>NC_068928.1:35712500-40512500 GCF_023091745.1 Budorcas taxicolor | reverse complement strand
GTTGCCTCATCCTTCTTTCTGAATTAACCCCTAAACTCAACATTTGACAGAAAATTATATTTTTGACCATTTTAATCAATTTGCAATCATCTTTGTCTCTCCCTGGGACAGAGGCCAAGGAGGGGAGACTCTAACATCTGTCCTTTGATATTTACGCATAGACTCTCTTCAGCTCTATTTTTGTCCTTTGCTCTTAAAAGTCTTTGCTCTAGAAAACCAGACAGTTTGACAGAAACCAGATTTGTAGTTGCCAAGGGCTGCAGGTGGAGGAAGGGGTTGACTACAAAGACGTATGAGAGGATTTAGGGGTGTGATGAAATTGTTGTATACTGTACCTTGCTTGTGGTGGTGGTTACACAACTGTATGCATTTGCAAAAATCCCTAGAACTGTATACTAAAATAGGTGGGTTTTATTGCATGCAAGAAAAGAAAGAAAGAAAGTGAAGTCGCTCAGTCATGTCCGACTCCTTGTGACCCTGCGGACTGCAGCCTACCAGGCTTCTCCGTCCATGGGATTCTCCAGGCAAGAATACTGGTGTGGTTTACCATTTCCTTCTCCAGGGGATCTTCTCGACCCAGGGATTGAACCTGGGTCTCCCACGTTGCAGGCAGATGCTTTAACCTCTGAGCCACCGGACTATACCTCAAAAACTTATATAATAAAAATTCTTCAAACCACATTTTAAGAAAGGAGCAAGATTTGAAAGAAGAATGTGTTCAGGTCTCTGAAATGAATTTCTTTGGTGAGACTTTGAGTCAGTGAGTCAGTGTAGAGTACATCTGTCACGTTTGTAGCTGCCCATCATCTTATGTATGAATAGCCTTTCTTTCTGGAAGCAATTCCCTTGTTATGGTCTTGCCTCCCCAAGTAGAAGTCAAGAACTCAAACTCCCAGTCTCCCTTGCAGCTAGACATGGGCACATGGCCTACTCTCCACCAGTCAGAAGCATTCATGAAGATTTTGATTCAGAAGTATGGTGAGGGCTGCAGGGGGCTTCCATTTTTGCTGGTGTGATGACGGCAGAGACATTTGATTTTGAAGCTTTTAGTGGTTGTGAAGTTGAGTTCCTGGTCACCAGCTCAAATTCGTGTAGGGTGGGGATGCATGGGGAAGCTCCGTTCCCTGCTCTCTGCTACTGGCTCTGCGTCTTCCTGGGGAAAGACCTTGATTTCTCTGAGTCTCTTCATCTGCAGGGCTCACCTGACAGAACTGTTGTGAAATTAAGTGAAGCACACCAGATTCAGGGTCTGGTATGCAGTAGGTGCTGAATAAGAATTAGCTCCTGTCCTCCCTCAAACAATAGGTAAGATCCTGGAAACTGGGAACTTGCCTTAATGGCTTGGGAGCCTCCCTAGAGCTGGGACCCCAGGAGCTTTATTCAGAAGCCAATGCTGACACTAACCTTTGAGGAGCGGGAGCAGGTAGTCAGAGCTATATGCCCGTTAAGCTTCCCTCCTCTGCCCAGCTCCTCTCTGGCTGTACCAAGGAGTGAGCATTATTTCATGAGCTCAAGGTAGAGCCTGTTTGGGGTCAAATCAATGAAAAGATGCTTCAGTCTACTGGTTGAGCACCAATAATATGCCACATGCTGTGTTAAGCATCCAAGAAATAAAGAAGTTGCCAACTACTTGCAACCTGATGGAGGGAGAAAAATGCATGGGTGCCTGTCATACAAATTAGACTGAGAGATGGCAGGACAGTAGTAGTGTGAATAGAATGCTGTGGGCTTGAGCATCAGAAATTCTTCAGAGGGTGAGGACTCTCTGAGCAGGGTCTCAAATGATGAGTTTGAGTCTAACAGGGGAGGAGGGATTCAGAGGCATTTTAGTCTGAGAGAAGAGCATCTGGAAAAGCCCAGAAGAAGGAAAGTGCATAGCACTCTTGAGGGAACTCAAAGTTGGTCCAGAATGGTGGCGATGCAAAGTGGGTCAGAGACTCCTCAGGCCTCAGGCTAGAGAATGGCTTTGAATGCCATGAAGAGAGTACAGGGAAAGGATGAAGCGGACATGGTCTCTTTCCCAGCCCCGCCAGAGATGGTCAATGGACTCCTCGAATGCGGATGACCAGAGAGAGCATCTCAGGTCCTCTGGTTCAATTCCCAGCTGAAGAAGCAAGCAATGAGGCGCTCCTGGAAAATGGCTGGTTGAACCGAGACCAGAACCCCTTATTCTTTCCTACCACAACAGGCAGTCTCAAGTGAAACAGCATGAAGCCACCTGGGCTTTCTAATACCTACAATGTACAGACTCAGCTGTGACACATGCATCACTGGCCCAGTGGCGGGCCTGGCCCAGGGGGTGGGAAGTGGGCCTGCTGGATGTCTCACTCATCAATTGTCACGAGACCAGACATCACTTCCCCTCTCCTGCTTTCACCGCAGAGGCTATTTCAGTCCAAGTGCCTGATCACCCTCGCCACCTGCCAAGAAAAAGGTCACCACAGATGTCAACACCAGGTTTCACTGAGGGACAAAAGGAGCCCACGAGGGATTCTGGGCAACCTTCAGCCACACACAGGGGCTCCAGCCTAGAGCTGTTGGCTACATTCAGACACTGTGGCCAGCCCCAACATCTCTAGGGGTCAAAATTAGAATGGTGTGAGGTTCCACTGAGCAATTCTGGAAGAACAAACTGCCCCCTGCTTTTCCTTAACCTGCTATCAGATCCCCATTCTCACCTGCCCCCGCCACTTTGCTCAGGGAACCTGGCAACGTGAAAAACACAGACGTATAAACCCTGCCTCTTGATGCCCCACAGTGAACCACGCAGCAAAACAGGAAGCATCTCCTTGTCATTGTGTTCTGTGTGCAGGCACGTCCCGACAAGAGGCAGGAAACCACCCCCGAGCCGTGGCAACAGGTGTCAGGGTAACCTGAGGCTTCCCGCCAGTCCTCCTTCCCTTTTCTTCCTCCTGTAGAGCAGTCCCCTTTCTCTCTGCAGCCTGACAACTCCTCACCTCTCACCTGCTACTCCTTTCCCTTTTAACAGCCTGAGGCCTGATAACGACCTTCAAATGCCCTCAAACCTAGTAAGATTGTTGTCTCTCCCAAAATATAATTCCTGAGACCGACCAACCAACACAAAATGTACACATACACTGAAATTAAAAGAACTCTTTTAGATTTTTCTGATTGCCAACTTCTAGGTCAGTTCAAAATAGAAATTCTCTCAAATTTGGGGGTGTCCCTGTCTGACTGGGGCCCTCAGTCTATCCTAAATCTGCCTGTTGGGTTACCCTGCACTGGTGGAGTCCCACACTCCTTGGCTTCAAGTGGGGTTGATTGTTCCCAAATGGAACAAAACAGGGATGGAGACAGGAGTATTAGAGGCATGGTTTTGGACTTTACCCATTGAATTACAAACCCAGAGGGACTGGAAGCCAGAGGACACTCTGGGTTGAGCCAAGAAATTGGTTCTTTAACCAGGGTTCCATCTGCACCAAAGGCTCCCTCCAGGGGACTCTGGGTCTGCTGCCTTCTCTTGGGTCTCTCCAGATCAGACCTTCCACAGAAGGTCTCTGTTCTTCCTTGCCTTGTATGAGACTTACCCTGTTCTTTCTTATGTTAATAGGGGGGGCTGAGTTTATGATAGGCTAAGTTTTTCTTTATCCTTAAGGTCACTGGGTTATCAGAGGATGGTTGGACTGAATGACTGTAAAATTCTCTTCCACGTCCTGCTCCCTACTCCTTCTCAGAAACCTTTGCTCATGGGCAGGACTTCCCCCATGAGTATGCAGTGCACACATTCTCAGAGAACAGGGCAGCGCATAGAAAGCCTGATCTGAGGACGTCTTTCCCAGGAATGGCCTTAGCCCTTTAGGTCATGCCTCACGTCAATTTGGCATGGTAGGAAAAGTCCCTTAGCTTGGAGGCAAAAATCAAGACACTTCTCTTTTAAGGCTCAGTTTCCTTAGTCAGAAAATTGAAACCTACCCAATCGAGCCACCCTGATTGTTAATGCGATCAGACTAAAGAATGTGCTTGGAAACATGCAAGCCTCATACAAGTGTGGAGACATTGCCTTCCAGTAACCGGCATGTTCTTCAGTTATTAGCTGACCATGGCATATTGTGTCTGCCGATCCTTGCTCTTGACATGATACCTGGCAGAGCAGATACCCGGTAAATCGATACTGGGTACATGAACGGCCAGTGAATGGACAGATGGACAAATGTACATGAAGAGTAGTGGGGAAGAGTCAACTATGGGACCAACATTACACACCATCTGTTTCACATGTCACAACAGCAGGCAGAGATTCGCTCCAAACACACAGCCAAAGCAAAATACATCTCATGTGCCAAACACGACCAGATCATTGTACAAGTAACAAAGGCCAGAAATCTGGCCCCCACACGCATCTCCCCTGCAAGGAGGCCAGGTTAAACAGTGTGGCTTTGCCTGTTCCCCCAACTCCCAAATTGAGTGATTTGGGAAAAGTGAGCAAGCTGCTCAAGGTCTGCCAGGCAAGACTTCTGGTCTTGGCCCTTGCTGCTGACCTCTCAACACCACCTTCCTCTCTTCTCCTGGGTCACCCCTGCTCCCCTCAGATAGCACTTTTTCCATAACCTTCCTGATTCCCTTCTGTGGCATGTTGGGCTTGCCCCTCCCCTCATTAGTTAGCTCTTATCACATTGTGCTTTAATTTTGTCTTCCATTATTTTTTAAATATTATGAAATACTGAATTCATAAACGCATAAAGAATATTACATTGAGATCTTTGTCCACCACAAGTCAAACCTTACCAACACAGTTTTAGCTCCTAAAAATCCCTCTCCATTGACACTCTTTTCCACCCCTATCTTGAATTTAGTATCTACCTTTCCATGACTATTTTTATTTTTTTTAATTGGAGTATAATTGTTTACAATAATATGTTTCTGCTGTACAACAACGTGAATCAGCTGTATGTATCCATGCCTGTTTTTATACATGTAATGCTTATGGGCAATTGCCTCTTTATTTTCCCATCTCCTTCACTGTTGTGGAATGAATGTTTGCATCCCCCCCCAAATTCATATGTTAAAGCTCTAAGACCCAACATGGCTGTATTTGGAGATGGGACCTCTAAAGAAGGAAGGTTAAATAAAGTCATAAAAGTGAGTCCATAACCCAACAGGATTAATGTCCTTATAAGAAGAGCTATCAGGACTTTCCTGGTATCACAGTGGTTAAGAATCCATCTGCCAACACAGGGGACATGATCTCTGGTCTGGGAAGATCCCACATGCCAGGGAGCAACTAAGCCTGAGCACCACAACTGCTGAACTTGTGTGCCTTAGAGCCTGTGCAATGAGAAGCCTGTACACCACAATGCAGAGTAGCCCCCATTCGCCATAACTAAGGTAAGGCTGCACAAAGCAATGAAGATCCAGTGCAGTCAAAAATAAAATTAATTTAAAAAGGAAGAGATCCCAGAAAGCTTTCTCTGTGTGTGTCTTTCTCTTGTATTTGTGTCTCTGTGTCTCTTTGTTCCTTTCTCTGTCTCTCCCCTCCAAGCCGCCTTGCACACTCTAAGAAAAGGTCATGTAAAGACGTAATGAGAAGGTACACATCTGCAAGCAAGGAAGAGAGGGTGCTCCTCCTGGACCTTGATCTGGGACTTCCAGGCTCACAAGTGACTGTGAGAAAATTAATTTCCAGTGTTTAAGCTACACAGTTTGTGGTATTTTGTTGTGGCAGTCCAAGCTAATATATCCACCATATTCCACATGAGCTTGGCAAGGTCAGAGACCATGGGTATTCATCTTTGTATCTGTAGAATCCAGCACTGTGCCTGGCATATAAGCGTTTATCAAATATTTGTTGAATAAATGAGTGAGTGAAGACACTGAGGAAGAAATATGGATGTCCTAGGGCCTATTCCTGGGAGCAAGGTGTTCTCTGCTCCGCCATGAAACAGGTCTTATTCAAGTTGCTGCTGAGACGAGAATCTTCAGTCAGCTCCTAATATAAATTTAAAAAGAAGAAAGGAACCCCCAAGAGAGAGCTGGAAGAAGTGGTGTCACCTTAGGAAAAGGTTGAAATCATATCATCAATCAATCAAATATTCATTAAGCATCTGTTTATTAGGTATTCAGTCCCAAACTGCCTCCATTTCTGTAAGGCAATCGATCTTTGGAAAACCCTAGACCAAGTGGTACAAAGATGCCCCAGATAAAAGTGAGCACAATGCATTTGCTTCTCTTATGGACAAGTCCTTGGTACAGAAACCAGTCCCCAAGCACTGGTAAGGAGTTTCACTTCCAGAGTCCCTGCTTTGACTTTTAAGATTCTTCTTTTAAGATTTAAAAAAAAAAAAAAAAAAAGATTACCCAGAGGGAAAGAAGCAGCAGTCTCAGGGGGCTGGCTTCAAATCTTTTCCTAGGTATGCAACACATGGTCTTAACAAGCGGGCTGAGACAGAGGATAACAGCCAGGGCACCCATAAGTGAATGATATTAGATATATGTTTTATTTACTTTATTTTTTATTTTTGTCTGTGCTGGTTCTTTGTTGCTGCGTGCCAGCTTTCTGTAGTTGCAGTGAGTGGGGGCTACTCTTTGCTGCCTTGTACAGACTTTCATTGCAGTGGCTTCTCCTGTTGCAGAGCACAGGCTCCAGGCACACAGGCTTCAGCTGCAGCGTGTGGGCTCGGTAGTTGCGGCCTGGGGGCTTTAGAGCACTGGCTCAGTAGTTACGGCACATAGGCTTAGTTGCTCCAAGGCATGTGGAATCTTCCCAGATCAGAGATCGAACCCGTGTCCCCCCACATTGGCAGGTGGATTTCTATCCACTGTACCCACCATAGAAGACCTAAAAATATATTTTTAAAATCACAGCATTGTGTGGCACAATACAAAGACCAGCCAAAAATGTACACAGCACAATCTTTCTTCCAAGAAGCATAACGTCTCTGCTTGAATAGAAAACAGTTCCCATGCTGTTGTTATAAATGGCGACTTGAGTGTCCTTGAAGTTAAGTGCTGAGTGTTCAGAGGAGGGAAGAAAGAGAAGGTGGGCCTGCCTGGACCTCGAAGGATGGGATGCAATTTGGAAAGTCATAGGTTCCTCCTATATTGTCCCTCTCAGAAAGAGTGAATGGTCACTAACTGAATGCTAGCATGTGGAGGGAAAGCTCAGAGTGTTGAGAAATACTAGGGAATCCCCAGTGCCTTGCTCAGGGATCAGCTAAGAAACTGAAACTGAAGGCCTCCAGCCCAAAGTGTGCCGTGTTCACACAGCCAGAGTAGGAGAGGTTGGTAAGGACAGTGAGCAGAGGTCTGGGGTGGGCACCACAGCTTAGCATCCAGCTGAGTCTTCTGAGAAGATCAGAATCAGGATGCTTCCTTTATCCCCTAGGAACATGGCACGTCTACCACAGAGCTCTTCCGTCCTGCCCTGTGTCCTGGGGATGCTATCTGGGGTCTTCTCTGGGGCCTATATGAGGCTGGAGAACCAAGAAAATCCCTGAGGACAATAAGGATTATCCTGAGAAAGGAGCCCGGAGATTATGTGGTCCAGTCTCATTATTTTCAGGTGGATATCCAAGAATCAGAGAGAGGAACTGACTTGTCTGAAGCCACATAAAACATTCCAGCAGAGCAAGACTGGAACACAGGTCTTCTGCCTCTAAGCTCAGTTTTTCTTAGAAACATCTTGCACATGAAAAAAGACCTCAAGAGGAAGCTTCTAGAATAGTTCCAAACTGAAGTTGCTCTGCCCTTCCTTGCCAACACCCTACCCAGATATAACCCACTAGGGTCTTTCCCACCTAGTGCAAAAGATTGTTTATATCTTTAAAAGTGAGCAGCCCCCTAGTACCAGCGATAGGAGCAGCCAGAATCTTTAGAATGGAAGGAAAGTTCCAGTTCCATGAGGGCTTCTCAGGTCTCCATTTGGGGGATTTGGAATAAAAGAGACTGGTTAAGCAGTGGATAGGACGCCACAAGAAAGTTCTGCACTTCAGAGTCTCAGATGCCAAAGTTTGGGTATCTCCTAGGCAGTCCATATCCTCACTTCATACTTGAGAAAACTGAGGCCCAGAGAGGGGAAGCAACCTACCCAAGATCATACAAAAACTGGTGAAAAACTTGGCTTAATGCACTGCATCCCAGTTGAATGTTCTTCATATATTTAGGGCAAAGAAAAGCTATTCTATCTATTTGCCCACCTGTCTTCCAGCCCTATTCAATCTTGGATTTCCTTCCCTCATTTTAGGTAAAGCATCATGTCATGTTTGGCCTCAGTCATAACTGTAGGCAACAGGGACGCAATCTAGCCTTAACTTTTTCTACACAGTAGTCCCCCCTTATCTGTAGGAGATATGTTTGAAGACCCCCAATGGATACCTGAAACTATGAGTATTACAAAACTCTATATATCATACTTACTATATTTTCCTATACATAAATATCTATAATAAAATTTAACTTATAAAGTAGGCATGATAAGACAGCAACAAAAATAGCTAACAATAAAATAGAAAAAGTATACCAATATACTGTAGCAAAAGTTATGTGAATGTGATCTCTCTCTTCCTCTCTCAAAATATCTTATTGCAGTGTGCTCACCCTCCTTCTTATAGTGATGTGAGATGATAAAATACCTACCTGATGAGATGAAATTAGGTGAACGACATGGGCATTGTAACATAGCATTATACTACTGTAGAGGTATCATCAGAAGGAGGGTTGTCTGCTTCAAGTGACCCTAGATCATCAAGCAACGATGATGTCAATGGTTGGGGATCCCAGGTGGGACAGAGAAGGACAGTGCAAGATTTCATCACATTACTCAAAATAGTATGAAATTTAAAAATTCAGAATTTTTTTTCTGGAATTTTCCATTTGCTATCTTCAGACTATGGTTGGCCACAGATAATTGTAACCACAGAAAGAAAAACCATGGAAAGGAGGGATTACTGTGCCTTAAACTCCTTAGGAATAGGTATCATCTTCTATCAGTCAGAGCGGAAGCAAAATAAAAGGAAGACCTGCTCTAGGTATTTCAGACAAAAGGGATTTAACATAGGGAGTCAGTTACACAGATGATAGAAGAGCTGATAAGTCAAACAGAGGATGGTGAAGCCACCTAGATATTAATAACAGCAGGAAGTTGCCACCATCGCTAGAACTGGAGAAACACAGGAAAATGTAGAGCTACCAGAGCCCAGAAAATAGGGCAGGAGTTGGAACTAAGGTGCAGGTTACTCATCAGGTGCTGGCACCACAGAGATAGGGACACCACAGATATAGGGGCTGGCTGATGGACTCTGGGTTCAAAAACATGCAGCCATGGCTGGGGATGCCACTGGCTGCTGGAAGCAGAGAGGGAAAGGAAATATCTTAGCAATGGAAAAATATGCAAATATTTACCCCTCAAAATATTGGGAAGGCTATACTAATATCAGTCAAAATAGATTTTAAGACAAAAGCTGTTTGCAGAGACAAAGGATATGTTATAATGATAAAAAAGAGCCATCCATCCAGAGAACGTAACAAGTAAACAGACACCCACCGAAACAACAGCGACCAAAAATAAATGAAACAAACATTGACAGAATTTGAGGGAGAAATATGAGAAATACACAATTCAATGATCATAGTCAGAGGCTTCAATACACTACTTTCAATAATGGATACAACAATGAGGCAGTAGATCAATAAGGAAATAAAGGACATGAACAATATTATGTACCAGTTGCACCTATTAGATAGCTATAGAACACTTCACCCAACAACAGCAGGATACACATTCTTCTCAGGTGCACATGGAACGCAGATAGACCATATGTTAGGGCATAAAGCAAATCTCAATAAATTTAAAAGAATCGAGATCATATAAAGTATGTTCTCTGACCACAGTCAATAACAGAAGGAAATTTGAAGAATTTATAGATATGCAGAAATTAAACAATACACTCTTAGATAATCAATGGGTCAAAGAAGAATTCACAGGGAAAGAAACTGGAAAATACTTTGAGATGAATAAAAATGAAAGCACACCATATAAAAAACTATGGGATGAGACCAACATAACATTGTTAAACAATTATCCTCACCCCCAATTAAAGATTTTAAAACCTATGGGATATAGCTAAAGATGTACTTAGAAATTTACAATGCCTATTAAATGTAAATACCTGTATTAGGAAAAAGAAAGATCTCAAATAAAGAACCTACGCTTTTACCTTAAAAAATCAGAACAAGAAGAACACACTAAACCTGATTCAAAAAGATGGAAGAAAGTAACAAAGACTAGAAAAATTTATTTAAATGAAATAGAGAATAGGAAAAATAGAGAAGGTCAATAAAACCAAAAGTTGGTACATTGAAAAGATCAGCAAAATTGACAAATCCTCAACTAGACTTACCCAGTACCAAAACCACAAAAATATATTGCAAGAAAATAAAAATACTTACCAATATCCCCTATAAATATAGATGCCAAAATTCTCAACAAAAATCTAGCAACATACATATGGGAAAAAAAAAGATTATGCACCATGACCAAGTGAGTTATCCCAGGAATTCACTTTGGTTTAACATTTTAAAGTCTATAATACACCATATTTAATAGAATAAAGGACAAAAATTATCATCTCAGTGGGCAGAGAAAAGGCATCTAACAAAATTCAACAAACTTGGAATAGAAGGGAATATGCATGATACACAAAAACTAACTCAAAATGAACGTCAGAACTAAAATGATAAAACTTTTAGAAAGAAGGATAAGAATAAATCTTCATGGACTTGAATTAGGCACTGTTTTCTTAGATATGACACAAAAAGTATGTGAATAAAGAAATATAATTTGATTCATAATTTTAAAGTTTTGTACATCAAAGGATACCATGAAGGAAATAAAGATAATCCACAGGCTGAGGGAAAATATTTATAGGTCATGTATCTGATAAAGCTTTTGTATCAAGACTATATAAAAAACTCCCTGAACTCAACAGTAAAAAAGCAAACAACCCAATGGACAGTCGCCTGCACCAAGCTCCTCCATCCACGGGATTTTCAAGGCAAGAGTGTTGGAGTGGGTTGCCATTTCCTTCTCCAGGGACTCTTCCCAACCCAGGGACTGAACCCAGGTCTCTCGCATTGTAGACAGACGCTTTACCTTCTGAGCCACCAGGGAAGTCCTTAAAATGGTCAAAGGACTTAAATAGACGCTCTTCCGAGTAAAATTTATAAGTGGTCAATGTTGTCTTGCTGTTGCCTAGTCGCTAAGTAGTCTTATCTTATTCTTTTGCGACCACATGGACTGTAGCCTGCGAGGCTCATCTACCCGTGGGATTTCTCAGGCAAGAATACTGGAGTGGGTTGCCATTTCCTTCCCCAGGGGAAGGGTTGCCCTTCCCCAACCCAGGGATTGAGCCCAGGTCTCCTGCATCGGCAGGCGGATTCTTTACCACTGAGCCACCAGGGAAGCCCACAGATGGCCAACAGGCACATGAAAAGGCACTCGCCGTCATTAGTCATTAGGATAACGCAAAGCAAAACCACTTCACACCCACTAGGATGGCTAGCATCAACAATAAAATAGAGAACAGGTTTTGTTGAGGATGTAGAACCTTCATACATTGCTGATGAGAATGAAAAATGGTGAGGCCACTTTGGGAAAAGCTTGACAGTTCCTTGAAATGGTAAACATGTAGTTGCAATATTACCCAACATTTTCACTCGTAGGCATGTTCTCTAGAGAAAAAGAAGCATATATCCACACCAAAACTTGTATATGAATGTTCCTAGCACCATTATTCATTATAGCCAAAAATTGGAAACAACCCCAACGTCCAACTCATCATGGATAAACCAAATGGAGTATATGCATACAACGGAATATTATTGAGACATAAAAAGGAATGAAGTATCCATATATATGAGAACATGGGTGAACCTTGGAATCATTATGCTAAGTGAAAGAAGCCAGACACAAAGGCCACATAGAGAATAGTTCTATTTATGTGAAATGTCTAGAATAGGCAAGTCTGTAAAAGACGAAAGTAGATTTGTTGTTGCCAGTGGCTGGGGGTGGGGATGGAGGGGATAGCGAAAGTCATTTCTAATGAGTAAAGGTGGAGGAGGGGTGGTTTTTCAGGGGGAAACTATTTTAAATGTTCCAAAACAGACTGTGGTGATGATTGCACAACTCTGTGAATATACCAAAAAAATTTTTTTGACTGGTACTCTTTAAAAGGGTGAATTTATTTGTGAATTATATCGCAATAACATTGTACTTAAAAGGAAAGGAAAGAAAAAGAAGAGGAGAGGAAAGAGTAAAGAAAATGAAAGAAAAGAAAAAAGAGGAGAAAAGAGACAGCCTGGTCCGATGGCTGATTCATGTTGATGTGCGGCAGAAACCAACACAATATCGTAAAGTAAATCTCAAAAAAAAAAGAGAGAGATCCTGGCACATCCCTCCTCTTCTGCTTTCCAACATTTGTCAGTGCCTCCCATTGGCCAAACTTACCCAAAAGCCAGAGGGCAAAGCAGTTTGGGAAATGTAGTCCCCTGTGACACTGAGTTGGGCAAAGGAAGGATGGGGACAGATCTTTCACTTATCTCCAACTCCCTGGCATGTGATCCCTAGGGTGTAAACATTTATCAGATCAATAAATAATTTCATTCCCCTGCCTTGGGCGGGTCCCTGAGTCTGCAAGGGGGGCTTTCTGAATGTAAATGACCCAATGACTCATGATCCTATGACTGGTGAGTGGGCTGTCACTCTCTTTCACCTTCTCATACCCCTCACACCCTTTGGTCCCAGGAAGCCACCTAAGTCCAGACCCTGAGTGAGGCCAGAGAAGGGGGAGGAGCGGGGGTGGGAGGGGCAGAGGAGAGGGTGGCTCCTCTCACAGCTTAAAAGGGGCTAGAACCACATCCTCCCCAGACAGAGCCCTGGCACAACCTTCCTGTGTGGTTTCAGCCGCCGAGAGTCATGGACCTGGGTGAGTGAGCCTCCCCTGAGTGAGAGAGATAGCAGTTACCGGGGTCACTTGGACGGCCAGAATGACTTTGTGGAATGGGGGTGGAGGATGGGGTGGAAGGCATGGGGGAGCCTCCCGGAGGAACCAGGTGGCTTTGGTGGGAATCAGTGGCTCCTCCCAGAGAGCGTGCACCCCTGTTCCTCCAGGTACTTCTTTCGGACCTAGGGAAGGGGGTGACCATTGTTACCAAGAATAGTGGGTTCTACAGAAGGTGCCAGGGCTGGGGCGGTAGAGATCTGGACAGCACCTGCTCTAGCTAGCCAGGGGGTGATGGGGAAGGCTCCCGGGGGCCCCGTTTCATCAGAGAAATCTTGGAAGGTTCAGGACCCTCCATTCGCCCGCCTATTCCCGCCTCTCGCCCAGGCTGAGCTTGTCTGCTCTCTCAGGGTTATGGCAAGGGCAGATTCAAGGTGAGTGCATTATGTAAATGACACTACACTAGCAACACGAGCTGCGCTTACTTTCTCTCTGCTGCACATCCCACGGGGAGGCCGTTGCCTCTTGCCGGTCAAAGGTTGAATGGGCAACACAAAATGAGACCACGAGGGGCCTTCAGCTGAAGTCACAGCCAGGGCCTCCAACTCAGCTCCCAGTCTCACTCACTTTTTCTACCTAAAAAGTGAGTATTATTCCAAAATCCATCCTCTGGTCTAATCTTGGTCTTAATTAGAGGGAGTCCAAGGGAAGCCCCAAGCAGGTTCTTAGGGGTTCACCCAGCTCCGGACACCCCATTTACAAATCTCAGCTTAAGAGTCAGCTGAGGCTACAAAGGCCAGGTTCCTGGACGGCTTGTTCTCACCAGCAAACAAACACCACAGCAGCCTCAAAGCCACAAGGGGTTGGCTTTAAAAAGTGAAGGTTCCCTGTTCATCCTCTGGTGTCCTCACACCCCTCCCCATCACACCACAGCCTCTTGCCTTCATGTCGGCTTTTCCCGCCCACTCGGAACCTAGGGTCGACTCAGCAGACAGCTGTCAAAGGGCTCAAGTGGCTCTTGCACCCACCAACCCAGAACTCCTGGAAGGCAGGCTTTGATTCTTGCACCTCTGATTCCCAGGGGCTTTGGAGGTGTGAGCAGAAAAAGGTTTGTGGAATGAATGAATGGCATCAAGAACTCTGATTTTAGTTTTTAAAAATCTCTTCCAACTTCCCCTCCTCCCAGCAGCTTGCCCACTAATCCCACTTCCCAGACATCCACCCCTACTAACTATGGTACCAGAATGCAGACATTGTCCCCTGGAGACCCTGATCCTGCCCCTCTGTTTGACCTCTGTGAAAGAAACCAAGCAGGTCCCCACGGTGCACCAGTAAAGGCTAGAGAACCGGCTTCCTGATATGTAGTGCTTGCCAATTTCCACGGTGTAAATTCTCCCATCGTAGCCGATTGCAAGCTGTCAGCCGATTTCAAGCTGTGGAACGACTGAGCAGAGAGTCAGAGAGAGATGCTCGTCGCTGACTTGATGAGCCCGTGAGAGCAGCCACAGCGCAGCACGGAGGGTCCTCCTCCCAAGGACTAGGTTTGGGGTGCTAGACTCACAGGCATTAATGGGGGAGGGAGGTCCTTTTAATGCAGGACATGTCTCCAGAATAAAAGGCTGTTGTTACTGTTCACTCAATTCGAGAGAGCCCCAACGGCCGACTGAGCCCCAAATACTGGTGGAGGGGACATCACTGATACATTTTGCTCAGATGAGGCTCCAGGGCTCTGGGCCATTTGTATGACAAGAGCCACAAAGGATCTGGTTGTTTTATTTTTTCATCTTTGTCAGCCCAGCAGGGCGCCTGAGGTGGGTGAGGGGTAGAGTTTCTGTTACACAAAATGAGAAACGCCAGAACCCAGAGCTGAGCAGGCCTTTTTCACGATTTGAATGGGCAGCCCGAGGCGCCTTCTTTGTCCATCCTCAAGAAATGAGGCCTAAGACTTCAGTTAGAATTTTCCAAAGCAGAGAAAAAAAAAAAATGAGCCATGAGATACTCATTTCCCACAGCTCAGCCAGAAATAGAGGCAGAGGGAGAAGTTGAAGGAATTCAGGGCCAATCCCTTCTGGCCTTTGGGGAGCCTGACTGGGGGAGAGGGGAACCCTGCAGCCTGGGGGAGCTGTTGGGAAATCTCTCCTCTTTGCTTGGTACTTTCAGTCAACTGCTATTGATGGAAGAATTCAGGCAGGACCAGTCTGGTGTAGGGAGAAACACATGTGTCAATGACCCATTGCAAGAGGGGGAGAGAGAGTGCTGATGGGGTAAAAGGAGGGCAATTGTGAAACCTAAAGAAACGAACAGTGACTATGAGTCATGGGGCATTTAAGCTGGGTTTTGAAGGATGTGTAGGAGTTCTCGAAGCAGACAAGGAGAAGCAAGGGGCCTAGGAGGTAGCAGGACTAGCGATCTCAATGGCTCAATTGCCAGTAATGTAACTGAGGGGATGGGCATAAGATATAGTAAGTGAAGGACAGTGGAGTGATTCAGAGGTTAGCCCCATCTAAAGGCATCCAAATCCAATTTTTTTTAAACTCCATGTAACAAAGCAGAATATCCTGTGGACTCAGCCTACAGGCTCCCAGCTGGTCAGCTCTAATAAAAGCTAATAGAGACAAGAAAGAGGCAAGTTGAGAAGGATGTATAGAACCTGGCTGTACTGAGAAGGAAGGGAGGTAGGACAGACAGGCAGGGTCCATCTTTAAGATTCTGTATGGCATTGCTGAAAAACTTTGGGCTTTTTTACTGAAAGCAATGAGAAACCAGTGAAGATTTTTTTTTGTTTCAGTTAGATGAGTTAAATATTGTGATCTGTGTTTCAGAGGAGATCTGGGGTGGCAAAGCCTTATGTCAGGGTAGAAGTGGGGCCAGCTCTGGGATGTTACAGGGATAGAGTCAACAGAACAAGTGACCGATAGATGGAGGAGAGTGTGGATTCCCCTGATGCTCCACAGAGGCTCCAATACACAACAGACTCAACAGAAATGAAGTGGCAGGATTTCCATTCAAAAATCTCAGACCATCTCTTTGCAGCTGTGTGACCCAAACAAGTGGATTAACCTCTCTGAGCCTCTATTTTCTGAAATATAGAATGAGACTCACAAGGGGTAACTCACAGGATATTAGGAGAGAAAGGAACGTAAAGTCTGAGAGGCAGCACGGAAGAGGAATTGGGAGTGTGGTTTCTGAAATTAAATGGATTCAAAGCCCAGCTACACTACCAGCCGGCTGCGTGACTTTGGGAAAGTTACTAATCTCTAGTTTCTCTCACTGGGAGCTAAGGTTGGAGTTCTAGGGAATTTCCTTTTCGTTGTGATCATTACTAGAAACTCAAGAACTCAGAAAATACCCAATGCATCACTCAACCGCTCCTCAGCCCCTGAGATTCCCAACTTCTCTGGCCCCACCCCGGTGGCTGCCCAAGGCCAGTTGCTTTATGACTTTGTAACAGACAACAATCATCTGAGTCAAGGCCGTTGACCAGGCCCCCTCTGCTTCACACCAGAGTTTCCCCAAGTTCCTGTTTGGTCACCTTTCTTGGAAAACAACCTATGCTGGTCCTAGAAGATCCCTGCTCAACGACCTTCTCCAACACACCTGGAAGGAGACCTCACCTACGCACATCCTCTAGCGCCCCTCCTGAGCCCTCCCCAGCCAGTGGCAAAAGGACTGAGAGAAGGCCCAGGAAAGGAGGTTGATGGAGTGAAATAGAAACACAACTCTTGCCCCTCGTGTTTCACCCGTTGTGACATCAAAACCTTGAGGTTTCTCAGTTCTCACTGACAGTCAGAGCAGGCTTTCTCTAGAGTAACCGAAAGACTGGTACGTTTAAAGAAACCTCGAGCGCTTCACATCAAGATGAGTCAGTGGAGGTTGGGCAGCTCGTTGGACCGCAGGAGAGTGTGCTTAAGGGTGGAGATGTGGACTCGAGCTCAAGGGCTCTCGGGATAATTCATCAAGGAAGGGGGATGAGAGAGGGGAGCCTTGATGTTGCACAAAAATCCATTCCCACCCAAGACTGCAAATACTCAGGGGCAAGCTGGGGATGACAACTCCTGCCCCAAGAAACAGAAGATGAAGCTAGGAAGGCAGGTCCAAGTAGACAGTGGAGGGCTGGACAGCCACGCTCAGCATCAGGCTGCCATCCTTAGGACTGGTAGAGAGAGCCTAAGGATTTAGCAGGAGGGCACAATGCGGGTTGGCATCAGAGCTATGATTGAGGAAGATGTGCCTAGCAGTAATGTGCAGTATAACGGGAGAAATGCCTGTTTATTTATGTGGCTCCATGCCCTTCCTCCTTCCTGCAAGACACCCCAACCCCAGAATTTCTGTCTTAGGCAAATTCCCTGGGTAATGGCAACTTGGATGTCATGTCATAACATTTCCAGCAGGTGGTGCTGTGGCCAAGCACACGGACCCTCTGGCCCGGTGCTGAGGCATCTTGGGAAGCAAGATTCCTTGCTTGCTTGAAGGAAGCCCTGAGCCTCCAGAAGGTGCTAGAAGCAGGGTCACAAGCATTGGTCTGTTGACCCTCCTGAGACTAGAGGTGCGATGGGTCAGCAAGTCCTGCCTTGTATTCATTCCTGGCATCACAGTTACTGTCTCCCATGGGCTGGTCCAATTATAGGAAGGGGTTTTACAGAGATGAATAGGGCACAGCTCTCAGACTTTAAGTGAAATAAGACTTCTGTATAAATCACCCTGTCGACTCGCTTGGTCTCCCCTGTTTGACCCCCTGGAAGAAATAAATTGCAAGTCCAGCTCTCAACTCAGCCACCAAGCAGAACTGAGCTTCCAGGGCTCACATCAGGCCTTGGGAGAACCTGGGTTCTCAACCTGCCGTTCAGCTGGCTTCCAGAAAGTACCCAGCCTCTGACTCCTTCCCACCATTTTTCTCTTTCACCAAGGCCCTAGATTAGAAGCAAGTTAAAGAAAACATATCTGTGCTAGTCAAGTGACCTTGGGGAATGGCCTCACTCTCGTCACACAGCCACATGGCAAGGTCCCCACAGGGCAGCTTGGGAGAAGGGCAAACAAGTCATTCATTCATTCACTCATTCAGCAGCACGCAGTCTCTGGGCACCTCCTCATTTATGGGCCTGAACTAAGTAAAAGGGACGATGTCCCTGGCCCAGAGGCAGGCTAGGGGCATGGGCCAGGTGGACCACCAATGAGTGCTGGATGGACGACAGCCGGATGAAGGGTGATTGGGGGAGCCTCATGGGTCCCAGAAGAACTTTACTATTTGCCACTGAGAGGCAGTAAGGAATGCTCCTTCATGCAGCCCTGTGAAAGAAGTCTACCTCCTCAGCCAGCCTCCACCAGGAAACAGTCAGGGCTTCATAGGTGGCTGCCCACCCACTGGGTGCAGGAAAAATGCTCCCCATTGCCTCCTGGCACCAGAGCAGGGCGGGACACACACACACCACCTCAGGGTCTTGCTTCCTGCATAGCATGGAATAGGAGGGGATCGTCCAGACGAGGAGTCAAGGTCAGCTGAAGCTCAGCCTTGAGGGATAATCTGGGCCAGGATGGACTTTCCAATTCCAGAAGAGACCCTGAAGAGCCAAGAGGAGAGGGAGCGCCTGCCCTGCATTCTGATCCCCCTCCTTTCCAGAACCCTTTCTGGAGTTGAGGAGGAAGAAGAGGTGAAGGCAGTGAGCTTGGGCCGCTGGCCAGGTGCTCCAAGGCACAATCTGGTTCTCATGCTCTCAAATGCTGTGTCCAGAGCCTGTGATGAAAGTTCCCCACGTTCTCCCTGGCTCTGTGGGGTTTTTTCATAACAAAGAGCCAGTCCTGCTGAGCAATAACTTTCCTACCTTGTCTCTCCAGGGAAGCCAATGAAGAACGTGTTGGTGGTGGCCCTCCTCGTCATTTTCCAGGTGAGGTGTCCTGCCTGCCAAGGAAAGCTCCATTCCCTCTCCCAAATGCCCCTCAGCAAACCTAGCCCTTCTCAAACCCAGGCCCTGTGGTTCTGGTGGAGTCACTGGGCATTTACTGGAAAGAAATAGACCCAGGCACAAATTTGGTCTTCTTTAAGCTGATGGCCACCCTCTCCATCTTCTGAGTAACCCTAGAAAGCCACAGGTGTTCTCTGAATTCCTTTACTCCATTTCAATTAAAACTTTTGGGAAAGCAGGTTACCCTGCCTTCCCCACTTCACTTCCAATATCCCCACCCAGGAGATAGAAACGTAGACTCCTGAGTTCCTGGAGAGAGTTCTTTGCTTTGTGAAACAGCAAAGGCTGTGAGGTTACTGGGTCTGGAACATATGTGCCCACACCCATGAGTGTAAATCTTCATATGTAAGATGAAAAAAGAACCTGTGGGCAGCTTACTATCCTATCACCCCAAACTGTCTTCCTCCCAAGATCTCCAGCTAAATGCTCCCTTCGAAGCCCCAGTTCCCTTTTCTGAAATAGACTGATCTGAGCCTCACTGGGGGAAGGGGAGGGGAGGATGGGGACCCTGGAGTGACAGAGGGCGGATGGAACCCATCCTTCAGGGGGGCCCAGAACTCTGGAGCAAAGGCCACCAGCTTACAGGTCTCAGCTTCTCAGTCCCAGATGTGGAAACAGAAAATCCACATCCACCAAGTGTCAGAGTTAGAAATCCACTCTTCCCCCGACTTTGCTGGGGTTGGGAGCTCTCTTGGAGCCAGAGGAGGCGGCTGAGGCCAGAGCTGGAGAGGCAGTGCTTCAGAATTTGGCTCTTCCCCAGGTCTGGAGGCCAGAGAGGCAGTTTTCCAGGAGCTCTGGCCAGAGGCAGGCCCCAAGCTGGGCACTGTTCCCAAAAACCCATCCCAGAGACCTCCTGGAGCTTGGGTTGTAGCCTACAGCCTGGCCCCCTTCCCCATCAGCCCTCCCTCCCCACCGTCTCCCCTCTTCCCAGGGCTCCAGAGGGCTGGAATGCTAACAGTGGAGGCTGGAAGGTTGGGGAGGGGATGAGGGACAGCTGGGCTCATCTCCCTCTTTACCTGGGGAGATGGGGGTGGCTCAGATGGGGCAGGATGTGGTGGGGCTGTGGGCTACAGAGACATCAAGCCTGGTGGCCCCTGGTGAGGGGTGGGGCAGGTACGAAGAAGAGAAAAAGGAGGCAGAACGGGGCAGTGGGAAGCACACGTCTTAGAGGCTGGGTGTATTGCCCACCAAAGCCCAGAACCCCCTTATGTCCAGATCTGAGGTCTTGGGTGTTACCCTGGGCAGCCAAGGACAGCCAGCCTTTGGCAGGCCTCCCAGGCTGCAGTCGTACCCAGAAAAGAGGAAAGGGTTGCCACTGACATCTCTTCTCAAGATAGCAATGGCCCAAAAAAGGCTCCAGGATATGATTTGGTCCTCACCCTGTCCCCACACAGAACAGTGATGAATCCAGAATTTGGAAGTGAGCAAGAGCCAGGATAATACAGGCAAATCAGGAGACTGGGTTCCCGTTCTGGCTGAGTAACCTTGAACCAGTCCCATTGTTTCTCCAAGAGCCTCCTTTCATCACCTCTACAGTCCCTCCAGTTTCCCAATGGTGTAAATCCATCATACAGGGCTGCCCAGGGCCCCATTCCCAGAGGACGGACCAGGAGTTTGCTGAGACAGTTTCCAGCCCAGCTCCCCGCCCCACACAGCTCAGCTACCCCATGTGTCTCCTTCATTGATCAAATCACAGCCGTCTGCCTGAACCTTCACCCTGCCCTGCAGATAGCCTAAAAAAAACCCTGAACACGTGAGCCCTACAGTTTGGAATTTGCCAAAAGAGACAGCGAGGAAGAGAGAGAGGAGTAAGGTGCTGGGGGAGGGGGAGAGGGTGGGAAGATGGAGGGAAGATATGGCTGCGCTTCCTTCCTGTGCCCAAGAGGACTCACAGCTGAGGCTGCGGCCCCGCCATCCACTTGGGCCCGCATCGCCTGAGCTCCTGCTGCCCGCTGGTCTCTGTGCCTGGGGCCCCAGGGATCCATAAGCCTTCCAGTCACTCACCACCCATGATCACAGCATCTTGCCCCAACCCAGGGCGTTGTGGCCTCTTAACAGAGTTTTGCCTTCCTCTCTTCTCACTCCACTTCCCTGGTGGCTCAGGGGTAAAGAATCCACTTGCAATGCTGGAGACACAGTTTCGATCCCTGAGTTAGGAAGATCCCCTGGAGAAGGAAATGGCAACCCACTCCACTATTCTTGCCTGGGAAATCCCATGGACAGAGGAGCCTGGTGGGCCACAGTCCATGGGGTCGCAAAGAGTTGGACCCAATTTAGCGACTATAACCACCACCACCTTCTCACTCTGGGCCCTCCTCAACCTTAGCCCAAGTGGGTTTTCCCTCCAAAGCTGGGGTATGTTTGCAGGCCTCCTCCCTTGCAAAGTTCTTTCTACCAGATTCCAAAGGAGACTCAAAAAGAAAGACCTACCATCCCATTTTTCTGGAGTTTCCAGCAGGCAAAATCAAAGTTCCATGAAGACGAAAGGATGCCAGAATCCAAGTTAGGAACCTCACAACAACCATGGGAAGGAGATAGTATTCATCTCCATTTCCCGAATGAGAAAACTGAGGCTTGGAGAGACGAAGTACACTTAACCAGGCCAAGGCTCTTTTGACCCCCAAGCCTAGACCATTTCCAGTCTGCCGTTAACACCTGTAAGATCAAGTCTCTCAGAAGACTTCCTACTTACTAGAAATGCAGAATCCCAGGCTTCACCCCATCCTACTACATCATATGAACCAAATCCTCAAGTTCAAGAGCATGTTAAAATTTGAGAAACCACCAATTTCAAATTGAAGAATCACCTAGAAAGTTTAGAAAAACAGATTCCTGGGCCCCGGCTCCTGACATTTGGGCTCAGTGGGTCTCAGAAGGGTGTCTAAGAATTCGCAGATGATACTGATCACAGTTTGAAACC
Organism: Budorcas taxicolor; assembly: GCF_023091745.1. NCBI lineage: Eukaryota > Metazoa > Chordata > Mammalia > Artiodactyla > Bovidae > Budorcas > Budorcas taxicolor. Next base: position 40,490,667 of record NC_068928.1, on the reverse strand, counting down.
ACTACTCCAGACAGTCCCAGGGCAGTGAGATTTCAACCCACTCAGCTAAGCTGGAGTGTGTTCCTTCCCTGCAGGTGTGCCTCTGCCAAGATGAGGTCACGGACGATTACATCGGAGACAACACCACGGTGGACTACACGCTGTATGAGTCCGTGTGCTTCAAGAAGGACGTGCGGAACTTTAAAGCCTGGTTCCTCCCGATCATGTACTCCATCATTTGCTTCGTGGGCCTTCTGGGCAACGGGCTGGTCATGCTGACCTACATCTATTTCAAGAGGCTCAAGACCATGACTGATACGTACCTGCTCAACCTAGCCCTGGCGGACATTCTCTTCCTTCTGACTCTCCCCTTCTGGGCATACAGCGCAGCCAAGTCCTGGGTCTTTGGGGTCCACGTTTGCAAGCTCATCTTTGGCATCTACAAGATAAGCTTCTTCAGCGGCATGCTCCTGCTGCTATGCATCAGCATCGACCGCTACGTCGCCATCGTCCAGGCCGTCTCAGCCCACCGCCACCGTGCCCGCGTCCTTCTCATCAGCAAGCTCTCCTGTCTGGGCATCTGGATGCTGGCCATGGTGCTCTCCACCCCAGAGCTGATATACAGCGGGATCCAGAAGAGCAGCAGTGAGCAGGCACTGCGGTGCTCCCTCGTCACCGAGCACGTGGAGGCCTTGATCACCATCCAGGTGGCCCAGATGGTGGTAGGCTTCCTGATCCCCCTGGTGGCCATGAGCTTCTGCTACCTTGTCATCATCCGCACCCTGCTCCAGGCACGCAACTTCGAGCGCAACAAGGCCATCAAGGTGATCATCGCCGTGGTTGTGGTCTTCGTAGCCTTCCAGCTGCCCTACAACGGGGTGGTTCTGGCCCAGACAGTGGCCAACTTCAACATCACCAGCGGCACCAGCTGCGAGCTCAGCAAGCAACTCAACATCGCCTACGATGTCACCTACAGCCTGGCCTGTGTCCGCTGCTGCGTCAACCCTTTCTTGTACGCCTTCATCGGTGTCAAGTTCCGCAGCGACCTCTTCAAGCTCTTCAAGGACCTGGGCTGCCTCAGCCAGGAGCGGCTCCGGCAGTGGTCTTCCTGCCGGCACACCCGGCGGTCCTCCATGAGCGTGGAGGCTGAGACCACCACCACCTTCTCCCCGTAGGAGGCACCTCCACTGGGACTAGAGGGACCTCTCCCAGGGCCCCTCAGATCGGGGACACGGAGCAGAAGGTCCAACAGCTGCTGAGGGAAAGGCCGGTCTGGCCATTAAGGTTTATCTCGTGGTAAAAACCTGAGCCGCAGAAGAGAGAAGAACACCAACCCTCGCTAGCTACCTCAACCAAGGCTGCAAAGAGACGTGGTTGATAAGCTACCCCAGATCCTGCAACACTCCAAAACCAAGGCCATTATCCTCTAAACCCCAAAACCAGAGGTGAAAGTCAAGAAACAGCTCACACCTCGCAAAGTGAAGGGGAGCAGGTGTTGGTGAGATCTAGGTGGTGGAAGGGGCCCAGCGAGTATTCCAGATCAATGTTCTTCTCAAAAGAAGTCCTCCCCAAGACTCAAGGCAAGGTCTTCCAGAAAGCTGGGCTTTGTCCCCAAGACCAGAGACCATGGGGAGATTTCTCGCCTGAGCAGGGGAACAGGGATGCCAGTGGGTCAAACTAACTCTCTGAATCCCTGCCTCCATCTCTCTTTTTCCTCTGCCATCTGAGCCAGCAAGAATCGGCAGCCTCCAAGCCTCCTAAAAGCATGCTGAGCCCTCGTCTGCCACCTCTCCTCAGGCTCTCCACGCTGAAGGGGTGTGGTGCTTCCCACAGGCCAGTCCCTGCCTAAGCCCTGTTCCCAGCCACGATTCTGGGGCAGAGATGAAGTATGGCCAGCCCATCTCAGGTCTCAGCTCAGCTCCGAAGGGAGGAGCAGGCAAGGAGAAAGGTTAAGGGCCGGGGGTGGCTGCCTGCCGCCAGCCAATGAGCTGCTGTTTTATTCTCTGCCACAGGGAGAAAACATCTCTCATCCTGTTCTGCTTTCAGTTCATTAAGAGAACACATTTTATTCATTACAAATAAAAGTTTTCCCTGGAGGAAACAACAACTTTAAAAGAAAGGGGGAAAAGTTTTTTTCAGTAAATGGCAAATGAGTGTGTTCTTGTTTTGCAAACCCCACACCCCACCTGACCACCCCCACAGCCCTTTTCTCCCCCAGGCTTCATTGTTCAGAGATGCTCAGAGCCACAAGGTCTGAGCCCTTCCAATGACACAGGCCCTGAGTGGCTGAACGAGGTAGGAGGGGCAGAAGGACAGGGTGTCCAGCTTGCAAACACCTTTCCAGAGCTCACGGGACCCAAGCCTGTGCAGTCAGCAATGATCTAGACACACAGTCTGAGCCGAGCTCTGCAAAGAACCAAGTTGTCCCTGTAATGTCTGTGGCTGGAAACCCTCCCTGACCCTTCAGTCACTTTCACACTGTCCTGCTCATCTATCCCAGCTCAGTCTGGAACTGGAGCCCCTGTCCCTTAGTCAGTCTCCCCAGGCTCCCAAATGGTGTTTAGAGGGAGGACCTCCCCCGACACCCATCTGCCGCGGCATCCTGGATCCAGGGGGCTTGAGAGGGGACCCAGGTAATACATCCTGTACTGGGTGCTTGGGAGTCAGATCTGCCCTTGACCCTTCCTGGCCACTATTGCAACAATGGCCTTCCATTGTGTGGACACCCATCGTGGAGGGGAAGGGATCAAGGAACAGCCACTGTCCCCATCACAGGCCCAGGATCCATCTCACTGGGTGTTCTGATGCCTGCCCAGTCCCCGGCTTCTCCAAGCCAGAGAGGTTAGTCCAGCCAGTGATGTATGAGGAGGTATCTGAAGGACCTGGTGCTGTAATAGCTCAGGGTCTGGAGGTGGGAGGGAGCTGAGACACTCATGAAAAGGTGACTCCATAATTTTCCAAAGTGAAAAGAGCCTCACTGGGAAAAGAGCCTGCCTGGAAATGAAACCCGTTCTCTCATCTCATAAGCACATTGCGGTACCCTCCTCCACCGGCTGCACTGGACTCGAGCCGGGACTGGCACCCTGAGAAGGATGAGGCTGGTACGTGGAGCCGTGGCACCAGCAAGCTACATTAATATTAATCAGCGCAGCTGCCATGGTGGGACGGGTGACCCCAGCACAGCTGCGGGCCTTGAGGGGAGCATGCCGGGACCTAAGGGTGGGAACGCTGGTGTGTGCATCCTAGTGAACTTACACGTTGGAGAATATCCTCCCTTCCTGAAGGGGAGGAATGTAACAGCGCCGTCATGAGCAGGAAGGCAGGCCAACCACACAAACACGCCACCTCGGCTTCAAATACGTTTTTCAAAAATACCTCCAAGTATTTGCAAAACCCCCAGCGGTGTCCATTCCCCACAGTGCTGTGTCTCAAAGCACTGACCTCGGCTCACTGCTGGCCTGGTCGCTGCTTGCTTGCACAATGCTCTCTACCCTGAGGTGGGACGGGGGCCTAGGATGAAGGAAGGGACTCACTGGGAACACCCAGGGCCTCTCTCTTTCTCTCTCTCATCTGCCTCACGGTTCACAGCCCCACAACTCCTCCGAAACTCCCCTTATTTCCATCACCAGTGCCTTGCCCCCTCTTCCTTCTCAGCTACAACCCCAGGCTATAAATCTGACTTTTTAGCCTGAAGCTGCACATCTCTTGAACCATGGATTCATGGAGCTGCAAGGAACCTCAAAGATCAGCTGGCCCAACCTCTAATCATTCTCTAGTTGGGAAAATTGAGGTCCGAGGGAGGGACTGATTTGCCTAAAGAGACACTGCAACACGGGGAAGTAGGTAAACTTGCTTTGGGGACTTGAGGATCTGGCAGGACTGCAGGAGGTGGGTGAGGGAGAGTGGAGACGCTGGAGCCTGGCCAACTTGGACTCTCATCTCTGCTGCTTCCCAGCTGTGTGACCTTCAGCTGTTGCTCAACTGCTCTGAGTCTCAGATTTCTCAACAGCCAAATGGAGAGGATTTGGCAAACATGTAGCACAATGCCTGGAATGCCTGGAACTTGGACTCTGCAGCCAGACCTCCTGGTTTGAATCTCAGCTGCACTATATGGGCTGGTCTCTCTGTGCCTCGGTCTTCTAATCTGTGTAATGGGGATGGGGCTTCCCAGGTGGCGCTAGTGGTTAAGAATCTACCTGCCAATGTTGGAGACATAAGAGACGCAAGTTCAATCCCTGGGTTGGGAAGATCCTCTAGAGGAGGGCACAGCAACACACTCTAGTATCCTTGCCTGGAGAATCCCATGGACAGAGAAGCCTGGTGGGCTACAGTCCATAGGGTCGCACAGAGTAGGACACAATTGACGTGCCTTAGCATGCACATAATTGGATGACCAAAGAACCTACCTCTTAGGATGGTTCTGAGCAGTAAATGAATTCCTATATGTAAAATGCTTGGAAATCCTTAAAAAGGATTGTTGGTAATCGTTAAAATGTTCAATAAATGGTAGATTTTTTAAAGTTGCTAACCACAAGGAAATCAAATTCATTTCCATCCCCCTATAATTTATAAATCAAGCTGGAAGACAACTTTGAAATTAGTCTCTGCTTCTCACCCATTGTATGGGTGAGCCAACTGAGGCTCAGAGAGGGAAATGACTCTCCTGAGGTCTCCCATGAGCTCTAGACAATGGTAGAACTTGATGGTTCTCGAGCTCCCATCCAGAGCTCTTCCCCCAGTCCACCACACTGGCTTGCACACATCCCCCCTCACACACACCAGCCCCATCCAAGACTGTCCAGCACTTCTTAGGCAGGCTCTGTCCCTCTTGTCCTGCGGCAGGTCCCTAAGAAGAACCTCTCCTCTCCCTCTTCTATAGTTTCCATCCTGGCCGTTAGGTTGGGGAGAATGAAGTACAAAAGAAATACGGCAGTGGTTCCAAAGGAAATCGGGCAACTGATTTTTTTAAGAAAGAATCCGCTCTGGATGTTAGGTTCTCAGTTGCATTTCTGTGTTGAGGGTCAACAGTTCGAGGAAGAAGAAACTGGCCTCTGAGGGTAGGGGGTTAAGGCAAATGACATGGGGAGCGGGGAGCAATTCTGAGAGGTGAGCAGAAGGCGGGGGGGGGGGGAGGGGTGAGTTCTAAGGATGACATAGCTGGGAGCTAGATTTGGAGAGTGTTCTCAGTGGGTAGAAAGCTACCCCCACTACACTCACACAAACACACACAGCACGCATGCATTTCCCTGAGCCTCCCAGTCTCCGGTTGGGAAGAAGGGGCTATGTTAGCCCTATAGACAGATGGGCCCATGGCTTTCTTTGCCAGAAATGGGTTACAAATGGCCCAGTTTCCCTTGAGCACATAGGAAAACCCCCCAAGGAAGAAGAAGGGGGATCTCTTCCTTAACTCAAAAGAACAACCCTGTCAGCCCTCCTAGCCCCTACCCCAGGAAAGAGGCCCTGCAGGAAGTAGAAGCCTTGTCACACACACACACACACACACACACACACACCCCGCACACAAACCACACACACACACACACAAACCACACACACACACACACACACGGACACACAAACCACACACACAGAGACACACAAATCACACAGACAGACACACAAACCACACACAAACACCAGCCTCCCTGTCATTTGTCATTTAACTTGTCTGAGGCCCAGAAGGAGATCCAGACAAGGGGCCTGCGGCAGAGAAGATTCACAGCCCTCGCTCAGCAGCCAGTGCAACTCTACTAAGGCGTGAATCAAACTGAGCTCCTTCTCCCTCGGGCTCCTCTGCGTGCGGGCATGTGTGTGTGGCTTGATTCAGACTTCCCGGCGGCTGTCAGTTCTCTGCCTCCCACATTCTCCACTTTGAAGGTGGAGAAACCCTTATGTTTGCCTATTGTTCATCGGCCTCAGGGCATTCACTTGCTGGGCTGTTCAAGTGCGTCACAGTGACCACTACACAGCGTGCCTCTGGATTCTCATCTCTGGGGAAATAAACATCTCCCTGCAGGACAGGGCGGGGGCAGGTTTTGCCTGGTACTGAGGGTTCGTTTAGTTCCCTCTCGTGGCAGTAGGTCCCAAGGTCAGACTGCAAGGGAGCCAGAGGGCAGGGGAGGAAACACGCCTGGTCCCGGCGTCCTCCAAGGCTGGGTCAGAGCTCGCTTAGGACACAAGAGATGATCATTGCTCTAAGTAAATATCTGACATTGTGAAGTTCAACAGATGTCGCAGATGAAACGCCCCCAAACTCTTTCCCAATGTTTACAAAGGGGCCTGGGAACTCGCGCACATTTATCTTGTATGGTTTATGCAAACTGCACTCAGAGCTGAGCAGAAACATGATCACATGATCACATGCAGTGGCTGAGGGGTGCGTTCTTCGCAGGCTGGGGAGGGGTGGACGTGGCCAAAGGCGTGTGATCAAGCCAGGCGCCAGGAGTCACCCACAGAGGCACCAGGGCTTCCTCCTGCCCGCCCTCCCTGACAGCTGACCCCCCCAGGCTTGCCTGCATGAACGCCCCTTTCCACCACACACCTGCTCCGCTCACCTCTGTCAGGGATGCTCACCTGCTGAGGGCACTGCTGCTGCTGCTGGCAACCTCTGGACCCAATAGTTCAGGAAAAGGGGAGCAGAGAGAAGGACAAGGCCTGAGCTGTTCACAGACCCAACCCTCTGCATGGCCCCTCCATACAAGAGGCAGGCCCAGACCCATCTGGCATCCTCCAATCCCGTCAAAGGCAGAACTTGGATTTCGGTCCAAGAACTGTATACCTCCTCTACCCCAGCCTCCCTACCCAACTCCTGCCCAAGCCCCCTTACCCCCAAACTTGGACATGGACTATTCAGAACTTGTGAGCTTTCATTTCTGGAGGACTCAGAGCTGGGAGACAGTGGTTGGAGGAGGGGAGGGTCAAGAAAGGGACTTCAGGAATCATGGAGCCTCAGGGTGGAAGCAGCCTCGAAGAAGGGGAGGGGCCCTAACCTGGTTGCTCACGGCTCATGGTGCTGAGTGGCTATGGTGCTCCAGGACTGTGCTCTGCATTCCATCTGCTGAATTCTTATGACAATGGGTGAGGAAACCTAAGCTTAGAGAACTTGTGTAACTTACCTGAGATAACACAGCCAGCAAAAATAACTATAGCTTGGGACTTCCCTGATGGTCCTGTGGTTAAGACTTCACCTTTCAATACAGGGGGTGTGGGTTCAATCCCTGGCCAAGGAAGTAAGATATCACATGCCTCATAGTCAAAAAACCAAAGCCTAAAACAGGAGCAATATTATAAGAAATTCAGTAAAGACTTTTTTAAATGGTGCACATTAGAATCTGCCCACAATGTGGGAGACCTGGGTTCAATCCCTGGGTCAGGAAGATCCCCTGGAGAAGGGAAGGGCAACCTCCTCCAGTATTTCTTGCCTGGAGAATTCCAAGGACAGAGGAACCTGGTGGGCTACAGTCCATTGGGTCGCAAAGAGTCGAACACAACTGAGTGATTAACACCACATCAAAAAATCATAAAAAAAAGAATAACTACAACTTTATTAGGATTTTATCATGCACTACACACTGTACTAAGCTTCCCATCTTATCCCATTTCATTTTCACAACTCTACTTGAATCCCATTTTACAGAAGAGGAAACTGAGGCTCAGGAAAGTTAAGGAGATTTGTCAAAATCACACAGCTACCATTTGATAAAGCTACTAAGTGATTTCAACCAGTTCTAGCTGGCTTCTCAAGCTCACGCTTCTGCCACTCCACCCCATGAGCCAACTAAATAACTGTTTATTCATTGTCAGATACATACAAAGCCCCTACTTCTTGCCAGCCATTGTGTTCAGTACAGCCAACATTTCTCATAACCCATTGGATGCAGAACACTGACTTGGGAGGAGGGAGAATCAAGCGACGATTACACAGCCCCACCTGCCCAGGGGGATGTAGCCCCACAGCTGAGCGGCAGCCAGGCTCTGTTGCTCCCTTCACGCTTTGTCCCCACTTCTCTCCTCCAGGCCCTGATTTCCACACAGGCTTCTTCCACAGGCTCACCCTGCGGGGCTGTGCGCCTAAGAGGTAGGGGTGTCCTGGCTCTCCCACAGGCTCACTAGGCAACACAGGGCTGTGAGGTGAGGGAGCCGGACTAAATGGGTGGGGTCAGCCAGCAGAGCTCTGGGCACACTGATGCCTGAAGAGGTGCAGAGTGAGCGGGTGAGGGGCTGAGGAAGCTGCCACACCTCCAGCTGTGGTTTCTGGTGGGGCCACCGAGGCAGCAGGTGGAGGGAAGTGCTTGTCACTCATCCAACAAAGGCAATAAAACAAAAGCCTCCCGGGGCTCTGTGGGCACAGGCCGCCAAGGCGCCAAAAATAAAACACACACCTTTCCTTTGATAGACCATAGCAGCTGCGGAGGGGCCTGGCCCCAGGGGAGTGGCGAGGAAAAAGCTCAGATTTCATGCCCAGCACACCTCCCCCCCCACCCCGCACCAACACACACACACACACACACACACACACACACACACACACACAAGCAGCACATTCGCTCATATACACGACCAGCTTCACGGGTCTGAGACCCATGCAATCACACAGAGCCTGTACTCAGAAGGGCCCACACCTGATTAAATGCTCAACTGTCTGTGTCTTGAAATTCTTCATAATTTTTGAACAAGAGGCCCACCATTTTCATTTTGGACAGGGCCCTGTAAGCTCTATAGCTGGTTCTCGGGGTATGCATCCTTAAGTAAGTGCATTCACCAAATGCTAAGAAGCACAAAGCAGTTATATCAGACAATATATACACTGTACACACACACACACAAGTACAGATACATTAACACCCCACCTCATATCAAACAACAGTCATCCCTCGTGCACACTCACTGTAGCGCACACACACAACCCAGAGGGCCGTGGACACTCACAGCTGATGCTCAGAGACCTGCAGCCCATTGGCACAGCTTGATCAACTTTTAACATTGGGGGCAGCAGAGAAAAGCACTAGGGAACGGGTCTGGGGGTGGGGTGAAGAAACAAGTTTGTTTACTCTGTCCCCAACATCCCCAGCAGCTATAGCCAGCTTCTCTCATTGGCCTGGGACCAGGAGCTGGGACCAAAAGAAAGGATGAGCATGGAAAGTGGGTCAGAAAAAAAGAAGAAAGTAAAGGAATCAAATGGGGAGGGGGCAGGGCATGCATGGAGAGGGAGAAAGGACAGCAGGGCAGGAGGGAAGTCTCCAGGCAGGGAGCCTGATCAGTGGTCCCATCAGAGTTTAGACAGTCTTGGAGGGACTTCCCTGGTGGCTAAGACTTCCAGTGGCTAAGACTCTGTGCTTCCAATGCAGGGGACCCAGGCCATAACTAAAGATCCTGAACGTTGCAACTAAGACTTGGAACAGCCAAATAAATAATTTTTTAAAAAAAGAAGAAGAAGGTCTTGGACTCAGAAAGTAAGAACAAGGACTCTGACCTTCCCCAAAGTACAGCACACCTCACCTCACTCCAGAAGAGGGGCAGTTCTAAGCTCCCCCACCTCTGCTTCTCACTAGCCACCAGTCCTTGGGCAAAGCACTTTTCAGCCCCAGCCCCCATCTCATTGCAGGGTGGTCAGGTAGGCATCAATACTGTGCTGTCACCTCCTGGATTCTCCCCAGCACTGGACATCTCATCTCCTTGTCAGGGCTTGCCATCCGATCCTGGGCTCAGAAACTCCTTCCTTCCCAGCCAGATGCAGATGTGGACCTAGCCCAGCATCCTTTCAGGGACCATCAGCATCCCCATGTTCTTTATGATCCCACTGCCCCTTTCCCCCGACAAGCCAGGAGGACCCCAAGACCTGGGACTTTTTCTTCCTCTTCTACTTTCTGCCCCCAGCCTGACCTCCCTTATGTAAAGCTGCTCCAGGCTCTCTGCCCTGAGATCCCAATAATCTGTTAGGTGGTGCCACACACCAAGGAGTTCACCAGGAAAAAAATCAGCTCTAAGGGGAGTCCACTGTGCCCTCAGGCTGTCCCCATTACAGTCACCTTCGGGGAAAGAGGAGCTGCCATCCAAGTGGCACGTGAATAACCTTGGTTTCACTGGAATTCTTCCAAGAGCGCAGGTCCCTCAGACCCCCACACACTCATACTCCCTTGATTTACAAGAAGGAAACAAAGGCATTGAAGAATGAAAGGGTGGGAGCAAGCAGCAGAATTGTGGTCTGTGGTCTTCCTGATCTGCAGCCCCTAGGAGACCAGACATAGCGTGGTCCTTCCCCACTGCCCAGCCTCTCCAGTGGGCAGATGCCTCCTATTCCCCAGGCCAGCCAGGGTGGGGGGTTGGTCATCAGGGGTACCCCGGACAGGGAGAAGGGAGCAAAGCAGAGCATTTGGCCTGAGATTCCCATACCAGCTTCATCTTTTACCTTCTCTGTCGCCTCAACAAGCACTCTCTCCTTCCAAGCCTCAGTTTGCCCCATGCAAGAATGGGCACAGTGTTGTCCTAACAACTTTCCTAGAGCTGTTGGGAGAATTCCACTCAATGAGATCAGGAGGCTGGAGGAGCTCTCTGTGACCACAAAGAGATAAGAAAATACAAACTTTCTTTGTATTGGTTCACTTAATGATCTCTAACTGGGAAATTCACACACAACAGGGGCCTCATCTTGGTGGTGACCAGACATGAACGCCTCCAGCCTAGACATCAGTCTTTTTCTTTTTCTTTTAGTTTATTTATTTTAAGTGAAACAGAAATGAATATTTTAATGAGAGAAGATACAATTCACAAAAAATAGACATCATAACCACAAAGACATCTAACATTAGACACCTAACCACAAAGAAACAAAGATATATAAAGCAAAAATTCAGGAGAAATATAGGGAAAAAGAAAAAAAATAATCATAGTGAGACACATTAACATTTCTCTGAGAATATTTTATCAAGTGCAAAAAAAATAAGAATAGGAGCATCTGGAATGCTGTCATTAATAATTTAAATATAATAGACTTCTATTTAATTAATTATATTAATCTTATATCCTGCTGCTGCTGCTAAGTCGCATCAGTTGTGTCCGACTCTGCGAGACCCCATAGATGGCAGCCCACCAGGCTCCGCCGTCCCTGGGATTCTCCAGGCAAGAACACTGGAGTGGGTTGCCATTTCCTTCTCCAATGTATGAAAGTGAAAAGTGAAAGTGAAGTCGCTCAGTCACGTCCAACTCTTAGCAACCCCATGGACTGTAGCCCACCAGGCTCCTCCATCCATGGGATTCTCCAGGCGAGAGTAGTGCAGTGGGGTGCCATCGCCTTCTCTGAATCTTATATCCTACACGAATATATTTAAAATTCTGTATGTTATACATTGCTATTAGATAGACATCAGCCTTTAGGGAGGGTAGAGAGAGACATTTCCCACGACAATCACTGGAATAATCTCTGCTGAAGGCGTGGGTGCCTGCTTTGACCTTTTAAGGGTAATTTTTCCCCCGGAGATGTAGGAGTTTAGCACCCCTGACACATGAGAACCGAAGTCTCTTGCTTCGGCTGCAGAGCGGGGGAGCAACATGCCACATCTGTGTGCTGCCGTAGCCTCCGGTCCCCAACAGGCTGAGCCCACTTCTGACCACAGTTCCTTCCAGGAAAAGAGGTTTCAACCACCCTTCGAAGGTTCTTCCCAACCCCTGATTGGCTGGCCGAGCCAGTGCCTGGCACAGAATAGGTCAAAAATGTTGGTGGAATCAATAGCGAATTTGGGGTCTTCCCACACCTTTGACTCATAAGTTTTCACTCTGCCCAAAAACCCCTGCACTGCAGAGATATGCCCGGTCCGACGGGCCCTGCTATGGAAAGAGTGCTGGTCATAGAGGAAGGGTAAGGGCACCCTTTCAGACTCGCTGCCCTGGGAGAGTCCCAGGCAGTAAATAGATGACCCTGCCTTCCAACGTCCACCCCCGCCCCACCCAGGCACCCGGTCAGAGCTGTCCGGCTCTGACGCGCGGGCTCCTCTGCAAATAGATGCTGTTTCCATGGGAACTGAAACCCCTGTTTGTTTTTCCTCTCAGACACTCTGTAATTTCCAGCATGACCTGTGCAACGTCAGTATCGTAACCTCGTGGCAAGCTGCTCTTCCGAGGGTGTATCCAGAGCAGGCAACTGAACTGACCCGAAGAGGTCACAACAAACTCCCCCTGCCAACCGCAACACACGAGAAGGGCCTCCCGTGGTCATGGGCACCAGCCCCCGGGCACCAGCCCCCACCCACCGCCCCACTGCAGAGAGGCCCGCAGAGCAGGCAAAGCCAGAGACCAATCCTTGATCTTCCTGAGGGAGGCCTGGGGTGGGGGGTGGGGGGGCACCGACGGTGACCCATTTCCAGTAAGAAGTGGGAGGGAAGAAAAAGGTCTCAGTCTGGCAAGCAGGGCCCCGGCGATGGGTAACAGATGATTTCTAGCTGCAGGGGGAGGGGAGGTTGCAGGAGTTGGATCATCAGCCTCTATTGTCTGAGCCTCGGAGGAAACAGCCACAGAGGCGAAAACAGAGCGGAGAAGGGGACTCGGGGTGCTGAGAGGGTGGGGCTGACAGGTGGACGAGGCAGTGGGGAGCTGGACGAGAAGAGGATGGACAGGCCGCCTTTCTTGTAAAATGTTCTGCTGTCTGGCCCCCATTCCGCTCAGGCTCGGATCCTGAGGAGGCAGGTCCTTCCCCCATTGAGCCCTGAGAAGACTGCAGCCCCAGGTGGCCCCAGCACCTTGGCCACAGCCCCCGAGACACCCAGGGCCAAAGGACTCAGCTGAGCCCCCTCAGACTCCTGGTCCCTGGAGGCCAAGGCTGTGTCTCCTACCATCTGCAAGGGCAACAGGGAAAGTTCTCTCTGGGCCCCAGGGGGCCCTGGAAGAGGAGAATGAGCGAGGGCTGGAGTCTAGAAGCCTTTGAACTAGGCTCTTGACCTCACTCTCACTCCGAACACCCTCGTCAGCAAATGGGGCATAATAATAATAACGCCCACTCTCTCCCCTTCCAGGGCTGTGTTGTGGGCAAGGTGAGGAAACTTGGTGTGAAAGTGCTTGACGCCCAGAGACCTTGTTATTATGGTTATTTTCACCTATGGGGAGAGTCTCACCCTACCCGGTTTCACCCCAGGCTTCCAGCCCACTGCCCACCCCTTCCCGCAGAGCCCCCAGCCACAGGCCAGGGAGCTCAGGCCTCATTCCCCGATTACTCAGTGGGGTCCACCAGGCAGGCCTCAGCCCCAGCCGGTGGCAGGAGTGCAGGGAGAGGGATGCTCGGAGGGAAACAGGATGTGGCCAGGCTAACAGCTGCTTTCCGGGGACCCCGAGGCTCGGGGAGCCCGGCCCTCACCCTCCTGCCCTCCGCCGTGTGCACTTGTCAAAGCCACGCCAGCCCAGGACACCTCTCTGCTGCACTGTGCGGTGAGCGACAGCACTCAAACCACTGACCTGATTTTCTGCAAAAGGGGAAAGATAATAGGGCACTTCCACGTGGGCGGCACACACAATGGAAACTTTCTCTGTTTCCTTGACAGGAACCCAGCCCTGAGAGAGAGAGAGAGAGAGGCTGAAGTTTCTGTGCTAGGAGCTTCCTGCAGTCCCAGAGCCAGGTGTTTACCTGCGGCAGAGACCTGAGTTCCTGGAGCCCCTCGGCAAGGGGCCAGTGCCTCAACACCGTCTAAGACTCTATGAAGCCTCTGGAGGGGAGATGAGCTCCAGCAGGGTAGGGCCGTGGACCAGGCCCCCGCAGACCACTACTTCCCCCACCCCCACTCTGGCTCTGTGCTGGGCCCCCACAAAGGGATTCAGAAGAGCTCCATCTCCCCTCCCCAAAGGATCTCTCAGGTCCTGGGTAGACATGTGTGCTAAATGAACAAGTATCTCTAATCCTTGTACTTTCTCTACATCCAGGGTCCCATGGGCCTCAAATGTATCTTGGGGCCAGATCCTGCCATCTGTAAATACTGAGGTCTTCTCAGGGTAGGTTCTCAAGGATGGGTAACTGTCCTTATCATCTATCAATCACCCTCACAGGCGACCGCCTCCCTCTGGGCCTGGGGCAGCACGCAGAGGAGCTGCTAAGTGGACAGGTTGGTTACCCACCAACACGCGGTCGTACAGAAGCATGGCATCAGAGCAGAAGGGACACCAGAGGTCACCGGCCAGCTCCTTCGGGACAAGCCTAAGGCCCGAAGTGTCCTTAGCCCTCACTCCCAGTTATCCACCCTCACTACTCAAGCTGCTGGTCCTGACCCGGGAGCTTATAAGAAATGCAGAGGCCCAGCACCTTGGAATGATCAATTGCAGGCAGGGGCAGACACAGACACCAGAAACCACTGCCTTCACAGCCACCAGGTTCAGAGCCCCACGCTACACCCTACATCCATAATGGTGAGAAGACAAACGGGACGTCCTTCTCCCGGACCTGAAACCACAAGCTCGTGATCACTCGCAGCAGCATCTCAACAGAAAACTCCAGACTTCTGGGGGAGGCGGAGAAGGAGGGCTGAAGGCAGAGAAAACAGGACTCGGGCACATTAGCACCACCTAAACCAGCGGACGCTGGGAAAGGAAGGCTGTACTTTCACATACTGTCAAAATGAAGAGAAAGTGTTAGTCACAAAGTCATGTCCGACTCTTTGCGACCTCATGGACTATAGCCCACGAGGCTCCTCTGTTCATGGAATTCTCTAGCCAAGAGTGCTGGAGAGGCTTGCCATGCTCTTCTCCAGGGGATCTTCCCAGCCCGAGGATCAAACCCAGGTGTCCTGCATTGCAGGCAGATTCTTTACCATGTGGGCCACCAGGGAAGCCTCCTATCAAAGGAGGATAGAATGGAGACTGACTCCCCTGTATCTACAAGATTTTATATTTATATTTAAATGCAATCAGTGTTCCCCGCAGGACCTTTTATCCTTACTGGCTTTGTCATTCCTGAATTCTTAGTCTGATTGGTCTCTCAATTGGCTGGCTTTGGTTTTCAAGATATTTTTATTCCAACAAGGACTCATAGAATTACATTCCATGATTTCTTTTATGTTTGATAATGTTTCTTTATAACCATTAGAAATAAAAGCAACTTTAAAGGGCTTCTTTAGTGGCTCAGACAATAAAGAATCCGCAATACAAAGGACTCTGGTGGGATCCCTGGGTGGGGAAGATCCCCTGGAGAAAGGCATGGCTACCCACTCCAACAGTCTTGCCTAGACAATTCCATGGACAGAGAAGCCTGGCAGGCTCTAGTCCATGAGATCGCAAAGAGTTAGACATGACTGAGCGACTAACACTTGTAACACTTGCCAGGTAAAAAATAAAAAGAAATGCAGATGCTCAGGCCCCAGGCCTTTAAATCAATATCCACCTTTTGACAAGATCCCTAGTTGATCTCTCAGCCCAGGCGTGGGACTCCTAGGAGATACGTTCTGCCCACAGAGCTGCAGAACCCAGGACAGGGTACAGCCAGCCCACCCAAGTCACCACTGCTTTCCTCTCCCAGCCAAGTGAGTCAGATGAGGTTGACATAGTTGTAACCTCAGCGGGTCCTAGCTGTCCTGTGGAAGATGGGCAGGAAATGACAACTCCACCCCGGGCATGGAGAACCTGCAGGCTCTCTCCTGCCTCTCACCCCACCTTCTTCCACCTTCCAGACTTTGCTCTTCTTAAATCAAGGCGCAGCCAAAGGAGAAAAAAAAGAAGGATGTTTTGGACTTCCCAGGAGGTCCAGTGGTTAAGACTCCATGCTTCCAATGTATGGGGCATGGGTTCAATCCCTGGTCAGGGAACTAAGATCCTGCACGCTGCGTGGTGTGGCCAAAAGACTTAAACAAATCAATCGAGGGACAGTGGTGGGCAGTGGACTACACGCATGTTGTCATCTGGCCTGACCTAAACTTTTAAGGACTTCTGGTTCACCTGCTTTCCAGCAGCTGATAATGAAGGGTTCCAGTTTCGCCTGCCCCTTGGCTTATGTCCCTTGGTTAGCCCTATTCCAGACACCAGTGCATGCGTGCATGTATGTACACTCTGTCGTGTCCCACTCTTTGCAACCCCATGGACTGTAGCCCACCAGGCTCCTCTGTCCATGGGACTCTCCAGACAAGAATACTGAAGTAGGTTGCCATTTCCTTCTCCAGGGGGATGTTCCTGACACAGGGATCGAACCCATGTCTCTTGTGTCTCCTGCATCGGCAGGTGGATTCTTAACCAACTGAGCCACCAGGGAAGCCCTCCAGACCCCAGACTAGAGTCCACATTTGGGCCTCTGATCCCTGCAGGCAATCTGCACTCCAGCTGAGCCCCAGCCAACTTCAGGGAGGGGAGCTGTGTTGGGAAGAAGGCAGTTTGTCTGAACCGGAAAGCCATTAACAGCTATCAACACCCCTAGGGTGTGAATATCATTGATTCATTTATTGCTGTAACATCCTAGTGCGAATTAGCTGTTGGCTCTTCTTTAGTTGGCTGGCAGAGAGTGGGATGGGACATCTGGACTGTATGAGTTTTGATAGAGGAAGCAGCCTCAGGAAGGAGAAAGTACTGGTCCAGTTAGTTTCCAACCCTCTCGCCCTGCTCCATCAGGCCCCGCTCCATCCTAGGGCAAAGGATGCAGGGGAAGTCTCCACTCACCACAGACGTCTGCACCTGTGGGTGAAACTACCACATTCCTGTTTTATGCAGTCTCCTGGCCTGGGATTCTGAGGGTTCAGTGAGGAGGGGTGTTGCCTCCATCTAACCATGGGTCTCCCATCTCAGAGCACTGCTTTTAAGGCAGTCATCATATTTCCCATGAGGAGCGGAGAGAGGGGGGAGGAAAACTGACATTTAAGGGATTCATTATGGGTTGGTCACATGCTAACTGTGTAATCAGCAGCTCATTCAGGTCTCACAACACTGTGAGTTGGTACTGCTATTATTCCCATTTTACAGTCAAAGAAACTGAGGCTGGAAGAGGTTAATAATGTACCCAAGGGCACCCAGCTGTTAAGTGGCTGAGCTAGGATTAGAATCAAGATGTTCCATCACTGGCCAGGTCCAGAGAGGTGAGGCTGTGAATTGGTTTGCTCTTCTTCCAAGACCAGCTGATGGAGGTGGGGGCTCTAACACCTCTCTCTTCATCCTGAAGGCTCTCTTCCTCCTCTCTCTCCTCCTGAAGAAAGCTAGCAAAAGGAAAGGGAAGATGCCAAGCTAGCCCATGGAGCACAGGCTGGGGACCTGGATTCCTGCCCCTTTTCTGGGTCCAGTGACTGAGCCAGCATTAGCCTGGGGCCAGGGTTCCCTGGGCCCCTCATGTTAATTCCTGGCCTGTCACTCCCGCTAGGACTGTCACTTTCCAAGGCCTACCTGCCTCTGGTGCTCCAGCAGGCACAGACCTGGGGCAGGGGGAGGATCCAGCTGGGCCTGGAAAGGGGCCAGGGCTCCCTCCAACCAGGACAAGTAGGCACAGGATGAGAAGGGACAGAGGCGGCCTCTCCAGGCTGAGTTGTCAGCAGCCTGGAATAGCTGATCCCCCCTCCCCTGAGCTACGCCAACCCTATATTTAGGAAACAAATATTTATTGAATATGTCATCACATTTTGCCATGAGCAGCATTGCTGTGATGCTATGTCTCTTTGAGGAAACTGAAGCCCAGAGAGGTTGACCCACACACACAAAGTCTCACGGCCAGTGAGGGTACTGAAGCTGAGAGGCAAGCCCAGGCCTCTCTGGTCCCTCTCCCTCTGGCCTGATACCAGCACCTTCACCCTTTAAAAGTGAGACTTGAGGATTTCCCCGGCGAGCCAGTGGTTGAGGTTTCACCTTCCAATGCAGGAAGTACAAGTTCGACCTTGGGTCAGGGAGCTAAGATTCCATGTGCCTTGTGGCCAAAAAGTCAAAACATAAAACAGCAATATTGTAAGAAATTTAATAGACTTTAAAATGGCCCTCATCAAGAAAAGAAAAAAAAAAATTTTTTTAATCTAAAAAAAGAAAAAAAAAATTTTTTTAATTAAAGTGAGGCTTGATTTTGGAGACCAGAAGCAGAGTCTCTGTGCTCCCAAGTCCTCCAGCCACTTGCCTGTGGTCAGTGCTGCTCTGGGCCTGACTGCTGCACTGCACTGAAGCCTGGAGGGTCTCACCACAGGGCAGGGGCAGCTGGGAAGGTATAAAGAACAGGCCAGCAGCTACCTTATTATCCTTCCTCTGCTCAAAAGCCTCCCAAAGCTGTCTAGCACCTACTCAATGAATGCATACTTCCCACACAAGCCCTCCTCAATTACCTCCACAGTCTCAGTGGCCCCCACGACTTTCCGCCAGTTCTCTTGCTTCACCAAAACTGGACTGATCTGTGTTTCCCCCAGGAGACCTGAATTTCCCTCTCCCTCCACCTCTGCACATGCTCTTTCTTCCCCCTGAAGCCCCCCTGCTTCCAGTCATCGCCACCTGTCAGAATCCCATATCTCCTGCGTGGCCCATTATAGACGTCACTTCCTCCAAGTACCCTTTTAATGTGAACTCGTCCCCTTCACAGGGATTTCTAAAGAACACCTCACTCCCCCAGGCTATTATGAGCTCCAGAGTGCAAAGTCCTGCCTTGTAGCTGTCACAGTGCCGGCTCTGGGCAGGGGCCTATCAGACCTGGTGGAACTGATCACCAGAGCTCTCTCGGAAGCAGGCGTTGCATCTACAGAGGCCTGGGGTGACTCAAAGTGAGACTCAGACTTCCTGGGGTGCAGGGTTTTCTTCAACAGGGCTCACCCCTCTCCCGGGCTGCTTAGAGGTGCCAGCTCTGTCACCGGGAATCAGGAGAGATCTGGGAACAGCGTGCGAAGCCAAGGAACGTCCCACCCACAGCATCTGGAGCCACTTCCTTCCTGGAAGGAGAAGAAAGGAGAAAGAGGAGATCCAACCTCCCCCGACAGGGGCGTGTGCGTGTGTGTGTGTGTGTGTGTGTGTGTGTGTGTGTAGAGCTGGGCTCCAGGTGGGAAAGGAGGCTGCCAGGAGACAGTTGGGGGCCCTGAAGACCCCTTCTCCCTTCTCTGCTCCTTCCAGCCTCTCCTCTGTGAATCCCAGACTTTTGTCCTCCACCCCTTTTCTCTCTCTTTCCCCACCTCCACCTCCCCCATCTCTCACTCCTTCATCGCCACGACCACCATTCCCCTGGACTCCACTGCAGAAAGACCATGCATGCCTCTGAATTTCCGCCCCTTATCTCACCATCCCAGGCCTTCCTAACAGTCTGCCAACACCTCTCCACCCCTTCCCGCCTCCAGCTCTCCCCCTCCCTGAGCTCTCCCACCTCTTGACTGTGTTCCTGTGATTCCCTCAGCCCGCAGTGACTTTCCCCACCCTACCCCGTGCTCTCCATCTAACCCTGTGCATGACTTGCCTCTCCTCCAAGGTCCCCTCGGATGGCACTGCCTGGCTCCCAGGTCAGAATACATCGCCCTCTTCCCTAGGCTCCCACCCAGCCAGTGCTCACTACACTCTGCCCTGGATAGAAATAGTATTATTAAAATAATAGTAATAAAAGCCTTTGTTTATCCACAAGTCCTCTTCCCCTTCCATAGGAGAAAGCTGACCCTGGAAAATGGTTCCTTCCTGGGGGAATTTCTCTCCCAATCCTCACGGCATTAACATAAGGCAGTACAGGGAATTCTCACCAACAGAACATGAGAGGAAGAGACTGTTTAGAAGTTGGTGCACCTTCTCAGTGGAGCCACATCTCTTCCCCATCCACTGCCTGGATGCCAGCGGCCAAAATGATCCTGGAAGCCACATGTTAAAAAGGGCAGTGCTGCCAGCAAGGTTCCGGGATGAGGCCCTCTGCCAATCTGGCATTTCTTAAGACCATTACAGGAGAAGAAACAAATTTCTATCGTCTCTAACTCGACACATTCTGGGCTACCTGTTACACCAGTTAACCTATCCTGACCAATGCAAGTCACTGGCAATTTACTGAGAACTTACTATATGCCAGAAACAATAAATGCTTTCACAGTCATTGTCTCAGTTAATCCTCACAGCACTTCTACACGGGAGCTACAGTTAAGTCCCCATTTTATAGATAAGAAAACTGAGGCTTAGAAAGGTTAAGAAACTTGGTCATAGTTCCCCAGTTAATAAGCTGCATTCTAACCAGAACCAGAGTACAGAGCCATCGATGGTGAGTGTGGTACACAGCAGATATTGAGCCCTTGATTATTGTCACCAGGAAGGTCCAAGCGGGGTTCTGATCACACCTTCCCCCCTGCAGAGACAAACGTCACCCACACCAGATGATTTTAAATGTGATTGCCTTTTAGCTCCCATCTTCTGAACATGCAAGGTCCCACACAGAATGGAGGGCATATCACAGACGTCACTCAGGTCATTTCAGAAGCCCTGCCAGGCAGGCATTTTGTTGACCTGGAATTGGGCTCTGGGAAGCTAAGGGACATGCCCCAGTAGCCCCATGTGGAAAGAGCGAGGTCTGTTGAGCTCTCACCTCCACCCCCTGTTTCACACCTCTGCCTTGTCAGGGGAGGGGTGCGGGGGGAGCAGCACGTGCGGTGTGTGCACGCTTATGTCCTGCGTGCATCCGTGTTTCACTGCCTTCCATCACTCAGTCTGGTTTTCATTTCTGCAGGGAGCGGGGGTGGAGTCTGAAAGAAGCATGGCAGGAAAGAGAATTCCTCAGGCTGAGGGAATAAAAGATCAGAAAACATCAGAGTCCGCAGAAACTGCAGCTGTCATGGCTAACCCGCTGGCTCCATCCAGGAGGAAAGGGGCCCAAAGAAACAGACTTGCTCAGTGAGTCGGGATTAAAATCTGCGCTTCTAAAACCCCACCAGTTCTCTTTGACCAAGCCCTCTGTCTCCAAGCAGGAAGGAGCTAGAGCACTCACTGTTACAGGTCTCAGGGATCACCTCCTCCAGGCAGCCTTCCTTAGCCTCTCTACCACTCAGCCACCACAGTGGGTGCAGTGGGTTTATTCACCCACTAGACTGGGAGAGGGCAGAAACAACTCTGCCGTTGTTACTGGTGCCTCTCCAGACCTCATGAGACCTGACACATGGTAGGCACTTGATAAATGTCTGTGGAACTCAATGTCCAAATGAATGTATGGACAAGCCACTTGATTATACATGCAATTATACATAATAATAGCCTCAGTGCTTTCATTTCTCAAACCATATAGTCTCAATGGAACCCTGTGAGACCCCGCTGACAAGAAGAGTGGCATCAAGTGTATGCACATAAGCACACGTACCCAAACCGTGCATGTGTGTAGTGTATAGAGACACACAGATCCCATCCCCTTCCTAGGCAGCAAGGAGGGTGCATGACATGCCATTTCCTGCTTTATCTGCAGAGACAGAGGCCTCCCCAACCCCAAGACACACACACACACACACCCCTGGTCCTTCGCAAGTGTAGGGCCAGTTTTCCCTTTAGGCTATGAGTGTGTGCGCAATGGTTTCCAACTTTTTATGACCCCCGTGGACTGGGGCCCACCAGGCTCCTCTGTTTATGGGATTTTCTAGGCAAGAATACTGGCTGGAGTGGGTTGCCATTTCCTCCACCAGGGGATCTTCCTGACCCAGGGATCAAACCTACTTCTCCTGTGTCTCCTGCACTGCAGGAGGATTCTTGACCACTTGAGCCATTGGGAGAACCTCCCTTTAGGCCGCTGCTGCTGCTGCTAAGTCGCTTCAGTCGTGTCCGACTCTGCATGTGGGATAGGGGAGAGCAAAAGAAAGCCGGCTGTCCACAAGGGGGCATCCGGAGACCATTGACTCCATGTCTCAGAGACAGGGTTACTACTTAATTGGCCTCAGAGAGACCACAAGATCCACAGGAAAAACTGAGGAGCCTGCCTGGGGTCTTGCGCAGGAGCCCAGAGGGAGAGATGGTCAACCACTGGAGTAGCAGGACAGAGAGATGGAAATGGAGGCTCAGTCGCTCAGTAACTGAAATGCTGATTATGGTCACGCTTCATATGTATTCAGTGTTTGTCTGATCCATGTTTGCACTGTCCCACGTGCAAACATTATTAACACGTAAAAACTCATTTCATCTGCATCGCACCTCTGCAAGGCGCAATATTACTATAGTTTTTGTTTCATAGATGATAAAACAGATGACTCAGAAAGATTAAGTAACAGAGTCAGAATTTGAACTCAGGACCTGTGGTTCATCACTGACTCTGCCAACTGCTCACTCAGCTCCCTGGGTGTCAGTTGGGCCTTCAGACCCCCTACTTCTAACCCAGGACTACTCACTGGGCTCCTGTCTCTGAGCTCTTTCTGGACGTTTCTGAAGGGCCTGGAGGCTGATTTCATAGGCAAGCATAACTTGTGGTCCTGAAGCTACCCCCTCATACGCTGTAAATTGTTGATGTTGAATTGGCATAACGCCTCGGAAAGCAATAAAGCAATTCCTAGCAACACTCATAAAGCCGTTTTTCCCCCCTGGAACCCAATCATCTCATGCCTGGGAATTTATTCCAAGGAAATAATTCAAACGGAAGCCAAGTATTATCTGCATAAATCCGTGCACTGAAGTCTTTCTTTAAAGGTCAAAAACCGGGAACCAGACTGGGGAAGTGGTTTAGTAAACTAGGACGTCCACACAATGGGCAATCAA
Source organism: Budorcas taxicolor (assembly GCF_023091745.1). Lineage (NCBI taxonomy): Eukaryota > Metazoa > Chordata > Mammalia > Artiodactyla > Bovidae > Budorcas > Budorcas taxicolor. The sequence continues at coordinate 40,468,095 of NC_068928.1, read as the reverse complement.
GCTGGAAAACCGCAGCTGTTAAGACTGTGACGGGAACAGGGAAAATGCTTTTACTATACAAGGCGTCACCATCACGCTCCCCCCGGACAAGCTAACTCAACAAAACATGCTTATCAGACAGGGAGAGAGAGAGAGAGAGAACTGTTCCTGTTAGAAATAGATTCTTAGCCTCCACTGCCCTCAATGACGTGGAAGAGAAGCTGAAATATAACAGCATCAAACAAAACAACCTTTGGCTTTGGAGTTTCCAAGGTCCCAGCTGCTGACAATCTACAGGATTTTCTGAGAGCAATTTTCAGGATTGGTTATTAGTGACTTGCACATTTCACACCGTAATGTGATACAATTCTTCATATTAACTTCTGTAAAGATAACTGACGGGGGTTTTGTTTTCTGACTGAGCCCTAACACATACAGTCCATGGACTCAAAGATATCTCCCCAACATTGATGAAAAAAAAGGAAACTTCAAAATTAAAGTGCCCATCACTATGTCAACTTATGTGAATATACGTATTAGGATGGTGACAGGTATGGCTGGCCTTTTCCCAATTAAACTCAGGGCTCATTACCTATTTCTGCAAATTATCATGAAGCTGAAGGTCATGAATCCAGGTATAGCTTAGCTGAAGCCTTATTTTGGTGTCCGTCGTAGGTGGCAGTCAAGGTGTCGTCCAGGGTTGCAGTCGTCTCAAGGCTTCACTGGGGAGGGTCCATTTCCAAGCTCACTCACGTGGCCATTGGCAGGATCCAGTTCCTCGTGGGCTGTTGGACTGAAGGCCTCAATTTCCTGGCTGCCTGGTGGCTGGAAGCCGCCCTCAGTTCCTTGGCACATGGGTCTCTCCGCTGAGCAGCACCATCGTAGCAACCGGCTTTGTCAGAGCAAATGAGAGAGGAGACATGGAGAGTGAGACACGAGCAAGATGGAAGTCAGAGTCTTCAGGGGCTGAGATCCCACATGCCATGGGGTGTGCCAAAGAGTTTTTTTTAAAAAAGAGTAGTATCCCCTCATGTTTGCTATATTCTATCCATTAGTAGCAAGTATATGGGTCCAACCCACACTCAGAGGGAGGGGACCCTACAGGACATGTGGTATGCCTACCACATACTTGAACATTTATAGAATCTTCTCAATAACAAAAACAGTATTTTCAAACATTCCTTGTCTAATCTGATATTTTCTAAATTTGTCAGCAAATTCCCACACCCATTTCTCACCAGCCACAGTCCTCCCGTCCCCTGCCTGCAAGGAACCAAGGTTCGCAGCTTCAGATCTAGCAGAAAGCCCCCCATCCCAGCCCACACTTCCACCTTGGTGGGGAGGGGGCAGCTGTAGGAGGAGAGGGGCAACCAGGCACTTCGGAAGCCAAGTGTCAGAGGAGGGCAACCACCAGGGCTCCACCTTTGAAAAAGGTACACATGGGCCCTCCCCTGAGGCATTCGCAGGGCTTTTATTTTTCATTCTCATGACCTTTTTTTCATTCTCTCTCTTTTTTTTTTTTCCCTTAACCAGCCCTACAAAGTTGGCCAGAAGTGGCTCATCTACTCTCCTGGGCTCAAATCACTCTTTTCTTTTCAAGCACACCGACCTTGTCTCTGCTCTTAGGCCAGACTCTCTCCCTCCTCACTGTATTCACTTGGGCTCTTCTCTCTCCAATCTCCCCAGCCTGCCCCCTAAACTTCACCAGCCTGACTCTTTCTTTACTGAGCCTTCAGCCTCAACTTGGACATACCTCCTTGCAGGGGCCTTGCCTGAGTCTCCAGACTGGGCCACTTCCCCTCCCTGGAGATTTCAGATTCAGACTAGGGATAGTCATTATTGGGTTGGCCAAAAAGTTCATTTGGGTTTTTTGTAATATGTTTGAAAAACACCCGGACGAACTTTTTGGCCAACCCAATACAACAAGCCCAGCAGGATTTTGTAAACAGTGCACTTTGGAGGAACTTGCCCACCCCTGTTATGAGCTCTCACAGAGCTTTCCTCCTACAGTCTCACTTGGCACACCTGGAACGGGTTAGAGGGTTCCCTGAAGACCAGGCACACAGCTATCTTGTCAGAGCTGAAGGGGGCGTGGAGTGAATGAGTAAGTTGCTTCTAATGTGGGCAGGCGAGGGGCTCAGCCTGGTTCTGGGGAGGCAGACACTTCAAGACATTTAGGTTCCACTGAGAACATCAGGATGCTAGGGGAGAATCACAGCCCAGGACCAGGAGACTTCTTCCAGAGCTCCTGCAGAAATCCAGAATCTTGGAGTTCCTGCAGGTGCCATGTGGGTTGCCCACAACCTCACTGTTTAGGATTACAACTGGGAGCACGAGATTTGGGGTTGCCAGAGTTAGCAAATAAACATGTAGATGCCTATTAAATTTGAATATCAGGTGAACAATCGATCATTTGTGGGAGACATATCTATTCTTCGCGGCAACTCTGCCAAGTTGTGAATAGAGTCTGAGGCGCTGAGACTGGAGTCCATGATTGTTCCAAGGGATTTTTGGAGAAAAGAACAAATCCTAGGGCTCCAAACAGGCCAGGCCCCTCCCATGTTCTCAGAAAATGGCAGCAGTCATTATTATAAGAGTTCAACTCCGGATGCAACCTAAATACCCTTCCAGGGGACTGTATTAGTCTGCTAGCACTGCTGTGACAAATACCACAAGCTGGGTGGCTTAAAATAACAAATTCATTGTCTCACAGTTCTGGAGGCTGTAAGTCCAAAGTCAAGGTGTCAGCAAGGCCAGGCTTCCTCTGAGAATCTGAGTAGAATCCTCCCTTGCTCTTCCTGTTTCCAGTGCATGCTAAGTCACTTCAGTTCTGTCTGATTCTTTGCAAACCTATGGACTGTAAGCTACTGGGGTCCTCTGTCCATGGAAGGCTCCAGGCAGGAATACTGGAGTGGGTTGCGATGCCCTCCTCCAGGGCATCTTCCTGACCCCGCAGGGATCTAACCCGCATCGCTTATGTTTCTTGGGGTGGCCGTCAGTCCTTGGTGTTCCTTGGCTGTGGCTGCCTCCCAAGAGTCTCTGCCTCTTTCATCACGCGGCATCTTCCCTGTGTCTCTGCTCTTATCTTCTTGTAAGAACACCAGCCGTATTGGATGAGGACCCACCCTAATGAAGTATGACTTCACCTGAACTCGTTAATTGCAAAGATCCTATTTCCAAATAAGGTCACATCCACAGATATGAGGGATCAGTGCTCCAACACATCTAGGGAAATGGATGAATTAAGAATGAATTAGGGAAGAATGTCCATTATGGATCTTTGATTTTAAAAAAAAAAGCAAGATGTAAGAAAAACACACACACACACACACACACAGCATGATCCCCTTTTTGATCTTAAAAACAAAATGTATGTATAAGCCATTATGAATAGTTTTTACTTTTCATTTATTCAGTCAACAAATAAACTCCCACCAGGGATAGAGCAGTGACTAAGGCAGGTCCCATCCATGCCGTCCTAGAGCCTACAATTAAGTATGTAGCTCACCAGAAAGATGTCCATTTGTTTCTGTTTCCAAGTGACCTTGGAAGGACAAAGGGAAATATTTTTTATTTCTTCTGTAGCGCTTGAAGTTTTGTAACAAGCATCTTGTTAATTTGTAGCTTTTAAAAGATGTTTCACTTCTTTTAATCCTAAAGACCAACCCTTTTTGGAAGCTTCTTCGTTACGTCTTCCTGAGCACTGTGGCTCCTGTCGCAGCTGGTACCATCATGAGCCAATGGCTGTTGGGCCAACCAGCCAGGCTCTCCGAGTGTGGGTAAGTGTGAACTAGTAGGAAAGTTGTACACAATCCAATCACGCTTTTGTTAAAATTTTATTGAACTTGTAATTTTACATTTACACATGTTTCCTTAACATCTGTCTCTCCTATTGGATTCTGAACTTGGAGATGATGGGGCCATATTTGTTTTGTCCACCATTGTATAACCAGCCTTCAGATCAGCAGTCAACATATACTAGCTACTCAGTAAAAGTGTGTTGAATGCATGAAAGAATATCAAACCTTGAATTGGCTCCTATCCATCATCCAGTGTAACCCACTCATTTTATAACTGGTAAAACTGAAGCCCAGAAAAGTCAAGCCACAGACCTAGTTGTGCTCTGCTCATTCACTCAGTTGTGTCTGACTCTTTGCAACCCCGTGGACTGTAGCCCACCAGGCTCCTCTGTCCATGGGGATTCTCCAGGCAAGAATACAGGAGAGGGTTGCCATGCCCTTCTCCAAGGGATCTTCCCAACCCAGGGATCAAACCCAGGACTCCCGCACTGCAGGTGGATTCTTTACCATCTGAGCCACCAGGGAAGCCCAGTGATAGCCAAGCCTAGAAGAGCCTTATCACTCCCAATCCAGATTCTTACCTTAAAAAAAACAATAATAGCATGATATACATTTTTATGCTGGAGGAGGGCATGGCAACCCACTTCAGTATTCTTGCCCGGAGGTCCCATGGACAGTGGGGTTTGGCAGGCTACAGTCCATAGGGTGGCAAAGAGTCAGACATGACCAAAGCAACTTAGCATGCACGCACATACATTTGATAGTGAGATGAAAAGACATATAACCAATTAAGCATACAGAAATACTGTCTAATAATAACCAAAATTGTGAATCATTGTTTTCATCAAACTGTGCCTTTTCCCACTAGGGCTAAAAAGTCAACGGATGTTGAGGTCTGTGGGTGCTAGTAAATCACACCCCTCACTTCTCCAAGTTCTGATCCAGTTGAGAAATAGTCACAGGAGACAAGTAGGGATTAAAATGTCAGCTTTATTGCTGGTCCAGATGGGTTGGAGGATGTGGCTGAGACCCAAGGCCCAAATGGGCTTCTTTCCTTCTCTCCTGATGTGACCTTACCCACCCACTCACAGCAGAGCAGCTGGACTATTGAAGTCTTCTCAAGGAGGGTTGGAACTGCCCTGGTACTCATTGTCTGGAGAAGGCAGGAGCAGAGAGCACACGCTGCTTGTAGTTCAATCAGTCCCAGAGAGAGAGCCAGGAACGGGCTGAGCAAGGCACACTTGATACCTTTTCCTAACACCGCCAAATCAAGAGGTCAGTCCCCCCCTCCCAGTGAGGAACAGGAAGGGGCTGCCAAGAAAATTTAAAAGTATCTTCCCAGTACTTCCAAGAGGATGTCAGTTCCTGTTTTATGGGCTGATGGAGAATGAGGAGAAGAGAAAATTGTCCCCCTTCATGACAGCCTTCAATTTACTCAATACCTTTTCATAAAATCTAAAAACTTCTGTGTTCCAGGAAGCACCTCTGAGGTTAAAGCTTGTATGATATGAAGGTGAATTTGCTGAATAAACAAACAAAACAGGAAATTAAACAACTGGCAACTTAAACTAATAAAGGATGATTTTTTTCTTTATCAACAGGATATCGGAGACAGGCAGTCCTGGGTCTGTGTGAAGCTCTGGATGCCATCCAGGACCGGGCTCCTTCTGTGTTTCCATTGCACCATCTTTACCAAGTAGTTTTTGCCCTCATGCTTGTAGGATTTCTTCTCCATCCATCTCTAGGCATCCTATCCACATCCTAGGTGGGAAGCAGGAATAAGGACAAAGAGACAGCTAAATCTGTCCCTTTAATCAGGAAAATAATAGCTTTTCTGGAAACTCTTTTCACAGCATGTATGTTTTCATTTTATTGGTGGGAACTGTATCACTTGCCCCACTTCTCTGGAAGGGGGAGCCTTTACATTTAATTTCTTTTTTTAATTAATTTATTTGCATTTAATTTCTAACTTGACAAAATTGCATTCTTTCAAATAAACGAAGGATAAGAATGAATATTGGATGGCAGAACAAAGGTCATGAAATAATGATGAAAGAAAACATAGAAAATATTGTCAAAGAATTGCTTTTTTAATGAGATCTAAATGGGTGTGTGTGCATTTACGTGTGTTTCATTTTTAGCTTTTGGCAAACATTCAAGAAAGAGATTAGTCCCTGTGCAGACTTTTCAGAGCATAAAATGATAGAAAATTTAGTTCATTTTACATAGTTAGCATAACCCTGATACCTAAACTTAACAAAGAGAAAATACACACTATAAATACATTCATTAACTAATTAACTAAAACTGCATACCAAGCTAACTTGCAAGCTGACAAAAACCTCATATTTCCCCCATCTAGGTTTCTCCCTTGGTTTATTGAAGCACATCCTCAAATGACTTCCTAAGAAAAAGTATATGGGAAGTAAGCTCTTTTAGTCTTTCTGTGTCTACAAATGTCTTTGATCTGCCCTGGTACCTGATGGACAGTTTAGCTGGATATTGAATTCTAAACTGAAAGTCATTTTCCCTCCGAGCTTTGAAGATATTATTCTGTTCCACTGTGTTTTAGTATCCAGCACTGCTCATGAAAAATTTTCATGCCTTTGTAGGTGTCTCTTTTTCTCTCGCTCTGAAAACTTTTAGTAAACATCTTCCCATGTTCCTGTGTATTTTGAAACATCAAAATCTTGCATGTTCATTATGCTCTTAGTCTGGAAGATTTGAGGCTTTTTGGTCTGGGAAATTCTATTCAATTATTTATTGGAATATTATCTCCTACTTTCTCCCTTCTACCTAAAATACTTATTAGTCAAGCCTGGACTTCTCACATTTTTTTGCCTCTTTTCTCTAAAAATAATTATATTTCTTTCCTTCCTGCTTTGTTTTCTGACAGATTATCTTGACATTAACTTTCAATCTTTCCACTGAACTTAAGTTACATTTTTTTATACCAGGAATTTTTTTGTTCTCTAATTGTTCCTTTCTCATAGCACTGCTCATGTTTCATAGATATAGTGTCTTCTTGGATTCTCTTGTTAAATTCTCCTCTACCTATAAATTGTTTCTGTTTCCTTGGAGATCTCTTTTTTTCAGTTTATCTTAGTTCTTTCTGCTTCATATTTCAGGTTTCCTCAAATAGCTTCTGGCTTACAGCTGCCCATTCATAGTTAAGAATGAAGCAGTAGAAAAGTTTCCAGGAAGCTTTGTGTACATAGATAAGAGGAGCTGAATGGCAGGCTTTGTTTCAAAGTGAGTTGGTCTTTATGTTTGGGGACTTCTAAATGTCAGCCTGCAATGTGCTTTACTCTAGGATACCATCTTAAAACCAGCTATCCTATTCTTCCTCAGATAGTTTTATTTCTTTAAAGGAGACCCTCTATTTTACTGGGGAGGAGCAGTATAGGGGAGGGGCAGGGCAGAGCTATGCACTCTGCATACAAGGGTCAGAGAAGTTTATTGTCTCATTTATAGACTTTCAATTAGACCCCCAATTTCAGCTGTATATCCTCTTCTCACCCTTCACTGCAGCCCACATATTCACATCTCAAACTTCTTCAGTCTTCCATGGAAGGGTCAGCTCCCATCTGGGCTGCAGATCCTGCCATGTGCATTCAGCCTATAGCATCTTCCATCCTGCCTCCTTAGTCATGACTCTTCCACCAAACCACTCCTCCATAAATATGTGGAGACCTCTCTTGTTCACAGACAGCTTTCTCCCAGCTCTCTTCTTTGGGAAGATTTATGTGTGTATTATTTATTTCTGAGACATTTTTGGAAGAAGAGGAGGAGATAAGCCCATATGCATTTGGTTGGCCATCACAAACTGAAAGTCCCACCTGCCTAGTAATCTGGGCTCATAAATGATGGGCATGGGACTGGGTTCTCTTTTACAGTTTTAAATTTTTACAGTTTTGCTGAGAAGAATGCAAAGTCTTTCTAAGCAATGACACATTTACAAGAAATTCAAAAATATGCACAGAGATGCAAGGAAAACTTTTTTTTATTACATAACACATTTGAGCATGTGTTGATTAAAATATATTTTAAATGTGAAACGAAAATCAGATGTGTCCCTAAAGCACCTCCCAGAATCCTAAACATTTCATAGAAAATACTCAAGAAACCACTGGCCTAGTAAGAGCAGCATGGAATTGGGATTCAGATAAACTTCAGACTCAACCATGGGTCCTCTCCAAACATTACTTTGCTCAATGGTACTTACCTCCTTAGATTACTGGGAGAATTAAATGAGACAGTATACATGCAGGGTATCTGGCACAGAACCTCAGAGGTTAAAGCGTCTGCCTCCAGTGCGGGAGACCCGGGTTCAATCCCTGGGTAGGGAAGATCCCCTGGAGAAGGAAATGGCAATCCACTCCAGTATTCTTGCCTAGAGAATCCCATGGACGGAGAAGCCTAGTAGGTTATAGTCCAGGGGGGCCGCAAAGAGTCGGACATGACTGAGCGACTTCACCTTTCACCTTCACCTTCACTAAATGCTAAAGACTGTTTCTTTTCCCCACTTCATACTGAACTTCTCACCATGCTGCACGTCATTCTAGGCTACTTTCACCTCCCTCCTTCTCTATATCTTTGAGCACCTGCCCAGTCTTCAATGTTCAGATCAGACATTCCCACATTTACAAAGTCTTCCCCACCCTCCAGAAGGCTCACTGTTCTGTCTTCTGTGCCCCTTCCAACCATAGCACTTGTTCACACCTCTAATCTCTCTGCAAACAAGAGAGCTGTGTGCACATCTGTCCCTCTGCTGGGGAAAGAGTCCCCAAAGGCAGCTTCCCACTCTTGTTCCTAAGATTCCCTCTGGCACCCACTGTGGCAGCTGGCACACAGTAGGCACTCAGTGAATGCTGGAATCTAACTGGATAGCAACTAACTAACCTGAATTAGGGACAGCCTGTAACAACCGCCAGGCTGAGATACAAAAACCAAGCCATGACCCAGATGGACAGATTCTAACTTGTACGCAACGCAAATACCTGTTCCTTTGCTGTAGGAGTTTCTGAACTGCTGTTATCATGACCTCCACCCCAAGTCCTGCCACTTTGCCAAACACAAGTAAACACGTTCAACGCCGGGAGACAGAAATTTGGTTTGGCTCAGCCCTTTCCCCACCCCATGAGGCAGAATCAGGAGGACCAGACAGAGCTCACCTGGATTTACAGGAACCCACTGGGTGGGGATAGGATTTCTCATCCTTCAGAATGACACATTTAGCTCCGGGGCTGGGTGAGGCAGGATGCTTTCTCTGTTATTCTCCTCTGCCTTCTTGGGCAGTAAATGACAGAATTAAATATTTGGGGCCCTGACCTCTCCCCTCTTCCTCCCTCTGTCTTCATCTCTGACCCAGGTAGGGTCAGGCCAGGAATCAAGCGAAACAGAGACACTACACAGTCTGTATGAAGGTCCCTGTTCTGGGGCCTCACATAGACCGCCCGTATTGGGTGTCACTGATGTCATAAACTATGGATGTAAAGCCCCTGTCCTCCAGGAGCCCCCAGTCTAATGGGAGACAGGATAGGGAGACACAGTATCGTCTCAGCTTTCAAGTTGCTCTCCAGCTAACATGGTCACCGCCACACTCAGGAAACATCTGGGCCAGAGTCGGGGACTGTGCAGGTGTACACAAGCATCATCCAGAGTTAAGTAGATACAGCCCCAGTCATGGCACCTACTATGTGCCAAGCGTTCGACATATGTATTAATGTTTTCAAACTGTGGTGATGGAGAAGACTCTTGAGAGTCCTTTGGACAACAAGGAAATGAAACCAGAAAATCAATCCTGAATATTCATTGGAAGGACTGATGCTAAAGCTGCAGCTCCAGTAACTCGGCCACCTGATGCAGAGAGCCAGTTCATTGGAAAAGACCCTGATGCTGGGAAAGATTGAAGGCAGGAAGAGAAGGGGGTGACAGAGGATGAGATGGCTGGATGGCATCTTTGACTCAATGGACACGAGTTTGAGCAAGCTGGTATCAAACCAAACTGCTATCTCGAGGAGATAGCAAAGAACAAGAAAGCCTGGTGTGCTGCAGTCCATGCGGCCGCAAAGAGTCAGACACGACTTAGCGACTCAACAGCAATAACAACATCATGTACATGGTCATCATGCAAGTGGTGTGGTCTCAAAACCGTGTTATCATCAGGGGTGGCAACCGAAAAATGACAATTTTGAAATAACTAGGTTTGTTTACTTGAATTCCTGAACCTGAACAAAAGGGCTTCACAGATCACAGCGATGCTTCTTCAGTCTCCTGGCTCCCACCCTCTTTCCCCTCACACATTGCAGCTGCTCCCAAACCTCCCTCCTCTCTTAGTCTTGCTCCTGCTCTTTCTTTCTCTCTCTGTCTTCCCAACTCTACACCACATTTGTCTAAGGAGTATTCTGACAAATCAGACGCCTCCTTGGCGGCCGAGAGAGGCAAAGAAATCAAGAAGATCAAACCAGAATTTCCCGCCAGTGGGCACGGGGAAGGGAATGCCCAGGAAAGAATGTGTCCTTGGGTGCTAAGTCGCTTCAGTCGTGTCTGACTCTTTGTGATCACATAGACCATAGGCTCCTCTGTCCATGGGATTTTCCAGGCAAGAAGACTGAAGTCGGTCGCCACGCCCTTCTCCAGGGGATCTTCCCAACCCAGGGATTGAGCCTGCGTCTCTTGCAGCTCCTGTATTGCAGGCAGATTCTTTACCACTGAGCCAACAGGGAAGCCCTGGGAAAGAATACTCATACACCAATAATTTCCATCCTGCCGTCTGGATATTGATTGACAGAAAGGTCCTTACTCTACAGATGAAAAAACTGAGTTTACAAGTAACACACACCCAACAGCAGGCCCTGGATCCATGGGAGAATAGGGACTTGAAACCACGCCTTCCAGCCTCTGGGCGAAGGGAGACGTGGTTGCTGAAAAGACAAGTATCAATTCGCGGGGTGCCCAGAGGCAAGGAGCCGGGTGACTCATGGCTTCGTGGAAGGAATCTCTAGGGTGAGGCAAACTTTTCTTCAGTACCTCAGGATACGTATGTGTTTGTGTCTGTGCGTCTGAGGAGTCAGTGAGGTGACCACAGGGAGTTCCCCTCAGCCGTGGTCCACAACCCACAGCTCCCAGCGTGGGAGGACATTCCACAAGGAGCCGCTCACCCCCGGAGGTTCAGGGAGAACTGGGAGGACGCTATGAGGAAGATACAGAGGAGGAGAGTAGGCCGAGGAGCTCTCGGGGGCCAGGCCAAGAGCATAATTCACCTACAGGTGTCTTGTTACAGAAAGTGAAGTTTCCATCTTTGACATCAGGCTGGTTTGGCACAGACAAGAAAACTGAGACCCAAAGAAGTTTCACACCAGGCTGACACCCAGACCTGACTCCCACAACACCCTGCAGCCATCCTAGCTGCTGGGGAGGGGCAGACACATGTATACCCAACTCCCATGTCCCCCAAGTGAAAGTTGCTCAGTCGTGTTCAACTCTTTGCGACTGCATGGGTCATATAGAACATGAAATTCTCCAGGCCAGGATACTGGAGTGCGTAGCCTTTCCCTTCTTCAGGGGCTCTTCCCAACCCAAGAATCGAACCCAGGTCTCCTGCATTGCAGGCGGATTCTTTACCAGCTGAGCCACCAGCCCCCCACATCCCCCAACCCACCCAGAAACTGGGCCTCAGAAGGCCTTTGGCATCTCCCTCTTCTAATCCTTCTGGGGCCACCAAATGACTCTAGACACGGACTCCTCAGGGTAGACCCAGGGAGCTTGTCCTGCCAACTGTTTCCCAAACTCCGTGAATGAAGGAATGCGGGTGATGACCCCACTGGAATGAGGGCATGAACCCTGGGCAAGGGGACATCAGGGACCTCTTCCTGCTTCACCACAAGCCAACACTCACGGCAGACTTCTTCCACTGCCTGGGAGGAAGTGGGAATATATCACTCAGTATAGAACCCCTAGGGGGTGAGGCAGGAAGATGGAGGGGCCTGAACAGTGGGAGAGCTCACCCCTTTCCTCCATGCCCACTGCCTTCAGCTGGATTACCTTTGACTTCATCTTATTCATCAACACTGACGGCAAGTTTCCATTTGAAGAAAGGGTCTGACATCCCACCTTCTTTCTTTTTTTTTCTTTTTTTTTCAAAGATTTATTTGTTGTTGTTGTTTAGTCACCAAGTTGTGTCTGACTCTTTGTGACCCCATGGACTGTAGCACGCCAGGCTTCCCTGTTCTTCACTATCTCCCGGAGTCTGCCCAAGTTCATGTTCATTGAATAAGTGTTCATCTCATCCTCTGTCATTCCCTTCTCCTGCCCTCAATCTTTCCCAGCATCAGGATCTTTTCAAGTGAGTCGGCTCTTTGCACCAGGTGGCCAAAGTATCGGAGCTTCAGCTTCAGCATCAGTCCTTCCAAAGAGTATTCAGAGTTGATTTCCTTTAAGAGTGACTAGTTTGATCTCCTTGTTGTCCAAAGGACTCTCAAGAGTCTTTGCCAGCACCACAGTTCAAAAGCATCATTTCTTCAGTGCTCTGCTTTCTTTATGGTCCAGCTCTCACATCTGTACATAATTACTGCATTGATTTATTTATAAATGCATTTATCTATTTATATTTTATTTTTGGCTGTGCTGAGTCTTCATCATAACACTTGAGCTTTCTCTAGTTGCAGAGTGTGGAGGCTGTTCTTCGATGTGGTGGCTTCTCTTGGTGGGCTTTAGGCATGTGGGCTTCCGTAGTTGTGGTGAAGGGGCTTAGTTGCTCCACAGCATGTGGGATCTTCCCGGACCAGGAATCGAACGAGTGTTCCCTGCATTGACAGGCAGATTCGTAACCACTAGACCACCAGGGAAGCCCCTATCTGCTTTCTTAGGAATACTTGTCGACTGGGTTTGTTGGCAAGCCTTTCCTCTTGTGTGTTTAAATCAGAATTTCCCTCTCCATTCGAAAAGTTCCTAGGTGGGGGGTGGGCATGGGCCAAGGGAGTTTGTTCACCTCTCTGCTCAGGTTCAGCTGCTCTTAACCTCAGTAGTATGGGAATCATGGCTTCTCCTTGAGGCCACCTCTCCTGGACACCTCTCTCCACTTAGTATCTGAACGTTCTCTGACCTCCTCTCTCATTTACCTACCTTGGTTTGACCCTGCCTGATTCAGATGCTACTACCAAGAGTTTTCCCCTCAGTCCTTCTAGAAGGGATTTTGGGGGGGATATTTCTGAGGTCCTCAAAGAAACAGGCCTCCCCTGTGCTCTCTGACCTTCCTACAGCCCCTTGAGCTTCCTTGGATTCCAAAAGGATGTTGCTTCACCTGCACATTGGAGCCTAAGAAGGATCCATCTCCTGGCTCTTTTTTTTTCTTAATTGGAAGATAACTGCTTTACAATTTTGTGTTCGTTTCTGTCATACATCAACATGAATCAGCCACAAGTATATGGGTCAGCCACACATATATACATATGTCCCTCCCTCTTGAGGCTCCCTCCCATCTCCCACCCCATTCCACCCCTCTAGGTTGGCACAGAGCTGCCACTGGATATGCATATTGGCGATTAATTGCCTACGTCTTCTCTTGTCACCTCTGCACAGCTGTTAAAGTCCACTGCCTTTTTCTAAGTCCTCTAGCTCCACTGTGGTACGCCTGGAAGCAAGACTTCAGTCCTTATTTTCTTTGAAGAAAGAATTCAGCAAAGAAACCGAGATCGTGAAATGAGGGAACAGCATTTCTCAGTAGCAAAGTACATGTGGATGAGCATACGGTCAAACTCAGAGTGAGCTGCTCACAATGGGGGCTTAAGTTGCTTATACAGGGGCAGTTTTCTGTCCTGGCCTGTCCTGACTGTCTCTGGCCAGTCATCTCAATTGTGCCCATGTTTGTTCTGACTCAGTGTCCTTCTTGGTGTATGCGTGCATCTCTTGACCAAAATGAATTCCAGCATGAAGATTTCTGGGAGGTTGGTATGATATATTATGGGCTGGTGACTCCTCCCTCCTTTGATCCCTCTTGTAGACTGAGGATCTCTTCTGCAAATGTCAGGCTGAACTTTCACCTAATCAGGGCCCAGGGCTCCTGCTGGTACTTGTGTCAGCAGACCAGTTGCAGCTGCTCAGCCCAGGGCCTGTTTATCTCCACATCACCATGATACTTCATCCAAAGACCAAGAGTGCTGGGGGAAGCTGGTGTCCTATTCCCCCAAGCACCCCACCCTGTGTTCTGAGGGTTTGGGGTGGACTCCAAAGGTAGTGAGACCCCAGCAAGGATTGGAGGCTGCTCAGCTCACAGCTCACTTTGGAAAATCTTTCCCTGGAAGGAAGGCAGGGGGCTGGACTGGATGATCCTGGGCCCTCCATCCTAAGAATCAGTGGTGGGGCTGCTCCAGGAGCTGGTCATCAGGCTCTTTTCCCTCCAAACTTCTTCCCTTTCTCGTGCAGGTCTGTTGACTGATATGTGAAACAGACCCCTGAGGCCAGGCAAGAGGCAGAGGAGGGAGCCTGAGGCAAAGGAGACAGAGGGAAATCCAGCCCGAGATCAGAGACCTGAGCTCCATGTATCCCCAGCATATCCATGAATCCAGACCCCAACACCAGCCACAGCAGGAAGTGGTCCCTGGGGCTTTATGAACGAAATGAGTGGAGAAACACCTTGAAGCCTGTGAACAACCACCACAGCCCAGGGTCCAAACCCTGCTAGAACCACAGACAGTCCTTGGCACTAGGAGGATAGGTGGGGAGCAAGAAGTTGCAGCCCCACAAACCCGCCCCACCACTCACCACCTCATACATTGGGAGGGTCCCTCAGAGCCTTTGTGGGGCAGTGGGGAGTTAACTGTCAAGAGGCCTCTGGGAAGGAAGCTCCTCAAGGCCTTGCCCCAGTTTAAGACAAATAAACAGCTCTGCTCTCAGGGAGCCCCCACTCCAAGGGGGAGACCCAGGCCCTACTTGGGGTGTGGGTGGGGGGTCAGTCTTGCTCTTTAAGACACCTCAGGGCTTCTCCATGACTCCCTCCCCCAGGGCAGGGCGAGGCCAAGGGTGGAGACTCCTGAGTAAGAAGGGTTACCAAGGACTGCCCTTCCAAGCAAAGTGACTCAGAGGCAGGAATGAGAAGCCCTCACCGGGCCTTATGGGCTCAGCTGCCAGACACCTGGGAGACCCCAGTGCCTTCGCATGCCCTCAGGTGGCACTACTCCCAAAAAAAGCACCTTTGAAGACAGGCACCCATGGGGCACAGTGGAGATTCCCAGGGCCAAGAGTCCTGCAAAGGCTGGTGGGGTCGGGGAGGAGGAATTAATGAATCCCTTGCCCAGAGCCCTGACTTCTTTCTGCCCAGAGCTCAAACGAGCTCAAACAGCATTTGCAGGAAAGCACCCGCTGCAGGTGCCCACTCTCCCTCTGGGCATGTGCCTTGAACACGTGCCAGCTGACTCTCCCAGAGCACCTGGCACTTCACGCTGGCTGGTCTGCTGCCAGCCTGTCCTCCCAACAGACCGTGAACTGCCTGAAGACAGAGCCCAGCCTGGCTTTAGCTCCCCAGGGCGCTTTGTGCAGAGCAGACTCATGGTGGGTGTTTCAAAGTGTTGACTGACAAATGACCTACTAGGTACAGTATTTAAGGCTGATCACGTGCCCACACTTCTACCACCACCACACTGAATCTTCTACCCTCTTGGACCTACCGCAACCTCAGAACTAGTCTTTCAGCTTTCTTTCTTGACCACTGCTCCCATCCTTCAGCCATACCATAGCCAAAGGATCTTTCAAACCTGTGTCATCTTGTGTCTTTAAACACTTGCTTCCCACCGCTCTTGGAATAAGTCTAAAACATCTAACCCAGTCCGCAGGGGCTGGCCCCTGGCTACCTCTCCAGCCTCATCATTTTAAGCCCTATTCTTTATGTACCATTGCTCCTACCTCTGGACCTTTGCACCCTGTTCCTTTCATTTGCCAGCTCTTTCTCTCTGCTTCACCTTCTTTCCCTGCCTATTTTCTATTGTCTTTGGATCTCAGATTAATTGTCTCCTTCTTGAAGAAGCCCTCCCTGATCTCCCAGAGGCAGTTTCTGCATTACATATCCTCAAGGCAACCACAGCTTTTCCTTCAAGGCATCTTGCACCATTTGTAATTATACATATGCAAGGTTCTTTGATCAATGTCTATTCCCCTCCTGCCCCAAAGTCCATCAGCAGGATGTACACCACTCTTCAGCCCCACTGAGTGACACACCCGACCTAGAAATGCTCTGCACCCCTGGAGGCTGAGATTTGGGGAGTACTTGGCCCAAGCAGAGACATTACTTTGCCAACAAAGGTCCGTCTCGTCAAGGCTATGGTTTTTCCTGTGGTCACGTATGGATGTGAGAGTTGGGCTGTGAAGAAAGCTGAGTGCCGAAGAATTGATGCTTTTGAACTGTGGTGTTGGAGAAGACTCTTGAGAGTCCCTTGGACTGCAAGGAGATCCAACCAGTCCATTCTAAAGGAGATCAGTCCTGGGTGTTCTTTGGAAAGAATGATGCTAAAGCTGAAACTCCAGTACTTTGGCCACCTCATGCAAAGAGTTGACTCATTGGAAAAGACTTTGATGCTGGGAGGGATTGGGGGCAGGAGAAGGGGACGGCAGAGGATGAGATGGCTGGATGGCATCACCGACTCGATGGACGTGAGTTTGAGTGAACTCCGGGAGCTGGTGATGGACAGGGAGGCCTGACGTGCTGCAATTCATGGGTTCGCAAAGAGTCAGACACGACTGAGCGGCTGAACTGAGCTGAACTGGCCCAAGAGGTCACCCAGCCCCACCCCATGCCAAAGGTGTGGAGAAGAGGAACTGGAGGCAGGGAGGCATGCATATTCACCGAAAGAGAAAGCTGGGGAATATTTAGAGAGGGAGATAAGGTGCTTACAAAGCAGGAAATGAGCTTCGGGCGCTGTTGGCTTGAGGCAGGGCAGTTTAGAAAGAAGGTTGCAGATCAAAGCCACAGGAAGTGGCTGGTTTTTCCAGTAACGGAAGCATCAGATCAAAGCCACACTTTCCTGTCTGGGTGGGGTAGGCAATTCATTGACTTATTCATATGTATTCGTTCATTATCATAGATCATTCAACAAATATTAATGGAGCACCTTTTTCTGTGCCAGGCCCTGGGGCTACAGTGATGAATCACAGTGGATAGGACCCCTATCCTCCTGAATTTACAAGCCTCCTGCTTAGTGTCCAGACCAGGTTTTAAGCGGCAAACTTGCAGTCCGTTTAGTGAGTCATAGTCAGTATTAAAAAGAAAAAAATACAGAATGGAATGGAATGGGATAGGATAGGATGGGATGGAAAATATCACTGTACCCCACATAGTAAGGAAAAGCACTGTTTCAATTATATACGTATTTATGTGAACTGGGTACCAGCATAAAATGTTTTTCTCACCATGGGTCGGGATCAAAAAGGTTTGTGAAATGCCAGTCTAAAATAAGCATTATTAAAATAATCCCATAAGCCCATAGCTAAAGTCTGTGATAGGGAGCAGGCAGGATGGAGTGCAATGGAAAACAGAATAGTACTACCCGATCTGGTCTAGGCTGGAGAGGGGTGGTCAGGGAAGATTTCCCCGGGGAAGAAGATGCTGCAGGGAGGAGAAGGAGAAGGAAGTGGGAGAGGAGGGGGAGAGGGAGAAGCTGATAAATAGGCTTATCTTGAGAAGCCCAGTGTAGGGCAGAGGTGAGACAGGCAGAGAGAACCGCGTGGGCCATCTGGGAGGAAGGAGCATGGGAAATTTAAGGGAAGGAAAGAAGGGGGCAGAGGGGAGGGTGGTGTGACCTAAGGATGGAGAAGTGGGCAGCCGCCTCGTGGGGCTTTGTTGAAGTGTTTGGCCTCTGAAAGGCAATGCGAAGTCACCGATGGGTTTATTCATTCCTGTATTCAACAGCAGCTTGCCTGGTCATGCCTTGACCTGGCTGTCCTGGTGCTGCAGACGCAAAGGCACCTGCAAGCCACTTCCAGGCCAGCTGGGAGTCAAGACAGGCAGGAAGTGGTCAAGGCAGACTCTCATCCAAATTCAAACTGACACCTTGGGCTGGGTTCCCCCATGGCAGACTCTATGACAAGAATGTGCATGTCAGGGTAGTCCAGTGGTTAAGATGCCAAGCTTCCACTGCATGGGGCGTGGCTTTGATCCCTGGTCGGGGAACTGAGATCCCGCATCCCTCTGGGCACAGCCAAAATAAA
Source organism: Budorcas taxicolor (assembly GCF_023091745.1). Classification (NCBI taxonomy): domain Eukaryota; kingdom Metazoa; phylum Chordata; class Mammalia; order Artiodactyla; family Bovidae; genus Budorcas; species Budorcas taxicolor. Next base: position 40,450,117 of record NC_068928.1, on the reverse strand, counting down.
AGAATGTGCATGTCATGCACCCTAGTGTTCAGTGCAGCGCGATTTACAATAGTCAAGACATGGAAACAACCTAAATGTTCATCGACAGAGACATGTATAAAGCAGACGTGCTGTGCTGCGCTTAGTCACTCAGTCCTGTCCGATTCCTAGCGACCCCGTGGACTGTAGCCCGCCAGGCTCCTCTGTCCATGGGATTCTCCAGGCAAGAATACTGGAGAGGGTTGCCATGCCCTCCTCCGGGGGATCTTCCCAACCCAGGGATCAAACCCAGGACTCCCGCATTGCAGGAGGATTCTTTACTGTCTGCGCCACCAGAGAGACCCAAAGAAGATGTAGTATATATATATACACGTACTTTGTATGTACATGTGTATATACTTTATATACATGTATATATATAGTACATATATAGATAATGAAATATTGCTCAGCCATTAAAAAAAAGAACAAAATAATGGCATTTGCAGCAACATGGACGGATCTAGAGGGTATCATACCAAGTGAAGTAAGTCAGACAGAGAAAGACAAATTTCATACGATATCACTCATATCTGGAATCTAAGTTTTAAAAAATGATACAAATGGACTTATTTATAAAACAGAAACCAACACAGATTTCGAAAACAGACTTTCGGTTACCAAAGGGGAAGCATGAGGGGGAGGGAAAACTTAGGAGTTTGGGATTAACATATGCACACTATTATATATAAAATAACCAACAAGGACTTGCTATATAGCACAGGGAATTCTACTCAATATTCTATAATAACCTATATTGGAAAAGAATCTGAAGAAGAATGAATTATGCATATGTATAACTGAATCACTTTGCTGTACATCTGAACTAACACAACATTGTAAATCAACTATACTGCAATTTAAAAAAAAAGGGGGGCATGTCAATCACTTTCTTGGGAGGTGACCCCAGGAAGGACTGATAGGAAAATGAAAAAGTGACACAGAGAAGGGGAGGAGCCAACAGAGGGGGGTTAACAAGCCCCTCCCACCAGTGCCCTTCGGGAGACCACAAGGACCATACCTTCCTAAGGGAGAAGCGCTATGGTTTTAATCATCCAGGTCTCATCTGTCACTGCTGAGGATGCTCCTGGGGACACTCCTGGCCTGTTCCTCACACAGGCCGGGCCCACTTCTGCTGCAGAGAAAGCCATCTGGAAGAGTAAAGGGTTGCAGTGCCAAGGGGATATGGACAGGGCACTGACTGTTTCTGCCAAAATCAACCTGTACCTGTTCCAGAGCGTTCTGCAGTCCCTTAACTCATCTGCATTTGATTTAGGGTGATGACCTCAAAATCTCCCCAGTTTTAACTTTTCCTCTGGCCTCCAAACTCTTATATCAACCAACCATCACCCAGATGTCTCCCTTTGGATGTCCTACAAGCCCTTCAAATCATCCGATCCTAAACTTAATTCATATGACTCTCCATCCCCACCTGTAAACCTGTACCTCCAGTTTCCCTATTGAGATGAATGGAATCCCAGTCACCCAAGCCAGAAACCAGCTCCCCCACCACACCACCAACTGTGCACAATTAGCCCCTCAATCCTATCACTTCTTGGTCCTCTCCATCCCTCCCAGCCTGAGGATGCCTCACCCCTTTCACCCAGACCCCCATATTGGCGCCCTGGCTACCTTTCACAACCCCATTGGGTCATCCTTACTGCAGCCCAGGCCAACTTTCCAAAACACAGATCTGGCTGGGTCTGTCCCCAGTGGAAATCCTTGCTGCCTCCCCCACTGCCCTGAGGATGAAGTCAAACATCTCTGTGAGGTATAAACGCTTTCACATCCCTCCTAGTCAGTCTCAAGTCCCATACCACCATGAATGCCACCCCAACTCATACGGTCCAACTATTCTAAATTATTCCTAATTCCCTTGACACATATCCATTCCTTTGCACTCACCAAACCAACTCTCTAAACTCAACATCCTTTGCTTTGTCCATCTGGGTTAATAATCCTTTCAGTCTCAGCTCAACTTTGCCTCCTCCAGAAAGCCCACCCTCATTTCCCCCACAATCCCACTGTAACTTACACATCCTCCTTCAGAGCAAGAACATCATGAAATAGTGAAATCATCATTGTTAACCGCAGACCTGTTTCCCACATGAGCTCCTTGAGGGCAGGGAAATAAAATTTCATCTTTGTTTTCTCCAACTCTTAGCATGCAGACTGCTCCCAGAAAATCCCCCATAAATATTGATCAGCCAATGAAATGACCAGGCTCAGGTGACATTACTGAACAGAAACTGGACTGTCTCTCGCCCTTGTGTCAACCCAGGTGACACAGACCTGTTAAGATGAAACAGCATAAAATGGCCCTTCATCTCCCGACACAGTGCTGAACCTTGTCAGCAGGACCCAGACTTGTCCCCACAACAGTGGGGACAGGGTGCACTGAGCCAGCCATACTCTCTCAGTACCAGAGGCAGGATCAGACCAACAGACAGGCTTTGAACCTGGCTAGAGCAAGGAGTTTCTGTCCCACCAGACACTACAAACAGTCTTGGCTTCGGGGCCTCTGAGCTCTACCTACGTGGGCCAAACGGCCAGTGAGCATTGGGGGATAGTTCTGCATTCTGGTGGGTGACTCAGGACAAGTTGTCTCCCCTCCCTGGGCCTCAATTTGCCCATCTGTAAAGTGGCAGCTTGAAACAGGTCCCACGTGCTGTGTACCAAGTCCCTTCAGTCGTGGCTGACTCTTTGCAACCCCATGGACTGTAGCCCACCAGGCTCCTCTGTCCATGGTATTCTCCAGCAGAAATACTGGAGGGAGTTGCCATGCCCTTCTCCAGAGGATCTTCCTGACCCAGGGATCAAACCCATGTCTCCTGCAGCTCCTGCATTGCAGATGGGTTCTTTACCACTGAGCCACTGTAGGAGGCCTGAAGCAGGTCCATTCCAACTCAGAAACACTGTGATTTTGGGAATTCCCTAGTGGTCCCGTGGTTAGGGTGTTGCACTTTAACTGCCAAGGGTACAGGTTCAATTAATTCCTGGTCAGAGAACTAAGATCTCACATGCTGTGTGGTCCGGCCAAAAAAAAAATTTTTCAAAAAAAATATATATACTATAATTTGGACTATAATCCCTCAAGAAACAAGTCTGAGGGCCAAGAAGAGGACCAGTGACATGATGTGGAAAGCACACAGAGTTCAGGGATGGCTGCCCTCTGCCCAGCCTCTGCCCAGCCTCTGTCCCTGTGGCCCTAGGTGAGTCTCTTTGCCTTCCACAGTTTCCTTACCTGCAAAAGAGAGGAAAGGCAGACACTCCCCAAGGTTGCTGAGAGGAGAAATGTCGTGAAGGGTATAAAGTGTCTGCCGCACTGCTAGACCCCTAACTGATGCCATAAGAGATGTGGTTCCCTTCCTCTGGTTCTAGAAGGCGCCTGTGGGTGTCGGGTGTCTCCCAGTTCAGCCTGCAGAGCCCAAGACCAGCTCACCTCCTTCCCTCCCTGCCTCGCCCCCAGTCCCATCTGTGGCTTCCCTCACCGCCAAGCTCAGCTCCTTGCCCACAGCTGGCAGAGGCCCCGAGTGGCCAGGTGAGTGTGGTCAGCCACAAACATGACCACCCCAGAGCCCAGACCAGAGTGGCAGGGCCTGGATCCACACCGAGGTCCCAGGCCTCCAAGCCCAGGATGCCTGTCACGAAACAGCAGACCCCTGCGTGACAGGCTCACTGGCTCATTGCCCACCCATTATCCAGCCAACCTCCCTCTGTCCCCAGGTGACCCCAGCACATTCCTGTGGTTCGAGGTTTGCTGGTGGTGGTGACCAAAGTCTTGGCCCCCTCCCATCGGCAAATGGGGAGGGGTCTCCAGGGGCCAAATTCTTTTTCAAATGAGATTCCCGTGGTTTCCTCAGCCGAGGCGTCTGCGGAGCAGAGAACAAACAATGTGGAATTAAATTTCTCTGGAAAATAGGCCCCGCAAGTGAAGATCTAAGCGTCTCCTTGGGCATGGGGCCGAATTCGCCTGGTGCCAGGCTGGACTCCCACTGCCTTCCAGGCCCCAGGGTTGAGCAACCCCAGCTCCCGAGGCCGTGCGCCCCTGCCCCCACCAGCAGCCGCCCCACCCTGTGTGACCTCAGAACTGTCACCAGAGAAGGGCTCCGGCTTCTGCAGGGTCCAGCAGGGGACCCCTGACCAGAGACAACTGGGAACCCCGAAACAAGAGCATCCTCCCCAGATAGGGCCACACCAGCTGTGTCTGCTGCCGGCACCACCACGGGGCTGAATTTTGGGATCAGGTTGCAAAGACAAGGGGAGGTGGCGAGACTGGCTGTCTCCCTGGGTCCCCAGGCCCCAACAGCATACTCTAGAGTGACAGACCCCAAGAGTCACAGAGGAAAAATAAACAAAGAGGCAGAAGACCCAGCTGACTTGCCCCAACCACCAGCCAATTACCGTCTCGGATCCTGGCAGAAAGGCCCCTGTACATGTGGTCTATCCATGCAATGGGATATTATTCAGCCATAGAAATGCGTGAAGTGCTGACTCCTGCCACCACATGGATGAACCTTGAAATCAGTAAGCTAATTGAAAGAAACCAGTCACAAAAGACCATGTAGTGTATGATTCCATTTATAACAAATATCCAAAATAGGTGAATCCATACAGACAGAGCAGTTTAGTGGTTGCCAGACCCTGGGGGAGGGAGGAATAGGGAGTGGCTGCTTAATCAGTCTGGAAGTTTCCTTTTGGGGTAATGAAAGTGTTCTGGAAATAGAGGGTGTGACTGCACAACATTATGAATATATCAAATGTCACTCATGGTACACTTTATATGTATTTTAACACACTAAAAGGAGACAAGAAAGGCCCTTGCCCTGGGTCCCCAGCTATAGAGCAAGCCTGCTCTGGCCACCCTGGGGGAAGGAGGAGTCAGAAGGTCCCAGTGGATGTTCCCACCAGAACCACGGCCTCCCTTCTAGACCACACTTGGCACACTGAGGACAATCGCATTTTCTGCCTAAGCTGCCCTGAGATTTCTCCAGGTTCCCTTTCCCAAAGGCAAACCACACCCTGGGCCCCAGGAGCAGGCAAGGGACAGCTGTTTGCAAGGGAGTTAATGGAATTTAGCTCATCCAGCCAAGGCTCCCCACCCCTCCCGGTGCTGGATGGAGCCAGGAATGACAAGAAAAGAGGGCTCAGACCACAGACCAGGGGCTGGAACCCAGGGGCCAGCCCTCTGAGGACAGCTACCTGCTGGCACAGAATCCCAAGTCATCAGAGAATTACAAGTTTGACCCTGGCCTTCAAGGTCACTATGAAGGTATCTATGTCAAGATAGATGGGTAGACAGTATTTGATTAACAGTCTGTAAGCTTGACTTTCGGCTTTGGAATATTTAGATTGTGGTATTCATCGTCTGTATTTGTCTTCTGTTGCTGTATAACAATTGACCGCAGACTGAGTGGCAAAAACACCCATTGATTAACTCACAGCTCAGCGGCCAGAAGTCTGTGTGGATTCGACTGGGTTCTCTGCCTCCACAAAGCCAAAATCAACATGAGCTCTTGTCGGGAGGTTCTGGGGAAGAATCCACTCCCAGACCTGTTCCGATTGTTGGCAGAATCCAGCTCCATGTGGTCGTAGGACTGAGGATCCCATTTCCCTGCTGGCTGTCAGCCAAGAGATGCTCTTGAGTGAAATCCTTCATGCGTTTTGAATCTCCCCAACTTCCTCCAAAATCACTGCAGATGGTGACTGCAGCCATGAAATTAAAAGATGCTTACTCCTTGGAAGAAAAGTTATGACCAACCTAGATAGCATATTCAAAAGCAGAGACATTACTTTGCCGACTAAGGTCCGTCTAGTCAAGGCTATGGTTTTTCCTGTGGTCATGTATGGATGTGAGAGTTGGACTGTGAAGAAGGCTGAGCACCGAAGAATTGATGCTTTTGAACTGTGGTGTTGGAGAAGACTCTTGAGAGTGTCTTGGACTGCAAGGAGATCCAACCAGTCCATTCTGAAGGAGATCAGCCCTGGGATGTTCTTTGGAAGGAGTGATGCTAAAGCTGAAACTCCAGTACTTTGGCCACCTCATGTGAAGAGTTGACTCATTGGAAAAGACTCTGATGCTGGGAGGGATTGGGGGCAGGAGGAGAAGGGGATGACCAAGGATGAGATGGCTGGATGGCATCATGGACTCGATGGACGTGAGTCTGAGTGAACTCTGGGAGTTGGTGATGGACAGGGAGGCCTGGTGTGCTTCGATTCATGGGGTCGCAAAGAGTCGGACACGACTGAGCGACTGAACTGAACCAGAAAGGAGAAAACACTCTCCTTATAAACAGCTCATCTAATTTAGTCAGACCCATCTAATTAATCTCTGTATTTTAAGGCCAACTGACTTGGGACTTTATATCTGCACAATTCCTCCATGGAAGACCTAGATTGGTATTTGACTGAGTAACCATGGGATATTAAAAAGCAGAGACATTACTTTGCCAGCAAAGGTCTGTCTAGTCAAAGATATGGTTCTTCCAGTAGTCATGTATGGATGTGAGAGTTGGCCTATAAAGAAAGCTGAGCACCGAAGAATTGTTTCTTCTGAACTGTGGTGTTCAAGAAGACTTTGGAGAGTCCCTTGGACTGCAAGGAGATCAAACAAGTCAATCCTAAAGGAAATCAGTCCTGAATATTCATTGGAAGGATTGATGCTAAAGCTGAAACTCCAATAGTTTGGCCACCTGATGGGAAGAACTGACTCATTGGAAAAGACCCTGATGCTCGGAAAGATTGAAGGCAGGAGGAGAAGGGGATGACAGAGGATGAGATGGTTGGATGTCATCACCAACTCGATGGACATGAGTTTGGGCAAGCTCCAGGAGTTGGTGATGAACAGAGAGACCCGGCATGTGGCAGTCCATGAGGTCGAAAAGAGTCGGACACGACTGAGTGGCTGAACTGAACTGAACCAAACCAGGGATGGGTTCTTGGGATAGGGGCATGTTCAGAATTCTGCCTACCACTGCCTCCGTTTGAAATCTTCCCCCGGGCCTTGAAAATGTTAGAGGTGCCTATTCCAGCCACACATGTCCAGCTCTTTCTACCTCAGGATTTAACTCACTGGAACTTTGCTTAACCCAGAGCAAGCATGGCCCATGTCTGTGGTCCGAATATGATCCTTTCTCCTTCAAGGGCCTGATGAAATGCTACCTCCCCCATGAAATCTTTAACTAGAGCCTCAGGCAGAACTAATCTCCCCCAGAGAGCCCTTTAGGGCTTCCCTGATTGCTCAGCGCATAATCCACCCGCCATGCAGGAGATACAGGTTCAATCCTGGAGTCAGGAAGATCTCCTGAAGAAGAAACGGCAACCCACTCCAGTTTTCTTGCCTGAAAAATCCCATAGACAGAGGAATCTGGTGGGCTACAGTCCAAAGGAACACAAAGAGTCAGATGCAACTGAGCGACTAAGTATGTATGCACAGAGAGGACTTTGCTAGTGCCTCTCTCCTATGGCACATCTCAGCCTGCCTAGGCTCTCAGCTGAGAGCTCTAGTCCTCTAGTCAGCCAGAAGACCAGGAGCCACCTGGGCAGGGCCTTGTGCCAGGCCAGGCAGGGACCCAGAGAGATGAATCAATGCCAACCCTGCCTTGGAGGACCCCTCACAGCAGGGCCAACAAACCTAGCGTGTCCATCACTATCCATACCTTCCAAGTACCCTGCAGTGTGCACGCACTCACAGGTGAGGAAACTGGGGCACAGGGACATCCCTGAATTTTCCCAGAATCTCATGGCCCACCTATGGGAGAAACTGGGAGTCCCCCTCCACAGACTAAACTTGTAACTCCCACAGTAAAAAACCTTAAAGAATTCAAGGGACCTCCCTGGTGGCCTAATGGTTAAGATTCCATGCTCCCAATGCGAGGGGTACAGGTATGATCCCCAATCAGGGAACTAAGTTCCCACATGCCAGATGACACAGTCAAAAGACTTTTTTTCTTTTTTAATTAAAAAAAAAAATCTTAATGAATTTGGGAATTCTTTAAGTGGTTATGACTCTGTATTTTCACGGCCACGGGCCCATGTTCAGTCCCTAATGGGGGAACTAAAATCCCACAAGCCTTGCAGTGCTGGAAAAAAAAAAAATTCAAGCCTCCTGACTTCTCATTTGGGGTCAGACACTGTTAATTGGGCTGCCACCTGCGGTACCCACTCCAGTGTTTCTGTGGCTTCACGTATAAAGATTGTCTTTCTCACACAGGTGCAATGGGCGTAGGCTCTGTTCCTTGTAGTTCTGCAGGGACTCAAGCCCCTTCCAGCCCACTGTAGGGAGAGCCTTGCCATCCTCCCCTGGGTCCTCCACACGCAGCCACGGGACAGGGAAGAGAGTGAGGTCAGACCAGGACGTGGCATGGTTTACATTTCTTCAGCTACATTGCACTGACCAGAACTCAGCCCATGGCTCTGCCTGCCTGCAGGGGAGATTGGAGCTGCAGTGTCACTGTGTGCCCAGGAAGGAAAGGAACTGGATTTGAAGGACACAGGGGTGTTGCCCTGAACCCCGCGCCCTTTGGCCGTGCGTGGCTCCAAAGGTGCTGTATGTCAAAGGCTGCCTGGTGCTGTCAGTGACCACAGAGCTAAGCTCAAGAAGACAGAGTGGGCACGCCAGTAGGAACCAGGGAGTTAGGAGAGCACAGAGCGTTCTCTCATTAGTCACCTGCTAGGCTCAGCAGGAGGCCTTGCTCATCTGATGAGCTCACCTTGGGCCTACAGCTATGTAGGATCACCAGCAGCAGCCCCCTCCTCCCCGAGCTGGCCAGGGCCCCCTTCTCCAGGCCAGGCCCTGGACAGATGGTCCAGAAGCTTGGTCATTGCTACCCTGGCCAGGAGTGGGACACAGGCATTGATGTCCCCAGGAGTAACCCTGCTCTGCTTGCCCCCAGGACGATGGGCAGGCCTGAGGTTGGCGAGCCCCAAGACTGTCTGGGTTTGGATACTGATGGCACTAGTGGTAAACAATCCACCTGCAATGTAGGAGACACAGGAGATGTGGGTTCAAACCCTGGTTCGGGAAGGTCCTGTGGAGGAGGGCATGGCAACCCACTCCAGTATTCTTGCCTGGAGAATCCCACGGACAGAGGAGTCTGGCGGGCTGTAGTACATGGGGTTGCCAAGAGTTGGACACAACCGAGGGACTAAGCATGCACGTCTGCTTTAACCCTAAGGAGTAAGAATCACCAAATTATGTCCCAAAGTCAAGGACAAAATATTTGGTCTAGAGAAGACACATGACTTAGCTCTGGTCAGACTGATGCAGACTCTGTCTGTCGCAAGAGAGGAAAGGGTGGGAAAGGAAAAGCGTGTTATGATCAGAAGCTTGTTCACACCTACTCTGGGGCCCACCCAGGGTGCTCCCCAGAGAGCAATGTAGAGCAGATGCCAAGGTCCCAGTCCCAGGCCCCAGGAAGACAGGTATTCCTGAGACCGCAGGACCCGGTGCAACGGGGCTGGGGCTGCAGTAACCACTCTGCCTCTGTGGGCACTGGAAGGAGGCCCAGGAAAGCAAGGACCTAAGTGTCTTACTAGCCACTCTGACTTGCTTATTACCCCCTCCCAGCCGAAGCCTCAGCTTACCTAGCCACCTACCCCCACAGGGTAACAGACTCATCCATAGGTATGTGGGAAGAAAATCTTAGAAATTCAACATACATGCGTCCACATGTATTTCTATCTAAAAAGAAAGAAAAGAACTCAGCTCTGCTAATATTTAACATAAAAATTGGCCCAGGCCCCCCAACTCGGTCTGTTTTGGCCAATCATGTCCCCCACATTAGCCAACGTCTGGTAGGAGACATGTCCACCAGGCAGAGAACTTGAGGACAGCACCCTCACTCGATTGCTCAACTTCTGACCTATTGTGACATGTTGCCATTCACATAAGCTCAGTTCAGTGGAATGCACAGATTGTAATGTCTGATTCAAACTAAACTGGGACTTCCCTGGCGGTCCAGGGGAAGGGCTTCTCACTTCCACTGCAGGGGGCACAGCTTCAATCCTTGGTCAGGGAACTAGATCCTCCCCCAAGCTGCAACTAAAATATTGCATGCAGCAGGCAACAAAGATTGACGATCCCACGTGCTGCAACTAAGACCTGGTGTAGCCAAATAAATAAAAATTTCAAAAAAAAAAAATGTTTTTTTAAAAAAGGACAAGTGGCCTGAAAAGATTTCTGCGAAGAAACAGCAAGAAAACAGGAGCACTTCCCGCTTATCCCAGGACATGATTTCATATGACATTTCAGGAAGGAGAGACAAGGGTTGTGCGTTGAGTGCTCCAGTGATGATTTCCAAAAGTGAAATCTCTTTTCATGAGGACAAAGGTGAAGTTTAAGCAGTTGTTAAGGAAGTAATTTTTTTTTGGAAGGACTATAGTATGAGAGAACATTTAGAAGTAAAGTTGGAAAGTGTTCCCATTGTTACTTGATTTTATTGCCGAAAACCTCATGTGTTCCCAAGATCTTTCACATCCATCCTTCAAAGAAAACAAAAAAGGAATTTTTAACTTGCTTTAAAATGAGTTTGAGTGGGTTTAAAATCCATTTGTGAAAGTATTAAAATGCAACATATTCCAATTTCTTTGCACGAAGAACTGATTGACATGAGAGAGGATGGAAATTTGAAAGTCAATTTTGAACAAAACCTTTGCATAATTGGTGGATGGCATTGAAAACTGAAAAATGAATGTCATGGTTTAATGAGCAGAGCCCACAATGCACCTCGTCCGTCTGGATCTAGGTATCTTCATGAAGCCTTCTTTTCAGCTGTGACAGCCTTTAAAACTGAATATTGAAATAAACTGAATTTAGTACCAGACATTCAAGTCACTCTCCCTCAGAGTGTGAAACTAAGATTTTCAAAAATAAAGAAGGATATTCAATGGCGTCGCTCCCATGGAGAGCAAAAAGGGATTTTAGGCCATTATGAAATGAAATGTCATAAAAATTATTTTAAAACTGTTTGTTTATTACCTCTTTCATTTCTAGTTATGTGGCTTTATAATGTGCATATAATAATATGCATAATGTCTAGTTTATTCATATGTGTACAGTGTACATATTTCATAATATATATTTTATAATATATATGCTAATGTATTTTTATGCATATACTTTATGTTTATAATTTATTAAGTTCTATGAAAATAATTTATAAACAAATAGACATCGGGGAGGCCTGCTCAACATTTTTTACTGATGACATATGAATAATAAAATTTGAGTTCAGGGTGATGGCAGCACCCAAGGGGCCCATCTAGCTCCGACATCACAGCTAATTGGCAATAGAGACTAAATGTAAATTCGAGCATCCAGAGTGCCAGGTATGGCCTTTTTCTTGCTCTGCTCTTTCTGGCCCTTCACTCAGAGCCTGGTTTAGCTACTCTAGTTACCAAAATCTTACTATTGTCTCTGTTGAGAAGTCCTTCCTGCTATTCATTTCAGTCTTGCCTGCTGCAAATAAAGCCTGGAATGTTCTGGAGGCTAGGTCACTTTTCTGTCCCCACTGTAGCAAAGAACAGCCCTCTTAAATCTTTGGCACCTATCTTGACCCCAGAGAAGAGACAGTCCCAGAGAAAAGTAAGGCCTGCTCCTCAGCTACCCTCTCAAGGGATTCAGCACCTCCCTGAAGCAAGGAGACCTTTCTCGGGCACAAAGCTGCTCACGGCTTTCCCTCCCTGCTCCTGATCTCCTTTAAAGCATTTCCTGTGTCTCCATTGTCTGCAACAGAAAAGTAAGATTGCTTAGGGAGACTGCCATGCCCTTGACCCCCTGGACCAACCTACCTGCATCACTCAGCAGCAAGAAACAGAAACCACACTAGCTAAATTAAGCAGAAAGGAATGTCATGCAGCTAATGCCATGCTGATAAACTCATCAGAAGGGCTAGAGGAACAGGCTGCACCTGCAGGAATGACTCCAAAGACAAACTTGGGACCCACCCTAAGAAGCAACCACCTCCTCTGACACCATCAGGAAGGTAAGGAATCCAGAGCCACGCAAGAAGGTCTGTTGGTTTCAAGAGCTATCACCTAACTGATTCAGGTCAGGAGGCCACTTGAACAACAACTTTTCTGCACCCACAAAGCTGGACGCTGGATGCTAGAAGGGAACTGCCCCCTAAATCAGTGCCTCCATAACCATGCTGAGCGACGAGTCATGTTTCCATGTCCGTTTGATTGACAGACCTGTTTCCTAAATAAAACTCTAGCAGCAGCGGAGTCTGAGGAACACAGTGGTCAGTGTCCAGCCTCTCCAGCTAAGCAAGGCTCACCAGCAGAAGAATGGGCAGAGGTGATGCTGTATACACATCGCCTCTCCAGGTTTTTCTCCCAGCATTCTTCACACCCTCACCCTGAGTTCCAGCTACAGAGAACACCCCAAAGGTCTAGGAGCACCCCAGGCTTTCTCACCTCTCCTTCCTCACCCAGTTTACTCACCATCCCCCTCCACTTTGAATGTCCTTCTGAGTCTGAGATGTTTTCTCTGGCTCCAGGAGTCAGGGGTTACTATAGCCTGCAACTGTCAGACAGAAATATAATCAAGTCACATATGTCATTCTAAACTTTCTAGCAGGCACACATAGAGATTGAATAATGGCTACCCTCGAAACATCAAGTCTTAACTCCTGGAACTTTCCAATGTTACCTTATTTGGAAAAAGGATCTTTGCCGATGTAGTTAAGGATTTCACAGACAGATTACCCCGGGTTATCAAGGGAGGACCCTAAATGCTATCATAAGGGTCTTTATCAGTTCAGTTCAGTTGCTCAGTCGTGTCCAACTCTTTGCGACCCCATGAATGGCAGCACGCCAGGCCTCCCTGCCCATCACCAACTCCCGGAGTTCACTCAGACTCACGTCCATCGAGTCAGTGATGCCATCCAGCCATCTCATCCTCTGTCGTCCCCTTCTCCTGCCCCCAATCCCTCCCAGCATCACAGTCTTTTCCAATGAGTCAACTCTTCGCATGAGGTGGCCAAAGTACTGGAGTTACAGCTTTAGCATCATTCCCTCCAAAGAAATCCCAGGGCTGATCTCCTTCAGAATGGACTGGTTGGATCTCCTTGCAGTCCAAGGGACTCTCAAGAGTCTTCTCCAACACCACAGTTCAAAAGCATCAATTCTTCAGTGCTCAGCCTTCTTCACAGTCCAACTCTCACATCCATACATGACCACAGGAAAAACCATAGCCTTGACTTGACAGACCCTTGTTGGCAAAGTAATGTCTCTGCTTTTCAATATGCTATCTATGTTGGTCATAACTTTTCTTCCAAGGAGTAAGCATCTTTTAATTTCATGGCTGCAGTTACCATCTGCAGTGATTTTGGAGCACAAAAAGATGAAGTCTGACACTATTTCCACTGTTTCCCCATCTAGTTCCCATGAAGTGATAGGACCAGATGCTATGATCTTAATTTTCTGAATGTTGAGTTTTAAGCCAACTTTTTCACTCTCCTCTTTCACTTTCATCAAGAGGCTTTTTAGTTCCTCTTCACTTTCTGCCATAAGGGTGGTGTCATCTGCATATCTGAGGTTATTGATATTTCTCCCAGAAATCTTGATTCCAGCTTGTGTTTCCTCTAGTCCAGCGTTTCTCATGATGTACTCTGCATAGAAGTTAAATAAGCAGGGTGACAATATACAGCCGTGTTTATAAAACAGAGGCAAAAGACACAGACTTCCCTGGTGGTCCAGTGGTTAAGAATCCACCTGCCTAGTCAGCGAAGATCCCACATGTCTCAGAGCAACTAAGCCCAGGAGCCACAACTACTGCGCGTGCACTCTAGGGCCCATGAACCACAACTCCTGAAGCCCACACACCCTAGGGCTGGTGCCAGCACAGACGAAAGAAGCCACCACACTGAGAAATCCTGCCCCACAACTAGAGAAGAGCCCTTGCTCTGCAACCAGAGAAAGCCCATGTGCAGCAATGAAGACCCAGTGCAGCCTCCCCAAAAGATAACGCAGCCAGAGAAGAAAGCAAAGACAAGACACGGCAGAGACTGAAGAACGTGACCATAGCCCAGGAATTCCAGGGCAGCCACTAGAAGTTGCAAGAAGCAAGGAAGCAGTTCTTCCCAACGACCCAAAATCCAGCCTCTGGTCTCCAGACTGTGAATGACTACATTTTGATGTTTTAAGCCACTTGGTTTGTGGAAATTTGTTACAACAGCCTTTGAAACTAGTAAGTGAAGTGAAGTGAAAGTCACTCAGTCATGCGCGACTGACTCTTTGCAACCCCATGGACTATACATTCCATAGAATTCTCTAGGCCAGAATACTGGAGTGGGTAGCCTTTCCCTTCTCCAGGGGATCTTCTCAACCCAGGGGTCGAACTCAGGTCTCCCGCATTGCAGGCAGATTCTTTACCAGCTGAGCCACAAGGGAAGCCATGGAAACTGATAAAGCACATCTCAAAAAGTGAAAAGAAACAGGTCAAATTAACTTTGCAGTTTATTTTATTTATCCCAACATCTACAAAATATTATCAACGTGTTATCAAGAGAAAAAGCACTAATGAGATATTTACGTTCCTTAAAGTCTTTGACATCTAAATTGTATTTCCCATCTATGTATGTGTGTTCAGTCACGTCTGACTCTTTAAGACCCCATGGATTGTAGCCCACCAGGGCCCCTCTGTCCATGGAATTTTTTCTAGGCAAAAATACTGGAGTGGGTTGCCATTACCTACTCCAGGGGATCTTCCCAACCCAGGAAAACCACATCTCTTGCATCTCCTGCTTTGGCAGGTGAATTCTTTACCACTAGCGCCACCTGGGAAGCCCTTCACGCTAATGACCTGTCTCAGTATAGACCGGGCACATTCTTCATCCACACGTGACTAAAGGTTACCATAGAGGATGGTGCATTTCCCCTCCTTTGCAGGGCTCTAGGCAAGCAGCAGCCTGGAATTTGGGGCCTTATTTGCCTGAGTCTCCCTTCCCTTGGACTGCAGGGAGATCCAACCAGTCTATCCTAAAGGAAATCAGTGCTGAATGTTCACTTCAGTGAACTGATAGCCGTGACTGGGCTATGGTCACATCAGGCTATCAGGACTGATGCTGAAGCTGAAACTCCAATACTGTGGCCACCTGATGCGAAGAACTGACTCATTGGAAAAGACCCTGATGCTGGGAAAGATTGAGGGTAGGAGGAGAAGGGGAAGACAGAGGATGAGATGGTTGGATGGAATCACCGACTCAGTGGACATGGGTTTGAGTAAGCTCCAGGAGTTGGTGATGGACAGGAAGGCCTGGTGTGCAGCAGCCCATGGGGTCGCAAAGAATCAAACATGATTGAGCGTCTCAACTGAACTGAACTGAACTTCTATGCTTCCACAGAGCATGCATAGACTGTATGCTCCGAGCAGACAGGAATCTTGTCCCATTCATCTTGGTATCCCAGTGCCTAACATCAAAGCAGTCAATAAATGTATTTTGAATGAATGTGTATTTTGAATGGATTCTTGAAAATAAATTTTAAAAAGCCCTGTAGGAAACTACATTTTTCGTTTGATTGGTTTTCCATCTTCTTTAGTGAGCAGAGTTCAGGATCCATCAAAATACTTGGAATCCCTTCTCTCAGAAGCGCAGATGTAGGCCAAATTCCCCCCAGCAGCCAGGAAAATGCTGTATGTTGAGGTTGGAAAGAAATGCTGCTAATTTTTTTGCTGTGTCTACTAATAATCTTCCAAAACTGAAAGCATCAGGCCCAGATGGGTTTACTGGTGAATTCTACCAAACATGTAAGGAAGAAATTATACCAATTCTCTATAGTCTCCTTCAGAAGCTAGAAGCAAAGAGAATACTAGCTAATCGGAGGCCAACATCACCCGAACATCAAAACCAGACCTAGACTTTACAAGAAAACCACAGATCAATATCTTTCACAAGCATCGACGCAAACATCCTCAGCAAAATACTAGCACATTGAGTCCTACCATGTATGAAAAATTATACAGCACAGCCAAGTGGGATGTATCCCAGGTATGCAAGTTTGGTTCAGTATTCAAAAATCAGTTAATGTACTCCATCACATCAACAAGTTAAAAAGAATCACATGGTCATATCCATACATGCAGAAAGGCTGATGATGTCAGAGGAGCAGGGTGGTAGCAGAGTAAGGTGGGGGATTAGGCAGAGGCAGGAAGGTGTGGGTGCACAAGGTCTATGAGGAGGCTGAGGCTGGAATCAGTGCTCCTGAGACTGGCTTAAGGTAAAGGGAACAGCCAAATGTGAAACACGAAGGTCAAATCTGCCAAGAAAGACTGTAACCCTCAGGCACAGGGTCATAAGCCTTGGGCTCCCAGGCCTGAAGAACCACTGCTAAAACTGCCCTTGGTGCCAGCCCCCAGCAACACAGCCAGGGCCAATGTCAAGACCACGCCAGCCCTGGCCTGATGCTCCACTCCCACCCCATAACCTGTACCTTCCCCTCAGGGGAAGAATCTCAGCAGTTGCCTGCCCATGAATAAGGCTGCTGTGGGCAGTGCATGTTGGCTTGCAGCTGCACACACCCCAAGGGAGGGGCGTCATTTTCTTCATTCAAAGACACAACTGCTCAGCAAGCCATGGGCTGCTGGCTGCGTGAACATCCAGAGACACCTTTCAGAGTCTTTCAGTGATCACCTTTCCCTGCTACGCTCAGCTGTGCTTCCTGGCCTCCCTCAACACAGGCCATGATGCCTCCGTGAAGCCACAGAACATCAAAGACTTTAAGGCCAGAAGCCCTTCTTCTGAGCATCACGGGGGCTCTGGGCAGCCCTCCCACCCACCCACCCCTAAGATAAGCCCCTTCTGGGATCACCCTGAGTCCCTGGGCTGGAGAGTGTGCCAGCTCCCTAGCTTCGGACCAACCTGCCCAGAGGGGACTCGGCTTTAACACAGTGCCCCTCCCCCACAAAGCCTGGATGCCCCCTCGCCACATTCTGGGATCCCTGACACAGAACAGGAAGTGAGCTGGAGCCAGGGAGAGGGGATGTCTGGACTTTTGGACTTTCTGCCATCACTCCACATGGAACTTCCACCGGAACATGCCCAGGGATAGTCCATGAGTGAATAAATGAAGACCACTGCGGCGCTGAGCCCCCTCTCAAAGCCCTCCAGACATGCAGAGCCTCTTCTCGTTGAGTCAGAAGCCTATTCCCAGACTAAGATAAAAGACAAGATCTGTGCCCAGCGTGAGTCCCAGCAGGCCCCTACCCGGTACCTGTCGCAGTATGACCCAGCTCAGAGAGCACAGAAGGGGCCTGTGGGAAGGGTCTCCTGCCCCTAGGCATCCTGCTCCCCAAAAGCCAAGGCTTCACTCTCTGCTAGCTCTGCCAACCAACCCTCTGTCCCTTCCCTGGCTGGCACTCAGGTGATGGGAACGCCTACAGCACACTTGGTTCCAAGAAGCCCCTGTCCAAGCAGAGGTTCCCCTGGGCACTCAGCACCCAGGGAGGAAAGAGGATGCTTAAGAGCTTCTCACACGAATTCACACACCGGGCTCCAGTGCCCACCAAGGCCAGGCTTCTCTTCCCTGCCTGTGCCAGCCCTACCTGAGCTGGTCCAGACAGGCGGGTGGGGCCTGTGGGCTGTCAGGCCACGTGTAGGGCTGGCAGGGAGGAGGGAGGGCGGGCTTGGCTGGCTGCTCTTAAGGCGGGGCTGGAGGTGAAGGGCACCTCCCTTTACTCCTCACCTGGGCTCTGACCAACCGCCTCACTTCGTCTGTCCCAGGAGCCAAGAGTGAAGGCAGGAGAGTCTTGCTCACCCCGGACAACAGGTAGGTGCCTTTACTCTTCAAGGAGAAAAGAGGAGGCTCAGCCCCTTCAGCCAGCCCTTGTCCCCAGTTTTCCTCCTCTGCTGGGGCTCAGAGTGAAGGTGGAGACAGATAAGATGGTCCCAGGACTATAGACTCAAGTTCTGCACTTTGAGGGAACTAAATCTGTAGCCCTCAGTGTACAGATGAGAGAACCAGGGTCTGGGGAGGGGAAAGGGTTTGCCCAGGGTCCTGAGACGTGGGAAGGGAATGGACCCAGAACCTAGCCTCCTGCCTGCCAGCCCAGAGCCCTTGGGGCCTGGCCATCAGTGTCCCCCCACCCCGTGCTGGGTCATACAGAGGCCACCAGGAATCCTGCAGTGGGAGGGAGAGAGTGGGCAGAGCACGGGTAGGGGAAGGCCTTCACTGGCCCTGCGGGTCCCTGTCTACTGTCCCAGGTCTGCTTCACCAGGTCTGGGTGGGGACCAGGGGACGATCAGAAGCCAGTCTTCCAGCAGTGGGGTGGGGAGGGGATTGGGCTAGTGAGGTGAGGCACTCTGGGGGATACTTGTCCCCCACTCTGCCACCCTCTCCCTCCACTCCCCTGGGCTTGTAGGAGGGAAAGAGTGAGTCAGAAGAAGAAGCTGGCAATGAAACTGACAAGGGGATTTGCCCAGGAATCAGGATCCCCCTGCCTCCAGAGCCCTTGAGAACAAAGAAGGAGATTTGAGTCCCATGGGTAAGCAGGACCTATAAATAAGACTGAGTTGGCTGGAGCCCTCCATACCCACTACAGCCCCCAACAGGCACACTCAGAGTGCTGAGCCCAGGGGTCCTCCCTTCAGCTTTCGAGCAGGAAGGAAAGAGCTAGAGACGTGTGCTGGTGGGGACAGAAGAAAGAGTGTCCAGGAATAAAGGGGTGAGACCAGCCCCTGCCCTCGGAGGTCTGGTGGTGCTTTGGGGAGTGTCAAAAGTGAGAGGACTTAAAGAAAATCCCAAGGGGCTGCCTAAACTTTGCTCAATCTCAGGCCTGTCCCACTGGGTTCTAGAATCCCAGAAGGGGCAGAGAGAGGTGAAATGGATCTTAAATCTATGAAACAGTGGCGCGGAGTGTGGGACTGGGAGCCAAGATCACCTGGGTTCAAATCCCAGTTCTGCTATAGGTGCTGTGAGTTGTATGACCTCAGGAAAGTCCCTTAACCTCTCCAGCCCCATTGTAAGAGTACTTTCTTTAAAGAACCATTGAGAAAACAAAGTGAGTATATTTTAAGTGTTTGTTACGATTGCATTCCCATTATACAGGTGGGACAACTGAAGCCCAGAGAAGAAAGGACACTTGCCCAGGGTGGCATAAAAGCAGATTCCAAATCAGTAGGCAGACATCCTGGATCCTAGTCCTGGGGAAGGAACCAGGTACCCAGTGGACTCCCCAGAGACCATAACCCCAGGTCCTCTTTGAAGCACAGCCAGAAAACCTTCAGGGTGTGCAGAGATCCTGCCCTGACAAACCCAGGGCGCCTGGAGCCAAAGCTCCATGTCCTTAGCTGCCCCCAGAAAGGCACTTGAAGGCCCGTTCCTTGTTCCCTTTCACTGCCATTTATAGACACGCTTCCCGAGCCTAACATGTGCCTGCCCCCTCCAGGATCTAGCCAAAGAGAAGTCTGGCAGCAGGTCTAGCAGGAGCTTTGGGCAACTCACAGCCCCTCTCTGGACCTCAGGTGTTTCTCTGCATTTGAACTCCATGTGATATGAGGAGTTAAAGGTCGAAAGTCCAGGCCTGAGTTTAAAACCCAGCTCTACCACTTTTCTGGATGTGTGGCCGACACAGATTTCTTAACCTCGCTGAATCTCAGTATCTTCATCTGTAAAATGGACTGGTAATAGGGGTGCAGTACTTCCTAGGGTTATGAGAGGATTAGAAGAGTTATCATAGGGAAAGTCAGTGCCTGACACATGGTGGGTTCTCAGTAAATGGGAGCTATTATTATTTATTATTATGAAGGCATTATATTCTATATAAGCCCTGATTTCTAAGTAGTATTTAGAATTGTCCGATAGCTTTCACAAGCAGTATCTCACTGGTTCCACACCACCACCTGGGAGGATATATAGCAGGAATTCTTTTTCCCATCTCACAGATGAGGAAACTGAGGGTCAGAGTGACTCCTTAAGGAATTGTTTGAACTGGGGTTTGAATTCAAATCTCCAGACTCCGAAGTCTGCATTCATTTCGTTTGTCCCAGACTGGTCTCGATGACTTTTCCAAGACTGAGGTCTAACTCTAAAGCAGAATGTAATAGAGGTATTTTGGAAAAAGAGAAAAGTGGAGTTGGGGAGTGCTAGGGGCAGGAGGAAGGTGAGGCTCAGGGCAGGCCATTGTAGCACAGCCAGCATGTCCCAGCTCCTTACAGTTTTCTTGGCAGCCTCTGTTTTGGAACCTCTTACCTCCTGTAAGAAACTGCTATCATGTAGCATTAAGGCTAAACAACGGGAAGAACTTCCCACAGTCAGGAAGCTTGGGACATCTCTTTCCCTGATGAGCCCCCAGGGAGTGAATATCATCTGATGATGTCACTCCTGAGCTCTAAACTATTCTGTGGCTCTCCATTGCCCTCAGGGTTGAGTCCGCACTACCAAACCCAGCCTGCAAGGCTCTGCAGGGTCTGACCAGCCTGCCTCTCCAACCCCAACCTCCCCTCCATTCACCCTAGGTTCTCTCTGTTTCCCAGATGCTCAGTAACGTCTTGTGATCTCCTCAGTCCATCAGGCCCTGAATACACCTGCTTCCTCACCCCTACCTGGTGTGCCCAGCCAGCTCCTGTTGTTCGTCCTTGTCTCCCTTTCTCCCTCTTCTTGTCCCTTCCTCCAGGAAGTCCTCCCTGGCCTCCCCCACTCCCTGGCCTCCCCCTCTCCCCTTCCCTGTGCCCACTGAGTCCCTTCTGCCTCCCCTCCTCCCCGATGATACTGTTGTGATTGCTCACCTGCTTGCCTGTCTGTTTCACCAACTGACCCACGCTGAGTAGCAGCTAAATGAGGGGGCCCTGACATCACACAGCTGGGGGTCCAATCATACTCTGACGCCCGTTGGCCTGACGACCTTGGGCAAGTTACTTACCTCTTTGTGTCTCAGTTCTCCCATTATAAAATGGGGTAATAATAGCATCTACTTCATAGGGTTGTTATGAGGATTTTAAAAGATTTTATACACCAGAGCCTAGGTACATATAATTACTCAGTGAATATTAGCTGTGCTGTGCTGTGCTGAGTCACTTTAGCTGTGTCTGACTCTTTGTGACCCCGTGAACTGTAGCCTGCCAGGCTCCTCTGTCCATGGGATTTCCCAGGCGAGAATACTGGAGTGGGTTGCCATGCCCTCCTCTGGGTGATCTTACCGACACAGGGGCCTAACCTGACTCTCTTACATCTTCAGCATTGGCAAGTGGGTTCTTTACCACTACCGCCTCCTGGGAATCTAGATTTTAGCTATTATTTATTTTAAAAGTAAGGCTGGAACATAGTAGGTAACCATCAAACATCTACTGAGGTTATTTTATTTATCCATCATTTGCGTACTGCTTATTATGTACTAGGCAAGTTCTAAGTATGAAAGTGAAAGTGAAGTCGTGTCCAACCCTTTGCGACCCCATAGACTGTAGCCTACCAGGCTCCTCTGTCCACGGGATTTTCCAGGCAATAGTGCTGGAGTGGATTGCCATTTCCTTCTCCAGGGGATCTTCCCAAACCAGGGATTGAACGCTGGTCTCCGCAATTGTAGACAGACACTTTACCGTCTGAGCCACCAGGGAAGTCCTCTCATTCTATAGATGAGGAAACCGAGGCACAGAGAAGTTAATTAACTTCCCCAGTGTTGCACAGCTAGTAACTGGTAGAGCCAGGATGCAAACCCCAGGCAGTCTGGCTCCAGCAGCCATGCTTTTAAATGAGTGAATACATATGCCTTTGTTTAGGGGGAGGGGAGGCAGAGGTTTCATCTACAGAAATTACTCAGTTCCCACTCCCGGCTTCTTTCAGGTCCCAGGAGCTCCCAGTTGGCAAGTGACAACTGTGGGATGTGAGTCTGGCTGGAAGCCAGAGGTAAACTGCCAAGTCACTGCCCTCAACATGTCACAGGTGATGTCCAGCCCCCTGCTGGCAGGAAGCCCCGCAGTCAGCTTGGCTCCCTGTGAGGAACCCAGGAGGGCCCTGCACCCAGCCCCCAGCCCCAGCCTGCCCCCGCAGTGTCCCTACTACACCACGGAAGGCTGGAGAGCGCAGGCCCTGATGGCCCCCATGCCCTGCAAGGGGCCCCCCAGCAGGCTCCAGCCAGCCCCACAGGCTGGAGCCAATGCCAGCTGCCTCCTGCAGGCCCCAGGAGAGCAGGTCTCAGGGGCTCAGGAGGACCTTGACTCCTACATTGACTTCTCACTGGAGAGCCTCAACCAGATGATTCTGGAGTTGGACCCCACCTTCCAGCTGCTCCCTCCAGGGCCTGGTGGCCCCGAGGCCCAGCCCACCCAGAGCACTACATTGAGAAAGAAGAAAGAAGAGCCTGAAGCCTTGGGTAAGGAACTGGGGCACAGTGCTGGGAAGAGGACTTGGGGACCAGTCCTTATGAGGAAGGGATTTTCTATCAAATCAGAGGAACACAGAACAATGTCCTGTTGGGGAGTGCTGTGCATCTCTAAACAAGTGTCTTAACCTCTCTGTTTCCTCTGCTCTATACAAGGGATAAATATAAGTAGTCCTCACTGTCCAATTCCATTTGGTTCTTGAGTTTGGAAAGTGATGGATACCTGTTTTATGTAATTTCTCAAAGAATTAAAATAAGCTAATACAGGTAAGAATACTATACAATGCCATGCATATAAATAAGAGCTCGATAAACGTGTGGTCCCTGAATCTTAGTCTTCTGGGGTGTCTCTCTTTAGGTTCTAACTTGGTCCCCTGAAATTTTTATAGGAATAGTATTTTCACCTCCCCAGTAACAACAGATGTAAATAACTTCAAGTATAGACATAGTAAAATAATTAGAACATGAGGAATTTTTGAGTATTTATTACTTTTGTTTTTAATATGTCATCACATTGTAAATGTACATAGTTTACTCTTTAGTAATGCCTAAAGCATCAAACTATATTGACTTACAATGTTTACATCATTTAGCAACCAGCTGAAAAAAATCTTGAAAATTTAACAATCAGCTTTTTTGAGCTAGTTCAAGCCAACTCCAAGATACCACCACGTCCACAATTGTCCAGAAATCTCTGCATCTGGCTTTAGTTTCCCAAAGAGTTTCAAGTATACATTGAGGATGAGGATCACGGAGCAGCAGCCCCATTAGACAGGCTGGAAGATTGAGGCCTCCAGGGGTTTAAACAATCAGTGTAGGCTAGGGGATACAGGGAGGATTAGAGATGGGATCCAGGAGAAATTCTGCTTATTGAGCATTTATCATTCTATCCAGGCACTTGTGTGTTGAGCAGTTAATAATTGAGCCTTTGATGATAATAATTTGATCCCTCCAATCCACCTCCATGAGACAAATATTTTATCCTCATTTTACAAATGAAAAGACTTGGTTGATGGACTTGAGTGAGAAGCCAGTGTAGCCTAATCACTGGGGTCAGGCAAACCTTACACAAGCTGCTTATATTTCTCTTTGTCTCAGATTCTTCTTCTGTAAAATAGAGATGAGTTTTCACCTCAAAGGGTATTGCAAGGACTAAAAGGAGTAACATTTGATGGGTGTTTATCACAAATCCTGGGACACTGTAGGTCATGATCGGTGGTGGCTGTTTATAGTCAACATTGGAGTTGCATTTAGGACCAGCTCCAGGACAGTGTCAGACCCTGGGGTGGAGGTGAGCCCAGCACCCAGGTCCTCTGGCACTTGGGTTCCTGGCCTCGAGCCGGCCTTCTGCTCCTGCCCCCGGAGAATTGCCTGTCAGGCCTGTTAAATGAACCACCTCCATCCCTCAACAGTCTTTTGCTTCTTAAGGCCAGTCGTGGGCATGTCTCTGCAGGAAAGATAACTTGGGCCTAATTATCACTGGCAGGAGCAAGCCCAGGACTTTAATGCTCATGCCCCAAGGCAGGGCTTCCATGCATTCAAGGCCAGCTAGGGTGAGAGGAGTCTCTGGGTAGCGTGCACATGTTTGGGGTTGGGGTGTTGACAACAGGGCCCTTCCTCCAAGGGACGGATGGGCAGTAATCAGCCCTTTCAGATGCCCTAGGCACAACCTGCTCTTGTGAGGATGTGACCACCAGACTCTTGGCAGCAGGGGGCGCCAGAGGGCAGCAGTGGTCCTGGGGTCCTGATGAAGCCACCTAGTTCCCCTTGCGGAGAAGGCAATGGCACTCCACTCCAGTACTCTTGCCTGGAAAATCCCATGGACAGAGGAGCCTGGTAGGCTGCAGCCCATGGGGTCGCTAAGAGGCGGACACGACTGAGCGACTTCACTTTCACTTTTCATTTTTATGCATTGGAGAAGGAAATGGCAACCCACTCCAGTGTTCTTGCCTGGAGAATCCCAGGGACGGGGGAGCCTGGTGGGCTGCCATCTATGGGGTCGCACAGAGTCGGACACGACTGAAGCGACTTAGCAGCAGCTCCCCTTGATGGAATTTCTAAAACTCCTCTCATCTTACCTCTGCCTGAACACCAGTGATGCCTGGGAGCTCACTGCCTCCTAGGATATCCAGAGGGTCAGCTCTCTGTTGGAAGTTCTCTGCCATCACAAGAATAGTGAGAGCCTGCCTGTCACTGTGGTGAGCGCACCTCTCTCCCCAAACCCTCCCCTCAGACCGCTGCTCCTGGTGACAAAGCTCTCACCAGCCCACAGCCCCTCAGTGAGTCTTCACCCAGCCAAATGTACCCAGTGTGTAGGGTCCCTCTGTTTGCACGCCCACTCGTCCTACTTTTGGCGTGTTGAGTGGAAGAGGTTCTGTAATTGTGATGCTAGCAGACGTTCACAGCTTCTCTTTGTCCCAACTCGGCAGAATCAAAAGTTAAACATTGGCTATCCTATATCGATCCCTCCCTTAAAAATGTAGAGAGGGACTTTTGTAAGCATGATCCCAGCATCTACCCTGGGAAGAAAATAGTGGAAACCTCATTTACAGATGAGAAGACTGAAGCTCTGGGAGAGGAAGTGATGGTCACAGTCCCACAGCTAGTGAGTGGTAGGTCAGCTCAAAGCCCAGGCCTCTGGGCTCCAAAGTCCATATTCTAACTTTTCTTTCTTCCTCAGAGCAAGTTTTCTGCCCTCCAGGGCTTCACTGAGTTTACACCGCACCCCCCTCCTCCAGTTTCTCTGCTTCTGCCTCTTGCTGACCTTCCTTCAGATTAACCAGAGGTGGGCCAGGGGTGGCGTGGTAGTGGGGAGCAGGCACGTATCCACCACCCACAGGGAACACAGCTTCTAGAAGCAAACACCATATCCCCTCCTCTGCCAGCCCTCCCCATCTTTGGAACAGGCCTCCATTTTATTTTCCAGAATTTCTGCCAGGCAAGGCAGTTTGCCAATCCTGAGTGAAGGGTGTTTAATAACCGTCTGTCCGCCCCCCACCCACACAGGCCCCCCTCCACCCACCCAGCCTGGTACCGGCGCCTGCATCCACCCAGCACTGCTCAGACTTGCCCCACGGGCCTGTAAACACCAACTGCACGCAGGTGATGGGGCGGGGGCCCTGCCACCCCAGCCACATCCACCTCGAGGCCAGGCTACAGCAGCAGGAGTGACTCACAGCTCCAGGGCTCCTCCTTCCCTTCCTGCTCAAGTCTGCTTGCTCTTTCTCGGTCCCTCGGCTAGGCCTTTGGTCTCTTCACCAGGCCGGGAGACCCTCCCCAAAGCCGCTGAGCACCTGCTTAAGGGCAAGGCCTTGGCAAAGGGTCCCGAGGAGCCGGTCTCCGTGGAAGAGCTCCCAGAGAGCGCACAGGAGCAGGGATCAGTTTCCTCGACACTTTAGGTAACGTTATTCATGTATTTGTTTGGCCGCTCCTAGTTGCCGCACGCCGGACCTTCGATCTCCACTGCGGCATATGGGATCTTTAACTGTGGCCTGTGGGATCTAGGGCCCTGGATCGTGAGCGTGGAGTCTTAGCTACTGGACCACCAGGGGAATCCCTCCTCAACCCTTCTGAGCCTTGACTTCTCATCTGACATGGAATTAAGAATGTTTCCTACCTCAGTCAAGTTGCCATGAGGGTTAAATGAGCTAACACAGGTAACAAGCTTGTGGCAGTGCTAGCCCACAAGGCTCAGTAAATACCAGCCTTTGTTTTAAAAGGTGCAATAAATCTTAGCTCTACCCTTACATTTCCCCGAGCCTCAGTTTCCTGCACTGTAAAAGCAGTGCCTGCTGGCGCTGGGCATAAGGGCAGTCTTGAGGTTTGAGAGAATTATGAGTATAAACACTGTGAAAGTGAAAGTGTTAGTCACTCAGCCGTGTCTGACTCTTTGTGAACCCATGGACCACCAGGCTCCTCTGTCCATGGAATTCTCTAGGCAAGAATATTGGAGTGGGTACCCATTCCCTTCTCCAGGGGATCTTCCTAACCCAGGGATCGAACCCGGGTCTCCTTCATTGCAGGCAGATTCCTTACCACCTGAGCCACCAGGGAAGCCCATAAATACTATAAAAACCTATTTTTTTAAAAAAAAGTCGTGCTTGCCAACCTTGCAGAAGAATCTACCCCATTCCAAAACTTCCCTTTCCGAGCCCACAATACATTGTACCAAATATTCTCTCTCCCTCATCAGTGAGACCCCCACCTTAGCCAGAGTATTAGCCAGCTGGCCAATATTGCCCCCCAAAAGCAGGCGGGCAGGAGACGCTCTTTGAAGCCCACCATGGGCCAGGCTCCATTCATCAGTGTATCTCATCCTTACCAGAATCTTGGGAGGTAGGTTTTAGATCCTCACTTTACAGATGAGGAAACTGAGGCTCAGAGCAGTTAGGAAAATTACCTGATGATTCTTGGCGGAAAAGTGGTAAAGCCTAGATTCACACCTAGGTTTGTTTGTCGACAAAGCCAGGCCTGTTCCTCCACCCCCTGGGACAGCATGCCCAGGTTGACCTGCCAGCCTCCCCGCTCCATCTGATGCAATCCTCCACCCCTACCCAGCCCAAGCAGGCTCCGACAGAGGCAGTAACCAAGAGCAGGGCCAAAAGTTCCTAGCCCAGAGCGGGCTGGGGCAGGCAGGGACTTCCAGGGTGATGAGCGGGGATAGTGCATGCACCAGAGCCCAAGGGGGTGGGAGGCTGGCAGATGGGAGTTAAGGGTACAGTTTCCCACTGATTCTGCCCTAGTCTTCATCCTGGGAAGCCAGAGGCAGGACTCACGACCCTCTAGAAGGGAGCAACTCAATGAGCCCCTTCGTTCACTTCCTTTCTCAGAACAGCACCAAGAACAGCTCCCCTCCCCCAAGTCAGGAGGAGAGGGCGCCCTACTCCAGGGAGGAACAAGAGTCCTAGGTGCCCCCACTAGGGAATGAAAGAGCATCAGAGTGAGTCAGCAGCCTCAGGTGCTAAGAGTCTACAGCTCAGTAAAGCAGGCAAGCCCTGCCCCCAGGGAGTTCTCATGCACAACTGATCCCTAACGCTGACTTGTCAAACTCCACGGTGCACCCAGCTCCCCTGGGATGTTGCTAAAATGCAGATTCTGATTCAGTAGGCCTAGGGTGGAGCCGGAGATTCTGCACAGTCTCCCAGCTCCCTGGTGAAGGTGCTGCAGAGCCGGGGACCACAGCGGTGCAGTCCAGTGCACAGTGAAAACACCTAGGGAACTAAGCTAACACCCTGAGGCCTGGGCCCACCCCTGGAGGTTCTGATCTAATTGGCACCAGATGGAGCCTGAGTTTTGGGACTTTTCGAAGCTCATCTGGTAATTCTAGCGTGCAACCAAACTTGAGAATCCCTGCCTCTGTTGCAGGCACAGACATAGAAACCGCTTTCACGGGCCTAAGTAATAGAGGCATCTCAAAATGTGACCGGTGCAGTCATTCTGGCTGGGGAGTGGAACACACAAGAAAGAGAGGATCTCTCAGTTTTAAAGGGCTTACTATGTGCCAGACGCTGGGCTGTGCCACCTACATTCATCTCAGTTCATCCTTCCTATAACACCAAGAGGCTGGGTATAGCCACCCAATTCTACAGGCCTGGAAACTGAGGCTCTAGGTGGTCAAGCCGCTTGGCCAGGCTCTCAGAGAGAAAGGGGCAGAGCCAGATTTTTTTTTTTTTTAGTTTTTTATTTTTTTAATTTTAAAATCTTTAATTCTTACATGTGTTCCCAAACATGAACCCTCCTCCCACCTCCCTCCCCATAACATCTCTGTGGGTCATCCCCATGCACCAGCCCCAAGCATGCTGTATCCTGCGGCAGAGCCAGATTTGAAACCCAGGTCTGTCTGACTCCAAAGCCCGTGTTCATGTCACAGTCCCTCTCCACCCACAGGCAGTTGTCACAGAGAGGGTGACATTGAAACTGGTCCCTGAAGGTGAAGCTGGAGGCTGATCCTGATTCCAACAGACATCTCCCTGGGCCTCAGTTTCCTCATCTGTATAAGAAAGGGTGGTGGTCCAGTGGTTAAGACTCCACACTTCCACTGCAGGCTACCTGGGCTTGATACCTGGTTGCGGCACAGCCACAAGTTTAAAATATATGCGTGCTAAGTCGCTTCAGTCATGTCCCACTCTTTGTGACCCCAAGGACTGTAGCCTGCCAGCCTTCTCTGTCCACTGGATTCCCCAGGCAAGAATACAGGAGTGGGTTGTGCCCTCCTCCAAGGGATCTTCCCAACCCAAGGGCTGAACCCACGTCGCTTAATGTCTCCTGCATTGGCAGGAAGGTTCTTTACCACAAGCACCATCTAGGAAACCCACATATGCATGGGCTTCCCTGGTACCTCAGACTGTAAAGAATCTGCCTGCAATGCGGGACACCTGGACACAGCAACCACTCCAGTGATCTTGCCTGGAGAAGTTCCCATGGACTGTAGCCCACTAGGCTCCTCTGGTGGGCTACAGTTCATGGGGTCGCAAAGAGTCGGACACGACTGAATGACTAAGCAGAGCACAGCTCAGCTCATCACTCTCTAAGAAAGAAGAGACCAGGTGGTCTTGAGGACTCCTCCAGCATCCTTGTTCTGAGAGTCCAAGCTCCCTGGTTTGACCAATGCTCTGCTTCTCTCCCCAAAGATATAAAGTACATCGAGGTGACCTCCACCAGGTCAAGGTGCCACGATGGCCCGCGGAGCTGCTGCAGCCCATCTGTCACCCCACCCTTTGGCTCCCCACGCACTGGCGGCCTCCTCCTTTCCAGAGACCTCCCCCGAGAGACTCGAAGCAGCAGTGAGAGCCTCATCTTCTCCGGGAGCCAGGGCAGGGGGCACCAGCACCCCGCTCCCCTCTCGGCAGCTCCCTCCTCTCACCCCCCAACATCTCCCAGCATCTCCATTCCTGGCATGGGGAGTAAGGCCTCAGGCCCCCACGGCTTGGGCTCCCCACTGGTGGCTTCCCCAAGCTTGGAGAAGGGACTGGGGGGCCAGGGCCCACAGCTGAGCAGCAGAGTCTCCATGCTGTCAGGCAGCCCAGCGTCTGATGTCAGCTATGCGTTTGGAAGGTAGGTAACTCCCACTACAGCTTCTGATGTTGCCTTCATCACACAGACACACAGACACACACAGACACACACACACACACACACACACACCCTAAATCAGACATCCCGCTCTTTCTGAGCAAAATCTGGGACTGTACCAAAAATAAAAATGAATGTTCTCTTTCATGCCATTTGGCTCTCAAGCTTTCCTCAAGCATTTAGAATATCATTCAATATAGGAAAATCTTGACTTTTATTTACCTCCTGGGAAAAGAACTACTGCATTAATGAGGCTCACCTGTATCCTGTCCAGCCCTCCTACAGCCCATCTGTAGGAGGATTTAAAAAAAAAAAAAAAAAAACACCTAAAACACAGAATATAAACAGAATCGAGGGTCTGGGAAAAGCTTCCTTCATCTTTGTTCCTGGCAAAACTTAGCAGGAAGGAAGCAAACCTGGCAGGGCATTATTTACAATCACCCCAGCCCAGATCTCTGTAGGCTTCTGAGTAGAGCCACACACTCACCCATCTTGCCCTGGAAGACCAAACCACAGGACCTCTGTCCCCAATACCAACTCCAAAGCCACTGTGCCCAGGCAGTCCCTGGCAAGGAGACTGGGATTCCACAGCCATGCGTTGGCATGGGCCTCTGAGCTCAGGGAGAAGCCTGGCTGGCTGCAGAGCTGGCCTCTTTCTCTTCCTCCAGCTGGCGAATTCCCTCTGCATCAGTCATGGACATAGTCCAGCTCAGGTCCAGCCTGTGTGCTGGACTCTTGGGAATGCTTGGGGTTGGGGGGTAGGGAGGATGGCTGGTATGACAACTCAGTTGGATCACCTGGAAGTCAGAGGGAACAGAGTCCCTTGCAGGGGGCACCCCACTGGCTACTTTAATTTGACCACAGACCCTACATTGCAGGTACACTCCTATATCCTTCAGCATCCCTTAAGGCTCAGATGGGCTCTGGGGATGGGGTGGGGGCAGATGGGTGAAGTGTACAGTTCTCTGACCAAAGCCAAGGGCACCTACATCACTAAATTCCAGAGCCCAGCTCTGGCCCCAGACAGTCCACTCCCACCTCCTAACACTCTGCCTTTCTGCTGCTCTCTCCCCTCACAGCAGCCAGTCCCTCCTCCACTCCAGCATCTCCAGCCATCAGTCATCTTCTAGATCCTTGGAAAGCCCCACCAGCTCTTCCTCCAGCCTCCACAGCCTTGGCCCAATGTCCCTGTATACAAGAACCAGTGACCTCCAGGTCCCCAGCAATGGCACCCCAAGCAGGCGCCAGCCCAGAGCAACCCACTCCCCACCACTGGCCAAAGAACATGCCAGCAGCTGCCCACCATCCATCACTAACTCCATGGTGGACATACCCATCGTGCTGATCAACGGTTTCCCAGAGCCAGGATCTCCCCCATCCCAAAGGATCCCAGGATCCCAGGACTTTGTCCACCCTGGGGCTACTTCTTCCAGCACACCCTGTCCAGCCACCAGGAGCCACACCCAGACCCTGCCAGAAGCCCCTCCCACCGTATCCCTGGAGGGTAAGTTGTAAACCAATCAATACCTCACGCTTTGTAAGGTTTGGCTAATGGAGAACAGGCAAAGCACCAATGTGTTCCCTCAAGAGCGGGTCAATACATTGATTAAGTACCTACTGTGTGCCAAGCACTGTGCCACTTAATAGGGACACAGTCTAGAAAGAGAGGGGGAAAACCCAAAGGGTTACTGCAGAGTGGGATAAACACAGAAGTAAAGAGATTTCCTGGGTCTTGTGAAGTTACAGAGGGAGTGAGCCTTTTTACCTGGAGAAGTGGGGAACCCAAAAAGTGGATCAAAAGTTCATGGCCAGAGCAGGAGAGGAAGGGCTGCCCCAGCAGAGGGAAGAGCCAGGCCAGAGGTACGAAGGTATGGAAGCACATGGCATGTTTAGGAAATGACTGGGATGTTGGGTGCAGGGTGAGGTCATTGGGAGTAATTTGGGGCCAGATTGGGAAAGACCATGACCACCAAGCTGAAGAGTAAACTTTACCCTTTAGGGACCAGGAGACCCACAGTGCAGTTCAGTTCAGTCACTCAGTCATGTCTGACTCTTTGCGACCCCATGAACTGCAGCACGCCAGGGCTCCCTGTCCATCACCAACTCCCAGAGTTCACCCAAACTCTTGTCCATCGAGTCAGTGATGCCATCCAGCCATCTCATCCTCTGTCGTCCCCTTCTCCTCCTGCCCCCAACCCCTCCCAGCATCACAGTCTTTTTCCAATGAGTCAACTCTTCACATGAGGTGGCCAAACTATTGGAATTTCAGCTTTAGCATCAGTCCTTCCAAAGAACACCCAGGACTGATCTCCCCTCAGAGACTCTCAAACTGGAGAGTGATGGACTCAGAGGCACATGCTCAATCCATCAGTCTGGCAGCTGCACGGCAGATGAATCGCAGGGCCTGGCCTGGCAGGGAGAGCAGTTTTTATTTGGTTCTGTTTGGGTTTTCATCACGAAGTGGTCAAGGGCGAGGCAGAGGGTGGAGGAGAGTGGACAGAGCCAGGAGACCCTCAGGATATGGAAGCAACAGGCTGGGTGACTAACCCGGGAGAGGGAGAGTCAGTCCTAACTCTGACGTTGGCAGATGACGAACACAGACAGGGGCAGGACAGGGTAACGGAGACAATGCATTCCAGTTCAGACAGCTAAAAACCACAAAACAGCAACCACCCTCCTCCCTGTAGTCAGGAACGACAGGCATCCAAAAAGAACAAAGCCAACCAGAGCCCAAAGCAGTAAACACAGGCTAACCATTAGCACCCTGGGGTACCTCTCTCCCAGGAGCAGAGCCCCCCCACTGAGCCCCAAGGACAGGAGGCCTGCTTGCCTGTGGCTCAGTCTTCTCCTTCCCGGGCTCTCAGCCCTCACATGGCCACAGACATCAAGGTACTCCTGGGGGCTGTGAAATGCTCACTCTAGCGCGCTGCTCACTTCCACCCACGAAGCCATGTCAATGAGAACAAGAGAAAATGAGGTGACAAGTATGCCTTTGAACATTTTCCTAGGACAAATCGTTTGCAGATATCAGTACATGTTTAATGATGAGTTATTCTCAACTGGCAGTAACACACCTTTTCAAGATGCCGAAACCGAGAACCACTGCTCTCCACCTTTGTTGTCGTTCAGCCACTATGTCGAGTCCACCTCTTTGTGACCCCATGAGTCACAGCCAGGCTTCCTTGTCCTTCACTGTCTCCCAGAGTTTGCTCAGACTCATGTCCATTGAGTCGGTGATGCCATCCAACCATTAAGGACCCAGGGAAATGGTGAGGTGGGGGGCATTTTCACATCTCAAAGAGCACATTTATTTGGCCTGGTGATATCCCCATCCAGGGTTGGTGATTCCTGGATAATCACACATTATCCCTGGGATCTTAGCAAATTCCACAAACAATTCTCGACAAGATTCAGTTTCATTTCCGAGTTGTTGGAGCGTTACAGACCCTCACAGGATTTTCGGTTCACTCAGTTACCTCTGGGTTTCAGGAGGGAAAGAGCCGTCTCAGATCAGAATCCGACTCCATCTCTGGACTGCTGGATGCTCTTCTGCCCAGATCTGCTGTCTTCCTTTCCTTTCTCCTTTTCTTCATTTTCTTTTTCAAACTGAATATGCCCCCCACCACCAAGAAACTCGTAGGATTATTAAAGGGGAAGAAAAATGTGAAGTCAAGCAAATGAGGCATCTCAGAGTCTTTTATTTATCCCCTGTTTCTGTCGACTGCATAATATTCCATTTGAGAAACTGTTTCTCATTGAATTGAGTTTTTAATCTGTTTGTTTGTGATCCGTTACCAAGGATACAAGGGTAGACTCCTAGATGGCACAAAGCCCTGGGATTCTTCTGATAGCCTTTGCCCCTTTAGGGAGCTGGAGATATAATGGAATAAGGATAGAGGAGGATGGGTTGAATGGGACCACTGGGTAGAGAAAGGGGAGGGTCTCTCAGTTTCCCTCTATCCGGCCTACAGGGTTCTCCTTCCCTGTCTGTCTCCAGGTCCTGCCAACGACATGCAGCCCACCATGAAGTTTGTGATGGACACATCTAAATACTGGTTTAAGCCAAGCATCTCCCGAGAGCAAGGTAAAATGAAGCCCCGATTCAGGGACTGAGCGACCTAGGAATCAGGTCAGGGTCCCGGCACCCTGCATTGGGCAGGTGGGGCCCTGGGTTCATGTAGAGGAGGGGAATGGAATGGCAAATTGCAAGTCCAGGGAAGGGGGTGTGCTGTGAACCCCATGACCCAAGGAAATAAAGACTGTAGCAGGAACGGTGGAGGTTAGACAACAGAAAGGACTTCCTGGGGGCCAAAGGCAATTCTGTACCATCTGCTCTATGAGGACCCAGTTGGGCTGAGGAAGGGAGGGTGTCCCGGTGGGGTGGTGACTGTCTCTGACTCAAGGATTGTTCCAGCCATCGAGCTGCTGAGGAAGGAGGAGCCGGGGGCTTTCATCGTGCGGGACAGTTCTTCATACCGGGGCTCCTTCGGCCTTGCCCTGAAGGTGCAGGAGGCCCCCACACCTGCCCAGAGCCGACCAGGTAGGCTGTCTGTGTATTCGATCAAGGCCTCTTAGAGGCACCTGGGTGTGGTGGGTTCCAGTCCCAGCTCTGCCGCTCACTTGCAGGGTGACCTTGGGCCATTCCCATAATGACTCCTGGGAGGATGGACCTTGGTCTCCCAGCACTGAGGCTCCCCAGGTCCCCAGACTCCTTGCTCTACCCTCCGGTGGGAAGAAGAGGAGGGTCCCAGCCCCACTCCAGCCTGCTCTCTTCTGGTATCCACTCTGTCCAGACCGGCTTTCTCACAAAGGAATGTAATGTAGTAAAAACATGTGAAAACGAGACCCTTTTGGTTTGGTCTGTTTTTCTCAAATAAGAAGTAACTAGTAACATTTTATATCAAGCTTGTAAAGTTTGATTTTTTTTCTCCATGAATTCAATTTATTTTTTATTAAGTGGCTCAGTGGTAAAGAATCTACCTGCAATGCAGGAGACATAGAGACCTGTGTTCAATCCCTGGGTTGGGAAGATCCCCTGGAATAGGAAATGGCAACCCACTCCCAGTATTCTTGCCTGAAAAATTCCACAGACAGAGGAGCCTAGTGGGCTACAGTCCATGGGGTCGAAAAGAGTTGGAAACAACGGAGTGACTAAACAGCAATGGCGTGTGCGCTAGCTTGGCCCCTGTGGTCTTGCACACACCCTACCCCAGATGCTGTCCAAGGCACCAGTGAAACCTCATTGAGGACAGAGACAGGAACAGACCATTGCATTGCAGGTTCCTGGGCCACAGCCCTTCATCGAAGGCCCGGGATTGTAGCTCTTACACAAGGAATGGATAAGGGAACTGACAACTCCCAGAGGGAGTTAATGACCTCTGAGCCAGCAGGTAATAGAGCAAGAGGAGAAGAACCCCAAGTGCGCATTCTGTACACCACACCTCTCTGTTCAAATAAGAAAGCGACTGACCTCCAGGCAGCGTTAGTTATCAAGGAAGCCCTGCCAAGGAGTCCAAAGAAAGCAGGAAGCTGCGGGCTGGTGGAGAAGGGGCCAGGGGCGTGGTCCCCCCTCCCAAGGCCAGCCTGGCGCCAGCAGGGGCCATCTGATGGAGAATAAAAGCACCTGGGAGGGAGTAAGTAGGGGGAGCGGGAGACCCAGCCCAGGAGTTGTTGAAACCAAGGGCAAGGTCTCCTGAAAAAAGGATTGCACGTGTGCACACTAAGTCACTCAGTTGTGTCCTACTGGACACAGAGGGCTTTGAGCAAAAATGTTGTTGGCACCTCCTTCATGGGAGACCTTGAGGATAGGATACCTACCTGCAGTCCCACCCAGAGGCAGGGGGATGGACAAGTTAACCTCTGGATGGACTGGGAGAGGCGGGTCAGGAAACAGGGTGCGCTTCCATCCACACGCTTTCTCCGACCAGGCGAGGACAGCAGTGGCCTCATCCGTCACTTCCTCATCGAGTCTTCCGCCAAAGGGGTGCATCTCAAAGGAGCGGACGAGGAGCCCTACTTCGGTGAGCTGAGCCTCCCCAGCCCTCAGGCCCCTTCCAGGCAGGGTGGGTGGCCTGGGGAAGGCGCCTGATGCGCGGCTTCTGCTTCCTCACAGGGAGCCTGTCTGCCTTCGTGTGCCAGCACTCCATCATGGCCCTGGCCCTGCCCTGCAAACTCATCATCCCACAGAAAGGTGGGCTGGGTCTCCGCGCCTGTTCCTCCTCAGGCGTCACCTCTCACCTTACTTAGGGATCATGCTAGTGTCCCAGTGAAGAGTGCATGCTCTGGAGTCTGTCCACATCCCCACCTCCTAGCTATGAGCATCTGAGAAGGTCAACCTCACTGAGCCTCTGTTTCCTCATCTATGAAATGGGCACAGTTAGCATCACACCTACTTCTAGGCTGGGTGGGGGCTGAAATGAAAAAGCTCAGGCAAGGCTTTTGGCACAAGGCCTGGTGCTGAGTTGATGTTTGAGACATAGAAGCTCTGTTTCGGAGAGGAGAAAATAAGCATAAATCTGCCCACTCGGCCAGGTTTGGTTTGTACTTCCAGGTCCAACATTTACTGAGTGTCCCCTCCTCCATTCACATCTCACTCCAACCCTGTGAAGTAGTCATTGCTGTTGCTGTCCCCATTTCACAGATAAGAAAAGGAAGAATCGAATCTGAACCCAAGTCTCCCTTACTGTCTTGTTCCAAAGTGTTCAGGGAGCTAACAGAGCACAAAGGTACAGACAGCTGTTTCATGAAACTCAAGGAACAGGATTATGAGAACAAAGAAATGATCAATGGGTGAAACTTGGGGAGAAAGAAAGATAAACAAGGAAGATTCGAGGCATTAAGTAACTTCCCCAAGGGCACAGAGTCAAACCTCCAGCCCAAGTCAGGGAGCCCTCTCCAGAGCTTACAGCCCAGCACACACCAGGTGCCCCCACCTCTCAGGATGTGCAGGAGAGCTGGGGGGGTTCAGGGAGAGGAGTCAAGGCCAAGGGAGCCCCAGGTGTGGTGATGGCGAGAGCCTCCCTGCTTTCTGCAAAAAAAAAAAAGAAAAAAAGCCTAGGTCTGGGGCAGGGTCTGAAAGAAGCAGGAGGCCAGGGGCCTCTGAGGCCAGGTCACTGCTGCAGTCCATGGGCCGGAGGCGGGAGGGGCAAGAAGGGATCGAAAAGCTTGCCAGGTAGGCTTTAGGGGAGCCCAGGGCAGCTCCGATTGCCTAATTACAGGAATCACACCTGGTTTCTCAGCCAAGTCACTTGCTGAAGGTGGGGGCGGAGGTGGCACCCATTTGAAGGGCTGAATGAAGCCTGTTCCTAGGATGGGGGTCCACTGACTGCACCCCACCCCTGGGGGCCTGTTCCTTTGCTTTGGCTCAGAATTGGGAGGTGGAGACGGAGCCTCAGACCCCTCTGCAGATGGCCAGGCCTCCTGTATGAAGAAATCTGCGGGTGAGTGGGGGGCAGGGTCAGGGGAAGGCTTGGCTGTGCCCCGCCCCAGGGCACCTCCCAGCCCTGTGCAGGCACACGCAGGTCCACACGTGTTTCCCATTGCAGCTTTATTTCTCCATCTTTAACAAGGTGCCACATTCTTCCCTCTGCCTGTAAACCAGGAGATGAGAGGCTGAGGGCAGCAGGCCAGGAGGAAGAGGGGCAGGAGAGGAGGGGAGGGTGTGGTGAGGCTTAGAGCCCATCCCGCATACAGGGAGCACACGTGGATGAGCTAGGTTCTCTCTGGGTCTGAAGGGCCTGGCCCCAGAGAGGGCATTCTCCGTGGAGTGTCAGGTCTGGGTCCTGGGGCGGTTTATATGGGAAGGGTCACTTTTCATCACATCCAAGGGCCAGGCACGGGTCAGCACTGGGGTGACAGCTCCTATTCTGTGCCCCAAGCACAAAGGCCCTCTCCCCATTCCTGTCTCCTCTCTCTTCTCTCAGCAAGGAGCCAGGGCCCTGGGGTTGGGGCTGGGGGGTAGGGGTGTGGGCAGCACCAGCCATGGGACAGAAGGAAGGTTTGCCTGGACGCCCCTATACACAGGGCAACATCCCCTCCTTGCCTCCTGCTGGAGGGCCAGAGGCCAGAGCAAAGCAAATAACAGATGACCCCAAAGTCCTCTGGGGTTAGCCCCAGATTTCAGTCACCCACACAGTCCCTACCCACCCGCCTGATGGCTCAAAGAGGAAGCCTGCTAGATTCCCCAAACAGGATGGCACCCCTATTCCCCAGTTCTGGGCAGAGGGACAGCAGGGCCTTGGTGACCTCCACTCACCCAGTGGATTCTGGCAGGGCCCCAAAGTAGTATCTGTAACCCCGACCCCCCAGGTTGCCATGCCCTGTACCTGAGCTCTGTGAGCGTGGAGACCCTGAGCGGCGCCCTGGCCGTGGAGAAGGCCATCTCGGCCACCTTGGAGAGGGATGTCCTCCCCACGCCCACCGTGGTCCACTTCAAAGTCACCGAGCAGGGCATCACCCTGACTGACGTCCAGAGGAAGTAAGGGACTTCCCTTGTCCTGGGGCTGCAGGGCTGGGCAGGGTGAGCTGGAGGGGGATGGCTGAGGTGGCTGTGGAGCAGTGGCATAGCTGGAGTTCAGGCTCCTGAACCCAATGAGGTCAGTGATGTGCTGAGTGACTCCAGACAAGTTCTCTGCCTTCTCTGGGCCTCAATGCAATGACTTCCTTCTGAAGCCCCACTTCATCGTGACTGATGGATTTGGAATTAACAACAGTCATTGGCCACTGATTAAATCTGTATCCACTGATGGACAGCTCCTGCAGGCCAGACTCTGGCTGACCAGTGAGATTGCTCCTTCCCAGGCTCAGGGATTCAGTCCAGCAAGATCCTGGCCCTGGGCTGGAGGAATAAGAGATGACCAGCTGTAACTGCGTGCTTAGTTGCTTCAGTTATGTCCGACTCTTTGTGACCCCATGGACTGTAGCCCACCAGGCTCGTCTGTCCGTGGGCTTCTCCAGACAAGAATACTGGAGTGGGTTGCCATGCCCTCCTCCAGCAATTTCTACCCTCAAATCATTAAATGACACAGTGGGCGATTGGGTGGGTTGGTAGAAAACCCCAATACATAGGACACAAGGCAGATGACCTTCATGAAAGGAGAGAAATACAAACACGTGCCCAGGTCCAGCAGTGGAAAGGTCACAGTGGGTTGTCAGGGGTCATGCAACTAGGAGGCTCTTGGAGGACAGGAAGCTGGAGATAATGGAGGTGGGCCAGAACACTGCAATGGGCTCTCACCAGCTCCCCTTCCCTTCTCGCCTCCTCCCAGGGTGTTTTTCCGGCGCCATTACCCCCTTGCCACCCTCCGATTCTGTGGCATGGATCCCGAGCAACGGAAGTAAGTTCAAGTCTGGACCAGACTGAAAAGGCCAGCCAGGGTCTAGCTGCCCGCTGACTCTGGGACTGGGGTCCCAGACAGAGCCTCTGAAGCTCAAGGGGTGAGGAGCAACAGAATGAAGGGAGGGGAGCACAGGGGATAAAGGAAACACAGCTGGCCATTATCGGCTCCTCCCACCCCGCGGGGCTCAGCCGGAGTTCTGTAAAATGGAGCGGAGAATCGGCACCCAGGACTGTCTTTGTTCCTCTCCCACAGGTGGCAGAAATACTGCAAGCCCTCTTGGTAAGGCCTTCCAGTCCGCTCAGTCAGTCACCATGAGAGGTCTCCCTGGGGCAGGGCCCGGACCCAGCAGGGGGAGGGAGTCAGGGAAGGAGGGAGGCCCCACGCTGACCTTAAGAGCCCATGGGTTTGCTGAGAGCACAGGCCCTGGCCCTCTGGGAGCCACCAGTCTGAATGAGGCAGACAGGAGCCTGGGAGCCCCGTCTTCTCAGGGAGGCACAGGCTTTAGTCTGGAGGGACCCTCCAGTCTGCTGGGGAATACACAGGTCCTGTCCTCAGGGGCCCCCATTCCAAAGGAGAGAAACCCAGATCTTAAACTCAGGGATCTCCCAGTCTGACGGAGGAGGCACGTCCTCCCCCTAGGAGAGCTCCCATCATGACAAGGTCCTGGGCTGGGGAAGGGCAGGAAGGAGGTGCTGGGCTGGGGAAGGGCTGAGTTCCCCAGCTCCCAGTCTCCTGCCTCCCTGGGCTCTCCTCACCCCGGCTCTCCTCTCCCATCAGGATCTTTGGGTTTGTGGCCAAGAGCCAGACTGAGTCCCAGGAGAATGTGTGCCACCTCTTTGCGGAGTATGACACGCTCCAGCCAGCCTCCCAGGTCATCAGTCTGGTGGGTGCTCTGCTGCAGGAGCCAGAAAGGATGTAGGGGAGGGAGCTTCCTGTGTGCCTTCCCAGACATCCCAAGGGGCTTGCTCAGGATCCTCCCTCTGCCCTGAGCAAGAAGCCTCTTACACACTGATGGACCAATCCACTGGACTGGAGGAGAACGGTACCAGGTTGAAACCCTTGAACTCACTATGACCTTCACAGCGACCTTCGTCCAGACCCCCTTCCCTCCCGGGGTTCAGTCTCTTCAGCCTTAAAGGAGCAGGACTTTCCTGGTGGTCCAGTGGTTAAGAATCTGCCTGCCAATGCAGGGGACAGGGTTTCAACCCCTGGTCAGGGAAGATTTCACATGCCGTGGAGAAACTAAACCCGTGCTCTGCACCTACTGAGCCCACGCTTTAGAGGCTGTGCTCTGCAACAAGAGAGGCCACCACAGTGAGACGCTCACACACTGCAACTAGAGAGTAACCCCTGCTCGCCACAACTAGAGAAAGCCCGCACACAGCAATGAAGACCCAGGGCAGCCAAAGACAAATAAATAAATGTTTTAAAAGGATACTTAAAAAAAAACAAAAGGAGGCAACAGTTAGGATCAGCTGTTCGTCTCGCACATCTGTGGATATCTTGACAAGCTCCCTGTGATTCTGAAGCAGACCCATATCTGAGACCCCCACATGAAAATAACCTCTGAAGACTCCTGACTCTGTCAGTCTGGACACTACCAACACAGCAGCTTGAGCTAGAGACCTGTGACCCTCATTTCATGGCAAACAGTAGGTGCTGGGTAGGGACCCAGGGGCTGTGGCCAAAGGCTGGCCTGTAAGCAGGTGGTTGGCAAGGACTGAGGACCAAAGGGAGCCTCCCCGTGGTTCAACAGTAAAGAATCCACCGACAATGCAGGAGACGCAGGTTCGATTCCTGGGTCAGGAACACTCCCTGAAGGAAGGCATGGCAATCCACTCCAGTATCCTTGCCTGGAGAATCCCATGGACAGAGGAGCCTGGTGGGCTACAGTCCATAGGGTCGCAAAGAATCAGACACGACTGAAGCGAGTTAGCACACAAGCACGCATGCACAAGGACCAAAGGAGGGATGGACTGACTCTCTTTCCCTCATCTGTTCCTTTCCCCATTTCCTTGACAGCTTCTTGAGCTGCTCTTCCCAGGACAGAGCTAGATCCGCCTGTCCTGGATTCTACAGGCCAATGTGGCCATGGTTGTTCGGCAGGTAAGCACGTGGGAACTTGCCTCATGGTCAAAAAAGATGATCCAGCTGTCCTTAAGATCTTGAAGTCTAGTCCCCTCCAATGAAAATGAGCATCAGTTCCATCCCTTCTTTCAACTTCTCATAAGCAAGTGTGTCACGGCTGCCCTAGGGCCACTTGTGTCACCCAGACCCGGAGGTGGGGACAGTGAGAGCCCCTGCTCGCTAGAATAGACACGAGGGGCAGCTCTCTGGTTCTGCCTCAGCCCCAGCCTTGCTAGTCCTACACACGCACACACGCGCGCGCGCGCACGCTGCCCTGTACGGTGCTGGGGCGGCAACTGGCCTCATAGCCACATGAGGGCAGCAGAGAGTCAAGAATGCAAACAGGCAGCTACCCGCCCCCCCCACCAAGAGGCTTGGGGAAGTGGGCGGTCTTTCCCGCCCCACCTCCACCAAGACCCTCAAGAAGTTGGAACTGTTTGTCTAGCAGACCTGGGGACCTAAGGAAACCACACTATGAGAATGTAAGACGAGGCTCAAGGAAGAAGCCCACTTTTGCTCTATGAAAGACCAGTGCCTGCCCCCGCCCAGCTGGGGGCCCTGCCAGAGAATCATTATCTTTGGCCAAAGTTGGGCCTGAAGGGTTATTATTTCAACCCAGGAAACCAAACCAGACTGAAGCGGTCCTGGGCTGGCAGGACTGGCTGAGACTAGCCCACCCAGCCTGTGGTCAGGCACTGCCCCACCCTGGAGACTATAGAATCTGGACAAGGTTCTCAAGGTCACAGTGCCCAAGTTCTCAAGGTCACAGAGCACCCCTCTGCCCCATATATCTGTGGATGCCTTGTAGCTCCCCTCATGGAAAATAAAGTGTCTGTCTTTGCACAAGAATTGGTCCTGAGACATTCAGGGCTGTCCACTCAGAGATGGAAACCTGAGCAAAAAAGGGGACCTGGCTGGGCCGGTGGCAGCTGGTCTGAGAGATAACCACGTGTGCCACACCCCTCTCGCAGCCCCTGGCCATGGCAGGACAGCCTCCACCAGCTTCCACTTCATAAACCTTTGCTTAAACTCTTCTGTGTCCCCCCATGTGTCCGACTCACCCGTTTTCCTTCTTCCCAACCTCTTTCCTGCCACTGTGGCAGGAAGATAGGAAGCCTGGGCTCTCTTGTGCATGCCAGGGCCTGAGGTGAGTACATGTGACATCCCTGCCAGCTTCCAGGGTCTCACTCAGGCTTCCAAAGGGTGGAGAGAGGCAGGTGAAACGTGGACAGCTCAAGTCTGGAAAAGTCCGTGAATCCAGATGAGCCCCAAGCTACCAGCCCAACTCTGGTGACCTGAACAATGGCCCATCATTCATCCTGGTTCTGTCTCAGTCCTGGGGTAACGCCCCACTCCCAGCCCTCTCCAGGCCTGCTGCAGCTAGGGATTCAAGATGGGCAGGCCATAGCAAGTGGTACAAGAGGGGCTGCCTGGGCACCCCTTTCCTGCAGAGCCTTGGAAAGGGGCGAGCCGCTGGTTCTGCTCAGGCTATGTGACCCGTGGCAAAGGCTGCCTGGAGGAAGTGAAGAGACCTCCCAATGCACTTGAACCACCCACCATTGAGGAGCCCCTGCTGCCCCTTCCACTGCCCAACTGTGGTTCCAGAAGGGCCTCCTCTCAGCCCCTTCCCTGGCCACAGACTGAGTCCACGGGAGGTAACGACCTCTACTGCATTTATGTAGTCTCTCTTTCCTCCAGGAAGATTTAATAGAGCACTTGACTTTTGCTGATGGGCAGAGCCGCCAGCCCAGCAAGAGAAGAAAGGAGGAGGGACAACCACCAAGGCCGGAATCGGGAAGGGAGGGGTCTTTATACCCAGGCAAGGATATCCAGTTTTCTCTGCAGCAGGTTCCAGGCCTTCCAGTCCTGGGTCTTAAGCCTCCCCCAGTGTCATATCTCTCAATGTTCCAATCCACCCCATCACTTTCTCCTTGTTCTCTCTACACACATACACCATCCCTCA
The DNA here is from genome assembly GCF_023091745.1 of Budorcas taxicolor. Lineage (NCBI taxonomy): Eukaryota > Metazoa > Chordata > Mammalia > Artiodactyla > Bovidae > Budorcas > Budorcas taxicolor. Next base: position 40,407,285 of record NC_068928.1, on the reverse strand, counting down.
CTGCCCCCTCCCAGTGTCTCTCTCCATCCTCACCTTTCTCCTCATCATACTATCAGTAGAGGTTCCTGTGCCAGATGCCCAGTGAGGCCAAACAAGTCAAAACATTGAAGTTTGGAGCAAAGAAGGGATTTACTGCAGGGCCATGAAACGAGATGGGTGCCTCATACCCTAAAAAGCCCAGAGTGCCCTGAAGGGTCTCAGCAAAGCATTTTTAAAAGATGGATGAGGCAAGAGGGGCAGGGTATGTAATCAGTTCATGCACAAGTCTTTGATTGGCTGATGGTGAGAGAACAGGGTGATGTCACAAAGGTTAACTTTATCAGTCTTTAGGCTCCAGGAGGTCTGGGGCTGTGTGCTCACAGTCATCAAGTAGTTAACATCTTCCGTCTGGTGGGGGGCTCCCACATCTGTAAACTTAGGAAGGATACATCAAATACTGTTATCTAGGTACTTCAGAGAAGAGCTAAAGCAGAGATTAGGGAAGGTCTGTCCTGGGAAGGCCCCAGGGTCCCACTCCATTTCAATGCCTTCTCCACCCACCCACACCCAGACCTGTCCTCTCCCCCTTTACAGAAAAGCCCTCCCTCTTACTTTTGTCCCATTTAATCCCCACTCCCCTCTGTCTCATGTGGCTGGACCCACAGCAAAGCCCAGCTGCTGCTGGAGTTGATGGGAAAGGAGGATGGCAGCCCCGCCCCCTGTGCCACTGCTGCTGCTGCTGCTGCTAAGCCACTTCAGTTGTGTCCGACTCTGTGCGACCCCATAGACGGCAGCCCACCAGGCTCTGCCATCCCTGGGATTCTCCAGGCAAGAACACTGGAGTGGGTTGCCATTTCCTTCTCCAATGCAGGAAAGTGAAAAGTTAAAGTCACTCAGTCGTGTCTGACATTTCGCGACCCCATGGACTGCAGCCTACCAGGCTCCTCTGTCCATGGGATTTTCCAGGCAAGAGTATTGGAGTGGGTTGCCACTGACCTTTTCTCAAAACCCAGATTCCCAAGTCCCCTGACCCGTGCCTCCACTCTGACTACTGAGCAAACTCCCCAGAGAGCTGAAACACCCTCAGCCCTATCTCATCTGACCAGCCACCTCCCCCATACTCATCTCCCCCAGGAGGCTCAAGCAGCTCACCTCTGCTCTTTCATCTTCATCCTCAACCACCCTATTCCCACCCCACTATCTGCCACCTCCTACTCCTGTCCTTAACTCTCATGCCATCCAATAGGCTGAGAGCTTAGAACCAGAGCAGGGCTTAGGGTGGGGGTGGGGGTTACTAAAGGCCCCCAGCCTAGAAGTCAGTACCTTGAATTCATGCAGCAGTGTCTCCTGGCTGCATGCTTTGCTCACGTGATCCAAGAAAGTAGATAAATATAATACTGTTATAATGAAGGTTATAAGTGTCACACAAGCCTGGCAGGAAGGATACAAACAGGAAAGATAAACTTTCCCTCTGGGGAGAATGAGGGCAATGTTACTGAGGTGGTAACATTGAGTTAGGTCTTCAAGGATAAGTAGCTTAACAGCAAAGGAGGGGGGAACCCAACTTTTGCTGGGGCTGGGGGGGGGGGGTGTTCTATGTGCTAAGTGCAATGTGAAGCATGTTATGTATGTTTAATCCCATTTTACAGATTAGAAAACTGAGGTTCAGAATGTTACCTTGCCCACATACACCCAGGTAGTAAATGGCAGAGAAACAAGATTCCAAACCTGTGCCCATTCCACTTACTGAGCACTCTCAGACGAGCAGATGGATGAATTTTGGATGAAGCACATAGGCATAAAAAGTACCATGTTTAATGTGGCTAAAATATACGGTACCCAAGGTAGTAGGTGAGAGAGGAAGCAAAGGAAAAAGGCAGGACCCAGATCATTAAGAGCCTTGGGTGCTAAGATGAAAATACCGAGGAATGAATACTTCCTGAGTGAATGAATGAGTTTGAACTCAGGACCACCTTACAGTCGTGCAAGTTGCGTGATACACAACTGCACACAGCAACCTGCTTGGACTTCCTCCTGTTGGTAATGGGAAGACAGCAGAGGCTTTTCAGCCAGGGAGTAACTGACCAGATTTGTAGGAAAAGGAAAAAGATCTGAGGGTTGGGCAGGAATGCATTGGGAAGAGGAAGATGTGAAGACTTGGAGTTCAGGCCAGGAAAGGGAATGGCGCTGTCAGGCCTGAGGCAGGCTGGGACAGGCACCTACTTGATCTGGGCCTGGGACCTGGGTTCTCTCTCAGCTTGAAAGAACTACGTGGGAAAGAGGACTGAGGTGGGAGGGGAGGGCTTCCCTGCGGTGTTAGTCTTCTCAGACTATCGTAAGAAAATATCATAGGCTGGGTAGTTTGAACAAAAGACATTTATTCTCACACAGTTCTGGAGCCTGCAGGTATGAGATCAGGGTTCCAGCATGGTTGGGTTCTGGTGAGGGCTCTCTTCTCGGCTTGCAGACAGCCACCTTCCTGCTGAGTGCACATACAGCCTCCGCGCATTTTCCTCTTCGTATAAGACTACCAATCCTATCAGATTAGGAGCCCACCCTTTGGCCTCAGTTAATTTCCTCAATTACTTCCTAAGAGTCCTGTCTCCAAACACAGTCACATTGGTGTCAGGGCTTCAACTGTGGGGACATAATTTAATCCATAGCACTTGTCCATACAGATCCCTGCCCCAGCCATGTTCCCCATCTGCATAATCCCCTAGTCCTGGCCAGACTGGGGCTCTGAGCCCCAGCAAAGCAGACCCTCTTCTTCCTGAGTCTGTGACCCTGGAGCCAGCCAGGGGCTCATTTTCGTAACTCCGTTTCCTGGAAGGTGTCTCAGCCTTCACCTCTCCCCAGTTGAGTCTTGCCAGGGAGCAAGTTGAGCTTGGCTTGGAGCAGGCCGAGGATGCAGGGAGACTGCCAGGAGGAGGGAAAACAGAAAGAGAGAAAGAGGAGGGGGAGGGAAAGGGAGAATGACACGCACTCATTCATTCGCTGGATCACCAGATACTGTGCTGAGTGCCTACAGGAGCCATGCAGAAATAAAGGACCCCAGGTTGACTAGGAGGAGGCCTGCATATGCCCCAGGAGAGGTCTCCTCCTCCACAGCATTGAGATTGGATGACCCATGAATACCGAGATTGGACGTATACTTTTCCTAGTTCACCCCACTCCTACCTGTGCACAAATGCACACACACCACTTCTCTCTTCTGCATCAAGAAACAGAAGCCTGGTGGTCAGGCAGATCTGGGTGGCAGGTCCCTTCTGCCACTAATTAGCTGCCTGATTTAGGGCAAGTCACTTCTCTGGGCATCTATCCTTGGTTTCCTCACTGTAATATCCCCCTCAAGATTGCCAGGAGAAATATCAACAACCTGAGATATGCAGATGATACCACTCTAATGGCAGAAAATGAAAAGGAACTAGAGAGTTTCTTGATGAGGGTGAAAGAGGAGAGAAGAAAAGCTGGTTTAAAACTCAACATTCAAAAACCTGAGATCATGACATCCAGTTCCATCACTTCATGGCAAATAGAAGAGGGGAAAGTGGAAACAATGATAGATTTTATCTTCTTGGATTCCAAAATCACTGTGGACAGTGACTACAGCCATGAAATTAAAAGACACTTGCACCTTGGAAGGAAAGCCATGACAAACTTTGTGTATTAAAAAGCAGAGACATCACTTGTCCACAAAGGTCCATCTGTATAGTCAAAGCTATGGTTTTTCCAGAGAGGTGTAAGGTGTTGGGCCATAAAGAAGGCTGAGCACCAAAAAATTGTTACTTTCAAATGGTAGTGCTGGAGAAGACTCTCACAAGTCCTTTGGACTGCAAGGAGATTAAACCAGTCAATCCAAAAGGAAATCAATCCTGAATATTCTTTGGAAGGACTGAGGCTGGAGTTGAAGTTCTAATACTTTGGCCACCTGATGTGAAGAGCCAACTCATTGGAAAAGACCTGGATGCTGGGACAGATTGAGGGCAGGAAGAGAAGAGGGCAACTGAGGATGAGACGATTAGATGGCATCACCGACTCAATGGACATGAATTTGAGCAAACTCCAGGAGATAGTGAAGGACAGGGGAGCCTGGCGTACTACAGTCCATGGGGTTGCAAACTTAGAGTCCATGGGGTTCAGACTTAGAGGCTGAACAACAAAATACCCCACTCAAAAAATTAGAGACACACTGGACATGAATACACTTTGTAGCCTGTGAAGTACCAATGTTCTTTATGAGGAGGCTAACACTCCTATCAGCCTCTCATTGAGCACCTAATATGTTCTAAGGACCAGGCTGCTGGAACAGGAGGTCCAAGAAGAAAGAGACTCACTTGTTCACCATGATCCCCAGTACATAAAATAGTCCCTGGCATGCATCAGGCCCACAATATTTGTTAGAAGCTTTGCCATGCATCATCTCATTTAGTCTTGACAGTAACACTTATGAGTACCATTATGGACCCTCTTGATGGATACAGAACTGTGGGTTAGGAGATAAAGTCCATCTCCCAGGGTCCAATGTAATAAATTCCCTCCTATGAGGGCTTCCCTTATAGCTCAGTTGGTAAAGAATCTGCCTGCAATGCAGGAGACCCAGGTTCAATTCCTGAGTCAGGAGGATCCACTGGAGAAGGAAATGGCAACCCACTCCAGAATTCTTGCCTGGAGAATCCCCAGGGACAAGAGGAGCCTGGCAGGCTACACCCCATGGGGTCGCAAGAGTCAGATGCAACTGAGTGAAATGGCAGAATGTGATTTAAGCCGAAGCAATTTTGACCCAAACCCGCAGTGATGATGAGGATGATGACATCTGGAGTTTACTGAACCAGAGGTCATCAAGTCCAATCCCCTGCCTCCACCTACACCAGGTTTCTGCCAAACCCCCTTCTCCTCATTCCACCCTATTCCCTGTCCCACGCTGCTCAGGATGTTGCAAAAGTCACCTGTCCCTCTTCCGGCCTGAAAGGTGACATTTTCCCTGTAATCGTCCTCCCAGAATCTTCCACCAGGACCTCCTTCCTTCCTCTGTACTGATAGCCCTTCCCCTTTCTGGAGCCTGAAGTCTCTCCTGCCCCCACTGGAAGATGGTGTGAAAAGAACACTGCCCTGAGTTCTAATCTGTCAGCTACCAGTTCATTTGGGCCTTCAGGCAAGCAAGCCATAGACCCATCTAGGCCTTGGTTTCCCATCTACATAATGCGTGAACTGGAGAAGAGCTGGAAGGCCGCTCCCAGCTCTGGTCTTCTTGGGAAGGGCCTTTCTCAGCCATCAGGGTGGAGCCATCCCCTCTCCTCTCACCCACATCCCCACACACACCCCTCTCCCTTCACCCACATGCCCACATGTACCCCTCACTCCCTACCCACACCCCTCCCCCACCCATACTGCTGTCCTCCCACTCACACACTTACTCACACCTCTCTAGACCCAGCCACACACCTCACCCTCCTACCCACATCTCCACATGTACCCCTCTCCCCCCTCGAGCCCACCCTTCTCCAGCCAGGAGATACTGCCCAGCTCTCCCTGAAGCTTCCTGTGTGGTCTTCCCCACCCCATATCTCCCATCCTAGAACTTCCAAATCTACCTCTTGGGAACCTCTGTTCTCTCCCAGCTCCTAGCAGGCCTTCCTTCTACTTTAGGTTGTGCTGACCTCTCTTCCTCTGCCAGTGCCCAGGGTCCCCTACAAAGCCACCATCGGCAGCGAACACAACTGGAGGCTGGCCCTTCCCCAGCCTGCAAGGCCAGCTCCCCTCATTCCAGCCTCAAGAAATTTCCCAAGCAGGGGTTTACAAGGTCTGTTTGCATTTTAAAGGCAACTTCCCCCACCCCACCCCTCAAAAAGAAAACTTTCCAAAACTTTTCAGGTCCGTTTACATTTTAATATAAACCCGTCTGGGCCTGTTGCCTGGGATTTAGCACTCAGCCCTAAATTCAAAATCTCTTTGGGGGAAGCTTTTTGCTTTTACACAGCCCCTCCCTTAGGACTGGGCCCACCCAGGGCTTTTATAAGTGGGGGTGGTCACAGACCCCAGGAGCAGGAGTTCCAGGCTGGCCTGGCCTGACCTCTCACAAGGCTGGCGATCAGGCCAGGGTCACCGAACAGTCACATGTTACTTTGAATGAGAAGCCTTGAACTGAGGCTGAGAAATGAAGTTGGGAAACAGTTCAGCCAAAAGCAATTGGACTTTTTTTTAGTGTTTTTTTGGGGAAAAAAAACCTCTATTGTCCGACTAACCTTCCATGATGCTGGAAAATTGAATTTGTTTCCTGAGCAGTCTGGTCCAATTTCCCCTGGGTGGGGACGAGGACGGGCTCCCCTCCCTGCTGCTTCAACTTAGAAGCTTCTGGCTCTGCTCAGAGACCAGGACCCAGAAGGAAGACAGGGACCCTGAGCCCTGGTCCTTCCAGACGGCAGCACTCACAGCCCGAAACTCGATCTTTCCTGGGGAAGCTTCCACTCCAAGCCCTGGACGTCGGGGAAGCCTTTCCTGGATCTCACTATCATAGCACCCTGGGTTTGCTGGACTGCTGTCTTGGCCTGTCCTCCAGCCACTGCAGCTCTGTGTCCCCAGCTCCCTGCCTCTGTCTCCAGGCTCTCAAGGCAAGTCCATAGAGGTACAGCTATAAAGCATTTGTGCTGCCCGCCAGGCTGGCCGGGGAGCCATCTGCAGCCGGGTAGGGTAGCTGCCAGGCCTGCAATGACGGGAACCCTGAGCCCCAGCCCTTCCCCCTCCCAACCCCCAGAGCAGGAACCTCACCGTCTATCAAGGCCAAGGAGGCCAAAGGTGAGGGGTATGACCTTGGGGCCACTCCAGGAGTCAGGGGACAGACATAGTTGGCCCCTATTTGGCCACCTGCAGCTGAGCCGAGCTTTGGGGGTGGGGATGGAGGAGGGGCTTCATAAGTTCTAGGACTGACCCCGTATGCCTCAGTGAGAGACTTGTCCTCAGCAGGCCACCACCCTACACCATCCCCTGTGGGTAACAGAAAAGTTCCCAGGTCACTAGCTTGGAGAGGAGAGAGAAGGAAAGGACTGTCTCCCAGCCCCAGGGAGAAGGGCCTTCCTCACCTCCCTGTTCCCTTCACCCATGCTCCCTCTCCCTCCTGGGGAAGGACGCTGAGTGAGTGGACTGCTGGCACAGGCCTCTGGCCACAGCAGACGCATCTGGTTCCAATCAGGAAAGTTGGTTCCCGGATCGTCACACAGGGGAGGGAGACCACAGCCTCATAGCTGTGCACCCCGGCACCCCCCTAAAGTGCAGTCTGACCTCACCTCCCAGGGACCCTCACACACAGCCACTGGAAGACTAGCTGAGGCAGGGATTAGGGGGACTGGGCCTGCCTTTTCTTTTGTCTTTTTTAAAATACTTTTTTTATTTGACTTAGTTGTGGGGCTCAGGTTCAGTAGTAGCTGCACGCAGCCTGTGGGATGTTAGTTCCCTGACCAGGGATCAAAGCTGCATCCCCCACATTGGAAGGTAGATTCTTAACCATTGGAGCACCAGGAAAGTTCCTGGGCCTGCCTTTTCTTACCCAGTAGTCTAACCATACACCCCAAACCTACCATAATTAGGCGACTAGACCACAGAGGAGAGAAGGGAAACTGCAAGAAGGGGTTTGGAGGGAGGAGAAAGGACTGCAAACACCAAGCAAGGGAGTCCTGGAAACCACCAGGTCCCAGTTGGATCTTCTTACAAATGGAGACCAGAGGTCCTGAGAAGGAAGGCCAATAGAACCACTAACTGGACTTGGCTCTAAGCCCTATTCAGGCATTCTGCCCACTGGTCCTCATAGAACTCTATAGATAGGAATCACCATCCCCATTTGACAGATGGGAAAACTGAGGCTCACAGCAGTGGAATGTCTTACCTGCCCACCCTCACCAGGTAGATCAGTGATCAAGTCTGTCTGAGCCAGAGTCTGAGTACCAGGCTAACCTCCACAGAGCCAAGGCTGCCTAAGCAGCCCAAGTCCCAGAATCCCATTTTTTCTTCCCTGCTGTCTCCAGGCTTGGACCAGGTAGGAGCTCAGTTCTAGAGAATCTGTCCTCCCCACCCAAGGCCTGCTCTGGTTTCTGGACCCTTAACCACCCAGCTCCAACCTTTGTCTCCAAGCCCAGGATGAAAAAATAAAGCAACCTCCCTGGTCATGGCTTGGTGCCAGAGTTCTCATACTGGCTCTGGATGACCCTGGCACCTGGGCCTCAACTTCCCCATCAACAAAATGGACAGAGTTATTTGAAACTGGGTTGGACAGTGATACTGATTCCCCAGCCTCCATTCCTGTCATCCTGAACAAACCGAGAGGCTTCCCCCTTGGCTTGGGTGGTCTTTAGATGGTTCTGACCCCAATTTCAGAAGTTAGAGCCAGCAAGGGGGCCAAGACAATGAGGGGACCCAGCCAGCCATGGAAGCTGCTAATCTCCATCTCTCCCTGAGGGGACTTCACTGCTGCCTCCACTGAAAGCAATTTGTCATGCCCTGAATTAAGTGATTCCAACAAGGGTTTAATTTCAGTTTAATGGCTCTGTTTTTATGTGTAATTAAATACCACTGCATGGCAAAAATATGTTGTTTGCACTTTGGAGACTGTGTAAAGGTCCAGGAAGCCAATCCCACTGGGTTTCCACTCCCCGGCTCCACCGGCCCCTCCCCTCGCCTAGCTGGAACAGTCCAGGTCGTGGAGAAGGGGGTTGGGGGCCTGGAGAAGGGAGGGGGATGGTGAGGGGAGAGGTGGTCCTGGTGGCGCCTGCTCACTCTATTAGAGTATGTTTCTAATTATCTACAACACCCCCACTTCTACTCCCTGACCTCAAGCCTCCCCAGCCTCTGAGACCTCAGACAAAAGGGGGACAGGATACTCCACAATGAGCATCTAATTAGACACCACAGTGGCTGGTATGATGGCTGCTTCCCCGTGCATGAATGTGTGTGTGTGTGTGTGTGTGTGCGCACGCGTGTATGCCCACGTGCCTAGAAGTCTGCTCCATTGCCCCTCCTCCACTCATTGTTCCCTCACCTCCTTGAACATACTTTCTTCCCATTGATCCTCTCCCACAACTCACAAAGCACCCCCTTTCCTCCGCCCTTCCCTAGAACAACGCAGTATCCCAGCTACCAGGCTGCCTCTCAGCTCCATCCAACCATATCATCTTGACTTTCTCTTCCAAGGTCAGAGTTCATATTGCCATAGGGGTCTGGAATGCAGAGGGAGTTTCTCTGGCCAGGAATGTTTCAGGGTCATTTGCCATACAGCCATAACCACCCCCGCCCCGCCGCACAGGAAGGGGGGCCCCTGAGCTGGAGCCCCAAGTCCTGCATGCTTCATAACATTCCTGGAGTAACTTGAAGGTGGAATCTGGCCCAGAGGGCAAAGGAGTTGGGACAAGCAGTGTTTTCCTGGAAGGAGTTGAAGGAACGGCCATGTCTGGAACCTCAGAACCCTGATAAGAGAAGGGGCCAGGGGTCTTGGCCAGCTTTCCAGAGACTCCACCACCTGAATCCAATACTAGAGTCAATCCACTTTTCCATTTTTTTTTTTTTTTTGTTCTCTACTCCCACCTTGCCTTCCTGGCAATGGAAAACCCAGCCCCCAACCTACAGCCAGACGTCGAGTCTTGATTTCCACTAAGGAGCCAGGAGTGAAGTGAAAGTCACTCAGTCATGTCTCTTAGAGACCCCATGGACTGCCGGGAGCCTGCCAGGCTCCTCGGTACGTGGAATTCTCCAGGCAAGAATACTGGAGTGGGTTGCCAGGCCCTTCTCCAGGAGATCTTCCCCACCCTGGGATCAAACCCAGGTCTCTGGCATCTTGGGTGGATTCTTTACTGTCTGAGCCACTAGGGAAGCACAAAGAGCTAGGAAATGGAAACCAAATGCCTGATACCAATTGGTATCAATGGGCTCATGGTCCTCCACCCCTCTGCTCCAGACCACAGTGCCGGGAATGACATTTCTTAGGGAGGCAGGACAGAGAACTCAAGGACTTTGAAGTTATTCTAGGTATGGTGGCCCCACTGTGGTCCTCAGCACTCCCTCCCTTCCCACCTCTGCCAGGATGCTGATGCTCCTGTGGCAACTAGACTGAGCATTCAAGGGGATTTACAGGTCACGGTGGGAGGGCTCTCTGGAGCCTGCTTCTCCCCACTGTCACTGCCCAGGGCAGTTCACTTCCTCTGGCCTGGTAGTGGTCGAGAGTGTTCACAATGACACTCAGTTGCTTTTATTTCCTTCTTTTTTGACAACTGGCACCTGGCTCCCAGATCGTGGGGGCAGGAACCGGGGTTGGGGGTGGGGAATCTGCTGCGAGCTGTGGGATTCCTGCTCCCAAAGTACACATCCTCTGTTCTCTGGAGCTAGACAGCAGCCCCAGCCCCCAGCCCACCACCACAAGCCCTGCATTGATGACAACTAACGAGTGGGGGAGGGAAGTACACACATACACTGTGAATTTCACTCTGTCTCTTGGCATCACACACATTCATACTAAGACTCATAGAGCCTGCGTAGACACACCACACAAGTGTGCACCACGTCTATACACACGGTGCCTGGATACACATATCCTGTGAAAGCCTACACTCTCACTCACGCTTCGGGTACCACTTTGCCATATGCACACACACACACACACACATTATAAATACACTTATATCACAAAGGTACATCCCAGGCCACACATGCAGCCACCTCCCAAGCAGACCCAGCACTTTCCCTGGAAGCCCATGAAAGGAAAAGGACCTCTTACCTCCCACTCCAAGGACACAAGGTTAGAGCTGGGAAGAGGGATTGCAGACAAGGGGGAATGTAAAGAGATGCCTTAGGGAAAGAGATACTCTCCCTCCGTTTGGCTTAGGGACATAAGACTTCACTGTCAGCCCACACTCACCTCCTCCCCCTGTATGCCTGGGCCTCAGCCCCAGAAGCTCTATGAAGGGCAGCCCCCTGGCTGAAGGAGCGTTGCTCTGTTCTTTATCTCCTGCGGCAGGCAGCAGCTTGCGGTGCCTCGGGAAAACTAGATGGCTGTGGGATGCCGCCACCAAGGCAGAGCCAGAGAGATGAGGATCGCAGCCCCAGTCACAAGACTCAGACAGCACAGGTCCCAGTGCATCAGGGCCAGTGAAACTGAGAAGCCTGGGAGCACCTCAAGAGATCAAATCCATGTACACACACACACTCCACAGAAGTGAGGGGTGAGAAGCACTGGGAGATGACCAGGAATCTAGTGGTGCCACGTGGACACACATTCTAGGGCTGGCACTGAGAGCCCACAGTCCGGTGAGCCCAGGACAGTGAGATTAAAGATAACCAATCGCGCTCCCAAACCCTCAGAAGCAAACCTCAGTGCAGCCCCCAGTCAAGAATCCAGGCAGTCGGAGCTGAGGAATGAATTGGAGAGCTTATCCCCTTTCCCGAGCTTCAGGGCAGTCCCTCCCCCAACTAAATTGATAAATCAAATCCAGACACAAACCCGATCTGCCTGATGCCCTAGAAAATGCCGCCGCTTCACTCACCAACTGATCTCAGAAATAGCTTTGGCCCAGCAAGACTGTCCCTGCTCGCTCCCTCCCTTCCGAAGCCATTACTGACCCACCAGGAGTCTGTACACAGAGAGCACAGACTTGGGGACAGAGCGGCCTCCCAGGAAGAGGATGCAGGGAATAGGAGGGTGAACTAGCTGACCTCTTGCAGTCCTTCTACCATCTAAGACAGCTCTCCCATCCCTAGTAATTCCCTGTCTCTTAGTTGTAAATAAATCAACCAAACACCATTGTCTAGGGTTTTTTTGGTTTCGTTCTGTTTTGTTAAAAAAAAAAAGACAAGACATCATGGCCAACTGGTAGGTTCCTAAATCTCTGTCCATCCAGTTGAGCCAGAAAATGCCCAGGGGTAGGGAAATATAGGGGAGGAAAATCCGGGGAAGGAGACATGGGGAGGAAGGCAGAGCCACAGACAGTGAGCCACTGAAGGATGGCACCATCCTGTGACTTTCTGTCTGTGACCACAAACGGAGGAGGAAGGAGCACCCCAGATGAGTCCCTCACCTCCCAGCATGCCGATCCCTTTCTCCATCAGGCACATACATTCTTTCCTCCTACTCTGATTGCTCAGAGATGGGCCCCACCTCCCCAGCCCTCTGCAGGGCTTCCTCTAACCTCTTCCCTTCCCCCAGAGCAGGGTCTCAGTTGCCAGGCAATCAAGCCAAGGTGGGCTTGCCCCTGCAGGTCGTTCCCCCTGGAAGGACCTGGGGAGGAGTAAAGGGGAACCTGGCAGGTTTCAGTTTGGGGATTGGGTCTCAGTGGGTCTCCTGCTACCCCTCACTTTCCCTATGGTAGGGACTAGACCTTCTGTCTAGACTGAGGGGAGGGACAATGGTCAAGGTACACGTCTATTTTCCTCCCCGATTATGGAACTGGGACTCCACCTTCTGACTAGACTGAGGAGAGGGACAATGGTCAAGGTACATGTTTACTTTCCTCCCCTGATTATGGAACTGGACTTCTCTTCTCCCACAGATTTGGGCTCACGTTACAGGAGGTGGCCTCACATATCTATATCAGAGGGAGCCAAGGTGAGTCCCCAGGGCTGCAAACTAGAGCTGGCATGTAGTATGTGGTCAAGAAGTGTTTATAGATGGCTGAAGGGCTGAAAGGGCTGAATGGATGAATGAATCCAGGGTCAATTTGGAAACATACCAGGGCTCTCTTGGGCTATCTAAGCCCATAGAGGACACCCCTAGGCTTCGGCTCACCCCAAGCGCACACCCAGGCTCATCAACACACACGCACACACTCATACACACAAACACACCCAAGGGAAACTTCTGGGCCAGAGGCAAAGCCAGGACTCAGACCTAGGCTCCAGGTCAGCTCTGCAGCCTCCAGGGGAGGGGGCAGCAGGGGGCACTGAGCCCCCTGCCTGCTAACAGGCTCACTCTCGGAAGCTGTCAGCCAACTGGTGGCAGTCCAGCTCCCCCTTCGGCTCCAGGCCCCCCGGAAGCTTCACTCCCGTCTTCCGGTCCACACACCAGCACTTGCCGCGCTGCCCATCCAGGGCCGGGTGGCACTGCCAAGACAAGGGTGTGAGAGGTCAGGTTCCCAGGCAGCCACCCCCGATCCCAGCCCAGCCCCCAGATCAGACAGTGGTTCCCAACTGGTCTCTGAGGGTGGAGGCTCTCTTGGGCATGAGTCCTCTGAGCTCACTGGAGTGGAGCAAAGGTGGCGAAGAAGGAAAGGCCCAAAGAGTCTGGGAAGGCAGAGCCCTGAGGAAGTTCTGTAAACACCCTGGAGGGGAGACGGGATCCACAGAGCTGAAAGTACAGCTGGATGTGAAAGGCTAGGGCCCAGTTTGAAGTTTTTAGTTTGGGTTCTGATTGTGCTTTAGCTTGGGTTCTGACTGTGTTGAGGCTTCAAGAATAGGATTATGGTTAAGACTGTGATTATCCACATTGAAGTTAGGGTAGCATTAGGATAAGAGTTGCGGTCGAATTGGGAATTCTGACTACAGTTTGAGTGGGGTGAGGCTGACAGCCCAGGTCAGAAATGGAATTGGGACAGAGATAGAGGTCAAGGTCAGAACAAATAAAGCAGCGGGGCTAAACTTTGGGTTGGGCTTAGATGGGGGAGGAGAGAGGGTAGGGGTAAAGGTGTATTTTAGAGTCAGGATTAGAGTTGAAGTGAAGGTTGTCTCAAGGGTTATAACTGGCCAGATGATAAAGGATCAAGTGTCAGAATTTTTAGTGAATAAAAATGGGAAGGAAACACACAGAACTATATAACACACAGAGTGAGCCTTAATGTAAACTATGGACTCTGGTTAATAACTAATCATCAATTTTAGTTCCCTGGCGATCCAGTGGTTAGGACTCGGCACGTTCACTGCCAGGGGTCCAGATTCAATCCTAGGTCAGCAAACTAAGATCTCAGAAGCCATGTGGCTTGGCCAAAAAGAAAGGAAAAAGAAAAATTGAGACAAGGATAAAATTGGTATTGGGACAAAGGCTGGAGAAAGGTTTGGCACTGATTTGGGGCAGGGGACCTTTCTGGTTCTCCACCATTGCACCCCACCTCATAACCTCTTCATGCCATCCTGGGGTATGCAGACTTGGGGGCATCCTTTCCCCTCCTAGCCAGGCCTCTTCTGGCCCAGTGGCGGTCCACTTTGTGGATTCGCCTGTAGAGCATGAAGTGGGGGAACGTGTGTGCCCATGCCCACGAGGGCTGGAGGAGATCCAGGCCTCATCCAGCACGAGGCCACCCACTGTCCTGCCCAGATACGCCACCATCCCAGGTGAGCCCAACTCTGACAGGCCAGAGATGGAGCTGGAGCAGGTCCGCCTCACTGACCATCCCAGCTTCCTGGGGGCTTGTCAGAGGAACCCATGTTCCAAGGGTGTGAGGAGGCCTAGAGGTTTCTACATCCCTGTCTCCTCTCCTGCCCTCTCCTTCCTCTGCTCCACCCGAAGTGCCCATTCCCAGGTCTGCCCTCCCCCCAGCTTGGCTGACCCCTAGGTCCTTTGCTGACTCAGCTTGGGGAAAGAGGCAGGTTGAGTTTTCTCCGCAACTCCTCAAGACCTAGCCCCTCCATTCCCAGATGATACCTCAGACATCGAGGGACAAAGGAAAACTACTCACAGGAATGAAGGTGGAGAGGGGGAGAGGTTGGCAGGCAGAGGCTGATGGGTGCTAGGTCTGCCTCACAGATGGTGGCCACAGAGGCCATGGAAATAGCCCCTGATGGGGAGGCAGGATGATTGGCCTACCTTTAACTTGCCCTGTGACTCCGGGCTGCCCTCTGCCCCTCCCTGGGCCACAGTCTACTCATCTGAGGGGGGAATAGGTAAAAAGAACTGAGATTCTGAGTCTGAGGGTGGGGGTGGTTTGGAGAGGGTCTAAGGGGTGAGCTTGGGGCTGGGGAGCTTCCCCCTTCCTGAGACTGCCATCCCAGATACCCCAGAGCTGAGGCCGGGCCGAGCCGGCAGAGACGGAGACGCACCTGCTTGGGGTGGAAGTTGCCATTGCGGTCGCAGTTGGGGATGGGAATGATGTAAAGGTCTTCGTGGGTGCGGCTCTGTGAGGCGGCCAGCCGCTCCAGCGCCCGGTGCAGCTCACTCTGGCAGGAGCCCTGGGGCTGGAGGAGGGGGAGATGAAACTGTTTAGCAGGAGCAGAAGAGGCAGGGGGACCAGGGCTGAGGGTCAGATCAGGACTGCAGACTCTGAAAGGAGGGTTCAGGCCTGGTGGCCGAGCAGGCCTCCAGTGAGATGAAAGGAGGGGCTCGGGTTCAGGGGACCCTGGTGGGCAGGACAGAGGGACATTTAGGAGAGGATCTCGAGCCAAAAAGCTTCTAAAAAGGAGGGGTGTGACGTAAAGGGACCTAGTGGGGAAAGGAAATCTATGGAGAAGGACAGGAAGGGGATGATGTCTAAACAAGACGGAAGGATGAAATCATATAATTAACAACTTGTAAGACCCAGGCACAGATCCATCAGAACCACCCATCAGAAAGGACATTCGCCAGACCCTGGATCAAGGTCCCAAGGCTCCCTACTATGGCCAGCCTGAACTCTCAAGTTACTGAGACGCTCTGGGGTGAGGAATCCAGGGGAAGAGCCAAGCAACATCAGGGGGCTTGGGGCAACTGCTATTCACCAACCAGTGTGCAAGTGTCTCAGTATTTAACAGTAACTTCAGCTGTCCCCAACGTCTAGGACTGCTGAGCCGGAAAGGAATTTCAACAGGAGTGAGGGCTTTTTTCCTGGGTCCTGATGATGCACGCAAGGTGCACACAGCAGACAGCCAAAGAATGCTTGCTGAGTGGACACTGTCGGGATCTGGTGGTGGCGGTGGTGACGGTGGTGGTGTGTGCCTGTACACGTGCGCATTTGATCAGCGGTCCTCACCACAGGCCGGACTTCCTCTCGGGGCGCCCCGATGACCTTCATCTTGCCCCCACTGGTGCTCCGGTCTCGAATTTTGGCCAAGTGCTTCTGCAGGCACTTGCGGTCGTGGGCGCTGCAGGGGCTGAAGCTGTTGTTGGGGTGGTCACCCTCGTCCTTGTCTGCAGTCAGGCCAAGACAGGGAGAGGTCAGTGTTTATAAAGGGCAAGACAGCAGACTTCCCATCTGCATTCTCCTCCTTGGGGAGTCTCCAGCCTGGTGCTGGAAGAACCAGTGGGGGAGCAGGGGGTCTGGGGGTAGGAAGAAATGAAAGCAGCACCCCGGTTTCCTCCCTGCTCCCCTGGATCTTCTCGGGAGAATATTCCTCTTGGAGTCCTTGATTTTTCCTTCACTCCACCCAGTCCAGTCCTCAGATGAGTCACCAGCTGCAGCCGCCCAAACAGCAGGAGGGTCCCCTGGGCCTTGCAGGGAGGTCTGAGGCAGGCCAAGGGCCCCACATTCATGTCCCCTTCCATTCAGCTCTCCCTACCATCCCCCTTCTCCGTCTGCTCCTTCGTCCTGTCTCCTTTCCTGCTCCTTTCAGTGTCTGGCTGAGCCAGCCAGGGGATCCCAGGGCTGTCAGTTCTGCTGACCCTCTTCCAAATGGCCAGAATCAAAGTTTCCATGAGTGATGAGAAACATGGCCCCAGAGCTCTCTCCATTGGCTGGAGAGGAGAAGTGGGAATGGGTGTGTGTGGCTTGCATGTGAAAAGTGTGTGCGTGTGTGTGTGGAAGAGACACTGTGTGGCCCCCAGGACCAAAAGAACACCCTTGCACATTCCTGCAGCTCCCCACCCCACCACTCCAAAGTCTCCCATCCTTAGATTTCAGCCCTCATCCAAAGTGCATATCTGCTGCCCAGAGCCAGGGCACTGGGGATCTGGAGATGGAGGTGGGCTGGACCACCACCCTCTCCTTGGGATCTCTTAAAGGCTCTATCTGAACTCAAGAAAAAAACCCATCCAGAAGTCCCAGAACTGTAACTAACCTCTGCTACTCCATCCTGGCAGCCAAAACCAGAACACAGAGCTGAGCTGGAGGAAGAGGTCTCAAGATCTCTCTGCACATCAGAGCCACCTCTGAAACGCTCAGGCTTGGCAGCTTGCTGCCGGCCCGAATGCAAAGCCCCCGCCAGCATTCCAGATGTTGGCAGCCGGACAGAAGGTTACATCTGGTTTGCGTCAGGATTTTTTTTTTTCCTGAGGAGTTAGCAGGTTCCTCCATGCATGGCAGCAGTCCCAGAGCTGCCTTGGGGTCAAATTGTATTTTTCTGCTGAGCCAAAGTTAGTTTGGGGGGGTGGGGGTTAGTTCTCTTCTTATTCTCCTAGTTATGGGGGTGTGGGGTGAAGCACATAGATAAAGAGAAGCCAGACAAGGAGGAATCTAGACCCCCAAAAAGTCTGTGTCAAGATTCCACACCAAAGGTTATTTATAAAGTTGAGTCACCAAGGATGGGAAAAGGTTTTGTCACGGGTGCAGGGCTGGCTTAGAGAAAAGAACCAGAGGGAAGGAATAAATGGAGCAGAGAGAGATATCCTTCCTTCTACGTATTTAACATCTCAAGAAGGACAGTCTGTTGGGGACTTCTGTCCCAAAAGATGACAACAAGTTTCCAAAGGTCAACCAAGGAGAAACCTTGAAGACAAGACCAACACAGACTTCCCAGCCGGTGTGGGCAGCAGAAGAAGGGGCTGGTCAATTTCAGAAGACCAGGATTGTGCAAAGGGGCCCATAAGAAGTCAGACTCCAAGCCCTCAGCCAGGAGCCAGAGAGAAGGTCTGAGATCCAGGGTCCTCCCTGAAGACCCTCCCAAGGAACTTTCTGGCCAAGAAGGCCCAGGCTGGCCAGTGACCCCCCCCCCCCACACACCACTCTCATCTTGCACAAAGCCACAAGACTTGTGGGTGGACTCAGCTTTGCGGGGGTTTAGGCTGGAGCTGACGATTAGAAAGTAAGGAAATAGAAGACTGGAAAAAATTGAAGCCAAATCTTGGAACCACAGGGGCTAAGCTGAGCTGGGAACAAAGGGGCCACCGCTCTACCTAGAAAGGTTGGAAGAATCCCAGGGGTCATTTGCCACAACCCACAAGTACCTCGATGGCCCCCTTTGACCTAGAGATGTTTTGCTGTCTTTCCTTTAAGTTTGCTTTCTTTTCATGACCATAAAAGAAAGCACAGTTGTGCACAGTGACACTTGTGCCTCTTGATAAGTGGCCAGATGTTCTTTAGGTTCCCTAGGAAGAGTTTTTCTAATGCAGGGGGCTGCCTCAGGAGGTAGAGAGCTCCCTGACCTGGAGGTGGGGCGAGTCAGGGTGGCAGTGGCCTCAAGGACACAAAAAGATCTGCAGTAGAAGTCTGACTGCTTTCCAACATTGTGTTCCCATGAGTAGAAGTTCACAGACACTCAGGGGATTATTAAAGGATATTTGGAATGTTTATCCCCTAACTTAAGAAGCACCATTAAGGAGGACAACTGGGTCTGCTCACTGAACCCTGGGGCTGCGTGGGGCATAGGGTGAGCCTGGAACATAGCTCTTGTTTTGTGTTGGCAGGCCCCCATCACATGGCAGGGAGGGGGATGTTATCTGGGGAAAGCTGAGCAGGCTGCCTGCCTGGCCTCGCCCTCCTTGGTTCCCCACTGCCCAGCACACTTAGCCGTTTAGATTAGAACCCAGCAGATGGGGAGAGTGGCTCCATACTGCCTCTCACAGGGACATGGGTACACAGTATGTCCCTATCTGCCGGCACAGACAGAGGCCGGGATTCAAGGATCACAAACATACACAAACAATCACGTGTCCAGACGCACACTGGTCCACACGTGCACACCCACATGCACCCTGGCGCCCTGACCCTGCCCTGGGCAGAGCACACTGACTATCCTGGCAGTTGACTTTCCACTTAATCTGTAACTTTTCATTGTCCAGCCTTGTTTCACTGGCAGACTGAGTCCCCACCCCAGGATCCACCCCAGGCACTAGGTTTGGGAGGGCAAAGTTCGTAGCCTTGAGTCTCTAAAAAAAAAGTTCATCTTCCCATCTCTACAACCTGCTAAATGCTTGCTACTTACTTCCCTGCTTACCCAGAAGGTCAGCCACATCGTGCTGCTCACCTAGGTGGTGCTTCTGGAAAAACCAGGATCCTGGTGGGTTTCCCTCTGAGCAGGAGCCAGAGTCAGACCTTCCCCCTCACTTCCCCAGCAAAGGTCAGACTCCCTACATCTGAAAGGTCTGTTTGGGAGGTGGGGCTTCCCAGGTAGGCCGGGTCACCTCATCCGGCCAATGATGAGGCCATCACAGGGTAAACGTGGTCTCTGCTCCAGCCACAGAGGAAGGGCAGGCACCCAGAGAAAGAAGAGGCTCCACAGCTTTGGCACCAGTGGCTACAAAGTTCATGGTCAAAGCTAGAGGATTTCCTCTTTCTTGCTGCCCAATTTCATCCCCATGATTTCTCCTCCACTCCGGCCCACACCCAGCTCAAAATGCCTAGGGTGAGGCTCTGAGGTAGGTGGGCCCAGCCACCTAGACATGAGCTGGAGGGTCACCCACCTGCCCTGCAAGAAAGGCCTGGACTCTCACTGGAGAAGCCAAGATCCCCCTGCCAGGTACCCGGCCTTTCTCTGAGCTCTGGTTCAAGCGGGGGACCCCCTCACCCTTGTGCCATGGCTGCTGGCCTCAGAGTGTCAGAGAAGGACAGCTAGCCCCTCCACCCTACCCCCTCCACTCCTCTGCATGTCCCTCGGCTTTGCTCACTTGCCCCATTGTTCCTTAAACCCCTAGCATCATGGGAGAAGCTAAGCTTCAACTTAAATCCATTTGGTTTCCTGTTCATCACCAAGCTCTCATTGCTCCAACATTGAGCTGTTACTCCATGCCAGACACCCCCGGCCTACAAGGTGGGTCCTGTTGTCCCCCCTTTTTACACATGAGGAAATGAAGCAGAATGGCTGGAGGAAGGAGAAGAACATATCTCTGCAGCTCCTATGTCTTTAAATGGAAAGGCTCCTGATACCCAAAGCACCAATAATTCTGACTTTGCCAAAACTGAAGAAAAAATGTTAAGCAGCCATGCTCCTCCTTCCCCCCTCCCCCAAGGCACAGAATTTCTGGGAAGGCCCTGTTCCCATGACGTGACTGGATTCCCAGTATTGAAGTAGGGGGGACAATATTTGCTGTGTCGACTAAAAATTAACCTAGCCTGCATGTTCCCTAACGCTGTCCCAGAGAGACCCGGGGCACAGCTTCGGATCACCCCAGTCCAAACGCTGATCTTCCCACCATCCCCTCCCCTAGACTCCACAAGTCAAGGGTCAGTACTCTGAATCAGGATCGTGAATTTCTGAGGCAGGTGTCCCCACTCCGCCCTCACCTCTAGTGGCCTGGCTCAAAGAGCTGGGACAGGGCGTCATGGCGCAGGATGGAGGCAGCGGAGCATGGAGAGGGGTGTGGGGAGACCTGCCCCCTGACAAAGAGTCAGCCTCCGGACCACAGCACCCCAAGGGAGGAGGCTGCCCTCCCCCAGTCACCTGCTGAAGCTCAGCCCCAAGAGGAGCAGGCAGGAAGAAAAGTTCAACTGATACCTCTGCCAAAACCCAGGCAAGAAAGTCAAAGCCTTGGGACATAACAGGAACAGTGGCCTATTGACTGTGAAAGGCTCAGGAGGATAGCAGGGAGAGAGACCAAGCTCTGGCCTCCAGATCTCACCAGACACCCTGCAGGGCTGCCACACAACCCTAGGGGGTGCCTTTCACATGGTGTGGTATGGCCTGGGCTGGGGCAGGGGTACTTCTGGGATGACTGGGAGGTAAGAGGTCAAGGACACAGCTTACTGAGTCCTTACCTAGTGTCCCCAGGGTCCCCTCAATTCCCCTTTCCCTCTCCTGACTTCTGCCTGCCTGCCCTGCAAGGATGGAGACCAAGGCAAGGAGGGACGGAGTAGAGGAGCTGAGAGACCCGGGCCCTATAATCTAAAGAGGACCTAAAGCTGCCTGTCAAGGCTGGTGGACATGATGTCCACAGGGCACTCACAAGCTGTTCACGCCCTGTCTCCCCAGATCTCCTAGGGGAGCAGTTCTCTGCACTATGGGATGGGCTGCTCCTACCTAGCCAGGAAAGAAGGGGCAGAGGGCTCTTCTATTCTGCCTCAGGTTCAAGTTGGTGAGAGAGGAGGAGCTCACCAGCCACCCTAATCTGCAGCCAGACACCCGCTGGCGGGTGGAGGATGAAGATGCAAAGGCAAAGTGGACCTGTTGTGCCCAGGGAGCCCAAGAGCTCAGCCCTCACTCCCAGTCTGGTCTGACACCAGAACCCCTCCTCCCCACTGGCACTGGCATCTGTACCCCAGGATCAGCGACTTACACCCCAAGACTCCCCCTCACGGCTTCCCAGATGTGCTGGGTGCCAGGCTGGCATTTCTCCGAGAATGTTTTCTGCTGACCTATCTCTAGCTGCCCAGGAGCAGGAAGGGCAGAGAGGCCCGAGGCCCAGACCCCTGGGGTCCACCTCCTTCCTGTTTTCCCTGCATCCTGCTCTCCTCTGGCTAACAAGCTGCAGAGGATTGAGGAAGTGGAGCGGCCTGGGACCCAGGCAGGAAGCTTGGGGCCGCAGTCCCAGCATCCGGACTGCAACAATGGAAGCTTCAAGCACCAGGAAAAGAGACAGACACTGACAGAGGCACCGGGAGAGCAAAACAGAGTCAGAGAGGGAACAAGAAACAGAGGCGGAGGGAGAGAAAGGCAGACAGAGGTTCCAAAAGGAACAGAGAAAGAGAGAGAAACGGTGACAGAGACAAGGGGAAGGGCAACAGAAAGAGACTGAGATGAAAGTGAGCAAAGCAGAGCAACAAAAACAGGAAAAGGAATATGATAAGGAGAAAGAAGCTGATAACGGACAGGAGATAGCGATGAAAGGAGAATTTGAGAACGTTGTTAGTGAAACTAGAGGTTGAGAGACGCAGCAGGAAAGAACAAAAGAATAAGAGGAAGAAGGAAAGAGACTGAGAAAGGTTATTAGGAGAAACTGAAAGCCTCGCTGAGATACAGAAAAAGAGAAAGTGTAAGAATGAGGGCCTTCTAAACCTCTCTGGAGAGGGCCTTCTAAACCTCTCTCTCTATCTCTCTCTCCCCAACCCCCACCCCAACCTTCCATCCCTGCTCTCTGTCCCGCTAGGTTTCTGCAGCTCTGGGCTGGGAACCAAGACTTGCTTCTCTTCTGCCACCTCAGATGGCACCTGCCAGGAGCAAGGAGCAGGGTGCCTGTGTACCAGGGCAGGAGGAGACCCCTATCTTCCCAATACCTCTCAAAAAGCTAGGTGAGCTGGCCTGGGACTTTGGGGAAGGGCCACTCTGATGCCCCCTCACCACCAAAACCTCTCTAATCTGCGTGTCCCGCTCCATCCCATGTCAATGTCAAAAGTCCAAGCCCTGGGTTCTCAGACTCCTGGAGCTTCAGCTGAGTCCAGAGTGAGAGAAGGTCACTGGATCAGGAACAGAAAGTCTCCAGGCCACCGTCCCCATCCCCCAGATATCTGGCCCCTCACTTGCAGGCTGAGGCTGCTGGCTGGACCAGGTCACTTAACTTTCCACCCTTACAGTAGCAGCCAGGACTACCATTGAGACTCTCTTCCCAAATAGGTACCCTTCAAATGGAGGAATGGGACAGAATCCTCCGTGATGGTGGCAACAGGCTGCCAGGGACTTGATAGCAGTTTCCTTGGCTGACCCTGTCCCATGCCAGTCGGGCCCTACCACGTACCTGTCTTCTGCTCAACTCACAGAGGATTTTCAGGAGCCTTCCGGGCCAACCCGAATGTGAAAGGGGGCTTCTGGGAGGGCAGGACACCAGGAAGGGCATGCAAGGGCAGGGGCACCTTACCAGAGGGCTGCAGGCTTTCCTGGATGGCCTCGATCTCTGCCAGCTCCATGCACACGCCTTGTCCGTGCACCAGCGTGTGCAGGGGCTTCTCCACGCCTCGGGGCGGGTAGCAGCGCAGGCCGGAGCCGCAGCGGGGGGTGTACACCCCACAGGGCATCCCCTTGCCCAGGGCGCAAGTGGCGCAACAGCCGCAGCCCGGCTCTCGCACCAGCTCCTCGCAGCCCACGGGGGGGCGGCAGCGCGCCAGCTTCTCCTCGGAGCAGGGCGGGCAGTGGATGGCTTCGTCGCCCAGGCTCGGCCCGGGCCCGGCGGCCAGCAGCAGCGCGGCCACGAGGCAGAGGGACAGCATGACCGGACGGGGACGGGGCGCGGGCTGGCAGCGGGGGACACACAGGGGCAGCGCCCGGCGCGCCTGGAGGACCCGACCCGGAGGACGCGGGGACACGCGGTGGCCCCCGCTGGCGGACAAGGACGGAGCCGAGGAAGTTAGCAAGCTGGCCGGAGGGGAGAGAGCCTGGCCGCCGAGGCGCTGCGCCGCATCCTCGGCCCGGCCCAGGCGGCGGGCGGTGGGGGGGGCAGGGGGCTGAGCGGCTGCCCGGGACCGGCTCCCCCGGACTTTATACGGGCCCCTGGCCACACCCCCAGCGCCGTCCCAGTGGTGGGGGAGGGGCAGGGGAGAGGGAGACGGAGAGGCGGCTGTTAGGGGGAGGGGGCGCTGTCCTAAGTCGCCGCCGCAGCTACAACATCTGAAAGTCCTTTTCTGCCGCAGGAGGAAGCGGCGCAGTTTGGAAGCCACGGCAGGGGCCGAGAGCGCTTCCGAACTGGGGCCCCGGGGGGCAGCGAAGGCGCTGCTCCTCGCTTCCCCCACCCCCGATCTTGGAGGATTCTCCCCCGGACCCCTGAGATGGCCCGCGGTCTCCCACGCTGAGAGCGCGGCGACCTCCTGGCCCCAGCTCCCGAGTCCGAGATTCAGTCTCCCTGACCGGAGAGAGTCCTTTCCACCCCACTCCAGGGCTTCGAGTCTCAGCCGCTGGAGAACTGGTCTGGGGAGGAGGGGAAAGGGGGCCCAGAAGGGTCTGATGGCCCTAAGAAGTTAATAGGCTCTCTCCTTCTCACTTGCCTCTTCCAACCTTCTCCCGCACCCAGCCTCCCTGGGGGCTCATTGGAGACCCTGTCCCCTCTGGCTTACCCAGGATGAAATCAACAGAACTCCCACCCGGAGAGGGAGGTTCCCAGACACTTGCTCCTTCCTGGATGTTTGCTTCTACTGCCTAGACCCATCCCCAGAGGGAAGTTGGCTGAGGAAATTGCCGCTCTCAAAGGCAAATTGTGCATTGCACAACTCCAGGGGGCACCATTTCTCTTGTAATCATTGTAGACTTGTATAGCTGTTGTGACTGTCTTCCAGCAGATGGCACTCAATGGTTTTGAGAACAGGGGTGCCTTTTCTAATTCACCCAGCGGTGCTATTTGGGCTAGTGTCAGGGTTGGCTAGGGCCTCTGTGAGATCCTGTTGTTGCCTGTACGCTCCTTGCCTCAATCCTGCAGGGGTTAGGAGGGGTTCTAGAGTAGCATTTGGAGCAGGGACTCCTCTCCTAGATGGTCTCTCAGGTCCTCCTTCCCCACCCTCCCCCAAAGTTTCTGCTATCCTGGACCTGATTTCAGGGTAAGGGCTCCTGTCCAGACATAATTGGTGACCCGCTGTGGATTTTTCTGGTGTGGCCTAGAAAGCCTGAGGGTAGCCAAGCTGAAGTACAGATCAGAGACCCTCTTCCTGCTTCCTCCCCCAGGACAGAGGTCCTTCAGTCTCACAGGGATTGGGCCATCTTCTACCTTCTGCAAGTGCAGACTGTCCAGGTGAGAGAGGGAGGCAGAGAGGCTAGAAGCTGGCCCCCCGCAGGGACAGAACCAAAAGTTGCAAACTGACGGCACCTACTGGCAGGACTGCAGAAGGACTGGAGAGTCACGGCTGGGAACACGATTTCGGGATGCTCCACGGACATCTCACAGATGACTGGGGTCTCTTCTGCCCCATCTGTCTTGGCCCAAAGAGGGCCAGGCTCCTCCAGTCCCTGGGGGAAGCCCAGCCTATCCCCGATTCCCCCCCAGCTCTCCCAACTCCTTCATCATCATGGGACCCAGTTCTGCCACCAACTCACTGTATGAACTTGGACACCACCCCTTAGAGCTCAAACGTTCCTAACTAGAGTGGAGGTAGGTCATCTCCACCTAGCCTACCTCTTAAAGCTCTTGTGAGAATAAACTGGGACCAGGAAGAATAGTTCTGATTGCAACACTGGACTTGTCTCCTGGATAGCAAACCTGGGAGGGATAAAGGTGCTAGGACAGAAGGAAGGAGGGCAGAAGAGGCTGAACTGAAGCTAAGAGAAGTGCCAGGAGATGAAGCATGAGTGCAGGTGAGTGTCAGAAATCTGGACAGTTTTCCAGGTGAGACATGTCCACACCTCTACCCCAGCAGCTCCCCCCGCCCCAAGTCCATCCTCAGCCTTACCCCGATCACCATCTGGGATAATTCCTAGGAGGCAGGAAAACAGATATGAGAGCTCTTCCAAGCACCTCCCCATCATGCATGCAACCCACCTTTACTGAACACCTACTGTGTGCAGGCTTTGTGCTAATACAGGGTATCCAGACATGGCTGAGACCACTGTCCACCCTCAGGGAGCTCACTGCCTAATGAGGGGAGACAGCCATATGAATAAAATAAGTACAAGTGCCCTGGGAGTGTCTATATGGGGCATGGTGGGGACCCAGATGCACAAATGGTCAGTTCTACATCCAGGGCAAGGAAAGACTTTATGGAGGAAGTGACTCTTGAACCAATGGTCTTCCATCCATGCTAGAGGGATAAGCACAGGTATTAGCATCAGGGGGACTTTCCAGGTGACGCTAGTGGTAAAGAATCCACCTACCAATGCAGGAGACACAGATTTGATCCTTGGGTCGGTAAGATCCCAAGGAGAAAAAAATGGCAACCTACGCCATTATTCTTGCCTGGGAAAATCCCATAGATAGAGGAGCCTGGTGGGCTACAGCCCACGGGGTCTCAGAGTCAGACACAACTGAGCACACACACATTAGCATCAGGCTGACCTGGATTCTATCCCAGTTTTGTCACCAGTAACTGAAACAAGATACTCTCTGAGTTTCACAGTCCTTACCCAGAAAGAAGGGTAGGGAGGGAAGAGATTGAAAGAGTGGCCTTTGCAGTGCCCAACACACATATGCTCCTAACCTCCCCTGCTAGAAACTAACTTCTCCACCTGGCTGGACATGCCCGGGTGGCAGGAACTGGGTCTCCTCCCCCAGATTAGAAGTTCCCAGAGGACTGGCTTGGGTGTCCCCTTCCCCTGTAGCCTGCTGGTATCTGGGAGAGGCTGTATGTAAAAGGCATGGGATTTGGAGTTACCAGACCTGGGTTTGAGTTGCAGCACAGCCAACAAAGAGCTTTGTTATACTTGAAACTAACATAACATTGTAAATTAACTATACTTCAATTTAAAAAAGAAAATAGTTTTGTGACCTTGGATATACACTTAATGTCTTGAAGGGTTATTTTCATCCTCTGTTAAAAAAAAAAGGAGAGAGATAATAGTTGGGCTTCCCCACAGTATTGTTGTTGTTGTTTAATCACGAAGTCATGTCTGACTCTTTGCAATCCCATGGACTGTAGCCTGCCAGGCTCTTCTGTCCATGGGATTTCTCAGGCAAAAATCCTGGAACGGGTTACCATTTCCTTCTCTAGGAAATCTTACTGACCCAGGGATGGAACCTGCATCTCCTGAATAGGCAGGAGGAGTCTTTATCGCTGAGCCACCCCAAAGCAAGGTTGCAAGAAAAAGTGAGATCATGGACAAGAAAGGGCTTTGAGGAATGGAAAGCAGATCCTGTGTGTGGGTTTCCTCCACCTCACTGCTGCCTCTGAGGACTGGGAGCCCCCCAGAGACAGAAACCCGGTTCTCCTTCCCTGCAGTCTTTCCCAGCCCAGAGCTCTACCAGAAAAAAGAAAACTCCTCTTCCCTCAGCATCCCTGTCCGTCCCTCACCTCCTGGGAGCTGGGGGGTGGGGGCCAGGAAGAGACTCCTAAAGGACAGATGGAAAGCCTCACTCTCTTCAGCCTCTTCCATCCCACCCCTTCACCAGCTTGTTGCTTGGAAAGAATCTCACTGTATAGCTCATTGGTCTAGGGGTGTGATTCTCACTTAGGGTACAAGAGTTCCCAGGGTCAAATCCAGGATGAGTCCCCCCTTCTTGCGCTTCCCTGGTGGCTCAGATGGTAAAGAATCTGCCTGCAATACGGGAGACCCAAGTTCTATCCCTGGGTCAGGAAGATCCCCTGGAGAAGGGAATAGCAACCCACTCCAGTATTCTTGCCTGAAGAATTCCATGGACGGAGGAACCTGGTGGGCTACAGTCTATGGGGTCAAAAAGAGTCGGACATGGTTGAGCAACTAACACTTTCACAACTCCCTTGTTAGCTCAGTTTTAAATTTCTATTGTATGGCTCCAGCTAGGCTTCTTAGAGAATCAGTAAGAAAGAGAGCTCTGTTCCCAGGGGAAAGAAACAGTCCTGCCCTCAGGGAACACCCACTCTGATGGCTTACCCTTGGGAGCAGCTCATAGGAGTAGGGTAGAATATACATCCATATATATATATATATACACATACACATCCTATATATATATATATACACACACACACACAAATACACACATCCTATATATAGGGTGGAATATACATAAAAATGAAAGTTAACATTTAATGAGCATAGACCATATGCTGGACATGTTCTAAGTGCTTTACTATGTCCCTTTCACAACAACCTCATGAAGTAGTCCCTTTCATTATTCCTTTTTAAAATGGGGAAAGTGAAGTACAGAGAGGCATGTGACTTACTCAAGGTCACACAGCAAGTAAGTGGAAGATCAGAGTCGTGAACCCAAGCAGTCTGGCTCCAGAGTCTGTATGATTAATCCCTATGTTGTACAGCCTTCCAAAACAGCTGTCAGAAGCATTCTAAGCAAATTCCAAGGGCAAAAGGCTATGGTACAGAGTGCAAGCTAGGTGCACGGGATCAGAGCAGAAGTGGCATTGCCATGGGAAGGAGACTGACCCATAACTTGGCTTCCTAGCCCCTCCCTGGCTGCCCCAGACTGTCCACTGTGCACACACCGAATAGGGAGCTCAGTTTCCCTCCATATTGGCTGATGTCCAGGTCCCAGATGCAACATCCTCTGTGGTCACCCTAGGTGTGGGCGGAGCAATGGCACCCAAGTACAGCTGCCTCCTTGACTACCAGGGCCCCACACTTGGACAGACCAGATCAGGAGAGAAGGATCTCCAAAAAGACATTACAGTGAAGAGGGAGGTCTGGTCCAGAGGACAGAGCCTGGGTTCTTCCCACAGGATGTGTGGCTACAGAAAGTGAGCACCCAGGCAGGGAGCAGGAGGGGAAAGGAGAAACCATGTGGCCCTGGGCTGCCCAGGATCTGGTTTCATGTCTCCAGTTCATCCAGCTCTAGCACCTGCCAGCTCTGTGGCGCTTCCCCTTCCTCAGCTTCAGTTTTACCATCTGTAAAATAGGGGAGGGAAACTCATGGAATTGTGAAGCCCTTTCCAAACTGGAGCCATCTAGGAATCTAGAACCTCTGGAGTGCTTTTATGTGGTCCTAGGCCCAAAGCTGGAATGGCTTCCAACCCTCCAAACAGAGTACACACTGTTTCCAGGCCAACTGGCACCAGCAGAGTCTCTTTCTCATGGCTCAAAGAAGCCTGCCCAGCAGAGGAGCCAAGTGAATGATGTTGGGCTTTAAGAGAGCTCTGTCACCACCCTGAAAGGTGAGGAGGCTCACCCAAGGGCACAGAGCTAGGAAGTAATCCAGCCAAGACTTAAGCCAGATATCATGACTGCCTGCTGCAGACTTACCCCCCTGCGCCATGTTGCTTCTGCTGCCAGAGCATCTCTGGTAAGCCATGGGCTCAGGACTCAAGGGAGGCAGAGATGGGGGGAGCAAAAGCAGGTGCTACCCAGGAGAATCTAGCAAAGGACACTTGCAGAAGTAGAGACACAGAAGAGACTCTGGGCAGAGAGAGACAGCTGCTAGGTGGGGAAATCATTTCTCCCTGCCTGTCCTGACACCTACTAAGTCAAAGAG
Source organism: Budorcas taxicolor (assembly GCF_023091745.1). NCBI lineage: Eukaryota > Metazoa > Chordata > Mammalia > Artiodactyla > Bovidae > Budorcas > Budorcas taxicolor. Next base: position 40,378,316 of record NC_068928.1, on the reverse strand, counting down.
CAAGGTGTCTGCTTGCCAGGTGCCTCTTGTCCTGATGGCTTAGAGGCCCAGAATTGGAGCAGACCCCAAGTCCTTCTCCCACACTCCCTGGAAGACCTCCAAGCCCTGCTTCCTACCCCCCTGGCCTCAGAGAACCCCTTCAGTTCAGTTCAGTTCAGTTCAATTCAGTCGCTCAGTCGTGTCCGACTCTTTGCAACCCCATGAATTGCAGCACGCCAGGTCTCCCTATCCATCACCAACTCCCGGAGTTCACTCAGACTCACGTCCATCGAGTCAGTGATGCCATCCAGCCATCTCATCCTCTGTCGTCCCCTTCTCCTCCTGCCCCCAATCCCTCCCAGCATCAGAGTCTTTTCCAATGAGTCAACTCTTCGCATGAGGTGGCCAAAGTACTGGAGCTTCAGCTTTAGCATCATTCCTTCCAAAGAAATCCCAGGGCTGATCTTCAGAATGGAATGGTTGGATCTCCTTGCAGTCCAAGGGACTCTCAAGAGTCTTCTCCAACACCTACCCCTTAGAAAATCCCAAAGAGATATACCAAAGCACCAAGAAACCCAGAGAGATGACCCCAAAAGGGCTCTAGTATTAGAGACCTCAGATAACAGTCCTCAGATTCAGTAAATTTCCTGGAGAGAGGGTTCCAGAGAGACTCCCCAGCATGCCCATTCCTGCCAGCACTGAGAATTCACAAATACCCGAGTCGTGCCTTCTGCTGAGTCCCCTGCCTCTCTGCTGGCCCCATCGCCCCACGCCCTGAGCCAGGATCTGTGGCCCCTCACATCAGGCTTGATGTGTCATTCTTTCTCTCCTCCCCACCCCTGCCCTCTTCATCCCAGCCTTCTTCTTCTCCCCACCCTGTAGAGAATCCTGGCCCAAGGAGCCTCCCAAGCTAACATCCCAACACCACTGGGGAACAGTGGGGAAGACCCGCCCCTCCGAAGAAAAATGAGTGGATTGCAAGAGAGGAAAGAGAGTAACTATGGCCTCCACTTCTTTATCTGCAAAATAGGGATGATAATCACCAGCCTCATAGGATTGCTATGAGAAGCTGTGCAGAGTGTTGCTTCTGATTATACCTCATTTAATAAATACATATGGAAAACATAATGGGATGCTACACATCCACCAGATTTGGTAACAATTTTAAATACAATACCTGAATGTGGAGTAAGGGGACTCTTAAAGTTGGCAAGAAAACAAATTTGTACAACCATATGGAAGCAGCCAATAGTCTCACCCCAAGAATATACCCAATAGAAATGTCTGGGGACTTCCCTCATGGTACAGTAGATAAGAATCCACCTGCCAGTGCAGGAGACACGGGTTAGATCCCTGGTCCAGAGAGACCCCACATGCTGTGCAGCAACTAAGCCCGGACGCTGCAACTACTAAGCCTGTGCTCTAGAGCCTGAGAGTCACAACTGCTGACCCTGCACACTGCAACTTCTGAAGCCCACGTGCCTAGAGCCCGTGCTCCGCAACAACAGAAGCCACCACACTGGGAAGCCCACACATGGCAATTAGGGGACAGACCCCACTCACTGCAACTAGAGAAAGCCTGTGCACGTCAGTGAAGATCCAACACAGCCAAAAGTAAGTAAATAATGAAAATTTAAAAAGAAATGTCAATGTGTGTGTTTTTGTGTGTTCCAAAACACATGTGTAAGAGTATTCACAGTGGTATTATTCAGCCAAACATTGGAATCAATAGTAAAATAGGTAAGCCTACAGTTGAATCGGAGAAGGCAATGGCACCTCACTCCAGTACTCTTGCCTGGAAAATCCCATGGACAGAGGAGCCTGGTAGGCTGCACTCCATGGGGGCGCTAGGAGTCGGACACGACTGAGCGACTTCACTTTCACTTTTCACTTTCATGCGTTGGAGAAGGAAATGGCAACCCACTCCAGTGTTCTTGCCTGAAGAATCGCAGGGACGGGGGAGCCTGGTAGGCTGCCGTCTCTGGGGTCGCACAGAGTCGGACACGACTGAAGTGCCTTAGCAGCAGCAACAGTTGAATAAACTATCACTACACCCAACAACAGACATAGATCAACATAGAATCGCATATTGAACAGATTACTACAGTATGATTCTATTATTCAAAAGCAGGCAAAATGAATCTATGGTTTTAGAAATCAGGATAGAGGTTACTTCTGGGGAGAAGGGTGGGAATAATCATTGGAAAGGGTCTTATGGGGTACAGGTAATGTTTACTATTTAGCCACATAGTATATTAACTAGGTGAATTCATTAAACTAAACATTTCTTATTTCTGCACTTTTCTGTATGTATGTTACACTTTAATTTTTTTAAGAAAAAAATTTTTTGTTTATTTTTTTAAAGAGCAACAGGCTCGCAAGTCAGCCTGCCTGAACTCAATTCCTGGCAGTAGATTTAGGATAAGTTAGCTCACCTCTCTGTGCCTAAGTGTCCTCGTCTTTCATCGTGAGTGACTATTAGAGAGGGTGGCTATAGTGATTAAATGAATAAATCTGTGTAACATGCTCACAGTGATGTCTGCTCCTTGTTACGCACCCCTTGAGTATTAGTTATTAGCCATAATCAGCCCAGTGCGTGAGATGAAGAGCCTGAAGCCAAAAATGCCTACACTGAATTCTGGATTTGCCATTTACTAGCCCTGTGACTTTAGCCAAATGACATCCTCCTTCTTATCCTTACATGCCCTCTGTTGTAAAAGAGGAACAATGCCAGCCCAGCTTGACAGAGCTGTGCGAGAACCTACAGAAACTACCCATGTAAAGCGCTCAGCACAGTGCCCTGCATATTCACATCAGCCATGATGATTGTTGAGCACCATGGTAATCCTATAAACCCATTTTATAGATGGGGCCCCGGGTAGTCAAAAGGTTGGCTTAAAGTCACATGCAATTAAATGTGATTTAAACCCATTTGGGAGATGACAGAGTTCCAACTGGCACCCCCACCACATTTCCCATCCACATAACCACCATCCTCTTCTCTCCTGAGCCTGTATTCCTCCCACTCTCGGCCTTCCCCATTCCCAGAGGCTCAATATTTGGAGCCAGGAATCCTCAAGATCTGTGCAGTCTGTTCCTCACCCCCACCCAGTCATGATGATCTAAAGCACAGCAGAAGCTGGCCCCGAAACCAGGGGAAAATCAGACAGCCCATAATGGAGAAGAGCTTTGCCCTCAGGTTGGGGTGCACAGGCTGTAAAGCAGAGAGCTCCTATAGTCAAAACCAGGGATTCAAATCCCAGCCGTGCCCTGATTAACCGTGCATTGTGGGTTTGTCTCTTCACCATGGCCGTCCTCAGTTTCCATATCTGTAAATTGGGTACACCAGTCCCTACTTCACTCTGTAGGACTAACCAGAGGATCAAACAAGGCTATCTGTGTAAGTGAAAGGATATATTTCCCAGAGAACAGGCTACAACTAGTGACTTCATGCTCTGTCAAATCACATCAACACTGCTCCTCTACTCAGGCTCCCCTCACCAGCAACCAGGAAAACATGTATGGATGGGGGAGGGAGGGAAGAACTTGGAGCCCAAAGAGATAAGATGACCAGGGAAACAGATGGATGGGGTAGAAGTGCACAGGCCCACACCCCAGCCTGCTCCTTCCTTTCACGCTCCCACCTCAATCCCTCTTGCAATTCTGACACCTATTCTGATGTGTGGGTTTTCCAACACCATCAAGCAATTCCCCAATACTAGCTGGATGCCCTACAATTTAGCTCAATTCTGACTGGCTACCTGGAGACATATCAGAGCCCCAGGTTAAAGACTCAGTCCTACAAGACTGCCACCCCTCACCTTCAGATGCCAACTGCAAGTTCAGGTTGTTGCCTGGAGTTCTCACTGATCAGCTCCAGCTATATATAAGAGATTCCAATGATCCCTTCCTTGTGTTAAATTGGTTTGCTAGGACAGCTCACAGAACTCAAACATTTTCCTTACTAGAAAAAAAGAAAGTGAAAGTATTAGTCGTTCAGTCATGTCTGACTCTGCCACCCCATGCAATGTAGCCCACCAGGTTTCTCTGTCCATGGGATTCTCCAGGCAAGAATACTGGAGTGGGTTGCCATTCCTTTCTCCAGGGTATCTTCCCAACCCAAGGATCCAACCCAGGTCTCTGCATTGCAGGCAGATTCTTTACCACCTGAGCCACCAGGGAAGTTCCTTACCTTCTAGAATACCCATTTATTATAAAAGGATATAACTCAGGAACAGCCAGATGGAAGAGAGACATAGGGCAAGATTTGGGGAAAGGTGATGGAGCTTCCACTACCTCTCCCAGCAGCTCCACGTGTTCACTGATACACGAGCTCACCAAACCCCGTCTCCTTGGGTTTTTATGGAGGCTTCATTACATGGACACGGTTGATTAAATCACTGGCCATTGGTGATTGAACTCAATCGCTTGCCCTTCTCTCCTCCCTGGAAGTCAGCCCGAAGTTCTAACCCTCTCATAACTTTCTACTCCCATCAGGGCTCCTGACTGCACTCTGCTGCTGTTCCCTACAAAAGTCCCTTACTCCAAATACACACACTGCCCTTCAGTGGCTCACCTTTGCCCCTCTTGCCTCTCCTTTCTTATATAGGGTGGAATTAGACCTCATGGTCCCCTGGCTGCCAGTGGTTTCCAGAACCTCAGGGATACCTTGGCCATGAAGGCTCCCAAGACCACCTGGATATCTAGGAACTGGGACTGCTGGGTTCCCAGGAACCCTGGGGACACTGGGCCTTCATGGCTGTCCAAGTTTGCCAGGCCCACATGGGCTTGTGTGGAGTTCAGGAACCAGTAAGGACCCTCTGGGCAAGAGTTCCCTTCAGGCCAGACAAGCCAGCCAAGTCCTCAATCTCTCTATCCCATGCAACCAATCTCTCTTGCAACCTACCTCAGCACCCTTCTAAACTTCCTTCTGGGGCCTGCTCAGGAGCTTTTTAGCCATCTTTTTTCTAGTTGCCCTATTGCCACAACTAGAAGGTGAGTTACTGGACATCAACAACTAGGCCTTTCTCTCCTCCTCTTCCCTCTGTTTTTTCTCTCTCTTCCACCCTCCTTCTCTTTAGCAACCCATATCCATCCTTTCCCTACACTCTTCCCCACAACAAATGCTATTCATATGTAAGACACTGTGTCCCACGCACCCTCTCTGTGGTCTTAGACCAGCACATAATAGATGCTCAGGAATATCTACTGTTGGTTCACTGATCCTTTGTCCCACCTCTGCTCATGTCACTCTCCCCTTGGGGGTCTTCCCCAAGACTGGGGAGCTCATCATATCCAGTGTCCTACACTACTTTCCAGTTGTAGTTGTTTAGTTGCTAAATTGTGTCTAGCTCTTTGCGACCCCATGGGCTGCAGCACGCCAGACTCCCCTGTCCTTCACTATCTCCCAGAGTTTGCTCAAAGTCATGCCTACTGAGTCAATGATGCTATCTAACCATCTCATCCTCTGCCACCCTCTTCTCCTTTTGCCTTCAATCTTTCTTAACATCAGGGTCTTTTCCAGTGAGTTGGCTCTTCACATCAGATGGCCAAAGGACTGGAGTTTCAGCATCGGTCTTTCCAATGAATATTAAGGATTGATTTCCTTTAGAATTGACTGGTTTGATATCCCTGCCATCCAAGGGACTCTCAAGAGTCATCTCCAGCACCACCATTTGAAGGTATCAGTTCTTCAGTGCTCAACCTTCTTTACAGCCCAACTCTCACATCCACGCATGACTAATGGAAAAACCATAGCTTTGACTATACAAACTTTGTTCTCAAAGCAAGAATGGTGGTTTAGTCACTAAGTTGTGTCCAACTCTCGCAACCCCATGGACTGTAGCCCATCAAGCTCTGTCCACAGGATTTTCCAGGCAAGAATATTGGAGTGGGTTGCCATTTCCATCTCCAGGAGATCTTCCTGACCCAGTGATTGAACCCCGGGTCTTCTGCACTGCAGGCAGTTTATCAACTGAGCTACCAGGGAAGCCCAAGGCAAGAAGACTGGAGTGGTTTGCCATTCCCTCCTCCAGTGGAGCACATTTTATCAGGACTTTCCCCTATGGGTGACCCTGCACAGCACGCCTCATAGTTTCATTGAGTTACTCAAGCCCCTTTGCCATGACAATACTGTGATCCATGAAGCAGCCCCTTTTTAGTGCAGGGCCAAAAAGGAGAGGGAAGTTCCATGGATGTCCTTGGTTTGTCCCATAGGCTTGGAGGGGCCTCCTGGAGTTCCAGGCCCATCTGGAAATGTCATCTATGGATTTTCCTGAGAGGACAGGACAGAGAACCCCTCCTTCATAGCTACTGTCTCCTCTTTCTCTTCTTCCTCCTTTTCCTCCCTGAAGCAACGTTCTCATTTCGGCCTCTCAGATCTCACCATCCACTGTTAAAGACTAATGGGTTTTGAGGAGGCAGTGTGTGTAGCAGAAATCAACAGTCTGGGAATTGTGTGACCTTGGACATGTCACTTCGTATATATCAGTGGAGTCTGTGCGAGTATCTTTCTTTTCTCTAAATAAATGATTCCAGATGCTTCCTTCCATCTGTCTTCTCGCATTTGTTTGCCCAAAATTTAAGTTATTTGCAATGCCCTGCCATCCCCCTCATTCTTTCATCAGTTCCACCTCTGTGTGCTCTGGCATCAGTGGCTGAACTTGTCATCCCTCCTCCCCACTGCCTCCAGTACCCCCATCATCATCCCCCAGCACACACCTTTCTGCATCCAGGTAGCCCTGGAAAAGAAGTAGCAGGGTGTCCACAGAGACACCCTGGGAATGCCCTATCTCTGCTTCCAGAGGACAGACTGAACCTGATTCCCACTTCTCTGCTGAGCACACATGAGGCACCACACTTAACTGCACCCCCACCTCACCCCATCCTTAGAAGTGATCTGGAAAGAACAGAATATCTGAGAGCAGGAGAGGTGGAGGCGGGGAGTTTGTGCATGCGGTTGCTAGGGCTGCTTACTCTTTATCCACTTCCCAGTTAGGAGCAGGATTCATCTGCCCTGGTGGAGAATTCCTTCTCCTCCTCCCTTTCACCTCATGACAGTGCAGCCTTACTCAGGAAATTCTCTCCTGAGGCTCTTGCAGCTGATCCCTTCTGTCCCTCTGGGTTTTCTTTCCTGCAGCTCCCTCACTGGATCCTTGAGTCCAAAGCACAGATGCTCCATGACAGCCCCAGGGTCCTTCAGGCCACCTCAGCTAGTATCAGCAATGGGTGCTGAGTTTTCCACTGAATTCCCAGAGGATGGAGCCAACTGTTGGAACAGTGGACCCTAGCTTCCAGTGCTAGGAAAGACTGAAGGCAGGAGGAGAAGGGGACGACAGACGATGAGATAGTTAGATGGCATCACCAACTTGATGGACATGAGCAAGCTCCGGGAGTGGGTGGTGGACATGGAAGCCTGGATAGGGAAGCCTGGCGTGCTGCAGTCCATGGAGTCGCAGAGTCAGACACGACTGAGCAACTGAACTGAAATGAACTGAGCTTCCAGTGAGCGGTGCAAGCAGAGGCATTTCCCTGCACATTAGTGTTTGATTTTGCGCAGCCATCCTTCCTGCCGAGTCCCGCCCTCCTGTACCAGGGGGTTTGCCGCTGAGTATGTTGCCCCCAAGTGGACAATGATAGTACTGTCAGTACCATTCACCGGGCGCCTCCTTGGGAATCATGGGCCCAGACAAGGTTCTGAGGGTTCCAAGGCACAGGCAACCCCTGACTCTAGAAGGGCTTGTGGTGGAGGACCTTCCCGACCCAGGGATTGCACCCAAGTCTCTTACGTGTCTTGCATTGCCAGGCAGGTTCTTTACCACTAGCGCCACCTGGGAAGTCCCTGAGGAGGGAGACCTGCAGGCCAACACCCCACAGGCAGTGCTGTGTAAGAGAGAGAAATGCAGTCGGATGCCAAGAAAACAGAGAGGACCCAGAGTGGTTAGGAAGAACTTCAGGGGAGGAGACGCTGGATCTGAATCTTGAAAGATAAGTAGAAATTCACAATCTTGAGAAAATCACCTAACCCCTCCAAGCCTGTTTTTTCAGTTTAAAATGTTGTTGTAAAGATCAGGGGGGAAATTATGTAAAGTGCTTATTATGGTGTCTGGTACATAACTGGCACTCAGAAATTTACATATATGTGATTTATCTTGAGGAACAGACTCCAGTTATGGGGGCTGACTAGTCTGCAATCTGCAGCAGGCTGGAGACTATGGCAGGATTTCTATGTTACAGTCCTGAGACAGAATTCTTTCTGGGAAATCTCAGTTTTCTGCTTTTCAGGCCCTCAACCAATCAGATGAGGCCCACTGACATTAGAGAGGGTCCGGGTGTTGGTGATGGACAGGGAGGCCTGGTGTGCTGCGATTCATGGGGTCGCAAAGAGTCGGACACAACTGAGCAACTGAACTGAACTGAACTGAACTGAATCTTTTTACTTAAAATAAACTGATTGTAAACGATGCTAATTACATCAACAGCAAGGAGATCAAACCAGTCAGTCCTACAGGAAATCAACCCTGAATTTTCGTTGGAAGGGCTGACGCTGAAGCTGAAACTCCAATAATTTGGCCACCTGATGCGAAGAGCCGACTCACTAGAAAAGACCTTGATGCTGGGAAAGATTGAGGGCAGGAGGAGAAGGGGATGACAGAGGATGAATTGGTTGGATGGCATCACCGACTCAATGGACATGAGTTTGGGCAAGCTCAGGGAGATAGTGAAGAACAGAGAAGCCTGGAGTGCTGCAATCCCTACGGTCACAAAGAGTCAGACACAACTTAGCGGCTGAACAACATCTACAAAATACCTTCACAGCAATATCTAGACTAGAGTTCAACCAAACAACCAGACATCAGAGCCTCACCAAGCTGACACAGAAAATTAACTGCTACAGACATTCCAAGCAGAAGCTAAGCCAGACAGGAGCTATATTACCTTTCTCCACTTGATTAGACTTTTTGAAAAATCACTCTGTTAAACTAATAAAATGTCAGTGTTACATGGGACTAGGTTTAGACCTGATAAATAATTTATAACATGATTTATAGAAATGTAAACTTCTAGGTAAAATCATTGTAACACCTTAAAGTTAGAAGTGATCTCGTAGCCCTTTGAGTCTAACTCTCACCCTGGAGAGATCCCTCCTGCAATAATACCTGGAAAATGGTCATCTAGACTCTTCTTAAATATTCCAGTGGTGGGAGAAGTCCCTCTCTCCTAAGACTGTCCATTCTTGGACAGCTCTAATTGGAAACTTTCTTTACATGGTACTTTCTTACATCAGTATCTGTCTTATTAATTGTTCCTTTTAACCCATCCAAGGGCTTCCCAGGTGGTGCTAGTGGTTAAGAACCCACCTGCCAATGCAGGAGAAATAAGCAATGTGAGTTCCATCCCTGGGTCGGGAAGATCCCCTGGAGGAGGGTGAGGCAACCCACTCCAGTATTCTTGCCTGGAGAATCTCATGGACAGAGGAGCCTGGCGGGCTACAGTCCACAGAGTCGCAAAGAGTTGGACACAACTGAAGCGACTTAGAACAACCTATCAAAGCTAAACATATCCTGGATTTTTCCCAACCTCAAATAGAATACTTCCTTACACTTGCCCTAAATGTCTATCTATCAGGTCAAAACTTCTTATACATTCAGAGGGCTCCAAACAGCTTGATTCCAAAAGCCCATGGAGGTTTTCTCCTGTTGGAGCCTCTGGTTCCTCTAGTTTTGTTTTTTTGTTTGTTTGTTTGTTTAAAAAAGACTAATATCCAGCTCCAACTGAGAGCCTTCTCTGTACTTTGTAAAATGCCTTCTTTCTGCCTGTGTCGCTTCTTTCATGATCAAGAGGGAAGAGAGAGAAACAAGGAAGCAGTACTTAGCTGTAGGGCTTTGGAATAGACCATGATTTTCTTCAATTCTCCTAACAAAAGGGTATAGTTTTCTGTTCTCTTTAGGTGAATAACTTGCTCGTAACTCCACTCCATCCCTTTCAAACTTGCCGAGTCTCTCAGATCATCTGTGCATTGGGCCCTGCAGACCTAACCCTGTGGAGGACTCAGAAGAGGTAGTCAGGCTAAAGTCAGATAGATTAATGTCAGAAGACACTTCAGAGGGACTTCCCTAGTGGGACTTATATTCCCACACAAACATGCAGAGTCAGGTATGCCTCACCTTCAGTGAAGTGGACAAAAGGGATGAGAGTAACAAGGGTGTAGAACATGGATGAAAACACTTGGAAAATTACATAGCAAAAAGTAATGAAACAGAGAATTGCCCAGACCTACAATTATTGAGGGAAATCTTTTAAATTCTCCTAATTTAAGCTAACTTTCCACATTAAAAAATAATAGGTTCATAACTTAAAATTTTTCAAATAGGATAGAAGGGAAAATATGAAAAGTTTTCTCTGCCTCCATATATTTATAATTCCTTTAGATGTTTTCAAACCATGAACATTTACCCAAATGGGATTATGCCCTACATACTATTCTTCACCTCACTTTTTAAAATTTAACAGTATATCTTCATGATATTTCTATGTCAGTACACCTAGATCAACTTCATTCTATATGAAAGAAATACCGCCCTTTCAAGGCGGGTGTCCAGCTGGAGGGTGGAGCCCCTCCTCCTGCTTCTGAGCAGAGAGACAGGAAATGGACATCTAGCAGAAATGCTTATGAAAGGATCTCATCCATATATGAAAATATAATCCAAAGGTCTTGAAAGAGCCTCAGTTTTATAAGTTGGCCTGAGAAGAGTCCCTGGAGACTCCCTGGAAAAGGGAAATTTTGAATTGGTTTTGCAAGCATTAACTACAAATTGGCACTTGCCATGGGTGCTTGCCATCTACCTCTACAGGATTAAATCAAGTGCTGCTGCAACTGCTGACCTTCGACACTCCCTGCAAGGAATCCAGGGTGGACAGCAGAAATGAGACACTCTGTACTGGGAGGTGGGGAGTTGGGGGGAAGCTTGCAGAACAGGTCTTCAGACAGTTTCAGGAGTGAATCTATGAGCCCAATTCTTGTATCCCTTCATACTTAGAAAAGCACTAAAATCCTTCATGGTGATGTCTGTTCCTCGTGACTAGCAGAAAGCTTCATGAGACTAGCAGAAAACTTTCGGTAAAATTTGTGGTTGATTGCATTTATTTCCCCTTCACCAAAATCACATATTTAACTATCCCTCCCCGTCTGCCTCTTTGGAGCAGTTTCTCAGAGTTATCTGAAGTGTTGTCTCCCAGGCTGCAGTCCTCATTTTGCCCCAAATAAAACTTAACTCGCAACTCTCATGTTGTGCATTTTTTTAAGTCAACGGAAGAGTGGACTTGGGAAAACTGGCCAGGACAAGGGAGGAAGATCTTGACAAGGAGTAGAGGTAATATCTGCTAGTGTGTTTTGAGCACTTACTATTTGCCAAGGATCGCACTAAGTGCTTTGCATGTATTATCTCACCCTCTGTGAAGGTACTCTCATTATCCTTATTATTATTATTTTTTTGTGTGTGTGGACCATTCTTTTAAAGTCCACATAAAATTTTGTTACAATACTGCTTCTGTTTTATGTTTTGGTTTTTTTGGCTGCGAGGCATGTGAGATCTTACCTTCCCGAACAGGGATCGAACCCACACTCCCTGCATTGGAAGGCGAAGTCTTAACCACTGGACCACCAGGGACATCCCACATCATCTCCATTTTAGATGAAGAAATGGAAGTACAGTGAGCCTGAGTGACTTGTCCAGGGTCATACATCCAACAGATCAGCAGTCTGACTCAGGTACTCAACTTCACCCCTATAGGTCAGGGTAGAGATGGGAATAAGGTCAGAGTATGTAGTTTGGGCCCCTGCAGAGTTGGGGGAAGGTGGGAGTTGGGGAGGATCATGAGAATGATAGCAGCCCCCTCTCTCCTTGGAACTGACTCCCAATCCCTTCCTGCCTCCCAGGACTATAGGCTGTCAGGCCCCCAGAACTCCCTGTTTGTGGACAATGCCTGCCAGGACACTCATCCAGACTTCCTTCCTCCCCTTCTCCTTACTCAAGTCCTTCAGGATCCTCTGTGATAGTCTCTGGAAAGGAGGAGGGGCTAAAAGAGGAACAACTTTTGTCCAGAAGAGAAACCCACCCCCTACCACCCCACCCCACCCCACCCCAAGATCACCCTGTACTAGAGGACTGGAAGGCTGTCTTAGGTGCCTCCATATCTCATTTAGCCCTGTGTACCTTAGATAAAGGGCTTTCCAGGTGACACTACTGGTAAAGAACCCTGCTGCCAATGCAGGAGACATAAGAGATGTGGGTTTGATCCCTGGGTCAGGAAGATCCCCTGGAGGAAGGCGTGGCAACTCACTCCAATATTCTTGCCTGGAGAATCCCATGGACAGAGGAGCCTGGTGGGCTACAGTCCATAGGGTCACAAAGAGTTGCACGCAACTTAGCCACTGAAGCAACTTAGCACACACACACACCTTTGATAAAAGATAATGGCATGGGAAACTGAGGCTCAGGGAGATATCTGATTCAGGCATGTGTGACTGCACAGTCCTTTTGACTCCCCAGCTCTGCTTCAGGGCCATTGGAACAAAGACCCACACAATCAGGATCAGGCTAAAATGCACGGGGGATTTAAAACTGGATACCAGAAAACAGAACTGGAGCAGCTTATTGAATTCCTATTGCCTCATCCTCAGATGGGTCTTGCAGGGAACGGCAGACTGGGCAAGGTGGAGGCCATGAAGCAGAGGCTGCATTGCCATTTTAAGGAAAGATGCCCACCCACCCTTAATACATGGGGCCTTTGTGTTCCAAGAGATAGAAGGCAGCATGGCTGGTGTCTGACTTTCAAGGTAATCCTCTGTCTTGGGGAAGCTATAGGGAATGACAGGCTTGCCCTGGAGCCCAAGCCCATCAGCCTTCTAGATGGACAGAAGCTACTGAACGGGCTTCCCTACAACTGCTCTGAGACCCTGGTGGTCTGGTGCATTAAGGTTGCCTTTCTGTAAACAATGGAGACCAGGAAACCAAGAGGATAGGGACCAGAGCAATGCCAAAACCCTATTCCTTTGGCTTTTCCAATTATCCTAGCCTGGTAGGCTACAGTCGATAGGGTTGCAAAGAGTCAGACACTACTTAAGTGACTTGGCACATAGCACATGGGCCACTTCCATCCTTGACATCCGGTCGCAACATACTCTCTCCTCACTGGCCTCACTGGCCTTCCCAGAGGCTTTGCCGGCAGAGTGGGCGTTGGATACCCTGCGGTGGTTGACTTGGTTTTAGAAGGAAAAAAAGGATTAAGCCCACAAATTTATGCTAACGTAAAGAAAACCCCTGCTTTCTGATTCTGAAACTGTTAGTCTACTGTTCTAAACACCTTATCATCCTGTAATCCTCACACTACCCTGAGGTAATGCTGTTATTTTTATTCCCTTTTTTGAGCAGAGGAAAAGAAAGCAACTGAGAAGCTGCCTTCATCAAGATCACACAACTGGCAAAATGCCTAGTCAGGGTTGAAACTCAGGGAATAATGATTGGAAGGAGGTATTAATATTTCTGATGGAATTCGCAGTCACTCAAATTGTGCAGTTATTTTTTCTAGCATCTTGTGAGGCCAATGACTTTTCTTTCTTGTCATTTTAACATTATGGATTGAGGACAGAAAAAAAAAACACACATTTGAACATTTAAACGTCAGAGTAGTAAACATTTCGGTCTTTGGCATTTCCTAGTCAAATACGGCGGAGAAGGCAATGGCACCCCACTCCATTACTCTTTCCTGGAAAATCCCATGGACGGAGGAGCCTGGTAGGCTGCAGTCCATGGGGTCGCTAAGAGTCGGACACGGCTGAGCGACTTCACTTTCACTTTTCGCTTTCATGCATTGGAGAAGGAAATGGCAACCCACTCCAGTGTTCTTGCCTAGAGAATCCCAGGGACGGGGGAGCCTGGTAGGCTGCCGTCTATGGGGTCGCACAGAGTCGGACACGACTGAAGCGACTTAGCAGCAGCAGCAGCAGCAGCAGCAGTCAAATATGGACTACAGGGTTCAGGGAACAACACAGAGAAGAATAAAAGTAACAACTACGAGGACATTCTGCTGGTCGTCTGAGGAAAAAGTTACTGCCTTAGAATGGCACCTAAACCATCCTCAACTCCTGAGGCGGTGACTATAAATTACCCCCTCTGACTGACAAGTCGCTGCCTCAAGCCGCTCTTTCGGGGGTTTTGAACGCTGGTCTCTCTCTTTTATGTGGCCTCTCTATGCCCTGCCATTATACGAAAACACCAGCTACGTTCACGTACGGCCAAGCATGGCTTTTGTTTCTTCAAAGATAAACTCTAGGGGTGGGAGGGCGGCCTTTGAGGCAGACGCCCGGTTTGCTGAACTGAACCGAATGCCCCGGCTGCTTGTGCAGAAAGCTGGCGCTCAGTTTTCCCAGGAAACGGAGCAAGGACTCCCGTTTCTTTAAAAAAAAAGAAAAAATCAGGATGGAGGACAGTCTTCAGATTTTAGGTATCTGAAAGAAGATAGCAGCTTCGGGGCATACATATCCTCTCCTTTTTTTCCCCGCAACCTGGATCCCACTTTCACAGCGCGTTTTTCCGGAGTTACACAGAGAGAACAAACTAGGCCTCCTCATTCGCTGGACTCCCTGTCCGTCCCTCAGCAACGACTCCGAGTGGTGTCTTTTAAAACCCTCTAGTCCCACCTCCCTCCTCTAATTGGTTCATTCGAACGGGTCAGCTCAGCTGTTTATTGGTGAATATAAAAAAACAGCCCTGATTGGTTTCTCGGGACGGAGCTGATGAGAGCGCGTCAACGATTGGCTTATCTGATTTGGGCGGGCTAGCGGAAGGTTCAAACCGGAGTGGAAGCTCTCTCCTAACCGACGTGCGTCTGTGGAGAAGAGGCTTGCTCCGTGATTGTCTCGAGGGTCCCACCGGTTTAGTCACTTGCAGGGTTCTCGAGCCTCTTCACGACCGTCACCATGGAGGTGTCGCCACTACAGGTACAGCTCGCGGGAGGGGCGCGCCGCGGAGCCTCAGCGCGGCCCGGCATCTCTCCGGCTGCCGGGGAGAGAGAGGCGTCTGGGTCGTGGTCCGGCGGCCGAGGGCTGGGCGCGGGTTTTCCGCGTCTACTCGGGTCCCTTGGGCTCGGCATGATCGCGAAGAGACTGAAACCTTTTTCTGGTGCTAGTAGTGAAGTATTGTCGGCTGTACTGACTTCTAGGGTGTGGCGTTGTGTCTCACTGTTTCTAGAGATTCATTTGGTCCCAGTGTAGGTCGATGGGATCCTGGTCCGCATGTAGCTTTACGCGGCACTGAGAGATGCTTTCCTCTCCCACCTGGGGCTGAAAATGGGATTGGATGACCCTAACTTTGGACAGTGCAGAGCAAGGAACAGGGTTCCCACTATGGAGCCGGCAGGTCCGAGATGCTCAAAATAAGTCCCTCCTGTGTTTAAAACGTTAACGTGTCCAAAGGATGGAATCCCTATCCTCCCAAACTGCTACTGTAGAATCTATTATGTGCCTGAGACCTGGTAGGCACTCAGTAGATATGTGTGGAGTACCTGAAAAAAGGGGATGTGTGCTGTTGATGGCATCTAACGCATGGAAGTATTTCCATGTCAGATACACACGGCAAAATAATATGTCTGTTTAAACTGACACTTGGGGGGAACCTGCTGCAGTTAACTTATATTGCCATGTTTGTACAACACTATGTCAGCTCCACTGAGAACCTACCAAAAGTCTGTGATTTGTTTTGGTGTGTGTAAGCAGATCACTATGATAGGTATTTTGTTTCTGGTTTCTGATAAACCTATGATTCAAAATCCCTTTTCTTCAATTTTTTAAAAAATTGCTAGCCTGTAAACGAAAATATGCAAGTCAGCAAAACAAAGAAAAATGAAGATGCTAAAAAAAGATTGTCTATTGAAAGAATCTATCAAAAGAAAACACAACTGGAACATATCCTGCTCCGCCCAGACACCTACATTGGCTCTGTGGAATCAGTGACCCAGGTAAAATCAGGCTAATTAAATGTAGTTACTAAGTAGTTAAGATGAATACTTGTCCAGGTTAATTTTCTATATTTCATGTACTTTGTCTTCTGGAACTGGCCTAAGCTATCATCTACATTGTCATATTAATTGAGAAGACTTTACAGGAACCGTGATAATAAAACAAAGTAGATATATAAAGTAACCCTGTTTCTTTGTCTTATTTCTAGCAAATGTGGGTTTACGATGAAGATACTGGCATTAACTATAGGGAAGTCACTTACGTTCCTGGTTTGTACAAAATCTTTGATGAGATTCTAGGTAAGTATATTCTTAATACAAAGATCTGCTGGTCAGATGTGAGAAGTATTATTCCTAGCAAAAAACAGTTGGCAAAGGTTAGACAGTCTGCTGGAATCTAGGAAGCTGAGTTCTTAGAAACAGTCCTATGAATAAAAATTGCTAAATGAATACCTCATCAATGTTACTCCTGCACTGCCTGAGATTTTTTTTCTTTTTGTATCTTAGAGGCAAAGAGTGTTTTCTAAAATACTTTAACTTTTTACAAATGTGTTTTTTCTTTCAGTCAATGCTGCAGACAACAAACAAAGGGACCCAAAAATGTCTTGTATTAGAATCACAATTGACCCGTAAGTCTCCTGCTTAGTCTTTTGTTTTTTGTAGCACCCTGTTGCTATTAATTGCATTTACTTGATTTATAGTAAAGTTGAGCATTTTTTTAATGGAATTTTGCAAAACTGCAGAAAGGTAGAGTGCTAAAATGAGCAATCTAGATAGCTACCATCTAGATCCAACAGTTATCAACACTTTGCCATATTGGTACCATCTATATTTTTTAATCATTTCAAAATAAATTATAGACATTATAACATTTTATTTCTAAATATTTCAATAAACATCTCCAATAAGTTCTCTAAGTATTCCAGAGTCTATAGCTATAACTTTTTCTCATGATGCTGTTCAAACAGGAAGCCAGCAGATGGTGATAAAGAATATGATCTAACTTTTCTGCTTATAAATGTCCTTTTGTGGGTAGTCAGGGTGTTGCTTCCCTTTATTATCCTAATCAGTTATAACATAAACTATACTTTAGATTCTTTTTGGGAAATGTGTTAATGATGTGCTTGAGTGCTCCTAAGGACTTGATACCATAGTCTTTGAAAAAATATTAAGCTAGTTTTAAGCTACGTGTAATAAGAACCACAGTGTGTGTCGTTAGAACTAAAATATAAGTCCAAATAAATTTTGAACATTATGTTGGTGAGCAGGGACGTTTACAATTGATGATGCTCTTTCATATTTGTTTTGCCAGTGTGCTTTGTCAGGTGGGAAAGCTAAGGGAGCTGGGACAGTGCAGATGATCCTCTTAAAAGCGGTATAATAATATTGTTTCCAAATTTTGTCCTTTTCTTTCCATTGGGCATAAGTCATTTCCCTTTGTTTATCCTAACATTTTAAAGCTTCATATTTTTTCAGTATTATCAGTGTCTGCCCAGGTGTTGGAAAAGGACCGATTTTTTTTTTCCTCTTGGCTCCTATTTCATGAGTGTTAGGAACTAAGTATGCTGAATTTCAGAAGGTATATATATAAAGACTCATAAAGAAATTGAGATGTGTGTTTTAGAGACAATGGTATTTAAATATGAAAAGAATTAAGCACTAGCTTAACATCTGTTTTACAAAAAAAAAATCAATCTTCTTTTCTTAGGGAAAACAATTTAATTAGTATATGGAATAATGGAAAAGGTATTCCTGTTGTCGAACACAAAGTTGAGAAGATGTATGTCCCAGCTCTCATCTTTGGACAGCTCCTAACTTCTAGCAACTATGATGATGAAGAAAAGAAAGTAACAGGTAGAGTATTGAGGAAAATAAAAAACGCATTTGTTGCTGCAAAAATACATCTTTTCAAAGATTGTGGCCTAAAGGTTAAAAATATGGCAATAAATCTCTATAATTAAATAGCATTGCCAGTGATTAAGAAATAAAGCTGTAAATGAGATAAGAACAATTAAATCATATTTTACATTTATTTGCCCAGGTGGTCGAAATGGCTATGGAGCCAAACTGTGTAACATATTCAGTACCAAATTTACTGTGGAAACAGCAAGTAGAGAATACAAGAAAATGTTCAAACAGGTAAGTAAATGAGTATCTTGTGCCTTGATTATAAATTATGCTGTAGCAATTTATAGTGGCATTAATGGTTTAACTTAATTTATGATCTATTAAATCATGGGAAAGGGAAAGGGAAGTCACTCAGCCGTGTCCAACTCTTTGTGACACCACAGACTGTAGTCTACCAAGCTTCTCCGTCCATGGTTTTCCAGGCAAGAGTACTGGAGTGGGGTGCCATATCCTTCTCGAGGGGATCTTCCCCACCCAGGGATCAAACCCCGGCCTCCTGCATTGCAGGCAGATGCTTTGCCCTCTGAGCCACTAGGGAAGCTCATAGAAAGTTACTCATAAATGTATATTAGGGAAGTTGGGGGGTGGGGGTTGGTTTGGTTGGGTGTGTGTGTTTGTTTTAGGACTTGTAAATTTGTGTTATTTAATTCTAGTTTGTGAGATAACTTGAATTTTTTTCTCTCTATTCTTTATTTCCATAGACATGGATGGATAACATGGGGAAAGCTGGTGAGATGGAACTCAAGCCCTTTAGTGGAGAAGATTATACATGTATTACCTTCCACCCTGATTTGTCTAAGTTTAAAATGCAAAGCCTAGACAAAGATATTGTTGCACTGATGGTTAGAAGAGCATATGATATTGCTGGATCCACTAAAGATGTCAAGGTCTATCTCAATGGAAATAGGCTTCCAGTAAGTATTTTATTGGATGTAGGCAATGAGGTACTTTGTGACCATCGTCAAAAGCAAAGTTGATTTTTTTTTTCCTCCCGTTTGTTTTTCTTACCACTTCTCAGATGTGTTCCTGTAAAGAAAACATAATGCCACATTTTTTAAAAATCAGTTAACTTACTTAAGTTCACTGAAGTCTTTCTCAAAGAATCTTATAAGTAAATCCTTTTGTGTCCTTTAATGACCATCCTTTTATACATATCAGTGAACACCGTTTCATTAGTTTTGAAGCATCTTTATTAAAACCTACTTTTTCATTTACTTAAAAAAAAATTAATACTATTATTTTTTAGGTGAAAGGATTCCGTAGCTATGTAGATCTGTATCTGAAGGACAAGGTAGATGAAACTGGCAATCCACTGAAAATTATCCATGAACAAGTAAACCACAGGTGGGAAGTATGTTTAACAATGAGTGAAAAAGGCTTTCAGCAAATTAGCTTTGTCAACAGCATTGCTACTTCCAAGGTAATTTTATTTTTGAATTATCAGTCATGATTTATCTTTACATATTTCATATAACTATCCTTGTTTTAAATATATAAAATGAACTTGAATATTTGGCTACCTTGGCATCAGTTCAGTTCAGTCTCTCAGTCGTGTCCGACTCTTTGCGACCCCATGGATCGCAGCACGCCAGGCCTCCCTGTTCATCACCATCTCCCGGAGTTCACTCAGACTCACGTCCATCGAGTCCGTGATGCCATCCAGCCATCTCATCCTCGGTCGTCCCCTTCTCCTCCTGCCCCCAATCCCTCCCAGAGAACACTAAATTAGCTTTTTTTTAATGTTTGATTATGATTACAATTTTGAGGGTAATGCATTTACAGTTTGGTATTTTTCCTCATTAGGGTGGCAGACATGTTGATTATGTAGCTGATCAGATTGTGACTAAACTTGTTGATGTTGTGAAGAAAAAGAACAAGGGTGGTGTTGCAGTAAAAGCACATCAGGTACGATCCTTTAACACTGTTCTTTCGAGAAAGTCAAGGAAGAAGCGAAAGTCTATAAATAAAACATGAGTAAATGTTTAGTAATTTACTGTCAATTTTTACTGCAGGTAAAAAATCACATGTGGATTTTTGTGAATGCCTTAATTGAAAACCCAACCTTCGACTCCCAGACAAAAGAGAACATGACTTTACAAGTCAAGAGCTTTGGATCAACATGCCAGCTGAGTGAAAAATTCATCAAAGCTGTGAGTACTTGGAAGGAAATAAAAGATAGAAGCATCTTCCTTTATTTTCCATTGCCCTTCTCAGCTCTGCAGAAACCAAAATTCCTCCCACATGTCTTCTCTCTCTGAAAAGGAAATTAAAAAAACAACCCTTACCGCTTACCAGCTCTTACCAAGCCCTTAATTATCATCTATATGCCATCTCTATTTATTTTGCCATTACATGTCACCAGTTCAGATCACTTCTGAATTTATCTCATCTAACTACTTACCAAGCATTGAATGCCTTAAGTTGCTCTCAGCGGACACATCCAAAACTGAATCAGTTCTCTCCATACTCACTAATCGCCATTCATGGAACTTCCCCACCCCCAAAAAACAAAAGTATGTCCTGTTTAGTCAAAGGCCCCAACCAACTGTTAGGTTGCATAAACCTAAATTCCTTAATTCAGCCTATAAGACCCTGCCATTTCCAACCTTATCTCAGTACCACTTTTCCCACATTACCTAAGTCTCACTCCTACTGGCTTTAAATTACTCAAAAACAGAGTACTCTTTCCCTCTTTAGAGCTTTTTCACGTTTCAGACAGAAGGATTACCCTGCCTGAAATGCTTTTCACTTGGCTGACTACTTTAGGTCTTAACTGTCATTTCTTTAGGAAAACCCTTACTTTCTGTTCATTTCCCTAAAAATTTGTTCCCATAAGACACTAGCCATGTATTATTATACATGATATGCTTTCTACTTATCTCTTCACACTGTAATCGCTCATTTTATTTCTGTCTTCCTTGTTGTATACCAGACTCCTTTAGGACAAGGACTACGGCTAATTTGTTTTAACCGCTAGATCTCCACATGGAGCTCAGTGCCTGGCACCATATAAGTATGTAGTCAGTAAATATCGAATGAAAACCCAAAGGAATCAGCTCCCTCAGTGGTGATAACCTGAGACAGGAAAATGTGCCACATTCTGCCCATTTTTGTGGGAGTTCATTTTGTATTCCATATTTCTGACAGAACTCTTCTTCCCTAACATGAATCTTCTCATTTTCAGGCAATTGGCTGTGGTATTGTAGAAAGTATACTAAATTGGGTGAAATTTAAGGCCCAAATCCAGTTAAACAAGAAGTGTTCTGCTGTAAAACATAATAGAATCAAAGGAATTCCCAAACTTGATGATGCCAATGATGCAGGTACACATTTAATGTTTCCAAAGTTTAAATCTTAGACTTATTTGATTTGATTCATTGACAGCATACTGTGGATATTTTTCCCTTGACACTTAATATTCAACAGAATGTTTGTACTTTGTTAAAAATCAACCAGTTCCCTGTTACTGAACACTTGGGTCATTTCCATTTTTAACTGTTAAAAATATTTTGAAATGATTATTTTGGTGTATAAAACAAGAATATTTATATAGTAATCTATTACCTACTGTAGAGGAGGAAAAAGTCTTCTCAACCTTCTTAAGTCCCTGGCTATCTCTGAAAAATAAAATGATAGACATTAACGGAAAAAAGCAAGTGTATTTATTTAATATAGTTTCATGTGACCAGAAAACTTGTAAGGAAGTGAAAACCCAAAAAAATGCTTAAACCTAAGTGATTTTATGCTAGCTTTGATGAAGAATGCAAAGTTCTGGTAAGATAATGATAAGACAGTGATTATTAAACCTGGGGAAACTTAGCATGGCCTTTTCATTCAGATTCTTCTTGGTGACCTTTAATCTTAGATTAAAATGTTCTTTTCTTCCGGGTTTAAGGCGAGCACCTCTTGCATGAGGATCTTATGACCTGCTTCAGGGGAGAAGTTTAGGGGAGAGATCAGAGAGAGATTCTTGCTTCTACCAAAGTTTTCTTTTCTCAAAACTCCCTGAGCTTAAGATAATGTGCCAAGGTGCCATTTTTTGGAGGCATGTCCTAAACCTCATTACCCACAAAATATGTTAAATGTAATATGATCAAGCAAATGTTTGGCAACAGTATAATTATCATGAAAGATTAGTCTAGGAAACTAAGACTTTATTAACTTACAAATTTTAGTTAAACTATATGTCCAATTACTTAGCTCTATTTGACTCTCAAACCAACTTGTTATGAATGGTAAGTTATTTGTGTTTTATTACATGTCTGAGTTAGTATATTTGAGGTTGAACTAAATATGCTAATATTCATTTATTTTAGGAGGCCGAAACTCTACTGAGTGTACACTTATCCTGACAGAAGGAGACTCAGCTAAAACTTTAGCTGTTTCAGGCCTTGGTGTGGTTGGGAGAGACAAGTATGGGGTTTTCCCTCTTAGAGGAAAAATACTCAATGTACGAGAAGCTTCTCATAAACAGGTAGAGTATATAAAAACTATCTTCAGAATCTAAGCTTATATTTCATCCCCTTATTGGGAGGATATAAGATATAAATAAGATATTTTAAAATATATCTTAGTTTGTCGTTATTTTAGAAAATTGGGTATAATGTAGCATATCTTAACAGATCTTTCTGACTTAGTAAAGTATAGGCTGCTGCCGCTGCTGCTGCTGCTGCTTCTAATAACTCAAAAATACTGGAGTTTCAAAAAACCCAAGCAACATATACTGTTATAATTCTTTGTTCCTTTAAAGTTTGTAAACAAAATCTTACTTTTTTGTCTATATGTCCATTTCAGATAATGGAAAATGCTGAAATTAACAATATAATCAAGATTGTGGGTCTTCAGTACAAGAAAAACTATGAAGATGAAGATTCATTGAAGACTCTACGTTATGGAAAGATAATGATTATGACAGATCAGGTCAGAATTAAATATGTCTTATTGTTGCATTGCTTTCCTGCCATGAAAGGATATTATTTATCTTTAGTCCACATCTAGTTAAGAAATGTTTCTATTTTATGCATATTATATAATACAGGTTAAGTGAGTCAAAATTTGAATAGCTTTTTTTTTTTCTTTAATCCCCACAGAAAAACTTTTGAGAAATTGCCAGTATGTCAGTCACAATTTTTTTTAGTTTCTAAGCAAATCTTTTGTGTTTTGGCTTTCCATGTATTTCTAGGACCAAGACGGTTCCCATATCAAAGGCTTGCTGATTAATTTTATCCATCATAACTGGCCCTCTCTTCTGCGACATCGTTTTCTGGAGGAATTTATCACTCCTATTGTAAAGGTATACTGATTTCTAAGATACCATAATGGATATTTGAAGGTTCTATACTCCTCAACCCTGGATACACATATAACCTCAATGATGTGTGATGGTATGCAGGGAACCCAGCAGTGTGGAAAGCCATAGCAATGTGTTTTTTACCTCAGGTGTCTAAAAACAAGCAAGAAATGGCATTCTATAGCCTTCCTGAGTTTGAAGAATGGAAGAGTTCTACACCAAATCATAAAAAATGGAAAGTCAAGTATTACAAAGGTTTGTACTGAAACTCACATAGAACTTCTCATTTTGTTGTATACCATTGTACAGGTTTGTATGGAGTAACTTGGTGTTCTTGCTTTTCTAGGTTTGGGTACCAGCACATCAAAGGAAGCTAAAGAATACTTTGCAGATATGAAAAGACATCGTATCCAATTCAAATATTCCGGTCCCGAAGATGATGCTGCAATCAGCCTGGTGAGTTTGAGTGTATTTCACAAATATATTCTGGTTTTAGGGGGGCTTCCCAGGTGGCACAGTAGTAAAAAAAAATTCCCTGCCAATGCAGGAGATGCAAAAGACATGGGTTCCATCCCTGGGTCGGGAAGATCCCCTAGAGAAAGAAATGGCAGCCCACTCCAGTATAGTTGACTGGAAAATCCCATGGACAAGGGAGCCTGGTGGGCTACAGTCCATCGGGTTGCAGAGTCAGACACAGCTGAGCACATACACACACTGTTTTTAGAAATCAATGTTTTAACTAGTCAACTGAAACATTTAATTTTTCATATAATAAAATGTTTTATAAAATAGATGATTTTCAGTACACATATTCCAAAGAAAGGAATCAGATATTTTAGAAACTGAGTTTTTATGGTTTGTTAGTTTTTTCTAGAAAAAGTATATTGTTATCTGTTAGTGCCAGTAACATCTTTTTTATCTTCTAATTTGTAGGCCTTTAGCAAAAAGCAGATAGATGATCGAAAGGAATGGTTAACTCATTTCATGGAAGATAGAAGACAACGAAAGTTACTTGGCCTTCCTGATGTAAGAAAATTTTAAACATATCCCACAAAATGTACTATTTACTGACCTTTTAGAATTGATAGTATAGCAAATTAAGGCTACTAAATAAATGTTTCAGTAAAAAAGTTAATAGATAACTACTTATAAATATCCTTATTCTTATTTAATAATTGCTGCATAAATGTATTGGACCGGAAAGAAACTACAAAGTCAATAAACTTTTTTCCTAATTGTGCAGCAAATAAATTTGCTTTTTGTCTTTAAAACATAATACTTTTGTTTTTGAAGGACTTTAATAATTATCATAGAAATGATAATGCTTTGTTTTATTTTTGCATTAAGCATTGTTAAGACCAGTGATGTTTTTTATCTTAAACTAGATCATGTAATACTCTCTTTGGTCCTCAGGATTATTTGTATGGGCAAGCTACCACATATCTGACATACAATGACTTCATAAACAAGGAACTTATCCTGTTCTCAAATTCTGATAATGAAAGATCTATCCCATCTATGGTGGATGGTGAGTTCTATTTTTACCATAAGATGGAAATCAATGCCTAGAAATGATTAAATTAAGGATGTTAATATTTGCACTTTTTTCATTTTGAAGGTTTGAAACCAGGTCAGAGAAAGGTTTTGTTTACATGTTTCAAACGGAATGACAAGCGAGAGGTGAAGGTTGCCCAGTTAGCTGGGTCAGTAGCGGAGATGTCCTCTTATCATCATGGTGAGGTAAACACATAATCTATAATGTTTCTGGAAAGCAGTGTAGCAGAAATACCTGCAAAGTCATTTTCCAAACAGTTGATGAAAGTATAAGCTGGTACATCCATAATAGAGAACAATTTGGTGAAATATATCAAACTGGAAAATTATTTCGTAACCAACAATCTGTTTATAAAAATAATGTTCCTATAATGGGCTTCCCTGGTGGTTCAGAGGGTAAGGAATATGTCTGCAACGCAAGAGACCCACACTCAATTCCTGATTTGGGAAGATCCCCTGGAGAAGGGAATGTCTAACACAAGGCTGCTATAATCAAAAGAAATGCAAGGATCTACATTCAAAGACATTAATATTTAGTAATGTTTGCTATAACTTTGTTATGCCAAAATTTAGACATGGAAAGTGTCCATCAATTGGAAAATTATTATAAATTATGACGTCTGTACATGGAATCACTAATATAACTGATAGGTCGGGCTTCCCTGGTGGCTCAGAGGTAAAGAATCTGCCTGCCAATGCCGGAGACAAGGTTCAATCCTTGGGTCAGGAATATCCCCTGGAGAAGGAAACGGCAACCCACTCCAGTATTCTTGCCTGGGAAATCCCATGGACAGAGGAGGAGCCTGGCAGGCTAGATTCCATGGGGTCACAAAAGAGACATGACTTAGCAACAACAACATATCTATAGGTACTAACACTGAAGAACATCCATGGTCTATTATCAAGTGAGGGAAAAGAAAAGAAGAGCAGAATAGTAATATACTCCAAACTGTTATCTTTGGTTATCCCTGGGAATGGGAAAGGGCAGTTTTCGAATTTTTCATATATGTCTGAATTGATTGCCTTTATACAAACATACATCTATTTGTTTTTTATTTTGAAATTGGTTTTTTGCATTTATTATATAAAACATTGTTAAAGAATAAGATTGCCTGTAAGTTTCTAGATTTTTAAAGAGATGATTGTCTTGCTTGTTGCTTCAAATCAAAATATAGTAGGTACTTTGTAGGTGTTCACCTAGTAAATATTTGTTTAATGCTTACCATGTACAGAATATACAAAATTAAATCATATATATTCTCTACCTTTAACATATAATCACAGTTAAGCCAGAGGGCTACACACATGTGCACATACACTCGCACAACTATAGAATAGAGTGAAACATGCTAGAATAGAAAGGAGTAAAGTGTTTAACACGAAGGAGGAAATACTTCATTCTGCAGAGGTTAATAGAGGAGCTGTGCCTTCAGGGTTTGATAGAAATTGCTGGAAGGCAAGCACCCTGAACTAGGAGCCAGAAGTCTTAGGTTTAGGTACTACGTCTGCCATGTATTTATCTTGGAAAAGCCAATAAACATCTACACTTCATAAAACCTTACCAGATTATAGTGAAATATAGTCATAACAATAGACATGTTATTATTGAGAGGCTATGGATGAGACTAATGAATCTTTTTTTCCCCCAGATGTCACTAATGATGACCATTATCAATTTGGCTCAGAACTTTGTGGGCAGCAATAATCTGAACCTTTTGCAGCCCATTGGTCAGTTTGGTACCAGGTTGCATGGTGGCAAGGACTCTGCTAGTCCTCGATACATCTTCACAATGCTCAGGTGGGTATGCTTCCAATTTTTAGTAAATTGCCATTTCCAGTTTTGAAGTATTATGAGTTAGTTGATCAAAAACAGAAAAATTCAGTTAATCAGAAAATGGATTTTTGATGCAAATGTTTGCATTCTTAATTGTTTTAAACTAGCTCATTAAATTTTAATTAGTCTACTCTTTTCAATGAGTAGAAAATCAAAATTCCATTTGTTTGATAGCTTAGCCTTTATATCCCTTAAAATGTTTCCTTGCCAAACTATAAATGTTTTACTCTTGATTCTTTTTATTTTCTTCTCTTTTCTCCATCTAGAGCTGTGGTTATCAACCAGAGTAGATTTCATCCTTGAGGGCACATATGGCAATGTCTGGAGACATCTTTGATTGTCGTGACTAGGGGAGCCATGCTCCTGGCATCTAGTGAGGCCAGGGGTGTTGCTGAACGCTCTATAATGCACAGGACAGCACTTGCACAGCACAGAACTATTTGACCCAGTAGTGCCAAGATTAAGAAACTTGAGCCAGAGTCAAGATTAGAATTTAATTCTTAAATACCACAAGTGGAAATCCTACTTCCTTTACAAGTCTGTGGAAAGTACATTATGATTGGTCAGTTTTCAACTGTCATCTTATTCATTCTTTCAACAGCATAGGGCATAATTAACAATTCCATCCCTGAACCTCTTTTTTTCTATTTGTCCTCCAGGACACCAGGCTGTTGGTTCTCCTCCTTATTAGTCTTCTTCACTAGGTCCTTCTCATCTTCCCAACCTCCAAATTATGGCCTGCCCTGGGGCTTCTTCATCTGATCTCTTCCACTAACTATACTGCCTTCCCATCCAGGGATGATGTCTCATGCATCCAGTCTCAGTTCCAGCCCTGGCCTCTAAATTTCATGTCCCTTTCAGCTTTTACTACTTGGATGTCTAATAAATATTTCACACATAAGCTCAAAACTACACTGTTAGTCCCTGTCTCAGTAAATGAAATACCATCCTCCTAATTCTCAGGCCAAAAATTTGGAGTTACCTTTGACTTGTTTTCTCTATACTTGGATCCAGTTCATCAGCAAGTCCTGGGGACTCTGAACTGGAAAAATACTTAGTCACCCCATTCATTATATAGACTAGTCTACCACCCTTCTTTCTGTTGGCAGTTGATTAATTTTTTCAAATAGGTTACTCGAGTTCAAAGCCTTCCAACTTTAAAAAAAATATTTATTTATTTGGCTGTATCAGGTCTTAGTTGTCACATGCAGAATCTTCATTGTAGCACACGAGCTTCTCTTTAGTTGTGGTGCATGGACTCTAGAGTGTACGGGCTCATTAGCTGCCTCACAGCATATGGGATCTTAGTTCCCTGACCAGGGATCAAACCCATGTCCCCTGCATTGGAAGGTGGATTCTTAGCCACTGGAACAACTTCTTCATTCAGAGAAAAACTAGAGCTTTATTTAAGCAAGCCAGACCCTATATGATCTATGCTCCCCCTCCCCATGTCTTGATTCCATCTCATACTATCTCTTCAAACACACCTGGCCTCTTTGCCTATAATCAAACAGGCCAAGCACACTCCCTCAGTGCCTCTGACCTCCTGGTATCTCTGTTTGCTGTACACTTTCTCTCAGTTTCTTCTGTGTTCAAGTATTATCCTATCAGAAAAGGCTTACCATTCCTTAGCAGCCCCTCAACCAATTTTAGCTACTTTATCTATTTAATATTTATCATACCACCTGACAAAATGTACATTCATTGGCTGTACTACTAGAGTATCTACCTGTAGTGAGCTCCTTAAAGACTGAGATTTAATGTCTGCAGTGCTTGACATATATGTAGAAAATACTCAATAAATAATATTGGTAAATGAATATTAACAGGTAAAGCCAAGGTAATTTTATGTATATATCTGAAATAACACATGTTCTTTCCATGAAAGTTGTGTCAAAGACAATATTTTTCTAAAACAACATTCTTTGTTTTCTTTAGCCCTTTGGCTCGGTTGTTATTTCCAGCAAAAGATGACCATACTTTAAAGTTTTTATATGATGACAACCAGCGTGTTGAGCCTGAATGGTACATTCCTATTATACCCATGGTGTTGATAAATGGCGCTGAAGGAATTGGTACTGGGTGGTCCTGCAAAATCCCCAACTTTGATGTTCGTGAAGTTGTGAATAACATCAGACGTTTGATGGATGGAGAAGAACCTTTGCCAATGGTAACTATTCCGTGGACTCAGAACCTTAGTTTTCCTCTGGTTTCAATTCAGCAGATGGTGTAGTTAAAGAGCATAAAAATTTATTTCTTGCTTAATGTTAGATTTACTGTTTAATGCTGTTGGGATTTGTTTTATATCACATTTCGAAAACATTCTTTTTTTAAATACCAATTTAGCTTCCAAGTTACAAGAACTTCAAGGGTACTATTGAGGAGCTGGCTCCAAATCAATATGTGATTAGTGGTGAAGTGGCTATTCTTAATTCTACAACCATTGAAATCTCAGAGCTTCCCATCAGAACGTGGACCCAGGTAAGTAAGGATTTCTTTTTTGATTTCTGTGATGGGGAAACATTTTTTATACTAACGTATGTTGAATATACAGGAGCCTAAGTTTTAGAAACTTACAAAAGGATTCTTTCTTTTAGACGTATAAAGAACAGGTTCTTGAGCCCATGTTGAATGGCACTGAGAAGACACCCCCTCTCATAACAGATTATAGGGAATACCACACAGACACCACTGTGAAGTTTGTTGTGAAGATGACTGAAGAAAAACTGGCAGAGGCAGAGAGAGTTGGACTACACAAAGTCTTCAAACTCCAAACTAGTCTCACATGTAACTCTATGGTATGTCCTGTTTTATGATAAACACATGTTTCCATGTATATTACAGGTTAATATCAATTTTTAAAGGATATCTTAGGCTACTTTTACATTTTCAAAGAATGAGGTCATTCCTCTAAAACCATTAAAGTTTAGCCAATTTATCTACTGTTGACTCTAATCTTGTTTTTTCTCTTCTAGGTCCTCTTTGACCATGTAGGCTGTTTAAAGAAATACGACACAGCTTTGGATATTCTAAGAGACTTCTTTGAACTCAGGCTTAAATATTATGGATTAAGAAAAGAATGGCTTCTAGGAATGCTTGGTGCTGAATCTGCTAAACTGAATAATCAGGCTCGCTTTATCTTAGAGAAAATAGATGGCAAAATAATCATTGGTATGTTTCTGGACCGAAAACTGCCTGTACTAAAATTACAATCTTGCCTCACTTCTTTAAACATTTTTGGTGAGAGGAATGATAGGGAGGGAGGACAAAATCCATTTATTTCTGCTGGTTCCATGTGTGTCTTTCATATATCTAAATAAGCATTTATGGTTTAAAAGAGATAGCTTTTCCTAAACTGAGCATCTTGAGAAATCAGGAATTAGTTAACATTCCCCGGTGGCTCAGACGGTAAAGCGTCTGCCCGCAGTGCGGGAGACCCGGGTTCGGTCCCCAGATCGGGAAGATCCCCTGGAGAAGGAAATGGCAACCCACTCCAGTACACTTGCCTAGAAAATTCCATGGATGGAGGAGCCTTGTGGGCTACAGTCCATGGGGTCACAAAGAGTCGGACACAACTGAGCAACTTCACTTTTACGTTAGACAGGAAGAGAATGGAGAGCTAGAAGAGGTCCCTGTGTAAACTGATTGATAAACAGCAGAGATAAGTCTGATAGAAAAACCAAAAAGGAAGGAGGGTTTTAAATGGATTATATTATAAGTAAATTGCATACCCAAGACTGAAAGTCATGTCTAAGGGAATTTTAAGACATTCGGAAGCAACAAAATCAAAGTTTAAGTATTACCAGGAAAAAACAGTTTTGACTAAAGTTAGAAGCCTCAGATCTGGCTAGGGTTAACTAGAAAAGCCAGGTAACTATGGGTTGTAGTAGCAAGTCCCAAAACATGACAACACAAGTTACATAGTGATCATAGGATAATTTTCTAATGGTACACAAAAATGTTTAGCTTAGTAGTTACATATTCATGGGTCTTTTAAAATACTATAACAGTGGCATCTCAGTCCCCTAATTTCACAGATACTACCACTTAAGACAAAGCTATATAAATAATATTGGGTATGACTCAAAAATAAAAAGTAAAGATTATATTTAGTTGCCTAGAATTTAGGAAATACTAGAGACTTTCCAGGCTTCTTGAAGAGTTAATATAGAAGGCTTAAAGGTGTGACTTATGTCAAGTTAATTGGCACTTAGAACCTCACTATATCACAGCTAGTAACATTCAGTATCCCTCAAAGTCTAATAAATTGACTATAGTAGACATTGAGAAGGGGGTACTATAGAAAAAAGGGAACAAATGCATTATAAGGGGCCATAATCAAGAGAAATCAGTGTTTGGATGGTGGCACTAAGAACTAGCCTGCTCAAGTGTTGAAATTAAAAGAACAGTATAATTGAGGTTGATATTTATCAGAAATAAAGGTTTTGATTGTCTTCTGTTTTGATTAGATCACAACCTCATATATGATTTGACTGCCCCCTTGTGGTAGTTTATATTTATCAGTGGTTTAGGGAGAAGACTTGGTGTCCACCAGGATGCACAAATTTATGCAAGAAGACCTTATAATTTCCAGTTTTAATCTTTGACTTAATATGGTAAAAACTTTATCCTTTCATAAAATATTGCTCAAAACTACTGTCTGTGTTCACATTTGTTTAAATAGAAAATAAGCCCAAGAAAGAGTTAATTAAAGTTCTGATTCAGAGAGGATATGATTCGGATCCTGTGAAGGCTTGGAAAGAAGCCCAGCAAAAGGTAATTTCTTGGTTAGCGTTTTCTATGTTATTAAAGATTGTGTACAGTCTAATGTCTATATTTCACATTTCCTATTAAAGATAGATTTTAATTTCTTGTTTAGGTTCCAGATGAAGAAGAAAATGAAGAGAGTGACAATGAAAAGGAAAGTGAAAAGAGTGACGCTGCAACAGATTCTGGACCCACCTTCAACTACCTTCTTGACATGCCTCTTTGGTATCTAACCAAGGAAAAGAAAGATGAACTGTGCAAACTAAGAAATGAAAAAGTGAGTTGTTCCTGGATAGTACATGTTGCTTGGTTGTATTCTAATGGTGAAAGAAAATTGTGGGCTTTGGGAAAATGCTGTTTATGCACATAAATTAACTCTTATTTTCTGACTGTCTTATGAAGGAGCAAGAGCTAGAAACATTAAAGAGAAAGAGTCCATCAGATTTGTGGAAAGAAGACTTGGCTGCTTTTGTTGAAGAGCTGGAGGTGTGTAGTTTATAATGCCCATGTTAGAATTTGTATTAATGAAATAAGGTATTCTAGCAATATACCTCTTTGTCAGGAAATTTCGCAGTTGACAATAGAAAGAATATAGGAGACATGAAGAAACACTTCAAGATAACACATAAAGTGACAGATTGTTAGAAACAAGTTAGAATAAAGTAAATGGTACCAGGAAACACACTACCTAGAAGTTTTCACACAAAAAGGGGAAAGGACAAAAGTTGGGTTTTGACCTATTGGGAGTGAGAATTTAAATGTAGAAGAACACCAACCCAGCCCCCCAAGTAAACCTGAAAGGACAAAGATGGTTTCCTTCAGGGCTGGCTAATCAGTAGTTTAAGAGGATCCTTTGTTACCAAATCAGTAATATTGTTTTGCAACATTATCTTTATCATAAGAAAAAGTATCTTAATTCCATAAATTAAGCTAAAATCTTTAATGTGAAGATTTATATTATTGCACTTCAATTTGGATGTCTAGCTTGTAATCAGTGATTGGATACATTACTGGAATGACATCCTTTCTGCTTATTTGAGTTTATAAACATATACATTTATGTGTATGTATGTGTATTTTATCTTTAATTCTGATTCCCCATTTTATCCTCAAATGTTAAGTTGTAGAATCAAATGTAGAATTCAGTCTTTTATCTCCACTTTTCAAAGTGTGCCTTAATGTTTGAACAGCTTATCACAAATTTACCTTTGAGATGTAACAAACTGAAATCAGTTTAATCATTGCCTTTTATTCTGTCCCTAGGGATAAAGTGACATCAATGCTGTAATGTCCTTGTTAGCTTATAGACTTGCTTTCTTTTTTTTTTTTTGGTGTGACCCCATTTTATATATATATATTTTTTTTTTTTTTAATTGAAGGATAATTGCTTTACAGAATTTTGTTGTTTTCTGTCAAACCTCAACATGAATCAGCCATAGGTATACATATATCCCCTCTGTTTTGAACTTCCCTCCCATCTTCCTCCCCATAGACTTGCTTTCTTATATCAACCTTTTCTAGGTTGTTGAAGCAAAGGAGAAACAAGATGAACAAATAGGACTTCCTGGGAAAGGTGGGAAAGCAAAGGGGAAAAAAACACAAATGGTAGAAATTTTGCCTTCTCCAAGTGGAAAAAGAGTCATCCCCCGAGTGACTGAAGAGATGAAAGCAGAGGCAGAAAAGAAAATTAAAAAGAAAATTAAGGTAATACTCTTGAAAGCTTATACATAAAACACTTTAAGCATTTTTCCACTTAGAACTGAACTAATCATAAAACTTCTAATCCCGTAGTTTGGAATTTATGAACTCATCATAACTTCCCTTCCTTACGAGCCTGATTTATTTTCAGTGTTTAAGTATCTTGAAAAAGTCATACCCATACCATTATTCAGAGCTCTTAGCCAAAATAGAAAAAAAAAATCATTCTTTGACCAAATATATATTTGTATATTTTACCTTATATTTTTCTGAATAATAAGTTGGCAGAATTTGACCATCTTTGTCATGCTATCTTTTAGAGTGAAAATACTGAAGGAAGCCCTCAAGAGGAAGGAATGGAAGTAGAAAGCCTAAAACTGAGGCTGGAAAAGAAACAGAAAAGACAGCCAGGTATTGAAACATCTTAAGGAAAATGATGTAGGGTTGAGATTAAATTCTGTTCGTTACCTAGTACATTCCACATAGATATTCAGAAGTTCTTCTTGAGGTCCATGAAGGACTATATCTGAACTTCCCTATCTTTCTCCTTGGTATTTGATTTTTGTAATGAAATACTTTGTTGGGCTCTGAAGAAAATGATCAGTTTGTTAAGTTTCACTTTCTAGCTGGTTATGAGGTTTTAATATATATAACATCAGTTCAGTTCAGTCGCTCAGCCATGTCCAACCCTTTGCGACCCCATGAGTTGCAGCACACCAGGTCTCCCTGTCCATCACTAACTCCCGGAGTTCACTCAAACTCATGTCCATCGAGTCGGTGATGCCATCTAGCCATCTCATCCTCTGTCGTCCCCTTCTCCTCCTGTGCCAAATCCCTCCCAGCATCAGAGTCTTTTCCAATGAGTCAACTCTTCGCATGAGGTGGCCAAAGTATTGGAGTTTCAGCTTTAGCATCATTCCTTCTAATGAACACCCAGGACTGATTTCCTTTAGAATGGACTGGTTGGATCTCCTTGCAGTCCAAGGGACTCTCAAGAGTCTTCTCCAACACCACAGTTCAAAAGCATCGATTCTTCAGTGCTCAGTTTTCTTCACAGTCCAACTCTCACATTCATATATGACCACTGGAAAAACCATAGCCTTGACTAGACAGGCCTTTGTTGGCAAAGTAATGTTTCTGCTTTTGAACATGCTGTCTAGGTTGGTCATAACTTTCCTTCCAAGGAGTAAGTGTCTTTTAATTTCATGGCTGCAATCACCATCTGCAGTGATTTTGGAGCCCCCAAAAATAAAGTCTGACACCGTTTCCACTGTTTCCCCATCTATTTGCCATGAAGTGATGCGACCAGATACCATGATCTTAGTTTTCTGAACGTTGAGCTTTAAGCCAACTTTTTCACTCTCTTTCACTTTCATCAAGAGGCTTTTTAGTTCCTCTTCACTTTCTGCCATAAGGGTGGTGTCATCTGCATATCTGAGGTGATTGATATTTCTCCCGGCAGTCTTGATTCCAGCTTGTGCTTCTTCCAGCCCAGCATTTCTCATGATGTACTCTGCATATAAGTTAAATAAGCAGGGTGACAATACACAGCCTTAACGTACTCCTTTTCCTATTTGGAACCATATTCATATATAAAGTTTCTTGAAGACAGTCACCACATCTTAGTCATGTTGTTTTATCCCCAGAGTTCAGCACTGTACGTGGGATATACTTAACACCCACGCAGTAAATTAAATAGAAGTAACAACTCTAACCATTTGTTTATGCCTTTACTGAATATCTACTTATTTTTAACATCTTCATTGAGATGTTTTAACATAGTCATAGGCAAGATTCACTCATTTAAAGTGTACCATTCAGTGATTTTAGTATACTCAGTTTTAGAACAGTTTCTTGCCCTGCAGAGAACACTGTACCCATTAATGGTCACTCCCCATTTTCTCCCAACTCCCCCTCCCCCCAGGCAACCACCAATCTACTTTCTGTGTCTAGATTTGTCTATTCTGGACATTTTATATGAATGGAATCATGTAATATTTTCCTTTGTGGCTGACTTCTTCACTTAACATAATGTTTTCAAGGGTCAGCCATGTTGTAACATGTATCAATACTTCATTCTGTTTTGTTGCCAAATAGTTTTTCACTGTATGAATATACCACATTATATTTATTTGGTCATCAGCTGATAGACTGGATTGTTTCCACTTTGGGGCTTTTATATTTCTTTGGAGAAGTGTCTGTTCAGATCCTTTGCCCATTTTTTACATTGGGTTATTTGTCTTTTTATTATTGAGTTAGTTGCAAGAGTTCTTTACATTCTAGATGCCAGATCTTTATCAGATATATGATTCTCAAATATTTTCTGCCAGCCTGTAAAATATCTTTTCATTTTCTTGATGATGTCCTTTGAAACGCAGTTTTTAATTTTGATGAAGTCTAATTTATCTTTTTCTTCTGTTGCTCATATTTTTGGTATCATATCTAATCTTTTGCCAAATCCAAGTTCATAAAGATTTACACCTAGGGAATTCCCTGGCAGTCCAATGATTAGGACTCCGTGCTTTCACTACTGAGGGCCCAGGTTTGATCCCTAGTTGGGGAACTAAGATCCTGCAAGCCCTGTGGTATAGCCAGAAAAAAAGAAGAAAAGATTTACCCCTTATTTTCCTCTAAGAGTTTTTAGTTTTAGCTTTTACATTTAGGTAATTTTGAAGTAAGTTGTATATGGTATAAGCAAGGGGTCCAACTTCATTCTTTTGCATGTGGATATCCAGGTGACCCAGCACCATATACTGAAAAAACTTTCCCCATTGAATTGTTTTCACTTTTGCCAAAAAAGTTTATTTATGGATTCTCAGCTCTATTCCGTGGATTGATGTATATATCTATCCTTGAGTGCCTACCTGTGATAGGTAATGTGTGCTCAGTTCTGTGGGGAGTACAAAGATGAATAAAACAAATAGAAACAGCTTTTGTTGTTGTTCAGTTGACTAGTCACGTCCGAGTCTTTGAGACTCCCTGGACTACAGCACTCCAGGCTTCCCTGTCCTTCACTGTCTCCCAGAGTTTGCTCAAACTCATCCAGATACCATCCAACTATACCTGTTGTCCCCTAAACATCTTAGTGTTGAAAAAGAAGTAGTGAGAAGATGGGAGGGGGGTGCTCAAGAGGGAAGGGATATATATATGGTTATGGCTGATTCACATTGTTGTATGGCAGAAACCAACACAACGTTGTACAGCAATTATCCTCCAAAAAAGTAATAAAAGTATGTTGTATGTACTATGCTGTTTAAACTACCTAGCAATCAGTACTTTGGCCACTTGATGCTAACGGCCAACTCATTAGAAAAGACCATGATGCTGGGAAAGATTGGAGGCAAAAGGAGAAGAGGGTGGCAGAAGATGAGATGGTTAGATAGCATCACCAACTCAGTGAACATGAATTTGAGCAAACTCCAGGAGATAGTGAAGGACAGGGAAGCCTGGCTGCAGTTTATGAGGTCACAAAGAGTGGGTCACAAATTAGCAACTGAACAACACAAAGCAACCAATTAGCATATAAAACCAATGACTCAAATAAGTATTTTGAGCATTTACATTTCCCATCACCATCTCAAATACTGTGAGGACACAAGAAATGGGGAAGCATGGTGTTTACCCTCAAGAGGTTTATCAGGAAAGAGAAGTAAAGCAGAACATACTAGCCACTGTAGTGATTTAGAGAAAGTGGAATCAGTGTGGGTATATGCAGGCTTTGTGAAAGAGATAACACTTGGGTTAGAGTCTCACAGACTGAGTAAGGTTTAGATATTCTAGACTAAGAGAAGAAAAATTATATAATATGCATGGGACAATGAGAAGGCCCCCTTCACAGAGTGGGAGGGTTTATTTTGAAAAATAGTAGCAAATAGTTATATCAGATTGTGACGAGTTAGGAAACCAGGTTGTTGGGGAGGATGGATATGTTGGATTCAACTAGGTATATGAAGAAGGAACTAACTAGACCAATAAGGAGACTGTCCGTATCTTTGGGCCTAAATGAAGGAAATAAATAGCAAAAGGTGGGTATGAGAGACAGTTGGGGTTAAGAATTAACAAGACTTAGTGACTTTAAACATCCTCAACTCAGCCATTAAATGTCCCTTAAGATTTGGGCCAAGCCATTCTTTCCTTTTGCATTGTCTCCCTTGCCTTGACTTTATAACTTGTTGATCTTGCAGCCTTTCCCATCTCCACACTATAGCCTATAAGAACTCTTTAAAAATGCAAATCTGGTCATATAAGTTCCCTGTTTAAAACAAAATTCTTAACAAGACCAGCCATTCTCCCCCTGACTTCTGTTTTCCAGCCATAATGGATTTCTTTCAGCTTCCTAAATGTACTGTATTGTCTCACAGAACTTTGTACATGTTATATCCTGAACTAGAATGTTTGTCATCCATTTCCCTTCAACTAGTTAACTCTTGTTTAACCTTCAGATCTCAGCTCAAACATCTCTTTCTTGCAAAAGCCTCATATTTATATACATATACACGCATACTATTGATGCATGCCCTATGTAAACACATATACTGTGGGATTACTACTACTATGGGATTAGATGACCAAGCTATAAGCTCCTTAGCAAGAGGGACTATGTTTCTGTTCACCATTGTATTCCCAGTACTAGTACAGAGTTAAGTATTAGGTTGGCCGAAAAGTTCCTTCGGTTAGTGACTGCTTTGTTCAATAAAGTCCTTAGTAAATATGAAAAATATATCTTTTATTTTTACACTTTAAGCCAAATGAAGTTTTTGGCCAACCTAATATTTGAAGGATAGATGGGTGATAGATGGAGAAAAGTGAGTCAGAGAATATGTAAAGATGGTTAATTCCTATCTCCTTTCCAGTTACCAAGACAAAGAAACAAACTACATTGCCTTTCAAACCAATCAAGAAAGCAAAGAAAAGAAACCCCTGGTCTGATTCAGAATCAGACATGAGCAGTAACGAAAGTAATTTTGATGTCCCCCCACGAGAAAAAGAGTCGCGGAGAGCAGCAGGTAAGGAAAAGTGAAGAACATGATGCATATTCTGAAAGATTCAATGATCTGTGTATTTTGAGGTACATAATCCCAGAAATTGTTATCTTAGAGCAGTAATTAAATTTTTGAGAAATTAAGACATCTTTACAAAGATTAAACTGAAGCTTATATCTTCAGGACATATTATATTAATCTGTGGATTAAATATTTCTCCTGTTATCCTTTTGATTCTTTGCATATGTATATTTTTAACAGCAAAAACCAAATTCACAATGGATTTGGATTCAGATGAAGATTTTTCAGATTTTGATGAAGACACTCAAGATGATTTTGTCCCATCAAATGCTAGTCCACCTAAGATCCAAACTTCCCCAAAGTAAGTATCCTCTCTAATAGGGATTTTAGCATGATTGTTTTTAATAGTTGATGATATATTCTTTGTTGTTTGACACATTTAGAACTGGTCGTCAGGATGTTTTATTTTATTCTAGACATAGTAACAAAGA
The DNA here is from genome assembly GCF_023091745.1 of Budorcas taxicolor. Classification (NCBI taxonomy): domain Eukaryota; kingdom Metazoa; phylum Chordata; class Mammalia; order Artiodactyla; family Bovidae; genus Budorcas; species Budorcas taxicolor. Next base: position 40,339,775 of record NC_068928.1, on the reverse strand, counting down.
ACTGAAGCCACTGAAGAGTGCCTCATCAGGTATGTATTTAAGTAAAAATTGTGAGATGTCTGCTTTACTGGACACTCAGGTCCACCTAGCTTCTAACCCAGACTACATTATCCAAGTCCTATCTTTGAAAATAAATGTGGGTTCTTGTTAGTATTACATTGATATTGGTCATTAGATTTAGTTTTGCACATGAATAAGTTCTCCATTTAATATATTAAAAGTAACCATGTGCTTGCCAGGTACTGTGCTAGAGATACAAAAAATAACTTTGCTGATGAAGAACCCAGAAATTAGAACAAAGTTATAAAAGTGTGTTTGAAATATTCCAGAAAAGTCACAAGCATGGTGTTTGAATAGGAATTCAGAGCAGGGACAAAGCACAGATTTTAATGTATTGCTTATATGTACTACTTTCCTTTCCATTTGAAGTTACAGAGCTTGATGCTGATGATGCTGAGGATAATGTACCACCTCCTCCAAGCTCTCCTGCTGCTGACTTCCCAGCTGTAACTGAAACCATAAACCCTGTTCCTAAAAAGAATGTGACAGCAAAGAAGACAGCAGCAAAAAGTGAGCCTCAGTCTTTGAATTGGGTTAATATTGGGATTATGGACAGGGAGGCCTGGCGTGCTGCGATTCATGGGGTCGCAAAGAGTCGGACACAACTGAGCGACTGAACTGAACTAGCTTCTACAAGTCAACTTCAAATTTTTATTCTCCAAATTTACTATAGATATTAAAATAAAGACTTTGTCTAAATGAAAACAAATCCTTAGATCTTTATAATCAAAATTGCTAGTCAAAAGATTTTAAAAAAGAGGATTTCTCAAAATGCCAGGTGTTATCCTAACTCATATCTATGACAGGGATGGGACTTAGAAACAGTTACAAACATTTAACATGAAACATATAACTACAAAAAAAAAAATCGGATACTTAAGAATATTTCAATTCTCTAATGCATTTTCGTCTCGATTATGTTGTCTTTTCTTATGTTAAATATAAGCGGAAAACAAGTTGCTAAAGAAAGTTCGCTGTGTAAACAATTCAGCTGAGAGTGACCCTGATGAATGCCTGTGTTACAGGTCAGTCTCCCACCTCCACTACAGGCGCCAAGAAAAGGGCTGCACCAAAAAGAACCAAAAAGGACCCAGACTTGGGTTCCGATGTCTCTAAAAAGCCTAATGCCCCCAAAACCAAGACTCGCCGCAAAAGGAAGGCATCCTCCTCTGATGATTCGGACTCTAATTTTGAGAAACTGATCTCCAAAGCGGTCACAAGCAAGGTATTTATTCTAGTCAGCCCTTTCACTGTAGGTTTTTTTTTCCACTGAAAAAAAGTTATTGCAAAACACGTAATCAAGCTTTGCTGCTAATAATGTGGCACATTTTTAAGAAAATAAATGTAAATCCATTACCCTTTTACTCTATGTAGTTTAGTTGTAAAACAGCTAAATGTCACTAATTAGTCAATGAGAGATTTGCCTTTGGTCTATTTCTTACTACTTGTTAGAAGGTGGAATATTCCTTGAGTTGTAGTCTGTTGGTATATTTTTTGCATTGAAATTCTACTGTCTGGTTGATACTGGAAATTACTTGTGCTCTTCTTTTTTAGAAACCCAAGGAGGAAAGCGATGATTTCCATCTGGACTTGGACTCAGCTGTGGGTTCTCGGGCAAAATCTGGAAGAACAAAGAAACCTATAAAGTACCTTGAAGAATCAGATGAAGATGATTTCTTTTAAAATGTGAGGTGACTATTTTAAGTAATGATCTTAAAGTTAGGTAAATGTCTCAATCTCCTCCCCTCTGAATTTAGTTTGGGGAAGGCAGTTTTAGTTCAGGACCATTAAGGTCAAGTATGTAGAGCCCAAGTGTCCTTTATCTCTCTGTAATACTGTATAATACTGTGACCATCTCCTGGAAAGTGTTTTGTTTTCTTCTCTGCTTTGTATATGTATTTAGTCTGTTTTATTTTGTCTTTTAAAGTATGATTTTAGGCTCTCCTGGCCTCTTGGGATAGTTGTGTGGTAACTTTAGCATAATGTAGTTTGACAGTTATTAAGCTAAAATTGGAGCCCTTTGACATAAAAGTTTCTGCTCTGCCTACTTTCAGTAAATATGAGATAGAGCATGATTAGTTCTGTTTTATCTTAGTTTTATAAGCAATTTTCCATCAGATAGAACTCTATGTAGTTCCAGTTCCAAATACTCACTCAGCCTTTTATATGCTGAATTTTAAAGCAGTGAAAAGTTGTTCATATTCTTCATATCCTTTTGAATATCACCAGAAGCTGAAGAAAAACACCATGGATGTGTCTTTATAACAGTCAATAAAATGAAGAAAATTAGATCCTAAGTTGTGATTATCTCAGCACTTGACTTGTCCCCTCAGATTGCAAAGGAGTCAGGAACAATATTCTCAAAGAATATTGATGCTATACTCAGCAGTGAGTTTTTATATCCATTTTGGGAAATCTCCATAATTTTCAATTTATAAACTTTTCAAGACCTTCCTGCATTCGTTACATGTGTGTGACTTGAGTGATGTTATCAATGTTTTTGTAAATATTTACTATGTTTTTCTATTTAGCTTAATTCCAACTATTTTGTACTTTAATAAAACGTTGTAAACATTGCAACCCTTGATTGTTGCCCTTTTTTCACCCTGCACTACATTCTTTACCTTAGTCTGAAATATATCCTCTTCACTATTCACTATAAAATAGCTTTGAGAACTATTCTCATCATTTTCTGATGTCCCTCATAACTCCTGGCCACAGTGATAGTTCTAAGAGAAAGGCACCATGACTAACAGCCAAGCAGATTTTTCCCTGAGCTTTAAACATGGGTGCTAAATTCATCTCTTTCACACTCAAATGGTGTTGACCCTCCATCAATAAATAGCTTTAAATATAAATTTCTATTCCCTACTTTAATAATATTTTGATAATCCAGTCGACTGCTTGATGATATCAGTAAATTGGGGCAATTGGCTAATCATTGAAGGGGGAGAAAATGCTAGAAAGGCCCAACCCCTTCTCATCTTACAGGAAAGTCAAACTCAGACCTTTTTTCCCCTCCCCCACCCACATTGCACACATTATGCAGGATCCTAGTTTCCTAACCAGGGATCAAACCCCTGCTTCCTGCATTGGGAACTGAGAGTCACCCACTGGACCAACAGGGAAATTCTTCACATAGACTATTAAGTATCAAAAACAAAACTGAAGGGACTTCCCTGGTGGTCCAGTGGTTAAAAACTTAGCTGCCAGTGCAGGGGACCTGGCCCAGGAAGATCCCACATGCCACGGAGCAACTTAAGCCCCAGCACCACAACTATGAAGCCCACCCACTTAGAGCTTGTGCTCCCCAAGAGAAGCCACTGCAATGAGCAGCTCCTACTTGCCTCAACTAGAGAAAACCCAAGAGTAGCAATGAAGACCCAGTACAGCCATAATTTTTTTTTTAATTAAGTACTAGAAGGAAAGTCTTGAGTCACAAAGGGATAGCCATCCTAAACACATCCCCAAGAGTGGTGTTGTCCAAAGAATGGAAAATGAGCCCTTTTATCAGAACCTGGACAAAAAGGTCAAGCTCTTTGTCCCAGCAGTTCTCACCTTAAGAAATTTAGAAGGGGACGTGCGGAAATCGATGTAAATACAAAGGAGAGTTCAAGTAACACAAGAAATATCAATGTCTTGGTTACAACATAATTTTACAAAATGCTTCCATGGGGGAAAGTAGGCAAAGTGTTCAATCCCTGAGTCGGGAAGATCCCCTGGAGTAGGAAATGGCAACCCATACCAGTATTCTTGTCTAGAAAATTCCATGGACAGAGGAACCTGACAGGCTACAGTCTATGGGACAGCAAAGAGGCAGACACCACTGAGCGCATACATACACGGAGGCAAAGTGCAATCACTCTTTATTTTTCACAACTACATGTAAATCTATAATATCACACAAAAAAGTTACATACAAAGCTGCCTATTAAAGTTTCTATAATAAACTGAAAGTAACCTAAATGTCAACAAGAGACCTCTGGTGAAACAAGGTATGGTACAAAGGAATACCGAGTGCTCGCAAAGAACCATCATGCAGGGACCTCCCAGAAAGTCCAGTGGTTAAGACTCAGGACTTGACTGGTGGCATAGTGGATAAGAATCCGCCTGCCAGTGCAGGGGATTTGGGTTCCATCCCTGGTCTGGGAAGATTCCACATGCCGTGGAGCAACAAAGCCCATGTGCCAGAACTACTGAGCCTGAGCTCTAGAGCCCTCGAACTCTAACTACCGAGCCCACACACTGCAACTACTGAAGAAGCCCTTGTGCTCCAAGGCCCGCATGCAGCAACTACTGAGTCCATGTGCTGCAGCCACTGAAGCCTGAGTACCTAGAGCTCATGCTCTGCAATAGCAGAAGCCACTGGAATGAGAAGCCCATGCACCGCAATGAAGAATATCCCCCACTCACTGCAATCAGAGAAAGCCAGCACAGCAGCAAAGACCCAGGGCAATTAAAGAAAACCTCGTTCCGGTGCAGGAGGCGTAGGTTCGTTCAATCCCTGGTCAAGGAACTAAGATCCCAGTTGGCACACGACCAAAAGATTAAAAAAAAAAAAAGATCATGCAGATTATTTGACTTGAAAAGATATTTAGGACATTGCTAAGTGAAGAAAACAAGTTGCAAATCAAAGGTGAAATCCCTTTCTGGTGTGTATGCATTTGCTTACAAAATGAATCGGGGGGGAAAGTGGGAGAAAGGCATATAAACCTTTGGAAAGAAAAAAAATCAAATGTTTCCCTTCAGAAACCAAAAGTTCTCTCCTGATCATTAATGCACTTGCTAACTAAAAAGACTCCAAGTGAACTCAGTCCTTGACTCCTCATTCCTTAAGCTGCTGACATTCTAGGAGATGAAAATTCTAGTTCCAATAAACTTAGTCTTTATATACACTTAAACCCTTTAGAGAATATAGTGATTTCCTACACATATGAAACATTGCTTAGATACATAAGCGCATGTGTGCCAAGTTGACTGAGTCATGTCTAACTCTGCAACCCTATGGACTAGCCCACCAGGCTCCTCTGTCCATGGGATTTGCCAGGCAAGAATACTGGAGTGGGTTGCCTATGCCCTCCTCCAGGGATCTTCCTGACCCAGGAAAATAAAATATATTGAAATAAAATTTTTTAAAAAAACAATTTCTTACCAGGTCCACCCCAGGACTACTGACTTTTTAAAAGCACTTGTTTTAACAAGCACTCCACCTAATTAATCATGATGGAGAACCAATGCAATGTGCATTGAAAGGCCTTATTGTAAGTTGCAGCAAAATTCAGTTGCTTTTCTCTGGATAATGGGATTTGGGTGATTTTTGTTTTCTTCTTTCTATCTTCCTATGGTTGACAAAAATAGCAAATATTACATGTGCTCTTTCAAAATGAAAGTAACTATATATTTTTTTCTGCTTCTGAAAATAATGTGAACTCCCAGGTTGCTCAGTGGTAAAGCATCTGCCTGTGAGTGCAGATATAAGAGATGTGGGTTCCATCCCTAGGTCAGAGAGATACCTGGGAAATGCATGGACAGAGGAGCCTGGCGGGCTACAGTCCACAGGGTCGGCTGCGACTGAGTGAGTGAGCACGCACGCACAAGTAATGTATGGGTTCTGGATCTAATATGATGCTGAACTGTTAGCGCTCCAGGAATTGCCCTCAGGGCTTTTTCCCTTTCACTCAGGGGCTGTACCCTTGCAAATCTCAGCAGGATGTCTGCAGGCTGTATTGAAAACTGTGATGGTTAACTCTGTCAACTTGACTGGGTTAAGGCATGCCCAGATAGCTGGTAAAATAGAACTCCTGAATGTGTTCTGTGAGGGTGTCTCCGGAAAAGATTAGCATCTGAATCAGTAGACTGAGTTAAGATGATTCCCACCAGTGCAGGTGGGATCAACCACTCCACTGAAAAGAACAAAAATGTCGGGGATGTGGTGAATCCGCTCTCTCTGAGCTGAGGTGTCTGTTTTCTTCCCTCGGACCTCCATACTCGTGGTTTTCCGGCCATGGGACTCAAACTGAATTACACCCCAGCTTTCCCGATTCTCCAGTTTGCAAATGGCAGGCTGTGGGACTTAGCCACCTTAATTATGTGAGCCAGTTCCTATAATAAATCTCCTCTTACATAAACAGGCATACATCCTATTGGTTCTGTTTTTCTGGAGAATCTTGCCTATACAAGCTCCAAAGTCCATTTTGGTACCGAAAGAACCGAAGATGACCTAGGATAGTGGATGTGGCAGCCTTGGTTCTGAATGCTGCAGAGAAGATCACATGGACATGAAAAGAAATGCAAATAAAAGCTACAATGAGGGGTGACTGCTTAATCCCAGGCCTTGCATGTTAGTTTTTTCTAGGTTTGGACTCAAGGCTTCTGTTGAAACCACGCTCCGCCAGATCATTGGTCAGGCCAAGAAGTATTCTAGCTTGATCCCCCTCTTCCTATTTATTGGACCAGGAGGTACTAGAACAGCATTGTATATCACGTGCCTGGCACTGTTCAATCCTGTTGTCCGCTGGGACGGAAAGAATAACCCAGACCTCTGGAACCAGCTGGGACCTGATGATCAGTACAAGTTCAACTCTGTGAGTATAGATTACAGCAAACTGAAGAAAGTCCAGACTTCTAAATGAAGCATTTCACTATAAAGCTGCTTAGAATGAAGGTCTTCCAGAAGCCATTCACACAATTTTCCACCTAACCAGGAAATATTTCCCCTCTAAACGCAAAAAACCATGTTAGTGTATTGTGTTGGGGTTTACACAGATTAATAAGTAGTCTGAAACTTAAAAAAAAAAAAAAAAACGACTACAATGAGGGGCTTCCCTGGTGGCTCAGCAGTGAAGAGTTCATTTGCTAATGCAGAAGACAGAGTTTCCACCCCTGATCTAGGAAGATCCCGCATGCCGAGGAGCAACTCAGCTCATGTGCTACAACCACTGAGCCTGTGCTCTAGAGCCCGGGAGCCACAACTACTGAAGTTCGAATGCTCTAGAGCCCATGCTCTGCCACAAGAGAAGTCGCCTCAGTGAGAAGCCCACACACCATACCTACAGAGTAGCCCCCACTCTCCACAACTAGAGAAAACCCGATCACAGCAACCAAGACCCAGCACAGCCAAAAATAAACAAATAAAAAAAATTAAGGTAATTATTTTTTTAAATCTACAATGCAGGGGACCTCCCTCATGGTCCAGTGGTTAAAACTCCATGCTCCCAATGCAAGGGGCCTGGTGTCCATCCTTGGTCAGGGAATTAGAGTCCGCGTGCCCTAACTAAGAGCCCATTATGCCAAGACTAAAGATCCTGCGTGCCACAGTGAAGACCCGGCACAGCCAAATTAAAACAAAAGCTACAATGAGGTATCACACTGATCAGAATAGTCATCATCAACAAATCTACAGCAAGGCCTTCCCTGGTGGGCCAGTGGCAAGACTCGGCAGGCATACTCCCATTGCAAGGGGCCCAAGTTTGATCCCTGGTTGGGGATCTAGATCCCACATGCCACAACTAAGATCAAGTGCAACTGAATAAATAAATTTTTTAAAAATCTACAGCCATCAGACTAAGGAAGGCCTGGAAACGTAGGAGCCACATGAGCTACAGCCTCAGCTGCATCAGCAAACACCGGGAGCACCCAGGAGGCTGGGACAATGCTGGTGGCATTCATCACCACAGACTCAACTTCAACAAATATCACCCAGGATACTCTGGGCCAGCTGGTATGAGGCATTACCACTTAAAGAGGAACTAGAGCAGAGCTTCTCTGGAGTTGAGGGTGACCCAGTGGTTGGCACTCTGAGCATCCAGTGCAGGGAGTATGGGTTGGATCCCTGGTTGGGGAACTGAGACCCCACATACTGTGTAGCCAAAAAAAGAAAGAAGAAACAGAACTTCTGCCCAGATGTCAACCTTGATAAATTGTGGACTTTGGTCAGTGAACAGACATGGGTATAAACGCTGCCAAGAACCCAAAGCAGCCTGTCATGGTGAAGGTCAAATTCTTTAGCAGAAGAGCTGAGAAGGTTAAGGATGTGAGTAGGGCATGTATCCCAGTAGCTTGAAGCCACATGGTAGGAGATGCCTTAAATGTTAACAACTGCTTTTTTTTAAAAAAAAGGTCTAAATAATAAACACTGGAGAGAGTATGGAGAAAAGGGAAACCCTCCTACACTGTTACTGAAAATGTAAATTGGTGCAGCCACTAAAGAGAACAGAATAAAAGTTTCTTAAAAAACTAAAAATAGAGCTACTATATGACCCAGCTATCCCACTCCTGGGCATGTACCTGGAGAAAATCATAATTCAGAAAGATACATGCATCACTGCAGCACTCTTTACAATAGCCAGGACATAGAAGCAACCTGAATGTCTATCAACAGAGAGATGGCTTAAGAAGATGTACATATATACATTGGAATATTACTCAGTAGTAAGAAAAGAGCAAAATAAGGCCATTTGCAGCAATATGGATGGACCTAAAGATTATCACAGTAAGTGAAGTCAAAAGAGAAAGGCAAATACCATATGATACCACTTACATATGGAATCTTAAAAAAAATAAAAAGGCAAAGAAAAAGGGAGCAAATGAACTTATTTGCAAAACATAAGTAGAGTCATGGATGTAGGAAACAAAGTTACCAAAGTGGTGGGAAACTGGAAGATTTCCAAAGACCCGGAAGCTTTTTGTCCATATATATTCATCTGTGCTTTGCTGTGACGGCTACAGCTATAAACTGGAGGAGAGTGTATGGACAGGGAACTTAGAGAGCCGCTGAAAGGTGTGACACAGGAGGATGAACAGGCAAGGGTGAGCCACGGTCTAGTGCTCAGCAGTCATGGTCCACACTGTAATCATGTGATGATACTGAACCTCTTACAGAGTAGCTTCCCAAGGTCTGAAACAGTGGCCACAAGGCAGACGAGCACATCCTTTGCCTGGGCTGCAGCTTTTGGTAATAACATTTTGTATAGTGCACAAAACTCCATTCTGATGGAGTAGACAGGTTTTTCATAACTGTGGAAAATCACAGTGTTAATTTAAAAAGTGAATGGGAGGGATTCCCTGCTTTCAATACATGCTCTTGTAAGCATGGAAGTTCAGTTCAGTCGCTCAGTCGTGTCCAGCTGTTTGTGACCCCATAGACTGCAGCATGCCAAACTTCCCTGTCCATCACCAACTCCCGGAGCTTGCTCAAACACATGTTCATCAAGTCGATGATGCCATCCAAGTATTTCATCCTCTGTTGTCCCCTTCTCCTCCTGCCTTCAATCTTCCCAAGCATCAGGGTATTTTCCAAGGAGTCAGTTCTTTGCATTGGGTGGCCAAAGTATTGAAACTTCAGCTTCAGCATCAATTCCTCCAATGAATATTCATGATTGATTTCCTTTAGGATTGAGTGGTTTGATCTTGAAGTCCAAGGGACTCTCAAGAGTCTTCTCCAACACCACAGTTCAAAAGCATCAATTCTTCAGTGCTCAGCTTTCTTTATCTTTATGGTCCAACTCTCACATCCATGCATGACTACTGGAAAAACCATAGATTTGACTAGATGGACCTTTGTTGGCAAAGTAATGTCTCTGCTTTTTAATATGCTGTCTAGATTGGTCATAGTTTTTCTTCCAAGGAGCAAGCATCTTTTAATTTCTTGGCTGCAGTCACCATCTGCAGTGACTTTGGCGTCCAAGAAAATAAAGTCTGTCACTGTTTCCATCGTTCCCCCTTCTATTTGCCATGAAGTGATGGGACCAGGTGCCATGATCTTGGCTTTTTGAATGTTGAGTTTTAAGCCAACTTTTTCACTCTCCTCTTTCACTTTCATCAACAGGCTCTTTAGTTCTTTGCTTTCTGCCATAAGGGTGGCATCATCTGCATATCTGAGGTTATTGATATTTCTCCCAGCAATCTTGATTCCAGCTTGGGCTTCATCCAGCCCAGCATTTCACTTGATGTACTCTGCATATAAGTTAAAAAAACAGAGTGACAATACACCTCTTTGGTGTACTCCTTTCCCAATTTGGAAACAGTCTCTTGTTTCATGGCTGGTTCTAACTGTTGCTTCCTGACCTGCACATACAGATTTCTCAGGAGTCAGGTAAGGTGGTCTGGCATTCCCATCTCTTTCAGAATTTTCCACAGTTTGTTGTGATCTACACAGTCAAAGGCTTTAGTGTAGTCAATAAAGCAGAAATAGATGTTTTTTCTGGAACTCTCTTGCCTTCTCTATGATCCAGTGAATGTTGGCAACTTGATCTCTGGTTCCTCTGCCTTTTCTAAATCCAGCTTGACCATCTGGAAGTTCACCGTTCACATACTGTTGAAGCCTGGCTTGGAGAATTTTGAGCATTACTTTGCTAGCGTGTGAGATGAGTACAATTATGTGGTAGTTTGAGCATTCTTTGGCATTGCCTTTCTTTGGGATTGGAATGAAAACTGACCTTTTCCAGTGCCAGGGCCACTGCTAACTCTTCCAAATTTGCTGGCAAGTTGAGTGCAGCACTTTCACAGCATCATCTTTTAGGATTTGAAATAGCTCAACTGAAATTCCATCACTTCCACTAGCTTTGTTCATAGTGATGCTTCCTAAGCCCCACTTGACTTCACATTCCAGGATGTCTGGCTCTAGGTGAGTGATTACACCATCGTGGTTATCTGGGTCATGAAGATCTTTTTTGTATAGTTCTGTGTATTCTTGCCACCTCTTCTTACTATCTTCTGCTTCTGTTTCTGTCCTTTATTGAGCCTATCTTTACATGAAATGTTCCCTTCGTATCTCTAATTTTCTTGAAGACATCTCTAGCCTTTCCCATTCTATTGTTTTCCTCTATTTCTTTGTATTGATCACTGAGGAACACTTTCTTATCTCTCCTTACTATTCTTTGGAACTCTGCATTCAGATGGATATATCTTTCCTTTTCTCCTTTGCCTTTAGCCTCTCTTCTTTTCTCAGCTATTTGTAAGGCCTCCTCAGACAACCATTTTGCCTTTTTGCATTTCTTTTTCTTGGGGATGGTCTTGATCACCACCTCCTATACAATGTCATGAACCTCCGTCCATAGTTCTTCAGGCACTCCGTCTATCAAATCAAATTCCTTGAATCCATTTGTCACTTCCACTGTATAATTGTAAGGAATTTGATTTAGGTCATACCTGAATGGTCTAGGGGTTTTCCTTACTTTCGTCAATTTATGCCTGAATTTTGCACTAAGGAGTTCATGGTCTGAGCCATAATCAGCTCCCCGTCTTGTTTTTGCTAAATGTATAGAGCTTCTCCATCTTTGGCTGCAAAGAATATAATCAATCTGATTTCAGTATTGACCATCTGGTGATGTCCTTGTGTAGAGTCTTCTCTTGTGTTGTTGGAAGAGGATGTTTGCTATGACCAGTGTGTTCTCTTGACATAACTCTGTTAGCCTTTGCCCTGCTTCATTCTGTACTCCAAGGCCAAACTTGCCTGTTACTCAAAGTATCTCTCAACTTTCTACTTTTGCATTCCAGAACATGTGAAAATGAAAGTTGCTCAGTAATGTCCGACTCTTTGCAACCTCATGGACTATACAGTCCATGGACTTCTCTAAGCCATAATACTGGAGTGGGTAGCCTTTTCCTTCTCCAAGGGGTCTTCCCAGCCCACGGTTCAAATCCAAGTCTCCTGCACCGCAGGCAGATTCTTTACTAGCTAAGCCACAAGGGAAACCCAAGTATACTGGAGTGGGTAGCCTATCCCTTCTCCAGCAGGTCTTCCTGACCCAGGAATAGAACCAGGGTCTCCTGCATTGCAGGTGGATTCTTTACCAACTGAACTATCAGAGAAGCCCATTCCAGAATATACATTGCAGTTATTGAGGAGAGATTTGCAATGCACCATGGGGAAATAGCAATGTACTCCAGTATTCCTGCCTGGAAAACCCCATGGACAGAGGAGCCTGGAGGGCTACAGTTCATGGGGTTTCAAAGAATCAGACACAACTGAGAGACTAACCACTAGCATGATGGGGAAACTATCGATCCCGCCTTCAAGAATCTCCATGGAAACCACAGTTGTATCTCCTCTTGCTGGATGGAACAGACAAGTCTGAATTGGATGGAGAAATAATTGCATTACCACCTATATGGTTACAGAATTCCGGGGCACATATTCAAATTATATGCTTTGTAATGGTCTTTGCCAGACAAAAACCATGAAGCAATGAACATGAAAAGGCTAAAAATGGGAACATAAACACATACTTTTAATAAATTCCAAAGCAAAAAGTTTGGAGAAGAGCTCTGGCACATGCCACATTAACTAAGAAATCCGTGTAGGAACCCTCCTACACTGTTGGTGGGATGTAAGTTGGTGCAGCCACTATGGAGAACAGTATGGAGACTACTCAGAAAACTAAAAATAGAGCTATTATATGATCCAGCAATCCCACTCCTGGGCATATATCTAGACAAAACTCTAATTCAAAAAGATACATGCACCCCTATATTCACAGCAGCCGTATTTACAATAACCAAGACATGGAATAAAACTAAATGTCCATTCACAGATGAATGGATACAGAAGATGTGGTACCTATATACAATGGAGTACTACTCAGCCATAAAAAGAACAAAATAATGCCATTTGCAGCAACATGGATGCCACTAAAGATTATCAGTAAGTCAGTGAAGTCAGTCAGAAAGACAAATACCACATGATATCACTTGTACATGGAATCTAAAAACAACCTATCCACAAAATAGAAACAGAAATAGACTCATGGACATAGAGAACAGACTTATGATTGCCAAGGGGGAAGGGGCTGGAAGAGAGATAGAGGAGGAAATTGGGGGTCAGCAAATATAAGCTCTTATATATAGATTAGATAAACAACAACGTCGTGCTGTGTAGCATGGGCAGCTACATTCAATATCCTGTGATAAATGGAAAAGAATATTAAAAAAAATGCATATGTATGTATAACTGAATCACTTTGCTGTACAGCAGAAATTAACACATTATAAAAAAGAACTATACTTCAATTTTTTAAAAACATTTTAGTCCACCTTACATGATTAAACTGTTCTGAGTTGGGTAAATGACTCTACATACAAACTGGAAGGTAAAGATAGAACTATAGAAATGATGAAGCAATCAAACTCACAGTGTTTATGATTTTGTGTTAAATTTAGGAACATTTCATAATCATTCAAAATGTATTTGTGTTACATATTTTTTTAAAGACTTATTTATTCATTCATTTATTTTTAGGCTGCACCACATGCGGCATGTGGGATCTTAGTTCCCCAACCTGGGAACAAAACGTGCCCCTCCCACACTGGAAGCACAGAGTCCCAACCACTGAACCACCAGGGAAGACCCTGTATTACATATTTTTAATGTTCCTAATGTTTAAAAGAATTTAAGTAAAGAAACCTGATAGATTAGCCCAGTAATTTCAATTTAAATATGTAACATATTTTTAGATGATATTTTAATTTTAACTTTGGGGGAGGTATGCCACACAACTTGCAGGATCTTAATTCCCCCACCAGGGATTGAACCTGCACCCTTGCCGATGAAAGTGCAGAGTCCTAACCGCTGAACTGCCAGGGAATTCTCAAAAGTTTAACAGATTTGATTAAATTTGTAAACACTACTATAAAATTGAGAAGAACTTGAATTTGTACATTTGGTTTGTTAGGTTTACAGAAGTTATTTTAATGCATCAGAAGATAATTATTTGTTAGAGTTTTCAGTTCCATCAGGCTTGGAAGTGTTAGGACTTAATTAAACAGGTTTGTAATTAGTGTCTATTAAGCAGGGGCTGTGGCCGGGAGGAGCTACCCCACGCCCAAGGTCAGGAGGGGCGGTAGTGAGGAGATACCCCTTGTCCAAGGTAAGGAGCAGCAGGCTGCACTTTGCTGGAGCAGCTATGAAGAGATACCCCACGTCCAAGGTAAAAGAAACTCAAGTAAGATGGTAGGTGTTGCGAGAGGGCATCAGAAGGCAGACACACTAAAACCATAATCAAAGAAAACTAGTCAACCTAATCACATGGACCACAGCCTTGTCTAACTCAATGAAACTAAGCCATGCCGTGTGGGGTCACCCAATATGGGCGGGTCATGGTAGAGAGGTCTGACAGTATGTGGTCCACTGGAGAAGGGAATGGCAAACCACTTCAGTATTCTTGCCTTGAGAACCCCATGAACAGAATGAAAAGGCAAAATGATAGGATACTGAAAGAGGAACTCCCGAGGTTGGTAGGTGCCCAATATGCTACTGGAGATCAGTGGAGAAGTAACTCCAGAAAGAATGAAGGGATGGAGCCAAAGCAAAAACAATACCCAGTTGTGGATGTGACTGGTGATAGAGGCAAGGTCCGATGCTGTAAAGAGCAATATTGCACAGGAACCTGGAATGTTAGGTCCATGAATCAAGGGAAACTGGAAGTGGTCAAACAGGAGATGGCAAGAGTGAACGTCGACATTCTAGGAACCAGTGAACTAAAATGGACTGGAATGGGTGAATTTAACTCAGATGACCATTATATCTACTACTGCAGGCAGGAATCCCTTAGAAGAAATGAAGTAGCCATCATGTTCAACAAAAGAGTCTGAAATGCAGTACTTGGATGCAATATCCAAAACGACAGAATGATCTCTGTTCATTTCCAAGGCAAACCATTCAATATCACAGTAATCCAAATCTATGCCCCAACCAGTAACACTGAAGAAGCTGAAGTTGAACGTTTCTATGAAGACCTACAAGACATTTTAGAACTATCACCCCCAAAAGATGTCCTTTTCATTATAGAGGACTGGAATGCAAAAGTATGATGTCAAGAAATACCCGGAGTAACAGGTAAATTTGCCCCTGGAGTAAGGAATGAAGCAGGGCAAAGGCTAATAGAGTTTTGCCAAGAGAACACACTGGTCATAGCAAACACCCACTTCCAACAACACAAGAGAAGACTCTACACAAGGACACCACCAGATGGTCAACACCGAAATCAGACTGATTATATTCTTTGCAGCCAAGGATGGAGAAGCTCTATACAGTCAGCAAAAACAAGACCAGGAGCTGACTGTGGCTCAGATCATGAACTCCTTATTGTCAAATTCAGACTTAAATTGAAGAAAGTAGGGAAAACCACTAGATCATTCAGGTATGACCTAAATCAAATCCTTCATGATTATACAGTGGAAGTGAGAAATAGATTTAAGGGACTAGATCTGATAGATAGAGTGCCTGATGAACTATGGACAGAGGTTCATGACATTGTACAGGAGACAGGGATCAAGACCATCACCATGGAAAAGAAACGGAAAAAAGCAAAATGGCTGTCTGGAGAGGCCTTACAAATAGCTGTGAAAAGAAGAGGAGTGAAAAGCAAAGGAGAAAAGGAAGATATAAGCATATGAATGCAGAGTTCCAAAGAATAGCAAGGAGAGACAAGAAAGCCTTCCTCAGCGATCAATGAAAAGAAATAGAGGAAAACAATAGAATGGGAAAGACTAGAGATCTCTTCAAGAAAATTTGACATACGAACGGAACATTTCATGCAAAGATAGGCTCAATAAAGGACAGAAATGGTATGGACCTAACAGAAGCAGAAGATATTAAGAAGAGGTGGCAAGAATACACAGAAGAACTGTACAAAAAAGATCTTCACGACCAAGATAATCATGATGGTGTAATCACTCACCTAGAGCCAGACATCCTGGAATGTGAAGTCAAGTGGGCCTTAGAAAGCATCACTATGAATAAAGCTAGTGGAGGTGATGGAATTCCAGTAGAGCTATTTCAAATCCTAAAAGATGATGCTGTGAAAGTGCTGCACTCAATCTGCCAGCACATTTGGAAAACTCAGCAGTGGCCACAGGACTGGAAAAGGTCAGTTTTCATTCCAATCCCAAAGAAAGGCAATCCCAAAGAATGCTCAAACTACTGCACAATTGCACTCATCTCACACGCTAGTAAAGTAATGCTCAAAATTCTCCAAGCCAGTACATGAACCGTGAACTTCCAGATGTTCAAGCTGGTTTTAGAAAAGGCAGAGGTGTGTGGGGCGCTCCGCAGAAAGAGAGAAGCAGTGGAACTTCCCTCAGCAAAGCCGAGGGGTCCCGAGGAGAGGTGAGCCTGCTGTCTGCCAACCCAGCCCCTTGGCAAGCGAGAGACAATCAGACGGGACACGGGTTCCGTCTAAGCAGTTTCGCTTTATTGCCGCAAGCTCCCGACTTATAAAGGCAAGCAGGGGGATTTGCGAGGGACTTTCCATAGTTGCACCAATCACATTAAAGGTCAAATCGTCATGTGCCATCATTATAATAGGAGTCTATGGTGATCACGCGCTGTCCACGTGCTCCAAAATCAAGAGAGCCAATCAAAAACTTTGACAAACAACTTAGGCCACGCCCTCATCTCTTCCGCCAGGTGCCATCTTAGTTTCCGGCTGCAAAGCTAACCCATCTTTTTTAAGGTTTCCCATTTAGGGCCCCACACAGAGGAACCAGAGATCAAATTGGCAACATCCGCTGGATCATCGAAAAAGCAAGAGAGTTTCAGAAAAACATCTATTTCTGCTTTATTGACTATGCCAAAGCCTTTAACTGTGTGGATCACAATAAACTGTGGAAAATTCTGAAAGAGATAGGAATACCAGACTACCTTACTTGCCTCTTGAGAAACCTATATGCAGGTCAGGAAGCAACAGTTAGAACTGGACATGGAACAACAGACTGGTTCCAAATAGGAAAAGAAGTACGTCAAGGCTGTATATTGTCACCCAGCTTATTTAACTTCTATGCAGAGTACATCATGAGAAACGCTGGGCTGGAAGAAGCACAAGCTGGAATCAAGATTGCCGGGAGAAATATCAATAACCTCAGATATGCAGATGACACCACCCTCATGGCAGAAAGTAAAGAGGAACTAAAAAGCCTCTTGATGAAAGTGAAAGAGGAGAGTGAAAAAGTTGGCTTAAAGCTCAACATTCAGAAAACTAAGATCATGGCATCTGGTCCCATCACTTCATGGGAAATAGATGTGGAAACAGTGTCAGACTTTATTTTGGGGGGCTCCAAAATCACTGCAGATGGTGATTGCAGCCATGAAATTAAAAGACACTTACTCCTTGGAAGGAAAGTTATGACCAACCTAGATAGCATATTCAAAAGCAGAGACATTACTTTGCCAACAAAGGTCCGTCTAGTCAAGGCTGTGGTTTTTCCAGTGGTCATGTATGGATGTGAGAGTTGGACTGTGAAGAAAGTTGAGCGCCAAAGAATCGATGCTTTTGAACTGTGGTGTTGGAGAAGACTCTTGAGAGTCCCTTGGACTGCAAGGAGATCCAACCAGTCCATTCTGAAGGAGATCAGCCCTGGGTGTTCCTTGGAAGGAATGATGCTAAAGCTGAAACTCCAGTACTTTGGCCACCTCATGCGAAGAGTTGACTTATTGGAAAAGACTCTGATGCTGGGAGGGATTGGGGGCAGGAGAAGGGGATGACAGAGGATGAGATGGCTGGATGGCATCACCAACTCGATGGACGTGAGTTTGAGTGAACTCTGGGAGTCGGTGATGGACAGGGAGGCCTGGTGTGAGTCGGACATGACTGAGCGACTGAACTGAACTGAACTGAACTGATGCAAATTTAACTTAAAAACTATAATTGAACATGAAACAGCAAGTGAAAATGATTATTCTTATTTTTATACTCAAATTATATTACCTGTATAACTAAAATAGCAAAGTGTAGAAGTTGAAGGCTTAAAAAGGAAAAAGTTAGAATTTTTTTGTTTTAATAAATTGAATAAATTCAAACCCAAGGATATTGATTTTGTGCACAAAAGCGTTCTTCAGACATCAAACTCAGATTGGTAGGAACAAGCCAATTTGCTCTATTTCATAAAGAATGGGAAAGAGGCAGTTGTTAAGGGGGAATGGATGACCAGAATCGATAGTGGAGGGACAAGAGGATGAAGGGAGAGGAAGAGGAAAGAGAGTTGCCAAAAGAGCTGGAGAGAGAGGTGTAAAAATGACTTTTAAAAAGTCTTAATCGCTCTCATCACTCCTGCAAAATAATTTCAACACAAAGCAACATTACTTTTTTCTTTTTAAATCAACTTTCAGTTCAGTTCAGTCGCTCAGTCGTGTCCAACTCTGCGACCCCGTGAATCGCAGCACGCCAGGCCTCTCTGTCTATCACCAACTCCCGGAGTTCACTCAAACTCACGTCCATCGAGTCAGTGATGCCATCCAACCATCTCATCCTCTGTCATCCCCTTCTCCTGCCCCCAATCCCTCCCAGCATCAGAGTCTTTTCCAATGAGTCAACTCTTCGCATGAGGTGGCCAAAGTACTGGAGTTTCAGCTTTAGCATCATTCCTTCCAAAGAAATCCCAGGGCTGATCTCCTTCAGAATGGACTGGTTGGATCTCCTTGCAGTCCAAGGGACTCTCAAGAGTCTTCTTCAACACCACAGTTCAAAAGCATCAATTCTTCAGCACTCAGCCTTCTTCACAGTCCAATTCTCACCACAGGAAAAACCATAGCCTTTACTAGACGGACCTTAGTCAGCAAAGTAATGTCTCTGCTTTTGAATATGCTATCTAGGTTGGTCATCACTTTTCTTCTAAGGAGTAAGCATCTTTTAATTTCATGGCTGCAGTCACCATCTTGAGGTATAATTTACATACATAAAATGCACTCACTGTAAGTATACATATTGATGACTTTTGACAAATGTATACTCCTGCATACCCACCATCACGATCAAGATATAAAACTTTTCCATCACTCCCCAAAATTCTTAAGTGTCTCTTCAACCCTGACCCCCAACATTGATCTGATTTCTACCATTATAGGTTAATTTTACCTATTCTAGAATTTCATATATATATATATATATATATATATGCTTTTAACTTCATATACATATATTAATGTACACGTATGTATGCTTTTGTGTCCGACCTTTCATTTGACATCATGTTTCTTAAAGTTAACCATATTTAGGTATCAAGTAGTCGTTATTTTAATTGCTGAATATTATTCATTGTAGGACTTCTCTGGTGACTCAAATGGTAAGGAATCTGCCTCAGGTTTTATCCCTGGATCTGGACAATCCCCTGGAGAAGGGAATGGCAACCCACTCCAGTATTCTTGCCTGGAGAATTCCAGGGACAGAGGAGCCTGGTGGGCTATAGTCCATGGGGTCGCAAAAAGTCAGAAACAACTGAGCGCCTAACACACACACACACACACACACACACACACGCATTCCATTGTATGGATCTGTTTATCCATTCACCTGTTGACAGACATTTGGGTTGCTTCCAGTTTGCGCCCATTATAAATAAAACTGTTATGAACGTGAGAATACATAGCTTGTTTAAAGCATATTTTTTCACGTCTCTTGGGTAGATACCTAGAAGTGGAATTGTTGGTCATTTGTTTAATAACTCTTTGCCTAAGAACCTGCCGAACTTTTCAAAGCAGTTGTATCATTTTACCCTCCCCCTGACATTTTTCCTCAGTAATTTCTAGAATCAGATTTCTTTTGAGTAAGCCAGTAACTTCAATGGCCTCAAGGTGGCTCCAGTACATCCTGGTGAATACAAAAGATATTTTAACTGGAGGAAGGGAAGCCGATTCCATAAGTGACTTTGTCTACCGCATCTAGTCTTTCTGTAATTTTCCAGGGCCTGGTGGGCAGCACTCCTTTGAACCCAGGAGTATCTCTTTCAGGGAGGGAGTTACTTTGGTCTGCCCATCGACTGATCTGGAGTCAACCTGATCCCACTTCCGTCCCCGGAGTGATGGAGAGAAGGTCACAGGTCCAGCAGCAGCGATTGTAGCAGCTTACGGATCTTGGCAGTTATATCAGCTATTCAGAGCTCCGGGGAGGGAAATGGGACTTGGAAAGAAGCCTCTTGATAACAAACCTGTCCCCTTCCCCACCTCAGTCCCAAAGTAGTTTCTCTCCTCCGTCTTTCACTCTAGGCTTTCGAGGAAAGGAAGTGGAACTCCCAAGCCTCTTTGTCTCTCAGATGAGGCTGCCTGCAGGGCCCAACCACCCTCAGGCCCAGTCATCGTCCTCACTGAACAAAGCTGCCACACGTACAACCTAGAAAAGCGTGACATGGGGCAAGAGACCAGGTGGGGCAGAGGCACGTGAATGAAGATGCGCTGGTTTGGTAGGAGCTGAGGTGACAAGGTAGACTGAGGCGGCCTCCTTCCTCAGGGAGCAGCTGGTGGGGTCAGACCTGGGGCAAACCTTATCTGCCTGACTCCCATCTCAGTGCGGAAGGTGAATACTAGAGGTGGACTTCTCACAGTGAGGGCTACATTCTCGCTTCTTCCACTCAAGGCCACTCAGAATAACGATTCCTTTTCCCAGGCTTCCTTGCGGAGGGAAGGCCAATGATATGCGAGCAGGTGGGTCACGTGGCAGCCTCTCCGGACTTTTTAGAGAGATGTTCTTGCGCCTGTTTCTCCCACTTTCATCGCTTTCTCCCTCCGCTGCCTGGAATATGATTGATAGATTCTGTGAATCCTGCAGGAGGGGGCTACACCGCAGGAGGGGTTTGGAAGGAGCCGACTGCCCTCTACTTAGGACTTTGGGGCGCAGAGCTGCTCTGCCAGTGCTGAACAGCCCCCGCCCTCCTTTTATGTGAGAAACAAGGTTCCTTCTGGTTTGAGCCACTGTTTCGTATTTTTGCTCTTAGAGCCAAACCTCATCCTAAATAATTATAGAGCTAAGGGAGGAAATAAGCCTGGACAGGGGAAGCAGGCCCCAGCTGGTGATAAATGCAGAGCCTGAGGAGTCTATGGGGAACCAAAGGCTGAGGACAGAGGGGAGGGGGCAGAGAGCTCGGGCGACCAGTGACCAGGAGATCATCTGGTCTGGAGGCTTTTCAGACCAGCCTGGGGACCGGCTCAGAAATGGTGCAGCTCTGCGGGGGAAGGGCTGCAGCGGACTTGAAGGGAGTAACCAAGGAGAAGAGGCCATGCCCCCTGCTTCTCACCCACTCTTCCTTCCTGCTCTGTTTGAGCTGGGGCAGATTTTCACCATTAACCAATTTTGGAGTTTTCTTTTCTACCCAAGACTGGACATTCTGATTGCGGATCTCAGACTGAATATTCACTTAAGTGATCACAGGCCCTGGAGGAGATCAGAGGGAACAACGGAGGCGTGGGACCCAGCAGCGTCATCCTCTTGAGGCAGAGAAGATCTGCACCCTCTAAAACCCTTCCACCCCAATTCACTCATTCAGCCACCACACAGATCTACTAAAGTGCCAGGAACTGTCTAGGCATTGAGGGCAGGATAGTATATAAAGCACCAAAAATTTCTGCCCTCCTGGAGCTACCATGCTAATTAAGGAGACGGATGCTGCACAGAATAAATAAGGAAAATATAAAGTGTGTTATGAAGTGGTCAGTGCAAAGGAGATAAAGCTCAGAAAGGAGACAGGAAGTCAGAGGTTAAATTCCAGTTAGGGCAGCTAGAAAAGGCCTTATTAAAAGGCAGCATTTATATAAAGATCTTTTTAAATGTTAGAGGGACACAGTGGAGAGAAAATATAGTTGTGGGTTGCTGATGTCATGGGTATTAATTTACCCATGTGTGTGCCTGCCTATGTGTGTTCATGTGTGATGGACATGGGAAGTGGTTCCACGGTCCAACGGACCAGGGTTAGGTGTCTGGGATGGAAACCGAGTGTGAACCAGTCTGAGCCCCACACCAGGCCGCAAGCTGGGCCAAGAATGAGGCCAAGTGCCGCCAGCTCTGGGCAGCATCAGTGACACCTCCTCCCAGGCTGGCACTATCTGAGAAGGAGGATGGGCCCCAGAGATTGCTGAGTCTCCTGTGTCTGGCCCTGCGGTATCAAGGGCCGGGGACAGTGCAGGGGAACCCCGGCTCCACGGCTCCCCCCTTGCCCACCCGCCACCTCTGTCACTTTCCACTCTCCACAGGCAGATGTGTCTGGTCTGATGAGGATTTTTCCAGGCTGGGCTGGTGGGCTGACCCAGCAGGGACTATTCCAGGGGCGATGAGGTGTGTCCCTGGGCCCCCATGGCTGGGGGCAGGAGTCATGGGTCAGGGAGCAGCTTTGCCAGGAGCAGGTGGAGGTAGGGAATGGGGAGGTCGCCGGTGCTCCCAGCCTACATCCTGTTTTTGGAATGGGCCCCAGCATGTGCTTTCCTTTGGACTTAATCCAGGCTGGTGTCTCCCCACCCAGGCCCTGTCCCTAGGGAACCCCAGCACTCCCGACCTAGGGTTTTTCCAGGCAGGGCTGGGCTGGAGCCAGTGTGGGTGAAGGACACATTTCCCAACCCTTCTTGAAACCAGCCAGGGGTCCCCATCAGCACATGGAAAACCAGACAGGCCCCCATGGCCGGAGAGGAGACCAAGTGTCACCAAAGAGGTGAGTCCTAGCATGGCCCCACACAAAGCCCTAGGAACTGTCAGGCCCTGGGAAGTCCAGGCAGGCTAGAACCACAACAGTTCCACCATGAGCTTCAGAACGTGGGCTCCAAACCAGTGAGGCTGGGTGTGAGGCCAGGACCCTCTCTCTCTTGCTGCGTGACTGTGCCTTAGACCCTCTGAGTCTCAGCTTCCCATCCTTGTCAGGAGGATGAAATAAGCTAATTCTTATGATGAGTGGGGCCTGGGGCCCGACCCAGAGCAATTTCACAGGCGAAGGAGGAGAATGGTGTGGGTCCAGACTCCTGGAAAGGCAGAGAGGACAAATGAGCACTTAACCTGGGAGTGTCCCCTCCCTGGCCACTCAGGTCACCCTTGGTCATCCTAACTGCCCTTCTCTATGGGACAGCTTCTCCGGCTACCTAGAGCAGTAGAAGGTGACTCAGTTCAAAGCCTTGTGAGGGAAAAGAAACCTTTCTATTTACACATTATAAAATGACACGCTCATTACAGTAAATCTGGAAGTTACAGAAAAGCAGGAAGGAAGCAAAAGCTTTTATTCAAGTCCCAAGGCCAGACACCCTTGATACCCTAATGTTTTTCCAAAAGGAACACTTTTCTGGGCTTGAGCTTTTCTGTGACATGGTTGGGACCTCAGCATTAAGATGCAGAGCTGGAAGGGAACCTGGGGATCAGCTGGCCCAGGCTCCTCAGCTGACAAGCCAGGAGACTGGCCCAGAAGAACTAAGGGACTTGTCATGTCAGAGCTTGAAGAAGAGTTAGCAGGTGTCTGTTGCTTAAAACACCAGTGCCACCAATACCAGCATCAAATCCTGTGCCAGCCCTGAAGACTGCCTTCAGGGGGGATAGTCACATGATAGTGGATCTAGGCCTTCCAGTTAGGAAAGTCTGTTAGAGATGGACTTCCTTCAACAGGGATGAGCGCTGGGTAACCCCATTCCTCATTTCCAGTGGGGACTCAGCCCTGGTGTGGGGGTGGGGGTAGGGGGATGAGGGGATGGGAAGAGAAGGCTGGCAGAATCCAGCAAGGGGCGTGGCCCTGTGTCTGTTCCCAGGGGTGGAGCCAGTCAACAGGGTCACCCTGTCCCTTTAAGAGAAGGGGGAGCACTCGCCCCTCTCAGGCATCCTGTCTTGCCATCCATCCTGACCAAATCCAAAAGGAAAAATGAAAGAAGGATCAGGAGAAACAGGTCCCAACCATTTCCCAAGGTTCTTCACTCGGCTTTAACATCCCAGCGCCAGCTGCAGGGTGAGTGGTTAGGGGTGAGGGTCTGGTGGCCTGTGGGACCTGTGAGGGGGGTGTTGGGGAGTCTCTCGGGAGATACGAGAAGCTGGAATCAGAGAGACACCAGGGAGGAGATGGGAAGAGGTGGGCCAGCATTCCCACCGCACAGATGGTAGGGGACATCTAGGACAATGGATCCTGATGGAAGTGGGGTTCCTTCCCTTTGTGTCCACTCCCCAATTTTGAGAGGAGTTCACTGCAGTAAAAAAAAAAAAAAAAAGGAGGGAGGCAAGAGAAATGGTGGGCGGAGAAAGAAGAGGGTGAATCCTTCTGGGTCTGCTGGCTCCACTTCACCCAGAAGTACCAAGCTGGGTCAGAGCCTTGGGTTCAGGCACTGCTCTTGCCCACAGAAAGCATCCTGGAGCACACTAGGGCACTGCTGGGTTTCTGCTTCCACACATGTAGCCAGGGGCTGGCAGGGCTCATCTCCGAGGTCCTTTCCCTCCAACCTGGCCTCGGAGGAGCGCAGGATGCAACCCAGCAGTTCCATGGGTGTCTGACCAGAGCACCGGGGCGGAGCTCCTCCCCAGCGCCCCTGAGCTCCCCTAAGCTAAGCCCTTTGTTCCCTCAAAGCCCCTGCTAAAGCCAGGTCTGGCTGACCCCCTGGCTCACCTCGAAGTTAGAGGCGGTCCAGCTGATCCCACCCCGATAGGCGCGGAGGGTTGGGAGGGTTGGGACCCTGATCCTTCGGCCTCTTAACTGCCCGCCCCGCGTCTATCTCCAGCGCCATGGGGGAGTGGGCGTTCCTCGGCTCGCTGCTGGACGCCGTGCAGCTGCAGTCGCCGCTCGTGGGCCGCCTGTGGCTGGTGGTCATGCTGATCTTCCGCATCCTGGTGCTGGCCACGGTGGGCGGCGCCGTGTTCGAGGACGAGCAGGAGGAGTTCGTGTGCAACACGCTGCAGCCTGGCTGTCGCCAGACCTGCTACGACCGCGCCTTCCCCGTCTCCCACTACCGCTTCTGGCTCTTCCACATCCTGCTGCTGTCGGCGCCCCCGGTGCTCTTCGTCATCTACTCGGTGCACCGGGCCAGCAAGGAGCCGGGCGGCGCGGACGGCGGGGCGGGGGCCCCGGGGCGCCCGGGGGACCGCCGCGCGCGCCGCTGCTACCTGCTGAGCGTGGCGCTGCGCCTGCTGGCTGAGCTGGCCTTCCTGGCGGGCCAGGCGCTGCTCTACGGCTTCCGCGTGGCCCCGCACTTCGTGTGCGCAGGTCCCCCGTGCCCACACACCGTGGACTGCTTCGTGAGCCGGCCCACCGAGAAGACTGTCTTCGTGGTCTTCTACTTCGCGGTGGGGCTGCTCTCGGCGCTGCTCAGCGTGGCCGAGCTGGGCCACCTGCTCTGGAAGGGCCGCCCGCGCGCCGGCCGCTGTAGCCAGGCCGCCGAGCGCGACAACCGCTGCAACCTCGCGCACGAGGAGGCGCGGCAGCTGCTCCAGCCGCTGCCCGCCCTGCCCACGCGGCGATCGGGCACCGACCCCTACGCCCCACCGGCTTATGCGCACGGGGCGCCGGCCGGTGACAGCGAGGGCGGCAGCGGCCGCAGCAAGGCGTCGCTGGCCACCATCCGTCAGGACCTGGCCATCTAGAACTGCCTGGGGCGGGAGGTGAGGCCAGAGGCCGGACCCCACCATCCCGGAGCAAGAAGTGTCTCCTCACCCACTGTTGGCAGGGTCCCCTGCCCCAGCAGATGACACGCAGGGCACATGGCCCTCCAGGCAGCACCCACACTTCCCAGCGGAGCTAGGGACATCGAATCAACTAAGGCCTGTCCTTGGTGCCCTGATCCAGGCGGAAAGGAAGGAGTCCAGGGAGGCTGAAAGAAGGTGGACCAGAGGAGGGCAGAGTCAGTGGAGAGTGGACGTTCTGGAGGAGCCCTGGGTGTTTTACTGGAAAGGAAAGCAGCTGTGATACCAGCATCCCCTGGGGCCTCTCCTTGTTCAGACTGAGGTGTAGCCTCTACTAAGGCTCTCTGTGTACCTGCACACACACATGTACACACATTCGGTGTGAGCATAGGTGCCCTCGCATGCTGTAAAACCTGTGTAAGCACTTTGTGTGTGTGTATACATGCATATATATCCTGTGTGAGCTCTGGATGTGCACAAGTGTGCGTATGCACATGTCCATCTTGTGCAGGCTTTCTGCACACACGTGTGCCTACCCCTGTGTGCATTCTGCATCTGTGCGTGTGACGGTGTGTCCTGTGTGAGTTGTGTGTGTGATCTGTGATGTGCCCCGTGTGGGTGGCCAGGATCCAGGGCAAGCAGCAGCCACAGTGGCTCCTCCCTTCCTCGGAAGATCTCCCCTCCTGATCGAGCCCACGCAGGAGGGGTGCTGGAGGGGAGGAAGTCCTTCACCCTGGGCGGGCCTCAGTCCAGGTACCAGCTGCACTCTCAACCTTGTCACCTGGGCAAGGTGGCTGGGCCCTTCTTTCATGAAGACAGAGTGGGGCTGGGGCTGGGGTCAGAGGGCAGGACTCTTCTAGCTTCCTCCTCCTCACCCTGCTGCTGTTACCCCAGTCCATAAACATCCTCCTGGCCGTGCATTTTCTTCCTTCACTTCTTCCCTCACTCCCACCCTCTGGAAATACAAGGAACTGTCTACAGGGCTGCCTCCTGTTCATTCCTGTCTCTCCTCTGCCCCTGTCAGCTTCCTCCTTCACCACACCCGTGGGGATGCTGTCCATAAGCAGCCAGCACCTTCTCTGATGGCTCAGACAGTAAAGAATCTGCCTGGAATGCAGGATACCTGGGTTCGATCCCTGGGTCAGGAAGATCCCCTGGAGAAGAAAACGGCCACCCACTCCTGGCAAATCCCATGGACAGAGGAGCCTCGTGGGCTACAGTCCATGGGGTCGCAAAGAGTTGGACACTACTGAGCAACGAACACACACACACATACACACACAGACCCCTAAGTGAAAAATCCAGGGGTCACCATCTAACCACACCTCTGGGCCGTCACCAGACTCTGCTGAGCAGGCTGCCAGGGCCCCACTCTGCACAATTTTCTTCTACACCTCTGGTCATTCCGTCCCTACCCTCCATTCCTTCATGCCTCTTCCTCAGCTTTCCTGCCTGGACTGCACACAAGCAGAGGGAAGAGTCTTTCTAAACAGGTACCCCTGCTTACTCTTTGGGGCTCCCCTGTCCTCAGGTAAGTCAAGCACCTGAGCGAGGCTTCTGAATCCCCCACATCTGGCCCTGTTACATCAGGTCTTCCCCAGCCCCTTCACCTCAGCTCCTCCAAAGTTTCCATGCTCCAAACCAATCTAAACTTTCTGTTCCTACCAAGGGTACCCA
The DNA here is from genome assembly GCF_023091745.1 of Budorcas taxicolor. Lineage (NCBI taxonomy): Eukaryota > Metazoa > Chordata > Mammalia > Artiodactyla > Bovidae > Budorcas > Budorcas taxicolor. The sequence goes on along the minus strand of NC_068928.1, from coordinate 40,312,707 downwards.
GATTTGCTTCTAATGTTTCAACGTGCTGTTCCTTTGCCTGGAGCAGCCTCCCTCTCTACTGCCCCCCTTCCTCTAGTTAACTCCTCCGTGCCTTTTGGTCTCATTTGGGAAGAAAATGAATGCCTTTCTGGACAGACAGATCAGCCCCACAAAACCAGAGCTAAGGCCCCAAGGCAGCACTTCTGTTGGATACATAGCTCTCTCCTCCTTGCAGGCCCATAGTAGGTGCTTGGTAAACTTGTGCTGGGGGGCTTCCCAGGTGGCGCTAATGGTAAAGAACCAGCCTGCCAATGCAGGAGACATAAGAGACATGGGATCAATCCCTGGATTGGGAAGATCCCCTGGAGGAGGGCATGGCAACCTACTTCAGTATTCTTGCCTGGAGAATCCCATGTAAAGAGGAGCCTGGCGGGCTACAGTCCATAGTGTTGCACAGAGTCGGACACGACTGACCTGACTTAGCACGCACACACACGAACTTGTGTTGGACGTGTTCTCCAGGCCCAAACACTTATCCACGCTCACAGACTGTGCCGCCATCTCTCTGCCCAGGGTGAGTTCTGTGTCTGCCTCCCAGACCCTTCCACACAGACTCAGACATGAATGTCTAACTGCTTCCCATGTATATTCATTCAACAAATACTTTTGAGCACATACTATATGCCAGGCACTGTTCTGCAGAAAGAGGACACGAGCCACCTATGTCATTCCAAGTTTTCCATTAGTCACATTACAAAATGAAAGGAAACATTTGTAATATATTTTGGTTAACCCCAAAAATATTTTTAACATCTAAAATATTATTTCAAACACATCATCAGTATAAAAAAAAAATCACAGAGATGCTTTACATGTTTCATTTTGTACTAAGTCTGGTGTGTGTTCTTGTGCTTGAAACCCTTCTCAATTTGGACCACCCACGAATCTCAGGTTCAGCTGTCACCTGTGACAAGTGGCTGCTGTATTAGCAGATCCATGTGCAAACTTGCCCTCTCAAAGCTTACATTCTGGTGGAGAAGGCAAACAATAAACATTAACTGTGCTACCACCCAGGGTGAGAGTCAAGGGAGAGAGCGCAACACCTGGGGAATCTCGGGGAGAACTAGCAACCCTCTAGCTGGAAGTCTCTCCAGGGAGAGCACTCACGTTGGAGGAAATGGCAAGAGCAAAGGTCCTGAGGCAGGAATAAGCTGAAAGTGTTGGAGGCCCAAGAAGAGACTGGTGTGGCAGGAGTGGAATGAGGGGGGCAGAGGGGGTCACCAGTAACTCAGATGGCATCTCAACTTCCTTAGCTCTCGCCTCAGTTGCTGGGGCCCCCGGCCACCCGGGCCACCTCCATCCGCTGTTGCCATAGCCTGTCTCTGCCCGCCTTCCGCATCCTGTCAAACATCTGATCCTCCATTTCTCCACCTAAGCATTTCCTCCCCTCGTCACCTGTTTAGAAGCTGCCCAGGAGCAGCCGTCACCGATGGCTTGGTGTATGCCCTCCCTCAGCCTCTGCTCTGGCCCCTGTGATTCTAATCCGAACACTTCTCTCACCAGCTTCAGACCCTTCACTGCCGGGGCCCTCAGGATCCAGTCCCACTCCTGAACTAGCCTTGTCCTGATTCTGTCCCAGCCTCTACACCTCATCTCTTTAACTTTATTTTTTTAATGGAAAGATAATCGCTTTACAGGATGGCATTGGTTTCTGCCAAACATCAGCATGAATCAGCCATAGGTATACACGTATCCTATCCCTCCTGAACCTCCTTCCCATCTTCCTCCCCATCCCACCCCTCTAGGTTGTTACAGAGCTGGGTTTGAGTTCCCTGAGTCATATAGCAAACTCCCATTGGCTCTCTGGTTTACATATGGTAATTAAGTTTCCATGTCACTCTCTCCATACATCCCGCCCTCTCCTTCCTCTTCCCCTCAGTTGTGTCTGCAAGTCTGTCCTCTGTGTTTCCATTGCTGCCCTGTAAATAATTTCACTGGTACCATCCTCCTAGATTCCATATATATGCGTTAATATATGATATTTGTTTTTCTCTTCATTGTGTATAATAGGCTCTAGGTTCATCCACCTCATTAGACCTGATTTAAATGCGTTCCTTTTTATCAGCCTCACCTCTTTTACCACTTCAACCAAAGCCCCAAATGGTTAAAACACAGAGCTGGGGATAATGTCTGAACCCAGAAGCTTTTTATTACCTCTGCATTCCACCTAGCTAACTCGTCCCCTTACAGATTTAGGTGGGCGGCGGGGGAACCTCTTTCAGGAAGGTGTCTAAGGCCTGCTCCAGGCCTGGTTAAATGTCTGAGTCTTGCGTTCCCCTAGGCAAAGCACATGTCAGCCGTTGATGACCAAACTCCACAGCACTGGTTCTCAACTGGGGGCGATTTTGTCCCCGAGGGGACATTCGGCAATGTCTGGAGACACTGATGGCCCCTTACGACAAATAATTCCCAGTGCAAAATGTCCCTTGTGCCATGGATGAAAACTGCTCTCTGGTGGTGCACTGTGAACCATCCAGAGAGTCCTCAGACCCCAGAGGTTCCCAGCAGCAAAGTTACTATCCCAAGGTGGGCATTCTGTATGTTTGGGGGTCACTGACTTAGTCATCACAAGGAGGGGGATCCTTCTGGCATTTGGTGAGCAGGGGCTAGGAATGCCAGTGTCCCCCCACAATAAAGAATTGTCACACACACCTTTAGAATGTCCCACTGACATTTACATAGTGAAAAACCTCTTTATAATTACCTGAGCCCGAAACTTGACTCTGTTTCACGTACAAAATATTGGGGGTTTAGTTCGGGTTTTTTTTTTTCACCTGGTTGTATTATTCATTATCTGTTTTTATTTCAACATACACCCATATTCTTTAACTTTCCTGAGCTTCCTGTACAGGATAACTTCTGACCTTCTTCTTTTAGATCCAAATATTTGTTAAAAATAGAAACAAACGTAGGACTATGTCCTATTGTCTGGTGATTGTGCCCGTGCGTTGACATATTGAAATTCGCAGTTCAGGTCAGTTCAGTTCGGTTGCTCAGTCATGTCCAACTTTGCAACCCCATGGACTGCAGCACACCAGGCTTCCCTATCCATCACCAACTCCAGGAGCTTTCCTTTACAGGACAGTGTGACAGCATGGTGATTTTCTAACGCATGTGTTTGATATGTTATGTTAAATTTCTGTCTAGTTCATAAAGAAACCTGATGGGAAGTGTTAGAAAATATTTGCTAGAGGAAGAGAACCTCTGTCCCACTCCAACCAAGGCGAGACTGTGACATAAGTGAGAAGCTGGCACCACCTGGTGGCTGAAGTAGAAATGGCAGGTGGATCCCCACAGAAGAGACTTCCCACACAGGAATCTCATCCTGCAGGGGCGCCTGCTAACCTTCCCCAAACACAGCCTCTACTGCCAACTCCCTAGACCTCCCCCAGGCCTCAGTGCTTGACACTTCTTCAAGGGCTTCAGAGATCCAGGAAAGAGCTCTGGCTGAGAGGTGGGAGCCCACACTGTTGTTAAGTTGTGTCTGACTCTGTGACCCCATGGACTACAGCATGCCAGGCTTCCCTGTCCCTCACTATCTCCAAGTTTGCTCAGATTCATGTCCATTGAGTTGGCGATGCCATCCAACCATCTCATCTTCTGTTGCCCACTTCTCCTGTCTTCAATCTTTCCCAGCATCAGGGTTTTTTCGACTGAGTTGGCTCTTTGCATCAGGTGGCCAAAGTAGTGGAGCTTCAGCTTCAGCAACAGTCCTTCCAATTAATATTCAGAATTGATTTCCTTAAGGATTTATTGGTTTGATCTCCGAGTCCAAGGGACTCTTAAGAATCTTCTCCAGCACCACAGCATCAGTTCTTCGGTATTCAGCCTTCTTTACGGCCCCAAGTCTCAGGTCTGTGCATGACTCCTGGAAAAACCATAGCTTTGACTACACAGACCTTTGTCCACAAAGTGATGTCTCTGCTTTTCAATACACTGTCTAGGTTTGTCATACTTTTCTTCCAAAGAGCAAGTGTCTTTTCATTTCATGGCTGCAGTCACTGTCCAGAGTGACTTTGGAGCCCAGTAAAATCAAACCTGTCAGTTTCCACTTTTTCCCCCATCTATTGGCCATGAGGTGACAGGATCCCTTACTGCTGTTCCCTCATCTGCCACTTGCTTGTCGGGTGACCCTGGGCAAGGGCACTGCCCTCTCTGGACCTCGATGTCTAGTGTGAGGGAGTTAAAACTGGTTTCTAAGGACGCCCAAGGCCTGTCACACTCCATCCTCTCCATCAGGAGCATCCAGGGGCCCTGCCACCTGCCTGTCCCCTGTACCTCCTGCCCACAGAGATGACGTTACGGGTGAGAGAGGGACAGTTCTTCCTGGAGGTGGAAGAACAAGTGGGCCGGCCTCCCAGGTTCCATCCCAATCCTAAGGTCTTAGATTGCAATGAGCAAGCCCCTGACCCAAGCCCCCCGGGCCAACTGCCACTCTTGCTGTGAAGGTCATCGGCGGTCACTAAAGATAGAACTCTGCCACTAAATGACTCTGACTCAAGCGCCAGCTTCTCAAGGGCTAGGGACTCTCAGAGAGCTGAGGTGGCTTTCTCTCTCCGGCTGGGGACTCCCTGAAGGCTGAGGCAGTCTCTCTCTCTCTCCCTCCTGCCTCTCTACATGGGTCCCTGACAGGCTGAGACCCCTAGACCAAGGGCTTCCTAAGGGCAGGCCTGTCTCCTTCCGGTGTTTCCAGAGCTCTGAGCACAGCAAGGCAGGTCCCGAAGGCAGCTTGGGCCCCAGTCCCTGCCCGGACACCGAAAGAAGGCGGCGAGGCAGCGAGGCTCTGAGGCATGTGTAGAATAAATATAACTTTATTCTTTATCCAGTAGATCTCAGTGGCAAGTCCAACAGTAACAGGTGCACCAGCGGGCTCTGGGGGGGATGAGACCCCCAACCCCGGGGCAAGGAGAGCAGGGCAGAGCCAGCTCCCCCAGCCCCGGGGGAGCAGGGGTGACGTGAGGGGACCCCCTGTAGGCCCGTCCTGCGGGGCAAGAAGGGGGCACGGGTGTGCGGTGGGGGGCAGGCCAGGGAAATGGAGGAACTCAGGCCCCGTGTCTGTCGGCCTGTCTGTCCACTGTGTGTGTGTGCGTGTGTGTGTGTGTCTGGGGGCCCTGTGGGCGGTGCTGGTGGCCATGAGGCTGGAGGGCAGGGGAGCTTGGACCCCCTGGCCAGCCCCTTCACGTGGAGGGGAGCGCTGGAGGGCTTCGGTGACGTGGGTTCTGATGGGGAAGCAGCTACGCCGAGGACACAGGGCAGAGAGACACATGCCTGGAGGTCCTGAGGCCCCGGTGCTCTGCCCTCAGCCCTGTCTCGGGGGTGAGCCACTCCTTCCAGGGGTTGCCGGGAAACTGTCCTTGCCCAGTGGTTAGGCAGAGAGAGAGGAGAGGGCAGGCCTTGGAAAGTTAGTACTTCACAGTTTTAAAGAGAAGACTGAGGAGGAAATGGCTGGGGAGGGGGCCTTGGGGGGCACAGGGACTTGGAGAGAGAGGGGAAGCCCCTTTCAAGCCACTCCCCTCCCCCAGGGCCCACCCCCCCCCAGCTCTGAATCCAGCTCCCCCCCAATACACAGCACACTTCAGTATAAATGTGCTTAAAATGAAAATTCTTATTTAAAAAAATCAAAACCAGAAAAAAAAATTAAAATAAAAACAAAACCAGCGAGAATTAATACCTGGGGGTTGGTATGGCAAAGTATGTACAGGGGATTCCCCCACCCCTGGCCCACCCCCTCTGTCACCAACCAAGGCAGGGGGGGGTTCCCCAACCGGGGGGCAATGGCTTGAGAGTTCTGAGGATGGGGGAGCCAGGTCCTGGCATTTGCTGGTGATGAAGATGTGGCGAGGTGGGCAGAAGGGTGTCTTGATGAACACGAAGCCCCCAGGCCCCATCCCAAGGCCTGGGACCAGTGGTCCTCACTCAGTCCACGGCCACGCCCCTGACGTCAGCCCAGGCTCCAGGAGAGGGCAGTCCAACGCAGGCCCGGGTCTCTGTCTGAAGAGTCGCTGCCACCTCCTCCCTCCAGTCCCCCGGGCAAGGGAGGACAGGTGGGGCGCAGGGCTGGCGGGGGTTGCATGGTTGGTAGAAAGGCAGACAAAAGCCAGGGCACGGGGTGAGGGCTGTGTCCACGGGGCAAGGGCAGTCACGGGGAGTGGGTGGCCGGGCTGCTTCTGTTCGAGCTGGGGCTGAGGCTGGGGCTACAGCTGCCAGGCGGGGCAGCCAGGCCGCCCCCATCCCGCCCCCCACTCCCCGCTTGTCCGCTCAGAGTGTCCAGGCCCTCTGAGTTCTCCAGCATTTCCTGGATGAGAGGTGGCATGGAGCCCGGAATCTCCATCTTCAGCGTGATCACCCGCTCAGCCCCTGCAGGAGAGGAGAACGGTCAGTGCGCCCACCCTGCTCCTCTGGCCCTGCACACAAGCCTGGCCCCAGGAGGGAGCATGTAAGGGGTAGGAGGATCCACAGTACCAGCATCAGCTCCCGCCACACACCGAACCCTGCGCTCAGTTTTCTGACCTAAGCCAGCTCTCCTCAGCCCCCACAGCTGAAGGGCAGCAGGGCAAAGTGGCTCCCAACTCTGGCTCTGGGGTCACTGGGCTTGATGCCAGGCCCTTCCTACGTGCTGCTGACTCTCCTACTGACATCTCAAGACAACTCTGTAAATGTTATCCCTGCTCTGCAGATGGGTAACTGAGGCTCAGAGCCGTCGTGTGACCTGCTCAAGGACACAATGGTCTGGTTCCAGAGCCATGCCCTAAACTAGCATGCCAAGACGACACTGCCACCTTGGGGCTCACAGGCAGGGAGGTCACCTGGGCACGGTGGGGTCCAGGTAAGTGGGGCATCACATGGGCACAAAGATGTGGGGTACTGGCTCAGATGCAGGAGGCCTGACTCTGGACATGGATGGCAGACACACAGGGAGAGAGCCTCACCCTTAGCACTGATGCTCCGGAGGTCTGTGATCTTCATCAGCATCTTGGGGAACATGTGTGGGCGGCTGGGCCTCCGTTTCCGCACATAGACCTTCAGTGCCTCAAGCAGCGGCTCCTGGAGCATGTCCACCCTGTCTGGCTGCTCCAGGTCCTGCCGGTCTGAAGAAGCAGAGAAGCCCGCTCAGTCCGGTGAGGAGCACAGCTGCGGGCCCCTTCGTGACCACCAGGGGGCGCCCCTGTCCAGGCCACAGGCCGAATATTGTTGCTCCCCAGGCCTCCCCACACAGAGAGGCCCTAAGAGGCTCTCAAATGTGAGCAAAGAGGAGCTGGGGACAAGGGTGTCCCAAAGCTCACCCTGAGAGCCCACACCCCTAAACACAGGCAGTGCCATCTTTAAGTAGAGGTAGGTCTCCCACTCCTGCTGGTTATTCTGGACACCAGCCCAATATGGCAGCACTCATGTCAATAAAATAGTAACAGCACCCAACATTTCCTGGGTCTTACTCTGGGCTCACTGTGCCTTATTTATTACCTCCTAATCCTCCCATCAACTTTATGAAGTGGAGACCATTACTGCCCCCATTTTACAGAAATGGAGGCTCAGAGAAGTTCAGCGACCCTGCTGAAGGTCACATGTTGGCCAGGATTTGAACCTGAGTGGTCTGACCTCCAAGTCCTCACTCTTAAGCCCCCTGTAAGGAGCGCTGCCTGGAAATAGGGAACCAGAGCTCAGGTCTCCATCACTGTTCCCTTGCCCTGTGGCCACAGACCAGACCCTGCTCCACTGGGACTCAGTTTCCTGTCTGACAGGTGCCTTTCTGATCAAATGATCCCCCAGCTTCTCCCTGGGAGAGGCTCCGCAAGCCACACCACCACCCCTGAGCCTGACCCCCAGACCCAGGGCCCCTGCCCACCTCCACAGATGAGGCAGATGGCGCTGAGCAACCCAGTCTCAGCGTCATCCATCTCCAGGGGCAGCAGCTGGTTGGCGAAGGCGAAGACCAGGTCCGTGAGTGGGCCAAAGCCGGCGTTGTGCATCTGGGTCCGGTTCAGGGTCAGCCCGTCCGAGAAGGTCATTGTGTCCTGCTCGGGCGTGTACCGCGTGCAGATCCGCAGGATCTGGGTGCAGAGGGTTCTCGAGTTCAGGAACTCACATCTGCCAGCACTTCCGGCACCAGCATCCCCCCCAGGACCACCTGGCCGGCAGCCAGACCACTGCGGTTCTACAGAACCTTCTGTGCAACACAGTAGCCACCAGTCACACTGGTGACCGCTGGGCACTTGAGACATGCTGAGTGCAACTGAGAAACTGAATTTAATTTTAATTAATTTCAATTTAAAACAGCCATACATGGCCAGCAGCTACTGTATTAGACAGTGCAAATCTACAGCATCCTGCCTCCACACAGAGAATTAAGAGGGAGACAAAACATTTCCAGGAAGGCCCAAACCAAAGGGGATTTCGGTCTATGGTTCCCAGGGCTGGGTACAGAACAAGAGCTCAGTAAATGCACCTCATCTTCAGCTCTCTCAAACCCTGACCCTGCCTCTTGCATCTCCCTTCCACCAGGAGCAGCAGCCTGGTCACACCCCAGGTTCCCGCCCTTGGAGGTCGCCAGGAGGGAACAGGAGGGCTGAGGAAGACAGGGAGGACAAGCCTCCCTCCTGCCTTGGATTTGACAGTCTCATCCGCCCTCATCCTGCCTCAAGTCCAGCCTACCCTCTGGCCCCACCAAATGCCCTGCAGGCCCCTGAATCCCACTGGTCCCACACCAGCAGGCCTTTCACATACCGCTCTACACACCTCTAGAGGCTACCTCCTCTGGGGCTCTTCCCTCGGGCCCAGCAGTGCGGCTCTCTGTCTTGCAGGGAGGGGACAGCTCTCCCCCATCTGCAGCCAGCACTTATCACAGTTTTGCAATCTCTGTTTACCTATCTGTTGCCTCCACCAATGGAAAATTCTTGAGAGGGGACAGTGGTGTGTTCACCTCTGTTCTGACACCCAGTTCAAGGCCTGGCCACACAGGGTCCCAGGTGAACCTTTATTAGACTGAATAGACGGGAAGATGGGTGGCTGGACGGAAGCACTGAATCAAAGATGGGCTGAGGATGGATGAATGAGCGTACAGGTGAATGGGTACACACCCGGCTGCTGGGTGGCTAAGCAGACAGGTCGACATGCGGGGGAGAGCAAAGGTGGCTGTTTGGGTGGGTGGGCCTTTGGACAGGTTGACTCCAGACGGATTTTTAGGAAGGTGCTTATTTGAGCGGCAGGACATCCTCCAAGAACACAGGGGGCAGTGCCTAGGTGGGCAAGGTGCAGACCCTCACCAGGATGTCCAGGCAGGCAGCCTTGAGGAGGGTGATCTGGTCCGCAATGGTGAGGGTGGTGAAGCCGGGCAGTTGCTTGGCGAACTCCACAGTCTTAATGATGCACTTGGTGGAGAGTTCACTGAACTTGTCCCAGAGGTCAATGTCCAGGGAGACACGCTGTTCTGAGCTGTTGTTCTGGGCGGATGGGGGGGGGGGCGGGGGGAGGAAAGTGAGGGCCTTCCCCTGGTGGCACCCTTCTGGGCCTGGCTCTACCTGCCCCGCCCCACAGGCCTGCCCTCTACTGGCCTTCACTTCCTGAGAGGCGGGGAAGGGGCAGACAAGGCAGCCCAAGCAGGGCTGCGGAGGGGCAGGCCTGGAAGAAGCAGGCATGCCCCTGGGGGACTGTACCGAAGTGTATTTGCCCAGCTGGGGGGAGGGGCAGGCCTGAAAGCTGGAGGGGTATGAGGTTGGGGGGGAGTGGGCCATACCGTAGTGTATTTGCCCAGTTGGCAGAGCGCAGGGAAGGTCTCCTGATGCGCTTTGCGCACCTTCTCGATGAGCTCCCCCACCTCCGGTGTCAACGTGTAGCTCTCGGAGCACTCGGGCTTGGGCACCTCCTTCTTCTTCTTGTTCCGGTCATTTCTCACGGCTGTGGAGGGCCCAGGCCGCACAGTGAGAGGGCAGGTGGGGTCAGTGGTCCATCCCCCCAGCCGTCCAACCCCAGCCCAAGCTCCTCCGACCAGACTAAGAGCTGTCATTGCACAGAAGTGCACACACACGTGAGTGCACAGGCAGGCGGGACATCCACACAGCCGGTCCCTTGGCCCCCCGCTGCGGTGCCCACCCGGCCCTCACGCTGAGGCCTGCCCCAGGGCCTGTGACCACAGCATGCGTGCCCCAGACCAGCTCGCTCTCCCGGCGTCTGCTCCAGCTCACTCTCCAGGGTGAAAGCCCATGTGCAGGTGTCCCAGGTCTGTGCTCCCAGCCTCCCTGCCCCCGGCCCTCCTGGCAGTGCTCGGGATGGGCTCAGAGCAGCTCCCTGGGCAGGCAGACACGGAGTAGGGCTCCCCAGCCTGAGAGTAGGGGGCCGGGTGGGAGACTCTCTCGGCCCATTAGCCGGGGGAGCTGACAAATCGCCGGGGGCGCTGAGCCGCACACACCACTCGGCTTTAAAGAAGCGATGGGGTCGTTACCAGCCGATTATCCCAGACACACAATCACTCACGGGGCCAGTGGTGGCGGCTGCTGACGCTGGAGGAAGAGAGGGTGGGGGGTGGGGGACCCAGGGAGGGGGTAGCAGGGTGGTGGGGGAGCTGGCATAATTTGGAGATCACTCATGTCGATTCTGCAAATTCAATAAAGTGCAAGGGAGAGAAGGGAGCGGGAGAGGGAGAGAGGGGGGATAATTTGGGAAGAGAAAATTGCAGCTGTGACAAGACGTTTATCATTCGGAAGCTTTAATTCTATTGAAATGGCAGCTGCTCAGCTCCGGGGCACAGAGCAGCCAGGGAGGAGGTGGAGGGAGGGGAAGGGGGAGTTGGCAGTGGGAGGGAGAGGGGGCCCCACCCTGGTCCCCCTGCCATGAAAAGCTCTGGGATCCGAAGGTGGCAGAAGCAGGAGGAGGAGGAGGTGCTGGGCCTGCAGAGAAGGGTCCCAGGTCTGCAGGTCCCAAGTTGTCTCCCGCTCCGCAGCGTGGAGCCACCACTTCCTATGCTGCAGAACAACACAGCCCTTTCCTCCTGAGGCAGGAGGTGGCCGGGTACTTCAGGGTCCCTCTACTCCTGTCCCCCAACCATGTCCCCTCCCCACTTCCTTCTTCCACTGCCCTGCCCACAAAGGGCTAGAGGGTCCTGCGCCCCCTCCCCCACCCCTTCCCCCAAGGCTCGGGCTCCATGGCAACGGCCACGCAGACAAGGAGGCGTCTGTCAGCGTCATTTATCTCTGACATCATCAATCACCGGTCACCAAGGCAACACCCATGATTCAACACAAGAGGGTCTCCCTGTCCAGCCCTCCTTCTTTCCCTCCATCGGGCCTCAGCTGAGCCCAAACTGGAAACCCCCATTCCTCTGGGACTAGAGAAGTCCCAATTCGCTCCTCCAACTCCAGGTCCCAGGCTCCACCAGACAAAGGCTCTTAGATCCCGGTGCCTGCAGCAACCCCCAACACATGCACACAAATACCCAGCAGCACCCCTGTCCTCAGATGCACGATCAGGGTGGGGGGACTCCGGGATGCTTCTGAGCCCAGCCCCAAAGCCAGTCAGAGCCTGGAAGCAAGCTGGCAGGGGCAGACACGTGCACACACGTGAGCAAGCCCACACAGCCCGGCTCACACGAACAGGAAGGGCTGTCCACCCATGGACACACAGATGGTGAGACAGACAGGTCCGTGCAGCTATACATGAACTGTCCTCAACCATGAGTCAAGGCACCGCATCACGGTAAGGTCCATTTACACCCACACGTTCATCCACATGCCCCTGCTCCTCTGGCTTTAGGGGCCAGGAGCTCACACCCTGCCCAGTGCACGGCACAGCCCCGTCAGTGGCACTCACACTCCTTGGACATGCCCACTTCGAAGCACTTCTGCAGCCGACAGTACTGGCAACGGTTCCGGGTCACCTTGTTGATGATGCAGTTCTTGTCCCGGTGACACGTGTACACCATGTTCTTCTGGATGCTGCGGCGGAAGAAGCCCTGGGTATAGAGAGCAGGGAGTCAGGTCAGTCACACCCACAGTCGAGCAGTGCTGGCCTATAGCCTCAGTTCGAGGGCTGAGGGTCAGGCGACTACTGTCCCCAAGCCTTTGACCATCCCCTACCCGATAAGGCCAGATAAGACGGGGAGAAGGGTACACCTACAAGGATACCCCGGGAAGAATCTGAGCATCTGCTGCCTCCACACTGGGATGGGGAGGGGGCTTCCCCCACCCTGCGCACATAGACCTGGCTTCCTCACCCTGGGGAAGGGGACCGCAGGCTGCTGGTGGGTCAGGAAAAGGGGCAGACGGGGCTAGATGGGAGAGAGACAGAGCTCTAGAACCCACAGCCCTGGGCTCGGAGTGCAAGAAAAGAAGACAAGCAGGAGGGGCCAGAGAGATACACACACAGGCTGGCCTGGCCTGACAGGTGGAGACATGAGTGCTCACGGGCAAGGCAGCAATACACATGTTCACTAACCAGGCAGATGAGCACAGGTCACAGGGTGACTAGGTTGGTCAGAGGCTGCCCATGTGGGCTAACAGAGAGATGGACAGACACCTGACCAGGGCAGACCACGAACAGCTGGTCTGGACAGGACAGACAGATACAGAGAGTCCAAGGCCTTGTGCTTTTTGCCCTTGACCTCTGCCCCACACCTCGTGGCCACTCCACACTGAGGGGGAGCCGTAGGGCCCCAAGCCCCAAAGCTGTGCAGCTTCTGATCCCCAATCCCTGGGGAAGAAACAGGTATACAGAGACTCAAGCCCTGGGTAGAGGAAGCAGGAAGGTCATGCCCACAGCTTCCGGAAAGGTGGCAGTCCCGTCTGCACCCTGGAGCCTAATGTGGGCACATGGAAATCCGGCCAGACGCTGGGGAGCCCCAGCCCGGGCACCTGAAGGAGAGGCCAAGGCAAGGCGCCTGCTCCTGACGGCCTCCTGCCAGGCTGCCATGGTGAGGTGCGGGCAGGCCACCAGGGGCAGGCCTCCTGGGTCCCCAGCCAAGAGCCAGTCGGCAGCCAGTTCACCATGGCAACGCGGGCAGCGGGAGCAGAGCGGGTGTGAGCCCTGCCAGCTGGAGGATGGAGATGCTGGGGGCAGAGTCAGGGCTGGAGGAGGACCTCCGGTTTGGGAGACCCCTGCTCATCTATGGTAAGGAGGTCCTGCTGAAGGCTTCCTCTACTCCAAGGCTGCTGCCACCTTCCGCACAGAAGTTAGAGCAGCAGCTTTAGGGACACCCCCCACATTCACCACTACCAGTACAGTCCCCATACCCAGCAGTGGGAACATCCCACTTATCTAATCAGGACTGTCCTTCCCCACGACCCCCTGGACTCACCTTGCAACCCTCACAGGCGCTGACCCCATAGTGGTAGCCTGAGGATTTGTCTTGACAGACAAAGCAAGGCTTGTAGATGCGGGGGAGGGGAGGCGGCGAGGGGGGGCTGGGCACGATCTCTTCGGAACTGCTGCTCTGGGTCTCGATGGCTAGAAAGAGAAGGGCGGTTAGAGAACCAGGCCACCACCCTCAGCACGGCGCACACCTGGCCTCCAGGTCTTGTCCAGGAGCCTCTCCCAGCTGCCCCAGGGCTGCCAGATGTCAATCTGGGGCAGGGGCAGTCTTGGGAAAGTTGGCACTCCCCCAGCCAGACTGCCAATGACGCCTCCAGCACCCCATCAGTCCTGCCTAGTTTCCCAGGACCCCACCTTCAAAACCAGAAACATCACATAATAAACCATCAGATTCGTAGGTGGATGTGACTATACTGAGTAGGTGCCAGGTGTAGGTGTCAGCCTGGGTCCACAGCCCTGGCTCCCCCCCACACCCAGTCCCACCTCCCCCAGGTGAGGAAGGGGTTAAGGCCTGAAGGAGGGAGGGGCCAGGACAGAAGCTGGGGGCAGAGGAAACTGGGGTCAACAGGATATTCAAAGTTGGCCACTCCCCTACCCCTCTGCTTCCGCTCCCCTCTCCACCCCCACTACCAGCAGCGACAGCCCCTCCTCCGCCCAAGCAATCCCCTGGCCAGGGATCCAAGGCCTGGTGCAGAGTCAGGAACACTGGGGCACAGCAGGCACGGACTCCCTCAGAGAAGCAGGGGGACCCCGTGGAGACGGGGGAAGAGTCCCTGTGGGCCCCGGAAGCCCATGGCTCTGAGTGCACCCTGGCTGGGGGGAAAGCATGACAAAGGGGGTCTGTTCCCATCAATGCTCTGTCTGTCTGGCCATAGAGTCCATAGTATGTCCGGGTTACTGTCCCCCTCCCCTCTTGTTATTCAGCTCCAAGAGGGCAGCCAGGAGGGTGACCCCGCCAGCAGGGGCAGCCCCCACTAGCGGAATCCTCCCCAGTGCCTGGCCCCATGCCCATCACCCAGGCAGAACAGGGCTGGGCTAGGTGGGGGCTGTCTGTGCCTCAAGCAAGGGCAGCTCCGGGTGCACTGTACTGGATGGGAACTGTGACCCGGCCACCCCCAGATTCCCAAGGGGCCAGTGGCAGCCTCCTGAGGCCTTTGCCAAGTCCACTGGTCCAGGGCCAAGGATGCCTCCCTGAGTAGATAGATCCCTACCTCCTCCCACACCCCAGACTCCTACCTAGCCTCACCCCAAACCCCAGCACACGAGGTTCTGGAATTCAGAAGGGCCCAGAGTTCCAGCCCAAGCACCTCATAGCATCTCACAGTGGGCTCATGTGGCCCCAAAATCCAAGCACAGAGAAAAGCAGCACTCAGATGGGGGGCTGGCAAGCTGCAGGCTACCACCCTCCCCCCTTACCTGCAGACACAACCAGAGACTGCCAGGCGGCCGATGACAGGGAACCAGGCCAACAACCTTGGCAAGGCTTTCCTGGCTCTTAGTTGGGCCCGGGCACCACTTCCCTGGTCAGCCCGCTGACCAGCACTGCTATGGCCCTGCGTCCCTGTCCGTGCCCGGAGAGCAGCCTGCAGCAAAGGGTCAGTGGATGCTCACAGCACACCCCCAGAGATCCAGCCTCTGCTGACCCTCCTCCACTACTCTGCTCCTCACCCCAAATCGAACTGTCCTGGCCTGGTTTTCCCCCACCTCACTCTCCCGGAGGCCAGACAAGCAAATCAGACAGGCGAGAGGCCTGAGAACAGCTGCTGTGGGGGAGCAGGGTTGGGGGGCCTGGGTGAGGCCAGGAGGCAGAGGGGTGAGCGACAAAGAAGCCCTTTGTTGTGCTAACTTTTTCCAAGACGTAAAAGGAGTAACAATAGACAATCCAGACTAGTGGGGGGTGGGGTTGTCAAGGACAAGGGGATGTGGGGGGGACCGTGGCCTAGAATCCGTCAGCATTCCAACAAGCAGGGGACCCAATAAGCAGAGGCTGGAGGCACTGACCTACCCCCCTCCCATCCGCTCCTATCCAGTCTTTGCCCTGGGCCCACCTCCCCCAAGTCTCAAACCTCTCCAATGGACCAGAAGGCAGGGGGAGAAAGGACAGAGGGAGCTCTGGGTTCAGAGTGGGCTCGAGAGAGGGGAGGGGCATGGACGCACAGGGGGTGCCCGGGTGAAGGACAGACAGCTCTGAGGCCAGGGACTGACTGGAGGGCCAAAGGCTTGTAGAAATTTGGAGCTAAGGCCAAGTCCAAAGGCTGTTAATGAAACTGGAAGATGTGCTTTTTTAAACTGTGCTTTTTGGCAGGATGGGGGGTGGGGGCAAGATGACCCAAGGTGGGGGTACAGTTTGGTTTCAGTGAGGCCTCCTTTCGGCCCACCCCATAGCAGCCGGCTGCCTCTGGGGCCGGAACTCTGCTCTGCACCCCCCCCCCACCCCCAGCACACCCCCACCTGTCAACCAGGTAACAGCTCTGAGGTTTCCCACTGTGCCCTTTGAACCCAGAGCCCCGGCCCAGTCCCCACCTCCCCAGAATGCAGCCAGCAGCCTCAGAGGAACAAGGGACACTCTGGGATCCTCCCACCTTCTGCAAAAGTTAGCCTGAACTCTGCACACCTGGGGCAGTAAGGACTGCCACGACCTGGCCTCTCCCCAGAGGCCCCAGCACATAGACCTCTCCTCTTCCCGCAGAAGGACGGCACGGGAGAAGCACCACGCCTTCTCGGGCTCAAAGTTCCAGCGCCTGGCGGGGGGCTGGCACCGGCCCAGGAAGCCAGGCGTCCCCTCCCGCCCGCGCTGCCGGGCTGCCCCGCCCCCGGCCCCGCCGGGCTGCGGCCGGGCAGGAGGCGCAGAGGGCTCCGGAGTCCCCCGCGCCCCAGAGCCCCTCGCAGGCGCACAAGGGGCCGGTTTCCTGGAGGAGATCAGCAGGAAATCAGCCGGGCCCCCGGCCAGCGGCTCCCCTCCCAATCCAGCTGGCGCCCGGTTCTCTGCAGCTCCCCTCGCAGCCCCCGGGGAGGGCCGAGGAGGGGGCGCCGGGCGCTGGGCCCCGCCCTGCCTCCACCCCGGAGGAGGGTGGGGGTGGCTCTGGGTGCAGCGCTGCGGCCGGGGCGGAAGAAGGCCCCTACCCAGCGGCCGCCGATAACCATCTCTCCCCCTCCCCCCACTAAGGGCATCCACGTGCTTCACATTCTTGGACGTCTGGGAGCGGGCGGAGGCATGAGCGGCGAGATTGGTGGGGGACAGATGGAGACCCACTTCCTCTGTACCCCTTATCCTCTGGCGCCCCAAATCGGGGGCTCTGGCGAGGGAGGCAAGGTCCCCAGGGTCCTGAAGGGTCGGAAGGTCTCCTCCCACAGCCCACCTGCTGTTTCTTCCCACCGTTGGTGGAGGTGGCAGGAGGGAAAGGAGAATTTGGTGGACAGGGCCCTGAGGGCTCCCGTCATCAAAGGACACACTGGTGGGTTGGGTAATGACCCCATGTGCTCTAGACTCGCTCAGGTCACCACCCCCAGAGCCCCCCTCCCAGCCTACACAGCCTTGGGGGCTGAGCCCACTGCCACACACCCACACTCCGACCACAGGCACAAGGCAGCCCAGGCCTCTGGCTCCATGCTGCCCCGTGTCCTCCACTTCCCCATCGCCTGCTGGACTCCAGGATCCCCCAGACCTTGTCTGGCCAGTTTGGGGCCAGGAAGAGCTGAGCTGCCCCCAAGGGCTGGAGCCCAAGGTCTCAGATCCTCGCTCCTCCCCAGACCTCTGGCAAAGGCGGCCGAGACTGTGGAGGGAACAACTGCGGCAGCCATACCCCCAGTGACCCCACTCTGGAGGGGGGACACCTTCCTTCAGTTCTGGGAGGATGGGAAGAAAGGTCCTGGTGTATGTCACATTTCTCACCTGTCCCCTTCTCCCTAAAGTCCACCCAAGAACACCCCTCCCTCCCTCCCACTGTCTGCAGCCTACCAGGCAATCTGCCCCAGAGGCAAAGGTCAGGGGGCAGGACGATAGAGGCTGGGGGTGAGGTGGCTCTAAGACGGGGCAGAGATGGGCGTCGCCCCACCTCAGGTCTCTCTTCCTACCGCAAAGGTGTTGGGGACTGCCCTTCAACCTCCGGCAGCTCGCCAGGGCCCCAGAGACCCACTCCACCCCTCCTCCCTGGCAGGCAGGAGGGGAGGCAGCCAGTCCGGGAGTGGGGTAGAAGCCCCAGGGAAGAGCTGAGCCCAGAGAAGACGAAACCAGAGCCAAGTAACAATAACCCCCTGAGCGCCGTTCTCCCCCTCAGGTACACTACCTCACAGCTGGGTATAAACACGCCCAGGTGTGCACCCCGGGCACTCTCGGCTCCCGCCAAAGCACAGAGCCCCTCCCTTCCAGAGAAGCCTGAACCCAGACGGGACAGCCAGCAAAGGAGGTGCCAGGACTCCAGGATTATCATGGGCGGCCCTTGTAGGGACAGCCCAGCGCCTGCCCCCATCCCCAGGTGAAAACCGGGAAACAAAAGGACACGCTGGGTTGGGAGGGGACACATTCCTCGCTTCCAGAGGAGCTCCAGACCCACAGAAAATCAACCTCAGCCTCCAGAGGACAAACCGTTTCAGGATTACGGGGAGGGGGTACCCTTCCCGCCAGATTAACTTCCCCTCTCCATTCCTGGTACAGCCAAGTATCCAGGACCAAGGCAACCCTTAGATGGACAGGTGGCCTGCCCCAAGGTGTAAGGGTTGGGTAGGGTGGCCAGCGGGTATCTGATGGAGTTGCCCCTTCTTGCAGCACCCCGCTGCCAACACCAAAGACACGGAGCGCTCCCCTGATACCCACCCAGACGGCACAAGGGCAAGAGCTGGGGGCAGCAGCTGCTGCCCAGGAGGGGCTGTCCCCCAGGCTTTGGCAGGGGTGGGATCAGAGGAGGAGGCCCCTCGTCCGAGAAGCAGACAAGCCCACTCTACGACCTTCACCCCACCCTCCTGGATGGCAGAAAGGACCACTCAGTTGTGAAGCTACTGGATTCCAAGCAAGGAGATATAGGGACTTCACTTCCCCTCCAAGAAGTGGAAGGAGAGACGAACAAACGTTTCCTGAAAAGATGACCCCCCAAAGTTTCTCTGTCGGAACACAACAGAAATAAGCGCCCAGGGTTACTCGCGGGGAGTCCAATTGTCCAACAAGGGCACCCGACGTTCAGCAAGAGAGTCAAGGGAAAGTGAAGGGTCAGAGGCAAGACCACCTCACCACGTCCCCAGTCCGCACCCCCTAGTAGCAGCGGAAGCCCCACAGTCCGCCCCCACTCCCAGCTCCCACAATAGGAGGGGGAGGCCAATACCTACAGTGGTTTGAGCCATTCCAAAGCGGAGTCCGGAGCGGAGTGGAGTAGGGGCCGGGAGCAGGGAGCCCCTTCTCCGGAAGCAAACAGGCCCGGTTCTGGTTATAAAAATCCACCACCAGGAAGGGATTGGGGGTGGGGGTGAGCCCCCCCACGTCCACACTCTCGTACATCTTCCCCGCGAATACAAGAGGTCCGGGCGGGGAAGTCCTGCGCGCCGCCTCCCTCACTCAGTCGGCGGCGCCATCCAAGAGCTGCTGGGGGCGAGGGGCACGTCCCCCGCGCCCCGACTGGTGACCCGGGCCGGGGGCCACCTTCTGCCCGAAGTCCCGCGTCCAAATCGGCCGGCCGCCCTGCGAGTCCCAGGTGAAAGCAGGCAAGTTGTGTGTACTGGGGGAGGAGGGGAGTCCGCCGACTGCCCTCGGGAACGCCCGGCCGAGGCCCGGGAACTCCGCAGCTTCACCTCGAGGGGGCTCCCGTCGCGAGTCTCATGGTGTCCGAGGCAGCGTCCCGCGGCTCCCCGAGCGCGCCGGCCGGGGGCGGGATCGGCGCGGGGCGGAGGGTGACCGAGCACTTCCTCCTCCCCACCACCCCGGGGCTCCCGGGCTTCTCCCGGGCGAGGATTCGGATGAGGTGGGGACCGCGCGGCTCCGCCTCCACCAGGCCCGGGGCGGGCGCCCGGCACTCGGTCTCCGGCGGTGCGCGCCGAGGTCCCCCCACCCCGGGCTGCGCGCCCCGTCCCCTGCGGTCCCACCCCCTTTCCTCCGCCCCGTCCCGTCCAGGCGCCGCCCCTGCCTTAACCCTTTCCCAGCGGGTCCGGTTGCAGCGGACGCCAAGCCGGGAACTGAGAGGGAGAGGCGGGGTGTGGAAGGAGATTGCGGGGAGCCCGGGCAGGGGGAGGACCGAAGAGCGGACGGAAAGGGGAAAAGGCTCAAGAGCAGGAGTGCGCGGAGTACGGACGGAGGCTGTGTACCGGGAGAGGAGGGGGCTCCACCGGGACGGAAGAGGGACGGGCGTCTCCCCCATCCCAGTTCCGGCTCCCAGCCTCCCCCGTGGTTGGGTCAGTCCCGGGCCCGGCGAAGCTACGGCGAGGGAGGTGGTAGGCGGGAGGAGGGGGGTGGTCCGGTGTCCTCCCCCAACACACCCCCCACCCAGCCCGGGCCTCATTTGCCTAATGCAATGCGGCTGAACTCTCTCTGAACTCGCCTGGCGGCGCCTCACCTCCGGGTGACCCACCCACCGCTGCCCGTGACATCACCCGCCCGCCAGCCCCCTGCCCGGTTGGGCCGCTCTCCGGGAGACGCCGGGAGTGGCGGCCGGAGACGAAGGGCCAGGGTGCTTGTGGCCAAGTGTGAGCGCCTTGCAGGGTGTCCCGGGTGTGACACTGTGCGGTTCGGGCACCGTGTGAGAATGAAACACCCGGCTTGTGTCATTGTCTGTGACATCATGTGTGACTCCGGCCACCCGCCCGACGGAACCCGAGGCGGCAGCTCCGGCGCTTTGGCAGAAATGCTCGTGCTGAGGAGGGCTCTCCCTGCACGCTTTGCGTGCTTCCGTCGAGCAAAGCCCCGCCCAGGGTGTCTCCCAGAGGCGGAACCACCCTGGGCCTCTCACCGTACCGCCCAGCCCTGGAGTGAGAAAAGGAGGGGCTGATGCCTTCCAGCTGACCACTTCCTCCCGGAAGCCCTCGGGAGGCCTGTTTCACTGGAAGAAAAGCCTACGTTGGGTAGGTCCAGGGAAGTGGGGGGATGCCCTGGGAGAAGAAGACATCTTATTGCCCGCTCTGGCCCTGCAGCCGAGTTCCTCTTTCTATAAAGGGATAGGAATTTACGTGCTTCCCAAGGATATGCTTCTAAAAGCCAGATTTCTAAATTATGTGGTCAGGTAATCCTCACAGCCACTCCAAGAGATAAACACTATTATTCCTGTTTTACAAATAAAGAAACTAAGCTCTCAACAAGGTTAGATGGGTTGTCCAAGATCACGCTGCTAATATAGATTATTTGAACTTTCTACCATCAGAGCCCATATTCCCACCATGCCAAGCCAATGCAAAGAAAACTATTTTCTGATCACCTCCTAGGTGGATACCATGGGGAGCCTGCCTTTTTAGACCTTATGGTGAAACAGCCATTTAGCAAATAATCACACATATATGTTTTTTATTGCATATATATATAATTGCAAGCTGAGATAACTGGTATTATGACACAAGTAAGCACATAAAAAACAAGCTTGAGGGAGAATTAATATGGGCACCTAATTTAGGCTGGAGGGTGAAAGCAGAGACCTAAAGAAAAAGTAGAAGTTTAAAAATTAGTTAGGCAAAGAGCAGGAAGGAGTGGAGTTCCGATAAGAGCCTATGCAAGGGTCCTGGGGTTATAAAAGTCGGAGAGCTTACTCAAGGAACTATCAGGGGACTAGAGTAGATGGCATATACAACTCAAGAAGAAAAGGAGCACAAGGCCAGACCGTAGAGGTGGGCTGAGACCAGACCAGGTGGGCTTGCTGAATTTTATCTCAAATGCAGGGAGAAACCACTGAAAGGTTCCAAGCAGAGGAGAGGCAAGATCTGATTTACAGTGTTACAAATCAGCTTTAACCTTGTGAAGCTGTGTGGAGAATGGATGGCAGGAGGGCAAGAGAGACCAGTCAGAACAGTCCAGGCAGCACACAGGTTAGCACAGCCCAGGAAACTGCCAGTGGTGATAAGTGAGTGAAAGCTAACCAGTCGTGTCCGACTCTGTGCGACCCCATGGACTATACAGTTCAGGCCAGAATACTGGAGCGGGTAGCCTTTCCCTTCTCCAGGATATCTTCCCAACCCAGGGATCAGGTCTTCCCAACCCAGGTCTCCCGCCAGTGGTAATAAAGGAAACTAATCAGTGTGCGGCTTGTGCTACAGCAAAGTTCCAGGACTGCAAAGCAGCAAAGTCTACTGGGCTGGGGGACAGGTGGGTGTGGGGCTCCAAAGTGAGGTCTCACCTAAGTGAGGTGTCTGGGCTGCAGAAGGAAAGCTGGGACCTAGAGCACAGATGCAAGCCGTGGCTGGGGATGAGACTGCTGGGGAAGAGGGCAGATTGCTTCCAAGGCCCTTGGTATCTTTCCTCCCAATGACACAGATCCAGGGCACCAGTTATGTGCTAGGCCTTGCATTCGCAGCTTTGAGGTGCTCAAGGATCAGGGACTGTCCCTGCCACCGCAGACCTGGTGATCGGGAAGAGATCTCCCAAATGATTATAGCTCACGGTGGGTATCAGGTGGAGAGGAGTCCCTTTGTAGGAGAGAGATGAGTTTTATAGAAGAAAAAATAAGGACCTGCGGGCATTCAAAGGAGGTGGGGGGTGGGGTGGAGAGAGAGAGAGGAAGAGGGAACGTCTATGAAGGTTTCTGGGAAGAGGCAGTATTCAAGATGTTCCTTGAAGGATGGATAGGATTTCCGGAGCTGGAGAAGGGGAGAAGTCAGGGTGAGATGCCTGTTCTGGGCAACAGCAAGGTCACGGGGCAGGTCAGAGTAGAACACAGTGTCCTGGGGCAATGGGAGAAGAGGGAAAAGGAAGGTTCCAGCAGGTTCTGGCTGGCCACGGGGTGGGGAGGGGTAGCAGGGGAGGTGGGGAGGGCCTAGTGGCAGGTCTGGGGCCCCTGTCCTCCTCTGCCACATCCCCATAACTCCTCCAGCACTGTGTGCTTAGCAGGCCCTCAGCAGGTGTGGGCTGAACTGAACTGGCCCCCACTTTTCCCCCCAGGCGCGGCTCCCTCTGGTCCCTGACCCTATCTAGAGGGGATAACAAACAGGAAATAATGAGACCCAGGAGCTGGACAGACATCAGGTCCCAGTACAGGGTGCCATCCCCCAAGACAATACCAGCTCCACGCCCCCACTCCCCCCGACCCCGTCATCACTGATCTTACGGGGTACTTGAAGCTCGCCCAGGCCCTCACCAGCAGGCAGGTCACCATGGCCTCCTAGCAGCCTGCCCCAGCAAGGAACAGATTAGGAGTCCTGATTTAAAGAGGAAACGGACTCAAGAGAGGTTGAGTGACCTGCCCCCGGCCACACGGGAAGAGCTGTCCTTTTAAGACTTCTGCCAAAGGGGCCTTGGTCCGTGGGCTGAGGTTCTCTGCAACTCAGAAGTAAGAATGGGGAGGGGAGGACCTCTATTTCTGATCTAGCCAGAGCTGAGGGCCTCTGGTCTACCCTGGGAGGTCCGGCTCCATGGGTTATGCCCCACCTTTGAAAAGGGAGAGGAGGAAGAAGGCGTTGTGGGCACCACCCCAAAGTGATTTGGAGAAGGGAAACATTTTCTCTTTCCACAGACACTACCCCTCAAAGGGTGGTCAGGCCTGCACTGGCACATCCCCATGGGCACAGGGCCCTTGGCATGGGCACACACTATGTCTCAGGTCTGGGCCAGCCTAGAGGACAGGCTTCCTTCCCGGAGTCCCCTCCCCCAGCCCATGCTGGGATCTGGCCCTGAGGGGGTCTGTGCACTGCCAGTGCTTCTAGATAAAAGGTGAGGGGGCCCCATTTTCATTCGAAACCCCATCCAACAGTCTTTCGGCTGACTCTGCATTTTGGACCCCAGGAAGGGCACTGCTAGCAGTTCCCCCGCCCCTTGGGCTCTCTCTCCTATTGTCCAGGGAAAGAGTGGGCAGGAGAGGGAGTGGCAGAGGAGAGGAAGTCTCCCCAGGCTCCCCCAGGCCGTAGAGCCGCTCCCCCGTTTCTAGGCATACATAGCAAATGTGTGGATGGAAACGAAAAGTCTGGACCCGGTCTTTCGGGGCTCCCATCCCCAGTTCCTCTCCCCGTGGCTTCCAACTTCCCTGCCCCCACTCCACAAATGGAAACAAAATAAGAATAAGAATGTGGCTTTTACACTCAGTTCCTCCAGTGTCTGTCTGGAGATGGGGGGAGGCTGGCCCGCTGAGCTCTGCAAACTCCCGGGGCTGCAGTGGGCTGATTCGGGGGCGGGGATGGGTGTGAACAGATTGTATCCGCAGCTTCCAGGACAGGATGGAGATCTGGCCCAGGCCTCTTATCGCTCTTTCCCTCCAGCCTTCAGGATCAAAAACAGAAGAAGGGGCGTGGCTAGGGGAGGCCTTCCCTACGCCCCCTGCTGGGTGAAGCCGGGAGGTCCTGAAGCAGAAGCGGGGCTTCCTCCTACCTTCAGCCAGGGAAGAGGGGGTTTCACCATGGCCCTGATCCGCCCCCCCAGACTCCTCATACCCAGGGCTCCCCACCATACCCTCCCGGGGCTGCCTATCTGGATGGCAGACAACAGCCCAGCTGTAGGGTCACTCAGCTCAGCCACGTAACCACCAGCGCTGTTTCCTCAGGTGTAAATGGAGATAATGTCCCTCTCCCAGATTGTCGGGATTCAGATTTGTAAAACAGTCACACAGTGGGCGCTCCACAGATGTTAGCATCCCATTCTCTCCAGCTCCCACCCAGAAAAGGGTCACGATCCTCTTCCCGTCATAACACCCGGGTACCACGGCCACGAGACAGCGATGAGCGCATGCAAGACCAGGAGCAGAGTGCATTACGTCGGCGATCTTGCCTAACCTCAGCCGTCTGAGGGAGGTTGTGCTTAGATCCCTGTTTTACAGACGAGGAAACACGCTCGGAGAGGTTGTCACACTTGGTAAATGGCAAAGCCAGAACTCAAGCTACACAGCCTACTCCACAGCAACCCCTCCCACCTCATGGAATTCCCAGGGCAAGCAATAAAAAAAGGCAGGTGCGTTTCCTCTCCAGGCTAGACTAACGATAAGAAATAGAGACCCTTCCCCCCTCCAAACACACAACACAATCACAGACCCCTCCCCCTTACACATTCAGTGCCCTAAGTCACCTCCCCCTGCAGCGCACAAACACATTGACACCCCTCCCGGCTCTGGATCTGATTCTCCTCAAACACACTCTGACCCTCTCACCCAATATTTTTAAGCCATTGACCCCCTCCCCAGCACACACCCAACCTTGACCTCCCCACCCCTAAAACACACCCAACCCTCACCTCCCTCCCAAAACACACACAACCCTGACCCTCCCCACAAGGCACACAGAATCCCAAGCCTCCACAGTAAATACCAGTCCTCAAGAGACCAAGCCTCCAGGACTGGTTTGGAGGGGGAGATCTCGTACCATCCCTGGAACTTCCCACTCTGGCTTCCCGGGAGAGAGAGACAACAGCAGGACAAATACCCACCCGTCGCCACTGACCTAGAGAACAGTTCTGTCCTTCCACAGGCCACTGAGTCTCTGAAGCACACCCAGGGTCCAGCCTCCCCCCACCCCAGCTTGGCGAGAGGGATGGAAGGATGGACAACACCTTTGTCGGCGGCAAGTGGAAGGAGGGGGCCTCCTGTGCCAGGCTGCCTGCAGAATGGGTGGCAGGGGACCAGAACATATAATCACTCCTGGTGGGGATGGGGGCCACAGCTGTCCACCCTCCTGGGAAATGCCTGGCCCCCAGCACTAGCCCTCAGGTGGGGGGAGCGAGGCTGCCTCCAGGTCCGAACTTTGATTTGTCATGTTGCACTACCCAGAGCTGAAAGCCAGGGTTACCAGGTCCCGCAGCCTTCCACGAGAAAGAGGGAGATGCCTGGCTCCCTCGGGGTGGATGGGGAGGTTCCTGACCTAAGGGGAAGGAAGGTCAGGGAGAAGCTCAGAAGCTGGGGGTCTGGGTAAGCAGAGGTGTTGTTGTTTACTAGGAAGAGGCAGGGAAACCCACTGGCTCACAGAGGGAGGGGGGCAGGAAGGGGCATTGCTTAACCAGAAATGTGGGCACCCCACCCTGGGGGAAGAAGGTTACCAGGGTGGGAGGTGGGGTACCCGGAAACCCTCCCCACCCACCTCCAAGAAAGAGGAAGAAGCTTGCAACATTCAAAAAGGAGAGCAAAACACTCGCTTGTCCGGCACAAGACAGGGGTCAGGCCAGCCCTCCGTGAGCCAGGCCCCAGGGGGACAGTGTCCAGGGCCCTGTTCCCAATCACCTGGGGAAGAGCAAGCTGTCCACCAGCACCAGGCTGAGCGCTCTCGGTTTCTCCCTCCCTAAAAACCCCACCCTGGCGGGAAGCAAGACACTCTAGTTTCTGGAACTGGGATGTGAACTCCAGTTCCCACACAGATCCCAGGCACCCCAGACCCACTCGCCCCTTCTCCAGCATCCCCTAACTCAGAGACTGGCCTCTCCCATCACCGAGCACAGACGGAAGACCAGGCCAGAATCATTCTGACCCCCAGGTCACGATCCTGCCTGCTGTGCCCCCTCCATGGGAGGAAACAGAAGGTGAGGTCTGAGGAGGCAGCATCCGCCTGCCCCCTTCCCCGGGGCACAGAGGGTAGGGACCTAAAGGAACACAGACTTAGAGCCCCTGCTCTCAGCGGCTGGTGGGGCTGGAGAGGGAGGGGGCCACCGAGCAAGCCAGAGGAGGCGAGCCAGGAAGCAGTGGTGGCGGTGGGCAGCCGGCCAGTGCGGGCAGTGAGGCGCCCAGCCAGGGCCTGCCCCAGGGACAAAGAGACTCCCTGGCTCCAGGGAGAGTGCGCTACCCCCAAGCTGGGAAGGGGGCACTGACCCAGCCCAGCCAGGCGCACAGGGCAGCGGTGCCAGGCAGCTTGCCAGTGGCGTGGGAGAGGCGGTGGGTGCCCAGGGCAGGGTGTTCAGTCCCTGCCCGCCAGGAGAGGTGGGACACGTTTCCCAGGTCAACAGCTGACCGGTCAGGCCAGTCCGCAGTCCATGGCCCCCTTCTACGGCTTCCACCGCCTCCCGCCCCAGGCCAGGCCCCGGCTCCCTCCTCCCCCAAACCCTGGCCTGGCGCCCAGCTGGGCCCTGGGGGCCAGAGTTACTGTAAGCCGCCTGGCAGGACCGAGGCCTGGACTCTGCCAGCTGGCCTCAGTGCCGCCACCTCCCACTACCTGGCTCGGCCAGCCAGGGAAGGGTACCGAGACCCCCACCCAGCCAACAGGCGACCCCCCATGGCAGACGGCGGAGGCGGAGAGAAAACACAGGCCCTGCCAAGAGCAGGCCTGCGGCCACAGCCCGAGTCCAGGCCTGTGTCCCCTCCCGGACTCTCCCCCCATCCCCAGGCTGCCTGTGGGTCCCTCCCCTGCCCCGGCGCCCTCCCCACAAAGGGAAGCACCACCCGGCCTGGCCAGCAGTGAGGGGAGGGGGTGCTACTCCAGTCCCTTCTCTCAGAGGCACTGGAGGGGGTGGGCTGGAGGTGGGGTGCTGTTCTCAGCAGACCAGCCATCCCCACCAAATGTCGAGAGGTTTGTTTACCCGACTCCAGCCTCCTTGTCCAGTGCTTGGAGCTATTTATAAGGCCCTCAACGGCAGAGCACATGAGGGGGCGTGAGGGGCCAGAGGACAGCATTGTCTCAGCTCTCCACACTCCGTGCCACCTCCCAACATCAAACACAACCACGGCGATTAGCCTACTGGCCTTTCATCCTCAAGCCCCCTTGTCCAGCAGGTCCCCCCATCTGGAGGAGACCTGGCCGCTGAGGAAGAGATGTGCCCAGAGGCCCAGCCTTGGGCCTGCTGCCCTCCATGGCCCCCTCCCACGACACTCCCCGACCCCACTTACTGGCTGGGGATGGCGTGCTATAGCCGCTCACTGGAAGCTGGTGCTGGAGAGTGGTCAGAGCGCCTGGGGGAGAGAGTCCACCCAGCATGGGGGGGAAGAAGAAGGCGTAGGGGGGCACCGGGTACCCATTGAGGTGCCCTCCCCCAGGTGTTGGGCAGGAGCTGCTGTTGCTGGCCATGCCAGGCGGCCACAGTCAGAAGCACAGGCAGACAGTCTGGCGGGCTTCAGGCCGCCTCTCCTCGGGGCATGGGGCCTGGGCCCAGAGGGGGCTCGGGTGGTCAGCCCACCCCCCCTCCTGTCCCGGAGCTGCAGTCCAAGGCCAGCAGGCTAATCTCAGGCTCCTGGCACCCCCACTCTAGGGGGAGCCGGTGGGCTGAGGGATGTCCCGAGAGCCAGTCCTTTAGTCAAGCGGTTCTGCGAGCTGGCACTTTCCCGGGAAGGTCCACAGCAGGCCTTCAGGATGCCGAAAAGGAAGCCTCTGCTGGGTGGGCCCCGGCTAGGCGGCTGTGGGGGCCATGTCCTGTGATGCTGCAGAGAGAGAAAAGACAGGTGAGTGGACACCGAGGAGCGGGCTCACGGGCATTCCCCGTGGAGCTCCCCAACCTGGGCGGCCGGAGATTTTCCCGTGGCACCCGGCTGAGCAGACAGCTGGCACCGTGCCTGGCTGGCAGAAACAGCCTGGGAGTAGGGCCCAGACACTGCTGGGGGCGGCAGGACAGCACAGCCAGGCTGGGGAGACGGGGACAGAGCCCAGAGCGAGGAGGGCCTCTCACCCACAGTCCTGAGAGCAAAGCGTCCACGCTGCCGTGCCACCCCAGAGGATTCCTGCAGCAGAGAAAGGCAGCTGGCCCTCCTTCCCCCAAAGCAGGTTACCTGAGGTCAAGATACAGAGAACGTGTGCTTGAGAGGAGGAGGGAGGGGGAGGAAAAGCCGCTTCCCTAAAGCATTGGCACTTCTCAGAAAAATGACTCCTAAGCCAGGGGGCCTTACTTACACCACTTCCCCCCCAAATCCAAGCCCGAGCACCCCAGATGGGTTTGTCCCACAGGCCCAGGGAGGAGGCCCGTTTACATACCTACAAATAGGGAAATGGGAGCTGAGGACTCCTGAGTATCATCTCCATTGCCTAACAGCATGATGGGCTGGGGGTGGAGAGTGTGCCAGGGGACTACCTAGCATGGAAGCCCCCTACTCCCCTCGCCCACAATGAAGAAGCAAGGGAAACTGAGCTCAGACTTCACCCACATCCTCTGCCTGGAGAAGCAACCTCCCTGGAGGGAGTGGGAGGTGAGCAGAAGATGAGAGCCCAGATGCCCCCACCACCATCAGTGTATACACAGATCCACACCCTGTTTGAACAGCTGGGGCCTGAGGATACACAAAGATAACACCGCAGGTAGCAAGAGACAGAGGTGAACCCAGAAATTCCACGACACAGTGAGACAGACAGGCAGCAACAAGAGCAAAGAAAGAGACAGAGAGAGACAGAAGCATCCACAAGAGGGCCAGGAGGATATATATGAACAGTATCAATAAACATGCATGTATTTATATATGAGTGTGTGTATACACACACATACACACACCTGTGACATATATGAAAAAGAAAAGAGAAACATGGCTAATCAAAGCCACAATGAGATACCATCTTGCATCCACCAAGATGGCTATAATCAAAAAGACTGATAATAAGTAGGTGAGGATATGGAGAAATTGAACCTTCATACATAGTTGGCAGGAATGTTAAATGGTACAGCTGCTTTGGAAAACAGCCTGGCAGTTCTTCAGGAGGTTAAACACGGAGTAATACGACCCAGCAATTCCACTTCTACGCATCTACCCAATTGAAGGTAAAACATAAAGTCCACACAAACACCTGTACACGGATACGAACCTTCACACCAACACTCCTCATAGCCAAAAGAGTAGAACCGACCCAAATGTCCATCAACAGATGAATGGATAAATAAAATGCCGTACATCCATACAGTGGAATAGTATTCTGCCATAAAAGGAACAAGGCACTGGGACTTCCCTTGTGGTCAGTGGCTAAGACTCCGCGCTCCCAACGCAGGCAGCCTGGGCTTGATCCCTGGTCAGGGAACTAGATCCCACATGCTGCAGCTAAAAGTTCCCATGCCGCAGCTAAAGATCCCACACATGGCAACGAAGATGAAGGATCTCGAGTGCTGCAACCGAGACCTGGCGCAGCCAAATAAATAAACACATGAATATTTTCTAAAAAGGGACAAAGTCCTGACACATACTACATCATGGATAAACCTTGAAAACATTCTGCTAGTTGTAAAAGACCACCTGTTGTATGATTCCCTTTATATGAAATGTCCAAAACAGGCAAATCTAAAAAGGCAGAGTAGATTGTGGTTAGTTATGGGGTGGGGGGGTGGTGTGGGTGTGGGTGTGGGTTTGAGGGAAATGGGAAGTGACTGCTGAATGGTATGGGGGCTCTTTTTGGAATGATGAAAAATTTCTACAAGTGAACGTGGTGATGGTTGCACAACTCTGTGACTATAGTAAAACCACTGAATTGTACACTTTACTAGGTGGATTTTATGGTATACGAATTATATTTCCATAAAGCTGTTAAGGGGAGGAAGGGAAGAGAAAAGAGAAGAAAAGAAAACAGGGCCACAGAGACTCAAAATAAGGATGGCCTCCAACCCCTTCCTCTCCAAGCTCAGGCCATAATACCATGTTCCAAGCTCCAGGCTCCAGGCTCAGACCTGGAGTCCAGGGGACATGCACATGGCCAGCATTTGGCCAAGAACGATGCCTGAGATGGAGGAGTTCTGCCAAGGCCACTGTGGACGAGGCCAGGACTTCTGGGCCCAGCTGCACGAGCCAGCCAGCCTGTGACTGTGCGGGGCTGAGGGGGGAGGTGGGGACAGGTACTTGCAATGGAGGGGGCAGCTCCCCAGGAGTGAAATCTGGACCTTGTTAATGACCATGATTTTTACTGTTACTAATTATGACCTCCTCAGGGCCTCTCTTACTCCTGAATGAGGTGCCCCCTTCCTTCCCCAGGCCCCCGCCGATTCCCTCCCAGGCAGAGAGGCTGATGTCAGAGGAACAGGGGCCCCACCCATTGGGCCAGCTGCCGACCTGGCCCCCCTACACATCCCTGAGGGGCCCCACACAAGGGGAACTCGAGCTAGCACGAGAATGAGGGGCAGGCTCAGCCTCAGTAGTGTTGACAGTCAGACCCTCACTCACACACACACACACACACACACACACTTGCAGGCACACACAGAGTTCTAGGGAAAGTGTCTGGTGGGCAAGGGCACGTTTGCACACCCAGCCTGTGTGCGTGCAGACACACACGTGGCACACGAGGAGGGGGAACCCAGATACACGCTCCCCCACACCTAGGCTCCACACACAATGAAGCCGGCTCCAGGTCTGCATGCATGGCCCAGGACACAGCTCCTCACAGACACACAACCACAGCCTCACGGTTTCCCTGGTCCTCACCCAGCCAGGCTGGCCTCTGCACCTGCCTCCCTGTAGGCCAGCCCCCCAACAGAGCAGGGTCCACAAATATAGAGAAGCACTCCAGTGGATTCAGGTCCACAGGGGCGCTACCTCCGGAGGTGAAGCCCAGGAAGCCATTCACTCCAGACTCCAGGCCTCCTGACCAGCTTTTGGAGGGTGGGGGCGGATTCAGTCTGGACCCTCTGGAGCCCACCCTTACCCCAAAAGAGAGACGAACCACCACCACCTTAATATGCTTCAACTCTGCCCCTGAGAAGTTTGAAACTGGACCATACTGCAAACCTCACTCACAGATACACACCCCAGGGAGAGGCTGGAAGGCGTCCCCCACCCCCATCAGAGCTTCACCAAAGAAGCTCAGCCTGCAAACTTCAATGCAAAGTTACTCAACTCCCTGGGGAAGGCCTTGAGTCAAGGGACGGGGTAAAGGTCACAGAAATGGGCCAAGGGCCAGGCTGGCCAGGGAACAGGGATGGGCAAGAGCAGGGAGGAGGTGGGTGGGGTCAAAGAGCCCAGGCGCAGCCTCAGTAGGTTTCTCTGGAACCGTGACCACCCTCGGGGAGATGCCTGGGCCCTGGCCCCCGGCACCCGGGGTGGAGAAGACACTGTCAGAGAATCGAAACCAGCACCAAAGAAAGGGAAAACAAATTACCCACATCCAACCTCCACCCTGTGCCTGTCACCTCCACTGCCCACGGGCACCCTCCCTCGAGGGAGGGAAAAACCACAGGCCCTCACCTCCCATACACCGAGCTCAGCCTCAGCACAGCACAAAGGGGGTGGCGGGAGGGTCGAAGCGCTGACCACCAGCCAGGCACCCCTGCCCACTGGGGACTCCCCCACCCTCAAAGGTGCCAGGACCCCTTCCCCAGAGTCAGGAGTCCCAGCCACCCGTTCCTTAGGTCCCCAGAGTCTCACATCTAGAGAGAGACAAAAGGTGGCCGAGCTGTGAAGACAGCAGAAAGAACCAAAGGTTTTGAAGGGTCAAATCTCAGCTCTGCCACTCTGGGTGACCTTAGACAAGTCACTTAACCTCCCCAAGCATCTGTTTACTCGCCTGTGAACTGCCTACCTCAACAACTGGCTGTGTGATTTCAGAGATAAAAGTCCTGGAAAGCACCCAGCACAGTGCCTGGCACACAGGAAGTGCTGGGCAACGGGGTCCCCCGCCTCCCCCATGTCTGCCAGCGCCCCCGCAGCGCCTCCCTGGCCCATGTGTCTGCGCTCCCTTCCTTCTCCCTAGCCAGTACTAGTATCTGCTGACGGGGCTGGGCGGGAAAATTACCCATTTTCCAGGGTCTGTTTCCCCCCTAGACTAAGGAGCGGAATGTAGGGAGAGGAATACTCGGGGTGTGGGTGGAGGCCTGACCACAACCCTTTCCCAAATTCCCTTCTTTCGTTTCACAAACCAAAAAAGGGAAACCTTTGGATTTGGGGAGTGGAGGAGGGGAAGAGAAATAGTCGATTTATTCCCCTGCCCTCAGGGAAGGGGAGCCAGGGGTCCTCAAACCCAGCTGGCCTTGCCCTCCTCTTCATCTACTTCTCTCTGTTCCCAAGTTCCCCCACAACTAAGGCTCCTAAGGAATAGAGGCCAGGCAGTTCTGGATGGGCAGAGAGAGAAGGGGATAAGGATTGAGGAGCTTAAAAGAAGGGGCGACAGGGGCTTTCCTAAGCATTCTAGACAGTCAATGAATCAT
Source organism: Budorcas taxicolor (assembly GCF_023091745.1). Taxonomy (NCBI): domain Eukaryota; kingdom Metazoa; phylum Chordata; class Mammalia; order Artiodactyla; family Bovidae; genus Budorcas; species Budorcas taxicolor. The sequence continues at coordinate 40,280,252 of NC_068928.1, read as the reverse complement.
ATGCAAATGACACCCAAAGCGCAAGCTCAACTTGAGGGTGGGGGGCAGGGAGTCCAGCCCTGGCAGAAGCAAAGACCCAGCCTCTTCTGGACCCCCTTCCCCTGCCAGGAGCTGGCAGAGCAGGGCAGGGCGGGACAGGGCAGATTTCAAACCAGAACAGTGGGCTGGAACTATTTATAAACTTTCCAGGAAAACACACACACACACACACACATACACACACAAAGCCACAACCTCTCCCCCTCCCCCATACTTCTCAGATCAGCAAAGTAATGAACATTACTCCTTTGTCGCCCTTTTCCAGGGGCCCCTCTCTCTTCCCGGCCATGCTCATCCTCTGTTTACCTTTTGCTTACCCGGCTCTGGGCTGCAGGAAGCCAGCAAGGCCAGCCTCATTTTGAAAGAGACCACCCCAGGCAGGGCAGAGGAGGATCGGCTGGGTGAGGCGGGGACAGGTGGAGGGCATCTCTTCCTCGACCAGTCCTCAGAAGCCTAGGCCTGCCTTGCCAGAGCTAGGAATTGTTTGAAAACCTGCCCCAAGCGCTTGCAGCGCACATCACCGGAGACAGTCAGGGGAGACCTGAAGTCCAGCAGCCGGCCTCAGGATGCTACCACTGCGTCTCAAGACGCAGCACTTACTCCCAAAAAGTGGGTCTCATGTCTCCCCCACTTGTACCCCCCGGCCCAAGCTTCTGTCCCAGCCCCACTGGGCTGCCTGATGTCCACAGGCCATGCTCCCCATGTGACTGAATCCCAGGCAGAAGGCAATTGGATAACTCAAGCCCAGGACAGGCCAGGTCTGCAAGGAGGAAGTTGGGGGGGTGGTCTCTGCTGGTCAGGGCAGTGTCCCAACTCTTGCACCCCCAGGGACCGCACCCCAGAGGCCCATGGGAGATGTGACCGGGGCCTCCAAAGCCCAGGGTGAATGGGGGACCCACTCAGAATCAGAGCTGAAGCCTCCCAGCCAATCTTCTCTTGGAGCAGAGAGCAGGTGAAAGGGCAGGGGGCAGCTCAGGCCTCAAGGAGAGGGACCGGCCCACGGGGAAGGAAGAAAACAGGAAGAGGAAGAGATGAGGCTGCTGAGGCCACAGCCAGACCACAGGAGTATGTGGACCACACAAAGGCAGCTCTGTCCGGGAGGGGACCAAAGGGGCACAGACAAAAGGGGACCCCCCCCAGCTTGGAAACCACCGTCTTGTCTTCACAACCAACCTGGCATGGGGCTTTCCCCACCCCCACCTTGGCAGCTGCCCCCTCACCACTGTCTCCCCTCTCCGCAGGGCAGGAAGTACAACTATCACAATGCGGGGGGCGGGAGGAGATGGGGGTGAACACAGAGAGCAGAAGGGGTGTGTGTGTGTGTGTGTGTGTGTGTGTGTGTGTGTGTGTGTGTGAGAGATGGGGGTGAACACAGAGCAGAAGGTAGGGGTGTGTGTGTGTGTGTGTGTGTGTGTGTGTGTGTGTGTGTGTGCAGGTATAGGTGTTGTGTAGGTGTAAGGCTACAGCAATCTACCCTGCTAACTCCTCAGCCCTGCCCCAGCCCTGGGAGTGCCAAATCTGAATCTGAGGGCAGACAGACTGTCAGCAGCACACAGTGCGCCGAGCCCCCTTCTCAGCATCCCTCCCTAGGGACCGCACTGCAGGGAAGCCGGGAACGCTGCCCCTCCTGCCTCAGGATATCCTTTTGGCTCTGACCGCAGACCAGGCCTGAGTCAGACTGTGCCCCGCCCCATACCCCTCTATCCAGCAACCCCCCAGGAACTTCCTGCTCCACACTTGCCTACTCAGTTGGGGTTGGAACTGGGGGAATCTCTTCCCCCACTTTAGCCCCCGCCGAACAGAGAAGCCCACCAGGGGGTGGGGCGGATGGTCACAAAATCCCAGGACCTGCCCCTTCAGCTGAGGGCCCGTGGGATCAGGGAGAAGTGGATGCAGGCTGTGTGCAGAGGTGAGAGGAGGCGCTGCAGAGCACCACCTCCCCACCCCCAAATCACACAAAACCGGGGATCCTGCCCAGGGCCCCTCCCTACTCCAGCCTGGACCCCAAGAAGCCGCAGGAACTCCTTGGGGGAAAGTAGTTTCCATAAGAACAAAGGATGGGAGAAGGTTCCTAAGGGAAAGGGGATGCGAGCAGACGTTCCTAGAACGGGAGTCTTTCTAGGCCAACAGGACCCCCAGGTGGAAGTCTGCACAACTAGTCAGACTCACAGTCAGCCACAGCCAAGCGCAGCCAGACGTGGTCACAGTCTCCTCGACACTCAGTCTGACTGGGTGGCTGCGACTCCTTCCCACAGACAGAAGTCTGGGGGGCCATGGGGGATCTGGGGCATCGGAGACCACACACACTCAGCCTGAAACAGCCCCTTGGGCAGGCCCCCTCCAACCACCCCCCCAACTGTGGGCCTAGAGGGAGGGGCAGTTTGCTCCCCACAAGAGCCAGGGTAGTGCCCAAGGCGGCCATCTCCATGGCAACCAACAACAAACATCCCGGGAACCACAGTGGGACAGGAAGTGGCAGTCACGTGACAGGAAGACAGTTTTTTTTTCCCAGTGGGGGGGTGATGAAGCTTGTTAGCAGCCCCCGCCCCGGGGGAATCAGCGGTCCCCTAAGTTTACCCCACTTGGAACTGGAGGGAAGGGGGGCAGCTGGGAAGGTGCACCCCCACACTGCAGTGGGCACAGCTGGTCGCAGGGCCGACGGGCCCTCCCTCCCCGCCTGCCACTCATGGTTCTCCCCGCTGGGTCCCCCTCCCTTCCACTTCCTGCCGTGACTGGAGATCAGAGAACTCCCCACCACAGCTTCCCCTTCTCAAGTCTCGATTCCTGGGCTGAAGGTTTCACTGTGGGGCGAGGGACACAAGGAAGGAGGGCTGGGGATCTGCGGAAGGACCCGGGGGACAGAAGCTCCAGGGGAGGAGCTGGGAGGGAGCTACTCCAAGGGAGGTGTGTACACACAGGCACACCATGAGTGGGTCACGGTGACATACCAGCGGGCGCAGTGACACAGACTGCCTGACCTCAGGCAGCTCTGGGTGGAGGGGAGCAGAACCACTGGATCTGGCGCACCCCACTCCACCCTGGTCCTGAGCCTCCAGGTTCATCTCAGGCGTCTACTGGCCTCCAGGCAGGCGAGGTCCCAACGGTGCCCAGCCCACACCACCTCTCCCCTGCCTTCTGTGCTGAGGAATCCCCCTCCCAGCTCCAAGGTGCCCGCCCAGACGAGGGCACCTTGGCCGGAGGTGGGGGTAATGGAACCTCCCGCCACCCCCCTCCCCTTCTCTGCAGATGTCCCAGACTATATTTAGCCCAAACCGGGCGGCCAGCCAGACCCAGACTCCCCACTGGCCCGGAGCTGAGCTCCCAGTTTTTATGCAATTAAAACATTAACAGAGAACCACCCCCATCCACACACCCCACCACCAACAACCCCAGTCCAGCCAGAGCGGCAGAGCTCAGAAAACTTGAACATGGGCAGCCCAGCTCTGCAGCCAGGGATGGGGGTGGGGGTCATTGGGCAAATAGCAATAAATTCATCCCCTTGCCCATCTCCCAGGCCCTACCCCCACAGGCAGGACAGGCACATCATCCACGAGATCAGGTTGACACTTGGGAGGGGAGGGGAGGCTTTCCTGGTTCCGGGGCCGGAAGGGAAAGGCATACCCAGTGGGTGGGGGGTTGCCTGGCTGCAGAAATTCCACCTGTCATTTTGCAGCCCCCCTCCCCGGCCAGCTCCAGTTACAGGGCTGGGGGTTGGCAACAGGTGCTGGCCAGGCTGGCAGCAGACTAATCCCCATTCGCTCCCCAGGCTGACAGTGGTGCCTGGAGGTCCAGGCAGGGGCCCTGGCCGGCAGGATGCTGGGTAGAAGAAGGAGGCATTGCTGCCTGGGGCCGGGGGAGTGGGGAGCCCAGACCCCTCCTGTAAAACCTGGCCCCCTGGACTCTGTGTGCTGGAAGGTCTGGCGAAAGCAAGGAAACCTTAGTTCCACAGCACCTATTTCATTTCCCCAAGATGCCAGGCGGGCGGGCTAGAGTGTGGGAGGTCTGTCTGCCTGCCTCTTCCTCCTCCTCCTCTCCAAATTCCAGGAACAGGCAAGGGAGGCTCCAGTTGCGGAGAGAGAGAGCAAGCAGGCGGTCCCAGCTGAGAGGGAGGAGGGGCGGGGACTGGAGCGGGAGGCAAGATCCAGACGAAGCAACAGACACCCACACCCAAGCCAGACGGGACAGACACACCGACACTGACACATTCTCACACTCTGGGCCTACTCCTCATGTGCCGCCCACCCTGCAGGGACACCCAGACTCCCGCAGCCAGTCCTGCCAATCTCCAGAACACTCCCTGGACACACACAGAGATCCAGGACTTCGCCCCCACCCCACATCCCCCCACAAACCCTGTGGGCTCCACACAGCAGCCAGAGGGTGGAGAGGGGAACAGAGGGAGGAAAGACAGCAGGCGTCAGAGAGGACGTGTAGCCAAAACCCTGGGAACTGGGGTATCAGTTGCCACACTCCTTTCCCAAAACCCAGTAAGTCAAGACAACCCTGGCCATCTTGCCAGGGGCCCTGCCAGCTTCCCACACTCCCCAAACCACCACCAAGAAGGGTGTGGGGTGCTGGGCGAGAGGAGATTTATTCATTGCATTGGTGGGGGGAGGATAGGATTACCTTCCTCAGATGCCCATCACCCCTGAACCCAGACTCTGGAAGCCAGAGTCCCAAACTCACCCACCCATACAGCCCAGTCAGGGTCCTGCCCTGTCCATACCACCCAGAAAACAGGGAACAGGGCACTAAGGTTTTATCTGGGGGCAGGCCCCACTCTGTCACATAATTCTGAGGACCACCCACCTAAGACCCTCTAGTCTGATCAAGGAGTGAGGAGGGGGTTGGCGGGGGGCTCCCTGAGGGCAGACAGAGCCAGGTTCCAGGACCAAATGATTTAGAGGAAGGGGAGCTAATTAACTGGGGTCAATACCCCCAAAACAGACCCCAAGGGGCACTCAGACGATGCCCTTTCCCCCCCAGTAGACAGGGTGGCAGGAACCACGTCATGGCACATGTGGGTGACTGTGCCCAGCGGGGGAGGCATGGGGGTGATCAGGATGGGGCTGCCCACAGCTAGCTTCCTGCCAGGCAGCCACATGGTTAGGAGTAGGAGGGGGACCAGGGAGGTTTCCCAGAGTGGTAGTAGGGACATTTAGGGTCAACCTGAAGGGCGGGGATTTGGGGGTTATAAGAGGAGGCAGCCAGGATCAAGTCGCTCCAAGCCCAGGGTCTTCTCAGAACTGCCCCTGCCTCTGCACTGCCCTTACCAGTCTGGCGAGGAAAGTCCTGAGGTGCCCACCTCATGTACACTCATTCACACACTCCAAATCCAAGATCCTCCACTCCCACGGACCTACCCAAGTCTGACACCAGTGACCCCTCTGTCTCAGGACCGACATGGCCCAGGCTCCAGGCAGAACTGACGTCCGAGCCCCTCCCAGTGCATCAACATCTTTCATAGTCACAAACTCCCTGACTCCACAACCACCCCCCCCACCCGCCCCCTCCAGCTCCAAAGACTCTTTTATCCCCTCCCCCAGACTCATCTCCACCCCTCACAGGGGAAGCCCCAAGGCTCCAAGGCACCCCCACTGCAACCTGGGGCTTCCCCGGCCCAGCCTCCCCATCAAGCACAAGGCCCTGGAGGAGAGTTTGGGGCTTGAGCCCATTTCCTAGCAAGACCTGGCGACCTTAATGAACCACTTCCCCAGAACAACCCTGCAGCCAGGAAGGGAATGAGAGACATTTCTGAATCTCCTAACTAGGAAACTGGAGGAGGGATAGCAGTCAGGAGCAGAAGTGAGGGTTGGGGGTAAGCCCGCAGTGGGTGGAGGGGTGGGGGAGTCTCCATCTGAGAGTATACACACACATACATGTGCACACATCTCCCAAGTAGAAGGCAATCTGGTTACAGAAGAGGGAGCTGGCATCAGGTGGGGGCCAAGGGTACCCCCTCCATACCAACACAAGGGCAACCTATCCAAGGCAGGATGAATGGTAGCGACGTGACTCCAAGACTGGGGGGCTTTTCTTATCTGACTTTCACATGAGTTAGTCCCCATCCCCAGCCTGGCACAATGGAGGCCTGGCCCCCTTCTCAGGGAGCAGCCTGAAAATAAGGCAATGCCCAGAGAGAAGAAGGGGCACTGCCAAGCAGACTTTCCAGCGCCCCCCTTCCACATACACATCTGGCTCGCAGCTTCCTCGCTTTCTGGGTGGCACCAGGTCCCAGACACCCTTGGCAGAGCAAAGACGACCAATCTGTGCCTTCCTCCCTATGCCCCCAAATGCTTCCACAACCCCACAGCGCCACCAGATTCAGAGACATCCCTCCCCTGGCTGCACTGGCCCCTGTCCCCAGTTTTGACGGCTCCCCGCACTCCACGGGGGACACCAGCTGAATGGGCCCCGCCCATCAACCGGCTGCCTCTGGTGGGGGTGGGCCCCAGGGCTGATTCTCCCCAAACCACAGGGCGGCTCAGATAACAGGAGAAAAAGGAGGGGGCTAGTCCGTTGGGCATCCGATCTCTCCCCAAACAGGTTTCAAAGTCTTTTTGTTTTACTTGTTTGTGAAAAGAAGCGCGAGAGAGGGCAGGAGTTCCCAGCGTGGATTCGGCCACAGCTCGGCTGCCGGAGACACGCGCGGCAGGCGGCCCCAGACATCTCCCGGCTGCGCGCGAAGACACCGGAGCAGACAGACACACAGACGGGGCTCCCCCACCCTGAGCACGGCGGCGGGTTGGGAAGCCCAGGAAACCCCAGGTTCCCGTCGGAACCCGCCCGGCACCGGGTCCCCGCCAGCGGGTTCTATCAGGAACAGGCCAAGGGGCCCCAATGCCTGCGCGAGCCGGAGGCTCTCCAAAATCCCCAGGGGAGAGGTTACCTCGCAGTAGGGGGAAGCAGTCCGGCCAGGTCACCCGCGGGCACAGCGTATGCCCTGACCCTGAGCCTTGGAGCCGCTCGGCGTCAAGAGTTGCGGGGTCCAGGGAGAGGAGCGGTTTGGGGGGCCGTGGTTCAGGGGCGCGGGGCTAAAGCAGCGGCCATGGCGAGTCACGTGCGGAGGCTGAAACTTTACCCGGAGCCCCAGACTAGGGGGGCGGAGGGTACCGAGCTGCGGGGAGGCCCTCACCCTCGGGCCCGCCCCCGTCCGCCCACCGACCAATCACTAGCCAGGGGCGGGCACACAAGATCACGCCCCCTCCCCTCCTTAATAGACCCAGGGAACGGGCGAGTCTTAAAGGAGCCGCGCCTAGCTGAAAGCTCGACCGTGGGAATCTGGGAGAATCCCTCCCTCGGCCCCAAAAGAAGAGATTGAGAGCGAGAAGGGGAGTTCTGCGCAAAGAATGGAATGAGGATTCAGTGGAGAAAGGACTGCCATGTGCGGTATCACACTCCCTTCCCCCCAACCACATACACCCACACTCAGGGTCGAGGATCACGAGCACACACCCTTCACACCTAAACCTGGGTTAGCCGGGCGGCGACGTAAATTGGAAACAAATACAGAGATTCTGGCCCTAGTGGTCAAGGCTCTGACCCCTTTCATTATAATCTTTCTCCTGGAGCCCCCTGAAAATGGGAGCTGTGTGATCTTGAGCGAGTCGCTTCCTTTCTCTAAATCTCAATTTTCTCACTGGCAAAAAAGGAGTGCAAAGGCATGTAGACCACCTCCAAGCACGGTCCCCTCCTCTTCCCCTAAACACCTTTCCAGCTTGGGTGGATCGGAGGAACTCTGGCCCAACCCAACCTTTCAGCAACCCCCAGAACCCTTCCCCCCAAAGAACAGCGATTCTTAGGGGTATTCCAAGAGCCGAGCTGGGGGCGCCCAGGAGCACCCACAATCTCACACTTAAACTTCTCTCTCCTGGTCCGGGCTGCAGGAGACAGGAAAGCTCGCATTCTTGGGGCAGAATCTGAGTCACTCTCCCTCTGCGAAGACCCCAGTCTTAGCCTGCTGCTCCATTTGAGAGGACCATCTGCCCACCTCTAGCCGTCTACGGCGGGAGGGAGGGGCGGGGGGCGGACAGAAAGAGGAATCAATAAGTGAACACCTCCCTCCAGGTCCTCGGTCAGAGAAGTGGCCACAAGTGCCCCCACAGGACTTCCCACTGTAAGGGGAAGTGCCCACTCCCAGGCCTTCTGTGAGGAGACAGCATGACCCGGCTGGCAGAGCTCTCAAACCCACCGCCCCGACAGTCCCCGCTTTTTAGACAAGGAACCCCAGTCTGCGAGTGGACACTGGATTTAACCCCCATCGCCCGGCACAGGTAGCACAGCCGGGTCTAGGACCAAGGGATCTCATTGTCTCTCTCCAGCTTGGGGCCCCCCGCCTGTTTGAGGTAGGACAAGCAGGGTCAGCAGGACACTGTGCCCTGAGGTCCGGCGGCGCAGGGAAAGAGCGTCCGGGTGACGCTTCCCCAGGCCCCTTCCCGCCCTCTGGGCCGGGCTGTCTCCCGCTCCCGTCTGGATTTCCGTCCTTCGGTGCGAACCAGCCCCTCCCGCCCTGTCCCGGCCAGATCCATCCGCAAACATGCGCTCAGCGGGCAGGAATGCGCCAATGGCTCCCAGATGTGCACGCCGACGCTTAACCCCTTCTCCCCAACCCCCCCCCCCCCCCGCAAAAAAAGGCCTTCTAGCTAGAGTCCAGCCAGCAGCAGGGGGCGCTGCTCAGGGAGGGGACTCAGTGCCAGCCGCCCCCCAGCTCGCACCGTCTCCTCCTAGATTTTCCGCCAGTCTAGATTCTGCCAGGCTTCCTTCCCGCGGAGGCCAGAGGAGAAAGATCGTGGACACTAAAATGCATCGGCATACTGCCTCCCGCGAAAGGGGGCCTTCACGCACACCTGCCAGCACATGGGGTTAGGTTCACTCGCGCACATGGGGACGCAAGTGTGCAAATGCACACGCATGTGCACATTAGCACACACACGTATGCACACATATGTATACACACAGAACTAGCACATACAAGGCAGGCACTTGTGCACCCACAAGGTCATGACGCAGAGGGGAGGCACACTCCTGAAAAGACAGAGCGGGAGACCCACATGCAGATGAGGGCAGAAATTCATACACCCACAAACCTGCTCCCCACAGAGGGCAGACACGCACAGAAAATTGACATCCATGTGTACAAGCACACAGCCGCACACTTTAGGGCACTACCTCACTGCTGAGTTGAACTCCAGCTCTGCAGGACCCACTCCAGGGTCCCCACCCCCGCCCTCCAGAGACTCTCAAGCAAGAAGGAGAAGCGCTCCGGGGCCAAAGGAGGGAGACAAGCCACAGTCTCAGGGACTCCTCACTCTTTGAAAAAGACGCCCCTTCTTGGGGCCTAGCCTTCCCCTCTGGCAGGCAGAGGAGATAGGCTGAGGGAGGAGCCTGAGCTGCTGATTTCCCAAGACAGGCATCCCTCTCCCAACTAGAGGAAATCTGAGAAAACCCAGATAGGTGTGGGGCCAGTGACAGCCTCAGTCAAACAAAGGAGATACAAAATAGCTGTGAAACACCCTGGGAGAGCCTACACTTCCAGCAAAACAAGGCCTCCCTTTCTCTGCCTGTGGGGAACTCTTGAAGAACAGCATCACTGGCAACCTGAACAGAGGATGAGAAATACTGCCCCCGCAAGACCGCCTGGATGCAGGTGGGGTGGAGATGTCTGCTGGAACCTGAACTGACCCCACCAGACTCCTCTCCCCCTCGCTAGCTGCTCAGCTTATCCCCCGCAAACCCCCTCATGGCCCCACCCACCTCGCTTTCACAGTCCTGGAGAGTCACCCAGGGCAAGGCTCCTGTTTGCATGGTACAGAGGAGGAAACTGAGGCTCAGAAAGGGAATGGCCCTGCTCAAGGTCATACAGCTTGTTAGTGGCAGAGCTAAGAGCTGAGACTCAAACTCACAACCCCTCCTCAACCCCCCATTTATCCTGAATATATTTCCATGCAGCACCCTGCTCCCTCTTCCTTCATCCCCCAACAGAGCACAGGCCAGAAACACCAGCCTTGCCTGGCTCTGCAGATTTGTGGGTGGGCCCAGGACATGCCAGAGAGAGATCAGAGAAGATGCTGGGGGCTACATACATAGACCCCCAACCTCACCCCCAAGCCCAGTGCCCACCTGCCCAGCAGGCATAGCCAGTGACTCAGCTGCATCCGGGGGAGATGCCAGGACAGTGACTCACCTACCGAGAAGAGCTGAGCCTGGCACCTTGCCAGCCCCAGGACAGAAGTGACTTAGTCACCGAGACTGTGATACCCAGCAGGCACAGCCCAGGGATTGGGGACAGGGGCAGGCCATGTCCTCCATGGTTATCTGCATCCCTGATGAAGAACAGGCATCCTGGGGCAAGCCATGGCGCTACCCACCCCTGAACCCTTACTACTGCCCACACCCACCATGACAGGCTCTGCTTCCGTGCAGACAAGTTTTCTGAGACCCCTGGGCTGCCCTGCCCCTCCCCTGAATGAAGCCTGCCCCTTGCCCATCACTCAACACCCACTCTCCCCTCAGCCCCACCTCCTCCTGCCACCCAAGTTGTACCCAGGCTGTGAGTCTCCTTTAACATGTCTTGGCAGCACCTCCTGCCCCCACAGCCCCTCTTCCCCCCGCCATACACACATCCACTCATACACACTTCTGCCAGCCCTGCTTCTGCCAGCAGCTGCTGAAGTTGTTCAGCGGGAGGGGAATCGGGGTGCAGGGATTGAGTTACCAGAGGCTGATGGGGTGGGCTGTCACCCAATCCCTTCCCCAGCTCATCCTCCCCCCTGGATACAGCCTCCCTCACCCACCTGCTCCCCTCCCACCTCTGGCTGGCAGCCTACTGCCCTTTAAGCCCCTCCACCCCCACTCCACCCAAGCTAGAAAATAAATGTTCAAGGGTATTTGTCATGCGAAGACCAGCCCAAGATATTGAGAGAGAGAGAGAACAAGAGAGAAGACAGAGACAGACAGACAGAATCATTCCTGTGCCCAGGCTACAGGCACTAGGTGTGTGGATCTCTGTGTATGTTGAGCCAGAAAGGGACTGAGTAACTCCCCAAGTCTTGGGAGAGTTGATGGGGCCCAAGGGGAGCCGACAGGCTGAACAACCTCAATCCATTTGCACTATTGATTTCTCATACACTGCAGCCGGCCTGATGAGGGGGGATGATAAATCAGCCCCCCAGAGACATAGAAACTGAGTGGAGAGAGGGGGAGGGGCCCCTGCACCACAGTTGGTGGCCCACTGAGACCTGCTTGGGGGGAGGAGGTGGGCTGGGCGGCCGAGTGGCAGGAGGCAGGGTGGGGAGTGGGTGTTGGATTAAAGCCTGTCTAGGACACCTCCTTCCAGCTGGATCTGAAGCTGATTGGAAGAAAGAAGGTGGTGGACAGAAGCACCTTTAGCTCCCAAAGCCGGGCTCTGAACAACCCCAGAGGGTGCTCTTCACCCACTGGTCTATGGAATGGCGCCCCCTGCAGCTATGCAACATGCTGGCCCCTGGGATGAGGCTCCTCTGAGGGACCAGTTTCTCCTCTGAACTTTATCCCCCACCTCTGGGCCTCAGAGGGCTCACTTCTGACTGTGATCAGAAGCCAGTGGCAATCTCCCTGCTCCCACCCCCTTCCTTTATTGGGTGGATTGGCAAACAACCATTGTGACCTAGGCGTGGCAGGACAGGGGCTCACAAAGGGCTCTGTATCCTAGTCCTTGGTCGGTCCCTAACTCCTCCTGGGACTGTGGGCACAATCCCCCACCCTCGCTGGGTACCTAAAATGGGGTTAGGCCGGATGCCCCTTTTCGAAGGTGTCTCCAAGCTCTTGGCTAGCCAGCCCGTGAGACTGTTGGAACTCGCCCAGCACCTCGATTCACACCAGTGGCCACAGGCCACCTAAACAAACCCCAACCCTGACCTCCTTCCAGCCTGGACACAGACTCTCTCCACACACGGCGGAGACTTATAAACAAACCAAGCTGGGGTTTACCGAAGACCCTGCATAAACAAGCAGAGAGGGAAAGAGACCAGGATCCTGGCCAGGCCCTACTTGCTGCCAGACAGACAGACAGACGAGGTAGCACAGCCCAGTGGGGGGAGGGACTGTGACAGGAGAAAAACAAAGGGCGCAAGGGGCCTGGATTGGGGTTCCAAAGCAGCCAATGATGGGGTGAATGTCCAAGGGCAAATCAGATTCCCTCTTTCCCGCTCTGTAGGTCAAAGGGATGGGCCAGGTGCCTCCAAAGCCCCTTCTGGTTCTAGATAGAGAGAGCCATGGGGGTCCCCAAGACTCCCGGCCCAGTCCAGCGCATCCTCTGGTCAGGACCCTCTTCTCAAGGCCCTACCTCTGTCTGCCACGCCTCCTCCTTGCTCTGTCTACTGCCCCCCTGGCCCTTCCTCACTCCTCCACCCGCCGGCTTGCCCTCACCTTGGCCAGCCCCTCTGCCTGCCCCGTGCTTTTCTGCACGTCCCTCCTGCCAGGGGACAGACCAACTAAAAATAGTCCCTGCAGCCTTTCTCGCCCACAGCTGCCCAAAGAGCAGGAAATGAGGGGGGCAGGGAGGCCCATGTCCTGCTCTCCCCCACAAACTCCCAGCCCCAAATCAGGTCCAGCCCTCCAGCCTGGGACGAGTGCCAACTTGGCCATCTCGGGGGCACCCCACACCCCTTCCCTAGGGGGAGGCCTGCCCATAAGTGCCTACAATCTGAGAGCTGTCCTCACCCCACGGGAGGGGGAGAGGAGGCCAGCGGTCTGGAGGGAAACCTTCCCAATTTCTGACAAATCAGTGCCAACCACACTGTGGGCACTGAGAGGGCAGGGCCTGGCTCCACGGACTGGTCTTTTGAGGGCAGAGGGAATTGGTGTGGGGAACTCTGTGCTGGTTCTCTTCATCCTGGCCCAGCTGGAAGGAAGACATAATAGTGCCCCAGCCTCAATTATGCTGATCCCCCATTCCCCTAAATGTGTGGGTGCAGACAGAGGGGTTTTGGTAGCCACCCCCAGATGCCATGGGGAAAAAAGCTTTAGAGGAGAGGTCTTGGCTCCCACACATAAAGATGGAAGCCTGGAGGCAAGAACAGGTCATGCCTGCCAGGCTGGGCATATGCTGCCCCCAAGCTGAGTCAGAGGCTGGGAGGGAGGAGCCAGACGCTGGGTGCCAGGGGCTACAGAGCCTCCACCCCTATCCTACCTGGGACTCCTGACACCTCCAAGCCCTGGGAGAAGGCCCTCCCTGCGCAGGAGGAAGGAAACCAGCTTAGCGACTCTCTGGAGGCCTGCAGGGCAGCTCTGCACCAGGAGGCAGGCGGGAAACCCAGGAGTCTTGGCTCCTGGCCCAGGGAGGGAGTGAGAGAAATACCTCGGAGGGGAGGAAACAGCTTGGAGAGAGGCAGACACAAGTGCCCCCAGCAGCTCCCAGAGGCGACCCTCCAGGAGGAACTGGCCAGAGGGGCTGCAGGGGGAAAGTGAACACATTTCTGAACAAGAAGGGAGAAGAAGGCAGAGCCCTAGGGATGCAGGAAGCAGGGCAGGCCAGCCAGGCTCTCACCTGCTCTCCTCTCCTCCCATCAGAGCCTGTCAGAGTCCGAAGTGCTTATTAAGGGCACTAAATACCAGGGAGGTCCTAGGGGCCTACGTGGGATCCCCCCTCCCCTTATCTCCAGACCTCAGCCTGTTCGTTCCTGAGCTTCCCCTGGCACCCCTCCCCTGGGGCCCAGCCAAGTCAGGAGTCAGCAGGCCCAAGGTGGTGCCTGGGAGGCCTGGGCAGTGCCAGGGGCAGCCCTCATACCATCCTCCCACTGGCTTCCCTCCCGCCTGCTCTCGGCCGCCACACATATCTCAGCTGTCGAATCCGATTAGGGCTCTTGCCCAGTGAGCCGCACAAGGAGGCCACTGGGCAGGGGAGAGACAGGGACAAGGACGCTGAGCAGGAATGGCAGGAGGAAGGTGGAGACGGGGCTCAGGGGAGAAGGTGTGGAGCCCCAGAGGACCAGAGAGCTGATAGCCAGCTATGACCCGCATTAGGGGAACTCTGCAGCCCCTAGGGCAACAACCTGGTTCCTCCATCCCAGAGATGGGCAAGGATGGGGGAAGGAAACTGAAGGCAGAGAGATGACCTAGATTAGAAAAAGAATCCCATGCTGGAGCACTGTCCCCGCCCCCCCACCCCGCCACACCCCCACCCACTACCATTTGTACTGGGCTGTAGGATACATCGTCTTATGAGGTCTTTATGGCTGCATCCCTATCAGGCAAGCTGGGCTTGTTACTAATAGCCATTTTTATAAATTAAGAAACTAGAGGCTTAGAGACCTGCATAAATGCACGTAGTCAAATAAGCGAGCTGAGTCTCAAATTCAGGCCTGATTCTCAGTCCACTGCTCACAAGCAGAATTTACTTTCCTTCCTTGGTCAAGAGCAAAACTGAGTCTGAAGTTACTCCATTATCCACATTTTCCTCCAAAACCACCCCTTAGGGGATCTGGGGGATCATGGAGGAATACAGAACATACCCTACACCTAGATAGAGTGACCAGATAGGGGTGCACCACCCACCCACCACACAGAGAGCTAGAGAGGTTCCCTCAAAGTGTGACCTGTCCCTTCCATGGCTCCCCAGCCCAGTCTGCTACACCCAGAGGCAATACACACACTTACACACACGGTTACTCAGACAAGTCATACACCCCTCTTGCCGACCCACCAAACCAGAATGGGATGCCCAAGATCTTCAGAGAACAAGGCCTGTCAGCCCCCCAGGAGAGGGACAAACAAGTCACCACAAACACCAGGTATCATCCACCCCTCTCCCAGAGAGCCTGCAGGAGGGCAGAAGCTTCAGGGCAACACCAGGAGCTCGAGCTCTGAAAGCCAAGGAGCCCAGGGAGCTGGCATGGCTGGGTGGCCTCCCTGATTTGGTCCACACCCCCTTCCCCAGCCATCTGGGCTGATTCTATTCTGGCCTGGGCTGCACTCTGGGATCTCTCCTCTTCCATGCATATAGCCACCTCTATCCCAAGCTTATAGATCTTACAACCATATGGTCTACGCACACACACACACACACACACACACACACACACACGGAGTGGGTGTGTGGGGGGCCACTTTTCCATAGGTGTTGAGGTGTTGGCAAGGATGGGAAGGGCTCTAGCCTGAAAGAACTTCCCCCCACCCCAGGGAAAGGTCACCCCCACACCCCCAAAAAAGCTCACAATCTCCACCACCCTCCCACACAGCCTTTGGCCACTCCAACGTGCCATGAGCCTGGAAGGGGGGACTGGTTCTACAAGGAGAGTAGGGAGTGGGGGGCAAAGTCCTGGGCTCTCAGGGGCGGGGAGGGAGGGCATAGAGGAAGCAAGAGAGAAATCCCCAGGGAGTCTTGGCTTCCCCAGCGGTCTCCCGGTCCCGCTCCCGGTCACCTTAGCGTGCCAGTTCTCCCCTCGAGGTGAGGTGGGGGAAGGGGGATTAGAAAACACTGCAAAGGAGGGTGCGGGGTCTGGCGTCCGGGCAGACCTTACCCCCACTTTCCATTCTTAGCCGGAGAACGGGAATGCCTGAGGGGCGTGCAGCAAGGGCGCCGGAGGGCGCAGGGGCTCCGAGCTCCCCGGCCCCCACCTCCCTGGACTACAGCGAGCCGTGGGGGAGGAGAGATGGGGAAAGCCTGAACTGCCGAGAGGGAAACGGTCAGATGCGAAGCGGAGAGGCCGGGCGGAAGGCGGCCGAGGCAGAATTGGGAAGGGGTGTTCGAGGTCCTACCTGCTCAGGTACGTGCCGGCGGGGGGCGATGGGGTTCCCAGGAGAACCGGGGAAGCCCTCAGCTCGATTCAGGATTCCCCCCTGCTTCTGGGTTAGGCTGCTGCAAGAGGCACAGGTTCCCGTTGGGTCCTAAAGCCCACTCTCCAAACTCTCCCCGCCCTCTTCCACCAGCCGTGACTGGGTCAGCGGGTGCAGAGCTGAATCGATGGGGAAGAAAGAACTCACTGGTGAAAGACGAGGTCTGAGTCATGGGCTGGGGACAGCCACAGTCCCCGGTGTCAAATACACAGCACATGGGAGATTTTAGTTGAGGATATTATGGGACAGAATTAAAGAAAACATTGCCTCTGCCTGGCCTGAACGGATGGATTTGAGCTTTGGGACTGAAGGTGGCGTTATGATGGCTTTTCTCACCACTCCCAACTAGCCTGGGATCTGGGGAAGAGGGGTGGTCACTTTGGACAGGAGCTCACTTCTACTCTCCCCCTCCTAGACAGAGCACAGTCTCCCCTAAATTATCCCTAAATGCCTAGGAGGAGGAGGTCATGCCAAGGGGAAAGAAGACACTGATTTCTAGCAAGTGGAAAGGGCAGTATGATTTAGGTAGCAATTGGAAATTGGCATTTTTATATCCTTAGACTGAGCCCTGTGTGTCTGGGAGTGTGTTGGCTTGTGCAGATATACGTAGCCAGGTGAGAGGATAAGCCGGTGGGGCTGGGAGTCTTTGGGTTACATCCTTTGGCAGGAATGGCAACTGTCAGTGAAGGAAGGGGATGCAGAACCTAGGGGTCGACTCGGGCTCCCTACCTGGCCCTCAATTGGGTCCTGAAGCTTAACCAGAATGAGTATGTTAAAGGAGAGTATTTTCCCAGGTACTATTTAGGATAAATAGGGGGCAAGAGGGCCTCAGCATTAGATCAACTTGAAGGTTTTTGTTGTCTAGTCGCTCAGTCATGTCCGATTCTTGGTGACCGCATGGACTGTAGCCCACCAGGCTCCTCTGTCCCTGGGCTTCTCTAGGCAAGAGCACTGAGGTGGGTTGCCATTTCCTTCTCCAGGGAACCTTCCTGACCCAGGGTTCAAATCCTGTATTTTGGCAGGTGGATTCTTTACCGCTGAGCCACCAGGGAAGCCCGCAACTTCAAGGTTACAGACCCAGTTTAGAATAGCCCAAATTCTCAAAGGGAGAACTCAGGGTTGGGGGGCAAGGTGGGCCAGGAAATGTGGAGGGAAGGCCGAAGAGGGCCTGGTAAACATTTTGCAAGCACCTCCAGCAGCAAAGCAGGGGAAACGTCACAGGGTGAAGGGCCAGGGGAAGTCAGGGACAGAGTCATGGAAGGGAGAGGGCACAGCCTCTTCCTAGAAGGGGGAGAGGGTGGCAGCAGTGCCTCCACCCCTGCGTCAGTCTGGCAGGAACTGGGGAGAGGAGCTGGATGGCAGGTTTGGAGGGCCCCAGGGTAGAGCCGGTGGGGTGAGCTCAGGTCAAGCCTTTCACCCTAATGTGCCTCAGTTCTCTCCCAGCTGTTAACCAGGGCTCTGGGTTCTTCCCAGGCAGTTAATGAGTGTTTACAGAAGAGCTTGGAGATCTTCAGATCTCAGCTGGGCCACCACTACAGTTATAAAGCTCAATAAGGGCTGAGTGTCAGTGGGGAGGGGAGGAGCAGGGGAAGAGGGAAACAGACGACTCTCTTACAACCTAAGGATAAAGCCACGCTCAGAGAGCAGAGCCAGCCTCAGCTGCCACAGGATATCCTTGTGCCCAGGGATGGAGGTCACGTACCCTCATCCTTCTTACCACCACCAAAGGCTGGCCCGCAGCTAAGTGTGGGCAGAACCCAGACTACAGCCGGTCTTCATTAACTCCAGCTCTTTTTCACCCCCCACTGTGAACCCACAGCTTCTACAGGCCCAGGCTGGAGGGGCTGCCCTAGCCCGACCTCGCTGCTGACTCTGGGGTAGGGGGCACCGTACTGTAGGCCAAGCTACCAGCTGAAAATAAGGTCGAAGCAAGACTCGCTTTTCCCACTGGGATTGAGCAGAGAGGAAAGAAAGGAGTGTGGGGGTGAGAGGGTGGAGGTGGGGGAATTTAGGGCAAACAGCAGGCAGTGAAGTCAACTGGATCTAGGCCCAGAAACCCCCACACCCTGGGGCCAAGTCTTACTCTAGCTTTGCTTCCAGCCCGGTTTTGGCTGGGCCCCAAACTAGGGAAGGCCCTGGCTGCCCCTTTCCGCCTCCCTACCCCCACCCTTATTAAATACACATTTTATCTCTCAGCATCTTCATTATCTTAACTGAAGGAGACAAGCAGTGGATGGCGGCGGCAGAGAGCGTCAGGAGGGGGGGGGCGGGTGTGGGGAGCAGGCGCACCCTTGTTGTAAAGTGCTGATGAAGCTCTTTCAGGCAGTGTGGGAAACAGAGGCGGGATCAAAGGCAGCGAGGCTGATTCAGAACTCAATTAGAGCTTTTTAAAAAAAGGAGCTGGCTCCCTCCTTTTGCCAGGCTTCAGACAGCCTTTACCCAGGCCCCTCGCACCCAATTAGCTTCTACTGGGGGCCTGGGGCCGGGGTTGAAAACCAAGGGGAGGCCAGGGCACAGCTTCTCCCCCTGCAGACCCACCCCATCTAAGAAGGCAGAGACCTGCTGCTGTGTGTAACTTAAAAGGTCTCGGAGGGCACCTGATCTTTTCAGGAGGAACCTGAGATCACACCTTTTCCTCAGAAGTTAAAACAGGACACCAAAGTTGGGCTCCTCCCTAACCCCTTGCCAACTAGAGGCTGCGCAGCTTCTGGCCCATCTCTGGGGACACTAGGTAACAGCCAGACAGACACCCCCTCCTCCCAGCCAGTAGGTGGGACTCTCTGCCTCAAAGCCAGGGGCTCCTGGGAGCAACATGGAAGTTGCCTCAAGCAAAATATCACATCAGAGGGAGCCACTGGAACACATCTGTGAGGCTGAGAAACACCGCACTGCCCACAGGATGGAGCGCCCCCTCTCCCTGCTCCACCTCCGTGCAAAAGCACCAGCCCGGCTGCCTCCAGATCAGAACTGTCCTCAAGACGGAGGGGAAGGCGGCATCTTACTCCATCATGGATCTGTTCACTCAACAACTGTTAATGGAATACGCCCCCGCCAAGTCTCAGGCACTGAACTAAGTGCCGGGGACAGATACAAATGTTAAAAAAGCTCTCCACCTCGGTTCTCTGTTTTGGTCTCTCTCAGTAGTCAAGGTAACCTCTCCACAGATATTTTTAAAAAGCCCCAAGTTGTATCTGCTTCCTACTTCTCAGTTTTTATTGGTGTATCTTAAAAGGGCGCAATGAGGGGGAAGAAGGAAAGAGCTCTGCCAACTTTGGATCTCTGGGCAGCTTGGACCTCACACCTTCTTGCCAGTCATCCAGCCACAGGCAGGTCTCCCCTGAGCCAGAATTGTCAGTTGCAGCTCCGGGGTTGAAACTCAAACCAGTTTTACTGTGTCTCTGTGCGTTCCATGGCAATACCCACCGACACTCTATGGAAGCTTCCTCTGCCTCTGTGAAGAAATAAATAAACCAGGAGACAGACACACACACCCCACCACCTTCGAGAAGAATGTAGGTCAGCATCTCTGCCACTACTCCATGTGAAACGGCCTATGCTCCTGGCAGAAACCAGTAACCACAAGCCCAGCCCAGCCCCCTAAAAGTCCCACCGCCTTCCCAGAGCTCTCAGCTTCAGCGAGAAAAGGACTTTCTTCCTGCTGTCTGCTCCCAGGCTGTCTGCATTACATTTAAGACTCCACTGACAAACGTACATCAGCCTGTGCTCCCACAAGGGCAGCGGAAGCCAAGCAGGGACTCGAAGTCAGCTTCACGCATCGTTGACGGAACCAACCCTGTTCCAATTGCTGAAGTCTTAAGAGCAGCAATGACCTAGAAATTGACAGTGGGGGGAGAACCGAAGGGAAGTAAAACGAACTAACCAGTACACAGAAAACCCGATTTCCTAATACCAGGGGAAAGGGAGAGGAGGCAGAGGGGGGAAGAAATTTGGCCTCTTTGAATCTGCAAACGCAATCTTGGCTCAGTGCCATAGAGGATACACAGCAGCCCCAATGCGAGTCAAGCCATGTTCCCGACTCCAGCCCTACAGTTAAGAGGAAGGCGCCAAGCCTCAAACACAACAAGGTCGCTCCTCTTTGGGCAGGATCCTACTGTGGACACAGAACAGACAGCAGCTGCCCACAGTGTGGAAACAACCTGTAAAGCGGTCACGTCTCTTAAGGCTGCAGCATCCAATAAAACGTAATTTAAATCAAGCCTCGCATCTGTTCTCAATCCCATTCAGTCTCTGCTTTCCATCAGCCTTCGGACAATCTCTGCAATTACACTCGTTAACCCTTATAGCCCCGGACACTTTCCAAGCTGCTAGATATAGACCTGTGTTCTCCCCTCACAAATTGACCTCAGAGGGAACAAATGCTCTAGTGAAGGAGTGTGAGACATTCAGACTCCCCTACACACACTAGCAGGTAGTGTTCATTTCAGAGGGCTCTCTCTGTGTGCCCTCCTTCTATCCTGTACCACCTGCCGCAGCCCAGATCACATTGCAAGGATACAGTGGGCAGCATGAATGAAACAGTGGCCAACTGATCATTTGTACACATACCAAGTTCTCAAACCCAAGCCACGTCAGGAAGGCAAGAGGCAGAACCCAGGGAGCAGCACGGACGTGGTCACTGGCCGTCAGACCATTCCTATCACACATGGTTTGCATTCCCAGCATATGCTTGAGTTATAAAACTACAGCAGTCTCCCAGAGGAATCAAACTTCAGTTTCTTTTTCCCTTCCCTCAACTACCCCAGTCCCACACCTGCAAGCCTAAGGCAGTCAGTGTTATCATAGTGCCCTCTGGTGTCCCCATGACAAATTGCCATTTAATGCCACTGGAAGCCAAACCCAGAAAAGTGGGGACTTGAGTAACCATGTGGATTAATTTAACTAAGGGGACTGGAAAAATGAGGTTTCAATGACAATCCAAACCCAAACGAGGGCATCTTGAAACAAGTGGCTTCAGCTGAGGACCGTGGGACAGTTTGGGGAGGAATTTTCACATTGCCTTCTGAAAAGTTTGAGCTCTCTTGAAACGTGATAGCTGAAGAAAACAAAGACTGCAACTTGAAAATAAATATATTCACAATCTGTAGTCACATTCTCCTGACCACCCCCACAATCTTGGGAGTGCCCAGGAAATTCAACAAGTCTTTAAAATGTCACAGTGTGGAAGCATCCGCAACATAACATGAACACAGTACACTCCAAAAAAAAAAAAGATATCCTTTGATCAAAGTGTCCTCCAAATCTCCACGTCAACTGGCTTATTTGTCTGGAGTCTCCTTTTTCGTTCTGCTTCCTCTGATCCAAAAGTTCTTAAAAATATACCAATGTTTGAGGAGACTAAGAAATCAATATATGAACTTTCGGCAGCATCCATCTATATACCTGTAAGCATGTTGGTTAGGGGCACACTCAGGGTAGAGGCGGTGAGCGTAATTAAAAAGGGTCTACTTGGTAGTTTGTAATGCATAAATATAATAAAACTCAAAGATATAATTCTGTGCTAATAGTCATGAATCTATAGATTATTTTTTATCAGTTTTAAGTAAAAAAAGGTCATCTGCTTTCAGACCTGAGTGTATAAAGTACTAAAATGAAGACTCCATTGGTCTCTAAATGCCAGCTGGATACTTTCGGGTGGGGTATTAGTAGAAAAGAATTTAAGGCAATCCAGTAGCTAAGATATTTCCAACTAAAGCTTTGTCTTTCAGAGCATGCTCTATTTCCTTCTCTTCAATCTTCAGAGACACCTGCAAGGAAGAGAAAAGGACTTTTTGTGGTGGGGAACTCACAAAAGCCAAGTTTTTATTACAGAAACCTTTACTATGTTAAACTTTTCTCACAAGAGTCAAGCAAGTTAAACACTGCTTTTCCAATAACATAGGGGGAGAAAGAATCTGATTCATACTATAGCCCTATCTTCACACACCTTAAATCCTACCTAACAAAAAAAAAGTGTTGATCTAACTGTGATCATTTTTAAATCTTTACTTTAGCAAAATATAAGCTCTTCAAAGCCGGTCAACTAAAAGCAATGTCACAGAGAAGCAGTTCGTTGTACCTTTGTGAAGCGGGTTTCCTTGTTTTTCTTTAATCCGAAGATGCCTCTGGCCTCCAAGAGGCCTGAAAGTGACAAACACTCTGACTGGGCCACAGCTGCCACCTGCTGTTTGCGACAGACGTTACTATAGGCTTCGTGTAACTGGAAGGAAACAAGGGAAATCAAATGTCGTTTAAAAGCCCTATCTCTTCTAACTTTGTAATCTTCTAAAATAAGGTAAATCTGGGTTTGCAAAAGAGTTATCGGAATACCCCAATGCTCTCCATTTTCAATAAAATCCTTGAAAATGCATTCTGGAGGTACCGCCAAAAACCTACAGTGTGATGCAAGGAGGGGGCTTTATTGTGTTTCATAGGGAGAGGCAGAAATAACGGGGAGAAGATTAATGGTAAAGTCTCAACCATAGCCCAAGGGAAATAAAAGTCAGCTGCCTTTTACATGATACCAGTACTTATTCTCACTGTTAAAAATCCATTTTTAATTCACATCAGCTGCAGCAACATAGGCCTTTAGGAAATTATCTGCTCTGCAAAGCAGATTCTCCTCTCCACCCCAGCTCCATCTGCTGAGATTCCTGACTAACCTTCCCCAGGGTGACCTCTTTGATTTTCAACCGCCTGGTCAAGAGCAGCAAAGAGCAGACCAAGATCTTCTGCTGGAGGGGGAAGGAATCTTGTGCTCCTTCTCGGCTCAAAGTCATTCTGTTTCCATCAACTTCCGAGATGACTTGTGATATGTGAATAACACCAACCCGCTTGGGAACCAGTGACTCAGAGAGTGATTTACCTATCAAGTAAATAAATCAGGATTAATTCGATTTTTAAAATATTGTATTTTTACAGTTAAATATGAATCGAGACAGATGATACTAAGTTTTGGTGGAAGGAGAGGTTCCAGTTCTGTAACGAGAAGTCAAAGGATGAGACACAGTGCGATCTTCAGGAAGATGCCAAAATGTGACATGAGTCGGAAAGTAAGGTTATCTTTCTGGGCAGAACGGTGAGCTGTTTTATCGTGTATGATGCAATTTACTGTCAAAAAGATGAAGTCTACCTCATGAAAGAATAAGGACCAGACAGAGAACTAATGTAAGGTTCCTAATATCTCAAAGGCAAAGAAGGACAGAACCTTGAATCAAAGATGACTGGGCCTGGTCATTGTTAAAGGCTGGAAAAATTACCTAATATTTCAAATCAAGTGAGTGGCTAAACGTGGACAGTCCTAAGTCCTCTTGATAGCCTCCCCAAATGACCTTCGAGGTTTGGTTCATTTGCCCAAGCCAATCTCCAGGAGAGCAACACTTGAGAAAATGTCATCGGATATTTCAGCAGATAGCACCATCTCAGAGGCCGGAGGTTGGGAAACTGCCAAGGAGCCACAGAGGACTGTGGCCTCATTGTCTGGATGCAGGAATGGCAAGACGGAGGAGGATTTGCTCTGTAACAAACTTTGCCTCATGTTACTTCCTGAGACCAAGTCAGCTGTCCCACAAGAGTTTGCTTCGATCGTCGTTGTTCAGCCGCTAAGTCGTGTACGACTCTTTGCAACCCCAGGGACTGAAGCACGCCAGGCTTCCCTGTCCTTCACTGCTTCAGTTCCATGATCACAGACGGGATGCTACCGAGCACTAAGCATACTGGAGAACTGGAGTTCAGTGGTCAAGAGGCAGAATCTCACAAAGCTGAGAAGAATTCAGGTCTAGTCTTACTCCCTATCCAATGGCTGAGTCTCTTCATAACAGTTCCAAGAAGAGGTCACCTACCCAGCTTGTGTCTGAGTCTCTTCAGTACTGGGACACCCCCACTGTGTCAAAAGAAGACCAGTTTGTGCTCTTTACTGGGAAGTGCCTTCTTTTTTCTTTTTTTGGCTGCACCACGACGCATGTGGGGTTTTAGTTCCCCAACCGAGGATCAAACCCACACCGCCTACACTGGAAGTGCGGAGTCTTAACCACTTCCCTGGACCCACCAGGGAAGTCCAGGAAAGTGTCTTCTTATATTTAGTTAAAGTCAGTCTCCCTGTAGCTTTCTAAAGCCATTAAAGCTAACCACATCTACCAAAGGTTAAAAGACAGGAATTAGATTAGTTTAATAATTTATGATAAGAAGTCACAAATTCTTTTAGTTCTGTGTGTGTAAGTGGTGCTCACCAGGTCCACTGACAAGCCTAAATGTTACTGGTAGGGGAAAAAAGGAATGATGTAAAAAGTTGAAGAGAAACCAGTATCTAGTCTGTGCATTGGCAGATATTACCTACTATCAGTCAAAGCACTGTTTGGCTACTTCTGAAATATTTTTATTAACTTCTTTCAACAAGTTGATGATAAGGAAGAAACAATCAAATCAGACTGTTCTGTTTCTAAAGATTAACATTGGATATTAACCACAAGATATGCAGTTCACGGCCATTTTACATCCTCTATAGCTAAGAGGACAAGGCTGAGGGAAAGGAAAACTAATTTTGTCGTTTTTGTGAAAGCTTGCAGTTTACTGTAGCAATGCTATCTTTGTATCGCCACCCTCTGAGGCTCGTTGAAAGTCTAGCGATTTCCCAAGTGGAACTAATTCTTTCCCTGTCTGACTCTTATTTCCTGGGCTTTGCTTTCACCTATATCAAGACCTAAAGTGCACTCGATATAAGTACCCAGAGAGACGCTGATCCAATCTTAGTGTCTAGTTTTCATTCCTAGGACTTGGAAAGAAAACCGACTGTCCCAACGATTCATGTAACACCCTGGAGAACCCATTTCCAGTAATGCGTGGATTACAGCACTGGCAGGCAAGACTGAAATAAAGTAGATGAAACTGATGAAAAACACAGACACCCATACACAAACGGACAACAGGATTTAACTATGCTCATCTCATCTTTTTATTTCTTTCAGAAAAGTAAAGCTTCTAATTATAAAGGAAAAGGAAACAGAGATAAACTACTCACATTCAGAGAGTGGTTTGAGGATAGTCTGACTTTTGACATCTGACTCTACGATTTCAATGGCCCTCCTGTAAAAAAAAAGAAAAAGTATTTCTAGAGTTAATTTAGGCTGAGCCAAACCAAACACCACACCAAACCACCAAGCCCCAAAACAGGCACATTAACACAAAGCAACATGTTTTATAATTTTAAAACCCAAGAAAATTGGATTATGCCTCAACTCCAGGGGACTTAATTGCCTCGAAATAAATCATGGACCAGGGAACCTGAGAAACTTCAACACTACTCGATTTCCTCTTACAGAGGCTGAGTAAGTCATCATACATTGAGCCAATGATAATATTTTGGACAAGGAAAACGTGTCATGGATAGAAGAGAGGACATGCAGTGTGGGTGACTGACTAAAGAGAGACAGCACCACCCATACACTCCAGCCCTAAAAGAGGAGCCCGCAGTTATCTATACATAGGCTATGTGTAGGCTAAAACCACACCGGCCTACATGACTCTTGCTCATAGCTGCAGTCTTTATCCAAGTAGTTTGCTGACTAGGAAGAACTTTCAAATCCAGGATCGCACCATCTAGCAAGAGGAAGAGCTTACTCTCCCACTGCTCTCTCCAAAGTACTTTGCCCACAGGAAGCCATGCACCACACCTGGATCTTCTGCATGGCAGTAGGGGGAGGTTGGACCAGCGGGCCAGCACAGCAAGTGTCATTTTAATGGACCCAGTGTCCTACTGGGAAAGACGAAATTTCATCAGTCAGCACAGAGGCTTTCCCCAGCAGGAGGGGCTGGGGGATGGGAAGGGGGAGAGAGAGAGGTCTGGAACACAACTACGGGGGACCACCAGCTGGAGGAAGGGGTGCTCACAAAAGCAAAGGAAGGGGCAAAAAAAGTCTCAAGGCAAGGATGGTTCAGGTCCATAAATAAACCTGCTTGAGACCAGCTAATGGAAAAGTAAACTGGAGTCTTTTTTAATACAAATGTAATTAACCAATCTATAATCACCACAGGGAGTGCCAGCAACATCTCATTTGTTTCTCCCTCTGTAGGTAATGGACTGATAATGTTTCAGACATTAGCACGGTGGAAATGCAGAGCTCCCCACTGAGAAACAAGTCCTCCTTTCTGAACATAAAAAGTGGCAGAATGGAGCCTCTTAAGCCACATTCATTTGAGTTACACGAGACAATTAACAGCATTTCTTCTTTTTTAATAAAAGCAGCCAACAGTGCCATAACTCACCTGCAAATATCAAGCGCTTTGCGAACATCTCCCGAAACAGCAGAGACTTTGCGGGCGCAGAACTGAATGGCAGCATTGTCTAGGACCTGGTCATTAAATGCCTTTGGACAAGACATAGAAGTTGACAGTTGAAAGTACACAGCTCCTCTTCTGCAGTTTAGGTCTCAGACATGAGTACTTTCACGCTTAATTCTAAACTTGATTGACCAAACTGTAGGGTCTAAGAGATGCCTTTTCTGCTTAGGAATGGGAATTTCATACATTGAAGCATTTTGTAGGAATGTGGTAGAGGTTCACAAAGGGGAAAAAAGCAACTGAAACGTAAATTACCAAAACTACACTATACTAAAATCTACTTGGTCGTTTACAAGAGAAAGTGCTTTCTTGGTCCTATTTTTAAAAAAAATTTTTGGCCAGACCATGAGACACACGGGATCTTAGTTCCCCGACCAGGGATAGAAGCTGTGGCCCCCCAGCATTGGAAGTGCAAAGTCTTAGCCACTGGACCGCCAGGGAGGTCCCAAGTCCTATTTTTTTTTTTTTTCCTATTTCTTTTTGGCTGCGCTGGGTCTTCATTGCTGCGTGGGCTGTTCCGTGGTTGTGGCAAGCAGGAGCTACCCTCTAGTTGTGGTGCACGGGCTTCTCATTGAGGTGGCTTCTCCTGTTGTGAAGCACAGACTCTAGTAGTTGCGGTTGCCAGGCTCAATTGTGCCAAGGCTTGTGGGATCCTCCCGGATCAGGGATGGAACCCGTGTCTCCGGCACTGGCAGGCAGATTACCACTGAGCCACCAGGGAAGCCCCCTCAGGTCCTATTTTAAGACTGTTGCGTGTGTGTTAGTCGCTCAGTCATGTCCGACTGTTTGTGACCCCATAGACTATAGCCTGCCGGGCTCCTCTGTCCATGAAATTCTCCAGGCAAGAATACTGGAGTGGGTTGCCATTTCCTGCTCCATGAGACTATTATAGAAGCATTTGAGTGACTCCTCTCTTATGTTTATTCCAATACTGAAGCACCCAATAAATGGAGCCATGGGTGGAAATCCACACAAAAATGTTCTCACTATGGCCCACAGGAATGCCTTGTTTAGCAATGGAGTCAAAGCAAAATATTTTAGAACCACTGTTAGGTTTCCCTTTCACAGGTGATACAAGGAACAGACACTTTGGTACAGTGCTTGGCACTCACCTGATTCAGTCGATCCTGCAAGATGGTGGCTATCTGATTTTTGGTATAAGGTGGGAAGTTCAACAGCTGTGGCTTGCATTTTTCTCTAGCTTGAAGCCTCGGCAGAATTCTATCCGTGAGATCCAGAGTATTAGCAATACCTGAGGAGGAGATATGTAACACTTATCATCAGTGGTCAAATCATCCTAAAAGGAAAAATAAACCTTCTGAAAGCGGAATAAAATTTCTAGTCATAATCCAGCATTCCAACTGTTGCTTCCCACTTGTCCCCAACTCTCAATACTCATTAGGTAAGATGTACACAATCATCGAAGAATGTTTTTTATTTAAGTGTTCTTTATTTCTTGGCTGTGCTGGGCCTTCGTTGCGGCATGTGGGAAGAATGCTCTATTCAAATTAGGTTTTAAATTTTGACTAATAGCAGGACCAGACACTCCCAAAATTGACTGTTGCTGAAATGCAGTATTATGTCATTTCTATTCGAAGTTAACAAAACTGATTTGATTTGTGAAAGTCGCTCAGTTGTGTGTCCGACTCTTCGCAACCCCATGGACTATACAGTCCATGGAATTCTCCGGGCCAGAACACTGGAGTGGGTAGCCATTCCCTTTTCCAGGGGATCTTCCCAACCCAGGGACTGAACCCAGATCTCCTGCATTGCAGATTTTTTACCAGCTAAGCCACAAGGGAAGCCCTGATTTGATTAAGTTCCCTATTATTTTATAATAACTTTCCTTTAAAAAAAATTCTTCTTTTATTTATTTTTATTCTTTTTTGACTGAGCTGCACAGTATGTGGGATCTCAGTTCCCTGACCAACTCATGCCCCCTACCGTGGAAGTGTGGAACCACTGGACCACCAGGGACGTCCCTATAGTAACCTTATTATGGTAAGAAAGCAGAAAGCTGGTGTAAGATAAAGTAATAGGTGATAATTCCCTGGCAGTCCAGTGGTTAGGACTACTCACTTTCATAGCCAAGGTTCAACCCCTGGTTGGGGAACTAAGATCCCACAAGCTATGTACACGGTGAAAAAACAACAACAACAAAACTCATAAGCCGAAGAGATCCAAAAAAGAAGTCTTTAGAACCACCACGTAACATGAACAACAGAGCACTAACCAATCAGCACCAACCGAGAATTGCTTAGCCACGGCCATTCAAACAGTGTGTACAAGACATCCTGCCCTCTGCTGTCCAGCTGATCCATCTCGTCCAACACCAACACACTACAAAGAAAGAAACAATGAGGATCCACATTCACCTTCTTAACTCTCCAATCTGTTTGATGTGGGCTGACTCTAGGTCACATTCCTACAGCGCAAACCAGTTTGAAGGTAGTCATCTACCCCATTTGGTAACATACAGCAATGAGCTTAAAAACATTTTCCCCCAATTTGAAATTAGAAGGTTTTTCTTTTTTCTTCTTTCCCTTTAAGCTTATGTAACTACCTCTCAGAGAGAAAATATAGGATATGTTCTTTTTATGAGTAAACTGATAAATTCAAGAGACGAGACTGTGAGTTTGTGAGCAACAAATCTTGCAGACTTTCACAAAGCAACATGCAGCAGAGCAACGCTTACATCATGGGGCCCTTCTCTGCAGTCATATGGTTTTCCAGTTTCCTCATCATGTCCTTCCCAGCTGGCCTGGATACTTCTTCCTGACAAATCTCCTGAGCAATGGCTGGGAATACAGCCTGGGCACTCCTCAAGGACATGCAATTCAGCACAATAGTTTTAAAGCCTTTTAGTTCCTTCTAGAAAAATTGCAAACAGGCAAGTTAGTTTGGCCTCAGATAAACTTCTGATGGAATGTGATGTGTCTTTGAGGGGTTAACAGCATATAAGAAAATAAGCTCCACTTTCATTTGGAAAGATTTTCACAATGAAATTTAAAACGTCTTATTTGGGGGAAAACTGCAATCCCTGAAGTACTTCCACTTTTTCTTAACCCTTAATAACCAGATGTCATTTTAGCAAGAGCATCATAATTCAGACTCTCAATGTACCTTGAGGTCTTGCAGAATTCGGCTTAAGCAGGCAGTTTTTCCAGTTCCAGGAGCACCAGAAAGATAAAGACTTCCAGCTTTTTTCCCACAGATGTGCTCCCTTAGGAAATTCCTGATGACATCCATCTCCTTTTCCCTGGCAGGCAGCTGATCCGGGACAGCTGTAGTCAGGACCTGTTTCGCTTGCTGGTAGCAAGTGCCTGTGCCAGACATGAAAGGACAATTAGACACAACAGAGGGTACCGAGAAGACCCACCGCCTTTCACTTGGAATCACCAGCCTTGGTTACGAGGCTGCACTAAGAGCTGCCATGAAAGAACCAACCCTCTTGCTTGAACAGTCTCAGACATGCAGATTCTTTCTCCGGCGGACACCTCTGCTCAGAATCGGTTGTGATGTCCTGACCTTTCGGAACTGAGGAATGTATTTTGTTTTGGTGAACTCTGGTGCGTTCTCTTTTGCTAGGAGACTTAGTTGTCAGCTGATTGTCAAATACCAGTCTGCGTCCCTTTGATGTCTGTGAGCGAGGGGGACCATTCTCTTTCTTGCCTTGCTTTGGTGGAGAACAGGGAGATAAACGGGGAGTGTTGCACAGGTTGTCATCACCTGAAACATATTAAAATCAGAATGGGTCACTTATAGCAGTGGACAGTAAAAGGATTTGGAAAGATCTCGGCATCCGCCCCTCAAAAGGGGGATGAATTTCTACCAGGGTCAGAATCACCAAAATGAAACGCCTCTCAGCCAGAAGCAAACATCGGCCACCGGATGGCACCACTGAGTCTTACTAGTTGGTGGAGGTTTTAATGGGAGGAAATTCTAGGATTGCTCTAAAACAGGGCTTTCCAACCTAGGCATCATTTATATCTTGGACCAAATAATTTTTCATTGTGGGGGACTGTCCTTTGCACTGTATCATAGTGAGCAGCACCCACTGTCAGTGGCACCCCCTCAGTTATGACAACTAAAAATGTCTCCAGATACTACCAAATCACCCCTCATTAAAAATAGATGCGCTAAAACAAGAAAGGGAAAATAGAAAACTTAAAGAAACAAGAAAGGATTATCAACCACAAGAATTGTCACCTGTTTCTCATAATTTCACAACCACTGAGGCAAGTCTCAAAATACTGTATAACGAACAGTGACACTGACAGAATCAAGTTCAGTATTAAGGAACTGAAGATCAGCCCTATGAAGTAGTTCAGAAAGTGATTTCAAAAGTAGCTTAACTCTGAAGTTCAGTAAGCAGTTAGCAACCATTCTGAAAATAACCAAAGGGAATAGAATCGTCTTAATTGTACTTAGAAAGCTGTTTCAAAGTCATCTTATTACTAAGAAAGAGGTTGAGAGCTACCGGTTAAAAAGTACTCAAACAATGGCTATCTTACCCAGACGTTTTCTGGGGCTAAGAGGCAGAATTTTTGCACAAGAAGAACGCAGGATAGCCTGGGCATTTGTCAATTCTAGTTTGGTGTCACTGGAGCTTTTAGCTTTGTCCACTGTCCGAGACGGTTTCTTTTTTGGAAAACTGATTGTAGCCTGTGACTGGGAACGGGTTCGAGGCATGATGGCAGCACAGCTGGGTACAAAGAAAGGAACGGGACATCCAGTCAATATGTAAAAGTGAAGGAAAAATAATTAACATGGAACTTAAACCAATGATCAACACTCATTTCATAATCAGATTATGTTATGACAATATTTTAGCATTTAATTCTGGTTCATATCCAAATCTATGCAACAAGAAATACCTTGTCTACCTACTACACATAACAGGCTGTCATAAGTATTTTAGATATTTACTAAGCTTCCCTTGTGGCTCAGCTGGTAAAGAATCCACCTGCAATGCGGGAGACCTGCATTTGATCCCTGGGTTGGGAAGATCCCCTGGAGAAGGGAAAGGCTACCCACTCCAACATTCTGGTCTGGAGAATTCCATGGACTGTATAGTCCATGGGGTCGCAAAAAGTCGGACACGACTGAGCGACGTTTACTTTCATTTAAGTTTTAGAACCATTTTAGAGGTAGGTACTATTATCCTTTTCTTACTGATAAGAAAACAGAGGCAGCGAGACCCAACATCATAGCAAAGTAAGATATAAGACCAGGTATTCTGGCTCCAGAACCCAAATTTTTAACCACTCAAGCCATGCAATAAGAAGTTGATCTTAATTGGCGCCTATAGCACTTCTAATTCTCTAGCTCCAGGCCCGGGGTAGATCATTATCACCATTTTAGCGCAGCAGCCTCCATACTTACAGGCTTCCCCAAGCCCTCAGTCCCTACTCCGTCCAACCTCGGCCCCACATAATCCCAGATGTTCGGGGAACATCGCCCTCACATCGCACTCAGCACAACTGTCAGACCATTCCGAGGGTGCATTCCTCGCCACCCGACCCCGACCTCATCACCTTCCGGCGATCTGAGCTCTCCTCCCGCGGTCCTTGCCCCAGGCTCTCACAAACTCCGCCGCCCCCAAGGAGAGGACCCGGGCCTCCTCTCCTTTCCACCATACAGGGCTGCGTCACCTCAGTGCCGGCTCTTCCTCACGTCTCCGGCAGACAACTTTAGGGACTGTCCACGACAAGCTGCTGGATAAAGCCCACACAGACAGCAGCAAAGCCCAGCCACGCTCGCGCCAAATCGGCACAGCCGCAGCTTTCCCGCCTCCCGCCAAAGCCCGGCCACGCTTCTGATTGGGTGTCGCCAGAGCGCAGCGCGCGCCTTGGAGGCAGCCCCCTCCTTCACAGCCAATCAAGCCGGAGGGTACGCAACCAATAAGAGAGCCCCAGGTCTTAGCGCCACAGTGAGGCCACGCCCACAAGTCCTTTTACATCCGGGGCCTCTGCGGAAAGACCCGCGGTTGCGCCGAGGCCGAGTGAGTCCGGCTGGCCCCGCCGCAAAGGCCGGCGGGACATGTAGTCTTTGCAGCTCGCGACTGTATTCCCACGCCCTTTTTAGGTTCTCGTGCCCTTTCTCAGTGTTGCACGTACCCATTTTTATTATCCTAATGGGCTAGACCCTGATGCTGGGAGGGATTGGGGGCAGGAGGAGAAGGGGACGACAGAGGATGAGATGGTTGGATGGCATCACCGACTCGATGGACATGAGTTTGAGTGAACTCCGGGAGTTGGTGATGGACAGGGAGGCCTGGCGTGCTGCAATTCATGGGGTCGCAAACAGTCGGCCGCGACTGAGCGACTGAACTGAACTGAACTGAACGGGCTAGATTTTCAGAGAGCCGCTACATAATCATTTAATCAGTTCAGTCTCTCAGTCGTGTTCGACTCTGCGACCGCGTGGACTGCTGCACTCCAGGCTTCCTTGTCCATCACCAGCCCCTGGAGCTTGCTCAAACTCATGTCCATTGAGTAGGTGATGCCATCCACCCATCTGATCCTCTGTCATCCCCTTCTCCTCCTGCCTTCAATCTTTCCCAGCATTAGGGTCTTTTCCAATGAATCTGTTCGCATCCGGTGGCCAAAGTATTGGAGCTTCAGCTTCAGCATCAATCCTTCCAGTGAATATTCAGGATTGATTTAAGATTGACAGGTTTGATCTAACTGCAGTCCAAAGGGACTCTCAAGAGTCTTCTCCAACACCACAGTTCAAAAGCATCAATTCTTCAGCACTCAGCTTTCTTTACGGGCCAACTCTCACATCCATACATGACTACTGGAAAAACCATAGCTTTGACTAGATGGACCTTTGTTGCCCAAGTAATGTCTCAATGCCTACCATTATTTGGGCAATTCTGGGTGCCAGGTT
The DNA here is from genome assembly GCF_023091745.1 of Budorcas taxicolor. Lineage (NCBI taxonomy): Eukaryota > Metazoa > Chordata > Mammalia > Artiodactyla > Bovidae > Budorcas > Budorcas taxicolor. The sequence continues at coordinate 40,247,174 of NC_068928.1, read as the reverse complement.
TGATGCCAAGTGCTTTACTAATGCTCAACACTGCAAGGCACAAAGCAAATCCGCTGAGGGTTAGAGGTCACAAAATTTTTGGTGGCCTTGAGGGCCTAGGATTATTATTTGGTACCAAAGTCAGTTTCTTCATAAAGTTCTGCATAAATAACACTGCACTTCATCACATTAGCCTCCTTATTTGTGTTTCAAAGATGAGAAATAGGGCCAGGCCTTTGCTTTTATTTTGTTGCAGATAAGAATATGATATTCTGTGTACCTTCCCATTACTAGTCCCATTGATCCACACAATGTGGGGAGTGGAGAGAATTATGGCCTGTTAATTTAAAAATATTTTTTAATGGCTAAATACAAGGGTTTCAGGACCAGAGAAGCCTCTATAGAAGAGGCAAGCTGAGCTTTTAATGAAAAAATATAAATTAGAGCAGTAATTTACAGACCAGCTTCCAAAGCTAATAACCCAGTTAAGCCTCAGGCGCCATTAAAAACCAAAACCCATATTCTAGGTGATGGTAAGCATTTATCTCTCATCCTTCTATGTCAAATGAAATAGAGCAATAAAAGCAAGTAATAGGAAAAGAACAATATTACAATCAAGTTAGTTGTAGTTGATTCATATAGGGTATAAAAGCCAATACTTATGTGTATGTCAGGCTTTGAGCTCTGGTATTTTACCTATATCACCCTATTAATTCTCATAGGAACCCCATGAAGTTGTAATTATTTCCATTTCACTAATAAGGAGACAGAAATAGAGAGGTTGAGGAGATGTGCCCAAGATCACACAACTAGTGAGTAGAAGAATTGGAATTCGAACCCAGGAAGTCTGAAAGGAGATCAAACTCCTAACCACTTAAAACATCCAAGGAGTAATAGACAGAAAGTCAAAGTTGCTCAGTCATGGCCAACTCTTTGAGACCTCATGGAATTCTCCAGCCAAGAATACTGAAGTGGGTAGACATTCTCTTCCCCAGGGACTCTTCCCCACCAAGGAATTGAACTCAGGTCTCCCACATTGCGGGCAGATTCTTTACCAGCTGAGCCACCAGGGAACCCAATAGACAGATGCAGGTCCTATAGCAGACAGAGGGCAAGGGAACACATTTGAGGAAGGCTTTCTAGGAGATGAACACTGTAAGAATGAAGGGTATAGGCTGCCACAAATGGAGAAAGTGTTACCATAGAATTGAGGCTTTTTTACCAGCTGGTATTTCTGATCTCTTAATAGGGCAATAGAACCTAGGAAGCAACTTCCATTCTTGATATTTATTTGTATAACGTGGGCACCTAAAAATTGTCCTTCATAACCAACGGTAACAAGTGCCCAGCAAGCTTTTAAGGGATGGTGGTGAACAACCTACCTATCTTAATTACAGAGGGAGCAGAAGAAGCCATGAGTACTTAATGTGGATACTGGAGCCTACGGAAGCATACACCAGGAAATAGAGCACTGGTCCAATGCCGGGGTCCAGCCCCAGTGGATCCAGGGAATTCAAAGGGTGGACAGAGTCGGTGAGGAAAAAACTTATTTATTTATTAATATAAGATTAGATTAGGGAGAAATAGTGTAGTAGGAAAATTAAGTGGAGAAAGAAGCTGAATAACTTGGTTTACGTGGGAAGCCAATAAAGTTCCAGACAAGGAGCTTGCACTATCTATGTTAGGCCACCAGCGTCCTCTTGAATATCAGGGGGTGCCCCACCTTGGGCTCCCCCTCGCGTGGATCTTAAAAGCCGGGACAAGTAAGTAGACATGGTGAGCCTCCACGCCCCAGATGGGAATTCAGCCAGAAATTAGAGAGGAGACACAGGGGAAACCAGTCCAGCGACTGTCTCGTCCTCTATTGTTCAGAAGGCCTTTTATACTTTTTGATAATACATGGAGATCAATGAGTAACACAAAGTTATGCAGCATTAGCAGCCCAGCTTCTTATCAAAACCAGGCTTTTCTCTCTGCATACCTAGTTGTATACACAAATCTTAGGTAATTTACATCATCTTCCAGCCAAAAGGGTCAATTAACATTTTACAGCCTTTTTTCTGATAAGGGTTTGTCAACCAGAAGACTTATTTGTGTTGATCTTCCCAAAGTCTGGTGCCACTCTCAGAAAGCGCTAAATAAAGTTACATTCTTACATAGCAAAGATACAGCAACTTATAACAAGTAAAAGGAGTACAGTGATTTATAACAAAAGAAATTAACTCAAAAGTCTGGTGTTGCTAACATCAAAACTACTATATATCTTTTTCCATATCCCGTTTACATTAACATCCTCCCAGGTGCCTACAAGATAAAGAATATGGAGGCCTGGCAGCAGTCATTGAGTCAACAGTGAAAACCCTCTACCAATATGATTTTTAACTCTTTAGAAAAGGCTCTGTATCTTTAAGATGCTTTAAGCTTTGTGCCTCTCACGGTTGGGGGGCTGTAAGCAATTCACAAGCTGTAAGAGGTCCGGGGAACCTGTTAGGCAAGCTAGAGAGCTATCAGAGGGGTTTAACTGAAACATCCCTTTCACATGCAGAAGACTAAAGCCCTGATTTGACTTTCTTCGGAGAATATCAGAAGAGCAGAGTACAAAAGCCGGCAGATTTTTTGGTTTTGGGGGTACATGCTCAGGAAATTCCAGGGGGAACCCCTGAAGCCTAATCATGTCCTTGCGTTTTGTCAGGCTTCCTTCCTCATGACCTGTCATGGGCGGGATTCCTCACACTGGCTCCCGGCAGTCCAAGAAAAGCCTACAAGAGTTAGGGACTACTGGGGAAGCAGGCAGAGAACTGCAGAATGTCCAGGTTGAAAGGTCTCCGAAAGGATACCTACTTGAAGCTTTCTCTTTCCAGTACTCCAGTAGTTATGATGAGATACCATCATGTTTCTTGCTTCTGTGCCTCTTCTGTGCTGTTTCCTATGTCTGGAATGCTGCTCACCATCCTTCCCTGGCTAATTACCATAAAGATTCTTAGTATACCTCATAGGTTTCTCCTGGTGGCTGTTCTGCTCTCCTGCTAGACTGTGAGCTCCTTGGAGGCAAAGACCATGTCCTATTCATCTTCATACTGTCAGTGTCTGGCACAGAGCTAAAATATGCAATCAGTGCTTGCTGAATGAATGGAAAAGACATTCCTGCCAAGCGGCTATCCATCTTTTGTGTGAACATTTTTTGTGGTCAGACAGCATACAGTCCTTTGAGTCTCACATCCGTCTCAACCTAGGAGTGGAGAATGAATTATGTGTAAAATGATCCAGACTGGGCTCCAGTGATGTCAGAGACAAAGCATCTCTCCATCGTTATCCTCCAGGGTGATGAGGATCCTGAGGTTGACACTTTAGTCCTTTTAACTCTGTCTGCAGAGTAATGGGGAGTCAGAGACAGGCAGCTTCCTTACAGTAACTTGCAGTTTGTGGCTGGGGTGGGTCAGGAAACACTGAAGTGACACTTTCGCTGTAAGCAGGTATGCCTCGGTAATAGTTAAAAGTGGGACAGACTAGTGTCGTTATCACCTGCTAATTCACACAACAGTATCATGGGGGAAGGAATGAAATCACACAGGAAGAACCTGTCTGGCATCCTTTTGTGAGTCTGTGCGCATGTTATTTGTGTGCACTGGTGGGTGTGACTAGCAATATCATCCCAAAAGGACAGAGAGAGCTGATAGGAAGTTAGAAGTTAAGGGTCATTTAGGCAAGCTCCATTTGAGAGCTATTCAAAGGCACAGGAGGAACAATTACATCAATAAATAGGTAGTTTATTAATCATATTAATAACAACGATGAATCAAAGAATCAAGAATTCGGCCTATCTGGCAAATATGGATGAAAATGAAAGGAGGCCCTTTTCCCCCCCTCACTCCCTCCCCCATAGGTTTTTATATCAAAACTATGCGAGTGACTCATCCACACACCCATTATGAATCAGTCCAGGAAATAATTCCAAGACCTCTGCTAGTGATGAAAGTACAGGTTAAGCTCATTAAATCCATGGTGATTATGTCAGCTGACCACAGTAAGCCGAGACTGTCTGGTTCAATTCCGACACCTAAAGTCAAAGTTCAAGGAAGTCAGCTAAGATTTCAACTTAAAAAGGAGTGAAGGAGAAAAGCCAACATCCACATAAAAAAAACCGACACACACAGTCCATGTTCTGCCCTCACCTTTTCTTCACACCTCACTGTGAGAATCCACCATGGGTACAGGCGGAGAGAACCATCAGGGACAGAGAGACAAGGCCTGGGGGATCTCCTTGGGCTCCCTGAAACCATGGGCCAAGAAGAGTTAGTGGCAAATACAAATAATGACCAACTCTCAGGATCACCCGGTCAGCTTGGCGAAGTGGAACTGAGTTTCCAAACACAGTAGGAGAGGAGGAGGGAAAATTCTCAGGAAGCTGCAGGTGCTTATGTCCAAGTGAGTGTTTATACTGCCTCAAGGGGACCTGGAGTCAAACGACACCCCTGAGACAGCAGACTTCTTCCCACTCTCTGCCACCACTTGCGGCAGTATCCCAGACAAGAGTACACAGTTTTCAGGTTTTTGTGTTTGTTTTTTAGCAAGGTTTAATTAAACTGCACGGCATCCAGAAGAAAGAAATGTACCAAAGAATCCAACCTGAGACCAGATTACACATTTGGGGCGGGGGGATGGGGGGGCATCAATGCTAAGTTGGGGAGGGAGTACTTTAATCAGAAACAATGCCAAAATAAATCATACAATAAATTATTTCTTAAAGAGAGAGAAACTGATCGACATGCCAAGATGGACGCACACATACATACACACGCTGTTCACACACATCACTCTAGTCTTGCATTCAGTGTTGATGAGGGCTCCCGTGCTGGTCGCCATGGGAAAAGACAAAGGCTAGACATGAGAAGAGAAGGCTCAGCCCCTCTGCCACCAGCGGAATGAGGTTCAAGACAGTTAAGAGGGAACCCACTCACTTGTCGGAAACAAGAGTAGAAAGAAGAAAACAGCAGTTATCAAGGAAGATTTAATTGCTTCAAAGAGGGACAGAGGAAGAAAGCACAGAAATCTAACACAAGTAAAGGCACAATGAACGTGGAGTTGAATGGAACCAAACCCTTCCTTCGGTTAGTCATCCTTTATTTTGTTTTTGTAAGTGTTTTGAAGGTGGTTGTCATTTTGCTTCATTCTGCTTTTAAAAGATGAGTCCTGAAGGCAGAGTTGTAATGCCTCCCATTCCCTAAGTTAGGGTGGCGCCCAGAGAACCACCATGACCACGTGGAGCTGGGGACTGAGATTCAACAGGGAAAGAAAGCCTACAACTGGAATGTCAGGAATCTGATCTGTAGCTCATTGTAGGTTGGGTTTCCAGAAGAACAGAAAGCTCAGTGTAGTGCCATCAAAGGGTCTCAGCCGCCCTTTACTCCACCCCCAGAGCTTTGCAGAAGGGAAGGACCCTGGAGTCACACTTCTCCCCCACTCCCATAAGCACGCAGCCTACAGATTATTTCAAGTGATCAGGAGAATTAAAACACATCCCAACCCTGAGTTGCTCTGTAGCAAGTCTATTTACAATTTTCTCTCACCTCTCCCTGGAGGTGAGTCTGGGTTTCAAGTTGGGAAGCTGTGGGGTGAGGGGATGCCCCCAGTGCAGTGGCCAGTCTCCTCGCCTCCGCCAGCTGAGAGAGCTGGTATACTTTCTGGAGGCCGGAGCCTCCCATCTGTTGGTGGGATAACCCAAAGTGCTCTCACTCAGCGGGCCCAGGCAGTGAAACTACTGGGGGCGCTGTGGCTGGAGGAAACCCCCACCAGAGAGAAAACCTGGAATATTAAAGTGCTGTGATCCAGGTTTGGGAACCAGAGATGAAGGACACGGGGACATCAAGCTCATTGAAAAACCTGGAGGCCACTGGCCTGTTTCCCAGAAAGGGCAGTAAGAAACAACTATTAAGTTTTTCCCACTCGAGAAAAACAGCATAAAACCAAACCCACACAAGGGCTTTTAGCACAGCTTCATGATGCTTAGCTGGGCAACGTCTCTTCCTTCCAGGAAGGAATAAGGGGGCTAATGGGACTGGGCAATAGCCTCAACATGAGACCACCCAATCTTCCACTGAAGAGACGACATTCCCACAAGCAGATTAAAAAGAGCAGTTTAAAAGGTGAGAAGTTTTAGTGCTCTTATAGCCAGCCCACCTCAAACCTATATTACAAGCTTTTTACAGCGTACAAAATAGATCAGTAACTATGAGGCTCACATTCCCATTCTTCAATAGTAAATATACATGATAATAAATCTGTTATTAACAGAGGGACCAAATAAGGTATAAGGCAAAGACATTTAAATAGGTACTGTGTCATCAACATGCTCTGTGGAAGAAAATCGAGCTGACTAGATCTAGTCCCAGGCCTTTTCCCATGAGGCCAAGAAACTGAACATACAATCCATACCCACATGACACAGTCCAGATTCTGGGGAATATGGGGGGGCAGCAGGTCACAGGGGAGGACGAAGGAGCCCCAATGAAAACCTGGGGTTTGGCTTTTACGTGTAACGCTTATTTCAATGCTCTGTGTTTGAGTAGTGGGGGGTAGCGGGGGAAGGTAACACTTTGATAACATTGTACAAAAGGCATCTACTCCCATTTCAAAAATAAATGGGAAGACTTCACAGTCCAAGTTCAGTAGCCAGTCAGTGTCTGCCCCGGAACTCTGCTGTGGTGTCAAGTCCTGCACTTTCTCCTTTGCCCTCCACTAGCATCCCCTCTCAGCTCCCCTGGCTTCAGCATGCCAGGGATACTGCCGAGAGGTAACTGCTAACAGATGTGAAAGTAAGAATTATAAATAAAAGAACGATTAGGAAAAGTGTGGTGACAGACCTAATTGTGGTTTGCCTCAACAGTCAGAATGGTCCAGGGGATGGCAAAGGACAGCAGACCCCAGACAAGCAACCCAAGTTAAGAGCTCTCTCATCTAGCAGTGGGAAGACCTGGGTTTCACTGGGCACCACGAAAAGACCCTTAGTTTGTGATCCAACAGATTGGAAAGTCCCTAGGACAGTTAAAGCCTGTGACGTATCTGGTGAAAAGTCTTCGTGGACTTTTTCCCATTCGTTCCAAACAATAGTATGGTTCTTCTGCCCTCACTCTAAGCTCTGAGCAGCGTCTGCACTCAAAGGCTTGAGCAAACCACACCAGCTGAATGTAGAGCTCCACTCTGCTGTCGGAGAAAGGCAAGTCCCTGTACCATGATCCAAGCTCAGGTCCTACCTAGACTGGGAACCTCCATTTTCTCTGGGCTCTTCAACTAGGACTTGGAAGACGAAACAATGTTGCTGGCTGCCACAGAAGATCAACTAGGTCAAAGCACACCTCACCCAAGTCACTGTGCTTCTTGGCACAGAGGAATCTGACTCCCCCAGAAGCTTCCTCACCTGTCTCTACTCAGAAATGTTAACCTATGCAGGCTTGTGGCTAAATGGTGAAGGGAATGGGAAGAGCCTGCTTAGTCAGCTGGGCTATGAATTTCAGAGCCGGTGGGCCTTAGTTAAAAGTCTTCACAGCCCACAGAGCTGGACCTTTCCACAAGGTGCTTCACCCTTCCCTCCTTTGTCATCCTGGGCGCTGAAGTTTCTGAACAGGACTGAAAGGGCCAGGGGCTTCTGGAGCCAGGCAGTAAAAGACTGAGGCAGCCTTGAGGTCAAGGTTAAGGCCAAGGCCAAGGTCCTATTTTCCTATCTCTCCCCAGAGGTTTTAGGGATTTGAGAATCCATAATGAACGAATGAAAGGGACTTTTCTCTTGAGGGGATAAGGTGGTGAGAGAACGACAACATCCCTCAGCCTCAGCACCTGCGGAAGTGGAGCAGGGAGTCCCCGGGTGCTCCCACCACGGCCCCTGATCCCTGTGCTGCAGTGGAACTGACCAGCTCTGAAAGGATGCCCAGTTCTTTTCACCTTCTCTTTTCATTGATGTTTAGTTCACCTGGTTAGTATTTAGTGTTTCTATCCAGCCTGTTTCTGGGTATGGGCGTGGGGTGGGGTTACGGCAAAACCAAAATACCCCTAAAAATAGAGCAGATCCATTTCCTTGCCTATGCTCCAAACCTGACCTTTAAAACAGATCATTTCCCTGCAAACTCCTTTCCTGTTTCACTAAAAATGCCCACTCCCAGAAGTCCTGGCCATACCAGCTTCCTAAAATGAAGAAATATAATGTAGCCATCAAGTTCCTCTCTCCCCACCCCGCTACAGTGGGTAGGAGAAGGTGGGAGGACCATTCTCCACCCTACCCCGACAGTGAGTTCATTCATCACGACAAGGCACCTTTCCCCAGAGGAAAGCAGGAGACACGGAAGCTGCTTCCTCATCTGGCCAGCAGGGCTTGCTAGAGGGATGGGTGCAGGGCCTCAGGCCCTGCTGTCAATACAGAGAGTCCGGTCACCAAGTCCAGAGATGAGATGCATAGATGGAGGTGAGTTGGGAGGGCGCTTGGAGTCTAGAGATTGGTTGCACTGGAGAAACACATCAGGAGCTGTCATGCAGGTTTCAGGGGAATGGAAGGGACCATCTGAGAAGAGGAGAAGGTCCATCCTTTTCCTGAGGAGCAGGACCAAGCCAGGCTTCACCTGAGAATGGGGGGCAGAGGTGGGGCTCCACGGGCAGCTGAAAAAAAATAAAATAAAAACCACATACATAAGGTCACTCACCAGACCCAGAATCACCCAAACATTCCTAAAACGAGAGACAGACAGGCTCTTTGAGCTATCCTTTAAAACCTGGGAGGAGGTTTTGTCTTTTTAAGAAAATGCAGACAAGAAGAAGCAAATGTTAACTTAAGAAAAACACACATCAATTCTATAGCCTACATAATTATGGAAGAACTTCCTTGATTCTCTTCTTACCTCGGTTTGTTTTGCTGGGATATATCCTCTGAAAGTGTTTATACTCTTCTGGAGCAGGAAAGTCTTCGACTGGATGGAAAGAATATTTTGACTCAAAATCATCTGCAAAAGGAATAGAGCATTAATTCCTATCACCGCCTAATTAGTTCCTAATTCTGCCTCGGCTCCCATACGCCTCGCCGCTACTCCTAACCCTTCCCGGCGCACTGAGAGGGCCTGCCTTGCTCAGTAAACCCATGAGGATGGCAACAGTATTACTCTCCATGCCTTGAATGCAGAGTGTGTTCAAAGACTCTTTATACTAAGGAATGAGTCTTTGAAATGGTTCTTTACATCTTTCCACAAGCTGGTTCTTTACAACTTTTGGTTTGGATGTTTCCAAACCAGGCACATCCCAGTAAAGGAGCCCAGCTGTTTGCCTGGGAGGGGAAGGAAATATAATTCTGTTTTAGCGACATAGTCATCTTAAAGACTATCACCATGGGAAACCAACTGAACCGAATCCACAAACTGGGAGAAATTAAGCTAACCTGGGAATATGTGTCACCAGCTAGTGGGAGATTTTGACCAGGTGATTCCTTCTCGGTCCAGCTCCCCTCAGGGAGTTCTGTAACACAGCTGGGAGAGCCATGGCATGGCCTCTGCTCCCACCTCCCACGGCTCCTCTACATGAAAGCTCAAGTTTCCTACGGGTGTGACTTGATCACATTCCACAAGGCACACCTTCTAAGCAAAAACCCTAGTCCACTTAATAGGAACAGACCAGAGCAGGAGCAGAGAAGAGGTAATCATTAAAGAGTCTACAGTGCGCAGGCTAAAATGGACCGTGAAGATTTTTCCAGACTTCCTCAACAGTTGTTGTTCAGTGGCCCAGTCGTGTCCACCACTTCGCGACCCCATGGACTGCAGCACACCAGGCCTCCCTGTCCCTCAACAGAGGGTCTAACAATACCTGCTGGGCAATCTTTACTTGGTGCTTCATGACAGACCTAATGAATCAGACTCTCTCAGGTGGAGCCCGAGATTCGTTTATAACCTTGCAAAAGTAGACCTGATAACCCTAGTCCCTTTAGTCAATCTCCTTGTTTCACAGATAAGGGAAGTGAGGTCCAGAAAAATGAAGTGACTTCTTCAAAGTAACGGAGCTAGTCAGTGGCTTTGGATTATCAGATAAATGCTGTGCATACAATGTTCTGTTTTCAAAGGTCCAGAAAGGAGCCTTTCTTCCTCGGAGAATACGAAATTCCTACCTCAATAATCCTGAAGAGGATACAGTCTCGGATCTAAAAGCTAACCACAAATAATGAGCCTTGAGGAGCAAGAGAGCGGCTTCAGAGTTAGCAAAACACTTGCTGATTTTACTTTTAATCTCTTCCAAAGCAGTCGAGCTGAGAATTCACCTAAGGAAAGCAATGTACATGGATGGGAACAGAAGTCTGAAGGGAAGTCAGGAGAGGAACTGCAGTGAAGAGGGTACCAATTGGCCACGCCCACTGTGCAGTGGCCACTGGAGTCAGTGAAGTCCCTTAGGAGCTATGAGACCAATACTGCTAGCTACTCACCCAAGAAAGATCGGACAGTGGTGATGGAATCTCTGTGGCCATTCCTCAGGGGCGGCGGTGGCGGAGGAGGCCCGGCGGGCGTTCTTGAGGGCGGAGGAGGGGGCTTTCCTCGGCTCAGGGGTTCTGACCCGTGCACTCGGTATGGTGGTGGGGGAGGGGGGGCATCCCTGGCACCATTTCGGATCATCAGTGGCGGGGGTGGAGGAGCTGCAATTAAAATCGAAAGCAGTTAGGCTTGGATGCAGAGACAGTGATGGGCAGAGGGATGTGAGAGGCATGGGCCAAAAGAGCACCTCGGTGCCTTCCCAAAGAGCCAGGCTCTAGGAGCCTCTGGGCAGCATGCTGAATGTCACACCCCCTCCTCTCAGCCCTGTTTCTTTTTCAAAATTTTTACTTTCTTTATTTGGCTGCGCTGATGCAGTATGTGAGATCTTAAGTTTCCCTGACCAGGGGTCGAACTCGTGCCCCCTGCACTGGAAGCACATAGTCCCAATCACTCGGATCGCCAGGAAGTCCTCCTGTTTCTTTAGCAACATCACATTCTTCCAGAGACAAAGTTCAGAATGAACAGATGACCCTTTTTCATTTCGCATGACAAGTCAGGCAAGAACTCTACTTATTCGTGATGATTTCTTCTTGGCTTTTCCACGCCTGCCTCCACAATTCAAAGTCAGGGCTTTCTCACTTTTAGCCGGTTCTACTGCAAAAAGCCTCTCCATTGTTTTCCTTGCTTCTGATCTCTTAGCCTTCCCATCCATCTGCATATCAACAACACACTAATCTCCTTCAAATACTAGCTCAAACTTTTCCAAGGGCTTTGCATTTGCTACCTCATAAAGTTTCAAATCCTTAGCTTCCACAAGTATCACCCCACGATCTTCCTTGCTAACACAGTAATCTACCACGTGGGTAACCTGATCTCGCCTTCATTCTTTCCTTCCTTGCCTCCTAGGTTGAACTGGCACCATTCATCCACACTCCCACTGTTATCTCTATTTCTCTCAACTACTCTACTATGCTATATTATAATTATTCATTATATATGCTTATTTCCCAGGATACTGTACATTCCTTAAAGTCAGAGCAGTGTCCATTCATCTGAGTTTCCAAGCTCAGCCAGATGTATAGCAAATGGTAGGTATTTAATCAATATTTGCTAAATAACCTGAATTACCTATGCTTTCCTCTTGCGACCAGTCCTTACTATCAAATCCTACCTATCCTTGAAGGTTTAACTCAATTCCCATCTTCTCAAGGCTTTCTCAAAGCAATCCACTCTATTCTGGTTCCCTCTTTTGTTCCCTGACAGCATTTATAGACTATGTCACTTATTCCAGCACTCAGTAGTACAGACTAAAATGTGTGCCTTTCAAATTATGTATAACAGTTTCATCGACAGAAGTTACATATTTCCAGTGACAGGCTCACTGCTCAAAAAAAAAAAAAAAATCGGGAAAGCCTCTTTAGAATTGTCTTCAAACCCAGTCAGACAGATCCATAAATATTATTATATGATGGTCATTTCCCATTTTCTGAGGTTGCACCACCAACAAAAATATTCGTAACTATGTCAGACTTTTGGCCATTTCCAAATATCAAATTCACCCTTAAAAGTCAAAAATCTGCCATCAAGCATTAGATAATATCAAAAGCATGCTGGATATTGGACTTCCCTGGTTGTCCAGTGGTTAAGAATTGTCTGCCAGTGCAGGGAGGGAACACAGGTTCGATCCCTGGTCCAGGAAGATCCCACATGCTGCAGAGCAACTAAGTCCACACACCACAACGACTGAGCCGGTGAACTAATCTTTAAAACTTCTTGTAGCCAGCCCTGTACAAGCATGTGGCACTAGCCCCACTGCATTGCATAAATGAAGAAACGGGGACTCTGGCTATTTATCTAAGGTCACAGATCTAACAGACCCAGAACACGCCTACTCTTTCATAGTAAGAAAACAGCTACATACTGCTTTTCATAATTACCACAAGTATTAATTACCTCCCCAACAAATGGATAACCCAGTGAGATGGAGGTATGTCTTTTGGTACCTAGGCTATGCCCAGTAAGAAGTTGTTACTTACACAGTACATAGAGAGACTACTTTGCTTAACAAATAACATTGTCTTAATAATAAGAGTATATATTATTCCTCCTGAATTACTGTCAGAATGTCTATAGAGTAACTGTAGTTAAGCATGAAACAGTAATGGGTTGATGCTTATAGACAAGCAGTATGGCACTGTAGGCCCAGTAAATGTCAGTTTTAGCTTCCCACAAAACACACTCAGAACGTAAACTCTCCCTCAATCTCCAAGGTCTGTGTAAGCATGGACAGTGTCCATTAGAGATAATAATTAAAGAGAAACCTCCTTAACACCTCCCAGCAGATCTCTGAACCCTGTTTTCATACCAAATCTGCTCAAACCAAAGCTCTTTCAGGTCATCCTTAAAACATTTCCCTCATGCTCAGATTTCTTCAGTTCAGTTCAGTCACTCAGTTGTGTCTGACTCTTTGCGACCCCATGAATTGAAGCACGCCATGCCTCCCTGTTCATCACCAACTCCCGGAGTTCACTCAAACTCACGTCCATCGAGTCGGTGATGCCATCCAGCCATCTCATCCTTTGTTGTCCCCTTCTCCTCCTGCCCCAAATCCCTCCCAGCATCAGAGTCTTTTCCAATGAGTCAGCTCTTCCCATGAGGTGGCCAAAGTACTGGAGTTTCAGCTTTAGCATCATTCCTTCCAAAGAACATCCAGGACTGATCTCCTTTAGAATGGACTGGCTGGATCTCCTTGCAGTCCAACAGACTCTCAAGAGTCTTCTCCAACACCACAGTTCAAAAGCATCAATTCTTTGGCGCTCAGCTTTCTTCACAGTCCAACTCTCACATCCATACATGACCACTGGAAAAACCATAGCCTTGACTAGATGGACCTGTGTCGGCAAAGTAATGTCTCTGCTTTTGAATATACTATCTAGGTTGGTCATAACTTTCCTTCCAAGGAGTAAGTGTCTTTTAATTTCATGGCTGCAGTCACCATCTGCAGTGATTTTGGAGCCCAAAAAAATAAAGTCTGACTGTTTCCACTGTTTCCCCGTCTATTTCCCATGAAGTGATGGGACCAGATGCCATGATCTTAGTTTTCTGAATGTTGAGCTTTAAGCCAACTTTTTCACTCTCCTCTTTCACTTTCATCAAGAGGCTCTTTAGTTCCTCTTCACTTTCTGCCATAAGGGTGATGTCATCTGCATATATATATATGCAGAGGTTATTGATATTTCTCCCAGCAATCTTGATTCTAGCTTGTGCTTCTTCCAGCCCAGCATTTCTCATGATGTACTCTGCATATAAGTTAAATAAGCAGGGTGACAATATACAGCCTTGACGTATTCCTTTTCTTATTTGGAACCAGTCTGTTGTTCCATGTCCAGTTCTAACTGTTGCTTCCTGACCTGCATATAGGTTTCTCAAGAGGCAGGTCAGATTTCTTAGGGTCCTGGAAATCTGTGTCTACCCAGACTCCCTGGTGGGGATAGGGCAAGTAAAGTAGACAGCATCAGCCAGGCTCAAAAGGACACCAGCGAGGCTGTGAGCAGGTGGCAGTGATGAGAGCCAACCTGGACAGGCAAAATGGAGCACGAAGAAGAACCACCTGCTTGGTATGCTTAGCTCAGGGACGGTAATCCTGACCAGGTTCTGCTGTTTGTCACATCCAGTTTTAAGACTACTTCAAGTGGCAGGGCTGGAATCCAATGACCTCAAGAGACAAGCAGTGTGTAAAAGAAACCTCAGGGTGGGAAGATCAACTTTTGTAATCCAAGATAAACCTAATCTTGAGTAAAGCATAATGTTATTGATTCTTTTGTTTTAAACTGAAGCAGGGCTTCCCTGGTGGCTCAGATGGTAAAGAATCTGCTTGCACTGTGGGAGACCCAGGTTCGAACCTTGAGTTGGGAAGATCCCCTGGTGTAGGGAATGGCAACCTGCTCCAATATTCTTGCCTGGACAAGTCCATGGACATAAGAGCCTGGCAAACTATAGTCCATGGGGTGGCAAAGAGTTGGACAGGACTGAGCACAGAGACATAGCTGATTTACAATGATGCACTTACATCTACTAAACCCAACCTCCCACTCCATCTTTGATTCTTTTCAAAAGAAAAAAATGCCCTTCAAAATAGTGTTTTACTCTACAGAGGAAAAATTCAAAAAGAAACTTTATGGACCAATAAGAAGGGATATTTTCGGTCTTTAAGCACCCTGGGCAAGGCAAAAGACTCCTTTTGCCTTTTTTACATATTCTTTTGCCTTTTTACATATTCTTTCAAATGTTAAATCATTCATAAAGAAACAAAAGTACATTATAACATGTTAGCATTATCATAGTATGATTAATTAATAGAAATAAGTCCATGAAAACTACCCAGAAGCCCTTTGCATAAAACCACTAAACTCACCAGCATACCAGTTTATAAAGCACTTCTATGCATCCTTTTATTTACAACCACCTCTGAAAGTACTATGAATATCATTTTACAGATCAGGAAACAAACTCAGAAATCAGAGTGATAGGCCCAATCTCACAAACAAATGGAGCCAATACTCAAAAGATCTCTGACTAAAATATCTGAATTTTTTTTTTCAGAGTATCATTTTTAAGAACTGTTGCTCTGGTTACTGATGCAGAAAGTAGGCCGGGGCCTACGGCAGGCTTCAAAGTTGGTGATGGCTAATAGAAGAACAAGACTCATAACTTCACAATATTCTAAAGAAATCACAAAGAAAGAACTGAGAAGTGGGAAGCAGAAGTCTACAGACATTTAAAATGACTCAATTCAACCCACGGAAATTACATTTTCCCCTGCTTCTATTCCTGGTTGGGTTTAGAAAGACATGGGCTCTGGCTCAGATAAAGGGTCATTAAAAAAAATTCTTTAGTTAAAAAAATTTTTTTAACCAAAACTTTGTAAAATCAAAGGTCATGTTGGGACTCTATCCTTATGGCTAAAGCCAGGGAGACACAGAGCTGGCCATGTACTAGGCTCCTGTGTGACCACCTGATGGCCAGCCCCCAGAATAGATGTCTCTGTACTTAGTCAAGCAGCATGGTTAATGGTTAAAGGTTAATGGGCCTTTAATACATGCTTCCTGGTGACAAACCTCCCTATTCGATGATTTCACCTATACATGTGGGGTGTCAAAAGCCAAAGTTCAAAAGCCATTTGTGGAGGGTGCGGCTCAAAGCCCAGTGATACAAAAGAATTGTTGCTATTTAGTCTCTTTAGTCGTGTCTGACTCTTCTGTGACCTCATGGACTGTAGCCTGACAGGCACCTCTGTCCATCGGATTTCCCAGGCAAGAATACTAGAGTGGGTTGCCATTTCCTCCTCCAGGGGATCTTCCCGACCCTGGGATTGGGTCTCCTGCATTGACATATAGACTGCTTACCACTGAGCCACCAGGGGAGCTGATACAACAGAATATGGGAGCCAAAATTCCTGGGCCTAAGAAGGGCTTCCCTGGTGGTTCAGATGGTAAAGAATCTGCCTTCAGTGCAGGAGACCCAGGTTTGATCCCAGGGTCGGGAAGATCCCCTGGAGAAGGGAACGGCAACCCACGCCAATATTCTTGCCTGGAGAATTCCGTGGACAGAGGATTCCGGCAGGCTACAGTCCATGGAATTGCAAAGAGTTGGCCACAACTGGGCGATTAACACTATAGAACACTAAGAAGGCTCCAGAGAGCTGTCAGAGTCTCATTCACTCTCTACTTTCGGCTGGGCTGTTCTGAAAGATGACACAACTTCTTCCACATTTTCGCTTGATTTGGAGTCCACAGAGCTCACCGTCACACCATAGAACCCTTCTCTTCCACCTTTTCAAAGGTTCCTGAATCTTCTCCTCACCCAGTCTGGCAGCATGGTCCTTGTGACAATCACTCCCTAACACACCCCCTTACCTCCCTTGCCCCACTCTCCCTCATGGTCACACAGGCCTACAAAACGCTAACCTGGTTAATTACAACTCTGCCCTGACTCAGGACTGGCAGAGACGCAGCTGAACGCACGTCGAGCTGATGAATCTCACTTGAAACATGTGGCCCCCAAGCTGGAGTGAGCCTTCTGCCTCACTGGTCATCGCCGCACACTTCCCTCTTTCACTCACTCACCCGTGCGCCCCGATGGCTAATTCATGCCCTCTTTTCTCTCCTCAAATCTCTCTCCAACTCCTTACCCACATTCACAGATGTCCGTGCTTTCAAACTCACCAAGAAAATAGAACCAAAAAAAAAAAAACCACAGAAGAAACTTTCCACATGCTCCCACCACTACACCCACCTACCCACTTGCTTCTTTGCCTATATGCTCAGTCATCCCTCTTGCTACCCAGAAGAACTATCTGAATTCTTACCTAAGGCCAACCCTTGACCTGTGGATCAGATTTCATTCCTTTTTGCCTCCCTGAGGATTACCCAGGCAATCTCCCCTTCCCTACAGGATCATTCCATCAGCGTACAAACAGATGTTGAAACCTCTTCCATCTTGGAGCTTGGGGCAGGGGGATCAACCCTCAATCTCACATCCTCCTCCAGCAACCATTCCGCATAGCTGCAGCCCTCTCCCCTTACAGCAAACTCCCTAGACGTCTACTGCTGTCTTCATCAAGGCCTCTCCTGTTCCCGCATGCTTGAACCCAATCCAAGCAGACTTCACTTCACTCTCTCCTCCGCACTCCACTAAAACTACTCACAAGGGTAGTTTGTGGATCCTCAAAATGACTCTTTGTGTTGCTGAGACCAGTGTCATTCTCAGCCTTCAACTTACCTGACCCACTTGCAGCACAGGCCCCGGGTGCTCACTGACTCTACCTCGGACTTTCCCCTTACTCTCTCAGCATTGCTCCTTTCTTCCTCACTCCAGGCCCTTTCTCAGCTTCCTCCGCCTTAGTACTCTCATTGCTCCAGCCTCTCTATATATAGGAAGGACTCATGCCCCAGACTTCTCCTCTCCTTTAATGAACTCACTCCCCAGGTGGTCCCACCCCAGCACGTAGTTCTCAAAATTCTTCAGATTCCCCTCTCTAGCCCACACCATCCCCCTGAACTGCAGAGTCTCAGCCAATCGCCAATCCATGATTTCCTCTCAGGTCTCAAACGTGACATTCAAAACTGAACACCTAGGACTTCCCTAGTGGTTCAGTGGTTAAGAATCCACCTTCCAATGTAGGGGACTCGATCTCTGTTCAAGGAACTAAGATTCCACATGGTGTGGGGCAAGGAAGCCCTCGAGCTACAGCTAGAGAGAAGCCCACGCATTGCAACTAAGACCGGAGGCAGCCGAATAAATAGATATTTAAAAGCAAAACAAAAAAAAATGGAACACTGATCTTTCCCCAAACCTGCTGTGACCCACCCATACACCATACACCCAGTTCACTGCCCTAGCCTCCTAAGTGCTCTTCCTGGCCCCTCTGTCTTCCTGTGGTCTTTCCCAACACAGGGTCCAGTGACCTTTTCAAAAGGTAGATCAATGCTACTTCCATGTTCCCATCCTCCCCCCGGCCCACTGGCTCCCCATCTCACACGGAGTAAAACCTGAAGTCTTCACAAAGTCTTCGGCAACTCTTTCACGGAATCTAGCTTTCTGACCGCCACGTCCTGCCGCTTGTCCCCTTGAGTGTCCTGGTCTTGCCACAACGGTCTCCCTGCTGTCCCCAATCTCAGGGCCTGAGCATCCGCTGCTCTCAACGCCCGCTTAGTGCATTCCCTCAGTTTCTTCAGGTCTTTGCCAAACTGTCACTTTATCAGTGAGGCCTTCCCTGACCCTGCTTTTACCCTCATCCCCGCAATTTAAGTCTTACCTCATCCCCACGCCAGTACATCCCATCCCCTTTCTCTGTTTCATATTTCTCTAAAGCATCTATATACTATGTTTATATATATATTTTTTTGCTTGTTTTCTTCATACATACATACATACATATATATATATATATATTTTTTTTTCCTATTAACTTATTTTCCTCAGTGTTCAGAACAGGATTTTTTGTCTTTTTTTAATTTATTGCTGTTTCCCTAACAACAGAATCTGACATGTAAAAAGGCACTATTAAACCTGTCCAATGAGTACTCACTTCAGTCACTGAAGGACAGCTTTGGTGAGAAGGGTGAAAAGGAAGAGAGACTCAGTTTGGGTATGAGGGGAAACACAAGGTACTTCCAGGCACTTACCTGCTCCCCGGCTGGGGGGGTCACGGGTTGGGGGAGGTGGCCTATTACTCTGTGAAGAGGGGGAGGCTGAGGTGGGCGGAGGAGGCGCCAGGCCTCTGGCAGGCCCTGGAGTCTTCCTATGCAAAGAATTGTGTCTCTGTGGCAGCTCAGGGGCTGACTCATTCGTGGGGCTGGAGGGTCCGTTGGGGACCCCAGGAGGCTGGCGGTAAGGCGGCGGAGGAGGAGCCAGAGGCTGGCCACTTGGTCCCAATCTGACATTCACAGGGGAAGGAGGCGGCTTGACTGGGGGTAGAGCAGAAGGTCCCTCTCGACCCGGGTGAAGCCTCTGTCCAGGCGTGGGCGGCAGGGGTTTCTCTCTGTTGTAGGCCACGGCTTTGTTGCTGTGCATAGGCAGGGGCGTGGGGGGGGCGTTGGCACGCCGCCCCGGGGGAGGTGGAGGAGGGGCGGAGGAGCTGTGCTTCATCCCGGTACTGCTGGTGGGACTGGGCCGAGAGAGGTCCGGTAATGAGGGTCTCTGCGTCCGGGGCAGCTCTGGGAGTGAGGCCCGGCTGCTGTCTGTGTCATCTTGAGGACGCCCGCTGGCTGTGGTCCCTGGAGGCCTCGGGGCAGCAGCTCGGGGACTGGGGACTTGGAGGGCTGGCTTACCAGCCAGGTTCTCTGCAAATACAGCAGGCAGCACCAGGTCAACAGAGCCAGGCGCACGGTGGTGAGTTACCTCTGTGCCACCCCGCCCCCTCTGCGCAACCTGCATGGCGGCAGGTATGGTTCTGGGCTTTAACCCAGTTTCAGGCTCCAGGTCCATCAACAAATACTACTGCTGCCAGTCAAACGCACTTCCACTGAATCCCTCAGCTTCTGCTTTATTCTACTCTGTCATTCCTCCCCTGCTCCCACTCCTCTCTGTCGCACCTCTACCGTGTTCCTCACTTCCAGGGGTCCCGCTTGGGATCAGTCAAAAACGAAGGCACTTGGGAAATACCCTAAGCAAGTCCTTACCACATACCTGAACTGTCCTTGGCTCCCACAGGGCGCAGCTTCGGCACTCCTCCTTGGAAGAGACCTCCCTTGGCCTGCAGGGCAGCTGCTCCAGAACCGTAACCACCACTGCTTCCTTTGGGTTCTGGAAAGCACACCATTGGGATTGTCATTTCACGTGTGCTCTGAGCTGGTGACCAAGTCAGTCCTGAGGAGAAACCCGTCCTTCTCCCTGGGCTTTAATTTGCAAACTGCCACTGCTTTTGTCCTTCCACTGAAACAGAAAGTGAGCCTCTCTGCTCCACAGCTTCAAGTAGGCATGGGGATGAAACTTTGGGCTGTGATGAGAGAGAGTGAAAAGAACGAGAAGCCAATCTTCCTTTATTTAGGGCACAGGGGTAGCCAGGATGAAGAGAGTTCTCTAAGCTCTCCTCTCCAAGTCCCAGATGGTCAGGGGCTGACGGCTCTGGGACCTAGGTGTGAGCCAGCTCCCCAGAGGCCCTCCAGCAAGAACACTTGCAGCAATCAGAAAATCATTACTGGCTTCAGCTTATCAGTTTTCAGGACTGTGGTGGTTTCCTCAGAGAAAAGCCAAGAATGTGCCCTAACAAGCACGAGAGATAGAAGGCGACGGGAGGCTTAAGACCCCAAGAATGTGTCTCAAAGGTCAAAAAGAAATTTCTGAGGCATTCAAAGGTACAGATGAGAAGACAGTTACAGAACACCCTAACACAAAACTCCCACCCAAGATCCAACAATAAAAATGACAGCGAGGCCGAGTCTCCAGGTCGACCCTGGGGTCCTGGCGGTTCGCAAGGCGATGCAGCTTAGACTCACTCTCGAGGATGGGAGCACTCCGATCATTAACGTTGGTCACCTTCTTCAGCTTAGTGCCCTTGCAGATGTCCTGTAAGAGGGCGCCTCGACCCCGCTGCTCATCTCTACTCAGCTTGGGCGGCTCAGTGTTTGCCTGAAAGAGGAGGGAGACAAAAGTTCACCCTCAATATCCTCTTCATCACAAGTTCAGGATGAATGTCTTTGGCAAACTGGATTCCATGCAATGCCTGTCTAGCCTGATAAGGTACGTGTGCCAAATGACACCCTTCTCACACCCTTTTCTCATGCTGCCCTTCAGTGAAGGGACAGCTCTCCCTCCTATTTAGAGGCTTCTGAGAGGAGGCCTGCACCAATACTAACAGAGTACCTATGTACTAGGCTTGCGTCAGATGCTTTATCTGTATGGTATCATCATCATCAATGCAAACATTTATGGAGTCCCTACTATGCCAGAAGCATTGTGCTAATAATAATAAGCACATTACTTTCATGATCTCATTCATATCTTGAAATAGTCCTATGACCAACTATAATAAGAACGCAAGGACAGACACCTAGATTAATGGAACAAAACAGACACTCCATGAGCAGGTCGAGATCTATATAAGAAAAAATGAAAGTACAGTTCATCAGTGCAGAAAGGATAGGTTATTAAATACCAGGTGTTAAAAACTAGCGGTTAATTTTCTGGAGGATGCACCATGGGGCATGTAGGATCTTAGTTCCCTGGCTAGGGCTCAAAACCTGAGCCCCCGGGAGTGAAAGCTCAGAGTTCTAACCACTGGAATACCAGGGAAGTCCAACAAGTGGTTAATTTTCAGAAAAAAATAATAAAGTTAAATACCTACCTTAGGGCTTAACTCTGGCTGAATTAAAATTTTTAAGTGTAAAAAAATAAACCCACAGAAGTACTATATGGAAAAAAATAGGTAAGGGGAAGGACTTCTTATCAAGACAACCAAAATACAGGAAAAGACCAACAGATTTCTTTATTACAGATTATTCACTTAGGAATATAATATGCAGATAACACACTGGAAGGAGAAATTATCAGTGACAAATGTAACATATGATAGAAACAAAGGTAGTGCTCTAAATCTATACAGCACTAACAAACAAGATGACTCAGAAATCAACAGGATAATAAGCAAGAAAGATTATGAACAGTACTGAGGTTTCCCAGGCGGCTCAGCAGGTAGAATCTGCCTGCAAAGCAGGAAATGCAGGAGACTTGAGTTTGATCCCTGGGTCGGGAAGATCCCCCGGAGAAGGAAATGGCAACCAACTCCAGTGGCTTGCCTGGAGAATCCCATGGACAGAGGAGCCTGGCGGGCTACAGTCCATAGATAGGATCACAAACAGTCAGACCTGACTGAAGCGACTTAGCACACACACATGAACAATACGGCGTAAAGAAAGTCAAAAGAGCCAGCAAATATGAAAAGAAAAAACCTTCAACTATAACAATAAAAAAAATGTAGTGTAAAACAGTATTATTATTTACCTATGATATTGGTTAAGGTTAAAATTACAAAAAGAGTTTGTTAGCTTTGTGAAGGCACTGCCTGTATAGCGCCTGGCACACTGAAGATGTTAAAAAAAAATGTACAGAACAAAAATCTGCCCTACGGTGGTCACAGGATTCAGGAGAGTCCAGCACAGGACTTCCCTGGTGGTCCAGCGGTTAAGACTCCGTGCTTGCACTTCAGGGGGCACAGGTCTGATCCCTGGTCATGGAACTAAGATCCTGTATGCCACGTGTGCGTGCCTGCGTGCTCAGTCGCTTCAGTCGTGTCCAACTCTTTGTGACCCCATGGACTGTAGCCCTCCAGGCTCCTCTGTCGATGGGATTTTTCCTGGCAAGAGCACTGGAGTGGGTTGCCACACCCTCCTCCAGGGGATCTTCCCGACCCAGGGATCAAACCTCCTGCGTCCCCTGCACTGCAGGTGGATTCTTTACCCACTGAGCCACCTAGGAAGCCTACATGCCATGAGGCACAGCCAAAAAATAGCACAAAATTCTAGCACAAGAGTTCTACTTCCAGAAATTAACTTGAAGAAAATAACTGGAGCAGTGCACAAAGATAATAACGGGAACAAACAGTTTACAATAGCATAAAGCTGAAAGTAATCTAAAAGTTCAACCAAAAAGAAAAACGAGGAGCATGCCAGTTAAGCAACTTCAAGTGCCTACCTTCACCCTTTTCTGGCTAAACTCTCTACTCATCTTTCAAGATTCAGCTCAGTATCATCTCCCCCCAGAAGCTCCTCTTATGGCTGCCTCCTCTCCTACGACCACTGGTGAGGTGCCCTTCTTATGGCCCCATTTATCTCTGCATAGCATGGATTTTGTCTGTCGACTTCTCTGTCTCACTCATTATACTGGGGGCCCTTAAAAGCAGAAACTGTTTCATTTCAGGTTGACAGGATCACAGATGATTTTTATCTGCTTCTTTTTGTTTATCTGTATATTTCCTCTTTTAATTTTTAAATAAATTCGTGAAATAAATTCGTGTGGAGAGTCAAGCAATATATAAGCTCTTATATGGGAATTCCCTGGCAGTCCCATGGTTAGGACTCTTGCATTTTCACTGCTGAGGGCACAGGTTCAATCCCTGGGCAAGGAACTAAGATCCCACAAGTCAAGTGGTACAGCCAAAAACAATAAAAAATGTTTTTAAAAAATGAAAATTAAAAAGTATAGAGAAAATTAAAGCATAGAGTAAAATTATGTGGCTTTTCTAAACTGTAGTCAGCCGAGTCTCTGACACACACTAAGCCCCCAGTGAAAAGGCTATGAGGGAATGATGAAGAACAATGCAGCGCTGTAACCTAAAGGCCACAGGGATCCAAGGATAACTGTGGATCTTTGAACTCTACTCTATCAAGAGCAGTTCTGCTTTTACCTACTTTACTTATTGGTCTTCCACATAAAATTTCATCTGAAAAGAGGATCCAGGGCTTCCCCGGTGGCTCAGTAGCAAAGAATCTGCCTGCCAAGGCAGGAGACATGGGTTCAATCCCTGCTCCAGGAAGATCCCACGTGCCTCTAAGCAATGAAGCCCGGGAGCCATAACTGTCATGCCCGTGCTCTAGAGCCTAGGAATCACCACCACCGAGCTCACGTGCCACAACTACTGAGCCCTCGAGCCTAGAGCCCATGCTCCCCCAGAGAAGCCACCTCAATGAGAAGCCGAGCGCGCAACTAGAGAGGAGACCCTGCTCACCACAACTAGAGAGGAGACCCTGCTCACCACAACTAGAGACAAGCCCACGCAGCGATGAAGAGCCAGCACAGCCAACGTAAATGAGGTTTTCAAAGGGGATTCACACATATTCTCAAACAAAATGTCTAAAACCCAAAACTGACAAGAAAAAAAAACAGAAGTTGGCAGCCCTGAGTTCTAGTCCTAGTACTGAAACAAACTAGCTAGGTAAGTCTCTTTTGGGGCACAGAGAAAGGACACACCGACCTTTATGTCACAAATAGTTTAACAGGGAAGAAACACTGATGCCACCTGCTCAGAGCTCCACTTAGACTGAACCAGGACAGGAAAGCCAAGACGAGCCATTATGGTCCTAAGAGGACTTCTCAGGAATCAGAACTAATTGAGGAAGACAGACTTTATTTATTCAGTCTCCATCTTCCCACACCATATGTCTTACACCAGGAAGCCCTAAGTATGCATTCAGGTTTTGGGATAGCCGAGTGGAAGAACAACCTACCTGATGAAAAGTGGGAGGTGGAGGAGGACCGGGGGGTGGTGGAGGAGGAGGAGGAATTGGCATCCTTGCCCTTCGTGCAGTTGGCACTGCTCTCTCTCCGTTTTAATCTGCAGCTTTAGGTCACTCATATACCTGCAAGTGAAGCAGAAATAAATTCAAGAGAACAACTTTGCCCTGAGAGACACAGAGTACCAGAAGAACCAGAGGCCAGGGCACGACACCAGAGAAACTAGACACTCATCTCCTAGGTGCACTGGGATCCAGTCCTGGGCTCAGGAACTCTTTTCCGTAAAAGGCCAGATAAAAACAATACTTTAGGCTCTGTAAACTGTCTATGGTCTCTGTCGCACATTATTCTTTTGTTTTGCTTTGACAGCCTTTTACATTACTAAACTTCATTTTAACAGCGGTTTTAGGTTCACAGCAAAATTGAGCAAAAAGTACTGAGTTCCCTTAAAACCTCTGTCCCCCCAGCCAAACATACAGTACCCCACTATCTACATCCTGCTGTGGTACATTTGTTATAACTGATGAACCTACACTGACACCTCATAATTGCCCAAAGTCCATTAGGGTTTACATTAGGGTTTACATTAGGGTTCACTCTTTAATTAAATCATTTAGTTCTTTTTGGCTTTGCTCTGGGTCTTCGTTGTTTCCGGTGGGCTTTCTCTAGCTGCAGTGCTTCTCACAGACGTGGCTTCTCTTATTGCCAAGCACAGGTTCTAGGACACGCAGGTTTCAGTAGCTGTGGCTTGTGGCCCTAGAGCTCAGGCTCGGTAGCTGTGGTACATGGGTTTAGTTGCTCCAAAGGCATGTGAGATCTTCCTGGACCAGGGAGTGAACCCGTGTCTCCTGCACTGCAAGGTGGACTCTTAACCACTGGACTACCAGGGAAGCCCTAGGGTTCACTCGTGCAGTTGTACATTTCATGGGTTTGGACAAATATATAATGGAAAAGCCCCTGATGCTGGGAAAGACTGGGGGCAGAAGGAGACAGGGGTGACAGAGGATGAGATGGTTGGATGGCATCACCAATTCAATGGACATGAGTCTGAGCAAGCTCCAGGATATAGTGAAGGACAGGAAAGCCTGGCACTCTGCAGCTCTTGGGGTAGCTGAGTTGAACACACCTTAGTGACTGAACAACGAATGATGACAACTGTCCACCAATGTAGCTGGCTCTGCAGGTGGTGCTAGTGGTGAAGAACCCACCTGCCAATGCAGGAAACCTAAGAGACACGGGTTCGATCCCTGAATCGGGAAGATCCTCTGGAGGAGGGCATGGCAACCCACTCCCAGTATTCTTGCCTGGGGAACTCCAGGAACAGGGGAGCCTAGCGGGCTACAGTCCATGGGGCTGCGAAGAGTTGGACATGACTGAGTTACACAGCACACACATAAACACCAATGTAATACCATAAAGAATCATCTCACTTTGCTTACAGTTCTTTTACGCTCTGCCTATTCATCCCTCCCTGGCCCCGTCCTTTGGACCCCTGGCAAGCACTGAGCTTTTTAACGTCTCCCCAGTTTTGCCTTTTCCAGCACTGTCACACTGCTGGAATCATCCTGCATGTACCTCTCTCAGACTGGCTTCCTTCACTTGATAAGATGCATTTCAGTTTCCTCCATGTCTTTTCACGGCTTAATAACTCATTTCTTTTTAGCACTGGATAACATTCCACTGTCTGGATGTACCACAGTTTGTTTTATCCATTCACCTCCTAAAGGACATCTGGGTTGCTTCCAAGTCTTAGCAATTATGAATAGTGCTGATATAAACATCCTTGTGCAGGGTTTTGTGAGGACACAAGTTTTTGACTCATTTGGGTAAATACCAAGGAGTAGGACTGATGGATCATATGGTAAGAGTATGTTTTGTAATAAACTGCCAAAATATCTTCCGCAGTGGCTGTATCAATTTGCAATTCTCACAAGCAATGGGTAAGAGTTCCTACTGTTTCATCTCCTTGCGAGAATTTTGAATTTTGGTCATTCTAATAGGTGTGCAGTCCTGTTGTTCTAATTTGCAATTCCCAAATGACACATGATGTTGGAATCTTCTCAAATGCTGACTTGCCATCTATATATCTTCTTTGATGAAGTGCCTGTTCAGGTCTTTTGCCCACTTTTTAATTGGGTTGTCTTCTTATTGTTGAGTTTTAAGAGTTCTTTATATATTTTAGCTAATGGTCTTTTATCAGCTGTACCTTTTGCAAATATTTTCTCTTATTCTGTGGCTTGTCTTTTCATTCTCTTGATCTTTACATTTTGAAAATGTAAAAAAATGTTCTTAGTCATTGTGCCATACAAAACAGATGATGGACCAGATCTGACTCATGGGCCAAAGTTTACTGACCCCTGATACAGTCATATGACTGGAATCTGATAAGAGCATAAATACTATGTGCAAATTTAACCCATCAGTGGCTGAACACTTAAAACTCAGAAACTATATGGCTGTCTACCTGTTAAGAGTTTGTAAGTGTTCCTCATTTCACAAATGAGACTAAAGCCAGGGGACTCTTACCCTAAGACACTGAAGTAGGGGGCAAAGATAAAACCAAAACTCAAGAACAATACCTCCAAAAAGTCACTCCAAGGAAATTCCACTTCTTGAACCCCTCAAAGTCAAAGCCAAATAACTGCAGAGGTTTCGTTCTAAACTCTTTTGTTATAGGAGTGAACAAAATCTTTCTGTGAATAAAGAACACTTAAACACTTCTCTCAATGCCCGGAGAATGATAAAACGGCAAATATTTCAGAGGTTCTATAAAACCAAGAACCTTTGTAGGTAAGTAAAATCTGATTAAAAACATGACTGTGAATGTCTTCAAAATCCCAACTCCTCCCAGTGTAATGCCGCTAAAGGCTGTCTGCCCAACAGAACTTTCTGCTCCAACCACAAAAACCTGGACACTACTCTGGCTGGGTGGCTCCCGTGGGGAGTAGTGCCTGAATTCACTTCAAAGAACAAGCAGTTGGCTCTCCTCTAAGGAGACTACCTTCTCATTTCTGGTTTCAAAACTAAGCCTAGTTTTCCTTTCCCAGGAATCTAACATACTAGACTTGAGAAATTGGTCAAAATAGTAAATGCTCATAAGCAGAACATCCATCACAGAGTGTGGGGGGTGTTAAAATGAAAGAAACATATGGAGAAGAAGAAATAAACTTTCTTCTACTGAATTCTCTGGGATTACTATGCCCATTCCACTTAGGTCCCCATAGCCGGCATATAGCCAGCAGCCTAACAATAGGGAAAATTATAGTCCATTCAGAAACAAACACTGTCAACTAATTCCAGTCACCTCAGTTTCTGCCTTTTCTGGGCTTCCCATTTTACTTACTTTGGCCATTGCTACGGCTGAAACTGTCTTCTAGAATGACCTGGAAAAGAGGTCCAGACAAATCCCTAATTCTTCCCAGACCTACAAGCTGATCCAACCTACGTGCTACGAAATAAGAAATAACCTAAAGGGAACCTTAATTCTGATAGTGAGCGTCACTTATTAGGCAAAGCAGTAATTCTCTAGCAAGGCAAACCTTTTCTTAAAGTCACCCACTGCAAAAGACCACTAAAACATTACACAGTTAAAGATACCTTTTAAAATAGGCTCAATTCAAACTCCAATTTCAAAATAGATCCCTCAAAAAAATCACTTTTGGGAGTCCCCTGATGGTCTAGTGGTTAGGATTCTGGGCTTTCACTGCCATGACCCGGGTAAACCGATTGAAATCTCTGGTGAGGAAACAGGTCCTGCAAGCCGTGGAGTGTGTGTGTGCGCGTGCGCACACTTTTATCAAGTGACTGTCTTTAGCGCCAACTTCCAGCAGTGGCTCTCAGCCTCTCTGCTGCCTTCACAAAGATGGCAAGCATGTCACCCTCCTGTCAGGGACACGGAGTATACAATGATGCCCTCTACAGTAAAGTATTATCACTCCCATTTTACAGGTGAGAACTCTGAAGTTCGAGGAGCAGGGTCTGTGTACACCCTAGGGTAAGAGGCAGACCGACTGAGCTAAGGGCAACCCCCATGGTCACTCAGGAGGAAACTGCAGAGTAAGGACTCAAACTCAGGTCTCCACGTCCCTTTCTACCTCACTCGTCACTCTGAAACAAATCTCGACTGCAAGCTGGTTGGGTTTAGCAATCTTCCATTATTTTTCCTAAACAAAAACCTAACTCACTCCAAATTCCTATCTTAATGATAGAATACAACCAGATCTTTACATTTTCCCAGAGCAGACCAATTTGTACAAATTTAAATTAACCCAACTTTCCTTTCCCTGAAGATTCCCCAAAGAAGTGTTATTCAAACCAATTCAAGATGGATACTACAAGCACTAACCCAATGCAGAAGGTCTGCTTTGAGAAGTGCTTTCAGTTAAGAACAAATGAAGCAAAAACCATTCATAAAGCTTTATAAAAGAAAGACAAACTTTAGTGACTAATATTGTTTAATCAGAGGACAAATTCAGGCCTTCTGGAATCACTGTCTATTGCATTTTTAAGAATCTAACACTCGTGAAGTTAAAAAAGAAAAAAAGTTCATCACAGAATTAAGTCTTTCCTTTCTGATCTATTAAATTCAAACTACAAACCTCACCATCTCTGTTTTTCGAGTCCCTGATTTTCAGAAAAATTCTCATTCCTTTCTTAATCCCTTCCATCTTAAAAGCCATGATAAAATAAGCTTTATACATCCTCAGGAGTCAGTTTCTTTGAAATAAAGATCAGAGAGCATTATTTTAAGTCTTCTTAATGTCAACTTTATCTCAGAATTCAGAAATAAGTCTCTATAAAACTCAAGCAATGCACTTTTTAAAAAGTGCTTTCTTTTACTCAAAAGACAAAACTTATTTTTCTATTCAATTTCCAAATATTCATACATTTTAAAAGGAGCAGGAAGCCTCCTGAGGACAGAAACAATGATGCTGCCTTTTAATTTGATGAATGAAGAGTCCAACTTAGCTGCTTTCTTCATATATTTAAAATGATCTAAGAGATATTATAGTTACCACTACAATTTGAGGCCTTTATTCAAATGGTATTCTACTGTTATAAAACTGAGGTTTTGTTTACAAGTTGTTTTAAACAGAAAAAATAATTTTTAAAAATCTAAATCTTAATGCCATCCACTTTCATGCTAAGAGACCTCAAGTAAAAGTACTTTCCTTTGATCTCAACTTTGATTACACAGTAAATTACAGTTTTTGTACCAAAGTACCCAACAAAATTCCACAGGGGGGAAAAAAAATGACCCTGAACATTTTTTAAGTAGGCTATCTCCCTCAGGAAAGACTCAAGGGCCTTAGTTTCACCTTACAACACTCAGTCATATGGATAGGTATTTAAGATGTTAACATGAAAATTATTTTTTGGCCACACTGCACAGCATGTAGAATCTTCATTCCCTGACCAGGGATTGAAATGGTACCCTCTTCACTGGAAGCACAAAGTCTTAACCCCTGGACCGCCAGGGAAGTCCCTATCTCACCTTCTTAAATACGCGCTTCATTCTTTAGTATCCTGTTAAGGGCTCCCCTGGAGGCTCTGTGGTAAGAATCTGCCTGCCAGTGCAGGGGACACAGGTTCAACCTCTGGTCCAGGAAGATCCCACGTGCCATGGAGCAACTAAGCCACCACGCCACCCACAACAAAGAATTACCCGGTTTAGAAATGTGAATAATGATGAGATTGATAAACTCTGTTCCAGTGGCTTAACAAGACAATTTTTTACCATCTTGGACCTTACATTCTAGAGGAAGGAAACAAGGAAACAAATATAATCTCATATATCAGTGATTAAAAGAATAGAAAAACAAGAATCATAAAGGAGAGTGTAGGAGCAGGGTACAGTGTTGTTAGATGGGCAGGGGCTGGGGGGCCTGCCTCTCAGAAGCGTCTCCATGAGCAGCCAAGCCCTAGGAACATCTGGGGAAAGCATCTTCCGAAAAGAATTAACAAACATCAAGGAGACGGAAATGAGTTTGATGTGTTAGAGAACTAAACGCCAAGGTAACTGGAACAGAGTGAGAAGAATGGTAGGAGATGAAACCTGAGACTTTATAAGCCATGCTCCATATCCTCCAATTAAAAATAAATAAATAAGAAGCCATCCTCCAAATCCAATAGTAGTATCCTTCTCTGGACTTCCCTGGTGTACCATGGATGGGACTCCACCTGCCAATACAGGGGACACAGGTTCAATCCCTGATCCGGGAAGATCCCACATGCCACGGGGCAACTAAGCCCACGAGCCACAACTACTGAGCCCACGCACCTCGAGCCTGTGCTCCACAACAAGAGAAGCCACTGCAAGGAAAAGCTCACACACCACAACTAGAGAGTAACTTCTGCTCGCCCAACCAGAGAAAGCGATGAAGACCTAGCTCAACCAAAACAAATAAATAAAAATTTTAAAAAGTAGTATCCTCCTCCATCCAATATGCCTATTATACCAAAGAAGTCTAAACAAACCAATAGCTTCACATCCAAAGTAAACAAGTTCCACCAGTTATCTCATGCATTAACCCCACAGACTGTACCTCACCTCTCTTTGGCTTGAGCACAGCTAGGGACCTAGGTACTAACTGGAAGTCTTCCAGGGTTAAAAGTTCCCTGCTGGGAATTTGCTTACCCGTTCACCTTCAACCTTGCACCTGAAAAGCAGCAGTCTAGGGAAGCGTGAGCTCATCGCCACAGTGGCATGAAGGCATCCAGTTCCCAAGCCACAGAACCCCACACGGGAGGAGAGCCAGGAGCTCCCTGAGAGGATTCGCATGCCACTGCCAGAGACTAACAGCGGGAGTCAAACAGGTTCCTCTAATTACGCAAGAACTGACATCAACAGAGAACTATGAACACGCCTCCATGTGTTCTATGACAGAATACCGTAGAGTTTCCACTAAAGCAATTTTGGTTTCTCTAAAACACAAAGAAACAGACTAGAGTAACTTTCTTGTTCCACATCTTGTACCACCCTCCCCTCCTCCGAAAGCTTTATATAATCTAAAAGTAATCTACAGCCCTCTTCTCTCAGTGGAAAAGGTGCTCCCTCTCCCTTGAAATTCAACTCAGTCAAACCTCTGGTGAAACAGATTTTTATCATGTATGGCCATGGAAGTAATTAAAATTCCAAAGTTACTCTATGAAGGATAAAAAATCATCTTTCCAACGGCAGGCATTTTCCATCAAGGAAATTTAACTATGCAGCAAACCTGATTGATACAACAAGTAATTTTAAAAAAACCTCTTTACTTCAATGATTTTTCACTGTTACAAGCAGCACACAATCCTGGAAGAAAAAAGGATGGAGGCAGAAGTGCAGGCACGTGTGCGTGCTTAGTCGCCTAGTCGTGTCCAACTCTTTGCGACTCCGTGGGCTATAACCTGCCAGGCTCCTCTGTCCACAGGATTTTTCAGGCAAGAATACTGGATGGGTTGCCATTTCCTCCTCCAGGGGAATCTTTCCAACTCAGGATCAAACCCGTGTCTCCTGTGTCTGCTGCATTTCGGACAGATTCTTCACCCACTGAGCCACCGGGAAGGCAGAAGAAAAATACATAACTTTATGATGATAATCTTTCAAATAGAATTTTTCTAGTAAGAATAAAATTATATATCCCAAAATGCAGCTTTTCCCCCTAATAAGACTCTTTCCTCTTGTCCCAAGTTATTTTTCAAAAGCCTGAAAAACATAAACTCAGAAGCCAAATATGCACAGACTACTTGATGAGGCAAATATCAGGTTCCACAGGTTATGTATGATTCCCAGATACAGGGCAACTCGGCAACCAAGTCCCCTCATCTAAAAGGACCACAAATCAATGAGAAGTCTACTCTTGCATTCAATTAAATAACCAGTTGTGAAGAATGGCTTCATTAAAAAGATGGCTAGAGATAACTAATACAAGAGCAACTGTAAATACAATGCCTGGAAATCATCATAAACAGAGATGGTAAGAAACAACCTTACCAAACATCCCCAGCCCCCACCACATCCCTCAAAGCTAAGAGAAACTCCTACTATTCTGAAAGCAGCGAAGTATTGGGAGGGTTGCTGTAGTTTCAGTCGCTAAGTTGTGTCAGATTCTTTTGAAACCCCATGGACTGTAGCGCACCAGGCTCCTCTGTCCACGGAATTCTCCAGGCAAGAATACTGGAATGGGTAGCCACTCCCTTCTGCAGGGGATCTTTCCCATCCAGGGATCAAACCCTCATCTCTTGCATCTTCTGCACTGTAGGGCAGACTGTTTACCACAGAGCCACCTGGGAAACCCAGTGGGAGGGTGGGGGAACATACATAGAAAACAGTCAATTGCAGTAAATCAGTTATAGTTCAGAGTGCTGTAGTGCTTTAAAACACAGCCAGGGGGCTTCCCTGGTGGTCCGGTGGTTAACAATCTGCTGTTCAATACAGGGGATTTGGGTTTGATCCCTGGCTAGAGAACTAAGATCCCACATGCCTCAGAGCAACTAAGCCCGCACACAGCAACCACTGAGTCCGCACTCTCAAGCCCATGTGCCACACCTAGAGAAAGCCCGAGCACCACAACTAACACCTGAAACAGCCAAACAAATAAATAAATAAATATTTTTAAAATAAATAAACCCACAGCCAATGATCAATAATCAATGAGACGATAATGCTTTATTTTTATTATATATTTTTTATTTTTTGGCCACGTGACTTGTGAGATCTCAGTTCCCTGACCAGGGACTGAACCTAGGCCATGGCAGTGAAAGCCCAGAATCCTAACCACTATGCCACCAGGGAATTTCCAAGACAGTAACACTTTAGATTTCACACTGTTTTTGTAACTTTGTTCACCAAAACTGTTTCAATGAAATTTGTAAAAATCTATTAGAGCTGTTTCAATAGAGCTGTTTCATCCTAGAACATAAGATGTCAGAGCCGCCACAGCTTCCTCAGGCTGCATTTAGCTACTAGGAGCCACAGGCTTCCCATATCTGAGAACTAGGGTACTAGGCCTCTATCTACAACATCACTAAGACAGGTACTCATTTGGCCCCTGATCTCCAAGTGAATAACCGCAACCAAGGAGCAGATGCAAACCCCTCATTTCCAGATGCTTTACATACTGATGGTAAAAGATACAACAGTTTTTCCTTGTAAGGCCTAGGGATCTATAACACAAAAAGAAGAGAATGTGCCCTCTCGTACTGTCAAAATTAAAA
Source organism: Budorcas taxicolor (assembly GCF_023091745.1). Lineage (NCBI taxonomy): Eukaryota > Metazoa > Chordata > Mammalia > Artiodactyla > Bovidae > Budorcas > Budorcas taxicolor. Next base: position 40,213,776 of record NC_068928.1, on the reverse strand, counting down.
ACAAACTTCAAATCACAGTACTTTAACATCTCCAAAAATGATGCTGCATAAATCTAAGGCAGATAACTAGTAAATCTGTTTTTAAAGCCTGAGTCAATTTTCCATTTCAAAACAACAACAACAACAACAACAAAAAACAGATCCCTGGATTTGGACAGTGAAATGATGCAGAGTAACTCAATGTTCGTAACTAATATTTCCTCCCCACCCACACATCCCAGGAACCTGTGGGTTTAGAAATGGTGGCTTAAAAAATGGACTCACACAAGGCTAAAGTTATTACCATTTGCCAGTATTTAACTTACAGAAGAGAGGAGTTAATCAGATGAAGGACACATTCTAATTTAGAAATCCAGACCAAAGCTAGACAGACTAAAACACAGTCAGAATGCAAAAGCAACTCAGGATAGCAATATATGGTTTAGAAGGTCCTTCTAAAACAGAGCTTCCAAACTTGCCTGAAGAAAAAGCACATCCTAGGGCATGTTTAATAAACACACACACAAAGATTTCTGGGCCCTAATCCAGACCTACTAAAATCAGGAAAAAAAAATTTAAGGCATAAGTTTTTTAAAAAAGAGAAAATGGGAAACGAGACAACAACATAAAGACAGATATCAACAAAATTTTGGAAGCTGGACAGCAGATGCACTAGTGATAAATAATTTCACAGAAAGGAAAAAACCAAATGCCTGCACTGGAAAGAAGCAAGCAGATTTCTACCACAGAATCTCAGAAAAGGCTCAGAAACTGGAGGTATCCAGTATGTCTGGAGAAAGGGGTGTAGGAGGGGCTAAAAGACAACTGGTTGAAAGTCTGTGTAATGTACCTGTTGCTAATTCATGCTGATGTGTGGCAGAGGCCAACACAATATTGTAGAGCAATTGTCCTCCAATTAAAAAAAAGAAAAAGAAAAACAAAACAAAGACAAAAAGTCTGTGTAAGAAATAAGATTCTTCTACCCCTTCTGTCCCCACCCCTACACTGCCTGGCAGAAGATGAGAGAAGCTGAACCAGACGGTCTCTGAACCAAGGGACCAGTGACAGCTAAGGGCAGCTGAGCCATGCTGAGAACAAATGGGGATCAAGCAAGTCTAACTTGTCCTCAATAACGAGGCCTCTCCCCATCCCCAGCTCTCTTCTCCCACTCAGCTCCAAAGACACCTGCTGCTGGGCTAATACTCTCCAAGCAGAAAACCGGAGCAGTCCTCTCTGAGGAAAGTGACCAGTGCCAATCCACCCAAAAATGCTGCCCACCACTTGATGAGCCAGGGACCTGCACTCAGCGTTTTAGTGCCCTATGCTTAAAAATGAACAGATAGCCAAGAATTACTAGACGTGTCAAGAGAACCTCTCACATGAAAGACAGGAAGCAAAGTAAATGAGCAAAACAGAATTCCTGACAACATGCAAAAAAATGTATACATAAAATTCTGAGATATGTATACCTATGGCTGACTCATGGTGATGTATGGCAGACACCAACATAATATTATAAAGCAATTATCCTCCAATTAAAAATAAATTTTTAAAAATCTGGAGAAAATTTCTTGGAAACTAAAAAAAAACGATGGTAAATATTTAAAATACAAGAGCTGGAAGAAAAAACAAAGGCTGTCTGAAAACTGAATGAGGGAAAAAAATTCACAAGGGAAAAAAATTGAGGGCTAGTCTAGGAGTTTCACCATCTGGATAACAGGGGTTCCGAGAAATAGGGAGGAGAGAAATAATTATCAGAGAGAGAATACATTATAAGAGATGATAATACAGAAAAACTTGACAGATGGAAAGGGTGAAAGTGTTAAGTCGCTCAGTCAGGTCTGACTCTCTGCGACCCACAGACTACAGCCTGCCAGGCTCCTCTGTCCATGCATTTCTCCAGGTAAGAATGCTGGAGTCGGCTGTCATTCCCTTCTCCGGGGGATTGTCCCGAATCCAGGGATCAAACCCAGGTTTCCCACACTACAGGCAGATTCTTTACCATCTTAGCCACCAGGGAAGTAGATGGAAATAAGCTGCAGACTGACATGGCCCACTGAATCTCAAGCATGATGAATTTTTTTCCCCACTGGCCATACTGTACAACTTGTGGGATCTTATTAGTTCCCCAACCAGGGATCAAACCTGGGCCCCAACTAGCAGAAACATGGAGTCCTAACCACTGGACCACCAGGGAACTCCCAAGCATGATGAATTCTAATATCCACCCCAAGGCACATCACTGCATTCCAGAATACCAGGGATAAAGACAAGACCCTAAATGGGACTAGTCTGGTGGTCCAGTGGTTAAGAAACCGCCCTCCAATGCAGGAGGCAGGTAAGACAAGACCCTAAAATCTTTCAGAGGAAAAAACAGATCCTATACAAAGAATCTAGAATTGAATAGCACCAAATTTCATAATATTATTATTGAAAGTTAGAAAACCACAAAGCAAGGTTTAAAATTTCCAAAGAAATATGATCCCCAACAAAGTATTTTATATCTAGTCAAACTATCAACCAGCATGAAGGTAGAAAACAGATGATTCAGACAGGCAAACCCTCAAAAAATGCACCCATCCTATAGATCTTTTTCATAAAGTCTCTGGAAGAGACTCCACTAACATGTTTAAATGTGCTGAGAAGAGATACTTCCATCCAAGGTTAGGGATGAATTAATGACTGATACTTAGTAAGTCAAGCAAAAAAAGGAAATAAGACAGGAAAAAAAGGCAAATATAATACTTAAGGGAAAAAATATATATATAAAGAAGGAAATATAATCATAGTACACAGTCATTATACTGGATGCTACTTTTTTTCTCTTCTTTTGATAACACTCACCTCTACTCCCTTCTGGACTCACAGGAGAGGAGGGAGGCTGGAGGTCTGGGAACTACTTTTCCTAGAATCCCCTGTCACTGGGTTGTGGTTTAAATCCCACCAACACATAGCATTCACTCAAGATCTAGAAGATAGAAGGAAGGTAGATGATGCCATTACTGGTCTTCCAGGAACAATGAGCAGGTGTGTAGCCTCTGACAGATGACAGACACGTGGTTGGCAGCAGTTTTCAATATTCTGTAAATTGGCTGCTTTGGTGTTTAAGGCAGTCAGGATTATTAATGACTGCAGTTTCTTTCAAACCCTGCAAGTGGCTTTCCCTGACCTATGCTCCCCTGGCCTTTCATGATTTGATCATCTGTGAAATACCAAGAATGGTTGGTTTTTCTACTAGAATCGTGATATATGATATATAATACCAAAACATATAGAATATTGATTTAATCAAGATAGTGATATATATATATATATATATATAAAGCAGAGAGCAGGAAGGGTTGTGCATGAATAGCATCATAAGAATGCAAAACTCAAGTGTCCACAGCAGAAACTCAATAGATAATACCTAAGAATGGAAAAATCAAGACATAACAGTGTAAGAATACTATGTAGAAACATGAATATACATCAGAAAAAATATTAAAAGTATTATTAAATTATTAAAAATATTAAAAGCATTCAGAGGATAGGTAAGGAGAAATGGAGCAGCTCTTTAAGTACTATAAGACTTACAGTACTATTTGACTCTTTATATATTCTTACTATTTTGATTTTAAATTTAACTACTAAAACCAAAAACTCTAACACTGTACAACAAAACCAAGCTTCAGACTACCAAAATTTCCCAAGAAAGGTCAACATTGGATCTGCTACCAATGCAGTTAAACAAAGTAGAAAATCCCAAACAAACCAAAATAATTCATGTCTCAGGCTCAACTGCAATGAAGCAGGCTGCCTAATGTGACCTGAATCTGTGCCACAGCCTGGGTGTAACCAAGCAAGGTTCACCACCCAGCACTCACACCATCACAAGTCAAGTACATGAGGAACTTCCAGGCCACCATGAGAACTCATAAGCAAAGGTAAGCACAAAAATAGAGGGATAAATCTTAAAACCAATTACTCAGCCCTTTTCAGGTCTTGTTCTCAATTTAATGCAACTAACTGAAAAACAAAAATAACCAACATCTGCTATCAAAATATCTTTACAAGTTCTAAGAAACTGTTAATGAAATTAAAAGACTTATCAAGTAGGCTGAAATCTAGTCACTGATGACAAAAACCAGCTCTTCTCACTCAAGGCTGGCCATCTCACAGGACTGGCACTTGGCTTCTATGTGCATTCCATCATTTGCACAGCACAAATATAAAAGCAGAAAACATATACAGAGAACAGTCAGAGGAAGGAAAATCAGTGATGACAGTCTCCATTAAGAAAAGGCCTGAAAGAAAATTTAAGCAGATGCTCCATAAAACGTTGATCCAGACTTCAAATGGAGAGAAGTGTCATGCCTCATTTCAAAGATAATATATTAAGTCCCAACTCACCACAGAAAGTCTATTAACGAAGCTGCGACTTTCACTGCAGAAGAGTTTCTTCTCTCCCTCTAATACCCTTAAGCCATCAGATACACAGATGCTCCTTGCTGAAATGCTAGAAAAATCTGCACATTTTCATTCCGAGATCACTAGTGATAGTCTGCAAAATCAGGAGTCTACTTTGAAGTATGAAAACAGGGCAAGCTGATCCAATTACACAAGTAAGAACTAAATCAAAACAGGACCATCTGGGCTTTGAGGAAGAGTACTGTGATTCCTGAACAAAAGTCAATATAAAATATACTGCAGATACAGCAGATAAAAATGGTTTCACATATTCAGAGTTATAATGGCCCTGAGCTACTGATCCTTTTGCATGTCCAGTAAGATATATGCACCATGTTAAGACATATGGCCTAGATGACAAATTATTTTCAGTAGTTTACAAGAAGAACATCTGTGTTCTCTCTCCAGCCCGTGAGGCTTACCAGAAAAAGTCAATAATCCCCAGAAGTGAAGAGGTTTTTGTTTTTTAAATAACCAGGTCTGGCCAACTAGCCTATCATCCCCCATGATCTAAGAACAGCTCCCCAACAATCTCCAAACCAGTTCAAGAGCCCCACATTTTAAGTTCTAATCCAGCCACAAGAGTTTAATGGGCAGGATCTAAAAGAAATCAAGACTAAAACAACAGGCTTTATTCAGAAAATTTTTCTGAAAACATGTTCCGCTGTACAGAATTCCGATTCTTTATGATATTGATGATTTCAGCATCAACAATGGTAAACTAGTCCCAGTGGAAAGAACTAACAGAAAAAAATCTCTATTGGAAAGGTTGAACTCAAAATGAACTATGCCATTTACCTGTATTTTTTAAGAACTCACACTCTCTGAAGTCTTGCCTCCTATCTCTCTGCTTCTCACTCCCTAAGGTCCAGACACACCGGGACTTCCTTCATCTCTCCACACAGCCACGTTCTTTCCCTCCTCAGGACCTTCACCTTTGCCATTTCCTCCCCTCATCCTTTAGGTTTCAGCCTTAGAAGTCAAATCCTCAGGGACCTTCCCTGATCGGCCGCCTTCTCCATGAACTAGGGTCAGGCTTCCCATTTGCACTCTCTACTGCACTGTCGGCAACAGTAATTAATTACCCGGTTAATGGAAGTTTTCCCCACTAGACCATAACCGCATGAGTGCAAAGGCTGAATCAGTTTTGTTTTCACTGTTGCATCACCAGGACCTACCACAGTGCTTGGCACACAGTAGGAACTCAAAAATTGTCAAGGAAATGAATAACAGGGCCCCCAATAAAGCAGCCTCAGCAGTTCTAATTTACCCTACAGATGTAATCACACATGCAAAAGGCCAAATATATATAGTTTTTCTCTGGAGCATAGTTTGTAACAGCAAAAGACTGGAAACATTAAATATCTACCAGGACAGGGCAGGTACTCTTTACTGTTCATATAGAATGACTGATTGCCAAAATAAGTTTTTTAAAAACTGTACATAGAATTAGTGTGTGACACTCATTTTAAAAAATGCAAGACACATATATATTTACTTTGTATACATTATCTCTGGAAAGGATGTCAAGAGGACTTACCTGGTGGTCCAGTGGGTTAAGAATCTGCCTGCCAATGCCAGGGATATGGGTTCCATCCCTGGTCTGGGAAGATCCCACAAGCCTCTGGACTAAGCCCACGTGCCACAACTACTGAGGCCTGAGCATCCTACAGGCCATTCTCCCCAATAACAAAAACCACTGGAACATGAATCCCAAGCACTGCAACTAAGAAAAAGCCCACGTGCAGCAAAGACCCGGCGCAGCCAAAAATAAATAAGACTAAAAAAAGGAAAAAAGGATCTCAGGAAACTGATACTATTAGCTGACCCTGGGAAGACAAACCAGAACGAAGGGTAGACAAGGGTAGAGGGCAGGCTGCTCAATGCCACCATTTATTGACCTTTCAAATTCTGGGCCATGTGAGTATATTATCTATTTAAGAAAATAATAATATTTTTATTATTATTTTCTTAAATAGATATTTATTATTATTTTCTTTAAAGTCCTGTCCTTGTAAGATACTGACAGCAAGAGTTTAATCTCATACCTGGATCTTTAATGACAAACACCCTGCCTACATCTGAGCACTGGGAAGGTGGAAGTGAAAAGAAGGAAAACTCACTCTCCACACGTCTCAGACAGCAGGCCCCATAATACACTGTACCCCTTTAGAAAATTCCTTTTTTAAAAAAAACCAAATGTTCCAATATGGACATATGGAGACTGTTCCACAGTCAGAGGGTTTATTGGGAGGGAAAAAGAAAGAGATTACTTGATTCAGGTTTTCTATGAGCACAGAGAGCAGGCTGATGAATTCGTATGGAAATATTATCATAAATACCAACTAAAAACAAATTACTTTACTCAGGGGCCTCAATCTAAATGGAGCTTAATATAAATCCATGAAGTTTAAGAAGCTAAAAAATTTTTGAAAACCAATTATTAAATGGGGAGGAGGACATCCCCGGTGGTACTGTGGATAGGAATCCGCCTACCAATGGAGGGGACGAGGATTAACTCCCTGGTCTGGGAAGATTCCACACGTGCACCACAATCATAGAGCCTCTAGAGCCCCCGAGGAGCCGCAACTGCTGGGCCCACGCTCTAGAGCCTGTGCGCCACAAGACAAGCCACTGCAATGAGAAGCCTGTGCCCCCCAACAAAGAGCAGCCCCCACTTGCGGCAAGTCGAGAAAGCCCGCGCGAGCAGCAAACACCCAGCACAGACACCCCGCCCCCCGCCAAACTTTTTTTAATGGGGAGGAAATCTACACATGTTCCTTGTTTACACAGATCTGCCACACTTTAAGACATTCTTCCGGAAAGAAAGACCTGAGACTAGGTTGAATACAACTCCAATAATCGTATTTGCTACCACAGTCAAAGCCCTGGGCCAGGGTCAGACCCTCTGGATCTGAACCTGCATGTCAGGAACAGAATCCTCTGCGCTAAGGAAGGGAGAAGAAAGGTGAACCCAGGGCCACCAAAATTTGTTTTGAGGTTCTCTCCAATGTTACAGGGCCACTGCCATATACCGCGAGAAATGATCTTCATAATCCATTCCAAGACCTAAACGAGACACAGTTATCTTCAAATAACCATCTCCTGAAAAACAAAAGTGCATCCACTAAGCAGAACACACTGAAAAGAGCATTTACTAAGTAGAATTAAGTATTTAGGATGGTCATACTAAATTGTTACAACTTTGCCAAGCCGAACTGGCAAGTGAGAAGCCAATTCCTGGCTTTCCTATTTGATAACATAACCTATTTGCCTCCACAGGCATCAGCCAAAATCTTAAGAGAGCTAAGACAGACACACATATTGGCAAATGCCTTCTTTCCCTACTAACATTGCTTTTCTCCATAAAGCTCTATCCAGTATTTTTAAAAACCCTTTGATAATAATACCAAAAAGTGCTCATGAGTTTAATCTGTGGCTCCCTAGGCTCAAAGGCTTGGGAATGAGAATGAGGTGAAAAAAAGTCGGAAACACTCTCTTCCCCTCAACGCCTTGGACTTGCAAAGCTAGGCAAAGGCAATGATTCTGCATTTAATCACCAGATGAATAAGAACCAGATTTGAATTTAGAAGAAACATAAAGGAGTGTAAGAACATTCAGTAAAGAGTACCGCCTCCATTTCCTCGCAGAGAGGCTCTCAGGATCTGCCAATGAACCTCACTTTGACATGGAACACCCCATCTACTCTAATCCAGGCCACATCCCCCAAGAGACAGTCAACCGGAACTCTGCCAACTTCTGCTCGGGAGCTGTGTGCAGAACAGTAGCAACAAGAGCCTACTTTGAGAAGGAGATCAACAATCACACTCAGGAAGAAAAGAAGTTATTTGGCACAGGGAAGCATGTTGCCAAAATGTTAGTCACAGCTTCAAGGTCCCGGTTTGTGTTTCTGCAACTATTCTCTGCTTTGACAGAGTCCATTCTCTGGCCCAGGAAACCCAGCTCAGCTTCTGTCACCCTCTCCCTCTGATGCAGTAAAGAATTCTTTCAATTTGGTGGTATCAAACTGTGACACAAACAAGACATCCACCAGAGACTAAAAAGGAGGGGGAAAAAATGTGCAATTTGCTGTTTTCCACTTGGGACTGGCTCCAGCAGAGCAACAGAAACACATGGCAGGATAGGAAAAACGGAAAACCATTATGTGAAAGAAGCAGGCTACGCTAAAAGTCTGCCCAGAGCCTCCCCAACTTTTTTCCAAACCTTCTTAAAAACAAACCGAAAAAGACGCACTGTAGGCTTAAATGACAGCAAAATATTAAGCAAGTTTTTAACCCTCAAATAAGTGTACAGATAGGTTACATCCTGATAAGCCCATCATAAACTGAAAATACCATTAAGTCGAAAATACATTTAATACACCTAACCTATAGGACATCAGAACTTAGCTTAGCCTAGCCTACTTTAAACATGCTCAGAACACGTACATTAGCCTACAGTTGGGCAAAATCATCTAACACAAAGCCTATTTTAAAATAAAGTACCGAATAGCCCTGGTTTTTCCAGTAATCACGTATGGATGTGAGAGTTGGACCATAAAGAAAGCTGAGCGCTGAAGAACTGATGCTTTTGAATTGTGGTGTTGGAGAAGACTCTTGAGAGTCCCTTGGACTGCAAGGAGATCAAACCAGTCAATCCTAAAGGAAATCAATTCTGAATATTCATTGGAAGGACTGATGCTGAAGCTCCAATACTTTGGCCGCCTGATGGGAAGAACTGACTCATTAGAAAAGACCCTGATGCTGGGAAAGATTGAGGGCAGGAGAAGAAGGGGATGACAGAGGATGAGATGATTGGATGGCATCACTGACTGGATGGACATGAGTTTGAGCAAGCTTCAGGAGTTGCTGATGGACAGAGAAACCTGGTGCGTGTCCATGGGGTCGCAAGGAATTGGACACGACTGACCAACTGAACTGACTGAACAGCTCATGTCATTTACTGAATACTGTACTAAAAGTGAAAAATGGAACAGCTGTATGGGCACAGGATGGTAATAACTGTATATCGGCTGACTGCAAGCTGCGGCTGTCTGCCTCTGCTCAGCATCATGAGAGAGCCAAATATTGACAGTTCAGGAAAAGATCAAAATTAAACATTCAAAGTACAGCTTCTACTGAATGCATATCATTTACATGCCATTGTGAAGTTGAAAACTCTAAGTCGAACCATGGTTAGTCAGGGACCATCCATATGTACTTCATACCTGCAGTTCTTCCTGGGGTTGGGCTGCTGAAACAACCTGAACCAGCAGCCCATGATTTTCAGAATTAATTCAGAGCAAAGGGAACAAAGATTCAAGTACACCAGTTTACCCTCCCAAAGAGCCCAAGACAGACTTCCCTGGTGGTACAGTGGTAAAGAATCCACCATGCAATGCAGGAAACACGGGTTCAATCCCTGGTCCGGGAAGATTTCACATGCCACAAAGCAACTAAGACCCTGCGCCTACCTAAGCCAGAGAGCTGAAACTACTGAAGCCCACATGACCTAAAGCCCGCCAAAAGAGCCTCCAGAATGAGAAGCCCTCGCTCCGCAACTAGAAAGCAGCCCCTGCTCGCAGCACCTACAGAAAGCCCATGTGCAGCCAAAAATACAATAATAAATACATAATTTTTTTAAAAAAAGAACATATCAAAGAGCCTAAGAAGTCAAGAAAGAACATCCACCAAAAGGAATAGAACTCGTCTCTTCCCTCTTAAAAGCCATCAGTAAAACCTGAAAACCCCATGGTTCTCAACACCTTCCACTTGCCCCTGCATTTCATCTCTGTGCTGACATCACCTAACTAATCAGTACCAACTAAGATTAACATTACTCTGATACCAAGTGTGAAGCAGAGTTAGAAACTGCCCCCTCTTAAGCTAATCCACGTCAGACTTCAGAAATGCCAAGACTTTCAGGAACACGTCTAAGGTAAACAAGTTCGCCTATGCACCAAGTGTTTAGAGTATTACACTCAAAGGAAAACCTAGAACAGTCAAGATGTTAAAGGATTAAGAATAAAGAAGCCAAAATTGGCCATGAGCACACCAGTCCCCAACAACTGGCAAAAAGGGCCTAAGTGACTGAACCAAAGCAAAAGGCTCAACTACCTAAAACTATTTTTTAGTGAATTCTCAAAGAGTTCATGAAGCAAGTGTTTGTCAAGAGTGAAATACTCTGGCAGCTAGAAAATAAAATACTGTATTCTCCCATATTCTCCATCAGTTCTCTCCATCAACCAGCCTCTTTCACCCCCAACTGTAACTTCCCCATCCCCGTCTTGACCGCAGTCAATACAGTGTAACACAACAATATGAAATTTCTGCTACTAAAAGTTGACAATAAGTTTAAAAATTGGACATGTATCAAATCCAAACCAAGTCTTCCCAGGCACAAGGCACAAAAAAAATGGACAATGTTGAGAGGAAGAAACTGAGAACGACCTATCTTCTAAATATCAGTATCTCAATCTTATTTTCAGGAATCACTTCTTTGCAACCACTTTAAAGATCCCATTTGCTTAACACAATCTTTTAGATGCAGAAAGGGATCAAACCAACAAACCAACATCTCCAGTGGGGGGGGGGGGGGGGGGGCGGGGGGGGGAGACAAAAACTGATCTGGCTCAAAGTTACTTAGTAAATCCACATGAGGGCTAGAACCGTCCTTATTCCCTGAGGTTCTCTTCTGATGTGTAGAAGAAAGAAAAAAAGTCACCCAAAACATGCAGTAAGTCATTCAGAAACAAACACAGGGCAAAGATAACAGCGTGAAAAGGAAGGTGGATCCTAGGGAGGTGGCGGAGGCCAGAATTAAGACTTCACATCATTCCAACCTGAGCCCTCAACTGCAGATCGCGCTCCCTTGCGAACTTCAACATTTATCAATCCAACCTTAAACTCGATTCTGATTTCTTCTCAACTAACGTTCTCGGATTCCCTCTAATGTAAGCAATTTCCTCAGTTACCCCATAACCAGTGGTTTTCACTCATCAATCCCCAAATATCACAGCGGCCTCCTCATCCGGAGCATCCTGTTAATTACCTGTTCCCAACAGGTCCTCCCTCCCCATCTCCTTTTGCGCACGGTTACCTCGCTCCTCACCCCAGTCGCCGTCTTACTCACCTCACCCAACCCTTCAGGATTCCTTATTTCCTGTCTCAACAACCTTCCTTCGCATCTCACAGTTAGCGCTCGCCCCACACCGATTCCCGACCACTCCTCCCTACTTAGATTCCCCACGCCCCCTCTTCTCCAGGTTCTTTAGACCCAGCCTCCAATCCCCCTCCCCTTAGGTCCCACCCCCAGGACCCCTCTCCCCCACAGGCCCCTCCTCCAAAGTCCCCTCTCTCCCTTACAGCCCCGCCCCAGTCCCCCCTCCCCCGGCTCGCCCTCCCATTCAGATCCGCAGGTCATTTCAGAGACGGACCCACCCTCCCTGGACCCACCCTTCCCGACCTGGCCGCAGCGGCTCCGGGAGCGACTCCTTCGCTACCTCGGCTCTGGCTCCGTCCAGTCCTGCTTGCCCCGCGGCAAGCTCCCCTTCTCGCCGCCGCCGCCCCTTTTGCCAACCCGGAAATGGATCTGCTCCCACCGTCCCCAGCGTCCGCGAACAAAATGGAGGAGGGGGAGAAAGGAGGAGGGAGCAGAGGGCGAAGAGACGCTACACGCATGCGCACCTGGAAAGCCCGCCCCTTGCCGGTTTACGTAAAGGCGGAAGCGGTCGGTGGCCGCCATCTTGGGAAGGTCACAAGAATGTTGCTTAGCAGCTGAAAAGCAGGGTTTGCAACTTTGGTTGCAATTAGAATAACCTGAGAAGAGTTGACTAAATAGTGATACCTGAATTCCACACCCAGAGATTCTGATTTAATTGATCTTGTCTGTGGCTAGGCATCGGAACTTTTAAAACTGCGCAGTGATTCTAACGTTGCTGAAGTGAAGAATCACTGAGCTGAACAGTTTCAAATAATATCTTTTTCATCTTCTTTCCGCGTGCTCACGCGCACACACACACCATAAATGTCCTTTCCTAATTTCGAGTTAACGAAGAACCCGCCCCAGTCAACCTTGCAAGGGCTCAGTAATCAAGCTCCGGTTGTCATGGCAACGGGGGAGGCAGGCCCTGCTAACTAGTCACCCGTTAACGTCATTTTAGCTGCTTAACCCGAACACCTGTGAACATCCGTCTTCACTTTCCCGGGCCTGGGCTTCCCCAGTTTCCATGGCTGGGGGTTGGTGCTGCAGACTTCCTGCTGTTTGGGTCGGAGGTGGTGGGGGGCGGTGCGGAAGGCGGTGGGGAAGGAATCCTTTGCCCTCTCTGGCGTGCCTGCTGTTAGCTCTGTCAGCTCCAACTAAGGATTCCTCCCTAGTCCAGCCACAAAAATGCTTTTCCACTGCAGTCAAACTCATTGCCTCAAAATGTTCTTTGGGTCTCTCCATCATCGTTTTTTACGCTGAATCTGAAGTAAGGAGACAGAATTGGGACTTAGTTCTCATTTCTTACCGTGTGCCTTTGGGCCTCAACTACGCTATCTGTAAAATGGGTCTAATAGTGCCTGTCTCGACTATTTCATAGGGACTTCCCTCGTAGCTCTGTTGGAAAAGAATCTGCCTGCAATGCAGGAGACCCAGGTTGGATCCGTGGGTCGGGAAGAGACCCTGGAGAAGGAAATGGCAACCCATTCCAGTATTCTTGCCTGGAGAACCCCATGGACACAGGAGCCTGGTGGGCTACAGTCCATGGGTTGCAAGAGCTGGACACAACTTAGCGACTAAACCACCAACAACTGTTCCATAGGGTTGTTGGAAAGCTAATGAGATGAATGGGAAAGCATGTGATAAAAAGAAGGTTATTATTTTTGTTTTCCTTCTGCCATGAGTAGTGCTGGGCACCACCCACTAGTCAAGTAAATGTCACAACATTCATTGAGTACCTGTTGTGGGCCAGGTACTGGGCTAGGCAGCAGAAGATGGCTACGGAGGTGACTAAGACAGAGCCTCTGCCCTCAGGGGACTCACTGGATGCTGGGCAGACTGGCATGTAAACAGCTGGCTGAGATACAAGTAGGCATATGATTAGTGCCATGGGGACATATGGGCAGAGGGACCTCAGACAAGGGAGTGATTACTCCCTGCTAGAGAATGGGAGAAGGTTTCATAAATGGCTTTGAATTCAGCCTTGAAGGAGGAGCAGAGTTTTATTACTAATCAGAGAAGACAGGGAACACATTCCAGGCATAGGGATCAGTAGGTGCAAAGATAAAGATTACATAAGGTTTGTAATCCTGTATGCCTGAAGGCGGGGTGATTGGGCAAGACACATGGTAGATTTAAACTCCCAGCTCTTCAGCCTCATCTCTACTCTGTCCCCTCCCTGCTCACTATACACTGTGCAGACCTGCTTTCTGGTGCAGTGTACCAGGTGCTTCCTCAAGGCCTCTGTGTTCATCTCTACTCTGGCTTTTCTGCGTTTTTCAGGCTTTGCCCAAATACCACAGCTAATGTAAGCCCACCATTCTCTATTACATCACTCCATGATAAGAGCAGCCACTGGGGTGCAATGCAGGAACATCTCAGCTAGGCTTGGAGAAATAGGTGTAGGCTGCATAAAGAAAGTAATTTTTACCTAAGTAACGCCCAGTGGTAAGTAGGAATTGGCCAGGTGCAGGCAGAGGGAACAGCATTCAGGGCGCAGGAAGAATATATACAAAACAAGAAGCATAGCCCATTGCAAAAACTGAAAGCATTTCCAGGTAGTTTAGAGCTAGCGCTTTTGGAAAGGCAAGGAATTTGATCCAAGAAGTAGTCATAACATCTGAATTTATCAATACTTGCCATGTGCCAGGCACTGTCAATTATAACATCACATGTCGTAACTCATTTATCCTCAGGATAACTTTCTGAGGTAGGTATTATTACCTCCATTTTACAGATAAAGAAACTGAGACACAGGAAAGTTAAGCATCTTGCCTGAAGACACATACCTATAAAGGAGTAGAAGTATCTCCATCGTCTCTGCATACCAAATGACCCCGCACACTCCCAGATCCCAGTGTCCTTTTATTATAACAAATATAATTCAACTTTACTATCCCCAAGTGAAATTAACAGACAATTTAACCTATCTGATTTAAAAAAAAAACAAACAAACATGATTTCAAAAAACAAATCAGGACTTCCCAGGTGGTCCAGTGGTTAAGAATCTGCCTGCCAATGCAGGGCACATGGATTCAGAAAGATGCTATGTGCCATCGGGCCACTAACCCTGGGTACCGCAACTGCTGAACCCACGTTCTCGAGCCTGAAAGCTGCAATGACTTTGAGTCCACGAGCCGCAGCTACTGAAGCTCGCACGCCTAGAGCCTGCGCTCACAAGAAAAGCAGTGAAAGCCCGAGAACTGCAACGAAGACCCAGCACAGACCAAACATAAAACAAATAAATCTTTTAAAAAAAAATCCATATAAAGCCCTGACTATGAAAAAGAAATAAGAGGAAGGCATTTCAGTATGTTAACACTCAGGTATCACGACACTGGAAGGTGCATAGTGAAGTAGCTAGATGCTTGCACTCGTATCTAGAATCACTGAGAATGTGGCAGCATCAAATGCAGGTTGACCTAAGGGTGTTGTGTTGGGCAGTGCTGTCATTTACAATGTGCTTTTCCCAAATAGTGAACAACTCTTGTTAAAGTTCTGAACAACACAAAACAACAGAGTAGTTATATTCTTTTACGTTTACTTATTTAAGCTTCGACGGGTCTCAGTCGTGGCACGTGGTATCTTCGATTTTCATTGCGGCACGTAAGATTTCTTAGTTGCGGCATGTGGAATCTTCACTTCAGTCATGTCCAACTCTTTGAGACCCCATGGACTGCAGCCTGCCAGGCTCCACTGTCTGAGAGATTTCCCAGGCAAGAATGCCATTTCCTCCTCTGGGGGATCTTCCCCACCCAGGAATTGAACTCTAGTCTCCTTCAGCTCCTGCACTGGTGCATTGGCAGGCGGATTCTTTACCACTGAGCCACCTGGGAGGTCCTGTTCTGACAATATGACAGACTGAGAACCTTGGAGACCTTCTCCCTAAAAACAACTAGAAATCCTAGATAAAATGTTTTTTAACTCTTAGATGCTTTGATGAGAAACTCTTAAATGCTTTGATGAAAAACTCTTAAATGCTTTGAGGAATGTCGGGAGCAAACTAAGTGAAGGCAGGGGGACATAAAGAGAAATAATAAGAGGAACACTGAAGCAGGGGCTTGCTCGGAGGACACTTGCCTGACTACATGGCTTGAGCTTTTTTGTCAGTGTCTTGTGGGGAAAGAGAGCATCCCAGGAACTCTTCAGCAGGGATTTTAACAGGAGATTCTCCCTGATAGCTCAGTTGGTAAAGAACCCACCTGCAAGGCGGGAGATCCCGGTTCAATTCCTGGGTCAGGAAGATTCACTGGAGAAGAATAGGCTACCCACTCCAGTATTCTGGCCTGGAGAATTCTATGGACTCTATAGTCTATGGCGTCGCAGAGTCAGACATGACTGAGCCACTTTCACTTTCACTCCTTCATATAGATGGGATGCCAAAGGACTACATCCTCATAGTTAAGGTGAACCAGAAATAAACCTGTCCCTTCCTCTCTTGAGGGGCTTCCCTGGAGGCTCAGATGGTAAAGAATCTGCCTGCAATGCAGGAGACCCAGGATTGATCCCTGGGTGGGGAAGAGCCCCTGGAGGAGGGTATGGCAAGTATTCTTCAGTATTCCACTTCACTATTCTTGCTTGGAGAATTCAATGGACAGAGAAGCCTGGTGGGCTACGGTCTAGGGGGTCACAAAGAGTCAGACACAACTGAAGCCACTTAGCACACACTTCCTCCCTTGGGTGTAGGATTAATGAAGATAGATTCCAGGCTCAGATGATAATTAATAGATTTTTCACATAGAAGGTTCAGTAGGACATTGAAAATCACATGAATAATTCTTGGTTGTGCAGAATGGTTCCTTGTATTGCCAAAATCTAGCATCCCTAACCCTGTTCACCAAACACCATAGCACAAACTTATTGTGATTTAAAAAAAAAAAAAAGTCATCATAGGGAATTCCCTGGAGATTCAGTAGTTAGGACTCTGTGTTCTCACGTTGAGGGCCATGGTTCTATCCCCAGTGAGGGAGCTACGATCCCACAAGTTGTGTGGTGCAGCAAAAAACAAACAAACAAAAACAAACAAAAAATTAGCTACCCGAGATTTCCAAAATGCCTCTCTAGAGAACCACTGCTCCATGCTACACTGTCAAGTTGCCAGGGACCAGTTTGTGAAGGACTTTATTATCTCTCATGAAACGTTAGATTTTATCCCGAGGGCAAGAGGAAAACCATTACAAGGTTTGAGTTGAGAAGTGCCATGACCCACTTAGCCTTCTAGAAAGAGCTCTCTGACCAACTGCAGCATATGCGGTACTTAGTCGCTCAATTGTGTCTGACTCTTTACGACCCCATGGACTGCAGCCCTCCAGGCTCCTCTGTCCATGGGATTCTCCAGGCAAGAATACTGGAGTGGGTTGCCATGCCCTCCAGGAGATCTTCCCGACCCAAGGATCAAACCCAGGTCTTCCACATTGCAGGCAGATTCTTTACCATCTGAGCCACCAGGGACGCTCTGGAGAACTGCAGCATAGAGGATGAATTAGAGGGGGCCAGGCGAAAAGCGAGAATGTTGTAGACGTCTCAGTGAGAGATGATGGATGCCTGCATTGAGTGGCAGCTGGACACAGTAGGGCACAAAGACCTTGAAGACAGGGCTGCTGGTCTGCAGAGCCCAAGGCCTCAAATCTTAGTTCTTCCCACTACTGAATAGGGTGAGGCTTTGGGCAAGTTACTCAACTTCTACCAGCCTCAGGCTTCCCATCTATAAAGTGAGATAAGACTAAATGAAAGGACTTCCCTGGTGGTTCAGTGGCTAAGAATCTGCCTTCCAATGCAGGGGACACAGGTTAGATTCCTGGTTAGGGAACATGCTGAGGGGCAAGTAAGCCGATTCACCACAACTAGAGATCCTACACGCTGGAAGTACTGAATCCTTGGGCTCTAGAGCCCATGTTCCACAACAAAAGAAGTTCCTGTGTGCTGCAACAAAGACCGGGGTGGGGGCGGGGGTGGGGTGGGGAGAGTGAGACTAAATGGAATGCTCCTGAACCATGTCTGCACTTGGAAAGCACTCACCAACTGTAGCCGTGATCACTATGAGGGTATCAGTGGTAGAGATAGTGAGATGTCATTCTAGAGATAGTTATGAAGTGGAATGTGATGGTTGAAGAAGGGGAGAAGTCAAAGATGATTCCCAAGTTTCTGGTTTGAACTCTTTTGTGCAAGTGATGCCAATACTTAGCCAGAGAGTCGAGGAGGAAGAAGAGGGGTTGGGGCAAGGAAAAAAGATTAGGGAGACTAGGTGGGTGAGGGAGGGAAAAGAGGTTCTTTAGGCCACGGGATGTTTGTGTCTGGAATTTAGAAGAGCAATCCTAGCAATCTGGGACTCACAAACTGGTTTAGCTAGTCTTCAAGACAACCCCTAATGACCCGGGACTCCACATGTTCACTGAATTGGGGCTGGCCTGTGACTCCCTTTAATACAGAAGAAGGAATGCTGTACCAGGCCCATAATTAAGCTTTAGGAAGGCCTGGAAGCCTCCAATCTTGTGCGTCCACCTTAAACTCCCATATGAGAAATCAGTTATTCTGTTGTAGAGACCACCCGGAGGGGGAGGCCTCCACGTGGAGAGAGAGGACTAGCCATCCTAGCATTCCAGCTGTTCCCACTGCATATGAGATGCCTATGCCGGCCATCTTGGACATTCCAGCTCCAGTCACCTTCTGACTGCAGCTGACTGAGACACCCCAAAGGGGATGGCAAAAGTGCCCAGCTGAGTCTCCATTAACTGGAGGGTCATAAGTTTAAAATGGCTTTAAGTCACCAAGTTTTTGTTTTTTAAAAAACATTTGTTTATTTATTTGGCTGTGCTAGTGGTAGAGATAGACTGCCATGGTAGAGTGCCATTTAGTCATGGCACTTAGTATCTTTGATCTTCACTGTGGCATGAGGGAGCTTTTTTTAAAGTAAACTTTATTTATTTGTTTGTTTTTGGCCGTGCTGGGTCTTTGCTGCTGCTTGGAGTTTTCTCCAGGTGCAGTGAGCAGAGGCTGTCTCCAGTTGTAGTGCGCCTACTTCTCATTGCTGTGGCTTTTCTTGTTGCAGAGCATGAGCTCTAGGGCACACGGGCTTCCACCGTTGTGGCACATGTGTTCAGTAGTTGTGGCTCCCAGGCCCTAGAGCACAGGCTCAGTAGTTGTGGTGCTTGGGCTTAGTTGCTCTGTGGCTTAAGGGATCTTCCCAGACCAGGGACCGAACCCATATCCCCTGCATTGGCAGTTGAATTCTTTACTAGTGAGCCACCAGGGGAGCCCCAGCGTGTGAAGTCTTTAGTTGCAGCATGTGGGATCTCGTTCCTCAACCAGGAATTGAACCGAACCTCCTGCATTGGGAGCTTGGAATCTTAGCCACTGGACCACCAGGGAAGTCTCATAAGCCACTAAGTTTGGAATAGCATGTTATGCGGCAGTAGATGCTCAAACAGAAATAGACTGATGAAGTCTAAGCCCAGATGGATAGAAGGAAGAGAAGAGGGCTTAGGACAGAACCAAGGAACTCCTCATACAAGGACCAACCTGAGGGAGGAAGCCAACAAGGGAGGCTGAGAAGGATAGGACAGAGGGAAATCCCGAGTGTAGTGGCCAGAAGTAGCAATGAGTGTTCAGGAAGGAAGAACCATCAGACGCATCGAATGCCAGGAGAGGATGGTATGATAAGCATCTCTTGGATTTGGTAAAATGGGAGTCAGTGACCTTGACAAGAACAGTTTCAGTAAGTAATGAGGGCAGAAGTCAGATGTATTGGGTAGAAGAATGACACATTTTGAAGAAGACATTGTTGTTTAGTCACTGAGTCGTGTCTAACCCCATGGACTATATAGTCCACCAGGCTCCGCTGCCCATGGAATTTTCCAGGTGAGAATACTGGAGTGGGTTGCCATCTCCTACTCCAGGGGATCTTCCCCACCCAGGGATCAAACCCGCATCTCTTGTGTTTCCTGCACTGGCAGGCAGCTTCTTTGCCACTGTGCCGCCTGGGAAGCCCAGGACACATAGAGCGACAAAACCAAACTAGAATTTACACGCACATTGACCTGGAAGAATCTCACGAGCTTAACACTGAGGGCAGAAAGTTGCTGAACATTATATCTGGTAGGGCAGTATTTAAATCAAATTTGAAAATACGTCAATACAAAAATTTGTAAACTCACTAATAAAAAGACAAATAACCCAACTTTTAAATGGGCAAAGGAGGGACTTCCCTGGCGATCCAGTGGTTAAGACTTCACCTTCCAATGCAGGGGGTGCAAGTTCTATCCCTGGTCAGAGACCTAAGATCCCACATGATTGGCAGCCCAAAAAATCAAAACATAAAGCAGAAGCAATATTGTAACAAATTCAATAAAGACTTTAAAAACTGTCCACATCAAAAAAAAAAAATCTTAAAAAAAAAAAAAAAGGGCAAAGGGCCTGGTAGTAGGCTGATGAACAGCATTCCGCCACAATCCATGATCACCCAGAATTCGACCTTTTTTGGAAATAAAGTCTCTGCAGATGGAATTAGTTGAGGCCATGCTAGGTTAAGATGAAGTCATCCCAGGAACATCTGTAGTGGTCCAGTGGATAAGACTCCAAGCTCCCAGTGCAGGGAGCCAGGTTCAGTTCCTGGTTGGTGAACTAAGATCCGACATACCGCAACTAAGCCCATGTCCCACAGCTAAGATGAAGTCAAAATAAATAATTTAAAAAACTTTTAAAAATTGAAGTCATCCTGGATTAGGGTGGGCCCTAAAACTACTGACTGGTGTCCTTATAAGAAAAGAGTGTTCAGAGACACTCACAGGGAGAATACCACATTGAAGATGGAAGGAGAGATTGGGGTGATGTGTCTACAAGTCAAGCAAATAAGGTTCCCATAACACGAAGCCATTGTTACCTCTTGAAAGTGTACATTTGAGTGGGGTTTGGTGTAATCACAATGTTGTACAACCATCACTAACATCTAATTTCAGAACATTTTTCATCGCCCCGAAAGGAACTCTACACGTTAGCAGTCTCTCCCACTTCTGCCCTCTTCCCAGCCCCTGGCATCCACTAATCCACTCTCTGTCTCTATGAAACTGCCTATGCTGGAAATTTCATATCAATGGAACCACACAGTATGTGACCTTTTGTGTCTGGCTTCTTTCACTTAGCATGTTTTCAAGGTGTACCCATGTTGCAGCATGTGTTAGCATGTCATTCCTTTTTGATGGCCTAGTAACATTTCATTTTATGAATATACCACATTTTAGTTTACCCATTCATCAGC
The DNA here is from genome assembly GCF_023091745.1 of Budorcas taxicolor. Taxonomy (NCBI): domain Eukaryota; kingdom Metazoa; phylum Chordata; class Mammalia; order Artiodactyla; family Bovidae; genus Budorcas; species Budorcas taxicolor. Next base: position 40,192,895 of record NC_068928.1, on the reverse strand, counting down.
TGATGGAATTGAGTTGTTTCTGCTTTTTGACTATTGCTAGTAATGATGCTATGAACATTCTTATATAAAGAGTTTCTTTTGGGGGTGATGAAAATGTTTTAAGTATACTCCCATATAAAATAAAATTTTAAAAAATTATAAAATAAAATGTTCTACAACTGATTGTGGTGGTGATTGCACAGCTACATACTTTAAATAGTGGCTGTGAATTACATCTCAATAAAACTGCTATTTCCCCCTACATGCAAAACACTATGCTGTTTTGAGATGTATACATATGTAATGAAAGTTTACTGAAATGCATAAAAATGATACCATGCTCAGAAAAGTAGTGGCCTCTGGGGAGAAAGAAAAAGGGTGTGACTGGGGTAGAGTACCAGGGATCTCAGGTGTAGGGTAAGATTTCATTTCTTAAACTGAGTGGAGACCGGTGTTCATTATATTTGTCTTTAAACTTTTTGTATGAGTGAAATGTTACACAACACATTTAAAAACTTTTGAACAAGAGTGAGTGGTTGGGATACACAGGATATTTGCCAGATGCAAAAATCACTGCATACTAACTGCAAAGCGGAGGCAGTGGGGGGGAAGGGTATCTTTTTAATGGAGAAATCTGGCAGTGTCTCTTTAACCACAGAGTCAACCTCAGCCACCACTAACAGGGGCCAGATGGACACTATTTGCCTCCTGGTGTAATGCTATTAACAACATCACCTATAAAGTATTCTTCCCTAGAATATTTAAGCTCCAGAAAACCACTAGAACTATACGGTCCAATCTAGGAGCCGATAGTCACTGGTAGCTGTTGATGAATTAAAATGTGATTAGTCTGCACAGACATAGAGAACAGGCTTGTGGTTGCCAGGGGAGGTTAGGGTCAGGGAGGGATGGACTGGGAGTTTGGGGTTAGTAGACTATTGTATCGGAGAAGGCAACGGCACCCCACTCCAGCACTCTTGCCTGGAAAATCCCATGGACGGAGGAACCTGGTGGGCTACAGTCCATGGGGCTGCTAAGAGTCAGACACGACTGAGTGACTTCACTTTCACTTCTCACTTTCATGCATTGGAGAAGGAAATGGCAACCCAGTCCAGTGTTCTTGCCTGGAGAATCCCAGGGACGGGGAAGCCTGGTGGGCTGCCGTCTATGGGGTCGCACAGAGTCGGACACGACTGAAGCGACTTAGCAGCAGCAGACTATTGTATTGAGAATGGATAAGCAATAAAGTCCTACTCTATAGCACAGGAAACTATAGTCACTATTCTGGGATAAACCATAATGGAAAAGAATATTTTTAAAATGTGCATATATATATGTATAACTGAGTCACTTTGCTGTACAGCAGAAATTGACATGACACTGTAAATCAACTATACTTCAATTAAAAAATAAATTTTAAAGTGAGTAGTCTGAATCCTCATAAGCTGCAAGTAAAACTGCACACCAAGGTTCAAAGACTTAATACAAAAAAAGGAAGGTAAAATGTCTCATTAATATGTTTATATTGATTACAAGCTGAAATGACATTATTTTGGATAGTGAGTTAAATAAAATATTGCAATTAACTTATCTGTTTCTTACTTCTTTAATGTGAGTACTAGAAGAATTTTAGTTACCAACATGGCTCACATTATATTTATATTGGACACTCCTCTCTAGACAGAACCAGTAGCTTAGACTCTACAGAGGGGATGAAGGTACAAGGAAACAAGAGCGTGGGGAAAACAATCAGACAATTCATGTATTTACAAGATATCTGTCTAGACTGAAAAGTCAATGTCATCTAGAAAAGAAGCTATTCTAGATTAAGAGGCTAATGAGATCTAACAGCCAGATGCAATGCATAGACCCTGATTACATCAGGATTTTTTTCCCTAAACTTTTAAAAAGATTTATTTTTATACATTTTTATTTATTTATTTTTGGCTGTGCTGGGTCGTCGTTGCTGCCTGCAGGCTTTCACTAGTTGTGGTGAGCAGGGCTACTCTTCATTGCCGTGCACGGGCTTCTCATTCCAGTAGCTTCTCTTGTTGGGGAGCACAGACTCTAGGCACACAGGCTCAGCAGTTTCACCACGAGGACTCAGTAGTTGCAGCTTGCAGGCTTAGTTGCCTTGCAGCAAGTGGAATCTTCCCAGACCAGGGATCAAACTCGTGTTCCCTGCATTGGCGGGTGGACTCAGCCACTGGACCACCAGGGAAGTCCCTTAAAGATATCTTTGAAACAACCTGGGAAAAAATATAGACTGAATATTAGCTGATATCATGGAACTACGGTTGATTTTCTTAGGTGAGGTGTGGTGGACATGTCAGGCAATGTCCTTATTCTTAGAAGATTCTTACTAAGGCTTTTAGGAATGAAGTGATATTAACATTTTCAACTTACTTTCAAGTAGCTTGGCAAAAGAAAAAGTGTGTGTGTGTGCATGTGTGCATAGAGAGAGAACAAAAGCAAATTTAACAAAATGTTAATTATAGAGTCTAGAAAGCTCTAAGTATTCATTGGACTAATTGTTCAACTTTTCTGTGTCTGAACTCTTTCTTGATGAAAAGTTGAAGAAACAAGACAAAATAAAATAGGAACGAATGGGGGGACTTCCCTGGTGGTTCATTGGTTAAGAATCCTCCTTGCATGCTTCCCTGGTGGCTCAGTGGTTAAGAATCTGCCTGCCAATGCAGGAGACACGGGTTCGATCCCTGGTCCGGGAAGATCCCACATGCCTCAGAGCAACTAAGCCCACGCGCCACAACTGTTGACCCTGTGCTCTAGAGCCTGGGAACTGCAACTCCTGAGCCCACGTGTTGCAACTACTGAAGCCCATGCTCCACAACAAGAGAAGCCACTGAAATGAGAAGCCCTCACACTGCAACTAGAGAAAAAGCCTGCACAGCAATGAAGACCTATCACAGCCACAAATAAAAATAAATAAAATAGAAATTATTTTAAAAAAGAATCCTCCTTGCAATACAGGGGACTCAGGTTCTATCTCTTGTCAGGGAACTAAGACCCGACATGCTTCGAGGCAACTAAAGTTGCACACCACAACTGAACCCATGTTCCACAACGAGAGAGGCTTCCCGTCACAGTGAAAGATCCTCCATGATGCAACAAAGATCTCAGGTACCACAAATAAGACCCAATGTAGCCAAATAAATTAAATAAGTAAATAAGTTTTTCTTTAATAATAATTTAAAAAAGGAATGAATGGAACACGAGGAGGTAGAGACAATCTCTTCAGGAAGTCTGGCCGAGAACAAGAAACAAGAAGTGAAGGGGGAAAGTAGCTAGAATGGACATGTCAGCTCAAGGAAAGTGTTTATAAAAATGGAGAGTTGAGGGACCTCCTTGGTGGTCCACTCTCCCAATGTAGGCGGCAGGGGTTCAGTCCCTGGTTATTGTTGTTCAGTCACTCAGTTGTGTCCCACTCTTTGCGACCCCATGGACTGCAGCACGCCAGGCTTCCCTGTCCTCCACCATCTCCTGGAGCTTGCTCAAACTCATGTCCATCGAATCGGCAACGCCATCCAAACATCTCCTCGTCTGTTGCCCCCTTCTCCTGCATTCAATCTTTCCTAGCATCAGGGTCTCTTCTAATGAGTTGGCTCTTCATGTCCGGTGGCCAAAGTATTGGAGTTTCAGCTTCAGCATCAGTCCTTCCAATGAATATTCTGGACTGATTTTCTTTAGGATTGACTGGTTGTTCTCCTTGCAGTACAGACTCTCAAGAGTCTTCTCCAACACCACAGTTCAAAAGCACCAATTCTTCGGCACTCAGCCTTCTTCACGGTCCAACTCTCACATCCATACATGACTACTGGAAAAACCATAGCTTTGACTATGCGGACTTTTGTTGGCAAAGTGACATTTCTGCTTTTTAATATGCTGTCTAGGTTTGTCATAGCTTTTCTTCCAAGGAGCCAGGGTCTTTTAATTTCATGGCTGCAGTCACCCTCTGCAGTGATCCTGGCACCCAAGAAAATAAAGTCTGTCACTGTTTCCATTGTTTCCCGTCTATTTGCCATGAAGTTATGGAACTGGATGCCATGATCTTAGTTTTCTGAATGTCGAGTTTTAAGTCAGCTTCTTCACTCTCCCCTTTCACTTTCATCAAGAAGCTCTTTAGTTCCTCTTCACTTTCTCCCATAAGGGTGGTGTCATCTGCATATCTGAGGATATTGATATTTCTCCTGGCAATCTTGATTCCAGATTGTGCTTCATCCAGCCTGGTATTTCCCATGATATACTCCGCATATAAGTTAAATAAGCTGGGTGACAATATACAGCCTTGACATACTCCTTTCCCAGTTTTGAACCAGTCCGTTGTTCCACGTCTGATTCTAACTGTTGCTTCTGGACCTGCATACAGATTTCTCAAGAGGCAGGTCAGGTGGCCTGGTATTCCCATGTCTTTAAAATTTTTTTCACAGTTTGTTATGATCCACACAGTCAAAGGCTTTAGTGTAGTCAATGAAGCAGAAGTAGATGTTTTTCTGGAATTCTCTTGCTTTTCTATGATCCAGTGGATGTTGGCAATTTGATCTCTGGTTCCTCTGCCTTTTCTAAATCCGGCATGAACATCTGGAAGTTCTTGGTTCACATACTGCTGAAGCCTGGCTTGGAGAATTTTGAGCATTATTTTGCTAGCATGTGAAATGAGTGCCTGGTAGGGGAACTAAGATCTCACATGCCACATGGCGCAGCCAAATTTTAAAAAGGCGGGGGCGGCAAGAATTGAGAAGGTTTAAATGTGTAATGGAAAACACCCAGCAGAAAGGCAGAGAATGAAGATTTGGGATATTCTAGCCAAATTTCTCATGCCTGGGAATAGTCCCCGTGATAGACTCAACTGTACCGGTCCCAGGCCTCTTCCATGATGAGACCTAATCTTGGTGGCGACACCTAGTGGATTCAAAAGGCACTGCTTAAATCCTTCAAACCCCAGATCCAGAGAGCACCTTATTATGAATACATTGGTCTGACTGCTTCAAATTATTTCCACCTTTTTATTCATTGCTAAGCCAATCTCTGGAGGTGCAGCATTACTAAGTAAGTTCACCCTCTCCCACACAGCCCACAGAGCCCCAGTGCCTCATCCCCGACTTCCCACATCCACACCTAGGCCATCCAACTCTGTGCCTGCTTCAAGCCCTGGATCATCTCTTTTAAGAAGTTTTATTGTCACCACCCTTAACCCGCAGACCATAAGTGAGTCTCTCTGACTTATTTCCTAGAGCACTTATCATCTTGTGTCTTGTCCTCTTTCGACTCCTATTTCAAATAACCTAATTTATTCATTCAGCAAATATGTATCAAGTGTCTTCTCGGTGCCAAGTACTGCTCTTGGTACTGAAGAGGAATATGACAGACTCCCGGAGCTAACATTCCGGAGGCAGGAAAGTCAAATGGATGAAGAAGTATAGATGATGTCAGGTAGCAATGAAAGCCTTGTAGAATATACAGGAGAATTGGGGGAGACAAAGTGGGGGGGTGGTCAGAGCATTCAGGAAAGACTCAGGGAAGAGCAAAGGTAAAGCCCCTGAGACAAGAATGTGTTTTAGGAATGATGAGGCAGTCACTGTGGCTGGAGAGGGTGAGGGAGAGAAGAGAGAGAAAGCGAGGTCAGAGAGGGGAGATTTTTGTTTTTAATCTGTGTTATCGAATACAGAGGAGTGTTACAATCAGGATTGTTTTCATTGAAATATAACATGACAGTAAAGTGTATTAATATAAATCTCAATGAACACACACTCACACTGTAACCACATTCAGGTCAAGATATAGAATATTGTGTTTATGGCAGCACTATTTACAAAAGATGTGGAAGCAAACTAAAGGTCCAATAGATGAGTGGATAAAGAAGAGGTGTACATATCATATACACAGTGGGATATTAGTCATAGAAAAGAATGAAAAAAAACGCTATTTGTAGCAACATGGATGGACCTGAGATTATCAGAGTAAAGTAAGACAGCCAAAGACAAACATCACACGATATCACTTATATGTGGAATCTAAAACAAGTGATACCAACAAACTTATTTATGGGACAGAAATGGGCTCACAGACTCTTATGGTTACCAATGGGGAAGGGGGGGAAGAAAAATTAAGAGTTTTGGATTAACAGACACACACTACTATATATAAAATAGATAAACAAGTGTATACTGTATAGCACAAGGAACTATATTCAATAGCTTTCTATTTTTTTAATTTCAATTTTATGGCCACATCATGCCACGTGGGAGATCTTGGTTTCCTGTCCAGGATGGAACTTATGCCTCCTGCAATGGAAGGGTGGAATCCTAACCTCTGGACCACCAGGGAAGGCCCCTATATTCAATATCTTTAACAACCTATAAAGGAAGATAATAAAAGATGTGTGCATATGTGTGTTATATACATTTTTATATGAGACTGAATCATTGTTTTGCACCTGAAACACAACATTGTAAATAAACTGTACTTCAATTAAATAAAAAGATGTAGAACATTATTATCACCACAGAGGGTTTCTCCACACCACTTCAATACTCTCTCCCATCCCACGAGCAACCACTATTTTCACTTCTCTCTCCATAATTTTGCCTGTTTTTAAACTTCTCTAAACAGAATTGTACAGTGTGTAGTCTATACATCTGGCTTTGTTTACTCATTGTTACATCTATGAGATTCATTTATACAGGTGAGTGAAAGTCGCTCAGTCGTGTCCGACTCTTTGCGACCCCACGGACTATACAGTCCATGGAGTTCTCCAGGCTAGAATACTGGAGTAGGTAGCCGTTCCCTTCTCCAAGGGATCTTCCCAACCCAGGGACTGAACCCAGGTCTCCCACATTGTGGGTGGATTCTTTATCAGCTGAGCCACGAGGGAAGCCCATGAGGGGAGTAGTCATTTGCTCCTTTCTTTTGCTATGTAATATTCCATTATAAGAATATACAATCAATTGGTTCATTTACCTGTGGAAGGACACTTGGATTTTTTCCAATTTCTTTATCATGAACAAAACTGCTATGATCATTGTTGTGCATATTCTTTGGAGGACACAGGCACTAAATTCTCTTAAGTATACATGCACCCAGGAGTGGAAATGCTAGGTCACAGGTACAGAGTACATTTAGTCTCAGTAGACATGACCAGACAATTTTCCAAACTGGGTTTACCAATTCACACTCCCACCAACAGTTTATAAAAGTCCTAGTTTCTCTGTTTCCTCACTGATACTTGGTATCACCACTTTCTTTAAGCTTCCATGTGTGTGTGCTAAGTTGCTTCGTTGTGGACTCTTAGCGATGACCCTATGGACTGTAGCCCGCCAGGCTCCTCTGTTCATGGAATTCTCCAGGCAAGAGTACTGGAGTGGGTTGCCATGCCCTCCTCCAGGGCATCTTCCTGACCCAGGGATCAGACCCACATCTCATTTGTCTCCTGCATTCACAGGCAGGTTCTTTACCACTAGTGCAACCTGGGAAGCTCTTCTTTAAGTTTAACCATACATTATCTGATTTAGGTTTGTAAAAAAGTACCCTGGTTGCAGTATGAGGAACTAACTGGTGGGGTTAGAAGCGGGTTGGAGAGAAGCTGAGAGCCCAGGTAGGAGGCTAGCGCAAGCATCCAGGGAGGACATGGAAGTGGTTTGGACTGGTGGCAATGGAGAAGTGGACCGATCAGGATTTGGTTTTGGTTGTTTTGCTTTGTTTTTTGTTTTCGGCAAGGCATGTGGGATCTCAGTTGCCTGACCAGACACTGAAGCTATGTCCCCTGCATTGGAAGTGCAGAGTCTTAACCACTGGACCACGAGGGAAGTCCAGGATGTGTTCTGCAATTGAAGATGCTGGGCCAGGCAGATGAGATGAGTGAGGGATGAGGGAAAGGGGCATCATCAAGAGTGGAGCCCTAGATTCTTGCCTCAAAAACTTGGGTGGATGAGAAGACTATTTTCTGAGATGCAGGAGACTGAGGGAATAACTGATGCAGGAGAGAAGGTCAAGGGCTCACATGTGACTGAGTACGCAATGCTTCCTGGAGGTCAGGCTCCCATTAGAGCCAAACACTAAGCTCTAGTTGCCCCACATCTTAGTATATCTTAGTATAACTGAGTGCAGAGTGCATGCATCTGGGTAGCAGCAGAGAATGTGCATGCTGTCTGCAATGGACAGATTTGGGTTAGGGGCCCTGTTCTGCCACCTCATTCACCCTGTAACTTGGACACTTTGCCGGGACTGTCCAGCTTCCATCCTCCACCTCACAGTGTTAGAATTAACCAAGATCGCATATCCATGGCACGCCTGAAACACGGAAGAGCTAAAACATTCATTCTTGCAAGTTCCAGGCACTAGGCGGCGTGGCTCCCAAAGCTAGCAGCTTTTCCTCTCACCCACGTTTTTCAAAGTCACTCCACAACAGCCCAGCCCAGAGTCCTGATTGATAGATGGATTCCCTCTCTCCCCTTTTGGCCCTTCCCCAGACTCAAAGAAACAGAACGGAGAACAGCAGGAGGGTCGATTCATAGACTTTTATCGGCTTTGACTCCAGCAGGTTTCTGCAATGACAACCGAGCCTGTATAGCACACACGGTTCACTCTGGTAGAACTGTGGGGCATGGGAAGGGGTCTGGGAAGCCTGTGGGAGGCAGCAGGGCAGGGGTCAAGGCCAGAGGTGGGCAGCAGCCGAGACTGGACCAGGGGGGGCCCAGGGTTTGGTGAGGACTATGAGCACTGGAGTGACAAGGCTGCTGAGAGGCATCAGCAGGAAGGGTGGCTGCAGGGACAGGAGCGCACATCAGCAGTAGCAGGGAAGAGTGGACAGACAGAGGTCACTGTCTCTAGGGATGGAGGGGTGGGGAGTCTATAGACATATTTTCGCGGTAGGAACAAGACAGACCGCAGTATAAAAGGGACTGTACAATGTAACCTATGATACACTGTTTACATATGATACAAGGCTCTTTCTCTCCTTGAGTTTTAAAAAATAAATTTACAATTCCCGAGCTTTTGGTAAAAAATATATACACTCTCAGAGCAGGAGCAGCAGCTGCTTTGGCTGGGGCTGCTGCTGCTTCTTCGGAAGGGAAAGAGGCGGTGCCAGAAAGGAGGGTGAGGCTGCGCCAGGAAACCTCACCCCGTAGCTGCCGGGAGTCTTGCACCCTCAGCCCTGGAGGCCTCTGATGGGAGAGGGAGGGGAGACTGAGAGGTAACAAAGGCATCGCCAGGGCCCAGTTTTGCTTTTCCAGTCTCTGCCGTTCCCTGCCCCATGTCGGGGAGGCGGGGGCGGCTGCCTGCCCCAAGTACAGGGGTCCACCCCACCCAGCTCTGATGGGAAGGACCAAGGGGGGAGTCAAGACAGGGAGGAGGATGAGACCATGTGCTGGCATCCTTGCAGAAGAGCCAAAGGGAGATGATAACTCCCTTCTTAGCAGTGCTGCTGCTGCTAAGTCACTTCAGTCGTGTCCGACTCTGTGCCACCCCAGAGACGGCAGCCCACCAGGCTCCCCAGACCCTGGGATTCTCCAGGCAAGAACACTGGAGTGGGTTGCCATTTCCTTCTCCAATGCGTGAAAGTGAACAGTGAAAGTGAAAGTGAAGTCGTGTCCGACTCTTAGCGACCCCATGGACTGCAGCCTACCAGGCTCCTCCGCCCATGGGATTTCCCAGGCAAGAGTACTGGAGTGGGGTGCCATTGCCTTCAGACACCCAAAAATCAGGAGGATGGGCAGAAATCAACCTTGAACTCCTGCTACCATGACTCACCCCACTGCAATGTGGAGGGAGGGTCCTGTAGGCAGCTTAGGCCTGTGTTTCCCTGAGCTTCTTTTACCCTCTCATCAGAGCCCACCCAGGGAACTTTAGGAGGCCTGAGTGGGGGACCTGTAAGGGCTGATGGTAACCCTCCTGTCTGCTGCTGCTCCCTGCCCTCCGGAGCAGCTTCACCCACAAGCCTGGGTGTGCAGGGCAGCAGAGGAGCTGGGCAGGGAGTGGTGGGGATGGGGAAAGCACCCGGTACTGTCCCGGGAGCAGAGCAGACAAGGGTAGCACCAAACAGAAGGACCCCCTCCCCAGGACACACAGTACCTTCCCTCAAATGCCAGATGCAGTGCTACTCCTTCAAAGGGGCCACATGCGCACGTGCAAATACACACACACGCACGCACGCAGACAGACACAAGGGCAATATCACATCTGGCGGTGCATCTAGGGGTCCCAGCCCTCACCAAGAAGAAGTCAGGCAGATGCCAGGCAGAAGCCAGGCAGGTGGTAGAGAGGAAGGCTGCCAATCCCTCCCACAGCTCTGCTCTGTGAGATGAGATGGCACAGGGGGTGGGCAAAGCCTTCCTGCCTGCTTGGGTAGAGGAGATGGGAAACTCCATCTCCGGAACAGACCTGGATGGGAGGGGCCAAGGAAGGAGCTCTCTGCCCACTGCTTCCCCTGGGAGGGCAGGAGCTAGCAGAGGGTGGCTTGGGCTTGAAGGAGCACGGGGGAGAGGACTTCAGCAGGAAGAACAGGCTTATGAGTCCAGGGCTCAGTCCATTCAACTCCTTTCCGTGGGGCAGGAAGCGGCTCCAGAAGAAAGCTGTCAGGTGTGGGCAGGGAGTTGTGCAAAGTGCTTGAGTGCCAGGTGCCCAAGGACCCTGGTGCGGGGCCGACCAGAACCTCAGTTCTCACTGACTGTTGGCCTCCAGCTTGTAGGAGAGCTCGAAGAGGAGGTTCTGATTGTCGATGACCTGGAACTGGCGCACGTAGGCCTTGGTCTGCAGGTGATGTGGGGAGGCCTCCATATCAAGGCCTGGGGATGCGAGGACAGGGAGGCAGGCGGTCAGGGTGCCCTTCTTCCCCTGCACACAACCAGCCCGAGGGAAGGAAGGGTGTGGACTGGGTGGTTGATGGGCAGGAGGGCCCCCGGGAAGGCCGGGAGAGAATGGAGAAATGAGACGTTTAAGGAAATAAACACTGGAGTGCGGGAGTCTCCCAGAAAGCCTCCTGCTCTGTCAAATCTCCACCTGTAACACCCTCAAAACCCCGAGTACTCACAAAGGGGCCGGCTCCGGTATTTGCGGACTGTCCTCACTTTTTCGGCCACTGAATGCTGGGAGATGACAAGAACTGAGTCCCGAAAAGGGCCCAGAAAGGTGCTCCCCTCCCAAGGCTCCCCTTCCTCCACTGGACCAAAGAAGGGGTGTGACAGGGGGCCAGGTTAGGGAGAGGCAGAGCTGCCCCTGCCCCAAGCTGCCTGTCAGTTTTGGCACCCATGGGCAGGTTGCCACGGTGACACCATCAGAGAGACAGTCAGGAGTCTGCCGGGCAAGCTGGGCACCATGCGGAAAGGTGCTGTCTTCAGGGGTGTGTGTGCCAAGAGCGGGGGAGGGTACCAGCCACCCCGCTCACGGGACTGGGATTGGCAGAGTCACTCACCAGCTTCTCAATGTTCACCAAGCCATCTACCAGGGTCTTACTTCCCTCGTGCAGGAAAGTCAGGTCTAGGGATGGGGAGAGAAGCAAAGGGGTAAGAGGGGGAGATCCACTTTTCCTGGAAGCGACCCGAGGAGACCTGCAAAAATGGTTCGCTGTTCACTTGACCCCAGAAAGTCATGCAAATCAAGAGGTTCAAATCTTTGTGTTCACTTTAAGAACACTCGTGAAACTGCCGAGGCCACTAAGGGGACTGCATACCCAAAAAGTCACCCAGTATCTGGAGGATGTCACTTTACAGAAGCAACGCATGCCATCCAGTCGTTACAGTGGTGGAGCTGGTAACCAAACAGACTCAGGGTTGGTGGTCCAAAGAATGCTGAATTTTTACTGCACATGCTCAAAAATGCAGAGAGTAATGCTGAACTTGAGGGCGGAGAGGTAGATTCCCTGGTCACTGAGCACACCCCAGTAACAAAGCCCCCAAGATGCTGGCGGGTCTTACAGAGCTCATGATCAGATCAACCCATACGTGAACCCTCCCTGCCACATGGAGATGATCCTTATTGAAAAAGAACAGACTGTTCCTGAACCAGAGAGGAGGCTGCACAGAAGAAAAAGACATCCCAGAAAAAAACTGAAGAAATACAAACTTATGGCTGGAGAATAGATCACACACACACAGATGCAAATAAAAGTTTACAAAAAAGGGAGAGGAGGTCCAAAGGGCCCTTCCCCTCCCCCAAACCACATTCAACCTAGGGGCTTCTCTCTATGTGGCCACACACAGAGCTGAATTGAGAGGGGATTGAGGGTCTGAACGGGGCATGGAATGTGTGGAGAGGAACATAGCTTAGAAGCCACTCTCACCTTTGAGGATCAGAGGCACGAAAGGAATCACAGGGGGTTTCATCTTGGAGATCACTTCCCGGTAGCTTTTGTGGTTCCTGCAGGGGTCCTAGGGTTCCACGACAGAGGGAAAAAGTGACAAATAGGCCCAGTGTACCCCAAAGTTGTCCCCCTCCCCTCTCCCCCAGCCCCTTCCCTACAAATATCTCCAAACAGACAGGGGTGTGTTTGGGTATTTAAGTGGGGACTTCACCGCTGTATCCTCTTCTCTGGGGAAAACAAAGCTACAACCCTCCCAGCTTCCCTCCCAGCGTGGTGGGCTGGAGGAGGGGGGTGGGGAGGGGGGCTCCCAGACACAGAAAACCTTGAAAGGGAAGCTGGAGGTGAAAGGTTTGCAGGCACTGAGTCGCTGGGGTGCCAGTCCAGTGGCAGATAAAAGAGCCAAAGCCACTCACCGTCAGGTTCTCGAATTTGCGGAACAAGTTCTTGAATTTCCCTGGCAGCTTCTGCAGGTTGAAGGAAGAAGATGTCAGATTCTGGAGCTCCTTGGGTTTCATAGGCCCACCTGACTAACCCCCAGGTGTTAGAGGGGGAAAGGGCCGGAGTGCCTGGCAGGGGGCTGGGAAGCCTATGGGGTGGGGAGGTAGACCCAGCCTTGGGCTAGGTCTGGGGCGCTGGCAGCGGCCCAGAGGAATGATCTCTTCTGGCGAAATGGAGACCACTGCTGATGCCTGAGCGACGCACAAAGCCTCCCTGGGTGCGGGCTGAAATCCCAGAGCCCATTCTGCGACCTGGGCCGGGCTGCCTGTCTCCAACCCACCACCCCGCGGTCAGGCGCGGATTCGCCTTCACTGATGTGCACAGGTACCCGGCCCTTTAGCCCTGCCCGGTGCCCCGGAGCTGTAGTCGCCAGAAGAGGGCGCCTCCTTCCAGTCCTCACAAAAGCTCCCCAGAGGTGAGCAGCCGTCCTGGGAAAGATCTCTGGGGTGAGCCCAGGGATGTCAAGACTGTGTGTGGAGGCCAAGATCCCCGAGGTGGGCCGGCCCAGGGGGGAGGCGAGGAGGCGGTCACCTCACCTCCCAGGTGAGCCTCAGGCGGCTGACGGCGGCGTTGTCCAGCCCCATGACCACGGCGTAGAAGGACAGCAGATCCTGATTCTGCTTGCAGCTGCGGGGGCGGGAGGCGGGGTCAGCGGGGGCGGGAGGCGGGGTCAGTGAGGGGCGGGCGGGAGGCCAGGGATTCCCCCTCGCGGCCGGCAGCACTCACATGGCCGCGATCTTGATGAACTTCTTGAGCAGCTGCGCGCGCTTGCCCGGGGCCTCGCAGAGCAGCACCTCGGTGGCCACCCAGTGGGTAACCTCGCTGCAGCGCTGCAGCAGCAGCTCGAGGTTGGCCGTCTCCCGGCGGCCGCGCTCCCCGTGGAACACGTAGTCCACGAACTCCAGCTGAAGCCGGGGCGGCGGAGGGGGCGCCATGGCGTGGGATGGAGGCGGGGGACGGGGAGATGACAGTGGGAGGCAGGGAGCCAGGACAGGCAGGAGGGCGGGGGCGGGAGGGGTGGAAAATAGAAAAAGCGGGGACAGGAGAGGATGCAACGAGGGGGAGGGGAAACAACCAACATTAATAATACTCTACCATCTACTGAAAGCTTACACGCTGCCAAGCGCTTGAACCATCTGATCGACCTTACTGTCGCTGCCTTTTCTTTAATAGTGAATATTTTACAAATACTAACTGTGGGTCAGGTTCTTTATAAGCGCCACTTGGATCCTGAACCACCCTGATGGGGGGCGGGGGATGGTCCTCTCTTTCTTCTTTTTTTCCCCAGATTCGGGGACAAAGGCTTAGAGAGGTTCTGGCGGCACACTGTCCCAGGGCATGCTGCAAGGACGCGGAGTGTCCTAAGCAGAACTTTCAGCCCAGAGTGCTGCCTCTCTGCAGGCCCCCAACCCAGCTGCAGCCTCAGTCCCCACCTCGTGCACACAGCGGAACAGCTCCCAGTGGAAGGCGGTAAGGTGGTTGGCCACGTCCTCAGGCTCCCCGCGATGGATCTCCGTGTCTCCAGGGGAGACCTGGATCTCCTCAGGAAGGGGCACCTGGTGGGGCAGGCAGGGGCACAGGGGCTGGGCTTGTGAATTTCTGCCCCAGCCCCTCTCAGCCTCCACTACCAGCCAAGGCTTATGAAGGAGTTCTTACCAGGGCCTCAAAGCTGTCTCGGGTGCAAGCAAACAGGTGGCTGTTGATGCCCAGTGTGGTGAAGACACAGTCTTCAGTCGGCTGGAGAAGGACCTTCTCTGCAGGAGAATGAGCTGCTTTGCCTTAGCATCGACCCCTGCACCCTCGCATCCCCCAGCCACTGCCCCATCCCGACACTCCCAACCCTGCACAGATGTACTCTAGATTAACGGGACTTGTCATCACTGGCCTATGCTGTATTTAAACGACAGTTTTCAAAAAATGGATTGTCTTGCATTTACAACCTCCTTTTGACTCCCAACATTCTTTTTAGCTCTTCTCTTATTCTATCATCCCAGTGACACTGAGAAAAGATTTTTTTTTTCTGTCTTAGAGGAAAATAAGGCTATAACTACACTGCAGGGATTTTTGCCTTCCTACTGGGATTGGAGGCCCATCCTGTGTCTTTGGTCTCAAAAATGTAGCATCCGTAGATGCTTGAGGAGGTTAGAGGACCAGATCCCTAGGTGAGTAAGAGGCAAGCACCCAGAGCAGCATCCAAGTGTCCTGGACCACTGTGTCCCCAACTTTAATGTGCATAGATATCACCTGGGGATCTTATTAAAACACATTCTGACTCTGCAGGTCTAGTGTGGGCCTGAGATACTTTTTAGCAAGCTCCCAGGTGATGCTCCTGTGGCTGGTCCTAGGGCCACACTTAGAGTAGCAGCCAGGGCCTAGAATTCAGCTGTTACTTCTGCCCCCGGGCCATTGGGCTTGTGAGTTTCTCTCCTTGTCCTACCACTCCCCCACCCACGCCCCACCCCCTCACCAGCCCAGTTCTTTCTGACCCTCACCTCCTGAGGAGGCCACAGCAACCAGGATGAGGGAATCCTCACGCCCCGCAGGCTCCTCTGAGTACTGCAATTTCTCCGTCACAGAGCCCAGAATGTCCTGCACAGATGCTGAGAGACGGCTGCGTATGGTCACGTAAGAGTGATCAGGCATGTAGACCCGGCAGAAGACTAGACAGAGACCGGAAGGTGGCTTTTCACCAGCGGGCAGAATGGCAGCATCAGCACAGCCCCCGCCTGAGCACCTCTGTTCCCCACCCCACTGCAATCTTAAATGGGTTGGCCTCTGAAAAAGATGTGAAAAGGACTGGTTCTGAGACAGAAGGAAACCCCATAGAGGGCGCCCGCGATCCAGAGACCCCTCAGAGCCCCCAGAACACTCACTCTCATCGGAACCCCGGAAAGCCACGCGGGTCTGCAGACAGGAGTCTATCCGACGGAAGTGGCGGAAGAGTGGCTTTACCTGCTTGCTGGGCGGCTGGCTCTCCTCCGGGATCCTGGTGTGGACACCACTGGGCATCAGAGAGCCCAGCCAGGCATCCTGCATGCCAGGCAGGCAGCATCAAGCAAGGATGTCAGAACCGGGTCAAGGATGCCCCAGCATCAGGTTCGGAGAGTGGTGAAGGAGGTCAGAAGACAGGACCATGGCCAGCAGAGGACAGCTGTCCGAATGACCGAATCAAACGCCACCTCCTCCTGAATTCTTCTCTGTCCACCCCACCCACCAGCAGAGGTCACCTTTTTGTCTCAGTGGCTGTAGGACATTGAGCTAATATGTGTTTACCTTCGTGTTTTATCTCTTCTACAAGATTGAGAGCTGACTGAATTTTATTTTCAACCTCCAGGTCTAGCACGCTGCCTGGTACGTGGCAGGTGTAGGTCATCAGCTGTTTGCTGAATTTTACTGACAAAAACTTCACAGTCTGGGAGGGAGACAGACTTGCGTACAGCTACTTCTCACACCAGACAGGAGGTGTTAGATGATATAATAAGGGCACAAGAAGAGTTTTGTTGGTACAGGGAGGCGGGGGGGGGGCGGGGGGACAGCTACCGCCAAAAGATGCTTTAACTGAGAAGATGGCATTTGACCTGGACCTTGAAGGACAACAGGAAGAGAAGGGGGTGGGAGAAGGGCACTCTGGGGTGGACCATATAAGTGATAGCAGGAAGTTGAGAACACACAGGTGTTCATGGAATTGGTGGGTGTATAGGGAGTGTCATGCGTAAGGGGGGATGTGGGAGATGTGAAAGGAAGGATCAGCAGAAGGCAGACAGAGAGAGGGGCTAGGATGTTGTGGGGGGGGCATGGATATTTTGGGAACAGAAGCACAAGGTTGTCAAGTTTGAAAGATCTCTCTGGCATCAGCATAAGACACAAAACCACAAGCTAAAGCCCTGTATCGGAGGCTGTGGCTATAATCCAGGTGAGAGATACTGAAGCCTAAATGAGGGTTATGACAGTGGGATGGAGAAACTGAAAGGGCTGAAAAGATGGACAGATGGACACAGTGGTGTCTTGAAGTCAGCTCACAATGGCTCGTGAAGGCAGACTGTTAAATTTTGCCAACTGCTTTTAAACACAGCCATTACAAAATTAAT
This sequence comes from Budorcas taxicolor, assembly GCF_023091745.1. NCBI lineage: Eukaryota > Metazoa > Chordata > Mammalia > Artiodactyla > Bovidae > Budorcas > Budorcas taxicolor. The sequence goes on along the minus strand of NC_068928.1, from coordinate 40,176,014 downwards.
TATAATAGATAATTGTATATAAACATATATATATTTTATAAACTTATAGCCAAATTATTATAATACAAAAAATGTCATTTCCTAACTGTTTCACCACATTCTCTGTGCTCTTCAGGTTACTTGTGTCTGTTGGATTTGTATGGTAAAGATACTACACAATGACCTGCTGCTGCACATCTCTTCCCAACTTCACATTCAGTGACATCATGCTGGGAGCTTGAAATTAACCATGGTGAGCGAATTTACACCATGGGAATCAGCAAAAGCTACAAGTCAGGGCTCTTTTTCCTGGAGTGCTGGTTGTTCAATATTTATCAGTACACCACTGGACTGACAAATAAGTGGATGGGAGAATGGACCCCCAAAGTGACTGGAAACAATGCTTTGTGCTCCTCTCCAGTCAGAGAAAGGGACTGAAATCAAGGCATCTTGGAGTCCAAAGGCCAGAGGCACCCAGCCCTCTAATTGAGGAACAAGGGGGACTTCTTTCTTGGCCCCTCCCCGAGCCCATTCCCCTCACTTTAGCTCCACTGTTTCCACAAGCTGGTGCAGCCTCAGTGTGTCCTCTCGGAGGTCCTGGTAAAGAGACTCATCCTTCATAATCAGCAGGTACAGGTCCTGCAGAGACAAGGAGAAAGAAGGTGAGGGCGGAGGTCTCATCCCAGCATCACTCTCTACAAAGGCAGGGCAGGGCCTCCATGCCTTCAAGCACAGAAGAATCCTGTAAGCTAGGACTTGCTGGCCTCTCTTCTTCCAGGTACCCAGCTTGAGAAGTATGGTTCCTTCAAAAGGGCCCCTTCCAGAGCAAACAGCCTGGTCACCCACCTTCTCATCCCAGGCCCACCTTGATGATGCGGCCAGCCCCCTCTTCCTCCTGCAGCAGCCCCTGGTAGGTGTCCAAGAAATGAAGGAGCATGGCTAGACAGGCCTGCTTCCGGCCCAGCCCCTCAGGGCCTTCCATGCCTCCTGCCCAAACAAAGCTGACCCCTAAGTTAAGAAAAAGCCCTGGCAGGCAGACTTGAGGACACTGGTAAGGGGTATGGAAGGCAAGGCTTTGCAATGGGAGCCAAGGCCAGCCCTAAAAATTCTCTAGGTTTGGGGCCAGAGAGAAAGGGGCTCTGAAGTTCCCTGGAACCAGGACCCCTCATGCCCCAGCCCAGGTTTTTGCCAGAGTAGGTAGGGATGGCACCCACTTGACCACATGCAGCTCTTGCCTGTTTGAATTTCACTTGAAGAAATTCACTAGAAGCTACTCCGCCTGGACCCACCCAACCCCTGTTCAGCCCACAGCCCAGAGCTCACAGTAGGCTGATAAAGGCCGATGGTGCTAACCACAAACCTGACCATCTCTCTGTGTAAGGCCTGGTGTTTCAAAGAGAACCTATGATATTCTATTCACTGGCCTGCCATTTACAATTAGGTCCTAGAATAACTTGGTGAGAGGCCCTATGAATAGCCCAGTCAGTGACTTGTCTCTAGTGACCCTATGAAAGCACAGCCATGACTTGATGTTTTCATCAGACCCTGTAATAACTCGCTGGGCGACCGGATGTTTAGAGCAATAATTCAGTGGGGAGAGAGGCGCTCTTAATAGAATAATAACACCTTACATCCATACAGGGCTCTGCAGTCTCCAAGCACTCCTACCTCTACTGCCAGAAGGGTCTCCACAGCAGCCCCAGGGGCAGGTACTGTTTAGCCCTGTTTTACAGAAGGGGAAACTGAGGCCCCAGGAGGTCAGGTGATCTTTCCGAGGTCACACAGTTGGTGAGTGAAGAACCTGGGATTGAAACCCAGGTGTTTTCTTGGGAAGAGCTTAGCCCCTCACATCCCATGGCATGTGGGATGCAGGGAGTGGCTCCCTCCTGACCTCCCCTTTTGCAAGCTTCACAAAAGGATATTACTGGTGCAGCTCCTGCAGAAATTTCTCCGTGGGAAGGAAGAGCGAATGAGTGAGGACGATGTCATCCAGCAGGGTATCTGTAAGAGCAGTCGCCACCACTGATGTCAGGAGGGCACTTCCAGGACCTGGTTGGACGCTCACCACGCCCCCTCTCTTGCCTCAAGGGCAAATTCTCTTTAGCTGGGCTGGAGCCTCAGCCACTTGCCCAGTCATGCTCTGCACATGCCCCACCATACATACATACACACACACACACACACACACACACACACACACACACACACGTGAAGGTTCTGGGCAGCCGCTGCGGGGGTGGGGTTGGCAGCTGCCGAGGCAACTGGAGGGAAGGAGGGGGCGCCCTCCGATGGCCACGCCTACTTCTCTCCAGTGTGCGTGGGTAGCGGGTCACTTAATACGCCAAGCTTGAGATCTGTCCGGGAAGGGGGGCGGGGAAGAGAGGTAGTCCCTATAAGTGTCTCTAGGCCAAGAGAACTTCTAAGCACAGAGGTAAGGTCAGCGGCAGCGTGTGTGTGTGTGTGTGTGTGTGTGTGTGTGTGTGTGTATGTCCCTCCTCCCCTCCCCACTCCCTACCTAAGAGTTTTGAGTTCCAACTAGGCAGGTGAGAACCAGCCCCATTAAAAGAGAGAGGGAGGACTGCCATCTCTTTGATCCCAAAGCCTTTAAATAGAAAGCTTATGTCCTCCAGCTGCCCAGGGATGGAAGAGTTAATGATGCAAGGGTGGAGGGGAGTGGCTCCTCACACCACCCTTTCCCCCTCCACACCCCCATCTGGGCCTGGCTCAGCCAGTCAGCCAGGTACAAGGTCGCCCTGACTTGCAGCCAGCCCTGGGGTGGGGCAGGGCAGCCTGGCACACACAGACAGGCAGGGCACGGGGAGGGAGCCAGGTGTCCTCATCAGAACAGGTTAGGGCCAGGTCCCCAGGTACTGCCCCAAGGCTTCTGATGGCCCTTGGGTCACCATCCCCTGGCCTCCAATTCTAGCCATGAAAGTGGAGCGGGTGAATCAACATGAGATCCTCAACTTCAATGATTTCATTTCACAAATGAGAAACCAAGGCCCAGAGCTGAGAGGAACTTGCCTGGAGCTGGAGTAAGAACCCTGATTCCTGCGTTTCTGTTCTTTTCTCACTGTGCTTGAGGCAAGCAGAGTGTCAGAGTAAAGTACAGTGGGCAGTGGGGGGCTGCTTTGGCTTGTTTGGGGTAGCTTGTGCAAGTCTCCCCCGCCCACACACCCTGGGAGGGAACTGAGATTGCTTAAGAATATTGGTTATATTGGAGAATATCAGAGTGGCAAGTTAAGCTTGATTCTCATCTATTCTGGGACTGCTTTGGGGTTCCCCCAAACCAGTTACTCTGGAGATCCAGCCTGCCAGTCCAGGTAATACAGTGACAGTCAGTTCAAGAGTCCTTCCTCAGGGGCCACTGAGCAGCATCTGTGGCACCAGCCCTGGCAAAAGGGGAAAGACAGTTTCTCCCTTTTTCTCTCTGCCCAGTCTTTAAAGTGAGTCAGAGAGCCACCCCAGCCCTGATCCTCAGCCCCAGGGATGGGGATGAGGACTAGGGATGTCCCCAATCCTTCCCTCTACTCTTTATCTCACAGGAAAGATAAACAGAGCAAAGGAAGAAGACCATGGGGCAGAGTGGGGGAAATGGTGTCATAGGGGCTACAGTTTGGTGTCTGTCTCTTCCTAGGCAGGCTCTGGTCCAATGCACAGCCTCCCCAGGGAATGTGTCATAGAGACACAGTGTGTGTAGTGTAGGCGGGAAGTTATGGTTAAGAGAGCTGTGTGTGTCTGATATTTTTCTAATTAAATCCAAAAGGTGTCAGCTCCCCAGGGCAACTGCAACCTGAGCCAAAGAGAGTACTTGGGTCTTGAGAAAAATCTAGGGGAGTGGAGCCCCATTCCGCACACCTGGGTTAGGACTACCTGCAAAGGTCTGGGAGCAATGCGTGAAACCCCCATCTGTAAGCCCTCAGCCTGGGCTCCCAATCCTCAGACCCCACTGGGTGTTAGTGAAATGCTGACAATTAGCCCTGAAGACCCTTGGTCTTTTACTTCAGCCGTTTACCACCAATCTGGGGCCTCAGTTTCCTCAAAATGTCCTTAGCAGGGGTGCTGGTGGGGAGTGGCAAAATAGCTTCATCATTTAGGGAATAAGCCTCTCAGGGTGTGGTTATTTTTAAAGAGGCCCTGTGCTGAGGCCTGCCGCCAGAAGGGCAGGAGCTGGAGAGGTTCAGACCCCCCTGTATGCTGCAGGGCCTGAGGTCTGCCCAGCCACCAGACACCTTCTGAATCCGCCCCCAACTAGAATACCTCTCTCCACACGTGCCCCCCCACCCCCAAGCTGCTAGGGACAATGCATCCCTTTGCCAGAGCCTAAAGGCAGCTTGGGCCGCTGTGTGCCTGTCTGGTGCTGCCCCGCCAAGTGGGCCAGCCCTCTGCTCTGGGCCTTCTAAAGAGAACCCGGGACTCCTAGAAGGTCCTTTGGGGCTTGGCCACCTCTAGAGGGCTGCACTGACTGGTCTGGGCAGCTTCCATCTTAGTGTGTCAAGCTCTAAGCCTCAGCCACAGAAGGAGGTAGTCAACACTGGGGACCCATAGGGTCTGGATGAAATGTCCAGGGGAGAGGAAGGGAGGCTCAATGAGGAAAAGGGGTTCAGCTTCTTCTCCAGGCGTGGGTGAGGCTGCTACACAGAGGAAGGTGGCACTGTCACTTCTCTGCTGCAGAAAGCTCTGTCCCTCCCATAGACCCCTACCCCACTTCAACCGACCACTCAACCCCACTCCAAGGCTCCCGCACGGCGCCACCCTCACCGTCCAAGGGCAAGCAAGAGGACCCGGGTGGGGGAGGGGCAAACCCTACTCCGGGATGGATGAGCCAGCCCACTCCTTACCTGAAGCGGCGCTGTCCCTGGTGGCCCCTCCGGCCAGCCGCTCCAGAACCCAGTTCAGAAGATGCTCCGGCCGCTCGGGGGCGCCCAGAGGGGCCCAGGGTGGAGGAGTCAGAGGCTCGCCGGGGGACAGCTCGTCTGAGGAGTACGAGGAAGGGGAACGCAGGGGTCCCCCTCCCCCAAGCGGCCCGGGCCCCGGGACCTCCTCCAGCTGCAGCCAACAGGGCCCTCCGCTGCCGAGCTCTTCCGCGACCCCCGCCGGCTCTCCTCCGTCCTCCTCTGGGGGCGGCTCCAGCCCCGGCTCGGCGGGGGGCTCCCGGAGGAAAGCTGGGAGCAGCAGGCGAGACACGCTCTGACGCCGCTGCAGCGGCCGCGGTCCCCCGGCTGGACCGCCGCCCCCGCCAGGTCCCCCACCCCCTCCAGGCCCGCCGCAGCTCCCCGGACCCCCGCCGGGACCTCCCGCCACCGTTCGCCCCGCCAGCTGCGACGTCTGTTTCTTCAGAAATTTCTCCAGCGGCTTCATAACCCCCCCCCCGCCCCTCTCCTCAGGGCCGCCGGGGGACCCAGGTGTCCCAGGCACGGGCGGGGGGGGCAGGGACACGATGCTCAGAGCCGGAGCGGCAGAGCTGAGGGCCGTGCCAGGCTCCGGACTGGGGCCAGAGGTGCCCGAGGCTCGCTGGCCGGAGTCCAGTGGCCAGTGGCCGGGGGAGGTACCAGAGGGGAGTGCCGGCTCTCAGTGGCCCCCCATGCCGGCTGCAGCGCACGCGGCCCAAAGGGTGGGCAGGCTGCGGGGCCGGTGCCCAAAGGATCTGCGCTCCTGGGCCGGGCTGCGGCGGCAGAGGCAGCGGGCGGAGCGCAAGGCTGTGAGGACGCGGCGGCGGCGGCGGCTGCGCTCCTGGCCGGGGGGAAGGTGGCAGAACTGAGACCGCGCCCCCTCCTCCAGTCCCCGCCCAGTCCCCGCCCCTACCCTTCATGGGCCCGCCCACCTGGGCCGCGCGAGGCTTGAACTTGGGCGCCGGGGCTGACGGTGAGAGAAAACAGTAAGGGGCTGAATGGGATTGGGTTCGGAGTAGACGCAGACATTAATGGCAAGGGTGAGGGAGTCATTTACCAGCGGAGAGGGAGCTTCCTGGCTCGAGGCTTACGAGGACTCTTGGTATCACTGCAAAAAATCAGGCTGCACACCTTGATGGACCTGCCTGTATTCAAGTGAGGGAGGCCTACAAAAATTGCTGATTGGGTGTCCATAACTCTCGATCTCGATTGTGCCCTCTGTTGCCATACTCAGTGGAGTATGTGGTCTTTATCTTCTTTCTGTAAAAAGGGCTGGGGAGGCCTCGAGTGAAATGACATTGGAAGGGGGGAGGGGGGCGGGGGGGGGGGTGCACCAACCATCTGCCCTTTCTGGTAGGGCACAATAGATGGTGAGGGCCTGGCCTGTGAGAGGCAGGTACTGGCAGGCAGGTAGAAGCCAAGCAGAGAGGAGCAGGTTGTGGCAAGTCTAATTAGGGTGAGGAGAAGAGATGGTAGGCAGAGGGAGAGCGAGACCAGGAGCACAAGGGCACCTTCACCTGCTGGCAGCAGGAGGAAGCAGAGCCCTGGAGATGGGTGACAAGCTCTAGAACTGCCAACCAACACCATCAGGCATAGAGAGACCCTCCAGAGGTGATATAGCCATGGAGTGGGGAAAGTGGTACCGAATATGCACTCCAGATGATCCTTATTTCTGATGCCTATGCCCAAAGCATTCTGTCGCTAAGGATAGACTGTCCCAGGTAGAGGCGGGTATGGAGACACGCTCAGGGTAATCACGTCAAGGGTAAAGTAACAAGGTGGGGCAGTGGCACCAGGCAACGTGTGGGTTGAGGCTCCTTGGACAATGCCCCACCTCTGTTTACTGTGCATGGGCCAGGCAGAGAAGGAATGCGAAAGCCTGGAGTGGCAGCAGAACTGAACAGGGTGTGTAATACACGTGTCACCCTGTGTGCTTATCTGGTCCGATGTGTACAAGAACATGTGTTCACAGAATTAAAGCTTTGCACACCCATCTGTTTGTGGATTTGCAAAAAGGAACAGTAAAAAAGGAGAGAACACAATTTTGGCTGACAAGCTAGAATAGAGATCCAAGTATCAGTTTCCTGATACTCTCTTCACTGGATACCCTGATGTCCCTGGGGTCAAGAGGGGAAGCTGGCTGGAGTGGCTTGGAGCTCCCCAGGCATTTCATGAACTGAGTAAGAAGAGGGGAGGGCTTCACTCCCAGCACATGCCACAGTTACCAGATTAAGCTGGTTGCCTTGGTAACGTCCTCTCTGGGCAGGATTTGGGATTGTCATTTAGGAAGGGGGAAGAATTAGGGAGTGTGGAGCGTGTTGGGGCTGCAAATACAAGGGTCAGAGATTCCTGGAAATTGGAATTGGGAAACAGGACCCCAGCACCCTCCAACTACTCAAGAACATCAGGCATAGACTAAGTTCAAGATCTTGAATCAGAGAGGAAAACCAGCATCAAGTTATGGTGCTCCTGGAACAGCACTGGTTCTCACCCCAGTTGCACATTGTAATCCAAGGAACTTTTCAAAAATGTTGCCCCGGCCACACCTCAAATTAATTAAATCAGATCGCTGAGGTAGGGCCAAGGTTTATGGTTGTTTTTTTTTTTTTTTTTAAAGGATCCTCAAGTGATTTGTGTAGCCAGGATTGAGAATTACTGCCCTAGAGGGACAACCCAACCTAAGTGGGCTACTGATGCTGGGAGACAACTTTGGAATTCTAAGTCCTTTGCTGTTCTGAGTCTCCCATAAGGCCCACGTGCTGACCTCATGGGGAAGATGGTTGTCAAGGCATCTATACTCTATGATGGAAGAAACAGGGAAAGAGGGCGGTGTGATTAACACCTGTGAGGAGAATGGGGCCAAAAAGTTTAAGCACCCAGTCCATGGACTTCTGGAAGGGGATAGAGCAGGACTACCTAAGGCTGATCTGTCTGCCCCTAATAGTTGCCTTCTTTCTGCCCACTGAGAGGCAGGCTGGGAGGGCAGAGAACCTGGGGGCTTTGCTGAGCTTGAGTTTCTTCTTGCTGAGCTGGTTACCAGGGCAACAGAGAGAGCAATGGGATCTAACTGCAGGACTGGAGAATCAAGAGGCAGGGGTGAGGGGGAAGTATCTAAACATGCTTATTCCTCCTGCCAGCGACCCACCTCCAAGGCTGGCTGGCGTTCTTTGTATGACCCCATGAGATCAGGCCCATAGTTACCCATCACTCTGCAGGGGAGAAGGGAAGTTAACTGACATGACTCAAAGAGAAATCTGGGGTGAGAGTCAGAAGAGTAAATGGTTCTCTGGCTGTGGCAGCAGCAGCAAGGGGCATAGGAGGGAGTCCCAACTGTCATTTGAAGATATACCACAAAGATCTGCGGGACTCAAGGACAGCTGCTGCCAGCTCCACACTGAACTCAATTGCTGCCCCACACCAGGGACAGCCTTTGTAGTAAACTTCCACACCACCCAGGATCTGGAGGAGGAAGCAAGTCAACTCAAAGCTAGCTACCCAGTGGCCTAGCTAACTGGCAGCATAAGCCAGAGCTGGTCTTTCGATCTTTTTCCTTTAGCCAGACTTTGAATATATGCAACTATTAATTATTCTATACATAAATTTAATTTCTTACAAAATTCTGTATTCCATATTGCTAGGTCACTTCACTCTTCATTTTATGCCACATTTCCATCAAGATTTCCCCAAATCACAATCTGCCGGATTGTGTGTTGTTGTTCTAAGTTGTGTCCAACTCAGCGGTGCCATGGACTGTAGCCCGCCAGACTCCTCTGTCCATGACATTTCTCAGGCAAGAAGACTGGAGTGTCCCCTCTTCTTTAATTGCACTAAGACTGATACGAGCCTCTCAGACTGTGGTCCTTGATGTTTCATGCCAGTGCAAATTTCCTTAAGAGGACAGCTACTTCACACTTCCCCCTTATCCAGGACCTGGTACAGTTATATTGACATGTGGGGCACCACCCTGGGAAACTTGCCTGCCAAACACAAAGGCAGGCAGGCATGAGGGATACAAGATGTCATGTGGGCACACAGCATCTATTCATTTTTCTGGCCCCTGCACTTCCAGCCTAAAGGACTGCATATTCCTGGTGTCTATGCGGCAATGTGGTTAAGAAAGTTAATCGATGGGGAGTCACTTATGGCCCCACAGGGGCTTCTCACCTCTTTGGGTTTCCATTTCTCAAGCGTGAGCTGGCCAGAGTTGTGACTGTGACTCTATGGAGTCAGGGAGTCCTCTTCCCTCCCTTCCAGATCAAGACTCATGCAAAACACTGGCAAAGGAGCTAAGTTTACATGTCTAAATTTTATTATCTTCGTCACAATGCCAATCACATATGTGCGCTCTCCAAAACAGTTACAAACAACAATACACATGGAGAAATTCTTGCAACAAAACACAGTGGACCAACAGAGACAACTGTCACAGTGTCTTAAGGTCTGGGAATTTGGGCATGCGGCCCACTGGCTTGAGGAGACGTCTTCGGGTTTAAGGCAAAGGGAACAGCCTACAAAAGGCACAACCATGCGCTACCCTTGGAAGAATCTCTTAGTTATTTCCTCCTTGGGGGTTCCAGCTTGAGTGCCTCTCTCCCCTCCTACCCCACACCTGTGACTCAAAGTGGTTAAGCCAACTGCTGAAGAGAAGGGACAGAATTAGTGACATTACTTGGGGAGAGACACAGCTGCCACCTTCTCCCTCAGGTTCTGTAAGACAGGGACAGTGGCCAAGTGACCCCTGGCAGATGCAAGTGCAGTAGTAACAGGAATCTCTTCTGCAGAGGCAGCAGGGGAGTGGTTCAGTGCCATAGATAGGGAGGAAAGGAGGGAGGAGCCCTTGCCCTGAAAAGTGACTGCTTTTAGGCCCAGGTGTGGTATCCTGTTTGCCAAGGACAGGAGTAAAACTGTCCTTGGGAAAATAAGGTAGTAATACCTAAAACACTTATAGCAGGAAAGACGAGGAGAAGGGCAATTGCAATGGACAGGGACGACTGCTGGCTAGGTAATATTTACCTCTAGAGATGCATTGGTCCATAGCAACTGGAAAAGGGTGTGGTAGAAAGGATGGAAAAAAGAGCAGAGCCCTCTAACTCCACTCACCTCAAAGACTGAGCCCTGAGGACTGTGAATACACACCCCAAAGGTGCAAAGGCTCTCACTCTACCCTCCCTTTCTCACTAAATCTTCTGGTTTGCCATCTCTCCCCACTGTTGACATTCTGCCTTCAGTAGAGAACTAAAGATTATCAGAGTACAGAGACTGATGGAGGCTCAAAATTCTAAAAACCCAAGTCAAGAAAAAGGGCTCCTACCACAGTGAGATTTTCTCCACAATGGGACATTCTGTGCAGACAGCAATGCTTCCACAGTATTAGAAAACTTAACAAACTCCAAGCACACAATAAAAAATGCCAAGAAAAAAATGAAAGGTCAGCTCTTTGTAGACTTGGTGGGGGCAGACTGGCTGGTAAGTTCTCAATTATCTGGGATGCAGGGAAAAGCCAAAAGGGAACCCAGAGGAGCTAGTAAACCAAAGAATGAACTTGTTTAATTTAAAGGCAGAGAGTGAAAAAGAGGGGCAGGAGATGGGGTAGGGTGATGGACTAAAAGAATATTAATTTAAGAACAACAAGCCAGGCTTTAAAAATGGACATCTTAAAAAACAAAACAAAACAGGACAGAGCTTGGAGCGGAAGACACGAATTTCCCAGGAGAAAGTGAAGAAGAGCAAAAGACGTGGGCTCCTAGACTCAGAAGCCTGTGCTGTCTGGATCTCTGCTCCTCTGAGCACAGTCGACACAAATGCAAATTGAGAATGGGAGGAAGTCCACTTGTTTCTCGTTTATCCAAAAGAGCCTATCCTCAGAGGAAGGCAGGAGTCCCCTTCATTCAGTTGCTCGCTGGTAGGAGCCACCTTGGATCTTCAACGCTCTCCTGGAGCAGACAGCCAGTTGTTTTCTCTTCTCTCCTAGGTTTTCATTTCTGCTGTCCTGACAGGAGTGAGAAAAAGGGAAGAGCCACCAAAATGTTACTGGACCTTTCAGGCATTTACAAGCTATTTTCAAAAAGCCACATTTCTAAATAATGTACACTAAAGAAATATCCCTAAAACAACACAACAACAAAACCTCCTGGTTTCTGTCCTCCACAGCCTTTGTTTTTTAAAGAGTGGTTTTTAAAATCTATTTATTATTATCATTTTTAAAAATCTTTTGGCCGTGCTGCATGGCATATAGGATCTTAGTTTTCCGACCAGGGACCGGACCCATACCCTCTGGACTGGCAGCTTGAAGTCTTAACCACTGGACCACCAGGGAAGTTCCTCCTCCACAACCTTTAGAACTGGCTATGCTATAACACCTCAAATTCAGATTTCCCCTTTCCTTTAATAAAGAATGCCCTCTTGCAGTTTTTCCTTCCATCTTCCCAAATAAAATGCTGCCACACTGACAATGGTTTCCACTCAACCCTACTTAATGCATTCATAAAACAAAGAAATTGGCAAATTTTGGGACTCCTCTAAGCCTCCCCTTGAGATATCCCATGATAACAACTTAGAGCATTAATTAGGTGATTGTTGAGCAAGTAAGCATGAATATTAGTTTTAAGAACATTCCGAGTCACAATAAGTTTTACACTTACTTTTATTTGATATTAGATTTAAAATATTCAGAAATTCCTATTAGCTGGAACCCCTGCTTACAACCTGAAATCATAAAGTTGGAATTTGTTATTAGGTCATTATTTTTTAAAAAAGGAAAAAGAAAAAAGACCATTTTCCATAGAAACACAACAAGAAAAGGAAGGAAATCTGAAGAAAAGGAAAGCCCACTGATGTCAGATGTGCCCTAACATCCTTTATTCAGAGCTCCTTTCCTAGAAGCTTGCATACCTCAGGCGGTGGGGGCTTGATGGTGACTGGCTGGGGAGTCCTCCGGGGTGGGGAGGGCTTTGGCTGCACCTGCTGCTGGGCGGGGTTATAGTAGGTCACTCCTCCATATACCTGCGATGGGGCCTGGGAGCCCAATAAGCAAGGAAAAGAAAAAGGAATTAATTCATCCAAACTATGCTAAACAGGAAATATTATTCAGGCACAAAAATAAGAGTATAGGGGAATTTTTTATAATTTATAAGGGGAATCTGTAAGAGTATAGGGGAATTTCTAAGCTTCCCCCCTTTAAAATAATTATTCTTTTCTGCCTTAGTATGTCCTAATATAGTTCCTACTTCTTCAAAGTACTGCCCAGCTTTCTCTAATTCCTACCATCAGCTGACAAACAGAAGACACTGAGTTCAGTGATAACACTCCAGATACCAGATGGTGTTAACCTGTTGGGAGTTAAACAGCACAGGGAAGGGTAGGGCTGGTAGGTAGAATATGGCTTTATTATGCAGTTAAATAAATTGCAGACATGCCCACCTAAGACATACTAAAACAACTGAATGAAACACTACTTAAAAAATGGAAGAGAATGCACATATGATAGGCATCACCTCAGTAGCATTTCCAGCTCCTACCATCACATGCAAATCAGTGGCACTGAAATGCTCTCTAGAATTCCTTGAGTATTCCCTCATCCTTTATTCTTGTCTGATTTAAAGGATGTATACTTAGGAAAATCTCATCAGCCATCTCACCTGTGTGTTAGGATACAGATGAGGAGGTGGTGGGGGAGGCAATGCCCCTGGAGCATAAGGGTAACTGGGGTTACCAAAGTTCATGACGCCTGGAGCAGAAAAGTAAGTAGGAGCAAGCAACTGCTGAGGTGGTGGCTGCCCTGGAGACATGGATACTGGTGGGGGATAGAGGCCTGGATTGGGCAGAGGCGCCGGTGTCTGGTGGGGATGTAAACCTGGACAAGGAGAAGAAACAACAACTGAAACAAAAGGTAACACCTTTTCCATGGGATGGCCTGGCTGGACTGTTCAGCACAAACAGGCTCAGATTTTAAGTCCTCAGGATGGACCCAAGAGGAGTTTGTTGCCCATGTAGCCAAAGTGGCCAGCCTCATAAGCAAGCAGCATAGAGCTGAGAAAGTTGGGGTTTGTGATGCCCCCAACAAACATCCTTACGTACTGGAAGCATACAAGCAGAGGTGCAAAGCTTACCTGGGTGGGGAAGGTGCATTTCTGGCTGTACAATCATGCCCTGAGGAGGCAGTGCGGCAGGGCTGTCACCATGGGTATAGATTGGTCCCTGGAACTGCACTGTAAGATATCACATTGGGACTCTCATAAATCCTCTCTTTCCATCAAATGGACAAGTTTCCTTGTCCCCCAAGCCCCTGATAGGATGTTCTCAATTTTCCATATGAAGAAAACAGCAACCAGAGAATGTTTGTTAACCACCATGAAAGGTCACAAGGGAAGTTCAGAAGGCTGGTCTTTTAGTTCACTTCATCCTACCAAGAAAGATATCCCAGCTATAAAAATAAACTCACATGGATCATAGTAATGTCCTTCCATGATGCTGATATGCACAGGAGGGGCAGGGGGCTCCGGCACAGGTCTTTGCCGTTGTGATGAATAGCGTTTGGCTCGCCCACCCTGGACACCCTGAAAGAAAGAAAGAGGTCTGAGCAAGAAGAGTTCCAAAAGGCTGACTCTCTCCTAACGTCCCATAGATACTGCAAAACATTTACTGGGTACATGGCTGTATTAAAGAAGTATTTGCAGGACTTCTCTGGTGGCACAGTTGATAAGAATCCGCTTGCTAATGCAGGGGACATGGGTTTGATCCCTGGTCTGGGAAGATTTCACATGCCTCAGAGCAACTAAGCCCATGTGCCACCACAGAAGTCCTTGCGCTCCAGAGCCTGGGAACTACAGTTACTGAAGCCTGTGTGCCCTAGAGCCAGGAAGTCACAACTACTCAGCCCATGTCCCACAATTACTGAAGCCCATGCGCCTAGGGCCTGTGCTCCGAAACAAGAAAAGCCACCACAGTGAGAAGACTGTGCACTGCAAGTAGACAGCAGCCCCCACTCTCCACAACTAGAGAAAACCCACTAAACCAACGAAGACCCAGCGCAACCAAATACATACAGCAGTGTGTACATGCCAAAAAAAAATTTACAAAATGAACTGAAAAACTGATGAAAAACATTAAGCTCTAAACCCAAACCTAAACCATACATTTCCAGAGACCCTAAAAGGGAAACATGGGAAAACTAACTTGGCTTAAACAGTGACCAACTGTGACATGCAACCCTCTACTACGTGCGCCCCTTTCCTCCTCTGTACCATTTCTTCCATCCGGTTGAACTGAGGTGGAGGTCCTGCTCCCATGTGTATGTGGTTGGGCATACCTGTAATACACCAAAAAAGTCACTGCTGCAGAGCAGATAGATGTGAACAGAACTAAAGATACATCAAGAAAATGACAGGGTGAAGAATCCAACATGGGGAATGGCTCTCATCTTTTAAACTAACAAAATCCCTTGTAAACTATCTCTGCTTCCTGTCAACACCAGCATTTGGAAATTTCCCCCCATTGCCTGCCACCTTAATATAGCAGTAAGGCCTTTGAACATGAAAAAAAAAAAAAATTACTTCAGTAATGCAACTCAGAAAATGCAAGTTCAAAATTTTCCCATCAAATATTTACCATACAGAATCCCTGGGAGGTTATAATTAGCATATAATATTATCAAACATATTGGAAAATCTCAACTCTAATGTTTCTGAGCAACAACTAGGCAGAGAAGGATGTTCTAAATCTACCTCTGATTATTTCTGGCACAGAGGTCTAGGCTAAAAGTATGGGAAGAGATTCCCCTCTGGTTGAAGATGACTCAGGACAAAAAAGGAATGTTCTAGAGACTGTCTTCCAATAGTAATAAGGCACTGGCAGGATAGAGTGTACTTCTCTATCCAAAGATCAGCTCCAGGTCCAGTTGAGGCTAGGCTGCCCTAGTTTTTGGTATTCCAAAATTAAGCACACCAGAGAAGGATGCTAAAACTGCCAGTCCAAGTGAGGTTTTCCAATCTAAGTTTGAATTAGATTTCAGAAACAATGGAAAAGATCCTCTGATCTATCTGACTGGAGGAAGAAAAAAAAAAAGGATGGGTCAAAGGGATGGTAGGTAGTTCCTAGTCATGAGCACTATGCTGTCCCAACATGGTATCCACTAGCCACATATGGTTACTTAAATTTCAATTAATTAAAAATGAAAAGTTCAGTTTTTCAGTCACTCTGGCCACATTACAAGTATTCAAAAGCATCATCATTACAGAAAGTTCTACTGGGCAGCCTGGCTCTAGAAGACTAAAACATTTAACCATTAGCTAAAATAATAAAGAATATTGCCTTCTTCCACTTTTTCTACAGAGAGTAGTAAAGGATTCTGCACTCAAAGCTCAATAGTGGTGACTGATCAGTTAATAGTAAACACTAAGCAAAGTAGTGGGCTAGTCTTATGTAACAGATAAAGCTGCTCTGAGCTCTTTGGATGAATATACCTATGGATCCATTTGCTTCTTGCAATTAATGAAAATGAAGATATTGCCAGATACCACATCTCTGAGAGACATTAGTTCCAGGCCCCTATCCAATGATGCACAGGGATGAAAGCTAGTCATTAACCCTAGGTACCTACCCCGAAGCTCCCGTGACTGCAGGAAGGCAGGCTGCCCTGGACTCCAGTTCTGTTCTGTTATATTTAGTTGTGCCACATCTTGTTCAAGACCCCCTGTAGTAGAATCCACTGGAGCCTCCCAGTTTCCAGTCTTAGCAGGCGTAGGAGGTGTAGCTTCTGGAACTGGAGGTGCTGGGGTCAGCCCTTCGGGTGGAGGGGGCACCTCCTCTGCAACCTTGCCTGCATCTCCAGCTTTGATTCTGGTTCTTCTTGCCCGCGAATAGGATTTCTTTTCAACAGGCCTGTCAGGAGCTGGTGGTGCAGTATCAGGAGCAGGATTTGGTATCTCAGGGGCTACCTCTTCCTTCTCAGGACTGCCAAGCACTTGAGCATCTGCTTCTGGAGATGGATCCCTTACAGGAGTCTGCTCCAAGTGCCGAGACCGGTAACTAGTCTCGTGTTTAATAGTCTCACCAGACCGGCCAGCATGCTGTCCACCAGCTTCTGCAGGCCTAAAACCAGTACGACCTTCCTTGAAGCCTCCAGATCGAGAGTAATTCCTGGGAGCCGACATGCGGCCAGTACCTGCAGCATTCCTGTTGATAAATGTCCTGGGTGGTAGGGTGCCCCCAGGACCCTGGTGGCGATGAGACTTACTTGGCCGCTCACCAATCCAGTTTGGATCTCTTTGTGGAGGACTCCCAAACCTGAACAAAGGGAACAGAGAAATAATAAAAGGGGCCACTAGATATATAAACTGTGGGTCAGGCAGACTTCCCATACTCCTCACCCATTCAATTACGGGCCGGAATGGCATTTTTTAAAGCAGAGGTGTTTTTTTTTTTTTCCTTGCAAATATCAATAATATAGGCTCCAAAATGTCCTCACCTAGGTTTCCGGATTCTTCGGGGTTTGATATCATCAGGATTGTGAGCTGAGCGGATGTCATAGCCATAAAGAGCAATGAGCTCCTGTCGGGACTTTGGAGCCTGTTCATCTTCCCGAAACTTGTCATGCTCCCAGCGACCCTCATCCTTCCACAGCTTTCGCTGACGTCCCTTGGGTCTGGTTGGAACCAGGGAAAAGTATCTTAAGTTGGCAGACTCTGCCAAGTAAAGATGTTCATGAAATAAACAGGGTTGGCAGAGAAACATTAGGAACTCAGGTAATCTCTCCATCTTCCCAGACAGGTTATACACAACAGGCCTTCCAAAAGCAAGGGTGAATCACAGCACCGCAGGGCCTGCTGGGCATCAATGTAACAGGTATAAAAATAAGGAAAGCCTTTACTTCAAACTTCTCAGCACTCTGGAAACATCTCTCTACTGTAAGGCCACCTATGCAAGTATTTAGAGGCCTTGAGCCTCAGATTAATGAAGGCAGTGGACATAGAAGTCTGGATCCCAGCTCCTCCACCAAAAGTTACTAAATATCCTAAGTCTTACTTTCCTCCTCTGTACAAAGGGGATAATCATAATACTTACCTTAAAATGTTGTGAACAGTAAATAAGATAATACAGGTAAAGCACTTAGTAAAGTGCCTGGCATGTAGTAAGCATGGAATACATATAATACTAACACATTACAGAGCAGCAGCAAGGGGCTGTTACCTGACTTCTTCCTCCTGAGTCTGCCCTCGAAGATCATGCTCAAAAAAGAGCCCTTTCCGGGGTATGTATGCTGGGTTCTTCCGATCTTCATCATCATCCAAATGTTTAGGGCCCTTTTTACCGACTTTGTTCTCCACAGGCTCTGTGCTTTCCTGTCGGACAGATAAAGAGCTCTTTACTCACTCCAAACTTAAAAGCCCCTATTCCAGAACTCGAATGGAAATGGAGGCCTTTGGTGGGTACTAACCTGTCCATCCCCACTTTGCCTCTCTCCAGTCACAGTGCCTTTGGTATCAGGCTTTTCTTCTCCCTTCTCATCTTTTGCTGAAGAATTAGCAGCATCATTGGCTTCTGATTTCAGCTCCACTTTGGAGTTTTCCTCTTCACTGTACTCCCCGTCATCGCCCTGAAAAAAGTTTCCTGGTACTTCCTTGGTGGTCCCATGGATAAGACTCTGTGCTCCCAATGCAGGGATCCCAGGTTCAACCCTTGGGTCAGGGAACTAGATCCTACATATTGGCAACTAAAGAGTCTGCATGCCCAGCTAAAGATCCCACATGCCGCAACTAAGACCTGGTGCAAATAAATAAGTAATTTCCCTTTAAGTTTCCCTGTTAGCTACAGAGATAAGATCCAACTAGTGCATTTAAAAATTTTCCATTCTTTAGGAAAACATTTTCTAACAAATTTTACTATAATGCAAAAATTAAAAGCAAACACTTCAATATTTTTACTAAAATTTCTATTGAATAGAAGCATCGTTTAAAAAAAATTAAAACCACATTAAAAAAACCTATACAGGGAATTCTCCAGCAGTCCAGTGGTTAGGACTCTACACCTTCACTGTCAAGGGCCCAGGTTCAACTCCTGGTAGAAGAACGAAGATCCATCCACAAGCTCCATGGCTCAGCCAAAACACACATACGTAAATATATGTGTGTGTATATACATACACGGCTTCCGAGGTGGCTCAGTGATAAAGAATCTGCCAACGCAAGAAACGTGGGTTTAATCTCTGGGACAGGAAGATTCCCTAGAGAAGGAAATGGCAACCCACTCCAGTATTCTTGCCTGGGAAATCCCACGGATGGAGGTGGGCTACAGTCCATGGGGTCACAAGAGAGCTGGAAACAACTTAACGACTAAACAATATATATATGCACACATAAACAAGCTTATATAGATCTCTGTTAGGTTTTCCAGTAAGATATGCATGGAACTGTCAGGAGCAGCAGCCTCTTTCACTAAGCTTATTGTGATAATCATTCCACGATGTAAGTCAAACGATTATGCTGTTGTTACACCTTAAACTTATACAGTACAATTTTACCTCAAACTAAATGGCAAAAAAACCCAACAAAACAAATAGCTGCAGCCTCTGGGGAAGAAGCCCAGGGCCTATGGATCAGAGGCTTTTAGGTGTCTAAAGCATACAGAAGAAGCTTTCTTTTTGATAATTTCTCTCTCAATGAATTGTCTCTTAAACATGCAGTGCCTAATAACTACACTCTAACTCAATCTGTTAATTCTCTCATCTCAAAATGTCTTACAGCAGAGATTCCCAACCTTTTAGATTACATGAATCCCCTTTTAGGACCTAAAATTTTCATAGAATCCCATGAGAAATAGCACAATATAGTACCCATGAACTGAGAAAACACATAATGACAAACAACTGCTATATGTTCAATAATACTTTAAAATACATTAATATTTTTAATTAATTTATATGTATTAAAAAATAGTAGTATATAACATAGGTGTTGATTTGGTCTATAGATAATGGAAACAGAGTTAGTGAATTTGCAATCCCTTATCATAACTCCATACTTTCCCATGGCACTATTACTTTCAAGTTGGGAAATAGTAGCTTACATTTCTTTTAGGTCTATGATATGAACACTAAATTTTCTGCAACAGGAGAGCTCTTTGGCCAATAACTCTGTCTAGAATGATATAATTATAAAATTTTGACTTGTAAAACTTTAGAACTTGTATCTTAGGAAAACTGCATCTTAGGAAAAAAAAATATTAACGCCCAAGTGCTCCCTTCCCTTTCCTTCTCTTGGCATAGCAAGACTGAATAATCCAATCAATTACACTTCAATTTTTTAAAAACTGAAAAATCCTACTTGTGATGTAGAAAATCTATCCATACAAAGAAGGGTCCTGAGGCCATCCTTTAAATTGAGGCAACTAGAAAGGGTTAGGCAAGAGAAGTGTGGCTTGTTTCAGGTAAGGAAAAAAAGAAGCTAAGATTCATGCTAAGGGGGCTGGCTTCAGACTAAAAGTTACTCTCTCATATCCTGGTCCTTCCAAGATTTGGACCTAGTGAGGCAGAGCTAAAGGCTAAGGAAGTAGGTCTAGAGACCTGCTGCTGCTGCTGCTGCTGCTAAGTTGCTTCAGTCGTGTCCGACTCTGCACGACCCCACAGATGGAAGCCCACCAGGCTCCCTGTCCCTGGGATTCTCCAGGCAAGAACACTGAAGTGGGTTGCCATTAAGGACGCAAAGAAATGGGTTCAAAAGAAGGTGGTCTAGTCCCCACTGCTGGGCTAACAAGTCAGGGTGCCCAAACACCTCTGCCCCCAGCAGACATGTGCACTGTTCTCTTATTCTTCTACTGGATCTGACACTCCATCTGTAACAGACCAACTCCAGGCCCAGGATGGCCTAGGAATGATCAAAGATACTGAGATTCCTGATGAAACAAGAAGCTCTCAAGCCCTAAGTTTCTGACCTTTTTTCCAACAGGACCTAGACTGCCAGACTGGCCCAGATAAGCCAATTAATTACCCTTCCCCTTTATTCCCTGTCCAGCCTAAGTATTTTGGCCTCTGAGTGTTTTGAGTTAGGATTCCCAGAAAGATGATACTGTTATGAAGCTCACAGACCACACCCACACTATAAGAACCAAGCCCTTATTTACAGCTTTTTAACAACCAAGTACTCCAGATTCTTCCCATTTTCCCTCAATCACAAGAAATTCTCTCTCCTCTTGAGCTGGGAATGGGTGGGTGGTAATCATTCAGTTCTTTCCTTGGTCCTAGATTTCTTGCAGCATGTGTTGCAAGAATCTTGCTTGGTGTGTATGTGACCTTAATTCACTACTTCTCCCCCCTTCAACCCCAAACCTTCCCCCCTCCCAACAAACACACATTGAATTCAAACATCTGAAAAGAGTATCAGCATGATTAATGAGAGAACTTTGTTTCATGCTGTATCCCTTCTTAGTCTATAGTGGAATGTCAAATGAGGCAACTCTTTTATTCCAAAGGAGAAAGTAATTTTGTTTCCAGGGCAGTACAGAAGATACAAATAGTATAGTGCTGAGAAGACTCCAAATAAGCATCAAAATCTGGTGTAACTGAAGCCAAGGTGTTACCCTAGGGTCAAGCTTCTTTGGCTACAGAAGTGGAAGTGTTAGTGACTCATTTCCAACTCTTTGCCACTCAATGGACTGCCAGGCTCCTCTGTCCATGGCATTCTCCAGGGGATCTTCCCAGTCAAGGGATTGAACTGCAGGCAGATTCTTTAGCATCTTTGCCTACGGGCTGACATCAAAACCATTTTCCCTACTGCTGCCTTTCCCATTTAGTGAACACCCTCCCAACTCTAAAGCCTAACCCTCCACTTAAGCAACTGCTTCCCTGGCAGAATTCTCACGCAGATGTTTTAACTCATTTTTCCATTCCCCACATATTTCAGAGTAAAAGGGGAATCTATCTTTCTCATTCTCAATGTCTCTTCCAGATCTCTGTCGCCTTTTATCTTTTATTGAAGTATAGTTGAATTATAATAATTTTAATTATTGCTGCATAGCAAAGTAGCATAGTTATATATATATAGTATATACATGGAATATAACTATATATACACTTTTATATATATATATATATGGGGGGTGTGTGTTTGTATGTATGTGTGTGCATATGTACACACACACACAGATTTTTTTTGGCCTTGCCACATGGCATGTGGGAACTTAGTTCCCCAAACAGGGATCAAAACTGCACCCCATGCATTATAGGCACAAAGTCTTAACTACTGGGTCAGAGAAGTCCCTATCCGTTCTTTCTCACAGTCTTCTCCATCGCAGTCTATCGCAGGGTATTGGATACAGTTCCTTATGCTGTGCAGTGGGACTCTGTTGCTTATCCATTCTATATATACCAGTTTCCATTTGCTAATCCCAACTCCACCCAATTTTAAATTCCTACTTCTCTGAGGCTTCTATCATCTAGCTATGTCTTACTTCTTGAAAGTTTGGATTACACCATTTTGCTTTTTTTCTTTGATAAAAGACCTATAGTAGTATTTGTTTTCACAAACTGAAAGAAATTTGAAAAAGATGTTTTAAAAAAGGCAAAAGTGAAAACTGCACTCAGTGTTTGCTTTGCAGTGAGCTGTCATACAAGCAGCTCTATACCCTAAGCTGAAGGCGTGGAACCACCAACCACCAAGCTCCTGCCCTGAGGACTACACTCAGCCTCTTAGCATCAAGCTGCCACAGCTTTGAACTGTGTCTGTGAGCATCGGTGCTTTACCTCAATTTATTTTGTGCATCACTTGCCAAGAAGCGTCCTAAGGTAATTGCTTCTTTGCTTTAAGTCATTTCAACTTACAAAAGGTTTCACAGGGACACTCTATAAGTTCAACAGGAAAACCTCCACCTTTGTCTTTGCCTGGGTCTACCCTGTCACTCATCTGAAAATTATGGAAATAAGCTCACACTTTTCATCTCCACTTCAGTCATCCACTTTCATGTACACATGTCAGACCAGTCTTACCTGGAACTGCTATACATTTTAAGTAAATCTGATCTACTTTTAAAAATCTTAAATTTAAATACCCCAGGTTTTCATCAGCACTGCCACATAAAAAAGAATGAAGTTACA
Source organism: Budorcas taxicolor (assembly GCF_023091745.1). Taxonomy (NCBI): domain Eukaryota; kingdom Metazoa; phylum Chordata; class Mammalia; order Artiodactyla; family Bovidae; genus Budorcas; species Budorcas taxicolor. Next base: position 40,154,060 of record NC_068928.1, on the reverse strand, counting down.
TTCCTACGTCACTCCTCATACAAAGATTAACTCAAAATGGATCAAAGACCTAAAACTAAGAGCTAAAGCTATAAAACTCTTAAAAGAAAACAAGCCTTTGGACTTGGCACAGATTCAGCAAAAGCTTCTTTGACATGCATGACACCAACAGACACAGGCAACTAAAGAAAAAGCAAATATACTAGACTTCATCAAAACTGAAAACTTAACACCATTAAGGAAATAAAGACAACCCAAAGAATGGAAAAAACACACTTGCAAATCATATAGATGATAAGAAATAAATCTAGAACATGTGAAGAACTCTTACAACTCAGTGATTAAAAAAAAAAACAAACGACAAAGTGGGACTTCCCTGGTGGTCTAGTGGTTAAGAATCCACCTGTCAATGTAGAGGACACAGGTTCGATCCCTGGTCCAGGCAGATTCCACATGCCACAGGGCAACTAAGCCCGTGCACCACAACTACTCAGCCCTGCTAAGCCTGTGCTCTAAACCCCGTGAGCAAACAACTACTGAGGCCTGTGCACCCTAGTGCCCATGCTCTGCAGTGAGAAACCACCACAATGAGAAGTCTGTGCCACTGCAACTGAAGAGCAGCCCCTGCTTGCGGCAACAACGAAGACCCAGCACAGCCAAAAATAAATAAATAAAAAATTTAAAAATGGACAAGGTATCTGAATAGCCACTTCTCCTAGGAAGATACACAAATGGCCAACAAGCACAAGACAAAATGCTTAACATCAGGTAAATACATATCAAGATACCATTTTACACCTATTAGGATGACCAGAATTAAAAAATCAAGACAATAATAAGTGCCATTGAGTATGTGGAGAAACTGTAATCCCCATACATTGCTGCTGAGAATGTAAAATGGTGCAGCTGCTTTGGAAAACAGTCTGACAACTCCTCAAACAACAGAACAGTTACCATATGACTTAGCAACTCTATTCCTAGGTACATACCCAAGAGAAACGAAAACACACATCCACACAAAAACCTGAACATAGATATTTTTAGCAGTATTATTCATAAAAAAATAGAAACTCAAATATCCGTCAGTGGATGAATGGATAAATAAAATATAGTATACCCATACAATGGAATATTGTGTGTGCTTAGTCACTCAGTCATGTCTGACTCTGTGACCCCATGGACTGCAGCCCGCCAGGTTTCTTTGTCCATAGGATTCTCCAGAAACTCCAGGTGGATTCTTTACTGTCTGAGCCAGGGAAATCCCACAATGGAATATTATTCAGTCATAAAAAGGAATGAAGTACTGATACATGCTACAATTTGGGTGAAAACTTCGAAAATAATATGTTAAGTGAAAGAAGCCAGTCATATGTTATCATATATGATTCTGTTCATAAAGAAGGCCAGAATAAGGAAATCTCTAGACACAGAAGGGAAGTATGTGGTTGTTAAGGGCTGGAGGGAATGAGAACGGAGGAGCTGTGGGGGGTGAGTGACAGTTAAAGGGTACAAAATTTCTTTTTGAAGTAATGAAAATATTTTGAAACTGACTATGGTAATGGTTGTACATACTTGTATATACTAAAAACTACAGAACTAGACATTTTAAACTGGTAAGTTGAATGGCACATAAATTATATCTCAATAAAGCTGTTTTCCCCCCAAATCCTGTCTGTTATTCCTGTCCGTCCCCAGTTATTCCTTTATTCTTCCCTCTCATTTCTTTTTTTTTTTCCCTTCCCTCTCACTTCTTAAGACATCCGCTTCATTGACATTCCCACCTTTTCTCTGCCTATCAGTCCTCTCCCACATTCACCGCCTTCTCTCTCTAGACTCTGTGGCCCGATCATTCCAGCCCTATCGGTAGCTCCCTCCAATCCCCTAGTCCCATGTGCTCAGGACTGGATCAACCAAACTGTCTGCTTTTCCTAAGCTTACAACTAGACTACTGATCATCACTAAGGGGGATTAAAAAAAAAAATCCTACAACTTTATATATCAGTGCCACCTCCAGGCTCAACTATTTAAACTTCCTTTATCTCAAAACTCCTATACTGTCCCTTCATCAACAACCATTCTTTTATGTTTTTCCTCCTATTATATTTCACAAGGAAAACAAAACAAAGGGAACACCAGCTTCCTTCCCATACACCTTTCCTTCCCACCTCTCTATAATTACAGCGGAAGACAGTTTTCTCATCTGGTTCCTGCTTCTTCTCATATACTCAATCAAGGACATCACACACTTAGTACCTATCCTCTCCCTTTGCTTTCCCTTTTTAATCGTTTCTTCAACCTTTAGGCATACTTGATTCTCCAACTCAAAAAATAACACCAAACCCTCTCTTGACCTTAGAGCCTTCTTTCCAGCTGCCATCTCTCCAGCCTCCCTTTCACAGTCTAATTTCTTTAAAAATGTTTCCTCAGAGGATTCTGGAAAAAATGGCAGCAGCATAGTTTTTGATCTCTTCAAATCTCCACATCAAATGGGGGCTTCTGACAGCAAAATCAAAACCCTCTGGACAATATTTACAACAAAACTAGGTTACAAGGTATCCCCCACACCCCAAAATACAAGCACATGAGCAAAGCAACGACTGCCACAAGACCTGCATCAGATTGGTGTCAGGGATGGAAAAGCAGAGAGTGGTAAATGGACCTGCAAACAGGAGAACCTTGAACTAGTCAACAGGCAGTCAACAGAAAGTAAAACCAAAAACAACAGTTGAAACCAGAAGGGGTTTTGCTGTCTCTAATAGAATGTGAGTTTACGGATCTTGCAGTAAGAAGGTCCGAAAGGGCTGGAGCAATCCAAGCCTTATGAAATCTTAAAATCAACCTGGCTGCCAGGGGTTCCCTTGAGGACAGAGTACCACACTGAAGATAAAAATTGTTGAGAAGAGAATCAGTTCAGCAGAAGAGGGACAAAAGGAATGAAGGAAGGAAGAAGGTCCAAAGCAAATTAGAGAAGGGAACAAAACCAGGAAATCTCAGAAAGCCATATATATATGTATGTGTGTGTGTTTTAACACTAGGGGAAAACATCTGAGGAGGGAGTTCTATGAAGTTAGAAAAAGCTACTTTGAGCCATACTTCCTTTGAAAAGATCAGGAAGACTACATAAAAATCAACAAAAGAAAAATACAGAGATCAAATCCCACAGAAACTTACTAAAAGAAAAAAAAAAAAGTAGAATAGCACTGGTGGTTCTGATGGTAAAGCATCTGTCTACAATGCGAGAGACCCGGGTTCGATCCCTGGGTCAGGAAGATCCCCTAGAGAAGGAAATGGGAACCCACTCCAATACTATTGGCTGGAAAATCCCATGGACAGAGGAGCTTGGTAGGCTACAGTCCATGGGGTCGCAAAGAGTCGGACACAACTGAGCGACTTCACTAGTGACTAGTGACTAGCACTCCTACAATGAAAGCATGCCAGAAAGACATATGCATATCATACCAAAACTGCAACTTCTATTTCAAAATGAGCAAAAAAAGACATTAAAAATATTATATATGGCATGAAAGAACATCAACCAGAATTTTAAAAATCCAGAAATGAACTCAAGAAGATATTAGAAATTTTAAAAATCATTTAAAATATAAAGTCTAGAACTAGAAGGAACACAAACAAGAGTGAATAAACACAGTAATCAAAAGAAAACAGAGATACTACAAAGGATTAAAGAGAAAGGGTCATTTATTGAAGACAGGAAAAGAGTATTTGGATGTATTTGGATGGAAGTTCCATGCCATACTGTACAGAGCCTCTCATACCTATGAATACTGAACCACAATGACCGAGTCCAAGACAAAGTATAATATAACTATCGGACCTTAAAGGAAAATATACTGGGAATATCCAGACAAAAATAGCAAGTGACTTATAAGGGAAAGAAAATTAGGTGATCAGCCAGTTCTGCGCAAGATAAAAGCTTTGGGTCATACTGCTATTTTCCATGGCTACCATGGAAAGACAATTTGCAAGAAATACAATGGATACAGATAGCATGGTGAGTTGCACAATGAGTGAGTAGCCATCAAAATCTTTTTAAAAGATACACTATTAAAAAAAGGATGAAAAACTAACCTGTCAGACTAAGAGACAGATCAAAATTTAAGAAACAGGCAAAACTAAGCATAGCATCTAGGTATACACGGTTAGTAACTAAGAAGAAATGCAATCAAGTAACAGATAACTACGTAAGGCAAAATATCAAGTCAAACTCTTTAATCTAGATCAGTGCTGTCCAACAAAACTCGCTGGAATGAGGGAAATGTTTTTACCTATGCACATGAAGAGCTGAACTTTTTTATTAACTCGAATAGCCACATATGGCTGGTGACTATCCTATTTGACACAACAGAACTATACTCCTCTCTTAAATTTTAGGCAACACATACCAGATATTGCCACATCAAAGCTGCACATGTTCCTCAATCTCAAAACATCCAAAACTTAACCCAACACTGTCCTTCCCGGACTCTCTTCCTCCTGTGGTCCCTTTCTTAGTGACCAACACCATTCTCCAACCTGGGCATTACTTGGACTCCTTTTTCTTTTTTTTTTGATATTACAAATGTATTGAACTTCAACATTATTAGCACAATCTTTTTTCTTAAGGTAACAACACTTTTTTTCCCCTTATAATTACTAGTTTTTACAACAGGAGCTGTATCTCACATGTAATGAAATTGTATTATGATACTTTACTTATGAAAAAAGGTTTCTCCAAATGATAAATGCTCAAATGTAAAGGGTAAAGGAGAATTGCGGTGTTAACACAGGAATGTGTGTCAAAAAAACAAAATTAATTTAAATATAAGTCATTCTAAATGTTAACATTAGAAGAACTGGGTGAAAAGCCTATGGAACATCTATATTCTCTTTGTGATTTTTTTTGTAAATGCAGAATTACTCCAAAATAAAGTGTATTTAGAAGAAAAGTCCTTGCAGTTCTATTTCATTTACTAATCCAAGGAAAGTTTATTGAGGGCCTATCACAGATACTCTTCTAAGCTCCCAGGATAGAACAGTGACAAAGACAGTCTCAGCCCTCCAGGAGCTTGCATTCTGCTCAGAGCTGAAGGAAATGGATATTAAAATCTGAAGGTTGGATTGCAGACAGGTCATGTGAGGCAGAAGTAAGTCTTGGGACAAAACAACAGAGGACACTCATGAGCAAGAGTCAAAACATTCAGCATTATTCCAGGGCTTTGGATGAAGCTAGAGAAACCCAGATCACCAAGCTCCCTCACCATGCTGTCGCTGTTCTTGTCAGTAAACTTTCTGGCTCTATCACAGGCCATCTGGCCAGGTCCCAGCCCTCACCTGGATCAACATCTCCCATCAAGAGAGGTCAAACAGTGCTGGGCATCTAAAGCTTATAGGAACCAAAACGGCAGTCTTTCCAGTTCCAGCAGAATTCTCTTTTCTGACTCCTTAATTCAGGCTCCACATTCAATCAATCAAGAAATTCTGTTATTAATAATAATACCTAAATATCTCTCAAATCTACGTCTTGCGGTGCCACTGCCATCGTCCCTTCTTTAGGGCACTATCACGCTCCTTGGATTACTCTCTTAACAGCTCTGTCTTCAGTCTTCCCTCATCCTCAGATCCTCCTCCAGTTAAGCCTCCAATAGCCAGCCTTTCTTTCTTTGCTGTTAGAGTAACATCCAAACTCATTATATTCATAATGGTAAACTGCTACAAAGTCACAATCACCAAACCTCACTGAATACTCCACATTGCCTGGCAGCCTTTCCGATGTTTCCATTCCTTAATGACTACTGCAAACATTACTCACTCCCAAACCTCTCATCCTCCTTTAATTCTTTGTGGGTAACTTTACAACTGACTTCACAGAAAGTCAGTCAACCACCAGTCACCACGTTTTGCCATCCCACAGCCTAAATGGCTGCCAGTGGGGCCCACTTCTGTTGCCACTGCTGCCACATTTTCTGCTTTCCTAGTCTTCCACAGTAGCTTTCTTAACTAGTTTTTCTGCCTCTAATCTTGCTCCCTTCAGATAATTCTCTCCACTGCACACAAAACAATTGTTAAAAATAATAATTCTAAAATATTACTGTGAATCAACCTGGGATGTTGTTAACATATAAATATCTGAGTCTGCCCTCCTGCAAGAGTCTGTTTCAATAGGATTTTCTTTCACGTAGACGTTCCTTGGATCTGACAAACACTGCTTTAAAATTTAAGTCTAATCCATACTCCACATCATACTCTTGTTTAAAACCCTATTTTACTTTCTTAGAATAAAATCCAAATACTTTTTCAACCAGGCTTATAAAGTGCTTTAAGATTTAGACTGAGATTCATCCTTACCACCAGTTATACTAAATCTTCCATGTCCTGCAACTCACTATCCTCCAATCCCACCCCTTCTGGACGTTCTTCTCGGACTGTTTCCTCTGCTAAGAAAATTCTAGCTAGCTAACTCCTACTCATCATTCAGGTCTCTATTTGAAGAGTCGCTCCTGTAAATACTTTCAAACACCCTATACTCAGTTAGCTGCCCCTGCCATGTGCTCCCAAAGCACCCTATGCGTCCCATATCATGGCATTTAACAAAAGGTTATTGTAATTACTTAACTGTCTGTATTTTCCCTCTCTGATCTGGAATGTAAATTCCATGAGGGCAGAACCATGTATCTTTTATTCCAGGGCCTAGCACAGCTCCTGGCACTGAGAAGGCATTTAATAAAGATAAAGAAGAAGTAATCCCTGCATGATCTGACCCCTACTCTATAATTTGCCTTTATTTCTGGTATCCATCCTGTCCCAATGATGTTCCAGCCACACCAAACTACTTCCAAGTTTCCAGATAGTTAATCTTCCCTCCTATCTCAGAGCTTTTGCAGCTGTTGTTCCCTCTGCCTAGAACATGATTTGCCTGGCTAACTCCAATTTATTCTTCTCTGACTGCCTAATATGGAATCAGTGCCCAGTCATTAACACCTTATTTAACCCAACCGCCAGCAGTTGTCACCAAGTCCTATGATTTCCTCAATGTTTGTCTGACTTCCTTACTAAGCTGTAAGATTCCGAAACAGGAACTTTGTTACAGTGTTCACTTTTGCATCTCCAAGGCTTAATGGTAATCCTAGTATGTAGTAACAGTTCTACAAAATTTACAGAATGAACCTTTGAATCCACAATCCAATTCTTTCTGTATAAATCAGAGCTCTATTCAACAGTTCCAGGAAACAAGTAGTCATTCTGATAACATCTCTAGTTTATCCAATCAAAGCAAACTAAGTTCACAAACATTTGGCTTAGGGAAACTTTCTGCTAAAGACAGAAAACCTCATCCATAAACTGAGAAATGTTTCTGACACAAACCACTCAGAATCCTACCCTTCTGAGGTCTTCAGATATACTCAAAAAAATACCCAACTGGCTGGTTTCACCACCTAGGCATCATAAAACGGAGTGTGAAACATCCTGTGAAGGGCCAAAGAATGTTCTCATTCTCATATTTAGCATCTTATTTTCTTTAGATAGGGTGAAAGGTCAGCTATCAACAGTGTAACACATGTGGCCTGAAGAGGTTTATACAAAGCTTCCCTCTCTATAACTGAACAACACTTTTTATAATAGTTTTTCAGAAGCATAAATGAAGAATGCACAAGTGGAGTAACAAACAGGTCAGATGCTTTCAAACCACAGGTGGGTACAATTTTTAAAACACATTTTCCAACCTACATCATAGGAAAAAGAATCTATCACACTCACTTCTGAATCTTCTGCACTTTCATAATCCGAGAGAACAGCTGAAAGAAAACAGAAACATATAAAGAAAAAAAAATGCAACAGAAATTTTATAATTACATCTTCCAGTGCTTGTTGTGGGTCAAGCTAAAACTCTCATTTAATTCTGACATCAACCTATGAGGTTTAACTTATAGTCCCCATATACAGATGGAAAACAGGTTCAAAGAGTGACTTTGACTTTCCCAAGATCATACAGCTAAAACTTATGCTCTTAAACGTTAAACTACAAAGAGCCCCTTTGTGGCACCCTCCCCAAAACCCTTAACAGTCTGCTGCTGCTGCTGCTAAGTCGCTTCAGTCGTGTCCGACTCCGTGCGACCCCATGGACAGCAGCCCACCAGGCTCCTCCGTCCCTGGGATTCTCCAGGTAAGAATACTGGAGTGGGTTGCCATTTCCTTCTCCACTAAACAGTCTGAGAGGATGTCAACTGCTGCAGACAGGTGACCTGAGTTTGGGGGCAAAGATCTCTATCATGATGCTACTCACCATCGCCCTCGATGCCATCTTCACTCTCCTGAAGGAAAGAAGACATGGGTTAGTTCTATGATTTCCAGGGGGTGGAGAAACGAAGAATGAACACAAAATGGTTGAAAAGGAAGACGAGGGAAGGTGTATCTTTAACAGGCAAGATCTGAGGGAGGTCCCATCTATCCACCTCCAGTTCCAATTTCTGAATAAATATCCGCTTTCCATCCGCAGCAGCTCCGCCTGTCCCCCAACAAACCCTCAATCCCTTCTCTTCCCTTGGAGCTCGGGATGCAAACCGCACCGGGATCGCTCTCCTTTTCTCCAATACACTACGCCTCAGCATCTACAGTCAACTCCCAGCCTCCCATCACCACCTACACCCCGCCCCCGGTCCGCCCCGCCCGCGCGCACTCACACACTCCGACTCCTCAGCGCTCTTAGCGCTCCCGCTCTCCACTCGCCGCAGATGAAGGGCCCCAGCTCGGCCTCCGCGCTGGGAAGGCAGAGAGCCGCTGCCGCCGCCTTCAACGCTACCGCTGCAGCTCCCGCCGCCCCGCGCCGGGGAACCGCCGCTGTCTGAGCCGGAGGCACCAGATTCTTCGTCCTCGGTGTCCTGCGAAGCGCGCTGCCGCCGCCGGTCCGCCATCTTACGGAGAACGGCCGCCGCTGGCCAGATCCTGACGTACCGCGCCCGTCGCAGGGGCTGCCGGGAGGCTTGAGAGCTGGTCCCAGCATGCTTCACTTGCGGCGCTGGTCGCCCCGTTTTTCGGGGGGAGGAGCTAGGGGCGGAGCTGGCACGCTGCGGCACGTTTGCGGGTGCGCGGAATTGCGTAATTGGTGACATGAGGGGGCGTGGTGAGGCCCCTGACTTCCCCGCGGTTGGGCCCCTGGCGAGGAGAGTTGCTCTTGGGCGGGCAGTCGGCTCCGGTCCTTGCCCGGCCATCTTGGGCTTGAGTGGATAGCGTTGACCTGTCACAGCTTCACTGCGGCATTAGAGTTGTTTTATGATTTTCTTTTTCATCTCTCATTTCTACCTACGTTTGAAGCAGATCGCTTGACTGCATTCGTTTGCTTGGTAAAAACCACGAATCAAGGGAAACCTCTGAAGCCGTTGTGCTGCTTCAGATTTATCAGTCTATTTTAAGCTAAAGGGCGGGGGAGAAACCAGTTGTCTGTAGGGAAGCCCGAGGATTTAGTGTTGCAGCACTAGTGTTTCCCCTGTATTCTCATTTCTTCCCCCTTCATGTGTCTTCCCACCCCAGCCATCACCTCCCTGAAAGTGCAGGCTAATACGATGTGCTTAGTCGCTCAGTCGTGTCCTACTCTTTGCGGCCCCATGGACTGTAGCCCACCAGGCTCCTCTGTCCATGGGGATTCTACAAGGAAGAATACACGAACGGGTTGCCATGCCCTCCTCCAGGGGATCTTCCCAACCCGGGAATTGAACCCAGGTCTCCCACATTGCAGGCGAATTCTTTTACCGTCTAAACCAGATGGTAATCTTACTAAAATTTTAGAACTGACTTAGAGATAATCATAGGAACGGACATTGGTTTAATATCGCGAAATGATTTTCTTGCCAAACGGGTAGATGACGGAATGCTGTGATTTTAGCAACACATTTTTCAGCAAGGAAAAAAAAATTGTATATTTTCTCTGTACCATAATAAAAAACATACAAGAAGCACGAGCTAACTGTGCACCTAAAGGAGTACACAATAATATACACCCGAGGAAAGTCCCGTGTAATGCTTTTACAAATAATATGGTCAAGGCTACTGATGCTTATCAAATTTATAGACATTATGAAACTAGACGGTATTATGAATGCCTTCAGAGATAGTCAGGATCCAAATAGAGCTCAACTGGTTAAACAAGTGGTCAAATGTGACAACTTGTAACTACAGGTCCAAAAACCAACTGCTTGGGCTCAAAATGAAGGATATATGATTTTTAAAGTGTTAAAAAGAAAGAAAACCTAGAGGATCCTATCAATCACAAAGTAAATTGATATAGTAAGGTTGCCAAATTTAGTGTCTAAATAAGTAAAGTGATAGTCTGCCACTTTGCCTTTCAGTTGTTTGGTCTGCATTCAGTTTTTAAATGGACTTGAGCAAATTGTTCACTCATCCAGAGAACTGAAACATTCAAGATTCTTTTGAGGAACAATTGTAAGAGCTCTGAATGTGAACCATGAAGATTGGGACTGCCACAGCAAAGTATTTGAGCGACTATGAGGAAAGGAGGAATTGATTTTTTTGTCACCCTGGAAAGCAGAGCAAGAACCAGTGGGCTCAAGTTACAAGAACTTAGATTTTGTCAATGAGGAAGAGTTCTCTAACATTTAGGAAAAACTGGACAGGAGAAAACGAAAGTGTTAGAGAAGAAGCTGGATTTCATTTGTCTGGGATGTTGTCAGAGGGAAATGACGTACTTGGGTCAGACTACATGACCTATAAGGTCCTTCCAGCTGAGGTTTTATTAATTAGACACCAGGCACCAAGCATCCTATCATCTCTTATTGGTTTTAATTGCCCGTTATCTGTAAGGAAGAACCCAGGACAAAGAGATGGAACATACACTGTGTTCATACACAAATGGGAGTTAGTATCTCATATAAAAGGGAAAATGGTGTTTTTCTATTTTGTGAAAGTGGATTTCTTTTTCTAGTCCTTTAAAATATCCAAGCAAAACTGTTTAAAGCTTCCCAATAAATCTAATAAATTGAAGCAGAAGTTCAAAAATTAACAGCCACAATAGTTTATTTACAGTTGAACTCTTTATAAGATATTTACAAGACAACCAATTTTACACATCAGAAATGGTATCAAAAGTATGAATTACAACACAGACAACAATATGAAATGGGCATAAAACAAAGCTGAAGTGGACAGACAAGCAATTTCTTTTTTTAATTTATTACACTAGCTTAAACTTTGTTAAAGAAAGAAACAAAGAACTATGTTTTAGGAGAACGGCAGGGCCTTCACTTGAAGATTGAATTTCACAGTGTTGTATCCCATGTAGGGAAAAAATAAGACTAATTTCCCCCCACACTCTGACACACTGTCTTTTTGCTCTTGGAACTTTGCTCATCCACTCTCCAACCTCCTTCTCAAAAAAACTTCAACATGTCCAAATCAAAGGAGAATTGATCTAGAAAAGGGGGCAATAAAATAGAGAGATACTAGGTAGAGGGAAAACCAAGGAAATTAGAATCCACATAAGTCTGGCCAAATAGCACCTCATGGATTCCTCTTAGTCTAACGAGTTCAGAATCTGGGAAGTCCCTTGGGTAGGAACAAAGGTGAAATCTGCTAACCTATATCCAAAGGAATCCAACAAATGCTGAAAATTAAGAAACTGAGAGGAATCAAAGAATAAAATAAAGAGACACTGACTGGTCTTTTTTCTTCTTGGGCACATTTTAAAGGAACATAACATAGGTCAGAGTAGGAAAGCCAAACAGTTTGCCATATTAAAATGATGGTAGAACAAAGAAAATCTGGCCTAGTTTTTCTAGAAATCTCCTTCCTCTCCTTAAGGTGTGAGATGAGAGCCCCTAGTGGAATAAGTCCTATTTCTCTCTACATTCTTGCTGCAAAGAAGTTCACAGCAGGTTCCCTTGTGGAGAGCCCACTCTCCTAAGCAGATGGAGTTACAAATGAAAACCCATAGCCACACACACACACACACAAAGGAGAAATAAGAGCAGCAAGATCATCCAAGAATACTACATGTGCTGCCCGAGTAATTCCTTTAAAAGTCAAACTCAGGGAGCACAGACCAACATCTCACGAAAAGCTTTAGCAGTGGGAGGCCCCTGAGGAACTTTTTTCTTCCCTTCCCACAATGGTATCCCATTCTCTCATGCTCCACTGATGGGCCCGCCACACACCCTACATACCTTGGCTTCTCCTCTAAAAGTGCTAATAATCTGGGGACATATTCTCTTCAAGGATAAAAGCCCCTACCTTCTAGGAGATTAGACCCCTACTTGTTTTCATACAATAGTCCTGAAGACTAAAGAAAGGCAATTCCTATATATTTAAGACCGGAGGTCTTGGCTCTATTTTCCTTCCAGATAGTTACAGGGATCTTACACTGAGACCAAAGTGGCCTGGAGTGCTGTCCTGAAATTTTTTAACAAAATGGGGGAGGTGAGGGTTGGGAGGGGAGACCCAAGATGGTACACATACAAATCTATTTTTACAAAATGAACTGGAGAAGCTCATTAGGTACATCTGTTTGTTTCAAGATGTAGACATTTGCCAGCCAGAGGAAGCACATATTTCCACATACATCCCCACCCTCCCTAAATCTCTAACCCACCACCAAGAGCTCAGCTAAAAGGATAAAACCCAACTAAGGAATACTCAAGAGGTGATGCGACACAGAGACGTCTGTACAGGATCTGGCGCGCCGTTCCCAACACCAGCTGCTTTTGTTTAGAGCCTTAGCTGGCCCCAAGCTAACCATCCTCATTCTCTCTTCAGAAGATCTTATTCTTGAGGGGTGGGGAAAGACGTTCAGTTACCCATTAACTTAAGAAAATAATCACAGCCAAACATCCCTTCCCACATGGCTGTATCACAGAACAGTTTTAAGACAACAACTGTGTTTTCAGATATTTATCAACCAACTCGCCATTATCTTTTCTACCCTGTGAAGATGACTTGCTTCATCACGTCACTTGTTATTCCTCATCTGGTCCTTAAGCTCCTGGTGAAATTTTGTTTTGTTTTAGGGTAAAAACCGCTATACTCATACTATAAGGAAGGGTATACGGGGCGAGAAGAGTGCCATGCAGGCACAACTCTAAAGGCAGGGGTTGCTTCATCTTCCACAAATCTAATGAAGAGAGCCCTTTTACCCCTTTAACACAGGCAAATGTAAAGAAGCAGACCCCTGAAGCTTCCAAGTCTGCCATCCTATAGATTTAAGTTGAGAACTCATTTCCCCAAAAAGGGAAAAGAAATCCCAATCACCCTCCACAATTCACAATTAGCCCAATGAAAGAGTTTTTGTGAAATCAGAGTGATGATAACAAAACCAAGATCAGGGGAGTATGGAAGGGCATTTTCAGCAAATGGTAACATACATAAGGACATAGGTCACATATACAGGTCTCTGCCACTCTCTGGGAATGGCATGCTACAACTATCTGAAGACAGAAGGTTCTTGCCAGCACAGCTATTTCCTACACGTCCGATGAGGTGTTTGCTTCTTCTGGATCTCCAACCTGCATCGGCTACGCTCATCCAACCAGGGCAGCTCAAAATTCCTGGCAAAAAAAGAAGAAGGAATCAACCTGCAAGACTAGAAGAAATTCAATATGGACATGAGACTAAGTCAAGGAGAGATGGTATACCCTTCACCACTCCTAGCCCTGACTCCCAAGTCCCAAGTTTGGAGTGTCTTTCTTGCCTCAAAGTCAGAGAAATGGTGTGCTATTAAAGTGATTGAATAATCTATTTCTAAATCGAAAAGCAATCCTCCTAATTCTTGGCTTGGGAATCTTATCATTGCAAAAGCTAGTGGCCCAGGCAGCGACACTCCTGTCAAAGAGCCATGGCTATCCCTAAGCCAACTATTCCACCTTATATTGAAGCCTTCATGAAGTCTGAAAGGGAAGTGAAGTGCATGCCACCTGAGAAGAGGGAAAAAAACTTCATACTTACTGTGGAGTTAGTTTTGGTAATGGTCGTCCGAATGCTACAACAGGCAAGAAGGGGGTAATCATCAAACTTTCAACTATGGAAGAAAGCCAGATGGGACCTTGTTAGTGACATGGATGGAAGATACCTAGCAACTATACCTCTTCCAAAATACCACATTCATTCAGAGCAAGTTGTATCCTGGAGCCTTGTACCCTTTTTCTTCTCTGAGAAAACTTATTCTCTTAGATAAACAAAACTTACCATCATCTGGCTCAGGGAAAAATGAGGTAACCTCGGGCTCAGATTCCTGAATTCCTTTCTTTTTATACATTCTGAGCTGCAGTCGCTGTAAAATTCTTTGTTCCCTGATCCTCTGAATATCCCATCTGGGAAAAACAAACCAGACAAAGAAAACAAACAAACCCAATATTACTGAAAACCTGCTCTATAAAGGCAACTCATATGATCCAGATGCTAGGGAGATCCTGGCTGAGACTTCTAGATGAAGGGATGGGGGTGGGAAGCAGGGGGTAAAGAGAACTGTCTGCTTGATTAGGGAAGAGCTGTTTCGGTCTAGCAGTCTGGATCATGTGTTAGTGTTCCCCACAAGAAAAAGAGGCCAAACATCTTTATCTCTAACAATAACCACTTCAAAACTGTGATACTCAATCAATTAGGAAGTCAGTAATTTAAAAGCATTAAGAGCTCCTGGGCTCCCCTCAGCATGGATGAGAGATGTCACAGTCCTATAGGCTCAACTGTTCCCACAGTGAACATCTCTAGCCTCACCTTTTCCTTCTCTTCTCATCCAGCTCCAGTTTTGCATGCCTCTTCGAAAACACACTGTCATCCAGGTTCTGTGTAAAGAACAGCAGCTGATAAGCTATTTATCACCGTGTGACATGTATACTCATTTCCAGCTTCCAGGAATAAAACCTCTTTCACCTTCAGGTCCCACCTAAGTCTCTAAGTTCTATGGGTATCATGGGAAACCCCTGGTAACAAAAATCAACAGAACACATACTCCTATCCCTACTCCTGCCCTTGTAGAATCTCCACATTTAAAAATCTTTTCTATAACTTTCCAAAGTGAAAGTCACATAACACTGAAACAACCCTTCAGACTGCCACAAACCCTCCCTACTGCTATATTTTATAAGGATATGAGTTTAAAGTAAGTATCAAGCTTTCAAAAGGCAAATGAGCTTGGAATATATAATTCTGTTTCTGAGTGGTACATGCCTAACTTTTCTACTTAGCATGAAACCTAGCTCTGTTTTGAATATTCACTAGCTACTTATTGTTTAAATCACTTAAGCCATTTTAGATCTCAGTTTTTTCATCTATACAATAAAGGAGTTGGACTTGATAATCTCTCAAGTCACCTTCTGGCTTTAGAATTCTATTTAACCCATCCATACAGTTATTATGACATATTCAAGTTATACCCCCATTTCTATTTATCTCGTACTCCCTTCTACTGACGAGTCTTGGGTACCTACCTCCAGAAGGTCTGAAGGATTTGGGTCCCTTAGAGGCTCTACTGAGTGGTCCCTCCAAGAAGGAACTGGAAAGAAAAAAAAAAAGAAAAAGAAAGGGAGGAGGGGTGGAACCACCCTTAAATCCAAGGTCACACAACCTACTATTCACTAGGACAAGAAGTCTCTCCCCAGATAAGACAAAGTTACCAAGTGATAGGAATCCATTCTATGGCCTCACCTGAAGCCATATTCAGTGTCCTTGCTATGGTATTGAAAGAACCTAAAATGCCATTGCAGTCTGCCAAACACAGGATTACAAAAAACCCTAAACCAATACCTGACAATTCATATAATGGATGCTATTGCAGTTCCTGAAAAACAACTGAAATTTGTAGTCATTTTGAAGTCTATAGTGTAATCACATACCAAGGAATCTCACTCTCCCCCATCCAACTGATGGGGGATGCAACTCCCAACCATCCACCATCCCACCAGCCCCCACCCCAGGCCCAGTCAATATAATTCCTATTCTACTCACCAGCCAAGACTGAAGTTTCTCCTGCAACACTTGATGGCATCAGACACCCTAAATAATGCAGGAAAGAAGAATCATCTCAGTGTAAAAAGAAAAAAAGCCCATACCCAAAATGGAGGAAAGGATCATCACTGATGTTCTCACTAGGAAGCCATTTTGGTTTTTTTTTTTTTTGAGTTGCTCTTTTGAGAATTTCTCTCTAGGGGAGGGGAAGAGGGAACAACAGACAAAAGAAAAGAAAATAAGCCCACCACTTTTTTTTTTTTTACACTGAGACGACTTCTTTTCTTCATTATTTAGGGTGGTTTCCCTGCAACAGTTGATGGCCAAGGATATCAAACCTTAAACTCAGAACATGGCAGGTGAGTAAAAGTTGACCCTATTTTTCAAATAAAAGATCAGTGTTCTCAAAACTTACACATGTAGTCTTCTTAAACAGCTCCCTCCTCCCTCCAAACAAACTACCTTGCTGGTCCAGCCTGAACAACATGCACAAAGACTTTGGCTTCCTTAGAACAAGCCATTGAGACTTCCTCTTGAAATAGGGGCGTCCAGAATAAGGATTCACACATTTATTCACAACTCAGGCTCCTCAGAGGACTGGGATTCCCCCCAATCAGACTCTTTCTGTACTGCTAGACCCACAATATCAGAGGTGTTTGGAATTTTCTGTACTACGGCAGAAAGGGTTTTCAAAAACAGCCAGTCACACAGAACAGCTCCGGACCAAGCCATTTCTCAATCCCGGATGGGAAATTGCTTCACGGTTTCTCTTGTTACACAGCATTGCCATGGCAGCAAGAAGGTTAACCATTAAGGATGAACCTGTTCAACTGACTGAACCAACAAAAAACCTGAACCTAGATCAGGGTCCTGGTCTATCCATGTACTCAAATGTAAGGCCTAATGAATTTTAGATAATGAAGAAGAGTAATCTATCTTCCCCACTTAATTTTGTCACCAGAACAGCCAAACAAAAGCCTGGAGAATGCTCTTGTCTTATTGGAATGGATTCCCATACCCAGCCCTACGAGGGCAAGACACATCAGTAGAAACTCAGGACCGTGACTCTATCCAAGAAGGCTTCCCCACCATCACCCCGGAGCACCCACAGTGACTGTCATAGACTAACATTACATGATTGAAGGCACATTCCAGTTACTGGTTGATGTAGGAGATAGGGGAGCATCTCTGTATGGAAGCCATGAAGAACAAAAAGGGAATGAAGACCAAGGTCCCATACCCCGCACCCATCCCAAGCAGCTCAGATATCCCAAGATAGTCCTTATTGTTTGAAAAATAGTTTGTAGACCATTTTATTTAAATATATGAACAACCAATGGGCTACTGCAATCCAAGTAAACTCTTCACATTTAGAACCTTTGTGAAGTATAGTGAGATATAGTAAGACTGTTGGTCTTTGGCAGATTCCTCCTGCCCCCCAGACCGGGACACAGAGATACAGATAAATGTTTATATAGTTAAAGAGCGGAGGCCCAGGTGAAATTCCCCACCCCAAGCTGGCTCCCCAACCCAAAAATTACCATTGGCCCCTGAGAACACCCAAAGACCACCCTCCCAGGTTTCACACAGTATCAATTGCAGGAACAGTCGTGCATGGCAAAGTATAAGTTCTATGCATTTCACAGCACAGAAAACCCTTCTTTCAGAGGGCATGCAAGTTGCCGGAGATTACACCCCCAAGTCTGGTGCTCTTGTGATGAGCAACTTACTGGCAAACACATCTCCCAGTGTTGTAAGCAGGCAAATACATTGAGCACATTTTGCTGTAATTCCATCTATTTGCAATGCCTGCACAGTGTCTGTCTCTGGCTGTTAACTTACTCATTCTTGACAGAACTCTGCTTTATTGATTGCACTTTTTTAAAAATGCCAAAGGCATTTTCACACTTGTTAGCTTGACCGCCACCACTAGGGTATAAGAGCAAGTGTTCTCTATGCCTTACTTGCTACAGTCTCCTCCTTCTTTGGAGAGGATTCCCGTAATGGTAACGGTGATGGGGGAGGCTGGTGCCAACGACACAAATACATTTCTGTGGTGGAAAGGTACGGCAAATCTTCTATCTCACTTGAGAAGGCTTTCTCCTTGGGATGGGTGCTGGGTCCCTTCTGGGGAGTTGAGAGTCTTGGCGGGGTGTCCACTGAAGACCGGGGCTTTTCTGGAGTTTCTTGGCTCCTCAATTCACGTTTACAAACAGTTTCAGATAAGGAACCACAGGGTTCCTCTTTAACAGGAGAGTGCTTAGGAGTTTTTGTTTTGACTTTTGAAAATTCAGGAGCCAGCTTTTTAACAGGAATCTTTCTTTCTGTACTTCCAAATGGGGATTTCCTATTAGATAGGGAAGAAAAGATTATAGAATTTTATTGACTCTTGAATAAAATCTGATTTGATTACATTTTCGGGCAAGAGAACTAGCTTGCTCCAAAATGACCAGTATTCAAGTATCTAAATATCTGAGTTCACTTGGCTGTCATGAACAGGAACAGCCTCATGCTTAACAGTATGTATAATAAGCCCTTAGTAAATGTTTGTTGAACAAGTGAGTTTCCATGCTTAAGAGCTTCTACTACTATTCCATTGACTACTAAATCTAAGAAGGTTCCTATTTTATTCAAGATCCTTTAGCTAACATCAGATGCCTCTACTCTGTGGTCTATTTCATTCCTGTCACCAGACCCCAGTCTTATCCCACCCCCCTATTCCTATACCATGTTAATTACAATCATTTTTCCTTGCTATTTTGATTCTCTCTCTCCACCAGTCTACACACGCACACACACACATGCACACTTCTAGAATGTCATCTCCTTTCCTTTTTCACCAACCTAAGTTCTATACTTTTTCAAGATCCATTTCCTCCTTAAACTTTCACTATTCTAACGCACGATAATTAATCTCTGAATAGTCTGTATCACTGTTGTCCATGTGCATATTTTATTGCAGTTGAATTCTGAGTTTTCAAAATTTATGCTATTCTTATAGCTAATCTCTTCGAGTCCAAGGACAGTTAGAGCTTTTTTTTTTTTTGAGCTTACATTTTTAACATCTACCAGTGCCTAACGCAATGAAAGAATTTAATACTTCCTAATTTGAAGTGAAGGGCTATAGTTTTAAGAAATTCAGCTGTCACATTTGCTGCCCATTCTCTTTATGATGTATGCTGCGTTCTGTAATTACTACTGTGACCAAAATGTTCCTAACAGACTTTTATAGCCCACACAAGGATGTTTCAGTTTCTCAGTACAGAAGACCTCGTGATTCAAGATACAGTTGTATTAAAACTAATTCATAAGTCCTCATCCCTTACTCTCAGTCACTGCAAACAAATGATCTCAAGTCCAGACAGTGTAACAAAGTTATCAGCACACCTTTTGTGTCCCTTTCCACTCCGCCCACAGGAGAAAGGCTTGGGAGGCAGAGTCTGGGTTGTCTCAGAAAGCTCCGGCTGGCACTCCAGTTTAATTTTCTCCGATAGCTCCGTTTCCTCTCTTTCTTCAGTTTCATAGCCCTGAAACAGCTTGTGCCTTTCTTTCTCATTATCCTTCTTTACCAGCTGCATCCGCCTTTCCATACGTTCTATCCGAGCAAGGAGCTAAAAAAGAGAGGGGCAAAATGCAGACTTAAAAAACAGAAAAATTAAACACAGGTACTTATCCCCATTCTGGAATCAGTCTGGTCTTCTGCCTCTTTCCATGAACCACAGCAATTCAACTTATTTTTAACAGGCAGACGTAATCTGAATAGATTTTCTTTATCACAATAGAGAAGACAAGGTGCACTGGTTAATTTTAGGAGCCAGTGTATTTGGGGAGGGACATGGGGAATCTGTAGTTCATTCTTCTGAAAAAAATCCTCTTCACTGGGAGAGGCCACAACATGCCTTTTAAATGGCACAGTCTCTGCTACTGCTAACATGTGGCTCCAAGTCAGTTTGGGAGTTTCCAGAATTAACCTTAATGTTCTTTTAGGAGGCCCTGAAGTTCTCCAAACACTATCCTCTCTACTTCCACTCAAAAATGCTACACACAAAGTCCAGACAGTACATTGAGACAGAATTAAAAGCTCACACAATCACAGTGCCACTAGGGATTGCAATGTTATTTGAAAGGGGGTATGGTAGGGTGGGGAGGTGCCACCTAAACTGTGAACACTCAATTTGGAAGACTTATAAAAAGAACCAGTACCCATAAGTCCCATCAATCATCACATATGCATATTGCTTTGCATTTGAGATAACAGAAAAACTTATACCTATTTATTTAAACATTGAAAAGTCTTTTGACTCTAATAATTAAAGGGAGGACCACATGATCAAACACAAAATGGAAGTCTATTATCATTGAAAATTTCACATTAAAATGTTCTGAGAAAAGATGCCAACTGTGCTACTTATACTCTATAACAAGAATTTTATTTGGGTTAGACAGTGATATTAATGTTGACTTCATTACATCCACTTAGCTGCACAGATCTCATGAGAAGCCAAATAACAACTGGAATAAGAGAAACAAGCTTAAGCGACACTAAGACTGCAATACACAACAGAGGCAGTGAATGCCAAGTTCAGACTGACACTCTATCCTTAACTCACCCCACTTTTCCTGCCTAGGAAAATCTGCAAAAGGGCCATTACCTCAGGAACTGAGCAAAAACCACAATCAGCAGAGAGCCCCCTGTCAGCCACACTCTCATTTCATCTCCTTCTGTTTTGATTCACAGCCTTAACATTACTTAAACACGTCTGTTTGTGGATGACATTTCCTTGATTTCTTCTCCTTCACTGGTCATCCTCTTCCGGACTCCCCCCCTCCCAAGTCAGGACATGATGTGTTGTAATTACAGTACCATCACACCCCTAGACTGCAGTACAGTAGCTGAGCACTGCCACCTCCATATTGAGTAACTTCCACAAATCAACACCATGAAATATTTTAATGAGACCGGCCCCAGCTCCCATTCCACCTTGCAGAATGCCTTCTCTAATAAAACAGTTGCTGCCTGAAGAGATTCATTTGGAAAGCAAACAAAATGAATAGCCCTCTGCTCCCTTCCTCAGCCCTTGGCGCACACAACGCCAGAGAGAGAGAGAGAGGGAGAGAGAGGAGAGACAGAGACTGCTGCAGCCTGAACACAACAATTGTAGAAACCATGTTTATTTTTAGGCAGCTGTAAGGTATGCTAGCACTGTAATATCCCACCACCACAGCTTTCCTGATATCTGGAGTATGTTTTAACACATCAGGTGCCCTTAACTACTGCTACAAGGGTAATAAAATAAAATAAAACAAGCCTATATAGTCATGCTCCTCAGAAGTACAAAGAAATAATAAATGACTTCCCTACATCTTAAGATTCTAATATAGGGGAAAAAATTTCGGTCTGCTTAATACATTTAATAAACTTAATTTCCCCTGATGCCTTAAAACCCTTCCAGTTTCTAAACACCATGCTTATACAAGGGAGCTGGTCAGTAGGTCATGTTTTATAACTCCGATTCCTATTAAAACAAACAAAAAAAAAACTATCTGAAATCAAAGGTGATGATTCTCCTAATATCATTTTTAAAAGCTAAAACAGGATTCCACTGTGAGTCACCTCAACCCCTCTGCCAATGAAAAGGCCTACTACTCTATCTAGATAAAGATGCTACAGCAGTGCTTAGAGCAACAGCTGCTATGGCCCTCTCCTCCAGAATGCATTTCTAACGCAAAGCTCTTTAATTTAACTCCTTCCATAAAGCAACCACATTTGCATCCCACCTTTTCATTTTTCAACCCCTCACAAATCAGATCTTTCCCACTCAACGTCTTTCCCACAAGTCTGGGGCTGTCATTTTAAATTAACCCTTTGGCACCTGAAACCTCCCCTCCCCCTCCTCCTGGGAGGTTGCCCTTTAACCCTTCCCTCAAACCCAACGTGTCTGTGAGCCTGGCTCCCAAGGACCCAGCTACTGAGAAGACTCCTTTGCTGGTGGCCGACCTCCTTACCCCTAACTCAGGGATACCTTAACCTCCTACAGCCCCCTTCCCCCGAGCATGCGCACAACTCGCTCCTCGTCCCGAACGCAGATTAACCCTTCCCGTACCGTGTCTCTCTCTGACTTCAGCTCCTCGATCTCCTTTTCCTTGGCCTGCAGCTGCTGCTGCTGCTGTTCGATGAGGTCCAATTGCAGCAGAAGGATCTGTTTGAGGCAGGCGGCCTGACTGGAAGCTCCAGAGCCGCCGCCACCTCCGAGAGGGCTCTTCCTCATACTCTTCCATCGGCCCTCGCTGGCCGCCAGGGTCCCGGCGGCGGCGGTGGGCGCGAGGGGTGGCGGCCCGGGCAGAGGTAGTGGTGGGGGTCCCGCCGGGTCCGAGGCGGTGGCAGCTGGGGGAGCCGCCCCACCCTTGTCCCCAGCCCAGGGCGTAGGCTCTTTGGCCGCCGCCACGAGAGAGCCCGTCTGAATGGGCAGCACCGCCTGATACTTGGGTCGGGGACTGCAGCCGGCTCCGGCTGCCGCTGGCTCCCCCCCAATGCCAGCTTGTTTGGTGGCCGGGGGTGGACAGGGCAAGGGCACCGAGCCGCCCCAGCTCTCTTCCTGCTGCCCGGGGGCCGCCCCGGCCGGGAGTAACAAGCCCCGGCCCTTGCCGCCGCAGCCGGCCGGTGAGGGCGCGGGGCTCCCGCCTTGGGAGGAGGCCAGCGGGGGCCCCGGCTCCTTGAGCTTACGGTGCCGGGGGAGGAAGTGGGCTTCGGCCGCCCCAGGTTCGTCCTCGGGCCCGCCCAGCGCCGCAGCCCGCTCGTAGTCCAGTCGCTGCTCAGGGTTGCCGCCGGCAGGGGCCGCGGCCGCCTTGAACACTGCGGATCTCATGGTCATAGTGGTCCGGAGCAGCGTCGGGGACCGAGACGGAGGAGGGGGTGGGGAAGGGGTGAGGTGCGGGGGGTCGAGGACGGAGGAGGGGGAGGGGAGTTTGGCGGGCTCGCCTCAGCAGCGCGGCAGCAGGCCTCGGCTAGCGCGGCTCCTCCGGGGCCCGGGCGCCATCCCGCCGGCGTGCGGAGACGTGGAGGCCGCGGCTGAGGCCCGCCGCCGGCCCATGGGGGCCTCGCCGCCGCCTCTGCTGCCGCCGCCGCCGCCTTCGCCTCAGAGGCAGAAGCTCGCACCCAGCCGCCCCCGAGCTCATCCCCAGAGCTCGCTTCGGCCCCCCCTGGCCCGGCCGGGCCCGCCTCGTCTCCCCACCCCACACCCCCCCTTCCCCGCCCCGGCCCCCCGCCCCGGAGCTCGCCTCAGCCGCCCCGAGCCTCCATTTTCCCCCCCCTCCTCCTCAGGAGGGGGTGGGAGGGATGGGTCCGCCCAAAGCCCTCCTACTACGGGAGAGGGTCTGTCGCCTCACCCGGGGGTCTCCGGACTCGGGGTCCCCCTCCCCCACAGTCACCCCCGATGCCTCAGCGTTTCCCTTTAAAAAAACGGAGCCGCTCGGAGCCGCCACAGCCGCAGCCGCCGCCGACCGGAGGGCGCATGCGCCGGGAGAGAAGCGGGCGGGAGTGAACCGGGAGCCGAGAGGAGGGAGGCGGGCCGCGCTATTGTGAAAGGGGCCGCTGTCGCCTGGAGGAGGGCGGGCAGGGGGCCGCGGGGGCCCCGGGCGCGGGGGGCCGGCGAGGGGAGGCCGGGAATAAGGGGCGAGGACCGAGGAACCCGCGGAGCGGCGGGGTGAAGGTGGGCTGCCGGAGGAGGGGCGAGCCGGGGGAGGGTCCGGAGGAGGGAAGAAAGGGCGAGGGCGGCGACGGGCTGCAGGCGAATGCTGAGGCTCCGGGAGAGAGAGAAGCGCGAGAGAGTGGAGTTGAGAGGAAGGAAGGGGGCTTCGGGAGGCAGATGCGCCCTCCGTGGAAGTGTATCGAGCGCTCCATGTACCCGGCCTGCGCTGGGCGAACCCTTTCCCGGGCACGTTGGCCACAGGCCTGGCCCTCACCGGAGGGGCCCCGCGGCCCCGCGCGCCGCCTGGACCAGAGTTAGGATGCAGGCTCCTGTTTGAGCCTGTGGGTATTTTCTGGGCATAGAATTCTAACCCCTCCAACCCTGCGCTCCCCAGCAACCCAACACTTGGAGAGAATGAAGTTCTTTGTCTCTAAGGGACCCAGATGAGAAACGGAGGGGACCTCTGGTACCCCGAGGGAGGAAAATCCATGATGTCTGCTGCCTAGGGAGTTGTTGCCACCACCTCCCTGGAATGAAGTATTGCCAACTACCAACAGTTCTTTCCCAACGGCCACCTCCCCAGACTTCTTAAGTCACTTCTAGCGTCTTCCGGGGGTGTTCATGAAAGACTGAGGCAAAGGAAGTCTTAGAAGGGATCTTAACCTTTACGGAGAATAGAAATACTTTAGGGTATTAACGTATGCTGAGCACTTTGACCTCTCTGTGTTCATTTTGTATCTGTCTGTAACCTTTCAGGCAGCTTTAGCCAACAAGTTCTTACAGAATTTCTCCTGGAAAGCTTTTAAATAGTTTTTATTGATTTTTCTTTTCTGTTTAGGTGGGATTTTTTTTTCCCCAGTCTATATGGAGATGACAATGGCAACCCACTCCAGTACTCTTGCCTGGAAAATCTCATGGGCAGAGGAGCCTGGGAGGCTGCAGTCCATGGGGTTGCCAAGAGTTGGACACGACTGAGTGACTTCACTTTCACTTTTCACTTTCATGCACTGGAGAAGGAAATGGCAACCCACTCCAGTGTTCTTACCTGGAGAATCCCAGGGACTGCGGAGCCTGGTGGGCTGCCGTCATGGAGTCACACAAAGTTGGACACGTCTGAATCAACTTAGCAGCAGCAGCAACATTATTTGGCCTCATGTGAAAACCTCTAATTGAAACTGTGTCTCTGCCCTGTGAGCTCAGAGCATGAAGCACTGCAAACTTTAAACAAATGGATGGGAATGTGCTAAGAAGCCAAGGGAGTCACAGCCCTCTTCTGCCAGACTATATGGCCTCAGATCTGCAAAGGGAGTGTTTGGGAGTTAGGGACACCAGTGAAGTGGGGGCCATGTGTGGCAGGAGGCATATAGAATATGGTGATCTTTTTCAGTGTCAAGACCTTCAGTACCATCTCTACACTGCTCACGTGCTCAGTCATGTCTGACTCTGCAACCCCAAGGACTATAGCCTGCTAGGCTCCTCTGTCCATTTTTCTGGCAAGAATACTGGAGTGGGTTGCCATTTCCTACTTCAGGGGATCTTCCTGACCCAGGGATCAAATCCGAATCTCTATACTGGCAACTCCTAAATTTAGATCTTCTTCCTAGGCTCATTCCCTCACTCCAAAATCACATATTCAGATGCCTAGGAAACATACCCACTTGGACGTCTAATAGGCATTTCACATTTGTGTCTAAAATCACACTCCTGAATTTGCCTCACCTAAATCCTGCTTCTTCTATAGCCTTCCTCTCTCTCTCACTTCATATCCAGTCAGTCTTCAATACCATTGCCCTTCGATATGTATATCCAGAAACATACACCTTTGCAACATTTCCACAACTTCCACCTTGAGCCATAATCTTTTCCATAATCATATCTCACCTTTTTTTATTGCAGTAACCTTGTAATTAGCCCCTCAGTTTCAACCTTTGCCTTCCCCCACTGAGGTCTATTCTCAACACAGCAGCCACAGCGAACCTGATGGGAGAACATGTTCTTTATCATGACTTCCCATCTTACTTGGAGTAAAAAAAAATTATCCTTTTGGTTTTTAGAATCTGGCCCCCAGTACAAATGACTTTGGCCCCTACTACTCTCCCCCTTATTCAGTCCCCTCCTGCCACACTCACCTCTTTGCTGTCCTTCACACACACCCAGCATGGGTCTGCTCAGGTCCTTTCACTTGCTATTCTCTCCACATGTGTCACTTTCTTCAGATATTCACATACCTTCCTATTCATTGCTTCAGTTTTTTACTAAATATCTTTTCATCAAGCGTTCTTTTCTGGCTATCTTATGTAAACCCACAACCTTCCCAAATTCCTTCCTGGGCCTTTCCTGCTTTAGTTTTTTTCATATACTTATTACTATCTGAAGTGAAGTCGCTCAGTCGTGTCCAACTCTTTGTGACCCTGTGGACTGTAGCCCACCAGGCTCCTCCATCCATGGGATTCTCCAGGCAAGAATACTGGAGTGGGTTGCCATTTCCTTCTTCAGAGGATCTTCCCGACCCAGGGATCAAACCCAGGTCTCCCATATTGCAGGCAGATGCTTTAACCTCTGAGCCACCAGGGAAGCCCCTAATAGATAATGTTAGATAGTACTAACATGTAATTTATTGTGTTTATTGTCCTCTTCCACTAGAATGTGAGCTTTATGTTTTCTTTCTCTGTTGTCTCCTTAGCCTATAGAAATATATCGGCCTAAAGTAGGCAGTTAATAAATATTCACTGAGTGAGTAAATGAGGTATTTAGATATATTAAGAGAAAGCATCTACCCTTGACCTTTAGCTTGGTTGACAGTGACAGCCTTATTAATAGGGTGTAAATAGTGAAACCTAGGGAAGAAAAAAGTTGTCTAGAAGCACAAAGAACATAGAACATACTATCTGGAGGGAACTGAGGAAGTGACAACTGAAGTGGGTCTTAAAGGTTGAGGCCATAGGAGGACATTTCAGAGTTGAGAACATTGCAGATACCTGGGATAAAAGGATGTATTGGAGTAAATGGAGAAGTCGCCTGGACTTTAGCTTGGATAGTGGGGGGGGCGGGTACAGGGGATAAAACAGGTGAGGCGTATTGAGACTGGATTATTGAGGTCTGAAGGCCCAGTTAAGAAATGGATACAGTCGACCCTCCACATGCACAGGTTCCACATCTGCAGGTTCAACCAACTGCAAGTTGAAAATATTCAGGAACAAAAATTCCAGAAAGTTCCAAGAAGCAAAACTTGAATTTGCTACAAGCCCAACAATGATTTACATATCATTTGCATTGTGTTAGGTATTGTAAGTAACTAGAGATGACTTAGAGGATATGCATAGGCTGTATGCAAATATATACCATTTTATATAAGAGACTTGAGCATTCGAGGATTTTGGTATCCTGAGCAGGATTTTGGAACCAATACCTCTCTGAGGGACTTGAGACAACTGATTTATCAGCCAAGGTGGAACACTGAAAGATTTCCAGCAAAGTGTGGAATAATCAGATTTGTGTTTTTGAAAGCTAGTATATGTTTGTACTGAAGGCAGGAGACCAACTTGCAGGCTATTAGTTCAAGTGAGAGATGATAAATGGTTAATCTAAGGCTTGAAAATCTAGTTTTCGCATTTTTAATTTACAGAACTTTGTAATCAATTGGAGAAGGAAATGGCAACCCACTCCAGTACTCTTGCCTGGAAAATCCCATGGACAGAGGAGCCTGGTGGGCTACAGTCCATGGAGTCACAAAGAGTCAGACACGACTGCGCGACTAAACTTTCACTTTCTTTGTAATCAATAGAAACAGTGAGGAGGGCATGAGGGAGAAGGAGGACTTTGTAGTCGACTTCTAAGACCAGGATTTGTTCCATGAACAAATTCCCTGTTTTCTTCCTCAATAGACCAAATGTTAGTCGCTCAGTCACGTCCAACTCTTTGTGATCGATGGACTTTAGCCCACTAGGCTCCTCTGTCCATGGAATTGTCCAACAAACTCAGGTTATTAGTCAAAGCTATGTTTTTCCCAGTAGTCATGTACAGATATGAGAGGTGGGCCATAAAGAAGGCTGAGCACCAAACAATTGATGCTTTCGAACTGTGGTACTGGAGAAGACTCTTGAGAGTTCCTTCGACAACAAGAAGATCAAACCAGTCAATCCTAAAGGGAATCAACCTTGACTATTCACTGGAAGGACTGATGCTGAAGCTCCAATATGCTGGCCACATGATTTGAAGAACTGACTCACTGGAAAAGACCCTGATGCTGGGAAAGACGGGGGGCAGGAGGAGAAGGGGGTGACAGGATGAGATAGTTGGATGGCATCATTGACTCAATGGATGTGAGTTTGAGCAAACAGATAGTGAAGGACAGGAAAGCCTGGCGTGCTGCAGTCCATGGGGTTGCAAAGAGTCTGACACAACTGAGTGACTGAACAAGACCAAATCTCCAAGACTGGCATCACCTGGGAACTTGTTCGAAATGCAAATTCTTGGGTCCCACTCTGCTGCTGCTAAGTCGCTTCAATAGTGTCCGACTCTGTGCGACCCAATAGACGGCAGCCCACCAGGCTCCCCCATCCCTGGGATTCTCCAGGCAAGAACACTGGAGTGGGTTGCCATTTCCTCCTCCAGTGCATGAGAGTGAAAAGTGAAAGTGAAGTCACTCAGTCCTGTCTGACTCTTAGCGACCCCCATGGACTGTGGCCCACCAGGCTCCTCCATCCGTGGGATTTTCCAGGCAAGAGTGCTGGAGTGGGGTGCCATTGCCTTCTCCGTGGGTCCTACCCTAGACCTAGTGAATCTGAAACTCTGGGTGGGATTAAGCAGTATGTGTTTTAATAAGTCCACCAGATGATTCTGATTCACCTTAAGTCTGAAAAACACTACATTGGCATCTATATCAGGACCTATTATTCGAGAGCCAGATAGTAAATATTTTAGGCTTTGACAGCTGTAGAATTTCTTGCACTATTCAACTCTGCTGTTGCAGCACAAAAGACAGTGTAAATGAACAAATGGTGGCTGATGGTGAGTGGTTAAGGTACCCATGGTATGGGGATTTAAAGGGAATGACAGGTTGCAGATTCACTGTTTGAAAGCAAAGGCTCTGGTGTGAATACTGCAAGCAGTGATCACATTCCTACCATGTTACAAAATTTCATTTATGGACACTGAAGTTCGAATTTCATACATTTTCATGTTATGTGAAATACTACTTAGATTTTCAATATTCAAAAATACTTAGCTGAATTATTAGAGAAATGCAAATCAAATTATAATGGAGTACCACCTCAAACCAGTCAGAATGGCCATTATTTAAAAGTTGACAAATAGGACTTCCCTGGTGGTACAGTGGATGAGAAACCACCTGCCAATGCAGGGGATTCAGGTTCGATCCCTGGTCCAGGAAAATTCCACATGCCTCGAAGCAACTGAGGGTGTGCACCACAAGAGAAGCCATTGCAATAAGAAGCCCGAGCGTCTCAAGAAAGAGTAGCCCCCACTTGTCACAACTAGAGAAAGCCTGTACAAGCAATGAAGACCCAGTGCAAACAAAGATAAATAAATACGTCTACAAAAAACAAATTCACCCACGTATATGTAATGCCAGGCTCCTCTCTCCATGAGGATTCTCCAGGAAAGAATACTCAAGTGGGTTGCCATGCCCTCCTCCAGGGGATCTTCCCAACCCAGGGATCAAACCCAGGTCTCCCACATTGCAGGCTGATTCTTTACTGTCTGAGCCACCAGCGAAACCAAAATTTAAGGCAGGGTGGCTTAATACTGTCACTTACTCAGAGATCACATACTTCCTATTTTGCAAATGTTGAGATGTACCTTTCTAAAATGATGATAGTAAACAGCAATTGGTAGTGGTAGTTTTTTAATGTCCTTACTTGGCAAAATAAAAAGCTGGCAATCCTATATCAGTTCCCTACATTTTTTTTTTCCTGAAAACTTTACAGCACTGAAATCCAAAATCTAGGATTTCACTGCTTCAGACTAAGTAAACATGCTTTTCTCCCCCAAAAGCCTGGAATTTTGAATTTGATGTCTGATCTCCTTGATCTCAATTCATAGGATGAGGTGAATAAACTACCAGAAAACTGAAACTTGGGAAGAGAAGCTCTCTAAAAAGGAAGAGAATTTTTGCTTCGAAACCACTTTTTTTTTTTTTTTTTAACTAATCGTATGTATTTATTTTGGCTGTATTGGGTCTTTAGTTGGAGAGAGTGGGGGCTACTCTAGTCGCAGGGCACGGGTTTCTCATTATGAATGCTGCTCTTGTTACTGCGCACAGGCTGTAGGGCTCCTGGGCTTCAGTAGTTGTGGCCTCTCCGACCGTGGCAAGGCTCAGCAGATGTGGCCCATCAGCTTAGTTGTTCCGAGGCACATGGGATCTTCCCAGATCAGGGATGGATCCCATCTCTTCTGCATTGGCATGCGGATTCTTGATCACTGAACCACCAGGGAAGCCCTATCATTAGGTTTTAAACTGTGATAATCCCTAAACTAGGATACATAAGAACATAAGATACCACAGAGTAAAGACCAACAGGGAGAAAATAGACCTGCTGGCTTGAGAAGGAGCCTGAGTAAAACCACAGGACCCGTAAATCAAGTCCCTAAAGAGTTCCCTGCCTATTTCATCCCTAATGGGATAGTGACCATTTCCATTTGCCCTCTGGCTAAGTGTATGGATGGAGATAAAACCAACACTTCAACCATTCTTCTTAAGATTTTTGGAATGACAGAATCGCATTTCCACGACCTACATTCTTTGAATGGAAAGCCTATAGTGTGGAAAGAGCATGTAGCAAGCCCTTTACCAGTCTGGGTCCTGGTTTCCCCAGACCAAAAAGAAAACAGAAATAGATCACCTTAAGACTGCATGAAGTTGCCTTTCCCTACTAATAGTGGGGTAGAACTAAGTAGTAAAGAGACTTGCTTTGGCTTCTTCCCAGAGAGGATTCATCTCTGCAGCTTCCTGAGGCTCTCGGAAAGGTAAATAAAGACTGGGGCTGCGTAGCTGGTAGTAGCCCACCTCCACAGGGCACCGAAATGAGACCACGGGTGGAGAGGCTACCTTTCCCTTCTGGAGGATTGGGGGATGGGGAACCAGCATGGAGCCACAGAAGTTTCCGGCTCTGAAGCTCGGCACCGGCCCAGAGCTCTTTCTGGCAAAGACCCTGCCCTGCGCTCCAGGCTTCCGCGAGCAGGATGCTTGCGTGCCCCTCCCCTTCTCCCCTCCGCGGGGGCCTCTCCGTAGGACACACCCTCCACCCTCTCTGCTGCCTTTTTTTTTTTTTTTCAAATAAAATCACAACTCAAACTCGGGTATTTTTCTCTCTCTGCCAGCCCCGCCAAAACTTTCAGCGAGTCCCGCCCACTCCACGTGGACCTCCCTTCCCTTCCCAGAAACCTCTGCGAGGACCCCACCCCCAACACGTGACCAATTGTTACATTTCCTTCTTCGGCTCCTTTTTCGCTGGCAAAAGGACTTTTAACGACTTAAACAAAAGTGCCCCCTTCAGGGTAAATGTAGAGCAGCAGCATGGGGAGGAGAGGAAAGCTGATTGAGGGCTGGAGTGCAAGAGGGGGCCGTTGCTGCCTCTACTTAAGATTATTTCAAACCCACGTAACTCCCTGGCTGATAGCTTTAAGGATCATACAACTAAAAGATGTGCAAATTCAAGAGGAGAGATATCATGAAAGGAAATGGTTTTGGAGGAGAAGTTGGGTAGAGTTGTAATCCCTAGCTGCAAACTTGACTACCTGTACTTGATTTCCCCTAGAGTTCTTCAGGATGTTGGCAGACCTCTCGGAGATCCCCGAATACCAGCTGAGTTCTTTAATTATGTTCCGGATAACGGGAACGTGACCTCTCCTGGAGTGAGCGTTCTGTTTGTTGCCTCCACCATCACCTCCCTTTCCCCAACAACACTGGAAACAGTTCTTCCTCTATGGGCTGTTTCCTCAAGCTGCAAATTATTTCCAGAATGGAGAATCCTCTCCCAGTGTTGAGAACATTTGCCCAGGATAGGTAGAGCCCTGGAAGATTGTGTTGGAGGAAAGGGGAGGGCAGGACAGCAAAAATCAGTCCAGTGGGAAGGTTTGATGCAGAGCAAGGGGACTAACAGGAAAAGCTAGCCAGTTCAGTCGCTCAGGCGTGTCCGACTCTTTGCAACTCCTTGAACTGCAGCACGCCAGGCTTCCCTGTCCACCAACTCCCGGAGCTTGCTCATGTCCATCAAGTCGGTGATACCATCCACCATCTCATCCTCTGTCGTCCCCTTCTCCTCCTGCTTTCAGTCTTTCCCAGCATCAGGGTCTTTTTCCATTGAGTCAGTTCTTCACATCAGGTGGCCAAAGTATTGGAGCTTCAGCTTCAGCATCAGTCCCTCCAGTGAATATTCAAGACTGATTTCCTTTAGGATTGATTGGTTTGATTTCCTTGCAGTCCAAGGGACTCAAGAGTCTTCTCCAGCACCACAGTTGAAAAGCATCAATTCTTCAAGTGAAGCTAAATAGAGGGAACTGTTTCCTTGGGAAAAATTCTCACAAAGACTTTGTCCATTTTTCTCTCCCCTCCTTTTCCCCAGGTGAGATGTGAGACTGAGGGTTTGGGTAGGAATTGGGGTGATGGAAAGTATGTGACTGAAGGCTGACTAGGAGAAAGGGTTGTACATTAAACAGTGCTCAGAAAAGGAAGGGTAAATTTAAAATCAGAATAGTCAGGTGCCATTTGTCCCTCCAGAGTCATAGAGGTCATGAGTAGTAGATAACCCAAAGGCTAAAAGACTCTTGGAACACAAACAGGGGGACTTCCATTGTAGCCAAGAGGTACACTACCCAGGGGCATACTAAAGAGACATGTGTGGATGGGAATGGGAGGAGTCCTAAGGCACTTCTTTTCAAGCGGAACAGCTCCAAGGTAATGGAGCTAGAACGTAAAGGACACTTGCTCTCCTATAACTCAGCATCTGTCAGCGCTCCCGTTACCAGGTGCTATTTCCAGAGTTCTGGGCCTAGTGCAGGAAAAGGGAGGGGGCCTGGTGGAGAGGCTGAGGGAGACCCGATGGACTCCTCCCCCAGCCCAGCTGCAGTTCCAGATTTTCGCCACTCGGGGTCTCCCGAGCTCAACCACAGCCCCAGAGTTAGGGACGCGGAGACAGAGAGCCTCCAGAGGACTGTTTGGGACGTCAGTGGTGACCCTGAGCAGAGAGGTGACTTAGGGGTCATTTGCTCTGAAGCTGCAGACCCTTCGCATGGCCGTTGGGAAGACATTCAGCCTCAGCCTTTCTTTCTAAAAGGGACTCGTGGGACCAAGAAATATAATAGTTCCCCACCTCTTAGCCTCCGAAGTCATTTCCTCCCCTGCGCGTTTCCTTCCCCTCCCCCATCCTCGCGGCAGGCGCACTACCACCATCCCCCACGGCCTGTCAGAGTCCTGAGGAATGCTCTCACCCTGGCTGGGTGCCAAGCTCTGGACTTCCTGGGCTTTGGGGTGGGGCTTGGCCAAGGGGAAGCCCTTTGGACCGGAGAGCCACCCAATCCTGTACAGCCTGCTCGTGCTCTCTCTCTCTGCTAAGCAAAAGGCTCATCTATCATTCTCTGTCACCATCACCTAATTTCCTATCCCCATAATAGGATTTCCTTGCCAGAGCAAAACATCCACAATCTGGAGGTGGTGGGCATCCTAAACACTGGTTCATAGTGAGAGGTGGGGGTGGGGGAGAACTATTTTAGAACCTGTCCTGCCTGTTCCAGAAGGTCTATAGCTGGAAGCAGAGGTTCAGCTGCAGGGAGCCCTGCCAGGCTCCTTGTGGATCCTTCTCAGAGCCATTGGGTCTAAGGAAGTATGTCTCTTAATAGTAAAGCTTGGGAGTGGATTTCTGCATATCTGACTACTTCTACCAAGCCTCCATGTTCCTGAAATAAATCAGTTGAAATCTAAGCTTGTTGGTCTACCTCAGGGCCAAGGAGATCTTTCCAGCTGACTGGAATGGGCTCAGTGAGAATGGGTAATGGGCAAAAACTACTCCCAAATCTAATGAATATAGAGACCAGGCCTGTCAGAGACCTCTGGCTCCTATCCAATAGGTCACTGCTCAGAAATGTTTTCGCTTTGGAGGGGTAGGAGAGTCTTCTGATATTGTCCACAAATGATAAAGTGAGAACTCAACCCTGCCTCACAGTCCACCAGTGCAGATTTTGCAGCCTGTCTCCCTGAAGTCATCATCTGCAGATCTGTGCTAGATTCCCAAGTTCCTGTCTTGAAACCTCAGCACCCCCCACATCCAGGGCCTAGGGGAGAGCCAATGTAGGTCATTGCAGCTGAGCCTGCAGGGCTGTCTGCTCCTTGAGCCCAGTGCCTTTCAGACACAGAGAGGAAACCTTGCAGAGAAGTGAGAGAAAGGGCTCTGTGAGAATTAGAGGAAAGCATCGTCTTCAAAAAATGAAGCATGGAGAGGCCATAAGTCAACTGGTCACATCTGAGACAAGTGATGGGAGCTCTGCTCCTGAGAGGCTACATGTGGGGAGGAGGGAAGTGGAGAGAGGCGAGGCTGAGCAAGGCCCCATCCCTGGCTTTCCCGCCCATGCTCCATTCTTTCTCTGCTTGCCTGTGTGAGGGAACCCTTCTTGTATGCATCCCCCATTCTCCAGTCACCTTGCTTTCAAGGCTCAGGTTTCATTCTCAGAAGCCTTTGCGACTTGCCTCAGAGACCTTCTGCTTCCTCTGGTCAGTTTTTGGGTCTCAGCAAGCTAGAGTAGGCCACGGTTGTCCCCACCCTCCCCCATTGAAAGACTCTTCCTGCTTTTTATCTGTTAGACTCCTTTTGCCTGAGGGTACTTCCAACCCTTTGGGACCTCCTTCCATTTCTTGACTCTCCCTACCCCTGCCATCCCACCCCCACCCCGCCCCAAGGAATGTGTGTCTTTGTGGTGCAGTCCATGGGGTCCCAAAGAGTCAGACACGACTGAGCACCTGAACTGAAGAGTATGATGGTGCTCATACTCTTGATTTTGCATGGGGAGTCAAAGGACCTATGGCTGTAACAAGTCTGGGGTCCCCAAGGCCAGCAAAAATAGACAAGGGACCAGTTTCTACCTCTAGACTCAAAACAGTTTAAACCACAATCGATTGTTCTGTAGGAGCCTCAGGAAGAAATGTAGGGAAGATGGAGAAAGGATAAACAGTCACAGTCTTGGCCTTCTCTTTCCCTCATTCTTACCTCTAAGCCTTACCCTATCATGTCTCAGCTACTTATCCTCTCACTACTCATTTGCTCTCGTTTCCAGAATCCTTGCACACAGTAGGCACTCAATAAATGCTTTTCACACTGAGTCAAACTGAATCAAGTTATGCTCCCTGGCTAAACTTTAAGAAAAAGAAGCACAAAGGGAGAAGGAAGACCTTCCCAGATCCTGGGATAGAATCTCCTACAGGACTGTTTGCTAGAGAACAGAGACCCAGAGCCGTGGTTCTCCAGCATCAGACTCGCCTGTAGGACTGGGTGGAACTCAGACTGCTGGGCTCCACCACCAGAGTTTCTGATTCAGTGGGCCTGGGATGGGACATGAGAACCTGCCTTTCTTCTAACAGGTGCCCAGGTGATGTTGACCCCACCACTAATCCTGGGACCACCAGTGGATCCTGAGCACCCCCGGCTTAGTCAACCACAGCCCCTCATCCCAGTGCTCACTCACCACGGGGACCTGGTTGGTTCTAATTTCATATGGTTTAGTAGGAAGGAACAGGTGAGAATTAGGAACACGTGACTCCTGCTCAGCCCTCCAGGGATCCCAGAGAGGGCAAGGAAGGTCAGAAGCGGGTCTCCGACTGATTATCCATTCTGTCTCTATTTAAATAGTCCATCGACTCCATCCTTATTGAAAGTCACTTCCCAAAAACATGTTTTGCAGCAGCAGCGGAGCACTAGGAATTTCCTGTGGCGAGGCAGCGCCA
Organism: Budorcas taxicolor; assembly: GCF_023091745.1. NCBI lineage: Eukaryota > Metazoa > Chordata > Mammalia > Artiodactyla > Bovidae > Budorcas > Budorcas taxicolor. The sequence continues at coordinate 40,118,498 of NC_068928.1, read as the reverse complement.
GCGCGGGGAGGGGAGAGGCCGTGCTGAGCGAGCGCCTTCCCTTGGCTCGGGCAGGGCCACGTGCCCCACCCCCTCGCTCGCACATGTCTGCGCCGCCACCGCCGCGGCAGCCGGGCTGTTTATGAGCGAGTTGTTGTGGTGGAAATGGAGCAGGCTGCACATGCCCGGCCCATGTGACCCCCGCAGCCCGCGTGAGTCTCGGGCCGGCACAGACACACTCGGCCCGGTCCTCCACCGACCGGAGAAGCAGGAGGAAAGATGGGGAAGAAATGAAAGGGCACTGGGCTCCCTTCCCCCCTCTCCTGGCTCTTTACCCTGCTTGCGTCTCTTTCTGCCTCTCGCTAGCCACCAGGGGAGAAAACACCCAGGAAAGCAACATGGTTTCCCCTGGGGCAGGTTCTCCTCCAAGGCAGCCCCTTGGCATTTACACAACCTAGAGCCCTAGGCCCCAAACGAACAAAAAGCCTCCCCAAGCCAAGAGCACAGAATGCCAGCCTCAGCCCTCCAACTGATGTGCTAATGGCAGCCCAGAGCCAAGACTTGGTTTCCCTGCAGTCTGGGCTCCCCCAGTCAGGCAGCAGGGTCCCTTGTTTCTAGGAAGGAGGATGCCACCCAGAGATACGGTGAGTGCCGGGTCCAGGATTAGAACCTGGAGAGCTCAGGAATTTGTGGGGCTGGGGACTGGAAGCAAGGATTCTTTCTGCAGCAGTGATTTGCAGGGTGAGCAGACAGGAAAGGGAAAATCCCTCTGCCAACTGGGGATTGGGAGGAGCTGAGGGATGGGATGGGGGTGGGGGTGAGATCTGGAAGAACACTAACCCCGTCCAGCTGGAGAACAAACTCTTCCTTGCCATGTGAGAGACAAGTTCAGCCTCCATCCCTCCAGCTTCCCTTCTGCCCAGTCCTCCCAGCCCCATAGCGTCCTGTCTCAGCACTCTAACCCCAGACCCCTGCTCCCAGCCCTGGGCTCTGGCCCCCGCCCGTGACCCTGTTTCTGAACTGCAGTGCCTCTCGCTGGGATATGAGACGACGCTGGAGTCAGGCGGACAGTAGGTTAGCAGGAACAAGCAAACGAACTGAGCACGACCCACATTTCCTCACCGCATCAAAACTTCGCAGATCCTGCATTGCAGAGCTAGCGCTTTTTTTTTTTTTTAATTCTCTGCTGGGCCCCTACACACGTCTGCATTTTTGCAACCAGCACAGATTTTTTTTTCAGGGTGCAAACTGCGCATTCTAATGAGCCAAAGCTCCTTCCTGTGGCATTGAAAAATCTCTGGCAAATTGCTTCTTCCCACCCCCACCCCCAATTTAGAAAAAGGGGAGGGATCCCAAATTTGTGAAGTCGCATCCTCCCCCTTTCCTTCGCCTGCCCCCTCCCCCAAGATACTGCAGTCTTTCCAGACCAACTAACAGCTGCAAACCAGGGGAGAGAGATGGGAGGAGGGAAAACCAGCCTTGTTCCTTCTTTCCACTCAGATTGAGCTGGCTGTCCGGGGTTGCTTTTCTTCCCTGGGCTGCCCATTGCATGCCTCTTTCCCTCCTCATCCCAGCCAGTGTTTATGTAAGCCTCCCAGAAGCTACACACGGCCCCTAATGCCTGCCTAGGGTGCAGCTCCTCCAAGGTCTATCCTGCTCACGAGGACTGTCATGAGCCTCTGGCCTCCCCCAGGCAGCTCCGAGGAGATCTGCAGAGACCCAAAGAATGAGGAGAGATGCTGGACACGGAGGTTTGAGACAGAGCTCAGGGTAAACTATGGAAATGGGGGCAGGCACACAGGCATCCCCACCCCCACCATTTCCCCTGCACATTCCCCTGTGTGTGCGTCCTACAGAGGCTCAAGGACAGCCAGTGGGCAGGTGCAGTAACCTGGAAGATGACACCAGCCCTGGGCTCCAGCAGAGCATACAAAGGTCGGACAGGATGGCCTTGGCATAGCCTGTGCTGGATGCCACTGCCCTTCAACCTGGCAGGGGGAACTCCATGCCAGAGGGAGGGCATTCAGGGGCTTAGTTTTCTACTGCCAAAGGCGGTCCATGTCACCTCCCTGATCCTGTGGTTTTGGTGGGATCCTGGGTTCAGAGAGGGGAATCCTCCTTTGAGTTCCCCAAATCATCTGCTGAAGAAGCATTGACCCAGGATGGTGAGTGGCTCTCAAAGGACTGTTTTTAGAAGTACTCATCTCTCAAGCAGGTAAATGGGGAAGCAAGATGTTGTTTCCTTATGGCATTTTATACAACTTCTGTCTGTCCTTGGTGGCCTTCCATACTCCTTTAACCAATCCATTCTTTTTTTTTTTTTTTAACTGAAGCTTATATTTGAAGTGTTAGCAAGGAAAGAGAACTTTGTTTCACTGGAAAAGTCAATTAACTCAGTGAATTATAAAGGTAACTAAATATGTAACAAGTCATTTCTAGCAATAGATCCATATCTATTGGTTTCTACCAAGGGATCCATGTAGATATGGTTACCACCAAAGGGTCTGCGCGCACAAGGCTCCTAAGGGAGGGGGCCATCCACACAGTCTTCATTCATGGAGCCCCTGCCGAGGGTGCCTTCCAGCAAGATGGAGGTCATGCAACCCAAAAAACCCTTTTGGGGGGGGGGGGCATCCCACACGTGGCTGGCGGGATCTTAATTCCTTGACCAGGGACTTGGCAGTGAAAGTGCCTAGTCGTAACCACTGGACCGCCAGGGGATTCTCATTTCCCCCCAACCAATCCATTCTTGATATACCCCTTAGAAGGAAGTGGGTTTCCTTGGTGGCTCAGATGGTAAAGAATCTGCCTGCAATGCAGAAGACCCCATTCGATCCCTGAGTCAGAAAGATCCCCTGGAGAAGGGCATGGCAACCCACTCCAGTATTCTTGCCTGGAGAATCCCATGGACAGACGAGGCTGGCAGGCTACAGTCCATGGGGTCCGAAAGAGTCGGACATGACTGAGTGAGTAACAGTTTGGAAGGAAGTGCCATGGCCCTTTAAGGGGCCCAGACCTACATGTCAGTGTCCCTCTCCCCTCATCACCAGCTAAAAAAGCTCAATGCCTGCTTCAGTTAACATCTCTGTAGCAGATAACATTGAGCTCCGTCTTTTATTTACTTGGCTGCACCACATGCTAGTTGATATTTAGTTGTAGCACGTGGGAGGAGGTTCGTCTTATTGTGTGTTTGTTTGTTTGCAGCTTATTCTGGCCCCCTTCTACCTCACCAGAAGAGGGGGCTGGAGGAGGGAGGAAGGGAGGAGTTTAAGGGAAGAAGAAAAGTGGTTGGAGTGAGTTAGAGGTTCTGGATGGCTAAGGTACTTGTGGGGTCAGGAGCCAGGGGTGCTTCAGGCTTCCCCTTCGTGGTGACACACCTCACTTGTAGCACCAGGATGAGCTTGCAGCTCAGACATTCCACTCGATGTAATCCTTCTCTCCAGGAAGGGCAGTCTTGCTAGTGGAAAGAGTTTGATCCACAGGCTTGGGGTTGAATTTCCAACATCCCCATTTTCATTGTGTCTCTTGGTAGTTCCAAGAGACAGCTGGGGGAGTTTTAGTACCTCCAAAACCTCCATTAACTCCACTGTTATTTTTTTCCCACCATTATTTAACGTGACATCTCAGTTTTACGCACTTCACTTCAAATACAGCTTCAAGGCAAATCGCCTAGTCTCTGAAGCATCCTGGGCAAGTGAATAAATGTCTTTAGGTCTCAGACCTCCCACCTCTAAACTCAGAATGAGACCTACAACATAGGGTAGTTATGGATATTCAATGAAATAATGTGTGTAATACACTTAGCCCAGTGCCCGGCATATACTTGGTGTGAGTGCTAAGTTGCTTCAGTTGTGTCCAACTCTTTGCGACTCCATAAACTGTAGCCCACCAGGCTCCTCTGTCCATGGGATTCTCCAGGCAAGAATATTGGAGTGGGTTGCCATGCTTTCCTTCAGGGGATCTTCCCGACCCAGGGATTGAACCCATGTCTCCCAGGCCTTCTGCATTGGCAGATGGGTTCTTTACTACTAGCGCCACTGGGGAAGCCTACAGTTAGTACTCAGTATATATTTATTATTCCCTTTCCTTGGAAAAAGGAGTACTGAGGTAAAGATAGAGTCTGAGGCAAAACACATCCATGGAACCCAGCTCTGGATCATGCTTCACCCTCCCTTTTTCCATCTCCCTCAAAGAACAAATTAACTTAGACTTTAACCCTCCTACTTCATTCTCTTGAAATTCTTCCCAAGACATCAAAGCTCTGGGTGGGTTAGGGAAAGCTGGCTGGCCTTTCAGAGAACAGGAAAATAGAGCTAGGAGGGCTGGGAATGAGTCTCTTCCAGCGCAGGGCTTGCTGCCTGAGTGTGGGGCATTCCCAGGGTTTCTGTCTTGGGGTTTGCATCACCTGCGCAGGTAGGTTATTTCCCAGGGGCAGTGGTTCTCTCGGTGAGAAAGGGGCGGGGGAGGAAGACACCTACTGAAGCCTGACCTGGTTTCCAGCAAGGACCCACCCTCCGCAGTCAGTCAGTCATTCAGTCAAGAAGCAGGCCCAAGATTTAGGCCACCCAGGATTTGCACAGGGTGTTGTCCTGTTACCCACAGTGTCCTACTGATGAGGAGAAAAGGTCTTGGATAAAACACACACATCCATACACACTCCTGCCATTCATGCTTATACACTCGGACATGCAGTCTCTACGATCGCATACACACACACTCGGGGCAGAGCTTAGAGCTCTCACTCTTTTCCTGTCTTCTACCCTATCTCTGCTGTCTTCCCCAAATCAAAGAAATCCAAGAGAATTTAAGACATAGTTGGAAACACACACGTATAGAGGATCCCACCCTGTCCCTAAATGGTGAGGTCAGTCTGGAATCTCAGACTGTGAGGAATCTGTGCAGAAGTGTGGGCAATATGGAGCCAGATGTGCTTTGCTGTGCCAGGTCTTGGGTTCTATCTAAGCACTATTTATTAAGGGTCCAGATTCTTGGGCTGAATTTGGCCATGGGAAATATGGTACATGAGTGCACATGTGTATGTGTGTGTGTCTGTGTGTGTATAAAAGAGAACTGGAATGTCCAGTTGGCAGGAGGGGGTGGGAGGCCATGTTGATAGACACCTGTTGTCTTAGGTCAAGGCTGAAGTGAAAGAGAGGCCAAAGCTAGATTCTATTACAGGTCCCCAAAGGCCAGACAACCCAGCCTTTTCTCCCTCCCTTTGGTGGCTCTGAGTCCCATAGTCTCTGTCCTTTTCCCAGCAGCTGTTGACAGAGAAAGGAGCAGGATGAATAGATAGAAGCTTCTAGAACAAAGGGAGAATCCTGCCTCTTCATTATTCTGTATCCTTCTCTCCAGTTTTAGAAGGAAGATCCCAAAGTTACTTGTCAGGGAGAAATGGAGGGGCCCTGTAAGAAGTTCAGAGGAAGGAGGACCCAGAAGGAACCCCCCTCCTTTGCCTCCTCCCTCCCAGCCTCCGCTTTCATACCTCACACAGACTGCAAAACAACCCAGCTTCTTGCCAAGAGTTAGGCTGACTGCATTTCAGCCCATGCTGTCTCTGCCTCCTCCTCCCTCTCACTGGCTGTAAACTCAGGGAGGGAGTCTTGACCCTTGGCCCTCCCCCCATGGGAATAAACACCAGCAAGCAGAACAAGGGGTGGGCAGGGTCACCAGAGCAGCAAACAGAGCTGTAGGTGCTAAACAGGGCAACTAAAGGGAGTGCTGAGGCTGGTGGGGAGCTAGAGGTCACGCCAAGGTCCCTGATTGTGAATCCAGCGGTGGCAGGTCCCTGGGCTTGGGTCCTGGCTCTGATGGAAACTCAGAAGGGGCACAGAGAGCATGCAGTGCTCTCACCTCCCAGCTTTCCCTCCAGAGCGCTGAGGGAGGAGGGAGAGGGGGTGGAGGCCAAGTTCAGAACCAAGTTTTCCTGAAAAGCCTCTTTCCTTGTTTGTCCTAGCCCCTCCCAGGCCCTCCCACGCTCTGCTGAAGCTTCCCAGCTCTGGGCCAAGGGGCTCGGGCAGCCTAGGGAAGAGCCCACTGCCTTCTCTCTCCCACTGTTCTTGGGGGCAAGGGAACAAAGCTAAATCCCAGGCCGTTGTAGGGAGTCCATCTGTCTTCCCCAGGGAGGCAGAGGGTCAGCGAGTGGTCAGGCCAGCTGCCCAGCTGCCTCCCCTTCAGTCACCATCACAGTCCTCTCTGCTTACTCACTTCCTCACCACCCAGCTTACTCCTTCCCCGGGGTCCACACGCCTCCTTTTCTCTACCTCTTTGATGGCTGTGTCCAGGCATCCATCAATGCTGTCCCAGGAGTGGTCTGTGAACAAGTGGGGAAGGGCTTCCTGTGTGCAAAAAACAAACAAAACCCTCCCTAGGAGCAGTGGGACTGAGGAGGGATTAGCAGGAAGCAGCAGGTGGCTCGGGTTCACTGGGCTGCCTCTAGAAGAGGCTCTCAGCTCTCCCCACACCCAAGTCCTCAAAGAGGATAGACCTGGGGAATTCCCTGGCAGTCCAGTGGTTAGGACTCCGAGCTCTCAGTGCCAGGGCTCTGGGCTCAATCCTTGGTCAGGGATCCCACAGGGTGCATGGTGAGGCCAAAAAAACTCCAAAACAAAAAAAACATGATAGACCTCCACTGGAGACCTGCTTTCACCAGTGGGGTAGAGTTGCTCCTCTGAAGGGAGATGCTGGCTGTTTTTAACCCCTGTTCAATGTTTCACTTTCATGTCATTGCCTGATGGTAGGCAAGTGAAACTAGCAATGGATGTCTGACCTTGGGCCAGTCACTCCTTCTAAGCCTCATTCTCATCAGTAAAGGATAGGGGTTAAGATGATCTCTGCGTTCCCATATGAAACCCACACTACCCTGAAGCACTGGGGGTGGAGCTAGGGGGTGTCACTCTGCCCCCAAGCCCTGCCTTACCTCTGGTCCTTTTATTTTAGGACCTCAAAACACTTTCACCACAGTTTCCTTCCCTTGTCCTTTTAATTTCCTAGACAAAGGGAAATGACTCACCCCAAAGTCACCTTGAGTGGGTGGGGGTGGTGTCATATAAGCAAACAGGGAGTCCCCGGAGACATCCTCAACCCCATGGCAACTCCATGCCCAAAGAGGAGTAGAACCCAAAAGGGGTCACATTTCCTTTCCCTCTCAGGACTTGGCTCTGCAGGACGTTAAGCTCCTGACTGTGGGGCTATCTCCCTCCTCAATCATCTCTCTCTCGTGTCACCACTAACCTCAAGACAGGGTCAGTCCCACAATCACGTGAAGCCCTCACGTTTGCAAGATTTGCAGAAAGGGGCTGTTAGCTTTGATCTCCCAGGGAGCCGCCAAGCTTGTCAGTCCCTCCCCAGGAATTCACATGCCTCTGCCATACAAGCTTTCCAAACACGCCACCCTGACTCTTTAACGCACTCCACCCAACAAGGCTCGCAGCTCCTCCCCGGTTCCAGCAAGAGCTTGTGCAAGGCAGAAATGGGGAAATAAACGCAGTCCGCCCACTTTGCCAACGGACTACATATCCCGACAGCCTCGGCTTTACGCAGGCGCACGGAGCTCAACGTGCCTGCTGCTGGAAAAGTGTGTCACTGGGGCACGAGGCGCTCCCTAGGATCACATGGTACCTGCTCCAGTGCCGCGTGCAGCCCGGGAACCCTGGGTTGCTGGCGCCTGCGCAGAGCCCTCTGTCCCAGGGAAAAAGGCTGGGGCAAAAGGCGGCTGAGATTGGCAGAGTGAAATATTGCTGCCGAGGGAACGTAGCAGGGCACACGTCTCGCTTCTTTGCGCCTGGGTGCCCTGTTTCTCCCCATCACCTACTTACTTCCTGACTGCAGCCTCTCTCCCTGTGGGACTTTTGCACAAGGAGCTCCAGATTCGATACCCTGCAGCGCTGCGGAGTCGTCAGGCAGTGGCACCCCGTGCACTGCAGAGACCCGACCCTCCTTGCTACCTTCTAGCCAGAAGTACTGCAAGCTGATTCCCTCCGCCCCCTTCCCCCACACTCTCCGCTCTTCCCATGCAAAACAGACCTCGGTGCCTCAGCGTCCTACCCTTCTGCAGGGCTGCAGTCCGGCCCCGCCAAGACCTTGCTGCAGAGTGCCTCGGATCCTGATCGTGAGCCGCGGGGGTCCACTCCCCGCCCTCGGCCAGTGCCCAGGGGGCGACAGCTGCAACTGTAACCTCCAGTTGTGTCAAGGTCCAGTTTGAATGACCGCTGTCAGCCAGTGAAGACATGACGACCCTGGACTCTAACAACAACACAGGTACTAAGATTCCTTTGCTACCATCATTCTTTCTCTGTCACTGTCTCCTCTCCTCTACGTCTTGGAACAAGAGGAACTTTGAAAGGGACTGGGGACTCGCTTGGTCAGGGGATTTGCTAGTGATGGACTTGGGGCTGGGATGTCCACAGCGGGTTGTTTGGCCTGGGAATGCGCCCGGAGGCGCCCCACCGTCACCCTTCAGACTCCTAAAGCTCCCTTTAGCTAGAAGGACTCAGATCGCGGGGAAGGAGGGAATGGAGAGAGTGGGTACGTGTGGTGAGACGAACAGTTTAGAGTAACTGGGAGTTTTGGAGCAGTGCCCCGAAACGCCCCCATCTATCCTGCCGCTGCAGCTGTGGCATGCCTGGACTTTTCGGAAGGAGGACCCCCTCTTTACAATCTTCCTCTTCCCTCAGAGTCCGCAGGAACTTGAGCAGAGGGGCGACCCGGGTTCCAGGCAGGAGGGACTGGGAAAATGGGTCGGATCTCACTGGGGAACCCTCAGTGACAGTAGGGAGTGGCACTTGAGAAGCCCCAACAGTGGTGCTCTGCCCCAGGGAGGACACCCAGAGCGCCCAGGCTGCCCGGAGCGCTCACATGGCTGCAGAGCCGGGCCCACGTGCTGCGTTTGTTTTCATTCAGCAGAAGCCGTGGCCGCCACCCCATTGGTGGTTGCCTTCCGGCCCCGTTACATAATGAGCTCCGCCCCCCGGTTGCCCCGGCAACGCGTGATCCCCCTTTTCTCCTCCCCTTGTAGTTCCGACCCAGCTCGTGTTAGAAGCTCAGCCGAAGACCCCGACCCGGGACTCCGAGGAGGGGCGGAACGGGGGCGGGGCTACTGCTCCCGATTGACGGAAGTGGAGAGGGCGGAGCCTCGGGTACTGGGGTTCCTCGTTGGGGAGCCACGTGCGAGAGTCACACGTGGAGCTGGGACGTGAGGCCGGCTGAGGGCCTGGCTCCCGCCCCGCCCCGCCCCGCCGAGATCTGGGTGAAGCTGGGCTGACTCACCGCCCCCGCCTGCCTCCTTTTCCTGTCCGCTTGTCGGAGGGGGGCCCCCCTTCGCCATAACCGATGCAGAGTAAGACGGAGTCATCCCTGACCTCTCGTGGCCTCATGTTTACACTCCTCAAAGAAACCTCACATCTAGCTTTCTCCTCACTCCTTTTCGATTTATTGTCTTTGCACCTACTTCACCGTACCGCCTTTAGAGTCAGCTTCTCCACAATACAAATTCCTTCTGTTCCCCAGCATCTCTTTTCTTAGTCCTGCAAACACTTGCCCCTTCCCCCGTGAAACAAGAAGCAGCTTGCCTCCTAAGGACTTCCCCAGTCGGTAAAAAATCTGCCTGCAGTGCAGGAGTCCAGGGTTCAATCCCTGGGTGGTGAAGATACCCTGGAGAAGGAAATGGCAACTACTCCAGTATTCTTGCCTGGGAAATCCCATGGACAGAGGAGCCTGGCGGGCTTCAGTCCAGGGGATCACAAGAGTCGGACACGACTTAGGGAATAAACCACCACCACCAAAACAACTAGATCTCAGAGACATAGCTGAAAGGATATAAAGTCTCTTTTCATCTTTCTTTTCTCTTCCCCACTGAAAGTAAAACTGGGGCTCTGAGAAGGGAGTTGGTTTCCTCTAGATCACAAATCAAGTTGTTGGTAGATCTAGAGCTCCAACCAGACTCTTGAATGTGCCCCTCACTTCCAGGTTGGAAGTCTCTTTGGATGAAAATCTTAACTTGCTTTTGGGGGATGGCTGAATTAGGTCAGGTTTATTTGCCACCAAACAAGTATCCCATCCCCCCCACCTCAGCCCTGAAACTGTAGGAGCTGGTCTGTTGTGCAACTGTTTTACAGGGAACTGGGTTCACCCTGACCAACCTTGAGCTATTTTAGGGTGGCCCTGCCCAGCTTAGTGTGTGTCAGTGGGTGAGCAAGACATGCCTCTGTAGACGGTGGCATGGCCTGTGTCGGCTCACACGTGTCCTGGGATCCTCCCTTCTCCCACCCCTCCGATGGCAAGCCAAGCGAGGTACTTGGCCAAAGGTGTGGCAGACAGGTCGCTTTTTTATCCTGCTAATGCAATGGGAACTCGGCCATCTGGTTGGCAATATAACTAGAGGGCCAAAGTCCCTGAATGGTTAGAGAGCCAAGGTCATTGTCAGCAGGCGGAGAGATCTAGAAGGGGGAATTCCAAAGCTTTAGGCTGGACAGTTTGTTCTTCACTTCCACCTCCTGCAGCTCATACTGTTAAGCCCTTCCTGGATTCAGAGATAGACTCTACTCTGACTCTTGATTTTGGAGGCCAGGGGAACAGCACCTTTGGAGATGATGTCTTTCAGTTTTGAGAGAATGTAATTGTTTTATTCTTGTAAGACCTCTGTTCCCCTCACTGTTGGCTAGCTGCCCCTCCATGGTCTCATCCCTGGAATGGTCTTGGTATTAAAATCGGCAGCTGGGCTGCATTATGAATGGTTTTCAGCTGCTCTCCCATCCCCAGGTCAGCTGCTGACAATTAAGTCATTAGCTGCGTTTGATACTCTAAAGGAAGGCATCCAGGGCGGAGGTGGGGGGAGCAGTACATATGTGAGATAGCCACAGAGCATCACAGAGGTCATGCCTCTAGGGAGGTACCTCACACGCAAGGCAGACGCAGAATGTCCCTGCCGAGAGTTGCAGGGCTTGGATGGCCATGTCTGGCTTATGTTGGGGAACTGCTTACTGTGGCTCTTCTGGGGACTCCAAGAGTAGGGGTGCCACATGGTTAACTTCTGAGTGCCCCGCAGTTGACACCCCTTTCCCTTGTGTTCTCCTGCCAGGTGGCGTCATCACCTATATTGGCTCCAGTGGCTCCTCCCCAAACCGCACCAGCCCTGAATCCCTATACAGTGACAGCTCGAACGGCAGCTTCCAGTCCCTGACCCAAGGTTGCCCCACCTACTTCCCACCATCACCCACTGGCTCCCTCACCCAGGACCCAGCTCGCTCTTTTGGGAGCATTCCGCCCAGCTTGGGTGATGATGGTTCTCCCTCTTCTTCATCTTCCTCGTCGTCATCGTCGTCGTCCTCTTCCTTCTATAATGGGAGCCCCCCAGGGGGTCTACAGGTGGCCCTGGAAGACGGTAACCGAGTGTCTCCCAGCAAGAGCACCAGCAACATCACCAGTGAGTCAGTTTCCAGCTGATTTGGGGGAAGGGAAGCTGTCCAGGTCTAGGCAGGGAGTTGATCTTCATGTGACAGCTATTCCAGGGCCTACTCAGGGCCTCAGGGCTTTCTCCTAGAGTTGCACCAGCTGCTGTTGGCCCCGTCTGGTCATCCAAGTGCCCCCTAGATACTGAAGTTCCTCCTCAGCTCTTCCCCCCACCCAGTCTCCAGCCAAGAAAACCTCCAGCTCTCTGGCCACTCAGAAACCCCCATTTACCTGCCTCCCCTCTCTTCCTGCAGAGCTGAATGGCATGGTGTTGCTGTGTAAGGTGTGTGGGGACGTGGCTTCGGGCTTCCACTATGGCGTGCACGCCTGCGAGGGCTGCAAGGTGAGGCAAGGAGGAGGGAAGGGCAGGGGCAGGTGACCCTCTCCCACAGGACACGTAGGCCTGGCCTGGACCAAGATGCTCACTCACTACCCTGCTCCACAGGGCTTTTTCCGTCGGAGCATCCAGCAGAACATCCAGTACAAAAGGTGTCTGAAAAATGAGAACTGCTCCATCGTCCGCATCAATCGCAACCGTTGCCAGCAATGCCGCTTCAAGAAGTGTCTCTCCGTGGGCATGTCTCGAGACGGTGAGGCAGCACCATGGCCCCGCCAGCTTCCCCACACCCTCCCCCTTTCTTCCTTCCACTCGAGGTTTCTGAATTAGTCCCTCCCTTAAAAAGTCCCAAGACTATGCATCTCATTTGCAGAGGGGGTGGCCATATTTCATCAGGGCTTGGGTAAACACACACTTCTCTCCCATTTAGTCTCTCTGGTCCCCTCCTACCACAGCCCTACTTGGAAAACCCCCTCCATGGGTGTGGCCTTCTGGGTTTTAGTTTTGATATGGAACCCCAAGTCCGTGGGGGCTTGCCCTTTCAGGAGGAAGGAAGAGAAACATGTGAGTGTGCGTGAGAACTTCCTGACACTGCTCTCATCCTGTCACAGCTGTGCGTTTTGGGCGCATCCCCAAACGGGAGAAGCAGCGGATGCTGGCCGAGATGCAGAGTGCCATGAACCTGGCCAACAACCAGCTGAGCAGCCAGTGCCCGCTGGAGACCCCACCCACCCAGCACCCCACCCCGGGCCCCATGGGCCCCTCACCGCCCCCAGCTCCTGCCCCCTCACCCCTGGTGGGTTTCTCCCAGTTCCCACAGCAGCTGACGCCTCCTCGATCCCCAAGTCCTGAGCCCACAGTGGAGGATGTGATATCCCAGGTAGCCCGGGCCCACCGCGAGATCTTCACCTACGCCCATGACAAGTTGGGCACCTCACCTGGCAACTTCAATGCCAACCATGCCTCAGGCAACCGTCCGGCCACCACCCCACATCGCTGGGAAAGTCAGGGCTGCCTGCCTGCCCCTAATGACAACATCATGGCCGCCCAGCGTCACAACGAGGCCCTGAACAGTTTACGCCAGGCTTCCTCCTCCTACCCTCCCCCCTGGCCTCCTGGCACTGCCCACCACAGCTGCCACCAGCCCAACAGCAATGGGCACCGTCTGTGCCCCACCCACGTGTACCCAGCCCCCGAAGGCGAAGCCCCTGTCAACAGTCCGCGGCAGGGCAACTCCAAGAACGTTCTGCTGGTGAGAGCGCTGGGGGTGATGTGGGCAGGGGGCTGGGGAGAACAGACTGAGCACAGGGTCGCTGGGTGTGTATGGAGGCTAAGTGCAGAGAGGATGTTCAGTCCAGCAGGAGGGGCTCTGCCTGGGAAACCCTGATCTCCACCTGGCACTTGATTGCTGCTTTACCTGAAAGACCCATCCTCCAAGGCCACAACGCTAACCCAGGCAGAATCTGGGGCCCAGACCTGCTAGGGAAGCCCCTCTGAGCTGGCCTGGCTCATACTCCCCTCCCCAAATCCTTCCTTTTTCCAGGCATGTCCCATGAACATGTACCCGCATGGGCGCAGCGGGCGAACTGTGCAGGAGATCTGGGAGGACTTCTCCATGAGCTTCACGCCTGCTGTGCGGGAGGTGGTAGAATTTGCCAAACACATCCCTGGCTTCCGTGATCTTTCTCAGCACGACCAGGTCACCCTGCTTAAGGCTGGCACCTTTGAGGTGAGTGACCGTTTGGGCTCCCTGCTCTCAACCTTGGGAAGTATCCAGCAGAATGGGGGTCTGGGGTGGGGAGGGGCCACCTTACTCTTGAGTGATTAGGAAGGGACAGAATCCCACCCAGTCCTGCCTGTGGATGGCCAGAACTTCTGTCATCTCAAATGGGGTCTAATCACATCTTGCTACCGTAAAATAACAGAGTACAGTGCTACCCCCACCACTCCATTCTAGGCATGAGCAGATTCACTTTGGTGAAGGGCCTTGCCCAGGGTCACAGGGAGTGACAAGGCTGAGACTCAGATTCAGGCCCACTGGATTCCAAAGCCAGTGGGATGTTCCCCATCCTTCCACCCGCTCTGCCTCATTGACCACTCAGAAACTAGCCCCAGTCTTAACTAAGAAATCCAAGGCAGCACCTGTAACCCGTTCAGAAAAACGGTAGGGGAGATTTGGCAAGTCTTGCGCCCCACCCAGGACGACTGTCCCTGCTTCAGGTGCTGATGGTGCGCTTTGCGTCGCTGTTCAACGTGAAGGACCAGACGGTGATGTTCCTGAGCCGCACCACCTACAGCCTGCAGGAGCTCGGCGCCATGGGCATGGGGGACCTGCTCAATGCCATGTTCGACTTCAGCGAGAAGCTCAACTCCCTGGCGCTTACCGAGGAGGAGCTGGGCCTCTTCACCGCGGTGGTGCTTGTCTCTGCAGGTAGGTCAGGCTCTCGCCTGAGCCTGACCGGGGAGGAGGCGGACGCAGTTCGATTCAACACACCTTTTATGGAGTACCTACTCTAGGCCAGGCCCTGCACTGGGCACTGGAGATACAGACATGATTCAGACACAGTCTAGCTCAGGAGACAGACTCATGCCCAACTAATTATAAAACAGTGAGATAAGTGTCACAGTAGAAGCATGAACCAAGGGCTTTGGGAGCACACACAACTATTTCTGCCTGGGGAGCTGGGGAAGGAGGTGACACTCGAGTGGGGCCTCAAAGGACAAGTAGAGATACTGCCAGGCATAGGAGGGGGGAAGGGCGTCCCAGGCAGAGGGGACCACAGAGCAGCGGGGGAGCTAGGGCCCTGCTGGGCCTGTTCAGGGAAGGAGAGTAGCCTGGTGGGGCAGGAGCGGGGCTGGCCTTGCTGAGGCTGGGCTCCTGGTTTGCAGGCATCTCCTGCTTTCGGGTCAGGGCCTGGGAGAGGGCATTATGTTCCCCCTCCCGCCCCTTCCCCATCGGCCCTCTGAGGGGCTTCAGGGAGAGGCTGCGTGGCCACCGCTGCATCCTCGCAGACCTCCGCGTCCTCCTCCTCCTCCTCGTCAGAGTCGGAGGAGCTCAGGGAGTCTGCCTCACTGCTGTCGTCTTCCCCACAGACCGCTCGGGAATGGAGAATTCCGCTTCGGTGGAGCAGCTCCAGGAGACGCTGCTGCGGGCTCTTCGGGCTCTGGTGCTGAAGAACCGGCCCTCGGAGACTTCCCGCTTCACCAAGCTGCTGCTCAAGCTGCCGGACCTGCGGACCCTGAACAACATGCACTCCGAGAAGCTGCTGTCCTTCCGGGTGGACGCCCAGTGACCCGCCCGGCCGGCCTTCCGCCGCTGCCCCCTTGTACAGAATCGAACTCTGCACTTCTCTCTCCTTTACGAGACGAAAAGGAAAAGCAAACCAGAATCTTATTTATATTGTTATAAAATATTCCAAGATGAGCCTCTGGCCCCCCCGAGCCTTCTTGTAAATACCTGCCTCCCTCCCCCATCACTGCACCTCCCCAGCCTCCCCTATTTAAACCACTCTCCCCCCACCCCACTCTTTCTCTCTAGCCCCCTGATCTGTTCTATTCCTGTCTCAAATCCAATAGTTCACAGCTGAGCTGGCTTCTGTGGTGTGTGCTCGTTCTGGGGGGAGGGGGAAGGGGTGGTGGAAATATGGCCAAGGCTGGGGGCACACCTCTCCATCTGGTCAGTTTGGGGGTGGGTACTCTGCCAGCAGATGGGAGGATACAGGGAAACAGCACGCAAGTCTAAGGGGGGGGGGTGCCCAAGGGGGTTATTTTCATCATATATTTATTACATAAATATATAGTAAAATAGACGAGCAACAATTACCATAAAAATATCTTTCTTTAAAATCCTGACCCAAAACACAACGGGGGTGAAAAATCGCACATAACAGACATACTGATTGTCAACGTGGGGCAGGAGTAGGAGCCCCCAGATCACCCCTACTGGCCCCAACCCCTCCCTGGGGAAGGGACCTACTGCCTTCCCTGTTTCTGGCCACAGCCCCCCTCCCCCCACCCCAGCACCAGCTTCTCATACATTCAGTAGCGCCTGCAGGGAAGTGTCCCCCTCCTCCCACCCAGGAGCTCCCAGGGCAGGAGTTGCTGTCCCCCTTCTGGACGGTGTCTGTGTCACACGCCCCGCCCTCTCCCAGCCCTGTAGACCCGCCACCAGGGGAAGGGGTAGGGGCTCCTCCACCCCCACCCTCCCCAGGTCTGAGCAGGGAGGAGGCTGGATGAGGTATGTGTGTTATGAGTGATGGGAGGGGGAATACTGAGATGGAGAGGCGGGTGGTGGGGGCGGGGTAGTGGTCATGGCTCTGGCACCCCCTTGTCCTGGCCTGGCCCCCTCCTCCTCGTCCCAGCAGCCCCTCCTCCCACCAATACTGCACCTGCTGCCCCCACTCTGCCTGCCCTAGTGCCCCGGGCCAATACTGGGGAAGGCAGGCTAAGCACCCACATCAAGGCCATCCCCCTCATTAGCACCAATGGCCCCCAGAAGAGGGCCCTGTCCCCCACTTGCAAAGCAGGGACTGGGACGGCTGGCTGCCCATCTAGAGCAGGTGCGTGGCACTCCTGAGTCCCCCAGCTCCTCCCCCACCATGTGTACTTGCTCACACATTCACACGGAGAAACACACACACACACATACACACCCTACCCCACTGAGAGTGGGGGGAGGGGTCAGGGGTTACGGGGAGGAGTGAGGGATCACAGCTCACACGACTGGGCAGAGGTGGGTGGGGAGGGAGGGTTTCCCAAGTGCCTGTAAGAGGCCAAGCCTCTTGGAGGCCTTTTCTCCACCATATGCATGGCTGAGAATGGGAATGGAGACATGGCGGTGGGGATGGAGGGACGGGGAGACAGCAGACAGGTCAGGAATTCCACTGGGCCCCCAGGGGTGGGAGGAGGGTATGAGAGGGCTTATCCATGGGACTGGAATAATACAGGAATCAGTACCCCAGAAGAGAGATGGGGATTGAGACAGACAAAGACCGCAAGGGCAGCCCAAGAGCCCAAGGGGGCGGGGCAGGCACACACACAGGTGGCAGCCTTGCTCTTCCAGGCCCTCCACCCCCCCGTCGGAACACCTGAACAGTGGGGAAAGGACATGCCCCGATGGGCTTCCCGTGTGTGTGTGTGTGTGTGTGTGTGTGTGTGTGTGTGTGTGTTTCCACGCATGTGTGTGCATGTGTATAGGGGGCTGTGGCAGGCTGAGGGTCAGGGTGGGGTGGCAGGTTCCCCACTGCTTAAGACATTTTGCCCCAATAGTGCAAAGCGCAGGAAGCCCTGGCCCCCCGCCCCCCGCCCCCTGCCCCATTCCCCATGGCTTCCGGGGGCATCTATGTCCACCCATCCATCCCTGCCGACATGCAGCCCTGAGCCCAGGGCCCTCCGGTCTGCTCTGTCCCTCCCCGCCCTCCCCTCCCCCACCCTCAGAGGGCTACCTCCTCCCTCCCTCTCTTCCCTGCGGAGTGGGCGCTGGCAAAGAAGGGAGGAGGAGGGCAGCTCACCCAAGTGCAGACCAACAGAGCACTCCTCACCAGGAGGGTGGGAGGTGGCTCAAGCCAAAGTCCCTGAATTAGAGAAAAGAAGAGGGGGAAGGGGTCCCAGGGGCACAGGGGCGGCTGGCCTAAAGAGCTTCAAAGGAAAAAGGCGGAGCACCAACCGCCCTCTCCCCCAGGGCCTTGACTAAGTGCCACTGATCTAAGCACCCCATTCTGGGGCCCGTCCGCCCAGAGTCTGGGGTAGTGCTAGTGGGAGTGGGAAAGAAGGAAGGCAGGGGTTAGAGAGAGCCCAGCAGACGGATGGGAACAGGGGCCCGCGGGTGTGCAGGTTCTGGGAGAAGCTCAAACACACCCCTTTCGCCTCCCCCCATGCTGCCCCCCAACCCCCGCCCCCGGGGCAGCAGCATCTGGATCGTAGCTAATACTGCAGGATGTGAGGAGGGCGGGAGCTTGAGCCACAGTTTTTCCTGTGTGGGTGCCAAGGTGCAGAAGAGGAAGGGGGGTGACAGGGAGAGGCCCCCGGGGCTGGGCACTTGAAAGGGGAGCTGTGCGGGCAGCAGGGCAGGCTGGTGAGGGGCCAGCTGGCATCCAGAGTGAGAGGTAGATGGAACTCAGCGGGCACGAGTGGCAGAGAGCAGAGGGAGTACTGGGGTGGGGGGTGCCAAAGGGCACAGAGGGAGGGGCAAGGCAAGGGGGCGTGGGCAGGACCCTGCTGTATTAGCTCACAGCTCTGATGGCAGCCCTACCCTTGGGGACCTGATGTGGGGGGGGGGGCAGTTCTCTCTGATTTGGGGGGAGGAGGGGCAGCTCTCAAAGTGCTTGGGGGTGGGAGGGGGGGTCCTCCCCTCTGGCCAGCCTCAGTTAATAACTTAATATCATCTCTCTATCAGTCGCTCGCTCTTTTTTCCTCTGTCTAGTATTTCTTCATTTATCTTCTCCCCTTGCCTGGTTTCCAAAGTGCAGTTAGAATGACTGTAATTTTTAACCTCCAGAGGAGGAGCCAAGCCAAGCCTTTCTTTGCACCAGGCATCTGGGGAAGCAGAGAGGCCCTCAGCCTGGAGGGGGGACCTAGGCCGAGAGACTGGGAGAGGGGGATCTCTCGTGTGTGTGTGTGTGTGTGTGTGTGTGTGTGTGTGTGTGTGTGTGTAGGGGGTGAGTGAGGGCCTTTGCCCCCACCCCACATTCCTCTATCCCCTACGGTCAAGATGGCTTGTCCGCTCTTAGTTCTCCCTCCCTTCTCCTACCTTCTCAGAGGACAGGGTCCTGGGAACTGCAGGACACGGTCCCCCCGCCCGCCTCCCACACTGTCCTTTTCATAGCAAGTTCATTTGTTTGCCCTGTCCCAGGGCTGGAGGTTCTGAGGAGGGACAGGGCAGTGTGGGGGTGTGTGTGGGGAGCTGAATCTATCCAAGGATGAGAGGGAGGAGAGAAGAGGTGTGGGGGTCTCCCTCAGCCCCCAGCTCTGCCCCTTCTCTCCAGGCTCCTCCCCACCAGCTCCGCACACCCTCTGGCCGCCTGAGGCTTTAGACTTCCTGATCCTCAAAGACCTCGAGGAAGAGTGGGGGGAAGAGTTCGGTGGGGCACTCGACTTTCATGTGGAGGAAGCGGCTGGCGTGGCAGGCCCCGATCATGCGGAGGTCAGTCACCTTCATCAGCAGCTTGGGCCAGAAGTGCGGAATGTTGTGTTTGCGGTGGTTGACGTAGTGCTCGAACGCCAGCAGGTACGCCTCCTGACTCTTCTCAATCTTGTCCACACACAGCAGGCCCGAGCGGTCTGCAGGGAAGGAGGGGCACGAGGCTGAGAGGGTGCAGGGGGGCAGAGGCCGAGAGGCTGGGGGAGAATGGAGAAAAACATGCATTCTGCGGGGGCAGGGGGCAAGCACAGGGCAAAGCCGGTGGAGGGGCTGGTAAAGCAGACAGAGGAGTCAGAGGTGGGCCTGGGAAGGGAGGAGACTAGGAGATGAGGCAGGCCTAGGGGGTGGAGAGGTGGGGTGGGCAGAGGAGTAGGAGGAGGTTGGGGGCAGGGACAGGGGTACTGAGAACAAAGGAGGGAGGGGAAGAGAAGGTGGATGGGAACAGAGTCAAGGGTGGGGAACAAAGGGGACTATGAGAGACAGAGAGCAGATGTGGGGCAGAGGTGAAAAATGAAGCCAGGATAGAAAAGGGCGTGGGAAGCTAGAGATGGGCCTGGAGAGAACAGAGGGGGGATGGGTGACAGAGCAGGGGACAGTGGACAGAGGATGGGCCTGCGGACAGGGATAAGCTTGGGGGACAGAGAGGTGGGCTTGGGGAGCAGAGACTGAGGGGTTAAAGAAGGACAAGCCTGGGGCCCAGCCAAGGTCTCGGGCCCTGGAAGCTCCGGAGCCCACCCAGCCAGGCTAGGTACCTGTTGACATTAGCAGCACAGCCTGCAGCAGAGCCACTTCCGTGTCATCCAGGTTAAAGGCAGAGAGTGACTTGCCCAGTTCAAAGATGGCGTCAGAGACGACACCCAGGCCGCCATTCTTGAGCTGCTCCCGCTTGACAGCCATCTCCCCGCTCAGCGTCAGGGTGTCGCTCTCGGGGTCATAGCGGACAGCCGCCCGCAGGGACATGATCTCCATGCAGCACCCCTTCAGGAGAATGATCTGGTCTTCGCAAGGCAGCTGCAGAGTCACAGGAACACTCAGCATGACCCTCCCCATGAGTGTCCCCTGAAGGTGCCCCTGGGAACTGCAAGGCCACCACCAACCGGGAACACATGCTCTGGACAGCTACCCTTGCACTGGGTGGCAGACCTACCTTGCTTCACTAACCCTCGCAACTAGGTCTCTGAGTTAGGTCCTGTCATTACCTCCATGCCCACTGCAGATGAGCAAAGGGAGGTTTAGGGAGTTAGGCCATGTAGCCAAGCTCTCAAGCCAGTAGGGCAGCCTGTCCACAGAGTTAGAGCTCTTTAAAATAAGAATTTCCAGAGTCAGGATGGTCATGTAGACTTGCAGGGAGATGGGCAGGAAGAGGCTGGGGGTGCAGGGCTGGGCCCATGGAGCCTGTTAGTTCTTAGGAATCAGCTCATCCTGTGCATGCGTGTGTGCGTGCATGTGTGTGTGTTGGGTGTGTTGACCTATAGGAATTGCTCCCTGTCCAGAGAGCTTCAGAGAAGGATGAGCTGGGACTGGGTGACCCGGGGAGCAGCCCAAGGCTTCCGTCCAGTGTGACACCAGGTCTCTCCTCCCATCCATCACTCACCTCGGAGAACATGGGCAGTTTTTTGGCAAAGTCCACCACGCGGGTGATGGCCGGGGTGATGATCTTGGTAAACTCGCTGAAGGCCTCAAGGTCCACCTTGTCTCCGTCTGGCATGGAGACGATGGGTGACTGGCCGATGTCGTCCGGCTAGAGGGAGAGATGGGGGTCAGTTGGGGCTGCAGACCCCTTTCAACCACTCACTGAGGCTCCCTGCCCACCAGGGGGAGCTCCAAGGCAGCTTGGGGAAGCGGGGGCCACCGCACCTAGAGACACTGTGTCCCAGTCCTAGGGCTTCTCCCACCTCACGGCAGAGAACAAACTAGCACCAGAGCTCCAAGATGGCTAATAAGAACAAGGATCGTAACACCAGTAGCGGCAATGCCATAACAACAGAAGCTACATTTGACTAATACGTAGCTAGGAATTAGGCCATGTGTTTTACACATATTATCTCATTTAATCCTCACCATGACTTATCACCACTAGTTGATGTTATACTTATCACCATTTCACAGATGAGGAAACAGACAGAGTGCAGCTAAGTAATAAGCCCAGGTCGAGAGCCTAGTAAGCGGTGGAAACAGGATCTGAACCGTTACACACACACACACGTGCTTGCTTTCAGAGCTGGTGCTCCTTCCAGTGTACTGTTTCACCCGCTGACACACTCCAGCCATCAGGAGTTCTCTGCCTTCCCCCACCACACACAACCAACTGTCCATCTCCTTCCACGCTTGGCATTCAGCTTTGCCAAGGCCCAAAACAACATGTGGCACCCAGGAGGCTCCCCAAAATACTGTCCCATGACTGTGTCCTTGCCCCTGCCTCCCAGTCACTGTGGAAAAAGGGGGAGAGATCCTCCCCACTTCACTGGAAATTTGATGAGGCAAGGCCCTGCCCTCATCAAATCAGATGGAAAAGGCAGTAACACACACACAGGTGTACAAATCAGAACTGCCAAGCTGTGCAGACTAGCAGCTTTGGGGTGGACTAACCTAAGAAGGCTTCCTGGAGGAGGTGAGACTCTGAATTCGCTCCCCTCGCCTGGCCACCAGGCTGCCACTCTCACTCATGCCCCTTCTCTCCTTACCAGGAATTTCCGCCTCTGCTTCCAATGGCTGCCCTGGGCGTTCGTGCTCCGATGGGCCTCCGTGGCAACATGGATCAGGTCCCACTCTTCAGGAGTGGGCTCTGGTCGCTGCTGCAGTGATCGGATCATCTCCTCCTTCCGTCGCCGCTCTCGGTTCTGCTCAATCAGCTTGCGCTTGGCCACCCGCTTCGAATCATCTAGAACCACTGTCAACAACAGACACAATGCCCTTTGCATGGCACACTCTGCCACCTGCTCAGAAACTACTCTTCCCAGTGTTCAGGTTGGAGAAACTGAGAGGAAGGGCCAAGAGAGGCTAAATGACTTCCCCAGTAGTCGGGTGGCACAACCTGGATCATGATCATCACTGGGACCACATCAACTCCAACCCAGAGGATACCATGTTCTGGTCTAAAGGTGACAATGGTTACTGGGAAACAGAGCCATCCAGTCCCTAGCTAACAAAAGGCCCTCTCTCACCCCACAGAGAACTGGAGTGCCTTCCCTGGCAGTCAGAGATACTGCGTTATGGTGCGGTACTCAGGACTTATTTCTACCCAACAACTCTCTGAAGACCCTTGACTGGTGAAAGGCAGGTAGGCACCAGGGCCTGTGCTCAGGGCCAATAGAGGAATCCTCTGTTTCCTTTTCTTCTGAGATGAGGGCAGCAGGGACTGCTGAATTCCCTGAAGATTCTGAATACTCATTCCATCACCAGCCTGACCCAGATGGTCACTCTGCCCTGTGGGTACCCTGGAAGGGAGCTGCCACATCTGAACACACCCCCCCTACAGCTGCCTGGCCCAGTTCCCCCCACCCATCCCCTTACAGTCCATGGCCATGCCCACAGCGATGCACTTCTTGAAACGGCACAGCTGGCATTGATTGCGGGTGATCTTGTCAATGACACAGCAGCTGTCATATTTGCACGAGTAGGTGGGATGGAGGTTCTTCTGGATTGTGCGGCGAAAGAAGCCCTGGAGTGGGGGCGTGGAGGGGAGAGACAGAGCATGGTGTGATCACGACCTTCTCTTCCTGAACCAACCATGCAGCTCTCTGGCAGGGGGTGGGGGGCTAGGGGAATTAGTGAGGGGACCTGGCATCCTCTGGACAGAGCAACCCCAGCATCACCTGGGCTCTGCCAGGACTTAGAAACACACGTCTTCAGCCCCCAACTGCCTACGGGGTACCTGGGGAGTGGTGGCAGCAGAGGTAAGGATGGTGACCACGGAGAGGAGCTTTGAGCCTTGGAGGGTGTGAAATATGACGAGGCCTGAAGAACAGCCACTGTGGACATCCAATTAATACCTGATTTTCCATCTTGCTAAACGACTCTAGAAACAACACTGGCCCCAAACCATTCTCATACACACTGCCTGTTGCCTATGCAGGTGGAATTCATGAAATGGTGGAGGGGCAGGGAGAATGTCAAAAAAAAATCAAGAAAAGGCATTGGGCATGGACTAGTATTAGCTTGAAAAGAAAATTTTCAATTTTATATACAGAGTTTAACCTTTGCTTTAAAGGAAAAAAAACCTCAAGACTCAAGATGGCAGTAATAATATGAAGGGCTAACGTCTGCTGCATACTTACAATGAGCCAGGAGCTTCTAAACCTTTTCTTTCATGTATCATCACCTTTAATGCTGGCGTCAACCCCATGAGGTAGGAACTGTTACTATCTCCATGTTGCTGACTAAGAAACTGAAGCTTGGAGAGACTGAACCATTTGCCCAAAGTTATATGGCTAAACGGTCAGAACTGGACCTGAGGTATGAGACGCAAGGTCTGAGCTCTCAGATTCTGGGGTGCAATTAAAATCCACCGATCAAAAATACGGATTCCCGGGCCTCACTCTAAACCTATACCATCAGACTCTCTAGGAGCGGGAAGACATCTCTGTCCTTTTGGGATGACCCACTGGGACTCAGAGGGCCTTGAGGGTGAGACTCTCTGTTCTGTGCTACACTGCTGGTGATGCTTCCACGAATGCTGCTAGAGGACTCTCCATTCCTGGTGGTCTTGGCTTGACTGACAGCAAGAAAAGAGGACCTTGAAGCCTCGATGTATTCTTAATCTTTCTGTTTCTTGAAAGGTCTTATATTTTCAGGAGGTGATGACTCTAGACAAACCATGTAGGTTGAAATGCCCAAAGTGAGATCTAATTAAGTCTCCCCAAGTCTACGACCTTGTCCCCTCTGCCCAGGGAGACTCTGCCATCCTCTCCTCTGGGCTCCACCATGCCCCTCCCGAGCAAAGGTTCTCAACCTTTCACGGGCAGTGGAAGCAACTGGGGAGCCTGTTCCAAGGCAGATGCCTGGCAGCCACCACAAAATGTTCTGATTGAGTAGGGCTGGGATGAGGCCTGGGGACCTGCACTTAACAAGTACTATAGGCGGTCCAGGAACCACATTTAAAAAACACTGATATTGCTTTCAGCTGACGTCAGTCTTTCTCTGGTAGGCTGTGAGCAGCTTGAGGTCAAGGCAGGTACTACACATCTGACACTTAATACACTGAGTGGATGGATGGAAGCAGACATTTGTTGAGTGCTTCTTTTCTGTTTGGCACTGTGTTAAATACTCGATGTGCATTATCTCATTTAATTCCCCCAACAATGCTATGTGGTAGGTATTATCATTATCCTAACCCATTTTATAGATGAAGAACCTGAGGCTCAGAGAGATGAGGCCTCTTGCCTAGGAGTGGCAGAGCAGTGATTATGAATGAACAAATGAATGAATACGGGAAATGATGATGAAATAGGTGGGCTTTAGGTTACACGTTTATAGAGCTGTCTGTCGGGCCAGGTGCTGAGGGACTTAAGGGAACGAGTCGGGGGCTCAGGTGGTGGGGGAGGGGCAGGAGCTGGCTGGTCCATACCTTGCAGCCCTCGCAAGTGATGCAGCGATAGTGATAACCGGTTGCCTTGTCCCCACATACGACACACTGCTCGTCTTTGTCCAGGTAACTAGGGATATACCCTGGGAGGGAGGAAGGGAGGCAGGCAGGCAGGCATGGCTTGGGGCCCCAGCAGAGAGGCTTTGATACTCTCTCCATCCCCCCACTTTTCCTTCCTTGCCCAGCCTCCCTGAAGGGTTCTCTGTCTCCAGGCAGAGTCCTGGAGACATAACAGAGGTCATCTTGCTCATCCCCTTCCCTAAGAATATGGAGAATCCAGTTCTTCTGATTGCCCCTTCAGGGCTTTTCTCTCTTGCTGCATCCCAGGGGCAGGGGACACAGGAGAAGGAGAAGCAAATCTCGGCAGCAGCTCATCTCGGGGACCTCAGGCAAGGGCGTGATGGGAGAAGAGAAGGGAAGAGGCCCTTTCTGACCTACTCCATCCTCAGTGGCTGGGGCATGCTCCACGTCACACATCTCACCCAGACAAGTCCATCCCAAGCTCTCCAGGAGGCTCTTCCCACAGGACACAGGACCTGCTGGTACAAGCCCAGGCCCCGGAAGAGCCCTTTGCTGGTTCGGTGGGGTTGAGGGTGGGGAGGAAGGGTACATACAGCCAGGCTCACCTGACATGCTGGTTTTCAGGGAACATTGGCCGTTCTTTCTTTTTCGCTTTCCATCTGGTGACCTGGTACTGGATAGGGGTAAAGTGGGTAGAATCAGAGAGCAGACCTTGGGCAGCCCCTCTTTGCATCCAAGAGGCTGAGGTTATGCCTCAGGCCTGACTCCCTCCATCTACCTCGCACCTTCAGGTCAGCTGACAAAACTGAGAAGGGTCCAGCTATCTGAGCAAGAGATAAGGGGCTTGGCTGGAGCACAAGTACGTTCAAGGGTCCCAACACACACTCACACACACATTAGAGAACCTTAAACATCCATCATCTATAAAACATCGACATATTTAAGCCTTCAGTGCTTGACACATATGCAGAAAGAATCAGAGAACATGAATCTTTAGGACATGCTTAAAACTATATAAGCTTAGAATACACACAAATATATGCAGCATAAAACCAGCACATATGAACATATGAACAACTATGCTGCCTTCAGTATAAACCCAAGCATGGTATGTAAGCAGCAGTCTCTATTATCTATGTGGATGTGACTTTCAGGGCTTTCTCAAATGTTATACGGCCTCAAGGATACGCCCACATGTTTCACAACCCTCTAGACAGGCACCTAATAATACCATGGCCCTCCCCGCAGCGAGCATGTCATTTGATTTTCAGCTCATGCACACACGCTAGATAACCACAGTGGACCACCAGAACCTAGACTCAAGAACATGAGAAAAGGATGGGACTCCCAAAGCCACCCTGTCCATGGGCCCCATTTAACAGAACAGCAAACTGAGGCCCCACCTGTGCCAGCTGACACGGTGGGCAGGGGTCAGAGCCAGAACAAAGACCCAGGGCCCCTCCATGTAAGGTATTATAGCAGCCCTCAGCCACTGCACACGCATGTGGCCAGCCTCTCCACATACGTGTTACATAACCTCGGCACACACAGATTACATAAGCCTTCTACATGCATGCATGGATTGTATAACCTCTCACCCCCCCCCCCCCCCGCCCCCGCCATGTGTGGCATGTTGCAGAGCCCTCCCTCCAGAGTCCCATGCAACTACCAACACACTGACACAGTGACCTTGGCCAGGGTCACAGTCACAGATAGCTCTGTGTCCCACACACCCTGGGGATTGCCCCTGTTTAATTTCTAGAACGGTTAGAGGGTCAGATCTGCCTCCTGTCTCCGGAGGGGTGGGTGTAGGGGAACGCCTAGCTATCGAGGCCCCAGCTGAGCTGGCGGTCTTCAGCAATTAATCAGACTTACAGCCTCTGGGTGCAGTACCAGAGCTAGCCACAAGGTGGCGCAAGGACATGGGGGAGGGGAGGCTGTCAGGGGAGGGGCTGCAGTCCTGGGGGGACCAGGAACTGGCATTCCCGCCTTTCTCTGCCTTAGGAGCAGACTCTCCCAGACCCACAGAAGTCTGGGCATGGAGGTACAGAGGCTGTAAGTGAAAGCTATGCAATGACAGGGTACATCTTTTTCAGAGTTCCCTGGGGTAGGGACTGGGTAGGGGGATACCCCACTGCCCTTACCTAACCACCAGCCCCATCTACTTACTCCACCCTTCCAGGGACCCAGTCTTGGGCCCCAGGGCTTTGCTGGGCCAGGACTCCAGCCTCCTGGCTCAGGATCTGGTCTCCTAGGCAACGGCCACACTGCTCCCCAGAGCACCCATCCCCCACCCTCTCCCCGGCCATAGGCACAGGCTGTACCCAGCTCCCAGGGCACCATGCCAACAGAGACGGAGCTCTGTGCTGCTTGGAGCTGATGGGAGAGGCAGAGACCCTCTGGGCTCCTGAAAGGCACTGCAGATGGTAGGTAAGCCATCCCTAGCTGTGTGTGCAAGGCTGATGTCTGCTCCACGTGGGAGCAAAATCTTCATAGCTGGTATTCACTTCCACTTCCTGGGAGGAGCTCCATGGTAGTGCCCGCCCTTGCCCATGAACAAGGAAGAGCTTGTGAGGCTCCCAATAGCTTCCAAATATAAGTGTGCGCTGTGACCAACAGCTACTGGACCATGTGCTCTGAAATGTCATGTAACAGGCACCATGGCTTCTGGACTGCACAATGGCAGTCAGAAGGGAATGAGCTGCTAGGGAGAGGAGGAAAGGAGGCAAATGGCAAGGCTGTTTGGATTCCACAGATGCAGGTGAGGGTGGCCGAGGGGACCAGGCAGGGGGGCAGGATTTGAGATGCCCAGCACCATCCAGGGAGGGGCCATGTGTCTGCCGCCTGTAATTACTCTACATCACCTCCCCCTTTTAGAATGGGCATCTCTCCATCCAGGTGCCTAATTCCCTGCCACATGGGAACATGACCTCATCTCCTGGGCAAAGGTAGGCAGCAGGCTGGCTGGCCTCATGCCCCCGCCCTGGCCCCCACCACAGAGGTACTTAAAAGGCCCAAGCTCAGCTCTCTTGGGCCCAGCCAGGTGACCCTGCTTGCTGCCTAGGAGTTGGCACGACGTAGCTGCCGAACGCATTACCTGCTCTCCTCTGGGTCTGACCCACACTCCACCTTGCTTGGCTTCTGTTCCATTCACTTCAATTCCATCCAGGATGCCCTCCAGCACGCCGAGAGACTGGGGTGGGCACACTGGCCCCCCCGGCACACCCACAGGCCACCCACCCCCTGCCACCCAGGCCCTAGGGCACAGCACCCATGGTGCCCGCCTCAGCACTTGGCCTTTCACACCATGCCCTGAGCCCCAAGGGGGGCGGGCGGTGAAAGGGGCCAGGGAATGGCAGGTGGTAGGGCTGGGTCGGGGAGCAAGCTGGGCCTGTAAAGGGGTCCTGGGTGGGAAGAGTAACTTCTGAATCTTGTCCTGTCCAGAGGTCCCTGCAGAGAGAGGAGAGAGGCAGGGATAAGGTGGCGCCATGGTGGGGCTAGGCGAATAGGATTCCTTTGGTACCAACATTTTCGGGCTCATAATGAGATGATGGGGGACTTCCCTGGTGATCCAGTGCCTAAGACTCCATGCCCCCAATTCAGGGGGCCCAGGTTCAATACCTGGTCAGGGAGCCGGACCCCATAGGCTGCAACTAAGAGTTCGCAAACCACAACTGAAGTTCCTGCATACCGCAAGGAAGACCTGAGATCCAGTGTGCCACCACTAAGACCTGGAGCATGCCAAATAAATAAATACTTTGAAAGAGAAAATAATGAGATAGCGGTAGTCATAGAGGGCAGGCACAGGGAGAGGACTAGGATAACCATTCAAATCAACAGAGAGCAGGCAAAAAAATAAAGAACCACCACATAGCCCGCAAGACTGGAGATCCACAGCCTGATCTCCAGACATGAACAAGGATGGCGGGAAAGAATGAGGTCATCCATGTACCTTGTCTCAATCCTCACAATCAAGTGAGGGCCCTTGTGTGTGTGTTAAGTCGTTTCAGTCGTGTCTGACCCTTTGCGACCCCATGGACTATAGCCTGCCTGGCTCCTCTGTCCATGGGATTCTCCAGGGAAGAATACCGGAGTGGGTTGCCATTTCCCTCTTCAGGGGAATCTTCCTGACCCAGAGATCGAACCCGCCTCTCTTGTGTCTCCGGCATTGGCAAGCGAGTTCTTTACCACTAGTGCCACCTGGGAAGTTCCTGGCCCTTAATATGCATCTATTAAACATCAGCTGCTGTTACCAACCCCCTCGCCAAGTTTTCCTAAAACTCATCAGTACTGTAAGGCAAGAGGCCACCAGAGATGGGCAGCTTTGAGCCCAGGCACAGGGCGGCAGGGGGGGGTGGGGGGGGGCAGAGGGGTGTACTGGGGAAGGAAGCATGGTTTGTAGAGGTGGCATGCAGGAATCCTGAACACCCACCGGAATGCCTTAATGAAGAGGGACGCTGAAAACAGTAGGGAGCTGCCCCCTCCCCCAGCTGCTGGCCCAGTTATGACTCCCCAACCCTGGCCCCACAAGGTGATTCCCATACAAGGTCCCACATCACACTTCCCAGTCTGAGGACCAGGCTTCCCCTTCCCCATTGGTTTAGCTGAGCTGCCACCCACCAGGAAGGCAAGGGAACAGGGAATGGAAAATAACCCCCGTTAATGGCACATAGAACATGTGCCCTCTGGTATCAGAACTTCGCAGGTGAGTAAACGAAGCCTCAGAAAGCTTGAACATTCACTCAAGTGGGCGCAGCTAGTCAGCAGCCTGCCTCCAACGCTGGCCTTGTTCTGCTACCTCGGGTCTAGGGCAGTGCCAACCTGGGCCAACCATTCCCTCCATGCCACACTGCTGACCCCAGGCTACAGACCTGAGGCTCCGTGTCTGCCCACACAGGCAGGTGTGGGCACATGAGAGGGGACAAAAGGTGCAGCTTCCCACACACACCCCTTCAGCCCTCCATCGTGCAACTGCTGCACCAGAGGCTTTGCCCCTCGGCCCCACCTCCAAGAACTGATAAGGAGTCTGGGTGGGAGAGGAAGGGAGAGATAAGTCAGGCCATTGGGCAGGGCAGGGCCAGGCCATGGGACAGGGCACTGGGGTGAGTCCCCATCCTGGGGAGCAGGGCAGGAGGACAGAAGGGTCGCCCATTCTGCCTTTGATACCCCCATAGACCAGAACTGGGCACTGGGGGCTGGACAGGAGACACGGGGGGGGGGGGGGGGCGGCGCGGGTGCGAGCGGGGAGCCTTAGCCCAGGGAGCCGTCAAGAAAGTAGGTCAAGTTTTTCTTGGCTTGCGGAGAAATTCCTGTTATAAATTTATAATGGCGTAGCCAGCCCTAAGGGGTGGAGGTGGGGGAGAAAAGGAGTGGGTGGGGTTGCCCAGAGCCTGGGCACAGAGGCCTGCTGCTCCCAGCCAGAGCGCTGAGGGGTAGGGGGGGCCAGGGTAGCCGTGGGGGTGGGGCTGACAATAGAGGGCTATTTTCTGTCGCCTCTGTTTCCACCTCTCTCTGTGCCCAGTGAAGCTTCCTTTGGTCTGTCTGTCTGCATCTGAATGTCTCTCTCTCTCTCTCTCCCCAGGGGGCTGGGTGTCTCCCTGTCTCCCCCTCCCCCCAAGACTGTGCCTCGGTGCTTGGCACACCCTGGCTGTGGTGCTGCCCCCGCCTGTCTCCTGCCCACCTGGCATGCTGCCACCACTTGTTTACAGAAGCTGGAAAAATCCACTCGCCAGCCTGAGGCCCGGGCGCCCCCGGGGAGGGGAGGAGGCAGGCACAGGAGTGGGCAAAGGGAGAGAGGGGCAGCCCTGGGGAGCAGGCCCTGGGGGCAGGTGAAGGCAGCCAGGGAGTGCAGGAATGGGTGCCGACAGCTGTGGGCCAGGCAAGGCAGGGAGTCCTGGCGGCAGCGAGTGGCGTGGGCAGCTCCCTCTCAGGCCATAGAGCTGGAGGAACCCCCTCCCCGCTCACTCCTGCCACTGCCCCTACAGGGCACACCTGGGGCAGCGCCAACCTAAGCCACCATGTTTATCTTCCCTTCCCCCTCCCAGGCCCAGTCTTAACTCCAAATGTGTCTGGGCACTGCCAAGGGCTTGCACGTGCCTGCTGGGAGGGGCGTTGAGCAGACCGGTGCCTGCTGCCTGTCGGTACCACCTAGGATCCCCGGAGGCCCTGGCAGCGGGCAGTGGAGCAAGGTCCTGCCCTCGCTGCTCAGGGCACCCTCGCCTGGCACTTAGCAAGAGGCTGGCACCCCTGAGGGCTCCTTGTCATCTCTCTGGGGACATACCTGGGCCTCTGAGGCGACAGAGCGGGCAGAGAGCCCAGCATGCAGGGAGGCACACGGCACGTGGGCCAGGCCTGCGTTGGCCGTGGGCAGATGAAAGTCCACAGGGAAGTGGGGCGGGGACACCCACCCTGAAGGGCAGCCTCTCACCCCTCCTCCTGGAATCCTGTCAGTTCCGCAGAGGAAGAGGCTCAGGCCCCTGCAGGCAGAGGGGCTGGAGCCATGCTGCAGAGGAGGCTGGACAGCCGGGAGGCAAGGCCCACCTGTCGGCGGGCCTGGCCACCCACTCCCTCTTTGTCAGATAAGAGCTGCCTGGTGGCAGTGTGGGCAAGGCGCCCGTGGAGGGGAAACATTTCATTAAGCTTAAGTGCTTCTGGGATGGGGGGACAGAGACAAGAGGCCGATGCAGCATCCATAGGCACCATGCCAGGTCCCCGCTGCCGGGACTGTCCCACTCTGCAGTCCTGTGGACCCAAGGGACTCCCTGGAAGGATGCCGAGGGCTGCCAGAGGGGGCACACTCTTTGCCCTTGGATCAAGCCCCCAGGTCTCCACACCAGACTCCTCTGTGTCTACTCTTGGCTTTGGCCCCACCTGTCAGGGCCCCTGAACTTTGTCCTTAACGCGCTAAGGGAAGCCCAGCCCTCCTCCTTGCCAAGCAGAGGGAAGGACACACATAGAGAGAGGGGGGCTGAGAAAAGGGGAGAAAGAGGAGGAGGAGAAGGGTGAAAGGGACAGGGACGAAGGGGGAGAGGAGAGGAAAGATGAGGAGGGGCAAGAACAAAGAGATGGGCCGGGACTGGGGTAGAGGCAGGGATGACAATGAAGTAGATGGAGAAGAAGAAAGGCGGCAGGGAGGTGGGGGTGGGGAGAGAAGGGTGGGGGAGACAGAAGGACAGAGGAGGGGAGGAGACACAGAGAGAAAGGTAACAAAGGAAGATGGGTGGGGGGTGCTCGGTGCCCCGCCCAAGTCCCACCTCAGAGGCTGGGGGGAGGGCAGAGCAGAAATGGTTTCCACGGTGACAGCTGGTTCTTGGTGGCCTGGCATGTGGGCTATTAATAGTGCTGTGGGGAGGTTCGCACCTCCCTCTCCCCTTCCCCTTTGCCTGCTGCTAGGGTGGGGGGAGATACTTCACCCCCACTCCCAATTATCTGGCACTGATGCCCCGACTGCACACCATGGGGGCCAACAAGGGTGATGCTAAGAGGCCCAGGTGGCCACTGCAGCCCACACACAAACACACACACACCAGACACACGCGCAGGCATGCACAGGCAAACACAGGCATCTGTGTGCAGACATGACCGCCTGTGCCAACGTGGGCTCCCATGGGCAGCCACAGACACCAACAGCCCCCCGGGGGTTCTGGCCACGGCGGCAGCAACACAGGCCCCCAGGTTGAGGGCTGGGTGCCTCTCAGGGCTGGGACCTTTATCTCCTTTCCCAGATCCCCCCCCTCCCCCCCCCCACCACCCCGTGCTACTCTCAGGTATGGACTGGGGGGGGCGGGGCTGCCCCACCCAACTCCTGTTATCCCAGTGCTGGGAGAGAGAGGAGGGGTGAAGGCGGGAAGGGAGGTGCTATTTGGCAGGTGTGTGATGGCAGAGGAGTACACAGACAGAAGCAGGCACCAGCTTGGCAAGCGGGAGGGGCCAGGGGAAGGCAGCAGCCTTCGGTGGGCTCTCAGAGGGCCCCCATGAGAAGGGATTCTGGAGCTCAAGGGCAGTGACCCCTGACGTCTGATCTCCTGAGCCACTCTGGGGCCTTGGAGGCTAATGGGAGATGGGGGTGGGGGATATAAGGGGGAGATTGGTTACTTAAACAAAAGGATCCTCTCCCCCAAAAGAATATAACAGGAAACTCCCCCCTGCAGGTCAGAGACAGAAAGACATAAACAGTAGCCTTGACTTGGGCCAGATGCCCAGTAGGAACATCAAAGACTGTCAGGCTTCCGCCCACCCCCAGCATAACCTCACCCACCTGCTGCTCTCCTGCCCCTCCTCCCACCCCAGGCCAGCTCCCATCAGGCAGCAAGGTGGGCACCCAGGTGTGGGGCTCACCTCCACACTCCCCACCGCGCCTACTGACAATGGTGGTGCCCACAGCTCCTGCTCAAGAGCTCAGCCCCTTCCCTGCCAACCCACAGCTCTCCATACCTACCCCCCACTCCCCGCAAGGAATGGAGAGGGAGATCCAAATAGCCAAGAAGGCAGAGTTAGGAGCACCCCTAGGCTGAGCACGCTCTCCCTGCCCCCACCCCCCCAGCAGCCAGTGGGTAATCGGAGCTGGGAGCTGGGGCAGCTGAAGGCTGGAGGCATGAATGTCACGGGGCCAAGGCGCTCACTGCAGATGGCATCATGGGCACAGGGCTGGGGTCCTCCTTTCCCCACTCCCGTCTTCCAGGGAGGAGGTGGCACAGAGGAGTCTGCGAGCCCTGGGGAGCTCCGCCCAGGAGGGAAGGGAATGGTCGAGGGGACACGAAAAGCGGGGATGTTCTCCCTGGCACCCCCAGAGAGGCAGAGATAGCCCCCAGCCAAGCCGAACAGGCACAGGCAGGGTTGGAGTGGTGGGGGGAGGGACTGAGAGGGAAGCGGGGAGAGAGGAGCAGGGAGACGAGGGAGGGAATGAGGAAAAGGGAGGAGAGATCGAAAATTGTGTGTGTGTGAGAGAGAGAGAGAGAGAGAGAGGGAGAGAGGGAAAGGGAGAGAGCGGGAGAGGGGGAGAGGGGAGGGAGAGAGAGAGAGCAGGCGAGAGCGAGCAAGTAAAAGCAGCCGAGTCTGCCCGCACACACACGGACACGTGCAGACACACACACTCACCCCGCATGCGCAGAGCCGCGGGCTCCGGTACCCCATTCCAGCGGATAGTCAGAGCCCTCCCCGGCCCACACATGCACAAAATGCGCACACATGGATGCGCGCACAACACGCCCACTCACTGCTGTGTACCAAGACGCCCGATAGCCACCAAAGCCTGGGGTCCGCGCACTCCCCTTCCCTCGCCCACGCCCCATGCGCCTGGGTAAAAGAGAAAATGAAACAGGCGGCTCTGGGAGCCAAGAGCTCATCTCCTCCTTACAAGAGGAAGCGAGGAGGAAGAAGAGGCGTGGGGGCTGGGTCCAGTCCCACTGCTCTGTGCCAGTGCCAGAGGCGTGCTCTTGGCCCTAACCTTTAACCCCAGTCCCCGTGCCCAGACTGGGTGCCCGCCTCCAAAGCAGGGGAGCAAAGATAGCGTTTTCTGGGCACCGGTGAGTTCCATCTTGCTCTCCTTGTCTGCCCAGAGAACTGACGCCTCCCTCTGGACCACCTTACAGCCCCGCATGCCACAGGGTGGCCCCCCTTTGGTGCCCCAGCCGTGGCCTGCCAGGGAGGAGGGCAGGCAACACCACATGCCTGAGAACCACACGGTCCTCTCCCCACCAGCCCCAGCCGCCTCTGTGAGAGCCTGAGAACCGTCTCTGGTTCCAAGTGGCCTGTGTGTCCCCACCCACCCTGCAGCGTTCCAGACCCTGGGAAGAGAAGGGAATCCACAGGCCTTGTTGGCCGTGACAGCTCGCAACAGGGGCTGACTACAGGTGTCATCTCACATTATGTCATTTGCCTTCACTCTGCACGAGGTGGGCATCCCTGTCTCCAGATTACGAAAACCTAAACCCAAAGTCAGCAACTGGCAAGTGGCGAAAACCCAGCCTCCAACTCCCAGGCAGTGGTCTTCCCACCATGGTCATGCGTGCCTTCCTTCCCCACGAGGCAAAAAGTCCCCCAAGCACCTTTGCAGTCATGAGAACTAGGGTTGAGATTAGCACCCCCACTCCAGAGGTTCCCCAGTGGCCCACCACAGGGCATATCCCTCCCATTGTCCTGGTGGAGCTGCATAAAAGGGATGGAGGGCGGAGAGAAGAGTTTTATCACCAGATTCACAGAGGATAAGAGGCAACCCAAAATAGACCCTGGACCCCCAGGTGCTGCTCCCAACACCCTCCTTATTCGATGCCCCCACCCTCCACACTAATGTCCCCTCCATGCAGGGGCGGGGAATCTGTCAGCCAAGGGTGGGTCCTGAATGACAGTTCGAAGGTAGGTAGCTGAGATTTTGGGTCCCCAGGAGAGAGGAAGGGTGACTTACTCCACACATAAGAAGTGAGAGGGGTTGTGGAGAGGAGCCTGCTTTCCTTGTTTTTCCTCTCCCACACTCCCAGTGCTCAGACTTGTCCTAACAGAGATGCAGTGATGCCCAAACATTCGTGCATTTGTCCCTAACTGGGGAGGTGTGTCCCAGGCTGAGATACCGAGGGCTCCTTTAAGAAGCAGCTAAATAA
This sequence comes from Budorcas taxicolor, assembly GCF_023091745.1. NCBI lineage: Eukaryota > Metazoa > Chordata > Mammalia > Artiodactyla > Bovidae > Budorcas > Budorcas taxicolor. The sequence continues at coordinate 40,083,396 of NC_068928.1, read as the reverse complement.
GGTGAGGATCAGAGGAAAGCACAGTGGTGGCAGAGGGGCTCCAGGCTGCCCAAACTCCTGGCAGGAGAGAGAGAGGTGTCATGGAGAGGTGACAAAGAGGCTGGAGATTAGGGACCCACTATCCCTACCACCCCCACCTCATGCCTGTAATGTCCATGAGATCCAATTCTCCACCAAGCTTCTCCAAGAAATCCAGGGGACCCCAGACCCACAGATTTCCTTGCTGTAACAGCTAACACATACAGTGCTTGTGCACCAGGCACTTTTTAAAACCATTTCCTATATTCTGACTGCTGTAATCCTCAAAAAACCAAATGAGGTCGGTAGTACCATCCTCAATTTACAGATAAGGCAAAGGAGAGGTTAAATTGCTTGCCCAGGATTATACAACTGCCAGTGGCAGAGCTGGGATTCAAACCCAGGCACTCTAGCTCATATGTATATATATATATATATATATATATATATACACACACGTGTGTGTGTATATACATACACATATATATCCCTGTTTTTAACCATTACAGCATATCACCTGCTAGAGGAACAATACCTTGTTCTTTCATCCAGCTATGTGTTCCCTGTGACCCAGCCTCAGTTTCCCTTTTTTGTAGCAGCTATGGATTCTCTAGGGTGGAATCCATGCCAGTACCTCCTCATCCATCGTTTAGACCACAGTTAGAGGGGAGCACGGCCAGAAATGGTAAGTGCCCCCTGCTCAGATTTCCTCTCTGGAAGAAATGCCCGCCCTGCCAGCCCAAAGTGAAGGGCCAGCCCATGGAAGAGGGCCTCACACAGCCCCACACAAAGTGTGGGCAGCTGTACCCTCAGAACCAGGCTCAGAGGCTGGGCAAAGCAGACACAGCTGTTGGGCATCTCTGAGGTGGGTCTCAGCTGCCAGGGATGTGGAGAAAGGCCATTGTGAGTCCTGCTCAGCTGGGTCCTGCCAACTCCCGCCACTGCCCCTGGGCGGGGGGGCGATTATTTTCCAGTGGGTCAGTGTGGAAGGAGCTTCCGCTAACCATCCGTGGCTTGCCCACCCAGACCTTTCACCCAGGCTGAGCCCACCGGCCTGAGAAGTCAGCGTGGGTACTGGTTGACCCCTTCTCTTCTTCCCCTATGCGCAGCCCCCCAAACTTGCTGGCCGCAGCTGCAGGGCTGAGGAAGTGCAGGATGTCCTGAGCAGCCAGCTGAGCCCCCCGCCCCCCACCCCAACCTCTCGCTGACCCCAGAGGCAGGGCAGGCAGGCCCGAGGGGCGGGGTCAGAGTACTAGCAACTGGAGAAGAATGGAGACCATCACCGCCGGTTCCCAGCTCCGAGCACGGAGGCTGTGGCAGAAACGGACACCAGAACAGGGGTCAGCGAGGGGGGTGGATAGGGACGGGGTGAGAGGGAGTTACAGACTGGTGGAGAAGCGAGGGGAAAGAGAAGAGACACAGAGAGACAGAGCCCCGGAGACCGCGGTGGAGCAAAATTCCAAGTCAAAAATACACAGACTCACCCAGACACTCACCAGCGCACGGCCTCCTAAGGGAGGCTTCCAAGTTTAGACAGGAGGGCAGAGCTGAGAAAAGGGGCCAGACTCCCGGTGGGAGGCAGGAACTCGGCGGGGGCTGGGGGGGAGGCCGGTGAGCATCCCCAGTAATGGCCCAGACCAACAAGCCCAGCAGGGGCACTGTGCTTTCAGGGTGGGGATGGGGGCTGCTCCCTAGGAGGCAGGTATCCCCAAGACTCCCTTCCCACCCCACCCCACCCCCCGCCCCCGGCAGCCAGGGTCATCCCAGCTCCTGAAGTCACCTAACACTGCTTCACGAGCCTAACTCGGCCCTCTAGAACCCCCTCCCCCTTACTCTTTGCTCTGATTTTCCTGTCCCTCAAAAAAAAAAAAAAAAAGAGCCTGGAAAAAGAAGGCAGGAGGAAGCTTGAGGGGAAAAGTCTATGACTGCGTGTGCATCTAGGGGTGTGCCTGACCGCACAGCTACAGTGTGTGCATCGGGGTTGTAGACCTGTGACTGTGTGGTCCTGAACCTTCTGAGTGCCTCCTGCACCTGAGCCCCCGGGACTGTGTGCAGATGCCTGCACCTGTGTCCAGAGTTCCCACAGTCAATCAGTTAAAAAGGATTACGGAGCACTTCCTACGTTCGGCTCTGGGTGGGATCCAGAGCCATTCCAGTGACTCTCCTGGGTCTCAAGGAGCTCACCATCTAGGGGGCGGGATGACAAGGGAAAGAGACAGAGAATGTTACCTATAGTGACTGGGTGCCTTCCACCATTATAGGAGCAGGGTTTTTTGTGTGTGGTACACAGCACCTCAGAAAGCCACAGTAAGAGTCCAGGAAAATACTTGTTGCTGAGTTGCGTATATGTGGGTTGATGTGCAACTGCGTTTGCGTTTGACCGAGTGACAGCGACTGTCACGGCAAGGCGATGATGCCTGTGTGACTGGGCTCATGCAAGCACGTGTGTGCCTGTGAGTGACAGGGTCTTTTGTAATGTGTGGCTGTGTGCAATTGCTCTGCGTTCATGCATGCAGGCGATAGTGACTTTTTCTGTGTGGGTGACAGGACTCCTCCTTGTTGTGTATGAGAGCATCTCCCCGTGACCCTGTGCCTGGGTATGTGCATGGGTTGGTCTCCCGTGGGTGTGTCCCACCCTTCTGAGCTCCCCTGTGCAGTGGCAGCGTGCCTCTTCCCTTGTCCCCATGTGGGTGTGTCCAGCAGTTCCTGTCCTTGAGTCTGCCTGGGTGTCCCTGGGTGTGCATGTGGCCGTGTGTGTGGGCATATCTCTGTGTCTGCATGGCACATTTGCTTCCCCCTCATCTTGGACCACAGCCCCCTATATCCCTCCCCTTCCTGGGGCCTGAGCCAGCATTGAGGGGTGGGTTCCCATCCCACTGGTTTTCCTTCTGCGACCTCCAGACCTCCACCCCCCCAAAACCCCCCTCGCCGGGAAAACGGGAGGCTCTCTCCATTGCCCCGATAACCACCACCCCGCAGGCTTTACCTTCACACTGGACAAGGGAGGGCCCCAGGCAGAGAAGGGGCACCAGAGACACGTTGCAAGGGGAGGGAAGCGGGTGGCACACAACACGGGCCCATTCCTCCCTCTCTTCCCCAACCACCCTAGCTTGCAACTCCCCTAATTATCCAGGGACCCTCAGATACACCCCCCCAACACACACACACACACACACCCAGCCGCGTTTTTGCAATTAGTTGTGTTGCAACCAGAGAGCCATGTTCAATTGGGGAGGCGAGTGAAGTGGGGGGGGGGGGGGGAGACTTCTCCTGGGGCCCGGGGAAGCCCACCTCCCACCCCACTCCTACCGCCCTCCGCTGCTGGAGGTAGCCTTGCAAACGCCACTCGGCCTCGGCCTGGGAGGCTGGGGGTGGGAGCTGGGGGGGGCAGGCCTCCGGCGCACCGTAAACAAACCGCGGCGCGGCGGGCGGGGGAGCTCCGGCGGCCGGCAGCGGGGCCGGGCCCGGGAATGCGCAGCGGACGGGCCGGACAGAGGCCGGGCGGGCCCTCGAGGGGGAGGCCCGGACGCCATCTCCGCCGGCGAACCCCGGGGCCCACCGACCTCCCAGCAACGCCTCCCTTCCCCAGGGCGTTGAAGCTGCAAGCTCCCGGCCAGTGACAGGGTCACTGGGGCGCCCGGGAAGGCTGAGGCTGGCTGCGGGTACCCCCCGGACGCCCCCAGCCCGCCTGGGAGCTGGCCAGAGAGCCCCGCGGCTTTGCATAATCAATCGCGAGGCATTTGCATATTAATGCCCCCTCGCTCCCTCCCCCTTACCTCGGCGTGGCGCGCTGGACCGGGCTGGGCAGCTACGCGGGGGTCTCAGCGCCCCGTGCCGGGGGCGTCCATGGGGGGCCGGTGGGGCCCGGGCCGCCCGCCTCCTGCGCCCGGGTGTGAGTGCGAGTGAGCGCGGGGGGGCGGGGGGCGAGTGTGGCGGCCCCGCGGCTCCTCCGGCAGAGGCGGCGGCCGCTCTTGGCTCCTCCCTCCCCCGCCCCGCTCTGGCAGGGGCTCGGGCTCGGCGCGCCCAGCCGGCTCGCGGCTGCTCCCTGCAGGCCGCCTCGCCGCCGCCGGCCCCCGCCCCCCGCTCCCCGCCGCGCCCCGGGACCCCGGCCAGCTCCCCGGCCGCCCCTCGGCCGCCTCTGCCCCCTCCCGACCCGCACTCGCCCGCCCCACTCCAGGCGGCTCCGGCAGGAGTGGTGCTTGGTGACATATTTTGGAAGAGATGTCATTTAAAACATAGCCTTCGCTTGCTGCAAGAATTGGGGGTTGGGGGTGGCACCACGGAGATGGAGAAGGGCACATCGGGGAGCCGAGCCGCCTGCACTTTAGAAGTCCGGGAGAAACTCTAAACACCAAACCGCAGGCGGTTTAGAGTTTGTTTTGAGTTCGGGTCCCTTTTCTGCCAGTAACTCCCTGTATGACCTTGAGCAAATCACCACCTCTCCAGGTGACAAGCTTCCTCAACCTTACAATTCGAGGATTGAGCACGTGACCCCTGGGGTCCTCTTAAATTAAACCATCCTGTGTTTTTAATCCTTTTGGGGGTATGCTTCCCCATTACTTCCCTTGCAGGCTCATTTTTAACATCATTACCTGCCTGATCCACTGCCTCCCCTTTCAAATGTCACCCTCCTCCAATGTAGGCTTTTTCTATTCACTGCCACCAGTCATTTCCTCGACAATCTGGTGCTCTTTCTGAGCTGGGGAGGGGGCGAGGCTTGCCCTACCCCCTTAACTCTCAGCTTCAGGACAGCGGGTTTTCTTTCCACGTTTGCCCCTCCCCATCCAAATGTACAAGGCCAGTCCAGAGAGAAGGGTGGGCTGCGAAAAAATAGATCCCCTTCCCCAAAGGAGAGGTCTCCATCATGCCAGCCCCACCTCTGATGCGCGCGCGCGCACACACACACACACACACACACACGCACACACACACACACCTGCATTCGTGGACATAAAACCAACCCAGTGACGCCAGAGCCCCTTTCATCTCGAGATCTCCCAGCGGCAGGCAGGACTCTAATTACCCCAGCACCCCCTCTGGGCCCGCCGGTTCCCCCGCTGTCATTAGCCCAGTTTTACCAGCGGGGGCCCTAGCCTTCCCACGGCTCCCAGGGCGGAGCCCTGTCTCCACCGTCTGCTCTTGGAAAGGTGTGTGTGTGTGTGTGTAGAGCTGGTGTGTGTGTGTGTGTATGTGTGTAGAGCTGGGGTGTGTGTGTGTGTGTGTGTGTGTGTGTGTGTGTGTGTGTGAAGGAGAGCTATTCTACCAATAGCCCAGTTTGTACTAGGCAGAATCACTTTCAAATGTGGGGTTCTGACCAACAGCCTATGGGAGTTGGGCTGCCCTCGCTTTTCTTAGTCTCAGCCACCTGCATCCTGGCTCTGTTGCAGCCACTTCTTTTACAGGGGGTCCTGGCATTTGCAATGCTTGGATGAGGGGAGGATAATTCTCTTGGGACCTCCCTGGAATCACAGGGATGAGAAGGGCAGTTAGGGAGAAACCCTTGGGATGCAGAGTGGAGTGCTGGTGATGAGGGGTTTGCAGATGGGGGAAGGGAGATGGCAGCAGGGAGCTAGAGCTACAGCCTGCAGAGTCAGCATGCAGTCAGTGAACCTGTGGGTTCTGCCTGGGCTCATGGTGAACATGCAACAGCTGCAGTGTGGGGCAGGAAGCTGATCGTGCAGGGTCAAGGCAGCGTGCAGTGGGAGGAGCACCGAGGGTGGCTGTCTGCCAATCGATGCCATCTCCTCAGTGATGGGATTTGGCTGATATCCTGGGGCAGGGGACAGGGCTGTGCTGTGCAGCGGCCAGGGTGCAGGCTGTGCCATGTGTGGAAACAGTCCTTTGGGACTGGGTTGCCCAGGGAGCTGGGAGATAATCTCAATGCATAAGACATCTTTATGAGATGAGCTACTGTATCTTCTGCCTCCATCAGCCAGAACCAGAGGCAGTGAAGAGGTCTAACGACAGTCAGGATTAAGGCAGGGTGATGGAGTCCAGAGCGGGAAGGTGAAAGCACTAGGGTTTTCCTCTTCCCTCCATTCTGGCTTCTCCACCACATCTCTCTAATGAAAGGCCCTAAAGTTATTGGACGAGGGAGACTTTATGAAATCCTAGATCCAGAGCCATAGATAATGAAGTGCCTCCTGCTCTATCTTTTTCCCCAGGGCCTGAGTAGGCACTTTGAATTCAAAGAGGAAAGTCCACCCGTCCTACCTTCTCCTTACCTCTCTCACTTTCCTTCATTCCCGACATGGGCTGGTAACAGACCTGGACAAGGGCAAAGTGAAGGGCACGCTGCCTCCAAAACAGGCATCTTGCCAGATGCCAGGATCTAGCCTAAGTCTAGGCGCTTACAGACCCTGGCCCTGGGTTGCGTCATTCCCCTTCCCACCCCACTCACCCTGCCTACCCCCATTTCTCAAAGCTTCTAGCTCATCTCAGAGTCATTTCATCCCCATCGTGTTCCCTCCTTGTCACGAAATCCTTATCCAGGCTGCTCCTCCCATCCCTGCCACCTCTTCAGGGCTGAGTCCAAGGGGAGAGCAGAAGGGTGGGGCTCAAGTGAGGAGGGATAGAGACCCTGCAGGGATATGTCTGACGGCCCCCTCCCTCTTAGACTTCGGTTACCAAGGAGGCAGCAAGAACAGCCTGTTCTCTGGGCTCCCATCGGAACAGCTATGCCCAGGCTTCTCCCTCTTTTTCTTCCATTCCTTCTCTCCCTCCCAGACTGTTGCTAGGAAGCACCCCAGGACTGATCAAGGGTCTCACCCCTAGAAACCTGGGGATCCAGATAGCTTTCTAAAGAGCTTCTCTCAAATCCTGGAAGCCAAGACCCCACTCAGCATTCTCCACTCCTACCAAGAATCCACAAACAGTTTGGGGGAATGGGGACAAGGCCTCCTTCAGCCTGCCCTGGAATGAACGAGCCCTTCAGTGGCCTGGGCCTAAGTAATTCCCGTTCCTATCTCCCTTTGACCTCCTGGGCCCTAGGTGATGTCAGCAAGTGACGAGGTGTCTAACAGACACCCCCTGACTCCGCAGATACAGCCCCACTTATTGGAGAGTTCTGGAAAGAAGAAACTGCTGCTGCTGCTGCTGCTAAGTCGCTTCAGTCGTGTCCGACTCTGTATGACCCCATAGATGGCAGCCCACCAGGCTCCCCCGTCCTTGGGATTCTCCAGGCAAGAACACTGGAGTGGGTTGCCATTTCCTTCTCCAATGCATGAAGGTGAAAAGAGAAAGTGGTCACTGAGTTGTGTCTGACTCTTAGCGACCCCATGGACCGCAGCCTACCAGGCTCCTCCGCCCATGGGATTTTGAGGTATCACCAACTAAGAGAACATAAAACCTAAGTATTTATCTCTCTTACTGATTTTTTAATCAAGAAAAGATAGTAGAAAAGGAGGAGACAAAAGGAGGTCAGTTTATGCGATTTGGGGATCAGCAGCTGGCAGAGATGAGAGACTGAGAAATTAGCAAACAGTTGCCCAACTAAGAGTAAAGTGACCACTTATTGCTCCCTATCAATCACCTTTGTCCCATCAGATGCCCTGTTTATGGGTCACAAAAAAGAGAGCCAGGGAAGGGACTCAGGCCTGGCTGAGCCTTGCTTTGGTATCTGAGGGTAAAAGTAGAAAAAGAAGCTGACACCTTCTCCAGGTTGTCTTTCAGAGCTTATTCTAATTTTGTTCAAACCTTTAATACATCTCAAGTATCAGATCCCCTAAATGTTTCCAGCTTCTGGTCTCAGAAGGTTCCCACCTGGAACCCCTTCATCCTGCTTTGCCAGGAGAAGAGGTGGGGGGCAATCTCCTTTACCTGCCACACCACAGCCCTCCCGCTCCAGTTAAAGGAGAGATGGCCCAGGCAGCTGTGGAGGTCAAGAGGACAAAGTGGCTCTCAGAGCCAGAAGGGAGGAGCAGTGGCCTGTCCAGGGTTCAGGATCACGGCACTCTCTTCTCCTCCTTGCTGGAGGGTGTGGAGAGAGAAGGCATCCTTCAGGTGTTAGAGAAGAAACCACTCTGAGGTTCAGAGTGGTTCAGTGGTTCAAAGGTTCAGATTCTGCCTTTCACTGTCCTGGCTGGCCTCTTTCTGGACCTCTCCTGGGGCCAGTGGGAAGATAGAGGCGGAACTGGGGGGGATCCAGGAACTGTCCCTAAGGGGGGACCACCTTGTAGTCTTCTCCATCCCCCCCTTTCCCAGATAGACAGAGAGTAGAGAGCTTAATGTGGGGACGGGTAAGGGGAGGGAACTGGTTTGGAGCCAGCTGTGTACAGAGTGTGGAGTGTGTGGGAATGACTTGCTTTCTTTCCCATCCACCTGCTGCCAATTAACTCCCCATAGTGGGGGGACCCAGGCAAGCTTCCAAAGGAAAATGTTCTTCCCTATAGAGAGAAGGGATGATGACACCCTTTGTGCCTTGAGTTCTTACCAAGTATTTCAGAGTTTCTTGGTTTAGACTTGCCACTTTTCCCTACACTTCTTTCCAGCCTAGATGAGGAGTGTTCCCATCTCCTTGGGTACCCAAACCCCGATTCCTCATAGCATTTTACCCCACCGCAAGTCTCCACTCCAACCTAGTTCCTTTTCAGCTACTCCTTCAGTGTTGCCATGTCACTCTGCCTGGCTGGCTTTTTTGGTTTGTTTGTTTTTATTCATTTTCAATTTGAGGGCGCCGGGTCTTAGTTTCAGCACATGGGATCTTTACTTGCAGCGTGTGGGATCTTTAGCTGGGGCATGCAAACTCTTAGTTGTGGCATGTGGGATCTAGTTTCCTGATTAGGGGTGAGACCCAGGCTCCCTGCATTGGGAGCACAGAGTCTTAGCCACTGGACCACCAGGGAAGTTCTACCTGGCTGGCTGGCTTTTACTTGCCCCTCTTCTCCAGCCAGTCCCCTTCCCCCGCCAGCAAAATGAAGAGCTTGGACCTTGGGGCTAAGAGGGTGGAAGTGAGAGCTCAGCTTCTATCGGTGCTGAGAGAGAAGAAACAGACAGCCTAGGAAAGTGGAGTAAGGAAGAGGGATATTTGAGAGGGACTGTGTGTGGGGAGGGTTTCCTTCTCCTCCCAAAGAGGATATTGGCATCTCTTCTCTCACCCACTGGAGGATTATCATGGAATGCCGGTCTTGTGAAGGGCAAGTCAGAGAGCCTGCAGGGCCCTAGAAGCTCTTCTGGTTTGGGGGAAAGAGGTGGGGTATGGAAAGGCAGTCTCTGAAACTGACACACTAGAGAGGACAAAGTAGAAAAACTGCAAATAGCCCTTACCCAGAACTAAGGGAAACCTTTTAGTGAATTCTTTGGCAGTCCAGTGGTTAGGACTTCATGATTTCATTGCTGAGGGCCCAGGTTCAATCCTTGGTCAAGGAATTAAGATCTCGCAAGCTGTACGGCACAGCCAAAATAAAATAAATAAATAAATAAGGGTGTCCTTTTAAACTCTTAGAAGTCCAGTCCTTGGGGAAACCCTGCCAAACCAAGAGAAAGAGCTGCTGGTGAGAGGTGGGGGACAGGGAAGGCAGATGGTCTCATGACAAAAGCTGCCTCTCTGCCACTGTAAAGTGGGGGAGAAGGCACCCCTCCCCAGAGGTCTGCTAGCTTCCTGCCAGAAGGGGATGGTCTGAGTTCAGAATGCCATTCTCCTCAGGGCCCAAACATTCTCCACTCCCATGTGGACCAAGTCAGGAGCAGTCACAAGGTTGACAGCTTTTTTCTAAGAGGACAGTTTGGGTTCTGTGGGATGGGAGTGGAGCTGCAGGATGCATGAATGTGTCAAGGTGGGAAGCCCTGAGCTGCAGTTACAGCAAAGGAATAAGAGGAGGGAGGCGGGCAAAGGTAGAGTTGGGGGCCTGGGAGAAGCAGGGAAGCCAGGTACATGAGAGACTGCTGAGAAACAGGGTCTGTAGCCGGCTTCAATGTGTGTGGCTGAGGGGAGTTTGGAGGTCAAGTGTGAGAAGTTTGGGTTCTCCCTCCTTCCTGCTTTGGAAGCTTTGGCTACACATATTTGGCAGCTGTTTTGTATAAACATCATTCCCCAGCGGTGTCGCTTGGGCAGGCACTAAAGGGAGCAGAATGGAGGGGCTGTGGGTGGGTTATGGGGAAGGAGGAAGCTGAAGGCAGTCATGACCTTAGAGGGCTGTGATCTGGGTCTCCTCCAGCTGCACTCTCCTCTTCAGAACAGGAGTTCTGGTCTCCCTGTTTAGACTATGCTCCAGACACCCAGGATTCTGTCATTCTTTGCCCGGAGAGCTGCAGGTTTGCTTCCAGAGTCTGAGGGGGACTGCTCTTCCAGATTCATCCCTCTGAGAACTGAGTCTGACACTTAAAGGGTGACCAAAGAATGGGGATTGGGAAATATTGATGGAACTTGGATTCAGGGATGGGGATCTGAGGCTCCTTGTGGTATGGGATGGAGGGCTGAAAATAGGGCTGGCAGGACACTGCCTTGTTCCAGTTGTAAATGTAGTTCTGGTTGTAAATGTTAGTGGTGATCTGTCCACGGGGCAGGACAGGGATGAGGGCTGTGTGTGGAGAGGCTCAGCTGTTGGAGTCAGAGGTGGGTAGCATTTACTTTTGGCTTCTAACTGGGGAAGGGGGGTTGGAAAAAGGCTAATACTGCAAACACTGGACATAATTATCTATAATGTGGTTCCATAGGTTAGAGCAAGACATCATGTTTTTAAAGTAATTAATTTATGTTTGGCCGTGCTGGATCTTGGTTTCTGAGCATAGGCGTTCTCTAGTTCAGGTGAGTGGGGGGTTACTCTCTAGTTGTGGTCTGTGGGCTTCTCACTTCGGTGTCTTCTCTTGTTGCAGAGTGTGGGCTCTAGGGCCTGCGGGCTTCAGTGATCGTGGCCCTTGGTCTCTAGAGCCTGGGCTCAGCATTTGTGACCCATGGGCTTAGTTGCTCCTTGGCAGGTGGAATCTTCCTGGATCAGGGCTAAAACCATGTCCTCCGCATTGGCAGGCAGAGTCTTAACCACCGGACCACCAGGGAAGTCTAATCATATTGCTTTTAAGAAACATTTTTTAAAAAAGAATTTTAGTTTTAGATTTATAGGAAAAAATTAAAGATAGAGAGGTTTCCTATATACCTCACTTTCAATCCCTACCCCTTTAACCTCTTACTTAGTATGGTAGGTGTTACAATTAATGACTGACATTGATACATTATTATTAACTGACATTGATACAGTATTATTAGCTGAAGTACGTGCTTTATTCAGATTGTTTAGTTTTCATCTAAGGTTCTTTTGTTTAAGGATCACATCCAGGATAGCAAGTTACATTTAGTCATCATGTCTCCTTAGGCCCTCTTGATTGTGACAGGTTCCTAGACTTTTCTTATCTTCGATTTCCTAAAGCTCAGTTTCCTCCTTACTTCTCCCTTAGTCAAGCAGTTGGCTGGGCCAGGAGATTCTGAGAGAACTGTCACATTTTAGGGTTAAGGGGTGGGTAAGGTGTGTTCAACTGATAGAGACTCAGTGTTGCTTTGGAATATAGTTGCGGAAAGGAGAACAACTCTGGGAAATCCGGGGGTTTCGGAGGGGAAAAAAAGCCAGGAAAGAGAAAACCTATGGATGAACGTATGCCACACCCGTGTTGACCCTACTAACTAGCAGGCAATGAAAGGGTGTCAGAATTTGATTTAAATGCTCGGTCGACAATGATGTCACTGGAAGAAACTTAATTGCGGTAGGCCTTTTGAGAGCCTTTCTCCCTAAGCTTCCTGAGTCTTCGAGATCCTCAGCTCCTACTCAGCTTTCTCTCAAGGAGAGAAACAATGCCGACTGACTAGCTTCTCGTAGCTTCCGCGCTAGCTGAGTCCAAGGAACTGCAATTCCCAGAAGACATAGTGGTGTGACCGGTGTCTCGCTGCCTTCCTATTGGTTCATGTTTGTTACTGTCAGCCAATAGAAAGCTAGCTCTTTTATAAGTGCCAAAATGGCGACACCTAGGATCTAGAACTAGATTGTCCGGTAGGCTTAAATTTGGGGAGGTGATGGATGGAAAGGAAATAGGGAATTATAGTTTCAGGGTTGGGGAGGGTGGAGGAAGTAGGGGGAGAAATCTGGATTTGGGGTAGTAGTGGCTGAGGGACGCAGCCAGAGCTAAGGGCATATTTAGGCAACCGGAACTGGCTTAACCCCTTACTGCCCATTTATTCTTTGTATTAAGCCCCTTTGACACTCTCTTCTTACTGCTCTTGTTTAAAGAATGTTCAGGTGGGAATAACCTAATAGAAGCCCTGTTTTGCCCCTTTCCCCTTTTTTTTCCTTTGTAGTTCTACTTCCCTTGAATATTCCTATATCGACTCCATTCCATCTAAGTCTGCGCTCCACCCCCATCTCCCCGCCCGGGTTCTTTCCTTCAGAATCCCTTTCCCTTTCTCTAGCTTGATTTCTCCAACCTCAAGGCTGACTGCTACCGGCCCGGTCTCCTCAGAGTGAAATCATGAAGGTGGTGAACCTGAAGCAAGCCATTTTGCAAGCTTGGAAGGAGCGATGGAGTGACTACCAGTGGGCAGTCAACATGAAGAAATTCTTTCCCAAAGGAGCCACCTGGGACATTCTCAACCTAGCAGGTCTTAAGTGAAGTAGGAAGGAAGGATGGGAGGGCTAAACCCAGAAATGTTGTAACACTGAGTCTTCCTTTGTTATTCTCCTTGCAGAAGCACTACTGGAGCAGGCCATGATTGGACCTTCCCCCAATCCTCTCATCCTGTCTTACCTGAAGTATGCCATTAGTTCCCAGGTAAACTCTTCTGCCTATTCCAGACAGGGTTTGAAGGTGAAAGGCTTGGAATATAGTTGTCAGCTCAGATTTTCTAGGTGAATTTGTTTGAACACATCGTTTCTCTGAGCCTCAGTTTTCTTGTGAAAGTAATAATACTCCATTGGTTATGATGAATATTACATTAATTTACTCTATCAATAAATATTCACATATGCCCTGGGGATTTAGCTGTGAACAAGGTCTAGTCCCAGTGCACAGGTATTTTGTGGGCAATATAGGCATGTGAATAAGCAGTCAATCACAGGATAGGATTACGATATAGGACAGAGTACTATGGGAGTACATGGGAGGGATACCTAATCCCAGGTTGAGCAACCAGGGAGGAAGTGATGTTTAAACCAAGACTTGAGTGTTGAATGGGAATTAGCCAAGGAGATTGATGAGAGTGTACAAAGCAGAGAGAAAAGAATATGCAATGGTTGGGAGACAAACATCACATGATATTTAGGAACTGAAAATAACGTGATGTGGCTAGAGTAGGGTAGGGCTTCCCTGGTGGCTCAGTGGTAAATAATCTGCCTGCCAAAGCAAGAGACACCAGTTCGATCCCTGGGTCAGGAAGATCCTCTGGAGAGGGAAATGGCAACCCACTCCAACATTGTTGCCTGGGAAATCCCATGGACAGAGGAGCCTGGCGGGCTACAGTCTATGGGGTCCCAAAAGAGTTGGAACACCACTTAGCAACTAAACAATAACAATGGCTAGAGTAGCAGTTTTGGCCTTAGAATATTTTATGCTCTTAAAAATTGAGACTCCTGCAGAGCTTTTGTTTATATGTATTATATCTATTCATATTTACCACTTTAGAAATTAAAAAAATACTTATGTATTTAAAAGTAACAAAAAGTAAACCCATTGTATATTAACATACATAACGTTTTAATGAAAAAGTAACCATATTTTCCAAAGCAAAAATGAGTGAGGAAAGTGGTATTGTTTTACAGATCTCTTTAATTCTGGCTTAATAGATTACAGCTGAATTCTCATAGCTGCTTCTGCATTCAGTTGTTGCAGTAGGCTGCTTCAGCTGAAGAAAATCTGACCTTGCACATCAGATATTTAGCTTGAAAAAGGAAGAATATTTTAATAAGCCTTTCAGATAAATGTGGATATTTTGAAAGGTTTATTAAAATATTCTTCCCTTTTAATTAACCTTGAGTTTTAGTAACTGTGTATACCTATGTCGCTAACATCCAAAATAAGATAAACCATTTCCATTCTCCCAGAAAGTTTCCTTGTGCCCTTTCTAGTCCATCTTCCTGTAACCACTAAATGTTTTCTATTCAGTTCAGTTTAGTTCAGTTGCTCAGTCGTGTCCGACTCTTTGCGACCCCATGGACTGCAGCACACCAGGCCTCCCTGTCCGTCATCAACTCCCCAAGTTTACTCAAACTCATGTGCGTTGAGTTGGGGATGCCATCCAACCATCTCATGCTCTGTTGTTCCCTTCTTCTCTCACCTTCAATCTTTCCCAGCATCAGGGTCTTTTCAGATGAGTCAGTTCTTCGCATCAGGTGGCCAAAGTATTGGAGTTTCAGCTTCAGCACCTTTTTCTATACCCATAGATTAATATTGCCTGTATTTGGATTTCATAGAAATGAACTCGTGTTTAGTATTAACTCTTAATGCTCTGTCTTCTTTTAATATAAATGTTGTTGAGCTTTATGTTATTGTATATGTCAGTAGTTCATCCTTTTTTAAACTTGCTGAGTAGTATTCCTCAGTTGGCACGTAGTTCTTATGCTTCCTGTTTCCTCGTGGCATCAAGTCTCATTTCCATGTTAGCACATATTCATCTACTTTGTTTTTTTTTTTGGCTGCACTGGGTCTTCACTGTGGCACACTGACATTCTCTAGTTTTGGCTCTCAGGCTTCTCTAATTGCAGAGCACAGGCTCTCGAGCACTGTGACTCAGTAGTTGCAGGCTCTCTAGTTGTGGTTCACAGGCTTAGTTGCCCCTTGGCATGTAGGATCTTAGTTCCCCAGCCAGGGATCAAACCTGTGTCTCCTTCACTGGAAGGCAGACTCTTGACCACTGGACCACCAGGGAAGTCCCTACCTTGTTCTTTTTAACTGCTGCGTACTGTTCCATATATACTTAATTTCAGTTCGGTCGCTCAGTCGTGTCTGACTCTTTGCGACCCCATGAATCGCAGCACGCCAGGCCTCCCTGTCCATTACCAACTCCCGGAGTTCACTCAGACTCATCTCCATTGAGTCAGTGATGCCATCCAGGCATCTCATCCTCTGTCGTCCCCTTCTCCTCCTGCCCCCAATCCCTCCAGCATCAGGGTCTTTTCCAAGGAGTCAACTCTTCGGATGAGGTTTCCAAAGTATTGGAGTTTCAGCTCTAGCATCAGTCCTTCCAGTGAACACGCTGGACTGATCTCCTTTAGGATGGACTGGTTGGATCTCCTTGCAGTCCAACGGACTTTCGAGAGTCTTCTCCAACACCACAGTTCAAAAGCATCAATTCTTCGGTGCTCAGCTTTCTTTATAGGCCAACTCTCACATCCATACATGACTACTGGAAAAACCATAGCCTTGACTAGATGGATCTTTGTTGGCAAAGTTATATCTCTGCTTTTGAATATGCTGTCTAGATTGGTCATAACTTTCCTTCCAAGGAGTAAGCGTCTTTTAATTTCATGGCTGCAGTCAACATCTGCAGTGATTTTGGAGCCCCAAAAAATAAAGTCTGACACTGTTTCCACTGTTTCCCCATCTATTTCCCATGAAGTGATGGGACCAGATGCCATGATCTTCGTTTTCTGAATGTTGAGCTTTAAGCCAACTTTTTCACTCTCCTCTTTCACTTTCATCAAGAGACTTTTTAGTTCCGCTTCACTTTCTGCCATAAGGGTGATGTCATCTGCATATCTGAGGTTATTGATATTTCTCCTGGCAATCTTGATTCCAGCTGGTGCTTCTTCCAGCCCAGCATTTCTCATGATGTACTCTGCATATAAGTTAAATAAGCAGGGTGACAATATGCAGCCTTGACGCACTCCTGTTCCTATTTGGAACCAGTCTGTTGTTCCATGTCCAGTTCCAGCTGTTGCTTCTTGACCTGCATATAGGTTTCTCAAGAGGCAGGTCAGGTGGTGGTGGTTTTAAATTTTTTACCGTTATAATCAGTGTTTCATTGAATGTTCTTATACTTAACCTTTCTGCATATCTGGCACTGTTTCCCTAGAATAGATACACAGAAATGGAGTTGCTGGTTTGAAGAGTGCGCATGTGTTAAATTATAATAGATCCTGCAAATTGCTCTCAAAAGATGATTCTCTCAGTTTACACCTGCTCCCCAGTGCTTGAGAGTATTTCTCCACACCTTTTCCAGTGTTGAATCTTTTAACATTTTTTCCCCAGAGAGGCAAAAAATTACAACATATTATAAGATATATTTCCACGATTGTGATGATGAGTGTATTTTTTGAAATGCTTATTGGCTCTTTGTATATATTCTGTGAATTATGAATTTCATTTGCCCAATTTTCTATCATTAGTTTGTTTTCTTTATTTTTTAAGTAACAATTTTGTGTGTGTACGTAAGTGGTAAGTTGCTTTAGTCATATTTGATTCTTTACAACCCCATGAACTGTAGCCCACCAGGCTCCTCAGACCATGGGATTTCACGGGCAAGAATATTAGAGTGGGTTGCCATTTCCTTCTCCAGGGAACCTTCCTGACCCAGGGTTCAAACCTGCATCTCCTGCTTGGCAGGCAAATTCTTTACCACTGAGAAACCCGGGAAGCCCATAAATCACATACCATACATTTTATGCATTTAAAACGTACAGTTCACTGATTTTTAGTATATTTAGAATTGTGCAACCATTACTGCAATCAATTCAGACCATTTTCATCACCCCAAGAAGAATTCTTACTTACTGATTTTGGTGTCTTTTAATATGTTGTATCTTGTAATTGTTGTCTGTTATTTATGTTTTGAATTTTCTATCAGTTTTTAAACTTGTTTTCTTTTCTTAGCATGCAGAATTTTATTTCTATTTCTTGCGGGGAGTGCAGTGCCACGTGGCTTGCAGGATCTTAGTTCCCCAAACAGGAGTTAAACCCAGGCCCTTGGCAGTGAAAGTGGAGAGTCCTAACCACTGGACCACCAGGGAGTTCCCTAGAATTTTGAAAATTTATTTGTTTTCAGAGTTAATTGCCTTTTTTCCTCTCTATGACTTTTGTCTTTCATAAGTGCTTCCCTTCTCCAAGGAACAAAATATAATCTTTAATTTCTGCCAACACGTCACTTTGTTTAACTCATTTAGAATTTATTCTGATATGAGGAAGAGATCCAAATTTATTTATTTTTCTGAATAGATAGACAATTAGTTTAACTGCCTTAATTGAATAAGCCATTCTTTTTTTATATCTTAAATTCTCTGATAGTTAAGAGTCTATATCTTGACATTCTAGTATATTTCATTAACATATTTGTCTTTTCTTGGACTGTTGCTTTACTATTTTAATTACTGTACCTTTGAAGCATTTTTGATGCTTGTTAGGCAAGTGTTCCCTTAGTTGTTTCATTTTTCAAAAATGTCTTGGCTGTTTTCAGGCATTTTTCTTTTCCAGTCAGATTTTAGAATCAAGTTAAATTCTTAAAAAAGCCTATTGCATTTTGATTGGAGTTTCCTCGACTTTGTGGATTTGGGGAATTCGTAGGTTAATTTTGGAGAGATCACTCCAGTTGTAGTTTGAAGAATGAGTTGGAGGGAGGCAAGACAGAAGGCAGCGAGACAGTTTAGTGTGGCTTTTTTTTTCTGTAAAGGACCAGATAGTAAATACTTTCAGCTTAGCTGGCCGTATGGTCTCTGTTACCACTGTTCTATCATTATTGCTCAGAAGCACATACTGGTGACATATAAATAAATGGATGAGGCTGTGCCCTGACATAACTTTATTTACCAAAAAAAAGGTGATGAACCAGATTTAGCTTGCAAGCTGTCATTTGCCAGCCCCTGATTTCTGCTGTTGCAGTGATTTAGGTAAAAGATGTTACTGGCTTAAACTTGAGAAGTGGCAGCAGAAAAAAAAAAAAAAGATGAATTCAGGAACAATTTAGGAAATGGTACTGACAGGGTTTGGTGATTAATTAGATGAAGGGTGTGCAGGAGAGGAAGAAGTCAAGGCTAGCGTCTTAGTTTCTGATTCGGATATCAGATGGCTGATGGGATCTCAGGGAGACAGTGGGAGAAGAGCAGGACCACTGTCAGGGTTTGGTTGCAGGTAAGGGTGGAGATGCCTTATTTGATTCTGGCCTCATTTCATGGAAGGTTCCTGTGTGGGTTTTCCAAGAGTAGACACTCAGTACGCAGTTGAACATCAATGTTGGAGACGCCGAAGGAGAGGTGGAGGCTGGAGTGGCAGTTTAGGAGTTGTCCACCACAGGTGATAATGGAAGCTATGGGCATGGATGAGATTTACCCAGAAAACATGCAGAGGGAACAAAGAAGTGACCCAAGCCATATTTCTAAGGAACCAGTCACATTTCAGGAACATACAGAGGAAAATAATTCCTCATAGGAATCTGCAAAGAAGGGACCAGTGAGGGAAGAAGGAAAGCAAGAAGGTGTGATATTAAGAAAAGCCCGGGGGGACCTCCCTGGTGGTCCAGTGTTTAAGATTCTGAGCTTCCATTCCAGGGGGCGCAGGTTCGGTCCCTAGTCGGGGAACTGAGATCCCACATGCTGTGCAGTGTGGCCAAGAAAATACAGAAAAAAAAGAAAGAAAAAAAGAAAAACCCAGGGAGGGGAGGGCCGAAGGATGAGGAGATGTTTCCTGGTGTGAGATGCTGCTGAGAGGTCAGTGAGATCAGAACTGAGAAGTATCTATGGGGTTTGACAACAAGTTTGTTGATGAGCTTAATGAGAGATTCATGCAGTGGTGGTAAGGACAGAAGTGATTGGAGTGGGTCACATTGAGAACGGAAGCTGGGGAGGTAAAGGGTAGAGAACCCTTATGACTGAAGAGAGTGTGGTGGTTAATTGGAAGTATATGGTCTGCGGGAGGTTCTTGTAAAAATAGAAGAATCTTGAGATATGTAAACTGATGGGAAAGGCAAGAGAGGGTGGAGGCTGAAGTACCAGTGAGTGAGAAATAAATATATTTGAAAGACCTCCCTGACTTACAAAGTGCAGTGCGAAATTAGTAATTTATTCTCCCCTCAGAGTCAAGAGGCTCTTTGGTCCAGTGCTATCTCTGCATGTAGAGGGTACTTAGGAGCAGTTGAGGGCGTTGAATATGAAGAAGAGAGAGGGGATTAGAGAGCAGCTGCAGGGTCCCTCTGGGCCTGCCAGGTGTGCTCTGGGCCATGTAGATGGGCTCCAGCCTTGGGGGCTGGTGGTAGGTTAGAGCTTCTGTGTTGGTAGATATATTAGGACTGGGATAGGTTATAAGTCCTGCTGTGAAAAACAGTTCACCATGTGGAAAGTATTTTTAGGTCTCTGAAGTAGCAGGGCTCTCTTGATACTGTTCGCAGAAATTTACCAAACAGAATTCTCAATTTGGAGACCATAAATTCATAGTAACTGATGGCATCCCTTAAACGTACAGATCTGGGGGTTTCCTCTTGTAGTTTGGGGTCAGTTTCCAGTGGGAATGTCCAGCTCCCCCTTCAGGTTGGTATCCAGCAAGGTTCAGTTCACTGCCAAGCTCTTGCTATGGGGACATCAGTTATAAATAAACAAACACTTGCCTGGAACATTACAGTCATCCTGCCCAGGCAGGCTCCCAACTTTCTGGCCACTGTCAGACACCAACTATGGCTTCACAGCATGACCCATTGAGAGTGGCACTAAACAGTAATTTGTGTGTTTAAGTCTTCTGTGTGTTTTGCTTCTCTTCATCCAAGAATACTGGTTAAAAAATGTCTGAACGGAGAGCAGCCTGTTCACATGATGGAGAAATTATACATGGGAGGCATTGCCAAGCATGTAAAATTCACCATACTGAGTCACTGAGGGTGACTTAGCTTTCTTTTAAATCTTTGGAAATTTCTCTTCTTCTATGAGGCAGGTGATTAGCCTGACAGTTTCTATCATTGTATTCTGCTTTTTATTTTGATATATTTTGCCACTGACTTTGAGTGTAGAGTTGGAACTATTTTCTGTAGTCTTATTCATATTTGATCAGCATGCTATAATTATTTTTTAAAAAATACGACAACTTAAAAGCTATTGGTAAAGTTTGGTTTAATTCAGGCCAGATTATTTCTTTTGAACTACATCTCCGATCTTATAATGGTGATAAGTAGGTTTTACTAATAGAAAATTGTGTTAAGGTAAAAGTTTTTTTAGAATGCTAGTTACTAGAATTCGTCAATCGAAAGCAATACAAACTTCCTGAGGACCTACTCTGTGATAGTCCTTGGGCTAAGTTCTGGGGAAACATATATTTAACACCGTTTCTATTCTCAGGGAGCTCACTGTTCAGGTGGCATTTTGCAAAATATGCCTTGCAGTTATGTTAAATGAGATACCTTGGTCAAATAAGATGGAAAAGTATTGCTTGCCTCATCTCCAGTGATCTTAGAGATTTTTATTGTGTACAAGTTACACTAATGGGTAAGAGGAGTCCTACAATAAAGAAAGCTCTTTACTGAAAGAACCCTTTTTTTTAAAGCTAGCTCTTTGTACATGTTTATTTCAGAGTTTCTCAAACTCTTATCACACAGAAGCTCTGTGTATGTGTGTGCATGTATAAAATTTCTTAACATCTTGAGGACCCTTTGGAGCAACATCTGCCAATAGAACTTTCTACAATGATAAAAATATTCTACCGAGTGCAGCCAAATAAATAAAAATACTAAAAAAAAATGTTCTATATCTGCACTGTCCAGTACAATAGCCACTAGCCCCATGTGGCTGAGGAGCACCTGGAATGAGGCTAGTATGACTAAGGAGTTGCATCTGTAATGTTATTTAACGAATTTAAACAGCCAAGTGTGGCTGGCTGGTGGCTTCCCTACTGGACAGTGCAGCTTTGGAAGCTACTTTGGGAAATATTGCTCTGAGGGTGTGTTTTTACTTATTCATTCTGCAGACACTGTAGAATGAAGACACACAGAGTGTCTTCAAGGAGCTTCTAGTTTGGTGGGCAGCAGGTGTCCACGGTGTCATGACAGGTCTAAGGGGATTGCTTAGAGCCAGAGGTTAAAGCGTCTGCCTGCACTGTGGGAGACCTGGGTTCGATCCCTGGGTCGGGAAGATCCCCTGGGGAAGGAAATGGCAACCCACTCCAGTACTCTTGCCTGGAGAATCCCATGGACAGAGGAGCTTGGTGGGCTACAGTCCACGGAGTCGCAAAGAGTCGGACACAACTGAGTGACTTCACTTTCACTTTAGAGCACTGAGGAGGGTTTCAGCTTTGGGTGATGTCCCAGAGGCATCCTAGAGAATGAGTGTGTATAATGAAATTTTTACTACCAATTTCAAAGTGTAAATGCTACCTGTTCATTGAGGGAACAGTTTGTATGTCTCCAGTTCTTGTCCAAATAAAATCACTCTTGGTTGGAGTTATAGCAGTATCATGACCTCACGTGTTTCCATTCTTCTGCCCACCAGCAATCAGACCTTGTACTATGTGGTGAACAGTGAGCGGCAGGTGGGCATGAAACACGGCCCCTTTGAATCCCCAAATGATCCCCCCATTTATGCTGGTGCTGTCAGTCACAGTGAATTTGACAGAAGCAAGGATGGGCACAATGCCTGGTGTTACTGCCTGTCTTTGGGGCTTGAAGGCCTCTTGAAGGGGTTGAGATTTTCAGATAGCTGCAGCAACTTTAAGTGTCAATGTTTGTTCCTCTCGATTGCACACACCGGTTGTCTGAACTTTATCTTTCTTCTTTCCCTCCAGATGGTGTCCTACTCCTCCGTACTCACAGCTATCAGCAAGGTACGACCACAGCCACTCACAGCCTGGATGGGGGGCAGGGGACAGAGATACGGTGGTGACATATGGGGGCCCACCTCCTTGACTGTTCTGATCATGTGACCTCTGGGCCTGGACCATGAGCACAGCGTACCTCTGGCTGGCATGGCCGCCTTCCATTAGAGAGTGGGGGATCATGGCAAGTGGGGGCTGGCAACTAGGAGCCAATTTCCAACACTGAAAGGATGCCGAGTGTGAATCTTGGGGTTGGAGGAAAGATGAGCAGGGCTCCTGAAGGTGCCAGCTGCCTCACGTGGGAGACGGGGTGGTGGGGTGAGCAGGACACTCCATCGTATCGCCTTTGTTCTCTCCACAGTTCGATGACTTTTCCCGGGACCTGTGTGTCCAGGCTTTGCTGGATATCATGGACATGTTTTGTGACCGACTGAGGTAACGGCAGGAGCGAGGGGCTTGCAACCTTCTAGCATTAGCTGAGTGTAAAGGAGAAGCTCCTGGCACGCAGGCTCAAACCATCTCTGTGGGTTCCCACACTTGTCCCCGCCTTGCTCTTCTGCACCCACCCATCCCCATCTTTTTCTACTTATTCTCTTAGGGCTAAAATGCCTCTGCTCTATTTGGAGTAGCTCATTTGAAATCTTATCCAGTAGAAACCGACAGGGCAGTCTTCCCCAGGACTTTGCTAGCTTCCCAAGTCTCTTCCCTAGTAAGGGAGGGCCAGGCACTCTGGGGAACATGGGTGTGGGTCGGATTTCAGCCTTTGGAGCGGAGACAGATTTTGCATCCTTTCCTGGTAGCTGTCACGGCAAAGCGGAGGAGTGCATCGGGCTGTGCCGGGCCCTGCTCAGCGCCCTCCACTGGCTGCTGCGCTGTACTGCAGCCTCTGCAGAGCGGCTCCGGGAGGGGCTAGAGGCCGGCACCCCAGCGGCCGGAGAGAAGCAGCTTGCTATGTGCCTGCAACGCCTGGAGAAGACTCTCAGTAGCACCAAGAACCGGGCCCTGCTCCATATCGCCAAACTGGAGGAGGCCTGTATGTCCCCTGGTTCCTTGAGCCCCACCCGCCATCACTCCCATAGCCAGGTCTTTAATTGAGAGGGGAGAGGCAGGATGCCATCCCACTTTTTTCCAGGAGGATCTGAAATCATCCCACTTCCTTTTTTTTCTCCCCATAAGCATTGCATACATCCCAGGGACTTGGGCAGGGTGGCACCCGAGCCAATCAACCAACAGGTATTTACTGAGCATTATTGTATGCCCAGCACTGTGCCAGGTGCTGGGGGTGGAGGGTGGGGGGCTACCAAAGGAGCATGTGGCAGGGTCCCTGCCCTCAATGAGCATACCTGCTAGTGGGGAGCAAGGCTAGCATCTAGTATACATGGAAAAAATGAGCGGACAAGACAAGCACACCATCCATCCTTGTGTTTGTCTCCATGTGTTTGTACTCATCCTCTGAAAGCAAATGACGTTTGTGTTTGAGTGTTGCCCAAAAGATCCCTTTAAATGCAGTACCGGTCTGCTGTCGGGCCTGTTGTGCCATTTGCTTCTCAACTTAAGTGCAGATATTAAATCCTGGAACCCTCCAGAGCCCGGGGATCAGACAGATGACTTGGTGGGAGGGAAGACGGGTATTGCTGGACATGGGGCCCAGAGACCACAGTCTTGGTGATGAGGCTTGGGATCACGGAAGGAACTCTTGTTCTTTGTAATGAGAGTGTTGGAATGGGTTACACCCAGATAGATCTTTAGGACCTGGTTGAAGAACTGGTTCTAGGATTCGTGTATTTATCACTTCTGAAAATATGGTTTATTGCCTGTGAGAAGTCCAGAAAGATGATCACTATGAAAAAATGGGCTCTGTGGACGGTTTCCTATCTATCTTGAGCACTTGCTGAATGTTTATTGGCTGAAAAATGAATGAATTTTTGACTTAATTTTATTGGCTCTCAGGTCTTATCTTTTTCTTCTTTTTTTCCCCACTATGCTACATGGAGGTTAATGGGCTAGTTGGTGCCATTATTCATCATTTGACCCTCTGGAAGTGTTAACTAGGATAAATGACTTACAATTAAGTGCTAAACTCTACAGTGTAGACCATGAGTTCAGGCATTTAGGAATAGGAGATCAGTGGGTTGGACTGTTGGGTAAGTTGTTAAAGGAGCTGGGGCTTGAACAGTGACTTAAAGGACAGTGAGAGTGTGAGAGGCAGAGGTGAGTGGAGGGGCTTTTCGGAGGGGCCCAGCGAGAGCAAAGGCCCAGACGGGGAGCGGCTGAACACAGAGGCTCTTTAGGCCTCCAGCTTGACTGGGGTGGAGAGCAGCAGCCACTTGTAAGGCTGGCCCACTCTTGCGGTGACTCGGGGCCAGCTTCTTGCTCCGGCCGCTGGACTGCAAGCCCGCTGGGCCTCTCTCACTGCCTGTGTTCTGTTGTGCCTAGTCTCTGAAGTCAGCTGCCAGCGCCCCCTAGAAGTCGGGCCTCTGGGAATCGTTTCTAGTGGTCTCATCATTAGTGCTCACCCCCCCTTCTGGAAACAGTGCATGCTGCCCTCAGGTCCCCAGCCTCCATGCCATCCTTAGGGGAAGCCTGCCCACGCGGTTCTGTGGGCCCTGGGGTTTGGGGCCAGTCTCTCCTTCTCAGGTTCCCATCCTCCTCCGCATTTCCTCTCTCTGCCAGCCTCCTGGACAGCCATCGAGCATTGTCTCTTGAAGCTTGGAGAGATCCTGGCCAATCTCAGCAACCCCCAGCTCCGGAGCCAGGCTGAGCAGTGTGGCACGCTCATTAGGAGGTACCCGCGCTGGGGGTGACCCCGGGGAAGGGAGGGACGGAGGGCCGCGGGGGTGGGAGGGCAGACGTGGCCCCTGGCCCCCACACCTCTGCCCTCACCGCCTCGCCCCCTGCACTCTGTCCCCTCAGCATCCCCACCATGCTGTCGGTGCACTCTGAGCAGCTGCACAAGACTGGCTTCCCCACAGTCCACGCAGTGGTCCTGCTCGAGGGCACCATGAACTTGACCGGCGAGACGCAGCCCCTGGTGGAGCAGCTGATGATGGTGAAGCGCATGCAGGTGGGAGGCTGGGGTGGGTTCTCTGTCCCCACAGCGGGCTGGCCATGGCAGCAGGAGGGAGGAGTCTTCTGGTCTTCCCTGGGAGATGCGGGGTTTCTCCTGCTTTGTGGCGGATCATGGATCCCGTCGTGGTGGTTCTGTCTGGTGGAATGGCTCTGCTGTCTCACCTGCCATCCCGGGTTCTCGCTCAGGAGTCAGGCCTGCCGGATCCCCAAGGGTCAGGAGACTGGAGTGGGATGGGCACCCTCTTCTTCCTCACCCTTGGGTCTTCCCACAGCATATCCCCACCCCGCTCTTTGTTCTGGAGATCTGGAAAGCCTGCTTCGTGGGGCTCATTGAGTCTCCTGAGGGCACAGGGGAGCTGAAGTGGACAGCTTTCACCTTCCTCAAGGTACCTGGGCTATGGGAGCCACAGAGAGCCACTGTTGGGATGGTTCTCAGGAGGGGCGGCAACCCCCTGGACCTTTGCCCCAGGTTTCTCCCCTCCAGCTTCATGCCTAGCTTGCCAGGTCCCCCGTTATCCAAAAGCCCCAAGGCTCTTCTGCCCGCTTGGCAGGCCTCTTCTGTGTCTTGGCACACAGGTGCCATGAGAGCAGTCCTCAGCCAGGTTGGCGTGGGGCAGCTCTGGGAGCCCACTCTCACAAAGGGCACTTCCTCACTGAGCCGTGGAAGCGGGGCTCCCAGGCTCTGAGGCTGAGCACCGGCATGTCTGATCTGGCCCTTAGAATGCTGTCACTCCCAGGGCAGGAGCGGCCCTGTCTCCACCCAGAGAGGGGGACTCAGGGAGTGTGCCTTTCGTTCTGGGTGAGAGAGAGAGGAGGTTGAGCTTCCTGTTTTTCTCCCGCCTCACCCTCCAGATTCCACAGGTTTTGGTGAAGTTGAAGAAATACTCCCATGGGGACAAGGTGAGTTACAGAAATGAAATGGTGGAACTTCCCTGGTTGTCCAGCAGCTAAGATTCCACACTTCCAATGCAGGGGGCCCAGGTTCAGTCCCTGGTCAGGGAACTAGATCCCATATGCCATACCGAAGAGTTTGCATCCATGACTAAAGATCCCATGTGCTGCATGTGAGACCCGGCGCAGTCAAATAAGAAAAAAAAAGAAACGGGGAGTGGGCATGGGAGCAGATGAATCCTTGGTTCTGCTCTGGAGAAAAGGGCCAGGGAAGAGTCGTATAGCCCGAGCTGGGCAGCAGTGCGTTCTTGTAAGGAGGTGGGGCCGTCCCTGAGCTTCTGTGCCTCCACACACAGAAGGCAGCCAGGCCGCTCTGGAGGCGAGGGTGCCTGAGATGCCCAGGGCCGGAGTCCCAGGGCCAGGGTACAGGACACTGACGCCCCATACTATTCCCGTTCGGTCGCTGGTAGCCAGCGGTGGGCACAGCCGACTTGTTGGCTACTGTACCCAGCAGTGTGTCCTTGTGAGCCTACAGTGCAGGCCGTGGGTGGAGCGGAGGGCCTGGAAGCCAGATGGCAATTTCTGGCTTTACTTTACTCTGGCAGGACTTTACTGAGGATGTCAATACAGCTTTCGAGTTCCTGCTGAAGCTCACACCATTGCTGGACAAAGCCGACCAGCGCTGCAAGTACGAGGCCCCCTTCTCACCTGGCGTTACTGGAAGGAGTTCTGGCTCTCCCCTGCCCTTTTTTCCCCATCAGTGCTAGGGGACCGTCTGCTTGTTTGCTCCCCTTGGCAGAGGCAGGAGGCAGCTACTCCATGGTTGCTGAATGCCCGAGCCCCTGTGCCTTCCCTCAGGCGCTCACAGTGTTCTTCCTCAGACAGGGCCTCATTTCCCACCCCCACCACCCAGTAATCCCTGCAGCATGCCCCAGGGATGTTGTATCCCATCCCCCATCGTCTTTTTCCCTCACAGCTGTGACTGTACAAATTTCCTACTGCAAGAATGTAGCAAGCAGGGGCTTCTGTCTGAGGCCAGTATGAACAACCTCATGGCCAAGCGGTAAGTGGGAACTCCCTGGCCTGGCCCAAGGGCCCCTTGACCACCCGCCTCGTGTCCAGCCTGGGCCGCTGGGTGCCTTTTCTCTCCTGTCTAGAGTTTGGTTGTGGGTGACATGAACCATGCTAAGGGTTGCCAGGGACAAGAGACACTGATTTCTGCAGACCAGGGTTTTGCACTGTTAGGGTTTTAACTCTCATCCTCCTTTGCTTCTGGACTGGACTAGGGTATGTGTCAGGATTCATCTCTGTTCCTCTTACCTTCTCTGGACCAACTGGTCCTGGCTACAGCAAAGCAGATCGGGAGCACGCCCCTCAGCTGAAGTCAGATGAAAATGCCAACATCCAGCCCAACCCTGGGCTGATCCTCCGTGCGGAGCCCACAGTCACCAACATCCTGAAAGTGAGCTCGCCCATCCCTGGCCACCAGGGTCAGCCCTTCCCTCTTTCCAGGTTCCCTCTACTGCCAGATGAGTAAACAGGCCCCAGACCTCTCTCTCTTTTATTTTCTTTGGAAGCTGAGAAAGGGGGAAGGTGAGGGAAGTGTCCTGGAAACGAGTCTGTGTTGAGCATCGCCAGTCAGCCTGGCGCTGTGGTGGGTGCTTTGCTTGCTTATGTGGAAACAGTGCTGAGTCTCTCAGCAGAGAGACCCCAGTCTGGCTCACACTGACCCCACTGCCCTCACCCCAGTCTAATTGAGAAGGGTGGATCTGAGAGCGGAGGATTCAAGGAACAGATTTCCAGCTTGGAGTCAGTTGTAGGGTAAATTGTAAGTCGTGGTCTCCCATAGAATGGAGACAGGCAGAGAAAGAAACTGCGGCTAGGCTGTATCTGGGAAGTTCAGTGTTCTCCAGGACTGGTGTCCTGTCTCGTCCCCAGACGATGGATGCAGACCATTCCAAGTCCCCGGAGGGGCTGCTGGGCGTCCTGGGCCACATGCTGTCCGGGAAGAGCCTGGACTTGCTGCTGGCTGCTGCCGCTGCCACTGGGAAGCTGAAGTCTTTCGCCCGGAAATTCATCAAGTAAGAAAGGTTGAGCCCCCGACCAGGGTCTGGGAGGCATGTCCGAAGGAGGAGAGGGCAGAAGAAGGGCAAGGTCTCCCCAGAGATGCCAGGGCAGAGCATCCTAGCCGGAGATTGGGGAGGGGCTGGTTTTCTGAAGTGAAGAGTGTTTTGCTTTTCAGCCAAGGCTGGTGCGGAGGAGGTGTTTGGTGAGGCGTTGAGGTGTTGAGCAGTGATGGGGAGAGACTGCTTTCATACCCACTTATTAATAAGGGGCTCTCACATTCTGCTGACCTTTTGGATTGACCTGGAATTTGATGTATAGAACATGGCTCCATTCAGCAAGCAGTTCTCTAGGGCTTGGAATCTTTTAAAAATAGAAAGAGTTCTTGTCTCTGTAGCAGTGGTGTTCCTTTTAAGTTGAACCCACAATTCAGACTCCATTGATCGCCTCCGAGTGGGCAGAGCCCCCGACCCCAGCCGCTGCTCAGCCCTCACCCTGGTTGATGCCACCTGTCTCCATTCCTTCCACAGTTTGAACGAATTCACGACACACCGCAGCGAAGAGAGCAGTAAGTCAGCTCTGCACACTGCAGACCCGGGGGCGCTGAAGGAGGGGTGTTGGGGGAGAGAACAGGGGAGGAAGAGGATGCCTTTGCTCATCCTGGGGAGGCTGTGTGCTCCCCTGGGGATGACTGATTGGAGCTTTTGGGGAGCCTCAAAAGAGGGTCATGCTGGGAAAAGCATTCTTCCCACACCACCGTCTGTGTCTCTCCATCAGCATAATGATTTGGTCAGGTGTTGCGGGGGAAGGAGGGTTTAGGAGTCTTTGGTTCCAAGGAAGGGATGATGTTCCAACTGAAACTCAAGAAAAGGATTCTGAGCCTCAGAGCTTTGAAGGAGCCACTCGTTCCCTGACCTTCCTTGAGGTAGTTCCTGAGCCCCTGGCGACCCAGCCAAGGCCTTCGGGCCCATGCCTGAGGCCGTGGGGTCAGCCTTCTCATCCTTCACAGCTAAGGCGGCCTCGGTTCGAGCCTTGCTCTTTGACATCTCCTTCCTCATGCTGTGCCACGTGGCCCAGACCTATGGCTCAGAGGTAAGTTAGGGGGAGCGGTCAGGATTGGGGCACCAAGTGGATACAAAGGAGACATAAGCAACCAATAACTTCCCACCTCACCCCTGCCCCCAGTCTGGGTCCCAGGCCAGTTAGTTCTCCTGGCTGCAGAAAATCAGGTGCCAGCGCCCCAGTCAGTAGATGCTCCCTTGTCGTTTCCTGAGTGCCACACGCACCACCAGGTGGCAGCAGAGCCCCTGTCTTTCTCCCTTAGACCAGTTAGTCCCCAGTTCTGCAGGCTGGGAAGGGCCAAACCAGTGGGCAGGACACGAGGTCGAGGCTGCTGCGCCCCCCACCCCTCCTTTCTCAGGTGATCCTGTCTGAGTCGAACACAGGAGGGGAGGTGTTCTTCTTTGAGACCTGGATGCAGACATGCATGCCCGAGGAGGGCAAAATCCTGAACCCCGATCACCCTTGCTTCCGGCCCGACTCCACCAAAGTGGAGTCCCTGGTGGCTCTGCTCAACAACTCCTCGGAGATAAAGCTCGTGTCAGTGGCTGGGCGCCTGCTCCCGGGGTGGTGGTGGGGGCAGGCTTGGGCCCTCTCCCTCAGCCCCGCCCACGCCCGCCCACCCCTGTGGTGATGTTTTCTCCCGCCCCCATCCCCGTGTAGGCAGATGAAGTGGCACGAAGCCTGTCTCAACATTTCAGCGGCCATCCTGGAAATCCTCAATGCCTGGGAGAATGGGGTGCTAGCCTTCGAGTCCATCCAGGTAGCTCCTCTTTTCTGCAGCCTTCCCTCTTCCCTAAGGCACAGCCAGTCTTTAATAGTTCGCTACATTTCATAAAAACAAAACGACCCTTCCTCCAGGAGCCCGTGTGTGGGCATTGGCCTCCCCTGTAGTCATAGTCTTAGCTACCCTCTCTCACCAGGTGACTTTAGGGGAAATCAGACTTGTGGTGAAAAGAGGCTTGGACGTGGCTCCAGACCCCACTGCTCTGCTGAGTTGCTCACGGAGGCCGGGGCAAGTGATGGCCAGGGAGGGGGCGAGAGGCCCCAGTCACTCTTTTTCCCTTGCCCAGAAAATCACGGACAATATCAAGGGGAAGGTATGCAGCCTGGCAGTGTGCGCTGTGGCTTGGCTCGTGGCGCACGTGCGGATGCTGGGACTGGACGAGCGTGAGAAGTCGCTGCAGATGATCCGCCAGCTGGCAGGGCCGCTGTACAGCGAGAACACCCTGCAGTTCTACAATGAGAGGTCAGTGACCCGCCCCTCCCTCCTTGAACTCTGCAGGTCTGTGGTGAGAAGTCAGCCCCTCCAGTAACCACTCTTCCTCCTCTTCTCTCTCCCTCTTTTGAAAAATCAGTCATTTATTTATGTAGCGTACACTGGATAAATGGGGTCTTCACTGCGGTGCGCGGGCTTTCTCTAGCAGCGGCGGGCAGGCGCCACTCTCTGGTTGTGGTGTGTGGGTTTCTCACTGCGGTGGCTTCTCGTGTTGCGGCACACACGGGCTTGGTCGCTCAAGACACGTGGACTCTTCCCACACTAGGGGTCAAACCCGTGTCCCCTGCACTGGCAGGTGGGTTCTTAACCACTGCACCACCAGGGAAGTTGCCCTTCTTCTCATACCTCCCCAAACACGCCACTTGCCTGCTCACTCACATTCCCAATCACATCTTCACTCGCTGACTCAACAGAGCTTGTATGTGTCTTCGTGCCGGCCGTGCTTATAATCCAGCATCTGCTGTGTGTGTGCCAAACTCCAGACCCCAAACGGCCAGGATTCCTGCCCTCAGAGAGCTTGAGTCCCAGGTGCTCGCTGGTGGGAACAGTGCTTATCTCAGCTGTGTCCCTCTCTAGGAGCCGTAGAGCCCCTCTATAGTGTTTACAGGCTGTGGCCCTGTCCACCCCCTCCCTACCCTGCCCCCACCCCCTCTTCTGTGACTTTTTCTTCCCTGGACTTTTCAGAGACTTGGAAGACCTCCTTAACAACTTCAGCTATGTTGAGTCAGGGGGTGTGGGTTTGTTTACCCATCCAGTAAGCTTTTTTAAAACATTGTGGTAAAAAAATACATGATCTAAAATTTACCACCTTAACCATTTTTAAGATAACAGCTCATTTTTATTTTTTTCTGACTCTGCTGAGCCTTTGTTGCTGCACGTGGGCTTTCTCTAGTTGTGGTGAGCTGGGACTACTCTTCATTGCGGTACACGGGCTTCTCATGGTGGTGGCCGCTCGTTGTGGAGTGTGGGCTATATAGGGCGCTTGGGCTCAGCAGCTGTGACTCTCAGGCCCTAGAGTCTGGAGGCTTCAGTAGCTGTGGCGCACAGGCTTTCTTACTCTGAGACATGTGGAATCTCCCCAGCCCAGGGATCGAACCTGTGTCCCCTATACTGGTCCGTGGATTCTCCACTGTACCACCAGGTCCAGCGGTAGGGTTCAGTAGCGTGTTAAGTATATTCACATTGTTGTGAAACATCTCTAGAATGTTTCCATCTTGTAGCTCTGAACCTGGACCAACAACACCCCTTCATGTCTTTACGCCAGCCCCTGGACCCATTAAACACCACCCCTTTCTGTCCTTCCCCAAGCACCTGGCAACCGCCACCCTAGCTGCTGTTTCTGTGAATTTGACTATATAAGTGAAATCATATCACGTTTGGTGGCGGGCATATCTCACTTAGTGTAATGTTCCTCAAAGTTCAACCACACCGTCGCATGTGTCAGGACTTCTTGCTTTTTTAAGGCTGGATGGTATTCCATTGTATGTATATGTTGTATTTTGCTTATCTGTTCCTCAGCTGATGGACACATGGGTTTCTTGCACTTCTTGGCTGTTGTGACTAGTGTTGCTATGAATGTGGGCTTGCACCAAACCTTAAGTTATGAGTGATGACCCGCAAGGTAGCCATCAAAATGTTTTTTAAGGGAAAAAATGGAAACACAGCTGACATGAGATCAGGAGGGTCTTTTTCCCCTGCCTCCTTCTCTGTTCCTCCCCTCCTTCCTCATCCTCCTCCCACAAATCAGGGACTATTTTCTTTGATATAATTGATTCTGAGCACCCTAACTGCTGTCTGGGAAATCCGCGGCTCCATTCTGCTGGTGGGAAAAGTGGCTGTGAAAGTCGTGGTGACTTTCCCAGAGCCACGCAGTATTCCCTGAACGGTTAGCTCTCAGGCCCAGGCCTGCATTCACCATCAGAGACTCCTGTCATGAGGAAATTCCTGGATGTACTTATATTTGCCCAGCTACCAAGGGCCGGGAAGAGTCTTGTGGGGCAGCCCTTGGGCCCCTGTCCTGGAAGTAACAGTTTACTTTGGGAGGAAGCCAAGGCCGGGTGGGGAACCCCCCTCGAGCACAGCCTAGAGGGAAGTGATTGTATTTATCAATATTGACGCCAGAGGATTGGCAGGCCCGGGCCTGGAGGGTGGGGGAAGTTGGAGGGAGAGACTGAGAGAGGAAAAAAGAGTATGAATATATTGCTGAAATGACCCGAGAGGCAAGTGCCCACCAACCCGCTGTAGGCTCGGTGCTGGCACAGGGCTGGTGGGGTCACATCTGCTCAGGGCTTGCAACTTCCTCTTGTCCCCTCCCTCCCTCAGCACAGAATGAGGCTGATTTCCCGGTTCCTGGTTCCGTAACCCTAATCCTGGGAGGAGTGGGGCCTGGGTGTTTCCGCCCCGACTCCCACCCCCTCTGTTGAACCTGTACCACTGGCCCTCCCCCGCCCCCCCCCAGGGTGGTGATCATGAGCTCCATCCTGGAGCACATGTGTGCGGACGTGCTGCAGCAAACCGCCACGCAGATTAAGTTTCCCTCCACGGGCATGGACACCATGCCCTACTGGAACCTGCTGCCCCCCAAGCGGCCCATCAAGGAGGTGCTGACGGACATATTTGCTAAGGTGCTGGAGAAGGGATGGGTGGACAGCCGCTCCATCCACATCTTTGACACCCTGCTGCACATGGGTGGTGTCTACTGGTTCTGCAACAACCTAATTAAGGTACGGGAGTGCTGGGGGTGGGCTGTGGGAGCAGGCATCCTCAGACTGCCAGAGACAGGCCTGATGAGACTGAGCTAGGTCTGGTTGTCTGGCTCCCCAACCCTCAGCCTGGCGAATCCCAGCTCGAGAAGGTTCCTTGGGCTCCAGAGGCCAGTCCTCGCCTGGGGCGCTCCTGGGCTCTGAGGGGAGCTGTGGGATGTCATTGCCCTGTGTTGAGGGTCCTCAGCTCCTGGGTCCCCCTCCCCTGCCCCCCCAGGAGCTGTTGAAGGAGACACGGAAGGAGTACACACTGCGGGCGGTGGAGCTGCTGTACTCCATCTTCTGTCTGGACATGCAGCAGGTGACCCTAGTCCTGCTGGGCCACATCCTGCCAGGCCTGCTCACTGACTCCTCCAAGTGGCACAGCCTCATGGACCCCCCTGGCACCGCTCTCGCCAAGTAGGGTTCTGTGCGGAGCCTCCAGTCCCCCAGCCTGGTTTTGGGTGCCCCGCCTGGGCCCCAGCCCGGAAGCTGGACTGCGGGGAAGCCCTGTTGGGTGGGGCCTGGTCAACGGGCACAGAAGCCCCCTTTGATTTTCCCCCCATCTCCTGGACCCCTTTGCCAGGCTGGCCGTCTGGTGTGCCCTGAGTTCCTACTCCTCCCACAAGGGACAGGCATCCTCCCGCCAAAAGAAGAGACATCGGGAAGACATTGAGGTAGGAGGGCACCCCTTCCTGTTCCCTTGCCCACAGACGTGTGCTGAGCCTTTCTTTTAAGAGGCGCCTTCCTGGGCACAGGTAGCCAGGCATGGCTCCTGCCCCTGGGCCACTGTATTGGGTGACTGTGTGGGAGGGTCTCTCCCTAGGGTGGTGGGAGGGTGGCGAGAGGGAAGGTGCCCTCCAGGAGATACTGCCTGCGGCCTGTGGGGACTTGATTCCCAGCTGAGTTCCAGCTGCCTCCCTCATCCTGGGAGATGTCAGGGTGCAGGGGTGGTGACGTGACTCCTCTGCCCCCCAGGATTACATCAGCCTCTTCCCCTTGGACGACATGCAGCCCTCGAAGCTGATGCGCCTGCTGAGCTCCAATGAGGAAGATGCAAATATCCTTTCGAGTCCCAGTGAGTATGTGGACAGGGCCAGGCGGCCGCTTCCTTTCTGGGAGCTCACGCCTGCAGAGAGGCGCTCTGCTCTGGCCCCAGCGTCCCTCTGGCTGGCCCAAGGGGGTGTGGTGTGCACTTGCCCCAGTCTGCCCCTCCGGCTGCTCGGTTTCCTGCCCTGGAGACCCTGGAGGTTGCTGTGCTTTCTCCTTCAGGGTTGGCTCTGTCCTACCCAGACCTCAGCCCAGCCCAGGGTGCACAGCTGACCCCTCCCCACCCCTCACCCCAGTGAGTTCACTGCCTCAGGCACAGACTGTGCCCTTGACTCAGCCCTGACCTTCCTTCCCCTGAAATGGGCCCTGAGGCCTGGAGCAGCCTGGGCTGGGGCTGGACTGCTCCCCACTCTTCCTGTCAGGAGAACAGCCCTCCCCCACCTGCTTCCCTAGATGTCCTCACGCCTCCCTGCCAAGGGGTCTCCTGTGGCGTTTAGTTTTTCCTGTTTCCAGAGGTTTCTCCTGAGGCTGGAGGTTCTCTGGGGCCTTGAGGGATTAGGGGATCACTGTGCTTAAGAAGAGGAAAGATGAAGGGTCTGCCACGCACAGACCCCTTGGCTAGTTACTTGGTTAGTGACTCTTGGCTAGTTACTTAGCGAATCTTAGCCTCTGCTTCTTTGTCTGTAAAACGGAGATGTGCGGATTTATCGGTTTCACCCGTGTACAGCCTGCAGCTTGGTGCCTGGTGGTGCTGACCTAACATTAGTTCTTCTCTCTTATCTGCTTGTGGTGGTGTCTGTGTTTGGGGCCCATGTGACTGGACCCAAGGACCTCTCTGGGTGGGCCCTCCACTCCTGAGGGGTGAGAGCTTCCCCTGGGACAGTGGTCTTGATTACAAGAGGCCATTTCCTCTATGCTCCCTCATTTGTCCCCGCAGCTGACCGGTCCATGAGCAGCTCCCTGTCGGCCTCCCAGCTCCACACAGTCAACATGAGAGATCCACTGAACCGAGTCCTGGGTGAGGCCTCCCACCCTGGTTCCTGAGCCTCGTCTCCTCTGCCTCATTCCCTTCCTCACCTCTGGCCCATCTCCCCTGGCCGCCAGCTCTCCTGTCTTCCCCCAGGCCCCCATCGAGTCCTTCTCTGGCTCGCCCTCAGCTTTCTTAAGTGCTTTTTCTTTCTGATGTCCCCATTTTGGGGACCCCCTTGGCACTTCTTTCTTCTCCTGAAATCTGACCGCTTCCCAAGCCCTTCTCATGGAATTCTTCTCCTGCCCCCCTCTTTCCTAGCCAACCTGTTCCTGCTCATTTCCTCCATCCTGGGCTCTCGGACCGCCGGCCCCCACACGCAGTTCGTGCAGTGGTTTATGGAAGAGTGCGTGGACTGCCTGGAGCAGGGTGGCCGAGGCAGCATCCTGCAGTTCATGCCCTTCACCACCGTGAGTGTGCCCCCGCCCGCGGGCCCCAGCCGGACCCCTCTAGCTCAAGAGCGGGTCAGCAAGTCTCAGGAGAGCTCAGGGTCCAGTGGCCAGTGGGAAGGGTCTTGTTCCCCCAGACATCACGCCCACCACCACCCCGCTTAGCAGCTGTCTGTCTGACAGGTATCAGAACTGGTGAAGGTGTCGGCCATGTCCAGCCCCAAGGTGGTTCTGGCCATCACGGACCTCAGCCTGCCCCTGGGCCGCCAGGTGGCCGCCAAAGCCATCGCCGCCCTCTGAGGGGCTTGGCGTGGCCACGGGGGCTGGCGGGAGCATTCCAGCCCTGTGCGCCTCAGAAGGGAACATGCAGAACGATGAGCCATCATTGCTCACGTCCACATGACGTAACCTCCCCTGGTCGGTTTCCAGATCTTTCCCCCTGCTCCTGACTTCTGACCTCCAACACGGCTCCCAGTTTCTTTCATAATTTCCTCTCCCCACTGTCAGTACCTCATGTGCGTGAGCAGCCTGCTTCCTTAACTCAGAGCAGGCTCTTCAACACCCCCGCCTCACCCCCACCCGCCTGCTTGTCCCCCTTCCAAGAGTGGATTTACCTCCAAGGAACTTTATGGGTGCGGGGGGTGTGTGTGTGTGTGTGTATATATATATATGTATATATATATTTTTACATGAGATGTGTTTGCCTCCTCTCAGTTGTAAATAAAGACCTCGTGGATCCCTTTATAGCCATCGGTGCCCGTGTCTGGCGTGGGCGGAGAGCACTGTCTTCTCCTTGGTCCCCTGCCGTCTGGTGGTAGAGGAGGCAGGCGGAGAGTTCAGGGGAGGGCTGGGCCCAGCTTCCCGTGTTTGTCCACGCGGTAGGGGCAGGGCAGGGCACGGGAGCAGCTTCCCTTCCTCATACCTGCCAGCTGCCTCCCCCTGCTCACAAAGTCTGATTTACTCTGCATAGGGAGAGGCTTTGGCTGAGGGCCCCGCTGGTGCTGGGGTAGGGTGTCCTGTTCATTCCGATGCTTCCCAGCCCTTCCAAGCCCCACCCAGAGTCTCACTGGCCCGGAGTTTCCTCTCCGGAGGAGGACTGACTTGGGGGATGAGGGGTGAGGGGGGTGAGGGACCACGGGGGATGAGGGCAGGAGCTCTGTTTAACCCTTCCTTGCCTGTGTCCCACATCTCCAAGCCCTGGTTTCTTCAGGACCAACCGCGGTGGGGAGGGTACCCTGAGCTGCACAGCTGGGGATTCCAGCCCCCTCAGCCTGACCCTGCTGCTGAGGAGCCAGCGGGGAAGGGGAGTGGGAGGTGACTTGAGCCGAGGATGGGAATCTTGGGAGGGGACCCGGGCACTGGCTGGCTGGCTGGGTGTCCTGGGTCTGGAGGTAGCAGCCCAGGAGCACATGTGCCTCCTTGGCCGAGAGGTTTGCCTCGGACCTGTGCTGTGAAGCGGCCCCTCCAGCCTCCCCAGATGTGAGTTCAGG
The DNA here is from genome assembly GCF_023091745.1 of Budorcas taxicolor. Taxonomy (NCBI): domain Eukaryota; kingdom Metazoa; phylum Chordata; class Mammalia; order Artiodactyla; family Bovidae; genus Budorcas; species Budorcas taxicolor. The sequence continues at coordinate 40,046,626 of NC_068928.1, read as the reverse complement.
CTGCGGGCTCCCCGCCAGGTCAGAAGCAGAGCTCAACAAGGGAAAGAAGCACAGAGCCTGGAATTTGGGGTCCGATCCAAGCTGTCGCCCTGACTTCAGCTTCCTGGTCTGTAAAAGGCCCTTCATAATCCTATCTTTATGGGCAGCTGTGAGTACAGGAGGGGGAAGGTTTATGGAAGGTGGTAGACCGAAGCGAATACTAAATCCTCCTCGCATCAGGCCCACGTCCATCTGCGTCTGGACTGTTGAGCACCGCCAGCCCACTCTCTCCTCTCCTGGTACTGCTGACCCATCTGCTTCCTGTCCAGCCACTAGGCCGTGGCTCCTCGAGGGCAGGGACCACGCCTGCCTCATTAACTCCGCGCCCAGCACCCGGCCTGGCGTCTATACCAAGTGGGTGCCAAGGAATGACCGTACCTCCTCTTCCCTCCCTCGGGCCTCGCCCGCCATTCAACTCCCCACCCGCAACCCCTGGCCAGGCGCCAGCTGGACTCAAGAAGGAGGAAGGCCATTTACTGGAGACAAACACTTTATTATCGTCAAGTTTGGCTACAGGGAGAAAGTGGGGGCCGGGGTGGAAAGTGAACAGTTGCGTGTTTCTCTCTCACCCCGTCACACAAGCCCCCTCATCTTTCCTTTCCATGTTCCCAGTCTCACCCAGCAAGGCAGAGACACACGACCATCTGCTTAGCCCGAAAGAGAGTCAGAATCCTGACCCCAACCCCGGTGGGTTGGAGCAAGGTCATGAGCCTCATGGCGTCTATAGCGCATCCAGAAAAACAAGAGGCGTCACTGATGCCTGGGCTCCCCACACGAGGAGTCAAAATGTGCCTGAAAAAAGTCTTAAAAAGAAGTTTCCCCAGCAAATTCATGGGACCCCAGGGTCAAGCATCCCACTCCAGCTGCCTCTGCTGGGCTTCATGCCCGAATGCAGGGCTGGAGCCAGGGGGCAAGGACCCAGTCGGGGAACACTGCTGTTTAAATATTAAACAGGGCTGTCTCGTCTCCCACCTGGGAGACTTCCCGATGCTTCCAAGGGCCCCGAGGAGGGCACCCTCAGGGTAGGGGTTCACTGCAGCTTTCCCCAGAACCCACCGCGGAGCCAGACCTGGAGCAGCTACAAGAAGTAATACTTGGTATTTACCAACTCCCTCCCAGTCCCAGTACACAAGACGGGGAGTTTTCCCCACATGGAGGTGGAAGGAAGGACCCAGGAGCCTGGGGCTCCTTTCTGTGCTTCCCTGTCTTTAAATATTAGGTTTAAATAAGCATAAATATTAAATACAGAGATAAATACACAAGAGGGGAAGAGCTGTGCTCAGGGCTCGGCAAGGTAGCGCAGGCCACGGTATGCCAGCCCCAGGAAACGCTGCAGCTGGGAAGCAACCAGGACTCCTCCTGCTCGGCGCTGGAAGGCCGACGTGAAGGTCGGCATGGTGCCCTGGGTGGGCTGCACAGCGGGGGCCACCCCCAGGTCCTCCATCTGTGGGGGAAGATGAGGTCAGCAGTCAGGGCAAGTTGGCACAGGGAGGGAAGGCCGGGGGCTGATGGGCTGTGGAGGATCCAGGGTTCACGGTGGAGCCAGGACAAGAACCAGGTCCAGGGACTTGGCTCTGTCCTAGAGAACTCCAGGGCCCCAGGCTTGCAGCACTACCTTTGGGGACCAGCTCGGTTCTGGCCCTTAAAGCTTGCTGCTCCCAACGAGACTCACCTGCAGCCAGATGTTGGTGGCAAAGTCGGTGACGTCCAGCTGCAGTGTGTCCAAGGTGGGAGCCAACTCTGGGGAGACGCCCGCCAGGGCCTGCAGGAGGCCCCGGTAGAGAAAGAGGCCGCCGTGCAGTTGGTCTAGGCAGCTCGTCTGGGGGGTCGGGTGGGAGAGTCAGGGGACGCCGCCTGGGATGCTCCCCTCAGGGCCCCTGCGTGGAGCCTAGAGAACTGGGGAGCCTTCCAGGTCAGCCTACCCTTCCGCCCCCTCATCTCCCTTCTCCCCTCGGGACACTCACCAGCTGCAGGGACTGGCTGGAGCAGCTGCTTAGGGGAGCCTGGGGGATGCCCAGAGAGTGCCTGAGCAGTACCAGCTCCTCCGGGTGGCACAGCTTGTGGGTGGCACACTGCGGTGGGAGGGATGCTGGGTGAGGGGCCAGCTCCTCCTCCTCCCCGAGCGCCCCCACCTCTCCACCCCCACATCTCCGCCTCCCCACCCGTCCTGCCAGGCTTCTCAGCCCCCTTCTTCCATCCAAGCTCCCAGCCAACCCTTCCCAGCACTAGAGGCTCTTCCCCCAGTTCCTCGCCAGCCGCCCTCCGGGCTGGGCCTCTCCTGATTCTCCTTTTCCCCCAGTGTCTCCTCTCCCCGTGCGTCCCTTCCTGCTGCCCTTTCCCACGCTGCCCTTTAGCCCTGCTCTCTCCCTCAGCTCCCCCCCGCGCCCCCTTCCCTCCCTGCCCTGCTGCAGCACCTGTCCCCTCCCTGTCCCCACGCTGGCCTCCCTCACTCACCAGCCTCTCCTGCAGCTCGGCGCCATCAGCCTGGATTTTCCTCACTTGCTCTAAGCACTTGAGCAGGAAGCTCTGGGGCAGGGAACGGGCAGGGCCAAGGGGGGTGGCTTCGTGCACCGTCCAGAGCGCGCTGTGCCAGAGGAGCAGCTGCAGGGCTGGGAGCAGACGGGGGCTCAGGAGAAGTGCAGACCTTTCTGGAAGCCTAGGCACCCCTGCCCGCTGCCACAGCTCTCCCCTCCCAGGACCCAGACACTCACCCATCAGCTTCATGGGGCTCTGGGCAGAAGGCTCAGCCAAGGGTCTGGGTGGGGCTGTAGGTTCTGGGTTCTGTCAGGGACCAGCTCCGGGGGCCTTTATACTCAAGCCCATGGAGGCCTGGGAGGAAATTACCTGGTGCTGCGACTAACGCTTAGTAATAGCTTCCCAAGTTTTATGCAAATTTGTTGTCCAGGACAATGCAGGGGGGTTGGGACCAAAAAAAAGTGTTTGCGAAAGTTTTGTGAAATTGTGGAATCTCTGATTCTTCTTTGACGTCTTGCCCCCCTCAAACTCCCTTCCTCCCCTCAGCCCCACCCAGGTCTGAATTGCCCCAGAGTGTTTGAACTAAACCTCTGAACCAAACTGAGCTAATGATAAAAGGCCGGGAGGCTGGAGTCTGGTTGAACCTCAAGGAGAGGCAGGCCTGGGGCCCTCCTCCGTCCCTCCCGCCCCTGGCATATCTCCTGGGTCAGCCGCATTAGCCACTCTCTTGGGATCCTTAAGCCACCTGCTCCCTAGGCCCCCAATTTGGAGAAGGAAGAAGCTAGTTTCCTCATTTCTGTCCCCCCAGGTCCCAGGCGATAAGAGATCGCCTCTCTGATTGCCCTCTTGAGGGGCCAGAGGCCTGAGGTAGGGACGTTGGGGTCTGGCTGCCTGTCCCCACCCCACACTCTGATGGGCATCCTCCCGGTCTCCATCCTGAACCGATTAGCTGGGAACTCCCCAATCCCCCCATGACTCATCCCTTTGCCCCCGGAATCCTGGCAGAGACCAGAGGAAACCGGATGTCTGTCCCGGATGAAGCAAGACCCTTCGAGGCTCTTGGGTCACCTGACCTTGTCCCTCCTCCTCCTCTTGCACTGACCACCCCCTACCCCCACCCCCGGCCAGTACCTCAGCACTTTGGAGTTGAGGGTCTGGGACAGGTGGCTTCCCTGGCGGGGTTCACTGCCAGCGGGCGAGTGTGTGCTGCCCTGAGGGGAGAAGGGATGGGGTGAGAAAGAAGAAACCACCTGGCCTCCAACCCAAGAACCACGCGCTGTCCAGGCTGGGAGAACTTTAGGCGTCTGTTCCAACACTGTGAACTGGGTCAGTGAATGAAGAGGCTCGCCCAAGGTCATGGGTAGCAGAGTTAAGAGTTATAACCCAGACCTCTGCCTCCAGTCTGAGCGTTTTCCATAGGCCATGGGGCCTGCCTGGGGCAGTGCGGCCGACTGCATCTGAGACTGTCACTTTCTCTCCCAGTTAACCCCACCAGGTGCCTTAACAGTCTTGGGAAGAGGAGTGGGTGTGTCTAACTGGTCCAGGCCATCTCTGGGGTGGGGGTGCCCTCTGGTGGTCACAGCTGGCAGGGCCAACAACTATGAATCAATTCATGTCCTGCCTCTGGTCCTGGCCATGCTGGACAGCCCTGGCCCTGCTGGACAGCCCTGGCCCTGACTCTACCTTAGGCCAGGACACTGATTAAGCCCAGTTCTATGCCCACCTTCATGGGAAGAGAAGGGTGAATTTAACAGAACTGTTGGGAGTCAGGGCAAGAGTTCTCACAATCATGCCTTCTCTCCCTCGCCTTAACCTCCAGAGTGCACAGCCCACCCCAGATAATGTGTTGGGCACTCCCCGTTGTTGTTCAGTCGCTAGATCTTGTCCGACTCTTTGCAACCCCACGGACTGCAGCACACCACGCTTCCCTGTCCTCTGCAGTCTCCCGAAGCTTAAATTCTTGGGCATTGAGTCCGTGCTGCCATCCAACCATCTCATCCTCTGGCACCCTCTTCTCCTGCCTCCAGTGTTTTCAGCATCAGGGTCTTTTCCAATAAGGCAGCTCTTTGCATCAGATAGCCAAAGTATTGGAGCATCAGCACCAGTCCCCCCAATGAATATTCAGGGTTGATTTCCTTTAGGATTGACTGGTTTGATTTCCTTGCAGTCCAAGGAACACTTCCTGCACATTGGCAAATGCACTCTTTTAATAAGCCTTATCACAAAATTACCAGAAAGATCTCCCCCTTTACAGAAGATGAATTTGATCTTGAAGAGGTTAAATGACTTGTCCCAAAATAGCAGAGCCAAGGTCTGCCCTGTGCCAGAGTCTTCAGCTCTTAACTATCAAGTCTCTGTGTTCCGCCTTCCTCACCTGGGACCAGGCCAGCTCTGGACCCAAACTTTAATTTTCACTTACAGTGCAGGTGTGTCAGATGTTTGGCTCAGAAAATGCTGATTCTAACAAGGGTGGCCAGAATGATGAAAGGACTCACGATGTTGATTTGAAAAAAGCAGAGTTAAAAAAAAACACAAACTTTTTTTGGTGAAGGGGCTACTCCTTGTGGCACCTTAGTTCCCAGACCAGGGATCGAACCTGTGTCCCCTTCAGTGGAAACACAGAGTCTTAACCCCTGGACCACCAGGACATGTCCACAAACTGGCAGTTTTGTCTGGCAAAGAGGAGAGGGTTGTTGTGTGGTTTCAGGGACCAGAAGTGGGATAGGGAGTGGAAGCCACGGCCAGTCAATTTTCAGCTCAAGAAGAGAGTGTTCTGACTACCGGAGGTGTTGAAGGATGGGGTGAGCTGCTTCCAGAGAAAGTGGGACTGTCTGGCCAGGGAGGTGTTCTGGCCTCCATCCCATACAGAGAGAATCTGGGTGAATGCTGGCTGACAATTAGAGGGCACCTCTTATATGCCAGGCACCTTCCATTACACTTTCGTCTTTCATCCTATAACCGAGTGTGCAGAATCTCCATGATAGACAAGGGTTGGCTTCAGAGCAGGGAAAAGCCCAAGATCACAGAACAAACTGCGGGCAGGATTTGTGGCCGCCCTTCCTGAGCCCCCGTCATTCTCATTACACTGTCTTCCTATTCAGAGAGATGCACTTCTTGGATGACAGCTCAGCCCAGGTTTCAGCCCCGCCCGTGAGAGAATAAAGACCAGGCAGAGAGAAAGTTACTGGTTCTGATACATGTAGGCTGGGCCAGACTGAAACCGTCTCTCAAAGGGCCTGGCCCCAGAGACCCCTAGCTGTTGTTCATCCTTCCAGCTTCCTCAGGGCTTTCCTAATTATTTCTCAATAGCCAGAGCGGGTGGGTAGCTTCCACTCACACTTCCTGTTTTCATCTGGAACTGGGCTTGGAGCACATCCCACCCCCCACCCCCCTTTATTTTTGGCCACGACACGCATCACATGGGGATCTTAGTTCCGCAACTAGGGATCAAACCTGTGCCCCAGCCGTGGATGCCCTGAGTCCTAACCACTGAACTGCCAGGGAAGCCCCAGAGTGTCTTTATACAGGCTCTGGAGTAATGCCTTTGCTGCAGACTTGGCCTGTGGGCTGAGATATGTACACCCCAAGTTGAGAATGAGTGTTACATTTTTTGAAATGACTGGAAAAAAAAAAAAAAGAATATTTTATCACATGTAAAAATCACAACAAGCCAGTGTTCATAAATAATTTGTTTAGGACTTCCCTGGTGGTCCAGTGGTTAAGAATCTGCTTGCCAATGCAGGGAACACGGATTCAATCACTGGCCTGGGAAGATCCCACAGGTCACAGGGCGACTAAGCCTGGGTGCCACGACTACTGAGTCTGGGCTCTAGAGCCCACAGGCAATGACTGCTGAGCCCACACGGCAACTACTGAAGCCTATACACCTAGAGCTTGTACTCAAGACCAGAGCAGCCACCGCAGCGAGAGGCTTCAGCACCTGGAGGGCAGCCCTGCTCGCTGCAAGTAGAGAAAGCCCACTCAGCAGTGAAGACCCAGCACAGCCAAAAATAAATAATTTGTTTACATATTGTTTATGCAAGTCCCCTTTCAAGAAGGACAGAAGTGAATAGTTGTGACTGCGGATATGGCTCACAAATCTAAAAAACGTACTGTCAGAGCCTTTAAGAACAGTTTGCAAACTATGTCCACAGGACACATGTACAAAGGGACACACAGAAATGTCCTCTGGAATGTTGTTTGTAACAGTAAGCCAGTGGCCACCAGTAAATTAATAAATCATGGCCTATTCATACCACGTGTGCCTCCCCACCCTTCCAGAATAAAAAGCCACAAGGAAAGGAGTTTGTTTTATTCAGTTGTATTCTCAGTCCTTGGAACAGTGCTGGGTGTGGGTTTAAAGATGATTAGACCTCAAAACCCATATTGAGTGAAAGGAACTTACTTTCAGATGATACATCATTTGCAGAGATTTAAAAACTCAAGACAATACTGTATGTTGTAGTAAAAGTAGAAAAGTGTAAACTGGAAGGCTAGCCATTGAATTTAGCAGAGTGGCTGTCTTGAGGGAAAGATGGGCTTTAAACTTACCTTTAAAGATGGGCTTTAAACTTTTGTTATTCTTTGTACTTCTCTGTAGTTTTCTAACTAAAAAAAAAAAAGACTGGAAGGTAGAGAACACAGTGAACTCTCCAAGCATAAAAATAACACTGAATTTCTCCAGGAAAAGGAAGCCAAGCCAAGGAGGATGGATTACAAGAAACTTCCAGATACTGAGCAGACAGAAAAATGGTCCACAGACTCAAGGCGGGTGAGAACCAGGAAATCATGACAAATAACCCCACCTCTGTGAACAGCACTGATACACTCTGATCCATTACCAACCAGGAAAGGGTCTGGGGCACTTTGGGCTGGTGGTGACTTCAAGATCTGTCATTTTGAATAATAATAATTACAACTAATTATCACACACTCAGAAAGAGTCATTTCATTTATTTATTTTTGGCTGTGCTGGGTCTCCGTTGCTGTGTGGCTTTTCTCTGCGGTGAGCTGCGGCTACTCTCTTGCTGCGTCGCAAGCGCTTCTTATTGTGGTGGCTTCTCTTGTGAAGCGTGAGCCCCAGGGCGCGTGGGCTTCAGTAGTTGGGGCTCTGAGCCCTGGGCAAAGCCTCAGCAGTTGTGGCACATGGGCTTAGCTGCTCTGCAGCACGTGGGATCTTTCCAGGTGAGGGATAGAACCCGTGTCTCCTGCACTGGTAGGTGGATTCTTTACCACTGAGCCACCAGGGAAGCCCCAGAAAGTCATTTTAAAGGTCAGGCAAAGTGGTCAAGGGCCAGAAGGACAGCAATGTGAGGACAAAAACCAACCAACCAGCAAGAAAACAGAGCCACAGGCTGAGACTGGAAGGCTGCACACACCCCACAGAACGGGACCCTCACTTGGCATCACACAGGCCAGGGTTCAAGGCCCACCTAAGCCTGCCCTCACACCCTGGAAGGGTGTGGGGGTGGTGCTCACCATCAGTCCTCATCCTTCCTGGAAGGGAATTAAAGATCTGTTAGATTTTTGAATTGACCTATAAAATGAGGAAAAGATTGAATCCTTAAAAAGAAAATAAAGTTTGGATGCAAGGAACTAAAGCAAGGCCAGTCTAAAACATGCCTTTAATGGAATTAGGGCTATCCACAGATGAAAACGCAGTGCATGCCTGCTGAGTTGCTTCAGTCATGTTCGACTCTCTGCGACCCTATTGTATGGACTGTAGCCCGCCAGGTTCCTCTGTCCAGGCAAGAATGTTGGAGTGGGTTGTCATGCCCTTCTCCAGGGGTCTTTCCGACCTAGGGCTTGAACCTGCGTTTGTCTCTTGCGTTGGCCGACAGGTTCTTTACCACGACTACCACCTGGGAATACACAGCGGACCTTGCCTAACAAACAAGATTTTATTCAACTCAGTGTGCTAGGCACTGGGCAGTCCTGGAGGGACAGATACGCCTCAAGTTCTCTAAGAATCTGCAATCTAGTTGGAAAGATAAGGCTTTCATACAAACGACCTCCTAAGAGAAGAATTCCATTATCAATAAGTGAGTGGTTCAGAAGCTGGGAAGTTGAATCACTAAGAGGCAGGATGTCCAGAAGACGTGTAGAAATCAGCAAGGTGGAGGGACTTCCTTGGTGGTCCAGTGGCTAAGACTTCCTACTCCCAATACAGGGGGCCTGGGTTCGATCTCTGGTCAGGGAACTAGATCCCACACACTGCAACTAAGAGTTGGCATGCTGAGACTGAAGATCCCGCATGTTGCAACTAAAAAGACAGATCCTACAGCTGCAGTGAAGATCGAAGATCCTGTGTGCACCAATTGAGACCCGAGCCATGCTAAGTTGCTTCAGTTGTGTCTCTGCGTGACCCCATGAACTGTATGTATGTAGTCTGCCAGGTTCCTCTGTCCATGGGGTTCTCCAGGCAAGAATACTGGAGCAGATTGCTATTCCCTTCTCCAGATCTTCCAGACAAAGGGATTGAACTGGTATGTCTTATGTCTAACCTGCATTAGCAGATGGGTTCTTTACCACTAGCGCCACCTGGGAAGCCCAGTACAGCCAAATAAATATATATATAAAAAGAAAAAGAAATCAGCAAGGTGGAAAGGAAGAGACCAATAAGAGAGGGAATGCAGCTGAGAGGGAGAAACCCATGAGGCACTGCTCAGATGACAGAGCTGGCAGGAAGGTATGGCACGTGTATGTCCCAGGTGCCAGCCCGAGAACATGAATATGGCAAATGACCCAACGAGGGGCGCACCACTGGCAGTGGCTGAAGCCTTGGAGAGCCGGGCAGGCCCACTGTCTCACCATATGCTGCCAGAGCAGGTGGGCTGGGGGCCACAGGGAGCCCCCTCGTGCCCGACCACTCCTCCCTGCCCTCAGGGAGGAGCCCATCCTCCCCTCTCAAGGGCCAGCTGGGCAGGACCCTGCTTCCAACATGGTGCAGCCTTGCTGGAGACCCTTCTCTCCTCATTGAATCTCACCTGAGGGCCAGACTCTCACATTTTGTTTGATCCATTGGAAGCCTAGATTCCTCATTTTAGAGCCAGGAGATCACTGAGTATAATAATTTATTTGACAGATCTGGCAAAGGAGCCTGAGAGGTTTAGAGAGTTGCCCACTTATTTGAGAGCCAGTTAGATGCGAAAGAGTAAACCCAGGCCCTTCTGACCCCAGATCAGAATCTCTTCACCCAGCCCCTGGCCGCCTCCTCATCTACAACTGCATCAGGTCCTCAGATCATGCCCGGGGCTGGCACTCCCAGGCCAGGAGAAAAATCTGGGCCTGTAACACTGTACCTGTGAGGGCAAAAGAGAGTAACTGATACACAAGAAGCTTTGGAGAACTTTTTATTGTTTAAAAATCATAATTGAAGCTTCAAAAAACATACAGCCTAACACATGTCCCAGTTCCGGGGCCCTACTCCCTGGAGGAGGGCACAGGGCTAGTCCCTCCCATCGTGCTGCCCACACCACTAGCCAGGACCCTGCCCTGGGGAGGCTGCCCGCCCGCCCGCCTGCCCCCGTGTGCTAAGTCACTGGCTGAGGAGGGGCCCTGGGATGAGGTAGGGTGACCGGCTCCCTGCACCCCTCACCCCCTGCACATAGCAGTCTGTGTGCCCCATGTGGGAAGAGGAGCCAGTTCCCTGGGCAGGGGACCCCCATGGGGGAAAGACAGAGCCAGTCCCCACTCACCCCACCCCTCCCCAGCCCCCCAGCTCAAGGGAAGCTGTCGTCGTCATCTTCTGCCATCTCCTTGGCAAACTCCAAGTCCTGCTGCTCCCGCTCTCGCCGCTCCTGGGGAAGAGGGCCAGGGGGCGGGGGGCTGAGGACCAGCCAGGCACTCACTTGGTCTGCATCCAGCCCAACCCACCCAGGCTTTCCAGAAACTTCCCCTTCCACCCAAAGCAGAAAGCAGCTTACCTCTGCAGACTCCAAGTCCTTGTTGTAGGATTTGGGAGGAAACCTCATGGCCTGAAGCACAATGGAGAGAGGAGTGAGTGAAGAGGAGGCAGGCACCTGGGCGCTAGGAAATGTACCGGACAGGTGACACTCCTCAGTTTAGTCTGCTGGGGCATGGTGACTAATGACCCGTGACACCACGTGATAAACACTAAAAAGAAAATCCAGAGGGATAAACGACCAACCCTCTCAGTCAGGCAGGGAGGCGGACTGGCAGTGAGAAGGAGGAAGAACGGATGGCCTATGGGAGTGGAAGGAAGGGCATTCCAGGCAGACATTCAAGGTGTGAGAGGTTAGGCTGGAGCTCAGTGGGGCCAGCTGGGAGGAGGGAAGAAGCGGGGGGAGGGGCTGACGGGAGCAGTCCTGGGGAGTGAGGCTAGAGACACAGGGGACCAGTCACAAAGGGTCTTTCATGCACAGCGTTTGCCTGATTTCAGACAAAGTGATACGCCTGGTTTCCTGCGGGGAGAGACCAGGAAAAACAGTGTCCGACAGTACCAGCACCTGACCCACAAGGGCTTAGGAGCCTTTTGCGGACCAAGATGGTGGTCCCACCCTTTACACAATTCAAACTTTGCTAAGTGCCCCAAGACAGTGATTTCATCCAATCTCGACAACTCTGTGAAGCAGGCAGGGCAGGTAATACCTCACTATCAGTCTCACAGATGGAGACATGGAGACTTCACAGAAGGTAAACGACTCAAATTTGGAACCAAATCCAGAACCGCACACCCTAAACCCCAGTCTCATCCTCCCTGGCAACCAGACCCTTTAAGTGCACAGAGGCATTGTGGTCCCACAAGCCAAGTCCTTTGCCCCTCTTGGACCTCCAGTGCTTTAGAGACTGGGAGCCGGGCCCCAAACCAAGCCGGTCTTCTCTAGGAGCCTGTGGGTGTGGCAGCGTGCTGCCCAGCTGGCTCTGCAGCTCAGGGCCCCTCACCTTGACAGACATGTTGTGAATATCCAGGCAAAAAGAAATGCGCTGGTGGAAGGCTAACTGGGGCTCGCGGGTGGAATAGATGTCAATCATCTCCTTGGACTGGACGTAGCCCTTCTCGTGGTTGATGCTGGCCTCAATGACGCCATCTCGAATGGCCTGCAGGCCCCAAAGGGAGGAGAAGTCACCAGAAAGTCCATCTTCTAAGTCTGAGAACATCCCGTCTCATCTCTTTGTCCTTGCTGATCTCTCCTACATTCATTCGTGCACACACAGACACTCTGGCAACTTCCTGGCTTCACTGTAAGCTGGGCATGCCGCCGCTTTAGCCGTCAACCCCCTCCCGCCCCGCGCCTGAAACACGGCGTCTGTGGCCCCCGAACCAGGCCCACCTTGGCGACAATGAACTCTGCATCCTCTGGGCTATCAAGCTGCAGCTTCTGGGCGATGTCCGCCAAGGAGATGCGGGAATAGGAGAGGCTGATCATGCGCACACCTGGGAGGAGGGGCACGGGGAAGACAGGCTGGGCACAGACCCTTCACCTGCCCGGGCAGCCACAGCGCTGTCCCAGCCCCAGAGAAGCCGAGTCCCAGTCCTGCTTCCAGGCTCCCTCAGACCCTGACCCACACCTGTCTTTTTTTTAAGTGATCAGGTTACCTTTTCTTTTTTCTAGTTTGGCTGCACTGGGTCTTTGTTACAGCGCAAGGGCTTCTCACTGCAGCGTGTGGGCTTAGCTGCCCCGCAGCACGTGGGACCTTTGTTCCCTGACCAGGAACTGAACCTGCGTCCCCCACCCTGGAAGGCAGATTCTCAAGCCTGACCCACACCTGTCTTGATGACGTTGTGCCGCAGTCGGATAATGAGGGTGTAGGTCCCATCTGCTTGGAACTTCTCCCCAAACTGATCCAGGACCTGGTTGAACTTGGCTAGGTTTCCTGTCCTGACAGCTGCGGTGGGGAGAGGAGTGGGTCAGATGCTGCCCGTGGCGCATACACCAGAGGGGACACAGTGCTGGGGGGCGGCACGCCCTGGGAGGGGACACAGTGCTGGGGGGCGGCACGCCCTGGGAGGGGACCAGCCTTACCCTGGGTCAGAAGGAAGTAGGGCATGAGTGAGCGCTTGAGGGATGGTTGACGGAACTGCAGCCGGTCTGGGATCTCCCCCAGCAACAACTCCACCACAATCAGAAGCTTGTGGACCTGGAAGGCAGTGGGCAGGGAGCCCACAGGGTGGGAAGAGAGAACCAAGGGGACTTCAACTCAGCCAGACACACAGGAAAAGAAGGACGGCGGCACTGGACTGGGCCCATGAGAGAGGAAAACACCCTCAAGCTGTGCTGCATGTGGAACCGAGGCTCTGCCTTGGGATCAGGCCCTGGGAGCCTCTGACCCTTTGACTACACCGGGCCCTCAGCTTCATTTCACTTAGCCAATCAGTGCACAATGCTCCAAAATGGCAAAGCTCCAAATTACAGGCTGGATGGGCAGGTTCTATGGCTCAGAACCAGTGAGGAAGCAGGGCCCAGAGGCCTCGGGGATGGGATGCAAGCCAGTCTAAAGATGCTGGTTACGGAGGTGAACCATATGTAAGCTAGTCATCTGGGTAGAGGAAGAAGCACAGGAAAGGGCCTGCAGAGCCTCGGTGAATGAGCTGGGTATGATGGACAGGGTTGCCTGGGAAACCGGGTCCCTCCTCCTGCTGCAGCACCCTGCAAGGGAGACTGTGGGAGGAGGGGACGACTTCCCCCACAAGCAGGAGGGACAGGAGCCCAGACAGCTAAACCACGGGCAAGCAAGTGTCACAAAGGAGGCGAGGGGTTAAAAATGGGGGTGGGTGATGGTGCCCACAGCTGGGCAGGGAGGGCCCCGCCTTCCGGGGTGGTCCCCTCGCTCACCACTACTCTGTCCCTCTGCGTACTCCATGAGTGAGGGGAAAGCCATGGTGATGGCAGAAATTAACATGAGCTCTGAGGATTCTTTTAAGCAATGGCAGACTGGTACTTCTTTGGCCACACCTTACAGCATGCAGGATCTTAATTCCCTGACCAGGGACAGAACCTGTGCCCCCTGCACTGGGAGAGCAAAGTCTTAACTACTGGATCATGAGGGAAGTCCCAAGCTTGAGAAATCTGATGAAGCAGAAAAAGGAGGGAGAATGATTCAGCCAAAGGGACAGGCTGGAGAAGAGGCCAGTGTACTTGAGGAGGTGAGGGGGTCTGTCAGGAGAGATGCCTGGGGCACGTCTCGGGACGCCCAGTTCTGAGTGCCAGGCTGAGTTCTGAGCTCGGAGACAGAATGCCAGTCTTTACTTGCTAGCTAGAAATGTCGAGTCTCTGGATTCCTCCTCCCTAGAATGGGTGTAATAACAATACTACTACCTGAACTACCAGATACACAAGACTCACAATACTTTACTGGGTAGGAAATGGGAAAAATGCAAGCTTCCTGGACCAGGCAGACCAGCCAGGACCTCCACTGAGTCAGCCAGGGGAAGCTGGGCTGGCAGAGGGGAGGATAGTGACCAGCAGTGTCAGTGGCTCAAACAAGGGCACGGGCACCATCAGAGAGGAGATGACTACCAAAGGCATCAGGCAAATCAACAGACGACTCAGCGATAGGGAAGGTGGGGACAAGTCCAAGATGACCCAAGGCTTCTATGCAGACGAGGAGAGCAAGGAGGATTATAAATGGCACACAGGCGGGTCTGGACAAGGTGAATGTGGGGAGGCAGCAAGTATCTTAATGGAGACGTGTGCTGAGAAGTGGAATTTGCAGGTCTGGGTTTATGAGAGGGCTCAAAACTTGTATTATGGGCTGAACTGGGAACCCCCAGATTTTTATGGTGAAGTCCTAACCTGAGTACCCCAGAATGTGACTGGATTTGGAGCTAGAACCTTTAAAGAGGTTTATGAAGGGAATATGAAGTCACGTGAGTGGGCCCTAATCCAATTATGATTGGGGTCTTTACAAGAAGAACTAGAGATACAGATATGCACGGAAGGAAGACCATTTGGAGACGGCAGAAGATGGACAACTCCAAGCAAAAGAGAAGCTCCCAGAACAACCTGGCCACACTGACATCCTGAATTCGGACTTCTCACCTCCAGAAATAGAATTTCTGCTGTTTAAGCCAGCCAGTCTTGTTACAGCAACCCGGGCAGATTAAGACAGATTAATGGACTTCGGTGATGCATTGTGGCAGAGAGAGCTAAGCCGTGAAAACAAATGAGATTCCCCGAAGGCGAGAACGTGGAACAATTACGGACGGCACACTTTCAGCGTGCTCTGCTTCAGATGCCATGTTAAACTCCACATCTGTCTCTACCCGTTCTCACCCGCCCTGTTTTTACTTAAAGCTAGCTCTCCACCTGGGCTCTCCAGCCCATTCCTCCTACCTCCTCCCAGGCCTTGGCTCATCACCTATCTGCTTCAGCCTCTCTGGGTGGGAAGTTCTCCCACCTCTGCTTCTTCACCTCTCGAGCAGCCCTTCCACCTCTTTCCTGGCTCCTTGACCAACAGTCCACGGGCAAGGCCTCACTCCAGCTCCCTCTGCTCCTTCTTGCAACCTGGGTCTACCACAGAAAACTCTGAAACCTTATCCATCCACAGCAAAATCTGGTTTGAAAACACCGCTTTACCCCATGACACCTCTCCTTGGTGTGCACCACAGCCTGTATGTCAATTACGTGCATTTTTACTGATTTTTAGAAGAAGGTTTAGTGTGTGTCCTACACTGTAAGCAATCTTACATTCTGCAATGTACCTTATGTGTCTGAAAAACCACCCCTTTCTATGAAAATTCAACCTATCTTTCAAAAACCAGATCAAATATAACTGTTTAAAGATTTATTTTACCACAACTAAATTTGCCTTTCTCTGAACTGCTGAACTAAAACCAAAGCTCCTACCAAACTGAGGTCGTCGGTGTACATGCTCATCCTTCAAGGGCTCTCCTCATGCTCTCTTTCAAGGGCTTAGGAGGTGCCTGTGTGTGAGTGTGGGAGCAGTCATCTGTGGCTGGGAAAGCTGGGTCCTAATTCTGGCTGCTAGGCTCTGTGATTCTACACAGCCCTCAAGCCATTCTGCTTCAGGTGTTCTGATTCCATCTCTGAGTGCGAATACCATTTCTAATCCTTCTTTTCTATCCCTCACAGTGCCCAGTATCAAGGTCAGCACTCAAGAAATATACCTGGGGACTGACAGCTCTGACGTGGCCGAGGTTTGCCTCCACCTGAGTCGGTCACCTTAAGGAGGGCCCTGGGTTCCCTGGCCAGACACCACTGCTCCCAAAGGGGCACCTGAGGGACCAGGTAAGGAGTCCAGAGCTAATCAACACAAACAAGACCCTTGCATGAAAAGACTATAGGATCTTCCGGGGAGTCAGGAATATTTAAAACCTACCTACCAGGGAGAAGACTCGGGATATATACTGCCAGAGGCGCAGGCAGTGTCTGCCTAAGGTGCCCTGAACAACGTTATGTGGAAACAGACATGTGATGCCACCTTTAGGGTACGAAGACAAAGTAAAGATGCCTTCCTGGCTCCTCAGATGGGGAAACAGCACTAATGTGGTATCAGATGAGTAAGGGGGTCAAAGGGGAGAGAGAGCTGCTGCTCACCGTCTGTTTGAAGCCGACAGCTGTGTGCTGAGGGGCCTTCCGAAGGGCGTTGGTCATTGTTCTTCGGGCCTCTGAGTACTCCAGCTGGATGGCTTTGATGCGCCCTGGGTGTGAGAAGACGAGAGCTGATCAAGATGAGAGCGTTATCCAAACCCTGGTCCTCCACAAACCAGAGCGCCTCTTAGGCACCACGGGCACCACATTCTTAGCCAATTTGTGCCGAGTGAGCCTGAGACGCCTCCTGGCTGGGGCGGGCCCTGCTCACCTGTGTAGTAGAGGTACCTTGCCCACTCGTTGTTGTTGGCCTGCTCGGGGAACACGGACTTGGACACCAGCTTCTCGGCCTGGTCGTACAGGCTGTAGTGCAGGTAGTTCCGCAGCAGGAGGTTCAGCAGTGTGGCCTGCCCGTCCGTGTCATGCCGCAGTGTGGCGGTCCGGAGCCGAGCGTGCAAGAAGCTTCAAGAAGGAAAGAGATGAGGTCAAAGGCCTCAAGTAACAACTCTGAATAGTCAACTAGTAACGCACCAGTGTGGGTGCACAGAGGACCCGCACTCAGATGGGGGAGACAGACAACTCTCATGATGAATAAGTGTACCGTGAGGCCTGACAAAAGGTGGGGGTGGGGGGTGACGCAGAAATCAGGGTAAGTGCGATAGGGGCGCAGGAGGACAGGAGGGAGTTGTGGCTTTAAACAGACCGGTCAGGGTAGGACTCACTGAGAAGGTTACAGTTAAGCACAGGCTTGAAGGATGCAGGGAGGAGGGCACTCTCAGCCAAGGGAAGTGTGCGCCCGTGGAAGAGCGAGGCATCGGGGAGCGGGGGGGCCCAGACCCTATGAGGCCTCAAAAGCTTTTATCAGGAGGGCTTTTCCCTGAGGGGAATGGGGAGCCACTGCAGGCTCCAAGCAGAGGAGTGAAAGGCTTTCCAGCCTGTCCTTATACCTTTTTTAGAAACAAAAACCTTTTATTTTATATTGGAGCACAGCCAATTAACAACGCTGTGATAGTTTCAGGTGCAAAACAAAGGGACTCAGCTATACTGCCCTGGTACCTCTGCCCCACTGAAGAGGTGGGTGAGAGGAGGAGCCTGGGGGACAGGACTTAGCAAGCCAGTGGTCATCTCTGCCTCAGCCCCTCAAGCCCTCCCGCAGCTCAGGGTGTGTTAGCCGTCACCCCCACTTCCTGCTGGGCCCTTAGCGCCTCCCAGGCCTCGGCCCCCTGCAAGTCCACAGCTCTGTGCAGCGCCTGACCATTTTGCTGACCCCGAGGCCTGCGAGCGAGACCCCTGGCCACCGGTACCTGCGCACCACATCCAGCTTATCCAGGAACTCATAGACCCGGGCGTGATAATAGTAACACTTGGCAGCCACAAGGTCCAAGGCCCGGCGGTTCTGAGTGCTGATTTTCTGCATCAGATCATCAGAAATCTTCTGTGCCTGGGGAGGCAGCCAAAAGAGAGTCAAGCGGCAGTGCTTCAAAATTTAAACACGGAGCTATCACATGAGCCAGCAAGTCCCCTCCTAGGCATATGTCCAAGAGAACTGGAAACGTATGTTCACATAAAAGCTTGCACACGAATGTTTATATCAACATTTTTCACAATAACCAGTAAGTGGAACCGGCCCAAGTGCTTATCATCCAATCAATGGTTAAACAAAATGTGGTATATCCATGTGATGAAATAGTACTCCTCCATAAAAAGGAACAGAGTACAGATACACGCTACAACATGGATAAACCTAGAAAACCCTAAGCTACAGAAAGAAGTCAGACACAAAGGGCACATAGTATCCATGGGACACAAAGTATTAAAAGATTACTGGGCTGTGGGGAGGGGAGAACAAGGTGTGATTACTAACAGGTACGGTATTTTTCTTTGTGGGGGGCGGTGGGGGTTGGTGGGGTAGTGACTAAGCTTGTCTGGAATTAGACAGGAGGGCAGTTGTACAACCTTGTGAATATACAAAAAAGCCATCGAAATCTAGACTTTCAAGTCGGTGAATTATAGCTAAAGAGCAACCAATCAAACAAAAACCAACCAGTGGCAAAGCAAGGAAAAAATAAAACAGAAGACTGAGGCATAAGACCTGTCACCTCCTGGGTGTGCCCCTGGGAGAGAAGCTGAGCCTGCCAGGGCAGCTGCCCCAGCTGGAGGCGGTGCTGGAAGAGTCGTATCCACAATGGAGTCTTTCAGATCCACAGTAAGAGCTGCCATTTATTAACATGTAGGGAATGCTGACTTTGTGCAGGTCATTGTGCCAAGTTATTTTTTAAATGTATTATTTTTATTTAATACTAATGATAAACTTGTAAGAATGGCAGCTCGTCTTATTTTACACACAGCTGGAAGAAATCAATTTGCCTAAGGTACAAATGGGATTTGAAGCCAGGTCTTTCTGCCTCCAAATCTACCCTTTCCAAAGCATCCCCCACCCAGGGACTGTGCCACAGAGAGGCAGGGTGGCTATGGGCAGGCCTTTCCCAGAGCCGGAGCAGGAGTTGAGGGGTCTTCCTTGGATGTGGGGCTGGGCGCATCCTCACGCTGGGAAAGAGTCTGGGGGGCAGTGAATGACCCAGTGATGATCTATTTCTTCACAAGAGGCGATCTCCCCCACTAACCCCACGCACTGCCTGGGGCGCGTTAGTCACACGCTCTGGTCTTGGATACCTCTTTGTAGCGCTTGCTGTTCATCAGGAAGATGACCATGAGAAGCTGGAGGTAGGCTTCCACTTCAGGCAGGAGGGGAGCCGACGCAGCTTTTCCTGTTCGGGGACGGAACTGTAAATCGGCTTCTGTGTCCATGGGCTAGGAGAGGACGTGAGTTACCGTGGAAGAGCTCAGTCAGATCAACACACCAGGAATTTCTTAAGCACTCACTATTATTTCAACAGAGATTTACTAAGTGCCCACTGTGTGCCAAGATTTTTCTGGGTGCTGGGGATACAAAAATATTGAAGGGAGTCAAAAAGGCTGGCGATAAAATCAATACAGAAAAGAGTTACAGAGGTATAACATCCTTATAGAAGAGAACGGGGACAGAAAGGATGATGTAAGGACCCCTCAGAGAGCCTACAATCTAACTAGAGATTAAACCACCATACCTGAAACCACTGCAAATTCTGTCAGGCAGGGTTTAATAAAGTGATATAATTCTAGAGATGAGATCAAGAATAATGAGACAGGGAGTTCCCTGGTGGTCTAGTGGCTGGGATTCTAGGTTTCACTGCTGTGGCCTGGGTTCAACGCCTGGTCGGGGAATTGAGTTATGCAAGCTGTGTGGCTTGGCCAAAAAAGAATAATGAGACAAAAAAACTTTTTTTTGGTGGTAATAAAGAAATTTAGGGGGAAATTGACATATATATTTATTTTCAGATCTAGTCACTAAAACTGGAATAATGTGTAACAGATCAAAAAATGATTTTGATGGGGGACTTCAGAGATGTACAGGTTAAAAAATATTCCAGGCAGGACTGGGGGAGGGTGCTTTTCCCCTTTCCCAGACAGTAAAGTCTTACTGTCCACCTCAGGGGATTTCCTGAGTTTTACATCTATGAAACAGATTGTAAGCATACAGAATTTTAGGGAGATGAAGGTAGCTGAAGGGCCAGTGAAGTTTAAGAAGCAGCAGGACTTGAACTGTACCATGAATGATAAGAGAAGTTTTGCAGTCAGAAAGGAAAAGGAGAGGTTTCTCCTGGCATGCAGACAACCATCACCAGCAAACTAACGTCATCAACATGCACTCTGTGCCACACACTGTTCTAAGAGCCTTCCCTGTCTTCCTCAGCAACTGCCCCACAATGTGCCCCCAGAGCTGTTCATCACATACATCAGACGAGGCCCAGGGAAGTTAGGTCAGACACCAAATGGTACAGCTGGGATTAAAAACTCAACCTTCTCCCAAAACCTGTGCTCTTAACCACGGTTCTCTTTTGGGTGGGGCCACACTGCAGGGCATGCGGAATCTTAGTCCCCCGTCCAAGGATCCAACTACAACCCCTGCAGCGGAAGCAAGGAGTCTTAACCACTGGGCCACCGGGGAAGTCCCTTCACTGTTCTCTACATCCTCCATGGTGAAGCTTCAGAGGCAGAGAGATGGTAGAACCTTCTCCCAGGCCCTATGTTGGGAGTGGTGGGAAATGAATGTAGTTGGAAGGGTCCTGATTCTCAGATCCTTTTTCTGACTCAGAATAATGACCCTACAGGGCAGAAGGATGGTCCCCCTGTTAAGAGGGCAGATGAGTTATTTAAAGGGGCTGCTTTGCTTCGTGTCTCTGCTGTGGCAGGTAATGAGACAGGTCTCCAGGATGGGACACAGCTACCCAGGGTGGAATGTGTGTCTCTGTGTGTCTCAAGCCAAGCCCACACTCCTGTGCTGGCCTGACTCCACTCACCTCTTCCAGGAAGGGTAGCAGGAAGTCTCGAGTAGCATTGTTGGAAGTGAAGAAGCCGTGCACGGCCTTGTACAGAACGTAGTGGTTGAGGCGGCGGGACGTGGAAGGCAGCATCCGTAGGGCCCGCAGCACAAACCGAGGCTCCTTGCCCGACACTGCCTTCTCCAGCTGTTTCACGTGCTCCTTGATGTCTGTGGAGGAGCAGGGGAGGAAAAATGTGAATTCCAACTCCTCCTACCCCTCCGCCACTCCAGCCAAGCAGTCTTAGGAAGCCTCTTACAAATGTCAGGATGTGGCCAGTCTCCTCTTTTGCTCTGACAGGGTTGAGCAATACTTATGGATGCCATATGCTGATTTTAAGACATAACCAAGAGACACAGAAAAACAAAGCTGGGTTGGGGAAGAAGTATAGAGTGACATAAAAAGGAAAAAAAAAAAACAATGAAAAACAAAAACACGTGGGGATTTAGCAGATCTTCAAATAGGAAAACTTTCCAAATGCGAACAATGGGAGAAATCACGCACATACACACACACAAGACTGAAAGAACTTCGTAGAAAAAGCAAACAAACAAAATCCTTCTAATAACTGTAGCAAAAGAAAAGTATCTGCAACAAATGTGGCCAGAGATGCATATTCAATAAAGAGCTTGTAGAAAGGATTAAAATAAATACAAATGAGTATGAATGGTCAATATGAGGAATGACAAACAGACATGAAAAATGCTTCATTAGTATTCAAATAACCACTGATGAAAACATTTTTCAATAACCATTCTAACAGTATTTGAAAAATGGTAACATACAGAGTACAGGGGTGACCAGGACATTTCTGTTTGCATAATGTAAATCAGTACAGTTTTCCTGGACATATCTACCAAGGACCTTAAAAATATTTATCCTTTCAACTCAGGGATCTATACTGAATGAGTAATTATAGAAACAGATCAAATACGTGCGCAGAGATGATGGCTGCAAAGCTATTTATAATGGAGGAAAATGGAAACAAATGTCCAGAAATAAGGGAGTACCATCAATTGGTAGCTTCTCAGTTTCCCTTGTGTTCGTATTCCTTTGTATTAGAATAGGAGCTGATGCAGTCAACATTATCACAACCTCAAACCACCACCCAGGAGCATAACTTTGCTTATTTCAATGTTTTTGAGCTAGTTTCTCACGTAGTTAAGCAGAGAGAAAATCCAATGAATAGTCCTATCCTACTTGATCCAGAAGTGGGAAATGGCACCAGGGTCACAGTGGGGAGTCTTCACTCTACCCACTCCAAATATGGACAGAATGCTCTAAGTTGGAAAAGTGAAATATAAACTTGGAGGAACAAGAGGAGGATGGAAACAGAACAGGCACCAAGGAAAAGAGAAATGGGGGAACTGGCATATAGTTTAGGTGGGAGGTGAGTATCAGGAACTCAAACAAATGACAACTAAAAAGTTGAAAGTGTATCATGTGTTTAAACTCTTTAGAAACAGAGCAGGAGTAAGGGTTTGAAGGGAGAGAAAAACGAGATAGGATCGTTTGGCCAGTTCAATTAGAGAGCAACGAGGAAGCAAGATACTAAGCAGAAAGGGCTCTCTTAGCGGAGTTTGTTAAAGGTGGTTAAGACAACAGAAATCATTCTTAAAACACAGGAGTCAGTATTCTGTGTTAGTCTTATCCCCCTTCAAAGATAAATACAGACACTGGTTTTTATAGAGATCGGTCATGCATTGGGATCACTAGAATCAGTCTGATGAGATATAAATGGAATAGGGTAAGAGGAGAGGACTTAGAAGAGGGAGTCTAGGGGCCCAGTGAGACCTAATTCTAGATGCAATTGCCCGTGGAGGGAAGGTGTGTGAGAAGGGAGGAGTCCAGAGTCTAGAGAGACTTCAGTTATCCGGGCTGCGGTCGGGAGTGTCAGGGTAGCGGGAGCAGGCACTTGGGGGTGATCCGAAGGAAACCCCAAGTCACGGCGGTGGAGGCTACGCTGGAGTCCCAAGGAGAGGCTACATCATCGGGTGCTGTCACCCGTGATCAGGGCACGTCCCCGGCCCAAGCTCTCGTACCCTCCAAGGTGACGGTGTCCAGCTCTCGCTGGGAGTGCTCAGCCGCCGCAGCCGCCGTCTTGCCAGCGGTCTCCCCGGTTGATCCGCCACCCGCCGCTGCCTCCTCTTTCATCTCCACATCCTGGGGGGCCGGGGGCGGCGGTGGTTCTTGTTCCCCTCCGCCGGGCGGCGGCTTCGCCTTGTCCGCGCCGCGGCGCCGCGCCGAGCCCTCCTGCTTCATGGCGCCCGGGGTCGCGGCCTAGTCCGGGGACCGAGGCCGGGGCCTCGCGTAAACCCTCGCACCGGAGACCAGGAACCGAGCCGGGCCTGCACACGAGCGCGGGCTCGCGTCGGGCCGCACGATGACGGAGCAGCTGCAAACCCCTTCCCGGCGCTGGGCCTTCTGGGAAACGACAGGCCGGGCTGGTCGATGGCCGAGTCATCAAAGGGGGAAAAAGTCAACCACCGAGACGCATGATGGAGGCGGATCTCCACGGAAGGAGCGGGGAGGAGCTTCTTTGAGTCTGTAAGGCTTGTTTTAGAGTGCTCCACTGTGTTGATTTTCTTGCTTGCTTCTCTCACATTGTACTTCCGTGAATGTCCACAAGAGGTCCACAAGCGGTCGCCTCAGGCTCCAGCTGGGTTACCGCGGAGCACCCCACCCAGCAAAGAGTGGGTAGGACCTACCGGAACGCAGGGCGTTTTGACGCCGTGAGTTGCTGGGCGGGTTTCATGCTTAAACTCTCAGTTTGCCCCCGGCAGGGTTCACTTTCGAGAGCCACGAGGCTGGTCCTCAACCGTAGCCCGGTGCATCGGGCACGAGAGAAGAAAAGAATCTGCGGAGGGCTGTGGAGCTAGGATGTTGTTCAGTCACTTGGTCTGTCCGATTCTTTGCGACTCCATGAACTGCCGCACGCCAGGCTTCCCTGTTCATCGCAGTCTCCCGGAGTTTGCCTGGCGTGCTGCTATCCATGGGGTCGAAAAAAGACTCGGACACGACTGAGCAACTGCGCAACAACAAATGTCCACTGAGTCGATGATGACACCCAAACATCTTATCCTCTGTCGCCTCCTTATCGTGCCCTCAATCTTTCCCAGCATCAGGGTCTTTTCGTGTTATTGGGCTCCTGGCATCAGGTGGCCAAAGTATCGGAGCTTCAGCTTCAGCATCAGCCCTTCCAATGAATAGTCAGGGTTGATTTCCTTTAGGATTGACTGGTTTGATTTCCTTGCTGTCCAAGGGATTCTCAAGAGTCTCCTCGAGGACCACAATTGGAAAGTATCAGTTCTGTTGGATTTGAAATAAAACCGTACTGGAGACGACAGAGAACCCTATGGGATTCAGAGTTTGAAAAGTAAAAGTGAAAGTCACCGGATTGGGTAGCCTTTCCCTTCTCCAGGGGATCTTCCCAATCCAGGGGTCTAACTCAGGTTTCCTGCTGCATTGCAGGCGGATTCTTTACCAGCTGAGCCACAAGGCAAACCCATCTGTGTTTAGCTAGTGCTGAAAATAAAGCATAAAATCCGCAGCGGAGGAATGCGGATAGGGGAGTGTCAATCAGTTCAGTTGCTCAGTCGTGTCCGACTCCTTGCGACCGCATGGACTGCAGCACACCAGGCCTCCCTGTCCATCACCAACTCCCGGAATTTACTCAAACTCATGTCCATTGAGTCAGTGATGTCATCCAACCATCTCATCTGTCGTGTCCCCTTCTCCTCCCGCCTTCAATCTTTCCCAACATTAGGGTCTTTTCAAATGAGTCGCTTTTTCACATCAGGGGCCAAAGTATTGGAGTTTCCAATGAATATTCAGGACTGATTTCCTGTAGGATGGACTGGTTGGATTTCCTTGCAGTCCAAGGGACTCTCAAGAGACTTCTCCAATACCACAGTTCAAAAGCATCAATTCCGTGCTCAGCTTTCTTTATAGTCCAACTCTCACATTCATACATGACTACTGGAAAAACCATAGCTTTGACTAGATGGACCTTTGCTGGCAAAGTAATGTCTCTGCTTTTTAATATGCTGTCTAGGTTGGTCATAACTTTTCTTCCAAGGAGCAAGTGTCTTTTAATTTCGTGGCTGCAGTCACCATCTGCAGTGATTTTGGAGCCCCTCAAAATAAAGTCTGTCACTGTTTCCATTGCTTCCCCATCTATTTGCCATAAAGTGATGGGACCAGATGCCATGTTCTTAGTTTTCTGAATGTTTAGTTTTAAACCAACTTTTTCACTCTCCTCTTTCACTTTCATCAAGAGGCTCTTTAGTTCTTCTTCATTTTCTGCCATAAGGGTGGTGTCATCTGCATATCTGAGGTTATTGATATTTCTCCCTGCAATCTTGATTCCAGCTTGTGCTTCATCCAGCCCAGCGTTTTTCATGGTGTACTCTGCATATAAATTAAATAAGCAGGGTGACAATATACAGCCTTGACATACTCCTTTCCCGATTTGGAACCAGTCTGTTGTTCCATGTCCAGTTTTAACTGTTGCTTCTTGACCTGCACATACAGATTTCTCAGGAGGTAGGTCAGGTGGTCTGGTATTCCCATCTCTTTCAGAATTTTCCACAGTTTATTGTGATCCACACAGTCAAAGGCTTTGGCGTAGTCAATAAAGCAGAAATAGATGTTTTTCTGGACCTCTCTTGATTTTTTGATGATCCAACAGATGTTGGCAATTTGATCTCTGGTTCCTCTACCTTTTCTAAATCCAGCTTGACCACCTGGAAGTTCATGGTTCACGTGCTGTTGAAACCTGGCTTGGAGAATTTTGAGCATTACTTTGCTAGCGTGTGAGAGGAGTGCAATTGTGTGGTAGTTTGAGCATTCTTTGGCATTGCCTTTCTTTGGGATTAGAATAAAAACTGACCTTTTCCAGTCCTGTGGCCACTGCTGAGTTTTCCAAATTTTCCGGCATATTGATTGCAGCACTTTCACAGCATCATCTTTTAGGATTTGAAATAGCTCAACTGGAATTCCATCACCTCCACTAGCTTTGTTTGTAGTGATGCTTCCTAAGCCCCACTTGACTTCACATTCCAGGATGTCTGGCTCTAGATGAGTGATCACACCATCGTGATTATCTGGGTCGTGAAGATCTCTTTTGTATAGTTCTTCTGTGTATTCTTGCCACCTCTTCTTTATATCTTCTGATTCTGTGAGGTCCATACCATTTCTGTCCTTCATTGTGCCCATCTTTGCATGAAGTGTTCCCTTGGTATCTCTAATTTTCTTGAAGAGAACTCTAGTCTTTCCCATTCTATTGTTTTCCTTTATTTCTTTGCATTGATCACTGAGGAAGGCTTTCTTATCTCTCCTTGTTATTTTTTGAAACTCTGCATTCAAATGGGTATCTTTCCTTTTCTCCTTGGCCTCTCGCTCCTCTTCTTTTCACAGCTATTTGTAAGGCCTCCTCAGACAGCCGTTTTGCCTTTTTGCATTTCTTTTCCTCCTGTACAATGTCATGAACATCCATCCATACTTCTTTAGGCGCTCTGCCTATCAGATCTAATCCCTTGAATCCATTTCTCACTTCCACTGTATGATTTTAAGGGATTTGATTTAGGTCATACCTGAGTGGTCTAGTGTTTTTCTCTACTTTTTAAAATTTAAGTCTGAATTTGGCAATAAGGAGTTCATGATCTGAGCCACAGTCCGCTCCCAGTCTTGTTTTTGCTGACTGTATAGAGCTTCTCCATCTTTGGCTGCAAAGAATATAACCAGTCTGATTTTGGTATTGACCATCTGATGATGTCCATGTGTAGAGTCTTCTCTTGTGTTGTTGGAAGAGGGTGTTTGCTATGACCAGTTTGTTTTCTTGGCAAAACTCTATTAGCCTTTGCCCTGCTTCATTCTGTACTCCAAGGCCAAATTTGCCTGTTACTCCAGGTACTTCTCGACTTCCTACTTTTGCATTCCAATCCCCTATAATGGAAAGGACATCTTTTTGGGTGTTAGTGCTAGAAGGTCTTGTAGGTCTTCATAGAACCATTCAACTTCAGCTTCTTCAGCATTACTGGTCAGGGCATAGACTTGGATTACTGTGATATTGAATGGTTTGCCTTGGAAATGAACAGAGATCATTCTGTCATTTTTGAGATTGCATCCAAGTACTGCATTTCATCTCGGACTTTTTTTCGGGGAGAGTGTATTTGGGTGTAATTACTTCAGTGTAATTAAATTTAGGAGTCTGGTCTCTATGAGACCCAGGGATAGCATATTTAGGGGGTGGGGTGATAAAAAATCAGCTTCAGAATGTGGTATGCTGGAAGCTCTGCTCTGGGCTGTGGTGTATTGTGAGGCTGGAGGAAACAGAGAGGCTTCAGGGGTCCTTTGGGGAGAGGCTATACATCCAGACAGACACTGTAGTGAAATGGGGAACAGAGTACTAGTGCACTTAAGGAGCACCTAAGTGTTCTTGCCTGAAGAATCCCAGGGACGGGGGAGCCTGGTGGGCTGCCGTCTATGGGGTCGCACAGAGTTGGAAACGACTGAAGCGACTTAGCAGCAAGAGTCCCCTTGGGAAACTGGACCTGAAACCCCGTCTACTCCTTCAAAGGGCTCCTCCGGTGATTCTGCAGGAGTATGCACATTCCAGTTTCCTAAGACACAAAAACCAAAAAACTCCTTTCCTATCTTGGAACTTTTATCTCTCCCGTAAATGGAAGCTTTGCGTTTAGACCAGGTCAGACCCTGCAAGGCAACCTAGCCCTGCTGTAAGGTCCTAGAGGGCAGAGAATGTTTTGACCATTGTCTCCTTTATATTTTTACAGAGAGAGGATATTCTTTGTATCCCTCCTTTTATACTATTGCAATGAATAGCTAGTTCCTTGTACTAAGTAGTGACTTCCTAAATGGAAAATTGTGTTCTCCGGTTTTAGTGAAAATGATCAATTCTTCCCAAAGTGTACCCCTGCGCTCTAGGGCTGGGAGATTGGATAACAGGACTTTTGAATCATCACTGGAGTAAACTCATTAAAATGTGTGTGTTTTTTTAAAATCTATTTATTTGGCCATGCTGGGTCTTAGTTGAAGCATGCTGGATCTAGTTCCCCGACCAGGGATGAAACCGGGGCCCCCAGCACTGGGAGCTTGGAGTGCTAGCCATTGGACCACCAGGGAAGTCCCTAAAGCGTGTTCTTTATAACACCATATCTGTAACTGTAGGTAGATGAGAATGGCAAAGGAAGAAAACAGATGGGCTTTGTTGTTCATCTTTATGAGCTTACCCTTCTGGATAGTTAGAGTGTTAGCTCACTTCATTATTAAGTTTACATCACAAGGGAAAAACAATCAAGTCAGCAGAAAACTACCTAGTATGTCCTTGAGCAATATATCCGGGCCTTGGAAAACGCCCCAGCATGGGGGAGGATGGCTTAACACAAAGTTTTTGGCAGTTGGTCTTGAATTCTTTGTGAGTGAGGGAACCAGCCTGGAGAGGGGTGGCTAAGAAGGGGAAGAGTCTGACTCCTGGGGCCAAAAACCTTGGAGAAATTATTCCATCCATAAAACTATGTTAAAAGAGATCAGTGAAAGATGTTAAAACCCAGTTTTAGGCAGAGGAGGCTGGTATAAACCTAGCAGTTTTACGAGACTGAATGTGTATGTTAACCCGTCCACATGCCATTCTATCCACCTCACTTCCTCCTGCAACCACCCTAATTGAGGGCAGAAGAAGGAAAGGTGGAATGAGAAGATAATATTATATTTTCTTTTTTAAATTTTGGAATCAGTCTTATTCTTTTGTATGCTCCGTCCTGTCTGACTCTTTGCGGCCCCATGGACTGTACCCCACCAGGCTCCTCTGCCTGTGGTATTTTCCAGGCAAGACTACTGGGGTGGAGTGCCATTTCCTACTCCAAGGGATCTTCCTGATCTTCCTGACTTGGATCAAACCCAAGTCTCTTGCATCTCCTGCATTAGCAGGTGGATTCTTTGCCACTAGTACCACCTGGGAAGCCACCCAGTATTCTTGGGGTACCATTTATTTTTTACTTATCTGCATTAAATATATATATATATATACATATATGGCTGCATGGCTTGTGGTATCTTAGTTCCCAGACTGAGGATAAAACCTGGCCACCTGGCATTGGAAACGTAAGAGTCCTAACAACTGGAGAGCCAGGGAATTCCTCTGCGTTTTCTATTCAATAAACTTGGAAGTTGTCTCACTCTTGTGCTTGTACCACATATCTCTAGGTCTTCACCTTTCGCAGTCCCTCAACCCAAGTCCAGAGAACCTCAAAGGCTCCTCTTGGAAGACAAATTGCTTTGATGATCTTCTGATTCTAGAGTCTAGAGTCCACATTCTACACCTTCATAGTTCTCCGAGCATTTTCTAGCCAGTCTGAGGCCATCATAATAGTGTTCATGTACAGATAATCTGTATAGAGTATGATAATGTCTTTGTCTTTTTCTGGCACAAATTAAGAATTTCCTTAGGATAGATTCTTTAAGGAAAAACACCAAAAGACGTTTCACTCAAAGTGAAATAATGTTTTTTTCATCAATTCCAGTAAAGTTTGATTTTTGGAATCATAAGTGGGAGGGGTTGGGATAGGAAATTAATTAATTAATTTGGGATTTGCTGAAATGGTTCATAGTTTTTCAACTTTGAGTGTTTACACTATTAGAGAATTTAAGCATCTGTGGATGGGCTGTGGAGCAGTAGGGATGGGGGATGTACAGAGTTGGACAAGTGGGAATTGAGTGATCAGCTACAGTTTCCATTATCTTTAGCCTGGTGGTTCTGAAATGCCCTTGGGTGTTCACACAGGGTACAGTGAGGTAGGGAAGGCATTAAGGAAGCAGGAGTTGAATCAAAGAGGCAAGTTAGGAGGCCTTGGTCAGTAGCTGCAGGAGGGAGAGGCCAGCGTATAGGGCACAGAGGCGGGGGAGGGTGTCTGGGTCCCACGTGTACTGGGGGCCGGATCTCTGCACTTCCAGGCCACTCAGCCCCACTAGGGCCTCTGTGAGGGTCAGTTCCTCTTCCCCAAGGGAGGAAAACAGCTCAGGTCGCAGGGGGAATACACCCTCTTTATCCTGGAGGAAATTCTGTTCCATTGTACTCTCCACCTGGAAGGAAGCAAAGCAGCGTGAAAAGAAAGAACTGGAAACCTCTATTCCTTTTTCCCAACTCACAAAATCCAGAAAGAGGGCTAACTTTCTCTCACTATAACCCCTTAGGTTACATTAATGACAACTCTGCCTGGGCTTTTTAACAGTCTTGTAGGATGGGCAGCACATTTATTTTTAGACCCATTTTACAGAGGAATGAATTGAGGGAGACTCAGAGACATTAAGATTGACTCACATCACTTGGCTAGGAATAAACCAAGCTAGAGTTTTCTGTCTCTTCTCCCAGGATCAGACTGAAAAATGCAGATAGTTGCCCAGAAATGCACTCCTCTACCTCTAGTTGTGAAATAGCAAATAGGAAGAAACATGGAGAGAAATGAGAAGTAGGCATGATCTCCTAGGATAAGACAGAGGCCCTGTAGGATGGTTCTGTCATTAGGTTAGATCGTATCTTTCCACCAGTTATAGCTGACTCCCTTCCAAAGTCTCCCTAACATCTGCCATTTTTTTCTTACCAGCTTTAGCTGCACTGGTAGGATCTTTTTCTCCACGGATTTTACCAGCAGTTTCTGTTGGGCTTCACTTAGCTCTGGAGAAAAAAAGCAGAGGAAGAGATGTGTGTTGGTGCAAAGGGAACTACAAGTTCCAAATGGGTGTACTTGCAGAATTTCAGCATTCACTGATTTATATGTTCACCCACGGTGGAATGCCTGTTCTGGGCCAAGTGCCTTTGCTGGGTGTGTTAGGTAAAAATCATGCTCACTCAGGGAACTTCTCCGCATTGTAGCCGAGAAGACAAAATAACTTGTAATTACAGTGTAGGCTGTGACAGGGGCCATAGCTGAAGACCTACCTTGGCTTGGCTTGGTGTTTGAGGGTGGGCTTCTTCTTCTTTTTTTTTAATTAGTTAATTAATCTGTCTGTGCTGGGTCTTAGTTGAGGCATGTGGAATCTAGTTCCCCGACCAGGGATCAAACCCGGACCCCCTGAATTGGGAGCATGGAGTCTTAGCCACCACCAGGGAAGCTCCTAAGGGCAGCCTTCTTGAAGGAACAAACATCTCAGCTTACATGTGAAGGATCAGAGTGTTTTTCAAAGTGGGACAATATTTCTTGCAGAGGGAAAAAGAATTCATGGGTAAGATCAGAGGATGTTATCCTCAGATTAAAGCTATCAGATGTTGAAATGAAAATGACGAGCTTAGCGATATGCAGAAGTTTTAAATATATGGCTGATAAAACTAGGATTATTTCCCAACCTCTGTTAGCAAGACTAGGGTATGGTGACCATGTGAATCGTAAGGAATGAAACCAATGTTTTGAGAATGTAGATATAAACTACTTAACTGCAGTATAATTTGCCTGGCATTTATTTACTCATTCATTCATTTACGAATTCGTTTAGTGACTCATTCCTACTGCTGAATAGGTGTATAAATAAAGACCTCACTCCCCACTTACCTGCTAGGGCTCCAAGGAAATAGAGGATGGCGTCCATAGCCCCCTTTGATTGCAGGACATTCTTTGGGAGTGCCTCCAGGGTCTCTTCATGTCCTTTGTCTAGAGCTCCTTCAAGCTGTGGGGAAAGCTGGGTGACTATTTAGGAGAACATGGGTAGAGCTCCCAGTGCCTGGCACATGACAGTCCCTTGAGATGTGTTAATTCTCTCCATTTCCTTGTTTCTTTTTCAAGATATCAAGTCCTGAAAAGTATTAGACTCTTGGGTTCCTTGGTCCCCGAGTCTTGGACTCTGGAAAAGAAAGGTCGAGCCCCTCTCCGAAAGAAGGTTCTGCTGGCCTGCTGCCCAGCCTGGGAACCTGCACTGTTTGCCCATCTCCAAAGAGACGCAGGGCACAGTGGCGACCCTGGCAGCCTGAGAGGGGGGCACTTGACCAGCCTTGGAGAAGGCGTCCACTGCCGACTCCTCTGGCCACTAGCCATCTGCCAGGTCCGTGGGCTCCGCCCCCAGCTCCCCCACCTCCATGTTCCCCTGCATCTCCTGCCTTTCCCTTGGGTTCTCACCATCAGCTCTAGGTCTTGTAGCTCCTTTTTCTTCCCTAGGAGTTTGCTGAGGGAGCTGAGCAGGGAGCTCTTCCCTTCCGGGCTCAGTTTCTCCACTTCCCAGGTCTCCCTTTGAACCTCTTCTTTTAGGGTCCTGAAGTCCTCGTGTACCGCCCCTGTGGCAACAGTAGATGTGGCATCCTCTTCATCAGTTCAGTATATGCTCTCCTGGCGGGTCTCCTTCACTCAGCCCTGCTTAGGCCCCCAGGCTCTGCTGCCCCTGAGCTCTGCTCTCAGCTAGAGCCTGGCTTCTTTTTTTGCTTGACCAAGGTTTACAAGTTATAAAGTTATTCCCCAGACTTGACTTATGGTGTTGAGTGGGGAGATGGGGAATCGAGGGGTGGGCCAGGACCCACAGTATCATCTAAACCAGGTATTCATTCCCCCGAGATTCTAGGCTCCATCCCAGATCAGTAGACAACTGACTTCCCTTTCTCTAGGACCACCACCTAAGAGTTGAGAAGGAAGGTCTATTTTCCCTTCTTAAGAGTCAGTTGACAAAGTGATTTTGGTGACTGGGTGAAGACCAGGAGGGGACTGCTCAGAAGTGTGTGCGCGCTGCCTGCCAAGTCGCTTCAGTCGTGTCCAACTCTTTGCAACCCTGTGGACTGTAGCTCGCCAGGCTCCTCTGTCCATGGATTCTCCAGGCAAGAATGCCAGAGTGGGTTACCATGCCCTCCTCCAGGGCATCTTCCCAACCCAGGGACTGGACTTGCGTGTCTTATGTGTCCTACACTGGCAAGCAGATTCTTTAGCACTAGCAGCACCTGGGAAGCCCCAAGAGTAGTGGGTCTAAATCCAGGGACATGGGCTGGCTAGGGATAGCTCGAACCTTGGCCTGCCCCTCTAGGGGCCTGGCATCCTAGGAACACATCCAGCCTGCTTTGGAAAGAGTGGGCTTCCTGGAAGTGGCTCCAAGCCCCACCACCTGGGCCTCAGCACTTGTCTTCCTCTCCCTTCACCCCAAGGTTACTTCCACTGTCTTCCTGACAACGTCTAGGGAGAAACACAAATTTCCTTACCAACATCAGATGCCTGGATAACTGCAGGAAAAAAAAAAAAAAATCCAATTAGAAGGCAATCCTCCCAAACAGGAGCCATACCCAGGGAATGGGACATGAATGGAGGTTAGGAAATACATCCTATCTCCTGGGATGTCCCAGCTGTCTTAAGGATACTCTTGTTCCATTTGTGGGAGGCAGAAATGGGGCAGCAGAGAAGCTAAGGCATTGTGAAACGGGGCACTTGGATCGAGTTGGCATCAGTGTGACTCAGTGGCTCCTGCCCCAGGTGCTGGGCAGCAGAGACGCAGATGCGCATGTGACAGGTCGTTATTACTAAGGCCTTGAGGACAGAGGTCGGAGGCGTCTGACCACCCGGGAGTCTTGTCCAAAGACTTTCCCCCTTCCACTGCTTTTCCCCAGGCTATTGGAATTCCTGCCGTGTTTCAGAGACAATAGTTTTTCTGAGATCTGCTCTGCCACATTCCTTTTCAGTCCCAGAGAGAAGGGAAGAAAAACATTAGAGTTTAAAAATCCTATCAAGAAAGTTGCAGTGAAATGACAGGAAACACTTACGGGTGAACTTCTCATCGTCTGGCTTTTCTGAAGACAGAAACAACACACATATGTCAGCATAAAACCTCTTTGTGCCTTTTTATCTAGAACAGTTGTCAAGGCAGCTTTATCAGTGATCATTATAAAAACAGAGCTCATCCGCCTCTGCAATTTTGGGAACACACACTGTCTCCAGTATTGCTGCTTCTGATGGTGCCTTCCGGTCTCTTTCTGTTTCTCTGTCTCTCTTGGGCACATTTCTATGCCTCTATCTGCCTTTCCTAAAGCTGAAGATGGATATTTTTAGAGCCTTGGGAAACAAAACCAGGGGGCTCCTTGGGGGCTTCTGGTATCCCCTATTAGAGGGTGCAGGATGTCAGCAGATAATGTCAGGGGTAGGGAGGAACACATGGGGAGCCAGGAAGCAATTTTTACTTACCTCCGGGAGGGAAGGTATGCATGTTATCATTGTAGATATGTGGGATATCTGTAAGGAACAGGAGCGGGGAGGGCAGAAGGACTTTTAACAGCTGCCCCAACTTTCTTTCTCTGGCCTCAAGCCTATGGACTCTGCTAAAGGCTAAGAACCTGTCTTTGAGTACCTCAACATTATCCTCGATCTGTCTCTACGGCTGGAAGTAATCTTTTCTTCCTCTGTAAATCTTTCCGTATGATATCACTATTTTCTACTTTGCATTCTAGTACTGGTATCTGTGTCTGTTTCCTCCATCAGAACCAGACTTCTATTTTTTTGGCCACGTGGCATGCCAGATCCTAGTTCTCTGTCCAGGGATCAAACCCAAGGCTCCTTCAGTGGAAGTACGGAGAGTTAACTGCTAGACCACCAGGAAACTCCTGGCCCCAGAATTCTCGAGAACAGAGGCTGTGCTTGTTCTTCTCTGTACCCTCTTCTCCCTGCTAACAAAGGTGCCTAGCTAGCACTCAGGAGATGCTCAGAATCCAGGGTGCCTCACTCCCAGGGCAGCCCCTACAGTGGAGGTTGGACCACAATACAATATACTCCTTTGCTCCTTCCCCAGTGTTGCCACAAGAGGGGAGCAGGATGCCTTAGGAGTGTGTGGGTAACTCTTGTCTGCAGGGGAGAACATGCTCACCCCACTCATCTTTGCCTTTGACCATCAGCTGTCTCACTCGAAATGCCAGGACGCAGCCCTTGGGGATGGTGACAGCCTCCTTGTGGTTTACGGATCCCTAGGGGTAGACAATGAGGATTTGTGAGTCTGCAGAGATCCTACATGTGAGATGTTGGGAGTGAGGGGGTAAAGGGCAAGTGGAAGGCCAGGCCCAAAATCCTTTGGGGAGATAAGAAGTTAGGAACCCTTCAGTGGTGTGCCTGATCACCTTTCCATCCAGTGTGGAATGAGCTTCAGAGCTCTTCTGCTCATTTCTGCTGATCACCCCTTTAATGACCTCTTTCTGTCTTCCGGGTTCAGACACATGAAGGAACTGGCCAGACCTGTTCATCACCTGCCTGTGCATCCCTGTCCCACTTTAGAGCGTCCATCCAGGCCCTGGTTCCTTCTTCCTCTTTGCCATGTGTCCCATGATCACCTTCTTCAGGAAGCCTTCCATGATTAATCCTTACTCCTGGTTCCAACTCAGCCCTTGAATATTTACACAGTATGTTGTTCAGTTGCTAAATCATGACTGTCTCTTTGTGACCCCATGGACCGCAACATGCCAGGCTCCTCTCTCCTCTATCTCCCAGAATTCGTTCAAATTCATGTCCATTGAGTCGGTGATGCTAGCTAACCATCTCATCCTCTACCACCTCCTTCAAAAGCCTTCAGTCTTTCCCAGCATCAGAGTCTTTTCCAGTGAGTCAGCTCTTTGTATCAGGTGGCCAAAGTATTGGAGCTTCAGCTTTAGCATCAGTCCTTCCAATGAATACTCAGGGATTTACTTTAGCATTGACTGGTTTCATCTCCTTGCTTTTATTTGGATCTATACTTACACAATATAGATATAGGTAAGTAAAGACTACTTATTTACATTGAATTTTCCAAGCCTGTGTTCTCTGGCCTTTCACCTCTGTGTCTCCTTCATAAGACTGAGACCTTTCTGGCAGCAAGGACATCTTTCCCAAGATTGGGAGCACTGTAAGGGAAAACTGGTGGCTGTGAGTTTCCCCTTCCCTAGTAGCTCCCTGTGGCAGCTGGCACAGGAATCTACCCAACTGGGCACCTTGACCATAGAGATGATTGGTTCCTGGCCAACTGGTGTCTGGATGTTGAAGAGCAAGGGGAGGGAGTGGGTCCTTTTCAGTATCCTGGGGCGGAGGGTGCTGACTGGGGAAAGCAATGCAGCCTCTGAGGGTAAAGTCAATGTAAGTGTGCGGGAAGCAAACCTGTAACCCCAACGGGGCAAAGAATGGGAGGGAGAAGCAGCCTTCGGCCCTGCCAGCTCTCTCCAGGGTCACCTCCTGCACGGCCTCCACTACTTCCATCACCACGTACAGGTTCTCTCCTCGACTTCGCATCTCCTCCAGGAACGGGTGCTCTGCCAGCAGCTTCCTGTGACAGGAGAAACAGAAGCGACCTGTCCAGAGCTTTTCCCCATCTGGGCCCTGCCCTTCTCTTTTCTTCTGTCATTCCCAGGAGTGAGGCACAGGGGGTGTCAAGAAGCGTGAGGACTCTGGAGCAAGACAGGCTGGAACCCAGCTCTCCCGGCTCCTGGCAGGGCAGCTTCTCTGAGTCTGGGTTGCCTCATCTATAAAACAAGGATAATGACACCTACCTCCGGGGAGAAAGAGAGAGAGAGAGAGACTGGGGAACCCTCGGGCACAGCACCTGGCCTAGAATGGGGTCTTGTGGTTGTTTCTTTCTCCCTCGGATTCCCCTCCTTTTCCACCCTGTTCTTACTTCTGTGCCTCTCTCCTGGGCGGGGGTGGGGGGTGGGGTGGGGTCCTTTCTTTCTCTCCACCTTTTTTTTTGGCTTGTGGAATCTTAGCTCCCTGACCAGGGCTTGAATCCAGGTTCCTGCCAATGAAAACTTGGAGTCCTAACCACTGGAACACCAGGGAATTCCCTGCAACGTAGAAGTATTAACACGGCCAGGCGGCACATTAGCTCTCTCCCAGGTGCACTTTGACAAAATCCTCTCCCTCACCCTGCCAAGTCCATCCACTCTGTTGTCCTCGAGACTTTGCGTCCATTCAGCCCTTTTCTTTCTGTCTGCTCCTCTCTACTGAGTTTCTCTCTCTGATGGGCAGTGGAACACAGTCTTGCCTGATCTGCCTGCCTTCCCTTTTCTTTATCCCGTGACACACTTCCTCCGTCTGGCCAGATTAATCCTGGCACATCGGAGCATCGTCAAGTCTCCCCGTACATGGCACAGCATAGATGTGTCCTTGACCTGGGTCCTCCGTGGTCTTGGCTCTCCCTACATTTCTCCCTTGTTTCACTCTTACCTGCTTCTGCCAAACTGGCTATTCATGGCCCCTATAGGTTAAAACAATTTTTTTTTAATGGATGGATTGCATTTATTTATTTATTTTGGCCATGCCGTGTAGCATGTGGGGTCTTAGTTCCCTGACTATGGATGGAATCCACACCCCCTGCATTGGAAGCTTGGAGTCTTAACCACTGGACCATCAGGGAAGTCCTGTCGCTATAGGTTTTGAGATTTCTCACCTGTGTGCTTTTGTAATGCCATTCTCTCAAGCCCTGCAGGTCCCATTTCTGCTCATCTTTCAAGGCCTTCCCTAGGGCTTCCCTGCTGGCTCAGATGGTAAAGAATCCACCTGCAATGCAGGAGACCCAGGTTCTATCCCTGAGTTGGGAAAATCCCCTGGAGAAGGGAATGGAGAAGGGAATGGCTACCCACTCCAGTACTTTTGCCTGGAAAATTCCATGGAAGAGGAGCCTGGTGGACATGATTGAGTGACTAACACTTTCACACTTTCAAGGCCTAGGTTGTGGGCTGCCTCCTCTGCGAAGTCTGTTCTCATTTCCCCAGCAAGAAGTCCCTCTGACCTGCCACAAAACTCAGGCAAAGCCCTCCTCAGGCACTTACATTTCTGGCCTTGGATTAGAGTTACTGTTGTACATTTCCCCCCACTCTGAAATCGCAAGGCAAAGGTATTCTAGTGCAGTCCAGCACCTAACAGAGTGCTTTGTACTTAGGTGGGCTGAGTTTACTCATGATTCCCCAGGCACCTCAGCCCTTTCTTCTTGCCTCCCCAGCACTCACCTCCTTTCAACCACCACTTAACTACTTAAAAAGTCAGTTCCCTTGTCAAGTCAAACATTTGAGGAAACCGGCAGACTTGGCAACTGCCACACCCCTTGTGCTGCTGAGGCAGCTTCCTGAGGGCTGCTCCCTGCAGGCTGGGGCTGGGTGGGGGGCTTTGTTTATGCAAGGAGAATGCTGTGCTCAAGTCGCAGTAGGGAGCTTTTAAGGTTTCTTCCCTTTTTAGTGTATTTTCATAGAGTCTTATGGTAGGGAAAAAATCCCTAGAGAATTTCATCGAACACTTAAACAATTTTTCAGGAGAGAAAGCTGAAGCGAAGTGACTTCCAAGGCCACACAACTCATTAGTGTGAAAACACTCACCCTCGGGTGTTCGTGATAGTGGGGAGGTGGTGGACGGATGGGGGTGGGGTTGAGGGGAGTGGTTAGGAAATGGCCTGGAAGCACCCACAGGCTGAAGGGTCATCTTCAAGAGCTCCTCTGGGGTGACCGTAGGTGAAAGTTCAGCGTGAGGGCCCTGCCCTTTGGGTCAGGCCCAAAGCACCCTTTCACTGCACAGGTTTGCCCTGAGTCTCACCGCTCCTGGTGCAGGGTCTCCAGAGCCTTGGGTGCCACACTGAGGGTCTGGACCTCCAGGGTGCTGTTCTGGGACAGGCCGGCCGTCCCCTTCACCTTGACTGTCTTTGGCACGTCCACCTCTCCCTCCACTCGGGCGTCCAGCATATTCTTAAAGCCGAAGTTCCCCGAATCTGTTGGGTCTGCAGGAGGGAGAAGATGAAGGGGGCTGGGCTGAGGGGCGCTTCCTCCTCCCTGCCTCCTTCGAGAACTTTCTGGCTAGAGGATTCCCACCCCTGTCCCCTGGGCAGAGACAGCTTCAGGTCCTCCTGGTTGGCCGGCTCCAGCCCCTCCCTCAGTCCCCAAGTCCGTGGCCAAGGCTGACCTGAAGGAGAGCCGCCAGGTTCGAGAATGTCCAGGAAGGTGTAGTCGGTGCGGACATACCGGGCACCCCAGAAGAGGGTGCTCTTCCGCTTCCTCAGGACCAGGCAGAAGGGATGGAAGCGCTTGAAGTCTATGAGGCTGTCCAGGGGTGTCAGGTCCCCTCGGGGGTTTAGTTGTCTGGTCAGGGCCCGGGTGACATTTTCAAACATGGTCATTGTCTCTGTATGGGGAGGGAAAGTGACAAGTTGGGAGGAAGGGTGACATCTTCCACCGAGACAGGTCCATGGGCTCTGGGGTAGGGTATGCCCTTAAAGACGCCTGAATCCTCTGGATGTCAGAGCTGAAAGGGACCAGAGGAGTCTTCGTTTTATGGTGAGGAAATGAGGCCCTGAGAGCTGAAACAACTTGCCCGGCTGCAAGGCTGGCTAGAGGGGCAGCCCTCCCCTCTCTTTATGAAGGGCTCTTTGCTCACTCCCTGCTCACTTTCTTCATGGACTTGGAGCCTGACTGGCACATCTCATTAACGTGGAAGTAAAGCTCCTTTCACTCAGCTACGCCCACCTTGTCTCCCCACCAGTGAACCGTGAAAGCCACCACCTGGGGAATCTGGGGGAGGGAGGCAGCCACCGCTTGTGCCTAGGAGGACCCAGGGGACAGTGCCGCTCACCGAGTTGCTCTTTCTTTGGGTAGGAGTCACTTCCCTGTATCTTAATGTCGCTCGTGCCCTGCTCCTGGCTCACAGCTGTGGGTAGACCCACTTCCCTCCAGGTACCACTCAACAAATCCAGACATCTTGCTGCTCTTTGCTTTTGCCTCGTCTGCTTGTAATACCTCCTCTCCCCTCTGGAATCCCAGTCCGTCCTTTAAGACTCACTTTGGGTTACTTTGGGTCACTCCTCTGTGACCCCTTCCTTCCCCGCTTCCAGCAGCCAGTGACTCTACCCCATGTCCCCAAAGCACTGTGTACATGCCCTTCTGAAACACCTGCCACCTCATGTGGCTGTGATCTGTTTACTTGACCTTCACCTATTTGACCGTGACCTCCCTGAGTCCAGGAAGTGGGTCTTAGTCATCTCTGTGGCCTCAGCTCCAAGCACAGGGCCCAGTGCAGACGCGGAGCTTGACAAATGTGTGAGCAAAGAATGAACGAAGAGGTGAATGAAGAAATGCAGCCCTGTGGCTCAGATGGTAAAGAATTTGCCTGCAATGCAGGAGACGTGGGTTTGATCCCTGCGTCGGGAAGATCCTCTGGAGGAGGGCCTGGCAACCCACTGCAGGATTCTTGCTGGGAAAATCCCATGGACAGAGGAGCCTGGTGGGCTACAGTCCACGGCATCGCAGAGTCAGACGCCACTGAAGCAACTAACACTGGGAAACATCAGCTAGGATCGGAGGGCCCTGGAGAGTGGGGGGCCTGCATTAGGTTCATGGCCTCCAGAGGTTCATGGCCTCTGGTCTCTGCCTTTGAGGTTCAAGTTCAGGTGTTTTAGCTGGTCAGCCAGCTGGCCCAGCTGAATTATCCCCAGGGATGGAAGAGGACATACCGGCTGGCTGGAAACCACCTCACACCCCCTATGGGCACGTCACAGAGTCAGGGAGGCCGGGGGCACACTCACAGGTACACAGGGCCATTCTACCAACCATACAACCATGCTCCAACGCGCTTTTTTAATCCCTCATTCCTTGGAGGGCTCAGGTGGGACAGGCAACCTGGCCAGCCAGGAAAGTCTTGGGTGATTGCTGTCTCCTCCTCACCAGAGAAGTGCTCATGGGGCCACCTCTCCCTTCCCTCCCCAAGGCCGGTCAAGATTCATACCCCACGGGCTTCCCTGGTGGTCCAGTGGCTAAGACTCCATGCTCCCAATGCAGGGGACCCCAGGTTCGACCCCTGGTCAGGGAACTAGATCCCACATGCTGCAACTAAAAGATGTAGCCAGACCCAGTGCAGCCAAATAAATACATAAATACTAAAAAAAATGTTTCTACCCCACTGGCCCTATGGGACTCCTGGGCCCTTCCCGTCCCACCCATGTTCTTGTTCACCCCTAGAACCCCCCCTGCCCCCTACCCCCTGGTGTCATCAAGTTCTTACCAGGGAGCAGTGCTGGGTCCTGTCTGGCAACTGGGTCTTGGGTGAAGATCAGGAGCCCTCTGGGTCTGTGGGCTGAGAGAATGACCGTCCCTTACCAGGTCAGGCTGTGGCTTTATGCCTCTGTGGAGGCAAGGATGTAGGCTTCCAGGGACCCCGCCTGCCTCAGTGACCCCACCCCGCAGCTGCTCCACTTCCGGGAGAACAGCATCAACCTGTTCCACGTGCTCCCTGCCCCGGGCCCTGGCCTCCTGAGGGCTGAGGGGAGGGGTGAGGTGCTGCCAGGCAGGTGCCAGCGTGGGTGGGGGAGAGGTGGCGACTGAAGTTTGGCTTGATGGGCTGAGAAGAAAGGAAGGAAGGTGCCTTGGAGGGGGCTACAGAGAGAGGCAGTGGGGACAGGCAGGTGTGTGTGTGTGTGTGTGTGTTCACGTGCATGTGTGTGATGTGGGACAGGCATGTCTGTTTTATCATCACGGTCATCAGGAAGCATCTAGGGTTCATGATGAGGCCTTGTGGGTGTGATGAGGGGATAAGAAACCCTGTGTGTCTTCAGATTCCAACAACAAGCAGAGCAGCTGAAAAACTGTCCTCTGCCCTGTTTGTCAAACAGGGACCTAACTACGGCACTGCTAGCAGCTTATATCTGTGTAGGGGGAGACGGAGATACACCAAATGTTTCTCTGCGTTGCTTCCTGTTCAGCATCTCTGTACCTCACGTAGTATTGTACACACACATATGCATAGGCAGAGGCCCGGTGGCGTTAATGGAAGAGCCCACAGTGTGTATTTGCTGTGGGAATTCAGACTCCTCACCATTGGTTACTCAGATCTTGCTCTTATCTTCTTTTAATTGAAGTATCGTTTTTGAAAATTTCATTGTATAGTTGATTGACAGTGTTGTGCTAGCTTCAGGTTACAGCAAATTGATTCAGTTATACATATATGCACCTATTCTTTTTCATAGTCTTTCCCATTACAGTGTACTATAGGATCCTGAATATAGTTCCCTGTGCTATACAGTAGGACCTTGTTTGTCTGTTTTATATGTAGTAGTTTGTATCTGCTAACCCCAAACTCCTAATTTATCCCTCCCCATCAAAGTCTTACTCTTATCTTAAATCTCTGCCTGGAAGGAATTGTGAAGGAGACTTTACACACATGACAGGTCCCTAAATGACAAATCAAGACACTTACAAGCAAAGCTCCTATGTTGTTGGGATCTGTGACTGTCCATCCGCACATAAATCTGAATACCACTGAGCCTTCATGCTCTCACCTGTTGGCTTTCCTCAATATCACCCACCAAAACTGAAATGTGACCTTGAAGGCCATGAAGAGTAAGTTAGGTCTTTACTGGAGGTTTTCTTGAGGGGTTGGTGGTGAATGGGAGAGATTAGATCACAGCACCCTCAGCCAAGGTTTTAAAAACTTAACTACTTCACTTTTATCCTGAGAGTCTCAGTTAGTATGTCAGCTGCTCCCAAATCTCTCTCCTCTGGGTCCTGAAACAAGACAAGACCTTACCCTTGCTGGGCCTCTGGTTCCTGCTTCCTATCTTCCTTTTTTAAATTGATTTTTATGTATTGACTTTGTATGAATACAATTTCATTTTTTTTTAAAAATTATTACTTTAAAAAATTTTCGGCTGTACTGGGTCTGTGCTGCTGCACGCAGGCTTCTCAAGTTGTGATGCATGGGCTTCTCATGGCGGTGGTTTCTCTTGTTGCAGTGCGCCGGCTCTCGGGGGTGTGGGGCTCAGGAGTTGCTGCACATAGGCTTAGTTGCCCCCCAACATGAGGGGTCTTTCTGGCCCAGGGATCTAACCTGTGTCCCCTGTTTTTGCAGGTGGATTCTTAACCACTGGACCACAAAGGAAGCTCCCAACCTTGTTTTTAAAAAACTTTTTGGCTGCAACCTGCAGCATATGGGAATCTTAGTTCCCTGACCAGGGATCCAACCCAGACCCCCTGTGTTTGAGGGTGATGTCTTAACCACTGGACCATCAGGGATGTCCCCTGCCTCTGTCTTTTGGTTCACCTCCTTTTCTACCTACCCACTCTCATCTTGTGTAGCTATCTAATACATCCTCCTTCAACAGCTCTAACCATCACCTTAAGCAAACATCCTTTCCTTAGGAGAAGAAAAGCTGGGA
The DNA here is from genome assembly GCF_023091745.1 of Budorcas taxicolor. Taxonomy (NCBI): domain Eukaryota; kingdom Metazoa; phylum Chordata; class Mammalia; order Artiodactyla; family Bovidae; genus Budorcas; species Budorcas taxicolor. The sequence continues at coordinate 40,004,067 of NC_068928.1, read as the reverse complement.
GCTGGGGTGTGTGGGAGGGCTGTCATTAGTCACGCAGTTCCCATCATGAGAGCATGTGTATGCAGAAATGTGTGTCTGTAATATCCTCTCCACGTTTCGTTTCCTGGTTCTTCCTGGATTTTCATCTTTTCCTCTCTATAGCTCTTATTCAGCACATGGATGTGATTCCATAGCAACCAGCATGTGGTCCTGGGCTGTGCAGTCTCCCATCCCTTAATAAGTTCCAGAGTAGGTGGCCCCACTCCCCACCTTCTTCCCAGCCCACCATTGCCTTGGCCAGACTTTGGAGAGTTTCTTCCTGGTGTCTATCTTCCTCCCACTGACTGTAAGTCAAGGTTTCCAGTTCAGCTCGTTCTCCAGAGATTTGGAGAATAGTGGTTTCAAGAAGTCATGCCTGGGGACTTCCGTGGAGGTCCAATTGTCAAGAATCTCACACTTCTACTGCAGGGGGCACAGGTTCGATTCCTGGTTGGGGAACTAAGATCCCACATGCTGTGCAGCGTGGCCAAAAAAAAACCAGTCACGCCTGTATCTGCTCTTCCCGAGGACCCCCAAAATCCATCTAGCCAGCTTTCTCTCCTCTGGCCTAGCAATATTGCTCCTTTATTTCTCATGCCATCCTTCTTTCATTCTGAACTCTGCCAGGCTTGCTCCTACCGACCTCCATCCCATTGCTCCATTCCCCACACTGCCTGACGGTTTTGCAAGCAGGAGCCTTTGAGGGTTCAAGGCACAGAGAAGAAATAAGGGTTTGTGAGCCTAGCCGGTTGAATGTCTTGTGCTTTTGGCGTAAAAACATCTCTGTCAGCTCGTCCCTGTGCTACTCCTCCCATCCACCCAAGATATCTCGTCTTTCTGTCCACCTCCCCATCTGCCCCGCCCCCATCACTACCAGTTCCTCAAGAAAACCTCTGGTAAAAGCATTAGGAAGAGACCACAGAATTCCTTTGGGGCTTCTCAGGTGGCGCAGTGGTAAGGAATCAGCCCAACGCAGGAGATGTGACACAAGAGACCTGGGTTCCATCCCTGGGTCAGGAAGATCTCCTGGAGAAGGAAGTGGCAATCGACTCCAGTATTCCTGCCTGGAAAATTCATGGACAGAGAAGCCTGGTGGACTACTGTCCATGAGCTGCAAAAAGTACAACACACACACACACACACACACACACACACACACACACACAGAATCTCTTTAGGGTTCAGAGACTTCTTTTCCTTAGAGTCCTTGTTTATGTTCGGGGGAATCTGGGACACAATTGTACTGGAGGAAACTTAAACTGTACTAATGTGTAGGAACACTTTAGGTCAATTAATAGAGATTTGTTGAAACAGGAGCCAGGGTGGGGCAGCTGTGCTGATGCAAGAAACAGGCTTTGCTCTCTATCTCCCTCTGGTGGTAAATTAGGGAAGGTAATGGGTGATAATCACCCCTGAGCTTTGCGCCAAGCTTGTGATTTGTGTGTTGCTGCTAGGAGATGGGGGATCAGCCAAGGGGATCAGGAAAGGGAATCCACTTAGGGGAGGAAGCCCCAACCACCTGTCCTCTGAAAACCTGAGCCACAGAGTGCACTGTAAACCCCGCAGACAGATACAGACATTGGGACAGGGCATTGCTTCCTTATCCACTTTCTTCATTTATGCAATGTGTGTGTGTAGATAGACCAGATGACTTCCCAGGTGGCGCTAGTGGTAAAGAACACATCTGCCAATGCAGGAGATATGAGACACAGGTTCAGTTCCTGGGAAGATCCCCAGGAGGAGGAAATGGCAACCCACTCCAGTATTCTTGTGTGGAGAATCCCATGGACAGAGGAGCCTGGTAGGCTACAGTCCATAGGGTTGTGAAGAGTTGGACATGACTGAAGCCACTTAGCACACGTATGTAGGCCAGATCCCATGGATTGTGTAGCTTGCCAGGATCCTCTGTCCTCCATCATTCCCAGAGTCTGCTCAAATTCATATCCATTAAGTCTGTGATGCTATCTAACCATCTTATCCTCTGCTATCCCCTTCTCCAGATTGAAGGCAAAAGGAGGAGGATTTGGGAAGGTTGGAGCATTTAGGGGAAGTGACCCCCTGCCCAGACATGCCTCTAGACCTTTGCTGAGTAAAAGGAGGTGGACTAGCTAGGGATGAAGACAGGCCAGAGTGATGGAGGAGCAGAAAGAATGTGCCCCTAAGGCATCGTGTTTTATATTTCTCCTGGGAGGTTGGAAGTTTTGGGGTGCAGATTTCAGATTGTGAGATGAATGAAATAAAACCCCAGACTCTTTTCTTACCCCTTAAAAACCTTTAAGTTTTCTTCCCAAATCCCCAAATCAGCTTTGGAGCCCAAAACATGTCCCAAATTCTGGCTGAGCAGACACTGGTCAATGGCCTGTGATACTTACTTAAATCAAAGTTATGCTGAAGAACTGAAGAAACGCATCAAACTCAATGTCCAACTTTAAGGTGCCAGCCCTCGCTGCCCCCAGCCCTCTGCTGTCAGGTTCCCTAACTGTCAGGCTGAAGATGCAGCTCCATCAAGGGCTGGAACTTTATCCATTCCCTGGCTGATGAAAGAGAAACTTTCCTCCTCAGCTGTGATTCCTAGGCTCTCCAGATGGGACAGAGCCTACAGAGCCTGGTTAAAGAGACTGAGTCCAAGGTGGAGCCTTTGAAACTCTGCTTCCAGGAAAACTTGGAGACGAAGCTCCTCTCCATTTCTCCAGCTTCCTCAGTCTGTGCCAAGCCCTACTCTGCTTTCCCCTGTTCCAACTGGGAAAAGCCAGGTGTTGTTGGCCACACCTGAAAGATAGCAAGGATGGCACGGAGGACACAGAGTGGTGACGAGGCCCGGGCTCCTGGGTATAGTGGGGTCCATCCCTTTGTATGTCAAGGTTGCAGAGTTAACCAGGGCTGGGTGACCTTCAGCTCCTCACCCTAAAAGCCCCTGGGCAGCTTGAAGTGAAGACAGAAGAGCACTGCCTCCCACCGGAAGAATTTGTTCCAGGATGGTCACCACCTGCATGGTAGAGAATAAACATCACAAGGTGCTTTGCATCTGGGGACCTACCAACTTCAGAGACAGTCTGCAGTAAAATTTTAAATTTCAGTCCCTGCCCCTTCCTTGACCCCTTCTACCCAATTGTGCCATATCACAGAAGAAATGGGCATGTGTTAAGAATCTGGAGATCTGAGATCTGTAGAGAACTCTGCCAAGGGCCTGCTGTGTGGCCCGGGAGAAGTACCCTCTGCTCTCTGGTCCAGAGTGCTCATCATGAGAGAAGGGGTGGAATTGGGTGTGCTCCCACATCCTTTCTAGTATTCAAGTTTACCTTTGTTGTCATCCCTGACATCCACTGTGCAATCCTCAGATCCTCACCAACTCTGCCTGTTGGAGAAGAAAGACTTTCTCCATGGACACGGCCAGCAGCTGCTGCTGCTCCTGGCTCAGCTCTGCAGAGGGTACAGGAAAGGTGATGGCATGAGGGACAGGGCCATGCTCTCTCCCTCTCTGGTGGGCAGGGGATTGTAAGGCAGCTCTGGGAGTTGGGGCTTGCATGTGTATGTGTTTGTTTGTTGGGGGTGCCTCAGATTCACTCCCCTCCAGGAGAGGATAAGAGAAGATTCTTAAAAGCATATGTTCCCCTCTCCATTGGGAAAAATGAGTGGGAGTAGGGGGTGGGGTAGGAAGACTTGCACCTCTTATTTTTCTTTGGAGGGGACAACTGGAACTTGGACCGAGTCATTTTGCTTTGTTGCTTGGTACCACAGCTGGCTGGACGGGCATGCAAGCTGTGCATGGGTCCCCTGCTTAGTTTAACACTGCTGTTGTTAAGTTAGGGCTTCCCTGTTGGCTCCGCGGTAAAGAATCTGCCTGCCAATGGCTTTGATCCCTGGGCTGGGAAGATCCTCTGGAGAAGGAAATGGCAACTCATTCCAGTATTCTTGCCTGGGAAGTCCCATTGACAGAAGAGCCTGCTGGGCTACAGTCCATGGGGTCCCAAAGAGTTGGATACGACTTAGTGATTAAAAGGACAACAGTTGTCATCTTAAATAATAACCCAATTAATTTTTAACATATTTCTCATTTTGCACTGGGACTCATAAATTGTGTTTCAGGTCCTCCTTCTTGGTACCACTGGGCCGAGTCCAGCAGGGCCGTCAACCACATCAATAACTCACCCTACTCCCACTCCTGACCCTTACCGCCCAGAGCCTCCACAGGGAGAGGATGTATTCAGTCAGTATGGGGCTGAGTTTGCCAGAAGTCTCCTACAGTCATTTGAGGACTGAGTCCCCGGGCCTGCCCCTCGGACTCCCAGAACTTCTGGCTTGTTAAGATCCAAGCCCCTCTCACCCATATGGTAGAGAGGTGAGAACTGGTCAGCTAGATATTCCCGTAGTTAAGAGAGACGGAGTTCTGTGAGGGAGAAACTTGTCTCCCCACTGAGAGGGAGGGTTCCCTCGGGGCAGGAGTCTAATCTCCACCTTAGCATAAAGAAGCCTCCCTTGAATTGGATGTGCTTGCCGAGATCTCTCGGAGGAGGCCAGTCCCGCCCAATCCGACCTGCGTCTGGCCCCTGCTGTCCCTAGCCCCAACCCAGGCCGCCCACAACTGCCCCAAGCTGCGTTAAGCCCCGCCTTCATTCCTTTGTCCCGCCCCCACCACCTGGGCCCGCCCTCAGCGTCGAAGGTCTAGCCATCACCAGCACCCCAACTCCGCCCTCAGAGACCAACCTGGCCCCCAGCCGTTTTAAGCCCCGCGGTCCTGCAGTCACCACTGCAGCGTGCTCCGGAGCTCCTGTGTCGCCCCACCCCAAGCCTCCCGCAATCCTGCCCACTCCGTCTCGGCCCCGCCCCGCCCCCGCGAGGCCCCGCCCCGCCCCCGCGAGGCCCCGCCCCGCCCCCCGCGAGGCCCCGCCCCGCCCCCGCGAGGCCCAGCTGCGCCAGCAGCCACTCGTCCGCCTCAGCCTGTAGCTCCCGAAACCCCGTGGGCCCTCCGGGGAACGGCTGAGGCCCAGACAGAGCTTTGAGTACAGGACAGCAGTGACCAGAACCCTACCCTGTGTTTACTTCCATGTAACTTCATCCAGGGACGGCGGAGCCTGGTGGGCTGCCGTCTATGGGGTCGCACAGAGTCGGACACTACTGAAGCGACTTAGCAGCAGCAGCAGCAGCAACTTCACCCGAAAGGCCCGCTACTCACAGGCACTTGAGTGTGGGGTTTGGTGTTCTGGTCTTCCCTCAAGAAGCCCTTCCCAGGGAAAGAGGATCACATCAGGGCCTGTTGTGGGGTGAGGGAGGAGCTCAACTCCTTACAGTATTTTTCGATGGGCGTTGAGGATTCTGCCGAGGGGAAAGGAACATTACAGGCAACTGCAACAGAAGCAGGACTGAGAGCCCTAAGGGTAGAGGCGTCCTCCTGCCCCGAGATGCAACCCAGCCTCATCCTGCCTGGCAGAGTGGTGGTGGAGGCTGGGCACAGGGAGAGGATGCACTTAAAGGCCCAAGAAACCCGTGGCTGGGATTCCTGACATCACTACATCCTGTCAAAGTCTGCGCGACCCCTCTGCATCCCAGCCACCATCACCCCAAGGGAATCTGGGAATGAGGTCCTCACTTGAGCAATTTCTTTCCTTTCTGGAAAAGGGGGGTCTTCCTGTCCACGTCCAGCTCTCTCAGTGGCACCCCTGGGTCCACCCTTCCCTCAACCCATTCCCTTGGAAGGGAGTGTGTGTATCATAGAGGGACAGGGGGCTCGTGTGTGGATTCTAGTCCTGGAAGAACCAGGACACCTCACTCTCTGTGTGACCTTGGACAATGCACCACCCTTTTCTGGGCTCTTTCGTATTGATAGTTGTGGTGCACGGGCTTCTCATTGCAGTGGCTTCTCTTGTTGCAGAGCACGGGCTCTAGAGGACGCAGGCTTCAGTAGTCAGAGCATGCAGGCTCAGTAGTTGTGGCACATGGGCTAGTTGTTCTGTGGCCTCAGGAACCTTCCCAGATCAGGGATGGAACCCATGTCCCTTGCATTGGCAGGTGAATTCTTAACCACTGGACCGATAAGGAAGTCCTACTAAAAGTATTTTTAAGAACTCAAAAAGCAATGCAGTAGGGCCCTGTAGTGTCATCTTTTTTTCTTAAAAAAAAATTTTATTGAAGTATAGTTGATTTACAATGTTATGTTAGCTTCTGGTGTACATCAATGATTCATATATATATACAATATATACACACTATATATGTGTAGGCATATATATACATTCTTTTTCATATCCTTTTCCAGTATGATTTATTACAGGATGTTGAATATAGTTCTTGTACTATACAGTAGGACCTTGCTATTTATCTGTTTTATATATAATAGTTTGCTTCTGCTAATCTCAGATTCCCAGTCCATCTCTCCCCTACCCTCCTCTTCCTTGGCAACCACAGGTCTGATCTCTATGTCTCTGCGTCTGTTTTTGTTTCATAGATAGGTTCGTTTGTGTCATATTTTAGATTCCATGCATAAGTGATATCATATGGTATTCATTTTTCTTTCTGATTTTATTTAGTATGATAATCTCTAGGTCCACCGATATTTCTGCAAATGGCATTATTTCATTTGGTTCTTTTTTATGGCTGAGTAGTATCCCATTGCATCTGTGTACCACATCTTTATCCAGTCTTCTGTCGATGGATGTTGAAGTTTCTATGTCTTGTCTATTTTAAATAGTGCTGCAATAAGCATTGGGGTGCAAATTACATTTTTTTCAGATATATGCCCAGGAATAGGATTGCAGGATCATATGGCAACTCTATTTTTAGTTTTCTGAGGAACCTCTGTACTGTTCTCCATAGTGACTGCACCAGTTTATATGTGAAGAAAGAAAATGAAAGTGAAAGTCATTCAGTCATGTCCAACTCTTTGCGACCCCCTGGACTAGACAGTCCATGGAATTCTGTAGGCCAGAATATTGGAGTGGGTAGCCTTTCCCTTCTCCAGGGGATCTTCCCAACCCAGGGATCGAACTGGAGTCTCCTTCACTGCAGGCAGATTCTTTACCAGCTGAGCCACCAGGGAAGCCCAGTTTACATGTAGTGTCTTCTAAATGGCCTTGTGTGGACAAAAGCTTCTTCCCACCTAAAAATGGCAAAAATGTGTAATATCAATCTCTTTGACTTTGAGTTGCTTGCAAAAAAGGTCAAATTTTGGAGCATTCACTCTCAGGGATAGGGAGCAGATGATGCATTCAAGAAAGTTTCCCTTCTATCGGGGCAGAAGTATTAATGAAATGAAGATCTCTGCCCTCTCTGATAGCCTGCACTGCTTGGGGCGAGGGCATGCCCCATGGTGCCAAGCTCTTTGGCTGGCCTGTTATCTCAACCTGCCTCCCCATCTCACTGTGCAAACTCATTCCTTCTTAGGTTTTCCAGATCATTCTCAATGCTGAGGTTTTGGGTGTTGAGGGAATTTTGACATTTGTTGCTGCCTGTGACAGGGATATTCACTGGGAGCCCTACAACTGCAGCTTTGTTGATCTTGGAGTCTTTTCTTGGTTCTCCAAGACAGACACCATGCCCTGTGATTTCCCCCACACGTTCTTTGAGAGAACCTTTCCTGATGGCTTGACGTTACATGATAGGGGTCCTTAACCCCTAAAATGAATGAATAAAATGAATGAAAATTGAGGGCTGACCTCCGACGTTAGTTTTAGTATGGGGCCTTGAGTTGTTGTTTTTAACATTCTAAAAGAGGAAGATAGTGATCGTCATAAGTGCGGAAGAGAGTATTGAGATCGGCAAGAGATAAACTGGATTCCAGGGAACTGAAGCAGGCGCATCAGTGTGATGTTGACCATGGGACATTAAACGGGGGCAGAGAAGAATCATGATGTTCTGACTCAGGTGCTGGAGAGGCATCTTCACTCACCCGAAGAGCTATTCAAGGAGTGACTGGGCTCTCTGCACAGCCCCAGGGCAGATCTTGGTCCTATGGGAGGACGGTATGAGGATACAGCGCTGGTAGAATGAGCATTTTCCAATAGTCACTCTGTGTTATTTATTATAGACAGAGCCCAGGCAAGCAGCTGGAGAAGGCAATGGCAACTCACTCCAGTACTCTTGCCTGGAGAATCCCATGGACGGAGGAGCCTGGTGGGCTACAGTCCATGGGGTCGTGAAGAGTCAGACACGACTGAGCGACTTCACTTTCACTTTTCACTTTCATGCATTGGAGAAGGAAATGGCAACCCACTCCAGTATTCTTGCCTGGAGAATCCCAGGGACGGAGGAGCCTGGTGGGCTGCCGTCTCTGGGGTCACACAGAGTGGGACACGACTGATGCGACTTGGCAGTAGCAGCAGGCAAGCATCAAAGACCCAATGCAGCCAAAAAGAAATTAATTAAAAATAATACTTCAGTAATGTCTCTCCCTGCTGTCAGGCTGTTGATTTTCCCTGCTGTTGTTTTATCTGTGATGAACTTTTTTCCTGTTTCAGATAGGAATGTTTGTATGCAGGTACCTATTGTATGCAGGAAGCCATAGTTGCAGTATTATTACAACTCTATGTAAAAAAAGATTTTCAAAAATAGGCAAAATAAATGGGTTCTCTCTGAGTGCTCCTGTGAACAAAGTGCCTGAGCCAGAGTGAGTATTTGCTTTAGATGTCCCTTCTGGGCTCACATGACCCCTGTGCACGCCTCTGTCATCACTAAGGGAAGGGAAAGTTGCTCAGTCATATCCGACTCTTTGTGACCCCATGGACCATACAGTCCATGGAATTCTCCAGGCTAGAATACTGGAGTGGGTAGCCTTTCTGTTCTAAAGGTGATCTGCCCAATCCAGGGATTGAATCCCACATTGCAGGTGGATTCTTTACCAGCTGAGCCACAAGGGAAGCCCCCTTGTCATCACTAACTGATACGCTAATTGTCATCACTGATACATAGTCAGGTCCCCAAGGATGGGCACCATGACATCCTTCTCTTTGTACCTGCATCAATAAATGTTTATAAACTGAGCAAGTGGACTTGTGGCATTGTCTGTGGCAGCTCAGACACCTTGCACTGTCTGCTTGGTTTTCTGCCTTCCTGGTTTGGGAAATCATTCCTCACAGGACGCTGAGGTTGCTGATAACGGAGCCTCAGAGAGATGAGGGGAAACCGTTTCTAAGTTGGAACTCCCCTTAGTCTAATGGGGGAGGGACTTGGAAGAAGGTGCCTGGTTCTCCTTTCTGGTTTTGATACCGACACCCTCTCATCACTTGGCTTTTCAAGTGGCGCTAGTGGTAAAAAAACACGTTTGCCAAAGCAGGAGACATAAGAGATGCAGGTTTAATCCCTGGTTAGGGAAGATCCTCTGGAGGAGGGCATGGCAACCCACTCGGGTATTTTTGCCTGGAGAGTCCCATGGACAGAGGAACTTGGCAGGCTACGGTCCATAAGTCTGCAAAGAGTTGGACACGACTGAGTGACTTAGCAGCAGCAGCAGCTGCTTATTCAGGGTTGCACTTGGTAGGTCTGCACGGGAGGCCAGGACAGGAAGGGTGGGGCTGTGCCCCACCTGCTGCTTCTTAACTGTCTCCCTCAGTTCCCATGAACTCAGTTTGTTCTCTCTCGACTTCCTTTGGTAGCTAACCAGGCGTTGTATGGGCTTTGTCTGGGGGATGTCTTGGCCTCACCAGCATCAAAGCTCTGCAAAGAGAAAAGACCCTATTTCTTCCATTAGCCTAGGGGTTCCCTGAGAGTTAGGGTCATAGCTTTCCTCCTCAGATGGGGACTCCCTGAGGGTAGCGTCTGCTTTCTCTGCTGCTCCAGGTTTTGCTCCATAGGCAGGAAGAAGCTGGTGATGGAAAGGCTGAGTGAGGGACTCTCCTGTGCTCCCACCCCCACCCACCGCCTGCAGGCTCCAGGATGCTCCTGCTTGTGGATGACAAGCCAGGACCTGCCTCCCTGGGTTCTCACATCAAAGCTGGACTAGGCATGTGGCTAGGCGCTCTCAGTACTTGGCAGTTTTATTCCTAGCTCCAGGACCCCTTGGAGGAGAGGTTGGTTTCAACAGAGCATGTCTCCCTTACCTCTGTACCAGGCAGCAGGGCCAGAAGCAGGGAACAAAAATGAGGCCATCCGGCTGCCATGCCAGGGCCCAGGTGGCATTTTGGAACTCTGGCTCTATGACCTCTGGTCCCTGGGAGAGGTAAGGATGGAGGTGAAACCAGGTGTGCCACCACTTCCTGCCTGCTCAGAGGATACCCAGAGGCCAAGGTGCTGAGGGAAGGGCTTAGGGATTCAGTGACTGTTGTCCCAGCAGGTGTTTCTCAGTCTGTGGGTGCCTCACTTTGTTCAGTCTCTTGTCATGGGTTGAGTCGAAGCTACAGTGTTTTAAAAAGTTATTCATTTATTTATTAGTTTTTGGTTTTGCTGGGTCTTCACTGCTGTGTGTGGGCTTTCTTCAGTTGCCGTGTGCAGGCTTCTCGTTGCAGTGATTTCTCTAGTTGTGGACCACCAGCTCTAGGACGTGGGCTCAGTGGCTGTGGTGCGTGGGTTTAGTTGCCCCACAGGACGTGGAATCTTCCCAGACCAGGGATCAAACCCGTGTCCCCTGCAATGGCAGGCAGATTCTTTTTTGGCTGCACTGGGTCTTAGTTCGTTGCAGCATGAGAAATCTCTTAGTTGTGGCATGCAGGATCTAGTTCCTCAACCAGGGATCGAACCCGGGGCCCCTGCATTAGGAGCTTGTAGGCTCAGCCACTGGACAACCAGGGAAGTCCAAAGTTACAGCATTTGATGTTCCCCTTGCACCAAGTTCTGCCTCAGAGACCCTGACTGGCCTGGGTGATGGGGTCGTTCTCTGCGGAGGAGAGCCACAGCAGCCCCCCACCTCCCCATCCCTGCCACCTCCCTAGCCTGCCCCCTGTCTTTTGCCCCACTTGTCCTCCCTCTCCTTTCCCTCCTGTCCTAGTTCCAGAGAGGGAAAGGAATTTGATCTAGAGGGGAGCCATGGCGATAACTGGTGGGATGTTTACAATCCAGAGCTCCAGGACCCTCCTGATCTGGGCTTCCCTCCTTGGATCCTTTCCCATCCTGACCTTATCTCTGAGAGCGGGAGTTAGGGGTCAGGGTAGGGGAAAACACTCTCTGAAGACCTTAAAGATGCTGTCTCTGCTGCTCAGGACAACAGGGATTTGAATGAACCTCCAGAAATAGGCACCAATGACAGGGACCCGGGGCCCCACCCATCTCCTACTCTCCCACTCCCACAGGTCTCCACACTGTATTTCCCAGAACCCAGTGAGATGAGTCCTAGCTGATTCCGGAAGGGGATGGGTGAGCAGAGAGGGGGCAGATGCTGAGAGTGGTAGGGAGGGACTGACAGAGGGTTTGATAGAGATGGGGCAGGATCCTAAGGGCTGGGGCAGGATCCTAAGGCCCAGGCCAGGATGTGGCTGGTCAAAGGGTGGACGGTCAAAGCCACAGCCTGAAACTCCCCACATTCAAGTTCTTTCCCCCATCCCCGAGCATCTCTGGAAGTGGAGATGGAGGCCCATGTCTCCTGAGAAAAGAAGATGGGGGCCTGTCCCAGGTTCTTGTGACGTGAGTGTAGGTTTCCTGGGTGAGGTGAGGAAGCTCAACCTTGGAGTGGTAGGGGGAGCCTCAGGGATCGAGAAAGGATCGGGCAGGACTGGAAAGGAGACAGGGAAGTCAGGATGGGTCAGAGGGACTGAGGGAGGTGATGGCTTCCTCTTTGCTGTTCGTTGAGTGGCCTCCTACTCTGCCCCAGGCTCTGCCTTAAGTTAGGTGGAACCCTGGTTCAGTGTTTCTTATCTTCAGTTTTTATTGGGGCTCCCAGGAGCTTTCCCAAAGTGACTGTTTCCTCCACGGAGGCCACATGGGTGAATCATCCTCATAAGGACAAGGGACAGGGTGTGTTGGCACCTTTGGGTCCCGTGAAAAGCCTATTTTGTGATGGGGATGTCTCATATGGCCCTCTCTTTCAACCAGCTTCGTTTCTCCCCTCACACTCTGTCCAGGCATTCTTTGATTAACTGTGGGGACATCTAGTTTCTCCCTAACCCCTACCCGGACTCCTGCTGAGAGAAGAGACAAATTGCTAAGAGAATACTGACTCTCTCTTCCCGTGCTCCCTTAGTCTGGGCTTTGCCCTCCTTTCCTCCCTGTCTTCCCTCCCTGTCCCCTCCCATCCCCTATCCTTCCATTCCATCATCATTAATGCATAGGCCTTGGCATCCATGGCAGATAGACTCTGGTGTCAGGAGCAGGGAGGTAGGAGAGAGAGGAGCTGGCACCAGCTCAGTGGGAGCGCCCTCATCAAAGGAGTTCTCAGAGTGGAGGTGAAGGTCTCAACAGCCTCCCACTCCTCAGTGCAGGACCACACATGTTCAGTGAAATAAGAAAGAGACGAGGGACATTAATAAAGGGACTTTATTGAATTGTCCAGTGATGTTCTGGGGTGGGGATGGGAAACCTCCCCATCCCTTTAGCTCTCTAGTGATCCATCCCCAGTTCAGGTGGAGCAGAAACTGCTTTTCTCCCAAGGGAAAGGGTTCAGGAAGCCCTTCTGTGTATAAAGGAGAGAGCATAGAGCTAGGGAATCTCCGAAACAGGAAGCAGAGGACCCTAAGCCAGGGGATCCACAGTAGAGGGTAGAGGGAGAGAAGCCTGGGTCTGAGAGAGAGAGAGACAGAGAGAGAGAGAGAGAGAGAGGTGGGTGCAGCTTTTCAGCAGAGGCAGAGGCAGAAAGAGAGGAGGAGCCTGCAGGGTCCCTTCTGGCCTCACCGCCAGCTGGGTCCCTCTGTCTCCTTGCCTTCCTATATACCCTCTTCTCCAGCCCCCAGGTAAGTCTTGCCGCTGCCCAGACATTCCAAGTTGTTTTGCATCTTCTTTGCCTTGGGACCTTCCCCTTTCTGCCAAAGCCCCCCTCATTCTTGAAGAGTCAGTTCAAACATCCGTTCAGTGCCGGCTTTGAGACCACCTCCGCCACGCTCCACACCTGCCTGCTCCTGCCTCCGAGGTGGCACACGTGACCATTTGCCACCATCCTCTGGTTTGTCACTCCTCCATCTCTGTGGACTCGGAAGCTCTGGGTCTCTGACTAGCACAGTCCAGGCCCAGTGAAAATGAAAGTCGCTCAGTCGTGTCCGACTCTTTGTGACTCCATGGACTGTACAGTCCACAGAATTTTCCAGGCCAGAATACTGAAGTGGGTAGCCTATCCCTTCTCCAGGGGATCTTCCCGACCCAGGAATTGAACTGGGGTTTTCTGCATGTCAGGCAGATTCTTTACCAGCAGTGAGTGAGTGAGTGAAAGTTGCTGAGTCGTGTCCGACTCTTTGCAACCCCATGGCTCTCCTCTGTCCGTGGGATTCTCCAGGCAAGAATACTGGAGTGGTTTGCCATTCCCTCTTCCAGGGGATATTACCAAACCGGGGATCGAACCCAGCTCTCCTGTTTTGTCTTCTTTTAGTTTTGCTTCCTTTTGGTCTTTACCCTACTGGGGTCTTTGGGAACTGTGCCTATGTGTAATACCAGCACCTACCATACCTCTTCCTTTTAGCTTAGGCTGGATTTGAACAGCCAAAACAGGAAAACATTTAAGGAGACCTGAGACTCTCATAGAGAAAAAAATTAGAGCTGCTGTTTCTTTAAGCTTTGCTTTCCTGTTCTTTATTATTTATTTTTTTAAAAAAACTGTAATCTCTTCTTTTATCAACCTTCATCATTTCATATTGCAAGAAAGTGAAATCACTAAAGGCAAATAACCTTATGAACCTGCTGAGTGTGAAGAGAAAAGGCCATGGTATAGGTGAATGGATTAGGAGGGAGACACGTAATGCTAGGGGTTTACAGTTGGTAGAAACTCAGGCTTTGTTGTACAATAAGTATCATTATGTGTTACACAATGACTGGGTACTGATTGCTTGCAGTGACACAGCATAAGCAGCCCTTCAGAATCAAGTATAAATATAACAAGGGAAAAAGCAATATGGAAAAATTCAGGAATGTCCAACTATTCCTATTTCTTGGGTGAAACTCTACTGAGTTGGTTTTCTCAGTAGAGTTGTTGGGTTCCCCAACAAAATGTGAAAACAGGAGAATTTTAGAAAGTAGCAATTTTAAAGAAATGAGTGCTATGCAAAATGCATTGCAGTCCTTCATTAGATAGTTCATAAGTATGAAAAAAAGAATCCTAGACTGTTAATTAATTCATAATTCTGGAAAATATTTTTCCATGCAGGGAATCTATAACAATAAAGGTTACACAGTCTCTCGCCCTCGCTCTCTTTATGAGAGACCAGCCGAGTAGGTACCAAAAGTAGGCGCTCAAACCCCCAGGCACCGAAGATGGTGTTGGTGGACTGAGAGATATCAGGTGTTTCAGAGAGACAGAGGAGGAAGGGGGTGGAATTGGGGGATGGGAAGGGGCTGCAGGGGAGGCAGAGGGGGTCAGAGGAGAGGAGATGGTATGGAGAGGGGAGCTGGGCGTGGGCCCGGAGAAATGTCCCTGGTCGTCAGACCATTGTGCTGAGGGTGGAGGAGTCCTCAGAGCGCACAGGCAGCACTTGGGCCCGCTTGAGCGGACGTCGGGTCTCGTCCCGGTTCTGCCACACGTAGTGGGCCAGATAAGCCACCACCAGAACCAGCCAGCCCCCCATGGTGACCAGCAGGGCCACGTCAGTGCTGCGCCGGGCCCCGCCCCGCCCTGTCCCACACAACTCTTCCTCCCCGACCAGTGGCAGGAACTTCTGCCCCACAAGGTCCGGTCGGGCTTCTGGGCCACACACAATGCCCGCCCCAGTGCCCGGGGCCAGCCTCACCCGACGGAGCACCTCCTGGAGGGCACAGTCGCAGCGCCATGGGTTGGCAGACAGGTTCACTTGGATCTTTAGCCCCATGAAAGCCTCCACGGGCACCGAGGCCAGCTGGTTGGCAGAGAGGTCGAGGTGGCGCAGTGTGCCCGCCAGGCCCTGGAAAGCAGCCCCTGAGAGGTGGGCAAGGATGTTATGGGACAGATCCAGCTCCTCCAGGACAGGCAGGTGCCGGAAGGCACCAGCTGGCACCGACGCCAGCCTGTTGGCATCCAGGTAGAGCTTGCGGGTGTCGTTGGGGATGCTGGTGGGCACGGTGCTCAGACCCGCCTGGCTGCAGCGGAAGGTCTGCTCCCCAGCTTCCTCTGCCGCATAGCAGCCCTGGGGAACCCCCTGGGGGCTGGGCACGGTTCCCCCTGCGTCTATCACCAGCAGCAGGGACAGGAGGTGACTGGCTGGCGGGAACATGGCCACAGATTGGCATAGTCCTGGACTGGAGTAGAATCTGGGGAAGGAAAAGTTCCAGAAAGGAAGAGTGAGTCGAGAGAATTCTGTTCCTTGTGGCCAGCGTTCTCTTCCTGAAGTCTGCCTCTGGATTCTCTTCGGGCTAGGGCCTCTCCTTTGGGAGTTCCCTCTGGCTTCTCTCTCTCTTTAGCCACTAAGTCATGTCCGACTCTTGCGACCCCGTGGACTGCAGCCTGCCAGGCTGCTCTGTCCATGGGATTCTCCAGGCAAGAATACTGGAGTGGGTTGCCGTTTCCTTCTCCCCCTCAGAGAGAGGTGGGTGGCTGGGTGGCTCTTTTGCTTCCTTGGAGTCTAAGACTCCTTACTGGGCCCTCAGGGTAGACAGTCTCCTGGGCCTGAGACTCTTCTAAGTTCACTTTGATTCTGGAGGGCTAACCTAGGAAGTCTTTCTGCCCAAGGCTCTGTTGGTCATTCTGGGTCTGGGGGCTCCTAAGCATCTGCTTCTGCTCATGTACTGTTCTCCTTCCACTGGAATAAAGGACCTGGGTGGCTGCCAGGTAGGCCAGGTAGGCAC
The DNA here is from genome assembly GCF_023091745.1 of Budorcas taxicolor. Classification (NCBI taxonomy): domain Eukaryota; kingdom Metazoa; phylum Chordata; class Mammalia; order Artiodactyla; family Bovidae; genus Budorcas; species Budorcas taxicolor. The sequence goes on along the minus strand of NC_068928.1, from coordinate 39,988,233 downwards.
CAGAGAGCACTCGTGTGAAGGAGACAAGGAGGACGGATCAGTAATAAGACTTTATGGTATATAGCCAGGCTGAGTGACTCAGGCCCCCAACTTCTGTGCCCATTCACCCCCTTTCCTGGAGCGTCCACCCCTCGACCCGTCCCAGCTCTGTCCTCTCCACCCCACTCTTCCTCCCTGTCCTCTCCCCCCTCGTCTTCCCAGCCTCTCACCCTGTTGCTGGGAGAGCCTTCTCCTGTGCTGCCCTCCCGACTCTGGAGACCCACTTCCTCCTCCGGAGCCCTGCTCCTGTAGCTGCTGGAAGCTGGGGGCTGGGGCCCAGGAGTGTTGGGTTTCCTGGCATGTGACTCCAGGCCCCAGGTGTCAGATACCTGAGCCCTGGTCTGGCCAGGCGATGCCCAGAGAGGGTAGATCCTGGACCCTGATGAGCCCTGTCATGGGAAGACCAGGCCCCAGTTCCATTCCCCGCCTCAGGCTCCCTTTCCAAGGCCTTGACATTGCCAGCCTCCATCCTTCCTCTCTCTGCTGGGGCTGAGACTCTGCCTCCTAGAACCTCTGCCTTCTGCCCAGAGCTTGGCTCAGTAGGAGGATCCCTGCTTGGCAGGCCTGGAGGGGGGCCTCATTTCACACCACTGCCTTCAGCAACCCGTCCCCCCTCCTACTGTGCACACCTTCTTCCATGGCAAATAAGCTTCCTTCACCCTTTTTCTTGGAAAACTTGTCTCTCTTGGGAGGACCTCATCTTCTGGCTCCCTGAAGGGTGTCCAGCCTCCTTGCCAGGCAGGGGGCACTGTGTTAGTTCTCTGCACTGTTGGCAGATGGCCCCTTAAGGAGCAGGAGGGGGTTCTTCAAGGTTTCTGAAGTTCCATGCGGTCATCTAGAAGTTTTTTCACTGGTTTTTCCTTCTGGATTGGAGCTGACTCACGTTCTCTTAGTTTGCTGGGGCCTTGAGCTCCCAAGTTGGTACCTTTAACTCTCCCTCATGCCTAGGAGCTGGGGAGAGCTTGGACTACTTATTCCCCAGGGTCTCTTGATCCTGACCATCATTTACAGCCACACTGCCCCATCACGCCACCGTCTCCTAATGAAAGGGAAGGGAACAGAAGAGTGGGTGTCACAGAGAGCTGAGGTCATATGCTGTGGAGACCTTTCTGGGAAGGAGAACCTTGCCGGATTTTCTAAGAGACTACAGATGAACAGCAGTGGACACAGAACTGCAGGCTTCAGTGCAAAATGAAGACGTGGGGTCCTTTGTTCAGAGATTGAGAATTTCAAGATGGCAACAGCAGTAGGTTGTAAAACCAAGTGCAGGGCCCTTCTGAATGGAAGGCATGGGGCCCTATACAGGTTGCAGGTCCCTGAGCCTGGCCCTGTACGTGACCTTGAATAAGCATTTTCAGACGGGTAATGGAAGTCAGAATCAGAGGCTAGGATATGGGATGATGTTATCACTGAGGATGTGCTCACCACTGACTCATTCCAGTGACATTAACAGGGTCATTTCTCAGACTGCAGATTGTCCACTGAATCCAATAAGACACATTTTCGACACTTGGGCAGAAGTGGACATTTTGTCTGTGGGTTGCCTGTTCGTTAGCCCAGACACTCTGCTACTGAATACTTGGGGGTTCACTTTGGGATTGGGGATGAGTGTGGAAGAGGAAGCATGTGGAACCCTACTCCCACCCCCACCCCACTGCTGTCTTGTCACACCGGGTGGGGGCTTTAGCTAAGGCACAAGAGGGGAGCCTGGATGTGGATGGAGAGAGTTATCTCCTTCAACTTGGGCGGCTGCCAGGTAAGAGTGGGACTGGGGTGTCTGGCATGGCAGCTGTCAGAGAAGCAGGAAGTCTGTGCACCCAGGAGGGTCCGGCTGGCTCATGACGTCATTCATTGAGGGTGATTGAATGTGGTGCTCAGTAGAGATGAGAAAACAGAGAGGAAGGAGGAACAACACTCAGAATGGCGCACAGTACAGTCTGAGGGGGAACGAGGCTGAAGCAGAAGTTCTTCTCCACTGTTTATTCATTTATTCATTTGTTCATTCAGTGAAGATATCCTGTGAGTCCCATGTTGTAAGTAGTGCTGTGCTCAAGATTTAGCCCCTGTTCTTTTAAGTTTCTTCTTCTTTTTTTTTTTTTTGATGTGGACCATTTTTAAAGTCTTTATTGAATTCGTTACAATATTGCTTCTAGTTAATTTTTTTCTTATGTTTTAGCTTTTGGCTATGAGGCATGTGGGATCTTTACTCCCCGACCAGGGAGCAAACTCACTCCCTCCCTGCATTGGAAGGTGAAGTCTTAATCACTGAACTGCCAGGGAAGTCCCCAGCCCCTGTTTTGAAGGTCTTAGATAGCAGTGGTTAGCCCAGTGTTTCACCCAGTCTGCCCATTAGAATCACTCTGGGGAGTTTCTAAAATTAGTTATGCTTGGGTGTACCTGGACCAATTAAAATCTCTGTGGATGGGGTGTATGCACTGGTATTTTTCTCAAAATGCTCCCCAGGTATTTCTAATGTTCAGTCTGAGTTAAGAACTGCCGGTCTGGAGGGAGACACGGACATGTTGACACACGTCTGCACAATGCCTTTAACGTGATGTCTGCCAGATGATGTGTGAAGCCAAGAGAGAGGTTAAGTCACCAAGGCAGAATCTGCTGGTGCTCTAGGGGAGGCAACAGTTTTCCCCTGCCCAATTAGGGCTTTTCAGCTGGGCCTGAGAACTGAAGTGACATAAGCAGCTTAACAGGAGGAAAGCATAGACAATTATATGGATGAGGAGGGGTAAACTTGGAATTTGGGATTAACAGATACATACCACTACATGTAAAAAAGATAAATGACAAGGTCCTACTGTAGAGCATAGGGAGCTATATTCAATATATTGTAATGAATCTGAAAAAAAAAATACATACATATATGGGTGTGTGTGTGTGTATAACTGATTCACTTTGCTGTGCAACTGAAACATTATAAATCAACTATACTTCAGTGGGAATTCCCTGGCAGTCCAGAGGTTAGGACTCCACACTTCCACTGCAGGGGTCCTGGGTTTGATCCCTGGTCGGGGAACTAAGCTCTTGGAAAGCATGTAGCACAGCCAAAAAGAAAAACCCCAACTATACTTCAATTAAAAAAGAGTCAAAAACAAATTTATATTAATGACATGGGAACCTTCACAAGGAAGTGAAGACCCAGAAGAGTGGCAAAACATTAATACTTTTATTCTGGGTTGAATAAAGAGAAGCAATTGTGGAGAAGTGACTGAAATATATGGGGAGCCTAGAGGAAGATAGAAATTATTTTAACAAAGTCTGTTTGTACAGAATTCTCTTGCCTTTGACTCCCCGTTGAAGAATCTTCTTTTCTTCTGATTATAGGGAGGGTATCTTTCACGTGGGGAGTTTGCGCTCCTGTTTTCTGGAAGAAGAGCTTCTCTGGTGACTCAGATGGTAAAGAATCTGCCTGCAATGCAGGAGACCCAGGTTCGATCCCTGAATAAAAGTATTAATGTTTTGCCACTTTTCTGGGTTGGAAAGATCCCCTGGAGAAGGGAGTGGCAACTTATTCCAGTATTCTCACCTGGAGAATTCCATGGACAGAGGAGCTTGGCGGGCTATAGTCCATGGGGTCGCAAACGGTTGGACATTACTGAGCGATGAACACTTTCACTTTCTTTTCTGGAAGAAAAGAGGAGATTAGAATGCCCTTCTTGCATCTGCTCAAAATAATCCTTAGGCCCATGTGACATATTTTGGGGTGGTGTATTCTGCCACCCTTCAGCATCCGTTCCTAAGCTCCTTCCTTGATAGCACACACTGATTTGGGAGGAGCAATCTTGGCAGCTGGGTGTGGCTCACTATGGCCAATGACATCTAAGCTGAAGTTGACTGAGAGGTTTCTAGGCCAATCTTTGATTTGCTCATAAAAAGAGGATGGATTGAACTCTCCCCTTTTCTCTACAGCTTTCTTCAGGCATTGGACATGAAGAGTCAACTACAGCCATATTTTGACCTTGAGGCAGCAAAGCAGAAAGGAAAGGTCAAGAGTATCACTGAGACCTGGCCTGGATATGGCTAAGCCGCTCAGCCAACACCAGCAACTGCCTACTTCTGGACTCATTATGTGAGAAAGATAACTCCTGCTTCAGTGCTTCTTAACTTCGCTGCACATTAGAACATGGGAGGTTTTGAGAATTACAGATGCCTGGGTCCATCTCAAATATTCTAATTAAATTGATCTGGCATGTGTACAGTGATGGGGACTTTTTAAAGCTCCTTAGGTGACTTTTAAATATTTTTCATTTAAAAATATTTTTGGCCATGCCTCATGGCACAAAAAACCTTAGTTCCCCAGCCAGGGATCAAATCTGCATTCACTGCACTGGAAGCGCAGAGTCTTAACCATTGGACCACCAGGGAAGTTCCTCTTTAGGTGATTCTGACGGCAACCCAGGGTGAGAATCATTCCTTTGCTTGGGTTTTCTGTTGCTTTTAACTGAGAGCATTCTTACCTGATACACTAGCTTTTCCAAGATCTCAGGGAAGGCTCTACCAGGGAGAGACATTTGAGTTGGGTTTTAAGGCTGAGTTCATCAGGCGGAGGAACAGAGTATATGCAGGAAGAAGGGAGCATCAGAAGGCTTGGCTTCTCCTAGATGTAGAGCTGAAGGGGTGGTGGCAAAGGCTACAGTTAAAGTGGAAAAGGTCGAGATCCTGGGGCCTTGTATACAAGGCAAGAATTAGGACTTGTTTCCATGGCTGATGGATGGAAGGGCATTAAAATTAGCTTTGAATGTGGCTCATGCCGCTGGCTGAGTGGAAGATGTATTGGTGAATGAGAGACCAGCTACTACACCAGTCCAGGCGGGAAGTGATGAGGGATGGGTGACTGAAGGAGCTATGGCTGGAGGAGCTCAAGCTCATCAGACATTTGTGCCAGTGGGCACATCCTTCCCCGATTCCCCTGGGTCTTTGGTTCTCCGGACTCCTGGCCTCTGAAACCCCTTCCAGCCTGATGTATCTGTGATGATGCGGCAGGGAAGAGACTGAGGCACGGCAGGCCTTGGCTCCCAAGTTCAGGGCCCTGGAAAGGGCCCCACCCTCCGTGGCCGGAGTCACAATTCTTCCCTTCAACGACAGTAACTCCACGCCCCAGAGATGTGACTTTGGAGGAAGGAAGTTGAGCAGTCTTCTAGGGCCCTCCCTGCCTGATATAGAAAGCACCCCTCAGGCTCAGCCTGGGTAGAGAGGGAAAACTGAAAGGAAAGGAGGAGAGCTGTCTCCTTGACCCAGCATGTCAACCAGGGACCCATCTAACACCAGTCTCTTGGGCAGTTTGGGCTTTGGGGGCAACAAAGTCCTCTGCTCTTTTGTGGAAACTGACAAGGGTGTACATGCCTCACGCTCCCGTCCTCAGATGTACTCTCTCCTTAGTTCGACACACACCTGCTGGGCCTCTTAGGCACTGGGGATGCAGAGAGAACAGCCTTCAGACAATGGGTGTGTGCGCAAATTTGCCCTCTTGATGGCCTAGGGATGGGCTGTAGCTGAGGCGTCTGCAAGCCTCAGAGAAGTGGAGAGGATGAAGCAGCGGGTTCTGTTTGGACAGTCTCCTTCACAGAGAAGGAGACAGGTGAGGGGTGGCTTTCTGGGACAAATAGGAGTCTACCAGCAGCACAAAGGCATTGTAGGCTGAGACATGAGCAAGAGAGAGCCTGGTGTGGTTAGGGGAGAGCGGTTAGGGGCTTGATACATCAGTAGTTTGGGAGGTGTGCATCTCAGCTAACATTTCCTGAGAACCTATTATATACAGGAAATGCAAACATGAGTAAGAAATACGGAGCAAGCAGCCTCCAGGGGCAGTGGATGTGTAACATAACTACAGCACTTGCGCAGTGCAGGAGAGAAGTCTTTATAAAGCACTGATGCAAACATGAGGGACATATGGTTGCAGGAGTGTGTGTGGCCAGGATTGAATTTTGGGAGAAATGCCATTTCCTAGCGGTATGACTCGGAGAAGGCAATGGCACCCCACTCTAGTACTCTTGCCTGGAAAATCCTGAGATTTTCCAGGGGTCGCTGGGGTCGCTAAGAATCGGACACGACTGAGCGACTTCCCTTTCACTTTTCACTTTCATGCATTGGAGAAGGAAATGGCAACCCACTCCAGTGTTCTTGCCTGGAGAATCCCGGGAACGGGGGAGCCTGGTGGGCTTCCGTCTATGGAGTCGCACAGAGTCGGACACGACAGAAGCGACTTAGCAGCAGCCGCAGCAGCAGCGGTATGACTTTCGGCACAATATTTAAACACTTCCTACAGCAGTTATCTCATTTGCAAAGTGCAGATAATAAAAATACCCACTGGGGCTTCCCTGGTGGCTCAGCGGTAAAGAATCTGCCTGCCAATGCAGGGGACACAGTTTCGATCGCTGGTCAGGGGAAGATCCCATGGTGCCGTGGAGTAACTAAGCCCACCCGCCGCAACTGTTGAGCCTGTGCTCTAGAGCTGAGACGCAACTACTGAAGCCCACGCGCCCTAGAGCCCGAGCTCCCCCACAAGAGAAGCCACTGCAATGAGAAGCCCGCGCATCATCACAACTAGAGAGTAGCCTACTGACTGCAACTAGAGAAAAGTCTGAGGAGCAACGAAGACCCGGAACAGCCAAAAAAACCCCAAAACAAAACCCTATCTATCTGCCTATATACCTATATCACAGAGTTGTTTGAAAGATGAAGAGAGTTGATGTAGGTAAGACCTTTTGCCCAGTGCCTGGAACAGAGCAAACGCTAATAATGGTGGCTGTGATTACCCCTGAAGGAGGAGCTGTATTAGGAGGGGAAGGCGGAAGCTGATCTGGGCCAGTGGCAGCCCAGAATTCCTAAAGAGGTGGGGCCTGCTAGGGGTAGTCATGAGACTGGAAGGAACCTAGGGGAGTTTTTCTTAAAGCTACTGTTTTTATATCCATGGGCTTTTTAATCTGGTAATATTTACAGTTTTCTAAACGGTTTTTTTTTTTTCTTCCCCACATAGAGGAAAATCTCAATTGTTTGTATCAGAGAATATGCAGATAGAGGGGTTCCTAATGAGCAGCCCACTCTTGGTTCCCAGAGGGAGGTTCTGGTTCCCTAGCCCTGATTCTGGCCCAGGAGGCCCTGGCAGGCTCGGCCCTTTCCCTCTGCAGCCCAAAATAGCCAACCACAGGGCTGGGCAAGGGGAGGAGAGTGGAGTGCCCACTGGCAACGTGGCCTGTCCTGGCACCTCCTCCTGTTTCTCATCAACTTGGGAAACTCACTCAGGGCTCTGATGGCTCAGCATCACTGCCCCCTCCCTTCCGCTGCCACCACACGCCCGGGGTGCCCCCCCACCCAAACAAAAACAGCTGCGGACATAAACAGCTCTTTGCTTCCTTGCACTTGCTCTGGGTGTGACCTCAACACCTCCCCTTCTGGAAGGAGGGAGGTGAGGTGGGGGGAGCTGGAGAGCAGCAGGAATGAATTGGAGGGGAGTAGGAGGTGATAAGAGTGGAGGGCTCAGTCATCCCCCCTGGGGTTCGGAAGAAGGGGTTCTCTTTCTTGACATCCCACCTCCTCACTTCCCACCACTGCCAGCACCCCAGGAATGCATTTCCAGCTTGTTATCCCACCCCTGTTTGCTATCTCGGCCCACACGGTGTATCTGTGGCAAGCAGAGGCCACACCACCCCACCAGATGGAAACACCCCAAGGCTGGGAACGTGTCTACTTGAGCAGACTAAGGAGCTCCCAGAGGGCAGGGAGAGTCAGTGGAGATGACTCAACTCTGTTTTAAAAATATAAACACTTTTCATAAAAAATTTAAAAACGGATAATCTCACATTAACAAAGTTTGAAACTAGAGAATGAAAAAATCACCCCCAACCTCTCCATCCTAACACAAAATCTGTTTTTATTTTATTGGATTTCCACAGCCTAGTGAAGCAGATGATGAAATATCACTCAAACGTGGAATGGATTAATAAAAGTCAGTAACAATTTCTGTGTGCCTGGGTTCGTTCTAAGTGCTTCACATGTAGTGACCCATTTAATTCTCTCAACAACATGTGGCAGGTATCACCATGAAGATCAACATTCTTCATTTCTAGGAGCCACAGCACAGAGAGGTCCAGTGACTTGCCTAAGGTCACACAGCTGGCAACCACAGGAGCTGGGAGTTGAACCCTGGCAGTCTGGTGCCAGGATCTTACCAGTGTTGCTCTGTCTTGTCACATCATAATCGTGAATGCATTTGCAGATTTATAAAAACTTTTTATTATGGACAATTTCAAACAAAAAAAGCATAGAAAATAATAGAAGTAATCTCATGTCCCCATCTCCCAGTTTCAATAATTATCACCTCATGGCCCAACTTGCTGCTTTTCTTCCCCTCCCCCACCCCAGCCCAGATTATTTTGAAGCAAATCCAGTCATCATATAATTTAATCCACACAATTTAGTGTATATGTCCAGAAGATAAGGACTTTTTTACTGAAAAAATTACCACAGTACCATGAAGTGAAGTGAAGTCGCTCAGTTGTGTCCGACTCTTTGCGACCCCATGGACTGTAGCCTTCCAGGCTCCTCTGTCCATGGGATTTTCCAGGCAATAGTACTGGAGTGGATTGCTATTTCCTTCTCCAGGGGATCTTCCCAAGCCAGGGATTGAACCCGGGTCTCCCGCACTGTAGACAGATGCTTTACCATCTGAGCCACCAGGGAAGTCCCCAACCCATGCCTTAAAATGTATATTTCATTAAAATCATCAATTTGAATAGTTAGTATTCAAATTTCCTCAATAATTTAAATATTTTTTAAGTTGGTGTTTTTTTAAGTAAGTTTTTAAATGAGGACCCCAATAAGGCTTTTGATTGATAGATTTCTTAATTTCCTTTCATTTTAAGTCTCTCCCTCTCCTTTTTTCTTCCAATTTATTTGTTGATGGAGTTGGGTGTTTGTTTTGCTGACTGCATCCCTGGGGGGTGCTCAGACTTTTTTTTTTCTTGCCGGGCTGCATGGCTTTTGGGATCTTAGTTTCCTTACCAGGGATTGAACCCAGGCCTACGACACTGAAAGCCCCGTGCCTAACCACTGGACCGCTAGGGAACTCCCAGCGCAGGCTATTTTGTGTCCTGATCTTCTCATTTAACATTTTCTTGGTCACAGTCATTTACTATATGGCTTCCTTCTGCATCACTCAGTGGATATGGTACTATAACTTTTTCTTGGGCACTTGGGATGGGGAAAGAGTGTCAGAATTTATTTTTCTGGGCTCCAAAATCACTGCAGATGGTGACTGCAGCCATGAAATTAACAGACGCTTACTCCTTGAAAGGAAAGTTAGGACCAACCTAGACAGCATATTAAAAAGCAGAGACATTACTTTGCCAACCAAGGTCCATCTAGTCAAGGCTATGGTTTTTCCAGCAGTCATGTATGGATGTGAGAGTTGGACTATAAAGAAAGCTGAGTGCAGAAGAATTGATGGTTTTGAACTGTGGTGTTGGAGAAGACTCTTGAGAGTCCCTTGGACTGCAAGGAGATCCAACCAGTCCATCCTAAAGGAGATCAGTCCTGGGTGTTCATTGGAAAGACTGATGTTGAAGCTGAAACTCCAATACTTTGGCCACCTGATGTGAAGAGCTGACTCATTTGAAAAGACCCTGATGCTGGGAAAGATTGAGGGCAGAAGGAGAAGGGGACAACAGAGGATGAGATGGTTGGTTGGATGCTATCACCAACTCAATGGACATGGGTTTGGGTGAACTCCGGGAGTTGGTGATGGACAGGGAGGCCAGGCGTGCTGTGGTTCATGGGGTCACAAAGAGTGGGACACGACTGAGCGACTGAACTGAACTGGGTTGCTTTCAGTTTTCTATTATTATAGATAATGCTGGAATGAACACCCTCACACGTAGTATATGGGCTGTACTTCCTCAGAATATGCTACCAGAAGTGTAATCATGGCTCCGAGGCCTGAACAATTTTTTAATCTCTTGGCATCAGCAATTGTTTGTCTGAGGGGTTACACACACCAGCGCCACATAAGAGTGCTGTCACTCATTCTGAACTGTGCTCAGGCCTATTCAAGGCTGAAGGATGTCTGGTTAAGACATGGTAATTACAAGGGCAGAAAGCCAGAGGAGAAAGGTGATGACAGGGACTCAGGCTAAATTAAGCAGAAAGCGATCCACAATTCACCACAAACCTAGAGTGAGTCAGGACTCTGTTCATTCTCATTGTAGGAAAAAAAAAAAACACCCTTGATAACAGGAGCTATTAATAGGGCATGGCATGTCCAGTAATCTTTCTGTTAGACTATGCATTTAGTCAGACCCTTGTTTGAGGTTTGGAACCAGTCTGGGTCACTGAACTTCAGACAGGAAATTGGCAAAGATCAGAGAGCTTGATCAACTATGGGGAAGATGAAAGACTCCCAGAGAAAAGTGGAAGGAGTCCAGTAGGTGCATTTTGGGAAAAATAAGAATTTTTTTTTCCCCTCAGTACTGGGGAGGCCTCTATGGAAGGACAACACGCAGTTTTTGCTTATTTCTTCAGAAGGGGCCTCTACCAACCAGCAGGAACTTCTGCAAGGCCCAGGCACAACTGTTTAAGACTCTGGGGTGACTATTCACGTCTTGGGCTGACTGCTCTCGAGCTACTGGCCCTGGAAATATTTCAGAAGCTGCCTGTTCTCCTGCCCTGAGTGGTTCAGATATCCACCTGTTGGGCGTCCAATAGGACCCTCAGGGGCCCACTCCAGCGTTATGACAGCTGTTTCCTGGCAGCCACCTGGTGAGAGGGTGGGTGAGGTCACAGAGGAGTGCTCCCCAGGTTCCCTGGACCAGCATTCTCCTTTCCGTTCCCTCACCTTCATTCCAGTGTCTGTTCACAGCCAGGCAGGTTGGCCAGTCGTGACATCACCTGATCCTGCTATTCCAGCCCCACCGGGCATAGAGTGGACTTAGATGCTGGGACAGGGGAAGTAGAAACTATTCAAACAAGGCCCTCTTGGTGACATGGAGAGTGGGAGTGACCCAGGAGACCTCAAGAGTCCTTTGGTTCAGTCTCCTACAGAAACAGCTTCCTACAATATAACAGTCGCTTTACAAACATTCTTTTGAATTCCCGCAACCTTGGAGGTAGGTTTTCACAGGTATGGAACTGGAGATAAAGACAACTTATTTGCTGAGGGTTACACTGCTGGTGAAGCAGTGCCTGCCTAGTCTACCTGGCAGGAAAATCTGTGCCCCGGCCTCAGAGTTCTGAGGGGAAAACTGCGACCCCAGCCACCCAAAACCCACACAGCTGACCTGGGACTGGGACTCAGGGACCTGGTTATTCACCAGGGTGGCTTCCCAAGTCACATGTCTTCTTCCCACGTCTAATGTGGGAAGGCCAAAGATGAGACCTGGCCCAGGCCGGCCTGGGTCAGGTGTAACAGCAGCAGGCAGGCTGTGGACCTAGTTCTCTGACCTCCAGACTCTCATACTAACCAATATCGCGAAAAAACCGCTTCCAGGAGGGCCTGACAGGGGCTGAGCCAGTAGTTGTCTGAAGGGCCAGAGGCAGCAAGGTGTAGTTGAAAAACTCCGACTTTGGGTCAGAATTTCTGGGTTTCAGTCCAGGCTGGGACCCAGCGGGGACCTATGGTAAGTTACTTAAAACTTAAACTTTCCTCATCTGCAAAACCGGGCAATAGTAAACTCCACAAGAAGCACGCTGACGCCAAAACAGGCATTGTTATGCGTCAAAGCAATACCAGCTGACCTTTGTTCCGCGTACTGTTGAAACCTGCGGGCGGCCCCAGAGAGCCCTGGGCTGGAGCAGGGGTAAATACTACAACTCCCAGGAGGCTGCGGGCGGCCCGGCGCTGGGCGGTGACGTAATGGGGGCTGGTGCGGGGCGCTGATTCGGCCCGAGCTGCCAGCGGGGTGGCTGCCGCCGCGGCTCATTACAGCTGCTGGAGCAGCAGCGGCCCCTGCCCCCGGGCACCCTTCCCGGGCCTCGACCTCGGCCCCACACGGTGAGTCCAGTCGGGCGGCCTTGGAGTGGCCAAACCGGGAGTACCCTGGGGCTACAGGAGGGACGGGAAAGGAGGTGGGGGCTGTTGGGGAGGCGCCCGGGGTTGGAGGGGATCGGGACAGGGCGAGTGGAGGTGGCGGGGGTGCATCAGCCGGGGGGTCGGGGTGCATCAGTCGAAGTGATGCCCAAAGGGGAAAGTGGGGGCAGGAGGCAGGGGATGGGGCGTAGAGGAGAAGCGCTTGGGCTGCGGATGGGGGCGGGGAGAGGCTGGGCTTCGGGGATAAAGGTTTGGCCGCTTCCAGCTGGGTGAACGTGTGGGGGTGGGGGTGGGGCTCCGGACGAATCCAGGCTCCGAGTGCGAGGTCCCAGGCTGGTGGGTGGAGCGGAGACCCCCACTTCGTCTCGAAGTCCCACTCTGTAAACCCCAACAATAGTGAGGACTCCGCCTCCTCGTCTCGCCCTCTCCGCGTGCTAGTAGGGGCTCGCTCCTCTTCTTGCCTTCTTTTCATCCCCACCGCCCTCCCGAGTCCGGGAGGAAGAGCTGGAGCTAAGTGGTGAGCGGTTGGGGGGGTGGGCAGAAAGTGGCTTTGTGTCAGGGACTCCCCGCTGGGGTCCAGGTTGCAGGCTCCTATGCTTTGTGCTCCTCACCCAGAAGGCGAAAGATTTGCTGCCCTTAGTTGGGGGAGAGATTGGGAAGCAGCTCACCTGGCCGTTGGCACTGTGGTGTTGGCTTAAGTGTCTGACAGACTGGGCAGAGAGATTTGTGTAGGAGCCAGTAGGAAAGAGCTGCCAGCAAGAAAGTAGTTGACAGAAGAGAGTTGCTGCAGGCTTTGGTTTGAGGCAGGTTATGAAACCACCTCGGGGACTGACGCGGGCAGCCACCTGCTAGTTTAGCGGCAGAACTTTTCAGCCTCAGCTGCTGTGAGCTTACTTTGTGTCTGCCAGCTTCTTCTTCCCATTTCTCCTCTGCTGGGCCAGGGGCAGTTGGTTATTTCACTAATGGAAGTGGTGTGTACCCTTAGTCACACAAAAGTCTCAAGAGAGCTTTTCTTAGTTTATTGCTGCCAATCTTTCCCTTAGTTTATTGACTTTTCTATCTTTTTTTTTGGTGAGGGGGGCGGTGTCTCCTGGGAATTTCTGCTCTCAGGGCACCTGATGTTCAGGCTGCAGAAAGAAGCTTCCCAGGGTGTCAGTTGAAGCCATAGGTCTGAGCCCCACCCCGAGATGCCTCAGACTTTGCTGGGTGCCCTGTTACAGCCAGAACAGAGTGTCGAATCATCTGGGACTCAGCCAGGCTCTTGGCTTTCCTGGACAAACAACTTGGGAGGGCTAGAGGTCTTGCTACTCCTTTATCCTTGTAGGTCTAGGTTAGGGAGAAGTGGGGAAGGGAAGTAGTTTTTGGTCCTACTTGGGGAACTCTCTCCCTGTTCTTCGTCAGTAGTTAAGCCCTTCAGGCTGTCACTTCCTAGCCTGTCTCCTCCACCCTCCACTCCCCTTCCACCAGGTGGAGGCTTTTGTGCAGTAGGTTTCCCAGGAACTGTGTTTGGGTAACTGAAGCCCTAAGGCCCTGGGAGGTAAACAACTGAGCCAGTCCTGGTTTTCTAGTTCCCTGGGTTTCTCTTAGGCCCAATTATCCAACCTAATGGGTTGAGCTCATGGGCCCCAGGAGCATGACTGCTTTTGGAGCCTTCACATGTATGTTTGTATGTTGGGAAGGTGTGTTGTGGGTTGCATTTCCTTTGAGGTCTCTAAGCTTGGAGCCATCCGATAGGAAATTTGTTCCCATTATCCTGCAAGTAGGGAACTGATCCTTGAGAATTCCGGCTCCTATGCAGTCTCTGTGATCCCACCCTGAAATAGAGGGCAACCAAGTTGGGGGGTGAGGGTGGGGTCATCGCAGCAGAGTCGGGGGGTGACCTTCTGAACACTTCCAGGATACCCTCATCTGGGACCCCTTTCTGTATCCCCAGGAAAGATGGGGCTGTTACCATGGTGATGACCTTAGGGTCTTTATTGGACAGGATCTCCCCATAGTTCAGGAGGTGAGCCAGTACAAAGGTGTCATCTATTCCCACCTCCTGCTGGTCAGAGGGCCCTCAGAGATCTGGGGACAGCTGAGCTCTGGACAAGGGGCTGCTTGTTCCCCTCCTTACTTGCATCCAAGAATGGGCTGGGCTGCATGGTTTCATGGGCAGCCAGGGAAGCCCTCCTGGTTCCCCTTGCTGCAGGGCCTCTGCCCTTGGAACTGGGCATAGGAAGGCCTGGTGCTAATAACTTACACTTGGAAACAGATACTGGGAAAAGAGGCCCAGGTGAGGATGGGTAGGCAGAGAGGGAAGGGGGCAGGAGAGAGGCTGTAGGTGTGTCCCTGGGGGAAGTCTGTTGATGTGGGCTTCAGGCGCCCATGGGCACTGTAGACATTGGTAATGTTCACTGTGCTTGCCCCTCCTCTGGTAGGGAAAAGGGCCGAGATGGTTTGGCAGGAAAACGGGTGGCATCAGGAGGGCTAGCCTGAGTGGCTGCCAAATGGATAAAACATCTGGTTGGGTGGTTTTGTGTCCCCAAGAAGGCAGCTTCCAGGTCTGGGTAAAGGTTGTCTCTTGCCTGTTTTTTCTTTTCTTCCTTTTCTCTCTCTTTCTACCCCCGCCTATCCTCCTGAGTTAGGGGGCAGGGAGACCCAGGATACTTCATCCACTGCTGCCTGTTCCTTCTCACGGGGGGTTGGGGTTCAGGGGGAGATGTGTCATTTCAGACCCTCAGTGAGACAGAGTACAGCAGGGCTTATTGCTGAGTGATTGTTAGGGCACGGGCCCCGTCTTCCCTGCCCTGGGCTTCTTGGGCAGAAAGCTCCCCAGAGGGTGAGATTGCAAGACAGGCAGTGGTTTCTTTGCCCTGGGGCTGGATGCCTGTTGATGGCCTGTCCACCCAAGCAGTTCGAGTGCCTGGAAGGGCACTGTCCTGATTGGATGATGTACAGAGCAGCCTGGTGTTTTTCCCAGCCCCGCACCAGGAAATGGATAAAGTCTGCCTCCCTGCAGGAATTGGAAAGTGTGAGGGAGCAGGGAAAGTGGTGTGACCTGTCTTGCTTGTGCTGCTTGTTTGTAGGACAGTGGCAGGAGAGGGGCAGCAGGATGAACGTGGGAACAGCACACAGCGAGGTGAACCCCAACACGCGGGTGATGAACAGCCGCGGCATCTGGCTCTCGTATGTGCTGGCCATTGGGCTTCTCCACGTCGTGCTGCTCAGCATTCCCTTCGTGAGCGTCCCCGTCGTCTGGACCCTCACCAACCTCATCCACAACATGGTGAGGGCCTGCCTGCTACCTGCCTTTGGTGGGTTTGGGGTGGGGGTAGGGGACCCTCACCCCCAGACATGGGCCAGATGTCAGGGTGACATGCTGACTTCAGTCACCAGAGTTCTCTTCTTTCTGCCCCACTCCCCGCTACTGGAATAAAATCTGCAGGTATGGCCATACCTCTTGGACGGGGTGGCTTATGGATTGGAAGAGGGGGTCATCAAGAGCTGAGCTAAGGACCCCAAAGAGTCTGCAGCACTTGGATGCCTGGCCTGGGGCAAAAACTCCTTTCCCCAGTCAGAATCTGAGTGTCCTTCTCTCTTGCCCCTCCATGCTTTCACTACCTGCTTGCTCCCTGGTACTCTTGGTGGGCAAGCAAGACCTGGTTCCTTTCCATCAGCTGGCCTCCTCCCAGCTGGCGCAGGAAGCCTAGCCCCGGGCTGGAGAGATGGCATCTCCTTGCTGGTTCTCTGTTTGACTCCTCCCCGGGAATTCTCCTCATGCCAGGCCTGCCCTCTCACCCAGTGGGTCTCCTTATTCTCTGGCTAGTCTCCCAGCTGCTCCAGCCTGACCTCCGGCCCACATCCCCCTGCCCAGTAGATGGGGCTCCGAATCACTGGGAGCCCATGTCTGTGACTGGGGCAGAGGAGCTGAGCTGGTGGGCCTTTGGCCTTCTGTGTCCTCTAATGAAGGCCCCTCCCTCCAGGGCATGTACATCTTCCTGCACACAGTGAAGGGGACACCCTTTGAGACCCCGGACCAGGGCAAGGCGAGGCTGCTCACCCACTGGGAGCAGATGGACTATGGGGTCCAGTTCACCGCATCTCGGAAATTCCTGACCATCACACCCATCGTGCTGTGAGTGCCTTGGGCAGAGGAGGATGCCAGTGGAAAGGCCAAGGCCTGGGGAACCCTGGGGCCCTGCGAGGCTTAAACCCCTCGCCAACTGTGGCCCTTGGCATAGGAATGACCAGAGGAAGAAAGGCTGGGGTGCCCCTGGGTCTCATGCTGGGTGCAGGTTGTGACTCCCTGGTCCTGTCTGTCCTCCGTTGGCGCTTCCTTCCTGCCGCTGAGTTTGGTCCACGGGTCTGGGGCAGAACACAGGGCCTGGGTCAGCAGGGGCTTCTGTAACTGGGGGGATCTTACCACCCTACCTCGGTTCTGGGGAGTCTTTCCCATAACTCCTCACTGTCAGAAATCTGTCTCCCCCAATGAGGGAGGGGAAAGAAAGGGACCTTTCAAATTTATACCTCCTCCCAACCATCCCCTACAGGTACTTCCTCACCAGCTTCTATACCAAGTATGACCAGATCCATTTCATCCTCAACACTGTGTCTTTGATGAGTGTGCTCATCCCCAAGCTGCCCCAGCTCCACGGAGTCCGGATTTTTGGAATCAATAAGTACTGAGGGTGCAGCCCTTTCCCCTGCCCGGGATGGCGGGGGAGGGGTCGAAGCCTGGGCTGTGATGCTGAAGACAGAAGGAGCCTCTGGTAACCGCCAGAGACGGGGGTTGAGCCTCTGGGCCCTAGTTTTCCCCTCACTTCCCCCAGTAGCAGACTTGAAGTAGTTTGTAGTGGGTTGGGGTGGGCCCCCCTGGGGCTCTGACCCCTTCTGATTTTTTTTTAAAATTTTTTCCTTTTGCCTTTTGGATAGAGACTCTGGGGGGGGGGGGTGTTCATGAAATGGGCTGGGCTTCTGGGCTGAACACAGACCTGTGAGGTTGGGGCAAGAGAAGCCCCCTGCTCACTTGCTCATCCTCAGACTGCTAAAGCACTTTAACTCCTGTGAGCGGGGCAGAGGGGACGGTACAGCTTCTAGTCTGTTTCACTTTAATTCTTAAGTCTTTAGAATGACACTTAGTGTGTATGCTTATGTCTATGAAAGCACCGTGTGGCAGCACCTCATCGCTCTGGGTAGAGAATTGTCTAATCCAAGTCAGATGGCTCCCGCACGACCCACCTAGGGTACTGGGTAGGAATGGGGAGGGTAAGGAGCAGGATGGTGGGCTGGATGTGGGTGGCCTGGTCCCAGGGGTGAGGGGCCAGGGCTGCAGCCATCATGGCCCTGGGGGAGGGAGTTGGGGGCAGGGGTGGGATACTGAATTGAGTCTTAGAAGAATGGGGCCACGTAGCAGCTGGGATTGGTGTGAAGGGGGGTGGACGGTGGGGATAGACCCAACCTCGTTCTTTGAGAAGTGGTCTGAGAGGAGGGGCAGGCTCGGAGGGGACATTTACCCGCCACGTGGTGGGGTGATACATTGGTAGGGAGGCTGCTGTGGATCAGCAGCTCCGAGGTGGCATGGCAGGGTGGAATGGGTGGGAGATGCCTGTGAGTCATCGTAAGCCCAGGTCCAGTGTGACACCGTCTCTGCGGTGGTGATGGGGGGTGGCGTGGGGATGCTGCACAGAAGCGGTGCTGCAGCCCTTCCTCAGCCCTTCACCTGTGACCTTCTCACGCAGACGGGGTCTGGGCCGGGGCCTCTCGTGTGGCATGCACCTGTGGGCTCATCAGGTCACCGCCAAATGGGTTTGGTGGGCTAGGGAGTCCTGCATGGTCCCCGCCTGAGCAGGACAGTGGAGGGAGCAGGGAGTGACCTGTGGGGGCTGTCCACTCAGGCTGAGGAGGTGAGGCGGGGCGGGACCAGAGGGGAGCTGCCTTCTCCCCACGCCCCCTCTGACTGGGGTCTGTGTTACTTCTGAGGTGTGGGTACCAGGGCCTTGAGGGAGCAGTGGGGGTTGCGGGGGTCACTGGCCCTGTTTTCTGCCTCTTGGTCCCCCCAAGCCCCACCCCATGTATCATAAGGAACTTTCACCTCAAAATCTTTCTAAGCAAAGTGTGAATAGGATTTTTACTCCCTTTGTACAGTATTCTGAGAAATGCAAATAAAGGACAATGTGTTCCTATTTCTCTGGAGTCTGGCCTCTGCTTCCTGGAGGGCTCTGGAGGAGGGGCAGGGGGAGGGCAGTGTTGCGCATGGGTCCGACCCTCTGCCTGGATGGTGGGAGGGCTCCCGGGGCCAGCAGAACAGGGTGAAGTAGCTGATGGTGAGCTAGCCGAGACAGCAAGCTGGCCAGAGTGCAGCAGTCTGCTTTGGGGACTTCGCCTGGCTGGTCCTCAGACAGAACTTACGCCTCTGGGCTTGGTTGGCTGAGCCAGGCCGGGCTGGCAGAGGGAGAGCTTGTGCCACAGCCAGGGAGGGTGTCAGTTCAGCCATGGCTTCATAAAGAAGCCAGAGTCCCAAGGGGTGCCCAGTCCTTTCCTCTGAATTCCTCCCCCTGAATTCCTGTCACTTCTCCTCCTGCCTTGGAGGGCGGCTTCTCCCCCGGCCCCTGTGTCCTCAGAGGAAGCTTCCTGCTTCCTCCTCCCTCCACAAGCATGAGTGGGAGGGAAGAGAACTTACTGAGGCTCACCTGCCAGGGAGGGGCCTTTACAGCCTGTTCTGTGCAGTAGCATCTGTGTCTGTCTGTCTATTTCCCACCTGCCTGCTCCCTGGGTCCTTGAGGAAGGAAGAGTCGGTTTCTTACCTTTGACCTGTTGTCTAGCTGGGCCATAATGTGGCTTATCTAAAACTCTGAGAGGTGGGGCACCTAGCTCTCCAGTTTTTTTTTTCTTTTAGTTCCCATATTATATAGTCCCAAGACACAGTGGCCAGGAACTGTGCAGAGACCTTACACGGGATTCTTACAACCTCCATTTTTGGTGAGTAGCTGAGGACAAAAAAGAGGTGTGTGGCCCCTCAGATGGATCTGTAGGCCCTGGGCACACCCTTTCCATAGTCCCAGAAGGATTCCTAGGTGGAGAATGAGCTGAGAGTTGATCACCATGACGGGGGCAGGGGCAGAGAAGGGAACATGGGTGAGGGATGAGCAGGTGCCTGCGTCAGCCAGAAGGGAATTAGGGGAAGGTGGCCAGGAAGCCTGTGGGGTGTGGTCTGGCCTCAGGAGGGTTGGCAGAGGAGCCTGAAGAAAGGGGAAAAGATCTGAAAAGGAAGGAGAGCAGAGTGATTGATGGAAGAGGAGAGAGTAGGAAGGATTTGGAGGGAAGAGAGCCTAAGGGCTCCAACGTGGTGGGGATCAAAGAGCTGCTGCTGACGAGAAATGGAGGAGGGGCAGCCGTGTCAGGCTGGACTGGTGGTGGGCCTGTGGAAGGTCCCACAGGGCTGGCGAGTGGGGAGGCACAGGGGCCAAGAGTAGGCCAGGCAGAGGGTGAAGCAGAGAGTGGGCAGCGGGAGATGTCCCAGGTGAGGTTTTGGGATTCATTTGCTTTTACCAAGTATGAGGGGATCCTTCAGAAGGTGACCGGAAACAGAGGAGACAGGACTTGGGGGTGGGAGGCTGTCCAGGATATCCAGCTGCAAACCGCTGTTTAAGTATAAAGATAGGGTACTACCCTTTCTGCTTCCTTCTGAGACCAGTTTATCACCATCTTACTGGGAAATGGTGGATAGGGGCACCCATCCAACTGCCTTGCAGAACAGGAAGGGAGGGAGGCCCAGGAGTCAGAGCCAAGGGAAGAAGTCGTCTGTTGGGGTTGGTAACGTGAGGTCTGCAGCCAGACCCTTCATCTCTTTCTGGTTCCTCTGTTCATCAGCACTGTAAAGGTTTGGGGATGGTGGGCCTGCCTTCCTACCCATCAGGTCCCTCTGAGCAAGGGGACAATTCTGCTATGCGAGACTCAGAAAACAGGTCTCACTTTCCTTTTGGGGCAATCACCATTCCAGCTTTCCTGATGGTGATTCCATCTTAGTGTGTAGTAAATGCCATACCTTCTAGAAACAGGGAAGCCAAATCATTCCAAGTTATGATTGGCCTAGAACTTTTGGATCAGCCAAAAGTAGAAGATCAAAAAACCTGAACCAATATCCCCCTGCCCCCAAACTGCAATGGGCTTCCTTTCCCCAGTTGGTCCAGGCACAATGCCCACGGTATTTGAGTCGATCACAAAAGCTGTGGTTAAAGAGATGGACACCAGTGGAGAGATGATTGCTGTCAGAAGCCTCGGGGATGCTGACAAATTCCACTGCTTCTATCTGGTGAAGAAGAGGAGACGTTTCTTTGGATACCAGTATGTCAAGACAAACCTCACCCTGAAGGACATCCTGGAGAGTGAAGTACCATTTGATATGGTGGTTCCTGAATTCCAAGGTCAGTATGAGGTGGTTAGAGACTTTGCCCACTCCTACTCTACCCCTCTCTCAATGCCCCATTGCTATCAACCAGGTCAGCCAGTCAACAAAGAAACCGTGAAATTTGTATGTACACATCCATACACCTCAACTTGAAATGTTCGAGAGCTGCATGGGGAGAAGGGAATAGGGGAAGTGACAGTTTGTTTTTCTTGGAAACTATTCCTAAATAGTCTTTTTTTCCTATTTTTTCCCTTTGTAAATAATTCACTTTTAAATTAGCTAAGGTCTTCTCATGTGTTTGTAAAGTTAATCATTTAAATGTATAAATAAATGGAAACAATTTGCTTAGTGGTTAAGAAAGGACTCAGGCTTTAGAACTGGGGGGCATCTGACTTCAAAACCTGGCTCTGCCACACTTACCAGCTGGGTAACCTCTGGACAAGTTGCTTTATCTATGCTTGTTTCCTCATCTGTCAACTTGAAAAGACTGTTGCAAGAATCAAATGAGGTAAATTACGTAAATCATTTACCACTGTGCCTGCAAGAAGGAGCATTCAATAAAAGCTCGCCCCAGACTTTCTACTGGTGGCAGTTATTATTATTAGCCCTTCCTGTTCCCTGGGGATGATGGTTGAATGGGAAGTTGCTGGTCAGCAGAACTCCTTAAGGGTTCAGAGGCCTTAGGAGAGAAGTCTGTCCCATTCTCCTGCTTCCAAGCTCAGTGGCTCCCAATTCCTGGGGTTTCTTGGGTTTCAGAAGCCCCAGGAGAGGTGTTAATGAACCTTCTCTTGGAGACTATTATGGCGTCTGACGCCTCATGGTGAGGAGTTTTACAGCTCAGACATCTCTACCAAAATCCTTTTGGTTCTCCCCAAGAGATGGAAAAGAATTCTACCACCACCACTGTATATTTCTAGAGCACCTGCCACGTATGACTATTAAGTGATCAAGAACAGTACCCAGATTGCTCAGAGGTGGTGGGCTTTTCCACAAATGAAGTTTAATTCAGCAAGCAAGCAGCTTTAGGAAAATTTCAGATTAGCATTTTTCAAAGACTCTGAGTCGACTTTCTGAAAATTGAATTGCCAAGAGTCAATTTACTAAAAGCTAGTTCTCAAAAAAATCAAAATCAAAATCAGGGACTTCCCTAGTGGTCCGGTAGATAGGACTCTGAACTTCCACTGCAGGGGACACAGGTTTGAGCCCTTGTAGGGGAACTAAGGTCCGGCATGCCTCTCAGTGTGGCCATCCCCCCTGCCAAAAAAAAAATCAGTTTGCCAAATGACAAGTTCATTGAAAAAAAAAAAAAAAAACAACTTTAAAGCAGGACTAGGATGTTTTGCAATGATCATATTATTCTCCAGGGGCAGAGGCAAGTTTAATCATGGAAAATTGACGAGGTTAACTTCCTTTAAGGGAAACTCTATCTGGATAAAAAATTCAAAGACAGAGGTGAAACCAAGCTTTAAAAAAATTCTTAAGAATGAGGTGAGCTGATCATTTAAATTGATTTTTAGCAATCTGACCTTCTTTTAGAAACGTTATTATTTTTAACTATTTGGTGTGGATGGTGTACATAGGTTTTTTAAAAATTAAAGTCCATTACCTGATGTGAAGAGCCACCTCATGGGAAAAGGCCCTGATGCTGGGAAAGACTGAGGGCAGGAGAAGAAGAGGGTCACACAGGATGAGATGGCTGGAAGGCATCACCGACTCAATGGACATGAGTTTGAGCAAGCTCCGGGCGATAGTGAAGGACAGGGAAGCCTGACGTGCTGCGTTCCATGGGGCCGCAATGAGTCAGACAGGACTGAGTGACTGAACAGCAATAAAGTTATATTCAGATTTCTTTAGTTTTATTCGGATATCTTTAGTTGTCATCTAGTGTCCTTTTTCTGTTCCAAGATCCCGTCCAGGACCTCATGTTACATTTAGTTGTCACGTCTCCTTAGGCTCCTCTTGGCTGTGCCAGGGTCTCAGACTTCCCTTGTTTTTAACGGCCTTGACAGTTTTGAGGAGCGCTAGTCAGGCGTGTTGTAGGATGCCTCTCCACTGAGATTTGTCTGGTTTTTTTGTCTCTTAGACCTAGGAAATGAGTTTGAGGGGCGGGGCAAGATTACAAAGGGAAAGTGGTATTCTCACCACATCATGTCAAGAGTTTGCTGCTATTGTTGCTTAGCCCACTAGGCTCCTCCATCCATGGGATTTCCAGGTAAGAATACCGGAGTGGATTGCCATTTCCTTCTCTAGGGGACCTTCCTGATTCTGGGATCAAACCTGCGTCTGCTGCATTGCTGGAGGATTCTTTGCCACGGAGCCACCTGGGAAACCCTCATATCAAGGGTACGTATTGTCAGCAAGACTTATCACTATTGATATTGACCTCGGTCACCCGGGGGAGGTAGTGCCTGTCAGGTTTCCCCATTGTCACGTTATTCTTCTGCACTGCCTCTCTCCATACTGTGTAGGCTCTGTTGCATGGCTTGTGGGATCTAGTTCCCCAGCCAGGGATCAAACCCATGCTCTCTGCAGGGGAAGTATGGAGTCCTAACTATTGGACCAGGGGATTCTCCCATACTGTAGCCTTTGTGTGCATGAGGTTTGATTTTTTCTTTCTCTCTGATAAAGTACACCAAATTTTACGTTACTCAAGGAACAAATGGGCCCTGAGACATTAGCATCACACACACAGGACTGATTTCAGGCGTCGTTTGTAGGTCTGGCATGTTTCCACCAGTTTCAAAATGCATTTTTTTCTCTAGAAATCCAGGCCCACCCCTAAAATGCAGCAGTAGATGCTCTCCCGCCTCTGTAGGCTCAGAATTGGGAGGTCTAAGAGAAAGGCACTCAGCTTGGCAGCATCTCCACACACTTGCCACTAACTCCGGGTCAGCAATGGACTCAGACTCCAGGCCCTTACGCAAGGCCTTATGCAAGGCCAGGCAGAGTCCATGCCGGTGGGCAACTTTCCAGAGTTGCCTTACTTTACACATGCTCAGGTCACAAAAACACAGAGATTGAACTCCGCTTAATTTTTATTTCCCAAAGGTTGTGTTCATTCCCTCAGTTGTGTCCAACTCTTTGTGACCCCATGGTCTATAGCCCTCCTGGCTCCTCTGTCCACTATTCTCCAGGGAAGAATACTGGAGCCAGTTGCCGTTTCCTACTCCAGGGGATCTTCCCAACCCAGGGATCGAACCCGAGTCTCTTATTGTCTCCTCTATTGGCAGGCGGGTTCTTTACCACTACTAGCACCACCTGGGAAGCCAGGTGGTCGGGGCTCCTAATTCTTTCGCTTTGCTTTTCTTTCTTTCATTTCAGCCTCTCAAATGGTTTAATAGGACTAGTTCACATTTATTGAGCTTTTAGCAGTGTGCTAAGTGCTTAGCTGCGTGATTTAATCTCCTCAAGCACTGGAAGTAGGTACTATGAATATTCTCCTTCTATAGATGAGGAAACAGATTCAGAGGTGAAGTGACTTAACCAAGGTCATTTGGTAAGAATGTGGCAGAGTGGGCTCCAACCTTGATAACTTCCAGGGAGAATAGCATTGGCTGGAGAACCATGGCTGGAAGACTTGCTCAGAAGAGAAGGGGATCATGAGGGGAGCCCAGGATGGCACGCATCAGCAAGGATCTTCTAGAGAGATCTTTTGGGTCAGCCTCAGTGATAATAACGACATTGTGACCTTACCTTTCTCTTTCCAGGTCAAGGTGATAACTTCGAAATTCTGGACGTCGTAGACTCAAAGGGAAGTTTGACAGTGAGATTTCACCCCCAAATGACATTTAAAATAGCATTCCACATTTTCCAGGAGAAGAATATCAAGTTAGAAAAGAGCGAGATACCCCAGGAATTCCTGGATTCCCTTAAGAACAAGTGAGGCTGGAGGTGGGCAGTAAGGGGGAAGGAGAGAGGGAGAAGCCCATATTTTGGGGCACCTAGGCTATCGGAGGTGGGGAGCCCTGGCAGGTGCTGCCTCCCACTCCCTACTCCCAGTACACCTTGCCCCCACAACCCAGTCCTTATTCAAGCATGCCCTCCTCTTCTCCAGTCGAAGCCTTCTTATTCGTCCAGAACCAGCCTCCAGGAGCCCTTCTTCTGAGGCCCCCAATTCACTTACTTTCCTGCTGTTCTCCAGGGTAACTGATGACTCTGACTTGGAGCAAACTGGCTGGTTTCGAGACCACTTTCCTCTGTTTTCTTAAACCGTGTTGCCCAAATCTTCATTTTGTGCTTGTTTCACTTTGCCTTGTGGCAAGTCAGTAGTGTCCAAGTACCTGTCCCTCAGGGCACTAAGAACAACTTGTGACCAGGGACCGTCTTTACTAACCTCTCTGTTTATCCACAGCACATGGTAAGTACTCGAGAAGAGAGCTGAGGTGAAGCACAGTGAAATCAAAGCACCCCGGTTGAACATTTCCTGCACAGGAAGTACCAGCGCCCCACCCCACCAGGGTGGCACCTATCAAGTGCTACAGACATTCTAATAGCTGAGGGCATGGTCCTTCCAAGGGACTCCACCAGCCTTCCCCCTCAGCAGTTATGTTATGGCTGGTATTGGTGTCTTCTCCCCTAGCTGGAATTGTTGGAAAGTGTGGATGGTTCAGGGAACAGGGCCCCTCTGTTTTCCTGGGCTAGCCCTCCCCCAGCAGGGTGGATGCCTTTTGTTTCCCCTTTTTAATTAAGAACTGAAAGGCTTACAGTGAAATTGTACTGGCCCTTTGACCTGCTCCTACCACCACAGTCTTGCTGGGGAGGGGCCTTTGCTGAGGGAACTCATTTTTTTCTAGAATGCATTGTTTCTAAGGTGAGGCTATGTTGAGTGTGTCAATAGAGTTGTGTGGGGGCAGGTAGGTAAAGGAAGGTCACCAGAGGCAAGGATGTAGGTAGGTATTTTGGCTGCAAATACCAGAAGTTCCAACAGGCTGTTTTAAGTCACGAAATGAATTTCCTTGTGTGTTGGTCACTCAATCATGTCTGACTCTTTGTAACTCCATGGATTGTAGCCCACCAGGCTCCTCTATCCATGGGATTCTCAGGCAAGAATACTGGAGTGGGTTGCCATTTCCTTCTCCAGAGGATCTTCCCCACCCAGGGATTGAACCCAGGTCTTGTGCACTGCAGGTGGATGCTTTACTCTCTGAGCTACTAGGGAAGCCCACGAATTCCCTTGTGAAATCAGAAATGGCACATGGACCCCAAAGGTGGACAATGTGCAACCAGGTCCCAGAGACCCGTGTAGGGAGCTGGGACCGCTTCCCAGAGAAGGGGCTGCTGTGGGCTGGGCACATGCCCATCTCAGTGCCGTGAGAAGGGCACAGGCTTTGGACTCATGTAGACCTGGGCTTGAATCCCAGCTCTGTGTTTATTTGCTGTGTGACCTTGGGCCATTCATGACCTGTCTCTAAGCCTCAGTTTCCTATGAAAAACGGATGCAAGCCTGCCTATCTCATGGGGGTGTGGAGAGGATTAAATGAAATGACGTGTGAAGTATTTCCCTGTGCTGGCATACTCTAATCTTCCAGAAATGCTAGTGGGTTTCCTTCCCACTTTGCACCCCCTTCCCCCTCCATGGTGGGTAAAGTGAACTTTGACAGAGGTTCCACGTTCCTTGGTTTTCCAGCCCTGGGAGCACTTACTCTCAAACAGAGAGTAACTGCCGTGGGGAGGGAGAAATGTGCCTAGGAGGTGGGGCCCCTCTCATTCCCCCTTTACTCCCTCCAGGAAGCTGAAGAAGGAACTGCCTCCTTCATTCCAGTCAATCGAGGCGAAGAAAGAGGACCTGTATCTAGTGACAGAGACTCTGAAGACAAAAGAGACTGACACCCTGAAATATGAAACGCAATTTGACTTTCAGAGCCTGTTGAAAATGTTTGGTTTCCAATGTGAACACAAGGTTAGGATCTCTGGAGACAGGGACTGTGGGCGAGCCAGCTTGGCTCACTCACTGCAGGTCAGGGGCTGCCAGCCCAGACACCAGGCTCCTCATCTCTTCCTCTAGACTTTTCTGAGCAGTCTTACCTGCTCCTTGGCCTCCTGACAACGTCTCTTCTTGCCCCAAGAGAGTATATAGCATCACACAGTCTCTCCCCTTTGACTCTCTGGCAATGTTCTGTTTTCATTTGCTTCGTAGGGCTTCCCATGGCTCATAATTACACGGGTATTTCTTGCTTGTTCATTGTCTTCCTCCCTTTTCAGGAGGCAGGACGACAGGAGCCAGGATGCCTGGAACAAAACAGGCATGTTTTGTCCTCCATAAATTTTTTTTTTTTTGGTCACACCATATGGCTTGTGGAAATTTCGTTCCCCAAGCAAGGATCGATCCCAGGCCCCTGGCAGTGAAATTGTTGGGTCCTAACCACTGGACAGCCAGGGAATTCCCCATAAATATTTGTTGAGTGAAATGGAAATAAAGTCAGATGTGGAGTCAAATATCAACTTTGCTGTTGTGAAATGGGCTCATCTGCTGATCCTCTCAGAGCCTTGGTTCTCTCATCTGTAAATGGAGGGTAATAATGTCTACCTCCCAGGATTGTTTGGGAGATCAGGCAAGGCAATTATGTCAGGAACTGAGGAGTCAGTCTATGTCGCTCCTTTTTCCTAGCACCAAAAGAAAGTGACTCTCCCCCCTGAGACGGTCCTGGCCTATCGGGTAAAGCAGCTTGTCTTCCCCAGCGTGGAGAGAATGGGTAAGCTAGGCCTGGTGGGGTGGGGGAGCTGAACACATGAAGAAGGTGGGGGTCAGTTCAACTGGGGTCTGTGTCAGTCTGAAGGGGTCCTGGTGGCCTGGAAGGTGGGAGGAAGTTTCAGGGACTGGGAAGAAGGATGGAAGGTGTTGTTACTTAATCACTGTCATGTCCAGCTCTTTTACAACCCCATGGATTGTAGCCTGCCAGGTTCCTCTGTCCATGGGATTTCCCAGGCAGGAATACTGGAGTGGGTTGCCATTTCCTTTTCCAGGGGATCTTCCCAACACAGGGATCGAACCCAGGTCTCCTGTGTTGGCAGGTGGATCCTCTACTGCTGAGCAACCTGGGGACCCAATTCTTCCCTAGAGCTGTTAGCTCCTGTCTCTCTCCCACAATTTATTGTTCCTGTTGGGCAGGGTGGGAAGACTGGGGAGATATTACAAAGAGGAACTTAAAGAGAGAGACCTGGGCTTTCTAATAACTGATCTCTCTTTCTCTCTTTTTAAAAACTGGTTTAGATATTTGTTTCTTGGGCAAAACCAGCTCCTTTCCAGAAGGTGAGTGAGTGGGCCTCCTGTTCATCATTCTAGAATGGGCAAGGATACTGGTTTTAAAAAGAGGATAGCAAATGACCTGGAATTATAGAGTCATCAGTACTGAGAATGTAACAGGATGCACTCAAGTTTGAGCCAAGGTGAGAGGGCAGGAGGAAAATCTGCCTGTTCGAGAAGCAGGTTGGATTGCATGCTGGCCTAGGGTTTCCAGGCTCCGCCAACTCTGACCTGCTCTGTATAGGTCAGTGGGCTGGATCCTGGGTTCACAGTCCTTACTGGAGGCCTATTGGCTTACAAAGCACAGTTGAATTGCCTGGCCAGTTCTACACAACAGCATGAGCACTTGACTAGGAGTCAGACAGTCTCAGGGGCTTGTCCTGGCTCTGCTGCTCACTAGGCCTACAGCCCGCAGAGTCATGGGTGTACTAACCTTAAAACGAACTGGGACTAGACCAGGAGACCCGTATGATTCTGTGTGTGGCTTCCTCTGGCCTTTCAGTCTTTCCCTGAATCCCATACGGGCTGTACTGCCTAAGAGCCCTTGTGAAGGAGTGGAGGGGTCTAGGTGGCATAGAAGTCTAGGTGGAGTAGAACACTCCAGAGAAATTATTGAAAGTTGTAGAAGCTTCAGGTTCAGTTCTGGGAAGGTCTTGCTAGCTCAAGTGAGATTCTCTGTCATTCTTAAGTGCCATCACAGAGGAGTCAGGGAATAGATTCCAGTTCCTGCTGTCCCCCAAATTTTCTGAGTGGCTAAGGGCATGGTGCTTCTCTCTGGACTTCCCTTTCTCCTTCAGTCATCTTAAGTATATGCCTATGGCTGCCTGTCTCCGAGTGTAGGAAGGGGTCTGTAAATATAGTACTTTGTCATTTATACACCATGATGAGGATGCAGGCTCCCCAGCATAGGCAGCGAGGGCTCAGAATCTAGAATTGAGAACCCCCACCACTGGGACAAGAATGTCCATGGGGTGGGCTGGGGTGGAGGTGACCTGAGGACTCGCTGAGATTATTCTTCCTCTCTTTGCAGAGAAAGATGGTGGTTCATCTTGGTTGGGTAAGGATGGGGAGGCCATCTATGTTCAGGGTAGCTGCACTCCTCACCTTTGAGCCCTCTGTCCCCAAGGAATGCAGCTCAAATAGGGCTGCTGAGTGTGTGTGTGTGCGTGCGCGCGCGCGTGTGTGTGTGTGTGGCAGTAGTAGTGGAGAATGTTGGGAGGAGAAGGGCAGTGCATGCTCAAGTCGCTTCAGTCATGTCCATCTCTGTGCAACCCCATGGACCATAGCCCGCCAGTTTCCTCTGTCCCTGGGATTCTCCAGGCAAGAATATTGGAGTGGGTTGCCATGCCCTGGAGAAGGGTAGGGCAGTGCCAAAAGTAGGTTTCCACTTTAGAGGTTGCATCTGTCTCCTCTGAACACAGTGATTCTCACTGGTACACAGATATCACCTGAGGGAAATGTTGAAAGTAGTGATAACTGAGTTCCACCTCTGGAAATTCTGATTTAGCTGATCTGGGGGTGGGGCCTGGTCTGGGCACTGGGAGTTTTAATTACTCCGCAGGGGATTCTCATGCACAGTCAAGACTGAGAACCACTGTTCTAACTTCCTCTAAATCCTCATTACTCCTGTGGTCCAAAGCTTGCACTTTGAATGGCAAGAACTACATAAGCTTTGACTTCCTGGTGGTGGAGAAGAATTGGGGGTTGGTACTAGACTGAAGGTGAACTGGGAGGTGGAAGTGGGGTCAGCAGAAGGCAGTGATGGTGGGTGTCTATCTGCTTCATGTTAACAGGAAAAGACTAGAAGAAGGGAAGTTACAGAGAGGTGGTCTCCAGAAGAACGATAGATCAAGAATGGGGTCTGGGGGGCCTTGGTAATGGAGCTTGCTAGGCTGGAGGGATTGGATTCTTAATTTCTGCCTCCACAGGGAAGTCCTTGAGTTTGGAGAATTTCCAAAGCATAAAAGAGAGGGTTCAGGACATGGTGCGAGTCCTCCAGGATCTGACTCCAGAGGAGCAAAAAGAGGTGCTAAACTGCTTCACTAAGTGCCTCAGCAGTGATGAAGAGCTGCAGGACCTAGAGCAAAGAGTAAGAGGCCCAAGGAAGAGGGCAAAGAGAGGGAGGGACGAGTCGGGAGACAATCCACTCTAATGGGACTGGGCTCCTCTCTCCCATCTCCTGGTCCTAGGTGTCTGAGATCCAGTGCTCCGGGGAGCTACAGATGAACAGCCCAGCGAATTCTCTCATAAACAGTCTTTTCAATGCTGCTGGGGTCTTGATAGAGGCACGCGCAGAAACCATTTGGGATGTCCTGGATGCCCTGACGGGTGAGGAGGGGCTTGGATATAAGCTGGCGTGGAGGACATGCTGCGCAGAGGGACCTGTGCGGAGTCAACTCTTGGGAGGAAGGGGATATCACTGCCTTTTACATTTTGTGGGGCATAGACTTCACACTTCACAAACCAGCCATCTTCCCCAGGCCAGAGATGGAGGGACTGCCTCCTCTTTCCCCATGGTGCAGTCTCTGACCTCCTGCAGGCTAAGAGGAAAGCAGAAACCCAGTGGGAATGACCCCTGTCTAGCCACGCTGGGGTTCTCTGGAACCTCCTGTGATGCTTTGTCCCAGGTCTGATCAAACAGCGAAGCCCTGTCCCACTATGTGCCCTGCCTCTCTGCTGACCACCCTCTCTCTTGTCCCCAGAGCTGTCTGAATACCGGCAGTTTGTTGCTGAGGCCCTAGATAAGGGGACCCTGCTCCACATGAAGGACACGGTAAGACAGCCTGGGCTGAGCATCCAGGTCCTAGTGGAAGTGACTGCCCATGCTCTCAAGGGCCCCAGCAACCTCAATGACCAGTCCCTTCCTACTTCATAGTCCACTGCCAGCTCACGTCTATGCAGCTGGTTTGTGGCAATTCCCTGGACATGTAGTTTTCAGGACAATTCAGGATGGGGTCTTTAGGCTCTGTTGTTTGCCTGTGGGCAAGAGAGGGGGTGGGAGGCTACTAGTTCCAGGAGGGCAACTGGCCCCATGTTGATGCATCAGCAGTGTCTATTACCATTTGGGAGTATGAGGCTCCCCAGGCTCTGCAGGAAAGTGTGCCATGGTGGATTACAACCTCTGCTATGGACTCAGGACTAAGGGGGTATGTATGGCCACATAGTTGCCATTTTTGGTATATTTCCTTGTTCTCAGCTTTTACCATCTGGTGGGTTTCCTTTCAGGTGGAGCCCATCCTGAAGAAGAACTGGGGTGAGGGGCCCCTAGATGTGAGCTGTGATCCTGAGGCATGGACTCTCTATGCCTTCTATGTTGTTGTCTCCATCCTGCTGCAGCTGGGTGAGAAGCCCACCTCTGTGTCTTCCTAAGCATTCGCCCCACCAGCCTCTGAGTGCTCTCCTCCCCAGTCCATCCTCATCATCCCTAATCTCAATCACCAGAATGATGTCTTTAAAACGAGCTGCTATTCTTTGATACATCCCATTCCCTACAATAATGTCCAAAAATCAGCTAGATTGTAGGCATGAACTTCTGATTAAAAGTGGGAGACTGATCATATTAATTACCTCTCTCTCTCTCTTCAAATTTCACTAAATGACAATAAGGTGATGGAAATTATAGAAACCCACAAGGAATAAAGAGAATTAGGCAGCTGATAAGGGATTTCAACACATCTTTGGAAGCAATTAAAGGAGTGGTAAGCTAGGAGACTCGCGACTGAGGGGTGTGGAGGAGCATAGGAGGAGCCTGCTGGTTTTCATCATAAGCCTTTTAGTTCTAGTTAATATTTTTCAGGACAATAATTGAAAGAAATATGTACTTGCTGTAAAGCATTTCAGATATTGCTCAAAGTCAAAGGTAAAGGTACCCAGTGATCTCCCTTCTCCCTTTAGTATAACCACTATGCACGTTTTAGGGTGTGTGAACATTTTTTTCCTATTGGGCAGTTTTAAAAATGGTAACTTAAACATGAAACTAGGATGAGATGGCATACATCTGGCTTGTATCTATCTTTTGAACTATTTATTCTTACATTTACATTTGTAAAAATATTATATGCAACAGGAACTCTTATAAGTGCTTGGAGTGTAGCTTGGTCCACTAATTTGGAAAACTTTAACAGTATCTACTAAAGCTAAACATATGCCTATGACTCAGCAACTCCACTTCCTTGGCATATACCCAAGAGAAATGAGTGCCCGTATTCACCAAAATACTTGCATGTATAAAAACATCAAAATAAGGGCACTAAGCTGAAAACTATTCAAATACCCAGTACCATCAGGATGGATACATATATTGCGCTATACTTATGCAATAGAAGAGAACAAATTACTGCTACACGTAACAACACGAATGGCTCTCACAGACAGAATGCTGAGCAAATGAAGTCAGCACAAAAATGCATATTTGTGTGTTTGGGTCCTTTGAGCAGTAGGTGCCAGAATGGAAGCAGCTATGCAAGATAGCGGGAAAGCTCGTGAAGAATGAAGGGAGAGGGAACAGGAATAGATATGGCAAAACTTCAGAGCACGTGATCTAAAACCTGTGAAAGGAGAGGAGGAGGGAGAGACTGAGCAGGAAGAGTCTCAGACGCCAGCACCATCTGAGGGTCTCTGCCAAGCCAACCAGAGCAAAAGCAGTCTGCCAGGGGGCTCCCCATCAGGCAGGAGGGCCAGGCTCTGGGACGCCACGCTCAGCCTCCGGCAGGGAGCTGCTCAGGAGAGGCTCAGGAGGCAGATCTATAGGAGGGTGGGTTAGAGGTCCTTCATCAAGCTGCTTCCTACAGCAGGTTCTCCTAAAGAAAATCTGGGTGGTGTCCTCTGTGAGACTGTATGATTCCATTTATATGATGCTCAAGAACAGACAAAGCAATGGTGGTAGAAGTCAAAATAGTGATCATCTTCATGCAGACATTATTGACTGGGAAGAGGCATGAGGGAATCTTCTGCAGTGCTGGAAATATATCCAAATTCACTGAGCTAACATAAGATCAGTATATTTTAATGGAAGTGTATTATACATCAATAAGAAAGGCTTGAAAAAGTACATATTATATAGCTCCATGTAAATGAGGTGGAAAACAACCAGAACTACACGATGGTGGAAGAAGTCACCACAGTGGTGACCTCGGGGGGTGCAGTATGTCTGGGAAGGGGCAGTTCTGAGAGACTCTTCGGGAGCACTGGACATATTTTATATCTTGATCTGGATAGGGGTTACATGGATGTGTAACCATGTTTACATGTGTGAATGTTTATTAAGCTAAACACAAGATCTGCACACTTTACTGTGAATTTTTATCTCAATAAAAACTTTAAAAATATAATGAGAACAAATGAGAACAGATTTGAGCAGTACAGAGGAATATAAACAAATTAAGTAAAAGTTTCCTCTCAAACCCCTTAACCCTATCACCTAGTCCCACTTCCTTGCGATAGCCATATTAACAATTTTAGTGTTTATTACAACTAAAAATTATATTCCTGAATTTATTCTTGATTTATTAATTTTGAAAGAAAGTGAAAGTGTTAGTTGCTCAGTTGTGTCTGACTCTTTGAGACCCCATGGACTGTAGTCTGCCAGACTCCACTGTCCATGGAATTCTCCAGGCAAGAAAGCTGGAGTGAGTTGCCATTCCGTTCTCCAAGAAATCTTCCTGACCCAGGGATCAAACCCACGTCTCCTGCCATTGCAGGCAGATTGTTTATCATCTGAGCCATGGGTAGTATCTATTGATTACCCAGGATTAAGGATGAATGTTGTGAAAAAACAGACACTGAACAAGAAGTTCACAGTAGGAAAGTGTTACAAAAAATACAGGGTACTATGAGAGTGTTTAATAGAAGGTAACAGGGTGGTCCCATCTGACCTCTGACAGTCCTTTAGCCTTTTCCTTAAATGCCGATTCTAGCCATGCCAAACTATTGGTCTTCAATTTGAACATGACATGCACTTTTACAATGCTGTGCTTTTTAAATACAGGTTGTATTCTTCCTCTGCCTGGATTACCTTCCCCTGCCTTAACCACCTCTTAAGCTAAGGCTTAAATATCTTTTCTTCAGTATTTATCCCAGTTTCCCAAAGAATTTGGTTACTTCTTCCTCTCATTGACCCAGAGCATGTTGAATACATTTCTATTAAGGCCTTATTATACCATACAGAAATTATTAACACATATGTCTGTTCCACTGATGTGAAAGCTTCTGGAGAACAGGGTTTACTTTAAATTTTACTTTTCTTTACTGGAAAAGTGAAAAGTGAGTCACTCAGTCATGTCTGACTCTTTGCGACCTCATGGACTATACAGTCCATGGAGTTCTCCAGGCCAGAATACTGGAGTGGGTATGGGTATCTCTTTCCTTCTCCAGGGGATCTTCCCAACCCAGGGATTGAACCCAAGTCTTTAACAGCTAAGCCACCAAGGAAACCCAAGAATATTGGAGTGGGTAGCTTATCCCTTCTCCAGGGGATCTTCCCAACCCAGGAATCAACCCGGGGTCTCCTGCATCACAGGCGGGTTTTTTACCAGCTGAGCCACTTTAATAGGGCCCTTTTCCAAAGTGCCTTTGAGTTGGGGGAAGTTTGGGAGACACATTCAGAATTTCATGAGGCTGTCTCAACCAGTTGTCATTAAGATTTTTTTTTCTGTCCTCTTAGAGTGCAAGCAAGGGACTACTTGTCTAAAGGAGATTAAACTAACCCAGAAGTCTGAGGTTCATATTTGATCTGCTGATTTCTCTCCTTTTCATCTCACATTTCTGATTCCAGAGTGAAGCTCAGTACATTAACTGTGTAAGTCTGTAAGGAATTTCCTGCTCCAGAACCTGAAACTGGTGAAGGGGATGGTTTTGAAATGGGGACAGTCAGAACAGTCATTATTTGAGCTTGGAGGGATGTGAGAGATTCTACTAACTCTTACTCATTCTTCTGAACTCTTAGCTCAAGCAGTACCCACTTCTGACAGTTTCAACATCTTTCCAATCTGAGTTAGAGACCCTGTTGGGAAGGAAACCATTTTGGAGAAATGCAAGTTTAGCCACCTTGGGATAGATAGAGTTGGATGTCAACAGATCTTGGAGAAGAGGGAAAACTACCTTGCAGGTAACAAATTGAGGAATTTATTGATTTTAAGATGGAGGAGAGGAACATTGAAAGGAGAGAGAATGGAGCTAAAGAGAAGCACAAGAAAGGCAGAGAGAGACTGAGACTAGATGAAATAATAAAAACTTCTCGATGTGGAAAGGTGAGAAACACTCAAGAATGGTGATGCCAATGTTGTTTCTGGTAGTGGCAAGCTAGGTTATTTATTATCCTGGTAAATATATGGTTACATCTAAATGAGCAGTAATTATATATAGAAATAATAAAACTATTAATAGCATCTTTTGATGTTAAATACAGGATAATAATATAATATAATAAATTTTAAGTGTTCTAAAGGGTTTTATCTTTGGGAAAAGAGAAAAGATATTGCTTACTTTTAGACTTTGATGATATTGTATGTATTCTATAATTTTTGAGGTAACCATCAAAAGACTAGGGAACAGATGAGTGGAGGGAAAAAAGCAGAGTGATAAAAAGATTATCAACAAAAAGAATACATGAAACAGGGGAAAATGAAACCTTAAACAGGTGAAACAAAAAACCCCAAAGAAAATGGTGGAATGAAATCCAAATGTATTAGAAATTACATGTATACAGGGCTAAATGATGCAGCGACAATGTAATATTGTCAGAATGGATACATTTATCTATTTACAGTTTGTAAGACATCTAAATAACATACAGATATAAAATATTGAAAATAAAGTGGTGGAAAAACATTAGCTCTGTAAATACTAGCCAAGAAGAAACTGGTATAGTTATGTTAATATTAGGCAAAATAAACTTGAGGTATTAAGCATTATTAGTGGCAAAGAAGACCACTTCACAATGATAAAAATTTCAATTGACCAAGAAGATACAACAATTTTGAATTGCTATGTACATAATAATATAATCTCAAAATATAGAAAGCAAACATTGACAGACAACAAAATAGTCAAGTACAAAACTACTGTGAAGATTTTAACACACTCCTGTTAGTAATTTATTGAATAAGCAGCTAAAATGTCAGTGATACAGATGATTTGAACAACATAATTAACAAACTTGATCTGATGGACATATTTAGAAAGCTATACCCAACAATAACTGAAGAATAAAACTTTTAGCAATAAAAATATACATATCAAACTTGTAAGGTGACTTCCCTGGTGGCCCAGGGGTTGAGAGTCCTCCTGCAAGTGGGAGGGACATCAACTGGATCCCCAGTCCAGGAACTAAGGTTCTACATGCCTTGGGCAACTAAGCCTGTGCACCACAACTATTAAGCTGGCGCTCTAGAGCCCTCAAACCGCAACCACTGAGCTTGCGGGCCACAACTGTTG
The DNA here is from genome assembly GCF_023091745.1 of Budorcas taxicolor. NCBI lineage: Eukaryota > Metazoa > Chordata > Mammalia > Artiodactyla > Bovidae > Budorcas > Budorcas taxicolor. The sequence continues at coordinate 39,952,098 of NC_068928.1, read as the reverse complement.
CACTCCATGTGCCCGACAGCCTGTGCCCTGCAACAAGAGAAGTCACCACAATGAGAAACCCACTCACCACAACTAGAGAAAGCCCAAGTGCAGCAATAAAGACCCAGGGCAGCTAAAAAAAAAAAAACCCAAAAGTTGTAAGATTAGCTAAAGCAATATTTTAGAGAACAGAATATGTATGTATAACCTTAATTGTTTATGTGAAAGAAGAAAGGCTTAAAAGAAAAAATCAAAGAATTAAGTATCTATGTCAAGGAACTAAAAAAAAAATTGGCAAAATAAATGTAAATAAATGGAAGGAAAGAAAGGGCACAGCAAATATAAAGTAGTAAATAAATAATAAAGAGGTTCGATAAAGACAGATATTGGATCTTTGAAATCAGTAATAAAATAGACAAATCTCTGAGAAGAGTGATAAAAAGAAAAAGGGAGAAAGCACCTATAACCAATTTCAAAAACGCAAAGGAGACAGTACCATAGATGCTATGTGTGTGTTAGTCGCTCAGTCATGTCTGACTCTTTTCGACCCCGTGGACTGCGATCCCTGTCCAACAGGCTCCTTTGCCCATGGAATTCTCCAGGCAAGAATACTGGAGTGAGTTACCATTCCCTTCTCCAGGGCATCTTCCCAACCCAGGGATCGAACCTGGGTCTCCTGCATTGCAGCGGATTCTTTACCATCTGAGCCACCAGGGAAGCCCACTATAGATGCTACAGGCATTAAACAGATAAAAGGATAGTAGAACAACATTGTGCCAATAAATTTAAGATTTTAGGTTAAATAAGAACCATCCTAGAAAAGTATCACTGCTAAAACTAACCCAAGAAGAAATAGAAAATATGAAAAATCCTATAACTACAAAGGACATTATATCAACAGTAAAATATCTTCCCACAAAAATTCTAAGTTCAGACGGTTTCTCCAGTAAATTCAATGAAGTATTCAAGAATAAAGAATTCCAACATTATACACACTCTTCCAGAGAATTAAAAAAGGCAACACTTTCCAAATTGTTTACAATGCTAGCAAAATCTAACAAGAACATGAGAAAGAAAAATGCAGGCCAGTCTCACACATAAACTTAGATGCAAAAATAGAAAATGAATAGCAAACCAAGAAATAAAAAGAAGACTACATTAAGACTAAGTTAGGTTTGTCTAGGACTTCAAGGTTAGCTTAACAGTAAGAAATCAATTTATGTAATTCATCACATTGAAAGTTTAGGAAGAAAGATGACATGACCACCTCAGTAGATACAGAAAAAGCACTTGATAAAATTCAATTTTCATTCTTGATAAAAATGCCTCAAATGGACCTAGAGATAATTGTACAAAGTGAAGTCAGACAAAGACAAACATCATATACCATCACTTACATGTGGATTCTAAAAAAATGATACAAGTGACACAATTTACAATACACTCACACACATAGGAAATACATTTATGGTTACCAAAGGAGGAAAGAGTGGGGGAGGGTACATCAGGAGTTTGGGATTAGGAGTAGATACATACTACTATATATAAAACAAATAACAAGGACCTACTATATAGCACAGGGAACTATAGTCAATGTTTTGTAATAACCTATAGTGGGAAAGAATCTGTAAAGAATAGATATATATTTCTGGAATATATATAACGGAATCACTTTCCTGTATATCTGAAACTAATACAGTATCGCATATCAACTAGACTTCACTAAGAAGTTGTTTGCTTTAACACCATATACTATCACTTAAATGTGGACTCTGAAATCTGACACAAGTAACCTTATCTACGAAACATTCATGGACACAGAGGACAGACTTGGTGGTTGCCAAGGGGAGGAAGGGATAGGAGAGGGATAGATTGGGAGTTTGGGATTAGCAGATGCAAACTGTTATGTAGAGAATGGATGAACGACAAGGTCCTACTATATAGCATAGGGAACTATATTCAATATCCTGTGCTAAACCATAATAGGAAAGCATATGAAAAAGAATGTACATATGTGTGTGTATAATATATAATATATATATAACTGAATCACTTTGCTGTACACCAGAAACTAATACAACACTGTAAGTCAACTATAGTTGAATAAAATTTTTAAAAAGTTGTTTGTTTTGAAGGAAAAAAGTGCATAAAAAATTCCTACTAGAGAAACAAGAATAAAACAGATGTCTTTAATCTGATACACATATTATAAAATACCTACAGTAAATATCATATTTAATGGAGTGAAATAAGTTTTCTCTCTCAATCAGAAGGAAGACAAGGATGCCTACTGCCACTGCCTTTATTGATTTGACATTACATAGATGGTCTAGCAAGTACAGGAAGCCAAAAGAGAAACAAAATATGTAAGGTTACTGTTTTAAAAAGAAAATTGCCAAAAAAGAAAATTGTATTACTTGCAGATGATCTAATTTGTATATAGTAAGTCCAAAAGAGTCTATAGATTATTAAAAGGAGTAAGATAATTTAGTAATTGCTAAAATATATATAAACCAATTGTATTTATATATATATACAATTTCATGAAGGAATGATGCTACAGCTGAAACGCCAGTACTTTGGCCACCTCATGCGAAGAGTTGACTCATTGGAAAAGACTCTGATGCTGGGAGGGATTGGGGGCAGGAGGAGAAGGGGACGACAGAGGATGAGATGGCTGGATGGCATCACTGACTCGATGGATGTGAATCTGAGTGAACTCCGGGAGTTGGTGATGGACAGGGAGGCCTGGCATGCTCCGATTCATGGGTTTGCAGAGAGTCGGACACAACTGAGTGACTGAACTGAACATGAAATTTAAAAATACCAATTATAATAGCACCAAAAATGTGAAATACCTAGGAATATATCTAACAAAAAGCCTGAAAGACACATTAAGTTATAAACTTTTATTGAGAGACCTAGGAGACTTAAAGAAGGAATACTGTGTTGCGGGGTTAGAAGCCACTATATTGCAAAAATTTGAAATCTCCCGAAATAATTTATGGATTCAATGCAATCTCAACCAAAATCCCAACATTTCTGTGCATATAACTTAATAAGTTATCCACTTCCACTTATATGGAAGTGTAAAGAGGCACAAATAGCCATGATATTCTTGAAAAACAAGATAGAAAAACTTGCTCTACCAGATAAAAACTGTAATATTTTGGTGTAGCATTAGAGCAGGGAGAGACAAATAGAAAAATAGAAGAGACATCTCAGACATAGATTCTCATGCATAAACGGACACGTGCTATATGAGAGAGGTATCATTGCAGAGCACTGGGGAATGGCTAGATATTTCAGTAAGTGGTGTCAGTACAATTGAGTAACCATATAGATAAAAAATTATAAACGATGCCTAGCACACAGCATATATAAAATTAATTCCAGTTAGAATTTAGATCTAAATGTGAATTTAGGTAAATAGATCTGAATAGAATTTAGATCTAAGGCAAGTCTATATTAACATTAAAAACGCTTGTTCAAGGGAATTCCCTGGCAGTCCAATGGTTAGGACTCTGCGCTTTGACTGCCAATGGCTCAGATTCAATCCCTGGTCAGGGAATTAAGATCCCACAGTTGAGCTGTGCAGCACAGCCAAAAATAAATAAAAACCCCAAACAAACAAAACAGAAACATTTGTTTATCAAAAGATATCATAAAGAGGTGAAAAGACAAACTATAGCATGGAGAAGATATTTAAAACTTGTAACTCACAAAATAATAAGAGCCAGTATAAGGAGCTTGTACCAATCAATAAAAAAGATGACTCAATACAAAGAGAGTCAAAAGTGTTCTAAAGAATATTTGGAAAAAGAATCCTAATGGCTAACAAACATGAAATGATTATTAACCTGATTAGTAATCAGGAAACATAAATAAAAATCTCCAGGAGATGCTATTTACTCAATTACCAGTCTGGAAAAGGATTAAAGGTCTCACAATACCAAATGTTGGTAAGTATCTGAAACAATGAGAACTTCCATACACTATCACTGGGAAGATAAATTAGTACAAACTCTTTGAATAGCAGTTCATCATTACAAATGGAACACTGACATACCCTATAACCCCAAAATTTGACTGCTAGGTATAAACTCTAGAAAAACTTGTGAACATATGCATCACATGGTATATAAAGAATTTTACTTAGTAGGATGTTGTAACAGTCAAAACAGAAACAACTTTAGTGTTCCCCAACAATAGAATGGATAAACAAACTGTGGTATATTTATATAATGGCAGAGTACATCATGAGAAACCCTGGGCTGGAAGAAGCACAAGCTGGAATCAAGATTGCTGGGAGAAATATCAATAACCTCAGATATGCAGATGACACCACCTTTATGGCAGAAAGTGAAGAGGAACTCAAAAGCCTCTTGATGAAAGTGAAAGAGGAGAGTGAAAAAGTTGGCTTAAAGCTCAACATTCAGAAAATGAAGATCATGGCATCTGGTCCCATCACTTTATGGGAAATAGATGCGGAAACAGTGAAAACAGTGTCAGACTTTCTTTTTGGGGGCTCCAAAATCACTGCAGATGGTGACTGCAGGCATGAAATTAAAAGACACTTACTCCTTGGAAGGAAAGTTAGGACCAACCTAGATAGCATATTGAAAAGTAGAGACATCACTTTGTCAACAAAGGTCCATCTAGTCAAGGCTATGGGTTTTTCCAGTGGTCATGTATGGATGTGAGAGTTGGACTGTGAAGAAAGCTGAGTGCCAAAGAATTGATGCTTTTGAACTGTGGTTTTGGAGAAGACTCTTGAGAGTCCCTTGGACTGCAAAGAGATCCAACTAGTCCATCCTAAAGGAGATCAGTCCTGGGTTCATTGGAAGGACTGATGCTGAAGCTGAAACTCCAGTACTTTGGCCACTTCATGTGAAGAGTTGACTCACTGGAAAAGACTCTGATGCTGGGAGGGATTGAGGGCAGGAGGAAAAGGGGATGACAGAGGATGAGATGGCTGGATGTCATCATGGACTTGATGGACGTGAGTTTGAGTGAACTCCGGGAGTTGGTGATGGACAGGGAGGCCTGGCGTGCTGCGATTCATGGGTTCACAAAGAGTCGGACATGACTGAGCAACTGAACTGAACTGATACTATACAGCAAAAGTATAAATGAACTAACTCTATGTGAGAGTAATCTTTAGAAAGAATCAAGGCATAAAAGAGTATATCCATTATGATTCCATTATGTTCAAAAACAGAGAAACTTAATGGTTTAGGGATCCAACTTTGGTGATAAAACTCTAAGAAAAGGCAGGAAATAATTATTATCATTCCTCCTCGATGGAGGAGGAATGATAAGATCAGGGACAGGCACATGGGAAAGGGGTGGGTTTTGAGGATGGTAGAAATATTTTATTTCTTCACTATGTGGTGGGTATTTCAGATGTTTGATAATTATGTTAAACAGTAAATTAGTGTTTAATGCACTTTTCTGTATGCATGTTATATTTCACAATAACAGTGGTAAAAAAAAAAAAAAGAATGGTGATGCTTATTGTTTCATTTTAAGCTTTTTGTGTGTCGAGGCAGTATAATCCTTCCTCTGCCTGTCTTCTGAAATCTTCCCTCAAATCTACCACCTAAACATCCAAAGGACAGAGCTACTATTTAAGTCACAACGGCACTTAATTGCAGTGTTTATTTGTCTCAGACACTAGTCTGGGCCTTTCCTGGTGACAGGGACCGAGACTACTGAACACTGGACCTATAGTAAATAAAAGTTTATTGATAGAATGTATGCAAATTACCAGTCAACGCTAAAGGAAATCAACCCTGAATATTCACTGGAAGGACTCCTGCTGAAGCTGAAGCTTCAATACTTTGGCCCCCTGATGCAAAAAGCTGACTCACTGGAAAAGACCCTGATGCTGGGAAAGACTGAAGGCAGGAGAAGGGGATGACGGGATGAGATGGTTGGACGGCATCACCGACGCTATGGACATAAGTTTGAGCAAGCTCTGGGAGATGGTGAAGGACAGGGAAGCCTGGCGTGCTGCAGTCCATGGTGTCACAAAGAATCGGACACAACTGAGTGAACAACAATAATGCAAATTATGGTGAAAGCTCTGGATTCCTAGCTGTGTAGAATTACTCCATTGTTTATCACAGGCCCACAAAGGAGGAATGACTGAGCAACCACCACCACCACAAAGCTAATACAGAGCCTTAAAACTGTTGGTGTTTTATGGTCTACATAGCTCTTTCATATAAACGATAAGATTACATAGCGCCTCGCTCCCGGAAATGGAGGGTCTGCACGGAGAGCGCCGCTGGGTCTGGGTGCCCGGAGGCAGAAGTGCTCTCGGAGCTCGCTCGTCGGCCGCTGACCGCCATGTCGTCCTTCGACACCAATCCCTTCGCGGACCCAGTGGACGTAAACCCCTTCCAGGATCCCTCTGTGACCCAGCTGACCAATGCCCCACAAGGAGGCCTGGCTGAATTCAACCCTTTCTCAGAGACAAATGCAGCGACGACGGTTCCTGTCTCACAGATGCCCGGGCCCTTGCAGCCGGCAGTTTTCCAACCCTCAGTGGAGCCCACCCAGCCAACCCCCCAGACTGTGGCCTCTGCAGCCCAGGCAAGCCTGCTCCGGCAGCAGGAAGAACTGGACAGGAAAGCGGCCGAGCTGGAACGGAAGGAGCGGGAGCTTCAGAACACGGTGGCCAACTTACATGCCAGAGAGAACAACTGGTCGCCCCTGCCTGTGTGGTGCCCTGTCAAGCCCTGCTTCTATCAGGACTTCTCCACAGAGATCCCTGCCGACTACCAGCGGATATGCAAGATGCTCTCCTATCTCTGGATACTGCATTCAGTGACACTGTTTCTGAACCTGCTTGCCTGCCTGACCTGGTTCTTAGTCAACACCTCCAGGGGAGTAGACTTTGGCCTCTCCATCCTGTGGTTTGTGATCTTCACCCGCTGTGCCTTCCTTTGTTGGTATCGACCCACCTATAAGGCTTTCAGGTCTGACAACTCTTTCAGCTTCTTCGTGTTCTTCTTTGTATTTTTCTGTCAAATCTGCATTATCCAGTGGATCGGCATCCCTAGCTTTGGGGACAGTGGCTGGATTGCAGCCCTGTCTACGATGAAGCACAACTTGGCTGTGTCGGTCATCATGATGGTGGTGCGTGGCTTCTTCACCCTCTGTGCCGTGCTCTCACTCTTCCTCCTGAAGCGGGTGCACTCCCTGTACCGCAGGACAGGGCCAGCTTCCAGCAGGCCCAGGAGGAGTTTTCCCAGGGCATCTTCAGTAGCAGGACCTTCCGCAGTGCTGCCTCATCTGCTGCCCAAGGAGCGTTCCAGGGGAATTAGTCCTCCTGACTCCTCCCTCTGCCCTGGCCTTCTCTCTCACCTGCCTTCTGAGCTGCACTTTCCATGGGTGCCTTAACTATTGGGTATGCCCAGCACAGACCTGGGGAGGGTCTTGCCCATGGCTCTTCTTCCTCCCTTAGCAATCATCTCTCTCTTCCACCTGAGGAAAGGGGAGGGAGAGACAGGGACTTTTTTTTACACGAGAGAGAAAAAAAAAAGCTGTCTTTTCTTCTCTGGTGGTGGTTTGATAGGACTTTTTTGTCTCTTTGGAAGCAGTGGGACTGAAGTTCTCTTCTTCCCATACACAGATACACACGTGTACTCACACACATACAAACACAAACATACACACTTGGGATCACTGGCTGTCCTGGGCCCAACCACCTGGGGTTTTATTTCTGCTGGAGTCCTGAGATTCCACTCCTCCCCAGCAGGCCTGACCAGAATCTGGCTTCATGGACCCAGCCTGACTTCCACAGTCCTGCCCTTCCCTCCTGCTCAGACTCTGGGAGCCTCCTAAGGGCTCCCCTTTAGATGAGCTGCAGTCTGGGCTCTTCCTCAGATCACTCTAGGATGAACGCTGGGCTTCCAGCCTCTGTCCTGCCTCATGTTTCTAACAGTTTCCTAGCCCTTTAGGCCCCTGCATCCTCCTGATGTGGGCAGTACATGGTGCCCTCTGGGGCCCCTCTTAAGCCCTTCCCTGTTTAGACTTACTAAATGTGCAATGGGGTTGGTTGGGATTTGGGGATGGAGAGGGATAGAGGACACTGACCCGAAGTTGTCTTGCCCAGCTTTTGGCAGTCTTGTATTAGGGTGGGTCTGATTGTCCTGGTGTGGTTTGTTTGGCCCTATTCATTTTGATTTCCTCTCTTTCTGAGGGACAGCTGCCCTTTAGCTTGGCCTCATATTCTTGCCCATCCCTGCCCCCCACCATCAGCAGTATCTAGCTTGTATGACTCTTAGGGAGGGCAAGGGGAATGATTTCAGAACTTCATTCTTCAAGCCACCTTTTTAAGTGTTCCAGACTAATCCCCCAGGGTTCTCCCATACTCCCCAAGCAGAGTCTAGATCATCTTCCACTAGTCCTGGGGATTCCCCAGGAGTTGTGTCACTCTGATGGGTGCTTAGGAGTTCAAGGTTAAAACCTGTATCCTGTCCTCCAGAGATGGTAGGAGTGGGTGGGTAGACTGAGGGGACTTCTCAAAAAGCTGTCCAACCCAGGGCATCTGGGGCCTACCCAGAGGTAGCCCTGAAGCTGCCAGCTGACACAGCCCCAGAGCCACTGAATAAGGATGGCAGGGACCAAGGTTTTGTAAACTCCTTTCTGGTATTTTTTTTCTCCGTGTACAAAGGTATATGTTATGTCTCGATTTTGTCCTTAAATAAAAATAAAAGACATTTTCAGACAAAAAAAAAAGATTACATAAAGTTATATTTTAAGAGGGGCTGAGCCTGGTATTAATTAGATTCCCCACAGCAGGGATAAGAAAATGGTCTTTGACAAGATAGAAAATGATCCAGTCAGGACTAGAATCAGAAAGCCAAGGTCTTTCCATTGTAGACTGCAGACATCTTTCTCACTTGCTTTCTGTCATTCAAGGGAGACATAGTTTGCAAGATGCTTTGGACATTGGACATTAGACTTCATCAGCTGGGCCACGAGAAAGACGAGGGAGGCAGACACACATACCTCCATCCTCAATTTAGTCTTTCCTCTGCATTTACAAATTTGGTTGACTTTCTTCTGCTTGAGTCACATTCCAGATAACAGAAATGAGGTAGGGTCCAGGAGCCTAAATTAGAGCTCTCCAGTCCAAGTTTTGTGCTTAAAGCCACTTTCTTTTCTTTTTGCTTCCCAATTTCCTTACGGTCTTTGTTTTCCAAATACCTTCACTGTGGTCTGTTTGTTTACAGATTTTGATACTAGATGCGTTACCCTGGGATGACCCAAAGTGATAATACTGTATCTGTTTATCCAAACTTCAACTCACATATCTAGCAGTCTTCAAAATAAACACTGCCACTCAGCAACCATACTTTGGCACCAATCATGTTTCTGCAACCTTAGGGTTCTTCAGACCTACACAATTCATTACTGTGCAAGAGCTGCTGCAGTTATATTACTTTGCGATAGTTATAATCTCTGGCCCAGTGAGAAATACAAAAATTCTTTCTTTGGCTACTTAATTTTCAATTCTGAGGAATGGGTTATTGGTGAAACAATAAGCCTGCTGTGATAGAAAATAACTTCCACTCTAGGCCACTGACACCTGCACAAACCTGGTAGTGATGTGTTTTCCCCCATTATTGTAACTTGAAAATTAATGTTTCTTGAGATCAGGTTTTGCTTTTGACTATTAAACTGTTTCTACTCATAGAGGTAATCACACTAATCTGTCAGTTTATCTATGGTTCTTCCTTTCGAGGGGAATGAAGAAGCTTCTGAAACTAAAGGAGGAAATCAAGAAGTGCCTGAGAAACATTTATCAGATGCATGAACTATGGGGTAAGGGAAGTCTGCTAACGGTGAACACAGTTAACCAAACACAGTTAAGCAAACACAGCAGCAACCTAAAGAGTACAGGGGCACTGGAGGATGTAAAACAAAATATAAGAGAAAATTGCTTTCTGGCTTAGGAAAAAAAAAAAAGAAATTCTCCAACTCAAGAGCAGTGCCTACACGCTGCAGGATTTTCTAAGGAGAGGGAAGAAAACGCCAAACTGAGCTGACATCAAAAAGCAGCAGGTTGTTCCCTTGACAGGCCCCTGCAGCATGTGCAGCGTCTCCACTGGCCACATCCTGCAGCGCATGGTGGCCAGTAGCTTCACCAACCCTTCTTCCTTGTGTGGTTTTGTAGCAGAGTCTTCAGGGTTCCCTACATCTTACTATCCAATTCCTTGTTATTCTAATCCCGTTATGGTTAACAATTCTTTATATTAAACTTTCCCTGTTCAAAATGCTTCATGTTTTCTGTCTCCTGATTGGACTCGACTGACACACTTATCTACAATGTTAACACTAACAAAAAATAACCCTAGTACTAAAACACAGATAATGGTATAAGGAAAACTGCAAACTAATATGTCTCATAAAATAAATGCAAAAATTGTCAACAGAATATTAGCAAATCAAATCCAACAATGTATAAAAAACTGTACATTATGACTAAAAATTGATGCTTTTGAACTGTGGTGTTGGAGAAGACTCTTGAGTCCTTGGCCTGCAGGAGATCAAACCAGTCCATCCTAAAGGAAATCAGTCCTGAATATTCACTGAAAGGACCGATGCTGAAGCTGAAAGTCCAATACTTTGGCCACCTGATGCAAAGAACTGACTTACTAGAAAACATCCTGATGCTGGGAAAGATTGAGGGCAGGAGGAGAAGGGGACGACAGAGGATGAGATGGTTGAATGGCATCACTGACTCAATGGACATGAGTTTGAGTAAACTCTGGGAGTTGGTGATGGACAGGGAGGTCAGGTGTGCTGCAGTCCATGGGGTCGCAGAGTCAGACACGACTGAATGTTGAACTGAAGCGATGACTAAAAACGATTTATTCTGAATACAGAATAGTTCTAACATTTGAAAATCGATTTATCTATCAACATCAACAGACTAAAGATGAAAATATCATATATCAATCAAAGGAATAGAGGAATAGAGAACGTCGTCAACTTAACAAAGAACATCTATTAAAAAAAAAAAACTATACCTAAAATCACATGTAATAGTGAGAAACTGGATGCTTTCTCTCTAAGACTAGAAACAAGACAAGGATGTGCCCACTCACCATTACTATTCAATGTCATACTAGAAGTGCTAACTAATGCAGTAAGACTAGATAAGGAAATAATAGATATACAGATTGGAAGGAAGAAATAAAACTGTTTTGTTTGCAGATGACATGGTTGTCTAAGTAGAAAATCTCAAAGAATCTACCAAAAACCTGGAATTAATAGCAATTAGAGAAAGATCATAGGATGTAAGGTAAATATACAAAAGTTAATTGCCTTTCTAAATACCAGCAATAAACACTTCGAATTTGAAATTAAAAATACAAGACCATAGACTTTCCTGGTGGTCCATTGGTTATGAATCCACCTGCCTAGGCAGGGGACATGGGTTCAATCCCTGTTCCAAGAAGATTCCACAGTGCACAAAGCAACTACGTCTGTGTGCCACAACTACTGAAGCCTGAGTGCCTGGAGCCTATGCTTTGCAACAAGAACAGCCACTGCAATGAGAAGCCCAAGCATCACAACTAGCGAGTAACCCCCACTTGCTGCAACTGGAGAAAACCTGTGTGAAGCAATGAAGATCCAGCAGAGCCAAATAATAAATAAAAAAATTTTTTAAATTTATACAAAAAGGCAAAAGACGATAACTATCATCATACTGCTGCTGCTGCTAAGTCGCTTCAGTTGTGTCCGACTCTGTGTGACCCCAGAGACGGCAGCTCACCAGGCTCCCCTGTCCCTGGGATTCTCCAGGCAAGAACACTGGAGTGGGTTGCCATTTCCTTCTCCAATGAATGAAAGTGAAAAGTGAAAGTGAAGATGCTCAGTTGTATCTGACTCTTAGTGACCCCATGGACTGCAGCTTACCAGCCTCCTGCGTCCGTGGGATTTTCCAGGCAAGAGTACTGGAGTGGGTTGCCATTGCCTTCTCCAAACATCATATTGAGGAAGAACTAAATCAGGGGACTGACACCAACCAAATGTAAGCCTTACTATACAGCAATCAAGGTAGATCAGTCCTGGGTGTTCTTTGGAAGGAATGATGCTAAAGCTGAAACTCCAGTACTTTGGCCACCTCATGAGAAGAGTTGACTCATTGGAAAAGACTCTGATGCTGGGAGGGATTGGGGGCAGGAGGAGAAGGGGACGACGGAGGATGAGACGGCTGGATGGCATCACAGACTCGATGGACATGAGTTTGGGTGAACTCCGGGAGTTGGTGATGGACATGGAGGCCTGACATGCTGCAGTTCATGGGGTCGCAAAGAGTCGGACACAACTGAGCGACTGAACTGAACTGAACCATACTGAGGAAAGAATACATGAATTAATAAGTATGGAACCCAGACATAGATCCACACAAATGTAGTCAACTGAACTTTGGCAAAGGAGCAAAGACAATTCAATGGAGGAAGGACAGTCTTTTCAACAAATGGTGCTGGAACCATCCATAGGCAAAAAAAAAAAAAAAAAAGAATCTAAACATACAACTTACATTTTTCGCAAAAACTAATTCATCGTAGACTAAATGTAAATCACGAAACTAACTTCTTGAATACAACAGGAGCAAACTACATGACTTTGGGCTTGGTGATGAGTTTGTAGATATAACATAAAAAGCATGATCCACGGAAAAATATTGACTATACTTTATTTATTTTTGGCTACATGGGTATTCCTTGTTGCCCAGGCTTTTCTCCAGTTGGGGCAAGCAGGGGCTGCTCTCCAGTTGGTGGGCAGGCTTCTCATTGCAGTGGCCTCTCCTGTTGCTGAACGTGGGCTCCAGGGCGCACAGGCCTCCGCAGGTGCAGCGCAAGGGCTCAGCAGTTGCGGGTCCCTGGGCTCTAGAGCACAGGCTCAATAGTTGGGGTGTATGGGCTTAGCTGCTCCACAGCATGTAGGATCTTCCCAGGCCAGGGACTGAACCAGTGTCTCCTGCATGGGCAGGGGGATTCTTTACCAGTGAGCTACCAGGGAAGCCCCAAACTGGTAAAAAGGATTTTACTAAAATTAAAAACTTCTGCTCAGTGAAAGACATTGTGAGAAGAGACAAACCACAAAATTGGAGAAAATATTTGCAAAACACATATCTGATAAGAATTTGTATCTAAAATATACAAAGAACTCTTGGAACTCAATAATATGAATGAAAAATTCAATAAAAACAAGGAGATCTAAATGATAGATATACAGATGACAAATAAACACATGAAATAATGCAGAGACCAGATGTCATTAGGGGATTTAAAATTAAAACAGTAATGAACTATCACTATATACCTAATAGAATAGCCAAAATCAAAAAACTTAAAATACCAAAAGCTGGTGAAGATGAGGAACAAGAAACACATCCATTGCAGTGGGAATGTAAAATGGTAAACCAATTTGGGATATAGTTTGGAAATTTCTTACAAAACTAGACATTATCTTACCATACAACCCAGCAATCATGCTCCTAGGTATTTACACAATTGATTTGAAAACTCATGTCCATACAAAAATCTGTACACAAATATTTATAGCAATTTTATTCATAATCATCAAAAACTTGAAGCAATCAAGATGTCCTTTATACACCCATGATATGGAATATTAGTCAGCAATAAAAACTGATATATCAAAGCCATACAGTGACATGGAAGAATCTTAAATGAAGATTGGTAAGTGAAAGAAGCCAGTCTGGAAAGTCTACATACTGTATGGTTCTAAGTTTAATCTAATTTGGGAAAGGCAAAACTGTAGAGACAGTAACAAGATTAGTGGTTGTCAAGGGCTGTGGGGTAAGAGAGAGAGAAGAACAGATTAAACAGAGGGCATTTTAAGGGTGGTGGAACTATTCTGTGTGAAACTGTAGGGGTGGACACATGTCAATATGTACTTGTCAAAACCCACAGAACTGTACAACACACAGAATGAACCTTAATATAAACTATTAAAACTATAGGTGATAATAATGTATCGACATTGGTTCATTAATCATAACAAATGTATCACACTAATGCAAGATGTTATTAACAGGGGAAACGGGGAGGGGAGAGGGGGTGGGCTGAAGTGGTATATGGAACTCTGTGTAATATCTGCTCAATTTTTCTGTAACCCTAACTCTATACTAAAAAACAAAGTCTATTATTCTAAAATAAATAGACTAAAAGCAAAGAGACTAAAAGAAATAACTTTTTTGGTTCTAATTATAAAAGTAATACATATGCCTTTATATCATATGAGTGATATCAAACAAAATAATATATGGAAAGTACAAAATTTTATTATATTATACTTGTCTACTCTTCTTGACCTTAACATAGTTTTAGGTACAAAGAAACAAGATTGTTTGTAAGCAACAAAACATATTTCATTAAAAATCATCCACTGAGATTAAATGCCTTCTTAGAAATACCATGTTGACTATCTTTTTATGGTTTTTACAATGTACATTTTCCAATGTTTTGGTCTTACTGATCTTCCTTAAAGAAAATATCTATGACAATTTGGGATGTGAACAAATCATCTTACGTCTTCCACCTCTACAAGCAAGTAATGATGCTTTCACCCCTAGTCTTCATGTTGAAATTCACTGGCATGATTTAGCTCCATAGATTTGGACGGAAATGCAGGTCTGACATGTAACATCAACATCAGGACTAAAAGTACCAGGACTACAAACCACTGCAGAGGAAAGTACAATGGAACAGATTATTCTCATTTCAGTTAAAGGTATTTTATACCAATAATACAAATTGCCATCAATGTCACACCATTGACATTCTATATCTATGTTCTACTACCAGTAACGTTCAACCAATTAAACTGTGGAAGACTACTTATGAGTTGTTTTTTCCCTTGGCTCCACTGAGCAGGTTGTAGGGTCTTAGTTCCCCAATCACGGATTAAACTTGGAGCCATGGCAGTGAAAGTGGAGTCCTAACCACTGGACTGTCCGGGAACTCCCTATTTATGAGTTTTCAATATTGTTATCTGATGATCCGAGGTAGCACTGTAAAAGAAAGTTAGAATCTTAGCTACTTTGTCCTTTAGTAGCATCTTCCAATAACTTCTGTGTTGCTCCATTTATGAGTTCCTATTTCTGGTTGTCTAGTTCCTATTTCTGATTTCTAGGCAGGACCATTTTGTTTCCTTTCATAGTACAGTATCTCAAGTCAGAATGCTATAGAGATATTTTGTAATACAAAAGATTATACTAGGCAGAATTAATATACATGAAGATAACTATGTTTAGAAATTTGGGCTTTGAATTTTTACTTCCCTTTAACTGAATACATTTCTTTGGTAAGAAAATCACTATAAATATTCAATTATGCTAAGAGAATCCTGACTATATAACCTAAATAACTAGATATGTGTATTTTATAATTACCACAACAGGTAGCGCAATTGCTGTGTAGACCTTCATTTTTTCCAAAGCCTGGACGACAGCTATCCATACGTACTATTTGAAAACTGTGATCCACAAAATGCATGGCTGGTAGAGTTTTATTTAGATCATGGTTGAAAATATATGCTTGGCTCCGGAAAAATTCTTCTATTCGATTTCTTGCCTAAGATTTTAAAACACCAGAGAGAAGTACAATTACTAAACTGTGAACCAAATTTCTTCTCCTATATCAGAGGCAATGAAATGTAATACAAGCATGGCACTGCTTTACACAACAGGTGAATTCCTGAAAAGTTGCATGTTAATACCAAAATTAGTTTAGCTTGAACTCATCAACTGTCAATTTTTATGTACAACAGTTAAGAGTTGAAATGAGGTTAAAAAGCACTTGTTTTGAATTATTTGCAGCATGTCTATCCCATATGTAGATAACTGGGAGTTGATTGTTTCTAACTCCAAAGAGCCAAGCAAGATGGAAACCAAAACTTTAATTAGCATTTCAGACTAATGGTGTACATTTTATTTTTTGAGCACAGGGCTTAAATAGTAACTAATAAAACCCACAAACCATGTACAATGTTAAGGGTAATGGGCTTAAGGACTAGAGGAGGAGAATGAAGGTATTTTTTTAGATTATGTCCTGAGCCTCGAATAAGGCAGAGGAGAGAGCAACTATCATGATCAATAAAGACTCAGTTTTGGAAAAACCAATGTTTTAACCTAGAATGACATGATTATAAGGCTGTTCTTTATTTATTTATTTTTATAAGGCTGTTCATTTTTTTAAATGAATTAATTTATTTTTGGCTGTGCTGGGTCCTCATTGCTGGGCAGTCTTTTCTCCAGCTGCAGAGAGTGGGGGCTACTCTCTAGCTGCAGTGCATGGGTTTCCCATTGTGGTGGCTTGTCTTGTTGCGGTGCTTGGGCTCGAGGGCACAGGGGCTTCAGTAGTTGCAGCACATGAGCTAAGTAGTTGCGGCTCCTAAGCTCTAGAGCACAGGCTCAGTAATTGTGGTGCAGAGGCCTCAGTTCAGTTCAGTTCAGTTCAGCTGCTCAGTCATGTCCGACTCTTTGCAACCCCATGAATCGCAGCACACCAGGCCTCCCTGTCCACCACCAACTCCTGGAGTTCACTCAAACTCACATCCATCGAGTTCGTGATGCCATCCAGCCATCTCATCCTGTCATCCCCTTTTCCTCCTGCCCCCAATCCCTCCCAGCATCAGAGTCTTTTCCAATGAGTCAACTCTTCGCATGAGGTGGCCAAAGTACTGGAGTTTCAGCTTTAGCATCATTCCTTCCAAAGATATCCCAGGACTGATCTCCTTTAGAATGGACTGGTTGGATCTCCTTGCAGTCCAAGGGACTCTCAAGAGTCTTCTCCAACACCACAGTTCAAAAGCATCAATTCTTCGGCGCTCAGCTTTCTTCACAGTCCAACTCTCACATCCATACATGACCACTGGAAGAACCATAGCCTTGACTAGACAGACCTTTGTTGGCAAAGTAATGTCTCTGCTTTTGAATATGCTATCTAGGTTGGTTATAACTTTCCTTCCAAAGCGTAAGCATCTTTTAATTTCATGGCTGCAGTCAATATCTGCAGTGATTTTGGAGCCCAAAAAAATAAAGTCTGACACTGTTTTCACTGTTTCCCCATCTATTTCCCATGAAGTGATGGGACCAGATGCCATGATCTTCGTCTCCTGAATACTGAGCTTTAAGCCAACTTTTTCACTCTCCTCTTTCACTTTCATCAACAGGCTTTTTAGTTCCTCTTCACTTTCTGCCATAAAGGTGGTGTCATCTGCATATCTGAGGTTATTGATATTTCTCCCAGCAATCTTGATTCCAGCTTGTGCTTCTTCCAGCCCCGCGTTTCACATGATGTACTCTGCATAGAAGTTAAATAAGCAGGGTGACAATATACAGCCTTGACGTACTCCTTTTCCTATTTGGAACCAGTCTGTTGTTCCATGTCCAGTTCTAACTGTTGCTTCCTGACCTGCATATAGGTTTCTCAAGAGGCAGGTCAGGTGGTCTGGTATTCCCATCTCTTTCAGAATCCATAGCACGTGAAGTCTTCCTGGATCAGGGATCAAACCTGTGTCTCCTGTATTGGCAGGTGAATTCTTTACCACTGAGCCACCAAGGAAGCCCTGTAAGGCTGTTTTTCAAGCTGCTGCTTGGTTACATTTGGAGAACAAAGACCAGCGATCCATCCTTCTTCTATCATAGGAAAAATACATAATATTAACCTGGGGAGTTATATAATATTCCAAACATACTATTCCAAGACAAAACATTTTAAAATAGCTAAAACTCTCACAATCTCATTTTATAAAACTGAAAGCAATATCAGTAATATTTCATGCTTAAGTTTTTAAACAGCTTTGTTTACTATTCAAATACTTTCCCCCTACACTGAAATTCTTACCTGGAGGATATTATGATTAGTGGTATCTTCACAGTCAATAGACTCATTGCATGTACCTTTCCACCCTGGTGCAAAAGGATTAACTGGAGGGGGGAGAAAATGACATCTTCACAAAACAATTCCAAAAAGTTCCAAACATTCCAATAACGTTCCAAATGCTGATCAGTATACATGTGTGCATGTGTTTAATCTATGTAATCCCAGAAAGGTGCACAATTTGAATACTTTATATATTATGATTTCACTCCATCTGGGGGCTAATGGAGGTAACTACAAGGCTTTAAAATGAATAGAAATAAATTTGGTTTGGTTTCCCCCTTTTGTCAAGTTCTCAAAAATACAATTTAAAATTCTATAAGAAGTTATAACTTAAATATTAGCTGCATAGTTAAAGACCATATTTATAAAATGCTACTGACTTCCCAAAAGTAGGCAACAATATATCATAGTTGAACCAGGCTAAGAACAACAATAGATTTTAGTCCTTAACAAGCATTTAAAGCCTACTACTTATTTCTCATATTACTATGGTAATTAATTCTGTAATAAGATTAAACTCATAAATTTAAAGAAATATTAAAATTTTTTACCTTGAAAGGCTATAAATAGCTCATGAATGAGGCCATGTTTTGGAACTTTAACAAAATGGCATTTATATGATGGTTCTATGATATGGCATGACAAATCAAAGATTAAATTATCCAAGATTTTCTTCAGGACTCGAAAAAGCAGATCATTATATTTTCCTTCACAAGATTTTGTGGTAAAACGTACAGCCATCTGATATGAATAGTCAGGTTCCCGATAGGCTTAAAAAAAAAAAGATGATAATGAAACAATTGTGCCTAGCATCAATTTCCAAATAACACGTAATATTAAATGCCATCAATCTTACAAACCACCAAAGAAGCTTAATTTATCTAATAAAATGTTTTAAGGGCTTCTCGGGTGGCACAGTGCAGGAGTGGCCAATGCGGGAGACGCAAGTAGATGCAGGTTCGATCCCTGGGTAAGGAAGATTCCCCTGGAGAAGGAAATGGCAACCCACTCCAGTATTCTTGCCTAGAGAATCCCATGGACAGAGGAGCCTGGCAGGCTACAATCGATGGGATCTCCAAGAGTCAGACATGACTGAGCAACTGAGCACAAATGTTTTAACAATTTGTCCTCATGAAGACATGTAAAACTAATGACTAATGAAAAAGGTTATTTTGTCTGATACATTGTCTACTCAGTACAAGAGAAGATATAGCTTCTGTGGGTGCCCTACATATGTAAGTTAAAAGTATCAAGAAAAAAATGAGATTTTGGTGGGGAGAGTCTTAGTTTACAGAAGTATCATTGGTGTCAGCACTGTCCAGTGAAAAGGATCATTAATTTGCTTTTATGGAATTAAACATCAATTTTAAAATTACCTAGCAAAACTGTGATAATGCTGATTGTGCCTGCATACCTAGACAGTGAGAAGTGGGAGGCTGAAAGAGGATTATTTAGAATACACTATTTTGATATCCACTGGAGAAGGGAATGGCAAACCACTTCAGTAATCTTGCTTTGAGAACCCCATGAACAGTATGAAAAGGCAAAATGACAGGATACTGAAAGAGGAACTCCCCAGGTTAGGTGCCCAATATGCTACTGGAGATCAATGGAGAAATAACTCCAGAAAGAATGAAGGGATGAAGCCAAAGCAAAAACAATACCCAGTTGTGGATGTGACTGGTGATAGAAGCAAGGTCTGATGCTGTAAAGAGCAATATTGCATAGGAACCTGGAATGTCAGGTCCATGAATCAAGGCAAATTGGAAGTGGTCAATCAAGAGATGGCAAGAGTGAACACCGACATTCTAGGAATCAGCGAACTAAAATGGACTGGAATGGGTGAATTTAACTCAGATGACCATTATATCTACTACTGCAGACAGGAATCCCTTAGAAGAAATGGAGTAGCCATCATGGTTAACAAAAGAGTCCAAAATGCAGTACTTGGATGCAATCTCAAAACGACAGAATGATCTCTGTTCATTTCCAAGGCAAACCATTCAATATCACAGTAATCCAAGTCTATGCCCCAACCAGTAATGCTAAAGAAGCTATAGTCGAACAGTTCTATGAAGACCTACAAGACCTTTTAGAACTAACACCCATAAAAGATGTCCTTTTCATTACAGGGGACTGGAATGCAAGAGTAGGAAGTCAAGAAACACCTGTAGTAACAGGCAAATTTGGCCTTGGAATAAGGAATGAAGCAGGGCAAAGACTAATAGAGTTTTGCCAAGAAAATGCACTAGTCATAGCAAACACCCTCTTCCAACAACACAAGAGAAGACTCTACACATGGACATCACCAGATGGTCAACACCGTAATCAGATTGACTATATTTTTTTGTAGCCAAAGATGGAGAAACTCTATACAGTCAACAAAAACAAGACTGGGAGCTGACTGTGGCTCAGATCATGAACTCCTTATTGCCAAATTCAGACTTAAATTGAAGAAAGTAGGGAAAACCACTAGACCATTCAGGTACAACCTAAATCAAATCCCTTATGATTATACAGTGGAAGTGAGAAATAGATTTAAGGGACTAGATCTGATAGATAGAGTGCCTGATGAACTATGGACTGAGGTTAGTGACACTGTACAGGAGACAGGGATCAAGACCATCGCCATGGAAAAGAAATACAAAAAAGCAAAATGATTGTCTGGGGAGGCCTTACAAATAGCTGTGAAAAGAAGAGAAGTGAAAAGCAAAGGAGAAAAGGAAAGATATAAACATCTGAATGCAGAGTTCCAAAGAATAGCAAGAAAAGATAAGAAAGCCTTTCTCACCGATCAATGCAAAGAAATAGAGGAAAACAACAGATTGGGAAAGACTAGAGATCTCAAGAAAATTAGAAATGCCAAGGGAACATTTCACACAAAGATGGGCTCGATAAAGGACAGAAATGGTATGGACCTCACAGAAGCAGAAGATATTAAGAAGAGGTGGCAAGAATACACAGAAGAACTGTACAAAAAAGATCTTCAAGACCAAGATAATCATGATGGTGTGATCACTCACCTAGAGCCAGACATCCTGGAATGTGAAGTCCTTAGAAAGCATCACTATGAACAAAGCTAGTGGAGGTGATGGAATTCCAGTTGAGCTATTTCAAATCCTGAGAGATGATGCTTTGAAAGTGCTGCACTCAATATGTCAGCAAATTTGGAAAACTCAGCAGTGGCCACAGGACTGGAAAAGGTCAGTTTTCATTCCAATTCCAAAGAAAGGCAATGCCAAAGAATGCTGAAACTACCACACAATTGCCCTCATCTCACACGCTAGTAAAGTAATGCTCAAAATTCTCCAAGCCAGGCTTCAGCAATACGTGAACCGTGAACTCCCTGATGTTCAAGCTGGTTTTAGAAAAGGCAGAGGAACCAGAGATCAAATTGCCAACATCCGCAATGATCATGGAAAAAGCAAGAGAGTTCCAGAAAAACATCTATTTCTGCTTTATTGACTATGCCAAAGCCTTTGACTGTGCGGATCACAATAAACTGGAAAATTCTGAAAGAGATGGGAATACCAGACCACCTGACCTGCCTCTTGAGAAACTTATATGCAGGTCAGGAAGCAACAGTTAGAACTGGACATGGAACAGCAGACTGGTTCCAAATAGGAAAAGGAGTACGTCAAGGCTATATATTGTCACCCTGCTTATTTGACTTATATGCAGAGTACATCATGAAAAACGCTGGGCTGGAGGAAGCACAAGCTGGAATCAAGATTGCTGGGAGAAATATCAATAACCTCAGATATGCAGATGACACCACCTTTATGGCAGAAAGTGAAGAGGAACTAAAAAGCCTGTTGATGAAAGTGAAAGAGGAGGGTGAAAAAGTTGGCTTAAAGCTCAATATTCAGAAGACGAAGATCATGGCATCTGGTCCCATCACTTCATGGGAAATAGATGGGGAAACAGTGAAAACAGTGTCAGACTTTATTTTTTTGGGCTCCAAAATCACTGCAGATATTGACTGCAGCCATGAAATTAAAAGATGCTTACTCTTTGGAAGGAAAGTTATGACCAACCTAGATAGCATATTCAAAAGCAGAGACATTACTTTGCCAACAAAGGTCCGTCTAGTCAAGGCTATGGTTCTTCCAGTGGTCATGTATGGATGTGAGAGTTGGACTGTGAAGAAAGCTGAGCGCCAAAGAATTGATGCTTTTGAACTGTGGTGTTGGAGAAGACTCTTGAGAGTCCCTTGGACTGCAAGGAGATCCAACCAGTCCATTCTAAAGGAGATCAGTCCTAGGATATCTTTGGAAGGAATGATGCTAAAGCTGAAACTCCAGTACTTTGGCCACCTCATGCGAAGAGTTGACTCCTTAGAAAAGACTCTGATGCTGGGAGGGATTGAGGGCAGGAGGAGAAGGGGATGACAGAGGATGAGATGGCTGGATGGCATCACTGACTCGATGGACGTGAGTCTGAGTGAACTCCAGGAGTTGGTGATGGATAGGGAAGCCTGACGTGCCGTGATTCGCGGGGTTGCAAAGAGTTGGACACGACTAAGCGACTGAACTGAAATGAACTGATTTTGATGTCACTTTGAGGTTCCTTGGTCAGACACATTTCAGTTCAGTTCAGTCACTCAGTTGTCTCTGACTCTTTGTCACCCCATGAACTGCAGCACGCCAGGCCTCCTTGTCCACCACCAACTCCCAGAGTCCACCCAAACCCATGTCCATTGAGTTGGTGATGCCATCCAACCATCTCATCCTCTGTTGTCCCCTTCTCCTCCTACCCTCCATCTTTCCCAGCATCAGGATCTTTTCAAATGAGTCAGCTCTTCGCATGAGGTTGCCAAAGTATTGGAGTTTCAGCTTCAACATCAGTCCTTCCAGTGAACACCCAGGACTGATCTCCTTTAGAATGGACTGGTTGGATCTCCTTGCAGTCCAAGGGACTATCAAGAGTCTTCACCAACACCACAGTTCAAAAGCATCAATTCTTCAGCGCTCAGCCTTCTTTATAGTCCAACTCTCACATCCATACATGACCACTGGAAAAACCATAGCCTTGACTAGACGGACCTTTGTTGACAAAGTAATGTCTCTGTTTTATAATATGCTGTCTAGGTTGGCCATAACTTTCCTTCCAAAGAGTGTCTTTCAATTTCATGGCTGCAATCACCAATTGCAGTGACTTTGGAGCCCCCCAAAATAAAGTCAGCCACTGTTTCCCCATCTATTTGCCATGAAGTGATCGGACTGGATGCCATGATCTTCGTTTTCTGAATGTTGGGCTTTAGCCAACTTTTTCACTCTCCTCTTTCACTTTCATCAAGAGGCTCTTTAGTTTTTCTTCACTTTCTGCCATAAGGGTGGTGTCATCTGCATATCTGAGGTTATTGATATTTCTCCCGGCAACCTTGATTCCAGCTTGTGCTCCTCTAGCCCAGCGTTTCTCATGATGTACTCTGCATACAAGTTAAATAAGCAGGGTGACAATATACAGCCTTGACATACTCCTTTTCCTATTTGGAACCAGCCACATTTAAAATACTCTATAAGCCATACTGATCATATATAACAGACTCATTTATACTAAATGAAGAAACCATATACTTAATTCTGATCCAAACTAAATGTATAAGTTAAAATGTGCCTATATTCTTACCAAAGATCATAAAGTCATATCTCTGCTTTACTACCTTTTCTTCTTGGGTTTCTGCTTTGATAGTCTTATATGAAAAACTGCAAGTATAAAGTCCAGACAAAGGCTCCAGAAAGTCTTTCACTGTCAGCTTTCCTGTATTAGTTATATTTATTCTATTACTTCCTAAACAGAAAGAGTAAATGAGTTGGTTATTTAACATGTAACAATTCAAACACTATTTAGTAAACTTGGGGTTACAAATACATATGAAAGTTTATAAATTAATGGACAGTTTTAACTTCAAGAATTCAACAGTCTTAATTCTGCTGTATTACTCAATGGAAAACCACACGATAAGTACAATTTTGAAATATATTTTGGTTTTCTTTAATTCAATTCTTGGCATCTAATTTCAATTTATTTATACCAGTAATTCAGTAAATGAGATTATAGTACCTTATAGTACAATGCAATTTCTTCACATATGATAGAAATTAATAATCCTTACATTCTAAGACACCCTTCTAACATCATGAAAAATTACAAATTAGTTACCTCATTTCCTATCACAGATGCTGCAAAGATAAATTTTAGGTTCTATAAAAACTTCTGAACTAATAAGGCTTTGGGAGGAAAGGTACAAAAATTATTGCTTCAGTTTTATGAATAAGGAGAAAATAAGGCACAGACCAGGTTATGACTGTCTAAATACTGAGTAAGCAAAACTTCAGTTAAAATTAAGTTACAGCTTTTTCATTCTCATAAATAATAGTGCTTTTCTTAAAAAAGGTTGGCATCATTAAAAAAGGAAGATATTAAAATCAAATAACTTACCTGATAATGGCTTTTCATTAGGCCCAACCCATAAATAGGTGGGGTCCACTGTTTCTTTTTCCGCATGTTTAAAGTCCATACAGACAAGGACTGGGCTGTTGTGATGTAATTTTACATATACTTTCACTATGACAAATAAAACAGTATATAACTACATTATATAGCAAAATTTAAATTAATAAACACACTTCCTACCATTTTGTCCCAAAGTTACTTTGATTAGTTCTCTTTGGATTTCACGGTTTTAAAAATCAGCGTATCATTATAACACTTGGAAAACTAAAGTCCTTTTTACTTCTCATAGACTTTTAAAACTCTAGACTGCCAGAGAGTCATTATTTTTTTTTCTGTGATAGTATAGTGTTTATAAAATTGTACATAATACATTTTAGTGTACAGATTCAGAAGAACTAGAATCAAAAAAATTTGAAGCGTTGGTAGAATCAACCTGAAGATCAGAAAAGGAAATTTTTGCTTGCAAAACTATTTTAAAGATGATCATTATCATCCCCAAGGCAAATGTGATATTTAGCTGTAAATGTCCTCTGTTAGGAACAATAATTCAGTCTATGTGGGACACATAAAGAAGATTTTCTGCAATTCCTACTCTATTTCGGATTTGATGGAAGCAGCAACAATGTGCTTTGAACAATACTGTCCCATAAGATAGTAATTATAAAGCCTGCTGAACACCGGGCTCTGAACCTATAAAGATACTGTACCACAATTCGGCGGTGGCATGGAGGGGGAGGGGCTCCAAAAACGGAGTGATCCCAAATGTAACCAACGCTACGAACCGGCCCAAAGTCAGCTAAAGTTAGCTGTGTGACTGATTTTCCTTGGGGAGTGTGTGAAAGTTTTATCACAGTGACAAATGACATCTGAGCGGAGCCGGAAATGATGTGTAGGAGTTCTAGTTAATGAAGGGATAAGGACATTCCAAACAGAGGGACTTCCAGCCCCGGAAATCACTCCTCTGAGCTGGCCTCACAGGCTGCAAACCAGCAGGGACATTCTGAAGAGAGGTGGTATCAGAGAAAGAGCTATAAATTGAATCTTAGCTCCTCACGAGCCGTGCTTCTTTAGGCGAGATTCTTCTTTACGCAATTGAGGCGCAGTGGCGTTGCTGTAAGGATGAAACAACCTCCAGGAAGTGCAGAGCACACAGTACACGTTCTATAACTTTCTGCGGCATTTCCTTGCTCGGGAAAAACCTCAGCAGAGCCACGGGGACCCCGGCTGTTCGGATGGACTCTGCGAGTGAAGAGGTCCTCATTACCTGGGTGTCCCGGCTTGCCATAAATGAAACCTTTCTTAGTGCGTTCGGAATTACGCTGCCATCCAACTGCGGAGGAAAAAAAAAAAAAAAACAACCCCACTGACCAAGTGGAAGCGGAGCCTGAGCTCAGACTGGGGCGGGGCGGGGCGAAGCGGGGAGGCTGGACGGGGAAGCTGCGGGAAGCCTGGGGGCCGGGCGGGAGGAGCCCCACCTCCTGTGAGGTACCAGAGCACCGCGGAGAGTAGGACCCACGCTCGCATCACGACTCAGGGGCTAGCGTCGCGGGAGGGTTAGGCGTCGAGGGCCGGGCTCCTTCCTACCTCAGCCCCAGCGCCACGCCTCCCCATCTCTCCTCCACCGAGCGGAGCAAACCGCCAGGGTCCGCTCCCCTACCGTGCGTAGCTACAAAGGGAGCGGACGCGCAGGAGAGCGCGAGCGTGCTCCGCGGCCTGTCGCGCGTGGGTGGGGCTGGGGGCGGGGCTTGTGCAGAGGGCAGGGCCCTGGCAGGTGCCGGGAGGCGAGCGCCCCGCCCCTCGCGCGCACGCGGTCGCTGTCATGCGGATGCTTCCGGTGCTTCGCGCCTCCAATCTGGCGCCATTTTCCTGCGCTCTTGTCCGCTTCGTTCGCTGGGCAGTCGGTGAGAGAAGAAAAGCGTTGGCGTTTTAGTCATTTCCTTAGTCTAGGAGCTGAAGAAATCGATGAGAGGAACGCGGTGGGCGCAATGGGATAGGGCGGATAGGGGGTGAGATTACATTAGGATCTGAGGAAGGAGAAGCTTCCACTTCACAAGAAGCAGAGAGCCCCGCGTGCGAATTCCCTATGCCTTTCTTATGAATTGTCTGAAACTGTGTGCACAATCTTTTTCAAATTCTTAACTCCCAGTTTTCACCCACCTGTGTTCTAACCCACAGAATGAAGAACCCGAAGAACTAGTGCACCAACAAGGCGTCTCCAGGGCTTTGCACTCTAGAGGAACGTTTAACCTTCATTTTCAACTTCCAGTATCATACGATGTTGAGAGACTCCACTTACAAGTGTATCCGGGGTTGTGAAGTAAGCCTGCTTTAACAAAAACAAAAACACGAGCCCAGTTGAAAGGCAAGATCTCCAAATGCTTTTTTTGCAGGGTAGATGCTCAGTCAATATCAGCGAGCTCCAAAAGAGACCAGGCCAGTGTCTTTCATGGTTCCTTCTTGGCTACTCATTTAGTGGCCTGGAAAGCCCTGCGTATTGCCTGTTTCTTAGCAGCGGGACACCCTCCGTCGTGGTTTTGAGTAGGCTGGTGGGTAGAGAGCCCAAGGTTCAGACAGGGTGCAGAATGATTATTTGGGGTGAGATCAAGAGTTTTCAGTTTTATTTCCTTTGAGCCGAGTCAGTACTTGGACTATCTCAGATGGTCCAGGAGCAGCCTTTGTCAGTGATTTCAGTTTTAGTCACTGTTAATGTTACTACATAGCATAAACCATGAAATGTGATTCGGTGAGTCAGATCCACCCTTGTCAGTTACCGTGTCTAGATTCATGGTTTAGTCTCAACTGTTCCCTTCTTAAAGTAATGATAATAAAGACAAATTTAGGCATTATCTCTGATTCCCTGGAAGTTTATCATTAAACCCACAGCGTTTTATTAGCTTCCCAGTTATAAGTAATTGATCCTTGTAAACCCTCTGTGATCAACTTTGAATACTATAAGAAGAGACTTAACCAAATGAGTAGTGATTTGTTCAAAGAATCCATCTACTGTTTTAAAGCTAACTTTTAATTTTAGAATAGTTTTACATTTACAGAAAAATTGTGAAGATAGTACCGAGTTCTCATGTATGCCCACCTATTTCCTTACAATTAACATCTTACATTTGTTATGATACCTTTCTCACAAGTAATGACCAATACTGATACCTTATTAAATAAAGTCCATACTTGATTCACATTTCCTTAGTTTTTACCTAATGGCCTTTTTCTGCTCCAGGATCCCAGTCAGGATCCCTTGTTACATTTAGTCATCAAGTCTCCTTAGCAGTGACAGTTACTCAGACATTTCTTGGTTTTGATGACCTTGACAGTTAATGGGTTTTGAGATGACATTGACTTGATCTGAACTGGTCAGGCTCTTTGCAGAATGCCTCTAGGTTAGACTGGAGCTTAACCAGTCTAAGTTAACCCTCTAGGTTAGGGTTTATGGATTGAAGGCTTTGGAGGTGAAGTACCATATTCAAGTATATATCAAGGGCACATACTGTCACATGCCTTATATCATTGTTGTTGTTAACTTGATCACCTGCCTGAGGTAGTATTTGTCTGGTTTCTGTCATATAAAGTTACTCTCTTTCCTATACCTTTTCATACTGTAATCTTTGGAAGGATGTCACTATGTGAATACCATTCTTTTAAAAAAAAAAAAAAAACCTTTTTTTGAGGGTGGGGTGCTTTGTGTGGCTTGTGGGATCTCAGTTCCCTGACCAGGGATTAAACCCAGGCCATGGCAGTGAAAGCCCGGAATCCTAATCACTAGGCCACTAGAAACACCCAAAAGTGTATTGCACACTTTAAGGAGTGGGGATTTATGCTCTACCTCCTTGAGGGTGAAATAGCTGCATCAATTATTTTACCCACTTTTAATCTATCCCCTTAAGTATCATGTTTTTGAGTCTGAAATACTCAATACTGAGCTAATTATTCACAGAGTAGTAACACATGCCATTGATAAGTATAAAGAACATTGTAATGGAAGCTAAACACCTTCTAAAACTTTTAATAACCAAATAACTATTCATCCTTACACCATCCCTGTGAAATTTTACAGTTCCTCTTCTGCTACTTTTGATGTGCTATTTTTGCCTTTAGAAACTAACAAACAACAAATTTCCCCTTTCGATACTAAAATTAGACCTAGTGTTTAGAGTATTTCTCCGAAATTGTTATTATCCTGTAGAACTCCATCCCATACACGTTATAGAGATGTTGTCATGGTGCCATAATCGTAAAACAAAGCCATTACAAGTTATTAACTCATTTAAAAATTATGTACCTATATCTATATATATGTCTCCTATACCAAGGCGTATTTAAAATAAACTAAAATTCGTAAAATTACAATATGTATTCTTTAACTGGATAAGAATGGGTTTACTCTGGTGTGGACTTCTGATGCGTAAACTCCCAACCTTAAGTCTCAAATATACTTGTATATACCAACCACATACATTTCTAACAAAGGCAAAATGGTCTTTTTGAGAATCATTTACATGTTTAACATACTGGGTAACTTCAGTGTGAAGAAAGATTCTGTTGTTTAAAAATTATATGTTCACCTCCCCTTCCCTCTCCCTATAGTCAAATGTGTGCTTCATCTCTATAATGTGGGAAGGATGTTGGGAAAAGATGTTCACTCTGTGTTCAACTAACATTTTACTGTCTTTAGTGTATCTTCCCCTTCCCACCCCAGTCTCTTAGTACTGATACCTTATATATGTATTTTTGTAAGCTGTCTCAGATCCTATTAGGAAGAAGGTAAGGTAGTAGAAAATAAACACACATAAATACAATGTGTAGTGTTTTGTGAGTGGTGGGAAATAAACCAGGCAGTTTCCAAAAGGGAAAATAAAGTGAGAATATTGCTTCCAAAATTGAAAAAGTCGAGTTGATGAAAGTGCCAACACTCTTTGGAACTGTCTTAGAACCTCCTGAAAACTTGGACCAAGAACTTTTATTATGTGAGATGAAAAGTTGAGGAAGAAGAACATATTACATTTAATAGAGTGCTCATTGATGGTATTTATGGCTATCATCCCTGAATCTAGATCAAAAGTTCCAGATTTTGCTCAAGACAAACCTCTTTGAACTTAGACTTGCAAGAAAGCAATCCAGATCCTCCCTCCCGCCGTGTGATATTACTCTCTTCTCCATTATCCTTCTAAAATAGACATTTGGAGACAATTTACTGTCTTGCCATTTCCTTCCTATTGGGGTTCTCGGCTTTGACATTCAAAAGGCGGCTGGAGGCGCAGTAGATACCTTGGCGGTGAGCGTCCTTTAAAGCCGCCGCCAGCCAGCGCCGCTGTAACCCCGCGCACAGTCCGGTCGCCGGCTCCTGCCCCTTTCAATCTGCGCCGACGCGGCGGCCGGATCCCGGGGACTCCCCGCGCTGGGAATCTCCCGCCAGCTGCGCGCTGCGAATCTCCCGCCAGCTGCACGCTGCGTCCCGGCGAAGGCAGGAGCACGTGGAGCGGCTGGGTAGCCAGAGCGGCAGCTCCAGCCCAGCCCGGCGGCGAGATGGAAGGTGAGCCTCCAGCCTGCTTCTTTTCTAAGGGGTCTTTGAAATGCTCAACCGGTGCACGCAGCAGAGAGAGTTCCTTCTGAATCTCGGTTTTGCTTCTATTTATTTCTTTTGTCAAAAGTAAATAGGCATTTCAGAGGGCAAAGCGTGTCGGTTTTCATACATCTCTCATTTGCTATCTCTCCCCCACCCCCAACCTAACTTTGGACAGTGATAATTTCTCCGCAGTTTTACCTCTTAGGGGTTGTCAGGGGTCAACTCTGATTCTGCAGAGGAGGAGTACTTATGGGGTGTCCCTGAAATGGCAGCAAACCTAAGGTGGAATAACTAATCCTTTTGCATGATTTTTTCGTCCATGGCTTCAAAGTCCGTTGGAATTGGGCTAACCTGAGTGACTTCTTTAGGATGAAAGGTGACTTTTTTTTACCCCCTAAGGGTAAATGCTGTCATATGGGAAGGTAAATTTTTAAGTAATGGCATTTGTGCTTCCCTTGGTACTCAATCTTCTAATGATAACTTATTTACTCAAAGCAAAAAATTAAGTTCACATGAAAAGTTTCATTTGAATTTTGAAAGTTATTAAACTATCCTCACTTCCCCCCAAATTTTCAGTATTATTGGGATATATATACTTCCTTGGGATAACTAAAATTTCACAGTGTTATTTTAAACTTTTCAACAGTTTTCTCCACAAGTGTTTCTAAAACCTTGAAAATGGCAGGTGCATCTCAAGTTGGAGGAGAAAATCAGAAAATAGAAAATCAAAATTTGTGAGAAACGTATTCATTCTATTAGTAAATGAGACACTGACACCTAATTAAAATGTTAACTTGATAAATAATTATCAATACTTGGATATTTTCTTCATAATGATTGAAGGCTCTCTTATTGCCAGTATACCTTGATCTTTGGCTGCTTTAGGTCTAGGATCTATGAAGTTATTAAAACTTGATTGAATATGTCAGGACACAAAATAAATTTTGTTTCATGTATAATTGAGCACAGTACTGTGATTGTAAATCTTTAATTTACACATGGGTATGTTTATAATTTTAAACTGACTTGGCACTTATACGTGTTTTTTTTTTCCTCTAAGTAGAGCGCCAAATGATAAGTCAGTGCACAGTACATATTTAGTATTCTGTAAAAAAAAATTTTAATGATCATTATTGAAAAATATTTTGAGGGTTTTCTCTTATGAAAAACTTTTTGCTTTAAATCAAGGTTTAAAAGTAAATCTAAAAATTTATACTTTGAATATTTGAAAAATGGTTTATGATGTGTAATTCTTATCATGTAAAGATTTCATTGACCAAGAACAGGAAAAAATTAGGTTGTTGTACAGTAGAAAAAATAATAAAAAAACACTCAGGCTTTAATTATTTCAAATGAATTCCTGAGTTTATTTTTGTGAAGTGATAGATCAATACTCCAAAACTATTTTTTCCTAGTCTTAGTCATTATCATTTCATTCTCAAGAATAACATATGAGTTAGTGTAAGATAGTGGAAACTGGAATGTTTCTCTATAAATGTTAATGCCCCTGAATTCATTTATTTAATGTGAAATAAATTATTAACTAAATAGCATAATTCAGGATATTAAAGCCCTAACTGACTTTTTGATAAGCTGAATAAAAAGGGAATGAAAACTTGTATGGAATTTTATTTGGAATGTACAGGCTATAAATGGAAAGAGAATACAGAATTGAATCACTAGGTGAGTTTAGATGAGTAGATTATATTCATAATCTGTGGAGATAGATGTTACATGGTATGCTTGATGCTAAGATTTCGCACTTAAAAACTAAGATTAACAGAAGGGTTAGTGATGTGAATTTGTCTATTCTAACATCACGTCCTTGAGGATCAGAGTATTTGGTGTAATAAAATATCTGGTTTATTATAGCCACTCAAGATTGGCTAATCTGGTCTATGTGTTTGATATTTAAAGTACTTTTATATTATTTTGATATTTTGGTCCCAGTTTAGAATTTGACCTATAGTGTATACCTGTCATATCTTGGCACTGTAAGCAAGTAGAGTACTTGATGAAGTACTTTTATTTTCTGCCTAATTTGGGGGCCAGATTAATATGCTATGGTTTATTGTGAAATGTGAAACTATATAGTCAGTATTTCTTCAACATATAAAATCTTTTTAAAAAGTTATTCATTTTTTCACTCATCACCAGACATTTATTGAGAATTTCTGTGTGTGAAGATGTCAGATGAAATAAGCTTTTGAAATAGAAAGTTTGTCATGTAAAGATGAAGAGTTAATGCATGTAATAAATCGAGAACTAGAATTGTTTTCTTTTCTCCCAATTTGTCAGCCTGAATATTTTCTACACAGAGATTCTTTATGTTACTGAATTTTGTTATTTGTGCTATAATAATATCTCTTCTATCTGATAGTTGAGAAATGGGTAGTTCACAAATACGAATTTTATAGATATTGGCGTATTTCTTATGTAATGTAAAACTTTTGGGATTTCCCTGGTGGTCCGGTGGTTAAGAATCCCACTTCCAATGCAGGCAATGCAGGTTCGATCCCAGGTCTGGGAATGAAGATCCCACATGCCATGAGAAAAGCCCATGTGCCACAGCTGAGACCCAATGCAGCTAAATAAATAAATATTTTTAAAAACCTTTTTTATTTCAACATTATTGGGAAGAAATCTTTCTAAGAGTATTTGTTACACAGACCCCTTATAAGTGAGGTCCTCAAGAGAAAACTTTATCTTAGGGACCCAGACTCAGTATTCTGAGCATCAGGTTATATATCGTTCTGTAGTATATTCTCATGGGGTTTTGAACTGTGCAGAGCTGAATCCCCCTACGCTAAATATTCCCAGGTTATTGTGTAATTTTTGTCTCCTTCTTGATGTCAGCTTCCCACCACATGGCTTTTGTGGTAGCCATTTTTTTCATTTCTAGCTTCCTTTCTCTGTTCTGGATGGATGGTATTTACATAGATACAGCCTCCAGATGGTGGTTTACTAGCCCTCCGTTATGAACATGTGAAGGTTGAACTGATAAAATTCAAAGGAACAAAAGCCACAGAAAGGTCATGGGCTCCTGGTAGAACATAATTTAAGAAAATTTCTGGTTGTGTTTGCTACAGTCTAATATGCTGTTTCATACTTCCATGTCTTTCCTAAAATTTTCATCCCATTCTTTACCTTGTTATGCCTACTCATTTTTTCATGCATTATCACCATGAAGGACCTCCTCATGACTTTTCCTGGTGCTTTCTGGTGGTCATTCTATTCAGTCCCTCACCTCCATCCAGCTGGGCTAAGGGCCTTTCCTTACTATGCATACTTCTCCCAATTATATTGAAATTATTCACCAATTTAAGTGTTTATTCTCTCACTGGTCTTTAAGCTTCTGAAGGCAGAAACTATGTCTTATTTTTGTATACTCAGTGCAAAGAGCAGTTCCTGGTTCATAAAAGATCCTCAGAGTTTGTGGCATTAAAGTTTCAAAATGGTGCCCAAAAGAGACTTCCCTGGTGATGGTCCAGTGGTTAAGACTTTGCCTTTCACTGCAGGGGTGCAGGTTCGATCCCTGGTCAGGGAGCTAACATCCCATATGCCTCACAGTCAAAAAACCAAACATGAAACAGAAGCATTATTGTAACAAATCTAATAAAGAATTTAAGAAAATGGTCCACATAAAAAAACTTTGAAAAAATGGTGCTGAAAAGTCATTTTCATTATCTTTATTATGATGCCTTTTATTATTCTTTGTAAATAAGGGATTGGTGCTAGCAATTCCTTGTTAGAACTCAGAAAAATGTTTAAGTATTTAAAATGGTATAACAGAAAGGAAAACTTAGAAAACAAAAATGGTATTGATTTTTTGACTAGCATATTACTTAATGCTAAACCTTACCTTTTAACATGAGCAGATTTCAGGATCACATATTAGTCCATTAAAATATGGGTCAAATATGAGGGGAAATTTACTTTCTCAGTCAGTAAGATACATGAATGGTCTCATAAAATTAGCATACATTTTCCTGGTGATACCTTTTTAATATGTTGTTAAGTTTGTCATCAGTGTATATATTTACACTTACGACTAAAAGATTATCGGTAGGTCTTTTATCAGATAACCAGTATGAGTTGGCTCCTAACTCAAGCTGTAGCTCTAGACCATGTGTGAAAAAGGAGTGATTAACACAGAAGCTGCCTGTAGTAAGTACCCAATAAATGTTTTTTGAATGTGTTAAACATACATTAGTTATTGTGGAAAAAGATTCTAAACATCACGAGAACATAGAGTAGGCTGCTGTTAAGCCTTTTGAAAATACAACTCTCCCATTAACTGGCACGTTCATAATAATTAGAAATCATAAGGATGACCGTAAGCCCTTTTGAATCACTTTTTTAAAAAAGATGAAATAATGAAACAATGATTATATTTCTATTATAGGGGGATTATTTGAAAAGTGGTATATATATATATAAAACTATTAATCATTATTGCTGTAAAATCTGTCAAAATAATCCCTAATGATCCTGATGAGATAATTTTTTCAGCCTTAATGAAATCTGCTTTTGCATCCAGAATTAAAGTTCTTAGAGTACAAAGTGATGTACAGTAAATCAATATAATTTGGAGTCAATACCATATTATATTGGACAGGTAGCCCATCTAGAAGACAGAAAAAATGAAATGTTTAATAATAGATATGAAACAGAATAAAAGCATTTATGAAGCAGTGCTTTTTATGCATCAAAAATTCAAAAGCCGCTTACCTCCTGACTTATTATGTCAATGGAATTGGCAACATATCACAAATTATATTTATTAGCAACTGTTTTTAGAGATAACATTTTTGGCACATCAGGTTATTTGTGGGTTTATAAAGGAAACTTTTTAAAATAAGAGAAATGGAAAACATTTCAATAGCATCACTGATGAAGCAGTGCAAAACTGTATTTTTTACTCTTAGCTCTTAATTATTTAAAGATTATTTAACTGGATTTCTTGCATATTTTGGTCATTAGTACACCTGTTGCCCCGTCCAAACTGTCAGATTCCAAAGTGTAGGGATCTTTTTATCACCAGTGATAACTAGTACCCTGCTTAGTCCCTAGCACATGATAGGACTGCAGTCATATTTATTAAATAAATCAACTAATAAATTGCCTGTGTTTGGTCATTTGACTATTTATTTGTTCAACTTTTATGGTAAAGATAGTAAAGAAAATAGTGACATGAAAGCTAGTTAATTTTTCCGGTTAATTTGTCAGAGGTTCTATTAAAGGTTTGATAGAAGAGCTTCGAATGTTGGCTGAATTCAACAGGATGAATACTGTTATTTTTTTCTAATCCAATACTGGCTTAACTTTGGGCAGAATAACATAGTGAAATCTAATCCTTGGCTTTGCTACATTTTTTGCAGTGTTTCAGCAAGCCACAATAAACTATTTCTTCACAACAAATGTTTTGCTTTTTAAAGTTGAGAATACCATATTTTACTTCATTTGATTTCTCTATCACACAATGATCAGTTTATTTGCAAAGTATTATCCGTTTGAGAGAATGTTAATATAGCAGAATATTTAGAACATGAGAGCAATTTTATATGAGCAAATATGCACAGGAAAAAAATTCAGTGCACAACCACGATCTTACTCATACCACATTTATAAATTGTTAATATTTTCAAAGAGCTGGTTAAAAAGTTTTATTTTGAGGTCTGAATATACATTTTATAGGGATAATCTTCAATGTGCTAATATTTGGTAAATGATACACATGAAAGTCAAATTGAGCCTCTGATATACATTTGTGCTACTGTCTACACTGTGCACAAGTGTATAACAAATGATCTTCAATTGCAGAGATAAAGGCAGATGATGGCAAAAATGATTAGTTGTTAAATATTACGAAAACCGTTTTTTCAGAGTGGAGCTATTATATTTTACATCAGCTATGATATAACTCCACATTCATAAAAAGTTGATTATTGAGCATGCTCAATTTTTATCCACAGAATATTTTTTTCCTATGCATATGTGCTCATGTAAAGTTGTTTAGGTAAGGATATTACTATAGGGACCACTGCTACTTAGCTATTGACCCTTTGCCTCTACCACAGATCAGCAATTGGCAGTCTTTTAGGAAGCTGTTCCCTATTCTAGGTTGGAATCTCTTGCTTTTCTGAAACTTAGTAATATTTTATGTCATCTAATGACTGCTAGAACCTAACTGTATTTTATGCATAAAGTATTCTTGCATGGTTTTAATGCAATCTAAATTGTTTAAGAATGAAACTGCTGTCTACTGGGTTGGCCAAAAAGTTTGTCTGGGTTCCTTTTGACCAACCCAGTAAGTTAAAGGAAGATGATTCTTTCTTTAGTTTAGAGCCAAGACTTTTGCCATTATTGATGCAAGCTATATCTTGCATATTTTGTCTCTTGCATTCATGATGATTCTATAAACACATCTGACTACCTTCTTATTATGTCTTCTATAATAATTTACTAGTACATTTAGATATTAAAACAAATTATTTTATTTATTTCACATTTATGTTACAGTTAGGTTTTTATTTTTAGAAAACTTCGATGTGTGGATAGGTTATTTTTAATTTATGATGGTGTGTGTGTGTGTGTTAGTCATTCAGTTGTGTCCGACTCTCTGTTACCCCATGGACTGTAGCCTGCCAGGCTGCTATGTCCATGGAATTCTCTAGGCAAGAATACTGGAGTGGGTTGTTGTTCCCTTCTCCAGGGGATCTTCCCAACCCAGGGGTCGACCTGGGGTAAAGAGGTATTATAAAATACTTTTTCTAAAAGAGGAGGGCACTTGGTCTTGATAAGGTTGAGAACTCCTCTAAGTTTATAATACTGCAAGAGACCAGCAAGTCTGAATAAGATGATGTGTACAAAAATCACCTTGCATTCTACCAGAAGTAAAGTTAGGATCCAGCACATGTTCAGTTTAATTCATAATTCATTTACAAAGATCCTTTAAACACCTGTTAATCCAAGTGTGGTGTATGGACCAGTAGCACTGGCAACATCTGGGACATGTTACAGATGCAGAATCTCAGGCCAGATATGCTGAATCAAAATCTGCATTTTAATGAGATTCCTAGGGCATTCTTGTGCACACTAAAATCTGATAAACATGGCCCACAGTTTGAAAAGTATTAGTGAAACATCACTTTCATAGCACACACTGGGTTAGCAGTAGATCATCTTTATATCTTTCAGTTCAGTTCAGTTCAGTCACTCAGTCGTGTCTGACTCTTTGCAACCCCATGAACACCAGGCCTCCCTGTCCATCACCAACTCCCGGAGTTTACCCAAGCTCATGTCCATTGAGTTGGTATGGACATATGGATACCATCTAACTATCTCATCCTCTGTCATCCGCTTCTCCTCCTGCCCTCAATCTTTCCCAACATCAGGGTCTTTTCAAATGAGTCAGCTCTTCGCATTAAGTGGCCAAAGTATTGGAGTTTCAGCTTCAACACCAGTCCTTCCAATGAACACCCAGGACTGATCTCCTTTAGGATGGACTGGTTGGATCTCCTTGCAGTCCAAGGGACTCTCAAGAGTCTTCTCCAACACCACAGTTCAAAAGCATCAATTCTTCTGCACTCAGCTTTCTTTATAGTCCAACTCTCACATCCATACATGACTACTGGAAAAACCATAGCCTTGACTAGACGGACCTTTGTTGACAAAGTAATGTCTCTGCTTTATAATATGCTGTCTAGGTTGGCCATAACTTTCCTTCCAAAGAGTAAGTGTCTTTTAATTTCATGACTGCAGTCACCATCTGCAGTGACTTTGGAGCCCCCAAAAATAAAGTCAGCCACTGTTTCCCCATCTATTTGCCATGAAGTGATGGGACCAGATGCCATGTTCTTAGTTTTCTGAATGTTGAGCTTTAAGCCAACTTTTTCACTCTCCTCTTTCACTTTCATCAAGAGGCTTTTGAGTTCCTCTTCACTTTCTGCCATAAGGGTGGTGTCATCTGCATATCTGGGGTCATTGATATTTCTCCTGGCAATCTTGATTCCAGCTTATGCTTCTTCCAGCCCAGCGTTTCTCATGATGTACACTGCATATAAGTTAAATAAGCAGGGTGACAATATACAGCCTTGACGTACTCGTTTTCCTATTTGGAACCAGTCTGTTGTTCCATGTCCAGTTCTAACTGTTGCTTCCTGACCTGCATATAAGTTTCTCAAGAGGCAGGTCAGGTGGTCTGGTATTCCTATTGTTCTAGAATATATTTTTATTGTTTATATCCTGGTTTTAAAAGAAAGCTGAGCAATGAAAGTTTTTATAACATTTGATTTTGACTTACCTTGTAATATAACGTTTATATTAATTCAAAAGTCAGAAATGTTTATTCATTCATTCTTCATTCAAAAACCGTTCACTGACTGTTATGTGTCTTGTATGCAAAATATTGGCAATATAATGGTGAAGAAGACAACAGTGCTTTTGCCCGCTCGGAATTTACAGTCCTGGGTGTTCTTTGAAAGGACTGACGCTAAAGCTGAAATTCCAATACTTTGGCCACCTCATGCGAAGAGTTGACTCATTGGAAAAGACTCTGATGCTGGGAGGGACTGGGGGCAGGAAGAGAAGAGGATGACAGAGGATGAGATGGCTGGATGGCATCACTGACTCGATGGACATGAGTTTGGGTGAACTCTGGGAGTTGGTGATGGACAGGGAGGCCTGGCGTGCTGCAGTTCATGTGGTCGCAAAGAGTCGGACATGACTGAGTGACTGAACTGAACTGAGGAAGGTAGGCTCCCAAACAAATAAACCCCCAATGAAAAGATTTGAATTATTTGAAGTGTTATAAAAGAACAGTGCTAAAAGGAAGAATAATGCTCAGGGCAGGGTTGGTGCACCTCTCCTCTGAATAAAAAGTCTGGCTACAGATAGAAATTTGGTCATCCTCAGCACGTAGATGATCTTTCAGTTCAGTTCAGTTCAGTTGCTCAGTCATGTCCGACTAGCGCCATGAGAATGACTGGGGCCACCTATTGTGAGAAGAGGGCTCGGGATCAAGCCCTGAGACGCATCCTACTTAGGTGGTCATGTAGAGGCGGAGGGGCTAACATAAGAGAAACAGCATGGCGAGACAAGTAGGAAAACCAACCGAGTGTGGTGTAATGGAATTCAGAGGAGAGAGTGAACAGCTATGTTCACTGTTGCTGGAAAATCAAGTAAAGTGAGGACAAATAGTGTGGGCTGGTTTGGGGCAATGTAAAACTTGTTAGTGACCTTAACAAAAGTGGTTTTTGTGGAGTTGTGGGGATGGAAACCAGACTGAAATGGTTAAAGCAGGAAGGGGAATAGAAGAAGTAGAATCACTGGGTACAGGTTATATTCTCCAGAAGTTTAGCTAGGAGGTGAAGCAGAGAAATAAGTGGGGCTATTGCTGGAGAGAAGCATAGATGTGGATCAAGAGATTTTGTTTGTTTGTTTTTGTTTTCCAAAGATGAATGACACAAATTATCTGTAGCCTAAGTTTAGTGAAAAAAGGAAAAAAATCAAAGATCAAAATTGAAACAAATCTTGAAATCTCAATCCTTAGGAAAATTTGATTGGAGAATTAGCTATCACTGAAAATATCTTCATATTTAGGTGGTACATAACATGTAAATAAATTTCCTCACCATAAGAATTTTTACACGGGGCCCATTCAGAGGATGGTTGGTATAGATATAGCCCATAAAAACTATAGAAAACTTATGAAAATCTCCCAAATTTCAAATGTTTTTTTAAAAGAAGATACTGCTATAATTGCATTTTTAAAGTTTGGGCTTTTTTTTGGCTAAACTATGTGGCTTGCAAGATCTTAGTTCTCTGACCAGGGATTGAACCCAGAACCCCAACAGTGACAGTGCCAAGTCCTAACCACTGGATCTCCAGGAACTCCTTTGGTGTTTTAGATATTTGAAAATGATTGTGTTCAATAGATTTATTTTTAATTAAGGAATAGTTTATCCAATGAGGTATACGTTTCTTACATATACAGGTTGATTAATTTTTATCTATATGCATTCCTTCAAAGTCAAGATAGGAAACATTTTATACCAGAAACATAGCATTTAAATCGATTATACTTCAGTAAAATAAAATTTAGAAAAAGACATTTGCATTACTCCAGAAGATTCCCTTTGTGCCCATTTATAAAACCTCCCTTTACACCAAGTAAAAAGGGTTTCTCAGGTGGCACTAGTGGTAAAGAACCCTCCTGCCAATGCAAGAGACATAAGTGAGACGGGTTTAATCTCTGGGTCAGAAAGATCCCCAGAAGGAGGGCATGGCAACCCAGTTCAGTATTCTTGCCTGGAGAATCCCCATGGACAGAGGAGCCTGATGGGCTACAGTCCGTAGGATTGCAAAAAGTCGGACGTGACTGAAGTGATGGAGCACGCACACCAAGTAAAGCGCTATTCAGACTTCTGTAACCATAGATCAGTTTTCTTGTTCTTGACTTCTGCATGAATCATACAGTAGGTCCTTTTTGGGTGTCTGGTTTCTTTTACTCAACATACCTTTGAGATTCATCTATATTGTTACATTTATTAATAGTTCATCCTTTTTTATTATTGAGTAGTATGAATATACAACTTGTTTATTAATTGTACTGTTGATGAACATTGGATTTGTTTCCATTGTTTATCTATATGATGAATATTCTTGTACATGTCTTTTGATGGACATATACATTCATTTCTCTTGGATATATATCTAGGACTAGCATTTCTAAGTCATAGTGTGGGTGTGTTCTTAGGTATGATGCATACTGCCAAACAGTTTCTGAAGTGGTTGGACTTGTTACCCTCTCACTGGTGATCCCCAGTTGTTCCACATCTTGTCAACACTTGCTGTTGTCAGTCTTTTAAATTTTAGCTATTCTGGTAGGTGTTTAGTGGTATTTTATTGTGATTTTAATTTGTATTTTCCTGATGAATAATGATGTTGAGTACCTTTTTGTATGTTTATTGGCTATTTACGTATTCTTTTTCTTGAAGTGCTATAAGTCTTCTGTACATTAAAAAAAATTGGATTGTTTATATTTTTCTTATTGATTTTGTAGGCATTTAAAATTTAAAAGCATAAACTTCATCAGATGTGTATTGCAAATATTTTCTCTGGGTCTGTAACTTGTTTATTTATTTTCTTAATCTATTTGATAAACAGAATTCTTAATTTTAATGAAGACTAAGTTCTTTTTTTTCCTTTGGGGATTAAGTCTTTGCCTATCCAAGGCCATGAAAATATTCTCCTATAGTTTCCTCTAGAAATTTGATTGTTGTAGTTTTCACATTTAAGTCTGTCACCCATCTTCAATTGATATTTTGTTTTTAACTTCAGTTATTTTATAACCAACTAGGCATTTTACAGTTACGAAATGAAAATCTTACTTGCAGTATGTTGGATTCAATCATTTTAGCACAATTTTTAAAAGTGTCAATGGCATGAAATGCTCATTCTTTCTTTTCTCTCTGCATGTTTTTTGGCACGTGATACCCATGGTAAAATATATTTTTCTACAACTTTAGAGTAACAGACCTTTCAAGGAAAAAAACACTAGATATTGAATTTGCTGTTTAAGATCTGTGCCCTGCAGTCTATAATTTCTTCACATTTAATCTAAGGAAAATGGAATATTTTGTTTAAAAAAAAAAGAGGGTAACGTGGGCTGTATTGATCTGATGTTCTTAGAGAAGTATTCTTGATGTCTCTTAACCTTTACCTTGGTCCAAAGAGGAGGGAAAGGAAGGATTTCATGGTTGGAGAGACTATTCTCATTTTAAGGCATGCCCCCCCTTTTTTAATATCTTCCTTTCCTCTCACTTGAGGTATTTGAAATTAATTGGGTCTAAAATGTCTTCTAGTTCTGACCTTCCAAGATTTATAATCTATGTAGGAAAGCACCTTAAAACATTATTTAAATTCTTTGAAACAAAGGTTGAAACTCAAGAGAGGAATCCTGTTTCTCTTCATAATATGCCACTGACATTGTACCTTTGGACAATTACATGACTTTATATTTTTTGTCATTCTTTTGTCTTAAATTTTGTTTGTAAAATGGGAAGAATAATAAATGCCATTGCACCTGTTTATTTTCCAGAGATGCTATGAGATAATATGAAGTCTCTTTGCATTCCTGGGCTAAGTGCTTGATGCCACATTTTTGGAGGACCATAGGCAAACAAAACCAGGTTCAGAAGAAAGCTCTCACCATGGTTAGGGAACTGAGTGGTAGCATTTGTGTAATAATTTATTCTGGATGTTCCCAGAAAGCTGAAGTAGGACCTGAAATGGACAGTTCAGGAGATTTTGAGTTCCACTGTATTTAAGGAGGAACTTTTTAAAACATTAGAATTTTTCTGAAAAGGAAAAGTATAACTTCTGTATTCTTGGAAGTGTCTAAGCAGAGACTTCATAATCCAAATAGTTGGATGTTGGAGAAAATTCAAATATCAACTGGCAGGGAAAGACGAGATAAGATAGGTAAGATATCTACTTCAATTCCAACGTTTCTAATTTCATTGATTATAAGGATCATTTTGTAGTCAGTGACTCAGTTTCCAAAGCTTTTTGTTAAAACGTAAAAGTGGACATTTTAAATTTAAGAAAGAGGTATGGGGATAGAGAAATCAGTTTATTGTTATGAAGGTAAAGGGAAATGCTGACACTCAAAGACAACTTTCTGGCTGCTGTCAGGCACCAGTGCTGAGGACAGCTGGCAAACTCAGTGCAGGGCTCTTTCTGAGACTGACATTTTGGTCTCTTTTAGCTCCTACGCTGTGCTGGAAAGACAGACCAGCAAGTGGAAATCTGATCTCTGAAATTAAGAATAGAATTATATTAGCTGGTATTCTTTTTTTTAGCTTTTGTTTTGTGTTGGAGCATAGCCAGTTAACAGTGTTGTGATAGTTTCAAGTGAACATTGGAGGGACTCAGCCATACATATACTTATATCCATTCTCCCGCAAAGTCCCCTCCCCACCAGGCTGCCACATAACATTGAGCAGAGTTCCATGTTTATTAGCGGATATCCTTTACTGAATGCTAATTACTTAAAGTAACAAAATGAAAACAAGTTTACAATCATTCGAATTAAAATTATGGTTGCATGTTTTGTTGCTAATGTAAATATTTGATTTTGTTCATAGATAACATATTATTCACGTGTGAATTTTGATGAAATCTCAATTAACCAGATCCTTATCATTTTCAATTTTAAATTTTATTTGTAATCTACCCCTTTTCATTTTGTAGCACATAAAATGCTAGAATCTCAGAGAAAAATCTTGGTATATTTAACAAAAATTCTAACTTATGAAATTTTTTAAACAGCATCTTTGTCAAAGAGAGAATCTTAAGCAGTAAAAACAAATTTGAAATTGTCATCTCTCAGCAAGCATATGATGAGGCTTGTTTTCACTTCTGGTAGAAAACAATTTGAGATTGCTAATAAAGCTTTGAATTTGTAGAGTGCTTGGAAAACTACAAAAGAAATAACCTTTAACTTTAACAGTCCAATATATTTGTGAACTATATCAGTAACAGAAGCTATGCATTTTTTATAAGATTTATTGTTTATGTTGTCTTTGTATGGTTTTAGTATCAGGGTGATAGTGGCCTTGTACAATGAGTTTGGAAGTGTTTCTTTCTCTGCAATTTTTAAAAAGAGTTTTAGAAGGATGGGCATTAGCTCTTCTCTAAATGTTTGATAGAATTCTCCTGTGAAGCCATCTGGTCCTGGGCTTTTGTTTTTTGGGAGATTTTTTTTATCACAGCTTCAATTTCAGTGCTTGTAATTGGGTTGTTCATAATTTCCATTTATTCTTGGTCCAGTCTTGGAAGATTGAACTTTTAAAGAATCTTTCCATAAGATTTATTGTTTAGGAGGTAAAATGTCATTGGAAAGCACAGTACAACACCAGTGTCAATGGAAAACAGTAATTATTTAATTAAACAAAAAATATATCAGGAGATTATTTAGTTATGGCAAGAGCAGGAGGGAAATTGATATGAAAGAGTGTTAAGTAGGGATTGTAATTTTGGCTTTTAAATTAGGTAAGAAAAATGATTTTATCTAATGATATAAAAATTCTAATGAACATGCTGAGTTTATTTTGTATGCACATATATAAGTACTTTATTTTTGGTTGCACTGAGTCTCCGTTGCTTTTGCTCGGCTATCTCTACTTATGGTGAGTGGGGGACTACTCCTAGTTGTGGTG
This sequence comes from Budorcas taxicolor, assembly GCF_023091745.1. Lineage (NCBI taxonomy): Eukaryota > Metazoa > Chordata > Mammalia > Artiodactyla > Bovidae > Budorcas > Budorcas taxicolor. The sequence goes on along the minus strand of NC_068928.1, from coordinate 39,907,918 downwards.
CATGGGCTTCTCATTGTGGTGGCTTCTCTTGTTGTGGAGCACAAGCTCAGTAGTCGTGGCTCATGGGCCCTAGAGAGTGGGTTCAGTAGTTGTGCCACATGGACTTAGTTGCTCCACAGGATGTGGAATCTTCCCAAACTAGGGATTTAACCCATGTCCCCTGAATTGACAGGCAGATTGTTTTTCCACTCTGCCACTTGGGAGGCCCCATATAGGTAAATTTAGAAATATTTTATCTGGATGTTTGGCATCATGTGGGTTTTCTTTCTTAACCCTTTGAAGAGTCACATTAATTTTTTAATCAGTAAAATTTATAAAGTTCTTTGTATGAAGATGCTGTCTATATTCTTTACCTTTTTGATGACTGCATTAATAGAAAGTGCTTTCCCCTAAAATTCCAATTGTAGGAGTTTAGAAAACATTGATAGAAGATGAGCATTGTTAAGCTGTTTCCTAGTATAATTTCTTTAGAATTTTCATTGATTTAACTTTTATACATGTTTTCTTTCCTGACCTAAAGTTGTAATGTTTGCTTTAAATAACTTTGCATTGAGTGGTATCCCAAGCGACAACGAGATATTCTAAAATCTAGAGCTGTGCCCTTCAGTAGAACTTTCTACGGGAGTGGAAATATTCTTTATCTATATTCTCCAATATGAAAGACCCTTAGCTACATGTTCTGTTGAATACTTGAAACGTGGTTGGGTAACTGAGAAACTAAAATTTTAACTTTAATTAACTTAAATTTAAACTCAAATTGGCACATGTGGCTAGTGGCTATTGTACTGGACAGTGCATTGTTAGTGTTAGTATTAATAGTAGATTTGACCAGGTCTTGACAAACTTTTTCTAAAAGGTTACCAGATAGTGAATGTTTTTGGCTTTGCAAGGCATATAGTTTCTGTTGCAAGTACTCAACTCTGCTCTTGGAATACAGAAGCAGCTGTAGACAACATGGATTTGGCCATGCTTCAGTAAAACTTTATTTATGAACACTGATGTTAGAATTCCACACAATTTTCAAGTTGCATGAAATGCATCTTTCTGATTTTTTTCAACCATTAAAAAATGTAAACTCAGTTCACAAGTCATACAAAAACAGGTGATAAGCTGTAGTTTGTAGAACCTTGACCTAGATTATTTATAAGTAGCAAAGATAGAGATGTAAAAGTTCATGTATTAATTCAACAAATATTTATTGAGTGGCTGTCATAATGGGTACTATTTTGAGAGCTGAAAATATAGCAAAAAGCAATAAAAATTACAGCCAACGTCCATGTTTTCATTAAGTTTACATTCTGGTGGGGTGGGGAGGAGACATTTTAAAAGTGAACAAATAGGGACTTCCCTGGTGGTCCAGTGGCTAAGACTCTGTGCTCCCAATGCAGGGGGCCTGGTTTCAATCCCTGGTCAGGGAACTAGATCCCACCTGCCGCAACTGAGAGTTCACATGTCATAACTAAAGATCTTGCATGCAACAATGAAGACCAAAGGTTCTGCATGTCACAACTAAGAGCTGGCACAGCCAAATAAATAAATACTTTTTTAAAAAAATGAATAAATATATGTAAGGTGGTGAAAATGAAGAAATTGTATGAAGGAAATTTTATAATGTAAGAGAAAAAAGTGACGATGAAGAATGACCTCTTATTATAGAGTAGTTAGGTAAAGCTGGTTTGATAGGGTAACTTTTGAGCACACACCTGAATGAAGAAAGGAGGTAGGGCGGGTGGCTGTCTGAGGGAAGAGCATTTTGGTCAGAGGGACGGGTAAAAACAAAAGTCCTGAGGCAGGAACATGCTTTACCCAATTCAAGTAATAGAAGAGGTAGAAAATTGACAGGAATTAGATTTTAATAGAATTAATCCACTTTGGAATTCTTCCATCATTTGTACTGTATATATTAATATCAGTAAAGGGAATTAATATTTTTGTCAAAAGAAGTATAGGGACCTTTCCTTCTTAGCTTTCTAGAGCACTTTTTTTTGTTTGGAAAATAGTTTAAAACTATGTTGACTGCCAACACATTAAAAATACCCAAATGGACCCCACCATGGAAATTTTTGGAAGTCTTTTTTGGACTGAACTATGAAGGAATTGCAAAATTATCCATTAAAAACTGTAAAACTTTTGCTGCACTTATAAATATAGGTTTCTGGTCTTCAGGTGGGAATTCCTTTATCATCTATTCACTACTAGACTTCACAGTTTTATAAAGATGTTTACATTCAAGAAGGGGAAATACACTTCAGTCTGCTTTGTTCCTGTATTTTAAGTACTTTATAGCACCTAAGAAGAGTATCCATATAGCCTGATTATAGATGGCTTTCTTTTCTTTTCTTTTTGGCTGTGCCACAGCATGTGGGATCTTGGTTCCCTGACCAGGGATTGAACCTGTGTCCCCTGCAGTGGAAACGTGAGTCTTCACCACTGGACTTCCAGGGAAGTCTTAGATGGTTTAAATGTCTCCTTCAAATTTTGAATACTCAGATAGTAAAATCTCCTTTTTTCCCTTGGAAACTGTACTCAGTTCCTTCTGGTGTTATTTATGCCACACAAAGGCTGCTTGAAAAAATATTAAGAGCTATTTAAATATCACTGTCAGAGAGTTTAAAAGGCTCAGGGGACTAGGACCTTTTTTCTTTAGCTCACCAAATCAAAAGCCATCTTGTTCTGTAATAACTAAAAGGTGTTTTCACATGAAGATTGTTCGTGTGAAACTTTTGAGCTACTTTTCTTTCTTTTTTTTTTGGTTCAGAATCCCTTTAGTATGCAGTTAAAAGTTTCACAGTTAGCTGAAAAAAAAAAAAAAAGCTTTTAAAAAAACTCCCACTATCAAACTTACAGAAAAGTTGCAATACAGTACAAAAAACTAATTTTTTTTTCCGGAAATTTTGAGAGTAAGTTGCTGACATAAAGCCCTATCCACCTTGACTACTTTAGTGTGTGTTCTACCTTCTCCTACATAACCAGGAAACAACTATCAAAATCAGGACATTAACATTGAGACATTACTACAATTTAATCCCAGACCCCACTCAGATTTCTCCAGTAGCTTCTATAATGCCCTTCACCTCAGGAGAATTTGGCTCAGAATCACATATGCATTTAGTTGTCACGTCTCTTCCCTGTCCTTCAGTTTGGAATAGTTCCTCAGTCGGTCATGACTTTGACACTTTTGAGAATTACAAACCAGGTATTTTGTAAATTATCCCTCAATTAGAGTTAGTTTTCTCATGGTTAGATTTAGATTGTGCATGTCTGGCAGGTATATCACAGAAGTGAAGCTGTGTTCTTTTCATTATCAGTGGACACATAATTTTCATTTGTCCTGTTACTGATAATGATCACTTTACTCAGTTCAGTGGTGTCTACAAGGTTCTTCACTATATAGTTTCTCTTTTTGTCTTTGTAATAATATTTTGAGAAGAAGCATTTTGAAACTATGTAAATTTTTCCATTTGTTACTGGACTTTAAATTTATCAACTACTTACTAATGTCAATATGGACTCATGAATTTATGCTTTTTAATAGGTTGTAATCCAATACTGTCATTATAATTTTGATGCTTCCTTGTCTCAGATTTGACCAGTGGGAATCCCTTCAAAATAATTTCCATATCCTTTTAATATATGTTCTTGTTTATGTGAGCACTTCCTTGCTTTGTGGCACAACAAAATGTTCCAGACTCATCTGTACTCTCCCTCCCCCAGTGCTGGAGTCAGCCCTTTCTCCAAGGAATATGGTTTTTATAAGTTGAGAATGATGCTTAGAAGTTAATATCCATATCCTGAAAGCTGTTGTGGTGTCACTGCTCCCAGGGGCTCTCAGTGGACAGAGCTAGAGACCATGTGTGTTATACCATACATATACACACATTTCCATCTGTATTTTGTATCAATTTATATATAGTTGAAGCCACGTGTTCCTGCCAGTACTTCCATTTCCAATATAGGACCACAGGTTTCCATATTTATAACTCCCTTCTCAGACAGAGAAAAACCTGTGTCTTATTATCCTTATTATATTTTTCTTACTTAATCAGTCCTCCTTTGTATAAACAGTCATCCACTGCCACTGCCATTTCCTCTTCAGTGAAGATTCTTACCTTGCCTCGTTTGGTTTCTGACATCCTGTACTGCAGGCACTGATCTATGTGGATACCCTTTTCAACTATGGGGGTCTAATGGGCTTCCCAGATAGCTCAACTGGTAAAAAGTTTACCTGCAGTGCAGGAAACCAGTTCGATTCCTGGGTCGGGAAGATCCCCTGATGAAGGGATAGGCTAACCATTCCAGTATTCTTGGGCTTCTCTGGTGGCTCCGACAGTAAAGAATCCACCTACAATGCAGAAGACCTGGATTGGAAAGATCCTCTGGAGGAGGGCGTGGCAATCCACTCCAGTATTCTTGCCTGGAGAATCCCCATGGACAGAAGAGCCTGGTGGGCTACAGTCCATGGGGTCGCAAAGAGTCAAACACAACTGAGCAACTAAGCACGGCACACATCCCAGTGCAAAGCTGCCCTTAATATGTGGCTGCCCTCTTCAACCCAATCAAGTTCTGACACTTTGCCTTGGATACTCCCAAACATAGAAACTCTCCTCACTCCATTTGGGCTCTTTGGCGCCCCCACTGTCCCTATGTGGGAGCCTTGCTAACCCTGTCTGCTCCCTGAAATGAGAGCACCCCTCGGCATAGGTGGCCTCTTCTCTATGCTCAGGCTCTGACTCCTCATGCTAGGCCATCCTTTACTTGGATATGTTCTTCATCACTCCAGCCCAGGTGATTCTCCTGCCCTTCTCATCCTGCTTAGGCTCTGACTTGCCGATCTGTCTGCCCTTCATGTAGAATCCCTCCTCATCTCATGCTAAATGTGCACCCCATACAGGCACGCTGTTCATATTGGTTGGTTTCCAACAGCCTACCCTGGCCTGTCCCTATTCCTTGTATGGACATTTCTTTCACCCATCTTGGGTTTTAACACTGCATATTAGGCTGCCCCTTTGCTTATTTTACAAAAGGCTTCCCTGGTGGCTCAGATGGTAAAGAATCTGTCTGCAGTGCAAGAAACCTGGGTTCAATCCTTGGCTAGAAAGATCCCCTGGAGTAGGAAATGGCAACCTACTCCAGTATTCTTGCCTGAAGAATCCCATGGACACAGGAGCCTAGTGAGCTACAGTCCATGGTGTCATAAAGAGTCGGCCATGACTGACTGACTGACTAATGCTTGCTTATTTAAAAAATATTTGCATTTTTCCTGCACTTAGGCTTTGCTGCTAACATCTAATGGGTGGTGTGTTAAACTTTAATATTAAGATAGAATGTAAGTGCAGTGACTGTATTTTTCAAAACAAAAATTGAAATACGTCTGAAATGTAGATTATTTGAAATCAGTGGTGTCTGGAGCAGTTATGGGTATATGATCACCATTGAAATAAAGAACAAATGGAGAGTTTCCATTTCTAGTAGTAGAGGAGGTTGGTCTCGTTGAACCAACCTAGCAGATAACAATTATAATTCTGGACAAAATATGAAAAATCTATTACCTGCAGGAATTGGAAAATAACCAAAACCAACCTGTTTTTAAGGCTGTTTTGCTCAAAGGCAGGTCCCAGTTTTAGCATCTGGGTGACCAAAACTTGAATAGATAATCCACAGTTTTACTAGCTTAAAAAACCATAGCAATCACAAGCAATCATAGGAGCAAAGGGGGAAATCCTAGGGTGGAGAGGGTAGAGAGGGTCTTTTGTGTATAAATGCTCTAGCTGGACCAAGTCTTAAGCTAATCCTTGAACTACACTTGTATGGTTCACACCCGGAGCAGTCCATCTGAGGTGAAAGTAACTGAACAGAAATTTACGCTTCTGCAAGAGTGACCAATTTGTGCCAGTTTTCCTGAGGCTGTGAAAGTTCTGTAGTCTTGGAAAACCTTCAATCCCAGGTGTACTGGGACAATTGATTACCCTAGATGCTTCCCACCACAATGAAACAGAGTGTGAGTTTAACTACATGCTTTAAAAAGTGAAATAAACAAAGAAAATCTCCTATATCCTTCAAAGGAACATAACAAACTCCAGAAATTCTGTAACATATCTTCATAATTTTCAGGGTACAATCCATAATTTTTAGATTATTTGAATAAGCAGGAAAATGTGACCCATACTCAAGAGAAAAAGAAATTATAGGTGACTAACCCCAAAATGATATAGATATTAGAACTGGAGGACAAGACTGTTAAACAAGTGTAATAATTATACTCAGATGCAAAGGAAAATGTGCTTGTAATGAATTAACAAATAGGAAATCTAGCAGAGAGACTATGTGTCGTGTGCTCAGTCGCACAATTGTGTCTGACTTTTTGTGACCCCATGGACTGTAGCCCACCAGGCTTCTCTGTCCATGGGATTCTCCAGGCAAGAATACTGGAGTGCGTTGCCATTTCCTACTCCAGAGAGAGACTATAAAAAAGATCAAAATAGAATTCTAGAACTAAAAATTACAGTATCTGAAATAAAAAACTCACTGAATAGGCTTGATAACAGATTAAGATGACAGAAGAAGGGATAATGAACTTGAAGATTCATTAATGAAAGTATTCAATCTGAGCAACAGAGAAAAGAACTTTAAGGGGAAAAGAACAGGACCTCAAGAAAATGTAGGAATATGAAAAAATTTAACATGCACATGTAGATGAAGTCCTTGAAGAAAAAGGGCAAAATAATGGAGGAGAAAAAGAATTTGAAGAAATAATAGCTGAAAAATTACAAGGTTTGGTGAAAAACACAATTTTACAGATAAGGAGTTAAGTGGACCCATGTGAGATAAATGCAAATAAAATCACACCTAGGCATATAGTAGTTAAACTGCTAAAAACTAAGGAGAAAATCTTGAAAGCATTCAGAGAAAAAGAATATATAAAGGAAAACAATGATAGAAAATATTCTTCCCATCAGTAACAATAGAGGATAAAAACATAGTGGAATGCCATCTTTAAAGTGACAGAAGAAAACTGTCAGTCCATAATTCTATGTCAAGTAAAAATATCCTTCAAATTTTAAGGCAAAATAAAGATACTTCCAAATAAATGGAAGGTTGAGAAAAGTTGTCATTCATACAGTTGTACTAGTAGATATGCTGAAGAAAGATCTTTAGACTGAAACAAGACAATACCAGATAGGAACTCGGGTCTTTATGGAAAAATTAAAATACCAGAATAAATACAGAATAGTAATTTTTTCCTCTTAATCTCTTTAAAATATAATTTCTGCATAGATTCTTTTTATTCTCCTTGAGACACTTTTTAGGAAGGATGTAGGTAATAATAGTCCTGCTCTGGAGAGGAAATCAGCAAGTAAATCTTTCAAAGTGGTATCCTTATTAAATTTAGAAGGCTCAAATCTGAAAAAAATTTACTCTAAAAAGCTAATATTTATAATCCTTTTTGTTTCAGATATAAAACCAAATGTGGAACTGAAAAGCACTCAAGAGCAGTCTATGCCCACAGGTAACAACATCAGGTCTTTCCTCTCTAAAAATATACCTTTACTGAATAGTTCAAATGAAGAGGAATATTCTGATTGCAATACAAATGCTATGGAAATGTGTTGTGGAAAAAACGAAGTTATGTCTTCCGGATACAATAATAATGCATCCGTTTATATCGTATAAGTTATCTGACATCACAGAGCCAAACCACCCCACCCAATGTTTTTTTATTTTTTCACTGTTTTTTTTTTTTCTTTAAAAAATATTTCAGCTGACTCATTTGAATTAAGACAGCTTTTGTTGAACAATATCATAGCTTATGAAACTTGTGCTTTTCACTCGGGAACAGTGCTCAGCAAACTTTATTTGTAAAGGGCCAGAGAGTAAATATTTTAGACTTTGTGGGCCATATATGGTCTCTGTTGTATATTCTTCTTTATATTTTTTACAATCTTTAAAACTGTAAAACCATTCCTACTTCCTGGGTCTACATATTAGTAAAAATAGGCCATGGCTCGATTTGGCCTTAGGCCATGGTTTGCTGACCCTTGCTCCAGAATAAACTATAAATACTTAAAATAATCTATTTCCTAAAAATAAATTCTGTGTTTTCTCTATTGATATACTCACTTTGTTTGAATCAATGCTTTTGCTATATTACAAAATTTACCACACAGGTATCTTTATTTTACTCTGAGTTGTAACCTTATGTTTTAATTGAACATGTACCTCATATCAGTTGTTCTATCAGACGTGCACTGTATATCTATCATTTCAGGCTTGAGAAAAGAAAACTATTGTTTAGAGCAGTGTCTTAGTGTCTAAGAGTATATGATATGCAGAAATGAGAAACTTTGCCTGAATCCATGACGACTACATTTTCAGGACCTCTTAGTCATGTATCGTATGTGATATGTTTCCATTTTACACCTATATTCCAGTAAAATGTCCTGTTCCACGTGTTCAGTCATGGTTGCAGCAGAAAGGAAGCCACTGCAGAGTTTCTCTCACCTCTCCTGTTTCAGCTCCTTAGTGCTGCAGGATTCCGTGTTTTTGACTATTTGTTGCATGTAATAGGTTCTCAGCAAATATTTTATTGAATATTGAGGGAAGGAGTTTGATGGCAAGTGGGTCTTTTCTGTTCATTTCTTTTGTTATCATTTTTTTTATTAAGCTACCATGCTTATATGTGAAAAAATTCTAGCTATGTCATGCCTTCTTCCTTACTTTTATTATTTTCGATATTTATTGTAAAAAACTGTGTCTTTGTTAAACTTAATTATTAGCAAGTTTGTTGTTTATTTAACCATGCTTTTATCATATCTACTGCCTTTTACTTAGGAACTCCCATAGCACTTTGTATTTCCCTTAATCTCTTGTCCGAGTCTACATTTTAGACTTATCTCTTGGGTAAATCTTGCATTGTGTTTGTGGGTTTGTTTTATCTACATCTGTGAATTATCCGCTCTTTGAATACAGGAATTATGACCTATTCATATCTGTAGCCTTGTCAACATTTAGTAAATGTTTGAAGAAATAAAAGAATTTGGGGGCCAATATGCTTTCTACAAAATCATATTTATAATGTGAACAGAAAGGGAAAATAGAATTTGGTGTACAGAAGCTTAGAGGCTTCCTCTCAGGAAAGCATCTTTCCCAAATTGAGTTTTGCCAGTAGTCTCAGGCTCAGTATTTCTCATCACTATATGTTAATATTCTTGGTCTTAACATCTTACTGAATATCCTGAAATACACCAAAGGAGAGAGAATTTCTATCCAGAAGGAACTTGAATGGAATTTAAGGTGAAAGAACTATTCAAGAAAACAATGTCTAATTGAAAGGCAAATAAACCTTGGGCATATTTCTAAAATTTCACATATATCTCGCTTGGGTGTATGTGAAAGGATATTGTCTATCATTTAGGGATTGGATAAAGCTGAAATGGGAGTCTTACTTAATACAGGGTTATAAAAATCCTTTAAGGTTACTTCATAGTTAAAATTGTTTTTATCTCCTAGAAGGTTCAGAGCTTTTGAATGACTACGATTTAACCAAAGCTCATGAAACAGAAAATGTGGATGGTACAGAAGGCCCAGCCAATGAGGATGAAGACATAGGAGGTGAGCCATAGTGTATAGACCAGAACTAAAGAGACGATTGAGGCTCAGTATGGAGAAGAAATCAGGAAAACTTATATATGTGGATTGAGTTGGGAGGAATTCAGTTTTATTCACTTTACAAATATTTGCATTTAATAATTTGCTGTAGGATATCAGCAGATTTTGAGAGTTTAAGTGTTCAAGCTATAAGAACTTCATTTAAAAATTTTCTTAAATTACTTTTATTGGGGTATAACAGCAAAACAGACACAGATGTAAAGAACAGACTTTTGGACTCTGTGGGAGAAGGTGAGGGTGGAATGATTTGAGAGAATAGCATTGAAACATGTATATTATCATATGTGAAATGGATGGCCAGTACAGGTTTGATGAATGAGACAGAATGCTCAGGGCTGGTGCACTGGGATGACCCTGAGGGATGGGATGGGGAGGGAGGTGGGAGGGAGGGTCAGGATGGGAAACACATATACACCCATGGCTGACTCATGTGAATGTATGGCAGAAACCACCACAATATTGTAAAGTAATTAGCCTCCAATTAAAATAAATTAAAAAAAAAGAAAAAATACTTTTATTAGGGTATAGTTAATTTACAATGTTGTGTTAGTTTCTGCTGCTGCTGCTGCTAAGTCGCTCCAGTCGTGTCTGACTCTGTGTGACCCCACAGATGGCAGCCCACCAGGCTCCCCCGTCCCTGGGATTCTCCAGGCAAGAACACTGGAATGGGTTGCCATTTCCTCTCCAGTACATGAAAGTGAAAAGTGAAAGGGAATTCGCTCAGTTGTGTCCGACTCTTAGTGACCCCGTGGACTGCAGCCTTCCAGGCTCCTCTGTCCATGGGATTTTCCAGGCAAGAGTACAGAAGTGGGGTGCCAAATGTTAGTTTCTACTGTACAGCAAAGTGAATCAGTTAAATATAAATATATATCTACTCTTTTAGATTCTTTTCCCATATAAGTCATTACAGAGTATTTAGTAGAGTTCCCTGTGCTAACAGTAGGTTCCTATTAGTTATCTATTTTATATATAGTAGTGTGCATATGTAAATCTCAATCTCCCAATTTATCCCTCCCCTCCTTCCCCCTTAGTAACCATAAGTTTGTTTTCTATGTTTGTGACTCTATTTCTGATTTGTAAATAAATTAATTTGTAACATTTTTTAAGATTCTACATATAAGTGATATCATATAATATTTGTCTTTGTGTCTGACTTATTTCACTCACTATGACAATCTCTAGGTCCATCCATGTCATTGCAAATAGCATTATTTCATTCCTTTTTATGGCTGAGTAATATTCCATTGTATATATGCACCATATCTTCTTTATTCATTCATCTGTGATGGTCATTTAGCTTGCTTCCATGTCCTGACTATTGTAAATAGTGCCGCAATGAACATTGGGTTTCGTGTATCTTTACAATTTATGGTTTTCTCTGAGTATATGCCCAGGAATGAGATTGCTATATCAAATGGTAACTATATTATTTGTTTTTTTTTGAGGAACTTCCATACTCTTTTCCATAGTGACTGTAACAATTTATATTCCCACCAATAGCATAAGAGGTATCCCTTTTTTCCACACTGTCTCTAGCATTTATTGTTTGTAGGTTTTTTGATGATGGCCATTCTGACCAGTGTGAGGTGGTACCTTATTGTAGTTTTGATTTGCGTTTCTCTAATAATCAGTGATGTTGAACATCTCTTCATTTGCTTTTTTGATCATCTGTATGTCTTCTTTGGAGAAGTGTCTATTTAGATCTTTAGCCCTTATTTTGATTCAGTTGGTTGCTTTTTTGATATTGAGCTGCATGAGCTATTTGTATATTTTGGAGATTAATCTCTTGCTGGTCACTTTGCAAATATTTTTTCCCATTTTGTTGGTTGTCTTCATATTTCATTTTTTAAAATAACATGTTTATTTTGCCCTTTTTTGTTATTAAAGTAATACATGCTCATGATAGAAAGTTTGTCTAGGATGTTTTCCACCAGTTCTCTAGATACCAACTGGGCAGCCAACAATTCAATTCAATTCAATTCTTATGCTAATTTCTAGAATTATTGCAGAACTCATAGAACTCAGTCCCACAAGACTACCCTCACTCAGACTTCAGTTGAAAGTTCCAGGTCCCCACGTTACTTGCCCTTCTGTCCAACTTGACTACAGATTTAGGATTTCCCACACCACCCTCCCTTCAGGTTTGATCCTTTGCTTGAATGACTCACAGAATTTAGGAAAACACTTTACATACTATTACTGGTTTATCATAAAGAACACAACTCAGGAATAGCCAAATGGAAGAGGTACATAGGGCAAGTTATGGGATGGGGAGTCCAAAACTTCCATGCCCTCTCTGGGCAAACCGCCCTCTCAGCAGCTTGATGTCATCACCAAACACTCTCTGAATCTTACAGTTCAAAAGTATTATAGAGCTCAATCTCCAGTTCCCTTCCTGGAGGTTGGTGGGTGACGCTGAAAGTTCCAGTCATCTAATCACTTGATGCTTCAGGTGACCAACCCATCCTTAGGCTATTTAGGGGCTGCAACCTAAGTTACTTCAGTAACGTAAACTCAGGTGTTATTGAAAGGGGCTTGTTATGAATAACAAAAGACACTCTTATCACTCAGGGAATTCCGAGGGTTTTAGGAACTTCAAATAGATGGGGAAACAATGGAAACAGTGAGAGAGAATTTATTTTGGGGGGGCTCCAAAATCACTGCAGATGGTGATTGCAGCCATGAAATTAAAAGACATTTGCTCCTTGGAAGAAAAGTTATGACCAACCTAGACTGCCTATTAAAAAGCAGAGACATTACTTTGCCAACAAAGGTCCATTTGGTCAAAATTATGGTTTTCCAGTAGTCATGTACGGATGTGAGAGTTGGACTATAAAGAAAGTTGTGCACCAAGGAATTGATGCTTTTGAACTGTGGTGTTGGAGAAGACTCTTGAGAGTCCCTTGAACAGCTAGGAGATCCAACCAACCCATCCTAAACGAAATCAGTCCTGAATATTTATTAGAAGGACTGATGCTGAAGCTGAAATTCCAATACTTTGGCCACCTGATGGGAAGAACTGACTCATCTGAAAAGACCCTGATGCTGGGAAAGATTGAAGCCGGGAGGAGAAGGGGACAACAGAGGATGAGATGGTTGGATGGCATCACTGACTCAATGGACATGAGTTTGAGTAAACTCTGGGAGTAGCTGATGGACAGGGAGGCCTGGTGTGCTGCAGTCCATGGGTCGCAAAGAGACAGACACGACTGAGTGACTTAACTGAACTAGGAACTTCATACCAGGAACCTGGGACAAAGACCAAATGTATATTTTGTCTCTGACCACTAATCTCTTATAGCAAAAGCATCATGTAAGTCAAAAGATCCTGGTCCTTCACTAGAGTCACATTCAGTCATTAATTAGTCTAGTCCATCATCACATCATATGAAAATGTCTTCAGGGGTGAGACCACTCAGATGTGTGTGCTTCTGTTTGATCTTGTCAAGTTACAAAGGCACAAGTAGTCTCAGCAATACATGGTTTCATCTTTTCAAGCATTTGGTGTAATTGAGCTAAAGTGAAAGTTGCTCAGTTGCATCTGACTCTTTGTGACCCCACAGTCTGTAGCCTGCCAGGCTCCCCTGTCCATGGAATTCTCCAGGCTAGAATACCAGAATGAGTACCTTCTCTAGAGGATCTTCCCAAACCAGGGATTGAACCCAGCTCTCTCGCATTGCAGGTGGATTCTTTACCTTCTGAGCCACCCGGGAAGCCCATAATTGAGCTAAAAGACAGTATTATTCCCTTGCTCTGAGCCTCTGTTGAGATTGTAATATGATATTAGATTTCCTTCATTTGCATAGCCCATTGATTCATTCCGTTACCCTGAACTACTGTTCCTCCTTCTCTCCATTTATTTATACCTAAACTTTTCCACATTTGGAAGGAACTTTAGATTTAGCAACTGTGCTGTTCTAGATTTCAGGCAACATACTAGTGTAGTAAGTGCTTCCCCTTCAGTTCATTTCTATTCATATAGGGTAGAATTACTTAGCTACATAACCACTGGGCTATTTTTTTTTTTTTACCACCAGGCAATAGCTACTTTCGAGTGTTAACCTTGATTTTGTCAAATAGAATGAAGGCACTACCTGCCCTGCCAGGCCTTTAGGAATTCTGACATAAAGGTGTAAAACTATAGTTATAATTTCTTGCCTAGGAATCATCCCTGTTTCTGGCACTTGTAGTTGCATCCCAGGTCCTGTGACCACAGGGCATCAGATTGGAAAGAGAAAGTTGAGGTATATGGAGAAGAAAACAAAAAGTATATTTATCATACCAGTGTCCTCTCTACTTGGAAAGACTCATATGGTCAGACCATCATCTTCCTTTCGTGAAAAAAATTGCATAATCATACCAGCAGCCTCTCACCACCCTCTCTTCCCCAGAAAAACAGAGGAATCCCTCTAGTGGGAACAACGCTGCCTTAGCCCTATTATGTTGTATCTTTTTTTTTTATGTTTTAATCTATTAAAATTTTTTTGTTATGGTAAAAGTCACATAATATAAAACATACTATTTTAACCATATTTAATACAGTTTAGTGGCACCAAGTGCATTCACGTTATTGTGCAACTCTCACCATCATCCATCTCCTGAATTTTTTACCTTCCTAAATTGAGACTCTGTCCCCATTAAATACTAATTCCCCGTTCCCTCTCCCCACCCTCTACCCCCCAGCCCCTTCTGTCTCCCAGAGTACTATCTGACTCCTTGAATTTGACTATTCTAGGTGTCTTGTGTAGATGGAATCAAACAGTATTTGTCTGTACCTGATGTATATTGGAATGCATTTGAAGGTCAACTTAAAATTTAATATATATCCTACAAACAGATTGTATCTTCTTTTTTTTTTTTACTCTTGAAAACATGTTAACCAACCCTTCATGCCTCCATCTCCCCCTGTTTTAAACAAGGAGTATTTCAAATGCTTGTTCCAATTTTCTATGAAACTTATTCTGAGAAGAATCTCTCTGACTATTCATTATTTGGCATTATAAGCTGTAAAGTGTGTTCCTTTCTCTGATAAAATGTGATTTGATGATCCAAATGTGTTCAATATCTTCTATTCCAATTCTTTTATAGTACTTGGACTCTGCATCTATCACCAGGTAAGCAAAACTCAGTAGAGAGTCAATGTCTATTCTGTCAAAACCCATTTGTAGCCCTACTGGGGCTACTGACGTTGGTTCAGTATAATCCACTTACCACCTATGCATGGGGTCTTCCCCCTGAGGAATCCCCCCATAGCCATCTGCAGCCTCTGTTTCTCTTGTTGGCATACTGAACAGTTCTTGTTGGCATTTTGAGCCTCAAAGAGTACAAAAGGAATATGTCCAGATTCAGCCCTCTGCACTACTTTGGTCCCCAAATGTCTACTCATTTCATGGACCCAGGTTGGCATCTCAAGCTAATATACCACGATATCCAACCACAGTATCCATGGATGACTGATCATCATCTAGTCTAGAAGGAGGTTCTTCTGTTGAACATCAACCTGTCCTACTTTAATGTACTCTCCAGTTTCCATAGTGATTTCTGCAGGGTTCTACTCCATGTGGGCATCCCTTTAATAGGCCAGATTTCTATTGCCTTCTGCCTATCAATATGGCCAGGTCATTGACCATCACACATTAGTCAGGTAAAAACCAAAACATAGAGGCTTTCATCATTGTTCGATTCTTCCATCACTGCTAGGAAAGCAGCGTGTAATTAACCCCACCAAACTGAATTGTTTTTACCTTCTTCAATCTTCTGATTGAAGAAGGTCTTTCAAATAGGATATCGGCTATTTACCTTGGACTGCCATCCATACATCAAGCAGACCTTTGTTGGTCAGTCAAGAGGTGTTTGGGCTTCCCAAGTGATGCCAGTGGTAAAGAATCTTATGATACAGGAGACATAAGAGACTTGAGTTCAATCCCTGGGTCTGGAACATCTCCTGGAGTAGATATTGGCAACCCACTCCAGTATTCTTGCCTGGAAAATTCCTTGAACAGAAGAGCCTGGCAGGGGCCACAAAGAGTGAGACACAACTGAGCGACTGAACACAAGAACTGTTTATAGGGGAAAGAGACTCACAGACATAGAGAACAAATTAATGGTTGCTGGGGTTGGGGCAGGGAGAGGATGCTGGGAAGGGATAGTTTGGGATGGACATGTATACTCTGTTATATTTAAAATGGATAACAAACAGGGATCTACTGTATAGCACATGGAACTCTGCTCAATGTTATAGGGCAGGTTGGATGGGAGGGGAGTTTGGGGAGGATGGATACATGTATATGTATGACTGAATCCCTTCACTGTCCACCTGAAACTATCACAACATTGTTAATTGGCTATACCCCAATAAAAAATAAAAAGCTTTAAAAAAAGAGAGCAGTTTATAGGGCACTGTCCAAGTGATGATAGAATCTGGCAGCTCCTTACACAGTTCCAAAGTCAGTCCTAATAGAAAAGAGGCTCCCTGCTTATATCTCCAGCTTGCATTCTCTTGTAGCATAATCCTGTGTAAGCCATTTCCATTTTCTTGTGGCACTCTTCTGGGCATTGCCCTCCTCATTAGAACATTTTTCTGATACCATCTAAGATACCATGGGTATTTCAGATATTGAGATTATTGTTTGTCCTGCAGTCATCGGGGCAGTTTTCAGTTAATGTCTGATATAAGCCTACTACTTTCCCCTCAAGTAGAAATTATCTTTTCTGTCATCGCCATAGTTGTCACTAGGAAGCACTCCCAGGTTTTTGCCATAAGCCCCAATCTGTGCTCCACATAGAACTATTGCATAGAATTTTTCCATGCCAGTGCTCCGGCTTCTCTTCTACCCTGTGTGGACTTTGGCAATCTTATTCATCCTCATTTAGTATGTCCAATTAATATTACTTGAAGGATACATTTTCATGCCTCCTGTTCTACGAAAGAGTTCCCTGGTCAGACACAGCAACCGTTCCCATAATACATCCAGGTAAAAGAGATGCAATCACTTAGGACATAACCAGTTTTCCTCCAAACTTTCACCTTAATCCATCAACCCTTATATTCGTTTTTTTAAACAAATTGAAGTATAGTTGATTTACAGTGTTCTGTTAGTTGCTGGTATACAGCAAAGTGATTCAGGTGTACATGTTGTTCAGTCACCCAGTCATGTCCAACTCTGCAACTCCATGGACTGCAGCACGTTAGGCCTCTCTGTCCCTCACCATCTCCCGAAGTTTGCCTAAGTTCATGTGCATTGTATTGGTGATGCCATCCAGCCATCTCGTCCTCTGACGCCCTCTTCTCCTTCTGCCCCGAATCTTTCCCAGCATCAGGGACTTTCCCAATGAGTCTGCTGTAACTCGCATCAGATGACCAAAGTACTGGAGTTTCAGCTTCAGCATCAGTCCTTCCAATAAGCATTCAGGCTTGATTTCCCTTAAGATGAACTGGTTTGATCTTGCTGTCCATGGGACTCTCAGGAGTCTTCTCCAGCACCACGGTTCCAAGGCATCAATTCTTTGGTACTCCACCTTCTTTACGGTCCAGCTCTCACAACTGTACATGACTACTGGGAAGATCATAGGCTTGACAATACGGACCTTTGTCAGCAGAGTAAAGACTGTCTAGGTTTGTCATAGCTTTCTTGTCAAGAAGCTAATGCCTTCTGATTTCATGGCTGCAGTCACCATCCTCAGTGATTTTAGAGCCTAAGAAGAGGACATTCGTCACTACTTCCATCTTTTCCCCCTCTCTTTGCATGAAGTAATGGGGCTGGATACCATGATCTTAGTTTTCTTAATATTTAGTTTTAAGCTGGCTCTTTCATGCTCCTCCTTCACCCTCATCAAGAGGCTCTTTTGTTCCTCTTCACTTTCTGCCATTAGAGTGGTATCATCTGCATATCTGAGGTTGTTGATGTTGCTCCCACCCATCTTGATTCCAGCTTTTAACTCATCTAGCCTGGCATTTCTCATGATGTGCTCAGCGTATAGATTAAACAAACGGGTGACAGCAGACAGCCCTGTTGAAGACCTTTCTCAATCCTGAACCAATCAGTTATTCCATACAGGGTTCTAACTGTTGCTTCTTGACCCACATACAGGTTTCTCAGGAGACAGGTAAGATGGTCTGGTATTCTGGTATTCAGTTTTGCATATATATATATATATAAATATAGACTATTTTTCATGTTCTTTTCCATTATGATTTATACAAGATATTGAATATAGTTCTTTATGACTTTGTTGTTTATCTATTTTATATATAGTAGTTTGTATCTGCTAATCCCAAATTCCTAATTTATTTCTCTCTCAGCTCCTTTCCCCTTTGGTAACCTATAAGTTTGTTTTCTAAGTCGATGAGTCTGTTTCCATTTCATAAATAAGTTTATTTGTGTCACATGTTAGATTCCATGTATAAGTGATGTCATATTTGTCTTTTTCTATCTGACTTACTTCACTTAGTATGACAGTCTCTAGGTCTATCCATGTTACCTCAAATGGCATTATTTCATTCTGTTTTATGTCTGAGGCTGGTGACTCAGTGGTAAAGAATCTGCCTGCCCTTGCAGGAGACGTGGGTTTGATTCCTGGGTGGGGAGGATTCCCTGGAGAAGGAAATGGCAGCCCACTACAGTGTTCTTGCCTGGGAAATCCCAGGGACAGAGGAGTCTGGCAAGCTACAGTCCATAAGGTTGTAAAAGAGTTGGACAAGGCTTAGCAACTACACAATAATAACAAGTATTCCATTGTATATATATACCACATCTTTATGCGTTCATCAATCGGTGGATATTTAGGTTGCTTCAGTATCTTGGTTGTTGTAGATAGTGCTGCAGTGAACACTGGGCCACACGTATCTTTTTGAACTATAGTTTTGTCTGGATATATGCCCAGGAGTGGGATTGCTGGATCATATGACAACTCTATTTTTAGTTTTTTGAGGAACCTCCTTACTGTTTTCCATAGTAACTGCACCAATTTACATTCCCACCAACAGTGTTGGAGGGTTCTCTTTTCTCTACACCCTCCCCAGCATTTATTATTTGTAGACTTTTTCATTAAGGCCATTCTGATCAGTGTGAGGTGGAACCTCATTGTAATTTTGATTTGCATTTCTCTAATAATTAGTGATTTTGAACATCTTATCTTGTCCCTGTTGGCCTGTTGGCTTATTGGCATGTATGTTTTCTTTGGAGAAATGTCTATTTAGGTCTTCATCCCAGTTTTTTAAATTACAACTCTAAGTTAGCCTCCTCCACAGGGGTTAATTTTACAATATTAGGTAAGGGAGATGTTTCCCAATCAGACATAATATCCATTCTTATAAAACATTCAGGTAAAGGAGGCACAATTTCTCCAAACAAAACCTGTTTAAAACATCCCAATTTTCATCCAAACCACCACCTTAATCCTATCAAACCTTACATTTCTTTATTCTGTCAATCTAATTGAAGCCAGGAAGATCCCCTGGAGAAGGAAATGGCAACCCACTCCAGTATTCTTGCCTGGAGAATCCCATGGACAGAGGAGCCTGGTGAGCTACAGTCCACAGGGTCGCAAAGAGTCGGACACGACTGAGCGACTTCACTCACTTCACTCACTTAGGGCTCCACTAACAAGTTCAGGTACCATGTTGCTTGAAGTACCCATGTCATGGAGTTCCAAAAGCTTTTCTTCTCCTCTCTCCTGACTGACAGAAGACTTTGGGTCCCTAAGTGACAGGTTGAGCTGGGGACCCTGGCTCTTTTGTTATGACAGAGATTAATCTGCCTGACTTGCTTTAGATGATTTCAGATCAGATTTCTCACTGCAATCTTTACCTTCTGGATTTTATACTGGAGTGAATAGAGTAGATTTTGTTGTCGTTTAGTCATTGAGTCGTATCTGACTCTTTGGGGCCCTTTAAAGCAGGGGAACTAGCAGGGGGTCCCTTTGGTCCACCCAGCTTTCCATAAGACTGACTTTTCAGGGATAACCAGTCCTTGTTGTTGTTTAGTCGCTAAGTCGTGTCCAACTCTCTGTGACCCCATGGACTGTAGCACGTCAGGCTTCCCCATCCTTCACTATCTCCCAGAGTTGCTCAAACTCAAGTCCATTGAGTCAGTGATGGTATCTAACCATCTCACCCTCTGCTGCCCCCTTCTCCTCCTGTTCTCAATCTTTCCCAACATCAGGATCTTTTCCAGTGAGTCGGCTCTTCTCATCAGGTGGCCAAATATTGGAACTTCAGTTTCAGCATCAGTCCTTCCAATGAATATTCAGGGCTGATTTCCTTTAGAATTGACTTGCAGTCCAAGGGACTCTCATGAGTCTTCTCCAGCACCACAATTTGAAAGCATCAATTCATCAGCATTCAGCCTTCTTTATGGTTCATCTCTCACATCCGTACATGATTACTGGTAAAACCATAGCTTTGACTATATGGATCTTTGTCAGCAAAGAGATGTCTCTACTTTCTAGTATGCTGTCTAGGTTTGTCATAGCTTTCCTTCCAAGGAGCAAGCGTCTTTTAATTTCACGGCTGCAATCACCATCTACAGTGATTTTGGAGCCCAAGAAAATAAAATCTGTCACTGCTTCCACTTTTTCCCCTTCTGTTTGCCATAAAGTGGTGGGACAAGATGCCTTCATCCTAGTTTTTTGAATGTTGAATTTTAAGCTTTTTAAGCTTTTAAGCTTTAAGTTTTAAGCTTTTTCCACTCTCCTCTTTCACCCTCATTGAGAGGCTCTCTAGTTTCTCTTCACTTTTGGCCATTGGAGTGGTATCATCTACATGTATGAGGTTGTCAATAGTTCTCTCAGCAATCTTGATTCCAACTCGTGCTTCATCCAGCCTGGCATTTCACATTATGTACTCTGCATATAAGTTAAATAAGCAACGTGACAATATACAGCCTTGTCATACTCCTTTCCCAGTTTTAAACCAGTCAGTTCTCCCATGTCTGATTCTGACTATTGCTTCTTGACTCACATACAAGTTTCTCAGGAGACAGGTGAGGTGGTCTGGTATTCCCATCTCTTTAAGAATTTTCCACAGTTTGTTGTGATCCACACTGTCAGGGGCTTTAGTGTAGTCAATGAAGCAGAAGTGGATGTTTTTCTGTAATTCTTTTGCTTTTTCTATGATCCAACAGACGTTGGCAATTTGATCTCTGGTTCCCCTGCCTTTTCTAAATCCAGCTTGTACATCTGGAATATCTTGGTTCATGAAGCCTAGCTTGAAGGATTTTGAGAATAACCTTGCTAGCATATGAAATGAGTATACCTGTATGGTAGTTTGAACACTTTTTAGCATTGTTCTTCTTTGGGACTGGAATGAAAATTGACCTTTCCTAGTCCTGTGGCCACTGCTGAGTTTTCCAAATTTGCTGACATATTGAGTGTGGCACTTTAAGAGCATCATCTTTTAGGATTTGAAATAGCTCAGCTGGAGTTCCTAAGGCCCACTTGACTTCGTACTCCAAAATGTCTGAGTCTAGGTGAGTGATCACACCATCGTGGTTATCCAAGTCGTTAAGACACTTTTTGTATAACTTTTCTGTGTATTCTTGCCACCTCTTCTTAATCTCTTCTGTTTCTGTTAGAGATAGCAAAGGACTTGGCCAGGAGCATGTTTTTCATATACAAACTGACCAAATCCTGAGTCTATACCCCCCCAGCTACTATCTCCTTATCTAAATCTCATGAACTCAACTAATATTTCCTTTGCCTGTAATCAATCCAGGGCCAAGTACCAGACAACTAGAGATCACTTGTCACAAAGCCTGCTGTAATTATTCAAACCAACCAATCCTTAACTGTTTATCCTGCCTGCCTCGCCTTTTCTCAGAAAGTCCAATGAAAGCTCTCAGCCTAGGATTTTCCTTGCTCTTTTCTGTATTCTGACTGGCACTGGCACTTTCCCCTGTGGCCCTGTTTGTTATGTGGTGACCCCTTCTGTGGATCATGTGAGTGTAATAAACTTCTTCCTTCCAGGCCTCATTCTCATCTCCTTCTGTGGCTGCAGTAACTTTACCATGCTATATACAACGTGTGCATGCTTATGAGTTAGGAGATAGATGGGCTCCAGGTTAGACATTTACAAGTGGCCTCCTGTTTGCATTTCATGGGGCAGAAAGAAGTGGGCTTCATGCTGGATACTTACAGTTAGCCTCCTGTTTGCATTTCCTGAGACAAGAGATAGGTGGGCTCTAGTTAAGGCATTTACAATCAGCCTCCTGTTTGCCCACCAAAATGCAAGTAACAGAAGAAACGGGGTAAATAGCCAGTCTGGTCTCTTGTAAAAACCTTAAGATAATAGTCATGGCAAGGACAAAGAGGGGCCAAACCTTGTTTGCATGAAAGAGTAAAGGATCTCAGCCCCCCCACCCCCACACTTTGGGACAACGGAGACACTACACATGCGCAGAAAGGCTCCTTGGGGTCAAAAAAAAGGCATTAATGCCAGGCCATAGTGAGTCTTGCTTTTCCAAGAAGCCTTCACTTCAAGATTCTTCTTGGCTAAGGGTGCTTACACACCTCAGGGGAGAGTCCTGAGACAAATTAACTGGTGGGCTGGTGGGAGGGGACAAAAAAAGATGATTGGGCTAAGGGAAGACAAAAGACCTGAAAAACTGCCCCCTCATAAAGAATTTAAACTTTCCAAAGGTGCAGTTCTTTCTCTGAGTTCACCTGTGTGCCTTTCTGCATGTACTTTCCTTTTTAATAAACTTATTACTTTACTCGTCACCTTCTACCTTCTCACCTGAATTTGTTCTTGACTAGGCAGACAAAGACTAGGGACTCAGACCCTAACTTCTGACCCCTGTGGTCCAGTGGTTAGGACTCTCAGTCTGGGAAGCTAAGACCTTGCTTCTAGCTGCTGCTTACTGCTACTTGCTGCAAGCTGCCACTTACTGCTGTATATGTTTGAAATGAGTCAGAACACCCCCTTAATCCACAGCATTTACTATGACCTGGGTAATAGGCATATTCAGTGAGTGACTATCTTGGTTGTCATAAAGTCAGTCTCGTCTGGCTTACATATGAAACATATCAGCTGCTTCATCTGGGTTGTTCTACTTGGCACTTACAGAGGGAGTTGGATGGTCCTCTTTCTCAGCGTAAGCAGACCTTATGGTGGCTTTTATCCAGTCCATCAGGCTGACCATTTCCTCCTGGAAAACATGCTGTGTGTCTGGCTGGGTCATAACCATCTGCAGTTGTTTCATAGTGAGCAGTGGGTCCTTTATCAACCCAGACATGCTCTTCCACTCTATAGCATTCAGAACTAAAGACAGTGCCCCTGAATTAGTCACTCTCACAATCTGTTTTACTAAAAGTTCTCCAGGAAACTGATGGTACTGATTCACAAAATAAGACAACTCTTTCACATTCTACCCCCTGGTTTCAGTAGTTTCTTGGTTTTGCCTTCCTACCACATGAAGTACCTTCTTAGAGGTACTCTCTGCCATCTCTG
Organism: Budorcas taxicolor; assembly: GCF_023091745.1. Taxonomy (NCBI): domain Eukaryota; kingdom Metazoa; phylum Chordata; class Mammalia; order Artiodactyla; family Bovidae; genus Budorcas; species Budorcas taxicolor. The sequence goes on along the minus strand of NC_068928.1, from coordinate 39,884,805 downwards.
CATAGTTTTTCATTTTAGGGGAAATTTTGAGCCTCGTATCTGAAGCAGAATCCAACTGAAATCTGAGCTTGATCCGTCATCAAGGTCTGACCCAGAACTCTCTTCATTTCAGCTCTTGCCAATAACAGTGACCAAAGAATTACGCATTTCACTTTTTTCTTATCAGTTTGCATTTCTGCACATATCCAGTGAATCAGCTTCCCAAGAGTTGGATCCATCTCTGAATACTCTGGGTAATTTTATTTTATAGTAACTGATCCTAGCATAACTGCTGCTCTGTAACATGGGTGACCATATGGACAAGAATCAGAGGTTCTTCATTCCCCTCTTTTTCTTCCCAAACTATATGTTCTATGAGCAAGGGCCGTTCTAGCAAATCCCACTCCTGACACCTATTCTGGGATATTTTCCAACACCAACAACAGATTCTCCAGACATCAGTTCAATTCTGATACTAACTTCTGGAGTTAGCACAGAACCCACAGGTTAAGGGCTCAGTCCCACAAGACTACCCTCACTTCAAACACCAGTTGAAAGTACCAGGTCCCCAGGTTACCTGCACTTTTGTCCAGTTTGACTACAAATTTAGGATTTCCCACAACTCCCCCCGACTCCCAGGCTTGATAATTTGCTAGAATGACTCAGAATTTAGGAAAGCACTTTGCATATTATTACTGGTTTATCATAAAGGACACAACTCAGGAACAATCAAATGGAAGAGGTGCATAGGGCAAGCTATGGGATGGAGGGTGGGGTGGGGTGCAAAGCTTCCATGCCCTCCCTGGGCATACAACCTGCTCAGCAGTTTGGTGTCCTCACCAGTTGCTCTCTGAGTCTTACAGTTCAAAAGTATTATAGAGCTCAATGTCCAGTTCCCTTCCTGGAGGTTGGTTGGTGGCACTGAAAATTCCAGTCCTCTAATCACTTGGTGTTTCTGGTGACCAACCCATCCTGAGGCTATATAGGGGCTGCACCCCAAGTTACCTCAGTAACACAAGTTCAGGTATGACTGAAAGGAGCTTGTTATGAATAGCAAAAGATGCTCCCATCACTTAGGAAATTTCAAGGGTTTTAGGAACTCTCTGTAAGGAATTGGGGACAAAGACTAACTGTATTTTTGTGTTTTACCACAGTTCAGAAAGTTCATAAAAATAGAAAAAAGAAAAATCGACTTCTGATCTACCACTCAAATATAGTCTGTATTAGCATATGAAATACTTCCAGACTGTTTTTGTTACTTTTGAGCACTTTATTTAGCATTGTAAACATTTTGTATTAATATTTATGTTGATAAATATTATCAGTACTGCTTTGTGAATATCACTCAGATCTCATCTTAATGACATTCTTCAGAGAGACTTTCCTTGACAACCCAGTTATTTTAACATAGTAGCCTATTTCAATTCTCTCCATGTCACTTTGCAATGGATAATTTTGGAGTTTTATTTGTTTATTGTGTCTCTTTTTCCCCCTTCATGAGCTAGGATCTTGAGTTTTCTTTTTTGCTCTAGGTATTTGCAGTACCTAGAATAGTACTTGGCAGTAGATGTGCAGTAAATATTTGTTCAGTTAAAAATACACACATGCACACACACACACTTTTTCCTTAAAGAAAGAAAAGAAAAAGACAAAAATTGTTTCTCTGAATCGTCTTCTTTTGTCTTAGATTCTTAAGGCCCAAGAAATGAAGGTCTATATCTAAAACTTCTGAGATTCAAATCACAGCTTCAACTAACATTCCAGCTCTGCCTAGCTATACATTAATTTGTACCAGTTCTTAACCACAGAGACTGAAAATTGCTACCTGGCACAGGATGTGGTCATTTGTGCTGAGGAAAGGCATATGGTGTTCTACCAACTTTGTGCAACTTTCTGAAGGTGACAACCATGGAGTCACATTCAGAATGAGGCAAATGATAACCATGTCACTGGCTTGCATTTTTCCAAGTTAGGGTTTCTGAGGTCTGGTGGATAACACCATGAAGTTTAGGATTGAAATGGCGATCCCTATACTGCTTTCAGTCTGGGAATTTACAATTTATGTTAGAATTTGCTCTGGGTTCAGAAGTAGCCTTTGAGTTTAATGTTTTCAGATAGTTGGGGGGAAAAGATTAAATATTGAAATGTAAAGAAGAAACCAAATAACTCTGTTCAACTATAGGAATTTAAAACAAATATTATAAAAAGCCATGTGGTATATCACTTCTCGAGGAGTCCATGCAACAGTATTATGACCCTGATCAAGAAGTGCTTCTGAGGGTCATCTCCAACTGCTGTCATCTCCAGCTACATGTCAGTGGATCACTGGAATATCTGTCTATTTTTCTCACTTGTTAGGGGTCTGGGAGTGTCATGTAGTTCTTGGTAGAGACTAGAAGATATTATCAATCTTCTAAATAATTTGGGAAAGAGAAGAAACAGTTAAGTCCAATTTAGAAGTGAATAGGCTACCTTTAGCATTGAAAGATTAATTCATTTCATGATTAAGCTGACTACTGTCATATAATGTAACATAATGCTGGCACTTGATCGGGGTCATATATCTTGGGAAAGATTGTTACCAGGTGTCTGCTTTTTAAAAAGATACCATATGATCAGTATATACAAATTATACATGCTAAAATATGAAATAACAGAATTGAAAAGTAGCATTGCCTGAGAAAAGATATATAGTAATGAATCTTAATATATCGATATATTAAGGCACTTCTGCCATATTCAGCATGGGTTGAATACACCCTCCTCCAGAGGATCTTCCTGACGCAGGGATTGAACCCAGGTGTCCCATATCGCGGGCAGATTCTTTACCGTCTGAGCAACCAGGGAAGCCCTATATTTAATGTGGAGAAACATTAAGACTAGAATTAGGATTATACTTTTAAAGGGAATTAGGAGGACCTCCCTGGTGGTCCAGTAGTTAAGACTCCAGACTTCCACTGCAGGGAGCATGGGTTCAATCAAGGAACTAAGATCCCGCATGCCAAAAAAAAAGGTAATTAGAGAAATTTAGCTGTAATGTAATAATGATTATTTTGCTTTAGAGGATCTTAGTTTATTTAAGTTTGTGGAAGTGTATTTTAATGTCCTCCAGAAAGTTAAGACCAGACCAATCTTGGAATGTTTTAAATTCAGAATAATTGTAATCATGTTTAATGTACATATTTAAATGTGTCATGTGCCTCTTTCTAATTTTCCAACTCTTAGAAAGTTATTTTATAGAAAAATTAGAAACACTTACTTTATTTTTCTTTTGTGGAAAGACCAACTAAATTTTTAGAGGGAAAAGGCTTTACCCAACTAGTATTGTTGTTTGAAAAACAAAATAAAATATTTGGGAAAAAAACTTTTAAAAGGTGTAAACATTTAACTTATGTTTACTTGTTTCCCATACTTGTTTCCCTAGTGTAGGAGTTGGCAATTTTTTTTCTGTAAAGGGCCAGCTAGTAAATACCTTAGACTTTGGGGGCAACACAATTTCTGTTGCAGCTTCTCAACGCTGCTGCTGTAATGTAGAGCAACTGTAGCAGGTGCAGAAATGAATGTGCATGGCCTTCAAGAGCTTCACTTACAACGTCAGGCACTGAGTGGGTCAGATTTGGCCTGCAAGCCATAGTTTGCCGACTCTTGGCCTAGTGTATGCATGTTTTGTGTGATAGCTTGAGAAAGCTATTGTTCTTGAAAGGAACAGGGTTCATGTAACCATATCAAAAAGGCATCAGTGGGGGTCTAACAGGATTGTTTTTTAAACTTGAAAAATATACATCACTAACAGCTCTGTTTATCACACATATGTACTGTGGGTATAGCTTTATGCCACTATAGTTTATATAAGCCAATTGGTCACAAATAAAACCATTTGTGGATTCAGTGTTGTGTCTGCCACTCAGTCGGTTCCTCCTTTCTTCCTGAAAATGTAAATCTAGTAGACTGAAGCACTAGAGATATTTAAATCAATTCAAGTTTATTTCCTCCATGAGGCCTTCTTGTACTGTGCCAACCCCCACCTCCTCAAGTATGGTCTTAGAGCTGATGTTTGGGTGTGTGTTTAATTACTATTTATTTAAGCCTTATTATACTCTATCTGGATTTGTTTGTGCATGACAGATTTTCACCCCATTACATTATAAACTTTTTGAGAAAAAAAAAAACCCTCGTGGCCCACATTTACGTCTTTTCAAAAATACTCATCTAGGAAGCGATATAATCCACCTGGATTTTTGAAGAGGTTGAGAGTTCTTTTTCCAGCCTAGTCATTGACTCCTGTGAACAATTATTTCTCTTCTTAGCAGTGACCAACTCCATCTGTTGTCAGACTGATTTTTTTTTTAACTTTTTATTTTATTTTGGGGTATAGTTGCTTAACAAATAATGGTTGTGATAGTTTCAGGTGAACAGTGAGGGAACTCAGCTTTACATATACATGTATCCATTCTCCCCTGAACTCCCCTAAGTCGAACTGATCTTGAGCAGTAAGAAATAACCAAGGGTTCCCCAGGTCTTTATTTTTGTTTAGCATCGGATGAGTGCTGGGAGTATCATAGGTGCTTCACTGAATACAGAGGATATTGGGACTTTCCTATTGGATCGAAAATGTCATTGAGATATTGTACCGTCAAAAGTAGAAATTAGAGCAATCATAACGTATCACAAGAGAAAATATTCTTATTGTTTGTATCTGGCCTGTGTTCACAGAAGAATACAATAAATTAAAGCCTCTGGAGATCAGAGTTAGAGGTAAAATGTGTTTTAACGGTGGTTGTACCTAGGATATAACTAGGTAGAGATGACACACCAGATGGTGGGATGTCATCCTAGCAGGGCCCTGTGAAAAAGAAATGCAGTTAAAGGCAGCATGTCTGACATAGAACCTCACAGCTTTTGTTTCAGTCCTTCTTCCTCTGAAATTGAATCCCTAACCCTTGCCATTTCCCACTTAGAATAGGGAAGGAAAAATTCCATCATCTGTATGTTTTGAGTTTTTGAATATGGTGATGGCATTGCTTTTCTTCTTTAAATAATTAGGGAATATAAATTTGGCTACCAATACCCTGCATTTAATATTCTACTGGCCTCCATTTTTCAGCATTCCCCTATCAACTACCATCTCTTTCTACTTAGGCTAGCATTTTATTCTTGAGCTGCTACTGGGCAAAAAGTACACAATATATCTCAATATCTATCAGCTTCGGCTGTTTATTCTGCTTAAGTGGCACATTTACCCTTCGTATTAGTTTCCTAGGGCTTCTATAACAAATTACCACAAACTGGGTGGCTTAAACAGCAGAAATTTATTCTCTAATAGTTCTGGAAGTTAGACGTTCCAAATGAAAGTGTCAGCACCACTATGGTCCCTCTAAAAGCCTCTAGAATAGAATCCTTCCTTGCCTCTTTCTAGCTTCTGGTGACTCCCAGCAATCCTGGGTGTTCCTTGGCTTGTACCAGCACAACTGCAATTTAACCATCACAGGGCCTTCTGTGAGTGTATTGATGTGTGTCTTCTCCTTTTCTTACAAGAACACTAGTCACTGGGTTAAAAGCCCATCCAGTGTGACCTCCTCTTAACTAATTACACCTATAATGACCCAATTTCCAAATAAAGTCAAGTTCTGAAATTTCTGACAGACATGAACTTTGGGGGTACACTCTTCATCTTCAGAATCTTTAGGACCGAATATTGGCTATACCTGGTTCTCATTGTGAAATAGATTTCTTTTTAAATAAATATACAGTGGTGATCAAGTAGTGTATTTATTTAATTATTCGTTTATGTAAGAGTTAGGATCGTGACCATGAGAAAACTTGAATCTGATCATTTTTCGAAAGGCCTTAAATTTTCTCTATGGTGATGCTATGCTTAGAACTTTAGAAAGTTTGAAAGTTAGAAAGTTTGCTGAAAACAAATCATTCTCCTCCCCTTAGGAGCTAGAGCTCCCGTCCTCAGTAGTTCTCCATGTCAGAGTCTTATTGTCTTTTGAGGTGTACGACTTTTTTGCACTCATGAGAAATACAAACTATTTTGATGCTTCTGAAAGGGGGAAAAAAAAAGCCACATTTGTGGCTTATGGATGCTAATTACTGCTACATTTAGATGTGTGAAGGAGGGGTCTATGGCTGGAGGGAGCTGGGAGAGACCGAGTCAGCCTCGCCTAGGCGCTCACTGAGGTTCCAGTGGTACTGCTAAGCACACGCAAGTACATGCTTCAAAAGGAAGTGCCGTTTTTTATCAAAATATTACATCTCTCAAGCCCAGATCAAGACCTGCCGCTCATGGGATGCGGGGGTTATCTTACAAAATCAGCAGTGCTTTGCTGCAGAAGTTCACTCACAGGGGATTTCTGTAAGTGCTCACAATGGGCAGAGAGGCTTCACGGCTTGTACTGTGTCAAACGGGTAAGTTCTGTTGGTGATAAAACCCAGACACCCCTCCCTGACGTTTTTTCAAACAAAAAACACCCCAGGATTCTTTTTTTTTTTTCTCTCACCAACCTCTGTGGCACAGTGAACCACAAGGAAATTATAGGAAGATATTTGTGATTCATAGAAATGTACAATTGTAATAATGGACAGGAAAATAGGTCTGCCCACTGTCCTTAGTGGGCTCTCCAAGACTCTTTCCCCTTCCTTTGACTTTCCTTTAACTGTGGAACAATAATACTGGCGCCTCCTTGGAGTGGAGGCAAGAGGAGTGAAATGAAATGTAGATTACAGTCCAGTTGGTTAGCAGTATGCATGAAACACCCATTTGTGCCCAGTAACTCGGCCAGCATCTGCTCTTGCCAAGGGAGTTCAGCTGCTCAAACTGAGTTTGGCACCAGGCATGGTGACCGGGCCATTCTGTGCCCTGGTACATTGTGGTAACCACATGAATGCATCCTGCTGAGGGGTAAGAGGAGTCCCAGTGATGTGCCAGAGGCAGCTCATAACTGCTTGTTAAGTTTTCAGTGAGCCGCTGACTTCATGTTGATAGCTTGAAATAGGCTATGATATTTATACCACTGACATCAGCAAATGCTATGAAGAAGCTCTGGCCCCCCTCTGGGTTTTTAAGCATTTCCCAGCACGCCACTGGACTGAGGACCGAATGAAATCCTGTGCTGGCTCACTAGGTCATCATTTTTCATAACTTGTCAAAGGGGCTTTTTTTTTTTGTAATTTGCACAAAGGTGAATAGTGTTGGAGAAGAGTATGTGAAATATCTCCACAGCATAGTAGGCAGGATCCAGAAGTTTTGTCTTTAAGATATGGGGGTCACATTTTTACAGAGTTAATGAAATATAGGAGGGTTTTGGTAGATAATATTACAAAAAGCACAAAGCAACAACAGTGAAGTTTAGACTAGACATTACTGGACATATATTAAACTTTTAAAGTCTCAAGTAATCATGAAGCAGTTACTTCCCTACCTAATCTCATAACATAAGAATTTTAGCTTGCTCCTGTCAGAGAAAGGAAGAGTGGACAGCTGCAGGCAATCGCTAGTCCTATTATATTCAAATTGATGCATTGTGGCGGGATCTTACTGTACTTCGTTGACCTCAAAGGGTTGCTGACATGGCAAGGACAGTCTTTAGTCTCTTTCTCCTTTTATGCCAAGTGGTCAATATTTATTGACAGTAAATGGTCAATATTTATCCATTTTTCTTTTTGCCTTTCCATCCAACTATTCATTTATGCATTCATCGTCTGCACTGTCCCCAGTGCTCACTAAATAACTGTCAATTGATTAGGTGAAGAAGAGCATGTGAGTACATTTTGGCCTTGAGGTCTTTTTTAGCAGTGTTCCCCAAACCAGGATATGGGGAGACATTCCAAGGGTTACATGGATGTGGATAATTTTAAGAGAATCAGTTTCTATTTCTTCATCTTCATCATGTTCTCTTTCCTGGAACTGATCTCCCCTACTAGGCTGCTACCATTGAGGTTCTTATTTCCCACCTCCTCTTGCACAGTGACCCTTCTTCACTTTATAGAGGAAAGGCACATCTCTCACCATCGCAAATCTTAATTCTTTGCCCTAAACTGTAAATAGTTCCAAGAAGGGGGGAGGATGAGGTGAGATTGGGATTGACATATTTACATTACTATGTATACAACAGATAACTAATGAAAACAGACTGTATAGCCGAGGGAGCTATACTCAGTGACCTAAACGGGAAGAAAATCCAAGGAAGAGGGGATATATGTATACATGTGATTGATTCACTTTGCTGTACAGCAGAAACTAACACAACATTGTAAAGCAACTATACTCCAATAAAAAGTATGTGTATATGTATGTGTATATATATATATATATTTCCAAGATATCAAAGGGGCAAGAGATAATTCCTCTACTCAAACTTTCATAAATGCATGCCCCCTTCATCCATTTCATTTAGAGATGCATTCTCAACATTTTACTTTTTATGTTTAATAGTTATTGATCAAGATTTTTAACATACCTATATTGTTTTCATCAATTTTATGCTAATAATTTTAATGATAACTCAATCTCAAAGAAATTTTATTGACACATAGCAATTCATGGTAATAAAAATATTTTATTTTTGTATATAGTTGTTTTTTCTTTTCTTTTTATAGTTGTTTTTGTTATAGAGACATATGATAGAATGAGCAATAGAAGACTCAAACATAAAAGAATAGCATAAAGATAAAATTCTATGGGAAAAGGAAAATGGAAATAGAAGTTCAAGGAGAAATTTTCTGATTTTTTAAAGATTATTTATATATTTTTAAGTTTATAAGGGAGTAAATCAAATCACTAATATTTATATTCCATTACGAGAAGGCAATGGCACCCAACTCCAGTACTCTTGCCTGGAAAATCCCATGGATGGAGGAGCCTGGAAGGCTGCAGTCCATGGGGTCGCTGAGGGTCGGACACAACTGAGCGACTTCACTTTCACTTTTCACTTTCATGCATTGGAGAAGGAAATGGCAACCCAATCCAGTGTTCTTGCCTGGAGAATCCCAGGGACGGGGGAGCCTGGTGGGCTGCCATCTATGGGGTCGCACAGAGTCGGACACGACTGGAGCGACTTAGCAGCAGCAGCAGCAGCAACGCCCATTTGAAAGGGTGCAGTGAGTTTTAACCATCATTTTTTACAGTAAACAAAACTGTTTTTTTTCTAAAAACTTTTAAATGATAAAGTTATGATAAGTTATAGATATCAACCTAATATCCACTTAATGTCCACTATATACCAGGGGTAAATATAATTTTTCAAAATTCTTTGAGACTATGCAAGCAAAAAAAATTGAAGACCAACTGCTAACATGTAAAATAAATGCAGTGTAATATAAGGAGCCATCAGTTTAAGACTGGACCTGATTAAAAGCCTAATATAGACTTGATACCTCAAGGTTTGAAAACCTCTTCAAAACTATGTGAAATTTTGTTTTTCGATATGTGTACATTTTTCTATGTACAATATAGTTCTCACAGGTAGATCCACAACCTAGAAAGATGAAAATTCCCTGACCAACATGTGTAAGGTCTTAAGGCTTCTTAACTTTGCTGTTTTTTTAATAGTTTATATGTAATAGTCTCTATGCTTTCAACATAAACAATTTTGGTTCATTCTTGTGTGTGTATAAAATAATACTGATATGTACTAATTATGAAAATCATGAAATAAGCACAATCCTCTTTCTTTCTTCATCACCAATTTGAACCCTATCCTAGGGCAACCTTTTGATTATATTCCTTGCTGTTTCAAAAGCCTTTCCTTTTTTTTTTTTTTAAGTTTTGATAGAGAATGTTAGAAATGCTTCATCCACAAAAAATGCCAAGTGGCAACTTGGAAAACAGGTTTTTAGAAGAATAGACATCATCTGCCCCTGACAATTCTGTTATGTAGTTTCTCCTAGCACTTAATATTCAGCAGTCTAGCAGTAGACTGACATAGTATTCAGGCTTAGAGTTAGGAAAATTACATTTGGAAGTGACTGACAACACAGTAGTTTTAAAGCTTTGAGTTTTCAAAGTGTCACACACAGAGCAGATGAATGAAGATATCAGAACCAGGCCTAAAGGAGGACCTTGGTAATCCAGCCCTTGGTGTATAACCTTCAAACACCAATAAACAAGATTATCTGGATTTAACATGCGACCTTTCTCATTCTGACTGGTAGGTCCAGATGTTTTCTCATTCAGCTGCCTGGTTGAAATCTGTTTTTTAACCGACTGCAGTTGGATCTAGATTTGAGGCTGCAGAAATGACAATCTTGAAAACTGTATTCTGCAGTGAATGATGCTGTTGAAACATTACATGTGGAACTCCACGGTTTAATAATTAAAAATAATTTGTGGCCTTACCCTTAATAGATTTGTTAATTATGTCAACTGAATAAGTAATAACAGGATGGAAGTAGATGTTTCACTATATTAGTCAGTCTGGTGGCATTAAAAACGTTGACAAGATTTGTTAGGACCAGGCTTTTCTGCACCTGCGTCTGCAGAAGCAGAAATCCCAGTCATGCCTTTGTTACTCCTCAAGGAAGTTCATAGCAGCCCTGGAAAATATAGAAAAGGCTCTTTATTAGCGTCTCTTAAGTCACCCTAGGCTTCTGGCCATAATGCTCATCCACTTTAATGTACCTTTATTATCTTTCTTCATTGCTTGCAGTCCAGAACTATTTCTGGCATTTTTATATGAACTCTTACTCACCATGAACTTGACTTTCCAGTTCTAGTCCTTCAGGTTGTACTAGTTCTCTCTCTTAAGACTATATAGAAAAGATAATTCTTTATTTTCTTCTTTTCTAATGGGAGAACTAAACTCTCACATTCCTGAGTGAATCCTCAGAGAGCTTCCCCATTTGCTTTATACCACTGCTAACTTGTAGGTCAGAGATAGCACTCATTAATCAAGTAGTAGTCATAGCCTAGTAAAGCGTACTCAACCATTAACAGAATAGAAAGTGAGACATAAAACCACATAAAAAGACATAAAAACGCAAAATGTGACAAAGAACTAATACAGTTAGAAAGTCTGGATTTTTATGGATTTTAGTACAATTTAGAAAGCAAAAATCAATAGGTATTATCTGAAGTAGTAGATAATAAAATAATTAAGTACTGTAGAAATGTCCTATGAGGCCAATGCTTACAGTTGCTTGTTTTAGCCTCTTTCCTACTACCAATTAGCAGATACATCTTGTGTTTTTTAAATACAGAATTTATTAAATTGTTTTAAAAGGACATGAAATTAGTTGCACAAGAATAAAAGGAGTTAATGATAGTCTTATGAGGGTTTCTCATATGAGCTTAATCATAGCTCAAAAGCTACACTTGTCACGACGTTTCTTATAATTGGTGAATGAGCTGCTAAACTCTTCCCTCTTGAGAGAGTATTTATCAGTGTTGTTAGCTATTAGTTGTTGATTTTGTAAAAAATTCTTATAGTTTTCTTTAAAAAAAAAAACACAGCTATAATGTGGTTATAATTTCCATATCTTTAAGTGTCCAATTCAGTGATTTTTAGTAAATTTACAGAGTTGGGCAACCATGTTTTAGAACATTTCTGTCACCCTAAGAAAATTCCTTGTACCTGTTGGCAGTCAATTCCCATTCTTACTCCCAGCCCTAGGCAACAGCTAATTTGATTTTTGTCTCTATAGACATAGCATTTCTAGACATCTCATATAAAAGGAATAATACAATATGTACTCTTCTGCTCTGCTGCTTCTACTTAACATAATGTTTTTAAGTTTATGTATGTTGTTGCATGTACCATTAATTTGTTTCTGTTTATTTCTGAATAGTGTTCTATTGTATTGATAAAGTACATTTTGTTTATTAGTTCACCATTTGATGGATACTCTGATTGTTTCCATTTTTGTTTTGGCTTTTATGAATAATCTTGCTATGAACATTTGTGTGCAAGTCTTTGTGTAGACATAGGTTTTCATGTCTTTTGGGTAGATACCTAAGAGTGGGGTTGCTGGATTGTATGGTAAATTTATGTTTCATTTTATAAGAAACAGTCTGTATTAGTTATTGGTTACAATATAACAAATTATCCCAAACCTTGGAAGCTTAACAGTACAGATTTATTATCTCAGGAACAGAGGCACAGCTTATCTTGTTCCTCTGCTTCATAATCTCTCATAGGCAGCAATTAAAGTGTTGACCTGGACTGCAGTCTCATCTGAAGGCTTGAGTAAGGAAGGATCAACTTCCAGATTTACTCGTGTGCTTGTCAGAATTCAGTTCCTTGAAGGTTTTTGGACTGAGGGCCTCCTTTCCTCACTGTCGTTTGGCCAGAAACTACCCTCAGTTCCTTGCCATGTGAGCTGTCTGGCTTACTTCATTAGAGAAGCTCATGAGAAGCACCAGAGAGAAAAGAGAGAGTAAGAGAATGAGAACAAGATGGAAACCATATTCTTTTACAGTATAATAAAGGAAGTGGGGAACTTCCTTGGTGGCCCACTAGTTGGACTGCCTTCCAGTGCAGAGGTTGCAGGTTCGATCCCTGGTCGGGAAGCTAAGATCTCACCTGCCTTGCAGCCAAAAAACTAAAACATAAAACAGAAGGCGTGTTGTAAATTCAATAAAGACTTTAAAAAATGGTCCACATCAAAAAAATCTAAAATAAACAGAAGTGATTTCCCATCACTTTTGCCACGTTTTGTTAATTAGAAGCACGTCACCTACATCCAACCCACGTGCAAAGTAAGATTACACAAGATATGCATACTAGCAGTCAGGGATTATTGGGAGCAGTTTCAGAAGGTTGCCTATTAGACTGACAAATTTTTTTTTCCCCAAATGACTGTACCATTTTTCATTCCACCAACAGTGTACTAGGTAGGGTTCCATTTTCTCCATGCGTTTGCCAACACTCATTTATCTGTGTTTTTGATGCTAGCCATTCTTGTGAGTGTGAAGAGGTATCTTATTGTGGTTTCATTTACATTTCCCGAATAACCAGTGATGTTGAACATCTTTTCGTTTGCCTATTGTTCATTTGTGTAATTTCTTTGGTGAAATGTCAATTCAGATCTTTTCCACATTTTCAAATTGGGTTATTTGTCTCATTATTGAGTCGTAAGATATTTCCATTTATGAATCATGCTTTTGGTATCAAATGTAAGAAATCGATTCCAAGGTCACAAAGATATCATATGTCATCTAATATGCTTGGCCTTTATATACATTATTTTGCCAATTTAATTACCGTAACTATCTTGTTAGGTGTAGATGTTATCTTCATTGCACAAATAAGAAAATTCACAGAAGTCAAGTGACTTGCTGAGATCACATGGTTAGTTAGTACAACTTGAACCTAGATTCTGTGTTACTCTGAAGTTCATTCTCTTTCATCAGAACTTTAAAAAAAAAAAGACATTCAAATCCATTTTCAGTGGGCAGAATGAGAGTGAAATATGATATTGTCCTTTCTTTATGATGATTAGTAGCCATTCTGGTGCTAGTTGAATACTGTTATTAGAAACCTCTATTTATGATCATTGGAAGTTGCCTTTTGAAATAGAAAGAGGCTTGTACTCCAGTTTGTTGGCTGGATTCCGTCCTGGTTTTATTCTGCCAGGCAATATTCCCTCCACAGTTTCTGGTGGAGCTAGGATGCATTTCTTGCTTGCAGCCTTGAAGTGTGTCACTGGGCAGCTGTTAAGCAGTTATACTTTACCCTCAGGGACTAACATGTTCCAGTGACAAAATAGCTTATTCCCTTATGTGCTTTTAATGTACATTTACCTAGGACAAATCAGTACTGAGTTCCTTCCATTGTTTCTTAGTGCTCTATTTCCATCATTTGGAAAACAGAGAGAGGGGAATGGATGAAGCAGAGAGGAAGAGAAGTCCAAATAATGTGTAGCAGGTGGTAAATTTTATATTAGTTTGTATATATTTTGTTTTAATTTAATGTTTAAAAAAGCAAGAATCTTTTCAATCTTAATCCTTATATTCATTTTTCTCTCTTCCAAGAATCCTCTATACCCTTTGTGTCTGGTTGGTATATCTTAAGTTAGAAATACAATTTATTGTTTTCCTTTGCCATGGCCTAAGACACTAGCCTTAAGCAAAATTACAAACTGTGCAGTATTTTAGAAACATCTCCAGCCTTAATTTTGTACTCTAAGCAAAGAACAAATAATTTTTGCTCCTTCCTTCCTTCTTGACTTCTTTCTTCCCTTCCTTCTGTTCATTTGGTAAGTGGTTGCTAAACTTTGTACCAGCAGAGTGCTAAATGTTGAGGGTGTAGACATTGACATCAAGGAGCCACTACACAGAGAAGAAACTGGGAACTAACATGGGGCGCAGATGTGGAAAGGAAGTACAGAAGAGAGAGACAGTGCATTAGACTGAGTATGAAACAAGTGGAAGAAATCCAAGAGGTGGTTGGCAGTATCTGTTGGGCTCAGCAGGCAGGATTGGCTGAAAATACAGATTTGGGAGTCATTAGCAAAAAAAGTTGGATCAGGAGAATATGTGGAGTGAAAAAACCGAAAAGTTCAAGAAACAGACCCCTGGAGGTCGTTCACACCTAGGAGACAGAAAGACAAGTAAACATGGAAAATAAACGAGGTAGAAATAGAAGAAGGAATGAATAGAGTTCAGGGAAGAGGTTCAAGGAGCTGGGGCAGGTCAGTGGCAGCCTGCTCCAAAGTAGCAGAATAAGAGGGCCTGAAGCCAGACCACACTTGGCAAAGAAATCAACTAGAAAACTTATTATCACTGTGGGGCTTGGGGTTTTTCCTAATGTATCATGAAGAGAAACTTCATAGCACAGCTCATTTTCAGACTGTTGTAGACAAGCTAGGGGGTGGTTCAGCAAATGGACTGACTTCTTCCTTTTCATGTTGTGTGTAGTCGTTCAGTCATGTCCAACTCTGCGACACTGTGGACCATAGCCCACCAGGCTCCTCTGTCTGTGGGATTCTCCAGGCAAGAATACTGGAGTGAGTTGCCATTTCCTTCTCCAGGGGATCTTCCTGACCCAGAGATGGAACCCTCTTCTCTTATGACTTCTTCCTTGGCTGGCCTTTTTATTATCATTAAATTGGTTCAGGCTGCACAAGGAGTTCGTTCATTCATTCATTTTTTCATTCAATAAGTGAGCTCTCTGAAAGGTTCTAGGGACACAAATATTACTGAAACCTGGCTTCTGCCTTGATGATACTTCTAATCTGTATGTGAAATAAATAATAAATAAACATGTTAACTGTTGTACAGTTAACATAACACACACATGTACTATGTACAAAAAGAACTACTTATGCTATGAATATATTTAGAAGACATTTTCATTCCTTCTCTCACCCATGATGCTGAGTTTGGTGTTATGACAGTTAGGATGTTTTTAACCAATTTAATTGTATTTGGACAACAATTTTTTAATTTTTCTAAGAATTATGTTTCTTTTTAATATTTATTTATTTATTTGGCTCAGTAGTTGCAGCACACAGGCTTAGTAGCCCTGAGGCATATCCTTAGTTCCCCGACCAGGGATCAAACCTGTGTCCCTTACTTTGGAAGTCAGATTCTTAACCACTGGACCACCAGGAAAGTCCCTAAGAATTATGTTTTAATATACTTTAAATTTTTAGGATTGAGCTCTGTTCAGTTTTTAAAAAGATAGAAAGATAAAGTGAATATTCTATACACAAGAAAATTGTGAATGAAAAGAAAGCTTTTTCTTCTGGATTTATAAATGAAATATCTACCAGGTCCATACTTTAGTCTATCTCTAGTATGTTTAGGCAACATCTAAAACCTTAACCTCTTTAAATATATTTTTTTCAATCATTATTTTTCAGTGGATGGCAGTTCTTTCTCAGAAATATAAAATAATAAACACAAAGATTGATCAATAAAGTTCATAGCTACAATGGACAGACATGAAAAACTGTATACTTTTTTTATAGTTTAGAAGGAACTTCCACACATCATGTTTTTCACTCCTCACAACAATTCAAAAGATAAAGAATTCACCTGGCCTGATGGTAGCTGAAGAACTTAGCCCAACTGATCGGCTATAAAACACCTATTTTAAAATTAGGAAAAAATTGGAAAATGAATCAGGCTAATAAGAGGTAAAATATTGATATCAATAGTGTTGAGATAAGAGGTAGCAGTTTGGATGATATCTACTGCTGATGTGTAGTGTATTCTTGTTAAAAGTAATAAATCTCCTCTTGTTCTAATGGAGAAGCAAGAGTTGCACTGAAATTATTAAGCAAAATTATTTTTACTTATTATTATGGCAATGAATGAGCTATTTGATAGTCAGATAATAAGACAAAGATTAATGTCTCTAGTAAAATCAAGGGTGGTTCCTTGCAACTGTAACTTTCTTCATGTTTTCATGTCAGTGCTCTTGACTTTGAAGTGATATGATTTACTGATTACTAGTTTAGATTCTTTAAGGGCAAATTTAAAGTCTGATAAGAATATGTTTTAATGAGAACTTAAGTCAAATCAAATATTATCCAAACTGCTGCCTCTTATCTCATCACTATTGATATCAATATTTTATCTCTTCTTAGTCTAATTCATATTTACCAATTTTTTTTCCTAATTTTAAAATAAGTGTTTTAAAGTCACAAGATGCCTATCATTTTAAATTTTAAAGGAAGAGAAGAATAAAAACATAATAGATATATCAATGACCAAAAGTTTTACTTTCATTGAAATTTTATTTTACTGGTTAGAAAATACTAAAACTTCATATTCTCTACTTCTCAAAATATCATTGGTTTTTCTCCCTCCTCACTTTTCACATAAAAATGTAAATTAGAAAATGAAAATGACCCATAATTTCAGTGTTCTTGTTTATACTACAAAGAAGCCATTGTGGGAAAGAAGTACAGACATTAATTTTATAAGGAGAACTGTTCTAGTTAATCTATTTTTGCTATATTGGGTGATAGCAACAAACTCTATAGACTAAATACCTACAGTACATGTATTTCCCATTTTGCTCTTTAGTGCTTCAAGCTTCTAAATCCTATTAACAGCTGTCAAAACCTGGTAAACTATTTAGATGCTTTCACAATTTGTTTAATTGGATAGTTAGAAAATGGCATGCTAGAAAAGCCCACCCCCCTTTTCTTTTAGCCTGGCTGAACATCTGTAGCATTAGGGCCTCATTATCTCTGAATTGGCATAGCAAATCAGTGGCATCATTAAAATGCCACATTAAGATGATTAAGCTTCTTTGTTATCCAGTTGACTTTTGCATGTGCCGAGGATTTCATGGTTATGACCCCCAATCTTTGTAAAACACTTAAACAACATCCCCTTTTGCATCTTCCCTGTCTAAAGCTGCTATCTGGTTTTGTCCCTTCTCACATCTCTGGCAAACTAGAAGCTATTACTCCAAACTTTGTTCTTTGAGTTGGATTCTGAGATCTCATAGTTCAGAGTGGAAATTCAGAACCCGCTTTTTACACTGGGAAGTTCATACTAAAAACATACTATCCAAGACATCCAAGTTGCCTCTTCTGTTTGCCATCTTTGATAGGTTCTTCTCTCCAACTGAGCATTTTATGTGCCTGTAAAAACAAACTGAGGCACAGTTGGCTGAGACTGCTATTGCCCCTGAAGGATTTAGATATTGGATCCTTTCCAAGACCCATTGTTTTTGCAGTGTCTCAGGTGAAACCAAAAATGTCTACTCTGGAGTGCAAGCCTTTCATGTGATAACCATCACCCCAGGAAATGAAACCATGTGCATCAGCCCCAGTGAGCCAAGCCTTTGTTCTCCTCAGCCTACAAAATTCTCTCTGGGGTGTGTGTGTGTGTGTGTTAGTGTGTGTCATCTTCCTAAGTGGCCTCTAGAACATAGACAAAGATGGGAGCAATTGTACCCCAGAGTAGGTCCTTTAGAAAGAAGTGCAACCTAATCTAATTTTCTATGGGTTAGATTCAATTTAGACATCTTTTTTCCCCCCTCTGGGAATGTTTAGCAATTACCTTTATCAGCAATTTGTGGTTTGGTGTGTTCTTTTCTCTACAAGCTCGATTATAAAAAATTTACTCAGGAGCCTTTAACATTTTTTATTATGAAGTATATGATACATTCAAAAAGGCAAATATATTTACATGTATAAAGAATAATAACAAGCATCCATGGACCCACCACCTGGCTTAAGAAATAAAATATTGCTAGTGCCTAAGAAGATTCTTGATAGTCTTTTAAGTGGCAATCAAAGTCATGTGTCTAAGAAACCTGATACATATAATAAGCGACTATAATTTACAAAACTGAAATGGCAGATTATTCATATTACAAAAGGTCTGTTCTCTGTACAAAAGACTTCGGGTTACTGTGGGGCTATTCCTCAAGTATATTCAAGTATTTCTTGCCAGATCTTTAAGATTTTCTGCCTTTATTAACAGTTCAGGTGTTGCCAGTCACTGACAATTGAAAAATCAAGGAAAAATGAAGATAAACACCTCTGAATGTATAATATAAATCTGTGGAACAGTATTATTGATTTTATGTGTAGTGCTGTATGAAAACAGAAACAGGAGAATTTTTTGCTAGTTTAAAGTATCAAGGAAAACTTCATGGAAGAAATGGCATTTAAACAGCATCTGCAAGTTTGAATAGAATGTTGATGTGGGGAAGGGCATTTTAGGTAAAGAAAAGACTGGAGAAGAGGCTTGGAAAGCTGCATTTAGTACGATGACTACTGTGCTTCTCAAACTTTGCTGTGTATAAGAATCCTTGAGGATTTGTTGAAATGCACAGTGGATCCAGTAGGTCTGGGGTGAGGCCTATGAGTCTGCATTCCTAATAAGCTCCTGGGAGGCATGCTGGAACTGCAGATCCAAGGACTTCACTTTGAATAGTCAAGATTCTAGTCTAGAGAGAAGGGTGATTCAGGAAATCTAGTGAGATATGAGAGGGTCAGATCAGCTTGGGGCAGGTTCTGGACAGGCCCCTGAATGTCTAAATAAGGAGTTTGGATTCTGTAAATAAAATGAAATCCTTGAAAGTTTCTGAACAAGGGTTTTAGTATACTACAGGCTGATTAATTCGATAATAGGATATAGTCTAAAAGAGAGGTCATATCCACTGTAGACCAGTTAGGAGGCTAACACAGTAGTAGATCCATGTACTATGTATTTACTTTGTATGTACTTTACGCAGAGCGCGGTTCTCAAACTCCATCGTGCATAAGATTTGCCTGGAAAGCATATTTTTAATGCATGTTTCCAGTCCTCACACCCTAAAATTTTTGGGCCCCTAAAATTTGTATTTTAAAACCCCGCAACCTTCCAGCAGTGTCATAGGGAATACTGAGTTAAAAAAAAAAAAAAACAAAACTGTGTAACTTCTGACCTCAGATAGCTTATATGTCCATATGGGAGGTGAAGTGACTTTATTAGTAACTCAGAGAAAGAAGGAATGGATTATTTTGCAGCTGGGGGAACAGGGAAGGCATAATAGAGGAAAATGGCAAATTAATTTAGCCTTAAAAGATGTGTTGGATTTGGACCTTTGGCAGTGTTGGAGAAAGATCTTTTTGGCAGTGGAAATAATAAAAGGAAGAATATTCAGAAGTTGTTTAGTTTCATTAAAGATACCTGAGTATTCCAAATCAACATTACCAAGATAGTTGGGGCCACATATTGAAAGGTCTTTTAAATTCTTTGTTTCTGAGTTTGCATTTCATGTTGTTGGCAGCAGAGACTATTGGAGAATTTGGACAGGCTCATGATGTGACCAGAGCTATCGTTTACATGAACCATCTGGTGGCAGAGCATAGGATGTGCTGGAAAGAAGAGAGAAAGAAGGCAGAGAGCACCATGTGGAGGCTACCACAATAGATCGTAAGGAGAGCAATCAGAGTTTGAGATTTGGGATAATGAGCACGCGAAATAGTAGGGAGGAGAAGCAGATTGGAGAGAGGGTGCGGAAATAAAACCAATGAGTGATTAAACGTTGGGGAGGGAGGAAAAAGAGACTGTAGGAAAAAAGAGAGGGAGGAAAGATGACTGTAAAGATTCTAACCTGAGTAACTGTGAAGATACCTAGGAGGCCTTTGGGAACACAGGACAGAAGAAGGGGAGAGAAATTATGTATTTGGGGTGCTAGTTGAAGTCTTAAAAGTGGAGAAAATTGCAATAGGGAAGGAGGTCTAGCAGGGAAGAAGAAAGAAGGATAGGGACAGTATTTAGGAGGCAAAACGGGGAAAGGAGCTAGAAGGAAGTAATCAGAAGGTAGGCTTCCCTTGATAGCTCAGTTGGTAAAGAATCCACCTGCAATGCAGGAGACCCCAGTTCAGTTCCTGGATTGGGAAGATCAGCTGGAGAAGGGATAGGCTACCCATTCCAGTGTTCTTGGGCTTCCTTTGTGGCTCAGCTGGTAAAGAATCTGCCCGCAATACGAGAGACCTGGGTTCGATCCCTGGGTTGGGAAGATCCCCTCGAGAAGGGAAAGACTACCCACTCCATTATTCTGGCCTGGAGTATTCTGGCCATACAGAATCTGGACTGTATGGTCCATGGGATCACAAAGAGTCAGACACGACTGAGCGACTTTCACACTCACTCACAGAAGGTGAGGAAAGAAGTTTCAGTTTCACTGAAGAAGTAGGAATACAGAAGAAGAAGGAGTGGTGGTCAACAGTATCAAGGGCTGCAGAGAAGTTGGGGAGAATGGCACACAAAAAACCACTGGATTTAATCATGAGTTTATTGACGATCTTTAGGGGAGCAGATTCAGTGAATTAAGAAGACAGAATCCAGATTACAGGCAATTTTATATCAGTTTTGAGATTGTAGAGACAGTAAGCACAGGTTACTTTTGTATTAAATCTATCTAGAAAGGGAATGTTGAGAGAGTTTGGGTGTGATGGGATAAGAGGCTAAACTAAATTTCAAAGAGAATAGAAAAGAGGTGTTGGCATCTAGAGATCTTGAGAACATAGAATCTATAGGTCTTGGAGATGACTTGATGTGGAGATTGGATGGAAAAGTCATCCAGTTTCAATATTTGGAGAATAGAAGAAGGAAGATGCCATGGTCACTCCAAAGACATCATAGGGACTACACTGGTGGTCCAGTGATTAAGACTCCGAGCTCCCAATAAATGCAGGATGCCCAGGTTCGATCCCTGGTCGGGGAACTAAGATCCTGAATGCTGCAGGTACAGATGGGAAAAAAAGACATCAAACATTAGAAGCAGTTTGGGGTTCAAAACGGTAAGTTTGATGTTAGTGTGTGCATGTGTTAAGTCGCTTCAGTTGTTTGACTCCTTGCAACGCTATGGACTGGGGCCTACCAGGCTCCTCTGTCCATGGGATTCTCTAGGCAAGAATACTGGAGTGGGTTGCCATGCCCTCCTCCAGGGCATCTTCCCAATCCAGGGATTGAACCTGCATCTCTTACGTCTCCTGCTTTGGGCAGGTGGGTTATTTACCACTAGATATATTTATTATTATTTTCAAGGGACACTAAGTAGAATGTCCCTCCAACTCCCTTTCCTCTGCTCCTACAAACTTTCCTCCCAAGGATTGGAATGAATCTCTTAGTCCTTAGAGCAGACTAGTTTCTTTTCTGGTAGTTTTGGTGGACTATATTTGGAGACTAGGTGCTAAGCCCAATAATCTCTCAGGAATCCATTTTGTGTCTTATATACTACTGTATTCTAGTATTCAGCTTTGTTTATCTTCACATGGTAAACCATGATGAATTGTTGATCCTCAGTAACCATGCAGAGAGGCCATCCAGATCTTTTATCTAAAACTGGTAAGACCCCAAGAGCAAATCAGGAACTCTCTTGGTCCAGTAAGTCCAAGGGACTGCCTCAATTTCCTGTTCATGTGCTTGGATTTGTTCCCTTAGAGTCTCAAATACTGTCTTCCTTGTTATACAGCTAAGTCCTCAAGAACAAAAGCCAAGGACTTGTTTTGAGCTAGGTCGGTGTAGTACTGAGTTCTAGGTCAAGCCCATTAAAACCAAAATCCTGAGAGAAGGAGCAACCTTCTTATGTCTTGTGTTTTCAGAAAGACTCAAAACATTGATTTTACCAGATTTTAATTATCATGGACTACAGAACAGCCTGAGTCTGTTCATATTAACATTTTATAACCCAAATGAAAAGGATCCATTTCTGCTGGCCTTTTCTATATGCTGTTTTTGGTTTTCAGTAGCTGAAGTTTTCCGTTGAGGTTGTTTTAAACGCCTACATGCAAACTGAAGAGCACTCAAGCTTTGGTGGGATATCACCCGCAGCTGGAGTGATGGAGGAGGAGGAGGGTACAAGCTTCAGGTGCATCCTTCTGTTTAAAAAAAATTTAAAAAGCAAAAACCACTTAAGGAAACACATTCCATGTGAAAGCAGGCAAGATGTGTCCAAGGAAGGGGATGACTCTCTCTCCATGTAGGAAATAGATATCAATTCATATACAACCCAGATACATAGGATGGGCCACTTTGAAACACACTGGATGTTTCCTGCAGCCCTCCATCTCTTCTAATCAAAGAGTAAAAGGTTATGAACCATGAACCGTGGTGAGAAGCAGTGGAACCGTGCTGCAGCAATGGCTCCTCTGTTGGTGGTTAGGCCCTGTCTTGCTCTATTAAGCAAACACAGTTAATACAGATGAAAGGTAACCTTGATAGAAGTGAAAATTGAAACTTGAGTAGAAGGTAGCAAGCCAGGCACAGCTGCAGTTATACTTCCTCCTGTGTGGCAACAGGAGCTGCACTTACTGGTGTTGTTTGGAAGGGATGTCATTTTTTTAAATATCTTTTCTTCAGAGTGTTTGGTCTTTAACATCTACACCACTGATGAGGGAGTGTGCAATATGATATAAGGAGCAAATTAGACTCTATGTGTCAGAGTGCAAGAGCAAATCCAAGTTCAGTGTTCTAATTCCAGTTCATCAGCTATTAACTGGCTGTTTAACTGTGGGCTAATCCCAAAAACATCTCTGTTCCCGGATTCCCTCATCTGAAGAACAAGGGTTGGATCAGATGATCTCTAAATTCTCTTCCAGCCCTGAAATCCCATTGACTTGTGATTCCGATGCAGCATTACAATTTCCAGTTTTTAAGAATGATTTTTTTTAAGTGAGCATTATGCAGCATGTTTTATATGTGAAAAATCCCTTATAAATATTTATTATTATTATATCAGGCAAATATTTTAGGTTTTCTTAGTATCAGTACATAAATTTGCCTTCTTCATTTCTTATGTTCTTCAGCTTAAGAGTGTTGCAGCTCTTATTGAAATAGTACCTGATCAGCCAACTCACTTGGGCCAGCCACACCTCTCCTATCCAGTGCTTTCTTCTAGGGCTTCGAGTTTAGCCCTCCCTCCCTGGTGGCTCAGATGGTAAAGCATCTGCCTACAATGTGGGAGACCTGCGTTCAATCCCTGGGTCGGGAAGATCTCCTGGAGAAGGAAATGGCAACCCACTCCAGCCTGGTGGGCTACAGTTCATGGGGTCGCAAAGAGTCGGACACGACTGAGCAACTTCACTCAACTTGGGTATTGGTTATTGGTGCTGTCCCCTTGCTTAGGTTGAGCTTCATTTACCTGTGTCAATGAAAGTGACTCCTTAGAAGGTTATGTTAAAGGATTACTTCTCCTTTTATCTTTCTCAACAGTATTTCACTAGTACTGCCAGCTTCCTCTATGTTCAGCGTTGTCTCTTTATCAGTTCCAAGAGAGAGAGAGATAAGACTCATTTTAGCAGTTTGTGTACATGGAAGGGGAAGAGGCAAGGCATGGCTTAAAATCAGGAAAAAAAAAAAAATTGTTAACTACTCAATTCTCAGTCTTAGTGACTTAAATTGGGTGCAACTGAAGAATTAAAATAGTATTTTCTTCTTGAAACCAAAGAGCACATCACCTTGCCTTGTAACTGCAGCCACCAAAAAAGGTACTAAATCTGAGAACCTTTCTTCTCCCCCGGTACTGGAGAAAAATTGCTCAAAATGTTTTTTTCATAGTTGCTCTGAGCAGTCATAGCTAAAATCTGTTATCTCTAATTTTCTGAATGGCCTAAAATGCTGTCATCTATTTTGTGTGTGTTTGTGTGTGTGTGCACATGTGTCTGTGTTTTGCCCTGACTGTGGCTCTGAATTCAAATAATCAGTGATCATCCTAATGGTGTTTTCTTGTTTTGTAGATGTACAATATTTTTAGCTTCATTTGGTATTTGTCAGTTGTGGGTCTCTGTTCTTTGAGCTGGTTTGATAGCTGCAAAAACAATCATTGTTCATTTCTTGCATTTTCCTTCCTGCAGATGATTCAATGAAAGTGAAAGATGAATACAGTGAAAGGGATGAGAATGTTTTAAAGCCAGAGCCCATGGGAAATGCAGAAGAGCCTGAAATTCCTTACAGCTATTCAAGAGAATATAATGAATATGAAAACATTAAGTTGGAGAGACATGTTGTCTCATATGATAGTAGCAGGCCAACCAGTGGCAAGATGAACTGTGATGTGTGTGGATTATCCTGCATTAGCTTCAATGTCTTAATGGTTCATAAGCGGAGCCATACTGGTAAATAGTCTGTTCTATCCATTGTTCTGAAAACTGTCCTAATTCAACCACATAAAAAAAGAAGTGGTGTAATTTAGAACTTACTTTTGATTACTTTTCATTGATTTTTTACATGATTCTGATATCGCTTTCCCTCTCTGCATTTCCATTTACCAAGTGATTTTTATTCCTGCTTCACCATGCATTTGTCAAGCATATCACAAATGCTATGAGTAAGGCTGTAGAGATCACAGTGTTCTAGGTCAGCCAAATATTTTTCTTCAGTAACAAGTGGGAGTTAAATTTTGTGATATGCTTTTTAAGCATCTTGCATATATTTTGTGTAATTTTTAAAACAGCTGCTGCTAAGCTGCTAAGTCACTTCAGTTGTGTCTGACTCCGTGCGACCCTATAGACGGCAGCCCCCCAAGGCTCCTCCGTCCCTTGGATTCTCCAGGCGAGAATTCTGAAGAAGGAAATGGCAACCCATTTAAAACAGCAGATCTCCTTATAGTATTGGGTTCAAATTTGGTAGATCAAAGGATTCAGTTTTTATTAACAGTTTAAAAAATTTATTTTCAAACAACAAAAGGCAGTCTATAGAGATGCATGCAAACTTAACACCACCAAGCCCTATAGATTTCATCTAACATAGGATATGGAGACTTTAAAAAGCATTTTTTCAATTAAAAAAAAAAGCATTTCTGGCTATCTATACCTTATTAGGACTTCAGTCTGTGACTCTTTTTATAGATTGAGATTATTTAAAAGGAATGCTAAGTAATGCGAAAACTTAAGTCTAGAAAGCACTTCTAAAGCTACTCATTTTTTTTGCTCTGATCCAAGGCAAGGTGATAGCTAGCCTTGCCAGATGAATGTTTTTTCTCTTCTAGAAGGAAGATTCCTTAAGTCAGTCCTAGGCTTCCCTTGAAATACAGCTCCCATCTGATCTCACAATGAACAGAAACTATGTGAAAAATGAGCTTTTGCCATAGGCATCGAATCTGTGCATATGCTTCGCCAATTGCTGGGTGATCAGAAATCTCCTTTTTGTCCTTTTTAAAGGTGAACGCCCATTCCAGTGTAATCAGTGTGGGGCATCTTTTACTCAGAAAGGTAACCTCCTCCGCCACATTAAACTGCACACAGGGGAAAAACCTTTTAAGTGTCACCTCTGCAACTACGCATGCCAGAGAAGAGATGCACTCACAGGTCATCTTAGGACACATTCTGGTAAGTGAGAGCAATGAGCATTCCATATCTAGTAAATATGTCTTTCTCCGTGCCCATTGAGGAAACTAGAAAGAGTTAAGTGTGGAGGTTTTAATCTGTCACTCGGTTCTGAAGGGTTACAACAGCAGAGACCTCTAGGGCTAATTACACTTCCATTAAGACATTAATTGCTCTCCGTCTGGCTCAATGGGGATGAACATCTCCTTACCATCTTTGCACCCCTAGAGAACAACACAGTCAGACAGGAGAAGCCTACACTGTAAAAATGCTTTTTAAATTTTTGCAAAAACATTATAGCCATCAGTATTTTTATGTAAAACTTTATTAAAAGAATATTTTCCTAAAAATATACACACATTATTCATTCAAAAGTCTGGATAAAGTAAATGATGTACAGTTTGTAAGTTGTGTAAAACTGTAAACTGGGTATGAATCTCTGTTGAGGGTAAATTTTGGCTAATCTGGGCTAATTTGGGGAGTTTGGGCCATTCTGGTCTAGATTTTCTTTTTTTTAATAGATATAATTAAAAATACAACATTATATTAGTTTTAGGTGTATATGAGCTAAATTTCTAAACCAAACTTTCTTCTTGATCACCCAATTTATTTTTAATCTAAAAGATGAGCAGCAATAAGAATTCATAAAAAGCTATGTTCTCTCTTGATGTTTTCACTCCTTATTTTAACCACATTAAACTAACATTTAGAATTTCCCTCCTAGAAAAATAAAACTGGGTTTATTTTCAAATTTGGGACCTCATGTTCTTGATGTTATCTGACAAAATTTTAATTGAAGGGGGAAAAAAGGGCTTGTTTTTATGTTAATCCACATTCTGCTTTGACTAAAACCCAGCCCTAAACCCGCAACTGGTCACAATTCAGAGACTAAGGATTAAACAAATCAGCCCCAAGAAAACCCACTGTGAGAGATGGTAAAGGGTAAAAGAAGGGTTTCTTTTACAGCTCATTGTTCAAAGTAATGAGTTAAGGCTGAGTTTGGTCCAAAAAATTAGAGTAGTTCTTTTCTATTGCTTTTTCCAGGTAAGATCCAACAATAGCAGTCATTTTTAAGATTCTAGAGGACCTCAATTTATGTAGAAACTTAACATTCCTAGCCCCAGAAAACCTGCATTTATTTTAATTTGTGATTCCATAAGGATCTTTCAGTGCTTTAAGCCCCAAAGGCTCTATTTTAAACAGAGCAAGAGGACATGAAAATAAAAAAAACTCTCAGTCCCTAAAATTCTGAAAAATTTCTGGTGTACATTTTATTGACAAGTCAGAAAGGTGAGCCCTGCACGCAGAGTTGAAGTATTATTTATAACAGTAAGGCATTTGGAGGAGTTAGGAGAGTAAAGGTGGCCTGTACTGTATGGATGAACTTTTGAGGAAATTTTTGCTTTATCTTAGAAATTAAGATGAAGTCATTTTTTGAAATTCCTTCTTATTTCTATTATTCAAAACGATCCTCAGTTGGTTAGGTCAGTTTTTATTAATTGAGCCCAGACTTTGCTATAGCCACTGGGCAAAGACAAGCTACATTTATTGAAATAGGTCAATGCTCTAAAAAGACTTTTAGTGGCTAATACCCACAAACTGCAGCATTCTTTACTTAAAGCCAGCTGGATGTCACAGAATACAGGATCTCTTCCTACTTCATTCTTAAACCACATGAATCTCCTTGAAAAATAAAATGTTCATTTTTGTATTTCTTTCCTGAAAAAGCAGGATTGGATTTGGAGCCAAAACACTGTGCTCCAGGATAGTGATTAAGTCTAAATCCTTTCATTTGTGGAAGGAACCTATCCTTTCAAAGAGTACATGAGAATCAATCATAGGCCATACCTTGTTTCAGTGTACTGAATCTGAAAGAAATGTAGATGCATGAGTATCCAAGTACTCTGGCTTCTTTGAGCAGTCTCCTTACTAGGGGACAGTTTTCACAGGGCCCCAATACACCGTTTGTTCTATAACCCCTGAGGGTCACTGAGTGCCCCTTGTGCTCTCCTTATAGTTGAGAAACCTTATAAATGTGAGTTTTGCGGAAGGAGTTACAAGCAGAGAAGTTCCCTTGAGGAGCACAAGGAGCGCTGCCGTACATTTCTTCAGAGCACTGACCTGGG
The DNA here is from genome assembly GCF_023091745.1 of Budorcas taxicolor. Taxonomy (NCBI): domain Eukaryota; kingdom Metazoa; phylum Chordata; class Mammalia; order Artiodactyla; family Bovidae; genus Budorcas; species Budorcas taxicolor. Next base: position 39,856,975 of record NC_068928.1, on the reverse strand, counting down.
TGAGACTGGTGAGTTCATGCAACACCTGTTCTGGACATATTTAGTGAGCACCTGCCGTTCCAGGTGGTAGGTTGCAGTGCTGCTAAGTCGCTTCAGTCGTGTCCAACTCTGTGCGACCCCATAGATAGCAGCCCATCAGGCTCCACTGTCCCTGGGATTCTCCAGGCAAGAACACTGGACTGGTTGCCATTTCTTTCTCCAATGCATGAAAGTGAAAAGTGAAAGTGAAGTCGCTCAGTCGTGTCCAACTCTTAGCACCCCCATGGACTGCAGCCCACCAGGCTCCTCCGTCCATGGGATTTTCCAGGCAAGAGTACTGGAGTGGGGTGCTGTCGCCTTCTCCGAGGTAGGTTGCAATAGTAAACAAAATACAAAAAACCCTGCCCGCGTGGAGTTTATATTCTCATTGGGAAAAACAGACTAGAAACAAAGTGAAAAAGTAACACAGTTTTGTCTGATATTTTGTAAGGTAGTAATTGCTATTGAGAAAAATAAAGCAGGTACTGGGGGCTGAAGGTGAGTTAGGAGAAACATCAGCCAGCTGACCTTTCAACAGACTTAAAAGCATGAGGGGAGAGCCCTACAGATCACTAGGCAAAAGCAAATGCAAAGGCCCTGGGGCTTGAATTCAAAGAAGTGTAAGTAGTCCTGTGTGGCTGGAAGAAAGTGAGTAATGGGACATGAGGCCAGAGAGGAAATAGGAAACCAGATCTTACCAGGCTTTGTAGGCCATTGTAAAGATGTTGGCTTTTACTCTGAGTGAAATTAAAAATCTTTAGAAGGTTTTGAACAGAGAAGTGACATGATTGGACTTCTCATTTGAAAAAAAAAAAAATCACTCTACTTGCTACTGAGAATAGGTTGTATTGGGGGCAAGGTTAGAAACTGGGGAGTCCAGTTAGGAGGCCATTGCAATAATTCAAGCAAAAGAAAATTGTCTTGGTAATTGTAGAGGTGGTGCAAAGTGTTCTAACTCTATATAGTATAAAGATAGAACCAGCCGGGTTTCTTAACAGATTGATGTGCAATGTGATGAAGAACGCAGCTGCCATTAACTACAATGGCAAAGATTGAGGGTAGAGGCAGCTGGAGGGGTGGCTAGGGCAGAGTTCATTAAAACCACAAGTATTTTCTTTGCACAGGGCCCCCAAATCATGTACTTGTCCACTCATATGATTTATTGTGATGTTTATATTTGGCTCTGGGAATTTCATATTTTATTCCATGGTTTGAATTACATGCCTGGTGGCAATTGGTTGAAACACCAGATGTCTTTCCGTGTATCAGTTGTGGTTTTATTTCCTTTCATTCTTGAGTTGAATGAATTCATTCATTCATTCTCGACCTGAAACTTTTTTGTGTAACATCCCTGCAGTTGTCCTTTGACCCATATAATTGACCATCAGCCTGGTTGGGCTTCCTCACTGATAGCTCAGTTGGTAAAGAATCTGCCTGCAATGCAGAAGACCCCGGTTCAATTCCTGAGTCAAGAAAATCCCTCGGAGAAGGGATAGGCTACCCACTCCAGTATTCTTAGGCTTTCCTAGTGGTTCAGACAGTAAAGAATCTGTCTGCAATGTGGGAGACCTGGGTTCGATCCCTGGGTTGGGAAGATCCCCGGAGGAGAGCATGGCAACCCACTCCAGTATTCTGGCCTAGAGAATTCCATGGACTGCCTGCTATTTTTATTTGGTTACTTAAACCAGTTGCTTATTTAGAGTAGGCATAAATCTTCATGGGATTTGGTGTTTGATGGTAGTGGTTGCAATTGAATAGTTTGAAAATTCTAAAACAGAAAGATTACAAAAATGTGACAGAAATAATGTGAAACTCAGGGAAAATGGAGTGGAAATCTTGAGTAGTTTAACTGTATCCGTTTTGAGTGAAAGGAAACTTTTGTTTTAGATAAAGCCTATTTTATGGTGTTAGGAGCTGGCCAACTGAATTCCGTTGGTGTGCACTGCTTCTGCTTTTTATCCTGATGGCATGTTTAGTTTTATCAAGGAGTTGGATTTCCTCCTTATTTCTAAAGAGAAATGTTTACTCTTAAAAACCTAAAACTTGGATTTTGACATCTTTAAGCAACATGCTTAAGCTTAGTCAGGCAATACCTGGGCATCTTTACTTGAAGTTCCATATTTCAGACAATAGACAAAGCTCTTACTATGAGAAATTCTCAAGTTATGAAACTCTTATATTCCAAGTAGAATCATTAATATTTAAAGCAAGAAAAATTAAAGAGAGCATCTGATCCCACCTCTTCATTTTACAGTTGAGAATACTGAAACTCATCAAAAATTCAATGACTTGCTTAAAAATCAATAGAACTTTTATTGTTTTCATGATTAGCTATTTTTTTATTTTCAAAGACATATTGGGACATAATCACATACCATTAAATTCACTCTTTTAAAGTATACAATTCAGTGGTTTTTAATGTATTCACAAAGTTATACAACCATCACCACTCCAATTTCATAACATTTTTGTCACCTCGAAAGAAACCCTGTACCCCTTATCAATCACTCCTGTTCCCCCCTCTTCAGCCCCTATCAACCATTAATTTACTTTCTGTCTCTAAGAATTTGCCTGTTCTGAACATTCTATTATGAATAGAATCATAAAATGTGTAGCCTTTTATATCTACCTTCTTTCACTCAGCATAATGTTTTCAGGGTTCATCCATGTGGTAGCACTTCATTCCTTTTTATAGCTGAATAATATTCTATTATATGGATTCACTGCTTTTTATCCATTCATTTATTAGTTAATGGGCATTTAGTTTTTTTCTACTTTTGGAAAAATGGCTTAATTAGTTATGTATTTTTAAAGCTTATGTATTAGTTAGCAAAAGTAGAATAACACACATACTAATTAATAGACACTTTTGTATATATATTTGTCTTGATGGTCCTGGAGGTAGGGGAAAACATGAGTAAAATATCCTCTATGAACAATAAGTTCAAAATTAGTGATTTTGAAGAAAGGTTACCACCTTACTTCCTATCCCCATGACCTTTTTAGGAATTTCAAATTAGAAAAGTGATGATAGAGGGGCTTCCCTGGTGGCTCAGTGGTAAAGAATCTGCCTGCCAATGCAGGAGACACGGGTTCAAGCCCTGATCTGGGAAGTTCCCACATGCCTCAGAGCAACTAACCCCGTGTGCGCCCCTGTGTGCCACAACTATTGAGCCTGTGCTCTAGAGCCTAGGAGCCACAACTACTGAGCCCATATGCCACGACTGCTAAAGTCTGCACATCCTAGAGCCTGTGCTCAAGAGAAGTCACTGCAATGAGAAGCCTACACGCCACAGCTAAGGAGTAGTCCCTGCTCACCGTAACCAGAGAAAAGCCCAAGCAGCAGTGAAGACCCAGCACAGCCAAACATACAGAAATTAAATTAAATTTAAAAAAATAAAAGTGTTCAAAGAATCTTTTTTGTTATCTTCAGTGGTACAAAGTGATTCAGGAAATACTGAAATACAGAGGTTGAGTTAATTTGCATTTCATAGGTTGGTTTGATGAATGCATGCAAAACACTTAAAGTCTCAGCAAAAAAATAAAAGGCTAACTAAGTCAGCAAGTTTTGATTAAAATATATATATATATATTGTTATGGTGGTTTCAGGTTAGAAAATGTATAAAGTCACAGCTTAATCAAGAATGGTGAACACTGTATGTCATGTCTATCTTTGATATTTCAAATAGTTCTCATGATTTTTCCTAAAATCCAAAATATAAAGAATCTTTAATTGAAGACAAGCCAATCCTTTGATTATTGTCAGAGCTCCCTATAGGGTTTCTATTGTTTCCTTCTTAAAATTGGGAGTCCAGGTCTGGACATAGTGTTCCATTTTGAACCTGACCAATATTGTATCACCAGTGGTACCTCTTATCCCTTCATCTCTAGGGTTTTTTCCTTTTTCTTTTCTTTTTGGTTGCATTGAGTTTTCATTGCCACACTTGGGCTTTCTCTAGTTGCAGTGAGCTGGGGCTACTCTTCATTGCAATGCACAGGCTTCTCATTGTGGTGGCTTCTCTTGTTGTGCAGCACAGGCTCTAGGGTGTGCAGGCTTCATAGTTGCAGCTCATGGGCTCAGTAGTTATGGCTTGTGGGTCTAGAGCACTGGCTCAGCAATTGTGGTGCACAGGCTTTAGTTGCTCTGCAGCATGTGAAATCTTCCCCGACCAGAGATCGAACCTGTGCCCCCTGCCTTGCCAGGTGGATTCTCATCCACTGTACCACTGAGCAAGTCCTATTACTAGCTTTTAAAGGGATGATGCTCTACTGTGGATGTGGCACTTATTCATCAAGTGTTGTTCAGTCGCTCAGTCATGTTCAACTCTTTGCGACCCCATGGACTGCGCACATCAGGCCTCCTTGTCTCTCACCATCTCCTGGAGCTCTCCCAAGTTCTTATCCATTGAATCAGTGATGCCATCCAACCATTCATCAAGTGCTTCTTGTAAGTTGAAGTGTAGCCTACTGTGAGAGCTGAGCCTTGGGACAAACCTGCCCCAGTCAGGAATCAGGCCTTTATGGAAGCAGGACAAATGAAAAGACCTTGGATTGGAGACCAGTCTGCAAAAGAAGATCGTGTTGGACAACAAGACTCCTGCCCTAGCTGATCATTTTCATTTGTTCTGATAGCATTCATTGCATTCTCATGGACCAGGCTCTGTGTCAGAGCTATTTGTAAAGATGAGTGGAGGTTAAGCCCCTACCCTCAAAGAACTCAGTCTAACAAGGGACTGAGCACTGGATCTATTAATTTAATATAAAGGTCTAACAGAGACACATGTAATGGTGTTACTTCAGCTCAAGTTTCTATACCAGACATCATCAGGATACTCCCAATTCTGCTGTCTTAATGGAGTATATATGTAAAGAAGAATGAATATAGACAACCACAGATTTCATTTTCTCATTAGCTTGATCCTTATTCCAGAAAGGGACTAACAGCTGGTATAGAGATTCATTTAGCCTCATTTCACACAAATTATGAATACTTGGAGCGGGACATATTTTTGTATGACAATGAGTTCTAGCAATAAGAAGATTTTTAAAGTAATTGAGTAATTATATTTATTTATGAATCTAGAAGTCAAAACCTTTTATCTTCATCCTCATTGTTGTGGTTGAGATAATACAAGCATGAGAATTTCAGGAAAAAATCCGTACTTTTACCAAATAGCAGTCCAAAGAAAGCGCTTAAAATGTTTTAAATGTCTGTTTTCCCAACAGATTATTCTTTTTAGAAAGTCAATACTAACTCACAAGTAGTATTCATTGTACATGCTCAAAAAGGCAACGGTTTTATGCAACTTTTTTGCTAGAACCTGGTTTGCTCTTTGATAGCAATCTCTTGTTAGACAATTCTTATTGCATAATATCACCCCTTTGTTCCACTCTCCATCAGCTACTGGCTGACCACACTATAGAAGAGACAGGAAGCAATGTCTCTTATTTGAGCTCCATTTAACACTTCAAGATCTAATGAAGGATTTTGAACAAAAACACAACAAATTATATAGTTAAATCTACAATCACTTTGAAATAGAAATGACATCATGCAACCAGTTAACTAAAAACCAGATGAACTATTAACACTTGTACAGAGATTAAAGAGTAATTTATTCTATAATTTTGATTTAGTATGAGTTTGATTATTTATTTTTCCAATATGTCATTAAAATCATTTTGCTAATGAAAATGGTTATCTCCCCTCTATACTAGTAGGCAAGTAACATGAAGGGGAACTGACCCAGAATTAGTCCTATTCCTACTATGCTCACTCATGAAGCAAGTGTGCAAATTGTTCCTTGCCACCATCCCATATTCCCCACACCCACCCCTTGCAACATTAAACTGCCAAACACCACCCAGGAACGGATTTCCTATTTCGTCATTTAAACCCATTATCTTGTTGCCTCACTATCTTGCCAAACTGGTTTCCCTCTACTTAAATTCTGAGACATGATGTGGCAAGATAACACGTCTAGACTGTTTGTATAAATAGACAGTTGGGTCTTAAAGTTGAAGCAGAGGACCAAACGCCAAGTCCTTTTTTTTCCCTTTTCAGTCTACTGCTTGGACTCCTTGTAATCCCAGAGACTGTCTTGACTCCAAAGCAGTTCTTTGTGTTTTACAGGGTGCATCATTTAGTACAGCAGTTGTCCAATAACTGCAAGGCAATAGACTGAAAGTTTGGGGGAAGAAAATGAGAGTATCAGTTCAGTCGCTCAGTCGTGTCCGACTCTTTGCGACCCCATGAACCGCAGCACGCCAGGCCTCCCTGTCCATCACCAATTCCCGGAGTTCACTCAAACTCACGTCCATCGAGTCGGTGATGCCATCCAGCCGTCTCATCCTCTGTTGTCCCCTTCTCCTCCTGCCCCCAATCCCTCCCAGCATCAGAGTCTTTTCCAAGGAGTCAACTCTTCGCATGAGGTGGCCAAAGTACTGGAGTTTCAGCTTTAGCATCATTCCTTCCAAAGAAATCCCAGGGCTGATCTCCTTTAGAATGGACTGGTTGGATCTCCTTGCAGTCCAAGGGACTCTCAAGAGTCTTCTCCAACATCACAGTTCAAAAGCATCAATTATCTGGTGCTCAGCTTTCTTCACAGTCCGACTCTCACATCCATACATGACCACTGGAAAAACCATAGCCTTGACTAGACGGACCTTTGTTGGCAAAGTAATGTCTCTGCTTTTGAATATGCTATCTAGGTTGGTCATAACTTTCCTTCCAAGCCATAATCAATTGAAACTGTAGCCTTTGCCTAACTTGCCAATTGGAGAACACAGTTAATTTAGTAAAGATTAACTTAATCTCTAGAGTATATGCACATATACACTGAGGATTGGCATCATGAAGCTGATATTTTGAGTGAATGGCCCTGCAGGAGGGTGTTGGTAGATGGCAGCCCTGTGGATTAGGAGTTTCAGGGACTTCCCTGGTGGTCCAGTGGTTAAGAATCTGCCTTTTAATGCAGAGGGTGGGGGTTCAGTCCCTGGTTCGAGGAGCTGAGATCCCACAGGCCTCTCGTTATGACAAAAGAAAAGATTAGTAGTTTCAGGGGACTCCTTTCAATCGAATCAGAGTTGTGAAGTATGGGAAAATCTCCCCGTTTGCCTCAAATTATCTGTATATCCATCAACACTCCAGAATTTTATCTTTTTAAATGTCAGGCATTTGGTCACTGATTTCCAGAGTACGATTTACCTGGAAATGACTGTCAAGACAAGCTTGGTGAGTAACCAGGGATAAAAGATGATGTTATCTCTAAAGGTTGCCATTTAGTGGCATGCCCCAATTACATTATTCAGGTCATTGTATACCCGCTTTTGCATCCTCCCAGATATAGAATACATAGAATATGTGTCCTCAGAAAGATGCTTGTGGTGATTGATGGTGACTTTGGTAAAAGGTAGACAGGGACTCCCAAGAGCCAAACGGGAAAACCAAACTGACAGCATAATGCTTGCAGGAAGTCCTGGGACTGACAGATCTCTGGGTGATAACGGGGCCTTTAGAGGAGTGACTGAAAGACTGAAAAAGAGTAGTGGTAAGATGGGGAGAAAGTTTAAAATTCCCAAAGTAGTGTTTTTCATTCTTATTTTACTATGAATCTTTTTGATAGTAAATACATGGGGCAGGGGTGGGGTGGGGAAAGACCTTACCTAGATTTAATCCCCTCAAGGTTGCTGGAACCAAGTCAAAGCACAAACTGAGCTGCCTCTTCGACACTCCTAAGAAAAGCCTCCTTAAAACAGCCTCAGGAGCTTACTTCAAATCCCAGGCCTTTGTCTTTCATCTCTCTGCTCTTGGGGCTCTGGGTAGTGCCACATCTGGTGGTGGTTTGTGTGAAAGGAAATAATATGTATAATAGTTTCCTGTTTGGTCATTTAAACCTATCCTTGTGCTGGACAGAATTTGACCCACTTCGCTCAACAGCAGCGTCCTGTCACTAAAGTACCCGTTACTTACAGCGATCTGTCAGCTGAAGTCACAGTGCTTTACTACTAGCCCCAAAGCTGCCCAGCCCCAAAGCTGCCCAGCCCCCTTATTTTTATCCTTCTTATCTTCATTTATACAGTGTTATTATAGCTTAAACTGGAGGCTGGGATTTATTTCTTTAGAGGACAGAATTATTTTTGATAAGAAACAAAGTCCAGTAAATATGGGCATTGTCATCAGTCTCTTCTCTTATTCACTTTTGGAGCCAGATTTCATTTTATTCTTGAACTTTATTCTTGAATTGAGTTTTATAATTTATTGTGTAATGACTGGCAAGGAGTTTTTTAAAAGCAAAACCAAAAAGGTGCCAATAATAAAATGAAAACTATTTAATACTTTGAATTCTTTTTTTCTGATTTGGCTCTGAACCCTCACCCTGGCCATTCTTGACAGTCTTGCCCTTGAGGTCTTTCTTTGTCTTTCATTTACTGCAGAGATGGCCAGTTTTCTTCTCTCTGGGTGTGTCCGTTTGGTTCTGAATGTCCCAGAGACCATGAAACTTGGAACATTATTTCTGTATATTGTCGTTGTTCAGTTGCTCAGTCATGTCCGACTCTTTGTGACCCCAGCACACCAGACTTCCCTGTCCTTCACCATCTCCCTAGAATCTCTTCATACAGTAAACTCTTTTAACTGCAGAGTGAGTACCGACAATTCCTAAATTTGTGTATATATTTAGGGGGGTGGGAAATTCCATTCTGCACTCATCACTTGCTTTTTACTCTAGTCCCTTAAACTGACTTCAGTTTCTTCTTCCTTAGAGACATTGGGAGTGTATGGATACTTCATTTAGTTTGGACCTCTGGAAATGCTTATGATAAAACAGAGAGAAATGTTCGTAGCATCACAACGTGTTTGCTTAGGGCAGGGGTGTGTATAACTATGACCCGCAGGCCAAATGCAGTCAGCAACTTACTTGTGCACATTAGGGCTAAACATTTGTAAAGTGTAAGGGAGAACCAAAGAGTTTGGAACAGAGACTGTATGTGTCCCACAAAGTTTAAAATACTCTGACCCTTTATAGAAAAAGTTTACTGACCCCCTGCCTTGGACTAGCATCATGTGTTAAAATTTAAAGCCTTGTATTTAGAGCAGCTGGTGTCTCTTTGAACTTCAGATGCAAACTCTTACTGGGTACCGCATGCTGTACCAGACTAAATTATACTACATTTATTCTAGTTTGATTCTATGTTGGCACTATTTATATATTATTTCAGTGCTTCTCAATTCTTGCTGCATCTTAAAAATCATCTGGAAAGCTTTAAAAATACTGTTTCCTAGGCCCCTACACCAGAGATCCTGATTTAACTGATCTGAAAGGGGGCCTGGGCATAAGTGTGTCTTACATGCTCTTCAGGTGATTCTAATATTCAGGCAGGTCTGAGAACTACAGACCTATACCACCTGAAGTTCTGTTTGTGGATTGACAATCAGACCATATTGTTAGTCAGTTTTTATTCACATTTTTCATTAGAAATATAATAAAGATCCATTATACAAATTGCTCTATAATTTCAAGACAGAAGTGTTGCTCAGGGAAATTTTAACCGAGACAGTTTTGAAATGTGAAGAGCATAAGAAACAGACAATGCCGAGACCAGAAAAATAGAATTTAAAAGATAGGAACTGAAAGGAGCATGCTGGAAAAAAAAGAAAAAGAAAAAGAAAAAACCACTCAGAATTTCAATACACAAATCACTGAGTAGATTTCTTGCTGTCTGGGTAAGTGTATCTATTTTCAAAAGTGCTATTAACATAAACAGAGCAGTAAATCTGGGGCACCATCCTTTTTTTTTTTTTTTCAAAGTTGTTAAGAAGAATTATATCAGTCTGCAGGTGTCACACGCAGTTACTCAGAATCAGAAAGAAGGCTGATCAGGGGTTAGAAGATCTCCATCTATCTATCTTTTTGCAACCAACCACGTCCAGGCTGTTTATTTAATACTTCCTCTTGCTAATGAAGGTACTTGTTGGGGATGGGTCGGGCTTTCCCATGTCAGCATAAGACTGCAAGATTTGAATGTGCCCTGGTGTTGGCTTCACTGACCACAGCAGGTACCCCAAGCAAGAATCTGAGCAGTAATAACAGGTAACAACAGAGTTTGCATCAGACCTCTGACAGTTTTCCTTCCAGTGTATTTCTTTTTCTCTCCATTTATCATCGTGTTCTCTTCCCTCTTCTTTTTTCATTTTTCCAAACCAGCAAGTGTGGAGGCAAGACACATCAAAGCAGAGATGGGAAGTGAAAGAGCTCTCGTTCTGGACAGATTAGCAAGCAATGTGGCAAAGCGAAAAAGCTCAATGCCTCAGAAATTCATTGGTAAGAATACAACCCTTTTTCCTGCTGTTGTTAGCGGATAGTTTGAATGAGATAACATAGGATGCTTACTACCCAGGCCTTTCCTAGTTTAATCTCTGTTAAGATAATTGATTTTTCCATTTACAAGTTTTATTCTTTGGGATTCACTTTGAGAACTAGAGCAAATAAAATAAAATATTTTTAACTAAAAAATCTTCACTACTAAAGAGAGGAGTGTTTGGTATCCAGTATCTTAAATGAAGTTGGTGTTAGAAATGCTGTTCCTTCCTCTTTATTTTGAATGACATATGTTGCATGAGAGAGTTTGTGCAATTTACACCAGTAAGATGTTCAAGATAGTATTTTTGTAATCTTTTGTAATTGTATTTTACAAGTTGGTTCCCTTATCATGCTCAAACTTTTTTCAGGCTCTAAAATGTATTGCTATATTTTCTTGAATTTGATTGAGAATTGGTTTTAAAAGAATGTGGTTGAGAATGCATAGATTTAAATAACAAGGTTTGATTTAGTCACTTGTCTTACTGGAGTTAATTTTTATACCATTGGTTTTCACATTGTCAAAAAACACAGCAAGGAGATGGCTAAGAAATAATTATGTCCGTTAAAGTGTTAGGACTGCCAAATGGCAGAAATATTTTGTTGAACTCTCCCAGATGTTTACCTAAATGTGACTATGATATTTAAAATAGATTTGTATTTGTGGAGTAGGCAGCTGAATTGAATGTATCGGTTTTGCTATAAATTGAAAGTCGGTGATATTGAACAAAAATAGTTATCACACAAAAATAGACCTTCCTCAACACCGATAATATTTTAGAAACCTGTCAGTCTGTTTTTCCAAAGCTGTTGCTACTGTTGATTTTTTACTTCAGTTATTTTGTGTTTATTATTTTCAATAGCTTTTACAGATATCAAGCACCTGCCTGGTTTTTCAATCTGATTAAATTTTATTCTGGTCTAGGTAATTTCTAAATTCTGGTCTAATTAGCTTTTTAATTTTATGTGAATTATAGAGATATATTGAAGGAACCCATATATTCCAAAGCTATCCAGTTTGGTCTTTATGCTTATTTATTTTATGTTGATTGGCTGAGAAGTTTTTGTATCCTTTTAGTTACTGTAAGAATAAATCGTGTCAGACTAAAGTTGGTGCATTTCAATTTAGAGAGACTCTTTCCTCATCACCAACTCCCCTCTCGTGGAGGGAAGTGTCAGGGGACATGCAGTGACTTCCATATGGAGTTTAGGCACAGTGGACGAGTCATGACACCAAGACATTATATTAAAATATTGCTCATACATCTTTTGAGCTGTACTTGTGTAAAGAGGTTCTGTCTGGAGTACAAAAGGAAGCTTGAATTATTATTCTGTGCCATGAGTATAATGTAATTTGGAGGATGTTTTGACTGTAGAAATGGCTGCAGCTGATGTAGGTGGAGGAATATGGGGAGAAATGGGCAAGAAAAAAATGTAAAGTGACTTAATTTCAATCCACTTATGGTCCATGCATGTTGGTCTAAGAGAATTAAAGTATGAGAGAAGGTACTTAGTTCATATAATTTCCTTAAACCTGTCCTTGAACTAAAGCCCTACTTAATAAGTTGCTTTGGTATTTTCATGGGTTTAAAAACACATGTTTCGTATGTCCAAGTCCATGCCATTTTGCTTATTGCATCAGGGATCCATTCCATTTGTTTAAGACCGTTATGACCAGAGGGTTTTCACTCTTCCATTTCCAGACTCAGGAGGGATGCTGATCTGGTAGGTACTGATTTCTCTCATCTTCTGAACCATCATGTTCTCTCTGCTGGCATCAGGAAACCCAGTCTAGTTAGTTCTTGATTTGAGCTGAGGTAGCAACTTCAGGACTTCAGGGCCCTGAATAGCTGGGGGAATTTTTTTTTTTTTTTTTTTTGTAAAGTGTGGTAATGTGCAGTAGGAAGAGCACTGGATTAGGAGCCAGAAGACCAGGTTCTGGTTCCAGTTCAGTCATTTCTTAACTGTGTGTGTTTAGACAAATCACATAACCTTTCTGTGCCTCTGTTTACTCATCTGTGAACTGAATAGACTGAACAGGTGATAAAATGATCGAGAAGGTCCCTCCCAGCTCCATCATTCTGTAAGTCTGTAAGATGAAGTATAAAAGCCAGCAATTATGAGCACCACTTTAAGTCAATATGTATAACTTCAGATAACTTTTTTCTCAAGATTGTGTAGATATGATATGTTAGTATATGTTTATTGTATGTTATAAACCATATCATATAATTTAGGGTGTTTTCTTCAGAAAGGTGTCATTTAACCTGAGTAACTGTAAAACATCTACATTAGTTCAACATTTACGTATTTTACTTAGAATATTACTACCGATTCTTCCACTCTTTTTGTCCATTCATTTGTCATGCAAATGTCTATAGAGGTCCTGCCATGTATGTGATAGTCTGGTTCCTAGCACTGTTCTCATCTTCTAGCATTAGCTTATACCCTGAACCTTAAGAGATTTTTTTTTTTTACTAAAACTCTCTGAATCACTTACCTTAATCAACCTTTTTGATAGAAAAGAATAATTTCAAAGGGGAACTAAAGGAACATTATGACACCGTGCAGTATTCAGGATGTAGTGATATAAGACTTGTGGAGCTAATATCTTCCCTCCCTCTTTTCTCTCCTCTATTTCCTCTCCAAGGCACCATTTTCTGAAGGGATTCAGCTGCCAGGGAAATGGCAGTGGGTAAAATGTGAAGGAAGAATGAGTCACTCCCTTTAATCCTGGCTGATGGTTGCACAGCTCCCAGACCAGCCTTGGCTTCTCTGACCTCTTGAACTGTGAGGGTAGAGGTGAAGACTATACCATCAGATCAGCCTGTTACTTTCCTAACAGGCTTGAGATAATTACCCGTAGAAAGCATTTTCACCCATTAGAGATGACGGAGGAAGCAGGATGGATTGTATTGTCTAAATGCATTTAGAAACACAAAAACATGCCTCTGTTGAAGAGTAAGGAGGAGAAAATCACCCAAGGAGGAGAAAAATGAATCACCTTTTTTTAAATTCTCCAAGAAATGTTGTATCACTTTCTATAAAATGGGAAATAAATTGACACACATTCATTAGAAATCAGCATCTTTACGTCATCAAAATAATTCTTCTTAGTTGTTCTTTCCAAAGAAGACCTTGCTTTTAGCACCTAACCCCCATAGGGACTGTCTTTTCTCTGAATCTTTTTCTCCGGTTACAGACTTGCTTGACTATACTTCTAACTAGGCCATCTTCAAATACTTGGCTCAAAATAGAGGCCAGATTTCTCTCCTGGAGGGAGGAGAAAAATGACTACATTTCTGCATATTTCTTTTTCTGATTTTCATTCTTTCTCCAAAAACAGATGTGTTATTCAGACCAAAGTGGTTACCATAGCATCTCCCTATTTTTTTTAATTTCATGTATTACTTTATTAAAGGAAGTTTTCACGTTGAAAAGAACATGAAAAAAGATCTCACTCACCCCCGGTAAACATGTCGTGAGGTTTTGACACTTCAGCAAACACTGTCGGTTCTCCCTGTGAAGTAACTAATGAGAAATTGTCTGCTTTGGTTAACAGGGTGACAGGAAGCAGTTTTAATGCCTGTTTCTAAAAGCAAAAAGTATCTTCTCCCGTCCCTTCCCAAAGGGCCGAAATCCCTAATCCTATAAGCATCCAAAGTCATAGCCTTTTTGAACTTGAAGGAATATTAGGAACCAGTAGGTGAAGTTTGTTGTTCATTAAGGGAGGAAGGGGGATGGGAAAGATGGAGAGAAGCAGCTAGTAGGTGACAGAGCAGGGCCAGAGCCTGGGTCTGTAATGTGCTGCGGTCCAAGGCCTTCCTTCCTCAGAAAGTCACCCAGAGCTGTACATGTCACGTGCGCTACACGGGGGCTTTGAAAAGGGGAGGATCTAGTCACTGAAAGCTGGTGGAAGAAAAATTCCTGAAGGCCAGTCATTCTCTCTTAAGGGTGTGTTTTCTTGAGAAAAGAGCTGTGGTGACTCCATCAGGGCAGATGACAACCAAATAGCACTTCATGGTGACTCACAGAGGACAAAGGCTTCTGCAGCAACCGAACGTGGTCTCCAGCTCAGTTTTCCTCACTGCCACCCCCACAGCTCTCTCTTTTCTCTCTCCTCCTTCCTGCTTCTTGTTCTGTGGCTTCCTACCCTCTGTTCTCCTCCTCCTGGAAGAGGTGTTAGCCACTTCAGTCTCACTTAGAGTGAGAGCAGAGCCATCACCATCATCAGATATTCCATTCACCCTACTTACCTGCCCTTTTTTAGGGGGAGGATATGTGCTTGGAGTAAGAGTAACTGATGATACACGTGGGAAATGGTATGAAGGTATCAGCAGATACAATTAAGTGATTTGAAGAAGCTTAAAGCCTTAATGAAAACCCTGGTGTTTCACATTACCCTGTTGTGATGACTATCACAGAAGAATTGTTATTTTTCTAATGTCAAAATCATTTCTCCTCCTTGTCAAAAAAAAATCTTTCAATGGCTTCTCATCAGAATAAAATCTAAACCACCCAGGCGCTCTGAGCCTTTGACAATCTGTCTCTAAGTTGTCTTTTCTAAATGTATCATTTCAGCCAGCTAATCTTTTAATTCAGCCGTAATGAACTACTCCCACTTCTGTGTTATCATTCTTTCCATGCTCACTGTCTGGAATGCCCTCCCTCCCATCTGCCCTAAACCTCCACGTGGTCTACATTCCCACACTGTCCTGAGTCCTCTCTCTGCCCTCCCCCTGCAATCCAGGCAGGTTTAACAGTCTGCTTTTCGTGATATATGTAACTGTCTCCATCACCATCACTTCCACCACCTCAGATTTCAAGCAGACTTTAGAGGAAGAATGAATTAATATTTGTCCCATGTTATTTGGCATATTTGAGGTGTGGCATGTATTTTCCTCTCTTTGCTGTCTTGGCTACTCTAAACTTTGTTCCACCACATAGTATTGAGGATACTAATATGTGATGAAATTGTGTACATGCTACATCTCCTGTTGGATTGCAGTTAAGTTTGTATTCTTCAAAGCTCCTAACATGGTATGAAGCTAACAACAATGATAATAATAGATCTGCCACTTGTTGAGTGCTCACATATGCCCATACTCTGTCATGCACTTACGGACATCATGACAACTCTACGCATCTAGGTCTTTATTGAATGCATGGTACTGGTCCATATAGAACAAAGCACAGTTGCTTTTCTGTGCTTACGGGAACCATCCCAGCAGAGAATCCAGAGTCATTGCTGGTGGTGGGATTGAGACACGGGTAAGGTAGCAGCCAGGAAAGAGTTAATGCTCAAACACTTACTGAAATACATGGGCCCTTGGATCACAGCTCCATTTACCAGCTGAGCAACCTGTGCGAATTAGTCAACTTGTTTGTGCCTTAAGTCCTTCATCTGACTAAGAGATGATAATTCATCTTAGGTTAAATGAGTTAATAGGCTAAGTACCTAGGACAGCACTGGGTATATAGTAGGACTCAATAGGTAGTAGCTATTCTTCTTCGTATTTACACATAAGGCCCAGTGCTTGGTACTGTGAAGTAGAGAAGTAAACAGATTAGAGGGGTGCATCTTGTCCCTGGATGCCCAAGGCAGAAATCTGAATCCACGTGCCCAGCTAAGGTCCCTTTTAGTTCTAGGCTATGATTCTGTCCTTTCAGGTTGGCACTTAGCAGCCAAAAACCATATGCCCTCACCACATTGCCACAACTCAGGACGGGCAGATGCTCAGTTCAGGGTTACCAGAAGCCTAGGCAGTAGGGATTGACAGCTTTAAAAGGAATCACAGGTAGGGAACAGCCCAATGAGGCAGCCTGGGTTTCTAAACTTAGGACTTGTTGTTGCCATTTGTATTCTCATTGGAAGAAAACCTCCACTTCAGCCCAAAGCTGCTCTCGTTAATCACGCAGAGGTGTGGTTTGATTTTGACTAGAAGCTGGACTGGAGGCTCTGAGCAGGTTTGGGAGCAGTTACACTCTTGTGGTTTGACTAACCTTTTTTATGAGTGTGTTACTAAAGAAACGTGAGCTGCTGGCTTTTCAATTACTGTAGCTTACCCCTCCTGAGTTTCATACACATTGAGTCATCGTGTCTACAGGTGACTGATAATCATCTGCACTACTCAAGTTACCGTAACTCAGAGATGAGGGGATCTGATGAGGGCAGGTTGCGTGCACGTGAAGATCTGAGGCTCTCCCATCTTCTTAAAAATGAACAATGGTCTGCGTTAACCACAGAACTCAGTCACATATTTCCACATCCAGAGCTGATTTTCCTCTTGCTGTTTTGCCTCTTACAACCTTAGCACTCAGCTGTTTTCTGACATGTGCTGCAGGTGGTAGAGACTGTGAAATCGTTGGCCTAAGTAGGCGAAACAAACTCTTGGGAGAAAGAATAAAAGCAGAGGTTGGGATGTGCCTGCCCCACCTAGGAAACTTTTCGGAGCCTCTCTGATAGGCGAAAAGATAAAAAAGACTTCCAGAGATTCCTGGTATTTGGAGGAACTGAGTAGAGTTAGCTCACTGAAAAATCATCAGTAATGTTGAAAAGGCCAGGAAACCAAAGTTCATCATTTCTGTGTCACTTTCAGGGGAACGAATATTTGTGACTTAAGCCAGCTTTCGTATTCCCGTCTCATTCTTCCAAACAGCTCTGATCAGAGACACAGCCAGTCTGGCACTTGAAAGAACTGTTGATTACTTTGGCAAAGGTCTTTTTCTATTCCTTTTTATTGAGTAGTTAAGGCACGGTGATTTTCTTAACATATTTTTTCTCTCAGGTATTTGTCTGGAAGCTGTCAAGTTGGCCTTAAGGTAGTGGGGATGCAGGACAAATCCATCCGATTAGGTCTTTTAGCAAGTCTTTCTGTCTCCAACTTCTCACTGTTCTGGTCCACCTCACACGTTGCTGTTACATTAATATCCTTAAAATAACATTCTGACCGCAAGCTTCTCTTGCTCCAGAGCACAAGAGGTTTGCCATTGTCCAGACCTAAGCCCTACTGTTTGTTGATTGTTCAGAGTGGGCATCATTTGGTCCCACCATGTGTTATCTTTTCTCAACATTCCCCAAAATGTTGGAGGCAAAAGGCTGGGAGGCTCACAGGGCATTTGAAAACCTTGATCTACATGGCTAGAAAATTGTTTTCTTTTTAGTTCTCTTTGAATCTTCCTGATTATACCAAAGAGAAAGAGTTTGACTTTATTAGATGTTAGTTGTCTTCAGCACTGATCGCACACTCGTAAACTCTATTTTTAGCAAAGAAAGAAGGGGATCTTTGTCTACAGGTACTTACAGTATCTGATCAAACTTTAATAAATTGCTGTGTTTCATTGTCTTTATTTTTCATAGTTACCTTCTATTTGTGGCACGTGACTCTGGTTTTCCATTTATGTTGGTGATATAAAGTTTCCTTAAAAAAACAAATTTCTTTTAGCAAAAACGGAAAGAAAGAAAATGCAAGCCGATTCAAACCAAAAAAAAAAAGCAAAACCCTAATGTCTACCAAGTGCTTTCAGTGTGCCAGGTACTGTTCTAAGCTCTTGCTAGTTAAGGTAGATACAATTATTATCCCCATTTTACATGAGGACACGGAGCCACAGACAGGTTAAGGAGCTTACCCAAGCTCACGCCACTGGTGATGAGGAGGCAGCATCCAATCCACGCCGTCTAGCTCTTGCTCGCGGCCTCTGCTCTGCCCTGGGGTGTTGCTGCTGCACAGAGTGGAGGGATAAGTGGAGTCTGAGAAATCCTTCATTCCATACTTCCTGATACTGCTGTATCCAGACTCTCATTCCTCCCTGCTCATAGCTTGGCTGGTCCCTCGTGTCTGTCTTGATTCATGCTCATGTCTCAATTAGGATGTCTCTTCTGCATCTCTGAAAATCTAAATGCAACCAGTTCATCAAGACCCTTCTCAAAATTTAGATTTTCCAAGAATACTTTCCCTTCCGAAAGTACTCCTAAAGTTTTTGTATTCCTTTAACATTTAAATAGATAGTTTGTACCAGACTGCCCTGCCCTTGCCTTATAATCCTTTTTACAGAAGACATGTTCCCCCACCCCCGCTTAAATGCCTCAAACATGGCATTTAGAATAAAAACTTCTATAGAGCAAGGCAGCCCTTTTCTAAACTTTTAGCATTTATTTTTCCCCAGTTCCAACTATCCAGGTCTTATTTCTCTCTCCCTAGGTTGGAGAGTCCATAAGAACAGAAACTGGTTCTTTCAATTCTTTTTGTCTTTTTGTGTTTTTTCCTCCCTGAAGCCTTTACTGTGTGGCAGTGACAAGTTTTGGAACAAGCATAACATGCTTCGGAAATGTTAGGGAAGACAGGTTATCATTTACCAAATCTCTCAGAATCCAGTGTCTACAGAATGAAAAAGCATCAGGAGTGACCTTGGCCTCATTTCCAACCCTTGACACGTCTTCCCCACTTTGTTGTGCCTCCACCAGCCACTCACCATTGAGCACGCCTGCCATCACTGCAGACCCAGCTTCTGCCTTCCCTGTGGCCAGAGCCTGTTTTCTAACACAGAACACCCACACGCCCTGAAGGTGGCTAAACTCTGTTTTCAAAATTTCTCAGCAGTTTGACATGAGAAGTAGGAGAGGGTGACCACAAATAAATTTTTCAGTTAAGTGTGAGATAAGTCCTAATGATCACATATGTATCAATGACACATCTTTTCAAACAAAAGAAGAATAACACACTTGATGAGGACAAACATCATGATCTTTCATCAAGAGAGCCTTTCTAAAACTCCCTGCCTTTGAAGCGCTTTTATTTAAATCTCAGTCTATCTAATGACCGATGTGTTTCAGGAGTGGTAAGTTGGAGTTTTGGGGGCTATTTTTTCTGCCTCTGCAGCTATTTAAAAAACTGCCGAGGGCAGAGCATCCCCACTTTTTGCAGCACATCCGGCCCCCTAGCTCCCTCGTATTACAAGCAGAAAAGGACAAGCAAATGAAGAGTTCAGGAATGGACTGCATCTTCAGAGTTCACGAACAGTAGAGATGCAGAAGCCCCCACGCTCCTGACACTGGCAACTCCCCACCCCCTCCTAAACCCCCTCCTAATGTTCTCTTGCTTCTTTTCTCCAGGGTTCCCCTCTGACATGAGCAGTGGAAACAACTCACATTGTAGCCTAAACTTAGTGACATCTCTGACTCCCTCTTGCCTGCTGGTTTCAGTTATTTTGACTGTCCAAACATGTGCTGTCAACCACTGTCCCATGAGACTTCAGCACCGTGCAGGACCATTTCGCCTGGGCTGAGTGTTCTTAAGCAGGCAGCTTGTCCTTCCTCATTTCTCAAGGACTCCAGAAAATCATTCTAAAAACTCTGTGCCTTTGTGTTGTTCCTTTTGTCACCGTTTCTTTCCCTTGTTGTAGGTGAGAAGCGCCACTGCTTTGATGTCAGCTATAATCCTAGCTACATGTACGAGAAGGAGAGCGAGATGATCCAGACCCGAATGATGGACCAGGCCATCAATAACGCCATCAGCTATCTCGGGGCCGAAGCCCTGCGCCCCTTGGTCCAGACACCACCTGCTCCCACCTCAGAAATGGTCCCGGTTATCAGCAGCATGTACCCCATAGCCCTCACCCGCGCCGAGATGCCAAATGGTGCCTCCCAGGAGCTGGAAAAGAAGAACATCCACCTGCCAGAGAAGAGCCTGCCTTCTGAAAGAGGTCTGTCCCCCACCAACAGTGGCCACGACTCCACGGACACTGACAGCAACCACGAGGAACGCCAGAATCACATCTACCAGCAAAACCCCATGGTCCCTCCTCGGGCCCGCAATGGGATGCCACTTCTGAAGGAGGGCCCCCGCTCTTATGAACTCCTCAAGCCCCCACCCATCTGCCCAAGAGACTCCATCAAAGTGATCAGCAAAGAAGGGGAGGTGACGGATGTGTACCGGTGTGACCACTGCCGAGTCCTTTTCCTGGATTACGTGATGTTCACTATTCACATGGGTTGCCATGGCTTTCGTGACCCTTTTGAGTGTAACATGTGTGGATATCGAAGCCATGATCGTTATGAGTTCTCATCTCATATAGCCAGAGGAGAGCACAGAGCCATGCTGAAGTGAACACCCGGGCCCAGAGACGACCATCACCTGATCATTCCATGTCATTCTTAAAAAACTGATAATGCCACTCACCTAACAAGTCACTCTCAAACTCAGTTCCAAACCCCTTTCCACAACATTTTAGTGTCCAAAGGATCACGTTCGTGTGGGCAGCAGAGAAATGCTGTCCGCATTCAGAAATCATTTGCAGATATATCTTGTTACTACTTTTGTGAGAGCTGTGTTTTCCCATCAGGGAAATTTAAAAGCCAGTGGATTTTATATTTAAAAGCCAGTGAAATATTTGGTCATAATCTTTTGTAGCAATAGACAGGCATTCTTTGGAGTCTGTTGCTAATCAGAAGAGTCCCCTGGTTGTGCTGTGTGAGACATTGTTTTCTAAATACATTGGCCATATGTGGAGAAGCCTCATAGTTCTATGCTCGGGTCCACAGAGAAGAACTGTTGACCAGCTAACCTTGCTGGGAAACCTGGCCCATGTGCACTTCACACAAGTTTGAAGGGTTAGAATATGAACTCTCCATCCCAAATTAGAGTCTAACAATAAGGAAAAGAGCAGCCATAAAATAAGCTACCAAAAGCCCCTACTCTCCAAGCATCAGATCCACCTCTTATCACACAAGCGAAAAAACCCAAGTTATCCGATGATACTTCTGCTTCTACTTTTTATCCTCCCCTGTCCCATTAAAGTTGCTTTGGGTTAAACCATGCACAGAAGAAACTCTGTATCAGAAGAACTGGTGGTTTAAACTTAGACCGTCATTGGAACTCCAGGAGGTTGTCTGCTTGGATGATGGCATCCTTTTCCTATGATGGAGATTGGCAGGCGTGGTTCTGAAGGGGGAATGATTCAGCAGCATCACCAGGGATGGAGGGAGGGAGGAACCACCCACCTGGAAGTTTTTCATCTCCTTTGTGGAGTATTGGTGTACAAATCCAAAGCAAACTTGCCAATGACTTTTGACCAAAAAAAAAAAAAAAAAAAAAGAATCATACCCAAAGTATGACTTAGTCTCCCCCACCCCACAGGAAGGAATCAAGGCTAAACACCATGATCAGAGCTGAGCTTCAGAATGGACGAGGAGAGAGCCCCTTTGCTGGCAGGCTCTCCTCCATCAGGCAGGTTGGGGGCTCCACCACCTCCCCCCCCCCCACATTTTAAATGGAGCTGTTGTATTCCACAGTTTCCTGAAAATTTGCTCTTGGTTCTGCAGATGTGTTGGCCATCTTTCTCATTAATTATGGGAGACATGCTGTCAAGGAAAAGTGCTGTGATAATTGTAAAATTAGCACTGGAATAGGGGTCACACAATCTGTTAGCTGAATTCCATGTTTGCCACTAATTAGCGGAATGACTTTGGGCAAATCATGTAACTCTTAAAACTAAGTTTCCTCAACCATAGAATTAGGGGTTGGATTGGATTTTGATGTTCTCTGAAGATCTTTTCCAGCTTTAAATTTATGTGATTGTGTAGTAACCACAATTTTTTTTTTAACCTCTTGATGTATGGGTATTGAGCAGAAACGTATGTGTATATGAATATATGTTTCACATTTCTTTGGTGTGAAAATGGTAGTATTGTTAAGCTTTTCCTTTAACCACTGAGTTGTGAGTGTGAAGGGGAGGAACAAAAAACAGGAAGGTATCTTGATCTTGCCCCCGAGTGAGCACACAAACTGGCCCCTGCTGCTGCTTACAGAGCCTTATTTTTTCTCTCCTTTGAAAGTAACTGTGTTAGGAAAAATAGATGCTGCTTCCAGGGACCACTTCATGGAGCCTATTTACAAATTAAGAGTCAGTTGTGAGAACATTTCTAGCAGAGGCAAGAATCCCCAATTCCTGGTAGAACAGTGTTTTATGTATCTGCCTTGATATTTCGAAAGGGCTTTATGCATTAGGCTCAACCTCAACGCGTCTGTGTGCTGCCAGTAATTTAAATGTTCCACCTCAGACTGCACAAATGGCTTATCCTTCTTTGTAGCATGGCGTCTGTCTCAGGAAAAAAAGATTTTGTGAAATTCCATGGCAACAGTCCCAACATGTTTGAGATTTCAGCTAGAAGACTAGCTGGATTTCAGTGTGCGGGATTCTGAACATCACTGTGTTTCTGTAATCCTAGACCCCAAGCCACACCAGGTTGCTTACACCCATTGTGAAAGAGGAGCTGCTTGTTATATTTTTGAAATACCACACATCCTGTTGACTCTTTAGGGGACAAAAGGAAGAGAATCCGGAAGCAAGGATTAGCAAGAGAAAGCTAGGGAAAGCGAGTATTTCCACCAGATTAGTGGGAGAGTCTTTAGAGAAGACATCATCTTCTGCACCTTAAGATAGTGAAACTAAAGCCCTTCCCACCAAGACGGGGACTCTGTAGCTATGACCCTGGTTTTCTCTGTGACTAATGGATTTTCTGAATGATTTCCATCGTTCTGAGGTCAGTTTTCTGAGTGAGGTGACCTCTCACACAGGCTGCACATTCATTGTTGCATTTTGAGCCTCTGATTGGGACATGTCAGGTCCAGAGAAAATGTGTATGTGGAAACTCCACATTCTTAAATCTTGAAATTGAACAGGGTGGAATGTAGCAGTTGCCACAACACAGGTAAACACTTGCTTCTGCAGGCACTCCTTATCCTACTTAACCCTCTCCCTTACTTGGGGAAGGAGGTGAAGAACCTTAGCAAGATGCCTAGAGAGGAGGGCAGGTTAAGATTTACATCTGACCTTGCTTTACAGTGAGGTCTTCGGCAGCTTCTGACAGCACAGTTCTTTTTTCAGCCAGAGTCCCTGTGACTGTGAGCTGTGTAGGTTTTCTCTCTCCTTCACTTTCCCCAATCCTTTTATTAGCCAGGCCCCCACTGCACACCCAGGAGGCCGAAATCTGAGGAGCAACCAAACCTGTGAAAAATTCCCTTACAGCCAAGGTGGTAAGAGTGGAAAAGGAAGAGAGCTGTTCTCCAAACGTTCTTTATTGTTGTTGGAAGTATTGGCTGTGTTCCCTCCTGCAGTTCCCTGGTAGAGGTGTCTCCCCTCTTACACTCCACACCACCACCGGGAAAAAATGTTAATAAATCCAGCAGTCTTTAGATTCTTTAAGTCATTCTTCCAAGAAGATATTAACCTTGACACAGATAAGCTAGCTAATGTTATGCTTTGTTATCCATTCTAAGCTGTTCCTGACTCAGCTTCCAACTTTATCAGTGACAAAATGTCTCACCTTTTAAAGGCAAGGCTTATTTAACGTTTTGCCAGACCCAGAAGTAAAATGACCTCAGATTTCTTTTGCAAAGAGAGATGTTTAAAAACACAACATTTTATTCAATTGAAACACTGTGTTAGTAACAAATCTAGCATCAGCATAATGCTTTTTCCAAGGAGCTTCTGTATCACTGTTTTATTCCCCTCCTCTGCTTTTTTCCCTCAGCTAAATGTGAGGTTTAGAATGTTTTTAGGGGGAAAAAGCAATACTTCTGATATATATCCCAGGACAGGCAGTAAGACTGCAGTGTAAATGTTAAATGTCTAGTGTTTGAAGTCCTAACTTTAAAGTGTACCCCACTATGAGTAGGTACGTTGGTCTCTAGTGGAGATTTGGAAACTCTATAACACTCAAGATTTGAGTCCTTGGAGTGTCCAGGCTCTTTGACAAAGAGAATTAGAAGTTTGAGCTCAAGAAGAGAAAAGAAAGGGGAGTGATGAAAAGTTTGCCCTAGAAAATGGACTCAGGCTGTGCAGAAGATAAGAGAGATGCAGTGATCCTCCTCATCTTTTAAAGAATTAGGAGCTGTTTTTATGCTCAGACAGAAAGTACAGTTCAGAGACTCTCTATAGGCAGAATTCAGGAAGCAGAATGACTGGGGATTTAAGTGCCTGTGAAAAGGACAATTTTGACCTAAAACCTAAAGCTAAACCTGGGCCATCCCAGGGAAAGGACTCGTCTCTAAGCCTAACCGACTGAAAAGGTCTGAGAATGATCAGTGAACCCAGGGTTGGAGACTGTGAACTTGGAAGAGCCTAGAAGAGAGGTCTAGGCTTTCGACTTGTGTAGCTCCTAGCACAAGACTGTACCTTTGTTGACCCAAGCTGTATATAGCCTATCCCACACCGTGTCATCAACATGAGAAACAGGTCTTTGCACTTTGAAGAAGCTGGATGCAAGTTTCCTCTGAATATTACAATAGTGAACTGTCATATGCTGATATTGAATTGTTATTTGAAACTGGAATGTTAATGTTTTGATTTTTAAAAATGTAAGGACGTAACAATATCTACCTCCCAAGGATGTTGTGAGGTTTTATGTAATTTTGTCTATTAGGTAACATTGCTTTGTTTTTTGGGGGCAAGGGGGTGGATTATGTTGGGTGGCTGTAGATTTTCCACATATTTCTGTATCTGGATTTAAAGACATGGAAAATATTCAAAAATCATACTAAGACCATGATAGAAATTCACTTGCCAATAGAGGCAACTGATCCTGAACACACAGTTTGCTTCATCTTGTTTTAATACCTAAGAGTAAAGACTGTGCTGAGCCTTAGAACCAATGGGTATGAACCACACGGTACAGAAACATCATGACTTCACTGTCAGATAAGTAGACTGGCTTTGCTCTCTCACCATCTTATGAGCCTTCCACCATTAATTCTCCCAGCAGTTTAGTTCCCTCAAGTGGTCCTCACCATCCATCTCTCCATCAGTCCCACTCTAGAAAGCCCAAGAGCAGTCCCACGATGTCACCACCTTCTCCCAAGCCCAAGTCACGCGTCTGTGGGGCCTACTTCATTTTCTGTATGTGGGGGCAGCTTTGCTTCTTCCTCTCCTAAGCAGACTGAGAATAGACCTTTTGACATGTTAGGAAAATGGGGCAGCCTTAAAAATGACTGATCCCATTGCCAGTGACTCATTTACACAAGGACTTTTCCAGGTTAGCAGACAAGGCCCTTTTCAGTGGGCCTGCTTCTGTGGGTTCACAGAAACCAAATTACTGTGGGTTGCAAAGAATTAGCAGGTCATTTGAAAAGCAGACATCCCTTTACCCAGACTGTGGTTTTGCATG
This sequence comes from Budorcas taxicolor, assembly GCF_023091745.1. Lineage (NCBI taxonomy): Eukaryota > Metazoa > Chordata > Mammalia > Artiodactyla > Bovidae > Budorcas > Budorcas taxicolor. Next base: position 39,831,435 of record NC_068928.1, on the reverse strand, counting down.
CTCAAGTTCTCAGTCTGTAAGCTTTGGTGAGGGATCATTTTGGCTACTGGAAAAACCGTAGCTTATTTTTAATTTCTGGCTGCCAAAGCCACCACACGTGTGGTCTGTGGATGACCCTTGTCTGCAGAATGACGGGGTGGAGGAGGGGGCAGAGAAGGGAACGGGGTTTGGGGCTCAGGGTTGCCTTCCCACCAGGAGTGAGGGAGGGAGACCTTGCTGAGTGGTTTTGACACAGCCTGAGCTCACAGCACTCTGGTCTGGGTTTCTCAGAAATGCCCTCCCTGCCCAGCAGTGACCTTCCCTCTTGACCTGGAGTCCGACCCCTTGGAGCACTGTAGCGCCCTACTCCTCTGTAAAGACTGTACAGGTTCAGCTTTTGAAATGTAGCAATGCTCACTTTGCCAGAACCCTAATGAGTGCATTCCCGCCTTGAAAACAACCCTGCTGATAGTTTTCAAAGTTTCTTTATTATGTTTGATTTTTACATTGAAAAATGAAATAAAAAATACTGGTGTGTTTAATCATCGCGCATGCCTGTCATTTGTTGTTGCTGTTGTTGGAAAATGGGATTCCTTCTGCCCCTAGGAGTATTTTCTTAATTTAGCCCCTCTGGCTCTTTCTTAAAGTTCAGATACTTAGATAAGCAGAATTATCACTGAACTAAAACATCCTGCCTGATGCCTTGCTGAGCCTGCCGTTGGTGTCCTACTCCTGGCCCCGTGTCCCCATGGTGGGACTCTGGGTCCGCTGGCCCTTAGTTCACTAAGGGGACCTGAGGAGGTTGGGGGCCTGGATATGGCAAACACGACACACTGGGCATGGTGTCTCCCAGTTCCAAGACACCACCCCACCCTCCCTTCCCAGCAGGGATCCTTCCTAAAGGATAGGCAACTCCTGACTTTTCCATCTCTGGGGTCTCAGAAACATCCACGCTGGGAAACTCAACTTGCAGTTGAACTCAGCCACCACACTGAGATGTAGTCTGTAGATACTTGGAGGCCCAAACTGGGTGCCTGTGGGGGTAACTCCTAGGAGAGTGGTGCTGGGATCATGTGGCTCTCTTCCTGTCTTGATAGCCTCTGTTCTCTCTCAGAAAAGAATCTGAGAGCTGGTCTGGCCTTCTGCTCAGCCTCACCCAGAGCACCTTTCCCTTCCCCTGGGGAAGAGGTGGGAGGAAGACACTGCTGAAGTTCAGGACTAGCTAACATGGGGCCAGGTTGGTGGCAGCTTTCACGGCTCTAAGTTCAGCACCCATCTCCCTCCCTTCAATACCACCAGACTGTCCTGGGGCTCTCCAGCTGGTTTTCCAATCTCAACACTAAGGCCAGGGAGGGAGGAACGGCTTGGCAGCCTGCCCGTGTTTGGAAGCATTGAATACATTTAAAAATGGCCACTCGGTAGCCTTGGAGAGGATGATCTGTGGCTTTCCCCATCCTAACTCCCTTCCCAAAGCCGAAGCAGCTCAGGAAGAAGAGGAAAGGGAGGCAGGGAGACTCCTCTTTGGCTGAGGAGCCAGCTCGGCAGCTGACTGGGCTGGGGTTGGGGCTGAATGGACTTTCTTCCAGCCTGAGGATAGCTTCCTTTACTAATTCTCAGGAACTGGATGCTTTAGAGGCAGCAGGGTGGGCCTGGCCTTGGAGGCCACCCCACACCTGCACCCTCCCCCTCCCCCATCTCTCCACACAACCAGGCCATTCACCCTGACTGCTCACTGCTGCGGTGCAAACCTCCACCTGCAGGCAACTGCCACCCCAGGGCAGGCAGAGGGCCAAGGACCTGGCTTCCTGGCCTCCCTCCCATCCCCTGGAATCCAGAGTCTGAGGAAGAGTTGGGGGCAAAGGGTGAGAGTCCTGGGAAGGCCAGGCCAGCTGAGGGCTGGCAGAGGAGCTCCTGCAGGACACACAAGGTCACAGGACACACAAGGTCAGGCTGCAGAGCATTCCCAGTCAGACAGTTGTTTGCATAAAAGCCAAAAGCCACTGCACCTGGGGTGGGGAGGCCCTCTGGGGAGGTGCTCCCTGGCTTGAGGGGAGAGGGGGAAGGAAGGTGTCATGGAAAGTCCCTGAAGGACACGGGGTGTTGAATTTGCTGCGGTTTTGTTTTTAACTCTGTCTTGACCTGTGAAGTAGGCAGCTGCCTCCCTTCCCCCCAAACAACAGACCTTCCCCCAGAATAACCGAACATACCCAAGGAAAGAGCCTGCAGTGGAAAGAATGGGGTTAGAGGGCCTGCGGGTGATGTCAAGCGTCCCCCTTCCCTAGGACTGAGGGGGCAGGGAGCCCCAGAGCAGCTTTTCCCATCACCTCGCCTTTCCCCTCAACCCCCCAGTGCCCCCCACCCCCCGGCCCCAAAGGGCTGCCTAGTCAAATAAACCACAGCCCTGGGGGCGGCGGCTGGTGGATGGGAAGTAGAGTGTGGGGTGGGGGACAGATGTTGCCTCCTTCCCCAGGCTCATCCTTCCTGGGGTTCCATCCCCATGCCACCCCCACTGGAATCACATCCTCAGCACCTCCACCTCCCTCTCCTCGCAAACCGTGTGCGTGCGCCCGCGATGGGGGAAAGCAGGAGAAAGCAGGCCGAGTCACTGAATCCAGCAGAGCCCTTAAGTCTCCAAAAAACAAACGCTGGCCTCACTGATTCCAGCTGAGTGTCCGGACTCCTGGGTTGCAACCTCAGCCCTGCCGCTCTCTGGGTCACTCTGGGCACTTTGGTTTCTCTCTCTGCGCCTAGATTCCACCCCTACCCTACCCCGCCCGGAGTCAGGGGTTTCTGAAGTTCTTTCCAACAGACTCAGCCTGGCCTCAACCTCACTGCTCTAGCCAGGGCTTTCCCATTGTCCAGAAACAAGAATAGGAGAGAAAGAGGGTTTTGTCTGCTCTTCCTTCTCTCCCCCAAAACTCAGGCACTGGGAGGGAGGTGGGTCGCTGGAGCCAGGAGACTGGAGGCCTAAGATGTTCCCAAGTGGTCACAGGAACCCGTTCTATAAAATTCCAACCCTGGCCCACAAGCTGGGGGTGGGGTGGGGACCGGGCAGTGGATGGCGGGAGGCTCGGAATATGAGCAGAGAGGTTGGGTCTGAATCTCGGCCCTGCCCGCGCCGTCCTCTCTCAGGACCTTCTCTTAAATCTTCGTGGACCCTGACACCAGATTCCCGGGTTGGGGTTTCCTGGGAGAGGACAGCGAAGGCCGGGGTGGGGGCAGGGGGAAGGAGTGCGGTGCGAGGTGGGAGCTGAGGGGGGTGAGAGGGGAGGGGCAACTGCACTTCTGAGAAACAGCTCGGCGTCTCAGCAGCCCGCAGCCTAACCCCCTGCCTGCGGCTTCACAGCTCGCTCCTCCTGCCTCCCACGCCGCTCGGGGCCTCTCCGGGGGTCGGCAGCCCCCGCGGAGGCGGCGGCTGCTGGGGAGGAGCCGTGGCTCCGGGGACAGCGGAGTGGAACCCGTGGGGCGGGGTGGAAAATGGAGGAAGGCGTGGGTCGCGTGACACCCCAGAAACAAAAACCCATCCTTTACTCGGGGTCCTGAGCGCTGGACCTCGGCGAGCCGTGTGTTCCCCGCCTCCTCCCCCAGCCCAGGTACTCTCCCATCACACCCCGAGCAGGATCCAGAAGTGAAACTGCTCAGGGTCACAGCCCAGCGCCGCCGCTGCGCCCCGCCCCGCCCTTCCGGGCACTGCAGCCTTGCAGGATCTCCCAGTGCTCGGGCGACTGCAGGGGAGGAAACTGGGGGAGGGGAAAGGGAAGTGCCCCGCGGGGCAGCCTGCAAAGCGAGGCCGTCTCTCCTGGGGGTGCCCGCTCGTAACAACGAGTGGGAACCTCGAGAGGCGCGGACTTAACAACTGCAGCCGAGGGACAGGCGCCTGCACTTCCCGCTACCGCCACTGGGTGTCACTGCAGCCGCACGGCTGAGCCGGCTCGGAGCCGTCGGGAGGACCCGCCGCGGGTCCCAGGGAGCGGGAAGACCAGAGCCTGCCGCGCCCGCGGGGTCCTGCCTGGCCTTCGCCCCTAGAGGCCCCGTGGTGCTTGGATGCGGTGTTCAGACCTCCCTCCACCCACTCGATCTCTCAAGGCCTTCACCCAGCCCACCGACGCTCCACGAAGAGCAAACTAATAATCCCCTTGCTCCGCGACGGATGGGTTCATTGCTGGGGCGCCGCGCGAGCCTCCTGCTGCTGGCCCGGGGATCGAAGGCGCATCTTCGACGGCTTCGGCGGGGCCCGGTGAGCTGAAAGTCAGCCCTCCCCAACCCAGCGGGCCTCCTGGCAAGGCGGGCCGGCCTTTCCGCCGCAGAGGCGGAGGTGGCTCTCTGGAGCCAGACGCCCGCAGTTCCGCGAGGGTTCGGCCCGTCCGGCGCCAGAGATCGAGAAGAGGCAGGGGAGAGGGGAGAAGGAAGGGCGGGCAGTGGGTGCAGATCACGTGTTGCGGAGCCAGAGCTACTGCCGATGGGTCCCCGGATGACTCCTTCTCACCCAGCCCCCACTTCCCACTCCTAGCTCATCCCTTGGATGTTTGGGACAGACCAGCTTGGGAGAAGGTAACCAAAAGGTGGGAACTTGTATGGGACTGATCTGAACGGTGTAAGAGGGCTGTGGGTGGGCCAAGGCTGGGAGAGAGGAGGTAGGCTGGAATCTTTTGGAAGACTGAGATAGGAATGCCCACTTCTACTCTGCTGTGGATCTAACTAAGGGCACCAGTTGGGCACTAGATGCAGAGGAACATGTCCATTGGCTGCAGGTTTGTGGGGTGCAGGTGGCCCGTTCTTTCCGTGCCTACAGCTTCCCCTCAAACTCCAAGGTCACAAGGCCCAGCTCCACTACGGGGACCCTAAAGGCATCCATGAGGTGGAAGGAGTAGCATTGACCTCCCACTCTCCCTCAGTCTCCCCCAAACCACCTCAAGATAAACCCAATCCAAGTAAAAACAAACTGCTTACCATGAAAACACAGTTTTCGATAAACGGCCCTCTAGGTGCCCAGCAAAGAAAAACTGGCCCCTTCAGTGGGACAGACCTGGGCTTGTAAGAGGACGCTAGAGGCCATCACAGCTCGACCCATATGCAGGTGCATTTCAGGCTTCATTAGGGCCTGGTACAGCACAACACGTCTCAGCCCAAGTGGTACCCCCACTTCCCAACACCCCTTCCTGTATAAAGATCCTGGGGGCCAGCCTCAGCGCCCAGGATCACCCACTCCCCTGAGGCCCTAGATTCCAGTCTTCAACACCCAACTTCCCTAAGATCCAGTTCCTCCTTCTCCTCCCCCAGCTCCCCACCCCAGCTGGAAGCTCTGTGGGAAGAGACTACTGCACACCTCATACCCAAGCCCCAAAGCTGAGGTTCTTCCCCTGACCCCTCATCCCACCCCTCACCCCACCCCACTGCTGGGCAAGTTGGACCAATCTCTGACCTCTCTGGGTCCTCTTTTCTGCCTGCCAGACCAGATCAATGGTTCAGTCTTGAAAACTCTTTTTCTAAATACACCGTGATGCCAAACTCCCAGATAAAAAGACAGTGCTCCCCCCAAAGCTCCCCAGCCTGCCCCCAAACCCCTACTAGAACCCTTGGATTCCCAGAAACTGTTAGAAAAGTGCTCATGTAGCTGGTTCAGAAGAAAGGATCTTTCCCAGTGGCCTTGGACTCTCCTGCCTCTCTCTTTTCCTCCCTCCCTCCCTCCTCAATGTGCCTGGCACTGGAGCAAGAGGAAGGAGCCAAGCAGGGCCACTGAGCCGAAGCTGACCCCTTAGGCCTGCACAGGGAGGTCCTCCACCCATGAACTTGGAGGCTGCCTACATCTCATTGACCAGGGTGTCTGGGGAGCAGGGAGAGAATGAACTGGCCAGAGGTTTGTCCGTCTGGATGATCTTCCCAGAACATCCTAAGAGAGAATCCTGCTTATCTGTTCCCAGAGTCCAGAAAGTTGGCACCAGCCCTCTCTGACCTCCATATGTGAGCAGGCAGGGAGGCCCACCCTGTGGCCACACCCTCCCACAGGTCCAGGTGTACCCAGGACAGCTCTAGACCTTGGTGCCCAGCTCACAGCAGCCACACTAGCCCCAGGAGCTGTGTCTATGATGTGTCCATGATGTGCAGCAGGCCTTTCAGGGCCAACCCCCTGCATAGGCCCCACATCACCCTCTCTCAGTGCCTGCATCCTCTTCAGCAGAGGGAAATATGGGGAATTTCCTTTCCTAAAGGTTTTTTCTGATTTCTGAAATGTTCTTTAATAAGCACATTTTTAAAGATAATCAAACCCAGTAACTTAATATTGAAAAGACATTATCTGAGGCTCTAGCCTGTACTTTCTCCACCTCCTTCCACCAGCCCAGATTTCCTTATAACCACAGGCCTCCACTATCTGGCACGGCAGCTCTCCTTGGCAGTCCCTTCTGCTGTCTGGCCTCTGTGGGTCATGCTGCATCCTCAGAGCTGGGGAATCTTGCCCTGAGTCCCTCTGTGAGCTGAGGGGCCCTCATCCCCCACACTCTCAACTGCTGCTTCTCCTCCAGGAAGCCAGCGATCTCAGCCAGTCACCAAGGACGTCCAGCTGCTGATTTCCAGTATCCAGCTCAAGGCTGAGCCAGCTACCTCTAAAGGCCCCCAGCAGCCCAGGTCCATCAGAGTGGCCAGTACTGAGAAGAATAGGGACAGAGAACAAAGGACAAGGCAGGGAAGGACTGTGTTCACCACTCGTGAGATGGGCTGAGCCTGACCTCTGTCCCTAATTGTATCTATGACCTCAGGGGGCGGGGGGACTCTCCTTCAACCTCAGCTTCCCATTTGTAAAATGGGAATGATATCTATCTCACATATTCCAATTAGCGGATTGACATAGCAGGGCTTGGTCTCCTGCCGTGTGCCTCAGGCGAGGAGAGGTCACTGTGTCCTATCTTTATGCAGCCTAAATACCTGGACGTGCTTAAGAGGTGACTCAGGGACTTCTCCGGTGGTCCAGGGGTTAAGAATCCACCTTGCAATACAGGGGACACAGGTTTGATCCCTGGTCAGGGAACTTAGATCCCATGTGCTGTGAAGCAACTAAGCCTGCGCACCACAACTAGAAAGGCCACGCACCATAAGGAAAGATCTTGTGTGCTGCAACTAAGACCCAACCCAGCCAAATAAACAAATTTTTAAAAAAAGTAACTCATTCTAACCCTTTAACTCTCACCTCGGCCTGGACCCCTCGCACCCATACTTTGGAAGTTGGTCCTGGGTATCCATGGCCAGCACATAAGCCAGTACCAGCCAGCTCGAGCCCAAGGAGCAGCCACTGATGAGATGGTTCTGGGAACCATGGCAGGTGGCAGGTTGCACTGGTCCCTGGCTCCTCAAGTCTTGCTAAAAAGAAACAAAATCTTCACCCCTCTCATTTCTGGACTGCAGTACTTTCTTCAGGGTAAATCCCCAGCAGGTTCCAGGCTGAGCATGGATGAAGCCTGTCTGCTCATCTCTGTCCAAATGGCCTGACTCCCCGGCCTCTCCTCTCCTCAGGATTAGCCAAGGTTGGGGTGCTTCAGTCACAAGTGGCCGCTGGGCCTGCCAAGTCCGGCCTGCCAAGCTTGCTGTGGTGGCTGGTCCTTCTCAAAGTCACCCTAGGACAACACCACTTGCCAGCAGGACTGCAGAGGAGGAGGGGTTCTCCAGGGGAGGATCCCCTACTGGCGGTTTAGGAATTCCACCTGGAAGTCAGGCAGTCGTGGGGGAGCAGAACAGCCAGGACCTGGCTGTCCCACTGTAATTTGGGGCCATTCTGAGGAGTCAGTCTCCTCACCTGCAAAATGGGATCCCACCTCATGCCCAACCAATCGCAAAGACGACGCTTATACAAAATTAAAGCAGAATGAATCACATGTACTGATTCATTGTACCAATGCATTCATGTACAGAATCGCATGTACGCTCAGTCATGTCCCACTCTTTTCGACCCCATGGACTGTAGCCTACCAGGCTCTGTCCATGGGATTTTCCAGGCAAGAGTACTGGAGTAGGTTGCCATTTCCTTCTCCAGGGGTTCTTCCCGACCCAGGGATCAGACCCAGGTCCCCCGCATTGCAGGCAGACATTTTACCCTCTAAGCCACCTGGGATACAGTCCATGGAGTTCTCCAGGCCAGGATACTGGAGTGGGTAGCCTTTCCTTTCTCCAGGGGATCTTCCCAACCCAGGAATCGAACCGGGGTCTCTCACATTGCAGGCGGATTCTTTACCAGCTGAGCCACAAAGGAAGCCCAAAATACTGGAGTGGGTAGCCTATCCCTTCTCCAGCGGATCCTCCCCACCCAGAAATTGAACCGGGGTCTTCTGCATTGCAGGTGGATTCTTTACCAAGTGAGCTATGAGGGAAGCCCATCGCCAAGTACCGATGACCCAGCTTCAAACAGTGTCAATGCATGGTCATGACTACACTCAACCTCTCCCCTAACCTCTAGGTTATTTTAAAAACAAAGTTGAGAAGAGGACTTAGGCCAAGGGGTCCCTTCCAGGACTGCTGCTGCCAGTCCCAACCCACACCTCCACAGGAGACTCTCCAGCACTAGTAGAATGCACTTTCTTAGAATCCGAAAGCTATAATGTGAGGAGCTCAAAGACCCTAGGAGGAGATTCAAATGCTGCTGCTGCTGCTGCTAAGTCACTTCAGTTGTGTCCGACTCTGTGCAACCCCATAGACGGCAGCCCACCAGGCTCCCCCGTCCCTGGGATTCTCCAGGCAAGAACACTGGATTGGGTTGCCATGTCCTCCTCCAATGCATGAAAGTGAAAAGTGAAAGTGAAGTCACTCAGTCATGTCCGACTCTTAGTGACCCCATGAACTGCAGCTTACCAGGCTCCTCCGTCCATGGGATTTTCTAGGCAGGAGTACTGGAGTGGGGTGCCATTGCCGTCTCCAAGATTCAAATAAAGGAGCATTAAAGACCTTTGGCTAAAAGCCTCAGCTGCACTTCTAAGCAGCATGAGTACCAACGACCAGCCATAGTAAATGAGGCTGTTTTGGGTCTCCCAGTCTTTTCCAGTGGCCCAGTCAAGATCATGCAAAGCGGAACTATCCAGTTAAGCCAGAAAATCATGAGAAAGAATTTTTTAAGCACCCCCCCCAAACCAAGCTGAGGACCTCCTTGGTGGTCCAGTGTTTAAGAATCTGCCTGCCAATGCAGGAGACTCGAGTTTGAGCCCTGGTTCAGAAAGATCCCACATGCCACGGGGTAACAGCCTGGGTGCCACAACTACTGAAGCCCACGAACCCTGGAGCCTGTGCTCTGCAAGCAGAGGAGCCGCCACAGAAAGAAGCCCACGCGCCAAGCTAGAGCAGCCACACTCACTGCAGCTAGGGAAAGCCCGCGCACAGCAATGAAGACCCAGTGCAGCCAAAACTAAAAATAAATAAGACACTTTTTTAAACTCTTTTTAAAAAAAAGCGGAGACGTCATTTCACTCATAAGTACTTCAGAATGAATCTCTTAAATGTAAAGACTTAAAAAAAAAACCCATAACCACAATACCACTATCACTCTTTAAAAAGTTAACCATAATTCCTTAATATTATCAAATATCTCATCAGAGTTCAAAGTTTCCCCAATTGCTCATAAATGCTTCTTATAGTTCACTAGTTTGGATTTGAATCAAATAGGTCAACATATTACATCTGCTTGATAAGTGTCTAAATTTCTTGAAACCTAGAGATTTCCCATCTTTTCTTTTCTTGTAATTTTTTGTTATTGAAGAAATCGGGTTATCTGTTCTGTAGTTTCCCAGTCTGGATTTTGGTCATCGTATCCCTATGTGTCATTTCACATGTTCCTCTGGTTTTTTATAAAACTCATCATTGGATGCAGGGAGCTTGATTTCTTGGCAAAAATAATGCCTCAGTGAGTTTCATGTGTCTGGAGGGAGGTTCTATCTCTTTGTGATCTGCAGATTGAGCAGCATTTCAGGGGTTGCCAATCTGATACCTTTCCTATAAAGATTTCCCATCATGTAAGAGCTGAAACTATAAAGCTCTTAGACAAAATCATAGACTGGCATGGGCAGAGGCCAGACCCTGCAGGGTCTATCTGAGCTGAAGTGGAGGCATCGTGCAGGGAGGGGGCAGGGAGCAGGCAGAGTGCTATTTTGGAAATACCACTCTTGATGTTGAAGGACAGATTGGAGAGGAAGCCAGACTCAGGGGGCTGAGTGCTGTGGGATTCCATCATGGCTTTCTGGAGAAAACAGAACAACAGACAGCACAGAAAACAGTGGAGCCAACTACAAGGACAGAAAGCAGATCTTCGGTCAGGGAGGGAGAGGGGTTGAGGAGGGAGGAGTTGAACACAGGGACCCACTGGAGGTAAGGTAATGGAGCCACTGTGTGACTTGGTGGTGATGGACTGTGCGTTTGTCAGGACTCATTACCCTACCAGGTAGCCCAGGACTTGCCGAGGACATGGATGCTGTCTGACCCATTTCCGGCTCCCAGGCCCTGTTAGAGTGACCTCCATGGCTTTAGGTCCCGTCAGAAAGCCTCACCTGGATGACAGTTCCCTGTTTGTTCATTCATTTAACAAGCCATCCTTGGGCACCTACTCTGAGCCAGTATGTGGTACCAAGACTCTACTGGGTACCAAGACTCTCTGATGACCAAGAGCTCCTCAAGAAACATCAGGCTTGGGGACTTCCCTCGTGGTCCAGTGGCTAATGTAGGGGGCCCAGGTTCGATCCCTGGTCAGGGAACTAGATCCCACATATTACAACTAAGGAGGTCACATGCCTCAACTAAGACCTGGTGCAGCCAAATAAATATTTTAAAGAAAGAAACATCCAGGTTTGGCTGCACGTGGCCTGGATCCATCTGACACATTTTCAGGAGTTTGACTGGTGCCCATCTCTCCTGGTGGGCTTCCCTGATAACTCAGTTGGTAAAGCATCTGCCTGCAAAGCACCCAGATAAGTGCCTGGGTCAGGAAGATCCGCTGGAGAAGGGATAGGCTTATTCTTGGACTTCCCTTCTGGCTCAGCTGGTAAAGAATCCTCCTGCAAAGCGGGAGAGCTGGGTTCAATCTCTGGGTTGGGAAGATCCCCTGGACAAGGGAAAGGCTACCCACTCCAGTATTCTGGCCTGGAAAATTCCATGGACTGTATAGTCCATGGGGTCGCAAAGAGTCAAACACGCTAGCAACTTCCACTTTCACCTCTCCTGATCACCCTCCAGCCCCAGCTAGCCGGGCCTTGACAGACAGAACTCACAGGTGTACCAAAAAATAATCTTTATTGTCACTAGTATAAAACAGAGATCAACTGGCCTCTCAGTCTGTACAAAATGTGGGGTGTAAAGACCACCTCGGCTGCCCCCATTTCTCCCATAGTGTCCTGTCCCAGAGCAGCACCCAGAAGCTCCGTGCAGGGGAGAAGGCCACACAAGTGCCTTCCCTGAAGGAGAAGTTGAGGGTGGACTGAGCAGGGAGCACCTTCTGCCTGAGGGAGGCAAGGAGCAGAGGAGAAAACTGGATTAGGGGAGCTCCCAGCCATTCATGATGATCCTGGCCTCACCTTCTGCCCACTCTGAGTCCGCTCCGGGGCGGGCAGCTCTGGAGGAGGAGGGCAGCCTGGGGTGGGCCGAGATGTGACCGGCCCGTGCAGTGGTCAGAGGGCCACGCGGGTGCAGCAGTAGCGCAGCAGGCAGGGCAGGATGCCGCGGTTCAGCTGGTGGAACTCCACGAGCTGCAGCAGGTCGGTGAAGCGAGTCTGGCCGTCGTCCATGCTGAAGTACAGGCGCCCCTCCTCCTCGCTCTGGGGTGTGGCCACAGGGGTGGGAAGTCAGGGAGGGGTGAGGGCCTGGAGGAGCGCCCTCCTGGGCCAAGGCTGAGGTCCCCATTGCTTGTGCAGCAGCAAGGAAAGAGGGGAGACCCCAGGCACCCTCGGGGCAGTGTGGGGAGGATGGGCTGCTGGCAGTCCCGCGTTTGTACGGCAGGAAGCAGGGATACTCACTGGCAGGATAAGGTAATGTTTGACTTTCTGCACGTGGCACAGAGAAAGCACAAAGCCCTGTGGGTTCCGCTGACTCTCTCGGACCAGGAACAGACTGCCAGGAGACAAGGCAACGTGACCCGAGGACACAAGGCCACCACCCGGACCCAGGTCTGTTTCCTCCCTGGTCTGCCGCCCTGCCCAGCCTAGTCCCTTACCCATCAACCAGGCCCTGCTGCCCAATGAGCCGCTGGCTCTCCTCGCGAGAAATGCGTCCATGGAACCAGGGTTGGGTGCGGTGGATGGCTGGGGTGAGAGGAGGCAGATGGGTGGTCACTCTGGGGCGGGGACCCTCCTTCTCACCACCCGCAACAGGAATGCTCAGAGAAGCCATACCAGCCCCCGCCCCGAGGATGCCGGGCCTTCTCACCCACCTGCACTGAGGCTTGTGCCTGAGCTGGGGGTGGGCAGGCTGAGACGGTGGTTCGTCTTCTTCTGCAGAACAGTGGGAGACACGGGGGATCAGGGCACAGCTGGAGCATTACCAGCCCCTCAAGAATAGAGCCTCTTTCTGCAGCTGGGTGCCTCCCCTCGCCCCTCGCTTTCCTCTTCCCGCTCCATGGGAGCCCAGATGGAGAGCAGTACAAACACGCAGCTGAGTGTAGCCCCCTCACCCGCCAGGCCTGGGCCTCCTCCAGGGCGGCGCTCAGAGCTTCCCGGGGGTTCTCAATGACACGCCCGGCATGGCCGGAGAAGTCCATGGCCACCAGAGTGTTGTCTGAGACACTCCTCTGCAGGTTTGACAGGACGGGAGAGGGGTCAGACGGGACCTCAGTATCCCTGGCATGGGGCCTGGGTGCTCCCCTCCCCTTCCCACAACATCCTGTAACGCTCACCGAGGGTGGGGAACCCCCACAGGGTGGGCACAGGTGGCGGCACAGTGTCTGCTGGTAATTCTTATACAGCTGTACCCCAAACTGTGAGGTGGAGAGAGAAAAAAGGCCAGAGGTCACACAGATGCTGGGGGCTCCGCTGTGGCACTCCGCCCAGACCAGGACTCCCCAAGAATCGGGCAACATCCCTGCCCCTGGCTGAGGGGCTTTCTGGAGCCAGAGCTGCAACTCCAGTCTTGGACCAAGGATTCTGAGAGAGCAAGGCTCTGATGATGCCGTCTCATTCCAGAGACTTCCTGGGGGCAGAACTATAACTCCTCCCTCACGCCAGGGATCCCGAGAGCCGGGTCAGCCCCCCAGCCAGCGCCAGGACCTCACCTTGAAGAGGCGGAAGGCGGCTAACCAGCAGGAGCGGCTCTGCTCATCCTCAGTGCAGAAGAGGCGAAGCCCCTTGTGGCCATTTCGAAGCTTATTTGGCTGCAGGGAGAGGAAACTGCCTGGTCCCACATCTGCCTTTAGAACCAGATGTTGTCTCCTGTCTCCATGGGGCAGGGCAGGGTGCAAGGAGAGGAGTCTGGGGGTCCCAGAAGCAGCTCAGAAGCCCCAGGTAGGATCCTCACCTTGATACAGAAGCCAAAGTCTGTGGGCATCCCGTAGAGCTTGCGGCCCTGGGTCACCACATACACATTGGACTCGTTCACATCTGCTACGTACTGCAGGTGCCTCGGATCCTGTGCAGCACGAGTGAGCAAGACTGTACAGGCAGACCCTATCCCCTTCTCAGCATCCCCTCTCAACCAGCTGGGGACAGTTCAGGCCCAGAGAGGAGCAGAGAAGTGCCCCGGGTCACACAGCACGTAGAAGCAGAGCCAGGACTTGAACTCAGTTCACCTGGCTCTCCCACTGCTACCTTCCGGGGCAGGTGAGCTGGGAGGGGAAGAGGGGTAGCTGAGGGTCTCAGGGCCTAGAGGGTGAAAGGTCTAGGAGTTCCCACAGAGAAGGGGCAGCTCCTAGAAGCACCAGGGATGGGGTCTCCGAGGGGCCGGGGCTGTCACCTTTAAGACCTCACCTTGGAAGTGCCCTTGGTGGAGTAATACAGGCCAGAGCGGCGCAGGAAGCAAAAAAAACGTTTCCAAAGCTTGCGCCCTGACCCCCGGAGCTGCAGGAAGCCCTGGATCTCTGGGAAGCTGCCTGCATTCAGGAAGTTCTAAGGACAGGAGAGCAGGGTGAGAGGCCTAGAGGTGGCCACGCACACACACACACACACAGAGGCCTTCCTAGCACCTGCCTCGGTGGCAGGGGTTTACATTTACTGTCATTTAACAGAGGAAGAAACTGATGCTTAGGGCGGTGCTGGGCTTTCCACCCCATAGAGGGATGGCATGGACTTCAGGGCCAAGAAGCCCTGGGCGATCCTGGGGAGTCAAGGCCATGAAATGGGAGTGGGCCCTCACCTGGATGACGTCCTCATGGGACATGCCCGTGTGTGCATCCAGACAGCTAGAGACCATCTTTTCTGGGAATAGGGAGTGCTGGGGGCAAAAGGAGCCAGGAGTCAGGGACTGAGGATCCGGGTGGGGGTTGGGGTGTCCGGGCCCAGACCCCCCTGTTACGCACACTCACTGGAGTGCTCTTGAACAGCTCGTATTTGGCAAAGTTCTTCCGGAAGACGATGCGGCTGTCTCCACCAATGGGCCAGGCAGCCTGCACTTCTGCCACTGACTCATGATCCTCCAAGGCCCGCTCTGGGGTCAAGGGCAAAAAGCAGGGGTCAGTGGAGGCCAGTCAGGTATGAAGCACTGCCTCCCAGGCTAGGCAGTCCCCTGCGGCCCAACTTACCCAGTGCTAGGTAGGGGTGGCACTCCACCAGCCCCCAGTTCTCGTCACTCAGGGAGTGAGATCGCTGCACCAGCATCTCGCACACATAGCGAGCCGTGGCCCCTGCCGCCACCTCCACCGAGCGGCAGGTCCCATCTTCGCTGTACACCTTTATGACCTGCACCCCAGGAATGGCCAGTGAGGCGGGCAAGGGCAAAGGGTGGTTCTCTCCCATCCCCCTCTGCTCTACCCTCTGGGATCCTTGACCAAGTCCCCTCCACCCAGCCAAGGCGGCACTGTATCTGCCCCATCCCCCAGCACCCCATGCTCCCTGCCTTCTCTTTCCCAGGGAAACTCACATGGGGGCAGCTCGTGTCTCGAGGGAGCAGCCCCCTTGCACTGGAGGACCCCCCAAGAATGGGGCTCTGTGAAGAAGGACTGCAGAGCTCGGGGAAGGGGTTGGGGATGGAGGGCAGAGAGGTTGACTGTAGCTCCTCCTCTCGAAGTTTCCTGGGGCGGGAGATGGAAGGGAGGAGTTGCTAGTAAGCTTCTGTGCATTACCCTAGTGCTGACCGCTCCCCCCAGCTCCCCCCAGCCTCCCTCCGTCAGCCAACACCCCACTTTACCTGCTGGTTGGAATGGGCAGAGGCTGGGACCTCTTCACCTCCCCAGACAGAGGGGCATTGAGAGGTGGGGGAGTCCCAGGAGGGGTCCCAGAGGCCAGGTACAGGTCTTCTGGGGAGCTGCTGAGATGAAGTGGAGACAGACCCAGCTCCATGACCTCTGAGGAAGAAGAGAAACAGCTGCTCTTGTGCCCTTGTCCTGGGGAGAGGGGCCAAGGGGACCCAGACCTCCTTCACCCTTCTGTCGGGTGCCCCTCAGAGTTTATCCGGCCCCTCCTCGATCCCCCACTAACTGGAGTTCCCTGGAGCCTCTGGGGAAGGGCAGCGTTGAGTCCCTGTTACAAAAAGGGACTCTGAGCCCTGAAAAAGAAGCACTCCTGCCTCATCACAGGTGAGGCAGGGAGCGGAGCTCAGCGTTTGGACTCCCAGTCCAGCGCTCTTCCTCACCCCAGGTTGCCCAGGGGAAGAGCGGTGAGGGTCCCCTCACCACAGGCCAGGCAGCAGCGACGGACTCCCTGACCCCCACACAGCCGGGCTCAGTGTCACCCTTGCACTTCCCAGCGTGGGGCACTCACTCCTCTGGGCTCTGCCCCAGGTTTTCCCAGTGCTTTGTTGCCAGAGCCTGTTGTGGCAACGCCTGCTCAAGCACTGAGTGATGCACAGGAGAGAAGAAGGTGGGGAAGGACAGGAACCAGGAGGACAGGAGGCGGGCTCAGTTGCAGTGGGAAGGAGAAGGCGAGTCTGGGGCCTGCGCCCCAGAGGCCCCCAAACCTTGTGTGCCTTTGTTAGACCCCTCCCCCTCCCCAACTTTCTTGAGGCCTCAACTCCAGAGCCACCTCCTCTGAGAAGCCTTCCTGGATTTTCCACATTCTGACTGAAGGGCTCCCTCTGGGCCCTGTGCTGGGGCCTCCACACCTGTCTTATCCACCCACTGGTCTGAAGACGCCTGGCCATCCCAGGCAAGGCCAGGGTCTTACCCATGTTTTATTGCCCACAGGCACTACACGGCATCCAGGACAAGGATAGAAGAGATGGGGCAAGGATGGCCACCAGCAGGTGGAGGCATCGCAAGCCCCTCCTCCCCAGGAACCAAGACCCTTTAGGCTGGGCTGAGACCTGGGACGACCTGCAGTTCTGTCCCCTGCCTGTGCTCCAGATACTGGGCCAGCGCTGTTAGCTTGCCTAAGGCACCCAAGATCTGCCCCCCTTCCCCGCACCTGGGATGAGGCAGGTCCCCAACCTTTAAGTGAGGACATGAGATTTGGGGGACAGGTGAGTCAGGGTGGGGCGGGACACACTGCCTGGAGCTCTCCATTCACCCTTGACTCATCTCCACTACTTCCTGGCTTAGGAGAAACACAAACAACCCTGCCTCTACCCATCCCCTCCACTCCCCCCGCCCCACAAGAACAGGACTGGGGAGGAGGAAGATGTGGGTGGTGGGGGGGAGGCTGAGGCTCCTCTGACATCATCTCCTCCTCCCCACCTTTGGCCTACCTCCAGTCCAGGTCCAGGTGCAACCTGCAAAGGGCCCCAGGTAGCCACCACCCAGCCCAGGAGCCCCCTCACCCAGGCGGGAGAGAAGAAAAGCCTGGCCGGGATTCAGAAGCCCATCTGGAGTGGAGCTGACCTCACAGGGGTGCCCCTGGGGTACCTAAAGTAACCTAAAGAAACATGCAGTGCTCCTTCTCCTGTCCAGAGCCCCCCAGACTTGCATTCTGCTGCTGCTGCCCACCCTTAGCATCCAGGACTCAGCTGGCCCGGGAGGGTCTCATCCTCATCATCCCTGGGAAATGAGGGTCCTTTTAATTCATATACTCTCCTGGGTGTTCTGATCAAAGGTGTACTCAGCAGCAGGAGTGGAAAGTCAAGACACACAGGAAGACAGACACAGACAGGCAGACACGGGAAGGCCAGGAGGGAGAGCCAGCGACGAGGCTGGGGGTCCTGCCAGGAAGGGAAAGATCCACCCACCATGGAACACCAAGAGACACCAGCACATCAACACCGAAACACAAGGCCCCCACTCCCACCCCCGTCTAACCTCTGGCAAACAGCCCTGCTCACTTCATCCCAGGGGGGACTAGGGGAAGGGCTGCAGGAACCACCCGCTCCAGGAAGCCAGAGACCAACAGTGGCGTGGTCTGAGACCAGGAGGCCTGGATCCTCTCTCATCCCAGAGGGAAGGGGAATCTGGGCAGCGTTTGGAAGGGGAGAGGGTAGATTTGAATCAGACTAGAGTCTGGCCTCTGTGGGGGGCGGGAAGGCTGACTCTGGATGGGTTTAGCCTTCAGATCCCATCACCCAGCTCTCCAGACCCCTCTAAGGCAGGACAGGACTGGGGAGTCAGGACCGAAGAGAGGAGAGGTGAGAGAAACCGATCCTAGCTGTCTCCCCTGGGCAGCCCCCTCCACCACCCCCAAGAGACCTGAAACTTTCCAACTGGGGCCCTGGGAAGGTTATATTGAAGAAATCGACCCCCACATCTATCTGTCCCCTTAGTACTGCGACTCCCTTCTGCGACTTCCCCGCCCCCGTGGCTCGGGCCCCACCCTCCTTCCCGCCCTCCCGCCTCCAGCCTCCTTGTTTACTTCCTGAATCTTGCCCCACCTGGCTGGCCCCGAGGGCGGGTGGCAGGGCTCAGGGTAGAAGGCCGGGCCGGTAGAAAACAAGGCCACCTTCGGTACCGGGTGGGGGGGTGGGGGGGTGGGGGGGTGGGGTGGGGTGGGGAGGGGCTGGAGCTGGGGCCTGGAGGTGGCGGGAAGGCCCCCGCCAGGCCCAGGAACCCCACGCCCCGCCCGCATCGGGATTTAGTTAGGAGGAAGGCTTTACCTGTGGGGGAGCGCTTAGGGTGAGGGCTCAGGTGAGGAGGCGGGAAACCCCTAGCTGACCTGGAGTTGGGGGAGGGCCCCCGGACCCTGCGGCCCCGCCCCCTCCCTCACTAGGGGAAAAACATCCAATGGGAATGAGGGGGGCAGCTCTTTTAAAGTTTAATTCGGGAAGAATGCTAGAGTGTCTGTGGAGTTAATCATTACAGGCTGCTTGCCTTCACGGGGGGCCCCCCCAGCAGGATAGCGGGGGGTGGAGAGGCGAGAGCAGAGTCCAGGACAAGCGGACCAAGAGGGGGCATTCTCGAGGCGCAGTGGGGTTGGAAGGCCTGGCAAGGGCAGGCAGGAGTATTCTCCATCCCCAGCGTGCCAGGGAGACCCCGACTGGGATGAGTCTTCCCCAAGACTGTTCAGACGGACAAGGCAATCTGCCCCCCTCCCCCATGCGCACAGCGCACCCACTCTCCCCAGGCCCTACTGCGCTGCAGACCCCCAGCATCTATCCCTTCAGCCTACCTAGACCACTTCTTTCTGAAGCCAGAAGGGACCACCCCCCTCCCCGGGGCCTGTCCCACCCCCTACCTTCCCACCGGAGGGTTGTGCTGAGTCGCTCAGTTCAGTTCAGTTGCTCAGTCGTGACCGACTCTTTGCGACCCCAAGGACTGTAGCTCGCCAAGCTCCTCTGTCTATGGGGATCCTCCAGGCAAGAATACTGGAGTGGATTGCCATGCCCTCCTCCAGGGGATCTTCCCAACCCAGGAATGGAATTGAACTGGGGTCTCCTGCATTGCAGACAGATTCTTTACCAGCTGACCTACCAGGGAAGCCTGTATTGCTGAGTAAGGATGCAATTCAGAGAATCTGTCTCCTTTACTGCCCTCCAAGTTGGAGGGTGCCCCACTGCCCCCACAGAGACATCTGTCTTTAATAAAGACTTGGGGGAACTCAAACTGGGGTCAAAGCAGACGGAGCCTGGAGACACTTGGGGCTGCCCCCTCGGCTTGGGACACCCCTCCCAGCTCTCTTTCTGGGGACGTGGGGAGGGGCTAGTTTCAGCGGGAAATCCGCCCCTCTCAGGGAGGAAAGAATCTGGATTCCTGCTTCCCTGACCCCATCAGCAGGTTGGAGTGTGTGTTTGGGGCTGTTGGGGGGCGGGGTGGAGAGGGACGAAGGAATGGAGAGAACAGGGAGTGAGAACAGGGAAAGACCGAGGGCAGATAGTGAGGAGGGGGCAGGATGGGAAGCTGGAGGAAAAGAGAAAGTGAGGCCTCCAGGAAAACACAGCAGGAGGCCGCATCTTTCTCCATATTCTCCAAAGATCTCCACATCTTTCTCCGGGATCTACTGGTGCTCCCCGCCCCCAAGACGAAGTGCCGCGCTCTGGTCCTTACCTGGACCCTGGGTGTTGGCACACCTGGCTGGGGCCACCGATTTAGGAAGGGAGATGCCAAGCTCTTAACTGCCTGTCCCCCCCACCCCCTTCCCCGCCCTTGGCCTGACATCACTGAAGGGGGGAAGGGAGGGGGAGCCGGGCGGCCTCCTGTCCTGCCCACCTGGGCAGCCATCCAGTCAGCTCCTGGCCCTGAGACTGGCACAGCTTGGGGCCCTGGTGCGGCTGGGAGTGGGAGCAGATTGTCGTCTGCAACCAATCTCGGTGCCCTTACCTGGAGGAGCCCCAGCTGGAGTAGCAGGACACAGGGTCCGAAGTCCGGCGCTGTCTAGGAACCTCAGGTACCTGGGCTTGATCTCAAACCCCCTCCCTCTTCTCTACAGGTGTAGGAGAGTGTCCCGACTTTGAACGTAGGAGTCGGGGGAGGTTGAGCTCTGTTGTCCAGGCTTCTGACCCAAGGAAACAAATTATCTTGGGCAGGTGGGGGCGGGGCCTGAGGGAGGGGCATGGGAGGAGGAAGCACCGGAGGAGGGGCGGGGACTCCCTGACACTCTACCCTGGCTGGGATTGTTTTTGTCTTTCTGTAGCAGGTGCCAGGGGAGAAACAGTCAAACTGTACAGCCCCTAAAGCGAAGATCTAGAGTCCTCATGACCTGGGAGGGAGGAGCAGGGACCTGGAAGATCAGAGAAAAGGGACTCGCCCACTCTTCCCCACGCCCCTTCCCAAACCTGGTCTGTTCATTGCCCAATTTAGGGGGCCTGTCTGCTGCTTAGGGTCTTACCCCTTGGGGCAAAGGGCACTCTATGAAAGAGGGAAGCCAGCCAGAAGGATGTCCAGCAACACGGCCTGCCCCTTGACCTCCAGCCACAGTCTGACCACCCAAGGCTGCACCCTGGCCCCTCAGGGGCACCCAGCATATACGCTCCCTTCTAAGCAAAGTCCACAGTCTCAGGTTTTCCTTCTGAAATCGAAGGGGTTAGGCAAGGTCTCCCAGTGGCAGAGGTCGTTTGGGGAAAGCTCTGGCCAGGTGCCAGGGGACTCCCCTTAGCGCTGGCCTTCAGCAGTAGGCAAACACAAGGTTGGAGAGAGGGCCTAGGAGACTGAGATCAAAGGCACCAGCCGCGTCCCACAAGTGGGTGACAGTTCAGTAAACAAACAATTCATAGGGGTGATAAGAGATCTGCCCTGGGGGACCTGGAGGAATGACTGGATGCTCAACTTTCTCCAAACTCAATTTTCCTTGAAAAAACCAGCCTGGACTAAGTGAAGAAGTGGGGAAAGAGGCAAGGTCACCTGGGCCACTGGATATCATGTGAAAAACACGGTAGACAATTCACTCAATCAATTCTTCATTCACTCAGCTAATATTTGTTAAGTGCCTACTATATGCCAACCGCATGCTTGGCACTGGGGAT
Source organism: Budorcas taxicolor (assembly GCF_023091745.1). Lineage (NCBI taxonomy): Eukaryota > Metazoa > Chordata > Mammalia > Artiodactyla > Bovidae > Budorcas > Budorcas taxicolor. The sequence goes on along the minus strand of NC_068928.1, from coordinate 39,810,534 downwards.
ACAGTGAGCAACAAAACAGATCCCACCGTTATCTTCACGCAGCCCAATCGGGGAGACTGATGTTAATCAAAGAACCAGGGCTTCCCTGGTGGTCCAGTTATTAAGAATCCACCTTACAATGCAGGGGACACCAGTTCAATCCCTGGTCTGGGAAGATCCCACATGCCGTGGAGCAACTAAGCCCGTGTGCCGCAACTACTGAAGCCCGCAAGCCTGGAGCCAGTGCTCCACAACGAGAGAAGCTACCACAACTGGAGGGTAGCCCCAGCTTGCTGCAACCAGAGAAAAGCCCAAGCAAACACTGAAGACCCAGCAGCAGTCAAAATAAAAAGAAATCAAAGGATCACACAAATAATAAGAGATGAGAGGAGACAGCTATACTGGGAAAACACACAGGGAGTTAAGGAAGACTTCTCCATGGAAGTGACAGTTGAGCAGAGGGGAAGTTGTCTGGATTGGAGGATTTGGATTGGTGGAATGCGAAGGGGGAGCACCTTTCATGATGATGAAACAAGTGCCAAAACCCTTGACAAAAGGGGACAGAGCATGCAGAGGCAGAGCAGGGTGGAGAAGGAAGGAGAGGAGCCCACAGGTGTGGCTGAGCACGTGTGAGAGGTGTGGGGAAAGGCTTTGTACTCAACTGTGTCCCTCAAAGTGTGGCCTCCAAATCTGCCTGGGCTTGTGTAAAAACACAGATCCCTGGGTTTCCCTGGTGGTCCAGTGGGTAAGACTCCTCCTGCCAATGCAGGGGACACAGCTTCGATCCCCGGTCCAGGAAAATTCCACATGCCATTGGGCAACTAAGCCCATGAGCCGCAACTACTGAGCCAGCCTGCCTAGAGCCTGTGATCCACAACAGGAGAAGCCATGGCAATGAGAAGCCTGGGAATCGCAAGTGGAGAAAAGCCCAAGCGCCAACAAAGACCCAGCACAACCAAAAATAAATAAAATACAACTTTAAAAAACCAAGCAAACAACAACAAAGAAACAGATCCCTGGGCCCCTCCCCAGCTACTGAAACTTGGTCTCTGGGGACAAGACCCAGGAATGTATGGTATTGACAAGCCCTCAGGTGGTTGTTCTGTAAACCAGGTTTAAGAGCCATCCATCCTGTCTGTCCAGACCAGCAGGAACTATGGGCAGAGGCCAGACCCTACAGGGTCCATCTGAGCTTAAGTAGAGGCCCAAAGGAGCGGGCAGATTTATATTTTGGAAAAATCACTCTGGATGTTGACAGACAGGATAAGTTGGAAAGAGAAACCAGACTCAAGAGGGCTCAGTGCTATAGGATTCCATTTATATGACTTTCTAGAGGGCGCAGAATGCTAAGGACAGAAAACAGATCTGGAGTTGAGGAGAAGGGAGAGCGGTTGACAGCAGAGAAGCTTGTGAGGAGGTAATGGAGTTGTTGTGTATCTTGGTCCTGGTGGTAGAAGTACAACGGTGTGTGTCAGGACTGACAGAAAGGTACACTCCAGAGGATGTGTATTACTGTGTATAAGTTATATCTAAATCTATTTAAAAAAGAAACGACAGTGAAAAAGAATAGATTTATATATCAATATGGAGAAGGAAATGGCAACCCACACCAGTGTTCTTGCCTGGAGAATCCCAGGGACAGGGGAGCCTGGTGGGCTGCCATCTGTGGGGTCGCACAGAGTCGGACACGACTGAAGCGACTTAGTAGTAGTAGTAGTATATATCAATAGGACAGCTTCAAGAGTCCAAGTAAAAATCCTTACATTTCTGGTCAATTGATTTTTTTTTAAACATTTTAACTTTTTTTTTTCATGTGGATCATTTTTAAAGTCTTTATTGAATTTGTTACAATATTGCTTCTGTTTTATGTTCTGGTTTTTTGTTTGTGAGACATGTGGGATCTTAGTTCCCCAACCAGGGATCGAACCCAAACCCTCTACACTGGAAGACGAAGTCGTAACCACTGGACCTACTGGTTAATTGATTTTTGACAAAGGTGCCAAGACAATTCAGTGAGGGAAAGAATAGTCTTTTTGATAAATGGTTCTGGGACAGATTGAATAGCCACATGGCAAAAGATGAATTTAGATCCTCCCTTACACCAGGGCTTCCCTGGTGGCGCAGAGGTTAAAGCATCTGCCTCCAATGTGGGAGACCTGGGTTCAATCCCTGGGTTGGGAAGATCCCCTGGAGAAGGAAATGGCAATCCACTCCAGTATTCTTGCCTGGACGGAGAAGCCTAGTAGGTTACTGTCCACGGGGTCGCAAAGAGTAGGACATGACTGAGCGACTTCACCTTCACCTTCACCTTACACAATTTACAAATATTAACTCAAAACAGATCATGGATTTACAAGTAAGAGCTAAAACTATAAAACTTCTAGAAGAAGTTATGGGAGAAAATCTTTCTACCTTGGGTTAGGCAGAGATCTTAGATGCAAATGAGACAGCAAGAGCGCAAATGACAAAATAAAAAGTTGATAAACTATACTTGGCCAAAATTTTAAAATTTTGCACTTCGAAAATTAAATTAAAAAAATACTTGTGGAAGACTGGAGGAAAATAATTACAAGTCATACATTTAATTAGGAACTTTGTATCCAGAATACAGTTGATCATTGAACAATGCAGGGCTTAGAGGTACCAATGACCCAGAGCAGTTGAAAATCTGAATATAACTTTACAGTCAGCCCCCCATCTGGTTTTCACCTTCAGATTGACACAAACTTGTATTGTGTGGTACTATGTATTTACCGAAAAAAACCCACATGTAAGTAGACCCACGCAGTTCAAACCTGTGTTGTACAAGGGTCAATTGTATATAAGGAACTCCTACAAATCAACACTAAAGAGACAAACAACCCAATTAGAAGTGGGCAAAAGATTTGAATAGACGTTTTTCCAAATTAAGATATATGAATGGCTCATAAGCACATGAAAAGGTGCTCAAGACCATTAGAGAAATGCAAATTAAAACCTCCTCACTCCCATCAGGATGGCTATAATGAAAGAGACAGACAGCAAGTGTTGACAAGGATATAGGGAAACAAATCATCATATATTGCTAGTAGGAATGTAAAATGGTACAGCCACTTTGAAAAACATTTTGGCCATTTCTTAAGTTAAACATAAACTTTCCACACGACCTAGCAATTCTACTGGTAGGAACCTACCCACAAGAAGTAAGAACACATGCACATACGAAGACACACAAACATTCATGGCAGCATTATTCAAAATACCCCAAAACTGGAAACTCAAATATCCATCAACTGGTATTGAATAAACAAAACATTTCATCCATACACTGGGATATTTCTCGGCAACAAAAAGGAACCACTGCTGCTAAGTCTCTTCAGTTGTGTCCGACTCTATGCAGCCCCATAGACGGCAGCCCACCAGGCTCCCCCATCCCTGCGATTCTCCAGGCAAGAACACTGGAGTGGGTTGCCATTTCCTTCTCCAATGCATGAAAGTGAAATGTGAAAGTGAAGACGCTCAGTCTCGTCCGACTCTTAGTGACCCCATGGACTGCAGCCTACCAGGCTCCTCCATCCATGGGATTTTCCAGGCAACCACTAGTACATGCTATAACATGGATGAACCTCAAAAACTTTAAAAGGAGTGCAAGAAGTCAGAAGCAAAAGACTACATAGTATTTCATTTATATGAAACATCCAGGAAAGGCAAATTGATAGAAAGCAGATCCGTGGTTGCTTAGGGCTGGAGCCGGTAGCTGGAAAGATTGAAAATACGCAGGTGGGACTTTTTTATGTCGGTGGAAAAGTGTGGAGATGGCTTCACAACTCCGTAAGTCACTGAATTGTTTAGAAATCAATGTTTTAAAGGGATGCTAGAGTGGGTGACCTGAGAGGATCCTTTGGTGGGGCCCCAGGGAAAGAAGAGGCAAGGAGACAGTCTCCGTTTCTAGAGCTGCAAAATGGGAATAAAAAAGCCAGCTCGGTGGCGGGGTAGGATGAGACAGGGAGGTGGAGGAACTGGGTGCACGTGACGGCCGCACAGAGCCTGCGGAATAGAAGCCTTAAAGCCTAAAGGTTTCTGAAGGCATGAGACACACGGAAACTACCCAGGCTGTGCCTGCAGTTTAGCGCTTAAGAGTAAGAAGTACCTGAGTGTGTAACTGTGGAATGCTTTAGAATGCCATCAGCAAGACAGGAGAAACGGCAACTACTCTATATCATCAGTCAACCCCGGGCCCTCTGCAGTCTAAGATATGTCATTAGATTAAATAAGACCGTGAAGTCCAGCGGACACTAGATGTGGGGCAAGACCGGCGCTCCGAGAACTCGGGCCCGGAAAGGTGGTCTAGGCCGATCCGCCCAGCCCAAGCTCTCCAGCTGGTAGGTAACGCGGTCAGAACGCAGTAGCAGCCGCCTGCAGGGGGCGACCCGACGTCACGCGCGGCCCCGCCCCATCACGTGCCCGCGGCGTCGCGTCACACCCGGAAGCAGCGGCCGTAGGGAGCTGGCAGCAATGAGCGGGGATACAGGGACGACGGCCGTAGCGCCCCCTCCCGGGGAGACCGAACCGGGCCATGGGGTCCGCATTGTGGTTGAGTACTGGTGAGCGGCCCCTGCCAGTGACGGGGATCCGGGCCGGATGAGGGTGGGTCCACCGGAGGTACCTTTTCCGAAACCCAACCAGACCTCCGGTATCTTCTCTCTAGCGAACCCTGCGGCTTCGAAGCGACCTACCTGGAGCTGGCGAGTGCCGTGAAGGAGCAGTATCCAGGCATCGAGATCGAGTCGCGCCTGGGGGGCACAGGTGAGGCTGCGGAACACCTGCTGAGTCAGTGTTCTAAATCCCAGCTCCATCACTTTCTAGCTCTGGCATTGGCTGCTTTATAGTGTCCAGCAGTACCTGGCACATAGTAAAATGTCCAGCCCGCTTGAGTCCCCTTCCATAGGTGAGGGGAGTCACATTTGAAGCCTACTGGGAGAAACGGGTGAGACCGAAGTGTTGGAGGGAAGGGAAACTTTCATTGAGTTACCAGGAGTTCAAAGGAAGGGCACACGGGTGATGCCTCCCTTCAGTTTCATTGGCTTGACCCTAGGCTAGGAAATGGCTTGAAGAATCTCTAATGTGGCTGAGGGAGCTTGTATGAAGTCTAAGGAGTGTGGAAGGCCCCCTTTTGTAGAACTTCCCGCCTTTTGCCTGTGCTCAGCATACGGTTCATTCATACATTTATTTAATACTAGGGGCCTTTGAGATTGAAATCAATGGACAGCTGGTGTTCTCCAAGCTGGAGAATGGGGGCTTTCCTTATGAGAAAGATGTGAGTACTTGCAATACCGGGAATAACCCTAGTTCAGCTTGCCCCTCCAAGGGACACATCATCCCATTCCACATCTCTGCCCTCTAGCTCATTGAGGCTATCCGAAGAGCCAGTAACGGAGAACCCCTCGAAAAGATCACCAACAGCCGCCCTCCTTGTGTCATCCTGTGACTGGATGTGATTCTCGGTTCCTGCTCTCTTCTGGGATCCAAGCCTTGGTTGCCCCACTTTGATTCTGCTGAGGGCTCCCCACTGCCTGTCTCACCTCACTGAGCTCCTGGCAGCTAAGAGACCCTGGCCTCCACTTTGCCCCTTTGGTGGGCACCAGGAGGGAGGAGATGGTTCTGTGGTCTTAGGGGTGGAAGAGATGCTCTCCATGGACATTTCCACAGCCACCTTACACCCCTTCCCTAAGATCAGTGCCCACAAAAACCTGCTCCCCTCTCCAGCTTAGCCATACCTGTCAGATGTTACCATAGTTCTAATTTATTTTCCACTAGCCCCAGGCAATGTCAGCTATTGGCAATAAAGTGGCACTGCAAACTCCTGTGCCCCCACTAGTGTGTGTCTTATGTCCAGTTTGGGACTGTGAGGAGGGAGGAAGGGGGGACAGAGGCCAGCCCAACCTTTGTGCCACCAACATGACTGTGCTGGCTGGGTGGGTGGGTTTTTTCTGGATTTGTTTAGTCACTAAGTCATGTCTGATTCTTTGCGACCCCATGGACTGCACGATTCCCTGTCCCTAGCTACTCTTAATTCAGTGATTTCCTTGCCAAGGCAAGAAAAATGAGTCAACAGTGCATCTTGTTTCCTCTGTCCTTCCCTGACTCCCCCTACCTACAGAGAGGAAATTACCCCATTCTGGTGGGTGGGTGGCCTTAGGAGTTCTTTTTTTTCCTAAGAATGATCTTTTCAAAGAGCTCTCAGATCACAATCCCAACTCCCAGTTTCCCCGCAACCCAAGAGCCAGAAAACTGGAAGTAGGCTCCTAATTCAAGCTTTCCCAAGATTCCTAGCCAGTCCCTCCAGGAAAGATGAACTGAATGTAAGTTAGGAGGTGAGCAGTAAGGGGACAGCTCCAAGCCACCCCTAGACATAGGCTGGTGTCCAGCTGTTTTCCAAAATATATTTGCAAATGGAGAAAGTGAGTGTGGAGGACATCCCTCCCCCAACCCCAGGGATGCCCCTGCTCCAATACCCACTCTCCACCGAGTCCTTATTTCATTTTTAAAAAAACAAATAAACAAAAAAACATAAGTAAAAACAAAACCAAAAAAGTCTGTACAAGGACTGGATCTGGATGCTGCTGCTGCTCCCTCCTTCCCAGGGACAGAGCTGGGTCTCAGGGACAGTCTCTGAATGGGTTGCTGTAGTTCCTAGACACCCCCTTGGGGCCTTCTTCGCACTCGGCCCAGCCTCCCTAAGTCGTTCAGTGCCAAGGGTCTGGAAGAAGTCAGGCTGGGCCGCTCTCAGCCACCTAGGAGTTGAAGTAGGAAAGGAGATTTCTGGCGTGGCAGGCTCCCCTGGACATGATCCAAGGGCCTGCTCCCTGCCTGGTGCCGACGTGGGCCAGAAGTCAGGCCTTCCACATGCCCTGAGGGTTCAGCAGGGCCTCAGTGGCCCTGGCCTTTTGGCTCATACTGGCATGTCCAGGCCCAGGTACTCAGGGTTCTCTGCCGTAGGGGTCCCTTCAAAGGAGCTGGATGGAGTGCCCCGCTCTGATGGGTCCTGGTCCCAGTAGTAGAGGTTGTCAAAGGCTGGGCTGAAGGCTGGAGAAGGGTGGGACTGAGGGGCGGCCCTGCCCCGGGGTGCCAAGTACTCGGGGTTCTCCACAGCAGCCCCAAAGGCAAAAACGTCTTTGACAACCCCATTCTTCCCAGGGGAGAGCGTCTTGGGCCTTTCCAGAGTAGAACCTGCAGGTCGAGGAGGCGGCAGAGGACCCTCTAGGGGTGATGGGGGCTGTGGGCGAACCTCTGGCTGGTTCACGTATTCTGAAAGGACAAGAGAAGGAATCTTGTGAGAGGGTGAAATCTGTGTGTCCCAGCTGCTACCACTGCCCTGCAGCAGGCCCTGGGCAGAGGACCCCCAACCCCCACCTCTCAGCTCGAGCCTGACTTCATACCGGGCTGGGGGCTGCAGGTCAAGGGGGCAACGTAGCCATCAGCCTCGGGAGAAAGGGGTACTGTGGGGTCCTCGCTGTACCGCTGTAGAGGGCTAGAGTCGTGTTGGGGGAGGGGCTGCAGCCCCTTGGCCGCCCCCATTCCCAAGTCGCCATCAAACACATCAGAGCCTGCCCCTTCGGAAGGTGCCAGCGGAGATCTGGGGGGCTCCTCCTCAGAGGGCTCCAGCCCCAGTGTCAGCTCACCACCACCACTCTGAGGACAAGAGAAGGTCAAAAGGGAGGTCATTCATGGATCTGAGATGGAGGCTCCATGGGAAGTGACAGAGTCCCAGGAGATAAATCATCTCTGATGTATGACAGAGGCATGGTAGAAAGAATGGGATCACGGTTGGAAAGCAGTAAGAATCCTTCCTAGGGAAAATGGGGCCTCCTTCATGAGAGGTAATGGCTGGAGGACATCGGAGGAAGGAACCCTGGTCCACTGGAGTTGGGAGGTAACCAACGACACCCACACCATGCGATGGGAGCACTAACCCTGGTGGATGTGCTGCGGTGCCTGCGGTGGGCCGTGCCTCCAGCTCCTGGGGCAGGGTCTGGGCAGAAGAAGCCCTGCTGGGGTACCAGGTACTCCTCCGCATCCACCAGGTCGCCCATGTCGTCATCCTCCAGCAGCGAGCGGTAGAAGGTGCTATCCAGGGGGCTAGCAGGGCCCAAGTCTTCATTCTGGGGAGGAGGGAGACACATGGCAGCCTCTCCCCAGCCCAGTACACAGCCTCCTGGGGGTGGCTCAGGGAGGGCTAGAAGTCTGATGAGTCAGGCAGGAGCTTGGAGGCCTGGGACCCAGGAATCATTCTTCCTTTCCTCCCTTCGAAGGGAGAGTGCTCTTAGCCATAGGCAGGGATGGGGTGAAAGGTTCAGTACCTGGATGACCACAAAGCGCTGGGGGTCCCTGGCCATGCGGGAGAATTCAGTCACTAACTCCCGGAACCTCGGCCGACATTCAGAGTCAATCATCCAACCTGGGGGTGGGCAAGAGCCCGGCATCTCAGTTCTGGCTGCAGCCTGCATGCAGCGCCCCTCACCCTCACGCCCAGTCTAGACAACCCTAGAGTCCAAAGCCCTCTGATGATAGAGAATCTACCAGTTTCTCCTTTTTACTTTGGATCAGTCTTTTTTCCTAGCTGGCCCTCGCTAGCTCCTCTGGACTGGTGCTGTAAAAGGGCAGGGAGAGCCTTCTGAGACTCCATTAACCATATCACCATGCTCTTGGCCCATGCCCCTTGTAGGCCCATCCGCCCAGGACCACCCACCCCTCCTCCAAGCAGCCAACACAGCTCAAGAACGTACATTTGACCATGATCATGTAGACATCAATGGTGCAGATGGGGGGCTGGGGCAGCCGTTCTCCCTTCTCCAGCAGGTCAGGAATCTCCCGGGCTGGGATCCCATCATAAGGTTTGGCCCCAAAAGTCATCAGCTCCCACACAGTCACACCTGGGGCAGAGATGGGGTAAAGCGGTGGGAGGACCAGAGGCAGCTTTAGTGTATGGAGCCTCAGAGGCTCCATGAAGAGCCTGGCACCATGGGGGAAGGAGGAAAGATGCAGTGCCAAAGGACAGGAGATAACTTGGTCTTTTCCCAGTCCCTGGGAAGCACACAGACTCTGGCAGCCTGAGGCACTGGCAGCCACTTTCTTCCTTCTCACATTTATACTAAAGGTGTCTATCGGTTCACCCCATCCTTCCACCCACATTCTCCCCAGGGCCATGGCTCCTTGTCCACCCTCCCTACCCACTCCATCACACACCATAGCTCCACACGTCACTCTGGTGGGTGAACCGCCGGCGGAGAATGGACTCCAATGCCATCCACTTGATGGGCACCTGGTAGAGCAGAGAAGGAAGTCCTCCAACCAGGTCTGAGTTCTCCCAGGGGCCAGACCCCACTCCCCCTCTTCTCGGTTTGCTCCTCTAACCTTGCCCCCATCTGCGTGGTACTCTGTCTCGTCAATGTCTAGCAGCCGAGCTAGCCCGAAGTCTGTTATCTTCACATGGTTGGGACTCTTGACCAGCACGTTCCGGGCAGCCAGGTCCCTATGCACGAGCCGCACATCCTCCAAGTAGCTCATCCCCTGGGGTCAGAGGCATCAGTGTGGACCTCGCTCTGCCAAAACTCTCCCAGGAAACCTCCCTATCCAGAGGCTTGCTCCCCAAGGGCACCTGCAGAGCCCTGGCCCCCAAAGTGCATACCTTGGCAATCTGCACACACCAGTTCAGCAGGTCCTGGGAGCCCAGGCGCCCACGGTGTTCTCGGACGTGGTCGAGGAGGCAGCCATAGGGCATAAGCTGTGTCACCAGCTGCACTGTGGATGTCAGGCAGATGCCCAGGAGGCGGGACACATATGGGGAGCCTACACCAGCCATCACATATGCTTCCTGGAAACAAGGGCACACACTGAGAGGGTATGGGAAACCACTAACCCCCAACCACCACACACCCCTCCCAAGGGCTAAGCCATGATAACGGGCCCTCAGCCAATCCAATCCCATTCATCACAAATCAGAACCATCGCCCACAGACTAGGGAGGGTAAGAGTAGACATTTGGGGGAATCACAGGGTGTCCCCCAAAACCCCAGTGAAGAGAGAGAGAGCCCAGTCCCCCGTACCCCTAGCTGGACAGGGTGGAAGGGCTTACGTCCAAGATTTCCTTGTTGGCTTTGGGAGATGTGTTTTCCCTCAACACCTTGATGGCCACGGGGATTTTCACATTTTCCCCATCGGGGATCCAGATGCCCTGGGCAGAGGAGGATGTGAGCAGAAGGACCAGCCAGATCAACCTGCAGCCATCCTACTTGGGGTCACTGCTTGTGCTCCCAATTCCCTCCCCAACCCTTGGGCCAATCCCATTATTTAGCAGCAGCCTCACCATGTAGACCCACTGGCCACCACCAATCCCATATCCTTAAGTGCCGTACTCAACTGCACCACCCGCGGTTCCTGGCTGTTGTCCCAACACACCCTCCGCCACACCCTGCAGCATCCTCTAGGACCGCCCACCCGGGGACTTTGGCCCCACCCCTGACCTTGTAGACGGTGCCAAAAGCTCCAGATCCTAGCACCTTCACTTTCCTCAGCTCTGTCTCTTTTAAGATCCGCATCTGAGCCTGATTGGGCATCGCTCCGCTGGGCGTCAGGGGCTCCACCAGCTGGGGTGAGGGGGTAGTGTGTCAGTGCTGCAGGTTGGGCCGCAGACCCCAGAGCTCGCGAGAGGCCCTCAGGTCGCCTCACCTCCGTCTCCTGCAGCAGCCTCCGCATTGTATACTTCCGGATCTTCTGCCGCCTTCGCTTAATGAGGATGCCGAACACCAGCCCCACAAGGACAACCAGCAGAACGCCCACCACAGCGGCAATGATGGATGTCACAGGGCTGGGGGCAAGAGCCAGGATCATGGATTGGGGGACCAGTCTGGGGCAGGGGGGACGAAGGGGTCCCACGGTGGGGCGCGGTGGGGGGGGAGGAGGGAGAGGGGGCTGACTGTCACTGGCATTTGGAAAGGGAAGTCAGAAGGGTGACCCACAGGCTCCCATCCTGTCTGACCTACGCTACAATCTCTCTTGGCTCCTTACTGCCTGGGAAATAAAGTCCAGACTCCTTGCTAAGATTCGAAACCTCTACACCTACATCTCCAAGTTGTCTATGCTCTTGCCCATGGCTCTAGCCCAGGGTTCTTGTCAACCTGTGAGAGTGTGGAGCTCCACCCTCCAGAGATTTTGACTGTGGTATGAGGTGGGGCCCAGGAATGTGCACACAGTGATTCTGATGTTCTAGCCAAAATTTTCACCCATAGGTCACGATTTCCAAATTTCCCAGCCGTTGTTATAATACTTCTGCCTGGATCACCATTTCTGCATGAGGTCATCTTTCAAGACTCTGCTTATCCTAGGATAGAAGGATCTCCTGGGCACTGACCCTACATCCTTGTCATCCTTGTTCCCCTCCCTTGCTTAGCCAAGGGCTGGCTTATCACAGACCTCAAATGGACCCTTATGTCATGGACAAATGCTTACTCAGGACACACTCCGATCTTTTTCTCCCTAAAACCCTTCCCAAAACACCCCTCTGCCTAGAAATCAAGTCCAACGATGGTAGTGATGGACATCACAGGGCCTGCGGCCTCATGGTAGGGGAGAGCCTATGCCCTCCAGATCCGGCTCTGAACTGACTCAGACTTCACCCCCTACTCCTTCCTCTGTGCTTAGTCAGTTACCCACCACAGCAGAATCTTCAGCAAATACATCCTAGACTTTCTGGACACCTCTCACCATGCTGCTTGGTTGCTTTCCTCCTAATACAAGTGACATTCCTGCCCCTCTTTCAAAACCTAGCTCATGTGCCTGAAGCCTCCCACTGACCCCAGGGAAGTATTCACTGTCTCTCCCTCAGTGCTGCAGCTATGCTCTCTTCTCAACGTGCTTCGAGTCCCAGGGAGTTGAAGGCTGCCTATGTCCCTTATGAGACCCCCAGCTATACAGGGAGGGTGGGGAGGTGCTGGGTGTCTTCCTACCCCCTGACCCCCAAGCAAGCCAAGCAGGCCTTCCACCCACTGCATGTGTGTGTGCATATGTGCTCAGCCTCTCAGTCGTGTCCACCTCTTTGCAACCCCGTTGAGTGTAGCCAGCCAGGCCTCTCTGTCCATGGGATTTCCCAGGCAAGAATACTGGAGTAGGTCGCTATTTCTTACTCCAGGAGATGTTCGCAGCCCAGAGATTGAACCGCGGTCTCTTGTGTCTCCTGCACTAGCAGGCCAATTGACCCCTGCACCACCTGGGAAGCCCCTCCATCCCCTAGTTGAAGCTAACTGAAAGAAGCATCCACAGTGGAAGAGTGGGCTGGGGAGGACACGTGTCATGTCAGGACATGACACCTAGCAGCAGGGACCACCCAGGGGTCAGTGGGGGACTGAGGGCAATGTGGGGTGCATTCTGGGGACCAGGCTGACCTGGCTCTCTGCTCGGCGGGGCAGCCCTTGTCATCCAAGTCCACACAGCTGCAGGAGAGAGAGAGTCCCGTCAACAAGGCTGGGAACCACCTCCTGCACTCACTCCAGCCTCACAGGATCCCAGGAGGTGGGTGTGACTGGGTTATGATCCCCACTTGACAAAGGCAGAAACTGGGTTCGAGGTCACCAGGGCTCTTTCTACCATCCCACGGGGGAGTCCTCCAGTCTGTAAACCCATATCATTTGCACCTCCCTGTGGTGGGAAGGAAGTGGCGGCACCCAAAGGAGCATCGAGTCCAAGAGCTTAGCCATCTCCTCTGTAGAGGATGCCAGTGTAAACTACTACTGTAGTCGGGCAAACTCCTGCGGTTCCTCCTGTCCTCCCAGCGGTTCCACCTCTGGGGATAAACCCTGAAAATGCCAACACCTGTACACTAGGGGGCATGTACAAGATGCTCACTTGTACATGGAGCTCAAGTGCAATAAACTGCCAAAAAGAGAAAAACGGAAACAAGTTCAGTCAGTACTCTCAGGCAGGGACACAACTAAATAACTCTACATCCATACTGCAGATTGAGTAGTTAAAAAAAAAGGAGTTAGATTGATATGCATTCACAGGAAAGGACCTCCAAGATGCATAAAGGGGGGAAGGTGTGGGGGAGCAAAGTGTATGAGTCAAATGAAATTGCTTAGAAATAGATGAGCTAGATGAAACTGTTGTTTCTTGATCATTTTTGACTTCTAAAAACAGCAATCTTATATGACTCAACGTAACATATACGTAAAATGCACTTATGTAAATATGTGCAGAAAAGCCTGGAGGAATGCACATTCCAGAGTGACCTGGTAGTTCTCTCCAGGGAGGGGAGGGGCAGTGGGAGAAAGGGCACTTCTGCTTTACACTGTTTACTTTGATACTGCTGAAAATGTGTCTTACAAGAATCTATGCACGTGTTCCACGTGTTATCAAAAACAACTAAGTAAAAAAATAAAAAGAACAGGGCGGATCACTATATTAGGACATGAAAAAGCATTGCAAGAAAAACTGCAGTGTTACGTGAGAAAAAGCAATTTGCAAACAATAGGTATGGTCTATGCTCCTATTTTTGTAAAAAGAAATATAGACTAGAACGTGCACAGATAAGAATTGGAGAATAAAAATAATATATAAACATATTTTATATATTATATAATAATAGATATGTTAGCATGTGCACATATAAACTGGAGGGAAAATATGGCAAGTTATTAACAGTGGAATAGAACTGTTAATACTATTAATTTATCCTTCATGCTTTAATTTAAAAAATTTTAACAATATGTATTACTTTTGTGGTCAGGAAAAAAAAAGATAAAAATGTTAAGGGCCTTGGGGTAAGCAAAGGCAGAGATGTCCCACTTTTTACAATAAGAGCCTCAGAGAGGCTCCTGGAACAAGCCCTTCTTTATATGGGGAAGGCCCTCAGACTCACGAGTGGGTGCAGTTGATGGGGCATGGCTGGCATATGCCCTCCGCATCTGGAAACTTCCAGATGGGCATGAAGGAGAGGTCAGGCTTCACACCACTGGGGCAGCGAGCCACGCAGAAGGGAGGATCCTTGTAGTGGGCACAAGCCACACATTGGTCAGCCTCCTGGGAGGGAAGAAAGGGTTTGTGGGGGGCTGGCACCGATACCCCTGGGGCAGCAAGATCAGGCCCCTGGGTCCCCTTGGTGCTTCCCATGGCCACTCAGCAGCACTTTTCACCTTGCTTTTGGAACAGCCCCAGACCTGCTATGTCTGCTGCCCCTGTTCTGCACCCAGCTCCCTGGTGCTCAGGCACAGTGCCAAACCCTATTTTAAGTTAATTCTTACTGTATCCTAATGGGGTGGGTACTAGCATAACATTGATTTCACAAATGAGCCAACTGGGGTTGGAAGTGACACCTGGATTTGAATCCAGGTAATCTGATGCCTGAGCGCCCAGGTCTAAGCGCCTTGGCACTGCCACAACCACGTGCACAGGCTCCCTTGGGCCTTCTGCATGGTCGGAAGGGTCTCAGGGTCCACAGTTCTTGCCGTTCCCAGCATCCCAGCCTCCTTCCACTCTCCTACTGTTCAGGCCTGGGCTTGGAGCCCTCCCCAGGGATATTTCACTGGACTTGGCCAGGTCCCTGGCAGCTGCCCCCCCCCCCCCCCCAACAACCCCACCCTGCTTCCCACCACTTAGCTCTGAGCCCACAAGCACCTCACCGAGCCAAAGCAGGTCACTGAGCCATTCTGGGGAAGACACTCGGGGTGGCACGGCAGACAGTACCTGTCCTTCACGTACTCCCGGGGAAGCCTGAGGGGAGCACAGCCAGTGAAGGGGTCTGGAAGGAGCCCCTGCGCACCTCCCCCACCTCCTGGCCGCCCCCTCCTCCGCCCGGCGTACCCCTGTAGTACTCGGCATTCCTCCACGCATTCCTGGCCCCGAAGGAACTGGCTGCAGTTGACGCACTGGGTGGGCCCGGGACCCCAGCAGTGCCCTTGGGCGCACAGTGGGTAGCAGGCCAGGCCCTCACCCACTGCAGTGAGAAGGAAGGGGTCAGAGGGGACTCATGGGAGGTTCCAGGTCCCACGGAGGCGGGGGTAGGGGGTTGGGGAGCGGGGTTTAGGGGCGTGGCTCTGGGCTAGAGAGGCAGGACAGCAGGCAGAAAGTTCTGAGGTTCCAAGAACAGAGGAAAGGGAGGGGAGGGGTGCCAAGGCAGCGTGCCGGACCCAGCTAGAAGCCACGCCAAGAGGCCAGGCCAGCCAGAGCTGGGTCAGCGATGGTGCACCTGGGACGGGCAGTACACATGCACAAGGGAAGTCCCAGATTGCTGCCGCCAGAGGCCCCTGGGCGCGCCCGCGCGCTGGCAGACGCGGAGCATGCAGCACCGGGCTGTCTTACCGCACTCATCCTCTGGCCTGTTGGCGCTGTGGAGCAGAGCCTGGTGGGGGTTCTGGAAGAGCTGGTCCCAGGGCACCGTGTGTACGAAGCAGAGGCGGGCGTTGCGGTGGATGAGGGCCAGCCCGCTGCTCAGTTCCCGCAGCGAGCGCAGCCCCAGCCAGCTGATGCCCAGCCCTTGCAGGGTCAGCGAGTAGGCACCACTGTGGGAGGGGAGGTGGTGCTCAAATGCAAGGGGGCAGCGCACTGCTGACCACCCCCATCAGCCAGAACTGCCCTCGCCTTCCTCCTGTCCCCAGCACACACTGCAAACTCCCATGGAAAGGTTGCTGCTGGAGTTCTCGGAGAACAGGAACCCCCTTCTCTTCACTATACATACACCCAAAACTTCTCCCAGGCCTCCCTGGGCAGCTCCTCTCTCGGCAGGGACCCCCTCCCCTGGTGCTCACTCATGCAGAACTCGTCCCCGGATTACTCGCAGGTTCTGGAAGACGCTGAGGTCAGGCAGGCTGTCTGGCCATGCTGAGATGTACAGGTAACCTGCAGGCACAGGGTGAGGCTAGGGTATGGGGCCAGGATGAGAACCCCCAGCCCCATGAGAGCAGGCTTCAGAGAGACAGGGCCCACCTGTGATCTCCTCCAGAGACTCAAACACTTTGAGCTGCTCAGCCTGCAGTGGGGTGATGTTAGAGTCTGGGTCCCTAGAAGAAGGATTAGGGAAGGAGTCAGCAGGGCCAGGCGGAAAAGGCAATGGCACCCCACTCCAGTACTCTTGCCTGGAAAATCCCATGGACAGAGGAGCCTGGTAGGCTGCAGTCCATGGGGTCGCTAAGAGTTGGACACGACTGAGCGAGTTCACTTTCACGCATTGGAGAAGGAAATGGCAACCCACTCCAGTGTTCTTGCCTGGAGAATCCCAGAGACAGGGGAGCCTGGTGGGCTGCCGTCTATGGGGTTGCACAGAGTCGGACACAACAAAAGCAACTTAGCAGCAGCAGCAGGGCCAGGAAGGGGGTGGGTACAACCTGCTCCACAAGCTGGCCCTGTCACCCTCCCCCACGTCCCCTCCACTTAAACCCTTTGCCCATCAAGGCTGGCTGTTCTCATCCTGAGCTTCAAAGCCCAGGCCCTAGTTTGGCAGGATCTATCAAAATAATACTTACATCCTTTGATCTAGAAATTCTACTTCTAGGAATGTGCCCTAGAGAGACATTGGCCCCTGTTTCCAGAGGCATGTACAAGGGAGAACTGTTTGTTAGAGGGACAATAAAAAACGTAAAGAAATTAAAATTTTTTTAATGTTTTAAATTAAATACCTAAATATTCCATCAGTAAATGAGGAGCTGTTAAATGTAACCCTGATCTATTCAGACTATTGATGAAAAATTCACATTTAGGAGCATGTGTTGGATTGGTCAACAAGTTTGTTTGGGATTTTCCATATGATGTTATGGAAAAACTTGAATGAACTTTTTGGCCAAACAAGTAGTATTTTCTGGGCAAGAAAATACTATTAAGAGCTTTACAAATATTAACTCATTTAAAATTTATAACAACCTTATGAGGGCAGGACTACTTCTGCCCCCATTTAAGAGATGAGGAAGCTGAGACACAGCAAGAAGGCCACATGACTAGTAAGTGGTAGAAGACAGGTGTCAAACCCAGGCAGCCTGGGCTTTTAGCTGCTACTGTTGGCTGCCACCTGCTTCATTGCTGTTGAAAGAACAAGGCAGCTGAACATGAACTCACTGTCATAACCAGCTCTCCAAAGCTACGGGCAGACAATATTCACAGCAGGCTCACATTTTAAATCAACCTCTCCCCCCCAAAATTATTAGAACTACATTTCTCTGTGCATGCATGTCTATATATGTATGAATGGTCTAGAAGAATACACACAAACTGTTACCAGTGGTCTCCTGAAAGGGGAGTAGAGGTGGAGGAAGTGAAGAGAATTTTCTCCTTTTTGTAATACATACTTTTACTGAAGTATAATTCACATACAAGAAACCACACAGATTCTTAGTGTGCAGCTTGATGAGTTTTGTCAAATGCATCCATTCACATATCCACCTCCACCAGTGATTTACAGAACATGTTCATCACCCTAGAAATTTCCTTTGTGTTCCTTTCCAGGCCCTCACCCCGGCACAATCACTGTTCTGATTTGTGTTACCACACAGTGGTTTTGCCTATGCTAGAACAATGGCAATCACACAGTGTGGACCTCTCATCTGACTTATTTCACTTTTCATAATATTTTTAAGATTTTTTTTGATGTGGACCATTTTTAAAGTCTGTATTGAATTTGTTACAATAGTGTTTATTGTTGTTTATGTTCCTTTTTTTCTTTTTTGGCCAAAAGTCATGGGGGAATCTTAGCTCCCCAGAGATGGAACCCGCACCCCCTGCATTGGAAAGCGAAGTCTTAACCACTGGACCACCAGGAAAGTCCTAACATAATGTTATTCTGTGTATCCATAGGCTGTTTCTTTTATTGCTGAGAATTTCACTCTAAGGATATATCATTTTTTACAGTTAACCCTTGAACAATGCCTGGGTTAGGGGCACCAAACCCGTCTATGAAGTTGAAAACCCCGGTATAACTATATAGTCAGCCCTCGGTATCCACAGTTGCAGATTCAAGCAACTCCAGATTGTGCAGTACTGCAGTATGGATTTACTGGGAAAAGTTCATATTTAAATGGACCCGAGCAGTTCAAAGGCCTTCCCAGGTGGTGCTAGTGGTAAAGAACCCACCTGCCAATGCAGAAGGCATAAGATACATGGGTTCGATCCCAGGGTTGGGAAGATCCCCTAGAGGAGGGCGTGGCAACCCACTCCAGTATTCTTGCCTAGAGAATCTAATGGACAGAGGAGCCTGGCGGGCTATAGTCCATAGTGTCTCAGAGTCAGACATGACTGAAGTGACTTAGCACACACACAAGCAGTTCAAACCCATGAGGTCCAAGGGTAAGCTGGGTTTATTCATTCAGCTACTGATGTTGTTGGTTTAGTCACTAAGTTATGTCCAACTCTTTGGCTACACCGTGAGCTTAGCCCTCTAGGCTCCGCTGACCATAGGATTTCCCAAGCAATACTGGAGGGGGCTGCCATTTCCTCCTCCAGGGGATCTTCCCAGCCCAGGGATCAGACTGGCATCCTCTGCACTGGCAGATGGATTCTTTACCATTGAGCCACCAGGGAAGTCCAGCTGTTGATAGACATTCGCATTCTTTTCAGTTTGCGGCCATTCTGAATAAAGCTACTATGAACTCACAGAGAATTTCACTTTATCTGGATGGGGTAACCTCCATACAAGCAAGTGCATGTTTATAGATAACATGTCATTTATGAGAAAAACTCCAGGAATTCCCTGGTGGTCCATTTAGGACTCCTCCCCTTCATTGCCAAGGGCCCAGATTCAATCCCTGGTCTGGGCACTAAGATCCAGCCAGTCACATGATGTGGCCAAAAACAACAAACAAACAAAAACCAAAGACAAAGAGAAAACCCTTCCCCTGCCCCCACCCCCGCCCCCTTCCCCCCATCCCCACCCCCACCCCCCAGCCAAGCTGGGCTTCCCCCAGCTTCCTTTGTATCCTGGGTCTCCCACCACCCCCTAGCAACACTGCCACCTCCGGATTCAGTGACTGCCCTAATGCTGTCTCAGGCTGTGAGTCCACCCTTCACTTTGAGTATACTTACCCTGCAAAGCTCTCTGGCAGAAACGCCAGGCTCCCAAAAATCTTCTTGCAGCCGGCAAACTCCTGGATGTTGGCACTGGTGACCGCCCTCACCTCCCGCAGGTGTTCCATGCCCAGACCGTAGCACACTGTGGGGAGGAGGCAGGGGCATTCAGCCTCCACATGGAGCGCCAGGAACTCAACCTCCCGGATTCTGTCCACAGTCCCCTCCTGGGTCCACGTGCCCCCTCCCCACATTGACAAGAGACACAGGGGAACTTGTGGGAAGCTCGGGGAAGGGCCAGGGGCAATCAGCGGGAGAAAAGGACTGGGTCCCAGGGACAGTCTGAGGAAGGGTGGCGCAGTGGGCTAGGCCAGGCCGGCTGTTTCGGGGGGCAACCACTGGGTACCTGGGGCACAGGGCTTGCTGCATTTCTCACACCTCTGGGTTCCATCCTCAGCTGTCACCTCTTGGTTGTTCAGGGGACAAACCAGGGTGCAGGATCCCACATCCGTAGACAGGTAGTTGTCTGAGGAGGTCAAGACCGTGTGTCCATGTATCCTGGCCTTTCACCCCCACACCCACCATGAGTCGCGTCACCATGCCCAAGCAGTACAATAAGAATGGTATCAACTGAGGCTGAAATGCCCTGACAACATGCCTGAGCCCTGGACACTCATCCTTTCCTCACGGAAGCCCTATGTGATAGGCACAGTTAGATTACCATTTTGCCAAAAGGGAAATCAAAGCACAGAGTTTTCTGTAAATTACTCAAGGTCATTGCGCTAGAAAGTGGAGGAGCCAGGATGTGAACCCAAATGGCCTGACCCTACACTTTGTACTCGAGCCCACCATGGGAAAGTTATGACCAGCACCCAAGAGCCCACTGCTGTCTCCCACAAGAGGAGAAAAGAAGTCCCCAGATCCAAAGCCAGTCTCTGAATGCTTATCAGTAAACAGGGGAGCTAATAAATCAAACTCAGATCCATCTGACCATAGAATAAAAGTTAACATTTAGGGGTGCTGAGTATTGGCTGGGCACAGTTGTAAGAGCTTCACAAATATTAACTCATTTAAACTTCATGACCACCTTACGAGAGCAGGACTGTTTTTGCCCCCATTTAACAGATGAGGAAACCGAGATGCAGCAAGAAGCTCACATGACTAGTAAGTGGCAGAGCCAGGTCTTGAACACAAGCCTCCTGAGCATGGGCTCTTAGCTGCTCCTATTTGCCGCCACCTGTTCCGCTGCTGTTTAAAGAACTGGGCAGCTTGACACAAACTGCCATGGCGAGCTCTCCAAAGCCAGTGGCAGACACTAATCACAACATGTTCCCATTTATATAAACCAAACTCCCCAGCAAAATTACTAAGACTGTGTTTCTCCCCAGCACTTACAAGGACAGGCGGTCACACAGCTGGCACCGAAGGTATAACGCCCCTCGGGGTTGGGCATCGACTCGAAGGTGTCCGTGTTGTAGGTGACCAGAGCTGGGCAGTGCAGCTCACAGATGCCGCTGTGGTTGAAGTGGAGGCAGGCCTGGGGGACAGGCAGTGGGCGGGCACTGGGTTGTTTGGCCCTGATGTGCCAAGAGCCATAGAACAACACTGGATGGGATGCCCCTCCCCTTGCAGCCTGAGGGCTGGGGCCCAGGGGGCACATACCAGGCAGTCAGAGTGCTTGGGGCCAGTACAGCCGGCAGCGCACTGCTCGTGGCAGCAGTCGGTGGGCTGTGGGCCCTTACAGCGGGCACAGCCACTGGCACAGACGGTCCGCGTCACTGTCAAGGCGGGATGAGGGCTGGGCGGCAGTCTAGGCACCAGCCCCTCACCAGCACCACCTTCTGGGGAGACTTCCTGCCCCAGGGAAGAGGCCGAGGGCTGGCACAGCCCCTCCCGTGTCACTCAGCCCCCGCCCTCCAGGCCCTGGGCCGCCCTGTAACTCACAGCTCTGACAGTCCTCAGAACTTTCTCCCCAGCAGTTGGGAGCTTTACAAGCTGGAGAACAGGGTGCGCCTGGAGGAAGAAACAGAGGCAGTGAGAGAGACCGAGACCAGGACGTGAAATGCACAGTGAGGGGCAGACCCAGGCAGGAAAAGAGAACCTCAAAGCCAGAGGCATGATCTAGAAGCAGAGAAAAACAGGACAGAGACCCACAGAGATGAAGAGATGCAGAGAAAGGGGAGACGGGTGCTGTTAGTGCGGCAGCAGAGGGGCACAAGGAGTAAGCCAGGAGTCTGGGGTCGCTGGGCTGCATGACAAAGGGTGGCGGCTGCAGGCAGGGGGCAGCGAGGCTTACAGGCCCGTGAGCGGTTGGTGTCTATCTGCTTGAGGGGCAGCTGGTTGTTCTTGTGGAAGATATCCTCCCACAAAATCGTGTCCTGGTGGCAGAGCTGGGGGTTCCGCTGGATCAAGACCCCTCCCTTGAGGATCTCTGTGGGGTGGGCAATAATCAGGGGCTTCTTCCCCCATTTGGCATCTTCTTATCTCCCCTGGGGCCTGCCTGCCTTCTAAAAGTGGAGCAGGCCTCTGAAATACACCCCAGGTTCCTCAGGGAGCAGAGAACACCCCTTCAGCATCTTTGAGCCTTGTCAATACCACCCACAAACAAAGATCCGGGGGGGAGTGACTTGCCCATGCCGCCGCCTCCTCTCCTCCACCTCTACTGTGTGCACACGGCTTAGCAGTTAAAAGAGTGTGAAACCCAGCCTCACCACCACTACCCAGCTGTGTGACTTATCCTCCATAAACCTGTTTCCTCATTTGTAAAATGAGAACATTGATGTTTCCCTTGCAGGATTATGGCAGGAGTGATGGGATTATGCATGCAAAGCACCGGGCACTCAGAGTCTGAAACACTGTCTGTTTCAGGGCTGCCACGTACAGTTACACAGGTTGTTCACTGTACATGTGCACTCGGCCAAGAAGTGGGCAAAAATCCAGCCTGCATCCTAATCATCAAACTATGCGGGCTGGTGCAAGCTGTGACTTCCTGGGAAGAGGGGCAATCTTTTTGAATCTTCACAAGGGCGCCTTTCCTAGTTCCACCTGCATCCGTCCGGACGGGACCCCAGTTCTGACTCACAGTCGCCCCTTGGCTAGTAGGGACCCCTGGCTAGCTCTCAGTAACCAGCAGAAAGTTTCAAGGATAAAGATGGCCACCTGTGAGGCTTCGCAGCTGCAGCTCCTGCAGCCCTCCTGGGGCCGTGCCCGCAGCAGGTGCAGCACCTTCCAGAAAGTCTCCATTGTCAAGCACGGCCAGGGCGTAGTGTTCCTCAAAGAGCTGGGTGCCTCGCACGATCCGCAGTCTCTGCAGTGGGACCTGACTCACTCGATTGTGAGCGATGAGCACATAGCCCTGCACCTCCTGGATTTCCTGGGAAAGGGACAGAGGAGGAGAGGGCTGAGGAAGGTCAGGCCCTGGACCACTTACCATCCAACCCCCAAGACCTCCTCAAGGTCCCCTGTGCTTGGGGATCTTGGGCAAGGGCCCAGCTGCCAAGCAGTCTGCCCACCACCTCCCCAAACCAGGTTCTAGGACCAAATTCTAGTATGATCAAGAAAGAAAATGAGGGGGTGGGGGCAGCACTCTGTAAATTGTGGGCACCCCACCCTCTCTACACCTCAGCTGTTCCATCTGTAAAGGAAATGCCTGGACGTGATGATGTCTGGGATTCAATGGACTAAGCATCGCACACCTGGCCCTGCTCTGGGACACAACACAGAGGCTGGCTTCCACTCGCTCGCCTGTTCCTGACCCTTTCACATATATTTCCCACATGATATTCTAAATGGGCTCCCCAGGAGGAGTCCAAGTATGCCTATGGCTCCCAATGTAGTATTAGTCACTCAGTCGTGTCCAGTTCTTTGCAACCCCATGGACTGTAGCCCACCAGGCTCCTCTGTCCATGGGATTCTCCAGGCAGGAATACTGGAGTGGGTAGCCAATTCCTTCTCGAGGGGATCTTTCTGACCCAGAGATTGTATCCGGATTTCCTGTACTGCGGGTGGATTCTTTACCATCTGAGCCACCAGAGAAGCACTCATGGCTCCCAATATACAGATAGGGAAACTGAGATCCAGTGAAACCAGGGGCTAGACCACATTCACAGGGCTTGTCAATGGCAGAACTGGACTCAGAACCTGCCAGGGCTTTCATTACTCCAGATACGAGGGGGACAGTGGCTGGGACAGTTGGACAAGGGAAGGTGATCATGCTGGTGAGAGAGCAAAAAATATAGCCCAGGAATAGATGCATTCCACCCAGAGACGTCCACAGTCAGCCACACTGTAGACAGAGAGTCAGCTGGTCTTAGTGTAGGACAGATGGGGTGAGACATCAGAAATGACTTCCCGGTTCAGGAGCCACAACGAAAGAGAAAATGTAAGGCGGGGAACCTTCTTCTACCACCCATCTGCAGGCAGAGGGCTCAGCCCAGCAGGAAGCAGGGCCTGGCTGGGTCTTGCCCATGGGCCTCACCTGCAGGAAGGAGAGGCTGGCATCAGCAGGCAGATAGGTGAGCTCCAGGTTACCCTGCACCACCTGACAGCCTTGGTAGAGGTGGCGCAGCATGTCCAGGTGGGTCTCGGGACTGGCTGGCAGCCGCAGCTTCATGTCTGTGCCGGTGCACACTGGCAGAACAGAGAAGATGGGTCAAAAGGCCTGCGCAGTGAGCTTCTCCAACCGGCCACGTGCAACAGCAAAAGAAAGTGTGCAAATATGGGAAAAGGAGGGAAATCAGGGAGGAGGTTCCCCCCGCCAACTTGCTCCATCCTGAGCATCCAGAGGGGGTCCCACTGGGCCAGCCTTAGGGAGCTTGCCCATTCTATCCAGGGTGTTGGCTGGCAAAGAAAGCTTTCTTTTGTCCCAAAGGCACGACTCAGGGCCAATGGGTAAAAATCCCCCAAGAGAGGCGATGATGAATCATGAATCCTCTGGATACCCCCTGCCCCTTTCCCGAGCAAACAATGCCACTCACATGCCAACCTCCTGGCAAGACATACCCACCCCCGCAATGCCACCCAGAAAGTGGGGAAGGAGGGTCAGTTCGAGTCATAGTTGGGGCCTGGGGACCACCAGTGGCCTGGTCACTGCAGGGACTTCTGGGATTTCCCCAGGCAGAGCAAAGGAGTGTCAGATCCCAACTGGGTATCTGGACCCAAGCTGCAGACGCTGAGCCAGAGTGCTGCCTGCTCCAAAGCCTCCTCTGCTGGTACCTCACCCTTGTCACCTCTTCAGGGCAAGACTCCAGAACCAGCTGGCAGAATCTGTGCCACGAAACTCCTGCCACAAGGGCACTACGTCAGCCCTGTGTACCTGCCCACTGTCAACCACCAGCCAAGCGGCATCAAGATGAACTGCTACCCAGCCCACCTGGACCCCAGTCCAGTGTCCCTGAGACCAGAAGTACCCACTAAGTCCAGGGACACTGGAAAGGGTGAACTATCCCTGGTAAGGGGGCACTCTGGGAGCAGCTGGCACCATGCCTACCAGCAGGGGGGAGATTAAAGGGCCCAGTGGAACTTGTTTTTCTGCTCTGGTGAGAAGATGAATCACCTGGCGCGTCCTGCCCAGGAGGGTGTGCCGGGGGAGGTGGGTGGAGGGCACCCCCTGATCCACAGATCCACAGGTGCCTGAGCTGCCTGGAATTCCTGTTGGTCTCCACTCCACCTCCCATGGACTACGTGCAGATTCAGGGGGACAGCACAATGGCTGACCGTGGGGTCTGACACCAGGGCTTCCTTCTGCCTTCCCCACAACTTGGAGCCTAAGGTCAAATCCTGAGAGGTAATAAGAGATACCCTCTGCCCCCAGAAATCGGAGGAAAGGCTGGGGAAACAAGCCCCAGGGGTCTGGCCTGGGTCAACAGCTACAAGCAGGCAGCCTCCCAGAAACACCCAGAGTGGTCTCTCTTCCCACCCCTCTAGCCAGGGAGGGAAGGAAGCAAAGAGGGAGGAAGGGGAGGGCCCAGAAATAGAACTTAAGGGTCCCTCCCCGCAGACTTCCAAGAGAAACAGGATCCGGGGGTGGCCGGCCAGGCCCAAAATAACGCCCGCTGCCAGGACCTCCCCCGGCCTCAGCAGCTTCAGCTGCTTTGTAGGCACAGCTGTCTGTAGGTCTGGACCCCAAGGCCCTAGCCCAGGCCAGGGACAGGGACCGGCAGAGCTGGGGCAGGGGCCGTCTCCACCCCCTGCGGCCTCTGCCGCCTGGAAGGGACACACCAGCTGCGGTAGCTGGGCAATAGGAAAACAACAACAGGAACCCTGGGGGCAACAGGGGCAACTGAGCATGTACTGTGTGCTGGGCATGCACTCTGGGTGGAGCCTCAGCCTCCACAGGCTGGGATCTGCAACCCTGATTTTGCAAAGAAGGAAACTGAGGCTGCCAGGAATTATGCTTCCAAGATCATAAAGCTGTGAGCAATAGAGGCATGATTTGAATTGGAGTCTGCCCGACTTTAGATCCCACATTCCTTCCACTAGGCCTAACTGCACACATGCCCCACCCCACACCCTGTGCAAAGGTAAATACACACCAGCTCTGTTGATGCCACTGATTACAACAGGCTCCAGGCCTGAGTGGCTGAGCTGGGCGGGAGGACCAGAAAGAGAGGGAGCCCCGCCCCACGGGTTTGTTTGTGGCCGTTTAGAATCTGATTAAGACTAAGTGCTTGTGGGAACTTCCCTGGAGGTCTAGTGATAAGACTGAGCTTCCAATACAGGGGGTGTGGGTTCGATCCCTGGTTGGGGAATGAAGATCCCACATGTGGCCAAAAAATAAAGACTAATTGTTTGCAACAGGTGGTAAAGTTGGGACTCTGAGACCTACTCCCTGGAGGACTGGGGACTAATAACCCCCAACCTGACATGAAACCAAGAAGCACTTCTACACCCCCATCTTCTCACTCGTATCCTCTCCTCAGTCCTCACCGTGGTCCCCAAATCCACTCTCCCTCAGTGATTTCCTCCAGAATAGGAGGTCTTGTCCCACACAGGAGAGCTTTGTCTCCAGAGCACCTGCCCTTCAGGAGCCAAATCTCTGGAGCAAAGACAGTGCGAGGCAGGACCAGACCAGAGCCAAGAACACAATGAGCCCTGGATAAGTGTTTGTGGAATGAAAGAATGAACTCCAAGCAAGAGTCTCCAAACCAGCGCTTTCCTGGTGGTCTGTTGGTTAAGAATCCACCTGTCAATGCTGGGGACACAGGTTCAATCCCTGCTCCAGGACGATCCCACATGCCACGAGGCAACTAACCCCGTGTGCCACAACTACTGAGTCCGCACTCTACAGCCTGTGAGCCACAGCTACTGAAGTCCATGTACTTTAGAGCCCGTCTTCCACAATGAGACACTACTGCAGTGAGAAGCCTTAGGTCTGCAACTAGAGAGTAGCCCACTGCTCACCGCAACTAGAGAAAGCCTACACGCGAGAACCAAGACCCAGCACAGCCAAAAATTAATTAATTAGTTAAAAAAAAAAAAGAGTCTCCAAACCAAAAGGGACCAGCTGAGGTCACTGTGACCAGCCCTCTGCCCAGAGGCTGGTCACAGCCCCCAAGTTTCTCTAACTGAATGTCAGTGGTCAAGTCCCAGCTCTAGGGGGCTCTCAAGTGGGTTCTCTCCTTTTCACCAGCCTTCAGCCTCACCTGCCTCTCTTGCTCACCAGCACAAAAGCCAACACTTCTTTTTTTCCATGAACACTGCCTGCTTCCCCAAAGCTCACCTGTCTTAGACCCATGGGGCCAGAGCCCATTCCAGTGACACCAAGGTTCACCTAGCACACACACCTGGTGGATCAGACCGGGGCCTGGGCTCAGCTCATTAGGCCAGAACCCTGGAGGGGCTGCTCACAGTGTAACCCTGATAAAGTCCCTGGATTTCCAGGGCAGAGGTCAAATCAGATCCACCTGTATGCCTAGCAGTACCTATGACGTAGCAGGCGCTCAGT
This sequence comes from Budorcas taxicolor, assembly GCF_023091745.1. Taxonomy (NCBI): domain Eukaryota; kingdom Metazoa; phylum Chordata; class Mammalia; order Artiodactyla; family Bovidae; genus Budorcas; species Budorcas taxicolor. Next base: position 39,783,593 of record NC_068928.1, on the reverse strand, counting down.
GAATATTTGCTGACCTGACTGGCTGTAAGGTGCGGATAATAAACAATAACAACTCTTACTCTCTGCAGAGAAATTACATGAAAGTTAAATGAGATAATGAATCAAGAAACAGTGTGCAAACATGACAAGCCTTTGTCAACAGAGCTGGGGCAACACAACCATTGGCTATAATTCTCCCACTCCTTAAGAGAGCACACACCCCTCTCCCTACCTCGCCTCTCATCCCAGGGGTGGGGAGAAAAGGTGGCCTACTGAAAGATGGAGGTGTCAACATGGAGGGGCTTCCCACAGTACAGATGGGGGGAATCTCTTTGCCGATCATGCTAGCACCAGGGGCAGGAACACCCAGCCTGGCCCTATACCAGCCCCAGCGCCAGCCCCACACCGGTCCTTCCCTCGCCTGCAGCCCTGTTGGTCCCACTGGCCTCTGCCCCACTCTGGCCTTCCATCCCCTGCCAATCCTAGAGGGCACAAGAGGAGGGCAGACATGGCCTGGACGTGGAAGGGAGGAACCCCAAAGCCAAGAGGGAAACTAGGGCTGGGGGCGCAGCTCACCCTTATTTTCACCACAATAACAAAACAGCACCTCTGCCCTAGTCTGGCCACCTGACTGCCCCTGAGGCTTTGCGTAACACTTTGATCAACAATTTTTTTTTGGCTCTGTCTGGTCTTAGTTGCAGCATGCGGGATCTTTCCTGGTGGTGTGCGGGCTTCTCTCTAGTTGTGGCGTGCTCGGGCTCCAGAGTGCAGGGGCTCTTGGGCTCACTAGTTGCCCCGAGACATGAGAGAATCTTAGTTCCCCAAGCAAAGATCTAAGGTCTGTTCCCAGCATTGGAAGGCAGATTCTTAACCACTGAAATACCAGAGAAGTCCCTCTGATCAACTCTAATGACTCCTCACCAGAGTCCCAAAATGCCCTGGACATTACTGGGTTGCTGGGAAGCCTTGGCTAAGTCACTTTGTTTCTCTGAGCTTCAGACAAGTTTCTCATCTGTGCTCCAGCTTCACAGGATTGTTGCAGAGAAGCAATGACACTGTAATGGATGAGAACTTGGCAAATAGGAAGCATGCCGCACTTTTCTAAAAGTTAAGTCCATAAAGCAGGAGTCTGGGTAATTCCAAACCAAGAGAAAATGAAAAGCGCTTTGTATTTGACTTTGTAATACAATGTATTTTCTCTTTTGGCATTTGAGCCTAGCTTTCAATTATTATTTTTTATTGAATAGTAGAACGAGGTTACTTTCTCTAAGTATAGCAAAAACAAGGAAGGAGGCTGTGGGGGAGAATCCTTCAGGAATTAAACTATGGTCTGTCCAAGATGTGTTTGCTGCACTTTACAAAACCTTGACTGTAAGAAAAGAAAATCCCAAACCCCTGGGCTTTTCCCCCATCTCCCTTTCCCCCTCAGCCCTGGCATATACTGGGAGTGCTAGAGGCAGCTGGGTGGGTCTCTGCCATTTTAGCCATTTCCCTGCACAACATGCCTCTCACAGCACCCAGCACTGTGGGCCGAGGCGTGAGGAAGCCTTGAGGAGCCCCCAGCACCCAATACTGCAGCAACCTAGCTGCGCTCCACCTGCTCAACTCCCAGGCCCAGGTGAGGAGGGCAGCAGCTCGGCCTGGCAGCCCAGACTTGCCTCACTCTTCTCCGCCAAAAGCCCGCCTGGGAAACAGGGAAGGAATGGGGAGGAGGCTCCTTGCTCAGAGAGAAGGCGGCGTGGGGCCACCTCCCGCTGTTTACAGCAGCTCTAGAGGGAGTTCCTTGAGAGGGCAGAGTTCAGCAGGGTGACCGCCGTGAGGCCACACAAAGCCCAGACACACAAACACATAGACCACACAACTCAAGAACACCCTGACACAGCAGCCCCTCAGATAACACAGCAAAGCTCTGACAGAGGGGCCCTCGGGCACACACAAACAGGCCAACACCCACCCCTTCTCCAGACTCCCTGATCGGTGGAGACCAGCCTCCACTCCTAATACATTCTCATTCTGGCTTCCCCACAACCCGGCGATGCAGGGCCCAGTGTCCCCCAGTGTTCACGGTAGATGAATCCAGTGCTTTCCAAGGTGTGGCTGGGGGTCCAACTGCCTGGATCTGATCTGTTGTTGTTTAGACACTAAGTAGTGTCCGACTCTTCTGTGACCCTATGGACTGTAGCCCACCAGGCTCCTCTGTCCATGGATTTTCCAGGCAAGAATACTGGAGTGGGTTGCCAATCTTCCTGACCCAGGGATCGAACCTGCATCTCCTGCACTGGCAGGTAGATTCTTTACCGCTGAGCTGGTGGGGAAGCTGGAGTCCAATCCAGGACCCACCAATTACTTCCTGCCACTTCACCTCTTGAAGCCCAGGTCTTTGCCTGGAAATTGGGAACAGTGGTAGGACTTCTCTTACAGGGTTGTTCTGAGGATAAAAGGAGGGAACCCAGGCAAACATGCACAGCACCTAGTACAGGGTGCATTTCCCATACGTGTTAGCTTTAATCATTATGCATCTACATGGACAGATGGGGAAGACACATAGTCCCCCCCTCTTCCCTACATACAGCATAAAGGAAAAGCAGATGGGCCTGGCGCCCAGCACACCTGCGTCTCTCCCTGTTCCTTAGCTACCCCCTCTCCCTCCCACTGCCCAGCAGTCCCTCCCTCAGAATCCTCCCGTTTTAATGCCCCAGACCAGAAAACACACGGCCACCCCACCGTGGCCCACGCTTTCCAAGTGACAAAGCACACAGTCCCTAGGTCGGCCCTAAGGAAACTTGTTCAAAACAAACTTCTTCCCCTTCCCCCACCCCCGGCTCCGGTGAGGCAACGCTGCAGTTGGACTGGCCACCCTCGGCTCCCCGGCTCCGACTGGACAGGTTGCTTTCCCCACCTCCCCCTTCCGCACCCCAATCCGGCCCGAAGCCGGAGTAACTCAAGCCACTTGGCCAAAAGGGGGCGGGGAGGGGGCCGGGTAGAAGGGACCCCCAGGAATCCAGCCCAGTCCAGTCTGGAGGCGGAGGTTGCCAACTGGAAAGGCTTTGAGAGAGGAGCTTGAGGGGCTCAAGAAAGGGGAAAACACCACACACCATGCAATTCACCCTTTGAGGGAAACTTTCTGAATAACTTCAGAGAACTTTTATGACAAGTTCGCGGAGCTTGCAAAGCGCCGCTCCCATCTAGAGCCGCTCCGGCGTAATCGCCCCCTTACCCCACTTTCTCTGGCCCCTCCGAGCCGAGGGCCGGCGGCTCCGAGCGCCCCGACTATCTGAAACCTGCGATCAGGGAGCTCCGATGCCCCCCGCTACCCGCGCCTGCCCGGGGACATCGGCAGGGATCCCAGGCGGCAGGGTCCCCAGGCGGCAGGGTCCTGTCGCCGCTCCCTGCCCTCCCTACCCCAGACCCACCTTGGGTGCCCGCGGCTCCGGGGGGCAGGAGGGCGAGGAGGAGCCCCCAGCGGCACCAGGCCGCCAGCTCCATGGTGCTCACTGCCGCTCCTGCCCCATGGCTCCGGCTGGACCGGGCGGGGAGGGCGCCTGGCGGGCGAGAGGCGGGGGCCGGGCGCTAGCGCCGGAAAAGGCACCGGGCGCTGGAGCGGTCGGCGGCCTCAGGGGCTCGTCTTGGCTCCGTGGGCACGACGGAGGGGAATCTCAGCTCCACAACTTCATTCTTGTACTTCCTCAAGGCAGCCCTCCTCCTCCTGTGCTTGGGAGCAAGCGCGCTCTCAGCTCGCCCCCCCACCCCCACCCCCTCCAACCGCATTCCAGCAAGTCCCTGGGAGTGGCAACTCCCAGCTTCACTTTCTCCCTCTCTCCGCGCAGGCCTGGGTGCGTCGCTCCCAGCGCCCGGACGCCGGCAGCAATTTTCGCCCGTTTCCATGGAGGAACCCCCCGCAAAAGGAGAGGAGGGTGATCGCGCCTCCCGTCCCCGAGAGTCTGGGACAAACACTTTAGCTTGCCATCCTGAACTTTCTTTTAAATCACAGGTTTTATCTTAAAACACTCCTGGCCGTTTGCATCCTACTCCATCAGATGCCTATTTAATACCAAGTAATGGTTTTCCTAGCACATCCTCAAGTGAAAATGTTAGTCAAGGAGGGGGATGTTTTGCGTTTAATCTGTGGCATCTAGGACTCACTGGCATACCTTTCTGGAATCTTTTAGGTATATTTTCCACTTTGAAAAGCATGGTTTTAAGGGAGTCTACAAGTTTGGAGATGGAGAGGGCAATGGGGGAGCCTGGTGGGCTGCTGTCTATGGGGTCGCACAGAGTTGGACACCACTGAAGCGACTTAGCAGCAGCAGCACAAGTTTGGAGAAAGAGTCAAATTGGAGAAACCTACATCTCAGTCCTTCAAAGAGCATCCTTGTTACTTTATGGGGCACTCAGCACCCAATTCATCCAAGATTCCTTCTCTGTCCTTTGTCTTTTATTAGCCTGCTCCATTCGACCTCCCCACCCCTCATTCCACCTGGAGCCCCTGACTCAGTTGCTAAGATCGGGTTGGGGGTGGAGTGGGGGTGGGGATGGAAGGAAAGCTAGGTTTTTGTTGAGAATGCCAACAAAATATTGCACGAGATATACCTGCCCTAACAAATGACTTGTTGTCTATCTGAAATTCAAATTTAACTGGGCATCCTTATTTTTATTTGCTAAAACTGGCAACTCTAGTTGGAATGCTGAAATGTTCAGCCTAGAGCAGGACTGTGCTGCTCAGAGGGGATCAGAGGCACTTACTGGGGGTGGAGAAAGAAGGACATTAGCATCTCTTAAACTGCTTCCTTATTCCTAGCGTGGTTCTAGGCCAGCACTTTCATGGTAAGGTCCAGAGAACAGGGCGGTCTGGGATCAGGATGACCTCAGTTCAAATCTCAACTCCACCACATGTTAGCTGTGTGACCTTGGGCAAGTGACTGAGCCTCTCTGTGTCTCAGCTGGCTCACTTGTAAAATAGTATCTGACAGACTACTAGGGGTTAAAGGAGATAATACTCCCGAAGCTCTCAGCATAGTATCTAGCACATAGTAAAAGGAAATCAAACCCTGAATATTCACTGGAAGGACTGATGCTGAAGTTCCAATACTTTGGCCACTTAATGCAAAGAGTCAACTCATTGGGAAAGACTGTGATATTGGGAAAGATTGAGGGCAGGAGGAGAAGAGGGCTACGGAAGATGAGATGGTTGGATGGCATCACGGACTCAAGGGACATGACTTTGAGCAAACTCCAGGAGATCATGAAGAACAGGCAAGCCTGGCATGCTGCAGTTCATGGGGTGGCAAAGAGTCAGACACGACTTAGTGACTGAACAACGACAACAAAACTGCCCAGTAAGTGGTCTCAGTTTTAGTTATACTGGGCAAACCTAGGTTCTGTGGGGCCTGAAGTTAGGAAATTTGAGGAACTCTCTTTAAGAAAAGGAAAACAAAGTTGTTAGTACAAAATTAGACACATACATGCAGATGAGGAGCCTGAAACTTACCCCACTTTATTTATTTTTTGGCCATTCCCTGTAGCAAACAGGGATGGAATGCCTGCAGTGGACTCAAGGAGTTTTAGCCACTGGACCACCAGGAAAATCCCCCTTACTCCTCTTTAAGACCATAGTAAGTCCACCTCCGGCCCTAACCAGTAATGTTCAAACTGTAGATCAGTAAACACTGGGTTGGTGGTGAAACTAATTTCAGTAATCAGGACAAAAACTTTTTTGTTGTTGTTAAGAAATAGAACGCAATCGAAAAGGTTCACTAGAAGTAAGTGGGGTAAGTCATGGGTGTCCTGGGTGATGAGGTACAATGGATTTATTCTTTGGAATACAGTCACATATGTTCAAGAAATACTGCTGTATGGGGGGACACAGTGACCCTTCATAATGGGCATCAATAATATCCCTATTTTCTCTAGGGGTGAGGAAACGGTGGCTCAAACACGTTAACAAATTTGCCCAAGACATTATCGGGGCTAACGAGGGAAAAGTGGAACAGCCAGCACAACCAGCCCCTCATTCTCACCCCAGCCCAGGCCCTAATCAAGGAGCTTCTCAGACCCGTGGCCTCTCAGCCCTTCGGAGAGAGGAGGCGCTGCTCTGGCTCCAAGAGTCATTTGCTGGCCACACGCAGGAGGGCTTGCACCTGCGCCAGGCACCCAAGCTTGTGGCTTCAAGAGCATCAGGGTGTTAGAGTCAGGGCTGAAGACGCCCCCTGGCCCCCGGGCCCAGTGCTCCCTGCCATGGTGGAGGGTTCGTCCTGCCAGCCAAATTGCTGTGGTGCCACCTTCACGCGATCCCCACTGTGTGCCACCCTCTGTCTCAGAGCCACACTCCTCATCTCTCTGAGTCCTCGGGCACCAAGAAAGGGGATGTTGTCCTTCCCCATTTTGCAGAAGAGGAGCCCTGAGACTTTGGCTTTATCCATTCAGCTCCAGAGCCTTGAACCCACTGTCCCTGCGGTCCCGACAAAGGAGTCAAAGGAGTCTCCTCCAAGAAATCCGGGGAAAAACTGGTCCCTCCCTCCACAAAAATTCGCCTCCCCACCCCCTACTCCGGTCTGGCCACACAAGCCCACCCTCTCTGCATCTCAGATCTCAGGGGGAAACTTGGTCTGGAGACAATGCCCGGTCCTGGAGGGCTGCTGGGGGAGGGCGGAGTCACTGGTGGGGGGGCGGTGGGAGCCGGAGTCGGGGGGGAGGAGCGGCGGGAGGTGGGGGTGGGGTGGGGGTGGGGGTGGCGTGGGGGGTGGGGTGGCCTGGGGGTGGCCTGGGGGGTGGGGTAGGGTGGGGGTGGCGGTGGGGGTGGGGTCAGAACTTCACGCCCCGGGAGGAGGCTCCAGAGGGGCTGAGTTTCCCAAAGAGAAAGAGCCCATTCAGAGCCAGGAAGGAAGGGGAGAAAACCTTGTCTGGTGTTTGACAAGAGGAGAGGAAGGGGGGCAGGGGTGGGCGCTGCTGATTCGCTTCTCCCCTCAACTGCCCCTCCAGCAGGGCCTGGCAGGACAGCCAAGGAAAGGGGATGTCTGAGGGACAAAGACAGAGGGGGGCCTCAGGGGGAGCAAGGGGGGCTGGGGACTGCTGGGGTTGCTGGAGGAACCTGAGAGTTTGCCAGAAGGATCTGGTGAGGGGCCTGGGGAGTCAGAGACAATTGCAGAGGAAGAGGGTGACTGAAGGACAGAGGGCAGTGCATCAGATCTGCCTGAGCGGGTCTTTGGCTGCAGGTACTGGGTCCACAGGCAGTGGAGGTGACCACCAGCACTGAAGAGGCAGGAAGGGGCTCTGGCTCAGGGAGGTGACCTCGAAGGGTCAACAGGCTGGGGGCTGGAACCAGCAGCCTGTGAAATACCAGTCAATCATTGACCAGCCGCTGACACTGGGGGCACAGGAGGCCTTGTGTGTGTGTGTGTGTGTGTGTGTGTGTGTGTGTGCACGTGTGTATGTGTGTGTATGCGTGTGTTGGCACCAGAGTCTCCTCCTCTCTGGCTACCTCAACAGCCAGCCTGGGGTCAGAGGACTGAAAACAAACAGAAAAAGGGAGGAGACGCAGGCCACAGTCCAAGGTCCAGGTCACAAACTGGGGCCTACCCCACAAGGCCTCTAGTCTGGGGCAAGGTTTGCTGGGGAAGTATCTGTATGAATTAGTTTGTTGGAAGGAGTCCCCCAAAAGTAGGCACAAGGCCTCTCTGGGGCCACAGGAGAGTAATTTGGAAGTTTCTGGTCAGAAAACCTATCCTTAACTTGCAACCTAACCTCTGGGAGGCCAGTCTGTTAACCCCAGTCCCCAGGTTAGCAAAGGGGCAGAGCCCAGAGGGACACGCCAGACATGTGAAGCCCTGGGCAGGCAGATTGCCTCCCTCAGCCCCTCAGCCCTCTCAGGAATGCAGGCCAAGGCCTGGGGAGTTGGCCTTCCTCCCTCTCTAGGCTGCCTGCGCTCTCATCTGGCTTTGATGCAGATGCATGGAGCAGCCGTGGCTTCCATCTTGGCCTGGGCACGCACAGCTGTCCCGGCTTGTGATCCCGTGTCCTGTGCTGTCAGTGTGTTGGTGCTAACTGCTCACCGTGTGCCTTAAGTGCATCTGAGGGGCTGTCCTCACGTGGTAACTGGGCTGTGTGGCCTTGAATAAGGCTTCACTTTGCCATCTGAAATATGAGAGTTGCCCTGAATGGTTCCTGGTCACAGTGTTCTGGGTTTGGTGTGGGAGTAGTGACCCTTTCAACCCCTACAACTTGTCCCTTGAAAGCACCACTGAGTCATCTTTTTGGAAGATTCCAGATTCCTTGTTTCACAAGCACTGGGTCTTCATGCTCTGTTCAAGCCTTGAGGACCCCATGCACACCCCACTTGATGCTGTAGATACGGACGACTGGGGTGTGAATGAGGACATTCTTACCTCTGGCTTTCGGTTTGGGGAAGAAGAGACTAGGAGGCTTTCAGAAGCATAAAGCTATGGCAATCATGAAGTCTTGATATGGGGGGTGGAGGGTAATTCCAGTTTCAGATGATTTCATTGACTGAACCCATGCCTCTCTTTCCTTGCACTTCCCATACAGTCATCTTTTAAAATCCATCAATTCCTCTTCCAGTTCATCTAATCTTTTCCCAATGCCAGCACCAGCTGGTCTAAGCTTCCATGAGTTTCATAGGCAAAAGCATGGGTCTGTGACCTTGGATCTTGCCCCCTTTCAATCCCTCCTTTCTCCCATACAATACCAAAGTAAACGTTTTTGACACAAATCACATCATTTCATTAGCTCCGGTGCTAAAACACCTCCTAATGGCTTCCTGTTGCCTAAACTTTTCACCTTGACCTGAGACCTGCCAGAACCTGGTCTCAGAGCCTTCCAGTCCTGCAGCTTTCTTTTCTGTCTTTCAAAGATGCCACGCTTGTTCCTGCCTTAGGGCCTTCGCACCGGCTGTTCCCTCAGCCTAGAACAATCTGCCCCCAGGTGTTAGCATGGCTGGCTTCTTCTGGTCAAGCAGGTTTCAGCTCAAATGTCACTTTCTCAGAAAGGTCTCTGACCACCTAATCCAAAGTGGCCTCCTCCTCCTCCCTCCTTTGCCTCCTTCCCTCATTCAGGTTGTTTTCCAATTATATTACTCAGTGCTTGTGACTATGTGAGACTGAGTTTTTACATTATTCCTGTTTTCTAACTGATGACATACAAATGGCACAAAGTTTTCAAAGGACAAGAATAAAAAACATCTCTCACTTCCTTGTCACCCAGATACACAGTTCCACCTCTCCCCAGAGGCAACAATTATTTCCACTTTCTAAGTATAGTCTCTAAAAATAACAAACATAATATATATACTCTTGTTTTTCCTCACACGAGGTAATGTGTAGACACACACATATTGTTCAGTATTTTGCTTTTTTATACTTACCAAAAATATCATGATGGTTTTTCCATGTCAGGATATTATAAATCTGCCCCATTCTTATTAATTTCTATTTTGTGTTCTATGATAATTATCTGGATCTTCCTCAGTTTATGTAATTCATTCCCTATAGCTGGACATTTAGTTTTTTCTTTTTTTTTTCTGCTTTGAAAATAATGAATAATGCTGCCTTGACTAGCTTTGTACTTCACCCCATTTTGCACTTGTGCAGGTATACCTAGAGATTGTGTACATGTAGATATACCTAGGAGAGAAATTGCTGGTTAGAGAGTCTATGGAAATTATTGGATTAAAGGGTATGTATATTTTACACAGTGCTAAACAGTCCTACAAGGAGATCCAATCAGTCCATTCTAAAGGAGATCAGCCCTGGATGTTCTTTGGAAGGAATGATGCTAAAGCTGAAACTCCAGTACTTTGGCCACCTCATGCGAAGAGTCAACTCGCTGGAAAAGACTCTGATGCTGGGAGGGATGGGGGGGCAGGAGCAGAAGGGGACGACAGAGGATGAGATGGCTGAATGGCATCACCGACTCGATGGGCGTGAGTTTGAGTGAACTCCGGGAGATGGTGGTGGACAGGGAGGCCTGGCGTGCTGCGATTCATGGGGTTGCAAAGAGTTGGACACGACTGAGCGACTGAACTGAACTGAAACAGTCCTACATAGTGATCATACCAATGTGCTCTTGGTATTAGCGGTTAAATTATCCTGGTCTTTTGTTTAACATTCATTTATTGCCTGTCTTCCTCCTCTGACCATGGGAAAAATGGTACCTTGGTCATTGCTCTGTCCCCAGAGACTTGCACATGGTAAACTGCAATACCTATTTGATAAATTAGGAGGAATCCTCACTGTAGCTGCTGCTGCTGCTAAGTCACCTCAGTCATGTCTGACTCTGTGCGACCCCATAGACGGCAGCCTACCAGGCTTCACCGTCCCTGGGATTCTCCAGGCAAGAAGGAGTGGGTTGCCATTTCCCTCTCCAATGCATGAAAGTGAAAAGTGAAAGCCTCACTGTAGACTATCCCTCAATTTTTTATTCTAAGAATATGGTCAGTTTGCCCATGAGCCCTCAGCACACTGTAATGTTTGCTTTTGTCTTTCTCCTCCCTAGACTTGGAAGGATTTCTGATTCATTTATTTTTTTCCTAGTGCAATTGCTAACACCCAGTAGGACTCAATAAGGCTGAGTTGAAGGAATGAATCAATGACTTTGCAGGCTGTGACTCACATAAAAAACCAAATCCAAGTTAGGATTAAGATGAGGGAGCTCTTGAGCAAGGAAAGGAGGACCTCTGGGCTGAAAAGTGGGGCAATGGAGAAACCTGGTAATTGTTTCTTCTGGCAGGAAAAGTTCTCAAGAGATGTCCCAAAGAAACAACACCTCATCTCCCATCAGGACAACATGACAGACCTCTCCACCTTTAATCTAGGATTGTTTTCTCCATTAGATAGCCATGAATTTTCAAGGACCTAAAAAATGTTTGAGGCATGAAAAACTTTTCAGTGCTAGCTCCAAAATACGATAAGAAAACTGCAGAAAAACAATTAATATTTTATTAAAGATGTACAAAATATAGCAATATGTCAACTATTTACATAAACTCAATTCAATTTATATATCAGTTCAGTTCAGTTCAGTCGCTCAGTCGTGTCCGACTCTTTGCGACCCCATGAATCGCAGCACACCAGGCCTCCCTGTCCCTCCAAAGTAATCCCAGGGCTGATCTCCTTTAGAATGGACTGGTTGGATCTCCTTGCAGTCCAAGGGACTCTCAAGAGTCTTCTCCAACACCACAGTTGAAAAGCATCAATTCTTCAGTGCTCAGCCTTCTTCACAGTCCAACTCTCATGTCCATACATGACCACAGGAAAAACCATAGCCTTGACTAGACGGACCTTAGTCGGCAAAGTAATGTCTCTATTTTTGAATATACTGTCTAGGTTGGTCATAACTTTTCTTCCAAGGAGTAAGCGTCTTTTAATTTCAGGGCTGCAATCACCATCTGCAGTGATTTTGGAGCCCCCCAAAATAAAGTCTGACACTGTTTCCACTGTTTCCACTCTTTCCCCATCTATTTCCCATGAAGTGACTATTTATATAATTTTTATTTAATGTGCATGCTGCCGCATTTTAAAATGTTTGATATAGGATGAGGCTTCCTAAATTGGAACCTTGAAAGTTTTAAGAGCTCTGTTTCTCAGAAGGAGAATCCGTACTCTGTCAGTATTTCATCTTCTTTAATCCTAAATTTCCTCATTTTTAAGTGGGAATCTTAGTAAAAATTTCATCTAAGCATTATAGTAAGGACAAAATAAAATATTGTATTATAAAAGAACTAGTCTATCACACATACTTCAACTATTTTTAACTTTTAAAGGGAGTGAGAAAAAAGAAAGAACTGATCCATCAGATGCAAAACAGTATTAGCACTCAATTATTTTCAGTCAGCTCCTGGAGGGCTGAGTGGTTATTTTGTTCATTTCAGTTTCCCAATCAGTATCAAACTGGGTGCCCAACTCCAGGGGACACTATTCATGTCATATTGCACTGAAAATGGTACCATTTGCAGGAAAATATAATGTGAATGGGGCACCCCTGAGCGCCATTCACAGAACATAAAATATGAATGGTGCCTCCTGGAGCTGGGCCTTACCTTGGTGCTAGGGCTAGGGGCTCAGGAAATGTTTGCTGACAGAGTGAAAGAGTAGAATCAAGGGACTTCCCTGGTGGTCCAGTGGCTAAGACTCCGAGCTCCTGGTGCAGGGGCCGTGGGTTCAATCCCTGGTCAGGGCACGAGATCCCACATGCCAAAACAAAGACCCGGTTCAGTCAAATAAATAAATTAATAAAAAAGAAAGAAAGAAAGAATAGAATCCAGAGAGTGGAGTGGAGGAAAAGGCAATCATTACACACACACTAATTATGCTTCAATCCCTGGGTTGGGAAGATCCCCTGGAGAAGGGAATGGCTACCCACTACAGTATTCTTGCATGGACAATTCCATGAACAGAGGAGCCTAGTGGGCTATACAGTCAGACAGGACTGAGCAACTAACACTTTCACTTTCACTTCCTATTCCCAAAGATCCTCCTCTTAATTTTTCTTGAAATAGGGTATCTCTCTTATTTCAGAGTAGTCTGAATCATGCTGGTGATTTGATAGCCCACCTTTGGCACCCAAATTCTTATGATGAATTACATTGTTCGTTCACTTAAACAAACAAAACACCAAAAAACTCCATGTTCGGTCTTAGCAAGTGCCTTTGTGTGTGTGTGTGTGTGTACTCAGTCGTGTCCAACTGTTTGCAACCTCATGGACTGTAGTCCACCAGGCTTCTCTGTCTATGGAATTTTCCAGGCACAAATGCTGGAGTGGGTGGCCATTCCCTTCTCCAGAGGATCGTCCCGATCCAGAGATCAAACCCGTGTCTCCTGCATTGGCAGGCCAATTCTTTACCACTGAGCCACCTGGGAAGCCATAAACCAGTTTTAATAAAATTCAAAAGAAATGACCCAAAAGCTTTCTCATTATCACTTTGTGTGGTCCATAGTCGTCTAGATTATGCATATATCCACCTTCACTCTATCATGTCCTTCCTTCGTATGCTTCCCAATGGGGGACGTGTTCCTTCTATTCGAAAAATACCTTTCAGTATCCCTTTCACTAAAGGTCTGCAGTGACAAATTCTCTTTGTTTCTGTTTGTCAGAAAACATAATTAGTCTTCATTTTTGAGTCATATATATTTTTATATATCAAACTCTAGGTTTTAACGGTTAATTTTCCTTCTGCGTTTTAAATATGTGGCTCCATTGTCTTCTGAATTTCATTTTTACTGAAAGTCAACTGCAAGTCTTAGTATGGCTTCTTTCAATTCAACTGTCCTTTTTCTTTTTTTCAGCCGTTTGTTGATGACAGATGCGATCTCCTGCTAGGCCTACCCTGAGGCAAATTCTGTACTAGTGCTGGCAGTAGAGTGGTAAACAAGACAGCAAAGTCCCCCCACAATCTTGCCTGGGAACAGAGACCACCATGTGTTATATTCCCTCCAGGTGTTATTACTCCTAGAAGCAGTGTTTCAGTTGAGACTAAAAGAATCAGCAGGAGTAAGAATGATATGGACGAGGGGACGAGGGAAAGCCAAGGGTCATGGCCTCTTGAGGGAAGTCTGGAGCAGAGAAGTGAGGGAGATCAGTAGGCAGGAGTCAAGATTATGCAGGGCTTGTGGAATTATGATTTTATCTTGAGGCAAGTAGGAGCCAGTAAAGAATTTTAAGGAGAATGATATGGTCAAGTTTCGATATTTGGAAACGGAGCATGGGCTGGAGGGGTGTAAGCAGAAGTAGGGGGATGTGTTAAGAGGATACTTTGGATGCCTGGACGACAGATGGTGATTTCTTTAACTAGAGTGGCGGTGCCAGTGGAGTTGGAAGATAAATAGACGCTTCCAGGTACGACTGCGGAAATCCGATTAAACTGGGGACAGAAAAATAGCCCCAGCTCAAACAAAGAGGTCCTGGAGAAGAAAGAAGACAGATGTTGATAAAATACCACTTTATTTTGCTTCTTAACCTATCCGGTGTCTCCCTTACCCTAACCCTGTCGCCTTGTTATATGCAGATAACATCTAGGCGAGGGGCGGGGCAGGCGCAAGCAAAAACCCGGGAACTTGTATTTAAACTGGGGTGGACGTCAGAGGAGAGCAGATGAAAGAACACAAGGCACTTCCGCTTACTCCGGAAGTGAAAGCTCCTAAGCTCCTCCGCAGGCGGAGGGCCAGGGTGGAAGGATGGCCGGGAGGACTGCGCGGCTGGTACTGCTGGCTGGAGCAGCCGCGCTAGCAAGCGGCTCCCAGGGCGACCGCGAGCCAGTGTACCGCGACTGCGTGCTTCGGTGCGAAGAGCGGAACTGCTCGGGGGGTGCACTGAAGCACTTCCGCTCCCGCCAGCCAATCTACATGAGTCTAGCAGGTAAGCCACACCCCGCGGTAGGCCCCGCCCGATGATCTTGGCCCCGCCCCCTAATGCCACTCTGTAATGATGTACCTTAGTTCCTCCCCTCGGGTCCATTATGGGTGTGAGTGAGTGGAGCCCCAGAGTGATGATAGCCTGTCAGCCAGGAGCTTCGTTTACTTTTTATTCATTCAGTCAAATGGGCATTTACTACCGCCTGGCTACAAAGTACTGGAATGACACAGAAATCAGACCAGGGTCCTGCCATTGGGGGCTCATAATGCAAGGAGACGGCATTTCGAGCCCCCAGGGATTCTTAGATTAGATAGCATGTAGGGAGGAAGGAATCATTTCTGACTTTGAAGAGCTGGGGACACTGATTATCTTGGACATTCCTGAGAGGAAGGTCTTCCCGATGGATGCATTAAATTTAGGCCTGTGGCCATAGTGGGCACTTAGAGTGTGACAGGAGTCAAAATAGTTATTTTTCACAACAACCCTTTGAGGTTGATTCTCTTAACCTGATTTTTACAAATGAGGAGACTCAGAGAGGTTAGGTGTCCTGCTCAAAGTCACACAGCCAGTAACGAGTAGAGTTTTCAGTTCTGGTCTGTTTGACTACAAGTTTGTTCTCTTTACTGTCCTTTGTTAACCAGACAGAAAGAACAGAGAATGGAGGCCCTGGGTAGATATGGACACATCCTGCAGCTTGGTTTACTCAGGGTGCAGGGTGCCTGAAAAGGAGTCGTGGGAAATAAAGTTTAAAAGGCAATGTGGGGCCTCCAAAGTCAGAGTGAAGAACCTGAAGTTCATTTTCATAGGCGGGGGTTAAGATGACAAGGGTTTCTCCCTGGGGAGTGAGAGCAAATCCTGTATTCAGGAAGAGCAAACGTGAACCCACATGTCCACAGATGAGTCCATCAGATGCCGAAATCTCCATCTTGAGTGAAAGAAGAGACATCTCTATTTGCTCACTGTACACTCTAACACACACACACACACACACACACGCATGCACGCACCTTTCCCTTGTGTGTATGTTGCACCATCACTCATCCGTCCAAGCAGAAAGTTAGAATTTTCAGATTTCTTCTGGTTTTCTCCAACCTGCAGGCCCTCTTGGCTTGTGTTTGGGTTTGAGCCCCTTTCGGGCTATCTCTGTGCCTCCCCGTGCTGGGGAATCCACCAGGCCATATTTATCTGTTTCAGGTTGGACCTGTCGGGACGACTGTAAGTATGAGTGTATGTGGGTCACCGTTGGCCTCTACCTCCAGGAAGGTCACAAAGTGCCTCAGTTCCATGGCAAGGTAAGCTGGAGGGTCAGGTTAAGTATATGGTGGGAGTAAGATGCCTCTAGTTGGATCACGCTGTTGAAGCAAGCCAAAGTGTGGGGTGATGAGTGTGTGTTTCCTATCCTCAAAACATGCTGGTTTTCCTGTTATCAGATGGGAACAATGTGTCCTGCCTCTGGATTTGAGGTAACAAGATCTGGGAGGTTTTGGGGTCTCCTCAGGGAGTGGTGCTGGGCTGCTTCGAGTGGTTGAGATGCCCACCTTGCTACAAGGACAAATTCCCAGAGTGTCCTCTTGGTATGCTCTCTGTTGCTTCTTCAGTAGGGGTCTGGATTTAAAATAAAAATACCCCTCAGATTGCCCAGTGAGGCACAGAGGCTCAGCTTGCTGATACCCTTTGATCCAATAAGATCTTATTCTAGACTATTGCAGTTGGTAAGAATTATTCTCCCCAGCTTGTCACACAGTAAGGTGAGGCTCAGAGGGCTGTGGTCAGTGGTAGAAGATGGATCAGTTCTTGTGTCTTCTAGATGACAGGTCTGTGCTGCTTCCACCAACTATACTGAGGCCATCAGCACTGGCCCGCCTGGTCTTCCCAGTGCTGTGAATGCTGACCAGGATAGAGGAATGACTCTCAGCCAGGGAGCGCAGGGGAGCTCGTTGACCTGAAGAGGGATTGCCTCTGAGGCTTTGGCCAAGGTCCAGAGCTGAGGAGCTGGCTGGGGACCTGGGGATGCAGCAGGTCAAGCAGAGGTGGGTGGGGCCAGCTGGGCATCGCCTGCCCCTCAGGCCCCCTCCATGTGCTCCTTTTACAGTGGCCCTTCTCCCGGTTCCTGTGCTTCCAAGAGCCAGCTTCTGCTGTGGCCTCTTTCCTCAATGGCCTAGCCAGCCTGGTGATGCTCTGTCGCTACCGCACCTCCGTGCCAGCCTCCTCCCCTATGTACCCCACCTGTGTGGCCTTTGCTTGGGTAGGTAACCTGGTAGGATTCCTGTTCTACACCCTCATCCGAGAAAGAGGAAGCCTTAGATCCCCATTCTCACCCACCTCGCTTCCCCTCAATTTTCCAGGGTTAAACCTGCAGCTGTGGGGTGGTCCAGCCTGGGGAGAGCAGGGAAGGTGCTGAATCAGGCCTTCACCTTCTAGAAGATCCTGGGTCAGGCTGTCTGAGAGGGAGGGAGAGAGGAAAGAGACTTTGATCTCGTCCTGAAGCAGGAAGCTGCTCAAACACCCAGTAGGACAGTTTACAGACACAGAAGGGAGATGGGTGGTAGGAGCATGCTGGGACCACAGGTCTTTCCCAGGACCCCTGTGGAGGGTTCAAAGCCCTGTCAACCCCAGGCGAGGCCTAGAGGCAGTGGCAGCAACAGCACTCCATCTAGAGCTTAGACCATCCCTGGAGAAGCTGAAGTATGTTCCATCTGAGTATCCAGAGAGGTCTCTGAGCTTCACAGAGTGGCTGGTCAGAAGAGCCAGCATCTGGGGCCTGGAGCTGCATGAGCAACAGGGACTGTGGTACAGATATGAACCACAATCACCTTGGGGAGGGCATGAGAGGTTGCAATGGATGTCTCTGGATCAGAACTACCATGGTAAACCTTAGGGAAGCAGCCCCCACTCACTCACCTTGCTTCCATCAAGGCAGCCATTTGTTCAGGTGTTGAGTGCCTACTATGTGTGAGAGATCCAAAAGCCTATATTAACACATGGGTCGCCACCCTCTGGTACCAGTCACATAAGTACACAATTGAATGTAAAAGGTCAGCTATGAACAAGTCCAGTGAATGCTAGATCAGTGCTGTGGGGGGTGTGATGGGGTCTAGACCAGTACGGGGCAATCCAAGAAGGCTTCCGTGAGGAAGGGGTATGTGAGGTCAAATCAGAATGATGGGTGAATGTGCACTGGCAGGACAGAGTGCAGGTTATCTGAGGACATGAACGCCAGGAGGCCGACCAGGCAGGAAGCTGGGAGGGGGTGTGAGGCAGGCGAGCGGGTGGGCAGCAGCTGGAGCCTGGAGATGGATAGAGGTGGAGAGCCTGCAGGCATAGTAACACTTTAGATCTTGACTCCCAAAACCTCAGGAAGCAATGAGGGCTGCAGAGAAGGAGCTTCGTGAATACATTTGCCGTTCTGGCCTCTGTGTAGAGGCCAGGTTGGAGGGGGCAGGAGTGGATGCAGGGCCTATTTGGTAATTTTCGTGTAGGGCACAGTAGCTAGGCTAGAGAAGTGGCACAGGTCTGGGGAAGAAGGGGCATTAAAGAGAAGTGTGTTTGAGCTATGTTTTGGAGGTAACATTAAAATTTTTTCATGTGTTTCTTTAACAAACCCATACACAGCTCTTAGTCTGTGCCAGGTATCATTCTAAGCATTTTATAAATATTAACCTTGTCAATCCTGTAAAAAGCTTATGAGGTAGGGAGTATTATTGTCCTCAGTTTACATCAAGGAAACCAAGGACTGGAAAGTTTAAATTACCTGCCCCAGGAGCCAGGGTTTGGCCTGGCATCTGGCTCCAGAGTTTACACTCTTACACCACCTTGGCTGTGAGGCGACCTAAGATGAGAAGTGAGAAATCAAGGACAAGTCCTGTGGTTCTGCTTAGAAGACAGTGATAGAAACTAAGTGTGGATGTCATCACCGGGGGGAGCTTGGTGAGAAGAGAAGGGATCTTGGATGGAGACCTGAGAAACCCCAAAACTTAACAGCTGAATAGGGGAGGAGGAACCAGCAATGCAGACAGAAGGAGTGCCCAGAGGGGCAGGTGGAAGACCACAAGGCCATCGTGTGGTCGGGGGAGCCCTGGGACAGGGATAGGAAGGAGTCGGCCATTCTCCTGAATTCTGCCTCAGTCAAATAGGATGAGACTGAAGGTCTCTGCGGACCTTGGGGAAGCTGATCATGTCAGGGGCCGGAAGTCTAGGCCAAACCTTGGACTTCAGAGATGGGGACTAGAAGGAGGGCCAGAAGGAGGCTGTGGAACCTCTGGGAAATGGTGCTCCTCCCTAATACTTTCCATTCATAATCTTTATCAGTTATAGAACTCAGATCACAAGATGGGCATGGTCCTAAGTTCTGTATGTATATTTTCTCATTTAATCCTCATGATACCACTGCAAGCCCTGTGGAAGGCTCAGAGCGGGGAAACATACCCAAAGTTATCAGCTCACAGGGTGGTGACTAGTGCAGACAGGCTGGCCCCCAGGGCTGTCTGGGCCTGAGCACCTACCCCTCTGGGCTGTCTCCACGTGTGCTGCTGCATGTTTGCTGGGTATCTGCTGTGGGTAGAGACAGGGGTTCGTGCTTGTGGTGGCTGAAGCCCCCATCCCAAGGAGCTAAGCTGAGTGGGAGGTGCAGGTCCGGCCAGTCTGGGAGGCAGGATAGAGGCCGAGGCGAAGAGGGCTCAGGGAGCGAGTCTAGCGATCTATGAGGTGGAGACCACTTCGTCTGGGTGGAAGAGTCTCTCAGGGAAGCGCAGGGAGGAGGGGAGCCTGCATCTCCTTCTACGGGATCTGTAGGCCTGGTCAGGCTTAGACATGTGCCCAGAGGGGAGAGGACGTTGGATTCCCACCTCCTGAGCTGGGGGCCCAGCAGGAGTGAACGTGCAGAAGCTGGTCAGTGTGGGGCCTGGACCAGCATCCTTGGGAAGGTCAGCCTGACTGCTGTGGCTGGCTGAAGGGCAGACGAGGGAGTTAAGAGGGAGCAGAGAGGGCTCTGAGTGCCGGACTGAGGGGCCAGAATTCTTGTGTAGACTGGGGCCTGGCATCATCCCAGCCTGTCACTAAGTGGGACAGAGCCACCACTCCGTTTTTGGCCTCACGCAGAGAAGCGAATTTGGTTCTGGCTAGAAGGTGACTCCTTGGAAGGAAAGTTATGACCAACCCAGAGAGCATATTAAAAAGCAGAGACATTACTTTGCCAACAAAGGTCTGTCTAGTCAAGGCTAGGGTTTTTCCAGTGGTCATGTATGGATGTGAGAGTTGGACTGTGAAGAAACCTGAGCACTGAAGAATTGATGCTTTTGAACTGTGGTGTTGGAGAAGACTCTTGAGAGTCCCTTGGACTGCAAGGAGATCCAGCCAGTCCCTCCTAAAAGGGATCAGTCCTGGGTGTTATTGGAAGGACTGATGTTGAAGCTGAAACGCCAATATTTTGGCCACTTGATGGGAAGAGCTGACTCATTTGAAAAGACTCTGATGCTGGGAGGGATTGGGGGCAGGAGGAGAAGGGGACGACAGAGGATGAGGATGAGAGGGTTGGATGGCGTCACTGACTCGATGGACATGGGTTTGGGTGGACTCTGGGAGCTGGTGATGGACAGGGAGGCCTGGCGTGCTGTGGTTCATGGGGTCGCAAAGAGTTGGACACGACTGAGCAAGTGAACTGAACTGAATGCAAACAGGAAAGGTGGGAAAACTGAGGAGAGTTCACTTGTCCCCTTTCCCTTGGCATCTTCCAGGGACACGGATGCCTGCCCTTACTGCCCCCTCATCCCTGCCCCTGTTATCACAGGACAGTGCTGCCTGAACTGTCTGAACCAAACTCAGAGCCTCCTTGGGTAGACACGCTGGTCTGAGGGGACCTCAGAGAGTTCCTGCCTTCATCTTCATAACATGTGCCAGAGGCCGGTGGTAACTTCACAGCTCTCACTTTGATCCCGCCTGATTCTGGGGTCTTTCGTCTCACTGGCATCTGCTGCTCAGCTTCCGTCTTGGTGAGGATCATACCTCCCAGGTGTGTCCTGCAGTCCAGCATGACAGGTGATACCAGGTTGGGAGAGGACAGATACCTACGGCCTGTGTCTTAGGACACCCTGAGGACATGCGGCCCCCTCTTCGTGCCACCAAGAGGCCCTCGAGGGACAGAGTCTCAGTGCCCACACTCTCTTTGATGATCCAGTGTGGATTTTACCCTCAATCTTTAGTCCTGTGTGCATTTGCAAGAGAGAAAAATCCCAAGCTGTATGGAGGTTGTGACTGTGGACTTTGTTGTAGGCTGGGTTTTCTGGAGTGACTGGGGCTCCTGATTTTTAGTGAGTTGGGGTGGGAAGGCCCCCCAACCTGCTCCAGGTGAGGTCTTGGGGAGGGGGAGGGGTCTCTGCGGCTTTTTCTCCGGCACTTAGCAGTGCTGACAAAGCTTTGGCGTAAGAAGTCAACCCTTGCCTTGACATTTAGACCTGGACTTGGGCTGGGCAGCAGCCAGGCTTTGGAGGAGCCCACCACAGACCTTTGACTTCATGGAACTGGGGGCCCCTGCTCGCTGCCAAAGCTACGAGCCTAAACCGGTTCTCTGTCCCTTCATCCAACAAGGAAAGGTCCTTGGGGTAGTGTGAGGATGGGGTGCCAGGAAAGGCCAGACTGTCTCTTCAGGGTGATTTACGGTGGTGGGGACTAACTGTACCCCACCTCTGCTGAGGAAACTGGGAGAAGAGACAGCAGAATGATGGCTAGACTTCCGGAAGGACGTCCCTACGGTCAGACAAGCGCCAGTGGAACAGGCAATGGCAGGAAATCAAGGAATCCTTTCTGATGGTGGAAAAAGTCCCCCTCCTCCCGTCTCCATCCACTTCTTGCCCACTTCTCTCTCAGGAGTGAACTGGGGCTGGCTTGCCCTGCCTGAGGCCTCTGGGAGAGGGGGGCAGGATGGCAGCAGGCATCATATTTAACATTCTGCCTCCCCCACTTCTGAGACAGCGAGCTATTTAAAGACCCACTTGTCCCCACTGCGGTGGTGTCAATGACAGCCCCGAGCACTGGGGCTTAGCACTGGGGTCGAATTCTTGACAGATCTGGCTCACTTGGCATCCAACCAGTTTCACGGCTGTGATATTTTTGTCTCAATTTTCTTATTTTCCAACAGACTGAAGCAGCCTCCTGCTCTCCTCCACCCAGCCTGCCGTGTCCCCTCCAGTTCCGCCCTCCTGGGCACCCTGCCCCTGGCCTCCCCCTTTCCTCAGTATTTATGCAAAGTTCTTGGCGCCCATGGCCCTCCCGGCCTGTCTGATTGGCCAGTTACCACCCCCCACCCCCGGCTCCCCCATTCTACTCAGGCTTGGCCGAGGAGCCTGGGAGCAGCCATACACTTGGGCCCTCCCGTCCTTCACATCCTTCTGTTCCTAAACTTGAGCCTTAATGACAAACTCTGAGTGAAGCGAAGTAATCTCGTTTCAGTGCATCCTGGGAGGGTTGCTCAGGAGCAGGGAGAAAGGGGCTCAGAGGGGGCTCTTCCTATAGCTGCGGCGTCTGTGTTCTGGGACCAAGAGACCCTGGGGCTCCGTGGTTTTCCCTGGAACATTGTGACCTTTGAGGAAGGGCAGTGGTGGTGGTCAGTCCCTGGACATGATGAAGGAAACAGATATTTCTGGGCTACCTATTGTGTGCCAGGCCCAGGAATAGCCACCACGTACTGAATGGTTTTGTTGTGCCTGGTATCTTGCAGACATCATCCTCAGGACCCTCTTACGCAGCAGGTGCTATTCTGAACCCTGTTTTGTACGTGAGGCAACTAAGGCTCAGAGAAGCTATTATTTGCTCAAGATCACACAGCTGTTTAGGGGCTGAGACAGAATTTGAACCCAGAGTCCATCTCATGATGGAGGCTCCAGACATCCTGCCCCCAGCCTGGAACTGTGGCTGGGCCAAGGCAGATTTGGAGAGACCACCCTTTCTCAGACTAGACTTCCCTGGCCACCAAGGAGAGTGGGAGACAGACTTGGGCTCTTTGGCCTTGGTTCTGTGAAGGGGTGTGAGAATCCTACGCTGGTCAGCAAGGTAGGAAGAAATAAGTCCTAATGTTTAACCCTGTCCTGAGCACTGTGCTGTACATTGTACTTGTTTTGTTGGTTAAATCCTTATCATTACTATGATTATTCCCATTTTACAGATGAGAAAACTGAGGCCCAACAAGGCTAAATAACTTGCCCAAGGACACACAGGAAATGCAGAGGCAGGATTTGAACCCTGGCAGTCTGGCCCTAGGGCCTGCACTCTTAATGACACTATCTCCCAAGTCTGAGGAGAGGGTCAGAAGAGGAGCCCCCCATAATGAGATACTCCCCAGGGGAAAGGGGACTTTTCAGGGTGCAGAGTCCAGGCTTCAGGTGGTCTCTGTAAGTGGAAGGCACCCCGGGGAGGCAGTTGGACAGGGGACCTAACAACCCCAATCCCTGTCCCATAGAGCGAAAACAACCCCAATCCCTGTCCCATAGAGCGAAGCCCTAGCCCTGTGCGTTCCCCCACAACCCTCCAGGCCACTTAGTCTGCCTGTTACCTCCCCCTTCCTGCCATGGGTGACAAGGAGACCTGGCTGGCTGCCATTGCCTGCTGCCTTCCCCTCTGCCTCCCTGTCACGTTGGCTTTCAGGGCCACTTCCCTCCCCAAGGATGTCCCTGTGCCTGGCCTGCCCAGGAGACCTGGCCCACGTGATCACCTGGGCCCCGTCTCCAGCACTGAGCCTGCTTCTCTCCCTACTCTGACCCGAGCATCACAGACTTGGCAGAAGCAGAGTCTGAGGAAGGACTTCATCCTGTTCCATTTTCCAGCCTCCAGACCAGCGCCCATTACTGTCTCTGGGGAAGGGGTCCAGTCTCCAGGGATGGGACAGGATGGCTGTCCTCAGAAGACCTGGATTAATCACCTGACATCAGGGTTGGAAAGGGAACAAAGGATCACTTTGGGCGCCCCCTGATTTGTCCCACGGGGGAGCTTGGGCCCAGAAGGGCAGGGCCTGTGCCCAGGTCATGAGGAGCAGAAGCTGCAAGAGTCAGCCCTGAACCCAGGCCAGAAGGCTTCACCAGGCCCCCTGAGCCTCTAGAGATTTCCAGGCTTGAGCCTCTTTGCAGTAGAGCTTAGGCCTCCACTCCATTGCTCTCCCCATTTCCTCACAAGCCCCCTCCAGCCTGTGTTAGGGAACTCATCCTACCACCTAACCTTCCTGCTGCATACCAGGAGGAGAGTGGTTTTTTTCCCTGCTCCCTTTGTCCCCTGCCTGGTCAGTTTTCCTGGTACACTGGACCCAAGTGAGCAGCTCCTGGCCTTTACCCATCCCTGGCAGGCCTGTACCACCCTAGTGCATCCCTCCCCACCCCTAGGGCCTTCCAGGCCAGACCTTGGCCGTCTCTTCTTTTGACTGTTTTCCCAGCCCTCTCACCCAGCCCAGTGTTGTGTGTCTCCACCCCAGCCCACCCTTCTTTCAGTAAGTTGGGTTTCAGCAGTCCCTGAAAAAAAAATGCCACCACCAACTCCACGAGAGTGAGGGCTTATTTGCCAGATGATTTGTACTCTCTCCTTGCAGTTAATTTCCAGGAGAAAGGCCTCCAGCAGTCCCTTGGGCCCTTGCCCACCACAGCCCCTCCAGCCCTGCTCCTCTGCTCCTCCCAGATCCAAGCAGCAGCCACTGGCCTGGCGGGTTGGGCCGGCCCAGCCAGGGGAAGGCTGGGCTTCCTCCTCAGAGACTTGGGCCCAGTGGGATCTGCTTGATCTCCCTCCCTTGCTTGCTTGCTCCAGACACACCCCAAGCTGGCTCAAGCCCCTCCACCCCACCCACTTCATTCCCGCCCCCAGAGGCTGAGGTCACTGGCTCCCCTGGCCCGGGTGGGGCTGTCATCACCTGCCAGTTGGGGGAGGAGGTGAGGTTCCCCGGGGGCTGTTGTCTTAGCCATTGAGTAACCAGGGAACTTGACTGCCGGAACTGGTTCCCAGGCCAGGCCGGAACCTGTGGAGGCTGCAGCGTCGCAGCCTTGGGGGAGTTCAGGGGTGGGAAGATTGAGTCTGAGGGACCCAGACTGGGTGGGGTGGAGGGGCATGGGTTTGTTCAGGACCCAGGGAAGCATGTTGTTTCTCAGCTCCCCTTCCCCGGGGGGGTTTTCCCCGCCTCTGGTTGCCATTCTCACTGGGTGCCTCTCTCCTCAGGTCTCCCTCAATGCTTGGTTCTGGTCCACAGTCTTCCACACCAGGGACACCGACCTCACAGAGGTGAGCGCCCTCCCACTCCATCTTCTGCTGGGGACAGTCCCGGAGGACCAGGGACAGCGGTGGGGCAGCCCTGGCTCTTAGTTCTCCTGACCGGGTTCACAGGACACTTGCTTTGTGCAGAGCCTTTTCAGCCTGTTAGTGCACTTGAGCCTCACTTGACCCTTGTGAGGCAGGTGTGATCACTGGCTCTTCTTAACTGATGCGGCAGCTGAGCCTTTGACAGGTGAGATCACTTGCCCAGGATCCCGCAGCCAGTGAAGGGGGGGGCAGTCCAGACTCGAGCCCACAGCTGTTGAACCCAGACTGCACTCTGAAGTCTGCACACGCTCTTCCATTCTGGAGTCTTGGCCGGCACACCTCTAAACCCTTGCTGCTGAGTACATTTTTTTTTTTAATTGTATAATGTGAATACAAGGGTTAGTCTATTGAATTCAGACATAAAACAGCGATAGAGGAAAGGAACATGAGACGTCCCCACTGGCCATAGACCTGGGACTCCCACAGTCGACTCTGGCTGGCTCTCTGCCACCCCCATCCCTGGTGGGTCTTCTCCGGGCCCTGCCTTCCATGAAGCCTTGTCCACGGCCTACTGCCCTCACACTGGCCCCTCATCCAGCTCTCCTTGCCCTCAGAAAATGGACTACTTCTGTGCCTCCACTGTCATCCTGCACTCCATCTATCTGTGCTGTGTCAGGTGAGCCCGTCTTGGCTGCTCTGGGGGCAAAATCGGGCCATGGGGGCGGAAAGTGGTCACCAGTCTCGCCGCCTGCTGGGGTTGCTGTTCCAGGGCTTTCACCACGCATGCACATAGCATCCAGATGGATCTGGAGGGGACTCCGTGATGGGATGGGGGGCCCTGGCTCTTTCCAAGGAGCTATATAGCACAAGGTCACAGGCTGCCCCTCGGGGATTGGAAGCCTGCCCTGCTGGCCTGGCTCCCCTGCATGGCTGCTGGGGTGAGGGGGTGCTTCAGGGCATGCTGCCGTGGGGACCGGCCACTCAGTCTGAGCAGCTCTGGGTGGCGGGGCAGGACCGTGGGGCTGCAGCGCCCGGCCGTGGCCAGTGCCTTCCGGGCCCTCCTGCTGCTCATGCTGACGGCGCACGTCTCCTACCTGAGTCTCATCCGCTTCGACTACGGCTACAACATGGCGGCCAACGTGGCGATCGGTGAGGCGCGACGGGCTCTCTGGGAGGGCGGGGCCGTCTGCGGAACTGCTGCCTCGGGGTGGAGGTGGGCATTGGTGCCCACCAGAGAAGGAGGTGCTAGAGAGACCCTTAGGGTGAAGGAAGAGGGAAGAATTTGGGGGTGGGGGAGAGGGGCGGTTCGGGGGGGAGGCTCCTGAGGGTGGCCCTGGGGTCACAGAGGGGAGACTTGGGGAGGAGAGAAGGAGGCCAGGGAGTGAGCCTCTCCCCACCGCCGCCCGTGCCCAGGCCTGCTGAACGCGGCGTGGTGGCTGGCCTGGTGCCTGCGGAACCAGCGGCTGCCGCATGTGCACAAGTGCGTGGCGGTGGTCCTGCTGCTGCAGGGGCTGTCCCTGCTCGAGCTGCTGGACTTCCCGCCTCTCTTCTGGGTCCTGGATGCCCACGCCATCTGGCACATCAGCACCATCCCGGTTCACGTCCTCTTCTTCAGGTGGGTGCCTCTCCCTGCCCAGCACTCACCTCCTCTGTGCCTCTGCCTCCCACCCACCCAGCCAGCTTGCCTGCACCACCCGCCCCCGCCCCCAGGGGACGCTCTCAGAGCTGTGCCTTGCCTGAGTGGGCTCCCCCCTCCGCCCACAGCTTCCTGGAAGATGACAGCCTCTACCTGCTGAAGGAGTCAGAGGCCAAGGTCAAGCTGGACTGAAGGCCCTGGAAGCAGATCTGCCCTCTTGAGAATCCTGTCCATCCCTGCTGGCTCCCCTTCTTCCCCGAAGTCCTTGAGATGATTTGTTTTTCTTTCAGCATCTTGAACTTGGACATGAAGGGTGTGGGCCCAGAATCATGTAACCTGCCCACCCCTTGCTCACCCCCACATGACCCCCACAGGCCTTGGCCTCCCAGCAGACCTGGGCTAGAAAATGGGCAACCCCTCTGGTCCCTGGAGCTGAAATGGACTGAAACTGTGTTCTTAGCTCCACCGAGAGGAGGCTGTCTCTCCCTCCCTGTCAGCCTTCTCCTCACATCTCCTCACTGCCGGGGTGGTTCCCAGAACCCTCTGTCTAGCTGGGAGACCAGGTACCACGGCCTTTGGGGATACAGTGAGGTCCCTTCTGTTACCCCTGTGCCCTCCTCAGGGCACCGCTAGGTGGCACTAGATGCTTGCTCTTCAGCTGCCCAAGTTTCCCAGCAGATCTTTTCATGGGATCTAGAAGCAATAAGCTGTTGGGATTGGGGAGCAGTCTCACTCAGACTTACTCCAGTCAGACCCCTGGGAGGCCTCACCGCACTCCCTCTTTGGAGCCAGGACCCCAGAGAGTGTAGGACAGGAATCCCTCTGGCCCCTGAGCTGCTGTTCTGGTTGGGAGCCCACACATGAGTGTGTGAGGGAGACCAAGTGTGTAGGTTGATGGGGTGGTGGGCACAGATCTGGAGATCTGGGGTGTGTGAGATGCGGGTGGGGTGGTGAGCATTGGCCTTGTTGCAGTGCGGATGTGTGTGAGTGGTTTTGAAGTGTGTGTGTTGGGGGACAGGCGGGTTAGTGTGGGTTAGGGGAATGTGCAGAGACTGAACGTGAGTGCAAGGGAGTGTGAGTGGGGGGGTGGGCAGGATCAAATCATGTGGCCAACCACTGACTGAACACCAGCTCTGCACACAGCCCAGGCCAGGCAGAGAGCCAGGATGTCCTCAGATCTGGCAGGGGTAAGGGTGTCCAGGTTGCATGTGTGTTTATGTGTTCCTTTCTTTTGCACTCCTCTCTCTTTACAAACCTCATAGGGCTCCCACACAACTCAAGATCACCCCCAGAATCAGCCCCTTGGGAGGCAGAGGGAGGAAGGAAAATGGGGATCCTCCTTGCCTAGACATGGTTCGCCATCCCTACCCCAGTGTTCTGCCTGCTAAGCCCCTTTGCCGGTTCCTGACCCAGGGCAGGGGCTGGGTAAGGGGCAATCTGGGGGCAGAGGGGAGAAGACCTCGGCTGGGTCTACTCTCTGATCTTGCCAGAAGCAGGCAGGGGCAGTGCTGTGCCTACGCTGTGGCAAAGGTGACCCCTGCCAGTTGCCAGCAGCCATAGCACATTCCTGCTCCACACGGATAGAACATGGAGCTCCAGAAACTTTCCATCCCACGGCCGTCTCTGATTGGAGCAGGGAGTCTGCTCCTCTTCCCCTCCCTGGGAGTAAGGGCGCTGAGCTAGGACTCCAACCTCAGGGACTTGGGCAGCCTGTGTTAACTTCTTTTGATACTAAGAACTATTTTAAGGTGAGGAGGGTGGCAAGGGACATTCTTAATAAACCAATTCTCAGCCTCGCCTGCTCTTTTCGATCTCATTTGTGTGAGTAGGATGGGCTGGAGGGAAGAAGACAGGGCTGGCTGGAGGCAGCAGAGGGGCAGAGGGGTCTCCAGCTAGGAACATGGGTGTGGGGATGGCAGGAACTAGATCCAGGGCAACAGCAGATATGGATGGAGCTCCTGTCCCACTTACCCTGGGGGCTGGAGGAAGGAGCTGGTGCCTGTTTTTCTCCCCTGCCATCGCTGTGTCTTTGGGACTGGATGGAAGCTCCACTGGCCACAGGTGCCACTTACATCTGCCTCCCCTTCTGGGTTCCACTAAGCTCCACTACTGTTTATTGGTTCTTAACTTTTCTGAGCTTCACCTGCAAGTAGGGTACTGCTGAGTGCGAGGATGGAAGGGACCTAGCAGGTGCGGGGCACACGGCAGATGCTGAAGGAGCTCCCTGTGACCCCGGCCTTCCTTAGTTCGGAAAGAATGAGTGTACAGAAACTAACCTTTCTGGAAGCTTCCGGGGGGGGAAGGCCAGGGCCGATGCCTCCCATACCCCCACAACACAAGTCAGAACCCTTCCCTGGAGAGCCACAGACGGCACTTACACCAACTGACAGGGACTTATTTCTTTATTAGAGGCCACCTCAGACAACAGGGAATCTAGGCAGGTGAGGGCCATTGGCCCTGCGTGCACAGGGGCCTCACACCCCCACCTTCTTCTGGGCCCAGGTGAAGAAGATGCCCTTGACATCGTCTACACCCGTCCGAAGGTGAGCAGGCATGGTGTAGGTGCGCAGATCCCGCACCTCATAGCCGCTCCGCACCAGGGCCTCCCTCACCTCCTCCTCGCGCACGGGCACCACTGCCAGCGTGGCCTCCCCAGCCAGGTACCATGATTCCTCCAGGGCCCCGATGAGGAGGAGGTGCCCCCCAGGCCTCAGCAGTGTGGTGATGTGATCCAGGGCCCGCTGGAAGCTGGCCAGGTCTGGACTCACAGCCTCCAGGCAGAAGGCAGAGACCAGGGCATCGGCAGGCAGGGGTGCCAGGCCTCCAGCGCCCAGGGGCTGGGGCTGGTGCACATCGATGGGCAGGATCCTCTTTACCCTGGCTCGCAGCTGGCGCTCCTTCTCCTGCCAGGATTCCCTGTTTGGGGGCAGAAGGCAGGGTCAGGACCAGGGTTCCGGCCCCCCACACTCAGTTCTCTGTTGGCTCCCACCAGCCACTCCCGGGAAACCCCCTACCCAACCCTCACCCCTCAGCCCTTACCCCTTGCCCTCGATGAGACAGACATGCTGGCTGTACACGCTCCAGTCGAAAGCCCCAGGCTCTTCTTGCAGCCAGAGCCTCAGCTCCTGGCGGTTCACCTCCAGGAAATCTGTCATAGTGATGTCCTCAAAGTGGGCACAGGCGCTGAGCAGCTGGTATATAGTGGGGCCTGAACCGATGTCAATGAGGGTGCAGCCAGACACCTCACCTGGGTGGGCAGAGGAAGCGGGCCCTGGTGCTAGGCCTGCAGCCCCCAGCCTCAGTCACTGCCTCCCTTTCCTGCTTCTTCCCCGCTTCTCTCTGTTCCTTCTCCTGGTGGTGGTGGTGCTGCTAAGTTGCTTCCGTCGTGTCCGACTCTGTGCGACCCCATAGACGGCAGCCCACCAGGCTCCCTTTTCCCTGGGATTCTCCAGGCAAGAAAACTGGAGTGGGTTGCCATTTCCTTCTCCAAAGCATGAAAGTGAAAAGTGAAAGGGAAGTCGCTCAGTAGTGTCCAACTCTTAGCGACCCCATGAACTGCAGCCCACCAGGCTCCTCCGCCCGTGGGATTTTCCAGGCAAGAGTACTGGAGTGGGGTGCCGTTGCCTTCTGGTGTTGAGTCTCTATGTGGAAAAAGCCTTAGCTCTGGAGTTAGACGGACCAGGGGCTGAGTCCTGGCTCCAGCGTCGGCTGACTTACCTTGGGAAATGAACTTAACCTTTCTGAGACTCAGGTTCCGCAACCATAAACTATGCCTACCAGTGAGGATTAAGTTGGGGGAAACTCAGATGCCTGGCAGCGCCTCTCCTCCCGCCTCTCCTCTGCCTGCCCCCAGCGTTCCGCCTTCCCCACCTCTCCTCTCAGTTCTGAGTGTTCTCAGCTCCGAACCCCTCTCCTCATCTCCCTCCTCTCACGTGAGGGTTCCTGCTCCTCTTCCTCTTCTATTTCACCTCTTAATTTGACCTTGGGCTCTCGCGTGCTGCCCCTCTGGTTCCCTGATGACTTTTTGTCTCGTTTCCCCCGCGCTCACCGGTGGCGAAGGTCTGAGCCAAGCAGCGCAGCTTCCAAGGCCCGACGCCGTCGGGGCAACTCAGGTCCCCCCTCGGGGGCGCGTAGTTGTTGCGGAGGTAGGCGCGGGGCTCAAAGCGCTGGTAGGCCGAGGCGATCGCCGCCAGGCCCGGGTCTGAGTCGGGCACCGCGCCCGCCGCCTGACTCCGGTCTGTCCCGCTCATGCTGCTGCGGTGGCCGCCCTTGTGCCCCGCTCGCCTTTATCTGCGGCCCGACCCCCGCCCGCCCGCCCTGGCCCCTCCGGTGCGGGGGCGGCGGCTGAGCGATGAGCTGCCTGGGGCCAGGCGCTGCGTCTTCCCTATCCCATCCATCTCCTTTAATGTCCCAGAAGCAGACGCACGGGGGTGGGATGGAGGGGAGCATCCGTCCCCGCCCCTGCTCCACCATTGCTCCCAGCTGCCCTCCACTCTTTGCCTCCCCTCCCCTCCAAGACCAGCCCTACCCCTCAGCTTCCTACCCCCAGACTCCATAGACCCCCGCAGCCGCCAGTCCCAGCACCTCCACGTCGCTCTTCTCCAGTCCCGCATTCACCCCTTTTGCCTGGCATCCCTTCCCTTCTCTTTTGCCAGGGTTCAAATTAGCCCTCTCCCCAGTTCCCAGCTCCCAGCGCTCTCCACCAAGGGCCCGGTCCCCCGCCAGGCTCCCCATCTCCGGGACACCCTGTCCAACATCCACCCCCTTTCTTAGTAAGGCTCCCCCAGCTCCCCTCCTCCAGGCCTCTCTTCCGTCCCAGCGTTCTCTAGAATTCCCATCCCATCCCACCCCCGCCCTGTTCCCCACCCTGACTCCAGAGAGGACAGTCCGTTCTGGCCTCCCCCACGGTCTCGGTAGCCCTGGAGCTGCACAGTAGAACTCCAACCCCGCCCGTCAGATGGCAGTGATGATAGGGGAGTGGGGCTAATGCACGCAGCGGAGGGAACAGCCCGGCCTCCCCTGCAGGCCCTGCGGGCTTCCAGCCGTATCTCGCGGAAGGCTCAGGATGTTCCCGACACGTCTAGGGCGAGGGGCCCAGGTGAGGACGGAAGGGCGCAGGGTGCATTCTCCAGGCTGCCAAGGCTCCCAGGGGACACGAGCCCAGCCTCGGACGCCAAGGGATTAGGTGTGTCGCCTGGTCTGGAGTCTGACCCCTCTCATCTCACAGCCCAAACTCCAGCCCCCTCTGGGGGAGCAGGACCAGGCCAGGCCTGCAGACTGCTTGGCACTCCAGGCATCAGACTGTCAAGGTCCCAGGTTCTCCCCTCCTATCCCCCCAAATAGGAAGTAGATTCTGCAGAGGCCATCTCCACGGTCCTCCTGGAGTGGGACCCCCCCGACCAAGTCCAGTGCCTCTCCACCCTGGGTGGGCTACCAGTCCCTGCCAAGAAGGGGCCCAGGCCTCCTCCGAGCCACCCGCCCCCACACCTTGTCCAAGAGAAAGTGTCTTCTAGTTAGGCCGGGCAGCCAGGTTGGGGCACGAGTTACTGCAACAGCTGCAGAGGTCACAGACAGGAACCTGACCCCTACACACTCACCCTACCCGCAACAACCCACCTTGGGCTCCCAGGCCAGGGACGGTGGACCACCTGACCCCAGCCAAGGACTGATTCTGTCTGGATTCAGAACCAAGAGACCTGGGGTCACTGACCCCATCCACACCCTGGCACAGCTGACAGTCCTGGTGCCAGCCCCCTCCTTATTCTCCATGAGATCATTTCAATAAACCCTGGATGCCAACTGGCCTCCTGGGCACTGCACAGTGCCAGAGGACTAGAGGCAGAGGCCAGGGCTCACGGCAGTCAGGGGGACTAGGCAGATAGCCACCCTGTTTACAGCTCTGTCCCTACAGCCCCTCCCCTCAAGCATGGGGTGACCCACTAATTCTGCCATATTTAGCTGAGATGCAGGGCCTGTTCCCAGAAGTGAGCATTGGGGGGGACACCAACGGGTGGGCCCCTCAACCACAAGGAAAGAGACGAAACTCTGGCACGTGATTGAGCATTTATTGCAGCACTAACAGAGGGTGCTGGGGGCTCCACCCTGCCTCTGCCCTCTTCACGTCCCCCTCCCTCCAGTCTCCTTCCCAGAGCACTCCAGATCCTCTTACAGTTTTTCTTCATCCTTTTCTGAAGCTGAAATCTGGACTGGGGTTACTCCTCTCAGGAACCTCTTGCCCTCATCAGCTTCTTCTGCCCTTCCTCCTAGGGCTGGGGGTACTTGGCTGTGCTGGCCCCCAGCTCTTCTCCTTTTGTGCCCATCGTCCGCTCCCCTCCCTCCGGGAACTCAGGAGATCCAGGCATCCTGGCCTCTGGCTCCCTCCTCCCCTAGCCCCCAACTCTGGGCAAACTACGAAGCATCCGTGACCAGCAGCTCCCCTCCATGGTCCTAGCCAGGAAGGGCCCAGCCCAGGGCAGGCACAGTGGAGCCCAAGTCACAGTCCCTCTCAGCCTCTCTGTGCTTCCT
The DNA here is from genome assembly GCF_023091745.1 of Budorcas taxicolor. NCBI lineage: Eukaryota > Metazoa > Chordata > Mammalia > Artiodactyla > Bovidae > Budorcas > Budorcas taxicolor. Next base: position 39,750,829 of record NC_068928.1, on the reverse strand, counting down.
GAGACATGGAGCGAGACAGGGAGCGACGAAGGGTGCCGGGCTTGCTGACAGGCACCACGGGAGGCAGCTGCTTGGTGATCTCGGCCACGTCCTGGCGGTCCACACACTGGCCTCCCAGGGCTGTTTCCAGTGCCAGCAGCTCCTGCAGCTGGATGGGTGTCTCCTCGCGCTCCTCCTTGGTGGCACCCACCTTGGCGGGAGTGAAGATGGGCAGAGGCAGCACCCGCTGGTAGGGCAGCTGGTATTCCTGCAGCCCACGGCCCAGGATGCCCATCCGCATCACCAGCCAGGGTGAACGCTGCACCAGCGCCTGGCACTGCCCCTGCTGGTGGTAGGTCTCATGGCGCTGGGCATCCTCCTCATGCAGGGAGCAACTGGGAAGGGGAAGCGGAGGGACACTCAGCCCCTGAGAGCTACTGCCCGCCACTCACCGCGACAGAGCTCCCTGGGGCTGCTGGAGGGGCGACTCCACTTTCCCCAGCAGGCACCCTCCTGGCCCCCACCCCCAGAACCCCTCAGGCTTTGTGCTCGGGTCTCATGAGTCTCAGGAAGGGTGCTCTGAGGGAGAGGATAGGGCACTCCTGACTGGCCAGCACTCACCCCTCCTCAGGCCTTGTGGACAGTGTCAGATCCTTCCACTCCGCCCAGAAGGCCTCTCGGCGCTCACAGTTCTCCTCCGACAGCTGGCAGCTCAGCTCTGAAGTGGCCATGATGGCTGCTCACTCCCTCTGGGCTCTCCTCCTCCCAGGCCCTTTAAATAGCCCCCTCCTCCCCCTCTTTCAGGGGCTATTTTCAGCCCCTCTGGCGTCAGATGCTATAAGCAGAGCCAAGACTCACTGATGGGGGACTCTGAGCCCAGGGCGGGGCTGGGGGGGTACCCGGATTCTGGCTGCCCCCAGGTCAGGGGTCAGCTTCTGAAGAGATCAAGATGCTCCCGTGGGGGCAGGGGTCCCCAGAGTGACACCTCCAGGTGTCTGACACTCCTCAAGACACTACCCGTGACCAGGCACATGCCCAGCCTCGTGCCACCCTGGCACTTGCCGTCTGCCCCACCCCTTCCCCTCGCCCAGGGAGGACTTGTCTGTAAACAGAGTGGGAAACAGTAGGAACCAAGGGCCCCTCTGGGCGCTGTACCAGGCCGTCAGGTCCTGTCCCCGCTGCTCTCCTCTGCCTGGGCTCAAGGGCACATCACCCCCCGGACCGTGCCCCCCCCCCCCCAAAAGGGACAGTGCCGTTCCTCAGGCGTCTGCCCCCAAAGGCCTGGCTCCCAACTGCCACCACCTCACCGGCAGGGGCATCAGAAGTTAATTCCACCCCTGGGATCCTGGACACGAACGAGGAGGGAGGCGGCCCCTGACTCTACCCCACTCCTCAGCTGGGGTGAGATGGGACTCCAGCGGTTCCAGTGGGTGGCAGCCAGTTCTGGCTCCAGCCCCCAAATCAGCCATAATGAGGCTGTGGAGTAGGGGGCAGCGTCCACCCACTCTGGGCCTCGTTTTCCTCACTTTCTGTTCACAGTGGCCTTACCAGAAGAGCTCTGGGGGCTGCCAGCTCCAAGGTGCCACCGGGCGGGGCCTGGCTCTGGTCCCCAGGGAGCAGGCCAGTTGAAGGGCTTGCGGGGACAGCCCCGCCCCCAGAGCAGCAGCGTGTGCCACAGGAGGCTGGCACACAGGGAGGAGGGCGTGGGGGAGGAGCAGCGGGGGTGTCACTGAGTGGACAAAGCAAAGGGCACCAGGAAGGCCAGGGGCAGAGGCTGTGATGAGACCCTAGCAGGCAGGCCCGTGGGCACCCTCTTGATTACTGAACCACTACACCAGATCCTTGGTGCCTTCATGTTACACAGCTTTAGCAAAGTGGGAAATGGAGGCTCAGGCAGGCAGACCTGCCCGGGGTCACACGCCTAGCCGGGCCCAAGAGGCAACACCCCCACCCCTGAGTCTACGCAAGTTAGCCCCTCAGGAAGCCTGCAGGGAGGGAAGGAGGACCATTTCCTGGTGGTCCCAAGTGTGACGGGCAGAGAGAGGAGGTGAGCAGAGCCCAAAGGTGCCTCAGTGACCCAGAAGCCCAGGCCTCGCCTCCAGGCTCCTCCCCGCCAAACCTTCAGACCCCAGTATCAGCTGAGGCCTACTCTGGCTCCTTCCAGGTCTCCCCCTACCTCCCGCCTCCCCATCCTGGGCTGGAGACCTTAACCTAACCTTCCTAGCAGGAGACCTGGCTGGGAGGCAGGGAATTTTTACCACTTATCTATCTGACCAGCTGAATGGGGCGGGGGCGGCGGCGGGGGGGCCACTTCGAGAACTGGGTCCCCAGCTGGCTCTATTCTGGCTCTGAGTGGGTAGGAAAGGGTCATGTGTAGGCTGTAGCAGGGTTCCTTCCCCTAGGCCCTACGTGCTGCCCTTTTTTTTTTTTCACTCTCAAGAGGCCAGGCTGCAGGAGCTGTCTTTTGAGTTTCTGTTTTTAATTGGCTCAAATTACAAAGGTCCCCAAGGAGGCACTGGGGGGTGGGGGTGGAGGGCGGCAACCTGGAGAGAACCTGGGAGGCGCAGGCTCCCTGCCAGTGCCCACCACCCCCACCTGCCACCCACACCCCTACAAGTGAAAGTGCAAGTGGAGAAAGGTCCCAGACCCTTTAAATAATCCTAAAAAACCATGATGAGCGCGGAGCTCCCACACCTTCACACTGGTGATGAGCTCCCCCAACTTCGGTCCTGCCCAGGGTCCTCTCCCGCTGAGTCCGTGGCTCCCATTCCAGACCCCGCCCTGGGCCAGGTAGGGGACAGTGGGTCTCTTCCTCCCAGAGGCAGGGAGGCCGTGTAACCATTGGCAGGAAAGACCCATTCGGCGCAGCGGCAGAGTCCCAGAGCTTGAGCCCTCAGCCAGCTCATGGCCGCCCCCAGGCGCAGTGAGGCTCGGTGTAGGGTGGGAGCTCAGGTCACAGCGCTGCTGTGGAGGAAGCCCCTCCTCCCCACTGCCGAGGCCAGGTCCTCAGTGGGCAGCGGGAAGCCCGAGCAGTGCCCCCTCTGGCTCTGGAGGCCGTGGCGACAGGACCCTGGCCCGCAGGGTGGCGAGGAGGCACCCTTATGCCCGGGCACCCAGCTCTCCGATGCGCTGCCGCAGGTGGAAGGCAAATTCGAACATGGTGGCTGCGAGGCTCTGGTGGATGAGGTACCGGGGCAGGCGGCCCTGGGGGAGGCGAGAAGTTCCAGGAAGGCCGGCCCTCGGCAGGGGCTCCCCCTCAACAACTGGCGCCCGAATGCAGGTGCAGCTCTGGCATGCAGCCGAGGCCGCCCTCTCCCCCACCCCTGGCAGGAAGAACATGCTGTGCCCGGGTCTTGGCACGAGTCACACAAACAGACCTGGGAGGGGGTGGGCTGGCAGCCAGCCACCTTTCCTCGGGCCTCAGGGGTCAGAGGTGAAGAGGGGAGGCACAGGGCCTCAGGGCGAGAAGACCACCTGGACCCTGCCCCCAGTTTCAGAGGAAGAAAGGAGGTGGAGAGCAGGGACGCCCAAGGTCACACAGCACAGTCCCCTCCACTCCGCAGAGCCTGCTTCGGGGCCCCAGCACGCCCACCTTGAGATCTGTATTAAGGATCCAGACGAAGGTGCAGACTCGCGGGTTACTGGCCGACTTGAGCACGATGAAGCCCCCAGGACCATTCTCTCCCCTGAGGAGAGACGCATTGGTGGGGGACCTTGGAGCCAGGCGAAACCCCTGATTCCTGCTCTGCCCGGACCCACCTTGGACTGGGGTAGAAGGGGGAAGGGAGCTGCTGGTTTCAACAGGGCCAGAACGGGTGTCCCAGAGGCCACAGGATACAGGCCCCCACCCCACCTGCCATGGGGTGCTCGAATCCTCCTCCAACAGTCGATGTTTGCACAGCCCCAGGGGCAGGGCGTTTACCACCTTCCAGCTCCAGCTCTGGGAGCAGTGCAGAGCCGCGGGGCTCCACGAGGGGGCGCCTTCTTGGGCGGCCTCAGGCCTGAGCGGTAGGATTCCCATCCCATCAGCTCCCCTGCCTCCACAGATAAGGGAGCTGGCGCCAGGAGGGGAAACGAGCTTGCCCATCACCCAGCAAACACTGCGGTGGTGGTGAGACCAGAGCCCCGGGCTGACACGCAAAGAACAGCGCTCTCTGCGGAACCCCAAGACCGAAGGGGAAGCGTCGGGTATGTGGGAGGAGGCCACCCACAGCGCTAGGACTAGAGAGCAGGGGGCGCTGGAGAAGGCCGTGGAACAGGCAGCCGAGGACTCAGGCCTCTTCCTTTGGGTACCTCCAAGCACCATGAGGGTAATGCAAGGCCAAGGGACGGGGAGAACGGGATGAAAGGCAGGAAGGTGATGCTTCAGAACACAGAGCCTCCTGCTGTGCTGGTCCCCTAGACCAGCCACCTCATGGCTCCCCAGCCCCCTTCCCGGCTGGTCCCTATTCATCGCCATCCTTGGTCTACTCTGGAGCTCCCCCGAGCCTGGTGGTGGTTCCAGATAAGCAGGATTAAGCACAGTGGGACCGGGTACAGGAAGGCGCCCTCAGCAGGAGAAAGTGCACAGCTGTATACACCAGTCCTGCCCTATTCTCACGGCCACGAGGGGAGGAGCCAGTGCGCATGACCCCAGGCAAAGTTCAGCTCACCTGACGTATTTGTGCGTTGGGGGCTTGGCGCAGTGCGTGGTAGCAATGCCCGAGGACAGGTATCTGTCTCGGCGCCGTTCGATGCGTCGGACATTCACAAAGTCCCTGGAGGGGGATGATTAGATGATGATTAGATGATTAGATGCGTAGAAGGTCCGAGGGCACGAGGCCTGCCTGAGGGGGCGGGTAGGGGGTCTTACCTGGGGGAGACCACGCCACCCGCGGCCCCTGAAGACACATCATAGGAGACGAGGGTGTTGTCTTCTACTCGCTGTAGGATCTGCGGGCGTCAGGGCCGACGTAAGGTGCAGCCACCCCAGGAAAACCCCAGGGAAGGGCCCAGCATCTCAGGAAAGCCCCCAGGTCAGAGGGCTCTCTGCTCAGGCCCCGTAATTAGGAGCCACTTCCATTCACGGGCGCTGGGACCAACACTCTGGGCATTTCGTCCTTCCATCTTCTGGACCCTCTCTTGGAGGAAACTATTACCACCATCCCCATTTTACAAATGGGGAAGCGGAGGCCCAGAGTAGTTCAGTGATGCGACCCGGGTCCCCAGGGGGTTCACTGTTCACACTGGACCACGCCCTCACCTGCCCCGTGGCTCTGCCCCGAGGGGTGCCGGGCCTGGGCTGCCGGCTCAGCTCACCTGGCAGGCGGTCACAGTCTTGTTCCACAGCACCATCCTCTCAGGCTGTAGGATCACCTCCTGGTACACCAGCTCCGCGGGGCAGGGCAGGAAGGTCTGGGGCAGGGCGGGCAGAGGGCTGGATGGTGCCAGATGTACTTGGGCACACCAGCCCCTTCCTGCTGGGTGGGAGAAACCTGCGGGAGGGTCCCCACACCACCAGGCCCTTCCTGGAGTCCCAGGCAGAGCAAGAGGCTCCAGAGCACTCTTTCCATCACCCACCTTCAGAATGAAGGTCTTGCCGTGAAAGGGAACCTCGATGGTGTACACAGTGTCCCCATATTCCTAAGGCAGGGACAGAAGGGCAGCAGGGAGGTGAGTGGAGGGCAGAAGAGAGCCGGGGTGGGGCAGGAATGGGTGACGGGCAGGGCAGGATTTTAACAGCCCAGAGAAAACTTTAGGAGTTTGCGGGATATTTGAGCAGCCATTAAAAAACATTGGTTCTGACAAATGTGCTGCCATGAGGAGAGAAAGGCTTTTGATATCAAGTTAAAAGGCAGGAGCACAGCTGCAGCTGCAACCACGAAGGCCCGTGTCTCCGGGCCGCCGAGGCTGCCAGGGGAACTGGCCAGAGAAAGGGACCGGGATGTTTTCCCCCTGTTTTCCAAGCTCTCTGCCATCTTTCTAGATAATATTGTTTTGATCATGAAACAAAACACCGGACACAGCACAGAAGCCTGGCTTCCCCTTCAAAGCTGGAGCTGAGGCAGCAGAGCAGCAGGGGCGGGGCCGGGGGGGGGAGCAGGGGGAGGGGCGCTAGAAATGTCCAATCCAGGCCAAGGGGCTGACCCCAGGGCCCAGCCCCCTCCCCTGGGCAGAAATAGGGTTCCAACCCGCGCAATCTTTGGGCTTCTTTCTCAGGCCTCGGAAAAGGGAGGGAAAACTCCCTACAAGCCAACTCTCAGGGTCCCGTGGGAGAAAGGTTTCTTACGTTATTCTTCTCAAACTTCCAGTTCTCTTCTTGGGCCAAGATCTGGTCCACCACCGTCATGGCCTCCTTCCCCTGAAGGATGTACTCCCGTTCCTGGCCAGGGAGGGGAGGCAGGAAGCGGTCAGCCTGGGAGCTGCACCCCTCTGGGTCTTTCTCTAGACACTCCACACATCTCTTTCAAAGGCCTGATTCAGCTGGATGTCCAGATGCAGGGTCTGGGCTGGTCTCCTGTACCCTGTGAGCTCCTGGGGACCAGGTGCTGTAGTTGTTACCCCGGGGCCCAGGCAGGAAGGAGACCACTGGGCCTGACTGACGGTGAGCCAGACACTCAGATGGACACTGACAGGCCTTCAGGCTGCCTAAGGTCTGCCCTCCTCTGGGAAGCCCCTGCCCACCTGGCCGAGCCCAGTGCTGGCTCCTGTCTGGGGTGCCCACCCCAGGTAGGGGTAGGCAGCCAAATACCTGGGCAGAAAAGCTTTTCTTCCCAACAATTTCTTCATCGGATTCATTGTCAGACCCTGCAGAAAAACAAGCATGGGGGACAATGGGAAGAGGTGGGGAGGAGGAGTGGGGAGGTGAGGGATTGGGGTACAAGTGCAATGGTGTGTAGGGGGATAAGATTGTGTGTGGGAGAGGACTGCTCGCTCTCCCCAGGGTGCTATAGGACGAGAAAGCATAGGCCCAGCCATCCTGCTCCTCATAAAGCCCCTCCCTGGAGGTAGTTCCCCTACCCACCAACCCTCACCTGCAAAGGATTCTGGGGGTGAATAGAACTGGCCCTCAGACAGAGCGCTGGAGAAGAGCAGGGGTCCTCGGGCAACAGCAGCCTGGGCGGCAAGGTACCCTGGGGGGCAGACGTGGGCAGCCATCGTCCCAGACCAAGGACAATCATACCTTGGCAGCCTAGGGTCCCCCGGCCCGGGCTCTCTTTAAGGCTCTTGGAGGCAGAGTTGGCAAGAGAGCTCAGAACTGGCCCTCATGCCAGAAACTCTCCTCTCTTGGGTGGGGGTGACCCTCGCTGCATCCCCTCACCCCCCAGCACTCACATCGCTCCTCCTCAGCCTCCTGAGGTAGGACTTTGAAGTCAAGGAACCAGGTCTCCAGCCAGGCGAGGACAAAGGAGACGATGGGGAGCAAGTAGCCGAAGGCCCCTTTGCTGAGCAGCTGCGGAGGGAGGGGGCTGAGCGCCACAGCCGGGGGTCACCCTGGACCCAGAGCCCCACCCCGGGGCTGCTGACTCTGGCCTACACCCCACTCCCGGTACCAGCTGCTTGGGCACCCCCTGTGGCACATGCCTCTGAGATGGAGGGATTAATGAATTCTACAGCAAGATACAGTAAGGTCAGGCTGGAGGAGGAACTTTCTGTTCTTAGGGTTACAGCAGGGCAAGTGGGCAAAGCCAGTGAAGCTGACCCCTTAGAAAAAGCCAAGGGCAGGAATCCCCCTCACCCAACCCTGACAACAGGGACAGAAACCCAAAGTCAGAGAAGCAGTCCCTTCTTGGGACGAGCCCATCCCACAGGCCGGATGCCCACCAGACCAGCCAGACCCCGAGCCACTGACCTCAGAGAGGATGACCTTGACGATGAGGAATGCACTGGACACCAGTGTGGTGACCTGCCCAGGGGAGGGAGAGACAAACAGACAAAGCAAAGACGGAGCCTGGGGAGTAAGTCCTCCTCCATCCCATCCCATGAGCCAGCCCCACCAGGGCCTGAGAGCTGCCAGGAAAGTGGCATCTTACCGCAATCACCCACCAGTGCCGGAGCCGCAGCACGGCATAGCCCAGGAGCAGTCCGGAGAAGCGGAAGAAGGCCAGGACCTGGCAGGGGAGTGGGGGAGCCGTCACAGGTAGCCACGGGCCCCGCCTCGGCTGAAGGCTGGCCGCCCCTCCAACCTGCTCCCCCAGGCTCCCCAAGCAGTGTGCACGCCCCAGCAGAGAATGGCCGAGGCCAAGTCAGTGCTTCTTTGGGGATTACATGTGACCTCCTTGGACGGGGGTCTTGTCTTCCCCTCCCACTCGGGGCTCTCTGAAAGCGGGACCTCATCTGGGAACACGCTTGAATACAGAGGGCTCCCTGATCAGATTAGGATGCGTGCTGCAGGAAGAAGAAAATCCAGCCAAAGACCCCTGTCCCTGCTCCCTCTCTGCCCGCAGGATCTCCAAGGCCACTCACAAAGATGTCAAAGAAGGAAGTTTTAAAGTTGTAGTTGATGACCTCCTGCTCCAGGTTCTTCTGGATGCCTGTGTTGGTCTGGAAGAGAGAGGTGGGTAGGACCAAGTCCCCAAGGTTGCCCTTTGTCCTCCCAGAGGGAGCAGGTGGAACTTGGAGGAGGGGCTGTAAATGCTCAGCTACCACCGAGGAGCCCTGAGGCACCAGGCGAGCTCAGCCTGAGACCACAGACTGTTCCTCTAAGGATCCAGGCAGTCCAGACAGGCAGAGCTGAGCCTCCTGACACTCGTGAGCACACTGCCTAGGAAGGGGCAGGCCTGGAGGGCCTTGGGAGGTGATGGGCCCTATGCAGGCGCTATGCTGGCAGACAGGGAGCTGGGAGCCGGCCTCTCCCATAATTTCCTCTCCCTCCCACCGCTGCAGTGCTCCATCTTCCCAGCCAAGCATCCATCTGGGGTGACGGGGGCCAAGGGTGGGCAGTGGTATCAGACGGAGCCCCAGGTGGCAAATCGATTGATTAGGTTTGTACTTAACGGGCAAAATCCATCAAGCTGCTAGAGAGGATGGCATGCAGAGTGAGCAGCCTGGTCCTTGCCTCTGCCCCTGCCCTAGCCACCCACACATTTTCAATGGGATCCCTGAGAGCCTGGCTGGGGAGTAAGGAGTCAGGATGCCCATTGAGAGCTAGACTGCAGCCTGATGCCTCAGGCAGAATGGGGTGCCAGCCCCCAGAGTAGAGGGGCACAAGGGGACTCTGGGGGATGGAGTTTGGGAGCCCTGAAGGGGAAGACCCTTCACGATTACCTAGATCAGGGCTTCTGATCTCTGGAAGAGGATCTGAATTGGGGTGGTGGTGGGGGGGATGAGGTGTTAAAGATACAGAAGGTTGAGACACTGGGTCTGAATCTCGGGGTGAGCTGGGCATCTGGAATGGCTGTAAAGCTCCTGAGTGATTCTGATGCTCAGGGCAAAAGCCAGCCATCTGGACAGCCCCTCACTGAGTCTCGAGCCCTGGTGCATCCCACCCAATGCCTCAGCCTCAAGACCACTCTGCACCCCATGGAGTCAAACGCCTTGCTGACATCACAACCCACCCCAGCCTGATCCTCCTCTTACTCCTCAGACTACGCCCTCTTGGGCTCCAGAGTCACTGTCCACAGAGCTCTCTCTTCCACGGTTTTTCTCTTTACAGAGAACTCTCCCTTGCCTGCATACCCACCGGCCAGCCCACTGCATCAGGACTCAGGGCAGTACAGTTCCTGCCCCTGTTTTGCCAGCTCTGGCTGCAAGACCTTGGCGCTGGTCTTACAGCCTGGTCAGGGTCCTTGCATACACTGGGCAACACACAGTCTGATAGAAAACTGAGAATAGGGGCTTCCCTGGTGGTCACCTGGTGGAGCCGCCAGGGAAGCCCAAGGGGGTCGTCCAAAGGAATAAGGCTTAAGACCTCAGAAGCTCTTCAAATGGCCCTGAACCTCACTGAGCCTCCTCTCTCACCAGTAAGATGGTCCTTAAGGACCAGTGGCTAAGACTCTGTGCTCCTAATGCAGGGGGCCTCGGCTCAATCCCTGGTCAAGGAACTAGATCCCATGTGCCACAACCAAGACCCAGTCAAATAAGTGCGGTGCGCTCAGTCGTGTCCGACTCTTTGCGACCCCATGGACCGTAGCCCACCAGGCTCCTCTGTCCATGGCATTCTTCAGACAAGAATACTGGAGTGGGTTGCCATTTCTTTCCCCAAGTAAGTAAATAATAAGTCAAACTAAGTAAATTAAAAAAAAAAAAAAAAAAACTAAAAATACATGTTTCAAAGTATGAAAATGGCCAAACTGAAAAACTAGTAAAACTTTGATTGGCCACCAAGAGAAACATGATGTTAATTCTATGAACTGTTAAATTCAGCATTCTGAAAGTCTTTGTCAAATTTGAAAATAACTTGGACGTTAGATTTTCTCACTCCACAAGGATTTTCACGTCTGCATGACGACTGCTGAGCTATTACAGCCAGTATAGCCATACCGCTGCCAAAGTAAAATCGCCAAACATTTTTTCAGCTCTTTTCTGTCAAGAAAATATTATACATACATTTAATGAAGGATGTGTGTGAATTTTAGTGCCCGCTTTGACGCTGGAAAGCAAAAGTGTTAGCTGCTCAGTCGTGTCCGATTCTTTGCGACCCCATGGACTGTATCCCGCTAGGCTCCTCTGTCCGTGGGGTTCTCCAGGCAAGAATACTGGAGTGGGTTGCCATTCCGTTCTTCAGGGGATCTTCCCAACCCAGGGATCAAACCTGGGTCTCCTCCACTGCAGACAGATCCTTTACCAGGGAAGCCCAAGGGGACTGTCCAAAGGAATAAGGCTTAAGACCTCAGAAACTCTTCAAATGGCCCTAAACCTCGCTGAGCCTCAGCTCTCTCATCAGTTAAGATGGTCCTTAAGGTCACGGCTGTGGCTCCTTCTGGCTGAAGGTGCCAGCTCAGCTCTGTGCACAAAGGAGCGTCACCCTCAGAGCCTTGCCTTGCTTTCCAGCTCAACATGCCCAGAATCAAACTTCACCCCTGAACCAGCTCCTTCTCTAAGCTCCTCCTCTGTAACAACAGTCATTGTTTTCCTGACCCCTGAGATTGAGACGGAGGTTTGTGACATTGTACAGGAAGCAGTGATCAAGACCATCCCCAAGAAAAAGAAATGCAAAAAGGCAAAACGGTTGACTGAGGAAGCTTTACAAATAGCTGTGAAAAGAAAAGACGCAAAAGGCAAAGGAGAAAAAGAAAGATACACTCATTTGAATGCAGAGTTTCAAAGAATAGCAAGGAGAGATAAGAAAGCCCTCCTCAGTGATCAATGCAAAGAAATAGAGGAAAACAATAGAGTGGGAAAGACTAGAGATCTCTTCCAGAAAACCAGAGATCTCTTCCAGAAAACCAGAGATACCAAGGAAATACTTCATGCAAAGATGGGCACAGTAAAAGACAGAAACAGTATGGACCTAACAGAAACAGACAATATTAAGAAGAGGTGGCAAGAACACACAGAACCACACAAAAAAGATCTTCATGACCCAGATAATCATGAAGGTATGATCACTCACCTAGAGCCAGGCATCCTGGAATGCAAAGGCCTAAGGCCAAAGGCCTAAGGTAGCATCACTACCAACAAAGCTAGTGGAAGTGATGGGATTCCAGTTGAGCTATTTCAAATCCTGAAAGATGATGCTGTGAAAGTGCTGCACTCAATATGCCAGCACATTTGGAAAACTCAGCAGTGGCCACAGGACCAGAAAAAGTCAGTTTTTATTCCAATCCCAAAGGAAGGCAATGCCAAAGAATGCTCAAACTACCACACAATTGCACTCATCTCACATGCTAGCAAAGTAATGCTCAAAATTCTCCAAGCCAGGCTTCCACTGTGAAATTCCAGATGCTCAACCTGGATTTAGAAAAGGCAGAGGAAACAGAGATTAAATTGCCAACATCTGTTGGCATCCATCAAAAAAGCAAGAGAGCTCGAGAAAAACATCTGCTTTATTGACTACGCCAAAGCCTTTGACTGTGTGAATCACAACAAACTGTGGAAAATTCTTAAAGAGATGGGAATACCAGACCACCTTACCTACCTCCTGAGAAATCTGTATGCAGGTCAAGAAGCAACAGTTAGAACCGGACATGGAACAACAGACTGGTTCCAAATAAGGAAAGGAGTATGTCGAGGCTATATATTGTCACCCTGCTTATTTAACTTATAGGCAGAGTATATCATCAGAAATGCTGGGCTGGATGAAGCACAAGCTGGAATCAAAATTGCTGGGAGAAATATCAATAACCTCAGATATGCAGATGATACCACCCTTATGGCAGAAAGCGAAGAACTAAAGAGCCTCTTGATGAAACTGAAAGAGGAGAGTGAAAAAGTTGGCTTAAAACTCAACATTTAGAAAATTAAGATCATGGCATCCGGTCCTATCACTTCATAGCAAATAGATGGGGAAACAATGGAAACAGTGGGAGACTTTATTTTTTTGAGCTCCAAAATCACTGCAGATGGTGACTGCGGCCATGAAATTAAAAGACGCTTACTCCTTGGAAGAAAAGCTATGACCAACCTAGATAGCATATTCAAAAGCAGAGACATTACTTTGTCGACAAAGGTTCGTCTAGTCAAGGCTATGGTTTGTCCAGTGGTCATGTATGGATGTGAGAGCTGGACTATAAACAAAGCTAAGCGCCAAAGAATTGATGCCTTTGAAATGTGGTGTTGGAGAAAACTCTTGAGAGACCCTAGGATTTCAAGGAGATCCAACCAGTCCATCCTAAAGGAAATCAGTCCAGAATATTCATTGGAAGGACTGATGCTGAAGCTGAAACTCCAATACTTTGGCCACCTGATGTGAAGAACTGACTGATTGGAAAAGACCCTGATGCTGGGAAAGATTGAAGGCAGGAGGAGAAGGGGATGACAGAGGATGAGGTGATTGGATGGCACCACCGACTCTATGGACATGAGTTTGAGTAAGCTCTGGGAGTTGGTGATGGACAGGGAAGCCTGGCGTGCTGCAGTCCATGGGGTCGCAAAGAGTCAGACATGACTGAGCGACTGAACTGACTGAGCTTGAGACCTGGAGGAAGGACACGTGCCATCCAGAACTCTGACCCACTTTGCACAAAGAGAACAAGGGGCGGCTCGGAGAGGCTGAGTCTCTCGCTGAGCTCACACAGTTGCTACATTGCAGAAGCTGGGACAGGGGACCAAGCCCAGGATGCCCTGGTTCCATGCTCCTACCTCTGCATCAGGTCCTGCTCTGCCCTGTCAGCACCTGGAGATTAGGTTCCACCGCCAGCTGGCCAAGCACTGCATGGCAGGGGTTGGCGGTGGTGGGGGGTGGGGGTGGGCAGACTCCACCCTGACAGGCAGCTCTGTCTCCAGACCATTAGGTGGAATCTCACCAAAACCAAAAGGCCAAAACTGGGGACACTGGAAGAATGCCCAAGGTGGGGAAGGAAAGCTGGGCGTCACTGGGAGTCTTTACAGAGTGCCACCCACTGTTCCCTCTGCTTTTGGCACAGCGCCTGGGACACAGCCGGGACTCAGAAATGTTTGTTGAATGAATGAACTAAGCCAGAGAGCAATGTAGAGCAGAAAGAAGACAAAGGCTCTGATAGCTCCACGAGAGCCCTCTGGGATCCCGCCTCCTCTCTCAAGTGTGTCCACTAGGGGCCAGTGTGGTGCAGAGGCGTGAGTTCTGGGGCTCGAGTCTGGGTTCAAACCTTGCCTTCTTCACACACTTGCTGAGAGACCTCGGATAAGCAACATAACGTCTCTGTGTTTCTCTCTGGAAAATGAGAACAGCTATTCTTCTAGTCTCATTCTTCATTTTACCCGGAAATCAATACACCCCCAGATGCAACCCTCCAAGGCCCAAGCAATACCCCTCCCCCAACCTGACCTGCGCCCCCAGCCTCAGCCCCACTCACGTTCAGCTCAATGATCCAGAGCAGGGAGACGAAGAGCAGGTCGAAGGTGACAAACAGACAGAAGGTGCGGCGGACGTCAGAGATGGCCCGGCGCTTCTCCGGCAGTGGTGGTGGGAGGAGGTGCGAGGAGAGGCTCTGGCTGTGGGATAGCGATGAGCCCAGGGAGGCCACGGCCGGCAGGCTGTGCTCCAGGTCGCGGCCCAGCAGGTCCCCAGACAGCTTGCTCATCCTGGTGGGCCCCCACCTCCAGCCCGGGTGGGCTGGGCCTCAGTAGCAGGGCTGCAGGGAGGCAGGGTGGCTGGTCAGGTCCTGGGGTCAGGGTCCAGGAGTGCCCGGGGAACCTCCTTCATCCGTTCGAACGCAGCCCCAGGACCCCCATTTGTTTCCAAACACATCTGCCCCCCACCCTCAGCCTAACTCTGTGGCCCAGGGCCCTCTCTGCCTCATTTCTCTCTGCCTGACTTCCAGGCTGGAGGGGTCTGAGCATCCTTCTCCCTCTGTCCTGCTTCTTCACCCCCCCCACCCCAGGCAAAGTCCTGCAGCCCCATGGTCACCCTTGGGGGCCTCCTGGGTCTTCCCTGACGTCTGGGGCCACAGATTGCTCCTGCCAAGCTCTGCCCTGTAGTTCAGCCTCTGGGCCTGTCAGCAGCCTCTGGGCCTGTCAGCAGCCTCTGGGCTGGTCCCCACCCCCAGGAGAAGTCAGCCCCAAGCTCTGTTCTTTGTTTTCCAAGCACAAAGCCACATTCCCTCCCAGCAGCCAGCCCTACCCTCCCACCCCCTGATCCATGGCAACTGGGAGGGACTTCCTAGAGCAGTGTCTCTGCACAGGCCAGCCCTGGAGGAATGGTGGGATGACATCTTGGTCCCTTCTCTCGGCCACCCCCGCCTCAGGCCCAACCAGCTCTCTCCAGCATGCTCCTAATAGGTGGGCGCATCTCCAGGCTTTCTCTCCCCCCACCCACAGCAACCACCTCCACGTGACAGCCAGAGAAAGCTTTTCAGAACATGAATCAGATCCTGCCATTCCCTGTTCACAAGCCTCCAAGGGCTCCCCGCTGGTCTGAGGATAATACACCCTCCTCATGGTGGCCCTCGCAGGACGGGGCCTGCCTGGTTCCTCTTACCGCTACTCTCACAAGGCAGGGCCCCATCATCTCACGACGACGGCCACCCTGGCCTTCTAGGTCCCTTCAAGTGGCAGCCTGGTCCTGCCTTGGGGGCCTTACACCCAAGTCTCCCCAGTCCTTTCAAGTGGCAGCCCCAAGGCCCTCTCCTCAGAGCCTCACACCCTCCTTCCCCAGTCCCAGTGAATTTACCGGCATTCACCTTCTCCCCTGGTGGCTCAGAGGTTAAAGCTTCTGCCTAGAATGCGGGAGACCAGGGTTCGATCCCTGGGTTGGGAAGATCCCCTGGAGAAGGAAATGGCAACCCATTCCAGTACTCTTGCCTGGAGAATCCCATGGAGGGTGGAGCCTGGTAGGCTACAGTCCATGGGGTCACAAAGAGTCGGACACGATTGAGTGACTTTACTTACTTGCTTACTTACTTCACCTTCTCCAGTCATCTCACTGCGTTCCATGTCCACACAGGGCAGAATAGTTCCTCCTATCCTCACACAAGACAGCCAAGGCTCCAGGAGGTGAATGGATGTGACCATCCTTCCCTTACCTGCCCATGTGACCATGAGGTTGAAATCCTCATAAACCCGAGAGACAAAGTGGGCAGTGGGGCACTCCCTCCCTGCTGAGCAGCCCCCAGGCCTATGGTCCTTGCCCTAGCAGTCTGCTGGCAGGGGCCCTCAGAGGCCCTGTCCCCCAGGCGGGGGAAGGAAAGGTTTAGGCTAGAGCAGAGGGGAGCTGAAGCAGCACGGTGGGGCCTGAGTCTCTGGGACCCCATGAAGAGTCTCCAAGTCTTCCCACATGCAGAACCAGGGTGCAGGTCTGGGGGCCACTGGAAGGGGAGCCCTGGATCTTTGTGCTTGATCCTGGGAAGGCCAAGCTCTAACCAGTCACCCCTCCATACCCGTCCGTCCCCTCCACACATTTGCTGTCTGGTCTCTTCCATGCTTCAGCTACTAAGTTGAAAACAAGCCTCCATTCTGTGGCCAGCAGGGTTTCTGAGCAAGCCGGCTCACCCGTCCCTCTACCTCCGTGCCAACCCAACAGTCAAGACCGACTGTTCTCCGCAGAAGCACCAGCTGCTACTACTCTTTCGAGGTGCCCATGCTAAGCTCATCTGGAGGACGCTGAAGGAAAGCTGGACCAGCTCTGGAAGGCGGGGCCAGAAGAGGCTGCTGGCAACGGGACCCCCCAGCATCTATCAGCCGGATCTGGTGTCAGGCCCCACGCTCAGCACCCCTCACTGTGACACAGCCGCAGCCCTAGGGCGGGTGACATTTCCTTGTCTCCAATAGCCCGCTTGTCTTCTGCTAGACCTGTCTCCATCTCTCCTCTCTCCTGTCTCTCTCACAAGACACCTCTTCACCATTCTCTGGAACTGTCTCTGTACCCCCTCCCACGTCTGTCTTTATTCCGCCCCCTCTCTGGGTCTTCCTCTCCACCTCTCTCCCATCTGCGAGTGTCTCTCCACCCCCATCAGATTCCTCTCTCCGGTTTTCTCTTACGTGTCTCTCTCTCCTTTCCTACCTGCCTTCACCTTCTCCCTCTTCCCTGTCTCACTGCAGGGCGCTGTGGCCTCCCCACTCCCCCTCTGCCCCTGGGTCTGTCTAGTCTTGCCCCCTGGCTTTCTCCCTCGCTCTCTGGGGACAGGACTTGGGTGGCAGCAGCTTGGGTGTGAGACACACTTGGAGTGCAACAGCACTGACACTCACACCCCCAGACGTCCACGTGGAAGTGAGAGACACAGAGAGGGGCTGAGAGCAGAGGTGTTGGGGGAGCCCGAGAGAGCCGCCGACGGGGGGGGGGGGGGGGGGGGGGGGGTGGGGGGGGGGGGGAGCCAAGCACAGGGGGCTCTGCAGCAGGGGTGAGCGCTTCCGGCCAACAGTCGGAGAGAGCAGGGTTCTGCGTCACCCTCCTCCATGAAAGAAACTGAGCATCCAAATAAGCAAGAGCTGGAAGAGGTGAATGAGTTCAGGGGCAGCCATTAGACCTGAATAACTTTGGGCAAGTCCTTCTTAGCAAGCCTCCACTTCCCTATCTCGGAGAAAAGTCCTTTTTTAAAAAAATGTATTTATTTTTTAACTGTAGGATAACTGCTTTACAGAATTTTGCTGTTTTCTGTCAAACATCAACATGAATCAGCCATAGGTATACATATGTCCCTTCCCTCTTGAACCTCCAGGGAAAAGGTCCGTTAAAAAAAAAACAAACCTTTTAAACAAGAGAAACTTAAAACAACATCAACCAAAAAACCTTACCTAGGATCTCAATATATAAAACAGATATATTTGCAGGGCAGCAAAGGAGATGCAAACATAAGGAATAGGCTCATGGTCACAGCAAGGGCGGAAGAGCGTGGGATGACTTGAGAGTAGTATTGAGAGAGAGTAGCAGTATACACGACCATACGTAAAGCCAGTGGGAATTTGCCGTATGATGCAGCGAACCGAAGCTGGTGCTCGGTGACATCCTAGAGGGGTGGGATGGGGAGGGAGCGGGGAGGGAGGTTTAAGAGGGAGGGCACATGTTTATACTTCTGGTTCATACTGATGTATAGTAGGAACCACCAAAATATTGTAAAGTAATTATCCTCCAATTAAAAATAAAATGATTTTTTAATTAAAAAAAAATAAATGTTGATGTTTGGCAGAAACCAACACAATTTCTGTAAAGCAATTATCCTTCAATTAAAAAACAAATTAATTAAAAAAAAAGAAAACAGATAAAAACTGGGAATTCCCTGATGGTTCGGGGGTTAAGACCCCACACCTTCACTGCCAAGAGCGCACGTTCAGACCCTGGCCGGGGAACTAAGATGCCACAAGCTTCGCAGTGCAGACAGTAAATAAATAAAATGAATAAAAACAGGACTGTATAGGTCCTGCCATAGGATGCGGCCACAGAGAGCCCCACAAGTCAGCCTTCCCTCAAACTCCATCCGGGGTCACCCTGAGGAACCTCCATGGGTGTGGTTTGAAAAACTCACTCAGATGACATCAGAAAGTTTTGAGTTCCCTGAGACACCACCTGCCAGCTCCAGATATGAAAACCACCCTGGCCTAGAACTGCTCTCTGCAGTCCTCAGAACACTGGCCTGGGGGGATGGAGGGAGGCGGCTGGCAGCAAAGCAGGCTGGCCTCCACCCTCCCGACAGGGGAGGCAGGAATGAGTGGGAGCAGCGCCCCCCTGCCAAGCCCACCACCTGCTGTCACCAGCCCCTCCCCAGCACCTTCAGAGGTGTCAGGAGGGGAGCAGTACGTGTGGTGTGAAGAAGTCGGCCTGGGCTGGCTGCAGATGAGACACCTGATGTGCTTGTGGAAGCTCAGCTGCTTGGAGAGAGTGGGGTGGGCGGGGTGGGCGGACTGGTGGTTTTTCTCATCCTGGGTCAGAAGGGTAAGAAGGGTCGGGAGGAGGCGGCCAGGCAGGTCTCTGGGCACAGGGAAAGCTCTGGGGGCCCCTCACGCCCCCTCCCAGGCCTTCTCTGACTGGCCCCAGGAAACGCTAGCCTGGGGGCAGCAGGAGCTTTTGGGTGGGTCCCCACTCAGCAGACGACAGCAGGCAGCTGGTACCTCTGAGGCCGGGGTTTGAGTCTCGGTCCGCTCTCACCAGTCTTGCGACTGGGGCAAACAGAACATTCTGAGAATCGGCTTCTTCAGTTGCATTAAATAAGGGGAATGATAATATACTTAGTGCCACAGAACTGTCCACTTAAAAGTGGCTAAAATGGTAAATGTCATGCTGTGTATGCTTTCCCACAATAAAAGGCAGCATCTCCCATCTGTGATTGCTACCGGTGATTGCTGCCCCATAGGCATTTATGGATGGAGAAGGCAATGGCACCCCACTCCAGTATTCTTGCCTGGAAAATCCCATGGACAGGGGAGCCTGGTGGGCTGCAGTCCATGGGGTTGCTAAGAGTTGGACAGACTGAGCGACCTCACTTTCACTTTTCACTTTCATGTATTGGAGAAGGAAATGGCAACCCACTCCAGCGTTCTTGCCTGGAGAATCCCAGGGACGGGGGAGCCTGGTGGGCTGCCGTCTATGGGGTCACACAGAGTCGGACACGACTGAAGCAACTTAGCAGCAGCAGGCATTTATAGAAGTGTCAGGGGAAGGATGGCTGCTGTTTGGCCAGTGGGGGTGGAGATGGAGCAAGTGGGTGGGCAAGGCCGGTCAGGTGAGAGGTGTGGGCGCTTACACACGACAGTGATGTGTAATAAACTGCCCCCAAAGGCCTGAGTTGAAATCTGAGCTCCACAGTTCATGTGCCGGATGTCCCAGAGCAAGCTGTCCAAGGCTTCCTCCTCTGTGTGCACTATGGGCCAAGTTACAGAGGCTCCAGGCAAGCGTGAGCTCCTGGGGAGGGGGGAGGTGTCCTGGCTCCCTGCACAGGCTCTCAGGGGAAGCCCGGACTGACCTCTGATGCTACCCCTTCCCACTGGTGCCTGCCCCCCCAACCTCCCCCAGGGCCCGATCTCCAGTTCTTGGGTGGCTGGGGCACAGACAGGGCCCTTCCCAGGCCTCACTCACACCCTGGGCTGGAAGCTCCAACCATCTCTCCACCAGTCTCTGGCTGACATTTCCTGACCAAAGCAAGTCTGTAATGCACCTATGTCTGTCACTCACTCAGCAAGACTCCGAGGCTGCACCTGGAAACAGGGACTGGGGGATACCTGTATGGACCCTGGGCCGCCTGGTGGATCAGAGGAGACAGCGGTGAGTGGGGAGCTCGGACAACAGCCCCTGACGCCACAGAGTAAGGCCTTCATAGATGGGAGCCACGGCCGCCGCCGCCACCTCTGTGGGCCTCTCCCCCTCTCCTCTGCCCAGCTTTCCACGGATGGTCAGGCCAACCTACACAAGTTCCAGCTAGAGCTCCCTCCACCAGCTCTGTGACCCTGAGCAGACGAACACCTCATCTATGTCCAGAAATGATTCTCACCTCAGAGCAGTGCCGCATCTCCAAACCCTCTCCCCAGGCCAAGGGGGCAGGAGACATGGGCTCAAAACATGTGCCCCCCTTGTATGCGCGAGCATGCTGTCGCTTCAGTCATGTCCAACTCTTTGCAACCCTGTGGACTGCAGCATGCCACGCTCCCCTGTCCATGGGATTCTCCAGGCAAGAATACTGGAGTAGTTGTCACGTCCTCCTCCAGGGGATGGTCCCCACCCAGGAACTGAACCTGGGTCTCCTGCGACTCCTGCACTGCAGGTGGGTTCTTTACGGCTGAGCCACTGGGGAAGCCCAGATTCCCACCTTACTAGTCACTGAACCTCTCTGTGCCTCGGTTTTCCTCTCTATAAAATGGGATAATGGTAGTATCTACTTCTTAGAGGTATTATAAGGTTTAGGCGACTTATTACACGTAAGGACCCAGAACAGTCCCCGACAAAGAGTGACTGCTGTGGAAGGGCTAGCTAACGTGGCCCCTGTCTTATCTTAGGTGGAAACAGTCTCGAGTTCAGCCTCTGTGGGATGGCTGCAGGCCAGGGCTGGGGTTGCTCTGGATTGAGACTCTGATGATGCCCAGGTTAATGGAGAATCCACAGACGGGCAGGAGACAAAGGCTCTGGGTGCGGAAGAGGCTGGCCTCGGGTTGTATTCTGCCACTGGCCAGCCTGGGAGGAAGCTGGCTCAGGGAAGGAGGACAGCAGACCAAAGAGGCCGCACACCACCCAGACAGGCCAGGAGAAAGCAATCTGGCTGGCAGTGGCCCCGGCTGGCCCCCTGCAGACATCCTCTCCTTCACTCCTGGCGTCCGTTGCCGGGAGCTGTGGAAATGACGAGATTGGAGCTTGGAGAGGCCTGCCCACAGCCTGCCCTGGACAGGGCGGAGCCGACCCCAGGGGCACGTGGGCTTCCCCCAGTGCTGGGCTAAACCCAAATGTGGCCACCTTCAGGGCCTGTGGGGAGCGAGGTGTCAAAAGACCCCAGAGCCTGTAGAGAGCTCAGCGCCTTCCCCTCCACATCCGAACCATGAACAAATCCTTCCAAGTCTAGCCAGTGTCCGCCACTGCTCACCACTAACAGCACCCTGCCTGAGCCACCATCTCACATTTGCTACAGCTTCCTGACTGCCTCCTTGCCCTGGTCCCAAGTCTGTTCTCAACACAGCAGACAGAGGAACCACAGTAAACGTCAGGCTGCACCTCCTTGACATCCCAAACTTCCAACAGCCTCCAGCTCCCCCACAGTAAAGGCCAAAGTCCCCGCCCTGGCCTACAAGCCTCCTCTTCCCCTGGTACCTTCTGCTCCAGCCACACTGCTCCGTGGACGCATCCAGCACGCTCCTACCCCAGGACCCTTGCTCCTGCTGTCGTGTCTGGATTTCCTCCCCTTGGTCTCTGCAATGTTCCCTCCCTCTGGAGACGCTTTCCCTGAACCCTCCATTCAGCTACAGCCTGCATCCCCTCACCCTGCTTCCTTCTTGACAGCACCCATCACCGCAGACATTATACGTTTACTCGTCTGCTTCCTGCCTGTCTTCTCCCACTGGATCAGGGACACCTTGCCTGCTCACAGCTGCTTGTCCGGTTCCAGCACCAGTCTCACAGCAAATATTGAGGACGTGTGCTGAACGCCCGCAGCATCACATGTACAGGTGCTCCTGCACACACTCACACCCAGTCCTGGAGGAGCGGCCCCACCGGACCGGCCTCTGCTGGACTGGACTCCACCCTCAGTTGGAGTCTCGTGTTACCCAGAGCCCGGGCCCTTCCTCCACCAGCAGGCAAGGGCGAGGACTGGTTTCCCAGGCAGCCTCAGGCAGGGTGGCTGCTCCCCTCCTCTCCTCTGAGTACCCAGACTCACAGGGACAGGCCTGGGGGCAGGTTTAAACCCCTAGGATAGCGATGGTGCCCACCACTCCTCTCTTGTGACGGGACTGACACCCCTCCCCCAATACTCTCCAGACACTGGCTGTTCCCAGGACACCCCATGGCCACTTGGTCTCCCTTCACGCCTCCAGTTCCCCGGGGGGTTGGGGGCGGGGGGGAGACACTCTTAACTCTTTAGAGACCAGTTCAAACGTTGCCTCCTGGACAAACCTCACTCTCAGCGCAGGCTTCCCCAAGCCCAGATCTCGGGACCCTGGCTCAGCCCTTCAATCCCCACACCCCTAGACTTGAGCCTCAAACTCATCTCTCCTCCAGCCCTTGAGGCCCAGGTCACAGTGTTTGGCCATGCACACGTCAAGTAGGTTCACTGGCCTGTGGCCCACCCTGGAATAAGGGAAAGGGCATAGATTTGGGGGTTGGTCAGGAGACCTGGAGTCAAAAGCCAAAGGCCATTCTTTATTACACTGTGTGCCTTTGAGTCTCTCTGAAACTCAGTCTTCTCATCTGTAAAACGGGGATGGTAGAGTGCCCACATCACAGAGCTATTGAAAGAATTAGAAATGACAGCTGCAATGTGCCTGTGTTTAATTAACAGCAGCTATGACTACCATCAGCGGCCATGGGAAGAGTGTTAGAGGCAGGGCCCTGCGTCAGGCACACGCAGCAGGGCACTCTGCCCAAACTGAGGGTCCCCCAGTACTGCTGGATGGCAGGATGGGCCCTGATCTCAGGGAGCTGCCCCAGGCTGGTACATATTAGGCTCTCCTGTAGTTCAGGGAGCAGCGGCCTATGCCATCAGCCTCGGCACAGTTGGCTTCCCGGTCCCTACTCTGCCCCACCAGAGGGCTTGGGAAGTTCCCTGGAGAAGCAGGGAACTGTGTCCCTAGAGAGCCCAGGACACAGAAGCAGTGACAAGTAAGATCTCAGAGGCCGAGCCAGGCTCTTTCCCTTTTCCTTCTGAGGAAGTGAACAGGCCCCAGTCAAGCCAAAACAGAAACTGTATTCATCACGGGACGCTCCCACACTGCCCTAGCCCAGAAGGTTCTGAAGTACAGTTTCCAGGGCTTTCCTTGTGGCTCAGCTGGTAAAGAATCCACCTGCAATGCGGGAGACCTAGGTTTGATCCCTGGGTTGGGAAGATCCCCTGGAGAAGGGAAAGGCTACCCAGTCCAGTATTCTGGCCTGGAGAATTCCATGGACAGAGGAGCCTGGTAGGCTACAGTCCATGGGGTCGCAAAGAGTCGGACACACTGATCGACTTCACTTTCACTTTCTTTCACTTTCACTTACTGGAAAATCCTATCAAACTGAGATCTACTCAGCCCTTCAGCTCCCTCCACATGCCAGGCCCTATTAAATGTCAGAGATGTCCCTAGCTCTGTGACTCTATGACCCCAGCCTACTCAAGGGCTGGTGAGTCAAGGCCCACCCCACCCCTCAGTGCTGTTGGATAAAACAGGACTAATGAGGTTGAGTTCTCAAGGTCAGTTTGGAAAGGGCTGGTCCATCTTCCAGGGCAATCTCAGTCCTATGAGCCTAGAAGACAGAAGGCCCTGCAGGGGTGGGCGTGGTTCAGAAGAGACTCCTCCCAGCACTGGCCCGGCCCAGCCCCTTCCCAGGCAGAAAAAGCTCAGAGGAGCATACAACAGGCAGGATGGTATACCTCCCTTGTCCCTTGTCCCACTGATGCGGCAGCTGTCCCTTTGGGGACTGGGAGCCCAGGGCAGTTTCTGGGACATGATTGTAGACCAGCAGTCAGAAGACAGTTCCTGCTGAGTGAACCTGACCTCACCTCCCAAGTCTCAGCTTCTTTGTCTATAAAATGGGGCCAACAATCTCTGTCATTGAATGCAACAAGTGTGAGCTGTCAAATGTACAGAATTTCTGGTCTCACCCACACCCTTTCCCCCAAACAAGTCTGAGTGTCGGAGAGCTCGGTTTACCACAGCAGGGAAACAGAGCCTACAGCATGCCAGCCACTGTGTTGGTCCCTGGGGTTATTCACTCAGGGGGTCCGGGTCTGGGAAGGGAGGATGACAGATAAAGGCAGAGTGCCACGCTGCGATCAGCACTTTCAGGGAGGGATGAACAAAGGACTGTGAGCTCCCAGAGAAAGGAGCATCTGACCCAGGCTAGAGTTGGGGAGGTCGGGAAAGCCACAGGGAGGAGGAGCCATCTGACCCAGGCTTCTGCATCTATCAGCCGGAGGCAAGGAAGATGGGCACTCCGGGCTTGAACAGAAGCCCAGAATCTGGCTTATAACACAGGTCCAGCCCACAGGCATGCGTGCTGACCTAACCCCTAGGGCCCGGCCCTCAAACTTGGGTACCAAGCCTCCAGACCTCCCCAGGGCATGGTCTCTGCAGGCTCCTAATCTAAGGGGATACTTCTTCGTGGCCAGGTGAAGAAAGGAATCTGCCCTCATGCCCACCTCAGCCCCCTCCCCTGAAGGAGCTCTTCAACTGGAGGATATAGCTTTCCTTTCTTTGAGCCCACCCTGGTCTCTGCCTCCCGCTGGTACTCATTCTCTCATTGAGGGCCCCTAACTGTCAGCTCCTCTGGAAAGTCACTCTTGGCCTTTTTCTTCCTTGGGTTCCCAGAGTTCTGTGTACATTTCTCTAGAACTCATGCTTGAAAGTGAAAGCGAAAGTGAAGTCGCTCAGTCATGTCCGACTCTTTGTGACCCTGTGGACTATAGCCTACTAGGCTCCTCCGTCCATGGGATTCTCCAGGCAAGAGTACTGGAGTGGGTTGCCATTTCCTTCTCCAGGGGATCTTCCCAACCCAGGGATCAGACTCGGGTCTCCCGCATTGGAGGCAGACGCTTTAATCTCTGAGCCAACAGCTTGGCCTCTAACATTTATCCATTTCCAGATTCATTTCCTGAGCAGAATGACATGGTATCTAGGTCTTCTACTGTTTTGAATCCTCACCAGTCAAACCCAGATCCTGCCCCTAATGCCCTCTACCCCAGCATTTTATTTACTGACAAAGAGTCAGGCTTTGGAGCTCTGAGACAGAATGAGAAGCCACATCAACTGTTCTCAGCAGTTGATAAAATTAAAAGTCAGAATCACTGTTCTTTATCCTTCTTATGTAAACAGTAATAATAGTTAACACTCATTTACTGAGCACGCCTGTGCTCACTGTTTTAAGCCCTCAACATACACTATTTCATTTAATCCTCATGATAACTGTACCAGATAGGCACAGAACTATCTCCATTTGACAAACAAAACTGAAGCACTGCCTTCATCAATATCATAATAGTCCTGGGACCCAGGAAGTCCAGTTCAGGAGTCTGTATCCTCCATCATCACACTATTATGGACAGGGTGCTGCAGGGACTCAGATGGGACAATATTTAGCCTTGGGCAGGGGCGGTGATCCAGAGGTGATGCTGCCTGAACAGAGCACTAAAGGTCAAGTAGAAGGGAGACAGCAGGTAAGAGAAGGGACTTTCTAGGCAGTGGGGCTGGTGCCTGCAAAGCCATGGAGACACAAAATGGCAAGGTGTGGGCAAGCGCATCCTGCAATGTCATATTATTGGACCTCAGGGTACACATAGGGCAGGAAAGAGAGCCGTGTAATCTGTGCTAAAGATTCAGCCTTTCCCATAGGGACTGGGAAACCATTCAAGGGTTTTAAGCAAGGAAGTGACGTTATGAGACATCTTTTTCAAGGACCACAAGAGTTACAGTTGGAAGACTGGGTTGCAGGCGGCTGTGAACTGGAAGTGGCTGCAAAGTCACCGCAATCATCCTGGTCGGAAACATATCAACAAGGGTGCTGACAACAGGACCAGAGGCATGGGACCAGGTGCGAAGCATGTTAAGGAAGTTACTGGACTAGGTCACCTCTTAGATATGAGAACTGAGAAAGAAGAGGAAGTATAAGATAATTCTCAGGTTTCTGGCTAGGATGGGGTAGTTTGACTTCAGACAGACTGAGTGGCAGCTGAAGGAGAGCCATCCAACTGGTAGCTGGATGGCCAAGCCTGAGGCTCCAGGGAGGGGCTTGGCTGAAGCTGGAGATCTGGGTGCCTTTCTGGTCTCCTAAAGTTGAAGCTAGGCTTCCCAGGTGGCTCAGTGGTAAAGAAGAATCCGCCTGCCAATACAGGAGCTGCAGGACACTCAGGTTCGGTCCCTCGAGGAGGAAATGACAACCCACTCCAGTATTCTTGCTGGGATAATCCCATTGACAGAGGAGCCTGGAGAACTACAGTCCAAGAGGTCACAGTTACACACGACTGAGCCACTGAACACACGGACGCAAAGCTGAAACCATGAGAGTAGATGGGACCATTCAGATTCAGTGTACAGAGTAACGGGCTGGGGCAAGACGAGACTGTGAAACGGTACTTCTGCAGTCAGAGGAGTGGGAAGAAAATAAGGGGATGCTGACGCGGAGGAAGCCAAAAGGGGGGGAAGGGGCACATATCCACTATTTCAATTACGGGTTAGTGTCACTCGTGTTATGCACCTTTAAGAACTCAAGAAAGATATCCAAGAGCCCTTCTGATGTCCATTAAGAAGTCATTCATTGCCATTTCCAAAGGAAGTTGAGGGAGCCCGGATGACAGTGAGACGGAGACCTACAGGAACTTGCAGATATTTTCCTGCTCATTCTTAACCCTGACACCTCCCCATAACCAGTTCTTGCTCTTAATACCCAGACATCACCCCCTCACAGTGAAAAGAAAAGCTATGGAGGGCGATCCGGGGCGCCCTTCCCGGACTCTTTCGAGTGGGCGGGGCCGCGGACTGTCAGCGCCGGAGACCCCTGAACCTCGCGCGGGGTGGAGCTGAGGCAGGGGGCGGAACGTGGGGCGCAGGGGGTGTGGGAAGGGTCGGACGGAACCAGGAACGGACACCCGCTAGGGAGACGGGATCCGCTGGCAAGACGTAGCCCTCGTACCACCACCTGGTCCCAGTGACCTCTTGCGGACCCACCTGCTCCATGTCAGCCACGACCCCAGCTCTTCCTACCCGCAACCGCAATCTGACTCCGCCGCCCCAGCAGCGCCTCCGAGCGGAAAGGGATCTCCCGACGCCACTTCCGCCACTGAGTCCGCCCCCGAGAGCGATCCGGGACGTGCGTAGGACTGCAGCCCCGCCCCTTCTCCTCAGCCCCGCCCCCAAGTCCTCGGGCCCCACCCCCCAAAGTCCGGAAGTGGGGACTGAAGCCAAAGTTAGGCTTGAAAAGAGCTTCCTAACGGTAGGGGGAATTGGAAAGAAGCCCAGAGACATCATCCTTGTTGGGCCACGAAAGCCTGGCACTATGGAGAAAAAAGGATCTTCCCCAGGGGAGGCCTGTGGGGAGGGGGGGTGGGGAGGGGTCCTTTGTAGGATTTCGATTACTCTTGAAGGACTCCTCTCCCCCACCCTCTTTCAGCCATCCTTAGCGGGATCTAGAACTCCTAAGGTCTTTCCCAAGAGGGTTTGGAGCTTGTCTGCAGTCAAGGCTCCAAGTTAGAGGACTGGACACTAAGGGTCGAGGACCTAACTCTTGGATGACCACCACACAGGGAAACCTGTTACCTCCTCCCTCTCCTTTCCCCTGAAAGAGAAGTCTCAGCACAGTTATTTACAAAGATTTATTACAGATTCAGGCCGGGAGTCAGGGAAGAGGGGAAGGGGACAGAGCAGCTGGAGGACAAGGAGAGCTTGGCTCCCCCACCATGTGCCCCCCTAAGGACTTATTATACTAGGCGACATTCCTGGCATCAAAGCACACATAAAATGCAACAAAGCAGTCTCTGCCAGTCCATCTTCCAGGCACCCAGGCTGGGGAGCAGGTGATAAGGGGAAGATTTACCAAAAGCTGAGGCCTGAATTCTGGGCCCTGGTAGAAGGCAGTGAAGGGATGATGACTTGGAATTGCCCAGGGAATGGAGAAAGATCTATGGGCACTTAAAAGTTCTCAGTATCCCTTTTGCCCAGATCTTAGGGTCCTGCCCTGTGGGTTTCCTATGCCTAGGGGAGAGGGTCTAGGGAGTAGAATTGTGAAGGATGAATCTGTCCCCCATTTACTGGATTTCCCAATGCAAGCTCTCCCATCCCACCTCCCGCTGGGTGTATGGGGGAATGACTGGCAGGGGTAGGCATCAGGCAGCAAGTGCCCAGGGACTCTGGGCATCAGCCGAAGTTGGGCAGACAAGCAAACACAGACCAGCCTTAGTCTTCTAAAAGTCAGAAGCCGCAGCCCTAGCAAGTGAGAAGCAGGGTACAAAATCGGGTGTGAACAGAATGGATTTCTGGAGAACATCAATGCCTCCTCCCACTTCCTTCCAGGAGATGTAGGGCTGGGTGCCTATGTGCCAGGCTCAGGGTGGGCAGGGCGCTGTGGCTCCTCCCCAGGTTCTGCAAAGCAAGCAGAGGGACTTAGGGCCTGGCCATGCCCACCAAGATCCCAGCCCTGCCTCCTCAGCCCCCAACTCTCAAGTCTCACCATTCAATGCTGGGTCTTCCACTTGGTCCTCAGAGCTTCCGTCTCTCTGGGGCCCATCCAGAGGAGGCGGGCGCTCCCAGGGACCCTCCAGACCTTGGCCATAAGTTGTCTTCTGCCCAGCTGGGGACAGGAAAGAAGGGATAAAAACACGAGCTCTGAGTATCCAGCTGGCTGTCCTAGAACATGAGCCAAGTCCAGCCGCTGGCTGAGACTAAGCTTTCTGAGGGTGTCACAGTGTGGTGGAGTGAGCGCTGGACTAAGACAGTGCCTCCAGTGACTAACCGCATGTCCTAGATAAGTCATTGTTACCTCTCCAAAGGGGTTGGTAGGAGGGAAGTTCTGTAGACTGCCTTAAATACGATAATAGTTAACACCCAGTGCCAGCACCTAGGAGCTGCTCCAGGCTTGGCGGCAACTGATATTTGTTCCTTGGTCATCTTGCCATTTGACCCACTACCTTGCTGCTTTCCTGAGAGAACAGTCTCCTCTCACCTCTTCACCTGTTCTGGGAGTGTCAGTGGGAGTCAATTCAGCTCTTCCAGCTGAAGTTTTGCTCCCACGGCTGATGCCCCCACCGCCAATACAGAGCAGAGGCCTACGCTATCTTGAGGCGGGGTGCAAAGAGTGGACACTGCAGGCAGGGATGGTTGTTATTTTTCACCCCCATAAATAATGGGACCAAAACACTGAGTGTGCATTCAGAGGGTTAGAAGTGGCCAGGCTTGGGAAAAATAGCCCTGGGAGGGGCTGAGATCTTCCTGCCTAGGAATTCTTTGGGTCTTGGGACCCGGCTGTGTAGATTTTGGGATCTGGGGTGTCTAGCTCTGAGGCCTGTGTAGGTCTTAGGCCCTTCACTGGCCTCTCTCTTCCCAGGCAGTTGGGGTTGGTTCTTGAATCCTAGATTCTCCATCCAGACACTAGAGGGCACCCTCTCACCTCCAGCCTAGGAAATTAGAAAAGAGGGAGAGAATCACAGGTTCCTGGAGAGATCTATCAAGCAGTCCTGTGTCTCCCAGCAGAGACCACATCCTGTATCCAGAAATGTAGGCGATGGGGGCCCTGGACACTCTTAGTCCTCTATCCCTCATCTCTTTACACCTCCCAACGGCCATGGATGGGAAGTCCTTTCTTGGGTCTAGCCTCAAACCTCATGTAGCCTTGCCTTAATTCTTAGGGAAGAGAGGAATTACTAGGGAAAACCTAATAGGGAGAGGGACGGAGTCAAGGATGGGAACAGCCCAGGTGTCAGGTAAGGCTGACTGCGAGGCATCCTGTGGGGTGAGAGAGTGAGAAGGCCCTTTACACGTGGGAGAAATTGTAAACTGGGAGAGGTGTCCCAGGACACTCAAGGAGGACCCCACCCAAGCCCATGGTTGGTGAAACTCTGGCTTCACAGCCCCTTCCGCTTACCAGACCCCCTGCTGCCCTTCAGGACTTCCGCCTGGCTGTCCTCCTCCTCCTCCTCTTCATCCTCCTCCTCTTCCTCCTCCTCTTCCTCTCTCGGGTAGCCCAGTTCCCGCAGCTCCCCCAGCTCATCCTCCTCCTCCGAGGCCTGGTTCTCACCCACATTGCTGATGGACTGCAGGTGAGACTCAGCAATGCGCTGCACAGCTGGCACAGACGGACCGGGAAGGCACGGGTCAGCCAGGCCCGAGAAGCAGCCCACGGCGCAGGAGAGGCACGCGGCCCAATCCCCAGCCTCCTTCCTGGGGGCCTGGGGCAGAGCTCACCCCCTCAGGGGTCTAGTTCAAACACTACAGGCTGTTGGTCAGCCTGCTGGGGGCCAGACCAGGGCAGAAGCAGCAGGGGGTAGACTCTTGATCATGTTTTGCTCTTAAGCTGTCCAAAGATGCTGGGCCCCAGAGGCCGGCCCCAGGCATCTCCCCACGCCGTAGGGTGCCAAGCTGGACAAGACCAGGCGGGCACAGCAACAGCTTAACATTCCTTGGCTGGGGAGCTTGTCTACCAGCTACGGCCGCTGGAGAAGGTACTGGACTGGTGGGCCGGGCCCTGGGCCATTTGTCCCTTTCAGTTTCTAGGGCAGTGCCCAGCCTGCTCACTGCTCACCCGGATCCTGCCTGCCACCCCATACTGGGTTTGGTCCCCACTCCCTGGCACCGCTCCATCATAGATGTTACTCCACACACCCCTGCCCCAGGCTCTAAGAGGCAGGAACAGTTCTGAGACTGAGGACATAACAGTCTGCAGCCAGTGACGTCCTTGCCTGGGGATGCAGCCTGCTCAGACACGGCCCCCACAATCTTGACCCACATCCCCAAGCTTCAGCTCCCTGTGCAGTGACCTAGAAAGCGGCAACCACCACCCACCCCCCCAACACCACCAAGGCCTGCTGGGATAGGACCTAGGAAGGGAACAGTGTGGGCAGCTGGAGAGAAGTTTCCAAAAGATGGAAAGGACGAGGGGGTTCAGAGAAAAAGGCCAGGGCTGGAGGACTCTGGGAGAAAGGGAGGGGTGAAGGGGACCCTGGAAGGCGTGGCCAGGGCAGAGGCAGCAGGGGGCCAGGAGCTGGTGGGATTTTAGGGCTACTAAACTCGAGGCCCAGAGACCAGATGCTGAGGGGCTAGGGGCTGGGGTTGCTGCAGCTGCTTCCTAATCCGTAGGCAGCCCTCTCAGAAAGCCCGAGAGGGCAGATCCAGGCTGGAAACCTCCTGTACAGGGAGCAGGGCCTGGCGCTCCTGCCAACTCGGGGACAGGCACAGAGGGTGTATTGTGCCTGCCTGCTGCCCCATCTGGCCCAGACCTCCACCCGGTGCTTCCTGCTAACTCTGGGCAAACTACCCAGGCAATAAAAGTGCAATAAATTGCCCTGCCCTGTCCTTGGGGACTCAGCAAAGCTTCACCTTGAGTCAAGCGCAAGAGCTCGGCCTCGGAGAGCCCCCTTCAAGCCAAGACTCGGCGTCCGCCCTTCCTTGCGGACTCTAGGCTTCTCCCCCAACAAATCCCCCAACCCTGCCAGGGGCTTTCCTCTGCCCAGAAAGGAGTGAAACCCACAACATACAGTGCCCTGGAAGTTCAGAAGGGTCCTCTGAGGGTTGGGGAAAGGAGGAAGAGGGAGAGGAGGTGGCAGCTCAAGCAGCCGGGGGAGGAGAGTTCAGTTCTTCAGTTCGTGAGCCACAGTGACAACAATAGGTGTGTGCAGCCCTGTGCAGCGCCCCGTGAGAGCCTCCCGCGTGCCTCGCCTGCCTCGTGCCTCTCAGGGCTCTCTGGGGTCTTGCCCCCACTCCCTCCCGACTGCCTGCTTCTCGCTCTGTCTGCAGCTCTGGGACCCTGAACTTCCCCCCACTCAAGTCTCCCTTTTGGAAGCTCCAAGGTCCCCAGCACAGCCCCTCTCCTGGCCCCCTCCCATGGCCCTGCTGCTCCCTACTCAGACCCTCCCAAGTCGCAGCCCAACGGGGCCGTGGGCATGGGGTGGGGCGGGGGGGCACATTTCTGGCCAAGGGAGGCTGCCTGGGAAGCACCCTGGTCTGTTCTCTTCACCACCACCCCCCACCCCTGCTCAAAACCAAGAGTCCAAGGGTGGTTCTTCCCTCTCACGTCCACTTGCCCCCTACTCAGCCCAGGGTGCAGAGGAGAGAGACTTCTCATGTTCTCTCCTGAGAAGACGGCACCTCCTCCCTCATGCCTGCTTCAGGGGCTGGCCTTCCCCACATCCCCACAGGTTGGAAGGCCTTCCAAAAGTTACACCCAGCGCCCACTTGCCGTGTCTCCGCATCCCCTCTCCTCTCTTCAGTCTCTCTGCCCCCAACTGAGGCAGGCCGGCTGACAGCTGCACCTGTTGACCTCGGCCGGTGGTTGGGAGCTCACTAAACCCAACGAAGGAGCTCTCAGCACATCCTTCCGGCCTCCCTCTCTCCCTCCACGGGAGGAGGGGGCTGGCCAGGCCAGAAGAGCTGGAGCTGAGCTGGGGGTGGGAAGGCATCCTAAGGCTTAGCGAGGAAGGGACCCTCCCCACACCCCCACCTGGCCCACCTACTCCACCAGGTGTCTCTGCCTCAGCTCCTCCGCTGGAAGCCAAGTCTCCAGGCAGCCCTGAAGACCCCCTGTGATCTCACACCTGCTCCTCCCTCTTCCTGGAATACCCTTCCGTGCCTGGCTTGCCTGTTGAATTCCTATCCATCCTTCAAATCCCGTCTCCCAGATGCTTTGAGGTGAAGGGCCCCAGCAGGGCTGAGGCTAGATCTTACCCTTATTCCACCCCCACCAGGGGGGCTTGGCATACACTGGGTGCTCCATAAGAGAGTGCTATAGGTATGACCTGCCTTTGGGGATTGAAAGGAAAAGCAGGAACAGAAGAAGCATTGGTGTGCAGACCTGTGCAAAAGGCCTGGGAACCGGTGGGGAGAGCAAGGGGTGTGACCCAAAGAAGGTGCCCTGGGAGGGGGGAGGCGGTGGAGGTGGTTCAGCGCATGCTTGCAAAGGCGGCAGAGAGCCAGAGAGCTCTTTATGTCGAGGCCTACATGTTACGTACCTCTTTTCTTTCAACCCGAAACCTGATTTTCAGACCCACACCACCCTTTTCAGCCTCGGGGCGCCTTGTTTTTCCAAGGCCACATTAAGAAAGAATTGGTCTCTAAGTAGGGGTTGGGGTGGGTGCACAGGACAATCCCTCCCCATCAACAAAAGCTCAATGCTCCCCCCACCCCGCCCTGCACACCCAGTGTCAGCCCAGTTCCAGGGGTCAAGGGGACAGGCAGACCATGGGTTGGGGGAGTACCTTTCAGCGAGGGGGGTGTGTAGGCACAGGGATTGGGTCTCTTCGACTTGAGGTGGTGCCCCTCTCCTGAGGCTCTCTGCCGGGGAAGTGCCAGGTTAAATGGGCTCACAGAGACCCTTCCTGTAACCCTCCCTCCACTCCATTCCCCCCGACCCCGCCAGCTGCCCAGGGCAGCTGCATTGACTGGTCCAGCCTTGGCTCTAGGTCCGGCGCTGCTCCCACCCAGGCTGAGGCCGCCTGGTGGCACCATAGCCTGAGCCAGGCTGGGACCCTGGATTCTGGAGGCCCAGCCTGAGTCTGAGCAGAGCAAAGACAAGGGGTGGAGGAGATCTGCATCCTGGCACCAGGCGTTCTCACCAAGGTGCCAGTTGATATGCTAATGTCCTCCTGGGTGGCACCGTGAGCTAGCTGGGAAGTAATCCCCTCCATCCCATCACAAAGGGCCTGGCGTCCCTCCTTCCAGCTGCCCCTGGAAACTCACCTGGTGGGGTGAGGCCTCCTCCTCTGAGGGAGGCCACCGGTGACCGAGCCAGGAAAAAGAAGAGAGAAAGAATCCGAATTATTGGTATTTTCCCCCAAATTCAGTCAGTCTCTGGGCCCTTTCCTTCCCAGTGTTGGGAGGCGCCTGGTCGATAAATGAGCCCAGTGGAGTTGGGCTCCTGAACCTTAACCCCCCATTCTCCATTCAGTCTCCTACTCAAGGGACTTTGGCAGGGGCCCCCAGAAGGCATCACAGTTAGGGTGGGGCCAGGACTGGGGGACAGGGAAGGGGCCCACCTGGTGAGGAGTGCTCTGAGAGCCGGAACAGCATGGCAGGGGTTGGTCTCCTGCGCCGGATCTAAGGAGACAGAGACGGGAGAAGGGAGGGCAGGACAGACCCTTGCAGCCCACTCCCCACCCCCACCCAGGCAGCAGGGAACAAACTGTGCTTTGGAGTCCCCAGGGAACCTTTGAATCAGAGACTGTCAGAGCTGAAAGGGACTCCAGAGCTCACCGAACCCCCTCGTTTTACCGAGGTGAAAACCCAAGGCTCAGAGACTTTAAGCAAAGAGCTCAAAGCCACACAGCATGCCAAGGCAGAGAAGAGCAAGAAAAGCCCACCAGTGGCTGCCAGCCAGTGCCCATCTCTCTCCATGGCTACTCCAGATCCGCCACCTCCCTTCATATCTTCCCCTGCCATGGCCCTCCCTCTCCCCTTTATGAAGACATCAGACCTCAGGACCCAACGCTGACTGTGGAAGATGGCATTCACGTGGCCCTGCCCACCTAAGGTCAGCTCAAGGGCTCCAAAGAAACCAGACCAAGCTGCAGAGGGAGGCTGAGCCTGAACAGCAGGCACCTCCAACCTCACTCTGAGGCTCAGGTGTGCGCCTGAGCCCCGGACTGCCCGGGGCCTGGGTCTGGGCCCCTCTAGCACTATCACTCAGGCTGTGGAACTCTTCACCCAGTCCTCATAAAACCTCCAAAGTTGCCCTCCTTGGTACATGAGCCAAGCTGAACAGTGGGGGGGGGGGGGGGGCACTGAGTACTCCCAGTAACTCCCCCACCCTTCCCCCTAGCTTGGCAATCAGATCAACAGTCAGTTAATTAGGTCCTCTTTGAGCTCCAGGGAAATGCACAAAGAGAACCAGGTGAATTAAACTGAAACTGCCACCTCCCCCTGCCAATCTCCCAACACTGCCCTCCAGATCAAAAGCTGCTTGGGCTGGGGATCAAACCGGTCGCCCAGGCCCACCCCCCTCCACGCGGTCTCTCTGCAACATGACATGCCCCTGCCCCCCATCCACTGCTCTGTTGGGTGCCAGCTGCTTCTCAACAACAGCAACAAGTGAATGGCTAAGTGGAGGAGGGGAGGCGCCCGCAAAAAAACTCATGTCTCTTTCCCCATCACGCCCCACATCTCATGCCCACCTTTGGAGGCCTCTGGTACCCAGTGCCCAGGCAGGCTGTCCAGAGGACTCAGATGTCTGTGTGAGGACTTCTGGCTTCTGGGATGACTGGTCATCATTTCCCTCTCCACCCGCACCCCCAGCCCCGCCCATGTTGTGGCTTTATCTAGAGGTCAGGACAAAGCTCGGGTGATCCCAGCCCAGGTGTGCAGGGTGGTACTAGAGAGATGGCCAGAGCGCGCGGCAGGCGGGCGCAGGCCCGCTCTGTGTAACGGGTCAGGGGGCCATGTTTGTCACACCAGTGGTCCCCGGGGGACCGCAGGGAAGGAGGACACTGCAGGGTCCAGAGGACGGTCATCCCCCTCCGGGGCCGCCCGGGATTCCCCAGCCCCAGGATCAGGTGCGAGGCCCCGGGAAAAAGTTACAGGAGTCTCCGGCGAACTTCACGCGCTGCCCCGCGCCCCCGCGGCGTCAGAGGCGGGCCGGGCGCCCGCGTCTCCCAGGCCAGTTGCGATCCCGGAGCGCAGAGGAGTCGGGGAGTGGGGGTTAGGGTAGGGGGGCGCTGCCAGGGGTGGGGCGCAGCCCCCTTACCATCTCCACCTGGCGGGGGTCGAGCTGGCTGGGGGGCGCGGGCACGGAGAACTGGATCTTCTTGCGGTCTTTGGGGTCCATGGCGGGCGGGGCGCGCGTCGTGGGGTCTCGGGCTGCGATCCCGGCTCCGCTCCCCGGCGCTGCTCCGGGCGCCGCGGCGGCAGCGGGTTGCGTGTGGCAGAGAGGAGCGGGAGGGCTGTTCACGCACAGATACAGATACCGCGCGGGCGAGGGGAGGGCGCGCGGGGGCGGGGGGCGGCCGCCGGCTCGCGGCTCTGGGGCTCCTGGGTGCCTCGGTCCCCTGGCGCCCGCGCCTCGGGCTCGCGGGGCTGGTCTCTGTCCCTCCTTCCCTCGCTCTCTCGGTGCCTCTCCAACCTTCCTCTATCTCCCTTGCTCCCTCTCCGCGAGTCTCCCTCCGTCTCCGCCTCGCTCCGTCTCTCCGGGTCTCGCCCTCCGGCCCCAGCCTTGGGGTCCCCAGCCCGTCCCCTCGGCCTGGGACTGGCGCCCGGGCGCTTGGTGGGAGGGCTCAGGAGACAGTGGCCAATGAGCGCCGAGGAGCGTGTTCTCGGCCGGGAGGAGGGCGGGGAGTGCGAGCCTGGACCGAGGGAGCGGCCTGCGGGCCCCCTGCCGACTCCCCAGAACTTGAAGCTACATTATTGATGGAGTCCAGCAGGGAGGATAATGGGGGGAGGCCGAGGGGAGAGGGGCCGCGGGGACCTGGGACTCTGACTTTAACCCCTTCCTGGCCTGGGTGCTTGGAGTTTCATGGGGAGGCTGTGAGGTCGTGGAGAGAATAGCACCAGCGTGTCACGCTGTGAAGGGGGGTGTCCTAAAAAGCGAGTGAGCGTGAAGCAGCGGGGTGTGCGTGGGAGGACACATGTCAGTCATCATGGCAGGGAGTGTGTGAAAGTGAGTGCCAGGGGCCCTGTGGTGCCTAAAGCTGGGGAGTGTGTGTGTGTGTGTGTGGGGGGGGGGGTCCGTGTGGTGAGAGAGTCTATGTGAGTAAGTGTGTCAGAGTGTCAAGGATGCAGGTGTGAGTGGCAGGGTGTGGGAAGACCGTGTGTGCACGGGGGAGGGGGCAGAGTGGGGGAGGATGTCAGAGGCTGTCAAGGTGATGGGCAGGCTGTGCCAGCTCGCACGGGGGGTGGGAGTACCCTCTGCACAGGTCCAGCCTGAAGAGTAGAGGGGGGTAAGGTTGTGATCCTGGGAGGGCTCTCGTGGGGGCAGGGGAATGTGTCCATGCTGTGAGGTACCCTGGATCCACGTGTCTCCTGCCTGTTCTCCCCAGATATGATGTGGGGGAGACAGAGCCAGCTCAGGGGGATAGAGTTGGGGGAGTTTGGGTGTACACGTGCCATCACGTGTGAGTTTGGTGCAGGAATAAAGCAAGGGGGAGAGGTGTGTGTGTGCTCATTTTGGAGGTGTGAGCCTCTCTGTCTCTGCAGAGGTGTTTGCGTGTGCTCTGAAGAGGGGAAAGGGGAGGAGATGGCCCTGTCATTTAGAGTGTCCCTGTTTATTTATCATCTGGTGCTGGGTACCTTTGCAGGAACCAGTGTTTCCCTCTTCTTTGGGCCTGGGGGCGAGGGTCTGAATGCCACTCTGAGCGGGTGTGTGTGTGTGTGGACTTGTACGTGTGTCTTCCTGGGACTCTGTTTGCCTTGGCTCTCTCCTCTCCTGGTCACTCTTAGGCCTGGAACAATCAGAAGTCCCCCTCCCCCAGCCAGCAACTTTTCCACTCCCAGGCCAAGCATGCTGGGCCCTTGGCAGAGCGAGAAGGAAGCAAAAGGCCAGTGGAGTCTTGTGAAAGTGGGGTCAGGGGCACGGCGCAACACCCCAGAGTCAGCGCCTACCCTGGGGATGAGGCGAGGGAATGGGAGCACAGAGCTTTGCCCATGGGTGCTGGAAGGCCTGGCCGCTGGGCACACTGCTCCCCCACCCTCAGGCCTGGCCCAAGTCCTGCTGTGTTTGTTGACTTCTATGCTTGTGGGGAAACAGCCAGATGCCAGGTCCCTGGCCCTGGGGTGTTGCCTCTCTGGCAGTCCCTGGCTTGGCCCAGACCCCTCTGTCAGACGGGTTGTGGTGGGAGGTAGTAAACACCAATTTGGCAGTGCCCTGGAAGGCAAATGAGGAGGTCATGAGGGTCAGAAGGGGCACAGGAAAGGCACGGCCCAGGCAGTAACCTGTGTGGCCACTAGGCCGAGAGAAGGCTGAGAGGTCTGTGGTTTCCAGTGCTAGGCAGGTAGGAAGGTCCAGTGTAGGGTGAAGGGGACAGAAGACAGCTGGACAGTTAATGAGGGGACAAGGAAAGGGAGTCATCACTCCCAGGGGAACCTCAGGGCCCATTGGAGCTGAGAGGGCCTTTGGGACCACGGCTGACGAAGCTCCTTTGGCCAGGGAGGGCCTGTTGACAGAGGTTCTGCCGAAAGGATTGGAGTTCTGGGTGGCCCTGAATCAGGAAAAGTTCCCTAGACCCAGGCTGGGGCAGCTGGAAGGGAGACTCTCCTCTCCTGGGTAACCCTGAAAGAGGGGGTCTTTGCTGTTTCTTCCAACCTTTACCCAGGCACCTACAGCTCTGGCTGCTAAACCCTGGGGTCAAGCGGGATGGGGGAACTTGGCTCACAGGGGTACAGGCACAAGGAACAGACAGGAAGGAGAAGGAAGGAAGGCAGAGACAGGAGGTGAGAGAGAGAGAGGTGGGGGAGGTAGGAAGTGTGGAAAAGAAAGAGCGAGAAAACGCATGTGAGAGATGGAGAGACAAAGGGAGAGAGAGGAAGCCTCACGACAGAGAGAGGCAGGAGACAGAGATGGAGAGAGTAAAAATAGCTCCGCATTAAGATAATTGCAGCTCACAGCTCTGCCCTCCGTTAGGAATTAAATGAGGTTTTATTACTTTGATTTTTCTCTCCTGGATCCTACGCGACTTCTCAAGAACTTGGGGAAAAGTTTTTCAGGTGGGTGGCCAGGTGGCTGGGTCTGTGTGGGTGACAGAGGAGGAAGGGACAGGGACTTCTGGGGGCTGGGGGAAGTGTGGGCAGGAGCAAGGAGTGGGGAGGGTGTTGCGAGGATGGAGGAGTCCAGCTGGGGCTGGGAGAGGTGGCCAGGGTCAGGCATATCCCAGAGCAGCTGAGAAGCTAGGGGCCAGGGTGACCTCCATTCTCTCTTAGAATTAATCATATGCAAATGAGATGTAAAAATAACGTGCCACTCCTTGGTTATTATTCTTGAGTTAGAAGCACAGGCATTTGGGTCCAAGGAACAAATTCA
Source organism: Budorcas taxicolor (assembly GCF_023091745.1). NCBI lineage: Eukaryota > Metazoa > Chordata > Mammalia > Artiodactyla > Bovidae > Budorcas > Budorcas taxicolor. The sequence goes on along the minus strand of NC_068928.1, from coordinate 39,712,050 downwards.
AGACCTTGTTTGACTTAACTCCAATTAAACAATGGATCTTTCTGCTTGGACTAACCAAAAAAGTTTGTCATAGGGTGTCTGTTAATGTACAGAGCAGGTCTGATCACACTATTTTGAGCACACCATTTCTCTCACATCATTGCCTGGTGCCTGCCACAGCGCCCGGCATACAGAAGGCACTACATTCACCTTCTCTGGAAGCCTGAAGCCTTTGCTGTCTTCGGGGGAGGTAGGGAGAGTGGCCAATCGTGAACATTCCCTCCCTTCTCCCAGGCAAGATACAGTCTCGTGGACAGAATATAAACTGCGGAATTGGACAGACCTGGGTACTGTGTGATTTTAGACAGTAAATGTCTTAGCCTCACTGTGCCTGTTTCCTCCTGCCCCCAAACCCACCTCACATGGTACCTGTGATGATTCAAAAATATACAGTTAATAAAGTCCCCAACCCAATGCTGGGCTCCTGGTCAGTATTCACTAAAGGTTCCAGCTTCTCTAGAGGGTTTCTCTGATGGCTCAGATGGTAGAGAGTCTGCCTGCAACGCAGGAGACCCGGGTTCAATCCCTGGGTCAGGAAGATCCCCTGCAGAAGGGAATGGCTACCCACTCCAGTGTTCTTGCCTGGAGAATCCCCATGGACAGAGCAGCCTGGCCGGGTACAGTCCGTGGGGTCTCCAAGAGTAGGACACGATTGAGCGACTAACACTTTCTCAAGAGCACTATGGATGCAGTTCCGGAAATGGCCAGCAGGTGGCAGGGTTGACCAGGGTTTGGGCTGCCGAGCTGTTGGCATTGCGGGTCGGTGGCTGGACATCACACTCCTGACCTTGGCACAACGGAATTGAGTTTAGCTGGCTGGGTTGACATGTGGCAGCTGGAAAGGAGGTCCCCCGAAGTCCTGGGAAGCAATCTTAGAGAAGCCAAGGAGCGTTAGCAGGGCACACTGGGGCATCTTTCCTTGCCACTGCTGGTGGTGAGGAGGGGGGCAATGGGGAGGGGGAAGAGGATGTTGGGGACTCCAAGACCCGCCTCTGAGAAAACCCCTGGACACCGAGAGGAGAGAGCAAGGGCACTCGCAGTAGGGACACTGGTGACACCAAGACAGGTGGCAATCATCTGAGCATTCACTGACACATTCATTCTTCATTCATCCATCATCCAACCCTTGGCCCATTCAATAAATTCACATTGAGTGCTTTTTAAAAAAACTATTGAATTACAGTTTATATACTATAGAATGGATCAGTAAAATGTAAATTAAAAATACATTTCTATGAGTTTTTGAAAATTTTATTCAACACATGACCACTACCAACATAGATATAGAGCATTTTCATCACCCTCAAATGTTCTCTTTTGCCCTATCCAAGCCAATCTCCCCTCCCCCGCCTCACTGGGTGTATCTTAACTCTTAGCACACTATTTGGAGACATGTCCTACCCACGATCCGTCTTTGCATCATCACCTTCCTGCTATAATGCCCAGAATACAGCAGCACAAATGCTGTAGAGGTAATGGCTTGAGGAGTGAAGCAATAGATAAATACATAAGTCATAGAACTGGCAAAGCATGGCATATAGAGAGCACTACTCTGTAGTGGATACTGGGCTAGACCTTTTATATGCATTAGCTCATTTAATCCTCAGGAGATTCGCTCCATTTTACGGATGAGGGAAATGAGGCTCAGAGCTTCTGCCCACAGCCTGGGTTCAAAGGCAGACCATCTGACTCCAGCATTCCCACGCTTACTGCTCTTTAATACATTCAGGATGGGCGAGTAGAACTCTTACATGCACTGAACTGGGCTTCTGTCTTGCTCAACACTGGTCCCAGTTTCTCTCTCTCTCAGCCCAGGTTGGACAGATCTGGGTGGGAAGCAAAAATCAATGTGTGGAGGCTGCCCTCTGGTGACAGATAAGAGTACAGCGGTATCTGTGCCCTCTGGCGCCCCCAGGTGGGATGCTGATGAGAAGAATGAGCAAACCGACAGCCCACAGCGGGAGCAGCCTCGGCCCGGGCACCTGGAGACCCCCTGCTCTGGCCACTGCCTGGTGCCCCCCGAGGTGCCAGCTGAGGCTGCCCCCAAAGAACGCCAGCTGCCGGAGCCTGCCGCCTCCCACCCCCTCCACCAGCCTCACACACACTCCAATCCCGGTCCAGTCGGCTGCTTCCATTCCCTGAAGAAGAGGCCCTAAAGTTAAAACAGCTGTTAATTTATAAACCAATTTTTCCGTGACTGCTTAATAAATCGCCAGCAGCTGCTCTGCCCCCCCTCCTGCCCAGGCACCCGGCCCCGAGGGCTGCATGGAGAAGCTCAGAGCCGCCGCCAGCCTGCCCCTCCTGCCTCCTTCCCCCAACTCCCTAACTTGCCCCCAATCTCCCAGGACCTGGGCATGTGTGGGGAAAACCCCGATGAAACCCCAGCTTCTCTGGGCTTCAGTGGAGTGGAGAGGGGAGGGGGATTTTTCTGTAGCCCAAAGGCCATTCCAACACCCTCTAACCCCCAACCCACGACTGCATGTTCCAGAGGGTAGGTGTCAAAAGTTTCTTAGTTCTTGGGGAGATGCAGTGTCCCTATTCCCTAGAGAAGTTCCCTGAGCAACTGGGAGGTGAAGGGACCCTGGACTTATCCCTGAGTGCACTGGAATCTCAGTTCCCAAATCAGGGTGGTCTCCCTGACAGATGCTAACAGACTCACTGACCCTGCTGTTCTCTCAAGGCGGGAAATGGTGGGGGGCGGGGAGAAGGAATGCTGGGAGAGCTCCCTGTTCTGGGGAGATGCCCACACACACTCAGTCCCAGGATAATGAGAAGAGGGATCTGGGGCTTTAGAATATACACTTTGCCCAATTTCCACTAGCATATAAAAGACACCATGAAAATCCACACGGGGTCGGGGGTGGGGGATCTTGTGAATGGCAGACAGGAGGCATGCTCTTTTTATCTGCAAGTTCCAGGTGAAATGCCTGCTGCTACTGTATTCTGCTACTGACTCTGCTAGGCAAAAGGGTCAATCCGGCCATGCCCCTGTAGATACAAGGAGCTCAGCTGGAAATGGGGAATTGTGTAGTAAAGAACATCAGATTGGGAGTTCGAATCCCCGTCTCCCACCTACTAGCTGTGTGACCTTGGGCAAAGAGCTTCTCTTTCCTTCCTCAGTGTCTCCATTTATAAAATAGGGATAATAATTACACAACTGTAGTGAAAATCAGAGGCATACAAAGTTCCTGGCACATAGTAGGTGCTAACAGTCATGTAACAGTGTTAGCTTTCTCATCCCTCTGCTGGGAAGAGAGCAGAGATTGGATCTCCTAGCTCCCCACAAATAGCAAATCTTGGGGTGGGGGTGCTCAGGAGGTTTCCAGGGGTTGGGGCAGATAGGCAGTCTGGGGACAAAATTAAGAAAACTAACCAGGATTTCTGACTTCTATGGTCCTGACTGGGCTCTCTCATTCTGGGCCTTTCTGTTCCCTCACACTCCTCTATCCCCACCTCCTCCTGACTCAGGTAGCCACGGCCTTTCCTGAAGGAAGAGCTTCCACCCCACCCTACTCCTGGAGCCCACACCTCTCAAAAACCAAGTTGTTAAAACAAATCACCAGTCCAGGTTCGATGCATGTCGCAGGATGCTCCGGGCTGGTGCACTGGGATGACTCAGAGAATTGGAATGGGGAGGGAGGTGGGAGGGGGTTCAGGATGGGGAACACGTGTACACCCGTGGCGGATTCATATTGATGTACAGCAAAACCAATACAGTATTGTAAAGTAATTAGCCTCTAATCAAAATAAATAAATTTATATTTTTTTAAAAAGCAAGTTGTCCCCACAGTCTGTCTAACTGAAATCCCTTCCATTTCTTCTCTTGTTCTAGTAGCTGTCAGGCCCTTTCCTGCCCCACCCCCAGAGACCTGCTGGCCTCTGTGGCTCGCAGCCCGCCGGTGTGAGCCTGGCTGACTACATCCTCCCTGTGTACCCAGAGCAACTTAGTCACCCTCTCTGAGCCTTGGGTTCCCCAGCTCTAGATTGGGGAGAATCCCAGTCCCTCCCTCTTGGGTTGCATGAGACACCACCCATGAAGTTCTTATCCTTACCACAGGGCCTGGCTCTCTACAGGTGCTGAGGACATGATGGTGGAGAGAGAGGTGGCAAAGGGTGGCAAAAAGAACCTGGCTGTCAAATCCCACTCCACTCCTTGCAGCTAAGTGACCTTGGGCAGATTGCTTACCTGTCTTGTGCCTGTGTTTGTGTTTCTCCATCCATGAAAGGGCCTATGTCTACGTCACTAGGGCGTTGTGAGCCACCTAGAATTCTCAGAACAGGTCTCCAGCTGAATAAATGTTCCCCCGAATTAACAGTATGGTGAGCTGCTGTCACTATTACGGGCCCCACTAGAGCGCTGATTCTCTTTAAGCCTTGCCCCACTAGGGGCATGCCAATGCAGAAGGTTGGAGGGTGGGTAGAACTGGACTAGAGACTCTGGTATTGGGGATCCCGGCTCAGGACAGGCCCGAAGCCTCCACTTCCTCAACGTTCCCACCTCTGACCTCCCCCTAGACCCTGGCTTGGGCTCAGTCAGGAGGCACAACCGTCTGCCTCCCTGAGTCAATGGTCCTATGAAGCTGCCAGCCCCCTCCCTGTGCTGAGGTTCTGACTACCTCCCAGAAAAAAAAGAAGAGTCCCAGGGGCCCACTCAAGCCTAGGACTGCTCTGCCAGGGTGCCAGCTGGTGCCCATGGGGGCGGGGCAGCAGCTTGATCATGTGGAAAGGAAAAGTTGGAGGTACCCCCAGCCTTGGTGGCCCCCAGCAGAGACAGGACAAAACAAGATTAGGGGACCCAAGACATCCTAGAGGCTTTCTGCCCCTGGGGATCCGCTGGGGTGAGAGCTTAGCTTGGCCTGCCCGGTGCCTTAGTTTACTCAGCCATCCTGGAGATAGAGTCTTCATTTCTGTTTTCCTGGGGCCCCAAAGGCCTTGGCATTGGCCTCTCACAGCTCCTTGCCCTCTTTCCTTTCTTAAAGCAGCCAAGCTCAGCCTCCTCCTCCTCCTCGCCCAGATTCTCTCCTTAGAAAGCACCCAGGAGTACCCTTAGCCGGGAGGGGAGGAGAAAAGCCAGCCCGGTGCCGGTGCCGGAGACCGCCTCTGCAGGGCGCAGGGCTGCACCTGCGGAAGTGCCCAGGGCCGGGGTCGCCCCGCGCTCCGTGCCCCGTGCCCCTTCTCGCCGCCACTGGCCCTTTAAGAGCCTCTCCTCGCGCTGCCGTCCCGGATCAGCCAGAGAGACCATTAAAATTTTATGCAGAATGAAAATGGGCCAGGTCTCCAGCTTCCTCGCTCCCATCCAATGATTTATTACTCGCAAATACCACAGAACTAATTAGTATAGTAATTAATTAATACGCATTTGCATATTTGCATGTGCAATTAGTGCAGTGGAGTGATTACTGGGAGAATGAGGGGCCCCGGATTGTCAGATGTGAGGGGGAAGTGGCCTGGAAAAGAGTTAGTGGGAATGAACTTTGTAGGGAGCGCGAAGGCGGGGAGGGAGAGGGAGGCGAGCGGGGCGAGGCGGGGGGACGCCGGGGCGCTGGGCCACCTCTCGGGGCGCGGAGCGGCCGCGCAGGGCAGCGCAGGGTCCCGGCCCGCCCGCGGCCACCGGACGCCGGTCGAGGGTCGCGACCTGGGCGCCCCCCGGCCCGCCCGCGGCCCCGCCCCGCCCCCGCCGCGTGGCACAGCTCCAAGCGCGCGCCTGATTGTTATGCATTGTGTTTCTTGTTGCGAGCGGAGCCGGGCGGAATGGGGCTGGCACAAGCTGTTTCCCTGCCACGCGGCGGTGGCACCTTAAAGGGGCAGCGTCCTCTTCCCGCAGCCGCCCGCTGCCGCCTCCGCCCACCCCACCTCCCAGCTGCCCGTCTGACCCCTTTCCTGGAGACGACTGGCGGCCGGGGCCGGGCTCGAGGCGAGAGGGCGCGTGCCGAGGCCTCCCAGGAGGCGACGCGGCCCCACGGGGCTCGGGGCGCGTGCCGAGGGAGCCCAGCGGCGGTAGGGCAGGCTGCGAGGCGGGAACCGGCGGCCGGGGCGCGCTAGGTCCTCTGCTGGGCGCGCGGCGGGGGTGATGAGGAGAGATCCGGGAGAGAGCTGGAGTGAGAAGGACAAGGAGGAGGAGTGCCAGGAGCTTCCTCATAAGACACCGCTTGGCTTCCAGTCCTCACAAAGATTCTGTGCGGCAGGGCTCCTTATTCCCATTTTACAGAGGGAGAAACAGAATGACCTGGCAGGTGGCTAGTGACCAAGCTGTAAACCTGGGGTTCCAGTTGGTCTGTCCATCCCCAGTGCTCAAGTTGGAGCCAAGGCCAGAGGAAAGAATGACATTTCCCCAGGGGGCATCGGGGAGGACTTCCTGGTGAAGGAAGCATCTCACCAAACCTGCAAAAGTGAGGAGGGCACCTCCTAAAGGAGCTGAAGGAACAGGGATACTGGATGTATAAACTCCATGTTTGATGTGACTGCACCTTTCACTGTTCAGAGGAACCCCCTCCCCCCCCACCACCTACCCATGAATAGAACTGCAGAGACCCAGGCAGGGACACTGGCTCCCATTATGTGGGGTCCTGGACAAAAGGCAAACCCTTGGCGCTTTATCATCCAATGGCACCCTCCTTTCCCTCTCTACTGTAGAGTCTACTGGTTCCACGTGCTAAGCCACTTCAGTCGTGCCTGACTCTTGGTGGTGACCCTATGAACTGTACCCGTCCAGGCTCCTCTGTCCATGGGATTCTCCAGGCAAGGATACTGGAGTGGGTTTCCGTGTCCTCCTCCAGGGGATCTCGTCTCATGTCTCCTGCACTGGCAGGTGGGTTCTTTACCACTAGTGCCACCTGGAAAGCCCACTGGTTGGTCCCGCCGGGTAGAGATAACCTGGGTTTCAGAGAAAGGACCACCATATGTAAAAGTGAGCAAGGCTGGACTCAGGCAGAGCTTGGTTCAAATCCGGGCTCTGCCACTTACTAGCTATGTGACTTTGGCACAGCAGCCTTAACCTTAACCTCTCTGTGCTTCAGCGTCTTGTCTTCAAGTGGAGTTAACAGTCATCCCACATCTGAGGTCATGATGAGAATGAAATAAGATTGTATGTGAGTGAAAGCCAGGGCCCAGCACCGATAACTCTACCGCTGTCTTTTCATTATTATGGATTATGAAATATTTCATTATTACAGAGAGCGCTGAAGCCTGAGGGACAGGAGGACCCACAAGAGGTAATCAGGTCCTCATTTCTAGTCCCAGCTCTGTCACCACTTGTGTGACACCAGGCAGGTTGCATCCCCTCTCTGTGATGTGGGTTTTTTTTATCTGTAAGGTGGGGCATTGGGCCACGAGGCTCCTACCCCTCAGCTGTCCCCTTCTTTCCTCATGCCCCCTGACCCTTCAGGGTACTGAACTAAGGAAGTAACAGCTAAGTCTCATTCACACTGTCCTGGGCTCCAGTTTCCCAGGGTCTAAACCAGGAGGTTAAATTATGACCTCCTGCCCTGCTGGCCCTGCTCTCTAGGTGCACCCTCCATGCATGGCTTTTTGAGGCAGTGGCCACCCACCTCTGCAGCTGTGGGTCATCTGTGCCCACTGCCAGCCTCAGGTGCCACCATGCACCCATAGGGGCTCAGGCATCTGAGAACTTTCCAGTGCCAGGCTCCCACGAGTCCCCAGCCCAGCTCCTGGGTGGTTCTGATTTCCAGGGGAGGAAATCAGGACATGCCCAAGTCATGGGCATGTCAGAGAGCCTGGCATGCACACTGTCCTGGGCTCTTCCCACCGCCCCGCACTGCCCCGTTGGGTGCCCACCCACCGTCAGTCAGGAGTTAACCACCCCGAGTGCCATCTTTTTGTCCCCCCATCAGTGCTGAGAGAGGCAGCATGTGGACATGTGGCACTATTCCCATTTTACAGATGAGGAAGCAGAGGGCTACATGATTTGATCAAGGTTGAGACCCTGCTAAGTCTGGTGCTCTTTTGACTACCTTGAGCTCCCTCTTCATCTGATTGCCTTCCTCTGTGGGCCGGACCCGTGGAGGGACAGGGGCAGGGGCAGGACATCCCAACTGCTCACTTGGAAAAGTGACAAGAAAAGCAGAACAAAGATGTGCTGATGAACAGAACTTCAGGAACAAAGTTTTGGCTTTTTTCTTAAATACAGTTGATCAGGGGCTTGAGGCCAAACCAGCCATACCTGGATGGGGCAGTGCTGGATGAGGCAGCAGTTCCACACCTGTTTGTTTATTTGATGCTCAGCAGACATCTTATTGTAATGATCACGCCCATTTTACAGAGGGGAAGGCTGAAGTTCTGTCAGTGCTGGGGTTGGGGGGAGACTGAGGGGAATGGAAGAGGAGCTTCCCACAGGCCAGTGTCCTGCCCTGGCTCCAGCATTCAGTTTCATGGCCTCCATGTCATCATCGGATCCACTTTCAATGAGGGGACAGGCCTTTGTTGCCACAAACACTTATTGAGGATATCATGGCTGTTAGGCCCTTTACCTACTTACTGCCTACTGGGTGAGAGAGACCTGTGCGGCAAAGGCCATGGCCTGCACCTCCCTGTCATCATCATTTAGTCGCTGAGTTGTGTCTGACTCTTTACCATCCCAAGGACTGTAGCCCAGCAGGCTCTTCTGTCCATGGGATTTTCCAGGCAAGAATACTGAAGTGGGTTTCCATTTCCTTCTCCAGTGGATCTTCCCAACCCAGGGATCGAACCTGTGTCTCCTGCATTGGCAGGCACATTCTTTACTGCTGAGCCACCAGGGAAGCCCGTGCCTCCCTAGAGGTATGCGAAAGGCATTAGGGGAGTCAGAGGAGGGCATCTAACCCAGAGAGGCTTCCTGGAGGAGGTGATGCTTAGGCTTAAAAGGTGAAGAACATGGAGGGTGCTCCAGGCAGAGGGGACAGCCTGAGCAAGCTCACAGGCAGGAGGCTGGTGAAAGCTAGAGGAGCTTAGAGTGGCTGAGGCACAGAGTTCAAGGCAGGGACAAACGTACGCAGAGAACGCCACAGCAACCAGATCCAGTAGTCCCTAAGGAGCAAGGCCTGATCCTAGGGGTGATGGGGAGCCACTGAAGGTGCCCGACAAGGGGAATACTACATTCAGATTTGACTTTTCCATAGAATGGGCAGGATGAACACCCCCAGTCCTTCTGAGGAAGCTAGAGGAGCAAGGGCCTGTGGGAAGTCAGAAATTTCCAGGGAGGAGAGGCTGAGCCAGACCCACAGAAGAGGGTTGAGGTAGTGGAGGTGGCTTTGGAGAGTAGCATCAGCAAAGAAGAAACGGCAGTGGGAGTTGGACAACTCTGCGGCGTCCTGGGACCTCATCTCCCGTCCCTGTGGCAAGTTGCCTTTACCCCATGCAAGGAAGGTGTGGGGTATGACAAGGGGTAGGAGAGGGGCTCTGAGCCTGCTGAGAGATATGAGGCCCAAGAAGGGGGTCTGCTGCTGGGCAGGAATCCCCCAGGAGGGAGAGGCAGTGAGGGACCTCATGTGGCCTGAGTCTGAGCTTCATGCCCAGGGAATGGGGGCCCAGCACCCCCAGACTCAGCCTCCATGCACGGAGCCCCCTCTCTGAGAGCCACTGAAAGGAAAACCTGTGACCCAACCGCCCATCCCAAGTCCTCCTCCCCAGACTGAAATTTGTGCGGAAGGCAGGAGGAGGGGTTTGAGGGCTCCAGGCTTGACCTGCGACCTTAGAACTTAACTGCTTTAGGAGATTGTCTGGAGAAAGGCTCTAGTACCCCAAACCCTCTAAGTCAGTTAGGCATTAACACAAGGAGCATTTATTGAACACCAACTCTATACGACCTGTGTGAAGCCCCAGACTACTGAGATATAAGGTAAGTAGCCACCACTGTCAAGTCAGGGAGACATGGGTGAATGGTTTGTCCTAACAGTGGGTGGTAAGTACTGAAGTTGCCAGGAGGAGATCCAGGAAGACACCCAGGAGGAGGTGTCCAAGCAGGACCGCTCTTGGTGAGGAATGAGAATGAATTTGAAGAAAAAAGAGACTCAGAGACTAGAGCCCATTAGGGAAGGAGCTCTTTTCAAAACAAAACAGGGCCCAGAAGCCAGAAGGCAAAGGTTATGGGGCACAGGTCATTGTACTTTTGGAGCAAGGGAACAATCCTGCGGGGGCTGGCTTTGCAGGAGGGCTAGTGGGTCTCCTCATGGCCCTCTGTCCCAGATTAGGGAGATGTGCAGCAGGGGTCCGACTCAGGACTTTCAGATCAGGCCTGGTGCTATGGGCAGGTGCCCACCTATCTTTGGATGGGGCCTGGGCCCAGCACATGGGAGCCCAGGGTGCAGGCAAAGGAAGTCAAAGAAAATCCTAGTGGTGAGCTGGAGGTCAGGACAGGAGGTCAGCACGGAGGATGGGGGCTACACCTCACTGGTCCTCCCCCGCCCCCTCCCCGGTGGCACCACAAGGCACGCAGCCGCATATCACCCGTGCCAGCCCTCACCTCCCGGCAACGTCGCCGCATTCTCAGCCACGCCATCTGGCGTGCCCGCCGCTCCCCAGAACACTGCGGCGGGCGGGGGGAGGGGGCAGGTGCCCACCCCAGAGCCAGGAAGAAGCGGCAGGTTCCCCTCCCCCACGTCCTGTCAGACTGGAGGTGGACAGGGGGCTGGGAGGGGGCGGCAGGCTCTGCGGGCCTTGGGACTGAGGGGAGAGTCACCGCGCGGGCAGTGCCAGCCTGCCCCCTCCCCTGCCTCCTTCCCCACAGCACACAGTGCCAGGAGCACGGGCCCTCCGAGGATCCCCGCATTCCTGCCCTTCACCTCAAATCCCAGCAGACAGCCCCTCCTTGCGCTGCTCCGGCCCTCACTCTTCACCTGCCGGACCACCTCCGCCTGGGAGGCCCCGGAGATGCAGTGAAATGGCTGGGGGGATGGACACCTGGGCTCTCACTCACTTGCTCCCCACGGCTGGCCCTTTGGTGGGAAATCAAGTGCCCTTCCCCAGCACACTTGCCCCCACCAGTCTTATTTGGAGCATGGTGATGTTGGTGGCAAGTGTCTGGCTAGGTGTCCTTCTGGGTGTCTGAATGGAACGGAGGTTTACAGATTTATGTGTGGGGTTTTTTTTTTTTTGGTGTAGCAGGGGGCGTAATGAGAGCAGCTTTATAAAACATTCTCCAGTCCTCTGAGCAAGATTCCCTAGACTGCTCAGGAATGACCCATCCCCTCCAGCTCTCTCCCCTCTACGCCCCCAAGGCCCCACCCACCCCCAACCCAGGACCTACGCCTGCACAAAATGGCCGCCACCCCTCTGAGGCAGCCATTTTAGGTGCCCAGACAGTGGCCTCCCCTGGGATGGGGCTATGTCTCCATGGGAACCTCAGACCCTCAGCTTCCGGCTCCCTGGATGGGGGTGGGTAACAGAAATGGGAATCTTCCAGGCCTGCCTGAGATGCCTACCCTTCCGCTTTCCCTCTCAGAGACCCAGAGGGGACCAGGCCCCTCACCAACTCCCTTCCCCCAATGCCAGGGGGAGGAACAGATGGCATCTCTGGGTGTCCTTCTTCTTCCATCTCCTTCCTTCCATTTCTGGCTCTTTCTGTCTCTCTATCACCGCATCTCTGAGTCTCTGGGTGCACGGAGAGGAGCACGGGCGTCCCTGTCTGTTCATGCTTGTTCGTGTGTATGTGGACACGTGTGTTTTATACCTCTTTCAAGCTCATGTCTAAGGCGGAGGGCCCATCCCACACCTCCCTCTGTTCCAATTTTCCCCTGTTTTTTATTGTATCTTCTAAAAAAAAAGTTGAAATGTGTCGAGTGAGAAAAACTTGTTCCATTTTTCTGAAGGAAGAAAAGACAGGGGCAGCAAACAGACTGAGAGGAATGAAGTTTTCCATACCCCCAGGCACATCCCCCCAACCCCTCAGGCCTCATTCTCCTGGGGTGGGGGGCCCTGAAGCGGGATGAGGTCATTCCTGAAAGGAGATAGGGGAGGGATGGAAGTCCTCCAAAGGGCTCCGCTGGAGTAGAAAGCAGAGCTGGTAGGGGCCTGTGAGGCTTAACCCAGGCCTCAGTGTCCAAAGGAGAGGGCAGGGGGTATCTTTCAACCCCAAGGAAGCATTAATTCACGCACTCATCCATTCATTCACACATTAATTCAACAAAAACTCAGTTCCCATGTAGACAAAGCATTCTGAATATGTATGTATCAGGGGGTATGTGCAAGAAATTATTAGTGTAAAGCATATTACAGTTTAAAAAGTGCTTTAAGGAAAAGGAGAACTGGCATTTACTGAAGGTGCACTCTATTGCTAGCCCCATGCTCAACTCAATACACCCATTATCCTATTTCGTGCTAACAACAGCCCTATGAAGTGTAGCATAATTGTCCCCATTTTACAGATGGGGAAATCAAGACTGAGAGCTGTTATGCAACTTGTTCAAGGCATTCAGCATTCTTTAAGGACGGTAAGTAGGGTTGGCCAGGAATCGGAGCCCAAAGCATATGCATGGAATCAAAATGCCATATGACTGGGGGACTCAAGAAGGGCCGTGGGTCTGGATTGAAGACCCCCAGCCTCAGTGAAGAAACAGGAAAGCCTTGGAGGCTGTGCCCAGAAGTGGACAGGGGCCTGGCCAGCACTGCCAAATCTCTGCCCCACCTGAGGTCTGTCCTTTGGCCCCCTCTGCCATGTCCAGAGTGACCCCAGATCATGTGCCTTCCCAGGACCAGGATGAATGAATGGAGGAAGACTTGACATGGGCTTCTCATCCTTGGGGCGCCCTGAGGCAGACTGTGGGACTATAGAAGGAGCTCTGGGTTGGGAGTCAAGTCCCTGGGTTCTAGATCCAGTTCTGTGCTCCACTGCGTGGTCCTGGGCAAGTCAGTCCCCCACTATGGGCCTCAGTATAAGGACATTTGGATTCCCTGGTGGTTCAGACGGTAAAGAATCCGCCTGCAATGCAGGAGATCTGAGTTCAGTCCCTGGGTTAGGAAGATCCCCTGGAGGAGGGAATTGCAACCCACTCCAGTATTCTTGCCTGGGAAATCCCATGGAAAGAGGAGCCTGGTGGGCTACAGTCCAGGAATCCAAAGAATCAGACTCAACTCAGTGACTAACACTCTCACTTTCACAGAAGGACGCTTTGAGGTGCCTTCTGGTACCTGGTCAAGTGCCTCTGAGCCTCACACAGCGGCAGCCCCCTTCTCCCAAAGCTTCCTTAGCCACTGTGTACGCCTCTGTTTAGAACCTAATTCATTCTACCAGACACCGAATCAGTGTCTTCTCAGCCCAAGACCCCTTTTTGAAGTCCTAGAAGGAGAAAAGTATTCCTGTGCAGACTGAGAACAAGACCCCTGCCTTTGCCCCACCCAGTGCTTGGCACGTGTTTGCCATCAGAGTGAGTGTGGTCAAGTATAATTGAAGTTGTCTTAGCATATGGAAGCTGGAGGATGGGGAGGGATAGGAAATGTGGGTCTGAAACCCACTAGGAATTCCTGAATAAAGGTGTAGACCAGGGTCTCTCTACACCTGATTGTGACTGCCTGCTTACACATACGACTCTATCTGAGTAGGGGTGTGTATCCATTTTTTGTACACAGAGTGAGGAACAGGTGTGTGTGTGCATGTGTATGTAAAGCTTCCTCCCTCAATCCATGCATCTGTGTCTGGCCCAGGGAATCTGGGTTGAAAGGTGAGCTGTAAGATAAGACAGCAATTTCCTACCTCCCTCACCAAGGCTCCTGTCTGACCTACCTCCCCCTGGTCACTGGTGGACTGCTGGAGTTGGCTTCTCCACTTTCAGGATTTTTTGAAGGAGGAGGGGAATGCTTGCATCTCCTCCAGAAACTTCCCCCAGCCCAGCCCCCTCCTCCCTCAAACAACCAAGTCAGAGGCCAGGAGAGAGACAGACTGGTGGAAAGGCTACTTGTCTCGCAGGGGGAGGGTATGTGGGGCTGGGAATTGGAGGGAGAGGAGGGAGAGGTTTCTGGGTTAGGAATCCAGACCCAACCCTCTCCCCCACCCCCAGACGGTGGGTACATAGTCTTATCCCAGGGGCTGCTTTCCATCCGGATCCCAACCTACATGTGCTCCCAAACACCCAAGAAAATCTTTCCCATCGGCTGACTCCACAGATACACACACATGTCCCCACAGACACACACACACACACACACACACGCCCATGCAGAGGCACAGACATCCAGGCAAGTCTTTGCTTTTCTCTGTCTTTCCCTTGGTTTGAATTTCGTTCAGCCACATATGTTGTGTGTGCGTGAGGGTGGGTGGGGGAGGGGCAGACAGGGATGAGGGATGGCACGGTGCCAACATCTACCTATGGGGCTTAGGCCAGGGAGGCCCCCCACGCCCACCCCCAGAAGAGGCCTCAGCTGTCCCTTTGTGGTCAAGCGGATCCTCCTGGGGGGGGTGTGGGGGCAAGCATAGAGGTCCCCTCTCCAGACCCTAGGTTCGGGTTCCTGACCCACCTTTGGGGGCCTGCAAGGAAAGAAATGGACAGAGCAGGGCCCGGGAGGGAGCATAGAATCGGGAACATCAAAACCCCCCAATTTCCAACCTCGCCACCCCATTGTTCCCATGTGGGGGACTCTATATCCAAGGGGGGCAACTCCTCCTACCTCCCTCTCAATCCCTGCTTTCCCTGCGTTGGGCGGGGACGGGAGGGCGGCAGAGATATTTATTTATTTCCTTTATTTATTTAATTTTTTTTTTTTTTGGAGTAGAGAGTGACAGATGGCGGCGGGTCCCGGGGGAGCCGGCTCTCCCCCAATGCAGACGCATGCCAATCACCGTCTCTCATGTGATAGCTGCTGCCCGTGACGTGCCAAGCCCATATGGCCTGGCATAGAGGCTGGTACCCCGCCTGGTAGAGATGCCACACTCGCTCCGCGGTTCGCATGGCGCTCTGAAGACGCCGGCGCCTGCCGCCTTGAGGAGCCGCTGCCCCCGCTCCCTGAAGATGGGGGAACAATGAAATAAGCGAGAAGATTCCTCTTCTCCCCCCTCTCTCTCTTGCCCCCCTCCCCCCCCTCCCCTCCCCTCTCCCCTTGACTCCTCTCCGAGGTAAGTTGTCCGAAAGGGAGCTAGATCTGACCCGCTGGTTGGGGGGGTGGGCAGCTTCTTCGGCCGACAGGACGGTCCCCAAATCCCCCCTTCCTGGGATGATGCCCCCTCATGGGGTGGGCATCGGAGGAGCCCCGGGTTTCCTCTCGCAAAAGGGGCTGCAGCTCAGGGGGCTGCGGAGGGAGGCGTCTCTGCCCGCCTTGGGCTTGGGGAGGAGGGGGAAGCAGGGTCACGGGGGGCGTGAAGAGCCAGAGATGGGAACCCCCTATGGGTGTCCCGGAGGAACCTTCGGCCTTTCCCTACCACCGGAAAAAAAAGAGAGAGAGAGAAGCAAACAAACAAATTTGGATTTTTTTTCCGTATCAATCTCGAAATACAACGAGATCGGGAGAGACGTGCGGGAGGGAGGCAGTTTAAAGGGGGGAAGGGGGTCCCCGACCGCAGGGGAGACGGACGGGGCTCGCTTCTCTGCGTCTCCTCCCACGCCAGGGTTTCTCAGTCCTCGCCGCCCGGAGCCGGCTCCGGGAGCTGGGGACGCCGGGCTAGAGGAAACGGTCCTCCCGCCTCTGGAACTGGGGCTGCGGGGGTGGGGGCCGAGCCGAGGGCGGCGCGCGGCCAAGTTGCAAATTGGATTAGGGAGCGTGGGGGTGAGAGCCACGCGAGGGTGAGGGAGCAGGGCGGAGGGGCCCGGGCCGCCGGAGCCGCCGAGCGGGGCAGCTGTCCCCACCGGCGGCCGCCCAGCCTTCCTCCAATGCCGGGAGAGAACAGGCTTTCCGGGCGATCGTGCCGCCTCCCCCCGGCGAAGAGATCTGCCCCCTAAAGCCTCAGCTCCGTCCCCAGCCACACCCGGAGATGACCCGGCGCGGGGAGCGGCCCCCCGTTCAGGCGAGGGGTGGAGCCGGGGCCCAGCGCTGGGGAAAGGGCCTGGGCCGAGATCCCGGGCGCGCGGCCGGGGCAGGGCTGGGCAGGCTCGGGGTGGGGCAGGCGCAGGAAGTGGGCACCAGGGCCCCCCGGGGCAAGAGCCCGCGCTGGACTCGGGGGTGGAGGCGAGTGGAGGGGGCGCGGCGTGAACCCAGCGCGCCCCTAACTCTGTGTCCCCTGTCTCCCTTTCCCGCCCGCCGGGCGTCCTCAGGCACCATGCTGACCCGCCTGTTCAGCGAGCCCGGTCTCCTCTCGGACGTGCCCAAGTTCGCCAGCTGGGGCGACGGCGACGACGACGAGCCGAGGAGCGACAAGGGCGACGCACCGCCGCCACCTCCGCCTCAGCCGGGGCCCGGGGCTCCGGGGCCCGCCCGGGCCGCCAAGCCCGTCCCTCTCCGTTCCGACGAGGTGCCGGAGGCCGCGCTGGCCGAGGTCAAGGAGGAAGGCGAGCTGGGGGGCGAGGAGGAGGAGGAAGAGGAGGAAGAGGAAGGGCTGGACGAGGCCGAGGGCGAGCGGCCCAAGAAGCGCGGCCCCAAGAAGCGCAAGATGACCAAGGCGCGCCTGGAGCGCTCCAAGCTGCGGCGGCAGAAGGCGAACGCGCGGGAGCGCAACCGCATGCACGACCTGAACGCGGCGCTGGACAACCTGCGGAAGGTGGTGCCCTGCTACTCCAAGACCCAGAAGTTGTCCAAGATCGAGACGCTGCGCCTCGCTAAGAACTACATCTGGGCGCTCTCGGAGATCCTGCGCTCGGGCAAGCGGCCCGACCTGGTGTCCTACGTGCAGACGCTGTGCAAGGGCCTGTCGCAGCCCACCACCAACCTGGTGGCCGGCTGCCTGCAGCTCAACTCGCGCAACTTCCTCACCGAGCAGGGCGCCGACGGCACGGGCCGCTTCCACGGCTCGGGCGGTCCGTTCGCCATGCACCCCTACCCGTACCCGTGCTCGCGCCTGGCGGGCGCACAGTGCCAGGCGGCGGGCGGCCTGGGCAGCGGCGCGGCGCACGCCCTGCGGACCCACGGCTACTGCGCCGCCTATGAGACGCTGTACGCGGCGGCGGGCGGCGGCGGCGCGAGCCCGGACTACAACAGCTCCGAGTACGAGGGCCCGCTCAGCCCCCCACTCTGCCTCAATGGCAACTTCTCGCTCAAGCAGGACTCGTCGCCCGACCACGAGAAGAGCTACCATTACTCTATGCACTACTCGGCGCTGCCCGGCTCGCGGCCCACGGGCCACGGGCTGGTCTTTGGTTCGTCGGCTGTGCGCGGGGGCGTCCACTCGGAGAATCTCTTATCATACGATATGCACCTTCACCACGACCGGGGCCCCATGTACGAGGAGCTCAATGCGTTTTTCCATAACTGAGACCTCGCGCCTGCCCCTCCTTTTTTTTTTTTTTTTTTCTTTGCCCGCACCCCTGCCCCCAACCTCCCCACCCACCCAGCGCAGGGGCATCCCCACCTACCCCGGCGCGGGGTGCGGGGAGCGGGCAGTCGGTTCTGTCGCTCTCCTGGGCAGCGCGGTCCTCTTATCTGTGGGTGCCCGTCCTAGGGGCCTCGCTTCCCCCAGGGGACTCGCCTTCTCTCTCCCCAAGGGGTTCTCTCCTCCTCTTTCCCAGGGAGTACTTCTACAGGGACCCTCTTCGGGCACTCTCTGGAGACCCCTCCCCCATTCCCAATTCCTGCACTGTCTCCTCTTCCCCTTTCCCCCTGCAGGCCCAAAGGCTTTGGTAAGGGGGGCAGCTGAGTTGTGGTATACTGTTTTCCTCCTATTATTATTATTATTGAAACAGTCACCGAGCTGCTGAGGAGCCGGGTGCCCCCTCTTTCTTGAAAAGGGCATAAGTCTGGGCTCCAAGCCTGGACCTGGAAGCCCTTATCCCCAACCCCTAGTCTCAGCGTTTTGTGAATTTAATTTTGGCGGGAGGGAACGTGGATTGAGAGGAAAGAGAGAGGCCAAGATAATTTGTAACTAGAGTCCATTCCCCCCTTTTTCCTTTTTTAAACAAACATACATACAAAAAAATAAATAAATCTGAGGCGACGGAGGCCGAACGCAGAGTCCGGATCAGAAAAAAACGCAGTAAGAACTTTTAGAAGCAATAAAAGGCAAAAAATACTACTACCAATAATAAAAAGACACAAATATCTATGCAAGGAGGTTCTGACTGAGCCTAGCGGCCCGGCCCGGCCCCGGAATGCCCCTCCGGGCCCGCGGGCCGCGCCGCCCAAGCGCGGATCTGTGCACTTTGGTGAAGTGGGGGCCGGCGCTGCCCCCTCCCCTCCCCAGGTTCTTACAATCAGAGACTCCGAGATTTGGGGCCCCAGTGCCACTGCCCTCCCCCGCCCTGTCCCCGTTGTGCGTCATGCTGTTTTTTAAAAATCTGTTTCCAAATTTGTATGGAATGGCAAACTGTTGGGGGGTCGGTTTGGGGAGGGAGGGTTTGCATGAAAGACACACACGCACACCACACCGCACGCACACGCAGGCCCAGAGCTGGCGTCGGGGGGCAGAGGGAGGAGAGCTCGCTGCCCCCCAACCCCCCTCAGGCAACTCTATCCCTTCCCGGGACAGGGGTGGAGACCCAGACCTGAAGGCAGCCCCGCCTCTGCCCGACTGTGCCTCTTTGGGCCTCAGGCGTCCGGCGATTTCCGGTGGCTGGAGAGGGAGTTTTTGTCCTAGGCATCCTCTTGGCTCTGGCTGACAGGTGGGCAGGGAGAGGGCTGGGGACTCCTTCTGGAGGTTTCCCAAAATAAAAGGGGCAAAAGGAGAACCTCTCCCCACCGGAGGCAGGAGATCAGACATCCAAACACACGATGCAAAAATGCAAACCCACAGGCGAAACACCCACACACTCACACGCAATTTTACCTTCCTCTTGTAGCGAAGATGAAACTCCCGTCGGACACCCGAAGTGCATTGCGTGTTTCTGTTCAGTTTAATGACGATTAATAAATATTTATGTAAATGAGATGCAAAGCCGGAATGGTTTTTCACGGTGGCCTCGTTTCATTCCGGGCATTGAGCTGGGATTCAGCGTGATGAAAAAAACAGTCAATGACTGTATGGTGGCCAGGTAGAGGAACCCTGGAAATTCCTGGGTAGGATTCCCACACTACAAACCCCCTCACACCCACCCACTGTTCACTGAAACAGCTGCACTTGCTGCCCCTCACAGACCTTACACAGATTTACAAACGCCCCCCAGCACAAAGCATTGCGCTAATCTCATTACACTCCTTCAGTTCCCCAACATGCACACGCACCTCTTTTGAAAACAAAATATCTTTTCATCACTGAAAAATAACTAAGATGAGAGCAGTTAGTCCTTTTACAATCTTTTGCCCACTGTTGCAACAAACAAACAAACAAACGAACGAGTGTGTAGAACTCAAGAGACAACCATTTGAGCCAGACAGGGATGCTTGTAAATAGAAAAACTATCAGGTTATGAGGATGAAATATTAATGGAAGAAGTCTTTCCAGTCTTAAATTTAAAATTTCAGTGGACTCAAGGGAATCAGCCATTTTCAGCCTCAAGAATATTGAAATTTGTAGAGGTGTTGATGAAGTTGATGGAATACCCCCGGAGTTCTGTAAGGGGGCCTGAGTCTAGGAGCTCACCAGGTAGATACAGTGGAGCTTGACATAGCCACTAGCTTCCCCTGACCAGACATCGAGAAACCTTCTGATACACACCGGGACAACCCCCTTCCTGCCTGGTGCTGCTCCCGGTAAAAGGAAGCCCTCAGGCAGACGGCCCAAGCCACTTCCTCCTCTCAGGCAAGGTAACCTCAGGGTTCTCTGTCTCTGAGCCTCAGGAGCAGAAGCTGCTCTGAACTGACTTCCTCCGCAAAGAACAGCACCCCCTCCCACTCCAATCCAGACACCAGTGCTCACTGGACTATTTGGAGAGGGGTCTAAGTCCCAAACACCAGCCATCCCAAAGCCTGAACACACTTAGGAGTGCCACAACGGGCCTGTTTCTGACTCTGCTTATTTAAATTATTTTTTCAAAAACACTTCTGCTCGTTTTAGAGCTGAAATGAAGGTTGTAGTGTTGAGTTTGGGGCTTGAAGTCAGGCATACTGAGGCTTTTAAAGGTTGGCCCCAAGACCCCAAAATGAAAGCACCCTGACAAAGGAGGAAAGGGAAAGGCGCTTGAAGGACCCACTAGGCGCGAAAGGGTCCATCGGATTATACTCTGTGACCTTGAACTCCGCGGCTCGCATAAAAGACCAACCCGAGAAGGCCGGAGGCGGAGCTGGGACCGGGCCGGGAGCTGTCCACTCCCCGGTGCTGACTCCTGTCCAGCCTCTCGCGGTCCCGCCCCAGAGGGAGGCCGAGCTTCCCTGGCCCCGGGGAGCGCCACACAGCGTGAGGCCCCTTCCCAATGCCCGGTATGCTGGAATTCTGGAAAGAATTCTCCCACAGTTTTTGGAGAATTTCACTGGAATCCTTTCAAAATTACACCTCCTTCTCTGGAATTCTTATAGGATTGCTTCTCTCTAGCGTGAGATTTAGAAATGGGCCTTTCGTTCTGAGGATTCACCCCTGTCGGTGGTCTAAGGGTGGGTGTCTTATAGACCTCAAAATCATCCCTGCTTTGGGAGAGAGAGAAATCGGTTCACCTTCAATCTCCCTCATTTCTTACATGGAGTATGGACCAAAGTGATCATCTCAGACCCAAATCTGAAGGAGTCAGATCTGTTCATGGCATGGGGCATGGCCTGGCAGGACATGGGAGAGAAAAGGAACTCAGTACACATCCAGAGGCCTGAGTCTTATCCTGCTCTAAGAACAAGGTTAATTGGGTTTCTCTCTAAAAGCTAGTTTTCCAGAGCCTGCGCTGAAGTCCCAGTCCAGGCAGGATTCAAGTGGCTTGGGACCAGAGGCAAAAGATCCCTCTACTTGGCTCCCCTGGGCAGACCACAGACTCCAGAGCTCTTCACTCTTCCGGCTCCTCCAAGCAGCTTGATTCTGTTTTTGAAGCCGGATTCCAGCCCACTCCCAAGGATGCTGATGACTCTAAGGCCACTGTGTCTGCGGTTGTTACTTTTGGGGAGGGGTCACTTTGGGGAGAGGATCCCTAGTGCCTCCGCTTCCTGCGAATCCAGCGTACTCACAAGCTGCCCCTTTCCCAATTACTGACCCTTCCCCCACACTCTGCTCTCTAGATACGATTTGTCCTCCCATTGCCCCCCTCCCCAACACTCAGCTTCCCTGGTGAGATGGCGAGGTGAGCAGGAGAAGAAGATGCACGCCGACACGAGGCCCCAAACTCCCCCTCGTAGGTCTTTTCCTCTCCCGCTTGTGCACGCACAGTGAAGCTCCAGGAACAGAAGGATGTGTGCGTGTTGGGGCGGGGGCGGGGGGGGGGTGAGAAAGGGGTCGGAGCAGTGGGAGGGAGAGGGCAAGGGGAAAAGTTGCCGAGAGAACACCCTCCTCGCGCCTTAACCTGAGCAAAGGAATCTCCAAGCAGGAACTAGTCGGCTCGGCTCAGCTCCTGGGGCTGGAGCTGAGATCAATCTGGAGGGTGTCCTCCCCTCGGTTTTATCACCCCTGTTCAAAGTTCAGAGTTTGGAAGCAACTGAGAAATAGAAGTGTCTCTGTGTCCAGGTCATTTGTATATCAGGGGAAAAAGAGAGGAA
The DNA here is from genome assembly GCF_023091745.1 of Budorcas taxicolor. Taxonomy (NCBI): domain Eukaryota; kingdom Metazoa; phylum Chordata; class Mammalia; order Artiodactyla; family Bovidae; genus Budorcas; species Budorcas taxicolor. Next base: position 39,690,402 of record NC_068928.1, on the reverse strand, counting down.
AGCACTGCTGATTGTCTCCTCTCTGTTTAACCCTATTCCACCCAGGATCTGAACACTGACCCCCACCCCCCCACTCAGTGAACCCCTAGCTCTGGTTTTATCACCCGAAGGGATAGCTCAAGAAATCACTGAGTACAATCTAGGGAAACTGAGCCCCACTGGCATCAGAGACAGGGAAGTCCTGACTCTCCCTAGATTCCGCTGGCTTGTATTTACTTTTCTCTTCTTCCCTTTTATGGGAAGTCCACAAGCTGGGGGATGCAAGGATCTTTCACAGAAGTCAGAGATTTCATTCCCTCTTGGGCAACTTTGCTTCCTCCTCTTCCCCAGAATCTTTAACCTGAAGTTACCTGCTCCTTGGAGAAATCTGTTGATTCGAGGGAACATTGGGACTGAGGGATAGTTCTAGATTCCACAGTTTAATTCTCAAGGAAGGTGGGAAGAAAGAGACAATGGAGGCCAGGCCTGACCAGCCTTGGTCTTGACCTCCACTCTCAGGTTCACCATGTGACAACAGGGGTCAGCCCAGTATTCCTGCCCCTATGTGCTCAAAGGAGAAAGCTTTTTCTTTTGCTGAGATGTGGGAGGGGGCAAATGGGCTCAGCCATCACAACAGGCTTCTCAGCTCACAGCCCAAGACATGGTCACTTTTGTTTCTTTAGTACTGGGTGCCCAGGCACTGGCCACACAGGCCCGTGACGACCTGGGGTGTGAAAATAACCTAAAACACTGCTGCTTTTCCAGATCCTAAAGTGGCTTCTGCCTTTCTATTCCACATTCATTTAAAATTCTGGACCAAGTTTTCCAATTTGAGAAACAGTAAGAAAAGGTGCAGACACCTTGGGAGGGTCATTTTGCTCTCTGAAGTTTTCTCCACCCTAAAGCACTAGGGTAGGAGCTCCTCACTTGCTCCGGAGTGCCAGCCTGAGAAGGCCCTGACCAAGTCTGGGCTCACAAGCAAGAAGGCAACCGTTTCCTGTGGGCAGATGCCAAGGGATGGGAAACTCAGCCCCTTAGTGCAGGGAGAGAAAGCTGGGGTGCTCAGAGGGGGAGAGAGCCAGGGAACCCCAGAGATGTTGGCTGTGCCAAGGGAGCTGGGACACTGCGTTGGGTGGAGACGCTGCCCAGATGCGCGCCTGGGTGTGGCTCTGGCGCCGCCAGCTTGCCTGCCTGCTCCAGCGCAGGAACCCGGCACAGTCTCCCAGGGTTGACTGAGGCTGCACGGTTCCACGGCCGAGTGTATGCCTGTTGTTCCGTTTTTCGAACCTTTCTGGGCTTCTCTCCACCTCTGTCTGCGTCTCATTCCTCTTTTCGAAATTAATTGAATTAGGAACGGGTCTTTCTGGGGCGCTTCCGCTTCTCGCCTGAGGCTGCAGCTAGCCAGGAGGCCAAGGCTGAGAGGTCAGGTCCCGCCAGGGCCGAGAGAGCCCCCGAGCCCCTTTGGGGACCCGCGTGCCAGTTCCTACCCTCAGCCAAGTCTTCGCCAAGGGCACAGCTGGGCGGGGTCTGGGCAGTCCGCCCGGCTTGGGACATCTGTTCTCGCCAGAGTCGCATTAAAGGCGAGAGGTGGGGGTGGTGGGGGCTCAGAACCAACCCCTCAATCCCAGTCGATACCTGCTTTTTCGACCGCAGGCGGCGGCAGCAGGGGACACTGGACTCATAGAGTTTTTTTCTTTCCCCTTGGGAAATGCGAGCGAATCGTGAGGGGCAAGTGCGGACTTCTCTTTTCCTTCACCTCTCCTGCTTCTTAATCAGATGCCACATCTGGCCTCACTCCTGGAGGGCAACAGGGCACTCCGGCCTCGCGGGAGTTGCCCGGGAATCCCCGGAGGCGCCGGCGCCCAGGATACCAGCGGCCGGCCGCGTGCGGAACGAATCCCGCTTGCAGCGAACTAGCGTTCGGCTGAGCTCTGAGGCAGAGGCCGGGGTGCGGCGCGGGGGGTGGGTTAAAAACAACTCAATTAAAACATCGAAAACATTTGGATTTATACTGGGGGGAGGGATGTGCTTTTTTTTTTTTTAATCTGAGAACCACACAGCCCCTAAACAAAACCAAACAAAATCCTTAACTACTGATCATTTTGTAGAAAAAGACAGAAAAATTCCTCAGACACTTCTCCCTTGATGCTTCCACGAGAAAAATTCCCAACTGGCCAAGCCCGGCGCCTGGACACCTCTTTACTACCCCAGCGCCCTGGCGACGAGCCCAGGTCGCCCCCTGCCCATCCTTCGCCCGAGCGTTGGTGCCAGTCTGTGCCACTCAGCCGGTGCCCAGTGCCCGGTGCCAGGCGCGGGGGGGGAAAGCGGGGAGGAGTCGAGGCTCCAGCTTAAATTCCATGGCATCTGTTCATTATTATACAGTGAGGATTTTTATATGGACAGCTAAATTAAAGACAGATTTTTGCCAGAATTGCAGATCCCATAAAAATGATGACACAGGATGGGGGCTTTTTCTTTAAAAAAGAAAGAAAGATTAAAAAACACAGTCCAACAAGCCACAACCCAAACCTGTGCCCTCTCCTTCAACATCGTGGAGTTTCTTTGCCCCCTTTGCCTGCCTTCTCTTCTTCCATCAGCATGAGCTGCCCCAGGAGAACCAAACCCCAGCGGCTCTTCATGCCCATCCTGCTCGCAGACGCCCAGTGACCAACCAGCTTGCTCCCACAGCCGCCGGGGTAAGGGTGGAGGGAAGACAGGCAGAGGTGGGATAGCCAGGTCAGATGTGGAGGGTCAGGATGGGAACTGTTGCTGGGAAAGAGTGCCAGAAAGGGGAGGAGTCAGTTGATCTGACCTTTCCACCTTCCTCATTCAAAGGGCACGCTGCATTTTGGGCTGGTTGCCAAGGTTGGGCTTTGTCTGGTGAGTACCAGACATGTGGGGTCCTCCATTCCAGGGCACCAGACAGAGCCCAGGTCTCCCCTCTTTAATGGAGAAGGTGATCCACAGAGTGGGCACTGGACACAAATTGCCCTGGAGCGGGAGTTCTGGAATTTTGAATTTCAGCATTTCTAGAAGGCTGGAACCTACACCTTGGTGATCTTCTAGAACTTGCAGGGATTTAGAAATTCTGAGTCCTGGGTTAGGACCCAGACTTCCCAGACTCGCTTGGCTCTGGTTGCACTGACTCTAGCTGCCGTGTCCTGGAGTTCGGATATGCTGCTGTGGGGCCCTGGGGGAGACTGGGAAAGTCTAAGGAGGGGAGGAAAACCAGCCGAGGATGGGAGGGGTGAGGACCACTCCCCGGAGTTCAGACAGGTCCCCCCAAATTAGTGGGAGTCTTTCTTATTTCTCTTTCATTCATTTTTTTTTTTTCAGGGAAGAAAAATAAATACCCGTGGAGTTCTGTGTCCTCCAGACAATCGTGCTGTCTGTGTCTGTGTCCGTCTGTAACTGTCTGTGTGGCTGTCTGCTCATCTCTCTCAGATTTGGAGCTGACAGAATTCATATCAGAAGAGTGAGCGCAGGGACATCTGTGTGCAGAATGACTGTGCCTACTCGAACCTGCCAATCGCTCCTGGCACGAGCTGGGTAACAAATGCCTGTTACCTCGGAATGCTGGCGGGTGGGGGTGGGGTGGGGGAGGGCGCCTGGCACCACCCGGCTGCCAAGCCCTGCCAAGGCCCCCTCCTGCCCTCAGCGGGCCCCGCCCCCTTCCCTGAGTTGAGGGTCCACGGAATTGGATTGCTCATTAATTAGCAGTGATTAGAAAATTTGGGTGTCTCTCAGCCCGGGCCGGCCGGCTTCCTCGGCCTCCCTAACCGCGAGCCCCGCTCCCCTCCTGCCCTTTCTCCACGGTCTCCGGATTAACTCCGGGTTTCCACTGAGGGCAGGCAGGCGGCCAGCTGGGGATGGGGTGGCTCACGGAATGCAGAGAAAGGGGTCTCTGGAGGGAAGAATTCCGCCGAAGTTGCCAGGAGGAGTTTCCGTCGCGAAGTGTGAGGTTCTGTGGGGAGGGGGTTTGCATAGACGCGGCTGGGCGGTGGGGTGGGGTAGAGAGACCGTAGATCGAGGACGGAGGACCGAAGAGAGACAGGGCTGGGGAGATGCGGCAGGAGGGAAGGAACCGAGAGGCCGGGCAGCGCCGACCCGGTTCCCTCGGCGCCGGGAGTCTCCGAGACTCCGCCCAGCCTGCGGCCGCGACCCCGCGGGCCTCCGCCGCCCCCGGGCCCAGGCCTCCGGCCGCGCTCCCCGATCCATCAGCCGGTTCTGCTGTCGGAGGTGGGGGAAGGGAGGGCGCCACAGCCGGTGCCAGCTTGGGGTGGGGGGTATTGCGAGGAGGGGCGGAGAGCACATCGAAAATTCCGAGACATCTGTTCACCCACGGAGGAGACACCGGGCGCAAGAAGGCTGGGCGCCCCCACCCCGCCGGCTCTGCCCGCGGTTCCAGGGGCAAGGGCGGGACTCCCGTCCCCACCTCACTCCCCACCAACCTCAGCCAAGCCCCCTACCCCCAGCTATCAAAGCTGGCCTGCAGAGCGGGGAGGAGGGGGCGCCAAGCTTGGGATCAGACTGGGGCTGTGGAATTCAGGAGCTGCCGTCCTACTGGGGGGTCCCCAGAAGGGGAGAGTCAGGGACCAGGGGAGGGCTGAGAAGGGGGGAGATCCTGAAAAGGAGGCGCGTCTGTCAGAATAGATCTCCACAGAGCACACACAGACCCCCCCTCCCTCGCCCCCCCCCCCCACACTCGGATATGGATGCTCCCATTCCTGAAAAAACACAAAACTGGCCCCCTTCACACTCAGTCAATCGCTTACGCATTCAAGCAGTTTTACAGATATTTGGTCTGTGCTGGGGCTGGGCTAGATACTAGGGATACACCTTCTTACCCACCGGAAGCTGTGAGCACATTCAGATACTCAAGTGCACAGGCCCAGTGCTGCTCTGACATTCACACAGATTCTTAGTGGGAGGGGCACCTGGAGGGAGGAGGTTCCAGGGGCAGCACCATCCTCCTCCTCATAAGCAGCTTTCCCAGGGGAAGCCAGGACAGGGTCTAGGAGCCCCAGAGCTGGGTGGGCTTGGGGGTTCCAGACTCACTGATGACAGGCACTTGTCATCTTACCTACTCCTTATTGGCAAGAGTCCCTGCACCCAAATTTTCCCTGAGCCAGCTCCAACCCCATTTCCTATCAAACCTTGAGGACCACCTCTCTCTTTTCCTGCTTTGGCCTGGCACCTGCCCCTCCTCCAGGGCTGCCCTCACTGGGCCGACAGAGGCCAGGCCTCTCAGCTGGGAAATGTCCATGTGGTTGCTACTTAAAAACTGATTTATGAGGCCGTGGCAGCGGCGGAGGCTTGGCCTGCAGTCCTGGTAGTAATCAAGGGCATATGCCCATCTCGCCTGGCACTGCCCAGCTTGTGAGCCCAGCCCTGGCCTCTGCTCTCCTGCTGAGAAGGGAAAAACATGAAAGATATCAAGTCTTTTCTCTTTTCAAGTCATCTCTCTCCTCCTCCACTCTCTTCCTTTTCCTCCTCCTCCTCTTCCTCTTCTTCCCTTCCCTCTCTCCCTCCTCCCTTCATCCCTCCTCCTTCCCTCCCTCCCTCTCTCTTCCTTCTCTCCCAAGTGGCACGGACCAGCCTGTGTGCCGGGCTGGCGCTCACAGCTGCAGCCCATCTGCTATGATTGAATGATGACAGTGATGAGACAGGAGCTGGGGGGAATGAGAGGACATGGGGGCTGCCCTGCCACCCCTCACCCCTCCTTGTGCCAGCCCCCACAAGCTTCCTTGACCTCCAGAATGAGAGCATCCATTTGGCCTGTGAAGGGTGGGGAAATCCCGCCCCTCTCGGTAGTGAGGAAATCCCTTTTCCCCCAACTAGATTCCTGAGAAGAAAAAGGGAGACAAGAAAGAAGCAGAAGTGTAGGTAGAAAAAAAGCAAAGGGGTCAGGGTTGGAAGAGCAGTCTGGAAGAAATGCTCCACATGTCCACATTCAAACAGGCTTAAACAGGGTGGGGGCACCAGCACTGAGGAGGGTGGAGTGCTGAGGCTCCAACCTGGGCAGAGAGGCACTGATGTAGGTCCAGAGTCCAGATTTTTCAGGAATCCAGGAAAACATCCTCAATGGCCATCAATGAGCACTCTGTTCCCAAGACCATGAGGTTCCCCCCTGGACCCCAGAAAAAAATCCTGGCTCCTTCTCCTCAGGAGTAAAGCTGAATAGCTGGAAATATCACAGTCTTCCACAATGCCTAAAGTTTGGACCTGAGACTGTAGCAAGAAGGTCTAGTCAAATATGAAAGATTTCTCAACTGATCCTAGTATGAAACCAACATACAACGACAACACGGAAACTAACACATATTTGGAGTCTATTGTGTATCAGTAACTGACAAGCATACATGAGCTGACAATCATCTCAACCACCCTATGAGGTTGGGACTCTTGTTATACTACAATAAGGACACTGGGGCACATAGGCCCAGATTTTACCCTAGCTTCTGCTTCTTTTCCTTTGATAGGAAAAAAGAAACAATAATTAAGTCCAAAAAGTTTAGGAATACAGCATCCTTTCTTTCCCACTCTCTCCTCTCCTTCTGCCTCTCTTCTTCCTCTGTCTGCTCCTCACCCTCAGTTAAGTATCCACTCTCCAGTGAATATCCACACATGTGGCTTTCTCTTCCTGCCACTAGTGCAAATAGGTGTAAATACTCCCAAGGAGGCACCTGCTCTCCCCATCCCACCCACGGGGAAACCACAGAGGCAGATTTGATTGCCTCTGACTCCACCCACCCTCTTTGCTAGGGCAGCTGCTCCTCACATCCATAGTCCTGGTCCATGGGGTATTTCTGCTTGAAGCCCTGGATGAAGGACGCCATTGTGAACAGCTGCAGGACCAGGCTGGACTTCCAGTCTAATCTGGGCCCCTGGGAAGCTTGAGGGAAGCAATTTGCTCCACCTGGCATACTTCCCCTGACCTTTCCCTGTACACTGGAGTCTGTCCGGGTCATACATGCCCTCTTTCATGTCTGCCATCAGCATCTCCACCCTCCCCCTTCCTCTTTCTCCAATCTCTATCCTTTTTCCTTCCTTCCTTCATCCTTCTGTCCATATTCACAATTCTTTCTCTTCCCCTCTTTTTTCTCTCTCTCATCTTCTCCTTCATTCTCTCTTGCCTAGATTATATGGTAAACATTTTGGCCCTTGAAATCCTTCCCTTCCAATAAGGAACCTGGACATTATTTGTGTGCCATAAATTTCATGACTAAGATGCTGCTGGTGGGAGATCCATTCTTACTAGACAATTCCACTAGAGGGAAGTTTTTATCTCTTGAGAGGGAGATAGGAACCCATAAGCCAATCTTGTGGATAAGCATTAAGCAGTCACTAAATCCCTGCAATCCCCAGAACAAATCCAGATCAACATTGTTGTCCACTTGCCCAACACAAATTGGGATAAGGAATCATGTAGGGAGCTATTTGCAGGGTCATTATTGGCTTTCCCGGGGGTCTTTCTCCTTCCTCTACTGTTTTGTGATCCTCCAGGGCAAGAAGGCACCCTGAAAAGGACAAGTTGAGGTCAGCAGAAACCACGCATCCTGGATCCCTCACATGTCATTGCACTTCTACCAAACTCTTCTCATTCTTGGCCCTGAAAGGCAAAGATAGATAAATACTTGAGCCTGATACTGCCCTTGGGCAGGAATGGGGAGGCTGGGATCACCTTGTGTTTATCATCTCCCTCTCCTAATCCCAGCGTTCACAATACTTTGGTTCCCCTGGTATCTTCTAAACTACCTCTGTCTCTTTCTCCCTTTCCCCTTATCGATGAATTTCTCTCTCCCTTCTTCTCTCTCTCCTCCGTTTTTTCTTCTGGTCCATTTCCATCTCTTCTTTCTGTAAGGAGGTCAGTCCGGTTTCAGCACCACGGACAGAGGCCCAGGGTGGGTTTGCCTGACCCGGGCCAGAGCCCAGCGGGTCTACTTTTGCCTGCTGGGATCTGTGCAAGTGGCGACTGCCCACGAGTTTCTTTCAGGGCGCGCGCGCGTGCATGCGTGTGTGCGTGTGACCGTGCCCAAGCCTGTGTGAACGCCTGTGTCTGTGCCTCTCTGGGGCACACGCTTGTGGGCGTCTCCGGGTGCATCTGTGTGTTTGTATCTGTCTGTGCTGTGTCCCCGCCTGCTCCCTGTGTCCCTGGCTGAGAAAGGGGACGGGATGGGGACGCTCCGTTCTGGAGGTGGGGGAGGCAGCGGGTGGCTTGCTATCCCAGCCGGGCCTGGGGGCGTCATCCTTGCCCAGACGTGCGCCAGGCACCATGTGGCATGTGTGCCAGCCGGCACAGGCTGAGGGCACTCTGCCCGGCAATGGGGGGAGGTGGAGGGGGAAGCAGGGAGCTGGAGACAAGCAAGAAGAGGTGGGGAGCTGAGCCCAGAACTCAACTCTGGGGCCAGGCCTTTTCCATCCTGCATGAACTCCACTCACAGTTACAGGAGTGAAGAAATGTACAAATTATTTGCCTTCATGAGTGCCTAGAGAGCCAGATAACTATCTCACACACATATATCCTGAAGCAAACGCACGGGAGGCAAAGCTTTTCTCGCTTGCACACATGTGCATATCCCCTGGCCTTTTTAGTACCAGGTCCTATACAAAGGCACACAAACTCCTTAGCCATTCTCAGCAGGAGGAGGCAAGAACCACCTCTTTGTGTCAAGAACGGGACCCCTCATCATGTAGGTGGGCACTTCCTTCCAACGACACCAGGCAGTCACTATTAGTGTCTGGGAGCTCCTATAGCAGCTGCTCCTCCCCCAACAAATGGTGCCCTGAGGTTGTCATCAAGGGCACCTGCCCTCTGCACCCAGGTGAGTCTGGGAGGATAATGCTGCTTCTGTGCTTCAACTGGGATAGAATGAGTGAGAGGAAGGGGAAAGACATCCAAATGGCAACTCCTTCCCATCAGTCATGCAGTCCTCATCCCCCTCTGAGAGGCTGGTGCATTGGAGACAGTCCTTGATGACTCATCTTGATTTCAATACTAACTGGCTCTGTGACCCTGGGCAGGTTATTTCTCAGTGAGATTTAAATATGACAGTTTATGTAAAAGGCTTAGCTCAAGAGAGCTGTCACTAAGTGGTCACTGTCAGTATTATTATATTAATACTATGGTTAAGCCAGATTGGTTGAAATAATGTAGCTAAAGCTTCCAGCACAGCGTCTGACCCTTAGTGGGTGTTCAATGAATACAAATATAGTATGGATTTAGTGGCAGAATTTGAGGAATTTAGGTAGTTAAAGGGAATTGAGAATGACAGTATTCTCTCTCCAAACTTGAGAGGCATGCACTCCCAAAGCACAGCAGGAGGAATAGAAGTTAGACCTGCAGAGAGGCTGAAGGGCAAGCTAGGAAGCAAAGGAGTACGGTAGTGAGAGGGAATCCCCTTGCTGTGGGGCATCCAGATCTCTGCCCTTCCTAGATTTTCAGAAGCCTCTAGAGGGTCTCCATTCCAAGTCTGAATCCATTGTCCATGTGCCTTCCCTCTTGTTTCTTCTCTTAGCTTCACTGTCAGCTGATGGCACCACCCAGTTAGTTGCTCAAGCCAGAATCCTGAAGTAATCCTTGAGTTCTCCTTACCTCTCAATCTCCATAGACTCTCACCAAGAACCACTGATGGACCCAAAGTCCAGATTCTTCTCTTCTTCTTCAGTGCTTCCCTGCTAAGCCAGGTCACATCACTTCTCATCTGAGTCTCTGCTCCTGTCTCCCACCTTGCCCCACTGCACTCTAATTTCCCAGAGCAGCTAGGGTAATCTTTTAAAAACATAAGCTGGGCCTTCTCCTCCTTGTCTTAAATTCTGCAGTAGCTTCATAGCTCAGAGGGTAAAGAATCTGCCTGCAATGCAGGAGACCTGGGTTTGATCCCTGGGTTGGGAAGATTCCCTGGAGAAGGAAATGGTACCCCACTCCAATATTCCTGCCTGGAGAACCCCATGGGCAGAGAAGCCTGGTAGGCTATATAGTCCATGGGGTTGCAAGAGTCGGACATGAGTAAATCACTGCCACCAACTTTCTTAGCACATAGATTAAAATCCAAACTCCTTATGTGCTGGGTCTGGTCCCTGGTCCCCTCCCCGTGTTGTTTTCTGCCTCTCCCTCTTCATGCTCCAGCCCCATTGGCCTTTCTTTTCACTCTGCAAGCACTGGAAAGGTCACTTTCCCACCCTGGGGTCTGGGCTGCTTTCTTGGCCTCATCCATCTTCTTGCCTCCTTTCCACTCTTTTTTGGACCAGCTCCTTTTCACCCTTCAAGTCTCAATCTGTCCCCTCACTCACAAGAAAAACTTTTTTGGATGACTTTATCCAAAATGGTGCCCTGGCTATTCTCTAGTAGAGCATCCTGTTATTTCCCTTGCAGCACTTAACTCTTGACTTGGTTTTTGCCTGTCTCTCCTGTTGGCATGTAAACTCTCTGAGGGCAGGCTGGACTGAAGTATCTGTTCTGATCCCATGGGAAACTCTGGGCAGAGCATGTAATAGGTATTTAGCCAATGAGTCTGAATGGTTGAACTGATGAGGGCTTTGACATCTTCAAAGTGGGCAGGGAGGGTAAGCAGGTCCTATAGCCTGAGCTCCAGCCTGCCCCATTAGGGGCCTGCTTCATTAGGGGTCTGTCTCATTTCTCTTTCTTTCTCTCAGGGGACCTGTCTGCTGGCAGCCTCCTAATTATATTTTACTTGACTATAAATCTTTTTGTTAAATGTAATTGAAAAACACACCTTTCAAATCATCACATTAACCTAGCATCCACTCTGAGGCAGTAATTAAAGGCTTTCGAGGATCTCCCACTGGCTTGGGAAGAACTGGCTCAGAGAGCATCCTCTGCCAATCCCAAATGTGTCAGCATCAGCCCTCCTGTTCCCAGAGAAGGTGGAAGCGCAGGACACACACTGCCCTCAGTTTAGTTTTAGGGGGCCTGAGGTCTGCAGCACTCCTGCTCCTCATTCTCTCCTGGGCTCCTAGCTCAGAGCTGTATCAGGTGAGGAAGGAAAGGGAAAGAGAAGGAACAAATGCTCTCCCAGTACCTTAAACGAGTCAGGTCCCAATCCATCTTTGCAGCTCCCTGAAGACAGGCTGAGAAAACTGATGCTGTGGAAGGCTCTGCAATATGGTAGGGATACAGTCCAAATTAAAAGGCCAAGTTCTTAGAACCCAACTGATAATATTGCCTCCTTTCAGAGTCCTGGTGGTGCCTTTTGTCTAGCCCCTCTCCCTTTCCAAGACTCTAGTTCCTCACCTGTTCTGGTTTCCTAAGCCCCAAACTCTGGAGTCATCCTTGACAACGCCCTTTTACACCCCCATCTGATTCAACAGCAAATCTGTCTTCTCTGCCTTCAAAATAAATCCAGAATCTGAGCGCCTTTCATCTCCCCTCTGCTACCACCCTGGGCCAAGCTGCCATCCCCTCTCTCCTGGATATGTACAGCTTCTGTCCTTGGTCTCCTTCAGTCTATTTTTGGTGTAGCAGCCAGAGTGATTGTTTTCTTTTTTAATTGAAACACAGTTGTGTACAATATTACAATAGTTTCAAAGAATAGCATAAAAAAAAAAAAAGAAGCTTTAGGGAATCTGTTGGTCCTGTGGTTAGGACTCCATGCTTTCACTGGAGGGTGCCCCAGTTCCACTGCTGGTCTGGTCTGAGAATTAAGATCCTGAACAAACCAAATAACAGCTTTATGAAGGTATGATTCACTTACTTAAAAGTATGCAAGTCAATAGTTTTTTAGTATATTAACAGAGCTATGTGACCACCACCACAATCAATTTTGAACATTTTCACCACTCCCTAAAGAAACCTATACCCATTAGCAGGCACTCCCCATTTCCCACCTAGGCAACCAAAATAGAACATCACCTTCTCTAAGAAACCTTTCCTAGCTCCCCACACCCAAAACCGCACCTCCTTTCCCTTTCTTCCTTCTTTGCTTTGCTTTTCCTTTAGGGTGCATTGCCACCTAAAGCAGTACATATGTTACACATTTATTTTGTTCATTGTCGAGTTTCCCCACTCCACATCATACACAAGGTCCCAGTGGGTGAGGGCCTTATTTATAGTAGCACTCCCAGCACCTAGGACCAGGTACATAGCACTCAGTAAACAAATGTTGCATGAGTGAATGAGCTCAACGATTCAGGTGTTGAGATCAGGAATTTTGAAGGTGTCATCCATTCTCTCTAGGGGCTGGCAGTGAAGACTCATCCAAAAAAAAAAAAAAAAAAAAAGACTCACTGGGGCCAGCTCTTGGTGACTGGATTTCTCTTTCTCCTCCCTCTTCCTTGCCTCCTTTTCTTTCCTGCCTCAGACGCTATTCCCTCCACCCTCTGGGCAATTAACACAAACTCCCTAAACTGTAGATTTGAACTTCCTCCTCCTCTCTTTCTGCTCTGACCAATCCCTGGCTCTTCCCTATCTCAGTCTTCAGACTCAATCCTGGAGAATATCAAATGGACAGTCTTTGGCAGGCTGTTGGGAGAATAGTCGGCCTCATTGCTTGAGTCTTTCAAGAGGGATGAACCCTCCAGTAAGTGTTCACTTACTGTGCACACAACTTGGGCCAGGCCCTGAGTTGAGAACTTTGGAGCAGTGCTTTCAGATAGAACTTTCTGCAATGATGGAAATGCTCTATTTCTTTTTCTTAAAATTTATTTCAAGCATAGTTGATTTATAATTATGTGTTAATTTCTGTGTATAGCAAAGTGATTGCTCGGTTATGGTTTATCACAGGATATTGAATAGAGTTCCGTGTACTATATGGTAGGAGCTTGTTGGTTATCTATTCAATATATAATAGTTTGCACCTGCTAATCCTAAACTCCTGTGCCAGCCCTCCCCGACCCTCTTTCCCCACTGGCAACCATATCTGTTCGCAGTGTCTATGAATCTATTTTGTAGATAAGCTCATTTGTATAATATTTTAGATTCCCCCTATAAGTGACATCATATGATATTTGTCTTTCTCTTTATGACTTAACTTCACTTAGTGTGATAATCTCTAGGTCCATCCATGCCGCTGCAAATGGCATTATTTTATTTTTTTTCTTATGGGGGAGTAGTATTCCACTGTATACATGCACCACATCATCTTTATCCATTCATCTGTCGATGGACATTTAGGTTTCTTCCCATGTGTTGGCTGTCGTACATGGTGCTGCTATGAACGTAGGGGTGCATGTATCTTGTCAAATTATCATTTAGTCTGGATTTATGGCCAGGAGTGGGATTGCTGGATCAAATGGTAACTCTATTTTTAGTTTTTAAAGGAATCTCCATACTGTTTTCCATAGTCGTTATACCAATTTACATTCCCACAAACACCCTTTTCTCTATACCCTCTCCAGCCTCTGTTAGGAAATGTTCTTTCTTTGTTCTGTTCAATATGGTAGTCACCAGGCTCTTTGAGAGTATTAACCACTTTAAATGTGGCTAAATGGGACTGAGGAAATAAATTTTAAATTAAATTAAATTAAATTTATTTTTTAAAAAACCTAAAGACCCGTTTTTTTCTAATTTTTTTTATGGTCCATTTTTTTAAAGTCTTTATTGAATGTGTTACAATATTGCTTTGGTTTTATGTTTTGGTTTTTTACCCATGAGGCATGTAGGATCTTAGCTCCCTGACCAGGGATCGAACCCCCATCCCCTGTGCTGGGAGGCGAAGTCTTAACCACAGAATCACCAGGGAAGTCCCATAAATTTTATTTAATTTTAATTCATTTAAGTTTAAATAGTCACATGTGGCTAGTGGCTTCCAGTTGGGATTAAGCATGTTATTTTATTTAATCTTTACAATTATCTTGAGGAATAGGTATGGATGTCTCAATTTTACAGATGAAGAGTAGCTAAAAGTGGGTGGTGTGGTGGTGGTGGTGGTTTAGTTGCTCAGTCGTGTCCAACTATTGCAACCCCATGGACTGTAGCCCGCCAGGCTCCTCCGTCCATGGGATGGATTCTCTAGGCAAGAATACTGGAGTGGAGTGCCATTTCCTTCTCCAGAGGATCTTCCCAACCCAGGGATCAAACCCGGGTCTCCTGCATTGCATGCAGGTTCTTTATCAAGTGAGCTATAAGGGAAGTCCCACACTGGGGGGACCTACCCTTCAATCTAGATCACCTTTTCATGACCTCACCCCCAACCATAGCATTTACTATCTTCTAATATTAATATTGGAGAAGGCAATGGCACCCCACTCCAGTACTCTTGCCTGGAAAATCCCATGGACAGGGGAGCCTCTTGGGCTACAGTCCATGGGGTTGCTAAGAGTTGGACACGACTGAGCGACTTCACTTTCACTTTTCACTTTCATGCATTGGAGAAGGAAATGGCAACCCACTCCAGTGTTCTTGCCTTGAGAATCCCAGGGACAGGGGAGCCTGGTGGGCTGCCGTCTATGGGGCCGCCCAGAGTTGGACACGACTGAAGCAACTTAGCAGCAGCTTAGCAGCAATATTAATATTAGAATGGCAAATCACTCCAATTTTCCTGCCTCGAGAACCCCATAAACAGTATGAAAAGGCAAAAAGATATGACACCAGAAGATGAGCACCGGCAGGTTGGTGGGTAACCAGTATGCTACTGAGGAAGAGTGGAGAAATAGCTCCAGAAAGAATGAAGAGGCAGAGCCAAAGCAGCAATGACGCTCAGCTGCAGATGTGTCTGGTGGTGAAAATAAAATCTGATGCTGTCAAGAACAACATTGCATAGGAACCTGGAATGTGAGGTCCACGAATCAAGGTAAATTGCACGTGGTCAAGCAGGAGATGGCAAGACTGAACATCAACATCTTAGGAATCAGTGGACTAAAATGGATGGGAATGGACAAATTTAATTCAGATGACCATTTTGTCTACTGCTGGGGCAAGAATCCCTTAGAAGAAAAGAAGTAGCCCTCATAGTCAACAAAAGAGTCCAAAATACAGTACTTGGGTGCAATCTCAAAAACAATAGAATGATCTTGGTTCTTTTCCAAGGCAAACCATTCAGCATCACAGTAATTCAAGTCTATGCCCCAATCACTAATGCTGAAGAAGCTGAAGTTGAATGGTTCTATGAATCAGATCTACAAGACCTTATAGAATTAACACAAAAAAAGATGTCCTTTTCATCATAGGGGACTGGAACGCAAAAGTAGGAAGTCAAGAGATACCTGGAATAACAGGCAACTTTGGCCTTGGAGTACAAAATGAAGCAGGGCAAAGGCTAAGAGAGTTTTGCCAAGAGAACACACTGGTCATAGCAAACTCTCTCTTCCAACAACATAAGAGATGACTCTACACATGGATATCATCAGATGGTCTTTACCAAAATCAGATTGATTATATTCTTTGCAGCTGAAGATGGAGAAGCTGTATACAGTTAGTAAAAACAAGACCAGGAGCTGACTGTGGCTCAGATCATGAGCTCCTTAATGCAAAATTCAGGCTTAAATTGAAAAAAGTCATGGAAACTATTACTAAATCATGTATGACCTAAATCAAATCCTTTATGATTATGCAGTGGAGGTGACAAATAGATTCAAAGGATTAGATCTGGTAGACACAGTGCCTGAAGAACTATGGATGGAGTTTTGTGACATTGTTCAGGAGGCAGTGACCAAAACCAACCCAAAGAAAAAGAAATGCAAGAAGGCAAGTGGTTTTCTTAGGAGGCCTTACAAATAGCTGAGAAAAGAAGAGAAGCAAAGGGCAAAGAAGAAAGGAAAAGATATACCCAACTGAATGCAGAGTTCCAGAGAACAGCAAGGAGAGATAAGAAAGACAAGTGAACAATGTAAAGAAATAGAGAAAGACAATAGAATGGGAAAGCCTAGAGATCTCTTCAAGAAAATAGGAGATACCAGTGGAACATTTCATGCAAAGATGGGCACAATAAAGGACAGAAATGGCAGGAACCTAACAGAAGCAGAAGATATTAAGAAGAGATGGTAAGAATATATAGAACTATACTAAAAAGGGCTTAATGACCTGGATAATCATGATGGGGTAGTCACTCATTTAGAGCCAGACATCCTGAAGTGTGAAGTCAAGTGGGTCTTAGGAAACATTACTATGAACAAAGTGGAGGTGATAGAATTCCAGCTGAGCTATTTCAGATCTATAAGATGATGCTGTTAAAGTGCTGCACTCAATATGTCAGCAAATTTGGAAAACTCAGCACTGGCCACAGGACTGGAAAAGGTCAGTTTTTATTCCAATCCTAAAGAAAGGCAATGCCAAAGAATGTTCAAACTACTGTACAATTGCACTCATTTCACATGCGGCAAGGTAATGATCAAAATCCTTCAAGGTAGGCTTCACCAGTTATGTGAACCAAGAACTTCCAGATGTACAAGCTGGATTTAGAAAATGCAGAGGAACCAGAGATCAAATTGCCAACTCCCACTGGATTATAGACAAAGCAGGGAAATTCCAGGAAAGCCTTTGACTGTGTGGATCACAACAAGCTTTGGAAAATTCTTGAAGAGATCAGAATACCAGACCACCTTACCTGTCTCCTGAGAAATCGATATGCAGGTCAAGAAGCAATAGTTGGAACCAGACATGGACTTTGAACAACAGACTAGTTCAAAATTGGGAAAGGAGTATGTCAAGGCTGTATATTGTTACTCTGCTTATTTAACTTCTATGCAGAGTACATCATGCAAAATGCTGGGCTGGAAGAATCCCAAGCTGCAATCAAGATTGCCAGGAGAAATATCAACAACCACAGATATGCAGATGATACAACTCTAATGGCTGAAAGGAAGGAAGAACTAAAGAGCCTCTTGATGAGGGTGAAAGAGGAGGTTGAAAAAGCTGGCTTAAAACTCAACATTTAAAAAAATGAAGATCATGGCATCCAGTCCCATCACTTCATGGCAAAGATGAGGAAAAAGTGGAAACAGTGACAGATTTTATTTTCTTAGGATCCAAAATCACTGTGGACGGTGACTGCAGCCATGAAATTAAAAGACACTTGCTCCTTGGAAGAAAACTATGACAAACTTAGTGTATTAAAAAGCAGAGACATCACATTGCCTACAAAGGTCTGTATAGTCAAAGCTATAATTTTTCTTGTAGTCATGTATGGATGTGAGAGTTGGACCATAACGAAGGCTGAGTGCTGAAGAACTGATGCTTTAAAATTGTGGTGCTAGAGAAGACTCTTGAGAGTTCCTTGAACAGCAAGGCGATCACACCAGTCAATCCTAAAGGAAATAAATTATTAATATTCATTGGAAGGACTGATACTGAAGCTCCAATACTTTGGCTACCAGATGCAAAGAGCTGACTCATTGGAAAAGACCCTGATGTTGGCAAAGACTGAGGGCAGGAGAAAAAGGGGGCAACACAGAATGCGATGGTTGGATGGCATCATTGACTCAACAGACATGAGTTTGAGCAAATTACAGGAGATGGTAAAGGACAGGGAAGCCTGGCATGCTGCAGTCCATGGAGTCACAAAGAGTCGGACATGACTTAGGGACTGAACAACAGCAATATTAACATGAATATTATTTACTAATATATTATGCCTGTCTCCTCAGCCAGAATATGTTACCTGAAGCAAGGATCTTTGTCTGAAATATCCCAGAGCTTCAGGAAGTACCTGGCACATGGCAAGACATCAGTGAAAATCTGTTGGATAAGTGAGCGCACCTGCTCCAGGTACTTCTGCCTCTGAAGGAGTAGGACTGGATTCTCACTGGAGCCCCTTTGCTTCCAAAGTCGGAGTTCTTTCCCTTGAAGTCATTCTCTCTCTCTCTCTATTATTATGTATTCATTTCAGCTCACTGGTCTTAGCTGCAGCTCACGGGAGATTCATTGTAGTACGATGGCCTCTTAGTTGCACCATGCTTGGGGGATCTAGCTCCCTGACCAGAGATGGAACCTGGTCCCCCCCGCACTGGGAGTGTGGTCTTACACACTGGACCACCAGGTAAGTCCTGCCATTTTCTCTTAAGTATTCTCTCCAGCTCCCTCCCAAAGTTCTCTTCCTTAGGGTGACCCTGGGCTGACCCAGGCGTTCCCTGCTCCTGTGATTTCTAGCCCAGGCAGAGACGTGGCTTCTTTTATATGCACTTGGCTATGATACCCATAAATTTTGCTAACTTTTTACCCAAATGCAGCGATCCTCCTCCCTCCAAGGCAGGAGCCTTGGATCTGTTTTTCAGGCTGTTGCGCCAGCAGGTCTCTCCTTTTTCTTTCTCCCTCATCAGACACTGCTGCTGCTGCTGCTGCTGCTGCTAAGTCGCTTCAGTCGTGTCCGACTCTGTGCGACCCCAGAGATGGCAGCCCACCAGGCTCCCCCATCCCTGGGATTCTCTAGGCAAGAACACTGGAATGGGTTGCCATTTCCTTCTCCAATGCATGAAAGTGAAAAGTGAAAGTGAAGTCGCTCAGTCGTGTCTGACTCTTAGCGACCCCATGGACTGCAGCTTTCCAGGCTCCTCCGTCCACGGGATTTTGCAGGTAAGAGTACTGGAGTGGGGTGCCATTGTCTTCTCCGTCAGACACTGCTACTCCTCCTGTTTGAGGAAGAGGGGCTCGACCAGGTGGCCTGGTCATTTCTTCCTTTCAGTGGGATACCCTGGGAGCCTAGCCGCCTCCACCCCACCTCTGGGGATGCAGTGACGTGAAGGTACGTAGGTAGAACCTCCTCCATTCCCTGACTCCCACCCCAAGAGGAAGATGATGAGATATGTCCCCATGGCTGGATGCAGGGCCTCTTCTCTGAAACTGGCAACGGGTTATTCATGAGGCCTACTCGACTCTGACTCATTGGAAACGACCCTGCTGCTGGGAAAGATTGAGGGCAGGAGGAGAAGGGGGTGACAGAGGATGAGATGGTTGGATGGCATCATTGACTCAGTGGACATGCGCACACTCTGGGAGAGAGTGAAGGACAGAGAAGCCTGACGTGCTGCAGTCCATGGGGTCGCAGAGTCAGACGTGACTGAGTGACTGAACAACAGTGACCCCATTAGGAGAGATGGGAGTTAGACAGCAGGAAGGACTTCCCGAAAGTTAGAAAATGAAGTAAAGGCATGAAGCCTCTTTCCCACTTATGGCCTAAGAGAATTAAATGCACTCATCTCCCAGTATACCCTCTTGTACATCTTCCTGAATGGCCAGTCACAGGTAAAAATGGCTGCCAGCTCTCCCCTCAGAGCGCTAGAGCTCGTCCCTCTCCAGTTTCTCTTTTCTCCTCTTCCTCATCCCCTTTTCCACATCCCTCAGCTCAAGGCCACTTGCTGGGATAAAACAGAGGGCCAGCTCCCTGTGTATCCCAGGGAACAGTAAGACATGTCAAGAGGGAAGAGATGACTTCTGACATGTGGCCCAACCACCTTCTGGGAGTGAGGTGGGAGGGCTTTAGGCCAGTCCTAGCTCTTCCAGATCATAGCTGTCTTGTCCAGAGAAGTTGGTCAATCTCTCCGAGCCTCAGCTTTCTCATCTGTAAAATGGGATTAACAGTATTAGCTCCATAGCCACAGCATTATATGAGTTGGAGATGGCTCATGGGAAGTTCCTGGCACAGAGTAGGCACTTAATTATAATTATTATTACTTAGGCTCCAAGAGGCCCTTGTCTTCTCACCATCGATGAGGGGAGGCCTTCCCTTTCCCAACCTTGTTCTCCATTTAGACCAGAGCAACGATTTCCTTACTGGCTTCTCTGCCTCTAGTCTCACTCTGTTCCAATCCAGTCTCTATTCCCTGCCAGAATCCTTTTTCTAAAACTCAGTCCAAACCCATCAATCCCTTCTGAAAATTCCTCTCGAGTTCCCCACTGCCTACCAGCACACAAGCAGCATAGTGGATTAAGAGCGTGATCTCTGGGGCCAGACCTGGGGGTTGGGGGTTATTTGTTTATTTGTTTGTTTTTGGCTATGCTAGGTCTTCATTGTGGCATGCAGGCTTTCTCTAGCTACAGTGTGCAGGTTCAGTTGCCCTGCGGCGGGTGGGATCTTACCTCTCTGACTAGGGATCAAACCCACGTGCCCTGTAGAGGAAGCGTGGAGTCCTAACTACCGGATCACCAGGGAAGTCTCAGAACTAGGTTTGCTGCTCAGCTCTGTTGCTTTCTAGCTGTGTCTCTTGGGCAAGTTATTTTTAATAACTCTGAGCCTCAGTTTACTCATCTTAAATATAAAATTACAGTACCTGCTTGAATGAAGAAACAAGGCAATAGGTATTAAGTGTTTGACCCACGGACGATGCTAACTCCACCTATTATAACAATGTGAAAAAGTCGTAACTCCTAAGAATGGCACGCAAGGCTGTCTAAACCAGGTAGATAATAGGAAAGACTCCCGGTTTATAGGGCAGGAGTGTCATGAAGCAGCGGGTCTGCCTGTCCAACCTTGCTTCTCCCCATCCTCCCCAAGCACCCCACGTTTTGGTTGGCAACTGCACTACCCTCCCCCATGCTGAGGCTTCTTTCAGTGCCTTTGTCCCTGCTGCTCTGCTGTCTTGAATGCTCTTTCTCTCCTCACCTTCCTGGTAAACTCCTCCTCATCAGATAAGACCTCATTCAAGCCTACTGCCCTCTGCGAAGACTATCAAGGCCGCTGAGCAGGCTGGGTCATATTCTGGTGCTTCACCATTCTAGGCCTGACCTCTGCTCAGCATCAGGTTTAGAATCATACTCCAGGACCAGGTTGCCTGGGTTGGAATTCTAGCTCTGTCACTTCTCAGCTGGGAGACCTCAGGCAACTTGCTTCACCTGTCTGGGCCTCAGTTTCCTGATCTGAAAAGTGGGGTAAGGATAGCAGTGCCTCTCTGATAACGGTGGGAGGAGCAAATGAGTTACTATGTATAAAGAATTTGCTCCCACATGTGGCAAAGAGTAAGTGCCCAGTAAGAGTAAGTTGTCCTAATTATTTTTCTAGCCTTTCTTGCTTTTCGGGGCAAGGCTTGGTCTACATGCGGGTCTCCCTCACTAGACTGTGAGCTCACAGGACAAAGCAGGAAATGAATCATTGGCTGGTACAGAGTAGACATTTGGCACCTCCACTTGGATGGACAGTCACGAAGGCTCTCCATCAAGAACTGTCTCGTTTGTCCCTTAGGGTAATTCTAAGCTGGGTACTAATATTCTTCCCATTTTACAGATGAGGAAATTGAGACCCAGAGGTAAATGCCTTGGAGCCCAAGTAAGTGAGAAGCAGCAGAGTCAAGATCTACTCTTGTACCCAGCTGACTCCAATCAACCCCTCCTCCCACCCCTGAGCCTTAATTTCCTCATCTCTAAAATGGGGTGATAGCTATTCTTCCCATCTCTCAGGTTTATGGTGTGGGTCAACATAAGTAAATGTGAGATCTTGAGGAAGAATAGGTTGGGATCCCCGTTAGGAATGGGATAATGCTTTGTCTAGGATAAGAACAAGAACTTTTCTAGGGGTGAAACTGAGGAGTAGCTGAGTCAAAAGGCCCCAAAGCCCCAATTCACCTCTCTCCCTAGGGTTTGTCTGGAGCCTGGGGCCAATTCAACAACCTGGGCCCACTGCCAGCCCCTCCACCCCTTCCCCCCAACCCATTGCCACCGGAAGACAATGGTGGGCAGGCCCAGCCTTTGTGAGAGGGGTCAGGCCAGTTAATCGTGGGCTGGGCTGGGGAGGGCCTGTAGTGGGGACGGGGAGAAGGGAGAGGGGTACTACTCGTGGGGACAGACAACAGAGGGTCTGTGAGGGTTGGAGGATGTGGGAGGCCACGCGCCTCAGGAGCAAAAGCTTGAAATAGGCTTTGGGGAGCGTTTCCTCCGAATGTAGATTTGAGCTTCTATTAAACTTGCCAAAAATTTGTGTTAGCTAATGGATTCTTAATTCTGTCTAAAATGAGAGAGGGAAAATTATGCCATTCATCTTGTATTGGTTTGAAATTACATCTGACACCTAATCGATCATACTGTGGAACATTAACTCTTTGGAAAAGACCCAACTTTTCCTCTCTCCCTCGCTTCCAGTGCTCTCCAGCCGCCCCCACCCTCGATCCCTTCCTTTGTATTTCATTAACTAAGCAAAGCTCTGGCTGTCTCTGGGGGTGAAGGGTGGGAGTCGGGGAAAGGGTTCATTTGAATCAAAGGAGATAAACAGGCCCCCAATCTTTTGCCCAAGACCAGAACCCCAGCTTCTAACCTTCAAGTGACCTCCTCTATCTGCCTGCATTTTCCTGTGTGTCCTGAGATCTGGAAACACGGAATGGAAAGCACTGGGGTGTGGGGTGACCTCAGAGCCACCTTGGGGGCACCAGGGAGAGGCAGGGAGCCAGGCAGAGCTGAGCAAGCACCTGGGGCTGGGGCAGGGGCCATGGCAGGGGGCTCACCTGCGACTTGCCTGGCAGATGGGTGAGGAGGAGGAGGGCAGATGACAATAGATTTGCCTCTGGGGATCCTGATAAGCTGTGACTGAAAAACCCAACCCCAGACCTGCTTTTCCAGGAGGAGGACTTTCTGGCAGCAGGGAGAACCCACTGGAGGCTGACAGACCTGGGCTAGGATCCTGGCTTCACTGCTGATGAGCTGTGTGACCTTGGGCAAGTTACATAATGCCTCTGAGTCTCAGTTTCCTTCTCTGTCAGAGCAGGATAATAACACTGGCACAGGGCTTGGGTGGGGACTGGATGAGACAATCCAGGTAAAACAGGATTTTTTTACCTGGATTTTTTTACCCACCGCCTGGCACACAGTAGGTTCCCAATAAAGCCGACAGTCAGAGTTCAGTTCACTTCTGCTTCCCCTCCTCCCTTCCCCATCCCCAACCCCATCCTTCTCTCTCACCTCCAACTCCCCAGCCCCTCCCTCAGGCAGACACGGCGCTGGGAAGCCAGGTCAGGTCAGGTCATGTCATAAGGACCAGTCAGTATCTCCTCCTAAGAGGACATCCAAAGGGGTCCCCAGGGCTCTGCAGGACTCCCAGACCTCTTCCTTCCCAAGCTCCTTTGTCTCCTCCAAAAGTTGCCCGGGTTGAGGCTTGCACGGAGAGCTCTCTTAGCCATCCCCTCCCTGCCAGGAAGGTAAGGTCTCTTGAAGAAGGGGCTCTCTGGGCAGTGAGACCAGGAGGAGGGGCACTCCAGCTGGGAGAGAGCCACTTGCTTCTGCTCAGGCATCTCTGAACTCTGCCTGTGGACTCCCAAGAGCTCCTCCAAGGGTGTCCCTGACCCGGACACCCCATATTTATTGGGGCAGGGGTAGATTGGGTCAGGAGGGGGCTTGATCCCTCAAGAGGAAGGGAAGGCAAAGGGAGCCAGGTGGGTGTGAGAGAGGGGACGGGGCAGGACATGCCGCCACCTCTGTTCCCCAAGGGGTACCATGGCCTCTCCCTTCGGCTGACTTGGGCACTGTGGGAGGAGAAGGTTCCAGGCCCTTCCATGTCAAGGGGTAATCATGGAAGGAACATAGCATGCTGATGCTCCCTGGTGCAGGACAGCCTGGGGGGCTGAGATGCCTCTCTTGTGGAATCTGGGCTGTTGCTGGACCCTCTCAGTATAGACTTCACTCCTGTTACACACCCACAAATATCAGAATAAATAACTGTGCAGATTAAGGGCACAGGCTGCCTTAAGTGACAGTCAAGGTCACACAAGGACTCATTAGCTCCTGTCAGGTACCTGCTCCAAAGACAGGAAGGAATGGCCTAGAATTCCCTCACGTGTTTTTGGGCTCTGTGGAGGAGCACCAAGGCAGGGACCAAGAGGGACCGGGGAAATCTCATCCAGTGCCCTCATTCTACAGAGGAGGAACCTAGGACTCAGAAAGGGGGTACAGCTGGCCAGGGCCGCAGGGCGAGGCGGGCAGCTGAGGATGCGGGCCTCTGGCTCTCAGTCCACTGCTCTTCCCCACTCACATCACGAGTCTGAAGGGACATTTTCCGGGTCACTTGTCCAGCAGAACCTACACTGTTTCTGGGGAGTGGGCTGGGGCTTTGGGAGTTAGTGAGGACAGGGGCTGAGGGAGGCTTTCCCTGAAGAGTGGAGGGCAGAGGAGGCTGGGTGGGGGGTTCCTTAATTCCCTCTCCCACCCCAACAGACACAAACACACAGAGGCAGAATTTTATTTCCAAATGTCCCTTCTCTGGGGAACTTGCTGTTTCCCAGGAGATGCCTGGTGGAGATGCCCCTTCCTGCCAGCCTCCCTGGCAGCCACTAGGCGGCTGTGGCTCCCTCTTCTGCCTAGAGACAACGACGAGGACGCCACAGCAAGGGTCCCACGTGGTCTGTATTAATAGACTGTGAAGCCCAGGCCTATAAGCGCCGAGGATGGAGTGGTCCAGCCAGGGGCAGGTGGGCAGCTAGTCAGTAGGTAGACTGAGGAAGCAGCTCACAGGGCCACACTGATCAAGGCCCTGGACAGCCTGGCACACCTTGATACATGTGCTGACCTGTCTCTGGTCACCAGAACGGAAAAAAAATCCTCCCTGACATCTTTTTTTTTTCCCCTAAACTGGGAATGTTTTTGACTGTGTTTTTACCTTGAATATGGAAGTAATACATGATTGTTATAGAAATAAGATTATCCCAATAAAACAAAATAAATAAAAGCTCCAGGCTCAAATTTCAGGATCTGTCTTTTCCTTTGAAGGAAGGCAAACAGCCTTTGGCTGAAGAGTCCAGGGCAAGAATCTGCTGTGTTTGGGAAGGATGGGGGAAGCATCATGACACTGTGGACTGCTGTATAAACTTGAAGTAACTACCTTTGTATTGGAGAGGCTGATGTGTGTGTCTGTCTGTCTTCCTCCCAGATCAGTGGCTTCAGAGTAGAGCTCTTCCCACCCGCTCTGTGTTACTCCCACACTCCCACCTGCTAGGTGCCGCAGTGTGGTCACCCAAGACATATGAACCAGAAGAATAAATTAATGAACTCACCGATAAGGAAACACCCTCAGAGACAGACACTGCATTGCTAGAGTGGCTCGGGTCAGGTTCACAAACGAGACTGCCACAGGTCTGGAAAAACTGGCCTCCAATCCTTCACCAGCTTCCTCTTTCCCAGGGCTGAGGAAAGCTAAAGGTTGGAGTATGAGTTCTTGCATAAGAGATATTCCAGTTTGGGCCCTGGGATAGGACAGGGCCCAGGCACTAGAGGGAGACTGTCATGGTTTGCAGGAAAGAGGCCCCACTCAGAGGCGTGGACAGCCTGGTGTGAATTTAGAAATTAAGTCTACACTGGATTAAGCTCCTCAGCAGGAAGATCTGACAAGCTTCTGGGCTGATGAATGCATCCATGTGCTGGGAAGGTGGTGCACCCTAGTTCCACAAGGACCCTTCTGGACCTTGCCCTGGGTACCTCTTCATTTGCTTTCTGCCATTCTTTATAATAGACTGGTAAATGTAAAGAGAGAGAAAGAAATTAAGTCCATACCATGCCAGTGAGGTGGAGAGAAGTTTTGCCCCTCCACCCTGACAAGGAAGTAGCTCTGGTTGGCATGTTCCAGGTGTTCTTGCAATTAAAAAGGGATTTAAGCATAGGAGGTGGTGCTAGTGGTAAAAAACCTGCCTGCCAGTGCAGGGGATGTTAAAGAGACACGGGTTCAAGGGAAACTTACCTCCTTCAAAGAGAAAGCAGGTATCCACCCAACACAGCAGCAGGGATGGGAAACCAGTCCTTCATCTCCTTTTCTCTTCATTGCCAGAGAATTTAAGTAGGGTCTGGCCATCAACATATTATCCCATTCAGCCATCGACAACTGTCAGGGAAGTTTTAACCCCATTGGACAGATGAATAAACAAAGGCTAAGAAAGGTAAGGAAATGGCAACCCACTCCAGTGTTCTTGCCTGGAGAATCCCAGGGACGGGGGAGCCTGATGAGCTGCGGTCTATGGGGTCCGCACAGAGTCAGACACGGACACGACTGAAGCGACTTAGCAGCTTAGCAGCAAGAAAGGTAAAGTGACTTGTCCAAGTCACAAACCAAGTAGCTGAGCAAAGAAGACCCTCTAGTCTCAAGTTTGGCCCTCAGATGCTCTTTCCACTGAAGCCTCACCTCAGCACTTGGTTTCCTGGGGGCGAAGATTTCAGCCAGACCACCCCCTGCTAGATGTGGAAACAGGTCCTCTAGAGGCCCCTGGCCTTCCTTTGAGCTCAGATCCTTGAGTGTCCCGTGTGGTTTGTGCAGACCCTGTCCCCACTTCCCCTAAGAACAGTATGTAAGGCACCCAGGGAAATAGCTGATAAGGCATGTGCCGCCCTGTCTTGGCCCATGGATCAGTGCTCCTCGAAGATGTCACCTTTGCCATTTTGCCAAGGTTTGTTCTACCGAATTTCTCAGTCCATCACTGTGCTCCCTCCCCACCCAAACCATCTGTACCCTCCTGGGGAAGGGGCAAAACCTTTGCTGAGGGCAGGCCGGGAGGCCGGCGCGGCGTTGTTCGTTGCCCACAGAAGGCATCTTGGATCCTTGGACGGGAGTACAGAGCCGGACTCAGCTCCGCTCCTCGCCCTCCCCGCGCACCAGGGGGTAAAGGCCGGCCGGCTCTCCCTCCCTGCCCTGCCTGGCCTGTCGCAGCAGAGCACCGGCAGCCCGAGGAGCGACTGGGGGCAAAGGCCGGGGAAGGGGCCCGCAGATGCCGCCTCGGCCCCCCTTCCTTGGCCGGGGCCCCCACGGTGTCGGAGAGCAGGAGGAATCAATCAGGATAATGAAGCCGCAGCCTGCCACGCACCGCGGGGGCACTGAAGAGCCGGGGCCGGTGCCAAGTCCGCCAGACGGTTCGGAGGAGCCGAGTCCTGCGCGGCCCGGCGGCGGCGGCGAAGAAGAAGACGAAAGCCGGGAGTCGGCACGCGGAGGCCGGACGCAGCCCTGCGCAGGCCCCTGGCAACCGCGCCTTGGCAACCGGGACGCCCAAGAGAAATCTTAAAGCTGCAGCGCCTCTTTCCTCGCCGCCGCCGCCGCCGCCGCCTCTGCCTTCTGGATCCCAGGAGAAAGGGTCGTGCCCTTGGTGGTGGAAGTCAAGCTATGTGCCTCTGGGAATTTGGGGGTCCGAATCATGCCCTCACTAGTTTGTTTGTTAAATTTAAATCGAGCCTATGCGCCCAAGCACGGGCTAGACACTGGGGAGGGGAATGGGCAGTGATTAAAAATTGAACGAGGTTCTGCCAAGAGGAGTTCACAGTCTAGCGCGCAAGGCAGACCAGACTGGCTGAGGCGAGCAAAGCCTTGTGTTACCCAGGATGAAGGGCTTCGCTGGAGGGCTGAGGGGCTGTTACAAGATACTCTCACAGCACCTGCCTTGCTCCAAGCTATGGGCTAGCTGCTTTCTTGTTACCCACCCCCACCAGCTCTGTGAGATGGTATGATTGTCCTTACCGATCCCATTTTAAAGATGAAGAATTAGAGGCTCAGAGAGGTGAAGGGACTTAGTAAAAATCTCATTGTACGTTTCAGACAATCTAGGACTGATTTACAGGACATCTTACCCTGGCCACTTTTCATTACATCATGATGTCTAGAAAGTTAGACTTGAGTGAGGACTTCCCCACACAAGTCGTGTAAGAAGCGAGGAGAATGGGTACCTGAAATCACAGATGGCTACTTCTCCCTTCTGCTTCCCACTACCCTGACCCTGTCTGCCCTGTCCTCATGGGTAGACCTGTGTGTGGGCAGAGGGCTAGAAGCAGTGACCTCCAGATGTCCCTCTGGTTCTGTGATTTGATATTTCCTGCCTGAAGTCCAGGCATTGTGCCACCCCTCTGGGCAGCAGTAGTTGGCAGGGGGCTACAAACTGGGGGAGATTCCAGGCTTCTGAAACAAGGGGTCAAGGGTGATGGGGGAGGATTAAAAAGGAGGTAAAGGATCTTTGGCAAAAGAAAACCTGAGTCAATATCATTAGGAAGGCTGGGCCTCATCTTCCTGTCTCTTGCCCACCTATCTTTCTCTTTCTGCACATTCATTCAGGTAAGAAGTCTGTGCCAGGCCTGAGGTAGGCTCTGAAGCTGTTGGTGAGGCAAAAATCATGCTGTCTTTGGAGCCAAGCTCATCTGTTTTTTTTTTTTTTTTAATTATTATTAACTATTAATAATTTATTTTCCTTTTGGCTGTGCTGGGTTTTTGTTGCTGCATGTGGACTTCCTCTTGTTGTGGTGCCCAGGCTGCTCCTTGTGGTGGCCTCTCCTGTTGCGGAGCATGGGCTCGAGATGCACATGCTTCAGTAGTTATGCCACGTGGGGTCTAGAGCGCAGGCTCAGTAGTTATGGCACAGCAGCAAGACCAGGGACTGAACTTATGTCCCCTGCACTGGCATGCTGATTCTTAACCACTGGGCCCCCAGGGAAGAAGTGCAAGCCCCTCTGGTTTTAGAGCCTGCTCTGTCCAGTGATCAGCTATGTGAGTTTGGCCAGAGGACTCACTCTCTCTGAGCCTTATACAGTTTCCTTATCTGTGGAGTAGAGGCATTACTATCTACCTGTCATAGTACCTTCACCATGAGACCTAAATGCAGTGAGAAAAATGTCTGTCTGGTGTCTGGCGCGAGGCAAATGCTCGTCAAATGGCACATTGAAAGCCATCTTTGCTTATTTGGTAGTCTAAAGATGTGTCCCCATCCTAATCCCTCAATCCTGTGACTGTGAACGTTACCTTATCTGGAAAAAGATAAGGT
Source organism: Budorcas taxicolor (assembly GCF_023091745.1). Classification (NCBI taxonomy): domain Eukaryota; kingdom Metazoa; phylum Chordata; class Mammalia; order Artiodactyla; family Bovidae; genus Budorcas; species Budorcas taxicolor. The sequence continues at coordinate 39,661,836 of NC_068928.1, read as the reverse complement.
AACTTTTGCAACTGTGATTAAGCTAAGAATCTTGAAATAGAGCATCCTGGATCATGTGGGTGGGCACTAATGCCACAGTGTCATTATAAGAGAGAGGCAGGGGAGACGACACACAGAGAGAGCAGAACGCAATGTGAGACAGAGGCGGAAATTGGAGTGATGTGCCCATAACCAAAGGGAGGCCAGCAGCCACTGGAAGCTGAAAGAACAGACTCTCCCTGAGAGCCTACAGAGATAGCTCAGTCCAGCTTCCACCTTGATTTTGGCCCAGTGGAACTGCTGTTGAACCACTGGCCTCCAGAAATGTAAGCGAATGCATTTCTCTTATAAGTCACCAGGGTTGTGGGAATTTGTTACAGCAGTCTGGGGAAACCAATACACTTGCATTGGAGATTCCTTCTTGAACAAAACCCAGTACCTGCCCTCTAGGAGTCACATTCTAGTGGGAAATGAGAGAAGTACACAATACATAGGGATGCCCAGAGGGTGGAAGAGTAAGGTAGGTAAGGCTGTTGCAGTTGGAGAAGTTACCCAGGTGAAGGGCTAAAGCAGGAAAGCATACAAACAGAGGAAGCGGTGTGGGTAAAGGCATGGGGTAGGAGAAAACATTGCCGTCAGGAAACTGCCCGCGTTTGGAGTGGCTGGTGCGTGGGGATGCGGGGGTGGCATGACAGAATTGCTGAGATGGGCGGCAGGGGCGAGAGAGCCAAGTAGCTTCCACCCCTCAATGGAATCAGCCCCTCTGTCCTGGACTGGCACTGGGCAGCAATCAGAGAACCCCAGACTGTCGGTAGTGGACAGAAGCCTTAGATTATCCAGTCCAGCCCTGCCATTTCATATGTAAGGAAAGTGAAACCCAAAGAGAGAGTCCATCCAGGGAATAATCTAGAACAAGATGGCCACACTCTGGCCTCTCTCTCTCCTAGTGGCATCCAGGATCCTACTTCCCCAAACAGGGACTGAACCCATGCCCCCTGCAGCAGAAGAGCAGAGTCCTAACCACTGGACCACCAGGGAAGTCCCACTCTGGCCTCTGTGGAGCCTGGGTGCCCATGTCTGAGGGTCTCAGAGACACTGCCTGGTGGTCCCTCTATAGCCACGTCCAAAAAAGCACAGACTCTTTGGTCTCTAAACAAAGAGGGGGTTATTTGCATGTAATTTACATGTTGCTACTTAGATGAGAGATGCAGATTCACTCAGCCCCTTCGCTTCATGTCCCCCTGTCCCATCTCACCCCTATTGAGTTCTTCACCCTCAACCATCTCTTGAACCTTAGTAACTTCTCCCATAATTCCAGTCCAGGCCCTCAAGTTCCCCTGTATTAAGTGCTTGGTCCTGCCTGGAAAAAGGCAGGACCTGGCGCGTCTTTAGTATCTTCAGCCTGGGTGGAGGATCTTGGAGCATGTTGCAGTAGAAAGGGAGGTGATGGGTTTTTTCAGCTCGAGTTTTTCTCTGAGAATGGGGAGTGGTGAGCTCTGACTCCCTGTAGCCCAGGGGCCATCTAACTGGAGCTGTGGAGTGAGGAAGAAGGTGCTCCTTGGGGATCTGGTGGGCAGGTGCCAGCTGCATGCCCCAGGCCTGCCCCAAGCCTCTTGGCTGGCAGCCACACCAGCCCACAGAGGAGCTGGCTCCGTCTTTGAAGGAGGGGGGATCTTGGAGAAGGTCAGGGAGCATCCCTTGGCCTGGCGGCCTAACGTGGATAAGGTTGAGGTGACTGTGTGAGTTACTGTGGATCCTCCAATGGAGACAGCGCATCCAGATTCTGGGGCTGCCATAACCCAGTGCAGAATATCATGAGGCACTGCGTGAACTAAGCACAGTGTCTCCCTGAGGGTAGGCACTCAATAGAGGCTTTCTGATAATGGGGGAGACAGGTCAGCAGGAAAGGGAGTCACAGAGAGGCACGGATTCTGTCTCCCTCACTTCCCATCTGCCCCCTCTTCCCTCTGAAACCAAGGCTATGCCTAGAACCTCTCTCAGATCTCTGAGAGAGGTGAGATCTCCAAGCCTGTCACTGGTGGTCACCAGAGAAGGCACCACGCTGCAGCCATGACAGGTACAGAGGATGAGCTCAGGTGCCCCCACCCCTGTCCTGGCAGAGTTGCTGTGGGGCCGTGTCACCACTGCGGCAGACTCAAGGTAGCTGCCAGGGGAATGTTAGTGCATTAGGATTCTTGGAAAAACCTGAGCCACAGCTCTGGCTAGCAACTTGCAAAAGCCAGCTTGCCCTGGTTAGAACAATGGACTGGATATGGGAAGAAGGACTCCTGGCACATGTGAATAATTTTTCTCCTCAGATGCGTAATGTACAAAGTACACGTGTAGGTGCTAGGTGACATACAAGGCGTGTGTATAGGTGCCACAGGGAGACGCAGGAAGCATTCCGACCTGCATGCCTAGCTGTGTGTACGTGTCCCAGGGTGCACAAGTGTATGCGGCATGTGAGTGTCTTCATGGGATGCCACCTTTCTCTCTGCTCTGCTCTGGGCCTTCACTTCTTGGTTTTTGGTAAAATGGGACATGAGGTAGGAATGCCAGTCTCACCGTCCCGAGCCCTGTTCCCTTGTGTAGAGGTTCTCTGCTTCCATTTGCCCATGACAGCAAGCAATGAATCCCTTCCCAGTCCTGATCAGGGGAGAGGGAAGTTTCCAGCTCCTTACTGGCCTAGATGACTCCACCTCATACCAATTCCTTCTTTGACTAGTGTGTCCAGTGACGCTCCCTCATCTAGAGTCCAAATGAAGGGGAGAAGTGGGAGGAAGTGAGGTGATGCTATGGGAGTGGGGGTAGGAAGGGTGGATCAGATACTGTTCGATTTTGCCTGGGTCCCTCTGGAGCACTGCTGCTCATTTAAAATTCCGATTTAAAGCTGAGCGGCTCTTTAAATTTCCACATTAGCATGCCGCCCTGATGCCAGGCCAAGATGTTGGGATGGATTTGGCAGGAACGCCTCCAACAGCGGCAAGCAGCAGCATTTGCCAGCAATAAAACAACGCATGAATAAAAGAAGGCTGGCTTGGCAGCAGCAGCAGCCCAGGTAGCTGAGTGAATCAAGGAGGGGCCCTTGCGTTCAGAGGCTCAGAGGCATGAAGGCCCGGGCAGGGTAAGCATGAGTGTAGGCCTCTGCAGCTGTGTCGGCCCTCATTCTCAATCTGTGCCTGCAGTGGAATCTGGGGTGAGGGCCCAGGCAGGATGGGGGTTCCTACCCTGTGCCTGTCTCACCACCTCCCCCTCCACAGGATTATCTTCTTGGAGGGGACAGATGTTGCTTTTGATGAGGACACAAGGACTTGTCCCATAGCCTGACTTGTCCTACTTCATTAGGAGCCAAGAGAACAGGTAGGGTCAGAGAGCAACACTGCCTAGAATGGCTTCCAGATCCATGACCCTGGGTGCCCGGTGCTGAGGGGCATGGTCAGGTTAAGGGGGCTGGGTGAGAGGCTGCCATGGGGACCAGGTATTGGTCCTGAGTTGGGTGGGAGAGATGCTCTGGGCTAGGTGATTGGCTAGAATGAGGAATGGCCTGGGAGAGCAAAGGGTTGCTGGGCTTGGTAACTCTAACTTTCTGCAGACTCAGGAATATTATTTGAGGTCAGATGGCAGGGGCAGCAAAGAGGTCAGATAAAGGCCTGGACTGAAAGCTGGCCACTCCTAGGGGCCATTTTGGCCACTCCTGCTTCCCAGGGTCTAGAGAGTTCAACTCCAGAGGACTTGAGGCTGTGGATCCTGTGTTCCTCTGTTCCAGTCACCTGGCTGAGGCTCACCACCAGCACCCCTGACCCCTGACATTGCAAGAACAAGCAGACTGTCCTGCTCTTATCATTCATCCCTGCCTCTTGGTCAAACCATCTGCTTCCCTGAAGCCCAGGGGAAGAAGACAGAGGGGTGGGAGCTGATGGTCTCTACAGTCTCAGCTAAGGCAGAAAAGAGAGGTTTTATGCAGAGCACCCTTCCCCGGTGGCACTCCTCCTTCCGTCATGAGTGACTTCTGGCCCCAACATCCAGAGACGCTGTTAGGGCCCTGAATTCTTTTAGTGTCTAGAAAAGCTGGAGAGCAGATAGGCAGAGCCAGGTTCCGTCAGGGCAAGGGCCCCATATCCAGGACCTGCCCTGGCATGGCCTGGCCTGGCCTGATAGCTTTTTCCAGGGAGAATGAGGTACCTGGCCTCTCAGGCACCTTGCTGCCTGTTCTACCCATTGCAGGAGTCAGCTGTGGGTGGGGGAGTAGCTAGGAAGCTGAGTTTAGGCCAGAAAGCTTTTTGTCCTTTTGTCATTTTTTTTTTTCCCATTCATTCAACAAATATTTACTAAAGAGCTGCTTTATGCTAAGCACTGTGCTGGGCACTGGGAGCCACTGGTGAACACGGACACATATAGTCACTGTCCTTGTAGAACTTTCCATCTGGAGATGGAAATAGGATCATTATTCAAATGACTGCACCAATAAGTATGAAATAACTGTGCTAAATGCAATGAAAGAAGGATGTACAGTACATGAAAGTACATAATCGGGGGACTTGGCTGAGTCTGAGGAGTTGAGGATGAGCTTGCAAAGGAGACAGAGAAAGAGCAGCCAGAGCGGTGGGAGACTGGCACTGACATCACAGACTCAGAGGAGGAGGTGGTCAACTGTGCCGAGAGAGGCTGTGAGCTCGCAGGACACCTGTTTGCCCTGACTCTTCACCTGCTAGTTGCGAGTACAGGTATGGAAAGGCACTGGCGTGGTGCCTGGCTCACAGTTGGTGCTCTGTAATGTTAGCTCTCTTTCCCCCCTCCCTAAGCTGAGCCTCCTTCCAGGGACCCCCAATTTCTGGAACAAAGGAACTGTCTTGGCTTAGCCTCCTCTGTCAACTCAGGCCCCAAACCCCAGCCATCCAGTCCTCAGCGAAGGACTCTGGGTCTCTCCCTGCCTTTCCACATTAGCCACTTTACATAGTGCTCTCCCATCCCCCAGCCCTTCTTCCTTTGCCCTGGTCTTCCATGAAGAGGGGCTGGGGTCTAGGTCTCTGAGAAAGATGGCATTCTGGCCCTGTGCTTCTGGGGCTGAGTCTGAGAAGAGAGTTGGAATCCTCAGCAGCTCTCAAAGCTGCCCGGGGTGAATCTGAGTGTCTTAGGTAGGGAGAGGGAGTAGTGGGGAGATGAGGAGGGGGGCTGCCCACCCAAGGCGGCGTAGAGCCCAGAGCCTTTTCCATTGCAGACACCCCATCTGTCTCCCACAGAAGGCTCGGGTTGGAGGAGGTGCCGAGAAGGGGGGTATAGAGGGTGAAATTGTACAGTCTGTAAGCGAGCACAATGGCAGGGGAAATGCTGACTGGGGATAAGGGTGGAGGGTCACAGTGGGGCACTGACAAGAACTAGAGGTCAGAGGTTGGGAATGGAGGTGGGGGGAAAGGACACCATGTGCTACTCTCCTTCGATAGCTTTGCTTTTGATTTAAAGCTCCCTACCCCACCGAGGAGAGGGCAAAGAATCACACTTTTCTGGCCAACAAACTAAAGGTGTTCCTAAGCCCAGGGCCAGGCTGGACTCATGATGCCTCCCTCTTCCCAGCAGTCAGACCTTTGCTAAACTTTAAAATAATATTTTAGTTAAATTTGATAGCTTCCAAGGTGTTTCCTTTCACATTACGACTTTAACTGATCCTGCTAAAGTCCAGGGAGGTAAACGTTATTTTTGATCTACAGATAAAGCAACAAGGAGTTTAAAAGATGAAGTGAATCACTTGGATCACAGGACAATAGGAGAGGGGACCTAAACGCAGGTTTCCTGACGCTACCTGCAGCCTCTAGGCCACTCTTGGGCCTTCCGTGCTCTTCATTTTTGCCCATTATTGTACCGTTTCCCCTGCCAGGACAAGTCTGCCAGGTTTTCTAGTGGAGAGCTCAAAAGATCGTCCCTGAAAAACCCAGTTCTCACTGGACACACATCCACACAGCACCCTCTTCCTGGACACCAAAATCCAGACATTAGAAAACTGGACATCCCCAGAGGGATGACCCTGCCATATACGGAAATACAAGAGTGCTCTAGCCGGGATGTGGGGAGGATAGAGGGGCAGGGCAGGAAACATCCATTCCAGGTCCTGAGTGGACCCTTGGGAGTCCCTTTGGACACCCCCTCCCCACATCCCAAGTCCTAAATACTATATTTTTTATATTTTTTCCTCTCTCTATACTTAAGAGAATACGATCTCACAGCTTTCCTACCCACTCCCCTCTGTTCTCCTACTCTTCCTTGTTTGGAAGTTCTTCCTCAGGTGTAACTTTATAAGGCTGCAGCTTATTCCTTCTAAAACAGGTGCCAAGGGAACCCAAGACAGGGCTTCAGCTATTAAATATAAATAGACAAGGGAGGGAAACTGAATATAGAGACAGATATTATATCTCTCAGTCCCTGTGAGTTATTAGGAAGAAGGCACCAGTGGTTGCTAAGCAACAGGTCTCCATAGAGGACAAGGCACCTAGAGGAAAAAGGCACCTAGAGGAAAAAGCCTCCTTTGACGGAATATTGGGCTGAGAGGGTAGGGAAGGTGGGGTTGAAGGGCTATAGCCTGGCAGGCAGGTTTTCTGGGGAACCGTGGGTCTGTCCTCCAAGACCAGCCCTAGTCCTCAGGCCTTTGCAAACTGCGCCTGTATAGCCTTCAGGATTGGTGGAAGGAGGAAGGCCTCAGGCACTCCTCCCTTCCCGCCAGGAGGAGGGAACCTGGTTTCCATAGCAACCCAGAAACAATCCTGGCCTTACTTTGCTATGGCTTCTCTATAACCCCCTCACGGAGCAGCACCTCTCCTACACCCCTTTCTCTGACCCCCAGCTTCTGATCTGAGAGGGGAGGGCACATAGGAACGTTATGGGTGGGGATGCCACAAAGCTGGTCACACTTGGTTTATTAAGTGACTTATTAAGACTCTAAAGGGGGAGCGACTTTTAGGAGAAAGGACCTCCAGGTGTCCTCTGACCTCTGCATCTCCGAAGAGGTTGAAAAAAGCAGGGGCAAATGGTGGCATCCGATGCAAATTCTGGGCCCAGCTTTCCTTTCTAAAGGGCAAGTACAGACTGGGGTTGGAAGTCAGGAAGAAAGAAAAGGCAGGGTCTTTTTTTTTGCCCCTTGGCCCCCCAGGCCCCCATCCTCCGAGACCTGAAGTCCACTGTCGTCAAGCCGGGAGAATGGAGATACAGAACATTAACGTATGTCAAGTATAAGTGAGTGGCACCGAGGGGCATAATCTGTTTTTCTAATATGACCACAAGCAGAGTGTTAGAAGAATTAGGCCGACAGCTGCTGGTTTTCCCCCTCCCTTCCTACCCCCCCTCCTCGCGCTCCCTCTCCCTTCCTCCTCGGCGTTTGCACACACCAATGGCAGCCGAGCCCTGCTCGCGATTTCTCTTAATCTTCCTCCGCCATCCTGCGCTCTTTCCGCAGGCGGTGCTGCGAAGCCGGCAGAGCCCCGCGTCACACCTTACTGCTCTCTGAGATTGCTCCACAGAGAGCTCAAGGAGATGGCAATTCGGCGCTGATGCCGGCTGGCAGCAGTTGGGAGAGGGGAAGGAGGAGAGAGGGAGGAAAGGGGGGGGGGAGGAGTTGGCACGGATACCAAGTTTTTCCCTCGAGAGACATGGTTGGGGGGGCGGGAAGTGGAGAAGAAGGAAGAAAATGACACAGAGAAAAGGAAATAAGGAAAAAGAGGCAGAGGAAGAGAATATTAAAGTTCTCTCATTCACAAGTGGGCGTCCTTGGCCCACCTCACTCATGACCCTCTACAAATCATACCACCTAGTTGGGCTTCCCACACTTCTCTCTCTCTTCCCGTCAGCCAACCTGGAAGTCAAAGCGGCCTAGGCATGTTGTGTGTAGTGGTGCAAGCGTGTGTGTATGTGTGCGTGTGTGTACGCCTGTATGTTGTCTCTGTTTTGGATCGCAGTAGAATGCAGTATGTAAATGAGATGGTTATTACCGCAATGTTCATCAAGCTGAGCCGAGAAGACATTAATAGCCTGATGAATATGCATGTGAATTTGTTAATTAAGTTAATTATTCTGCTGAAAATGCATTCGTCTTCCAAGGACATTTTCCCAATGATTTTTACATGCTCTAGCCATTAGTCATGCTATATTTTATCAGGGAAATGAGTTTGCTTAAGTTGTAAAAAAAAAAAAAAGAGAGAGAGAGCAAGAAGAGAAATAGAGAAAGGAAGAGGGAAAAAATGAAAGAGGAAAGAGGAAAATGTGTTGAAGTTGAGAGTCGGAAGGCATCTGAGGCCAGCCTTAAGTTTGAGGCCCAGCTGGGCTTTTGAAGCCTGTGCTCGATTTATGGGTATCTCACTCTAAAATTTTTGCCCTTTTTTTCGATGACAAACTTTTTTTTTTCCAGTGCCAAATTTCCAACACATTAATTAATTGTTGTAGCCAATTAACTGTAGTTGTGCAAATGAGTTTAGCACTAATTACCATGCAGTGCCTGTAATCACATAAAAAACTTGCTGAGAGAGAGAAAAGAGGAATGGGAAGGGAGTGGTGGCAGAAAAGAGTACCTGGAGTGGAGGGGCAGCCAAAGGAAGGGCAGAAGCAGAGGTCTTGGGATTTCCTGGTTAGGTGCCATCTTGGCTTGAAGGGCAGGTGGCTGTTTCCACATTCCAGATCTCTGTAAAAGTGGCCTCCTTTTGTCTAAGAACTTCTACCCAGGGAATTTCCTGACTGTCCAGTGGTTAGGACTCTATGCTTTCACAGCCAAGGGCCCAGGTTCAATCCCTGGTGGGGGAACTAAGGTCCTGTAAGCCTCACTGTGGGGGCAAAAAGACAAAAACAAACAAACAAAAAAAACCCCCACCAACTTCCACCCCCAAAAAAGGTTTAGAATGGATATCTCTGATTATTTCAAGAATGCAAAGTACTCCTTATAAATTCTGAAGCCCTCAGTGTTTATCCCCCATGGGTGGAATTGTTGGATAAGGATGGAGGGTGTGTTGGAAGAAGATTTGCCATTTCTGATGGGCCAAGGGAGATGGAGAAGAATGATATGTGCTCTCAGCTTGGTTCCTGAGCTGTAAGTAGACAGGGAAAGTTGTTATAAGTCCACTACAGCCACTGGAATAGGCCAGGGGAGCAATGGTAACAGCAACTGTAAAAAAAAAAAAAAAAATCCGGTCCCAGCAGGAGGTGGGAGGAGGCAGCCTTTGGCCAGACACAGCTCCCAGGAGGAAAGCCAAGCTTTCTCTCCTGAAAGCTGGCATCTCTGCCATTCATCACGTTTGGGCTGACTCTAGGTTTCCACCTGTCAGCTTCTGCCAGTGCCCAGAGGCTTAGGGATAGACCAAATGATTCTCTAGCTCCTTCTGACTTAGCTGTCCATGATTTGGAAAGAAACAGCAGTGGTAGAGGGAGGACTAAATGTGAACTGGCTGTTATTTTAGGCAGATAAAGACTTGTTTCTTTTTATTGAATGAGTGATGCTTGTAGTTGCCAAGGCCACTATGTACAGAGAAGAGGGGGAGAATTTTATTTCTTAGTTTCTTCCTTCTTGGACAGAGTCCTTATGATTTCCTCCTTCGTGGCCTTGAGCCGCTCTTCACGGTGCTTGCGGGCTTCCTTGGTCTTCAACCTGTGGGCCTCAGCCTGGTCCACCAGAAGCTTCTTGTAAGCCTAGTCTGCCTTCAGCTTGCAGATATGTTCCACAAGAATCTGCTTGGTTTTGAACATATTACCCTTCACTTTAAGGTACAGGCTGTGATACATGTAGTGGTCAATCGTCCTAGGTTCACAGTATCTTCTGAGAAGCCGGCACAGAATTCTCAGCTTCCTCATCCAGGTTACCTTCTCATCGGAGCACTGGCAGTACCCTTTCCCTTACCTATGCCTATGTGCATCCCATTCCAGTGGGTCAAGGTGTCTTTCCAGCATCGAGCCTGGGAATGGACCATCATAGTCTTCCAGATCATCAGCCCATCTTTGACCAGCTTCTAGAACTGCTGATGTGAGGCGGCACTGGTGATTTCATTAGTCTTATTGGGGCCTAACCAGACCTTCTTTTTGCCACAGTGGAGGATGCTGAAGGCAATCCTCTTCTGAAGCCTGAACACACTTCTGGTTGCAGCTGCAGAGGCAAAGTGATGAACTGGCGTTTTTTTATTCCACTCTGCTTCCCTCATACCATGTCCCAGACACTGAGCCTGCCCAAGGTGTATGTGTCTGTGTGTAAATGACCTATAGTTCCCCACCACACTAAAAAAAAATGCTATTTCTCCCTTACTATTAAAATGCTATTTCTGCCCTCCACCTGTCACCCCAGAATAGAAAGCTCACTTGTCATGGGACTCAGTTTCCTCAGACCTCATCAGAGACACTCAACTTCACATTTCCAAGGACAGCCTTGGCTATTTATCCTCTGATACATACCCAAAGGCTGAGTTTTCCCTTTCCCATTCCAGGTCCCAGGTCTGTGGAAAGACTGCTCACAGGCTTCATCCACTTCAGCCTTGAAGTGTCAAAGGGGAAATGATTTCAAATGCACAAGCTATGTTGCCCCCTGCTTCAGGATATGGGCACTTGGCGTGATCAGTTGTGTCCCAGTCTTTGTGACTTGTGGAGTGTAGCCTGCCAGGGTCCTCTACCCATGGGATTTTCCAGACAAGAATACTGGGTTGGGTTGCCATTTCCTGCTTTAGGAATCCCAACCCAGGGACTGAACCTGCGTCTCTTGCATTTCCTGCATTGGCAGGCAGATTCTTTATCTTCATGACACTGCTCTTATAACCTATGAAGCAAAGTTAGCAGTGAAGACCTGACTGACCCAGGCTGCTCCAGTGTTCTTCCTGCCTCTGACATCTCTCTTTTGGTTCTGCCCACATTGTCTTCCCAGCAACCTTAGTCAAGGTCTGAGAAAGCCTGCTGTAGTAGAAAGAGCCCTACTGTCTTGAGTCCCAAGCTCTTCTTTGCCATTTAACAGCATGTGAGCGTGGGATAATCACTTAGGAGCCTCAATTTTCCCTGTCTATGAGATGGAAGTAATAGTAGGTGCCATGACTGAAGGGTTAAGAAACTTAATAATCATGAATATAAAACAACACTCAGGACACCAAGAATAGGCTTTTTCATTAGTTGCTAAGTGAGTACAAAGTCAGAGCACAAAGTGTTCCTTTTTTCAAAAGACTTTTAATTTTATTGGAGTATAGCTGATTTACAATGTTGTATTCTTTAACAGACTAATGGTTAAACATGGTACATCTGTGGTACTTCCATATCTTGAAATAAAATAAACTACTGATATATTAAAAACTCGGATGGATCTCCAGAGGATTATGCTGAATGAAAAAAATTCAATCCCCAAAAGTTAGACAGTGTATGATTCCATTTTCAAATGACAAAATTTTAGAAGTGGAGGATATATTAGGGGTTGTCAAGGGTTAAGAAAGGGGTGACATAGAAGTGTGATCATTAAAAGGGTAACATGAATCCTTGTGGTGCTGGAACTGTGGTAGCAGATTTAAGAATTTACAGAGGTAATAAAATTGCATAGAACTTAATATATACACATATACAGGTAAAACCAGGGAAATATGACTAAGACTGGTGGATTGAAATAATGGCAATATTCTGGTTGTGATGTTATGCTACAGTTTTACAAAATATTACTACTGGGTGAAAGTGGGCAAAATGTATAAGGGAACTCTCTGTATTATTTTTACAACTGCAATTACCTTAATTTTTAAAAAGGATATGATAGATTATTAATGTTTCTGCTGGGTATAGGAGAGAGAAGGGCCTGCCCTTGTGTTCCCACTGCAGAATTCCAAAGAGGAAGATTAAAAAATATTATTCTCACTGCATCAATAAAATGATTATAACTATGGGGAATGGGGTATTTGTATCTGTTGTACCAGTAATTCCACTCCCTTGAATTTACTTTAAAAATTACAGGAAGTTTTTCACAAGAAAAAAAGAATTCTGTAACTATTATGGTGATGGATGTTAACTAGACTCCCTGTGACGATAATTTTGCAATATATACAAATATTGAACCATTATGTTGTAACCTGAAACTAATAAAATGTTATATATCAATTCTACCTCAATAAAACATGAAAAAAAACCCACAAAGTTTTATGTGTTAGGATGTTCATCATGGTATCATCTGTAACAGTAAACATATCTAAATGATTAAAATAATGGATGAGCTTTATAATTCATGACATATCCAGGTGATGACATAGTCTATAGACTTTAAACATACTTAAAAATATAATACACCAAGTACAATGCCAGGTAGTTCTTCATTTTACTGAGATGTTCTGGGTATTTAAAAGAGCTAATATAGGTAAACGCACTTACAAACTATAAAGTGCTTGGCAAGTGCTCTGTGTTGCTATCTTCTTATTTTGGCTGTGCTGCACAGCATGTAGGATCTTAGTTCCCTGACCAGGGATGGAACACACATGCCCCCTGCAGTAGAAGCATGGAGTCCTAACCACTGGACCACCAGGGATTTCCATTCCTGTGTTGTTATCTTACTGGCTGTCTCTCCCAGTTCCATTCTAGATGAAGTTGTACTTCCAGGCAGGACACCACCTGAGGAACTCCTAGCTGAAGTCATGGGTATGGGGAAACTGACTTCTTCTGGAGTGTGACTCAAAGAACTGGGGCTACTTCCTTTCCAGGAGACTGCCATCCTGTTTCAAATCATCAATAAAACTATGGACATTACCCCCCAGCATTTGCACAAACTCACATTTGGCTATAATTCCAGGGGATGCATAAGAGTCTTTGAAGAAATGTCAGCCCTGATGACTCTGAAAAAGTAGTAGACTCTACTGTATCAACCGCTAGCGACTGAGCACCTACTCAGTATCAGGCACTTTCTAAGGTACTTTACACATATTATTTCACTAAATTCTCTTCACCATCTTAAAAGGTTATCTGCATTTCACAGACAAGGAAACTAGGCCTAAAAGAGATTAAGGGATTTACCAAGGTAGCACAGCTAGTAAACAGCAGCACTAGCATTGGAGCTCAAGGCTGTCAGCCCGTAAACTTACAATCTTACAAACTTACACCACACATACTAGGTTTAGAACTGAGGAGGAAACTGCACTGAGGTACACGTCTGGAGGAGCCCCAGAAAATTACCCCTGTTCTTCCAACGTCCCTTAGGTAAATACAGACTTAAAACCATCCAAGGCAAAAGAAAAGTCTCTAAAGAGAAGTAGGTCCATTCTGCAGTCTTATATCCCATGAGTAAGTTTTTCCATATATCTAACCTCTATCGTCTCTGCTAAAATCCTATCCCTTTACCTCTCTTGTTTCCAGTGGGGATGGTGAATATATGACATGATGCCCCTCCATGAAAGGTCCTGGGACCAGAGGGGATAGAGGAGTTTCTCTTTCCCCAGGACTGTTGAGGCCTTAGTTCCCTGGGATCTTCCCCAATGTATCAAACCAAACAATGAGCAGGAGAAAATGGATTAGGAAACTAGACCAAGGAGATGAGCTTGGAGGGTGGCCTGGGACTCCCTCAGAACCTTAGTGCTGGGCTCGGGTGAAGTTAAGGTGGGCTGTTTTACCCACCAGGCTCAGCAGCCAGTTTCATGTTTGACATCTACTCAGCCGTGGAGGTCCAGCCAGCATCGTTCATGCCAGAGCCTCTTGTTTGACTCAATATGACATCTCTATAGAAAGGAGGGGTCCGGGGGATTCTGCCACTCTGCATTTATTCCTCCTGTGTCAATACTACTTTGCTGTACTTGCTCAGGAGCAGCCAGTCCACTGAGGAGGGCGGCACTTAGAGATACCCAGGGAAGAGAATAATCTTGTGAGGAGAAGCCTGGGATCCTAAGACTTTTCTCTTAACATGACAGTCAGGAAGGAAACTGGGGCCTGAGTCCAGACATAGATTGGGAAGAGGTGTCTTCCATCCCTCTGTCTCTCCTTCCCTCCTCCATGCACTATTCTACCCTGCTGGGACCTAGGCACGCCCACTGCTCACTTTGGCTTCCCTTGGCCCACCTCTCTTATGGACAGGAGAGAGTTAAAGAGATGGTATGGGCAAGCCATAAATTTCCCATCAGTGTGGGGAGGGGAGGACTGTTGGCAGGGAGGGGGGTAAGCTGGGGGGGGTGGTGGGGAGAGCTGGGAAAAAGCCAGGAGGTTGTCTCTAGGTAACAATAAACACTGCAAGCAAGGAGCAGCTGTTACACTTACTCTCCCTGCATCACAATGCTGAAATAACACTAATAAACCAGTGTGTCCAATGCACAGGCATATACACACTCAGGGCCAAATCCTGCTGTACCCCTAGAGCTGCCCTTTGCTTCAGGTCAGGGGCCTTGGTGCCAGTGGACATACTTGTCTTGGCCTTGCTATACTTATGTGGAAGATGAGGACTGGTGAGTCAGTCTCAGAGCCAGAGTGGCATTCTCAAAAGAAGGAGGGTTTCAGAGGCTGGGGATTCTGGGTTCAGAACCGGAGGGCTTTCACTGATGGGAAGAGGTCAAATGGGGTAAATCTTGGCTGGGAGTTGGGAGGAGCAGAGGAGAGTGACAGAGAAAAAAGTGTAGCGAACAGACAACTACTTACCGTGTCTTCTCAGACTGGAGGGCAGGAGGAAGCCAGAAGTGGAGTCAGCTAAATGGAGGTGGAAGTTGAAGGAGGGTTGAGGAGAAAGAAGGTTTAAGAGGTGGTATTGGGGAGTGATCCTTGTATCTCCTGAGGTTGAACTCCCCACACCTGCCTACACCTACCTGGTGCGCCAAGCCTCCCCCTTACAGCACCACTTTCATAGCAGAGCCAGGCGATATGTCAGTTCAGTACAGGATTGAGCTTTATTATGGGTGTCCCAGCAGGGGTCCCTGGGTTTCTGATGCTGCCAGGAGGAGCTGGGGGAGTGGAACTGGTCACATCTCCCTACACAAAGAGCAGCTGGCCTGTCCCTTTGTCCAGTCAAAACTGTCTCTGGATTCCAAGGAGCATCCCAGCAGAGGGGGCCCTCATCCCTGCTGGACAGCAGAGCTGCCATCAGTGACAAGAACAGAAATAGGCAAATAAAAACTTAGGTTCTCTCAGAGAACTCCCCTCCAATTCTTCTCTGAGGTTAGGAGGAGGATGCTTATTAAGTGTCTAGATACACTGGTATCCAAGGTCCCTATTTCCTTTTGCTGAAATAGGGAGGCCCCTGGGACTGTGGTCTGGGGCATGGCTAGTTCTCCTGGTCCTCTTTCTGGCCCTGTGCTGCTGATGTGACCTTAAACATAGTATTTTATCATCCCCCTGATTCAGAAAGTCTGGAGAAGATGCACATCGGCTACTTGGCCTGTAAGGGAAGAGAAAATCAGCACCTTTGAAGACCACAGTTTCTGTTTCCAGCAAAGAAAGTATAAGACCAAGTGGTAATCCTTCCAGTGTCCCTCTACTTAAAAAAAATTTTTTTTGGGGTGTCAGCTGGGTGCCCAGAGCTGTGGCAGGCAAGAGAGGACAGGGAGCAGTAGCTGTGACTGCCCAGGAGTGCTGAGCTGCCCAGCACATTACCCTGTCTGTAGCCCAGGGACACAGTAGAGTAAGACTAGCCTCTCCTATCCTTTCCTCACTGAGAAGCCTCTCCCTGGGAATGCTCAGCATTCCCTGCCATCTTCTCTCCCTTTTCCCTCTCTTCTTTCTTAGCTGGGGTCTCTCCTTGCCCTACAATCCAGATGAGAGACCTCTATCCACAGAGCGCAGAGTTGGGGAGAAATGGGGCAAAAGGGAGTTCTAACAGGCCTGGATGCCTTCTCCTCTTATTGTTATGAGTCATCAGAACCTTGAGCTCAGCTGAGCTGCCAGCAGCCTTCTCCCTCCCTAGAGCCACTCCAGCCAGGCAGACAGGCACCTATAGGACCCAAGAGCCCACCATCTTCCTACTTCCAGGGCCACAGTCCCCTTCTTCATCCCTAGGAATCTGCACCACAGACACACTGAGATGAGTTAGAAA
The DNA here is from genome assembly GCF_023091745.1 of Budorcas taxicolor. NCBI lineage: Eukaryota > Metazoa > Chordata > Mammalia > Artiodactyla > Bovidae > Budorcas > Budorcas taxicolor. Next base: position 39,645,887 of record NC_068928.1, on the reverse strand, counting down.
GAAGTGTGAGAGACCCCAACGTGTGCTCTGTGCTGTAGCAGAGAGCCAGCTGCCTGTACGGCAGAGCAGGATCACCAGCCAGGAAACCTGGCACAGCCTGGGCACAGAGCCTTGTCATCATGTGAGAGGGTGCGTGAGACAGGATGGGGTAAGGAGGCTTTTTCAGGAGCAGGCATCTCCTCCTGGCTCCCTCTCTGGTCACTGTCTCTTCTCCATGGCTTATCTCCCCAGGTATTGATGGACATCATAGCACTGCCACCTCTGAAATGTCTTCCTTCACCTCCTCCATGTCTTTGGGAGTTCTGCATGATAACCTTCGAGGTGTCAAGGTGGGAGGGTCAGACATCCAGCTCTCTTACCAACCAGTGGGACACACTGACGGAGAAGGAGGAAAGGAGCCCCAACAGAGTAAAAGTTAAACCTGGACCAACACAGAGTCCCTCAGCAACCCCTCTTCTATAGAGTGCAGGGGATACTGGGTACTGCTACCTCTGTGTTCACTTACTTCAAGTCTATCCCTCTTTCCCAGCAAAAGCTCAGGGTTACTTCTGGATTCCAGAGCAGGCTCCAGGCTCTGACTCCAAGGCTGTAGATGTCATACCCTTGGTTAAATATTGAGAGTGTGAGGCAGGGCTAGTGGAGATTGAGGGGAGGGAAGTCTTGTTCCTGAGAGAAATATCAAGAATCTATCAATAATTGAATGGTTTAAGGGCCTTTTAGCTCCTCCAGTATACCTCTAATCCTGGAGTAGGGGCAGACAAAGGGTGAGAAAGAAGGCCTTCAGAAAGCCTGACGCCTCTTGTCTTTCTCCACCGAATGCTCTTCTATTGCTCTGTTTCCCTAAATAAGAGCCATCTAATAAATCCCCTCAACAACACTCAGTACGAATAGCCTGCTTTAAGTTAGGTAGCAACACCCCACCCAAAGGTGGGACTATAGGCCTCAGTTTCCAAATTCCCCCTCTCTATCTTCCCTCTTTCTGGCTTCTCCCTGACCTCTGCCACACCTCTTCCTGCAGGTTCTTGGAAGCAGGGGCAATGCAAGGCAGCCTTCTCATCTTGTTGGTAGTAGAAAGGGCAGAGAATCAGACAGCCAAGGAGATGGCCCTGAGGGTCTAAGAAAAGGGCAGAATGAGCCTGGGGGCACTTAGAAAGGCACATCTGGGTCTTTCCTAGGGACTTTGGGGATATTAAATGCTGAGTGTACCAAGATGAGAACATATTTCTGGGAGTAGGGGATAAGTGTTGGGGGCTTAGAGAATGTAACAAAGTCTCTAAAACTCACACAGCTTTCCAAGCTCTCTGCCCATCCTTGTCCAGACCTCAACTTAGTCCCATGAAGCACAGAACAATGTTGAATTTTTTTTTAATGTTGACTTTTTTAAGGAAGGAAGGAGATGCCAGGAAATGCCCTCTTTGGCAATGTAGTGGGCAAGTCACTTCTCTCCATAAGTCCTTCTTAACTCTAGCATCTGAACAGTGAAGGAGGTAGGGGTGGGGACAGCTGGAAACATGCCCCTCTCTCCAGTGTTCATCAATACCTTATAGAATTGGACGGGGCTTCACTAAGAGCTTTGGGCCATCAGTTCAGTTCAGTCGCTCCAACTCTTTGCGACCCCATGAACTGCAGCACACCAGGCCTCCCTGTCCATCACCAACTCCCGGAGTTCACTCAAACTCATGTTCATCGAGTCGGTGATGCCATCCACCCATCTCATCCTCTGTCGTCCCCTTTTCCTCCGGCCCCCAATCCCTCCCAGCATCAGAGTCTTTTCCAATGAGTCACCTCTTTGCATGAGGTGGCCAAAGTACTGGAGTTTCAGCTTTAGCATCATTCCTTCCAAAGAACACCCAGGGCTGATCTCCTGTAGAATGGACTGGTGGGATATCCTTGCAGTCCAAGGGACTCTCAAGAGTCTTCTCCAACACCACAGTTCAAAAGCATCAATTCTTCGGCACTCAGCTTTCTTCACAGTCCAACTCTCACATCCATACATGACCACTGGAAAAACCATAGCCTTGACTAGATGGACATTTGTTGGCAAAGTATGGTGCTGCACAAATACAGGGGCATTTCTGACTCAGCTTTCAGGGCCTTAAGTTTTAATTCTCTCTTCTTGGCCTAGACATAGGACAAGACCACGCCTTGCTATATTTTGGGGCATAATTTTCTCTACCAGTTTTTACTGCAGCAGAAAAATCTGTCATAAGATCTCAGAAAAAGCTCAATATTTAGTCGCCATTGGGGAATCTATATCTTGGTTAAGGAACTGGGGAAGTTGATGTATTTCCTCCCCTGTGCCTTTTAGAATACAGTAAAATCTCATGGGAGTGGGTAGTTCTGGAGGATCTGTCTACATGAAAGCAAGGGAATGGAGATGCCTTCTGGAACAAACTGTATGAGGGAAATGTCCCCCCAGTAATGCACCCACCTTACTCCCTTAAGTTACTTTCAAAACTCAGGGGTCAGAGACAAGAGACTCCAAGAAATGGAAAATAATACACTGCCAAACCTTTCCCCTTGACTTTGCTCCCAATACCCTACCTACCTACATTTTCTGGTGTTCCCAGGAATTCCCCAAATCCAGGAACAAAAGTAACTCCAGGACAAGATTCAACTGTTTCCCTTCTCTGGGTCTCCGTTTTCACATCTGTAAAATGAAAGGTTTGAAAAGATGAGCTCCAAGTTCTCTTCCTTACAACAGTAAGGGTCTATGATTCATATCCCAAGGCATCAGCCCTCATTTGCATGTAATTTCCATGGCACTTATTTTATGTCTAAACGCACAGAAATATCTCTGAATCCTGCCCCTCTCCTCCCTCTCACCAGAGTCTCTGGGTCTTTGGTCCTTAGCTCTTATCTTCACCCTTCAAGGACCTCAAAGCTCTGTCTTCACCTTCCTTTCACAATTTTACAGCACTCACTGGGACAAGCTCAACTGCACAAAACTCGGGAACAAGAAAATAGCCTTACCTAATATTCCTGGCTGCAATATGGGGGCTCAGAACTGAGTCAACTGGTGAGGTTCCATCCTTTTTGAAGGTCCTGGCAATTGGGGGGAAATCCCAGTGCCTCTCCTCCTCCTCCACCTTGCTATTCTCCATGCCAGAACGCAAAGTGGCCAGTGATTGATGGGCCTGGGTTCCTGGTAACCGCACCCAGTGGCCCAATCCTCCTCCCCTACCCAATCTCTCCCCTGTCCCTATTCAGAGATCAGATTGTCTCATGTTGGTCCCTGAGGTCCCATTAATTAAAAATACATCCAATTAAATGGCAGGTGAAAACGTGCTATTGGAGCTCTCCACCCCCCTGCCCCAGCTTGGTCCCCCCCACCCCCCTTTTAAGGCTCAGCTGTGCTTTGAGCTGAGAAAAAAAAAGAGAGAGAGAGGAAGAAAGAGGGAGAGAGAAGAGGAAGACATAGAGGTGGGGGTATGGGGGAAAGCTATTTGAACCTCTGCCAGGGTAGCATGTGCCAGCCTGGGAGGGTGGCACTGTGCCCTGGTGTCTAATTTCTGGAGGTGTGAGTAGGTTCAGTCAGCTGGGTACCCACTTCCATTTCCCTTAAAGGGGCAGAGGGAAGTCAAAGGTTGCAGCTAGCTTTACTGCCCTCCTTCTGGGTTTGGTGAATGAAAGGTAGAAGTGTAAATGGCAGACGGCCCTTAAGACAGGGTGTGATGTTCAGGGGTTGCAAGAGGCTGAGGCTTCTATTCTTGGTATACTGCTCTTCCCCAAACTGCAAAGAAGATAACGAGAAGCATGGTGGGACCCAGGTGGCAGGACATGGCAATGCTCCCAAGCCAGGCTGTACCTACCCCTGCCCACAGGAAAGCTGAGAAAAAAATGGAGGGAGGGAGGAAGGAAGGAGCCATGATTTGGGTGGGAGCAGACGAGTCAAATAGGATAAAATATACCAGCATGGACATTTGCGTGGACAGCACCTTATAAGTAAGAGGCTCTGGAGGGACCTACTTGTTCTTTCTCTGTACAAAAAGAAGCAGAAGTAGTACAAAGTCACCTCAATCTGGCAGGCTGTGAGTAGGGCATCTTTTCTCCTTCACATTTATGGTGTCCCCAGCATTTTGTAAGGCATCTGTCCTGTCCTCCACCCCTCTAAACCCTTCCGGCCCCAAGCAAGGCAAAGTTAACAGGCACTGAGAGCTGTTGGGTGAGGAGCTACAAAAAAAGGAGTAACCAAAAGTGGCACTCAGAATCCAGGCAGTACTGGGAGTATCTGCCAACTGAGGGCCCCCCTCCTGGCCTCCCTGGCAGTCTCAGTACCTCCTCACTTCACTTTAACGCTAATTGGAGATTTTAATCTGCGCTGCTGCTCTGCTCGGGGTGCTGGGGGGAGCGCCAGCTGTGCAGCAATTCCAGCAGCACCGACTGTTTAATCAAGCTGTCCTCCTGGGGAGGGACCCTCGGGCATGGGGGTAGGAGGGAGGAGGAGAACCTCTGTCATCTCCCTTAGCCTGTTCAGCATAGAAGGGCTTCCTGGAGACTGAGGACCAAATGTGAGAGACCTTATCCCCACAAGGGCTCCATGGCCCTTGGATCCTTAGTGGAGCCAATACACATATGGGAGCACCATGAGGCTTAAGGGCCGAAGCAGTCCCCATCCCATCCTGCTTTCTGACACCTTTTTTGGCACAGAGCCCCAGAGTGTCCTGGGTGTCCTTTAGGCACGCAGGCTGTAAATATCTTTCAGATCATCTGAGCTCTGCAGGTTTGTGCTGGGAGAAGTGATGGGGGCATAGAAGGTTGAACTTTGCTACTCTCTCAGTCTTCTCAGTCTCTCCCTTTCTCTTAAGAGAGCTAACTCTTTAAGAGCTACTTCTCTTGAAACAATTATCATAAGAGACTTTTTTTTTTTCTCTCTCTGAAAACCCAGATACCTCCAAACTCTGGGCTGGAAAGTGACTGTCTACAGAGGCTGACGACAGGTGGAGCTTGTTACACCCCTAAAGAGAGAAACACCTGTACAAGGTGTTTGGTGCCTAAAACTAGGAGGCTTCCGAGGTTTGACTGTGAATCGACATGTCAGTCCCCTAGGGAAGAGCATTCAGGGTCTCAGGCCATTTTTAAAGGAAGACCAAGTGCAAGAACAATGAACTATTCTTCTGGCTCCTTGGGCCTCTGAACTCAGGCTCTCTGGGTATTTTTCTCACCTTTGTCTCAGGGAAAGAGTGTGGTGCCCCCCTCTCCCTTCACCCAAATGCTATCTGCTCAGGGGCAGGAGTTTTAATTGGTCAGCAGCGCCCTCGTGTGGCAAAAACCAAGGCTGTAGCAGCCCAAGTGGCCCAGAAGCTTTGAGGGATCAGACATCCAGATTGACAGAGGGGTAGGCACAGTACTCTAGGTACCCAATACTTCCAGAGACATTTCCTACTTTCGAACACCTAACTCTCCATCCATCCCACCCTAACTGCCTCACCTCCAATTCAAGGTATGTGCCTACCAGGGGAGGGGGCACCTTACCCAGAGCTGGCATTTGCTTAGGCCTACTGCTTACACTGTCTGGATTGCAGGGGTGAAGAGCCATTGCTGACAGAGGAGATCTAAGGTCAAAAGGGTAAGCTGATATCAACTACAATGGCAGGAGAGGCTCTGGAACCCCTGCCAACTCCCTACAGGTGCCAGACAAGAGCTGCCTTCTGAGCTGGAGACTGAGTATTACTTACTGATGGGTTCTGCCCTACAGTGATCCATTTGCTACTCCCTGGATGTGTCTGAAAACGAACAGGGACAGACTCTTAAGAGTCTGAGATCCTTGTCCTCAGGAATGGACACAAGATAAGAACCTTTCCCTCAAAAGATTCAAGTTATTCCCCAAGGTTCCAGGCCATAGGGTAGAATGCACATTTGGGACTTCAGGCTTCCAGCCCTAAGAGAAGGGCTGCCTGTCATTAGACCCTAACACTATCCATTTACTGTTCCCTTCTTCCCTCACCCACTAAATGGGAGAAATGGTTGTGAATTACAGAAAAGAGGATGGTATCTAACATTAGGAATGTCGCTCTAAAAATTAGGGCTGGAAGTCACCAAGCCAGAGAGCTAAGTAAACATGGCATTCTCCTTGTTTGGAGATATTTAACAATAGAGAGAAATATTCCCAGAGAGAAATATGATCCTGTTTGGGGTTGGAGGGTAGGGAGAGGAGAGGACCTACCTCGCCAGAAGAAGGGTAGGGGTAGGCACTGTAGGTTGGTGCCCTGCTCAGTTCTGGGCACTGAGGATGGGAATAAGCAGGCTGGCAGACCTCTACTTCCGGTGTCCTGCATAGTGTGTGGACAGGGGGCATGGCCCATCAAACCTGGGAAGGATGTGGAGAAATTGATGAGAAGTAGTAAAAAGGGACATCAATGTCCTATCCTCAGAAGAAAGAGAAAATAGCTTTTTAGGGAAAAAGAAGTCAGGGCTATGTGTGAATGACATAGTGGATGAGTGAGGCAGGTGTTGTAGAGAGGCTGAGAGTAACCAATATTAGCATCACATTATTGAGTAATAGCTGATCAATAGATAAGAACAGGGATGAAATGACCACTAATGTCAATAAAGGGGGTTACCCATTCTAGCCAGGAGGGAGGAACTGCTAATCAGAAGGTAGGACACTGGAATTCCCTGGTGGTCCAGTGGCTGAGAATCTGCCTGCCAATGCAGGGCACATGAATTCGAACCTTGGTCTGGGAGGATTCCACATACGGTGGGGCAACCAAGCCTGTGTGCCACAACTACCCAGCCTGTGCTCTAGGGCCTGCATTCCCAACTACAGAGGAGACCCCCAACTAGAGAAATCTGATGCACAGCAACAAAGACCCAGCACAGCAATAAATAAATAAATAAAATTTTATTTTAAAAAGAAGGTAGGACACCACAGTAGAGTCAAAAAAAAAAAATTAAAGATCTCCTAAGGCAATAGAAATAAAAGCAAAAATAAACAAATGGGACCTAATCAAACTTCTAACCTTTTACACAACAAAGGAAACAACAAACAAAATGAAAAGACAACCTACAGACTGGGAGAAAATAGTTGCAAATGATGTGACCAACAAAGGCTTAATTTCCAAAATATACAAACAGCTCATACAACTCAGTGACAAAAAAAATCAACTCAGTCCAAAAATGGGCAGAAGACCTAAATAGCCATTTCTCCAAAGAAGACATATAGATGGTCTACTGACATGTCTCTATTGATACATGAAAAGATGGTCAACATCACTAATTATTAGAGAAATGCAAATCAAAACTACAATGAGAGACTTCCCTGGTGGTCCAGTAGTTAAGAATCTGCCTGCCAATGCAGGGGTCATGGGTTCGATCCCCAGTCTGGGAAGATTCCATATACCATGGGGCAATTAATTAATGTGTCACAGCTACTTAAGTCTTCATGCTCTAGAGCCTGTGCTCTGCAACAAGAGGAGCCACTGAAATGGGAAGTCTGTGCACTGCAACTAAGAGAAACTCCCGCTCGCCACAACTAGAGGAAGCCTGTGCGCCACAACAAAGATCCAGGGTAGCCAAAAAAAAAATTAATTAATTTTTTAAAAACCTACAATGAGGTACCACCTCACACTGGTCAGAATGACCATCATTAAAAAGTCTAAAAATAACAAATTCTGGAGGGTGTAGAGAAAAGGGAACCCTCCCAACACTGTTGGTGGAAATGTAAATTGGTGCAGCCAAGATGGAAAACAGTATGGAGGTTCCTTTAAAAACTAAAACCAGAGTTATCATTTGATCCAGCAGTCCCATTCTTGGGCATATATCCAGACAAAACTATGATCTGAAAAGATGCATACACCCCTATAAGTTCATAGTAGCACTATTTACAATAGCCAACACATGGAAACAACCTAAATGTCCATCAACATATGAGTGAATAAAGAGGATGTGGGACATATATACACTGGAATACTGCTGCTGCTGCTGCTAAGTCGCTTCAGTTGTGTCCAACTCTGTGCGACCCCATAGACGGCAGCCCAACAGGCTCCCCCGTCCCTGGGATTCTCCAGGCAAGAACACTGGAGTGGGTTGCCATTTCCTTCTCCAATGCATGAAAGTGAAAAGTGAAAGTGAAGTCGCTCAGTCGTGCCCGACTCTTCGCGACCCCATGGACTGCAGTCCACCAGGCTGCAGGAGGCATCTATGGGATTCTCCAGGCAAGAGTACTGGAGTGGGGTGCCATGGAATACTACTCACCCATAGAAAAGAATAAAACAGTGCCACTTGCAGCAACACGGATGGACCTAGAGATTATCACACTAAGCGAAGTAAGTCAGAAAGAGAAAGTCAAACACTAAATGATATCACTTATATGTGGAATCTAAAGATATAGAGTACAGACGTGCCATTGCCCAAGGGGAAGGGAGAGAGATGGATTGAGAGTTTGGGACTAGCAGATGCAAACTGTTAAATACAGAAGGATTAAACAAGATCCTATTGCATAGTACAGGGAACTATATTTACTATCCTATAATAAACCATAATGGATAAGAATTTTTTAAAAAAGCTAAGGTAACTCCCCTGGAGATCTTTGGGACTAAGAACTTCCCTGAGACTGTATGTGTGTGTGTATAAGTGTTAATCCCTTATAAAAGCAGCCCAGTGACCTCTGATTAGCTTAAGATCCCTACCTGGCTCGAAACTCTGTGAAAGAGAGTGAATTTGCCAGGACTCCGGATGTCAGGTAACTAATGGACATTACCAAATTCCTCAGGGGCCATTCCTCCTCCTGCTGCTGTCACCTGTAAAAGAAAATGACATGTAACATTAGACATGAGATAAGGGGCCAGACACCAAAAAGCGTATATGCTCTTTCACTCAAGGAGCGTGGCCCTAGTAGGTAAAGTGATGACGAAGATCACCACTCTTCTACTTTACAGAGCTGAGAAGGATTCAGATGAACCTTAAGTACATGCCCAAGGACAGTTTTAAGTTTTCTAAGATTCCTAACTCCAGGCAAGTAGCTCCCAGTCTAGTAAAGTAAAAACTATGCTTCCTATAATTAAGAGAGAAATTGGGAATTCAACATAAAAGGAAGCTCTGAAACCCAGAATTATAAAGGGCAATGAAGGTTCGACATGAATACAAAATTAATGCAAGAAAGTGACTCAAAAGAGGATAACTAGCTTTAGATTAGATAATCAGATTGTTCTGAAGGCTCTCTTGTCTAAACATCTTCTTGAAGAAAGGCTCAGGACTTCCTATGAGACAGAAAGGAGGTTTGTGGGACAGTAGATTTGACACAGTTTGGGCAGGTAGGTTTGTATATTCCCTATGTAGGGATGAATCTGCATGGGGACCAACTTCACATTTCTCTTGTGCTATCAACCACGGTATGATGGAGAAAATGTAAAGATACATACTGGGATCTATTTGTCATCAGCAATCGAAACTCATTTTACAAACCCCCTGCCTCTCTGACCTACACCTATAACCTAGACCTAGATCTATCTCTAAGCTGCCTTTCTCCTAAGATTTTGCTTCCAGTTTAGGAACTAGTTAGCATTCCCCTCCTGGCTCAGCGGCTCCCAGACTCATATACCCAGAAAATAAGCATTGGAAGGGACATCTGGGAGAGGTCCAAAGAGGGGAAGGGAGTCTCAGCACCAGAGTGAGATGACTTTAGAAACTTCCATGCCAGTCAGCCCAGTGAGCACACTATTCAGGACTTAGGTCACTATGGAGCACACCACCTTCCTTCCGCTCCACCAAAGAAGAAAACCAACAATCCAAAACTAAAAAAATAAGGGAGAGGAGTAGAGCTCCCCTAGCCCCCAATTTGCCTGTAATCTCAGAGTATCTTATTTTACTAAGAGTTCTATAATCCCTTCTCTCATTCAGCAGCTCCCCTTAGTTTCCCAGCAACTGAGATGTTTTCTTTCTCTTTTCCTTCTGATTATTTTCAATACGCTTTATTGTAACGCAAAGGAGCATGAGTTGAAATTTAGGGTAAATTCCTCACAAAATCTCTGAGGATCTTTTCGTACTATTCAACCCCTGGATGATGGCTGGCAACAAGCTCCCTGAATTTGGGGTAACTCTGAGGCATCAGGATCTTTGGTTATGACTTGCCACTTGCTTCCCAACGAGCCAGAGTTCTTGACTCTAAATAAAAATTAGTCATACAATTTGCATGTCATTGGGTCTTTGAGGTAAAAACATATAAAGCTTCCCAGTTTTTCTACTAAGTTTTTAACCTAACTTTCTTCCTCAATCTGTCCTTCCCCTCCTGACCTGCCCCTCAAATCTCACAGCCTTACTTTCTTGAGGAAGCATAGGACTGTCAGGAACTGATGATCTTAAAATTGGAGGCTCTATACTCAGTAGGTTAAGATCCTAGACTCTTGGCTTCTAGTCTTGGCTGGCTGCCGCTAACTCACTGTGAGACTGTGGACAAGGCATTTCCCTTCCCTAAGCCTCAGTTTCTTTCTCCATAAATTGGGAAGTTGAATTAGATGGTCTTTAGTTTCCTTTCTAGCTCTGGTCATCTATGATTCTGTCAGGAAGAAGACATACTGTCCTTCCATCAGGAAGTGAAATATTCCTGCCCTTCGTACTTTTCTCTCAGGGCTACAGCATAGAGAAGCTCCTCTGTAGATACCTGCCTTCTCAAACTGGCTTAAATTAAGGGACAAACAAGTGAGTTCCAGCAGGAGGCCAAACTCCTTTCATTATGAAGAAATGTTAAAAAGGTAATCTAATTCTAACCCTGAATCTTGACAAAGCAGATGAGACAAGGTGGGTATGGGGCACAAAAAAAGCATGACACCCACCCTGCCCCCAACACACAACTTATGACTGTTTAAGAGTCTGAGCACACATTTGGCCTTGCCCTAGGGAACTCTGTATAACCAGTGACTGCTTAAGCCAATACAACTGTGTGTGGATGGAAGAAAGCAAGGACATGTGTAAATACTTTCAGAGCATAGGTGTAGATGTCCAATCAATACACATACACTCATCCTGTTCTCTCTTACTTAGGCCTATATGTGCTGTTTGAGAAGCTATTGTGGGAGGGGACACCGCATCCTGGTCTTTCCCCTCCCCAAAGTCAGAAAGGAAGAGACAGTGAGGCAGGAGCTACTTGGCTTCCTATAAATTGTTTTGTCCTTCCTCACAGCTGCAATCAGAAGCTAAGGGCTCCCGCAGGCCTTGTTCTGATCTGCTGCAGGCGATGGAGGGTTTTTGAAACCGAGAGGACTTGGCTGCAGCCCCGTTTCAGCTGCCATTGGGGCTGGCTAATGGGCTCATTCTGGAAGACCCCCGCCTGCTGCACTAAAGAGTCCCCCGGCGACCCCCTCCCCAGTCCCAACCCAATTAATAAATGGGGGCTCCCACTTTATGGCTCTGGGAGAAGGAACCAGAGATACAAATGACCCCCAGGGAGGGAGAGAAAAAGGCCTTCCAAGAATCAAGCCAGAGAATTGTGCATCCACAGGCACATGCTGCCACAGGCTAGTCATATCTCATTTTCAAAGCATTAACGGGGAAGAAACTGGCAAAAAACTGTATTTTCTTTCCCAGATCCAGAGTGGGATAGCATTCTTGAAGTCTGAGGGTACACCCCAGGCATCAGCTCTCTTTCACCTGGTTCTCCAATCTGAAAAACGCAGAGTGCAGGTGACCATCTGGGCACATAGCACACACTCAACTATTTTCCAGGGGCTATCTCTCCTACTAAACTCTGCAATACTGAACACAGACATATCCCATCAATATTTGGTTAATAAACATTTTCTACTTCTTAAAAACAAAGCAGCTACCTCTTTCCAAAATCTCATCACCATGAACAGTATAAATATGTCCTGAGGTTATCAACCTTAGCCTATCTTTTTTATTTCTCTCCTCACATCCAAACTATCATCAAACCTAGCTAATTCTACTGACCCCCTCCCTTTCTTCTCCTTCCCCTTGTCTTACTCTAGTTGCCGCTCTTAGGGCCTTACATCTGGACAAGAACAATAATATCCTAGCAAGTTTTTCCGCTTCCATGACCTAGTATAGCTGCAAAAGTCCTGAACATTGTGTTCATCTCATCATGCTCTATTCTGTTACTGCTTACCAAATCAAATTCAAATTCCTCATTCAGGCCACCAAGATTGTTCCTTCATTTCCTAATATTTTTTCCTTTATTATCCTGACTACTCCATTCACAGCCCTCTGCACAAAACACAAAGAAACTTTCTATAAGTTTTCTCTCTCCAATCACCTTCCTCCCTCTGTTTCATGTCCTCTATCTTCACTACCTTCAAAGAATCTTTTCTGGTTAACTCTGCATTTTTCCCATTATTTCTTTGCTTTGCTTCCCTCTGTACTAGGTTATTGTTTTATTTTATAACCTGCATCAGTGTGTTCACTTATAAACACCAATCTCTCCACTTCCCACTCAAGTTTAAGAGTCATCTCTCACTAGATCCAGAAGCTTCCAAAGATGAGACCCTCCCATAATCTTCCCCAGAAGTTGCCCTGTACTCAGGACGTGATCCAGCTGATGATATTATTGCTTCCCATAGAAGCAACCCTCATGGTATAACTCTTGGAATATCATATCAAACAACTACATCAAATACAAACTTATTTTTGTACAATGTCAACTCCCAGGCTGCCATATGCGATTATCAACATTGAACTTGGTACTGAGTCTTTCCAAAATTACAAATTGTTTCATGACTTCAAAGTGTGTTGCAAAACAAAACAAAAATATTGAAAAAAAAAAGTACAGTAACCATAGGACTTTTTCTTCTTAATGCATAGTATATATACTGCTTTCTTTGAAGCCCTCTTAGGATGAGAAGTTCCATTTTGTTCCCTAAGGTTAATCCTATATTCTCAGGTCATGACCTGATTTTCTAGAATGCAAATCAATCCCAGAGGCAACAGTAAGGTTGTTTCCTACCAGCCTTGCCTGTAGCTGGTCTCTGACCATCACATTTTTAGAAGGTCCCTTGGAATAGAGAAGTTATTCATGAGTCGTCTCAACTACTTAGGAAGTACTTCCTGAGAATAACTTCACTTCCAAATACTGACACCACTTCCTCTGGTTTAGCCCTGTGTGATTTTGCTGTTATGTCGCTAAGTTATGTGATCTCACTAAGTCGTATCTGACTCTTTGCAACTCCATGGACCACAGCACACCAGGCTCCCCTGTTCTGTATGATTTGACAGGAAAAAGTGACCTGCTACCTCCTCTTATCTCCTACATATTGCTCAGAATAATAAGGACTTGCCTTTTATCCTTTCCATTCTTTAGCCTCAAGGTGCTTAATAGTTTAGATAATAAAAGCAAAGGTACTGTGATACCTAGTATATAGTAGGTTCCAGACAACGTTAGTCACCATTTTCTCCCTTCTTACTCCCAACACTTTCTCAACCTTTCTGGGTCTGTTTTTTCACTGCCTAACGATGCCACTAAACTAGACAAATTAATGCCCTTTTGTAGCTCTAGCATTCTCTGACTCAAATTCATATATTCTGGTTTGTTTGCTCTTCTATGCATCATCCTCACTTGTATCTAAAATGAAGGGGAGAGGAATAATATTATAGTTTCCAGGTTGACCTAAAACATATAAAACCACCTGCAGGGGAATGTTAATACTCCAAGAATACAAATAATTTTTAGCTTGGTATATCCATATCGTTTCCTCCTTAATCCTGGAATATTCTCTTGAACTACGTAGATAGCAGTGCTAAGCAAAATGTCCTAGATATAAATTATTTGCTTAATATAATCTAGTTTCCCGAGTAAAACTGTCTGCATAGCATCCCCCAGTTTAAGGGTTTCAGGCCGATCCTCCAACCATAAAGGTAACACTACTGTAATCAAGGGGACGCTTTACTCTCTAATGGGGCCTCCTTGAAATAAACTGTGAATCTTTACTGCAATTATTCCCTTTCACTACCCCAACCACAATTTTACCTACCACTCTCATATCTTATCTCTTCTTTATAAGCAATTATACACTGTTTCTTTCTGCAGCCCTACTACCAGACTTCTCCAGTTCTCCCTTCTTTCCTTTATTTCCATTTCCCTTCTCATATTGCTTCATTTTATATGAGAACTTTGGTCCCCTAACAGAAATTGCAAATACTAATTCAAGGCCAAACCTAGAAGCTCCTAAATTTATAAAAGGGATCAGACTCCTAAGTTTTCTCTAGCTGTCTGAATTCAGCCTCTTTTGTCCAGTGTCAAAAGCATTCAAAATTGCATTAGCCTCGGTGGAGAGGGTTATCCGTCCACAAGCTGACCCTAACCAAGGGTGTCCCTCATCAAACACAAGAAGAGGGATCCTTTCCCTAGACAATCCATCAGAAAGGCTCCTAAAAGACAAGACACTTAGCTGGGCTCTTCACTTTGCTCTGCTACACTGTAGCCTTTTAAAGGTCTCTCCATGCTGCTTCCCTCAGGGGTGATTTTGGACTTGGATAAAATGTCCTTCACTCTTTTGGAACTATCAACATGATCTTCAAGTTACAACCATACCAGAGCACAACATCCCCAAAACCAACTATTTTCAGGTCCGAAGGAACTTATGTCTAAATGAGTTTATTTCATGGTTATACCTTCTCATTCCAGAGAACTATTGTGTGGCTGAGGGCTGCATACGGCTTTATTAACAACTACCCACTTCAGTTCAGTTCAGTTCAGTTCAGTTGCTAAGTCGTGTCCGACTCTTTGCGACCCCATGAATCACAGCACGCCAGGCCTCCCTGTCCATCACCAACTCCCGGAGTTCACCCAGACTCACGTCCATCGAGTCAGTGATGCCATCCAGCCATCTCATCCTCTGTCGTCCCCTTCTCCTCCTGCCCCCAATCCCTCCCAGCATCAGAGTCTTTTCCAATGAGTCAACTCTTTGCATGAGGTGGCCAAAGTACCCACTTAGAGAGTATTAAAGACTAATTGCACATCAATCTCTTTCTTTCAGCCTTGGACTACTAATTCTTGAGATAAGAGATATGAGAGCAATCCAGCGGTCAAGTGTTTTGGCAACCTAGTGATTAATCATCAGGGCATCAAAGCAATCCTCATGTGCTCTCTCTCTCTCACCAAGCTTTACTTCCTAGAGACACCATCTGCAACTGAGCTATTAGCAAAAGCAAGTTTCAGTATATAAGGGAAGAGAATGAAGTGAAGGTTGACCAGTTAAAGAATTTCTTGTACTTCACAACACAAAGTACTGCAATAATTAAAAGCTCCTTTCATAGCTCTTGGCAATAAGAAAGTTATTTTGCTTTTTCTTTCACCTTTCACCCCATTAAGTTTGTCTCCTGAATTGCTTCTCACTACCCTTCAAAACTACAAAGCAGCAGTAATTCTAAATTCCTTGCAGGATTAAGCAATCAATATTTCTGGCAGGACTAAAGCATGAGAATTGGGAAGTGAGTGGAGAAAAGAAAGATAGGAAATGAAGTGGATGGACAGGAGATGGAGAGCTAGCTGCACATGAGAGGTGTGGTAGAGTACCACAAGCGATTCCTTTAGGTGTCATACTTCCCCCACTGGCTTGGAGTAAACTCTCACTTGAGTTTATATAGGAACTATATAGGCTATATAGGAACACTAGAAATGCCACACCTGGACAGAAAAATTAAAAGTGTCCAGGAATGCTCACCTTGCCTCTCAGGACAACCAGAAGACTTAGCAGTTCATTTCTCCTTTGGAATGTTTGACTATTTACTTGCTTGAGGAACTCCTCACATCCATTTCCCCTAGCCCTTCAGGATGACTAAGCTGTGAACAGAGAAGTAATTCAAAACCTTAAAAAAAAAAAAAAAGTGTCAAGCTACGGGGCAATCTTTAATAACAACGAAAATCCCAGTTCAGCAAAAACTGTTAACTTACTTGAGGCATTAACCTTACCACACAGTTAAGGATGCCTATCTTGGAAAAGATAGTGCCTAAGAAATTTAGGTACTGAACAGTATGGTTCCTACTTAGAAATAGCCTTGAGTGTGATGGAGAAAAAAGTCCAGCTTAGAGAGGTCCTCAGCTTTCAGGCCAAGAATTGAAAATGGTCATTGCTACGAAGTGGAAATAATATTCTCTATTAGGTTGAAGTTCACACTCCTAGTCATGAACTGGCAGTATAAAAAGACTGAAAATGAATTCCTTTTCTCTGGAGACTAACAAGAAACACAAGACTCCAGGAACTGGAACAATCTTGAGCTCTCCATTCTCCTTGGGTAAAGATATGACAGCCCACAGGCAAGGGAACATCATACTTAAACTGTGGGGATTCAAAAATACACTGGCAATCCTCATCATCACCAGTTTTTGAATTATATTTCTTCCTAATTTCCTTGTTCTGCTGTACTCCTTAATCTTGTGATTGCTTATTCCACACGCAACTTCCTGATACCTATGTCCCCTCTTCTTGTCTCCTGATAGTTTTTTCCTGCCCTGTCTACTTATGTCCTAACTAGCAGGACTGCAGCAGACATTACAAGGGAAAGTTTAGTCTTCTGTATCTTAAACCATGACAGAGAAGGGAAAGCAATTTTCTCCTCAGTTGGAGACAGGAAAAGTTTTGGAAATGACAGGAATTTTACCCCTATCAACAATTTTGACTTACTTCCTGGATTGGCAATGTATCAGGAAATCTCAACAGAGCTGGGAACACCAATCCATCCCCATGCTGATCCTACTCATGGTAACAGAGGAACTGGTGTGGGGATGAGGGTCTCTGATTGAAGAGACTCTTTTTTGGTCTAAACAGCCTCATACCAACTTCTTTTGATGACGGTTGAGCTCAAACCCACTTACCTCTCCTTTCAGAAGGAGTCAGGGTACATGAAGCTCAACTCTTTTGACGGCCTGGCACCATCATTACTTTTGTACAATGGTTTTCTACTTTAGAAAATCACATCTTATGGTTTCCCCCAATTCTTGTTTTCTAGTTCCCAGTATAATGTTTTGAAGCACCTCTTCAAACCCTAAGAACTTCTTCTTCTGGTAGTCTATGAATCTACAGAGATTCTGAGACAAAGCACCCCTAGGATAAAGTGGAGGAAAAATGCCCTTTATACATATAATTAGATCTGCTCAAAGGGTACAAATTAAGAAGTAAATGCAATGGAGCAAAAGTGGTATAGTAACAGGAAATATTTAATTTTCCAATCTCCACTTTCCATTTTTATAAACTGAAAGAAAAAATTTAATATATTACAAAATATCTGTACATAAACAAAGTAAACCCAATGGGAGGCAAAACAGAGAGAGAAAGGAATACAGTGTCAGTAACCTAATCAGGGAGAATGAGGTCACAACTGACACTTTTCTGATGCAGCATTCTCTCTCAAAACCTGCTGGTAACCATTTTAGTACTATAACTATATATGCATATTACACACACACACACACACACACACACACACACACAAGTGGTTTGGGTGATGTCTATGGCATAAGCTACAAGAAGTCCTACTTACAAGTTTGTGCTAACTGCCCTGCTTTTAAACTTATAGATTTGATGTTTGCTTCAAATTCTTATCATTCCAATGGACAGTTGAAGAAGAAACTAAAGAAACTGGGTCAAGCAAATTTGTTTTCAAAACCACAAAAATGATCATGGTCAAACCAGTTTTGCCTCTCACTTGTGAACAGAGTCAGATTTCTCATCTGTTCAAAATAATATGTTTCATGGACTTAATATCTCCCATGGTTCAATAATCAAAACCACTTCTGAATATAATTAACTTGGTTTGTAATTTTCTAATACCCAAGTAGAAATTCTGCCAAACCTTTACTTCCATCACATTTACAGATAACATAGCTGAAAAATTAACAAATACCTTTTCTTCCTCCACACAAGATATTCCAGGATATTTGAGTTTCTTTGTCCCTTTGCCTTTAGAAATAGTCAAAATTGCCAAATCTTTTCTTTTCAAAGGTTAGACTCCCAAATTGGGGGTGGGGGTTGAAATGGGATCATACATACACACAAACACACACCACACACATACACACTCACCCCATTACCTAATAGAAGGGATAGGGGAATGGAGACTTAAGTATATTATTTAGAATATTTGGCATAATTAAAAATAAGGGTTGGGGAGGGGAAAACATTATTGGTGACTGCTGATAACCAAAATACAATTAAAATACATAAGAGATTTTATTCATATTTGATGGAAAACCAATTTTTCTCACTGGATACTTTTGAAAGGATCCAGGCTTAAGTTCTCTAGTCAAAAATGGGAGAGTTGGGCCCAATGTCTTTAATTCAAATATTCTAAAATACAAAGGCCCATGTCTGAGGACTAAGAAGTCAACAGACAGAAGGTTCAGATGAACTTCAATGCAATTTACCAACAGCATGTCAGTGAGCCTAGCAAATCTAACTGGACTCACCGGTATAAAAAGCCATCAATGCCAAAATGGCTAGAAGTGTCTCTTTTTAATCAATGATTGGCCCTGAGGGCAAGGCCAGACCAAAACCCAGAGGATAATAAAGAAATACACACACCAGATATCTGCCTATTTCAGTAACAGGGGAAAATAGTCTTCATGTAAGTATCAGAAGAGGATTCTTCTTTCTTTACATTTTTTTTTTATTAACGCATCTCTCTCTCACAAGTATTGTTTATTTTTTAATATATGAACTTGGCATTGAAACATAAAACTTTACTTGAGTTCTGTAAACTCTTCTCCAAGATGCTGAAACACATTTTGCCTTTTCTTTGTAAAGGGGGGCTAACCTACATTCCACAAGCATCTAGGTCTGTGCAGATAATTTCTATAAATGTGTATGTTTTAAAAACACATTATATGCTGGTACTCACACACAACTGGAAGCCAGAATGAGAAACCTCCCAGGTTATCCCACCCTGAAAGTCTTCCCCTCTTTCATTTTCTGATAATAAAGCAAAATTCTTGCCATGAAGTTATAATTTAACCCCTTTTACCAAAACCAAATCTCTCTAGAGGAAAATCTTTAAAAGAATTGACAGGATATTCATGCTGATATGTGTGTATGTCAATACTGTTCTTTCTTATGGGATACTCTTTTAAAATTACTTTTTTTAAAAAAGGTCTCAGGTAGTGATATATCTTCAGAAAAATATTCACCCTATACTAAGTTACATTTCCATGTATTTTTAGGATGTATTTTTTTTCCTCTTTGACAATATTACAATGCTCTGTTTCAAAGGTTTTTTTTTACATAAAAAAATATGTGTAAACAGTATGCTAACTGATGTTACTAACCCTCCAGGTATGGAGGGATCATCTCTAACCCTACCTCAGCAGCAATGTCCTAGGCTGTTCGCATCTACAAATCAACTTCACCATCAGAACATGGTTTAAAAAAAAAAATTTAGAATTGAAGATTTACAGAGAACAATATAGGAGTTTGAATTTCCTTTCCTTTATTTCAAAAAAAGTAAAGAATTATCCCAGGTTCTTGGGCATCTCAACAATTAATTTTTTTTCCAAACAAATGCCTCAAAAAGAGAGCGATAGAGAGAAAGAGAAAGTCTATAAAGATGGGATAAAAAAGGTAAAGAGATGGGATAAAGTCTACCTACTTGCCCAAGAATGCCACTTTCTACAACCTGCTTCATGTGCAGGGAGGGGGGTGGGGGCATGTCTTTTCTCAAAGTGGAGCAAACTTTAAGAATGAGCAATTTATTTGGAAAAAAGGTATGTTCAAGATGCTCAATGGGTAAAAAAAGAGTTCACTTGAAAGCAAAAATGTGAGATGGTGGAGAGGAAGGAAACATTTATTTAAACCAGCCAGTCACTCTGTTTCCCTTAAAGCAAAAGCCTAAGAGCAGCTCAAATTCTGTGAACACTATTCTCTTAAAAAATAAAAAAACAAAAAGGAAAGAAACCAAAAAACCTAAATTCAAAAGAAACCATTAAAAAAAAAAAAACTTTAAGAAACTCTCCTGAGCCATCTCAAAATTGAAACTGTTTCCTTCTTCTGCTCAAGAAGTGTAGGAAATGAACTAATTAAAATTTACTTTTCAATTTAATGACCCTCTCCATATTCTCTACTTGTATTTACTAGGTAGAGTTGAAGTAAATATTCTGACTATATCCCATCCAGGAGGAACTGGTGCCAATATCACTATTTTATAAGTCACTTGCTAGGAGCAAGTGAGCAAGGAATACAACAGATAGCTTTGCAATAGCCAAATGCAGATGATTACCTCGCTCTGGCAAATTATTTCATTAAAGGTTCAGAGGACTGGATGGAAGAATGGATAGGGAAGGGATCTTTCAGGACTCTGAAGTCTCTAGGTTAGTAAGGAACTCCTCTCCCTCTTCCCCCTCTTGGAGGGACTCTCGTAGGCCCCCGATACACTTTGCCATAAGCAGAAGACTGAGCTGAGGACCCCCAGTTAAGGCTTGCTCCTGAGCTGCTGGTCCCAGTGGTTCCTGGCCCCAGCTCCCCATAGTTTTGCAATTTGGTCTCTGCATGTACCACAGAGTTGCTGCTTCCCTCAGCCTTCAGGAATGGTTGCCCGACCACTGAGTGTAATGCTAAGGGGACCCTGGCAAAACGGAGGTCCTGGTCCCCTGGGAACTGCACTGACCCTGTGCCCTGGTAACTGCTGGACTCCCCAAGGTGGCTCACAGAGCCCGAGAAGGTCCTGTTCTTCACCAGGGTCTGGGCCAAAGATTCTGTCAAGGCTGGACCAGAGTTGCGTTCATCAGTGTCAGTGGCACTGAACCCTGTTTCAGGCCCGTCAGTGTTTCCGTAAGTCCTGTTAGGATGGGGTCGGGTGGAGTAATCCATTGATCTCAAGGCCTGGTGCTCATGTGGCAGGTGGCCAGGAGGCTCTGCTTCAGGCTGGGATAAAAGTTGCAGCAAGGCGGCTGTCACGGCTGGGTTCAACTCCTGGGGGGCGCTGGAAAGATCGCCTTCAACCAGAGGGGGTGGAGGTGGCGGCGGTGGAGGTCCGGGGGGCTCAGGGGGCCTCTTCTCTGGTGGAAGAATGTGAGGAGGACATGCTGTGGAAGGGTTACTTCTTTTAAACACCATCTTAAAAATCACATGTGATTATAAACACAAACACACACACACACACTGCCCAACATAAACAAATATCAATACAAGTAACCAAATATATATATAAAGCAAAAAACCTTGGGATCAGGAAATCGCAATTTATAAATAAAATCAAGCGATTAAAAGTAAAACAGTTGCATTTTGGATCTAACAGCTGGTGTTAAAATCATGTATTTCAAACGATTGTCCTGATTTTTGTCTGAGATCTCCTCCATTTCCTTCCTTAAGGAACTGTTCTAATATGTAGGCTGTTGGTAGCCTCCCCACCCCTTTTTGCTGTTGGATCAAAACATTAATGAAAATAAAGTAGAAAGAAGGAAGATGAGAGGAACAATACATATGCTGTGGTCACATATCTAGGACATAATCTTGCTGTACAACAGGAAACTTTGTATGGATTTAGCTAACACATTTTACAGAATGTCTGGTGATATCAGGTTAACACGTAAAATAAAGCTAGAAGAATATACAGGTGAGATGAAATTAGTAAAAACCTTTCATTACCATCATGTATACATATACACTTGCTTCTCCCAGTTTGAGCTCCTTCTGCCCATAATCACAGTCTGAGGAAAACCACCGTACTGTCATTCAGCTTCCTATGTTACAGTAATTATAAAAAGTCACTACAGCAATGTCATGCAGAATGGGCTGTTGATAAACATTTGTTTATCTTGGAGACAGTGAGAAGAGTATTTAGAAATGTATTGAACTAATACTATACTCTGTCTTTCCAAAGGTCTTACTAGAATCATTCCCTAGACATTTTGTTACCCACAACTGGATTAATTTGCCTAACCATGGCAATCATTGTCTGATAATGAACTCCTGCCAAGGCAAGAGACTAGAAATGTAAAATGGTGTGAGTTTGAGGACACACAAAACCAAGTAGTCAGAAGCATGCCTTTAGAGTTGGGAGTTACCTTGCTGAAGAAAAAACTGTTTTGGGATATCTTTCAAATGACTGATTTTTCTGTTCCCTAATGAAGCATATTTTTAAATGTTCATATAATCAATTCTTTATTATGAGACAGTGATATAAAGTCATTACTCAGGCAAGCCAAAAGTAGTTTTTATAATTATAACAATTAGGTATTTTGGTAGCATATATACCACAATTCTATTTTGCAAAAACAATCAGTAAAGTAAGCATACCCTTAGTGGGCAGATGAAAGTATTCTGAAAATACTACAAAATTGTTGAGCAGTGGAGGATAAGGTCAGGTGCTATACGTAAATACAATTAGGGTGACCAAGAGTCCCAATTGCCTGAGACTGAAGAAGGTTCCCAGGTTTAAAACTTTTGGTTTTAAAACCAGGACAGTACAAGGACAAGTTGATCATCCTATATACGGTACCCACTCAATTTTTTGTTAACAGACTGGCTGGCTGACTAGATGGTAGAGAAAGCTAAATTAAAGGATGAAAAATTAGCTATAGAAAACTCACAACTTGAAAAGTAGACATCCAAAAACAGGAGAGCTAACTGGACTACAAATATCTATAGATTTCAGAGTTTTTCACTATCAACACTACACATCTCACTACATAAGAACATCACAGTACCAGTTATTTTAAAAAGTATTTTTGGTCTATACATGAAATGGAACACCAGTTTTTTTGTTTGTTTGTTTGTTTTTTTTAATACTAAGGGCAAACAACTTTAAAAATGCCTAACTGCAAAAATGGACAAAGCTAAACTTATTTTCTTCCATCTATACTACATTTCATATTCAAACTTTGCCTTTCATACAAATAGTTTTAGTTGTATTTCAATAGGACTAATTCTTGAGCTCACATTCTTTCACATTTAGGAGAGGATGAAAACTATTTCAAAATAGCAAAGGCAGACTGGTTGCAAAGAACTATTAAAGGCTAATAAAACATCTTAAGAATTAAAAATAAAGATCACATTAAAAAAAACATAGTTATAAGATTTAAAGTGTTAACAATATTGCCAACCCTGAACAGTCTGTACCAGTGGTGAGAGGGATCAATGAAATATACAAATAACTGAAAATTTCACTTTAGTAATTAGATTCAACCATAACCATTTCTCAACAAGTACAGAATAGCTAAGTGAAGTGAAGTCGCTCAGTCGTGTCCGACTCTTTGTGACCCCATGGACTGTAGCCCACCAGGCTTCTCTGTCCATGGGATTTTCCAGGCAAGAATACTGGAGTGGGTTACCATTTCCTTCTCCACAGAAGAGCTAAATAGTAGCCAAAGTGATAGATTTTTACTTTCTCTGGCTAACTCAGTCTGCCCTCTGGTGGAAGCGCCGATGAACAGCAAAACAGCCACATAAGAGGTAGCAGGAGCAAGATAGAGGCACAGGAGAGTCACCAACTGGATAATCCAGAAGTGACTGGAATAATTAGGGATGGCATTTTTACTCTCCTCTGAAAAGTAAATCCAGTAATTTCTGGCCATGAGCTAGGCCTAAACTTTAGTTCATTTTCACCATTTGGCTGACAGCTTGACTTAATTACTGGGCGAATTTCTTTCAATCACTATGCCATTTAACTTGAATAACTTCTTTCAGTTATTGATCATAATTTTTTTTTTTTGGTTGGTGAGGGGGTGGGTGGTGGTACAAGGGAGGAGAGTATGAGAGATGAGACAAACAGACCTGCTTTAATTCTAGATTTGCTTTCTCTGTTATTCCACATCCCAGAGTCTCTTAAAAACTATTGAAATTGTTATGACAAAATAGCAAAGTGAATTAAGAAACACATTCATTAAGAAAGTACAGGAATTCTAGTTCTGCCTCTGCCAATAATATGGTGACAGTAGTGGGACCATAGATAGGCTTAAATTCCCTAGATTGCAGTTTCCTTATCCACAAAGTAAAGAGGGTAATTTATTTGTTATCTTTTTTTTAAAACTTTACATACAACTTATTTGATCCTGTACCAGTGGAAATAAGGCATATACTCTGCACCAACCAATTTGAAATGTGAATGCAACACCCTAAAAATTGAAGGTTAGTGTATTCCAACAGCCCTTGTACATCTTCTCATTTCCCCAATTCATGGGGTCTTCATGGACAGCAAAAATTTCCAAGGAGTTGAAAGCACTTACAAATAAGTAAAGATTTTAGAAATAAAGACTGTGAATCAGAATTGACTAGAAAATTTAAACTTCTTTTCCCCTAATAAATTGCATGCTGTGCTTATGTAAGATCAAGTTATACATATTTCCTTTTTTTGATTAAAAAATAATAATAATGTTCAGTTCCTAATCTGGGGTCCATTCACTTATCCTTCAGGAACACAGATTTAAAGAAATCATTTTTATATGCTATTTTTTGGAAAGGAAATGTACGGTGTTAATTACCTGCTTAGAAATCTTCTCAAATCATTCTTTGGGAGATTAACAATGATATTTTATTAGGGCTTTCCTGACTGTATGTTTCCAGGAACTCAGTACCTAGCATCCACTGTTCTAGAGTACAAGTGGCTATTTGTACAATCTGATAATGATTTGCTTGGAAGGCAGATTTTCAAGTGCTAGTACTAGTTGACCACCACACACACAGTGGTTCAAGATGCATCACTAGCTACGGCTGTGGTTTTCTTGTGTGAGAACACAGGGACTTTACTTACCTACTTCCTAGGAAATGGAAAAATGGAAAAACAATCAGTATACGAAAGGTGCTTTAAGAAGCTTTGAGACTTAAATAAAAGAAGTTGGGCAAGAAATACATCACTTGGTGCTATGTTCTTCTGTAGACTAAGTTACAGAAAAACTGAAACTGAGGCCACTGATGTGAAAAAGAAAACATTAGAGACTTTTAAGAGGATCAACAGCACCTGAGCTCAATGAGATTCATGACCGGTCTGTTTACCTGCTGCCTCCTCCTGTGGCATTGTGGGAGTTCTTCGGGGCCCCTGTGGCCCACTGTTCTTGTCACTGTTGCTTTCCTCCAGGTTGCCTGCTGGCTCCTGGGTTTTCATCAGTTGACTCAAAAGAACTGCCAACATATTCTGCATGTCAGCTGGTGTGCTTGAAGCTTCAGGGGTTGTCTGTTCTGCTGAAGGTTGGACCGCTGGGGCAGGGGCTATCTCCTTCAAAGATTCCTCTGGGGCTGTGGGCTCTGAGTCCTGCTGTTGGGAAGTGGCAGCCGTTAGGGCACTGATGGATTGGTTCAGGGCCTCCAGCTGCTGTTGCATCTCTGGGTTGGAGTGGATGTTAAGCAGCTGCGCCATTTGAGGAATGCTCAGGTCCGTTTGGCTCTGCAGCAGGTTCAGTAACACTGCCAATTCACTTTGATTCAACTGCTGTGTGATATCACCGAGGCCTGTGGAGAGACAGTGGAACCAATATAAGAGGATGAGGCAAGGCAAGGCAAGGACCTTTGCCGTCTTCAACTGACAAGAGCAACTTACAATATCCAATGAATGAAGTTTCATTTTGAATATCTCATTTTTCATGCCTCCAATTGTGACACATTTGTTGTATAAATACTCTTTATATTTTCACTTAAAAATACAGGGACTAATTAAAATATCTCTGTATAGACTTTATCTATATTCTTCAAGGTCAGTGATTTTCAGCCCTTACTGTACATCAGGAGAGATTTAAAATTCCAAAGCCTTAGGTCCTATCCCTAGAAATCTGGCAACTGTTCGGAGGTGTTTATGTTTAAAGCTTTTTAGATGATTATAATGTGTAGCCAGTGTTGAAAGCCACTGTTTTAAATAGATAATGAAGGAAAAGTGAGCCAAGGAAGGAAGTTGTAATTCAGAAAAAACAGTTGTACCACAGGAGAGCTACTTTGTTGCTTATAAAAATTCATTATTACACAGTTTTGGATATATTTAGATCAAATAACAGTCCACAGAACTAACTGCATTTAGTGACTGTGATTTAACATGATTAAATTCTAAGGTCTTATCAAATCTAACACAGACAGGGCTCTAATTATATGTTAGTGAGCCATGGGTAAACTAATCTTTAAATTCAGCTTACCTAATTCACTACTTTATGCCACACACTGAATTGAGATATTAGTTTTCAGGATAGGGAAATAATCTATTTTAAGTTTTCTAGACCACACATATAAAACTGGGCTTATCTCCTTTTCCCCTTACATAATGAGGATACCAAACTCTCTACTAATTTTTCAGTGGCTAAAAATTAAAACACACACACAGACACAAACCCTTACACTTGACCTTCAAAATCTGCCAAGTGCTTAATAAAAGCACAAAGGCTCCTTCCCAGCACTGACCTATTGCATCCCCAGCCCCAGGTTCCACCTTGCCAGGAGCAGGCTGAGGTGGTGCTGGGCTGCTGTTCTTTACAGGCTCAGCACTTGTCCCTGAGATAGTTTCTTTTCGAGAGGCTTTGGGTGGAGGTGGCTCTTCTACCAAAACACCACTTTGTCGCTGCCGTCGCCGTTTCTTACTCCATAATTCATGGCAATCCTGCCAGTGGGGGAGGCTGGAAAAAGACAAAAGGGGAAATGTGTGTGGGAATGTGCACTACTGAGTGAATGGAGGAACAAGAGATTAAAATGGGAAGGCAAAGAGCAAGGGGAAATGGAAAGGATAAAGAAAATATTAAAATAACCAGAAAAGTTAGTAAACAGCAGCAGCGTAAATAGAATCACGGCATATGGTAGTCTGAAGAACTAAAGATCCAAATGCCCAAAGGATTTCTTTCTACAGTGAGAAATGAAGATCTTGCTAATAACAGAGACACACCTGCGCTATAAAAATGTCCATATTCCAGTCAAATGGTTAAGTTTTATAACTGTTTGTGCTTAGCATAACAAAAATTAAGGAGACTTTTTTTTCTTGGTCAAATTTTAATAGGGAATAAACAGAACAAAGGTGACTGCCTTCTTAATATTTACAAAAAGCCCAGGCAAGGTAGTAATTTAAATCTTGGAACCACATGAGCACATTGTAATTAAACCATCTCTGTGTAAAATCAGTTTATGTGTTACTTGGTCTCTAAAGACCAAAAAACTGGTTCTTTTTTCTTTCTGCCCACTGAATTTCCATGACCGAATATTTTCATTTGTGAGGTTTAATACATTTCTGGACTTTCCAATACTCAATAAATTCCAGTAAGTTAAATCTTACCACAACACAGATTACCACAGCCAAAATTTCCAATTTTTGCTAAAAAGCTTACATACTTCAGCCACATTCAATGCCTCAAAATTCAAACACAATAAATCAATTAAGATATTTCTTTGGATTATCAGATTTGTAGTTATTACCTGTTCATATACTAACATCTCATACATTTAAGATACAGTATTCCTATAAGAAAGAAATGCCCGTAAACTCGGATGTGAAAGTTATAATGCTGTCAGTGAAAGTCCAAAGGTTTTTATCAGAATGTGAGATGGGGAGTGTAGAACCTCTGAGGATCCCATACAATAGAGAAAATTAATAAAATTCTGATAGAAGAAAGACACATTCAGAGACCATGTTTTCTATATAAAAATTCAGGACATATGGCCTGATAGATAAACTACTGGTTCGATCCCTGGTCAGAAAACTAGATCTCACATGCCACAACCAGGAGTTCTCATGCCACAACTAAAGATCCCACATGCCACAACTAAGACCTGGTGCAGCCAAACAAATAAATATTTTAAAAAATAAATACATAAAATTAGGACTGTTCTTGCACATATGGGGTAACATGATCATTGCAGATATAAGGAATTAAAAAAGATGAAATGTTTAAAAACCTCTCTATTTGGTTGGCCACTGCAGCTTCTTTTTTAAAAAATCTATTATTTTTAGTTTCTCAGGCTTAGAGTCACTACAAGGCCACCAGCACTTACTCTGGAGGATCCATTTTGCTGAGCTCAACATCTTTAAGGAAATCACTCTGTAGAGTCTGTTCAGCTGTACAACGTTTGCTAGGATCTAACGTCAGCATGTGGTCGAGTAAATCAAGTGCTGCTGAAGGAATGCTGTGGAAAGGAAGAGCAAAAGAACAAGTTCACAATGACTCCAGTTCTTAAGCCTGTAACTTTATGCCAAAGGTCTCTGAATTTCCAACTCCATGTAAAAACCATGGGAAGGGAGTCGGAACCTGGCTAAACAAGAAAGCAGATTTGCTTCCACACAGGATTCAAGAAATGCAATAGTACCACAGGTAGAAAACATGAAGCCTTGAATGCAAGACTATGATGAAACTCATAATGCTCAAAAATAAAATGTTTTCCTACAGTGTGTTGGCATAATAAACTGGGATAGCACTAATTCCCCAGGACAGGAAAAAGCTAAGTCCAAACAACAGCCAAACACATAAACAAATAGATGTACATATTTGTCAAACTCACAAAGAGAATTCTTCTCGTAGGCGCCTTCTATATTGCTTCTTCGGTTTCATTGTATTGAAGTAGGGCAGCTTGATAACATCAGGCCACACAGCTGGACAAGGGCTACCACAGAGTCGACTGAAAACAAAGCAAAAAGCAAGAACAAGGAAGTGAGTGAGCATTATAAATTTTAGGAATTCTAGAAGCAGAAATGATTACCTGCTCAGGTATGGGGGCTTTTGGCTTATTAAACTAAAAGGCATGCAGAGAGGTAAAACCTGACCTCACTGCTTTAAGGACAGAGGAGTTGGTTAAAAAACAGTAATGAGAAAATACTGGCACAATAGTCTAAAACGATTCACATATTTGCTTTGTAAAACACGTTCTTAATGTCCCACATAGATTTTCATTACCAGTTTTGTTCTGTTCAGTTAGCATTAATTTCAAAGAGCTGAACTGGTCCTATAACATCCTTGTTGAACTAGCAGAGGAGAGCTTAAGACTGGAATTCTGATGGAAAACTGAGTTTACTGCGTAACACATAATGGGTTATACACTACCTTTTAAAAAAAGTGTATATTAGCTTGTCATATTCTTCTCTTTAATCTTATTGCAAAACAAAACAAAAAACAAAATTCAAATTCCATCCCAATCCCAGACCTTACTCAAACCCTCTATTAAAGGCTCTTTTTTATAACTATCTGTTTACATGATGCATCACTTACTAAACTCTGAGTTCTTTGAAGGCAGGGACCTATTTCTGAATCCTAAAGTTAAACAGTGATAGGAATTTGTTAGAGAATAGGCTCAATGAATGTTTGCTGAATAAAGTTGATCTTAATCTAACCTAAATAAGAATAAACAACTACTCTGAAAACAGCATGCTTTTACATGAAGAACTAATAAACACTATGCAAATTAAGTAACTGAAATACACTTACTTATATATATATGTATATATATGTATGTATATGTGTGTGTGTGTATATATATATATATACACACATATACATATACATACACACTTTTTGTATACAGCCCATGACAAAATATATGGTAAACCTGACTGAAGAGAAACTTACTTGGACATAAGGAGCATAAAATCATTTAGTAGAATGAATGAAAAGTATTAGAAATTAGAGGATGAGATTACTGATCAACCTTGGGCACGCAGAGCACATACACAGCTATACCTGATGAGTTCTAGCTGAGCCAGTTCCAGATTGGCTTGAAAAATAGGCTTCTTTGTGAATAGTTCCCCAAGAATGCATCTAGAAAGAATAAAATTGAGAGGTCAGAAGAGAAATCCCTGGAGCTTATTTAAAGTGTATTTCAATAAACTTTTATAGTGTATCAGGTTGCATCTAATATACTAAAAAAGCCCAAAACTAAGGGCCTGACTTTCACAAAAGAAAATAATTCTTATGGTGAAAATAATATTAAAGATTAAGATTTGCTGGTAGATCAAATTTTTGCCACCTATAAAAGACAGTCTATAAGTAGAAACAAGAAGTCAAGGGACTTTCCTGGTAGTCCAGTGGTTAAGACTGTGCTTCCAATGTAGGGGGCATGTGCTTAATCCCTGGTGGGGGAACTAAGATCCTATGTGTCACATAGTGTGGTAAAAAAATAAAGAAAAAAGGAGTCAAGAGTCCTTTTCTACCAATTCCACTGTAAATTTAAGGAAATAGCTAAACACTAAAAAACTCCTCACTTCAATTTTACAAAGATGCTGAGCAATTCCAATAAGAATAATATTAGCCTTTTTCTTCATCTGCTCTGCAGAATGGGCACTATATACAGCCCTCTTGACATTATATTTGTAAAGTTCATTGTCATCAGTTAGAATCAGTTTCAACAGGACTTTCAAATATGCTTAAATTCTTTCACCATTTTGAAAAGGCCTTTCAAAACTATATTGACATATTTACACAGTCTCCAAGTATCTCTCGATAAATTATTTATTAATTATAAAAGGAAAGCTAGTAACTATTTAGTAGTAAAGAGAACAACACCTTAGCTAAGTGACCAAAGTAACATCGCCAGAAAAAGGTCAGCAGGGTTCATGTGAGTACAAATGTAATACCGTAAAAAGAACACTTCTGAAATATGAAAGAATGAAATTCTGCCATCTGCAACATGGATGGACCTAGAGGGTATTATGCTTAAGTGAAATAATTCAGACAAATACAGTATATTACCATTTATATGTATAATCTAAAAAATAAAACGAATGAAAGAATGTAACAAAGAAGGAACAAACTCACAGATATAGGGAATAAACTAATGATTACCAGTGGGGAGAAGAAACTGGAAAAGAGCAATCTAGGGGTAGGAGACTATGTATAAAATAAATAAGCTACAAGGACAGGAATACAGTCAATATTTTACAGTAACTTGAAATGGAATATAATCTACAAAAATTCTGAATCATTATGTTGTATACCTGCAACTAATATTTTAAATTAACAAAACTTAAATTTCAGCCAAAATCAAAACCGAAAAAAAGCCAAGTAACTGTTCCAGATTAAGAATGAAAACTAAATGTAATACGTGCTACTAAACTGGATCCTCTATTACATGAGGTATCGTTGCCAGGATATTATGAGCGTACTGACAAAATTAGTGTGTGAATATACAGAACTACTGGAGAAGGAAACGGCAACCCATTCCAGTGTTCTTCCCTGGGAAATACCATGGACAGAGGAGCCTGGCGGGCTACAGTCTGTGGGATCACAAGAGTTAGACATGATTTAGCAACTACACCACCACCACTACCATATAAAATTACTTTCAAATGGTTCTGGAAAAAAGATATATATATAGTACACATATACAAACATACATTTTATTCTATGAATATACTGTATGTTATATTACATATAAGTACATATATATATTATATATACATACAACACACACACATATATAGGTATAAAATATATGAATATAAAAGAAATGTAGGGCTTCCCTGGTGGCTCAGTGGCAAAAAAATCTGCCTGCTGATCAATGCAGGAGTCACAGGTTCAATTTCTGATCTGAGAGGATCCCACATGCTGCAGAGCAGCTAAGCCTTTGCACCACAATCACTGACACTGTGCTCTAGAGTCTGGGAGCCACAAGTACTGAAGCCCATTAGAAACCACCACAATGAGAAGCCTGAGCACTGCAACTAGAGACTAGCCCCCGCTAGTCACAACTAGAGAAAAGCCCATGCACCAAGAAGTCCCAGCATAGCCAAAAATAAATAAATAAAATTATTTAAAGAAGGAAATGTGGCAAGTTAAAAATCAGTAAAACTAACATAAATAATCTTAAAATAATTATGTTGAGTAAAAGCTGCCAATGTGAAAAAAGAACATGTACATTATGCTTCTGTTTACCACAAAATTCCAGAAATATAAATCAATCTAAAGAGTGAGCAGAAGAGTGGGTGTGGGGAATGGGATGACGTGGACAGTAAAGAGGGACTACAAAGGAACACATGGATAATTTTGCAGCACATTACTTTGGTTGTGGTGATGGTTTTACCAATGTCAAAACTTAAATTATACACGTTAAATATATGCAGTTTATTATAAATCTCAATTGAAAGGTTAAAAAAAATAGTAAATCTGAATAAAGACTATACTAACATTCTTTGTACTATCCTAGTATCTTTTCTAATTATTTCAAAATAAATTTAAAACATGAAAAAAATTACATCAATACTCTATATACTTTTTTATACCTGAAATATTTTTTTCAAAATGTGAGGAAAGAAAGAAAAAAAAAAAGGACAACAAATCTCTTTTCTGGCCTGTGTTCTGAAATGAGATTTATTTACAAATACTTCTGAAACCAGTGTTTACAGTCAGCCCTCCATATCTGTAGGTACCATATCCACAGATTAAACCAACCATGAACTGAAAATATTCAGAAAATAAATTCCAGAAAGTTTCAAAAAATCAAAACTTAAATTTGCCACGCTGGCAACTACTGGAGCATTTACAGTGTTTAGGTATTATAAGCAATCAGAGATTATTGAAAATACAGTGGAGGATATGTGGGAGGCTGTGTGTAGGCTATATGTAAACACTATACCATTTAATATAACACACTTGAGCATCTTGTAAACACTACACTATTTAATATAACACACTTGAGCATCCCCAGGATTTTGCGTGCAGGGGGTCCTAGAACCAACCCTGCTGTGGGCACGGAGGGATGACTATAATACAGTTTAACTTTGAAATTCTTTAGCTTGACAAAATTTGAGAAAGCAAAAAAATGTAGCTTTTAAAGTTTTCAGCAACTTTCTTTTAGCATTTGTTAACCTCAAATTCTTACTTCCAATAGTCTCTCAAACCTTATCCAGAGAAAAAAAAGCATAAGCAAAATTTGTTTCTAATATTAACTGCCAAATCAAATTCCAAATACAGTGTTATCACAACAGGTAAAATAAAACACAGAAAGAACAACCCTGCTGAGTTTACAGACTCTAGGTACAATGTGTTGTACTAGTCTGTGTGGTTTCTCCCTTGATTTTCACCCTGAACTGCTCTGCTCCATCGATTAATTCTGCCAAGAACATCCCACAAAAACATCTTCAGAGAGACTACCACAATCAACAAAGTATTAAGTGCACATCAAAAGTCAAGCAAAATCTCAGTTCAATGAGTCACTGAGCTTTTAAAGAAAGCATAATTTTCTACAATTTTAATTTGCAACTGCGTTTTTGTGTTTTCAGTTTCTAGTCCTTCAGTGAGGAAGACATTGTTATGTAATCAACACTTGGCTACTGCATTGAGGTGGTAGATTGCACAGAAATAATACCAACAGAGCTATGAACTTTCCCTGTGCATCTTAATGGGGCGTTAACTTTACAGCCTAGCTGTGACAATTTAAAAGCTAATACTGTTAAAGCAAATAGTCCAGAACACAAACACACCCAGCTTGAGTCAGTAAAATTTAACTAAAGCTTCATTTGAGTTGGGTAGGCTACTACAGAAATTAAGCTCTTTCTCCATCACCCTTTTCAATTTTGAAATAAAAGCCCCGTAGTTCTCCTTTGAACGAATGACATTAATAGAGGAGAGAAAGGATGGAAAAAAGTGATATGCTCCCTGTTTAGTATATGTGTCAGAATCCTAAAGTATGGAGGTCAAGGTCAGTGTGCATAAATAATACAGCTTAAGAAACAATTAACTAACATGACCCATTTAAAATGTCTATGCCCCTAACATACAAACTGTGGTCTCTAAATATAATTTTCTACTAAAAGGACACCTTAAGAGAAATGGCCGATTCCAGGTCTGTGGCAGGAAATGAACTAGATGAGACTAGAACCAGAAAACAATAGAGGCTATCAATTCCACTATGGTTGAGTCAAAAGGTCCCAAGAATTAACCTGAATAAACTCCCAATGATCGAAGTCTAGACAGTTTGAAGAGGAATAAGGATGATAACTCTAATGAATTAAAACATGTCAAATATGTTTAAATCCATGAGTTCATAATGACACTAAAAACCAAACCCCAAACAACCTCTTCTTTGGTCATCTTTGGAGGATAACAGTAAGCTACCTTATTATTTTGAAAACTAGTAAATAAAATGAAAGATTTAAACCGTTAATAAAACCCTTTAAAAAACTTTTGTTTTGGCCCCACCCAGGTGGCTTGTGGAATTTCAGCTCCCCGACTAGGGGCTGAACCCATGCTCTCACCAGTGAAAATGTGGAGTCTTAACCACTGGACTGCCAGGTAACTTCCTAATTAAGCCTTTTCAATATCATTTGTACCCAAGGTTAGCCAAATAGATAACCTTTCTTTATTCCAAGAAAGAATGAAATGATTAGAATATCATACCACAAAAATCCCAAATGAATTGATGGATGCAGACCACTAATAGCTAACAACACTTCCAAACGAGACAATTATATATTATTACATAAAGTGGTGTGTGTACATGTAGCTCCACTCCAATAGGGATGAATATTTTATTAGACATTGTTTAGAACTGCCTGTGTAAGAGGATAATAAAAGTTGACTAACTTGCAATGAATTTTTAAAAATTGTTTTTAAATTTTCTACAGATAATGCACCCAGTTATTGCCTGTACTCTGGACAAGAGGCTCCCACTGCTTTCTACCCCCAACTAGGATATACAAGTAACTATGTGATCTGTCAGAAGTATATAAAACCACCTGTAAAATAGTTTCAGGGTCAGTGGGTATTGGGAATCAGACCTGCACTCACCTACAATTTATAGGAAATAAAAATAGAGAACTATGCAAAAAAAATCACCATGAAGATGCAATAATCAGCAAAGTCTAGATGGTGAGAAACTCTATAGGACAAGTAAACCAATTTCTTCTAAAAAAAAAAAAAATTATAAGGAGGGGGGACCTAAGAGAGATGGAGGGGGAATCTATAATTAAAAGATGAGATATCAATTGCAGTCTATGAATCTTATTTGAAACTATGTGTCTGATATTAAGAAATATTTCACAGATTTCTTTGAACTCTGGCTAAAAGTTGATCCCTATCCTTCTGAACTTAAAGAAGAGCTGCAAAAAAAACAAATGGAGAGATAAAACATGATACAAGTTCATCAGTATGTGAGTTACAAACAAAAAAAAGATGAAAGGAATCTTACCCACAGCTCCAAACATCTATCGCTGGTGTATAACGCTCCTCTCCCAGCAGAAGTTCTGGAGGTCGGTACCACAGAGTAATAACTTTGTTTGTATAAGGACGGCTGAAAAGTAAAATACAACCATGACCTAAATTTATAATGGTTTCTGATGAAAAATACTTATATAATTAAATGCAAATTAAAACAGCTGTCAATTGGAGATGGGATCATCAAAACAGCTCCATAGCAACCCAACAGTTCAAAAGTAAACTGGACAGAAGGTGATGAAGAAATAACTTCCATTCCAATTTGGGTTGATTTATTTCAGTCTAAAGCAGGTTCAAGAATTCAGAAAGAATTAAGTGTCTGAAATCTAGGTGGTAACACATTTAGAAAATTATGGAACTCTTCAGTTACTGCAATTTACAGAATACTAGCATATCCAAGAATAAAAAGGGCTTTTTCCTATTTCCCATATGTAATTTTGATGAATGACTCACCTCTCTTCAGAATTATAGAGCCGAGCAAGTCCAAAATCTGCTAGTTTGATCTGACCACTGTAAAACAAAAATAATTATTTTCATAAGTAACAACAGGAGCTTCCAAATTACACTTAAAAAGTCAAGTGCTGGAACTTCCCTGACAGTCCAGCAGTTAAGACTCAGAGTTTCTGCTTCAGGGGGCACAGGTTCAATTCCTGATCGGGGAACTAAGATCCCACATGCAACAAGATGAGACCAAAAATAGAAAAGTTAAGTGCTAATTTAGGAGTTAAAGGAATTACAAAAATGAATTTTAACCTTTTAGTTCTGCTCTTAATGGTAACTCTCCCAGATTAAGTTTCTTTGACCACACCACTCCGCAAAGCCTAAGGGAGTTTTTTTTAAGACTACTATTATGTTTTTGGATTTGATTCCTTAACTAAATATTTCTTTTATTTCTTGGCAAACAAAAGTGACTAGAACCTGCTAGATTAAATACTTACGGTTGGGAAAAAATTGAATGGGCTATTTCAGATTAAGGGAGATTTAAGAGGCCTAACAACTAAATCCAATTCATAATCCCTGACTGATTCTGGTTTGAACAAATTAGCTCCACAAAAGACTGTTTTTTTATTCTGGCCACGCCATGGGGCTTGCTGGATCTTAGTTCCCCGACCAGGGATTGAATCTGGGCAACAACAGCAAAAGTGCCAAGTCCTAACCACTGGACTTCCAGGAAATCCCTACAAAAGATATTTTTGACATAACTGAAAAAATATAAAATATGGACTGTTAGAAAATAATATATAATAATTTTGTCAGAGATTTAGAGTCAAACATCCTGATGTAATTTACTTTAAAATAAGTAAGGCAGAAAAGGGAGCAACTACAGCAAAATGTTAATTGTTATATAATGTTAATGTTAAAGAGACCACATCCATGTTTCACTCTGCTAAATATCCTTCCTTTGACATTGAATCAAGTAACATTTTAATAAAATGCAACACAAAATTCTGGGAAACTATTTAAACTATAATTAACTATTGGATTAATCATACCTATCTCAATTTTTGTGTGCAGTTTGTGTTACCTCTTGGGGAATGAAAAGCCAGCTGACTTTTTTTAAAGAACTGGGGATATCTCAGGTGTTTGATAGCTCAGATCTAGCAGAAAGATGAGATAGAAGAGGGGGGAAAAGGCTATTCTATGAGGTGCTCCTCAAAATCTGAGCAATAGGACAAAATATTAAAGCCAGGTAACTACTACCAACAAAATTTTACATTAAATCAACTCAACATTCCTAGTAAAGATTATGGGCACCTTACCCACTTGCCCCATACCTCATCACATTTTAAGTTCAACTTATAAGCAATTTTTGAGAAAAGCAAAAAGGAAAGAAATAGCTGTCTTGAGTCCTATATTGAGACAAAAAGGGTTCCTCAAATTCCTTGGCATCCTTACTTTGACCCCAAGACTCAAGGGAAGTTCTACTATGGTACGACTTAAAAGTTAAAATGGCAATAGAGGCACTTTCTCGGTGATCCAGTGGTTTAAGAATCAGCCTGCCAATGCAGGGAACACGGGTTTAATACTTGCTCTGGGATGATTCCATTTGCAGCAGAGCAACTAAGCCTGTGCACCACAACTACTAAGCCCACACTCCGCAACCAGAGAAGCCACCACAGTGAGAAGCCTGCACAGCGCAGCTAGACAGTAGCCACTGCACAGTGCAACTAGAGAAAGTCCAGGTGTAGCAACAAAGACCCAGTACAGCTAAATAAATGAATAAAATCAACAATTAATTAAATTTAAATAAATAAAAACTTTAAAAAGATGGTGGAAATGATAAAATATATTTTAAAAAAAGCAATAGATATATGGCTATGGAAAATTAGGCTAGACCTAAATATTACCAGAACCTAGTTTATTTCCTAATCCATCCCCACACCCTCTTACTCTCAGTAGATAACCTTCTTCACTGGAAACATGTCATCTGTTAGGTGGGAGCTATTTAACATTGTTTTACCTATACTTATTTACACCTCTAACCTTGCTTTCTCCTTTTCCTTCAATTACAGAAAAAATATGTCAATCTCTTTTCCTGTTCAAGGATAATCCATACTACCACCTCTGGCTTTGATGCCATCTCCTCTAAAATCTTAATCCTTTAAATTACTTTGGTTCTTTCCTGAATCATCAACTTTCCCCTCTTTATTGACTTTCATTTTCCTTAGCATTTAAACATGCTCAAAGCTCTGCATCCTTCATAAAAAATTAACAAAAACAATTTAAGTCACAACTACAATCACCTTCCCACTAATTATGCTACCCACCCACTTACCCCACACTTTCACCACGCACCTTTTTTATTCTCTTCTTGGGTCCTAAAACCTATTTACATCATCTATAACCACTCATTCATTAAACCTGCTAATTTTGCATTCATATTTCCTTATTTTCTTCTGATCTATCTGACCAGTTTCTCAGGTTTCATCTTCTCATATCTTTTCTATGCTTGGTAACTCCTGAATCTACACTGCTAGTTTGAAACTCGCATGTGATCATATGCCTACTTGGTATCACTACCCTGGATATACTATAGTACCCTGAATATATTATAGTACGGGGTTTCCCCTTTCACCTCACGCATCCTGTTCTTCCTGTATTCCCTATAGTGACCACTGTGCCGCCCATCTAGATAGTTTCTCAAGTGAGAAATCTTTGAGTACACTGATTGATTCCCCACCATTCACTCTCTCAAGTCTACTGATCTACCAAGTCCATGCTGTCCATCCTCTACTAGCAACGCCTTGGTTAGTTTAAGTTCAGACCATTTCTTATGACGTTTTTAATAAGTCTATGTGCCCCCAGTCCACACCCTATATAGTGACCATTCAGTGATTTTTCTAAAGCAGAAGACTAATTGGTCTCTCCTATAGCTAAAATAATTTGGTTTCATTTATAGTTGTGTAATTAAGATAAACATCACGAAGCCCAACCCCCTCTCCTCCCTCTCTCATCAACTGTTTTCCCTTCTTCATCCAGCTGAGGACTCCTCTCTACGCCATCTCACTCAAAAGTCTCTGTGTAGACACTGAATGGGCAAGAGCAGAGGCTGGTTGGATCAGACTAGACTATGAGACTCCTGCAGCCTGCTTAGGAAACTGAAAAGAAAATTCACTTTAGTCTAGAAGCTCACCAGCTTCCTGAACTTGGGAAGTTAGGGACAGAGAGGGGCTGGACCCACCAGAATGGACACCAAGCAGGACTGCAATTATTTCCTGGCCTGACACATCCCTCAACAGAAGAGCAAAAGGAACAGACCAAAGTATATTAAAACTATAGTCCAGAAAACCGAAAGATGATAACCATCATCATTAAAGTTTTGATGCATTATTACTGTATATATAGCTGGTTTTTAAAGTGCAGCTTTAATAAGAATTGTGGTGGGTCACAGATATAGTGATAGAAAGGAATCTTTTAACATCACGTTTTATCTCATAAAGGTATTTAAGTGTAAATAATTTTACAGTAATTTGGACAATTAACGAAATGCATTAATTATATAATTTGAAAACAAAAAATTAACCAGCACCTCTTAATGGCTGTCTCTTATAAATAAAATTTAAATTGGCTTCTTGCAACTGTCCAGCTTCATCTCGCCATTATGTGTTTCACTCTTCTTGCCCTAGCAATACTGACTCCTTTTTCAGTTTTTCAAACATGCTATGTTATTTTCACATTTATGTGCTTTTGTAAATTTTGTGAATCTGTAAATGTGAATTTGTAAATTCAATCTCTTTTGCCTAGAAATGTAACCCTCTGTTGTCATTCTTTCTGGTAAATTCCTGTTCATTCCTTGAAATCACATCTTCCCAGATGCTCCCAAATCTGGGGGTGGGGGGGAGTTTAATAAATGTTTACAGAAATAAGCAATTTGTTCAGCTTCCCTACTAAATGCAACTCTCCAGGGACCAACCAACATGGGACTTTAGGTGCTAAAACCAGGACAGTCCTGGGCAACCCTGAAGAGTTGGCCACCCAACTCCACAAAGATAGGAAACATGTCATAGTCATTCTATATTCCCATCTATTAATAGATAATGTTTGTTAAACAGAGCTGAACAGAAATATTTAATACAAAGGGTGCATCGGACAAGTTCAGTTCAGTTCAGTCGCTCAGTTGTGTCCGACTCTTTGCGACCCCAGGAACTGCAGCACACCAGGCCTCCCGGTCCATCACCAACTCCTAGAGTTTACCCAAACTCATGTCCATTGAGTCGGTGATGCCATCCAACCATCTCATCCTCTGTCGTCCCCTTCTCCTCCTGCCCTCAATCTTTCCCAGCATCACGGTCTTTTCATAGGAGTCAGCTCTTCGCATCAGGTGGCCAAAGTACTGGAGTTACAGCTTCAACATCAGTCCTTCCAATGAAAACCCAGGACTGATCTCCTTTAGGATGGACTGGTTGGATCTCCTTGCATCAGACAAAGATGGTTATGAACAGCCTAATTACCTACAGAACCAACACTGGCCTTATTTCAATGGTTCCAGACTTGCTTTTTATTCCTCAATATGTAGGGCTATTACTCAAGGCTACTGTGAGTAACAAAGGATACCACCAATTCACTTTAAGCAAATAGCCAAAGAGGAAGGAAGCAGATGATAAAAACTTCTGAAGGATTAACACTGTTCTTTACCAAATTCCTGTCCGTCTATACTATGAAAACCCAGGAGTAAGTGCTGGCAGTGGAGAAGGGGACGACAGAGGATGAGATGGTGGGATGGCATCACTGACTCAATGGACATGAGTTTGGGTGAACTCTGGGAGTTGGTGACAGACAGGAAGGCCTGGCGTGCTGCAATTCATGGGGTTGCAAAGAGTCGGACATGACTGAGCGACTGAACTGAACTGAACTGAAGTGCTGGCAGAAAGGTCAGTCCCCAACTACATCTGCGTTTACTCTGAAATTTGATAACTAAGAAAGTCTCAAAAGCAGCTATAAGAGCAGGTTTCTCTCAATGAAACAAAGGAGAATTTCTTTAACTCAATGTGTGTGGGAATCTGCCTAGGACCACAAAAATATTAATAACTATGGCAAAAGCTCTCTGAATATTCCTGTAGGATGTGAGTGATTCTCTAAAATGTTTGCATTTAAAAAAACCTTTACAAATAAAATAAAAAATACCTTTATAATCCTATCTCCTTTAGCTCCTTACCAAGACTGAGTCTGAGACTCTGCTGATAAAAGTATCCCATCACAAGTTGTTCCTAAGGTACAGACATCAGATGTACATAAACACAAACACTGCATTATTGGGTCTATCTATAACTCTTTAATTAATTAGCTGAAACTAAGGGTGTCATGGACGGAGGAACCTGGTAGGCTGTAGTCCATGGGGTTGCTAAGAGTCGGACACAACTGAGTGACTTCACTTTGACTTTTCACTTTCATGCACAGGAGAAGGAAATGGCAACCCACTCCAGTGTTCTTGCCTAGAGAATCCCAGGGATGGGGGAGCCTGGTGGGCTGCCGTCTATGGGGTCGCACAGAGTCGGACACGACTGAAGCGACTTAGCAACAGCAACAGCAGCAGAAGGGTGTCAGAAGAGAGGGAGAAAATGCTTAACCTCATATGGTTACTATGTTACCTGTTGTTCAGCAAAATGTTAGAACACTTAATATCCCGATGCAGGAAATTCTTTTTGTGACAGTAATCCAATCCTTCCATTAGCTGTTTCATGAATGACTTGATATGGTCCTCAGAAAAGTGCACCAAACCAGATTCCAGAAGTCCCATTAAGTCATGGTCCATATATTCAAATACAAGGTAAAAGGCTCCTACATAGGATGAAAGAAAAAATTTAGAAAAGAGAAAAAGGATGCTGAAATAACGATGCCTTAATTTTTATATAATTTTGGAGTTGACCATAAGCTCTCTAGAAAAAGATGTTTAATTCTATATATGAAAAAACTAAAACTCCAGCAATTGAGTAACTTGCCCATTTTAATAATAAATAACAAAACTACTATTTGAATTAATCTTCTGACCTACAGTCTGGTGCTCTTTGGACTACTTACGTCTTGAAGGGGACAACTCCCCCAGTTAGGTTGTATAACTAGTCTTTTATGATCTAAATCAGTTGGCAAATTACAGACTGCTTGGGGAAAATCCCTTCTGTCTACTGCTGTAAATAAAAGTTTTATTTGTAACACACAACCATGCCCATTTGTTACACACTGTCTGAGACTACTTTTGTAGAAGTCTTTACAGAAGTGCTAACAGCACTCACATAATATGCCAGGGGTGCAGACTATTAATGAAATTTATAGTATTTAAGAATTGAAAGAAAAATGAATCATCCAATTCAACATCCTACATTTAAAAGTAGGTAAAAGGCTAAGAGAATTGTAAAAGATTTGAAATCCACATTGTCTTTACACTTTCAGCATGGTGCATGATAGAGGCAAATTCTGTAACATAAGAAACACTGGACCTTCTATCCAGTCTAAAATTCTCTCAGTAACATAAAGGCATGGATTCTTAGTCTAGAGGGGAGGCTTCAAGGACTCTGAAATAGCATATAACATTTTAAATTTTTCTGAAGAATGAATCCATGAGCTATTTTAAAAGGTCCACAACTGTCAAAAAGTTAACAACCACTGGATTAAAGGTATACCTTAGCTTTAGTTAAGCCCTCCTACAAAAAAAGAAAACTAAAATTGCAAAAGAGGAGTGGATAAAGGATACAAAGGGACAACTCAAGAAAGAGAAAAATAAGCAAAATTCATAGACAAGGGAAAAAACTGAAATGCAATCCAAAATAATGGTATCACTCATACTTCACCTCAGATGACAGTTTTTTAAAAAGATAAATTCAACATTATGGAGGATTAAGTGAGATGGGACTCACTGGTGGGACATAAATTATTATGCAATCTACAATTAAATATGAAAATTCCTTTCACCAAATAATTCTATTTCTAGGAAACTATATTAAGAAATAAATCAAAATGCAAAGATTTATGCAAAGATGCTCAATGCAGTGCTATTATAATATCTTTTTTAACTGACAACTAATTGCTCAACAAGGACTGGTGAAATTAAATTTGGATTCATTTATCTTCACGTGTAGTCATTAAAACATGTTAATGATACAGGAAATTACTTATGACAAGTTATAAAACACTAAATACACCTTGATCTCAGTTATATTAAAATAAATACAATATCTATGAAGTACCAGAAAGAAATATGCCAAAATATTAATACTATATAGTGATCTTCTATGGATGGTAGTATACTGGAAGGGAGTAGGAGAGAAGTGATTGCCATTTCCCTTTTCTTATTCATCTATATTTTCATTTCTTCCCCAATAGGTATGCATCACATCCATTCATTCACTTATTTTTTTGTAATTAAAAAGAAATTTATTTTTTGGCCATTCCGCACAGCATGTTAGTTTCCCTGACCATGGATTGAACCTGTGCCCACTTCAGTGAAAGCATGGAGTCCCAAGGAAGTCCTCAATTATTTTATGATTTTTTTTTTAAGAAAAAGAATTTGAACAGTATATAGTAAATTACTTATACAGTACAGAATGATATGGATAAAAGCAAGCACCTGTCCAAAAGCAACCAATTAACATTTTCTTATGCATCTTTACTCTATATTATTTTTATAATCAGAAAAGGTTAAAAAACACACCCAGAAATATACCTAGTATACTTCATTCTATTCCAATCTAACTTTCATAAATTTACCCAAGCAGAATTTCCTTTTCTTTAAAACTACTTCTACCAAACTCAAGAGATACTACTCCCTTAATGCTAATATCTCTGAGGCTCTGTAAAGCAGTACAACTTAACTTTAACCAATACCCTTCTAATTTTATGTATTTAAATCATATTTTCTCTTAATATCCCAGGGTATATTCACATATGCCATCTCTTTACAGCTGCCCATTTCTAAACCTTCAGATTTATTTTAACAGAAGTTGGCTGGATGTCATAGATAGACTACAACAATTTTACTGCCCAAAGACAAGTTACAAATCCAGGAAACCACAATGTGACCTGAAGAAAGTTGTTTTAGAAATACCTGCTTTTTAAACTGTGAGCACAAAGCTACGTTTAAAAAAAAAAAAAGGATGCATATAAATGAAGGGGGGCTTCCCAGTAGCTCAGCCAGTAAAGAATCCGATTGCAATGCAAGAGACCCCGGTTCTGGGTCGGGAAGATCCCCTGGAGAAGGGCTAGGCTACCTACTCCAGTATTCCTGGGCTTCCCTGGTGGCTTCAGATGGTAAAGAATCTGCCTGCAATGTGGGAGACCTGGATTTAAACCCTAGACTGGGAAGATCCCCTGGAGGAGGGCATGGCAACCCACTCCAGTATTCTTGCCTGGAGAATCCCATGGACAGAGGAGCCTAGCGGGATACAGTCCATGGGGTCGCAAAGAGTTGGACATGATTGAGTGACTAAGCACAGCATAAATGAAGGAAGGATGAAAAATTGAGAATAACTGTCTAATCTGGGTTTTAACTTTCATTACTATTATTATAATTTGTGAGAAACAAAACAAAACAAAAAGAACACTTCAAAATGTTGCTTGGAGGAAAATCTTACATTTTTTTATGT
The DNA here is from genome assembly GCF_023091745.1 of Budorcas taxicolor. Classification (NCBI taxonomy): domain Eukaryota; kingdom Metazoa; phylum Chordata; class Mammalia; order Artiodactyla; family Bovidae; genus Budorcas; species Budorcas taxicolor. Next base: position 39,601,838 of record NC_068928.1, on the reverse strand, counting down.
GCTCGCCTTATTAGGTGTTACAGGACTCTAATTGTAATGATGAACAATCATTTCAAAGTGTAAGAGTACACTGATGAGGATGGACGGACATTTTATAAAATATGCACTGTTCAGCATAAGAGCAATGTATTAACATCTTAATTTTGATATGAATTGAAGAAGCTGGATTTGTTTAGTACAACCTGTTAAAAAACACAAACGTGCAAACAAGCTAAGAAAGGGAAATAAAATGTACCAATCTACCATACAGAAACATGATTCTTTGCTAGTACCTTTGTCCTTCTTGAAATCCAGTGCATCCTGCTTATCTGTGACAATTTCCTTCATGTTAACAACACTTCGGTGGATCAGCTGACGAAGGATTTTGATCTCACGAATGGCTGTGATTGGGAAGCCCTCTTTTTCATTGTCCAGTCTCACCTTCTTCAGGGCTACTAGCTCTCCTGTTACAGCAAATTCAAACAGTTTTATCATAATTAGCATTTTCTGGCCACCATCATCAATCAACCAAACCAATATATGCTCTTGCTCTGATAAACACAATGCCTACTTTAATGCTACATGCAAGATATTTTATATTGTTTTTTTTTTAAATCCCCAGCTTCCCTTTCTTATCTTTGATTTTTAAATGACTTTAAAATTTTAATTCAATATTCAATTAGGCCTAAAAATTTTGGATTATTAAAATATACCAAAAATTCAACTACTTCATTTTATTTTCAAGGACTAACTCCTTACCAAACAAAGAGCAACTTACAAATTTTATTTTTACCTTTTCTTAAATCTCCCAAAACATTTTCAATGGACAACCAGAAGGAAGGTTTTTAGAGGGTAATAATCATATTATGCTTTTGGAAAATTCTGGTCTATTTGTAACTTTTGGAGACCAAATTAGAACTCAAAGTTTACTTTTGCTAAATCCACTTAAAGCAGCAGTACCACTAAATTTTTAACCTTCTGACATCTAGAATCTTTTGGCATTATTTACCTGTGTCTTTGTCCTTGGCTTTATATACCTGGCCATAAGTTCCCTCTCCAATAATCCCAATAATGTCAAACTTGTCCACACAGCGTTTCCCCCAGTCACTTTCTGTTTGTCTTCTTTCTCCGTAACGTGGACAACAAATTCTAAAAAAGGCAAAACAAAAAAATAAAACAACCAAAAAAGTTGCTCTAAAAATTTAAGTGTTTTTTTTCTTTTTTTCCTGCATCACACAGCTTGTGGAATCTTGTTTCCCAACCAGGGATCAAACCCATGACCTTCAGTGGATGCTTGGAGTACTAACTAACCATGCCAAGGAATTCCCTAAGTGTATTCAAAAAGAACAAAACAATTCTTTTATGATGATTTCTCTGATTCCTGGGTCTTTTATCAGTTTCTTTATTAAAAAGGCAGGAATCAAATAATATAAAATAAATAGTACACAGTCTCTCACAGTGGCAAAGATTTTTCCTTTTTTTTTGCCTCAGGGAGACATAGGATCAAGTAATAGCATTGCTGCTTACTTTCTAACTTCTTACTGGCTTCCTCAACTATAGAATGGGAAAATAATCCATACATCATAGGGTTACTATAAAAGTAAAATTTAAAACTTTGGCAATAATATATGCTCAATAAATGGCAACCGTTTTTCTTACTAAGAGAAGGCGGCTAACAATCAGAAGATCAAACTCAGATTCTACTACATTATGACATGGCAACTCATGTAGTTCAGGGGGAAAAAACCCCGCATCTATTAATTCCTCATTAATATGTACATGGTTGACATCCTCTGAATAAAACGATTTTTTTCTTCTTTAATACTCTAAGTAGTATGAACTCAAAAGATACTGTGGGATCAATGTTCATGGTAAACTTGAACTTGGGAAATTATTACTTTTCTAAAAAACATGACAAGGTATCTGGGGATGTAGATGAAAGAATTTTATCTGTGAAAATAAAAAGAGCTACATTAGGCCCAATCCTCTATGATCCTAATGGTGTAGGTTGTGGTCCAAAGGTAGGGATGGATCCAGCCCAAAACTCACTTTGGTCTCTTTTTGTATGGTTGCTGAGGTGGTGTGATTGCCTTTGGTTCTGGAGAGTCTGGGGGAGATGGATCCCCACCAGGGAGCTCTGGAGGGAGAGGGAGGTCTGTGAGTAGGTGACGTGGTCTTTGTTCTTTCTCTTTCTTCACAGGTTTTGAAGGTAGAGTTTCTTTCGGACTAAACAACAGAGAGGAAAAAAAGAAAAAGATCACAATTACTTAAAGAATGTGCAAATAAAACTCAAAGATTGTAATGTCTGGTTAGTAAAAGATTACAAAGATTTTACTTTTAAAGGGAAAGCCCCTATAATATAACATAAAGAAATGGAGTTTAGTCACAGTTAAAGAGACTTGGATTTTGCAAAAAGAAATCTATAGTATATTAAAAAAAAAACAGAACTGGGATATTATCTGTAGAAACTTTAATAAACTTTTTAATGTCCTCCCGAAGAAGCTATCTGGATTTTTATTGAGATGAAATAAAATACAGGAAGTTATAATCTTAAATTTGCAAAGCACCATGGCAACCTGCGTAGTCACCAAACCTGCTCTAAAGATTTCAATAATGATGGAAAGCCCAACAGTGTAATACTACTATGTTACTAAAGATGTGGAGAGAAACTTGGAAAAAGCAAAGAGTATTTTAGAGTGTTTTGTAAGAAATACAGCTAAGCTGGAAATCAAAATAAATGAAAAATTCACTGATTTATTCTACTGGTTGGGAAGAAAAGGCAATCATATTCAACCACCCAAAATGGATAAATAACCCTCAAACTAAGAATCTAAGGAGAACGAGTCCAAGAGACTATTTCAGAATCATTAAAGCACTGGTGGCTCAAATGGTAATGGTTAAAGAACCTTCCTGCCAATGCTGAAGACACAGGTTCAATCCCTGGGTTGGGAAGATCCCCTGGAGAAGGAAATGGCAACCCATGCCAGTATTCTTGCCTGGGAAATTTCCTGGAAAAAGGAGCCTAATGGGCTACAGTTCATGGGGTCACAACAATCAGACATGACAATGACTAAACAACAACAACAAAGTACTGGCAGCAGAAAGCCTCTCCAACAAATTACAATAGTCAGTGGGGGAACAAAAGGGATGGCTTTTCTGGAATAGATTATAAAATTCAATTTTCAGATCGAATTTTTTAACCACCTCTACTTATGAGTAAAAGAAGGATTTTGTGCCATGCATGTCCTCAGAAAAAATAGGCAGCATACTAATTCATGTCTAGAAATAAAACCATGATAGTCTTTTGTATTCCATCACAGTATCAGAAGATTAAAAAGGATCTGAGAATCCTAACCACAGTAGGAACATCTATTTTTTCAGCAAGTGGTTATTAAGAGAAAATTTTCTTAAATACTTCCATAGAATCATAAACACATCTAAGGGATAATACAGCTATCCCTTGCAACGTATCTTTTTAAACCATACTGCTACCTTCAGTGTGTGAAATACAATCTCAAAAGCTACTACTTCCTTTTATTTTCCATCATTTTAATCTCAAAAATCATATAAAATAACAGAATCTTGTTTGTACCATATTAACCAGAACTGGGGTAGTCAAGGTAGAACAAAACCATCATCTGAAATTTTCTGTTAAATTACTGATAGTGATGAACAAACACCAACTTGCAGTAAGATTTTTCTACCCTGAAACGAAGTCTTAAACAAAAGAGTTACCAGAAAACTCTTGGGTCAGGATGTCATATAGATTTTTAAAATTTCCCCAACTTTTAAGACATTTAGAAAAGAAAATTCCTAGTTTTTCAATTACTCTGTCAAAATACTTTTTATAAACTTCAATTCATGATTCAAAAATAAAGTCTAGCTTGGTTCTGTGTCACTAGAATTAAATTAACTGAATTCTTTCACCATCATTTCATGTAAGTTCATTCTATATTTTACATTTACATCTTATTTTCTCCAAAATTTACTTTATGAGTTCAAATATTATTTGCTATTGTGAAAATGTACATTGCTTCTGAAAAATTGTATTTCAGTCTGTTATTTCAAGAAAGAATGAGTGTTTGATGGGATATGTACTACCAGTTTAGAGCACACAAGTTAAACAGAGGTTAAATTTTGTTTCAACAAATTCCACATGTACCAAAAACCTTGCAATAATGATGCATAAAATAAAAATGATAAAATTCCAATGCTTAGCAATATTATGGTCTTTAGCCTTTAGTGTAGGGTACTCACTAAAATAAAGCTCTATATAGTTCTGAGAACATATGGTACATGCAGAAAGGGTCTAACATAGTGGAAAAAATATTGTTGGAGAAGGCAATGGCACCCCGCTCCAGTACTCTTGCTTTGAAAATCCCATGGACAGAGGAGCCTAATAGGCTGCAGTCCATGGGGTTGCTAAGAGTCAGACACGACTGAGCGACTTCCCTTTCACTTTTCACTTTCATGCATTGGAGAAGGAAATGGCAACCCACTCCAGTGTTCTTGCCTGGAGAATCCCAGGGACGGCAGAGCCTGGTGGGCTGCCATCTCTGGGGTCACACAGAGTCGGACACGACTGAAGCGACTTAGCAGCAGCAGCAGCAAGTCATTACTTGAAGATTCAGTACCAGAAAGAACAGATTCACCCTATCAATATCAGTATTTCCTGCTTCTCCATTTATACCAGCAGATGGGTTCACTCATGGAGACAAGGTTGCATTAATGCCTGGGTATAATTTTTTAAAAAAAGTCAAATCCCAGAGTGCTCAAATTTTAGAATATGGATAGTCTCTTGGAATTTATGATGCTGAATTTATTCTGTAGGTACAATGTAAACACCTCTGACAAGTCTTTATTGTTAATAAAAAAAAAAAAAGAATTTACATATGAACTACACAAAAAGAAAATTAACTTTATTTTGGGCCATGTCACACAGCTTGTAGGTTCTCAATTCCCTGACCAGGGATGGAACTTGGGCCCACGGCAGTGGAAGCTTGGAGTCCTAACCACTGAAAAGTCAGGGAATTCCCCAAAATTAATTTTTATAATTTTCAAAATTTAAAATAAACTACTTTAAATATCCCCATCCCTGACGGCTCAGTGAATAAAGAATCTGCCAGCAATGCAGCAGACATAGGAGTCATGGGTTCGATCCCTGGGTTGGGAAGATCCCCTGGAGGAAGAAATGGCAACACTAGTATTCTTGCTTGGGAAATCCCATGGATAGAGGAGACTGGGTGACTAAACATGCACTTTAAATATGGCCATTTATCTCATTCCTCTTAAAGAAGGTTGTTTAAAAAGTGATTTATTTTTATAAACTTTTATTAAAATTTGAATGAACACATTAAAAACATTCTATTAGCAGTCTAATAGAACAGAAATAGAAAACAAGCATTCTATTAGCAAAATCCTAAATTCAAACCTGAACGTTTAATAGGTCTTTTATACAAGAGTTCAGTATTGTAAAAATATAGCCTTTAAGAATCCTGTAGACTTAGACATAGCTGTTCATGGGGATATGCTTCTTTTAAGGAGATCATCCATATGCATGCGGCTAAATTGCTTCAGTTGTGTCCAACTCTGTGCGACCCTATGGACTGTAACTCCCCCTCCTCCAGGCTCTGTCCGTGGCTCTGTCCATGGGATTCTCCAGGCAAGAATACTGGAGTGGGTATTACTCTTTATTCTTTTATTTATTCTTTATTCAAGTCTGATAAAACTTCAGATGAACCAGGCTATCCAAAAAATAGAAAAGAAAACAACATTTTAAAAACTCTCTATGGTTAACTGAAAATTTAAAGAAGAGTGTAGAGATGATTGGACTTCCCAGGTGGCTCAGTGGTAAAGAACCTGCCTGCCAATGCAGGAGACATAAGAGATGCAGGTTTGATCACTGGGTCAGCAAGATCCCCTGGAGGAGGGCATGGCAACCCACTCCAGTATTCTTGCCTGAAGAATCCCATGGACAGAGCCTGGAGGAGGGGGGAGTTACAGTCAATAAGGTCGCACAGAGTCGGACACAGCTGAAGCAATTTAGCTGCATGCATCTGGATGATCTCCTTAAAAGAAGCATATCCCCATGAACCGCTATGTCTGTGAAGAATGCATTATATCAAAGTGGATGTTTGGAAGCCTTTGCTTCTAGAAATCAAGAATTGTAGACTGTGAATCAGAAAGGTTTTTGCAAATATCATTAATTAAAATTCACTCTTCTATTATACTTCTGCTCAATATACATACTATACACACACATACATACACACGCACACACACACATTTGAAAGAGAGATTAATTCTTTTCCCAAAAGGACAATCCTCTAATGCAAGCTTTATATCATCCATGTGACAAATAATTTCTTAACTACATGCCCAATTTCATTTCACACAAGCCCTGACCCTGGTTCCTTCAGCAGTTTTACTTATTCAAATAATCAATATTTAATGACTACATTCTATGTTTTACGTTTAAAGTACTATAGGCAATAAAAGGAGAAGGCAATGGCACCCCACTCTAGTACTCTTGCCTGGAAAAATCCCATGGACAGAGGAGCCTGGTAGACTGCAGTCCATGGGGTCGCTAAGAGTCGGACACGACTGAGTGACTTCTCTTTCACTGTTCACTTTCACGCATTGGAGAAGGAAATAGCAACCCACTCCAGTGTTCTTGCCTGGAGAATCCCAGGGACGGGGGAGCCTGGTGGGCTGCCGTCTCTGAGGTCGCACAGAGTTGGACACAACTGAGGTGACTTAGCAGCAGCAGCAGCAGCAGGCAATAAAAAGATGTATAAGTCACATTCTCAACATTTAAGCTCCTGCAGTCTCCTATGAGATTCAGATTTCTTCCTAAAAAGTCTTCTTACATAAAATTATTTTTTCGGGACTTCCCTGGCAGTTCAATGGTTAAGATTCAGCGCTTCCTATGCAGCGGGCACAAGTTTGATCCCTGGTTGAGTAACTAGGGTCCCAAATGCCACACGGCCAAAAAAACCTTTTTTTAAATTAATAAACAAATGTTTTTCATGTGAAAGGTGCAGCTGTACATGGAAAGGGTGCACCAAATAAAGTAAATGAAGACAAAAACAGAAAAGCCATCTTGAATTTTAAGTTAGTACATAGTGAAAAAATAAAATTGATATTGGAAGAAATCTTCACTTCCATTTTTCTACCTTTAATAAGGACTATTAAATGAAACAGTTATACTTTTGGAATCAGAATATGTAACAAAAATAATTTTTCTCACTTCTCTCTCACGAGTGTTCTTAAAGACAGCTACACATACTCAAATAATCACTGAATGATCTTACTTTACCCTTCATTTACAATCTGAAAGACAGAAATCTCTATGTGCCTTCTATCAAAATTGTTCTACCTCTGCAAATCTGCACTCTACCGTGACTCATGGTAGATAGGTTCAATGGCTACTTGGTTAGCCAAGTAAACATTTCAAAAGGAAGATTCCTAGCCACACTGATATGATTCTAGCCACTATGTAAACTAATATTTAAACAAGGTTCCCGTGGAAAGATAGTGGCCTAGGTTCCCTCGGGACGACTTCTTTTCCAACAAAACTACAAAAATATATATTTTGTATCTATGATAAGTATATTGTGTACCTCAAACAAATTTTTCTACATAAATTTCAGGTTCTTTTCTTCTCCTTTGTAGTTCTCAGGATGTGGCAGAATTCATTAATACCTATTAATATTAGAAAGAGCATGTGGAATTTTTCTTTAAAATCATATTTACCACTATATATAGTAATGGAGCCATTCCCTTAAATAGTCTCTTTTCCCATCATTTACTGCACTTGCACCTTCTAAAAAAGCACAGAGAATAGTCTGAAAAAATATAGACCTAAAGGGCTGAAATGTATCACTATTTAAACTACTGCTATCACCTGGAAAGTAATGGAAGCTTGGGAATTGGTCTGGGATGCACTGACTGATAATATTTATTTCTGTGCTTACGATGAAAACTTGTTGTATTAAGTGAAACTCATATTCTCTATAACAAGAGGGCAGAATCTCCATAGAAAAACAATAACCCGAAGACTGCCATGGTATATGTCACTGCTAAATCAAGTTTGTTTGGTTGTACTTGCCTAGCTAGGTCTGCCAAGAAATTAAACAAATATATTTCCCTAATGCCTTCCATGAAATCAGATTCATGCTTCAAATCATTTCAGGTCTCAATAGTCAGAGGATTCATTAAAATGAAAGCTCTTCTTATCACCACACTGTGAATTTATATTCTGATTAGCAAAGACTCTACATATTGTTCTTTTGCTTCTTAAGTATAATTTTTTTAAAGCATCAAGATGGAAAAAACTCGATATAAAAGACATTTTTGGGACCACTTAGGATATTAATATTATTATTGATATGCTACTGATATTATTCAATAAATGAATGTTTTTTAGGGTGATAAAGGTATTCTGATTATGCAGGAAAGTGTTCTTGTTAGGAGAGACATGCTAAACTATTCAAAAATGTCATAATATCTATAGTTTAAAAAAATATGGCAAAAAATTAACAACTGGTCAATCTAGCTGAAGGGCATACAGGTGTTAATTTTTCTGCAGCTATGTAATACTGAAATTTTCAACATAATAATTTAAGGAGAAAAACATGATTTTTAAAACTTTTAAATCAAAATTATTGATAAATAGTCTTGTGAGAAAAAGGATTACTAGACCTCAAACTATAATTCTCTTTTCCTAATCATGTCATACATTAAGGACTTTTTCCACTGAAAACCAAACATCACAGGTATTTCCTATTCATGAAAGCATTATAAGCAGACATGCATCAGAAGAATTTTGACAAAGCCTTGAGAACAAAAACTACATTACACTTAGATCAAGAGGGTTAAAATTTCCCAATTAACTACAGGACTTACCTATCCATGTCATCATCTCCCAGTAATAAGGGTGGGAGGGGCAGAGGAGGCAACGTTGAAGTTTTTAGGTGTGGAATAGCAGCTGTTACAGATACTTGAGTCTTCACAGAAACCTGTACAGGGGGCTGAGAATTTGCCTGAGAGGACAGAGTAGATGTCCTTGGATGAACAGAGGGGGGCAAAGTTGAAGTACTTGAAGAAAGAACCTGACTAAATGTTGGCTGGGGAGGAGGCAGAGGTGGCTGCTGTGGAATAGCTGGCAGTGGAGGCAAAGGTGGCAAGGGGGGTGTCTGTGGTGGAGGGGTAGTAGTTGGTAAAGGAGGTGGAGAAGTAACTGTGGGAAGAGGTGGAAGGGTCTCCTTTTCAGATGTCTCTGTCTCTTTTGGAGTAACAATCTCCTCTTTCAGTGCTACAGGTTTAGAGTCTCTTGTTCCCTGTACTTTCGTATCTTTAAGAACAGGCTGCTTCTCAGAGTTCTCATCCAACTTCACTTTCCCTGTATCTAAAGAATTTTTGACCTCTGTGTTAAGATGTGTTACATTCACCAGTTCAGTATCTGGGGCAGATTTTTCCAATTTTACACCTCTGGGTAACTTTTTAGGCTCCAAGCCTGAATCCTTAGCCTCCACTGAACTGTTCTCTTTTCTAGGCAAAAATATAGGTGAACCCTTGGATTCCTTCCCATCCATTTTTGCTGCTGCAGCAGCTGCTGCTCTTTCCTTCTTTTTCCTACTGAGTTCAGCTCCCAAGCTGGAGTTCAATGGAAGCCTGACAGGTGAGATACTGGAATGTCGACTGCGTGACCCGGATCTCTTCTTTTTACTATGAGAAGATGAGTGTCTTGAATATGCAGGACTTCTACTTCTAGACTTCATTGATTTTCTACTGGAAAAAGACAAAAAAAATTAAATCAATAGACTACAGCAATATGGAAGAAAAAAGATTAAACTATGAAGAATTGTAACTAAAAAAACCCAGTTTGAGTACTTAGCAATCTTAAAAATAGATTGTTGTTGTTGTTCAGTCACTCAGTCCTGTCTGACTCTTTGTGACCCCATGGACTGCAGCACACCAGGCTTCCTTGTCCTTCACTATCTCCCGGAGTGTGCTCAAATTCATGTTCATCGAGTCGGTGATGCTATCTAATCATCTCATCCTCTGCCACCCTCTTCTCCTCCTGCCCTCAATCTTCCCCAGCATCAGAGCCTTTTCCAGTGAGCTGGCTCTTCGCATTAGGTGGCCGAAGTATTAGAGTTTCAGCTTTAGCATCAGTCCTTCCTATGAATATTCAGGGTTGATTTCTTCTGGATTGACTGGTTTAATCGCCTTGCAGTCCATGGCACCCACTCTCAAGAGTCTTCTCCAGCACCACAACTCGAAAGCATCAATTCTTTGGCACTCAGCCTTCTTTATGGTCCAGCTCTCACATCCATACATGACTAATGGGAAAACCATACCTTCGACTATACAGACCTTTGTCGGCAAAGTGATGTCTTTGCTTTTTAATATGTTGTCTAAGTTTGTCATGGCTTTCCTTCCAAGGAGCAAGTGTCTTTTAATTTCACGGCTGCAGTCACCGTTTCCGAAGTGATTTTGAAGCCCAAGAAAATAAAATCTGTCACTGCTTCCATTTTTTTCCCCTTCTATTTGCCATGAAGTGATGGGACCGGATGGTACCATCAAATAATAATAATAATAATGTATCAATATTGGTTTATTAATTATAACAAATATAAGATATTAATATTAGGGGAAACTGAGTTTGAGGATATGAAAGAATTCTCTGTACTAGCTTCAGAATTTTTCTATAAATTTAGAAATGTTCTTTACTCTAAAAAATGGATTGGAAGGAAATAATCCTTCATGGTAACATATTTCACTCATATAATCTAAAAATTATCCACTACTTATTCAAGTGAAAGAAGATGGATGGATATTTTTTCCCATATCCATATTCATGATTACTTTTAGAATTTTGGTTTAAATATCTGATAAAGTGAAAACATGATTTTTAAAAGTCACACTTTATGCTAAACGTAGTAACTAGCACACTTCACTAAAACCTAAAATTTTAAACTAGAGAGCTATCTAATTGAGAAATCCCAGGAAAAGATTTTGTTTCTGAATCCTCAGTTTATAATTAAGTTGTGCCTATACTAAACAAACTCCCAAGATACAAGCCTTAGGATTTACAAACTACATAAACTGGAGAAACTGTCTTGACAAAATAATTTATTAGACATTCTTAAAACTATGATGACTTCTAGTACTTTCAAATATAAAATGATTTCCAATAAACATTTTAGAAATTCATAAAGCAAGGTATTATTGCATGCTCAACTTGTTTTCTCCATTATTAAGAAAGGATTGGAAAGTAAAATCTGGGAATCTAAAAGGCAGATTATTCTAAATTAAAGTCCAAGCCCCTCTTAATTCTTTTTGCTTTTTAATGAAGTCAAATGTACTATCGGCCTTCTCAGGTAGTGCTAGTGGTAAAGAACTTGCCTGCCAATGCAGGAGACATAAGAGACGCAGGTTCAACCTTTGTGTCAGGAAGATCCCCTGGAGGAGGGCGTGGCAACCCACTCCAGTATTCTTGCCAGGAGAATCCCCATGGACAGAGGAGCCTGGGAGGCTAAAATCCATGGGGTCACAAAGAGTCGGACACAACTGAAGGAACTTAGCAGGCACACAATGTATCAAGTATGACTGGACAAAACATAATTTGCCCAATAGTCTAAAACAAATTGTTCCCATTTCAGATCTTCAATATCTCCCTTCTATGGTTGATCATTGGTAAGACTGATGTGATTCAAAATGTTTCAAAACAAACAGCATATACATGGTAGGGGAAACAACTCACATGATGTTAATCATGATTTTCTTATACCCATAATGCCTTTTGGAAATTTCTTCCAACAGTTAATTAATATATAAAATAATCACTGAAATCAAACAACAACATTTATATGAACATGAGGATACAAAACAATGAAACTAGTTAAATGGATTTACTAAATACCCAGTTACTCTTAAGAAAACTAATACATCTGTAAATAAAGTGGCTAAAACAAGAGGCTTTCTCTAAATTACAGACTGGGTTGAAACTAACATTATCTTAGGAAAACACTAAGTAATGTCAGAAACATGCCCTACAACCCACTGTTTCTTTAATCTTTCAGCATGACTAAATCTTCCTAAAGAACTCTGCTACAAATCCTTTAACTTCTGAACAGAATCTTACTGTAATAGGACATTTGGATGGCTCTAAGTTACATAAATGTTAAAGTTGAGGTCCAGATCCACTCTTTAAGGGAAAAAGGGGGTAAAAAGGGGACAACAAATAGGTAAATTGTCTTCAAAGAGTGAACAAAACTGTCTTCAATAACAAATGTATTTTTTCCCTGAATTAAGTTAGGTTCCACCCATTTGAAATGAAATTGCTACTATTAATCACTACTAATTTGGTGGATGCAAAGATCTTCAAAGTTTCTCTCAAAGCATTTTCAGTCTTTAAAAATGATATCGCTTGTTTAATTCTGACTGTCTCTCTCAAGGCAAAATAAATAAATAAATAAATAATAATAACCCAGAAGACTATAAATCTGTATGTTCCCTACCCTAAGAAACTGAATGAGGAAAAATATGTACATATGCACATATCGCACACCTACAAACATGTAATGCTCTTTACTAGCCAACTAAAAACGTGCGTGTGACTCCAGGATTATTATTTAGTGTTTATATTTGTGTCCTATAGGATCATGTTGTGTTTTCAATTCTTTCTTGATTGATTTTTACCATTACTGCACTAATTTCAACTAAGTGAGTATAAGCTTTGTGCAGTGGCAGTATCGTAGCCAATGAGGTTTATCCGAGGCACGATTATTACTAATTGAAAACTTTTCTCAACTAAGTGAGTATAGGAAGAGAGAACTTGAGATATGAACCCAAAAGGAATTATTGCAAAAGCAGCTTGTTTTTACTGAAACTTGTTTTAGCCTCAATGTGATTCTAAAATATTCTGAGACTATTTCTTAGGCATCCTTAAAAAAAGCTAAGCAATTTTACAAATAGTACACTTAAGACATCTACCTCACTGTATATAAATTGACTTCTCATTCCTCCAGAAAAAAAAAGTGAACTCTAGCTAACGGTGTACATGCTAAAGTGTTTATAGTGAACTATACTGATGTACGCAACTTACTTTGAGGTGAATCAAAACAAATGAAGATGGCTTGATGAAGAGATGGATAGAAATGATAAAATGTATATCAAGTATTAATTGTAGAATCTGGGTGGTACATATTTGAGTCCTGACTACAATAATAAAATGCAGGGGGAAAGCCTAAGGAACTTCATACTCTGACAGCTAGGAACTCTTTTAACTTGATGAATTCAAACTAGTTTATGAATAATTATAACTTTAAGTCAGCAAAAATTACTCACATTTACATATAAAAGACATGGCATGGATTTTTTTCTAATTTCTCTACTAGTTTTCAACATTTTTCTCACTCACTGATAAAATTTACTGAGCAGGCACTGTACCTGACTATGCACTCATATTTACTAATTAAACCTCACAACTCTAGAACTAGGTAGTTATTACTCTCATTTCACACACAGAAAAACTAAATTATATGTCAAAGGTTACAAAACAAGATTAGGATTCCACTCAGATGTGACTCCTAAACTCAAGTTCTCCTTTTGTGGAAAATGATAAGACTACAAATAGGGAGGTACATACACCTCATCACTTAGGAACAAGAACAGTTTTCTGTAGACAATTCACTCCAACTATTAAATTTTAAACTAACATGGCTTTATCACCAAAAATATCACAGTGAAGATACTATTAGCATTTTTTAAAAGAAAGATTCTGAAAACTGCTGTGGTCACAAGATAGTCAATGGTGATGCTTGTAAAGAAAATCAAAGTATCCTTGGAACCAATTTCTGCCAGGTTATAACATAAAAGGGAAGAGCTCAGCTTAATTCCCACTAGAAACATCAAAGATGGGAGTCTTTTGTAAGTTATCAAAAAAACTGTCTATAAAGAAATAAACTTACAGGTTTGGAGACACAGTGGATGGACAATGCAAATGGTAGATGACCTAGGAAAACAGCCTCAAATAACACAAATGAAATCTCCAATCAGGTCCAATAAAGCCTAAAGCACTAATTCCAAAGTGAATTTTGAAAAGTTAAGACAAAGCAACCGAAATAACTGGATAAACTCTGGGAGCCAGTATCGGCTCCATGCATTCGGTAAGCAGAAGCCTATGATTTTTCTCACATAGGAGCTTACAGCTGAAGGTCCCAGCACTGGAAGTACCTACCTTTATTTAGCAGCTTCAGACATGTGAACTCTTCTCTTCAATTCTGGGTTAAGGGGAGACCAGTCTCACCTACATTATGACTAGCCAACAGCAAAGTGTTCTAGACAATGCCAAACACTGGGGGCTTCCACAAAATGTTAACAGGTCTAATCCCCAGTTCCTCATAAGCCACAGTAGGAAAGAACGGACTGTTAGACAAATAGCTCACCTGGGAAGTGGGCTCCGGCTCAGAGAGCGCTTGCTCAGAAAAGGGCTGCTGGACCGCCTTCGACCGTAGGGACTGGGTGATCTCCCACTGTAAGAGCCACTCCTTTCATAGCTGGAAGAACGTCGCCGGCTATAGGGACTCACAGACCTCTGTCGTCTACTGTAGGGACTGGGTGACCGAGTGCTGGACTGGTAGGCGGAAGGCTCCTTGTAAGGTGGGCTGATCGACTGCCTTCTAGAGGTACTTCCCGGACTCTTCTTGTAGGAGTCATAATTGCTAGAGGTGTGAGATCTCGGGGGACTAAGGTCATAATCTTGGCCGTAAGAAGCTCCGGAGGGGCTATCATCTTGCTTGGGACTGTCGGACCACTTCCGGTGGGGACTCCGGGATCTCCGTTTAGGGCTGTCCACGGTTTTGTAACTTTTGGGTGTTTCCCTTTTCCGATGACTTTTACTTCGGTCTTTGTGTCCCGATTTCAACTCACGTTCTTTCCGGGTCTTCTCCTTATGGAGTTTGGATGACCTGGATTCCTTGTTGGTGCTTTTCGAGATCTGAGCCTTCCCGTGGTCATCATTCTCCTCATTTGAACGCTTTGAACTTCCTGATATCCGGTCCTTCGTCGAGCCCGACTTGCTGGAGGCTTCCAGGTTTTTTTCTTTCTCTGTCTGCTTAGTTTTTAATAAGTCGCGAGTACGTCGGTGCTGGTGGTGACGGTGTTTATGGAGGCGGTCACTGCGATCAGTCCCGCGACGTTCATCATTTTCCCTCCGGTCCAGTTTGAAAGCCAGGTCGTCAGAAAAGGTATCGGAATCAGAGCTAATGTCATCATATTCCACCAAAGGTTTGATAACTGTGCCCAAAGGTGCTGCTTCGGGTGTCACCAATCCCATGTCTTTGGAGTGCTTGGACTTATGCCGCTTGTGCTTCGACCCCAAGCGGTGACGCTCTCTGCTGTTGGAGCTGCCACCTCCCGATGACGGCTGCAAAGTTCCAGAAGCTCCCCCACTCCCGTCCTTCTTGCCCCCATGTCTCTCTGGATTGGGCATTCCCTTTCCCCTGGCCTCAAAAAGGGGAAAAAGTTCCCCAGCACTCCAAAAAGTAACCCCCACCCTCCCCCCCAGCCCCACGCCTACCAAAGCGCCCCTACAAGGGGGTGGGGAGGGAAGGGACGGTAGTCCAGGCTCCTCCTCCCTCCCGTCTCCTCAGCACCCTCCTACATGAGGTGGGGGTGAAGGAGCCGGGGAAGAAATGAGAGTTCCTCAGCAGTGGAGTTGCGAGACAACGAGTAGCTGCTCGAATCTGTTTCTCCTCCTCCCCACGCCGAGCCAATCCTCAGGCCCAGACGCCGGGGAGGTCGAAGAAGTAGGAAGCCGACGGCTCGGTGCTGTGTGGCCGACTCTGGCTCTGGGGCCCTGTGAGGACTACGCGGGCCCTTCCCCTACCCGGTAGCCCGGCTCGGGGCGGCTTCCTGTCGCTGGGGTCCCGCGGCTTAGGTGCCTCACGCCCCCTTTGTCCCTCGCTCCTGAGGGAGCCCCTTTTCTAGCTTCCGCCTCACCTAAGTACCTCACACACTCGGCCCCTCACACAGACTCACAGTCACACACTAGGTTAAACCGAAACGGCACTAGGAGGAAGGCGGGGGGAGGGGGTAATCCCAAGAAATACCGCGAGAATCTTCAGTAATCTCGCGGTATTTCGTGCTTCCCTTTCACCTCTGGCCGCTGCTAGCTCAAACAACGCGAGAGCAGGTCTCCAGCCAGAGGAGTAGTCCGCCAGATTCTCGCGATAAGAATGGGGCTCGCAATTTGAGCAAAACTTTATTAAAACGAACCAGGGAGAATTTTTTAATTTGAAACTTTATTGATAACTCATTGAACAAATACATAATCCGCTTCGGCGCAAACTAATTTTCGTGTGCGTGTGTGTGTGTGTCTGTGTGTGTGTGTCTGTGATGTTTAGTCGCTCAGTCTTGTCCGGTTCGTTGCGACCTCTTGGACTATATCCGGCCTCTGTCCTTGGGATTCTCCAGGCGAGAATACCGGAGCGGATTGCCATTCCGTTCTCCAGGAGATGTTCCCCACCCAGGAATCGAACCGGGGTCTCATGCATTGCAGGTGTATCTTTAACGTCTGCACCACCAGGGAAGCCCCAATTTTTGCATACTCTATACAACTTCTTTAAGTATCTGCATGTTAATATTGTCAACTGGATAAAGGGCGAATGTGGTGCTATTTCAACCCAAGTCCGTAAGTATTAACAATTCTTGCAACTTGTGTAGCCTATACAGCTATGTGCTAAATTATTACTGACTCCCATAGTACCCTGCAAAACACGATTTGCCTCATCCCTGTTTTAAAGATAAGGAAACCCGTCTCTTTTTCGTGGCGCCTCGGAGGCTGTCGGCTGCTTCAGAATGAAGCTGAACATCTCTTTCCCGGCCACTGGCTGCCAGAAGCTCATTGAAGTGGACGATGAACGAAAACTTCGTACCTTCTACGAGAAGCGTATGGCCACAGCAGTTGCTGCTGACGCTGGTCCGAATCAGTGGCGGGAACGACAAGCAGGGTTTCCCCATGAAGCAGGGTGTCTTGACCCATGGCCGAGTTCGCCTGCTTCTGAGTAAGGGGCATTCCTGATACAGACCAAGGAGGACTGGAGAGAGAAAGCGCAAATCTGTGCGGGGTTGCATTGTGGATGCCAATCTGAGTGTTCTCAATTTGGTCATCGTGAAAAAAGGGGAGAAGGATATTCCTGGACTCACTGATACTACAGTGCCTCGTCGCCTGGGTCCTAAAAGAGCTAGCAGAATCCGCAAACTTTTCAATCTCTAAAGAAGATGTCCGCTAATATGTTGTGCGAAAGCCCCTAAACAAAGACGGTAAGAAACCTAGGACTAAAGCACCCAAGATTCAGCGTCTCGTGACTCCCCGAGTTCTGCAACACAAACGCCGGTGTATTGCTCTGAAGAAACAGCGTACTAAGAAAAATAAAGAAGAGGCTGCAGAATATGCTAAACTTTTGGCCAAGAGAATGAAGGCCAAAGAAAAACGGCAGGAGCAGATCGCCAATAGACGGAGGCTGTCCTCCCTGAGAGCTTCTACTTCCAAGTCTGAGTCCAGTCAAAAATAAGGTGTTCTGAGAGTGACAAAGCAGACCAGACACACACACACACAAATATATATATATATAAGGAAACCAGACTCAGATGCTCTCACTGCCAGGACCCCCGGTTCTATCAGTGGTGGAGGAACTAGGATCCGACAAGCCATGCATCAAGGCCAAAGAAAAAGGAAGACCTAACAACTTTTTAATCATCTGTAGAAGTAAAATTAATACTGTCAAGAAAAAAGAAAGAAAAAAAAAGTATACAATTTAGTACTTGAACGCAGGTGTGGTGACTTACTCATTGCTGCAAAAGGGCCTGGATGTGAAGGTCTCCACCAGTGTCTAACATTGATGGCAGATGGCAGGAAATTTAATGAGTCAATTAGACAAAGTGACTGGTCAGCTTTACTAAACATTGGCATGAGTTCAGCAAAATTACTCTGATCTTTTTTTTTTAATGAGATCAAGTATTTGACCTAGGATGCACCCACAACAAAATGGAAAAGTGGAGATGACAGAAGTAATTGTGATGTGTCAAATAAAACCTTGAAGAATAAAATTCATCATCCAAATTAATCCACCATCATATCAGCAGTAGAAACTTTGAGTGACGGAGCTGAATTTTATTATTTTTTTGGTCAAGTAAATCCTTTGTTTTTAATTATTTTTATTCGGAGGATAATTGCCTTACAGTATTGTGTTGGTTTCTGCCATACATCAACATGAGTCAGCCATAGGTATACATAGTCTCCTCCATCTTGAACCTCCCTCCAACCTTCCAACCTGTCCCACCGCTTATCATTCCAGCAGTAGAAACTTTATTTTTTCAATGTTAGGTTAGTTTCTGCTGTACAGCAAAGTGAATCAGTTATACATTTATATATGTGTGTGTGTGTGTGTTAGTCGCTCAGTCGTGTCCAACTCTTTGCAACCCTGTGACTGTAGCCCGCCAGGCTCCCCTGTCCATGGGAATTCTCCAGGCAAGAATACTGGAGTGGATTGCCATTCCCTTCTTCAGAGGATCTTCCTGACCCAGGGATCCAACCCTGGTCTCCTGCACTGCAGGCAGATTCTTTACCGTTTGAGCTACAGGGAAGTCCATGTTTACATGTATCTACTTTTTTAGATTTCCTTCCCACTAGGGCTACCAGCCACCACTGATTACTCAATAGGGTTCCCTGTGCTATATGGTCGGAGAAGGCACTGGCACCCCACTCCAGTACACTTGCCTGGCAAATCCCATGGTTGGAGGAGCCTGGTAGGCTGCAGTCCATGGGATTGCTAGGAGTCGGACACGACTGAGCGACTTCACTTTCACTTTTCACTGTCATGCATTGGAGGAGGAAATGGCAACCCACTCCAGTGTTCTTGCCTGGAGAATCCCAGGGACAGGGAAGCCTGGTGGCCTGCCGTCTCGTCTCTGGGGTCGCAGAGTCGGACACGACTGAAGTGACTTAGCAGCAGCAGCAGCAGCAGCAGCAGCAGCAGCAGTGCTACGTGGTAGGTTCTCATTAGTTATCTATTTTATACATAGGAGTGTATCTTTTGGAGAAGAAAATGGCAACCCATTCCAGTATTTTGCTTGGAGAATTCCACAGACAGAGTAGCCTGGTAGGCTACAGTTCACAAGGTCACAAAGAGTCGGACATGACTTAGCAACTAAACCACTACCACCACAGTGTATATATTGTTGTTCAGTCACTCAGTTGTGTCTGACTCTTTGCGACCCTGTGGACTGCAGCATGCCAGGCTTCCCTGTCCATCATCTCACGGAGCTTGCTCAAACTCATGTCCATCAAGTCAGTGATGCCATCAAACCATTTCATTCTCTGTCGTCCCCTTCTCCTGCTACCTTCAATCTTTCCCAGCATCAGGGTCTTTTCCAATTAGTCCACTCTTCACATCAGGTGGCCAAAGTATCGAAGCTTCAGCTTCATCATCTGTCCTTCCAATGAATATTCAGGGTTGATTTCCTTTAGAATTGACTGGTTTGATCTCCTTGTAGTCCAAGGGACTCTCAAGAGTCTTCTCCAACACCACAGCTCAAAAGCATCAGTTCTTTGGCACTCAGCCTTCTCTATGATCCAGCTTTCACATCCATACATGACTACTGGAAAAACCATAGCTTTGACTATACTGACCTTTGTTGGCAAACTGATGTCTCTGCTTTTTAGTATGCTGTCTAGGTTGGTCATAGCTTTTCTTCCAAGGAGCAAGTGTCTTTTAATTTCATGGCTGCAGTCACCATCTGCTGTGATTTTGGAGCCCAAGAAAATAAAGTCTGTCACATTTCCATTGTTTCCCCATCTATTTGCCATGAAGTGATGGGACCAGATGCAACGATCTTATTTTTTTGAATGTTGAGTTTTAAGCAAGCTTTTTCATTCTCCTTTCACCTTCATCAAGAGGCTCTTTACTTCCTCTTTGCTTTCTGCCATAAGGGTGGTGTCATCTGCATATCTGAGGTTACTGATATTTCTCCTGGCAATCTTGATTCCATCTTGGGATTCATCCAGCCCAACATTTCACATGATGTACTCTGCATAGAAGTTAAATAAGCAGGGTTACAATATACAGCCTTGACATACTCCTTTCCCAATTTGGAACCAGTCTGTTGTTCCATGTTTGGTTCTAACTGTTGCTTCTTGACCTGCATACTGGTTTCTCAGGAGGTAGGTAAGTTGGTCTGGTAGTCCCATCTCTTTCAGAATTTTCCACAGTTTGTTTTGATCCACACAGTCAAAGGCTTTAGCATAGTCAATGAAGCATATGTTTTTCTGGAATTCTCTTGCTTTTTCCTGTGATCCATCAGATGTTGGCAAGTTGATCTCTGGTTCCTCTGCCTTTTCTGAATCCAACCGGAACATCTGGAACTTCTCGGTTCACATATTGTTGAAGCCTAACTTGAACACTAACTTGCTAGTGTGTGAAATGAGTGCAGTTCTGTGGTAGTTTGAACATTCTTTGGTATTGCCTTTGAGTTTGGAATGAAAACTGACATTTTCCAGTCATGTGGCCACTGCTGAATTTTCCAAACTTGTTGGCATATTGACTGCAGCACATTCACAGCATCATCTTTCAGGATTTGAAATAGCTTAGCTGAAATTCCATCACCTCCACTAGCTTTGTTCATAGTGATGTTTCCTAGGCCCACTTGACTTCACACTCCAGGATGTCTGGCTCTAGGTGAGTGACCACACCTTCATGGTTATCTGGGTCATGAGATCTTTTTTGTGTTGTTCTTCTGTATATTCTTGCAACTTCTTCTTGATATCTTCTGCTTCTGTTAGGTCCATACCATTTCTCTTTTATTGTGCCCATCTTTGCATGAAATGTTCCCTTTGTAT
This sequence comes from Budorcas taxicolor, assembly GCF_023091745.1. Lineage (NCBI taxonomy): Eukaryota > Metazoa > Chordata > Mammalia > Artiodactyla > Bovidae > Budorcas > Budorcas taxicolor. Next base: position 39,580,951 of record NC_068928.1, on the reverse strand, counting down.
CTCTAATTTTCTTGAAAAGATCTCTGTCTTTCCCATTCTATTGTTTTCCTCTATTTCTTTGAATTGATCACTTAGGAAGGCTTTCTTCGCTCTCCTTGCTATTCTTTGGAACTCTGCATTCAGATGGGTATATCTTTCTTTTTCTCCTTGCCTTTCGCTTCTCTTCTTTTCCCATATGTTTGTAAGGCTTCATCAGACAACCATTTTGCCTTTTTTTGCATTTCTTCTTCTTGGAAATGGTTTTGATCACCGCCTCCTGTACAATATTACAAACCTCTGTCCATAGTTCTTCAGGCACTCTTGTCTATCAGAATATCGATCCCAATCTTTCCCCCACCCTTTCCCCCTTGGGAGTCGTAAGTCTGTTCTCTACATCTGTGGCTCTATTTCTGTTTTGCCAATAAGTTCATCTGTACCATGTTTCTTGAGTCCACATATAAACAATGTTATACAATATTTGTTTTTCTCTTTCTGACTTATTTCACTCTGTATGACAATCTCTAGGTCCAGCCATGATTCTGCAAATGGCATTGTTTCATTCCTTTTTATGTCTGAGTAATATTTCATTGTATATGAACCACATCTTAGTCCATTCCTCTGTGAAAGGATGTTAAGTTGCTTCCATTTTATTTTAAATTAATTTTATTGGTATGTAGTTGCTTTATAGAAACTTCCTAAAATATTTTATTTATCTACATATTTGGCTGCCTCGGGTCTTAGTTGCAGCACTTGGGGTCTTCATTGCATCATGCAGGATCTTTTGTGGAAGCGGTCAGACTCTCTAGTTGCACCACAATGGGCTTAGTTTCTCTATGCCATGTGGGATTTTAGTTCCCAGACCAGGGTCAAACCCTCGCCCCCTGCATTGTAAGGTGGGTCCTTAAACATTGGAACACCAGGGAAGTCCCAAATCCTTTCTTAATTATCTGTTTCCTGTTGAAGCAGACTAGAAAAACCCCTAATGAATGAATAATGAATGAAGCTTGTTATTTTTTATAATACCTTCCATTTCTACAGCACTTTTCAATTTTCCACAGAAGTCTTTTAAACCTGTCAATAAATACCAATTAAACAAATAAATAACCTGATGAGGTGACCAGGATGAGTATTATTATATGCAACTCCTAAAGGCTGAAATTGAGACTCAGAAGGAGTTGGAGCACATTTACACTAGTAGTAAATGACAGGAGAAGGGACAGCTCTTTCTGTAATCCTAAGCACTGCATTTTTCCCCCCTCTTTTTTGGCCATACTGAGGGACTTTCAAGGGATCTTTGTTCCATTCCATATATAATAGTTTGCATCTGCTAATTCCAAACTCCCAGTCAAACCACCCTCACCCATCCTCTCATTGGCAACCACAAGTCTGTTTTCTACATCTGTGAGCCTGTTTCTGTTTCACAGATTAGTTCATTTGTGTCATAATTTTTTTCTTTTGCCACACCTTGCAGCATGTGGGATCTAAGTTCCCCAAACAGGGATCCAACTTGTGTCCTCTGCAGAGGAAGCGAAGAGTCATAATCTCTGTACCACCAGGGGAGTCCCTGTGTTGTATTTTAGATTCCACATATAAATGATATCATATGGTATTTGTCTTTCTCTTTCTGACTCATTTTGCTTAGTATGATAATCTCTAGGTCCATCCATGTAGCTGCAAATGACATTGTTGTTTGTTGTTGTTCACTCACTCAGTCGTGTCTGACTTTTTGTGACCCCAGGGACTGCAGCATGCCAGATTTTCCTGCCCTTCACAGTCTTCCAGAACTTGGTCAAACTCATGTCCATTGAAACTGTGATGTTGTCCAACCGTCTCATCCTCTGTTGTCCCCTTCTCCTCCTGTCTTCAGTCTTTCTCAGCATCAGAGTTTATTCCAATGAGTTGGCTCTTCGTATCAGGTGGCCAGGGTATTGGAGCTTCAGCTTCAGCATCAGTCCTTACAATGAATATTCAGGGTTGATTTCCTTTAGGACTGACTAGTTTGATCTCCTTGCTGTCCAAGGGACTCTCAAGAGTCTTCTCCAACACCACAGTTCGAAAGCATCAGTTCTTCGGGACTCAGCCTTCTTTATGGTCCAGCTGTCACATCCACACATGACTACTGGAAAAACCATAGCTTTGACTATACGGACCTTTGTTGGCAAACTGATGTCTTTGCTTTTTATACACTGTCTAGGTTTGTAACTCAGATTCGAAAACTCAGCAACAGCCACAGGACTGGAAAAGATCAGTTTTTGTTCCATTCCCAAAGAAGGGCGATGCCAAAGAATGTTCAAACTACCATACAATTGCACTCATTTCACATGCCAGCAAGGTCGTGATCAAAATCCTCCAAGCTAGGCTTCAATAGTGTGTGAACCAAGAACTTCCAGATGTATAAGCTGGATTCAGAAAAGGCAGAAGAACCAGAGATCAACTTGCCAACATCTGATGGATCATAGAAAAAGCAAGAGAATTCCAGAAAAACATCTGCTTCATTGACCATGCTAAAACCTTTGACTGTGTGGATCACAACAAACTGTGGAAAATTCTGAAAGAGATGGGAATACCAGACCAACTTACCTGCTTTCTGAGAAATCTGTGGTGGTGGTGGTTTAGTTGCTCAGTTGTGTCCAACTCTTTGTGACCCCATGGACTATAGCCTGCCAGGCTCCTCTGTCCATGGGATTTTTCAGACAAGAATACTGGAGTGGGTTGCCATTTCCTTCTCCAGGGAGAAATCTGTATGTAGGTCAAGAAGTAACAATTAGAACCGAACATGACAGACTGGTTCCAAATCAGAAAAGGAATCTATCAAGGCTATATATTGTCACACTACTTATTTAACTTCTATGCAGAGTACATCATGTGAAAAGCTGGGCCGGATGAATCCCAAGCTGGAATCAAGACTGCCAAAAGAAATATCAATAACCTCAGATATGCAGATGATACCACCCTTATGGCAGAAAGCAAAGAAGAACTAAAGAGCCTCTTGATGAAGGTGAAAGAGGATAATGAAAAAGTTGGCTTAAAACTCAACATTAAAAAAATAAGATCATGGCATCTGGTCCCATCGCTTCATGGAAAATAGATGGGGAAACAATGGAAACAGTGACAGACTTTATTTTCTTGGGCTCCAAAATCACTGCAGATGGTGACTGCAACCATGAAATTAAAGACACTTGCTCCCTGGAAGAAAAGCTGTGACAACTTAGACAGCATATTACAAAGCAGAGACATTACTTTGCCAACAAAGGTCCATATAGTCAAAGCTATAGTTTTTCCAGTAGTCATGTATGGATGTGAGAGCTGGACCATAAAGAAGGCTGAGTGCCAAAGAATTGATGCTTTTGAGCTGTGGTGTTGGAGAAGACTCTTGAGAGTCCCTTGGACTACAACGAGATCAAACCAGTCAATCCTAAAGGAAATCAACCCTGAATATTCATTGGAAGGACTGATGATGAAGCTGAAGCTCCAATAGTTTTGCTACCTGTTGCGAAGAGCCAGCTCATTGGAAAAGACCCTGATGCTGGGAAAGATTGAAGGCAGGAGAAGGGGATGACAGAGGGATGAGATGGTTGGATGGCATCACCAGTTGGCATCATCAATGGACATGAGTTTGAGCAAGCTCAGGAAGGTACTGAAGGACTGGGAAGCCTGGCATGCTGTACTTGATGGGGTCACCAAAAGTCAGACATGACTGAGCTACTGAACAAGAAAAGTTTGTCATAGCTTTTCTTCCAAGGAGCGAGCGTCTTTAAATTTCATAGCTGTCACCATCCACAGTGATTTTGGAGCCCAAGAAAATAAAATGGCATCATTCCATCACACACACGCACACACCCCATACGTCTTGTTATCTTGTTATCCATTCATCTGTCAATCGACATTTAGGTTGTTTCCATATTTTGGCTACTCTGAATAGTGCTGCTATGTCCAGATACATGTCCAGGAGTGGGATTGCTGGATCATATGGCAACTCTAGTTTTTTGAGGATCCTCCTTACTGTTTTCTATAGTGGCTGCACCAATTTACTTTCCCACCAACAGAGCAGGAGGATTCCCTTTTCTTTAAGTCTCGACAGGATTTGTTATTTGTTGCCTTTTTAATGATGCCCATTCTGACCAGTGTGAGGTGGTACCTCATTGTAGTTGGGTTTTTTTTTTAAAGATTTATGTATTTATTTATCTTGTTGACTGTGGTGGGTCTTTGTTGTTGCATGTGGGCTTTCTTTAGTTGTGGTGAGTGGGGACTACTCTTGTTTTAGTGTGAGGACTTCTCATTGTAGTGGCTTTCTTGCTACAGAGCACAGGCTTTGTGCAGTCTGCCTGTGGGTTTCAGTCATTGTGGCTCTTGGGCTCTAGAGGGCAGGCTCAGTAGCTGTGGTGCATGGGCTCAGTTGCTCCACAGCATGTGGGATCCTCCTGGACCAAGGATTGAACTAGTGTCCCTTTGCACTGCAAGGTGGATTCTTAACTGCTGACCCATCAGGGAAGCCACTCATTGTAGTTTTGACTTGCATGTTTCTCTAATAATTAGCCATGTTGAACATATCTTTCTGTGCCTGCCTGTCGGCCATCTGTGTGTCTTCTTTGGAGAAATGTCTTTTTAGTCTTCTGCCCATTTTTGCTTGGGTTGTCTTTTCGTTATTGAGTTGTATGAGCCATTTATATATTTTGGAAATTAAGCCCTTCTCAGTCTCCTCATTCTCAAATGCTTTCCTCCCAGTCTATAGGTTGTTTTTTTATTTTATGGTTTCCTTTGTTGTACAAAAGTTTGCAAGTTTGATTAGGTCCCCTTTTAAAAATTTTTTGTTTTTATTTCTATTGCCTTGGGAGACCGACCTAAGAAAACATTGGTACAATTTATGTCAGAGAATGTTTCGCCTATGTTCTATTCTAGGTGTTTTATGATGTTAGATCTTTAAGCCTTTCAGCCATTTTGACTCTCTAAATTTTTAAATACAAAACATACTATAAGCTGCTGGTATTGGTCCAACAAATGGTGAGGACTGTGCCTTTGTAGAATAAGGATTGCTTCACTCTACAGGAAAACTTTGAACTCAGAAATTCCAGGGCTACATGATTTGTTTGTTTCATGATCTCCCAGGGCAGGGAGTCAGGGTAACTCTGGGAAGCCCAAGTGGCCAGTCAGGTAATGACTGTAGTTTCCCTGTAAGTCCCCCAAAGCAAGTCAGAAAGCTTCTCTTTAGGCTCTACACAAGAAGAAATATTTAACTAAAGTTATAATAATTTCCCCTCACCCCAAGTCCAATTTGTTAGTTTAGATTTTGGTTTTAAGAGCCTTTGAAGTCTCCCTCAAAGCTTACTCATTTAAAATCCATCCATGGTCCTCTTCTTGGTGTGTGTATACCTTGAATTACTTTTTGTATTTAATGACATGTCTGTCCTATATTTTGACTTTTTGTTTTATAAAAATTGATGTCTTTTTAAAAAAAAACTGTTTATTTTTATTTTTGACTGTATCGGGTCTTAGCTGCAGCATGGTGATCTTTGTTGCAGTGCTCAGGCTGAGTTGCCCTGTGGCATGTGAGATCTTAGTTCCCTCACCCACTGGGGATCAAACCCATGTCTCCTGCCTTGAGAGGCAAATTCTTAATCACTGGACCACCAGGGATCTTTACTTTTAGAGTACAAATTTTCAACAATGTCATTTCATCTGCATTTTCAGATGAAAAATAGTAACTTCTCATTGTATTTTGTGACTAAAATTTGGTAAAGTTTAGTCTGTTTTCAAGTTTTATATGGTTTAACAATTCCTAGCTACACTAGTACAGTATTTATTGTTCATTTGAATAAAGAGCTTGCATGAGAAACTGTAGCTGTGTATTCAACAGTCATGCTTTGGACATGAGTAAATTAACAAAATATTTTTGAGTGCCTACAGTTTCAGTGACCAGTCATATTTTCAGAACTCTGAATCAGGTGAACCCATCAAGGGCTAGGGCTGTGTCGTCAAGTGTATATTACCAGCTTCTAATACACAGGTATTAGGACTCCACAGATGCTTGTTGAAACAGCATTTTAGTTTAGTTTTTGTTTTTATATTTTGGCTGCACTGGGCTGTTTGTGGAATCTTAGTTCCTGAACCAGGGATTAAACCTGGGCCCTTGGCAGTGAAAGCATGGACTCTTTAACTACTGGCCCACCAGGGAATTCCCACAGCATTTTAAACATGAACTATCTTGGGAAATTCTTAGTTGGATAAATTCTCTCTGTACTTCTTCAATGTTAATATTGCTAGATTTATATTCTATAATATTTGGAACATACTTTTGTACTAAAAAATGTAATTTAAAATTAAAATTTAACTGAGTGTTGTTTTTAAAAAATCTGACAACCCTGTCAATTTGCCTCTACATATGCACTGAGTCTCTGACATTTGTCAGGAACTAGGCTAGGCAGTATCACTAGACTAGACAGTAGTGAAAGAAATAGACCCAGTGCAGCCGCCCTCCTAGATTTGATAGTTTACCAGGGAAGATAGACATTGAATACATCATCATGTACTTAATTAAGTACTGAAATAGGATAACAGAGGACCTTATTAAGTCAGGGTTTAGAGAAAGTTTGCATCTCTAGTCCAGATCAAGAGACATTTACTTTGAGAACTATATGAGGGCCTCAGTGAGATGAGGGGTAATGGAGAAGGGGAAAGCCTTCCTGCAGTTAAAAAGGCCTGTTCAAGGACCTTGGGAGAGGAAGGAGCGAAGGAATTGTCTGCAGGTGGAAGGTCAGTGTGGTTGGGATTTGGCAAGGGGAGAAGAGCTAGATTGAGAGAGGAATGTTAGGACCAGTAAAAGATTTGCCTACTAAACCCAGGTACAATGCTAGGTAGTGGGGATTTCGAAATGAGAAGCAATTACTGCCTCAAAAAACTGTGTAGTGACTGAAAGGAATGAGGGTAAGAGGAATAGACAAGAAGTAAATTTTAATTCTACTTTCAAGGAGCATGGTTATACATATCTTTGTTGAAATAAACATGTCACAAATAAAGATTTGTTCTTATCTGTTCATCTGAACTGTAGTTACCAGCAGGAATTGTTTTGGAGGATGTTTGCTTATCATTTTTGAAATATGGGGAAAAGTCTGAGACTAAAGAGCCAGTGGAAATCCATTGCTAAATATCCTTACAGCAAATTAGGTAAAATCCAACTTTTCAGCAGTTATTCTCAAGGATGTATTTCAATAATAATAATAATAATAAAGAAAAGAAAAAAAAGAGTAACCTTAACTATTTTAAGAACTTCCACCCAGAGCTAGTAGAATTGTATTTTAGCCTGGTTCTTGTTCCAATGGGCAGGAACTTCTAAATTCTCAGCATTAATCCAGATTTCTCTTCGTGAAAATTTACTGATACAAGAGACAGGACCACACATTCTTCGTGATTTGTAGTGTAGAGTGTGAGCTAACCTGCTTGCTTTTACTGACTACAAAAAAAATACAATCCATTGTGAACACCTTTGGGATCCTAAATATAATCGATGACTGCTGAATATTCATTGGAAGGGCTGATGCTGAAGCTGAAGCTCCAATATTTTGGCCACCTGATTGACGCGAAGACTCCACTCATTGAAAAAGACCCTGATGCTAGGAAGGGTTGAGGGCAGGAGGAGAAGGGGAGGACAGAGGATGAGATGGTTGGATAGCTTCACCGACTGGATGGACATGAATTTGAGCAAGTTCTGGGAGTTGGTGATGGACAGGAAGTTCATGGGGTCTTTAAGAGTCGGACACGACTGAGCGACTCACCTGAACTGATGACTGCTGCAAACAAGTTTTTCTTAACTCAAAAATCTTCCACGTCCTCAGAAATATTGAAAATGCTCAAGAAAAATATTTCTGAAATTAAAAAGGAAATTCGGTAATGGAAATTAAGTGTACTGGGCTACCTTGGGACGTCGTGTTACAAAGACCCAACGTCTAGTATCTCAATAAAGGGAAAGTTTTAATAAAATATTCCTAACAGCAATATTCTTCGAAAAGCTAGCATTTCAGTAAAGACAGCTGGGGCTTTTACTCTGCAAACTGCTTGAAAGCCAAATCGAAAGTACCAACTTCCACAGAGGTGTTGAACACTACCACTACACAAGCTCCACGCCTAGCTCCGAGAAGTCGGAGACAAACCAGAGAGCAGGCAGGGTGGGGATAATCTCGCGAGAAGCAACGTATAAATCATTTTTCGCGATATTTGGTGCCCAGCCCCTTTCCCCCTTCTCTCTCTCGCAGGATCACGGTTAATCTCGCGATCTTTTGGAAGTTCCGTTGGGGAAGATGGCGGCGGCCGCGAGCACCCTTCTCTTCTTGCCGCCGGGGACTTCAGACTGAGTCTTCCCTGGAAGAGTGGGACTGCAGGTTCCCTGCGTCCCGGGAGCCCGAACCAACTTGGTTCCTCCATTACTGGTGGGGAAGGGCATATCCTCTTGTGTAGAACTTAGGCCCTCCCCGCCGTCAGGATGAAGGCTCAGGGGGAGACCGAGGGTGAGTGACTGAGGGGGAAATCAGGGGGCGGGACACAGCTGGGGGAGCCAGTGCCTCCGCGGGGGCCACTCTCCCGAGGGCTCAGGATCTAGGAGGCGGGATAGGTCTGAGTTTTAGATTCTGACTGCCTTCCTTGGTGATGGAGAGCTTCGACTTTGGGGAGATGGGGGCTCCCAACTTGAGTGTGAAGGTTTCCTATTTGGCAAGGGGCAACATTTGGGCCTCAGGGCATTTTTTAGCCTAAAGAGATGGGAGACCGGGCAAGTGAACGTAAAACTTTCTTCTTCAAAAGAGAAATCTGAATGATGACATAAAACAATAATAGGACGCTATATATCAAAGTACTGTAAGATGTTTTGTCGTGAATGAAATGATTAGGTCCTTATGGTATTAAAAGCCAGTAGTTTTAAAAAATGTCACAGCGTTCATATCTTGTGGTATTGTATATTTTTAAAATGCTTTTAATTTCAGTCTTTAAATATCTGAACTAAGAACTGTTGAAAAACACTTTTCTGTGTAACTTTATATTCTCTAAAGTTCCACATTTCAGCTTAGATGCTCCCGTAGCATTTTGGACATAGTTCTGTTGATACACGATTATTTTTTTGTCTTCTCCAATGTACTCTGAGCTTTGTAGAGCAGAATCTTGCCTTACTCATCATTGTATAGTCCTGGGCACATAATGTTGTGTTGTTGTGTTAGTCACTCAGTCGTTTCCGACTCTGTGACCCCACGGACTGCAGCCCACCAGGCTCCTTCGCCTATGGAATTCTCCAGGCAAGAACACTGAAGTGGGTTGCCGTTTCCTTCTCCGGGCACATAATAGTTGCTCAAAAAAACGTTTCACTGAAGCATTTTTGTAAAGATTTATCGTCGGCCTTCTTTTTTTTTTAATCATCGGCCGCCTTAAGGGAGAGAAGGGAGGTGTGTTTGAAGGAGAAAGAAAAAAGGATGCAGAGGAATGACAAGTGTAAGTGGAATCTTAGTGAGGCAGGAATTTTGTCTAGTTTGCTCACTGCTGTATCTCTGAGATGTTAAATAGGGCCTGAGTGAATGTCTTAAATGTGGGAATTGCCAGACATTTCTCCAGAATTATAAACTGAATGAAACAACCCCAAGAACAGTTTTCCAGAAGATGAAGGCCTTGGAGGGAGGAGTTGAATCTCGATCTGAAGATGTCACTACTTCATCTTTGATTGCTGACATTCTATTCATCTTTCAAGACATCTTTTCTGTAACATCCCTAAACTAATTACACACTTTTCCTCCTTTGAATTTTGATAGTAATGTGTCTCTATTTTTAAGAGCATATCTCATTTTGCTTTGTGTGATGGTTATTTTCACATTAACTTATCCACACCCCCTCACAGATGTCATCTCAGGCATATTGTATTTTTGCACTGCTGGTCTCCAGCACAGTCCTTGCTCATGTTAAGCAGCTAAAAGAATTACAGGAGTGTTGGAGGTTGTAGGAGGTTCCTTCCAACACTATCTGGGATCCATTCTTTTCTACCTTTCTCTTACCTTTGCCTGAAACTCATCCTTTAGTCACTTGACATTTCCTTTGTTCGTATAGTTTGAATTCGAACAGGAAATAGCTGAATGGCAAATGAAGCTTGTTTTCTTGATAATACTTACAAATTGATCTCTTAAAATTATGTGAAAAAATTAAGAAAGTCTCTATTTTCACATTGAAAACCAACTAACTATAGTAAGGCCATGTTCAAATGTATGCTCTGCATATGTCATGCAAAGGATTTCATGCCTATCATGAAATTATTTTGTCATTAAATAGTAGTCTTGATCCTCAGGACTGGAGGTGGTTCTCTTTTTGCTTCTCATTAAGTCTGAAGAGAAAGCAGTCCTCTTCTATAGTGTTGTTAGATTAGGCCCATAATTTCTGTCTACTTGTTATTAGAAATGAATTCTTTGTGTATTTTGAAGTAAATGATATTGGATAAGATTTTAACTTGAGTTCGTACCAGGATGAAGTATGGGAGTTTTGTTTGCAAGAAAAACTGTGGAAGGTCTTGAAAGAAGAGTTGCTAATAATTTTTTCTGATTTATACCTTAGAGTCGGAAAAGCTGAGTAAGATGAGTTCTCTCTTGGAACGGCTCCATGCAAAATTTAACCAAAATAGACCTTGGAGTGAAACCATTAAGCTTGTGCGTCAAGTCATGGTGAGGACTATGGTGAACTGGATAAAGTGTTGTGCTTAGAAAATTATTTGATAAGCTAAGTTACCTATGTAGACTTTTTCTAGCTAGTTATTATGGTGTGTCTTCAGTTTTATTTCTCATAACATCATACGTACATGATGGCTTTCAACTTTTAAGTCTACCTAAGAAGAAGATATGTTAATAGAATTGTGTTAATCATGAGTTATAGTAAGCTGGGATATTTTAGGCAAAAGTTGTAAGAAACACACTTATAAAGCATAATTAGTTTCCTAGTGACCTAGTGTTTAGGATTCCCAGCTTTCATTACTGTAACCTTGGATTCAATCCCTGGTTGAGGAACTAAGATCCCACAAGTTCCTCAGTGCTGCCAAAAAAAAAAAAAAGATACATGTGATAGCCTGATATAGAGAAACATTTACTTTTTACTTCCTGTCACGCTCCTTGATTCTAATGTGTTAATACTTTCATTGTATCTATACTGGTAGTAGAGTTTGGAGTCATTTTTATTGACTTCACTTGTTAACTGTGTGACTTCCTCTATAGTACTTTCTCCTTCCTGAGGCATTCACCAGTATGGGGAGCCCTTAGTTAAGTGGAATACAGGGAGTGGGGTGAGTGCATAGCACAGCAGTAGTAAGAGAACTGAGTTTGCTGTCAGAAAAACCTTTATTTTAATCTTGACTCCACTACTACCTGTGTAACCTTGGGCAAATTGCTTGTTTTTTCCTACCCTCAATTTCCTCATCTAGGAGGTAGAGACACCAGTTTGAGTAAGATGAGCAACACCAGTTTGCTTTTTCACACAGTTTTGCTGTAAAGATCAAATGAGATAATGAACACCAAAATGTCATGTTGCTTAGAGATTTCCATAACTAAGTTCTACAGATATCTTCTGGCTCAGGATTGTATACATAAAAAAGATTTGTAGTTTTTTTTTTTTTTTTTTTTAAGTCTTAATGAGAATTTTTCCAGTCTGGGTATTCAGAGGTTGTCATTTTTGTACTAGAAGGCAGCCATATTCTAGTTTGAGATACCACCTCTAAATGATATTGTCATTAGAGAAACATCATGAGCTAGAGGACTCCAGGTGGCTACTAAGACCCTCTCTTGGGTTACCAGTTCTTGGTTTGGTCACCAAAGTTTCCATTGTCTACTTGTCACTTTTGCAGATTCAGAAACCTGCTTTTATTGGTATGTAAAAGATTTTGAAGAATTTTCAACAACTCTGTGTGTGCATGCTAAGTCTCTTCAGTCATGTCCAACTCTTTACGACCCTATGGACTGTAGCCCACTAGGCTCCTCTGTCCATGGGATTCTCCAGGCAAGAATACTGGCGTGGGTTGCCATGCCCTCCTCCAGGGGATCTTTTAAACCCAGGGATTGAATCCATGTCTCCTGTGGCTCCTGCACTGCCGGCAGATTCTTTACTGCTGATCCACTGGGGAAGCCGTTTTAAAACTGACATACTAACAAAATCTCAGTAGATTAATATGAAAGTCAGAATGCCAGTTTATTAATGAGGGTTTGTCTTTCCAGTTACCAAAATACTGGTATCCATTGCCTAGAGCAATGGACACAGTCCTTGTCTATTTAAGGTATAAAGGAATCTGGATTATTAATTAAGCAGATGTTTGGGAGCATGGAATTAGAGCCAAGAAAGATGGATTTAGGGCGTGGAAAAGCCTCAAAACCTATCCTTGTATCATAAAACTGCTGATACTTCTGGGGACTAGAATGTTGTACAGAGAGAAACTGCTTCCTTGGATAGGTTTAGAAAAATTATGCTAAATTTTTGCTCTTTGGATTTTTGGATTATGTATTTTGTTTCATGAGTCAGTCTGTTGGGTGGGCCAAAAATTTCATTCTGGTTTTTCTGTAACATCTTATGGAAAAATCCAAATGAACTTTTTAGCTGGCCCAGTAGTTTAACTAAGGTTTGGTTGTATTTCTTAGATTACATGCATATCACCTTATTAGGTTTGGGAATTGTCAAATTTGAGCCACCCCATTGTGAGTCTTAGGATATAGTCATCTTCTGCAGGAGGCTGATTTCATTTATTACATTTTGATTCTTCTTATTTTTCCCTGAAAATTATTTTAGATCTGGAAATACCTTTGTTGTAGACTTTTTTTTTGGTTGCACTGTGTCATGTGGGATCTTAATCCCACAGCCAGGGATTGAACCCACGTCCCCTGCTTTGGAAGCAGGAAGTCTTAACCACTGGACCACCAGAGAAGTCCTAGATGTGAAAATATCTTTTTCTCCTTTCATGGATACGGATATGGTGTATCTATGTATTCTGTAGATTAACCTTCCCTCTTTTGGATAGATGGACAAAATAACAATTAAAAATTTATAGATTATCTAGAATATATAAGAAATACAGAGTATATAGACTGCTTCATAATCTGTAGACTATCCTGAAATATTATTTCTAGAATAATATATGTGTTTACCAAAAACTATTGGCTTGGTTAATTTTTACCTCAAATGTTTTCCTGTTTTAATATAGGAGAAGAGAGTTGTAATGAGTTCTGGAGGGCACCAACATTTGGTTAGCTGTTTGGAGACATTGCAGAAAGCTCTCAAAGGTTTGTAAACATTGTTGAAATATGCTAACTTCTTAAAAACGCTCCAGTTTAGGAAGGACTTTTATACTTATATTAGAAATATAAATTGAGATAGGTGGGTGTCACTCTTGATTTCATTATGAAGTTGAGATGAACTTTTACCTGAACTTTTTTTTTAACCTGAACTTTTGAAACATCTATTTTTTATTCTATTTTGAAGGCTGGTAGAGACTCAAAATAGCATATTGGAAGGGAAAATTTTTTTCCTTCACATGTTCTCTCCTAATTAACTCAATAAGAAGATGGACTTTTTGACTCTAAGACTTTTACAGTATTTATTAACAGTGTTTTCATAAGAAAATGAAAAGAGGAAAGAAAAAAATGTTTTTAGGAAAGCAAACATGAAATTTAAGTCATGAGCTTGATTATTCAAGCTTATAATTACTACTTCTGTCTGGTTTTGAAGGAAAATGAAAGTAAAAACAGACAAACAGGTTTTACACTGATTATCACAAACGAGCTGGGATTGAATCCATACCCGCTTTACCACTAGATGACCAGCAAGTCCCTAAGTATGTCTTCTTTAAAGATAACTTGTCCCAAATGAGTAAAGAAAAAGAGAAAGGAGAAAGGTCCAGTTTTTTTCAAATAGATCTTTTTTTTGGACCCTTATTGCTTAGGCTGCAGCTAAGCCTTATCAGTGAGCTTTGTGCAGATTTTAAGCATTTGAACTATAGATGAGCTTTGTGCAGATTACAAGTATTTGGACTATTGAATGTGTTTATGGCTTTGGAAGGACAGATATACTCCTCAGGATGTTTCTGTCTTTGAAGAATACTATTTAAGTTATTTGGAGTATGCTTTGTGATTTCCTTTTTTTAACCTTTTGTAGTAACATCTTTACCAGCAATGACCGACCGTTTGGAGTCTATAGCAAGACAGAATGGGTAAGTAGTATATCTGTAGGCAGAAATATTTAACTTAGTGTTGACTTTGGGTGGCTTTATTTATGTGTCTTCTATTAATTTTTGTTTTGATTTGTTCCTGCTAGACTGGGCTCTCATCTCAGTGCCAGTGGCACTGAATGTTACATCACGTCAGATATGTTCTATGTGGAAGTGCAGTTAGATCCTGCAGGACAGCTTTGTGATGTAAAAGTGGCTCACCATGGGGAGAATCCTGTGGTATGTGTTGATATTTCACTGGAATCTGTGGGGTTTACTTAGGGACATTAATTTTTAAAGAAATTGTTGGGGTTTGAAATAGCTTGGGTTTAGGTTTTTTCATGAGCCACTGTAGAGATGATGTGATGGGCTACAACATCAATAGCTGTAGAGTGGAATTTGGAATACTCTGGGTCCATCTCTGACATCATCCAAAGGCTTTGACAAGAAGAAACACCAGAGGAACTTTTTCCAATTCATATCAACAAACATGAGCCGCAGTTGAACAATAGGTGCTGGGGATACAAATAATTTAAATTCCTATCCTCAAAGAACTTATAATCAAGAAGGACAGATAATCTTGTATATAGCTAATGTCTCTGAAAAGCCCTGTAATAGAGAGGAATGTAAAAGGTGTATAACCAGACAACTGGATATGAATTCCAAGGATGGCTTTAAAGAGAGGTCCTAATGTTTTAAACAAGCAACTGAAAGTTGATTCCTTTATAAACTATTTCAATATATTTGATTTTTAATTTCCTGACCCAACCCCATGGTTTACTAAGTAGGAAGAAGATGTCTTTGATATCTTAATATAAGGACCTTCTATAGTTTTAATGTTCCTGTTATAAAGCATGTGTTATTAATAAAAAAGAAAAAAGCTTTTGATGTCTTCAAGCATCTTAAAGTAGTTTAGAGTTTTAACATAATTTCTTTAATTTCAGAGCTGTCCAGAGCTTGTACAGCAGCTAAGGTGAGCAGCTGACATTTACATTCCCTTTTATTGGCAGACAGTGCTGTTCTTTATAGTTACATTTTGAGAATGGTCAGAATTTACTTTTCTAAGGAACAACTTTATTTTCTTGGGTCAAGATTTTTCAAAGTCTGTACTTGATCACTTTCAGAATTGACTTAGCTTTTTTTTTTTTTTTTTACACTCTATTCCATCTATCCTAGGATTTCCCAACCTTGACAGTATTGCCATTTTGGGTTGGGAGATTCTTTGCTCTAGGGGGTTGCCCAGTTCATTCTTGGATGTTAAACAGCATCCCTGGTTTCTCCCAGCTAGTTAGGATCTGTGATAACCTCCTGATCTGTGACTTTGATTATCTATGATAATCAAAAATATCTCTAGATATTGTCAGACGTCCTCTGGAGGACAAAATCACTCCTGGTTGAGAACTACTGAGTTAACCTTAGGAATTCTCTGTGGAACAAAATAAACAGAACCTAATTATTGAATTAGAGAAAGCTTGAGAAAATTGAGTCTATACTATGGAAAGAACTTTTTTTCACTTTGAGAAAAATTGTTTTATATTTAAGGTTTATGGGTCCCAAATCATAGTAAAGTGCTAGGCTTGAAGACAGTCTCTTTTAGTAATTGATGTTTTTTTGTCATTGGCTTATCTTTTCTCCTTTAATTGAGTGGAGATTTCCATGCTTAAATTTAAACCCAGAATTAACTCTCTGGAAATTTGAGAAAGTTGTTACATCAATTTTATGTTTTAAATATAGTGAAGTTATCAGATACGGAGGAGTCTTAAGGGTTTAACATTGAGAAATAAGTTTTACACTCAGCCTTCCAGTGATCACTTTAATGTCCTTACAGCCAAATACACCAGATTTGAATGAGCTTTGAAAAATTGCAATGCAACATAAAAAATAACCTTTTATGATTTCATTTACTCAATAAGTCTAGCAAGATGTATTATCAGAATAGTCCAGGAAACCAGTATTTCTGGTTCTAATGTAGAATAGGAGACTGTACCAGTTTATGAACTGATGGTGTTCTAAAGTTAATTTGTAAGCATGTTTGGAAGTGGGAACCTTAGAAAGAATATTAGTCTTTACCAGGTATTTTTAATCACTCTGTATAGATGATGATTTTAAGGTAAGGAATATATTTTGCTGTTGCTCTTGTTTCTTTTTAGTGTCTTCATGGCACTTTGGGCAATAAGTATTCAATAAATGCCTGATCAAATATCTGACATTGTCAGAGCAGTACAGTTTTCAACAGACATTTTTTTTTAAGTTTGAAAAAGGATATAGAGACTTAGAATTGTTGAGTTGTGTTGGATTCCTGCCTATAAAAGCTTACTTGACTAAGAATCCACCTCTGAATGTTAGGTTTTAGGATGCCAGGATTCCTGGTAGTAGTTTCTTTTTCCTGGGGTAATTTGTTATAGGAACATTTTAAAATATATCATTTGCCTCCACACTACCTATTCTGCCTTGGCTTAGGTCTCCCATCTCTCTCCCACTGTTCATTTCCTTTCTTTGCTCTTACTGTATACATGAAAGTGTCCTATCTTCCTAATTTATTTACTTCCTTTTTCTCTCTAAAAGATTTTTTTTCCTCATGACATCCAGTCATCTCAGTTACAAATTAAGAGGGGAAGTGATTTAAACTAAGTCTCATTACTTAAGAACAAATTAGTATATGAGGTAACAGGTCTTTTTGACTATCTTTTATACTGTTTATTAGCACCTTCTCCCAAAAAATGGAGCAGAGAAAGGAGAATATTGTGTTTTCTTTTGCAACTTTTGACTGATTCTAGAAAACTCGGGGCGGGGGGCGGGAATTAAAGCAAATTATTAAGATTAGTTTTATAAAGCCTTGATTTTGGGGACTTTGCTGATAAGATTGTGTAGTAATTGTATGTTTTATTCTCTTCCCTCTCTCCTCTTCCCTGAACATCTCACAGGGAAAAAAATTTTGATGAATTTTCTAAGCACCTTAAGGGTCTTGTTAATCTTTATAACCTTCCAGGGGACAAGTAAGTATTTTTTGCTTTTGTTTGAAAAATTAGTATAAATCTATAAATCATTTTGTACTTAGAAATTTGCCAAGTCTTCTGCCCTAGCTCATTTCTGATTTCTATTCATACTGACAGTCTATAACTCAGCTTCTAACTTAATGTCTTTTAAAGGTATTTTAAATAAACAGTATGTGGATTAATGATTATAGTGCTAGAAGGTAGATTATAATCCTTGAGGTATCTTCAGCATATTGATTTCTAGGCTGAAAGAAATTGTCATGGGACTGGTTTTATATTTTTAACCTACCTGGGATTCTGCTTACTTGCTTGGTCTTTTAAGTAGAGATAAAAATTAGTTTTGGTAGATCACTAATGATTTTTTTTTTAATTTTTTTTTTTTTTAATGTCTAAGTTGCCTCCAAGGTAGATTTGCTCTCTAGGCTTTCAGTGTTTGTGTATATGTATATTTGTTAACTAATTCTTGTTCTATTTACTTTCTAGCAAATTGAAGACTAAAATGTACTTGGCTCTCCAATCCTTAGAACAAGATCTATCTAAAATGGCAGTTATGTACTGGTAAGACTGGCTAAAGTATCAATTCTCTTTGACCTTGTTCTTAAAGTTTTTTTGTCTATGGTTTACTAGGCTTCTGTTATTTAAAAAATATGTATTACAGATGTATGTTACTATGCATCTGTATTTTACCTGTACTGTACATCTTGTCCATATCCTTTCACTTCCCAAATGATTGCATTCCATTTTCTGAATATCAGTATCCCTAAGTTGTTGGTTGGTATTCCATAGGTTTTATAAGAAGACTTGTGAAACCTGGCCTCCTTTCTGATAAATAATAGTATAGTTGTAATTTTTGTTCACCATATTATACACTGGTGTATTCTCAGAAATAATCCCTTCACCTTGAGGGTGAAATATAATTGTTAAATGCCCAAGATAAAGTCATTAGGATAGAATTAAAAGATGTATAAGGGCTGAACTCATTATCACATTGTATACTAATACCTTCAGGGCTTAAATGTAAATAAACATAGATCATTTGTCTTGCAGGAAAGCAACCAATGCTGGTCCCTTGGATAAGATTCTTCATGGAAGTGTTGGCTATCTCACTCCAAGAAGTGGGGGTATGTGATGCTATTTTGCTTTAGAAAAAAACCTAATTTTTAGTTGAAAGATTACTACTTAAAATTTCATCTTGGTTTTATAAGCAGAAGGTGAAAATTACTAGTCATTTGTGATGGTTTTCTTTTTGTTTAATTGAAATGTAGTTGATTTTCAATGTTGTATTAGTTTCTAGTATATGGTAAACTGATTTAGTTATACATACTTTTATTCTTTTTCCTATTCTTTTTCCTAATAGTATTTATTACAAGATACTGAATGTAGTTCCCTGTGCTATACAGTAGGACACTGTTGTATAAGTTTGTATCTGCCAATCCCAGACTCCACATTTACCCCTCTCTCATTTGTGTATTTTTCAATGGTTTCTAAGGTGTCAATACTTGCCCTCCCCTAGTTTTCTTATTTTTTAATTGTGAAGTAAATTGTTGCTGCTAGAAATAATACTTACGCTTCTGTCATATTTCACAAGCTGCTTTGGATCATGAGTTCTCATATTTTAAACTATTTTCTTGTATATAGGTTTATAGGAAGGGAATATTTTTCTTTATTTGTAAGTTACCTGATAAAGTAGTGATAAGTTTTATTTTTCATAGGTCATTTAATGAACTTGAAGTATTATGCCTCTCCTTCTGACCTGCTGGATGATAAGACAACATCCCCTATCATTTTGCATGAGAATAATGGTAAGACTTTCACTATAAAGTAACTAAAGGTTTTGCTCAGTGTTTAAAAAATATTTTTAAAAAGTTGAATGCCCAGACCTGCCTGTACTTTATGGTTTGCTACTCCCAAGTGAATATGCCATCCCTATCAAAGTTTTCCATTTCTACCAGAGTTTGCTTCTGATACATACATACACATTCATACATATATACACATGTATATATACATCTGTTGTCGTCTAGTTGCTCAGTCATGCTCGGCTCTTTTGCGACTCCATGGACTGTAGCCTGCCAGGCTCCTCGTCCATAGGATATACATACATAATAAAAAAGCCTAATTGGTCCTTTCGAATGAGTAAATGAGTGAATGAGAATATGTAAATGATCTGACTTGAAATTTGCTTTAATCATTACTTTAAAGGTAAAGAAGTTAACCAACTTACTAAAGAACTAAAATAATGGATCTTACTTTCTATTTGCACTTTTTCTGGGGTGCACCACATGGCTTGCTGGATTTTAGTTCTTTGACGAGAGATGGAACCCCATGCTCTTTGGAGTGAAGGCACAGGGTTCTAACCATGGACTGCCAGGGAATTCCTGTATTTGTACTTCAATAGACTAAAACCTAATGAAAAATGGCCTAATACCTCATTTTGCTCCCCTTTTAACTTCAATCATTGACTATCTATAGTCATAATTCTATTTAAATGCATTCTGAAGTTGGAGAAAATAAGTTAATATTGGTAATCGGTCTTTAAATGTTTTTTTCCTTATACTGCATTGTTTCCTATATTTTGTATTATTTACTAACAGAATTACTGGTTTGTTAGAAAGGTACTTGTAGCATTTCTAAGTTATATAGGTATAGAATCTGATAATTAAGGCTGACAAATTACACAGAAGCTAGCTTTTTTTTTGTTGTTAAGATCCTTATAATTTGTGTTACTCTGGAGAATACCTTTTTTTTTCTTTTTCCCAGTTCCTCGATCTTTGGGCATGAATGCATCAGTGACAATTGAAGGAACGTCTGCTATGTATAAACTCCCAATTGCACCACTAATTATGGGATCACATCCAGTTGACAACAAATGGTAAGTGAAATATAATTCTAGGGTAGCAAAGTCCATTTTTTTCAACTTTAAGCCCAGTAAGAAACAAGTATTACTTTGACTTGGCTCTTCCCACACTTGACTTTCTAGGGGTGGGCTTTTTGTTTTATCCATTTGATTTCTCTTTTCAGTATTTGCATGCTCCTCTTTGAAGTCTGCTCATAGAACATAGCTTTATCGTGAGAGAGAAGAGAACTGTGCTACTTCCACTGGCTTAGTGGTTTCGTGGTTGCTCTGTGGGATTTTCTTATGGGACTTTATGTTGATCTGGAGCTATGTTGGAGTAATATTAATAACTACAGAATGTGTTTCAGGATAGATGTTCAATAAGATACTTTAGGGTTAACAAATAGGATATTTTGGAATTGGGGGAAGGAAGTTCAAAGAGTGAAGTTTGATAGCCTTTGTATGTGTTTATATGATACAAATGTGTCTTGAGTGTTGAGATTTTTCATTTTTACATCAATTCAGTATCCCAATCCTCCACGTTTTTTTTTTTTTGAAGGACTCCCTCCTTCTCCTTAGTTACCAGTGCCAACAGTGTTGATCTTCCTGCTTGTTTCTTCTTGAAATTTCCCCAGCCACTTCCAGTATCTAGAGCATTTGTTCAGAAAATTCAGAACTGCACAGGTGAGTTTTAAGAAGCATCAGAAGCTAACAACTGTTATAAAAGTGAAAGCAAACTTCAAATTCACATTATCTTAGCCCTCTTTCAGTCTTGACTTCAAAAAACTAGTGATAGATATAGATATCATGGTGTTTTGAACTACTCAATGCTTATTAGTAAGTACTTTTTGAATAAATGGGTGAATGAAGGGAAAACTGAGCTGTCAACATTTTCATTTTACTGTGATTTTACTGTGATCTTTGTTGTTCCAGGAATTCCATTGTTTGAAACTCAGCCAACTTATGTACCCCTCTATGAACTGATCACTCAATTTGAACTGTCAAAGGATCCTGACCCCTTACCTTTGAATCACAACATGCGATTTTATGCTGTAAGTAAGGCCTTATCGATTGTTGTAGATTATGCTTGGACCCAAGATCAGAATCTTCCTTTTATAGGATACCTGAGATCAGAAGACATTCTTTTGGCTTACCGGATCATGTCCTGTTTTCTCAGTCAGGCAGGAAATTACAGATATCTTTGAAATGTACTGAAAAAGAACGTAACTTCCAAGTTAAGAAACAGTGTACATTGAATTGTTGAAATTTCAAATGAAAGTCTCTTTATGGTATTCTAAACTTTTATAAGCTTATAAGTAGGTATTAAGAATTCTTGCTGTTTAATCCTTTCAAGTGCTGTGAACTTCTGATCTACAGAGTACTTACAGAGAAGAAAAGTACTGGAATGAGTGAATTAAGGATGGTTTTAAAACCACATCTGAACTTGAATTTATTTGAATGTTTGACAGTAGTCTAAAGTAACAGTTCCTCAATTCTGGCTCCATTATAACTGTATAGGATGTTATTAAAAATAAAAATTTTGCACTTACTGTTCAGGGACCCTTTTTATACAGATTTCTGAGGTAATTTTTATGTTAGCTAGGTTAGGAAACCACTGGCAGAACATTTACAAAAAAGGGGTCTTTTCAGCCAAGTGAGTGATTGGCATTTAACGTCAGCTGACTAGTAATTGACTGTGGAGCTTTACTGTTCAGCAAGAAATTGCTGATTTTTGAGGAGTAGGGTGTTTGTTTGTTTTTTTTTCAGGATAGTTTGTGGTTGGAGTACAGTGGCTGAGTAAATAGCATTTGTTCCCTTTGTTCTTTTTGCCCAGGCTCTTCCAGGTCAACAGCACTGCTATTTCCTCAACAAGGATGCTCCTCTTCCAGATGGTAGAAGTCTACAGGGAACCCTTGTTAGCAAAATCACCTTTCAGCACCCTGGCCGGGTTCCTCTTATCCTGAATCTGATCAGACACCAAGTGGCCTATAACACCCTGATAGGAAGCTGTGTCAAAAGAACTATTCTGAAGGAAGGTACTGCCTTTTCTTTTGCTATATTTACCGGTAAATGGTACTGATTACTCTAGTAGTTCTCTAATTTGGTGGCTCATCATATCACCTGTGGAGCTTCCAAAACTACAAATATTTGGTTTCCATACCAAATGAACTTAATTAGAATCTCTGAGGGAGGAGTTGGGAATCTAGTTTAAGCTCTGTGGATAATTTTGATGGAAGCAATCTGTACATTGGCATATGGAAACTACTGAGTTTTTTTGCAATGGACTTACTGTTTTTCTGCATGCAGTGGTGTAATTGGGTACCTACGGCCCTGAATTTTGCAGCAGATATATAAGGTATAATTTGAGATTTTGTAGGAAGAGAGTTCTTGACACCTAAATTTTAGGTTGTTAGGCAGTGCTTCTCACGTTTTAATCATGAGTATATTTTCTCCACCTTCTTTGGAGAATTTTGTCATACAGCTTAAAAACAGGTGAGACCTGTGCTTTTTCTTTCTCTCCCAGGATTCTGGAATGCTGATGTTTTTCACAGTTTGCTCTTAGAAATCTTGATATGAATTTTGGCTGCTCTAATTGATCATAGTTAATTTTTTACATTAGTTGTAAACATTTCAGTGATAGAACTGTGCCAAATGGTAGGCAAGAAGAAACCCAGAAGGTAAACCAGGACATATATTTTATGGGAATGAGAATTGTTCCAGAAACGAAAAATTTTAGAAAGTTGAAGTAATGACACAGAGCATGTGCAAGTATCCTTATGACCCTTCTGTTTCATGTATCTCAATCCTGGGAGATTATCCACATAGCTTTAGAGCATTTAAAAATGAGTTTTTGTGAGATAGTTATAAAGTTAGTCCTACAGAGGTGCATACTTTTTCCCAAGAAAGTATATAATTCTTGTCTCTGGGCTTTCAGCATGTTTGGCTTAGAAACCAATGATGATAGTTATATGTAAGTGTATTTTGCATAAATATATCATTTTAGATTGTATTCTCTACATCCATGCTTACCAAACTATGGAATGTATAGCTAACAGCTGTAAACTAGTAGAAAGCAGGGTTTATGACAGTGATTCTGATGTCTGCTTATCAAATAGAATGAGAAACTCCTCTTGGCCACGTTTATTTTCAGCATTGATTTTCAAGGCAGGATGTTTATATCTGCCAAGGACTCTATCAATTTAGGGATTAAATATCTTCATTTAAAAAAACTGAAGTTTACTTTGTTTTAGAGTATTTATAACATAAATCGTTAGATTCTTAGGAATCTGATTTCTTCAATCACCTGTGAGTGCCAGTGGGTTTTATGTTTTTAAAAAAATACGTGGGATTTAGTTTCGGTGAGGGAGAGAAAGGATTTCATAATTAATGATTACTATTTACATATCTCAAGTCTTTTTATCTGGTTGATTATTTTATGATCCTTTTCTTTGCCTTTTAGATTCTCCAGGGCTTCTCCAATTTGAAGTGTGTCCCCTCTCGGAGTCTCGTTTCAGCGTGTCTTTTCAGCACCCTGTGAATGACTCCCTGGTGTGTGGTGAGTTATGTGGGTGGCTAGCACCTCTCTCAGGGTAGCAGTTTGGTCCTTTTATCTCTTCTTGAAAAGTCAGAAACTGAAGCCAAACCCATCCTAAACACCTCCTATACGTTTTGTTTTTCAGTGGTAATGGATGTGCAGGACTCAACACATGTGAGCTGTAAACTCTACAAGGGGCTGTCAGATGCACTCATTTGCACAGATGACTTCATTGCCAAAGTTGTTCAAAGGTAGCACTGGCCCTTTTTCATCAGAGTACCATTAAGAGGTGTATAAAGAATGCTGTTTTCAGTAATAAATGAATTAGAAATTTAGGAGGAAGGCATTTAGTCACTGCTTTGAATTCACACATCTCTGCTTTTGGAACTAGAAGCAATATGAGTTTTTGATTTTATAAATCTCATGAGAGTAATAGGAAGTAAAGTAGGTAACTTCAGACCCAGTGTTAGGGCTCTTTTATGAGGGAGAGAGCTGAAAAAAGATGTAGATCTTTTTTTCACTTTTCCTCTGTGTCATTTTTGTAAAAAAACACATGTAATATGTCAAACAGCAGCATGTGGGAAGATACTTTAGCCATTCAACTTGCTGGAAGCATTAATATGTAATTTCAAGATTTTTTAGAGCAGGTATGAGTGGTCTGTTTAATAAAAATAAATTTTATTGACACATAAGACATGCCTGTAAATGAACACGTGCCTGTTCCTTTATATACTGTCTATGGTAGCTTTTGAGCTAAGATGGCAGAGTAGTTGGACAGAAACCATATAATCTTAAAAAGTCAATGTATTACTATCTGGTCTTTTAAGAAAGGTTGTTGACATAGTCTAGAGCAAATTGTTTTCAAACATGTTTATAAACATAAATTTATCTGTAACATAAAAAGTGCTTTGCTTTAAAATAAAAAGGATTTCCTGCCAGTGGTGGTACTTTTCACAGTATAGCTTTGGGGTGATTTAAGCTATTTAAGTATAGAATTTGATGGGTCAAGAGATTTTTCTAGTGGTTCATCAATTAAGATAAATTGTATATACCGTTACACCATTAATCATATGTGAAGTCCCCAAAGGAGGGCATTTTCTTACTGAGGTCATTATTACCAGTTTTCTTTTAGTTCAGTATGGTATCTAATTATTTGGACTTTTGTTTATAATTGCTTTGTTTTTGGTGGCATGTCAAAGGAGGTTGATGATTGCCTCTTGGTCCAGACTTTTTTTTTTTTTTTTTGGCTGCTCTGTGTGGCTTGCAAGATATCAGTTCCGCATCCAAGGATTGAACCTGGGCCCGCAGCAGTGAAAGCTTGGAGTCCTAACCACTAGACCACCAGGGAATTCCTTCCAGATTCTTTTTATTTATTCATTCATTCATATAAAATATTTATTTGGCTGTGCCAGCTCTTAGTTGTGGCATGTGGATCTTTTGTTGTGGCATGTGGGATGTAGTTCCTTACCAGGGATCAAAATCAGGCATCCTACGTTGGGAGTATGGAGTCTTAGCCACTGGACCATCAGGGAAGTCTTCCTCCAGATTCTTGGGTATATCCAAAGCTCTGGCATTTTACAGAACTGCTTCTGCCTTACAGGTTATCTGCCTTACCTGAAAACTATTTATTGCAAATCTTTACTTAAGACAAAAGTAAAGCCTTTATCTCAAATGAAAAATTGGTTTAAGTAGCAGCTAGTGCATTGTTCATTTTGTTTTTTCCATCTTATTTTACAGATGTATGTCGATTCCTGTGACGATGAGGGCTATTCGGAGGAAAGCTGAAACCATTCAGGCCGACACCCCAGCACTGTCCCTCATTGCAGAGACAGTTGAAGACATGGTGAAAAAGAACCTGCCCCCGGCTAGCAGCCCAGGGTATGGCATGACCACAGGCAACAACCCAATGAGTGGTACCACTACACCAACCAACACCTTTCCGGGGGGTCCCATTACCACCTTGTTTAATATGAGCATGAGCATCAAAGATCGGCATGAGTCGGTGGGCCATGGGGAGGACTTCAGCAAGGTATCTCAGAACCCAATTCTTACCAGTTTGTTGCAAATCACAGGGAACGGGGGGTCTACCATTGGCTCGAGTCCGACCCCTCCTCATCACACGCCGCCACCTGTCTCTTCGATGGCCGGCAACACCAAGAACCACCCGATGCTCATGAACCTTCTTAAAGATAATCCTGCCCAGGATTTCTCAACCCTTTATGGAAGCAGCCCTTTAGAAAGGCAGAACTCCTCTTCCGGCTCACCCCGGATGGAAATGTGCTCGGGAAGCAACAAGACAAAGAAGAAGAAGTCATCAAGATTACCACCTGACAAACCAAAGCACCAGACTGAAGATGACTTTCAGAGGGAGCTATTTTCAATGGATGTTGACTCACAAAACCCTATCTTTGATGTCAACATGACAGCTGACACGCTGGATACGCCACACATCACTCCAGCTCCAAGCCAGTGTAGTACTCCCCCAACAACTTACCCGCAACCAGTACCTCACCCCCAACCCAGTATTCAAAGGATGGTCCGACTATCCAGTTCAGACAGCATTGGCCCAGATGTAACTGATATCCTTTCAGACATTGCAGAAGAAGCTTCTAAGCTTCCCAGCACTAGTGACGATTGTCCACCCATTGGCACCCCTGTTCGAGATTCTTCAAGCTCTGGGCATTCTCAGAGTGCCCTCTTTGACCCTGATGTCTTTCAAGCCAATAATAATGAAAATCCATACACTGATCCAGCTGACCTTATTGCAGATGCTGCTGGCAGCCCCAGTAGTGACTCACCTACCAATCATTTTTTTCCTGATGGAGTAGATTTCAATCCTGATTTGTTGAACAGCCAGAGCCAAAGTGGTTTTGGAGAAGAATATTTTGATGAAAGCAGCCAAAGTGGAGATAATGATGATTTCAAAGGATTTGCATCTCAGGCACTAAATACTTTGGGGGTGCCAATGCTTGGAGGTGATAATGGGGAGACTAAGTTTAAAGGCAATAGCCAAGCTGACACGGTTGATTTCAGTATTATAGCAGTGGCTGGTAAGGCTTTGGGTCCTACAGATCTTATGGAGCATCACAGTGGTAGCCAGAGTCCTTTATTGACCACTGGGGACTTAGGGAAAGAAAAGACTCAAAAGAGAGTAAAGGAAGGCAATGGTGCCAGTAATAGTCTGTCAGGGACAGGATTAGACAGCAAACCAGGGAAGCGCAGTCGAACCCCTTCTAATGATGGCAAAAGCAAAGATAAGCCTCCAAAGCGGAAGAAGGCAGACACTGAGGGAAAGTCTCCATCTCACAGTTCTTCTAACCGACCTTTCACCCCACCTACTAGTACAGGTGGATCCAAATCTCCAGGCAGTTCAGGAAGATCTCAGACTCCCCCAGGTGTTGCCACACCACCCATTCCCAAAATTACTATTCAGATTCCTAAGGGAACTGTGATGGTGGGCAAGCCCTCTTCTCACAGTCAGTATACCAGCAGTGGTTCTGTGTCTTCCTCAGGAAGTAAAAGCCACCATAGCCATTCTTCCTTATCTTCTGCTTCCAACTCAGGCAAGATGAAAAGCAGTAAATCAGAAGGTTCATCAAGTTCTAAGTTAAGTAGCAGTATATATTCTAGCCAAGGGTCTTCTGGATCTAGCCAGTCTAAAAATTCATCCCAGTCTGGGGGAAAGCCAGGCTCCTCTCCTATTACCAAGCATGGACTGAGCAGTGGCTCCAGCAGCACCAAGATGAAACCTCAAGGGAAGCCATCATCACTTATGAATCCTTCTTTAAGTAAACCAAACATATCCCCTTCCCATTCAAGGCCACCTGGAGGCTCTGATAAGCTTGCCTCTCCAATGAAGCCTGTTCCTGGGACTCCCCCATCCTCTAAAGCCAAGTCCCCTATCAGTTCAGGTTCTGGTGGTTCTCACATGTCTGGAACTAGTTCAAGCACCGGCATGAAGTCATCTTCAGGGTTAGGATCCTCAGGCTCATTGTCTCAGAAAACTCCCCCATCATCTAACTCTTGTACAGCATCTTCCTCTTCCTTTTCCTCAAGTGGCTCTTCCATGTCATCCTCTCAGAACCAGCATGGGAGTTCCAAAGGGAAATCTCCCAGCAGAAATAAGAAGCCGTCTTTAACAGCTGTCATAGATAAACTGAAGCATGGGGTTGTCACCAGTGGCCCTGGGGGTGAAGACCCAATGGACGGCCAAATGGGGGTGAGCACAAATTCTAGCCATCCTGTGTCCTCCAAACATAACATGTCTGGAGGAGAGTTCCAGGGCAAGCGTGAGAAAAGTGATAAAGACAAATCAAAGGTTTCCACTTCGGGGGGCTCAGTGGATTCATCTAAGAAGACCTCAGAGTCTAAAAATGTGGGGAGCACGGGTGTGGCAAAAATTATCATCAGCAAGCATGATGGGGGATCCCCCAGCATTAAAGCCAAAGTGACTTTGCAGAAACCTGGGGAAGGTGGTGGAGAAGGGCTTAGGCCTCAGATGGCCTCTTCCAAAAACTATGGCTCTCCACTCATCAGTGGTTCTACTCCAAAGCACGAGCGTGGCTCTCCCAGCCATAGTAAGTCACCAGCATATACCCCCCAGAATCTGGACAGTGAAAGTGAGTCAGGCTCCTCCATAGCAGAGAAATCTTATCAGAACAGTCCTAGCTCAGATGATGGCATCCGACCTCTTCCAGAATACAGCACAGAGAAGCATAAGAAGCACAAAAAAGAAAAGAAGAAAGTAAAAGACAAAGATAGGGACCGGGACAAAGACCGAGACAAGAAAAAATCTCATAGCATCAAGCCAGAGAGTTGGTCTAAATCACCCATCTCTTCAGACCAGTCCTTGTCTATGACAAGTAACACAATCTTAACTACAGACAGGCCCTCAAGGCTCAGCCCTGACTTTATGATTGGGGAGGAAGATGACGATCTTATGGATGTGGCCCTGATTGGCAACTAGGAACCTATTTAAAGCAAAAATATGGCCAGAAAAGAACTAAGTGTATAGGCAAATCACCATAAGGAGTGAGTCAGACAGGTCTGATTTTGTATTTAAGAATCTTAAATGGCATGGCTTTGACACCAAGTGGGATGAATTTTGAAAGGCATAGCCGGACCCTACTAAAGAGACCATAGGGTTTGATTCTGGTTACCACAAATCACTTGTTCCTTTGCCAGAAAAAAAAAAAAAAGTTTTAAAATATTTGCTTATGAAAGGGAGGGGGTGGGAAGGGCTTAGGGAGAGGGAAGGGTGGGAAACAGTTTTGTGGGAAATATTCATATATATTTTTTCTCCCTTTTTCCATTTTTAGGCCATGTTTTAAACTCATTTTAGTGCATGTATTTGAAGGGCTGGGCAGAAAATGAAAAAGCAATACATTCCTTGATGCATTTGCATGAAGGTTGTTCACCTTTGGGTAGTTGTCCATTGAGGCAGGGGCAAATGAAGGACTTGGGTCATTTTGGACACTTAAGTAATGTTTGGTGTCTGTTTCTTAGAGGAGTGATTGGGGAGGGAAGATGATTTTAGCTATTTATTTGTAATATTTTAACCCTTTATCTGTTTGCTTTTATACAGTGTTTTTTCTAATTCTGTGAGGTTCAGGGTTCAAAATGATGGGAGGCAAGGAGGCTTATTTGCTGGTAGGGAGCTTGTGGCTTATGCTGGTAATGTAGTATCAAGCTGAAGCAGATCAGTCAGAGCCCACCTTTGGAGTCAAGTAGAAAACCAAAATGGTGTTTTTGTTATAGGAGGTTTTTCATAGGGTTCAGACATCATAGGAATATTAGGAGTTATCTTTCTGTGGAGGTATTGATTTATAGTTTCTTTTTCCTTTAAAGAAAGCTCGGCTGGCTTTTTGGGATGTAAACATGTTTTCAAATGCAGTAAAGTTTAAAAGTGGGATAGCCTCCCTGACCTAGTGGCATGAAAACCATTACAGAGTTCATAGTTCTCCTATTTCTACAATGTGCCAAAAATCCACGTCCCAGCATTTTGTTTGTAGGAGAACTGATGCCATTCCTGAGAACTGGGCTCCTTGTTTCCCTTCATCACAAGGATAAGGAGTCCAGACTTTAATCACTCCACTGTATGCTCCCTTAGATAAAACAGTAAAAAATTTGCAGCCATAGTTCACTTAAAACAGTTTTCAAGCTCACTTGAAGTAATGGGGGCCTGGAATGCTAGGTGGGCATGAAGATAAACCCTTGCTACTATGTAGCAACACAATTGGACCTTTTTGGAAGAACAGGTCTGAGTCTGGATTCTGGGGGACATCAATAAGAAGCCCTTCTCATACATATAGAAATCCAGGAGACCATTTGAGTGCAACACAAGTTCTCAGTATTTGGAGGGTCCTCTCAAAATTCTGCGGCCTTACTTTGATTTTGACACCTGCACTGTGCCATTCCTGATGATTCCATTCAGGATCTGTATCAGCAGGATGGGGCACGATCCCCAGCACAACTCTTCTGGATTTAAAAAAAAAAAAAAAAAAGCCAGGTGATTCATTTGTGTGTGTGTGTGTGTGTCATAAGTGGAGTGACTTCATCAGATACTGAAGATTTCTATATTCAGCTCTTTCTGCAGGTTGGAGTTAGCATAGAGTTGGAAAATCAGCTTTGGCTTTCTTTCCTGACTGTCTCTGATTTCCTTTAGTGTTCTCCCTTTTCTGGTCATCAGCTCTCAACAACTCTGCCACTTTTGTGTCCCAAGGTAATAAGAAGTAGGAAACGAAACATTGCAAAGTGGAGCAAGAAAAGTTATCGGTTACCGTATCAGAGTCAAATGTCTTGGGTGACACTAAGGAGGACATGGGCAAGGTGATACCAGAGTGCTTTATCTTGTGATGCTGATACAGTAGCAGCCTCTCAGACATACAACCAGGTTGGATTTCTCACAAGTTTCTCACCTAGTTTGGAATCTTATCCCATTGGTTTCTGCAGGAAAAAAAAAAGTTAAAATGGTTTTAAGTTTGGGTGGGGAAAGTATGGGGAATGTACTGCATAATATCAGGGGCTCAGCTCCCCCAAGTAGAGCCAACAAATACCAAAATGAGTAAACTGGGAAGCTTTTTCTCTCTTTCTGTCTTCATCCCAGATCAAAGAATTCCGAGTTAGGATCTGGATGAAGGATAAGCCCCTGAATTGTCGATGGGCACACCCCACACACTGACCCAGCATCTGAACTTGCTTAACAGGGAGCCGGGGCTAAACTGCTTCACCCTGCCTGAGAACCAGGGAGCACTGCATTTCTCCACAGGGTGGAGGAGAAGAGGCAGAATAAACCAAGCCTGGGACACCTCCCTCCTGTCTAGGTGTACTCATTCTTCTGTTTCAAAAGACGACAAGGACATGAAGTCAACTTCTACCTATCTTCTGCTGCTGGTGTCTTATGTATTCTTAGTTTGACCTGATTCCTCTTGTCTTTTGGCTTCATGTTAGGGGTTCTTGGTCAAAACCTGCTCTGATGTACATGAAGATTCCAGGTTCAAAAAATCAGTTTCTTTTAAAATAAGTATGGGGGGAGGCATGAAATGAAACAGGATATAATTGCCAAAACTAGGCTTGAGGTTGGTGGCTCTTGGAAGGATTTTCCTTAAGGCCTAGGTCTGAAAATACAGGGCAGCACTATCATGAATTCTGAAAAGAAACCTTCCAGGGAGCCAGTGAGTCATAGTATCCAGTTGAGTCACTTAAAGCAGATTCCAGTATAGGAAACTCATTCACAATCCCTTGGCAGTCTCATTTTTTTTAACCTTTTGTTCCTAAATCTCCCTCCCTCTTTATTTCTACCCTTAAAGTTTTTTTGAGGGGTAGGAAGTACCTAACATCTCAGAAGCTAGGTTGGGAAACATGCTCAGTTGTAGAAAAACTGAGCTTTAAATTTTGCGTTTTTAAAATGTACATCAGGAGCAGTTGGGGAGGGTCTTTTCTAAAAAAACTTTCAAATTTGATTTTCTGTGCATATGGCCGTTCTGTAAATACTTTGGGGTTTTTCATTTTTTTGAAAGTAGACAAAAATCTGTGGGATTTTTTTCCCAAAACATTACAAAAATGTGTTTATTTACATGCAAATAAATTTCTTTGATAAAAAGCATCATGCGTATGTGTAATAAATTTTTAACTTTTGAATGCTTTTGTTTATTCAGCTTTTAAAAAATCCAATCAAAAAAATTTAACAAAGTAAAAAAGTCTCCTGAGTAGTACTTGATAATGGGTTAACTGGAAAGGATAATTGAAATTAGAGAAAAACCTATGGAAGTTTTCATCCAACTTATCTTGCTCAAGCCACTTTTACTATCTTTTGCAGGCCTCTGTCACCAAATTCATCAGTAGTTCTTAGAAAACTGCTCTAAGACGCTGCTGCTTCTAAGTCGCTTCAGTCGTGTCCGACTCAGTGCAACCCCATAGACGGCAGCCCACCAGGCTCCCCCGTCCCTGGGATTCTCCAGGCAAGAACACTGGAGTGGCTTGCCATTTCTTTCTCCAGTGCATGAAAGTGAGAAGTGAAAGTGAAGTCGCTCAGTGTGTCCGACTCTTAGCGACCCCATGGACTGCAGCCCACCAGGTTCCTCCGTCCATGGGATTTTCCAGGCAAGAGTACTGGAGTGGGGTGCCATTGCCTTCTTCGAGGCTCTAAGATGAGATGCAACCATAAGGTTGTTTTTATTTGCTGGACGTGAAGCAGTAACATTAACAGTGTCTGGGACAGGAGGAGGCTGTAATATCTAGACCTGGGTGTCTGGGCTTGAGAATAAGTTTCTGAAGCTGGTTTCCTTGCTTAGGAAGTCCTTTCTAAGATTAAAAAAAAAAAAACAGTTAATTTTAAAAAAGTGCTTGGAAGGATAAGCCTTTCAGGTAAAACGTGCCCGTTGAAAAGATCTCTGCGCTTGTTCTTAAAGTAAGCTCATCTCTTAAATCAGACATTCATAATAAGCCAGTCACTGAAAGTGCAAAGGAAAAGTGGTAGGAAAACAAAATCATCTACTTCGGAATACAATTAGAAGTGGTCCAACCAGGACTGCTAGAATTTGTGATATAGTTTATAATATTTTATCTTTGGGATATAATTCTGTGGTTTTCCGCTCTAAAAGTAAACGTTCCTTATTTCGTAGAAATCAGATCATAAGTTTCGAGACCTGGAATTGCTAAAGTATACTATGACATACCATGACACAACCCAGCTTCTATGAAAAGAGAGAGAATGTTAACCACTGGGCAAGTTGTCCGTCCCACGCTCCCCCCACCCCGCCCCGCGCCGCACCGCACCGCACCGCACCGCACCGCACCGCCTACTCGTTCAGACACGCTTGTTTCTCCCGCCAAAGTGGCGTCAGGATCAGGCTCTCACCAACCAGAGCGCTGATTGGAGGGCGGGTAAGCGCTAGAGCCCATTGGGTGCCAGCGGCGGTCGGGCGGCGGAGGGGCGGGGGAAGCCAAGGCCTTTCTGTCTCACCCGCCCCCACCTCCACCAAAGCGCGCCCCTCCCCCAGCTAAAGAA
The DNA here is from genome assembly GCF_023091745.1 of Budorcas taxicolor. Lineage (NCBI taxonomy): Eukaryota > Metazoa > Chordata > Mammalia > Artiodactyla > Bovidae > Budorcas > Budorcas taxicolor. Next base: position 39,547,903 of record NC_068928.1, on the reverse strand, counting down.
ATGGTCATCCAGCTTCTGCACTGCATCCCCTGACCACAAGGCACGAGGTGCGGCCTCGCTGCTCGTCCCCAGAGCAGACGGCAACGCAGCTGTGCCCCCGAATCCATGCACAGGGAGATCCACGCCCCACAGCGGCCCCCCAAGCCTCACTGCAACACCCGGTAATGCAATCCACGGAGGCGGGGGAGGCGGCAGCAGCGGCGGCAACAGCGGCGGCGGCGAAAGCAGCAGCAGCACTGCCCCAATCTAGAAACTACCAGAAAAGAGGAAAATGGCTCCGAGCAGGGACCGCCTGCTACACTTTGGGTTCAAGGCGACAGTGAGTGATAGGGGAAGGGAGCTGGGTGGCTGGGAAGGACCTGTGTACCAACACGGGCTACTGGGAAGCGACAAGACTTAAGGGGCTGGGAGGACAAGACAGACAGCTCAAGTGCTTGGTGGGTTGGTGCGTGCTGTCTGTCGCGGAGGGGAGAGGTGGGGGCTCGGGTGCTGTGTGCAGTTGTCCTGCTTTCTTCTCTCTCACCGGTCGGCGAGCACGCGCGCACTCGCACCCGCCCCACAGCCCCTCCCATAGACAAATACACACAGACACATAGGCACTTCCCTGCCTCTCCTTCTCGCGGTGGGCTTGTCTGCCTTGGAGGCGAGAGCGGGCTCGCGGCGCCGCCACCGCCGCCGCGCTCCCGTAGCTCTTGGGCTGACGGCCGCGGGCTCTGCCCGGGGATGGGGGAGGGGTGGTCCTGCGCCGCGGCGCGCTCCTCCTCCTCCCCCTCCCCACGCTGTTCCGAGGCCCGGGCGGCTCTGCCCAATGAGGAGCGGCGTTGCTGGCAGGTGGGGAGTGTTTTTGTTTTGGGTTGAAGTTGAGGCTGAGAAGAGAGAAGAGCTAGCGACGAGCAGTCGTCGCCACTACAGCGGGAGGAGGAGGAGGAGGCCCTGCTGGAGTCGAGAGGTCTCTCCTCCCCGCCGACGGCCCCATCCCGCTGGTCCTCTGCCTCGTCTCGGTACCGGAACTCCGGGGCCTGCCCGGGGCCCCCAGTCTTGCACGCCGCAGCGCCCGGCCCCGGCCGCACCCGCCGGCCCCATGAGGAGGGACGTGAACGGAGTGACCAAGAGCAGGTTTGAGGTGTGCGCTGGGGGCGGGGGTGGCGGGGGACGGGTGCTAGGGTCCCGTGAGGAAGACTATTTGCGCTCTCATGCCCCAGAAAATTCGCTCCGCACCGAATCTCCTCTCTCGCCTGGCGCCGTCACCCACTGGCCTCTGGGGCTGCCACACTTCTCTCCCGTTTCTCGCCACCCAAAAGCTCAGTGCAGCCCGGCTTCCCTTGTCCTCCCGGCTGGTCGCCTCCTGCGTCTTCCACTCGCGGGCCCCGACGGGGGATTAGCTCTGGCGCCCTAATTCCCCCTCCCCCCAATATCATTCAGCTTTCCATTCTTCACACAACCCTTGGCTTGCCTCCCTTCACCCGGCAGAAAAAGCATCACAGCTGCGATCGACCGGAGGGACCTCGTTTCCTTTCTTTCTGCCACTTTATTCTTGAAGCGAGGGGTAAATTATGGGCCCAGGACTTTTTCTCTGAGTTTGAGAGACTGGTTAAACTAGGGGAGTAGGGGTGGTAGACTGAGATGATAGAAACGTCCACGGGTTTTCGGTGCTGTGTGGTCTGGGTATTGTTCTGGTACTTCCTCTTCTTTCCCGTGTGGTCCGTACTTCTGTAGCTCATTGTTTCTGGGAACTCTTAGATGTGTACAGGCTTTGAGGTTGGGACGAAGGTCTGAGAGAGTTAAGAAAATCCTTTCAAGTCCCTTTGTCTCTGAGAATTTTTCCTCTGACAAGAGAGGTTATAGTAATGGAATTATGGAATGGATGAAGAAATAAAACATCTGAAAGTGTCTCTAGGGAGTAGGCAGTGTTGGGAAATGATTCCTTTGGGAAGTGAAGTATTGTAACTACAGGTGAATTACTATAGTATAGTAATATACGGGGAGGTTTGTTGAGTGGACAAGAAAGAGAAACAACAGCAAGAAGAGTAAATGTTACCTGGCCTTTTTGGACAGAGAATCAGGCTGACCTGGAATCACTCACATTCAGTGTACATCTCACTTGATGTTTTTCTTCATTTTCATTCGAAGGATGAAATTGTAAGACAGACAAAAGTTTTAGGAAACTTGCCAACTAAGCGTAGAAGATGAAATCGCTACCTAAGGGTCTTCAGTTTAATCTTTTCCTTGATCTCTTTTTATGCTTATGGAGAAAATACTTTAATTTACCCACAAAGGTCAAGACAGGAAGTGTTTGGGGAGAGTTTAAATTCAGAGCTACAACGTTACTACAGCGCCAGGAGTGGAGAAAATCAAGTAGTTTGTGTTTACTTTAATAGAACTTTATGTTGCCCTGATGTAGAGAGACCCAGAAAGCTTAATTTATGATGGTTTCATATTCAGTACTACTCTGAAAGTCCAGACTGTCGTTAGAATTACCAAATAGACATTTAACAGTTAACAGAAATCTTCAAAGGGAAACCCAAATACCGAAGAATTGAGTGGAGATAGCCTTTTGCCATTGCAGTCAGCTCTTTATCATTTTGCTATTCACTTTTAGGTTGTGTGAGTAATTGTTGGAAAGAGTTCTTTTGTAGTTTGTGCTTTAAAATTGTACCACTATATCCTGTTTTTATACTTATATTTTAATTTGTAGTTTATCTGCACTGGTGGTTCTAAAATAATAAAATGTATTGCTTTATTAAGCATATCTGTTTGTGTTGATTGGTATTAACTGGGAACCAAAGTTTTCTGAAAATGTCTGAGAAGAACAATAAGAATGAGGGAGGGAACACCACTCCTTCTACAGTGTTTGTGATTAAAATATTTATTTGTAAACAAGAAGCTACTCTTACTGTGATGTGAAGTGTTAATTTTTGTTGTTGTTCATTCTCCAAGTCTGTATCTGACTTTTCATGACCCCATGTAAGTGTTCATGCTGGAATACAAATGAGAAGGGACTGCAAATGAGTTTCATTATCTGAGTATTTTTTAAAATCATGTACCCCTTAATGACCTAATTCACAAGTAATAAAACAATAAACTATTTGGTCTTTCATGAAATAATACACTTATTGCTAATTCATTGAAAACATTTAAAATATTTACTTTCAGTGGATAAAAGATGTAGATAAGATAAACAGGCTTTCAATATCTAAAAATTTACATCACATTTTTTTAATTCTCAAAATCTCAAGGTTTTTAAAAGACTGATAATTTATAATTGTAAGTAGGTAGCTTTGAGGATTTTTCTGAGTGTAGGTAATGTCTGTAGCAAATATATAACAACTAATTTCAACTTAGGTATGGTTAATACAAAACATGAAAGATTATTTTGCTTGGCCACTTTTTTGGGGGGGATAACTAAAACTTTTTTGTTTAATTATTTGAAGTCTTTTTATAAGGAATATTTTTGTATATTATGCTTTTGGGTGTTGTAAGTGCCGGCCACACACTTTAAATCTCACACTCAGAACAGTAAAAAGCAAAACAAAATATTTTTTTAAGTTAAATCAGGGGAGAAGAGTACCTATTAGGCATCTATATAGCATCCTGTGAAATAGCCAAGTAGATGACTGTTGGATAAAAGAGTTTAGAAAAAATATGCAGATGTGAAAATTGTTTTTGTTGTGTCACTTTGGCATTAGATCAACACAGTAATAACCCTTATAAGTTAAAATAATATATACTAAATTGTTTTAGTCTTTTATTTGAAACTCATTCAAATACTTGCATGTTACTTGTAGTACACTTTGTTTTGTGGCAACTTTTGATAATTTCCTTTCAAATTTAAAAATGATTGTTCAATGTATCCTGTATGTCAGGTGCACTGAGCAAGATGTTTTTACCTCTGTTACTTCTAATTTTCACAATTCTATTTTGAGGAAAGCTAGGGCCTGACAAGTATTCAAGTTGCACAGCTAGTACATTGGGAAGCCAAGATTCCAATCTGCATTTTTTTTTACTCCACTCTATCATTCTGGTCTGTTTTTAGCATTACATAGCATACAAGCTCATAAAATGTGAAAAAGAGCTTTTTTAAAGTTCTTTATCCAGCATGTTTTATTTTGCTTTTGCTATTGAGATAATATAGCTGTCCTTCATTTTAAGTACTGTAACTAGTACTATCTTAACATAGTGACATTAATGACAGACACATGTCTGGCTAGCCCTTGAATCCAAGTTTAGATTTTTTTCAGTTAAGCCTCTCCACTTTATCATACTCTTACTTAGCTCCATTATAAGAATGTAGTAGTATTGGAGGAAAATACTATCTTATTTGGATTTATTAAAAAGTATAACCTAAGAAAAATATAGTAGTAACATTCACTGACATTCTCATACTATTTTTCAATTTAATCAGTGCCTAGAGAAGTTAAGAGTCACATAGTTAGGAAGTGATAAGTTCCAGTTTGGGTATTTTGAAACACTGGACATTATTTTATTTTTTTTCATTACACATCGCTGCTGCTCTGATAAATCTCTAGTACTGAAGTTTGCTTGATTAGGTTGTAATATTTCTTTACCTGCTTCATTTTACTTCATTTTGTCCAAAATAAGAAAAATCATAAACTGTTTTGTGGTAGAAAGAACATACTGCATTGGGAGTTACCAGAACTTGATTTAGTTAATCTTGATTTTTGTCAACCAATTGACTATAGCATTGGTCATCTCTTTTCACTTCTCTGGTTTGGTCATTTACCTCCTCTGTAAGAAAAAGAAGTTGAAATCAATTACTGAGGTTCCTTTTATTCCAGATCCTGTGAATCTAATTTTTTATTAAAAGCTGACCTTGGTCATTTCTTCTGAAATAGCCACTCCAGTATTTGTTAAAGTTTGTAGGCTCAGTCACACAGTTTAGTTAAGACTGCAGTAATGACCCTTTTTTCCCTTAAGGTTTTATCTTCTAATCTAAAGAACATTCTGCATAGTAAATGACCGTATTTTCCAAATTGGTACATGTGGAAAATGTTATATATATTTTCCAGTGGGTGAGAGTCACTTGTTTCACTCTATTTGAAAGGCCTTGCAATGAATGGGAGGAGAACTAGTAAAAATAAGGAATTTTGTTTTTAACACTTTAGAGATTAGTTTGAAAGCAATTACCTATTACCTAACATTACTATAGAAAATCGAAATTAGAAGTGTTCTTTTTAGGCTCATTCAGACAATCTGTTCTTTTTCAAATAGTGTTACTGATGTTTCTTTATTTTACAATCATAGGTGCTTTTGAAAGCGCAGTACATTGTGTCATGTACTTATATTGTGTTCACTTGTTACTTAAACATATGTTTGTATCTTGCTACAGTATACATAAGATAAACAGCTAGGTACTGGCTGCTGCTGCTAAGTCGCTTCAGTTGTGTCTGACACTGTGCGACCCCATAGACGGCAGCCCACCAGGGTCCCCTATCCCTGGGATTCTCCAGGCAAGAACACTGGAGTGGCTGCCATTTCCTTCTCCAATGCATGAAAGTGAAAAGTGAAAGTGAAGTCGTTCAGTCATGTCCGACTCCTAGCGACCCCATGGACTACAGCCCACCAGGCTCCTCCGTCCATGGGATTTTCCAGGCAAGAGTACTGGAGTGGGTTGCCATTGCTAGGTACTGGAAATTATGCTTAATCCATTAAGTCATTAAATTTTTTTAACTTGGCAGAAACTTTACAAAGTGTATAGTTGATATTTAAGTCCTACATTATAAGATGTAATCTGTTTCTACATTGAAGATTTTCATTCATTAAAGCAGTATTTCTGTTAGAAGTATCCATACTTTTAAAGTAATGTCTTCATGTTCTAGGCCGTTTGTCAGTTTTTAGCTGTTGGTGTTGTTTTTTAATCTTAATTTTAAAAATCTTTCTATTTTCATCTTCAGAGTTGTATCTTTTCAAATTTTGGTATCATTTTTTTTGCAGATTAATGGGTACTTTTTTTTATTCCTAGCCCTTAGATTACTGTTTCTCAACTGGTGACAGATTGGAAACTAAATTAAAAATTTCAGTAATCTAACTAGTACTGTGGTTTTGTAAGGGTATTTTTAGATGTCCAAAATAAAATATTCCGTTACACTAGGAAAATCCAAGGGAGGGAGGAAGAAGAAAGAATGCCCTTAAACTGACCAAATTTAGCTGCTTGTGCAGAGTTGCCTTAACACTGTTTTCCTAGTTAATATCCCAGAATTCATAAATTCTTAGATCAGACCCCCACCCAAAAATCGCCTCAGAAAAATGAAGACATCCAACTGTGGTTTGTTTTTTTTCCAACTGGTGGTTTTATATCTTAATGCACTGGGACCCATTTGATAAAAAGATTTTAACTTAATAATAGCCACTAACAGTAGGTGGTAGTATTGAACTACGCAGTAGTATTTGTGCTTGATTCATGTTGCTTAATTATATAACGTTAAAAAATATATGTATTTAAATGCAATAAATCCAAAACAGATTTGCATTAGCTCTTGAAGACTATTTCTGTTAAAAGAGTGGCACTGCTGGCTAGTTATTTTGAGCACATACCAAATAACTATTTAGCAGGCATGTGATTTAAAGCTATAGGTAAGTAATCTCTTTATTCCCTAATCCTATTTCCTCTAATTTGATTTTATGGTATTTTGTTGTCTTTATTAAGCCTCATATTTGACAGTTGTAATCAGGTGGAAATATAATTAATTTAATCCATTTTGCTGTCTTTTAAGTTTCTATGAAGTAAAAGTCACCTATTTGTAAAACATGGTAGACAAGGATTTAGTCAGTTATGAAACAGATATTGGCTGTGTTTTCTGTCATTTTTGTCCTTGATCCCAGGAGTTTCTAGTAAAAACTAAAAAAGGGAAATAGAACACTGTGAAAGTAAATAGTATATTGATCTTATGCATTACTTTGGTGCTAAGACACAAGTCATATCTAATAACAAGGAGGTGAAGATAGGCAATATATCAAATGCCTGCCCAGTTTTATATTATCAGATATACCACCTGTTACGATATTTGCTGATGAATGAAACTTTCTGATCAACCGAAGTATACAGGCAGATATAATTTCACAATCATTTAAAAGTAAAAAATGGAAAAGCATTCTCAGTTTCTTACTTGTAATTTGCAATAGTAAGAATATGCCATAAGGTAAGGTAAGGTGAAGTCGCTCTCACGTCCGACTCTTTGCGACCCCACAGACTGTAGCCTACCAGGCCCTTCCATCCGTGGGATTTTCCAGGCAAGAGTACTGGAGTGGGTTCCCATTTCCTTCTCCAGAGGATCTTCCTGACCCAGGGATTGAACCCAGGTTTGCATTGTAGGTGGATGCTTTACCGTCTGAGCCACCAGGGAAGTCTATGGCTATTCTTGGAGAAGGAAATGGCAACCCACCTCCAGTATTCTTGCCTGGAGAATCCCAGGGACAGAGGATCCTGGTGGGCTGCTGTCTATGGGGTCACGTAGAGTCGGACATGACTGAAGTGACTTAGCAGCATGGCTATTCTGAGTGGCTTTGAGTTTGTTTTACTGTATGCAAAATGAAAGAATTTATGTGACAGGAAGGACAGGCAAAAAGAAAGCAGTAAAATTTCTAGATTAGGGCAGGCTTTTAAATGTAGAATACCTCTTATCTTATGCTTCCCTCTAGGGAAGATCATTGCCAACTGCTTTTATTCTGAATTGCAGTTACCAACAAAGAGCCAGATTTGTTTTATTTTTTGTCTTTTTTTGCTTTGTTCAGATGGGTGGGGTGAAGAAAAAGAGAAGAGATTTACAGTTCCTTGAAAATTGACAATGTAATGTTAAGTATAAATGTTAGCTACAGTTCTCTGTTGGAATATGTTATCCTTTTTTTGTCATCTTATTTTTTGAGCCATATCATCTATATTTTAATGTTCTAATTTTGAAATTAATTTGAGTAAGGAGAGAATGAAAACATTAAGATGACATCTTTAGGGTTTTATAGAAAGGAATAATTTCTTAACTAGGAAACACATGCATAAGTATTTTATATACACATATACATGTGTATCTGTGTGCCTGAGGGTAGATTCTCTGTACCTCCATTGTCTAAATTCTAAGGTTCCTTCCAGCATGGAGATCATATGATTCTCTCTAAATAAGTCCCCCAGGTTGCTGTGAGTTGGAGATTAGATATTCAGTTTATTGCCAGTGTTCTTAACATTTGTTTCTGTTACAGTAAACACAAAACAGCCTTTGTGACCTGCCCCTATATTTATTTATTTATTAAATACTACTATATATAAATATTCTTTATTTTATGTACACTTTATTTCATTTTTGGCTGTGCTGAGTCTTTGTTGCTACGTGGGCTTTTCTCTAGTTGAGGCCAGCAGGGGCTACTCTTCAGTTGCAGTGTGGGCTTCTCATTGCAGTGGCTTCTCTTGCCATGGAGCATGGACTTTAGAGCATGGGCTTCAGCAGTCTCAGCACATGGGCTCAGTAGTTGCGGCTCCTAGACTCTAGGAGGAGGAGGGGATGACAGAGGATGAGATGGCTGGCTGGCATCATCGACTTGATGCACATGAGTTTGGGTGAACTCCTGGAGTTGGTGATGGACAGGGAGGCCTGGCGTGCTGCGATTCATGGGGTCACAAAGAGTCAGACACGACTGAGCGACTGAACTGAACTGAGACTCTAGAGCACAGGCTTAATAGTTATGTCACTGGAGCTTGGTTGCTCTGCACCATGTGGGGTCTTCTCAGATCAGGGATCAAACGTGTGCCTCCTGCATTGGCAGGTGGATTCTTTACCACTGAGTCACCAGGGAAGTCCCTCTGAACCTATACGTGTATATCTGTTTACAGATATGGTGGTTGTTCAGTCGCCAAGTCTTGTCCGACTCCATTTCCCGGAGTTTGTCCAAGTTCATGTCCAGTGAATCGGTAGACCATCCAACCATCTCATCCTCTGTTGCCCTCTTCTCCTTTAGCCTTCAATCTTTCCCATTTTCAGGGTCTTTTCCAATGACTCTGCTGTGTGTATCAGGTGGCCAAAGTATTGAAGCTTCAGCTTTAGCATTAGTCCTTCCAAAGAGTGTTCAGGATTGATTTCCTTTCAGATTGACTGGTTTGATCTCCTTGTTTTCCAAGGGACTCTCAAGAGTCTTCTCTAGCACCACAGTTCGAAAGCATCAACTCTTTGTCGCCATGCCTTCTTTATTGTCCGGCTTTCACATCCGTACATGACTACTGGAAAGATCATAGCCTTGACTATATGGACCTTTGTCTGCAAAGTGATGCCTTTGCTTTTTAACACACTGTCTGGGTTTGTCATAGCTTTCCTGCCAAGAAGCAATCATCTTCTAATTTCATGGCTGCAGTCACTATCCACAGTGATTTTATAGCCTAAGAAGAGGAAATCTGTTGCTGCTTCTACCTCTTCCCCTTCTATTTACCGTAAAGTGATGGGACCAGATGGCATGATCTTAGTTTTTTTAATGTTCAGTTTTAAGCTGATTTTTTCACTCTCCTCCTCCACCCTCATCAAGAGACTCTAGTTCCTTTTTGCTTTCTGCCATTAGAGTGATATCATCTGCATATCTGAGGTTGATATTTCTCCCGGCAGTCTTGATTCCAGCTTGTTTGTGCTTCATCCAGCCCAGCATTTTGCATGATGTGCTCTGCATATAAGTTATAGGATGACAATAAACGGCCTTGTTGTACTCCTTTCTCAATCCTGAACCAGTTAGTTGTTCCATACAGAGTTCTAACTGTTGCTTCTTGACCCGCATACAGGTTTCTCAGGAGACAGGTAAGATGGTCTGGTATTCCCATCTCTTTAAGAGTTTTCCACAGTTTGTTATGATCTACACAGTCAAAGGCTTTAGTGTAGTCAGTGAAACAGAGGTAGATGTTTTTATGGAATTCTCTTGCTTTCTGTATGATTCAGTGAATGTTGGCAATTTGATCTCTGGTTCCTGTGCCTTTTCTAAACCCAGCTTGAAAATCTGAAAGTTCTCAGTTTACATAATGCTGAAGCCTACCTGGAGGATTTTGAGCATAACCTTCCTAGCAGAGGAAATGAGTGTAATTGTCCAGTGGTTTGAACATTCTTTAGTACTGCCCTTCTTGGGAATTGGGATAAGGATTGACCTTTTCCAGTCATGTGGCCATTGCTGAGTTTTCCAAATTTGCTGACATATTGAGTGCAGCACTTTAATAGCATCAGATATGTTATACCTCTCTGAATGATTTTTGCCAAGGAGTGAGGAATAGGTATGATTGCGTGATATCCTGGAGTTTAGTGTGTTATGATTCAGTTTTTAATATTTTTGGAATTTATATATTTGTATAAAGAGAACTTATTTAAAAGCATTAGCTTTGAAGTCTGAGTTTGTACCCTGGCTTTGCCATTTACCATCTGTATGACCTTAGTGTGCATGTGTGCTTGGTTGCTCAGTTGTGTCTGATTCTGTGACCCTGTGAACTGTGTCTCACTAGGCTCTTCTGTCCATGGGATTCTCCAGGCAAGATTATTGGAGTGGGTTGCCGTTTTCTCCTCCAGGGGATCTTCTTGACCCAGAGATCAAACCTGGGTCTCCTGCATTGGCAAGCGCATTCTTTACCACTGAGCCACATGGGAAGCCCTGTATGACCTAAGACAGGTCATTTAATCTCTCAAAGTCTCAAATTTTCAATATCTAAAAAATGGGTACAAAACCTACCACACTGGATTATAAAGATTAAATTCTATGATGTTTTTATAACATTGAGCAAACATTGTACATGATCTATTGTATGATAAGGGCTCAAAAAATGATGCCTATTATTATATTGCTTTCTGGAGTGAAAGTGGTTTTGAGTAGACTTTTCGTAAATCATTGTTTTAAATGCTTTAAAGGAATATACTATTTAAAGGAAAAAGTATTATAAAGGAAAGAACGTAACTAATGATTTCTTTTCATCTGATTCAATTTTATACGTTGGGTTTATTGGACTGGAACACCTATGAATTTTAATCAATGTAGTTGAACCTATGAAGTTTAATCAGTAATAATTTGATGATGTTTATATGGAGTTTATACTGTAACCATTATTGTGTTCACTGTTAGGCAGATGTGGGTAAATGTCTTCTAAGATGAGAATCTGGAACCAAATTGTAAGCTGACATTTAAAACAGTCAGCTTTTACTCAAGAAACTGGTCATTCTTCTTTTTCTGGTTTGTAGAAAATAAAGCTATGGCATGACTGAACATGGAAAAGTAAGTAGAGATGCATTTATTTATTTATTTTTAAGAGCACTGCATTGCTAATACCCTTTCCCCACACTCATCAGTTTTTTGAAAGTTATTTACATGCCTTCATGTAAAGACACTTCCGTTGCAAAAATCACGTCATAGCTTGTTTCTGCAGCCCATTTGTAGGAAGGAAACCTGATATATTTTGGAAGTGTCCTTGAATAAGTTGAAGCATTTATTTAATAATGTAACTTTCCTAACATCATGAATGGTAACTTCAGGAAGATAAGGGACTTAATATTCAGTATTCTTAGTCACAGCTGACTGGAGTTATACAAAAGCAGCTTCCCAAATCTAGATCTACACAACAGCAAAATATGCAGTTTTACCGAGGGTAACACATTCCTTAAGAAAGAATAATTGTATCTAGATTATTTGCCTCAAAAGGCATTAAAGGCCCTACATGACATAAATTTCATCTGAGCACATCAGTTTCTGGTCCAGACAGAAAAATCTGGCCTAAATATAGAAGTCAAGAACTCAAGGGACTTTCTCTTTGCACTACTGTAAACCCACACTGCACACTGGGGAAAACTGCTTACTTCTCTGTCTTTACAGCTCTTAAATAAGGTTTCCAGTATCTGTTTCCCTACCTTATTACAAACTGGATTAATACAATGTTTTATGCCCATTATACCTCTGTTGAAACAAAAAAGATTAAACCTAAAACTCTTACTTTAAAAAAATTTTTTTTATTTTTTTTTCGGCTGTACTGGGTCTTCGTTGCTGCACAAGCTTTTCTCTAGTTGCAGCGAGCAGGGGCTACTCTCGATGTGCAGGCTTCAGTAGATGTGGCTCAGTAGTTGTGGTTCCTGGGCTCTAGAGCACAGGCTGGATAGCTGTGGCACACGGGCTTAGTTGCTCCTTAATTGCTCTTTGGCCTATAGGATCTTCCTGGACCAGAGGTTGAACCCGTGTCTCCTTCATTTGCAGAGGGATTCTTTACCACTTGAGCCACCAGGGAAGCCCCTAAAATAATACTTCGTGACTTAAATGGACAGCATTAAGGAGGAATAAATGAAACTGGATTTAATTTATGGCAACTGAATTGCACAGTAGAGAAAAATAAGTAGCAATCTGAATTAGACATTTAGACTCACCAGTTGCAGTTTTTTGTGCAATACTAATTCCTTGAAAGAATACAAAGTTAATTTGTATTTACAACTTGAACTCCATAGGGAAATCAGTTTACATATCATGGATTTGCCATCATAAAACCAATAGCACATTTCAGGTTTCTGTCCTGTCCTAGATGTTTCAGCCCTAGAAGCAAGGGCAATAGCTAATGTATAGCACCTAAAATATGGTTATTTTACAACTTGTACATTTTACAACTGAAACACATTCAGTTATACTAACGAAACTATCATACCACGCTACAGCCTCTCAAACTACCAAGAACAAATATATCTGGGAACTCAACAAAGCTAATCTGACCTTGTCTGGGGCACAGAAATTCTCAGTCTAGAAAACCAGGGCATGCTGTTGGTAGAAGTTCTGTTTTGTTTAAATTTTATTTAGCATTAGTATGTGTTAAATACTGATAGGTGTTAGAAATGCAGAACTGCTCCAAAGCAACGTCTCTTCCTCAGGGAGTTTGTAATCTACATAGGAAGAAAACTGCATGAGAAAAATAATTTAGTGGGTTCTGGCAGTGTTAGCTATGTGGGAGAGTTAGAAGAAACAATTTTATTTCTTGGGAAACAGAGCAGTAGGATTACTAAAGAGAGAGCTAGTCAGAGTAACTGCTTTTTTCTAAAGCTGAACATTTCTCAGAAGTTTAAGCAGAAATTAATCAAGGTTAGAAAAAGAGTGGACATAGGGAGAGGGGAGGAGAGGGTGAGATTGTACGGAGAAAATAACAGGGAAACTTCCATTACCATATGTAAAATAGATAGGGAATTTGCTGTTTGTCTCAGGCAGCTCCGACAAGGGCTCTGTATCAACCTAGAGGGGTGGGATGGGGAGGGAGATGGGAGAGAGGTTCAAGAGGGAGGGGACATATGTATACCTATGGCTGATTGATGTTGATGTTTGACAGAAAACAACAAAATTCTGTAAAGCAGTTATCCTTCAATTAAAATTTTAATACATTTTTAAAAATAGAAAACTAATAACAGGAAAATGACACTTCCACCAGTAGTTCCAGGAATTCATTATATAGTGAGTAGTTCCATTTGTTTTTAAGGCAAATAATAAATATTTTTAAGGAATTTATAAAGGATTAAAAAATGCTGACCCTTGTATATGGAGGGCATCCTGCTAACTTCCCTTCAGTAGGACAGATATTTTGAACTATCTTAAGTAACAGCTTAACACAGTGTTTTACACATTAAAGAACATGTTCCCGTTTATGATTTCATTTGAACTTAGAAAAAAGTCTCGTGTAGTAGTTAGAGGATATTTTTCTGCTGTTTTATCGAGAAGAAAACAGATGCTTTGAAAGGCTGTCATTTTCTACATTAGATAGCTAAGTATTTAAAAGCCAGAACTTTAATCCAGTTGACTTGAAGTCTTCTATATGTGCCTGTAGGGCATGCCAACTGAGAATGGGTTGTTTTGAAAAATTTCTCCATTGTTAATTACTCTTTTGATCCATAGCAGGTATTTATAAGATGTTTGGTTAGGATTGATTAACGCTTAAATTTGTGGCCAAAGAATTGAGCAGAGTTAATTTCATGTGAACTGAAAAGCGTGGGCATTGAACCTGTTCTTTGGTTTACTAGCCAACTTAAGTAACTCTTAAACAACTGTGAACAAATATTCTGTATAAACCCTACCAAGTCATAAATTCCTTTTGGATACCTATGTAATAAACAATATACCACTGTTGAGTGAAAAATAATAAAAACTCAGAGTACAGTATTTTATGAATAAACGTACATTTCTAGGTCAAAGATCAACTAGGCTTAATGGAATAAAAGAGTAATATCAGGAATAATACTAAGAAACAAAAAGAGTGTTTAAATTATTTATTTCAATAATTTGAAAGTTGCATTAAAAATAATCCCATCCATAAAGTGCAAGGTGTTTTGGAGTTATGGCCAAGATCTTTCTGACCCTTCTCCAGGGGAACTTCCCAACCCAGGGATCGAACCCAGTTCTCCCACACTGAGGGGGATTCTTTATCAGTTGAGCCACCAGGGAAGCCCAGGAATACTGGGGTGGGTAGCCTATCCCTTCTCCAGGGGATCTTCCCAACCCAGAAATCGAACCGGGGTCTCCTGCATTGCAGCTGAGCTACCAGGAAAGCCCCTCCTAACATCTATCAAATACATGTTCATATGAAATGCGTGATATTTCATTACATTACCTTTCTAGTCTTGCAGTACTACACACCTACCTAGGATCCAGCTTTATTTTTCTAGGTTTTACATATTCTGACTGTTGTCAAATGACTTGTCAGTATTTCTAGTAACAGTATTATTTCAGAGATGAATTAACAGAATGAAAATGACAGGATTCAGTTCAGCATTAGGCTGGGATCCAGGGGAAAATATATATGCTCCACATTATCTTAACTGGAAATAATGTTTTTCTCTTGTGAAATTAGGCCTGGATACACATTCAGGTTGAAGGGGCATAGCCAGCCAAATAGTTTTTGTAAGCAGTTGTTTTGCTTAATGCCAGTGGTACTAGAAAGGAAATGATCAGATTTAAATCTTACGTATAATTTAACCAAAAATTCCCTGGTGGCGCTAGTGGCAAAGAACCCACCTGCCAGTGCAGGAGGTGCAAGAGACATGGGTTCGATCCATGGGTTAGGAAGATTCCCCTGGAGGAGGAAATGGCAGCCCACTCTAGTATTCTTGCCTAGGAAATCCCATGGACAGAGGAGCCTGGTGGGCTGCAGTCCATAGGGTCGCAAAGAGTTGTTCACGACTGAGTGACTAACAAAAAAACAACCAAAAATAAGCTCAGTAAACCTTGTAGCTTTTACTTGCTACGGCTGAAGTTGGACTGTGGGTGATTAAATGACTGGCAGTCTCTGAAGTGTACCATTATTTTAGACGAAGTCAGCTTGAGCATTATCTGCTTTGGCTGTCCTAAAGTAGCCTCAGGTTTCTTAGTTTAATGTGTTTCAGGGATGGGTCTGTCTTCTGCCCGCTTCTGTTTTTGCAGAACAGAAGTTACAGGCCTTTGGTTTAATTTGGGACTGGTGTGTGTGTGTGTGTGCACATGAGTGCTAAATCGTGTCCGACTTTCTGCGACCCCATGGACTGTAGAGTGCCAGTCTCATCTGTCCATGGGATTTCCCAGGCAAGAATACTTCAGGGGGTTGCTATTTCCTACTCCAGGGTTTCTTCCAACCCAAGGATTGAACCCTTGTCTCTTGGGTCTCCAGCATTAGCAGGTGGATTCTTGACCACTGCACCACCTTTGCTTTAGTATTTGTTCTTGGAAGAGAAGTTAAATTATAATTAACTGTTCACTATAAAGGGAATCCCTAGTAGCTCAGTGGTGATGAACCCATATGCCAGTCCAGGAGATGCAAGAGACATGGGTTCAATAATTTTATAAATGTATGTATGTATTATTATGTATGGACATGTTCACATTTTATGAATGAACAAAATTGTTGGACATACGGTTTAGAACCTTGCTTTTTCTCTTTTAAAAAATTATAGTAAGTTTAAAAAAAATTACAGTGTTTTAATTTATATAAATACATGCATAAATTTTTATTTAAAAGCTAAGACATTTCGAGTATGATAATTCCTACTTATACTGCCCCTAATTCTGATCCTCTTCACCTCTATAGATAAGGAGCAGATAAGCAACCAAGTATTACTTATAGCACAGAGAACTATATTCAGTATCCTGAGGTAAACCATAATGGAAAAGAATTTTAAAAAAAGAATGCATGTATATGTATAATGAATCATTTTACAGTGTATAGCAGTGACTAACACAATGTTGTATTAGTAAATCAACTATACTTCAATAAAAATTCATTTAAAAAGGAGAAGCAAAAAGAGAGATAAGGACCAGTTTTGAACTTGACTAGTGTCCTTGTAAAGCCTTTTTCTGTACTTTTTTTTCCTCCTGTGCTTTTACCATCTTAGTTTTCTGTGTTTATGGTTATGTAAGTAGCCTCATACTGTGTTTGACTTTGGGGAAATTTAACTACAATATGTCTTTGAGTCTGTTAGATATACTTCTTTTCACAGCAACATAGTAATCCATTATATGGATATTCTAGTTTGTTTAGCTAGCTATTAATGGACCTTTAGGTTTTGTCTTTTGCATTACAAATACAAATACAGTGAATGTTCTTTTATATGTTCCTTTATGTGAAGTATCAGGAAGAGAGTTTTATAGGGAAGAATCATATAGGGAATATATTATTATATTTATTAGATATTGTCAAACCGACTTCTTAATTTATGTTTTGGCCACTAGTATGTAAGTGAACTTGTTTCTCCACATCTTCACCAGCATGTGATATTTCCCAACTTTAAAATTTTTCAGTGATAAAAGGAAAATTGTGTTTTATTGTATTTTGTATTTCCCTCATCACTGCTGAAGTTCAGTATCTTCATGTTTTACTCTTCATGTTTTATTGGTCTCTTGTATTTTTTCCATAAGAAAGAAATTTTTCTTTCTTCTTGTTTATTTTATTCTCTGTTAAATTTTGAAAATTAGATTGTGTCTTTTTTTCTTTTTCTTTCTAGGTATTCTTTGTATTGGATACTGACCCTTTATGTACCCATGTATTTGCAAAGGTTTTCATTGAATAGTCTTGTCAGTTTCCTCTTGGTGTTTATTTTGAAAAAAGTGTCCCTTATCTCAAGATGGGGCTTCCCAGGTGGCCCAGTGGTGAAGAATTCACCTGCAGTGCAGGAGTCACCGGTTCACTCCCTTGGTCAGGAGGAGCCCTTTGAGAAGGAAATGGCAGCCCACTCCATTATTCTTCCCTGGGAAATCCCATGGACAGAGTAGCCTGGCGGGCTATAGTTCATGGGGTCACAAGAGTCGGACACAACTTAGTGACTAGAGAATGACATCTCAAGATTTCCTTATATTCTTCCATGAAGATGAAAAGTGAAAGTGTTAGTTGCTCAGTCATCTCAGACTCACTGCAATCCCATGTAGTGTAGTTTTTAACCTACCTGGAGCTTGTTTATAAGGTAGAGTTTTATGTTTGTTTTATAAGATAGAGTATTAACTGAACTTTGATAGCCAGTTGTCCCAACATGATTTAGTTCATCTTCTCCCCACTAGTTTTGAAGTGCCATTTTTATCATAAAACTAATTAAATGAATTCAAAGGCCTTTTTGGAACTGTGTTCTTTCATCTCTTTTTTATTGCCAGTACCACAGTTTTAATTAATGGGCTTTACATATTAATTTGAGGGAATTTATATGTTTATTATAATTTCCTTCTCATTTATGAATATGATAAGGAGTTCTTCCTTTAAGATCTTACATGGTTTTTGTTCTTTTTATTTTTGCATACTTGTTTTTGATGTTACTACAAATGGGCATTTTTTTTGGTTACATTTCTTTTCTTTTTTTTTTAATCCATGGGATTCTCCAGGCAAGAATACTGGAGTGGATTGCCATTTCCTTCTCCAGGGGATCTTCCTGACCCAGGGTTCGAACCCGGCGCTCCCTCATTGGAGGCAGACGCTTTAACCTCTGAGCCACCAGGGAAGGGTTTTTTTAAACATTATTTAATCATTAATTCAGTCAACAAATATTTGAGCACTTTCTATGTGTTTGATATTGTTAGAGATGCTGAGAGTGTAAAAGTGAACAGAACACAAAATCCTGCCTAAGTAGAGTTTAAAATTTAGTGAAGGGAAATTGATATGAAACATAAAAAAGTAAATGCATAATGTGTCTGATGCTGATAAATATTATGGACAGAAATGAGGGATAAGAAAAAGAGGAAGGAAGGGAGCTAGGCATGGTTCATATTTTATATAGAATGGTTAAGGAAGAGCTTGCTGGTGGTTAATATTTGAGCAGACTTAAGGGAACAATGGAGAAAATTGATACAGGCAAAGGGATGCAAAAAAGAAGATGGGAGTATTCTTGATATATTCTAGGAACAGAGTGAACAGGTAGGTCACTGTGGCCAGATCATGGAGAGGTTGGTTAACTGGTAGGGAAGAGGTCAGAGAGTTGTGAATTAGGAGTAGAGGTGAGGGTTGGGAGGATGGGAGAGCAGGGCAGATCATAAATGGACTTACTGACCATTTTGTCCTTTGGTTTCTATTCTAACAAGGGAAGTCATAGGGATTTTTGAGCAGAAGAATATTCAAGCTTCGAAAGGATCACTCTTGCTTTGTAGAGAAGTAGTATATAACTGGTATTAAAGGTTCTTTGAGTAATTGAGAAAAGTAGTAATGGTACCTTGTATGAAGTTGGTTGTGATGAAGATGTAAGAAGTAATTGAATCCTGGATATGTATTAAAGGTAGAAATGATAGAATTTACTGCCATTAGGGAGCTATAAAGTTGTTGATTTTTGTATATTCATTTTTGTGTCCAGTTAGCATGCTTTGAGCTGCACAGTAGAAAACCCTTTTAGTGGCTTAAAGAATTATCCCAAATTATGAGTCCAAAGCAAAGCTTTTCCCCAGGATTAAGAGCCTTGGTTTAGAGAGGTGGTTTTTCAAACTTCAATTTGCTTTACAGTTACCTGGAAAACTGGCAAATTACCTGGGCCCGTGAATTTGCTTTTCTGAGTACCACGGACTTCCCTGGTGACCCACACAGTCAAGAATCTGTCTTCTTTGCGGGAGATCTGGGTCTGGTCCCTGGGTCAGAAAGATCCCCTGGAGAAGGAATAGCTAGTATTCTTGCCTGGAGAATTCCATGCACAGAGGAGCTTTGCAGGCTGCAGTTGCAAAGAGTCGGACATGACTGAGCGACTAATGCTTCACTTTAACCACACTGGGTAACACAGTCTTGGAGCCTGATAAATTAGGACTTTCGGGTTTGAGCAAGACAGTGGAACCAGATCAACTGGGTTCAAATCTCAACTCTGCTATTTCCTGTCTGTATTTTAAAATCTCAGGTATATTGATCTCGAGGGGCTATTTTGTTGTTCATTTGTAACTTTATTGCATTGTATGTAAGTGTATTAGTGACTTATGTGTTAACAGATTTTTGAAATTATTTCTTTGTGGCCAAGTACATCATCAGTTTTTGTAAATATTCTGTGTTGGAACAAAGTAAATTTTTGTTTATTAAATGCTTGGTTAGGTTTGATGTAGGAGAAAGAAATCAGACACAAAATTTTTAAATGAGACTGCCTTTTAAAGGGCCCATTGCAGGAAGGAAGAAGTGCTTACCCATCAGACACTGGAGATCAGAATACCCCACTTTTTTAACATTTCTTAAAATTATAGTTTTTCTGTTTATGTCTAAATGTAAAATTGTGATGGATCAACAGAAGAGTAAGGCCTCAGAACTCTTAAGTAAACAAAAGAATACTCTTAGGTAGATGAGGGAAACATCTAATGATGAACCCTAAGTACACACGGGACCTCATTTATAACTGACAAAATTTTAAAAGTGGGTTTAAACTTGGAAAACTTCAAAAGGAGTGATGATAATTTCAAAAGGGCTGATGACACTTTTGAAAGGGATGATGCATAGTGTTTATCCAGTAAAACATTAAGAATCTGTTATTAGGGCCTTAATGATTCCTAATTATGACATATAGTACTGTCAAATTATGGCAAAGGTATAATTTGTGCATTTTGACTGAGATCGCTATTTACAGTGGTGAGACATTGGAATACATGTCATCTCTGCACCTGTTTTTTAATAAGAAAATGGAGACAGTAGAATCTATCCAGGGTTGTTGTAAGAGTTAATTGATGTATAAAAAATGTTTACAAGGCTGCCAAGTATACAATATGCATTCATTAAATTTAAGTTAGTTATTATTTGACTCTGTTCATTACACATATCTCAGATCAAGCTTTGATATTCAGACCCTCTAGGTTTTTATTAACGTTCTGTCTATTTTGTCTCTTGGTTTCATTGGAAGAGTATTAAAGTTCTCCGGCCATCTCTATATGTGTTTATTTCTTCTTATAGCGTAGTTTCTGCTCCATATGTATGTTTATATTTTAAATAATTTTATTGTTTGTTTACTTACTTTTGGTTACCCTGGATCTTTGTTGCTGTGCGGGCTCCTCTCTAGTTGCAGTGTGTGGGCTGCTCTTCGCAGTGGCTTCTCTCATGGAGCACAGGCTCTACCCGAGTAGGCTTCAGTAGTTGAGGCACACAGGCTCCAGAGCACAGGCTTGGTAGTCCCACAGGCTTAGTTGCTCTGTGGCATGTAAGATCTTCCCAGATTGGGGATTGAACTCGTGTTCCTGCATTGGCAGGTGAATTCTCAACCACTGCACCACCAGGGAAGTCCAAGGACTGATAGTTCTTTATGCTATTTTTTTGCTCTTCCATGCTTTAAGAAAATCTACCATTATTATTTCATCAAATTTTCAGTGATCTTTACAAAGTTCATGAAAATAATCTGGTTTATTACTCCTATAAGCAGAAGTACCTGTTTCACTTTTCTTCTGAAAGTGGATCCTTTTAAAAAGTCCTTTTACTATGGACTTGTGGATGATGAACTTACCTAATTATGTGTGGAAGCATCTTTTTTCCTTCCTTATTGCCTGGGTCCTCTAGGGTGGACTAGGTACAAAGTAGCAGTTATTTTCTCTGAGCACTTTAAAGATTTTTCTCCCTTGTCTCTTGACTTCTGTTTTTACTGAGGAGAAGTTTACTGTGAATTTATTTTACCTTTCTTCAAAGACTTTGTTGAGTACACAGTATTAAACTATATTTTTTATTGAGATAATTTACATTACAAGAATGTTCTCCTTTTTGTAGTATATAATTCAGTCACAGATATTTGCTGACTATCACCGCAGTCAATTCTGGGAAATTTTCTGCACCTGAGAAGGAAACTGACAACTTTTACGCATTACTCCCTATCTCCTATCACTCCCTTGTTCTAAGCAACCATTTATCTGCTTTTAGTCTCTTTAGATTTCTCTTTGCCAGACTTTCATTGCAATGGAATCATATGGTGTGTGGTCTTTTTTGACTGGCTTCTTTGCATAATGTTTTCAAGGTTCATCCATGTTTTAGCATGTTTACCTTTTTATGACTGTATAGTGAATGCATTGTATGAAAATACCACATTTTATTTCTCCATTCATTTATTAACAGATATAAGTATGTGTTTGAAACCTTTTTTCAGTTCTTTTGGGCATGTGCTTAGGAGTGGAATTGCTGGGTCATGCTGTAATTCTATATTTAACATTTTGAGGAACTGCCAAGCTATTTTCCACAACAGCTGCCCATTTTACGTTCCCACCAGCAATGTGCTATGGTTTAGCTTTCTCCATATTCTTACAGTTATTCTTTTTTCCCCACCACTCCTCTTTTTCTCAAATTATAATGTCTTAGCGTATATGGGGTGTTATCTCATATAGGCTGGTTTATCTTTGTATTATATTTCCCTAATGAATGATGTTGAGCATCTTTTCATGTCCTTGTTGGCTATTTGTATATCTTCTTTGAAGAAAAATTTATTCATATTCTTTGTACAGTTTTTAATTGGTTTTTTTGTATTTTTACTGTTGAATTGTGAGAGTTCTTTATTTTGAATACTAGACTTTTATCATATAGATGATTTGCAAATTATTTCTTTGCACGCTTTGTAATTTTTTGTTGAAAGCTAAACATTTTGAATGTTAAAATGTGACAACTCTGGAAATCACATTCTTTCCCCTCCTGGTTTTGATGCTGCTGCTTATTGTAGTAGTATTGTTTGTTTTGTTTAGTGTCTTTTTCTGAACTAATTCTGTAAACTCTGTATTCTTTGTTGTGTGTGGCCACTGAAATCTCTGTTCAGTTAGCTTAGTAGTCAGCTCATGATTATGCAGAGTTTTAAACACTTGGAACCAGTCTTTGCTGAGGGGCTCTTTGTGCGTGTTAGAGCATGACTTCAGTACTCAGCCAGGCAGTTTACAGTTATGCCTTAGCCTTCACTTCCTGTTTCTGCAACGCCTCCAGATCAACCAGAAGTGACAGCTTAGGGTCTTCTCAGGTCTTTCCTGAGTGTGTGTGCAACCCTAGATGTGCATGTGATCTTCTGGATTCCCAGGAATATGTTGAAACTTTCAGTACCCTTAATGGGTATCTCATTCTCTAGCCCTTTCCCCTTAAGCTCTTTGGTTAGTCTATTGTCTTCTCCAGTTATCTGTTCCTTAGGCAGCAGTGACTAAACATTTGCCTGTAAATGTTTTGAACAAAGTAGAGTAATTTTTTTTTAGCATTAGGCCCCTTTTAGTTCATGGGGTCATAAAGAGTCAGGCATGACTTAGTGGGTAATATCAAAAAACAACCCTTTTAGTCCAGTAAAATAAAGACAGACCTTTTGAGCTGGTCTTACAGGGAGCAACCAAACAGTCAAGACAAATAATTATAACACTTTGAGATCTATTCTGATTCCTCGTTTACCAGCAACGCAGGCCCTTATTTTCAGGATATTGCTACTGCAGTTCTGGGGCTTGGAGTAACTTAAAATGCCACAAAGCTCTCTGTTCTTCGTGAAATCCAGGCTTTGTGCTTGAATATACAGTCCTTGGATTGTTGGAAGCCTTCGGTTAGTTCAAGAACATTTGATTTTGCCAGGTTTTGGTTACTTTTATGGAGAGGTGGGGGCTCCCTGGTGGCTCAGATGGTAAAGAATCAGCCTGTAATGTGGGAGACCTGGGTTGGGAAGATCCCCTAGAGGAGGGCATGGCAACCCACTCCAATATTCTTGCCTGGAGAATCCCCATGGATAGAGGAGCCTGGCTGGCTACAGTCCATGGGGTCACAAGAGTCGGACATGACTGAGCGTCTAAGCACAGCACATAGAAAGGTGCGGTTTCAAAATTTCTTATTCCATCATTTTTGCTGATGTCACTCTGAGTACACTTTTGATCTGAAGTTTTAGAAAAAGACCTGATTCTGGCTTCCTAATTTTGAAATATTTCAATTATACTAAAAATGTACTTTGTCAGTTTCTAATCTTTATTTTGTAGAAGAGTGACCACAACCACTAGTTTGGCCATATCGTGTCTAATCGTGTCTACTAATTTTTTAACAGCTACTATCACTGATGATGATATATTAATACAGTGAATTTGAGTGGTTATTGTCTTTGTCAGATAGAAAGATATCTTGAGATATTAACTTAAATTCTATCCATTTCATTTGAATTCATCTCCTCAGTGTAAGCCAAATTATTTTCAGTTTTACATTTATAAGGTGTATAACTAGCTTTTAAAAATCCTAGAGAATGCAGGCAAAAAACAGGACTGGTGATAATGACCCAACATATTGTAGAGGAAATTTGACAAGGAAAAATGAAATCTTAGTTATAAGATTAATTGTAATCTGACACTCTTGATATGTGGTTGCTGTGACTTTAGAATGAGTAGACCTGAAATAGCAAGAAACCATAAATTTTCTTTACTTTTAGTTTAGAGAAACATTTAGCCTTTCAGTCAGTCAGTACAACAAATATTTATGTTATGATTTGTTATGTGTATGGCACTGTGGTTAATCCACTTTCTAAAAGCTTAAAGTTTTATAGATTAGAAGACCGTCAACATAGTAACACAAAATTTAAGATCTATAATAGAATTATAAACAGAGTGCTGGATAATAGGCAAGTAGGAAATACCTAGAGCTTGTTGGAATTTCTGAAGAGGTTTCAAGTAAAGCATCCTTTATATTTGCCGAAGTTCTGAACAAATGGAGAAAACAAGGGTGGCGCGTAGGTTCAAAATACCACTTTTATTACTAACAGAGACCAGGTTGAAGGATACAGCTTTCAGTATGTGAGCCAAATTGTGCCTTTTAACTGAAGTCCTTTAGGGAGACCCCCACTTCCAGGCTGTGCTTTATTGACTCAAGCTTCTCTATGCAAGGGAGAGTCTGGCCCTGAGTAAGTGGTGAATCCTTGCTCCACAGCTTGAAAAAGTAGAAGCGCAGAGATGAACCAAGTTTGCTCTTTATTTTTGTGAGATTAAATAGTCACATAGGTTTAGATAATTTACCCTGTATCTGTAAGTAAAGAAGTACAGAGAAGTCAGGAGTGAGTTTATAGAAGATTCTTCCTCTGGAAAACCTCAAGTGGGAAAAAGGCATTCCCCTCTAGGAGAGAGAATCAGTGAAGCTTTCCTGAAGGATATGAAATTGGAGAATATTTTAAAAATGAATCAATTTCTAGGTAAAAGATATAAAGCCATAGAGATGAGAAAGTATAGGCTCTGTTTGAAAAAGAGGTAGTAGTCTAATTTAACAGAGCATTTGAGTTTTTGGTTTCAATTGTGTTATCCTTTGGGAGTTGTTATCAAACATAAACATTTAGCCTTTGAAGAGTAGTTGGCTCTATTTCAAAGTTACTTGACTTCAAAGATTACAAAACCCATCCCTTTTAAGACAGCAAAGTAAAATTACTTTCAGGCTTTTTTGAAAATCACCTGAAGACAGGAATATAAGCTCCCGTGTTTTAAAGGATGAGACATCTGTAATCCTACTTCTATAGGAAGAAGGAAAGCAAGGAAAATTAGTTAAAAAGTAAGTGACCTAACAGAGGAGAGGAAGGTCAAACTCTATAGAATACTGGCAGGAGACAGATCATCATGATTTGTCTGCAGGACCTCTGAAAAACTCATAACATAAAAGTACTGTATATTACAGATGAAGGCTGAGAACAGGGGGCATTGGAAATCTATAATGGGAGATGGACCTGAGCTGCTGCTGAGCTCGTGGTGCCACCACCTCCGCACGCATCCCTTTCATCCTAATCAGTTGAACAACTTCCATCAACCTTACAGAAGTCAGGGGATTATTCTTTGAAGAAACAATGTGAGAAGTTCAGGACCTTGAAACCTAAACCCAGAGGAGAAGGAAGCTAAGCTGCCACAGCGAGCAGTGAGAGTTCCTGGTTCCTTCCCTCACCTAGTTGCAGAATTCCATCAAGCAGGTGAGAGATTAGAATCTCCCTTCTAGCAGGAGAATGCCTGGAGAAGAGAGAGCTGAATTTAAAAATCTGCTTGTATATCAACTTTCTTATGCCTATCAGTGTTTATTTTTTTAATCTATAAACATGTTTTTGCTTATTTTTTATGGCTCTTGGCAGGCACGACGTTCATGACCAAATTCTTCAAAGAACTGTCCATAAAACGTACATTCTAGGATGTTTACAAAAGTCTTGGATTAGTAAAATAGGGAGAATAAAAGGTGGGGGGCTAACTAATAAAATGTTGCCAACATTTTTTTAAATGTTTCTTATATCATTGATATTTTAAAATGAAATACAGATTAATTTATACTAAATCTGAAGAGTGTAATTCTAGCATTTAAAAATGTAATCCATGTAGATTTATGAAAAATATCATTGTCCTAATTGTTTTTGTTTAGTCTTGAGTCATCACTGGTTTGGGAATATGCAATCAAGCATACTGCCAAAGAACAGAGTTACCAAGCTTGTGTGCTAGCTTATTTGTTCATACATCTAGTAATGACACTGGCCTGCTTTTTCCTCAATTTTCATTGATTTTAATTTTGATTCTTCTTTAATGTTTAAGAACAAATAACTGGGGCTCCCTGGTGGTCCAGTGTCTAAGACTCTGTGTTCCTAATGCAGGGGGCGTTGGTTTGATCCCTGGTCAGGGAACTAGATTGCACATGTCACAACCAAGAGCTCAAATGCTGCAACTAAAAGACCCTGAATGTCACTAAGAGCCTGAGCTGCCAAATAAATAAAATAATATTTCTTTAAAAGAAAAATAACTAAATGTAAACCTACTTTATTATAGTCTATGTGCATATGTGCTAAGTTGCTTCAGTCATGTCTGACTTTGCTACTCTGTGGACTGTAGCCTGCCAGGCTCCTCTGTCCATGGAATTCTCCAGGCAAGAGTACTGGAGTGTTTCCTTCTCCAGGGGATCTTCCTGACCCAGGGATTGAACCCGCATCTCTTAGGTTTTCTGCTTTGGCAAGCTGGTTCTTTACCACTAGTGCCACCTGGGAAGCCCAGTATATTCTATATTTCTATGTAAATTGCATTTATTTATTTGTGTTGGTTCGCTCTTTGGTCTCCTTCTTCCTTTTTTTTTTTGGTATCCAGCTTTATTGAGATATAATTGACATATTTTAACACTATGTGAGTTTAAGGTGTACAACATGGTGATTTGATATATGTGTATTTTGCAGAACAGTTGCCACAATAAGGTTAGTTAACACAACCATCATCTCACATTGTCAATTTATTGTTTTGAGTGTATTTTTATTTTGTTATTTTGGCCCTGCCACGCGGCATGAGATTTTAGTTCCCTGACCAGGGATCAAACCTGTGTCCCCTGAAGTGGAAACCCCCAGGCTGCTAGGAAAATCCCAATGATGTTTGTTTTGTGGGAGAACATTTAAGATCTCTCAGTACTTTTCAAGTGTACAGTACTTATGTACAGTAATGTTTAGTACAGTAACATATAGTAATGTTAACTGTAGTTATCACGCTATAGACTAGATTTGCAGAATTTATTCATTTTGTAACTGGTATTTGTACCCTTTGCCCTCCCTCTCCAATTTCCCCTACTTCATAGACCCCTGGCAGCCACCACAGATAAGTGAGATCATACAGTGTTTGTCTTTCTCTGATTTGACCTAGCATGATGCTTTCAAGGTTCATGCATGTTGTAAAAGGCAAGAAAAAGTTCCTTCTTTTTTATGTCTGAACAATATTCCATGGTGGGTATGTATATGTGTGTGTTTATGTTTATATAAACACACATATGTATGTGTGTATACATGTATACATGTGTGTGTGTGTTTTCTTTATCCATTAATCTAAGTGACAGACACCTAGGTTGTTTCCGTATCTTGGCTACTGTGAAAAGCTGCAGTGAACGTGGAGTTGCAGATAAGTGTTTGAGGCAGAAATTTAATTTCCTTTGGATATACACCTAGAGTGGGGTGGCTGGATTATATGGCAGTTATGTTTTTAATTTTATGAGGTACCTCCATGTTGTTTTCCATGGTGGCTATACCAGTTTACATTCCTAAAACTTCACAAGTGTCCACCTTTTCAGAAGTACTTTTTATGTCATGTCTTTTTTTAACCGTGCCAAATGACATGTGAGATCTTAGTTCTCTGACCAGGGATTGAACCCATGCCCCTTGCATTTGAAGAGCAGAGTCTTAACCAGTGAACCCCCAAGGAAGTCCCTCTCAGTTGTTTTGTCTATAGCAGTTCTAACAGATGTTGAGATAATATCTCATTGTAGTTTTATGTTTCCCTGATAATGTTGAATACCTTTTCTTTGGAAAAAAAATCTGTTCAGATCCATCACCCATTATTATTATTATTATTATTTTGCTATTGTTGTATGAATTCCTTGTATATTTTGCGTAATAATCCCTTATCAGACATAGTTTGTGAACATTTTTCTCCCATTTTATAGGTTGCCTTTTCACTTTGTTGATTGTTTCTTCTGCTATGCAGATGTTTTTTAGTTTGATTTAGTCCTGCTTGTTTTTTGCCTTCTTTTCTTATGCTTTTGGTGTCATTGCTAGGACAAGTGTTCAGGAGTGTTTCCACTATATTTTCTTCTAGGAGTTTTAGGCCTTATATAAGTCTTTAATTCATTTTGAGTTAATTTTTGTGAGCCAATATAATATAGAGGTCTAATTTTATTCTTTCACATGTAAATATCTACTTTTCCCAGTACCATCTATTGAAGAGACTCTCTTTTCCCTGTTAAGTATTCTTGACTCTCTTCAAATATCTGTTGATCATATATTTATGGGTTTATTTCTGGGCTCTTGGTTCTGTTCTGTTGGTCTATATGTCTGTTTTTATGCCAGTACCTAAGGTTTTGAGTACTAATGCTTCTTAATGTAGTTTCAGATCAGGAAGTGTGATCCATCTAGCTTTGTTATTCTCCCTTACAATTGCTTTCACTATTCAAGGTCTTTTGTGGTTCCATATTAAATTTTAAGATTTATTTTCTATTTCTGTGAAAAATGTCACTGGAATTTTGATAGGGATTACATGGCCCATGTAGATCACTTTGGGTGGTATTGGCATTTTAATATTAATTGTTCCAGTCCATAAAAATGGAAATGTTTCTATTTATTAATGTCCTCAATTTTTCTAATCAGTGTCTTGCAGTTTTTATGTATAGATCTTTGAGCTCTGTGGTTAAATTTATTGCTTTGTATTTAAAAAGAATTTTAAATGGAAGTATAATTGATTTATAATGTTGTGCCATTCTCTGCTGTAGAGCGAAGTGACTCAGTTTTAAATATATATACATTCTTTTTTTAATATTCTTTTCTGTTATGGTTTATCCCAAGAGATTGGATACAGTTCCCTGTGCTACAGAGTAGGACCTGTTATTTATCCTTTCTAAATGTAATAGTTTGCATTTATCAACTCCAAATTTCCAGTCCATCCCTCTCGCTTCCCGCTTCCACTTGGCAACCACAAGTTCTGATCTCTGTGTTTTATAGATAGGTTCAATTGTGCGATATTTTAGATTCCACATATGAGTAATATCTATGTGGTACTTGTCTTTCTCTTTCTGGTTTACTTCACTTAGTACGATAATCTCTAGTTGCATCCATGTTTCTGCAAATAGCATTATTTGTGGCTTTTTAATGAGTGAGTAGTATCTCATTGTATTGCACCACATCTTTATCTTTTCATCTCTTGATGGACATTTCAGTTGTTTCCATGCTTGAGCTATTGTGAATAGTAGTGCTATGAACAAAGGGATACGTTTATTTTTTGGAATTATAGTTTTATTTGATTATATGCACAGGAATGGGATTGCTGGGTCATATGATAATTAAATTATAGTTTTCTGATCCTCCATACTTTTTTCCATAGTGGCCACACCAACTTACATTCCTACTATCAGTGTAGGAGGGTTCCTTTTTCCTCACACCCTCTCCAGCATTTGTTGACTTTTTAAATGATGGTCATTCTAACTCCTATGAGGCTATACCTCATTGTATTTTTAAAAATTTTATTTATTTGGCTGCACCGGATTTTAGTTGCAGCGTGTTGGAATTTCGATCTTCATTGCAGCATGTGAGATCTTTAGTTTTGGCATGTGGGATCTAGTTCCCTGACCAGGGGTTGAACCTGAGCCCCCAGCATTGACTAAACTCTGGTGAGTACGGAGTCTTAGCCATTGGACCACCAGGGAAGTCCCCTCATTATACTTTTGATTTGCATTTTTCTAAAGTAATTAGTGATGTTGAACATCTTTGCATGTGTATACTGGTCACCTTTGTGTCTTCTTTGGAGAAATGTACATTAAGGTATTCTGCCCATTTTTCAATTGGATTTTTTCTTTGCTGTTGAGTTGTATGAGCTGTTTATTTATTTTGGAGATTAAGCCTCTGTTGATTGCATCATTTGCAGATATTTTCTCCCATTCCATAGGTTGTCTTTTATATATGTGTGTGTGTGTGTGTGTGTGTATGTGTGTGTGTATGTGTGTATATATATTTATATATATATATAAATGGTTTCCTTTGTTGTGCAAAAGCTTATAAGTTTGATTAGGTCCCATTTGTTTTCATTTTTATTTGTATTGCCTTGGGAGACTCACCTAAGAAAAATTGGTATGATTCATGTCACACAATGTTTTGCCCATTTTTCCTTCTAGAAGTTTTATGATTTCATATCTTACTTTTGTGTCTTTAAGCCATTTCCAGTTTTTTTTTTAGTGCATAGTGTGAGGGTGTGTTCTAACTTCATTAATTTAGATGCACCTGTCCAACTTACCCAGCACCACTTACAGTAGGGGCTTTTTCCCATTTTATATTCTTACCTCTTTTGTTTAAGATTGTTGACCATAGGTGTGTGAATTTATTTATGGGCTGTCTATTCCGTTCCATTGATCCATGTGTTTGTTTTTGTACCAGTACCACACTGTTTTGATGGGCTTCCCTGGTGGCTAAGACAGTAAAAAACCTGTCTGTAGTTAAGGAGACCCAGGTTTGATCCCTGGGTCTAGATGATCCCATGGAGAAGAGAATGGCTACCCACTCGTGTTCTTGCCTGGAGAATTTCATGGACAGAAAAGCCCAGTGGACTACAATCCATGGGGTCACAAAGAGTTGGAGAGGAACTGAGTGACTAACACTTTCACTTGCACACTGTTTTGCTCACAGCAGCTTTAGAGGATTGTCTGAAGTCTGGGAGAGTTATTAGGTATTTTTTTAAATATTATTTTAAGTGGGATTGTTTAATATTCATCTAGTTTGTTCTTAGTGTATAGAAGCACAACTGATGTTTGTATGTTGATTTTGTAACTTGCAGCTTTAATGGATTTATTAGGTCTGATGTTATCTACAAACAAAGATATTTGTACTTCTTACTTCTGATGTGGATGCCTTTTATTTCTTTCATACCTAATTGCTCTGGTTAGGACTTCTAGTACTATGTTCACTAGGAGTGATTAAAGTACTTTCCTTTTGTTTTTGATCCTGGGGGAAAGCTTTTAGCCTTTCACCATTGTGTCAGCTGTAGGCTTGTTGTATATGGCCTTTAATATGTTGAGGAACATTCCTGTAGTATCCAGTTTTTTCATGAAACAATGTTGGGCTTTGTCATTTTTTTTTCTGCATCTATTTAGATGGTCGTATTATTTTGGTCTTTCATTTTGTTAATGTGGTGCACCACATTGATTAATTTGTATGCCTTGAACCATCCTTGTATCATAGGGATAAATCCCATTTAATCATGCTGTATGATTCTTTTAGTGTGGTATTGAATGTGGTTTGCTGTTATTTTACTGAGAATTTTTGCATCTAAATTCGTCAGGAATATAGGCCTATAGTTTTCTTGTAGTTTCCTTCTCTGGGTTTGGGTAATGCTGGCTTCATAAAATGAGTTTGGGAGTAATTTTTGTCTATTTAAACTTTTTACATCTTTATGATTCATTCTTGGAAGTGTTAAAAAAAACTGATGCACATTAAAATTTTGAAGAGTTTATTTGAGCAAACATTGGTTTGAATTTCGAGCACCAATCCAGAAGTGATTTTAGAAGTGCTCCATGCCCAAGAGCTATGGGCAAGGTTTTTATAAATAACACTCTGAAGCAAAGTGATCAGCCGTATCTTAAGCATTTGCCTTATTTGGGATTGTTCTTAAGTTTCATTTTCTTATATTCCAGTACACATACACTGGCTTAGATTTTGGTTGCTACGTCAGCTACCAAGACTTTAGAGCCACCTCAGTCTAATTGCTTAGTTATTTTTAATAATAGTAAGTGGTCATGTTTCTAGGAATTACCCATTTCCTGTAACTGTTACAGTATAATTGCTTAGTTGCATGACACCAAAACCACTGCTCCAAAATCACTGCAGATGGTGATTGCAGCCATGAAATTAAAAGACGCTTGCTCCTTGGAAGAAAAGCTATGACAAACCTAGACAGCACATTAAAAAGCAGAGACATTACTTGGTCGACAAAGGTCCGTCTAGTCAAGGCTACGGTTTTTCCAGTGGTCGTGTATGGCTGTGAGAGTTGGAACATAAAGAAAGCTGAGCACCGAAGGATTGATGCTTTTGACCTGTGGTGTTGAAGAAGACTCTTGAGAGTCCCTTGGACTGCAGAGAGATCAAACCAGTCCATCCTAAAGGAAATTAGTCCTGAATATTCATTGGAAGGACTGATGATGAAGTTGAAGCTCCAGTACTCTGGCCACCTGATGCAAGAACTGACTCATTGGAAAAAAAAAAAAACCGATGCTGGGAAGAATTGAAGATGGGAGCAGAAGGCAACGACAGGGGATGAGATGGTTGGATGGCATCACTGACTTGATGGGCATGAGTTTGAGCAAGCTCCAGGAGTTGGTGATGGACAGGGAAGCTTGGCATGCTGCAGTCCATGGGGTTGCAAAGAGTTGGACATGACTGAGCAGCTGAACTGACCATTTTTATTTCTATGGTATTAGCTGTGAAGTCTCCCCTTTATTTAGTTTTATTTTTTATTTACAATTTTGTTTTGAGTCTGCTCCTTTCCTTTGATTAGTCTACCTATAGGTTTGTCATTTTGATTATCTTTTTAACGAACCACTTTTTTCACTTTTTATATTGATTTCCTTTCTCTATTTCGTTTATTTCTGCTCTAATCTTTATTTTCTACTAACTCTGGGCTCAGTTTGTTCTTTTTCCAGTTCCTTGAGGTGAAATGTTTTCTTTTTGGGATGGGGGATCTTTTTTTCTTTTTTTAATGTTGACATAGCTATAAACGCCTCTTAAGACTGCATCCCATAAATTTTGGTTTGTTGTGTTTCCATTTTTGTCTGTCTCAAGATATTGTTTCATTTCTCTTTGGATTTCTTTTTTGAGCTGTTGGTTGTTGAGTAGTGAGTTGATCAGTTTCCATGTATTTGTGAATTTTCTGATTTTCCTTCTGTTACTGACTTCTAGTTTCATGCCTGTGATATTGTGATTTATAACATTTAAATGTTTTGGTCTTCGTTCTTGATTCTTGACTCCCCAAACCTTTGTAATTTCCTAAGTGATAGGAGCTGTGGAAACATCTTTTGTTGTATATGTGGGCTTTTGTCCTTAGTTAAGAGCCATAAAATGGGCTTTTGTCCTTAGTTAAGAGCCATAAAAGTGAAATGGGTGTCTTTTTGTTACAACAGGCCCTTTTCAATCACACTTGAATTTATGTTAATAAGGTGAATTTTTGAAAGCCCCTAGGTAACCGAATGATGCAGGCCAGTTGCTAGGGGAGCCAACCATGATAAAAGGATTGGAACTTTCTCCTCTTGGGTGGAGAGAGGAACTAAAATTGAACCAGTCACCAGCCACCATTGATTTAGTCAATTATGTCTGTGTATTATGACGTATGGAGCCTCCATTTAATAAACCCAAAGGGGTGATGTTCAGAGATCTACCATGTTGGTGGGATCCATATGTCAGGAGGGTGGTCCACCCCACTGCTTATGGGGACAGAAGCTCCTGCACTCAGGACCCTTCCACCTTATGTACCTCTTCATCTAACTGTTCATATGAATTTTTTATAGAACTCTATAAACTGGCATAAACATAAGTTAATGTTTTTCTAAGTTCTGTGAACTGTTCTAGCAAGTTACTTAAACCTGAGAAGTGAATTGCAGGAACCTTCAATTTATAGCCAGTTGTTTAGAAACACAGGTAACGTCCCTGGGCTTGCAATTGGTGTCTGCAGTGGGGGCAGTCATGTAGGATCAAGCCCTTAACCTGTGGGAACTGATGCTATTTCTTGGTAGATCGTGTCAGAATTTAGTTAAATTTGTAGGCAACCCATTCTGTGTCTGCTGAGAAATGGGATATTGCTTGGGTATTGGAAAATACTCGTCTGAGTGCCATTATGATCAGGAAAGATACTTGATACAGTTTCTCTCTTAACTAGTTTTGTCAAGATTTGTTTTCTGGCCTAACATATTTTCTGTCCTGGAGAATGTTCTGTGTATGTTTGAGAAGAATGTGTATTTTGCTGTTAATGGATGGACTGTTCTGTGTATGTTTACTAGATTCATTTAGTCTAGGATGCTGTTCAAATCTTGCTTCCTTATGGATTCTATGGAAGATCTATCTGTTGTTGACAGTGAGGTATTAAAATCTCCTGCTACTGTTGTTTTGCTGTTTGTTTCTCCTTTAGTTCTATTTGTTAAATATTTAGGTGCTCCCGTGTTAGGTTCATAAATATTTACATTTGTATCTTATGGATGAATTGACCCCCTTTATCATTATATGACCTTTTTTGACTCTGAGTTTCTTTATTTGTCTGCCTTTCTGTCAGTTCAGTCACGTCCGACTCTTTGCAACCACATGGACTGCAGCACGCCAGGCTTCCCTGTCCTTCACCAACTCCCGGAGCTTACTCAAACTCAGGTCCATCGAGTCAGTGATTCCATCCAACTATCTCATCCTCTGTCGCTCCCTTCTCATCCTGCCTTCAATGTTTCTCAGCATCAAGGTCTTTTCCAATGAATCAGTTGTTTGCATCAGGTGGCCAGAGTATTGGAGCTTCAACTTCATCAGCCCTTCCAATGAATATTCAGGACTGATTTCCTTTAGGATGGACTGGTTTGATCTTCTTTCAGTCCAAGGGACTTTCAAGAGTCTTCTCCAACACCACAGTTCAAAAGCATCAGTTCTTTGGCCCTCAGCTTTCTTTATGTTCTAACTCTCACAGCCATATATGACCACTGGAAAGACCGTAGCCTTGACTAGATGGACCTTTGTTGACAAAATAACGTCTCTGCTTTTTAATATGCTGTCTAGGTTGGTCATAACTTTCCTTCCAAGGGGCAAGCGTCCTTTAATTTCATGGCTGCAGTCACCATCTGCAGTGATTTTGGAGCCCCCCAAAATAAAGTCAGCCACTGTTTCCATTGTTTCCCCATCTATTTGCCGTGAAGTGATGGGACCGGTTGCCTTCATCTTAGTTTTCTGAATGTTGAATTTTAAGCCAACTTTTTCACTCTTCTCTTCCACTTTCATCAAGAGGCTCTTTAGTTCTTCCTTGCTTTCTGCTGTAAGTGTGGTGTCATCTGCATATCTGAGGTTATTGGTATTTCTCCCGGCAATCTTAATACAACTTAGGGACTAACACTCACTTTTCACTGACCTCCCCCACCCCAAGTGTGATAGGGAGGCCTAGGATCCTAAGCCTCTGCCCAAAAGATTCCAGAGCAGGAATTACCTCCCCACACTCCATCCTTCCCTCCCTCTCCCAGCCTTCCAAATCCCTCTAATTTGAATGATCCAGTGATCTATCCACCCCGAGGAATGAGCTCACTTTGCAAATAAGGATGGAACTGTTTGCCCTAAAACCTACCTATATCATGTTTGCCACTCAGTGAAGCTTCTCAGGCTGAATTTAGCATTTGTTCACATCCAGATGTAGATAATCTATACAGCACTTTAACAGCATTATCTTTTAGGATGTGAAATAGCTCAACTGAAATTCCATCACCTCCACTAGCTTTGTTCATAGTGATGCTTCCTAAGCCCCACTTGACTTCAGATTCCAGGATGTTGGGCTCTAGGTGAGTGGTCCCACCATCGTGGTTATCTGCCTTTAGTACCAACCTTAATGTCATCTAGTTAAACTCTTTCTCAATGAAAGAATCTGCTGTATGACATCCTTGATATTGTAAAGGCTGGCTGAACAGTAATGGGGAGATTATCACAGCTTTACACATTTATTAAGCCAAATCTGTCTTAACCACACTATCTCCATTTCTCCTAGGTTGGTTATCTGGAACAATATAGAGCTATTTGATCTTAAAGGACAATTCTTCAGGTGTTTGATAGCAGCTATAATGTTCTTCCATTCATCATTTTGAATATTCCTCTACTCTTTGCCATTTTCCACAAAACTTAATTTTAGGCTCTCTCAATATCCCAGAATCCCTTTTCTAAATGATATTTAGGTGACTTCCTTTCTTGTTAAAATTATTGACAAGCACTCAGAATATACAGTTGTTTTGTCTCCTGGTCTGGTCCTCTGCTTTCATTAATATATCCTAAGATTATAGCTTGTTTCCTTTTAAAATTTGTTACAGTAAGTCACAAATAAATCATGATAAATTAAAATTCCCTGTTGTGTGTGTGTGAAGCTAGCTTTCTAGTTTCATATTTATATAACTAGTAGTTGCTCAATCTAAGACTTTTTCAAATTTACCGTTTAGTTTCCTCTTGATACTGTCCTTTTGAAGTCATGTTGAACCCTCATTCTGTTACTGTTTACCCTAATGAGTTTCATGGTATCCAGAAATTTTGTTAAATATACTTATGACTTTATTTAAGATATCTAAAACTGCTGCATGGGACTTTTGGTTAAACATGGGCGTTTAACTTAATACATTATTTCCTTTCTTTTCAAATAGCACTGACATTACAATAAAAGAATAAAAAGAAGTATAAGATCACAGGGACAAAAATGACAAAAACATTTTAGAAGGTAAAAAGTTAGTAGAAGAGTGTTAAATGATGTAAGCAGGTGGAAGGAGGTACACTCTGAGTTGTCTGTGGAGACTAGCTAGCAGGTTTACAGAACCTTCGAAAAGACTGAACACTTGGTAGTAAAAAGTGAAAATGCAAGGATGAGGCTGGAGATTAAAAGTAGATAATAGCTGTAAAATGTCTTAAATGAGGTGGTTGAATCCTCCATAAACTATTTGCCTTTCTAGGAAACTGGGCATTATTTTTTCTCCAAGAAAATGGAGGCTGATATTCTGGATCCAGGTATATCAGATGCATGAAAAGGAAGGGACGTGGAGCCAAACTTGCATATAGTTTCTTAATGCGATGAATAGAAGTAGACAGCCATGGATAACCTAACAGTTGTGGACAGCCTCCAAGATGAGAGGGTGAACAAATAAAAGAGACAAGGTAGAGAGCAGAGGGGTGGGCCAGAGGGGAAGGGGTATTAATCTGTTAGAAATGAAATGTTGCATCTTCAGAACTCTTCTTTGAACACTCTTTTGAAACTCTTTCAATAAATAAGAAATAACTTTTGGAAGTAAAAAATGATACCCCCCAAAAAAAGTTAGTACAAAGATTGGAGGCAAAGTTGAAGCAGTTTCACAAAGACACAGATCATAGGTACTGATTATGATTTCAGTAAACTGAGGATACAGAAGTTGATAATAAAAACGTCCAGAAAGAGTACCTTGAAGTTACAGTCGTGTCTGACTCTTTGCGACCCTCTGGACAGTAGCCCGCCAGGCTCCCCTGTCCATGGGGATTCTTTAGGCACAAATACTAGAGTGGGTTGCCATGCCCTCCTCTAGGGAATCTTTCCAGCTCAAAGATTGAGCCGTCGTCTCCCACATTGCTGGCAGATTCTTTGCTGTCTGAGCCACCACGGAAGCCCAAGAATACTGAAGTGGGTAGCCTAAACCCTTCTCCAGCGTATCTTCCTGACCCAGGAATCGAACCAAGGTGTCCTGAATTGTAGGCGGATTCTTAACAAGCTAGCTACCAGGAAGAAATTGTCTAAATGTGATAAGCATATTTTAAAAAACAGAGGTAAATATCAGAACTCACTACAAGATTTGTTAGGTATAGGGAGGATCCTACTGGTTTGCTAATGTTCTTTTGTCTTGGTTGACATTTTATATAAAAATTCAGTTGAGTTATATGGTATAGAGACTATATATATCAATCAATTAATAACAACCAGATATCTAGCTATATCTGACAGGCTTTGTTTAGCTATCTTGTTCTTAACAGTGCCACTGTCTTGTTCATCAGTTCAGTTCAGTCACTTAGTCATGTCCGACTCTTTGTGACTGCATGGACTGCAGCACACCAGGCCTCCCTGTCTATCACCAACTCCCGGAGTTTACCCAAACTCATGTCCGTTGAGTCGGTGATGCCATCCAACCGTCTCATCCTCTGTAGTCCCCTTTTCCTCCTGCCTTCAATCTTTCCCAGCATCAAGGTCTTTTCAAATGAGTCAGCTCTTTGTATTAGTTGGCTAAAGTATTGGGGTTTCAGATTCAACATCAGTCCTTCCAGTGAACACCCAGGACTGATCTCCTTTAGGATGGACTGGTTGGATCTCCTTGCTGTCCAAGGGACTCTCAAGAATCTTCTCCAACACTCCAGTTCAAAAGCATCAATTTAATATGCTGTCCAGGTTTGTCATAACTTTGCTTCCAAGGAGCAAGCATCTTTTAATTTCATGGCTGCAGTCACCATCTGCAGTGATTTTGGAGCCAAAAAAATAATGTCAGCCACTGTTTCCACTGTTTCCCCATCTATTTGCCATGAAGTGATGGGACCAGATGGCATGATCTTAATTTTCTGAATATTGAGTTTTAAACCAACTTTTTCACTCCTTTCAGTTTCATCAAGAGGCTCTTTAGTTCTTCACTTTCTGCCATTAGGGTGGTGTCATCTGCACATCTAAGGTTATTGATATTTCTCCCGGCAATCTTGATTCCAGCTTGTGCTTCATCCAGCCCAGTGTTTCTCATGATGTACTCTGCATATAAGTTAAATAAGCTGGGTGACAATATACAGGCTTGACATACTCCTTTCCCAGTTTGGAACCAGTCTGTTGTTCCATGTCCAGTTCTAACTGTTGCTTCCTGACCTGCATACAGATTTCTCAAGAGGAAGGTCAGGTGGTCTGGTATTCTCATCTTTTTCAGAATTTTCCACAGTTTATTGTGATCCACACAGTCAAGGCCTTGGCATAGTCAATAAAGCAGAAATAGATGTTTTTTTTTAAATTCTCTTGCTTTTTCAATGATCCAGCAGATGTTGGCAATTTGAACTCTGGTTCCCCTGCCTTTTCTACATCCGGTTTGAACATCTGGAAGTTTACGGTTCACGTACTGCTGAAACCTGGCTTGGAGAATTTTGAGCATGACTTTACCAGTGTGTGAGATGAGTGCAATTGTGCGGTAGTTTGAGCATTCTTTGGCATTGCCTTTCTTTGGGATTGGAAGGAAAACTGACCTTTTCCAGTCCTGTGGCCACTGCTGAGTTTTCCAAATTTGCTGACATATTGAGTGCAGCACTTTGACAGCATCATCTTTTAGGATTTGAAATAGTTCAACTGGAATTCCATCACCTCCACTAGCTTTGTTCGTAGTGATGCTTCCTAAGGCCCACTTGACTTCACATTCCAGGATATCTGGCTCTAGGTGAGTGATCACACCATTGTGATTATCTGGGTCATGAAGATCTTTTTTGTACAGTTCTTCCGTGTATTCTTGCCACCTCTTAATATCTTCTGCTTCTGTTAGGTCCCTACCATTTCTGTCCTTTATTGAGCCAATCTTTGCATGAAATGTTCCCTTGGTATCTCTACTTTTCTTGAAGAGATCGCTAGTCTTTCCCATTCTCTTATTTTCCTCTGTTTCTTTGCACTGATTCCTGAAGGCTTTCTTACCTCTTCTTGCTATTCTTCGGAACTCTGCATTCAGATGCTTATATCTTTGCTCTTCTCCTTTGCTTTTCACTTCTCCTTTTCACACCTATTTGTAGGACCTCCTCCATTTTGCTTTTTGGCATTTCTTTTTCTTGGGGATGGTCTTGATTCCTGTCTCCTGTACAGTATCACGAACCTCCATCCATAGTTCATCAGGCACTCTTGTCTATCAGATCTAGTCCCTTAAATCTATTTCTCACTTCCGCTGTATAATCATAAGGGATTTGATTTAGGTCATACCTGAATGGTCTAGTGGTTTTCCCCACTTTCTTCAGTTTGTCTGAATTTGCCAATAAGGAGTTCATGATCTGAGCCACAGTCAGCTCCTGGTCTTGTTTTTGCTGACTGTGAAGAGCTTCTCCATCTTTGGCTGCAAAGAATCTAATCAGTCAGATTTCGGTGTTGGCCATCTGGTGATGTCCATGTGTAAAGTCATCTTTTGTGTCGTTGGAAGAGGGTGTTTGCTGTGACAAGTGCATTATCTTGGCAAAACTCTTACTAGCCTTTGCCCTGCTTCATTCTGTACTCCAAGGCCAAATTTGCCTGTTACTCCAGCTGTTTCTTGACTTCCTACTTTTGCATTCCAGTCCCCTATAATGAAAAGGACGTCTTTTTTGGGTGTTAGTTCTAAAAGGTCTTGTAGGTCCTCACAGAACCGTTTGACCAGCTTCTTCAGTGGTACTGCTCGGGGCATAGACTTTGATCACCATGATATTGAATGGTTTGCCTTGGAAACCAACAGAGATCATTCTGTCGTTTTTGAGATTGCATCCAAGTACTGCATTTCAGACTCTTTTGTTGAATATGATGGGTACTCCATTTCTTCTAAGGGATTCCTGCCCACAGTAGTAGATATAATGGCCATCTGAGTTAAATTCACCCATTCGAGTCCATTTTAGTTCGCTGATTGCTAGAATGTTGACGTTCACTCTTGCCATCTCCTGTTTGACCACTTCCAATTTGCCTTGATTCATGGACCTGACATTCCAGGTTCCTATGCAATATTGCTCTTTACAGCATCGGACCTTGCTTCTGTCACCAGTCACATCCACAACTGGGTGTTTTTGCTTTGGCTCCGTCTCTTCATTCTTTCTGGAGTTATTTCTCCACTGATCTCCAGTAGTTCATATCAAGGTCTAATAGATTTCCTTGGTCTATTAACTTGGTATCACTCTTCCTTAATGCCTTTCTTACAAAGTTATTTATTCCTTTTCCCTTTTAAAGAATCTTTCTAATTTAGCATATTGTTTCTTTTTGTTCCTTTAAATCTAAAATATAATTTCTGGCATGCAGTTAGGATGTCTTGGGTACTGTGTACTTTGTTTCTTACATTATCTAAAACAGGGGAATACTTTTTCTACAAATAAGTAACATGGCTGTATTAAAATACCATTGCTTTGGAAATATTTCCATAGCAGTAAGATGATTTAGAATGTGTGTTTATGACTGAGTTGTAAAATTACTATCTGACATATGTCTTGGAAAATTCCACACATCCTGCCAGTTTTCAGTTTCTGGCACATTGACCAAAATTTGTACATGAGGAAATCAAACCGTACTTTCCCTTGATTTACCACGCCCACTGATAATATGAGATTCAGTTAAATGCTTGCTAATCCTGAGTCAGATCCCATCATGGCCTTTTTGTATCTACTAGTTCTTTTGTGTGTATGTAATGGGGTAGAGCTTCCAAAGAATCCTCTTGCCAATGCAGGAGACACGGGTTCAGTCCTTGGGTCAGGAAGACCCCAAGGAGGAGAAAGTGGCAACCCAAAGAACAGAATAGAAGTGTGTACTTATATTCTGAATATTGAATTGGTAGTGGATATTGATTTTGGTTAAATAAGCAGAAGTCAAGATAAAAGAAAATCTTGGACTATTTAATCAGATATTAGAAGGCATCCAAAGCAGAAAGTTTGACCTGTTAAGTAATGTATCTGTTTTCTAAATGTATCCCTTCATTGGTGCTTTTATCTAGGGATTTCTTTCTTGGGATAAATTTAGTCATGAGATGGTGATGCACTGGCAGCAGTTTGCTTCTAAAAAGCAATTATATTTCTACTAAGGACAAGGTGTTGGGTGGAGGAATTACATACTTATTTGGTTTTAGGTTTATTTAGCCATACAAAAATGTTTTTCCTCTTAAGATTTTGGCAAGAAAATCTAGCCAATTGGAAAAACATCTGGTGTTGGTTGAGTGAGGGAATGGCATAATCAGTAAAAATTACTTATAGGAAAAAACTGTTTAAAAAAACTCTGCAGCTTCAACTCTGGACTTCTCTATGGCAGTTCATCCTTAATCTCTCCCAGAAATTTTCTTCCCACCGAAAGATATTACCTATGTTGGGCTACTTCTGTATATCTCTAATTTTATTCAAATCTTTGAAATTTAGATCACAAGTCATACACTTTTTAAATGGAGAACCTGTTTTCACAGCTTTTGCTATCTAACAACCACTCTGAAACTTAGTGGCTTGAAACAGTTATCCAGCCTGGCAGTTCTTCTGCTAGTCACTCAAAAAGATCACTGGCAAGGCTGCAGTCCTCTGGTGGCTTGGCAGGGGCTTGAGCATCTAAGATGGCCTTACTTATAGTCTGAGATCTTGGTGTCACTGTCAGCTGGTACTCTTTTTCCACAAGGCATGTCATCATGCAGAATGTTATCTTGGGCTTTCTAACATAGTAGCAGGAGTGTTTCAAGAAGGTAAAGTTTCCTCTAAGGCTTACTTGGAAATCAGTGTTATGTTCATGCACACACCGTTTTTTTGTTTGTTTGTTTTTTGTTTTGGTCAGATCAAAAATCACATGAACTCAGATGCAAAGGGTGGGAAAATAGACTCCACTTATTGAAGGGAGGTACAGCAAAACCCCATTGCAAAAGGGTATTGTAGCAAGGAGGTAAGATTCTTTGGAAGCCCTTATTATAAGGTTCTACCATGGTCTGCCCTTTGGCTCCAGTGATTTGCATTCTTGTCACATGCAAAGCATTCTCTCCCAAGACCTCCAAAATCTTATCCAAAGACAAATAACCTGTTAAAAAAAAAAGTTTAAATAAACAATGGTGAATACCTGTAACTTATCAGTATCAAATTTAGAGGTGGATGAGGGTACTGATGCGAAGAACTGACTTTTGAAAAGATCCTGAGACTAGGAAAGATTGAAGGTGGGAGAACGGGATGACAGAGGATGAGATGATTGGATGATATCACCGACTCAATGGATATGAGTTTGAATAAACTTCAGGAGTTGGTGATGGAGTGGGAAGCCTGGCATGCTGCAGTCCATGAGGTCGCAAAGAGTCAAGACTCAGCTGAGCAACTGAACTGAACTGAACTGAACTGAGGGTACTTAACTGCAGTTCCTCTTGATCCAGAGACCTGTGAACTAACAAGAAAAGTTATCTGCCCCATACACACAACATACACTGTTACTCACAGAGATAAAATAACGGTAATATATAGTCCCCCAAAAGGGGGAGTAACAGGAGGCAAGGGCTTCGCAGGTGGCACTAGTGTTAAGGAACCTGCCTGCCAGTGCAGGAGACATAAGAGACTCAGGTTCCTGGGTCAGGAAGATCCTTGGAGGAGGGCATGGCAACCCACTCCAGTATTCTTGCCTGGAGAATCTCATGGACAACGGGGCTAGCCAAGCTATGGTCATAAGGTCATAAAGAGTCGTACACGACTGAAGCAACTTAGTATGCACACATGCTCACATCAGCCGTGAAATGTAGTAGACGTGTTGTCAGGGTCACGTACTGCAGCTAAAACAGAGCAGAACCCTGTGGTCCTTCTCCTCCATGTCCTCTGCCTGCCTTTTGTCTGTAGAAAATCTCTAGCTGAAGAGTAAGTTTAACAGAATCAACAAAATGCAGAAGCAAAGGAAAACAAACAAAACCAATAATTGTTCAGTTATTAAACAAAGTCAAGGGCCTTAAGTTCCTCTTCACGGGCGATAAAATCAAGATGGCACTGACGAGACCACTGCATAACCAATTTCAGGATGCCTGTCAGAGCTGACTGTAGCCCCCTCCCTTGGCCTATAAACACACCTGAAACTCCCCTTCAAAAGCTCTTGCCCAGGCACTTCCCTGGTGGCCCAGTGGTTAAGAATCTGCCTTGTAACACAGGGGATGTGGGTTTGATCCTTGGTTGGGGAACAACATTGCACGTGCTGCAGGGCAACTAAGCTCGAGTGCCACAACTATTGAGCTTGCATGGTATAGCTGGAAAGAAGCTTGCACGCTGCAATGAAAGATCTCGCATGTGGCAACTAAACCTACCGCAACCCAAAAATAAATAAATATTTTTTAAAGTACCAGTGAACAACCCATCCCAAACTAAATAAATCAGATAGCCAAATAAATTGCATATCTGAGTCTGGGGTCTAATAATTCAATTAAGGAAAAAAAAAAAAAAGCCTCTTGCCCACTGATTGTCAGTGGTAAGTTGGCCTTCTGACATGAGTCTACTCTGTCCCCTGGTTGCCTGCCTCTGAAATAAAGCATTTTCCTTTCCACCAACCTTGCCTCTCAAGTGTTGGCAAACAGTTGGATCTGACTTTTGGTAACACAGGAGCAGGAAGTGTGCCTTGATTGGGGCCCAGTTCTACTTCCTGGGAATGGTTCCCTAATCCACTGTTCTCTGTGATTCCTAGTACTGTGTCATGAGCTCTTAACACTGCTTTCTGAGAGGTTCTCCTTTTACATAAGAAATACCTTATGAAGCCAAGTAGCTTTCTCAGGGTGCTTCCTCCCTACAGAAAGTTGAGAGTCAAGAGGTCTCCTTTCATTTTAAATAGTCTCTGTCCCTTGTTGTAGTTGTACCCAGCAGGTACAACTTCCTTTAAAATTTCTGGGATTTTCTATGAATCTGATTTGTGTTATTCTATGTCCCAAAAGCTACATCATGATAACTCTTTTTAAGACAGACCTCCCCCTATTTTGGTTGTGTCTGTCTGCTGTGGCATATATTCCTTCTAGCTGCTTAGAGGCCATTGTGTCTGGTTGAGTCAGCTAGGCATGACTTTAAATTTTTCTGAATTAGAAGACAATTGCATAACCTTCGGTTAGGCAAAGTTCATATATATGATTTCAAAAGTATTATCTGTAAAAAAAAAAAGATAAATTGGACCTTATCAAAATTAAAAACACTCTTTTTTAAAAAAGTATTCTTTGAAAGATATAGATTAGATATAGATAAAG
Source organism: Budorcas taxicolor (assembly GCF_023091745.1). Taxonomy (NCBI): domain Eukaryota; kingdom Metazoa; phylum Chordata; class Mammalia; order Artiodactyla; family Bovidae; genus Budorcas; species Budorcas taxicolor. Next base: position 39,503,427 of record NC_068928.1, on the reverse strand, counting down.
ACACAGATATAGATTAAGATATAGAAATAACACAGAATGGGAGAAAGTATTTACAAGTCATAGAGTAGATAATGAATGTGTATTCAAAATATATTAATATAAAGAGCCCCTAAATCTAAGAATGGATGTCAGAGTTAGACTGTGAAGAAGGCTGAGCGCCGAAGAATTGATGCTTTTGAACTGTGGTGTTGGAGAAGACTCTTGAGAATCCCTTGGACTGCAAGGAGATCCAACCAATCCATTCTGAAGGAGATCAACCCTGGGATTTCTTTGGAAGGAATGATGCTAAAGCTGAAGCTCCAGTACTTTGGCCACCTCATGCGAAGAGTTGACTCATTTGAAAAGCCTCTGATGCTGGGAGGGATTGGGGGCAGGAGGAGAAGGGGATGACAGAGGATGAGATGGCTGGATGGCATCACTGACTTGATGGACTTGAATCTTGAGTGAACTTTGGGAGTTGGTGATGGACAGGGAGGTCTGGCATGCTGCGATTCATGGGGTTGCAAAGAGTCGGACCCGCCTGAGCGACTGAACTAAAATCTAAGAAATTAACTCAAAAGGGTAAATGATTTGAACGCACATTTCACCCAAGAAGTCATTTGAACGGCCAAACACCACATGAAAAGATGCCCAAAAGCATTAGTAATTAGGGAGACGCAAATTGGTACCATAATAACACCCCATTCAATTCAGTTCAGTCGCTCAGTCATGTCCGACTCTGCGACCTCATGAACTGCAGCACGCCAGGCCTCCTTGTCCATCACCAACTCCCAGAGTTTACCCAAACTCATGTCCATTGAGTCAGTGATGCGATCTAACCATCTCACCTTGCTCTCCCCTTCTCCTCCTGCCTTCAATCTTTCCCAGCATCAGGGCCTTTTCAAATGAGTCAGCTCTTCGCATCAGGTGGTGCCAAGTACTGGAGTTTCAGCCTCAACATCAGTCCTTCCGATGAACACCCAGGACTGATTTCCTTTAGGATGGACTGGTTTGACCTCCTTGCAGTCCAAGGGACTCTCAAGAGTCTTCTCCAACACCACAGTTCAAAAGCATCAATTCTTCTGTGAGCCCTCTTTATAGTCCAACTCTCACATCCATACATGACAACTGCAAAAACCATAGCCTTGACTAGATGGACCTTTGTTGGCAAAGTAATGTCTCTGCTTTTGAATATGCTGTCTAGGTTGGTCATAACTTTCCTTCCAAGGAGTAAGCGTCTTTTAATTTCATGGCTGCAATCACCATCTGCAGTGATTTTAGAGCCCCCCAAAATAAATTAGACTAGCTGAAATAAAGTCAACATTAGACTTCCATAGAGGTCCAGTGGTTAAGACTCCCTGTTTCCATTGCAGGGTTCAATCCCTGTTTGGAGATCCCAAATGCCCCGGATGGTATACGGACAGACCGGAAACCTTATACATTGCTGGTGGGAATATAAAATGGTACAGCTACTTTGGATAACAATTTAAAAGTTTAAAATAAACTTAACCATATGATACAAGCCATAAACTCTCCATTTTAGATTTTATCCAAGAGAAATGAGAATCTATTTCAACCCAAAGCACATGTAACAATTCAAATGTTGTTAGCTAGGAATGAATAAACAAAATTTGTAATTTCATACGCTGGAATACTATTCAACAATAAAAAGGAATGAACTACTAGTACATGCTACAACATAGATGAACTTCAAAAACATGCAGAATAAAAGAAGCCACGTCCAAAAAATTGCATTATTTTATGATTCTATTTTTTTTAATGCTCATTAAAGGAAAACCTACAGAGACAGAAAGCAGATGAGTAGTTACTTAAAGATTGATTGCTGATGGGCGTGAATGATATTTTGGGGATGATGGAATTCATCAAAACTGAATGGTAGTGATGGTTTGACAGCTTTCTAAATTTACTAAAAATTATTGAAGTGTACACTTAAAACCTTCCTGGTGGAAGGTTTTTAATGTTTTCCTGGTGGCTCAGATGGTAAAGCGTCTGCCTGCAGTGCGATCCCTGGGTCGGGAAGATCCCCTGGAGAAGGCAATGGCAATCCACTCCAGCACTCTTGCCTGAAAAATCCCATGGACGGAGGAGCCTGATGGGCTATAGTCCATGGGGTCGCAAAGAGTCGGACATGACTGAGTAATTTCACACTTAAAACCAGTGAATTTTATGCTATGTGAATTATGCCATGATAAAGCTGTTAAAATTTCTGTATACAGATGAAATACCATACCGGTGAAAACTTTGCAGTTATTACAACTATTTTTTAAGCAAGGGGATATAAGTTGAGTATCCAAACTTTTTTCTTCATGTGTTTTACTTGTTATATTTTATAATATTATTGTTATATTTTATAATATTATTCAGTCTGTTGCTGAAATAAATTCAAGTCATTTGCATGTTATTTGATGAATTTAGAGTAACATCAATTTATTAAATTCCTTTTTCCCTCCTTTCCTCTCATCTCCCTTCAGAACCATATCCCTCCTTTGCCTTTGTCTCCCTTCCCCTCCGCACCACCACCAAGATACAAAGTGAAAAAATCATGGAGGTCTGCCGTGAATTTGCAGTCAAAAAATATGTCCTGATCTGTTTGGTTAAAAATGACATTCAATGGTTCAGGAATTTATAGGCATTGTGGTGTTTACTGACCGTACTGTGGTGAACTAAACGGACAAGGCCCCCTTCGTTATTATATCAGAGCTTACAGTCTGATGTATTGGACACCATACCAGCCCAGGGTGCTTTGGGATTTTATCTGAGAAGGGAACAGTCACATCCAGTTAGGATGATTGGAAAAGGTTTCATGACACAGATAACATGTCCAGTGGGCATTAATCGATTTCTTTTGACAGAATAGGCAAGTTTGGTTGCACGGTTGCTCTAGAGAAGATAACATGAACAAAAAGCAGAGAGCTTGTTTGAAGAGATGCACATGGTCCTTCATTTTTGTTTTAGTTCTGTTTTCCTCCTCTTGGTCATACTGTAATTGCTATCTATAAATAAAAGTTGCTGCAATTTATAAAATGCACCATTATTTTATATATCACACACAAAAAAGCTTTTGATTTTGATTGTAAGATGCTTCCTAAATTCAGAAACTTTAAAATGTGAGAAAAGAATCTTAAAAATTTTTAATTGTGGAAAAATACATATAAAAATTGCCACCCTGTACTTTTTAAAGTGTGCAATACACTCAGTATTGTGCAACCGAATTAAATGACTTAAATATGATAGGAGTTTATTTTTCTCTCATATGTAAGTCCAAAAGTATGGTGTCTCTGTAGTCATCTGCAGGCTTTTTCTAGTTTTCTGCTTATCTCTAAACTGTAGTCTTCAGTTTCATGATACAAGATGGAGTCCAGTCATCCTGACCACATTTCAAACAACATAATTGAGGAAGGAGTAAAGAAGGGGCACACCCTCTCTCATTAAGGACACTCTAAGCCCCCTGATACTGTACACATCACTTTTTCTTATATCCCATTGGCCAGAACGTAATAAGAGATAAAGTCTTTACACACAGCCATGTGCTAGCTAAAAACTGGGAGTTCTGTTACTCTAGATGTGTAGAGAGGATATTGGGGGATACTAGTAATCTGTGCCAAAATGTGTATTAAATTTTTATTTCCTCTATAATGCTTGAATAATATAGGTCAGACCTTTTAATTTCTGGTTTTTGGAGTTGTTAGCTATACTTTAATCAGCAGGGGTCACTGTTGAAAAAGTGTTTCTTTTCCTATTTCCTTTATTAAACCCAGTTGCCATTTCCCACTCAGATCCTGGATTTAAAACCTCTTGAATTGGTTTCCTGTGTCTTTGTTGTGTGCTGAGCATTTAAATTCATAATGTTAGTAAACTAATTCCCAAAGTTTGCCAAAGATTTCAAAACTGATCGGGAAAGCTAAAATAATAGCCAAAAAATGCTTCTTCATTTTATTCAGGAGCTCTTTGTTATAATTACAGTTTATAAAAAGTAGTTTCACAGTTATATTTCTCAACTAGGTAATTTATAGAAAAACAATTACAGTTTTACACAGAGCAGTAATAAATGTTAATGTATGACAAACCAAATCACTTAGATTTTTAAAAACCTGAATATATAAGAATGTCCTATCCCTATATACAAGGGATATATTTATATATCTTATATAAATATATAAGAATGTCCCTCCCTGTAATAGGAGGGCTATTACAGTGTCTGTTTGTTTAGGGGATGATGTCCTACCTTGAAACAAATAATTGAGAGAGAATACTAGAGAATACTATAGTTGCTCTCATGTTCCCACACCACCCCCATCCCCACATCCTTGTAATTGTTTGCAGATAGATTATTAAAATAGGTAATTATATATCCCTGATGACTCAGACAGTGAAGAACTTGCCTGTAGTGCAGGAGATGTATGTTCAGTCCCTGAGTCTGGAAGATTGTCTAGAGAAGGGAATGGCAACCCACTCCAGTATTCTTGCCTGGAGAATTCTATGGACAGCAGAGCCTGGTAGCTATAGTCCATGGGATCACAAAGAGTTGGACATGACTGAGCAACTAACACTACATATCCACACATTAATATGAAACAAGATAACTAAGAATATCAGATGTTTGAACAGCGACTTCTCTAAAACTAATATCTAAAACCTTCACAAATTTTTCTGATTCATGTATCCGTGGTCTAATTGGTTTTGACATCTTTATATGTTGTATGAGAAATCTAGAGTTTGGATTCAGCTGAAATAGTAAGATGTCTAAAACATACATTCTATTGCTTCTGTGATCATGAACTAGAGTGGAAGCCATTTGGATTTCCTAGGAAACATCTAAAATTAATGTGTGTCTACCTCTAGGATTATTTTCTAAGTTCCATTGCTATGTCACTTTAAATAATAAAATATTCTGTGTGTTATAGGGTCCTTAATCCGTTTTTTTCTGGTCCATTGGTTCTCAGACTTCAGGAAGCATCAGTATCACCTGGAGGGCTTGTTAAAATACAGGTTGCCTCTCTTTTCCCTCCACCACATCTGGCACTCTGTTTCTGATGCTGTAGGTCTGGGGTACAACCCAGTTCAGTTCAGTTCAGTTGCTCAGTCGTGTCCGACTCTTTACGACCCCATGAATCGCAGCACGCCAGGCCTCTCTGTCCATCATCAACTCCTGGACTTCACTCAGACTCACGTCCATCGAGTCAGTGATGCCATCCAGCCATCTCATCCTCTGTCGTCCCCTTCTCCTCCTGCCCCTAATCCCTCCCAGCATCAGTCTTTTCCGATGAGTCAACTCTTCGCATGAGGTGGCCAAAGTACTGGAGTTTTAGCTTTAGCATCATTCCTTCCAAAGAAATCCCAGGGCTGATCTCCTTCAGAATGGACTGGTTGGATCTCCTTGCAGTCCAAGGGACTCTCAAGAGTCTTCTCCAACACCACAGTTCAAAAGCATCAATTCTTCAAGAACTTGCATTTCTAACAAGGTCCTGTTTGATGCTGATGCTGTTATTTGACCACAGTTTGTGAACCACTGATCTTTGTCTACTTGGAGTAGGATACATGTATGCAGAAGGGAGAGGAGGGAAATACAAATCTGGACTGGTGTCTTATACACATGATCTTTCCCAGGTACTCCCAGAACACTATTCCTTTTCCTCTTTACTTTTTCATATACCTCATGTTCATATAGAGACAACAGCGTTTGGCCTATTTAGGCTGAAGGAGTGTAGTGAAGGTCACTGTCGTGTCCAACTCTTTGTGACCCCATGGAGTATACAGTCCATGGAATTCTCCCAGCCAGAAGAGTGGAGTGGGTAGCCGTTACCTTCTCCAGGGGATTTTCCCGACCCAGGAATCAAACTGGGGTCTCTTGCTTTGCAGGCAGATACTTTACCAACTGAGCTACTAGGGAAGCCCATTTAGGCTAACTTAGGGGAAAAAATTGCTACTGGGTGTGATTTTTGTTCCTTTTTTAAAAAAATCTAGAGTTGTACAAGTTGTGTGAACAGTACATAGCAGATTTTTATTTTTTATCAGTTTAATTATTGTCTATATTCAAGTGAGCAGAAAGTGCCTTGCTGGGTATTTAATTAAATACTTTGAATATACAAGATAAAGAGTTTAGCATTTCTACTACAAAAGTGATTATCTTTTATATTTTGTGGATTTGAGTTGGGCATAGTCTGTTATGTTTGGTGCTTTAGTGATATTTTATACTTACAAATTTAATTTTTTCCAAAGATCTCAAGCTTAAGATACATATTGTATGCTAAGAAGTCCCCCAGGCAGGTCTCAACTTTTGATACATTTAGCTGTCTTTGCAAGACATTGTTATTTATGTCATCAACCCTAGATTATTGAGAGTATACTTTATAACTCCTTCATGCGTTCTTTCCCATAAGTGTACCCAGAGAAGAATGATGATGGAACTTCCCTAGCAGTCCACTGGCTAAGACTCCATGCTTCTGCTGCAGGGGACATGTGTTGGATCCCTGCTGGGGGAAGCTAAAATCCTGCGTGGTGTGGCCCAAAAAAAAACGAATAATCATAATAGTCAAGAGTCTTAGAAAATTAGAAACAGTGAAATTTGAGATTTGTTTAGGAGGAAATGTAATGACTTCACTTTGAAAGACTGCTTTACCAAAAAGGAGTATGATTTTTTTCTTAGTAACTTCGTTAATGGATAGAGATTTTAGGGAAGCAGATTCTTCTTTGATGTCAGGTAATTTCCTGAAGCATGTGATTGTCAGTCGGTGGGTTTATTATAACATAGTGTATTTGCTGCACTGAAACTTGATAGATGATCCAGCTTTCCACCAGCAATTCTGTAGCTTCTTTAAAATTCCTTTTTTCTCCAGCTTTTTTTTTTTTATTTCCACTGCCCCTATAATCTTACAGAGATCTGTATCTTTTACTTCAACTATAATTTTAATATTTCTAGCTTATCTCCTTGATGCCAGTCCAAATTTAGTATTTGCTTTTTTCCGTGTTCTTCATTGTAGAGCAGGAGACCCTTAAGTACAGAGATAACATCTTACTGTCTTTGTATTTCATTGCCTAGAAAGGTGCCTAATACTTACAAGATGTTCAGTAAATGTTCACTTCGTGAAGTCAAGAGGAATCTATGTAATACTTAATAGGAGGGACTGAACATACTCCTCAGTTTCAGTGATATGTGTGTTGTCTTTCCTGAGTTTTTATTGGATATATAGGTATTTGATTTTTAATGTAGCTTACTAGACAAGCTTATAGTGGAAGAAATTGTGGGTCTGTTTAAAAGTACCCTTTGTGAGTTATTTCATTAATTTGAATGATCCTTTGTGCATCCAGAATGCGTATGGTTGTGGTTATGAAGCATTATTAGTTTTCTGCATGATTCATAAAACTTGAAAGAGAATGTTCCCTATCCTAGGTTTCTGAACAACTCCATGAACAAATAAATACGAGTTAGATATGAAAAATAACCTTGCCTTAAGGTTTTTCAAATGGTCACTCTGTACTGATACAATTTTAAGCAAGTAAGCTTTTTGTAGCTCAGTTTCCGTATATGTAAAATGAAGATTAAGGGTCATAAGAAGGTTCAATATATTAATACATGAAAAAACCTAAAAATAGCACCTGGCACATAATGTCAGCCTTCTGGCTGCTATTAGTTAATTTTTTTCTAAAGATAAAGATAGCAAATTAAATGTCTCAGTTTCTGAAAATATGACTTTGGTTTATAACATCTGTTGTACTTATTCTCTTCTCTCCTAAGAGGATTACCTCTAAACTGTTGAAGTGAAGTGAAGTCGCTTAGTCGTGTCCGACTCTTTGTGACCCCATGGACTGTAGCCTACCAGGCTTCTCCGTCCATGGGATTTTCCAGCCAAGAGTACCAGAGTGGGTTGCCATTTCCTTCTCCAGGGGATCTTCCCGACCCAGGGATTGAACCTGGGTCTCCCACATTGTAGGCAGACACTTTACTGTCTGAGCTACCAGGTGGTAGTCTAAACTGTTGAGTTAAACATAATAAAATGTTAAGTAGCACTTGACACAATGATTTTGTTTTTGCAGATGTTCTCAAATAGCGATGAAGCTGTAATCAATAAAAAACTTCCCAAAGAACTCCTATTACGGTAAGTCTAACTTTATGGTGGTTTTCTTGTTGTGTATCACATTCACCTGTTTAGAATAATCTTAGAGTTTTTGCTCATTTTTGTGTATCTTTAGGATCTGGATTATCTGAATTTTAAAATTTATTGATGCCTTTATTAAACAGTCTTATCCTAGGAATTACAGCCTTTTAAAAATTTGCTTGAAACTTTCCTCTTTTACACTCGGGATTTTATTAGAGTAGCATAACTGAAAAAAGCACATTCTCTTTGCAAAATGTTGGAAGTTACTGTGTTCAGGGGCATCTTCTTGCTCATAGCTGCTACTGCTGTCTAGCCCATAACCAGTCCCTGCTTCAGGATGAAAAATATCTCGCTCTAGTGCTGGTAAAGAGTATTTCTGGCATTCCTAAGTATTTGCATGCTGAGTCCTCCACTAGATTGCAAGATCTTTGGAAGCAGGGATTAAATCCTAGGACTTAAACTTTGAAAATGTTAAGAAAAAAAAAAAAAGAACTGAATTGAACTTGAAATGGATTTTTTCCAAAAAAGTAAAAATACAAGCTGGTTGACTATAGTTGAAAGAACATCCTAGACTACCAGAGCCACTGGAAAATGCACTCTGAATATCTTGAGTATCCCATGAATTTCAGTGAAATTTTAGCCATCTTAAAGAAGAATATTTTGAAAACAGGTTATGTTCTTCATTGTTACCATAAACTGAGTACATTAAGACACACTTATTTTTAATATTGGGCTTCCCAGGTAGCGCTCCCTGCCAATGCAGGAGACTCAAGAGACACAGGTTCCATCCTTGGGTTGGGAAGATCCCCTGGAGTGGGAAATGGCAACCCACTCTAGTACTCCTGCCTGGAAAATTCCATGGACAGAGGAGCCTAGCAGGCTGCAATCCATGGGGCAGCAAAGGGTCGGCTATGACTGAGCGATCATGCTGTGATCATACTGTGTTTATGTTTTTATATTTTATTAGAGTTTTTCTGTTTTTGTCATGAAACTCAGATTGCTTACAGTGGTCTACGAGACCTCTCATGTTGTGGCAGGGGAATAATATGATCTGGTTTATATTTTTAAAGAATTAGCCTGGGTACTATGTGCCAACCAGATTGGAAGATTGGAGTGGAAAGCAATAAGAAGGCTATCAAAGAAATCTAGGCAAGAAATGAGGGTAACACGGATAACATCTTCTGTAATTCTTTACATTGCACCATTGCCTGCCCTGGCCCTTTGTAGCTTTAGACACCATTTCTCATTACCCTCCCACTCCTTCTCCTCCTTTCTTTTTTTAGATGTAATTGACATATAATCTATTAGTTTCAGGTATACAACATAATGATTTGATATTTGTTTATATTGCAAAATGGTGGTCCAGTGGTTAAGACTCCATGCTTCCACTGCTGAGGGTACAGGTTCAATCCTGGTTGGGAACTAAGATCCTGGATCCCACATGGTGCAGTGAAAAAACAATAATAATATATGCAGCAAAAAAAAAATATAAAATGATCACCACAGTAAATATGGTTAATATCCATCACAACCCATAGTTAAAAATTTGTTGGGTTTTTTGTTGTTATTGTTTTAGATGATGTATATTAATGAGATCTTACAGTATGTTTTTCTTTCTGACTTATTTCATGTAACATAAGTACCCTCAAAGTTCATGCAGGTTGTTGCCTATGGCAAGATTTCCTCTTTTTTGCGGGGGCGGGGGGGGGGAGCTGAGTAATATTCCATTGTACGTGTGTGTATCACATTTTCTTTATCCATTCATCCATCAGTGGAAACTTAGGTTGCTTCCATCTCTTCCATTCAGTTCAGTTCAGTTCACTCAGTCCGTCCGACTCTTTGGGACCCCATGAACTGCAGCACGCCAGGCCTCCCTGTCCATCACCAATTCCCAGAGTTTACCCAAACTGATGTCCATTGAATCGGTGATGCCATCCAACTATCTCATCCTCTGTCGTCCCCTTCTCCTCCTGCCCTTCCTGCCCTCAACCTTTCCCAGCATGAGGGTCTTTTCCAATGAATCAGCTCTTTGCATCAGGTGGCCAAAGTATTGGAGTTTCAGCTTCAACATCAGTCCTTCCAGTGAACACCCAGGACTGAGCTCCTTTAGGATGGACTGGTTGGATCTCCTTGCAGTCCAAGGGACTCCCAAGAGTCTTCTCCAACATCACAGTTCAAAAGCATCAATTCTTTGGCACTTATTTATTTAGTTATTTATAATGGTATAGACTTGTGGATATGTGTTTTATTTTATGAGTCATATTGTTACTGTCATTACTTATTGGTCAGATTTTTTGTGTGGCTTCTAAATTTGTGGGTGTGTGTATTTGGAATTTCATACCATGTCTGTGTATTAGCTGTTTTAAAAAATACAGTTTAATAAGTAGCATAGACTATTTGGCTTGGTTAGATTTTTAAGTTACGTATTACATTATTTGATCCAACATGTATCCGTCTACAAGGGGAAAACTTGTGTTGCTAGGGCCAAATTCAGAGCCACAGCCAATTTACCAATGAATTAAGGAAGTGTTCTTGTTTTTTCTTAGCTGTAGCTTACTTTAACTTACTAATTTTCCTCCTTTCCTTTTGAAACAAAGTTTATTAGTAATGCTCCAGCAGGCTGGAATCCACTGCTTGCATAATGTGAAATTCAGTTAGAATTGACAGTACTTCCTTTCAGAGCAGAACCATGTGCATATCTTTAGGAGTACCTCTTAAAAAATGAATGTGTGTTTATAAGACAGAGACTCTTCTGTTTTCCAAGAGCTAATGTAAAGTGACTCGTTTCTCAGGATTCCTTCTGAGGATGATATTGATAACTTTAAAAATAACGTGAGTGGTAAGTAAGACTGAACCCACATATGCCCTTTTAGCTATGAAACAATGAAATTTTCAGAACGAAGATTATTATTGTTTACAAGAATCTGAAACTTTTTTCATTAATTTTTCGACTCTTGGGGTGTTGACTCATAATTATCATGTAATATGTTATGTGTATCTATGAGTTGGTAGATGAATTTTCTGAAGTTAGATGGAAAGAATGAATTAGCTGGAGTTGTTTGTCTAAAGTAAATAATCATGCTGTATTGGGTCCCCTAGAGTATTCCTAAGTTTGATGATTTTCTGGGAGGACTCAAGGCTCAGCATATAGTCATACTTATAGCTATGATTTATTACAGGGAAAAGATACAAAGCAAAGTCTGCCCGTATGTCTATCCAACATATTGTACTCTTTTCCTCCTAGTAAATAAAACTTCGCTTGTTTCACTAAAAAAAAAAAAAAAGGCTGAATGGAGTGAAATAGGAAACCAGGTTTTGCCTTTAAGAGTCCTTTCCCAGTGGAGTCACACAGGATGTGCTTAATTCCTCCAAAAATAAGTTACAACAAAAAAGTAAAATGTCTACCAAGGAAGCTTAATGGGGAATAGTGGAAAACCTCTGCAATCCAAATTCTCAAATGCCATCCAAGGTGCAACAGTGCAAGCAACATTTGAAAAAGGGCCTTTCTAATAAGGGTAGGCCTGCTGTGTTAACTCTTTTCTGTATACATGCTGTCTTATTATATTCTATTCCAGGAAGCTTACAACACTGATGATATCTAGTATTTTCATTCACTTTAATTGCCAAGAGTTCAGGGTGGATAGGGGAGTGTGTTTTCTTACTTTCAAGGGCATACTCTTTAGGAACATCAACTCTGAAATCTGAACACCTGCATTTTGTCATTTACTAGCTGTAAACTGAAGATTTTAGTACCTGCCTTTTAGGAAGGTACTATAAAATCCTCCCTAGTGACTTAGTGGTAAAGACTTTGCCTGCCAATGCCGGAGAGGCAGGTTCAATCCCTGGATTGAGAAGGTCCCTTAGAGAAAGAAATGGTGAGTTACAGTCCATGGAGTCATGAAAGATTTGGACACGACTTGGCAACTAAACAACAATAAACAAGGATCAAAAGGGTTGCTAAATATAAAGTACTTACTAGAAAGCATGCCCAGCACATAGGAAGTGCAATAAAATGTCATGTATATTACTGTTAATTCTATTTTTTAGTCATAGACCATAAAATGATGTAACTAGATACTCATACTACCAAAAGTGATCATCTCTCACCTTTAAGATGCATTGGCAGATGTTCCTGAATCAAAGAACAAATGTTTCTGAATCAAAGAAATTGCTCTTACTGACCATTTCGTTTTCTAGTCTTCTCAATTATCCAGAACAAATCAGAGAAACAGAAAGCAAGTTGGAAGATCAAATGTGCATTTTACTTGAAGGATACATGCCAGCTATTTCTCAGTTCCCATTTACTCATTATTTATTTTTTTCATTAAACACAGTTAACACAAATTCAATTATGAATATCTGTAAATAAAAATGGGATCAGAAGAGTTATGTTGATAGAAGGTCACTGAGTTTATTATTATCAATCTGGCAATAAGAGAGAATATATAAAAACTAATTTTAAAAGCAAGCAAAAGCAGGGAACTTTTCTGGTGGTTCACTGTTTAAAGCTCTGAGCTTCCAGTTCAGGGGGCACCTGGTTGGAGAATTGAGATTCTGTGTGCTGCACGGTGTGGCTTAAAAAAGGAAAGGAAATGAGAAAGAGAAAAAAAAAAGAAAACCAACAAAAACAAACATGTAGGATTGAGAAGAGTAGTGGTTCCCAGATGGGAAAGGTATAAAGGGGGTCAGTCAACTGTATGGTGAATTAATGGAAAATAAATTTTGGGTGGTGAGCATGTGGTAGGGTATACAGAAGTAGAAATACAGTGTTTTACACATGAGGCTTACACAGTGTTATTAATCAGTGTTATGTCAATTAAAAATTAATAGTAACATTCAAAAATATTACAGTACAGGGTTATTTAATGAAGAGAAGTTTTAGTCACTTAGTTACTCATGAGGATTTTACTGAATAGAATGATAATTGATGTTCTTTATGAAAGCCACGAGATATCAACAAATAATTAAATTATGTCCCCTTAAACCTTTGGAGGGGGCAGGGATTCATGTGATACATTTTGTTTCATACCGATTTTTAACACAGTAGTTACATATATGACTCTTTATAAACATAAGCATGTGTTTAGGCTGTTTTTTGCCATACCAGTATGCATGATGCATTTTCATTTAAGTTTGCTACTGCAGTTTCCTTGCTGAGAGAATAAAAGAAGTGTATTTTTATTCTACATTAGCAGAATGCTGAAGTTCAATAATTACTATAGGCCTCATTCTTGTCCTTTGTAGTCCTTCAACTTTCTTTCTTTTAAAGAATTTGTTTCTGTAGAGCAGTGTTAGGTTTACAGTGAAATGAGAGGAAGTTACAGAGGTTTTTCATGTGCCCTCTTCACACATGCAGGCCTCCACCCCCATTATCAACATAACCCACCAGGATGTTTTCTGTTTGTTTGCCAAAGATGAACCTATATTAACACCTTATAATTATCTTAAGTCTGTAGTTTACCTTAAGGTTCACTCTTGGTGTTGTAGATTTTATGAGGTGAAGTGAAGTCGCTTAGTCGTGTCCAACTCTTTGCGACCCCATGGACTGTAGCCTACCAGGCTTCTCCATCCTGGGATTTTCCAGGCAAGAGTACTGGAGTGGGTTGCCATTTCCTTCTCCATAGTTTTATGGGTTTGTACACATGTGTAAGAACATATCCATCATTACAATATCATACATAGCGTTTTTACTGCTGTAAAAATCCTTTCTACTTTGCCTGTTTATCTCTCTCACTTTTCATCGTTGTTGTCGTTCAGTCACTCAGTCGCGTCCGACTTTTTGCAACTCCATGGACTGCAGCCTGGCTTCCCTGTCCTTCACCATCACCCACAGCTTGGTCAAACTCATTGAGTTGGTGATGCCATCCAGCCATTTCGTCCTCTCTCGTCCCCTTCTCCTCCTGCCTTCAGTCTTTCCCAGCACCAGGGTCTTATCCCAGGCAACCACTTTTTTTTTGATCTCCATAGTTTTGCATTGTCTGGAATATTACATAGTTGGAATGTCCTTAAACCTTACTATAGGAGACATGCAGAGTACCAAACATTATGTTGGATATAGAAATAAACGGGACTTTTTGTCCTCAGGAAACTCAGTGAGTGGTAGAAAAGACTGACAGGAAAATAATCAATATAAAGGTATAATGGAGGTTTGCCTAGAGCAAAGCTCACGTGTAGGACATTACAGCCAACCTTAGAGAGTTCAGAAGATGCTTCCAAAGAAATGAGACATGAGCTGAGTCATAAAGGGGTAAGTAGTGATTAACTGGATGTTGCAGGAGAGTAAGAAAGAAGAGCATTTCAGATGAGATTATTGTTTCCTTTTTGTGGACAGAGGCAAAGGGTTTTTGATTCAGGTATGCTACAAAGATTTGAAGCTCAAGCTCTTTTGCATAATATACAGTATTGTAGTTTAGGATTTTTTTCCCCTAAGGCTTGCCTGGCAAATAAAAACTCTTCTCTGTGATATTGTTTATATTGGAGAATTCATGCACTTTGCATATACAGTCCGTTAATAAATTGGATGCTGCCTGTCTCAAACTTCATCTCTTGCCTGGTTTGTGTGTTTCTTCACAGTTGCCATTTGTTTGTTTGTTTGTTTGTTGGCTATGCCATGTGACATCCGGGATCTTAGTTCTCCAACCAGGGATGGAACCTGTACCCCCTGCAGTGGAAGCAAGTCCTAACCACTGGACCACCAGGGAAGTCCTGCCGTTTGCTGTTTCAGTATTTCCAAGCCTAACACTCCGTTGCCTGGAGGAACTACAACAGCAGTAACAAAATACTCTTGGGGAGTGAATTGGCTGTTTTACTTTAGTTCTGTTAGAGACTTCAGCTCTTGCTTGGCTCCAAATTTTCTTAGCCAGTAACAACTCTCCACTGTTGCCTTGTTGTCTTGGTGAAAGTTACTCAGTTGTGTCCGACTCTTTGTGACCCCATGGACTACACAGTCCATGGAATTCTCCAGGCTGAAATACTGGAGTGGGGAGCCGTTCCCTTCTCCAGGGGATCTTCCCAACCCAGGGATCGAACCCAGGTCTCTCATATTGTAGGCACATTATTTACCAGCTGAGCCAGGAGGGAAACCCTGATATCTTGGTAGTGATGGGCTATTAATAAGATATGTATTAGGCCCATTGCCTTTATATAGGTTATTTATGTATGTGGACACAACGCTGTTTGTCTTTTGAGACTGAGAGCCACTTGACTATGTGAAGATACTGTTGTTTTTTTCAAGTCCTTTTTGTCTTCTTATCATTATACATCCTAGTACATGAACTCCCACCAGGCTCAGCTTGATGTTGTGGGGCCGGTTTTTAATCGCCCTAAAGTCATGACTCTGTCAAGATTGGGGCCATCTTGAGGACCAAGGAGCATGAGTATCCTGGGAATATAACCCTAGAAGAAAACATTATTTGGAAAATAATCTTTTAACAATCTCTTTGTTTCCTGAAGTTTGTGTTTTCTCTGTGTTAATTGTGTTATTGTTCAAGGCTTGGGTGCAGGAGTTAGCTTACAAAATACAAGATGACCCAATTAGATATATATAGCTGATACTAAGCCAGTGGTTATTATATGTATTTTTACTTCTTGCCACTCCCTTGAGTTTTAACGTATTTTTTACTTCTTTTTTCCCCCCTTTTGTTTTTGAGTTATTTTAGATTTACTGAAAAGATTCAGAAGTAGTTCAAAGAAATTCCATAAAACTTTTACTTAGATTTCTCAAATGTTAACTTTTGACCGTACTTACATTATTTTTTTCTTAACTATTTGGGTTAAGTTGCAAACCATACTTTTTACCCAAGACTTGACTGTGAATTTTCTAAAATCAAAAGACTTTCTCATTTATAAACACAGTACAGTAATTGAAATTACTGTAATTTTGAAATACACGTGGATGTGATACTATTATGTAGTCTATAGACCTTAGGCAATGGCACCCGACTCCAGTACTCTTGCCTGGAAAATCCCATGGACGGAGGAGCCTGGTGGGCTGCGGTCCATGGGGTCGCTAAGAGTTGGACATGACTGAGCAACTTCACTTTGACTTTTCACTTTCATGCATTGGAGAAGGAAATGGCAAGCCACTCCAGTGTTCTTGCCTGGAGAATCCCAGGGACAGGGGAGCGTGGTGGGCTGCTGTCTATGGGGTTGCACAGAGTCGGACACGACTGAAGTGACTTAGCATTAGTATTAGCATAGACCTTGTCCCTATTTTACCAGTTATCCTATGCATGATCCTATTCTTTGTGTTCTTTGTAGTACAAGGGAAGAAAAAATACTTTTCTTTCTGATTCAAGTTGCAGTCCAAGATCACAGGTTGCATTTACCTGTCACTTCTCTTCAGCTGGCTTTAATTTTGAATAGGCCTTCAGTCTTTCTTTGTCTTTTATAGCCATTGACAATTTTGAAGATTCTTTACAGAATGTCCTTCATGAGTAAATTCAGTTGGCACAATTTTGTAGGAATACCACAGAAGCGAAACAGTATCCTTCTCATTGTTCGTGTGCTGTGCTGTGCTGATCACTTCAGTCATGGCCGACTCTTTGTGACCCTATGGACTGTAGCCCGCCAGGCTCCTCTGTCCATGGGATTCTCCAGGCAAGGATGCTGAAGTGCATTGCCCTGCCCTCCTCCAGGGGATCTTCCTGGCCCAGGGATCAAGCCCACATCTCTTATGTCTCCTGCATTGGCAGGTGGGTTCTTTACCACTACTAGCACCACCTAGGAGGCCCCCTCATTGTTCATATCATAAGCATAAGATGTCTCTTTGTCCCATTACTGTTGATGTTAACTGTGATCATCAGGTAAAGGTGGTCTCTGCCAGATTTCTCCACTGTAATGTTACTATTTTCCCCTTTCTCATTAGTAAGTGTCCTGTGGTGAAATACTTTGAGACTGTGTGAATATCTTGTTTCTCATGAGACTTTAACTCAGTCAGTTAAAGTTTTTGTTTCTTGCTTGAAGCAGTTATTACTGTTGTGGTTACCAAACGGTGATTCTCTTAATTCCACCTTTACTTCTACATTTTACTAGTTGGAATTCTCTATAAAGAAGAGTTTTCCCTTCTATCCCATTTTTTCCTTTCTTTAGTAACATCAATATATGCTCATGAATTCCTGTTTTATTCAGTGTGTGGTAATTCCATTTGGATTCTTGTTTTCTGCTCAAAACGTTTCAAATTTAGCCAGTGGGAGTCCCTTATGGTTATATTCTATGTTCTTTGAATATGTCCCATCATTCTTTGAATATATGCTTGTTTTTCGGCACTAGATACTCTAGGATCTTCTTGTACTTTTCCTGACCCAGTCCTGGAATCAGACATTTTTGCAAGGAGCTCAGGGATGATTTTGAGTGGAGAATAGTATTTAGAAACTAAGATCTCTACCCTAGCTATGTTTATTGCTACTGGACATAATTGCTTGTAAATCTTCTCATCAGATGGAGCTAAGAAATACATGTTTGGAGGTGGGTAGTGCATGAACACATCTTTATGCAATTTTATATCTGTCTCTATATATAGATGAATAGATAAATTAAACATGACAATTCTGTTACATAACCAGTTTATACTAACACCTCCAATCCTAGTCTAATACCTTCAGGCTCATTTTAGCTCTCCTTTCCATATTTATGGGTGTAATATGACTGTTCTTCTCTAAGGGAGGAATATGACTCTGTCTACAATATAATTACTTATTTACTTAATCTTAGATTGCACATGAAATTACCCATTACACTCCGAAGAATCTAATTAGAGTTCATTACTTATAGTTTTTTGCTATGGGTTCGTTTGTTTTTGGTCTTTTGCCTGGTGATATACAGAAAATACAGAGTTCAAAAGTTACATTGGTTCTCTTTTTTTACATTATTCATTTAAAGTATTTTAGTTCATTTTATTCATCTCTGTGTATTCAGTTTGGAGTTTTATTGAATGTATTTATTTGTTTGTTTTTAGCAAATAGGTAACTTGGCTGTCCCCAGACTACAAACTTTGTGTCCCATGTTGTGGGTGGCCCCTGAAATGCAAGTTCAGTTCTTCTAAATTTACCAGCTAGGAGTGTTTCCACCACAGGCAGTAGTCAGAGGTCTCTTGGGGGTTTGGATGGAATTTATGTTCCCTCACATCATTCTAACTCTCTTTCTCTCCTCACTTCCTGTTGCCTATGGTTGCTCCAAACTCTGCTCTTGATTCCCCTTCACAGGTTTCTGTTCAAGTTCTAAGAGCCCCAAGTACAACCTATCCATCTTTTGGCCATACCACAGGGCATGTGGGATCTTCTTTCCCCCACCAGGGATTGAACCTGTGCCCCCTACAGTAGAAGCACAGAGTTTTAACCGCTGGACCACCAGGGAAAGCCCAGATGGTTGTTTTTATGTTTTGTTCACAATTTGATGCTGTATCTAGAAAGTTAGTCCAGTGGAAACTTACTCAGCCATGACCAGAAGTAGAACCGAATTTTGTTTATTTCTGACTTTATAAAGCAAACATGATCAGAGACTAGATAGATCTGTCCAACAGGAGATATGTCCCTCCTTCTGCCCCATCCCCATCTTTCTTTTTAAATCTTTAAAATGAGTTCTGACTGAAGAATGATTCTTGACTTTGACTTCTTTTGCGTATTAGATCTCAAACTCAGGCAGATGCCATCTTTGACATTCATTTTTTGTTAGTGGATATGGATTAACCAAAAAATTCCTCTTCATCTAGAGATTTGAATTTGTAAATTAATGAAAAAGCTTTGCTGTTATTCACTGTTGTTATCTCTCTACCCTGGTGTATTTCAGTCCATGATCAAGGGGTTAAAAACATGAAGGTGTAGTTGTCTGCAGTTTGCTTTAAAAATATCTGAATTGCACATCTTTTATAAATGTTTTTGAAAATCATAAATTATCACCTTTATATAATATTCATAAGAATCACCTGGAGAAATTGGTTTTTTAAAAAAATTCTGCAGATATCTGGGCTCCACACTCAGAAATTTTGAATACCTTCTGAATACTTTCTCCAGGACCATGCGCATCTTTTTTTTTTAATATGGCAATAAGATCTACTTATAATTAGACCCTAACTTCTTCCACATTATATTTCAGAAACCTAGCCAAAATCTTTTTGCTTAAATGGGGAAGATGAGGCCTACTTTACTTAAACTTGGGTGGCCTAAAGCTAGGCCAGTTTTTCAACAATCTCTTGATAAGACTTGGGGAAAGCCTTTTATTGAAGCAGTCAAGTAGGATCCTTCAATAGTAACAGACCTTTCATTCTCCCTCAGTTTTCTTATCTCTTTGATCATAGCCATTCTGGCTACGGATAATAGGTATCCTCAAGAAGGAATCGTGTAAAGGGTTGCATTGTAAAGTACCAAGCCTGAAGATGATGAAAAGCAGTATAGTGTAGTTTTACTGTTCTTGCCTGTCATATAAAAATAGCAGTATCGTTTCACCTTGACTTATCCTACAAATGCATACTTAAAATTACAGTGATTTTTTTTAGTTTAAATTAATGTTAACCATATTTAGAAGGGTAAATGCTCTCTGTGAGCCTCCTCTTCACCATCCTCCCATTTCCCCAACCAGCCTCTCCCCTCCTCCAGCACCCAGTCACTGTAACTGAAACTCTAGCATCTTATCCCATCAGTCCATATATTTGGGTTTCTAAAGGTAACTGTCTCTCCTGTCAACTACATAGGAAAAGTAGAAGTCAGAAGTTACTAAATAATAGCAGACATTTAGATAGACTGTGGGGTAGTTGAAGGGATTTAAGCACAGAGGCTTATCACATACATCTTGGGCTTCCCTGATAGCTCAGTTGGTAAAGAATCTGCCTGCAATGCAGGAGACCTGGGTTTGATCCCTGGGTTGGGAAGATCCCCTAGAGAAAGGAAAGGCTGGCTACCCACTCCAGTATTCTGGCCTGAGAATTCCATGGGGTAACAAAGAGTCGGAGATGACTGAGCAACTTTCACTTTCAAGCACAGAAGCTTATCACATCTATCTTACTAGGAAGCCAAATCAGGACTGGAAAGTCCTAACTGTTATTGCCATAGAGGGGCACAGAGACTGTCTTCTTTCTCTCTTTAATGTAGCATAATGTCAAACCCAGGTGAAAAGCCAACTGAAGGGAATTTTGACATTAGACCTCCAGAGAGTACATTCTAAGAATGGAATTATGATTGTTGGGATATGTGCTTCAGAGAGTCTCCTAGGTCTACATTTGACCTCTAGCCTGAGGTTTCATGTCTGTCTATTATGCTTTATTTTGTGGAGAACCTTTCTGTTGAAAGGTTACTAAACCTAGTCTAACAAGGATCCCCACCATGTGTAACATTGTATTTATGCAAATTACTTAGGGATTACTGGTGATTTGGCAGAAATGGGATCTTGAGGAATCTCTACAAAAACGATAGTATATAGTGGATGACAGGGAAAAGCAGCAGCATTAAGCAGTGTAAGAAGGTTTGTTGCATTAGGTAAACTCACTGTTTTAGAAATTGAAGTACCTAGATTGATAGTGTATGTATTTGGGAATGGAGTTTGTAATCAGTATTTTAAAAGATGGAAATTTTATTTTATTAAAGAGAGTCATCAGGGCTGTAGCAGGGTCACCTCAAGGGATCAAGAAAGGCATTCACACTTTCCATCTATGGACAGATGTAGAAAATATGGTATATGTATACATTGGAATATTATTCAGCTTTTAAAAAGTAAGGCAGTTCAGATACATGCAACAGCATGGATGAACCTTGAAGACATGAAATGAGAAGCCTGTAACAAAAAGGCAAATACTATATGATTCCACTCATATAGAAGTGTGTGTAGTTAAATTCATAGAGAAACAAAGTAGAGTGGTGGTTGCCAGGAGCTGGGGGAAAGGGAAATGAGGCGTCCTTGTTCACTGTGTACAGAGTTTCAGTTTGGGAAAATGAGAAAGTTCTTGAGATGGCTAGTGGGGTGGTGGTTATGCAGCAGTGTGAATATACTTCATACCA
Organism: Budorcas taxicolor; assembly: GCF_023091745.1. NCBI lineage: Eukaryota > Metazoa > Chordata > Mammalia > Artiodactyla > Bovidae > Budorcas > Budorcas taxicolor. Next base: position 39,482,345 of record NC_068928.1, on the reverse strand, counting down.
TTGAACTGTACATTTAAAAGTGGCTAACTGGTAAGTTTCATGTTATGTATATTACCCAAATTAAAAAATAGTTTTAAAAAACTTTGTTTACAAAATATACAGAACTTTCTGTCTGATATAATTATTAACTCAGTCTATTCCAAGTTCTAAAATGTGATAGACAGCGTCTAATCACCAAATAGTTTGTTCTGTTACAGTAACTTGGAATAGAAAATGTAGCCTTCATCTCCAGATTGATGCTTCTTGACCTCCATTTTGTAACACTCCAGTATCTCCAGCTATTTCAAGGAATATCATCTTTAAAGTACATGCTATATTGTACCTTTTGCCACCGGCAGAAGAGCTTCGCTTGTTATTCAGATCAAAATGACCTTTAAAGGTATTCATGAGTAAAGAGACCTTGAAGCTCAAGTGACCCATTCACTTTATTCCCAGGATGCTCTGACCTGTTTTTATGGGTGGCTTATGGTATAGAGAGTTATTGTTCTTTAGGCAAGTTAATTATTTCAAATAATAATGCTTCAATAACTTAAACTCTCTAAGAGAGTCTCTACAATAATACTAAACTGTCTAAGACTGAAAAAATTTAGCTGGTGTTTCCTGACATTGATGTGTTACTGAGTTTTACAATTTCCCAAATTGGAATTAAATACATAGAGATTTAACATTTTATAGTTGCTAATTTTTAGGTGTTGCCAATATTTTATTTTTTTCCCTTCATAACTGTAAAATTCTTTATAAAGATAACCCTCCCCTAGCCTCTTTCTTTTGATAATCATAGTGTGGAAATTGTCTTTTTACTTTAAAAAATGTATTAGAAATATTTTATCATCCTTCGATGTGAATGACTGAACTTGTACTTAAACATAACATTATCAGGTAAAAGGTGACTTTTTCCCCTATGTTTTATATGGGTAGTATAAATTGCTTCAGCTTTTTGTGTGATTATTAAAAGGATTTCTGTCTTTTTCTGCATGTGTTAACATAGCCAATTATTTATAGGCAAAAATCAAGAGAAACTCCTTTGTCATATAATGTATAGTAAAGTTTTTCTTCATCTCTTTTTAGGATATTTTCTTTTCTGGATGTTGTTACCTTGTGTCGCTGTGCTCAGGTCTCCAGGGTAAGAGTGGCTGACATGATTAGAAGAGCATTCCTTCCTGACATTAATGATAATCAGCTTCTGTAGCAGACGAACCATTTACTTCAGATGGTAGTTGTGTGTTATATTTCCAAGGATGTTTTTGCACCCATGGCATACCTAAACCCATGTTAATTCTGCAGTGGAATTCTACTATATATATTGTTTCTAACTTTAGTTTTTTGAAACTCTTGACTATTCCTATAATACATACAGAGGAAGCATCTTCAAGGAAAAAGCATATTAAACATGCAAATTAAAAAGATTAGACTTTACTTAGAACTGTAATAATACAGTGTTTCATTATGTTTTCCTACTTCATTTTATGTATATATATGGAAACCTTTTGGTATCTCCTGGTATTTTTTTCTCAAAAGGTTATAACTAGAATTTAATTTTTAAGAAATTATAGCACAAACCAAATTCCTTTCTCAAAGTCAGTTTCTGCATTATTCTTATTTACAAACTTTTGACAATTGACATTACTGTGACAAAACAGTGAAATATCATAATCTTATTGTTGCCTCTAATACTAAGAATAGAATCTCTGTTGTGGGAAAATTACGTTATGAACCGTTCCTAGTCTCTTTTGTAATATAGATATATAATAATTAATCACATGAGTGAATCCATATAATTACCACCTTTTTATAAAATGGACAATGGCTTTTTGATTGTTTAACAAATATTTATTGAGAACCTACTATGTGCCAGGTGTAGTTGTAGGTGCTGAGTATGTAATATGGTTGGTTATATCAGAGTATTTATCTTTGTAAAGACAGATTTTCCTTCAAGTTTCCAACACCAGTTTCCTCAGGGGGAAAAAAAAGGCACAAAACTTAGCATAGAAAATTCATGTTATCTTGCTAACTTTAATATAATTTCTACATCCTAAAAGCCATACTGAAACTGTATCAGCTATTTAGGAAACAGGCAGTCATATTTTGATGATTTCTATTCATGACATTTCTGTTCCTGGTGTCTGAGTTGTTGCCTTAGTCATAGCTGGTACAAATGAGTTGGGATTTCTTTTCTGTCTACATTTGAAGCTGAGGTCATCACTGAGAAACAAAATGCCCAGACTGGTGTCTAAACCTGTTCAGTAGCAGAGTCTCATCTCAAGAGTGTTGATTTGAGTGAGTTTTAATTGTTGTTTTCATATTCAGGTTCTTCTTCATTCTTAACGTGTTTTAACTTAAAAGGAAGCACAGTGCCAGTCTTTGTTAAATCTGTACAGTTGGTTCATCAGTAGTTAGCCTGTTACTCTCCGCACTTGAAGTATTTCGTTAATGTGCTTTAAAAAAAAAAAAAAAAACTCTGGAGAGAAACCTGTCGTTCCTAATTTTAGTCTCAGTTTAGCATGTTTCCTGCTTGCTGGAAAAAGTAGTGTGAGGAAATGAGAAATATCAAGCCAAACCAGAGGTATATTTAGCCTGTGAATCTAGTGAACACATGATCTTTACAAGTTTTATTTCTTGTCTCCCATGGAGCCATTTAAGAACCCATTGGGGGCGTCCCTCGTGGAACAGTGCTAAAGAATCCGCCTGCCAGTTCAGGAGACATGGGTTTGATCCCTGATCCAGGAAGATCCCACATGCCACAGAACAACTAAGCCTGTGTGCCACAACTGTTGAGCCTGTGCTCTAGAGCCCGGGAAGCACAACTACTGCATCCTGTATGCCCTAGAGCCTGTACTCGGCACCAGGAGAAGCCACTGCAGTGAGAAGCCCGCACACTGCAACTTAAAAGTGGCCCCCACTTGCAGCAACCAGGGAAAAGCCCACACAGCAACGAAGACCTGGCACAGCTGATAAAAGATAAATAAAATGTCTTAAAAAAGGAGGAAGAAAGAAAACAGAAAAATATGAAGCCACAAAATGAGACGTTGAAATCCTAAGAGAACCTTAAAGATTTCTAGAATAATAACTTTGTTTTCTCCTGTACCCCTGGCATATGTCTTGTTGGTTGTATGACAGTTACCTGGGACTTAAAAGTGTACCTGCAGTTTCCTTTTTACAATTTCAGTATCGAATCTATGTTTTGAATTGTTGTAAAAGGAGATGATATTCTCAGTTTATGACTTAACAGGATTAACACTTTGCATACACTTTAAATTTAATAAGGAAAACTTTTAAAGGCTTTCTGATTAAAATACAATGCAGAATGATCCACAGCAAGTTAACTCTGTGGAGTCATTTTTCACCTTATCCTGAAAAGTTGAAAAGCTTTCTTGCCTCTCTTTAGCTAATTAAAGAAATGTATTACCATTGAATCAAGTTGAAAGGAAAGATGACCAATTGGAAAACATTCCTGAGTGAGCTAATTGGTAATGAGGAAAGCATTAAAGTCTCTGTCACGTATATAGAGAAATGATAGTGTCTTTTGTAAATCCCAGCTCACAGTTTCAGATCCAAACAAGTGATGCTATGGATTCGCATATTTTTATTGAACATGATATATGTATTGAACACAGTACATTCAGAGTCCATCTTCTTTTTTTGGTTTCTTCCTCACCTTGTTCCTAGAGCAACAGGCTTTTTCACCAGTTGGATCGTCTCATTTTGAAATTAGAAATTCCAGTTAGAAAACAGTCTCTGACTATGGTACTTATTACAACCTGTCTTTTCCCCAGCCCCCTAATGTAAGATCTTTCACAGCTGCTAATTTCTGTACCCACTCATTTATGAGATAATCTACTTAGAGAATAAAACATGAATCAGAAATGAGACTCACCTTTTGGGAGTTAATGATGGGGGTGCTGAGACATTTTTTTGGACAATTTCAATCATTAGTAGGTTGATTTTTGAACTTGAACTTTGCTGGCTTTTTCCCTTCATTTCAGCTTCTGCTCATGTTGTGTCTTTTTCTTCAAAATAGGCCTGGAATGTTCTAGCTTTGGATGGCAGTAACTGGCAGCGAATTGACCTGTTTGATTTCCAGAGGGATATTGAGGTATAATTATGTGGTGTGTGGCCCCATTTCTCTTGTTAGAATGTAATTACAGCATGGAACAAATTAGCCTCAGCTATATAAATCTCCTTTCCCTGGAGAGAGAAACTATTAATTTCAGTGCATCCGAATTTCATGAGAGCCTGCAGTGTTCCCCAAGAACTTGATCAGCTTTTGAGAATAAGCAAAATTATTTTACTGAAATAATAGTAAATTATTTATTACCAAGTTTTTGTTTTTATATTTGTTGTGGAAATATGGACCTGTGTTTGCTCTTTTTAGGAAGTCTTTTTATATCTGTTTATGGAAAAATAAGTGGAGTTAAGAACTTCTGAGGCATAATATTTGCATAAATTCTTCTTGATGAGCATTTTGGGTTGTAGGAGAGCCTGCAGATAGTTTTTCTTTCATTCTCCAGAAAAATGTATTGGATTACTTATGCTGTGGAGAAATTTTTTTTTCCCTTCTCATTTCTCCCTCATATTTCATCCTTTAGTATTTACCTCTTTTCTCAGATGGAGAATGGCTTAAGCTTATATTATTTTAACCTGAATTTTAACTCTGTGGTCCTTGGTTCTCTCATCTGGAGAGTGCAAATCATAGCTTCCTCACTGTGTTACAAGGATTAAGTATGATTTAGGTTTAGATTTTTTTCAACTGGGTTGGGTTTTTGTTTTTAAAGTACTAATGGAGCTTAGTTGTCTTGAGGATTCATGTAAGAAGTTTAAGAAACCTCACATGAACTTTCCATTATCTTCAGAAAGTATCATCAACATGGTGGATTTTTGTTTTTCTCAATTCTCTTTATCTTCATGGATATAAATGTTTAAAGCAACATAACCCACAAAATCATTCAGCAAGCTTTTGTTAAGTATTCACTGAGGCTCTGCTATATTTAGAGTACTATAGGAAATGTACCAAAACAATAATACAGTGACATAAGAGAACTACAGAGCACCGTTTCCTCAAATATAAAGTATCTTAAAGATGAACAAAATAAATAACAATATAGAGTTTAGGCATGTTTTAAATAGACCAAGAAAGCTCATTTGATTTAATTAGGTTTTTTAAATGAGTTAGAAGCATTTTAAAAATGAGAATGTGTTCTTTTCAAAACCGATGTGGTGGCTTATCTTTTTGTATATCTATCTTCTCTTTTTTACAGGGCCGGGTAGTGGAGAATATTTCGAAAAGGTGTGGGGGCTTTTTACGAAAGTTAAGTCTTCGTGGGTGTCTTGGAGTAGGAGACAATGCTTTAAGGTAAAAACATAACTACCGATTAACTGATCTTACTGACTGAAGTAAAGAACAACACGAGACACAGCAGCATCTCACCCAGAAAAGGCTGGGATGTTTTTCATGTTCTTAAGCTGTTCTGAACCCAAATACACATTCATTGCTTATCATTACAAATATCCAGTAGTGGGGTGTGTGGTTTTGGGAATAAAACAAGAACATGTGCTTCCCCCAAAAAACCAGTTTCCCCATATTATAAATGGTTCATTTGGAGCCTTGAGTAAAGTTTGTTTGTTTAATTCAAGCTCGGATAATTTTAACTTTGGTTGACAAAAAGATTGATATTTAAAAGTTTATGGTTGAAAATTAATTTATTCATAACTTAATGACTTTTGTACTAATACCCAGGTTTGCCATTTTGTATCTTCTATTATTTTTTTAATGCTGAGAATTGTGCACATTTTGCCTCAGACTCTTTACTGTTTCTTTCCTGTAAAGAACCTTTGCACAAAACTGTAGGAACATTGAAGTACTGAATCTCAATGGGTGTACAAAGACTACAGATGCGTAAGTATTTTATATTTTAGAAGGGTAAGTCATAGCCCATTGTGTCCTGCCTGTACTAGCTTTTAATGCAGGCTGCTAAATATATTTAGTAAATTTCATTTTGGTTTTATAGAGAAAAGATGTTTCAAGAAAGAGAAAGAGACTTTAGAAGTTAGAAATGGAACAAGAAACTTATTTTGGAATTTGGCTCAAATTCTGCCTCGAAATTTAAAATAAAACTTAAGTTACTTGACATTATTTAGTAATATTGCTAGTTCTGTTTTCTCTATACTCCCACTCTTTTTATCTTATTCATTTTATCTTTTTGTGAAAAATTCCTAAACAGTGTAAATATGCATTTCTTTCTTTGCACTGAGTCTTCGTTGCTTTTGAGCAGCCTTTCTCTAGTTGTGGCAAGTGGGGGATACTCTTTGTTACAGTGTGGGGATTTCTCATTGTGGTGGCCTCTCATTGCAGAGCATAGGCTCTAGGCACGGGCTTCAGTAGTTGCAGCACGCAGGCTTGAGGGCTCTGGAGTGAAGGCTGGTTGTGGCACAAGAGTTTAGTAGCTCTGCAACATGTGGAATCTTCTCAGGCCAGGGATGGAACTCGTGTCCCCCGCATTGGCAGGCGGATTCTTACCTACTGCTCCACCAGAGAAGTCCCAATATGCATTACTAAAATAAGCATTTCTGGAAAACAAAAGCTTTTAACATAAGCACATTAAATTCATAAATCTAAATATCTTAAAATCATCAAATAACTACAGTTAATGTTCAGAATTTTGCATGTTCTAATGACTTTAGCAGTATATTAAATATAGTTTAAAAGAAAAAAGATACAGACTTTAAAAATCAAGGGTGGAGACCTCTGTTTCTGGTAACAACAGTCACTGCCCTCCTGCTATAAACGGCTCTAAAACTGTACAAAACATAGAAAGCAAGCAGTCTGAAATGTTGGACAACATGCAGAGCAGAACTGAGAAACAAATGAGGTGAGCCTTACGATTGTCGTGGCTTTCTGCTTGGTGGCATTTTTGAGATAATGGTATAGGAGAAGGAATGCACGCAGGGTGCAAAGTTCTGTCTGATTTGAAGAGAAAGAGATCAAAGTTCTGGGAGACCAGGATGAATAAATAGGTGTCTGGAAAGAGGGAAGCTACTCAAATAAAGACTACAGAAATCTTTATAAATTTGGCTGAACATTAAACTGTATATGCACATATTGAGACCCCACAAAGCTGGGCGAAGAATATCTAAAACGGAAAGAACAATTGCTGGGAAACTGAACTGAAGAAGAATCGCCAGAACTTAAATAAGGCAGCCATAAAGAAAGCTGAGCGCCAAAGAATTGATGCTTTTGAACTGTGGTGTTGGAGAAGACTCTTGAGAGTCCCTTGGACTGCAAGGAGATCAAACCTGTCAATCCTAAAGAAAATCAGTCCTGAATATTCATTGGAAGGACTGATGCTGAAGTTGTAGCTCCAGTACTTTGGCCACCTGATGTGAAGAGCTGACTCTTTAGAAAAGACCCTGATGCTGGGAAAGATTGAAGGCAGGAGGAGAAGGGGACGACAGAGGATGAAATGGTGGATGGCATCACTGACTCAGTGGACATGAGTTTGGGCGAGCTCTGGGAGATGGTGAATGACAGAGAAGCCTGACATGCTGCAGTTCATGGGGTCACAAAGAGTTGGACATGACTGAGCAGCTGAACAGCAGCAGTATTGATAGATCTGTGATATTTATAGTAATATATAAAATACGTTAGAACATACGAAAATAATAGCACAAAGGAGAGAGAAGAGAACCATTACCTATTGCAGTAAAATGCTTATGTTTTTGTGAGAATTAAGTTACTGTTGCAAAATAGATTGTGGTAAATAAAGATACATATTGTATTCGATGAGCAAATATAAGAAAATAACTCAGGGAAAAGGTAAAAAAAAAAATCAACAGAGGAATTGAAACAGTACAACTGATATAAGAAAACAGTAAAGGAGAGACAGGAAAACAGTAAAGGAGAGACAGAAAAACAAACTTAAGGAAAGCATGAAACAAACAGAAAAAGAATGGGATAGAAAATGCAATCATACCAATAATTTTACTAGGATTTCCTTGGTGGTCCAGTGACTAAGACTCCATGCTTTCAAAGCAGGGGTTGCTGATTGGATCCCTGGCCAGGGAGCTGAGATTCTACATGGCATGCAGCATATCGCTGTGCCCTCCCCCACCCCCACCCCCCCCAAAAAAAATGATTTAAAAAAATAATTTTTATTAAATGTGGACAGACTGAACACTTCACCCAAAAGACAGATTGTCAGTATGGGTTAAAAAACAAGACCCAGCTTGTGCTGTCTATAAGAGACAAGCTTTAGATTGAAATACACAAATAGGTTGAAAGTAAACAGATAGAAAAATGCATACTGTGCAGATAGAACACTCAACCCAATGATTACAGAATAAACATTCTTTACAAACATACTTGGAACATTCTCTAGGATAGAGCATAGATTGGGCTACTAAATAAGTCTTAATTTAAGAATTAAAATCATTCAAAATATATTCTTTGACCAGAACTAGAAAATTAAACTAGAGATTCTCAACAGAGTCTTTGGGAATTCAGCATCATGCTTCTATGTAATTTTGAATGGAATGAAAAGCTACCAACATTTATGTGATGTGGCCAAGATAGTAATACAACTCTGCAATCCTGCGTCACAAAAGAGGAAAGAGAGAAAGCTCTTATCAGTAACAGCCTTCAACATTGAGCAATTAGAAAAGGACTTCCCTGGTGATCCACTGGTTAAGAATCTGCCTGCCAATGCAGGGGATGAGGGTTTGATCCCTGGTCTGTGAAGATTCCACCTACCGCAGACCAGCTAAGCCCGTGTGCTGCAACTACTGAAGCCTGCTCACCCTAGAGCCCATACTCCACAAGGGACACCACAGCAGTGAGAAGCCGACACACCACAGCGAAGAGTAGCCCCTGCTTGCCCCAAGTAAAGAAAGCCCACGTGCAGCAATGAAGACCCATCACACCCAAAAATAAATACATAATTTTTTTAAAAAAACTTAGCAAAAAGAAGAGCAAAGCCCAAAGCAAGCAGAAGGAAAAATAAAGATTAGAATGGATATCAGTGAAACAAGAAACAAAAACAGTAACGCAATTAATAATCATTGAAAAAAGTTTTTTTAAATTGACAAACCTAGACTAAGAAAATAAGAGGGTAGACTCAAATTGTCAAAAGCAGACAAGATGAAATGTTTGTCAGGTAATATCATAAATTAATCAGACAACCTAGGTGAGATGGACCAGTTCCTGGGAAGGTACAGATTAACTCTGAATAAATCTACAGAAGTAAATACAATAATTTAAAATTGTCCTCCACAAAAAAACTGCACAGGCCCATATGATTTCACTGGTGAGTCCATCAAAAGAAGGAAGAACACTAATATTCAAACTCATAAAGTAAAAGAGGAAATAATTCATAACTTGTCCTATGCAGCCAGTATTTTTCTGATACCAAAGCCAAGCAAAAACATCACAATAAAAGGAAGTCTACTATATTCCTCAGACACAGAGGTGGAGAAATACTTAATAAAATATTAGCAAACTGAATCTAGCAACATATAAAAGGGTTGGATATTATCTAAGTGGGATTTATCCCAGAAATACGTGGGGTTTAACATCTGAAAATCAATTAATGTAATTTTTCATAATAATTAGAATAAAGCAGAGAACAACAAACTTTTCTGTATAGGGCTGATAAGGAAATATTTTAGGCTCTGTTGGCCATGTAGTCTCTGTCAGTGTCAACCCTGCCAGTGTTTTACAAAGTGGCCACAGATAGTACGTTAACAAATGAACATGGCTCTGCTCCAACGAAACTTTATCGCATGTTGCTGAGACTTTAATTTCATTTAATGTCACATGTCACAAAATAGTATCTTCTTTTGACTTTCTTTCAACCATTTAAAAATGCCAAAACCATTCTTAACTTCCTGGACATACAAAAATAAGCAGCTGCTGAGATTTACTGTCCTCTGGAATGAATAAAGGACAAAAACCACATGACCATTTTCATTGTGATGGGCAGCTTCTAAACTGGCCCCCAGATAATCACTGCCTCTTCTTGTTTGCACTTTTGTGTAATCTTTTCCCCTTGAGTGTACACTGGACATAGTGTCTCATTTTCTAACAATAGAATACTGCAAAAGAGATTGGGTATCACTTTGGAGACTAGGTTCCAGAAAGACTGTGTCTTCTATCTTGCTCTAGTTTCTTCTCCAGCTGGGGAAGCATTCTGCCCTCTTGTGAGTAGCTCTGTGGAGAGGCCCATGTGGCAAGAAACTCAGGTCTCTGGCCAGCAGCCAGCAAGAGCTTGAATTCTATCAAAAACCAAATGGGGAAGCTTGGAATTGGGTCATCTTAAGTCTGCCAACCTCCACTTAACCTAAATGAGCTTGGGAGGGAATCAGTATCTAGCTACCTTTGAGATGATTCCAGCTGTGGCTAGTATACCTTGATGGTAGCCTTGTGAGAGATCCTGAGTCCAAATCACCCTGCTGTGCTGCCTGTGCATGTATTCCTGACTCATGAAAACTGAGATAATAAATAATTATTATTTTAAGCTGCTCAGTTTTAAGGTAATTTGCTATGCAATAGTAGAACTAACTAATGCTTCATTAGATGCAGTAAAAGCACGTAACAAACTCTTAACACTCATTTATGATAAAAGTTTTCAGCAGGGAATCTCCTGGTGGTTCAAATGGTTAGGACTCAGTGCTTTCACTGTTCAATCCCTCATTGGGGAACTAAAATCCTGCAAGTTGAGTGGCACAGCCAAAAAAAAAAAAAAAAGCAACAAAGAATAGAAAGGAGTTTCCTTAATAAGATCAAAAGCTTCCATGAAAAACCTGCTGAGAATAAGAAATACCAGATTTCTACACTGAAAACCATTAAATTATATATCAAGAATATATAGAGAAAGCAGAAGCAGAAGATATTAAGAAGAGGTAGCAAGAATACACAGAAGAACTGTACAAGAAAGATCTTCACTTCCCAGATAATCACGATGGTATGATCACTCACCTAGAGCCAGACATCCTGGAATGTGAAGTCAAATGGGCCTTAGAAAGCATTACTACGAACAAAGCTAGTGGAAGTGATGGGATTCCAGTTGAGCTATTTCAAATCCCAAAAGATGATGCTGTGAAAGTGCTGCACTCAATATGCCAGCAAATTTGGAAAACTCAGCAGTGGCCACAGGACTGGAAAAGGTCAGTTTTCATTCCAGTCCCAAAGAGAGGCAATGCCAAAGAAGGCTCAAACTACCGCACAATTGCACTCATCTCACACACTGGTAAAGTAATACTCAAAATTCTCCAAGCCAGGTTTCAACAGTACATGAACCGTAAACTTCCAGATGTTGAAGCTGGATTTAGAAAAGGCAGAGGAACCAGAGATCAAATTGCCAACATCCGCTGGATCATGGAAAAAGCAAGAGAGTTCCAGAAAAACATCTATTTCTGCTTTATTGACTATGCCAAAGCCTTTGACTGTGTGGGTCACCACAAACTGGAAAATTCTGAAAGAGATGGGAATACCAGACCACCTGACCTGCCTCTTGAGAAACCTGTATGCAGGTCAGGAAGCAACAGTTTGAACTGGATGTGAAACAGCAAACTGGTTCCAAATCGGGAAAGGAGTATGTCAAGGCTGTATATTGTCCCCCTGCTTATTTAACTTACATGCAGAGTACATCATGAGAAACGCTGGGCTGGAAGAAGCACAAGCTGGAATCAAGATTGCCGGGAGAAATATCAATAACCTCAGATAGCAGATGACACCACCCTTAAGGCAGAAAGTGAAGAGGACCTAAAAGGCCTCTTGATAAAAGTGAAAGAGGAGAGTGAAAAAGTTGGCTTAAAGATCAACATTCAGAAAACTAAGATCATGGCATCTGGTCCCATCACTTCATGGGAAATAGTTGGGGAAACAGTGGAAACAGTGTCAGACTTTATTTTTGGGGGCCAAAATCACTGCAGATGGTGATTGCAGCCATGAAATTAAAAGATGCTTACTCCTTGGGAGAAAAGTTATGACCAAACTAGATAGCATATTCAAAAGCAGAGACATTACTTTGCTAACAAAGGTCTGTCTAGTCAGGGCTATGGTTTTTCCGGTAGTCATGTATGGACGTGAGAGTTGGACTGTAAAGAAAGCTGAGCACCAAAGAATTAATGCTTTTGAACTGTGGTGTTGGAGAAGACTCTTGAGATTCCCTTGGACTGCAAGGACATCCAACCAGTCCATCCTAAAGGAAATCAGTCCTGAATGTTCATTGGAAGGACTGATGCTGAAGCTGAAACTCCAATACTTTGGCCACCTGATGTGAAGAAGTGACACATTGGAAAAGATCCTGATGCTGGGAAAGATTGAGGGCAGGAGGAGAAGGGGATGACAGAGATGAGATGGTTGGATGGCATCACTCCCTCAATGGACATGAGTTTGAGTAAATTCTGGGAGTTGGTGATGGATAGGGAGGCCTGGCATGCTGCATCCATGGGATCATGAAGAGTTGGACACGACTGAGCGACTGAACTGAACTGAACTGATACAGAGAAAGTTCTTATAGTCAATAACAAGGCAATCCAGTTAAAAATAGGCCTGAGACTTCCCTGGTGGTCCAGTGGTCAAGACTCTGCGTATCCATTGTATGGGGCACAGGTTTGATCTTTGGTCTGGGAATGAAGATCCCGCATGCCACACAGTGTGGCCCCCCAAAAAAAATCAATTGAAAGAAAAGAAAAGCCCTAGGCACTTAGATAGACATTTCCCCAAGGAAAGAGATGATTGGCTATGTTCAAGAAAGGGTGTTCTTTACTAAACTGCAGAAGGAAACCACAAGAGGAAGTTTGACAAAGGCATTTATGATACATTTGGGAAAAGTTGAACACAGACTGGGTGTCAGACATTAAGGAATTAAAATCCTTATATGTTAGAAATATGTCCTGAAATATTTACAGGTGAAATAATATGTCTGGGATTTCCTCTAAAAAATTGGAACAAGAAAAAAAAGGAAGGAAATAGATGAAATAGCAATAGTAGAATATTGATAAATGTCAGAGTTTAATGATGGTATATGTGCATTCTCTGTTATTTAGTCTTGAGAGTATATTTGAGATTTTCCATACCTGAAAAAAAATTTAAATGAGGAACTTGACCACTGTGAGAAAAGAGCTGTTAACAAATTCATGAAGGAAAGCATGCAGTAATATTACATAACTTAGTTTCTTTCAGCCTAACACTGGTCCATCCTCAGTATACCTTGCAAAAATCTGATTGTTAATGCCACGCACAGTGTTACCATGAACAGAAAGAGATTTAAGTGAAAGAGCAGAGACAGCTTTTGGTTTTCATGTATCACAACTTGCTAGCATGTTCTAGCTAGCTTTCTGGTGTTGTGAATTTACAAAATGCCTGTAAATCTCTTACCAGCACAAATGTAGTTACTATCAATAGCTATTAATGTTTCCAAATGAGAATCAAGAACGATCCCCCCCACCCCGCCCGCACCCCCCTGCCCCGTGCAGATTCTTACACACAGCACAACTTTTTTTATCCTTTGAGAACCTACCTCTTCCTCAACGTGAAAGGTCCCTGGATTTATAACTACTTTTTATTAATATTTGGTGTGTGGAAATTTTATAGTTTTTGTAACACATGAGAATCATGTATGAAATTCTAAGTATGTGTTCTTATTTGTTTATTGAAAATTGTGTATAATATGCTTAGTAGACTGTGTTCATATTTGTTTATTATTTTCTCCTTTTTCAGTACATGTACTAGCCTTAGCAAGTTCTGTTCCAAACTCAGGCACCTTGACTTGGCTTCCTGTACGTCAATAACAAACATGTCTCTAAAAGCTCTGAGGTAAATTTCTTATAACAAGAATGTCCAATAATCAGAACAAATACTTATTTAAGTTGGAATTGAAGGAAACTTGTTTTATAGATATGTACTGTGGTTCAAAATTGACCCTTTGTTTTACTACTTGCCCAAATTATAGGAGAAATTCAGGTGAAATGACTAGCAGTCACTAGGATTTCTGAACAGAATAGTAGTTTGTACATTAATGAAGTGCTTAGCACAGGATTCTGTATGTAGTAAGCACTCAGTAGGTTTTAATTGTTTTAATGTGATTGTAATTTTTAAAACTACATTATAAAAAGATATGTCTTAAAAGGAGGGTGAAGTGCCCATTCTCCTTGTACTTTTATTTTTTTATCAGCCTTTTATAAATGATTATGGTCACATGCATTAGTTACGTTTATGAATAATAAGAATTAAACTGTTAAAAGAAGAAATTAAATTTAGTTAAGTAGAGTGTAAGTAATACGAAAATGTGGCTCCTTCTATACTTAAGAACACAGGTATCTAAGGCTGGTTGGTATAGTAAATAAGGTAGTATAACTGTTCATAGTTTATAGCACTTGATGTGAACGAGCTCATCTATTTGAAAATCTTGTGAGGTGGACACTTTCAGATAAAATCTAAAACACTTCTGAATGCCAGTTATTGTGATTCAACCATGGGAGGTAACTGAATAAGATACTGTTTCTACCCTTAAGTTTCTCAGAGTCTAGAAGAAAAAAGACACTTAAGTATGTTGTATTACAGAGGAATAAGTGTCAGGGTGAAAATGAATGCTTCAGTTTGAGGAGAAGATAGAAGGACTATTGCTAATCTTGGTCTGAGCGAGGCTCTGGCAGACTTCCTGAGGTGACTGCCTGAAGTCACACTATTAATGCTGAAGAATGAACTTCAACCAAGATCCCTGGCTTTATTTTATAAAACAAAGCAGTGTTTTCCAAAGTATGCCCTAGAGCTTGGGATTCTTCTATAGTTTAAATGTGAAATCAAAAAATGAGATAGTATTTGATAGAAGGCAGAGGTCTAATATCATATATCCAAAATCAGCCTGTGTAAAATATACCCTAGATATGTCCCAGAAAAGAAAATTTTGCAGATCCTTTCTAATTTTTAAAAGAAAATTTTCCATGTCCTCATTACTAATGCTTTGAAAAGTGCTTGAATTGTTTGATAGAAAAATTTGAGATTGAATCTGATTCCTCCTTAATTACTCTGTTAACTTGAATGAATGAATCACTTAATTTCCATTTCCTGTCTGAGACCGTTACAGTTGTGATAAGTGCAGAAAGAATATATTTTGAATATCTGGAAAATAGCATTGTGCTTGCGCTTGTTAAGGTAGATTTGAGCTAGTCCTCCTGGTGCTGTCTCCCATGTGAACACTGCAAGCATTGATAAATGCACCTTTTGTTGTTATGGAATAACCAATAAAATGAGACATTGGTGCCTTCGGAGTTGGATTTAGTCATATGTTTGTTTCATTTTGTTTTATTCCTAAGTGAGGGATGTCCACTGTTGGAGCAATTAAACATTTCCTGGTGTGACCAAGTAACCAAGGATGGTATCCAAGCTCTAGTGAGAGGCTGTGGAGGTCTTAAAGCCTTATTCTTAAAAGGCTGCACACAGGTAATAATAACTCCCTGTCTTAACTTTAGATTGATAGAGGCACCATGAGCTTGGTGGGCAGCCCAGGATGTTGGCTAGAGAGATACCTAGTTGTGTGTTACTGACCAAAAACCCATGCTTACCAAAAATTATTTTCCCTAGAGTGAAAAAGTAGAGGAGGGAATTCCTTGGACGCCACACTTCCGCTGCAGGGGGCATGGGTTCAGTCACTGGTGGAGGAACTAAGATCATGCATGCCATGCAGCATGGCCTTCCCACACCCCCACCCCGGCCCCCCAAAGAGAAGAATTAACACCTGACCAAAGATAAAATTTTTGAGGAGAGGCAAAGATGAGGAGACAAAATCATATAGAACAGGTGCTGTTGGCAAGAAGGGTTTCATGTAATTTAATCTGAAAAGAAAACATGCTAGGTTGTCACTGCCTGAGACTTTGAGCTGGATGTGCAAAGTTGATAGCAGCCTACATTTTATAGTGTTGATGCTTATTTCCTGCCAGTCACATCACAAATCCAACATATTTTGTCATTAAAATTTTTAATATCTCAGTGTTTTAGAGTGGGGGAGAAAAGGAATTGACATGGTAACAGCATGTGAAAGGAAATGATCAAGAGTGGGTTTAGAAGTGACTGACGAAGTAGGGCTATGCTCTTATTCCCCCTTTTTTATATTAATGTTTGCTAAAACCAGGCCTTGGGTTCTGTTTTTTTTAAATGCCCTCATTCTTTCACCATAATGGGAGGATTTCCGATTGTTTGAAACAGAGCTTCGAAAGTATGACTGCCTTAAAACAACAACTTGAAAGTCTGGTTATTTATGGAACCCTGAAAAATATTGATTGGGATGCATCATTATAATCAAGTTACTTACCATCTGGTCTCAGCACTGTACTCATAGCAGTGATCTTCCAGCAGCAGATAAACTGCAGATTCCTTTCTCAGCTCCTGCTCCCAAAAGTTTGTTAAGGAACTTGACATGGAGAATAGAAATGTGAAAGTTACTTTAGTTTCAAAATCCTTCAGGAGAAAGCCATGAAGCATATTTAATTTATCAGAAGAAATATCCATGAACACTAGGCAGTGTTTATCTTTCCCTTGATTTGGTGATATGAATTTAATGTGGCCCAAACTGATGACAAAGACTAATAACTGTACTGATCATATGAATTGCACTTTCATATGGTCATTTGAAACTTGGTTAGCTACATTTAAAATGTATTGATGAATGTGTACACTCTGTGTGTATGTACACTCTTAAACCTTTAAGATTTTAAAGTTTTAAAATACTAAACAATATCAGTAATAGTTTTTTCTCTCTCTTTTTAATTTTTCTAGCTAGAAGATGAAGCTCTCAAGTACATAGGTGCACACTGTCCTGAACTGGTGACTTTGAACTTGCAGACTTGCTTAGTAAGCAGTCCTTCCAACCACTCTTTTGTGCTAGTAATTCATTTCAGTAATGTTATTATAAGAGTTTCAGTCATAATGACCAGCAGTTTGTCCACTTCATCCCTGAAGATTCAAGTAAACATCATGCTTTTTTACATGCTCAGCAGTGCTCACTCCTAGGGCCTTTGACATAGATGAGATAGAGAGTAGCTTATACAGAATTCCAAGTAAGCTCAAGTATAACCTCACCCCTTTCTCTTCTACTTAGGAAAACTTGCCTTTTAGAAGTAAATTATTCATAAACTTTGGCCTTTAAAATATCTTTGGTAAATTAATTGCAGTCGCATCAATTTAAGATCTGTCAGTGAGTCATGACTATTGGGGACCACTGATATAAGTAGATGACAAGCAAAGTATACCCTTTAAATTATTCTCTATCAACTTTTTTGTGTCTATCACAAACCCCCTGGCTTTTGCTCATAGAATTAACTGAAACCATTCAGGATCCTAGAGCAGTGACAGTACACCTTTAACTTTGCTCTCTTGCCTTAAAAATTACATATGTGTGTTACTTTGGAGTAAGAGCCTCTCATTGCAGTGAAAAATGTTAGTGAGGGTTTTCCTTCTTTTTGCTAAACCTTCTGGTTATTATACTTTCTGTTTATTCTTTGGTCACTTGAGACTTAAGAGCACAGTGGTCATTTTAGGGTGACATACAGGGCCATGTTTTGTGCGGTTTAAGCATCCTGTCCTTCCAGCCCTTAAGCTGCTACTGCTGCTAAGTCGCTTCAGTCGTGTCCGACTCTGTGCGACCCTGTAGACGGCAGGGATGGTGCTAAAAGTAATCTGTTTAAGATGCTCCTAGAGACTGAGTTAAGGAGATGATATTTTGATTCCCATAGTTGCTAACTACCAGAAATTTGCCTACTTTCATTTATGAAACTAAAGTATTTGGCCTGAAAGAAAGATCTTACACAACTTTTGTAAACATGAAACTGTCATGTTACAGTGATGGGAAAAAACTTACACATCTTCAGATTTTACTTACGTACACATGCACAGATATTATATGTTTATGTCACATACGTATAAATACATACACACCATTCCTACCATTTACCGTTTTAGTTTCATTTCTTCTACCCTTCTGGCATAAAGAACCAGCTCTGTCATGTGTTTATTTTACTGTTTACCTTCACCCAGATCTCAGGGCATGAGTCATTCCATCCGTCATTCCTGTGCAATGTGATGAAATGATTCTCAGCATTCATAAGACTTCTTGAAGTTTCTGCCCGAAACTGTTGAAGTGACCAAAGTATATACTTAATGCAGTCTCTTTTTCTTGACTAATATGAAAACATAAAAGTTTAGTAGATTTTTACTCTTTTTAAAAATCATGAGTATTGGTAATATGACTTTCTTCATCTTTTTTCCTCAGTAATCCCTTATAGACTTTAAAACATGAAGAAAAAAAAGGCAGCACAGCCCTCACAATACTTTCCTGTGTATATATGCCTTATCAACTCATTCTTATGACAAATCTTGTATCTGTCTTCGCATCCATTTTTCAGTTGTATGTTCTACAATACTGAGAGCATACTGATTTAAGCAGTGAATAATTAAAGTGTGAGGGTTTTTTGTTTGTTTTTTTTCAGTTGTCCTTACAACCAAAGAATACTGCTTGATTAAACAGAAATGACAGGAAAGCTTTATTCTGAGGCTTAGCAAAATCAGTGAATCTATCAAGATAAGGATAAATTAAAATATTGATCATATCCAACACAAGATGTTTATACATGACATCTTTTTTTTTAATGTAACATCTTCTGTGTTCTTTTTCATTTTAAAATTAAAATAATAATTTGAAACATACAAAATTTGAGTTGGATACATCTGTTTCTCTCCATTAAATTAGGATAGTCTTTATATTATAAAACAAATTTAGAAATAAATGGATCTATGGTTGATGTTAGACTGTAGTAGCATCATCCACAGGTTGTTAAAGTAACGTAGTATCAATTTTGAACTTGTAAATGTGTTTATACTGTTAAAATACTGCTGTTCTTATCTGTTTTCTAGGTTTTAAAATCATTTAATTGAACCTACACCAAGATGCACCCCATGCTGTTCCCAGTCCTGTTACTCCCATTAGGTTAAAAGAACCCCATTATAGCTTCTTCCCTTTGCACCAGCAATGAGCACAGATTCTCTTGAAAAGTAAATCAAAAGGAACTGGAAGGAAGAAAGAAAGTGTTCATTTTCTTTTAGGTCTGCTACGTGATTAATATCAAATCCGCTTTTATTTCTTTTGGGCACTTACTTCACAGAGGTAACTTTTTTTTGTCTTTATCTTCTGCTAAGTTACTGATAACTATGGGTTTTTCCCTCTTGTTTTTTTAGCAAATCACAGATGAAGGTCTCATTACTATATGCAGAGGGTGCCATAAGTTACAGTCCCTCTGTGCCTCTGGCTGCTCCAACATCACAGATGCCATCCTGAACGCTTTAGGTCAGAACTGCCCTCGGCTTAGGTAAACATTTCTTGTTTATCTCAAAAAAATCAGAGAAAAGGAGCAGCGGCCTCCACTCATGCTCATTCCTTGGAAACTTGAAATTTCTAAGGTAGACTCTACAAGGCCACTACTACGTTTTCAGATGCCCAGCTACTTGCTTCCTACCTCACTTGATTACATATAATCGGCCTGAACCTGGGAGTAATAGTCCCATTTTCTACTTCTTGCTGTCCATACTAGAATATAACTAGTACTAAAATACCAACATTTTATCTCATTACTTGAGAAAATAAATAAAGGGATTTTCTCTTATTAATGCTTTCATGTAATTTCTTTCTGAAGAAAATTTATAGAGGCCTATCTGTTCTATTGTAGTAATGATGTCAGGTACATAGCGAGGAATATTTAAAGCAAAAAAAAACAACTCCTCTTTTGTACTGATGGTTTTAAAGCAAACTTTATTTCTCTGTGGCTCCTGTTCTCTACCTGAGTACAAGATGAGCTGAATATTTACTAAGAATGCTATGTTAGCAGACATGTGGTATCAAGCCCATAGTGATTTTTGGTCTTTAAAACAAAGCTTATGTTGTACTTACATATTAAATGTGTCAGCCATTGTTTTAAATGACTTACAAATATTAATTCATTTAATCATCATAATACCATATAAGCACTGTTATTACCTCTATATTATAGATGAGAAAACCAAAGCACAAAGAGGTCAAGTAAACAGTTCAAGGTCTCACAGTTAGTAAGGGCAGGAATAAGTGTTCAGTCCCAGGCAGTCTAGCTCCAAAACCTACAAAACCACTTTTCTTACCTATAACAATCATTGTAAACCAATAAAAACTTTCTTAAAACTTTTTTGTAATGACCTGGCCATGGGCCTTTATATGGTTTTGTTTTGGTTGTTTTTTTTGTTTTGTTTTGTTTTTTTTAACTTTTTTAGTAATTTGTAAGCAAACATACAGTGTTCTCCAGTACTGCCATACAGACACCACCAGACTTTGCACAGAAAAGAGCTACTACTTTTGATTCCCCAAGCCTGTGGTTGGTGTTTAGGGTTGTGTTCAGCAGTTCCTGAATAGGAGAGTGACTGCCAGCTCAGCTTCCTTCTCTGCTGGGCCTCCCTGGAAGTCTGTGGGAGGAGGCAGGAATCTTAAGGATATTTTTTTCATATATATGGAATTTCTTATTTGGGACAGGCCTGTGATTAACCAGTCCCTTCATCGTATTTTTGAAAGCTGTTTAAATCTGAGTGAACCTACATGTGAAATAGGGAAAGAGAATAATTTACTTTAGCAGCAAGATTAACTGAAACAGACTATTTATCTCCATTCCCTTTGTTTTCTAGGAGCAGGCTGCCCTCTGGGGGTAAGCAGTATGCTATCACAAAGGCTTTTTAGTGCATTTATCATGCATTTTGGCATTAACTACAAGCTTCTATTATATTCTTCTGATTGCGCCACCCTGAAATATATTTACAGGATCACTTTTTGATGACTCCATGAAAGAGAATGGCAAGATCTATATACAGACTTGCTTAGCTGTGAATGTCATTCTGTGTTACATAGATCTTAGGGAATAGGAGGTTGTTTTCTTAAATTCGTGCTCTTTTAATAGATCCAGTTTTCAGGGACCAAGGGGTTGACTTTCACTTTGTTTTTTTAACAGAATATTAGAAGTGGCAAGATGTTCTCAATTAACCGATGTAGGCTTTACCACTCTGGCCAGGGTAAGTGTTTTCTTCAGGTTCTGTAGGCTTTGTTCAGGATTTTTAATTTCAGAAGAATAAGCAACATAGGGAAATGTAGGGGGTAGAAAACTGAGGTATGGGATGTGGGGGAATATATCTGTGGTTGGTGTTCCTGAGCATTCTTGGGCTGAAGCTTCAGGCAAATGCTCTGGAAAGGTAGACATGTGTTGGAGAGCATGACACTCCTTCAAGAGACTTGATTTTCCACTTTTTCATAAGATGCTAGGTTAAACTGAGCAGGCATTTCCTAGTGCTTTGTGAAAGAAATTTACTTGGTTATTTGGTATGCAACTGGTGAAAGAATGTCGAAAAAAACATGTAAACCTGATCTAAGTGGAGAGATTTTAAGAGATTTTCTGTATTCTCCGCAAGATATTAATACATGAAGGGGCTTTTAAGTCACTGTATAATAGTATTTAAAGTATACCATCTTTGACCAGTGTAATACACCATGAGGAAGGGCATTTGCTTTCAGGGCAGATCAATGGAATACTAATGGGGGAGGGAACAAGAGGCAGTACTTGGCATAACTAGATTAGGACACAGATTCCCTTCCTAAGCCTCCAAGGAAATCATTTTCACTAAATTGTTTTTGGTTGAAAGGATCTCTATATTATCTCAGTGAATATTCAGGAAATTTATTCCTTTGGACTTCTAAGATATTAGACACTTTAAATGTGGAATAATTGAGAAATTCACTATGATACAGTCCTTTTTAAAAAGTGTAAGTAATGGAATAAGGTAGGAAATGGTATTAAAATGACACCAGTTCTGAAGCTCTTGAGATTTCATGGTTATATTTAATACTATTTCTTAGTTTTCTGACCTTAATTTTTTCCTATATTTTAAATGTTTTTTCTATAATGTTGGGTTGTTTGTATTTTGTAGAATTGCCATGAGCTTGAAAAGATGGACCTGGAAGAGTGTGTTCAGGTAAGATTGTGGATTTTTACTTGTAAATACAGTATAATAGAAATGTACATAATACATGCATGTCGAAACATTCAATTCCCTACCCTCACATATTGTAGAGCCTGCTGGCTCTCCATTTATTGAGGTGTCCTCCAGGCATACCAGGCACAGGTGCTCATGCAATTTGTGCTAGGAAAATACGTGTCATCAGTAAGGTTGCCATTAAAAAGAAAGAAGGATCAGGCATTCAGATAATAAAGATATTAAGATATTTCTTTAGATCTACAGGGTTATGATACTAGTAAATAATGAAAGCCCCACAACACTGATAGATATCTGTCCCTTTTTAGCTTAATTGGACCCAGAACCTCATATATCATTAATCCTAGAGACCCAACTCTGTGTGGAACCCTGTCCTTCAGGCAGGCAGACTTACTCCCTTATTAACACTTTTTTTTACCAATGTTAAGAGCTTCGAGTTTATTAGTTGGGTAGGGAGAAATTTTAAAGGGGGACTCCTGAAAAGAAGATAGAGGACTTCCCTGATGATCCAGTGGTAATGAATCTGCCTGCCAATCCAGGGGACATGGGTTTGATCCCTGGTCCAGGAAGGTTCCACATGCCACAGGGCATCTAAGCCCATGCGCCATAATTGCTGAAGCCTGTGTGCCCCAGAGCCTATGCTCCACAGCAAGAGAGGCCATTGCAGTGAGAATCCCGAGCACCGCAACTACAGTAACCCATGCTCACCAAAACTAGAGAAAGCCTGTGCACAGCAACGAGGCCCAGCACAGCCAAAATAAAAACTTAAAGAAAGCAGTGAAATTTTTTAATGGTAAAAATAAAGAAGAAAAGATACTTCAATAACTATAGCAGCTATATATTCAGTAACTATATATACTCCAGGTAACTTTGTTACCTGGACACTACTTAGTACCTGTTAATCCTTATTAAAACGTGTTCACACATGTCTCTTGCACATGCCTGTGTGTCCTTTCCGGTGTCCACTCTTTCTGAGTGATGCATACATGCTTGCCCATTATAATCCCCTACCCCCTGCCATTTCTTAGCCCCTGTGGAGTTACGTGAAAAGAAATGCTGATTTACTTTTCATCCTAAGATAATTATGAAAGACTGTTGTTTCTCAGGAGTTTTTCCTTATTGAATGTTTGTAGTTAACCCAGCAGCTTCTTTCTGCCATCCTTGAGGAAAATAACTGACATGCCAGTTACCAGTCCTGAGTTGTGGCATTGCTTATAAAAATATGGGTCAGATATCTAAAAACTTGAGGATGTTCCTACATTAATCTTTTTTCATGGAACAATGTCTCACTCACTTCTGTGATGGCTCTAAGGAGGTCAAACAAAGTCCAGTGGATAAAAGTTACGAGGGGACAAGTTTTCGTTTATTTCAAAAACAATTTTCAGCAGACCTGTTCAAAGATGACTAGGTGAATTGAAGTCTAGCCTGGATAGATTCTCAAAAAACAGGTTCTGATAGCTGATGGGATTTCAACTTTAAGATTCTGTTGTTTGATGATAATCAGGATATCAGTCTGGAAGTGTAGTCAAATGTGGTATGGCCCATGAGTTTTTTGCAGTTACACCTAAAATAAACTTACATGTTTCTTTCAGATAACAGATAGCACATTAATCCAACTTTCTATACACTGTCCTCGACTTCAAGTATTGGTGAGTTTGACTTTGGAAATTTTATATATTTATTGGATTTACTCAAAACTGAGCTCTATTGGTGTCTGGTTACCATCTTGGGAAAGTATATTTCTCCAAATTGTCAACCTACAGAAGACCACGGGAGGACTTGTCTAAAGGGAGAAAGATAGAAACTGGAAAAGTTAAATGTTTTCTCTGTCAATGCTTAGAGACTGAAAACTGACAAGAGATTTTCTCCCTCCTGCGTGAATTACACTCCAGCCTGAATGATGCTTAAGTTTCCAGAGATCCAAGAGATGAGATGGCCCCAAATACAGTCTGCTTCTCCCTGGGACTAAATGTTCCTACAAAACAGAAGCAGTCAAAGCTTTACGTTGAGGGTGTCTCTGCTCCTGCTTCCAGTAACACTGTGAGAAGGAATTCAGGTTGTCTGTTCTGTGTCTAGGCTCATTCTTGGTGTTCTGTGGCACATTAAACCATGTCTCAGTCAAGGGTTCTGGGTTTCACGTGGAGGAACCAGGGATTTAAGGAAAACTTGTAAAGTTAACAGGTGACCACATCTTACAGCTGTAAGAATCATCTTCAGGTAATAAATTATTTGGGCATGGCCTGTATCAGGTATTCAATATTGAGTCCAAATTTCAAAAAAATTTTTACAGGAAAAGCTTGAGCCCCGCCTTGTCCCAGTAAGAGAGGAAAAGTATTAATTAATAATTTGTATGTCAAGAGGGCTGTGGGAGATGTCTTATTTTGTTTATGAACTATTTCACAGTCATTATAGGAATTCACAAGATGTATTTAGAATCACCTGGAGAAATGTTGATCATTAATTATCAAAAGCAGAACCCCACCGACTCTGATAGGCATTCTTCATTTCACCACATGGCTCTAGTGATGGCTTGATACATTTCGGAATCAAACCAGAAAGCTCTTTTTCCTGATTACACCCAGGCCTCTGATTCAAAGAATGCCATTAAATATTTCAGTGTCCTTGCCTGCTCTATTTGCCTGCAGAGTCTGTCTCACTGTGAGCTGATCACAGACGATGGAATTCGTCACCTGGGGAACGGGGCCTGCGCCCATGACCAGCTGGAGGTGATTGAACTGGACAACTGTCCCCTAATCACAGATGCGTCCCTGGAGCACTTGAAGAGCTGTCACAGCCTCGAGCGGATAGAACTCTATGACTGCCAGCAAATCACGCGGGCTGGAATCAAGAGACTCAGGGTAAAGATGGCAGCATCACCCTCTGGCTCTAGTTTCTCAGCACTCTTTCCTTTTTTCCCCCTCCATTTCCTCTTCTAAGGTTTAGATTCCTGTGATATTTGTATTTACTTGGATTTTCAACAAAGAGAAAAAAAGATGGCAGGCAAACCTAAGGGTAGATAGTTCTTTCCTATTGTTCCTGATGGAAGTTTAGCAGGATGAAAAGAAATCATGAAAAAACATTTACTTAAATGGGGTTTAAATTTTTTAATTGTATAGCCTTTCATATCAAACTCTTGTGCTGGGGATCTTTTCCTTTTTAAGACAGCAAATGGTGGTTGGATCACCGTTTTTTACCTTTTCTTTTTGCCCCATCCTTCTTAACAGACTCATGTATAGCCAAATCACTGAAAGACAGGTTGCCAGCAAAGAGGTTATAAAAGATTGGATGAATCTTGGTGTTGGATTGTTCTGCTCAACAGACATTTATTGGAACATCTGCTCCACACCGGTTGTGGGAAAGGCACTCTGCTGAATTTGGCCCTTACAACCAACCTTTAAAAATATCTGTGTTGGCCTTAATAGTATCTGAGTGCATAAAGGATCAGCAGATTTAAGTTGAAGTTCCAGTTGACCTCAGTTCCACCTCTCCCTTTAGACCTGGACGGAGGATGTATCTGCAGTGGGAAGGCCTTGCATCCATATCTCTTCAAAGAGGAAAGCCACAGGTCATCCAGAGCTGCTTCTGTGGCCTATGGTCCCTAGGCCTGCCTGGCTGGATTCCACCCCAGCCAGGGATTCCACCTCTGAATCCTCAAGAATCACTTAGCACTCTTCTGCTGTAGCTATCTGTGTGCATGTCTAAACTCCTCTAAGTTCCCTAAGAGCAGGATCTCTATCTTGACCATTGTCCCTTTACAGAACTAGCACAATGCCTTGAACATAGTAGGAGTTTAGAAACCATTTGTGTAGTAAATGTTAGAAGCATGTTAGTTAAAAGAGGATAATGGGTTTTTTAAAGATATCAGAGGAAACACTGTCAATGATGGCTTGGAAAAAGTTAATTTTTAAGTTTATATAATTTCTTCCAGCTATGGGAATCCGACCAGGAATCCCTTTGGGACAGGTTAAGAGATTAGCATGACTTTTGCCCCCAGTTTTATTATTACAGAAGCAGCAACCAAAAGGTGTATGAGCTGATATGGTCTTTGAGAATAACCTGCGATGGTATGAAGTAGAACCTAGGTCTCGGCATGCTGTCTGTGCTCAGCCTCTGTTCTGCCTTCATGTCCGCTCAGTCCCTCTGGTTTTTCTGAAAAGCAACCTTGCTGCTTCTGTTGAAGGCCTCCCTCTTAGTAACGTTTCTGTCTTGTTGCAGACCCATTTACCCAATATTAAAGTCCACGCCTACTTCGCACCTGTCACTCCACCCCCGTCAGTAGGGGGCAGCAGACAGCGCTTCTGCAGATGCTGCATCATCCTATGACAGTGGAGGTGGCCAGCCTTGGTGAACTGAGCATTTAATGACACTTCTAGAGTTACCGTGGATCTCCATTGGAAGCAACCCCAGTGTTCCGGGCAAAGGTTACAAAGAGAGGGCGGCGTCCAGATCCCCAGAGCCACACATAAATATGCATACCCACTCTCACCCTGACCCAGTCTGTCTCTGTGACCAGGGGACTGAGTTCGTGCTGGCTTTATCATGTGGATTGGTAAAACTTAACCATTCCTGTTGGATGTGCCCAGAAGAAAATCATAACCAAGGTAGATGGAAGGGGGCATTCCAGCAAACCCAGTGTTACTGCTACTGTGGTTTCTTTATTTTGTTAAGGGGTTTCTTTGGCAATTTTGGAACAGCAACTGCAGTCCTCCAGGGTCAAGGAAAGCATAGAAAAACAATACATGTTGTATCAGGGACCAGAGGGGAAATTTCTTTGCATCCTGTAAATGGTAGCCATCCATTGTGAGATGACTAAAGAGCTGCTGTGCTTCCTTGTTCCCATGCCAACATGCTGAGCATGCTCACAAAGAAGGCTTGTCCATTCCTCCTCCTGTGTTTTAGTATTTGGCCCAGAGGTTTGCTAAATGGTTGCATTGAAATCACTGTGGTCCAGATGTGATGACTTATTCACTCAAATTGTCAGCCTCTGAGGCACACTGTGCACCTGTCTTTCATTCTCTGCTGCTCCCTCCTGCACTCTTGCTCAGTCTGTCATCTGTTCATAGTCTGCTCACTCACACTCAGTTGTTACTCTTTTGCTGCTGTTGTGTTTACAGTTTGCATTTTGGATGATTAGTTGGGGTTACCAGGCATTTTTAAAAGAGACATTATCAATAAATATTTTTTTAATTCTAAATTTTACCATTAGGGGACCCTGCCTGAATCTTTGCCAGTCAAGAAAAATTATGAGAAGAAGTTGAGCTAAGACTATTTTGATGAAAACAAACTTTGCCTTTTGGTTTTTGTTGTATCTTGTGATAAATGATAATATGCATGATACACCCAGTATTCCCCCCTGCACATTTTTCCTTCCATCTAACTTAATGAGGAGAGAGAAATGCATTATTAGGAAAGAGTGGAATGGCAAATCCCAAAGCTGAAACCGAAAGCCACCGCCACCAAAGCTCAAATATTGTGTATTGACCAAAATCTAGGTGTGGTCAGTGGCATCTCTTGATTTGTGCCTGTGAGATTTGTCCTACTTTAGCAGGAATGCTGCTCGAGGAGTTGTGCGATTGAGCTGGGCTGTTTCTCTTTTTTTCCTCCCATTTCAGCTTATCAGGGATGCGAGAATGACCCTATCACAGCTGGTCAACTGTACATCAGTGTTTGGTATCATATCTAATGTTGGAGCCTCAAAGGACTAGAACCTTTTCAGAACCCATCAGCCATCTCTCTCTTGAGCTCCAGGCTTTCCATGAATGAAATATCAGAGAAGCCAGGTAAAGGCATTGGGGTGGCAGAAAGAGAACATTGAGAGGAAGTAGGGGGTTCAGTGTCTTGGGCAGCCTGGTCACCAGAACTTAGAGCAGAGTATTCATTGCCCATGACTCAAGAGTCAAGAAGAAGTTCCCCTCATCAAAAAAAAAAAAAATCATAGAGGATGAGGGAAGTAAAATGAGTTTCTAAAGTATAAGAAGTAGATTTCTAAACATCAAGGTAAGAGACCTTGTGTGATTTTTTTAATAGGGTGACTTTTGGTTTTTTAGGACATTAATGTGCAGCCCGCCACAATCTTAGGTCATCTTCTACATGATCCAAGCTGTTAAAAGGCTTGTTTTAATGCTGCAGGTGTTAGTAATACAAGCATATGTAAGAATAAAATGTGATTTACTTTTCCATAAGCAATTAGTTGAAAAGGTCCTAGAAATCTACTATCCACCATTAGTTAGCATGTTAAATTTGTTTTAAATCTTATTTTATTATTACACCCTTTTAAAAGCTTAAGTTATGTGTATTTTTCATTTCCTTTCCCTTATCCTCTTTTCAGGTTACCACATAAGGAATATATTTTTTTAAAGTGAAACCCACTCTCCTGGCTATATCCCACATATATACATATACACATTTCCACACACACTTCTAGATGTGGTTGAAAATATTCAGATCCCCAGGTAACTCACTCCGACAAAACTAATATATATATGTATGTGTGTATATGTATTTAGGGGGCAACAGCTCTAACGTACAAAGTTTAAAAAAAAAATAGTGCCTGAATAAAACCTTGATTTATTAGTGAGTGTGGATTTTAATTTCCCAACAGTTGAAGTTCTTGAGGTACTTCTTTATTTAAGAAAGGAACAAACCTATTCACTAGTACATGAATGTCTTGAAAATGCTGTTTCTCTTCTCCAAGAGTGCACCCATGTGCAAGTCTCTGTGGGCTTATGCGGGTGAGAACAGAATCAGTGAGAGAATAAAGGCCCTGGAGTGTGCAGCACTGGTGTGTATATGGTCAGGCAGGAGCCTTGTTCCTTTCTCAAGAAAACTTGGGACCCATAAAGCTTGGAAGGATATGTATTTTTATGTCAATCTGAAACCTGTGTCAGTTGATACAGGACTTTGAGAACGCATAGTTAGTTTTGGTCATGTGGAAAGGGTCCTGTCATTTGAACGTAATATTTCCTGACTCAACATTAGGAAAAACTTAGGTCCCTTTGTCTGATTCCAGAGTGTGCCTTCAATTAAAAAAAAAAAAAAACAGAGTGAAAAGTGAGAAGAGATTTGGGCAAAGTAAGAAGGTATCCTCAAAGTTATTACACATCCAGATCATCTCTTTTCTAAGCATCCTTTTCCCCTTATGTTTTCTAGCATCATCAGTATCTTTTATATCTTCATTGACCCTACCTATGAAGGTGATGATTTCCAGCTTTTTTTTTTTTTTTTTCATAGACTTCTCCCATTTCCTTTCTGTACCCATCCTTGCCTTCTATTTAAAGCTTCACTCCCAGTGATACTGCTAATTTATTTCCATGTCTTCAATCTGGCTTCCTGTCTGAATTCTTGTCCTGATCTGGGCAACCTTGAATTCAGTAACCATAAGGCAGCTCAGGCCATTTTTCACTGAGTGATCTTTGATGTTTGCTTACTGAATTTAAAATCAAACTGTCAGATATAAGGAATAAGGGAATCTGGCTTCTTCCCTTTTTTCCAATATTTGGAATATGAAAGCACGTTGTGCTTTTATGTAAAAAATATTTCTCATCTTATTCTGCTCTTTAGTGGATGTAAAAGTATTTCTTAAGTGGTTTTTATAAATTTCCACATCCATTAAGTTGATTTAGTAGACATGTAAGTCAGAAATTTTTCATATTCCTTATATCATCTTTTAGAGGGAAATCTGGTGAATATTTTTATGATGCTTTATTTCAGGCTTTCCAAACTGTTTGAATGGTTCAGTATAGCTACAGTGCTGTAGCAGTCAAGTTCTTTTATTTCTTCTAATTGCCTTGTAAAATGCATTGTTACTGGTTTGATAACCCACAAATGCCATGGGAGGCTAAACAAAGTATGAGTTGGAACCTTAGTTTGAAATTGTTAGGAAGTGTGAGGGTATCCCAGGAAAGAAGAGTTGGTTTCCTGCCTGCCTATGGGCGGCGTATCCTTGGTGACTATGTTATTTAGAGCAAGGAGCACTTGGTCATGGTGGACCCTTGTCCATTTAATGTTTATTGGGCTGAAAGTCAGATTGCTCATGACAGCTGCCACGAGAGAGGAAGGGTTTAAAGGAAGTCGGTCTGTTCTGCTTTTTTCCCCTCCCTGTGTGCATGATTTAAGGTTAATTTTCTATCCCTGTTGTGCATCCTGGCTGACAGACTTCCTTCAGTGGTATGCTTTGAGCTTCTGGAACATTTTATTAAAAAATTGCCTTCTCTATCTGCCCACCAGTTCTAGGATCTTTAACCACCTCAAACCTAGGCCATGTGAATTAGTCAAGTCTTGTTTGAGAAGACAGACAGGGTGTTTCATTGTAGGTCGTGAGGCAGAACCCTCCCCCTTAAAATGATCTTGGACCAAAGAACCCTAAAGTGGTAGGAGAGTGAGGGGAGTTAAAAAGTCTCAGCCTCTCACCTTTATTTCTATCATAAATGTTAAGTAGAAGATTGGAAGATACAGAAAGCTGTATACAACCATTTCAGTAGGGTATAATTAATCCAAGTAATTTGGCTTGTATTTGCTGTGTCCAGATGTCCAAACATAACATGTTGACATCTCCAGCAAGAGAGCATGCTGCTCTAACTTGCCCTCTCACTTGAAACTTTCTACCATTTGAGGCAAGTGAGTTTTCTGCATGAAGGGCTTCTGCAGCCCACCCACCCCCCTGCCCCATACCCCAAGGCAAGTCTATCTGTTTTGCCCATTTTTATCCTTAAGAACATCAGTTCCGCATCTCTGGAGCCTTTAATCCTTAGGAAAGTCAGTAAGAACTTCTCAGCTGAGTCTGAGTGAATCTTTGGAGCCCAAGAGAGTTATAGTTAATTTTCAGCAGGAAAAAAAAATTGTTGGACAAGTTTACATGGGTGTTAAGAAAAAATGCCATAATGCAATTCTTCCATCTCTGCCTCCTGTTTTTGTTGAGTAAGCCCTTGGTAGAGGTTAGTTCCCAGGTGTTGAGACTCAGTGCTTCCTCAGGCAGGGTGGTTCACTGCCCTTTTAGGAAAAAGAACCATGAACAACCAAAACTATATCAGTTGAACCTTTTTGTTTTCTGTATTTTTCAGTGTCTTGTTTTGAAGAATCAGGGGGGGAAAACGGTAGTTGCAATTCAAAGTAAAGGAGAAAATTGGTTCTGGAACTGGGGTACTTTGCTTCAGGTACAAGCATCTGTCCTGAATATGTACAAACAACTGCCTCGCATGTGAGCAGATTTACTTTCCATCTAATGAACTCCATGCCCTTCTTCCTGGCAAGGAGGGCTTCTACGTTGCACACAGCAGACCAGTGTCACCCAGAGGGGGATCGGCACCACTGAACACCACCAGTGCTTCCCAGCAACTTCTGGGCGTGGTTTCTACCAGAGCAAGAGCAGGTAGGAAGTAAATGAGAATCCCCATCTCAGGGAGAGATGAGGGAAGAGAGCTGTCCAGACACATGTATTCTCAACTGCCGTACCCCCAAGAACCCAGGAAAACCTTTGAAGTAATTTTTTTTTTTTTAATTCAAGTGAAGGAAGAAAGCTTTGCCCCACTAAGTTTTGGCTTGCAGTGTCTCATACTGCTTGTTATTAATTCAAATCTGTCCCACACTGCTGCTCACATACATGTATGTGTTTGTTACCTTAGCCTAACCCTTCTCATCCCCTGATGTCATTATTCTTTGTTTTCTTTTTTTTATGGCACTAGTGAATGAGAACCTAAAGTCTTAGAAAATCCGAACATGAAAAAGGAGTCTCTAACTGGCATGGTTTGATTAATTCCTTTACCTTTCCCTGCCTAAAGACTTGAATGATTTTCTTTCCTAGTGCTATATAATAGACCTATAATAAGTGAAACCTTTGCTGCTACTTTTCTGGGTTTACATCAGTTTTTTTATTTTTTT
This sequence comes from Budorcas taxicolor, assembly GCF_023091745.1. Lineage (NCBI taxonomy): Eukaryota > Metazoa > Chordata > Mammalia > Artiodactyla > Bovidae > Budorcas > Budorcas taxicolor. The sequence goes on along the minus strand of NC_068928.1, from coordinate 39,450,424 downwards.
TCCTCCCCTTCCCTTAAGAATAATTTCTTATCTGTGCTTCTCTGATGACTGTTAATTTCTAATAAGTACAGGAAGAGGTGAGCCTGAGATTTCTTCTCTCACTTCCCTCCTTACTCTGCCCCTGAAAAATACACTAACCTCTAACATATACAAGATCTGTGAGATGGGGCTCATCGTAAGATACTTGGGGATTTGTTTTTTCCCTCACCATGCTGCAGCTCTCAGAGCTGGCCCCTGAGGATCTGTGACTACCCAGTCCGAAGAGTTGCTCTGGGGAGAGAAAGGCCTTAATTTTGCCTTTCTCCATTCCTGTTTTATGATCACCCTTCAGATGCCTCCCATTCTGGCTGCCTCTTTTTTCCTCCTCCCAGGAATTTTTTTCCAGGTAACCTGCCTCGGTCATTTCCCAACTCCTCTCCTCACCTTTGCCCACCTTCCAGTGACCCTGAGAGCACAGCCCTGAGAAACAGGCCTGTGCAGAGCTCAGAGAACTGTGAGGACTCCCCCTGCCTGTCAGACTCTGCTTGGGGACAGAGATGGATGGGTAAATGGTGCTGTGGGAGAAATTTTACCTTCAAATCAGGCTGTTTGACCCTTGCACTGCCCCGCCTCCACCCCCACTCCCTGAGGAAGGGGTAAAATGCAGAGAATGGCTGACTGGCAGGGTCTGATCCCCAACATCGCTGTCTGGCCTAAGCCCTGTCCAGCCATTCGGCCTGCCCTGGAGTGAGAGCTTCGGTGTGTGGGAGCCGCTCTTGCTTGTTTCTCCACCAGGCCTGCCCCAACACTTAGCCAGTACCTGGGGCCAACACAGTTCCTCTGTGGTGACTTAGCAGCTTCCATTAGCTGTCCAAGCAACTGTGTTTCCACCCAGTACTTTTGGCGCTTGAGATTGGGGGGTGGGGGGGAGGGAGGGTTATTTAAAATAAATAAAATCCAAGGTGGCAGTAGAGGATTCCTTTTGCTTTAAGAATCTTTGGACTAAAAAAAAAAAAATGTTTTTTATATATAAATATATAAAGTAAATTGTTATGTAACTATTATTGTTTCCTGTATGTTCTAATTTCTGTTTTATGATGTAATTAAAGGAAATAAGCTGTGAAGACTTTTCATTTTGCTGCGGAAATAGCGTGACTTGTAGCTAAGATTCTTAACGTCCTTGAACCCTTGGTGTGTAAAGGCCCCTGAGGCTCAATCTTTTTGGCATCTTTTTTTTTTTTACTATCCTTTAATTAGTACTCTTAAATTTTTTTAAGTATTTAGTATCTTTTCAATAGCCTTATTAATACACCACTCCACTTGTCTCTAAGAAAAATGGAAGACATAATATAAATCAGAGTTTCTAAACAACCTTTGTCTTAATTAATTTGATAGTAACAGTTCAGTCTGAGTCCCTTATCTGTGCAGAGCATTGCCCTTAGACTTAAAAAGGAGTGAGGGAGTAGTGTAATGGTTAATCAAATAAATTCCATGTTAACCCCTCTATCTCAGTTCTTTGTTGGTAAAGTAGGGATAACAGTACTTGTAGAGTTGTGAAGATTAAAAGCAATAATAGTGGCATACAGTAAACATGTTACCTGCTTTGATTTCTTCATTTCAGTATCTAGTCTGCTTGGAGGCTCCTAGCTTGAAAGATAAAGGCTAAAGCCAGTAGTGCCCCTATCCTTCTGTGGAGATAGGGACGAGAAGTGCAGCCGGATCAGCAACCTCGATTTAGGTCTCAGGGTGTCTGCCCTGCCCTGAAACACCCCTGGGGAGCCCTGTGGAATCATGAGCCTCACTTGAAATCACTCACGCTGCATGAGGTAAAGGCCTAGTCTGGATTGGTCATCTGGGGCTGACGGGGTCCCACACTCCCTTCCAGGGGTACAAGCAGATGCCTGCCTGCTTCCTGGTCCTTATTGAGGCAGCCTTGGCCTTTGTGGGAGGCAAGTTCTAGGTCTTTGAACTTCAATATGCAGATTCTCCCTTCCTGTCCTTTAATCCTGTTAATCAGTTCAGCCAGTGTTTAAAGTCTTCCTCCTGCCTACCCTCCCTAGCCAGAGGTCAGCAGGTTTAGGACTCACCAGAGATGATCAGTAAATGACAAATGGGGTAAATGATTAATAAAGGCATTTGGGTCTGTCTTCCACACCATGCACACATGGGTTTTTCTTTTCAGTATGTTTAAAATTTTCCATCAGAAAGTTTTAAGGGAAGGGGGTTGGGGGAGGAGGGGAAGGAATGGAATAAAAATGGTTTAATATCACTTACTAAAAAGTACCTAATTTAATATAAAGTTGGTTTTCTACATGGAAAAAAATACACAGAAAATTAAGTTTCAGGTAGATGATAAACCTAAAAATGAAACACAAAATTAAGATTTTAATTCAACTGCATTAAAAAATAAAGCTCTATAACCTCACTGTTCAAGAATAGCTGTAGTTGAGCAGCTTGGGGCAAGAGTTCCTTATCCATGTTGCCAGGGTGTTGGCCTCACAGGCTTGGCCAGCTCAGCTCAGCTTGTCTCGAGTTCCAGCGACTTGCTGCTGAGCAGAAAGAAACATGAGCCTGGGGCCTGCTTGTAGAACACATGATGGTTTAGCTCTTCACCTGAACCCTGGTGAAGCATCTGAGGATTTTAACAAGGCTTCTGGTGAACACAGGACCCGAAAGAACCAGGCTGGCACCAGTCTCCTCCTCTTGAGCAGGGCACCTCTGGGCCTAGGTCAGAACCAGGTAGTAGCCATTTGGATTCTGCACTGAAAGCAGTTAAAGAAGAAGGGGCTCTAGTGAGATGAGACAGATTCCCAACCTATTGTGCTGCTCCCAAACATCAAAGCAGCCTGTGGTACACCTGCCACATCAAGTGTTCTTCCAGGGCCCCCGAGTCCAGCTCTTCAGGACCTCCCTGGGTACAGGAGCACAGAGGAGGGAGAGAGGGCAGACAGTGAATAACCAGAACCACCAGCCTGCTGATCAGAAGTGCTCTGCTCCAGGTGATGTCCAGCAAGCACCTGCCCTTGTGACCCATATGACTGTTGATGGGGTTGAGACAGTGTGGTGGGGAAAGCATGGGCTTTCCCTCCTTCTAATAACTCCCTGAAACTCGGGCATTTTCCCCTCATGAGAATATTGTTACTTTTTACTGAGCAATGAGTAGCTTTTCTGAGCTATATGACTCTTTTTGACACAAAGCTGGCATGGAGCAGATGTTCACCACTTAGCCGGGGCACAGTACCCACGACACACCTTCAAGGAAACTTTCAGTCTCATTTGAGAGACAATATAAGACAATCTTAACCTTTCTAGGGCCTGCCAGGCATGCAACCTCTCCCTCTGAAACCCCTACCTTTCTTCACCACAGCCACAAAGTGTGATTCATCCTTAAGATTCTGAACCACCTGCAAGGGAGAAGGGGTCACTAAGACAATTCTGTTCTTAGAGCCAAACAGGATAAGCTAGGGCAGAGACAGCGAGACTGGGCCCGAGGTTGGAAGAGTATTCCAGGCTTTGTGGGGCCGTGCAGGGAACCACTGCCTACTTTACCTGGTCCCTGAGGAGAATGAGGATGCTCCCGGGCCCCTGATGGAAAAGACGATGGATCTGATTGGCTGGGAGGGCCAGGAGTTCAGCCAGTTTCCCCAGGAGCTCTACAGCACTGAGTTCATCCAGAGAGATCTCCTGATAAAAGCCTGGGGGTGTGGGCAGCACAGGGGCAGGAGTCAGTGGAGGGTGCCACTGCCCAGAGGGCAAAGTAACAGCTCACTGGGAGGCGCCCAGATGGGGAGAAGGAGTAAAGGATGGAGAAGGAAATGGCAATCCACTCCAGTACTATTGCCTGGAAAATCCCATGGACAGAGGATCCATGGGGTCGCAAAGAGACGGACACGACTGAGCAACTTCACTTTCTTCTTTCACTTTGACTATATGGACCTTTGTCCTCAAAGTGATGTCTCTCCTAGCCCATTTCAACCTGTGGACACCGCCCCCCACCACCCAACACACACACACACACACATTTCAACCTGTGGACACCGCCCCCCCCAACACACACACACATTTTTAAAAAAAAGGAGTAAAGGAAAAAAGCTGATAAATTCACTTCCATTTTCACCTCCCATTTCTTACCTCTGGCAAAGCCTCAAATTGAGAGGAACCTCCAGTTTAAAGACTCGATGGGACTGAATGACTGAAGCCCGAATACAATAACAAGATTATAGGGTTCTAATCCCTTGTGCTAATAGAATGACAAATTTGGATGGAATTTGTGGAATGAGAGTGTAGAGCATGGAGGAATAAACCCAGGGAGACATACTGGAAGGAGAAGACTAGTCAAATCATGGAAGATGAGAATGCCAAGGGCATGCTGGGTCCCAGACCAGAAGAGGTTTCATGCAGCTACGCCTGGCTTTCTTTTTTCTCAAGAGGCCAGAACCTCACCTGAGTCAGGGTTCTTAGGAGCCGCCTCGTCTTGCCTAGAGGTCTCCTGAGCAACATACAAGGTCAGCCGGTGTCGGATCGGCCTGGGCCAAGAGAAAAGTCTACATTCATACCTGAACTAACAGGTCCCAGTTTTAGCCCCTTTGGGAGAACCCACCTCCTCCCAGGTGTCTAGGGAGAGAGGTCACCAAGATTTAGTCAACACTGGACCCTGTGGGGAGAGGAGAGAAAAATCCACCTTTACCCCCAGAAACTGAGTGAAACTGAGTGATGTACATGGGATGGGCACAGGAAGAAGTCACAGCAGCCTAATAAGCCCAACTCTGCTAGCCTTGCTCTGACAGGCAGCAGGTTGCCCTCAGGTTTCGTACTGTCCTCCTGAGTTTCTTACTTTGTAAAAAGACTTGGGGTTAAGTAGTTTTTCAGGTGCCTTCCATTTAAACATTCTATGAAATGACTGCAGCTGAGTTGGTAAGTGTAGCTACGCTGGGAGGGTTTCCCAGATGGCCCTAGTGGTAAAGAACTTGCCTGCTGATGCAGGAGACAAGTTCGATCCCTGGGTTGGGGAAGATGCCCTGGAGGAGGGGCATGGCAACCAAGTCCAATATTCTTGCCTGGAGAATCCCATGGACAGAGGAGCCTGGCAGGCTACAGGTCATAGGGTTGCAAAGAGTCAGAGGTGACTGAAGTGACTTAGCACGCGCACACTAAAATGAAAAGGGAACCCTGGTCGGCAATGCCCAGCACCTGGCTTTGAGAGTATTGAAAAGGCGGATCCCGTCAGCAGCTCCACAGATCTGAATAAGGTCCTGGCGAGTAAGCTTCAGCAGATCAGTGCCTACAAAGTCAGACAGGGCTAGATTAGGGGAAGAGAGGCCAGGCATCAAGGATGGCAAGGGATACAACCCACTGTAGTCCTAGTATATCCAGACATGGGAGTCAGATTTGGATTCAAATTCCACCTCTGTCACCGGCTAGCTCTGTGCCCTTGGGCAAGTTATTTAGCCTCTCTGAGCCCTGTTCTCAGAGGTAATGTATAAATTGTATGAGATAATGCACAAGAAGAGAGCCTAGCAAGCATTGTGCTTTTTCAACAATTAGTTCTAAATAAAAGTTGAAGGACACAGAGCAAGCTAGGACAGACAGGCTTCCTGCCCGAGTGCCCTCAGTCCCCTACATGTCTGGTCACTACCTGTGGACCAGATCCCAGCCTCCCCAGTGAAACTGGCCAGCAACCGGCAGTAGCTGGAGAACCGGTGCCGATGCAACCACTGCTGTGTCTCTAGGATGGAGGCTCCGGGATTCAGACCCTGAGGCATAAAGAGTGGTCCAAGTAACACCATGGACCCAGAGGCTGACAACGAGGTGGAGGGCAAACATCCCTGCCCTTGGGGGTCCCAAGTCTGAGAAGGGAGGCTCATCCTGCGGGAGGGACATGCCCAATGCCATCAGGCAACCATTTTGCGATCTGTGGCCATGCCACATCTGTCCACCAGGGGGCAGGGCCACCCTATTATGGAAAAAGAGGGAGCTGCTGAGAAGGCTTTGGAAGAGTTGGGGGTGGGGGGAAGACTCACGGGAGCTAGGCTGCCCCCCAAGGTGTCCAAGGCGAATGATGGTGAGGAGCAGAGCCTATGGGGGAGCAGAGAGTCTGGCTCAGGAGAGCAGGATGGCCAGTCTCCTGCCCACGGTTCCCTAGGCCTGTCCTGGTGTCACCCACATGTTCCCCAGAAGCTCTCTCAGTGGCACCCCTGGGCCTGCCCCTCGCCGGCCTCCTGAGTTGAGGGCTTCTCTCTTCACTCTCACCCCAGGGGCTGATAGGAGGTGTTTATCCTGCCTCACCTCTCCGGGGACAGGAGCTTGCAGGAGTGGGGAGAGGTCAGAGCAAAAGGGCTCGGAGGCGGGTGGGCCCCTGAAATGGGCTCTGGCCACGGAGAACACTGTGGGGCAAACAAACAGCAAGGTTAGCCTGGACATTCAGGAGTGCGGTGGTGACTGTTGGCAGGCCTCGGGCCAAACTTGGTCCCTGCCCCAGGAGCCCCTCACAGGTAGATCAAATTTCCACACAATGAAGAGAGTTAAACCAGCCTCAGGTCTGGCTGGGGGAGTCGGGGAAGGCTTCCTGGAGGAGCTACAGCAGCAAGGGAGATGCTCCAGGACGAGGGAGCGAAAGGCAGGTGGTCGCAGCAGCAGGGCACAGGAGAGGCAGCCTGTGAGCGTCCGCTCCTGGGAACCGTCAACAGCAGGCACTGCAGTCTGTCCTCGCAGGAAAAGGGGACTCACTGGTGTGTATGTGGGGGTGCTGATGGTCCTGCAGCGGCCGCAGTACCTGAAGCCTCAGTCTCCCCACGTGTACACTGAGGATGTTTTCTCCCCCCTGCCCCCACTGCCCAGCACACATACCTCCATGAAGACGGTGCTCTCACAGGCTGTCTGATACTTGTTTCTCTCATGCACGGGCTGTTTCTCAATCTTCTCCCGGTCAGTTTTCAGTTTCCGGTCAGCTCCTTTGGGCTACAGGAGGGTGACAAGGAAACGTCATAGTTCCCCTCCTTACCTGCCCACTTCTCATTGACAGGAAGGGCTCTGAGAAAGAGACCAAGCCCCATCCGTCTGTGTACAGAGAAGAAAAGAGTCCCAGGTTCAGGGCCTGCAGGCTGAGTGAGGGTCTACCGCAAAGCCAAGTCATCCACACAGCCAGCAAGGCAGGGTGACAGCCCTGAGAGGGAGGGAGGGAGGGGAAAGGGCCCCGTGCTGCCCGTACCTTAAACACCTTGACGAGGCAGCCAGCTGAATGCAGGTGCTCCAACGGAAGCTCCTTGTCACTGGGCTTGAAAGTGTCGATCTGGAGGCGGAAGGGGACGCCTTTCTCCCCACCTTTTTTCCAAGGAGTGAACTCAGTGCTGATGCAGTGAACCTGAGGTGGGAAAGAAGGGTGACTATCCAGGTCCTGCCCACATTCAAGGGATCTCACCTGAAACCTGTTACCTGTCTGCCATCTGTCAGCCACAGCTACGTTCCATCCCCAACCAGTGTCTATTCTTAAGGCATACCTTCTTAGGTTCTTTACCTGGTTCAAACTCCTTCAGTGGCTCCTTAAGACTATGAGAGGAGAAGCAAAGTCCCTGACTGTGGCATTCAAGCACCTTAAAGAGTCAAGCCTTTCTGCCTGGCTGCTCTTTCTCCCATCAATGAACCCACTGACCCACTCATCTAGCCTACTTATCACCCCAATACACCTGCATAGCTGTCTCTAGAGTCCTCTACTGGGAAAGCTCTCTTTGCTCACACTTGAGCTCATACATTTCATTCCAGGGTAGGTACCAGTTCAAAATTTATCTAAATTGAGTGTCCTGTGTTTTATTTGCTAAACCTAGCGGTCTACTCTAGGAAGCCTTCCTGACCTGCACAACCACTACAGTGGTGATTGCCTTCCCGCAATCTTGTGAAGAACAGTTAAAGAATCTAACTTTACAGATAGGGAAGCCGAGGCTTGTAGAGATTACATTATCCGGGCAAGGTCCATGCCAAGAAGTAGTGGAACTGAAATTGTGCCATATCCACCTGGCTCCTCATCCAGGTGCTTAGAGTACAGAGGACATTCAAAAAAGGGACTTATACGTGAATTTTGACAATACTTTTTATTATAAAAGGAAATCTATTCAACATAGAAGATGCAGGGGGGCTTCCCTGGTAGCTCAGCTGGTAAAGAATCTGCCTGCAATGCAGGAGACCCTAGTTCAATCCCTGGGTCGGGAAGATCCCCTGGAGGAGGGCATGGCAACCCACTCCAGTATTCTTGCCTGGCAGGCTACACAGTCCATCAGGTCGCAGAGTCAAGACTGAGCAACTAAGTACAATATAGCACTGAAAAAGTGCAAAGGATACGGGCATCTCCATCACCCCACCTCCCAGAGAGAGTACTGTTAACATTCAAGTATTGTTTCTATCTTTTCTCTGCGCAAGAAAAAAACACAACTTTTATATACACACACACTTTTATTTTTGCAAAATAGAAATCAAACATTAAACACAAGTCTGCATTCTGCCTTTACGTATGTGAAAGCAGTTTCTCTTGTCATAAAATATTTCCGAAGCATCATTTTAATGGCTACACAATTTCCATTATAAACTACTAAACACCTATTTCAAAGTCCACCCTTATTTGATGGACATTTTGATTAATATCTTTTAATATAAAAAATGGCAGGGGCATGAATAGCGGCTAAAGGTATGTTTGTGTTCTTATTCAACACTGCATTTCTTGAGGTAGAACTACTGGGGAAATGAGTATGAACATTAATAAAATTTGCCCACGTACCTACAAAATAGATGCATCAATTTGCATTCTCGGGACATGAGGTTGTCTGTTTCTCTAAAGCTTACCAAGAATAGTTTTAAGAGTCTTTGCCAGTGTGTATATGTGTGTATATATATATATATATATATATATATATATATATAGTTGTTTAATCGCCAAGTCATGTCTCTCTGTGACACATGGACTGTAGCCCGCCATTGCTTTGTCCATGGGATTTCCCAGGCTAGAATACTGGAGTAGATTGCCATTTTCTTCTCCAGGGGATCTTCCTGACCCAGGGATTGAAGGCATCTCTCCTGCATTGGTAGGTGGGTTCTTTACCACTGAACCACCAAGGAAGCCGTGTGTGTGTGTACATATATACATGTAGTTTTAATTAGCATTATTAACATTTTGTGAGTTTGAACTGTCTACATTTATTATCAATTTGTATCTTTCTTTATAAATTGCTTATATCCTTTGCCCATTTTTCTATTGAGCTTTCATCTACTTTTTCTTTTTAATATAGGAGAACTTTTTATGTATTTAAAATATAACATTATATATGTTATATGTGGCAACTGTTTTTCCCATTTGATATCTCTTTTTAATTTTGCCTATACTTTGAAGACCATTACTTTCTATGAAGCTAAATTCTGTCCTGTTTTGTCATTTCTTCCATCACCTTAATGTTTAACAAGTCCTTCCCTATGGTGACATTCAATCAACATTTGTCCACCTTTTTTCCTCATGGTGCTTTCTGGAAGTGATTCATTCTTATTACCTCCTCTGACCTCCACCCAAGCTCACTTTTCTTTTCCATATAGGCTGCTGCCACCCCCATCCGACTTCCAGCCTCCTTCCTGTCCCAGCCTCAGACTCACCTGCAGGAAGAGAGAGGTCCTCTTGGTCGGGTCCCAATAAAACTCCACGGTGTTCAGTTGTGAGGGCAGCACTTGGGTTTCCAGCACCCCCACGGACAGTGGGACATCTGCAGGCACAGATTGGCAGGCAGGGAGCAGGGCTCAGCCACCTCCCGTCCACAGGGGCCCCTAAGCCCGACAGCAGCCCTGAAGGGCCCTGGTCCCTCCCCAGGCACCTATGTCCAGGATGCGGTCCCCAGGCCGGCTCCACCTCCATCCGTCCAGCTGCTGCTGCTCGCTGTACTGCAGGCGCCGGTCGTGGAAAACCACACGCACCACACTCTGTGGGCACAGGAGGGCGCTGGGGCATTTGGGAGCCAGCTCCCACCTCTGGGACAGGCCAACCTTGCCAGCCTCCCCCTTACCTTCCCTCCCACCTGCAGGGGGCAACAGGACTTAGAATAACTAGATCTGCGTCCAGAGGCCACCTGCCACTCCACAAGCAGTGAAACTGAGGAAGTAACCTCGAGTTTCCGTTTCCTCATCTGTAAAATGGAGGCGTTAATCCCTTTGCACTCAACCACTCTTTCTTCGCAGCACTTAGCAGTTTGCGATTTGTAAATCAACTTGTAATCGCATCTAAATTGTTCAATGACCTGTTTGTCTCAGTAGAACGCAAGTCCCCTGAGGAAGGAAGCCACATCTGTCTCTTTACCTCTGAATCTCTAGTGCATAGAACAGGCTCTGGCAAAGAATGGGAGCTAAATAAAAACATTTTTTTTTTCCCTGAGAGATGGAATCATGTGTGTGAATAATGCTATGTAAATATATTTCTAAATCCTGGTTCTGCTACTTACTGGCTCTGTGTCCTTGAGAAAATACTTCACCTCACTGTGCCTGTTTCCTCAACAATTCCCGCCACCACTGAGCTGTTGTGAAGGTCAAATGAAAAAGTGGACGTGAGAGGGTTCTACTTGAGAATGACATCACTGTGATGACACTGGCTTCCTGCCAGAGGGAGAGTCATAGCCGGCCTTTGCCAGTGCTGGGAGTGGAGGCACTTGCCTTCAGCAGCTGGGGCTCCTGGGTGGCATCGACCAGTTCGGGGTTGCAGAGCATCCGTACCTCATATGACTGGCCTAGGAGAAATTGAGGGGAAGTGGGCACCCCTCTCAGGGGCAGAGAGGCTGCCTGCCACCCCCAGCCCACCCCGAGTCCAGCCTCCCACTAGCACCCCGCTAGCCCCTCTCCATCCCCAGGCCCAGCGCACCCTGGTTCAGGTAGGTGAGGGTCTCCTCCTGCTGCTTCACAGCCGGCGAGGTGGCTGCGCAGAGCACGTACTGGAACGCAGGGCAGGGCTGCTCCGCTCGGGGGATGTTGGCCAGCTCTTCCTGCTTCAGGTAGGGTAAGGGCAAGGCCTCCCTGCCAGGGAGAGGAAGGCACAGCTGGCTTCTGCCCTGTCCACCCCCTCCTCCAAGAGGCTTAGACTCTTTCTGCCAGATTCTCCTTCCAGGGAGCCTACAGTTCGCTGAAGCAGGTACCCCTGTAGCAGCCAGGGCCTAAGGGGTCCCCATTCAGCTCCTCTGGCCTCCAGCAGACCTCCCTTAAGGTGCAAATCCCCAACACTACAATATTTGCAAACATCTGCCATCAATTACTTATTTGCAACCTCAAGGCTTGCCTGACTGCCAGTGACTGCCCAACATGTGTCCTGAGTGGGTGGGTGGTTAGGGTGTTTCGAGATGTCCTGGGACCCACTAAATTCCAGGTACATTTGACCATTTCCCAGTGGGTTCGCAGAGTTGGATATGACTGAGCATGCACGCACTGACCAACCACCCCCCAAGAGCAGGAAGCCCATCATCTCCAGCGTGAAACAGGTGGCCCTACCGTGCCCATCACAACTCAGACAGGGCCTTCCTGAGGACTGGAGGGAGGGGTTCTGGCCCTTACCTGAGCAAGCTGCTTGGAGGCCCAGGGTACAGCTCCCCAGGGCTCGGCCACAGGTGCTCCAGCTGGTTGTGCCAAAATAGCATCTTGGAGAGTGAGCAGGCCCAGCTGTGTCGCGGAGAGCTCAGCACTGGGTAGGGCTGGACCCCCTGAGCCATCCACCTGGGGCCCCAGGCTTTATACACAGGCAAGGACACACAGAAGGGTGGGGCAAGGCTTCGGCCCCTTATTGGCTGAGCAACCAGGGCTCCAGGAAACTCAGGACCTGTTAGGTAGCCCAAGCTGGGAGGGAATCGAGAAATGATGTCCCTAGGGCTCCCCACCAATCATTAACTCAAAGGGGAGACAGTTTTGCAGCAAAACCAGTCACAGGGATGGATATCCACTAACCCCACCTTCACCGTTCCCCAAGAGGCCCAGGAACCATGAGGGGCACCCTGGGGCTAAGAGATTAGCTCCAGATACATAAGCCAAATTGATTCCTGGAGACCCACTGTCTGGACCCCTCACAGGACGCTATGGGGGCTAGGAGCCTGACCACTCCAGGGGACAAGACAAACAGACACACAGCATCACGTGGACCTACAAAGGGCCTTTGCTCCCCCTGGCCTCCCCCCAGCCTCCCCCCATATAGGGGCAGTGATGGCCCAACACCTGTCCTGTCACTGGGGGCTGCCTGGCTAGGGGACTGGAGTTTACAGAATATAGTCCAGCTTGCTGTGGAAACAGCTCAGGGGGTGGTGATGGGAGGGAGAGCACACCTGTGAGGAGGGGGTGGGCCTGGGAGTGCCCCCTCCCCAGGGAGGTAGAAGGAGAGGAGGTCCAGCTGGGCTGGTCAAGCTGCCTCTCCTCTGCCCTGGGGCTGGGGGCAGACTGTGTTTACGGATGGCCCCCTTCCTCAGGCTCAGCCCCTGTTGTCACTGTACACAGTCAGCCCTGGCCTGCTGCCCCCACCTCCCACTACTGTGTTTGGTGTAAACAGATAAGGGCGTTTCAGAGAGCAGAGACAGGGCTCCAAAGATGTGGCCTGACCTCATGTGACCCTAACTATCCAGGCTTTGTGATTCTGGCAGCCCCTCCTCAGAGGAAGGGAGAAGGAAAACCAAAGAGTATGCCACCCTCCCCGCCCCCAACCCCCCACACAATGGGCTGGGTTCCTCCAGGTACCTGGCCCCGGATCCTGTACCTACATTCTTCTCCTATGAAGCCAGGCCAAAGGAGAAAAGGGGATGGAAACATTCCTGCCAATGGGGGCCAAAGAAACTTTGAGTCCTCAAGATCCCTGTTGAGACCCCTAAGACTTCAAGACTCACCCACTGCCCAAAGTTGGATTCAAAGCCAGAAGATCCCCACCATGGGACCCTCCAAGGTTGGACAGAGCAAGATACCAAGAAGGCCAGAGGAAGGGACTAGGCAGGGTCAAGAAGGGTCAGGAGGCAGGGCGTGGCCCTGGTCTGGGTGGAGCAGGATGAGGCAGTGGCAGGGGGGAAGGAAAGAGTAGGTGGTCGGAGGTGGTTTGTTACAGAGGATGGAAGTAGAAAAGGCGGAGACTGGTGTGGGCCCCTCAGAGGAGACCAGCAGGAGCTGGTTTGGGGAGGGGGACTGCACCACAGGCATGCAGTATATTAATTCCCCCTCTAGTGATTGAACCCGTGTGCACTGTACTGGAAGCCTTAGCTGGACTGCCAGAGAAGTCCCAAAGCATGATATATTTTTTTAAGGTGGATTTTTTTTCACATCCAAACAGCTCTGTCATTGTCTAGGCATGGCATAACTCGATCCTAATAATACCCTTGGGGTTATTCCTTACCCTAAGCCAAGGAAGTAACTTATTTTTTTTCTGTAAAAATTGCTAAGGAATAATTCACTGTCTTTCTCTGCTAATCAAAATTTATTTTGTTTTGTCTTTTATCCCAGGCAACATTCTAACCTGGAGAGTTAGAGTATAAAGCCTACTGCTCTGTCGGAGGAAGAGGGGCTGAGAGGAGTGTCCCTCATCCATTCACTGAACCTACCTGGTAGTAGTAAGTGAAAGTTGCTCAGTCGTGCCTGACTCTTTGAGACCCCAGGGACGGTAGACTGCTTGGCTCCTCTGTCCATGGAATTCTCCAGGCCAGAATACCGGAGTGGATAGCTGTTCCCTTCTCCAGGCAGGGACTCTTCCTGACCCAGGAACCGAAGTGGGGTCTCCTGCATTGCAGGTGGACTCTTTACCAGCTGAACTACAATTATAAGCCAGTAGCAGCAGGGTGATTTCCTTTCCCAACAAACTGTTTCTGAGGCTTCCAGGTGCGCAGCTCCACAAGGCATCATACTGAACAGCAGCCCCCTAGAGTTTGAGGATGCACAGACCTATCTTTGAGTCCCCAGTCTTGTATTCCTGAGAGTTCTCACCATCAGGAAGTCTCACACTGGAAAGGTATTCGGTTCATGTTTCAAAGTTATCGCCTCCTTTTTTTTTTTTAATAATATATTTTAAATTTATTTATTTATTTTTGGCTGCACTTTGTTGCTGGGCGTGGGCTTTCTCTAGTTGTGGAGAGTGGGGGCTACTCTTCGTTGCAATGCGCAAGCTTGTGCCGCTGGGGCTTAGTTGCCCTGAGGCATGACTCATGTCCCCTGCATTGGCACACGGATTCTGAACCCTCTGCCACCAAGGAAGTCCACTTCCTCCTTCTTAAAACCCTTCTGCCACCCAGCCAGTTGGCATTTATGTTCTCCATGTGTCTCAGCCCTTCACCAAATTCCTTCACATCTGACATGCAGTTTTTTCTTTGTTCACTTTGCTTAATGTTTATTTTCCCATCAGAGTGGAAGTCCCTTGAAAGTAGAGACTAAGAGGTGGGTTAGTGTTTAGGTTTAAGACTGTTTCTCGAGACAGACCCTGAGTGCAAGCACAGCTGTGTGGCTTTGGGCAAGAAACTAAACCTTTCTGAGGTTCATGCTGCAACTATAAAAAGGGGATGATAAGAACCTCTACCCCACAGGGCTGGGTAATAATGAATGAGATAATAATTGAGCCCTCAGTAAATATAGGTGTTTTTTTATTTATTTGTTGTGGCCGCACCGCACAGTATGTGGGATCAGGATCTCAAGTCCCTGACCAGGGACAGAACCCACATCGCCTAGAGTGGAAATGGGGAGTCTTAACCAATGGACTCCCAATATAGATGTCCTTTTCACTGTATATTTCCAGTGCCTAGTCCATTATACAGGTTAATTTATTTAACACTTGAAAGCATAGGTTTATTTATATAACACATAAATGTAGAGGGTCTGCTTATTTAACAAACAGCTCTTTAGTGCTCAGTGTGACTTGAGAGTGCTTTTCCATCTACCTTCTAAGATAAATGCTATTTTTTTTCTATTATTCTATTATCACTGCTTCCCTCCCCCCAGTTATACAGATGGGGAAACTGAGGCTCCAAGAGATTAAGTAGCTACCTCAAGGTCACACAGCTAAGATAAGAGACAGCCAGGGTTTGAACCCAGGCTGCCTGAGCTACAACCCTTTCTCTTAATGACTGTACTGTATGACACACTCTGCCTGACAAATGTGTATGGAATTCTGAAACGAGTCTCCAAGCAACATTCCAACTTGAGGAGCTGGAGAGTAAAGTCTACTCCCCCTCCTGCAAAGAAAGGGGCTGATGTGGGGATCTGAATGATTCACGCATTCATTTATTCAACAGCTCTCAAAGAAGTATTGGAACCTGGATTCTGATGAGAAGAAGGACTTCTGACCTTTCTGAGCTTCAGCCTCTCCAGCTGCAAAATGGGGACAAAATACTTTCTGTTCCACTCCTGGCCCATGAGCTCTGAAGATGGGCAAATATGAATGATAGTGGCTGGGCTGCTGCGGTTGGTTTTGTAGAATGGGGGTGGGGGGACTAATGATGGCAGAGAGACAGGATACAGGATTTTGATTTCCTCAGGTGTGGCTATGACTTGAGAATTCCCTTGGGATGAGTAGCAGTGAAGGCTGCAAGGAAACAGCTTTTCTGGGGTATTCAATCTTCCAGGTCCCACTGCATGTTACAACCACCTCTTGAGGTAAGAAGGTCCCGATTACAGTCTGTGTAATTTGCCCAAGGTTATTAGCTAGTGGCCAATACTTCGGCCACCTGATGCGAAGAACTGACTCATTGGAAAAGACCCTGATGCTGGGAAAGATTTGAAGGCAGGAGGAGAAGGGGACGACAGAGGATGAAATGGCATCACTGACTCGATGGACGTGAGTTTGAGCAAGCTCTGGGAATTGACGATGGACAGGGGAGCCTGGCACACATGCTGTGGTCCATGGAGTCACAAAGAATCGGACATGACTGAGCAACTGAACTAAACTGACTAGCTAGTGAGAGTGGGCTGGACCCTGAGTCACCTCACTGCCACGCACCCAGGCCAAAACAGGACTCGTTCCTGCCATCCCGTTAGAAGGCTCCTAGCCCACTACTCTGGCTCTGTTTCCATGTTGCTACCCCTGGGAGCCAGAGGGATCTTCCTACGACACAAGAATGACCATACCATCATCACTCTTGGTGACATTCTCAAGCTGGGCTATGAAAACCCCTGGGTAACCATGCCCATCTTCCAGGCATCAGTGGTACACAGCGGTTAACGCTTAAAATCATTAAAAAAAATTTTTTTGGCTGTGCTAGGTCTTCATCATGGCACTTGGGCTTTCTCTAGTTGGGATACATGGGCTTAGTTGCCTCATGGCATGTGGGGTCTTAGCTCCGTGACCAGGGATTGAACCCGAGTTCCCTGCATTGCAAGGTGGATTCTTAACCACTAGAGCATCAGGGAAAGTCCCTAAAATCATTTTTCAGTGGGAAAACTAATATGGATATTCTTCGAGTCAAAAGGAAGGCTTGCACAAACACTTAATTTAGACCCATGTCTTTAAATTCCTTTCCAGGTCTGAGTGAACCACTTTGCCCACCTCTCTCTCCTCATGCCCCATGGTACCCCCAGATTGTTCACCTGGGTTCCCATGAGTGAGTCTGAGGAGCCTGTTTGTGCAGGAAAACCCATCTTCCTGGCCCAGCACCCACAGCCATTGGTCCACTTTCTTCTGCCTTTCCCTCTCACCACTCTCCCTCTCCCTTGCTTACAGTCCTGCAGCTTCCAGAACAGTCTGTTCTGTTTCACACCTGGGCTTTGCCCAGGCTGTTCCCTCTGCCTTCCAGCCCTCTTGATGGCCTCTGTCAGCTCAGCTCAAGGCACATCTCTGTCCCCACTGCTCCCTACCTCCAAGTCTGTTCAGAGGGACCCCCTGTATTGTTGGCACTCTCTGAGTCAGGATTTACAAGAGGGCTTCAAACGCAGTAAACAGGCACCCCCGGAGCCCAGAGCCTCTCTAGGCACTTAGTAGGACCCCATGGTTTAAATGTCACAAATGCAGACTGTTAAAGGCCCCACCTACACCTGCTAAATCGCTTCAGTCATGTCTGACTCTTGGCGACCCTATGGACTGTAGCCTGCCAGGCTCCGCTATCCATGGGATTATCCCAGCAACAGTACTTGAGTGGGTTGCCATTTCCTCCTCCAGGGGATCTTCCCGACGCAGAGATCGAACCTGCCTCACTTGTGTCTCCAGCATTGGCAAGCAGGTCCTTTCACCACTGGCGCCCCCTGGAAAGCCCACTAAACACTCCTACCCGAAAGATATCCAGTGCTGTTTTTTGTGTAGCCTGCAGGGAGCGGTGTGGGTCCAGCCTGGCCCCGGGAACTCCAGCTGCTGTTTCAACGGTCTAGACACCCAGCCAGAAAATCTCTGCCCTGGAGGAGTTAATGAGCTGAACACTAAGGGAGGAGTTTCAGGCGGGCCCCATCCTGCCTGCCTCAACCTCTCTTTAACATCATCACCCTCATGCTTCGCTCACTTAATAAAGCCAGTCACCCTCTCCTCTAACACCCGGATCCTGTTCCTTCCACACTTCATCCTCCCTCTTTCCCACCAGCTCTCAGTAGCAGTCTGCACCCCAGTGTGTGCCCAGGGCCCCTCTGCAGCAAAAGATCCTCCCTTAAGAGTCTGGGGGCCCTCGGTGCTCATATCTCCAAAATTCTAACCCCTAACAGCTCCACCCCATCCACTGGGCTCCACCTCTTTGCTCACCCAAAAGTGATGACATTGCTGTTGCCTTGGTAACAGATGCTTTGTGGGTGGGTATGGGGAGACTTCAGGACATCAGAGGCATGGGAGAGGGTGGTGGGCAAACTGGCATAGGGCCTGGGAGGGGCAGCCAGGGGTTATGACCTCCCCACCACAGGCTGCCATCAGCCTTATGTCCCCAGCCTCAAGGAAAACAGAGACCGAATAGAAGGGGCATCTTCTTGAAAAGAGAGGCACTCTTATTGGAGGAGAGGGAAACATCCCCCTCCTGTGAAAACAGGTCTCTGGGACAGTTCAGCCTGGTGGGGTGGGGGAGGGGCTTCACATGCTGGAGCCCGTGTTGTGCCCCTCCAAGGAGCCTAAGGCACAGAGGGAGGGGGCAGCTCACTCAGGGCGTGTTAGGGACAGTGCCACAGGCAGTGGAAGGGTGGCTCTATGCCAGTGTCCCGAGCTCCAAGGGGTGGAGAGGCCCTCCTCCAGGCCCTGGGGACCTTGCTGTCCCAGAAGCCACAGCCAGGAAGTGTGTCAGGCACTTGCGTAAGAGCCTTCTATATTTCCATAAAATCATAATTACCGATGCCTGCCACGAGCCTTAGCTCATTAGAGCGGCATCTGCCTCTGGGGCCCATGGGGTAGGCTGGCAGGGGGACGTGAGGGAGGTGGGACAAGGCCAGGGCTCTCACTGTGTTCTCTGAATTCCCAGCCCCACTGACCCTGGGCACTCTTCCTCTCCCCAGCTGGAGATGAGAACCCAGGCTTGGCCTCAACCATGACAAACTCCCCAACTTGGGAACCCCGATTCTAAAGCTAGAGGGAAAGGCCAGCCACTCATGTGCTCAGCTTGGGCTGTCCTTGACAACCCATGAGGGCAGAGGCCAAAGCAGGGAGGGGCTTGAACTGAAGGAGTTTACAGGAGAAAATTGGTCAGTCCTTATGGAATAGTGGTCAAAGAATCTCAACCCCCCAGTGGAGGGCCCTGGCGTCTTTCAGGCTGGTGATTCTTAATCTTGGGGGATCTTAGATTCTCTGAGGAGCAGAGGAAAGCTCTGGACTCTCCTCCAGAAAATGCTTATCCTCCAGAAGTTGATACAACTTCGAGGGGCTCATGAACTCCCTGAAACTCAACTACAAACCCAAGGTTAATAAGAATCCTTAAAATTTTTTAAAAATACAATAGTAACTATCATGTACTTTCTGGGTCCAATCATTTACTTATATTAATTTATATAATGCTCAAAAGAACACTAAGAGACAGACAATTATCCTCCGCATTTAATCCAACTCCCCGTTTCAAAATAATCTAGTCCAATTTATCCAATCTAAAGAGAAAGAAACTAAGGACCCTCCAGAGATGATGGACAGCTCTCTGCCCAAGATCACAGAGTAGGAAAAAATGGCAGACCGTGGTGAGGACCAGGTTCTCTTAGTGTGCTGGACCTTGGCCAGATGCAGATTTGAAGTCATCTGTCCATCCCATCATCCCCAGGCTCCTGAGAGCCCAGCAGCTGTGTTCATTCACTCAGCTCTCCTAGCAAGAGGCCTCCTGGTAGTTCTGTTATGACTTCCGGTCTGAGAGCCCTTTTGAGAGAGTGACTGCCACTCATCCTCCTGGAATGCCTTGCCCCTTGCTCCACCCGCCCCTCATTTCTGCCCTCCAAATCTAAGATGGACAGTGTGCCCCCAAGAGAAGCTAGCCCCGTTGCTCCCGCCCCAGCTCTGAGCCACTGCAGTGGGAATTGTCAGCACTGAGACAATGACTCAGACTTAGTTCATGAAAGATCGCTCTGAAACACGAAGGCTGTCAGCCAGAAAGGACATCCAGATGTCATGGGATCCAGCCCCCTGCCTCCTCCATATTTCCTCTACCTGAGGCTTCTATTGCTGAGACCAGATGAGCCCCAGAGCCCACCGACTTCCCTGCCTTTCCTTGGTCCCCCATACCACTGATTCCCCTGAGAATTCTTTCCCACGTCTAGTCAGGGTCTCCTTCTGGGTTAGTTCTTCCATGACATAACAGGCTCCAAACAGCTGAGGAAAGTGAGGAAAGGAAGCTGTTTCTTCTCTCTGCCTCAGAAAAAGACCTAGGAAGAGACAAGTCCCCTGGAAAAAAGCAGAGAAAGAAGAAAATGAAAACTCTCTGTGTCTGTCTTTCCTAGGCTAAGTGGTATATTGCACTATCTCATTCATCCTCTGAACAATTAGGTGGGCAGAGTCTCCATTTTGCTGATGAAGAAATCAAAGCTTTAAAAGTTACCTACCCAAGGTTGAGCGAATTAGTGACTACCCAGTTACTGGACTCGAAGGAAGCCAAAGCCTCAGTTCTTTGGAGGGAAATAGAGGTACCTTCCCGGTGGCTCTAATGGTAAAGAATCTGCCTGCAGTGCAGGAGACCCGGGTTCAATCCCTGGGTTTGGAAGATCCCCTGAAGAAGGAAATGGCAACCCACTCCAGTATTCTTGCCTGAAGAATTCCATGGACAGATTAGCCTTATGGGCTATAGTCCACGGGGTCACAAAGAGTTGGTCACAACTGAGCAACTAACACACACAGAGGTACATGCATCCCTCAGGAGGTCTCCAAACACAGAAGCAGCTTGTTTGTTCCAGCTCAAGGGTGCTAGAGATAGAGGCCTGATGATACCATCTCAGGGTGCTCCAAGCATTCTTAAGTCTGGGTTGCCTAGGGAGGGGTTGTTGGGCTGACCTGTGCTGGTCTGGAAGGAAGAAGGTGGCCCTCAGAGGGGAACAGGAGAGGCTGATCACGAATGGGCTTTTGGGGAAACTGGACTGAGGGCTGAGGTCAGGTTCTGTGGAAACTCCTTTTAGGAAAGCGAGCACTCAGAGAGTCTGCCATGTGTGGATCTGGAGGAGGAGGAGACTAAGCCCCCACAGCCACAGACCCGCCTGTCTGCCCTTGTCCTACTTCTGCCACTGGCAAATAAATCTCTTTCCCTAGATGCTGTAACCTGAGCAGTGCTCCAACTCCAACGTGAGCTCATCTTCAAGAGGCGAGAGATCACGTGAATGGCTGTGTGCACAGGTGGGTGGGGAGGAGGGACACAGGGTTCAGACCCTCCTCCAGGGCCGGCATAAAGGCAGGACCCTTCTGAGTGCTACCCACTCCTCATCTCATCACCCGCAGCAGATGAGGAGGAAGGAGACTTAGACCCAGAAGTCTCTCCACCCACACCCAGAGAAGGATTCTCTCCATCTCCAACCTCCCTCCATTTTCTTGGACAGGCCCACAGATGAAGGGCCAGAAGGGCCAGGAGGGGAGAGCAGAGAAGTTGAGGAAATGGCAGGTGAGCAACATGCATTAGCAGAGGTAGCTTCAGATCAAGTGGACAGAAGACTCTTTGGAGGGTCCACCTCTCCCTACCCCCGTCTAACTTCACTGGTGGTAGGATCTTTAGGAGGGGGAATGTCTTGGAGAGGTTTGGGGACCTCAAGTGTGGGGACTGAGGCCTCTTCTCTGCTGAAGTCCAGACAACAGGATTGGAAAGCCATGTCGTTGTCCTGCTTTCCAGGACAGGGCTGGCCTTTGACACATGGTGTTAAGTTGTCTATTATTTGCAGAAGAAACCCCTACCGCACAGTCCAAGGATGTGTACATTTGGAGAGAAAGTCTCCAGGGCAGAGAGACATCCAGTTAATGGGGTGGAAGGATCCCCACTCTTCACTCTCAGGAAGTCCTACCTTCATCTCATTCTCGGCTCTCCTTCTGCAAATCCAACCTATTTCTATCCTCCTCTAACCCTTCCAGACTCTAATATGATCTCCTGAACCTTCCTTCAACCTTGTCATGCTCCCCCACCCCCATTCCGGATTTTTCAGTGTGAAACTGCCCCCTCCACTTCTTTTGCCCTCCAAGCTCCTCCCCATCTTGTCGAGCCCCCCCAAGCTCCGCCCAGCTTGCCCTCCTGGCCACCGCAGCAGCCAATAGCTTAGAACCTGATTTGCATAGCTGCGCGGGGGAGCGGCAGAGGGAAGGGGGAGGGACCAGGCGACCTCCTAAATCAAAGTTGGGAGGCGAGGACTGGGCGGAGGGGCCGCCGGGTGCCCGGCTGGGGCCGGCGGGGGGAGGGGAAGGGGGAGGGGGTGGGGGGCGGGCGCAGAGGACAGCGGAGCGGGCCGGACACTGACAGCTCCATCGCTCCCTCCCTCGGTTCCTACCCGAGTCCCCACTTCCCTCCGCCCATCGCTCCGAGCAGCATCTTCTTCAGACCCCTGATCCTCACTCCTGGGGTCGTCCTGCTTCCTAGGCTCCGTATAATTGCCTCCTCTCACCCACCAACCCAGGAACTTTCTCCGCCCGCAGCCGGGAGTGGGGGTTGCTTTGCCTGGGCGGGTTTCTCCAGGGGTTCACTGGGTTGGGGGGCTGTCTCTAAGGGCTTCAGGTCCCGGAGAGACGCCTGCCACCCTTAGCCTGCTTCCAGGTGGGCTGCCGTCGGGTCTCGGCACCCTCTCTTCCCGTCTCCCCTAACCATGACCGAAATGAGCGAGAAGGAGAACGAACCGGATGACGCTGCCACCCACACCCCCCCGGGGACCGTCTCTGCCCTCCAGGAAACCAAGGTAACTCGAGAGGCGCGAGGCCTGGACCCCTGCCCTGTGCGCCCCCAGCCGGGGCATCCTTCTCCCGACTCAGTTGCCACGGTGCCCTCCGGTGCCCTGGAGTCACCGTGGAAGGGCCCGTGTGGTCCCTAACGCTCCGCGCGGCGACCCAGGGGCAGTAGGTTCGGATGAGGGACCGCAACAGCTCCCGTCACTCAAACACGACACGCCCTTGCGCGCGTGATGAGCGGAGCTCCCCCGCGACCCTCCAGGGAGGTTGTAACTCGGCTTTGTTGGAGGGAGTCGGCGCAGCGAAAGCGGAGGGAGTGTGTAGCGGTGTGTAGCGGGTGTGGGCCGGTGTACGCGCCCGAGTGTGCGCGCCAGGCGCACCTCTCCTGTATCCGCCAGGTCTCCGCCTGTAGCTCAGTCTGTCCCTCTCTCTCTGCCCGTGTCTCTCTGCCCGTGTCTCTACAACCTGTTTGTCTCCGCCTTAGTATCTCTCTGTGCGTCTCTCCCGGGTTCTCTGCGTGTTTATCTCAGAGTCTCTAGATGGCTCTCTCTGACCCGCCGCAGTCCGACATTCCCTCCTCCCAGCCCGGTTAGGCGACGTGAGCCCGCGGCCCCGGGGTGCGCAGCTTCCGAGTTCGCGCTGGGTGTTGCGGCAGCGCGGGCCATCAACGGGCGGGGACCCGCGGACTGTCGTTGCGGCTCCGGAGCAGAAAGACAGGCAGACCCACCCCCACCCTACCAGCGGGACGGGGGCTGGGTGGTAGTCGGGGCGTGGGGAGCGGGTAGAAGCAAAAAGGGAAGTCATCATAATTAATGAATGTCATAATTAACCCTAATTACGTATGATTGTTACTCCTGCGGGAGTCACAATGAATAAATTATTCCCCAGTGAAGTCAGGCGCAGCTCAGACTCTTGGCGCTGAAGGGGCTGGGGGCGGGGAGGGGGACGGAGAACACAACAGGGCTCACATTCTGCAACCCCCACCTCTAATCTATCTGCTGCCTCCCTAAGTTCTAGATGCTGACCCGCAAGAAGTTATGCGGGAAGCAACCTGAGCAGGGTCCCTGGGGATGGCGAGAGAGGGGGCAGTGCTCTCTGCCCCCTCCCCAGACTTCAGGCCAAGGTTACCGTTTCCTTTCCACCCTGGTAATTGGTTCCCACTTGGCTTCTGTTACCCAGATGAGGAGGGGGGCAGCCCGGACCAGAAATGGGTGCCATCTTGCGCTCCCCGTGGTATCACTAGTTCATCTATAGCTATTTCTCATGCCCATCCTCCTCCTAATTCTGTCTGGACTACTTCCCAGGATATGAGGTTAATTCAAGGTCAAGGTCATCCAGGGAATGACCAAGGAAAGATGAGTAAGGCCAGAGTGGATGGAGTCTGGCTGAGGCACCCCCAGGTAGGCTTCCCGTCCCTAAACTGGAGGAACCCAGTGGGTCTCCATGTCCAAGACTTCGGATTCACGCTTGACCTCCTGCTCCCTTCTGAGAACTGGAAACCTTGGGCTCTCAGGCCACAGAGTTAACTCCCCTTCAGAGAGTCAAATCTACTGGGAGAAGAATGAGGTGTTGAGGTGGGAGGATATTGCTTGGAATAACTGTGACAGTTTCTTTCAAGCAGAGGGTCCCAGGAACAGACCCCATTCTGACCTCAGTTGCCTTCTTATCACCCTGGACAGAAACATACAACCTCCCTGCTTGCTTCCCAGAGCACTGGGGGCCTCTCAGGTCCTGCCCTGTTTCCCACACCAAGGCCTGGCCACTCCGCCCCTCCTTAAGGGCTTTCTGAAGGCAGGCAGGAGTGCTGGGCAGCGCTGCCTCAGCAATCTGCAAGCTCAGCTGTGTGGGGAGGGGGCTGCCAGGGCCTGGCAGATCTGTGCCTCCTTTCTCCCAGCCCAAGGACCACCTCATTCCATCACCTCTGGATCTGAGCCATGGGGATCTGAGGAGCAGGGAAGGAAGGGAGTGTACACCTGACTTGGTCCCTCTCTACCAGGTCAATTGGATCCCTGCCCCTTTGCCCGCCTCCCTGTACCTACCTCACTTATGAAGGGCTCCATAATAACAACACGGGCTGGGCTTTGGCTTTGGGGGGAAGGCACTCAGGAGAGCAGAGGTGGGCAGAGAGAATTCAGAACCTTTGCCAGCCTCCTTCCATCCCCCCATCTCAACTTGTCCAAGGAAGCTTCTGTCTTCAGACTGTGGGGGTGGAGGGGAAGGAAGGGAGAGGGTTGGTTGCTGCCCACCCAGCTCAGTTTGAGGCAGGTACGACAGAGGAGGCTGGTGCCTGTTAGGCTGTGAAGCCAACATTCCAGACTTATTTATCAGTGTTTGGGGGTCCCTGGGAATTTCTTGCAGCCCAAATTCAGCCTCCTGCCCACTCTAAGGCTGGTGTTACTCCTAAACCTAAGGTACTCAGTGAGCTTCCTAGTGTCAGCATTGCCCTCTCTGGGTCCCCATCCCATCCTACTTCATGGGGTCTGCCATCACCCCTCTGCCATTCTTGGGAAAACCTTGTCATGCCAGCTCTGCCATCTGAGTCAGCTTGTGTCACATCTGCCAGTTGCCTGATACCTTTTCAGGAGCTGGTGGGAACTGAGGGAAGAAAGGACCATCCAGGGTGTGGAGAGATGGGGAGGAGGCAGGCAGGCCAGGTCCTGCCTCCGAGGGGACTCAGAATGACAGGCCTGGTGGTCCAGGCTCCAAGCCAGACAAGCTCCTGGTGCTTTGGCGGTGATTGGGTGGGAGGTGGGGAGGAAATGGAATGCAGATGTGCCTGTTTGCCAGGGTATATGGCAACTTCTCCTGTCAGGGAATGGGTCCTGGGACAGTAGGGGCACCAAAAAGATAGTGGTGGGGAGGTCTTCCCTGGAAACTAAAAGTCCCAGGAGTGGAAATACCTGGCCAGGCTGAGCCCAGATGGGTTTGGGTGGCCAAGGCTGATGTCTCTGGAGTGGGCAGGCATTAAGCCATTTGGCAGAGATGCCTGCACCTGCCCTCCAGCCACAGCCTTTGACATCTGCCAGCCACCCAAGGTGTTATTCCTTCCTGCCTCTCTACCCTCCTGGGATCTGGGGCAGAGTCGGGCTGCCCCAGTGCTGGGGAACAGTCTGTTCCAGAGGCCTCTGGTCCCCTGCAGTGGTGGCTTCTGGCACTAAGGCCAGGCAGGGACCAGGAAAAGGCACAGGCTGGACAGAAGGGAGGCTTGAAACCTCATCCTGTGAGGATTACTTTGGAAGTAATGGCCTCAGAAGGGGGGAACATGATTGATGTCTTCAAATATTTGAAGAACTGATGTGCGGAAGCGGGAGTAGCCCTTTCTGGAGCCAAGGGAGGAACAAGGGCCGATAGGCAGGGAGGCAGGTTTCAGCTCTATATAGGGAAGCACTTTCCAGCGATTGCAGCTGCCCAAAGATGGAATGACTGTCCCAAGAGAGGGTGTTCTTGCCATCACAAGAGATGACCAACAGAGTCAGACGGCAATTCCAAGGGGCTGTGGCCAGAGTGGTGCAGGTGGGCACTGCTCCAGGTGGCCACTCTTTCTAAGCTTACATCTCATGACAAGCCCATGGCACAACTGAGGGGCAGAGGTGAGGGCCAAGGCAGAGGGCGCCTTACTCCTTGGGCTCAGTAGCCAAAGCCACTAGTTCAAGTCCCAGCTCTGCTCCTTAGCAGCTGAGGATGCATGATGAGTGAGTAATTTAACCCCTCAGTTCCTCATCCTGAAAAGTGGGACAATAATTGTCACTACCTCAGAGGATGGTGGAAGGTTAATGAGATGCTGCATATCCATTCCAGGACTCTGATAATAACCACCTCTCGTTATGTTTATAAAGTTAGTTGTTTTGTTTTTTAATATTCATTTATTTTGGCTGCACTGGGTCTCCATTTTAGTTGCATCATTCAAACTCCTAGTTGCGGCATGTGGGATCTAGTTCCCCAACCAGGGATGGAGCCTGGGCCCCCTCCCTTAGCCACTGGACCACTAGGGAAGTCCCCCATACGTTTAGGTTTTTGCTTTGGGGTTTTCAGGTTCTTGCTTTCTGTCTTGCTTAGAAAGCATCTAACACTGACTCCTTCCTCTTGGGGGTAGGGAAACTGAGGCTCAGAGAGAGGAAGTGAAGTGACTTGCCTTCAGCAGCAGGTTTCATTTTGCCTCCTACCCTCAGCTCGTCCTCCCAGAGGCCTCCTGTGCTCAGTGCTTACAGCCCCTGGGCAGAGTAGCGGCTGGTTCACCAGCCTCCAGGCCTGTCAGAGCCTCCAGAGCCACGTTTGGCCCATAGAACACATTTGTGTTCTAATTAATTGTCTCTCTGGGCCTCCACCTCTGCCCCAGCACCCTGGCATCTGGGGCCTGGGGCCCTGCTTCTCAGAGACACACAAAGAAGCCCACAGTGCTGGCCAGGAAACTGGATTTGGAAGGAGGTGGGCAACTCAACATGCCAGTCACCCCAGGGCTCTGTCTGGCCTTTCAGCTGGCACACCAGGACCCGCCTCGTGCCCAAACATTTCCCCCTCTGCTTCCCCTTTGTCCTGTGGCCTGCTGGCCTCCCCAGGGCTAGAGGGGTCTCCACTTCCATCCTCTTGGCATGGCTGCCAAGCTGGCAGCCATGGCACACAGGTTGCCTGGTATCCCAGCTCGGAACCTGGGCCAATCTCCTGCCCTATGTCCCCTCCCCCCATCTTTTTTTTTTGTAATCATTGGTGAAAAGAAGTGGGCAGGAGAAAGGGCTCTGAACAGGAGGTGAGTGGGGCAAGGGTCTGGGTAGGGCGGTCCAGATTTCATTCCAGGCAGAATAAGGGTGTGTTTGGGTGAGCAGTAGAAATAGCTCTTTGTCATTGTTATTCCAATACTAAATCGTGTCCGACTCTTTGCAACCCCATGAACTGCAGCACACCAGGCTTCCTTGTCTTTCACCAATTCCAGGAGCTTGCTCAAACTCATATCCATTGAGTCAATGATGCCATCCAACCGTCTCATCCTCTGTGGCCCCCTTCTCCTGCCCTCAGTCTTTCCCAGCATCAGGGTCTTTTCCCATGAGTCAGCTCTTCACATCAGGTGGCCAATGTGCTCCGGCCTCATGCAGAATCCACCCTATGCTCCAGAACATGCGCTCTGTTTAGGGTTCAAGCCACTTGCTCATCATTTATTCCACAAACATGGAATGAGCATCTTCTATGTGCTGAAGCCCATTATGGGGATTTGAAACAACTTTCCCTGCTCTCCAGGGGCTCACAACCTCCTGGAGGAGTGAGAAGTAAATGACAAAACATAAACCTGATCAGAGCTCTTTACTAAAAGGAATCCCTACAGAAGAGATAGCTCCCCCGAGGAAGAATAGTCACAGGAAACCCCGGAGGATGGAAAGCGAGACATAATTGGATAAGTCAGAGAAGAGGGCAAGCATGTCAAACGCTCAGAGGCATAAAATACAGATGAGTTCAAGTCATTACGTCTGAACTCAGGTGGAAGGCATGGGGTGGAAGGGTGGGTTTGGCCAAGTAGTAGTGCCCTGGCAGGCACAAAGGCCTTGACTGAGTCCTGAGGAGCCATGAATGGTTTTTGCATCGTCAGGGGTCACCTTCCTGCTGCATGCAGAACAGGTGGGGATGGGCCAGGTGGAGGCAAAGAGTTATAGCCTTGAACAGACTGAGGGTGCCAGAGCCTGAACTAGGGCAGGGCTCTGGGGGTGCTGAGAGGTTGCAAGGGACGGGCTGGAGAGGTGTTTCAGGGGGAGAATCAACACTGAGGAAGGGGGTCCAGAGCGACCACCCCCCTCTTCCTGTGCGAGAACTGAGGACCTGGCATGCTTTGTTTGGCCCCCAAAGTATTATTTTGTTAACTCAAGTAAATGGCACACCCATTCAACGAAATTCCTGTGTGGCCATAGAAAAAGAATGCTGAAACTCTTTGTGTACTGGTATGGAATCATTTCCAAGATTTACTGTTAAGTGAAAAAAAGCAAGGTACAGGAGAAATAGTATACTGCCATTTCTGCAAAGAAAAAAAAGGGAATAAAATCTCTTGAATTTGTTTCTATTCAATTTCACATAAGAGTCTCAATTTCTTAACTGACTTTTTTTTTTTTTTTTTGGCCACGCGGCATGGGGGATTTTCCCAAGACCATCCCTCAACCCCCTCATCACCCCCAACCCCCACTCCCCACTGTGGAAACACAGTCTTTTTTTTTTTAATATTTATTTGGCTGCACCAGGTTGTAACTGTGGCATGTGGGATCTTTGATCCTTATTGCGGCAGACAGACTCTTTTAATTGTGGCATGCTGGATATAGTTCCCTGACCAGGGATCGAACCTGGCCCCCCTGCATTTGGAAGTTAGGTATCTCAGGCACTGGACCACCAGGAAGCTCCCTGGAAACGCAGTCTTAACCATTGAACCACAAGGGAAGTCCCTCTTAACTGACTTTAAATCTCATAAGTTCATTAAGCGGATTAATTTTTTTTAATTAAAAAATCACATTTATATGGAACTTCCCTAGTGATCCAGTGGTTAAAACTGTATGCTCCAATGCAAGGGGCACAGGTTCGATCCCTGATGAGGAAACTAAGATTACACATGCCGTGTAAAATAAAATTACCAAAAAAAAAAGTTACATTTATAAAAAAAAGTCTAGATTTCTTTTTAAAAATTGGGAACCCTAGCAATGCTGAGCTGCTCATATAGACTAGCCTCAGCTGGTAGAGGAGACCAGCAGCTACTTGCTGGCCATACAGTTTGCCACAGTCCCCACCACTCCTAATTATGCCTGTCCAGTCAGAACTCCTTTGCTAGAGGAGTTTCCCTGCCTGGCTCTTGTGGGCACCTGGCCAGGGTGGTGACCTACCTTCTGGAACTTGGCAGCCTCTCTCTCAGGAGAAGCTTTGTATCACCTCTGGCTCTCACCTTCAGGCTGCTGCTGGCCAAGGAGAGACCCCCGGGAGCCAGCTCCCTCCAGGCTCATCATCCCTCTTCCTCTCTCAGCTCCAGCGGTTCAAGCGCTCTCTTTCTCTCAAGACCATCCTCCGAAGTAAGAGCGTTGAGAACTTCTTATTTCGCTCCGGCTCTGAGCTTAAGTGCCCCACTGAGGTGCTGCTGACGCCCCCGACCCCGCTGCCCCCTCCTACCCCACCACCAGCCTCCGCAGACCGGGGCCTGCCCACCCCCACCCCATCCCCCTGCCCAGTCCCACGCCCCTTGGCACCACTCAAACCAGTGAGGCTGCACAGCTTCCAGGAACACGTCTTCAAGCGAGCCAACCCCTGTGAGCTGTGCCACCAGCTCATTGTGGGTAGGTGCTTGGGTGGCAACAGAAGGGGCCAGGGTGGGTGTGGGGAGTGGGCCCATGCAACGGACTGCCTGATGTCGAGGCTGCAGCTATTCATGGTCCCCAGACCTAACTTTGCCCCTCCACGTGGGCGGACACATAGCACCCTTGAGGGTGGGTGGGGTCTCAGGATTTACTAACAACTCAGGCTTCAGAGTCAGCTCCATCCTGACTGTATCGGGGTCAGCGCTCAGAGCTTGGCCCCAGGCTGGCGTGAGGAAGCCCAATCCCTTGCTCCCCCCACGCCCTAACCTACCTCCTTTGCCCCTTCCCCATGGATGTAGCCCGTCTTGACTGCCCCCTGTCACTGACCGCCCATCTTGTTCTTCCCAGGAAATTCCAAGCAGGGTTTGCGGTGTAAGACATGCAAAGTCAGCGTCCACCTCTGGTGCTCCGAGGAGATCTCCCACCAGCAATGCCCAGGCAAGACGGTGAGTGGGGACCACCTGGAGATGGCTGACTCATGCTCCCAGGCTTGGCTTCTGGGGCTCTGAGTGCCACTCAGGGCTGATTCCTCAGGTCGAGGGGTGCTTGGGCTTGGGGAAGGCCAGGCTCTCGGAGGCCGTGACCTCTCCATACCCTCTCTCTGCCTGCTTTTGCCACAGTCCTCCTCCTTCCGCCGCAACTTCAGCTCCCCACTCCTGGTACATGAGTCTCCACCAGCCTGTGCCATGAGCAAGGAGTCCCCACCCACTGGTGAGTGTCCAGCATTGCCCCTCATCCCTGCGGTGTGAGGAGAGACCCACACACTCCTCAGATGGGCTTTGAGTTACACTGGCACTGCCTGTTCTTAGCACTGCTACCACTCCCTTTTAATTTTTTTAGATTTCTCTTCATCTTCCCCTCCCCCTAATTCTTTGGATGTTCCTGTCCTGAATGTAGAGTTGATTCATCCGTTC
Source organism: Budorcas taxicolor (assembly GCF_023091745.1). Lineage (NCBI taxonomy): Eukaryota > Metazoa > Chordata > Mammalia > Artiodactyla > Bovidae > Budorcas > Budorcas taxicolor. The sequence continues at coordinate 39,419,987 of NC_068928.1, read as the reverse complement.
ATCCATCCATCCGTCCTTCAACAAAAGCTTTATAGAGCACCTGCTAAGCGCCAGGCACTGTGCTAGACACAGGAATGCAGTCCTAAGGAAGGTGGCGCTCATGGTCTAGTAAGGGAGCTAGACACGCAATAGATAGTCACACACGTCATCAGTGAGCCACCGTTTGGTGAATGCCTGAAACCGAAGGATAGGAAACAAAGGGAGGACAAAAAGGCATCCACCTCATCCGCAGAGACCAAGAAGGCATCCAGGAGACCTGAAGGGAATAGGGAATTAACCTGAGGATCTGGGGAAGACCAGTGTGGACAGAAGGCAGGCCGGAAGCAGAAAGGGGCAGAAAAAGGACAATGAGGCTGGGAGTGAGAAGGTGAGATAGAACTCTGGGTGCGGGGCCTTAGGGTCCCTTTTAAGAGTGTTCTTTGAACTTTATTCTTTTTTTTTTTTAAGTTTAATTTATTGAAGTATAGTTGATTTACAACATTGTGTTAATTTCTGCTTTACAGCAAAGCGATTCAGTTATATACATTCTTTATATATATATACACATTCTTTCTCATATTCTTTCACATTATGTTTTATCACAAGATATTGAATATAGTTCCCTGTGCTATTCAGTAGGACCTTGTTGTTTATCTGTTCTGTATATAACGGTTGGTATCTGCTAATCCCAAACTCCCAGTGCATCCCTCCCCCACCCCTCCTCAGTAACCACAAGTCTTTGGATTTTATTCTAAGGTCAATTTTTGTGTTTTTACAAGAGCATTCTGGCTACTATGTGGATTGGAGGGGCTGGAGAGAAGCAGGGAGACCATGGGGAAGCTAGGATGGTTGCCAGTTTGGTAACTTGGATCAGGCTGGCAGTCGTGGAGATGGAGAGAAGTGAGCAGATGCTAGACTTGTTTGGGAGGCAGGACGAGGTGATGGAGTGAACATGGGCGGTGCAGAGGGCGAGGGGTCGAGGATGCTCCAGGCTTGTGCCTGGGTACCATGGGAGGACATGGAGTTCTCACTGCAGTTAGGGAGACCTGGGAGGGGCAGGTGAGGGGCATGCAGAATTCACTTTAGGGCTGGCTGAGCAGGCCTTGATGGTGACTCCTCGGCAGGGGCCAGCGGGAAGGTAGACCCTGTGTACGAGACCCTGCGCTATGGCACCTCCCTGGCCCTGATGAACCGCTCCAGCTTCAGCAGCACCTCTGAGTCCCCCACAAGGAGCCTGGTATGGGGAACACCAAAGGGAGGGGGCAGGGGTCCCAGAGGGTCGGGGGCTGAGCCCTCCCCTCTCTGTGTCCCCAGAGCGAGCGGGATGAGCTGACTGAGGATGGGGAGGGCAGCATCCGCAGCTCAGAGGAGGGCCCTGGCGACAGCGGTGAGTGGGGTTGGGGAGCAGGGGCAGGAGCGGGGCACAGTGGGGGCCACCACCTGCAGCCTCACACTCTGGCCCCACCGTGGCATCTGCAGTATTCACACCCCCAGCCGAGAGCGAAGGGTCAGGACCAGAGGAGAAGAGCCCAGGACAACAGGTGAGGTTGGGGTGGCTTTGAGCCTTGGCCGGCCAGGTGGAAAGGGGACATCCTTCTCCTTGTCACTGATCCCTAGGTGGGTGAGAGCATGCTGAATAGGAGTCTCACTGTGCCATCATTTGTCCTCAGTCTACAGGGATGGGCAATGCTAGGGTCAGTAGGCATGGGAGGCAGGGGTGTTACCCCTCCCAACGCTGACCCATGCCTGTTGAGCCCACTCCTACTCCCAAGGGTGGGCAGTTCCAGTGCAGCAGGCAGAGGAGGCGCCCCCTTCCCATCCCTGGCCCAGTCCCTCAGGGGTGTATGGGCACAGCAGAGAGGAGACTCTGACCTCTCTCTGTCACTGTCCCATATCCTAGCCCCCGGGTAGGCAAGATCAGGGGAAGGGGAGAGTGGGTGGAGTAATAAAGGTGTCCTTCCCCCACCATGACCCTGAGCTTCTTCGCAGCCCCCCAGGCCTGCCCTCCGGAAAGATGTGGGGCCCATGTACTCCTACGTGGCGCTCTACAAGTTCCTGCCCCAGGAAAAGAATGACCTGGCCCTGCAGTGAGTCCCCCAGCTGCCCCGCCTCTCTCCCACCCCCACCCCGATCCCGGGGGCTGCCTGCCTCCAACCTCAGGGCCCTGCGCTCCCAGACCTTGCAACAGGAGTGTGAGGGGGACCTTCAGGAGCCTCCGCCTGGCATGCTGGAGGCTACTGAGCCCCCAAATGAGACAGAGGGGCCAGAGTCCAAGAGGCTTGGTACTGATGCCCGGCCTCTGTCCTAGATAGTGCCTGTGTACCTATGGTCACACAGAGGCCATCGAGTGCCCTTGCAGGGGACCTGGGGGTCTAGGACTGTTGGGATGCAGGGCGGGCAGGTCCCTCCTGCCCCACATGCTACCCCTCCCCCCACACTCTCTTGTCCCAGGCCTGGAGACCGGATCATGCTGGTGGATGACTCTAATGAGGACTGGTGGAAGGTGATGTGGCAGGGTGGGGAGCAGAGGGTGAGCGGTGGTAGGCACCCGACTAGCCCAGACCCATGGAGGGCACTTTCCCTAACACCCACCCCCCCTTCCTCCACGACCTAGCCAGGCCTAGGCTCACCCTCAGGTCGTGCCTTTACTTCTCCCCTCTGTGCCCCAGTCTTGGCCCTCTGCCTACCTTGTGCCCTTCCCAACCCAGAAGCCCCCCAACTAAGGGCTCAAACACAAAGAACCCAGGATCTACAGGATGATGGCATTGGCTCTGAGTGGATATTAGGCCTAGAGAAAGCAGCTGGGGTTGGGGCAGCACAGCGCTCACTGCCAGCCTCATTCCAGGGCAAGATCGGCGACCGGGTTGGCTTCTTCCCAGCTAATTTTGTGCAGCGGGTGAGACCAGGCGAGAACGTTTGGCGCTGCTGCCAACCCTTCTCCGGGAACAAGGAACAAGGCTACATGAGCCTCAAGGAGAACCAGGTGAGGACCTGGGCCCTGCATGGCTGGAGAGGCTGGCGTAGGAGGCAGATAAGTGGCAGGAACGTGGGCGAGCACCCTAGAGGAGGAGAAGGCTTGGAGCCTGGGGGCAGGAGGGAGAGCAGATTAGAAGCAGTGGGACAGGGGACTTCCCTGGTGACCCAGTGGTTAGGATTCCAGGGTTTCACTACCATGGGCTAGGTTCAATCCCTGGTCGGGGAACTGAGATTCTCACTAAGAAAAGAGAGAAGCAGCAGCAGTGGGACTGCTGGGAACCGGGCCTGGTGGCCAACACAGGCATGGGCTCAGTTATGTTAGTTAGAGACAGCTGGGGGAAGAGCGTTGGTGTAGGAGTCCAGAGGCTTAGGTCTGAACGTTATTGTCAACCACGGGCAAGTCCTTTCCCCACTGTTACCTCCTCTGGGAAATGGGGAGTTTGTCAGGGACATTAGATCAGCTGATCTCAAAGGTCAGCCCCGAAGTGCTACTCCGTGTCTGCTGTCCACTTGGTTCTTGCTGCTGTGCCCTGGATTCTCATGGGATCTGCTCCCATCACCCCGGCTCCAGCCACATCTGATGCTGGTCCCATCATCCCTTGGGATAGGCCCCATGGGAGGCATCAGCAGGACTCGGGTCCAGGGAGGCAGGCAGTGCCAGGCCTCAGCGTTGTGTCTCTCCCGCTCAGATCTGTGTGGGTGTGGGCAGGAGCAAAGATGCTGACGGCTTCATCCGCGTCAGCAGTGGCAAGAAGCGGGGCCTGGTTCCAGCCGATGCCCTGACCGAGATCTGAGAGAAGCCAAGAGAACCCAGAAGCTGCCTCTGCCCATACCCAGCCCTCCTAGCTTCTGGCCCCTCGGGGGGTTCCCTCTGCTCCTCTCCCAGGGGCCATTCACCATGGCTTGGGAGCTTTCTGTACTGAGAAAGGTGTTATTTCTGGGGTCCTGGGGTGCCCTGAAGAGGTTGCAGCTCTGAGACTTGGGGGTGGGGAGGAGGAGAAAGTGGGAGGCAATGGCAAAACTCTAGGTGGGTCCCCCCGGTCCAGTTGCCATGCAGAGTCCACAGCCCTGAGAGGAAGTTCCTGAGGAACGTCTGGGCTGCCTCTTCCAGAGAGCCTACCCCTGCCCACCACACCTTTGCATGCCTGACACCCCTCTCCTCACAGAGCCTCTGCTTGGGCCCTTGTATGTGTGACCCTGCAGCTGTCACTTTGGGAGTGGGGCCCTCCTGGGTCCCTCAGCCCCAGCTCTGGGTGGGGAGGGAGCTCAGGGCTGTGGGAGGACCCTGGTCTTATCACCTCTGTCACTCCATCAACTCTCAGGAAAGTTCTGTGGCTCTCTCTCCTGTTACTTGAAACTTGGGTGGACAGAGGAGGGGAGGGCTGAGGTCTGGGGAGAGTGTGGCAAATCAGAGGCTGTCCCCTCCAGTAGGACAGTCACCACAGAGCAACCTCACTCTACCCTTGTTCACTGGGAGAGGACACATCCAAGAGCGGCCTGCACACAGAAACCCACCGGCCCACCTGATCAAAACAATCCCCATTTCACTGTCAGGACTCTGAACGCTCAGTTCCTGTCCCAGGCCTTGTCAGGCCTGCCCCAGGAACCCCACCCTCAGGACTGACCCTGCAATAGCCCTCCCTTACCCCCTCACTCGGGGCTTTGTGGGGGACAAGACTGCCGTTGCAGGGGGCCCTTTTTCTGGCTGCATCTGGTCCCTTTTCCAGGACACAGCCCTGGGAGGAAGCAGGAGTGGGAGACTGACAGTGAATTCTGTTTGACCACCAGAAAGGGAAGGGGGTAGGCATGCTGGGGGAGGGGGTGTGTGGGGACACGCAAAGAGGACCCCTCCCTTGCAGGCTGCTTTTCTCTGGTGCCAACCTCCCTTTCCTCCCCAAGCTCTGAGCCTCCTCTTGTGCCCTTGATAGTGCCAGCCAATGCCACCCCCATCCTGGGCACAGTCACACCCTCCCATGTGGTGGGAGGGGCACACGCTCCTACCCACTGGCCCCTGCCCCACCTCTCCCTCGCAGAGGGGAAGGAACTCAAGCCACACTGCCCTGTTTGCTGCCATGAGGCCCCCCCCAGCAATATCCCAGGGGCGGGCCCAATGCCCACTGTACATGAGGCTGCATGAGGAGTCTGCTGGGGCATTGCTGAGCCCCCAGACTCCTAATTAAATGTTTCTTGTCCCAACCTAGCTGTTCTGTGTATCTATCAGCTTGGGTCAGAGGAAGGGAAGGGGTGGGCGGGGCCTGGGGGTGTGGTGGGTGTGGACCAAAATAGGAGAGAGTCTGAAGGTGGAGAATGCGTTCATCTCTGAAAGGAGGGATACAGGGGCTGGGCTGGCCCTGACAGTGAGGGTCCCCACGCCTCCTCACTCCAGATCTGAGGAAATGGAGGAGGAGGTTTGGGGGACGCTGGAGGGAGAGAGAGTGGGGCTGCGGTCATTTTCTAGATCGATGTGGACCTGCGTCGCGCAGCGGGCGGGCATGCACCTCCGCGTTTCTGCCCACCCAGAGGTGCCTCCGGAGACCAGCCGAACCCAGGGTCTGGCGGCCTCAATATCCACCCGAGATCAGCCTCGCCCCCGCAGCCCCCTAAGCCCGAGGCAGATACGTTGGCGGACCGTGCGGCCCTGAGATGACTCAATCACGCCCATCATTGGGAGCCTGGCACAAGGGGGCCCCAGTGGCGCCCCTCCCGCCGCGGTGCCCGCCGCCCACCTGCTCGGCAGAGCTGCCTTTCCCCTCCGGCACGCCGGGCCGCGTCATCGCCCAGGCGAGCAAGTCCTGGGCTATTTATAGACAGAGGGGCGCGCGGAGGGAGGGAGAGGCGGGCTGCGGAGGTGCCAGGGCAACCGCGTGCCGCCAGAATGCAGAACGGGTGGGGGGCCTGTTCCTCCGGATAGGCACCCATCCGGTTAACAGGCCCCCCACCCGGTTCTGCCCTCCAGACCCCCACCTCCAAATCAAGATGGGCCAGGTGAGACCAGTCCCTGGGTGCCCAACCATGCTTGCTTTGGTCCCTTTCATCCAGGAATGATGGGGGTGGGGAGGCAGCAGAGGAGCAGGAGGAAGGTGACTCCCCTTCCTAGGACCCTTGATGGTGGGATTGGATAAAAGGGTCACAGACCCAGTGGAAAGGCTTATAAAGAGGGGAACTCACACAAATAGACACCTACTGTGTCTGGGAAACTGTGCCAGGACTTACTTTACCTCTTAAGGACCCAGTGAGGAAAGTGGTGGTGTCCCCTTTTCACAGATGATGGAACTGACTTCTAGAGATATTAGGTGGCTTGCCCATGGTCAAACAGATTATCCAGCCCAAACTTGTCCCTTTTTTACACGGAGCAGCTGAGGCCCAGAGCAGACTCATTACTTGCCCAAGGTCACCCAGCAAATTAATGGTTGAGCTGGTTTCAGAAATTCTATCTCTTGCTTCCCAGTTCAACTCTTCCCCAACTTGACCCTGGGTTCTTCAGGGCCTTAAACCAGTATGATGGAAACAGAGACCCCTGGAGATGCTGGAGGGGCTCCAGGGCTCAAGACTTCACCCCCTGGAGACAGTCAGAGACTTTCAGCCAAACCTTCTGAACACTCGCTTATGTCCGTACCAGCCGGCAGCTGGCCTGGACCCCCGCCTCCCGCCAGCTCATTTGCCGCACTGCTGAACACAGCAGCTTTCTCGGGTGGCTGAACCACCCTACAGCAGGCTCACAGCCTGGGGGCTGGGAACAGCTGGTGCCCCCGCTGTAGCCGCGGTGCTCCTCGGTGGCCACTCTGGGGGTGGCAGGAGTAGCAACACCATTGGCCTGGGGTGGAGGATGTTCAGCAACCTCCTGGTGGTGCCCACCCACCATTTGGCTGTTGTCTGTGCCCTCTGTCCCCCGATCTCAGCCTGAGCTTTTCCTGGGCAACCTGAGGGATTAAGGTTATCTAGGTTTAGGAGAGATGCAAAAAGGGGGGAAGTCTGGGGGCCAGAAACATGAGGCCTAAAAGGGCAGAAAGATGGAAACCAGAGATGGAGGCAGGGAGATGCAGACAGAGTAAGGCCCCCCCATCTTACTAGCCCTACTGTCTCTGGCGCCTTCAGCCTTCCCCCCTCCCCCACCTCCTTAACACCCCCTCCCCAGTGCTTAGGATGTTGGGGGCACCTGCTCAAGAGTGCGAGGAAGACAGCGCATACCTCCAGCCTCATCTCTCCCTGTGCTTTGGGGAGCCAGCCCAGGTGGTTCATCTTTTCACCTCAGAGCGAGCACCAGGGACCTTAGCCTTTCTCCAGGCACAGCAGCTGTGCTTGTACCTGTCAGGTGCAGCCCACTCTGAGTCACCCTCCCTCTCACCCATGCACATCTGAAGGAATCAAAGGTGGGTGCTGGTGTTCAAGCCAAGCTTGGATTCTGGGGGCCCTTCCAGGCTTCAGTTTCCTTCTCCAGAAATGGACTTGCTTAGGGAGTCTTTACTTGGGGCCATGAACCCCTTTAAAGGGTATGCAAAATTATATGATGGGACCAGTTGCAAGCTCTTGAGAGAATGGACATGTCTTTTTCTCTTGGCTGTGTTGGGTATTTGTTGCTGCACGCGGGTTTTCTCTGGTTGTGGTGCGTGGGTTTCATTGCAGTGGCTTCTCTTGCTGCGGAGCACAGTCCCTAGCGTGCGAAGGCTTCAGTAGTTGTGGCGTGTGGGCTCAGTAATTGTGGCTCATGGACTTCTTTGCTCCGCAGCATGAAGAATCTTCCAGAACCAGGGATCGAACCTGTGTCCCTTGCATTGGCAGGTAGATTCTTAACCACTGGACCATGACGAAAGTCCTGAATGGACATGTCATTTCATTAGAACTTCTCAAGGCTCCAGGACTGGAAGAGATCCAGTGATTACTTTAGGGGATCTGTCTGCTGAGGGGGCCCTCCCAGGCACTGCCTGGAAAGGGGTTAGAGGCCGGTGGTGGAAAGAGGTAACCTTAGCCCTGGAGTGAACTTCAGAAAGAAGTGATTAAATGCAAGCCTTCCCAAGAGATAGGCTCCTACAACCTAATTCGTCCCTCCCCCTCCCTTCAGCCCCTCACCAAAGTAAGGCAGTTTCCTATATCTTCAGTGACCTGTGGTCTGGCTTGCCTTGTGGCTCAGATAGTAAAGAATCTGCCTGCAGTGCGGAAGACCTGGGTTCATTCCCTAGGTTGGGAAGACTCTGGAGAAGGAAATTGCAAGCCACTCCCGTATTCTTGCCTGGAGAATCCCATGGACAGGAGCCTGGCGGGCTACAGTCCATGGGGTTGCAAAGAGTCAGACACGACTGTAGGACTACCACTTAACTTCGTTTCGGTGACCTGTGAGGGAATAGCACCATCTCCTGGTCCATGATGGCAACCCTTTTCTGTGAGGGCGACTCAGGAGCCCCAGTGAAGGTTCTAAATGTCCTTTCTGTCATCTCTTTCTTGCCTGGAGAAGGCGGAGGTGGGTGGCCTTCATGTCCTTCCTCTTCTGGTCCAGGCATGGTAAGGCGTCTCATGCTCCAGGCAGCTTGGGGATAGCCCTTCCTCCAGGCCACAGCTTCCCCATTTGGAATGACAGGCTTACAGCAGGTCCTATGGACACACTATGCACAGGCTGGTATGGTGGCAACCCCAAATCAGTGTTCTCTCAGCCCAGGTTCTGATGCACATGGGTGGTGGTCGAGGTTGTCTGGACTATTGTATCTGCGCCTCCCTGCCTTGGGTTACCCATCTCCCTACCTGTCCAGACTGGACAAGGAGACTACAGGCAGAGATGGGGACAGGTCTGCTGCCCTCAAGATCACTTTAGCCCTGCCTTTCCCATACCAAATGCAGATTATTACACACCCTGAAGACCCCTTCCTGGCCTTCTCATTATTCCAAAAGAATTCCTCCTGAAGACAGGTGGAAGGCAGGGAAGTAAGCAGGAGGGGCACCAGTCATAGCTGTTCCCCTTTCCTTCCCACTTCTCACCGAGGCTGACACTTCTGTATTTAATTGGTTGACTGATTCCTTCCACCTGGACACCAGTCCCTCAAACTGTTACCCACTCAAGATATTCAAGTCAGCTCTTCCAGGTATCCTCCACTGTGACTGGATCCTTTTGACCATCAAAGACATCTCTTGCCCAGTCTTCCAAAGCTTGAGGCCTGGGAACCAAGCCAGGTTATTCATCTCAAATTCATTCTCCCCACCCCTAATAATGCAACACTAATTCAGGTTGAACAGGTGACTCCCAACACGTGGCTTAACCTCTTCTGAAAATGGAGAAGCAAATATACTATTTTATGTTAGACAATCAATGCAAGTCAATGTAAATGCCTCAGTATTTGGCTCAGAGCACATACTTTATTGAAAAATTTATTGGTTATTACTACCATATAACAGGGAAAATAAAACCTACTTCTCATTTGCAGAGTATAAAGTTAACCCAGAATAGCTTTGACAAGTGTGTGTTATGTGCCTTTGTTCCAACTCTTGCCAAGAGTCTTTTTTGGACCTTTTGATGGGCTTCCCTCGTGGCTCAGCTGGTAAAGAATCCACCTGCAATGCAGGAGACCTGGGTTCCATCCCTGGGTTGTGAAGAATCCCCTGGAGCAGGGACAGGCTACCCACTCCAGTATTCTGGCCTGAAGAATTCCACGGACTGTATAGTCCATGGAGTTGCAAAGAGTTGGACACGACTGAGCAACTTTCACTTTGATGATTATAAAGCAAAAAACAAAAACAGGAAACAGTACTGCTAAGGACAGGAAAGAAAAAAAGGTTTAGAAATTTAAAATAGGGATGCTCAAGATGATGGCTTCAGTTCTATCTCAATAAGGCTGTCTGAAGAGCTCAGGCAGCAGCCAGCGGTTCAGGTTCAGATCATACCTTCTGGACCAGTGGTGGTTCAGTCCCCACTGTCCTGGGGTTCCAAGGCAGCAGACTGCAACTTTGAACCTCAGTGCAGTTGAGGAGCACAAGCATACTATTTTCTGTCGCTTTTAATTAATGTGACAACTCACAACTGAATACCAACCAAAAACCAACATCTGAGGCCACTCATACTCTGCTCCAAAGGGCAGTTTTGAGGCACAATATCCGAACCCTGGGTAGAAGTCATTCCTCCCCTCCCTTCAAAGTACGCCCCACGTGCCATGGATGGAGGGGGCATGAGCCTGACCAGAGGCTAGGAGTCAAGGAAGCAACACACCAGGAACCCAGGGAAGGGTCTGTATCCCAGTCCTCAGTTCTGGTCCTGTAAACAGTGAAAACCCCACTGAAGACTTTGGAAGCAGAGAGTTAGGCAGATAAAGGCTTGTCTTTTATTGAATGAGTGATCTATGCAATTGCCGAGGCCACTATGTACAGAGAAGAGGGGGAGAACTTTATTTCTTGGTCTCTTCCTCCTTGGACAGAGTCTTGATGATTTCCTCCTTCTTGGCCTGGAGCCGCTCTTCACGGCGCTTGCGCGCTTCCTTGGTCTTAGACCTGCGGGCCTCAGCCTGGTCCCTGGAAAAGAGAAGATAGGTGAGCTGCTGGGGACACCAAAAGCTGAGTCAACTAACCAACAGCCCCACACTATCCCAACACTGATGGTGGGTGGTGCGTGGGTGTGTACAAGACACAGCAGTATGTATCTCTAACACAACAGCTGGACAGACTGCATGGAAGTTAAAACTAGACATTAGCATATTTTAAATGCCTCACAACTTACGCCAGAAGCTTCTTGCGAGCCTTGTCTGCCTTCAGCTTGTGGATATGTTCCATGAGAATCCGCTTGTTTTTGAACACGTTACCCTTCACCTTCAGGTACAGGCTGTGATACCTGTAGGGTACAAGGGTTATTAAGAGGTTCTGGTCAGCAATGGCATCAACAGAGGTGGGCCTGTGATCTGCTCTTCTACACAAGGCCCCTAAGCATGTAGAGTTCCTGTCCTCTCCCCTCTTGGTGCAGAGGATTCTTTCCCTCATCCAAGACTTTCTGCACAATTAGGAGACAGAGAGCTCACTTGGCAGATCTTGGGCTACCCTGATGGTGTATGCAGGGAAGATCAAATGGAAGAACGTTCCTAAGAAAAGTGTAAGACACATGGCTCTCCGCCCAAGGCCAATGAAACAGAGCTTGCATCTGTGTAAAGAACAAGTCATCAAAGCAGCAATGGATCTTGGTGAGCCCAAGAGAAGGTACTTACATGTGGCGGTCAATCTTCTTAGATTCACGGTATCGTCTGAGCAGCCGGCGCAGAATTCTCATCCTCCTCATCCACGTTACCTTCTCGGGCATTCGAGCATTGGCAGTACCCTTTCGCTTACCTAGGAGGAAGAAGAGTCAGGATCACCATAGTACATCTGGGTTACTAGAGCCAGCTGATTAGTCACAACAAGAGCAACTAACTTCTGCAACACTGAGTCATGTACCAAAAGTTGTACCTCATCTTAAGTAGCATTATTTCCATTTTACAGATGATCTCAAGTATTAAACTTCTTTCATTTACTCAATTTTCAAAAAAGCAGAAACAAGGCAATTATCTTTCATTCACTTCAGGCAGAATGTGAATACTCCAAGGCATGCACTGAGGCAGCCTGCACCAGGTAAGCTGGAAGATCTTAAAAGGCGGTGTGACCTTCATCTCCCCAGATCATGCTGACTTTACAAAGTGATGTCAGGATTTATACGATGACATTTCCCAAGTATCCAGTAGAATCCTTGGCAAGGTATAGGTGCTCAATAAATAAGACCTCTTTCTACCAATACCATCAATTCCCACACCAGTGGCAACATTCTGATTTGCAGACAGGAAAACACACTAAGCATCATGGACTAAGAAAAGGGTTCAAAATAAGTCAGAATGGGGAAAGATTCTTAATCTATCCCAGTCTAGATTTAATCACCTATCTTTCCCGAAGTCTTGGAATAAACAGAACGTACTTACCTATACCCATATGCCTGCCCTTCCGGCGAGCCAAGGTGTTTTTCCGGCATCGAGCCCGGGAATGGACAGTCACAGGCTTCCGGATGATCAGCCCATCTTTGATCAGCTTCCGGATCTGCTGGCCTGGGAAATCACAATATACCTGGTCAGTCAGGTGGGCCCTAATCCCACCAGGCATAACTCAAGAGTCCAAACAGGACATGACAGAGGCATGGCTCACATCCCTGGTTTTCAAAAATGGTGCAAACAGGGGGACCTTCTATTTCTTTCCTAAAAAAAACAAAACAAAAAAAACTTCTATCCTTTTAGATGCTAATAGCACTCAAAATATACGTATTTGGGGATATGTGATCAAAATAGTATACAGATATGACCTAGTCCATCAGATTCTGTTTCACCTATTAGCTACCAGTCTAAAATAAGGATTTTCTGAGCACATATTACAATACCACAAACCCAAACAGAAAAAGAATTTCCCTGATACTGACAAAGATTCCTGCTAAACTTTCATCAGCTCCTGAAGCTTCTCACAGGCCAATCTGTACACTTCCTTAAAGAATCCTGTTAGGTCAGTTCAGCCAGAAACCCCCTAACCTGTTTCCTCTTAAGATTTTTCTTTATTTAAAAAAATATTTATTGTAGTTGACTTACAATGTTAATTTCTGCCATACAGCACAGTGACTGTTGTACATATATATACACACACACGTTTTCATATTCTTTTCCATTATAGTTTGTCATCCTCTTAGTAATTTTTCATCCACTGACCCCCTTCACCATGCTCCTTGGCTATAAATTCCTACTTGCCCACTGTATATTCTGATTTGAACTTCCCAATTCATCACTTCATTTCCTTGGCCATCTCTACACCACAGCCACCCCTGCCCCTCCGGCTGAGTCCCTGTACTATCTCTCCAAAAATTTCTCACATAGCTATAAAACAGAACATCCACTCTAGTGATATTTATTAATGTTAACACAGAGTGGTTGCCATCAATTTCCATCCTGTCATTCTGGCAAAGGTCAGGAAGAGAACCTCTGGCAATCCATATTTTCATGACTCCTCCATTTTATGAGACTCCCCCCACAACCCCGGACTGTAAGCTAGCCTATGTTAACAGTCAACATAGTTGTCACCTTTCATTGCACAAAGGATGAGAAATGGGGAGGGTAAAGAAGGAACGCAGACCCCAAGAACTCACGGGAGTTGGCATTGGCGATTTCATTGGTCTCATTGGGGTCCAACCAGACCTTCTTCTTGCCACAGCGAAGGACACTGGAGGCAAGCCTCTTCTGAAGCCTGAGCATACTGTGACGAACAGAAAACACTCTCAGGTCCTGGAAACCATAGCTGGGCGCATCCCCAACAAAACCTGCTCACCCCACGTAGACAACGTCTGTGGGTCTCTTTTCCCCTCTAGAAAATAAGATTAACGAATAAAACTGGAATGTAGAGTGGGCTGACGCCTTTTCTGGTACCCAGCACGAAAAATAGTTTAACGTTAAGAATCTGTGGCCAGTGGACTGTTTCCTCAGCTCGTTTTTTATCTCAGCAATAAACTAGCTTTAAAAGTTTTCTTAATGATGGTTCTAAGGGGCAGAAGACATCAAAATGCTAGGATCGCCTCACTTTTGGCAGGCAGAGGCTTGGGGCCTATTTGCGGCCTGTCCTACTTCACATGGAAGCAGAGATGGGCTCGGAGTCACAGATTGCCCCAGCGAGTTAAGGGAGCCACGGCCCAGTCCCCGCCGCCGCCTTTCCTCTGCCCGAGTGGGTCGCCTCAGACACGTGCAGGGCGCGTAGCCAGCCCTCCCCCGGCCTAGAGTTCCCGGGACGTCCCCCTACCCACCTCCCCTCGAGGCCGGGCGCTAGTGTGCTCCAGTTACCCCAAGCTCCAGGACCAGCCGCTTCAGGGAAGCCTCTGCCCTGTCTTTTCCCGTATGGGCCGCGGTACCGAGCCCCGCAAAGCAAAAATCAACCAGAATCCAGCACCCGAAAGCGCTTACCTCATGGCCGCGGCCGCAGCGGCGAAGGGAAAGAACTTGCCCTCGCTAGGCTCCTCCCATTATCTGTGAAGGGGAGAGTCCATCACCCGTTCCGCTTTCGCCCGTATTCCCGTTCGGCCCTTTCATATTCCGCCACCTTATACTTACTTATATATTCTGAAAAGACCCAGAGTAATAGAAGTCCAACATCAGGAGTCGGTTTTAAACTTTAAAACATGGAAAATATCCCCCTTCGGTATGCCAAAGTGGTATAGTCCGACTTCCTATTAGGCATGCGCAGCGAGGGTAACCGATGACGTGCGTAGTGGAAGCCGGAAGTCAGCTGGATTGCGCAGGCGGGATAAAGGGGCTTTGCTAGAGTGGCCTATTCCTCCCAGGTGTAGTGGGTTCTGTGGAAGGATGTTTTATTAATGGGGGTAGAGGGGCGGGGGGTGGGGTGGGGAGGGAATGAAGCAAGAGAGAATGAGCTCAGATACCAGACAAAAGCAACCTTTTATTCACTCTCCCAGTAACTGGGGAGCCCTGGAGTGCAGGACATTAGTTTTTGAGCCACTGTGGTCCTTAATTACTTAGTGCCTCCATTTCCTCCTCTGTATAGTGTGCCTGTATAGTTGTATCTAATTTGCAAAAGAAGGCGTTAAGGCAAGCTCCATGATGGCAGGAACCGGTCTTGGCTGTGGCTCATATAGCTTGGCACATAAGTAAGCACTTGAGAAATAGCAAGGAATGAAAGAATAGTTGGAAAGTCTTTTTAAAAAATCAAACGACAGGACCTCTCATAGTTCCTTCTTCTTGCCTCGGAGAACCGAAGGGCTTGGTTAAGAACCCAAGGAGAACATTCCCGGGTACAAGAAACAAAAAGCTGAGTTCTGGTTCTAACTCCTTAACTTTGCTCCAGCTGGTAACCCCATATCTATCATCTGAACTTTCCTGGCTGCTACATAGAGCATGCATGCTAAGTCGCTTCAGTCGTGTCCTACTCTTTGTGACCATTTGGGCTGTAGTCTTCCAGGTTTCTCTGTCCATGGTATTCTCCAGGCAAGAATACAGAAGTGGGTTGTCATTTCCTCCTTCAGGAGATCTTCCTGACCAGGATATCTAACTTTCTTCTGTTATGTCTCCTACATTAGTAGGTGGGTGCTTTACCACTAGGGCTAGCTGGGAAGCCAGCTAAATAGTGCTGATGAGGTCCAAAAGAGGAAGGGAAAGAAATTCCCTGATGGTCCAGAGGATTTGACTCTGTGCTTTCACTGCCTGAGGGCCCAGGTTTGATCCTTGGTCAGGGAACTAGGATCCCACAAGCAGTGTGGTGTGGCCATCCTCACCCCCTCAAAAAAAAAAAAAAAAGAGGAAGGGAATCAAAATTTATGCCACTTTCTCACAATAGAGAAATTGAAAACCCAGGTCTTTCTACAAAACCCAGGCCTTCCCTCTCATACCAGGCTCTCTTGTGTCCAAGGGAAAGATGGGAGCCCTGCTTAGGGTTGGATCTTAGGGCTGACCCACCCCTGTTGCAAAACCCAGGGTGAGAAGGAGGAGTCAGTGTATTCCACAGACTCCCCTCCAGCAGAACACAGCAGGTTGGCTTACTTTTAGAAGGGCCAGTTTTCAGGCTCTTAGCTCCCCAGTCAGGGATTAAACCTGGGCTTCCCTGGTGGCTCAGATGGTAAAGCGTCTGCTTGCAATGTGGGAGACCCCGGTTTGATCGCTGGGTTGGGAAGATCCCCTGGAGAAGGAAACGGCAACCCACTCCAGTACTCTTGCCTGGAAGATCCCATGGACAGGGGAGCCTGGTAAGTTATGGTCCATGGGGTCACAAAGAGTCAGACACGACTGAGTGACTTCACTTTCACTCAGCAGTGAAAGCATGGACTCCTAACCACTGGACTGCCAGAAAACTCCCAGCTTGGCTTATTTTTAGAGCCATCGAACCTGGGCAAATCTCCATTCTACTTCTCATTTCTCTTTTTTGTGGAGCCTGGGAAGGGGTCAAGTAAGGTGGTAACAGGTCCTCCTGTCAAAATTGACACTCTCCCTTCCCTACCCCACCCCTGCCCTGCACAGCATCTTACAGCATCTCCAAACATCTCAGAAACCCATCACTTAACTTCCTCTTCCTCCCAAAAATCCCAGGTGACAAAGACACCACAGTACCAGCAAACCCATTTTACAGGAGAGGTGTACTGATGTGCCCAGAGCCACACCACCAGAAAGAGCCTGAACCAAGTTGGCACTAAGGCCTCTTGCCAGAATCCTCTACTCCTTTTAGCTTCACAGATCATGGTGGTTGGGGTCCAGGCTTTGGATATCTGTCCCCAAATAAGGGATGAAGGGGGAAACAATTCCAGGTCACAGGGCATTAGATCTGATTTTCGCCACTCTCCAGTCTCAGCTCCACATTTCTTCCTCCTCTTCCCTCTCTACCCAGGAACACAGACCTCACGCAAGCCACCCCTGGCCTTTTGGAAAGGCTTGGGGTATAGCTATTAGCGCTAGGGCAATAGGACTCCTGAATCCCTGGGATTTCCTGTTGCTGTCTCTGCTGAACTCTGTTTGGACACCCTCCCCACCCCAGCTTCAGCCTCCAGCCATCCGGCACCAACCTATTGGGGAGGGAGGGTCCTTTCTGTTTGGCTCAAGGCGGCCTGGGACAACAATGGGGAGAAAGGAGTTAAAGCCGGGTCCCAGGATCACCAGGGCTGGGAAGTTCCGGTGGCCCAGCCTGGAATGGAATGGGGAGACCAGCTAGGAAGAGCGGTTTGGGACGGAAGCGGGGGGCGGTGCCAGCCATGCTAATCCGCGCTTCGGTTCCATCCGCGCTTGGCATCCGCTGGTAAACCGCACCCCCTCACCCCCCACACTCAGCCCCTTGGCAAGGTTTCTAATGTCCCCCAGAGTGGCCACCCTCACCCTAGGCCAGTCGGAGACCTGAGCTCGCCAGGAGAAGCGTGCGTCCCAGCAGCCTCCCTCCCATTGTCTGTGCAGAGCAAGCGGAGGGGCTGCGAGGGGCGGGGCCGCGACTGGCGGAGGGAGGGAGGGAGGGAGGGAGGGAGGGACGGGTGGGAGCGGAGGGGGCGGGGGGAGATGCTGAGCCTTCAGGGGCGGAGGAGGCGGCGGCAGCAGAGGAGAGAGCGGGAGGAGGGAGGGAACGCAGGAAGAGGGCAACCGAAGGCCGGGCCAGGTGGCTGGACCGGGTGCTGGCTACGCTGCTCTCGGTTCCGACGGCCTCTCTCATGCGTTGAGGGCGCCCGGCTGGGCCGGGCCGGCGGCCGGAGGGAAGGCTCCTCTCCATGGTCCAGAAGACCAGCATGTCCCGGGGCCCTTACCCATCCTCCCAGGAGATCCCCATGGAGGTCTTCGACCCCAGCCCACAGGTGAGGTGTGATGGCCGGGATCGAGGGAAGGGGGCCGCTCCCGTAGACCTTGTGGGGTCGGATCGAGGGGGGACCGGGGAGAAAGGGGTTATATGCCCGGCGTGGAGGGGAAAAGGCTCTGCGCCCCCCATCCCTGCCAGTGAATGATTGATGGGCGCTTGGCTGGGAGTTATGCTGCGGTTTTGCAGAGCGGGGAGGGGGCGGTCGGGCCGCCTGTCACCCTCGCCTCCTCCTCTCCCCCGCGTCAGGGGCTTTGCTCCTTGGGTACCGGCTCCAGTGGGTTAAGAGTGTGCGTGCTGGCGGCGGGATCCGGGGGTTGAGGGAGGCTATAGAGGGAGCTCAGGCAAAGGGGGCGACGCAGAGCACGCTCAGGGGCTCCGGGCGGGTGTGGGTGGAGTTGGGGTGGCACTGGGAGATGGCCGAGGCGGTGGTCAGAGGGCGGTGCCAGCAGGCCTTCAGAGCTGCGGACATTGGCCCTCGAGGGTGGGGAAGGGACCAGCACCGAGCTAGGCCCCCGTCCCAGCCACTTCAATTCCACCTCTATGTCAGACCACCTCCCCTCCCCCGACACCCGTGTTAGCCCTTCTCGACCCATCCCCCTAGCCCCAGAAAACGCCTCCAAAGTTTGGAAAGTTGGACGGATGCCAACTCACTGTCCTGGAGGAGAAGAAACTGTGTTACCTGGGGAAGGGGGGGGGGGTCTGCCTCCCCACCCCCACTCACACTTTTCGTGTACCCGCTGGTTACCCCCAAGAAGGGATATTCTTGAGGTGGAGGGTGCCGGTGGAGTGATCAGCAGAGTCTGGGGTGGTCGTGCCCAAGAATTTCTCTGGGACATGTCCTTTTCCATTCTGGCAACACCACAAGGGCTAGGACAGCATTAACTCTTTTCTTGCTGTGGCCAGCCTGGAGCAACTGTAACCACCATGATAGTATGGCTGATGGGCACGTGGGGCGGGGGGGTGTCAGATCAGACCTAAAAATACTTCCCTTCTCCACCCCAGGCCCCTTGGAGCCTGGGAGGCAGCTGACTGGGGCCTTCCTTTCAGCTGTCCCTTGTCCCTCTGGGTGCCACTCCCTTTTCCTAGCCTGGGATAGTGGTGATGTTGTGAAAGAGAGCCTTGTGCTCACTGGGGGAATCCTCTTAAATTCATAGGGATCCTCAGTACTAGAGGTTGGATATATGTCTGGTTTGAGAGAAGGTGAGGGAGGGAGGATTCTTGAAGGGTTCCCAGGTGTCTCGCCCATCTATCCATCCATCTCCTTGTACTCAAGCCCAAGGAACCAGAGCCTCTAGTCTGATTATGGCTTATCTAGCTTCTTTGGCAAAGAAACTCTAGGATGGAGGTTGTGGACAGTGGCTTGGAGGGCCTAGACCCTCAATCATCCCCTCTCACTCTAGATTGCCTGGGGGCCGATGTGTATATGTGAGTTGGGTAGGGCAAAGAAGCAGCCCCCTTCCCAGGAGGTCTGGAAATACTTGAATGGGTGGCTACTTGAGAGGTCAGGCAGTGTCCACGCCACCCAAGCTAGGAGCCTAGCCAGCGAGACTGAGCCCAGCTTCCCGGAGGCCCTTCAGGGGCTGTGTCCTCGGTTTTTCTTGGGGGAGGGCCAAGGGGCATTTAGATTTATGCAGCCTGGTGGGCATCAAGGGACAGGACGTGGGCAGTGGCAGCTGAGGGCTAGAGGGCTTGATGTCTCTTGCCCCCTTGGGAAGAGGTATGATCACTGTGATTGTGAAAAGGGGGCTGAAAAAGAGTCCTACCAGGATGAGGGGTGTGCTAAATCTTCCCCCATGGGTCAAGGTTGGGGTTAGATATTTACTTTCCAAATACAGTTTCATGTCCCCTCCCCTCCTCCCTAGAAATCTAATCGTTTTAGGTCTCTAAGACCAGAGAGCTGCAACTCCTCTCCCCACTCTGCAAAAAACAAGGCAAGAGTTGGGCTCAGGAAAGCCAAGCTGGGCCTGGGTTGGCGATTCCTCTTCTCTCTGGGGGCTATAGGCACATTCAGCCCCGGTCTGCTCCAGCTGAAGTGGAGAGGGAAGGGCACTTTCCCGGGGGCTCTCTCCACACCCCCAGCACTGCAGGCAGTCTCTCCCTTCCCCCCAGGCCTCTGCAGCCTGCCCAGCATCTTAATTAGCTTTGCTGCCTAATGAGCTTCCAGCTTCTCAGCACCTCCCCCTTCCCAACCTCTGACTTGGTTTGGGGGTTTCTGTGTGTGCTTCCTAGGGCTCTCTTGCTCTGTCCCCCACCCCATGGCTGTGGTCTGGGTCCTCCTTCTCCCTCGGGCTGTACCATCTCAGGAAGAAGATGGAGGGGCAGGCTCTTGAGACCAGGGAATGATATTGCCAAGGCTTGGCAGTAGTTCTGGACTTGATGGGATGAGGGCTGGGCAGGGGTCTTTGAGATTCTACTCTTGTCCCTTCCTGGCTTCTCCAGGGCAAATACAGCAAGAGGAAAGGGCGGTTCAAAAGGTCAGATGGGAGCACATCCTCGGATACAACATCCAACAGCTTTGTCCGCCAGGTAATGGGGAGGCTGGGTTGAGAGGAGGGAGGTGGCTGGTTGGTGGAGACCAGGATTGGTGAGCTGGGTCTGAGGCTTTCTCCAGGCACCCTCCCCCACGTCATTTGTTACCTGCCTAGAACCACCCATCACCCTTACACCCCATGACCTCTGCATATACTGTCAGCTGTACCCACTCCCTCAGCCCCCGCCCAGCCCCTCCCCCAGCACCAGGCACCAGCCCCTGCTGCCTGCCTGCGTCATCTCATTCAGGGACAGCCTGGCCTGCCTCCTTCTAGCTTGCTTCAGGCTGTCACCCACTCCCCCTGCCGGCTGTCTTCTTCCATGTCCTCCCCCAGAATCTGTGACAGCATGGGGTAGAGGGAGGTCCTACGAAATGAGGAGCCAGGACATTTGGGTCCCTGGAGCCCTGATTAGGTATGGATCGGGGGAAACGCCCTCCTCACATCCAGTTGTGACTGTTCTTTAATATGCAGAGAGAACATGTGTTGAGGGGGGTGGCGGAGAGGCAGCAGGAAGTTGATTTTAGAGAGGACTTCAACCCAGCACCCCTGAATGAAAGGGCAGGGGGTATAACTGAATGGCCCTCTGGGGTCTTCTGTTCTCAGTCAGGAAGTTGCCATTCTCATCTCTGTTCTAACTCTCAACCCCAGGCCATCTCAGGCTCAGGGAGAAGCAGTGAGAGAGCCATGTGGTTGCTATGACTACAGAGCATCTCAACAAAGCCTGGTACCCAAAAAAGGCGAGAGGGGCTTAGGATCAGACAAGGAAGGAGTACATCGAAGAAAAAACGGGCAGGCACATGCGGACAGAGGACAGTAGGAAAGTCAGCCACCCCCAGGCCAAGAGAGAGAGAGGGGGATGCCAGGCAGATCCACTACTGACTGGAGTGAGGCCCTTCTTTTTGATTCTTATGTCTCCACAACACTTGGCACTTGAAAGCCCAGGCCTGACTTGAGAGGGTCAGGAAAGGGACCTTTCTTCCCAGGATTCCTAAATACACATACAAGTGGGAAGTCTTTTCTTTGCTCTTTCCCTCATCCCTTGTGTGTGTTGTAGGACTGGGGCAGGACCAGGGCCAGGGCTAGGAAAAATGACACTGTGCTCAGTGGAGCCCCTCTTGACAGAAAAGGGCCTCATTCCTTCAGGGTCTGCCAACCTAGGGGATCAGACCCCAGTTTCCAATCCTTTCTCCTCTCAGCTCCCCAGTTCTGACCCCCAGTAGGTGGCAGGGAGTGGGGGGGCAGGCCTTGCCACATCTCTGAGCTAAATATACCCTAGCAGTTTGCACATGTAGCAACTCTGCTTGTAACCTGAGCCCCCTGGGGGAACGGGCAGTTTGGGCCACCCCCTAGGCCAGCAGGGCCAGGCTCCGAGGGCGCCGGGATGGAGGCGCCCAACCAGACCCTCGTAGTGGTGAGCAGGGGATGGAGTGAAGGCGGGGGTGGGGGCGGGAGCAGCCCCTCAGGAAAGCTGGTGGGAGGCCTTCACTCCAGCCTGTTTCCTTGCCTTCTCACTATTGCCTTGTCTCCCGCCATTTCTGGTATGCACGCATTTGTGTGTGTGTGTGTGTGTGTGTGTGTGTGTGTGTGTGTGTGTGTGTGTGTGTGTGTTGGGGTCAATAAGTGCCTGTCCCTCTCCATCTCTGGGTCTGTTCCTCTGGCTCTCCTGGTGGCTGTCTTCCTGACTGTGAGTGCTCAGGAGGGATAAAGAGTAGTTGATTCACTGGTTTTCACTCTTTCCTTTGTATCACTTTTCCAGCTTCTATGAAAACCCCACCTCACCCCCCAGTTTTCCTCTCAGAGTCTCCCATTTTCCTGATTTGGCTGGGAAATGGATGGGCCACTGCACTGGCTGATGACGAGGGTGCTCTGGGGAGATGGGACCTGGTCTTCTTTCTTTCCAAGGTCCCCTCCCTACCAGGCTAATGGGCATTCCTGGCCAAGTGACCCTTTCCTGTCTTCAGAAGAAAAGCCTCCCACCCCTGCAGTCTTACCCTTTCATCACATCCCCTCCGGCCCTTTGTAGCAATAAATCCGCACCTTCTGGCTCCCGTCCTCACGTGCCCTTGGGGACACAGACACTGAGGGTGCCCCCCTGCCTCTGCCCTGTGTGCACACACAGGGACCTGTATGCATTCAGTCATGCACCAGGACATACTACAGACCACACGCTCCCAAGCAGACTTGAAGTTGCACGTACAAGTATACCCATGAATGAACATGTTCATTCACCTCCTGGGCTATGTGTGCCTTACACATGTGTCTGCATTGCTGAGGGAGTTCCTTGTGCCCTGGGATGGTCCGTGTGGTCAAGGCCAGCTTCCTGGCACACCCAGAATTCTGAACCTGCCTCAATGCTGGCAGTTGGCCGCCCTAATGCAAGGGAAAAGCCTGCTCGTATTCTTCTCTTGATGTGTTTCTCCTGTCTGCTCCACCCCAGGAACCTTGGGTTCCTTTTTATATCTTATAAGAGCCTAAGGGTTGGGGCTTTCCACCTTCTGGCAGGGGAGGTAGGATTCTATCTTCCCTCACCCTTGAGCAGAAGGTAGCAAATTTTTGTGTGGCCCTAGCACATGGAGCAGGCTGCTCATGGCCACCAGTGCAGAGGGCTCAGACCTAAGCTGGTGGCTGTGGCCCCTGGAAGGACTCACTGGGCCTGTGCTGAGTCTGTCTCAGCGGGTTCTGGGAGCAGGGGAGGGAAGGAGGAGCAGGGAATGGAGACTGACCATTGGCACTCCGCCTCTGCACTGCACCCTATCAGGTTCCCACCCCTCCCTGGGCCCCAAGCAGCTGTCCTTGGACCTGCCATAATTCCCTGCTTGTTGCTATCACCCTTTCTAGGGCCACACTCTTCCCAGGGGCCTGCAGACCTCATTCTCAGGCTCTTCCTGTCTAATACCATCTTCTCCTAGCCCTTGTGGTCTCACGCTGGTGCCTTCTGCGGCCCAGGAGCTGGGGAGGTGGTGTTGGCCCTGAGCTGGCCCTGTCTATTTTCAGGGCTCAGCAGAGTCCTACACCAGCCGTCCGTCGGACTCTGACGTGTCTCTGGAGGAGGACCGGGAAGCCTTAAGGAAGGAGGCAGAGCGTCAGGCGTTAGCCCAGCTAGAGAAAGCCAAGGTGAGAAAGTTGGGAGGGGCTGTGCTGGGATTGTTTCCCTTACCTCGTGCCTTAGAGACAGCCTGGACAGACCCGAGTCAAGTCTTGGCCCAGCCAGCCACTTCCGGCAGACGTACGCGTCCCATGTGCCTCTGTCTTTCAACTGTAAAAATGTAAGCTATAATACCTGCCTCCTTATAAAGTGTAGTAAGTGCCTAAAACTCTTTGCACACATAACAGGAGCTAAACATTTTCACTCTTTCTGCGTTGACTCTTACTAGCTGTGAGATCTTAGGCAATTCACTTAACCTTTCTGAATTTTAGTTTTCCCATTCATTCAAGTGAATATGATAATAGCACTTTGTAGGATTTTTGTAATGTATAAATAAGATAATGGATGTGAAACATATAACACAGTACCTGGCACACTAAACAGTAGCTGCTATCATTATGACTACTACTATTATTATTACTATGACTATTCCTTCTTGGTATCATTATGGGGTCCCCCACCACCTATACTTATTCCCTGATGCCCCCTCCATCCTGAGAGGACCGAGTTCTGTTTTTTGCTTTTTTTTTTTTTACTGTGAAATTTAATATACACATAAAAAACTGCATAAGCCATTCAGTGTATACTTTTGTTGTTTTAATAAAAATTTTTTTGATGTATAGTTGATTTACCGTCTTGTATGAGTTTCAGGTGTGTACAGCAACGTGATTCAGTTATACATGTATATATATTCTTTTTCAGATTATTTTTCATTATTGGTTATTACAAGATTTTGAATATAGTTCACTCTGCTGTACAGTAGGACTGTGTTTACTTTGTGTATAGTGGTGTGTATAATGTGTATCTTAGTGAAGAATTTACAAAACAAACCTCTCCATAATCACCACCTGAGTCAGGAAGTTGTACATCCCATTGTGATTTAACTCTCTGGTTGTCATCCACCCTGGGTGCCTCCTCTAGACCAAGCCAGTGGCATTTGCTGTGCGGACAAATGTCGGCTACAACCCATCTCCAGGGGATGAGGTGCCTGTGCAGGGAGTGGCCATCACCTTCGAGCCTAAGGACTTCCTGCACATCAAAGAGGTGGGGAGAGACCGCTTGGCATCTGGAGGGAGGGCAGTATAGTGTGTGCCAGGAGAGGGGCAGTCAGAGCTCTAGTGGAAAAAGACTTCTGAACCAAGCAGAGCTGAACTAAATCTGCTCTGTGATCTTAGACAAATCTTTCCACTTCTCTGAGCTTCAGATTTGTCATTGGCAACGTGCAATGGTAATACCTAGGTTGCAGGGTTGTTGGGAGGGTTTGTGAAGAGGACTGTTGGTGGAGTGGCAGTGTGCCAGGCACACAGAGGTGTCAGCATTTACTTCTCTACCCACCTTTCCAGGGTCGAGCTGACACATGGCGGGAGGAAGGACTCTCAGAACAGGGATGTGCTTGGGGTGGGGTGGTCCAGGGCACAAGAGGATGCTGGTCCTAGAGAGCCCTGAGAATTGGGAGCTGTATTCAGAGGCTGGTGCTGGGGCTCTTTGAGGGTACCATCCCCTGGGCAGAGAAGGCAAGATTGGGGGTGGTATCCCCTGGAGCTGGCTGCTGGCTTGTACCTCTAATCTCCTTCTTGGTCTCCCCCACCCCACCTGCCGTTGTTTGCAGAAATACAATAATGACTGGTGGATCGGGCGACTGGTGAAGGAGGGCTGTGAGGTTGGCTTCATCCCCAGCCCTGTCAAACTGGACAGCCTGCGCCTGCTGCAGGAACAGAAGCTGCGCCAGAACCGCCTCAGCTCCAGGTGTCTGGCTGGGGGCGGGGCACTCCCACCCCCTGGAGAGGCCGGCCAGCCAGGAGGAGGCCCCAAGGGTTGACCTCATATTCTGAGGACACAGAGTTGCCCGAGGCCTCGCCCGTGGGGCTGGCAAATGAGGGCCATGGGGCGGGGAGGGGCAGCCTGTGAGGGAACAAGATCCCCCGCCCTCACACCCACCTCTTTGCTCACGGCTCCATTTGCCTCTCTGCCCACACAGCAAATCAGGTGACAACTCCAGCTCCAGCCTGGGAGACGTGGTGACTGGCACCCGCCGCCCCACGCCCCCTGCCAGTGGTAAGAGCTGCTGCCACCCCAGGGGGTGGGGTGGAGCTCCTGGGTGGGGTGGTCTCCCCATTGCCTGTCCCTTCCTTTCCCTGCAGTAAGGGGTATCCCAATCCTGAGTCCTCCAAACACATCCAGTGGTACCCTCTCCATGAAGAGCAGGGCACCCCCCCAAGCTGGGCTGGTCAGTCAGCACCCATTCTCTCATGTCTGTCCTCTCCCATTTCTTCGGTAGCTCCATCTCTCCTCCTGACTCCCCCACCCCCTGCCCCCCATTCATTTCTCCCAGCCCTGTTCCATTCACCTCTTCTTCTTTCTTTTTTCCCCATCCCATCCCTGCGTTCTGTGCTTGTGTCTCCATGTCCATCTCACTCCTCCCCACCTCGCCTCCTCCCTCCCTCAATCCTGACTCTCCGGTCCAGGTAATGAAATGACTAACTTAGCCTTTGAACTAGACCCCCTAGAGTTAGAGGATGAGGAGGCAGAGCTCGGGGAGCAGAGCGGCTCTGCTAAGACTAGTGTTAGCAGTGTCACTACCCCGCCGCCCCACGGCAAGCGCGTCCCCTTCTTCAAGAAGGTAATTCTTGCTGGGTTCTTGTGAGTGGGGAGGTCAGGGCCCAGCTCTTTGGTGGGTGGAGGGGGGCTGGAATGGATTCAGATGGTGTATTGGCCTGATTCTGTGGGGATCAGGCCTTCCTGCCGAGGAGGAGGGAAGGGTAGAGTGGCACCAAGAATGGGCACGGCTGTCTCCATACACAACCCCACCCTGGCCGTCTTCCCCGAAAGGGATGGTTCTTGCCATGAAAGCAGCCCTTCCAGCCCCTGCCCCCCAACTGAAAGCAGATCTGGTTGTTAATGAAACCTGATGTTTCCCCCTCACTACCAGTGGCATGTTCCATATTTGCCCTCGCCCCCACACATGAAGGGGAAAGTGGAATGGTGACTCTTGTTTGCCCTTTTCAGATCCCATAGGGTGCCCAGGGATCTCCTGGCTGCAGAGCAGGACAGTTAAGGGAACCCTTACAATGGGCAGGTTGGCCTGCACTGGGGCCAGGAGATGGGCACCAAATTAGGGGCTATCACTCTTTCCAGCTTTTTTCCAAGACCCAGAAATGGGGTAGAGGATGTCTGAATATTCCAAAGTTCACTGGACTGGCTGTCAGTCCCACTTCTGGCCCTGATTCAGGGCCATCTCTGGCTGCCCCTTGGCATGGGGTCCCATCCCCTCTCTGGCTCTGTCTGTCACTAACACGCATGCCCTGTTATCTCTCCTCGTCCGCCCGCTCTCCCTCCCTCTCTTGTCCTGGCTCCTCCCTTGCCCTCTGCCCCTGCCTGGGTACCCACCCCTTTCTCCTCCCCCTCCCCCATCTTGGCAATCTCTGGACCCAGCCAAACAGAAGCAGAAGTCGGTGAGTAGCACAGCTTTCTATGTTTCCCTCCCTACCCTCTGGGATGAGCTAGGGGGACCTTCTAACACCCATTCCCATATCTGCCCCCATTTTCTCCCCACCATTCCTGGTTCTCCCTAGCCACACCTCCCCACCCCCACCCTGATCCCCTATATCTGGGCTTTGGGACCAGGGGGAGGAAAGGATGCATGGGGGAGCCTGGAGGCGGGGGGAGAGGGGCTAATGCCATCTCCACTCTGGGGTTTCCCCTCCCTGCTTCCCCCCAGACAGAACACGTGCCCCCTTATGATGTGGTACCTTCCATGAGGCCCATTATCCTGGTGGGACCGTCGCTCAAGGGCTATGAGGTAGGAGCCCCTAGAGGGGCATAGGGACCAGCGGGGCCCAGACTGCCAGAAAGACTCTGTAAGGTCTTGAGACTCCAGAGACATCCCCCAGCAGGGTCTTCCCAGGATTTCCTCCCCAGAGGACTACAGACCTTCAGAGACCACCCCCTTCCCCAGGGGGACCCAAACCCATGGGGAGACCCACTCAGAAGGGTCTAGTCTTCTCAAAAATACCCAGAAAAGTCCTCCTAGAGGTTCTACCTGAAAGGATCTCTGAATCAGAGACCCCAGTAGAGGCCCCTCAAACTCAGATCACTTCCTCCCCCGAACAGGGACTCATTCATCTCGGGGATTAAAGAAGAAAATGGAATGTCAGGGGGCAAATACCTAGCAGTCTACCCTTCTTGAGAGCTTTAAACACCTAACTTCTCCTCCTCCTACTCCACCCCCTGCCCCAACCTCAGGTTACAGATATGATGCAGAAAGCTTTATTTGACTTCTTGAAGCATCGGTTTGATGGCAGGTAAGCCCTTCGGAGCTGGCTCTCCATGCCCAGCATGGTTCTCTGCTGCTGGGGTTGGGCAGGATGGCTTGAATGACAATCCTGGAACTCTTGGACTGAGGGCTACGAGGTTGGCCTGGAGCCTGGGGAGGAGGCAGGACATTTTAGCCCACCCTGACCCCTGACTCTTTACTCTGCCCCTCAGGATCTCCATTACTCGTGTGACAGCGGACATTTCCCTGGCTAAGCGATCAGTCCTTAACAACCCCAGCAAACACATCATCATTGAGCGTTCCAACACACGCTCCAGCCTGGGTGAGCCCATCCCTTGACTCCACCCCCACCCTGCTCTGGGGCCAGATGTGGGAGTGAGGGGGCATCTCTAGAAACGCTCTATCTGCCCACTGCCTCCTGGGAGACTCCCTTACATTTATCCCTTCCCCATGACTCCACTCGCCTAGCTGAGGTTCAGAGTGAGATCGAGCGGATCTTTGAGCTAGCCCGAACCCTTCAGTTGGTTGCTCTGGACGCTGACACCATCAACCATCCAGCCCAGCTCTCCAAGACCTCACTGGCCCCCATCATTGTTTACATCAAGATCACCTCTCCTAAGGTGGGTATAAGACCCTACTGGGGACAGGAGTACTCTGGGTGGGCTGCCTGTGTTTAAGCCCCAGGTACTGCTTACTAATCATGTGACTTCATCTCCTCAAGCCCAGTTGCCCTTCTCCATCAAACTCCATTGTCTGGATATTGTGAAGATTTAACCTAATGTGAATACTTAGCACTTAGCAAATGATCTGGTATAATATACCTCATCTTGTATCAGGTGTTTTAAATATTACTATTAGAGCTGTGCAGGTTAGTCCCCTGTCTCTACTTTGTTGACCTCCCATCCTTAGTCCAGAAAATAGAAAGAATTCTGTGTTCTGCCTCAGTGTCACCCAGCTACTTGGCAGTTGGAAAAAGACCTCTCCTGTCTTTTTTTTTTTCTCCTGTCTTTTTATTTCAGCCCTTTT
Organism: Budorcas taxicolor; assembly: GCF_023091745.1. Taxonomy (NCBI): domain Eukaryota; kingdom Metazoa; phylum Chordata; class Mammalia; order Artiodactyla; family Bovidae; genus Budorcas; species Budorcas taxicolor. The sequence goes on along the minus strand of NC_068928.1, from coordinate 39,391,762 downwards.
TGCTATACTGCCCTCATTTAGACCTTGATAGAGATGAACTCGGTAGGAAGACTAATTTACTTCTTTGTCATACAGCAGCTCCATCAATTCTCCCCGCTAGACATTAGTGGTTTTGAGAAACGTGGAAGGTGAGCTAAGTTGAAGGATTTTTATAAAATGTTGCTTTATTTATTTGACTGCTCCGGATCTTAGTTGTGACATGTGGGGTCTTTAGTTGTGTCGTGTGGGATTTTTAGTTGCAGCATGCAAACTCTTAGTTGTAGCAATTGGGATCTAGTTCCCTGACCAGGGATCGAACCCAGGCCCCTTGCATTGGGAGTGCATAATCTTAGCCAGTAGATCACAGTGGAAGTCCCTAAGTGAAGGATTTTAAGTTAGAAGGTTAAACACCTGACTTCTCATGTTAACTTCTTATGAGGTTCAAATCCTAGTTCTGAGTGGCTTATTTTAATTAATTAAAGTTTGTTGTTGTTTTTTTGGTTATATTTTATTGAGCTTTGGATCTTGGGGAGATAATTTAGCTTTTGCACAATTTCTTCACCTACAAAATGGGAATTATAATCCTTCTCTTGAGGTAGTGATGTAAAGAGCCCAGAGTTCTGTCTGACTGATGAAGGCAATCAGGGGTTAACATTGCATGATAGCACCCTATGAGCTAAGCACCCAGTTTCTAATGAGTATAAAGGGGAGGATGGGATTTAAGTACTTCCTGAGGTGGTTGAAAGGATCAAATGAGATAATGGATGCAAAAGCACTTTGTGAACTAGAAAGTAAGACACACTTCCATTGCCCTCACTGAGCACTCACTCTGAGGTTAAGGGTGGGGACTCTGAAGCCCAGCTGCCTGGGTTTATGTCCCACTGCTGCCACTTACCTACTGGCTGTGCGCTCTTTGGGCAGGTCACCTGAATACTCTGTGCCTCAGTTTCCTCATTTGGAAAATAGGAATCCTTAGGTGATGTTTGTGAAGATTAAATAAACAAATTAACCATGCAAAGTGCCTGGTACCTATTAAGTGCTATATGTGTTCAATTCTTAAAGATTTTTATTTTGAAGTAATTTCAGATTTATAGGAGAGTTGCAAGAACGGTACAAAGGATCACCTTTGAATACCCTTCACTCAGACTCACTACTTTTTTAATGGCTCTTTAGAAATAAAATTCACATGCCATTCAATTCAGTCATTTAAAGCATACAATTTAATTTTTTTCAGACTCGCTAATTTTGAACATTTTGCCACATCTACTTTATCTTTAGGGCTTCCCCCATGGCCCAGCAGGTTAAGAACCTGCCTGCAGATGCAGGAAATGTAAGAGATGTGGGTTTGATCCCTGGATCAGGAAGATCCATGGAGGAGGCATGGCAACCCATGCCAGTGTTCTTGCCTGGAGAATTCCCATGGAAGACTGTAGTCCATAGGGTCACACAGAGTTGGACACGACTGAAGTGACTCAGCAGGCACACACTTTATGTATGTCTGTATTATGTATATATGTGCTTATATATATCTGTCTTTTTTCTTGAACGGTTTAAGTTGTAGCTCTTGTATTTCTTTATCCCTCAAAATTGCAACATGTATTTCTTAAGAACAAGGACATTAACTTACATGTCAAGTTCAAGAAATCTCACTAAAATACTGTCTATCTTCAGTTTTCACCAGTTGTCCCAAAAATGCCCCTTATAGCAATTTCCCCTTCAATCCAGGATCACGTGTTGCATTTAGTTGTTATATCTCTTTAGTATTTTTTTCTTCTTTACTTCTTTTCTCCTTAGTAATCTTTAAGCTAAAAACTTGCCTGAGCTTTTCTTCGATTCTCATGAGACTATCATTTTTGAAGAGTACAGATCACTTATTTTGTAGATTGTTGCTCAAGGTGGGTTTGTCTGATGTTTCCCTGTCAACAGATTGAGGTTTTGCATTTCCGGTAGGAATATTACCTGAGTGATGTGTCCTTCTGAGTGCGTTACATCAGGAAGCGTAGGATGTTGGTTTGTTGTATTGTTGGTACTGTTGACTTTGTTAAGGTTGTAGCTTTATGTTTAGCTATTATTATCATTATTATTGTTATCATTGAGAGGAGGATTATAATAGTGGCTGCCTAATGGCATTACTGTCAGGACTAAATGAAAAGAAGGGACTTTCCTGGTGGTGCAGTGGTAAAGCATCTGGCTGGCAATGTGCAAGTCATGGGTTTGTTTCCTAGGTCAGGAGGATCCCCGGAGAAGGGAATGGCAACCCACTCCAGTAGTCTTGCCTGGAAAATCCATGGACAGAGGAGCTTGGCAGGCTACAAGTCCATGGGGTTGCAGAGGAGTCGGACACGACTTATCAACTAAACAACAAAATGAAAAAAAGCACAGACCAAGGCATAGCAAGTGTCCCTTTCGAGGATGGCTGCCTGTTAACACGGAGGGGAAGTTGGTTCAGAGAATGAATGAAACCTGTAAAGAAGGTTACAGGAGTTGGGAAGAAGAATCACTTTCCTTCATACAACCACTGTTGGAATGTCCCAGGAGAGGCTGGCATGAGACCCAGGAGAGAGCCTGAGCTTTGTGTAGGATGGACACAGGGCTGGTGAGGTCATTTCTGAAAAGGCATCCAGGGCTGAGCGTCATGGAATGTTCCCCCGGCCCTGATACTGTCTCTCCATGTTGGCTCCAACCAGGACCTGCCTCTCCAGGTTGGTGCATTGCAGGGTCCTTCTAGCTCTTCTTTTCCCCTTACCAAACAGGTTCTTCAGAGGCTCATCAAGTCTCGAGGGAAGTCTCAGTCCAAACACCTCAACGTCCAAATAGCGGCCTCAGAGAAACTGGCGCAGTGTCCCCCTGTGAGTGCTCAAAGGGAAGGGAGGGCGTTTGGGTTCTCCTGGTTTCCTGCTGAGAGAGTGACCAGGAGCATCTGGGTCTGGTCCAGAGGTGCAGATGGATTTTCTGGGAAAAGAGGGCTGTGTTCAAGTCCCAGAAGCACCACGTCTCTATGGAGAGTTAAGCCCCTCTCCACGCCTTGGCTACCTTATATATAGAATGAGGGAGCTGTAATATATAGGTGCTAAGACCTCCGTATATGTATTTAATTTACATATCTGAGAGCCCTCCTCTTCCTGAACATCCAGAGGTTTCTTTTTAACTTTGTCCTTCAACCCCTTGACTCCACCCACTGCCCCCAGGCCACACCCTCAGCCCTTGGTCATGCCCAGCTCACCTTAGCCCTGCCCTTAACCCCGCCTCCACAGGAGATGTTTGACATCATCCTGGATGAGAACCAATTGGAGGACGCCTGCGAGCACTTGGCAGAGTACTTGGAAGCCTATTGGAAGGCTACACACCCGCCCAGCAGCACTCCGCCCAATCCGCTGCTGAACCGCACCATGGCTACTGCAGCCCTGGCTGCCAGCCCTGCCCCTGTCTCCAACCTCCAGGTACAAGTGCTCACCTCACTCAGGAGAAATCTCAGCTTCTGGGGCGGGCTAGAGGCCTCGCAGCGAGCCAGGGCGGTGCCCCAGCAGCAGGAGCACACCGTGTAGGTGCCCCGCCCGTCTCCCCTCCCGCCCAGGGCTCGGAACTGAGTGCAGGGAACTTGGGGAAGGAAGGGAAAAGTTTTATTTTGTAAAAAATGTGGTGAGTGGCAGCTTCTGGTGTCTGTGGTTTTTGATGGGTTTGGGGCTAGCTGGTGGGGCCTAGCTGGGCATTGTCCCATAAGACTATATCTGCTGCCGTGGGGGCTTCTGCTTTGGGGGCCTTGTAAGATAAGAGACTAGGAAGAAACAGAGGAAAACCAATGTATGTTTGCTGGACTCTGCACCCATTTTAGACTCAACAGAGGTCACAGCATTTTAGACGCAACAGACCAATGGCCCTCAGACCCAGGGAGTCCCACAGAGCAGGGCCATTAAAACCAGACAGACTGCCCCCTACTCCAGAGCCCTAATCTCCAGGGGTTCTCAGAAGAGACCCAAAATGAAGCATGTTCTATGAGTTGACATAGAACCTTCCACCCTTCTTCCAGTTAAACAGATTCCAGGGAAGATCCTCCTGTGGGTGCCCCACCCTACCTTGATCTCCCATGGGAGCCACGGCCTATCTCTGAGGTCAAACCATTAAGTATTGAGTTCTAGATTAGAGCCAGAAGAAACCCAGGAAATCATTCTAGACCACTGCTTTGCAAATTTATTTTCAGCACCAGCACCCATTTGTTCACTGAATGTTATGGGAAGTTCAGTGTGTAAATGAGGCAGCCTTGCTCTGCTTGGAGAGGGCTAGTGGCTTGGCCTCCACTTTACCTCCACGGGGACCCCTGAAGCACTCTATGTCCTGTCCATCCACCCCAGAACTCCAGGGAATGAAAATTGCTGCTCTAGCCTAATCCCCATCACAGCACCACAGAGAAACTGGGCCACTGAGATGGGAGTCACTGCTCAGGGTCACACAGCTTGAAGTGGCAGGGGATGCACTAGAACCCAGGCCTCCTGGCACCCCACCCAGTAGCCTCCATGGCCATCTTCATGTGACATTGGTGCTGAGGACACTGAGCCATCTCATCGTTGCCAGTGGGAAATACAGACCCATCAGCCTCCCGCAGTATTCTTGCCTAGAGAATCCCATGGAGAGAGGAGCCTGGTGGGCTCCTGTCCATAGTGTTGCAGAGAGCTGACACAACTGAAACGACTTAGCATGCATGCATGCATGCATTGGAGAAGGAAATGGCACCCCTCTCCAGTATTCTTGCCTGGAGTATCCCAGGGACAGAGGAGCCGGTGGGCTGCCGTCTATGGGGTCGCACAGAGTCGGACACGACTGAAGCGACTTAGCAGCAGCAGCCTTCCCCAGCCTGAAGCTTTGAGTCTGTTGAGGGCAGGGGAGGAATCCTATGAACCTTGGAGACTGTCACCTGACTCAGAGTGGAGTAGGGGGAAGTGTGGAGTTCTGGACGCCTACGATTAGGGTCCCATTGGGCTGAAGGAGCTGGATGAAATTCTCTCTAGTATATTTGGGGCAACGACTAACCCAACCAACCACTAACAAGTGGCAATACTAATGAGCTGTTAATGATGATTTAGCCCAAGACAGTGTTAATGAGTGCCTTGAGGAAGTGACGGCCAATTGTTCATGGGCTCTCTACCATGGTTACCAGCAGTCAGGCCTTCTCACACCTAAGAAGGTCGGGCGCCCCCTCTCCTAATGGAAGAACAAGTGCCTTGAGTTCTGTCCTCTGGCTGGGCTCCAGAGCCGGTTGCCCAGCTGCCCAAAGCCTAGGGCCAGCACCCTCCTCCTTCAGCCAGGCTGGGCGTCCTGGTGCCCTCACTAACCTGCCTTGCTTTGTTGTGTTTCTCTCACTCCTGCCTGATCTGCATGGTGTGTACCGTCTGTCTGCTAACCAGGGACCCTACCTTGCTTCCGGGGACCAGTCGCTGGAACGGGCCACGGGGGAGCACGCCAGTGTGCACGAGTACCCGGGAGAGCTGGGCCAGCCCCCAGGCCTTTACCCCAGCAGCCACCCGCCAGGCCGGGCGGGCACCCTGCGGGCACTGTCCCGCCAAGACACGTTTGATGCCGACACCCCTGGCAACCGAAACTCTGCCTACACGGAGCTGGGAGACTCGTGTGTGGACATGGAGACTGACCCCTCCGAGGGGCCAGGGCTTGGAGACCCTGCAGGGGGCAGCACCCCACCAGCTCGACAGGGATCCTGGGAGGATGAGGAAGAAGACTATGAAGAAGAGCTGACCGACAACCGGAACCGCGGCCGGAATAAGGCCCGCTACTGCGCGGAGGGCGGGGGCCCAGTTCTGGGGCGCAACAAGAACGAGCTGGAGGGTTGGGGGCGGGGTGTCTACATCCGCTGAGGGGCAGGGGCTACACAGTGGGAGGAAGGGCTCTTGAGCCCAAGGGAGGGGAGGGACCCGGGGGCTCACCACGGAGGTGTATCTTGCCTCCAGGGGGCGCTGTCTCCCTCCTTTCAGATGCCTTTGCTCAGATTGGGGTTTCTTTGGTGGTAACCTTCCACCCAGCTCCTGGGAGTCCCTTAAGCCTCAGCGGCAGGTTTTTACCTACCTGCTGTGGATGTATGGAGGATGCCCACCTTTCTGCAGTATCCCCTTCTCCACCTCAGGGGGCTCTCTCCCTTCACCCAGAGAAAAGGTGCACTTCCTTAACTCCTTCTACTCCGGGCTCTAAAATGGTGTGGCCCTTTCTTTTCCACCCTGGAGTATTTGGGAATGAGGGGGGGGGGAGGGCTTTTCCTGGAGAGAGACCACAGACTCTCACGTGAGGGCTCTCTTCCCCAAACCCCAGATCTGGTGTCCTTTACCATGAGCCCCACCCCCAGCACCTGCCTGCAGCTTCCTGACTTCATTGTCTGGGAGGTGAAAGCTATAGCACTGGAAGCTCCGTGGGGAGCTGTCTCACGGAGTGGTCTGGAGTGGTCTGGGCAGATGCTGGCAGGCATCAGGTGCAGTGCCCTGTGCCTGCCCAGGACCTAGAACCCTGAGGAGGAGGCCACCCCAGATGCTGCTCCCAGTCCCACCACCTCCATGCCTCAAGCCTTTGCCTACCCCAGGAATGAGCTTTGCCTACAACATCCCTTGCCTGCTGCCATCAGAAGAGGGGGCCCCTCTGCATCTGAGCCCCCCCATCCTGTCGTCACCTGGGCCCATGGAACACTCTGATCCACTCTGATCCGCCTCATTTTGAAACCAAAAAAACTGCTCCTTCATTCTCACTCTGAGGCCCCAGGGAAGAGGCCCTATGGTTGATGCCCCAGAGTTAATCACCACCCCAGGGGTTGTCTCTGGACATCAGATCTCCCCTGGAGGGGTGGGGGGCTTGGCTGCTGCTGCTGCTGCTCTGTATTTGCCTCTTGTGATCCTGTCCTTTACCCATGTCCACTGCACCCAGGAGAGGCCTTGGTACGCCCTCTGCTCTGGAGTGTCCCTCTGCCTAGCATCCCATTGCCCAGCAGCCCTGCCCGCCAGCACCCAGCTGGGCCAGAGAGAGCCGATTGTGCCAACGAGGACTGGGCCCTGCCCGGCTGCCCGCCTCAGGGATGGGCACCTCATGCCTATCTCGCCACCTCCTGTGCCAATGTTGTCCCACCCCACCCTCTACCTGGGGTGGGGTGCAGCTTCCACTTACTGGTTAGAAGAGACCACTGCCCAACCCTTCCCCTTTCCTGTCTGGTGTCCTGTGCCCCCATCTGTCTGTCTGTTCGTCTGTACTACCCTAGAAGTATTTTGCCACATATAAAACCGCCGTCCTGTCCTTTGCGCCGCCTCCCAGGCCTGCTTCTTTGTCCCCATCACTGCTACTCGGTTGCCAGCCTAGGTGTGTGGGAGCTGCTGACCTGCAGGGAGGGAGAGTGAAGCGGTGGGCGCTGGAGTCAGCGGCGCCCTGAGTGATTTGCTCAGCGGGAGAGATGGTGCTTCGACTTTCGACTCTGACACATTATATTCAAGCCTGACAGGAGCTTCGTGGCCAGTCTCAGCTCCACTCCACCCCAAGCTCCATACCTGTCCTGTCTCCCCATAAGTAGAGCCAGGGAAAACCAGAAACTGTAGAGGGAAGTGGAGTGTCCCGGAGGTCATTCAGGGGGTCAGATCCAGAGCCACTGGCTCACAGTCTTGGAAGCATGTGTGTTTTTCTGCTTCTGTGGCCTCAGCTGCTTCCGGGTTCCTCAGGGACGGAAGGGCTGAACTTCCAGCTTCCTCCACTGATGCCTCCACAACGACCCCCACCCCAGTCACTGCTAACTAGCCTTGTGAGAGAGAAGGAAGTCTGTTTGTGGGGGGTGGGTAGAGAATTGGGAACTCCCCCAGTCCCAGACTGAAGGAGAAAAAGCCAGGAAGAAAGTCAGCGGGTGAGAGTGACAGTTCCTGCTGTCATCACGTGGCAGGATGTGGACTTGTCTGCCTCGCACAGCACCCAGAAACCATTTATCCACTCTCCTGGTTCTTGTTTTTGGGTAGTAGACCCAGATAATCCTGTCCAGAGTGTGCATGTGTGTGTATGTGTATAGAGGGCAACGGACATTCAGACCCTCCAGATGAGGGGTTAGCAAACCCAAGGAAAGAGGAACTGGACAGGCCCACAGGTTGAGTGACTGGCTCATGGTCAACAGGGAGTTGATGGCAAAGCCAGCACTGCTGGGACTGGAGCCCATTCTGCCTCCATGTGGTGCTCTTCCCCTTGCATTGCAGTGGAATCAATCTTTCTTTCCTGTGTTTATTCATTGAGCAAACATTTATTGAGCATCTACTATGTACCAGGCACAAGTCTTAAATGGGAGCAGCAGACAGTTCATAAGGGAGCTCTCTGATGTGGGAAGCAATGGGTCTTAGGGGAACCTGAAAGAGAAGTCCCTGCCTTAACCTGCGGAGATCAGGAAGGGCTTCCTAGAGGAGGTGAGACTTGAGCAGAGTCTAGAAGGCTGGTTAGGAGTTAACCTGCAGAGAACGAGGGAAAGTATTCAAGGCAGAGGAAGCAAATGACATGCATGACACATTCTTGACACTTCACTAGCAAAGGGTGCTGTCAAGGTGAAGGGAAGAGTGGGGGTCATAGGAGCATAGATTTGAGGCCACCTAGCTGGGAAACAGCTGCAGTGCTCCAGGTGAGAAATGAGGGTTTGCAGTGGAACAGGTAAGGAGGCGGTGGCTGCAAGAGACAAATAGTGTTTAGGATTGAGAGTTCTTGGAGAGCAATTGGAGGTGGCTAGTGAGAGGGAGGCATTTGGATGACTGTGGGTGATGGTCTTCCCAGACACAGAGGAAGCAAGTGAAAAAACCAGGTTAGAGACAGACATTAGTTTTGGACAAAGTGGGCACAAGCCTAAGTGGGAGCCGCAGACAGCTCCTCCTGTGGGAGGACATCCAAAAGGGAAAGAGCAGAAAACAGGCTCCGTCTGGGGCTCCACAGAGAACTCCATCTGCAGTGGATCCTGGTACTTTCAATCAAAGGCAGGGATCATTGGCTTCAGTTTACAGATAAAGCTCTGTGAGGTTAAGCAGTTTGTTCATAGCTACACAGCCATCAAGCAAGGACTTGAACTGAGATCTTCAGATTTCAAGTTCTGTGGTGTCCATGACCCCCAAGTCTTGTGCTGATTCCCCTGGCCCAGAGTGCCCTGGTTTCTGCAAGGGGAGGGGTGCGGGGCAGGAAGAAGCAGATGTCTGAGTATGTTTCTGTCTTCTCGCCGTGTGCCTTCTGCTTGAAATTGCCCGGACCTTGCAGGCGGGGGCATGTCTAGGTGGTTTGGAGATATTGACGGATGAGGGGAGAGAGATTCTTGTCTCTTGGTAACCACCAACCCTCAACCATCACACAACAAGCATGTTGGTGGTTGTCAACACATGAGGATTTCAATGACCATGAAGTTGGTTGGGACTAGGCCCAGAGAGGCTGATGCTCCTACCGCAGCCACCTCAGGGACTCAGGAGCTGAGATGCTGGGGACACCTCCTACCTCCCTCCTTGACTGCTTCTGTCATTTCAGTAGTTTCTGCCCCAGAGTGAGCTGAGGTCAGAGAGGCTGAAGGTTTCCCTCACGCTAAAACATGAGAGCTGAGTTGTGACCACCAGGACCTAGGAGCAGGGTAGAAGATGGGGTGGTTTCCAGCTCAGTAACCTCAAGAAAAATCTCATCTTAGCCCCAGTAATCACATCAGCAGACGAGTGTGCCTTGCTGCTACTGCTGCTGAGTCACTTCAGTCGTGTCTGACTCTGTGCGACCCCACAGACGGCAGCCCACCAGGCTCCCCCGTCCCTGGGATTCTCCAGGCAAGAACAGCTCCCTTCTAAATCAGGCCTTCCCCCCACTGTCTCTTTTTCAGTTGTTTTTTGGGTGCATATATTTGTCTCCCTAACTAGATGGCAAGCTTCATAAGACCCGGACAGGCCTGTTTTGTCTGCTTGGCAAGTTTCTAATTCCTGACTCACATTTGTCAAATGAATGAATAAATGAATGAGTCCCCCCTGAAGAGCCTACCTCTGGGCCTCACAGCAGAGGCAGCTCATGTCTGTTTACTGAATGTGCTCCAGTGAGCAGAAACAGTCACTTTCAATTCTGCAATTGATGGTGGGGGCAGGGTGCACTAAGAGGTTCCTTCCCTCTTCCCACCCTCCAACCCCCTCAGGAAACAGATGGTAAAAATGCTTTAAATATTGCTGCTTCCCCTAGCACATTTCTGAGCCTCTACCCTACCCCACCCCAGCGCAGCCCAGCCCATTTTTAACTAGTGCAGAAATGGAATCAGCCTAGAGGGGCTCTGGTAGTCAATTCTCCTTCCATCTAACTCTGGGCACCACTCTGGGTGGGATGAAAATTCTGTATTTAGTGAACTTTTCCCTCTTCTCTCCACAAGCTACCCAGCCTTCTTCAGTCCTCTTCAACTTCCGTTCATACTCCTTTTAAAATACTCCAAACACAATTTCTCAGGCTGTAACTTAGCTTATAGCCCTTCAGTCCAAAAGCAACATATCCCCACTGTGCACCAGGCTCTGGGCTGATGGGGGGTGGGTGGTGGGGAATACACAGGTGAGAGAGACATGACCCAGCCCTCTAGGACTCACAGTTGATTGGAGAAAGCAGACAGACCAGTTATCATCTCAGTGTAGAAAGGAAGCCCCATTTGACTGGAGAACCAGGCCAGGGCTTGGGAAGTAGGTGGCTTATGTAGTGGGCACTTGAAGGGATTTAGGAACCCACCTTTCTGAGAAGGTGAAAGGTGCTCAGATGGAGGAAACGCAGAAGCAAAATCATAGCTGGGCATGTGCGGGCAAGAACCATGGATGCAGAGCACGGGGGATAACCCGCAAAGGCTGCTGGGGCGTTGTTCTTGGGGGTTCTTCAATGTCAGGTGAGGATATGGATCTGAATCCAGTGGGCAACAGGGAGCCATGGAAGGCTGATGAGCTGTGGAGTACCAGACTCTGAGCTGTGCTTGAGAAAGGTTAATAGGGCTGTGAGGCAGATGCTCTAGGTAAAGGGAAGGCAGGGAGACCAGTTAAAAAGTTGCTCTCTTGGGGGAGAGGAGCACTGATGGGCTGTAGGTGGGCAGTGGCAGTGGGCTGGAGGAAGCTGAGTCTCGTGTGGTGATGGGTCTCTCTTAACTGCCCCCTCCGCCTGATGTTGGTTTGCTTTCTTCACATCTCCTTTTGTCTTCTGGTTTCCCCCAGTTTATGCAAAGAAGGAAATTCACACACAAACAACAACAAGCAGTTCCCCCCTTCCTCTGTCTCCTCCAGCCTGGTTCTCTCTTGGCCTGGGCTCTCCTTCGCTGGGTCTCAGGATCCTGGACCCCTTTATAGGGTCTCTTCTTGGCTGAAGGCTCTCTCTTTGCTCCATCCCTATCTTCAGATGCCCACTGTTGGGAATCAGAAAGCTATGTCCAAGCAGGTGGTTTGCCAGCAAATCATGGGAGGAGTACTGCTTTACTCCTAGGAGTTGCCCATCTCCAAGGAGCCTGCAGAAGGAGAGGACACCCAGCCCTCCCTAAGGGAGCTCACTCGAAGGAGGCCGAAAGGCCCACACTGATGACACAGCTGGAGACCTGTTGAGGGATGGAACATTCTCCCAGCCCAGAGAGGATCCATGACCCCTCTCTGCCTCACACAGCTAGTAGGTACAGAAGGTGGGTAGCTTAGGGTTTTGCTTGTTTTGAGTGCCCCAGACACGGCACTTGGAGAAGCGAGAGCTGGCATCTAGTGTGGGCCCCTGTGCTAGGTCTCCTGATTTGCAGGGGAGACTAGTCCACCCAGAGAATTCAAGGGTTTCCTCAGGGTAAGGGGGAAGATGTAAATTCTGGACCCCGTTTTCCTTGCACCTCCAGGGCTCTGGACAGGTAGCTCATTGCCCTCCTGGGGCCAGCGTCCCAGGGGATTCCCAGGCCCCTTAGGGGATAGACTCGCGCGGCTTCAGAGACCTCATAGGCAAAGCTTGTGAGAGCCGCACCTGGGCTCGACCTGGGGCCCCGAAGACCCCCGAGTCCTAGCCCCGTCTGACTCGGGACGTGCCATGGGACAACTGATGGCCAAGTTGATGAGCATCTTCGGGGAACGGGGTAAGAGGCACATAAGTCATCCAAGTGACCACTTTGACCCAGCTCCCACCTGCTACCCACCCCCTCTCATCCCCCTCAACCTGTGGGGTGGTCTGGGAAGATGCGATGGGGCACCTCAGGCTCAAAGAATCCTGCGTGGGGGCTCCCTGCCTGCTCCGAAGTCTCCCCTGCCCCCTCCCCGCCCACTCCCTCGTCGGTCGCGCGCTTCGATGCATCCCTGGGCGGCCGGCCCGGCGAGCCTCCTTCCTCGGGCTAAACGCCGCCGCCGGTTTCCTACGATCGCGACTTCACGCTCAGCTCTTTCTTCAGACCCCTTCTCTTAACAAGAAGCCCTGAGCTCTCCGGACCTTTTGCACAATCATTTTTCTGGAAATGTGGAGAGGGGACAGTGGGGCTCAGCTCTCATTTCCGCTGTCCCGAGGTGGCTCAGGGGTCCCGTCCCGGTGGGAAAGAAACCTGTCCTGTTAGTTTCTTGTGGGGGGAGGGGGCGCGGGAGCAGAAGTAGTGCCGTGGGCCGAGGTCCCCCAGCCTGCTGGGAACACTTGTCTCCTTCCAGGGAGGCCTGGTGGGGCACACAATCCCTTGGTCATCGGGTTTGGCCCTGACCTTGCCCTTCCCCTGGATGCCTCCAGAGCACAAGGTTATCATCGTGGGACTGGACAATGCAGGGAAGACCACCATTCTCTACCAGTTGTAAGTGACTCTCGGATACGGAGGGGGCTGGGCCTTCCTACTAGACTGACAGGCATTTGGACCAATGACCGGAGCCCTTTCTTGGGTCTCTTGTAGCCAGGAGAACAGACAGGCGGAACGCTAGTGTGACCTTCCTGGTACAGGGGCCCCTCAGTTCAGTGGCTTCTCGGTCAGGCATTCGAATCCTGCTCGGTATGAGCAACCCCACTGCTCCCCGCCATCTACCCGCGGTCCCTGCCAAAGCCGGTTGTGAGCTTAAAGCTGTCCAAACCTGACCGATGATCTCTTGCTTCGCTCCCCCTAGCGTCAGGTCTCTGCTAACTCCGGCACCCCAGCCTTGTGTCTTCATTTTTCTCCCCCTTTCAGTCCCTTTTCAGACTGGAGAAGGAAATGGCAACCTACTCCAGTATTCTTGCCTGGAAAATCCCATGGACGGAAGAGCCTGGTAGGCTACAGTCCATGGGGTCGCAAAGAGTCGGACACGACTGAGCGACTTCACTCACTCACATTCAGACCCAAAAGGGAGGGCCGGCTTTGGGTCTGGCTGGACTCTGTAGGTCCCGGTCTAGCAGAGCCTGGCACGTGTGCGTTTCCCGATATTCACTCTCTGGATGGCATCTCTCCTGTTTGAAACTTCCTGAGTATTTACTCAGGAAAATTCTCCCTGAAAAAATATAATTTTTCCTGAAGAAAAGAGAAGTTAGAAGAAAAGAGAAATTCAAACAACATGAGCATATATATATATATATATAGTAAAGTTCCCTCTCACCCCTAACTCCCAGTTTTATGTCCCAGGTTTTCCAGAGGTATTTCCTACATATAAAAACATGTGTTTTTTTCTAACTCACTTTAAACAAAGCCCCTCTCTGAAGGCCCCCACTTATGTCTGTCTCCTTTTTTGAATCCCTTGCTACTCGAACTGTGGTCCACAGACTGGCAGCACTGACATCGGCTGGAAGCTTGTCAGAGATGCAAAATGTTGGGCCCCAGTCCAGACCGTCTGGATCAGAATCTGCCATTTAGCAAGATTCAGCTGCATATTAAAGTTGGGGGAGACTGTTCTAATGAGTCTCCCCTCTCTGGGGTCCAAGTCAAGCAGGACTTGATCTCACTCCTGTCTGCATTCCCTCATCCCCAGCAGAGACTCTGTCAGCCTGGGCTGAGTTGCTCTGAGTTCGATTCAGCCTGACTTAAGATGGGGGCCAGAGCTGACAGTGGGCTGGACTGAATGGTTGGTGCCCTCTCCTACCTCCCTAGCCTGACAAATGAGGTGGTCCATACATGTCCCACCATTGGTAGCAACGTGGAAGAGATTGTTCTGCAAAAGACCCACTTCCTCATGTGGGACATAGGAGGACAGGAGTCTCTGCGCTCCACCTGGAACACATACTACTCCAACACTGAGGTGAGGAGGCGGCCTGGGCTGGAGGGGCTGTGTGATATTAGCCAGCCACTTAACCTCTCTGAGCCTTGGTTCCCCCATTGTCAGATGGAAACTGTAATAATGACCTCTCTGGGACTTCCCTAGTGGTCCAGTGTTTAAGACTCTGTGCTTCTACTGCAGTGGGTACGGGTCTGACCCCTGGTTGGGGAACTAAGAGCCCACATGCCGTGCAACTTGACCAAAGAATTTTTTAAAAAATGATCTCATGAGTTGTGAAAAATAAAAAATTAAACAAGAGCTGATTCAGATGTGTTGAATACTTAATGCAGCACAATGCCTATTAAAATTTTTGAATACTTCCTGGCAGCTTTTTTTGCTTGCTGGCAGCTTTCTGTGTGATGCATCGGATGGGGTAAGCTCTTTGTCTCTGGGGGCCTTACTTTCTCACTCTGGCAGCAGCAGAATCCAGTGGTTTCATTCCTGGAGTGAGAGCTGATTTCAGGCTCCAGTGCTACCACTCTTAGGCTGTATGGCTGAGGACAAGATACACCACATCACCTCACCGACCTTCAATCTCCTAGTTTGTAAATGGGGATAGTAACCGTTCCAGTTCCACAAGGTTGTGGTGAGACCCAAGTGGAGTCACAATGCCCAGGACTTGGCATAACCTCTGGCATACAATCAGAAGTTGTGCTCTGTCCACCCTGGGTCTGGATAAAAAGGGAATTCAAATGGGACTAGGGCAGTGAGTTCTTGAGACTGGACAGTTTGTTTTCTGTGGGGCTCACATCAAGGCAGAGTAAAGTGGGAAGAGACACATTCATGGGATGAATGAGTGTGTATCATCACTCACAACTTCCCTCTGCTGGCCAGTTCATCATCCTTGTGATTGACAGCACAGACCGGGATCGGCTGCTGACCGCTCGAGAGGAGCTGTATAAGATGCTGGCCCATGAGGTAAGCTCCCTGCAGTTGGGACCCAGGGCACTAGCTACTAGCTGTGACCGCAGTCTACTCACACAGCTTCTTGAGTATCATTACTGATGCCCCAGTCTCTGAGCACCTCTATCCTAGCAGCTTGGGCAGGGCAATATTATTCCAGATGAAGGGCAATAACGCCTTCAGCGCAACTGATCACAGAATTCAGAGTTGCAAGTGCCAGTCCTGACCTCACTTGTCACTCACTGTGGTGGGACCCCACACGAGTGACTGCACTTCTCTAATTCTCAGTTTCCCCAAGTGCAATATAAGTGGGAAAGGTCATCAATTCCTACCTCCTGGGATCACTGTAAGGATTCTATGAGCTGGTTGAGAGGCATTCCATGAACTGTTGGTGTCGTTTCATGTCGTTGTTACTGTTGGGCAGGGCCTCCATACTTGCCCCACCTGGGCATGGGGCTGTCTTGCTGGGAAAGCAAGAGAGCTAGAGAGGGCTCATGGAGCAGTGAGAAGAGAGGCTGGGTCCTGGCAGGCTGACTGGGGCTGGGTTCCTCTCTCCACAGGCTCTACGAGATGCTTCCATCCTCATCTTTGCCAATAAGCAGGACATGAAGGACTCCATGACCATCGTGGAGATCTCCCAGTTCCTCACCCTTAGTGCCATCAAAGACCACCCGTGGCACATACAGGGCTGCTGTGCCCTCACCGGGGAAGGGTTAGTGGCTGTCCTACCTGGACCTTCAGGGCCTGTCCCAACAAGCTGAGCATCAGAAACTTCTCTCGTCTCTCTCCTGCCAGAATCTGACTCATAGCATCCCTTAGCATCTGGGTCAAGACAGCTGAACACCTACCCACAGTTACGATGCTGTGGGTAAGCAGTGAGCAAGACAGTGTCTCTGTTCTCCAGGGGCTTGTTCTACTGGGGAGAGGGGTGATGCTCCGGTCAAACACAAACATTTTCAGTACTGAGAAATGCTACGAGGAAAGTGAAATTGAATAACAGGGGTGTGTTTGCTAGAGCTCTGGTGGTCAGGGGCCTTGTCTACTAGGAGGTGACTTCTAAACTGAGACCTGAGTAAGGAGACAACCATGGGAAGACCTGGGGGACAAGCCTTCCAGGCAGAAATCACTGACTCTGGCCTTGAGTTTCCTTATCTGTAAAGAACGCTGTTTCCTTCCAGTGTTTCTGTAGAGAATAAATGATATCATTCAATTAACATTCACTGGGAACCTACAGTTGTTCCTCCATATCCATGGAGTTCACATCCTCAGATTTAACCAACTGTAGATTGGAAATATTCAGGAAAAAAAAGAGCCAGACAATTCCAAAAAGTGAAAATTGAATTTATCATGTGCTAGCAATGATTTACATAGCATTTATATTATATTTACCACTTTTTACATATCATTTACAATATATCAGGTATTATAAGTAATCTAGAGTTGATTTAAAGTTCTGATTTAAATCAGTGACTAGGTTATATGCAAATATATGCCACTTTATACAAGGGGTTTGAATGTCTGAGAATTTTGATGTCTGCAGGGGTCCTGGAACCCTGGAACTCCATGGATACAGAGAAACAACTGTACTTTGTGCCAGGTACTGTTCTAGGCACCTGAGAAAAATTAGTGAACAAAACAGATAGAAATCCCTGCCCTCACAGAGCTTACTTTCCAGGAGGGGAGAAAGAGACACTGAACAATAAAATAAGAAAAATGTACAGTAAGTTAAAAAGTGGTAAGTGTGAAGGGGAAACATCAATAGGAAAGGGAAGTTGGATGTATGTTGGGGAGAATGTTGTAATTTTAGATAATGTGTCCAGGGAGGGGCTCCTGAGAAGAGAGCTGCTAATTAAATATCTGAGGATGTGAAGGAGCTAGGTCATGGTCACACAGAAGGGGCCTTAAATCAGGCCTGGAGAATCCCGTCCTCTTCCCTCTCAAGTGGAGTCACAGTGGGTTAGGGGCTTGGATGCCTAGTTGAAGAAGGGGAGACTTTAGGCAGGCCAGCGCAAGGAACCACGTATTTCTGGCCATGTCCTTCTAACTCCTGGGTCAAGAGGAGCCCCCCACCCCCGTCTCCAACCCATATTCAGTTCAATTCAATCAGCATTTCCTAAGTAACCCTCATGTGCCATGCTCTGTGCCAAGTGATACAGACATGACCGAGACCCCATTCTTGCTTGGAGTTGCTCACAGTCTAATGAAAGAACTTGCTTATGGAGCCTCTTCGCAGGCTTTTGAAGCCACCCTGGCACTGACCCAATGATGGAGTGGGTGGACAGGTGGCACTGGAGGCTTGCCCAAAGACATTGCTAAGGTGGGTCTCCAGGTCTCTTTGTCCAAGAAGCCCTCCCTGACTCCCAAACATCCAGAGGTCTCTGTACATCTCCTTTCTAAACGTTATCACAGTATGTAGTTATACAATTATTTGTTTGACCATCTGTTTAATATCTGTCTCCTCTGCTAGACTGCAAGCCCTAGAGGGCATGTCTATTTTTTCACCAGTAACCCCTGGCATAATACCCATTGCGCAGTTCATTTATGTTTGTTAACTGAATGCAAAACTAGATATAAATTTGGGCGTTCAAGCAGTCAGCTCTGGGCGGGGCTGGGGGTTGGGAGTGCCATCAGCCTCATGGGGTATGCTGATCCTTGCCCTGTTCTTTCCTTCCTCAGGCTGCCTGCCGGGCTGCAGTGGATGCAGTCTCAGGCCACTGCCAACTGATGTCCCAGCCTGAGGCCAACCAGAAACTTGGAGGGTTCTGCATGGACTATGTGGGTAGAAAACCCAAGTGACTATTATTTTTCTATGACGCTCTAGTGACCAGGGGTATCTAGTGGATGGTGAGATTGCCACTGTACACCCAACCCCCCCACTGAGGAGCTAGGTGGAGCACCCTGAGTTGCTGCAGACAGGACAGCAGAAAAAGCTGCCCTTCACTCCATGGAAGCAGGCATCCTTCTTAAGGACACCAGGAAAGCTGTTGGGGGATCAGGAAGTAGAGCCCCCTCCGTCAGTCCTCAACCTCTCTGTAGGAAAAATGGAGGGCAGAGTAAGAGACCCCTGGAATTGTTCTTTATTTCCTAGACCTCTACCCCAACCCCTTAAACCCTACTCCAGCTTTCCGGCCCCTTAGCCGTCTTTGTCCCATATGCTTCTGTCAAAGGAGATTCCAGAAAGGTGAAGGGGCTGGCTCAGGGGAAGGAAAGGAAGAAAGTAAAGTCACTCAGTCGTGTCCATGGACTGTAGCCTACCAGGCTCCTCCCTCCACGGGATTCTCCAGGCAAGAATACTGGAGTGGGTCGCCATTTCCTTCTCCAGGGGATCTTCCTGACCCAGGGATCGAACCCCGGCCTTCCGCATTCCAGGCAGACACTTTAACCCCTGAACCACCAGGGAAGGAGGGCAGAGTCAAAACCTGAGAAGGGAGAGGGTGGAGGACCCGACCTTCCAGCCAGAGACAGTTCCTCACACTGCAGGGGGTTCCACTCCTTCCTCACCTTCCCGTTCCCTCTGAGATGCTGGCTCTGACCACAGCTTTTGAGCTTTAAGCTACCCCTTCACTCCCAGTGTCCTTCCAGTGTGAATCCCACTCCTCCCAATATCCCAGATTCCTACAGCATTTGTTTATCTTGTCTTTTTGTAGTGATTTTTTCCCCATACTGTAGTAGGAATTTTATGAAGGTATAATAAATGCCATTGAAAACTGCTCACCTCTTATTGCTGCCTGCTCCTTTGGCTGCACCTCAAAACTGACTCAGTTTCATACAAAGTTCTCTGGCAGGGGAAATCCACCTAGGAAATGGAAAGGGGCTGCCTCAAGGGTCTATATGGGGACTGGCCCTTCGGTCCTGGGCTCTATAGCCCTCTGCCAGGTGACTAACACCAGGTTTGCCAGCACTCAGAGCTCTAGGCTCTGCCTGGGCCTAGGGGAAGGAGGGGAGTAGGGGACTTTAGGGGTTGGAAAAGCCCAGGAGTCCTATCAAAGTAGAGCTGAAAACAGGATGGAAACCCAGGCTGCCTGTCCTGTACAGGGAGCAGTGCTATTACCCCCCAGAAAACCTGGGATGGTCCTGAGGTCAGTGGGTATGTTCTCTTCGAAAGTCAGGAAGTGCACAACGCTGTGAGAGTCTGGACACAGAAACAGTGGGCTCAAGATTTCTTAACCCGGTGGTTTCCATAAAGACTGATGAGGGGGAAGAACTTAGGAAGTCTAAATGTCTCCATTCAGATGCCGTCTTCCTTCCATTAGGTTAGCTACAAAGAAGAACACAATAGGTGAAAATTAATAATTTCCTTATTCCGTAGAAATTCATCCTAGCTGGCAAGCAGCACCGGTACCTCGGGGGTATAGCTCAGTGGTAGAGCATTTGACTGCAGATCAAGAGGTCCCCGGTTCAAATCCGGGTGCCCCCTCTAAGGTCTAGTTTACTTTTTCTTCCCCGGCTTCTTAGTCCTGCAGTGCTCCTCCTGAAGTTCCCTTACAGGCTAAAGCGGAAGGGTCCTTCAACATTGCGGACCTCTTTTGCCGGCGATCAGGGTGGAGCCCCAGGTCCTGCCAAGCCACGCCCTCAGCCTCTTAGAGTGGAGGCGTGAGCGCCCGCACGCGGATCTACGTGTCCCGGGATCTCAGCTGCCCGGGATCTCAGTCTGTTGGAAGACAGACTGAGTTTCTAAGGGCCGGGCTTGGGCTGGGACAGGAAGGACTGGAGGTGTCTGTGAGCGTGTAGGAGAGAGATGGGCGCCAAGAGAAACGCTAGGGGCGCTCTAGCAAGGCAGGAAAGGCGGACCCAGGCCCAAAGGAAGGTCCAGGAAGTGAGAAATCTAGGGGAAGTGAGGGGCTTCCCCTCCCGCAGTCCCAAATTGCTTTTTCTTACATCATTAGAATTCTTTAGTTCAGAGTTTCAGGAAACAAACTCTGCATTCAGATAAGTAATCTCTCGAGATTTATAGTCTCTCTGTCTCTTGAAAATACTGGATTCCACTTCCGTTTGTGGACGCAGTCACAGCGCCTGCGCTGGAGTAGCACTAAGAAGTCATCCGCAGGCGGAAAACCAGGAGAGGGGGTATAGCTCAGTGGTAGAGCATTTGACTGCAGATCAAGAGGTCCCCGGTTCAAATCCGGGTGCCCCCTTGTATACATTTTTAAGGATCCAAATTCAGATTTTCCCAGCCACCACTTTTCTTACAACTTCCTACTTCCACGATTTTGTGTTGACATTTATTTCACCACTTCTATTTAGGGCGAGATGAGGAACGGCGAGACAGCAAAACAAATTTAGAGCAGAGGTTCTCAAAATGTGTTACTGAGAACAGCACCACCAGCTGGGAATGTGTTAGAAATATGGATTCTCGGCCTCAGAACTATAGAACTTGGGGGTGGCTCCCAGAAATCTGTGTTTTATAAGCCCCTCCAGGTGATTCTGATGTACACTCAAGTTCTAGAAGCTTACATTAAAAAAAAATTGACACGTCATTTGCTTCTAATTATTTCTAAGTTGCTGTTTCAGCCTGAGTCCTTTATTAACAGACTTTTTAAAACAGACCGCGCGCGGGGCATCCCGGACAGGGGACTGTTCAAAAAGATCATTGCCGGAGCTGCAATTCCGTCCTGGGTCCTCTCACCTTGACCTCTCGGAAGGTAGGGGCAAGGAGATGTGAACCCGCCTGGCTGGAGTCGGAGATAGCGCGAAGCGCGTAGGCAGGTCTGGAAAATCGAGGAAAACCGCAAAACACACGCGTTGCGGCTCGTCACGTGGCCACTAGAGGGCAGCAAGAAGCCGCAGCTGGAAGCAGCAGCCTTTTTGATCCGAGAGTTGGCAAAACCGCAATTTAAATGAGACAAGAACTTACAGACAGGCCTAGCCTTGTCCCATTGTAAGTGATTAGGGGACGTCGGGCTAAAGGAGGTCGGTTCTGGGACCCTGGGCCCTGAGGAAGAACGAACTGGGATTCTGAAAGATTAGTTTTTAGGGCCCCAGCCTGTATATATCAGGGCGTCCCCTTCACCCTCATTCTCCCTCCATCCAGCGCTGGATCTCCTTGCCTTCGCACGAATTAGGTCGAGGAGGGAAGATGCACCTCCGGGTCCTGACCTGATTCCCTGCCATCTATTAAATCTCCTAAATTGAGGGTATTTTTATTCTGTTCTGGTAGGGTAAAAAAAAAAAGTGATCTATTCCCAGAGCCTGCTTATAAGGTGGTGGCAGTTGGGGTGAGACGTTTCCTTGCTCTCCTCTGAAGATTGACTGAGTCGGGCCCTGTGGAGGTCTGGGGTCCCCAAAGAGGAGGGTGACCTCAGTTACTTTCTGGGGGTGGGAAGAAGTCCAGGTTATTTCAAAGTAGGGATGATTCAGGTCCACTCCGTCCCCATGTCTGCGGGGTGGGATAAAGTGGAGAGAAGCCATAAGAGGGCGTGGAATTCAGGCCTCTGCTGCAAGGGGAGACTCCTGGGGTGGCGGTGGGCATCAGATCCCTACACAACTCTGTGGAACAGCCCAGAAAGTCGGGAAGCCTGGTGGAAATGGGTCGGGTGTGGATGGTAGGAGCGCAGGGTCTGAGGAAGGGGCGCCCACTGTCCCTTCCTGGGATCTGGCCCTTCGAGCCTTCTCTCCACCGCTTTCCCCCAGGGAGTGGAGGAGGGGAAGGCAGGCAGAAGCTAAGGTGCGGGGTCGGGGTAGCTGATGCTCTTCGGGGGTTCTCCCAGCCCGAGGGTTCCCCGCCCTGTCCCCTTCCTCTTCCCGCTACCCTCTCCCCCCGCCTGGGAAGCGGCCGCGGGAGCTCTCGGGGAGCGCTCGGGCAGGGCTGGGAGGGCTGGGGAAGACTCGGGGCGAGCTCCGGAGGCGCCGCGCCCCCCCCCCCCCGCCCCGCCCCCTCCCCGGTCCCCGCTCCGGGAGGCCGCTCTGCTCGCTCGCCGCCCGCTGGCGCTCCGCCGCTCTCACTGCTTGCCTGCCCCGCGCTCCGCTGCCGCTCCGCCGCCCACCCCTCCGCCGGCCAGCCCGGGGGACCGCGCCGCCCGAGCCGGGCCGGGACAGCTGCGGGCCGGGGGCGGGTCCTGGCCTCCACCATGCGGGCCGAGCTCTGGCTCCTCGTGCTGGTGCTCAGGGAGGCTGCCCGGGCTCTGAGCCCCCAGCCCGGAGCAGGTAGGACTGGCCAGAGTTGGTGGGGGTGGGTCAGGGCCGTGGGTCGAGGGGGCAGGTGGGCGGGCGTGGGCATGGACAGGTACCGGCAGGCTGGCGATGTCAGAGGCGCCGGGGGTCGTGTCCGAGGGAGGCCAGGAGCGCTGTGGACGGTGGCAGGTGAACAAGGACCCCTACTTTCCTAAACACACAGGGTGTGTGAGTGAGGGTGGAAGGATCAGACCCCGATGCCCCGATTTCTCCTTCCCTCCTGGAAGGACACTGGAGGGACCCCAGCAGAGAGGGAATCCATAAGGCACTGGGCTCTGGCCCCAAAGGGGACGGTGGGAGAGTCACAGGGACCCCTGGCCACACTGGGTGAGGCTGAATTCTGATGAGATGCGGAGTCTGGGATGTCTCTTGCTTCAGTTTTGTTTCCTTTTTCTCTCCGCTGCCCTCACTCCCAAGCTGACCCAGTCTGGGGGCTGAGTGGCAGTAGCCAGGAGGATGGAGGAGACCCACCATCTCCCCTCCAGCAAGGGCAGTGGGGAGCTTGACGCCCTCTCCTCTCTGGTACTTGAAGAGCAGCGCTGGGCCCAGAAAGAAGCAACTTGCTGCTTCCCCACCCCCAGCCTATAGGGTCCTCCAGTCACTCTGGCTCTACTCTGCCCTGGCGGCTCTTGGCCTTTAGCTGTTCTGGCTCTAGATTAGGAGGGTGGGGTGTCCTACCTTCCCCACAGCAGTTCTCTGCAATCATTCTCCCACCTGGAAAGTCCTTTCGGAGATCTACCTTGAGTCTGTCCTGTTATAAAGGAGAACCATTTTTCAGCAAGTAATTTTGCATTCTCCTCTTTCTTCCTTCTGTATGCAGGCATTCTCTGGGGTTGGGGAGGTGGGTAATTGCAGTGAAGCCTCTTGACAGAATTGGGAAGATAGAGTTCCGTGCCTCACAGGCATAGATGTCCCCCAGGGTGGGATGGAGCAGGTGGAGGGTTTGTCCAGGGGGATGCTGTAGTTGGGCTGCTGTGTCTCAGAGGTCTGCGGGCATCAGGCACAGCATCAGGGACGGCATTCTTGACTTTAATGGTCCCTGAATATAGTTGAGACAGGCCTGGGTTTCTGTTGAGAAGGAGAGTGTGGGCAGAGGGCAGCGGAAGCCTAGGTGGCAAGAGGCTGCTGATGCAAAACCACCAGTTTTCAGAGAGACCACACAGAGAGTGGCCAGAGATGTGACTTCTAGTTCCAACATCTTGCTTGCTGTGTGACCTTGAACAAGTTACTTTCCTTCTGTGGGCCTGTTTCCTCCCTTATAAAGTGAGGCTGTGGGCAAAATCTTTGTGGGATTATAGGATTATGAGAGATCTTTTTTATGACTGTCTCTCTTTTTCAGATTTGTTATGATGTGTATGAGGTAATTGCAAAAAAAAAATTAAGTCAATATAAAAAGGAATGGGTTGGACAGGTCAATTTTTTAGGTCTTTTGCAAACCCATCCTGATGAGATCTTCTGAACTCTGGATATGACTGGATTGATGAGGGATGGCTCTGAACCTGACTGAGATGGGAGATCCACGGAAAGGGGTGGGGAAGAGGGCACTGGAAGGAAACAAGGATGGGCAATGCAGGGGCCAGAGCCAGGCCGGGCTGAGGGCTGCCTCTTCAGAGGTGGTTGGAAGAGGAGACACCCTGGGGGGCCAAAGAGGGTGCAGGCAGAGATTCGAATCACATCTCTCAGTAGAGGACGCCCTGTCTCCTCAGCTTTGGCAGATTCAGCCAGGAGAAATGAACTTTCTCTGCAGCAGAGAGACTGGTGAGACTGAAGGAAGCCAGCGGGGGCGCTGCTGACTCTGTGTCGAGCTTTTTTTTTTTTTTTTTTTTTCACAACGACCAGACTGGGTTTGAGCCGGGCCCTGTTTGGAGGCAGGGGTTGTCTTCTAGGGAGAACAGATGTGGGGGTGGGACCCTCTGGGAGAGGGCTGCTCCGATTGGTGGTGGAGCCCTGGTGACAGGTGAGAGGGCAGTTGGGAGCTGGACCTGAGGGGTGGGTGCTGCCATCCAGCCCCAAGGCTCGAAGTCCTCTGTGCTGTGCGGGGAGAGGGGATGTGGGCGGGGAGAGGGGATGTGGGCGGGGAGTGGGAGGGGGCGGGGCTCGGGGGGAGCTGAGATCTCCCCTCCCTCTTGATGAACTGGCCTTGAAACTTCATCTATCATTAAAACGGGAGCAGGAGAAAGATGGATGAGTGACCCAAAGGTACAGTCAGGTGGTGAGGGAGACCAACAGAGGCTGACAGGCAGATAGACAGATGGGGAGACAGGAAGATACTAGGGTGCATGGTGGGAGCTGGGGGCACCCCGGGGTCTGGGCTGAGTGAAACTGGAAGTGCCCACATCAGACAGAGAAGGAAAAGGCCACTGGAGGCGGCATCCTGTCCTGGGAGCTAGCAGATCAGGCCCATCTCCAACCCTGGGTGACCCTGGCCGCTTCATCCTTTTTCTGCCCCTTGGATTCTCCATCCATAAAATGAAGTTTGGATCAGATTGCCTCTAGGGCCCCTTGTAGCCTTGACTCTGCTTCCAGCCTTCTCCTTGCTCACCAGGGAGGGATCTTCAAACAAATGGAGACTGAAATCCAATCTCCGCCCAGTGGCCATTGGACAGCCTCTCCCCACCCCCACCTCTGCTCGCACGGCCCCAAACACTCAGGCTGCTGTCCCCTGGGATCGCCAGGTAACTGGCTTCTCTTCATCCGGGGCTCAGTCAGCTCAAGGGCCACCTCTGAGAGAGGCTCCCTAAGGAGCCTGTCCAGAGCAGAAACAACCCCAACCCTTCCATCCTTCTGTTTCCTCCACAGTCCTTCTCACCATCTCACATTGTCTTACTGGCTGAATTACTCATCTTGTGTATGTCTTTCCCGACTAGAATCTTCATGGGCACAGGGCTTGTGTCTACCTGTTCGCTGTTTTTGCCCCAGCACTCACACAGTGCCTGGCACATAGCGTGCATGCCAAGTCGCTTCAGAATCTTTGTGACCCTATGGGCCTTGACTCGCCAGGCTCCTCTGTCCATGGGATTCTTCAGGCAAGAATACTGGAGTGGGTTGTCATGCCCTCTTCCAGGACATCTTCCCAACGCAGGGATTGAACTTGCATCTCTTACGTCTCATGCATTGGCAGGCGAGTTCTTTACCACTCTTGCCACCTGGGAAGCCCGCCTGGAACACGGGGCTCAATAAACGTGTATTGAGTGAGTGAATGAATTGGAGGGGCTCACAGACCCCATTCTGTCCCTTTGAGAGAAACTCAGAGAGGCAAATTCTTCTTTTCTCCTCTCCTCCCCTCTTTTCCTCTGAGCCACTGGCCATCCCTCCTTGCCCCTTCCTCGTGCCTCCCTCTCGCTCCCCAGATCAGGGTCCTCAGTGAGTCTCTGCCTGCCTGCAGGAAGGAAGAGAGTGCGGTTGGCGGCTTTGTAACTGAGAGGCAGGATTTCAATTCAGGGTCTGGAGCCTTCCAGAAACCCCTTGGAAAATTGGTCCTCACATGAAACCCAGAAAAGGCAGGAGGACCCTGCTGGATGCTGTGTGTACAGTGTTTTGTTAAAGACTCACAATGACTTGCCAAGTGTAGGTTTTATCATTTCCATTTTCTAGAGGAGGAAACCTAGAGATTGTGCGATTTGTCCAATGTCGTAGTCAGTAAGCGATAGATTCAAGGTTCAATCTCAAGCTTATTTGATTCCAAACTTGTGTTTTTATTGCTGTGATAACAAGGAGGCTTTCTGGGGAGGCTGTGCCCCAAGAGAAGGGTCTTCTAAGCCCTGTGGGTCTCAGGAGTTCTGAGAATTTAAACATGCCTGCCTTCCTTCCTTCCTTCCATCCATCATCACCTGTGTGTGCTTGACCAGCATCTAGTCTATGTCAAGCACCTAGAGCTTGTGGTTGCCCAGATAGCAGTGATTTGTCAGGATCAGGGCTGGGACTATGCACATAGCATTTGGGGTGAGGCACAGAAATGTCAGAGAAGGCGCTGGGAAGAAGTGACATCTCGTGAGACTTGAAGGATGAGCAAGAGCTCGTCAGCTCCATTTATTTATGGAGCAGAATGATCTAGGCTGAGAAAGCTGCCTGTGTGAAGTCCCATGGCCAGAGAGAGTGGGACTGAGTCCTGGAAAGGACTGGGGGACTGAAGAAGCCAGCAGGGATCTGATCACGAAGAGGCTCCAGTGCTGAGTGGGAGAGCTGGGTTGTCAGCCGAAGGGTCGTGGCAAGAGGGGAGCACAGGAGGGATGGAATGGAGTTTTTCCTCTGGACAGGATGCTCTGGCAGGTGTGTGGGAGACTGGCCCAAGGGCATGAACGGTAGAGGCTGAAGTCATCACCAGGAAAGAGGTGATGGTGGCCACAACCGAGTGGTGGCCGTGGGGCTGGAATGGCATGCTTGGGTGATGGGTAGGATGAAGGTGGCTTGGTTCAGGCACTGGGATGGTGTGACCAGGCCTCCTGAAGTCAGCCCATTGCTTCTTGCCCTGGAGCAGGTCAGCGGCACCAGAAGAGGGTTGGGGCATGGCCACTGGGTTGCCCCTCTGCATTCCCCCAGGGGTACAGTCTGCCGGGGAACCTCCCAGGTTCGGGCCCAACGGCACCTGTGCATCCTGCCCTGGGGCTGCCCTGCACCTTAGAGAATGGCCTTGCGTGTGAGTCACCTGCACTTGCTGTGCCTGAGTGCAAACCCACTCATGGACTGGTCACGTGACCTGGGTTTCCCAGTTTGTAAAATGGGTCTACAACAGCACCCCTCTCATGAGGCAATTGTGGAGATTAAATGAGTTAGTGGGTTTAAAACCCTGGGAATAGTGCCAGGACAGGGTAAGCATTCTCTAGAAGTGAGCTATTATTGTTATTACCCCTCACAGTGCGAACACTAGACTTGTTCGCTACTTGGGGTCATGGGTGGTGGAATGGATGAATACATGGCTAGCGGTGCTCTGGAAGCTTCTCGCCATCACTCACAGGCAGGTCCCCTCACATGCAGAGGCAGGGGATGGGTGCTGGGAGGAGGGCAGAGCAGGCGGTAGCCAGGGGTTGGAGCCCACAGGAGGAGGACCCAGGCCTTCAGGCAAGTGTGTGTGTGTGTACATAGGCCCTTACATACACACGTGCAAAGCCAGCTATGCTGGCTCCTTCTGCAAGCTGAGGGAGTGATGTCCCATCCTAGTCAACTGGGTGTCAGGGAGACAGTTGCAGTGGGGGCTGGGAGGGCAAGATTCAGGGTTAAGTCAGGGTGGGGCAGGTTCTCGGTGACCACCTTCTCTGTCCCTTGGCCCTTCTCCTTTCTGGATACTTGGTCTCTGATCCTGGCCCTGAGTCTTCCTACTTATAAAATCATATTTTTGCTTCTTACTGTATGCTCATGGTGGCCTGTGCCATAGGCACAATTGTCATTCCCATTTTCTACTTCTACTTAGACGAGTAGACTGATGGGTCCAAGGTCACACAGCCTGTGGGTGTCAGGTGTGCCGTCCCTGGCCACACTTCTGGTGGCGCTCTCTCACCAGGCCTCGGGCCGCACCGTCCAGGCTCCTTCTGTCTCGGATGCAGGACTATGATGCCTGCAGATCCCTAGCAGCCCTTTCCGGGCCAGCTCGGCTCCTCTGCTTGTTCTGCACAAGCTCCTTTCCTGTTCTGGCTCCTGCCCAGGCCTGAGGGCTGCTTGCAGGAGGACCCAGGCAGCCCAGCACAAATAGTTCTGACTCCAGAGACAGCTGTGGGCCCCACCCGAGAGGGGCAAGACAGCGCTGCCTTGGGGTCTGAGCCACAGGCAGGCTGCCTTCCCATTATTGGGTTCAGGTCCATCTCACCCAGTGGGCATCTTGGGGCAGGGGTCTGGAGACCACCCTTTCCCCATCTTCTCCAGAGCATCTGGTTGCAATTAGGGGCAGGGGAGTGAAAGGGGGCCGGCAAGGATCCAGCAGGCACCAGCAGCCAAGAATGACTTAATTGGATAAAATGTCTAATGACAAACCAGAGCCCCACAGCAAAGAGTCCTGGCCCTAGCCCCAGGCCTGGTCCTGGCCAAGCCTTTTCTCAACCTCTGTCCTTGCTGGCTCCCACGTTACCTCCAGTATCCTATTCTCAGTTGTGCACTGATTGAGCACCCACTGTTTGCTAGGTACCAGGATGCACATTTACGGTAGGTGGCAGAGTCCTGGGGGAACCCAAGTCTACCAGGGAGACAGGCACATAGTTGGACCACTGGCGGGTGCTGCAGGAGAGAAGGCTACCCCGGGAGCTCTGGGGACCAGGTGGGGCAGGGCAACTGACACAGCACAGGCCTGAAACTGATGGAGGTCACAGGGAAGGTCAGCTCCTCCCATCTGGTGCATATACACGTCCATAATAGGTGTGGCAGTTGGAGAAACAGGATAAGACACATCTTTGTGGGCATCCATAACTCTTTTTCTGAAATGGGAAAGCATGATTTCTGTGTCATTTGGAATACATTTAATGACCGAGAGGGAACTGGAGAGAATATTGGGTTGAGGAACGGCTGCTAGATGGCCTGGGTGCAGCCACTCTTCAATGCTGTGCCCACCGCAGACATTGCCAATTGATCGTGACCATCTTTCCTGCTAAACACAAATGGAGCCTCAGAATTCTTCCCAATTAGAGCATTCCTGATTCTCACTAATCCATTGGAGGTGGCTTTTGAGATGAAACCCATTTGTTATCCTCAGTGGATTTGTAAAGCTCCTTGTTTCATGGGGAACGTGCACTACCTTGCTCAAGGTAGTGATAAGACTAAACAGTGCTCCCCACTATGGAGACATCTTCAGTTGTCACAGCCTGGGAGGAGGGGCTACTGGCATCGAGTGGGTAGAGGCCAGGAATGCTGCAAAAAAAAAAAAAAAATCCTGCAATGCATGGGACGGTCCCCCACAACAAGGAATTATCCAGTTCAAAATGTCAGTGGTACCAAGGATGAGAAGCTCTGAACTAAAATAACTCTGCTCTCTGGCTTCTAGTCCCTGGAGTCCCTTGGAAGATGAGATTATGTGCCATTTCTGGCAGAGAAATAGGGAATTGGTTTGGAAAGTACTAGAGTGGTTGTTCTCACCCTTGTCTGCCTTGTTAGGTCCAGGGCTTTTCAAAAACTCTCCTGGGGATCATTTAAGTGTCCTCATGCACAGGCCACACCACAGACTAACTACATCAGAATCTCTGGGGTGGAGAACCCAGACACCAGGAATTTTTCAAGCTCCCCAGATGATTCTAGTGAGGTTGAGAATAATCGACCCTTTAGGGGCAGATCAGCCTGGGTTTGAAACTTATCTCCATCCCTGATCTGCTCTATGACCCTCTTTAACCTCTGTGAGCTGCTGATTCCTTTTCGAAAAATGGAGAGCATCAGATTTTCAGTGGAGGGCTGGAGTGAGGGCTCAAGCGTTCCGTATGCAAAGTTTGTGGGGTGGAGCTTGGTGCATGCTGGGTGTCTCCTGCCCTGGTGTCAGTGTCCCCAGAGTCAATGATGGTATCAGAGGGGGTCAGGGCTTCTCAGAATAAGTGGGCTGATCCCCCTCCTGGCCTTCACTCTGACTGCCAGGACTCAGCTTTCTGTCCCTTTCTCCCAGGTCAGGATGCAGGCCGAGGCTCTGGAGGGACCACCCAGGGAACCGTGTGGGGCTGGAATCGGAGAGCCCGAGAGAGCCCTGGCCAGGTGTCGGAGCTGGACAGGACTCAGCTGAGCCAGGACCTGGGTGGGGGCACCCTGGCCATTGACAAACTGCCGGATAACGGGACCAGGGTGGTGGTGAGTGCTGGAGGGACACAGAGGGGGAGGGAGGTGGTGGTGGGGGGGGTCCCCAGGTGTCCCTTGTAAGCTTGTCAGAGCCACAAGTGTATCCTTTGGGGTCGATCCTGGAGGTCAGCGTGGAGAGAGGGCTCCCAGGGGAGGGGATGGAAGCCTGGCCCAGCCTGGGTCAGAAAATCTTAGCATCTCAGAGCTTCACAGGCTGCTTACCTCCTTGTGGACTCAGAGAGGGGCAGTGACTTGCTCAAGGATGCACAGCATTACCACAGGGTTCAAGACACTGGACTCTTCCATATCTTAGGGCCTCCACTAGAAGCAGAATGAGGTGGCCATTACTAGTCACATTGACTGCCAGCTCTGGCCCTGTGCCTACTTCATTTCTGTACCATCTACAGACCACATGGCCTCAAAGGGTTAATGGTGTGACTGCTCAGCCTGCAGGGCAGGACACTGAGCAGAGAAAGCAATTAGGGTGGTGCAGCTGAAGAAAAGCTCCTCTGCCTGGGGCAGTCCTAGGGCTGGTGAAGCAGGGAAGACCTGGAGACTGCAGTAGAAGAGCTGATGGGGGCTTCTGTGTCTGGGAGAATCTGTAATTGCGTGTGTGTCTGAGGGTTACTGTGTATTATGTACCTTTGCCTGTGTGTCTGTCACCATGGGCTGCTGTGTCTGTGATGAGTGTGAGTGTATGAGAGAGACTGTATGAGCATGGGTATGAGCGGAGGCAGCCACGGCTGCAAGTGAATAGGGTGGATTCTCAGGAGGCAGAAAAACTACGGAAGGAGAAGCAACAAGAGGATGGGCATTTCTTTATGTGTCAATAACTCGTTTTTTAAATCCAAGACACGCACGCAATCAAAAAGGTCAAATAGTGCTGAAGTCAGAAAATAAAACACAGCAGTCCGCCCCTCCGCTCTGGACCTGCCCACCCCTTGCTCAGAATATGGCACTTTGAGCTTTTTACCTGGCTGTTACCTCCGTGTTCCTAAGTAATTTCCTTATGCAGCTGCCTCTTGATAAATCTGTTTAGACATTATATGTTGATTGCCCATTGTGTAGATGAAGATTCACCTTCTGTATACTCCCCCAAACATGGTTTAATGCTCTCAATATAGTTAAATCCATAGGCTCTGCTTTTTATCTTTATCAGGTAAATATTGTTCACTACTAAGCCAATCAGGGCCCTATCATTGTTTCCTTTCTTGCATCATTTTTGCTTTTCCTACCTCCCACCCCCGCCTATTGCACCAACAGTATATGTACTTTTTTTTTTAATTAAATTTTTTAAAAAAATCTTTTGACTTTACTGCACAGCGTGTGGGCTCTTAGTTCTCTGACTAAGAATCAAATCCACAGCTCCCTGCAATGGGAGCACTGAGTCTTAACCACTGGACCACCAGGAAAGTCCATGGCTATGTATTCTTAAACATTTCACTGGCCTCAAACGTAATTTTTGGCATGGTCAAAACTGTCTATTTTTTTTTTTTTTTTTTTTGAATCTCTCTCCTATTGTCATGCTGCTCCAACCTGGCCTGGTGCTCGCCTGCCTGCCCGCAGCCATCCTGGAACTCCCTAATCTCTCTCTTCACTGGGTGCCCTGTCCTCTTGATCCTGTGTCTTTTCTTTCCTGCTTTGCTCCCTCATTTGTTTAGCTTCCTGAGAAAGGTTATAGAAGAAGAGAAATTCTTTGGAGAACTTGCACGTCTGAAAATGCCTTTATTCTATCCTCACACTTGATTGATGGTTTGGCTGAATATAGAATTCTAGATTAAAAATAATCTTCCTTCACGAGTTTGCAGGCATCTCACATGGTCGTCTGGCT
Organism: Budorcas taxicolor; assembly: GCF_023091745.1. Taxonomy (NCBI): domain Eukaryota; kingdom Metazoa; phylum Chordata; class Mammalia; order Artiodactyla; family Bovidae; genus Budorcas; species Budorcas taxicolor. Next base: position 39,359,953 of record NC_068928.1, on the reverse strand, counting down.
TCTGATGTCACTGTTGAGAGGTCTGATGTCGTGCTTGTGCTCATTGTAGATAACTGCTTTCCCGGAAGCTCTCAGAGTGTTACCTTAAGTTAACCCCAGCCTTCTAAAAGTGTCTGTCCTGTCTTTCTCTCTCACAGCTCTGGACAGTTGACAGGCTATTTCAACCCAGACACTTATATTCACCAGTTCTGGAAAATCTTCTTGTTTTATTGCTTTGACTATCTTCTCTCTACTACGTACTCAGTTCTTTCTTCCAGATCCCTTGATTAGAAGTCCATCTAGGGAATTGATTCCCAAACTTTCTTCTCTCTTCTGTTGTCTATCCCTTTGCATGTTTTGTTGCCTGTTAGTTGGGTTATAAGTGTTGTTGTTGATCCACTTTCTGGGATTTTCTTTCTTTCTTTTTTTTTTAGTATTTATTTATTTGGCTTTGCTGGGTCTTAGTTGCAGCCCATGGGATCTTTGCTCTTTAGTCGCAGCATGCAAACTCTTAGCTGCGGCATGTGGGATCTAGTTCCCTGACCAGGGATCAAACCCCTGCCCTCTGCATTGGGAACACAGAGTCTTAGCTACTGGACCATCAGGGAAGTCTCCTCGACCTTATTTTCTTAATGTTACCGATTTGTTTTCTACTATCATATTTTTCATTTCCATGAGCTATTTATTCTTTTCTTTAAAAAAATAGTCTCCTATGGTTCTTGTGTCATGGATGTAATAGCTTTTCTAAGGATATTTTTTGAATTTTAATATTTTTTTCCTGCAGCATTTCTTTCTTTCTTTCTGTTTTTTTAAAGAGTTTAATGTAGGAACAGTATACACAGAGGGGCCAGGAGTGGGCAGGGTGAAGGAAGAGAAGATGTTAGGAGAAGCTGCAGCAGGGAGCCGCTAAAACTGTGCATGTGAGCCTGAGCTGGCAGGGAGAGAGGATCCTCAGAGGCGGGAGAGCTGTGCCACTCTGCCACAGGGGCTGCTGGACGGGGCGCACGGTGTGCATGGGAGAGGAACCCAGCCTCTCTGCAGCCTGGTAGGGAGGGAGCAGGGTAACACATGCTCTGAACTGTCTGTCTGCATTGTTTCTGTGACTTATTTTTCCCTTTACCTCAGCCTCCGATGTGGCTTGGCACCTTTACTGATCCTGTCTTTATTTAAAACGTTAACCTTTTGTTCCTCGTGGACTTTTGGGCATCAATTGAACTAATTAATTTGATTTAAAAAATATATGGCATTAAAATATTCTCTTGATGGCTGAGTTTGTTGATGCCACTTTATTATTTAAAAAATTTTTTATTGGAGTCTTGTTGATTTACAATGTTGTGTTAGTTTCAGGTATGTGTGTATGTTAGTTGCTCCGTTGAGTCTGACTCTTTGCCACCCATGGACTGTAGCCCACTGGGCTCTTCTGTCCATGGAATTCTCTAGGCAAGAATACTGAAGTGGGTTGCCATTCTCTCCTCTAGGATATCTTCCCTACCCAGGGATTCAACCCAGGTCTCCTGCATTGCAGGCAGATTCTTTACCATTTGAACCACCAGGGAAGCCCAGCTCTAGGTGTATATACAGCATAGTGATTCAGTTATACATACATATTTTCATTCTTTTTCAGATCCTTTTCCCATATAGGTTATTACAAAACATTGAGTAGAGTTCCCTGTGCTATCGTAGGTCCTTGTTGATTACCTATTTTATATCTAGTAGTTTGTGTGTGTGTTAATCCCAAGCTCCTAATTTACCCCTCCCCACCATGTTTCCCCTTTGGTCCCCATAAATTCATTTTTAAAATCTGAAAGTCTGTTTCTGTTTTGTAAATAAGTTCTTTTCGCTGGTGCCATTTTAAGGGTTAGACCGGAAGTCGGGGCCTCCCTCACCTCACCCTAATACCAACCCTGACGTGGAGCCTCAGAGAAGGCAGTCCCATTCACTTCCCATCCTGCCCTGTCTTCTTCATCCAGCAGAACCATGGAGCCATGGTGGGGTGATGGGACGGAGGGCCAGGGCAGGGGAGGCACCCCAAGGAAGGGAACGCCTGGAGGCTCACTCCTCCCCCAACCTCCAGATTTGTTGGGCCATCAGTTAAAGAACTGGTATTTGCTCTGGGCCAGACACCACGGTCAGAGGACCATGGCCCAGTTTGGGCAGAGAGGCCCTTGCGGAAGAGAGGCACAGAGACGTGGCCTTCTGGAAGCAATTGTCTGTGGGCGTTCGGAAAGGGCAGTGGGGATCGTTAAGAGCCAGTATGGATTCAATAACCCCAGAGCCTAAAAAACAACATAAATTCTCGGGCTCCACCCGGAACTGACTGGTTGAGAAACACTGCAGCTGTCCCCCCATATGATACTGATGGTTCTCTATGTGTGGGAACTTCTGAGCTATAACATTCCACGCCCATTTTAAAATCCATTACCAGACTGATCACCGGAAGGGGAGGCTTTCTCAGGTGCCATGCGTCTGTACTTGATCACAAGACTTCCACCACCCTGGGGGCTTTGTGGCCCCCTCCACACATCAGGAGTCCACACGAAGGAGGACTTCTCTGGTGGTCTGATGGTTAAGACTCCGTGCTTCTACTGCAGGGGGGCAGGGGTTCTATTCCTGGTTGGGGAACTAAGATCCCCCATGTCATTTGGTGCAGCCAGAAGGAAAAAAAAAGAGTCCACGTGAAGGAGCACGGCCCCACCCTGGAAAGCCCCTCTGACTGCAGTAGACCTGTCCCTAGCTCTGCCCAGAAGATTGGAAAATCAAACTTCTAGATGAGACTTCTCTGACTGTCGGAAGAGAGTTCAGATGTCAGATTAGGAACCAGAACCCCTCCTCTGTAGGCTGGATGATAGGTGGCCTCAGGCCGGATGAAACTTCCAGGACAAATATAAATCCTGGCACTTCAGCTTAAAATCAGGTGGGAGAGATGTGGCTTAGCAGCAGTTCATGAGGAAAAGAGTTGGAGCTCCTCACTGCTTGTGGGCTGGGATGAGTCAGGAGTGTGGAGTGGCTGCCAAGGACGGAGGTGGGAGCCAGCTGTGTTCATGGAAACCCACAGAAACCCCGGCGACAAGGGTTGGAGCTCTGGGAATCCTGTGGTGGGGAGGGAGGGTGTTTCTTGCCTTGACCATGGCTGAGGGGCTTGTGTCCCCTTTCAGATGGTTATGTAGAAACCAGAGTAGTCTGAATGGTTGAAGGAGCCTGGAGTATTTAGCCTGCAATAGAGAAACTTCTAGATGTGGCTATTTTCTAATAGCTGCAGGGTTGGGACTGGGGCAGAGGGAAAGGATTATTTTTCTCTATAGCTCATATCCCTTCCTGTATGGAATTATCTGTTTGTTTGTATTGCCTCTCTTTCCCTGAAACCGAGGCACATGTGATCTGAGATTGTCTTATCACTCTGTCGCCAGTGCCTGGCCCACAGTGGGCGTTCCTCCTTTGAAGGAACAAAGGAGGTAGGGATTTCCCATCTCCAGAGGCCTTGAAAGACAGGGTTGGTGAAGAGAAGAGGTTTTGCCCGGGGTGAGTCATTGGACGTACTGGCCTCAAAGGACCCAACTCTACTAACTTCTGGGTTCCCACACACGTAAGACAATGTCAGTGCTTATATACCCTATACACATGGGAACACATGTACACACACTGCAACCTGGCGTGGGGGCCTCGTGCCTGAATCCTCAGAGAGGTCTGTGCTCCATTCCTACCTGGCCTTGAACCCATTAGGCCTTGCCCTGAGCAGCGCTCAGTGGAGAATGGTAATGACTGCCTCTCTTCAGCACAGCCAGACCTCCACACCCCCCGGGCTGTGTGCTCACCCTACCCTGGACAGCAGGCCCTCTTGAGGTGTCCCGGGAAGGGGCCCAGAGAGGCCTGCTTCTCCTGTGTCTCAGCATCTCTGAGAGCTGGATTCTCCTTGTCCAAAGGAAACTCCATCTTGGCAGCAGAGGGCTGAGCGAGAGGGAAGTGGCAGAAAGGGGACATTTCAGCAAGCTTGATTTGGTCTGCTTCAGGAAGTTCTCTTCGGCTTCCACAGGACAACATTTCCACCATTTATCCACATCACAGTCTGTTCTGTGCCAAAAGGAACCAGACTCTGGTTCCCTCTGCTCGAGAGGCTGAGGGCCTGGCACCTGGGCTACCATCCCTTTTGCCCCCACCCCCTCACCCTACCCAGGAGCCCCCTCATTTCCCTTCATGGCTCCTTAGTCCGCCCTCCTGGCCCCGGCTTCCCTGCTGGCCCAGCTCCCTCACCTCAGCCTGTCTGCCCAGCCCCCATTCCAGACCTTCTCTGCCCAGCCCCACCGCCCCCACCCCCATCTTCCTGTCTCACTCCTTTGGCCTCACCCCTTCTTCCTAGTCCCTTCTGCCCAGCACCTCCTGCCTGGCCACCTTGCCACAATGCTCCTTCAACTCGGACCTCTTGTTTTGGAAACTTTGAGGCGTCTGGCCTGTGTTCCCAGGGTGGACTCAGAGCCATCTCCTTGGATTTTATTCCCACGCCCACTCTGCCACCATCTACCATCCTATTTCCCCGTGGAAATAGGATTCTTGTCTGGACTCAAGCTTTCCATAGATTTTCCACCAAGGCCAATCCTGAGGCCCTGGGGACACTGGAAATTTTATAGGGGAGGGAGGGATTGGGGAAGGCTGTAGTGCTAAGTCAGAAATCTGGGAAGAGGCACAGTTTATCCTCCAAGAGGCTGGCTGTCTTCAAACCTGGGGATTTCCAAATCCAAATGAAGGGTTTTCTTGGTTCTGTGGTTCATGTCTGGTACACAGTTTGGAAGGAACCAAGTTTAAGAGCATTCAGATTTGGGAGTTCCCCCGTAATAGAACAGTTTTACTCCATAACAGAAAATTCTGACTCCCCACCTCTCACCCCAGTATTCCCCCTGGCCTCCCTTCCCTGAATTCCTCTCCTCTCTCTCTGACCCAAGCAAAACTTCCCAGCACATCCAACCGCCCTGGCAAGCCTAGGAATGCTGAGGAACTCTGCAGCTGGGCAGGACCATAGCATTCAAGACAGTTGGGCAGCAAGAGGGACAAGTGGGTACATCTGCCTGGTTTCTACACTCGCCCAAAGGAGGCAGTTCCCAAAATGAAACATCTAGAAGGCCCCCTCCCCAGACCTGAGGGCCTAGGGAAGACAGGACAGACAGACTCGAAGCAGGGACACAAGAAGAGCCCCAAGCAATGGCTCAGGGAAGAACCCAGGCATGCCAGTGCCTGCACTCAGGGGCAGGGGTGGGGTGAGGAGCCTGCTAGGGGAAGATTCCTGAGGGTAAAAGGTGAGGTGGGTGGAAGGAAAGTTGTGAGCTGAATTGCAAAGAGAGAGAAAATAAGAGATATTGTGAAAAGGAGGCGTGTCCTGAGAGGTGAAAGATGGAGTCTGGACATTCAATCTTCAGCGCTGCGGAAAGAGTACCACCGTCCTGGCCTCCCATCTGGCATGCACCAGCGGCAGACCTTGGGCCGGGCACTTAAAAACCTTCAGTTAATGAACCTGGCATTTCAAACCCCTACTAGCTTCAGATTTCTCAAATGGAGTGGGTAGGTACTGATCTTACAAAGTTGAGACTCAAGAGCAAAATGCCAGGCACTTGATGGGTTCTCAGTCGGGGATGTCTCCCCTGCGTGGCTCGGTAAGTGTGCCACAGCGCCCTCTGCTTGGCTGCTCAGCCTAAGGCGGTCCGCCTCCCACGCAGGTCCCTTTCGTTGACGCTTTCTCTTTCCTTTCAGCCGGCTAGTTGGTCGGTCGGTCGGTTGGTTGGTTTTCTTTCTTTCTTGTCGAGGTTAAATTCACATTAAAAAATTAACCATTTTAAAGTGAAGTGCGTTTAACACGCCCACGGTGTTGTGCTACCATCATCTCTATCTAGTCCCGAAACAGTTTCATCCCCCAAAAGGAAACCCTGGATGTAGGCTGTCGCTCCACAGCCCCCGCCTCCAGTCCCAAGTAACCCCCAATCTGTGTTCTCTTTCTATGAATTTACCTGTTCTGCATAGTTCATATATAAATGAAATACCATATATGATCTTTCCTGTCTCGTTTCTTTCCCCTGGCATAATGTTTTCACGGCTATCCATTTTATGCCTGAATAGTGTCTTCCATTATATGGATATACCAGTTTTGTTCATCTGTTCCTTGGTTGATAGACATTTAGGTTTCCTCCTTTTGGCTATTGTGAACAGTGCTGCTGTGAACATGTATACGTGTACTTTGTTAGAGTACATATTTTCAGCTCTTTGTGGTATATACCTAGAAGTGAAATTGCTGAGTCATAGTGTAATTCTATGCTAAACTCTTTGAGGAACTGCCAGACTGTTTTCCACAGTGACTGAACCATATTACATTCCCACCAGCAGTGTATGAGGGTTCCCATTTCTCCACATCCTTGCCAACATTTATTCTTTCTCTCTCTCTTTTTTTTAAATTATAGCATCCTAGTGGGTGCGATCTAGTATCTCACTATGGTTTTGCTTTGTGTTTCCCTAATGACCTAAATCAAATCCCTTATGATTATACAGTGGAAGTGAGAAATGGATTTAAGGGACTAGATCTGATAGACAGAGTGCCTGATGAACTATGGACGGAGGTTCATGACATTGTGCAGGAGACAGGGATCAAGACCATCCGCATGGAAAAGAAATGCAAAAAAGCAAAATGGCTGTCTGGGGAGGCCTTACAAATAGCTGTGAAAAGAAGAGAAGAGAAAAGCAAAGGAGAAAAAGAAAGATATAAGCATTTCAATGCAGAGTTCCAAAGAATAGCAAGAAGAGATAAGAAAGCCTTCCTCCATGATCAATGCAAAGAAATAGAGGGAAACAACAGAATGGGAAAGACTAGAGATCTCTTCAAGAAAATTAGAGATACCAAGGGAACATTTCATGCAAAGATGGGCTCGATAAACGACAGACATGGTATGGACCTAACAGAAGCAGAAGATATTAAGAAGAGGTGGCAAGAATACACAGAAGCACTGTATGAAAAAGAGCTTCACGACCCAGATAATCATGATGGTGTGATCACTCACCTAGGGCCAGACATCCTGGAATGTGGAGTCAAGTGGGCCTTAGAAAGCATCACTACGAAGAAAGCTAGTGGAGGTGATGGAATTCCAGTTGAGCTATTTCAGATCCCGAAAGATGATGCTGTGAAAGTGCTGCACTCAATATGCCAGCAAATTTGGAAAACTCAGCAGTGGCCACAGGACTGGAAAAGGTAAGTCTTCATTCCAATCCCAAAGAAAGGCAATGCCAAAGAATGCTCAAACTACCGCACAGTTGCACTCATCTCACACGCTAGTGAAGTAATGCTCAAAATTCTTCAAGCCAGGCTTCAGCAGTACGTGAACCGTGAACTTCCAGATGTTCAAGCTGGTTTTAGAAAAGGCAGAGGAACCAGAGATCAAATTGCCAACATCCGCTGGATCATGGAAAAAGCAAAAGAGTTCCAGAAAAACATCTATTTCTGCTTTATTGACTATGCCAAAGCCTTTGACTGTGTGGATCACAATAAACTGTGGAATATTCTGAAAGAGATGGGAATACCAGACCACCTGACCTCCCTCTTGAGAAACCTATATGCAGGTCAGGAAGCAACAGTTAGAACTGGGCATGGAACAACAGACTGGTTCCAAATAGGAAAAGGAGTACGTCAAGGCTGTATATTGTCATCCTGCTTATTTAACTTATATGCAGGGTGCATCATGAGAAACACTGGGCTGGAAGAAGCACAAGCTGGAATCAAGATTGCGGGGGAAAAATATCAATAACCTCAGATATGCAGATGACACCACCCTTATGGCAGAAAGTGAAGAGGAACTAAAAAGCTTCTTAAAAGTGAAAGAGGAGAGTGAAAAAGTTGGCCTAAAGCTCAACATTCAGAAAACGAAGATCATGGCATCTGGTCCCATCACTTCATGGGAAATAGATGGAGAAACTGTGGAAACAGTGTCAGACTTTATTTTTGGGGGGCTCCAAACTCACGGCAGATGGTGACTGCAGCCATGAAATTAAAAGACGCTTACTCTTTGGAAGGAAAGTAATGACCAAACTAGATAGCATATTGAAAAGCAGAGATATTACCTTGCCAACAAAGGTCCGTCTAGTCAAGGCTATGATTTTTCTAGTAGTCATGTATGGATGTGAGAGTTGGACTGTGAAGAAGGCTGAGTGCCAAAGAATTGATGCTTTTGAACTGAGGTGTTGGAGAAGACTCTTGAGAGTCCCTTGGACTGCAAGGAGATCCAACCAGTCCATCCTAAAGATCAGTCCTGGGTGTTCATTGGAAGGAATGATGCTGAAGCTGAAACTCCAATACTTTGGCCACCTCATGTGAAGAGTTGACTCATTGGAAAAGACTCTAATGCTGGGAGGGATTGGGGGCAGGAGGAGAAGGGGACGACCCAGGATGAGATGGCTGGATGGCCTCATGGACTCGATGGACATGAGTCTGAGTGAACTCCGGAAGTTGGTGACAGACAGGGAGGCCTGGCGTGCTGTGATTCATGGGGTCGCGAAGAGTCGGACACGACTGAGCGACTGAACTGAACTGAACTGAATAACTAATGATATGAGCTTCTTTTCTTGTGCTTGTTGGCCATTTGTACATTTTCTTTGGAGAAATGCCTACTTATGTCCTTTGCCCATTTATTTTTCTTTTGCCCATTTGTAAAATTGGGTGATTTGTCTTTTTGTGTTAGGCAGGTTTCTTAACCTCTCTGAGCCCATTTCTTCATTGTCACATGAGGATGCTATTGCCTAATAGCAAAGGTGTCATACACTAACCTACATAAAGGAGCCCGGGGTTGGGAATGACAGACATTAGCTGACTCTGAATTAGGCTCTGGTTGAGTGACCAACCATCTGTGTTTTCCCGAGATGGTGCTGTTTTTGGCACTGAATGTCCAGCATCCTGGGAGACCCCTCAGTCTCAGGCACATTGGGACAGTGGGCCATCTTAATCTGGTCCCAATATGGTAAATAGTGTGTATCTTTGCTGATTGTCACTCTAAACCTCGGTTTCCTCACCTAAATGTCTCGTAGAGTTTTCATAAAAATCAGTTGAGCTAATTGACTGAAAAGTTAATGAGAAAGTTCTAGGAAAAATGAGTAGTGGTTTCTCCCCAGATCTTAGCTGGAAGTACAAAAATGGGACCCCAGCCACAAAGGAGGATTTCCTGGCCTTGAAGCTTTAGGGGCTACTCTTCATATTATCACAATTACTCATTGTATAGTGGGAGCTTGTTAGGAATGCAGTTGCTCAGGCCCCTCAGACCTGCAGAAACAGAATCTGACCCCCAGGTGATTCTTATGCACATTAAAACTTGAGAAGCACTGCTTTGCATCAGAGGCTTTGAAGCAGGGATGATAATTCCAGATATGAAAGTGTATCAACAAATTCATCAGAGTAGTATTTAAAATAGAAAAATAGAGCATAAAAACTGGAAACTAAGTGCTCCTGAATAAGGAGATAGTTAAGAAAATTATGTGTTTTCTTCTGAGTAGATGGTCATGACTCATTTACAAATGATTGTTAAAAGACCATGTTCAGCATCAAAAACTGCTTCAGATATCATGAAACATGACAGAAGCCGTCCACACAACTGGGTAGTCAGCAGGATTATAGCTACGTGAAATTACATCCAGATGAAAAAGACTAGAAGGAAATATGCCAGAATGGGACCAGGTGATGGGTAGAGGAGGCCTGTTTTTGTTTTTGTTTTTTTTTGTTCCTTGTTGTTTTAATTCTCTGTGGTTACATGAAATATATTGATGCTGTCAAAATCTCTGGTTGACTGATAGATACTCCTCCAAAAGGCCGCATATTGAATCAGTGTCAGGATAAGATGATTCTTCCATTTCCATGAAGTGTCAGGGGGTATTAAAAAATACTTTGTCTAGAAAACCAGTTCACACCCTCTTTCCAAGCCTGGTCCAAACCCCTCTTTCAGCACCTTCTCAGGTCAGCCTCACGCACCCTGACACCTCTTTACCCATATGGTCTTCAGCACTATATCAAAGCCTCTTTGTCTAGCCTGGGTCTCTCCCTTTCCAGGCTAGCTCATGGGACCTACTTTCTGCAATTCTGTGATGACAATGTTCCATGTGGTTTATTTCAGTCTGAGGCTTGAATGCCTCAAGAGGGCAGATTGAGGTTATTATGTAGGTGCATGAGGTGAGGGAGACTAAAGGAGCCCTCCCTGAGAGCTGGCCTCACTCCCCGGCCTTACATTTCATCCACTCAATGACAAAGGTCAGTATAGTCAAAGTTGTGGTTTTTCCATTAGTCATGCATGAATGTGAGAGCTGGACAATAAAAAAGGCTGAGCACCAAAGAATTGTTGCCTTCAAACTGTGGTGCTGGAGAAGACTCTTGAGAGTCCCTTGGGCAGCAAGGAGATGAAACCAGTCAATCCTAAAGGAAATCAGGCCTGAATATTCATTGGAAGGACTGATACTGAAGCTGAAGCTCCAATACCTTGGCTGCCTGATGCAAAAAGCCTACTCATTGGAAAAGACCCTGATGCTGGGAAAGACTGAAGGCAGGAGGAGAAGGGGACGACAGAGGACATGATGGTTGGATGGCATCACCGACTCAATGGACATGAGTTTGAGCAAGCTCTGGGAGTTGGTGAAGGACAGGGAAGCCTGGCATGCTACAGTCAATGGGATCACACAGAGTTGGGCACAACTGAGCGATTGAACAACAACACTCCAGGAAGCAAGTGTGTCTAATACTATCTGGGAACAGAGACCTAAAGTGCTGGGCAAAGGTTGCACAGCTAGTGAGTGGCAGAGCCAGGATGAGGACTCAGGTCTTTCTGTCCTCGGAGACCTCAGAGACAGAAACGAGTGACATGTTGGTCCATACAGAGGGCACGTCTTAACCAGAGCTTTTCAAACTTTATTGTGCCAAATAATGCCCTGGGAAGCTTGTGTAAATGTGGATTTTGATCCAGCAGTTTCGGGGTTGCGTCTGGATTCTGCAGCTGGCACTACTGGTAAAGAACCCGCCTGCCAATGCAGGAGACATAAGAGATGTGGGTTCCGTCCCTGGGTGGAGAAGATTTCCTGGAATAGGAAATGGCAACCCACTCCAGCATTCTTACCTGGAGAGTCCTGTGGACAGAGGAGCCTGGCGGGCTACGGTCTATAGCGTCGCAAAGAGTCAGACACGACTGAGGATTTAGCACACACGCACCTGGATTCTGCACTTCTGGTGAGCTCTCAGGTGAATCTGAAGGTGCTGGTCCCTGGGCCACACTTTGAGTAGCAGGGATCTAGAAAACATTTCCATTGGCCTTGGAAGGCCTCCTAGAGCAGTGGAGGCAGGCAGTGGGATACCCAGTAACCCCCTCAGCATGTCTTGGGTTGGACCCAGCTGCCTGGCCCGCCATTCTAACCAGCTCGGCCAGCCTGGCTTCTTCAACAGGCCCTGCAGGGTGCACTTGGTCGCCTGCCCCAGCATTTCCACCTGCCAGTTGGCTGGCAGGTGATGGGCTGATGGTGACAGCTTAGCCAGAGTTTTTGTCCAGAAACGGCTTGAGCTCAGCCAAGGTAAATGCTGCCCCGCTGTCAGAAATGAAGTGCCTGGCAGGCTCCCAGCATGAATAATTGAGGCAGAAGAGACACTGAAACAGCAGGCGCTGAAGATGGAGCTGGGGATGGTTTTGAGGAGGCAGCCTCCACAATCAAGACCTTTCCTGGAAAGGTTCAACAGATTCATCATAACAGCTCCCACTTTTCAAACCCCTACTGTGGCTGCTGGGTTAAGAGCTTTATGTGTTATGTTTTGTCTAATTCTTGCAAGAGCTCTGTGAGAAAGGTTACTGATGAGGGAACTGATGCTCAGAGGGGAGAGGAATGTGTGGCACCAACTATTATATAGTGAGGCTAGTTGTTGAACTTGGGGCTGCTAACTCCCAGCCCCAGCCCTCGATCCTAGAAGAGTGGTTTTCAAGTTGCAGTCCACAGAACCCTTAGGGTTCCCAGAGGTACTCCGGGGGCCACCATGAGTGGAGGGTGGTAGAGAGGGAAATAGAACAGCAGGCTGGGTTCCAGGCCTTCTCTTTTCTCCCTGCAGAGTGCTTTACTTTGATGTAATTTATGTATTGCGCCTCCATGGAAGGTTAATTGGAAGAAAGGGTTTCATGGCCAAAAAAGTTTGAAAGCCACGTCATGCTGCTTCCCCAAATGAATGTGGTTTACCCACTGGGGCTTCTTGCAGGCATTTCAAGGAAACACGGTTCCCTCTGGTGGACTTGCCAAGTGGTCTGGCTTGTGCTATGCTCTCTGCCCTTCTGTAGTGTCAGGTCACCCCCATCACAGCTTCAGGCCTCTGGCCACAGTGCCTGGAAGGCTGCCCTCCGAGGTAACAGGTCTACCCCACAGGTAGCAGGTCAAATGCGGTGTCAGCTGTGAAGTGTGTGAATTCCTCAGGTGAGTTCACTGCCAGGCAAGCCTCTAAGTCCTTTTCCTTTGTTGTGCCCAGTCACTTCAACTGTGTCTGACTCTTTGTGACCCCATGGACTGTAGCCCGCCAGGCTCCTCTGTCCATGGGATTATCCCAGGAAAAATGCTGGATTGGGTTGCCATTTCCTCCTCCAGGGGATCTTCCCGACCCAGGGATCAAACCTGCAGCTCCTACATTGGCAGGCAGGTTCTTTACCACTGAGCCACCTGGAAAGCCCTTTCAGGAGACATATCTATGTGGAAAACAGTGAAGAAGGCTTCGGATTGAGTGGCCTGAGGAGGCCATTTAGAAGCTTGTATTAATTAGGATACAGATTCAGCTGTTGTAAAAATGACCAACTGACAAGGTACTTAGACATGAAAGAGGTTTATTCCCTTCTTCCATGTAATAGTGTGAGCATAAGTAAGCAGGAGTTGCTGTAGTGTGTCTATGGTGTTAAGACACCCAGCTTCCCTCTACAACATTTATCTCTCATGTTATGGTCCAAAATGGCTGTTTCAGCTCCTGCCATCACATCTGCATCCCAGCCAATGGAAACTAAGAAAGGTGAGAGCCTCTTCATTCCTATTGAGGGGAATCATTCTTCTCATCTTCCATTGGTCAGACATAGTCATATAGCTACATGTAGCTGTAAGGAGGGCAGGGAAATGTGATCTAGCCAGATGCCCATGTGTCTAACAAAAACTGGGCGATTCTGCTACTGAAGGAAGGTGAGGAGGAGGATTACTGGGAGATAGTTTTCAGGGTCTACCATGAGTGGACTTGCACCATCAAAACTGCATGCCGCTGGCACATGCTAAGGGATGCAGTGGCAGACAGAAAGCACCCCCATGGCTGGTGAATCCCAAGCCACCACCAAGCCCAGAGGCCAGTGGCGACTGCCTTTGTAGAAGGAAAAACATGGCAGCCAAGGAAAAATTCTCCCAGAAATTTAGTTTCTCGTCTCTCTCTTTCCATGCAGATTCTTGCTATTTATGCTGGTGAAGGACTCTCTGGGCTATCCCTCAAAATCCTTCCTCTGATCACCCCTAGAGCACAACTGTTCTCTTTAGGGCTCTTTTGTTTCCAAGGACCCATTCAAGCTGTCTTGGGAAAGGTTTATAGAGAGAGTTCAGAGACCTGCCATGGGATCCATGGGCTAGAGATGAAGCCTGACCTTCCAGCCTGACCTCGGACCTAGAAAGCCATCAGGAACCAGGACTGCTTTTTCTGTCTTTTGAGAACCTCCTCAACTCGGTCCCTTTTTCACTTATCCAACATATATTTACTGAAGCCCCATGTGAGGGCTGGCTTCCTTCTCCTTTCTGCGGAACAGCAGTCACACTTAGGAGAAGGCCCTGATTACAACAGAGGCCCTGTGCTCCTCACTTGCTGCCCTGCTGCCCTCTCAGTCATGTGACCGAGTACACGTCCTCTGGGTCTATTGTTGTGGCTTTTGGTCAGGCGGCAGCATGGGGAACCTCCCTGCCCAGGAATTGAACCCATGCTGCCTGTGTTGGAAATGTAGAGTCTTAACCACTGGACTACCAGCACCTGCTTCGAGTCTGAGCAGGTGGGATCCAGGTTTCCTTGCATGGCCTGAAAGCATCTCCCTCATAGCTTCACTTCCTTAGAGAAGAGCTTGAGGAATTAGGCGACTTCCTTCCTTCCTTCCCTCCCTCCCTCTCTCCTTCTTTCCTCTTTTGACAGAGAACTGTTTTTCTCATCCTCTCCCCTTGCCTGCATCTCAAATTCCTCCTACCCTGCCCCACTCCAGACAGGAATACAGCCCAAGGGATGTGCTTCAAGCTGCAACTGTACCAATTCAGGTCTTTTGACTGGAAGGGCCTCCTCAGGTGATGGTACGAGCGTTTGGGGAGGAGAAGACGGGGAGCTGGAGGCGCCTTCCCCTGTGCCTGATGTCCTGCCTGTGGGAACGCTGTCCAGAGAGTTGCTTCCTTCACAAGTGGCGCTTGTGTCTGTCAGCTGCCATCAGTGATGAGGGAGGATGCCGTCCTTGTTGGAGCTTCAGCTTCAGCATCAGTCCTTCCAGTGAATATTCAGGGTTGATTTCCTTTAGGACTGGTTCGATCTCCTTGCTGTCAGTTAAGATGTGCCATTGGAAGGCTTCTTGGGAACTCCAAGAATGAGCTGACCCTGTCCCAGGATTCCGCAGTAGCACACAGCCTCCTCAGCGGAGCAGCGCTGGCTAGGGTGGTGGGCTGTTTGTCCTTCATGGGCAGAGGACTCAGAGTAACAGGCTGGTGAGACACATCCCCCGTCACCCCACCCTTTGCCTCTTAGGCGACATAGCAAAAGATGTGTCAGCGTCTGTTTGGGCTTCACAACTGTAGAGCGTGGCTTCTGTGCAGGGCTCTCATTTCCAGTGCTTGCAGGTTTGCTGAACAATGTCACCAGGTGAGTCCCAGGGATTAGGTGATGGAAACCAGACCCTTTTCCAGGCCTCCAGGCAGCTGTTTTAAACCTGTTCCCCATGAGCCTCTGTCTCGCTTTGTTTGGTAATAACATCCCATCCTGCTCACTAGAATGCATGGCGATAGCAATAAAACAAAGGAAGAGTAGGCTTTCAACAAACTATGCTTTGAAATTATGAATGGTTGGTCATTCACTTATCAACATATCCTCCAATCGAACACATACTCTGCTTAAACCCCAGAGGTGGGACTTCCCTGGTGGTCTAGTGGTTCACACCCCACACTCCCAGTACAGGGGGACACGGATCGGATCTCTGGTTTGGGAACTAAGATCCCACATGCTGTACAGCACAGCCTAAAAATAACCCACCATAGGTAAAGGCTGACCTTACTTGTGAGGAAATTATGGTCTTCTAGGAAAGGCAGGTATGGAGATAACAAGTCTAAAAGTCAAATCAGTCATCGCAAGTGTGCAACACATGGAAAAGCAGAAGACCACGAGGTGTGATGAGAGTGTAACAGGGACATCAGGAAGCCACTCCTGATGAAAGAGCACCTGAAGAAGTGACCACCGAACTGAGGTCTGAAGGACCATGAGGAGTCAGCTTCTGAACCGCGTGAAAAAGAGGTTTTGAGGCATAGGAAGTACCAAGGTCCTGAGTCAGACAAGCACTTGGTGATTTCAGGCATTGAAAGCCCAGGTTCCATCTAACTGTCCACTCCACTATCCTATCTTATCTTTATTGCTTCCCTGGTGGCTCAGATGGTAAAGAATCTGCCTCCAATGCAGGAGACCAGGGTTTGATTCCTGGATTGGGAAGATCTCTTGGAGAAGGGAATGGCTACCCACTCCGGTATTCTTGCCTGGGGAACCCCATGGACAGAGGAGCCTGGCAGGCTATAGTCCATGAGGTTGCAAAGAGTCGGACATGACTGAGTGACTACCCTTTCACTTGTCTTAATGCTCACAAGATGGCTGTTGAAGCTCCAGTCATCATATCTGCATTCCAGGCAGGAATAAAGAGAAGGGGAAAGGCAAGAGGGATGAGCAGTCAAATTTGACCTCTTGTAGAAGGCTCTACTAGAACCTTCAGTATATCTCATAAGCCAGCCTGCATCACATGGTAAGCCTTAAGTCATCCAGGGAATGAAGTTTTTTAGTTGACTACATGCTGCTTGCTACAAAATCAATGTGCTATTAATAAAGAAGCGGGATAATGAATATTGGATAGGCGAAGTCTAGAGTTTGCCTCACAGGGCCTTGGAGGTCATGGTAAGGAATGTGGCCTTCAATCTGAGTGCAGCTGGGAAGCCACAGAATGTTCCAAGCTGGACTGTGACAAGAAGGGGGAGACATTGAGGGCTGCCCCTTGAGGCATAGCATCACACAACTGTGGACTTGTGAATTAGCCTCCTAGGGCTGCCGTAACAGAGTATCACAGACTGGGTGGCTTAAAACAATAGAAATTATTCTCTCACAGTTTTGGCCAGAAATCTGAATCAAGGTGTCAGCAAGGTCACAGTCACTCCGGAGGTTAGGGGAGATCTTCCTTGCCTCCTCCCAGTTTCTGGTGGCCTCTGATAATCCTTGGTGTTTCTTTGTAAACTACATCACTCCAATCTCTATCTTGTCACACGGACTTCTTCCCTGTGCCCCGTCTGTGTCTCTGTATCTAAATCTCCCTCTCCTTTGTTTTGTAACAATCATATAACAAGCCTGTCATTGGATTTAGGTCCAACCCTAATGCAGTAGAACCTCTTCTTAACTTGACATCTGCAAAGACTCTCATTTCCATATATGGTCATATCCAAAGTACTGGAGGTTATGAGTTAAACATAGCTTTATGACGGACACAATTAAACCTTCTGTGCATTCAAAAGGACTAACCTGGTTAGTTCACCAGGTCAAAGAGGGACTTCCTTGGTGGTCCAGTGGCTAAGACTCCCAACTTCCAATGCAAGGGGCCTGGTAGGGTTTGATCTCTGACCAGGGAACTAGATCCCTCATGTCGCATCTAAGACCTGACACAACCAAATAAATTAATTAAATTAAATAAATATATTTTTTAAAAGGACTAGAGTGCCACCTAGACCCTGTTTGGCTCTGTTGGCTGCTCATGTCCTCCTCCCCTACTTTTCATGAAAAGACAGCCCAGGAATTAGGGAAGCAAGTTTACTCCCAAAATCTTGACTGCGCTAGGCACTGGTCCCTCTTACTTCTATAAAAGGGCAAAAGGAAGGTTCTGGGCTCCCTGCACAGGCCTCGCCTCACCTCAGCAAACCCTTCTCAGGCATTGAGGATTCAGGGATCCTGAGCCGTGGTGCAGAGGTTGATTTTGCCTGTCCCTCTGTGTCAGGGGCTCAGAGTTTGAGGCGATGGGGTGGAGGTTGGAGAGGACATCTCAATGGTGGGTTGAATAGCATCTAAACTAGGGTTTCCTTTCTTCAGGCAAAGCGTTAGGCCCACTGATGCTGTTTACGAAACCACTCCTTTGTTGGACCCAGTGGAGAGAACTGAGCGATGGGTGTGTCTGTGGCAGGCGGTCGCAGCTGAGCCTGAACTGGCTTCAGAGTTGCGGTCCTGCAGACTTTCAGGTGCAGAGTGTTGGTCAGGGCCCCCTGTGGTTGTTCTTTGAGGTGGAACAAAACCCACTCACCACGTGATTCCTGGAAGCAGCTTGGGGGCCTTCGGACTCTTCTCGTGGGCACATTTGTTCATGTGTCTTTGCATGAGTTGGTGTGCAAGGGGCTTTCTTTCTTGGCAGGTTTTTTTTTTTTTTTTTCCTGGAGCTTCTTTTCTTTTTTATTTTTTTAATTGAAGTATAGTTAATTTACCAGGTTTCCCTGGTGGCTCAGATGGTAAAGATTCTGCCTACAATGCAAGATAGCCAGGTTCGATTCCTGGGTCAGGAAGATCCCCTGGAGAAAGGAATAAGAGAGGAACTTGGTGGGCTATAGTTCATAGGGTCTGAAAGAGTTGGACACGACTGAAGGAGCTTAGCATGCATGCATACATAGTTAATTTACAATGTTGTGTTAATTTCTTCTATACAGCTAAGTGAGTCAGTATACACACACACACACACACACACACATATATACGCATTCTTTTCTATATTCTTTTCCATTATGGTCTCAGGATACTGAATCGAGTTCCCTGTGCTATAAGGTAGAACCTTGTTTATCCTTTCTATGTGAAATACTTTGCACCTGCTAATCTCAAACTCCCAGTCCATCCTTTCTGTACACTCCTTCCCTGTGGCAACCACAAGTCTGCTTTCTATGTCCGTGAGTCTACTTCTGTTTTGTAGACCGGTTCATTTGTGTCCTATTTTAAATTCCACGTGTAAGTGATGTCATATGGTATTTGTCTTTCTCCTTTTGACTTCCTTCATGTATATGATAATCTCCAGTTGTATCCATGCTGCTGCAAGTGGCATTATTTCATTCTTTTCTGACTGAGTAGTTTTTCATTGTATATATGTGCCACGTCTGCTTTACCCAGTCATCTGTCCATGGACATTCAGGTTATTTTCATCCCTTGGCTATTGTGAATAGTGCTGCTATGAAGATAGGAGTGCATGTATATTTTTAAATTATAGTTTTGTCTAGATATATGCTCAGGAGTGGGATTGTTGGATCATATGATAATTCTAGTTTTAGTTTTCTGAGGGACCTCCATACTATTTTGCTTAGTGGTGTCAGGTGATTTTGGGGGTCGTTTTTTGCTTTTTTCTTTTTTTTGGTGGTCAAGGTGGGGATACCAGCAGAAATGACTGGGGATAGGAAACTTGGAGACCCAGTGGGGAAAATGTAACTTCTAGTCTTTGGTAGGGGGTGGGATGAGGGAAGAAGCAGAAGCTGAAGGGGCTGCTTTCTTGAGGGAGGCTGGGAGCACAGATATCCCAACGCCTGTGGACAAGCTGAGATGCAGTACTTCCTCCTCTGGGCATCTTCTAGGACCTCAGGGTGGATGACTGTGGCAGCAGTGGGAGGCAATATCCATGGGCACCCATGGTTGGTGGCATCAGGTTGGCTCCCCCTCAGGAGGTTTCATGAGTAAAACCAGAAATCCAGCAAGCATGGGCCCAGGTGACTCTCACAAACAGTACCCATGAGTCACCCCTTGAGGACTACTGTGGATGGTGGAGGTCCTCACTGGGCAAGTCGGGGGAGAAGATCAATAAGGTGATCTTTAAGC
The DNA here is from genome assembly GCF_023091745.1 of Budorcas taxicolor. Classification (NCBI taxonomy): domain Eukaryota; kingdom Metazoa; phylum Chordata; class Mammalia; order Artiodactyla; family Bovidae; genus Budorcas; species Budorcas taxicolor. The sequence continues at coordinate 39,340,884 of NC_068928.1, read as the reverse complement.
TGAGCATTGAAGAGGAGGGATCTGCCTGGGGAGAAAGCAGAGTCATTCCAGGCAGGAAGATCAGCATATGCAAAGGCCTGAGTGACCACTGGCGGCCTGAGACTGCTGGGGAGTTGGTCTGGTGAGTGGGCGCCCAAGGATGCATAGGTGAAGGAGAGAGAGCGAGAAGCGAAGCTAGAGAGAGGGTGGGGCGGGCTCCTGGTGGAACCTCATGTGCAAGGCTGAGGTTTGGGTTTTCGTCTCCAGGGCAGTGGGAGCCCCAGATGACTTATGAGCAGAGGAGTGTGGCCTCATGTGTTTCCGATTTGTTTAGATTTGCTTGATGTCCGTGCTAGGAATGGGTGGAGGGGCCGGCAGTCTAGAGGCTGGAGGGGAGGAACAAGGCAGTGGCCAAAGGAAATCTACCCCCCACCCCCACCCCGCCTGGCCCCGTGTTTCTCCTGCTCATCTTCCCCCAGCCCTGCCCCAACCCCAGGCCCCAGAGTGTGTCTCTTGTCAGAAGAACAGAGTCTGCCTCTGGGCGGGTGGAGAGAGCAGGTGACCCTCACCCTGCTCGTGCTGGGACCCGGGCAAGGGCTGCCTGGGCAGCTGGCAGCTTGGCAGGGAGAACCTGGTTAGCTCTGCTGTGTCTGCAGCCGCTGCCGCCCGACAGCCTGATTAATGACCCGCAACGCCCAGGGCTCTGCACGGGTCAGCAGCCCCGTGGCTGTGGCAGCGGCCAAATGGACCTGCCCGCTGTGCCTCCGCTCCTCCTCGGCTACACTCCCAGATGGGCTGAAAGGCTTTGACATGGCCTCCTCCCCAGGCTCTTCCGCTCTTTCTGCTGATTGTTTCCCAGCCTCTCTTAAATCCTGCCCCTAAATGCTCCCTTGCAGGAGAGGCTTTACAGAATTAACTCCCAGCCCTCTGGATTCTGGCTTGTTCTTTATTTTGTCCCAATCAGGCACATAGTAAAGCTTAAGCATATGTCTTGAAGGCATCATTGCTGTTTCTTTCCCCATTCTGAACTCTTTAGTGACTCGTATGGGCCCTGTCTTATCTCTCTGCTAGAGGGTCTCTGTTTGCACGGGTCCCACCTCCTCCATTAGGCTAGCAATGCCCAAGATCAAGGATCTGCCTCCGTCTTTAGATGGGTAGCTTCCAAGATTCAGATTTTTCTTCTCTGTTAAACTGGGTGCTCCCCAGGGCAGGGGGCTGTGTCTCCCCCTCAGTCTGGGAGCTCCCTGAAGACAAGGCTCTCTTAGGGGCTCCCTTATCTGTTGCTCCTTCACTCCCCGAGTTGAGCTCTGCCTTGGGTGTGCTCTGGGGTGGGAGTGAGGTAGGGGGGAGCGGAGCTCAGGGCTCCAGGAAAAGCCCCCTGGCCTGTCCTGGGGATGGCAGAGTGGAGCACAGGTATAGCAGGCATGGATTTAGCTGGAGCAGAGCTGTTGGGGGCATAGCTAGGGGGCAGGTACTGAGCTCTCCAGGGCCAACGGCGTGCAAGGGGCTCCCAGGCCTAAACCAGCTCTTCTGGGCTATGGTCTGGGAGGACCGTGGATTCTCTATCCAGACGTCTGGATGGAGGAGGTGCAGAGGGTGGTTGCCGGCATGCTGTCTCCTCACCCTCCTGCGGACTCTGTCTTGGGTAACGCAGGAGGACAACCACAGCTACTATGTGTCCCGTCTGTACGGTCCCAGCGAGCCCCGCAGCCAGGAGCTGTGGGTGGACGTGGCCAAGGCCAACCGGAGCCAAGTGAAAGTTCACAGAATCCTCTCCAACACCCACCGGCAGGCTTCGGTGAGTGCCCCAGTCCCTGGCAGCGCTGCCCTGGGCTGGGAGGTTGGGGGCCAGCCCACTCTGCCTGGTCAGTGGGCGTGGCTATGGTCTGAGGTCTGGGGTCTGGGGAGTGCCTTCCCAGAGGATCCTAGGGGGCTTGACCAGAGTTGGGGTGCCCACCTGTGGTCCTGGGGGCCTGCCCTGGACATGCCTACCCCCCCACCCCATCCAGATAAGCATGGGGCAGTGTGACTGCCCGGCCACCTGGCCTACAGGTTGGCCCTGCTGACTCTCTCCTGTCCCCTGCAGAGAGTGGTCTTGTCCTTTGATTTCCCTTTCTACGGGCATCCTCTGCGGCAGATCACCATAGCAACCGGAGGTAAGGCCTTGTCTGTGGGGCTGGAAGAGGGTGTGGAGATTTCAGCCAGAACCTGGGACCTAACTGGGAAGGTTCATGGGAGACAGGGTTTTACAGATGGACTGGGGTGGGTCCCACATGTGGCTCTCTCTTGGGACCCCACTCTCAGGTGAGAGGTCATGAGTGTTTCGGACCACCTCCCTCACATCTGCTGACTCAATTATGTGTGTGCGTGTGTGTGTGTGTGTGGATGTGGGTGCATGTGTCTCCCTCTGGGTCAGCACAGGCCAGTGTGGACAGTCCCTTGGCCCTTGTGCTTCTGAGTCTGTGAGTGAGAGGGAGGAGACTGCACTGAGAGCCTGTTTCCTGGGACCAGGCTCCCTGTTGCTATGAGGGAGCCCATCTTGGATTCCTGTGCACTTTCCAAGGGACAGAGATGGGTGGAGGGGCAGAGAGAACCTTCTCTAGTCTGGGGCCCTTTTGCTCTGTATACACCAGACCCATGCCCAGCATCTGATGCTGGAGGTCAGAGGTCTAAGACTCACTTCCAGCTCCATCCACACTACTCCTTCCTGCACAAGGAAGCAAGTCCATCTCGGATGACTCATCTACACTTCTTCCCACCCCAGGCTTCATCTTCATGGGTGATGTGGTCCATCGGATGCTCACAGCAACTCAGTACGTGGCCCCTCTGATGGCCAACTTCAACCCTGGCTACTCTGACAACTCCACAGTTGCTTATTTTGACAATGGTGAGATCAGAGCTCAGACTTTAATTCATCCAGCTCCAGGGATCCCTTGGTCTAGCCCCTTTAGAGGCACCCAAGGCCCAGAGATGGCTAGGGACTTGCCCACAGTCACACAGCACGGCAGCTACCATACCTTTGTGTTCATTTTCCTCACCTGGGGACAAAACGCCTGCTACCTGATGAGAAAATTACATGAAAACATTTGGCTCTCAGTAGAGGTGAAATAAATATTAGAGACCTTGATTGTTTCTTACTCTCACCAGGTTGTCCCTAGGAAACCTACCTTCTGCCCCAGGAGAACAGAAATTTCTACTGTTTCTCCTCCTTTTCATCTCAGGGGGTCAGGATAGGCAAGAAGGACAGGGCCGTGCTTGGGGTTGGAGATGATACAGGTACAATCACAGTACCTAGTTGGCGGCGGGGAGGGTGAAGCAGGGTCTCCTGGCTCCTCTCCAGCTTGGGAGGCAGACTGTGGGCTGCCCAGCTTCTGCCTCCTGTCAAATTTGCAAACTGCCCCCATCATCGCTAAAGGCACCAGCTGGTGTCCCATCCACGTGGGCCACCATTTCTGCAGGGCCCTGCTCCCCGCACGACCTCCCTGACCAGCCAAGTCTCTGCTCTCCTCACCAGGCACAGTCTTTGTCGTTCAGTGGGACCACGTCTACCTCCAGGGTCGGGAGGACAGGGGCAGCTTCACCTTCCAGGCGGCTCTGCACCAAGACGGCCGCATTGTCTTTGGCTACAAAGAGGTGAGTGGGCCATTCTTTCATTCAACAAATATGTTGAAGCCCTGTAGTGCGCCAGACTTAGGGTATGGTGCTAGAGATACAGAAGTTCACAGGATGGCTGCTGGCCCATCTTCGTGCAGCTGAGAATCTGGCTCGGGGGATAGATAGTAACTGTGGGGGCAAGTGCTCTTAAATAGTGATGCCAGGAAAGCCTTTCACGGGGCTCTACCTGAACAGGAGCCTGGGAGGCTCTCCTGAGGAAAAGAGTTGAAATCTTCAGAACGTGTAGGAGTTAAGGAAGCAAAGAGGAGGGTGAAGTGTGTTCTGGGAGGGAGCAAAGCATATGCAAAGGCTCTGTGGCAGGACTGAGCCTGGCTGGTATAAAGCACTGAAAGAACGGGGCCTAGGGATTTCCCTGGCAGTCCAGTGGTTAAGTGCAGGTGGTGTGGGTTCCATCTCTGGTTGGGGAGCTAAGATCCTACATGCCTCCCAGCTGAAAAAGCAAAACAGAAACAATATTGTAACAAATGCAATACAGACCTTAAAAATGGTCCACATCAAAAAAAAAAAAATCTTGAAAAACACCACTCTGGCTTCAAAGTGGAGAGCAGAGGGCTGGGACTCAGAGGGAATGCTGGGAGATGATGCAGAACGGGCCAGCTTGGGGTGGGGTGGGGGTGATGGAGAGAACTGGATAGATTTGAGAGCCTGTTAGCAGGCCAGTTAACAGGATTGGAGATGTGTTTGACAGAGGAGGAGGGAAATGAAAGGAAGCTGGGAGAGGCTGAGGGTGACTCCTCCATGGAGGTGCCATTCACAAAGAGAAAGAAAAGAAAAAGGAAACGTGTTTGGAGATGATGAGGGGAAGACTTGGAATTTGGATGGGTTTGAGATGTCTGAGCCCTCCAGGAGCCAATGCCCACCAGGCAGATGGGTCCGAAGCTCCAAGGAGAGCTGGTCCAAGAATGTTTGAGGGGTAGACGGAGCCTCTTCTTCCCCCTCTGCAGATCCCTATACCTGTCCTGGAAATCAGCTCGTCCCAGCACCCTGTCAAAGCAGGCCTGTCAGATGCCTTCATGATTCTCAATCCATCCCCAGATGTACCAGGTGAGACCCCAGGGACCCACAGAGATCACTGGACGGGGCTGAACTCAGCTCCGATTGAGCCAGACTGGAGAGGGAGGGGGCAGTGGCAGGAAGTGGTTGGAGGAGTGGGGAGAGTTAAGTGTGGAAGAGAAGGGACAGAGTGAGTTCCAACTTCTCTTCATTTGAGCCGAGGAACCATTTTTCCAAGAAAATCTCCAGTGGGAGGCACTGCTCTGGTGGTGGAGGTGGGTGCGGAGCCAGGGCCCTTCCACTCAGCACACTCTCCACTTAGAAAAATCTCCAAAGACACCAAATTAGGGTTTATTAGCCCTCCCAGAACACAACCGTAATTGCCTCCCAAACCCAGATGATAGGAGGAGCATCACAGGGGGCTTCAGGAGACAGGAAAATTAGATTTCTCTCCTGTCCCTGATCCTCGTTCCCAATTCCCCTTCCTGGAGGCAACCAGGGCCACCAGGGTATTTCTATAGCTACAAGCCTTCAGATAAGTATACATAAGTGTATTTAACATGAACAATGGCATAAGATGTCCTCTGTTCTGCTCCTGAATAAAGTATATCCTGCCCCTCTTTCTGGATCACTCTTTTTAATGACTGTATACCCCTTGCATGCTGCTGCTGCTGCTGCTGCTAAGTCGCTTCACCCCTTGCATGGATGTACCTTAATTGAACCAGTCCCCTGGGCCCAGACTTTTCAGTTGTTTCAATCTTTCATTACAACAAATAATACTGCAGTGAATATTCTTACAAATATGTACTTTTATGCTCTTGTCTGAGTATTTCCATAAGGTTAATTCCCATCACTTCACCTGTCCCTCCACTGTCCCTTCTCCCACCCCCAAACTCCCAGCACTCTAGTGAGTGGCTCAGACCCTGCTCTGTTCCACCAGTCGACTACTCTAATTGGTTAGTTAAAACCTACACGGAGCTAGTTACGAGTTTCAGTATCACCCTGATGGTATTAGTTAGCTACTGCTGCATAACAAATTGTGCCAAAACTTAGAGGCTTAAAACATTATCTCAGAGTTTCTATGGATCTGGAAACAAAGCATGACTTAACTGGGTCCTCTGGTCTAGACTCTTTCACAGGCTGCTCTCAAGGTGGTTGCCAGGCTTGCCTCAGTGACTGTTGGGGGGACATCTAAGAGCTTTCGCGTGGTTGTGACAAAATTCAGTTCCCCCTTCGGTTCTGGCTCCTGAACGTCTCCATAGGACAGTTCATAATGTGGCAGCTGGCTTCCATCAGAGCAGGCAAGGAAGACAGCAGTAGAGGGTGAGCAAGCGAGAGGGAAGCCAGGGCCTTCTCATAACCTCATCACTTTTGCCACTTTCTGCTGGTTGGAAGGACATTCCTAGGTCCAGCCCACACTCAAGATGGGATTAAACAGGGTGTGAATCCCAGGAGACAGGGATCACTGGGGTCATTTAGGGGCACACTGATTACAACCGCATCCCTAGATACTGAGCTTGTAGTTATCTTATTGGGTTATCCTGCAGCACTGTAATGAAGTCTGTGCGTTTGTTTCTTTCTAAATGAAGTCAAGGAGGCTCAGAGAGGTGGCGTGACTTGCTTTTACACAGCTCTGAGGGTTAGAACTGAAACCCAAATCTTCTGTATTTTAAACCCTAGTGTCCACCATTGGGGCTTTCTAAATCCGACCAACTCCCACTCCATCCAGAGCGGGGAATCCTTCCCTCCTCAGTTCCCCAAACACCCACAGCACCGTGTGCACACACCCAGGCTGCTTTACAGGAAGGACTGCTCTGGGTATCCATGCCTCCCTGCCCCTCACCACCACCCTGTTTGATGCACCTCGGGGGTGGGGTCTGTGCCTCCCTCACAGGCCCGGTGCCCAGTGGCAGGAAATGTGTGTTGGATCCAGCTGCAGAATGAGGGTGAGTTAGAGGAAGTCAGATCCCCCGAGAGTGTCTGCCTCTGAGGCTTCTCTGTGGTTCTAGAATGAAAGGCTGTTTTAGAGCAAGCCAGGGCGATGTGGGGAGGTGGTAATGAGGAGCGAGGGAGGAAGCAGAACCCACCTGAAATAACAGGAGGGCGGCTGCGCCTGTTCCGTGAGAACTGGAGGAGATAAAAGGGCTGTTGTGGGCTAGATCAGGTGACTCCAGCTGTGGTTCATGAGGCGCTGAGTCTACCAGCCAAGGGAAACCCACGTCTGACTCAAGACACTGCCCAGCAGCTCCCGGCCTCCAGGCTCCTGCCCCCTGTCCCCTGTCCCCCTGCTCCTTGTTGTCATTGCCAGACAGAGCTGATCTTGTCATTCTCTGGCTCCTTATGGGCCAGCATCAATTCAGAGTTCTTAGTGTGGCACTTGGGGCCTACACAGCTGGGCATAGCCTACTGTTTTGTGTTTCTTTCAGCGTTATTGAGTCGTGTCCTACTCTTTGCGACCCCATGGACTGGAACCCTCCAGGCTCCTCTGTCCATGGGGATTTTCCAGGCAAGAATATTGGAGTGGGTTGCCATGCCCTCCTCTAGGGGATCTTCCCAACCAAGGGATTGAACCCAGGTCTCCAGCATTGCGGGTGGAGTCTTTACCGTCTGAGCCACAAGAGAAGCCATATAGCACTGTGTAACTTTCAGGTGTTATAGCATAAGGATCTGACTTACATACATCACGAAATGATTATAATAAGTTTAGTCAGCATCTCCCATCTCAGGAAGATGCAAAATTAAAGCAAAAAAAAAAAAAGATTTTTTTCCTTGTGATGAAAACTCTTAGGATTTATTCTCTTAATAACTTTCATGGATAACACACATAGTGTTCATTATATTTCTCACATGTATTATGGGCACAGGCCTACCTTTGTGGGCTGGTCTCTGAACCCTCCTGTCACCCACCACTCCGTCCAGTCAGCACTGGTCTGCATGCCCTGTGTTCCCCAAACATGCCAAGGGGGAATCTCCATCTTTCCGATGCAGTTCCTCATGTAAAATGCCACCCCCTGCCCTCGTCCTTTTACCGCTTGGCACAGTCCTACTTATTCATTGGTCCAGCTTCCTCCATGCAGCAGAATTCACGTTCCTCCTCCATCCTCTGGGTACTTTGTTAAGAGCTTTACTATAGAACTCATGACACCATCCTGCCGCATTCGTCTTCTCCCCAACTAGCTGTGAGCTCCTCGGGGCTCCAGCACTTAGCCCAGTGCCTGCAGCAGAGCAGGTGCTCAAAAAATGAGCCCCAGAACGGGTGCTGAAGAGGCTGGGTGTGGTAGAGACCGTGTGCCCTGCCCTCTGGTGATGCTAGGTGAGAACAGAGCCTGGCATCTGAGTTTAGGGGTGAGTGCTCTGATAACCCTGGAGAAGGAAATGGCAATCCACTCCAGCACTCTTGCCTGGAAAATCCCATGGACTTTCTGTCAGAGACTTTTCAGCTTGGGGATCACGTGTGGACTTGAGAGGAACACTGAGGTGTGGGTGAAGTAAATCACGTGTACGCGTTTTTCTAGGGCTGTATCCACGGCCTTCAGTGGATTTGAAAATAGGCTACAACTCCTGCTTTTCAGAGTGATGGCTTTTATGTGGCTGAGAGATCAGATTCCTCTGGGTCTGATAGTCAACCCAGCAAATAGGGAATTCATTTGAATTTGGTTGAGATGCAAATATTGGGTTGGCCAAGAAGTTCATTTGGGTTTTTCCGTAAGATGTTATGGAAAATGAACTTTTTGGCCAACCCAATAACAACATATTTCAAAACACCATGATGGAAGTTCAGGGAGAGGCCTTTAGTCCACAGACAGTGTCACTGTGATAGTCACTGTGGATATTCCTGTTGTCCCAACCCACTTGTCCTATAGAATAGATGATGTCCCCGCCCTGGCACCCAAGCTTGCCTCCTCCCTGCCTAGGGTGCTGTGAGGAGTGGCATTTACTCCTCACTATTCAAGAATCCCCCGGCCACTGAACCATGTCTGGGGGACTCTTTCCTTCCCCCAGGCTCCCAACACTTTCCTCCCACCCCTGTCTGAAGGTGGAGGGAATTCTGCACAGTCTCATTCCTGGGATTGAGTGAGGAAAACAGGCAGAGTTTCTCTTACCATCACTTCCTTGCAGAAACCACTCTGCAAGCTTTGGAGTAGAGAGTCTGCAGAGTGTGCTTTGTTGCAGAGAAAAGATTCAGATTAGTAGCGTCTGTTTGCAGAAGCAGGCAAAACATACAGAGTAGTTGATACACTCTTTATTTGACTGGAGGGGGGCCCAGAAGTCAATATAATTTCCTGTATTCATTTAAGAAACCCTGTCTTTCATGGACAGTATAAAAGCAACTTTAGGGTCTCCAATATCAAAACTGATAGATTCTGAATTAATGGAATCGATTAATGAGGATTTCCTTATTAAAAGCTCCAAATGGCAACCTGCCACTTGGCTGGCCCCAGAATAGCCTTGGATGGCCCAAGCACTGGAACCTTCTCCTGTTCCAGAACCTTCCTTTCGTTGCAAAGGCAAACTTGAGAAATGTGGCAGAGGCCCGTGCTGTACCTTGGTGCTGGGTGGGGAAGAGGAGGCCCGGGAACTGGCAGCAGAGGAGTGAGAAGGAGCAGCCAAGTAAGGGCATGGGAGGGGGTGTCGTCACCGTGCCCATTTTGTCATCTCCCTGCTCCTGATAGGGATCCTCCATGGTGCTTGCTGTGGCTTTTTATCCATCCTGGTGCCCTCCCCCAACCCCGCCCCCCTGCCCCTGATTTTTACTTGTATTTTCTGTTTTTCCTCCTACTCTGCTCCCTGAGCGTTTCCTTTCCTTGTCTCCTCTCCTCCTTCGGTCCCTTTTCTACTTTGCATCTGTGCTGAGGGGCCTCCCTCGCTGGGCTGCAAGCTCCTTGGGGTATAGGATTCTCATTGTATTGATCTCTGGGGTCCCCTGCTAGGGCTCGAGTCATGATTATTAAATGAATAACTGAATGAGCAGAGGAAGATGTGAATGAGTAAATGAAAAATTCCTCCTGATCCCCCATCTTCAATTTTTTTGTACGGTAGCCACCATCTCGGAGGGAAGTTTGTGGCTGGATCTGTCAGTCTGATTTCTTCTGACCAAACCAACCCTCTCCCACTGGTGTCTGGTGTGGAAACAAAACGGGACATGCCAAGCTCTCCTTTGAGCCATGGACGTCTCTTGATTGCATGGCAGGGCTCTCTGGGTCTGGATCTTAGCATTTCTGAATGTTTGATGAGTGGAAGCAGAGATAACACAGAACGTCTCAAACTGCCAGGAATGTGGCTCTGGGGCGGCCACCATCTCGGTTCCAGGAGGGATCTGTTGGTCATGAAGACGGACGTCATCATCTTTGGGCGAGCCCCAGATGTTGGCAAGATAATCCAAATGCAAGTAACACAGACTGGGATACTAAGGGTTCTGTTTATTGAGAAATAAAAGTCTTACCAAATCAGACACTTAAACAAGTACAAGTTGGCCGCTGAAGTGAGCAAATATTTTTAGTCAGAGATATGTTTCTGTCCACCCACCCTCCTCCCCCTTCTTACCACACACATCTCCCCTTCCCTGCTGGTGGGGCTGTGCTGGGTTTTGGAGGATATATCCCATTATCTCTGGCTGAACCCTCACTTGAGGCACATCCCCACTCCCCAGCTGGCTGGTCGGAGACCCATCCCTAGATTCTGGGGTAGGGTTTACTGGGAGCCCTGGCTTCCCCAGCTGCTGCTTGCTCCTCTCTATCCCTAAAATCGACTCTCTTGACAAGTTCATGCATCTCTCTTCATGCCTCAACACTGACCCCTTTGTTCTATTTCACCTTCCTTCTAACTGAGGTTTGATTCCTGGGTCGGGAAAACCTGCTGGAGAAGGGATAGGCTACCCACTCCAATATTCTGGCCTGGAGAATTCTATGGACTGTATAGCCCATGGGGTCACAAAGAGTCGGACACGACTGAGCAGCTTTGGGGGCGGCCCTCTTGAGAAAGGGCGCAATCTGTGGTGGGCTGGGGAGGAAAGGTGTTCTTCCTTTGTGCTGCGCGCTGAAGTGATGATAAACTGCTAGGGTTTTCCTGACTATTTGTAAGCCATTCATTCATTCACAGTCCTTTCTCAAGACCCTGTTGTATGCCAGGCCTGGGGCGAGGGGCTGGTGGACAGAGAGGTATAACTTGCAGGCTCTACCCTTGGGGAGCTCACGGTCTCAGGGGGTGGGTGGCCAGCAGAGTAAATGTTTGTAAAGCAGGTGATGCAGGATGGGGTACAGGGGGCTGTGGTGCTCAGAGGAGGGGCCACTAACTGCATCCCTGCTTGGGGGATGTCTTCAAGGAGGACCTGTCGTTTGAGTTGAACTTTGACAGAAGAGGCAGATTAAGGAATAAATGTTTACACAGAGTCTAGACTCCAGGGCCTCAGGCATCTTGGAAGACCTGGTTTCACATTTACTTTTATCCTATTCCATTTGGGTGTTGAAGGGGGTGATTTTTTAGTAGAGCTGGCCCCTGGGGGTGGCGGGTGGGATGGAGCTGCGGAAGGCTGCCTGGAAGTTCCCCATCCTCCACCTAAGGTCTCACATGGCCCAGGCTCAGTCAAGTCCAGGCCACCTTTGCAGAGAAGTTGGTGTCACACAGGGAGGGCCCTATTGCACCTGTGGGCTGTTGGGTGAATTGAAAATTGGAGACTCTTCTGAGCAGATAACCTCTTACCTCAATCTCTTTCAGACCCACCCCTGTTTGGCAAGGGTCCTTTCTTATATCAAAAGAATCTCGTGTGTGTGTGTGTGCACGTGCAGGCACTCACACACACACATATGACTCTGTGTGTGTGTGTGTGTGTGTGTGTGTGTGTGCGTGCAGGCGCTCACATGTGCACATGTGAGTGGGTGGTACTCACATTTCAAGTGCAGACCTTTGAAATGGGGCTGCAGATTCCTCTTTAGTTCCAGGGGAGTTTTGTGGCCATCTGCGCCAGAGCAGTTTCCTTTGTGTTGCACAGAACGTCTCAAGGACATTCTGTGGTTGCAGACATTTCAGGCACAGAGGTGTCCCCAGGCTCTGCCACAGAGCAGAGAGCACAGTGGAAAGAGCATGCTTTGGGGTTATCACCTGGGGTTCAGTCCTGGCTTAAGCAGAAGGTGTTAGTTGCTCAGTCATGCCCGACTCTTTGTGACCCCATGGACTGTAGCCCACCAGGCATCTCTGTCCATGGAATTCTCCAGACATGGTTTGCCATTCTCTTCTCCAGGGGATCTTCCCGACCCAGGGATCAAACCCAGGGTCTCCTGCATTGCAAGTAGATTCTTTACCGTTTGAGCCAAGCTATAGATTGAGGATAAATAGATGATAGAAACATAACTGAAATGTTCTTTTGAGCAGTGTATGCTGCCCTAGATTCTTCATTCAGGTCGGGGTGCCCAGCGGTTGCACAGGACACCCTCCTTTTTATGGATGCCCCTACTGAGTTCACTCCAGTGTTCTTGCCTGGAGAATCCCAGGGACAGGGGAGCCTCGTGGGCTGCCGTCTATGGGGTCGCACAGAGTCAGACACAACTGAAGCGACTTAGCAGCAGCAGCAGCAGCAGCAGCTACTGAGTTCTGCCACCTTAGGAAACTTTCCTTAAAATCAACTTCAGCTGGAAGGAAACTTATATCCTCACCTATTCTGGGCTTCTAGTGATAAAAAAAGCCAGCTGAAACTAGTTCAGCTGAAAAGGGGTGCCTTGGGAATACTGAAGTAGCCCAAAGAACCAAAGGAAGAGCCAACACCGGGAAGATAGGACCACGGCAGGTCCGGGGACTCCAGGGACTGGGATGCCGCTAGTACTCCATGCTTCTTTCCACAAGGTGGCTTCATCCTCTAGCTTTCCCCGTGAGACTGGAACTGCGGCCATTCATGGACACTGAGCTTGCATCTTCTCAGCATTATTACTAGAGAGCAAACGGCTGCGTGGTTACAATTAAAAAGTCCCAGGGAAGGTCTCTGATTGGTCCAACTTCATCAGATGCCCAACCCTGGACCAATCACTGTTGGCCAGGGAGGCAGAGTCGTGAAAGAAGATACAGTACGGACCACATGTAGGAAGGGGCTGGGGGCAGTTCCTTCTGTTTCCAGAAGGAAGAAGGGGTGCTGGGTAGGCCAAATACTAAGTGGCCCTTTCCCCTCATGGGAAAACTCATTTATGAAACTCAGCTGCTTGCAGCCTGTGTTTTGGAGCTGAAGGAAACCAACCACAAGTCATGATTCTTGGGTGGGCATGGGGGAAATATCAGAGCATCTCAGACTGCCATTTTAGGAAAAATCTTTCTATCTACAATTCCAGCTTTTTCCTCGCAAGGGTGCTGGGGCAGTAATGTTTTTCCACTTCACAGACAAGAAACTGAGGCCCTAAGGGTATCCAACTTGTCAGGAGAAAAACTTGACTCAGAATTCAGGTCTTTCAACTCTGAGGTCCCCTAGGAAGTTTCTGCAGGGACTGAGGCAGGATGTCACCCTGACTCTGGCCCTTGAACCATCGAGGAGGGGAGAGGATCTCCGAGGTCAGCCGGTCCATCTGCAGACATTTGCAGAGCACTCACTGTGGGTCAGGTTCAGGACCAGAGATCACAGCTGAGTGGTCCCCACCCTCCAAATTGACCATCATGACCACATACTGCAAGGAGTGCAGTGGGAGGAGGGCCTGGAGCAAAGGGAGGGAGCTGGTCAAGGGGGGCTGCTCAGAGGAAGTGGCCCTGAGCTAGGTCTGAGAGAGTGAGCTAGACAACAAGAGAAAGGGTGGAAGAGTGTGATGGGTCAAGGGAACAGCAGCTGTGAAGGCGCAGAGGGTGGACTCCTGTGTTCTGGCCCCTGCAGCAGCTGGGCCGCTGCATTTTCAGCCTGCTTATGACACAGAGCTCGCCGCTCAAAGTCAACTCCCATCCTCTTGTCTCTCCAGAGTTTCAACAGCATCATCCCGGGATGATGGTTTTACTTCCTGCCCTCAGAGGTTCCTCTCACTACTATCTCCTGCCCCCCTGTCAGGCTCCAGGTCCCAAAGCCTATGAAATGCTCCCGATGACAGGCTCTGTGTGTTTCAGAATCTCGGAGAAGGACCATCTTCGAATACCACCGTGTGGAGCTGGACCCCAGCAAGGTCACCAGCACATCTGCCGTGGAGTTCACCCCATTGCCAAGTAAGTAGGGCTTGTCCCCACTGATGGAAGAGAGGCATGCCGCCATCCTGGCAAGAGCGCTGAAGTCAGACTGAGTTCCATCCCAGGCTCACTAGGGTCCCCTGTCTAGATACGGCCACCTGACTTCTCTGGGCCTCCATTTCTCATTTGTGACATGGGCCGCACACTGCCTCCTTCCCAGGGCTATGTTATGGGTGAGAACTGCACTAGGTAGAGCTGAGGATGCAAATGAAAGTCCAGACACTCACTGGCACATCCCAGGCCCAGGGCATGGCTTGTGCTTAATACATGACAGCTGCTGGTATTAACGGGCTTCCCCGGTGGCTCAGAGGTAGAGTCAGCGTGCAGTGCAGGAGCTGCAGGAGACACAGGGTTGATCCCTGGGTCTGGAAGATCCCCTGGAGGAGGGCATGGCAACTCATTCTAGTATTCTTCCCTGAAGAATCCCATGGACAGAGGAGCCTGGTGGGCTACAGTCCATGAGGTCTCAAGGGGTTGGATACGACTGAAGCGACTTAGCACGCTTGTAACCCAGGAAAGAGATACCTCTGATAACTTGGATTGAGCTTGTAGAAAAGATAATACAGGAACTGAAAGGAACCGTAAGTTTATCACTGCATTTTCTTCAGAGGAGGCGTGATGCTGGCATCTACAGGCAGAAGGCAGTGTCGGGATTTAGCCAGCAGCCCTCCAGGATCTAGGGGGCTGGGTCCTGTCACTCTTTTGCACCTTGCTCACCTGCTGTTGAAGGCATGCCATGGTGGAGGCCTCCCACTGCTGCTGCGGAGCCTGAAAGATCCAGTCAGGGCAGATGGGGAGAGAGAGGGAAGGACAGTGCTCCTGTTCATATATATATATATATATATATATATTTATATATTTATATAAACTGCACCAGGTCTTTTATCTGCCTCATGAGCTTCAGTAGTTATGGCACATGTGTTTAGTTGTGGCATGTGAGATCTAGTTCCCTGACCAGGCATTGAACCCAGGTCCCCTGCATTGGCAGCATGGAGTCTTAACCACTGGACCATGAGAGAACTTGCTGCCTGCCCCCATGCTTATATTTCTAAAGACAGTTTTAATTTCCTCTCCTGTTTCATGATACCTCCCAGCTTTCCTCTGGAGCCATGGCTTTCTCCCTGCCTTCTGGGGCTGTTCTTGCCTCTCTTTCTCCTCTTCCTTTTGCTTGGAGGTTCTGGGAGCAGGGGGTGAAGAAAGAAGAGGAGGAGGAAGGGTCTTCTCAAATGCTAGGCCATATCCCAGCAGGTGTCCTCCCCTGATGCCTAGGGACAGGGCTGGGACCCCAGGGGTCCCAGGCTCACCCCCATCCCAGTCGTCCTCCCTGTGGGCAGAGCTTCCTCTAGGACTGGTGAGAGCAAACCTCGAGTGCCAGGAATGACTAAACTACATTTGGGAGCAAGGACATCCAAGGGCAGGGCTAACCACCCAGGCAGAAGAAGTGAAACAACCTGGGAATGCAGTTTCTGGGACACGTCTGTACATTTAAGCCTCTTTCCACCCCTCCAGTGAATTTTGTGAGCATTTAATAGCACACAGGACATCTGAAATGCAGATGAAAGTAAAGGTCAGTGTGTTTTTTTAATGTCTCATGAGGCTCCTAGGCATTTTTCTCAGTTTGACTGGAGCCATTTAAGGGGCCTCCAGAGTCACCTGGGAATGACCAGGTCACGGGCTCCCAAGTCCAGGAGGAAACTGCTACCGAAACTGTGATTTAAACTCCTGGAAGCTGGTTTGCCTTGTTCTCAGAAAACTCTGCACCCCACAGCCCCAGGTTTTCTCCCTTACCTTTGGGGGTCAGGGGGACTTAGCCAAAATTCTTCCAGAGATGTGGCTCTTCAAGCCATCATATGCCATGGCTGGTCCTTCTTCTAGAAGAAACTCCTGAAAAGGTGGCCTGGCATGAAGGTGGAAGCTGGGGAAGGGGGTCTCCCGGGGGACCTCAATGCTAGGAGCTCAGGTTCTTGGCTTAGACAGACCTTGGTTCAAACCCAGATCTGCCTCTCTTAGCTCTGTGACTCTTCCAAGCCTCAGGTTCCTCCTTTGTAAAGTGGGGATGAGAGCAACTCTGTATCGATCCCATAAACTTTTGTTAACTGCCTACCACATGCTGGGCACTGCCGTAGACCCTCGGGGTGCACCAGAGAAGAAAATAGCCAGAGCGCTGTCATTCTGGGGTCAGGCCAGTCCCTGCTTATTCTCTGCCTACGGAGTTCCCTCCACCCTTCCAAAGCCTGCCAAGCCCTGGAAAGCACACAGTGCCCCCTGCAGCCAGTCCCTCCCACAAGGCAACCAAAGGTGACCACCCTGTGCCCGAAGCAGCTTTTCTTCCCCTCACAGAGGGCCGGTTCCCAGATGCTGCCTTGCTGGGGGTCCACAGAATGCAAACTGGTTCCCTAATTAATGGATTGTGGTCCAGGCCCATGAAAACCCACAGAGTGAAGAAATTCCTTTTGAATAAGTGGTCATTTTCCTGTGGTTAGCAGTCACTTCTTGCTGTTACCAACGTGTTCTGTTCAGCTGCTCATCAGATGAGTCCTCAGACTGCATACAGTTATTCTGGGTCAGCGCCTATTTGTCCTTATAGTAAAATGGATGGATTTTGTGGCAGCTGCTTGCCACTCCGAGGTCATTTAAGTGGGCAGCATTTGAGCAAGTGAACAACTCTTAAAATCCAGCTCCCATTCTTCCTGCTCCCCTGGCCCTCTCTGCTTTTCTGGCTGGCTGATGATGGAAGGGATCCACACACCCTCCAGCCACCACTTGCACTAACTTCCCTGCTTTCCACCCCTGCCTTGCCCAGCGAGGCCCCAGCTGCCATTCCTCCTCATTCCCACCACCTTCCACCTCTCCACCCTGCAGAGTGCTGCCTGCTGTTGGGAGCACCCTGGAACCTACTCCTCCTGGGCCTCTGCCCAGGGGGGTCCCTCTGCTTGGACTTCCCCCCCCAGGAGAGTTGCCTGCTGGCTTCCCTCCTCTGCAGCTCCTCAGAGGCCTTCCCCAGCCTCCCTGAGTAAAACACATCCCCCACTTGTTCTGCTCCACTTTTCTCCTAGCCCTTCTCACCACTGGAAACCCCAATGTAATGCGCTAGTTGCTCAGTCGTGTCCGACTCTTTGCAACCCCATGGACTATACCCCACCAGGCTCCTCTGTCCATGGACTTCTCCAGGCAAGAATACTGGAGTGTGTTGCCATTCCCTTCACCAGGGGATCCTCCCAACCCAGGAATCAAATCTGGGTCTCCTGTATTGCAGGCAGTTCCTTTACCATCTGAGCCACCAGGGAAGGACTCAAGTGAGGGTGGCCTTATAAACGTCTAGGGTCCCTACTGGTCAGAGCCTCCGGAATTCTGTAAGGACCCAGCATGCAGGGAAGTTGCACTTCTGGAGGTCTGTGGCGGGATTGGTGCTGAGTGACTGCTGCCTTCTTCTTCGCAGCCTGCCTACAGCATCAGAGCTGCGATGCCTGCATGTCCTCAGACCTGACCTTCAATTGCAGCTGGTGCCACGTCCTGCAGAGGTTTGTACCAGGCTCACCCTCTGGTTCCCACAGGCAGACTGTGCGGGGGCAGAGGGTGGCACCGCCCTGCTCCCTGCCTCAGGTCTCATGGCCAACATGTAGGTAACTTTGGCCAGTGCTACTCTGATGCTTAGGACAAGAATATTACAGCAGTGAGTGTCTCCCTGAGGCTTGTGACCCATCAAGGTGACTCTGTCACCCTGCAGTGACTCTAGACTTTGGAAGACCATGCAGAGATTCCAGCTACTGCAGCTCTCTCCTCACAACCGGGACGGTTGGTTCATTCTCTGGCAGGCCTTTTCCAAGAGTGGTCCATAGCTGTGAGCATCCCAGAATCAGCAAGGGCTCGAGCTAAATGTGCAGATTCCTGGGGCCCACCCCTGGCCCCCCGCATCAGGGTCTTTCAGAAAGAAGCCAGGGAGCCTACATTTTACCTCATTGTCGCATCTGTAAGCAAGCATGAGACCTGCCAGCTCAGGGGTGAACCTAAGACACACCGTCATTGGGCGAGAGCCCCACGATCCCAAAACCGCACCTCAAGACTGTTCTCAGGCTACAGCAGGGTTCCCTGAAATCCAAGGGTGTGGACATTGCGGGCATCTGTGGAAAGCTGGGGCAAGTTACAAAGCTGTGTTTGTTTGGTTTTGGAAGCAGGGAAAATTCTGGATGAGATTCAGTTTCAGGGATAAAGTTCTTAAATCCTACTCATCTTCTACTCCTTGTTCTGAAATCATTTCCTCACAGATTAGACTCAAAATTTGATCCCTGTTCTCCTGTCCAGGATAAATAAATGGTGGGGGGAGGGGGGAATTGTTGGGGGGAAGACTTTCTTGGGGGACTAGAGCTCCCATGAGATTGGGAAGACCTATGAACTCCAAGAACCTTGGAATCTTGAAAATCGCAAATTACAGAGGCTTTGAGTTCCGTGCAGCTGTCCTGTAACTGTCAATATTTCCTTTGCTCCTTTCCAATGTCCTGGTGCAGAAATAAAAGCCACTGCCTTTACAGGCGGCCTGCCTAGCAGACAAGACACAGCTCAGGGCCAGGAGGAGAAAGGGGCCCTCATTAGGCCTCCCAGCTGTTCTTCCCACCAGCTGTGCTCTTATTCACTCTCTTGTGCCCTCAGTTTATTTTCCCTGTAAAATGGGCTGGGGTTATGTGATTCAGGGAGATGTGGGTAAGGAACATGCCGGTTATTTTAACTCCTCAAATACCAAACAGAATTTTTGCAAAGTGTTCAGAGTCCTTCACATGAAACGCACAGAGCCTCAGAGAGAGTACACGGGGGAGACCCGAGATTGCGTCTTCCTGGCATGGAGACTTGCGGTGTGATCCATCTTGTGCACTTTCAAGTGTGAGAGCCCCGTGTGAGTGTGAGGCGGTAATCCAGATGACCTCAGATGAGCCCTGGAATGCTGCGGCCAGCTGCCACCATGTGACTTAGCATTGTCCAACAACAGCTGAGCCATGAGGACTGCAGAATGGGTCAGATGAAAGCAAAACCCTAGCTTGCTACACCCCCACTTAATGCATATGCCCATACCCAGAAAACCATGACAGTTTAATGAGAGTTGTCAGGGGGAGGGCAGGGCCTTGGCTGCAGACATTGTCTTTGCTGGATTATGTCAACTAGAGGACAGAAAAGCTCCATCAGGGATCCTGTCCCCAGATGTACGTGGGCCTGGGCTCACCCGAGCCAGGCCCGTTCCTTCCTGACAGATCTCTGGAGCCTCAGCTGAGAGCTGACTCCAGATTTCTAAAAAGCCAGAGATCAGGGCTGCTGCAGGGCAGTCGGCCACCGTGGTCTCTCCCACCAACTGCTGCTTGAAACCGCCTCATGGTTCTTGGCTTTGCCTCCACCTGCTTTGCCCTCTGCAGCCTTGCAGAGCCTTCCTTCCCTGCGTGGGGGCCGGATCTGACTCAGATGATTTCACTTATCATGCAGGTGTTTTCCTTTCGTCCCACATTGTCCCCTAACGGCCCACCTTGGAGTCTATGGGTGACCCTGACTCCAGGATTTGGCTCAGAAAATGAGCGTCATAACCCTTGCCTTACAGTGTCATCGCAAAGGTCCTGTGAGATAGTGCAAGGGCAGCATGTGACTGGGGCAACACCTGGCATTCAGCAGACGCTCAAACAATGGCCGTTTCTCATGCCTTTCTCCTTTGCGTCTGGGTTGGTTGGCCCCGGGCTTGGAATGGGGTGCTCTTGGACCTATATCCAAGGCTCAGTCCTTGAAAGAACCAGTTAGTTTGGCCTAAAGGAAACTTCAGTTCCCAGCCCCCAACGGTGCCCCTAGTCTTCCACGCTTCAAAGGAGGGGGCACGGAGGACCCAAGACAGGGGGCTGTGGATGGCTCCTCTCAGTGTCCCTGCTACAGGAAGAGCAGCTCAGAGGCATCTTCAGAAGGAAGGACTCACAGAGCCTGGGAGCCTCGGCCTCGTCAGATCTTGGACAGATGGGCAGGCAGTTGCCGGTGCAGAGTTCACCAGCCTCGCATCCTTTCTCAGCACTGGTGGCTGGTGATACTGGCTTTTCATGCAGAGATCCCTGCACTTGAGTAAGACTTGGTGGATTCTCCTGGCACCAAAGAGTGAAGAACGGAACTTTGAGTATGACGCTGAGGAGAATATTCTCTGGTTCATCCTCGTACCCCACCCCTTCCCTAAGGAAGCACTTGATGTCTTCCAGCCCAGCTGAGCTGTGCGGTGTCCTCTCAGGGGACCCTGGTCAGCCAAGATCTCATCTCTCCCAGTCTCTGGCAGGACCTCACCTCTGCCCTTCAGTGACCACATGGTGGGTGTTGGCCATATTGGCTGATGTCCATCCTTGGCCCTGCCCCTCCTTGCCAAATTTAGGCTCCTCCACAAAGAAGGGGGGCTCAGCAAATGAGCAAGACTTTCCCCAGATGAGAACATGTGTGTGAACTCCCTGGTTTCTCAGCAATTTCTGGGCTGCCCAGAGTTGCAGGGTGGGGCTTAAGGTCATTAGAGGTCATCCAGTCTGTCAGCTCCGTAAATACAGAGACACATACAGACACACAGACACACACACACACATGCATCTGGGTGGGTGTGGCCTTGGTCCTGGGGAGCTGGGTCAGGAGAAGGGTGAGGATGCCACAAATAGCTTCCCCTCCTTTGGGGGAAGGAGTAGAGGGGGCAGGAGGGGCTTGATCACAGCCACCTGGTGCCAGGGCACCTGCTCAGTGGTCTTGGGGAGGTTCACCTCCTCCTTGCTCCCCTTGGAGAGCTATTACTGCATGGGGGTAAGGGAAGGCTTCTCTGTCAATCCCATTACACCTCCGGCCTCTTGATTCCCCCTGCAGATGTTCCAGTGGCTTTGACCGCTACCGCCAGGAGTGGCTGGCCTACGGCTGTGCCCAGGAGGTGAGAGGCTGAAGTGAGCCTGGTGGGGAAAGGGCAGGGCTGCAGGCTTGCCCCTTGCCTGGTCTCTCTTCTCTTGGTGACATTCTCCCCTCCACCTGGGGCTCGCCTCCCTCTCTGCTCTGCACCAGTGAGACCATTGTGGGAGGTTTTTGAGGGCTCAGTGGGTCCTTGAGACAAGCACTTCTCCCAGTGACTTGGCCCGGAGCGGCAGTTCTCCAGGGGCTCTCTTGGGCCTTGCAGAGGGTATATTGGATGTGGCCTTGGCCACACTGGAATCTTCTAGGAGACTGTGTGCCTGGTAACATTCAAGAAGTGACTGCCCCGGCTCCAACCTTCAGGCATTTAAGGAAGGCAGTCATTCTGGGGGCAAAGTGGGTTGTACCTGGCACCTCCCATTTAGAATCCCATACAGGTTCAACCCCTGGGTTGGGAAGATCCCCTGGAGGAGGACATGGCAACCCACTTCAGTATTCTTGCTTGGAGAATCCCATGGATAGAGGAGCCTGGCGGGCTACAGTCCATAGGGTCTCAGAGTCAGACACAGCTGAAGTGTCTTAGCACACATGCACAAGCACAGGTTCCTTGTCACTTGGAATTTTCCAGAATGCTCAACGCTTTGGATGGGTAATGTCCTATTCTCACACCTTTTACTGACACAGAGAGACCCATTCACGTACGCATCCCTTCCCCTCCCTTCCTCTCACTTTCCCTTCTTGCAGGGCAAGCACATGGCATGTGCCCAGCATTTGCTCTGATTTAATCCTATCATGGTCCCAGGAGCTACGGACCAGTGTCCCCACTGATCAGGGAAGGAAACTGTGGCTCAGAGAGGTTCAGTGACTTGGCTTGCAGCTCACAGCTGGTGAAATGGTGAAGGTGCTGGGCCCAGCATTTAAATGTGAACTCCCAGAATTACTGCCAGGCTTTCACTACCATCTGTTTTATTAGTGAAGCTAGGTGAGCTGTTTCTGGTCTTCAAAAAAAAAAAACCCCAAAACCCCTTGTCCATCCAGCAGCCTGTTTCTGACATTGGCTATTGGTGAATGTACTCATTCGCTTTATTTATTTAAGATTGGCATCTCAGCTCCTTCAGGAAGGATTCAAAGCGGCTGACAGATAAATTGCCCTGTAAGATAAGATACTTTCAGGATAAAGTGGAAAGCTTAAATGCATTCAGAGCCCAGCTTTGGTTAGATTACCATGCTTGGACCACTCACTGGAATCTTAAACCTTCTGGCCGCTGAGGGATGAAAGCACCCCCAGGGTCCTCCTGTGTGCGACGTAGCTGCTGGCAAGGCCTCTGTCCATCACAGCACCAGGTCTCTCTTGCAGGCAGAAGGCAGAACGTGCGAGGATTTCCAGGACGAGGACTCCTACTCATCCTCGCCCGACAGCTCCTTCAGCCCCTTTGACGGAGACTTCACCACCACCTCCTCCTCCCTCTTCATGGACAGCCTCACCACGGAAGGTAAGGGTGGGGAGGAGCCATGGCCCTGGAGCATCACTGCCCCTGATGGGGATTATCTCAGGGAACATAGTTGTTGCATCCTGTCACATCTGAGGCTCCCAGAGCAGAGGTCACTTGCCAGTGAGACACAGAGCTAGGTTTAGGACGAGTGGACTCCACGCGCGCGTCAGAGTTGTGGAACAGAATTCACTGTGGCAATGCCGATTTGTTTACATAATAACTTGATTCATCTTAATAGCAATTCTCAGAGAACCTGTGAGATCTTAGCATCCTGGTAGCAGGTATGAACTCAGTCCCACACACTCAGACATCAGAGAAAGATTGCATAATTTTTCTGTTCCCTTCTGGTTCTCACTCCTCATTGGGCTGGCGTGGTGGGAAGTTCCACCCCCACCGTGCTGGGGCTTGACTTTCCACTCCTGTGATGTCCAGGGGGTAGAGGGTAATGCAGGACAGCTCTGACCGTCTTGGTTGTTGCTGAACTG
Organism: Budorcas taxicolor; assembly: GCF_023091745.1. Taxonomy (NCBI): domain Eukaryota; kingdom Metazoa; phylum Chordata; class Mammalia; order Artiodactyla; family Bovidae; genus Budorcas; species Budorcas taxicolor. The sequence continues at coordinate 39,318,191 of NC_068928.1, read as the reverse complement.
CCTCTTCAGGCCTGGCTGTCCCTGGGGCCTTCTCTGCCATCCTCATGTTACTGGTGGAATGGTGATTCCTGGGTTCTCGTCCTCACAAGGGAAAGAAAGCAATCGAGAGACATGGAACAGTTTTAAGCAGCAGGAGTTTTAATAAGCAAAGGAGAATGTACACTCTTGAGAAGGGAGGAGAGCAGACTGGGGGCCAGAAGCAGCCCCACAGTGAAGGTAGAGTTGGGTTGTTCAGAGTGATGGGAAGTCTCTCCCTGTGTCCTCCATTACTGGATTGATGAGTTGATTGACAGCTTTAGGTTACATAACTTTTCTCCTGTGTGCAGCCGCTTACCCATAAGCACCCAAATGGAAACGGGTTGGGGGGGTGCTGGGCAGGGAATGGCAATACTAATTTATCATAAATACTGTATAATGAACCCCAGGCTATTCCAAGTCACCTCTTAGGTCTTGTTGCACCTACACCAACCAGTACTGGCGGTTTGGAAAGCCCTGTTGGGTTTTTGTTATCTGACTTGGTCCTGATAAGGCTGGAAATTTTGCAGTCCTTAACCACAAAAAGGGAGCTCTCTGGGCATGTTCTGGTCACCAGGGTCCAGGTCAGGCAGGGAAAGGTGACCCTGTCCAGGATGGGGTGGGACCAGCTCATGTCCGACTGGCTATCTACCAGTCTTCAGTTCCAAGGTCAAGTTGCTTCCATTTCTTTGAGGCCAGTTCTCGGAACTGTGGCAGTCATGGCTGCAGTCTGCCCAGCATGCAGTTAGCTTCTTCCACCTGGTGGAGGTTGTGGTGTCCAGAGGTCCTTGACTGTGCCTAACGGCTGTATTATCATTTAGTCTTATTAAACTGTTTTCCTGTGTTTCCGTGTTTTCTCACCTCTCTGAGTAAACTTATTCCTTGGTTAAAGTTTTTCCACAGAGAAAAGGTAGGCTGAGGACATGCGGGGCAAGGGCCATAGGATCCTGCTCTGTTTCACCCAGGCCTAGGGTTTTATTGAAGCTGCCGGAGGTCCATCCACCCTGTGGGGAAGACCGGGCAGGGTCCCTGGATTCTTTGGCTATCTCTGAGAAATTCCCCCCTCATCCTTTTTTGATACATGGCATCTAGATTTCAAGCCCTTGCCCTAAGTCTAAGACTGAAAGACATATGGGGTCTTCCTACCTCCCCTGAGCCCAATTACCTGTTTGAAAGGAGCAAATGGAAAGGAGAAAAAAGTTGGTATTTTTAAACATTATTCATCCACAACCCCATTTTATAGACAAGGAAATGGGCTCGTGAGGGGCAAAGTAGGTTGCTTAGCAGTGGAATATTCTGAGGTCTCTGCCTGCCTTTGAAATGCAGCATGCTGCTGCTGCTGCTGCTGCTGCTAAGTCGCTTCAGTCGTGTCCGACGTAGAGAACCAGAAAGCAGGAACCCATGGATCTGGCCGGAGGGAAGCGAACAGTTGATAGAGCAAACATTTGAGGGGACTGACCATGGGCCAGGTAGGGTGCTGACATTGTGTACCTATTAATACTCAATCCTCCTAATTATCCTGAACTTTGATGCTCTTTGATTCCCAGTTTACAGAGGAGACACTATGGCTAAGAGAGGTTGTTGGGCTTACCCAAAATCACACAGCCAGGAAAATGTGGCATCGGGCCTCATCTGGTTCCCAAAGCAGCAGTCTGGCTCGATCAAGCCCACTCACTGTTGAAAGGAATGGAGAAGGGTCTTCATGGGTTCAGTGGGTGGGAGAATAGTGAAGGGTGAGCAGTGAAGCGGGAGATTCAATACATTACATGAAAAAGGGGCAAGAGGAGACCTTGCCCTCAGGAATTATAATGGAGTTCAGGGGTGACCTTCCAGTTAAAGGAAACGCCACTTAAAAGAGCCCCCTGGCCAGTCACCCTTGAGTTAACCCTATGTGCTATTGGGGGCTCAGTCTGAGAGGTGAGAACCCAGCCTTTCCCTCAGGGGCTTATGTCTGGGTGAGCCACGGTGCCTGAGCCCAGAGGAGTGGCTACAGCGGGCATGGAGAAAGCCCAATGTCTGGCATCTGGAGGTTGGGTTCAAGCCCTGACTTGGAATTATTCTCCTTTAGTCCCGGGCTACTGCCATGAAGGGCTGTCCCTACACAGGGTGTCCCGTTGATCAGTTTTATCATGTGTGTGTCTCCTGTCAGCCCAGGAATGTGTCCCTCCTGTTTGCTATGTAATAAAATTCCACAAGGGAAACATTAATTAGAGTAAGGACAATTATGGCTTTATGGCCTTTCAGTCCTGGAGGAGGTAGCAAAGATTAGCAAGTTGCCTTTATAAGAAAAAAATGTGACAAGGACTTGTCCCCGCAACAAACTCTCAAGGTGTCTGGAGGGACAGGTTTGGGTCACCCCTGCCTGTGTTATTACAGCCTACACAGGGAGATGACGTGCTCAGGGTCCAGGAAGGTGCTGTGAACGAAGGGGATAGAGCACTTCAGCCAGGGGGACCCACCTGGTCAGGGCAGGGGTGGAGAGCAGAGAAGTTAGTGGGAGCAGCTGCTGAAGGGTCGTGGACCCCTCCTCTCCCCAGCCAGCCAGAAAAGCAGAAAGGGCCAGGGAAGCAGGAAGTGTGGGAGCTGGATTTTAAGTTACTTACTTGCTTAAATGCTGCTCACTTAAATGAACCAGAATGACCTCAGAGTGGCGAGCAGCTGCCACAAAATCTATGCATTTTATCGTTAAGGATAGACAGGCACTGACCCGGAATATCTGTGCAGTCTGACTCATCTGATGAGCAGCTGAACAGAACATGTTGGTAGCAGCAAGAAGTGACTGCTAACCACAGGAAAATGACCACTTATTCAGTAGACATCACACACATTTCTTCACTCTGTGGGTTTTCATGGGCCTGGACCACAATCTGTTAATTAGGGAACGAGTGTGCATTCCGTGGACCCCTAGCAAGGCAGCATCTGGGACCCAGCCCTCAGTGAGGGGAAGAAAAGCTGCTGTGGGCACAGCGTGGTCACCTTTAGTCATCTTGTGGGAGGGACTGGCTGCAGGTGTCTTTTTGTCTATCAAGACTACATGTGGCTTGGGCTACAATGTATTTCCAATGGTCTAGATTCAAAACAAGTTGATTCAAAAAATCAAGTTAATTCATCCAATCATGTTTAGGATTACTTTGGTCAATTTCGAGTAATCAATTCATCATTTTTAACTTGTAGTAAAAAAAACAGATTCAGAGGCATATATAAATACCTTGTGTATTGCAATTCCTGAAGAAAACGTATCTTTCTATTAGAAGTCAACAATTCTCTGTTTTGTTTTACTTTGAATTTTTAGGGTGTTTCTATAATTTTGTTCATTTATTTTTGATCCTGCTGGGCCTTCGTTGCTGTGCAGGCTTTTCTCTAGCTGCAGCTTCCCATTGTGACGGCTTCTCCTGCTGCAGAGCACTGATTCCAGGAGGTGGGCTTCGTTAAGTTGCAGCACACGGGCTGAGTAGCTGTGGCTCCTGGGCTCTGGAGTGCAGGCTCATTAGTTATGGTTCACAGTTGCTCCACAGCCAGGGGGATCTTCCCAGACCATAGATCAAACCCATATCTGCTGCATTATCAGGCAGATTCTTAACTTTCTGAATTTTACTTACCTGATGTGAACAGTCAACTCATTGGAAAAGACCTTGATGCTGGGAAAGATTGAAGGCAAAAGGAGAAGAGAGCAGCAGAGGATGAAATAGCCTCGCTGATTCAATGGACTTGAACTTGGGCAACCTCCAGGAGATAGTGAGGGACAGGGAGGCCTGATGTGCTGCAGTCCATGGGGTCGCAAAAAGTCGGACACGACTTGGCGACTCAACAACGATGACAATACATGATAAACAGTTAAATGATTCCAAAGTCAAATCTACAAAAGCAACTATATCCAAAGAAGCTTAGTTTCTCGTTTTCTTCCTCCATTCTATTCCCCATTTTCCCTGTGAAAGTGAAGTGAAAGTGTTAGTTGCTTAGTCGTGTCCAGCTCTTTGTGACCCCATAAGCTGTAGCCTGCCAGGCTCGTCTGTCCATGGGATTTCCCAGGCAAGAATACTGGAGGAAAGAGGAGTGGGTTGCCATTCCCTTTTCCAGGGGATCTTCCCAACCCAGGGATTGAACCAGGGTCTCCTTTGCAGGCAGATTCTTTACCATCTGAGCCACCAGGGAAGCCCCTTTCCTCTATGGGGTACTATTTTTAAATTTTCTTATGGTTTGTTCTTCTACTGTCTAGTGTGATTTTTTGGTATTTGAAGATTTATTGGAAATGCATAGCAGAACCAGGTGTTATATTCAGGTACTGGGAGCGTAAAATGGTTGGTTGCTGAGAGGCTCATAGTCTATGCAAACAAGGGGACCCAAGATGCTCCAGAAACAGATCAAATGGCATGGGACACGGGGGAGGACACACCCATCTATCCTCTGGGAAGTGACAGGGCTGGGACCAGGACTAGGCTGAGATAAGTGACACACTCAATGCAGATATAAAAGTTAAGGAGACATACACACACACACACACACACACACACACACACACACACACATGCATACACAAAAGCAATAATTAAGAGAAATAATCTTTTCATGCAATATTTGCAAAAATAAAAAGTAATGCCAAGAATCACGGTAAACAAAATATCAAAACATTTTTAAAAAGACAGAATCAGACCCTGTTTCACTTGTGTCATCCTAGCCTCAGCCCTGCAAGAGGCATTTCAGGAGCGGGACTTTTGAAAGAGGAGTGGTGAAGGGGAGGAAGGGCATGTCCTGTAGGAGGAACAGAATATGCAGCGACTCAGAGATCTGAGAAGACCCCGAGGTCTGGAGAGCCTTGCGTAGCTTGTTACACCCACTGTAACAAGTGCTATTGAGTTGGCCCGAGTGACAGAAGAGAAGACTGGGACAAACTGCCGAGGGTCTTGAACATCTGTGATCAAAGGGGAGTCAGTGGAAGCTCCGCTTTGAATGAGGAGAACAGTGGAGGGGGAGAAGGGACACAGAGCAGGTCGCAGGTCCTACATTGTGCAGGGTTCCGTTCGTTTAATGTCTGATGCTTGAAGCAGTAATCTCTAGTCATCTAGAACATTCTCCTGACGTGGAAATTTTTGCTGTCCTTTCCCCACAGGAATCTGTGGGGAGGAACCACAGGAAAGGTCAACCACTGGAACTTATTTAGGAGGCTGCAGGGTACACTCCTTGAGGTGTAGAGGGAGTGTGTTGGCCTGGAAATCTGTCTCCCACATTGTACCCTGGGGGTCTTCAAGCAGATTTGATCTTGTGACTCACACACACCCACCTCAAATCCTTCCTCCCCTTCCTGCTGCCCCTTAGGATACTGTGAAAGGCCCTGAATTTGGCTTTCCAGGCCGCTGTCCACCCCCACCCCCAGCCTCACTCACTCTCATCACCCCCTGCTCACAGCCTGTCTGCCCTCCAGCTGCACTGAACTGCTTTTTATGCCTCTACTGGCCAAGTTCTTGCTGACTCCAGCCTTTGCCCCACCGTCTATTTGGGACTGTGTCTCAGCCCCACGTCTCATCCTGCCTCCTTAACTGCCTTTGTGTGGACAATTTTCATCGTCCCTCCATTCCCTGCCCCCCCACCCCCACCCCATGACCTCCCTGAGGGCAGAGATCACATCTATCACAGTACTTACTCCCTGGGCTCACCTCCCAGCAGACACTCAATAAGTATTTGTTGAACGAATGAACACTGGGGAAAGTTGGCTTGTCTGTGGCCTTTGACCTTTAGACTGCTGTGTGACTTTGAGCAAGTCACCGCCCCTCTCTGGGCTTCAGTTTCCTAGCCTTCAGAATGAAGGGCTGAACTGAACCTCCCTGAAGTCTCATCCAATCCAATCCAACGGGACAAAGGCCATTGTGATTCTGCTAACCTTGCGCCTTCTCTCCTTTCCGTTTGAAGACGACACCAAGGTGAACCCCTACGCAGGAGGAGACGGTGAGTACAGAGACACCTGCCCCTTTCATCACAGCGCTGCCTCTTGGACTCACCCCCCAAGAGGGTGGTACAGCCTTCACCTGGCCTCTTTGCTTTTACTCCCTGAGTGGGGGAGGGGGAAACAGCAGCAGCCTGGGCTTCTCCAACCTCCTGCTCGGTGGGAAGGTGCGGGACGTGGGCAGGGGCTTCTGGGCACATACTTCCTAGGCTGAAAAAGCAAATCTACGTCTAGACATTTCTCATCTCAGGCGGGAACCTCCTGCAGTTCTTCTGACCACAGTGCTCTTGAGTATTCACTGCCCTGAAAGGAGTGAGAAGCAGAGGAGAGGCTGAGCTAGGGCAGGCATGGCCACGGACCTGTGGCCCTGGCCTCTGTCCCCAAGGGGCATCCCAACCAATGATGGGTGGAGAGCAGATTCTCTCGTTAAAGTTGTTGCAGGAAGGGGGACCCCTTCCAGGGCCCGAGAGTGAGCTCTTGTCTAACACTCTGAAATAAATTGTCCGTGGAGACACATGGGCTGACAAAGCAAGAGATTTTACTGGGAAGGGGAGCCCAGGGGAAGGGCAGCAGGGTAAGGGAACTCAGGAGGATTGCTCTGCCATGTGCTTTGCAGTCTCTGGTTTTATGGTGATAGTGTTAGTTTCTAGGTTGTCGCTGGCCAGTCATTCTGCCTTAGGGTCCTTCCTGGTGTAATGTGCATCAGCCAAGATGGGTGCCAGCCAGGATTCTGGGAGGTTGGTAGGGTGCATGAACTGGAGTCTCCTCTGTCCTTTTGACTTTTCCCGAATTCTGCCAGTTGGTGGTAGCTTGTTAGTTCCACGTTCCTTACCGGAACCATGAGTTTAAGATAACTCATCCAAGTGGGCACTATGGGGTCTGGCCAGGGCAGGCAGCTTTGATCAGTGTTTGCCCTAACAAAGTTGCCTTTGATTCCCAACGTGGGTTGGCAGAGAGGACACAAAAGTTGTCCACCACAATTTTATACAGCTTAAGAAGGTAGGGTCCCTGCTACCAGGACTGCCTGCGGGGATAATTTCCTCTCTGGTGATGTGGAGGCGGGGGCGGCCATCTCCCCTGGCCTTTGCTCAGAGCCAGCTTAAGCCCTTGCTGCAACTACCACAAAGGGGAGATGGAAGAGCCTTCCAGCTCTAGGGCTGGGAGACTGTTAACCTGGCTCCAGCAGGAGAGGCGGGACTGTTAACACAGCACAGTTAGGCGGTTTCTCCCACCAGAGGTGGAGCCATTGGTCATCTGTGGGCACCAGGTGTGAGAGCGCATCTGTGTCCACTGGGCTGAGGGGAGGCAGGCGGCTCTGAGCCACGTTCGTTCCCCTTATTCCACACCATGTGCTCGTCATCCCAAGCCCTGCCCTCAGATCATCAGGGTCACTGAAGGCTGCGGGCTGATGGCCAGGTCAGGAGAGGCCAGCTTGGGGTATGTCCTCTCCACTCCTCCAGTTCTTGGCAGATACCCTGGCAGTGCCCCAGCGTAGTTTCTCTCCTAAGCTTTTTTCTCTTGAAGAGAAAAGGGGATGGGGAACACAATGACTTTGGACGTATGCAACATTTTATTAAAAATCCCCACCCCTTGTTGATTCCCATCACACCCACCAGCGAAGTAAAACAGACTTCAGTATTTCTGTTGCTCGCATGATCCTCTGTCTTCTCTATGTCATTAGCCCCACATCCTTTTAGGATATAAGGAGAAGCAGCAAAAAGCCACCGCAGGTAATATTAGCGAACTGGGCTTCTTAGCATCACCGACTCGAAGAACATGAGTTTGAGCAAGCTCCAGGAGTTGGTGATAGATAGCCTGGTGCGCTGTAGTCCATGGGGTCTCAAAGAGTCGGACATGACTGAGTGAATGAACTGAACTGAACTGAGGCTTCTTAGTGACTGGCACTGACTGTGTCCTTGGATGAATCCCTTTACCTCTCTGTATTTCCATTCCTTCAGCTGTACGAGAAAGGGTTGGGCTGGATGTGCTTCCAGCTCCATAGTCTATGGAAAATATTCAGCCTTCTCCTTGGGCTGTATTTCAAACGCTTGCAATGTTCTCAGAGAGTGTTTGCTGGCTTATTAGCCCTTAGAGGACCTAGTTCATTTCTTTTATTGAGTTCCTCTGATGGGTCTGCCATTTTTTCTAAGAGTTGAGGACACTGAGATGAATAAGACACTGTCTCTGCCCTCCGGGAGGTCACAATCTGGTAGTGGACAGTGACAGGTAAAAATGTGGTCATTTTGCTCTCAGAATAGCTACACTTATTGAAGTTGTCCCAGAGACTGGCTGTGCTCCTTAGCAGTTAACATGAATTATTTCATTTTAATCCTCACTGTAATCCTATCAGGTAGTTATCATTATTATCCTGTTCTATAGAAATGATGACCGAGACACACAGAAGTTAAATAAGATGCCCAAAATTACACAGCTAGTAAGTAGCAGAGTCTGTATTTGAAACCAGACAGCCAGACTCCAGACCCCACAACCATCAGATCTCTTAACCATCACATGCCCTTTGTGAATTCCTTAAAAGGACCTATATGGGATGGGTATTAGAGAGAGCTTTTATGATCCCTAGGAGACATTTGGGCAACTTTTAAGTGATTTTGGGAAACCACCTAAATTGTGCTAAGAACAAAGTTAATGTCACCCTCATTATAGTTCCACCCGATCCACCCTTTCATGTATTTGATAAGTAGATCTGAAGGTTCTGTCGGCTTTCATCTCTGGGACTTTGTCAGAACCCAGGACTCCACAGTGCCCCCTTCCTCGATCCCCTGACCTAACGGTCTCTTTGCAGGCCTTCAGAACAACCTGGCCCCCAAGACGACGGGGTCCCCTCTGCACCTGGGCACCATCGTGGGCATTGTGCTGGCCGTCCTCCTGGTGGCTTCCATCATCCTGGCTGGGATCTACATCAATGGCCACCCCACCTCCAATGCTGCCCTCTTCTTCATCGAGGTCCGTGCGGGGTGGGGCCACCCCTCTGCCATCCCCATCTGTGTCAGCATTCCCCAGCCATTCAGTCCCTATCTCTCCTTTTTTCATCCCTCACCCACCTCACACCAGGCTCCTGTTTCCACTTGAGGGGCTTCATCAATTCCATCCGGGCTTATCTCCCACTAGCAGGGGCTCTCTGAGTCCCTAATCCCCAGGGCTTGGCCCCTCAAGACTCCTCTGGCCTGCTTGTCCTGTCGAATGGCCTCTGCTTTGCCTCCACCATTTGTGGAATCAGAACAGTGACCATCTCCAGAGGAAGGAGAGAAAACCACAGATGGCTCACATGCCCTTGAGTGGTTATGTGACCATCCCCAATGATTTATGGTTTCTCACACCCAAATTCCAAGGCCTGGGGCTTATCCAAAGCCATAATGAAACTGAGGTCTTGCCTTTTGGCCTGCTGTGTGCGTTTTTCTATTAGATTTGACAAGCCATAGTAATCATAAGAGTCGCTCTGTCTGGGAGCTTTCATTGAGGATACTGCAGTTTTTAACGTCTCAGAAATTCAGAAGAGCCAGCCTGACGTGCAGCATGGGAAGTAGGGCCTGGGCTCCTTCACTGTGAGCCGCAGAGCTCAGGAGCCCCTGCCCACTGCCCACCCGTGGTGACTGACCAGCTCTCTGAATCCCACAGCAGGGTGGCCTCTAGGTCCACAACCCTCCACGTGGGTCACACGCCCCTTGACCTCATCATCCAGAGGCCTGGGTGGTTCCCTCCCCTCTGGTTCAATGCCACCTGTTTCTTACGAATTCTAACCCGTCATTGGTAGGTTAACACTAAGACCTGCCAAGGCTAAGACCTACCTGGTTTCACCGGGGGAACCTGCAGATCCCCAGCCACAGGAATGCAGACAGGAAGGTCTGAGACCCGGGAATCTGCGTTTTCTTCAGCTCCCCACCTCTGATGCAGGACCTGTCCTGTCTAGAGGGTTATCTTGGCATTTCCAGAACCTCCCAGATCATTCCATCTCTTACCCATTTCCTCACTTTCTGAAGTCTTAGGGCTCCACTCTGTGTATTGCTGAGTTTTTCACCTTGTGTCATGCAGTCCACATGGCAAAGCATCAGATGACCTCCTTCCCAACTCCTGAGGCTCCCAGCGGGTTTCCCAACACGCCAAGGATCACAGCCAGAAGCCTTCAGGGAAGGGGGTCTACACTTCACCTGGTTCACACACAGTAGCCCCCAAGAGCCCTTGAAAAGTGCTCAGAGCTGTCCCCCTGGGTGAAGGGGAGAAAGTGGGGAGGGTCCCCAGTGGGTGGGATCACGCCCACTCACTCTGCGTCTGTGCCCCTACAGCGGAGACCTCACCACTGGCCGGCCATGAAGTTCCGCAACCACCCCGGCCACTCCACCTACACAGAGGTTGAGCCCTCAGGGCACGAGAAGGAGGGCTTCGTGGAGGCAGAGCAGTGCTGAGAGCGCCAGATCTCCCTTGGAAGGGTACAAAGGAAGACCCGGGGACCTCAAAACACATGAGTCAAAGCAAAGCAGAGAAATGACTTTTCTTGGCCTTCTCTGAACACACTCTGGCTGGGAAAACAAGCCCGTGGTCTGTGGTGCCTGCACTACAGTTTGGCCATCATACCCCAGATATTAAAGCAGGGGCAGAAAAGCCACGATAACCGGTAGCAATCACCAGTGCCAGGGGTCTCCCCTTCTGAGTCTCTCAATGGTCTACTCTGGAGCTGCCTCAGAGGTCCCTTCCCACCTGGAGATGGACAGATGCCCTGTTCCCATCACCTAATGCCCCCGTGTATGACAAAGAGAACCCAGCTCTTGATGGTGGCCACCGCATTCCAGGGTCCATAGATTCAAGAGCAGGTCCTCATGGCTATGGATTCAGCATATTTTGCCCCAGCTTCTGTGGTCTAGAAGTCTTGAGAAGGAGTTCTCACCATCTGTTACACACAGGTACGGCTGCTCCCAGCGCTTTCGGCAGAACACTGATTGGCATGCTGGCGTCCGAAGAAAGCCAAAGGAGAGGAGAGAGAACTTGCGGGCAGATTGCATTTTTAGGCTTCGCTCCCCCAACTTGCCCTGTCTGCTGAGAACCAGTTAGTTTCTGCATTGAACATGTGTGTGGCCCATGTCACGGGCTTTATCCAATGGCAGGCCAGCCCACCAGGTGAGCTGTGCTGTGCGTGGCCACATCTGCCAGGTGGGCTCCTCATTCCAGTGGCACGCTTGGGTGTCCACTGTCTTCACTGGCCTGGTCTTCCATCAGTGCCAGTCAGTACCTCCAAAGGCAGGGCCTGCCTGATCAATACTTTGCCTCCTCTGAGCTGGAATTTTATAGCCATTAAAGAGAAATAAGGTGGGGAGAAGCTTCTTGAAACATACCCAACAGGGAACTTCAGTTGGATTCTGTTGAAAAGCAAAACCTCTAGAACAACTGGGACAGAGGAAGCTGATGCGGGAAGGAAGAACTTTATATCTGCCGGAAATTCTTGGGGCAGAGAGTTTAGGCTCCCAAACCTAATCTGGTTTTAAGTGAGTTCTGCCCTAGAGATGAGTTGGTGTTGCTTCTGAAGAGCATTTCAAATGAAAACCTATAGTTCACCCTCATTCAAAGTAAAAAAAAAATATCAGCAGCAAATAAACAGTAAATCATCGTCTCCACCGTCCTTTGTTGTTGTTTAGTCACTAAGCTGTGTCAGACTCTTTGTGACCCCATGGACTGTAGCCTGCCAGGCTCCTGCGTCCATGGAATTTCCCAGGCAAGATTACTAGAGTGGGTTGCCATTTCCTTCGCCAGGGATCTTCCCAACCCAGGGAGCAAACTCATGTGTCCTGCATTGGGAGGCAGATTCTTTACCGCTGAGCCACCTGGGAAGCCCTCCACTCTCCTTAGTCATGTCCTTTTATGCATATCACCAGCATGCTACCAAAGAAAGAAGTTTATATACAAAGCCTCCTGAAGTGGGGGTAGGGGGTCTGCAAATCACCGGGCACATACCAACACTGGACTGATGGTCTTGCAGATGCTCCATGGTTTATCCTTGGTGAGAATGCTAGTAACCACTGGAGTGGGAAACATGCTGGACCTCTGCTTTCCGTAGGTATCCTTCATAAGCCAGGCAAGGAAGAGCTATGATTTTGAGAAACTGTATCCAAATTTGAGAAAGTAAAAGGATAATGCAACAAAGAGAATAGAGTTCTTTTCAAGCTTCTGAAGGTATGAAACAGAGCCCTCCTAATGAGAGAATCGTAGCCAGGCACTGAAATACTCAGGGATTCCAGCACTGCTGGCTGGCAGGAGGGTGATTTTTGCCCTTGGCTGACAAGCAGAGAATCTATGACCTTTGTGTGTCTAAAACAGCCAGTGAGGGAGTTCCAGCTGTGACAAGATGCAGTGCACAGCATCACAGGTCCCACTCCCAAACTCCAGCATGCTTCTTTCTAACGGGGGCTCTTCCGATCATGCTGATTCCTGAAGGGAAAGAAGACTGAGGATGAAAAAATGGGCAGTGATGTGCTGAGGCCTCTACTAGAAACACTGCAGGTGGAGAGAGAAAGCACGAGATATCTCGGGCCAGTCGGAGCAAGCCTCGCTGGCCCCTGGGATGACAGTGGTGAGGGCAGCGGAGCTGTTTGTCAGCAAGTAGCCTGGTTTGTTAACAGCAAAAAAGAACTAAAGCTGTGTCATTCAGAGAGGTCCCTGGCCATGCAGAGTGCCTCAAGTCAAAACAAAGCGCTCCCAAGAAACAGCCAGTAGCTCACAGAATTAATGCTGGTTCTCACCTGTCCTTAGGCTCTCTCACGAGATCAAGCATCTCTCAGACCCGAGAGTTTAACTCCAAGGTTTAGAGGGGGTTCACCGGGTAGCTGCAGAGTGAATGACCAAAACGAGACATAGCGGTTTCATGGTCAACCAGCAAAGGAGTACTTTTGTGCACCATCAACCACAGATAGCTTGCAGACTTCCAGGCCTCTCTGACCCACAGGCAAACAAAATCACCCAGGAGAGCAGGTGCTCAGCAGATCCTTCCCTATGTGGTGCCTTTGGGCATTCTCACAGTGAACCCACTGGAGAGGGGTTGGACGGGTCCATGAAAGCTCATCACTGACAGAAAGCTTGAATCCCGTGAAACAGCTGTCCATGTGGCACCCAGAAATCAGAAGCTCTCTGGGAGGCTCTGTTTTACATCAGAACTCTTAAGAGAGCCAACAAGAAAATGAGAAGGAAATCTGCTAGCAGTCCAGAGGTTAGGACTCTGCTTCCACTGAGGTGGCCGGTCAGGGAACTAAAATCTCCCAAGCCACAAAAGAAAAAGAGAAGAAAAATGCAGAGGCCAAGTGTGAGGGGGGAATCCCTGGATCAGGGTGTGAGCACAACTTAATTCCCCTGTAATCAGCTGCCCTTACATTTGTGGATTTGTCCAATAAGGTCCTTGGGGGTTTCTGATTCTAGAACATGAATGCATATAAGCCCAGCCAGCAATTCTAGTACCCAGGAATGCCCCAGGTGGAGCAGATGGGGTTTCCACGCTGGATTAACACACCATCTTCCTCCTGCCTTAATCAGGTGCCACCACCCACTCACCCCAGCAGGCCCTTGACTCTGGAGACTGCCTCTTCATGTCTTCAGGTCTCAGCCTGGAGCCTGAGGTTGAAAATGTCCTTTTGTCACTATTAGAGGTTCTCGGTGGGCCTATGGAAGCAATTTTTAAAATTTGTGTGTTTTGCCAGGACTCTACTGTGTAATGGAGCCCCTGTGTATGTATGTACATTTATACAAACACACATAAACATATATGTAAAATTGCTAAAAACATTGGATGAAGCTTATAGCTGTGCTCAGCCTGTAGCTTGATGTGTTCAGACAGTGGGAAAAGCTGTCAGTCAACCACACTATGTGAAAAGCAGAGTATTCACTTGAGCTGTTCACTTATCTCATTGTGGACAGAGATAAGACTGTCTTCTCTGGGTGCTGGAGCAGATTTGCACAAAACACTGATCGGAAGCCATATCCAGACTCCCCACATCAGGTAGAGTCACAAATCAAATCAGCCTCTCTCTCTGTCTCTCACCATCTTCCATTCTCCCCTCCCCCAGGTGCCCCGCCTCGAAACAAAAAGACACCTGAGCTTACAGCACAATTCAAAGGATTTGGGATACGAAGGCACCGTGTGTGTGCGTGCGTGCGTGTGTGTGTGTGTGTGTGTGTGTGTGTGCGCGCGCGCGTGCGCTTGTGCTCAGTCATGTCCGACTCTTTGGGACCCCATGGACTGCAACTCGCCAGGCTCCTCTGTCCGTGAGATTTCCCAGGCAAGATTACTGGAGTGGGTTACCATTTCCCCCTCTAGGATATCTTCCCAACCCAGGGATTGAACCCATATCTCCTGCGTCTCCTGCACTGGCAAGTGGATTCATTATCACTGGCTCTACCTGGGAAGCCTACCTGTTTTAAATGCAATCTATTCACGTATTTAGCGTGAGAATTCTTTGCACAGATTCCCAGTGTTAATAATAAAAGGCAACATTCTTTATAACTTCTGCCATGTGCAAAATTAAGTGCAAAAGATTTTGAATGACATTCTGCAAGTCATCACACAGCCCTTAGTCCTGCTGACTGCCTTCTCTGAGGACCTACCCTAAGGAGCAGAGGAAGAGCCTCCAGCAATCTGCCAAGCAGTTGTGTTCTTCCCAAACTCCTGTCCCACCTCAAAGAGAAACAGCCTGGAAAGAGATTCTAGCTATTTATTTATTAGAGGTTTGTAAGTCCCTGGAAGTAAACTACATGGGTTTCTAATCTACTATCTAGAGACAGAAAATAAATCTGCCAAGTTGATGCTGCCACATTTCTTGAGATTTTGCATTTGAACCGCCTTAGCAGCTTCGCCGTGTTTTTGTTACTTCTCAGTTTTGCTCACAAAACATGGTTAAGCAAATCAAAACAGAAAGAGGAAAAATTTGAACTCCTCACAGCCAAACTCAGCTATGCCAAACTTCAGGCTCCAAACAAGCCAGCTTATAAATAAACATGCTGTGTTTGTCAAATAAAGAGGAGTGTATTGGAGAAGGTGATATGGATTGATGAGAAAGCCCTGGGTTACTCCACAGCGCTTCAGAAGGTGGGAGCTTTGGCCCCTGCCCCACCCCTGAGAAGCTGTGTGTTGTTGGCCAAGTCATCCAACTTCCCTGGACCTCTGCAAAATAAGAAGTGGGAGGACTAACTGAACTAAGGAGAGGATGTTTTCCTCTCCTTAGCAAATACGCTCATCTGGTTTTGTTCTTTCCAATTAACAAGCAGCTTGAATGGAAGCATCCCTTTGGTTTCCATTATCCTTAATAAAGTGACCAACTTGTTCTAGTTTGCCTGAGACTTCCCGACTTTAACACTGAGAGTCCTGTGTCCCAGGAAACCACTCGATCAAGAACCCACTGGGACAGTGGTTAGTCTATCCTTGGAGTCTATCCTTGGAGTCTATCCTGAACCCATTGGTTGAGGAGATGTTAACAATCTCAAGTACCGGTAGAGTATTAAAGTGTGGTCCATACAGGCATCCCCTGGGGGTTAGCTGGTAATGCAGAATTCAGGCCTACCCACCCTAGACCTACTGAGTCAGAATCTGCAATTGACCAACTGCTCAGGTGACTCAGGTGAGATGCATGAACATTTGAGAAGCATTTCTAGGAAGCAATTTTACTGACATGATCACAGCCTGTTGCGGAGGCATTATTTCTCCATCTCTCAGATGAGGAAATTGAGACTCAGGCGGTTTCCTTGTTTATCTACTAATTCTCTCCATACTTATTAAGCACCTACTGTGTGCCAGGCATCATTAAGTGGCTTGCCCAAGGTCACCCAGTAGTTGAGAGAATTCCCAAACCCAGGACTTTGGGTTACCCTCTGGGGTTGTTCCTCTAGGGTGGGGCAGTGCCAGAGCAAGTGGCCACAGTTTAATTGGGGAGCAGGGACTTCCCTGGTGGTCCAGTGGTTAAGACTGTGCTATCAATACAGGGGGCCCTGGGTTTGATCCCTGGTCCGGAAAATAGATCCCACATGCTGTAACCAAAGATCCCAGATGCTGCAACTAAGACTCGGAGCACCCAAATAAATAAATAAAGATAAACAGAGCCATCCTAGGCCTATAAGAGTCTTAAAAAGATGCAGAACAAGGACCTGCACTCTTCTCTCCTGAAACTGTGAGCTTATCAGCTATGTATTTACACAGTCCAAGACTCACTGTTCTTGCCTCCTCATCCAGATCCCCCACTCCAGTCACACTTCCTCAGGGAGATTTGGAAAAACTGTCCTTAAAGTTTTACAGAACACAAGGCTTGCCCTGGGGCTTATTTTTTTTGAATGGAAGACAATTGATTACTTCACTGTCCCCAAGGGGCTGGAGAGAAGGGAGATGGGAGGGGAGGGAGAATCCTTACTCTAACTGCTGACACCAAAGAAATTCTTCAAGGGATGGCTTTTCTGATGTTCATAAAACATTTTTACATTTGGTCCCTAGAGATGGCTGAATCATACCCACAGTTTTCCACAAAGCTAAAAGCACAAAGAAACATCTGAATGTAGGCCAATAAAATCTCATCATACATTCCCAGTCTTGGGTGAGAAACTTCCTTTCCAGCTTCAGTCTTTCCTTTTCACATTTTTCTATTCAGAAGGTGGCTGTCACCACATGGGGTATCCAAAAGGTATAAGAATCACCATAACCAGTGGCGAGAAGTCTGAAAAGCCTTAAAAAATAACAGATCCCATCTCTCCCCCATTGATCCATCTTACCATCTCTCAGTTTAGACCCTATTTGGTTTTTTTAAAGTTTTTATATTTAAAATTTTATTTATTTGACTGACCAGGTCTTAGTTGTGGCATGCAGGATCTTTCGTGGTGCATGTAGGATCTAGTTCCTTGACCAGGGATTGAACCCAGGCCCCTGCGATGGGAGCACTGAGTCTCAGCTACTGACCACCAGGGAAGTCGCCTAGACCCCATTTTGAATGCAGAGTTTTGCTGCTCTCAACTAACTCAGGCACAGTGGAGGCAAGGGTCTAGTGGTGATCTTTTGTTCTTACTGCCCCCACCCCAAGGAATGGTATGTATTAATTCCAAGATTGCCCCCTCAAGTTCAAAAGGGCAGCCAGCCCCAGCTTCACTCCCACCTCCAGAGCTGCAGACACCCCTCTGTGTTCCATGGGGCTTGTTGGGCTGTACCCCACAGGCCTCCGAGGCCTGTGCTGCCCAACTTCAAGATTGAAGAAAGAGCCCAGAGCCAGCATCAGAGTCATGAATGGTTTCATGAATGGGGAGGTTACACGTCTGAAGCAAGGTCCTGGGGTGACACCCTACTGTGTGCAGCAGATGGCAGTGGGCAGGACACGGTGGGAGTCTTCACTGCTTCCCAAGGGGAAGGGGAGCTTACCAGTTATAAGGGAATTGACATCAGGTGGGCTCATTAGTTACCACAGAAACCAGCAGTGGGGCATGCTCCTCATTGCCCCTTTGACAAGAATGATGACTCGCTAGGGCCAGGGGCAAGCACATGGAAAGGTCAGTTGTGTGGGTAAGACAGAAGTGAAGCAGACACTGGTCGGGCAGAAGGTGTGCAGAGAGCCAGAGAATGGCCATCTTGAGTAGCCCGACCATACAGAGTTCTTCCCCCCAAGCCCTCTGTGCTCACAATTCCTTCTGCCTCCAGAGACAAGCACTCAGCCCTCCCTCACTGTGAAGGATGAACCAACCCAACAAAACCAGGCATTAGCAAAGCTTACTTACCAAGACCCTGATCTATTTACTTTTGAGATGATGATCACACAGGTGACATTTGCTAAGTACTGTGTTCCAGGCAGTGATTTATGAGAGTTATCTGTATCATCACCTACGGGCCAATGCTACTGCTATATCTATCTACTTTACCTAGGAGGCGACTGAGGGTCAGAGCATGAGGGAATTTGCTCAGGGTCACCAATGAGGTCACTCAGGCAAGGCATCTAGAACTTGGCAAGGGTAACTGAAGCCTTTGGCCCTCAGCTTTGGTTCCTGAGGCCAAGGTATGCCCACTCTCCTACCCTTAACACCTTGACCCATCCTCTTTCAAAGGCACTGTGGACCCTGTCCTCCACAGAAGACTCATTTCCCAGCCAGGAAGTGAAATTGGGTAGGAAGAGGCACCATTGCCCTAGTTTCAAGTGGAAGTTTTGAATCTCTGAGACCCCACAGATGGGGTGATTAGTCTTTCACCCTGTAGAAATGAACCCTCTTGGGGTGCTCTTCCCATCCTTGGGCCACACATCTAAGAGACTCTTACCTGATGTTTTCTCGTTTGTAAGAGCCCAGATTGTAAAAATGACTCTCTTGTCCAGTCTCTCAATCCCTGAGTTTCATAGATGGAACACTGAAGCTTCAGGAAAGTCAAGAGTCACACGCAAGACCACACAGGAAGTGAGAGAGCTGCCCCTGCTGGTTCTCCAGCATGTATGGAGGGTGAGTGGCTCTGATGCTACCACGCCTGAGCTGAATCCTGGTGATGCCACATACCACCTCTGTGACTTCACAAAGTTGCTCAATGTCCCTGCGTACTTTCTGCTTTGGTTAAATGGAAGAGATGAAAAGAGCAGCACCATGGACTTCCCTGGTGCTCCAGTGGATGAGACTCCGTGCTCCCAATGTAGGGGCCCAGGTTTGATCCCTGGTCAGGGAACTGGATCCCACATGCCTCAACAAAAGATCCTGCATTCCACAACTAAAAAAAGTGTCCCACATGCCACAACTAAGACTCAGTGAAGCCAAATTAATAAATACAGATATATATTTAGAGCAGACCACCTTACCTGTCTCCTGAGAAACCTGTATGTGGGTCAAGAAGCAACAGTTAGAACCTTACATGGAACAACTAACTGGTTGAAAATTGGGAAAGGAGTAGGACAAGGCTGTCTATTGTCACCCTGTTTATTTAACTTCTATGCAGAGTACATCATGCGAAATGCCAGGCTGGATGAATCCCAAGCTGGAATCAAGACTGCTGGGAGAAATATCAACAACCTCAGATGCCCAGATGATACCACTCTAATGGCAGAGTGAAGAGGAACTAAAGAGCCTCTTGGTGGTTTAGTTGCTAAGTTGTGCTTGACTTTTGCAACCCTATGGACTATAACCCACCAGGCTCCTCTGTCCATGGGATTTCCCAGGCAAGAATACTGGAATGAACTGCCATTTCCTTCTCCAGGGGGCTGCATTTTGTCAGAACTCTTCACTATGGCCTGTCTTGGGTGGCCCTGCACAGCATGGCTTATGAAGCTTCATTAATTTACACAAACCCCTTTGCCATGACAAGACTCCATGAAGACTCTGATACTGGGAAAGACTGAAGGCAAAAGGAGAAGAGGGTGGCAGAGGATGAGATGAAAATGAAAGTGAAAGTCACTCAGTCATGTCCGACTCTTTGTGACCATGTCCATAGGTCACCATGTCCATGTCTATAGTCCATGAAATTCTCCAGGCCAGAATACTGGAGTGGGTAGCCTTTCCCTTCTCCAGAAGATCTTCCCAACCCAGGGATCAAACCCAGGTTTCCCGCATTGCAGGTGGATTCTTTACCAGGTGAGCCACAAGGGGAGCCCAAGAATGCTGAGTGGGTAGCCTATCCTTTCTCCAGGGGATCTTCCTGACCCAGGAATCAAACTGGGGTCTCCTGCATTGCTGCTGCTGCTGCTGCTAAGTCACTTCAGTCGTGTCCGACTCTGTGTGACCCCATAGACAGCAGTCCACCAGGCTTCCCCGTCCCTGGGATTCTCCGGGCAAGAACACTGAAGTGGGTTGCCATTTCCTTCTCCAATCCATGAAAGTGAAAAGTGAAAGGGAAGTCGCTCAGTTGTGTCCGACTCTTAGCGACCCCATGGACTGCAGCCTACCAGGCTTCTCTGTCCATGGGATTTTCCAGGCAAGAGTATTGGAGTGGGGTGCCATTGGCATATTCTTTACCAACTGAGCTATGAGAGAAGCCCCTCGAGGATAAGATGGTTACATAGAATCACCGACCCAAAGGACATAAATTTGCGCAAACTCCGGGAGACACCAAAGGACAGGGAAGCCTGGCATGCTGCAGTCCATAGGGTTGCAAAGGGTAGGACATGACTTAGTGACTGAACAACATACATATATATGTAAAATAGCACCTGCCTCCTCAGGCTTTGTGAGGGTTAAACATTTCAGTGTTTGGAGCCAGGCATAGCAGTTAGTGTTCCAAAAGTCTTGGATTTTTTACTTGTTAGTTACTGAATGCAACACCACCTATTATCCAGGGCAGTGGATGGATTTTCTGGTGCTTCTTGCTGTCTGTATGTTTGAGCATCACCACCTATTATCCAGGGCAGTGGATGGATTTTCTGGTGCTTCTTGCTGTCTGTATGTTTGAGCATCACTGCTACAGAAGGAAATGCTCTGCTGGTTAATCTGCTCAGAAAGCATCCATCTCAGACTGCCTCCCACTTTCCCCGGAGATGGGGACAGACATCAACAGACACCCAAGTAACAAGGTGGCTCTGGTTTCTTTCAAGGAAACAGGCATTGAAACTCATCATTCTAAGCTTTCTATAATTGTATTCAAAAGCTCATTTTCGTGTCCTTTAAGGGAAAAAAGGGAATATGAGAAAGGGATATTGCAGAAATCAAACCTTAGACACTTCCCTCAGTGAATAATTTTGAAGGAAGGTCTCAGGACTCAAGGCTGACTCTTCTTAAGTAGACTGGATGAGGCACTGGGCTGGCTTTTCCTTTTCCTTTTCTTTTCTTTTTTAGCTTTTCTAGTTCCTTTTCAACGTAAATCAGATTAATTGTTGCAATTTTTTTTCAAAAAACAGATTTAACTAATAAAGCACCCACAATAAGTGTATATTTGCACTTATTTGCAATAAGTGCAAATGCTTTGCGTATTTGTAAAAAAGATGCATGTAGAAGGAGAGGAATTCCTCTTAACTAGAAACTCTTCCTCACCTAGGAAATCATGGATATTTTGATGAAAAGGAAAAGAATGAAAAGCCTTTAGTGTTTTTTCAAAGTGAGGCCAAAATAAGCCCAAATGTGGCTCTCCTGCAGGTCCACAGAACAACCAGAAAACCCAAATTTAGCATCCTCATTCCTCTGATTACTAGCTTCCTCTCCTTCATGAGGGGAGATGTCAAAGCCCCTGGCAACCCCAGAATCAGGACAACAGGTCATTGGACACAGAAGCACTTTCCACTCATATAGGACCCAGGGCTGGGTCTGCCAGTTTCTGGTTATTTGGGAGAAAAGGCACAAATTAGCTCTCAGTCCTCAGCACCCAAGTACAAGACTCATAGGCAGCGCCTGCACTAGAAAAGGACACAAAATGCAGAGCAAAGTGCCAGAGGCGTTTCTGGAACAAACTCCTTCCAGGCCGGGTCTTTGTAATCTGGTTCTCAATTTCTGGGTAAAATCGCTTTTTGCGGCAGAAACACCCAAGCAGAGTGGGAGGCACGGAAGGGTTCATGGCCCTAGGGGATCAGAGTTAAGCACCAAAAGGCTACAAAGGAATATCCCCTTTCCTGTGTTTATGAAGATTTATTGAAAAGTCCCTTTGAGGGAGTCATTATGCCTCTCAGGGCTCAGAGAAGCATAAAAGCTCCCATGAGCCTTCTCTAAGGTTTCTCCTGGTTCTTTTACTTGGAGCTGATAGTTAAAGAAACATCTACCACAGTGATTTCTGTTAGTTCCATGAGTTCCTTCTTTACAGGCTGTAGATCTGACAACCAACAATTACAAGAACCTAAATGAATGCAGCTCTCACAGCACTTGTATTTCCCTATGCTCTAGTAAAACAAAGCTCCTCACCAGTTTGGCATAACAGGGGCTCCCTCTCCCGCCTCCACTCTCACTCATAATAAGAAGATAGCTCCCTTAGGGCTTTACAGCTTTCAAAACACTTTTACTCGTTCAAGTTGTATGCCTCAAGGACCATCTGGACCCCTGATCCTGTCCTTGAGGCGAAGTCGCTCAGTCGTGTCAGACTCTTTGCAACCCCATGGACTGTAGCCTACCAGGCTCCTCCGTCCATGGGATTTTCCAGGCAAGAGTACTGGAATGGGTTGCCATTTCCTTCTCCAGAGGATCTTTCCCACCCAGAGATCGAACCCAGGTCTCCCGCAGTGTAGGCAGACACGTTACCATCTGAGCCACCAGGGAAAACCTGATCCTGCCCTTACTCCCAGCCCAACACCAAGCAAGATGCCGAGTTCAGTACTAGTATAATCATACGTGATATTGACAGATCTTCTTGGCTTTCAAAACTCTTTTCAATATGGTATCTTATCTGAGCAATGTAGTTCTCCTTTGAGATTGGCAGGGTGGAAACTTGCATCTCCTACTAAGGATAAAAGAAACCAAAGCTCAGAACACTGAATCATTTTCCCAGGTCCCACTGCCTCTGAAAGGAAGATCACATTAGAGCTTCACCTCCACCATTGATAATTCACCAATGACAGCTAATGTTTATGGAGTATCATTCATGGTCCAGGCAATACTAAGCATCTCATAGGCATTTCAGCCAGAAAGTAGAAAAGAAGCCAGTGACTTCATTAACTGTTGAATTCCTAAGGACACCAATCAAAGTGCATTTTTTAGGCATCAACCTGAGCCCAGTAAAACAGGAGTTTAGAAGTACAAAACACAGGGAGTTCCTTGGAGGTCTAGTGGTTAGGACTCGGTACTCTCACCATCAGAGCCCAAATTCTACCCTAGTTGGGGAACTAAGACCCTGCAAGCTTCGTAGCACATTACTCCCTACCAAAAAAAGAAAAAAGAGAGAGAGAGAGAGAATACAGGAGCTAGTTGTCTTTATGGTACTCACTGTAGAGTCTATCAGAGAGAAGATGAGATGCTTCAAGACAGAAAACAATACAATCTAATTTATATTTATGGCCTAAATTGGTAAGCTTCCCTGGTGGCTCAGTTGGTAAAGAATCCGCCTGCAACGCGGGACACCTGGGTTTGATCCCTGGGTTGGGAAGATCCCCTGGAGAAGGGAAGGGCTACCCACTCCAGTATTCTGGCCTGGTGAACTCCATGGATTGTATAGTCTATGGGGTTGCAAAGAGTTGGACACAACTGAGCAACTTTCACTTTCTTTCAAATTGGTAAGCGGACTAAACTCTCAGAGTTACAGTAGCTCAAAGGAGAAATAAGATGGAAGATTTAAAATAATTTTTTAAATATTCATTTATTTTTATTTTTGGCTGTGCTGGGTCTTCATTGCTCAGACTTTTCTCTAATTGCAGTGCACGGGTTTCTCATTGCAGTGGCTTTTCCTGTTGTGGCACGTGGGCTCAGCAGTTGCGGCTCATGGGCTCTAGAGTACAGGCTCAATAGTTGCAGCCAAGAAATTAAAAGATGCTTGCTCCTTGGAAGAAAAGCTACAACCAACCTAGGCAGCATGTTAAGAAGCAGAGACATTATTTTGCCAATAAAGGTCCATATAGTCAAAGCTGTGGTTTTTCCAGTAGTCATGTAGCGACTTCATTTTCACTTTTCACTTTTCACTTTCATGCATTGGAGAAGGAAATGACAACCCACTCCAGTGTTCTTGCCTGGAGAATCCCAGGGACAGAGGAGCCTGGTGGGCTTCCGTCTGTGGGGTCACACAGAGTCGGACATGACTGACGTGACTTAGCAGCAGCAGCAGCAGCATGTATGGATGTGAAAGCTGGACCATAAAGAAAGCTGAACACGGAAGAACTGATGCTTTTGAACTGTGGTGTTGGAGAAGACTCTTGAGAGTCCCTCAGACTGCAAGGAGATCAAACCGGTCAATCCTAAAGAGGTCAGTACTGAATATTCATTGGAAGGACTGATGCTGAAGCTGACGCTCCAATATTTTGGCCACCTGATGCAAAGAACTGACTCACTGGAAAAGACCCTGATGCTGGGCAAGATTGAAGGGGATGACAGAGGATGAGATGGTTGGATGGCATCACGGACTTGATGGACATGAGTTTGAGCAAGCTCTGGGAGTTGGTGATGGATAGGGAAGCCTGGTGTGCTGCAGTCCTTGGGGCCTCAAAAAGTTGGATGGAACTGAGTGACTGAACTGAACTGAACTATGGGTGTAGTTGCTCCACGGGACGAGGGACCTTCCTGGACCAGGGATGGAACCCATGTCTCCTGCATTGGCAGGCAGATTCCTTACACTGAGCCACCAGGGGAAGCCCCAGATGGAAGACTTAGAGTTGCACTGTTTAGTATGATAGCCACTAGCTACATGTGACTACTGAGAACTTAAAATGTAGCTGATTCAATCTGAACTCCGGATTTTTAAAAATTTAGTACCAAAAAAATTATTGTAAACATATCACATTAATAATTTTTATCTTGATTACATGTTAACATTATAATGTTCTGTATATGTTGGGTTAAATAAATTAGTAAAATCAATTTTGCTTTTTTAATGTGGCTTCTAGAAAATTTTAAATTACATATGAGATGCTCATTATATTTTCCCTTTTTTAATTTAAGAACCCAGGTCTCCTGCACTGCAGGCAGATTCTTTACTGTCTGAGCCACCAGGGAACCCCAATTTAAGTATAGTTGATTTACAATGTTGTGTTAGTTTCTGGTATACAGCAAAGTGATTCATTTATACATATACACACAATGCCTGTTCTTTTTCATATTCTTTTTCCATTATAGGTTAGTACAAGACAGTGAATACAATGCTGTACAGTAGGGCCTTGTTGGTTGTCTACTTTACATATGTTGTTGTTGTTCACTCAGTCATACCTGACTCTTTGTGACCCTGTGAATGGCAGCATGGCAGGCTTCCCTGTCTTTCACCATCTCCTGGAGTTTGCTCAAACTCATGTCCATTGAGTCAGTGATGCCATCCAACCATCTCATCCTCTGTTGTCCCCTTCTTCTCCTGCCCTCAATCTTTCCCAGCATCAGGGTCTTTTCCAATGAGTTGGCTCTTTGCACCAGGTACCCAAAGTATTGGCACTTCAGCTTCAGCATCAGTCCTTCCAGTGAATATTCAGAGTTGATTTTCTTTAGAATGGACTGGTTGGATCTCCTTGCTGTCCAAGGGACTCTCAAGAGTCTTCTCCAACACCGCAATTCCAAAGCATCGATTCTCTGGGACTCAGCCTTCTTTATGGTCCAACTCCCACATCCACGGGCTTCCCTGGTGGCTCAGTTGGTAAAGAATCCGCCTGCAATGCGGAGACCTGGGTTTGATCCCTGGGTTGGGAAGATCCCCTGGAGAAGAGAAAGGCTACCCACTCCAGTATTCTGGCCTGGAGAACTCCATGGACTATATAGTCCATGGGGTCACAAAGAGTCGGACACAACTGAGCGACTTTCACTTTGTCACACCCATACGTGACTACTGGAAAAGCCATAGTTTGACTATGTAGACCTTTGCTGGCAAAGTGATGTCTCTGCTTTTTAATATGCTGTCTAGGTTTCTTATAGCTTTTCTTCCAAGAAGCAAGTGTCTTTTAATTTCACGGCTGCAGTCACCACCATCTGCAGTGATATTGGCGCCCAAGAAAAGAAAGTCTTTGTATATAGCTATATATATATATGTATGTATATGTATATATACACATATATATTTATTTATAGCCATTTGTATCTACTAATCCCAACTCCTAATTTATCCCTCCCCACCTTTCCCCTTAGGTAACTGTAAATTTGTTCTCTATCTCTGTGAGTCTATTTCTGTTCTATAAATAAGTTCTTTTGTATCATATATTAGATTCCACATGTAAGTGATGTATTTGTCTTTCTCTCTGACTTACTTCACTTATTATGATCATTTCTAGGTGCACCCACATTGCTGCAAATGGCATTATATCATTCTTTTTATGGCTGAGTAGTATTCCATTGTGTGTGTGTGTATCACATCTTCTTTATCTAAATAAATCAGTAGACATTTAGATTTCATGTCTTGGCTATTGTAAACAATGCTACTATAAACACTGAGGTACCTGTATCTTTTTGACTTAGAGATCCATCTGGATATATGCCCAAATCCCATTTGTTTATTTTTGCTTTTATTTCTATTGCCTTGGGAGAATGACCTAAGAAAACATTGCTACAAATCATGTCAGATAATGTTTTGCCTATGTTCTCTTCTAGGAGTTTTATGGTGTCCTGTCTATATTTGAGTCTTTAAGCCATTTTGAGATTTATTTTTATATATAGTGTGATGCAGTGTTTTAACTTCTTTGATTTACATATGGCTGTCCAGCCTTCCCAACACCACTTGATGAAGAGACTGTCTTTTCTCCATTGTACTACATATTCTTGCCTCCTTTGTTGAAGATTAATTGACCGTCTATGTGTGGCTTTATCTCTGGGCTCTCTGTTCTGTTCCACTGATTCATATGTCTGTTTTTCTGCTGATACCATGCTTGTTTGGTCACTGTAGCTTTGTGGCATCCTCTGAAGTCTAGGAGTGTTATGCCTCCAGCTTTTTTTTTTTTTCTCCTCAGCTTTGCTTTGGCAATTCTAGGTCTTTTATGGTTCCATATACACTTTAGGATTATTCATTCTAGTTCTGTGAAAAATGTCATGGGTAATTTGAAAGGAATCACATTAAATCTAAAGATTGCTTTGGATAGTATGGCTATTTTAATGATATGGAGTCTTCTAATCTAAGAGCATGGTATATATTTCCATTTCTGTAAATCATCTGCTGCTGCTGCTGCTGCTAAGTCGCTTCAGTCGTGTCCGACTCTGTGCGACCCCATAGACGGCAGCCAACCAGGCTCCCCCGTCCCTGGGATTCTCCAGGCAAGAACACTGGAGGGGGTTGCCATTTCCTTCTCCAGCGCGTGAAAGTGAAAAGTGAAAGGGAAGTCGCTCAGTTGTGTCCGATTCTTCGAGACCCCATGGACTGCAGCCTACCAGGCTCCTCCATCCATGGGATTTTCCAGGCAAGAGTACTGGAGTGGGGTGCCATTGCCTTCTCCAAAATCATCTTCAGTTTTTTTTATCAATGTTTTATAGTTCTCAGTGTATAAGTCTTTCACCTCCTTGGTCAGGCTTATTCCTAAGTATTTTATTCTTTTTGATGTGATTTAAAAATAATTTTTTTTTGCTTTCCCTTTCTGATATTTCATTGTTAGTATAAATAAATGCAACAGATTTCTGTATGTTAATCTTGTCACCTTGCTGAATTTTTTTAATCAGTTCTACTAGTTTTTGTGTGGAGGCTCACATAATAGTCTATGGGACAATGATGGTTTTGAATAATGATCTGTCGTCATGTTTTAGATGCCTAACTAAATGCTAAGCATTTTATGTGCATTCTCTTATTTAATTATCTCCACAATTTTATTTATTTGTTATTCTATTTTATGAATGAGGAAGCCATGGCTTAAAGGAGTAAATTATATAACTATGAGAAAAGGATAAGTTAAAAATTAAATGTATTACAATGGAAAATGTCCACAATAAATTGGTTTTTTGGCCATGCTGGATCTTAGTTCCCCACCCAAGGATCGAACTGTGCCTCTTGCATTGAAAATGCCAAGTCTTAACCACTGGACTGCCAAGGAAGTCTCTAAAATTTTTTTTTTAACAATTATTATCATTATAAAAAAATATATATACCTATATCACTTATTTTAAATTAAGACATTAAGAGACTTGCTTGCGGCCGTCCAACTAACCATAGGGCCAACACTTGAATCCTGGGCCTGTGATGACTCCAACTTCATGCTCTTATCCCCATGAGGAACCACAGAGATAAAAGGCTTTGGAGGGCATAGGAGCTAAATGACCACACATGACAGGTCTTCTTTCTGGAATATTGTTGGAAAGTGGCCAGCTAGCCCCTGCTTGAATACCTATAGTAATGGAGAGTTCCTTACCTTCCTAGGCAGCATGCCCCATTGTTGACTACTTAGGAATCTGTTCATCCTAAATTCTGTCCTTAAGTTTGGAATGCTCTTAGTGGAGGTGGCCCCCTTGAGCTAGATTGAAAGGATAGGCTGGTTTGCACTGGTCTCTAAGGAGAGTCCAGCATGTTCCCCACTGCTTCATGGGGACGGGAGCCCTAATCTGCCTCCACCCCTGCTCCCACCTCCCAGACCCAGCACTTCCTGTGGACTGACTCAGGTAAACCTTACCAACTCAGCATAGGCTGCCTCCCTCGTGTGGCTGCGGGGCCACAGCTGATGCAAATGCCTGAATTTCCATTCACGGTAAAGCCTCCCTCTGCTGAAAGGATAATCAACTCCCTGCTCCACTGACAGGTTCTCATTGGGTGAGGGCTGAATGCTGGGTCTTTAGAAAAGACACCAGAAAAGGCAAGTTCTTGTCCCAGCTTTGACAGATTCCCTCAGCCACTTTAAAGGGAAATTGCTGGGATAAAGATTAGGCAGTGCGGGGGGAGGATGTGTAGAGAGGAAAGAAGCAGAATCTGGGATGCTAATGAATTTCCTGTGATCTCACTTTTCTTCTTCCAGCACAGGCTCCTCTACAACATGGATGGGGCTGCCTTGCCAGCCGGGGCCTGAAAATGCACCCAGGTGGACAGAACCCCAAGTCCCTGGACAACCTGTGAAATGCTAGCTGCCTGTGAACAGATGAAAGGGAGGACAGGCAACTGTCCTGGAAGGACGGATCTGCAGACATGACCTCCCCCAACTTTGACCATGTACATCGCAGGGTCTGCTTTCCCAGTCTGACCCCTGCCAGTGACAGCAGAGCTGTGAACCCTGGAACACTGTCAGCCAAGAAAAGTGGTATCATCAAACCCCTCCCAGCGCCTCTTCTCTCCTCTCATGGCTGCTTTCAACATCAAAGAATAATGAACTACTCCACTGCACATCTGAAACTCATACAATATTTCAAATCAACTATGCTTCAGTTTTGAAAATTTTATAAAGAATAAAAATGCTGTAAAAGAAATGCCCCCCAGGAGTTTTAGTAAAGGGTCTGAAGCCTATAATTTGATCCCCAGTTCCATTCCATCTGCCAAAGCTGTGACGGACCCTGCGGTCAAGACAGCGGGCCAGCCATCTGCTTGCAACCATACCATGATTGCAGGTTGTTCCTAAGAGTTGGTATAACTAGAGGGTTAGGCTCAAGGAAACTCATAGTAGCATTACTGATTGCCAACCATGTTTTAGGCTTTGCCCTAAGGGCTTTATGTACTTGCAGCAAATTTGTGAGCCTGGAATTATTCTTACAAATGTTTTAGGAGTTGGAGACTGGACTCAGAAGCATTAAATGCAAGATTGCCCAGCCAAAAAAATGGCAGGAAGCGATTTGAACCTAGATCTGTCCTGGGCTAAAACTCTGTGCTTTAAAAAAATAAAATTAAATTAAACAAATCATAACAAAACAAAACGTTTATTATGGAACATTTCTAACATACATAAAACCACCACGAACTAGTACCATGAACTGCCATATACCCCTCACCAAGTTATAATGACCATTAACACAGGGCCATCTTGTGGCAGCTCTGCGTTCACCTGTGCTCCTTTATTGGGTTATTTTGAAGCAAACTTAAGTTGTACCATTTTATCTGTAAATAGTTCAGCCTGTGTCTCTATTGGAGAGGGATGCTCAAAATCTGTGCTCTTGACCTCCTCAAAATAATGACCCAATAATGAGAAAGTACCCCCAAACATGCAAAATTTCCATTACCTCCAGAGGGGAATGAAGCATTCTCTGGCTGCATCTGACCTTTCCACATAATGTGGGGAGGATATAGTCATTATCTGCTAAGTCCAGGAATGCCCATCTGGCAGTCCAACATCATGGGGACTTGGCCACCAGGCCACGTGGATAACATTCCTGCCAGTTACCCCTGAATAACATTTATCTGCTGGAAAATATTACCTAACCAGTTCTCTCCAGCTGCACTGTCTCACAACTTGTTACCTTGTTGGCTGTCATGTGCCCATGGAATAACATTAACATCAACTTGGCACACATACCTTATGTCAGACACTGAGCTAGGGGCTTCCTTCCTTATGTGTCTGGAACCAAACGCATGATTTTTGAAAATTTCAATCTGATTTTTCTCCGCTCAAATTTCCATTTGGAGACTTCCTTGGTGATCCAGTAGCTAAGACTCTGCTCTCCTAATGCAGGGGGGCCAGGTTCGATACCTGGTCAGGGAATTAGATCCGGCATGCCGCCACTAAAACCTGGCACAGCCAAATACGTAAATACAAATTTTTTAAGAACAAATTTCCATTTGGTTCAGAATTCCATCCTGCACTGGAATATTATGGAAAGGAATCTATATAATCCCTTCAGGGGCTGAATCCATCAATCAGCAGCATTTCTGGAGAATGTACACGTTCATAGAAGTCACCCTATGAGTCACCATAGAGGGTACTAAGAATGGAATATAGTTCCTGCCTCACACTACAATGCAAGACATTTCTCTGCATTCAAGTCTGCAAATTACTTAGTAATAAGACAAAATATACAAATAAAAAGATCTATAAAGAGGAACATACCAACTGGCACAGCAGATGTAAAAATAACACGTCCAGGGAGTTGAAAGGCGATAGCCTTTATGCGCGACTGAGGGAAACCGGGAAACTTTGGTGGCGGAGGTGCAAACAGATTGCTTCCCAGGACTTGGTGCAGTTCGCTATGCATGCCCCAAGCCAGCGACTCTAGAGGCCACACACTGTGCTCTCCGCATCATGACACTGGCGATGGCCCTTACTGAGTGTAGCTGGCTTTGGTTCCATCTGCATTCTTATTCCATGACTCCAAGGTGCCCCTGACTGCTCTGGACTGCTGTCTCTCCCATGGAACCCTAGTTGCTGCTGCTGCTGGCTCTCAGGGTTTGCTTGTTAACCCCAGAAGGCAGAGTGACGCTGCAGCTCTCTGCATCTCCAACAGATGTGTTCGCTCATCAAACCATCCGGTTTTCTGAGGATCGGGAAGATGATAAGGCGGTTTGAAGCTCTATTGGAGGAAAGAGTTATACCTTCTAGGGTTGGGAGGTATATAGGTTGGGGGTCTATAGGCAAATAGACCCATTGTTAAGGTTTTTACAGATAGAAGTGATGGGAGAGGTAACTATAAGAAGAAAGGCAGAGGCAGGATATTCCAACTGGTGGATGAGCTGCAGTGAAGGGCAAGATGGGGCGAACCATGGAGGGTATCTGGAGAAGCAGGCTGGGGCATTTTGTGAACACCATAAAAACATGTTGAGGACTTACATTAGCAATGAAGAGCTAATGAAGGGACCTGGCAGAAATGTCACTGTACCTTAGGAATGTCAACTGGGCAGAGCAAGTGACATGGATTGGAACGGAGGAAAAAAATGGAAGCCAGGAGACCAGTTAGAAAGAAGGCCTAGGGTCTAGCCTCTTTGTAATTATCTGCTTACTTACCCCCACTGGGAAGTAGTCCTCTTGAAATACGCCTTCTACTTGTATTGCAGGAAGGAGGACCCTTTCCAGGGCCTGAGAGTGGGCTCTTGTTCAACATTCAGAAATGAATTGTCTGAGGAAACACATGAGCTGACAAAGCAAGAGAATTTATTGAGAAGGGGTGCCTGGGCAAAGAGCAGCAGGGTAAGGGAACCCAGGAGGACTGCTCTGCCACGTATCATAGTCTCAGATTTTATGGCAATGGTGTTAGTTTCCAGGTTGTCTGGCCAATCATTCTGACTCAGGGTCCTTCCTAGTGGCATGCACATGGCTCAACCAAGATGGAATCCAGCCAGAAGGATTCTGGGAGGTAGGTAGGATATATAGACTGGTGTCTCCTTTTGACCTTCCCAAATTTTTCCAGTTGGTAATGGCTTGTTAGTTCTTTACTGGGACCTCCTGTCATAGAATAACTCATGCAAATGGTTACTACACTGCCTGGCTGGAGCAGGCAGTTTCAATCAGTGTTTTCCTTAATACTTGCTCTAAACATCTTGAGGAATGGGTCTGAACTGTGTTAGTTTTTTGTTTCCCTAGTGCCTGACATTAGTAGGTATTTGATAAAATTATTAGCGCCTGGCGCATAGTAGGTGCTCAACAAATAATGTTACAAGAAAGAAAAAAGAGGAAGAGAGGGAAGAAGGGAAGGAAGAAAGGAAAAAGTCACACTTGTGATAAGCTATGAAGACAGTTTAGGGCTCAAGTACTGAGACCTTTCTGAAGGGGTGGCTGTAGTAGAAATGGTTAGGTGGGGGAGCCACAGTATTTCAGCATGAGCATCTAAAAACCTTGGCAAGTGACTGGATGTGGGAGGAAAGCAAGAGCAAGGACTCTAGGATGGAGGAGAGAATGGGAAGACCACTGGTAGAAATAAGACAACAAGGGAGAAGCCTGTCAGTGGGAAAAGACAGGGTTGTTACCTGAAATCTGGGTTCGCCTCGGGTGGGTGCCAAGCCGAAAGACAAGCAAATCAAAGAACAGGAGGAGGGATTTATTTACTTGCAGGAAGTAAGAACACCAAGAATCTTCCCCAAAGCAGTCTCTGAACAGCAAAATTAGGGAAGTTGTGAGGTAAGGATACAAATAGCTGAGAAAAAAAGAGAAGTGAAAAGCAAAGAAGGAAAGATATATCCATCTGAATGCAGAGTTCCAAAGAACAGCAAGGAGAGATAAGAAAGCCTTCCTAAGTGATCAGTGCAAAGAAACAGAGGAAAACAATAGAGTGGGAAAGACTAGAGATCTCTTCAAGAAAATTAGAGATACCGAAGGAACATTTCAGGCAAAGATGGGGACAATAAAGGAGAGAAACGATATGAACCTAACAGAAGCAGAAGAGATTAAGAAGAGGTGGCAAGAATACACAGAAGAACTATACAAAAAGATCTTAATGACTCAGATAACCATGATGGTGTGGTCACTCACCTAGAGCCAGACATCCTGGAGTGCGAAGTCAAGTGGGCCTTAGGAAGCATCACTACAAACAAAGCTAGTGGAGGTGATGGAATTCCAAATGAGCTATTTCAAATCCTAAAAGATGACACTGTAAAAGTGCTGCACTCAATATGCCAGCAAATCTGGAAAACTCAGCAGTGGCCACGGGATTTGAAAAGGTCAGTTTTCATTCCAATCCCAAAGAGAGGCAATGCCAAAGAATATTCAAACTACCACACAATGGCACTCATCTCACAAGCTAGCAAAGCAATGCTCAAAATTCTCCAAGCTAGACTTCAATAGTACATGAACTGAGAACTTCCTGATGTTCAAGCTGGGTTTAGAAAAGACAGAGGAACCAGAGATCAAATGGCCAACAACTGTTGGATCATAGAAAAAACAAGAGAATTCCAGAAAAAAAGCATCTACATCTGCTTCATTGACTATGCTAAAGCCTTTGACTGTGTGGATGACAGCAAACTGGAAAATTCTTAAAGAGATGGGAATACCAGACCACCTTACCTGCCTCCTATGAAATCTGTATGCAGGTCAAGAAGCAACAGTTAGACCCAGACGTGGAACAGCAGACTGGTTCCAAATTGGGGAAGGAGTACGTCAAGGCTGTATACTGTCACCTTGCTTATTTAACTTATATGCAGAGTACATCATGTGAAATGCTGGGCTGGATGAATCCCAAGCTGGAATCAAGATTGCCGGGAGAAATATCAGTAACCTCAGATATGCAGATTACACCACCCTTATGTCAGAAAGTGAAGAAGAACTAAAGAGCCTCTTGATGAAAGTGAAAGAGGAGAGTGAAACAGCTGACTTAAAATTCAACATTCAAAAAACTAAGATCATGGCATCTGGTCCCATTACTTCATGGCGAACAGGTGGGGAAACAATGGAAACAGTGACAGACTTTATTTTCTTGGGCTCCAAAATCACTGCAGATGGTGACTGCAGCCATGAAATTAAAAGATGCTTGCTCCTTGGAAGAAAATCTGTGACCAACCTCGACAGCGTATTAAAAAGCAGAGATATTACTTTACTGACAAAGGTCCATATGGTCAAAGCTTTGGTTTTTCCAATAGTCATATATGGATGTGGCAGTGGGACCATAAAGAAAGTTGAATGCTGAAGAACTGATGCTTTTGAACTGTGGTGTTGGAGAAGACTCTTGAGAGTCCCTTGGACAGCAAGGAGATCAAATCAGTCAATCCTAAAGGAAATCAGTCCTGAATATTCATTGGAAGGACTGATACTGAAGCTGAAACTCCAATACTCTGGCCACCTGATGAGAGGAACTAACTCATTGGAAAAGACCTTGATGCTGGGAAAGACTGAAGGTGGGAGGAGAATGGGATGACAGAGGATTAGATGGTTGGGTGGCATCACTGACTTGATGGACGTGAGTCTGAGCAAGCTCCAGGAGTTGGTGATAGACAGGGAAGCCTGGCATGCTGCAGTCCATGAGGTCCCAAAGAGTTAGACATGACTGAGTGACTGAACTGAACTGACTGAAGGATATATACCTATTTATGAAGGAGCTTGGGCTGTAGGTAGTGTCTAAGCTTTAGCTGATTGAAGTTACAAAGGTCAGAAAAGGTCACATCGTCCCCTAGTTTCCAGTTGATCCAGTTCCAATGGTTGAGCACTTCAGGCTAATCTTTACTGTTGGAAAAAGGACTGGGAGTCTTTACAACTGATATATCATCTGCTATTGTTACTTCTTTGCCTGATAACAGGTAGAGTTCCTGCATTCTTTTGTCCACTTAAGATAATTAAATACAGAGATATGATATATCATCTTTGCTATTGTTACTTCTCTTGCCTTTTCTGGTGTCTTTTCCAAAAACCCAGCATTCAGCCCTCACCCAATGAGAACCTGTCAGTGGAGCAGGGAGTTGATTATCCTTTCAGCAGAGGGAGGCTTTACCGTGAATGGAAATTCAGGCATTTGCATCAGCTGTGGCCCCGCAGCCACACGAGGGAGGCAGCCTATGCTGAGTTGGTAAGGTTTACCTGAGTCAGTCCACAGGAAGTGCTGGGTCTGGGAGGTGGGAGCAGGGGTGGAGGCAGATTAGGGCTCCCATCCCCGTGAAGCAGTGGGGAAACATGCTGGACTCTCCTTAGAGACCAGTGCAAACCAGCCTATCCTTTCAGTCTAGCTCAAGGGGGCCACCTCCACTAAGAGCATTCCAAACTTAAGGACAGAATTTAGGATGAACAGATTCCTAAGTAGTCAACAATGGGGCATGCTGCCTAGGAAGGTAAGGAACTCTCCATTACTATAGGTATTCAAGCAGGGGCTAGCTGGCCACTTTCCAAGAATATTCCAGAAAGAAGACCTGTCATGTGTGGTCGTTTAGCTCCTATGCCCTCCAAAGCCTTTTTATCTCTATGGCTCCTCATGGGGATAAGATCATGAAGTTGGAGTCATCACAGGCCCAGGGTTCAAGTGTTGGCCCTATGGTTAGTTGGACGGCCGCAAGCAAGTCATTTAATATTTTAATTTAAATAAGTGATATAGGTATATTTTATTTTTCTGATAATGGATGATTATTGCTTTAAAAAAAAAATTTAGAGACTTCCTTGGCAGTCCAGTGGTTAAAAGTTTGCACTTCCAATGCAAGTGGCACAGGTTCAATCCTTGGTTGGTGAGCTAAGAGCCAGTATGGTCAAAAAACCAATTTATTGTGGACACTTTCCATTGTGATACATTTATTTTTAACTTACCCTTTTATCATAGTTATATATAGCTCCTTTAAGCTATGGCTTCCTCATCTGTAAAACAGAATAACAATAAAATTGTGGAGATGGTGGAAAGATCAAATAAGGGAATGCACATAAGGTGCTCAGCATTTAGTTAGGCATCTAAAACATGGCGACTGATCATTATTTGAAACCAGCATTGTCCCATAGAATACAATGTGAGCCTCCACATAAAAACTAATAGAACTGATAAACAAATTCAGCAAGGTAGCCGTATACAAGATTAACATACAGAAATCGGTTGCATTTATTTACACTAAAAATGAAATATCAGAAAGGGAAAGTAAAGAAAATATTCCTTTTTAAATCATATTTAAAAAATAATACTTAGAAATAAGCCTGACTGAGGAGGTGAAAACATATGCTGAGAACTGTAAACATTGATAAAGGAAACTGAAGATGATTTAAAGAAATGAAAATATATGCCATGCTCTTGGATTGGAAGAATCAATATCATTAAAATGGCTGCACTACCCAAAGCAATCTACAGATTCAATGTGATTCCTATCAAATTACCCATGACATTTTTCACAGAACTAGAAAAAATAATCCTAAAATGTATATGGAACCATAAAAGACCTAGAATTGCCAGTGCAATCCTGAGGGGAAAAAAAACAAACCTAGAGGCATCACCCTCCCAGACTTCACATGACCCTGCAAACCTAGAGTAATCAAACAAGCATGGTATCGGCACAAAAACAGACATATGAATCAATGGAACGGAATGGAGAGCCAAGAAATAAAGCCACACATAGACGGTCAATTAATCTTCAACAAAGGAGGCAAGAATATATAATACAATGGAGAAAAAACAGTGTCTTCGTCAAGTGGTGTTGCAAAAGCTAGACAGTCATACGTAAATTATTGAAGTTAAAACACTCGGTCACACTATACACAAAAATAAGCTTTTTCTAATTGAAGAGAGCAGGGGCTCTCTTCGTTGTGGTGCATGGGTTTCTCATTGCAATGCCTTCTCATTTAATCCTTGTGATAGGCATGTTATTATTATTTCTACTCAAATATAAGGAGGTTAAAAGACTCATTCACACAGATAATATACAGAAGAACTTGGGAACAAGAAATCAATCAAGAGACACTCACTGATTAAAATCCCCAGCACCTTGTAGGTGCCAAAGATCCCAAACAAAGTAGGAAATAGCTCCTACCCACAAGAAGCTGACAACCGAGTAGAGTGAGCTCCAGGGTATAGACAGAGGCTCTAAGACATAAAAGTGCTCAACAGAGGTGCTAATTCAGGAGGAGGAAAGGAGAGGAATTATGTGTCAAGGGAGCTTTACAAGGGGAGGTGATGCTGAGCTGAGTCTGGAGGGATAAACAGAAATGAGCTGGCTGAGAAGTGTCAAAAGGAGAAAAGCATTCCCAGCAAAGCACACTGGCCTGGGGCCTTTGGGAACTGTGAGTTATTCAGTCCGCCTGCACACAAGGGCAGGTGTGGCCAGGAGGGGCCAAGTGCCAGGATAGAAGCAGGGGAGCTCGCATGCTACCCTGAGGGATTCTAATGTGTCCTGAAGGTAAGTGCCCCAGTGAAGGATTTTAAGCAAGAGAACAATATCCTCAGATTTGCATTCTAGAACCTTCATTCTGGAGGACCCCTGGAGGCAGAGTGGAGGGTGGATGCCTAAGCAAGAAAGGATAAGGTCCAGGCTGAATAGGGCAGTAGCACTGGTAATGGAATAGAGAATGAATAATATCATATCATATTATTTGGTATTAATTATGTATATTGGAGAAGGAAATGGCAAACCACTGCAGTATTCTTGCCTGGAGAATCCCATGGACAGAGGAACCTGGCAGGCTACTGTCCATGGGGTCGCAAGAGTCAGACACGACTGAACTACTACTACTACAATTATGTATATGAAGAAAGAATTGTCAGCCTTAGAGGACAAAGGAAATAAGGGGAAAAGGATACAGAATGATGTAGAATTATTGCTAGATTCTGGCTGAAACAGAAGCAGGAAGAGAAATGGATACTAGTGGAGGTGGGACAGCTGAGCAGAAAAATGAGTTTGGGAACTTCCCTGGTGGTGCAGTGGATAAGAATCTGCCTGCCAATGCAGGGGACATGGGTTTGTTCCTGTTCCAGAAGATTCCATATGCCTTGGAGCAATTAAGCCTGTGAGCTACAGCTACTGAAGCCTGCGAACTCTAGGGCCTGTGCTCCTCAACAAGAGAAACCACCACAATGAGAAGCTGGCGAACCGTAATGAAGACTAGCTCCTGCTTGCTGCAACTAGAGAAAGCCCATGTAAAGCTATGAAGACCCAGCACAGCCAAAAATATAAATAAATGAAATTGTTTTAGAAAATAAAAATAAGTTTGGGACACACTGGGTTGAGAAGACCCCTGGCCATCCAGGAGGGGGTGTCCAGTAGGTAGTTGGGTATGGGGATCTGGATGAAGTTCATGTGAAGGCTGACCTGGAGCTGTATCTTTGTGAATCATCAACATATGGAGGTGGATGGAGCCAGGGGTGGGGGTGAGTGTTTGGATAAAGAGAAAATGGTCTCTCACACAGCCTTGATGAGCACTGGCATTTAAGGAACAGGTAAAAGAAAAGAGCTGGGAAATCGGTGAGGAGAAGCCAGAGAGACAGGAGAGCAAAAAAAGAAGAAAATGATGTCCCAGAAAGGACTGGGATCTAAGCAGGTCACCTGGGAGGATGCTCCTGAAAGTGAGAGCAGTCCCATTTTTCTTCCCTTTCTGAAGGATGCAGGATGGCTTCCTCCAAGCTGGTCAGAGGTTTTAGCAAATAAAAGATAAGTGAGAAAAAAGAAAGGCCCCTTTGAGTTGAGAAATAGAAGAGAGAGTAGAGTCCATCTCCTCTCCTCTTTGCTGTCTTTTCTTGCTCTTGCTGCAATAATCAGAGCACTCATAGAAAATAAATCTTGTTATTTGATAAAATGTGGAGAATCAGATGCTCAAAATGCTTCTTATGTGCTTCAAAACCAAACATGCTGAAAATGGAGACCATCCAATTGCTCATGCTGTTCTTAAAAATGTTCCTTTGATAAACATTAAGCTGTTCTGTTTACCAGAAATGTTCAGGAGGAAAATAAACAGGGCTATTTAGAAGTATTTAAAAATTGAAGTTTAAACCATAAGAGAAAACAAGAGGCAAAAAATGACCCAAAACTGCATGAACATTGCAGACCTCAGCTGCCCTTGAAATCTTTTTCTCTGCCTAATGTTACATAATTCATCAGCCAAAGATATCAGTTTCACATGCTAAAATTCAATGAGTATGTGTCATGCTTAAAGGACAGGGTATTGAAAGGAAAGAATAACATAAAAGGATGGAAAAAAAGGTTTGGCACATAAAGGCAATGCACTTAAAAGCCTAAGTATTTTCTAAAGAAACTTTATGAATATAATTGAAAAATAAATGATGCAGGTTTCCATTTCAGATTGATGGGGACAGAATGGGATAGTTAAACAGGTAGTTGCAGAGGTCCCAGTAGGGGACTGTGGATAGAGAAGGAAACCTAGGAAATGCTGGGAGATGACTATAAGTTAATGATAATTCAAGAAAGCTATTGGAACCCTGTGGAACAAAGCAGACTTAACTATAAAGCCATAAATAAAAGAATGAGATGTACCCCAGGTCCTTAGGTGAAAGAAAAATGTTACCACCTTTCTGTTGATTTGAATAAGCGCTATGATAATCCTAGTTTGACCTCATATGGTCAGAAACTCTCCTGCCCAACATGAAGGAGGAACTAGTGATGTAAGCCTGACATCTACATGAAGAAGGTGGTCTTTTCGCCCTCCCCTACTTTCCTTTGTAAACTTGTAGCCCACTTAATCCTCAGGGCAGTGCCCCCTCCCCTGCTCACTTGCATCTCTCACAAGCCTCTTACAGTAATAAATCTACTTCTTGCCTATTACTGTGCCTCTTGCTGACTTCTTTCTGCATGGAAACACAAAGAATTTGAGTCTCAGTAAGTCCAGACACCAGATGAGTGATTCTAGTTAAAGGAACATAGTCCAAGTCCCAATCAGTGTTTTGGCTGGGTTCAAGTCTCAATCTGATTTTAAGATAGTGTCATAAACCCAGATATCCTAATTCCTCCGCTGAAAACTAAAAATTTGGGATAAAATACTGAAAATACCTTCTAAATTCATTAATAAAAATAAGCAATATCAGCCAAAACCAAGTGGTGGTAGGAACCCCAAGAGATAAGTGGGGAAATTATCAAACCATGTAGCTCTCAGTTTTCAAGACTTCAAGGAGATCAAGGAATAAGACAGAGCCCCAGGTCTGCCTAAGGTGGAGATTCTAATTGATACCCCCTTTCATTTTTCACTTTCATGCATTGGAGAAGGCAATGGCAACCCACTCCAGTGTTCTTGCCTGGAGAATCCCAGGGACAGGGGAGCCTGGTGGGCTTCCGTCTATGGGGTCGCACAGAGTCGGGTACAACTGAAGCGACTTAGCAGCAGCAGCATGTAGGTGAGGCACTTAAAGTCTACACTTTCACTGTTAGGCTAATCCAGAAATATATCTAATCTTTCCATCTGGAAGATCTGCAACTAGAAGGAGCTGCCTTGATTCTTGATACCACAGGAAAATGAAACAAACTCTGGAAAATGTATAACTAAAAGCTAGCCCTAACACAAATCTGCAGCACAGATTCATATTAGTTGGATGGTCTGAAAAGCCTCTAGCAGAAAATGTAATGTAAAGTGATCCTAAGTGCTGAAAGAGCAAATACAAAGCCTCTTAGGTGAACCCACCTTTATCCTTGGCCCTACAAAATTCCCACAGATAAAATTTTAAGAAATATTAAATCACAGTCAAAAATCATAAAACCCACAAACAATAAGGTCCTACTGTATAGCACAGGAAACTATACTCAACATTATATTCAACATCCTGTGATAACCATAATGGAAAAGAATATGAAAAAGAATATATATATATAAATAACTGAGTCACTTGGCTGTATAGCAGAAATTAACACAACACTGTAAATCAACTATACTTCAATAAAATTTTTAAAAAATAATTTTAAAAAATCACAAAACCCAAGGAAATTATCACCAGAGATGAAATGTTATACAGGCAGCAGAATCAGATTTATAAAAACTTTAGATATAGGAATGATCAGAAACACAATATTAAAAACCTATTTAAGAGCTTTGAAGAAAGAAAAAGAAATAATAAAGTAAATAAGAAGAGCTACAAAAATGATTAAGAAGTTTTAAACAAATGGTGGAAATGAAAAAATGTAATAATTAAAATTTAAAACAGTAGACAGAATAGCAGATTAGACACACTGAAGAGAGAATTATTGAACTAGAAAACACCTGAAGAAATTCAGTGAGACAAAGAAATGAAATATGAAAGAATACTCAGATTCAAGAAGCCCAATGAATTTCTTTTTTAAAATATTTTTATTTATTTATTTGCATTTTCTGTTAGTTACAGCATGTGAACTCCTATTTAAGGCATGTGGGATCTAGTTCACCAAGTGATGAAACCCAGGCTTCCTGCATTGGGAGCCTGGAGTCTTGGCCACTGGACAACCAGAGACATCCCTCCTGTGAATTTCTAATAGAAATAAAAGGAGGTTTGCAGGGACTTCCCTGGTGGTCCAGTGGTTAAGACTCCATGCTCCCAATGCAGGGGGCCTGGGTTCAAATCTTGGTCAGGGAAATAGATCCCACATGCCTCAACTAAGACTAGGGTAGCCAAAGAAAGAAAGAAAGGAGATTTGCAATCCAGCACATCATAATAAATTGCAGAACACCAAAGACAGACCAGATCATAAAAGCAGAGACAAAAGTCAGATAACTTCAAAGCTGCAACATTAGACTGATAGCCAGCTTCTTAACCGCAACAATAAAGGTAAGAAGATAATGGAAAAATATCTTCAATGTGTTGAGAGGAAATTACAATCAACCTAGAATTCCATACCCACTGAAAATCTATAAAGAACAAAGGCTAGAAAAGAAGGAATATTAAACAAATAAAAAGGAGTGTAGAGTGGTAAGGGGTAAAATAATTAATCAAATATTGACCATCTATTTTATCTAAGCAATTGACTACATAAAACTATAGTAAGTTTCTAGGGCATAAAAAAACCAAAAAGAGGATATCTGTGGTCATCTGGCCCCAGGGCCTGCAGTCCAGCTCCATGCTACCCCATGTCGCCATGGGTTTAACAAGGGCCAGAAAGGGACCAAGGTCATGACCCAACCAAGACACAGCTGTGGCCTTGGGCACCTCATCAAGCACACTACCAAGTTCTCTCAGGACGCGATCCAAGAAGTGCTCAGCTCTGCGCTAAATGAGCAACATGGCACAGAACAGTTCAAGGTCTGCAAGGACAAGCAGGCCCTCAAGTTCATCCAGAAAATGTTAGGGACACATATCTGCGCCAAGAGGAAACCAAGAGAACTGAGCAATGTCCTGGCCACCACAAGGGAAGCAGTTGCCAAGAGACTGAGTCCCCTCCCTGCTCTGTGCATAATAAAAACTTCACAGGAGAAAACAAACTCAACTAAGGTAGAGCCAAAATACACAGCCCAGGAACATATAAGTCAGAAGGTGGGTGATTGGAATTAAAGTGTTTTAAGGTTCTCACCGTGTTTGGAAAAGGCAAAAGAGTAATGATTTACTTTGGACTTTGATGAGTTAAGTACTCATAATAAAGTTTTAGATCAAACCACTTAAAGTCTAGGAATAAAATATTTAGCTTCTAAACTAATAGAAATGTAGTGATAACAAGTTAGCAATCAAAACAAACTTAAGAGAGAAGAGAACAAATAATCATAAAAAGAGGAACCAAAGAGACAACTAAAAAAAAAGTATATCAGTAATTGCAGTAAGTATAATGTAATAGATGCTTCAGTTAAAAACTTGTCAGAGCAGTAAAAAATCCAGCTTTATATACTTTTTAAAAGACTCATCTAGAATATAAGGATACAGAAAGGCGGAAATCAAAAGAATGGAAAAGACACATTAAGCAAATACTAAGTAAAAGAAAGCTGACAAAACCACATAAGTAACAGACAAAATGTACTCGAAAGCCAAAAATACTATTAGATATGAAAAGTTCACTACATGATGATGAAAAATATACAAAAACTGGCAGACTAAAAGATGGGACTGAACAGTCATCATAACAAGAGACAGCAATATCCTCAAGTGATCAGGAAACCAAGCAGATAACCAAACAAAGCAAACTCAGTAAGGATTTATGAAATTTGAATAGAACAATTACCAAGCTCAAGTTAATGGACACATTAAGTTAATTTAAATTTAATTGATTAAATTAAAAACAATGTCAAAGCAACCTTGTAAACCATTACAAGAATAGCACAGAAAGGAAAATTATATGCCAAGTTCACTCACAAACATAGATGCAAATACCATAAGTAAACTATTAGCAAATTGAATTCATCAGAGTTTAAAAGAATAATATGCTTTTCTCAAATTGGATCTACCCCAGGAATATCTTGTAGACTGAATACTAAGAAGTCAATTAATTATTCATTTTCCTAGGTGTGATAATTTATTGTGTTTTAATAGGAAAATGTCCTTTATATTTAGGAGCTATATGCTGAAGTATTTTATGGGTGGTATGTCATGATATTTGCAGGTTATCTTTAAATAGCTAAGAAAAAGGATACAGGGAATTCCCTGGCAATCCAGTGTTTAGGACTCCGTACTCTCACTGTGCAGGACCTGGGTTTGATCTCTGATTGGGGAACTAAGATCCCACAAACTGAGAGGTGAAGCCAAAAATAAATAAATAGATAATAAAATGTGTGGAGTCAAAGTTATAAAAGTTAAAAAAATATATACAGCCTATTCCAAGAAAATCTATATAGACATGTATGTTACTTATATGATACATGCGTTAGTTGCTCAGTCATGTCTGACTCTGTGCAATCCCATGGACTGTAGCCCACTAGACTTCTCTCTCCAGGCAAGAATACTGGAGTGGGTTGCCATTTCCTTCTCCAGGGGATCTTCTCCACCCAGGAATCGAACCCAGGTTTCCTGCATTGTAAGCAGATTCTTTACCATCTGAGCCACCAGGGAAGCCCAGATGGTACAGAGATAAAGCAAAAATAGTAAAATTTTCACAATTTTTATGCCTAAGTCATAGGTATACATTATGTTCACTGTACCATCCTTCCAACTTTTATGTACATTGGAAAATTTTCATAATGCAAAGTAATGAAAAAGGGAAACCAAGCAATGAAATGTACCACATTAACTGAATAAGGGGAAAAAGTTTTTGACAAAATTGAACATATATTAATGATTTTTAAAAAGAAAAACTATTAGCAAACATAATGGTGATATATAAACATTTCCTTTTTTAAGACTGGAAACAAGAATGGCTGATTTCCAATACTGTATTGAAGACCATCAGAGTAGCAGCACGTACAAAAATTGGACTGAAAGAAACAAACCTGTCATTATTTGCAAATGATAAGAGTATTTACAATGAAAATCTTAAAGGATGTACATGTATATTTGTAGATTTAATAGGAGAATTTAGCAAGCAATTGTATTAGAAACAAAATCAATAAATGAATATCAAGAGGACTTCTCTACACCAGCCTCTAGAAGAAATTGTACTTTTAAAGAGATATCATTTATAATAAAGTTAAAAATAATGAAGTACCTAGGAATAAATCTAACAAAAGATGCTCCAAATCGCTATGGGGAAAAATTGTAAATCTTTGTTAAGAGCTATTAAAGAATACTAAAATAAACAGGGGCTTTATTATGTTCATAAACTGCAAGATTTGCATTAATAAAAACATCTGCTGCTGCTGCTAAGTCGCTTCAGTCTTGTCCGACTCTGTGCGA
Source organism: Budorcas taxicolor (assembly GCF_023091745.1). NCBI lineage: Eukaryota > Metazoa > Chordata > Mammalia > Artiodactyla > Bovidae > Budorcas > Budorcas taxicolor. The sequence continues at coordinate 39,273,790 of NC_068928.1, read as the reverse complement.
CCCCACAGACGGCAGCCCACTAGGCTCCCCTGTCCCTGGGATTCTCCAGGCAAGAGCACTGGAGTGGGTTGCCATTTCCTTCCCCAATGCATGAAAGTGAAAAGTGAAAGTGAAGTCGCTCAGTCATGCCCGCCTCTTAGTGACCCCATGGACTGTAGCCTACCAGGCTCCTCCGTCCATGGGACTTTCCAGGCAAGAGTACTGGAGTGGGGTACCATCGCCTTCTCCGAATAAAAGCATCAGGTGTCCTCAAATAAAACTTTTAGATTCATGGCAGTCCCATTCCACAGATGAATTTATTACCGACCAGACTTCTTGGCCTTCCCCAATCAATAGAAAAATAGAAATTGACTAGAGACCCGACAAGAAATTCAGGCAAGGCCTTAGTGGGGCCTCTGCGAGAACAAACAACAGTCTCCTTTGCTTGCTCCCTGGTGGATGGTGGGGGTGGGGGTGGGGCGGGGTGGGGGGGTGGGCAAGCTTGTTGCTTATATAGGGTGAGGGTACAGGTGTGTCCAGGAGTCAGGCTGAAGGAGGTGTTTTGTACACCTCTTAGGTGGTGGTGTGTGCAGAGGACATACGCAGTACCCCATTTTTGTTCCAGACCCCCTGACTTTGCTCCAGGCTCCTCAAAAGTGGCAGTTGGGTCTTTTAGTCTCTTGAATCTTTTGTCCAGAATTTGTCCCAACTGCGCAAGCACGCAGTCATTTTTAGTCGCATGGAGTTTCTTTGTATTTTATTGCTTGAGAAGAGGTGTGTCCAGGTGCAAGCACTGCAGTATTGCAGTGAATGGTCCCAGGTTCTAGGCCTATCTCAAATTTAAGCCTCTTTTTAAAAGGAAGGCTATTCTGACACGTGTTACAACATGGATGATGCTCAAAGATTTCAGGTTAAATAAAGGATTAATAATATTGTATTGATAAGATTCCATGTATATAAGGAACTAAAGTAGTGCAATTCATAAATTCATGGCTGCCAGTTACTCTTGCCTGGAAAATCCCATGGACGGAGGAGCCTGGTAGGCTGCAGTCCATGGGGTCGCCAAGAGTCAGATAGGACTGAGCGACTTCACTTTCACTTTTCACTTTCATGCATTGGAGAAGGAAATGGCAACCCATTCCAGTGTTCTTGCCTGGAGAATCCCAGGGACAGGGGAGCCTGGTTGGCTGCCGTCTATGGGGTCGCACAGAGTCGGACATGACTGAAGCGACTTAGCAGCAGCAGCAGCAGCAGCCACGATCTGTGGGGAGGAGAGAATGAAGGGTTAGTATTAATGAGTACAGAGTTTCAGTTGGGAAAATAAAAAAAAAATTCTGGAGATGGATGGTGGTGATGGTGGCACAACAACATGAAGGCACTCAAGTTCACTGCATTTGTATATTACAGATAGTTAAAATGATAAATATCATGTATATTTTACCACAATAAAAGTTGTTAAATCACCACGTCATGTCCTACACTTTGAGACTCCATGGACTGCAGCATGCCAGGCTTCCCTATCCCTCACCAGCTTCCAGAGTTTGCCCAAGTTCACGTCCATTAAATCGGTAATGCGATCCAACTATCTCATCCTCTGTCACCCTCTTCTCCTTCTGCCTTCAGTCTTTCGCAGAATCAGTGTCTTTTCCAATGATTCAGCTGTTCACATCAGGTGACCAAAGTATTGGAGCTTCAGCGTCCTTCCAAAGAGAATTCAGGACTGATTGCCTTTAAGATTGACTGGTTTCATCTCCTTGCTTTCCAAGGGATTCTTAAGAATCTTACCCAGCACCACAGTTTGAAAAGTTCAATTCTTTGGCGCTCTGCCTTCTTAATTGTCCAGCTCTCACAATTGTACATGACTACCAGAGAGACCATAGCCTTGACAACAAAAAGTGGTTAATATTAATTCAAAGCTCCAGATTAATATTCATCTCTGGGATGAAGAAAGGAGATACAATCGAAAAGAAGTAGGGTCTTGACAATGTTCCCTCTTGGCCTGGTAATAGACTCATAGGTATTCACTGCTGTTTTTTAAACTAAAAGACTGTATTTTCATGCCTGATACTGTATGCATGCCATATTTCTCTTAAAATTTTAAATACACATATACATATAAATATCAGGAATATAAATGTATGTGGCAAAACTATCATGAAAAACAGGGGAATTTATAAACACAAATTCAAAATAATGGTGAGAGGGAAGAGGGGAAGGGAGAAGGAAGGAAAGGGATCTGGAAAGGGGAACCCTAGGGGAAGTCACTGGTCATGATGGTTTTTGTTTTCTGTTTTGTTTTTTTTTCCCTAAAATTGGAGAGGTGAGATATACACAGGAGTCTGTTATCTCATGATTCTTTTTTCTTACACATATTTTTGAAATATTCTTTTTAATTTATTCTGTATTTAATAAATGTAATTTTTTAAAAGATCCCTAACAGTATATATTTTAGAGGTTTGGCTTTATTTGTAAATCTGGCACAGCATCAAACACTGAGGCCAACCGCTTCATTAGACTGGTCTAGGCTACTTCTATCCTACTACCTTTGTGGTGCCCTGAGACCATCACAGCCGTCTGAAGAAGTACTTGTAATGTGATGAACAGACAGCTTCAGTACATAATAAACCATAACTCTCCTTTATGCAAGTGGTTAAAAGGAGAATGTGCCCTCCTCTGGGCTATTAAAGTTTTGCTGTGGCTCCTCCAGTTCCTTACAGGGTAGAAAGCGGGCCACTATGTCCCTTGGCTGCATTCATCCCATTAACTTTCTCTGCCTTTTTCCCAACATCAACAAAGGAACAATACATAAAATACAGCCATATAAAAGATCCTGTCATATTTGACAAAGGAAACCTTTTTCCAGGATAAAGTACCAAATATCTCTACTATTATATTAGAAAGTAAGTGGGCTTATTATGGGGGACCAGAGGGCTGTTTGGCAGAGCCCTTACAGTTTCAAGGAACCCCAAATTTAGATCTTTGACCTCATCTCCAAATAAGATTACAATACAGTCACAAAGGCACACAAACAAGAGTTTTAAAAGACATTTGTTATGTAACTTGAAGTGTGTGTCCCAGTAGCAGGCCAAGTCCCATTGTTATCTTTTGACGAGAATTTATAAAAATTACATTTCTTGATTCAGCATTCTAATTTATTAAATGTAAACTTGTTAAAATTTACAATTAATTGTATAACACCGCTTTGGTGTTTCTTCATTTTGTAATAAATCAGGAGCCTTTAAAATTTATGATACAGGTTTAGCAAAGAAAAATACAGAAAACCCAGTTAAATTTTAATTTCAGATAACCAAGTAATTTTTAGTATGAGTATGTCCCATGCAAAAATGAAAAGGTTACACCTTTTCAGTGTAACCATGTCCCAAATTTTTCATGAGATGGACTCATACTAAAAAACTACTTATCTGAAATCATAAAATTCAACTGGGTGTCCTATATTTTATCTGGCAGCCCCCATTAACGTACATACCCTGCTTCTCCACCCCTGTGTGCCCCACAGTGGGTAGAAAAAGAAAGAAATGTTTGTTGACTGTTGGCTCCATATGAGCCCAGTACATTACAACTGTGATCTCATTTAAACTTTACAACAACCCCATGGGATACATATTACCATTCCATTTAAAAGCGAACAGTATAGTACAGGGAGCTATATATAACCTAGAAGGGAAAAGAATTTGAAAAAAGATCTATGTATGTGTATATATATATATATATATATATATATATATATGTATAACTAAATCACTTTGCTGTACACTTTGTTTAAATATATAAAATAATTTTCAAAGATAAAAAGAAAAAAATTTTTAACGAACACAAAGCTTGCATAAGTTATTCAAGATGAGGCAACAGAAATGAGGTGGATGAAGCATCAAATTCAGGTTTGCTTCCCAAATCTGTACTTTTTCCCTCAGTGCACCTCCCATTTTAGAAAGCTTTCAGATGACCTTCCTTTTTTCTTTTAACTTTTAACCAAAAAAGGAAAGCGTTCTGCAAATACTCCAAACAAAGGTTTTCCTATCATAACTTAATATTTCATATGAAATATATTTTTCATATCAAATTAATTTGTTTGCTTTGAGTATAAAGTAATTATAAGTGAAATTTGCATAGCCTAGTGAAGAGTTTTGCTTTAAGAAGGTCAGATAATCTCTTGCAGCTCAATTTCTTCATCTATAAACTGAGAGTGTTCTGTGCTAAAGCTCTTTCCAGTTCCCCATCTTCAGGATTCCACTCATTTGAGAAAACATTAAATTTTACACAGCTCTCTGCTGTCACCTGCTGGAAAAATTACAGAACCTGTTTCTGCTTGAAATGTACTCTTTTTCAGTAGCCCTTGAATTCTCTAGATCCTATGGCTTGTTTACTTAGTAATTTCAGTCAATTAATGAGAATTATAGATTTCCAAGTTTTCCCAGTTCTAGCATTTTGCATTCCTTGGGGAAAAAAAAGTAAAAGTGAAAGTTGATCAGTCGTCTCTGACTCTTTGTGACCCCATGGACTGCAGGCCGCCAGGCTCCTCTGCCCATGGAATTTTCCAAGCAAGAATACTGGAGTGGGTAGCCATTCCCTTCTCCAGGGGATCTTCCCAATCCAGGGATCTCATTGCAGGCAGATTTTTTACCATCTGAGCCAGCAGGGAAGCCCTGTTTTCCATTTTTAAAACATTCCAAATGAATCAAGCCATCTGAGTTGACCATCTAAAAATCAATTTCCAATACCTAAGACATGGAAGCAACCTAGATGTCCATCAACAGATGAATGGATAAAGAAGCTGTGGTACATATGTGCAATGGAATATTACTCAGCCATAAAAAGGAACACATTTAAGTCAGTTCTAAGGAGGTGGGTGAACCTATAGCCTATTATATAGAGTGAAGTAGACCTAGATACAAACAAATATCACATATTAATGCATATATATGGAATCTATAAAGACAGTACTGATAAACCTATTTGCAGGGCAGCACGGGGGAGCCTGGTGGGCTGCCGTCTATGGGGTCGCACAGAGTCGGACACGACTGAAGTGACCTAGCAGCAGCAGCAACAGCAGCAGCAGCAATGGAGACACAGACACAGAGAACAGACTTATAGACATGGGAGTTGGGGGAGGAAGGAGAGAGTCGGACTAACGGAGAGAGTAATGTGGAAACATATACCTTTTCCCTCTCCAAACATATACCCTACCATATGTAAAATAGAGAGCCAACAAAAATTTGCTGTATGACTTAGGGAACTCAAACCTGGGCTCTGTAACAACTTAACTTAGAGGAGTGGCATGGTGTGGGAGGTGGGAGGGAGGTTCAAGAGGGAGGGGACATACGTATACCTATGGGTGATTCATGCTGATGTATGGCAAAAACCAGCACAACATTGTAAAACAATTATCCTCCAGTTAAAAATAAATAAGTTTAAAAAAATTAGTTTTTAGCAGTTTTTCCCATAACACCCAGTGTTTTGCAATGACTGTCCTCCCAAATCTACTCAAATAAAATTATTTACTGTTACTGCTGCATTTATGAGATCTGATAAGAAGTACTCAATAGAACAGAAAAAAATGTTTTTGTTAAAGTATCTTATAAAGATTTTTGAGATATTTAATTTTTGTTTTCTACAAACACTCAACTATTTTCACACACTCACACATAATCTGGAATACATATACCTATTTTTAAAATCTGCTTTATATCTGGAAAGTCTAGTTTTTTTTTTAATTATAACTGGAAAAATGTTCCTAAATTAAAGACTAATTGTTGGCCTTAACTTTTTTACATATAGAGTTTTGGTGTTTTTTTTTGAGCAGTTTTAGTTTCACAGTAAAATTGAATGGAAGGTACAGAGATTTTCAATATACCTCCTGCCCCTCGCCTGAGATCCCCTGCTCACAAAACAGCCCTCAGCATCAACATTTCCCACCAGAATGTAATATTTGTTAAACTTGATAGACACATCATTGTCACTCAAAACAAAGTCCAAAGTACATTACGTTTCACTTTTGGTGTTGAACATTCTGAGTTTTGACAACATATAATGACATGTAGGAAAAGGAGTATGTCAAGGCTGTATATTGTCACCCTGCTTATTTAACTTATATGCAGAGTACATCATGAGAAACGCTGGACTGGAAGAAGCACAAGCTGGAATCAAGATTGCCGGGAGAAACATCAATAACCTCAGATATGCAGATGACACCACCCTTATGGCAGAAAGTGAAGAGGAACTAAAAAGCCTCTTGATGAAAGTGAAAGAGCAGCATGAAAAAGTTGGCTTAAAGCTCAACATTCAGAAAACAAAGAACATGGCATCTGGTCCCATCACTTCATGGGAAATAGATGGGGAAACAGTGGAAACAGTGTCAGACTTTATCTTTTTGGGCTCCAAAATCACTGCAGATGGTGATTGCAGCCATGAAATTAAAAGACGCTTACTCCTTGGAAGGAAAGTTAGGACCAACCTAGATAGCATATTCAAAAGCAGAGACATTACTTTGCCAACAAAGATCCGTTTAGTCAAGGCTATGGTTTTTCCAGTGGTCATGTATGGATGCGAGAGTTGGACAGTGAAGAAAGCTGAGTGCCAAAGAATTGATGCTTTTGAACTGTGGTGTTGGAGAAGACTCTTGAGAGTCCCTTGGACTGCAAGGAGATCCAATCAGTCCATTCTGAAGGAGATCAGCCCTGGGTGTTCTTTGGAAGGAACGATGCTAAAGCTGAAACTCCAGTACTTTGGCCACCTCATGTGAAGAGTTGACTCACTGGAAAAAGACTCTAATGCTGGGAGGGATTGGGGGCAGGAGGAAAAGGGGACGACAGAGGATGAGATGGCTGGATGGCATCACCGACTCAATGGACGTGAGTTTGAGTGAACTCCGGGAGTTGGTGATGGACAGGGAGGCCTGGCGTGCTGTGATTCATGGGGTCAAAGAGTCGGACACGATTGAGCAACTGAACTGAACTGAACTGAATGACATGTATCCAGTATTGTTGTTGTTCAGTTGCTAAGTTGTGTCTGACTCTTTGTGACCCCACGGACTACAGCATGCCAGGCTCCCATGTCCTCCACTACCTTCTGGAGTTTGCTCAAATTCATGTCCATTGAGTCGGTGATGCTATCTAACCATCTCATCCTCTGCTTCTCCCTTCTCCTTTTGCCTTCAATCTCTCCCAGTACCAGGGTCTTTTCCAGTGAATCAGGTCTTTGCATCAGGTGGCCAAAGGATTGGAGCTTCAGCTCCAAAGAATATTCAGGGCTGATTTCCTTTAGGATCAACTGGTTTGATCACTTTGCCGTTCAAGGGGCTCTCAAAGTCTTTTTCAGCACCACAATTTGAAAGTATCAATTCTTCGGCGCTCAGACTTCTTGATGGTCCAACTGTCATATCCAATACATGACTACTGGAAAAATCATAGCTTTGACTATACAGGCTTTTGTCAGCAAAGTGATGCCTCTGCTTTTTTTAATATGCTAAGTTTGTCATAGCTTTCCTTCCAGAGAGCAAGCATCCTTTAATTTTAAGGCTGCAGTCACTGTCTGCAGTGATTTTGGAGCCCAAGAAAAGAAAATCTGTCACTGTTTCCACTTTTCCCCTTCTATTTGCCATGAAGTGATGGGACTGGATGCCATGATCTTCTTTTTTTTTTTAATATTGAATTTTAAGCCAGCTTTTTCACTCTCCTCTTTCACCCTCATCAAGAGACTCTTTAGTTCCTCTTCACTTTCTGCTAATAGAGTGGTATCATCTGCATATCTGAGATTGTTGATATTTCTCCTGGCAATCTTGATTCCAGCTTGGGATTCATCCAGGCTGGCATTTTGCATGATGTACTATGCATAGAAGTTAAATAAGCAGGGTGATAATATACATCCTTGCTGTACTCCTTTCCCAATTTTTAACCAGTCTGTTGTTCCATGTCTGGTTTGAAATGTTACTTCTTGACCCACATGCAGGTTTCTCAGGAGGCAGATAAGGTGGTCTGGGATTCCCATCTCTTTCAGAATTTTCCAGTTTGTTGTGATCCACACAGCCAAAGGTTTTAGCATAGTCAATGAAGCAGATATTTTTCTGGAATTCCCTTGCTTTCTCTATGATCCAGCAAAGATTGGCAATTTGATCCCTAGTTCCTCAGCCTTTTCTAAACCCACCTTGTACATTTGGAAGTTCTTGGTTCACGTACTGTTGAAGCCTAGCCCGAAAGATTTTTGAGCGTAACCTTGCTAGCCTGTGAAATGAGTGCAATTGTTCAGTAGTTTGAACATTCTTTGGCATTACCTTTCTTTGGGATTGGAATGAAAACAACCTTTTCCAGTCCTGTGGCCACTGGTGAGTTTTCCAAACTTGCTGGCACATTGAGTGCAGCACTTTAACAGCATTATCTTTTAAGATTTGAAATAGGTCCGCTGGAATTCCATCACCTCCACTAGCTTTGTTCGTAGTAATGCTTCCTAAAGCCCACTCGACTTCACATCCCAGGATGTCTGGCTCTAGGTGAGTGATCACATCATCATGGTTATCTGGGTCATTAAGTCCTTTCTGTATAGTTCTTCTATGTAAGCTTGCCACCTCTTTTTAATCTCTTCTGCTTCTTTTAGGCCCCTACCATTTCTGTCCTTTATCATGCCCATCCTTGTATGAAATGTTCCCTTGATACCTCCAATTTTCTTGAAGAGATTTCTAGTCTTTCCCATTCTATTGTTTTCCTCTTTTTCTTTTCATTGTTCACTTAAGGTTTTCTTATCTCTCCTTGCTATTCTCTGGAACTCTGCATTCAGTTGGGCATATCTTTCTCCTTCTTCTTTGCCTTTGTGTCTCTTCTTTCCTCAACTATTTGTAAAGCTTCCTCAGATAACCACTTTGTTTTCTTGCATTTCTTCTCCTTTGGTACAGTTTTGGTCATTGCCTCCTGCAGAATATTATGAACCTCTGTCCATATTATGGTATCATAAATAGTTTCCCTGCCCTAAACATCCTCTGTGCTCTGCCTGTTCATTCCCTCCTCCTCCCTAGCCCCTGGCAACCATTGATCTTTTAACTCTCTCCATAGTTTTACCTTTTCCACATGTAGTATAGTTGGAACTATACAGTATGTAGCCTTTTCAGATTGGCTTCTTTCACTTAATAATATGTGTTTTAGCTTCCTTTCTGTCTTTCAGTAGCTTGATAGCTCATTTCTTTTCAGCACTGAATAATCTGTTGTCTGGATATACCACAGTTTATTTATCTATCACCTACTGAAGGACATGATTGGTTCCAAGTTTTGTCAGTTATGAACAAAACTGCTATAAACACCCATGTGCAGGTTTTTGGGTGGACATAAGTTTTCAGTTCCTTTGGGTAAATACCAAGGAGTGTGACTGCTGGATCATATGGTAAGAACATGTTCAGTTTTGTAACAAATTGCCAAACTGTCTCCCAAAGTGGCTGTACCATTTTGTTTTTCTGCCAACAATAAATGACAGTTCCTTTTGTTCCACAGCCTCACCAGCATTTGGTGTTGTCAGTATTTTGGAATTTGGCCATTCCAATAGGTGTGTAATGGGATCTCACTGTTGTTTAAAATTTGCAATTCCCTGAAGACGTGATGCATGGCATCTTTCATATACTTGTTTTCCACTTGAATGTCTTCCTCTTTCAATACTTTTATGTTTTGGCCACACTGCATGGCATGCGGGACCGATGTTCAGATCAAACCTGTGCTCCTTGCAGTGGAAGCACAGAGCCTTAATCTCTGGACCGCCGAGAAGTCCCTGTGTATCTTCTTCGGTGAGGTTTATCTATCTGTTCAGGTCTTTCGCTCATCATTTAATTGGGTTGTTCATTTTCTTACAATTTTAAGAGATTATAGTATATTTTGGGTAAATTTCCTTCATTCAACATGTTTTTTGCAAGTATTTGCTCCCAATTTATGCCTCACTGGCCTTAATTATTTAAGTAATTAAAACCACTTTCCAGAATTCTCAACACAATGCTAAAAGTGCAACCTAAATAATTCAATCATGAAATATAAAATATAGGGCTAAATGTATTGCTAGTTGGACAAGAAAAAGTGCTCAACGATGATAATTATTAGGGAAATGCAAAACAAATCACATGGAGCTATCACCTCAGACAGGTCAGAATGGCTATCATCAAAAAGACTACAAATAATAATTGCTGGAGAGGGTGTGGAAAAAAGGGAACCCTCCTATACTGTTGGTGGAAATGTAAATTCGTACAGCCAATATGGAGAATAGTATACGGGCTCCTCAAAATACTAAAAATATAGCCACCATATGATCCAGTGATTCCTCTCCCAGGCATGTATTCAGAACAGATGAAAACTCTAATTCAGGGAATTCCCTGGCAGTCCAGTGGTTAGGACTCCATGCTTCCACTGCATGGGGCATGGTTTCCATCCCTGGTTGGAAAACTAAAATCCTGCAAGCCATGTGGTTTGCCACCCCCCCAGAAAAGACTAATTAAAAAAGATACATGCACCCAGTAGTCATAGTAGCACTATTTACAATAGTCAAAACATGAATGTAACCTAAGTATCCATTGATAAATAAATGCAGAAGAAGATGAGGTACATATATACAATAGAATATTACCCAAAAAAGAGAATGAAATAATGTCATTTGCAGCAAAATGGGTGAGCCTAGAGATTATCATACTAAGTGGAAATAAGAGCAAGACAAATATTATATATCACTTACTTGTGAAATCAAAAAAATAATACAAATGAAGTTGTTTATAAAACAGAAACAGACTCACAGACATAGAAAACAAACTTAAGGTTACCAAAAGGGGAGGGAGAGAGATACGTTCGTGAGGTTACTCCTTTCTGCCCGTGGACGCCCGCCGAGAAAGCATCGTTGAAGTCTTCCCCGCCTCCACTGCCGTCATGTCTAAATCAGAGTCTCCCAAAGAGCCCGAACAGCTGCGGAAGCTCTTCATCGGAGGATCGAGCTTTGAAACAACCGATGAGAGTCTGAGGAGCCATTTTGAGCAATGGGGAAGCTCACAGACTGTGTGGTAATGAGGGATCCAAACACCAAGCGCTCCAGAGGCTTCGGGTTTGTCACATACGCCACGGTGGAGGAGGTGGATGCGGCCATGAATGCAAGGCCACACAAGGTGGACGGAAGAGTTGTGGAACCAAAGAGGGCCGTCTCAAGAGAAGATTCCCAAAGACCTGGTGCCCACTTAACTGTGAAAAAGATTTTTGTTGGTGGCATTAAAGAAGACACTGAAGAACATCACCTGAGAGATTATTTTGAACAGTATGGGAAAATTGAAGTAATTGAAATCATGACTGACCGAGGCAGTGGCAAAAAGAGAGGCTTTGCTTTTGTAACCTTTGATGACCATGACTCCGTAGACAAGATCGTCATTCAGAAATACCACACTGTGAATGGCCACAACTGTGAAGTGAGAAAAGCCCTGTCTGTCTAAGCAAGAGATGGCTAGTGCTTCATCCAGCCAGAGAGGTCGAAGTGGTTCTGGAAACTTTGGTGGCGGTCGTGGAGGTGGTTTTGGTGGGAATGACAACTTTGGTCGTGGAGGAAACTTCAGTGGTCGAGGTGGCTTTGGTGGCAGCCGCGGTGGTGGCGGATATGGTGGCAGTGGGGATGGATATAATGGATTTGGTAATGACGGAAGCAATTTTGGAGGTGGCAGAAGCTACAATGATTTTGGCAATTACAACAATCAATCTTCAAATTTTGGACCCATGAAAGGAGGAAACTTTGGAGGAAGAAGTTCTGGCCCCTATGGTGGTGGAGGCCAATACTTTGCCAAACCACGAAACCAAGGTGCCTATGGTGGCTCCAGCAGCAGCAGTAGCTATGGCAGTGGCAGAAGGTTTTAATTACTGCCAGGAAACAAAGCTTAGCAGGAGAGGAGAGCCAGAGAAGTGACAGGGAAGCTACAGGTTACAACAGATTTGTGAACTCAGCCAAGCACAGTGGTGGCAGGGCCTAGCTGCTACAAAGAAGACATGTTTTAGACAATACTCATGTGTATGGGCAAAAAACTCGAGGACTGTACTTGTGACTAATTGTATAACAGGTTATTTTAGTTTCTGTTCTGTGGAAAGTGTAAAGCATTCCAACAAAGGGTTTTAATGTAGATTTTTTTTTTTTGCACCCATGCTGTTGATTGCTAAATGTAATAGTCTGATCATGACGCTGAATAAATGTCATTTTTTTTTTTTTAATGTGCTGTGTAAAGTTAGTCTACTCTGAAGCCATTTTGGTAAACTTCCCCAACAGTGTGAAGTTAGAATTCCTTCAGGGTGATGCCAGGTTCATTTGAAATTTATTTACAAACCTGCTTGGTGGAGAAGCTGTTGTCTTCAGAACCTTGGTGTAGTTGAACTGACAGTTACTGTGTTGTGACCTGGAGTTCACCATTAAAAGGGTCACCCATGCAAAGTCATGGAGTTTTTTTTATTTTTTTTTTGGTTATTAATGATTGTTGGCACATCCTCTGCAATATATCTAAATTGAATTATGGTACCAGATAAAGTTATAGATGGGAATGAAGCTTGTGTATCATCCATTATCATGTGTAATCAATAAAAGATTTAATACCCTCTTGAAAAAAAAAAAAGGGGAGGGAGGAAGGGATAAACTGGGAGTATGGGGTTAACAGATATACCACAATATATACAAAATAGATGAACAACAAGGATTTATTTACTGTATTGCGCAGTGAGTTATAGTCAATATCTTGTAATAACCTATAATGGAAAATAATCTGAAAAAAATAACTAATTCACTTAGCTATATACCTGAAACTAACACAATATTGTAAACCAGCTATACTTCAGTTTTTAAAAATTTATTACCAGTTGGGATTGAGTTGGCTCCCAAGGGTCGGAGCCAATAGCCAGTCCCTTCATATCTGAATCCACAGTATCTAGGGGTTTCTTGGTACAGCTGCCTGGACCTTGATGCAATCTAAGAAGTAACAAAATCAGAATCTTGGGGAATTCCTTGGCAGTCCAGTGGTTAAGACTCTGTTCTCCCTGCCAAGACTAAAATCCCACAAGTCGCAAAGTCAAAAAAAAAAAAAAAAATCAGAATCCAACACCTTTTAAAAAACTAATCTTGGAGGAGGGCTCCTTTTGAAAGGAGATTGGAAAAAGAGTTTGGGAAAGTTGGGTAGTGCCCACTAACTTCTCTGCTATTTGTTCTTCTGCCTCGTGATTTCCCAGACAGCTATCAACTGGCTTAAATATTTGAGTATATTTATTTATTGATATCTTTCAGTTGATAATGATCCTCATTAAAAAACATCCAAAATGACTTTTCAACCCTCTTCCATCTCTTCCATTTGTCCTGCAGTAATATGCAACAGTGTATATTTTAAATAATGCTTTTAATAACACAAATAATACATACTCAATACAAAGAGCTTAGAAAACCCAGAAATGCACAAAAGAAAAAAGAACTTACTTAAATCTCCCTTAATATTGCCATGCAAAGATAACTACTATACTACTCAGGAGAGCTTCCCAGGTGGCACGATAGTAAAGGATCTGCCTGCCCATGCACAAGGCTCAGGAGACGAGGGTTTGATCCCTGGGTTGGGAAGATCCCCTGGAGAAGGAAATGGCAACCTACTCCAGTATTCTTGCATGAAGAATCCCATGAACAGAGGAGCCTGGAGGGCTATAGTTTATCAGGTCTCAAAGCGTTGGACATGACTGAGCATGCATGCATGACATACGACATACTACTAGTGGCATTTCTTCTGTTACCTGAAAACTGGGTTCACCTCTTAGTGGGTACTGAGCCAAAAGAGACACCCAAGCCAAAGTTTGGAGGAAGGAGGGAGTCATTACTTGCAGAAAGTAAGTACACCACAGAGGATCTTTCTCAAAGCAGTATCTCCCCAAACAGCAAAATTGGGCAAGGTTTTAAGCCAAGCATACACACATATTTTTGAAGGGACTTGAAAAGAGAAGTCAGCATAGAATTGGGGTAAAGGACAACAGAATCCAAGTTTTAGTTGATTAAAGCCATGGAGGTCAAAAGGAGTCAATACAATCATCATTTAGATTCCAGTTGCTTTGGTGCTGAGGAGGTTTGAATTCTACAAAACAGCTCAAGAAAGTGCTTTAGGCTGATCTCTACCTTTGAAACAGAATCTGAAGTCTTTATAACTGATTTGTTATCTTTGCTGCTGGTACCTCTCTTGCCTGCTAACAGATTGTTCTTTTGTTGCTGCTGGTACTTCTCTTGCCTGCTAACATATTGTTCTTTTGTTTCTTTAAGTTCATTATTACTGGGCTTCCCTGGTGGCTCAGAGGTTAAAGCGTCTGCCTCCAATGAGGGAGACCTGGGTTCGATCCCTGGGTTGGGAAGATCCCCTGGAGAAGGAAATGGCAATCCACTCCAGTATTCTTGCCTGGAGAATCCCATGGATGGAGAATCCCATGGATGGAGAAGCCTTGTAGGTTCCACGGGGTTGCGAAGAGTCAGACACGACTGAGCGACTTCACGTTCATTATTACTGAGCCCTGTTCAAAGGTGAGCACTGAGACAAGGCTTAGATTACAAAATGGTTTCTCTTATGTCAAAAAGCTATGTCTGGTTCTCTTTCTCCAGGGAGCCCCTACCCTATCAGCTTACACTCCCAGAATTTTATATACTCATGAATACATTTTTTTCATTTTAAAATAGTATAACACTATGGCAGTCCACTCCAGTACTCTTGCCTGGCAAATCCCATGGACGGAGCAGCCTGGTAGGCTACAGTCCTTGGGGTTGCTAGGAGTCAGACATGACTGAGAGAATTCACTTTCAATTTTCACTTTCATGCATTGGAGAAGGAAATGGCAACCCACTCCAGTGTTCTTGCCTGGAGAATCCCAGGGATGGGGGAGCCTGGTGGGCTACTGTCTATGGGGTCGCACAGAGTCAGACACGACTGAAGCGACTTAGCAGCAGCAGCAGCATGCACGTTATAGTAGACTTTTTTGGCCTCATCCCCCCCCTTCTTTTTATATAGTAGAGTTTTTGTTGTTGTTGTTAGGCATGTCCAGCTCTTTGCGTCCTGGTGGACTGTAGCACACCAGGCTTCCCTGCCCTTCACTATCTCCCAGTTTTCTCAACTCATGTCCATTGAGTCAGTGATACCATCCAACCATCTCATCCCCTGTCACCCTCTTATTCTGCTGCCCTCAATTTTCCAGGCAAAATTTGACATGACCCAAATGTAATTACTCAAACTGGCTTCATAACAAGCAGGATACTGGAGATGAAAAACTTAGGAAGACACATTTTTTTGACCTTGGTGTCCTTGCCTGAAAAGTGAGGAATTTCTTGCCATTCTGTTGTCAACGCCTATTGTGGGATGAAATCTTGTCGCCAAGTTACAGTCTAAGAACTTTATGTAATAACCTCTGGTTCCATATACCCTTACACGGTTTTATTCTTAGTCTATTTTTTTCTGACTGCCTGATTCAAGTGCCCAAGGCACATGAATTTGCCTTATTATTTTTGCTGGCAATCTTTCTGATTTAGTTGACTAGTCTTTAAGTATAAAAATAAAATTTTAAAAATAAAATAAACATTAAAAAAATACCCATCTTTTCTGAAAGAAAAAAAAAGAGGACTAAAGAAATGATTTTAAAAAAAAACCATCAATTGGGAGACTTCTCTGGAGGTCTAGTGGTTAGGACTTGTGCTTCTAGTGCAGGGGCCATAGGTTCAACCCCCTGGTTGGGGGACTCCCCACACACCATGGGGCATGGACAAGTTTTTTTTTTTTAATTAGTCAGTGGACTTTATTTTTCGTATTTAAAGAAATAAATGCTCAAAAGTAAAGGACAGAAATCACTATGTTTCAATTCAATTCAATCAGCTAGGCTTTAGTCAAAAAAAAAGGTAACAGACTTAGGTCCAAATAAAGCAACATTAAAAGAAGATGAGAAATATCCCAGAAGGATGGAATAGGATTTGGATACGCCAAGGAAATCAAACTAGAAAAGAAATCACTGTCTAAACAAGGGAATTTAGAAGTAGCTTTAATTATTTTCAATGATATAAAAGATATAAGCCAACTATGTGGTCTTCTCTATCAAGAACCAACAGGAAATTGATTTAAGCTATTAGATTAATTTGGACATTTAAAAACTGTTTACTAAGGGTTGGGAAACCAAAAGATAAAATGTACTAAAAGTGGAAAATGTGCTCACTATTTGTACAGGGGCTGTTGTTGTACTCTGATAGCTGCTCTTCCCTTCTTATATAGTAATAGCATCCCCTATTTTTAAGCTGGACACAGGGTCTTCCAAGATGTTTCTCAGTTAGGACTGACCATGTTACTAAATTCTGGTTAAATCCACGTCAAGGGAAGGGTCTTTAAACTGTCAGGGAGAAGTCCCTTCTTTCCTTTCCTTCTTCCTGCTGACTGGAATGTGAACATGATAGCCTGAGCTCAAGAAGCCTTCTGGGGCCATGAGGTGGAAGCCACAGGTTGAGGATGTGGAGCAACTAGATAGAAGGGGCCTGGGTTCCACATGTTTGTGGAGCTGCCACACCAGTCCCAATTGCTTATCTCTAAACCTTATTTATACGAGAAAAATAAACTTCTATCTTGTTTAAGCTACTATATTTTGGCGTTTTCTATCACTTGAAGCTTTTCCTAATTTTAAGTGATAGCCTCTTACAACCAAAATTTTTAAAAGTTTATCCTAAAATGAACGTACAAAGTGCTCTTTGCAGGATTGCTTAATATAAAAAAATTGGGAAAAAAATAGTGATGCTGAACCAGTTAAACCAATGTCTGATGTATCTTTATAGTGAAATACCATGTAACTAGTGAAAAAGATGATACAGATCTATATTTACAGACCAGGGAAGATTCCATCAGGAAGGCAATGTACCAAAGTATTATTATTGGTTACCCTCAAGTAGAAAAATTAAGTTGATTTTTAAGGGATGGAGGGAAAGAAGACTTGTGTATATTTTTCTTTTTTCTGCACTGAACAATGATTTCTAATAGGAATTTTAAATTAATATTTTTAAAGAAAAAACATATGTATTGGTTTAATCAAAGAAATTTGTGAAATTTCCTTTCCTAAAATTTTTGTGTGATGTTACAAGTAACCACTTGTTTTTGAATACTTTATGTCAGCTCTCCACTTACTCTGGAATTCGTGAATGAAGACATAATTTGATCACTTAGCCGCAGTTGAAGGTAAAAGGAATGAATTGCTCATTTTATTAAGTAAAAAATAATGGCAACAGGGGATATATGTATACTTGTGGCTGATTTACATTGCTATATGGCAGAAACTTCTGAACACTGGCGGAGGACACCAGGTACCCAGAAAGGCAGAGTTAGGAATAGAGACCTGTCCTGGGGAGGGAGTCGTGAAGAAGGGGAAGTTTCTACACAGTAGGACACCCTCTCATAGGCGGGTCTGTGGGGAGTTTGGGGATCTCAGAAGGCGACATAACCGGGAGAAAAAAAAAACCAACCCACAGAATACACACCTAACCACAACTGCACAAAAGAGAACTTTCCTGCGAAAGGCTCTAACCTAACAGCTTAAGACGCAGCCTGGCCTGCTCTCAGAACAAAGGATTGACCGAATACAAAAAGAGAGCCAGCTGGCTGCCTACAGGCCCCTCCCCACCAGGAGGCAGAGAGGCAGGCTCTGAAGGTAAGGGGCTGCTACACTCTTAGCCCCAGAGATGGCATCTTCCACCAAACTGTGAGCAAGCTCCCAGCTGCTAACCACCTCCTCCTGAGATCTTGGATGGTTGACATCTGCCAGGAGGGTCGCAGCCTGAGATCAGCTCTCCAGAGGAGATATTCGGCATACCTGAGACGGTGCTCTCACGGTGTGCCCGGGAAACCAAGCGGCTGGGTTAAGACACACGGCCAACCTGTGACAGTGCGCAAGAAACTGACCCAGATATGCCTGTGAGTGTCCAGGCGTCTCCAGCAGAGGCGTGGGTCAGTGGTGGCCTGCTTCAGGGTCGGAGGCACCGAGTCCAGCAGTGCATGCTTGGGACCTTTTGAAGGAGGTCGCCATTATCTTCATTACCTCCACCATAGTTTGGCTTCAGGTCTAGCAACAGGGAGGGAACACAGCCCTGCCCATCAACAGAAAACTGGATTAAAGACTCACTGAACATGGCCCCACCCATCAGAACAAGACCCAGTTTCCTGCTCAGTCAGTCTCTCCCATCAGGAAGCTTCCATAAGGAGAAGGGGACGACAGAGGATGAGATGGCTGGATGGCATCACTGACTCGATGGACATGAATCTGAGTGAACTCTGGGAGTTGGTGATGGACAGGGAGGCCTGGCGTGCTGCGATTCATGGGGTTGCAAAGAGTCGGACACGACTGAGTGACTGAACTGAACTGAACTGATCATAGGGCAGACAGAATGAAAACCACAATTACAGAAAACTAACCAAACTGATCACATGGACCACAGCCTTGTCTAGCTCAATGAAACTATGAGCCTCGCCGCTTAGGGCCACCCAAGACGGACGGGTCATGGCGGAGAGTTCTGACAAAATGTGGTTCGCTGGAGAATGGAATGGCAAACCACTTCAGTATTCTTGCCTTGAGAACCCCATGAATGGTAAGAAAAGGCAAAAAGATATGACACTGAAAGATGAACTCCCCAGGTTGGTAGGTGCCCAATATGCTACTGGAGAAGATGGATAAATAACTCCAGAAAAAATGAAGAGATGGAGCCAAAGCAAAAACAACACCCAGCTGTGGCTGTGATGGGTGATGGAAGTAACGTCCGATGCTATAAAGAGCAATATTGCATAGGAACCTGGAATGTTAGGTCCATGCATCAAGGCAAATTCAAAGTGGTCAGAGAGGAGATGGCAAGAGTGAACATTGATATTTTAGGAATCAGTGAACTAAAATGGACTGGAATGGGTGAACTTAACTTAGATGACCATTATATCTACTATTGTGGGCAAGAATCCCTTAGAAGAAATGGAATAGCCATCATAGTCAACAAAAGAGTCCAAAATGCAGTACTTGGATGCAATCTCAAAAATGACAGAATGATCTCTGTTTGTTTCCAAGGCAAACCATTCAATATCACAGTAATCCAAGTCCATGCCCTGAAAATTGAAGAAAGTAGGGAAAACCACTAGACCATTCAGGTATGACTTAAATCAAATCCCTTACAATTATATAGTGGAAGTGACAAATAGTTTCAAGGGATTAGGTCTGATAGAGTGCCTGAAGAACTATGAACGGAGATTCATGACATTTTACAGGAGGCAGTGATCAAGACCATCACCATAAAAAAGAAATGCAAGAAGGTAAAATGGTTGTCTGACAAGGCAAATAGCTGAGAAAAGCAGAGAAGCTAAAGGCAAAGGAGAAAAGGAAAGATATACCCATTTGAACTCAGAGTTCCAAACAATAGCAAGGAGAGATAAGAAAGCCTTCCTCAGTGATCACTGCAAAGAAATAGAGGAAAACAATAGAGTGGGAAAGACTAGAGATCTCTTCAAGAAAATTAGAGATATCAAGGGAATGTTTCAGGCAAAGGTGGGCACAATAAAGGACAGAAATGGTATGGACCTAACAGAAGCAGAAGATATTAAGAAGACATGGCAAGAATACATAGGAGAACTATACAAAAAAGATCTTAATGACCCAGATGAACACGATGGTGTGATCACTCACCTAGAGACAGATATCCTAGAATGTGAAGTCAAGTGGGCCTTAGGAAGCATCACTACAAACAAAGCTAGTGGTGGTGATGAAACTCCAGTTGTGCTATTTCAAATCATAAAAGATGATGCTGTGAAAGTGCTGCACTCAATATGTCAGAAAATCTGGAAAACTCAGCAGTGGCTACAGGACTGGAAAAGGTCAGTCTTCATTCCAGTCCCAAAGAGAGGCAATGCCAAAGAATGTTCAAACTACCACACAATGGCACTCATCTCACATGCTAGCAAAGTAATACTCAAAATTCTCCAAGCCAGGCTTCAATAGTATATGAACTGAGAACTTCCAGATGTTCAAGCTAGATTTTAAAAAGGCAAAGGAACCAGAGATCAAATGGCCAACATCCATTGGATCATCAAAAAAGCAAGAGAGTTACAGAAAAATATCTACATTTGCTTTATTGACAATGCCAAAGCCTTTGACTGTGTGGATCACAACAAACTGCAGAAAATTCTGAAAGAGATGGGAATACCAGATCGCCTGACCTGCCTCCTGAGAAATCTGTATGTGCAGGTCAAGAAGCAACAGTTAGAACTGGACATGAAACAACAGACTAGTTCCAAATCGAGAAAGGAGTACGTCAAGGCTGTGTATTGTCACCCTGCTTATTTAACTTATATGCAGAGTACATCATGAGAAATGCTGGACTGGAAGAAACACAAGCTGGAATCAAGATTGCCGGGAGAAATATCAATAACCTCAGATATGCAGATGACACCACCCTTATGGCAGAAAGTGAAGAGGAACTAAAAAGCCTCTTGATGAAAGTGAAAGTGGAGAGTGAAAAAGTTGGCCTAAAGCTCAACATTCAGAAAACGAAGATCATGGCATCTGGTCCCATCACTTCATGGGAAACAGATGGAGAAACAGTGCAAACAGTGTCCGACTTTATTTTGGGGGGCTCCAAAATCACGGCAGATGGTGATTGCAGCCATGAAATTAAAAGATGCTTACTCCTTGGAAGGAAAGTTATGACCAACCTAGATAGCATATTCAAAAGCAGAGACATTACTTTGCCAACTAAGGTCCATCTAGTCAAGGCTATGGTCTTTCCTGTGGTCATGTATGGATGTGAGAGTTGGACTGTGAAGAAGGCTGAGTGCCAAAGAGTTGATGCTTTTGAGCTGTGGTGTTGGAGAAGACTCTTGAGCGTCCCTTGGACTGCAAGGAGATCCAACCAGGATGCTGGGAGGGATTGGGGGCAGGAGGAAAAGGGGATGACAGAGGATGAGATGGCTGGATGGCATCACTGACTTGATGGACGTGAATCTGAGTGAACTCCGGGAGTTGGTGATGGACAGGGAGGCCTGGCATGCTGCGATTCATGGGGTTGCAAATAGTCGGACACGACTGAGCGACTGAACTGAACTGAACTGGACTGCAAGGAGATCCAACCAGTCCTTCCTAAAGGAGATCAGTCCTGAATATTCATTGGAAGGACTGATGCTGAAGCTAAAACTCCAATACTTGAGCCACCTGATTCGAAGAAGTGACTCATTGGGAAAGACCCTGATGCTGGGAATGATTAAAGGCAAGAGGAGAAGGGGATGAGAGGATGACATGGTTGGATGGCATCACAGACTCGATGGACATAAGTTTGAGCAAGTTCTGGGAGCTGGTGATGGACAGGGAAGGCTGAGTGCTGCAGTCCATGGGGTCGCAAAGGGTCAGACATGTCTGAGCAACTGAACTGAACTGATGGCAGAAACTAATACAACATTGTAAAGCAACTATCTTCCAACTTTAAAAAATAATAATAATTGCAACAGATAGTCCCTCCCACACATGGCACATATGAGAGTCAATTTACATATGGATCCTGGAAAATTCTGAGTATCAATTACAACACTAGCACCACTTAGGTTTGGGTCGGTTTACATGTGTATATGGGAAGTAGCAGAGCATCGAGCAAAATACCAAGTCTACTAACTTTAAATTGAGAGTTTACTGTTACATCCTTCAAAGAGCTCACAACCTAACAGGATAACTAAGACCTGTACGTAATTAATTATGATTCAAGGCCAAATGAAGTGACCGTTGAGAAGTACTGAAACAAGAGGGAAGGGGGCAGGGCACAACCTTTAAAAAAATCACATAGGTATTGTTATTGTTGTTCAGTCACTAAGTCTTGTCCAACTCTTTGCAACCCCATGAACTGCAGCACACCAGGCTTCCCTGTCCTTCACTATCTCCCAGAGTTTGCTCAAACTCATGTCCATTGAGTCGGTGATGCTGTCCAATCTCATCTCATCCTTCGTCACCCCCTTCTCCTCCTGCCCTCAATCTTTCCCAGCACCAGGGTCTTTTCCAATAAGTCAGGTCTTTGCATCAGGTGGCCAAAGGATTGGAGCTTCAGTCTTTCCAATGAATATTCAGGGTTGATTTCTTTTAGGATTGACTGGTTTGATCTCCTTACTGTCCAAGGAACTCTCAAGAGTCGTCTTCAGCACCATAATTCAAAAGCATCAATTCTTCGGTGCTCAGACTTCTTTATGGTTCAACTTTCATATCTGTGCACAATTACTGGAAAACCATACCTTTGACTATATGGACATTTGTCGGCAAAATGATGTCCCTGCTTTTTAATATACTGTCTAGGTTTGTCATAGCTTTTCTTCCAAGGCACAAGCATCTTTTAATTCTGTGGCTGCAATCACCATCTGTAGTGATTTTGGAGCCCAAGAAAATAAAATCAGTCACTGTTTCCACTTTTATCCCATATATTTGCCATGAAGTGATGAGACCGGATACCATGATCTTCGTTTTTTGAATGTTGAGTTTTAAGCCAGGTTTTTCACTTTCCTCTTTCACCCTCATCAAGAGGTTCTTCAGTTATAGGACATGACAAAAACTGATTAGAGCTAAACTAGCTCCAGTAGACCCTGAGCCTCATTATATGTTCATTGTAATATGTTAGCTAAATATGACACTGAATATGTCAGTGTCATGACAGTTCAGAGCTTAACCATAAAAGTCCAAAAAGTGGGCAGTGGCTCAATTCCTAGAAATGCCCACCCTCTCCCATGCCCCTCCTCCCCACAAAATAGTTGGAATAATCCTCCCACTCATTAGCCTATGAAATAGTCCAGCCCCTATTTGAGGGCCTCTCACCTTCTGAGATGGCCCACACTCTGGAGTCAGTGAGTGAAAGTAGCTCAGTCATGTCTGACTCTCTGTGACCCCGTGGACTGTAGCCCACCAGGCTCCTCTGTTCATGGGATTTCCCAGGCAAGAATACTGGAGTGGGTTGCCATTCCCTTCTCCAGGGGATCTTCCCAACCCAGGGATCAAACCCAGGTCTCCTGCATTACAGGCAGATTGTTTACTGTCTGAGCTACCAGGGAAGACTCTCCACACACTCTGTGGAGGCCATCCTAAATAAATCCACTTCTTACATATCAATTTGTCTCTCACTGAATTCATTCTGCCAGGAGGCATCAAGAACTGAGCTTCATTAGGTTCTAAGACCAGGTGTGATCTCAATTAAAAGACCGTAGGTTCAAGTCCCAATCTGAGTTGCACAGTTTCAGTACAAGCAAAGAATGAAGAAGTTTCAAAAGGGGAAAAATATTTCTCACTTAGGAATTTTAAAGTGTTGCAAAGGAGGAGATGGCCTGTGAAATGGCCTATATCAGTATATATCAAACTTGACTGTGGATTTTGTTAAAATGCAGATTCTGAGGACTTCCCTGGTGGTTCAGTGGTTAAGATTCTGCCCTTCCAAGGCAGAGGGCAAGGGTTTGAGCCCTAATCAGGAACTAAAATCCCACATGCCTCCAGGTGTGACAAAAAGAAAAAGAAAAAAGCAGATTCTGATTCAGTAAGTGGTCTGGAGCTTCACTGTCTCCCTTTTCCCAGTCTCTGAAGAGATTCTGTTCTTCTATTGCAGAAAACTCTTAAATTTATATATCCAACCCAGATTTTTTTCCTCGAGCCCCCAGATGTAATTCAACTGCCTTCTTGACGTCTCCCTTGATATCTCATAGATACACCAGACTTACCATCTGCAAAATTAAACTTTTTATTTTCTGCTAGAACAACTCCAGCCTTGAGTATTTCAGTAAATGAAATTAACATCCATCCACTTATGGAAGTCAGAAGGCTAGGAATCATCCCTATCTCCTTTTTCCTCCCTCCCATATCCAATCCAGCAAAAAATTCAGTTACTTTTATCCCCCCAAAATATCTCTAATCTGTCT
The DNA here is from genome assembly GCF_023091745.1 of Budorcas taxicolor. NCBI lineage: Eukaryota > Metazoa > Chordata > Mammalia > Artiodactyla > Bovidae > Budorcas > Budorcas taxicolor. Next base: position 39,249,882 of record NC_068928.1, on the reverse strand, counting down.
TTCCAGGGCAATCACTCCAACCCTGCACAACAGTTCTAATAGATCTTACCTCTTCTACCCTCACCAGCCTCATTCATTCTCCACACAAAAGCCAGTGCAATCTTTAAGTGATGTAAGTCAGATTGTATCACTCTCTGCTTAAAAGACCTCCATGACTTTCCATGACATTGAATAAAATCTAAGTTTTTTTTTATCACTCTATGTTTGTATCCATTAGGCACTAGAGGCCTAGAGGTTGATATCTTGTCATGGACCTAATAAAAAACAAGAGGAAAAAAAGAAGTAGCTCCAAAAAACTTTTTTTTTTCTGTCTAGTCTTTTAATTCACTTATATATTTAAAATGTATGTGTGAATATATATATACAAACAGAATATTTAAATTTGGAGTCATATCATAACTTTCTTAAAACTTAATTTTATATCCTATGTCATTTTTCAATGAAAAATATTTAATGAAGATTTTTTAATCTTTGAAAGGATATTGTTAATAACGAACAAAGTTGTAGTGTAAAGAGGCATAATTTATTTAGTCATTCTCATATGATGAATGTTTGCAGAGTTTTCGCTGTCTTGGGGTTACTGTTCTCATGTATAAACCTTTTATAGCATCTCTGATTTTTCTTATAAAAGGTTTCTAGAAGTGAGATTATTGGGTAAATAAGTATGAATATTTTTGTGGTTCTTGATGGATCTTGCAAAACTACTTTTCAAAAGTGCTCATTTGCTTGACAACTGACCCTCTGGACTGTCTGGAGATTTGGCAGTGTGTTCATCACGTTGCAGAACAAACACGTCTTTCTACCTAGCTTAAGGTGGACACTGTGGGCCTGCGGCCACCTTCTCCTGTGTGGCCCTCCTAACAGACCCCTACAAGCACAGTTCACACAGTACTTGTTTCTCAGAGCCAGCAATCTAAAGGGCTAGGTGCTCTAGAAAGAAATGCAGCTGCATGAGGTGACTTGGTCCCAGTCAGCTCCATGAAGGGCCCCAGAGAAGACTGCATAACCAAGAACCAGGGGATGCTCCAAAGAGCTCAAATTTGAATAAACACTGCATGCTCAGTCCCTCAGTGGTGTCCAACTCTGCAACCCCATGGACTGTAGGCCGCCAGGCTCCTCTGTCCATGGGATTTCCTAGGCAAGGATACTGGAGTGGGTTGCCATTTCCTTCTCTACAAAAAACTTTGTAAGTCAAAATTAATGAATGTCTGTGACTACATGATATATGTCAATTAATCCTAAATTTCATCTCAACCTTTATGAAGTTACTTATATATTTTATTTTACTGAGGATGTGGGTACATCTTAATTTCTTGCATATAATGTGGAGTGGGTCTGCAAAGACAGGAGTTTGTGCTGTGTCTGACTCTTAGCCCGCCAGACTCCTCTGTTCATGGAGATGCTTCAGAAAAGAATACTGGAGTGTGTAGCCTATTCCTTCTCCAAGGACTCTTCTGACCAGGAATCAAACCAGAGTCTCCTACACTGCAGGCAGATTCTTTACCAGCTGAGTTACCAGGAAGAGCCTACTGTGTTCTAAGTTGGCTCTCATTTAGGGCCTTTATATGAGGTCCTGCACATCCACATCTGTGCTGCCTCTCCAGGATCTCCACAGAGTCACTCCTAGTTGCTTGCTAAACTCTGCCAGCCAGGCTTGCAAATACCTAGAACAAACCGAAATCTATATTGCTGTTCCCTTTTCTCCCATCCCCTCTCCTGACTGGCTCCTTCTCCATTAGCTCTCAAATTAAATGTAACCTCTTCAAAGGGATCTTTCAGACCAGTCCATCTAAAATAGGTACACGCTCCCTGCCTCCAACTTTTATATTTTGTTTGCCTGATTTACTCCATAACATTGCTATCTGTAGTTTATTTTGTCTGCTCATTCTATATTTCCCATTAGACTAATGAGCTCCAGTAAGGCAGAACACATATGACTTGTTTTCTGTTGTATCTTTAGGACCTGATCCTGTGACTGACCCAAAGCAGGTTTCAATAAATTGCCAATGAATGAATAAATGAATGAGAACTTATTCTTCAAGGAAGGAGGAGGACCAAGCAAGGAAGATTTGTCTTGGACTCCAACTTGAGATGCTGGAGGCACTCATCCTTCTTTGTTCTAGGCACACCCAGATAGGTTTAAAAAGGAACATTGGGGGTTTTCCCCAAAATGAGTTTTCACGAAAGCTCTTGTAACTTCGTAACTTACCCTCTTGGCTTGGGAGTGGGGGCGGGGTGAGGGGGAGTGAAAGTGGCTCAGTGGAGTCACTCTTTGTGATCCCATGGACTAGCCTGCTAGGTCCCTCTGTCCATGGAATTCTCCAGGCCAGAATACAGGAGTCCGTTCCCTTCTCTAGGGGATCTCCCTACGGCATCAAACCCAGGTCTCCTGCATTGCAGCCGGATTCTTTACCGTCTGAGCCACCAGGGGGTGGGAGGCGTGGATTTAAAACCCGGTTTAAAACTAGGTTAAAAGGAAAGAAAATTGTTTGGAACAGATGTGCGGTTCACCAGATTGGGGCTCTTCATTTTGCATCCTCCCCTCCCGTTTCAGGGCTTCCCAGATGACGGTAGTGGTAAAGAACCCGAATGCAGGAGACTTGAGAGACGCCGGTTCGATCCCTGGGTCGGGAAGATCACCTGGAAAGGTGAATGGCAACCCACTCCAGTATTCTTGCCTGGAGAATTCCATGAACAGAGGAGCCTGGCGAGCCACAGCGCATGGGGTCGCAGAGTCTGACGCGACTTAGCACGCACGCACTCCTGTTTCTAACGGCCCCACCCCTTCCTGTTATCAGCCTGAAGCAACGAGTGGCTTTGGCTTAGGTTCTGGCACCAAGGACCTACTACGTCCTCGTTGATTATTCATGAAGTGGGTGGGTCTGTGGGAGTGTTCCTTAATATGTATAAGGGGCGGAGTCTCCTTTCTGAGGGAGCTCAGGGAGGGTTCTAAAATATTCCTTAGGGAGGACGGCACTATGGGGCCCGGGGGCGGGGCCTTCTTCCCGCTGGGGCTCCTGGGAGGATTCTAAAACATTCTCGAGGCCAAGGGGGCGCCTGCGAGACTGGAACGCAGCTTCGGAGCCGACGGGAGCCGGACCTTCCCTCTTCCTGGCGGCAAAACCTTGCGGAAATACTTTCTTTTCTAAATATTAAGAAATTTGAGGAGGTGGGGCAGAACGACTAAGTCCCATTTTCCTGTGATCCTTTAACCGGAAAACTGTCAAAATCTGTGGTAAAAAAATTTTTTTTCCCCAATAATTTCTGGAGATAGTTTCATCTTTCCATGGACTGGAGACAGTCAAAAATGCATCCCAGTGTGGTTTGACTCTTAAATTGGAAAGTTTTTCTTTTATGGCCTCCCTAGTTTACCTCTTTGAAGATATTTTGAGCTTATTCCGGAGCAGAGGGGGGGATGGGTCTCTTCAAAGGGTTTTCCTCTGTTAAAACAAAATAGAAATCCTAGTGAATTGCTCTCGGAAGGTTTTATCAGAGAAGAGGGAGAAAAGTTCATCCAAGAGGTACTTAAAGCCTTTCAAACGTGGGCAAAAGCAGTGAGATGGAACAGGGCATTGAAACGTCATCGTATTATGATTATTTGGGTTCGTGATTCTCATTCTCTAGAGGGCTGAGAGGAAACCAGAAATAATTTGGGATTACACCTTTAGGATTTTCAGAAAGTCTTGTTATCTCCCCTGGAACATTCAGGTCTGAGTGAGAAAAAGAAGGAATTGTAAGAGGAGACTATAGTTTTAGCAGAATTTAGATCACTGTGTTTTAACTCCTCTCAGAGGTTTAAAAATATATACAGTGTGTGGTTGACACACTAAAGCCCCCTAGGTTTTAGGTGTCAGTGAGTTTCTGAAGAGCCCACAGGCTCCCACCCAAGCCCCAGGTTACACAGTGCTCAGAGAAACACAACAAAACCTAGGCCAGGTGTATATTTTACTATAATGAAAAATGCTCTTAAGTGCCTACTGTGACAAGTTTAAAACAATCTTATGGATTGAATAAATTAATATTCTTTCATTTGGTGAAATCCCATGCAGTCCTTTAAAAAATATATACTTGTAGAAATATAAATGTTGGTATGGAAAGAAATGACAATTTTAATTACAACTGAAAAGGATTACAAAATAGTGTGAACAGAGATTTCCTCTGTTTTTGTAAAAAACATATATGGAAAACTCTAGAATGTTATAAGCCAAAGGGCTTGATTTTGTGCTAAAAACCAAATGAATTTAATTTTCTTCTTTTTGTTTTGCTGTATTTTGTAAAAATTTTTGACAGTGCATGTTACTTGTGTAATTTTAATGATTATTTAAAAATATCTACTAGCAAAGCACTATGTAGGGTATAGTTTTAAGGGAAATTCACAATATGCTTTTCACTAAGCACTAAATTTCTTGGCCACATTTTCAATTATACAGCTGATTTTAAATTGATGTAAATTGACACGTAACCTTTTAGATGAGTAAGTAGCAATGTGATTTTTTAGCAATTTTGTGCCAAAAGGAGAAAATGCATTTTGGTCAGATATATTTGTAACTCTTTGATGAAATGTCTTAGTTGTTTCTTCAGAAATAAGGAGCCCTAAATTGGAGTTATGCATGTGTACATATGCATGTATGTTTACAAAAGAGTGTTTTCTGAATAGGAAAAGGAATGACACAAAGTCACTGTGATAACATTTTTTTAAAAGAATTATTGTTTAGTGTAAGTGAATTACTAGTAACTTCAATAAAATTCTTTCTAGGAAATGTTTAGTTTGAAATAAGTTATGTAGATCCTTCCTAAGACTTGTCAGTTCAGTCATTCAGTCGTGTCCAATCTTTGCAACGCCATGGACTGCAGCACACCAAGCTTCCCTGTCCGTCACCAACTCCTAGAGCTTACTCGGACTCATGTCCATCGAGTCAATGATGCTATCCAGCCATCTCATCTTCTGTCATCCCCTTCTCCTCCCACCTTCAATCTTTCCCAGCATCAGGGTCTTTTCCAATGAGTTAGTTCTTCGCATCAGGTGGCCAAGTATTGGAGTTTCATTATTAGCTGTTATTAAACAAAATTGGAATTGAGGGAAAATTATTCATTAATTTATTCTAGTCTTATTAATTTTACAAAACTTTGATTTCACCACACATAGTGAATCATAATGAAACCATCTTAATCTGTTAGAGCTAGTCAGTTTTAAAAAGCTGCAAACTAAAGTCTATTTTTTAATCTGTCTTTATTGTTTCCAACAAAAGAATATGTCAGTATTAAGTTTTTAAAAAATAGAAAAGTTTTAATTCTATATTAATACTTTGAATGTTTTAAGAATTAAACTAAAAGCAACATACTAATTGACAAATACTGAATGGATTGAAATGATAATTTTTGTGTTAATTTTTTTGCTTTTTGAAAATGTCACACTTCTTTTCTTAGAATACATTTCATCTAAATACATACCTCATTTTCTACTAAAACTCTGTCTGAAATATCTGTGTAAGAGGGAAAAGATTTTTAAATATTTCATATCATGCTGGAATGAATAAATAGACTCTACTGGTTGGAATGCCATATATTGGACATCACATTAAAAGTTCTGTAACTGTAGAGAGATAACTGTTACCTATCAAAATATGAATCTTTCCATTTAAAGAAACAACATGGCTTCATTAATATAATTTCCTTTTCTCTTTGTCTCTTGTGCTTTTTTTTCTAATCAGAATAAATTCATGAGATAAGGAAGAGGATGGCGTCTAGAGTAAATACCAGTTTCACTTTGATTCCTAACCAGAAATATAGACGTAGTAATCGTCGATCCAGCTATTTTTCCAACACCTTTGACCCAGATTCTCAGCCCTTATCAACGCTTGGAAATTTTAAAGCCTTGCCATTGGAAATGTTCCAAATAATTCTAAAATATTTGTCAGGTGAGGTTTGGCGACTATAAATAGGCAACATGGACACTGAAATATTTTATTTTCCCCAAGAAGTAGTTTGTCATCTTAGACCCTGCTAGAATGCTAATGGTGTTCAGTTCAGTTCAGTTCAGTCTCTCAGTCATGTCCAACTCTTTGTGACCCCATGGACTGCGGCATACCAGGCCTCCCTGTCTGTCTTCACATTTAGTTTATTTTTTTAAATTTCATCATTGTTAGGTAAGTGGTACTCAGAGAAAATATGATACTCAGACTCCTTAAAGTATGCTTCTAATTATAATGACATGGTAATTTGACTGTTACATCCCCAAATGTTTCTAATTCATTGAGAACGAGATTTCAAACAATTTTAAGATTTTTCCCTTTTCCCCCCTTTAATTATTTATTATAGTAGTAGTATTAATGAGCTAACCTGTAAGTTCATAGACTGCTAATAGTGATGTTCTTGTATTTAAGCCATTCACATATATGTATATATATATGTTTCTTTTCATAGTGAAGGATATCAGCATGCTAAGCATGGTGTCCAAAACAGTCAGCCAACACGTTATTAATTATATCTCAACCTCAGCAGGAAGCAAAAGACTTTTACTACAGGATTTTCATGACCTTGAGCTGCCTGACAGAGAAGACACCACTATGTTGGAACACTACAGATCTCTAGGTAATTTATGTAATATAATGAGAATTGTAACAGATAAAGAACTATACTTAATTAAGGGGGTTTTATTATGCAATTCTATAAGGCCTGTGGGAAATGGAATACTTCCTATTTCCATGACACTTTACTCTTCCAGTGTGAGGACTTTCCCTTAACAGCAATCCTTTTGTTTATTGTTTAGTTGCTCAGTTGTGTCCAACTCTTTGGGACCCTGTGGACACCAGGGTTCCTGTCTTTCAGAATCTCCTGGAGTTTTCTCAAAGTCTTGTTGGTGATGCCATCCAACCATCTCATCCTCTGTCACCCTCTTCTCCTGCTGCCCTAAGTCTTTCCCAGCCTCAGGGTCTTCTCCAGTGAGTCAGCTCTTCGCATCAGGTGGCCAAAGGATTGGAGTTTCAGCTTCAGCGTCAGTCCTTCCAATGACTATTCTGGGTTGATTTCCTTCAGGATTGACTGTTTTGATCTTGCTGTCCAAGGAACTCTCAGGAGTCTTTTCCAGCACCACAATTCCAAAGCATCATTTCTTTGGTGCTCAGACTTCTTTATGGTCCAGTCTCACATCCCTGCATGACTACTGGAAAAACCATAGTTTTGACTGTACAGACCTTTGTCAGCAAACTGTGATGTCTCTGCTTTTTAATACACTGTCTAGGTTTGTCATAACTGTTCTTCCAAGGAGCAAGCGTCTTTTAATTTCATGACTGCAGTCATCATCCACAGTGATTTTGGAGCACAAGGAAAGAAAGTCTGTCACTGTTTCCACTATTTCCCCATCTATTTGCCATGAAGTGATGGGACTGGATGCCGTGATCTTCATTTTTGAATGTTGAGTTTTAAGTCAGCTTTTTCACTTTCCTTTTTCACCTTGATTAAGAAACTTGATCAGTTCCTCTTCGCTTTCTGCCACTGGGGTGGTGTTACCTGCATATCTGAGATTATTGCTGTTTCTCCCAGCAGTCATGATTTCAGCACGGGGTTCATCCAGCCCAGCATTTCACATGATGCATATAAGTTAATTAAGCAGGGTGATAGTATACAGCCTTGACGTACTCCTTTTTGAATTTTGAACCATTCTGTTGTTTCATGTCCAGTTCTAACTGTTGCTTTTTTCCCTGCATACAGATTTCTCAGGAGATGGGTAAGGTGGTCTCATATTCCCATCTCTTTCAGAATTTTCCACTTTGTTGTGATCCACACAGTCAAAGGCCCTACTGCAATCAATGAAGCAGAAGCAGATGTTTTCCTGGAATTCCCTTGTTTTCTCTATCATCCAGCAAATGTTGGCAATTTGATTTCTGGTGCCTCTGCCTTTTCTAAATCCAGCTTGTACATCTAGATGTTCTCGGTTCACATACTGTTGAAGCCTAGCTTGAAGGATTTTGAGCATAACCCTGCTAGCATGTGAAATGAGTGTGATTGTTAGGTAGTTTGAACATTCTTCGGCATTGCCCTTCTTTGGGACTGGAATAAACACTGACCTTTCCGAGTCCAGTGGCCACTGCTGAGTTTCCAAATTTGCTGGCATATTGAGTGCAGCACTTTAACAGCATTATCTTTTAGGATTTGAAATAGCTCAACTGGAATTCTGTCACCTCCACTAGCTTTGTTTGTAGTAGTGCTTCCTAAGGCCCGCTTGACTTCACACTTCAGGATGTCTGGCTCTAGGTGAATGGTCATACCATTGTGGTCATCCGGGTCTTTTAAGACCTTTTTTGTACAGTTCTTCTGTGTATGCTTGCCACCTCTTCTGAATCTCTTCTGCTTCTCTTAGGTCCATACCATTTCTGTCCTTTATTATGGCTTCTTTACATGAAATGTTGCCTTGGTATCTCTAGTTTGCTTAAAGAGATTAGTCTTTCCCATTCTATTGTTTTCCCCTATTTCTTCACATTGTTCCTTTAAGAAGACTTTCTTATCTCTCCTTGCTATTCTTTGGAACTCTGCATTCAGATGGGTGTATCTTTTCTTTTTTCCTTTGCCTTTCACTTCTCTTCTTTTTTCAGCTATTTGTAAGGCCTCCTCAGACAGCAGTCCCTTACATTATCTTTAAAGATGAGAATGCACTTTAAAGTGTCTGTCCTTGTGACTTCATGTGGACACAATGTCACTGAAGCTTATCATCTGGTGGCTTACCAGTTTAGGAAATTGATGTGTTTCTATGCTTTACTTTGTGTGGATATGATGAGTTTTATCTCTGTATTTCTTTTCCTTTTCAACCATAATCTAGTTCTTAAAATATAAAGTAAATATATTATTGTGGAAAATCACTTATTCTGTTATCAGAAACAATGGTTTCCTCTCTTAAGGATGCTATGCATTTACTAATAAATCATTATACTATTATTAAATTAACTTTAGCAAACCAAGTTGTGGACGGTTTCTTCCCTGGATTTGTAATCATTTATATCTTTCATCCCATTCATTGATTTCATTCTTCCTGAGTGCTAAAATAAAATTCTAATTTTGACTTGACTTAATGACACCAGTTTAATTATGAACCTACCTGTAGTTAATCAAAACATGGCAATGAAACAAAATATCTGATGTTGAGAGTAAGTTAAGTGCATATTACCTTTTAGTAGCCCAAGGATGCCTAGTTTTTAAATAATGAGATAAGACTGCATAGATGTGAAATACATCAAACTGTATTTGATAAGTATACTTAATAAGACTAAATGAAAAGTATGTGATTTAGTTACAGTGTTATTGCTTTCAGTACTTATGGTTAAGCTTAGTAAAGCTTGCAAAAGAATACATCAATTACTTTTTGCCACTTATGGTAAATATCTTTTTTCAAACATCATCAGTTGTGGAGGAAGTGGTACTTGGGAAAAGCTTATTCTTTAGTTTAATTAGAAAGAATTTTTTCTCCCTGATCAGGCTCAATTGCATAAACAAACACACAAACAAAAAGCATTAAGACAATTATGTGGATAATTCAGTTAAAAATACAGATATGTGTTGATCTTTAAAGGTAGCTTTTAAATATGGTTTTATTCGTGTAATGATTTTAACCTTCCATTTAAATTTTGTGCAGACAGCTAGCTTATGACGGATAAATGTTTGATGTACTTACCATTTCCTCACATTGCCATTCCTCTGTTCTTGTTTTCCGACATTAACATTTTCAGAATTCTGCATTCTGAGGTTTATACATTTTAATTTGCTGCTTCATACAAAACAGAGCAGATGGGCAGTGTGAAAAGAACAGTACATCTGATCTATTTTAGTGAAAAGAAATTAAAGAAGTTGGTCTCTAAAGGGTATAACAGAGCACCTGTGTTAAAAAATAAATAAGTCAACCAGAATTGGTTTTTATGGGAAATTGCAACCCTTAAAAATAGGCATTCTACATTTTAAGAAACAACCAGCATGCAATTAGAGTTTACAATTCCCCAACTATGATATGCCTTGAGACTGGATGCCAGAACATGAAAGGAAAAGAACTCAGCCTGAAAACCAAACACTGAAAATGTCTTTTTATGTACAAAAATAAGAAGTTTATCTTTAAAATGCAATCCTGGTAATGTGTTGCCCAAACATAGCAACTTCTAAAAATAAGTTCAATTCCCATAGATTCTACAGAATTTATATATAAAGTTTTTTATATTATGTAAAAAAGTAAATGCAGAGAAGATGAAGACTAAAGAAAGCCATGATATTCAGGTATGCGTTTTCTTACCATATATCTTATTTTTAGTTTGAGGATATTTGCCCTTACAGGAATGTTAACAATATATTGCCATTTTAGGAGAACAGAACACTTAAAGTTAGAGAAAACAAATCATACACTTCCTGTCACTGTAGTTCAAGTTACATAGCTCACTGGGAAATTAAAGGCTTTAAAAAAAAAAATGTAAACACAAAATTCTATACATTCTTAACATGCAAGCCCCATAAAAGGATATCTTTAAAGAAAGAAATAAATATTTCATCCAAACTGGATACTTTCTGCGAGGGAAAAAAGCCTTCTAATCTCTGAAATTTCTAGTACTTATGACTAAGTTTTTGTACAGTATTTGGAGAAAAGAATACAAAATCTCTTCTCTCACTCTTTCCATTAGCAACTCTTAAAACATTTTCCCTTGTGGACATGAGGTTAATTTTAAGAGATACAGGAAAAAAAAGAGATACTGGAATATGTTTTCTATGGAATAAAGACAGTGGAGTTTCCCAATTGTGTTTTGTATTTGGTTATTGTTGTCTTTTAGGGGCTTCCCTTGTAGCTCAGTGGGTAAAGAATCTGCCTGCAATGCAAGAGACCCGGGTTTGATGCCTGGGTCAGGAAGATCCCTTGGAGAAGGAAAGGGCAACCCACTCCAGTATTCTTACCTGGAGAATCCCATGGACAGAGGAGTCTGGCAGGCTATAGTCCATGGAGTTTAAATTGAAATACTTTCCTAAATCTATTCTATAGCACCAATTTCACAATTTTTTGTAAGATTTCATGTCATAGCCTCTTGGGTGAATACCAGAGTCATCCTTGGTAAACACCATGTATTACAAGTATTGTGCACCCTTCCTCCCAAACTTCCCCTTAAAAACAACTGATATCAACTCACAGTCCACTATGGTACATCTCACTTTCAGGGAACATTATGCTGTGAGTTATAGATATTCTTAAGTTAGTTACATTAATGTTGTTTTTTTCATGTGTTTCTTTACTTTCTCAGGTCTGCTATTTAAAAGATGTACGTTGCTGCTACCCACAAAGGAAAGACTAAAGTACATTCACAAGATACTTGCAGATGTAAGATCATACTTCTAAATTAGTCACAATCTTGATTTCCAGTAAAGGTGTTTTATTATTAATTATCTTATACTCATGTTAAATCTGTATTTATTTTCATGGAATTTCATGAATTAGTACTAGAAATTGATTGATGATAATTAATACTTTACCAAGTACTCAGATTATGAAACACCAAAATATAGTTAGGAGTATTTTCACTCTCAAGTTTATTAGGTTATCAGAGTAGTAAAAGTATTTTTACCTCGTGGGAATTCTGAAGATGTTTTAAAGTGATGATGTAGATATTTTATTAAAATGAAAATAATTTCCAAGTGTTAACATTTTACTGTTTAAATATTAAAAGCATTTTTAATATATAAAATGACAAACCTTTTATGATAATTTATGACTTGGAAATGTGTATTAATGTATTAGGGCATAATCTCTGTTAGACATAGAGTTTTGTTATATAAGTCCAAATATATATCTACTATTGCTGATTCAGTTTTACACTCAATAGTATGCAAACTGTTTCCACTGGCTTTTTTCATGTCAGTGTTTGCATTAACTTCAGCCTCTATGTTATTGCAGCAACTTCCAATATGATCTTCCTGCCATTCATTTCTTCACTCCCCAGGACATTCTGTATGCTGAATCACTTTCATCATTTAATTTTCTTGCTTAAAAATCTTTCAGTGGTTACTCAATTTCATCACAATAAGGTCCAAAGTCCACAGGTGGTATTTAGGTTCCCTTTGACAGGGGCTTCCCTGGTGGCTTAGAGGGTAAAGCGTCTGCCTGCAATGCAGGAGACCTGGGTTCAATCCCTGAGTTGGAAAGATCCTCTGAGAAGGAAATGGCAACCAACCCACTCCAGTACTCTTGCCTAGAAAATCCCGTAATCGGAGGAGCCTGAGAGGCTGCAGTCCATGGGGCCACAAAGAGTTGGACATGACTGAGCGACTTCACTTGACAGTGCAAGCTTAATTCCTACTATCTTGAGCATGACTAAGCTGCTCATATCTTTCTTTTTATTTTTACCTCTATACAATTTTCCCTTTATTGTTTCCTTACCAATACTGTCTTTTCATTATATTTGAATCCCACTCAAAAACATTACTTGTTTTACATCCTTCATAAGCTTTTTAAATCATTCTCAGAATGATCCTTTCCCTGATTTCATCATGTCTGATATGTTTATTTGGTCATTGTAGCATTTATACATATTCTAACCTGAAATGTAAAAATAACTTCAGGTGTGTGTATTGGCCTTAATAAATTGTGAGCTCCTTGAGGCAGAGACTTTGTTTTATACTTCTTTCATAATCCTCCACCTGTGTAACATGATGCTAATCAGTTATATAGTGTTTTAGTTATTTTCAGTTAAGATTGAAAAAGGTCATTGCATATTTCCACTTAATTTGAATGTCAAATCATTGTACAGTTCCACTGAAAAGGAGGAATTAATAGTTGTTCTCTTTATAGGTTTCCTGTTTTAAATTCAATGGATGTGCAGCTCCTTTGCAATGTGTAGGATTATTATGTTATGGCATATTTTTACAGGTACATTTTTAATTTACTGAAAGAAGAAAAAGTTCTTTTTGAACTGTTAATAAGTAGAGTGTGTAATCTGTCTGTCTGTAAAATAATAAAAGTGATAATAATCTAAAAAGAAAACAAAATAACATTGTAAAGTTTTGAGAATGTGTTAATATGTTTCCCACCTCAGGTTTTCTTCTTGGATTTCTCACTAGTAAGAAATGTTTAACATTTATATGCTCTATACCAGTGTCCTTGAAGTTTCCAGCCAATTGTAATGACTGGAAATATTGTGGGGTACAGAGTGTGGATGTGTAATGAATTTTAAGTCTTGGGCTAGTTATTGGGATGTGATTTTAGAAATCAACTGTATTTTAAAAATTGTGACTATGGGAAATGATAGATACAACTGATTTTATTATGGGGCTTCCCAAGTGGTACTTGTGGTAAAGAACCTGCTTGCTGAAGCGGGAGACAAAAAAGACCCTGGTTCGATCCTTGGGTTGGGAAGTTCCCCTGGAGAAGGGCATGATAACCTGCTCCAGTATTCTTGTGTGGAGAATACCATGGATAGAGACGCTTGGCAGGCTACAGTCCATGGGGTTACAGAGTCGGATATGGAGTGCAACACCTCAGGCTTCGTTGTCCTTCACTATCTCCCGGAGTTTGCTCAAATTTATGTCCATTAAGACAGTGATGCCATCTAACCATCTCATCCTCTGCCGCCCCCTTCTCCTTTTGCTTTCTCAGCATCAGGATCTTTTCCAATGAGTCGGCTCTTTGCATCAAGTAGCCAAAGTATTAGAGCTTCAGCATCAGTCCTTCTGATGAATATTCAGGGTTGATTTCCTTTAGGATTTATTGGTTTGATCTCCTTGAAGTCCAAGGGACTCTCAAGAGTCTTTGCCAGCACCACAATTGAAAGCATCATTTCTTTGACACTCAGCTTTCTTTCTGGTCCAACTCTCACATCTGTACATGACTCCTGGAAAAACCATAGCTTTGACTATGTGGACCTTTGTCAGCAAAGTGATGTCGCTGCTTTTTCTTACACTGTATAGGTTTTTCCTAGTTTTGTTTCCAAGGAGCAAGCATCTTTTAATTTCATGGTTGCAGTCATTGTCCACAGTGACTTCAGAGCCCAAGAAAAGAAAATCTGTCACTGTTTCCACTTTTCCCCATCTATTTGCCATGAAGTAATGGAACTGGATGTCATGATCTTCTTTTTTTACAATGCTGAGTTTCAGGCCAGCTTTTCACTCTCCTCTTTTGCCCTCATCAAGAGGCTCTTTAGTTCCTCTTCGCTTTCTGCCATTAGAGTGGTATCATCTGCTTATCTGAGGATGTTGATATTTCTTCCAGCAATCTTGATTCCAGATTGGGATTTATCCAGCCTGGTGTTTCAAATGATGTACTCTGCATAGAAGTTAAATAAGCAAGATAACAATATACAGTCTTTATATATATACACAGGCTGTATATACAATATACGGTCATACTCCTTTCCCAGTTTTGAACCAGTCTGTTGTTTCATGTCTGGTTCTAACTTGGTTCTTGACCTGCATACAGTTTTCTCAGGAAACAGGTTAGGTGATCTGGTATTCCCATTTCTTTCAGAATTTTCCACAGTTTGTTGTGATCCACTTAGTGTAGTTAGTGAAGCAGAAGTAGATGTTTTTCTGGAATTCCCTTGTTTACTCTATGATCCAGCGAATATTGGCAATTTGGTCTCTGGTTCCTCTGCTTTTTCTAAACCCAGCCTGTATACCTGGAATTTCTCGGTTCACATACTGCTGAAGCCTAGCTTGAAGGATTTTGAGCATAACCTTGCTAGCATGTGAAATGAGTACAATTGTTAGGTAGTTTGAACATTCTTTGGCATTGCCTCTCTTTGGGACTGGAATGGAAATCGACCTTTTCCAGTCCTGTGGCCACTGCTCAGTTTTCCAAATTTGCTAGAATTTTGAATGCAGCACTTTAACAGCATCATCTTTTAGGATTTGAAATAGCTCAACTGGAATTCAATCACCTCCACTAGCTTTGTAGTAATGCTTCCTAAGGCCCACTTGACTTCACACTTCAGGATGTCTGGCTCTAAGTAAGTGACCACACCATCTGTTTATCTGAGTCATTTATACCTTTTTTGTATAGTTCTTTGTATTCTTGCCACCACTTCTTAATCTCTTCTGCTTCTCTTCGATCCTTACCATTTCTGTTCTTTATTGTGCCCAAACTTGCATGAAATGTTCCTTGATATCTCCAATTTTCTTGAAGCGATTTCTAGTCTTTCCAGTTCTACTGGTGTCCTTTATTACTTTGTACTGTTCACTTAAGAAGACTTTCTTATCTCTCCTGGCTATTCTCTGGAACTCTGCATTCATTTGGGTATATCTTTCCCTTTGTCCCATGCCTTTCGCTTCTCTTCTTTTCTCAGCTATTTGTAAAGCCACCTCAATCACTTTGCCTTCTTGCTTTTCTTTTTGTTTGGTTTTGTTTTTTCTTTAGTTTTGGTTACCACTCCCTGCACAATGTTACAAACCTCAATCCATAGTTCTTCAGGAACTCTGTCTGCCAGATCTAATCCCTTGAATCTGTTCATCACCTCCACTGTATAGTCATAAGGGATTGATTTAAATTCTACTGTAGTCTGAAACTAAGCCATGGTATGGTTGTGAGTCAGATATCTAAAGTTGTGCTCTAGGGTTTGAGCCTTACCTTGTTATTTTCCTCATAACTGTCAGAGGTCAGGATTCAATACCGTTTAGTTCTCTGAAAAGAGACCCTCAATGCAATCACAAAGAAATTGGATTTTGAAGCATTTCTAGGTTTTGTTTAGTATAAAATTTCCTATGAATTTTAACAGTCCCATACTGGATAAAAATTGCACATCACCCTGATTTTGTGCTGCAACAGTTGATGATCATAAGGCAATAGTGACTTATGTTTTGATTTGATGGTTTGAATATCTGCAATGTTTCCTTTATTTTATCGTTCTCAGACCTTAACAGCAGGTTGGGATGAACTCGAGTGCCATCGTGTTTATAATTTCTTATGTGAGCTGACTCATCTGTCCCGTAAGATGCAGACAGTTGTCTGCAGCAAACCAGGTAAAGAACTAAAATTCAGAGATAACATTATACAGAGATTAAAATAGAAAAAAATAATATATTTCTAAAGTGTATTTTAAAATAAACTGCAGTGTTTATTTGTAGAAAGAGGATGAAGAGATGTAAGGGAATGATAAACACTAAATCAGATAGTGAGGCAGAAGTGGCCTCTAACTACAGACAGAGATGAGCTCAGAGGGTCTTCAACCATATTAATAATATTTTATTACTTAAACTGGTGGAGGATACAAAGGTGTTCATTATAATATTCTTGAAACCTTTATATATACCTGAAATATATTTTAAAAATTAAATCTATAATTTAGCAATGTCATTCTGAGTAACTCCCACAGTGTGCACAAGGAGACATGTATAAGAATGAACATTACAGGGAAGACTGCCAACAACCTAATGCCTGTTGTCAAGAGAATGGATAAATGAATTGTGGCATATTTATACAATTAAAAACCATTAATAGTTAAAATGAGTTAACTAGAGCCATGTGTATTTTAAATATGGATAAATCTCAAAATATAACTTGAGAGAAAAGGCTACCAAACAATACTTTTAATATGATACCATTTATATACATATTAAAAACATGTAAAATAGTTCTATGTATTCTTTATGGTTATATACATATGTAAAAAAATATAAGAACATAGTTGGGAGTTATGATAGTTAATTTTGTGTGTCAACTTTGGTAGTCCATGGTACCCAGATATTTAATCAAACATTATTCTAGATGTTTGAAATTATTCTTTAGAAAAGATTGACAGTTAACTCAGTAGACTTTGAGTAAAGCAGATTACCCTCCATAATGTGGGCGGGCCTCATCCAATCACTTGAAGGCTTTAATAGAAAATGACTCTTCTCCCCAAACAAGAAAGAATTCTGCCAGCAGACTGTCTTTGGACTTGAATTAGAAGTCCCTGCCTTGTTGGAGCCTGCCAACCTACCCTGTAGATTATGGACTTGCCAAGCTTCAGTGATCTGCATAAGCAAGACAAATCCTATGTATATATACACATCCTGCTACTTTTGTTTCTCTAGAAAGCACTGATTAATACAGCAGGAACAAAACCCAATTCAAGATGGTGATTATCTCTAGGGAAGAAGGGAATTGGGACTGATAAACAGGAAGTTTTAACTGTATGAATAATGTTTCATTTTTTTTTAAATTCTGAAGCAAATATAACAAGATTTGACAAAACTAGATGATCAGTATACAGTGTTTGTTATAGTATCTCTGTTTTTCTGTCAGCTTAAAATATTTTATTATGAAACAAATCATGGCAGACTTTTTTAAGGTAGTTATAGAAGCCCAGTGAAACAATAGCAAAATTAATTTATCATGTCCTTCTCTTGATCAGAAAGCTTTATTAGTTCCCTCAATAACCTCAGATATGCAGATGACACCACCCTTATGGCAGAAAGTGAAGAGGAGCTAAAAAGCCTCTTGATGAAAGTGAAAGAGGAGAGCAAAAAAGTTGGCTTAAAGCTCAACATTCAGAAAACGAAGATCATGGCATCTAGTCCCATCACTTCATGGGAAATAGATGGGGAAAGAGTAGAAACAGTGTCAGACTTTATTTTGGGGGGCTCCAAAATCACTGCAGATGGTGACTGAAGCCATGAAATTAAAAGACGCTTACTCCTTGGAAGAAAAGTTATGACCAACCTAGATAACATATTCAAAAACAGAGACATTACTTTGCCAACTAAGGTCCGTCTAGTCAAGGCTATGGTTTTTCCTGTGGTCATGTATGGATGTGAGAGTTGGACTGTGAAGAAGGCTGAGCGCCGAAGAATTGATGCTTTTGAACTGTGGTGTTGGAGAAGACTCTTGAGAGTCCCTTGGACTGCAAGGAGATCCAACCAGTCCATTCTGAAGGAGATCAACCCTGGGATTTGTTTGGAAGGAATGATGCTAAAGCTGAAACTCCAGTACTTTGGCCTCCTCATGCGAACAGTTGACTCATTGGAAAAGACTCTGATGCTGGGAGGGATTGGGGGCAGGAGGAGAAGGGGATGACCGAGGATGAGATGGCTGGATGGCATCACCGACACGATGGACGTGAGTCTGAGTGGACTCCAGGAGATGGTGATGGACAGGCAGCCCTGACGCACTGCGATTCATGGGGTCGCAAAGAGTCGGACACGACTGAGCGACTGAACTGAACTGAACTGAACTGAATTGATATCATCCCTGGTAGTTCAGCAGGTAAAGAATCTGTTTGCAGTGCAGGAGACTTTGGTTTGATTCCTGGGTCAGGAAGATCCCCTGGAGAAAGGGTAGCTACTTCTCCAGTAGTGGAAATGCTACCCACTCCAGTATTCTTGGGTTTCCCTGGTGGCTCAGTTGGTAAAGAGTCCTCCTGCAATGTGGGAGACCTGGCTTTAATCCCTGGGTTTGGAAGATCCCTTGGAGGAAGGCATGGCAACCCACTCCAGTATTCTTACCTGGAGAATCCCCATGGACAGAGGAGCATGGTGGGCTGCAGTCCAAGAGGTTGCAAAGAATCGGACACAACTGAGGGACTAAGCACACTAAGCAATTGATATCTTCCAAGTCCAAACTATCCTGCTCTTCATATACTAACCCTAACCTACATTTCCAAGCTTACTGCCTACTGCTCTTTGTCAGTTTGACACAAGGATATTGCTCTGTATCACGCATTCCTCTTACACATTTCTGCCTCATACCTTTCATTCATTCTCTTTTTCCTGAAATGCCATGTCTCCTTTTCATCCTTTAAGACCCAGTTTACTTGCTCTTTCCTGATCTCCCTAGACCTGCAATAATCTCTCTCCTCTAAACTTCTGAGCTGCTTGACTTAACACATCAAGAAATACTTATTTACACATGGCCTTGGTGTGAGGGCTTCCCTGGTGGCTCAGAAGTGTCTGCCCGCAATGTGGGATATCCAGGTTCAATCCCTGGGTTGGGAAGATCCCTTGGAGAAGGAAGTGATCCCCTAGAGAAGGAAATGGCAACCCACTCCAGTGTTGTTGCCTGGAGAATCCCATGGAGGGAGGAGCCTGGTAGGCTACAGTCCACAGGGTTGCAAA
Organism: Budorcas taxicolor; assembly: GCF_023091745.1. Classification (NCBI taxonomy): domain Eukaryota; kingdom Metazoa; phylum Chordata; class Mammalia; order Artiodactyla; family Bovidae; genus Budorcas; species Budorcas taxicolor. The sequence goes on along the minus strand of NC_068928.1, from coordinate 39,230,844 downwards.
GAGCTGGACACGACTGAGTGACTTCACTTGCACTCTTTTTTTGGTGTGTTGGTAGACTTTCCATTTACACCTATGTATAAGTAAGTAGATCATAAGTAGTATAAGAATATAAAATGTAAAATGGTGTCACCACCATGGAAAACAGTTTGGTCATTCCTCAAAAAACTAAATGTAGAGTTACATATGACCCAGTAATTCCACTCCTAGGCACCTAACTAAGGAAACTGAGAGCAGGAACTTGAACAAATACTTGTACAACAGAATTCACTGAAACATTATTTTCAATGACCAAAACCAGGAAACAACCCAAGTGTTCATCAATAGATGAATGGATAGACAAAATGTGGCATATATATATACAGTAGAATATTATTCAGTCATAAAAAGGAGTGAAGTTTCTGGCCACACCATGTGGCTTGCAGGATCTTAGTTCCCTTCCCAGATATCGAACCTGGGCCCCAGCAGTGGAAGCACAGAATCCTAACCCTTGGACCACCAGGGAATTCACAAGAGTGAAGTTTTGATATAGGCCACAACATGGATGACCTTTGAAAACACATGAAGTGAAATAAGTCAGACACAAAAGGACAAATATTGTATGGTTCCACATCTGTGAGGCACCTAGAACAGGCAAATTCATAAAAACAGAAAGTAGATTAGAGGATACCAGGAACTGGGGGGAGAGGGGAATGGAGAGTGATTGCTTAATGGTTACAGAGTTTCTGTTTGAGGTGAGAATAAGTTTTAGATAGGGTAAGAGTGATAACAGTTGAACAACATTATGAATATAATTGATGCCACTAAATTTTGTACTTTAAAAATGGTTAAAATAGCAAATTTTAGATTATATATATATTTTACTACAATTTAAGAAAATTTAATATATCAAAAACTGTTGAATTATATATATTAAATTATATGCATTAAAGTTATATGGTATATAAATTATATGTATATTCCAATAAAGTTGTTTTTAAAAATACATGAGATACCATTTTATATCCACTTGGATGGCTAGAACCAAAACATCAGAGAGCAATTGTTGGTAAGTGTGTGGGGCAGTTGGAGCCCTGATACACTGCTGGCCAGAATGCAAAATGGTACAGCCACTTTGGAAAACACCCTGGCAGTTCTTCAAATGATTAAATATAGAGTTACCATATGACCAAGCAATCTTATTCCTAGGTATATCCTCTAGAGAAACATATTCATACAGAAGCTTGTAAATGAATGTTAATAGCAGCATTATTCATAAGAGCCAAAAGGTAGAGACAACCATCAATGGGTGAATAAACAAAATGTGGCCTATCTATATGATGGAATATTATCTGGCTATAAGAAAGCATGAAGTATTGATACATGCTGTAACATGGATGAACCTTGGAAACATGATTTGGAAAGAAGCCAGTCACAAAAGACCATCTACTATATAACTTCATTCATATCAAAGTTCAGAATAGGGACATCTATAGAGACAGAAAGTAGTGGTTAGTGCTGTGGGTGATAAAGGACAGAGGGATGGGAGAGGTATAGTTAAAAGAGCAGGGCTTCTTTTAGAGGTAATGACGATGTTCTACAATTTACTTGGTGATAGCTGCATATATCTATGAATATACTGAAAAAAAGTTGAATTGTATATCCTTTAAATTGGTAAGTGTTATGGTATGTAAATTGTATACCAGTAAAGTTGTTTTAAAAAGTAGTTTCTTGATAATCTAAAATTTTTACAGAGTAAATGAAGTAACACTCTCAGTACAAAGCATATTAGTGATGTATGTCTTTGATCTATCCAATTATGCATTTCAATCTAAGAAGAATGCTTTGCAATTCTTTTGTCTTCATAGGAAGCGCCCGAAAACTGGAATTAAGGATCAGACTTTTCTGTAGGAATGTACTGCTTGATCATTGGACCCATCGAAGTGATTCTGCATTTTGGTTGACACGTATATTGAAACCGTGGCCAATGGTGAATCAGGCAAGATTACTGTATATCATCTTCGGACCTGTATCTCCTCAAGATGGTGAGCATCTATTTCTTAGGGATGTATGTTTCAAAGCTGGTTAATTACTTTTACTTTAGGAAACATCATTTTGTGCCTGCTTAGTTCATCATTCTTTTTTTGGGGGGGGGGGGTATCATTAGTTATTATAAAAGAGAACCATGGAAATTATTTACATGATGAAAGATTTCAGAACTTCAGTGGAATGGGCAGCTTCACATGATGCCATTTCAATTTCAGTCAACATATTTCCCAAGAATGTCACCACTGTAAATAAGAAATAGTCTTTGTTGTCTGGAACTACTTTGGTGCCTCCATATTCTGGGAGAACTTTTTATCTCCAACTTTCATGCTAACTGGTTGAATCTGTCCACCTTTTCCTTTAGAGCTGGATCCAACAGCTACTACTATTGCTTGCAATACTTCTCCTTGTGATTTTTCTGGAAGCATAATGCCTCCTTTGGTTACAGTTTCGGCTGCACTTCTTTCAACTAATACATGACTCCAGCTGCCACAGTTCATACTCTTGCCGTGTGAACAAAAGAAATATATTCATCCAAGCAAATGTAGTGTAATGTAGTATACAGTTTTATCCACTTTAGTTATTAAGAATGATGAGAGGTCTCTCCTTGCGGCTGCAGCGTGAGAGCAGAGACTTCTCATCATTCTTAATAACTAAAGTTCACACGGCATTATGTCAGGACTTAACCAGTTTAAAGTGTGTTGCGTAGCAGCAGGAAGTCAATCTGCAATCAAATTTTGCTTGTGTGTATAATTCAGAAAAAAATTGGTCATAGGTAAACAATAAAAAATTGACTGGATTACTCAGTTTTGATGTAAGTGTCTGGAAGATTCTGAAATACAGCATGCTCTCTTTTTGGAAGGTTATCACTAGGTTTTATTTCATTTTAGTAAGATTCTGTCAATTGTTTATTTTAGTATATTATGGATAACATTATCTTTGAACCATAAACACTGTTTTGCTTGATGAAATTACCTTTTCTTTACTTCATTTAGCTATTGTTGCTGTGCTTCATTGCATCAGTCAGAGACATTAAAATTTATACTGTTATCAGAATTGACCTTTCATTATGAAAGTAGCATGTATAAGTAATGGATTTCATTATGCAATCCAAGTTCCTTTTTAAATAATCCATATAATCTTTATCAGAGAAGCAACTATTCTGTCATAGCCTAGTTTTTGTTTCAATTATCATTCAGGACAGGTGGTTTGGCAGAAAATGATAGAAGGACCTACAGATGAATCCTGCCTGAAAAGTTTGGCTGATGCCATTAAATTGCTATATGACACAAGCACCAAAGAATGGACAGCAGATGATGTTATCAGTCTTGTAGATGAACTATCAGGTAAAAAAAAATATTTACCACATAGAGTAATGGAAGCATATTATTAGAATACAGTTATAAAATTGTAAGGACATAAAGCAATTAAAAAAATTTTTTTAAGTTATACATGCAGCTCTATCGGAAACAAATGACTTATCATCGGAAATCACTTTTTGATTTTTGAAGAGAATGCATATAATCAATTTACTTTCCTTTGGTTTCCCTTGTCAATTTTATAGATATTATTCATTGTTATTATTATTTGAAAGTTTCATTATTTTATTAGCTTAGTTATTCCCATTTTGCAATTCTCAGAAACACCTCCTACTGTTGCATAAGAGGAAAGCCCTCTCCAGTTGGTACTAAAGAGACGAAACAATGTCTCCCATTCCTGCTTCATCCTTTAGAATCTTAAGTTCTCAAGATTTCTTTCTTTTCCCAGGATTAGACTATTTGTCGGTAGACCTTTGTGGGAGAAATGTTTTGACTATATTACTAGTACATTTGTGAGAGTCACTGTGACTTGGCAATAATCTCTTTTGCCCAGTAAAGGCTGTAACTGGAAAACTAAAGCATTTTCTCCAAGATTCTCCTTTGACACTAATTGTATTTTCAATAAAGTGATATAATATTACATGTATTTAATGATCTTTACTATAGCTATTATGTAATATCTCATTAAATACTGTTTTTCCTTTAATAAAAGTGGTTCCTCGTGAGTGGCTTCTGGAGAATAATGCACGTCTCCTAATCCTAAGTGGGAACAATATCTGTTTCACTTTCATGGCTAGTAAAGCTGTGAATGGACGCACCATTGAACTGGCAAGGCTGATAGTCTTTTTGGCTTTGGTAAGTAAAAAATAAGTTTTTTCTAGCAAGTTGTTTAACATTATAGCTGACCTACCAAGAAGCTGCCATGAAGGAACTGAAATATGTACAAAACATTTTGAAAAAATAAGTATTTAAGTATATTTTTATATATACTTAAAATTTTTAAATTTATATAATAAACTATCATATTTGGAGACATTCCTTATATTAACCTCTCCCATATCTCATATCTGGATTGTCATTATACAGCTCTGCCAAGTTATATTCTTTTTTTCCCCTTAGATTCCATTTTAAAAAAATAAAGCACCCTCTATAATTTGCTCCAGGATATTTCCTGGGCATCAGGAAGAGAATGTGGAAGTGAGTGGTGGTAGAAGTGAAACAAGATTTGTAATTGCTGAAGCTAGAGAATGGATACTAAGCGTTTATAATACCATTCTCTTTACTTTTATATAGTTAAAATGTTTTTTAAAATAAAACATTAAAAAATATATTTAATGTCCCACAAATTGAGTGTTTACTATGGGCCATACACTGTGTGAGATTTTAGGACTATGGAAATTAGTAGAACAAATCCCTGACCAAAGCTGCTTACAGTCTTTTAAGACATATCAAAGTATGTATAAATAAATTCAGTGTGGGGATTTCCTGGCAGTCCAGTAGTTAGGACTTGGCACTGTCACTTCCACGGCCTGGGTTCAATCCCTGCTCAGGGAACTAGATCCCACATGCCACAACTAAGAGTGTGCATGCCTCAGCTAAAGATCCGTGTGCCGCAACAAAGCTCTGGCACGACTAAATAAGTAAATAAGTATTTTTAAAAGATGTGAAAATGTGAAGAAAGCTACCAAATTAACTGTATTCTCAATGTAAATATTTATTTTAATAAGCAGATGTCCTAAAAAAAAAAGAGAGAATTGGAATTGCATGGCTGTCTTCAGGGAACTATAAACATCTCAGTATCATTTCTGAAGGGGAAAAAGTGCAGAAGAGGAAGAGGTGGATAAGAAGGGAGGAGTTTAGATAAGAAGAGAGGGGCCAGGCAAGGAGGGTCCTGGCAGGCCATCCTGTGGAGCTTGAACCACAGTAGCCACATTGCTGACAGTTTTAGGAGACAGGGAGACACTATCAGTTTTACTTTTTGGAAGGTGACTTTGGCCTCACTCTGGCAAAAGGAATGGAGAGGAAGCCATTAGGGGTGGAGAAGCCATCTCTGATTAACATCTCAACTCTGATCATTAATTTTCTCTAAATCACTTCAGATTTGTCTTCTATCTGGTGTTCTTAAGCCACTATCTTTGTGAGGTAATTGTCTCCCTAAATAGGGAAACTCTTTGAAATCCAGAACTGTGTCACTTACTTCTTTCACAATGTCTTATACAGTGATTTATATATAATAAGTAGTCAATAAATCTTTCCTGTCAGATTAGCATTATTTGCTTATATTATTATATAGATTATTTTCATGCTGTATGTTATTTGGCTACCTGAACAATTTGCCGTTTAGAATGTTAGTAAATCAGCCTTTTTTGCTTTCAGTCAGTTTTAGCTAAAAACATGTAATCCTCATTTTATTTATTTTTTAAATAAGAGAGAAATATTCCTTATAGCTTTCAGGATGGAAAGTTAATATTATCTTAGAGGTCTCTTGCTTATTGAAATTGCCTGTTTCTCTGTCACCCTCATGGGATCCCTTGAATATAGAGGCCTTGTGTTTATGGCTTGCCATAGTATCCCCAGCTCTTAGCATGTGGTCAATAAATATTTACTGAATGAATGAGTAAATGAGCAGGAGCCTTTCTTTCTGAATGTTTAATAATTGGTGTTGCGCTTTAAGCCAGCTTTTTCACTCTCCACTTTCACTTTCATCAAGAGGCTTTTTAGTTCCTCTTCACTTTCTGCCATAAGGGTGGTGTCATCTGCATATCTGAGGTTATTGATGTTTCTCCCGGCAATCTTGATTCCAGCTTCTTCCAGCCCAGCATTTCTCATGATGTACTCATGGCATCTGGTCCCATCACTTCATGGGAAATAGATAGGGAAACAGTGGAAACAGTGTCAGACTTTATTTTTGGGGGCTCCAAAATCATTGCAGATAGTGACTGCAGCCATGAAATTTCTTCTCCTTGGAAGAAAAGTTATGACTAACCTAGATAGCATATTCAAAAGCAGAGACATTACTTTACCAACAAAGGTCCATCTAGTCAAGGCTATGGTTTTTCCTGTGGTCATGTATGGATGTGAGAGTTGGACTGTGAAGAAAGCTGAGCGCCAAAGAATTGATGCTTTTGAACTGTGGTGTTGGAGAAGACTCTTGAGAGTCCCTTGGACTGCAAGGAGATCCAACCAGTCCATTCTGAAGGAGATCGATCCTGGGATTTGTTTGGAAGGACTGATGCTAAAGCTGAAACTCCAGTCCTTCGGCCACCTCATGAGACTCATTGGAAAAGACTCTGATGCTGGGAGGGATTGGGGGCAGGAGGAGAAGGGGACGACAGAGGATGAGATGGCTGGATGGCATCACTGACTCGATGGACGTGAGTCTGAGTGAACTCTGGGAGTTGGTGATGGACCAGGAGGCCTGGCGTGCTGCGATTCATGGTGTCGCAAAGAGTCGGACACGACTGAGCGACTGAACTGAACTGAACTGAACTGAATAATTGGTGTTTGTTTGGCCGTGTGGCCTGTGGGATCTTAGTTCCCCAGCCAGGGATAGAACTCATACCCCCAGTAGTGGAAGCACAGAGTCTTAACCGCTGGACCACCAGGGAATTCCCAGTAATTGTTTTCAATATTATTTTTTTGCATTAATAGTATCCTGTAATAATCTTGAACCAGGCTTTTATTTACTTCATGCTTTTTTCCCCATAAAATTTGTACCATTTGAAAGCAAAGGAGTATTAGATATAAGAGCATTTGCCATTTATAGACTCAACATACTATGTTATTAAATTATGTTAAACTTATAAACAGTAATTGTTAATACTATTTTCAAATTCTACAACTTTCTTCACATGGAAATTTACCACAATGCTTTGTATGTCTAAACCAGGTGTGTGAGAAAGAGCTATACTCCATGGACTGGGCAGTTAAAATGATGCAAAAAGTCTGTAAAGTCTTCAGCACTCCAGTGGAAAGAAATAACTTCCTGCAGAGTGTGGCAAATGCGTTTGCATGTGCTATAATGGAAATGCTACAGTCTGTTATGTCTGGTGAGTATACACATAGATGGTACACAAGTGTGAGTAAAATGCATGCTAGTCTTCCCTTAAGACAAATATAATTCTGTATAGACTTTTATTTCTAAGCAAAGAATCGAAAAATCAGTCATTGTTAGTGTTTTCATGAGATATATTTAGTTTCTAGTATTGTCACTTTTAAAATCTGGTATTGGTTTTAATGGAAAACATAAAGTTGAAGAGTCTGCTCTGAAAGGAACCAATATAATTCTGCACAGCAAAAAATCTTAACCTGCTTACTTGACCAACTATTATAACCATCATAATAATATCCTTTATTTGTATAGTTTGCTCATTATATTATTTCACAGTTTTATTAGGTGGCAAACATTATAATTAACCCTAATTTGCCAAGGAGAAAACTAAGGCTTAGAGAAATTACCTGACTTGCCCAAGGTCATGAAGTTAGAAGCAATAAAGTATGGACCAGCATATTTTTTTTCTGATTTCTAATTCAGTGCTTTTAATATGATTCCATGATTTCAGTTGTTAACATCTAACTTAATGAAAATCACTAACTAGTCTTCTGTTACACAGTATTAGGGATAATGTGTAGTATGTTTTGAATAAATCTTATATTTAGCAACTTAACTGTCATTTTCTTTTCTCTATGTCTGTTCCTGTGTATGGCATAGGAGATGGTGATGACGACGACAGAAGCTTTATGAATTTATTCCATCTTGTGCAGGCTCAGGCTAGCTTCCATAAAGAGGTCCTGTATTTGACCATGAATGTTCTCTCTTCCTAAATACTCAGAAATCTTTGCATTTAGAGAATACCTCACTGAACTAATGATTAGAAGAGTGTTGCTTTTCCACACTCAAAGAATAGCATCCTTGGGACTTTTTATCACCTAAGTAACCTAAGAATTTAAAAGCTGCATGAAACTCTAGAAGCAACTGCTTAAATCATTATTAATATAAAAATTACAGGCAAACCCAGCCTGTATTGAGATTTCTCTAGAAAACAAGCTGTGCCTCTCAAACTAAATGGAACATTAGTGCTAAAAATTCCAGGGCCAGCTAACCCATATATGTGGATCCTCAAAGCAAGAGAAAATTCTGTTACATAATTAGAGCAGACCCAAATAGTGTGTCTGTGTTCACTTTGCTTAGATTGTATAGACATAGCCTAGAATGTTTTATGAAGATTTGCAGTATGATGTTTTGGGTTGTGCAGATATAAATCATATTTTTTTTTTACCACCTTTTTGTATGATTACAGAGAACATTCGAGAAACTTCCCTGGTGGCTCAGAGGTTAAAGCGTCTGCCTCCAATGTGGGAGACCCAGGTTCAATCCCTGGATTGGGAAGATCCCCTGGAGAAGGAAATGGCAACCTACTCCAGTATTCTTGCCTGGAGAATCCCATGGATAGAGGAGCCTGGTAGGCTACAGTCCACTGGGTTGCAAAGAGTCGGACACGACTGAGGGACTTCACTTTCACTTTCACAGAGAACATTGTGTTTGGTTCAAGTTTTTATGGATCAAAAAGCAAAGGAAGTATGTTTTTGTGTATATACAGATCCATACATATATGTGTATATATACGTGTGTATGTATATATATATGCATACCACATACACACACATGTGCAAACACACATATATGTCTTTAAGACAAATAATCTAAAAAAGTCTATAAATAGAGGATGGTATATATTAACACAATCAAATCATCTTTTATTCTTTCCTGGGGATTTGAGTAAAATGTTGCAAGTAAGGGAAAATATAAAGTGAGAGAAAGTAGCTATTCTGCTCCTAAAGCTTTTCTCCTTATTTTGAATAATAGGACTTAATGGTTCCAGCATGAATGGTTCCAGCAATCCATGAGAGAGTGAGGTTTATCTTCACTCAAGTAAATGGATTCCAAGAAGCTCCAGGACTATTTCAGTTTGACTAGTATCTGCAACCATCACTCTTACTATTAAAATAGAAAAAATAGTGCCCAATGAGCTGAAATAATGCTGGAGCCCTCCTGGATCTCCCATTTTCTTCTCCTTGGGTTTGATCACTTTACTTCTGCTGAAGATACACCCTTTCCCACTGGACTTCTCAGAGGCTGACTTTCTTTTCCTGAGCCCTTGACGCTTTAAATCATCTCTGGAGCTGATGAAGGAAAGAAAAACTAGAAGATATGGAAATTACCCACAGAATTGGGATAGAAATTGTGGGAAATTCTCAAGTTCGACAAAGAGGGTTAAGAGATTTAATAGGGTTGAGAATGAGTGAAAACTGTGGAGAAAATATGAATTGTAACAAGATTTTACTACACTTTAATAGCAAAAAGACTTACCTTTTTTTTGAGGGGTCAGAAATTAACTGCCTTTCTTTGATGGATTGTCCAACTAATTCCATCAGTAGCAGGAATTTTTTTCTCCAGAGTCTAGTATTTGTATATTTATGCACAAAGTTCTTTCTTTTATCCTGATTTCATTTTCTTCTTTTCAATTTAAGGATTCACCCACAATTAAATTATAAGGATTAAAAGTTGTCAGATACCAGAATACAAAAATAACACTTTAATTAGCTTTTTTTCCCCCTTTTCTCACTCTTTTTTCCATACGTGCTTTGGAAACCCTAATCCACTTCTTAATCAAAACACTGGTGATTCCAAATTGAGAATATTAGATTATATGGGGGAAAAAAGAAAAATTTTTAAAGGTAAAAATTTTCATATAAATAGTGACTATTTTAAATATTTTCTAGATGGATGTTAAGTTCATTGCCTTAGAGAAAGAAATTTAACATTGTGAAATTGCTTTGATTTCTTGAGTTACCAAGTCTCCACACCAGTTATTTTCAGCATGTTTACAAAAGAATAATGGCTTAATTTAAAACATTTTTTTAATCTGGATTGTGAATTGTGTTACACACTTCACCTGACATGATTGCTGCAGCAAATTTTTTTTACTCACATTATTTTGTTATTCTTAATAATTGTGAGATTATTATCTCATCCTCCCCAGAAATTTGGAACATAAGAAAATCTGATTCATTCTTTGGATACAGTAAATAAATGATATCATCTTGTTACCAATAAAAAGTAGACTGATAAATTCTTCATTTGATTATTAATAGATATAGATAATCTTTGAGACCAAAATTGCAGTTTCCTCAACTTGGCAGTTTTTTTGCTGAATACATTTGTCATCAGGAATGAAATGTGATATCAAATTTTAAAGTGGGAAATTAACTTTCAAAAGTATATATTATTATCGATAGTATTGCTGGTTAAGTGATGGTAGAGGCAGTCATATCACTACAAAACGGGAGCATTTGCAAAATGAATAGCCTAAAAACAGTGGGGGACTGTCTGTCCACTTCTAACCCACTCTAGAACAGTCATGATAAAATAATGATGTAAATTGTCAACAGGTCAGATAATTTATCCTGTACCTCTTTCTAAACTACGAGATTAACCTGGGTTTCTAGCTTTTTCCTCTTTTGATAATGATTTCCTCAGTCTCTTTTGAGCTTGATTTATAGGATGGTTTTTATTTCCACTAGAAGACAAACTTAACAAAACATCATCATATTTATCTTTACTATTGTTTCTAAACACAGACATCACACCACAATAACACTAATAACAATCTAATGACACTCATTTTCTTAGAGACTAAAGTTTCTATCTTGTGAGAAATACTCTGTGCCTTATGAAACTATAGAACTTTTATCATTAATACTTTCTTAGATAATTCCTTCGCATGCTGTGCTGACCCTTCAACTTTATCATCTTCACAATGTAGTACATACTGTACTTGGAAGGCCACTCAGGAAGCTCAAGCAACTGTTCTATCAGGTGGCTCTCCATAACAAGAACAACTCGCACCTGATTTCATACTTTATCCATCCCTTCATGGCTTAGTTGGTGCTTCCAGTTCTTCTGTTAATAACAAGATATTTTATTGCCAGGATAATTATTCACCTTTGGAGATTAGAGCAAGCATGAGGTGCCCAGTAAAAGGTGTAACTGGAAAAACCACATTATGTCAATAAAAAGCAAACCTGAGCCTCTTTGTGCAATGATTACTCAAGAGTTAATTGCCTAAGTGAATAATACTCAATTATATGATTACATGGAGAAGGCAATGGCACCCCACTCCAGTACTCTTGCCTGGAAAATCCCATGGGTGGAGGGGCCTGGAAGGCTGCAGTCCATGGGGTCGCTGAGGGTCGGACACGACTGAGCGACTTCACTTTCACTTTTCACTTTAATGCATTGGAGAAGGAAATGGCAACCCACTCCAGTGTTCTTGCCTGGAGAATCCCAGGGACAGCGGAGCCTGGTGTGCTGCCATCTCTGGGGTCACACAGAGTCAGACATGACTGAAGTGACTTAGCAGCAGCAGCAGCATATGATTACAGATTTGCATGTCAATATTGTAAAGGATAAAAGCACAATTTTCCCACAAAAACTTGTTTTGTTATTTGATACCATACTAGCATTAGGACTCCTTTACCAGTTCCACTAGCAGGCAGCTCTGAAAGCTGTACGAGATCAGGTGATGGACATATGCTCCTTGGCTTATTGAGACATCACTCACATAGGAAAGGTGACCCGACAGGCAGCTGTATTGGACAGTCTTTTCTAAAAAACGTCTTTTAAAAAAAATGTCCCAGAGGACTAGGAACACATTTTTTCCATCAAGAAAGCAAATACAACTCCAGAAAATTCCTCAAGTAACTAGACTTAAAAAAAAAAACAACTTAGTTTATCCCTTGAAAATTTTTTACATTTAATAAGATTAATAATTGTAGATTTTCTAAGATCACTGTTTTCTTAAAAGTGCACAAAACTGAAAAATATTCATTGTTAAAGTATTGTATTTATGGTGAACTATCTTTATACATATTTGGTAAATTTTATTTGTTATTAATGTTAATAAAATACAATTAGAAACATTTCTTGTTCAGAGTTTGTCTTTATGCAAACCACTGAGCATGTAATGCCTTAAGATTTTTTTTTGTATTTTAAAAATTAAATGTTTTAAGTTGATGTATAACATTATATAAATTACAGGTGTACAATATGATTCACAAATTTTAAAGATTATACTCCATATATAGTTATTATAAAATATTTGCTATGTAATTCCTTTAAATTATTTCATGTGGAAAAACATTTTTATTTAAGTTGTTAATTATAGCTCTACCATGATCAAAAAACTAAGTGTCTTAATACAAAATAATGCTTCAATTAGCTATATACTATATATTTATTTATGTGTTTTATGCTTAACATTTTAGTGTATAAATTCATTTATTAGCAACAACTCTTGAATAATAAATCTATAAGCAGAACAGTATTCTATACTATTTGCTGTTTAATTCACTCCCAAGCAATTGATATTCAAATTACTGCTAAAATACTACAATTGCAGTTGTCATAGTTTCATATCAGTTTCAAACAACAAAATATGTGATTATTGTGCATTACCTGCAGTTTCCTATGATAAGGTCTTACAGTGTTTTTTAAAACAAAGAAATTCTTAAATATTTCTAAAAAGTGTGTCTGCCTTAGCAGTTGTTTTTTAGTTTATAATGGAAATTGTGTCAATGATTTTTTTCTGTCTCTCGCTTTATATATGACTTTGATTTTATTTTTACTTAAAATATATGGAAGCAAAGCTAACTTAGAAAAGGCCATTCTAGGCTTAAACATTTGGTCTGTGATAAAGCCATAGCAAATAGTTTACAAAGACAATTTTCCCACTTTATGCTTAAGTATTTTATTAAGGGAAATTCTCATTTCTAAAAAATAATGTAAAGTTAAAATGATGCTTTTTAAAAATTCAGTTTCATTTATTTTTGGCTGTGCTGGGTCTTGGTTCCTAAGTGGGCTTTTTCTCTAGTTGCAGCGCGCAAGGGACCACACTTTGTTGCAGTGCACAGGCTACTCCCCACGGTGGCTTCTCCCCGCGGTGGCTTCTCCCCGCGGTGGCTTCTCCCCGCGGTGGCTTCCCTGTTGTGGAGCAAGGGCTTTATGGTGTAAGGGCCTCAGTAGTTGCGGTGCGTCGGCTCAGTAGTTGTGGTTCCCGGGCTCCAGAGCACGGGCTCAATAGTTGAGGCGCATAAGCCCAGTTGCTCCTTGGCATGTGGGATCTTCTCGGACCAGGGATCAAACCCATGTCTCTTGCACTGGCAGGCAGATTCTTTACCTCTGAGCCCCCAGGGAAGCCCTAAAGTGATACTTTTAAGGGATTTTAAAGTTTGAACTATGCTAATTTAAGCCTTTTAAAAGAAAACAAATTTTCTGAGATTTAATAAATCATGTCATGCCAAGTTTCAAACTCAGAAAGTTTGGATTGGATTTCTTATAAAAAATACCCAATGAGTTTTAGGTGGTTCCAACTTATTAATATCTTCCTATTGTTTAACTGTTTCCTAAAATATTTTCTCTTTCTCCTAACATAAAATACATTATTTTCTACCTAAACCCCTTATTTTTTTAATCAAGAAAGCAAGTATTAATATAATGATTTTTAGCCAATTAATTTTATGCCAATTTTATACCAATTAATTTTTAAAGTTATCTGCATTATTTAGAGATATTTTTACTATATTGATATGTAGTAAATATTCAACCCCATTTTTATAGGATATGATTGCCCTATGGCCCAGATTTATAAGATCTAAAGAAAACTTTATTTTACAAAAGTAATTTTTGCAGTGTTTTATTATTTTAGGATGACAATACACAAATAATTTAGATGTGAAATTTAGAAAACTTTTATCGAAATGAGCCCAGGAAAACTCAAGTTATAAACTGACATAGCATGGATATGGGCACAAAGTCATAAAATTTCTTCCAAAATGTAATTATTTATTTTTTAAAACCATTATACTTTGCAAGTTATTGAAAATATGATCTGTCTTTATATTGTGCCCAGTATCACTGGTGTATAACTGAAATAGGCTGACTGTTTTCACTGCTTTGATTAGTCATAGCAACTTTGTATGGCCTTCCCAGGTGGCCCTAGTGGTAAAGAACCTGCCTGCCAATGCAGGAGACATAAGAGACTCGGGTTTGATCCCTGAGTCGGGAAGACCCCTGGAGGAGGGCGTGGCAACCCACTCCAGTATTCTTGCCTGGAGAATCCCCGCAGACAGAGGAGTCTGGCAGGTTATAGCCCACAGGGTTGCAAGGATTCTGACACAACTGAAACGATATGGATACAGACTGAAGAGCCTTGACCTCATAAAAGACTTAAGAGGGAGCCTGTTTAGAGACTACATATATACCATGAAGATCTACATTACCATAATTAACTGTGTAATTTGGACCACTCCAAAATATTGACACTTGCCCTGCTTACCTAGGAAAGGACCTAGAGCTGCTCTCTTGACGTGAAGTACAAAGTTTAGTTTGAAACACAGGTTATGCCAGAGTTGGAGGAACGTTTTAGTGGGAAATGTTACATCCAAGACTCCAGATAACTGAAGATATCCCTGAATATATTAATGTTCAGAGCCATTCTTCCCCCATTAGTATATCTCTCAGTTTACCTCATTTTGCTACATACCACCCCATATGGTACTTGTTATTATTCCTTAAACAGCTTAGGCAAATTGTTGCTGATATATGTTTGGGGTAAATAAATATTTTCATTTTCTCCTCACAATGTGGCTGTTGGTACCCAGAAAGTCTTGCAGGTGAGTTTTCATTATAAAATGTCATTTGGGGAGAGCAGAAAAGTGGACTCCTGGTAAACTATAAAAGAGTTTGTTTTGTGGGAATTCTGTTCTTAAAGATGGAATTCCCATCCTAGAATTATAGGATTTTGAAATGGAAAAGCTCATAAACGATTTTCCAGTCCAACTGTTTCTTTTATCAGAATAATCTGAAGCCCAAAGGTTAAGTGGGCTTCCCTGGTGGCTCAGCTGGTAAAGAATCTGTCGGCAATTTGGGAGACCTGGGCTCAGTCTCTGGGCTGGGAAGATCCCCTGCAGAAGGGAGTGGCTACCCACTCCAGTATTCTGGCCTAGACTGTATACTCCATGAGGTTGCAAAGAGTCAGACACTGAGCGACTTTGACTTTCAGAGGTTAAGTGACTTACTGAAGATCACATTATTTGTTGCCTAGACAAGTTCCTAGAACGATGTTTTTTCTTGGCCAGATGTTGTGACGTATATTATACTTCCTCAATTTTCTTTTTAAAACATGGAAATTAAACATAATGTTATAAATAAAACTATTAGGCTAATCTCTCTTCTTGTTTATTTATAAGCCAGAAAGAAAAATCAAATGTAGAACAATCATGACAGATTTTTCAAAGAAATAGATACCACAGATTTGGAGCCCAACTCTACTCTGGACCCTCAAATATATGGTTTCTTCAGCTCTACTTGGACAGAGAAATGTTGAAAGATTTTTGCTTTTGTTTTTTTAGAAAGAGAACATTTGGCAATACAAAAAGGAAACAAACACATTTATTTGAGGGTAAGAGAGAAGTTTTTCCCAAATAACAGTGTAGCCATTTTGTTTCAATAATTTATAATTCAGGTATGCAGAAAGAATGAGGACTGTATAACTGTTGCTCTCTTTAAATGAGAAGCTGGAGCCCAAGGGGCATGGAGTGGGGAAGATAAATCTTAGAAACTCAAACGACAAGTTCCTTCTACAGATTGAGACACGGAAACCACACAAACCCAGATTGTGCAATCTTTAAAGACAGTGAGTGATAAAGCAACTACTTCATAAATGAAGACAGACAACATGCTCTTGGACTTACAAGGGAACACCCTTCATGTGAGCAAGAAAAGAACATCATTTAGCTTAATATGAAGTTGCAATTAAGACCTAAGGGAAGGCTATCAAATAAATTTTTGAGCAGTTCTCCATGGTAACTTTAATATTAGAGTCTACATTTTAGCTCTTTCTCAACATCCTCCATCTATAGCTTAAATGCACACTGCAGTTGCCAGCCATGCCCGTGAATTCCTGATGTCCCAGCCGAGTGCTTCTGCCTCTGAACTCTAAAAAGTCCCTTGCTTGACAGGGGTTAACCATATCCGGAAAGCTTTAGAAGAGGTCTGCTGGGCAGCAGGATTTCTGTTGATAAGAGGCCTCTTGTTGGACTGGAATCCAGGAGCTGTGGGAAACCCAGAAAAAAGCAAGGCTCAGATGGGAATACAAAGGTATCAGCTCCTGACATTGGGAGTTCCTCTCTCTGCCAAGCCCCACAGTAGGGGAAGAATTGACATCTCCCCTAAATCCCACTCCCAAGTAAATTTCATTTGGTATCTCATCCTCAAGTTAGAATGAGTTACTAGTTAATTAATTCAATTATGCAAGCATAATTGTAAGCCACTCTACTGACATATAAAGATGTTTTTAACCTTTAATTACCAGGAGAAAATGGACGAAGTGGAGTTTGAGCACCTAACTTGAAGAAAAAACTAGGAAATAATAGTCCCTCCCACCATGCACACCACTCCCAACCCATTCTACCTAAAAATCCTTTGATTATGGGCTTTATTTTCATTTAAAAAATCATTATTTTAAATTATGTCTCAAAGAAAGAAGTTGGCATTTCTTATTCTTTTCAGAGTGATCTGGGAAAGGCTACATCAATGCGACTGAGAAAAAAAAAATAGGAAAGCAAGATCCCTTGTAATTTTGTTTTTGAATCAATACCCGAAATAATGACCAGAAGCAAAAATCTACCGGTGCGTCAGCAAGCAGGATGCTCGGCCAGTCAGCTTCATCCTTCCCCCCTGATCTGTGGGCTCCACGCCGCCGTTTCGGGTCCCTAGAGCAGATAGATAATGTAGGACAGAATGACCAGGCCTATGATGGCAAAGAACATCAGGATGAAAATATCCAGCATTGTGGAGTCCTTGGCCGAGGACGCCTCCGGATTCCGGGGAAATGTGAGCACGAAGACTGCAGCCAGTGGAGAGAAATGGCTCCCCCTTCCCTCTACAGCTTAGCCCTCCTTTCCCCCTCCCCCTCCCAGTGCTAGAGACTAAGGGATACTGCGGCTCCATCGGCAGCTTACTATCCGCCCCCGCGCCCCCTTCCTTCGCCAACCAATCAGAAAGCTCAGGAGCGGGTAACCAAGGAACTGCTGGATTTAGACCAGGCAGAAATGGAGAGGCTCAATTTCTCCCCAGGAACCCAATCCTACCCTTTGTATCTAAATGGAGTCTGAATATTATGGAAGTAGGGAAGAGATCTGACCTGTATCCAGGTGCCCAAGGAATGATATCTCCTGAGTGCTTTTCTTCTCACTTTTTCCTCTCATGAATCCTTGGTAAAGGAATTCAAAATGATGGTTGGGGGCTGGGCGGGCCATTGGCACGTTGTAGAGTCAGGTTATGGAGGGACAAGGACAAAGGTCTCACGTGTGTTTCAGATGGCATCCCAGAGGGATGGAGCTGAGACTTACGGGATTCCTATATTGTGTCAGATATTGCACGTTGTGTAATTTCAACCTCCTTGCAAGTCTTTTATAGATGAGGCTCAGAGGTGATCAGTAACCTGCCTAATGTTTCATTGGAAAGGCCAGAGACCAATTCAAAACTAGGCTTGTCCACTCCGGAATCCACATTCTTCTCTCGCCCCAGACCGGCCCACCCTGTTAATCTGAAATCCCCTCCCAGGCCCACCTGGGCTTTTCAGCTTGCAACATTTTGCACTGCTGCTGTTGCTAAGTCACTTCAGTCGTGTCCGACTCTGTGCGACCCCATAGACGGCTGCCCACCAGGCTCCCCCACCCCTGGGATTCTCCAGGCAAGAACACTGGAGTGGGTTGCCATTTCCTTCTCCAGCGCATGAAAGAGAAAAGTGAAAGTGAAGTCGCTCAGTCGTGTCCAACTCTTAGCAACCCCATGGACTGCAGCCTACCAGGCTCCTCCATCCATGGGATTTTCCAGGCAAGAGTACTGGAGTGGGGTGCCATTGCCTTCTCCGAACATTTTGCACAGATCCTTCCTATTACAGTGTGAGCATCAGAGGCCTCTCCTCCAACCATTCCTTATCTCTTTGTGGTCATTTCCCACATCCTTATCCTCTCTTATATCCTCTTCAGTGCTCATTGCAGTGTTATACCCAGAGAGGGCACTACAGAACTCTGGGTCAGGCCCATCCCTGTGCAGTTAAGTGTTTAGAAATGCAGTTCAAGTGACTTTTATTTTTTTTTATTGAAGTAGAGTTGATTCACAATTTTGTGTTAATTTCTGCCGTACAGCAAAGTGATTCAGTTGTACATATATACCTTTTTCATATATTTCAAGTTGCTTTTTCTGAGGGGAAAGGAGAATTGATATTTCATAGTTTAAGCTGGGTGGTGGGTAGTTATGCCTTCTTGTTTTTATTATGCCTTTTGCCTTATTTCCTATTAAATTAAAAAACAAAAGTAAATTCCCTGTGACACCTCTAGCCTAGTGTCCTTGGCTCCACGCTAACTAGCTCCTTTGAGGGGCACAGGACCAGGGCAGCAGCAGCTGCTTCGTCATGCTAAGCCTCAGGAACTCAGGCTGCTTTAGAAGGGAGTCAGGAAACTGCTCGAGTAGGTTCGCACAGGGAGGCAGGGCAAGAGTGTCTTATGAGTTGGGAGTGGAGACTTGGCACTGGTTCCCTCCCAAGCAGACTGTCCCGAAAAGGGGAATGAATGAAGCCTCCTGGGGAGAGGGGGCTACAGCTCTGCAGCAAACAGGAGGCAGGCCAATGGAGGCAAGATTTGCCAACTCATTGCCTGCTACGGGGGACACATCAAGCCGCCCGTGGTGTCAGAGGGGGAGCAGGTGTCAGTACCATCTGTAATTATCCCACCCAGCGCTGCTCAGCTGCTCGGAGCAGCCGTGTCATCTGATCACAAAGACTCTCACTTTGGGGAAAGCCCTTTTCCTCTCCACCCTGCTGCTATCCTGAAGCCAGGGGAAGCCTGAACTCTGTGCCCAGAGTGAAGAACGCCCCCTCCACAAGGCCACAGCACGAGGTTGACTGGTGGCCCCAAGCTGCGGACAAAGGATCTGGATTCCTTCTCTGCCACCTTCTTTTCCCAACCCGGCAGAAAAGGGGAGGCGGGCTGCCTGACCTGGTCAAAGTTCAGACCCAACGCACCTGGAACAAAGAACTGAGCCTGGGAGATACAAGTGTGTGGGTGCAGGGCTCCTGTCAAGGTCATGGCAGGAGGCCAGGAGCATCACACTGGGGTCCTAAGACCTCCAGCCCCAGCCACTAGCTGGTGTGACTCCCACCAAACCACTGCCTTTCTGGGCTTCAGGAAACCCCATCTGTAAGATGGATATCAAGCAGTTACTTCTTTCATAGGGCTGTTCATAAAGTCAAAGGGGGATAAAAGTTTGTCTAAAATGCCCCCAAGGAGACAGGACACACACACACCACCTCAGGACCAGAGAGAGCAAGCCAAGTCCGCAGGTAAAAATTATACTTTTATTTGAGTCACCAGGAGAAAGATTCACTTGTGGTCCAAGTCAAATGTTCAGAATCATTAACAGGCCAGAAAGATTTGATCCCAAGCACAAGCCCACGAGGGAGGGGACCAAAACAGACCAAGAAAAGACGACCACCCCATATAAAAAGATGAACGGACGGCTTCACACACACACACACGCACACACACACACACACACACACAGATGAAATGTTTGGACAGAGGCAAATTTCACGTGATCATTTCTATTTCTTTTTAAATACAGGTTTGTGGGGTGGTATTTTTTTTTTCCAGCTATTTAAAAAAAAAAGGCCCCAAAGTGCATATGTAAGGGGGAAAAGGCAGAAATTAAGCAATAAAGTAGTTTTTCCCTGGAGGGACATGAGGAAGAAAACAGCAAGTGATATTGAGAGAATTCACTTTTCTCACCATTGGGCTCCTTGCATTTTATTATTGGTCCACTAAAGTTATATTCACATTCTAGCTTTGTTGCATATTCTTTCCTGGGATTAGATTGGCTAAAAAAAAAAACAACCCTCTGTGAACTGTAGGACAAGACCAGGGACTCGGCCCAGCCCTCAGGTTCTGTGCTCTGCTGGGGATGGATGATTCTGGAAAGGAATAAGGACTCTCAGCAGCCCCTAGGTCCCTCAGCACCAGTGTGAATAGTCCCTCCTCTCTCTGGGGGTGTGTGAGAAAAGGTCCCCTATTTTTAGGATGGAAGGAACCAAGGGCTGGCAGCAAGATTCCAGTGGCTGGCTTGCCTTGTTTTGGAAGAAAAATTAGGCTGAACGAAAACAGGCTACTTCTTGCTCCCCAGCCCTCCTCCCAGCCTCTCACTTCCCTGCTAACCACAGGTTCTCCAACAGGATATGTCTCTCTGACCTTTGGTCCCAGAATCCACATTGTGCTTTGAGATTAAGAGGAAATAGAATGGACTAGTGTCTGCCCACGGCTCCCAAAATTGTTCCTTCTCTGCTTCCCTCATCCCCCACACTGCCCAATATGACTCTCCACCCGCCCTCACCGTGGCTGTGGCCAAGGAGGGAAAGGATCAGTCAGGCAGGGGCTCAAGCCTCTGATCAGGGGTAAATACTCCCAAGTCAACTCACAAGCAGTGAGGACTAGATGTTAAACATGCCTGCAGGTCCCTCCCTCTCCTGCAAGGCACAAGGATGCAAAGATGTCAACCGTAGGGCCTGAGTCAGTGGACTTGGGGTAAAGATGGGAGGGGGAGACCCAGAAGGGTGACAGGAAAGCCCAGAGATGCATAAAATCAGGCAAGGGTGGTCACAGCCACCCAAGAGTGAAGAAGGGACTTGGAGATAGCACCATCTTTCCCTTCCTCAACCCGGGTCTGCGCTTCCAGTTTTGTAAGCCCTGGGACCCTCTCCCTTTACTTCAGGGAGGCTTTAGGTAGACGAGCGAGCTGGGGGCAGGGGAGGGGGTGGGAGGGCAGGAAGAGGGGGGAACACAGCGTAGGTGACACAGGTCCCCTGGCCCCTATTCTATAGCCCAAGACACAGAGATGGGGGAAGGTATCTGCCTGGAGTCATGAAGTCTCTCCTCTCCCCCTTCTGCCAGCTAGCTACAGGCCCCATTATCAGCCCCCACCAAGTACACACCCCCTCCTCACTTCTGCACTTTGGAAAGGGGGGGGGGGTGGGCCTCCTCCATTCAGGGATAGAAGAAAAGGAAGGATTCTCATTCCAAAGAAAACATAAGGAACTTCTCCCCCTCAAGGACCTCCCCTCTGTGCACCCTCCTGAAAGCCCACACCCTGCCTGCTTCTCTCACGCTCGCACTCACACTCGCCTGCCACAGACATCTGCAGACACCCACTCCTTCCCCCTCGAGGAAGTTGTGGAGACACAGAGCGGGCTATGGCTTCGCACAGTCCAGTCCCCCTGGGGTCAGATCAGGTAGTGTGGGGTGGCCGGAGGCCATGGAAGGCCCCAAGCTGCCTTCCCAGGAGGAGCGGCCCGTCTAACCAGGTCTCAGGGGCTGGGCTGCAGAGCCGAGAGGCCTGAGGCTTCCTTGCCCCATCTTTCAGGAGGAGGCAAGCCAGGGACCCCGGAGACTCAGTGGGAGGGAGAGAAAAGGGCTGCGAAGAGAACACCCCATTCCCCTCTTTCTTGCAGCTGTCCCTAAAGCAGAAAGGTGAGACCCGGACCCAAGCTGAGCGTCCAGCTCCTCGTCCACACCAGGCCCAGGTGAGCAGGAGAGTGAAATCACAGTGTGAAAAGGAACCATGTGGGGGAGGATGAATGAATTCCAAAGCAGGCACTCTACCCACCTCTGTCAACCTTGAGCGGGAGAGGGTGGTGAGGGGACCTCTTGGAGGGCCGGCAGCCCCATCTTTGAGAAGCAGAGGCAGAGCCCATCTCACTGGCACAACAGGAGCACCCTCCCCACCCCCACCCCCATCCCAGGGCACGGGCAGCAGGGTCCCACTCCTGGGAATGTGTGGAGCCCCTCCTCTGGGAGTCCTGGGGCTCACCCCAGTCCTGGAATGTTTGGATGTCGGAGGAGGTGGGTAGGAGGGGCTGAGGGGGCAGAAAAGAGAGAAGGCAGAGGCCTGGGGGCCAACGGGTCACCCACCCAGACCATCCCCACAGGCCTTGGCCTCCCACAGAGCGGTTCACACGTGTTCCATCCAGAGAGAAAACCAAGAAGTTGGTCAAGGGGAAAACCTGCCAGAAGGGGCGCCGCGAAAATGGCAGAACAAGGCTTCGGTTGGCAAAAGAAGCTGGAAGAGGGGGAGGATAAACAAGCTGTCGCAGAATTTAAAAAACAGAGACACCGAAGGGTGGACAGGTCACACCCAGGACAGACGCGATGCTGTGGAATGCACTGAAGACGGATGGGGCGGGCGGTGCCCGGCGGGCTCAGATGGCCTCCACGTAGTTGGCTGGCAGCATCCCCGTGTCACCGGTGCGCTCCACGGTCCCGTACATCCAGCCGTCGTCAATCTGCTGCACGTTGACAATGGTGTCCCCATCTTGGAAGGAGACCTCGTCCTCGTCGGCAGCACTGTAGTCGTACACAGCACGGTACCGCTTCTGCAGGGGTGGGGGCGCGGTCAGTCAGGGGTGCCTACCTCTCTGGGACCCCAGAGCAGAGGGGACCAGGAGCTGGGAGACAAGGACGGGCTAGGCTCTGCCTCAAGTTTTCTCACCTCTGTGTCATACCTTCTGAGAGCGATCACCTTATTAACAATGCTCCTGGCACCTCCTAAGGGCCAGACACAAACAGGGATGGAGGTTACAGGACCTCCACCCTGTCCCTTGGAAATGGAATACAGTACTGTCCAGTGGACACCACGCTGGGTTGAGTTTAAAAGGATGACTTGCCCTGCGTGCTATTATCTGTATTATTATAAACACCAGTCTTTCTTGGTTTTTTTGAAGCTGTTGATGAATTTGGTTAAGTTCAGGATAAAGACCAACTCCTGGGAGAAAAAACTCCAGGTGATACAAGAAGTACCTGTCAGATCCCACCTTCCAACCTCAGCTAAAGTCTCATGTTTAAACCCCAGCTCTAGGCAATCTCCAATAAAAACACATGAAATCCAACTGTAATCTTGGAAGCAGGCAAGATTCTAATGTCCTCTGACCATCACTGCCCTTGACACTGACTTGTCTCTGGGAGTCAGCTTAGCCTTTAGGGTCCCCCAGGCCAGGTTCTGGGATCCGTTTGGGTCCAAGGCTGGATGAATCCATTAGAAATCTCCAGGATCTGCCCCACCACCCCACCCCACCTCCAAGACCCTGTTCAGACCTTCTGTTTCCATTCCCCTGGTCTGCCTCCTCCCATTGTTCATCTATTGTGATCTCAGGGGGAACTTCCCAAAATGCAAACCTGATGAATTTACTTCCTGGCTTTAAACCCTTCAGAGGCCCCCTATCCTATTTAGCACAAAACTTCCAATTCTCCCCCCAACCCAGCAGAAACCAGCTTCATCAGTCCTGAAGACTATGGAATAAGAGATCACAACCCTCCAGGCTTCTTATCCTGCTTTCCAGATGAGGAAATACAGGTTCCGAGAAAGTAACTTAATTCCTGCAGGATTGATTCATAACCTCTCCCAATCCAATGCTCTTCATGTACTACTTTTATAACCAGAAGAATAAATATTAGAAACCACACATACACACAAAAAAAGAGGCCACAACTCTCATGGAATGACTGAAGTGACCTCAGTCCTTGTCACCAACTGTGCCTTTAATCTCTTGGGCCAAGTCACCACCATCTGCACCTGCATCCCGTAACAGCCACCCAGCTCATCTCCCTGCTTCCACCCTCAGCTTTTTATTGCTGCTTCTCAACACAGCTGCTGAAGCCAGCTTTGAAAACACAAGTCGAAGCCCTTACTCTGCACAGCTTGCCAGTCATGATGGCCTCCTGGCAGCCTGAAAGTCCAAGTGTTAGTCGCTCGGTCATGTCCGACTCTTTGCGACCTCAGGGACTGGAGCATGCCAGGCTCCTCTGTTCATGGAATTCTCCAGGCAAGAATACTGGAGTGGGTAGCCACTACTCCCTTCCAGGGGATCTTTCCAACCCAGGGATTGAACCTAGGTCTCCTGCATTGCAGGCAGATTCTTTACTGTCTGAGCCCCCAAGGAAGCCTGAAGCCTTCAAGTCCCTGTGTGATCAGACCTCATCCCTCTCCAGTCACCTTGGCTTTCCTGCTGCTCTTTGAATACTCCTAGAACACTCCTGCCTCAGGGCCTTCACACTTGCTGTTCTTCTCCACCACTCATTCCTTTACTGAGCCCTTTGCTGCCCCCACCCCTTTTCTTCACGGCTTATCTATGACCTTTTGCCATATACCTACTTATCTATTCATGTTTGTCTCCCTGACTGGAATGTAAGTTCCAAGAGGGCAGAAAGGTGAACTGTTACTCAGACCAAATCCCTTCTGTCCAGAACATGCTCAGTATTTGAAGCACTGACTGGTCTCTCTGGAACCTTAGCCTTCAGATGACCTCTCAGACCCACTGCTGTTCCTTCCCTCCCTTGTGCACCTGGAGCCTGAGGCCTCAGCAGGTCTCTTATCCCAGGCTACTTTATATCTCTGAGAATTGTCTCGCCTGAGTTTTTTTTCCTAAAGGTTGTCCAACAAAACAAAACAAAAAAAGGGTGTCCAAGAAGGGACGTCTTTTCTAAAGGGACGCCCAGGAAGCCTCCCCTAGGCTCACCCTACCTCCCACACCTCCCTCCGCCAGGGCCACTCACCCCGCCGCCGCCTGGGGCGCTGCGCTGTATGGACACTGGGGCTGCAGGCTCCTTGTAGCCACCATAGGACTGGGCTGCCGGCTGCTGCTGGGGCTGCTGGTACACTGGAAGCCAGCAGGAGGCAGGCTCAGGACCTTCCGGTCAAACCCAGACCCTCCCAGAGCCGCCCCCTTCCTCCCCGAGACCATGTCGTGTATTTCCAACCCCATAGCTTTCTCAACTCCCACTTCCCAAGGGCTTCTGTCTGTGTGCACACACGCTGCTGCCACGCCCCAGCGGCACCCTCCCCATCACAGCGGGGGCCAGCACAGCCCTGACCCTGTTCATGCCCTGGGTAGGGACGGGACCTGGGGTGTGTGTGCATGCATGTGTGTGTATTCATGCCCTGGGTAGGGATGTGTGTGTGTGTGTGTGTGTGTTCATGCCCCAGGTAGGGATGGGACCTGGTGTGTATACGTGTGTGCACGTGTGTGTACTCGAGGCTTCTCTCTCACCTCCTCCTGTGTGTGTGTGTTCATGCCCTGGGTAGGGGTGTGTGTGTGTGTGTGTGTGTGTGTGTGTGTGTATGTGTTCATGCCCTGGATAGGGGGGTGTGTGTTTGTGTGTGTGTTCATGCCCTGGGTAGGGGTGTGTGTGTGTGTGTGTGTGTGTGTCCATGCCCTGGGTAGGGGTGTGTGTGTGTGTGTGTCCATGCCCTGGGTGGGGGGGTGTGTGTGTGCGTGTGTGTTCATGCCCTGGGTAGGGATGGGACCTGGTTGTGTACGCATGTGCGCGTGTGTGTACTCGAGGCTTCCCCCTCACCTCCTCCCCACCTTGCCTCAGGGTCCTCGGTCCCCACAGCCCCCCGCTCACCTGGGGTGCTGGCAGGGATGTGGTGAGGCTGCTGCTGCTCCTGGGGCCGCCGGTAGCTACTCTCCTGGGGATCTCGGCGCTCGGGCTCCAGACCCTCACCCCCACTGGGGCCCATGCGACTCTTCTCAAACTCCTCGTGGTATTTTATCTGCAGGGACAGAAAGCACTGGGTGAAGGACCCACAGCAAACCAACCAAAGCTCCCCTTTTCCGTTGCCATTCAAGATCCTGGGACGGGAGAGACTCCTGCAGGACTCCAGGCGAAGAGAGCCAGGTCCTCAGCAGGGGTGTACCGCGACGCACCCTCCAACAAACACTTCACCTCGCCAGGCCGGGTTTCCTCCTTACAGAGTGAGCATCAGGACCTCCCCTCAGGGGTTGCTGGAGGATGTGATGAGATGACGGATGTAAAAGGGCCATGTCAGCTAAAGTGTTAGTGCCTCAACTATATCTGACTCTTTGCAACCCAATGGACTGTAGCCTGCCAGGCTCCTCTGTCCGTGGGATTTTCCCAGCAAGAATACTGGAGTGGGTTGCCACTCCCCTCAGAAGGGAATGAATGTAAGTGAAAGCACCAGACGAATGTAGGCAGTCCTTTTTATGTCCCTGCGGCAGAGCTGGAGCTGCCCCACTTCCACCCTGGCCCATAGCAGTGACTCTGGTTTACAGAGCATCTGCTAGGTGCCAGGCACTATGCCAGGAGTTCTGCATCACAGGCTCATTTTAGCATGTCAGCACCTATACGGGGGTACAGCATAGCCCCATATAACAGACAAGGAGACTAAAGCACTGACAAGCAACATAATTAACCCATGCTCATGGAGATTTCAGAGCCTGTGTTCTTAACCAGCAGGCGATTCTGCCTCTTGTGGGCATGACCGCATAAAGCTCCGCTGAGGACCCCAGCTTGTAGGACGAGAAAAGCCCGGCACTCTCCGAGGGTATGTCAGTATCTGGAAGATGAGTTCCTTCTCTCCTCAGGTTAAAAAATGGGCAAAAAGAGACCTGAAGAAGCCACACACCCCAGGTCTTCACCAAGGACCACCAGGACCCAGAATTGTGTTCTTAAAGTCTGGTCTTCAGACAATCTGCTAAACGCAGGTTCCAGGACCTTCCATAGAATCTACAATTTTCAGGGCTCGGGTTTTGGAATATGCACCTTTATTCTTTTTTTTTTTTTGGAGGGAATATGCACTTCTAAGGGGCTTGCCAGGTGGTGCTAGTGGTAAAGAACCCACCTGCTAATGCAGGAGACATGGTTCGATCCCTGGGTTGGGAAGATCCCCTGGAGGATGGCATGGCAACCCACTCCAGTATTCTTGCCTGGAGAAACCCCACGGACAGAGGAGCCTGGCGGGCTACAGTGCATAGGGTAGGTATATGATCCATAGCACAAAGAGTCAGACATGACTGGAGTGACTTAGCACACAGACATGTGCACTTCTAAAAGCTCCCCAAGGTGAGTCTGAGTCTTCAAGGCTCAAGTTTGAGAACCAGTGATCTGGAGCAGAGGTTGGCAAACTCTGGTCCATGAGCCCACAGCCCATTTGTTCATGGTCTGCATATGAGCTAAGAACAGGTACTATGTTTAGTAACGTTTGAAGCCTGTGTGGAGAGTTAAAAGGAATAAGATGGTAACACATGAAATTTCTATGAAATTCAAATTTCAGTGTCCAGAAATAAAGTTCTACTAGAACAGTCATACCCATTCATCTCCCTATTATCTCTGGCTGCTCTCACGCCGTCACTACAGAGCTGAGTAGCTTTGACAGGCCCTTTGGCCCACAAAGCCTAAAACATTTACTCTCTGGAGCTCTACAGAAAACGTCTGCTGTCCCCTCTTTGCCCCCTCTTTTCCTGTTGGTAATATCTGTTTCAGCACAATCCTCCCAAATTACACAGAAGTACCACTTTACACCCATGAAATGTCTATACACATTTGTGTGTAAAACGTACAAATATGAATAAAACAAAGGATGAAAAAGAAGCAGAGTCAGGAGTTCTGGGATTTTCTGCCTGCATTCCCAGTGGCAACATGCCCACACTGCACCTTGAGGACCTACTGACTTTGCAGAGAGGAAACTTAGGGGAAAGGAGGCAAGCAACCGAGGAGCGGTGGATGGTCCATGGTTAGCGCTCCGGGAGTGCTGGGCTGGGGCTGGGGAGGAAGTGGGGCAGTCCCCCCCACCTCCCCCGCAGAGGAAGCTCAGAAAGGGGGACACAGAAAGCTGGTCTGGTCCCGAGCAGACCCAGACCTGAATCCTCTCCAGACCTGAGACCACCACCGGCCTGGAGGCTGGTTCTCACCTCCTGTTCACGAGGATCCTGCCCTGTGCTGCTCCCGGTGGAAGAGGGGGTGGGTGAGGGGGACAGGGTGAGGAGGGGCAAAGCCTGCTCTGCCTCCAGGAGCAGAGGGAACCTGCAACTCTGTGCTCGGAAGTCCCTGCCTGATCCAGCTGTCCGAGCCCAGGTGCTCCTGTGGCCCGCGCCTTCTCACGTTCTTTGCTGCTTTCTTGCATCCGCTTTATAAGGAGGGCAAGACTAAAACTCAGCCAGAAGCGGCAGGGCTACAGGTCTGCAGGGGTGGTCGGCTGGGCCCACCCACATCTCCCTGCTGCTCTTCCACTGTTGAATGGTGGTGACTTGCTGCAGCCTGGGCTGGGAGAACAGGCCAGGCAGCAGCACAGCTTGGGATGGGCCGGTGGGGAGGTAGGGAGTGCCTCACTTAGGGGTTTGGGTCAGGATGAGCCTCCCTCCTCCTCTCACCCCTTTCCGTCATGCCCAAGCAAGGACCCACACCCAAAGAGCAAAATAAACTGAAGGGGAGACAGCTGGCCCTGGTCAGACTGAACACCCACAGGATCCCCAAACTCCCATGAAGTAGAACCCTAAGAGGTGAAGGTCAAGGGCCAGTGTCCTGCTCTCAGATCCCTAAGACAAGGGCAAAAGGTGAGAGTCTCTCTTGAGCCCACTAAGTGAGCCCCCCTCCTCTGGCAAGGAGTAGTGGGGGAGTGGGGCCAAGCAGAGGCCTCTAGGCTCTCAAGGCAACTGCCCTTCTGACTTCTGTCCTAGGGTGGGAAAGGTTAGCTTCCCGTGTTTACTTTCCGGTAATGAAAAGAGGCCTGACCCTGGGAGCCGGTGACCACGGGGAGGCAGACAGAGGCCTGCCCTGGGCACTGAGGGAGCCAGGATGTGGGCTGAGGGGCAGGCTGCAGCTCTGTATTCATGAAGGGGTGACTCTTGGAGGAAGAAGCACGTCTGGGTTCCATCCCCCATCATGCTGTAGACTCAGTCCTTCATCGAGGACTGCACGTCCCTCCCACACCTCACGGGCCATTCACTTGCTCATGTGAACTTGGAAGAGTCCTATCCCCTCTGGGCCTGGACTTCCTCATCTTAAAAAGAGGCCACGGCACCGTCTGCTCCCATGTGGTCCTAAGGCTTCCAACTACCTCTAGGAACCTAGCCAAATCCTAGAACTGAAAGCAAGTGTGGACGTGTGTTCGTTTCCACAAGTGGCTGATGGGATCCATCTTGCTCCTTAAAAAGCCACTCTACACAGGGCCAGCTGATCCAGGCGGACACAGCAGCGGCAGCCTGAACACAGGAGAACCCTTCCCGCCACCGATACAGGAACCACCTGCTCACTGTAATAACCTTGACTCAGCTCTTCACTGAGTTCTCTGCATATAATCTCCCTTGGCCTTGACAATAATCAGCCTTTTAAAAAAGTCCCATAGGTACACTTTAATTTCCATTTTACAGAAGTGAAGTGACTTTCATTAGTCAGGCCTGAAGCCGGTCATACAAGGACAAAGCCACAGCTGGTCAGGTCCTTTCCTGGGACAAGGTGACCCCACGCCCAAGTCTGCCCCTGGCCCCAGTTCATGTCTTCTAGAACAAATATTAATAGCACTCCCTTTCGCTTTCAAAAGGGATGATAATCACAAGGTCACCCTAACTTCGAGAGAAGGGGTGCCAGGCACTGAAGTCAGGAGCAGCAGCGCAGAACGGAAGTGGACTAAGAAACGTGAGGCTGCAGTGCCCTTCCGCCCAGGGGGCCACCTGATAAAATCTCAGTCCTCTCAACTTCCTCTCCCTCCCCTGCGCAGGAAACAAGGAAACTGTTATTACTTTGCTGATCAACCTAATAGCTTGAGAAGCAAAGAGGCACATTAAAGGGTGTGAGCACATCCAAAAGGGAGGCCAAGGCCCTGGTTGAGCTCAGTCCCAGGCTCAGCAAAGTTCCAGTCGTCTAAGTGCCCTGAAAAGGGGTCACCATAAGCTCAGAAACGTCAGCAGAGGCCCAGCCAAAAAATGTCCCAGGACCCCCTGGAAGGACGCCCGGGAGATCCAAGTGCATGGACGTGGAGGGGTCCAGGCCCCGGAGGACCCTCCCCACTCATCCAGGGCCCTGCCAGCCAGGACTCCAGGATGACTCGTTGAGGGTCCGTTCCAAAGCTGTGGAAAACACATTTTCTCTGCCAGCTGATGGTCTGTTTTCTGAACCCGTGTTCTCCTTCCTGATTGTGGTGGAAAACCAAGGTCTGACACCACACTTGCTCCCACATGATTCCACATCACAGCCAAGAAGGGAATATCAGGCTCTGGATGGAATAATCAACTCACCAGCCAAGGTCTGGTTTTTTTAACAATGTTTCCATTTGTTGCGGGCCTCTGTGGTGCCCTTATATGCATTACTCATTTCCTTTTCTCAGCCAGCCCAAGAACAATGTATTACGATCATCCCCATTTTTCAGACAGGGAGACCAAGGCTCAGGAGGTAGGTAAGAGGTGCATAAATGAGTTCTCCCATCAGCTCCTTAGTTCTCAACCACTAAGTAATGCTGTGTTCCCCATGAGAGACTAACACTATTGTGTTTTTAAAACAAATGTAAATCTGTGCTCGCCTTCATTACTAATCAGAGAAATGCAAGTTCAGAATGGCTAAAGTGAACAAGTCTAAGGATACAGAGCAGTGGAAACTCTCACCAGTGCTGCCGAGATGGTAAATCAATACCACTGCTTGAACAGTATTTCAGCGTTATCTGGTAAGGCTGAGGAGACATAGCCTCCAAGATCCGACAACTGCCCTCCACGTTAACGCTAGGAAATACGTATGAAGTTGTCCACAGCCACGGAAGCAATCCAAATGCCATCAACCCCAGAATCAACAAAATGCGGGATAAGCAGTTTAAACAGAATATAACACAACAGAAAAGAATAAACTACAGCGTCAGGATGCTTTAAGCCCAGTGTTACCCCAAGGATTTGACACAAAAAAACAATGTATGTTCAAAACTGGGGAAAACAAAACTATAGTATTCAGAAATGCATAGCTATGGAGGGGGGATAAATCAGAGGAGTCTGGGATACATGTACACACTACTAAATATAAAACAGATAACCACAAGGACCTATTGTTACAGCTCAGGGAACTATACTCAATACCTCATAGTAAACTATAAGGGAAAAGAATCTGGAAAAAGTTAACTGAATCACTTTTCTGTATACCTGAAACTAACACAACATATACTTCAGTTTTAAACAAAGAAAGATTCCATACTTAAAAAAAAAGCATACACGGTGTCCAACAAGCCCAGCGCCAGCCATTTGACTCTGGGGCTAGAATTTTCTCTGACTTTACTATTTACTACTGATTGGGCCCAAACTATAAGAACCCGAAGGGTTTCCCAGGTGGTGCTGGTGGCGAAGAACCCACCTGCCAATGCAGGAGTCATGAGAGGCACGGATTCGATCCCTGGGTCAGGAAGATCCCCTGGAGCATACCCACTTCAGTATGCTTGCCTACAGAATCCCACGGACAGAGGAGCCTGGTGGGCTACAGTCCACAGGGTCACAAAGAGTCAGACAGGACTAAAGCAACTTAGCATGTATGAATGCATGCATAAGGACTGAAGCTAATTTAAGAAATATGAGCTGCTAATTATTTCTGACTGTAAGAAATGCAAAAGATATCTGTCTGTAGCAAGGATATCTCCAAAGCTTATGGTTTTACAGTCCTGTAGGCCATTAACTAGTTCTGCAGCTAATGGCAGAACACTAACCAGTTCTATATCTAATTATATCCAGTGCTTTCTTTCACAGACTAGGCCTCACCTCTGCCTGTCAGATGCTCCCAGCTGGTTCCTCATAATTAAGTTAATTATATGATAGGTACTCACTACATGAGAGTTATGTCTGTTTTTTGAACACTTTGAAAGCTCTATTTTGACAGGGGGCTGTCATGCTCTGCTTCCTGCCTTGCATGGTGAACACACACACAGGTGTGTATGTGTTATACTTTACAGAAAAAGGAAAAGTTAAAAAGACCCAAAACTGTATACAGGAAATCTATATATGAGGAAATATATAGGTAAATGAAAACTTGCCTTCTTGAAGGCAGGGGCTCCTAATAAAAGGGACTCAGCAATTAAAAACTTCTGTCTCGGGCTTCCCTGTTGGGTCATTGGTTAAGAATCTGCCTGCCAATGCAGGGGACACAGGTTTGATCTCTGGTCTGGGAAGATCCCACGTGCTGTGGGGCAACTAAGCCCGTGCCTAGAGCCCCTGCTCCACAACAGGAAGCCCGTGCACGAGAGGTGGAGAGCAGTGCACTGCAGCTAGAGAAGGCCCAGGAGCAGCAACTAAGACCCAGCAAAGCCGAAAAAAGAGAGACTCCCATCCATCACAGCCATCAGAGCTGGCGCCCAAAGGCCAGATCAATGTTGGCTTGGCCAAAAAGTTTCTTTGATTCTGTCCATAACACCCTATGGAAAACCCCGAGTGAACTTTTTGGTCAACCCAGTATCACTGAATCACTTTGCTATATAGCAGTAACGAACACAGAATAGAAAACCAACTATACTTCAACTGAAAAAGAGTTGATCACACACCACAGGGGCCTAACTTACTAGCACCTTGCTTCCCAAGTTTCCACACATTTTTAGTTCTAGACAAAGGCCCAACTTTTCAGCCAAACTTTAGTCCATGTCCCTTCTTTCACCACCATGCAGAAACCAAAGTCTACCTTTAAATTAACAGCAACGGACAATATTTATCTCAGACTAAGTGCTTGACATTTTCCTCACAAATCGAGGCGGCATCTGACGATAACCTGGGAAATGAGTGACAAGCTCATACAGGAACACTATTTTGGATACAAAACAGAAGGCGTGGCTCTAGACATCATCCTTCCCAAAACTCCTCTGGAGGAAGGACAATTTAATAACGTGGTTTAAAGTGCCCTGGGGGTTCTGGGATGTAGCCAGGACTGGCACCTTTGGTGAAGCTCTTTTCAGACTCTTGGTGATGATTCTCACACTGCAGGGAACTCAAGGAATGTGTTAAAAATGCTGGTTCTTGAAAAAAGAAATCTTATTTTCTATCAATCACTTTTAATTTTGTATCTATATGAGATGATTCATTCAACTTATTGTGATAATCATTTCATGATGGAGGTAAATTAAATCATTATGCTGGACACCTTATACGTATACAGTGCAGCATGTCAATTACAGCTCAATAAAAATGGAAGAAAAGATAAAAAACAACAACAGGAATAATTTTTAAAATAAAATGCTAGTTCCTGAGACTTCCTTGGTGCTCCAGTGGCGAAGACACCACATTCCCAGTGCAGGGGACTCAGGTTCGATTCCTGGTCAGGGAACTAGACCCCACATGCCACAACCAAGCATAGCCAAATAAATAAAGAAATAAACATTTTAAAAAATTGCTAGTTCCTAAAAAGGAGATAAAATTAATGCTAGTTTCTGGGCTCTGCTCCCAGGCAGTCCCAGGAGGAGGCCTCAGGATGCATTTTCTTTTTTTTCAGCCTGTATCTTCAATCAACCTTTTCAAGAGATTGAAGTACAGCTGTTTGGAAGCCCACAGCTGACAGACTAACGGCATTTGCCAAAACCAAGAGTCTTCCAGCTTTGTGGTCATGTGTCAGAGGTCCCAGCTAAAGCTGCAAAAGCAGAACCAGGTCAGGCATCAGTCACCTCCCTGCCTCAGATAGAGGACAATCAGCTCATTGCAGCCCTGTGGCTACTGATAAGATGGTATCTGCCCAAGTGTGGGTGTCTTGGCCAGAGTGAGTTGTTACCAGGGCTCCTCCGACATTAACACCTCCAATAACTAGTTGCAGGGGAGAGGCTGGGGAATACAGGTGCAACAGGCTGGGTGTGGAGTATTCTGGAAGAGTTCCAGAAAAGCAGGCAAGGATGACTGGGCTTGCCTCCCCCTTCTAAAAGCCACAGGCTGGAAACAATGAGTGAATGTGCTGGGGGGTTGCAGTTGTAGGAAGGGAGCAGGTGTCCAGATAACAGTCTTCACAATGAAAGGCCAGAGGCTAAAGACTCAGGAGCC
Source organism: Budorcas taxicolor (assembly GCF_023091745.1). Taxonomy (NCBI): domain Eukaryota; kingdom Metazoa; phylum Chordata; class Mammalia; order Artiodactyla; family Bovidae; genus Budorcas; species Budorcas taxicolor. Next base: position 39,196,562 of record NC_068928.1, on the reverse strand, counting down.
CAGTTTTCTGTATATTCCTTCCCTGTTACCTGAGGCTTCCCCTCCCTCCTGTTTTCCATGAGGACAGCTGAGACCCACACCTTCTTCCCACCTTCTTCTGGGCACAACCTGCAGGGAAGCTCTCGGGTTGAGGCCAGGCCCTAGCTAATAAAGAAGCAATTGAGACAGGCCTTGTTTGAGGCGAAGAGGGGATTACAGCTGTCAGAGGCATCTTAGCCCAAGGGAAGCACTCCATTTCCTCAAGACACGAATTTCAAAGCTGCGGGTCAACAATCTAATTGTGAAACCCAGCATCTTTAACAAACTAAAATAGAACAGAAAATATCCGAATGCCCTTTAAGTGGTAGAGCACTCTTTCCTGAAAGTTTTGGTTCTGTTTCTCTTAAATAAATCAGCAAGCCTGTTCAGTGGGCCACGACATGAAATGTATTTCATACTGCAGGCTGCTGATCAAAGTTTAAGAGCCAAAGTCTCAGACATGGCCACTTCTGATTGCTTGGGTCCTGGCTTCTGACATCTACCTGAGCCACAGCAAGTCAACCCTAACAGTGGTTCAACTCACTTCCAGGAGTGCCTGATAAAGGAGGTCTGAGGGCTGGATGCCGGATAGGCCACCCAAAACTCAGGGCCCCTGAAGCCTCTGTCCAGTTCCTCAGCCCAGAGTGACACCAGGCAACCTGCCAACCCCTCCTGAACCAGACCTGAAGACACCTGCTTGCCCAGTCCTTTATGGGACTCTGAGCAACACAGGCCTGCAGCCATGTCCATGCTTGTGGCTCACAGCGGTGCCCCCGCATTGCCCAAAGCCCCCTAAGCAGCCTCCCCACAAGCCCAGAGCCACACAGGCTGCTAGTCTGTGGCTCCGCCAAGCAAGAAACTGAGGCCTGTGCCCTGCCCCAGGTGTCATAGGGGCGCCCACTCTGCACGTCCAGCCCTGCCATGGCTAGATACTGGTGACCACCCTGGACCTGGGAGGGCCAGACCAAGGGGTGCAGAGCCAGCGAGCAAAACCCGACTGGGGTTTTTACACAGGAAGGAAGAGCAAGCCGAGGTGGGGGAGGAGGCTGAAGGAGGGCGGAAATGACTGCAATGTCAGCACCCAGAGGCAGTCGATGGGGAGGCCAGCCCCTCCCCACCCCTGCCACCCAGTTCTGACCTTTGTGCTCAGACAAAACAGCTAGGCCGAAGCCTGGCCCTCACCATAGCCAGCAGGGAGGGGGGGATATTTCAGAGAGAGTAGGGGGTGAGGGGGGTGATTTAGCACAAAGGCCCTCCCTGTACACCCCCCCAAAAAGTCCAGTTCTTTCAAGGTGGAAATATTATGTGGGCAGAGGGTATCAAAAGGGCAATCTGGGGGTGCACAGAGGAAAGGCATCTTGGGAACCCCAAACCCTTCCCTTCCCTCGGCTCAAGCAGGCACCAGCCAGGCCTGCTGAGGAAAGCAGGGGCGGCACAGAACTGGCTTCATGCACGACTGCCAGGCAGGTGGGGAGGAAACGAGAAGGGAGCGCCAGAGTCAGGGTAGTACCCGCAGAGCAGGGGACCTTACATTACTGATCTGGTCCTGGGTCTTCTTGATTCTCTGGAGCTCAGGCGTGTCTGCCACCACGCTGAAGCCTTTGCCCTTGTTCTTCTCAAATTCCTCCTTGTAGCGTACCTGGAGGACCAAGGTGGTGGAGAGGGATCAGAGTCGAGGCAGGGGGAGCAGAGAGGGCTCCAGCCTGCAGCAACCAGCCAGGAGAGACCCTGACCAGAACCCCCGCTGCAGCGACATCCACTCCCACCTTCCAACTCCAGGCAGAAACCTTGGCCGAAAAGTATCAGACCAATGATAATAAACTATTACTATGTATTCATATTTGGTGTATCCTGAGTGCCAAGAGCTTTACATGAACTGTCATTTAAGTCTTGTATAGACTATTGTTAGTTCCATTTTACAGACAAGGAAACTTGAGCCACAGAGAGGGAAAGTCACCTGCCCAAGCTCACACAGCTTAGCAGCACAAGTTCAGAGCCAACAGAATGAAATTTTCATCTGCCTGACTCCTGAACCTTCACCACGGCCCATCCTGCCTGATGGCAAGAGGAAAAAGGTTCTTTCCAGAGCTCCAAGGACTGCCCCAGCCCTCACCCTGGCCAGGATGTGGTCCTACCCACTGAGAGCCTGGGGGAGTTTCTGAGTGAGGGCTGTGCCAAGGGACAAAGTTGGTGCCCAGAAAGGAGGGCGGTAAGACAGCCACTCAGAAGACTCAATCAATGAGCCTTTGACAGGCCCTGGTGGCTGCCTGGAGCCTGCCAGGCTGGCTTTTGAGGTCAGCACCACAGGAGGGGATGAAATGGGTGGGGGACAGATAGCACTTCAGGCTTCGAAGAGCCAAGAAAGACCCCTACCACCCCCTCCAATGCCCCTCTCTTCTGAGTATTCCATGGAAACCTGAGTACTAGAGGGGCTTAAGTCAGACATTCAGAAAGGACTTCCCAAGCACTAAAGGAACTGAAATATGAAAACTGTCCTCCCCTGGGGGTTTTGAAGAGCAGAATGGAGGCTGGAAATGGCCCTGGGACAGGAACCTATTCCTCCGGCTTTCAGAGTTTTTACTGTCCACCTCGGCAACAGCTGTTCCAAAGCCCACCAGCTGCCTGGACTTCTTCCATGCAGGCTGCACTGTCCTGGAGGCAGGTCAGTCCAGGACACAAGGCCCAGGACCTTGGGAATTTCCAGGCCTCTCCCAGGCATGGAGTCATCTGGCCTCAGGGCTGAGCTGCACTGTGACCTGACTGACAACACGCACCTGTTGGTTCCTCTGCACCCCCCAGGGGTCAGGGTCCCTGTCTGTCTCCAGAGCCCCAGCTCACCCATCCAACAAGGGTTTCTTGTTGCTAAAAGGTTCCAGAACCTCCTTTGTTCTCACCCAGACTGAAATAAAGGCCTGGATGTGCTAGGTCCTCTCAGACTGGAAGTTAACACAGTGGGTCCAGGTACCAACCCACCCCAACGGCCTAGAACTGCCCCACAGCAGCTCTTCCAAGAAGGCCTGGGCCAGCACAGCGACTCTTAGTGGTAGGGGTGGGTTGAGGGGGAGACCCTTCTGGAAGCAAGCATTAAGAAAGGTAAAGCACTGAGAGTCAAAAACGTGTCGCTCCAGATGCAGAGGCCCCAGATCCAAGAACTCTGGCCTTGATTTCCTCACCTGTAAGAGGACTGTCCATAATGGAGAGGGGGCTTCCTACCACCAAGCAAGAACAAAGAGCCCGTGGGAGCTGGTATGAACACAGGCTGTCTCCCACTTGCTGAGTGATCTTGGGCAACTGATTTAACCTCTCAGGCCTCAGTGTCCACATCTGTAAAATGGGGATCATGACACACCCATTCAAATCAAAGATACAGGTGGCTTTAAAGCAACAAACACATACGAAGCACACAGCAGGGTTCAGTGTGCAAGGACAAGTGAAGAAGTGGAGTGAAGTCGCTCAGTCATGTCCGACTCTTTGCAACCCCATGGACTGTAGCCTACTATGCTCCTCCATCCATGGGATTTTCCAGGCAAGAGTACTGGAGTGGGTAGCTATTTCCTCCTCCAGAGGACCTTCCTGACCCAGGGATCGAACGATCGAACCCAGGTCTCCCACCCTGCAGGCAGACGCTTTACTGTCTGAGCCACCAGGGAAGCAAGGACAAGGGTTAAGTGTAAAGGTGCTTTGTCAAGTGCTGAACAAACATCAGTCCCTGACTCCTTCCTCCACTTCCTGGCCCTCTGGAGGGTCAGGCCCCTAATCCAGGGGAATAATTGTCATGGCAACACTACAATGACATCAGCTGGTTCCCAGGCTCAGGAACTGCCTCTCCCTCCCTGCTGGGGAAGGATAATTCATTTCACTGCTGGCACAGGCAGCCCAGAGAGGGCGGGGCTGGAAGGAGCAGGGGGCAAGAAAGGACGGAGGCCTGTGCTCAGCACTACTTTGCTGTGTGTTCCTGGGCAAGTCGGTCCCCCTCTCTGGGTCTCCTGAGAGTGGCCAGCCAGCTGATCAAGAAAAGTCCTCCTGGTTCTGGAGTTTCTGACCATATTTAAGCACCTGTTCCTGATTATGGAGAATCAAGGGGGGGAAGATTCTCTGGCCATCTGGAGCTGGAGTAGCTGGCAGAGGTAAAAGTCAAGGAACCAGAAGTCTGGGGAGGGCCCCACGTGGAACCTCGTTCATCACCCAAGCTGGAGTGCTTGCCCTCCTCTGGGATGGCTCACCAGGATGTGACAGGGGCTCTGAGCGGGGAAGTGACCTGCACAAGGTCACTCAACCTGCCTTGTCAGTTCAACTCAGGAGTCCTGTCCGAATGTCTGGGCCTCCCACCTGGACACTCCCAAGGTAGAGAGGGGAGCGATGCCTGAGGCCCCTCAGGCCTGAACAACCAGGGCCTAAGAAATTCTACTTTTCATATATAGATTTATTATTCTCCCAGATTCTAGCTTGTTCATCACTTACCATAGCAAATACTAGGTACAAAGGTTTGTTGGGTAAATAATGAATGAATTGAATGCAAAAATAAAATCTCCAAACAGGCAGCATAAGTTGAAAAACAACTGCCTTACTGACCCAATGTAAGAGGAAAGATCACGACTTAAAAATATATATATTGAAAAAAATGATACCAACAATTCCTACTTATTATGCACCTACCATGTGCTAAACCCACGTACTATGTAACCCACCCACTTCTAACAAAAAAAATAAATTATTTTAAGAGTAAACACACACAGATGGGGAGGAGAGCTAATGAGAAAGGTCAGTCTGGAAGCAGTTATCAAAAGGTCTAATACTCCTCAGCTTTATCATATCCAAGTTCCATCTCCTCTCCTTTCCAGGAGAATAGTAATAGTGAACATTTACTGAGTGCTGACTGTATGCCAGGAACTGTTCTAAATACCTAATATATACTAACATCCTCACAATAACCTTTGGAGAGAGGTAATTTGTACTTTACAGATAAAGGCAGTAAGGTTCAGAGAGGTTAAATAACTGGTCCAAGGTCACTGAGCTACTGAGGGCAGATCCAGGATTTGGCCTTCAACTGGCTCAGGTATGAGTGATGCAGGTATGCTGCCTACCCTGCAGGTTATAAGATTCAAGGTAACAGAGTGGGAACTTCGCACACAGCAGGGCAGGGCACAGGACTTTGCTACAATCTCCTGACCCCTGTGGCATGTGCCCCGTGCCATTTCCCAAGCACAGCACCAAGGATGATGAGGGTAAAATTAAAGACATCTTTTCCTTTCACTTTTGTCTGAGCTCAGAGGGCCACACAGACAGCCCCAGCTCAGCCCCACCCCAAAACTGCTGCCTCTTACTAGTCCTGGGGCTCGGGTGGGAGAGCTGGCCTGTGGGGGTAAGGGGGTGGAGGTCCGCTAGGCCCTCGCCACCAGGGCTCTGCCTCAGCCAGGTCTGGACAGGCCCACCCAGAGGGTCATTTGTGGTCAGCCCTGTGGTTACCCGCCCCCACAAGGGAGGCTCCAGGTGTCCCAGACACCCAAAGTACCACTTTGGGAACCAGTCTAGAAATAGGAAAACAAAGCTGAAATACCACAGACAACTTCCCAGAGCCAGAAGAGAGAGAGACACCCACGCAGGCCCAGGAAGGAGCCGCGGGCTGGCCCCTGGCGGGTGGGGCGGGCTAGCTAGGGAGGCTCCCGCTTCCCTTCCCGCCACAGCGGCCTGCCCAGCCCCCACGGTGGCCACAGGAACCAGAACTGTCACGGCCCATGGCCCCAGCCAGGGCCACTCAGCCCTTCCAAGCCTCAGAGCCTCGGGCCCAGCCCTCAACATTGAGGCAACTGGTCCCCATTTTACCAGGCAAGAAAAGACGACTGAGAGCCAAAGGGGTGAGCCTGAGTGCACACAGCCCGGGAAGCAGGAGACAGAGCCAGACTTGCCAAGAGGACAGGACCCCTCTCCACCCTCTGCCTCCCCCAACCCCTGGCCCCAGCCCTCAAGAGCCCAACTGCAGGAGATTAGAGCAGTGGCCTCAATGCAAAGCCTCAGCTCACACCCCTCACAGCAGCTCCTCGCCTCCCTCTCTACCCCACAGCCTGGCTCTAAGCTGCTCAGAGCAGGCCTGCAGGACCAAAAGCCCTCATCAGAATCGCCAGGGCTGCCCAAATGCAGCTCCCTGGGCCCGGCCCAGAAGTGGCAACCAAAACCCTCTTGGGTGGGGCCGAGGACTCTGCATTCTAAACGCCACCCTCGTTCCCTGCACCACCCCCCGGTGGCTGATGCATCCTGGGCATTCGTGCGCACAGCTGGGTGCCACAGCAGGCTGCAGAGGGGCTGAGAGCAAAGGGCCTGACTTCTGTCAGGGAGCTGGCTCTGCATGGCCTCTAACCTGTGTCCCCGTCTGTAGCAAGGGGACAAGAGTCCCTCCGTCATCAGGTGGTTGTGACAACTGAATGAGGTCAGGCCCAACCCCCGTGGTGACCCATGAAGAGCGACTGGCCTTCTCATGACCTCCCCACCCTCCCAAGAATCCGGAACCCCGGGGACAGGCAGTGGGCCAGCCCCTGGGAGACAGGGCAGGTCTGGAGGTGGGCAGGGTGTGCTCCCTCCTACAGACCTCAGGGATTGAGTTCCACAGGCAAAAAGCTCCAGCCCAGCTTTTGTGGGACTGATAAAGGCTGAGGGAATTAGCAGGGTTTGAATCTCTCCTCCTGAGAGTAGGTGTGTGTGGGGGTGTGTGTGTGCATCCCTTGCTTCTGCCTGAGTGTGTACACACACTCCCACACTCCCCTCACACTGTGGGGTGAGTACAGGTCACCCCACAATGCTCTGACCCGCTCTCCCCATGAAGCCCCTTCTACCCGCGACAGGATGGGGAGTCCCTAAGGCAGTCGTCAGGGCCTGGCCAGGGGATTCCCTGTGCAAATCACGCCCGGGCCCGAGTGCCATCTCAAGCCTTCTTTCTGCCAGCTGAGCCACCCAGCCCTCCTCAGTCAGCTGGGCTCTGGTACCTACATTAGCCCCCACAGTGACTGTGGCTTTCACACCACAGCGGGGGCGGAGCCTGGGCTGGTAGATGTGAGCTGTGCTAAGGGGCAAATTAGCTTCCCCTACCTGTCCCCAGGTGGCTCAGTGGTAGAGAATCTGACTGCAGATGCAGGAGATGTGGATTACATCCCAGGGGTCAGGAAAATCCCTTGGAGAAGGAAATGGCAACCCACTCTGGCATTCTTGCCTAGGAAATCCTACGGACAGAGGAGCCTGGCAGGCTACAATCCATGGGGTCGCAAAGAGTCGAACACGACTTAGCATGCATGCACCTGCTCTCCCATCATGGTGGGATACATGGGAGGCCTGAACCCCTGGCTCACAGGGCTGCACAAGGTCAAGGTCACTGTATTCGAGAGTGAAAAAAACAGAGCCTGGATCCTGAAAGCTCACCGAGAGTGCGTGTCAACAGGCAAAGTCCAGTGCCTCTCAGAGCCTTGGTTCCCTGTCTCTGACGCCTGCAGTCAAGTCAAGGATAAATGAGGCGAAGTAACTGAAGTATTTGCTAACCTATAATAGTTCTCACCAACAAGAGGAACTACCGTGTTTATTATCAAAGTAGAGATAGTTCTCCTTAGGGAGTTGGGTGGAAAACTGGAAAGAATACAAGTCTCAGACAAACTGGCATTCAAAGTCATTAGCACCTATTTCCTCTTCCGTAAAGTGAGAGGGATCCTGCCAATTGCACAGAACTATTGTGAGGCATGAACGCTAACACACCCAGAACACGAAGCACTCCATATACCAGCTACTAATACAGTTATTACCGCTACTGCTACTTGTATGATTTCAGCAAGCCCCTTACTGTCTCTGAGCCTTAGTTTCCCCATCTGTACAATGGGAAAACAGCACCTTCCTTGCAGGTTGCTGGGAAGATTAAATGAGAGAATGCATGTAAAGCCTTTGCCACTCCAGGGCTAGTTCTCCTTCATGTGACCAACTGGGAGACAGGGAGCCAGAGAATTCACATCAAGATCAGGCAGCAGGAGCCCCACCTGGAAGGATCAGGAGGGATCCCCTCTGAGGCCCAGGTGGCTCCTCCAAGACATTTTCCTGGTCCTGGGCACCCTGCCCACTTGGTTCCATTCCCCAAGAGGTTTTTGCTAAAGCCCCACTCTGTCCCACCCTACAATCCGGGCCAGGCTTGTCCTGAAAGCCCTCTCAGACCCCCAGTCAGGGTAAGCCATTCTGATCGAAAGGTTCTGGACCTTTTGCTTATTCCTCAGTGACCCCTAAAGCCCCAGCTCTCTCTTCCTGGTGCAGGAACCCCGTCTCCTCCCCTACTGCAGTGGCAAGCAGGGCTCCCTCTGAGAAGGGGCTCAGGAAAATCAAACCAAGGAGATGCGGGCAGGGCAGGCCCCTGGGGCAAGGCTCCCTTAGCAGCCTGCCCTAGGACAGGTAGAAGAGGGTTGGCGACATGGCTAGAGGATAAACTGTGTAACTTCACTCTCCCTGGTCAATCCCTGACCAGGGATCAAACACGTGTCCCCTGCAGTGGAAGGGCTGAGTCTCAACCACTGGCAGCCATCCCAAGGACCTTCCTTTCAGGGTGGGTGTGAAAGGATGGGAGGGAGAGGGGACCAGCTTCCTGGAGGAGGTGGGCTTTAGGGGCCTCCCACAAAATTCCTGATGCAGAAAGAATCTGAAACCCACACCCCTCCAACCCACTTTAGGTAGGGGGTGGGTGGGCACACTCTGGCCCACTTCGCTGATCAAGTCAGGAGATGTGAAATAACTGGGGGTGGGGGCAGGGAGACTAGGCAAGTGCTTGGATTTCAGCACCTTGCTGAGTAACCACAGAAGGAAGCTCTTGCCAAACCCAGGGGTGGCCCCGCCCCCCCAGACCAGGCCCCAGCTCTAGCCCCACTCCCTCACCTGACTCTGCAGCTCACTCTGTTGCTTGAGGCGGAGGTTTTCCGGGGTGTCAGCCACCATGGTGAAGGACTGCTTGGGGTAGTGTCTGCAGGACAGAAAACAACACAGTAGGGTTCATCCTGGGTGAGACGCTGGGAACTTCTGGGCTTTTCACCTCCTTATCCTTGGGTGGCCCCTGCCCCAGCATCAGGACCACAGTGCCCACCACCCATGGCTGCAGGGAGGCAAGTGTTTCTCACTCAGAATGGGCTGAACTGGGAAGATACATCAGGTCTGAATGATGGCCACCAAGAACTCCACAGGAGGCCATGGAGATACTCTCTAAGAGTTTCAGATCACCCAAATAATCCATGTCTACTGCACAGGGAGGTCAAGGGGGCCAGGCACTCAGGAGAGGAGATGCTGACGGGCTCAGGACAAGGCTCTCGGCTGAGACCAGAAATGGAGACCAATGAAGCAGACGAAAGGTGGGAGGGAGGCAGAGACCGAAAGGAAAAGGGACGTGCACACGCAGGGGGACTTTCTGGAAAAGGCAGTGAGGGAGAAAAAAGGCACCAGTGTTTCAAAGGGCAAACGAGGTGCAACTTAACCAGAGAGCAGCTGAGAGATCAGCTTGAGGCCAGAGAAGAAGTCACCATGTAGATAACAACACTGTAACAACAGCTGATGTTCCCTGTGCTAAGGGTGTCCACGCCCTAATTCACCAAATTCTTAAAACCACCCTACTGTCTCCCTTTTACAGATGGGAGACAGCAGCTTGGAAAGGATAAACGGTGTGGCCAAGGCACGGGGCTAGTAAGTGGAGGCATCCAGATTTATTCCCAAACCATGTCTCAAGACCCAGCACCCTGAACCCAATGCTCCAATCTCCAGACACAGGCCAGACCAGAGTCCTATCCCCCAGGAGCAGGCTGGCCTGGAGGTGGCAGTAGCCAGGGCAGCCCTCAGAGCCAAGCCTGCTGGGACTTCCAGTCCAACCCCCTCATGTCCTCTAGAAGGTCGTGTGCTGGCACCAGGCACTTAGCTGACTTCATGATGATTTATCATATCAGTTGACTATCTTTTCTTCACTACTTCTCTGAGATGAGAGGGTTCTCAGTGTTTCTTCTTCACTGACTTATCCCAAACTCCCCAAACAGAATCTGGTGTTCAGTAAATATTTGTTGAATAAACAAATGTCCTACACTAGCTGTTGAAGCTGGGCCAGGATTAGAACTCAGGTCTCCTCCATCCCCACCCCCCGGGTCCCCTAGAAAACTAGCTAGAGAGGCAGCCCTGAGTCACTGTGGTCTGTGTGCAGGGGTTGGTATGCGAAAGGGCTGGGGGTCCACAGAGGCCCCAGTGATTTCAGGGACAGGTGGGTGGCTTCTCCGAGCAGGAGCCAAGGGCAGGCCATTCTCAGCCCTGGCTGACCACACCTCACCTCAACTGTGACCACTGGCTGGTGCCCGACTCGCAGGCTGAGCCCAGGTAAGAGGTGGCTCGCCCACTTCCAGCCACCCAGGTTGGCTGACGTGCTGTGAACTGGTCACCAGCAGCCCTCCTACCGCTGTGTGTTTCACCAAGCCTGGCATGTTCTCCAGCCGCCCGCCCCAATCCTGAGCCAAAGCTATCAGTGATCACACAACTTCCCTGTGTCAAGGGCAGGGATTCAGGTGCTAGAGAACTCAACTAAATGGGAGAGGAGCAGTGGCTAGAAGGAGCCCAGCCCTGCCACTGCCTTGCAGGGTGACTCTGGCAAATCTTTTCTCCCTGTGAGCTAGTTTCACCATCTTGGACCTAGAATCACAGCAAGGTGATTTCACCTGTGCCCCATTTTACCAGGCAGATCCAGGTAAAATGCCCCAACGCTTAGCCTCTACTGCCCACCTGAGTCCCACCTCCCAGATCAGCCCAGCCCGCGGCTCCTTGAGCAGAGGGAAGAGCAAGAGAAGAGACTTAAAAAAAAACAAATACAGGTGCCTGCAGCCAGCAGCAGAAGTCTTCCATGGATGAAGGCAGGGCTAAAGCTGTAGACCCAGTCCGGGGTTTGGCCCAGCTCCACGAAGCCAGGGCCACCCACAGTGGAGAAGCTCCATTCAAAATTCCTGAGTTCCAGGGGAAAGGAGGATCTGTTCCCGGAGCACAGAAGGAGACCAGCAGGAGGGATCTAAGTTAGATCTCTAGCAGGACTGGCAAGAGATCTGAGGTCGCCTGAGGGAGGCTTTGGAGAGGACCCTCCCACCAAATCAGAGCCATTATGATAGCATCAAGAGCTGGTGGTGTCATGAGGTGAGTGTCTATAAGTGGAGGCTCATGAGCATAGGAGGGAGGTCAGGTCCAGAAGCAGGGGGCTGGAGGGTGGCTCTGGCCCGGAACTTGAAGGGTCAGTTCAGAGAAGATGGTGTAATTAGCATTTGATGGGAAAGGGTGTCTGGCAGGCTCAGAAAACACATATGCCCAGGAGCCAGTCTGCCAACCTGCAGTTTGCCATTTGCCTGAAGGTACAGGGTTAAAATGGGAGTGCTGGGTCCAGTGGTCCAAGGTCAGCCAGACACATACACCTGACGCGCCCCCACTCTGCAATTCTGTGGCTCCTGCACGCTCTGTTATTCCTCATACACGGTGAATATATAGACAGGCCTCTGCAATGCTCATCTCCTAGACACCAAGGCCAGCAGGTCCACGTTCACACATCTACAATCCACGAGAAGGGTCTCAGGAGACCCCCCACCAGGTAGCGGGTGCCTGCATGGATGGGGCTGGCAGGTATTTCATTCTCTCTTGGGAGCCATAATGACACCAAGATCTCAGTGCCCCCGCCCGGGGGCCAGAACACTAATCCCATCAGAAGGGAAGGGGGGACCAGCCTGGATGTCGTCAACTCAGCTCAGTCTGGAAGGAGGAGGGGGTTTTAAACATCAGATTAAGATAGATTAAAGGGGGCTCTGGAGCCACCGATCTCTTACCCTTGCCTCCTAAACCCCAACCCCAGGTCAGAAAAAGGCAGGCAGACATAAGCATGGGCTATTTTCCTCTTGCTGTCAACCCTGTCCCCTCCCCACAGCCCCCAACCCTGGCGAGACAACTCTGCCTTTCCCATCCCCTGCTCACTGCGCTTCAGGTTCCCATGGCAACCTCATCCTCAGCTCTAGGCAGCAGAGTGGTTGAGAGCAGGCAGACAGAGCGAGTCTGTGGGGGTGGGGAAAGAGACACAGACAGCCAGGGTATCCTCAACTGCAGAGGAACCCGTGAGGGCAAAACCAGGAGGCTGTGTCTGCAGGATACTTGTAGACAGTTCAGATGAGGAAGATGTGAGCCTCGGTTTGTTTTCAGGGCAGGACACAAGAAGGCCAGGGCTGTGCCCCTCCCCCACCAGCACGACTATCTTCCAAGAGGGCTACAACCGATGTGACCTCCTCCCAGAAACAATTAATTGCTGGGGATTCTACCTTTTCCTTCCCTCTCCATCTTCAGATTGAACCTCTCCCACCCTCCCTCATTTATTCTCAGATCCCAGTCAAGAGGAATGGATATATGTGTATCCCAGTGTAGGCGCTAGGGCAGACAAGAGGTCCCCCACCCCAGCTAATGACCCCACTGGTACCGCAGCCCCAACAACAGACTGGGCCCACAGTGAGGGAACAAGGGGCCAGGGTGGGGAGAACTGGGCCTCCCAACCCTGGCCTGGAGTTGAGTCCAGAGCACAGCTGTTCTTTGTCCCTTCTGTGGGCCAGCCTGCACCCGGCCCCTTGTTAATCATTCCCAGTGGCAGGCCCTCTGCTGATGCCCCTCCCCACCCTCACTGGCAGTATCAGCTGCTCTGGGAAAGAGAGGCATGGAGGGAGCCCACTAGGACAGGAAGCCTGGGGCTGGAGGGTGCAGGGAAAGGGGTCTAGCATTCACGAAGGCAAGAACAGAGTTGAGCAAGACAATCAGGCGCCTGGCAGCAGCCCCGGCCTCTGGGAGAAGTTAGAGCCACATAATTGGGGGCAGGAGGAGAAGGGGGCAACAGGAGAAGGGGCAACAGAGGATGAGATGGCTGGATGGCATCACCAACTCGATGGACATGAGTTTGAATGAACTCCGGGAATTGGCGATGGGCAGGCAGGCCCGGCATGTTTCAATTCATGGGGTCCCAGAGAATTGGACACAACTGAGCAACTGAACTGAACTGAACTGAACTGAAAGTTACTTCAGGATACATTGTATCCTGTGCACATTCTCTCCTGAAACTTGCCACAAGGCTTTGGGCTAGAAAAGGCAGGCATTAGCACTGTGCCCATTTGACAGATAAAGAAACTGAGGCTCAGTGTCAAGGACAGAGATCTGGCCCAATGCACTCTCCCCCATTCCACACATGTCCGGGCAGCTAAGGGCAGACTGACTTCCCTCCCCCAGGTGAACACCAGCCTACTCCTAGTTCTGGGGAAAGAAATGCTTGGTTGGGTGGGTGGAGAACTTCCTCTTTTAAAGCCAACCAGTTTCCAAGCATGGCTATTCTAAGAGAACCGTCTGGGGTCTCTCAGCCACCCCCAGCCTGAAGCCACCTACTCCTTCTGACATTTCTAAAGCGGGTCCAGACAGTGACCCGCTGCAGGGTTGATGACATCCAGTGACCTACTCCTTCTGACATTTCTAAAGCGGGTCCAGACAGTACGGGGTGCAGGAGAAGTGGGGGCTCCTCCCAGAGGACCTCTGAGTCACCTTCCTTCTTGAAGGGACTGCAGAGCTCCTGCAATGGGCTTACTGGTGACAGGGATCACTTGGAGGGCAAAGCCCTGTCCCTAGTCCCACTATCAGCTGTGTTCCAGATACAGAACAAGAATAGACCAGTATCCTGGAAGCCCAGTACCGGCTTTCGACAGGCAGCCTTGCCCCCTTTCAGCCTTGGATCCCTTCAAAAACCACAGCTTTTTGTTCAAGGAGGAACAAAAATACAGCAACAAAAGCAACAAGGAGCCTTTGGTTTCACCAAAAGGGAAAAAAAAAACAACCCACAGCCCTGACATCCTGCCTCTGGAAGGAGCTACTGATCCCCCTGCTGGGAACACTGCCCGTGGGCGGTCAGGGAGGACTCCCCTCTAACACTGTTTTTCACCAGTCCCCCAGGGCTAAGGGGCCAAAATGGTGGGGATAGGAAGTAACAAGAAGGCATGTATCCGACCAGAGGAAAAAAATGAGCAGCCAAAAAGATCAAGGCTAGACAAGAAGAAGAAGTGACCAGCCCTCAGGGTCGCAGATAAAACGAGAAATCAAAATCGATGATGACACACAAACAGAAAAGATCGTGTCAAGTCAGGAAAGGCATGGAAACACTGGGTTTCAGCTTCCTCATCTATAAAATGGGCTGTTAGGAAGCAAAGATCTCCAAGGTTTCCTGAGGCCCTGACATCTGAGTGTAAGGAGCTGGAAGGTGAGAATGAGGCGGGGGCTGCCTAGAGGTTACTACGTGTGCCCCTTTGAACTACCCCCCCACCCCGCAAACATAGCACACACACCCCTTCCTACTCCCTTCTTCTGATCTCATTTTTCCCAGTTAGAGGCAGAGAACTCTGGGGAGGCGGGAAAGCCCCAGGCCTCAGTCCTGGATGCGCCTGCCACTGCCCCATCCCCAGCTAACTAGACCCCAGAGATGACTTCAAACCCCACCAGCACAGGTCCCACCTCATGCTCCGAGGCCTGGGGAAAGGAGCAGGACCGCAGTCTCTTGTTCCCTAGAACCAGGGACACCTCCACCCTCCTCAGCCCCTCAGCCCACAGCTCAAGGCAACTGAAGGACAGTCCCAGAAAGATACAAGGGAGCATTCCCCCATTCTTCCCCAGCCCCTGTCCACCCCCCCACTTAACACCCCAGAAGCTGGTCCCCAAGGCCTGCAACTGCCTCCGGCTGGCAGCCTCCATTGATTCAAGGGCTCCAAGGAGGAAAAACAGGAACATTCTTCCCCACCCCTGCCCAGCCCCACCCCACCCAGCCCCACCCCGACCTCCAGGCTCCTCAATTATTTGCCTGGAGACAAGACAAAGGACCAGGTTTGTAATTGTGACCAGATCTGCCCCTTTCAGAAAAAGTAGTTTACAAAACAAATCATCCAGGGCATAAATTGAGGGCATATATATTCCTCGAACCAATGGAACAGGCTCACCCCACCTACCTAGATGCTTCAAGAAAGAATTATACAAATGCAGACATGCTTCCCTCTACCTTGCCATAGCAGTGCTGGTTGCCAATGGCCTGGGAAGTGTGAACACAAACGCGGCCTATTCAGTCCAATTCCCTGGCGCTTACCCCTGGCCCCACAGCCTGCGGCGTGTGTCTGGATATCCAGAGGCACGTGTGTGAATGCACAGCCTTGGGGGTCCACTACCACCCAGAAGGCCGGCTGTGGGCTCTGGCCTGTGTTCTCTCCCCAGCCTCACCCCAGACAAGTCTGGTGCAAAGAGAAAATACAAGAGGCCTTTCTGCTGCTTTCAGTCACTTTCCAGAACTTAAATCTCAGTCTTCAGAACTCACCAGGGAGAAACAGACAGCGTTCTTTCTCTTGCCCACCCTCCTGCAAGATCCTGGCTCAGGGACTAACCAGAGAACGCAGAGGCCCCCTTGCACACCAACTCACATATACTCTCCCTGGGTGGGCTCAACTCCCTGGCAAAGGGCCTGGGCCAGGAGGGATCACTTGCCCCTCTGAGTCTTGAGCAGGAAGTGTTGAAAAGCCAGGCCTGAGCGTCACACAGCAAGGCCAGGCTGGGAATTGGGGCACAGCTATAGCCTAGAAACCCCGACACTGGGGAACCTGAATGTCACTGGTGGATGGGGTCAGAGGCAGGAAGAAAACAGGAAGGGATGAGAGTGAACACTCAGCACACTGCCTGGCACAGCACAGTTGTTCAATAAAACTGGTCTAGGCTCCAGCATCCTTGGGCGGGAATTTTGAACCACGGGATAACCGAGGCCCAGACAAGTCCAGAGTGCGCCCCAAACAAGCTGGGCCTACATCTGAGATATCCCAGAATCCCACGTCTGGCTCAATGACACAGACCAGCCACTCAGCAGACTCTGGCTTAGGGAATGTGGCTGCCTCAGGCAAGGTGCTGCCACAGCTCGCATGAAACACAGCTGGGTCACAAATTCCCCAAGTCTTTGGCCCCTCATCCATTTCACAGGTAACATCCTTCCCAGGATGTTGGGTTACCCCTTCCTAGGTAACATCCCAGCTGGGTCAAAGGTCAGGGAAGAATAAGAGCTATAAAGGCTGGGGGAACAGAGAGGGGTCAACCTGCTGCTCTGGCTGGAGGCCAGGAGAGGCAGTGGACTCACCTCCGGCAGGTGGGAAGCAGCATCTGGGAGGGGTGTGTCATCTTCCACCTTCCCTGGAGCCACCCCGAAGCCCTACAGGAGCTCCCCACCCCTACTGGCTGTAGCCTCTTAGAAGAGGGTAAAAAAAGTAAGCTGGGACTTTTTGGCACTAGGCTGAGAACACACAGAGAAAACAAGGACAAGCCTCTGATTTCTTTCTCCAACTCCCAGAGCTTGCTGAATTCAAGGCTACCAGAGTCTTAGGAAGAGACAGGAAGATGCCTCAGTCCCTGCTGCCCACTGAGTTTTGGGCTCCGCCAGACTCCTGTCTTGAGGGGCAGAGGCTCAGAAGCTGCCCCCAAAGGAGTCTCATGCCCAGAAACTAGCCTGAAGTGGGCCAGCAATCAAGGGGTTAACTGCCCCAGCCTCTGGCTTTGCTGCACCCCACCCCACTCCCCAACAGAGGGAGGAAGTGGCAGAGAATCAGGGTTTGTGAGAGCCTTTAAGAATTTGAAGAATGTCCCATTTCCCTTGGGGGGAGGATGGGAGGGGTCGGCAGGGGAAAGAGGACCAGTAGAGCTAATAGAGAAGGGGCAGCTGAAGGAGGAGCCAGGACCTAGCTGTGACCTTCTCTCTAGCCCAGGCAGTCTCCCCAGCGTCCCAGTCCCTCCCAGAAGGGAGGAGGTTCATGGTGCTTCTTGGGCTTGAGATTTCATCAGTTTTCCCAGCACCTGGCACAGGTTGGCATCTAGCAGCCGGCAGGCAGTAAGTGCCTGATGCAGGCTCCAGCCAAGGAGATGAGGCTGTAGTGTGAGCAGGGAGGGGAAGACAGGAAGGGGGAGTTGTTGTTCAGTTGCTAAGTCATGTCCGCTTCCTTGTCCTTCACTAACTCCCGGAATGGGGAGACAGCCATTCAAAGGGCTTTAAGATCCCAACTCCTTTTAGACAAATCCCAAAGTTACCCTCCTATGTGAACTTCAGCTGTAGAAAGGCTGAAGAATTTAATTCCAGGCTGAGAATTTTAAAAGGTAAAAAACAAAAAAAGGACTCGGACTTCCCTGGTGGTCCAGTGGCTAAGACTCTGTGCTCCCATGCAAGGGTCTTGGGGTTCAATCCCTTGGTCAGGGGACTAGATCCCACATGCTGCAACCAAAGATCACGTGCCACAGCTAAAGATTCTGCATGCCACAACTAAGACCCAGCATAGCCAAATACATAAACATAGAAGTAGTTCCTTTATAAAGGGACTCAAGTCGGAATCTAAATTTTTTTGAATGCTGACCTTGCCGCCTACTTAAGTGACTTGACCTTCCAAAGCCCCCCCACAGAGCAGCAAGGTAGTGAAGTCCTACAGGAGCCCAGACCTGCAGGTGATCAACCCAAAGGCATTCTCTGAAACTGCATGGGATGGAACAGGGTGTCTCCCTGGGATGGGAGACCCCACCTCAACCCACTGTCCCACAGCAGGCCAGAGCAAACTCCACTGGAAAAGACATGAAGTTCTCTGCCTCCCTCAGCAGGAAGGGAAGAGGTCTGCCTAGGGTCAGGCTACGCCCTTCATGCTGCTCCCCAGTCTCAAAAAATGACAGTCAGCGGGGCCCCCCCAGGGCCCAGGGCCCAGATTGTCTGGTAGGGACAGGGCAGGGGAGAGGTGACAAGTTAGCTGCCGTCATGGAGAGAAATGTGGAAGGCGACATGGAGAATACAACCGCCAGAAACAGGACTTTTTCTCAAAAGACCACGTGGATCCCTCTCTTGCAGCAGGGTGTGGTGGAGAGAATAAGCTTGCTATATGGGGACTGAACCAGCCTCTCGCTAGTCATTCATCTTGGGAAAGCCCCTTCCCTTCCTCAAACCTCAGTTTCCTGCTCTGTAAACTGGGCACACTAACAGTCCTGACTATCATCCCCCCGTGGTGAGGAGGACTCAACACGGCTAACACGTACGGAGCAGAGTGTGGAAGTGCTGGGCCCTGCCACCTTGTGGGTATTAGAACAGAAGGAAGCTCTGAAAGTGAAAGTGGAGTCACTCAGTCGTGTCCGACTCTCTGCGACCCCACGGACTGCAGCCCGCCAGGCTCCTCCGTCCATGGGATTTTCCAGGCAAGTCTACTGGAGTGGGCTGCCATTTCCTTCTCCAGGGGATCTTCCCGACCCAGGGATGGAACCCAGGTCTCCTGCATTGCAGACAGGTGCTTTACCATCTGAGCCACCAGGGAAGCCCTCAGTGCCCGCCCAACAGCCCCTGCCCGGGGCGGACTCACGCGTTGCAGTAGGGCTTCTTCTCGTAGCCCTTGTAGTTCTTCATGTTGAGGGTCATCTTGCAGGTCTCGCAGTGGAAGCATGCTTTATGCCAGTACTGGGGGTAGAGGCAGAGGGAGGACACTGTCAGATAAGCAGGACTTAGGAAGGGGGCTCAGGCCCCAGGAAGAAGCGCTCCATCCCTGGGACCAGAAGCAGAGGGAGGACACTGTCAGATAAGCAGGACTTAGGAAGGGGGCTCAGGCCCCAGGAAGGAGTGCTCCATCCCTGGGACCAAAAGCAGAGGGAGGACACTGTCAGATAAGCAGGACTTAGGAAGGGGGCTCAGGCCCCAGGAAAGAGCGCTCCATCCCTGGGACTAGAACAGACACCCCCCCCCAGTAGAAGTGAGCCAAGGACATCTCAGGTCACGGGTTCCAACAGCTGATGACACCTTCCCCTGTCCCACTGGTGCTGTCAGCAGAAGTGCAGACCCCAGAGTGAGTGGGGAAACCGCCCCCCCCCCGGCCCCCTGTGCAGCCCCGAAGATTGGCTCCACCTCCCCCAGATCACTCCAGCAGCCTGCCTGCCTGAGCAGGAGAAGCCTCATTGCTTATGCAAAGCTGCACCAGGCGTTGCTAAGAAGCCGCTGCTGCAGAACAGAGGGGCAGCGCCTCAGCCTAGACAAGGCCTAGGGGGACAGGAGGGCCCAGCCCCCATGTACCCAGGCCTTCCCACACCACAGCAGACACACTTGGGCCTGGGCAAGGCCCAACCCCAATGTCTCCTCTTCCTGAGGGACCCCTGCCCAGAGTGTGGGTGAGTGCCCTAGGCTCTAGCCAGCACACCCACACCACTTCCCTCCCTCCCCTCAACTGTCTCCCACCCCCCAGCTGGTCTCCTGCACAGTGGGCATCACAGCCCCACCCTGGCTAGCTGGGTGACCTCGGTAAGGACCCACGCCTCTGAGCCACTTCTGTGTCTGCAGAATGGAAACCTTAATACCCATCTCTCTTGGGACTATTGAGGTTTAAATGAAAAATCACCTATAAAACCCTCAGCACAGCACCTGGCACCTCTAAGTACTCAAATATCAGGTGCTGGGTGCAGCAGGGGTGACCCTCAGCTGAGGCGGCTGGGCAGGAGGTGTGTGAGTGCTGGGGTGCAGGTGGGGCTCTACTGGGCCCAAGCACAGCTAGAAGACCTGTGAGTGAGACTGAGTGATCAGGAACCCCCCAGCAGAGGCCAGGGGCCCAGAACAGAGCGAGGATCAGTCCAGGGAGGGGGACAGGGTCAAAGACCACAAGGGCAGGGGAACTGACGCAACAGAGGTGACCCCATCCCGAGAAACGCTCAAGCTCGAGAAAACCCAGGCAGAGGAGAGACTCGCCCCTGGCACCTGGCAGCCCGGGACAACGCCCCGGGGTTAGCACCTACCAGGAGCCCAGCTTCCAGGGCCCCAGAACCCGGGCTGTCGGGGCGACCCAGCTGGCCTTTCCCTGCCCCCTTTCCCAGCAGCCAAAGGACATCCTCCTGATTCCTCAGAGAAAGAGGCCAGAAGCCAGGGAAGGGCACAGGAAGGCTTTCGAGGTACCCAGCAAATGCCTGGTTTTTGGCCACCTATCAAGAAATTCCCCTGAGGCAGTGCTTTTCAGACGTATTTCCCAGCCAAGAGGTGTTTCTGGGCCACTTGGGAGAAAGGGACCGAAAAAAAGGTTAAGAGGTTGGGATACCACCTCCCTCACCCTGGCTGTGTTGACCAGAGCCCACAGGGTAATTGTGTGTGGGGGTGGGGGGTGGGGGAGTAATCACCTTCTAATAGGGTACTTTTCCTATCAAGGAGACCCAAAGGCCTCTTTAGGAGTGGAATAATGACCAAAGGAACAGGAGAACCCCTCTTTGGGAAGAAGGCCAGAGGAAGTCTGGAAGCAAAGAGGAGGCCGGTGAAGCTGGGCTTCCAAGCCAACCTGGGCCAATCCCACAGCCCTGCCTGACGCCTCTCAGTGTGAAACCCCAGTGCAGACAGCCCACTGGAAACCTAGAACAGAGTGGTCCCTGCCCCCCACCAGCCCCGAAGTGAAAGCCCCTCTCCCTCCCGCAATGCCTGGGAGGCGATGGCAGAACGCCCCAGCCCTGCCACCACCGAGTCTGCTGGCCTCTGCCTGCTTAGCCGCACATGCCCCTGCCTGGGCCCCCGCCTCCCCCCGCCCCCGCCTCCCCCCACCCCCGCAGGAGCCTGCCAGGAAAAACATTCTCTGGAATCCAGACCATGACCCACTTTCACACACACACAGGCAGGAATCCGCACTGTCCTGGGCCTGGGGACCTCCAGAGGTGCCCCCTGATTGACCTGGGGGAGACCAAGGGAGAGACACAGACACGTCCACCCTAGCTCACAGCCAGGTACCCACCCTGGAGCCAACCCCCTTGCGGCTGAGTATACTGACCAGGCTAGGGTACAAGGCCAGCAGCCAATTCAGGGGTTCTACAAAATACCCCCTGCAGCCAGCTACCACTGGAAGGAAGGGGAGCCCCATACAAGGGAACAGTGCCCATTTCTATCTCTAGCTCTTCCCCACCTCACCTCCAGACACCCCCTGCTCTCAGCTAGACACGTTAGAGGCTAGGGAGTGGTCATCTGTTCTCTTACAGGGGGTCCAGGAACAGAATAATGAAAAGGAGGGGACTGAATGTCTTCAGGGTAACTACAGAACTCCGTCTATGCATCTGTAAAGAGTGGAACTAAAACCCCGGTCCCATGGAGGGGGGTTCCATGCTGGGAGGAGGTGACACAGCCTCACTTCCCGCCCCTCTCTGGAGGAGGGCACCAAGAAAGGTTCAAGAAAATCAGCAGCTTCCACCACTGTGTCCTTTTGGAGACAGGAGAGTGAGGGGAATGGGGGGCAGAAAATGGCAAGTCATTCAATAGCCCCTGTGGGCCAGGCAGACCCAAGGAAACCCCAAATGAAAAGACACCCATCCCTGTCTCAGTCAGGTCTGGTAATGGACACAGTCAGGGAAACATGTCAGTAACACCCCACAGTGACCCTGTCTGCCTCTTTTCCCTGCCCCAGGAGCCCTGCCCGCAGAGCAGGGGTCCCCTCTTTCTTACAGGCCACAGGTAAGGTTTCAGAGCAGCATTCCTGGGACTCAGGGAGCAGTTACCTCTAAACATGCAACTTGAATCCTCCCCACTGCCCTGGAAGTCCACGGCTTCCCTGTTCACCAAAACCTAGTTCTCTGGTGCCCGTTAGGAGCCTCTCAGCCCATGTCCCAGGCTCCAGCATCAGCCTCCACTCTCCCTGGCCTGGAGCTCCAAAGCTGCAACCCACTCCACAGAAAGGCAAACTGAGGCTGCTGGGGGCAGAAGCAAAATGCCCTGCACTTGGGTGAGGTTGGGGTCATCCCTCTCTCTCCAGAGTCACCGTAGAGGCTGGGGGAGAAGCTGCTCACAGCTCTGGGGGTGGGGGATGTGGTGAACTCCAGGTCGCTGTGCCTGCGGCCTGGGATCTTGCCCACTCCACCCTCTCCACCCGGGCGCCCTATGACTCAGGGCTAGAGAATGAGACCTCTCCCTCCCTTCCTGTCACCCAGGGTTACAGTTTCTCACTCCTCCAGGGGCAACGGTAGCCCCACCCTGGCCTACCCTGGCCCGGTCACCAGCCTAGCTCAGCTGGCCACCTGGGAGGCTGGCTTAAAGGCAGAGACCATGGCTGCACCTCCCCAGATTCCCAGGGAGTATTATTCCTGGTTCAAGAGCTCGGGCCTTGGGCATTCCACAGGCCAGGGTCAGGAAGAGGAGGGCCCACTACAAACATTAGGGAGATAGTGTAAATTAAGGTACTTTTTTGCAAACACAACAGGCAGAAGAGCTGAGCACCAAGAACTTTAGAGCTGAATTCCAGCTCGGGCTGTGGGGAGTGAACCGCATGACCTGTCTGGGCCTCTGCTTACGGGGGTCATAATTTACAGGAGCCGTCGCATCTGCTCTGTGAGGCTCCTGGGAAGACTGAGCCTGGCACATTCCAAGGAGTCTACGCAGGGACGGTCATGGGATGACTGTGGGGTGCTCTTAGCTAGGAAACGAGGCACCAAGGCTACAGGCCTTTTCCCCTCTTCTAGGTCCCGTTTCCTTCTACCTTGCTGCCACCTGGGGGGTGAGGGGAAGAGGGGAGGGTACTTCAGACAACCAGAGGCAGAAAGCCTTCCCAATAGGGGAGTCCAGGGGACTCAGCCCACCAATCCTCTACCCTCCTCAATGCCTCCATCTGTATTCAGGAGCCTGGCAAAAGCAAGCCAGGCCAAGGGGACACAGCGAGTCCCCACGTTAGTGCCGCCCAGTGTGATCTAGGACCAAACTTCAAGTCTGTCAAAAGGTAGAGGACACTGTGAGACACAGCCTCTCTCCCTCCGCAGAGGCCCTGCAGCAGCCAAGAGGGCCCCATACCACATAGGTGCTTAATATTCATTGAATGAATGAGCGAGCGACATCACCCTGTTTCTTCCCCAACTCTAATCCCATAAGTTGGGGAAACAAATCTCGACCTCAAACACCGTGGCCAGCCATACACATTTATTCAGCATGAGGACACGCTGGGTAATGCAGGTGGATGGTAGGGTAGCCATCAGAGGTGATGTGGCTTTTACTCACCTAAGCCTTTGGGAGATAAGGCTCAAGGAGGAGGAAAGGCTAACACCAAGAATGTAGCTTGTGCTCTGGGTCATGTCGGGTCCTAGGGAAATTGCAGTGAAACAGGTGAGTCTAATTTGACTCTCTCCTGTTGTAAATGGGTTGTCTTGGGAAGCTGGTTAGCAATTGTGTCTATGAGACTGAACATCCGTCCTCAGGCGTCAGGTCCCCATTCCAAGTGCCTGCCCTTACTGCCTGGAGGGCGGTGGGAGGAACCAATCTAATACCTGGATATTCCAGGCCTCCTGCTCAGTGCAGGGGTGACATCTCCCCAGGGAAACCTCCTGTAGGAAGAGAGAGGAACCGCCAACTCTCACTTCCCAGGGTGCCCACCACCTGAATGTCCTCTTCCAGAGAGGGGAAGAAAACAGATGGGGAGGGCGCCTTAAAGGGGCTGCACCCTCCCCTCAGACACCAAAGGTCTTTACAGGGAAAGCCAGGTATGGGGCTGGACAGAGTACCCCAGAAAAGAAAAGGGCGCACAGCCTATACCACATCCCCTTCCAGGCACTGTGACAGGCACTTGAGTGCACTTCCCCACCTTCAAGGAAATGACATCATCATACCTATATGATAGACTGTGAACACTGAGGCCTAGAGCCATTCACAGAGCTGGTGGTGAGCGGACCTGGAACTAGGAGCAAGTGTTCCAACGCCCAGGCTAGTGTCCTTCCAGCAGACACTGCTTCTGCCTTATGTGGGTGGAAAGTGGCCATTGCCTCTACCAAGTTCATGACTGTGCAGAAGGGGAGCACAAGGAACTCAAGACACAGAGGCCAAAATCCCTCCCACCAGGGAAGAGCAGAAACACCAGTGTGCAAGGCCAGAGAGCTCTAAGCTCCTGCCCCCAGGCTCAAGTCCTGCCCTCCCGCATGGTCTTTGGGAAGGTCAGCACCCACATTCACTGCACCATAACATGGCCTTTCTCTCCTCCTGCCCAGCCAGGCCCAGGAGAGAAGACTGAAACAGCAGCGGCCCCGCATGACCCCTTCCTCCAAGAGCAGTATCAAAATGATCTCAGAACCATGGAACCCCACCCCCTCACCCTGACTCAGAGGCCAAAGGTTACTGAGGAAGCTCCAACCCTAAGGAGGAGAAAGACAAAAGAATCCAAGGAACGACCCTTTCCCCCCTCACAAAAAATATCTGACTCCAGGTGGGCCCTGCACCCTCTTCCATCCCATGCCCCCCCAACCCCTGGCCAGTCCAGATGGGAAAGAGGGAATGTGTGGACAGGGGGCCAGCTTTAGGAGGTGAATGAAAGGCATGATGAAGAAGGGGACAAAATCCTAGAGGCCTCTCCTCCAGACCGAGGAGCGAATGAGAGGGAAGGTGGATTGCCTTAGGATCTTAGATTAAAAGAGGTCCGGATCCTACCCCAAACTGCAGGAAATACCCAGTTCCACTCTCCGCCCCCCTTCAAAAAGTATAATGGCAACCAGATGAACGAGTCCAGCATGATGGGGGTGGGGGGGCAGGAAGACGCCTAAGGGCCCCCAGGGGACAGTGAATTTACAGAAGGCCACCTTCCCTTTCCCCCAACACCTCCCCCCTTTTATTGGCTCCCCTTGAACTCAGCCAACCCCACCCTCCATTGGGGAAACCTGCTCTGAAAAGTTAGCTCTTTGTTCTACAGGGTGGACTCAGCCTCTGAACACAATTTCAGGAGATCTCAGTGAAGCAACCCCCACCCACCCTACTCCAGCAAGCGACCCCGCCCGGGTCCGGCTGGGCGGACCAACGCTGGGAGTTGGCTTCTAATTTGAGGTGGGGGCTGGGAAGCTATGGAGGACTCAGGCTAGCCCATTAACCGCTGAACCACCAAGAGGGCTGCAGGTCGTCCAAAAAACGGGCTCTCGCAATGGGGCTCGGGTCCTTATCCGAAGGCCAGTTCACCAGACGCAACACTTGCCCGCTGACGGCCCCCACCCTCCAGTCTCCAGGCCAGGAAGCCGGGCCAGTAGCCGCCGGAGCGGACCGCTTAGCAGGGGCCCCAACCTCTGCCCCGCCCCCCCGCCGCCCCCTCCCCCAGCGCCCAGCGCTTCCGCCTACTTGGCGCTCGGCGAGGCGGGGAGAGGGAGCGGCCGTCTGCTCTCACTCTCCCGGCCCTAGGGGGCGGGACTGCACCCCTAACCTTCCCTCACTCCCCCCACCCCCACTCCGGGGCCCGGCTTCTCCACCCCCGGGCACCGAGCCCACTCCTCTCCAGTAGCGGCTGCCCGCCACGCGTGGACTCCTTTCCTCGCCCCAGATCTCCTGGTTTCCAGACTGGGGTCCGTCCCTCACACCCCATGACACCACCCACCTTTCCTCCTCCCGGGATCGCGGTAACGGGGCGGCAGAGACCCAGCCCCGCTCTCCTCCTCCGATCTGGAGCTCGGGGATTGCAAAGACGCGTCTCCCAGTCCCGAGTCTCACCTTATCCAGACAGTTCACCTTCTCCGTGGGGTACACGATCTTGCTGCACCGAGCGCAGTTAGGATTCATGGCTCCGGGAAAGGCTGGGGCGAGGACGCCCGAGCTCGCGCGCGTTCTCTTTCCCCGGAGCGAGCTGGCGGGAGACGGCCGCGGCCTCAACGGCACAGGCGACAGCGACGGCTGCTTGAGCTAGGGAACTGGCCTCCGCCCCCGCCCTCCTTCCCCTAATAAACACAGCGGGGAGGAGGGGCTGTACCGGGGCGGGGACGCGCCGCGGGCGCTGGCAGGGGCGCGCGCGGCGAGGCGCGCTCTCCAGGCTACGTGGGACGGCGCGGGGGCGGGTTCCAGGGAGGACTGCGCGCCCAGCGGTACGCGCCTAGGTGAGCTCGCAAGCAGAAAGGGCTCTGGAATGCGCCCGGAGGCCAGGCGCCAACAGGCGACCTTGCCCAGGGCCCTTCCGCCGCTGGAGGCGGGGCGGGGGCGATCCGGTGGCACATCTGGGCACCTGGGCTGCAGGGCGGGCGAGCCCCTCGCAACCGCCCAGGGTGGGGTTCGAACCCACTCGAACACCCAACCAGATTCGTCAGGTTTGGGGACTTCCTTTGTACCCGTCGGTACCTGGCGAGAAATCCGCGGATCAACGGGAACCCCTCTGCCCCGCCCCTAAGATGTTAGCCTTGCCCTGCAACATCCTCTCCCACAATTTGTAGGGCGGAACCCGTCCCTCCCTCCAGGACTCAGTCCCTCGCAGACCGGGTTAATTCTTGCGTCCCCGCGCCTCTGCCGTGCAGCTTTCCCGTAGTTCCCCGAATCCAGCGAGCTTCTGCTTTGCGCTCGATCCCTTTTTCTCTTGCATTTCTTTCTCCGTACCTACCCTTACTGTTCACCTTTAGCAGCGTCTTAACACCCAAAAGAGCCGCATCCAAGCCAAGGCGCGGCGTGGGGGTATAGCTCAGTGGTAGAGCATTTGACTGCAGATCAAGAGGTCCCTGGTTCAAATCCGGGTGCCCCCTGGGCGGTTTTTTCCTACTTTTTGTCTAGTATAATTATTTCCTTTTTGATTCATATTTTAACCTCGGGTCCTAGGTTAGAGAAATAGAGAAAAGCTATTTTAAAATTCCTTCCTCATTCTCCAACCTTAACGGAAGGCTTTCGGTTTTACTTCGTACTCAGCAGCAGGAGGGGGTGGGTACAGGCACAAATCATGTACAAAAACTTCAGGTCCCCACGACCCATGCGGGAGGTATGCGGGATTTCTGCGGCAGCCGCAGTCGTGTAAGGCGGTTCCAGGCGCTGGTTCAGGAGGCAAGACTCCCCCAACTTGGTGTTTCATTTTGGGTAGGGGTGGGTCTGGAGAAGAAAACCCACAGACACAGATTTTCTCCAACTTCAACTTTCTTTATTACCGGTGACAAGCGCGTGCCCGAAGCACCTTTCCTTACTGCTCATAACACCAGCACAGTGAAAGCAGTTTGAGAATGTGGAAATGGTCAATGCCGACCCAAAATCTCATTTTAATTTACAAAAATAAAGTTATAAACTGATATAAACTAATGTTCTCAAACTTGAGTGTGTGTCAGAATTAAATAGCTCCTTAAAACACTAGCTCCCCCCCCCCCAACTACCAGTTTCTGATACTCTTGGCCTGGAGTGGGACCCCAAGAATTTGCATTCTTAGCAAATTCCCAGGGGGTGTTGATGCTGCTAGACCACACTTTGAGAACCACTGAGCAAATAATACAATGCCATTAAGCTTCATAACCTAAAGATGGGGACAGATAACTGTCCACTGCATGACTGGCTGTTATCACTGTTGGGTCCAAGGAAAAAGATCAGAGAGCAAGAGCGACCCTCTCGACTAGGTTTTGCCCAAAAAAAGGAAAAAGAAAGGATAGTGGGAGAGGCATGCTTCTTGAGTCAGGGGGAATTTGTGGTATTTTAAACTTGGAATTTGGTTGTGTCATCCCTCAGGGCCCCAGGGGAATACTACTTGAATATTTTTTTCCCCACGGCTCCCCTTACTGTCTGGAGAAGAAAGTGGCAATCCACTCCAGTATTCTTGCCTGGGAAATCCCATAGGCTGAGGAGCAATGCTTGGGGTGGCAAACAGTGGAACACGACTGAGCATGCATCACTGTGAGACAAGTCTTGAAGCTGGACGTGGTGATTAAGCAGAGCTGCTGTGCAGGTCAAAGCTCAGAGGTGAGAAATAGCTAATTTTTCACCCCATTCTTGGACACCAGGCCTCAAACTCCACCTGTAGGTTTATCAGGCCAAAACCCTGCCTTTGAGCTAATATAAAGAAGGTGAAAGCCTTCCACTTTTCATCTTAAATCTGTGCTGTGACCTCGCCACTATTATGAACTAGGCAAAATAATATTGCCCCGCCCAGGCATTCCATTTCTTCCCCTCCAAAGAAACTATGATTAACATTAAACCAGTAAGTCCTAAAGGATCTCAAACTGGAAAGGTATCAGCCTTCTTTCTACCTACCGAGAGTACAGGTGAGTGGGCTTCTTGCCAGTGAGTCAGCGTGCTCACTGGAAAAGCGGTGGAGTCATTCCTGTGTGACTCTTAGGGCATCTCTCTGGTTAAGAGTATTTTCTGAGAATC
This sequence comes from Budorcas taxicolor, assembly GCF_023091745.1. Lineage (NCBI taxonomy): Eukaryota > Metazoa > Chordata > Mammalia > Artiodactyla > Bovidae > Budorcas > Budorcas taxicolor. Next base: position 39,168,418 of record NC_068928.1, on the reverse strand, counting down.
TCCAGAAAGTTTTGGATTCAGAACATACCTCTGACTTTGTGTTAACTTGTGACTGTGAAAAATGGAAAATCAGGGAAGGGGGCACCCGGATTTGAACCGGGGACCTCTTGATCTGCAGTCAAATGCTCTACCACTGAGCTATACCCCCTCTGCTGGCAGTGTTCTGGTAAATGCTTTTTACATCCATTCTAGACATTTTTTTTTTTTTCCCTGAGAATTCTTTTTCCAAAATCAGTTCCTTCTTGCTACAAGATATTGAATAGTAATAACGAGGAACATTAAAAGACCTAGTTAAAACATGGAATTTTGAAAATATGTGAACTTTTGTCTTTTCTAAGTTCAATTCTTTATCCACGATCCCAGTCATCTCTTCACCCTAAGAAGTCAGAGAAGAGCTTCTTGCAAAACTGAGTAAGGCATCCTTTCTCCCGGTCTCTCTAAAAAAAATGCAAGCACCAGCTGAACAGACATGTCCACTGAGAGACTTTCCCTGCCTATGTTCTCTAGTGGTCCCCTTCTATTTTTAGGAAACAAGTACTTTGTGCCCCATTGTAGGTACAGAGCATACTTTCAATAGAGAGGTACAAAGGTTCTCATTCTCACTGACTTTAAAATCAAATGGAGACAGAATAGAAACAAGTGCACAAATGAATAAACGAATAAGGAAAATGACTAAAATAAAAGACAAGATATGTGTTAGGGAGGTACGAGTGGGTATTTCAAGACGCACAGTCAGGGAAGAGTTTTCTTCATAGGTGATTTTGGAGTTGAGATGTAGATGGCATGAAAGAGACAGCTATTTGCCCATCTGTTGGGAGTGGGAATTCCAGTTAAATTGGCTGCTGCTTTGGTCCTAGGGATGAAACTATAATTCTAAAAGGTGCATGCACCCCTACGTTCATAGCAGCACTGTTCACAATAGCCAAGACATGGGAACAACCTAAATATCCATTGACTGGATAAAGAAGATGTGATACATATATACAATGGAATACTAAGCAGTCATAAAAAAAAGAATGAAATAATTCCCTTTGCAACACTGTGGCTGGACCTAGAGATTATCATACTAAGAAAGGTCAGAAAGAGAAAGACAAGTACCATATAATATTACTTATTTGTGGAATCTAAAATATGACGCAAATGAATGTATCCAGGAAACAGAAACAGACTCACAGACATAGAGAACAGGCTTGCGGTTGCCATGGGGCTGGGGAGGGATGGCTTGTGAGTTTGGGATTAGCAGATGCAGACTATTACATAGAGAATGAATAAAGAATAAATCCCTACTGTATAGCACAGGGAACTGTATTCAGTGTCCTATAATAAACCATAATGGAAAACTATAAAATATATATAAATATATAAAGCTGAATCACTTTGCTGCATACCTAAAACTAACACAACATTGTAAATTAACTATGAGTTTTGTGCATGTTAGTCACTCAGTGGTGTTCGATTCTGAGACCCCACAGACTGTAGCCAACCAGGCTTCTCTGTCCATGGAATTTAATAAAAAATTTTTTAAAAAGAATGACTCTTCTTTTTTGACTTCACTATCTTGGTGCATGTGATTTCCTGAGATAAAGAACACTGACAAAGGAGTAAATTTACCAAAAAAAAAAAAAAAAAATCCTCAAGAGTGTCTTTTTAAAACTCTGAAACAAAGGTAATAAAGTACAGCCCCCTAGCCTCATAGACTTCACGTTCTCGTATAAGGTCAATATGCTAAGTCTGAGGTGCCCAACAGACATTTAAGAGGAGATTTTAAGTATGCAGCTGGAGATCCAGTTATTTCTGAAGTTCAGAAACATGTCTGGATTTGAAATGTGATGTGAAGAGCTGTCAGTATATAGCTGGTAGCTGGTGAAAAATCAATCCCAGAAGTGTGCTAGATTCAACTCATACCGGCTTGTGAGAACCAACTGTTAAATTTTCCAGAATTTTTAAAGCCAGTTGATTTCACTTGAAATTACCAGATGGACGTTTTTACGCTATGAGAATTGGCAAATCCTATAAATCAGGTCCTGGGGAGCCAGTTATTAGCCTTTTTTCAGCACAACCCTACTTCTGACTGGTTCTTTATGCTCTCCAAAAAGGAAGAGGCCAGCATTCTCTGAGGAGGAAAGATACGATGTAGAAGGTTTGAGAATGGAGAACGTGTGTGAAAGAATCAGTTTAGAGACTGAGAAAGTGAATCTAGTCAGTCAGTGGTGGAGGAGTAATAGACACAGAGCCTGTTTCAGGTTGGCAGAGTGGTTCAGGCTTCCCAGTGCTCCTCTAACACTAGTGAATTTGAGTTTAATGAGGTTTGGCTGTTAGGTACCACTAGGGTTTGTAGTGAATCAGGCACTCTGCCAACTACTGAAGAATACTAAAAGGAAAGCAAGGTGATCCTACCCTCCAGGAACTTAGTCTATTGGAGAAACAAGATATAGACGCCAAGGGGGAAAATTTCCTGACAGTCGAGAAAGTAAATGTAGAGAGCAACAGAACTGTGAGGAAAGCTTGTTGAAGTCAGAGACTTTCTTAATATTTGGTAGTGAAAAAGAAAAACTGGACAGGTGATCATAGCTAAAGGGAGGATTTTCCAACCTAGGGGAAATCTGTTGATGTTGGAAGGAGCAAAGCGAGTGGAAGAGACTCAAGATGCTGGAGATACCTTGGGAAAGACAAGGGAAGCACTTCCTTTCGTGCGCAAAGCATAGGCTGGGGATTCAGTACAACTTGGGACGCAGTCAGGGAGGATAGAAATTAGACTTAAAGAATTCCCAGATGTCAGCGGTATAAGAGGTTGTAATTGTTGGAGGAGAGAAATCCCATCGCACACCTCACAGTGTGTCTGGCTGGACTGGACTTCGTCCTTCCATCCTTCCCTCTTACCATTTGGGTCCGTTTGGGTCCGGATTGCTTTTTCTCTTGGTCCTTAAGCATCAACCTGGGAAACTTGAAAGAGTTAGTCATACATGTCCAACTATTGTTAATCACCAAGGCAACGTCTGCTCCCATAAACACTACAAATAAACTGTAATCTTCTTTTCATCAGCAGAGGGGGTATAGCTCAGGGGTAGAGCATTTGACTGCAGATCAAGAGGTCCCCGGTTCAAATCCGGGTGCCCCCTTGTGTTCTCACTTTTAACCCTTATCCACCTCAACATGATAGGTAGCAAATATTTGGTCATTTGTAAGTGTTTTCTGGGAATACAGAAATTGGTCAACTACAGGTATCTGGATCTCACATTATAAAAAGGTCAACACCCAAATAAAGGAATTTCCGGTCCACCCAACAGGTTCCAATCTGTGTTTGGAAGTTGAATTCTTCCATGTCTGCCTGTGAGACCCTTTCCACATAGGGAAAAAGAATTTACTTCGCACTTCCTTACCTGTTTCATTCTTGTCCATTCATGCATGCAGCTTTCCAGAGGCTGCATGATGTCACAACAGACTAAACGTGGAAACATGAAAATCCAGATGTCTTTCATTTAGCCAGATATCAAAGAAATTTCTAAAGGAATGAAAGCGAAGCCGCTCCTCTCATTATTTTTAAAATTTAAGTACAATTGTTTTTAAGCATATGTATTTTCTCTACATTCAAATAAATGAAAAGCATAGCATCCGATGGCAAATGCTTCATGGCAAATAGATGGGGGAACAATGGAAACAGTGACAGACTATTTTCTTGGGCTCCAAAATCACTGCAGATGGTGACTGCAGCCATGAAATTAAAAGACGCTTGCTCCTTGGAAGAAAAACTGTGACAAACCTAGACAGCATGTTCAAAAGCAGAGACATTACTCTTCCAACACAGGTCTGTCTAGTCAAAGCTGTGGTTTTCCAGTAGTCATGTATGGATGTGAGAGTTGGACTGTGAGGAAAGCTGAGAGCTGAAGAATTGATGCTTTTGAACTGTGGTGTTGGAGAAGACTCTTGAGAGTCCCATGGACTGCAAGGAGATCCAACCAGTCCATCCTAAAGGAGGTCAGTCCTGAATATTTGTTGGAAGGACTGATGCTGAAGCTGAAGCTACAAATATTTTGGCCACCTGACTCATTGGAAAAGACCCTGATGCTGGGAAAGACTGAAGGCAGGAGGAGAAGGGGATGACAGAGGATGAGATGCTTGGATGGTATCACGGACACGATGGACATGAGTTTGAGTAGGTTCCAGGAGTTGGTGATGGACAGGGAAGCCTGGCATGCTGCAGTCCATGAGGCTGCAAAGAATCAGACATGACTAAATGACTGAACTTAACTGATTTTAACAGGTAATGGATCATCTTAAATATTTCACAATTTAAATTTCTAATCTGGTGACTCTCAGTAGATAGATATAACTATACAAACAAAACCTTTTTGGAGTCCTCAATAATTTAAGAATGTAAAGGATATTCAGATGAAAATATTTGAGAATCAATGCTCTAAGTAACTAATCAAGACAACTAATATAGGCAGAAAAGCTAATTTTCTGGAAAAACTGATTTTGGTTTTGGGTGTGTTAGTCTGAAGTGCCTGTGGAGGTGTCCCTATCATGGTTTCCATATATTAGCTAGAGCTAAGTAGAAATGTCTTAGGCTGAGATACAGAATTGGGAGTTATCAGCTTATTAATAGTAATGGAAGGTATTGGGTGGTGTGATCACTCAGAGAAATATACTGAGAAGGAGCAATGAGTAAGGAGAGAGCAATATAGCATAGTGGCTTAGAGCCTATACTTTGGAATCAGTCAGATTCAGGATACCATTCCATCTCTACCTTTCATGATTTGTTTGATCTTGGACAAAAAACACTTAAGCTTTCTATTTCCTAGTTTCCTCATCTGTAAAATGAGATTAATAATACCTAAGTCACAGGGTTGTAGGGGATTCAAGAAGTCACATTCCTATAAAATGGTTTAACTCAATGATTAGTATGTAAGAACACTCCATATATAGTAACTTCTATTATTACTAGCATCTTGGAAACCGTAGGTGAAGAGGGTTAAGAAGATGGGACTGGTCCCAGTGTGCAACAATGTGAGGTCAAGTAAGATAAAGACTGAGGAGTTTCCTTGGATTGCAGAAAGAGTAGGTTACGGTGGACTTTCTAGTATAATTTATCAGTATACATAATTTATAGTATAATTTCAGTCATGTAGTGAGGAAATAAACTAGATTACAGGGGTTCAAGGAATGTGTGCACCTTGGAAGTAAAGAAATGGAGACAGATCATTTCGCAGCTCTGATTTTCATGGACCAATGAAACTACTCCAGAGATGGCAGTGTTGAGATGGTGAAAAGTTGACATAGGATTTAAAGGAACATTTTTAACAACAAAAAAGATGAAGCACGATAATCTTTTAAATTGAGTAAATGTAGCTTTGTGAGAAACACAGTATTTTCCAAATATTTCTAATTTTGTCATAGAAGAACAAAAATTCCTTCATGCCAGGATGCTGACATATGGAAACCACTGAGGTAGACTTCATTTGTTCAGCAATCATCTGCCACGTATTTATTGAGTCAGGCCCTATGCTGAATGCTGGGGATATACTGTTGAACAACAATAACAAAGAAACATGAACTCAGCTTTTACTGGAACATATAGACTAACTGTGGGGGTGGGAAGTCATTCAGCAAAGTCATGAAATACATATTTAAGAACTGAAATAAATACTATGATGGAAAAATACCTTTTAAGAGAAGTCAAAGTAAAATTTCTCTAAGAAAAAGATATTTAAGCTGAGATCTGTAAAAATCAATAGATGTAAAAATGAAACACTTTACATCGTGTAAAAATACACAATGAGGGTAGTCAGGCTAGAGTATGCCAAGCATATGGCTATTCAGGAGCATATATGGTATCTGGAACAAAAAGGCCAACTCTGCAGAGCCAGAGGGAACATGGTGCAAGATGAGGTTAAGAGGCAGGACAATGCTAGATTAGGGCCCAGTAGGCCATGATATGGATTTTAACTTTCATTCTGAGAGTACAGAAACCATTGGAGAATTTTCAGGAGAGTGACATAGTAATATTTACATTTCTGAAAAATTATTTCTGGCCATTATATGAAGACTGAGTGGATGGATGAGGGAGAAATAGAGGCCAAGAGACCTATTATGGAGCTTCAGAAGTAGTTTAGGCAAGAGATGGAGGTGGCTTGGACCAGACTGTTACTAGAGGAGATAGAAGTGGATAGACTTGAGAGATGCTGAGAAGGCCGACTGAAAAAACTTGGGCAGGAATCCCAGAGGCACACCTAGATGGATGGTGGTTCCATTTATCAAGAGAGGCAAAAATGATAATGAAGTCATATATTCAGAAACACATGGAATTCGGCTAAGTGGAGAGAGAGAGAAACTGGTAGCTAGAGAAACTGGCAGGAGCAAGTGAAGGATCTAAGAGTGAGCAGGACGATTTATAAATGTATAGATTTAGAGACCTCTTAAAGTTGAAGTGCTCCAGAGGTTAGCCCATGGTCTCTTTTATTTACACTTTCTTCTTTTTTAATTCATCCATTATCGTGGCTTTACTTATACGCTGACAACTGCCAAATTTCTATCTCCCTCTTTCTGGAACTCCAGGCTAATACATCCAACCTGCTATTGAAATCTCTCTTTTTCGGTCTAACAGACATCTAACTCAACATCTCCAAAACTGAACTGCTACTCTTACCCTCAAAGCTGTTCCTCTCACAGCTTTCCCCATCTCAGCTGATGGCAACTTGCTCAGACCTCAAGCTTTGGAAACATTTTCTCCTCTTTCTCTTCATCCCACATTTTGTTGGCTCTATCTCCAAACATATCCAGAATCTGATCACATTACAGTACTTCTACTGCTACCATTCTGGTCCAAACCACCACCATTTTTCTTTTGAGTTATTGCAAGAGCTTCCCAAATAGGTCTTCTTACTTGTATCTTTGTGTTCCCTCCCACAATCTAGTCTCAATTAGAGTGATCCTTCTGACATATTAGTCAGATCATCTGCTTACAACTTAATGATTTCCAGTTCAGTCTGTAAATGTCAAAGTCCATAGTGATGAACAGAGCCCTACATGATCCAGTTCCATTACTTCTGACCTTCATTCTATTGCTTTTTGCTTCACTTACTCTGTCCAGTCATTCCTGGCTTCCTTGCTGGTCCTCACATTGTTCAGGCACAATCCCACCTTAGAGTCTTTCATTGGTTGAGGACTCTGTCTGGACTGCTCTTCTTAGACAATCAAATTGCTAACTCCCTCATCTCAAAATCTTTGCCCTAATGTCAACTTCTTCCATAAAGCCCACACTGACAATTCTATTTTGAACTGCAAATTGCCCCTCTTCCCACTTCCAGATTCCTCTTACTTTTTTTCTACTTTTGTTTTCATAGTACTTATTAGCATCTAACATACTATATGTTGCCATTATTACGTCTAACTAAGGATTCGCTCAGTCGTGTCCGACTCTTTGCGACCCCGTGGACTGTAGCCCACCAGGCTCCTCCGTCCATGGGATTCTCCAGGCAAGAGTACTGGAGTGGGTTGCCATTTCCTTCTCCAATTACGTCTATGGTTCAGTATCTAATACCCACCTTCCTCACCACCCTGACTGGATGTAACTTTCATAAGGGCAAGAATGATCTGTTTTGCTCTGATGTAGTCTAGCCTGTGCCCAGGACAGAATCTGGAGTCAGTAGTCTTTTAATATTTGAATGAATGCACCGACAGGAAGAAGCCTGAAGAATGGGAAAGCCTGAGGCAGGGAAAAGAATGATGAATATAGCAAGATATAGAAAATACAAGTGGGTTTGGGACCAAGCACACACAATATGGAATTATCTGTAGCCCTACAATGGCACCTCTCAGTTGTATCACATCCTAATGAAACCATTTCCAGCTCTTTAACCCTCGCCCTCAACGCCCGTGCGTTCAGGTTAAAGCGTCTGCCTCCAATGAGGGAGACCTGGGTTCAATCCCTGGATCGGGAAGACTCCCCTGGAGAAGGAAATGGTAACCCACTCCAGTATTCTTGCTTGGACGGAGTATGGACGTTCCATGGACGGAGAAGCCTGATAGGCTACAGTCCACGGGGTCGCAAAAAGTTGGACACGACTGAGCGACTTCACTTTCACTTCATTTTAGTGTCCATCTAAGTCCCTGGCACATAGTGTTCAGAAAAGGTTGTCCGATCAATTAAACCAATGTTTCTGTGTCCCAAACAACTACTCCCGAGCTCCTATCGAATGTACTCTCGGTATAATTCATTCTGCAGCCTTCAACCCCCTACACCGCTCACTTTGTATCCCGAGCTCTAGGCGACGTCCCGCACTTAGGACGTAATAAGACAGCGCCCTGGGGAAAGAGGCTGATTGAGCAAACTCCGGATCACGTGCCCAGATTGGGCGGGGCTTCGGAGTTCATATCCCAGTGTCCTTTGTATCTACTTCCTTTTTGTCCTTTTCCGGCCTTCAAGATGTCGAAGCGAGGTGAGGTTTTGACTTTGGAAGATCCTTCGCCATCTGTTGTGCTGTGGCAGCTGGCCTTGCCGGCAGCGGCGGCCGTGGGCAACTGGGGCGATTTGCTCTGCTCGAGGCCAGAGAGGGCTTGGAGGGTTCATCGGGAGAGCACCGGGAGAGCCCCTGAAAGTGACGGGGCCGGCTGGAGGGTTGAGTTGGCAGGATCCAGTCGTGACTCTAGATCGAACTCTGCGGGTTCACGCCGGGTCACCGCTGCAGTAACGGGATTGAAGTTGGACTGACTTAAGCCCCAGTGTGGGTGGCTTGTGCAGTCTCCCACCCTGCAGGAAGAATTGCGTGGTGCAAAAGTTGGATCGAGAATGGAGTCTTCCAGGCCAATTAGTCTCAGTCTAATGTCGTGGTAGTGAGGACTTGGCTATTGGCCTTGAGAACTGGGTGGCTCATGGGGCAGGGAATGTGTGGATTCCTAGAGAGAACGAATCTACATTGTGCCGTTTCGCAAAGCATACGCGAGTGAACTACTTTAAGCATGTGAAAGGGACTCCGAATCATGACTGGGCAGTTACCTCCTGTTTCCCTTCCTACTTACAGGACGTGGTGGGTCCTCTGGTGCGAAATTCCGGATTTCCTTGGGTCTTCCGGTTGGAGCCGTGATCAACTGTGCTGACAACACAGGTGAGACCTTCGGCTGCCCCCTGCCATACTCACCCTTTTAAAAGCACTCAGTGGGCCTTTTGCTGATGACCCGCTGAGCCGTCAAGAAAGGGCAGAGTGAAAACACCGCTTTTGGGTGAAGCGGCAGCATGTTGTGTTGTTTTGCTTCAATCGGTGGTGTGACAAGGTGTTCCACCTAGTGGGGACTGTCTGCTCGGGAGTGTGAATGGAGGAGGTGGTGTTGGAAAATCGCAGCACTGCCTGATTGGCCCTCAAAAGTAGTCTCCATATTTGTTTACATTCTTTTATAGGAGCCAAAAATCTGTATATCATCTCTGTGAAGGGGATCAAGGGACGATTGAATAGACTTCCTGCTGCTGGTGTGGGTGACATGGTAATGGCCACAGTCAAGAAAGGCAAACCAGAGCTCAGAAAGAAGGGTGAGTAGAGAGATGGAATTCTCCTTTTGGTCTCTGGACAGTTGAAAGATTTCTCTCATTATTGGAAAAATGGGACAGTAATTTTGCCATTCTCTTAAAGCTTGATCTAGTTCACAATAGTTAACAGACTTGCCTTACATACCTACACCTTAAATAGAAGCAAGAGCCCTGTCCTACTGGGATTTGAAGTCCATCCACATGATTCCTTCCCAAGCTGTCTCCTTTTAGCTCTTGTTTTTTTGTTCCAACTTATATTCCTTCCTTTGTGCCTCAGATTCTTGCTGTGTGCCCTATCTGGAATATTCTAATTCTAGTCATCTTCTGCTCATTTCCTTCTTGACACCTCTCCTTACCCCGTTCTCTCCCCTTTCCCAAATAACCTTGAATCCAGGTGGTAATTTTTGTATATGACATTTAGGGTTGTCTCTTCTGTGAGAGCAGATAATTGTCTTTAGTTAGTTGCTGATTTCTTGGCTACAGACTAGGTGGTACCAGGTTAGAGCGCAGCCTTAAGACCTGAATCACCCCAGGCAAAAGTTCCTTTTCAGGAACTAATTTGAAAGGGAGTAATGATACATACAGAAAAGGAAATGGCAGCCCACTCCAGTATTCTTGCCTGGAAAATTCCATGGACGTTGGAGTTGGAGCCTTGTAGGCTACTATCCATGGGGTCGCAAAGAGTTGGACACGACTGAGCGACTTGACTTTTCACTTTCTAATGATACATAGATGAGATTAACTCAGGGTTGTGACTGAACAAAAAGTTCAGTGGTTATTTCTAAATCTCTTCTGATAGAAACTGAAACCTGAGGCTGCTCATTGCCTAATTGTGGACCACCCCATAAAGTTTTCCTACTACATGTATGGATTAGGGGTTGGGGCTGAGACAGTGCTGAATTGTCTGGCTTTACAGCTTCTGATATTCAATGCGCTTGACATTCCAGCTCTGTTGGCCTCCAGTCTGCACTTGGGGACTTGGTAGGCAAGGAAAAACCATTGCAGTTAAGCACTGATAAAGCAGTGTGTTGATCAGGGTCAGCATGCAACTGGACAGGCTGTCCTCCTAGAACACTTGCTGGGTCTGGTCTGTGGCCTGGCAAGCTGTCAGGGAAGGGCAGAGCAGTTATCCATCACTGTGGGTGAGATGGCAGCAGGGCATGCTGTCTGTCTCAATCAGTTGTGGGACAGACCAGAGAACACTCTTGTTTTAAAACTAGGTCTGACTTTCCAGCTCTACTACTTTATTCTGCGGGCCTTGTTTCTTCTAAATGATACCGTTAGCCCTTGAACAGTATGGGTTTGAACTGCACGGGTGGGTGCACTTTAACACAGATTTTTTTCCTGCTAAATATATATTACTGTACCACACAACTTGAGGTTGAATCAGCAGATACAGAAGGTCAACTAAAAGTTACAGATGGGTTTTAGACTGCACATTATAACGTGCAGAAATGTGGGACAGGACTGGAAATCCAGAATCCTGAATTCATATGACCGTATTTGTTAGATTCATTTGTGAGAATTGCTAAATACATAAGGATCCAATGGAGAGTCTCAGTCAGCATGACCTGTCACTCAGTTTCTATCCCACTGTTAAAAACTCAAAAGACTGTGAACACAATACTTGTTTCAAGAATAGCCAGGATCCCCTATTAAAAAATCCCCTATTTCCAGTCTAATCTTAAAATATGGGGCTTCCCTGGTAGCTCAATCGGTAAAGAATCTGCCTGCAGGGCAGGAGACCCAGTTTGATCCCTGGGTCAGGAAGATTCCCTGGATATAGAAATGTATAATCATTTACAGTGATTGTGTTCTGTGCACGTGCCGTGAGATATTTAGGTTAATTCACAAAGTTTGCCTATTAAAACATGTGCCTTGCAGTATAAATGGCATAAAGTGCTAATTTTATATCACAGTTTGTACTTGGAGGTCTTGATAGAAATGAGGATGGAATATTTATTGTGTAATGAGTTACTGGCTTGGCCTTTCTAGTATGAGGAAGGTCTGTTTCTCATTTCTATGACATTGGGATTTTAACAGCACCTACCTCTTGGGTGAAGTAGGGAAATGTATAGAAAGTGCTTAACAAGTTTCTTGTTGGTATGTTGCTGATCTGTACTCCCAGAGTACAGATTCATGCTTGTAAGGAAATGCTTATAGTTTGAACTTAGAAGTAAGGTCTTTCCTTAAGGGGTGATGGATATTTATTCTCTTTCGCACTTGATTTTAGGAAATGAAAAAGCTAATGAGGATGCATTCTGTCCAAATGGGGAATGTAGGGAAGCTAGACAGGTGTAAAAACTGCTTTCTCATGGTGACATTGGTACTTGACAGGTTTAATGACAACTTTTTTTTTTTTCCCCCTCTCAGTACATCCAGCGGTGGTAATTCGACAACGAAAGTCATACCGGAGAAAAGATGGTGTGTTTCTTTATTTTGAAGATAATGCAGGGGTCATAGTAAACAATAAAGGCGAGATGAAAGGTAAGAAAGAATCCATGTCTTTGTTCAGCTTGTGAGATTTGATGATTCAACTCAAGAAGTGTGCAAGGAAAGGACCCTTTGAGCTCATGCATCACTTCATTCTTTTATGCAGGTTCTGCCATCACAGGACCAGTTGCAAAGGAATGTGCAGACTTGTGGCCCAGGATTGCATCCAATGCTGGCAGCATTGCGTGATTCTTTGGTGTATTTGTAAAAAAAATAAAAATTATTTGCTCCCAATGCTTGCCCTCCTGTTTGTTTCTACATGTTACTCTTGATACCACCTAATCCTTACCTGAATTTTTAGTTCTTAAATTACAGATGATATATACTCTCTGGTTACAGGTTACCCCAGGTAACTGCCCTGCAATTAGAAAGGTATTTGAGATAAGGTACAATGTATGGTCAGATCCTGGACACTCATGGACTTCAAGGAATGATGTGAATAGGGACACCCGTTGGGGTACACGTGTATATAGTGTGCACTTTGCAGTTACAGGTTTTCTTTGGGTAAGTTGGTGCATGAATGCATTTATATTTATAAAACCTAACACATGGTAATTGTTCTCATGAAAGATGACTAAGTTGTTAATATCAACAAGTCTTTTTTTATTTTTCCTATCAAAACTATTTCGACAGCATACATCTTCCAAACCCTAGCTTGAGAATAAAAGATGATAGAATGTTAACACAGCAGGCTAATACCCTTTTTCCTCCCCCAAGCCATGAGAGTTGATTTAGGTGACATTCAATGGAGAAGGCAATGGCAACCCACTCCAGTACTCTTGCCTGGAAAATCCCATGGACGGAGGACCCTGGTAGGCTGCAGTCCATGGGGTTGCGAAGACGACTGAGACTTCACTTTCACTTTTCACTTTAATGTGTTGGAGAAGGAAATGGCAACCCACTCCAGTGTTTTTGCCTGGAGAATCCCAGGGACGGGGGAGCCTGGTGGGCTACCGTCTATGGGGTCACACAGAGTTGGACACGACTGAAGTAACTTAGCAGCAGCAGCAGTGACCTGGGTCTAGATCTTGTGACCCCATGGACTGTATCCTGCCAGGCTCTGTCCATGGGATTCTCCAGGCAAGGATACTAGAGTGGGTTGCCATTTCCTTCTCCAAGGGATTTTCCTGACCCAGGGATTGAACCCTGATTTCCTTCACTGAAGGCTGATTCTTTAGCAACTCAGCTACCAGGGAAGCAGGCATAATGCCACCTTTTTCTAATTAATAACGTGCTTTTGTATAATAGGCTTCCCTCATAGCTCACTGGGTAAAAATCTGCCTGCAATGCAGGAGACCCGGGTTCTACCCTGGGTTGGGAAGATCCCCTGGAGAAGGAAATGGCAACCCACTCCAGTACTCTTGCCTGGAGAATCCCATGGACAGAGGAGCTTGGCAAGATACAGTCCATGGGGGTTACAGCAGTCAGACATGACTTAGCAATGAAACAACCACCACAATAAACTAACATAAAAGAATTCCTGAATTCGTTGCCTCATTTGTGAAATAATACCAGTTTGTATGAGGAGCAGAGGAATTCGTATAAGGCCATTTGTAAAGCATCTATATAAAGGGAAGTTGGGGAAGTAATCACTTTAACAGTAATTGGAGAAAATGACTGTTCATGTTTTGCTATATCCTATTATATTAGCCCACCAAGCTCCTCGGTCCATGGGATTCTCCAGGCAAGAATACTGGAGTGGGTTGCCATTTCCTTCTCCAGGGGATCTTCCTGACCCAGGGATCGAACCCAGGTCTCCCACATTGCAGCCAGACGCTTTAACCTCTGCACCACCAGGGGGAACCCTCATAATATACACAAAATTAACCAAAGGGAAAAAGTATGGTAATATGTATCAACTTACTGTTTTGATGGATTTTTAAATTTTTCAGGAGGAGGTATATTAGCTGGTGAATTGGGTAGGGAGGGGAGAAGTGATTTAAGTGGATATACTGAAAGTCAGGAGGTAAGTTCTGGTTTTCGATCTGCCACTAAATGAATTAGGAAATATGCCAACATTGCTGAGCTTCAACTTCAGTTGCTCAGTCATGTCCGACTCTGCGACCCCATGAATCGCAGCATGCCAGGCCTCTGTGTCCATCACCAACTCCTGGAGTTTACCCAAACTCATGTCCATCGATGATCCAGCCATCTCATTATCCTCTGTCGTCCCCTTCTCCCGCCCCCAGTCCCTCCCAGCATCAGGGTCTTTTCCAAAGAGTCAACTCTTCGCATGAGGTGGCCAAAGTACTGGAGTTTCAGCTTCAACATCAGTCCCTCCAATGAACACCAGGACTGATCTTTAGGATGGACTGGTTGGATCTCCTTGCAGTCCAAGGGACTCTCAAGAGTCTTCTACAACACAATTCAAAAGCATCAATTCTGTGTTCAGCCTTTACAGTCCAACTCTCATATGACTACTGGAAAAACCATAGCCTTGATTAGACAGAACTTTGTTGACAAAGTAATGTCTCTGCTTTTCAATATGCTATCTACGTTGGTCATAACTTTTCTTCCAAGGAGTAAGCGTCTTTTTATTTCATGGCTGCAATCACCATCTGCAGTGATTTTGGAGCCCCAAAAAATAAAGTCTGACACTGTTTCCACTGTTTCCGCATCTACTTCCCATGAAGTGATGGGACCAGATGCCATGATCTTCGTTTTCTGAATGTTGAGCTTTCAGCCAACTTTTTCACTCTCCTCTTTCACTTTCATCAAGAGGCTTTTTAGTTCCTGTTCACTTTCTACCATAAGGGTGGTGTCAACTTACTGTTCTGTAAAATGCGAGTTGGAAGTAGATGCTGTCTGAACTGATCCGTTCAGGGTTCAGGCTTTTCAAAGGAACTGGGTTTGGGAAATGTACACAACAACGTGGGAGCAGAGAACCTTGTTCTTAAAAGCAGCACGGGGAGTTGGGACCGACTGCGCTCACAGCCGCATTCAGTCGTCCTGCTCTTCCATCTCTGATTCCTCTTGCATAGTTCCCTCCTAGACGTCCCTCACCTCGGGACCATGCAAGCAACTACCCCCACATCCCTGTGAGGCTACCCCGTAGGATGGGGACAATAGGGTTTGTGTCCCCTACTGTGATGCCGACGTGATGTTTAATTCCACGTCACAATGTGCCGGGGAGCCTCCACCTAGGACACTCCGCTTCTGCCAGAAAAGCCCTCGGAGGCTGCGGTGGTCTGGATGGCGCACCTTTGCGCGTGTCCTCTGCGGCGGGAGAAGGGGTTCATTCTGGATGGGGTGGCGGTGAGCACCATGGCCCGCTCCTACGAGCACCTGAGGCCCAAGCTCTGGTCGGCGATTCCGCCCTACAATGCGCAGCAGGACTACCACTCCCGCCGGTACTTCCGGAGCCGCGTGGTTCCGCCCATCCTGCGGAAGACTGATCAGGTACCCGAGCCCCGCGTAGGACCCGGCTATCTGCGCCCACAGAGCTTGGACCAGGTGGCGGGCTGACTTCCCAGATCCGGGCGTCTCATGCCAGCGCCCTCACCACCACGGAGGCTGCCCGATTTGCACCCTCTCAGCTTTCTGGATGAAACTCCAGAATTGCTGGAGGCAGGAGACAAGTGTTGGAGCGCGAACTTTCTGAGCTCACCTTCCATGCCTGAATTTGAGAATGATCTCATTTCAGATCTCTGCGAGCCTCTGCCAAAGAAATCGGCTTCGTTGTCCTTTTTGGCGTCACGGATTCACCCTTTGGGGTGGTCTCACGCCGCAAATTCTCAAAGCCCGACTCTCCGAGACCCACTAGGCGAGGTGCCCTCTGTCCGGTGACGTAGTGCGACCTTCTTTGAACAGACTGGAAGGAAACCTGCCAACTTACCCAGCCCTCGCTTCTACTTAGTTGCACATCCCCCTTAGGGGATCAAAGATATTGAGGCTATTACAGGCTGACGGCTCCAATTTTTTTCAACATTTTTGCTTCCTGTATTTGTGACTATTAATACATATCAGTGATACGGGGAGAGGAGGACTGAATGAGAGTTATTCTGTGAACATATCTTGGGAGTTTCAGTGGTCCCAGGTGATTGTGTGTGCGCATGTGCGTTCGTTCAGTGCAGGCACACGGACCCACATCGGGTGTGTGCCATATTTGGGTGTGTTCGCTGGCTACTCATGTAATATTTATAACACAAGGAAACAGAATCTGGGTGAAAACTCCGGAACTCAAAAGTTCGAAAAATAATATGATGTACATACTTTTGAAACTATGTTCCATTTTGTAAGTTTTCTTTAATCGTCACAGCCACCATTTGTGGTAGGTATTATTTTCATTTAAGTGAAGATCGTGTTTACTGAAATTTGCCAGACCCTTTATTTGAGGCCAGTTCATGTCTCGCTTCAACCTCAAAGTACTGTCGAGGAAAATGAGCTCCAAAAAAGCTGTGTCTTTGACCTAAGGTCTTGTTAGGAGCAGAACTGGAATTAGAACCAGTCTTCCCTGATAGTTCAGACAGTAAAGAATCTGCCTGTGATGTGGGAGACCTGGGTTCAATCCCTGGCTTGGGAAGACCCCTGGAGAAGGGAATGGCTACCCCTCTCCAGTATTCTTGCTTGGAGAATTTCATGGATAGAGGAGTCTGGCAGGCTACAGACTACGGGGTCCCAAAGAGTTGGATAGGACTGAGCGACTAACACTTTCTCTGGCATTAGACACTGAGCCTGTAACTACCAAACTACAATGCATCTCGCTGAAAGGCAATAGTTCACCAGGTATATTTAATCTGTCTGGCCCTTTTACCCCTGGGCTCTGACGTCTCCCTCCCCCAACAAGACAGGAGGCAGGGGTTGGACTGTGCTTTTTTCGGCATCATGGCTGACAGTCTTCTGTATTTTCTCTCTCACTCTCAGGATCACGGTGGTACAGGAAGGGATGGCTGGATAGTGGATTATTTCCACATCTTCGGGCAAGGACAGAGATACCTCAACCGGAGAAACTGGGCAGGGGCAGGCAAGTGCCACCTCCCTTTGCAATCTCATCATGATCTCACCTGGGAAGAGTGGTGTGCCTTCCACAGTGAGAGAAACTGGGTCCTAAAGAGACCCGGAAGGGAAAGAGACCCAGCGACTGACTGCATCCTCCCGTTTTCTTCTCATGCATGAGCAGATGGTGTTACCGTGCTCCCTGATAGTTAGTTATTGAGCACCCACTGTATGTCAGGTGCTTTTTACCCTCAGAATATCCTCAGTTACAGCCAGGGAAATTGAGTTTTAGAGAGTTAAGATGATTTGTTAAGAAGGGTTGGAGTTCCCTGGTGGCTCAGTGGTAAAGAATCTGCCTGCCAATACAGGAGACATGGGTTCAGTCCCTGCTTTGGGAAGATCCTCTGGAGGAGGAAATAGCAACCCACTCCAGTATTTTTGCCTGGGAAATCCCATGGACAGAGGAGCCTGGCAGGCGCTAGTCTATGGGGTCGCAAGAGTCAGACATGACTTAGCAACTACACCACCACCATCACCGAGAAGGGCTGAGCTGAGATTGAAATTGCACTGTTTCCAAGGAAAGCCTGTGTTCTCATTGCTCCCGGAGCAGACTGTGTCCTGCGCACTCTCCAGGCCCAATTTAGCAGCAGTAGGAAAAGGGAGCATTGACAGCTGTTTTTCTAGAGCTGTTTTTCTGGCAGGGTAAGCCCTCCTCCTACCCCACCTAGTCACATGATCCCTCGCACCATTGGCCAAATTGAGCTCATCTGTTTTCTCCAGATGGGTCAGATACAAGGGTCAAATCTCAGTTCTCCAGGGTGCAAGGCAAGTTCAGCTATGCCCAGAACTTTCTGGCCCTTCTTCTCCCAGCACATATCATTCATGCTCCCTCTGCATGCTACCCCTAGTATGAGGACTGGTTTCCAGGATGCCCTCTGTCTCCTCCACCTCATCCACCCTTGGCTCTTCAGGACTCAGGGTTCAGAAGAGACATGGGAGCACAGTGGCTATACCTGAGTGAGCCTCCTATACCAGCCCAGTGGGAGTAGGGAAAACAAGAAAGGGCTGAATACAGGCTCAGGCCTCTCTCTCTGTCCCCCAAGGGCATTCTCTCCAGCAAGTGACCGGGCATGACCACTATAATACCAATCTGAAAGCAACCCAGGGGTTCAATGGTCGGTTTGGCTATCGCCGGAACACCCCAGCCCTTCGCCACTGCCCATCTGTCTTTGGAGAGATCACCCAGTTCCCTCTCTTTTAACAGCAGCTCTTCTCCTCATGCTCCTCCACCTGAACTTCTAAGACAGATGTGTATAAGAACTCTCAGTGTTATTTTATATTAAAACTTCTGTGTAAGTGCCTCAGTGTGCTGTTTCATCACTGAGACTGGGGGAGGGGGAAAGCTAGTTTCTCCACCCTCAGCTTCTCTACCCTGTGGAGGAGGTGGGAGGGGAAAGGGTGTCTCAGGCTGTGCCCTTAAACTCCATGTAAATAGAGTGCCAGACTTGAAAGGAGAAGCCTCTGGTCTCCCCTATATAAGGAGGAAGCACACTATTTAAGCCCTCAGAAACTCTTCTCCAGGCATCAGGAGGACCCAGATCAGAAGCTACCTACTGTTTCCATCAAGAACAGAGCAGGCAACGTGGCCACAGGGATTGTTGGTTGTCCTGAGAAGTTCCTGATTTTTCTGGATCCTCCCAATCAAAAGAATTGATGTCTTCCTCCTCCTTCCCACGAGGCAGGGGATGAGCAGGGTGATATCTGGAGCTGAGGATCATGACACAGTAATATGGTGTTTGTGGAAGCTTTCTCTGCTAATGCTATATCAATTTCCTTTTCAGCTGGTTTCCAGTGTGTCAGTTTTCAAGTGCCCCCACCCCTTTTATTGGTGGCCAAGAAAAAAGCCAAAGCAGATTCCAGATACAAAGGGAGTGGAGCTTTAGAATTACAAAGCTTGCAGGAATTCTATGGTGGGTGGAAATTGTTTGTATTGAGTCACCATAAGTAGACAAGGAAGACACCTCCAATAGGCCCTGGGGGTATAGCTCAGGGGTAGAGCATTTGACTGCAGATCAAGAGGTCCCCGGTTCAAATCCGGGTGCCCCCTTCCTTCTTTATCATTTTACTTCCGTTAAATACTTCACTCCCAGCCCCAGGATGACTAGAATAGGAAAACAAGAACTCCCAAGGGATTCTTGTCCAGATAAACTAGTTACTCTCATATTCCAAACAATGAGGATAAATCCCTGGAGGATTCCACTGGTCTTCAATTAAGACAAAGTCCCTGAGGAAATTCTTAGATCTGAGAGCTGTGATTACAATTTATTGATATGCTATGTGACAGAATAAAGATGTTGGTATAACATATATAGTTGAGCCTTACTACACACAAGGCTGCGGTGAATTAAAGGATGAAAGAGATATCCCACGTCCAGGGTAAGAGAAACCCAAGTAAGACAGTAGGTGTTGCAAGAGGACATCAGAGGGCAGACACACTGAAACCATAATCGCAGAAAACTAGTCAATCTGATCACACTAGGACCACAGCCTTGTCTAACTCAATGAAACTAAGCCATGCCCGTGGGGCCACCCAAGATGGGCAAGTCATGGTGGAGAGGTCTGACAGAATGTGGTCCACTGGAGAAGGGAATGGCAAACCATTTCAGTATTCTTGCCTTGAGAACCCCATGAACAGTATGAAAAGGTAAAATGATAGGATACTGAAAGAGGAACTCCCCAGGTCAGTAGGTACCCAATATGCTACTGGAGATCAGTGGAGAAATAACTCCAGAAAGAATGAAGGGATGGAGCCAAAGGAAAAACAATACCCAGTTGTGGATGTGACTGGTGATACAAGTAAGGTCTGATGCTGTAAAGAGCAATCTTGCATAGGAACCTGGAATGTCAGGTCCATAAGGTGAACGTGAAGTCCCTCAGTCATGTCCGACTCTTCAGGACCCCGTGGACCGTAACGTACTAGGCTTCTCTGTCCATGGGATTCTCCAGGCAAGTGGATTGTCATTTCCTTCTCCAGGTGATCTTCCCAACCCAGGGATCGAACCCAGGTCTCCTGCATTGGAAGCAGACGCTTTAACCTCTGAGCCACCAGGGAAGCCCATGAATCAAAGCAAATTGGAAGTGGTCGAACAGGAGATGGCAAGAGTGAATGTTGACATTCTAGGAATCAGTGAACTAAAATGGACTGGAATGCGTGAATTTAACTCAGATGACCAGTATATCTACTACTGCCGGCAGGAATCCGTTAGAAGAAATGGAGTAGCCATCATGGTCAACAAAAGAGTCTGAAATGCAGTACTTGGATGCAATCTCAAAAATGACAGAATGATCTCTGTTAGTTTCCAAGGCAAACCATTCAGTATCACAGTAATCCAAGTCTATGCCCCAACCAGTAACGCTGAAGAAGCTGAAGGCGAACGGTTCTATGAAGACCTATAAGACCTTTTAGAACTAACACCCATAAAAGATGTCCTTTTCATTATAGGGGACTGGAATGCAAAAGTAGGAAGTCAAGAAACACCTGGAGTAACAGGCAAATTTGGCCTTGGAATGCGGAATGAAGCAGGGCAAAGACTAATAGAGTTTTGCCACGAAAATGCACTGGTCATAGCAAACACCCTCTTCCAACAACACAAGAGAAGACTCTACACATGGACATCACCAGATGGTCAACACTGAAATCAGATTGATTATATTATTGCAGCCAAAGATATATTGATTATATCTTTGCAGCCAAAGATGGAGAAGCTCTATACAGGCAACAAAAACAAGACCAGGAGCTGACTGTGGCTCAGATCATGAACTCCTTATTGCCAAATTCAGACTTAAATTGAAGAAAGTAGGGAAAACCACTAGACCATTCAGGTATGACCTAAATCAAATCCCTTATGATTATACAGTGGAAGTGAGAAATAGATTTAAGGACCTAGATCTGATAGACAGAGTGCCTGATGAACTATGGAATGAGGTTCATGACATTGTACAGAAGACAGGGATCAAGACCATCCCCATGGAAAAGAAATGCAAAAAAGCAAAATGGCTGTCTGAGGAGGCCTTACAAATAGTTCTGAAAAGAAGAGAAGCGAAAAACAAAGGAGAAAAGGAAAAATATAAGCATCTGAATGCAGAGTTCCAAAGAATAGCACGAAGAGATAAGAAACCCTTCCTCAGTGATCAATGCAAAGAAATAGAGGAAAACAACAGAATGGGAAAGACTAAAGAGCTCTTCAAGAAAATTAGAGATACCAACGGAACATTTCATGCAAAGATGGGCTCGATAAACGACAGACATGGTATGGACCTAACAGAAGCAGAAGATATTAAGAAGAGGTGGCAGGAATACACAGGAGAACTGTACAAAAAAGATCTTCACGACCCAGATAATCATGATGGTGTGATCACTCACCTAGAGCCAGACATCCTGGAATGTGAAGTCAAGTGGGCCTTAGGAAGCGTGACTATGAACAAAGCTAGTGGAGGTGATGGAATTCCAGTTGAGCTATTTCAAATCTCGAAAGATGATGCTGTGAAAGTGCTGCACTCAATATTCCAGCAAATTTGGAAAACTCAGCAGTGGCCACAGGACTGGAAAAGGTCAGTTTTCATTCCAATTCCAAAGAAAGGCAATGCCAAAGAATGCTCAAACTACCGCACAATTGCACTCATCTCACACACTAGTAGAGTAATGCTCAAAATTCTCCAAGCCAGGCTTCAGCCATACATGAATTGTGAACTTCCTGATGTTCAAGCTGGTTTTAGAAAAGGCAGAGGAACCAGAGATCAAATTGCCAACATCTGCTGGATCATGGAAAAAGCAAGAGAGTTCCAGAAAAACATCTATTTCTGCTTTATTGACTATGCCAAAGCCTTTGACTGTGTGGATCACAATAAACTGTGGAAACTTCTGAAAGAGATGGGAATACCAGACCATCTGACCTGCCTCTTGAGAAACCTATATGCAAGTCAGGAAGCAACAGTTAGAACTGCACATGGAACAACAGACTGGTTCCAAATAGGAAAATGAGTACGTCATGGCTGTATATTGTCACCCTGCTTATTTAACTTATATGCAGAGTACATCACGAGAAATGCTG
This sequence comes from Budorcas taxicolor, assembly GCF_023091745.1. Lineage (NCBI taxonomy): Eukaryota > Metazoa > Chordata > Mammalia > Artiodactyla > Bovidae > Budorcas > Budorcas taxicolor. Next base: position 39,146,359 of record NC_068928.1, on the reverse strand, counting down.
GGCTGGAAGAAGCATAAGCTGGAATGAAGATTGCCGGGAAAAATATCAATCACCTCAGATATGCAGATGATACCACCCTTATGGCAGAAAGCGAAGAGGAACTAAAAAGCTTCTTGATGAAAGTGAAAGAGGAGAGTGAAAATGTTGGCTTAAAGCTCAACATTCAGAGAATGAAGATCATGGCATCCAGTCCCATCACTTCATGGGAAATAGACGGAGAAACTGTGGAAACAGTGTCAGACTTTATTTTGGGGGGGCTCCAAAATCACTGCAGATGGTGATTGCAGCCATGAAATTAAAAGACACTTACTCCTTGGAAGAAAAGTTATGACCAACCTAGATAGCATATTGAAAAGCAGAGACATTACTTCGCCCACTAAGGTCCGTCTAGTCAAGGCTATGGTTTTTCCTGTGGTCACGTATGGGTGTGAGAGTTGGACTGTGAAGAAAGCTGAGCGCCGAAGAATTGATGCTTTTGAACTGTGGTGTTGTCTTGAGAGTCCCTTGGACTGCAAGGAGATCAGTCCTGGGTGTTCTTTGGAAGGAATGATGCTAAAGCTGAAACTCCAGTACTTTGGCCACCTCATGGGAAGAGTTGACTCATTGGAAAAGACTCTGATGCTGGGAGGGATTGGGGGCAGGAGGAGAAGGGGACGACAGAGGATGAGATGGCTGGATGGCATCTCCGACTCAATGGACATGGGTTTGGGTGGACTCTGGGAGTTGGTGATGGACAGGGAGGCCTGGCGTGCTGCGATTCATGGGGTCGCAAAGAGTCTGACACGACTGAGCGAGTGAACGTAACTGAACTGAAGTATTCTTCTTCTCCAAGAAGAGTCTATTTTTCCCTCAAAGTCCTTTCTACTGCTGTTTCTTTTGGTTTGGTATTCTTGTGTTGAGAGCATTCACCAGTTAACTCTGTAGGATAAAGGCCATTGGAAACTCTGTGTTCTTGGGTAGGGCTTGCTGACTGGTGAACTTCCTTGTGAGAAACCCAATGCTGAGCAGCTTTTTCATTTGGGAACTTCCAAACGTCTGTATCTGTGGATCACTATCCCCTACATTCCTCAGGTCATTTAGTTTCTCCATAGAAAAATTCTGAGATCTCCGGCCTAGAATAAACACATTGATGCTATCATTTTGGGAGTAGGACAGGGAGGAGGAAGGGAATTAGTGATCCTGTTTTTTAATAAGCAGACTTTCAGTTAATCCCCACCGCAGATTCTGAAAGCCCTTGGTCATCCAACTGGAACCAGAGGAGTCTCTCAGGTTTAGTCTCTTCAACAAATGTTTCACCTCTGGGACTGGAAATATAGAGATTAAAAATCTCAACTGCTCCTTATACAGACTTTCACCAAAATTCCCTATTTGCAGCCCACCTGGTGGTGCCAAGTTCCTGGTTTTCCCAGGGTTCCTCAACTATCAGTTCTCTTCTCTGTTCCTCTCCACAGTTCTCTCTCTTGGAACCCGTGTTCCATTTTCTGTCTGTATGGATTTGACTAGTGCCTCATATAAGTGGAATCAAACAGTATTTGTCTTTTGTGTCTGACTTATTTCACTTAGCATAAAGTGAGGATTCAAGATTCCTCCACGTTGTAGCAGGGGTCATAATGTTAGGGGAAACACGGACTGAAACCATCTACCCTGGTCAGGCACCATAGTAACCATTTGCATGAGCTATTCTACAACAGGAGATTTTGGTAAGGAACACAAAATTAACAAGCCACCACCAACTGAAAAAATTTGGGAAAGGTCAAAAGGAGATGCCACATGTCCTACCAACCTCCCAGAACCCTCCTTGTTGGAATCTGTCTTGGCTGAGCAATGTGTGTGCCACCAGGATGGAAGGACCCTGAGTCAGAATGATTGGCCAGAGACAACCTGGAAACTTATCCCCTCGCCGTAAACCTGAGACTGAGAGCCACACGGCAGAGCAGTCTTCCTGGGTTCCCTTACCCTCCTGCTCTCTGCCTGGGCATCCCATCCCAGTAAAGCCTCCTGCTTTGTCAGCAAGTGCACCTCTGTGGACAGTTCATTTCTGAGTCACTTTTGAGACTAGAAGGGGTCCTCCTTCCTGCAACAAGAATTTCATTTCTTTCAAGATGGTGATTGCAGCCATGAAATTAAAAGACGCTTACTCCTTGGAAGAAAAGTTATGACCAACCTAGATAGCATATTCAAAAGCAGGGACATTACTTTGCTGACTAAGGTCCGTCTAGTCAAGGCTATGGTTTTTCCAGTGGTCGTGTATGGATGTGAGAGTTGGACTGTGAAGAAGGCTGAGCACCGAAGAATTGATGCTTTTGAACTGTGGTGCTGGAGAAGACTCTTGAGAGTCCTTTGGACTGCAAGGAGATCCAACCAGTCCATTCTGAAGGAGATCAGCCCTGGGATTTCTTGGGAAAGAATGATGCTAAAGCTGAAACTCCAGTACTTTGGCCACCTCATGCGAAGAGTTGACCCATTGGAAAAGACTCTGACGCTGAGAGGGATTGGGGGCAGGAGGAGAAGGGGACGATGGCTGGATGGCATCACCGACTTGATGGACGTGAGTCTGAGTGAAATCCGGAGTTGGTGATGGACAGGGAGGCCTGGCATGGTGCAATTCATGGGGTCGCAAAGAATCGGACACGACTGAGCCACTGAACTGAACTGAAGGCTAAATTTATATATATACATATATATACATGGAGAAGGCAATGGCACCCCACTCCAGTACTCTTGCCTGGAAAATCCCAAGGATGGAGGAGCCTGGTAGGCTGCAGTCCATGGGGTCGCTAAGAGTCAGGCACGACTGAGCGACTTCACTTTCACTTTTCACTTGCATGCATTGGAGAAGGAAATGGCAACCCACTCCAGTGTTCTTGCCTGGAGAATCCCAGGGATGGGGGAGCCTGGTGGGCTGCCGTCTACGGGGTCGCACAGAGTCGGACACGACTGAAGTGACTTAGCAGTAGCAGCATATATACATATGCATATACACAAATTTATATACACATATATAACATTATATATATTATATACAATAATATATAATAATATATACAATATAAACTATATATCAGTATATAATAATATTTTTATATTATTATATATGATAATAATTTGTTTAATATTATAATATAATATATAATAATATATATTGTGGGGCTTATTGTATATTTTATGCATAATAATTATTATATACACTATATACATACATACATTACATTATATTACATTGTAATAGACATTACATTATATAATATATAATAATAATGTATAATATTATATATATATTCAGAGGTAGAATTGCTGGGTCATATGATAATAATTCTATATAGATAATTTTTTGAGGAACTGCCATATATCCAGAGATATTTTTGAATTATTTATACCTAATGGGCTTCCCTGGTGGCTCAGAGGTTAAAGCGTCTGCCTCCAACGCAGGAGACCTGGGTTCGATCCCTGGGTTGGGAAGATCCCCTGGAGAAGGAAATGGCAATCCACTCCAGTATTCTTGCCTGGAGAATCCCATGGATGGAGAAGCCTAGTAGGTTACGGTCCATGGGGTTGCAAAGAGTCGGACACGACTGAGCGACTTCACCTTCACCTTCAGTGGGACCCAGGCCTTCACACTTGTTTCTTTATCTTACAGGCCATTAATATATATATTATTATATATTATATATATAATTAATATATTATATATGTTAAATAACATTAAAATATTTATATGAATATATAAAAATATATAAATTACTGCTTCCCAGGTGGCTCAGTGGTAAAGAACCTGCCTGTCAGTGCAGGAGACGCAGGAGACATGAGTTCTATCCTTGGGTCAGGAAGGTCCCCTGGAGGAGGAAATGGCAACCCACAACAGTATTCTTGCCTGGAAATGCTATGGACAGAGGAGCCTAGTGGGCTACAGTCCATGGGGTTGCAGAGTTGGATGAGACTGAGCGCACACACACAGACACACACACACACACACATACACACACACACACACACACACACACACATGATATGGTACAAGGGCTTCCCTGGTAGCTCAAATGGTAAACAGTCTGCCTGCAATATACACAATTCATATGTATGTGTGTATTTATATTTTGTATATATATTATTTGCTTATCCGTCCATCAGTGGACACTTGTATTGCATTGCTTTCAGCTATTGGCTACTGTGTATAATACTACTATGAACAGTATGAACAGAATATACAAATATTTGAGTGCCTACATTAGTTTCTTTGGAGTATATACACAGAGGTGGAATTGCTGGGTCATATGATAATTCTATATATAATTTTTTGAGGAACTGCCATATACCAGAGATATTTTTGAACTATTTATGCCTAGTGGGACCCCGGCCTCCATACTTGTTTCTTTATCTTACAGGTCATTTTAATATGCTTTCAAAATGTAGTGTACTGCCAGAGTCAACACTTAGGTTTCAGCTTCCTCTTCTCTGCTAAATCATAGCCCCCACCATCACCAGTTTCCATGTTCAAAAACTGACCCAGCTCTTCTCTTCCCTTTTCAGTTCTCTTTTTTCCATGTCAAGTTATATATGGTATTGTTTTGGCAGAGTTTTGGGAGGGAATGAAGCTAAATACACATGTTCCATGTTTGTTTCTCGATGATAAATTCTTTTTTTGGAGAGGGTGCTGTGCTGCATGGCAAGTGGGATCTTAGTTCTCTAACCAGGGATTGAACTCAAGCCGCCTGCAGCAGAAGCATGGAGTCTTAACCACTGGACCATCAGGGAAATCCCAATAATTATATTTATATGGATTTTATTTATTTATTTTTGGCTGTGCTGGGTCCTGATGTTGAGTGGGCTTTTCTGTAGTTGTGGCGAGGGGGAGCTACTCTTGTTGCAAAGCATGGGCTCCAGGGTGTGAGGGCTTCAGTAGTTGTGGCTCATGGGTTTAGCTGATTTGCAGCATATGGGATCTTCCTGGATCAGGGATCGAACACTGCATTGGCAGGCGGATTCTTTAACACTGAGCCACCAGGGAAGCCCTATATTGATTTTTAAATGTGTGTAAGTGTGGCCCGTCTCTTGAGTTGGAATTTCTTGGGAGCAACAGCTTTACTGTGCTTGTTCTCTGTAGTGGCCAGGAGTCCTCTTCCATTCTCGCATTCACTCGTTTGCTCATGTAATCAGAATGCCTACTACATGTTAGATACACACTGGATGCTCCTTATAGGATGGCAGTTGTTGGGCAAACAACAGACATAACTCTACCAACATACACATTGGGTCGAATGAAAGCTATCTTCAGTTTCCTGCCCTTTTTGTTGTGTCTCTGTTTCGATAGACACATGCTAAGCCTATAATCAAAGTTGCTTTCAACATACCTAGCCACCTCCACCTTTTAACACTAGTGATTAAAAGGCCACCCTTTTAATTAAGTGTTGCAACACTTAACAGAATTTGGACTTATTACAGTAAGATTAGACCCTTGCATTGCCCAGCAGGAGTCCTAACTTCAAGTCTTTTTCTCTTAATAGTTTCCTAGAAACCCGGTAGCTTTGAGTCCAGTTCTACCCAGCGTTGCTGAGGAAGTTTTTGAGAGAGTTCAGCTGCAACAAACTTAATTCATTAAACATCAAAGTGTGGAAGAAGGGACTTCTTCCCTCCTTTTTGTCTCCTTTTACTGGCTGATGGCAACGTGCTGGTGGGGGTCAGAACTCCATGATGGAGTATCTCAGCACAAGGCAGCTGGGTCCTATTTCAATTCATTTTTTTTCCACAGAAACCCCTCCATTTTTAAGAGACACCTTAAACCCACCTGGCATCACTTTTACAGGCTTGTTTCAGAGTGATAACCGAAATGTTTAGATGTCCTTTCCCGTGCCACTTAGTAAGAATTGCTTCAGTGAATGGAGCAGGTACCATACACTCAGTGCTATACTTCAACTTTGAATCTTGCCCCTCAATTTGCCCCAAGGGTGGGATGGATACTACAGGTATATGCAGTTTGACAGTAACTAGTCGACATGTCACAAAAACCTCTGAACCATAGAGTGAAAAAATTACCCCTTTTTTTTTCAATTCTTTTTCGTTTCTGAGTAACTTCAGTGGAAAACTGAGATCATATCTCTAATGAGAGACCTAAAAGAAAGGTCACTTCTGAATCCTATCTTTTTTTAATCAATGAGAGTAGATGTAAATATCTAGCTAGTGTTTAATAATGTTGCATTTGGCTTTTCATTCTGTTTATTGCAAGTGATACTGATTTTCTCTTTTTTTAATGACAGCCTTATTGATATAATTCATATATGATACAATGTACCTATCAAACATACACAATTCAATGGTTTTAGTATATTCACAGAGTTGTGCAACCCTCACCACAGCCAACTGTAGAACCTTTTCTCATCCCCCAAAGAAACCCCGTATCCATTAGCAATCACTCCCCGTTTCCTCCAATCTATCCATCTGCAGATAACCACAGCTCCACTTTTTGTCTCCATGCGTGCTAAGTTGCTTCAGTTGTGGCCGACTAACTTTGCGACCCTATGGACTGTCCATGGGGCTGCAAGAGTCAGACACAGCAACTAAACAACCACCACCATGGACTGTAGCCCACCAGGCTCCTCTGCCCATGGGATTCTCCAGGCAAGAATGCTGGAGTGTGTTGACATGCCCTCCTCCAGGCTCTTCTGCCCCTTAGAGGTCAAAGCACAGTTATATATGGTTTTGAGACTGAGGGATGTAACACTGACAGTTTACACAATCCAGGTCTACAGGTGCAATGCAAGCAGTGGGTGAGTCACGAGTCATAGGATTAAGAAGGAAGGTTATCTCCTGAGGAGTTATGACCCTTAGTGAGATTAAGGAGTGTTATCTCTGGGGAGGTCTAGTTAATATAGATACACAATACCCACTAAAGGGGAGGGAGGAGGACCAAATGGACAAAGACAATGTTTAGGTTTAAATTTTCTTGTCTTGTTTTATTGTTTGTTGGCTACGCTGCGTGCAGCATATATATGTGGGATCTTAGCTCCCCAACTAAGGATCAGCTGTACCTCTGGCAGTAGAAGCAGAGTCTTAACCAGTAGACTGCCACAGAAGTCCCCAAATTTTTCTTGTCTTGTTATAAAATATGAGTTTTATTTCAGTGCTATGAATATTCATATATAACTTTTTGTATGGATATATGTTTTCATTTAACCTATGTATATATATTAAAGAGTGGAATGCTGTGTCACTTGGTAACTATGTTTAACCTTCTGAGTAACCGCTAGACTGTTTTCCAAAGGGTTGATTTTCCTTTACAGCTATGAGAACTAATAAGTGAATTTAGCAAGGTTGTAAAATACAAGGTTAATATACAAACATTATGTTTTTATATATGAAAAAAAAGTTTATCCTACTCACAGACTCAGTTCTAACCACCAAATGTGTGAGAGTTTTTCTCACATCAAGTAACTCTCCGGTTCTCTGTGGATATCAACTGGGTGTCCAACATTCAATTTTTTTTCCTTTTTTTTTTTTGACTGTAACCATTCTAGTGGGACTGACATGGTTTCTCCCTGTGTTATTTTATTTTATGTTTTGATTGCACCACACAGCATGTGGGACCTTAGTTTTGTAGCCAGGGATCGAACCCACATCCCCTGCATTGGAAGCATGGAGTCTTAACCACTGGACCACCAGGGAAGTCCCCGACATTCGATCTAATTCAGTTCTGATACTTTCTGCCCAGAGTCAGCACGCAATCCACAGGACGAAGGACTCAGTCTCGTCAGAGTGTCCCCCCACCCCCGAAACTTCAGATACCAAATGCAAGTCCCGGTTATCACCTGTACTTCGGACCAACCAGCTATATATCACTGGCTCCCATACTTCCTCTTCAGTACCACAGTTTGCTGGAACAGCTCACGGAACTCAGGAAAACAGTTTACTTACTAAGTGTTAGTCGCTTACTTATGTCCAGTTCCTTGCGACCCCATGGACTGTAGCCCGCCAGGCTCCTCTGTCCACGGGATTCTCCAGGCAAGAATACTGGAGTGGGTAACCATTCCCTTCTCCAGGGGATCTTCCCGACCCAAGAATCAAACCAGGGTCTCTTGCATTGCAGGCAGATTTTTTACCATCTAAACCAGTGGGGGAGCCTCTTACTTACTACATTTCCAGTTTATTATTGGCTCAGATGGTAAAGAATACACCTGCAATGTGGGAGACCTGGGTTCAATCCCTAGGTTGGGAAGATACCCTGGAGGAAGGCATGGCAACCCACTCCAATATTCCCGTCTGGAGAATCCCCACGGACAGAGGAGCCCGGCGGACTACAGCCCATTGTGTCACAAAGAGTCAGACATGACTGGCGACTAAGCACATAAAGGGACACAATTGAGAAATAGCCAAATGGAAGAGAAGCATAAGGAAGGTATGTGGGAAGGAGTGCTAGGCTTCCATGACCTTGCTGGATGGGCTGCCTTCCCAGCATCTCCACATGTTCACCAACCAGGGAGCTCTGGAATCTTTTCAGTTAAGAGTTTATTTTAAATGGACACTTCATCATATAGGTCTGTCCACTGCTGATTAACTCAAACTCTGGTCTTTTTCCTCTCCCATGCAGTCAGCAGGTGGGGTTCAAATATCCAACCCTCTAGTCTCAAGGTCGTTTCCCCTGGCAACCAGCTATCCTGTAGTAATAGGCGGGTTGAAAGAAGCTTGTTATGAATAACAAAAGACACCCCTTTCATCTTTATTGCTCTTATCCCTTAGGCAATTAGAAGTGGATTAAGAGCTCCTGCCAAGGGATGAATACCAAATATTTGTATTTCTTATTTCATCACAGTATCACAATCTTGTTGTTGTTCAGTCGCTCAGTCTTGTCCGACTCTTTGTGACCCCATCTGTGGACTGCAGCGCTCCAGGCTTCCCTGCCCTTCACCATCTTCACCCTGCCCTTCACCATCTTCACCCTGCCCTTCACCAAAGTATACCAATATTGGGCTTCCCAGGTGGCCCTAGTGGTAAAGAACTTGCCTGCCAATGCAGGTTAGTGGTAGGAGACAAGGGTTTTATCTCTGGGTCAGGAAGATGCCCTGAAGGAGGGCACGGCAACCCACTCCAGTGTTCTTGCCTGGAGAATCCCCTGGAAAGAGGAGCCTGGCGGGCTACAGTCCAAGTAGCCTACCAGGCTCCTCCTCCCATGGGATTTTCCAGGCAAGAGTACTGGAGTGGAGTGCCATTTCCTTCTCCAGAGGATCTTCCCGACCCAGGGATCGAACCCGGGTCTACCACATTGTATAGGCAGACACTTTAAGCATCTGAGCCACCAGGGAAGTTTTTCTGCAGCGACTTAGCACACACCCACCCACTGAACCACTATGTTGTGCACCAGCAACTTAAATAGTGTTGCAGGTCAATTATACTTCAAAAACAAACAAATAAACAGACTAGTAAAAAAGAGATCACATTTGTGGTTAGTGAAGGTAGCCTGTGGTGGGTAGGGTTGGGGAACTGGATGAAGGTAGTCAAAAGGTATGAACTTCCAGTTATAAAATAATTGGAATGTAATGTGGATGTAATGTGGTTGTTCAATCGCTTAGTCATGTCCGACTCTTTCCAACCCCATGGACTGCAGCACACAAGGCTCTTCTGTCCTTCACCATCGCCAGGAGTTTTCTCAGATTCATGTCCATTGAGTCGGTGATGCCATCTAAACATCTCATCCTCTACTGCCCCACTTTGCTTTTCCTTCAGTCTTTCCCAGCATCAGGGTTCTTTTCCAGTGGGTTGGCTCTTTGCATCAAGTGGCCAGTGTACTGGAGTTTCAGCCTCAGCATCAGTCCTTCCAATAAATATTCAGGGCTGATTTCCTTTAGAATTAGCTAGTTTGATCGTCTTGCCATCCATGGGATTCTCAAGAGTCTTCTCCAGCACCACAATTCAAAAGCATCAATTCTTTGGTGCTCAGCCTTCTTTATGGTTCAAGTCTTACATCCATACATGACTACTGGGAAAATCCTAGCTTTGACTATATGCACCTTTATCAACTTCCCTGGTGGCTCAGATGATCAAGAATCTGCCTGCAATGCAGGAGTTTGATCCTTGGGTCGGGAAGGTCCCCAGGAAAAGGGATGGCTACCCACTCCAGCATTCTTGTCTGGAGAATGGACAGGGGAGCCTGGTGGGCTACAGTTCATGGGTTGCAAAGAGTTGGACATAACTGAGTGAACTTCACCTTTGTCAGCAAAGTGATGTTTCTACTTTTTAATATGCTGTCTAGTTTTGCCATATCTTTCCTTCCCGGGAGCAGCATCTTGTAATTTTATGGCTGTAGTCACCATCTGCAGTGATTGTGGAGCCCAAGAAAATAAAATCTGTCCCTGATTCCACTTACTCCTCTTCTATTTGCCATAATGTGATGGGACTGGATGCCATGATCTTCGTTTTTTTAACACTGAGTTTCAAGCCAGCTTTTTCACTCTCCTCTTTCACCTTCATCAAGAAGCTCTTTGGTTCCTCTTCACTTTCTGCCATTAGAGTGGTATCAGCTGTGTATCTGAAGTTGTTGATATTTCTCCCCACAATCTTGATTCCAGCCTGTGATTCATTCAGCCCAGCATTTTGCATGATGTATTCTGCATATAGGGCTTCCCTGCTGGCTCAGATGGTAAAGAATCTGCCTGCAATGCCGGAGACCCAGGCTCGATCCCTGGGTTGCAACGATCCCCTGGAGAAGAGAATGGCAACCCACTCCAGTATTCTTGCCTGGAGAATTCCATAGACAGAGAAGCCTGGCGAATTACAGTCTATGGGGTTGTAAAGAATCAGGCATGACTGAGTGACTAACACACACACACATTCTGCATATAAGTTAAACAAGCAGGGTGACAATATACAGCCTTGTTATACTTCTTACCAAGTTTTGAACCATGAGTTTTTCCTTGTCCATTTTTAACCATTGCTTCTTGATTGGCATACAGATTCTCAGGAGACAGGTAAGGTGGTCTGATACTCCCATCTTTTTAAGAATTTTCTACAATTTGTTGTGATCCACATGAAGGCTTTAGCATAGTCAATGAAACAGAAGTAGATGTTTTTCTGGAATTCCTTTGCTTTTTCCATGATCCAATGAATGTCAGCAACTTGATCTCTGGTTCCTCTGCCTTTTCTAAACTTAGCTTGTACATCTGGAAGTTCTGGGTTCACATATTGTTGAAGCCTAGCTTGAAGGATTTTGAGCATAATCTTGCCAGTGTGTGAAATGAGTGTAACTGATGGTAGTTTAACATGATTAATATAATTAACACTGTCAGATGTTATATATGAAACTTCTTAGGAGAGTAAATCCTTAGAGTTCTCATCACAGGGAAAATTTTCCTCTTTCTTTTATTTTGCTTCTATATCAGAGGATAGATGTTGGCAAAAAAAGAATAAAGGTGAAAAAATGCATTCAGGAGAAAGGCAAATTCTGCTCAGTTAATGAAGGATACAGAGGTAAATACATCCTATAAATATTTGTTGTGAATTTACTATGTGCCAGCAGTGAGATCACACCTAAGCTGGGAAGACAGAATATAAATAAATGGATAAATAATCCAATATCAGGTCATGATACAGGGCATAACCCAGGCAGAGGCGTCCCCAAGCTGACAACTTCATTTAGTACTCAGCGACAGCAGCAGGAATGTGCTCATTCAAGTTCTTTGCCAGGTTTGGGAAGCGTGCTTGGACCTACAGCCCCAAACCTGCTTTTCCAGCACTTACCAGGGACATCTTGCCCCCACTGAGTGGATATTGTGATGATTTCTTTCTGTGGGACTTTCACTGAAGCACATGTAGAGAAGACAGCACGTATTAAAAGTGTGCAGCTCAACGAACATCCCACTCTGAGCACACCTGGGTAACTAGCATGCAGCGTTCCTCCCCAGCTACCCTTGTGGTCCCTCTGCTGCTAATGCTTACTAGTGTTCTGACACAAACACTATAGATTTGTTTTGCATGTTTATGAACTTTATACAGAATGGGAATATACAGCACATAAGCAGTACATACGTTCTGGTTCGTTTACTCATTATCACATCTATGAGATATAGTCAAGTCATTGTCTCCATCAGTATTGAGTTGTTTTTTTTTTGGTCATTTTTTATTGTCTGACTGTGTCACAGTTTATTTACCCATTCTATTAATGGACAAATGAATCATTTCCACTATTCTTTTTGTAAAAATATTTGTGGGAGTTTAGGCAGTATAGTTGATTTACAATGTTGTGTTGATTTCAGGTGTACAGCAAAATGACTCAGACATATACATATACTCATTCTTTTTTAGATTCTTTTCTCAATATAGGCTATCAGAATACTGAGTAGAGTTCCCTGTGCTATAGAGCTGGTTGTCTGTCTTAGATATGGTAGTGTGTGTGTGTTCCTCCCAAGCTCCTGATTTATCACTCCCCCCTCCCCATGTTTCTCCTTTGGTAACCATAAGTCTGTTTTCAATATCTGTAAGTCTCCCACCATTCTTTTTTTTTTTTTAATAAATCGTTAATTTTTCTGGTTGCACTTGGTCTTCGTTGCTGTGCTGGGCTTTCTCTAGTTGCAGAGAGCAGGACCACTCTAGTTGCAATGTATGGACTTCTCACTGTGGTGGCTTTTCTTATATCGGACCACAGGTTCCAGGGTGCATGAGCTTCAGTGTTTGCAGCATGTGGGCTCAATAGGTGTGGCACCTGGGCCCAGTTGCTCCAAGGCACTTGGAATCCTCCTGGACCAGGGATTGAACCCACGTTCCCTGCATTAGCAGGTGGATTCTCACAGCTGTCACACCTCACATTTGAGGCAGTAAAGTGAGAAATTTCATGTTCATATTATATACATTCAGATAAAAGGGATTCTTCTCTTTTGTTTGTCCAGCCATGTCAAGTCGTAACCTCTGGGCTCCTGGAAATTCCTTCATTATTCTTTCAATATTTTTTCTAAAAAAAAGAGAATATAAGTGAAATAAAAACATCCCAGACAACCAAAAAATAAAAATGTAAAATAGCATCACAAAAAATAAAAACTTAGGAATAAATTTAACAAAAGATATGTAAGATCTCTATTCTGAAAATTACAAAGTACTGCTGAAATTAAAGAACACTCAAATAAATAAAAGAATATACCATGTTAAAAAAAAACAAAGAGTATACCATGTTCACATATTGAAGACTCAGTAGTGATAGGGGATGTCAGTTCTCCAAATCCATAGATTCAGCACAATCTCACTCAAATCGCAGCACTTTTAAGCCCTCAAGCTGATTCTAAAATTTATAAGGAAACATAAAAGTCCTAGAATAGCCAAAGCTATCTTCAAAGAAAGGAGCAAAATTGAATGACTTAACATGGCCTGCTTCCCATACTCTATAAAAAGCATGGTAATCAAGACAGATGGTACTGGCATAAGGATTGACAAATAGATCAGTGGTGGAGAATTGAGAGCCTAGAAATAGATCCCACTTATTTGATCACTTGATTTTTACCAAGGCACCAAAATAATGCAATGGGGAGAAAAAGTCTTTTCACAAATAGGTGCCAGAATAACTGGATATCCATATGGAAGAAAATGAATCTCTTACCATACACAAAAATAAATTTCAGAGATGGCTCACTACTGCCTAGGGTAGACCCAAAATGGAGAGATGTGAGCTAGTCAAGCCTAGAGTTGACTATGATTTCAGTGATATCCGGTAGTGTGTGCTATTCAAGTCTCTCTAGAGTACAGGAAGACTCCTCCTTAATAACCACAGAACCAGCCAAATGCTGTGGGCTAATGGCCCACCGCAGAAACTGCAGATTGGTGAACTGGAGACTATTGTTATGTTCTGTGCACTGCTGCTGCTTAGTCACTTGGTTGTGTCCAGCTCTTTGCGATCCTTTGGACTGTAGCCTGTCAGGCCCCTCCATCCATGGGATGGAATTTTCCAGGCAAGAATACTGGACCGGGTTGCCATTTCCTACTCCAGGGGATCTTCCCAACTCAGAAACAGAATCCACATCTTCTGTGTCTCCTGCATTACAGGCAGATTCTTAACCTGCTGAGCCATCAGTGAAGGCCTTTATGCTCTGTGATTCCTGCTAAAAAACAAAATTCAGGACTTCTCTAGGGGTCCAGTGGTTAAGAATCTACCTGCCAGTGCAGGGGACACAGACTGAATCCCTGCTCCAGGAAGATTCCACATGCTGTGGGGCACCTAAGACTGAGCACCATAACTACTGAAGCTGGTGTGCCCGATAGCCTGTGCTCTGCAATGAGAAGCCACTGCAGTGAGCAGCCTGCACATCACAGCTAAAGAGTAGACCCCACTTACCACAACTAGAGAAAGCCCTAGAAAGTCCCGCAGCTAGAGTGCAGCAACGAAGACCCAGTGCAGCCAAATATAAATAAATTTATTAATAATCAATGCATGGATCACAACAAACTGTGGAAAATTCTTAAAGAGATGGGAATACCAGACCACCTGACCTGCCTCCTGAGAAATCTGTATACAGATCAAGAAGCAACAGTTAGAACTGGACATGGAACAACAGATTGTTTCCAAATTGGGAAAGGAGTACATCAAGGCTGTATATTGTCACCCTGCTTACTTAACTTATACGCAGAATACATCAAGAGAAATGCCAGGCTGGATGAAGCACAAGCTGAAATCAAGATTGTGGGGAAAAATATCAATAACCTCAGATATGCAGATGACACCACAGTAATGGCAGAAAGCAAAGAAAAACTAAAGAGCCTCTTGATGAAAGTGAAAGAGGAGAGTGAAAAAGTTGACTTAAAACTCGGCATTCAGAAAACTAAGATCATGGCATTTGATTCCATCACTGCATGGCAAATAGATGGGGAAACAATGGAAACAGTGACAGACTTCATTTTCTTGGGCTTCGAAATCACTGTAGATGGTGACTATAGCCATGAAATTAAAAGACACTTGCTCCTTGGAAAAAAAGCTGTAATCAACCTAGACAGCATATTCAAAATCATAGACATTACTTTTCCAACAAAGGTCCATCTAGTCAAGGCTATGGTTTTTCCAGTAGTCATGTATGGATGTGAGAGTTGGACTATAAAGAAAGCTGAGCGCCAAAGAATTAATGCTGATGAACTGTGGTGCCAGAGAAGACTCTTGAGAGTCCCTTGGACTGCAAGGAGATCCAACCAGTCCATCCTAAAGGAGATCAGTCCTGAATATTCATTGGAAGGACTGATGTTGAAGGTGAAACTCCAATACTTTGGCCACCTGATGCGAAGAACTTTCATTGGGAAAGACCCTGATGCTGGGAAAGATTGAAGGTGGAAGGAGAAGGGGATGACAGAGGATGAGATGGTTGGAGGGCATCACCAACTCGATGGACATGAATTTGAGTAAGCTCCAGGAGTTGGTGATGGACAGGGAAGCCTGGCATGCTGTAGTCCATGGGGTTGCAAAGAGTCGGACATGACTAAGCAACTGAACTGAACTGAACTAGCCCATAATAATCTTCCCTTAAGTTGCTGAATGGAGGAAGGAAGAAAGGAAGAAAGGAATGTTTCCTAATTTGAATGAAGCTTTTTAACTTAATCCCACCTCAATAGATCCCTCTTCCACCACTTTCTGCAAGAATTCATGTCTAAGCAGACCATTTGATCAGGGCCTATACTTGTTAACCTGATTTAGTAGCTGTGGGGCTATTTGTGGTTATTTGACTGTAGGACTGACTGGGACAAGATCCAAAGGAGCATCATTTGGGCATTCATCTCTGGAGTAGCTGAGGAGTAGCAAAGATCTGACTCTACCTTGGGAAGAGCATTTATCAGTTTGCAGACTACGGCTATAGTACACTTTGTCCAGTGTCGGACATCCACTGCACGGAAAAATGAATGAATTCATAAATAATGAGTAGCTAGATGAAAGGCAACACAGATCAGTCATGGCAATTAATTTCTTAATTCGCCTCTGATATCTCCCCTCTGTTCACTGAGAAAACAGCTGTGTTACAGCATTTGTACATAACCTTTATGTTTCTTGGCTTAAGACAAGACCACTTCATTTATTTATTTATCTTTGAAAAATAACTTTATTCTAAAGCAGTGGTTTTCTAACTCTAGTGTGCACATGAATCACATGAAGAGCTTTCTAGAATCTGAGGATCTCACCCCTGAACAGTCTGATTCAGTGGTTCAAGTGTAAAGTCCAGGAATCTGTCATGTTTAAGAAGACCTTCTATGTATTCTATTATAGATAGTCTCAGGTCACACTTTGAGAAACACTGGTGAAAAGAAATTGGCTCATGTAGTTTCTGGAATTTCAGTATTTCTGCCTCAAAAATAGCCCTGTCTTATTTTCAAGTACTTTCCACCACAAAACTGTGGCACTGTTGTCTTTTAGAATCATTTTCTTATTGCTAACATTTGCTATCAATCAGCCCTAGAAGATAAGCCCCCTAGAAGATAAGTTACTATGGATATTGGTAACGTCGGTAGAATTGTTATTTATTAAACACCTACTGCCCAACAGATACCATGTAAAATATTTTACAAATTTTATTGCTTCTAATTCTTACAACTTTGCAGGGTAGGTGGTATCGCTCTTCTTTTACAAATGAGGAAAATTCCTCAGAGAGGTTGTGTAACTTGTCCAAGGTTATGTAACATACCTGACAGACTTGAGATTGAAATTTAAGTCAAAGCCATAGCTTTTTAAAGCATGTTCTTGTTCAGTTGCTCAGTCATGTCCAATTCTTGGCAACCCCATGCATCACACCAGGCTTCCCTGTTCTTCACCAACTCCCGAGTTTGCTCAAACTCATGTCCGTTGAGTCGGTGATGCCATCCAACCATCTCATCCTCTGTCATCCCCTTCTCCTGCCTTCTGTCTTTCCCAGCATCAGGGTCTTTTCCAATGAGTCAGCTCTTCGCATCAGGGGGCCAAAGTGTTGGAGTTTCAGTTTCAGCATCAGCACCTCCAATGAATATTCAGGATTGACTAGTTTGATCTCCTTGCAGCCCAAGGGACTCTCAAGAGTCTTCTCCAACACCACAGTTCAAAAGCATCAATTCTTCCGCACTCAGCCTTCTTTATGGTCCAACTCTCACATCTATACATGACTATGGAAAAACCATAGCTTTGACTGGACAGAATTTTGTTGGCAAAGTAATGTCTCTGCTTTTTAATATGCTGTCTAGGTTGATCACAGCTTTTCTTCCAAGGAGCTGCAGTCACTTAAATGCAGTCTTTTAAATGGCTACAGTCACTGTCCACAGTGATTTTGAAGCCCAAGAAAATAAAGTCTGTCACTGTTTCTACTGTTTCCCCATCTACTTGCCATGAAGTGATGGGACCGGATGCCATGATCTTAGTTTTTTAAATGTTGAGTTTTAAGGCAGTTTTTTCACTCTCTTCTTTCACTTTCATCAAGAGGCTCTTTAGCTTTTCTTTGCTTTCTGCCATTAGTGTGGTGTCATCTGCATATCTGAGGTTATTAACTTTTCTCCGCACCCATCCAGCCCAGCATTTCCTATGATATACTCTGCATATAAGTAAAATAAGCAGGGTGACAATATACAGCCTAGATATACTCTTTTCCTAATTTGGAACCAGTCTGTTGTTCCATGTCCGGTTCTAGTTGTTGCTTCTTGACCTGCATACAGGTTTCTCAGGAGGGAGGTAAACATATAACCCCATTATTTTTTAACTTTTAAAGCATATAACTCCCTTATTATTATGTGAAATTGTTAATATTAACAATTATTTCTATGAATTCATTCCCTATGCAAAACACCTTAGTCTATTGTGATTTCAGAACACAGGGCCTTTAAGGATCATCCGTCGATTCATGTATTCATTTAACAATATTAAACAGGACTTCCCCGGTGGTGCAGTCTAAAGAATCTGCCTGCCAATGCAGAAGATGCAAGAGACCTGGGTTCAGTCCCTGAGTTGAGACGATCCCCTGGAGCAGGAAATGGCAACCCACTTCATTATTCTTGCCTGGGAAATTCCATGGACAGAGGAGCCTGGTGGGCTACAGGCCAGGGACGTGGAAAGAGTTGAACACGACTGGGCACGCGCACACACACACACACACACACACACACACACAGACACACACACACACACACACACAGACACACACACACACACACGCAACTACTATGTGCCAGAAAGTGTGTCATGCATAAGGGATACAAAGTTGAAGGTCTTTAGTATTATGAAACTTACATGGATACAGACAGATATATAGGCAATTTTAATATAGAGTAATTGATCTATAAATTTAACATATTTCTCAATAATAACATTAAAAACATCATTTCTGGAACTGGACAAGTTGATCTGAAAGTTCATTTAGAAAAATAAAATTGTAAGAGGAACCATGAAACTCTAGGGAAAGAAGAGTAGCGAGGGTGCAGTGGGCCTATATCATTGAAACAAAGCTATCAGGGCAGTTTGATAAGAGCACCTGAATAGATGGATTAATGGAGTGGAATAGAGAATTCAGAAACAGACTCAGATACAAATGGGAATATAATATATGTGTATATGCATGTATTTCACACCAGTGGAGAAAATATAAGATTATTCTGTAGAGATGTTGAGGTGAATGTGTAGCCAACCAGAAAGACAATTAAAAAAATTCCAAATGGGTCAAAGACTAAAACATTTAATAAAAAACTATAATGATACATAAAGGAAACTTGAGATAAATGAAATGCTGATTGAGAAGGATAAAAGAATGGTGGGAGACTTTTATTCCATTGATTTTCTTCTTTTTTTTTGACAGCACCATATGGTATGTGGTATCCTAGTTTTCTCACAAGGGATAGAACCCATGTCCCTGGAGTGGGAGCACAGATTCTTAGCCACTGGACCACTAGGGAAGTCTGTACCATGTGGACTTTTATATCTTTTAAAACATATTTACAGGGCCTCCTTGGTGGCTCAGTGGTAAAGAAAGACTCTTCTGACCACTGCAGGACACATACATGGGTTCGGTCCCTGGGCCAAGAAGATCCCACACGCCTTGGAGCAACTAAGCCCACGGGCTACAAGTACTCTGCTCTAGAGCCTGGAGTCGCAACTACTGAGCCTATGTGCCACAACTATTGAAGCCCATACACTTTGGAGCCCACGCTCCACAACAAGAGAAGCTATTGTAATGAAAAATCCACACACCACAATTAGAGAGTAGCCCACACAGCAACGCAGACCCAGCACAGCCAAAAGTAAGTAAATAAATAAATCTAAGAAAAAAACATATATACAATGTATTACCCATTAAAAAATGTTTTTGTTAAGAGTATTTGGCTAGGGAAATAAAAGTTTAGCTGTAGCGTAGTGAGTGAGAGGTAGGAAGTCTTGTGAGGCTGGAGGAGTCAGAAGAGTCAAATCAAGAAAGAACTGCGCGTTGTAGCTTGTGAGATCTTAGTTCCCCAACCAGGGACTGAACCTAGGCTCTCCGCAGTGAAAGTGTGGAGTCCTAACCACCAGACAAACAGGGAATTCCCAGGACTTGACATTTAAAAAATGTGGCTGTTATAGTATGAATAATGGGGAGCTGTGAAACTTTTCAAAGCAGTGGGTTGATAAAGTCATATGTGTTTTAGAGAGACACAGCCTGATCCACATAGATAGCAACATATCTCTAAATCTTGACTAGTCCAGTTGGAAATGCCTAATAGGTGTTGGAGAAGACTCTTGAGAGTCCCTTGGACTGCAAGGAGATCCAACCAGTCCATTCTAAAGGAGATCAGCCCTGTGTGTTCTTTGGAAGGAATGATGCTAAAGCTGAAACTCCAATACTTTGGCCACCTCATGAGAAGAGTTGACTCACTGGAAAAGACTCTGATGCTGGGAGGGATTGGGGGCAGGAGGAGATGGCTGGATGGCATCACCGACTTGATGGATGTGAGTTTGAGTGAAATCCGGAGTTGGTGATGGACAGGGAGGCCTGGCGTGCTGCGATTCATGGGGTCACAAAGAGTCGGACACGACTGAGCGACTGAACTGAATAGCCAGGCTTAAAACCCTGGAGCTTGAAAGGGAGCTATGACTCAAGATAATGAATTTGGGATCATTAGCATATTTTAATAGATAGTAACTGAAGCTCTGTGAGTAGATGAGATCACAAAAGGAGAACACTGTGAAAAGGCCTAAGAACCTAGGCAGAACCTAAGAGGCAGAATGAGGAAGAAAATAAAAATGTTCCCTGAGCAGGATCTAGAGAACGAAAATTTGGACAGTGATGGGAAGAAATTAAGTAAAAAGTATTTCAGTAAGGAGAAAGTAATCCTGAATACCAAAGGTTAGAGGTAGTCCAGATGAGGATGAAGTGTGGTTTTCGATTTAAATATGAGGAGGGGCGTATTATTGAAGGTCATGGGAAGAATAATTGAGTGAGAGTTCAGGTTAAGCCAAAGTTGAAGCGGAAGCATCTTGCCTCCACAGTGGAGGCAACTTGTTTTAAGTTTGCTAAAGACAGAGAGAAGATTGCAGCAGCTGAGGGAAAGACATGAACTGTTTTCTTTTTAAAGGATCAACTAAGTATATCTAAAATGATGATGATAATAAGCCAATACTTAGAAAGTTAGAGGAGACGGAGAAATTGAGTAATACTTTAACTGTTTGGTGTTGCTTCCAGGGGCTCCAAAGAACTCATAATCATAGTCCTTTATGTCTCAGCACAGAAAGAATTCAGCCAGAGGCAAACCGATACACAAGCAGTGATTTATTAGAATAGGATGCTTGTGAGGCTTACGAGCAGCAAGAGGGCAAGGTGGTGCTGTGTCTGGGTACAGTTTTATAATCAAAGGAAAAGTGGGGAGGGGGAGAAGACCTTCTTTGTCTTTCTTCAGTAGACACCATGCTTCTACCATCACTTCCTACTCCAGGGTGGGCAGGTGAGTTTTCTTGTTAGTATATGATCAAGCTAGGTCCACAAATTATTGTTTTTTACTTGAGCAGAGAGTCGTGACCTTAGATCATTAGCTTATTCAGCTCACTGGGCAGGATGTGGATCCCATGCCACCATTCATTGTTTTATGTTTTGGGGGCATGTCTCCTGCTTCTGTTGCATGGTTTATTGCTAAGCAAGCCTGCTTTCTTCAAGCCGCTCAGTCCTCTCCGACTCTTTGCGACCCCATGGACTATACACTCCATGGAATTCTCCAGGCCAGAATATTGGAGTGGGTAGCCTTTCCCGTCTCCAGGGATTCTTCCCAACCCAGGGATCGAACCCAGGTCTCCCGCATTCAGGCGGATTCTTTACCCGCTGAGTCACAAGGGAAGCCTGCTTCCTTCATTAATCATTCACTTAGAAGGGTCTCCCATATTTTTTCTACTTACAATCCTCTAGTGGCATTAACTATTTAATCAACTACTTTATCAATACCAGATGTGAGGGATGGGATCCCAACTGATGAACCTCCATGCCTTAGATTAGGAGGGATGCCTCTTCCACCATAAACGAAGGGAAAGAAAAGGGAGAAGCTGGCGGATTCTAAAGGTTTGATGCAGGGAAGCTGATGGAATTTTGGTTGGCTGGTTTCTGTTTAACTCCGTAAAATAAGCCTGGGGAAAGGGAGGTGGCTGTGAGCCGAGGTTTGAGGAGAGCGCTGATTTGAAAAGCCGTTTTACGAACTCTGGGTGGCTCCCGCCGGGGCTCGGGAGTGATATCCGGAGGGGAGCTCCCAAGGACGCCACAGTGCACTGCCATGGCAACAGAACCGCCAGGTGAGGCCCAAGCTCAATCACAACCCCCAAACAGCGCGTGCGTGCTAAGTCGCTTCAGTAGCCGGGGCTCCTCTGCCTATGGAATTCTAGAGCAAAGAACACTGGAGTGGGTTGCCATGCACTCTTCCAGGGGAATCTTCCCGACTCAGATGGAATCCGCGTCTCCACGTTTCCTTCACTGGCCAGTTGGGTTCTTTACCACTAGCGCCACCTTGGAAGCACAACCCCACAGGTCTTCAGCTTATTACCACAACGTTTGGAAAGCCAGGGGGAAGAGCCAACTCGAGGTGACCGAAAGGAAACCACAAATCCCGCGATATCATGGGCCATACTCCGTGAGACTGCTCGCGAAGCTATGCCACGCAACGCGACAGCTAGTATTAAACGTCACTGTCCTGCGACGCTGTCTCTGTAATAAGACGCCCTCCCGGAAGTGGGCTCTAGATCGGGCAGTGGAAGTGGTAGCCGGCTGCTCCCGGGACCAGGTCTCGGGAGGTCGTTGTTGAACTATTTCTCCAAGTTTCTCTCCGATCCTTCCTGCGTCTTCTAGCTCCGGGGAGTGAGGAAACGTCTCCACCATCATGGGAGGCGGAGACCTGGTAAGTGAGGGAGCTCAGGGCTTGGGGAGGACTGAGGCCCGAGACCAACTCGGGCTGGGGACGGGTGTGGCAGTGAGTATTCTTATTATCGCAGCTGTGCTTTCGGGGAGAGGGAGCTGTAGCGCTGGACAGGGGGCGGATCACTGCGGCCATGGAGGGACGGGGCGGAGACTTGGAAAGGCGTGTGAGGTGGGTCGCCAAGGATGGCAGGTGGTGTTTGTTGGCAGGAAACCGTTCTGGCTGGAAATTCTGGAGAGCTTGAGGACGGTTGGAACCGTGGCTAGGAAAGGAGGCAGGTATGAAGGACGTGTCACGCAGATTTTGTTTTGTATATTTTGTCTTGGGGTACCTCGCCTTTCCTCAACTAGGAATTCAGTCTTGTCCTGCGCTGTAATTGTGGTGACTTGTGCCCCATTCTCCTCATCCCTGACCGTGTTCTGGGATCACAGAAGATCTTCCTCATGTTCGCCTTTCTGACTTTCACTCCTTTAGTGCAGCATTCTGATCTGTAGTGGCAGAGCTTTCTTCTGAATTCATTGTTGTTCAGTCACTCAGTCGTGTCCAATTCTTTGTGACCCCATGGACTGCAGCACGCCAGGCTTGCTGTCCTTCACTGTCTCCGGAGTTTGCTCAAACTCATGTCCATTGAGTCAGTGATGCCATCCAACCATCTCATCCTCTGTAATCCTCTTCTCCTGCCTTCAATCTTTCCCAGCATCAGGGTCTTTCCCAGTGAGTTGGCTCTTTGCATCAGGTGGCCAAAGTATTGGAGCTTCAGCTTCAACATCAGTCCTTCCAAAGAATATTCAGGATTGATTTCCTTTAGGATTGACTGGTTTTGATCTCTTTGCAGTCCAAGTGACTCTCAAGAGTCTTCTCCAACACTGCAGTTTGAAAGCGTCAGTTCTTTGTTGTTCAACCTTCTTTATAGTTCAACTCTCACATCCATACATGACTACTGGAAAAACCATAGCTTTGACTATATGGACCTTTGACAGCAAGTGATGTCTCTGCTTTTTAATATGCTGTCTCAGTTTGTCATGGCTTTTCTTCCAAAGGGCAAGTGTTGTTTAATTTCATGGCTGCAGTCACTGTCCGCAGTGATTATAAGTTTTGTGGCTAGTTCTCATAACCTGTATAGCCACCAAATGGGAAAATGTACCCATAAGAATGTAGTGCAAGATCAGAAAAATGCTAATCTCCTGAAAGTGTAGCTAATCGAATCAGCAAATAGATTAATTTAGCCATTTGTCTAGTAGCTATATTAGAGTTTGTCAGATGTTATCAACTAGAATGACTTTCAAGATACCATCAAAGTTAGTCTGATTTAGTGTCTTCAAGTAGCTGCATTTAGGGACAGGAAATGGCACCCCACTCCAGTACTCTTGCCTAGAAAATCCCATGGACGGAGGAGCCTGGTAGGCTGCAATCCATGGGGCTGTGAAGAGTCGGACACAGCTGAGCGACTTCACTTTTCACTTTCATGCATTGGAGAAGGAAATGGCAACCCACTCCAGTGTTCTTGCCTGGAGAATCCCAGGGACAGGGGAGCCTGGTGGGTTGCCGTCTCTGGGGTCGCACAGAGTCGGACATGACTGAGGCGACTTAGCAGCAGCAGCAGCAAGCTCGAATCCGAAGTTTCTCAGCCTCACCACTATTGACATTTTGGGCTGGATAATTCTTTGTTGTGTGTGTAGTCCTGTGCATGTAGGATGTTTAGCAACATAGCTGGCCCCTGGCTAGTAGCACCTTTCTCCCTGAATTGTGATAGCCAAAAGTGTCTACAGACATTCCCAAGTGTTCCCTGAGATGCAAAATCACCTGTATTGAAGGCAAGCGAGAAGGGCCATTAGGGCAAGGTGGAGGGTCGGGGAGGAATGGTTGAATAACCTGATGAGGGGAAAGTGAAAGGTTGCTGCTGTGAGCCGTGTGTTACGCCGGAATTCATGACCTCTGGAGGAGAGGATTTCGAACTGGGGTCAGAGATGAGGCTTGAGTACTTGGAGCTTTTTGTGTACCAAAGTTTTATTAAAGTATAACAGAGGTAGGGAAAGCTTCTGACATAGACATCTGAAGGGGACAGATTGCCCCCTTGCTAGTTTTTAGCAAGGTGTTTTATGTCTGTTAGAAAGCTTTTAATCAGATAAGAGAGATACCTCAAGATTGAGGGAATTTCACCAGGCCTTTCCAATTCTGATCCTCTCCAATTCATTCTGTACATGCTAAGCTGGTCATGCATTTCAGCTGCATATGAATGTTTAATATTTTCTACTGCCAACAGGATAATTCAGTCCCTTAACATGGCTTATAAGGCACTTAACCTGTTGCTTTCTTTATTGGCTTCATCTTGAGTCCCCTTCCCATCAGGTTGCTGTCCTATCTCCAGCCATGCTGAATTATTTGTATTCTGTTCTTTCTCACCACTGGGCCTGTGGCTGTGTGTGCTGTTACCTGTCTTTGAAATCTACTCCACTCGTCCCTGCTTCCTACATCACTGGGATAATTTATAATTGTCCTTAGATGTCACTTCCTCCAGAAAACCTTCCCTGGTTGGGAAACTGAACCAATGCAGTGACTCATGGGGAGAAAGGGAGAAGTGAAGCACTCCTTGAGGGTGAAAGGGAAGAGCAGAATCGGGGGGAGATTCTTGGGAAGGAAGGTTGAAAGAGGTAGAGGTACCAGGTGTGGTTGTAAACCATGCAAGTTCAAGGCAAGTTCAGTGGACTCAAGGACAAGAAGGCTGTATTCTTAAGAATGTGTCCAATGCCAAAGGCACTTGAGTTCTTTCACCTTTCAGAGTCTATACCTTCCCACTTCTCTGCCTCATTCTTGTATTGTCATCACCAGCCCTCACTTCAGGCATGGCCTGTGGAAGTTAGGCTCATACATTTCAGGATGGAAGTAGTTGAGGGGAATTTCGGGGGGGGCCTGTTCCATTCTGAAATTTTATGTACTTGAACAACTTCTCCTCTGCCCCCCACGTGTGAGAGATTGTTGGGTGCCAGCCTCGCCATTGTTAGAGACGTCTTGCCCTTACATGGCTGCCTTGGCGTGAACGGGGTGGGGTGCGGCAGGGCCAGTTATGCTCACCACACACCTGCTCCCTGCCTTGTTTTCTCCCTCGTTTCATTTGCCACAGAATCTGAAGAAGAGCTGGCACCCGCAGACCCTCCGCAATGTGGAGAAAGTGTGGAAGGCTGAGCAGAAGCATGAGGCTGAGCGGAAGAAGATTGAGGAGCTTCAGCGTGAGCTGCGGGAGGAGAGGGCCCGGGAGGAGATGCAGCGCTACGCGGAGGATGTCGGGGCTGTCAAGTAACCAAGGCGCTGGGGCCATTTGGGCTGGGGGTGTCTTGGTGTGTGGGGAAGTGCAGGCCTGTGGGTGCATCGTCCAGTTGTTGCATAATAGCTGGATAAGAGAATGAGTTCGGAGTCAGTCTGAACTGGGTTCTAAGGCTGACTTTGTATGAACTAGCCCAGCTATGTAACTGGGAGCAAGTTTGGGAGCCTCAGTGACCTCAGTAGAACCAGGGTGGGGGTGAGAGTACCCAACTCCTAAGGCTTTTAGAGGATCAGATGAGATGACACGTAAAGGCCTCAGTGTAGGCCAAGTTCATGGTAGACAGTTGACAAGTAACTGTGACTGAGGATGACTGCCTCTACCCTGCTCTTACTGTGTCGAGGCCACATTCCTGCTTTTGTTATTGATGTACTACAGGCTCATTTTAGGGAGGCATTGAGGTCCCATGGAAGGAGATAGATGTTGTGTCTGTCAGTGAAAGCTTTGTGACTGTGGACAGTCCCATTCAGTTTCCTCTTGTATAATATCGGATGGAAGTAATAGATGATATACCCTACCAACCTCCATAAAAGGGGATAGGAGTAAATGTGTTCTGAGAAAAATAAAAGGCATAAAATATGCAGTGCATTCCTAAATCAGAATTGAGTAAAAACTCTAGACTAAAATTGAGTAGTCTCTACTGTTCCTTGTGCATATCCTTGTGGACAAGTCTCCAGGGTGACATGTGACATACTTTCCCCTGTATTGGATATATAGGGCTTTTCCTTAGTAATTTCATCACAGGAGGATTAGTGACATTTGTGTGTGTGAGTGTGTGTGTGAGAGAAGAGACACAGACCAAGAGAGAGACTTAGTTTCAGTTCACGGAAATGGTATTACGGAATTTAGGCAGGAACAGTTACATTCTTTCAGGAAAATGGATTGGGAGAACGCCATTCTGACTTAAGTATGAGTTTAAAATATTCGGAATATTTTAAAATAAAAGGACTTTTGGAATTTTTAAAGTACAACACAATATATTTAGGGCATTAATATATAAAATGAGCTAAGAGAATTAAATTCTGTACTTTTTTTTTAACCATAGGCACACATTAAATTATTTTACTTTTCATACTCTGTATAAATTATATCCTTTATATTTAAAGTAAATCAGTTTCACACATTGGGACTAATTCCTGGGCAGCGTATAAGACATTCTTCTATGTGAACCCTTGATTTTAAAACAAATGTCAACTTTAGACAGAATATCTGTTAGTCAGAAGAGTTTACTTCCCAACCAAAAGTAAAAAATTATTTTCAGATTTTTATTCAGGCAAACGTTACAGATTATGCACCTGATATGTCAGAAATTTTGGGCTTTGCAGAGTCCAATGAGGTCAGAGTATAGATGAGCAGCTTCAGAGCTGGGGGTCCAGTGTTTACCATGTTGCTGACCCTCAGGCCCTCTTGTCTGCTGTGAATGGGAAGAAGGTGATTTTATATTCTTTTGATTTTTTTTTTGCCCCAGCCCCCTCACCCATGTCGTCCAATATCATGAAACTCAAAGGTCAACAAGTAGGCCCCTTTTCTCAGTTTTTACTTGCAGATGTAGTTAGGCCATCTGCTTGTCCAGCGGACTGGCCTGTGTAGTTCCTTGCACAGTGTCGTGCTTTTCATGTATGCAGTAAAAACCCTGTGCTGTTTAACAGCTCACTTCTATGGTTCAGATGATCTTTTCTATGTTTATTATGCTTCTCTCCTAGAACAAAGAAAAAAACCTTAATATCTACATTATCCTTGATCTTCATCCAAATTCCTCTTTGCAGTGGAGTGTTGCTTTGGTATTCTCTTTATTAGAAAATTGTGTTTTCCATGCTTGGGTCTACACCAGCATTTCTCAACCCTTGTACTTCAGTGTGTCCTTGGGAGATTAGATAGATGAAGATGGGAGTGATTCCCACTCAGGCCAGCTTCCTAAGAATAGCAGGGGTTGTCTGGGGCAAGGGCATCTGTAGATTTTAAGAGCTCCCTCGGAATTCCCTGGCCTCCCAGTGGGTAGGAGACCTCTCACTTCTCGGCTTTCACTGCTGAGGGCTCGGGTTTGGTCTCTGGTTGCTGCTGCTGCTGCTAAGTTGCTTCAGTTGTGTCCAACTCTGTGCAATCCCATAGACAGCAGCCCGCCAGGCTCCCCCGTCCCTGGGATTCTGGTTAGGGAACTAAAATCTCACAAGCCACTTGCGTGGCAAAAACAAAAATCTCCCTGGGTGAGCCTCATGGGCAGCCTCAAGAACCTGTTCTATATCCTTAGTGATAGCAACAGCAAAAATCTGTAGATTATTTCATTTTTATATGACTTTTACCCTGTATCTTTTCTCATTTAAAAACTCAGAGAGAGGGACTTCCCTGGTGGTCCAGTGGCTAAGACTCTGCACTCATAATGCAGAGTGCCCCTGTTCAATCCCTGGTCAGGGAACTAGATCCCACATGCTGCAACTAAAAAATCCTGTATGCTGCAATGAAGACTGAAGATCTCACATGCTGCAGTTAAGACCTGATGTAGCCAAATAAATAAATAAATATTAAAAAAAAAAACAAAACTCAGAGAGAGCATCTCATTTAAAAGCAATGAGAGTTGGCAGTTACCAGCTCCATTTTATTTAAAAATTTTATTTATCTGTTTATTTTTGGTTAGGTCTTCATTGCTGCCCAAGGGCTTCCTGTCATTGCCATGGGTGGGCTTCCCATTGCAGTGGCTTCTCTTGTTGGGAAGCACAGGCTCTAGGCCTGTGGGCTCAGTAGTAGTGGTACACGGGCTAGTTGCCCCGTGACGTGTGGGGTCTCAGTGTCTGGACGAGGGATCTAACTTCTGTCCCCTGTATTGGGAAACTAGTTT
Organism: Budorcas taxicolor; assembly: GCF_023091745.1. Classification (NCBI taxonomy): domain Eukaryota; kingdom Metazoa; phylum Chordata; class Mammalia; order Artiodactyla; family Bovidae; genus Budorcas; species Budorcas taxicolor. The sequence continues at coordinate 39,117,893 of NC_068928.1, read as the reverse complement.
CATTTTAGACGTGAGGATGTGGAAGTGTGAAGAAATAACTTGCATGGTTACTGGGCTGGTTAGTGGTGGAACCAGGCCAAGTCCAGTGGCACTGGATCTCTGTGATTACAGCGTGGTTTCTTACCAGAGGGTCTGAGGAGGGCTCATATCAGTTGAGTCCTTTTTTAAAAAAAAATTAAATGAATTAACTGATTGATTGTTGGCTGGGCTGGGTCACTGTTGCTCCGTGGACTTTCCTTTAGTTGTGGGGAGCGGGGGCCACTCTCTGGTTGTGGTGCTTAGGCTTCTTGTTGCTGAGCACAGTCTCTAGAGCTCAGGCTTCAGTAGTTGCAGCGAGAGGGCTCAGTAATTACCGCTCCCTGGCTCTAGAGCACAGATTCAGCAGCTGTGGCGCATGGGCTCAGTGGCTCTGTGGATGTGGAATCTTCCCAGATCAGGGATTGAACCTATGCCTCCTGCATTGGCAGGCGGACCCTTTACCACTGAGCCAACCAGGGAAGCCCTGGTTGAGTCCTTTGAAGACAAGCTGGAGCCCTGAAGATACTACTTCATAGAAGTATCTGTCTTCATTTTTCCTTCTTTCTTCTGGACAGGTTTTGCTTTATGCCTTCAGGTTCCCAGCCCTCCTACCTTTTCATATCATCTCTTCTCTTTCTTTCGCTTAGTTTCTTTTCCCTCATCTCGTAACTGCTCCTGCTCCCCAAGGCTCACTGCTCTTCTCACTTTATTCTCTAAGGGTGCCTTCAGGGACTTCCCTGGTGGTCCAGTGATGGAGAACCTGCCTGCCACTGTGGGGGATGTGGGTTCGAGCCCTGGTCAGGGAACTAAGATCACACATGCCACTGGGCAACTAAGCCCGTGCGCCACAAGTAGAGAAGCCTTCAAGCCACAATGAAGACTCAGCACAGCCAATAAATAAACACATAAAATATATATATATATTTTTAAAAGAGTGCCTTCATTCCTCTGGTACCAGTGTCAGCTTCATGCTGATGACTCCCACGTGTATCTCTGCGTATTCAGGTGTTCCTGCTTCAAGTGCCCCACAGTCACCTCCTCGCATTCTTAGCTCTCAGCAGCACTGTTTGGTAATTTGTTGACCTCTGTGCCTTATCTGGTAGCCTGTGAGGAGCTCAGCTGCCTGAATCTTTGTCATCTTTCCAATGTTACTCCTCTCTGCCTGGCACACAGGAAGAATGCTGAGTCAGTGTTTACAAATGAATACAAATGAATATTTAATCCCTGCTTCCCAGTCCATGTTCATGTCAGGCATGTATAGGCATGATCCTTTGACTCACCTTTGACATGTCCTTTCATTCATTTATTTTAAGACATGTTTATTTGTTTCATTTGGTTGCATCAGGTCTCAGCTGTGGCACGTGGGATCTTTTGCTGCGGGTATGCAGGCTTCTCTCTAGCCATGCTGCAAGGCGCTCCAGAGCTCATGGGCTCAGCAGTTGTGGCGCAAGGGCTTCGTTGCTCTGAGGATGTGGGTTCTTAGTTCCCTGACCAGGGATCAAATCTGGGTCCCCCCGGCATTGCATGGGGGGGACTCTTAACACCTGGACCACCAGGGAAGTCCATCAAACCAATCATTTTAATAAGAAAAGAGGTATCTAAAGGGTTTAGACCCTCTTATTGGTTTAAATTATTTTTATTAAAATGTGCAAACATGGGGCTTCCCTGGTGGTTCAGTGGCTAAGATTCCAAACTCTCAATGCAGCAGACCCAGGTTCATTCCCTGGTCAGTGAACTAGATCCCACGTGTGGCAACTAAGACCTGGCACAGCAAAATAAATAAAAATAAATATTCAAAACATTTTTTTTTAATGTGAAAAGATATAACTAAAAAGATATTATTTATGCTCATAGTTGTTATGTAATCTTAAAAATCAATATACAAAAAATGTCATATTCAAAAATCATTGAAACTAATGTTATAGATAGTACTCTTTTGATGAAACTGCTTTGCTGCTTGCAATGTGAATGTGATATTGGTTGCCCCAACACACTCTTACGAGTTCAGTGCAGCTTTATTGTTTGTTGCCTGGAGACCCAATTTTCTCACCACTTTTTCTCTTAGAACCACAGCGAAATATTTGGCATGATACTGTGACATAATTTGGCTTCCCTCTTTTGGCTTGAAAACATAACTTGCTATGGCTGATCTTTTCTCATTATCCCTTTGAATGTGGTATTACCCCTGGTGCCAATATGCCAGTAATTTCCAAAACACGTGATAAATACCACTGCATATGTGGTCACTGGAATTGTTCTTGGTGATGAGCTGATCCAGAATCTTGGTGATGAGCTGATCCAAAATGTGCACATTAGCTGTTTCAGATTATCCTCGGCATGAAGGCACAACACAAAGACTTCGTAAAGGAGACTTGAGAAGCCCTGAGCAAAGATCCACGCCCCAGGCTGAGGAACATTCTTTCCTCACAAGTTGCTTTAGTTGTGTGGAAATAATCTCTCTGCTAAAATGTAAACTCCATGACAGCAAGTACCATTTCTTCCCAAGTGCCTCATGGAGTGTGGTGTTTAGCCTTTGCTAAAGAGCCTGTAGCATGAGTCCTAGTCTGATCAGCCACACTTTTTTTTTCTTTAATGTTTGGCTATGCCTTTCAACCTGTGGGATCCTAATTCCCTGGCTAGGGATTGAACCCACAACCTTGACAGTAAGAGCATGGAGTCCTAACCGCTGGACCGCCAGGGAATTCCCCTAGCTGTGCTTATTATCTATCACTTGTGTTCAGGTTTTGTGTTTAGGTTTGCAGGAGTCTACATTTTCTTTGACTATTTCTTTTTTTTTTTCCCCTTGAACTAGGAAAAAGGAGGAAAAATTGGACTGGATGTACCAGGGTCCTGGTGGGATGGTGAACCGTGATGAGTACTTGCTGGGGCGTCCTATTGACAAATACGTTTTTGAAAAGATGGAGGAGAAGGAGGCAGGCTGTTCTTCGGAGACAGGACTCCTCCCAGGCTCTATCTTTGCCCCGTCAGGTGCCAATTCCCTTCTGGACATGGCCAGCAAAATCCGAGAGGACCCGCTTTTCATCATCAGGTACTGATGAGGGTCTGGGAAGGGGGTTTTGTTAGAGATGCTCAGCCGAGATGTTATCTCGCCTCTTGCTTTACAGTTGGGAAGAGATTGGTAAATGTACCAGTCCAGATCAGATTTATCCATTTACCCTTAGCCGTTAAATAACAAGAGGTAGGCAAGGTGAGAAAGACTGGCAGCTTCTTAGAAATTTGGAGATATGTATGACCTGCCTCTTGAGAAACCTATATGCAGGTCAGGAAGCAACAGTTAGAACTGGACATGGAACAACAGACTGGTTCCAAATAGGAAAAGGAGTACGTCAAGGCTGTATATTGTCACCCTGCTTATTTAACTTCTATGCAGAGTACATCATGAGAAACGCTGGGCTAGAAGAAGCACAAGCTGGAATCAAGATTGCCGGGAGAAATATCAATAACCTCAGATATGCGGATGACACCACTCTTATGGCAGAAAGTGAGGAAGAACTAAGAGCCTCTTGATGAAAGTGAAAGAGGAGAGTGAAAAAGTTGACTTAAAGCTCAGCATTCAGAAAACTAAGATCATGGCATCTGGTCCCATGACTTCATGGGAAATAGATGGGGAAACAGTGGAAACAGTGTCACACTTTATTTTGGGGGGCTCCAAAATCACTGTAGATGGTGACTGCAGCCATGAAATTAAAAGACGCTTACTCCTTGGAAGAAAAGTTATGACCAACCTAGACAGCATATTCAAAAGCAGAGACATTACTTTGCCGACTAAGTTCTGTCTAGTGAGGGCTATGGTTTTTCCAGTGGTCATGTATGGATGTGAAAGTTGGACTGTGAAGAAAGCTGAGTGCCGAAGAATTGATGCTTTTGAACTGTGGTGTTGGAGAAGACTCTTGAGAGTCCCTTGGACTGCAAGGAGATTCAACCAGTCCATTCTAAAGGAGAGCAGTCCTGGATGTTCATTGGAGGGACTGATGTTGAAGCTGAAACTCCAATACTTTGGCCACCTCATGCGAAGAGTTGACTCATTGGAAAAGACTCTGATGCTGGGAGGGATTGGGGGCAGGAGCAGAATGGGACGACAGAGGATAAGATGGCTGGATGGCATCACCAACTCGATGGACATGAGTTTGAGTGAACTCTAGGAGTTGGTGATGGACAGGGAGGCCTGGCTGCTGCGATTCATGGGATCGCAAAGAGTCGGACATGACTGAGCTACTGAACTGATAGAGTTCTTTTCCCCTCCCCTCTCTCCCTCCCTTTGTTTGTTTGTTTTCATAGCAGAACCCTTTAAAAAGAAACTTTAGAATCTTACTTGAAATCTTAGAACAGATCAAAGTAAAGCTGCATTTTGGCTGTTAAATAAAATCATGTAGTGTGTGTGTGTGTGTGTGTGTGCGTTTTAATTTGCATAATTTTTATTTCAAGGATGTAAGATAGAACATTGAAAAATGTTTATTTCTTATTTATATATCTTTATATGTACATATTTTCTCCCATTTTGTAGTAAAATATGCATAACATAAAATTTACCATGTTAACTGTTCTAAACTGTACAGCTCAGTGGCAGTAGGCACATTCACACTGTTGTGCAACCATCACCCCCACCCGTCCTTCTCCAGAGCTTTTTCATCTTTGCAGCTGAAACCTTATACTCCTTAAACAATAAGTCCCCATTCCCTCCTCTTCCCAGTTCCTGGCAACCACTTCTACTTTCTTTTTCTATGAGTATACTCTAATTACTCACATAAGTGGAATCCTATGGTATTTATTTTTTTTGTGACTGGCCTATTTCACTCAGCATTATGTCATCAAGGTTTATCCATATTATATAGCATGTGTCAGATTTCTGTTTTAAAAATTGTGGTAAAATGCACATGATGTACAATTTCCCATTTAAACCATTTTATGTATACAGTTCAGTAGTAGGGCGTTTGGATTATTGTGCAGTCAATCTCCAGAAGTTTTTCATCTCTTTGTTTTTTTTTTTTTTTGTGAGGCTTACTGGATCTTCCCCAACCAGGAGTTGAGCCCAGGCCACCAAAGTGAAAGCCTGGAATTCTAACCTCTAGGCCACCAGGAAAGTCCTCATCTTACAAAACTGAAAATCTATACCCATTAAACAACGCTCCATTTCCCCTCCCCCGCAGTCCCTGGGGCCCACTATTGTATTTTCCATTCCTATTGTTGGACTATTCTGAGCCTCATACAAGTGAAATCGTTCAGTATTTGCTTTTTTGTGAGTGGCTTATTTCACTTCCTATAATGTCTTCAAGGTTCACTGAGGTTGTATCAGGATTTCCTTCTTTTCTAAGGCTGAATGATAGTCAGTTGCATGTTTATACCACATTTTTTAATCCATTCATCTCTCATGCCCATTTGGATTATTTCCTCCTTTTAGCTATTATGAATAATACTGCTATGAACATCGGTGTATAAATATGCATATTATTTTATAAACTCATTTTTTCCACCTAATCATATATATGGGGCATGTTTTTTTATTGCTGACCACGCTTTTATAACATTTTTAATATCTATATTGTATGGATATACCATAATTTATTTTATTAATATTCTCCTATTGAATCCCTAACTTGTTTCCAGGCTTACATCATTCTAATATGAACAACTTTTTAGTGACCTTCCTTGATTATATCCCTTCAATAATAAATTCTTGAGGAAGCATTTATAAGACTGAAGACTTTATGAGTATGTACAGGCTGTGATAAATGTTGCCAAATTGTCCTCCAGGAAAATTGACCTGTTTATCTTCCTATGAATATATGAGAATAAGGCTTCTTTAAAGAGGAATCCATTCTCTTTACTTTTCAATGAGTTATGATGCTAAACAGTGGAGGTAGTATTGAAATGCTGCATATGTTTGATACACAAGATGACATACATCTACTTGACCAGTTGGGAAGCCCTGAGCATGAAGCTTAACAAGCAACAGACCAAACTCACTTTCTTGCACAACAGGGAGCCGGTGTGGACTTGACCCGCAATACGCAATCCCTCATGCAGACTTGGGGAAGATTTCTGACTTTCACACCATCATGCAGATTGCATCATAGGGCTTGTCTGCTTGCATTTAGAAAAAAGATTGCTGCATAGAGTTATGGAGAGTAGAATGAATGACTTAATTCCCTTTCTGAAGAAATAATCATAATTTTTATAACTTCTCTTTCTTTAGGAAGAAAGAGGAGGAGAAGAAAAGAGAAGTCTTGAATAATCCTGTGAAAATGAAGAAAATCAAAGAATTGGTAAGTAGTGCCTTATGTAAGCATTAAGAGCTCCTTAACATGAGAACTCCTCTCCATTTCTTCTTTTCTTTCCTTCTCTCCATTTATTATGAGAGGGAAAACAGAATGGCTTTAAACGTCTTTGTCTTTTAGAGACTGTCTCCTGGTGATTTTATGCAATCTTATATCAAGCTTAGTTGTGCTTGGTTTTCTCTCTTATGTCTTTTGGTTGGAAATGCGGCATGTGATGTTACTCTCCCAGAAAAAGGCGGGTCTTGGGATATGCCTTTGGAACGCACGACTGTGCACTGTGTTCAGGAGACCAGGTGGTGCCCCGTTCATCATCAGGGCCCATTCATCATCCACGCGTTATGTGGCTGTTTCTTTTTTTCTTTACCTTTTTATTTTATGTTTGGAGTGTAGCCGATTGTTGTGACAGTGTCAGGGTGACCGCAGAGGACTCAGCTTTACATACATATGTATCCTTTCTCCCCTAAACTCCCTTTATGTGCATGTTTCTTGGATCAGTTGGTTAAGAAAAGTTTAAAAATTGATCTTGCAGTCCCTAATTACTTTCAGTGGAGTTGGATTCTTTGGACAGAACAGAAATTCCTAGGCAGTGTTTCTGGGGACTGTTTCAAAACACAGATTCCCAGCCCCACCCACCAGAAAGTCCATTCAGTAGTCCAGTGGGTGTTTCTGCACAACCAGGGTCAGGACCCTCCACTGTTGTCAGCACGGGGTGGCTGATTGATCATGTCCCCAAGCCCCTGTAGACCCAGAGACCTGAAGTCAGGCAGTTTCCACATGACCCTCAGAGAGGCTGACAGGTCTGGATAATCTTACATGCTTATGTTCTGGGTATTTTCTAGTTGCAAATGAGTCTGGAAAAAAAGGAGAAGAAGAAAAAGAAGGAGAAGAAAAAGAAGCACAAGAAACATAAGCACAGAAGCCCAGGCAGCGATCGTTGCAGCAGCGAGGATGAGCGCAGCCGCGGGAGGTGAGAGCGCTGAGCGGCCTCCTGCACCATTGATTCACTCACGCTCATTCATTCCACAGAAGTGGACGAGCGCCTGCTCTGGACCGAGAACCGCTAGGTTCTGGGGGCTCAGTGGAGGGCACTGGCACCCTCTGGCTCTCTGCCCATGGAGTTGCCAGCTAGCATTAGAGTTCCTAGAGGTGCTGGCACGATCCCCAGCAGGGCTGGCTGCCACTGTGTCAGTCCTAAATCAGACGTCCTGGATGCGACTTTCAGCTCTTTTTTATTTTATTTATTTATGTACTTTTTGGCCGCACTGCATGACATGTGGGATCTTAGTTCCTCGATGAGGGATGGGACCTGCGTTTCTTGTATTTTAAGCTCAGAATCTTAACCGCTGGACTGCCAGGGCAGTCCCTCATTTCAGCTCTTGATTCTGCCAAGACTGGAGTGGGTTTTACGGAGGCTTTTTCTTTTTTTTAATGCATTAATGGGCCCATCTGGGCTTGTTCTGTGTCTTCTCTGCGGGAGCCGCCGGCGCTGTCGCTGCTGACTCAGAGTCCCTAGAATAGCAGCACGAGGTGAGAGGAGAATGTGCTCGGGCGCTGGAGCTGAAAAGTGAGGCCCACGGTTTTTCGCAGGAAAAACATGACTGTGCTGATGCATCTTCCAGCAGAGATAGAGAAACACACTCCCACGTGAGAGCCAGGAGGTGGGAGAGGTCACGTTTGAAACAGGAAGCACATTTCGGCACAGAGCTGTAAACTGGACCTTTAGGCGTCTTCTTTTTCAATGACTTATGTGTTTAATCTCTTAGATCTCAAAAGAGGATGGCAAATTCTCCCTCTGTTTTGTCCAAAGTCCCTGGATATGGCTTACAGGTAAGGATATGGCTTCTCAAAGGGAGTGACCGTGGGGCCATGGAACGTGCCAACCTGGCAGCCTTTTTGGATATAGAGCATTTTTTTTTTTAACTTTTTATTTTATTTTGGAGTATAGCTGATGTTATGATAGTTTCAGGTGTACAGCAGAGGGACTCAGCCATATATATACATGTATCCACTCTCCTCCAAACTCCCGTCCCATCCAAGCTGCCACATAACATTGAGCAGAGTTCCCAGTGCTATATACAGTAGACCCTTATTGGTTATCCATTTTAAATATAGCAGTGTGTACCTGTCCATTCCAAACTCCCTAACTGTTCCTTCCCCCAATCTTTCCCCCTGGCAACCATAAGTTCGTTCTCTAAGTCTGTGAATCTTTTTCTATTTTGTAAACAGTTTCATTTCTATCATTTTTAGATTCTGCATATCAGGGATGTCATACGATATTTCTCCTTCTTTGTCTGACTTTTATTTCCCTCAGTATGACAGTCTCTGAGTCCATCCATGTTGCTGCATGGACATAGAGCATTTTTAGCAGCCAGTCATACACACAGAAAGAAGGGACTTTGGGCAGCAGAGGCTGGGATTGCTGGGGAACAGGCCCCTTCCTTGCTCCTGAGCCTCTCACTAAGCTGTTGTCCCTCTGAGTAGAGGGGCTAAACCATAATGGGCATTTAGGCATCCCCCCCTTCCCTCTGCAGGTAATTTACATGAAATGCATACATTTTAAGTGTCCAGGTTGATGACTTTTTAATAAATGTACATCCTTCTGGACTCCTTTTTTCCCCTCAGGTCCTTTCCTCCATGTTCTGCCTCCTACTCCCCCTCAGGCTGTAGAGAAGAGCCAGGCCAATTTAAGTGCTTGGGTGATATATCCTTTTAGGGCATTCTGAGGATGACTTTCGGAGAAGGCGATGGCACCCCACTCCAGTACTCTTGCCTGGAAAATCCCATGGACGGAGGAGCCTGGTCGGCTGCAGTCCATGGGGTCGCGAAGAGCTGGACACGGCTGAAGCGACTTAGCAGCATCAGCAGCAGCAGAGGATAACTTTCCTTAGTGTATGTAGCTCTCAGTGATAACCGTATGATGGGATTGGAATACCCAGTTGGCCCCGTATAGGACCTCAATGTTTATTCATTTTCTTGTTTCACTGCATCTTCTGAGCTGCTGGATCTTCCTGCATACAGCTTTCCTTCCTTTCCTTGATGATACAGGTCAGGAACTCCGACCATAGCCAGGGACTGCAGGGTTCTCTGATGGCTGAACGAAAGGGAGCGCATGGGTTGAAAAATTATTCCAGGTCCAGGAGCTCCTCTTCCTCACCTCCCAGACATACCAGCAAGAAGAGCACCAAGGAAGCAGGGTCCCGGGATAGGAGGTCCCGATCCCCTGGCAGAAGGTCTCGGTCCCCAAGGCCAAGCAAGCCGTGAGTGTGGGGATTTCAGTGGGCAATGACCTGTGGGTGTGGGGGCCTGGTCACAGCTGGGCTTTGCTGTTGGCCATATCTGTTCATCAACTCTTCCAAATGGCTTTGCTTTGTTATTATTGTTACTTTTTTTTTTTTTTAATGTAAAGCCCAAATTTCTAGAACTACATATTTGTATGTGTGGAATCTCTGGAGTGAGAGTAATATCAAATCTTATGTATCCTTATGCCTTTATTTTTCTTCCAGTTCTTCCCTCTGTTTTCTTCAATTTGGGTTATGATTCTGAAGCTGGTAGCTTTTCTTCCATCTTTTGAAGGACATGATAGAAGCCCCTATATTGAAAAAGCTTTTCTCCTCTCTGCCCTCCGTATCTGTTACAGGCACAACTCTAAGGTAAACAGGAAAGACAGAGGCCGAAGTAAGAGCCCGTCTCCTAAAAAGGAGGTTTACCAAAGGCGGTATGCTCCTGGGTACACCAGGTGAGTCCAGAGCCCAGGAGGTTCACTTCAGACTCCCAGGCATGAGTCTAGGAATGGCTCAGACCAGGGCAAGAGGATAATCTGTATCACCCTTTTTGTTTACCCCTTTCTTATTCCACTTGTTAACTTTTAACCATCCACCCTACCCCCTCTCCCCACTGCATGTGAATCACATTGAAAGGACAAAGTAAATAGTTTTGAACTATTGAACTAATGACCAATTCACTAAGTGACTCTGTCAACATCTGTAAACCGCGGTTATTCTCACAGAGATTTCCACAGGAAGCTTTTCTTAAGAGTGCTCCTTTCTTGAGGCATCAGCTGAAAGGGAAGCAGGGTGGTCTCTTTGAGGGCAAATGCCCTAAGATCAACTCTGCGTTTGAGTTAGGTATGGCTTGGGTCTGACAGAACATAGACGTACAGTCTTGGGACCTGAGTGGAGTTGGCTGTGCCCTTGAGAGGCTGTCCCAAAGGGTCTCAATTGCTCTTAGAAGTTATTAGATGAAGGAATTCCCTAGTGGTCCAGTGGTTAGGACGCCACACTTTCCCTGCTGAGGGCTTGGGTTCAATTCCTGGTGGAGGAACTAAGATTTGGCAAAAAAAAAAAAAAGAGTCGGGCAACTTTTAAAGCTTAAAGAAAACCCAAAATCCCATTCCCTGGCGGCTCCTATGATGTAATTTCTGGGAGGATGAGATGGGTAGCTAGGATCAGCAACTCAATGGACATGAATAACCTCAGTAATTCCAGTACACAACCAGCACTGAAAAGTCACTGAGTTCATAATAACCTCTTTCAGTCACTATGGCATTAGAAGAGATGCAGACCCTAAGGTCCCTTTTAACTCTTAATTGCCTGATTCCCTAAGTTTAAGGTTTAATTTTGATTGGCAACTTTCCAAAATATTACATATTTCCCTGCCTTCCAGAGGGGGAGGGTATACTGCATGTTATTTAATCTCCTGTTGGTGTCGCTGGGTCAGTTCTTCAGCTGTGCTGTAATCCATGCTCTTCTTAGGGGTGGATGCTCATGACTATATGTTGTTTTTTTTTTAAATATATTTTAAGACTCTTGGTCAGTGCAAGGCCTGCTTTTTCAGATCCTGCTTTGTTTTTCTGTCTCTTCTGCCATCTGCCATCACTTGAATTTGTCTCATTTTGTCAACCTTTTCTTAGTGCTGTTAGAATTTTTGTTGAATTTTATGATTTAGAAAGAGTTAGAATAAACAGGTTCCTACTGTGTAGGACCAATAGACCAATATTTCAATAAATTTTTTAAAAAAAGTGATCTCAAGTCTTCAAAAGAGATCTCAAGATCTCAGTCTTCCAAGAATGGAAACACAGAAACTGGAAAGGATGGGTTTTGTGATCTCTTTGCTTTGGTTTGGTGTTCCAGGTAGTTGAACACTAAAGATGTAACCAAGATTAGGGTACTGAAAAAAGAAAGAAAGATTACGGCCGTAAAACCTTAGCACTATTTATATTGTTTCTCAGATTGAGGGTCACTGGATATTTCCTCAAGGGTCTGAGAGTTCTGCAAGAATTTAAAATTTTTTTTGAGTTCTCTTTTGAATGTTTTAATTAGTGATCTGAAACACCTTTCTTGTCAATCGAAAAGATGAAGCTTCTCCCGTTTCTCCACATCTTCACCAACGTGTTATTTGTGGTCTTTTTGATGCTAGCCATTCTTCAGGTGTGAAGTGATACCACGTTGTGGTTTTGATCTGTTTTTCTCTGATGTTTAGCAGTATTGAGCATCTTTTCATGTGCATGTTAACCATCTGTATATATTCTTTGGAAAAATGTCTCTTCAGGTCTTCTACTCATTTTTTAGTTGGGTTGTGTGTTCTGCTGTTGAGTTGTTTGAGCTGTTTATATAATTTTAATATTAACTCTTTGTCAGTCATGTTATTTGCAAATACATTTTTTCCCATTCAGTAATTTTGTTTTGTTTTGTTGATAATTTCTTTTGCTGTTCAAGAGCTTTTGAGTTTAATCTGGTCCCATTTGTTTATTTTTGCTTCTGTTTCCTTTGCCTGAGCAGATAGATTAAAAAAAAATTGCTATGACTTATGTCAAAGAATGTACTGCCTGTTTTCTTGTAGGAGTTTTATGGTTTCTGGTTTTATATTTGGGTCTTTAATCCATTGTGAGGTTTTTTTTGTATGTGCTGTGAGAAAATGTTCTGATCCTATTCTTTTACATGTAGCTGTCTGGTGTGGTTCTCCTGTGTGGTTCAATTTCTCTAGAAACTACCAGAGTCTACCCTCTAGAGGGTCTCCTGTAGATGCTTGAGAGAGCAGTCACTGACTTCCCCCGAGTCAGGCAAGAGGATCCCAGGTTGTCTTAATTGTTCCTTATATAGACTTAAAATTAGTCCCTTTGTTTTCATCCTTGTGGACCACACTCCAAAGTATTAGAGCCTACAGTACCTGAAGCTCTCCTGGATTTTACAGTGTGAATTGCTTCTGATCAGTATCAGGCACTTAGGATTCCGTGTCCTCTAATCTGTTAAAGTGGTTACCACTCCTTCATCTTCTTGTGTCTTCTGACAGTTTGTTCACATATGTCTTATCTAGAGTTATTTCCTCTTCCATTTTCTTTTTAGTTAGTGGGGTTTTGAAGGGGAGTCTTCACTTCGCTATAGATAACTGTCAGATTTTTAGTATCTTAAGTTTATTTCTCAAAATTGGGCTCCCAACTCCCTATGGGACTCCGATAATTATTTTTCCTTTTAAAGGGGGATCTGTATATCACACCAATTTGAGAAACAATGGATTTGGATGTCTTACATTGGTAAATAGTGATCGAGCTGGTTCATCTCCTCTTCTTGCTCTTCATTTGCAGTGAGTACTAGGAAAGAAGACCTGTCTACTGAGACTAAGTTAAATTCTTCAGGCAGCTTGCTTCTAGCTTAGTCCTGAATGGTATACTCATGAGCTATGTCCATGAACTTCTAAGCATCTCCAGTGGGTAGGTGGTAGATATCAACCATCACATGGATAAACTTGGTTCCCTGTTCTTCTATAAGTTGTTAAACAAACAACTGGAATATAATTGCCATAGATGGAGGCTCCTGATTAGTTCTTATTATGTATTGTTTCAGAATAATTAGAGATTATTGAATGAGAGTATGGATTCCTTCACTAAAAGTCGTGAAATTTGAGTGAAACCACCTGATCAAGTTGTTAGGAAGGAAGGAAACTCTTGCTAAGTGTGGCACTGGGCTGAGCATTTCCAAGGGAAGAGAGCTATGGGCTGGAGAATCTGGGTCCTACCTGGTTTCTCTTCCTGGGGTATTTCTATTTTTTGGCTGGGAGAGAAGTAGGCCTTAGGGTAATTTTTGTGTTCAACAGAAAGCTCTCATCAGAGGAGCTGGAGCGAAAAAGGCAAGAGATGATGGAAAATGCCAAGTGGCGAGAGGAAGAGAGGCTGAACATCCTCAAGAGGCATGCCAAGGATGACGAGCGGGAGCAGAGGCTGGAGAAGCTAGACTCCCGGGATGGGAAGTTTATCCAGTGAGTGCATATTTTCCCTGCCTAACAGCGTTCATGGCCATGGTCCCAAAGAGGCAGTCAGAAAAACTGGTTCAGTCACTGTGTCCCCAGTGTTTCTGTGTCCATGTGGAGCTCAGCCCCCAGATACCTCTGTTGCTTTTCTCAACTTCTGGCCAGACAGGGGGATGTTTTTGATTTGAGGGGAGGAGAAATGAATTGGTATTTTACTGAATCTTCTTGTCCTTCTAAGAATTCAAGGCTCAGGAAGCCTTTTTCAAATGAGGATTGGACTTATTTTCCAGAACAGATAAATTTTCCCTTACAAAATTTGTAAAAAATTGAGTTCCAGATGGAGTTACTCAAAACTTATATCTATGTGGACTTAAAGAGAGCTTGTGTTTCTACAGCCGCTTTATGGGTAGCAACATGTTTCTTCTAATTCTGCCAGGTAGTTGACCAGTTGACAAATGTTGTTACTTAATTTTCCCCTGTCTTCTCTTTGCAGCCGCATGAAGCTAGAGAGCGCATCTACCTCCTCTCTGGAAGATCGGGTGAAGCGGAATATTTACTCTCTCCAGAGAACCTCAGTAGCTCTGGAGAAGAACTTTATGAAAAGATGAAAGCCATCCCCTGTCTTGCTGGTTTTCCTGAAATTTCCAGGGAGGCTGCTGATCCCTTAAAAATTCTCTTTATAAGAGTTCAAATGGCTTCTTTCACAGATGTCAAACCACCACTGTTCAAAGTGACTTTCCTTCATGGATTGCAGAAACAGCTCAGTTCTTTTGAGAACCAGTGTGACTTGCTCTATGGGACCCTCGGTAACTTTTGCTGGGTGCAGAGTGGTTTTTTCAGTGGGTAGGCACTGGAACATCTAGGTGTGAGCACTCATCTTGCTCTGGAGGGAGCCTCCCTATGCCTCTTCCCTCCACCTGTGTGAGAAGACTTAACTAACTCTACCACCTCAGAATAGACTGGACCTTTCAGAAACCTCTCCCCTCTGAATCACCCAGAAAGATTGTTCTTACCAAGGTAAATGAATACTTAACTTGATTTAGTAGGTGTGACAGAATGATGTCAGATTAGGGCAGAGCCAAGGCAGTGACAAAGAATCTGGAAGGGAAAACAATGCAAAAAACCCCCACAGAAACCCCCTAAATGAACTGTTTAACTATTTGAACTATCAAACTGTAAAATATAGTGTATATGTATAAATTATAATTTTTACATCTTTTGGAAAAAAGTTAGCTTTGTGAGAATATCTTGTTTGGTAAGTGACTTTACTATGTAATAGAACCTCATTGTATCTTGTTATCCAGTAACACAGCAAGGCAGGTCAGCTTTTCTTTCCTCTGCAAATCTGGCAGATTTTGGAGGGGCCCAGGGTTTATTGATAGGATCTAGGGTATCTGTCCTTTTTACACAGCTTATAGTCTCTGATGTGTGGGCAGTGCAGAAATGAAGTCAAATCATTTTAGGAGTCAGGACCGAACTCAGTATGTACCCTGGCTCTTAAAGTATAGTGGAAGCTGTTTACTTCATGCTTTCCCTTTTATCATGTAGTAATCTTATTATGAGTCTAGGTTTTCAGGAGTTGTTTGGTATTATTTTTTAGTCAGGTATTAAAAAAAAAAAAAAAATCCAAACTCATAGGATCAGTCTCCTGTCTTCATCCCTTTCCTGTCTCCTACCAGAAGTTCTCATTTGACTCAGGAGTCCTAGGCACTCTTGATCCACACATTAGCTGGGCTGGTTCCTTGTTCTGCTAATTCCTAATTCTTAAACGAATTTGGATTTATATTTTTTGAGCACTTATGCTGCCACACTGTTACGCTTAAAACCCAGTCTTTCCCCAGAGAGAAAGTAACATACACTTGTTATTCCATTTAACACCTTATCCTGCTTCCCTATACTAGGGTTAATTATGTCTTTTATTTTATTACTTGGTAATAAAAACTACATTTATTTTTGTAACTGTGTAAAGAGCCACCTGTGCTGAGTATTGAATTCCCATACAGAACAATGTTGATCCACGATTTGTGTCCAACATAAAACATAATTCCGAGAGGAATTATGAAGAAAGCGTGTGCAGTTTACTGAAAGATTTCACCGAGTGAACCAGAGAGTAAGACGATTATAATTCCCTGCCGTATGATAGGTGTCTTAAGGTGCCGGCCTGCCCCTGAACTGGACGCTTTGGCGGGAGGCCGGCCACCGGTGGGTGAGAGCGGGACTCATTCATAAAACCCGAGACTTCCAGCTGGCTCCTCTCATTGGCCCTGGGGGGAGAGGGCGTGTCCTGCGGGTGGAGCGCGGCCCCGGTCCCAGGGGAGTGAGAAAGATCCACGCATGGGTGGAGCGAGGGGGCGTTTCTTGCTTTTCCCGGCAGGACTTCCTTTTGCCCTCGCAGTGTTCCTCCTCTCTCCCCCGGGGTGGGGATGGTACGTCCCACCCTCCTCGCATTCCCGCCCCTCCTCCCCTCCGGACCCGTGGTGCCGCCGCCATCTTGGCACGTCAGGTTGAGGAAAGACCCGAACCCTAGCTTTGGGGGGCCCGGTCAGGGAGATGCTCCCGCAGTCGTCTGCGAGACCTACCCAGCCCTCCTCCCCTCCCTGCTAGGGCGCGGGGCTCTGAGGCGCGCGGAGGCCGGCTTGGTTCCTGTCGGGCCCGGGGAGGAGGAGCAGGCTGGGCGGCCCGCTACCTCCCCGGGACGGGCGGTACCACCCAGGCAGGGAGGAAAGGGCCTGGTGACGGCGGGGCTGCGGCACTGCCCGGGGCGGGGTGCGGAGCGGGCCGGCCAGCTCCCTGGGGCGGGGCGGGGCGGGGCGGGAAGGGCGGAGCGTGGGGCGGACGGAACCACCGGGGCGGGGTGGGGAGGTAACGGGACGGGCGCGACCATGGCGCGGTGAGGGAGCGGGGGGTGGGGATCGGTCCGGGGGAGGCCTGGGACCGCTGGCTCGTGCGCCGTCTCGGCCGCCCCCCCTTTCGCTGCCGCCTTCGCCGCCGCCGCCGCCGCCCCGGGCATGTCGTCCAACTGCACCAGCACCACGGCGGTGGCGGTGGCGCCACTCAGCGCCAGCAAGACCAAGACGAAGAAGAAGCATTTCGTGTGCCAGAAAGTGAAGCTATTCCGGGCCAGCGAGCCGATCCTCAGCGTCCTGATGTGGGGGGTGAACCACACGGTAACCAGCCCCTCCGAGCGCGGCCCCGCGCGTGTTCACGCCCCCCGCAGCCCCAGGGCCCTCGCTTGGCAGGCCCAGCCAGTGACGCCTGCAACCCCTAGCCAAGCCAGTTGCACGCCCACCCCACCCTTGCACGCTGTCCCAGCCGGGTGTGCCTCCCCGCGCGCCACGCGAGGCCTGGTGTCACCGACGGTGGCGTGCCGTCGCGTCCTCTCCTTCCCTCCAGCCCCTCAAGCTTCATGCGTCTGGCTTCGGGCAGCCCCCGGAGCGCAGAGAGAAGGCCTGGGTGGGATGAAAGGGCTTTTATCCCCTCTTCCTCTCTTCTCACCTCGTTCCCGTTAGTTGCATTTGTTTTCCTCCTTGTTCCTTGTAATGGGCTGCCTAGCTCGCTGTCCAGTTGAGAGGCAAGTGGCATTAGTCTCCCTGAGTATTCCTCTGTTTGTGGTCGTTTGGTTGATGTGGCTGCTCAGAGTTTCCCCATCCTGCAGACCTCCTTACCACCGACTGGAAATCTTCCCTGGGTTTCGTCTTTTTCTTCTTGAAGATGTATCCACTGGAGAAGCACGGGGTTCCTTGTACCATGGAAGGACCCATGGGGTCTTCCTGGGCTAGGGGGAAGGGAGAGTGTAACCATCTGAGAGGAGGTGAGGCCTGCTCATGAGGACCATTCATAGTAGAGGACCTGAATTCTGTGGGGTTCATGTCAAAGATGTTGACTTCTCAGGTGTTGTGCTTTCTATTGTATGTAACGATGATTAGGATAAGAGGTTCCCTGGATCCTTGGGTAGCTTTGGGATTGTCCAGTAGTTTTTGTTAGGAAGTTGGAACCCAGCACAGTGTTTGAACTGGAGGACTTTGTGTCCTGTTTGTTTGGGGTCTTCTTTCTCTTCCAACTACTTGCTCCTTGCATTCTGACCATTTCATTGAGTTCCTACACCAGAAATGAGAGGAAGTATGAAGACTTGAAATGCCACTTCACCAGCTAAAAGTTGGGAATGAGGAAAATGAAGCTAATGGCTTGAGTTTTCTGTGGATATCAATCAGTTCTGTAGGCTCCCTGACTTCTCGGAGCACTTGAAATTGCCCACAAGACCAAGCGATGACAAAGGGATGCACGGCTAGCAGGACTTTTTGCTTTGCTTTACTGGAAGAGCCTCTGGTTGGAGATTGATGAACCACAGTCCCGGCCAGGGTTTTACCTCTAATATGGAAATGCATGAGTATGGTGAGGTCTAATGAAGACAACCAAGTTTTCCTGGTCTTGGCTGAGTTACTGTTTTCAGAGACTTCACTGAGGTGAAGGTCCTGGCTAGGGTGGGGAGAACCACTGGTTCTCTGTGGTCTAGCTTTACGCCTAGACCTCTGGGAGCTATTGTTCAGTCGCTAAGTGGTGTCCAACTTTGCGATCTCACAGGCTGTAGCCCGCCAGGCTCCTCTGTCCTCCACTATCTCCCAAAGTTTGCTCAAGTTCATGTCCATTGAGTCAGTGATGCTATCTTATCACCTTATCCTCTGCTGCCCCCTTCTCCTTTTGCCTTCAACCTTTCCTAGAATTAGGGTCTTTTCCAATGAGTCAACTCTTCACATGGAGCTTCAGCTTCAGCATCAGTCCTTCCAATGAATATTCAAGGTTGATTTCCTTTAGAATTGACCTATTTGATCTTCTCTGGGAGCTGCTTTGATCCAATAGTCCAGCAGAGTTTGTTCTGTCTGCTTCCTGCTGCCTCAGGGGTCATCTGACAATATTGCAAGGGAAACTGGGTCATTAAATATGTGAACCCTATGTCCTTGCCTGGAGATCAATCCTTGAATTTGTTGTGGAGCTTGCTTCTCACTAGAAGGCATCCTGTCTCTGTGGAGAACTGGTAATGGTCTGAAAGTCAGGAATATTACTGCTAGTTGGAAGGGACTTTGAGACCCTTATTTTATACATGAAGAAATGAGAGCCCTGAGTGGAGAATTAGTTCACCTGTGGTCTTTTGCAGAGCAAAAAATGCAGCTCATTGTCCACACCATGGGCTGTATTGGCTGATGATGTGCTTGAATGAGAGGTCTTGTTTTATTTGCCTCCTGTTCCTTGTCCTGCCTCTCAGCCAAGTTCCAGGACGGATAGGAATCATGGTCTTGTTCAGTTCAGTTCAGTTCAGTCGCTCAGTCGTGTCTGACTCTTTGCGACCCCATGAATCGCAGCACGCCAGGCCTCCCTGTCCATCACCTAGAGAACCTGAATGTATGCTCAGGTGTGTCTGCCTGTGCCTGCCAGTTCCCTTGGTGTGTGTGGTACTTGGTTTCCCATAGGCAGGCAGTGAAACTCTGCTAATGAAGAGGTATCCAAGATTCTCTTTGACTAGGCAGTCACCCTCTTTCTTTGCTAATTTTTAAGAAAGTTTATTTGAGAGCTATCTGAGAAGACATTGACTCTAAGCAAGACCCAAGCCTCTGGATATACTGAGCAAGCACCTCAGGGGAAATGTACTGGGCACCGCTGTCCTTGACAGGCCCAGCTTTGAAGATCGGTTACTCAAGAGTTTTATTGCTTCCTCTTGACTTGCAATAAGGTCTAGGATTTTGTGGGTCCCCATGTGAAATGGAGCATCTCCCCAGAAGACTATAAAATCTTGCAGTCCTCAAGGGAGTCAGGATCAATTTGTTTTGGTGGATTGATAGCCTTTCTTGGAGGTTACCTTCCTTCAGAGCCCACGGCTGCAACTTTTTGCAATCTAAGTTTTTAGGGGAAAAAAAAAAAAATCACCTTTTGTTTGTTTCTTTAGTTTCTCACCTATTTAAGCATTTAGACATTGATGGTCTCTGGCTGATGGTGTATGGTAGATGAAGGATGGATACATCTTTATCTATAGCACAGGTCAGTTGCATATTCTCCCATGAGGTGGGTGATTTACTTCTGGGTGGAAAAAGAGGCCTTTGAACTCAGTATTGAAACAGGACCTCCTGTCATGGACAAGAGATGCAGCCCCTAGACTTTATGGAGGAAAAAGGAAGACAAGATCAGAAGACTTTGGATTTGTTAGAGGAGAACTAGTAAAGAGAGAGAAACTAGTGTTTTAGTGGATGAAGTACAATTTGGGGGGCCTGGAGTTAGGGACGAGATGGCCTGGGATAAGTATGTAGAGATCAGAGGAGGCAGACATGGCTCGATAACCTATTGGCCATTTTAGGAACTGGGTATGTATGAAGCCTCACCCCAGTGATCAGAGGAATAGGAGAGGTTGATGGTAATTATGTTTAACCACTTGGGAAGCTGCCAGACTGATTCTTCAAAGTGACTGTACCATTTTACATTTCTGCCAGTAGTGTATGTGGGTTCTAATTTCTCCAAATCCTGTCAACCCTTGTTATTGTCTTTTTTATTTCAGCCACCTTAGTAGATTTGAAGTGGCATCTCATTGTGATTTTGTTTTCCTTTCCTAGACTGTTAATGATGCTGAATATCTTTTCATGAGTTTATTGGCCAGTTGTATATTTTCACTGGAGACATATTAAGATCCCTTGCCAATTACTTTTTTGCTCATTTTAAGATTGGGCTATTTATTTTTTTATAATTAACTTGTAAGAGTTCTTTATATATTATAGATTCAGGTCCCTTATCAGATACATGATTTGCAAGTGTTTTATCCCATGCTTCGGGTTATCTTTTTTACTTTCTTGATGGTATCTTTTGAAGCTCAAGTTTTTAATTTTGATGAAGTCCAATTTATCTATTTTTCTTTGGTTTTGATGAAGTCCAATTTATTTTTCTTTGATTACTTGTACTTTTGGTGTCATATCTAAGAATGCTTTGCCTAACCCAAGAGCATGAACATTTACTCCGATATTTTTTTCTGAGAAAAACTCAGAGTCTTCTAAGAAAAACTCTTTTAGATCTAACTCTTACATTTAGATCTCTAATCCATTTTAATTTTTTGTGAATGGTGTGAGGAACAGATTTATTCTTCAGTCTGCTCAGTTCTCCCCCACATTCTTCCCCCATTCTGTCCACACACTTTCTTTGCTTAATGCAGACCCAGAACCTCCTTTCCTTGCCTTTTCCTTTTCTCCTGCTGCTTTAAAAATCTTCAGTAAATATTTCTGCTCTATGAAGCCTTTGGATGAATTTGTCCTCCAGCACACCTTCTCACCTCACAGAGAACGCTGAGACTCAAAACCAGGAGCAGAAAAACCAAGGTGTAAAAAGAGGAATAAACCCAGGGGTGGATTTGTTGGCCCTTGTGGCTCTCTGTTCTTCTCTTTTTTTCCTGGAGTTTCAGTCTCACTCGGACCTCCTTGGTCTCGGGAATGTGTTTCCCAACTTGTCAGGTTTTCTGATGGTGGCAGGTAACAAATGATTGCCCGGTGGCCAGCCCATGGCTGAGCCACCCACACAACCCTGGCACGTGTAGGGAAGCTTCCTGGGTAGCAATTCCTGTGAAGGTCACACAGGGAAGTTGGAGTTCCCTGGAATCAGAAGTTCACCAGATTAGAACTAGCGACTGAATTTTCATGTCCAGTCAGATCAGCATAGAGTGAACTCACTGCTCCTAAGTTCTCATACAGCTTGTTTTAGCGTCCTCATTATTTATGCTGATGGCTCATAGAGTTGATCATGTGGATAATCCCAGAACCACTTACATGGTGTGAGGTACAACAGACTTACCACCCTAATGTGTTCTGCATCATACTACTCCAATGAGCTGCATTCCGCAAGCGCACTTCTGCTGAAGGTGAGGGAGGTTGGCCCAGAAGTGTGCTAGATAGTAAAGAAAGGCAGATCTTCCTGAAACATTGCTTTAGTCATAGCCTTTCACACTCCAAAGCTTTTTGTCATTCTCTTTTGTCTACCAAGTGAAGTTTATTCTTCTCTCCTGGGCTTTTAAGACTCATTACATTCTGGTCATAGCCTCAGTAGCTAACCTTAATCTTCTTTTCCATCCTCCAGACCGTGAATCTTTGGCATGGTCACACCAGCTTTGCCATCTCTTTTTCCTAGTGTTAGTCATCTTTCAGTCCCCTTTTTTCTAACCATCCGCCCTTCCATCCAGCATTTATTGTGTAACTGCTATGTACCAGCCATTGTGCTAGGGACATAAAAATGGGTAAAATAGTCTCTTTTTTCTCAGGGCTCAGAGTCTAGTGGAGAAATCAAACATGTAAACAAGTAATTACCCAAGTGAATGTGATAGTCAGGATATAAAGATGAACAGAGGAACAAGTGAGTAGTTCAGCCTGGGAAAGACAGGGAAGCTTTCACAGAAGAAGTGTTATTTAGCCATATCTTGGATGATTCCCTTAGCTTTATTCCTTCTGTTTTTGCTGCTGTAGCCTATTACCTGAACATATACACACACATTACCTATGTGTGTGTATATATGCGTTCAGTCATGTCCACCTCTGCAACCCTATGGATTGTAGCCCACCAGGCTCCTCTGTCCATGGGATTTTCCAGGCAAGATTACTGGAATGGGTTGCCATTTCCTGTTCCAGGGGATCTTCTCTTCCCAGGGATCAAAGCTGTGTCTCTTGTGTTTCCTGCGTTTGCAGGCAGATTCACTAGCGCCACCTGGGAACTATTCTAATAGCCTTATAAATGGTCTTGCTGTCTCTTATCTTTGCCTTGTCCAAGCCTTACTTGATTCCAGAATTACCTTTCTATATCACCCATCTGATCATGTGAATTCCTGGACTTAAACCTGAGAAGTCTTCACTGCCTACACAGTTAAGTTCAAGTTATTATATAGTGGACAAATTAAGTTCAGATTCAGGCTGTGTGCCTTAGTATAGCTTTGGAGTAGTAATTTTCTCTCTGAGCCTCATTTTCCTTCTCTATAAAATGAGCATAACACTTACCTTGAAGACTATTAGGACAGAGGGAAGGAATGGAAAACACTACCTTAGTCCAGGTAGCTGCCCATAGAAAGGACTGCACAGCAGTGTCAACAGCCCAGGTTTTGGCACCAGCAGACCTAGGAGCAAATCCTGACTCTGCACATATTATCTGTGTGACCTTGAGCGAGGTACCTTGCATCTTTTGCAAAAGGCAAAATCAGATTAATAATATTTCATGTGACTATTAAGTATTAGAAATACAGAATAAAATATATATATGTGAGATATAAGATACATAATAATATAGAGAACTGACCACTTATAGACATGCCGTGAATAGGAGCAACTGTTATTTACTAATAGTGATAATGTCCAGGGCTGTTCACCTGTCATTCCTGTACTCTTTCCCTCCACTTCTTAGTGCCTCTGTTCTATCCTGCTACTCTTCCTCTTGCCCTTCCCCCCGACCAAAAATGGGCAGTATACTTTTTACCTCTGAGGCTTATAGTTCCCACAGCTGGGATTCCCTTCCTTGGGTTTTGGGTTTTGTTCTTTTTTTTTCTTTTCGCAAACTACCTCTTAGGCCTTTCTCACTTGTATTTCTCTATAGCTTCTTTTAGCAACCAGCTCTCCCACTCCCAGGCAGACGCAGTCATCTTTTTTTAAAATTTTATTCATTTATTGGCCATGCTGCACTGCTTTCAGGATCTCAGCTCCCTGACCCGGGATGGAACCTGGGCCATGGCAGTGAAAGCCTGGAGTTCCAACCACTAGGCCACCAGGGAACTCCCAGATCAGTCTTTTCTCAGTCTGCTGTTTCGTCTCCCTGCATTCATGACTCTATAGCACTCATCACATTTTATTTGTTATCTGTTGTCTGTCTTCCCTGCTAAACAGAGACCGTTATCTTTTCGTTTTTGTGTCTACAGCTTCTGGGACAGTAATGGCACATAGTAAGGCTACATTGAGAGACGTAAACTGAATGCAAGTTTAGCCGAGTCTCAGATCTGGAAGGACTTTAGATGCCAGGCTAAGGAGTCAAAACTTTACCCTGAGGCTGGTGAGGAGCCATGGAAGGTTTTTAAGCAGGGTGTAACGTGACCTTGTCGTAGGTTCTTCCAGCGTCAAGTGCTCTTGGCGATCCCAGGCAGGGCGTTAGGTTCCGTTCTAGCCTGATGTGTGAGCGCTGGGACTCGCCGTATTTTCACCCTGCTCTGAATCTGCTGTTTTGTTTGCCGCCCCTGTGTTCTGACTTACTTAAAGGCCCCTTGACTTCAAGTTTTACTGCATCATGGGTTTGTCTCGTCTCCCCAGTAAGAGGAGAAGCCTTCCACTTTTCTGCGCGCAGTGCACACAACGCTCCCTTGCTGCACACTCTTCTCCCTAACATGAAATGAAGCATGTAGTAGGTATTTCAGCAAGTGCTTGTTCAACTGAAATTGAATAGAACTCTCTGGGGATATAAAATTTAGCACAACTAAAAAAAAAATAGTACAGCTAATCCCTAGAGTGAATCATCTACATGTGGCCCAATGGAAATGAGGGTGAGTCTACATAGTTCAGCTGTATGGATTATTCAGCAGTATATTATCTGTTAGAAATTTCCTGCTGTTGGGTTGTATAGTTGAGAATAGAATGAATTGAGAACTAAAAACTGACCAGCTTACAACTGTTCAAACTATGCCACACTTTTGAGTTACACAGAAAATTAATAATGAACAGCTCTTGTTAGAATAATTCATCCTGGCTAAGAGGCAGTTAACCCCTCTCAATTGGGTGTTCTAGTCTTTCCTAGTTCTCCCAGTAACAAGCCCTGACCATGGCATAGAGTCTTGATTTTAGCCTAACTCAGATTTAATCAGTAGCAGATACCGAGCCTTTTAGTATAAAATACTCTTTGGGTCAGTGGTAAGTTCTTTCTAGGATGGAGGTATAAGCTAGAAAAGGACGAATTGCATAAAGAGCCATGAACTTCTTTAAATCTTGGAGCCAGACTTAATATGCCAGGAAAAAGGGTGTGGCACGGCTGCCATGAATTGTTTCTGTTGGCAGGGAGACAAGAAGTGGAGTGGTTTCCTCTGTAGGCACACTCTTAACAATCAGGTTGTCTTGTGAGCACTCCCTGGAAAGATAACTGCGGGGTGGTTTTGTGTATGTCTGCGGTGGTTTAGCCAGTGGTGGACATCTCAGACCTGGATGCTGGAAATTTTAAGCATACAGTTTGATCAATTTTGACAAATTTATATACCCATGGAATCATCACCCTAAACAACACATAGAACATTTCTGACACCCTAGAATTTGCACCTCATATGTCCCTTTACAGTCAACCACACGACTGCCCAACCCAGGCTATGTCTTACTGGACTCCCTCACTATAGATTCTCGAATTTCATATAAATGGAATCATAAAAGATATACTTTTATATCTGTGCCAGTCAGTTTTGCCAGCAGTTTATTGAGGCTCTTGCACCACTGCCAACTTAACACTACTACCCTACGGCCCCTCCCCGTACACATATCCTTCGTTTCCCCAGGAGTAAATTGGGTTTTTCACCAGCTCTAGGAAGGAATGGTTTCCCCCGCCCAGTTACTGCATTAATATGAACTTCCTCCATCCTCTGACATTTCTAAATAAAAAAGCTTTGGAACATGAAAGGGGCAGCAAATTAAATGGTATTTCCCCCCATTTATGCTCCTGGAGGAGTCCTAATGACTAGGTTATTCCCTCACTGCCGCATGGGGCCTCATTGAGATAATAGGATTTGCAAGGAAAGTATCCGAGAGACCCAAGACTGTACTCCCCCTGCCCCCTATCCATTAAGTCAGGACTAAGGTTTCCTCTCTAAATCCTGAATGCATTAGTGGCAACTGGGTTGAGGGTCAAATGTCAAATACTCTGCCGTGATGGAAGAGGACATCTGTGGCTAATTAGGCCACTAATTGGCTAAACTGGGATGGGGAAGGGCAGGAGCTGCCTTCTCAGCTCTGCATCAGTGGGAGGCCAGTTCCCTGTGCAGCCTCCAGCTCCCTGAAGGGGATGAAAGACAATGAGAAGGTTTGTTTGCAGTGGGGGCAAGGCATCCCTCCCACTCTCCCCCAGTTCAGCCCAAGGCAGGACGTGGCTTTAGGAACTGGCCTGATGAAAGCAGTTAATCCGGAGAGTGAGAGTGAGCCAGTAGCCAGATGTCTGCCTCTTCTGCTCACTTTAAATTTAATTCTTTACTTTGGAGGTAAGAATTATACACCCACATAAACCCACCCAGCTTTTTTCTTGCCCCAGGCTGCTTTCTGGAGTGATCTTTAATTTGTATGAAGATGTTCAAAGGCCTCAGTGAATACTCAACGTATATTGGGTGATATTTATTCACTGATCCATTTATTTTTGCATTTGATAAATACACATACATAGTATCCACTGTATGCAAATCATGGTGTCAAGTAGCTTGTGTGGAGCCTCCAAGAGTCAGGTGGATGATCTTTGCTTAAAAGGGTCAGTGATATGATCTTGCCTACTTACAGTCAAGCAGGCTTGTGAGGTTTATGAGCATTAAATACAGTGTGAGGGAGGCTGTGAGATGGCCAGAAGAGGGATACAAACAAAGCTTTAGGAATTCCGAGATGGGAAAGAACATTTATAGTCTGGAGAATCATGAAAAGCTTCCTAGAGGACGTGGGCCTTATCAGGTGGGGAGAGTTAGAATAGGTAGAGATGAAGTTGGGAACATATTAAATATTCAAAGAGAAGAACAGAAATAAAGACAAGAAGGGAATCCGCGGAAATATCTTTGGTGAGATGGTGTCGCATGTTACCTCTCTGAGGCAGGTGGCCTGGCTGAGAACCTCATTTTCCCCTTGCTTTGCAGATCAATGAGCTGAGCAATGTCCCTGTCCCTGTCATGCTAATGCCAGATGACTTCAAAGCCTACAGCAAGATCAAGGTGGACAATCATCTCTTCAATAAGTAAGTGGCCTGCTGAGTCGGTCTTGTAGGCTGTTCTTTCCCTCAAGGCAGTGAGCCTCCCAAAACCTCAACCGTCATGGGGCAGGCAAGCGCCTAGCATGGTGTGAAAGCAACTCCTGGATCACAGAGCTGGAAAACTGGCTGGGAAAATGTGTTCACTGTGTGCCTCTCCCCCTTGTACTGTCCTGTCATCTCGGTCTTCCATCAGCCTACCTTCTGTGTCCCTCAGGACTGGCTCGGCACAGGGTGATTCATCTAGGGCCAGTTTAGGTAACAGTGAGCTGCCCAGGAGCTGAGGTGTCTAGTACGAGGCGGACAGCAGTGGCCCTATCTTGATCTTAGTCTGAGGCAAGACCTGCCAGGCATGTTCCTGACCTGGGATGCAGCCAACTAGTGTGTGAATAACAGGCTGAGCCTGGTGCTCAGGGTTGCTATCTAAAATCGTTTTTCCCAATGTTGCTCATTGTGGCTTCTTGGATTAAAACTGGTGTCTCAGACTTTGATGGAGCAGCCATTTCCCTTGGCACAGTTTGGGACCTCCTCTAAGCCTTGTAGAGGTTCTTTCATCCTTCTGTGGGTCACCCAAGAAATATGTGTTGTTCACACTCTCTTCCTTTCTGCATTTGAATCTTGGTTCCACTCTCCATTGTCCCACAGTCCCCACCACCTCACCAGCTGAATTCTGTCACCCCACCATTCCCAGACTGTTAGCCCGGAGGAGAAGCTTGATTTGAAAACATCTATTAGTGGCCTCTCTCTGCCATAGTAAGTAATAACATCATATTCTGGAAGCTGTCTGTCTTCATAGCTGTTACTTGCTAAGTGGCCACCTGTGTAGAAGAGAAAGCTATGTTTCTCCTCTGTTCGCACACAACTGCTTATTTCTAACACCAGATATGTGGGTTTCCTCCCACATCAAGCAGTTCTGTAGGACACTAGCAAGGTGTCCTGCAGTTCAGTTCAGTTCTGAGTCTTAGCGACCTGAAGTGAGCATCAGGTCTCAAAGGTTAAGGACTGAGTCCTGCAAACTACGCCCCGACCCCCCTTCAGATGCCAGTCTCAAGTCCAGGTTGTCACTTGTGCTCTGACCTATTTGCTGTATAGGTTGGAAGTTCCCACGACCCTTCCCATTGGGTTGGATTACTTTGCTTGAGTGGCTCACAGAACTCGAGAAAATAGTTTACATGCTAGGTTACTGGCGTATTATAAAAGGATGCAACTCTGGAACAGTTGGGGGAAGAGAGGCATGGGGCAAGGTGTGTGGGAAGGGGCAGGGAGCTTCCAGGCCCTCTCCAGGCTCACCACCTGCCCCAAACCTCGATGTGTTCACCAAACTGGAAGCTCCCCAACCCTGTCCTTTTGGATTTTTATAACAGCATAATTGAGGAAGTCATTGGCCATTGGCAGTTGGTTCTGCCTGCAGCGCCTCTATCCTTCCTAGAAGGCAGGGGCCTGGGAAAGTTCCAACCCTCTAGTCCTGGTTGGTCCCCTGGCTATGAGCACCCATCCTTAGAGGTGTAACAGAAGTCATCTCATCAACTTAAATTCAGGCGTGATTGAAGGGGGGTTGTTACAAAGAACAAAATACACCTTTATTGCTTACCACTTAGCAAATTCCAAAGATTGTATGAACTCTGTGCCAGAAACAGGGACAAAGACTAAATATGTATTTGTTATTATATTCAGTGTCACACCACTTAAGGAAGGAAGGCAGCCCTAACCTCTGAGGCAGGAAAAGGAGTTGTTCTATGCCAGAGGTCAGGGCTCAGGTGTCAACCGTGTACCACATTGTACCAGGGGTCTGTGGTGTCCACCACCGCATTGACATTTTGGCCGAAAGTGAACTTCCAATATCTTTGTTTTTTTCTTTGTTTTGTTTCTTTTCACTGATTCCTTTTGTCTTTTCAACAACTGTTATGTGCTGGTTATTAGACTGCAGTGCTGTTTACTATGAGACAAGGACCCGCCTTCATGAGAAGCCACTACTTTTTATTTCCTTGAAGTCTCCTATCCTGGAGTAATCAGAGGGACATATTTCTTTTTTTTTTTCCCACCTCAGTTTTATTGAGATATATTTGATATACAGCACTGTCTTAAGTTTGAGGTGTCCAGCATGATAATTTGACTTATATAATTCATGAAGTGATTGTCACAATAAATTTAGTGAGTATCCATCATCTCATATATGTGTAGAATAAAGAAAAAGAAAAAAAATTTTTTTCCTTGTGATGAGAATAGAGGGACACATTTCTGAAAGGTTGTTCCCAAGCACAGTGGCTATTGTCAGGATGGAGGGTTTGGAGGAGGCATCACTTCAGGTAATTCTCTTCCCTCCTGAAAGTCTGTGGATTGATTGAGGAGTGGGGAGGACGTAGATTGGTGCCAGCAGCCAGCAAACAAGGCTTCATAAAAAGATAGGATCCCAGTCAGTCGACTTAGGAAAGCACCCACCCCTTCCATCCCAGTGGAAGCCAAGGGCAGGACCTCCTGGGTGTAACCGTTTTCAGGATGTGTTGGTAAGAGCCTCCCCAGAGGAGCAGGGTCCTTTAATGAGAAAAGCCTTTTCCTTTAGCTGTCAAACTGACATTTACCTCACAGCAGCTGTTCACATGCAGCCACCTTTCTGAAGCAAGTTCAGCACTTATGAAGGAGGGCACACACTCAGTCTCACTTCTCTGCAGGTAAGGTTTTTTTTCCGCTTCAATGTAAGTTTTATGGAAAGATAGCATATACTCAGAAAAAGTACACATCATAAATATACAGCTAGGTTAATTTTTTACAAGGGATTAAGGAATGTGCCCAAGGAATGTGAAGTTTTTAAACTTTCACATGCTCAGAATCACCTGGAGTGCGTGTTAAAAATGCAGCTTTCCAGACTTACCTCCAGAATGTTGAGGGCTACATTTTAAGCACTGCAGATTATTCCGATCCAGGTGACGTGTGGACCACAGCTTGAGAAGCCCTGATGTATGAATTAGAGGAGCAAGGAGTTCACAGAAACATGTCTCTGCTTTTCCCCAGAGAGAACCTCCCCAGCCGCTTCAAGTTTAAGGAGTACTGCCCCATGGTGTTCCGGAATCTCCGGGAGAGGTTTGGGATTGACGATCAGGATTACCAGGTATGGAGTGTCTTTGCAAAATCAGGAGGGTTAGGGAGTGGGGTGGGGGTGGGGGGCAGGGGGTGGTCAGGAAGCCACAGGACAAGTAGAGGAAAAAAATGTGTCTACTATTCATGTGCTGTGTCTTCCTGTCAGGTCTCACTCCACCCTGGTACTCTTTGTCCAGTGCTGGTGGGCTCTTGGAGGAATGAGGGCCTTAGAAGTACTTCTGATGGTGCCTCCTAGGTTCAGGCTCCTCTCCCTCAGAGGGAGCGCAGGGGGAGGGAGAGGGGTCTGTGGAAGCTGCTTCATTTTAGTCTGACATTCCCAGTCTAGGCTGAAGAACCCTTCTCCGTAGTTTGACTTAAAAGAGAGAGAATTGTTGCCAGCAGCAGATGAGGCCTCTTAGAGCAGATAAGACAGATTAGAAAAGGAAGACTTCAAGGGTAGTGTAACTTCTTGCCAGGTATGAGTGCCATCTCCTAAATTTGTCCCCTGTCCTGACTTTGGGAGGGGGCTAGACATGCTGGAAGCTGCCCCTTTTAGGGGGTGATCATGTCACAGAGGCCTTTGACCTATTGGGAGGAGTCAGTCCCAATATCAGGGACATTCTAGTGTGACTCACCATCTGTGGCTTCTGTCACTTCTCCACCTAGCACCTTCCTTGGACTTCTTTCCCTGGCAGACAGCCTGGTGATGATGGTGGGAGAATTTTCCACTTCACTTGTGTAGCAGTAAAAAATATAGCTGATTTTCAGTTGTCTGTCGGGGGGGAAGAGGAATGTACAGCCTAGTGCAATATAAAATGGATGCCCGCATCTTGGACAATACTGTCATTCCTTCCACCCCGCTCCTGGGAAGTCTTCCACAGAGTAGACCACAAGAAGCAGAGTCTCCTCTCCTCTCCACCAGCTCCAGGGGGCCTCCTGAGGAGGAGGGATAGGGGACGTGAGAGGAGGAAGGGATGCCAGGGCCTTGAGCAGTCAGGAACGGTCATGTCCAAGAGGTGGTGGGCCGCCCTCCAGCCCCTCCCGTTGGGTCCAAACCCTGAACTCTCATGCCCTGACCAGAGCACGAGGTTTTCTGAAAACTTCTTGCCATTAGTGCAACCCTAGGTTGTTGAGGTATCTCCTTCCACAGTGGCTCTTTCCCTTCCCTTTGGCCATCTAACCACATCCTCTTTATTTCTCTAATAGTCTTGTGGGCAAATAATTGTGCTCAAGACTGGAAGAGGGGCAGGGAGGATGGTGTTCGGGGAGGGGACTCTTCGCTGAGACTACCAGTGACTGAGAGAGGCAGGAGATGCCCCCTGGAAATGAGGCAGGGGTGGAGCTGCTCTTGTCCATCCTCTGTCTTCTGACCCACCGGAGGTCTTTTCCAGGCATCTGGTTGGTGAACACATTCCTTTGGTTGACTCACACCTTCCCCTACTCCCTCCCTGCTTGAGGGTTCTCCTGCTTCGGATTCCGGTAGGAGTGGGGCCCTGGAGGGAGCAGGGACAAAGCCAGAAACGCTCCCCAGATCTGCCTCCCAGCTCTGCACAGAGAAGCAGGAGTTTGAGGCGAGGGGCAAGGTGTTGGCAGAGCAGTGAGGACCAGCTTCCTGCCTTAGGAAGAGATTTCCAGCATGAGGGTGCATAACAGGAAATAAAGACAACTCTATCCACTCCTTCTTTATGCTTGACTTCTTGAATATTGCCTAAGCTTTGTCTTCATCACCCCCAAGAGACTGGGAAAACCATCTCAGTCCGCTTCCTGGTGTTCCAGATGAGGCAACTCAGGAGTAGAGAAGTGCAGTGGCTCACCCACGGTCACGCTACATGTGAGCATCAGGATTAGAGCCCAGGCCCCTAACCTCCGAGGCCGAATTTTAGGTTCTAGAGCAGCTCTCTAAGATCAGAATGAAAAGAAATATTTCACAGTCGGTCCTCTTCTCATCACAGTCAAGGATTAGGAGCAGGTGGTGAGGAACAACTCAGGTCTCTCTTAAGGAAGACTTGGGAGAGATGTGAATTTCCCAAGAGAAAGGGGGCAGGTAAGGTCTCATCTACCGCAGTGCTGTTGGCTTCAGAGCAGTCTGGTCCATAAGAGAAGACTCAGAGTAAAAGTCAGAGTCCTTATTTCCCCTTCCAAGACCAACTTTTGTCCTGGTCCATCAGAATTCAGTGACACGCAGCGCCCCCATCAACAGTGACAGCCAGGGCCGGTGTGGCACACGTTTCCTCACTACCTACGACCGGCGCTTTGTGATCAAGACTGTCTCAAGCGAGGATGTGGCTGAAATGCACAACATCTTAAAGAAGTACCACCAGGTATGGTGAGTCGTGAGCCTCAGCAGCAGAGGATGGGTTGGAAGAGGGAGAGGAGCCTCCAGTAGAGCTTCCGGAGGGGCTGGGTCCTCTCTGGTAATGGGTGCTTCCTGATAAGCAGGCACTTGCCTCCCCTGGGGCTGTGTTTCTGTGAGGTAAAATGCCTCCTTGAGAAAAAGAAAAAAAGGAATGAAGGTGTGTTATGGACGCAGTGCCAGTTGACCAGCTGTTTCTCGTCAGAGGTGGGGGGTTTTCACACTCTGGCACCTGCCTCATTTCTTCTGAGAGAGGTCCTGTCGGCTCAGTGGGGCCGCTGCTTTTCCCGTTCCCTCTCGCCTCTCTTCTGGAACCTGTCCATGGGAAAAGCGGGGGGTGCCTGTCTGAAGCTTGCCTGGGTCTTCAGGGAAAACTGGCTTCTCGGTGGGCACCTGAGAGGTGGTGCAGGGGCCCTCTGGCGTTTGGGGAGTTAGAGCAGAAAACCTTGGGGTCTGGCGCGAGTGAGAGTGGTGAGTGCGAAGCCATTCTGTCTCCCCAGACGCCTCATCACAGCCCTGCCTTTGCTCCCTCTTTCCCCTCCGGCTTCCCATATCAGGCTGGCAGAGAGGATGCACGGCCGGGATCAGTGATTTTCCTGCAGAATCCCAACCGTATGAAACCAAAGAGGCTCTGCACGGCCTGCTCAGCCTCTCAGTCTGCCTTGCTAATTGGGGGCAGGGGTGGTCTTGCCTTTTGCAGGTCTGAGGAGCCCCATGACTTAGAGGAGCCCCATGACTTCACAGAATCTGATTTGGAAGCCGCTAGTCTAGAGACGGGACTTCCCTTGTAGCTCAGTCGGTAAAGAATCTGCCTGTGATGCAGGAGACCTGGGTTTGATTCCTGGGTTGGGAAGATTCCCTGGAGAAGGAAATGGCAACCCACTCCAGTATTCTTGCCTGGAGAATCCCATGGACAGAGGAGCCTGGTAGGCTACAGTCCATGGGGTCGCAAGAGTCGGACATGACTGAGCTACTAAACCACCACCAGTCTAGAGGCTAGAATCCCAGGGGGCATGTGAGCCTGGGAAGAGCCCTGTCTGTCCCGGCGCCTTCACCTGTTCCTTCTTCCCTTCCTTTCTAGTTCATAGTGGAATGTCACGGCAATACCCTTTTGCCACAGTTCCTGGGCATGTACCGACTGACTGTGGATGGTGTGGAAACCTACATGGTGGTCACCAGGAACGTTTTCAGCCATCGGCTCACTGTACATCGCAAGTACGACCTCAAGGTAAGAGCTCTGTGTTTCCCAGCTCTGTGGCCCTCTCTCCCTGAGGCTTGGAGGGGCTGCAACTCCAGCTTCCACATGTTGGGAAAGCCGGGGCATAGGTTTTGGTGTGGACAAGTGGCTCTAGAGTTGATACTCCTAACTCACTTGAGCCGAAGGCTATCTCATGTCCAGGTGACAGTGACAGGTTATTCAAGCCGCAAATGTCCCCTATTTATGTGCAATGAGTGTTCAGTTCCCGTCGGGGGATGTGCTCCCCGAAGGCAGCAGGGCGGGTCAGGCTGTGCTGCACACACACCCTGGCAGCTGCCCAGGCCTCGTGGACTGTGCACAGGCACATTTCTAGACACAGTGAAAAACACACTTGTGCCTGTGAACCGCAGTGCTCCGCTGTTCCCAAACCTGGCTTCCTGACCCAGGTCCCTCAGACCCCTCTCCCTCTCTCTGCTACCTGCACTGGCCTCCTTTCTGCTCCCACGGTGCCCATGCTCTCCACACCCCCAGCACCTCACAGAGGCTGCCTGCCATTGTTTCCCTCCCTGCCCTCTTCTCCACCTCCACCTTCCCCCACCTAATCACTTCCTACTTAGCCTTTCAAGCTCAGCTCAAATATCACTAATTCCAGGAGGCAGGCTTTGGCCACACCTCTGTCTAGTCTAGACCGTGGTCCTGTACTGCATGCTCTTGGAGAGTTCTGCCTTCTCACCTGTACCACTTTGCACTATTGTAATTAATGGATTAATTAACTGTGTAACTCCTGCTTACTGCCTGTCTCCCCTGTTAGAAGGAGAGCTCCTTAAGGGCAGGGACTGAGTCTCTCAGTTCAGCCCTGTTTCCCGAGCACGGGTCTGGTTATAGTCAGAGCCCTGTACCCAGTCTGTGACAGAGGAAGTGAACAAGTTGCTGCTTCCTGGCCCCTCTAGAAGTCTAACCAGTCTACTTGAGTTCACCGCTGCCTCGCCCTAAAGACTGGTCCATGTTTTTTTTGCTCAGCGGAATTTGCCTCAGCTCGGACTTCTCCTGACAGCTCTTATCCTTTCAGGGTTCTACTGTTGCCAGAGAAGCGAGTGACAAGGAGAAGGTATGCTGGGGTCTGTGCTCATCACTTGTGGAATGGGTCACTTGGAATCAGAAACACCTTCTCCCACCCCTGCGGTCCCTTCCTCTGCTGCTGTCCAGCCTAGTTCCTAGACACGCAGTCTGTGGATGTGAAGTACTGTGTCACTAAGCTCCTGCCTGTCCTCATCCTTGGCCTAGGCCTTGGTCACCAGCCTTTCACCTTTGCCGTTGCTGGGCTCTTCGTAGTCCTAGAGGGCTGGCAGCTTCCACCTCAGCCCAGCCTGAATCAGTGAGTGGCTGCTTGAGCCCTGAGCTCAAGGTAGCTCAAGCCTGGTAGTCCAGGCCCAGAAGGAAATCCTTTGATCAGTCCTCATTGTCTGACTCCTGCCACATACTTGCCATCTCTGCCTGTCCGAAGCTGGGACTGTAGACTCCTGGACAGAGCTGTTTATCAGCAGGTTGGCTGTCTTTGTGCCAAAGACCCTTTCCTCTCCTGTATCATTACCCACAGCCTTGGAGGTGCACAAAGCAGGCCGCCAGCCTAACACTGCTATTGCTCTCTCAGGCCAAGGACTTGCCAACCTTCAAAGACAATGACTTCCTCAACGAAGGGCAGAAGCTGCATGTAGGAGAAGAGAGTAAAAAGAACTTCTTGGAAAAACTGAAACGGGATGTAGAGGTAAGTACTTACCCATGATTTTGCTTTGGTTGAGCTCTTGTCCCCAGAACAGAAGCCTCCTTCACCTTAAGGAAAGTTGAATTCACTACTTCCAGAAGTGTGGACAAGAGGAAGGTGGTGATTTGAGCCATGTGGGTAGTTGCTTGCATCTAAAGCTCACGCAAGTATGCGTTCCATTTGGGGGGACACAGTTTGTGCTGGCCGCACCTGTGTGACTCAGTTTGAAGTGCTTCCCCTCATTTCTTCTCTCGTCTGTTATCACCTCCTTTTCAAACTCCGCTTCAAGCTTCCTTTCTGTGTTACCCATAGTGGAGGGGGCATCCAGGTGTCAGAGTGACAGGAAACCAACCATTAAGACCCACCAACCGCGCCTTTCTCTGGCTCAGATTCTCCACTTGCCTTGCAACTTTCTGGTTGGCAGGGGACTTCCTGTGGAGAAGTTCTTTGGAGAGGACACGTGCTAAATAATGAACGTGATATCTACACCACTTGATAACTTGGTGCCTCCTATTTTTAATAGCTCGGGAGCCTGTTTATTACAACGAAACTGTATAAACTTTAGAAAATGTTTTTTTTAATTGTGGTAAAATATGCATGACATAAAATCTACTCTCTGAAACTGGTTTTGAGTGGCATTCAGTACATTCACATGGTTGTGCAACCATCGCCACCATCCATCTCCAGAACGTTTTCATCTTCCCAAGTGAAAATTCGGTACCCATTCCCTCTTCTTCCTTGCCCCTGGCAGCCCCATTCTGCTTTGTGTTTATGAAGCCGACTGCTCTAGGAATCTCTTATAAGTGGATCATACAGTGTTTGTCCTTTGTGTCTGGCTTATTTCACTTGTCATAATGTCTTCAAAGATCATCCATTCTGTGCTTTTTGTCAGAATGTCCTTCCTCTTTCCTGAGGCTGAATGATATTCCGTTGAATGTATGTACCACATTTTGTTTACCCATTCATCCATTGATGGACACTTGGTCTCTAGTTAAGATTAACTAGTTAATCTAGTTAGACATCTCCAGAGAAGCAGAGGAGGATGTAGATAGATAGATATTTACTATAAGAAATTGGCTCACAGGATTATGGAGGCTGAGAAAAGTCCCAAAATCTGTCTGCAGTTGGCCACCTGGAGACCCAAGAGAGCTGATGGTGTAGTTTTAGTCCAGAGGCCAACAGGCTCGAGACGCAGGAAGAACTGATGCTTCTTCAGTCTGTGTCTGAAGGCAGGAAGAAGACTGATGGCCTATCTCAGAGGCAGTTAGGCAGGAGGAGTTTCCTTTTACTCATAGGAGTCAGCCTTTCTATTCTTTTCGCCCTTCAACTGACTGACTGAGGCCCACCTACTTTAGAGAGAGCAATCTGCTTTATCAGTTTACCAATTCAGGTGTTAATCTCCTCCATGAGCACCATCCCAGACACACACAGAATAGCGTTTGACCACAATTCTGGGCACCCAGTAGTGTAGTCAAGCTGACACATAAAATTAACCTTCACTCATCATTGTGAGTAACGCTGCTGTGAACATGGGTTTTACAAACTTCTTTTTGTTAGGAAGCTTTATCTTAACCACCCCCTACTGTGTTTGTACCTTTATTCTGAGGTTTGTCTAGAGTCTTTCTCCTCCTTTTCCTACTTTCCTCCCTGCTCTGCCTGCAAAGAGGATTTAAGACAGTTGACACCTTCATTTGTCTTCGCTGGCTTGTTGCTTTGTAAACGTTTGCAGGCGGATAGGAGAGGGTGCGGCTCACGCAGTCTCTCTCCTGGGACCCTGGCCACTTCTCCCTTGGCCTTGAGAGGGCTTTGTCCGGAAGTTCTTGCAGTGGTGCGCTTCGCCTTTCTCAGAGGACTCTGCTGACCTACCGTCGGGGCTGCTTGTGCTTTTAGTGACTTCGTGGGCCTCTAGAGAGAGCCACTCTGGTGCTGCTGTGATTCTCCATCTAGTTCTCTAGGTCATTTGGACAGTTTGCTGCTGTGTGACCACAGCAGAAGGCCGGGCACATGGCTGACGGTGGCTGCTGGCTAGTGCACAGAGGATTTGGAGCAATGACTGGCCTCACACTAGTTAAACTGGAATGCCGGCTGACTGTTCCGTCCTCGTCATCCCACGCTGTTCGT
Source organism: Budorcas taxicolor (assembly GCF_023091745.1). Taxonomy (NCBI): domain Eukaryota; kingdom Metazoa; phylum Chordata; class Mammalia; order Artiodactyla; family Bovidae; genus Budorcas; species Budorcas taxicolor. The sequence goes on along the minus strand of NC_068928.1, from coordinate 39,080,865 downwards.
TCTTCTCCAGGTTATGGAGTCCTAGCTCAGGAGACTCAAGCACAGTGCTGCTCCGAGCGGAGCGCTTGCAGGGAGGAGGAATGCACGGTGCAGCATTCCATTCTTTCCTCCAGCTCACCGTGGCCGCTCAGTCCCAGATGGAATTGACTCTTCCCTCTCTGTGCAGGGCTCCTTCTGCTTCCACTCCATCAGCCTCTACTTGCCTGACTTGTCTTCCTTCACTAGGATCAGCCTCGACTCCTTTCCTCAGGGAGGCCCTCTTCCCACTGCTGGACTCACACAGCTCCTCGCCCTGGAGGAGTGACTGTCTTCACCATTAGACATCGAACTTGTCCAGGGCAGAGACTCTGATGTCTTGTGCTCTGCTGTGTTTCAGAGTGGGAGAATTAAGTTGAAGGAGTGCCTTTTCTCCCCTTTCCAGATGCCAGTCTGCCACGTCAGATGTCCCATGTTAACCTCTGCCTTGCGCCTTTCCTTCCCCCACCTCCCTAGTTCCTGGCCCAGCTGAAGATCATGGACTACAGCCTGCTGGTGGGCATCCACGATGTGGACCGGGCAGAGCAGGAGGAGATGGAGGTGGAGGAGCGGGCCGAGGACGAGGAGTGTGAGAACGACGGGATGGGCGGCAGCCTGCTCTGCTCCTACGGCACGCCTCCAGATAGCCCGGGCAACCTCCTCAGCTTTCCCCGGTTCTTTGGACCTGGGGAATTTGACCCCTCTGTTGACGTCTATGCCATGAAGAGCCATGAAAGTAAGTAGGAGCCTGTGCCTGCCAGGCCCCTCCAGCCCTCATCCCACCCCCTGCTTCAGGCCTGTTGCTTAGATGCCCTGTGGGTGCCTGGGCCTCCACCTTATTAACTGCTGACTCTGGCCTCTTTTTGCCCTCGGCCGCCATCCAGGGTTACCACCAGTAACTCTGTCTTCTGGGGCCCTGGGTCCTTCTCTGTCAGGCCTTCCTTCACCTCTTTGCGTGTCCTGGATAGCTAAGGCCTGGTTTTAGCTCAGGTTCATGGGAGGGACAGAACCTCCTAAATAGTGTCATGTCGACCCCACAGAGTAGCTGTGAAGATCAAACAAGATGAGAGCTATGAAAGCTTCTAAGAAGGACTCCACGGGTCATTTCTTTTCTCAGATTCAAAGTGACAGGGATGAATCTGGATGTTGTATCTGAAGGGTGAAGGACACAGATGCTTTCTGCCCTTGTCCCTGCCTCTTCCTCCTTTCCTGCTTCCTCTCCCCCTTCAGGTGCCCCCAAGAAGGAGGTGTACTTCATGGCCATCATTGACATCCTCACGCCATATGACGCTAAGAAGAAAGCTGCACACGCTGCCAAAACAGTGAAACATGGGGTGAGTTCTCCCTGTCTCCATCTAGGCCCGGGTGGTGGGCCCTCAGGCCCCGGGGGGCTCCTGCTCAGAGACACCCTCCTGCCCCTTGTCGCTGCCCAGTTGCCTTGTGTCCTCTCTTTGCCATCTATACCCCGTCCCCATGCTGCAGCTGGCTGAAACGCCCAACTTGTTTTTTCCCAAGTTCTCTGGCTCCTTTCCCCCAGGCTGCTGGGCATGTCATGCATCTTGTTGACTGCCAGTAATAGCTTTGTTTACATGCCATGCTGCTTCCCAGAGGCCTGTTTCCCCATGGGCTTCAAGCTACTGTTCTCCAAACGGGCCCCCACAGAGCTCTGGAGCCTCTCTGCCGTCTCCCCACTGCCTTGTTCCTACTTCAGTGGGTGCAGCCCTGGGATTGTGAATCAGCGAAGCAGGGCCAAGGCACTTCTGAGACATGGGAATGATTTCTCCAGGTGGCCCACCCAGCTGGGGGCGGGGCAGTGCCACCTCCTGATTCAGGCCTCTGTGTATTACAGGCGGGGGCCGAGATCTCTACTGTGAACCCTGAGCAGTACTCCAAGCGCTTCAACGAGTTCATGTCCAACATCCTGACGTAGTTATCTTCTACCTTCAGCCAGAGCCAGAGTGCTGGATGTGGGGTCGGGGATTGGAAGAGAGAGAAGGTGTTATCTGGGCTAGATGGGAGGGCGGGGAGCAGAGTGGGGGTCGGGGAGGGCTTTAGCAACGTGACTTCAGCCTGTGACACTGAGAGAGACTCTAGCAGGAGGGGCGGGGATGTGCCATGCGTGCGTGTGCTCACAGGATGTAGCCTCATCTGCTTACCCTTGATTCCCCCCCCTTTGACCTAGGTTAAAAAGGTGTTTCCTTTTTGTTACCTTGTAACGTTGTAAGATACCTTGGGGCTAGAGATGATTTTCTGGGTTTATTTGGGTTTTGTTTCTGAAATTTCATTGCTCCAGATTTGCTATTTATAATGATTTATGTCATCACCCTATCCACCATCTCCATCCCTGCTCTGCTCTCCATTCCCTCAATTAAAGAAGCACCCACAGACCCAGCAAAGGGTCCTCTCAGAGCGAAATGCTCTGGTGCCGGAGGAGAAGAGGTTAGACGCCTCGGCCCTGCTGCATTTGCTCTTGTCTGGTTAACTTTTAATTTCATGGAGTATTGTGCACAGCTTCCTCTACCTTTTTGGCCTCAGCTCCAAGTGAAATGTTACATAGTTCCTCCATCTAAATGCTGTCCCTCCCAAAGGCATGCTCCAGGTCAACATCAGGCATCTTGGAACAGAATCAAAGATCTCAGAGGGGAATGAGTTCATCCTCACGGGATGGTCAGGGGTGGGGGACCGCTGGTTCTCAGAGAACCCCATGATCATCACCCAAGCCTCAGGCTCTTTGCGGCCCCTGGAGTGCAGACATCATCTCTGTGAATGAAGCCTGTCTCCCACTGAGTCAAGAGGAACTAGAAAGCACCTCTGGATATAACAGGACCCTCATGCTTACATGGTCATTTCCCCTTGAGAAAACTCCAGAAAAGCTGATGAGTATCGAATGAGGTCTTGTGCCCTCCATCCACTTACTTCCATCAGATCTTCTCCCAGGCATTCTCATTTGTAGGTGAGCTTTTAGCTGGGGCCTGGGGCGCTCCTTACAGAGATACCTCTTCAAGCCCCGAGGCTTCCATGCAGTAATGTGCCACCTGGATGGTTGTGGCCAGCAGGAATGGTGTACCCCGCCCTCCCCTTTGGAGTGTGCCACCCAAGCCTGAGGTTGCTTCTGAGTCACTTGAGGATCTGACCTGGGAAATACAATTTGGAGGCCTGATGTGCAATTCAACCTGGCCCAACCTTGGAGCTGTGTTTCCTTGATGCATAGACTTTTTGCATATCTGCTACCACAGGCCTCCTCAGGAGTGGCATCTGGCTGCTTCCTTCAGGATCTCTACCACCTTCTGAGCCTGCTACTGAGGCCTCAGAACTGCGACCTTTTGTGAGGCCATCAGAGCAGTCTGGCCTGGTCAGGAGAGAAAACAACCCTGTGCTGGGGGAGGTACATCCCTGCGTCTTCTCACCTCCTCCCCAGGAACTGGGGACTTGGGATGAGATGCGGTGAAACTTGTAGATAACTCTGCAAATGGAAAGAAATTTTGTGGAACCATTTTGAATGAATGGATTGGTTTCTTTGGCTTTGTTCAACTTGGTCAAGCTCAGCTTCTGAAGTAGGAGCCGGCAAGATCTCTGTGCCTGATGCACAGCATTTAGGTCAGGTGTAATGGAAACCATGTTCTTGGACTCTGCTGAGCTGTCAGAACCCTTCTGGAAAGGCAAACGGGCCGGACAGCTGCCCTGGCCCCCGAAAGGGGCTGTAGGTATCTCTGGATGTCAGCAGCAAGACCGCAAAGTGACTTGGGGAAGAACTTGTACCAAGTGGCTCATGGAGAAAACAGATTTCACTTAGGGAGGGGGTAGTAGGAATAATGTTTGGACTTGATTTCCCCATCTTCTAATCAAGAATGAAAATTTGAATCTGCTCTTGGTCGGGACCAGCAACTCCCGATCTTGGCAGGCTGTCCTCGGGGCCTCCACAGCCCTGGGCTCTCTCCAGCTTCCTGCCATTTGGTCTGCTGATCATGTCCCTCATAATGTGTATGAAAAGTGTAACCAGTTGTTCCCAGTTAAAGGTGAGCTACCAGATATCTAACTTCTTTAACATTGAGTTTTTGTGGGGTGTGTGTGTGTGTGTTTTTTTTTTTGTATATTGTTTACATTTTGAGAGGTAGCATTCTGTTTTAAATGCTCTTTTTGTTTTTCTGACAGTATTGTTGACCGGGTCAAAACATTTAAGCTGTGGTTTGGTGGATTTTAAATTTTTTTAAAAGGTCATTCTCTGTGCTATCTTCAAAACCTTGGGTTTGGTCCTTTAATTCCTTCGGCATTCAAATATTTGAAAGCTATTTATCTTGGTTTATACAAGGTTTTTCTCTTCTTTTTGTAAGGATGATGTTAAATTTGCAGTTTGAATGTAGAGAAAGTGAAGTGATCCCCAAATTTTTGTCTGTCCCTGCTTTTTTCCCAGTCCTCCCATGCCTTGTCTGGGCAGTAGAAGGCATCCAGGGGCAAGTTACTACCCTCACCATCACTCTGGAGCCAAGAAGAAAAGCTGAATGGTTTTACGGCATCCCAGAATAATTTGGGGTCTCCCAAGAACAAAGGCATAAGAATAGGACACGGCTGCCTGGATGAGGCCTGGTTGGGGATAAGGGAGGATTATTCTCCATTCTCTCCCTCTACCACTTAACCAGTCACAGCTCTTCCCATCCTGCCCCTCTTCTTCTGAAAGTCTGTGCTGAGAAAACTCTCATCTCCCAGGTCTCCTCACCAAAGCGAAGAGTTCCCCTTAAATCTCCACCTCAACCACTAGAAGGCGGCCTCTGGCCCTTGTTCCTGTTAATGAACCACTGAGTCTTCATCCCCCAGTACGAGCTCCTTCCCCGTGCCTTCCAGCGTGGAGGCTACGGGGCAGGCTAGGAAGCCAGCAGTTCCAGGGGCACAGCCCGAGGCAGCGCTCGATGTCTCCTTATTTAGCTCAGGGGTTACTGGTCTGTGGCACGTGCTACAAGTCGCCCCTGTGGCTGAGTGGCACTCCCTTGGTCCCCACTACAGGCAGCTTATCCTCCCTGCCCCCTCTTCCTCCTTGTGTTCCTTTTGCCTGTGTTCAGGCCTTGCACAGGTTCCTGTAGTGCTCAGGGCTTGGGACTACATGCTCCTGCCCTGCTTTCTCCCCTTCACAGTCTGCCAGGGTCTGCCCAGAGGTGGACCAAAGACCCAGGACTTTTCTCAGTAGCCAATCCCACCCTCCTCTAATTGTCTTTTTATCAAGTTGAAGAGAAAATTTCAGCAATCCCCAGCATTTGAGCTACTCAAATGTTAGGGGCCAGAAGGGACGGTGTGTTTAAAACCACCCTTAAAAGGCTCTGACCTTAGACCTGTGGCTCCCCCAGTTCCAGGGACCCCACTTCTTTCTGGCAGAAATGTGGGGAGGGGGCTCCAACCTGAGCACAGGAATCAAAGGGAAAACACATTCAAACTGCCCCCAAATCTACCAGCCATCTGCAGGGGCTCTGTGACACAGCCCTGGCCTTCTGAAATGAGACACTTAGGAGGTGTCTCCAAAGGGAAGAGGAGACTTGGCTGTCCCTGGCGATCCTTTGGAGGCTGGGGGAGGAAACTTCCAGAGTCCCTTCTCCTTGCTCAGAGCCATTTTGGGAGGAAGTGGGAACCAACAGCCTTTGGGGGTAAGGCCTGGTGCCACTCAGCACACCCAAGCATCAGGTCAGGTCATTGTAGTAAAAAAAATGTGAAGTTTAGATTCAGCTTTTGGGGGAGCAGGATAAACTACCACCCTACCACATGTGTGTGACTTCTCAATTTCCCATTGCAATTTCCATTTTTTTTAATAGGAATTTTCAAACCCCTGTGCTTGTCTAATGTCTGCTCGGAACAATCCGAGACCCTGTTACTGTTTTAAGATGCATGCATGTTAGAAGATGAATCTCCAACCCGAGGAAAAAAATAAAACTCAAAAAAGCTTTGTGTACACACCTGTTATATGTGAGTCCTTTGGAAATAATCCTTTAATCTTTTTCCTAATTAGAAGGTTTGGGTCTGTTTCAGGGACCGCTTGGGCTAAATCTGGGCTTGAGTTTGAGTAAGAGTCAGGACCTCGAATCACTCATTTTCAGATGCCGTTAATAAGCAGTGACTAAGGTGGTGCTTAAGAGACGTGGGTTCAGTCGGTGGGTTTGGAAGATCCCCGGAAGTGGCAATGGCATCCACTTCAGTATCCTTGCCTGGAGAAGCCCATGGACAGAGCTCCCAGGCGGGCTACAGTCCATAGGGTCACAAAGAGTCAGACATGACTGAAGCGACTTAGCATGTACACCTGCAGGGGCACAGACCCCGGAGGGTCCACCTGTCAACCACCTTTCCCCTCACCCTGCCCTCTCAGAGGAGTGGACAAACTGCCCGCACTTCCCCAGTGCGCAGAAGCAGCACTTGGTAGAGCCACGCCTCTGTCCCACTCTCCCTTGACCAGCTATGTTGTTGACTTTCAACAAGTCACTTCTACATGCCTCCACTTCTCCACCTCGACTTTTAAATCCAGTGGTTCTCAACACTGTGGTCCAGGACCACACCTAGGAACTTACAAATCCTAAGGGTCCTCTGCAGCTCGGGACTAGAAACTGCTTTATCAAGCCCTCCTGATGATTATAATGGAGGCTAGAGTTTAGGGAGTACTTGCTTATTAGGGGATCTGCAACAGGTTGCAAGCTGGAATCATTTGGGGAACTTTTGGGAAAAACAGGTGTCCAGGCCCCTTTAAAAGGCCAAATAAATCAGGGATCAAAATACCTGTGTTTTGGAATCACCCTAGGTGACTAAAATGTAGCCAAGATTAAGAAACACTACTGTGTAAGGATATTATTTATGGATATGTGGCCAAATTTCTACCTGAAACAAAGAATATTTAAGGGTTTTCCAAGAGTTGAGTATAAAGGATTCTAGGCTTTGGAGTCAAATGGAACATGGGCTTACACCTTTGCTCTACCACAAAGTGGCCTTGGACAAGTTACTTAACTGTCATTAAACAAGGGAAAAAACATGTATTACGTTGAATCAATTTGATGATTAAATTCTAGATCATACAAAGCACCTTGTGCAGGTTCCAGGACAGCAGGTGCCCCACAGTGATCTGTAGAGACCATTCCCACTGGTGGACCAGAGAGCATGCTGCAAGTCAAGAAAAGCCGAGGGCTAAGCTGCACCCCAAGTAGCTATTTGTAACTGCCCAGCTGGGGACAGAGATCTGTGATAAAACACTCAAAGAAGCAGGAGTGAAAGAAAATCTTTTATTAAAAAAAAAAAAAAAGTGGGCTCTGAAAACAGTTAGTCCATGCGGGCCTTCAGTGTCCTCGTGGTGATTTTGTCCTTCTCACTGCAGGGGGAGAAAGTCACAGAACATCTAAGTCCATGAGACTGCAGGACAGACTGCAACAAGCAACTGTCCTAACTCGGGTTAACTGTTTTGCCCATGCTACACTAACATCAGCTTGTTGCCCTGGCCTATGGTGAGGAAGGGGAAAAGAGACATTTCTGTAGGTGAAGCCATCAAGAGCTAGGATAACTCAAGGCTGGAGCGTGAAGCACTCCAGAGCAGGGCGAGAGCTCCCCAGGCCTAGAGAACAAGGAATTGAGGAAGGAGGTATGAGGTGTTTCACTTCAGTGAATACAGATTCTCAGTATCAGCCCTAATCTGTTTTTCACGGTAATTAAGCAGGTCATCCCATAACAAAAGGGTCCAAATGGGACCCTTATTCTGGGACAGTTTCCAAGGAAAGCTGTCGGGAGGGTACCTTTCACTTCAGCTAGTCAGATTCCTGGTGACAGCCCCAAACAAGAGGGAAAGGGTGCCAGTAAGGACTCTGGCCAGGGGGTTAGAAGGTGGTCACTGGGCTCGGTACACTACACAGGTGTGGCTTCCATGCTGGTGTGACCTGGGAGAGGAGAGGAGGGACCCAGGATTTATTCTGATCAATCTGTAGGAGCTCTGCACAGGTCCCTGAGATTTTGGGAACATTGTTCAGGAAGGAAGGAAAGGTCTACTGTGAGCAAGAGGAGGCGACTTGGGGCCAGGGAGCCTCACTGGACAGAGGTTGGGGGAATCCAGGTAGGCTCCCAGCTGCCACCCTCAGGAAGCACAGATTTCTGCTATCTGGTGCCTGCTGCAAGAACCCTTCTTATTTCACACCTGACTCAGGGGCTGGGAAGATGGGCTATTTGTGCAGGAGGGGAGAGGCACGTGTCCGCAAGGCTCCCAGACCTCCCAACGCATACTCACATGATGTGGACAATGACTCCCATGCCTGACACCGCATCCCTGTCCACAGCATTCAGCATGGCTTGTGAGATGGTTTCAAACAGGTGCTCTGGATCCTGCCAACAGAGTAGCAGCCTTTCAATCCCCAGAACCTCAGACCTTCAGTTGGTCTGGCTCCTTAATTCTCTTTTCTCTAGGCTCAAGGTGCCCAGCTCTGGCACCTCCTGTGTCTGGAGGGATAGTTCCCTGGGTACGAGAAACGCCCTCAGCCCCTTCTCAGAAGGAAGCAGGGTTACGGAAGATAAAGTTGAGGCTCTGAACCTCCTCCATTAACCAGCAGTGTGACCTTGAGCAAGTCAGTGTCCCTCCACAAAGCCTCAATCCCTCTTCTGTAAAATGGGGAGAACAGTCCCCACCGCTCCTCTGCGCCTCACCAGCTGTCTGATCATCTCTCCTCCCACGTGGCTCAGAAGTGCCACAGAACCTAGCCTGTCCAACCATGGAACCACTTCCTGCCAAGCCTCTCCATCCTCTATATCCTCTATCTTGGTTGGCTTAGCTAGAAAACTCAAGTGTCCGCAGCATCTCCACCATTCTCACTTCTGTTTTAAGGGACCAAGTCCTCTAGACTCTGGCTGCCCTGCTCCCCCAATGCCACCTTCTTTGCTCAGGACCTCAGCACCCCCTGCAGGTGCCAACAGCCCACTGTACCAACCTGCAGGCCTCCGGCTCCTAGGGTCTCTTACTACCTTAGACACCATGTCAGAAGAAAAAAGTGCCAATTCCTTGGCATGCCATCCAAGGCATCTGCAAGTCTCATTCTGACCTCAGGCTCCGCCTTTCTCCAGCCCACATTCTGCCCACACTCCAGCAACCACAGCAAGCTCTCTAGTCACTCAACTCCCCACGCCCCTCCTGAACCTCTGACCTTTGCATAGGCTGTTCCTTCTGCCAACCAGGTCCTTTCTTTCCTCCTCTTCCCAGTCAGCTTCATTTTAACAGATAACTGGGTGTCTGTCTGGCTTCACTGGCTGCAATGGGCCCTGAGGATGGACTTCCTGGTTTCCCCGGAGCCTGGCAGAACTGGCACACCAGATAACCCTCCCTGTCAGGCATTGTTCCCATCTTTCCAGGCCATTTCCTCACACCACCACTCGTAAGACAGGTTCTACTATTATGCCTGCTTTACAGCTGAGGAAGTGGAGGCATAGAGAAGTAAAGTGACTTACCCAAGAACATAACGAATTTAGATGGTAGGTGGACCTGGGTTCCCAACCCAGACAACCTGGCTCCACAGCCCATTCTGCTGAGCTGCCTCTAAATAATCCTGCACCCTGTTAAATCTTTATTCAATGAATGGATGTGAGAACCCCATAAACCCCACATGAGGAATTATTTGTCACTGTAGCAAATATCTGACTGAGGTCTCCTCACAGAAGGTGCTCTCTAGGACCCAAGGCTCTGGCAGATGAAGTTTCTGGACACCCTTCCAAGGCTCAACGGCTGTGGCTTTCTCTCCTGCCCACACATTCTCCCCATTGTTGTTACTCTTTTGCAACCCCATGGACTGTAGCCTGTCAGGCTGATCTGTCCACGCAATTTCAAAGGCAAGAATACTGGGGTGGGTTACCATTTCCTTCTCCAGGGATTCTCCTCATTACCAGTCAGGTAAACACATTTTCCCCTGATGGTCAAGGAGTGGGCACCTCAGAACTCAGCCCCACTCCACGCCAACAACTCACCATGTTGGGCTCCCAGAGAGACTCGCACATCCCGTACATTTGTTCAGTGCAGGTACCACTGACTACAAAGTCATCAGTCACCATGGGGCAGCCAATAAGGTCTAGAGAGCAAATGAAAGGCTTAAAGGTCTTCGGGTCCAATCCGGCAATGACCGGCTCCGTGTAGTAGGGCCCAAACCTGTGGGACCAGGAGCAGAGAGAGAAAATGGCACTCAAGGACATTTCCTTTCCTGTTTAGTCTATCCAGACAAGGCCCTGGCCCAGATCCAAATCCCCCTTCCCCTCCTCTCCTGGCATCTATAAATGCGCTAAGACTTCTTTTCTCCGACTCTTCCCTGCATATTCTCTCACCACTGACACTCTCTTCCTCTTTCTTTCTTTGGGAATTCTGTTTTGTTTTTAACCTACTCTTCCCTGTCCTCATCCAGGTCCTATCACCGTTCAGTCTTCCATTTATGCACCTATACCTTTACTCCTTTCAAAAAAAGATTTCAAGCAGTTGGTAGAAAAACACTGAAAATAAAACTGAGCCACTAAAACATAAGCCATTTGCAATAACATGGAGGGACCCAGAGATGATCACACTAAGTGAAGTAAGAAATACTACATGGTATCACTTATGTGGAACCTGAAACATGGCACACACTTATTTGTGAAACAGAAACAGACTCATAGACATAGAAAACTTACAGTTACCAAAGGGGAAAGGGAGTGGGGAGGGATAAATTAAAGGTTTGGGATTAGCAGATACAAACTACTATGTATGAAATAGTTAAGCATGGTCCTACTCTACAGCATTATGTTCAATATCTTATCAATATAATGGTTATTCAATATCCTGTAAAAAAAAACACGTGAAGTGAAGTGAAAGTTGCTCAGTCATGTCTGACTCTTTGCGACCCCATGGACTACACAGTCCATGGAATTCTCCAGGCCAGGATACTGGAGTGGGTAGCCTTTCCCTTCATCCAGGGGATTTTCCCAATCCAGGGATCGAACCCAGGTCTCCTGCATTGCAGGGGGATTCTTTACCAGCTGAGCCACAAGGGAAGCCCAGGAACACTGGAGTGGGTAGCCTATCCCTTCTCCAGCAGATCTTTCCAACCCAGGAATCAAACCGGGTTCTCCTGCACTGCAGACGGATTCTTTACCAACTGAGCCATCGGGGAAGCCCTTGAAAAAAAACCATAATGGGAAAGAATATGCACATATATATAAAACTAAATCACTTTGTGCTACTAGAAACTAACAAAACATTGTAAATCAGTTCATTAAAAAAAGGTCTTCCTATGCACCACCACCAGCAAAAAAAACCCTCTGAACAGAATACAAGACACTCAAAGTAAACACAAAGTTTTGTTCTGAGTCTCCCAGCAGGCAAAGCAAAAAAAATACTCAGTGAGGTGGATTATTGTCATTGTCTACCATCAGGAAATAACAGCTCATCAGAAACTTGTTCTAGACCTTGAGATCTGAGAAGAATCTGTCTTAAGAGATCTTCATTTATTTATTTAGAGAGGAAAATACAGTTGATTAGGCAGGAGACACTGTTAGAACACCGGGCCAGTTCAAGGGAGAGCTGACCCGTTTTGTGGGCTAGTAGCCAATTTCTATAGTCTCAAAGACAAAGAAACTTCCTGCCGGAAGGGTGGCATTAGGTGATTGGTTAGGGTGCTATAGAGTGGGTATTTTACCTAATACGGAGTCAGGGAGTTGGCTGGTTTAGGTCAGGGGGTCTCAAGGCAACAGCTGTTATAGGGCTTAGTCAGTTCCAGAGATGACCTTGGTACAGGGTTCCACAATCCCCACTCTTTTTATTTACGGGTCAAATCTTTGGCCCCTTAACACCCTGTTTGTGACTGATTATCTAGCCCCATCTCAAGCCATGAGGACTCAGGTCACTGGGGAAAGGGGTGATGACTGCTCTGACATCAGGATGTCATAGGGTCCTAGGTCATCATAGGGATCTTTATATAGGAAATACTCAAAAAGTAATGGCCACTATCCTCAACAGAAACAGTAAGTAAACAGACATTATTCATGTCTTATATCAGTTCTCAGTAATATCCATAGGCATGATCTTAAGGTACAACTTTGTAAAAAATAATTCTAAATAAAAAATAATAATTGTTAGGTAGAGGAAGAGGTCAGAGTAGTGCACTTTGATCTGGTATTTCTCCAACAGATTCCGAGATATCAAATTTCTCTAAGAAATTAATTTTGTATTTTCCTCTCAATAAACTGAAAATAAAGTTAAATAAGAATGTCCTGTATTATCTGGGTAACAACCTTAAAACTAAATACAACAACACAACTCAGGGCCTGTGCTTATACTTCCAGTCATGTTGATGCCAAGGTACCACCTGAAGGTTAGTGTTTACTTTTTATTGGCAGTATTAGGGGCTCCTTCTTGTCTTACCATAAAGTTCTCAAATGTCAAAAATTAACATACCCAATTCCTAGATTCCATGTATTCCAGAGAATCTAATGATCATGACAGAATGAACTCTGGGGTAAGGGTGGCTCCTGGCTGGGAGACTCCTGGGCACACATTGGTAGCATTAATTTTGTTGCCTGGGAGCAAGTTTATTTGCTGTTTGCATTCCCTGCCTTCTTCTGAAGTAGCCCTTTTTCTTTCTTATTTGATTGTTAGGCCCAGAGAAAACATACCCCGCAAAATAAGGATACTGTCCTACAAATAAGACATGAGTCAGCCAGGGGGAATCTCCTTTCTAGGTATGTTCCCCAAGTCCCAGGCTACACTTCTACTCACCGTTTCTCGTACAAGAGGTTGGCCACCATGCTCATGAGGGTGTAAGGTTTGATCTGCCGGCCTTCCTTCAGCTCATACAGGTTCAGCCGGAACTTGAGGCGCTGGGCACTGTAGTAGAAAGAGAAAGTGTGTTAGCAAGTAATTGCTGAATGTCCCCTGGTGTCCACCTCATGGAGGTCAGGAGGTGCCTAAGGAGACACATAAGCCCAAACCTGCCAAGAGACTCCTCCCCATCTCCCAGTGATTTTCTTACCAGAAGTCCAGCCTCATGCCCACTTTGAGGTTTTGTCCAACACTTCTACCTGTAAACATGCCACTCTGCTAACCTTTTTCCTCACACTTTTTCTGAGGTGAGAAAAGGGGAGTAAAGAAGTGGGTTCCCACCACACCCCACCCCCCCAACACACTTTTCTGAGGAATAGTTTATACAGCACACTCTGGCCAGGAGCCTGAATGCAGACATAGTGCGGCAGCTTACAGTAAAAGAGCAATAAACTGAGAGAGCTGACTTGGGCTAAGTCTTCCTCTTCCCACTTAATTTTTCCATTCCTAAGGTGGGGACAAAGTAAGTCATTTGGCAGTGAGATAATGTATGAGTGTTAATAAACAGCAGCAGCTGCTCTAATGGACTGAAAGACACCTAGGAAAATAGGCCACGCCTCCTCCAGTGCCATCTCAGAGCCCAGGGATAGGCCTGCAGGGAGCAGACCAGTGAGAAGACTGCTGGAAGCGGAGCACTGGGTCACAGGACGCCAGAAGAAAGACACAAGCCTAAGCTTCATCATACAGTGAGAAAAATGAGGCCCAGCAAAATTAGCGATGACTGCCCACAAACATGCAAACTTGGTGAGAGAAGCCTCCTGAAGAAAAGAAAATAGTGTGAGGCGAACAGCTGTGATTAGAGACAGGAAGACTAATGGGGGCCTTCACAGTGACAGGAACACTAAGCCATCACTCTCCAGTTCCACCAGCACCGGGATAAAAGGGCTGGTTGGTTCAGATCTCAGGAAGAATATCCAAATTACATATATTCTTGAGACTTTAGGAAGATTTAAAGGAAATGAGAGGGAAAAAGTCCTGACAAGCTCCCATCCACATTTGTTGTTGTTCAGTCGCTAAGTTGCGTCCAACTCTTTGTGACCGCATGACCTGCAGCACGCCAGGCTTCCCTGTCCTTCACTGTCCCCTGGAATTTGCTCAAACTCATGTCCACAGAGTCAGTGATGCTAACTAACCTTCTCATCCTCTGCTGCCCTCTTCTCCTTTTGCCTTCAATCTTTCCCAGCATCAGGGATATTTTCTAATGAGTCAGCCCTTCGCATCAGGTGGCCAAAGTATTGGAGCTTCAGCTTTAGTATCAGTCCTTCTAATGAATATTCAGGGTTGATTTCCTTTAGGATCAACTGGTTTGATCTCCTTGAAGTCCAAGGGACTCTAAAGAGTCTTCTCTAGCACCGCAATTCAAAAATATCACATCAGGAACTATCAATCTTCTAAGAACTATGTCCAAGAAGTGCTGCTTCTTAGGCCACCTGTAACCCCATCTTCCTTCTTGAATCTTTGACCCTGACTCTTTTCCTCTTGTCTCTCTTCTTACCCCACTACTGAATATACAGTTCAGCTCTCGAGTTGTCACTTATTTTTTCCCTCTATACATTTTGTCTCTCTGTAATCTGTTCCCATAGATTTAACAGATCACCAATGCCTATCCAGCCCTGAGCTATAATCTCAAGACCTCAACTGCTCACAGAATGTTTCTACTTGGCTTGGCTTGTCACTTCAAAACTGGTATCAAAATCAAAGTCATCACCTTTCCCCTAAAACTAGTCTTCTCAATTTCAGTCAACATGCTCAAAACAAAAATCATCTTTGAAACATTTCTGGATTGCCTACATGTCAAGTACTAAACTAAACACTTAACAGATAAAAAAGACATGAACCCCAACCTCAACGCACAACTCTTTGGCCTCACAATATCCAAGTAGCCACTGAGGTAAGTCAGCAACAACTCTCAGAAAGGCCTTCTTTTCCTTTCCTACCACACCACCCCATTATGACCACAACCCTCACACCTCACAGAATCACTTATTTCATCTCCCCAATTCTCCCTTTTCTCACAAAATCACTGTCAACTAAACAGCTACTCTAGCAGTTAAGATGCACCAGCTCATTATGGATTAGTTATCTTTCAATATGCCTGCCTTGTCTCCCAACTAGACCACTTGTAGTTCTTTAGGGACTGAGCATGAGCCTTGGCCTCAGAAATTGGGATCCTGAGAGTCATTCATTAGCTTACACCTTGAGCAGTAAGACTCTCTGATACTTTGTTTCCTCATCTGCAAAATGGGAGAGCAACACGGTGGTGTATGTTCTTAAGAGGATTAAAGTCCATGAAGATAAGGTGCTTTCAACAGTATCTGGCTCAGAGTAAATGCTAACCTGGTTAGGATCCACTCTATCGTTTACAATGTTCGGCAAAGTCTCAGATTCACTGGTGGTGTTCAGTAGAAGACTGACACCCAGGCCACTCATCCCGCTAGGCAAGGCTAGTCCAAGAAGCGTGGGTGTGGGTGGGAACCCCCGACACTTACACTGTCTGGACGTCGGTGGCAAGACCCGCCAGGCCGATGTACAGTCGGTCGCCCATGGGAAAGATCTTCTGGAAGTCCGTGGTCACCATCTGGGCCTGGATCCCGAAGCGCCTGTCAGCAGCGATGGCCACACAGTTCTTCCCCTTCATGGCCATGACGGCCCCTCCGTTATAGGACATAATAGACTGAAGCAAACAGAGCGGAGGGGCTCAGCTCGAGGGGCAAACAAGGCCATAGCACCCGGCGCAGCCCCTGATTCGCAGGCTTCTCTACGCACCGTCCTCCACTCTGGAGGCGCCTGGATACCCTGAACTCCAGCTCTGAGGTTAGCGCTGTGAGGCTGCGAGGAGCCCCATTCCCCGCCGCGGTCCTCACCAAGGTTCGCTCCCCCTTCAAACTGAAGTGGCTTCCTTCAATCGACCACCAGGCCTCTCGACCTCCCAAACTTCCCATGACCTCCCCTCCCCATTCCTCTATTCCTACCCCAAGTCCCTTTTCTTTGCTCCCTGTCTCACCATGATTGCGGTGTGTTAGGACCTCCAATCGCCACAATTCCAGCAAACCTGCTAAGGGCCTCACTACGCAACCACCCTCGCTGCCTTCTCGCTATTGGCTGAGAGGCCGACCCTTCCGGAACATTTTGATTTTCTATTGGCTGTGCGTCTTTGTCAGTCATCAGTACAGGAGTTTGGTTGAGAAGCCAAAACCTAGGTAAGGAAAGCGCAAAGTGAAAAGTCACTGTGAGTGCGGAAGAGCTCGGCGTCGCGGTGCAAGCTGGGATAGCGGTGGACCCAGTCTCTGGAAGCCGGAGACGCCGGCCGGAACTTGTGTCCACGTGGGCTGGTGAAACCCGAAATAAAGGGCTTTGGCTCCAGTAAAGGGCTACCGGGTTGGTTAAGGGCACGCTGTGCGGTCGGGGATACTACTCATGAAGCTTGTTTCATTTATTCATTCCAGAAATCCTTACATCTGTTGTATGCCAGGCACCATGCTAGGCTCTGGACATGGCACTGAACTAGAACAGCGTCCGGTCTTTGGGAGGCACCCGTGAAGTGCCTATTTACTGTTAAGAGGGAGAGGGGCGCTGGGAGGGTGTCGCAGATATTCTGCGGCTGCAAGGGTTGGGCTGCAAAGGGGGCATTTGGAAGCTGCAGGTCGACTTCACGTAGCCTCATTATCAGATCACCCTAAAGAAGAACGTTCCGGACTTCCCCAAGTCTAAGATCTAGACGAAGCAGGCGACAATTTCGCCAGCCCCAGCCACCCTCGAGCCAATGCAGGGAAGGCTGAACGTCCCGCCTGCTCCCATCCCTAGATCGAGACCCTTCCCTTTCTCCCTTGGGTCTGACTTCTCTCGTCCCGTTATAGAATTTGTTTAGAGTCTTCCGCTGTCGCAGGCTCACGCCCATTGACTCGGCTCACCGCCACTGCAGTAGTTATCACAGTCTCTGTGGCGCAATCGGTTAGCGCGTTCGGCTGTTAACCGAAAGGTTGGTGGTTCGAGCCCACCCAGGGACGTCTCCTTTTTCCCACCCTAAAAAAGGAAAATCTAAAGGCATTATTCACTCAACCGCTGTAAAGCCAAATTTTGTATTGAAATAGCAGAGACAACGCTTTTTCTATAGGAAATCAGAGGGTCATTGTGATTGAAAATTCGTTGTTCAGTTAATGACAGGATTTCTACAGCACTTCCCTCCTCCACCTACCTCCAACCCCGCCCTCAAATTGGATTGCCGGAAAAGCAAAGACAGGTTTTTGTCTCACCGTGCAATACGTTTCAGGTTGCATTTTTCGTCAAGATTAAGAATAAATTTGCAGTGGAGATCGGTCAGTTTTCCACTGTCTGCCTCTATTGATGTTACAATCTCGAAATGTTACATTTGGAAAGGAAGAAAATAGCGCTAGAGACAAAGGCAGTGACAAATTGAGGGATGAAGAGAAAGGTGAGAAAGGGAGAACACAGCTGTGATATACGCAGAGAGAAAGAGGAGACGTGACAAATAGGCGTAGTGGAAGGAAGACCTGGGGGAAATGGAGAAAGGGAAAAGACTCAATATGAGAAGCATGAGAAAAAGGAGTTGGACAACAACAAAACAGGTTCTTTTTCTAGAAATACAGAGAGGTGGGGAAGAAGATGGGGAAATAGAAGCAGAATCTAGGGACATTATTTTGGGGAGAGAGGAGTTAAAGAGCACAGCAAAGATATTCATAAAATGTCTAGAGGAGCTGCTCTCTCCTAACATTGTCATCCTCTTCCGGATCTTATCACCACAGTATCTTTTAGTATATGTGCTGGAAATAATTACCGAGATTCCCGAGTTTCTGCCCTCCAGAAGCTTTTGGTTTAAGACAGCGACTCTTCTGGTGAAGAGTCTGTCAGCTAGGTGACCTCCTGAGATATTACAACTAACACAATCCAGGGGAAGCTTTGACACCTCATGTCTGCCAGAGATGCATCCCTGGGCTGGGAGTGGCAGACTCGGCTTGCTTTTAGGAGGCGCTGTCTCAAGCAGTTCCCTTCCACATTTGGTTTCTCCTCAAGGTGGGGCTCAGAGGAGGCCTCTTTTGAAAACCTTCTTCAGTGCTCATCCACCCTTACAGGGGGAGGGAAGGAATGGCAGTGGTAGGTGGTAGCAGCAAACCCAAGGGATACACAATGCCCATAGAAGCTAACGGGACAGGCTATGTAACCCTCCAGCTTGCCTCCAGTACTCTGTGAGTGCCCTGTGGGCATAAGCTGGGCTCATCAGCTTTACGTCCCCTGTGCTTAGTGCAATATTTGACAGTGGCACATGACAGGTGCTTTTTGGTTGGGAAACCAGAGAACTTCAGAATTGAGAAGGGTTTGGTCAGAAGGTTCCCCTGATAAGCCAGAGAGGCCAGGGATGTGGGGACTGGAAGGTGACTGAAGTGATTAAGACGAAGTTGCAGTAGTAGTGGGGGCTTCAGCATGCTCCTTCTGTCCTGTAGTTTGTGACTGATGCTTAATAACTATCTGAGGAACCAGTGAACGGATTCCCAATGAGCACAGTGGCACCCTCGGGCAGCACTCCAGGATTAAAGGACAGCAGTGGGGACTCAGAGGGACATCAGCCTACTTCCCCTTAGCTGATAGCCTCCCACCCTCAACCAGGCAGCCCCTGAGTGCCCCTGTGGATCATGGGTGAGACGGAGACCTTCGCGTAACCCCTACAGGTTTCTCTCCCCCGGGATCTTCTAGCTTGAAAGGAGTCGCAGATCAGGAGTCCCAGCTGCTCTCCCCTCTGGCAGGGTGACTGGGGGACTGAAGAGGATTCCCGAGTTTTCCCGGGCAGAGTCCACGATGCCCGCAACACACCTGCCCCAGGGACAGTGGGCGTGTCCACGCCAAGAGCCCCCGTTCAGTGAAGGGCGGGAACTCTCGTTCTCCCAGTACAAGGAGGGAGAGGACAGCAGGTGATCGAATCCTCCCCTGGCCCTACTTCCCAAGGGTTCTCAGACCACCCACCCTGGGCGGAAATCTCTCCAGCCCTTCCTCTTCCCCCCGCCCCCGCCCCCACTCGGTGGGTGTGGGCCAAAGGCTAAAGCTGGGGTCACTTGGAGGCCAGTTCCACAGGTCTCCTGGTCACTAGCCAAAGGGTGAAAGCATTCAGTCCAGGGGCCTCAGCTTCCGATCTGCCTAGACTGCCAAAGAGGAGAGAAGGAGGAAGAGGCAGGCGGGTCCGATCCTTGCTGAAGATTTCGTTTCCTAATTTCCTAACTTGAGCCACCCAGCGCCAGTGCGCTTAATGGCGCTTCTGGCCGAGTAATCGAGCTCTTTGGAGCGACTGACATAATGACCATCCCTAATAAATCCTGAATAACGAATACGCAAATCGACCGTCCTAATGAGGCGGGCCCACCATAGTCTCCATAATGTAATATCGATCGGCTTCCCCGGCTCCGGCCTCAGCTGCTGCTCCTAGCTCTTTCTTCCAAGCTCCCTGCTAGTTCTCTCCTCCCGGCAGGAGCCACTGGAGACCGAAGCCCGGAACCACGGTCGGAGTTGGCGGGCACCAGCGGCCTTTGCGCTCGCCGGGACGAGCGAGGCGCACCAACAGTGCAGAGCTCAGAGCGCGATCGGCGTGCGGGCGAAAAATGCGGGAATCAGTGCCCCGCAGAGAAAAAGCGCGGGCCCACTTCCGAGCCCCGGCGCCCCGTTTTCGAATGCATTCGGGTCTCTCGCCTTCGGCCAGATTATTGTGTCCCGGGCCCGGAGCCTGAGCTGCCGTCCTCAGCTTGCCTCCCGACCCAGGTTGCGTCCCGTTCTTCGCCCAAACACAGCTAGGCGCCAGACTCCACTACAGCAAACGAGCCCCGGCCGCGAGATGGGCCCCCAGGCCTCTGCCTCCGTCCTCCCGGCAGTTGGCGCCCCTGAAGAGGCCGGGTTGGGTCCCGGACGCAGCGTTTTAGAGCTGGTGATCGGGCGGCCGAGGGGGTCAGGGGCTGGGAAGGAGTCGCTCGTTCTCACTCATGCAGTTATTAATTTCAAGAGAGTGTCACTTAGAGTGAATGAAAATAACCCGGACGCGTGGCCAGAGGCATCGCGTCCCAGCCCGAGCACAGCGCCCTTTGGTCGAAGCCGAGACGTGGAGGACTGTAGAGAGGGTCACATTTCAGCCGAGTCCTCATCTCACCAGTTTCCAGGCGCCCCAGCTAGGGGCGAGGACCGCAGGGCCTGGGGGAAAGGGGTGCGCCCACATATTTTGGGGACAGAGGTTAGTTGAGGAGGATAACAGAGAAGAGAATTCATCCTCCAGGGTCAGGGGCTGTTGAAAAGAGTGAGGTCGTAGTCTAGTTTTGGGGGGCCCGGCACCGCGTTGGGGGCGCAGCGCGTTAGCCTCTCCCCCACCTCCTCTTCCCCGCTCCGCAAACACCCTGAAGGAATGAGGTCACGTGGGTGAGTAGTGGGCGGGACCTACTCTTGTCTGGAGGAAAAAAGCCATTTTGTCCCCCCCCTCCGAGTCCCGGCCCTCCCCTCCCCCCTCGGTCCCCTCCCCTCCCCTCTCTCCCTCCCACCCCAAACCGCTTTCACAAACTCCTTTCTTACCATAGGTTTCTCCCCTCCCGCCGCCCGAGCGAGCGACACGGCTGCGGCCCCCCTCCCCTCCCTTCCCTCCCTCCCTCCCATCCCCCCCTCCCCGAGACCCACCGGACCCCGAACCCAGGTAAGCGGACGCAGTCTCCCCTCTCCTCTCCTTCTCCGACCCTGTAACCATCTGGGGACTGGGACGCGGGCCGGCACATCCTTCTTTACAAACCCCTGCCCGGGGAGGCTCTGAGCCCGGCCTGGTCTCGCGTCTCCGCCCCACCCCCGCCGGCCCCTCTCCTAGCTCGCCCCGTCCGCCTTTCTTTCTCCCTTTTTTCTCTCCCCTTTTCCTTTTCCTCCCTTCCAAGATGGCCGAAGTGGGTTCCCCCTTTTAACGATCTGGCGTCTCCTCGACCACCACCTCTTTGTGCTGCAGCCCCCCTAGACCCTGCTCCCGAGGTAGCGAGGGGGAGGGTCCGAGGCAACCGCGGGGCTTTGGGGCTCCGCGCTGGGGCGGATCTCTGTCCCCCTAGCCCTCCCCACGAGCTAGAGCAGCCCCTGGCTCTCCCCCAGGACTCCTTTCGGTCTGGGGAGGGGTCGCTCTCGCTTTCATCCGTGGGCACTTAGGCGTCGTGGACGCGCGAGGACTCGAAGCCGGGAGGAAGGGGACGAGCTTTTCGATCGCTGCGGGGCCGGAGGAGGGCGCTCTTCCCTGCCGGGCCCCGTCCTCTCGAGCACCTCCCCCAGTCGCTCCGTTTTCCCCCCAATCCCGGGACTGGGCGCCCCGCCCCCTCCCCGAACCACCTCAGCGGAGCCTCTTTCTCCGGAACACCCCTCCTTGGGGCCCCGCCGAAAGTTTGGCTCTAGGGAAGGTAGGAGCGGCCACCCGGTAACTGGGGCCTCTGATCGTCTGACCCAGGCTCCTGGGGAAGCCGGGGTGGAGGGGGGTAGAAGGAAGATGGGGAAGATTTATCGCAATATTTCCTATCGCCCGCAGAGGCAGGAGGGGTTTGGCCGCCTGGCCCCACTTGCACTGGGTAGCCCGACTGCCCCTCGCTCCCTAGATCCTCTTGCTTCTAGTGCTAAGGGGGTGGGACCCCTCAACTAGCAGACAGCCCTGCCCCCCTGTCTCCACGGGGGGCCCAGCATGCCTCTCTCCCTCCCCCACTGCCCCCATCTGCCCAGAATTGCTCCGGATGGCTTGAGGTAGGGGAGGAGGCCTGGGGATGGCGAATTTTTCTGTAAATATTGTGGAGGCGTTGCCCCGCGCTTCCCCCTGGTCTTTGTCTCTCAGAGACCCCCCCGCATCTCCCGCCGCCCTGCCTTAGTCTCCAGGGCTCCCTGAGGCTGGGGTTGGGTGGGGAGGTGGTCTCCTGGTTGTCTTTCACTCCGTTCTTACCCCTCCTTCTCTGGGCCTCTTGCAGTTTGTTCCTGAAACTCTCATTTCTCTTCTTCCTCCCCCCTCTCTACTCTGTTCCAAGGTGTTAGTACTTGGAGAAGGAACATAAAGAAAGCTCTGTTACAGCTTTCTGGTGGGGAGGTTTTCCCAGGGGTTTCTTGGTTTGGAGTTGGGGGTTGAGGTCTTAGAGCTGTCTTTGGAATAATGCAGGAAACAGGCCCGAGGTAAGACTCAAGACTTGGGATCCAGAGAGAGCATAGCTGGGTGGGGTTCAAGTTGAAGTCTTTTGAGGGGGTGCTCTCTGCTGCTCCTGGTCTTCCCTGGAAGATCTTGGTTGATGGAGCTGTTGCCATGGGAATGGAAAGAGCCTGAACACGAAGAGGTGACATCTTTGTGCAGGTTGGATGCCCACCCCACTCCTCCAGCCTCTGGCCCCCAGAGTGGAGGTTACGAGCCGTACTGCCTTTGTTGCCGGAAGAGTTATGTTATAATTTACCCTGGGTAGACCAGGGATGCACAAAAGGTTAGTGTGTGTTTGCAGCTCTGGTTTCAGGCAGGGATGTCAGACTGTGTGCTTCTTGGGGTGGGTGGGAGTGGTTTGTACATCTGGCAAGCGTGGGCCTGGCTCTGGTCTGGCTCTGTGTGTGATGGGGTGTGTCTGTGTGTGTGTCTGGCCAAGCGTCTGGCCGTGTGTGTTGTGAGTGGGAGAGAAAAATGGAGGGGGTGTGTCTGGCTGTGTGTGCATATGTGTGTGTGTGTATCTGGCAGTGTGTAACTGTGTATATTTTGGATATTTGTCTTTGTTTGATCTTAGGACGCTGAGAGGTGGGAAGGGGAGGGAGGGTAGAGTGAGCCCAGCTTCAGGAGACTAGAGAGGACTCTTTCGATGTTTCTGGCAGGAGGAGCCCTCAGGGTCAGGGATCAGGGGACACTGAGAGTTTGAGGGACCCAGGCAGACCTCCACCCCCGGCTCTCTCTGCACACACACAAATCCGCAGGCTTCCACAGCTGAACCCACACAGCTGGGAGAGGGATGGACTTCTAGGATCCAGTACATTCTGGCTCCCTGAGCTTTCATAGAGCCTGCTTCCCTACCTGTATTAGGGAAGTTGGGTAAGGCCATTAGCCTCTGCCCGCTCTTCCTACTTCAAAGAGAGACTGTGTCCTCATGGTTATGTTTTGACCCTGACGGCTCACTGAATGGTCTTCTGATGGAACCTGGAGTCCTTCTGCTTGCGTGGATGGAGTCAGACCAGGCTTATTGATTCCTTAAATGAGTGGGAAGCCTAGCATGGGTGCCAGTCTGTAAAGAGCACTGGAATAGGAGTCAGGCTCTGTCTAGTCCTAGGACCGCCACTGGGTGGCTGCTTGACCTAAGACAAGTCACCTGTTTCTGAGCTTCTTCATCTGTAAAGTGAAAGGACTGGACAAGATGCTTTCTAAGATCCCTTCCACTTCTGTAATTTTAGATGTCTGGATGTGACCCCGAGTGACTCTTCCCAAGACTTGGCGATTTTCTAGGAAGGGAGTTGGGTGAACTTCATGTTGGGGGAAAGCAGAGCAAAGAATCCTATAGCTGAGAATCTGAGGGAGCAGAAGGTCATCTCTGGGTTATCAAAGATTGGCTATTTCTCAGGGAAAAAAAAAAAAACCCACAAACTGACAAAGAAGTCTGAATTAGAGGGGAGCTTCCAGAATAAGCCTGGTTAGAATGGAGATATGGGGGGTTGGTTCAGTGAGTAGGAGGCTTTGAGAAAGGGTAAAGACTCATGCCAGACTTGGATGACACAGAGGAGTTGGGGTTGAGTCCTGGGTGATCAAGCTCCTTTCCTGCCACTGTGGCTGAAACCTGGGGGCCAGGAGCAAGGACTGTTCCATCATCATGGGGCCAGATGGGATTGAAGGGCTTGGCCCCCAGTTGAGGGTGGGAGACAGTGCTCAGGTTCGCTGTGGCATGTGGTTGGAACTGGCCCCCAAAGCTCCGCAGAGCTTCCAAATGGCACGGTCTCCCTTTTCTGCTTCTTTGGACTTGTCTCTTCCTTTCTCTCTTAGGCTCTGCCCTAAGGTGTTTGGAGCTGGAGGTCCAGCCAGTTGTAGCTGGGGAGGAGCTAGGTGTCAGGTGTGGGGCCCCGAGGCCTCATGGGGCGGGGTTGGGGGGGCATGAGGAGAGAGACAAGGAGGATGAGGGAACTGAGCTCCTGTTTACAGTTGTTCTTGGCACCTGCCGGCAGGGCCTTGCAGGTAACCATGGCAATCAGGTGAGGAGCCAATCAGTGCTTCTCCCCACCCCCAGCCCCAGAGGTAACAGTCTGAGGCCCCTGGAGATGGGAGAGGGGAGCAGGGAGTGTGGCAAGGGGGCTCATTTCTTGAAGTGAGAGGGAGGAACATTTCACTCAGTAAGCACCACAGCTCTTGCCTTCACCCGTGCATCCAGAACAGAGCTCGAGGGGTAGTCTCAGTCTGAATTCTCACAAGTGCTTGCAGAAATAAAAGGGTGAGCGTCACCGAGCTCCTGCATGTTGAGGCCACAGTTGGCCTGGCAGGACCTGGATGAATGGGAGGATGGGAACTCTTTTTGTTTTGGCTGTGCCTTGCAGCATGCGAGTAGTTCCCCCATCAGAGATGGAGCTCACGCCCCCTGCAGCAGAAGTGTGGTCTTAACCACTGGCCCACCAGGGAAGTCCCTGGAAGGGAGTTCTTAAGAGCCAAGTGTCTGTTTTGGAAACACAGTGAATATGTGAATGAGGTGGCTAAGGCAGTGTGAAGCGCCCACATGTGTGTGTGTGAGAGAGGGAGAGAGAAGAGGGCATGAGATTTTCCAGTTGCAATCTAGACCCTTGGGCTTCCCTGGTGGCTCAGATGGTAAAGAATCCGCCTGCAATGCGGAAGACCTGGGTTTAATTCCTGGATTGGGAAGATCCCCTGGAGGAGGGCATGGCAATCCACTCTAGTATTCTTGCTTGGAGAATCCGCATGGCCAGAGGAGCCTGGTGGGCTACAGTCCATGGGGTCGCAAAGAGTCGGACACGACTGAGCGACTAAGTACACACAGTCTGATCTGGACCCTCAGCATTAGCAAATCCCTGAAGTTTTCTTCCTGGCTGTGTACATACACACACACACACACACATACATGACAGGTAGTCACACGAAGTACCTTTGGAGGCCCAGCAGCATGTACACACCGCATGGATATTATACACACTCAGCGAGTTAGCCACTTGGAGTCTGTCCTTCTCTGGATGGTTGTAATAATATTTGGGCATCTTGCCAGGGGTTGCTATGGGAACAACCAAACTGTATAGTAGCCAGCAAGCTTTCTACATAATTATGAAGAGGGGACCCATGCAGGGAGGGCTGGCTGAGGGGGCGGAGATCCCTTTCCTTCCTCAGGCAGGTCTGGGTTGCTGCATGCATGCTGGCTCTGGGCTTGCGTGTTCCCCTCTGTCTGCCCTGCAGCTTGGTGTCTCTCCCACATGTGGTCTTTGTGTCTCTCCCTCTCTCTTGGTCTCTGGACAGCCTCTGTTGGCTGTTTGGGTCCTGGCCAAACTCATCCTGGGGTCTCTATAGTAACTGCTGATTCCCAGCCGTGAATTTCGGGTCCTAGAAAACCCAATGTGTTGGCTTTAGAAATCTTTCTGGAAAGGAGAGAAGGATGTATGTTGTAAAAGAGCTCTGGGGGCTTGGCTGCCCTCCCAGGCCCCGCCCCATGGGCTTTTCCTCTGGGAAAGAGGAGGGAGGTACCGTGGCTGCTGGCTACAGGTTGGGTTTCTGAACTAAGAAGTAAGCACATCAGCTAGTCCAGACCTGGGCTTTGCCTGTTCTCCCTGGACCCAGCCAGGGCCTGGCTGGGCGCTTGGTGGGCTGTGGACAGAACTTTCTGCCCAGCTTCGGCAGGCCTCCCTGACAGCCTATAGCCTGTCACTGGGCAGCTTGTGGCCAGGTCGTGGATGGGAGAAGATGGGTGGGTGGCGGTGCCCACAGGTGGAGATTCCCGAGTGTGCCTGGGAGGGGCGCCATGCAGCAGGCCTCCATCGGGGCATGTGGTGGCCTCCCTATGGAAGCGGCGGCAGTAGCAGTCGTTTTACCCAGACCCTTTGCAGTTACCTGCAGAGTCTGGGACTGGGCCAGGGGTCAGGCTGGAGCTGTGTGTTCCCAGCTTTGGGGGCCTAAGGACCATCCTCAGTATTTTCTGCTTGAGCTCCAGGCCTAGAACCTGTGTGGTCAGCATGTGGTGTGTTCCCAAGGAGCTGCTCCGGGGCCAGGCCGGAGCCCAGGGACAGTTGGTGGGATGCCCTCTTCAGACTTAGGGTGTTCATTTCCCCAGTGTTTCCACGGAAGGAGGCTTCCTGGAGCAGTGATGGGAGGAAGGAAGGTAAGATGGAGTAGAAAGACTCAATCAGAAGGCTGAGTTTCCTCATAGCTCCCAGGGAGTTCACTTGTATGTATATAAATTGAGATCAGGGAGATTTTTTAAAACTGTTCTCTTCCATTTTCCCGCCTCCCCACATCCTCTGGAGAGTTGAGTGGTACTTCCTGTGGTCTAACTTCAGTCTTTCTGCTGCTCCTGAGATAGAACCTGAGCTTGTTGCTCAAGGTCACAGGAATCTCCAGAGCCCTCAGTGAACACTCAGAGAGGGTCAGAAAGAACCACCTTAGTCTGGCTTTGGAGGGAGGAGGGGGGGCCATGGGCCCAGGGAGAGATGTTGCCTGTGGGGCAGGTAGAGTACAGTGTGGGAGGACCTCTTGCATCCCGGGGTTCCTGATTCCATGTTTTATTTCCCAGGGTGACACCCCCCACCCCAGCATCATGCATCGGACCACACGGATCAAAATTACCGAGCTGAACCCTCACCTCATGTGCGCTCTCTGTGGGGGGTACTTCATAGATGCCACTACCATCGTGGAGTGCTTGCATTCCTGTGAGTTGGGGTCGAGGGCTGCTCCTGGGGTAGGTGGCCTCTGCCTTGAGGAGCAAAGGTGTCCATGTGTCTGGTGAGGGTCCCAGGTCAAAGGGAGACTGCCTGGGAGGAGACTGCAGGGTTCAGCCCAGGAGTTCATTTGGGGGACTTTTACCTGAATCTCCGTTCCCTCCTTGAGTCTCTGTGGATAACATTGCACCCCGTGAATACAAGGTGCCCTGGTGTGCACCACAGGCTTGTAACTAGGAGTCAGGGAACTGGCAGGTATCTAGTCGGTTGGCTGTTGATTTGTTCTGCAAGGGGGTTTGGAACTTGGGACTCACCTTCATGGTACTAGACACTGGCTTCACGCACACACACACATCTGTCCTGCCCCAAGGATGGATAAGGGGCAGTTGCCATCTGGAGAACAGGGCTGCGTTGGGTCTTTGAAAGGGCCTGAGTTGCGGGAACATGGTGGAGAGGAGGGGATACCTGAGCCTGGGCAGGGAGTGTGGGGGCTGATCCTGGGTTACAGAGGGGACTCTGACTCTTCCTCCTCTCTCCACAACCCCCAAGTCTGCAAAACCTGCATCGTGCGCTACCTGGAGACCAACAAGTACTGCCCCATGTGCGATGTGCAGGTCCATAAAACCCGGCCGCTGCTGAGCATCAGGTGGGCCCGGCACTTCCTCCTGCTCCCGCCCATCCTCTGGGGCAGCTGCCCTCTGTCTCCTCCCTCCTTGCTTCCTGAAGCCAGGGTGGCTGGTGGGGGAGGAGCCTCGGGCATGGACCGTCCCTTGGGGATGATGTATCCAGCTGAGAAATTCTAGAGAGGTAGAGACGGGGCCTACAAGGACCCTCATGCCTGGGCCCTGGCTCTCAGAAAGAGAGGTGGGAAGAGGGGCCCTAGGCTGGAGAGTCAGGGTGAGATGGTTGCCGACTGGCTCCTATGTGTTTTTTCAGATCTGACAAAACCCTTCAAGACATTGTCTACAAATTGGTCCCTGGGCTTTTTAAAGGTACCTGCACCCTTTGTCCCCCTGCCGCCAGCTCTCACTGCCCAGCCTGTTGCTTCCCCTGAGCCTGCTCCCTCTCTTCCAGATGAGATGAAACGGCGGCGGGATTTCTATGCAGCCTACCCCCTGACAGAAGGTGTGTTCACATGTGTGCACACGTGGCCCTCCCCGTGGCACCAGGGCCAGAGGCGTGGAAGGCCAGTGGGCACCACTGCACTGCCTCCCAGCCCGGGGTTGGGGGGAGGGCTGGGCTCACTGCACTGAGCTCTGAGATCCCTGGGTTGATGGTGGGGTTCCTGTCCCTGCTCCTAAGCTGAGCCTTCCCAGCTTGCTCCTTCTGCAGTCCCCAACGGCTCCAACGAGGACCGTGGTGAGGTTCTGGAGCAGGAGAAGGGAGCTCTGAGCGACGACGAGATCGTCAGCCTCTCCATCGAGTTCTATGAAGGTGTCAGGCAAGTCTGGCCCACCTGGCCCTTTCAGGGTCCTAGGCAGGTCTCTTCTCCCATGCCGTCCCCATTCCCTGGGAGGAAAGGGCACTTCCGGGAGGGCCTTCCAGATGTTTGTGTGCAGTTAGGTCCTGCTTGCTCCAGGTTTTCCCTTGTTTTATTCCTTCTCCTTCTGCAGAGACCGGGAAGAGAAGAAGGGCCCCTTGGAAAATGGGGATGGTGACAAGGAGAAGGTGAGTGCTCGGGCCTGCCCGGAGCGGAGTATGGGCTGGGAGAGAGTGCCTGGGGTGGACCCCAGCCCTTGGGTGCCTCTTCCCCAACAGACAGGTGTGCGCTTCCTGCGGTGCCCAGCAGCCATGACTGTCATGCATCTTGCCAAGTTTCTCCGCAACAAGATGGACGTGCCCAGCAAGTACAAGGTGAGTCCCTGGCCCCTTTTGTAACGTGGGTCTTGTTTGTGGGGGTGTCTGACAATCTGTGCATCCTAGTCATGGTTCATGGCTGGTTTGGTGTCACCAAGGGCTTGCGTGTTATGTAACAGCCTGTGTAGAACAGTAACTGAAAACACGATTCAGGTGGGGCAGTCTGCTTCTGCTGAAACCGGTGTGCAGAGGTGCATGGGACCAAGATAGTGTGCGTGTATGCGCATGTTTGCACGCTTAGAACTACAGCAGAGCTGTGTATGTAAAAACTTAGGGCCATATCTAGGGCCAGCTAGCTAGTCTGAAATTCCCAAGGAGCTTTAGGATATAGCTTTTCAAATCTGAACATATGTATGATCCCCTAGAGGTCTTGTTAAAATGTAATTCTGACTGAGTAGACATTGTATTTCTAGAAAGCTCCCAAGTGCTTCTGGTGCTGCTGGTCAATGGACTATTGAGGGTCTAGGACAGTAGATCCCAAACTTTGCCACATGTCAGAATCACATGAGGAGTAACTTCTCAAGATTAAAACTCGATTCACATCTTAGCAGTTAAAACAATCTCTGGAGTGGGATCCAGGCGCTGGTGTGATTCCACCTTGTGTGTTCTCCCTGGGGCCCTTTCTGTGCCTGTTGGCTCCTCTGGAGAACATGCCAGAAATAGAAAGGGACCCAGAGCACTGTGTGGATGGCCAGGGGTGGCTTGATGATGTGGGCATCTCTGGATCCCTTCCCACCTGCTGGTCAGGAGTTCAGTTCAGTTCAGTCTAGTCGCTCAGTCGTGTCTGACTCTGTGACCCCATGAACTACAGCCCGCCAGGCCTCCCTGTCCATCACCAACTCCCACAGTTCACCTAAACTCATGTCCATCGAGTCGGTAATGCCATCCAGCCATCTCCTCCTCTGTTGTCCCCTTCTCCTCCTGCCCCCAATCCCTCCCAGCATCAGAGTCTTTTCCAACGAGTCAACTCTTCCCATGAGGTGGCCAAAGTATTGGAGTTTCAGCTTTAGCATCAGTCCTTCCAGAGAACACCCAGGACTGATCTCCTTTAGAATGGACTGGTTGGATCTCCTTGCAGTCCAAGGGACTCTCAAGAATCTTCTCCAACACCACAGTTCAAAAGCATCAATTCTTTGGCGCTCAGCTTTCTTCACAGTCCAACTCTCGCATCCATACATGACCACTGGAAAAACCATAGCCTTGACTAGACGGACCTTTGTTAGCAAAGTAATGTCTCTGCTTTTGAATATGCTATCTAGGTTGGTCATAACTTTCCTTCCAAGGAGTAAGCGTCTTTTAATTTCATGGCTGCAATCACCATCTGCAGTGATTCTGGAGCCCCCCAAAATAAAGTCTGACATTGTTTCCACTGTTTCCCCATCTATTTCCCATGAAGTGATGGGACTAGATGCCATGATCTTGGTTTCCTGAATGTTGAGCTTTAAGCCAACTTTTTCACTCTCCTCTTTCACTTTCATCAAGAGGCTTTTTAGCTCCTCTTCACTTTCTGTCATATGGGTGGTGTCATCTGCATATCTGAGGTTATTGATATTTCTCCCGGCAATCTTGATTCCAGCTTGTGCTTCTTCTAGCCCAGCGTTTCTCATGATGTACTCTGCATAGAAGTTAAATAAGCAGGGTGACAATATACAGGTCAGGAGTTATGTTGAGACAACTCTGAGAGGAAGTCAGATGCACCGGGTGACCTCAGAGGGATGAGGGATCACCTGCCCAGAGCCTCTTTGCCGAACGGCTGGCGCCTTGAGCCATCTGCCCTTGTCTCCTCCAGGTTGAGGTTCTCTATGAGGACGAGCCGCTGAAGGAATACTATACCCTCATGGACATCGCCTACATCTACCCCTGGCGGCGGGTGAGTGGGTGGGGTGGTATGAGACGGGGCAGGGCTGGAGGGACTCTGAGCCATTACATGGGCCACCCTGCTCTAATCAGAGACAGTTCATCCCTTGTCTCATGGGCTGGGCATGTCCAGGGTGGCCTTCCAGACCATCTCTCACTGATGACCTTCCATACTCAGGAGGAAAAAAGGATCCTTGGGCAGACCACGTGCAAATTTGGGTGGCCGCAGAGGAGTAAACTTTGCCTTCTGCTCTCTGGCCTCCCTCTTGCCTTTTTTCTCTGTCTCTGGTCTTACCCATGCTCTCTTCCTCTCCCGCCTTGCTTGGTCAGTCCCACCTGTGTGTCTCGTCCTCCCTTTCTCCCTGTTGGGTGCTATGGGAGAAGGTGGGTGGCTGCCCCATTAGCCTCTTTCTCCTGACACCGTCCCCTCCCCTTCTCCCTGCAGAATGGCCCTCTCCCCCTCAAGTATCGCGTCCAGCCAGCCTGCAAGCGACTCACCTTGCCCACAGCACCCACCCCCTCCGAGGGCACCAATACCAGCGGGGCATCCGAGTGTGAGTCAGTCAGTGACAAGGCTCCCAGCCCTGCCACCCTGCCGGCCACCTCCTCTTCCCTACCCAGCCCAGCCACCCCCTCCCATGGCTCTCCCAGCTCTCATGGCCCCTCGGCCCCCCACCCCACCTCCCCTACTCCCCCTGTGACAGCCGGTGGGGCCACGGCCGCTGCCAACGGGGGCTCCTCAAACTGCCTGCAGACACCATCCTCCACCAGCAGGGGGCGCAAGATGACTGTCAACGGAGCTCCTGTGCCCCCCTTAACTTGAGGAAAGGGACCCTCTCCCTCCTTTTCCAGCCATGCCTCTCCACCCCTCCACTTTTTCTGGGCCCCGTTTTTCCACCTCTTCTATTTTCCCCAGCTCCTCCCACCTTAGGGGTGGGGGATGGGTTTTATAAATAAATCTATATATATATGTACATAGGAAAAACCAAATTATACATACTTATTTTTTATGGACCAACCAGATTAATTTAAATGCCACAGGAAACAAACTTTATGTGTGTGTGTATGTGTGGGGGGTGGGGTGTTCATTTTTAGGGGGTCTTGTGGAATTCTCTCTGCTCTTTTTGGGAGTGCCTAGAGGTGGAATTGGAGGGGTCACTTGAGGCCCAGTAGCACTCTGCCCATCCTCCTCCTGTTTCCCAAGACATATGGGGTGCTGAGGGGCCCCCACCAACCCCCAAAACTTTAGGCACAACTCTAATTGGCTGTGTATGGGGTCCACTCAGTTTCTTTCCCCCTCTTGGCTGCTGTCCTACCCTTACCCTGATCAGTGCCCTCCCCTCACCATTGCTGAATGTTCAGAGAATTGCAAAGACAGTGCCTTTTACAAATGCAGCCTATCGCCTGGTTTTGAGGAGCAAGTGGGCAGTGGAGAGGGCATATCCCTTACCTCCTCCTCGTGCAGTGGGAACTTTGTATAAAGAATAGATAGTTTTGCCTCCCCCCTCCCCTTGCCCCCAACGCCCCCATGTGTGTGGCCTTTGCATCATTTATCTTGTGAAAAAGAAGATTCAGGCCACAGGAGGCCTCAGCCCTTGAACTTCCCCTGTGGTGTTAACATCGTGAACTGCTTCATTCCTTCTCCCCCACCGCCACCCAGAAGCCCGCACTAGCAAGGCTGCTGGGGCAGTCTCTTTGGGGGCTGGAGTGGAGAGGTGGAGGCAGGGTGACCTCAGATAAGCACAGACCCCAGATTTGGCCAAAGGCAAGCAGTTCTCCAGTCCCCTCCCCACCCGCAGCTGAGGCCAAGTCAGGAAAGAGCAACAGAGATATCTGAAAGCACAAGAAGACAGAGCCTGTAAGGTCTGACCTCAGCTCCATCCTGAGGAGTCCAGTGGTCCACCCCCGAGGGATAGATCCCAGGAGACCCCTGCCCACCTGTTTTTCCTCCCATGTACAAAGATCGGACTGGGGAGGGGAGGAGGCAGCACTCTATCACAACTACATGTTTGGGGCCGGGCATCCCCCAGTGGGTTTGTCTGTGTTCGCACCTTGTCCTGTGTCCGAGGTGCTGTGGCTGTGCCCTTCTGCCCTGGGATGTTTGTATCTCTGGCTTTAATAAATGCTGCATACTCTCCGGAGCCTGTAGTTCTTTGGGACAGAAGGGACAGGAAGGGTGGTCGGGGTCCTCTGGCCTCCTCTAGTCTCTGGGCTCATCCTGCTTTGCTGCTGCTGCTGCTGCTGCTAAGTCACTTCAGTCGTGTCCGACTCTGTGCAACCCCATAGATGGCAGCCCACCAGGCTCCTCCATCCCTGGGATTCTCGAGGCAAGAATATGAGTGGGTTGCCATTTCCTTCTCCAATGCATGAAAGTGAAAGTGAAGTCGCTCAGTCGTGCCCAACTCTTCACGGCCCCACCAGGCTCCTCCGTCCATGGGATTTTCCAGGCAAGAGTACTGGAGTGGGTCATCCTGCTTTGGGAGACCCCGTATGGAATGAACCTGAATTGTTCCCTCCCTGTAGCCAGTCTGGTGTCCCCAGCCCAGGTTAAGATCCTGAAGGGGGATAGGTCTTGTCCCTCACACCTGTGACCACAAGAACACCACTCTGGGCTAGCACGTCTCTTTAATATCATCTTCACCAGCAGGCATCAAAGCCAGGGCCTGTTCCCAGCTGCGCCAGATTGGAGACATTGGGTTATCGGAGCAAGCCCTTCACAAACCGGCTATAGGTGCTGGGATCCCTGGGGTGAGCCACCCCTCAGAGTGGGGAGCCCAGTTCTGCCCTCTGCACCTGTTCACTCTTGTGGGTACCATCGCAGTATGGGGGCTTCTGGGTTGCCTTGCAGGTACAGAGCGCCACCGTGCGGGTCTCCTGGGCCTTGAACTTCAGTGGGGATAGGCCAGTGCGTTTGAAGAAGTGGGAGCCATCACAGAAGGGCTAGTGAGGAAAAGAAAGAAGTCAGAGAGACCCAACCCTACCTGCTGGGGCAGGGCAGGGCTGGGAGGGACACAGGTAGCTGAGTGACACTGACTGACTTTTGTCATCTGTAATGTGACAGTGATCAGAGTAATCTCAAGAAAATAAAATGCATAAAGGTTTATCATGCACTCTGCCAGTAGAAAGTGTTCAGTAATTGTGTCCTCACAGGAATAGTTTCTGGGGGACCCAAGAAGAGAATTTTCAAAGCGAAATGGTATCATTTAGAAATGATACCTTAGGTATCAGCAACTTTTATACTGATAATGGTTTTTTGGTTTTTTTTTAATGGCTCTGAGTCTCCATTGGTTCATGACACTCATTTCCTTTCCCATGTTCTTAAGGTACAAACTTCTCTGAGTGGCCTTTAAGACTGGAGTATCAATTTTGTTTGGCTCCAACAAACAACTGGGCATGTTCAGGGGGAGTGGATGTTGCGGGGAGCGGGGTGGAAGGAAGGGGAGAAGGTGAGGTCCGACAGCAAACTGGCTGCCTGCTGTGAGCATCTATGCCCTTTCACCCCACAAGGTGTTCCTACACAGCCTGGGTAATGGAAACAGGCCCAGACAGGTGGTTTGCTACTGAGTGGCAGAGCTGGAGCCAAGGCCTCTTGCCCTTGAGTGAGGGTGGGGTAGGAGGGTGGATGGGAGAAGTGTGCAGATAAAAGTCAGCAAACTGGTCCCAGAGGGCAAGAGGCAGAGAGACACAAAGGGCCTGCCAGTGCCAGGGCTCACTGGCAGGCAGCAGAGCACCATGCCCATGAGGACCTGCTCAAAGTTCACAGCAAATCGGTGGCAAAGCGGGACTTCGGGCCCTGGGCTGCTGACACCACATCATGCGGTCTGGAGGAACACAGTTCTGAGCCAGCTCAGGAAGGAAAGGGGCCCAGAGGCTAAGAATGTGGGGCAGTTTCCTAAGGGATGGAAGGCTCCTGGGACAGGAGGGGAGCAAGCAGCCAGGACGTCAAGACAACAGGAGACCAGGGAAGTCACAGAAACTGAAAAAGGGAGCATTTTCAGGAGCAGACGCCAGGAAGGGGCACACTTGGGACCGAGCGGCTGCTCAGAGTCTTCCTGATGTTGGGGTCTGAGGCCTGGGAATCCAGATGCTTCCCAGGAAGAAGGAAAGAGGGGAGAGAGAGAGGCAGGCAAGCCTTTCTGGGCAGAGCCCGGAGCCTCTGAAGAGTACAGAAGAGGACAGAACTCCGGCCCCACCCGCCTGGCCCTAGGACTCAGTTTCTATCTCTTTGTCTCCATCTTGAAGGGTGGATGCAGAGAACTGGGACCTCAGGGCTGGCTGGAGAATATCCCCACCCCTTCCCTTGTGATCCCTCGGGTATATGTGGGAAAAAGGAATGTCTTGAAGGGGAGTTCCTGGGCCATACATGGTGTCCCCAAACCACAGGTGTGACATGTCAACGGGGAGGGGGATACAGGTCTCTCACCTGCTTTGTGCTGCGGCCACACACACACCACCTGTAGGTTTTCCCAGCCACCAGCTTCACCTTGATGGGTGTTTTTAGGGCCACCACGGACTTGGCTGGGGTTTTGGGGAACCATCGGGCCTGTGGCAGGGAAGATGAAAGGTCAGCTTATGCCCTGGAAGCACTTTCTTGCCTGTGGCCATGTCCAGCTTTCCCAGGGCCCTGGCTGGTGACAGGCTTTTTCTGCATGAGGCTGATCTGACTCCACCCTGCAAGGACCACCCACCCCCCCAAAACCGTGAGGCCCCCCAAGCTCAGGATAGAGAAGAGATTTCAAGGCCACAGAACCACATATGTTTCAGGGTCCAGGCTTTCCCTTCAAGCCCTGGCTCTCACCCTGGTGCCAGGGGTGGAGGGCCAGGATCCTGCCAGCCTTGGGGAGCCAATGGCACCTGGGACTCGGTTTATCAGGTACCGGGGTCCCTCATGCAGAAGCCTGCTCCTCGTCCTCTGCCCTCGGGTCACCCCATCTCCCCTGAGCCAGGGCGAGGTGGCCACAGACAAGAGAGTCTCAGGCTGGAGTTTACAAAGCAGGGCTGACCCATTCTGGTTTCCTCCTCTGGGCTCTACCTCGGTGGTCTCTCTGGGCCTGGGGGACTCGGGTGGAGGGAAGAGGAAACAGGGCGGAGTTGGGGGCGTACGGCTTACCAGCCAGGAGGTGATGTCCCGTCTCTGGTTCAGCGTCTGCAAGGCAAGCAGGTATCCGCGGGGCGGTGATTTGGAAACAAAAATAACGTCAATGGAAAGCGGAAGACTTCCAAAGGGAGGGAAGAAACCGCAGGGCTTAGGCGCGCGTTAGAAATACGAAGGTAATAGGGGCTTCCGAGAGAGGAACGGGAGTTGCTGGGGGAGGTGCTGGCACCCAACGGGCGCTCAGGGACGGCTGCAAAGCACCAGGCGACGCAGGGGTTCGGGGGAAGCTCAGCCTAGGGACAGGGTCCGAGAGGCGGGGCGATGAGCGGAGGATGGTGGAGCGGAGGGCAGGGGAGGGGGCCCGGCCGCGCGGGTGCTCACCCAGGCCGCCGGCCGCACTAGCGTCCCCACGCCGCGCACGGGGCCCATGGCAGCCCCGCTGCCACCACCGCGCCGGGCCGGCTCCGCCTCGCGCCCCGGTCACCTTCCCGCTTCCCCGCCTCCCTCCGGCCCAGCCCCGCCTCGGCCCGGAAGACGCCGCGGGGTTAGCGCGGTGCGGGCCGCGGGCCTGCGCGGGCCGTCCAGCCCCAGCTGCCGGAAGTCGGGCCAAGGAGCGGGCCCAGCAACCCCCTCGGAGCCCCCAGGGTGTGGCGGGCTCTCCGGCGCCCCCTTTGGTACCCGCGTGTCTGCGAAGGACCTGCGCGGAGCATCGCCGCTCGTTTCCTTGCCTGCGCCTCCCGGCGACCCCCTCCCGCCTTGTGGGCAGGGACTTGCCGGGGGACCGAGACCGTTTTCTCTTGCCGAGCCTTAAGACAGTGCTTCTAGAAGGGCGGTGTGGATATATCTCATCACTTATGGAGTTTTGTTTTTTTTAAAAATCAGATTCCGCCTGGCCCAGACCTACACATTACGTTCTTATAAGTGGAGCAAAGGTATCTGATTTTCAATACGCAACCTGGGTATTTTGTGCATTTTGGTCTGTGAAGTGCTATTCCAAGTACTTAAAGAAATGTTAGTAGACCATCTGCCCACCCCCACCTCCATCCCCTCCCAAGGCTCCCACAGTTGGCCCTCCACCTCCTTCCCTTCAGTAAAGCCAGACAAACCAAGGTCTTTTTTTTTTTTTTTTGTAAAACATTCTTTTATTAAAAGAACAAGTGCTGTTTACGAACTGCCCTTCGTACAAATAACATCCGTTATACAAAGATACAAGATCCGGGTTATGCACAATTCCAGGCTTGGAGGTGGCAGGGAGGGGCACTGCCTTTTGGGTTGAGGATATAAAGGAGGCTTTACAAAGAATGTAAAAGGAGCTCCTGGGTTTGCAAACTGTGGCTTCCCCTCCCTGCTCCCCTAGGAAGGGTCTGCTACATTGAGAAAGGCTGGGGTGCAAAGAGAGGGACAGGCTGGGAGCCAGGGTTTGGGTCTTCAGTCCCGCCACCGAAGTCCCAAGTTGGGCTGAAGGACGTGAACAAAGGGCGATGAAGGCACCCCTCAGTCACCAGCTTTTCAGTAGATCAAGTCAAAGGGACTGGGAGCCAGACACACTTTTAATCTGGACTAATGTGATTGGAGGAAGTCAGGGTACTGTGCCCCATTTTCCTACAGTTTCCCAATTGAAGTGACTGAAAGCCCTGCCAGGCACCTCTCCCCAGGAAACTGGGTTAAAGGAGAACTGGGAGCAAGCTGCCTACCCTTAACTCTGCTGACCACACACCAAGGAAGATGCTGGCAGGCAGAGCCCATGTCTGCATTTCCAGTTTGGGAAAAGGCAGCGTGGAGATCACCCTTTCTCAGAGCTGGCTCTCTCTCTTTCCCAGACTCTGGCTCCCCTCACTGTCAAGGCCCTTCCTAGGAGTTCTTCCCTAGAACTCAGGACAGGAATGGGCAGGTGTGCTCTCATCAGCCTCAAGGTAAGGGCACCTGGAGGCAGCAATAGACCTAGGAATCTGAAGGGAAAACACACACACATCGGAAAAACTAGACAAGAAAAGGCAACCTTTAAAGTGTCATTGTCTCTGGAGAGGATCCTTCAGCTCTGAGCTAAGACAGTCAGTGCTTCACAGATACCCCCCACCCTGGGCACAGCCCTGCACTCACACCGCACACCACACACACAGGGACAGACAGACAGCCACACAGAGGCAGTGCAGTGGGGCAGGAGAGCCAGGACCAGGAGGCCAGGGTCCTGAGGACTGGTCGCGGCTCTGCCCCTGAGCCCCTGCCCCTGCCTCCTAGGCTTGGAGCTATCACCTGTGGGGCAAGGAGCTGGCTCGCAGGATCCTAAAGACTGGTCCCTTCCAGCTCTGACATTCATGCACTCGTTGTGAAGCCAGACAGCGGCTCTGCAGGCACACCGCACTCACACCTCCACACTGAAGGGGATGACTTACTGAGCTCCACTCTGCACTTTCAAACTCCTCTTCCGCCCTGCAAACCACATCCTTCCCTTCCCCTAGACAGAGCCACCTATAAATCTGCATCCTTTCCTACTCCCCGTTCAAATTCATCCTAGAAAAAGGGACTGAGGCTGGGAGCAGATGGTGGGGGCTCAAGAGCCATGCCCTTTGCACTGGGACCCTGCTCTGTCCAGAAGCCCTCTAGACCTTTCTTATTATAAAGCCTGCCACCCACCCCGAAAGAGGAAACGCACCACCTCTCTCATGTTCCCCTGCCCCAAACTGAGGGACAGCACCAATCCATATGCAGCCTGGGGCCCTTCTTCAAATCTAACCTGCCTACCCACCACTGCACCCCAGCCTGGGGAAAATCAGAAAACAGACTCTTGGAGATGAGAACCCCAGACTTTAGGGTGCTGGAGGGAAGGGGAGGTCTTGTTCCAGGACCTCTCACTCTCTGCCACAGCAGCCTTGGGGTAAATCAACTTCCTTCACTGTCCAGAACAGAAGCTGACTTTGGTTCTAAGTGGGTCGGCCTTGGGCAAGAGCGTGGGTGTGAATGAGCAACTCTTCTAAGAATCTCTGAAGGTTATTTTTCTTTTCAGTGGTTTGGGGGCAGGGAGTTAGCTTAATAGATGAAGATGAATAAAATGCTGACTTCTATCATTCCTTTCTAACTGATATTTAGCATTAATAAAAAGTGAGTATTTCTGAGGTCATCACAACTGCCTCCCCCCTCCCCCCAAGCCCTTGCAAGTGCCTAAGAAGTTGCCTCTGAAGGATTCCCACCCACCCCCTCCATTATCAGCTCCCTAACATCTTACAAAGTCTTATCAACAGGAATATTAATATTATTTTCAGTATCAGAAAAAAACCAGTTGAGCAGCACAGGCAAAAATATATCTGCACTACGTTTCTGTCATTGCCAAAAATATACACATCTTTTCTTTATTAAAAAAAAAAAAGAAACAAACCCAACAACAACAGAAACCCAAACAGAAACACACACACGCAAACGAATCCACACATGCAAAGAGACTGACTAAACGTGGGCATCAGGAAGCTGGCCACGCTCTGCCCGGCTCCCACCCCAGTGCACCGACACACACACGCTTCAGCCTCGCCCCTCTCCTGGCTGCCCCAGCAGCCCTTAGCCTTGGCCACCAAAGGCTCTGGGCAGGTGGGGACTCTAAGGTGAGACTTGCCCACTGCACCCTGGGGAAATAGCTGGTGGGTGAAGGGACAGTTGTTAGGTCAATTTAAGCTTAAGTCTCCCCTGGCTGGTGGGGGTGAGGAGGGGTAGGATGCAGGGGGGCCAGGCTGGCTGATTCTGGGAGACAGTTTTCACTAGAAGAAGTGGTACTTTACCCCCCTCGCCTTGTCCTCTGATCCCTGGGGCACCCCCTGTGCCAGGGAAGCAGGACCAGCTATCAGTGGTGGAAGGGGAGCGCTACGGGGGCACTGAGACCATGTGGAGTCTGGGGGAGGAAAGGCAGGATATCACCCTGATTTGAAGCCCCCAGCCCCCAGTTACTCTCCAATACTGGAGTACGGTTCTGGTTTTTGTTAACCATTTGGGCCCCAGAAAGGGACCAAAGTTGGTGAGGTGAGAGGGTGCAGACAAGAGCTAGGAGCGCCCCTCTGGTACTGCCTCATCAGAGCACTGCTCCTGTCCCTGCCCTCGGCTGCCTGGGGACCAGGGGGAGACAGACAGAGACACACAGACAAACACACACACATACAGTGCACAGGCATACCCCCACACACTCTCTGAGTCAGGCAGCTCTATCTCCCCACCCTCGGCACTCCTAAATCCAATAGTGCAAACAAGGGGCAGGGTACCAAGGGGGCTGGGCCACCCACCCCTGCCCTCCCCCAGCCCATCACTGGGTCCCACCCCCCGGGAGGTAGGGAGGCCTGGGCCAAATTTGATGCCATCCTGCCCCTTCGTCGGCCCCCTAGTTTGTGGGCTTTTACAAGCACAGCTTGTGACCCTTGTCGGGGGCAGGGGAAGGAGCCCAGCAAGAAACAGTCCAAGGGAGCCCTCTTACCATCTGCCCAAGTTGGGTAGAAAATGGTCAAGCAGGGTCACCCCTTCTTCCATAGAAGACTTCCACACAGGGGCAGGCCCAGGGCCTAGTCCCCACTTCTCCCACTCAAGTGCTGATCCATTTTATGTGGGGGTTTAACCAACCCCCCACTTATGCCATGGCCCACTTTGCTCTCTAGGGAACCCTGAAACATTCACTGAGAGTGGAGGCTCCTAGGCGGGCTTGGAGCCTGTCCTCCTTCCGAGCCCCTCATGAAGGGGCCAGTGCAGAGGCGGGGACAGGGGGCAGATGGAAAGGGCTCCCCTCTGGGTCTCAGTCCGCGGCACCGGGAACAACCCCAATTCCCCAGGCCTCAGCACGTGCTCCAGGGCTCTCCAGTGTTGGGGTGCAGATGCCCGCTGCAGGCTGGGACCCTCAGACCAGGATCTGCCCCTCAGCTTGTGGGGTCTAAAGGAGCGTGGGTGGATTTAGCCTTTTTCCTGGTTGGCTGAGGCTCCTTTGTCAGCAGTCTGGAAAAAGAGGAAGGGAGACTGGGGATTGGGGAGGTATCTGGTCCGATCACCCAGTTGAGAATAACTTCCTGGGTCAAGAAAGCTGATGATGGGTGCAATAAGGGCCTGGGCTTTGACGGCTGCGCAACAGGGTCAACTTCCGTGTATGTGTGTGTCTGTTGGGAGAGTTGCCCTGCATAGGGCGCCTAGTTAAGCAGGCATGTGCCGGCCAGGGGCCCCCCGGGCTCTGGCTCTTTGCCCTCAGAAGGAGGGATGCCTTTCTTGAAATGGCTCACCCAGAGCATCACCTTTTTCTAAATGGTCCAATCAAAGAGGAAACAGCCTTCTCTAATGGGTCTCTCCAGGAGAAGGGAGAAAGGACGGTCCCTCTGCCCCATTCCCAGCCCCTTCCCTAAGCCAGACCCCTTACTCACCCCTCCTTTAGGGCCACTGGCACTGCCGTCCGCCCCTGACAGGCTGAGGAAAGGGTTAGTCTGGGCAGTGAGAACTGGAGGCCCGCCTGCTGCTGCTACTGCTGCGGCTGCAGCTGCTGCGGCCATGAGACTTGTGTTGTTGCTGAGCGAGGGCGCCACCAGGGCTCCGGCGGGCAGCAGAGGTGGGGCAGATGCTGTGGGCAGCAGGCCAGGGGTGCCCGCGGACAACAGCGGGGTGGAGCTTCCGGCCAGCAGGCTGGCCATGGGCAGCTGGGAGCCCCCGGCCATCTGCAGCCGCTGCAGCTCCCGCTTCTGCTGGATCTGCTGGATCATCTGGTAGACAACAGTCTGGTGTTCCTGCAAGGGGGCCAGATGGCTTACTGGCCAGTGGTCCCCAGGGTCATCTTACCCTGATTGGCCTGCGCCCCATCCCATCTCACTAGTACCATGAGGCAAGAGACCTGGGAGACAGTCGAGGTTCCATCTCTAACTCCCCACTCTGGGGCTCAGCCTCCCCATCTGGACAAGAAAGTGGTTGCACACCATCAGTGTTTGTCAGATGGGGTACCACCAGTCAAGTGCAGGAGGTTTAACATCCCTCTGCCACCCCCACTAAATCAACTCCTCAGTCGTTATGACAAACACAGATGTCCTCAAGGGTGGCATGACCCCAAGTTGAGGAACACTGAATGAGGTTAATAGTTTTCAACTTCTCTATTTTTTTTTCACTTAAGATTCATTTACTTTTGCTTTGAATAGACAAAGCATTCTCAAGTGTTCCAAAACCCAAAACAATTTTTCAAGGCTTAAGAAATCTTGCTATCTTATTCCTGCTACCATCTGGTCTCTGTAGGTAACCAGTTGAGCTAGTTTACTGTATATCTTTCTCATGTTTCTTTACATAAAAATGAGTGCTTTTCTATTTTTTTTCAACTCTCTCCTTTTTACTTTTGTTTTTATCTTTTGGCTGCATTGCACGGCATGTGGGATCTTAGTTCCCTGACCAGGAATTGAACCTGTGCCTTCTGCACTGGCAGCACAGTCTTAACCACTGGACCACCAGCGAAGTCCCAACAACTCTCTCCTTTCTAGAAGGAAGAATTCCTTTTCTCCCAGGAACTCTTAGTAGAACTCAACACACAAAAAAGACCTAAAAGGGCTGCTCTGGTTGAGGACGTGTCTGTCACCTGCTCAGCCACCTCTCTATGCAGACCTCAAGGTTCCCCACTGAAGAGCCTTGGGGCTGGGACTGGAAATGCTCAGTAACTGAGGGCTCACCTCCCTCCAGATCCTCTTGCTGGGATGTGATCTAGGGCCACTATAGCATTCCTTCCCCAGCACCAGGGGCCCCCAAGAGGAACCCTGATGCCCTTTGTCCTCACATGATCCATAGGGGCCCGGCCCCATTCCCACAGGGGCAGTCTCACCTTCCCAGCCTGGGGGCGCCCTTCCCAGCCTGTGGCAGCCCTCCCTGGGCCGGCTCAGACCCTCTGAGACCTTTCTGGCAGAGCTAGGGGGAGGGGCATTACCGGGGTCAGCTGTGGTGAGGCCAGGAGCTGCTGGAGCTGCTGCAGCTGCTGTTCCTGCTGCTGCAGGAGGTGTCGCTGCTGCTCGGTGAGGCTGAAGCAGGGGGACAAAACACAGACCATGGGAAGGGACAGGGAAACACTCCTCCCTGCCCCCCTAAGTT
This sequence comes from Budorcas taxicolor, assembly GCF_023091745.1. Classification (NCBI taxonomy): domain Eukaryota; kingdom Metazoa; phylum Chordata; class Mammalia; order Artiodactyla; family Bovidae; genus Budorcas; species Budorcas taxicolor. The sequence continues at coordinate 39,038,281 of NC_068928.1, read as the reverse complement.
CCCACTCTCCCTCAGGCCCAGGTGGAGAGAGAAACAGACTGAGCTCAGAGAGGATGGTGGGAGGAGACACATGAGATGGGAAAACTTCCCCAGAGGGAGACCTCAGCTAGGGCACAAGGAATAAACAGACGACTTTTGTCCCTGAAGAGCTACCTTCCAGAGGGCTCTCAGGTCTACATCTAAGGAGAAGCTGGGGCCAAGAGGCGACTGGATTCTAGACCCCGTAAGACAGGAGGAGAGCTTCCCTTCTGAGGGACGTGGGTGTTTGTAGGGGGAGTCCCTCCCAGAGCCAGCCTCCCCATCCCCTTCCCCCGGCTGAGCTCTCCCTCACCTGTTGAGACAACCTGGCAGCTGCAGCGTGGGGGCCCCGCCAGCCTGGCTCAAGCCTGCAGGGTTGGGGGCGGCAGCCCCATTCAACCCCCCCAGAAGCCCATTGAGGGGCAGGGCCCCACTGCCCGCCAGCCCCCCCAACAGCCCCTCAGCCATGGGCATAGCCCCCAGCCCCGCTGCCCCGGGTGCCCGGCCCAGCCCATTCTGTGGCTGAGGCGGGAGCGGGGCAGGGCCCCCAGGCAGGGCCAGGGGCAGAGTAGCAGGGCTCTGCTGGAGCAGGGGCAGCGGTGGGGGCGTGCTGTGGAAGGACAGCGACGAGCTGCTGCGGCTCGGGCAGCCTGAGTGTGGGTCCTGGGGAGGGAGGGGGAAGGGAGGGGTCAGAGGGGCAGGGGGCCAGCGTGACCTTTCTGGCCCCCGGCCCAGCACCCACCAGCATTTTCACATGGTCACCCCCACTTTACTCCCAAGCAAAGCCACCCAGGAGGAAGAAGCAATGCCCAGGGATAAAGGCTAAGAATCCAAACAGTCTTCACAAATCACTTCCTGGGGCCCCAGCACCCACCATGATGCCCGTTTAACACTGAAGAGTGAAGGTGGTATAGTGACCAGTGAATCAGACCCAAGGTTCAGTGCTTGACCTGTACTAACTTGCTACTGCTGTTTATGGGTGAAACCACTGGGTCTGAGACAGGCTCAGTAACTCTGTAGGCAGTTGAACTGAAAGACAGGCTCAAATCCCATGCCCACAATTTAACGGCTTTGGTGGCTCTTCTGTTTCAGTTTTGACATTCATAACACGGGGGTAATAGGAGAACCTAGTCCAAAAACTCCTTGTGAGGACTAAACACACCAACGCTTGAAAAGTCTCAGGCCAGGACATGACAAAGGGCAAGGATGCAATTAATGATTGTATTATTATTATTATTATTGCCCAAGTCACACAGTAAGTGGTAGGGAGAACAAGAACCCACTTTATTTAATTTCAATAATAACCACAGCATAATAATAGCAACACACCACCACCAATTACACAGGATTGTTTTCTGTGTGGCTAAAATAAATTGCAATGAACTCTTCACAAACACTTTTCAGAGTTGCCTTCCCTAACCACCTTACATCCAGAGAAAGGTGGATGTACATCCACCCACCTTCCATTCTTTCTCATACCCCTCAAATGATTTCCATCTTAGCACTTTTCTCTACTTGTAATTATTGATTTTCTTGAATTGAGCCTGTCTCCAAGAGTGTCCGATTTGCTCACTGCTTGCTTAGTCAGTGACTGGACTTAAGTAGGCACCTCCTAATTATCACTTATTTAGTAAAGGAATGAATGGGTCGTAGACCAAATTACTCAATCACTTCACTGCCCAGCCTCCAACAGCCCAGCAAGGTGGAAATGCGACTAGGAGGCCCTTGAACCTCCCCGCTCCAGCCCTCCCCCGCCCCGTGCCCCTCACCATGGTGCCCACCTCGGAAGACGTGGACAGCGAGTTGTCCAGGCCCAGACTGTTCTTCCCCGGAGGGCTTTTGCTGGTGCTCAAGGAATCGCTGCTGCCGGCTGAGGAAGGGGGATCAGGGAAGGAGCTCAGCAGCTGGAGTCCAGGCCAGTTCCGACCGCAGAGCGGAGGTCCCCATTCCCGGCCTGGGTGGGGGCCCCTTACCTTGGGGAGGCAGGCCATAGGGCCCAGGGACAGGGCCGTTGGTGGCAGGCAGAGCAGCAGGCAGGGCGGCGAAGGGCACAGAGAGTTGCACGTTGAGAATCTGCAGTCGCTCCTTCTTGGCCGTAAGGCTCAGGATCTGCTCCTGAAGCCGCTGGTTTTCCTTCTGCAGCGCGTGCAGCGCCTTCAGCATCTCCACGACTGGAAACAGAGGGCGAGAGCGCCTGAGCCCCGCGGCCTGGGAAGGCGGGGCGAAGGCTGGGGCGGGGCCAGGTGACCAGGGGCGGGGCCTGGCAAAGGAAACCGGACTGAGACCTAGCAGAGAAGGCTCCGGTTAGCCAGGGACTCAGGTGAGTCCTGGGGAGCCAGAGGTGTGAGGACCACAGGTGGGGCCTAAGGCTCGGGGTGGAAGCCCAGTGCTTGGAGGGAAGGGGCGGTCGGAAGTTGGGGCTTAGCTAGATCAGGGCCACGAGGTCGTGAGGGCCAAAAGCCGGGCGTAGAGGGGGCGGGGCCTGGAGCAGGTCCCAGCGAGGGTTAAAGGCTAGGCCTGGGGTGGGCCACCGTTAAGGCAGGGGCGGGGCCGCAGGAGGAACCTTAAAAGACCTTTGGGGACCTCGGAGAGAAAGGTGTCCGAGTCAGGGGGTCCTAAGACAGCCACCCAGCCCCATGTCACCCCTTCTCACTGTTGACGCCGGCCTCGCCGTCTCCCTGCTTCTCCAGCAGCTGCTCCATGTTAGTTGTCCCCGGGGCCGCTGGATCTAACTGGCCGCCCCCGCAGGGTGCGGACGCCGTCTGGTCGAAGAGTGCCGGGAGGCTGCTGATGGGGGACCTGCAGTCACAACGGAAAACCGGCTCAGACTCACCTCACTCCCCAACTCCAGCCTCCCTGCCTCGCGAGTTTCAGTTATCCGCTCTGGATTCCAACCCTCTCCACGTGCCTGCCTTTCCGCGCCGCACCGCACCGCCCCCCTTCTACAATCCCTCCGCCGAGCTCCCGCTCTGCCCCCCAAGCCGCCTCCCTCTCCCTCACATGGAAGACAGACTCTCCTGGGGTGAGGTCCCCCGACATCGGAAGCTGCAGTCCTCCAGGTCTGGCTCTTGGAAGGAGAAGGGAGGCAGGGATCAGTGAGGAAAAGGTGCAGTCGGCCCCAAAGTCCCCGCCTGGGAAGTGGGTACAGGATCTCCCAACCCCCAGACAGGCAGGTCTAGTTCTTGGGAGCCCTGGTTTGAAAACCCAGCCCCTGAAGAGGCAAAATCATGAAATTTCTTCCTCCTCCTCTAGGCAGAAAGGCCCCTGCCTCCTTGCTACTTTCAGCTTCTCCCAACTTTTTTTTTTTCCTGGAAAATGTATAACTTCATAGTCATAGAAACTTGGGGCCTAGACAGTCCTGAGTTGAACTTGGATACTTGCTCTGTGACCGCGGGGCTTAAAACTAACCTCTCCGAACTGATTGTTATGAATAAGGTAATAAATGTGAAGTGTTAAGCTGAACAGTTTAGCTGCCATGAACAGTTTAGCTGCCATGTAGCAAGCCTTTAATTACTGTAGCTATTATTTTATATGACATATTAATACACTCACAGTTAGACCGCAAAACCCTATGTTGAGCCACAAAATTCCAATTTAGGTTTTGGAAAATACAGTCATCTACTCTGTAGGGTTGGTTTTGGAGTCAGATTCGGCCCTTTAAGGCTTACCTGAAATGGCAAGCCCCGCCCCTCAACCAGCCAGGTGGTACCTCTGCACCAATCAGCTCTCTAGGGCTGTGTTCACTGTACTTGGAGGGAGGCGTGCTTGCGATCCGCCCCCTTAACTCCTGAATACCCAGAGAGCCGGTTGCCCAACTAGTGGGATCTCTATAATCGCCAATCCCAAGAACTCACTAAGAGGCCAGCAGGGAGCTTTGCTTCAGTGGTAGAACTAGTCTTGGAGCCAAGGAGCCAGAATTTCAGCTGCTGCTCCATCTTTGCCTACTTCAGCAGCCTTGAGCAAGTCACTCATCTCTCTTGCCTTTGGCTTTTGTGAGATGTAGTAGTACCTGGTCATGCCCCACCGCCTCAAGGGGTTTTGATGTGAAAGAATGTACCCTGGTTTGTTACACGTGGAATGTTTTTTTGCAGGGTCAGCAATGGCCAGAGGGTGGGAGATAGCCAGAAAGCCCTCCAGTCCTTTCTGGGGTGACAAGCAGGTGAAAGGGTGCCCCTTTGTGAAGAAAGGGGAACAGGGTCAGAGACTCACGTACCTGTGTGGCTGCTCTCGGCTTGGGTGAGGAGGGGGTTAACGGCACCCATGGGGGTTCCAAAGATGTGGGTAGAAGGGAGGCTAAAGGTAGAGCCAGCCAGAGAAAACACCTGAGGGAAAGGAGGTAGAGTCCAGCCTGGTGGTTATTCCTGGACCTAGAGCACAACTGTGGGCACCGGGGTGGAGGGGACCAGGTGTGCTGGGGAAGAGAGAGGACCAGAAAGAGGGAGGCGTTCTGGTGGTGATCAAGCCCAATCTCTGAAATTCCCATGGGAAGCTGGGGTCCTCGGCAGGCTGTCCCCCACCTGCCCAGGGGTGGAGGCGCCCAGGAGCAAGGCCTCACCTGAGTGGTGGAGATAGAAGCAGAGGAGGAAGGGAGGGTGCTGGTGAATGGGGAGCGGCTGAGGCGGGGCAGGGCCGAGGTCCCTGGGGGCCCCAGGAGGCTGGAGGAGAGGGGGGTGCTGCAGACAGCCCGCAGCATTCCACCACCGTGAGAGATGGGGTCCTTATTACTGGTGTAGATGCCTACAGGCACAAGAAGGACACAGAGGGAAGCTTAGTCACCTCTCCTCTGCCCCCTCCTCAGTCAGGTGGCTAGAGCAGCCACTCCCCAAGGCCAACACTCCCCTGGATCTTGCCACACACCAGTCTCACCCTCCTGCTGCAAAGATGTCACTTCTTGCCCTAGTGACATCTACTTGCCAAGCCTGCTTATTCTACTACCCTGCTCAAGCGTGAAGAATTCCCAGTTTTTCTAATTCCCCAACCCAAACTTGGTGAAGTCCTGTTGGCAATCTCTCCCACCACAACCATGCAGGAGATGGGTATGGGGGAGTGTCTCAAAGGTGACTGTCACCTCCATCCTTTGTCTTCTGGAGGAGTTTCTGGCACACTTCCTTCTAACTGCATGTTTATGCCTCTGTCCCCTCACTAGACTGGCTGGGCCCTAAGACACCCTTGGTCCCCAAGGGTCACTAACCTGCCCCCAGCAGGGGGGACTCCAGGCTCAGGCTGGGCAGGCTCCCCGAAGGCCCAAAGGTACGGGAAGCCAGACCACCCAGACCAGAGCTGACAAGGGAACCTCCGGAGAAGGGTGAGGCAGCAGTGGCGGTGAAGCCAGCCAGCTGGGCACCCGGCAGGGAGGGAAGGGCTGGGCCCCCAGGGCCCTCCTTGTTGCGGCTGCCCTTGGGACGGCCTGGCCCGTGTCGGCTCCTCTTGCTGGCTTTGTGCTTCTTCTCCTTCAGGCCTGTCTCAGGGGTCTCCTCAGCGGGCACAGGGGTGGCACTCAGTGTGGGCATCCGCTTGTGGGTGCCTCCAGAGCCCCCGGACCCTGAGACATGGGGAGACTTATAGTCCCCAGGGGATGGGGCCCGGACCCGGCCTGAGCTGGAAGTGGTGGTGGAGAAGCGCATGATGGGCCCGAAGCCAGAGAAGACCACCTTCTGTTCAAAGAGGTCAGCTTTGGGGGGCTCAGGGGCTGAGGGAGAGGGAGGGGCTGAAGGCGGGGGTGCAGTGGGCTTGGAGTACTTGTCTTCTTCTGGCTGCTCCAGCTTGGGGAATGTGGAGAAGTCAGGGGAGCTCTGCAGGGACGAAACTGCAGAGAGGGATAAGGAATTACAGCTGGACCCCAGAGCCCCTGCCTCCCTCCTGCTCCCAGTGTGTACTAGTGGAGAGAGCTCTGGTCTGGTCTGGGTTTCCTGTCCCAGCTCTGCCACTGTCTCTGCGTCCTGGGACCAGTGTATCCCCACCCTCCAGCTTTTTCCACCTGTGACAAAGTAGAAGAATAGCTCCCACCCTACTGACCTCACTGGATGACTACAGAGATTACAGGAGATTAGTGTCAGTGCTTTAAAAATGGTACTCGACAGCATCAGTGCAGGGAATAATGAATACATTATGGGGGTTGGAGAGGTGGGCCCCGAGGGAGATGGGAGGGGAGTTCCACCCTGAGAGAGGAGGGAGTATTGAGGAGTCACCGGCTGGGGATTCCCACCCCACCAGGCAATTTAAGAAGCAAATGAGATGCAAACCAGTATGCAAAGGGCCTTGCTAGAAAAGCTCATGGCCAAAGACTGTCCCATTCCCACCTCCTCCCCAGCTCCCACATCCTGGGGTGCCCATGCTCACCTGTAGGCTGGAAGGGTCCCCCAGATGAGGAGGAAGAGGAAGAGGAAGAAGAGGAGGAGGCGGAGGTGAAGCAGCTCACACCTTTCCCACTGCTCAGCTTCTTCCCCTTGTGACTCAGGCTATGGCTGGAAGACTTTTTCCCCTTGGAGTCCCTGCTGCCTTCAGAAGTCTCTTGAGTGCTGGCCTCGTGGTGGGAGGAGGAGGAAGCCGAGGAGGAGACCTGAGGGAGGAAGGAGAGAAGAAGGCTGGAGCCAGCTCTGGGGGTCTGGGCTCACCCTGACTTGGGGGTGGAGCCCCGAGGACAGGGGACCTAGGGCTCTACTGGGAGAGCTCAGAGTTAGCTTCAGGAAGGACCATGGGGCAAGGAGATGGTGGTGGGAGCTCCTAGACCAGGGAGACGGAGAGGCAGCTCTGTAACTTCTAGGGGTGAAGAGTTGGGAGCTCTGAGCCCAAGAAGCTGTCTGTCCTTTGCCTCATGCAAGGGAGAGATGAAAACGGTCCCAGAGTCTGTTCAAAAGTATGTATCTGCTCATTCAGTTTAGAAACACTTAGGCCTAAGAGGGCTGGACTTGTGCTGGGAAGTGGTGCGTGCAGGGAAGAGGGACTCCAGGAAGAATGGGCCACCCTGGCCCCATTCTTGGACTCTCCAGTCCCTGTCACTTCTTCCCTGCTCACCCCCCAGCTGCAGCCACCTGGCTGACACTCCCCTCCCTGGCTACTCCACGCCCTTTCCAAACAACCTGACCCTCCATGCCAAGCCCTCTGCCCAGACAGCCTAGCCTCCCTCTTCCTGGGAAGCATCTCTTCCTTCAAAATCCGGCTCAAAAGCCCCCTCTTCCGTGAAGTCACCCGATAGCTACCCGTGGTGGAACAAATCATTCTGTCCTCTATTTCCTGCGTGCCCTGTACCCACCCACATCAGCCATGTCAATAGTTGCCACATTGTATTGAGAGACTGTCCCCCATGTCTGGGGGCGGCAGCAGTGGCTGGAAGAGTAGGGGCTCTGTGAACCTGGGGTCTACAACCGTGTATGTTGTGTGGTCTCCACCTCACCGAGCTTCAGGGTTCTTCTGGGGCTAATTATCCCTATTTGGAGAGTTATGAGGAACATAATGGCAGATACATAGTATGGGGTTGATGATGATGGTTCTGATGGTGCGGCTGCTAGCAATACACTGCAGAGAGTGTCCTGCAGTGGCTGAGAACAGGCCTTCAAGCCAGACTGCCTGACTGCGAATCTTGACTCCACCATTCCCTAACAGTGTATTTTAGGCAAATTATTTAACTTCTCTGTGCCTCAGTGTCTTCATTTATTAAATGGGGTTAATAAAATGCCTACTTCATTGGATTATTTTGAGGATTAAATGAGCACATCCCCACACATGCCCACCATCCCCCTGTTCCAGAAGGGAGCCTGGCATGTGGTGAGTGAGTCAGGGCTTTGTAGTAACAGTCAGGGATGGCTTCTCCTCCTGGTGGAGACCAGGTATCCAGTACATGAACAAATGCCAGAGGGAGGTCAGAGAGGAGGATGAGCCACCCTGTGCTGCCCCTTCCTGGGCGGAGCCCTCGGCTCTGTCTTTTTCTTTGTTCTTTTCAACAGCTGGAGTTCTGAAGGGAGCCAGATGTGGTTCTGAGAGCAAAGGAGGAGAGGGCCCAGGGGGAAGGGTGGCTGAAATGCTGGGGTGGGTGGAGGGGGATGGGCAGAAGGCCCCAACATGTCCAAAGGGAAGTCCAACCACTGGCGTCACTCCGAGATCTCTGGCCCACTACTTCCACCTGCCTGCAGACCCCAGGGAGAGATCAGAGGGCAAGGACAAGCTTTTCCAGGTGAGCCCTGGGCAGCAGGGAAGGGAGAGGGTTACTGGGACAGTTGCCACAGCAACATCACCCTGGAAACCTGATACCTGAGTCTCCTGCTAAGATGCCCAGAGCCTTGGCAACCTCCTGAGGCTGGTGGAGGTGAACGGGCAATCATGGCGACAGGAGGAAGCCGTGTCTCCAGGCCCCTGTTCTCCTTCCGGGGGTGAGGGGAGAACTGGCTGGAAGGAGGGGCAGGGAGGGCTGCTCTGGCTTGGATTAGCAACTCCCTGGCCTTGGGTAGGGCCTGCCGGTTGTTTATCCAGATGGTGTCCATTTCTAGAGTCAGGCCTGCCATGCCATGCCCCTACTGGGAAAGTGGGATGACTAGGGGTCTCAGGGTATGGTCAATGGGTCTGCCGTGCAAGCCACCATGGGCCACACTTTCAGTCCCTCCAACCTGCTTAGAGTGGGCTTTCGGTTAGGCGACCAGGCTCTGAGTACCCTCCTGGTATGTGTGTGGCGGGCTGGAGAGTGAGGGGGGTCCTCTGCCTCTCTCTGGAGAAATGGGCCCCAGAGACTCGGAGAACCACCATGAGTACTGTATCTGCAGACAGGAACCCAGTGCTGAGGCCCTCTGTCTGGGCAGTGGCAGATGTGAACATCTGGCAGCCTGCAGGAAGGGTGGTGCCCCCCAACCCCCACCCCTCCTGGTTAGTCAGTGACTAGTGGGGCTGAGGAGCAGAGGCCCCTCCTGGTCTAGAACAGGAATAGTATGGGGTGTGGAGCAGTCATATGAACGTGAAATTGCAAGGGTTCCCAGGGCTGCACGCCCCAACCCTTCACTCTGTGCCTCCCTCCCACTGCCCTGGCTGCCCCTCCTGGGTGTAAGCAGTGGTACCTTGTCAGCAGTGGGGACCACAGGTGGGGTGAGGATGCTGGGTGACTCAGGCCGCTTCTTGTGCTTCTGTTTAAGGCGTTCTTTGTCCTTTCGGCTCTGGGGAGGAAGAAGGGACCAGACGCTGATGCTGGGAAACAGTCTCAGTGAGGATAAACGTGGCACATGCATGTGGGGAGTGGGGTCTCTCAGGTGCAAGCAAGGCTCTGTGGGTGCCATCGCCCCCTGTGGAGGGACTGGGGGACTTTGGCTGGACAGGAGTGGCCCCAGCAGGCTCCTCTGAGCCGACAGCCCCTCCCCCCATCCTCTGGTATGTTGCTCTGTGCTAAGCTCGAGTGGTGTCTGACTCTTTGTGACCCCATGGACTGTAGCCCGCCAGGCTCCTCTGTCTATGGGGATTCTCCAGGCCAGAATACTGGAGTGGGTTGCCATGCCCTCCTCCAAGGGATCTTCCCAACCCAGCGATCGAACCCAGGTCTCCCGCGTTGCATGCAGATTTTTTACCGTCTAAGCCACCAGGGAAGCCCATCCTCACTGCCTGCTAAAAATAACCTATCCCATTATCATGCCAGTGACACAGAACACCTCACATGGAGGCACACACCTGTAAGGGTGTCCACTTGGGACACGGAGCTGTGCAGGGGGACAGGAGCCAGGCACACTGTGACGTTCAGCCGCTGGGGACGCAGGCATGTGCACCCCAAACTGACACACGGCTAGACATGTGCACATGTACAGGGCTGTGTGTTGGGGTCTCTGGGGAGACTGTCATGTCATAGGAACAACACAGAGGAACCACACAGATACAAACAGCCCCAGGGAAGCCAGGCCTTCAGCTTACCCTCTGTGACCCTCACAGGTCACTTCCTCAGCACCCCCTTGGTCCTCAGTGGCCTCAGAGGAAGGAAGGGGGCAGGCATTATCGCCTCTGGGATACCCATGGTGGCTTCGTGCAAGAAGCAGGTGTTTGTGAATGTGGGCAGGAAGGGCAGGGAAGAAGACTCTTACCTTCTTCTGGCCCCTCTCATGGTGGGAAGGGTGCTTCTCCTGCTGGGCAGATGGGGAGGCCGACCTGCTCCTCCGGCCAGCAATAAAGCCGCTGCTGCCTCCCCCTGCGCTACCCCCTCCTCCTCCTGCTCCTCCGCTGCTGCCCCCGCCCCCGCTGGAGTGCCGGGATGTCTTCTGCGGAGAGAATTGAGAGGAACTGCCACGCCCTCCTCTCCGTAGCTTAGGGAAAGGTTCTTGAAGATCAGGTGATCCCTGGGGGTCAGCACCCCCCACCCCACCCTGCCTGTCACAAGAGGACCCTGTGTCCTTAATGATACTCTGCTCAACAGAGTGCATTCCCTGGCCTGAAATCCTACAGTCTGCCCAGCTGGCTTATCCAGGGCACAGATTCAGCAACTGAGGCCCTGAAGAGGTGGGGAATCTCCACCCCAGCCAGATACCAGGCATGGATGGAGGTGGGCCTCGGCCTGTGTCTCTCTCTCCACCACCTCTTTCCATGGTGCCCTCTTGGCCCCTCTCAGGCGCTCGACCTCCGCCCACCTCAACCTCCTTCCCTGGGGTGGAGGATGTGCAGTGTGGCCCTCATGGGAGCCCCTGCTCACTATACCCCATCCTTCCCTCCAGACACTATGCTCCAGCCATCACCCCTTCTCTTCTTTTCCTGGCCCTCCACCAAACTGCAGGTCCTTTTGTCCCAAAGGACCTGCTGCCCTTAAGAACAGGGCAAGGACATATCCATAAGCAGCACCTAAAAAACCCCTGTGCTACCATTCCTCCCAGCCAGTGCCTTGGACTCCCCAGTGCCTGGTCTGATGGCTTCACCAGTTCTAGACTTCGAGCTGTTCTTTCTAAGATCACCCACAAACTCCCAACTGTCAAATTCAAGGACTAGTTTCAGGCCTCATCTGACCCAGTGGCTCCCCAGCAGTGGGCATCATTCCTACTCTGCTAAGCTCTAAACTCCCCATTTCATGGTTCTCTTCATACCTGAGCCCCCAACCCCTAGCCTTATACACCTGGGGCTGCCACACCTATGGGGGCCTGAAATCTGAACAGCCACCAAATCTAAACACCTCCACTTGACACCTACTATGTTCCAAACCAAGCTCCCTACCTTGTCTTAGTGTTGTGTTAGTCGTCCAGTCGTGTCCGACTCTTTGAGACCCCATGGACCGTAGCCCGCCAGGCTCCTCTGTCCATGGAATTCTCTAGGCAAGAATACTGGAGTGGGTTGCCATTCCCTTCTCCAGGGGATCTTCTTGACCCAGGGACCGAACCTGGATCTCCTGCATTGCAATTGGATTCTTTACCACCTGAGCCACAAGGGAAGCCCCCAAGTTGATATCTAACCCGGAACCAAGGTGACCTTATGACGTATCCAAACCAGGACACTTTTGAAAATGAAAGGAGGAGCTATTAATAATTACACCAAGGCAACAGGCACAAACTGGGACTCTCTGGGGCAGACCAGGATGTATGCTGGAAGTCCACTCCACTGTCTGAGGAGCTCAAGCCCCATCTATGCAGCATCAAGAGCCAGGATCCTATGTGCCACCCTAAACTCCTCCTTCTCAGCCACCCCCACATGTAGGCAAGTCTGTCTAGAAATAATCCTAGAATCCAGCCTCATCCCTCCATCCCACCCTCTCTTGCAGCTGTCTCCCAGTCGCCAGCCTCAGCCCTTTGGATCTAGCTTCACAGTGGCTGCCAGGGTAATCTTCCTAAAAAACAAATCTGATCATGTTACCCTCTTGCTTACAAGCAGCCTCACAAGCCTGTGGCCTGGGGGTGACGTCCAAGCTGCTTTCCCAGTCAGGCCACAGCATACCTAGCCAGGACAGTCCACCGCTTCTGAAACATGCAGGTCTCTCCACCAACGTGGGTTAGCACCCCTTTTGCCACCTCTCCGTGGGCCCCTGAACCTGAGGCAGAAGCAAGTCCAGCTCTGGCCCTGCCTGAGCTTTTTCACCTCATCTCTTGCCTTGTCCCTACCAAACATCCTGTTCTGTTGCTTATGAATGGTCTTTCTTATCTTGGTGCTTTATCCATGCCAAGCCCTCTGCCTGGGATTCCTGTCTTTCTTGGTAGGCTCCTGAGGACCTTCAGACTGGGTTTTTTTTTTTTTTCTAAATCCCACATACCAACTGTGAGATAAGTCACATAACCGTAGTGGGTCTTAGCTTACTCATCCGTAAAATGGGTAAATGCAGTACACCTAGTTCTTAGGGAGGACTGCAAGAGCACGCACACCCATGTGCACACACACACATGCACAAACACACACACGTAAAGAGATTAGTTCAGAGGCTGGGGCACGGTGAGCCCCACAAATGTTGGCTCTAATTGTTGGCTCAGCTTAAATGCTGCCTCTTTCTTGAAGCCTCCTGGACTCTGATAGGCAGGGTCTGAGCTCTGTCTTCTGGGATGGACTGTTTGGCTCAACTCTGATTCACACCCCTCAGGCTGTACTTAAAATTATTCCTCATCCAATGGTGAGTTCCTCCAGGGCAGGGACATAGTGCCTTCCTCCCCGGTCTGTCCTCCCAGCTCCAGGCACCCTAGAGTCCACACCCTCTAAACCATGGCTGGCCAACCCACTCACGCCCAGATGAAACTCACCATCTTGCTGAAGTGGTATTTGCAATAGCCACAGTACTTGACATTGTCAACCTCCAGTACTTCTTCCTCACACAGCAGGCCTGCCATTTGGGCACTAATCAAGAGAGGTCAGCCTGAGAAGGATGTGGTCCCAAACCAGACCAGCCACTTCCCCTGCACCCTCCAAGACCCCTGCTGGGGCAAAGCCAACGCCACCCAAGGGAAGTACTGCCATCATCTCCAAAGAGACAGCAGCTAGGATGAACCCATTTGGCAGCCATCCATGGCAAATCTCAGGAGAAGGTTGGGACAGCTGGCCAGGGATCCCAGAGAACCCGAAGGAGTGGATGCAGGGACAGCAGGGGTCTCACCAGGTGACATGGAAAGCTTGTCGACATCCATGGCGGTTACAGGTCATGCAGGCTCCTGAAGCCGCCTTGCTCTCCCGGCCCTGCTCCTCACAGATGTAACATGTCTGCGGGACACAGGGCAATCGTCCCCTCCTCTCTTCTACTTGAGGGGTCCTTTGGCCTCCCTGCTCAATTCCATCCTCTCCCCACGATCCTACATCAGACTATCCAATAGCACTTTCTGTGATGATGGAAATGTTCTAGACTGCATGGTCCGATACAGGACCCATGAACTACATGGGTTATTGAGCCCTGGAAAAGTGGCTAGTGTGACTGAGGAACTGAATTTTAAATTGTATTTAACTAACTTACATAGCCATATGTGGCAAGTAGTTGCTACACTGGATAGTGCAGTCCTTGGATGGTGAGTCCTCTGAGACCAGAGGCTGTGTCTGCCTTCCTCCCCAGCGAGCTCAGCCCCACCTCTGGGCCTCTGCACATACTGTTCCTTCCACCTAGAACCTGGCACTCTCCCCACTTCTCAAGGCTGGCTCCTTCTCATCCCCCAGCATCCTTGACTGCTTTATCTAAAATAAACTCTCTCTCTAGCCCCTGCTGCCCCCGTGCCTGGTATTCTTTATTTTAGTATCTTATTGTTTTCTTCACCGCACTCACCACACGCTGCATGTACTTTGCCTGTTTACTGATATCTATAGTCGTCCCACACAGGAGTGGGGGCAGGGAACACATCTGTCTTGATCAATACTAGACACTGTGTGTCCAGCATCTTGCCCCAGTTTTTACACATAGTAGACCCTCAGTAAAATGTGCTCAGTAAATGAATAAGTGAACTGCTCCCTAACATCTACCCTCAGGCAGGACTGCAAAGGAGCCTGCTATTTCACTTGAGCATGGGCATGAGTCTGTCAGTGGGAGGTGCCCTCTCACCTCCTGAGTTCCCTGAAAGTGTAGGTTGGAGAGAAGGCTGGAGAAGGACCCAAGAATGGTTGGGGAGGAAGGGGACTGGCATGGGGCACAGCAGGGGCCGCTGACCTTGTTGAAGCGATCATGAGGCACGTACTGCAGCACGATGGGTTCCATGGTGAGCACGTTAGCAAACTGCACCTCAGGGATGTAGAGGGCACACACCACGTGGGCCCAGCCTGGGGCGGTGTGGGGCCAGCCTCAGCTGCGATGGCCAGCCAGAGACCCTGACCCCTCACAACCCCATACTGCGGACGGTGCCCTCCTCCGTGGCCTTCCCATGAGACTCCACTGCCAGCCAGGGAAGGGAAGGGAAACCCAGCCTCTGCATTCCACCCCTGCCCACGGACTGCTCCTGCCTTCCCAGACCCTGCTCAGGGGGTCTATCTGACCTCAACAGATGAGCCACAGGGCTCAGCAGCCCCCTCACCTCCATTGTCGGTCCTCTTCAATGCCCCGTCTTTGTGTGGGCACAGCTCACACCTCTGCCAATACAAGGGGGCACAGGGATTTGGGGGATGGGCTTTTCCAAAAGGGGGGGTCTACTGAGCTGAGCCCTCCCTGAATACATTCAGAGGGCCCCAGGATGTAATGATTAGATGTCTAAGGAGGAACTGGTGGGGATACAGAGAAAACAGGTTGACCATGAGTGACAGTTGTCGAAGATGGTGGTGCCTAATCAACAGAAGAGTTATCGTATTCCCTCTACTTTTGTATAGGTTGGAAACTTTCCATGATAAAAAGCTCAAACAAACAAGAAAACAAAAACAGAAGGCCCAGTTGCCTGTGGGGGGCAGAGTGAGGGCTAAGCAGAAGGAGAGATGGGGTTGGTGATAGAGGTGTGCAGGAAACAGGAAGTCCTGTGTGACACTCCCACCCCAGCCTCAGCCTCAGAGCCCCCTAGCTCACTGGGGAGGGAGGGGATGCTCAGGTGTTTATGAGAGGAGAGGGAAGTTTCAAACTCACCACCCTGGCTGCTCGCTCCTGAGATTCACATTTCCGGCAGAACCAGGGTCCTGTTGGCACCTGGACGATGCCATAGCAAGCTGGGGGTGAGGGAGGAGAATCACCAAGCAACTCTGTCACCAGTGGCTTTTCCCAGAGTAACTAGGGTAGGGGGTGACTCTAACAAACCAGAGCCAGTTCCAGCCGGGGGAGCTGCTCCCTGTCTGGGGGTCACTCACAAGACAGCAGGACCACAAGGAATGCCCAACAGCACACGCCCAGCTTTCAACCACATAACCAAGCACTCCACGCAGAGGTGGGAAGTCTGAGACCTTGATTTTAAACTTCTAGAAGATCCCACCCTGCCCCAACGCCCTTTCTGTACCCAGCTTTCTGGTTCCCAGCTCTTGCCAGGACCAGTCCTCATCCTCAGTAACGGAGAATATTAGAGGAACAACATTTAGGATAGTCAAACACGTTTTGTTGTTATGGGGTGGGGGGGCATTTCTTAAAGGGCCAGTAATGGAAGAGGCGGGTAAGTCGAGGGTCTAAGGGACCTCATCTTCTGCTTCTAATTGTAATAGGACAGGTCAAAAGTCAAGGCCGAGGGCAGGTGCACTGCAGGTAACCAAAAGAGTGGCGGGAAGAGCCGACAGCGATAGGATTCAGGGCTGTCCCAGGAAGGGGGGGCCCAGCTGGTTGTGCCAGACAGGCGGGAGATGCCAGCCTGCGCCCTCGGCAAGATTCCTCAAGGAGTTAACTCCCGAACCATGTGCTGCTGGGGGAAACTCCAAACCTCCCTCTACTCGATTCCCGGCCCCCTGCGCAACCTCTCTCTATCCGTAGCTCTTCCCGGGAGGATTTTAGGAGTCCCCTCTCCCCTGGGACCCTTCTCTTCCCTTCTCAATTCCGCTCCTCCCAGTATCCGGAAGCAAGAGGGGAGGATGACCCCCCCTTGACCTCTCCCTCCCAGAGCCGGGACCAAAATAACCGGGCGGGAGGGGACACCTCGCAGGTAAACATTCTCCTAGCAGCCCCGACACCGGCGGTGTGGGGCGCGGAGAGTGCACTCATTGCCCTCTAGACTGTCCCCAAACTCCCTCAACTTGGGGTGGGGGGCGCGGGGCTGGAACAATAGGCAAGAAAACAATGCCTGACCCGGTCCTCCAGGACCGGGCGGGGGGAGCCCCCCGACGCCTCCCTTCTCTTCAGGTGGGGTGGGGGAGGGGCGCCCGAGCTCCAGGAGGTCTCGAGAGGGCGCGGCCGGGGGCGCCCTGCGCACGCCGCCCCCGGAGTCCCGCCGCCCCCCACGGCCACCCCCGTACCTTGGTGGACAGCCACGCTGCACGCGTGCCCATCACAGTAGACCAGCGGGTTCTCGGCCCAGCCCCTCTCGTCCGAACATACGCAGCAGCCTCCTACCATCTCCTTCATACTCCCATGAGCTCCCTCCGGGGCTGGGGTGGGGGCCCGGCCGGCGGGGGTCGGGGGTCAGGGGGGGAGGGAGGGAGCGGGGGGCCGCGCGCCTCCTCGCTCCCTCCTCCTCCTCCTCCGCCGCCGCCGCTTCTTTTCTTTGCCTCCTCCTTCCTCCTCCTCGGCGTCCTCCTCCTCCTCCTCCTCGCTCGCTCTGTCTGGCCGCCCCCCCCGCCGTGCTCTCGCCCTCATGCCCCGACGGGCCCCCCCCCCCCGCAACAATGAGACCCGCGCGCCGGGCTCGCCCCCTCCGCGCCGCGCGCCCAGCTACCAGGGCCGCCCGGCCTCCGCGCAGCCCGGGCCCGGCGGGGGAGGCGCCGAGTGGCACATCGCGGGCGCTCGCCCGCCCCGCGCCGCCCGCTCACGCGCCGCCCCCCCGGCCCCCCTGCCCGGCCGCGGCAGCCATGGCCGCGCGCCTCCGCTCGCTCGCTCCCGGCCCGCCCGCCGCCCGCCGCCCGCCGCCGGGTAAAGTCTTAGGTTCAGGGAACAAAGCCTGGCTTGGTAGGGAGCTTTTCGCTCGCTTGCTCCGCGCTCATTTTCCCTCTTTCTTCTTCCTCTGGCTCTCGGTTGGCGCTCCAGAGCCCTCCATCTGCCGGTCCTTCGGTCTCGGCCCCGGGTCTCCGATTCGCCAGCCCCTTCTGCCCAGGTCTTCCTCTCTGCGACTGTTCAACCCCCAGGAAACTTGGAGATGGAGATCAGGGGAAGGGGCGCTAGAAGGAGCGCGAGCTACGTGGGCTCCTCACCCCTTGGTGTCCGGGGTGGGGGGGCTTTTGGGATGGTCGTTCAATGGCTGTTTTCTCGGAAGCCTGTCTGGAGAACAGACACACGCAGACATTTGTTCATTTCATTCTTCAAATATTTATTGAATGCCTACTATGTGCAGTCGTTGGGATAGAGCAATGAACAAACGGGCATGCCTGCCCTCGGGGAGCTTCCGGTTCAGCCCACAGATATACACGCTCGCACAGGGACTCAGAGCTCTCGGAAGCACAGCGAGGCACCCACAAATACACTCACTCAGCCTCATACAGCCACACTACCCTACCTTTCCGGAGGGGCACAGCCCCAGGTCCGGCCCCTCAGGCGCGCTTAGAGACCCAAGCGAGTTAGGGAGCCACTGCTGCGGAAGTGCTCGCGAACAACCCAGTTACACTTGAACTCGATGCACGTACCAAACACACAACATAAATTCACGCACAACGCCCCCAAAGGATTAAAGTCCCAGAAATTGGGTCTGGGAAAGAAGTGAGGGGGAGTCAGTCCGAAGGCTTCATCCGCAAGACCGCTGTGGGCAAGGGGGAGGAAACTTGCCCCCCCCTACTTCCTAAAGGGGGGTGAGTGGACGCCCGCAGAGACCAAAGGTCACACTCCCGCAGCGTGAGATGGGGTGGCGGAGGGGAAAAGGCAGTCCTGGTGGCTTCAGCGACACTTCAAAGACGTCGGGGCCGAGAACGCTTCCTGCGGGGGAGGGGCAGACGGAGAGGAGAGGGGGAAACCGGCAGGAGGACTAAGGGTGGAGGAGGCTGCCCCCGCTTCAGCGCAGGCCCCCTGGCCGACTCTTCCGCCGGGACCGCCTCCTTTTCACCAGCACCTGTTCAACCGGAACATCAAGGGGCCGGGGCCCGCCATCACCCCTCCCTTCGCGTCTATTTAGTACTTTTCATCCGGGAAGGGGGGTGAATCCTCGCCCAGGAGTGGGGAGTAGGGCGGGGGAGAACTTGTCCTTGACCTGGTCTGTGGCGTCAGGGATTTAGTCCCTTAATCCGGACGAGGCTGAGTTTGGGGAGGTCGGGGAAGCTGAGTTCTAGGCTGCAGTCCCCACCTCCCCTTGCTCCTGCAGGGACACGGGAATCCGGAGGGCTGCCAGGACGTAGAGGCTCTGTCTAAACGGGCGGGGAGGGGGTTGGGGGAGGCCTGTCTCTGCCGCTTCCGTGTCTGGGGGACGGGGCCAAGAATCAGGGTATTATTGGGGACCGGTCCGGGGGTCGCGATCCCCGCGAGGACTGCTGTGCGCCGGTATCTTCATCTGCCTTGTGAACTTCGCTCATACGAAAAGTTAAAACAAGACACAGACGAGAAGTCTCACTTAGGAGTTTCTGACGAATTGCCTTTTCTGACAAGAGTAAAACATCAAGGAAATTAAACGCAAAAATATCAGCCCAAGCCATGCGCCAGTTTTTGGAATATTTGAGTAATTGCTTTCGGAACCGATTTTGGCCGAGGTGGCCAAAACCGAGGTGGCCGACCGTAGTTTCGGGTTTCGCTGGACGAGGGTCACTAGAAGAACCGTCGGTCCCTGCGTCTAGGGATGGTCGACTTGGGGACTGGGGACAAGGAACCTTTGTTCGGGTCCTTACCGCTTGCGGATGCACCGCCCGAAGCTTGCGGGATGGACGGGTTGTACGTTTGGTTTAGAGTACTAGGAACATGGTTTCGTTTAAGTCACTCACAACCCTTTGGGGTGTTAATACCCTCCATTTTATTGATGGAGTAACCGAGGTTCGTCACAAATGAAGTGACTTGCCCAAAGTCACATTGTCTGAAAGCGGCAGAGCGGGGATTTGAACCCAGTCTGTTCTCCGCTAGAACTGGGGCTCCACCACCATGTGTTCGCCGAATGCCAGTGTCGAACTGGGATGTCCGCCCATCATAACTGTTCCCGTCTGAGGTCTGGGGAAACCCGGTGCCCTGTGGGCTGGGCGGGATTCGCAGGGAGTAATCCCAGGGCTGAGCTGTCAAGCTCATTCTCCATCTTCCAACATCTTCCAGAGCACCTACTATGTGCCGATTCACGAAAAAACGAGCAAGAACAGTACTCGGCCAACAAGTTGTTCAAGTTCATTGCGCTCTCCTTGGCTTCACGGAGCACTGATCTGGGACGTCAGGCTGATCCTGGCTGTGCAGTTTTTGGCGTGTGACTTCACCTTTCAGAGGCTCAACTTATCCCTCTTAAAAGGGGCGTTAACCCCCTCTGGCAAGGGCTGCAGTGAAGATCTAACGAAAATCCTTTTGTAAAGCGCTAGGGGCACACAGTAGGCGCTCAATCCCTGCTCTTCCTCTCTCCACCCCTCTAAGGGTTCCAGGGCAGCGCGTTCCCGCTCTGGCTTCCCGCCTCCAGCACGCTCGCCCGCCTAGCGCGTCCCGCGGCTGAGGGACTGGGGCAGAGAGGACCAAACAGAAAATTATTTCCGCCCGCTAGGCCCGCCCCGCCCCGCCCCGCCCCGCCCGTCCCCGGAGCCAGAAGGGGATTGTGGGGCTGCCGCGGCCGCTGCCGGAGCGGAGCGGGGCGGAAGCGCGCATCGCGCTGCTGCTCGGGCCCGACCGCGCCGGCCCCCGCACCTCCCGGCCCGGGACTGCGGGCTGTGGTCGGGGTGGTCCTGGGATCCGAGGCGGCTGCTGCCGGTCTCATTTCCACGAAGCCTTGTTCGCTTGTTCCCGGAACCTAGCGGGGGAGGCTGAAGAGTGTTGAGGTTTCGCTTCTCCTAGCTGGCCGGGCGCTTGGTTTCGCCGGTCCCGGGGGCGCGCCCTCCGCACTAGAAAGCCCCAGGCTCCGGGAAAGGATTGCGCTGGCGCCCGCGGGTTTGCATTTTATTTGCGTCCCGTTTGCTTATCATTTTATCCCCCGAAAGCAAAGCTTCTGACCTTGGGGGCGTTCAGAGAGGTTAGGTTACTTTTCCGAGATAACCCAGACAATAAGAGGCTTCAGGTGTTTTCCTGTGGTCTGGGAGAGCCTGGCATGGCCAAATAGAAAGATGGGACCCTAGAGTCGGAAAGACCTTGGTTTGGTATCCAGGTTAGTCGTTTACTGATTTTGACCATAGATTAGTAATGGCTTATCTGGGAGCCTCAATTTCCCCGTCTCAGAATGGGGACACAGTACCAAGCTCAGTGTTGATGTGAGCAGTGACATTGTAAGTGCCTGGCATAGGGAAGGGTGATTTCCCCGTCAAGGGTTATGACTGCCGCAGTCTCTACAGTAAGCTTGGTTGGGGTTCGAGAGTGGGTGAACAGGTTCTTTCCTAAGTCAGACATCCTGTGCAAGAGGAATAGAGGCTCGATTTAAAGAGGAACTGGTGGGAGTGAGGGGATTCCCCCAAGCATTAGGCGGCCAGTCGTCATGATTATTGTAATAAATAGTGACTCTACCCTGGTGGAATTTTTGGCTTTTCAGCTCTTTCTATGGGAAAAGCACAGTGCTTAGTGTCAAATCCTACCGCTGCCATTAGCTAGCAGTGTAACACAGATTGTCACTGCCTCTATTTGCCAATCTGGAAAATGGGGATAATTTGATCCCCTCCTCCAAACTGCAGGGCTTTGACAACTCCAGCCAGCCAAGGTCCCAGCAGGTGTTTTAAGAGCTTTGAGCCCCGGAAGTTCCTTTGGTCATGTTAGGACACAAGGGACTTGCTTTAGGGAGTTAAAATGGGTAGGAAGGGAAGAGGTTCATGGAATAAAGTAGCCATCTGCCCAAACTTTCCAGAGGTACTTGGAATCTAGTCTAGCCCTGCCCCTAACCAGCTAGGTGACCTTGGGCAAAGCAGTTGCCCTCTCTATCATTTGGTTGGGTGACTGGATCTTGAAAATCCCCTTGGAATTAACATTCTGTGGTTGATGATTTTGCTCTTGGGGAAATTTCCAGGCTGAGGGGTGACAAATTAATAGCACATTTGCCCTCCTGTGTTCTTTTTCACCAGTTCCTCCTGAAATCTAATCATTCCTCCTGTTACAGTTGCCATCAGGACAGAAGTGGAAAAAGCTGTATTATTCTGTCTTTCAGCAAACTCTTCATTGAATCATCATGGGCAGCCCATAGGAGATACACAGATAGTACCTGGGATGGTGGGAATGACAGATATAGACAAACAACTTCAGTTCAAGATGATAATGGCTATGATAGTTCTAAGAACAGTGTTAACACTGGCAGGAAGGAAGTACTATTTATGGGGTTAGGGAAAGCCTGAGCTAGGACCAAGTGAGGGAGGGAGGGTTTGCAGGCAGATAAGGGACAGAAGAACTTTCCAGGCAGGGGGAACAGCATGTTTAAAGGCTCAGAGGTGGGAACCAGCAAAGGTGGGAACCAGGACATTGGAATTGTACATTACGGACACCCCATGGTGGTATGTGTAGTAGGAGAGCAGGAGGGAGGGTTAGTGGGATGGCCAAAAACCAGATTAAGGGGACCCAGGTCATTTTGCTAAGGAGTTTGGATTTAATCCTGAGAGCAGTGGGGAGCCAGTAAGGGCTTTTAAGTAAAAGATGCTTGGCCTTATTTGTACACTGGTTGTCAAGTCTGGGATTGGTTAGGGTTGTGGGGAGGTTAGATGGATTAGGATAGCAATTCTCAACCTTGAGTGCATGTGATTCCCCTGGGGGTCTTGTTAAAATGCAGAGTATGACTCAGTAGGTCTGAGGTGGAGGTTGAGACCCAATATTTTTAGCAAACTCCCAAGTGGTGCTACTCCAGAGAGCACAGTTGAATAGCAACTGGTAGGAGACCTCAAAAGATCCAGTTGAGAGATGAGGATTTGACTCCAGCAGAAGCAGAGGGGATGAGCAAAGGGCAGCAGATGAGGATGTAAAGAAGTCGAATGTTAAGACTGTGACAGGAACTGTTTGGCAAGGCAAGACCAGGAAGATGACTCCCAGAGGTGCGATGGAGAGAACTTGCTGGTTGGAGCTCTCCGCACTCACTGTAGAATTCAGGAGTGGGGGTGGGGTGGTGGAGCTGACAAGGAACTGCTCTGGGCCTGCTGACATTGGGTGTCTGTGACACGTGGGGTGGTGATGCTTAGCAGGCAGTCAATTGTTTGGGTTTGGATCTGCAGCCTGGGTTGCAGAGACCCAGAGTGAGAGGGCCAGAAGGCTATACTGAGAAGCAGGGAGTTCACATCATGGAAGTCAGAGAGGAACTTTAAGAAAGAGGAAGTGATGCCAGGTCACATGCCACTGAGAGGTCAAGGGAGGAAAGGGTTCTTTGAGGAGGAGAGGAGGGGGTGCCTCCTTGATGACTTCCGCCTGGAAAATTCCAGGCACTAGCTAGGGTGGAGGCTGACCACAGTGGATCAAACATAGATTGAGGGGTGAGAAGGAGGAAATAGTGGATAACAGTGCTAGGGGGAGGGGCCGGCCAGGAGGCAAGAGTGGACAGCTGTGGTGGTAGTGATGGTGATGACGACAATAGCCATGGTAACAGCAGCTCACTTTTGATGAGAGCCAGTGTGCCAGGCGCTGTGCTAAGCATCTAACAATCTTCTTGCAATGACACTGAGATAGATCTCATTCCTGTTCTCATTTTATACGGAAGGAAACAAGCTCAGAGTGCACAGCCAGAAGGTGCAGAAGCAGGATTTGAACACTGCCTTTAACCATGAGGTCGGTTCAAATTATCAAGAAGGGGGCTGCTCTGGGGACTAGCTAGCCCCTTCTCCCCAAACCTCTCCCTGTCATCTCCTACTAAATCATTTCTTTAATCCACTACCATTGTTGACCCCTAATGGCAATCTATGCCATTACTCTTGCCTGGAAAATCCCATGGACGGAGGAGCCTGGTGGGCTGCGGTCCATGGGGTCGCGAAGAGTCGGACACGACTGAGCGACTTCACTTTCTTTTCACTTTCACTGTGTGCCAGGTAATGGACCAGGCACTGGTGATGTAGAAGGGATCAAGGCAGGTTGCAGCCCTGCAGGTGCCCGGGGTGGAGGGGAAAGGCTGGCTAGTAGGCAGGCGAACATCACAGTGCGGTGCAATATGTGTTATGACGGGGATGGACCTTTTACAGAGGGAGCCCAGGAGAAGAGGTTCCAGTTTCTGTCTGAGGAAGTCAGGCAAGGCTCCTTGGAGGAGGCAGGCTGAGCTATGACTTGAAGGTGACAAGAAGGTTTCTGGATAGCCAGGAGAGGGAGAACATCACAGGCCGAGGATAAGCGGATGTACATACGCTGCTGTGTCCAGCGGGTACAAGTGTTTCAAGAAAGAGGAGCGGAAAGTGGGGTAGGAGGGAAGGGGTCAAGACACTTTACCCGTGGTTCAGATTTGACCCCAGGAACATGAAGTCCCATGGAAGATGCTGAGCAGATGTACATGTTGCAAAGTTCAGTAGCCACAACACAGTTCGTGGTCAGAGAAGTAAAGGTGGAAAACAATAATTCTGAAATTATTGCAAGTTCTAGAATGTAAGTTCCACAGTGCAGTGATTTTCTTCTGTTGAAGTAAGTTGATTTCCAACATTGTGTTACTTTCAGGTATACAGCAAAGTGAAAAATATATTTTTTTCATATTAGTTTGTCCCTTATTACAAGATAATGAATATAATTGCCTGCGTTATACAGTAAAGCCCTGTTGATTACATATTTTATGTACAGTAGTTTGCTGATCCCATGCTCCTAATTTATCCCTCCCCACTCCTTTCCCATTTGGTAATTATAAGTTTGTTTTCTATGTCTGTGAGTCTGTGTCTGTTTTGTCAATAAGTTCATGTGTGTCATATTTTATACTCCACTTACAAGTGATGTCATAATATTTGTCTTCCCAGGTGGCACTAGTGGTAAAGAACCCACCTGCCAACGCAGGAAATGTAAGAGACATGGGTTCAATCCCTGGGTTGGGAAGATTCCCCTGGAGGAGGGCAGGGCAACCCACTCCAGTGTTCTTACCTGGAGAATCCCATGGGCAGAATCCACACCCTCTCCAGCATTTATTATTTGTAGACTTTTCGATGATAGTCTTTCTGACAGGTGTGAGATGATACCTCATTGTGGTCTTTGTTTTTTTAATAATGAAAAAATGATCTTTATTTTTGGCTGTTTTTATTTATTATTTCATTGCTGCGTGCGCTTTTCCCTAGTTGCAGCAAGCGGGGGCTACTCTCTGTTGCAGTACAGGAGCTTATCATTGAGGTGACTTTTCTTGTTGTGGATCACGGCCTCCAGGTGCATTGGGCTTCAGTAGTTCTGGCTCCTGGGCTCTAGAGCACAGGCTGAATAGGTATGGTGCACAGGCTTAGTTGGTCCATGGAATGTGGGATCTTCTCAGATCAGGGATTGAACTGATGTCTATTGCATTGGCAGGTGAATTCTTTACCCCTGAGCCACCAGAGAAGCCCCTCATTGTAGTTTTGATTTGCATTTCTCTAACAGTTAGCGGTACTGAGCACTTTGTCACATTCCTGTTGGCATATCTGTGTGTCTTCTTTGGAGAAATGTCTATTTAGTTCTATAGGGCAGTGATTTTTACCTGCTATGTTTACTGATGTAACTGAAACACCTGGATCAGTGTTGGGCACATAGTGGATGCTCAGTTAATACTTGATGAATGAATGAATGGATAAATGGATGCGTGCTTAAATGTTTCTGGGAGTGAGGAAGAGGTCCTGGACTGGAGTGTTGGTGGGGATGGAGAGAGAGAATGTGTAGGGGGTGAATCTGAGAGAAGCTGATTGTTGACAGTTGGCAGTCATGGAGTGGGAGGGTGACACCCAGGTTTCTGTCTCAAACAACTGGACTCCTGAAGAAGGGAGGAGGCGCAGAATTGGGAGAGAGTTGATGGATTCAGGTTGGGATTGCTGCATTGGAGGTTTAGTGGACCATCCCAAAAGAGGATTGGATTTGTGTATCACTTTAAAAATTATAAAATGCTTTTGAAGCATATGTAATATTTTGCCTACCTCTTCTGCCATATCCTTGATACTCTGAAAAATATTCAGAGATATCTTTGAGCATTGTCAGCGGTGGATAGTAACTAAGGTCCTGGCAAGGGTAATATCAAGCTGGAAAGCTGTGCAGGTGCAAAGAGCAGAAAGCCAAGGCCAGAGGCTCAGGGAAGGCTGGCATTTAAAAGGGGGATGGGGGAGGAACCTCAAGGAGCATGAGAAGGAAACTCCAGAGATGGAGCGGGACCTCCAGAAAGAGTGGTGTCATGGAAACCAGGGAGGAGAGAAGAGGGAGGGAGTGGTCCATAAGGCAGGGGTCTCAGAGAGAGGGCAACTGATCCAGCATGGTAGGAGAGGTATCAGAAGATTGGGTGAGAAGGGAGAGAGAGTGTGAGTGTAGACATCCTTCCTAGGGGCTGGGATGAGAGAGATAGGAAGAGAGGACAGCGGGGAGGAGGACACAAGGTCAGGGAGGCATGGCCTGCCGTCTCCTGGGCAGTCTCTAGTACAAGGGCTCAGGTGGGCCAGAGGGGGCATGCTGCTTCTCCCAGGGAAGGGAGGACATGAAGGATGGGGACAGATGAGTGTGTGTCTGTCTGTGTGAATGTGTAGGCTTTTTCTGCTTGATAGCATGTATTTTTTCCTGAAAATTTTTTTTAGTTTTCTATTTTTTAATCAACATTTTATTTACATATAGTAAAATGCACACATTTTATGTGTATAAGTGATGACCTTTGGCAAATGTACAGAGTCATGTAACCATCACCCCCGTAAAAATATAGAACATTTCCATCTCCCAGAAAGTTCCTTTATATCCCACAGCAGTCATCCCCCCAGCTCCAGGCAACACGAATCCAGTTTCGATCACTAATAGATCTTGGTAGATTCATTTTGCTGGCTCTTTGTACATGCGTGCTCAGTGTGGTGGCCAACTGTTTGAGACCCCATGGACTGTAGCCCACCAGGCTCCTCTGTCCATGGAGTTTTCCAGGCAAGAATACTGGAGTCGGTTGCCATTTCCTACTCCAGGGGATCTTCCCGGCCCAGGGATGGAACCCGTGTCTTCTGCATTTTCTGCACTGATAAGTGGATTCTTTACCACTGAGCCACCTAGGAAGCCCTTGCTGGCTCTAGAACTTCATTAAAGTGGAATCTTAGATTCTTCTGTGTTCAGCTTCTCTTAATCAACTCTGCATTTTCTTTCTGAAGCAGGAAACAAAGCCATTGCTGAGCTGGGGACTCAGGTAGAGAGCAGAAGAGGAGCCCCTTGGGGTGGGGGGATGCAAGTGTCGGGGGACAGCAAGTGGGCAGTGTCCCCCAGTTGTAGCAGAATTGAGGAAAGCAGCCACATGGATTTGGGTTCAGATATGAGGCTACGCTCAGGGTACTAAGACTCTGGGGTGCAGCAGACCTTGGTCATAGCAGGGGTAGGGTGAGGCCTGGGGACTGGGCTGGGGTGAAGATGAATCATGTCTCCTGGACTCAAGATAGGATGGTGGGAGTTGGGATTCAAAATCTCAGAGTCATGCCTGTCATCGCCACACCGGCTGTTGGCCGACCACCTCTTTAGTGGAACTGTTTCCTGACCCTGGTCCAGGCCCTTAGCCCCTTGAGGTTGAACCTCTGCTTGCCCTCTTTTTTTTAAAAAAAAGTTGTCCATGTATTTATTTGACTGCTCTGGGTCTCCATTGCATCGCACTGGGTCTTCACAGTATGAAGTAGATCACACTGGGATCTACTTCCATGAGCAGGAATCAAACCTCAACCCCCTGCACTGGGAGAATGGAGTCTTAGCCACTGGACCACCAGGGAAATCCCTTTGCTTGCCCTCTTGTGGGGATTCTTTATCCCTACCTGCAAGCTCTCCTTCACCTGCCTATTTCCCCTCAGCCTCCAAATGAGCTCAGGCCACCTCCATCCAAAAGGCTACCCCCTTCGCCTTGTCTGTCTGTCCCTTCTGTCTCCCATCCCCGCTCTGCTCTGTAAATCAGAAAGCTGGACCAAGAACTTCATCTCCATGCACACAACTTACAGTGACTCTCTGGCTCCCCCTCTCCTCTGCCGAAGTTGCTCTGCCAAAGGTCACCAGTTACCACCAGTCTTGGATATTTTCTGGAGGTTATGGCTGCCCAGTGTGCTCCTGTCTATTTCAGGGGGTGACCCTAGATCTCTCTGTATACCCCACCTAGGCCAACTGCTTTACCTCCAGCCTTCTCCATCTCAGTTGATGACCACTTGAATTTTACAGCTGTTCAAGCCCACAGCCTGGGATCAGTGCTGTGGGGTCTCCCACGTCCACTCTGTCAGCAGATCTTGCTGCTCTGCCTTCACCATATACACGGAATTCAATGACTTCCCACCCGGCTCACTGTTATTATTTCCCCGGGACTAGCCTGGTAGCTTCCTAACCAGTCTCCCTGCCTCCATCCTTGCCCCCACCATCTAGTCCCTACACAGTGGCCAGAATGATCCCCTTAAACTGTGTACTGGGTCACTCCTGGGCTCCAAGTTCTCCAGGAGTTCCCAGTGTGCTCAGAGGGAGGGCCAAGTCCTTACAGGGCTGACAGTGTTCTGAACGGTCTGCTGCCCCGTCCCTCTGGCCTCATCTCCACTCTTCCCTTCGTGCTCGTGCTGTGGCCACATCACTTCCTTGCTGTGTCCTGTGCACACCATGTACATCCTGCCTCCTCAATTTGACTCTCCATGCCCGTGGTTCCTGGAAGCTGCCTGGGGACCACGCTCCTGCCCTGCAGGTTCCAGGACCCCACCCTCAGGCAGCTACACATCCGAGGGGGAGTCCACACCCCCAGGCTCTGGAGACAGATAGACTCTAGCCGAGAGACAGCAGACAGTCTACACACCCTTGACATCAGTCTCTGGCCCATTTGGGCTGAGCAAAAGAGACAGCCCAGTTCTTTGTTCACACTCACCCTGGAACACTCAGGGAAAACAGGCCTCGGCAGAAGGAATGGAAAAGTGTCCTTGCCTTGAATGAAACACCAGTGAGGGATAAGTTAAGCTAATTATGAAGTCGTGCCAGAAGCCAAATTACAGACATTGTCACGTTATAAACACCATTTCTCAAGAGAGCGGCTTGGAGACATCTGGGCAGCTGGAGCCTGGGCTCCTCATCTTCCCCTCCAACCTGCTCCATCCCCTCCTGCATTCCAGCTTAGAGCTGGGGCTCCCAGTTCCTCTCTTCCCTACAGCCAACTGGTTACCACTGCTGCTGATTCTCTTTCAATACCTGTCCATGCTCATGGTTACTGCCTTCCTATTGGTCTTTACTAGCTCTTACTGTGACCTTGGGTGAGTGACTAAATGAGTCCTCCATTTTTTTTCATCTGTAAAATAGACTTTTTCTTTTAAACACAGGGCAGGTTTCACTTATGGGTTTCCCTGGTGGCTCAGATGGTAAAGAATCTGACTACGGTGCTGGAGATACAGGTTCCATCCCTGCCTTGGGAAGATCCCCCTGGAGGAGGGCATGGCAATCCACTCCAGTGTTCTTGCCTGGAGAATCCCATGCACAGAGGAGCCTGGCGGGCTATAGTCCATAGGGTCACAAAGAGTCAGACATGACTAAATGACTCAGCACACACAAAAGGTTTCACTTAGATCACGTATGCACCTGGCATAGGGTCAGTTCAAGCTGAGCATTCAGGAAATACTAGTTCCCTGTTCCCCTCATGCCGCCCCATCCCTCCTGCTGATCATGTGATTTCCTTTGCTTGAAAGTGGTCCGCAATTCCCCATCCTACAGGATAAGGTCCAAATTTCTTATCAAGGCCTTAAGCCCTTTGAATTCCGGTTCCTGTTCTCACCTCTGTTCAGCCTCACTGATCTGCTTCATTTATTAAAAGCACAATCATTCTAAAGTGTTGTCCCACAGTTTACTTGCTGGCTTTAAAGGAAGAAAATGCAACTTCTCCCAGAGAGATGGGCTGTCTCCAGTAAGTCCTACCCATCAGCAGCACTCTATCACTAAGAGCAGAGCTCAGGCACCGAGGACA
Organism: Budorcas taxicolor; assembly: GCF_023091745.1. NCBI lineage: Eukaryota > Metazoa > Chordata > Mammalia > Artiodactyla > Bovidae > Budorcas > Budorcas taxicolor. The sequence continues at coordinate 39,009,206 of NC_068928.1, read as the reverse complement.
CCACAACGTGGTGCTCATGGCCCAGGAAGTGTTTCTGCCCATGTAGTCAACTTGAATCTAATGGAGCCTGTAAGTCTAATTTCCAGTTTACAGGACATACAGGGTAAACACCACCTCAAGGAAGCTATCAGAGAAATCTAGACGGTGGGACATGATGTCTGTGATTTACCTGAAATGCTTTAGCAATTCAACAACTCAATGGCATAAGGGGAAAAAGATTATTCTAGAATTAAATGAGATAGAAGAGACATAATCAAATGCAACATGCATTTGGTTATGTAGACCTTTTTCAGATCCTAGTTGGAACAAACCAAAAAGCATTTTGGGGGCACAATTAGGAAAAACTGAATATGGGCTGGGTATTAGATGATACATGGAATTATTATTAATTTTCTAAGGGGTGATTATCATATTGTGCTAAGAAAACTTCGTAAAGTATTTAGGGGTAAACTGTCATGGAAACTTGAAATCATTTTAAAATATTTTGGCAAATACAATAAATATGTTAATAATTACAGCAGCCAGCCACTATGGAGCACAGCAAAAATAGAGTTATATGATTCTGCAATCCCACTCCTAGGCATCTATCTGGAGAAAACTCCAATTTGCAAAGATACATGCACCTCTATGTACATAGCAGCACAGTTTACAATAGCCAGGGCATGGAAGCAACCTAAGTGTCCATCGACAGATGAATGGACAAAGATGAAGCATAAAATATTACTCAGCCATCAAAAAAGGAACAGAATGATGCTAGTTGCAGCAATATGGATGGATCTAGAGATTATCATGCTAGGGTTAAGGTTAGTGAGGTAAGTTAGAGAAAGATAAATACCATATGGTGGCTCAGATGGTGAAGAATCCACCTGCAGTGTGGAAGATATGGGTTCAATCCCTGGGTTGGGAGGATTCCCCTGGAGGAGGGCATGACAACCCACTCTGCTATTCTTGCAAAGAGTCAGACATGACCGAGCGACTAAGCACATCAGACTAAGCACATCACTTATATGTGGAATCTAAAAAAATGATACAAATGAACTTATTTACAAAGCAGAAATAGACTGACAGACAAAAAACAAACTTATAGTTACCAAAGGGGACAGCATGGGGAAGAGGGAGAGATAAATTAGGAGTTTGGGATTAACATATACACACTGTTCTGTGCTGTGCTTAGTTGCTCGGTCATGTCCGACTCTTTGTGACTCCATGGACTGTAGCCCGCCAGGCTCCTCTGTCCATGGGGATTCTCCAGGCCAGAGTACTGGAGTGGGTTGCCATGCCCTCCTCCAGGGGATCTTCCCAACCCAGAGATTGAACCCAGGTCTCCTGCATTGTGGATAGATTCTTTACTGCCTGAACCACCAGAGAAGCCCAAGAACGCTGAAGTGGGTAGCCTATCCCTTCCCCAGGGGATCTTCCCAACCCAGGAATTGAACCAGGGTCTCCTGCATTGCAGATGGATTCTTTACCAGCTGAGCTACCAGGGAAGCCCAGATAAACACTGCTATATATAAAACAGGTAAATCACAAAGACCTACTGTATAGCATGGGGAACTATACTCAATATCTTGTAATAGCCTATAATAGAAAAGAATAATAACCAGAAAAGAATCTGGAAGAGGAATATGTTATATATATTACGTATATATTATAGATACATGTAACTGAATCACTTTACTGTACACTTGAAACTAACACAACCTTGTAAATTAACCATACTTCAACTAAAAAAGTTAATTACTAACATAAGTAGTCATCTAGGTAAAGGGTATATAGGAGTTTGTTTCACTATTCTCTACTTCTCTTTAGGTTGAACTATGCATAATAAAGATTTTTAAAAATATATCTGAGTGCCAGTTACGTGGTAGTCACTGAGCTAAGGCAAAATCTAATGTGGCTCTTGAAACAACGTGTGATACATTTACATTTCAAGGGAGAGGAGAATAGTACTAATAAATGAATAGATGACACGCTTTGAAGGAAAGGTATACAGGTCTTGAGTGGGAAATGATGATGAAAAGTGACCTGGTCAAGGTCTGGAGTGGTGGGGAGCAGCTTCCTCCCAGGAGGGAGTGAATGAATCAGTGGAGCTCTGGATAGAAGCAGGTGCAGGCCAGGCACAGGAGAAAGGAGGAGGGTAAAGTGTGTGGTCAGAGGGAATCCCATGTGTTAAGAGAGCTGAGGGAGCTGGTTACTTGGGCGCTAAAGAGGGAGGGGTCTGCGTGGCTGAAAGGAGAGTGGACAGCACAGGGGAGCTAGAAGGTAAGGGAACCGGTCCCCTTGCCCCCTGCCCCCCAGGAGGACCTGTGGGAGGGTTGTCGGTTACTGCTGTACCCTACCTGTGAGCCAAGTTAATGGTTTCATTCTTCATTCCCAAAGCAATGGGAAGCCGTCAGCGGGTTTTGAGCAGGGGGTTAACACAATCCAGTTGGGTGGCTATATACAGGATATGGCAGGATGTGGGGGTGCTGCCAGGGTATGCCAGAATGGAGGTGGGGATAAGCAGACCTGGGGTGTAGTGATCACCTGACGCCAGGTGCCCGGGTGCCACCTGGGTTTCTGACTGTGGGAGGGGGTGGAGGGAGGAGCCATACACTGAAACAGGTTTGCGACAGGTTGGGTCTATGGGGCTTTTGAAATGCCTGAGGTGGAGGCTAAGAGGGCATGGCATAAGGCTGGATGGTACCTGCGCAGCGGACACAGAGAGAGAAGAGGAACGTTCCGGACAAGTCTTCAGGAACCCTGCTGTTTGCTTGGGCCCAGGAGGGGAGAGGGAGCCTGCGCTGAAGACCGGACAAGAGGGAGCAGCTGGTGAGGCAGGAGGACACCAGGCAAGACCGGTGCCCAGAAGGTGAGGGACTAGAAAATTCCTGGAAAGAGGAAGTGGCCAATCCTGTGGGAGGTCAAGACGGGACGGCTGAGGAGAGCCTGCCAGTTTTGATGAGATGGAGGCCACTGGGACCTCAGCAAGAGCTATTTTGGTGGCCGGTGGGAGTGGAAGCAGATGGAAGCGGGTTGAGAAGGAAGTGGGAAGTGCAAAAAGGAAGACTGTGCAAGACAGCTCCTGGGGGAAGTTTGACTATGAGGAGGTGGAGAGATGGATGGGGTAGGGACTGTGGGGTCAAGGGGGAGATTTAGCTCCCTAGTGGGAGAGACATGTTGTTGGAGTTGGTAAGAAAAATAATAAGGGATGCCTCTCAGAGGGCATTTGGCACTGGACCAATGCCAGTCCCCCTTCAGTTTAGCAGGAGGGAAGATGTTGATGGCTGGTAGTTGGCAGCACATGGGCAAGCACTTGCTTGCCTCTGGTCCTTGCCCTCAGCACTTCCTCAGTTGGAATTCTCCCATGCCTCCTTTGAGTACTTTTGTTCATCTTTTAAGAGCCTAAGTGGTAGATTACTATCTTCTGTGAAAAGACTTCCCTCTTCTACCATCACCTTGCCTCTATCAGTCCAAGGACCATGGCTGTCCTTCGATCACTGCTTCCCAGATTAGCCTAGAATGTCCATCTCTCCCACCAGACCCTGTCTTTATTACCTAATTCCTAGTTTAGTTCCTAGGGTCTAGTAAGGGGCTTGCTACAAAGGAGGTCCTCAAGGAATGTGGAGGTGAATAGATAAATGAACTAACTACATGCAGACATGCAGAGGAAGTCTAACAGGAGGAGGGCAAGCCCAGAGTAATGACGTGGAGGGGGAAGGATGTGGAGCAGGGATGGAAAACGGAAGAAACAGGAGAGGGGACAAGGCTAAGCTACTGCCAAGAGCCCTTGCATTTATCAACGGCTCTTATGGACCATGCACTAAATATATGGGTTTCTCTTTTAATCCTCACAATATCCCCAGAAGGAATGTTGTCTGCTGCCATGTTACCTGGCTCCTCCTAGTTAACTAGAATATATCCTCGAGGTGGAGTGGAGTTTGTCTGTCTTGCTCACCACTGTGCCTCCAACAAAGGCACATAGATAAGGTGTCAGATGAAACGCAGGATATTCAGTTAAATTTGAATTACAGAGAATAGCACTTACTTCAGTAGCACATATACAAAAATTGAATTACAGAGAAATAATTTTGTTAGAATGTGTTTTGTATTTTTTTGTGTGTGCTAAATTTGGCAGTCCTGTACATAGTCGATGCTAGTAGATGCTTAATAAATATTGCTGGATTAAATGACACCATGGGGATGCAATCAGTAAATCCCAGACAGTGGGAAATCTAGATGACAGTAGGGTATCTTCATTGAATGGGTAAGTTTCAGGGAGAATATTAAAAGAGAGAAAGGAGGAATTCATAGATTAAAAGAGAATTAAGAGACATATCAAACACGTGAAACCCTTCCTTGGATCTTAGTTCAAATAAACTAAGTAAATTGTAGAGAAAAATATTTTAAGATATTAATAGTTAGAAATTTAAACACTGGCTATTTGATGAAGTTAAAGGATGACTTCATTCTTTTTAGGTTTGATAATAGCATTGGGGTTTTTATTTTCAAGAGTCCTCTTCTTATAACAATATGTACTGAAATATTTTGGAATGAAATCATATGCTATCTGGAATTTGCATCAAGATAATATAGAATTATATTCTCTGTCTTACTTGTGGTGCTTATGGGTATATTCATTTGTGAAAACTATTCATTCAAACTATACACCTAAAATGTGCATTTTATTATATGTAAATTGTACCTCAGTGAAGTTGGCTTTTAAAAAATGGGAGAAGAGACGGAAACGGATGAGGATAAGGATGAAACAAGACTGGCTATCAGTTGATTAGTTTTGAAGTTGAGTGTTGGGTACATGGAGGTTCACTATATTCCTTTGTAACTTTTGTATGAGTTTGAAAGTTTCCACAATAAGTCATTTTGTAAATTGCATAAAGGAAGATGCTATTTTGGGCTTCCCTGGTGGCTCAGTGGTAAAGAATTTGCCTACAATGCCAGAGCCTCAGGAGATGGGGGTTCAATCCCTGGGTCAGGAAGATCCCCTGGAAAAGGGAATGGCAACCCACTCCAGTATTCTTGCCTGGAGAATCCCATAGACAGAGGAGCCTGGTGGGCTACAGTCCATAGGGTTGCAAGAGTTGGACACAACTGAAGCAACTTAGCACATAGGCATTTCTATTTTACATCCGAAGAACTAAAGCAGAAGCTGAGACTTCCCTGGTGGTCCAGTGGCTAAGCCTCCACACTTTTAGTGCAGGGGGCTCAGGTTTGATCCCTGGTCAGGGAACTAGTTCCCACATGCCACAACTAAGACCTGGTGCAGCCAAATAAATAAATAAAATACAAACAGAGGCTAAGTAACTTGCCCCCAGTCACACCACTGGTAAAATGAGGAGTCTGGAATATGAAGAAACACATTTGACTTCGGAACTTGAGCTATTAACCTCAGTGTTTCCAGAGCGAAGTGTAGATGTTGTCTAAGGGATGGTACAACCCTCTTGGTTGGCACAGTCTGACTGAGGGAACTCTAGAAGCAAGATGGGCAAAAATGGTGGTGGCTGTTCAGTAATGGGATGAGAAATGGCTTCCCTCTTACATTCATCACCTTGAGGCAGATGGACTGTTATCAGCATCCACTTGGGACCCAGCTGACTCTGACATTACTCGGCAGCCTGAACTTGGGCAAGTCACTTAAAATCTCTGTCCCTTATTAATAGACATTTTGACAATTTCTTTAAAAGTTAAACATAAATTTACCCTAGGACCTTGCAATCCTACTCTTTATTATCTACAAGAGACGTGAAAACATGTCTGCACAAAGACGTGTACACCAGGGACTTCCATACTCCCAGTGCAGGGGCCTGGGTTCGAGCACTGGTCAAGGAACTCAATCACATGTGCCACAAGGGAGAGTCAGCATACCGCAACTAAGATCTGGCGCAGACAAATAAATAATAAATATTTGAAAAAAAGACTTGTATGCCAAAATTCATAAAATTATAATAATAAAAAAATAGAAACAAGCCAAATGTGTTTGGATCAACAAAATGGGGCATATCCATACTTCAGCAATAAAAAGGATACTTCAGCAAGAAATAGGAACAAACTACTAATATATGCTACAACATATATTAACCTCACGACAGTATTTTTTGTAAAAGAAGTCAGATGCAAAAGACCATTTAGGGCCTTTGCATTTCTATGAAATGTCCAGAAAATGCAGATCTACAGAGACAGAAAGTAGTTCCCTGGGGTGGGAACAGGGAGGTACTGCAAGAGCGGATGAGGGATCTCTTAGGAAATGTAAACTTTTTTATAAGGGAAAATAAAAAAATATAAAATCATAGTGAGACATTAACATTTTTCTGAGAAAATTTTATCAAGTGCAGAAAAAAAGGAGCATCTTGAATGATGTCATTAATAATTTAAATGTAATAGATTTATATTTATAGCAATTTTATTAATAATATTTAAACTCTTGCATCTCATACATTGTTATTAGATTTCCATAGGACATTTAGAAAAGCTGGAAAAAGATAAACATTACTAAATTTCAAAAAAGTAGAATTCTTTCTATTTTGTGATTCAGTTATACATATTCACATATATTATTTTTGAAATTAGGGACTGTAAAGTTGAATTGTTGTGATGGTTGTATAACTGTAAATTTACTGAAAATCATTGACTTAGACACTTAAAGTGGGTTCTGGATAGTATGTAAATTTTTTTAAATTAAAAGCATCTACCTCATGTCTACTATCTCACACCAGTCAGAATGGCCATCATTAAAAAGTCTACAAATAACAAATGCTGGAAAGGGCGTGGAGCAAAGGGAACCCTCCTACACTGCTGGTGAAAATGTAAACTGGTGCAGGCACTATGGAAAAAAGTAGGGAGATTCCTTAAAAACTAAAAATAGCATTGCCATATGGTTCAGCAATCCCATTCCTGGGCATATATCCAGAGAAAACTATAATTTGGAAAGATACATGCACTCCAGTGTTCATAGCAGCACTATTTACAATAGCCAGAACATGGAAGCAACTTAAATGTCCATCAGCAGATGAATGGATAAAGAAAGATGTGGTATATATACACAATGGAATACTACTCAGCCATAAAAAGGAATGAAATGATGCCGTTTGCAGCAACATGGATGGACCTAGAAATCACCATACACATTGAAGCAAGTCAGAAAGAGAAAGACAAATACCATATGATACCACAGACATGCGGAATCCAAAATATGTCACAAATGAACTCATTTACAAAACAGAAACAGATTTTAGACAGAGAAAACAAACTTATGGTTACCAAAGGGGAAAGGAGGTGGGGAGGGATAAATTAGGGGTATGGGATTAGCAGATACAAACTACTATATATAAAGTAGGGAAACAACAAGGTCCTACAGTATAGCACAGGGAACTATATTCAATATCCTGTAACAAACCATAATGAAAAAGAGTATGTACATGAATGTATAACTGAATCACTTTGCTGTGCACTAGAAACTAACACCGGAGAAGGCAATGGCACCCCACTCCGGTACTCTTGCCTGGAAAATCCCATGGACGGAGGAGCCTGGTGGGCCGCAGTCCATGGGGTCGCTAAGAGTCGGACACGACTGAGCGACTTCACTTTCACTTTTCACTTTCATGCACCGGAGAAGGAAATGGCAACCCACTCCAGTGTTCTTGCCTGGAGAATCCCAGGGATGGGGGAGCCTGGTGGGCTGCCGTCTATGGGGTCGCACAGAGTCGGACACGACTGAAGCGACTTAGCAGCAGCAGCAGCAGCAGAAACTAACACAACATTGTACATCAACTATTACTCAATGAAAAAAAGTTGTTGTTTAGTTGATAAGTCATGTCTGACTCTTTCCAACCGCATAAACTGCAGCACGCCAGGCTTCCCTGTCCTTCACTATCTCCCAGAGTTTGCTCAAACTCATGTCCATTGAGTCAGTGATACCATGCAACCATCTCATCCTCTGTCGCATCCATCTCCTCCTGCCCTCAGTCTTTCCCAGCATCAGGGTCTTTTCCAATGAGTCAACTCTTCACATCAGGTGGCCAAAGTATTGGAACTTCAGTACCTCATAGAATTATTATGGGGATTAACAAAGTTCTTAGGACAGAGATTGGAATGACATCAGTACTATAGAAATTACTATTCCCCACTGTACCTTCCTCTGGGGAAAGTGGGCAGGTCTTCCGCTCTCAAATCCTTGAACACAGCCCTTTGGATGAGACTCAGATGAGCCACAGAAAGGGAAGCCTGGCATCCAGGTCTTGAGGGGACCTTCCTATCCCTTATTCCTAAGGAGTCAAATGGGGTCCTGTATCCAGCCTCTGGGAAGGACAGGTTTCTGAAGAAACTGGTCTCCTCATCCAGGCTGAGGACGGGGTCGAGTGTCCTCTACCGTAGGCAACAGGAATTGCAACAGCTGGGTCAGTCCACACATCATTTCCACTCCCGATAAGGTTTGTGAGGAAGTTACTGTTGTGTCTTTTCACTGATAGGGACACGTTGAGACTCAAGAGTGCCCAGGTAACCTACCCAGGGTCACACAGCTGGCACCCCTGGTTCAAGCCTTCCCAGAGGTGGGAAACTCAAGCCCACTGGTGGGACCCAAGCCCACTCCCCTGGCATCCTAGCTGCAGAGTTTGGAGGAGGGTCAGATTGAAGCACATGCCCCCTCCTCCATAAGCAACAGAAATCTGGTATTGCAGTCTCCAAGGTAAAAGTTTTCAGCACTGTCCACCAAAAGAGACAACTGTGAAGATCATCATCCTTCCAGAACTTTCCTCCAAACCTGTCAGGATCCCAGGATCCTCCCTCATGGCAGCTTCCCTGCAGATTTCTTCTGTAGAAGATGCTAAGAGGTGAGTGCTTCAAGCAAACAAACATCATGGGCCCCTTGTTCCTCAAATGCTTGCCTCATCTTGGGGTCTTCACCTCCAGCTTCTGCAAAATGGTTGTAAGGGAGGCAGAGCTTCCTGATCCCTTTCTGCCCAAATGTTACGGGATGACATGTCAGGGAAACAGTACTTCTGTTGTCATCACCAGAAGGACCAGGATACAAGCTGCATTATTTTTTTTCTTACAGAAACCCTCTCTTACCCCTGCCCGGGAGTAAGATATTTCTGTCTCTGATCACCCATCACCCCCACACAAACATACCCTTATTCCATGTCATCGTATCAGTCTCAATATTTCTGGGGATGGGAAGCAGTCCAATGATCCTATTTTTATCAAGAGAATAATATTCCAGGGATTCATTCATTCACTTACAAATATTTATTGAGCACCTATTAGGTCTGGGCACTGTTCAAAGCACTGAGGTTGCAGAAGTGATCAAGACAAACTTCTCATCAGCTCATTTCCAGACTAATGGGAGAGACAGATGATAAAGAGAAATACACTCACAGATTTTCATATATTAGTGAGCTCTACAGAAACGAAACAAGGGTAAGAGGATGGAATGCGCTGCAGGTACATGGTCCTCCCTTATCCGGGTTTTTAATGGAATTCACTTTCTTTGCTTTACTCTCCCTAGGGGAGATAAGAGTGAGGGTCTATGTATCTCCTCCTCTGGTCTCCTCAACCCATTTTGGCAGTTCAAGCCTCACAGGGCATAATCTTGGGATTTGAAGAGGTATGGCAGAGCCAGCCCCTCACTCAGAATTTGCTCAAGGGGCCGGTTATAAGTTTAGTGAGAAATGGAAACAGGTACTGAGAAAGTCTATCATCTTTCGTGGGTGTAATGATACTTCTCTCCAAATTTAATTCTTCCTTTTTTCATCTTGCACACACACTCACTGAATTCCTAACTATTCATACAACTTTTTTGAGCCCTCTGTGTACCAGGCACTGTTCTAGGCGACCGAAACAGAGAGATAGGGAACATTCTCTGCCCGCAGGAGTCCTTGCTGTACAAAGCTGCTAAACAACCTCTATTCATCTTTCCTTTCAACTTCGCTTTGAGATTCACCTCTGTTTGACTCATGCAGCCCCAAAGGGGTAGATGTGAACGTTCCCATTTCACGGATGCGAAAACCATGACTGCTGAGAAAAAAATGAAGTGCTTTGCGGCTACTAAACACTGGGACGCCACTGCGCCACGTGCAGCGGCGCACTTAGCCCATCCTTATCCCACCCGCGCACGCACCCTCCTCTGCTCTCTCCCAGCCGCCGCCGCGCCGGGTCCACGTGTGTGTGTCTGTGTGCGGAATGGGGATGGGGGCGGTGCCGCGGGAGGGGTGGGGTCCCGGCAACGTCACAAGCAGTGCCGCCCAATCAGCGGCGGGCTCGCGGCCCCGGCGCTGGTATTGGGGCAGCGAGGGGGCAGTTCTCTATAACGCGGTCTCCGGGAGCCAGCGGGGAAGAAAGAAGCCGAGCGGGCGGAAGGCGCCCTCCCCGCCGCCTGGGCCCCGGCACCGGGTGCCGGGCCCGGGGTCCTTCCCGCCTCCTGCGGCCGCCGGCCGCTTTGTTTCCCCAGCCTCTGCGCTCCGGGCAACTCAAGAGGGGCTCCCACCGAGGCTGCACAGGGCTCGCGGCGGCAGGAAGGGCGGCCGACCGCGCCGGGACTCACAGGGACCCAGGAGTCCGGCCGCCGAGAGGGCCGCGTGACGAGATCGAAGAGGGACCCGGAGCTCTGTGGCCCACGGGTGCGGGCCGGGGGCGCTCGCGAGCAGAGACCTCCCCGTCGAGGGGGGGCGATGTTCCCCTCGCCCGTGGGCTCTTCGGGCAGTCAGGGCATCCCGCCGCTGGGACCAGGGCCCCCTCAGTGGGCAACCCCCCGGAAAGTTCCATGGAGACTCTGTGCCCCGCTCCCCGCCTCGCAGTGCCGGGGTCCCCGCGAGGGTCACCCTGCTCCCCCACACCCCGGAAGCCGCGTCGGGGGACCCAGGAGTTCTCTCCTCTGTGCCTGCGTGCCCTTGCCTTCTGCGCCCTTGCCAAACCCCGGGCGTCCTCTCTGGGCCTGGGGCCTGGGGAGCTGGCGCCGCGGGCTCCGGTGCTGCTGGGCCCTTGCGCCCCGCTGTGCGGCGGCGGCAGGGCCCCGGATGGCCTGAAGCACCTCGCGGGACAGGCCGGGCGGTCCAGCGATCCCAACTCCCCGGCCCGCCAGGATGCCGACGCCGCAGTGTGCCGGGGCCGCGGCGAGGAGGAAGAGGGCGGAGGCAGTTTCCCGCACTTCAGCGCTCGCTCCGGCGTACCTCCCGGCCACTGCCCGGCGCCCCGGCGCCCTCGGGAATCTCCGACCAGCTCCGTCTCGGCTCCGCCTAGGCCAGCCCTGGCTCTCGACTCTCAGCCTGGCCCCGCCGCTAGCCCGCATCAGGAGCCAGGTTCTCGGCCTCCGCCGCCACCTGCGGGCCTCTCCTCTGAGCCCATGGGGCCTGGGGCCGCGCCGGAACCGCCCCCGCAGAACCAGACAGCCTCAGTCGATGGAAACCCTCCGAAGGTCGCCCCCGAGGCACCGGCCTCCAGCCCCTCGACGGCCAGCGAAGCTCCGGCCGCGCCCGGCGATCTCCGCCAGGAACATTTCAATCGTCTGATCCGCCGCTCGAAACTGTGGTGTTACGCGAAGGGTTTCGCCCTCGACACTCCGAGTTTGCGCCGGGGGCCCGAGCGGCCCCCAGCTAAAGGGCCCGCCCGAGGAGCCGCCAAGAAACGCCGGCGGCCGGCGCCCCCTCAACGCAGCGCGCAGCCCCGCCGACCTACCCCGACGCTCCCCACCACGAGCACCTTCAATCTCCTCGACTGCTTCCCCTGCCCCCCGGCCCTGATGGTGGGGGAGGACGGAGACTTAGGGCCGGCATCCTCGCTTCGCCTTCACGGAGACGCTAAGCCCCCGCCTGCCCACCCCCTGTGGAGGTGGCAGATAGGGGGTCCCGCTGTCCCTGAGCCCCCCGGCCTCAAATTCTGGGGAATCAACTTGGAGCAGCCCTGAGCGTGAGACCTGTTCTGCCAAGGGGGGAAAAGTGGGGGCCACAGCCAGACTGCGGGCTCGAGAATAGAGCCTCATTTCTCACCTTTGCCTGTCCTCTTTAGGTTTTATGGGCTGTGGTCAGAAGGACCTCAAATGACAGTGATCTTCAAGCACCTAACTGGTTGCAGTGACACCCCCTCCCCCTCATCCTTTGGAGAAGAACCAAGGCCTGGAGTCGGGAGAAGGCTTAACCGAAAAAGGCTTAAAGACGTAGATTCCAATCCCTCCCCTCTTCCATCTCGGATCTCTGGGGGCAGGGCCTTCACCCCAGGGGGAGTCGAGAAGGCTACAACTCAAAAGAGGAGGAAAAAAAAAGAGGGAGAGAGACCTTGGTGATGGACAAACCGGTTGTTTCTGTGGGCGAGCCTGGGGATGGGTGGGGGCTGTAGTGGGGGTGGGGAGGTGATTGGCAGCTCCCTGGGGGCATCCTCAACCCCCACCATCCAGGCCTTTAACCCTTCACTCCCCTCAGGCCTTCCCTAAAGCCTCCAAGCACCACTGTAGCCTTCATGGGGACCGGAGCAGCTTAGGCAAGGGTAAGATCACCCTCTCCCGGTTCTTTTCCTAGGGTCCCCCCAGTCAGGTGACCCCTAGTTACCGAGGTCTTCATTCTCAGCCATCAGTCTTTCCCCTTTGTCCAGTTTTGGAGTTTCCTTCAGTATTCCATTTGCTTTCAGGTTATAAGATCCGATGGGTAGAAGAGGACACCCCCACACCCCCCACCCCACCCACCCCCACCCCTGCAATGAGTCTGCCACTCTGGTTTAATCCTGGTATTAGGAGGAGCAAGGCTGAGGAACCTCCTGCCCTTCAGAAGTACAAACTGCCTGGGGAAGGAGACAGAGACCATCCCAGGGAAAGTAATGGAAGGTGGAAGAAATCAATAAAATCAGACCAAACAAGTTGCCCTTCCTTCCAGGTCCTCTCCACCGTTTAAGGATGGAGGGCGTGGAGGTAGAGGGCACGCCTAGGGCCATTCTTTGGACACCCAAACTCAGCCTCCTTCAAGGCTAGAAACAAGACAAGCTGCTCTTTGTGGAGGGGGTAGATGAAAGGGCTCTTGGCCTAACCACAAGGTCCAGTGGGGTGTTTGAAGGGGCTCAGTTTGAGTCTGGATGGGAACTGGGCTGAGGAACCTTTAGCATTCTCCCCCCACCCAACTTCAGGCATTTCGGGAGTTGTCAGGGACCTGATGGATCCGAAAGAGGCAGGGCCAGGGATTAGTTTTGAGGTCAGAAGTTCTGTTTTCCTGGGGGAGGGGAGGGAGTCAGAAGGGAGTGGACTTACTTTCTCCACCCAGGTGAGGTCTGGGGAGTTTAGCTCTTAGGGAAATTCCAAGTTTAGGTTTGAGGGGAACCTGGGGGTTGCCGATCTGCCCAATAGTGAGGGACCCAGTGACCCTTCTGCCCACACTAGTGAATATTGTTTTTTTCCCCTTTTCCCCCAAGAAGGGAGGAGGGAGGAACAATTCCCATATATGATACTGGGGAAGGACTTGTCTCCTTTTCTGTGAAAATGCCTTGTAAAAAGTTGTTAATGTTTGCATAGAGCAGATTCTTGAAAAACAAAACAAAACACTGTTTTGGATGACAAAAGTTTTGTTTGTTTTAAAAGCCGTCTCTTTTAATTTTTCTTTTGCTGGGGGTGGGAGTGGGGGTGGGGTGGGTGGGTGTGGGTTGGGCAGTGCTCTCTTTCTCCTCAACATCTGGCCTTTATGAACCCTGCTGACCTCCCCTCCCCCTCCAGCTGTGTTGTGGGGAGGAGGGAGGAGGCTGGGGGAGTGCCTTCCATGCCTGTGCTTCAGGGGTATCCATCTTATCTTGCCCCCCAAGAATGGGGAAGGCCGAGGAAGAAGGCAGATGTGAGGGGTGGGGAGAGAGTCGCTGTGAAGCGGGGTGGGGGGTGCGCGCAAGGTTTGCAAGGAGAAATTGAGAAAGGCAGACTCCAGTTTTTAAAGAGCTCCTCACTTTTCGGGTCAGTTTTGGCCCTTTCAACCAGCCTGGGTGGGATGCGTGAGCTCTGGGCGAAGGAGAGGAGCAGTGGGTCATGAAATGCTCTTGGGGACTCTTCCTTCTTCTCTGAGGAGTGGGCAAGGATGCTGTTCCTTTGGTTTTCCTCCTCCTCCAAGTCAAAATATTAATCTTCATCCTGGAAGGGGGCTGGGCAGTGAGTTAAAAAACACACCTTTGTCCAGACCTGGAACTCTTTGCAGAATGGAGACTCTCAGGAGTACCCCTAGAATCTTTCCAGTCAGTTTAGAGAGTAGGGAACTATTTTACTTTCCTTGGGCTGTGGCAACAAACTGCCAAAACCTTGGGGGGCTTGAAACAGCAGAACTGTATTCTCTCACAGTTTCGGAGGCTATAAGTCCGAAATCAAGGCGACTGTGGGCTGTGCTCTGTTCGGAGGCTCTAGGGGAGAACCCTTGGCCTCCTCCAGCTTTGGGTGGCTCCAGGCTCCAGGCGTTCCTTGGGTTGTGGCTGCCTGCCTCCAGTCTCTGCTTCCATCTTCACACGGCCTTCCCCTCTTCTGACTCTTGTAAGAACACTTGTCGTGGGATTTAGGGCCCACCTGGATAATCCAGATGATCTCTTCTTGACAACCTTAACTTAATTACCTCTGCACAGACCCTTTCTCCAAATAAGGTCACACTCACAGATTCTGGGGGCAGTGGAGTTCCGTCAGGGACTTACCTTTCTCCGCGCCACCATTCAGCCCACTACAGAAACTTAAGTCCCAGGATGGAGAAACTTGCTCAGACTTTCCAGGTAAAGGACGCGTGTGCTGGGTTGGTGTGGGGCACAGCCCCACTAGAGCTGGGGCCGCAAGCCTCCCTGAACTGGAGCAGCCTGAGGACAGGTAGAACGGGAGCCCTTGCTTTCCTCAGTTTGAACCGAGGATGCCGGGACTCTGCCTTCTCCTAACAGAGGCGGGGTGGGCGGACTGTGCCCAGGAAGGCCCCGAGGAAGCTCTCCCTCCCCCCTGATTTCCTCCACTCTCACTCCAGGTCTCTCTCAATGTCTCCAGCCCCCGCTCCCTCCCCTCTTTCCGCCCCTCCCCTCCCCCCGCTCTACCACCGGCCACCCTTGTTTTTCCCTGGATGTGGAGGTTGAAGGATCTTGACTTCTGCCTGGGTCTCTAAGTTCCCTTCCTGGGTTATCTCAGGTCCTTTAGTCCTAGAGGGTCTCTAACTCTCAACAGCCCTGGGACCCGGTGCCTGCCCCTGGGCCACCTGCACGACCCTGAGAGGGGGCGCTTCTTTCAATTTTCTTTCCAAGGCACCTTGCCTGCCTTCCCTTTAATCCAGCTCTGCTCATCATCACCTCCCTCCTCCTGAGAGCCTCCCGCTGCCCCACACTCTCTGCCTCTTGCCTCTTAAATCTTTGCAGCTTGATTCCTGCCCCCGAAACTGCTCTTTGCAGGGTCACCCATGACAACCCCCAATCACACAGCCAATGGTTGCCTCTCAGCCGCCCTGGCCCCTGAATCACTCCATGACCTGTGATGCTGCTGGACGTGCGCCAGGGTCTCCTGACTTTCTCCAGTGTTCCTTCTGTCTTCCCGGCCGCCTCATCTTCCTCTGTCCCCAGGAAGCTTTAATACGAGGCAGACCTGTGACATCTGCCCTCTGTCCCCATGTCTCCCCATATGATTTTTTTTGTGTCTTCTCCCAAGTCTTCCGCTGGCACAGGCATAAGTAAGTGACTCCCAATGACTGTACCTGCCCCTTCCCTGCAGTCCAGCCCTCTCCTGAACTTTGGTGCCATGTCTCCGCATGGACGCTGGCAACTCTCACTCACGAAGCTCATTGTCTCCACTCCCTGCTCACATTAGTCCCCTGGTCAAGCCCACTTTCTGGTTACAGCTCTGCTTATCATCTCAGCACTGTGAGATTTGACCCACTTTTATAAATTTCCAAGCCTCCTCCTGCTTCTAGCCGCACCACAGAGCCTATCAAAAGGAGCTTTTAGTTGCACAGGAAAAGCAGGACACATAGTCCCCTCCTTAGGATGTGTATCTCTTATTCTCTCCCTCATGGTGCGGCTCCCACGAGTCTGGTCTGGACTCTTGCCCACCCAGCTAGTTTCTGAATCTCTGGTTCTTCTCTGATACCCTCGGATCATGTTACCTTCTTACTCAGTGGCTCCTCTGATTTTATTAAATGCAGCCTCCTTGGTCTGTCTATTCTGTCTGATTTGGCTCTAACTCTCCTGTCCAGCCTATTCCTGTTACTTTACTTTACACACCCTGTGGTCCATCACACCAGAATGCCCTTCCTTCCCCAGCCACCCACTCTTTCTCTATTTTCATTTCCCATGTTCGATGCCATCTCCTCCATGCAGTCTTCCTTGATTCCTCTAGCTGGATGTGATCTGTGCCACTGCTAGACCTTCTTCATTCTTTTGTGTCTGGGGAGAGGTAGTAAAGTGTGGTGGAAGAACATGGGCTTTAGAGCCAAACACTCCCGCTTTTCCTCTCCGCAGAGAGCCGGAAGCTAGTCGGGCTACTCTAAGGGAATCACCTTTCATTTCATTGCTTTGACCTTCACTGAGAGTCATTGACATGAAATGGCGGCCACTTGGAAACCACTCCTGCGAGTAAAAACTTCCCAACAAGACACTTCTGTATGCCAAATCCCCCTACGAATTTTAAGATAGAAAATTAGGGTATTGATAAGGTTCTAATTGTGATTTTTCTTGCACCCTCTACAGTTATCCTGTGTATCTTGCTTCATTTTATTTAGGTCCTGTACACGGCAGGCACCTAACGCATTATTGTCCAATGCAAAGTGCATATTACAAAAGGGTTATCAAAGGGACTGCACCCAGCTTGGCCAGTGGAAGTTGGGAAGCCTGCAGTTCCACAAATGTCCACTAGATGCTGCTGTCTGCTAGCGTGAGAAGGAGGACGGACGCAGGCGAAGGCTGAGTGGGGAAGGGCTCATTCTTCCAAGCAATCGAACACCTTCCCTTGCTGAGGCTTGGGGAGAGAGATGCGGAAGACTTGGCGTCTGCACACAGTAACGTAGCCAGGGGATTTGCAGGCATTATTTTGCTTTTATAACAATAGATAGATATTATTATCTCTGATTAATAGATAAGGAAATGGAGGCTCAGGAAGATTAATCAACTTGCCTGAGGTGGCACAGGAGTACAGAAGCAGAGTTTCACTCTGAACTGTCTGCTTGGGTTTTTCTGAATAGAGGTTATCATAGCAAACATGTACATGGCTTGAGCCAGGTACTGTTCTAAGGGTTTTATACTTAGTCACTCATCTAATCCTCAGAACACAATGAGGTAGGTACTATGATAGTCCCCATTTTGCAGATGAAGAAACTGAGGTGCAGAGAGATTAAGCCACACAGCTACAGAATTGTGCCCTTAGAGTTTGTGCTCTTTTTAAAATGTATTTATTTATTTGGCTGTGCCAGGTCTTGGTTGCAGCACATGGGATCTTCAGTCTTCCTTGAGGCATGCAGGATCTCAAGAATGTGAAATCTCTTTAGCTGTGGCATGTGAATGCTTTAGTTGAGGCATGTGGGATCTAGTTCCCTGATCAGGGATCGAACCTGGTCCCCCTGCATTGGGAGCAGGGTGTCTTAGCCACTGGACCACCATGGAAGTCCCTAGAGTTGGTGCTCTTAATGACCACCCTGTTGCCATGTTTCAACACCCCAGTAGCAACCAGTTACAGACTCAGGGTAGTCCCCCACCATTTGGAGACCGTTGAGCTCTGTGCCAGAAACACAAAGACACAGAGCCTACCCCATGGAGCTTTTAGTTGCACGGGAAAAGCAGGACACATAGTCCCCTCTTTAGGATGTGGGCTCTCCACAGATGTGCTGGGCCACTCTACCTGAGTGGATTACACTCTCTGGGCTTCAGTGAGAATCAGAAGAAACTGTAGCAGGAAGTGACTGTCAGACACAAGAGGGCTGTTATTCATATTTTTTTTTTTTTTGCAAAATGATAATACTTAAAAAATAGAGGTAAAGGTATCTACCTTTTAAATTTTTAAACATTTTCTGGCTGTGTTGGGTCTTCATTGCTGGATCTTCACTGCTGCTCCCTAGTCGCTCTAGCGCATGCGTGCTTCACTAGCTGTGGCACATGGGCTGCACAGGTAGGATCTTCCTGAACCAGGGATCGAACCCATTTCCCCTGCACTGGCAAGCGGATTCTTAACCACTGCCCCTCCAGGGAAGTCCCCAAGGTATCTACTTCAAAGTGCATAAACAATCCAGCTTGATTGATATTTACACATGGATATACCTGTATGATCACCACCCAGGTGTAGGTGAGCAACATTTTCCAGCCCTCTAGGAAGCGCTGCCAGTCAATAATCACCGGAGATAATCACCATGCTGCCTCTATTAACCAGAGATTTATTTTGCCTGTTTTTGGCCTCCATAGAAATGGAAGGTACTTTCTGGGTCTGGCTTCTTTTGTTCAGCCTTATGCATGTGAGCTTCATCATGCTGTTGTGTGTGGCAGTGGCTTATTCTTTTCATTGCCTTGCAGCAGGATTTCATTGTATGAATATTCTACAATTGATATATTCTGTTGATAGATGTTTGGGTCATTTCCAGTTTTTAGCTTCATGCATCAAGCTGTGCAGCACTGTTTTAAATGAATTGGGAGAGACAGTGAAGAGAGCTAACATTTACTCAGGCATTAACTGTCCTGGACAATGGGCTATGAACTAGAGATAAGAAATGACAAAACTCCCATATTTTTCTCCCCAAAGCTCACAGCTTAGGAAGGGAGAGAGATGAGTGTGCAAACATAGGACAGCATGACCAGCATGGAGATGGAGACCCATGTGGCTGAGGGGACAATGAGCAAGTCAGGGAGGACTTGCCAGAGGAGGAGGTTATGTGAGTGGAGGCATGAAGGGTAGGAGGAACTCGTGGCTTGAGTGAGTGGGCCTCTTGAACAGATCGTATTGCCTGGAACACAGGGCTCATGTGACAAGCAATGAGGGCAGTGGTGAGCAGAATGGTAGGATCCTGACCTTCTTGTTCATGTGTGTTGTGTGTGTGTTGTGTGGTGTGTGTGTGTGTGTGTGTGTGTGTGTGTGTGAAAGAGACCAATCATAAATAATCATGCAGCCGAGACAAGTGTGAAGGAGATTAGTATAAGTGGCCATGTCAGGAGGGCTTGCCCTGGTCAGGGAGGCAGAAGAGGCTTCTCTGGGGGAAATGAAGCTTGAGATGAGGTTGGAATGATGGCTAGAGGTTAACAACAAGGAGAAGGAAGGAAGAGTGTTCCAGGCAGAGGGAACAGAATGGATAATTGTCCTGGGGCTGGAGCAGGGAGCAAGGGTCATCAAAGAGCCAGGTATAGCCAGGGCCGAGTCAGGGGAGAGGCTGAGCAGAGGCGGGTATGGTCTTGGAGGCCAAGGTAAGGATCCTGGGCTGTTCCGCCAACACCAGGAAGATAGAGATGGGTTTTAAGTAGGGCTGTGACAATCAGATTTATGGTGTTTGGAGAGGATCACTGTGGCATTGGTGGGGACAAAGGGGGACAAAGGCAGGTGTAGGAAGGCTGGTGCGGAGGCCACTGTCAGAGTCCAGACAAGAGATAATGGTGGCCAGCCTTGGGAGGACGGATGTGGGGGGATGTAGATGTGGAGTGAAGTGGGTGCAGGTACAACTGACTGGATGTAGTGAGGGTTAGACCCGGGGGATGAGGGAGAGGGAGGTGACAAGAGCAAATCCTGGGACTGTGGCTTTAGATGCTGGGTTGACAGTAAGACAGGAAACGCTGTGCTGGGTGAGAGCGGAGGGAAACCTCCTGAGCCCAGGTTTGGACATGTAGAGTCCAAGGTGCCTTTGAGCCATACAAGTGGCTAGGTGGGTCTGCGGTCAGAGAAGCGGGCAGGGCCAGAGATGCACTCATGTGAGTCACTTGGGGGTCCTTGGGAATGGAGGCTGGGAGGCTGGATGGGGGCTCCGAGAAAGACTAATAAGTGGGAGAGAAGAGGGCTCAGGACTGGGAGCCTCACGTGGCACTGGGGAGTGCTGTGAAGTGGGCAGAGGCAGGGAGATGAGTTTGGAGCCTGTGAGAGAAAACGAGGGAGTTTGCGGGGAGAAGGAGAGGAGAGGCCTTTATAAAGCAGAACTGTAGGCCTTGGTGATGGGTGAAGTGTGGGGTGAAGGCGGGAGGAGTCTAGCTTGAATCTCAACTTTTGGCCCTGGTGCCCAGGTGGGTCTGCTGTTCAAGAGAGAGGTTTGGGCTGGGGATAGAAGTGTTTGGAGTCATCAGTGTATGACTGAACAGGAATGATGAGGAAATGTGTGTCCAGTGGAAAGATCCAAGAATAGAACCCTGAGGGGCGTTAACTAAGATGACAGAAAGGATGGGGAGGGGCGCCATGGAAGCTTTGGCGACCCCTGCTGGTCATCCACCAAAGTCTGCGGCCAGAGGCTGCCCAGGTGGACTTGCTTCCCAGTTCCCCCCTGCCAAGCCTGGCTGTGTGATTTCACCCGACCAGTGGGAGGCCAAGGGAGGCAGCGTGAGCCCTTCTCTGCCTGGGCTGTAAGACTCTAGGTATATCCTCCCTACATTCCCTTTCTTCTTCCTGAGGCTGCAGCCCCACAGGGCGGTCACCCAGCTTTGGTCTTGAGTCACTGATAAGCCCTAGGGGGCAGTGCAGCAACACCACAGGAAGAACCTGGGTCTCCAAATGACTATGTGAGGGGAGCTCCTCACTGACCGGGAGGAGCTAAACTCCTATAGGCTAAACTCCTATAACAAAGAGACCCAAATAAGACAGCAGCTCAAAGAATGTAAGGTTTCTTTCTTTCTCTGGTGGCTCAGCCAGTAAAGAATCCGCCTGCCAACGCAGGAGACCCCAGTTCGATCCCTAGCTCAGGAATGTCCCCTGGAGAAGGGAATGGCTACCCACTCCAGTATTCTTGTCTGGAGAATTCCATGGACAGAGGAGCCTGATGGGCTACAGTCCACGGAGTTGCAAAGAGTCAGATACCACTGAGCGATTAATGTTTTCACTTTTTCTTTTCTCACTTTTCAACCTGACTAGTACAACAGAAAAAATAGAAAGCCTAGCGAATACAATATAACTTATCCTATCTAACAAGAGAACCAAGCGGAAAGTGCATCAAGAACGAGAAAGTGGGAAACCGTGCTGAGTGCTGCCTGTGCGTGTGTGCTCCGTTGCTTCAGTCATGTCCAGCTCTGGGTTCACCACTTTGTGACTAGCCTGCTCAGTTCCTCTGTCCATGGGGTTCTCCAGAAAAGAATAATGGAGTGGGTTGCCATGTCCTCCTCCAGGAGTGAGCTTGCACCTCCTGTGGCTCCTGCATTGCAGGCAGATTCTTTACTGCTGAGCCACAGGGGAAGCCACACCAGGATCAGCTAAAATAATGGATGAAGAACATCAGCCAGCTTTGGCAACCAGGAAGTGACTGATGACTCTAGTGGCCCCTTCCAGTGCAGCCCTGGGGGGCGGGCTGGGGGATGGACGGATGGATGAAATAGGCAGTAAAGAAGTAGATTCACCAAGTTTAGACATCTCTTTGGAGGAAGCTGGATGTGAAGGAAAGAGATGGGGAAGGATCTAAAAGGGGACTCAGGATCAAGCAGATTACAGTGGAGCTGGGGGAGAGGGTAGGGTTAAAGATGCTGGAAAAACGATGAGTGAGGGAGTGGGGCCTCTGCTGACGGGGAGGAGCTGGGACCCAGAACTCGGTGACAGGGCAGGAAATGTGGGTTCTCAAACACGTGCGTGTGCGTGTGTGTGTGTGTACATACACGTGTACATTCAAGGCATGTTGGCAGCTGTGGGAGAGGGAGGGAGCACTTCCTGGAGAGCTTCCATTTTCTCTGAGAAGCAGGACTAAGTTAAGGAGTACAGTGTGGGGCGGGGAAGGGCTGGGTGGAGGATTGAAGGGATCAGAAGAAGTAAAGTTGAGAGAAGGGATCTGCTTACAATGCAGAGACAGTTGGAAACTGGGAATTGGTGGAGACACCGAATTTCCCAGATGAGGGTGCTTTTTCTCCAGCTGAGCTTGGGCTCTGGGGCTGGGGTCCAGGATTGCAGCCGGCAGGCGGTGGACCCAGTGCAGAGGAAGTGCAGGACCAGAAGCAATGCCTTCAGGGGATGGACGGGACAAGGTTGGAGGCCAAGTAGGGGCAAGATCTCAGTAGGAAATGGAGAAGTGTGAGAGGGTGAGGGTACCCAGAGGACACAGGGCAGCTACAGAGGAAGCAGGGAGGCTGAGGGCCGGAAGGAGGGGAGGGTGGCCAGAGGAGGCTGCCTACTTTTGGGGTTCTGCAGGAACCCCACGGCTGCCCAGGATGACAGCAGGACTTGAATTGGAGAGGCATTCTGGGAATTAAGAGCCAGAGTCTTTGAAATTTGAGGGATATGGGCAAGGTGGCTGATGGCCTGAGCCTTCCCTTGGCCCACCACACAGACATCACATCAGCAGGCAGAATAAACAGTGACTTCTCTCATTTGTGTCATGGAGCCTAACCATTTACAGAGGCTTTCATTTTCCTACCTGCGCAGTTTAGCATTTAACAGAGGAACAGCTGAGAGGGATTAAGATTCTAAAGGCCCCACAGTGCAGCTGCCTCACCCCGCTTCCTGTGATCGCCACAGACTCAGGTCACAGGACCTTGTCCATTGCTATGAAAACAGATGGGAAGTGTCCGCCACCTTTGGTTCTTCCCATGGAGGTACAGGGTCTTGTTGTAGGAAAATAAGGTATTACTGCCTTCAGTTCTAAAAGGTGGGCACCCTGGAGAGAAGAGGGGAGACTGGAGAGAGGAGGATACATTCCCAGGTTGGGAGTGATTGGATCTCATGGCCCTAGAAGCCCTGAGCCTCCTTTGGTGTTATTTTGGCTAAGAGGATGGGGACTCAGAAGCAGGCTCTGGACTGGAGACAGTAGGGGCTGCGGGGAGGCCCCTTGGTGCCCCCGTGGGGAATTACCTATGGCTTATGGGGACCTGTATGCCTGTCCGCAGGTCTGTCGGTCCTGTGTGTGTCTGTGAGCGGGTCCCTCACAAGTTCCTGAGTTGCGGATGTGTCTCCGGAGATGCGCACGGGAACGCATTGAATCTCGGCGTGTTTCAAGGAACAACGTAAGTTCCTGCGTCAGGCTATCCTGAACGCATGGAGCATGCATTTCTCGGCCAAGCACGGCTCTACGTGTAAGGACGTGTCCCTTCTGCACTGAGGCAGAAACTAGGTCAGTGCGCGGCGAAGTGGAACTAGGAATCGATTCTCCAGTAGTAACAGGCTGAGTGGGGAAAGAGGGCAGGGTGGAGGAAGGGGAGAGGGCAGAGAAAGGTACCCTTGGAACCTGGGAGCCTCCTAGCCTCTTTGGAACACCTGCCCTTGGGGGAGGGCACCAAAGAAGGGAGTGTAAGCCTTGGAGAACCTAACCACCCAGGGACCAGGACTCGGGGTTGGGAGGCAGGCCCAGAGGCAGAGGTGTTGAGCGTCTCTTGGCCTGGGGCTGGTGGGATTCGGGGGAGGGTGCAGATGTGGCATGGAATAGCCAGCTGTCTGGGGCTTCGGTTAAGAAAAATGTCTTTTTCCCTGGTGTTCCTCCTGCCTGACACCACCAGGTCTGCTGTAGCAAGAACCCATAGCAACACACCTCCCTCCATCCCTTCCTCCTCTGCCTCCTCCTGGGCATAAAGAGAAGCTGCAGGTGGACCCGGAGTACCCCCTCACCTGGCTGGAGAAGGGGGCTGAGGGTCGTCTGATCAGTGGGAGAGTGAGGGTTAGATTTGGTTAAGAAAAAGATGGTCAGCATCTGCCTCCAGATATTGTTGGGGGGTCTTTGGGGACCTGGGGAGGTAGAAGTTCCATTTTTTCCCCTGGGGAAGGGCACGATAGTGTAGGGCACCCTGCCCGGGGCCTGGTTGCATGGGAAAGGTCTCTTACCCCAGGGAGGGAGACTCTTTACTCTTCTGGGACCTGAGTCCCCCGCCCCAACCAAGGGAGATGCTCTTTTGTTGGCTCCCATAGTGCTAGACACCCCTTGATCTGGGATCCCTAAGCCCATGACTCCCCACATCCTTGTGTATAATGGGATCAGGGAGTGTGAATACCAGGGCCCTGGAGAGGTCAGTGGGCCCTTTAAATGCCAAGCGTTTCTAGGAGGATTTGCTCGCCCCGTGTCAGGGCCCCGTGCCTGCCCTGCCTCCAGCTTCCCACTTCCTCCTCCATCTGAGCTGTTGCAGCAGCAGCAGCAACTTCTCTCTCAACACCTTCCAACCCGGGGCCCAGCCAAGTACCACCCAGCCCACGGCAAGCAGGCACACAGCAGCCCCAGAGCTGGCACGTTCCGTGGCTCCTGCCCCTCCCCTCTGCAGGCTCCTCCAGCCCCTCCCTTCCTCCCTTCTGCATCTTGGAGGGGCTGTGAAGAGCCCCCTGCTCTTCACTTCAGGTCTCTTTAGAGCTGGGGCTTTGTTTCCAAGGCCATGCCAACCCTTGTGAGCTCCGTGTCAACTTGGGCGCCAGTGTGGCATCACCTTTGTCCTTAATGGTTCCAAGTCAGTGCAGACCCCTGTAACCACTGTAGGCTCCATCTCACTCTGGGCCGAAGCAGGCTCCACTTGGATCTACTTCCCTGTGGGCTTCATGATATTCTGAAAAAACATAGGCCCTGTATTAGTTAGTTCAAGACCACCCTCCATCAATGCTCACTGCCCGCCCCCCCCCCACAAGCTCCATGTCACTCCAGGTCCCGTGGGTGCCTTAGTGTGGACTGCTGTGGGCTCCTTGACGTTCTGGACTAGGAGTTCAATGTTAGCTTGGGCCCAGGCAGGTGCCATATTATTCTAATTCCTTGATCCACTGGACACCATGGATATGCACCATCTTTATCAGCACCCTAGGCCTCTCAGGACTACTGTGGGTTCTTTGTCCATTGAGCCAAAGTGAGCTCCGTGTCCTTCCTTGCAGATCATGCTTGCGCAGTTTGACCAGTAGCACTGGCATCACCTAAGACTTGCTGAAAATGCAGAATCTCAGGCCCCACGCAGATCATCTGAATCAGAACCTGCACTGTTAACAAGACCTTTGATGCATATGCACATTAAAGTTTGAGCAGCACCGTCGTCAAGTTCATGTCAATCCGGATCAAAGTGGAAGCACACTGACCCCACACTATGTGAACTCCATAACCCCCCGGGCCAATGTGGGTGCCATATTAAAGAGCCCCCGTGCCACATGAGAGTTAAGGTGTTCTCCCTGTGGTCCCCCAGGCCTCTGTTTCCTCCATCTCTCACCTTTCTTTACTTATTCCTTGAGACCTCATCTCTAACCAACATCCTTCTTCAAAACCAAATGCTCTTTCCTCTGTCCTGAGTCTCTGGCCTCCTCCGCACAGAACCCAAGCACAGAGGGCTTTTGTCATCCTTCTCTGAGCTGGGCTTTGGGGATACTCCTGACCCTCCCTCCCCACCAGCCTCCTGCCGACCTCAGGCCACCCGAGCTGGAGGCTGCTGCTGTAGTTTTCCATCCCTGCTGTTCTCTGCCTTATACACACATTGCACGGATAGATCCAAAGTCTATATCTATATATACTTCTCACCCCCCCACCCCCGGACGGCGTGCGTCTCCTTTGCCAGGCTGTGGTCGTGCAGTCTGTCGCTCGTTAAGGCACTGTCTCAGATTTGCATCTTTAATATTTTATCCAGGAAGCGCTCCTGGCTGGGGCCCTGGGAGCTGGTGTGAAGCCGACAGAATGTCAGGCCCCGGAATGGTTGCTCACGGGTGGTGGCAGTGGGACGAGCGTCTGGGGGACAGGAGAATGGTGACGCCAGTTCTTGGCTGCCGGTCTAGACGTCAGTATTAAGGTGGGGGTGGGGAGAACACATCAGAGATCAGCAGCTCCAGCCTGCACAGAGAGCCCCCTTCCTGGGGCAGAGCCATCGACCTCTGATGTGAGCGTGCTGTTTAGGTTCAGTGACTCCTCCAGGTCTTGGTCAATTTCAGTGTCTGGGGATTTTCCAGGGGAGAGAAGCCCTTACTCCATGGGGAAGCTGCAAAAAACTCATCCTCTTATCTGGCTTCCCCCAGACCCAGGGTAAACCATGGAGGACAGAGGACGACAGAGTGGGAGGGAGGAGCCGGCAGGAGAATGGCAGGTCTGGCTGGTGCTGTGTGACCTTGAGGTGTCATTGAGCTAGCTGGTTTCTGTGAGTGACAGGGACCAATCATCAGCATCTTCCCTCCCTGGCATGCTGGAGATCTGAGTTAGTAGCAAGCAGTGCAGAATATTGACAGCGATCCCTTCTGTTCCCAGATATTTGTAAAGAATTTAGCTGGCAGGAGGGGGAGAGCAGGGAGAAAGATGAGGCTCTGGCCCTAGGGCAGATGGAAAAATCTGAAGATGGAAGAGGGGGAGGGGAGAGCAGACAGACACAGGGCTTTCATTCTGACCCTTACAGGCATGAAATGCCTGATTGTGCCTGTGTCCTGAGGGTTCAGGGAGGCCTGGAGGTCGGGAGGCGGGGGGCAGGGGAAGGAGAGCCTGCTCCATCCCCTAAGCCTCTGGGGAACAAGATCCCCACTCTTTCTGCTACAGTCTGGCAGGACAGGGCTTCTCAGAGAAGGAGGATGGGGCGTGGTCCCAGGCCCTGCTCCCTGACCCCTTGCCAAGTTTCCGGGCCTTGAGGTTTGTCTGTGCCGGACTCAGCCCTGGTTGGGGGCAGGGCTCAGTGTGTGTGAGAGGGTGTGTGTGATTACCCCTCAGCCTGCAGCTGGGACACCCTTCTGCCCCAGAGCTGGCTGTCCCACCCCCAGGGGCTACATGGGAAAGTTCTTCCTGGTGTCTTGCCTCAGTTCTTTGTGCTGCCACTTCAGAGCAATTACTCTCTATTTTGCTCTCTGGGGGGATTAGAGCCCTCATTTCCTGAGGTTTATTCTGCCTCCTCTACTCAGGAAGAGGCATCATGATTTAACAGCGAAGCCTGAAGGCCTGGTCTGCTTCTCCGGTCCATACCTACATACCTAGAGGGCTTGGCCTCTGTGTAAAGTGATAGCCTCCAGTGAGCATCTCCAGCATCCATTCACTAATAAGGAGCTCAGACACCCATGAGAGACAGCACCGAGCTGCACACCAGAACACAGACATCGTACATGTTAGGGAGCCCTCCACTTCTGCAATGTTCCCTATCTCCATCAACAGTTTGCAAACGCCTTTTACCTTGGATTTTTGGTCCAAAGGATATCGCATAAAAGCAGAGAGAAACTAAACCGAGAAAAGTACAGCTGCTGTGGCAGAAGTCAGGGGTGGAGGGCCAGGGAGGCCTGCCTGCCCTGCTCCTTGGAAACCTTTCCAACCGCTCCCATCATCCCCTAGGGGCTCCTGAGAGGCCCTGCAGGACTCCCAGCACTTGGCAGAGCACAGTTAGAAAAACACTGATCTGCAAATCTAGTTTCTTAACTCTTGGAAGCTGCCAATCAAAGGGAATGGGGGCCGGCAGAGATAGGAGTGTGTGTGACAGTCCCACAGGTGACAACTTGATGACAAAGGAAAAAGAGGCAGAATGATGCTAAAAAGCAGACATGCAAAGCCTGAAGGGCTCAAGGCTGGGGCCATTTAGTTTTGAGGCGATCTTGATTGCTCCTCAAGAATCTCTGGGGCCTGGACTTATGCTCAGAGTAGGGGCCTGGTACATCTGGGAGCCTGCACGTTTGGTGGAAAGGAATTAGATGAGAAATTTGAGAAACTGCTCTCCACAATGGTTAAAATATAAAAATATGGAACAATGTGGATCCTTGAAGGTGAGTCCTGAGCTCAGTGAGTATGTTAACTCATTCAAAGAGCTCATGACAGTGGTTCTCAGCTGGGGTAATTTGGGTCCCCCACCCCCAACCCAGGAGAAATTTGACGCTGTCTGGGGACAGCTTTGGTTTTCACAACTGGGAAGAGGGTGCTACTGGCATCTAAGGGATAGAGAGAAACCAGGGATGCTGCTAAACATCCTATGATGCATAGGACAGTCCTCCTCAATAAAGAATTGCCCAGCACATAGAAACCTTGGTCTAGACTCAAGATGATACCAGAGTCTTTACTGTATCTATTTATCCCCCCACCAGACTATGTTCCCAGAAGCTGGAAATAATGCCTTCTATTTGTCGAGAGCGTCTGCCTCTGGACTTTATGCAGAGATGTGTTGCGCCGTGCTTAGTTGCTCAGTTGTGTCTGACTCTTTGCGACCCTATGGACTGTAGCCCACCAGGCTCCTCTGTCCATGGGGATTCTCCAGGCAAGAATACTAGAGTGGGTTGCCGCGCCTTCCTCTAGGGGATCTTCCCAACTCAGGGATCGAACCCAGGTCTCCCGCACTGCAGGTGGATTCTTTACCATCTGAGCCACCAGGGAAGCCCAAGAATACTGGAGTGGGTAGCCTATCCTTTCCTCAGGGGAATCTTCCTGACCCAGGAATCTAACTGCGGTCTCATGTATTGCAGGCGGATTCTTTACCAGCTGAGCTACCAGGAAGCCCCAGGCATAGTAGGTGCTTTACAAGTATTTATTAGATGAATGTGTGAATAAATGACCTTCCTGGACATGGTGAGCAGTCCTCTTCTTCCAATCCAGAGCCCAGTTTGCCTTGGAGAAGGCATATGCTACTTCTTCACTTTAGTTAATAGATCTTGCAAAGGATCTTGACCCTGGGCAACCCTGGGAGAAAGCTGGGGAGGGCTCACCCAAAAGTGCCTGAGCTGTTGACTCAAAAAGAGCAGATGCTCATTCGTAATGCAATTTACATATCATCTGCATATTGCTTTGAATATAATTTACATGCTGCTCCCTTAAAGTCAAAAGGCACAGATTTGGCCTGGGACTGCCTTTTCCACCTCTGTCCCTCCATTCTTTTTTGCTCACTCTCTGGGGAAACATTCACCTGTTGGGTCCATATTTGCTTAGATTCCCCAGGGCCTGGCACAAAAATCTTAGGAAACCCATTCATGGTGAGGTGCAAAAAAAAAGAGAAGAAAACCAGCAGACCCTTTGCATTTTGCCCATTTCTTGTGCTCCAGATTCTGGCCTTTGGTGTCCCACATGTTTGAGTTTCAACTCAGCCTCTGCTGCTCCACAAACTGCATGATTTTGAGCAAATTATTTAATCTTGGCCCCTCAATTCCCTCATCTGTGAAATGGGAATAATGATGGAGTTAATGGGATGATTCAATGAGAGAATCTATTATTAAAGTGCCAAGCATCTGGTAGGCATGCAAGAAATTGTGACTGTCGTCCTTACTATTAAACCTGGGTTCTTTGAAGCAGCTGTCACCAGGAGAAGTTGCTTTTCTGAACTTCTTGCTCTGCTGCTGGTCCCTTAGCTGATCTCTTTTTCCTTTTTGAAACTCTCCTTGCTCTTGGCTTTGTATTCTGAATTTCCTCCCACCTTGCTGGCCACTCTTTCTTATTCTGAGTCCTTCTTTCCTGTCTACCTCTAAGGTTTGGAGGGTCCTAGGGCCCCTCACCTTTTCTCCCTGGGTGTCCCTGGCTTCAAGCACTGACTCCATGGCAGGAACTCTCAATTATTTTTCCAGCCTGGAGACTTTTAATCCACACCTACACGGCATCTCCACTTGATGTCTGAAAGGCATCTTAAAATCAACATTGTGATTTCTAATCCTTTTCCTTTCTCAGGCATCCCTACTTAGGAAAATGATACTGTCATCTCCCCAGTTGCTCAAGCCCAGAAGCCCAGAATAAGTCTTTGATTTCTTTCTCTCTCATCCCCTGTTTTAGTTATCTCTTGCTATGGAACACATTATTCCCAAATTTAGTGGCTTAAAGTAATAAGCATTTGCTATCTCAAATAATACATGCTTCTGTGAGTCAGGAATCCAGAAATAACTTAGCTGGGTTCAGGGTCTCTCATGATGTTGCACTCAAGGTGTTAGTGAAGGGGACTTCCCTGGTGGTCCAGAGGTTGAGAGTCTGCCTGCCAATGCAAGGGACATGGATTTAGCTCAGTTGGTAAAGAATCCACCTGCAATAGAGGAGACCCCAGTTCAATTCTTGGGTTGGGAAGATCTGCAGGAGAAGGGATAGGCTACCCACTTCCGTATTCTTGGGCTTCCCTTGTGACTCAGCTGGTAAAGAATCTGCCTGCAATTCGGAAGACCTGTGCTCAATCCCTGGGTTGGGAAGATCCCCTGGAGTAGGGAATGGCTACCCACTACAGTATTCAGGCCTGGAGAATTCCATGGACTGTACAGTCCATGGGGTTGCAAAAAGCTGGACACAGCTGAGCAACTTTCCCTTCCCTTCACTTCCGAGAAGATTTCACATGCCGTGGAGCAGCTAAGCCTGTGCACCACAACTACTGAAGCCTGTGTGCTCTGGAGCCCATGCTCTGCAATAAGAGAAGCCACCACAGTGAGAAAGCGGCACATGGCAACTAGAGAAAGCCCTCACACGGCAACGGAGACCGATGCAAAGAAAAGCAAATCAATAATAAATAAAATTTTAAAAGATGTCGTTCAGGATGCAGTCATTAGAAGGCTTGCCTGGGCTGGAGGATCTGCTTCCAAAGGGACTCACTCACATGCCTGTTAAGTTGATGCTGATTGTTGGCAGGAAGCCTACATTCCTTGCCATGTGGACATCACGGAGGTGCTTGAGTGTCCTCATACCATAGTGGCTGACTTTCTCAGAACAAGTGACCTAAGAGGGAGCAGAGAGCAAGATGCAGTCCCTTCTCTGCTCCTGTCCTGAAAGTCTCACACTGTTAACTTCTGTCATGTTCATTCATTAGGTATGAGTCACTAAGTCCAGCTCGCATTCAAGTGGAGGAGACTTAAGTTCTGTTTCTTGAAGGAAGGCATGTCAAAGAATTCATGGGCATATTTTAAAACTCTACCTAAGTGTATCCTGGAAAGATATAGGCATCGAAACGCAGCGTTCCAAAGAATAGCAAGAAGAGATAAGAAAGCCTTCTTCAGCGATCAATGCAAAGAAATCGAGGAAAACAACAGATTGGGAAAGACTAGAGATCTCTTCAAGAAAATTAGAGATACCAAGGGAACATTTCATGCAAAGATGGGCTCGATAAAGGACAGAAATGGTATGGACCTAATAGAAACAGAAGATATTAAGAAGAGGTGGCAAGAATACATGGAAGAACTGTACAAAAAAGATCTTCATGACCCAGATAGTCATGATGATGTGATCACTAATCTAGAACCAGACATCTTGGAATGTGAAGTCAAGTGGGCCTTAGAAAGCATCACTACGAACAAAGCTAGTGGAGGTGATGGAATTCCAATTGAGCTGTTTCAAATCCTGAAAGATGATGCTGTGAAAGTGCTGCACTCAATATGCAAACAAATTTGGAAAACTCAGCAGTGGCCACAGGACTGGAAAAGGTCCGTTTTCATTCCAATCCCAAAGAAAGGCAATGCCAAAGAATGTTCAAACTACCGCACAATTGCACTCATCTCACATGCTAGTAAAGTAATGCTCAAAATTCTCCAAGCCAGGCTTCAGCAATACGTGAACCATGAACTCCCTGATGTTCAAGCTGGTTTTAGAAAAGGCAGAGGAACCAGAGATCAAATTGCCAACATCTGCTGGATCATGGAAAAAGCAAGAGAGTTCCAGAAAAACATCTATTTCTGCTTTATTGACTATGCCAAAGCCTTTGACTGTGGATCACAATAAACTGTGGAAAATTCTGAAAGAGATGGGAATAGCAGACCACCTGACCTGCCTCTTGAGAAATCTGTATGCAGGTCAGGAAGCAACAGTTAGAACCGGACATGGAACAACAGACTGGTTCCAAATAGGAAAAGGAGTATGTCAAGGCTGTATATTGTCACCCTGCTTATTTAACTTATATGCAGAGTACATCATGAGAAACGCTGGGCTGGAAGAAACACAAGCTGGAATCAAGATTGCCGGGAGAAATATCAATAACCTCAGATATGCAGATGACACCACCCTTATGGCAGAAAGTGAAGAGGAGCTAAAAAGCCTCTTGATGAAAGTGAAAGAGGAGAGCGAAAAGTTGGCTTAAAGCTCAACATTCAGAAAACAAAGATCATGGCATCCGGTCCCATCACTTCATGGGAAATAGATGGGGAAACAGTGGAAACAGTGTCAGACTTTGTTTTGGGGGGCTCTAGAATCACTGCAGATGGTGATTGCAGCCATGAAATTAAAAGACGCTTACTCCTTGGAAGAAAAGTTATGACCAACCTAGATAGCATATTCAAAAGCAGGGACATTACTTTGCTGACTAAGGTCCGTCTAGTCAAGGCTATGGTTTTTCCTGTGGTCATGTATGGATGTGAGAGTTGGACTGTGAAGAAAGCTGAGTGCCGAAGAATTGATGCTTTTGAACTGTGGTGTTGGAGAAGACTCTTGAGAGTCCCTTGGACTGCAAGGAGATCCAACCAGTCCATTCTGAAGGAGATCAACCCTGGGATTTCTTTGGAAGGAACGATGCTAAAGCTGAAACTCCAGTACTTTGGCCACCTCATGGGAAGAGTTGACTCATTGGAAAAAACTCTAATGCTGGGAGGGATTGGGGGCAGGAGGAGAAGGGGACGACCGAGGATTAGATGGCTGGGTGGCATCATGGACTCGATGGACGTGAGTCTGAGTGAATTCCGGGAGATGGTGATGAACAGGGAGGCCTGGCGTGCTGCAATTCATGGGGTCGCAAAGAGTCGGACACGACTGAGCGATTGAACTGACCTGAACTGAACTGAAGTGTATCCTGAATTATCTACTCTGCCGCCACCATTC
Organism: Budorcas taxicolor; assembly: GCF_023091745.1. NCBI lineage: Eukaryota > Metazoa > Chordata > Mammalia > Artiodactyla > Bovidae > Budorcas > Budorcas taxicolor. The sequence goes on along the minus strand of NC_068928.1, from coordinate 38,976,510 downwards.
CAGTCTTATCACCCTCATCACTCACCTCTGCTATGGCAGTGGCCTCCAGACTGACTTTTTTTTGAAAAATATTTAAAAACTTTTAATTTTATATTGGAGTATAGCCGATGAACAATGTCGTGATAGTTTTAAGTGCACAGCAGAGCAACTCAGCCACACATATACACGTATCCATTCTTCCTCAAACTCCCCTCTCACCCATGCTGCCACATAACATTGAGCAGAGTTCCTAGTGATAGACAGTAAGTCCTTGTTGGCTATCCATTTTAAATATAGCAGTGTGGATATGCTGGTTGACTTTCTTGCTACTACTCGTGCCCCTCTACAATCCGTTCTCCACAAAGCAGCAGGATGACTGTGCGGCAGTGGCACTCCCATGTGGGGGCTCTAGTTAACGATGATGAACTGCATCTCCTTTCCCTTTTCAGATCCCACGAAGATGGTAGCAAAGAAAGAAGGAAGGTGTAAATCCATAAGGACAGAGAAAACGGTATCTCAGCAGATAAAGGATTTTAGCAAGGTTTTGGAAGATTAGAAGTGGATTGAGGAATAGTCATAGATTTAGTGATGAGGACAGAGGAAGACAGATGATAATAAGGGGTAAGGGGATTCAGAAGTATCAGTGTAGGCAGAGGTGCAGAGGTGAGTCATGGGGTGGACGAAGTTGACCTTCTGCACAACTGCTCTGCACAGAAAGGCAGAAGATTAGAATTTTCTCACCTGGAGAAACTGAAAGGCTCTGAAGAAAAATTCCATAGAGGAATATTTGGAGGGTTTCCAGCGAAACAGTTGGCTCTTTGCCCAATCACTAAAAACCAAAATCCACCAGTAAAAAAAAACCCTTAGCCCTGCCTGTGGAACTTCCACTCTGCTTTTTAAAGCTTTTCATTAAATAGAAATGGTTGAGCAAAGATCACCTGACGAATAAAGAAAACTCTTGTGTCCTAGGAAAGACATCAAGTGGAGTTAGAAGTGCACGAAATTTATTGTGGGTAATGCTGGTGGAAAATCTTCAGAGTGTGATGCAGGACCGACATGTGAGAAAGAAGTGGAGCAAGGAGAGAGGACTGGGGAGGGTGTGTTTCAGTCTGTGGTGGGAAGCAGAGTCTCAGCCAGAGCTTCAGAGTGACAATTGCCCACTAGGGGAGACCCTGCTGGGCCCACTACGGGAGACCCTGCTGGACTGAAATGTCCGGGTGGTAAAACCCCCCACCGTGCTGGGTAATTGGCTGGAGTTGCCTGAGGAGAGTATGTCCTCAGTTCAAACACTACAGTTGATTCAGAAATCATGGAAGCTGACGTTTGTCAGCTGACAGCCTTTGTCAAGGATGGCCTTCTTGAAGTGAGATCTGAGTGGTGCTTTTCCATGGCTGCTACAATCCCAGAATGAAAGAGAAAGACAAAAAAGGAAAAGCTGAGGAAATAGGGAAAAAAAATCCAAGCCAACTTAAACACACCCCTCCCAATAATTAGTGTCCTCTTCATGGCAAATAGATGGAGAAACAGTGGAAACAGTGTCAGACTTTATTTTGGGGGCTCCAAAATCACTGCAGATGGTGACTGCAGCCATGAAATTAAAAAACGCTTACTCCCTGAAAGAAAAGTTATGACCAACCTAGATAGCATATTCAAAAGCAGAGACATTACTTTGCCAACAAAGGTCCGTCTAGTCAAGGCTATGGTTTTTCCAGTGGTCATGTATGGATGTGAGAGTTGGATGGTGAAGAAAGCTGAGTGCCGAAAAATTGATGCTTTTGAACTGTGGTGTTGGAGGAGATTCTTGAGAGTCCCTTGGACTGCAAGGAGATCCAACCAGTCCATTCTGAAGGCGATCAGCCCTGGGATTTCTTTGGAGGGAATGATGCTAAAGCTGAAACTCCAGTACTTTGACCACCTCATGCGAAGAGTTGACTCGTTGGAAAAGACTCTGATGCTGGGAGGGATTGGGGGCAGGAGAAGAAGGGGACGACCGAGGATGAGATGGCTGGATGGCATCATGGACTCAATGGACGTGAGTCTGAGTGAACTCCGGGAGTTGGTGATGGACAGGGAGGCCTGGCGTGCTGTGATTCATGGGGTCACAAAGAGTCGGACACGACTGAGCAACTGAAATGAACTGAACTGAACTGAATAATTATTCTAAAAAGAATAAAATGCAGTGAAAAAGAGCTATAAAGAACAAGGGAGAGAGAGAGAGAGAATGGTTGGAGAAGTAAAATAAACAAAAATCACTTGGAGAGCAGCAGAACAAAAAGACAGAGATGAGATTCATTGAGCGCTGCTATGTTCTAGTCTCTGATGATAAACAGCAGACAGAATCCAAAGGGCTTGCATTTGAGAGACTCCCAAGAAGAGAAACAGGTGGGGAAGAAGGTACAGAATACCTGGGTGGACCAGTCCAGTAGGTTCAATGTTCGACTGATAGGGGTTTCAGAAAAAGAAGGCCAAAATGAAGAGGGAAGGAAATAGACAAAAAGTTAATACAAGAAAATTTCACAGACTTGAGGGACATGAATGTCTGAAATAAATGATCTGAACTTCTGCGTTGGCCCAAGATGGAGCAACAGGGAATAAGTTTACTCTCCCGTCTGTAACACCTGAAAAGCCAGGCAAAACATGTGAAACAATAAAGTTCAGATGTTAGGAATCAGGCAGCACAGGGCAATGATCCCTGAGAGAAGAGGAAGCTATGAGCTCTGCAGTTGTCCCCGCCTACTGCCTGGAGTGAGTTTTCAGGCCACAGGACAGGGAAGGGTAACTCAAGTAGAGTTAAATTTTAGTAAATTTATACGGTTGTGTACCTGAGATGGCAGGTTTAAACTCAACCATTTCAATAATTGCAACCAGCATACATGGTCCAGGGCTTCCCTGGCGGCTCCGTGGTCAAGAATCTGCCTGCCAATACAGGAGACCTGGGTCTATCCCTGGGTTGGGAAGATCCCCTGGAGAAGGAAATGGCAACCCATGACAGTATTCTTGCCTGGGAAATCCCATGGACAGAGGAGCTTGGCTGGTTAAGGCCCATGGAGTTGCAAAAGAGTAGGACACAACTTAGTGACTAAACGACAGCAGATAAAAGGAAAGACTCAACTATATGCTGTCTATAGGAAGCCCACTTAAAGACACAAGCAGATAAAAAGTAAAAAGATATACCATGCTAACACTAATCAAAAGAATGCTGAAATGGCTATATTAATATAGGATATGTCATGCTAATACTAATCAAAAGGGCTATATTAACGTCTGATAAAATAAATTTCAGAACAAAGATCATCACAAAGGATTAAGAGGGCCATTTCATAACGATAATAGGGTCATTTCAATGAGAGGACGTGTTAGTTGCTCAGTTGTGTCCGACTCTGTATGACTCCATGGACTGTAGCCCACCAGGCTCCTCTCTCCATGAGATTCTCCAGGCAAGAGTACTGGAGTAGGTCGCCATTCTCTTCTCCAGCAGATCTTCCAGACCCAGGAATCGAAGCCAAGTTTCCTGCGTCATAAGCAGATAATTTTTTAATTTAACTATAGTTGATTTACAATATTATGTTAGTTTCGGATGTTTGACTTCAGGTTGTTTTCCATTATAGGTTTTTACAAGATATTAAATATTGTTTATACAGTGAATCCTTACTGTTTATTTTACATGTAGTGGTGTGTACCTATTAATCCCATATTCCTAATTTATCTCTCTGCCTCCTCTTTCCCCTTGGTAACCATAAGTTTGTTTTCTGTATTTGTGAGTTTGTTTCTGTTTTGTAACTAAGTTGATTTGTATTACTTTTTCAGATTCTACATATCAGTGATATCACACAATATCTGTCCTTCTCTGTTTGACCATCTCAAGGTCTGTTCAGTTGCTACAAACGGCAATGTTTCATCCTCTTTCATGGCTGGGCAATATTCCATTGTGTATGTATCCACTCTGTCTTCTTTATCGGTTCACCCGTTTATGGACATTTAGATTGCTTCCATGTCTGGGCTGTTGTAGGCAGTGCTGCTATGAACATTGGGGTATATGTATCTTTTTAAAAAATATTTATTCATTTCTCCTTGACTGCGCTGGGTCTTGATTGCAGTACACGGTATCTTCACTGAGGAGCGTGGACTTCTGTCTAGTTGTGGCACACAGGCTCCAGAGCGCGTGGCCTCTGTGGTTGGCGGCAGGCAGGCTTAGTTGTCCCACGGCATGTGGGATCTTAGTTCCCCAACCAGGGATGGGACCTGAGTCCCTTGGGAGGTGGATTCTGAACCACTGAACCACGGGGGATATCCCTGAGGTATATGTATCTTTTTAAATTAGAGTTTTCATCTTTTCTGGATATATGCCCAGGAGTGGGATTGCTGGATCATACGGTAATTCTATTTTTAGTTTTGAAAGGAACCTCCATTCTGCTTTCCATAGTGGCTACACCAACTTACTTTCCCACAAGTAGTTTAGGAGGGTTCCCTTTTTCTCACACTCTCTCCAGCATTTTTTATTTGTAGACTTTTTGATGATGATCCTGACTGGTGTTAGGTGATACCTCATTGTAGTTTTGATTTTCATTTCTCTAATAATTAGTGATGTGGAGCATATTTACATATGCCTGTTAGCCATCTGTATGCCTTCTTTGGAGAAATGTCTACTTAGGTCTTCCGAAGAGGACATAATTCTAAAGGTTTATTTGCAAAGCTTCAAAATACATAAATGAAATACTGATAGAAATAGGCATTTATAAGTACAGTCAGAGATTTAAACATTCTTCTCTCAGCAAGTGATGAAATGAGAGAAAATCAGTAAGAATATAGAAGGTTTGACCAGTACTGTTAACTAATTTGACATATACACATAATACATATTTATATTATGCTTGGGCTTCCTGGGTGGCTCAGTTGGTAAAGAATTTTTCTGCAATGCAGGAGACCTGGGTTCAGTCCTTAAATTGGGAAGATCCCCTGGAGAAGGAAATGACAACCCATTCCAGTATTCTTGCCTAGAGAATTCCATGGACAGAGGAGCCTGGCTGGCTATAGAACATGTGGTCACCAAGAGTTGGACACCACTAAGTGACTACCACTTTCTTCATATTTATATTATATAGTTTTCTATGTGAGTATTAAAAGACGCTTGCTCCTTGGAAGAAAAGCTATGACAAACTAACTAGACAGGACATTAAAAAGCAGAGACATTACTTTGCCAACAAAGGTCCATATAGTCAAAGCTATGATTTTTCCGGTAATCATATATGAATGTGAGAATTGGACCATAAAGAAAGCTGAGCGCTGAAGAATTGATGCTTTTGAACTGTGGTGTTGGAGAAGATTCTTGAGAGTCCTTTAGGCTACAAGGAGATCAAACCAATCAATCCTAAAGGAAATCAATCCTGAATCATTGGAAGGACTGATGCTGAAGCTGAAGCGCCAGTACTTTGGCCACCTGACGTGAAGAGCTGACTCATTAGAAAAGACCCTGATGCTGGGAAAGATTGAAGGCAGGAGGAGAAGGGGACGACAGAGGATGAGATGGTTGGATGGCATCACTGACTCAGTGGACATGAATTTGAGCAAACTCTGGAAGATGGTGAAGGCAGGGAGACATGGTGTGCTGCAGTCCATGGGGTCGCAAAGAGCTGGACATGACTGAGCCACTGAAAAGCAACAGCGTGCGCACTGTTATGTTATCTGTGGAAATGATTATTTCTTCCTTTTTAATCCTTATACCTGTTATATAATTTTCTTGGGTTATTGCGTTGACTAGAATTTCCAGTACAATATTAAGTAGTGGTGATAGAGACATCCTTGTCGTGTTTTCTTATCTCAGAAGTAGGCTTTTGATAGTTTGGCATTTATCAGATTAAGGAAATTTTCTTCTCTTCCTACTTGCTAAGAGTTTGTTTTTTTTTTTTAAAGATCATGTAGAATTTTTTCAAGTTCTTATGCATCTACTGAGATAATCAGGTGGGTTTTGTACTTTTTTCTGATAAACAGATAAGTAACTATTTGATTTTCTAATGTTAAATAAGTCTTGTATTCCTGGAATAAACCCAATTTGGTAGGTATGTATTATTCTTTTATATATTATTACATTGGCTATGCTAATATTTGGTTTAAATTTTTTCCATTTCTGTTCAACAGAGAGACTGATTTGTATTTTTCTTTTCTTTGTAATATCTCTATCATGTTTCAATATCAAGGTTATAATAGCCTTATATAATGGATTGGGAACTGCCTCTTTTCTTTCCCATTTTGGAAGAGTTTCTTGAATAAGTTTTATATCTCTCTTTAAATATTTGGAAGAATTTACTAGTGAAGCCATCTGGGCCTGGGGTTTTCTTTGTGACTAGGCTTTCAATTACTGATTCAATTTCCTTCATGGATATGGAACTAGGCAGATTTTAAAATTTATTCTTGTTTCAGTTTAGGTAAGTTGTGCTTTTTAAAGAACTTTCTCATTTTTTCCAAAATTACAAATTTAGTCATATAGTAATTAATAACATCCTCATTATCTTTTTAAAACTTTTTAGTGGAGGCACAACATGCAAAGTGGACACATCTTACAGCTTGATGAACTTTTCCCTTGGTATATGGTGTAATCACTCCCAGATAAAGATGTAGAACTTTTAAATTTATTTATTTTTTTGGCCACATGCTGCGCAGTGTGTGAGATTTTAGTTCCCTGACCAGGGATTGAACCTGGGCCCTCTGCAGTGAGAGGATGATGTCCTAATCACTGGATACCCTGGGAATTCCCTTCTTTTTTGTTATATCCACTAGTTCATTTTATTATTTCCGTTCAGTTCAGTTCAGTTGCTCAGTCATGATCGACTCTTTGTGATCCCATGGACTGCAGCATGCCAGGCTTTCCTGTCCATCACCAGCTCTTGGAGCATGCTCAAACTCATGTACATCAAGTCGGTGATGCCATCCAACCGTCTCATCCTCTGTTGTCCCTTTCTCCTCCCGCCTTCAATCTTTCCCAGCATCAGGGTCTTTTCCAATGAGTCAGTTCTTCGCATTAGGTGGCCGAAGTATTGGAGTTTCATTAGCATCAGTCCTTCCAACGAATATTCAGGACTGATTTTCTTTAGGATGGACTAGTTGGATCTCCTTGCAGTCCAAGGGACTCTCAAGAGTCTTCAACACCACAGTTCAAAAGCATCAGTTCTTCTGCGCTCAGCTTTCTTTATAGTCCAACTCTCACATCCATACATGACTACTGGAAAAACCATAGCTTTGACCAGATGGACCTTTGCTGGTAAAGTAATATCTCTGGTTTTTAATATGCTGTCTAGGTTGGTCATAGCTTTTCTTTCAAGGAGCAAGTGTCTTTTAACTTCATGGCTGCAATCACCATCTGCAGTGATTTTGGAGCCCCCCCAAAATAAAGTATCTCACAGTTTCCATTGTTTCCCCATATTTGCCATGAAGAGATGGGCCTGGATGCCATGATCTTAGTTTTCTGAATGTTGAGTTTTAAGCCAACTTTCTCACTCTCCTCTTTCAGTTTCATCAAGAGGCTCTTTAGTTCTTCTCAACTTTCTGCCATAAGGGTGGTGTCATCTGCATATCTGAGGTTATTGATATTTCTCCTGGCAATCTTGATTCCAGCTTGTGCTTCATCCAGCCCAGCATTTCTCATGATGTACTCTGCATATAAGTTAAATAGCAGGGTGACAATATACAGCCTTGACATACTCCTTTCCCGATTTGGAACCAGTCTGTTGTTCTATGTCTAGTTCTAACTGTTGCTTCTTGACCTGCATACAAATTTTTCAGGAAGCAGGTCAGGTAGTTTGGTATTCCCGTCTCTTGAAGAATTTTCCACAGTTTGTTGTGATCCACACAGTCAAAGGCTTTGGTGTAGTCAATAAAGCAAAATGTTTTTCTGGAACTCTCTTGCATTTTCAATGATGCAGCGGATGTTGGCCATTTGATCTCTGGTTCCTCTGTTTTCTAAATCTAGCTTGAACATCTGGAATTTCATGGTTCATGCACTGTTGAAGCCTGGCTTGGAGAATTTTGAGCATTACTTTACTAGCATGTGAGATGAGTGCAATTGTGCAGTAGTTTGAACATCCTTTGGCATTGCCTTTCTTTGGGATTGGAATGAAAACGGACCTTTTCCAGTCCTGTGGCCACTGCTGAGTTTTCCAGATTTGCTGGCATATTGAGTGCAGCACTTTCACAGCATCATCTTTTAGGATTTGAAACAGCTCAGCTGGGATTCCATCACCTCCACTAACTTTGTTTGTAGTGATGCTTCCTAAGGCCCACTTGACTTTGCATTCCAGGATGACTGTCTCTAGATGAGTGATCAAACCATCATGGTTATCTGGGTCATGAAGATCTTTTTGGTACAGTTCTTCTGTGTATTCTTGCCACTTCTTCTTAATATCTTCTGTTTCTGTTAGGTCCCTACCATTTCTGTCCTTTATTGTGCTCATCTTTGGATGAAATGTTCCCTTGATATCTCTCATTTTTCCTGAAGAGATCTCTAGTCTTTCCCATTCTGTTGTTTTCCTCGATTTCTTTGCATTGATCGCTGAAGAAGGCTTTCTTATCTCTCCTTGCTGTTCTTTGGAACTCTACATTTAAATGGGTATCTTTCCTTTTCTCCTTTGCCTTTAGCTTCCCTTCTTTTCTCAGCTGTTTGTAAGGCCTTGTCAGACAACCATTTTGCCTTTTTGCATTTCTTTTTCTTGGGAATGGTCTTGATCACTGCCTCCTGTACAATGTCACGAACCTTCAACCATAGTTTTACAGGCACTCTGTCTATCAGATCTAATCCCCTGAATCTATTTCTCACTTCCATTGTATAATTGTAAGGAATTTGATTGAGGTCATACCTGAATGGTCTAGTGGTTTTCCCTACTTTCTCCAATTTAAGTCTGAATTTGGCAATAAGGAATTCATGATCTGAGCCACAGACAGCTCCCGGTCTTGTTTTTGCTGACTGTATAAAGCTTCTCCATCTTCGGCTGCAAAGAGTATAATCAGTCTAGTTTTGGTATCGACCATCAGGTGATGTCCATGTGTAGAGTCTTCTCTTGTGTTGTTGGAAGAGGGTGTTTGCTATGACCAGTGCATTTATTATTTAGATTCCACATATTGATGATACCATACAGTATTTGTCTTTCTTTGTCTGACATTTCATTTAACATAACACCCTCCAAGTCCATCCATCTTGCTGCAAATGGCAAAATTTCATTCTTTTTTTATGGCTGAGTAGTAATCCATTGTATATATATCCCACAGCTTTTTTATGTATTCATCTGTTGATGGACACTTTCGTAGCTTCCATATCTTGACAGTTGTAAATAATGGTGCTATGAACACTGAAGTATGTATATCTTTTCAAATTAGTGTTTTGTATTTTCTGGAAATATGCCCAGGAGTGAAATTGCTGAGTCATATATTAGTTCTATTTTTAGTTTTTTTGAGAAACCTCCATTTTGTTTTCCACAGTGGTTGCACCAATTTACATTCTCACCAATAGTAAATGAGGGTTGGTCCATATTCTTTTGAATCTGGTTTCTTTCACTTACCATTATGTTTGTGAGATTCACCCATTTTATTTTATGCAGCAAAATTTCGTTCATTTTCATTGTTGTATAACATTTCATTGCATGAGTGTTATACATTTATCCATTCTACTGTTGATGGACACTTGTCTTTTTTTTCCCAGTTTTTGGCTCTACATTTTTTTTACTAGAAATATACATTCATATTTCTCATGTATCTAGGAGTGGAGTTGCTACATCATAGGGTAAGCTATGTTTATCTTTCACGAAAGTTGTCAAGTAGATTTCCAGAGTGATTATGTCAATTCACACTCCCATCATAAATTCTAAGTTTTAAAAATTTTAGCCATACTTGCAAATGTGCATTGGTATTTCAGTGTGGTAGTGACTTGCATTTTCCTGATGCCTAGTGATTTGAGCACTTTTCCATATGTATCTGTTGATATTTGAATATTCTTCTTTTAAAATGTATTCAGGTGTTTTTTTTTTTAATTGGCTTGCTTGATTTTTAAAAGTAATTAGTAAGAATTGTTCATGTGTTCTGGGGTTTGCGTTGTCAGCTTTCTTTATGGGGTCTTTTTATTTTTCAAATGTATTTATTTATTTAGGACTACACTGGGCCTTCATAGCTGCTTGAGGGCTTTCTCTAACTGCAGTGAGCGGGGGCTACTCTCTAGGTGAGGTGCACAGGCTCCTCATTAAGATGACTTCTTTCGTTGTGGAGCATGGGCCCTAGGCACACAGGCTTCAGTTGTTGTGGGTCGTGGGCTCCAGTGTGCTGGCTCAGTAGTTGTAGTTCACGGATTTAGTCGCTCTGTGGCATGTAGGATCTTCCTGGACCAGGGATCGAACCCGTGTCTTCTACATTAGCAGGTGGATTCTTAACCACTGGACCACCGGGGAAATCCTATGATATCTTTTGATGCACAGAGTTAAAAATTTATTTTTATTAACTTTTTTTTGGCTGCACCATGCAGCATGTAGGATCCTAAGGTCCTTGACTAAGGATTGAACCCACGCATCCTGCACTGGAAATGTGGTATCTTAACTGCTGGACCATCAGAGAATTCCTGAGGTTTTTAATTTAAGTGAAGTCAAACATATCATTGCTTCATTTGATCTCTAGTGTTTATTGTGCCTTGATTAAGAAATATTTGCCTTCCCCAAAGCCATGTAAATTCCTTTCTAAAATCTTTTTTTTTTTTTTCAGAAGCTTTATTTGTTTTCTCTTCTGCGTGTATATCTATGATCCATCTCAAGTAAAATTTTGGATATGTTAGAGGTAGGAGCCAAAGTTTCATTTTTCCTATGTGGATATTACACTAGCACAATTTATTGAAAAGTACCATCTTTTCTCCCACTGAATTGCAGCTGTGCCTTTGCTGGTTATTAGATAATGGTATATGTGTTGGTCTGTTTCTGGGCTATATTCTGTACCAATGGTCTATTTGCCTACCCTTGTGCTAATATATTACTGTAGATTTATCTATCATCTATCTTTTTTTTAAATTAAATTTTGGTCGTGCTGGGTCTTCGCTGTCGTGCACAGGCTTTCTCTAGTTTCGGTGAGTGGGACTCCTCTTCTCTGGGGTGCACAGGCTCCCCATTGCGGTGGCTTCTCTTGTCGCAGAGTCTGGGGGCTCTTGGCACTCGGGCTTCAGCAGCTGTGACTCTCCGGCCCTAGCGCACAGGCTCAGCAGTTGTGGCACACCGGCTTCAGTTGCCCGCAGCATGTGACATCTTCCCAGACCAGGGGTGGAAGCTGTGCCCCCTGTATGGGCAGGCGGATTCTCACGCAGAGGACCACCAGGGAAGCCTTCTTTATCGCTTATAATAAGTGCTGCTACCCGATCCTGTAAGTCTTTCAACTCTGCACTTCAAGATTTCCTTGGTTGATCTAGTGCCTTTGCCTTTCCATGTAAATTTTGAATCAATTGGTCAATATCTTCAAGAAGAAGTCCTTTCAGGATTTTGACTGGTATTTCATTCAATTTACTCAAAATTAAGAGAATAATTGACATCTTTACAATATTGAATCTCCTGATTGTTAACATGGTATTGCTAGTTAGGTCTTCTTTCATTTCTCAGACCAGTTACTACTTTTCATCAGTATTTTGCACATCTTTTGTTATGTTTATTCCTACATATTTGATTTTTATGTTGTACTTTCTGTTAAAATCTATTTTCTAATTATTTATTGTTAGTATATAGAAAATTAATTGATTGGATATTGATCTTATTAATTCTACTTATCAGTTCTAATAGTTTATCTACAGGTTTGGTTAGATTTTCTACATACAAAGTTATATCATCTATTAATTACAGTTTTGCTTTTTTCATTCCTTCATATCCTTTCCTTGCCTAATTGCACTGGCTAAAATCCAATGTCATGTGGAATAAATGCCTTGTTCTTAAATTAAGAGAAGAACTTTCAATATTTTTCATTAAGTATGAAGCTAATTGTAATTTTTTTAACCAATGGTTTTGAGCTCCTTGAGTGAGTGGAAGTCGCTCAGTCGTGTCCGACTCTTTGTGACCTCATTGACTATTCAGTCCACGGAATTCTCCAGGCCAGAGTACTGGAGTGAGTAGCCTTTTCCTTCTCCAGGGGATCTTCCCAACCCAGGGATCGAACCCAGGTCTCCCACATTGCAGGCAGATCCTTTACCAGCTGAGCCACCAGGGAAACCTAATACTGCAGTGGGCAGCCTATCCCTTCTCCAGGGCATCTTCCCAACCCAGGAACCGAACCCGGGTCTCCTGCATTGCAGGTGGATTCTTTACCAAATGAGCTATTGTATCCTAAAACAATTTGTACATAATTGACATGCTACTTATATATATGATTAAACTTTTATTGAAGCCTAATTTGTAATAAAATGCACAGATTTTCAAGTATATAGTTTTGACAAAGTATATATCTCTCATATGTGTATCACTACCTCCAATTAAAAAGTAGAACATTTCCATCACCCTGGTAAGTTCCCTTATGCCCCATTTTCAGTTAATCTCCAGGGGAGGACTTTGCTGGTGATCCAGTGGTTAAGAATCTACCTTGTGATACAGGGGACACCAGTTCAATCCCTGGTCAGGAAATTTCCCACATGCTGCGGGGCAAGCCAGTGTGCGACAACTACTGAAGCCTGTGCGCCCTAGACCCTGCGCTCTGCAACAAGAGAAATACGCAAACTGTGGCTGGAGAGTAGTCCCTGCTCACCGCAACTGGAGAAAGCCTGCATGCAGCAACAAAGACCCCAAAATAAATAAGTAAATAAAATAAAACAATAAAAAGAACTAAAAAATGTTCAAAAGAAACTGCTGTTCTTATCCTTCTCCCCACAGGTTGAAACTTGCCTATTTTAGAACCTCATATAAATGGAATCATTCAATATGTACTCTCTGTGTCCGGCCTTTTTACTAATCATAATATTTAGAAATTGATCATATTCTTGCATGCAACAGTAATTAATTCCTTTTTATTGATGAGTACTTTTACATCTTATGAATTTCTCACAGTTTATTCACTTACCTGTTGATGAACCTTGAGTTGATTCCAGTTTGGGGCTATTCTGAATACAGGTGCTATGAACATTCTTGTACAAGCCTTTGTGTCGACATATGTTTTCAGTCCTCTTGGATAAGATCTAGACATGCTGGGTTAGAGCTGACATATGTTTATTTCACCAACTATTTTCCAAACTGGTTGTACTATTTTACATGTAGGAGAGTTCTAATCATTTGCATCTTCTCAATATGTGGTATTTTCAGACTTTAATTTTAGTTATTTTGATATGCATACTGTTGTGCTTTTAGTTTGAATTTCACTGGTGACTGAGGACCTTGAACATTTTTTCATTTGCTTATTAGCAATTCCAGTATCTTTCATGAAGTGCTTCTTCTTTTGCCTATTTGAAAAATGGATTGTTTGTCTTTCTTATTACTGAGTTATGCAACTTATTTACTTATTCTGTATGTAAATTTTAGATCAGATATATGTTATGGTTATTTTCATAATCATTTCATCACTTAGTGGCTTAGTTTTTATTTGGATGATATCCTTATTTGGTGAACAGAAATTAAAATTTTTTAAGAATATTTTTTTATTTGGCTGTGCCAGGTCTTAGTGTGGCACACAGAATCTTCGATCTTGGTTGTGGAATGCGGGATCTTTAGTTGTGGTAGGCGAACTCTTAGTTGCGGCATGTGGGGTCCAGTTCCCTGACCAGGGATGGAACCCGGGCTCAGTGCATTGGGAGTGTACAGTCTTAGCCAGTGGACCACCAAGGAAGTCCCAGAAATTTTAATGAAATCCATTTTATCATTTTTTTTCTCTTTTATGGTCAGGACTTTTTGTCCTAAGAAAATTTGTCCTACTCTGAGGCTTCAAAAATATTTTTCTCTGTCTTTCTGTAGAAGCTTTATAGTTTTAGCTTTTGATATTTTGGTTTATGACCTATTTTGAATTAATCTTCGTGCATGGTGTGAGGTGAGGGCTGGGGCTTATTTCATTGTTTCAGCATCAGAACTTTCATTCTCCCATTGAATTCCCTTTATGGCTTGTCAAAAACTGATTTTCATCATATGTCTATGAACATGCTGTTCCACTGATCTGTCTATCCTACACTACTACTACACTATCTTAATTGTTATATCTTTATAGTAAGTCTTAAAATCTGATAGTGTAAGTTTTCTAAGTTTGTTGTTCAAAATTGTTTTGATTATTTTAGGTCCTTTGCATTTCCCTACACATGATAGAATCAGTTTGTCAATTTCTATTTTTAAAAATCTGCCAAGATTTTGTTTATGATGGCACTGAATCTATCGCTCAACATAGGAATCATGACACCTTAACAATGTATCTTCCAGTCTATGAACATGAGGTGTCTCTTTATTTGTCTTTTATTTCTTTAAGTAATATTTTGTATTTTTGGTGTAGAGATCTCACACATTTTCCATGAAATTTGTTAGTATTTTATGTTTTTTTTATATTGTCAATGGTATTTTTAAATTTTAATTTTCCTGCTGTCAGCTTGTAGAAAGACAACTGATTTTTGTATGTTGACAATGTTGTTGCTAAGTTCACTCATCAGCTCTAATAGTGTTTGTAGATGCCTTAGGATTTTGTGTGTACACAATCATGATGTATACACGTCCAGATTTATTTCCTCTCCAATCATTTCTTCAAGTTGTTTTCCTTCTTTATTGAGCTAGCTAGGATAATGTTGAGATAGAAGAAATAAAAGGAGATCTCCTCATTTCTTCCAAATACTAGGGAAAAAGCACTCAATATTGCGCCATTTAATATGATCTCAACTATAGGGGTTTTCCTGAGACAATGGTTGTCAAATTGAGGAAATTTCCTTTTATTTCAGTTATCTAGGAGTTTTAAAGTTCATGAATGGGTATGACATTTTGTCAAGTGCTTTTTCTGAGCCTATCGAAAATGGTCAGGTAGTTTTTCTACTTTATTTTGTTAATATGATGAGTTACATAGGTTGATTTTGGAATAACAAACCAACTTTCATTGCTGGACAAAACTGCATTTGGTCATTACTATGAATAATGATAATAAATAAAAACGAATTTGCTTTGGTATTTTTGTGGAGGATTTTTGTGTCTCTGTTTATTAGAGATATTGGCCATAACTTGCCTGTCTTGTAAGAAGCTTATCAGATTTTGGTACCAAGGTTATTCAAGTCTCAGACTATGAGATGAGAAATGTTCCTTTTTTCTCTATTTTCTGAGTTTGGGTAAGGTGGTGTATGTCTTGCTTAAATGCTTGGAAGAATTCTCCAGAAAAGCCATCTGGCCCTGGAGTTATCTCTGTGGAAAGAGTTTAAATGAAGAATTCAGTTTCTTTACTAGATGTAGGCCTCTTGTAACCTCAAAATTTAGAGTATTCTTTTGATATTTTTGGATATTCCTGTGACAGTTTTGGTAAGTTGTGGCTTTTTCTTTTGGAGGAATTTTCCCATGTTACTAAAATGTTAAAATGTTGACATGAGGTTGTTTTTAATATCCTTATATTATTTTTTAACATCTGTAGGGTCCATAGTAATATTTTCATTTTTATTCCTAATATTACTTATTTGTGATACTCCCCCCACCACAGTTGTTTTTTTTTAATCAGTTTTAGTGGTCTTTTCAAAGAACCAAATATTTGATTTTTGTTGACTTTTTTATTGCATTTTTTTTTTCTATTTTGTTGATTTATACTCTTGTCTGTACCATTTTCTTTCTTCTGCTTTTTTCTGGAAGGGTGGTTAATTGCTGTTTTTTTTTTTCTAAAGGTTTTTTAAATAGAAGCTTGTCATTGATTTTTATCTTTTATGCTTTTCTAATATATAAATTTAAGTCTATACATTTCTCTTTAAGCATGGTTTTAGCTGTATCCCATTATGGTTCAGTTAAAAATATTTTGTAATTTTCATTGTGGTTTCTTCTTTGGCTCCATTGGTTATTTAGACGCTTATTAATTAGTTTCTAAACTTTGGTAGAGGGAGGTTTCTAGTTATCTTTCAGTTACTAATTTCAATTTCACTGAGTTCAAAGAATACACTACATAACTTGAAATTTGTTAAGACTTGTTTTATGGCCCAGAATATAGGCAATTTCGTTAAGTGTGAAAGTTGATATTTGAGAAGAATGTGCCTTCTGTAGTTGGTGAGTGAGTGAGTGAGTGAAGTCGCTCAGTCGTGTCCGACTCTTTTCGACCCCATGGACTGTAGCCTACCAGGCTCCTCGGCCCATGGAATTCTCCAGGCAAGAATACTGAATTGGGTTGCCATTTCCTTCTCCAGGGGATCTTCCCCACCCAGGGATCGAACCTGGGTCTCCTGCATTGTAGGCAGATGCTTTACTATAGCTTCCTCTTTTTTTAATCAGCTCAGTTCAGTTCAGTCACTCAGTCATGTCCGACTCTTTGTGACCCCACGAACTGCAGCACGCCAGGCTTCCCTGTCCATCACCAACTCCCGGAGTCTACCCAAACCTATGTGCATTGAGTTGGTGATGCCATCCAACCATCTCATCCTCTGTCATCCCCTTCTCCTCCTGCCCTCAATCTTTCCTAGCATCAGGGTCTTTTCCAATGAGTCAGCTCTTCGCTGACTCAGGTGGCCAAAGTATTGGAGTTTCAGCTTCAACATCAGTCCTTCCAATGAACACCCAGGACTGATCTCCTTTAGGATGGACTGGTTGGATCTCCTTGCAGTCCAAGGGACTCTCAAGTGTCTTCTCCAACACCACAGTTCAAAATTCTTCTGTGCTCAGCTTTCTTTTGAAAAGAAACTGACTCTCACATCCGTACATGACCACTGAAAAAACCACAGCCTTGACTAGACGGACCTTTGTTGACAAAGTAATGTCTTTGCTTTTTAATATGCTGTCTAGGTTGGTCATAACTTTCCTTCCAAGGAGTAAGCGTCTTTTAATTTCATGGCTGGAATCACCATCTCCAGCGGTTTTGGAGCCTAGAAAGATAAAGTCACCCACTGTTTCCCCTGTTTCCCCATCTATCTTTTTTTAATAGTAGTCTATAAATGTCAGGGAAATTCATTAATTATGTTGTTCAAATCATGCATTTCTCTACCAATTAAAAACATCTATTTGTTCTATCAGTTGCTGAGAGAAAGATGTTAAAAATATAAACTAAAATTGAAGGTTTAGCCATTTCTCCTTTAATTCTGTCAGATTTTGCTTTACGTATTTTGAAATTATATTGTTAGGTGCATATAAATTTAGGACTGTCAGATATTTCTGTTGGATTAACCCTTTTATCATCATAAAATGTACGTTTGTTTTCAGTAGTGCTACGTGGTGATGGACAGGGAGGCCTGGCGTGCTGCAATTCATGGAGTCGCAAAGAGTTGGACACGAATGAGGGACTGAACTGAACTGGACTAGTCATAAAATTTACTTTGTCTGATATATAAAAATATCTTAATCAAAATAAACACCAACTTTATTTTGGTTGGTGCTTGCATTGTATCTTTTTTCATCCTTTAACCTTTCTGTATTTTTATATTTAAGATATGTCTCTTGTAAATAGCATATAATTGGATTACTTGTTATAGTTTCACATCTGTCTCTTTTAACTGGAGTATTTAGCCCACTTACATTTCACGTAAGTACTAATATGTGTGTGTGTGTTGCTCAGTCATGTTCAGTTCTTTGTGATTCCATGGACTGTAGCCTGCCAGGCTCCTCTCTCCATGGATTTCCCAGGCAAGAATACTGGAGTGGGTTGCCATTTCCTACTGCAGGGGATCTTCCCAACCCAGGGATCAAACCCGAGTCTCTAGTGTCTCCTGCATTGACAGATGGATTCTGCACCACCTGGGAAACCCAAGTACTAATATAGTGAGGTTAAATCTTTCATAATCTATTTGTCTCCTACTTGGTCCTATATTCCCACTGGCAAAGGTCACAGATTGAAGTGTGAGGATTTGATTGGAGAAACATTTGAACAGAAACAGGAATACCAGTTAAGAGATTGAGGCAGTTGTTTGGGTGAATAAAAAGGGCAGCTTGGATTAGATTCATGGCAATAAGGTTAGAAGAGATGTGGACAAATTAGTTTTTACAGGTAAGAAATACAGAACTTAGTGACTGGATTTAGGTGTGGGGTGAAAGAGAATAAAGAATCAAAGAAGACTCTTAGATTTCTGGTGTAAGCAGCTTGGCAGATGGTAACTACCATTTAATTTAAAGATTCGGGAGGAGAGAGAGGATTAAGGGAAAAGATGATGAGATTGGTTTTAAGAGAGGCCTGGTATGCAGTTGAATATGGGCTTCCCTGGTAGCTTAGACAGTAAAGAATCTACCTGCACTGGAGGAGATCTGGGTTCGATCCCTGGGTCGGGAAGATCCCCCGGAGAAGGGAATGGCAACCCACTCTAGTATTCTTGCCTGGAGAATTCCATGGACAGAGGGGCCTGGTGGGTACAGTCCATGGGGTTACAAAGAGTCAGTCGCGACTGAGGGACTAACATTTTCACTTTCATGTAGGACTGGAGGTAACATCTGAGCTGGAGATATTTTTATAATATTTATTTATTTATTTGGCTGCACAGAGTCTTAGTTGTGGCATGTGGATCTTTCAGCTGCAGCATCTGGGACCTGGGCCCCCTTCATTGGGAATGCAGAGTCTTAGCCACCAGGGAAGTCCTGGAGCTGGAGATATTAAATTGGGAACTACGAGACTATGTGGTGGGCTTCCCTGGTGGCTCAGAGGTTAAAGCATCTGCCTCCAATGCGGGAGACCCGTCTTCGATCCCTGGGTCGGAAAGATCCCCTGGAGAAGGAAATGGCAACCCACTCCACTATTCTTGCATGGAGAATCCCATGGACTGAGGAGTCTGGTGGGCTGCAATCCATGGGGTCACAAAGAGTCGGACACGACTGAGTGACTTTACTTACTAGACTATGTGGTAATTAAAGCCACAGAATGTTAGGGAATGAGGATAGAAGCAGGAACTTGGAACAAAAACTTGAGGAACATCTAATATTTGAGTTGAGCCAAGGAAACTAAGAAAAAGTGGTCAAAGAGATAATAAAAGGAGAACCAAGAAAGTATAGTGTACGGGAGGCTGGGATGAGAGTATGTTTTAAGAAGAGCACAATAGGGACTTCCCTGGCAATCCAGTGGTTGGGAATTCGCCTTCCAGTGTAGGGGCATGGTTCGATGCCTGGTCAGGGAACCAAGATCCCACAGGCCTCAGGGCGCAGCCATAAGGTAAAGAAAAATAGAACTGGGCAATAGATAATTGCTGTATGCTGCTGAGATTTCAAATTAGATAGGAACTAGAACAACGGGGAATTCCCTGGTGGTTCAGTAGTTAGGACTCCGAAATTCCAGTGCAGGGAGCATAGGTTTGATCCCTACTTAGGGGAACTAAGATCCTGTATACTGCAGGGCACAGTCAAAAAAACAAACAAAAACGACTAAAACAGGTATTCTACAGAATTAGAAAGAGTAGTTTGATTGGAGTCGAGGGGAAGGGGAGGTGTGGCACAAGGCTGGAGTAGGTGGTGGAAGGGGAGGTGAGGAAAGAAGATACATTGAGATCACTACACCAGTCAGAACAGTCAGAATAGGCTAGGTTTTACTATGGCAAGAAACAACCCTCAAATTGCAGTAGGTTAAAGCAGAAACTGTCAACTTTTCCTGCCAAGGGTCACCTAGTAAATATTTTAAGATCTGCAAGCTGCAACGATTATCACAGGCTACAGAGACTATAATCTCTGTCACAACTTCTCAACTTGGCCATCGTAATGTAAGAGTAGCCAAAGTGCTAGCAAAAGGGTGTGGCTATGTCCCAACAAACCTATGTTTAGGGAAAATGGCAGCAGGGTGGGCTTGGCCAGTGGGCTGTAGTTTGCTGACCCCTGGATTAAAGAACTCTGCTGCTGCTGCTGCTGAGTCACTTCAGTCATGTCCAACTCTGTGAGATCCCATAGACAGCAGCCAAACAGGCTCCCCCATCCCTGGGATTCTCCAGGCAAGAACACTGGAGTGGCTTGCCATTTCCTTCTCCAATGCATGAAAGCGAAAAGTGAAAGTGAAGTCGTTCAGTCGGCTCTGACTCTTAGTGACCCCATGGACTGCAGCCTACCAGGCTCCTCCGTCCATGGGATTTTCCAGGCAAGAGTACTGGAGTGGGGTGCCACTTTCGCCTTCTCCGAAGAACTCTGAGGATCATTGAAAAGTGCTGCTCAGATGTCCTTCAGGTAAACCTGCCATGTGGAGCATAGTTGATGGACAGCCCCAGCTGCCACCCCTATGAATCCTTTGCTTTGTATTTAGATCATGTTTCCCCTCTGCTTCTCAGTCACTGGGGTACTAGTGCTGGCCGATTCCTGTGGGGTTTGGGACTCTTCTAATGGGTAATCCCTCCATCAGATTTCTGAAAGCTTCTCTTTCTGCCCAATCCTTCTTGCCTCTCGACGTGTCAGATTTTCCCTGTGGTCTGATGACTCTCCACGCCTACTGTGGCTCCTAACCCTTTCTCCTTCACAGGCATTTGCCCAGATAAATGTCTTACACATCTAGCCCTGTCAAGAATTCTGCTTTTTAGAGAATCTATCACAGCATCTTGGCTTGTTTCCTGCTTGGGCTTCGTGGCCATCATGGGTTGACACGAGGCTCTGATTCACAGCATTCTCACATCAACCCTGGTTGGATGGAGCCTCCATCAGCTAGATTACTGATGTTCACTCTGGCAGGGGGAATGGAACATGGAAAATTGTGCATTAGTTCTTAAAAGCATCCACCTGCAAAGTGTTAGTTGCTCAGTTGTGTCCACTGTTTGTGACCCATGGACTGCATGTAGCCTGCCAATCTCCTCTGTCCATGGAATTCTCCAGGCAAGAATGCTGGAGTAGGTAGCCATTCTCTTCTCCAGGGTATCATCCCAACTCAGGGATCAGACCCAGGTTTCCTGAATTTCAGGTAGATTCTTTACCACTGAGCCACCAGGGAAGCCCAAAGAATCCACTTGGGAGTAACACATGTAACTTCCATTCACCTTTCATTGGCCAAGGCAGGTGACATGGCGATCCCTAACTTCAAAGACTGGTGCGGTGGAATCTTACCATGTGCCAGGAAAAAAGAGACACTGTCCTCGTGACAACTGCAATCAGTCTTCTAAAAGTATAAGAAGTGGGAGACATGGAAAGTGCTTTAGAGATCAAGAGACCATCAAACATAGGAAGATTGTCAAACCATGTTCAGGCTCCATGTAACATCAAGAACCGTCCTTTCCTTTGGTCCCTGTCTTTTCAGCTGTGAGTTTTTGTCTACTAATACTCAGGTGCTTGGATGCAGGCATAGTGAAAGCAGAGAGTTGGATTCATTCATTTTTTTGATACTTTTTTTTTTAAAATGATGCCTCCACCTACTATCAGAGAAGGCAATGGCACCCCACTCCAATACTCTTGCCTGGAAAATCCCATGGACGGAGGAGCCTGGAAGGCTGCAGTCCATGGGGTCGCTGAGGGTCGGACATGACTGAGGGACTACACTTTCACTTTTCACTTTCATACATTGGAGAAGGAAATGGCAACCCACTCCAGTGTTCTTGCCTGGAGAATCCCAGGGACGGGGGAGCCTGTTGGACTGCCATCTTGGGGT
Source organism: Budorcas taxicolor (assembly GCF_023091745.1). NCBI lineage: Eukaryota > Metazoa > Chordata > Mammalia > Artiodactyla > Bovidae > Budorcas > Budorcas taxicolor. The sequence continues at coordinate 38,954,877 of NC_068928.1, read as the reverse complement.
CGCACAGAGTCGAACACGACTGAAGTGACTTAGCAGCCACCTACTAAGAAAGTGGGGGTTTTGTTTGTTTTGTTTAATTTTATGCCCCAAGCCTAGAACAATGATTGGTCAGTAAAGGTACTTAAGGGTTAAAAGTGGATTCCCTCTCATTGCCACTTTCTTCAGTTCAGTTCAGTTCAGTCGCTCAGTCGTGTCCGACTCTTTGCGACCCCATGAATCACAGCACGCCAGGCCTCCCTGTCCATCACCAACTCCCGGAGTTCACTCAGACTCATGTCCATCGAGTCCGTGATGCCATCCAGCCATCTCATCCTCTGTCGTCCACTTCTCCTCCTGCCCCTAATCCCTCCCAGCATCAGAGTCTTTTCCAATGAGTCAACTCTTCGCATGAGGTGGCCAAAGTACTGGAGTTTCAGCTTCAGCATCATTCCCTCCAAAGAAATCCCAGGTTTGATCTCCTTCAGAATGGACTGGTTGGATCTCCTTGCAGTCCAAGGGACTCTCAAGAGTCTTCTCCAACGCCACAGTTCAAAAGCATCAATTCTTCGGCGCTCAGCCTTCTTCACAGTCCAACTCTCACATCCATACATGACTACAGGAAAAGCCATAGCCTTGACTAGACAGAACTTAGTCGGCAAAGTAATGTCCCTGCTTTTGAATATGCTGTCTAGGTTGGTCATAACTTTTCTTCCAAGGAGTAAGCGTCTTTTAATTTCATGGCTGCAGTCACCATCTGTGGTGATTTTAGAGCCCCCCAAAATAAAGTCTGACACTGTTTCCACTGTTTCCCCATCTATTTCCCATGAAGTGATGGGACTGGATGCCATGATCTTCGTTTTCTGAATGTTGAGCTTTAAGCCAACTTTTTCACTCTCCTCTTTCACTTTCATCAAGAGGCTTTTTAGCTCCTCTTCACTTTCTGTCATATGGGTGGTGTCATCTGCATATCTGAGGTTATTGATATTTCTCCCGGCAATCTTGATTCCAGCTTGTGTTTCTTCCAGTCCAGCGTTTCTCATGATGTACTCTGCATAGAAGTTAAATAAGCAGGGTGACAATATACAGCCTTGACACACTCCTTTTCCTATTTGGAACCAGTCTGTTGTTCCATGTCCAGTTCTAACTGTTGCTTCCTGACCTGCATACAGATTTCTCAAGAGGCAGGCCAGGTGGTCTGGTATTCCCATCTCTTTCAGAATTTTCCACAGTTTATTGTGATCCACACAGTCAAAGGCTTTGGCATAGTCAATAAAGCAGAAATGGATGTTTTTCTGGAACTCTCTTGCTTTTTCCATGATCCAGCAGATGTTGGCAATTTGATCTCTGGTTTCTCTGCCTTTTCTAAAACCAGCTTGAACATCAGGGAGTTCATGGTTCACGTATTGCTGAAGCCTGGCTTGGAGAATTTTGAGCATTACTTTACTAGCATGTGAGATGAGTGCAATTGTGCAGTAGTTTGAGCATTCTTTGGCATTGCCTTTCTTTGGGATTGGAATGAAAACGGACCTTTTCCAGTCCTGTGGCCACTGCTGAGTTTTCCAAATTTGTTTGCATATTGAGTGCAGCACTTTCACAGCATCATCTTTGAGGATTTGAAATAGCTCAACTGGAATCCCATCACCTCCACTAGCTTTGTTTGTAGTGATGCTTTCTAAGGCCCACTTGACTTCACATTCCAGGATGTCTGGCTCTAGATGAGTGATCACATCATCATGATTATCTGGGTCGTGAAGATCTTTTTTGTACAGTTCTTCCATGTATTCTTGCCACCTCTTCTTAATATCTTCTGCTTCTGTTAGGTCCATACCATTTCTGTCCTTTATTGAGCCCATCTTTGCATAAAATGTTCCCTTGGTATCTCTAATTTTCTTGAAGAGATCTCTAGTCTTTCCCAATCTGTTGTTTTCCTCGATTTCTTTGCATTGATCACTGAAGAAGGCTTTCTTATCTCTTCTTGCTATTCTTTGGAACTCTACATTCAGATGCTTCTATCTTTCCTTTTCTCCTTTGCTTTTTGCCTCTCTCCTTTTCACAGCTATTTGTAAGGCCTCCCCAGACAGCCATTTTGCTTTTTTGCATTTCTTTTCCATGGGGATGGTCTTGATCCCTGTCTCCTGTACAATGTCATGAACCTCATTCCATAGTTCATCAGGCACTCTATCTATCAGATCTAGGTCCTTAAATCTATTTCTCACTTCCACTGTATAATCATAAGGGATTTGATTTAGGTCATACCCGAATGGTCTAGCGGTTTTGCCTACTTTCTTCAATTTCAGTCTGAATTTGGTAATAAGGAGTTCATGATCTGAGCCACAGTCAGCTCCTGGTCTTGTTTTTGTTGACTGTATAGAGCTTCTCCATCTTTGGCTGCAGAGAATATAATCAATCTGATTTCAGTGTTGACCATCTGGTGATGTCCATGTGTAGAGTCTTCTCTTGTGTTGTTGGAAGAGGGTGTTTGCTATGACCAGTGAGTTTTCTTGGCAAAACTCTATTAGTCTTTGCCCTGCTTCATTCTGCATTCCAAGGCCAAATTTGCCTGTTACTCCAGGTGTTGCTTGACTTCCTACTTTTGCATTCCAGTCCCCTATAATGAAAAGGACATCTTTTTTGGGTGTTAATTCTAAAAGGTCTTGTAGGTCTTCATAAAACCGTTCAACTTCAGCTTCTTTAGCATTACTGGTTGGGGCATAGACTTGGATAACTGTGATATTGAATGGTTTGCCTTGGAGACGAACAGAGATCATTCTGTCATTTTTTAGATTGCATCCAAGTACTGCATTTTGGACTCTTTTGTTGACCATGATGGCTACCCCATTTCTTCTGAGAGATTCCTGCCCGCAGTAGTAGATATAATGGTCATCTGAGTTAAATTCACCCATTCAAGTCCATTTTAGTTCGCTGATTCCTAGAATGTTGACGTTCACCCTTGCTATCTCTTGTTTGACCACTTCCAATTTGCCTTGATTCATGGACCTGACATTCCAGGTTCCTATGCAATATTGCTGTTTACAGCACTGAGCGCAGGTGCCACTTTCTTAGGGATTACAAATTGTGGTGTATGTGTCCTTCCAAACCTTTTTATATGCACAGACATATATTTAAAATTTAAAAACAGAACTTTATAGTTTTCTGAAACCCCTTCTTCAAAAAAACTGAGTAAATATATATTTTTTTGTTTTTTACATGCATGCATTGCTTTATTTACTTATTTCATTTATTTGGTTGCGCTGCGTCTTTGTTGCTGCATGTGGGCTTTCTCTAGTTGCAGAGAGCAGGGGCTACTCTCTAGGTACAGTGCACAGGCTTCTCCTTGCGGTCGCATGGACTTCAGTAGTTGCAGTACAGTGGCTCATTAGCTGTGGCTCGCAGACCCTAGAGTATGCAGGTTTCAGTAATTGCGACTTGAGGGCTCTAGAGCATGGGCTCCGTTGTTTCAAGGCATGTGGAATCATCCCGGACCAGGGATCGAACTTGTGTCTCCTGCCAATGCAGGGGATTCCTATCCACTGTGCCACCAGGGAAGTCCCTGAGTAAATATTTTAAAGGATAGATTCAATATTAGAATCGTTTGGTTTGCAAGGGACAGAAATGTAATTTAAATTGGCTTCAGCAGAAAAAGACATGGGCGGAAAGGCTTTATTTATTCACATACTAAAATCCTATGGACAGCTGACTTTAGGCCCAATTGGGTCCAGCTGCCCAAACTTTGTCTTCATGAATTTTTCACCAGTTCATGGCTTTGAGTTCCTTTGTTTGGCTTCTTGGATCAACTGTTCTATGTGAAGTCAAGATGGCCATTGATGTTCCAGACACACTCCACTGGCTCTTCTTTCCGGAAGACTGGAAAAGTCACAGGGTGTTCTCTAATTTGATCCTCGTTCTGATCACATGCCCTCCCCTAAACCATTCAATTTGCTTGAAGGAGGATGACTACACTGATTGATGAAGCTGAAGTTGCCTGCCTGGGACTGGGAGATGGAGCCAGCTCCACCTAAGGGGTCTGTGAATAGGAGAGGAGGGGTTCTCCAGAGAATGTTGGGTGGAGGGGGGCTGTTTCTAGCAGGAAGGGAAACAAGTGCCAGAAAGCTGAAACAACAGATTTCCATTAAAAGTGGAGTTGTTTTTCTCAAAGGATTTATTTCACATTTTGATGAGTACTAATAAATTGCCTCCAAAAGTGTTGTACCAGTTCATATTCCCACCAACAGCAATGTATGTATTCTTTTTTTATCCTTACTTATGTGAGCACTGAACATTATCAGCTGCATTAATTTTTTGCCAGTTTAATGGACAAAAATGGTAGTTCATTATTGTCTTAATTTGCATTTCCCTGACCCTAGTGAATATGAGCAACTTTTCTTATGCTTATTAGCCTTTTGTATTTAGTCTATAAATTGTCTTATTACTTTTGCCCTTCTTTTCAATTGGGTTTTCTAACTTTTTCTTACTGACTTACAGGAGCTTGTTGTATATTAAGGGTGGCAATTAACCTTATCTATGTCTTAAATGTTGCCAACACTCCCAGCTTAGCATTCAGTTTTTAACTTTGTGGGGCTTCTCACTGTAATCAAATCTGTTATATTTTTCCTTATGGTTTATGAATTTTATGTCTCATAGAAGTCCTTCCCATCCCCAAATTAAAAAAAAAAATCCTTCTATATTTCTTTTTGGTGCTTTTATAGTTTGACTCTTCATACTTGGATATTTAATCCATCTGGAATTCATTTTTATGTATGGATTTCACTTTTTTTTTCCATAGATAGATAGCCACTTGTTCTAGCACAGTCTCCTTTCCTTGTTGGTTTGAAATGCTGTTTTTATCCTGTGCTAAATTCCCATGTGGTGGGAGGGGGAGACTGAGGGACAACTCAGAAGATAAACTGAATGAGAGTGAGGGGGAGAGGGGGGTACAGGGTGAGTACAGGGCAAAGGTGTGAAACTGTGAAGCAGGGAGAGGAACATGATAGGGAAAGGGAGTCAGGTGTTTAGGTCAGTTGGGGGCACGTTACCTTGAAGCGTTCGTGGACATGAAGGACTTTTTAATAGAAAAACATAATAGAGGTTTATCTTATTATACAATATTCACCATACACAGACTGCTTCTGGATCTTTCTGTTGACCTATTTGCCTATTCAGGTACTTGGTCATTCTGAGACAGGCTGAGACCTGAGCCCTTTTGCTGCAGAGCTACAGTACTTGCGCCTGGACAAATGTCTCCTTGAGCAACAAAATACAAAGAAATTATAAGGGACTAAAAATAACTGCATGCATGCGCAGATAGGGCAAATTCTGGATAACAAGATACAAAAAGCTAAAAAAAAAAAAAAAAAAAAAAAAACCAACCCAACCACCACTTCTGAAGAGCTAGGAACAAAAGCAGAGTACTGTGAATGCCCCTTGCTCTCAACACCACCCAAGGGGTGGGCAAACCACCCAAGGAACCCCTCTGCACCAACCCCTAGACACACCCCAACCCCCTCCCCATATAGGGAACCAGCCTGCCCCCCTCCTTGGGGAGCGAGCAAGGGAAATTTTCTCTTGTTTTTGCTCCCCGCTGCTAGAGCAGGGGCCCCAAAAAAGCCTTGCCTGAATTTCTTGTCTGGCCTCTAATAAATTTCTATTGATTGAGGAAGGCTAAGACCCCTGGTCGGTGTCAATTCTACAAATGTTTGGATCTACTACGGATGAAGATAAATCTTGTTCTTACGGTAATAGCAACTGTTTGATGGTACATTTCGATTAGTGGTAATGCAAGCAATCTGCACCCAGCCCATTATCCACATTTTTAAAAAACATTTTTTCCTCTTGGTACTCATTTATCCTTCCAGATGAATTTTAGAGTTATCTTTCTAGTTTTCATCAAAGGAATTGGAATTTTAATCTGAAGTGCACTGGATTTATAGAGTAATTTGGAGAGAATTGACAGCTTTACCAAAGTTTTCTTCCATTGTAAGAAAGTGGCATACATCTCTCCATTTATTCAGGTCTTCTTGTATGTCCTCAGTAAAATTTATTCCTCTGTATTTCAGCTTTAATTGCTTTTATGAATAAAATCATTTTTCTAACATTTTAAAATTGGTTTTTGTCGGTAAAAAAGAAAGCTATTGATTTTTCTATATTTTTCTCTTAACTGGCCATTTTATTGAACTTGCTGATTAGATCTACAAGGCTTCAGTTGAATCATTGACTTTTCTAAGTAGATGATAATATAATCAGCTTGTAGTGATTATTTTACTCTTTTTCCAATATCTATATCTCATTTCTTTTTTCAGATTAACTCTTTTGTTTTATTTCTTTTTATTGACCTTTGTATAGCTTTATTGATGAATAATTGATAATACAAGGAAGTACTTGTATTTAAAATGTACACTTTGATAAGTTTTCATATATGAGTATACCTGTGAAGGGGCTTCTCTGATGTCTTAATGGTAAAGAATCCACCTGCCAATGCAGAAGTCTCGGGTTCGATCCCTGGGTCTGGAAGATCCCCTGGAGAAGGAAATAGCAACCCACTCCGGTATTCTTGCTTGGGAAATCCCAAGGACAGAGGAGAGTGGCTGGCTACTGTCCATGGGGGTCACAGAGAGTCAGATATAACTAAGAGACTAAATAGCAACACCACCTGTAAAGCTATCACCAAGTCAAGATAATGAGCATATCCATTGCCCCAAGAAGATTCCTTGTTTCCCCTTTTAATCTCTTGCTCTTACTGTCCTCTACCTTTTCCTCACATCTGTATGTAACCACAGATGTGTTATCTGTCCCTATAGATTAGTTTGCATTTTCCAGATATTATTAATTCATGGAATCATACAGGACATACTGTTTGTTGCCTGGCTTCTTTCATGTAGCATAATCATTTTGAGATTCATCTATGTTGTTGTGTGTATCAACAGTCCATTGCTTCTTGTTGCTGAGTAGTATTCCATGGTATGGATATTATAATTTGTTTATTCATTCACTTGTTGATGGACATTTGGGTTTCCAGTGTTGGCTATTACAAACAAAGCTGCTGTGAATGTTTCCATAGAAGCCTTTGTGTGGTTATATGCTTTCATTTCTCTTGGGTTGATAACTTGTGAGTGGAATTGCTGGTCATAGGGTAGGTATCTGTTTAACGTTTTAAGACACTGGCAAACTGGTTTCCACAGTGGTTGTACCACTTTACATTTTCGCCAGCAGTGTATGAGAGTTCCATTTGCTCCACATTCTAACCAACACTTGGTACTGTCATTAAAAAAAATGTTTAAAGCTATTCCAGTATTGATATATCACTGTAGTTTTCATGTGCATTTCCCTAATGACTGATAATGAACATCCTTCCATATGCTTATTTGCCATCTGTATATCTTCATGGTTTAAGTGTTTGTTCAAATCTTCTGCCCTTTAAAAAAAAAATTCAGTTATTTGTTTTCTAATGAAGTTTTAGCGTTCTTTATATATTCTGAATGAAACTCCTTTATCACATACATACTTTGCAAATACTGTCTTCTAGTCTGAGACCTGTCTTTTTATTCTTATAACAGTGTCTTTCAGATAGCAGACAGCTTTAATTTTTATAAAGTCCAATTTTTCAACTTTTTCTTTTAAAGTGTTTTATCTGAGAAATCCTTGCCTAACTGAAGGTGGCAAAGATTTTCTCCTATGTTTTCTAGAAATTTTATACTTTTGGGCTTATGTTTAGGTCTTAGATGAACTTTGAATTAATTTTTATATTTGATGTGAGGTATTTTATTTTGAATATGGATATCTACTTCTCCCAGAACCATTTGTTGAAAAGATTATCCTTCTTCCCCTTAGACTGCCTTTGCATCTGTGTTAAAAATCAATTAATCATACGTGTGTGAGTCTACTTATAGACTTTCTACTCTCTTTATTTGGTCTATTTGTCTATCTTGATGCCAACATGCAATAGCTTCCTGATAACCTTGAGTTTACATAGTGTAAATCTTCCAACTTGTTTTCCTTTTTATTTATTTATTTGGCTGCATCAGGTCTTAGTTTCAGCTCCAGTTGAGGTACGTGGCCTCAGTAGCCCTGCAGCATGTGGGATCTTGGTTCTTTTGTAGGGAATCAAACCCGCGTCCCTTGCACCAAAAGGCAGATTCTTAACCACTGGACTACCAAGGAAGTCCCAACTTGTTTTCTTTTTAAGTGAGGCAGTTTATTAACCCAGCATTTGTTCTGGAAATGTTTTTTAAAATTTTATTTATTTATTTATTTTTGGCTGTCCTGGGGCTTCATTGCTTCTTGGGTTTTGCTCTAGTTGCAGTGAGTGGGGGGAACTCTCTAGTTACGATGTGCAGGCTTCTCACCAAAGTGGCTTCTCTTGTTGTGAAGCAAGGGCTCTAGGGCACATGGGCTTCAGTAGTTGTGGTTCCCGGGCTCTAGACCACAGGATCAACAGTTACGGCCCATGGGCTTGGTTGCTCTGAGGTGTGTGGGATCTTCCCTGATCAGGGATGGGACCCCTGTCTCCTGCATTGGCAGGTGGATTCTCTACCACTGAGCCACCAGGGAAGCCCCCAAGCATTTGTTCTAATGCTTCTCATTGGCAGCTGCCCTGTCTGGCATTCTGTCCATATCTCTCTATCTTTGAGGTGCCAGCTTGTGACACCCATTTGCTCCTTGTCCACCATTTTCAGCCCTTCCAGGGCTTGGAGGAATTGGCAGGCCACACTCTTGGAGCCCCAGTGAAGTTGCTGGATGTGAGGTGGCTGCTCTGATGGCCCCATAGATCTTGGTCATGGAACCTCTCTTGCACATCTCCAGAGACAGAGGTGCAGCACCGTGGAAGCCATTCCACAGCTCTCGCTGTAGTTAGTAAGGTCTTTATGCTTGGCCATCTTGATGGTGTCTGCCCATCCAAGGGCTTTCAGCTTCCTGGAAAAAGGCTGCCAAAGCCCTGATGAACTCCTGCTGGTTCACCTCTTTTACAGTAACTCCAGGCACTGTGGCTTCCTTGCTGCCAACCATAGGGAAGGGCTCTCCAATGTTCCCCTCCTCCTTCCTTTTTGAGGCTGTTTTTGTCTATTCTAAGTCCCTTGTGTTTCCCTAAGAATTTTAGAATCAGCTTTCCAGTTTCTAAAAAAAAATCCTGCTGGGAATTTGACTGCGGTTTTATTGAATTTATAGGCTAATTGGGGGGAAATTGATATTTTAACAATATCAAGTCTTCTGATCCATGAGCATGGTATATCTCCATCTTATTGAGTCTCTTGATTTTTCTAAGCAGTGTTTTGTAGTTTTCAGTGTACAGGTCTTCTGTATTCTTTGTCAAACTTATCTCTAAGTAGTTCATATTTTTTGATGCTAACTTCCAGATGTTCAAGCTGGTTTTAGAAAAGGCAGAGAAACCAGAGATCAAATTGCCAACATCTGCTGGATCATGGAAAAAGCAAGAGAGTTCCAGAAAAACATCTATTTCTGCTTTATTGACTATGCCAAAGCCTGTGTGGATCACAATAAACTGTGGAAAATTCTGAAAGAGATGGGAATACCAGACCACCTGATCTGCCTTTTGAGAAACCTATATGCAGGTCAGGAAGCAACAGTTAGAACTGGACATGGAACAACAGACTGGTTCCAAATAGGAAAAGGACTACGTCAAGGCTGTATATTGTCACCCTGCTTATTCAACTTCTATGCAGAGTACATCATGAGAAATGCTGGGCTGGAAGAAGCACAAGCTGGAATCAAGATTGCTGGGAGAAATATCAATAACCTCAGATATGCAGATGACACCACCCTTATGGCAGAAAGCGAAGAAGAACTAGAAAGCCTCTTGATGAAAGTGAAAGAGGAGAGTGAAAAAGTTGGCTTAAAGCTCAACATTCAGAAAACGAAGATCATGGCATCTGATCCCATCACTTCATGGGAAATAGATGGGGAAACAGTGGAAACAGTGTCAGACTTTATTTCTGGGGGCTCCAAAATCACTGCAGATGGTGACTGCAGCCATGAAATTAAAAGACGCTTACTCCTTGGAAGAAAAGTTATGACCAACCTAGATAGCATATTCAAAAGCAGAGACATTACTTTGCCAACAAAGGTCCATCTAGTCAAGGCTATGGTTTTTCCTGTGGTCATGTATGGGTGTGAGAGTTGGACTGTGAAGAAGGCTGAGCGCCGAAGAATTGATGCTTTTGAACTGTGGCGTTGGAGAAGACTCTTGAGAGTCCCTTGGACTGCAAGGAGATCCAACCAGTCCATTCTAAAGGAGATCAGCCCTGGGATTTCTTTGGAGGGAATGATGCTAAAGCTGAAACTCCAGTACTTTGGCCACCTCATGCGAAGAGTTGACTCATTGGAAAAGACCCTGATGCTGGGAGGGATTGGGGGCAGGAGGAGAAGGGGACGACAGGGGATGAGATGGCTGGATGGCATCACGGACTCGATGGACATGAGTCTGAGTGAACTCCGGGAGTTGGTGATGGACAGGGAGGCCCGGCGTGCTGCGATTCACGGGGTTGCAAAGAGTCGGACATGATTGAGCGACTGAACCGAACTGAACATATTTTAATTTAAAAAATTTTATGATTATTTTTTGGCTGCATCACATGGCATTCAGGATGTTAGGTCCCCCACCAGGGATTGAACCCACACCCCGTGCAGTGAAAGCATGAAGTCTTAACCACTGAACCACCAGGGAAGTCCTGGGTTGTTGTTTTTTTTAATTGCAATTTCCACATGTTCATTGCTAGACTATAGCATTGCTAGACTATTGATTTTGTAGACTGGTCTTACATCTCACATGCATGTGTGCTAAGTCGCTTGAGTTGTGTCCAACTCTCTGAGACCTAATGAACTATAGCCCCCAAGGCTCCTCTGTCCATGTGGATTCTCCAGGCAAGAATACTGGAGTGGGTTGCCATGCCCTCCTCCAGGGGCTCTTCCTGACCCGGGGATAGAACCCGAGTCTCTTATGTCCCCTGCATTGACAGGTGGGTTCTTTACCACTAGCGCCTCCTGGGAAGCCCCATCACCAAGTAGCTGGTGAGGGCTTATTCCCCCTTTTTGTTTTTGTAATTGAGCCTTTAAATTTTGATGGTGGCGCTCAATTATGGCTTGTCCCTGGGGGTTATGTGGGATTCCGGTGTTATGACGAATGTGCCATTGTTGGAAGAATTTCTGTAAGCTCTCACCAGCAACTTGGAATGGCACTCTTTAAACATTTTAAATTTTTCAAAAAATGAACCGATACCATGTTTTCAAAAACATTGGTCTAACCAAGAAATTAAACCTGAAATACAAGTGAGATGGAAAGACCCCATCACTGGCCAGTGGAAGGGGCCCAATCCACTCCCTACAATGGGAAGAGGATTCGGATGCATATTCCCCACTGGGGACCCCAGCCCTATATGGGTGCCAGCAAGGAATCTTAAATTTACACCACAAGAGAGAGGTCAAATCTCAAAATGTGACACAGATTAAAGAGACACTCACGTATTGAGCCCAAGAACAAAAAGTTCTTGAGGCGATCTTTTCTTCCCTTTCAGATCACCGATGCGGTGACCCTGGTGGACACTGCTCCTGGCGATCGTCGGATTACCTATCCTCTCCTTGCTGACCTTCGTCATTGCCACGGCTGTGCTACAGTTTTTAGAATCTTTGAAGCCTGGGTTTAACGACACACAAGGCCATCAACCATGAGGGTACAACAGTGTCAGCATCCGTGCTGAGAGTTCAACAAGCTCAGCCCATCGAGGTTATAAACATATCCACTGCCTCTGCTCAAGGATTTCAAACCAGCCCCAACACCTGAGATCCGCCCTAACGGGACTCCAACAACAGCCTGATCTCCACGCCAGAGCGATCGAGACGCTGAGTGTTTCGGCGCGCATAGACTGCGATGTGAGATACGCCAGCTTTTGTCTGACAGCTTTTCCAGTGTTAAATGAGACTCTAACAGGTGAAAAAGGGAACAACGGATCTATGGGACTGGGTACAAAGTCCTTTCACTTGGTTTAAAAATGCCTTCTATTTGCTTGTTTTTGTTATTCTGCTTGTAACGTTAAACGTGAAAAAATCTCACAGCCCGCAATAGGCGCTTAACAGCAAAATAGTTATGCTTGCCCAGGTCATGGAAAAGGAGCCCCACGTTGGGCACCCACAAAACCCCTGGATTAATTTAGCCCTTCAAGAGATTAACCGAGACAGCTAAAGAGTTCCAGATGCCCATCATCTAGAGAGATTCCGCCTAGCCCCCAAGAGGTGGCTGGATAGCCAATGACGGGTAAGACCCTCAGAGGAGGGCACCCTAAGACAGGCACAGCCACGAGAGGGGCTGGCGAGGCTGGAGGTTGGGCGCCTACAGCTTTACGTCTTGCTCTACAGAACATCAATACAAATGTCTCCAGGGCTTAAATAAAATAAAAAAGGGGGAGATGTGGGGCCCTAAATGGGAAACCTTGAGAAAAGAAGGGCTAGCTTTGCGGTTTAGAGCTGAGATGGCGCCTGGCGGAAGAGATGAGGGCGAGGCCTAAGTTGTTTGTTAAAACTTTTGATTGGCTCGCTTGATTTCCGTGCACGTGGACAGCGCTTGATCACCATAGACTCCTGTTACAATGAAGCGCATGATGACTTGACCTTTAACGTGACTGGTGCAACTATGGCATATTAAGATTTGACCTTTCACGTGATTGGTGCAACTATGGCATATTACAATTTGACCTTTAAAGTGATTGGTGCAACTATAGAAAGTCCCTCATAAAACCCTCTTGCTTGCCTATATAAACCAAGAGTTTGTGGCAATAAAGCGGAACTGCTTGGGCAGAACCTGTGTCTCCTCTGATTGTCTCTCGCTCGCTGTAGGGGCTGGGTTGGTGGACATGCAGGCTCACCTCTCCTCGGGACCCGTTGGCTTTGTTGAGGGAAGTTCCACTGCCTCTCTCTTTCTGCGGAGCGCCCTCTGCAGAAACTGGCACCCAACATGGGGCGTGAAGCAGATGGACAGAGGTGGTGTCACCATGTGCCTCTGAAAGAGAGACGTAGGACCCTAGGCTAGTCGCAGCACGGAGCTTCCCCTTTAGAGGAGTATCGCCCGAGGTAAGCCGGACTAAACGGTGGGCCCCCCTCTGTTTTGAGGGAAGTGGCAAAAAACTCACCTGACTTATTTTCTTTCTTTTCTGATCTGTCCTTAATCCTTTTTCGGGAGTTTCTGTGAACAGGCGAATGGTTGTGGAGGCAATTGATAAGTCCTGGCTAGGGCTGCTCTCTGGCAGACTTTGAAGGCCCCGCAACAGGTAAGCCTCAGTAACTAGAGCCCGACCGGGTGAAACTCCCCTTTAATCATTCTTAACTGAGGATGTGGCCTTGAATCTTCCCCGTAAAGGCCATTAGGCCGCCTCCCCCTTGAAGACTCCCGTGACAGGATAAGGGGGTCACGGAATGGGCTAGAAACCTCTAGGGTGCCCGCCCCAGCAAGAAAACTTACATGCAACGACGCAGGCACATAAACAGTTTCAAAAGCGTACCACAAGCCCAACTTCCTGGCCGCCACCACTCCCAGTAGGATTTTTGGTGGTTGTCCTCCGTGACTTCTATTCTCTCTCGGCAGCATGGGAAATAATATTGGGAAATCTGATGAGCCCACACTCAGGGCACTGAGATATATGCTCATAAGCAGGGGACTTGAGATTTCTGATGCTCAGGCCATTAAGGTCTAGGGGACCATTGTACAGTTAGCCCCCTGAGTTGCTTCGACCAATCTGTTCTCCTGGGACACTTGGGATCGAGTACAAACCCTTGCTAGGCAGCGAGAGGTTCAAAACGGTGAGGAACCCCCCTTAGGGTTTTTGTCTGACCATTTCGGCCCTCAAGCTCTGCTTTTCAGGGAGTGAGGAGCATGTCACTGATACGGGTACCCCCAATTCAAAATCAGAAAAACAATGGGAAAAGTTAGACGAGAAACGAGTCATGTCGGACCAAAATATAGCAAAAGAGACTGTAGGGAATAAAGACTCTAGAGCGAATACTGGGCCATGGGAGCCTTTCGGGGATGATAAAAGGGCAGAAGAGAATAGAGACCCCTCTGATGCCCTGAGACTGGGAGCCCAGGGGAGAGACCTGTGCCCCTCCCTGCCTCCCCCATTTGAGGAAGTTTTAGGAGTACCTTGGGTGGGAAAGACAATGAGGTCACCTTGGAAAAGGAGAACCTATCCTGGGGACCCTTGGGGATCCTCGCTGCCCTTTATTGGCCCGACTCAAGCCTTTCCTGTAAACGTTAACCCAGGGGGGAATAGGCCGGCAGCCTGGTACCCCTGGGAGGCCAATGATTTAAAAGAGCTTAAAAAGGCAGTGGCAGAGGATGGCCCAAACTCCCAGGGGGCAGAAACTATTCTCCAGGGCCTGGCTCATCAACCTTGTATGACCCAAGACTGGAAGATGCTATGTAAGGCAGTGCTCCCCAGTAACACCTATATCAAATGGTGTGCCTTTCTCAAGGAAGAGTGTCATCCTCAGGCAGAAAGAAATCAAGCTGCCAACCCTGCTTTCCCGGTGACTTTTGGGATGTTGTCAGGCAACGGCAGATCAATGGAGTACGGGACCTCAACAGGCCACCATTCCTGCTCCTTATACAGATCAGGTACGGTCCATATGTTTGGCCGCCTGGAAAAAGCTTGCGGAGGGCCCCAGTGAGCCCCCTATATCGGGCATCACTCAAAAAAATAATGAAGACCTCTCCACCTTCATAGATTAGGTGGAAAAGAGTATACAGAGGAAATTCCCTCCGGGGCCCCTGAGAGATCAATTTGTTAGGCTATTAGTCTGGGAAGGGATGAACTCAGACCATAAGTTGGCTTGCGCAGGACAGAAAGACCGCTCTATGGAGCGATGGGTTGTAGCCACCAAAGACTTGGGGATACAGAGCCATCAGACCCGCTCTATTTTGACTGCCCTTCAGGCTCAGACTGATGCTCTTACCGAGGTGATGACCAAGGCCCTCTCCGCTATGACGGCCTCTGGGGGGACCGCATCTAAGGGACCCCTAGTCCCCCCAAAATTGGGTCAATGCTTTGGCTGCAGACAAGAGGGACACTTTAAGGAGGAGTGCCCTCAAGGCGGGGGAAGACCTACTGGTCGGAGACCCCCCACTACTCCATGCCCGTGATGTAGGAAGGGATATCACTGGAGGGCAGAGTGCAAATCTAAGTTTGATAACGACGGCAAGCCTTTAAACTAGATGAGGGGCAACCCCATCTAGTCCCCAAGGGGGACCTCATTTCTCACCAGATTATATTGAAAAGTTCCTTCAAAAACCCTTCCCTGGATGCAGCTCGCTCCGACCCCCTACAAGGCTAATGGGGATCACTAAGGCCAAAGAGCCCCCCAGAGCCAATTGGACTGTGCCTATTGTGCCTGGATTAAGGCCTAAAATGGATATTACCATAGGAGGAAAGAGATTTCGATGTCTGATCGACACAGAAGCTGATCGGACCATCCTCAGGGCAGAGGAGGTCCCACCTAGTTGGAAATTGGTCCCTGGGCCTCAAATATTGGGCGCTGAGGGGAACACTCAATCTAAGGAGACTGCTGAGTGGCTCCCCTGGAAAGATGTTGATGGTTCTACAGGAGAGGTTCGGCCCCTGATAGCTTCTGGATTGAATGCAAATCTGCTTGGCCAGGATATTTTGGGACAACCAGATGTATATATTACCACTAATTATAAGGGCCTTTATGATGACCTCGATGAGGAAAAATATCAACATTATAAACATTCTCCCATACCAAACTATAGGGGAGATCCTGAATTTGATAAACTTCACAAAGGAGAGCCTCTAACCCGATGGAAGGTGCCCCCCCAATCCTAAGGGCCACTGCCCCCCAGGTCCCTCCTATATAATGGAAACCCGGACCCCCAATATGGGTGGAGCAGTGGCCCCTTCCATCCACTAAACTACAAGCCCTTAGAGAAACCGTCTCTGAACAACTAAACTTGGGACATATCCGCCCTTCTACTAGCCCTTGGAATACCCCAATATTTGTAATTTAAAAATCCTCGGGAAAATGGAGGATGTTACAAGATCTTAGATCAATGAGAGAATGATCATCCAAGGGACACCCCTAAGGGGGTTACCCTGGATACCAGCTATTCCTAGTAATCTATGTCTTATGGTAATAGATATTAAAGACTTTCTTTTCTATACCTCTACAATCCCAAGATTGTGAAAAGTTTGCCTTTTCGGTACCCTCCACTAACTTTGAGGGGCCTGATGAGCGTTTTGAATGGACAGTTTTACCACAGGGAATGGCAAACAGCCCTGCCTATTGTCAAAATTATGTAAAAGATCTCCAGCCAGTTAGAGGTCTGACATATATTAAATTGTATGTTTATATGGATGATATCATCTTGGGTGCCCCTACTGCTGAACAGCTGACAGAAGCGTATAAAATTTTACGAAAGTGTCTATCAAAAGGGAGACTCCATATATCCTCTGACAAAGTCCAGGTTGTCCCGCCTTTTAAGATTCTGGGATCTCAGCTGTCCCTAGAAGGTGTGAGCCCCCTAAAACCCCAGCTATACATCCAAGATTCCTACTCCCTGACTGGCCTACAATGGGTCTTGGGAGAACTCAATTGGCTACGACCCTGGATCCCTGTTTCGACAGGTCAACTCTTGCCCCTCTTTGATCTATTAAAAGATAGACAGCCCAATGATGAGATAACCCTTCTACCTTCCCACAAAAAGATCTTTCAAGACATTCAAAGGGCCCTCGATGGGGCCCAGCTTGCCAGGTATACTCCTGAAGAGAGTCTACAATTGTGGGTCCTGCCTAGTCTGTCCTTACTTACGGCAGCCTTGGTCCAGGGGGGAAAGCCTCTACAGTGGGTTCACATCTCCTTGGGGGGACCTCCCCGAGTCTATACCTGTATAGATCAAATGGCTGACTTAATACAGAGGGAAGAGATACCGCAGTCCGATGCTATGCGCATGAACCCGATAAGATTGTTATCCCACATAGACTATCAGATTTTGAATGGATTCAAAGAAACAATGGGAGAATAGCTTTAGCCCTGGAGGGGTACCTAGGCATCCTTGACTGTCATTATGGGCCACACAAATGGGTTACTTTTTTTGGTCGCCTAGATTGGAGGGCGCCCCAACTATTTCTCTTTAAGCCTATACCAGATGCCCTCAATGTTTTTCTGATGGAGGAAAGCATGGTGCAACAGTCGTCGTGTTCCAGCCACCACAGCAGTCACAACAGCCAGATCAACATATATGAAAATATTTTGGGCCTTGTGAGGGGTCCGCACAGTTTGAAGAATTATTTGCTGTTGTCATGGTGCTCACAAAAGTCCATGAACCCATGAATCTGTTTTCTGACAGTCTTTATGTAGTAAACTTGCTTCCAGGATTGCTAAATTCTCACATATGACTAGATAACAATCCTATTACTCCCCTTATGATACAAGCCCGTACCCTGTTACTTGAACGGCTTAACCCCATTTATGTACACCATCTTAGGGGTCATCAACATTTACCTGGATTGCTTTCAACGGGAAATTCCCTGGCAGATAGAGCAGGGCTCCCTTACAATCCAAGCTTATAACTTACAAGATGCCTATGATCTTCACGATCTTACTCATATAAATTGGAGAGGGCTACATAAAAGGTTTCCACAGATCCCTATTAGAGAATTAAAGAGAATTATACATACTTAAAAATCCTGTCTTCCTTATTTACAAGTACTGCCTTAACAGCCCCCAGGAGTAAACCCTCAAGGGCTAAAACCCAATGTGCTGTGGCAAACTGATGTGACCCATTATTCTCCTTTTGGAAAACTTAAGTATGTTTTTTTGTCTATTGACACTTACTCGCATGCCTGTTGGGCTACTGCCCACACAGGAGAAAAAGCAAAACATGCTCAAAGCCATTTTTTACAATGTTTTGCGACGTTGGGCGCCAATTTCTGCGGGGGGCGCTCCGCAGAAAGAGGCAGTGGAACTTCCTCAGCAAAGCCGAGGGGTCCCAAGAAGAACGGAGCCTGCTGTCCCCCAACCCAGCCCCTACGGCGAGCGAGACACAATCAGACACAACAAGGGTTTCATCTAAGCAGTTCCGGTTTATTGTCACAAACTCTTGGTTTATCTAGGCAAGCAAGGGGGTTTTACAAGGGACTTTCTATAGTTGTGCAAATCACATTAAAGGTCAAATTGTAATATTCCATAGTTGCACCAATCACGTTAAAGGTCAAATCTTAATATGCCATAGTTGCACCAATCACGTTAAAGGTCAAATCTTAATGTGCCATAGTTGCACCAATCATGTTAAAGATCAAGTCATGTGCTTCATTGTAACGAGTCTATGGTGATCACGTGCTGTCCACGTGCACGGAAATCAAGAGAGCCAATCAAAAGTTTTAACAAACAACTTAGGCGGTGCCCTCATCTCTTCCAGCAGGCGCCATCTCAGCTCTAAACCGCAAAGCTAGCCCTTCTTTTTTCAAGGTTTCCCATTTAGGGCCCCACAGGGTGGGGAATTCAGATCTCACGAGCCATGTGCTGTGGCCAAAAATGAAAAAAAAAAAACCTGTTGTTAATAAATAGGATTTTATACACAGAGGATTAAATAAAAGTGTCCTAAGTGCTTAGGAATGGCCCCAACTATGATTATGTTATATTCCTTAGGTTAGACTCTAATTTCCTTGTTTCCCTACGAAGAGCTCCCTGATTTTGACCAGAAGCCCATCCACCCCTGACTCAGGCTGAATCCACCTCACCTCTTGACAGCAAAAAGCTGGGGCCCATTCCTCAGGGCTGCTTCGGAGCCTTGAAGGTCATCCCTGAACCACCAGCTGTCACAACCTCTAAGATACTAGCATCAGATTTTGGGCTGGACCTGGATGGAATCCACCACAGGACCAGGAGCGAGGGCTGCACGTCCTGTGAGGAGAGGAACCAGGAAGCAAAGTGACCATCCAGGCCACAGGGGTAGTCTAGGCCGGTGTGGTGGGTGAGGAAGGAGCTTTGCTGGTCCCGCAGCCGGTGGAGGAGGGCTGCTCTCCTAGGGGACTGGCAGTGACAGAGTTCAGGGCTGGTTACTCTGTGTGAAGCGCCTCCTCTCTGCGATCCTCCTGTTTTCTAGGTCCACAAGCACAGAAGTCCAGAGAGAATTGCCCAAGAACTCAGTGGGAGCAGTTATGGAGCCTGGCCTCTGTGCCTACGGCTCACTCCCCTCTCAATCCTTGCCTTCGTATCCACCTCGAGACAGCAGAGGCTGGCTTCTTTTCCTCTTACCTCCCAATGTCTAGAAGAGGGGTCCTGCTTCTCGTAGATGCTCAGAAAACATTTCTTGGTCACTGAAGGACTGTTGGGCACTGTACCAAATGGCTTATATCTGCGTGCTCTCTCTCTAATCTTCCCTCATTTTACAGATGAGGAAACTGGGGAACAAAGAAGCTAAGTGCTTAGAAAGGTGAGTAGGTGTGAGAAGAGATCTGGGTTTAAATCCTGCCTCTGCCACTAATTAGCTTTGTGTCCTTGGGCAAGTCACTTCACTTTTCGGAGCCTTGGTTTTCTCATCTGAAAGTGGCTCATCTCATGGGATTGGTGTGGGGTCCCAGAGTCCTGGCTCAGGGTGGAGACAATGAGAGAGGGCTGAAGACTGGGGCTTGAGTCTTTTCTTTGGGAGGGAGCCTTGCTTCTTTCCTGGGAGGTGGTGAAAGGTAAAGGAGACGGGTTTGGGGAATGCACAGACCTGAATTCTTATCCCATGCACACATTGTGGGACTTTAGGGAAGGGACTTATACTTCTTTTTACTTTCCTATTGAAATTTAAATTCAGTTTCCACATCAGTAAAAAGGGGGAAAGCCTCTTGGGTTTACTGTGAGGATTAAATGAGGCCATCTTGCGAGTGCCCATAGTAGGTGATTAATAAACACAGTGTCCAGGTGTCCCCTCTACCAACCTCCCAGAAGAATCTCTCCAATGCAGCCTCTGTCCTGACCTTGTCTCCTTTAACCTGGCAAGTCTCTAACAGTTCTATAAAGAGTTCATTTCTCGCTTTGGTCTCCCCTTCCCCAATCTTGTTTGCTCCCCCAGCCAGCCAACTGGAAGAGGACATGCTCTAGGTGGCTGGCAGTTCGAAGAGAATGCCCGCTTGCTCACTCACTCCCTGCCCCCCAGCCCCTCCTTGGGCGACTCCTCCCTGTCCACTGCTATGGGTTCTTTCTGAATCGTGGCACTTAAAAGCCACATGGGCATATGCAGGGCGCACCCCAAGCTTCTTATCTGGGCATTTACCATTAACAGCCCCTTCTCCAATGTTAACCTACCCCCATCCAGTCTCTCTTGCTGCCATTCCTGCTCAGCCTTCTATACCCCTCATCTCCCACTTCAAGCATGCCCCTTGGCTGAGAACACCCTCCTCCATCTTCTCCACCTAGTAAAGTCCTGCTCTCCTTTCAAGGCCCACCTCCAGTACCAATTCTCTCTCTTAATAAAGCTTTTCAGACCCATTTCCCTGTAGGAAATTGCTCAACCTCCAGGCTGACCATCCACACTGTTCACAAGGGCAGCGGGATGGAGTCCAGGGTGGCAGCTGCTCAGCTCTGGCTTCTCTGGGAGGAGGACAGGTACGACTGGCCTCCTGTCCATTCCCCTTCACCCCTACCCCGTCCTGGCAGCTGAACACTGGTGCAGAGCCCTCCATGGCCCCCTGTGCTTGTCCTCACCCCCCATGTGGGCTCTGAGCCCCAGAGGTAGCAGGTGTACCTTTCATCCGGCAGGAAGGCTCCGACTCCACCCCACTTGGCTGAGTGCGAAGCTGTGTAGTACAGATGGGGATGTTGAAAATATCCGTGACATATTCCAAACTGGCCTACTTTCCTGTCACGAGAGTCTGAGACGGAGACGGGCGAGGATGAGTGAGATGGGAGCTTGGGACCTGTTCCCACCTCCTTCCTCTCTTGGCTCAGTTGTTAGACAGGAGAGGGGTTTCCAACCTTTTCCAGCCATCTCAGCCTGGTTCTGGGGCCGTGTGGTTGGGGTGTGGTGGGGAGGCAGGCTTGGAGGAGTGAGGCTGCAGTGGGCCTGGGGAGGAGGGTGGAGGAACCAAGGCCTGGGTCCTCTCTTGGGAAGCTTCCAGCCTCGGAGGTAGGACAGTGGAGGCCATCTCATTGGACTTTGGGGGCTGAAGGCTTGGATTCTAGTCCTGGTTCACCTGTGAAGACTCAGGCAATTTTCTTAACTTCTCTGGGCTTTGCTTTTCTCATCAGCAAAATGAGCTACTCAATCCTTGCTTTCCCTCCTTGAACCCTTGAGTATGGGGTTGCTTTGAAGACTGTTAAGGGCCCTGCCTTAATTAATCCACTTCTCCGCTTTTCCACCTTGGCTAGGCTGTGCCCTGACATAGTGGTTTAAGGGGTCACCAGTTCCAGCCTTTGGCCTCCCAGCAGGCCTGGCAAGGCCTCCACCCTTAATCCTGACTTAATGATCCCTGAGTAGGGAGTCACCCACTGTCCCTGCCTAGTGCCAGGACTGTGCCTTGGACAAGAAGTTAACAATGGGAGCTGACTTCAGTCTCTCTTGCTGACATGGAACCCTTTGGATGTCCTCCGGCTTGTCTCCTTCATGTACGAGGTGATCATTATTTTAGGTTTTCTCTTTTGAGGCTAGAAAGTGAAAGTGAAGCCGCTCAGTCATGTTCGACTCTTTGCTACCCAATGGACTGTAGCCTGCCAGGCTCCTCCATCCATGGGATTCTCCAAGCAAGAATACTGGAGTGGGTTGCCATTTTCTTACATCCCCCTTTTCCCTGTTTCTCAAGATAGGCAGGATCCTTGGGGCATTTTTCTGACTCTGAGAAGCTGAATGTCTTCTTGCTTACAGATTCCTTGCACAACTTTGGATTCTCCCAGGAGCGGGGTGGGGAGGTTGTTTGCGTCTCTGCCTCAGTTTTTCCAGCTCACACACCACAAGAGAAAGAAGTGGCCAAATTGGGAAAAACTGGTTGCTATGGGGCCACTTCCCTGACCCGGGTTCAATCCCTGGGTTGGGGAGATCTCCTGGAGAAGGAAATGGCAACCCACTCCAGTATTCTTGCCTGGAAAATCCCATGGACGGAAGAGCCTGGTAGGCTACAGTCCATGGGATCGCAAAGAGTCGGACATGACTGAACCACTTCACATGTGCCATTAGTCAGGGGAAAACATACCCCTTATCCAGCTATTCTGCTTCTAGGAATTTATTGTACATATAAACTCACATTGTGTAAAATAAAGTAGCAGGGTATCTCTTGCACCACAGCCTAAACATCTGTCAACAGGGCACCTTCATATGTGCTTGTGCAGAACAATCTCTAGTTTGTGTTGTTGAGTGTGTATTGTCTGCTGCCATTGGGATAAAACAACACAAAAGAAATGCTTGTGAACATATAGGCAAGCCCTGAAAGACCAAAGAAGCTGGGAATGATGTTTGTTTCTGGGCCTGGAGCTGGGTGACTGGTAACAGAGGCAGTGACAGGGAAATTGACTTTTCCTTTTGCACCTTTTGAATTTTGCATCACATACAAATAGAATTTCCTATTAAGCAACAAATCAAGGACTTCCATGGTGGTATACTGGATAAGAATCTGCCTGCCAATGCAGGGGACACAGGTTCCATCCCTGGTCTGGGAAGATTCCATGTGCCGCGGGGCAACTAAGCCTGTGCCTCGCAACTACTGAGCCCGTGTACCTAGAGCCTGTGCTCCTTAACAGGAGAAGCCACCGTAGTGAGAAGCCCGTGCACAGCAGTGAAGACCCGGGCAACAAGAACCCATACAAAACAAAACAAGAAAACCAGTCAAATTAATTTTCCCAGCCCTTAAAGTCTTGTATGTATTAATATTTGGCCCCAGTCATATACCAGTGGTTTTTACTGAGAAAGTCTGACCTCTAATAAGGAGAGTGAAGTCAGCGATGGATGGTGCAGGGAGTGGTATATGGGCCTGGATCCTATCTTGGGAAGATGCCCAAAGCTCCTCCAGCATGGAAGGGGGGCACATGGAGGCGCAGCCACAGGAGGACCCCAGAGAATCAGGGCAGCAGTTTGCCCTGAATCCATAAGCACAGAAGCTCTGGAGGGTGGAGAAGACAGGGGGACCAAGAGAACGAAAGCTCTGCCCCCAGAGAAGCAAACCAGATGGTCACAAATAAAGCTAAGTGAGTGTAAAGAAAACCCAGGGGACAGGGACTGTCAACTAGAATGTGTTTGTGTCCATGTGCCTGTGTGTGAGGAGGGCAGGGCTGGAATTGGGAAGGCTTTATTGAAGACGTGGAACTTGAGCTGGGCCTGGAAGTGGATGTCAGATGTCCACAGGTGCAAAGGAAGGAAAGGACAACCCCAAGGTGGGGAACAGTATGGACAAGGGCATGGAGTGTAAAGGGAAGACACAGGACGTGCGTGTAAGTGAGTATTATTGCTGGAGGTAGCCAGAGATGAGGCTGCAAAGAATGGGGCTAGAGCAAAACATTTCCAGCCGTGAACTCAGGTTGTTTTTTATAAAACACCGCAAAAATGATCATGCCCTAGGTTGTGTGGCAACGTCAAGTCATGATAAAGGTTTCTCAAAGATGAGCCTTCATTTCTGTACTCATCTTGTGGACCACACTTTGAGAAGCCCTGCCCTAGGGGTCCTAGGATGGGCTGCAGAGGTCAGGGAGGCCCACAGATTTCTTGCAGCTGGTCATGTATATTCATTTGTTTAGGGAAGGGGGCAAAACTCTTGTCAGGACCTCAAAAGTTTCAAGATCTCCAAAGGACACAACCCTCTGCTCTAGGGAGTGGTCACTGAAGGTCTTTGAGCAGAATGTTCTAGTGAGGCTTTAGAGCTGAGGGGAGCAGAAAATGTGCCTGATTCAGCCTGAGACCCCTCCCTTCCCTGCCCATACCCAGAGAGGCTAGCCCGGGCCAAGCTCAAGGGAAGAGGATTTGGGGGGGAGTGAAAGATGCCAGAGAACAAGGGGCCCATTTAGGGGGTAATTAAAATCTGTGGGAAAGAAAACTGGAGGACTTTTTCAAGCTATGCTTGGAGCAAGATGATCAGGGAGCAGGAGGCCAGCCTCGAGGGCAGATGGCACGATGTTAGCTGAAGATGGGAAGCTGAGCTCCTCAACACTTGATCAGGCATCTGCTGCCTGCCTGGGAAGCAGGAACCTGAAAGGGAGGCTCCCTTGGGATGGGAGCCAGGCAGAGCAGGAGGCTGTCAAGATGCAGTCTGGGTCCAAAAGAACTGCATCTTGGGGTCCTGTGAGCATCTTCCAAGTGTTCAGAGTGGATGCCTGGTGCCCCAAACCCTGGGGAGTGGCTGTAACTCATGTGGGCACGAGCTTCTGTTTCCAAAAAAAGTAGACTCTGAAATCTGCAGATGGGTCTACTTAATGAACTCCCTGAAAAATGCCTACTACATTTTTTTTTTTTTTTGAGGTGAAATTCACATAACATGAAATTCACCATTATAAAATGAGCGACTCAGTGGCGTTTAGTGCATTCACCGTGTTGAGCAACCACCACCTCCACCTGGCTCCAAAACATTTTCCCAAAAGGAAACCCCATATCCATTAGGCAATTGCACCCCATTTCTTCCTTCTCCAGACAAATCTCTATGGATTTACCTATTCTGAATATTTCCTATAAATGGAATCATACAATACCTGACCTTTTGCATCTGGCTTCTTTCACTTGGCACAATGTTGAGGTTCATCCACATTGAATCGTGTATTAATACTTTATTCCTTTTTATGAAAGAATAGTACTCCATTCTATGGATACATCACAAATTGTTTATTCATCCATTGAAGGACATTTGGGCTGTTGGGTCATATAGTAATTATATGTTTATCTTTTTCAGGAATTGCCAAACAGTTTCCTATAGCTACTGAACCATTTTATATTCCCACCAGCAATAGATGAGTTTCTTTTATAAATAGGTAATTCTGTGACCCTCGAAGGTGGAGAGGGTTTCCAGGTGCTACCATGGATAAAATAAGTGAGGATGGATCCAGTGCCCACCATAGGCTTATAAGGCTGGTTGGCAAGTCTGGGAAGGATGCTGGCTAGAGTTGGAAGGCTGTCTTTCCTTTCTTTCCCAAAGCAGGTAGATCAGGTGGTGAAGTCTAGAGCCTAAAAGCCAGCTGGGTATGGCCCTGCAGGAGTTGGGCTTGTGGTCCGCCTGGGCCCCAGTGGCTCACAATACGTCCTCTCAAGGAGAGATGCAGACTGCCTTATTTCTCCCTGCTCTAGTCTGGTCTTATCTTGCTTCTCTCTTTGCTTTCTGTGTCTAGACAGCTGAGTAGGAAGGAAGGACATGGGATGCTACATGCATGTTCATGGACTCCATCCACAAGCCCCTCTGTCTACTTAGGCCCCAGGAGGTCATCCCAAAGTGAGATGGGGTGCTGGGACCCCTCTCCCTCACCTTTATTCCCTTCTCCCACGAGAGGGGACCCACTGGCTTCTGCAGCACCAGCATTGCGCATGCAGCTGGGGAGCAGGAGATCCAGCTCTGGCCATCTCCAGCCCTCAAAGGTCAAGGTTGGGGGAGGAAGGCGTCACCAGGGGCACTTATGGAGGCTGGGGTTGGCTTTGGTGTTGGTTTAAGGAAAGGAGGGGGAGGTACATTCATCTGTGTTACAGAATTCTCCTGGACATTCCCTGTGCACCAGGCCCTGCGGTGGCTTGCCAGGTGAGCTCCACTAGCAGGCAAAGCCTGAAACTGGGCAAGCAAGAAGGTGGTCTCGACCCCACTGGTTCTCAAAGTGTGGTTCCCCCACAGCAGCAGTAGCATCAGCAGTAGCCACACTAGAGAACTTTGTCAAAATGCAAATTCTCAGGCCTCTCCTCAGACTTATTGAATCAGGAACTTTGTCACAAGTCCTCCAGGTGATTCTTATCCTTGCTTTGATTTAAGAACTGCTGCCCTGCCCTGAGAGAGAGTCCTAATTAACAGAGAGGGACTCAATGCTCCCAGTCTGATGGGAGAGACAGGACACTCACTGACCATCTGACAGGGAAGACAGAGTCTTGTGCTCAGAAAATTCTCAATCAGAAGGGGACATCTAGGTTTCTCAGTGCAAGTCCCTCTAGTGGGGTCCCTCCCTGCTGGAAGCACCACCATGAGTTTCTTTGGAGGGAGCTGGCTACAGTTAGGACCCCAGAGAAACCCCCTCTCTTCCACTTTTTCTCTCCATTCTTCAGAAAGCGGGTTTGATGTGCTAATGAGGACATCAATTATTGAGCTTCATTAGCATTCATTACAATAACAAGCAAGGGAGAGGGGACCGCAGGGAACAGAGGAGGGTCTTTTAAAACTTCCTGCCATTGACTCCTTTCCTTGGGGTGGGAGGGGGGATGGGAGAGTGAGGCACACTGGAGGAGAGGCTTGGGGTTCCTGGAGACTTGGCTGTGGTCAGAAGTCAGCAGCCTCCACCTCCTCGGCTCCCCAACCCAAACCAGAGGCCAGCTCACTGCCCTGGTCATTCTTTCCTGGGAAGAGGGCTCTTCACAGCCCCCTCACTGCCTTTGGGCCACCCTGGTGGAGTCTGGATGATCCAAATGGGGCTTATGATGTGCCCTAGCCAGACAGTCACCCTCCTGGCAGGGGGCTTTCTCAGGGATCTGAGCTGGGGGCCTCCAAGGTGGCTGAATGAGCAGTTTGGGGTTTCCCACTATCATTTTTCACATCACCTTTTCCCTTGTGGCTTTCCCTAGAGGCCCGTGTGCCCCTCAGCCCACACCAGGCCCCTTCTCCCTCTTCCTGCCCAGATGTTTGTCCAGGTGCAACCCTGGCTCTGAACACCCTTGGGGAAGGAGAAGTGATGCTGAGAATTTTCACTTCTAGGGTGCTCCCTCTTAACTTTGCTCCCATGGTCTGGGTGGAGTGAAAAGGGCCAGGTAGGTGGTTAACGATCTGCTGCTGATCTGCTGATCTGCTGTTCCAACATCTCAAACAAGCCAGCAGCCCCCTTTCAACCAAGAGGTAGTCAGAGATGCAGGGGAGGAAGGCCAGAGAGAAGTTACCTGTTGAGGAATGAGGGTGGGGGTGGGGTGGCACCTGAAGCATCTCAGGTGGAGGCAGCTGGCACATTTCTTGTGCCTGGGCACCACGCCAGCTTCCAGGAGCAATTCTGGTTTCTCAGCTGGAGAAATAATACCTGTGTTTCTCTCGCTCTGATCAGAGGCGATGGCTTCCTCCAGACTTCTCCCTAGGAGAAGGAGCCTTGGCTTTTGAGATTGGGTAGGAAGGGGAGCAGGCACCTATCTTCCCTGGGGGGTGGGGACGGAGAATTTGTTGCTGCTATTGTTCAGTTGCTAAGTCAAGTCTGACTCTGCGACCCCTTGGACTGCAGCACACCAGGCTTCCCAGTCCTTCACCATCTCCCAGCAGTTTGCTCAAAGTCCTGTCCAGTGAGTCGGTGATACTAGAGGATTGGGTGGGGTCAATGAGGGTGGCTGGTGTCAGGCCATCTGCTCTCCGGCTCAACTCGGGCCTCAAGGGTCTGTGTTTCCATTCACAGCTGCATTCCTTCTCACCTCTCAACGGGACCCATGGAGTCCTGGATTAAGTGGAGGAAATCCTGGATTGAGAGAAGGAGGGGTTCAAATGAGCTCACAGCTATGAAGATGATCAGAAATGTTTAGGATCTGTCTGTAACAAGTGAGCCACACAAAAAATGATACCTGAATCTGATTTAAGCCCCTCACTATGGAGTGGCTTTCATGTGGGAGGTCACCTTAGGGTAATGACTGATGGATGCATTGTCCTGCTAACACGCTTGAAATTATTCCCAATTTCTGGGGGCTAATTCACAGAGTCCCCCTCCCCAAGTCCCCAAGCCCGTGGCTTATTGCAATGTAGTGTAAAGGCCAGAAAATCCTCCATGTGACAAGACAAGCATCTTTCCAGTCTTCATCCAGGAGATAATGCCCAGTTCCTCAACTCTGACATAAATAACTAGTTTTAAGCTTCAGTCATGTTCCTGCGCCCAGTTCTCTTCCTTTCCTTTACGGTCATGAGAGTGTGTCAGATGTTAGGCCTCACCTTCAGGCAGCCCACCGGCTAAGGAGATGGTGGTGGTGATATAAAAGGAGGCTGGGAGCTTTGGAGTCAGGCATGTCTGGATTTGAATTTCACCTTTGCTACTCTTAGATTAGGCAAGCGGTTATGCCTCTCTGATCCTCAACTCCTTTCTCTCTGAAATGGGGCTGAAAGCAGCCACTTTTGCAGGGTTGTTGAGATGCTGAAATTAGAGAACATGAATAAAGCATATTAGGTGGCACGGGGAGGGGGGTGCTTCCCCTTTGGCTCAACAGGTAAAGAATCCACCTGCAATGCAGGAGCCACAGAAGACACAGGTTTGATCCTTGGGTCAGGAAGATGTCCTGGAGGAGAGCATGGCAACCCACTCCAGTACTCTTGCCTGGAGTATCCCATGGACAGAGGAACCTGGCAGGCCACAGTCCACGGAGTTGCAAAGAGTTGGACAAGACTGAATTGACTTAGCATGCACGCATATTAGGTGGGCACAATATGGAGGAGAGGAGACCTTGTCTCATGGTGTGGGGGGGTAACCTGAGGGGGAAGGGAGGGGCAGCATCCTGTGTGGTTGAGTTGGGGGCCTGGATGGAGGAGGAGGAGCAGCAGCATCAGTCCCTAGCCTCTGGGCTCTGAGAGGCTTGGGAGGTGGTGTCCATGCAGCTGAAGGGAAACCATCCCTCCCCTTGCCGACCCTGCCTCTACACAGGGCCTGCTGCCTCCCATGCCCATCCTGGGCAGGCAGCCAACCCGAGAGCTGGATGAGTGCCCGCAGCATGCTCAAAGGCAAAAAGATGGGCACCGTCCAGTTGGCAGAGGGAGAGGCAGCTGGCCCAGGAGGGGAGAAGTCAGGGAGCCGACTGCTGGGGTCGTGTGCCCCGACGGTGTGTCCAGGACGCGCTTGGCTGCCCTCCTGAGCTGTCTGTCTGGAGCCCCTCCTCTTCCTACCCTGGCCCGGCCACCTAAGTTACTGTAGCTGGAGAGAAATTTCTAAGGGGCATCAGAGTTGCCCTGAGCCAGGCAGTGTGCTTGGCTCAGGGCAGGCCTGGGGGCGGGAAGGAAAGTGGAAGAGAGAGTCTGGATTAAGGCTGCAACTGGGTAGACCAGGAAGTGGGGAAACCGGTTTGTCATTCGGGCCACTTGGGGTGGGGTCTCCTCTTCTGTCTCTCGGCCGGCCTGCCTGTCACTCTGCCTGGTGGCCTGCAGCGAAGAGAGGCACTGTGTACCTTCCTTGCTCATCTAAGCTGGCTTTGGGAATGCCAGGAGGAAGCAAAAGGGGCAGGGGTCTTGGCCCACTTTCCCCTCCCCAAGAGAAGTTTGGAAGAGAGGGGACAGGACAGAGAATCAGAGAGAGGGAGGTAGCAAGCAACCAGGACGGGAGGAGGGGACAGAGTCACCTGGAGAAGTCTGTGGAACCAACAGGTAGGCTATGGTGGGACAGGGAGGGGGTGGGAGTACGGCAGGGGTGGGGTAGAGCTGGCGCTTTGCAGGTTTCCTGGAGGTGACTACGACGTCGCCAAGTGAGGTGTGAGAGGGGCAGGAGCTGGAGCGCCCTCTTTTGGGGTCCTACTTGGCAGATGGGCAGGGACTCCCCTCACTCACAGCGCCGGCCCCTGCAGTTTCAGCAGACGCCTGCAGGAGGGGCCGCAACCCGAGCTGGGGGGAGGGGGGAGGAGACAGCCCAGCAGGGGGCGCCGGGGGACTGGGTCCCCTTGGCCGAGCCAGGTCTAAGGAGGGGACAAGGGGAGCGTCCCGGCAGAGGAAGATCCAGACTCTCTCTGCATAGGGAGCTGTGGCTTTAGGAGGTCACCTTGGCTGAAGAGTAACCCCTGGTCCCTCCCTGCCCCGTACCTCCCCCAATGTTTCTTCATCCCACGGAGCGCCAGGGCTTGGAGAACAAGTTCCCACACCCTCGAGATGCACCCCCCTCCTTCGAGGCCGGCTCCCGGCTTTAGGCAATTGTCTCTATCATGGCTTGAGGACTGCTCGGGGTATGAGAAGCAGGTGCAGCGGGGGGGAGGCCTGAGCGCGCCCCGCATCCGCGGCCAGGCCGCGAGCCGCGGGATCCAGCCGCACAACTGGAGGGCTGGAGGCGCCGGCCCCCTCCCCTCCCAGCTCCCTGCCACCCCAGAGGCCCTTTGTACGTTCCAGCCACAAGCGCGTGCTCGCGCCGCGCGCGCTCCCGCCCGCAGTGACACACCCGCACCGGCCCCCGCGCGCGCGCACACACACACACATACACACTCGCTCTCGCACACTCGGTGACACGCCCGCGCGCGCGCGCGCGTACCCACACGCCCGGCCGCCGGCGCCCTCCCAGCTGGTCCACCCCGGCGGGGCCCGCGCCCCCGGCCCGCCCGCCTGGCACCGCGCCCCGGGGCTGGGGCCCAGCGAGGAGCCCGCGAGGCGGCGAGAGGGCAAGCGCCAGGCAGGCCGGCCCGGGGCCCCCGCCCCCCGCGCCCCCGCCCGATGGGGAACGCTCCGTCCCAAGGCATGTCCCTGTCTCTCTCCTTCCTAATGTGCCTCCATGCTTAAGTGGAAGGTATTTCTGTTTTCTTTGTGTGTTTTCCCCTCGGCCGGGGGCGGGGGCGGCGACCGGGCCGGGGAGGCGGCGGCCGGCGGGGCAAGGGGTGCTCGGGTCGCAGGTGTGTTGGGGGGCAGGGGACCGCGGCGTGCCGGGCTCCGGAGAAGGACCGGGTGAGGAGTGCTGGGTCCAGAGAAGGGGTCCGGCATTGGCGAGGCTGGAGACCGGGTGGGGAGGGCCTCGTGAGGCCCGGGGAAGGGAGCCCCGGAGAGGTGGGGGGTTCAATTTTAAAGAGGTTTGCGCGGGGCAGGGAAGGAAGGAGAGAAGAGAAAGGGGGATGGATGGTGAAGGGAGTGGGGGAGGGAGTGGTCCATCCGAGGTGGATGAAGAGGAGGATGCCGAGAGGCGAAGGGGATGGAGAGGTGGTGGGAGCATCAAGAGCCTCTCTTTCCCCCCAGGTCCCAGAATCAGGTGCACGCCCTTGGATGGTGGTGGTAGGCGCTTTGCGCCAGCCCCCCAGGGAAGGAAGGGGATGAATGTATTCTGGGATTGGCTGTGTTGCCAGGATACCAGCCTGTGTTCCCGCCCCCTTCCCCTTTCCTTCCCCCCAACACCTCCCCACCCTCCCGTCACCTCGAGGCCCTAGCCCTGGAGACCTGGGAGCCTAGGTAGCAAGGTAGCAGTTGCAGAAACTGGGGACCCGCTCCCATCTCTACTGGCGGGTAGGGAGGGGCCCGAGAGGGAGGGACTGGGGGAGGGGCCATGTGCTCTTAAGTCGGGGCGAAGAGGCCAGGGGGCGGGAGAGGGCGCCCCCAGCTGGGGAGAGTGTCTAGGGTGAATGAGGAGGTAGGGACTGAGGGAAGCTGAGCGGCAGAGGGCGGGGCTGGGGAGGGGCCGCGCTAAGCTCCCCCCTCCCCTCCCACGCACCCCCTTGCTACGTCAGAAGCTCCTGGGCCAGCTCCGAGTCCTGTCGGTGGGGGCAGCAGGATGCTGGTGGAAGCAGAGGGGGCCGGCCGGGTGCCTCCGCAGCTCGGCTGGCAGGGCCCGGCGGGGCGTGTGCGGCTGCTGGTGCAAGCCCCCCCGCCCCACCCCTCCCCATGCAGCCCTGGCAGTGCCTCCGGCGCTTTGCCCTGGCCTGGTGGGAGAGGACAGCGGAGGGCAGAGCCCGATCTCCCAGGGAGGAGGCCGGACCGAGGGACCCCGGGGGCCGAGGGGAGCCAGGTGAGCAAGAACAGGGAATGTGCGAGGACATCCGGGACTGGCAGTCCCTCTTCTCCAATACTAGGGAACCAGCAGGTCTTGTAGCCCCCAACTTGAAGGGAAGTGGGTTCCTGGCTGGAGCCTTACAGAAGATGTTCGAACTCCTGTTGTTTTGGGAAGGGAAAAACAGATGAGGGCTGGGAGAGGGGATAGGTAATCAGACTTCCAGGCTTGTGAGTCTGAATATTAATTGGTGCTGAGTTTGAGCACTTTGGGGCGGGGATAGGATGCCTTCTTTCCAACTCTGAATATCTTGGTCTGGGTGACCTTGAGCCAACTGCTTTGCTGTCTAACTCCGTGCCTCAGTTTCTCATATTCCTTTCCCTGTCCCTCTTGCTGTCTTAAAGAACTGATGAGGCATTTGATGGAGACTGTCACTGTGAAAATGTGGGGCTCCGTCGTCACTGGTGGCAGCTGTGGTGGTGGTGGTTTCTGGCATGGCTGTGCATGTGTACGAATGTGGGGGGCAGTTGTGGTTTATGTGTGAGGTCTTCTGCTGGCTGGGGCCACTGTGGGCAAGTGTCAGGGTCCTGCATTCATACAGGAAGGAAGGCTCTGGGCAAGCTGGGAGTTGTTGAGGCAGAGACTTAACTGGTGGCCTAGTGTAGAAGCAAGGGATAAGGCATAAGGGGAGGGTGTTCCAAGAATAAGATTCCCCCTCCACCCAGACTGCCTGGCACCCAGGCACCGTTGGCAGCGAGTGCAAAGGCTTTGCCCTGGCTTCCTGCCACCGTGCCTTGGGGACAAGAGGGTCTTTGTCCAGTGCCGCCCCCCCACCCCAGCCCTGCTCCTTCCGCCCTTACCACGATGGCCAGGTCTCTGTGATGACCCTCAGGGCTGGGATGGAGATGCAAGTGTGCTCTGGAGATCTGGAAGAAGCAGCTGTGGTCTTCAGGCAGTGCTGAATGGAGACCGGGAGCCCTCCTAGGGGAAAGTCCCTGGGAATTGGGAGGCTTGTCCCCCGCTCCATTCTTTCTGCTTGCCTCCTTTTCTCCTTGCCTAATGAGGAGGGGATGGTGTCTGGGGTCTTCATGGCCTGATTCCTGCTGGGAATCCAGGGTTCCAGGTCTCTTAAATATATACAGGGTACAGAGTTGGGTGCTGTGATGCAAAGCCTCAGGTGATCTCTCTTTTTCTCTCTCTGGCCAGGGACCCACCCTGGAAAAAAGGTTTAATTAGAACCATTGATTCCTTCTTTGGCTGTGGGCATCGATCTCACCGGTGTGGTCAGAGCTGGGGCTAATGGTGGCACGGCTGCCCAGTTCGAACAGAGAGGGGGCTGGGCTCTTGGAGGTATCACATCTGTTTTAGTCCCGTCTCTACTCCAGGTTAGGTCTTGGGGAAGGAAAGGAGACGGGGTTTTGACCTGAGGGAGCTGTGTTTGGAGTCCGAGAATCATCCCGAGTAGTGGGGCCAGGCTCTAGAAGGGAGGGGCTGCTCCGTTGGAAGGGAGACAGTAGGCCCTTGAGCGGGCAGGCTGAGAGTTCAGGGATGGATCTGGAGCTTGCCATGAAAGCTTTGCTTTCGAGGAATCCCAAGCACTTATCTCCTCCAACCCCTGGCAAGGAGATCCGATTTCTTCCTTCGTCTGTGTCTTCAAGGTCCAGAGAGGGACAGAGACTGCCTCCGAGGCCCAGTGGGCCGGCATCTGGCCTCTGAGCCTGGCAGTCTGACCGAACAGCCCCTGACTAGGCACAGGGAGCTGAGGGTGAGGCTCCTGGCAGCCTCCCACTGGCCTCTGGGTTTGGTGGGAGGTGGGGGACAGGTTGTGCCCCCCTAGGCCCTGGCTGCCTGTCCTGGGTGGGCTGGTGCAGGTGCAGGCTTCAATGAGCCACTCAGATGCTCTTTGAAGAATCCCTTGTTGGCTTCCTAGGGCCCATTCGAGCAAAGATAATAAAAATCTGGCCGTCAGCGGGTTTGAGGGCTGCATTTGCTTCCCCTTCTTTCATTCCCAGCTCTGAAAAGCGGAGATGAAGGCTTTGGATTTGGCTGGGAAGCTGTGCTTGCCTGCCCCGAGGGAGGGAGGGGAGGAGAGCGGAGGGAGGCAGAGAAGGGAGGACCGATTTCCTGGCAGCCGAGGGATTTGCTGGGGAGATGGGCAGAGGGGCAGGGACATGGTCCCAGACTCCCTCGGGCCTCGATGGGGCTCCCATGACCCTCAGCCGGGCTCCAGCCTTGCCCATCAGGTCTGGAGACTAGGGGCCCCTCAGCTTCACCGTTCCTACATTCAGGAACAGCTCTGCTTCTCAGACTCTCCGCTTTCTTCCCCCGTCCCCTCCGCCCCTCCATCTCTCCCTCTCTGCCCTTCCTGCGCTCTCTCCTCTTTGTCTCCCTCACTTGACTCCCAAGTCTCCCCTTTTCTCCCCGTCTGCCCCCTCCGATCTGTCTGTCTTCTTTCCATAGCATCTGTCCTGCTTTCTAGGACCGACTGGAAGGCTGAGAAGCCAAGTTGGTGGGGAGGGGTGGGGAAGGGGAGTTGCAGCCACAGAAGGGATGGGCTTGAATGGACTATTATGGTCTGTCAGGTGTCATAGTTACCAGAGGCCAGGCGGAAGGGGGCTGCAGAGCACTTAGAGATGTGTGTGTGGTGAGGGCGCTGTCCCCCTCCCCGAACACAGCGGGCACCTTGCCCTGACATTGGGCTTTAGACACTCAACTTCTGCCACCTACTGCTGTCTGGCTGACGGGAAACCAGCGCCTCTGGCCCTGTCACCCCTCTGGTCACCCACTGCCCCAGGCATCACTGCCGCCCTGGCCCACGGTTCCCCCACACCCACTACCCAGGCTCAGATGGGGAAGGGAGGTGGCCAAGGGAACCCTGTACAGACCCTGAGACCCCTGCACCATCCTGTAAGCCCCCCATATGGAAAACAAGACTGTCATGGAAAGAGCACCGGGCTGAGTAAAGAGACCTTCTTAGGATCCTTCGTTCGTTAGCGCCCAAATGTCCGCGTGACCTTGAGCAAGTCCCTTCCTGGCAAGGGCCTCTCCTCACCTGTGAAAAAAGGGGGCGGGCTGGCTCCTCTCCAAGGTCTCTTCTGTCATTCCACCGATGTTGTGTCTCTCTTCTGGGTGATTTGCATATGCTTTGCATACATTAATGGTGCCTGCTTGAAAGGGGAGGGTGCCGCCCACAGGGACCAGAGCCCAACCCACCACTCAGACTCCCCTTGCCCATTGGCCCAGGCTGTCACTGCGGGAATCTCCCAGAGGGATGGAAGCTGGGGTCTGAGAATTCCCTAGGGAGGTGGCTCCTGTGTTCCAGCCCTGCTAGAGGCAGAATAAGGGGGTAGCCCTAGTGGAGGGGACCCCTGCCCTTGTCAGTCCTGCTCCGAGAAGTCCAACAGGAAAGCCAAGTGGTGTGAATTCACTGCAGTTGCTTGTGGCTACCACTAGTTGTATGAAACCCCAGTGAGATGGGCAGAGGGGCTTGGAGGTCTCCGTCCTCTGTTCTCAGGGCCTAAGTACCCTCTACATGCCAGGAGCTTAGCTAGGTGTAACAGTACCTCTTTCTGGCTTCAGCTGCCTCCCACAGCCCAGGACAGGTCCTGCCATCTTATGCCCCTACTCACTTCTGCTCAGGCACCTGGGCTTTAGGTATATGTGGGTAGGAACTTGGACCTGAGAGATGGTCACTGAGACCAGGATCATTGCATGTCGGGCGCTGCCCAGTCAGCACACTGCCTGACCTCACAGGCCTCCTCCCCTGCCGCCTGCTAAGTGCTGTGTTTGGTACAGGCCAGTGTCCTGCTTCTCAACCCTCAACCTGCCTCAGTTTCTTTCACCCATCCCCTCATAATGCCCATCACATGGGGCAATACTGGGGTAAAGGTTGGCAGCCTGGGCAAGATAAGGTGGGCCACTGAGTAAGATGGGATTTCTGAAGACAGGAGCAAAAATCACCTCTCCACCGCCATGGAGGACAGACCAGAGGAAATGCAGCAAGAGGGATCCAGGTTAGATTTAGTCTCAGGGAGGAACTGGCCGAGCAGGCAAATTAGTTTCTGACTACAGAATTGTTGTGAAGCTTAAGTGAAAACAACGGATGAAAATGTCCAGCACAGTGCCTGTCACGTAAGAAACAATGAATGGTATGGGGAGGGGATGGCTATCTCTGAACGCAGTGGAGACCCTCCCCTAACGCGAGATGCAGGAGTTTGCAGGGAATGAGAAGCTGGAAGGACAATTCCAAGAAGAGCTGTTTCTCCCACATTCAAGCTGCCACCGCAGCCCTCCTGCCCCTAGCACAGCGCACTGGGCTCAGGGCCCAGCCACCCTGGGACACTCTGCCCTCATCCTCTCTGCTGTAGGTGGGCAGACAGAGGGTTTGGAGGCTGGGAATCCTGTTCTTCTTCCCCTCCCCCTGTCTTTGCTCAGGACAGCTTGAGAAGAAACAGGCCCACGCTGCAGCAGGAGGAATCGAGGTTAGATGGGAAGGAAATCTCCCAGTGCATGAAGGGTGGCTGCTCTGAGGTGCTGTGTGTGCATCTTTCCCTCGATGATAGGAATATATGAACGCAAGTAGGCTAGTGTTGTACCTAGGTGCAGGGGACTGGTTAATATGACCTTTGAGATGACCTTTGGGCTAGTGACAGTAGCTTGGTAGGTCCAGTTCAATCTCGTGTGGCCGTGGCGGCTGGCAGAGTGCAGGGGGCCATGATGGAGGGGGGTTCAGAGCTGCTGGGGAGGAGAAGGGACAGGGAAATCCGGCTTTGACCCCCCAGGGCAGAGAGGTCAAGTGCACGGTGAAGAACACTCATTGCATGGTGCCAGGTTGCCTGCCTCCCTACTGCTGTGTGACATCAGGCAAGTTAGTTGCCTCCTCTGGTCTTCAGTGCCCCTGGTGTGAGAAAGGATGGAACTAGAAAATCCAAGGTCCCTTCAAGCTGTCACAGGTTCTACCCATCTCCTCTCTCCTGAGATAATACAGGCCTTGCCATACAGAGAGTGGGAATAATACTTCCCAGCTCCAGAAAAACCAGGAAAAATGGAGATTTGGCCCAAGAGAATACTGGTGCTTTTGTGTGCCTGCACATGTCTTACAAACAGTCCTTCCTGCTCCAAAGGCACACCTTGTCTAAATCTGTCCATTGGGCCCAGAGGATGGGTAAGGGAGAAGCTATAGGATTTCGCTACGTCCATTTTCCTCCCACCCCAGAAAGGCTTTGCTGCACTCCATTCCAACCAGGGACTATAATCCAGTCCATATTTTCTTCTGTGGAGGCACTTCCAGCTGGTGGCTCATCTCCCCCACAACCTTTTCCTGGTTCCTGGTAGCCTCAGCCACCTGGCCCAGTTGCTTGCATATCCCGGAGTGGAGTGGCGTTAAGACTGGGAAGGAGCTGGGTTTTTCACGTGCCTGCCTGCCACACCTTGGCAAACATCATTATCCCAGCACCCTGGCCTCTTTTCCACCCTAGCCACAGAGCGTGCTGGAGACCTCAGACCCAGGGGCCCACATCAGGGGCGGGGGGCCCAGAGCCAGAGACCCCCATGTAGCGGCCCTAGCTGGAGATTGTGCAAAGCCTAGGAGGCAGAGAAGGTGTGCGTCCTGCCTTCTTCCACCCCAGGGCAACTGATAATTGCAGGCACAGCAGGCATCTGTGGCGTCACCCCAGGCCCAGCATCTGCCTCATTGGGGAAGAATTAACGATCCCAGTTCACTGGGAAGGCATGCCACGGCTCACTGAAGCCCTTGCAGATACATCCGGGCCTCTCTGCCTCCTCTCCTGGGCTGTCCCCATGCCAGTCCAGCCCTCCCCATGGTCAGGCTGGCCTGAATGAGTCCCCATTCTTGCCTCAGCCTCCTTCTAAGTTGAAAACTGGAACTCTGAGGAAAAGCCAGGGCTCCTAGGACTGACAGTGACTCTCGCTTTGCTGCCCCTGACTTTATCGACACTCCCTAGTCTGGGTGCTCAGGAGGATTTCTGGATGTTAAAATGAGAAGAGACCTTTGAGGGGCTTCCTGGAGCTTCTTCCATCATGGCGACTGGAAAGTAGGAAAGGGCTCCTGGAAAGCCAGAAGTCATTTAATGATGAAGCTTGGGAGATCCTGAACCCGCTTCTGAACCCAACAGCTCATCCCCTTCCCCTGATCCTTGGTCCATCTGCAGCCGAAAGTTAGAGTTATCTGCCTCCCATTCCTAGGATGAGGCAGAAAGGCACGGAAGCAAAGCCTTCTCTTCCCCTACCGTCCATGAAAGATAGTTTATATTGGAGCATGGGATGGAAGGAAGTTAGACTAGGCAGAACTTCCCAGATGGTACTGAATGGGAGACAGAAAAATCCTGGGGGAGGGTGGATGGGAAGCCGTTCAGATCTACAGTCAAGAGCTCAGGCTCTGGATTCGGACAGATCTGGGCTGGCATTCCAGCCCTGACACTCACTGTGTGTCTTGGGGCAAGTCACCTCACCTCTCTGAAGTTCAGTTTCCTCGTCTGTAAATTGAGGCTGATCACGGTGGTTTCCTCACAGGGTGGACCAGGATTAAATGAGGTAATTTAGGCGGAGTTCCTGGCACATTGTGAACTTTCAGTAAATAGTAATCTTTGTTCTTATCCTCCTCCTTACTGTCCAGTTGAGAGTGAAAAATGGGTGGCTGTTCCCCCAGGAAGAAGGGGCATATATGAGAAGGTCTCTTTAGTCTTCCTTAAAACCCAGATTCTCACCTCAGCCTGTTTGGGGCTGGGCCCCTGGAGCTGCCACTTAAGGCTAGCGGTAAGGAGGGAGCTAGGGCTCTTGAGCCTTCGTGCCCCAGCTGGTGCCCCTCTCTGCCCC
Source organism: Budorcas taxicolor (assembly GCF_023091745.1). Taxonomy (NCBI): domain Eukaryota; kingdom Metazoa; phylum Chordata; class Mammalia; order Artiodactyla; family Bovidae; genus Budorcas; species Budorcas taxicolor. The sequence continues at coordinate 38,916,294 of NC_068928.1, read as the reverse complement.
ACCCCTAACCCCACTGCCTGTCCAGGAAGCCCTCTGGGGTTAGATATGTTAGTGAACATTTTTGATTTCTTCACCCAGCCAAGGTCCCAACATCTGGGTACAACAGTTGCTTCTCCCCAGGGTGCCTGCATCTTGGGTAATCAGTGGGAAAATTGGAACCATGAGATTGGCAGGGGGCTCTGAGGATGCTTGCAGCCAGACGTGATGTGGGCGTGGATGGGTCTGAACCAGCCCAGTGAGAGCTGGGCCCAAGAGGACGTCCAGGCCACAGTGTCTCCAGGCAGGCAGGTCGTAGTGCTGCGCACCCCCAGATGCAAGGCAGAAGATGGGCAGCGCAGCCCGGGGGGGAGGCAGTGCAGTTAGAAGGACTTCCAGCGAGTGAGAGGGAGGCAGCGGGATGCACAGCTGAGAGGGACCCTGCTCTGGCAGGCTGAGGATTGGGCGAGCGTGGAAGCAGGAGCTGGGCACAGGGCTTTGGGCGGTATGGGCAGGGGTGCCATTTTCCGGCACGGTCCCCATCACAGCGAGCGTGCGCGCGCTTGTCGGGTATGAAGAACCTCTGCTTCCTCTGTTACAGACAGAGGAGGGGGCCTTCCTCAAGGTTAGTTGGTGAGTGGAGCCGATGGGGGTCTCTTGGGCTGGGAGGGGGTTTCAGCAGAGCAATGAAGGGAGGCCCTCAGACTCTGAACCCACCAACCTTCCTGAATGGGGTGGCCTTGGCTGGGGGAGGCAGATGGGCCCTCCAAGGTGCTCTCATCTGGGGTCTTGTGTGGGCCCCCAGTAAAGAGGCTGTCCTCGTTTCTGGGAGGAGAACCAGGCCTGGCTTGTTGGCTGTCTGTCCTGGGGACCCCACTCTGAGGAACCCCATGTTTTTTGTGTTGTCCTGCTGTCTGTCTCCTGTCTGTCTCCCACCAATGTTTCTGTCCCTTCAGCCCCAGCTCTTGACCCAGCACCCCATCTCTGTCCTGCCTGCCCCCCAGCCCTCAGGGACCCCCAAAGGGGCAGCTCTGAAGGCTCTGCCTTGCTCTGTCCCTGTCCCCTCCTGCCCCACGGCCAAGGCCCCTGTCCGGCCGGCCCATCCCGATGTGGGAGCCCCGCCCCCGCCCCCGCCCCCGCCCCATCCTTTCTCCAGCTCCTGTCCTCCGGCTCTGGGCCTCCGTTCACACTTTCCTCCTTTCCTGTCCCTCGCCCAGGGCTCCAGCGTGCAGCGGGAGGGAAGGCTCCAGGACTCTGCTCCCTCTGTTTAAAGTCTCCAGGTTGGTAAGCCAGGAGGGGGGCCTCTCCCTACCATCCTGCCTCCCACTGCTCCCCAGCGAAATGGGGGAGGGGGCTATCCCTGGTGGGCCCAGGCCTTTGCTTGGGGAGAGGGCAGCAGAGACTTGACTCTGGGGAGGGCACCTTGCCTGGCAGAGAATGTGTCTATGTGTGCACGTGTGTGCATGTGAGTTAGTATGTGCGAGCAAACACGTGTGCACGTATATGTGTGTGCTCGCTGCAAAGCTCCATGCAGTGGGGGCTGGGCAGGGGGAGGAGGAGGGAACCCTCTGTCGAGGGAACTGGAGCCCTGGGGAGAGGGGTCAGGAGCAAGGGGCCTTTCTTATGGGGGACAACCCGTGTTCCAGCATCAGCCAGCAGAGGGGGATGGGAGAAGATGGGACCATGTAGACCTCAGTACAGCTTTGTTGCGTTTATAGGTACTTGTAAATCTGTGATCTCATTTCATTTATTTAATCGTTTATTCGTTTATCCATCCATTTCTTCATTCAATATGGACTTATCGAACACCTTCTCTGTGCCAGGCACTGGGCTAGGCTCAGAGGCCAACAGTGACAAAGACACTGAAAGTTCTTCTGTTACTCAAGTGGTGTGGGGATAGAGGTTAAGGGGTTGGCAGAGTTCACTGGCTTTGGGGCCTGAGGCTGTGGCCTGGCCCCCTGACTCTAAAGGGCAGTGACCGTCTGTCCACTGATGCCCATCCGCCCCTGCTCCCCCTGCTGGCGGCTGCTCCTCACTGCATGTCTCCGTTGAGCATCCCAATGGCACTCCTCTCCTAGTGTGTTCCCGCCAAGCAGGCAGTGACTGGACGTCTCAATCCATGCAACCTGGGGACTGTGAGCAGCACTGCTGGGCCAGAGCAGAGGCCACTTCAGAGGGCCTCTGGGAGCCCACCTCCCACTTCTGTGCCCAGGACCAGCAGCCTAGAGCACTGTACTTGAGAGTCAGCCTGATCTGGGTTCAAATGCTCACTTAAGCCGTATTTGAGGTGCTGGCCTTGGACAAGCCACTTTCCCTCTTTGAGCCTCAATGTCTTTGCCTATAAAATGGCAGGCTTGTTGAGAAGAGTATAGGAAAAGCAGCAGCCGGACCAGAGCCTGGCCCATAGCAGGGGCTGCCCCATTGTGGTTCCCTTTCTGTACCTCCCCCAGCCCCTCCCTAGGGTGGGGCAGCTCCAGCCGGGTAGTGTCTGAGTGCTGCGCCTGTCTCACCTTGAAGAGGGGTTGCAGAGTCCCTGTCTTGGCTGTTTGCAGGCTCCGTGTCCCCCAGCCCTTCTCCACTCTCTGAGGGATGCTTCGGCCCCGGGCGGGCAGATGGGGCAGGCAGCCCTCCTTGCCACTGTGGCTGCTGCCGCCTTGATGGCTTTTTAATAACTTTGCTTGGAGACAATCTGCAGAGCGCTCGTTTGTCTGCCTCTTAATTAAAATTACCGTTTTCCTAAAAGAGCAACGACGCTGCTCCCCTCCCTCCCCTATCAGTGGCTGCTGTCAGGAGAAGGCAGAAGTGACTTGAAATTGCTGCCTTTCCCCTCGGCCCCTGTCCTGGTCACACAACCCACCCCCCACCCCCGCCGCCCCACTTCTGCACACAAACAGATGGGCCAAGGCTGAGGGTCAGGAACTAGGAAAAGAGGAAAGACTGAATGTCTTCCTCTTTCACTTACCCTCTTCCAGAATACTCCCAGAGACAGCTAGCTCAGTCCCTCCCAAGACTTACTTTCTACATCTGTAAAGAACCAGGGCAACCCCTATCTGGCTTTACCACCCAGAGTGGAATAACATGTGGGGAGGGGGGTTGAAAATGTGCTGTGAAGGGTTATTAGATTGTTTGTGGTGGGGCAGGCATCATCCGGGTCCAGAGGCCTCCTTGGAAGTGGGCCCTGTGGGGTCAGCTCCTCTCTGCCGACTCTGGTTAGAAGATACCTCCACGCTCCCTCTGTGGCTCAGCGAGAGCAAGGGAGTGCAGGGCTGGAGAGGTATGGGGGGTTCATTTAGTCATTACTGAGTTTGGGGGGGAAAGTATTCCTGGTGATAATAAAAATACAAATGACCAATATTTACTGAATTTTGCTCAAAACTGTATGAGCCATATGCTGGATCAGGCCCTGTACCTCTGTCCCTTCATTTCATCCTCATAGCTGTCATGTGAGCTCCATGCTGTAGTCTCTGTTTTACAAAGGCGGTGACAGACGAGAGAGGTTAAGTAACATGCCCAGGGTCACCGTGGTGACTTCAGCCCCGCTCCCCCTCCTGCCGTTGTGCCTTCCACCTGAAGTCGAGCCTCTGTCCCTCATGCTGCATGTTCAGGGCTGTGCCTTTGCCTCACTCTCTGCACCCCCGCAAGCACGGTTCCCTGTGATTCAAGCCACTGGGAATCCACTTCCCTCCCCCTACTGCATTCCTGGGTCCACCCCTGTGGGAGTCTCGGTGGGTCGGGGTGGGGGTGGGGGTTTCCTGACCCTGAAGTCCGGGGTCAGAAGTGGATTGGAGGTTAGAGAATTCTCATGTGCATACCTCCTTTCGATTCTAGCCAGAGTCCTTTTGCACTCTAGTGAGGGTGGGCTGCCTGGGGCCAGGGAAGAGACCCAGTGACGAGGCTGGGGCAGCAGATGCTGCTCGTGGGGCGAGGGGACGTGTTCGTATGTCATAGCTCCACCAGCAGGACCCACCTGGGAAAGGAGCGGAGGCGCTGCAGCCAGGAGGAAATCCGGCACCAGGAAAGACCCCTTGAGATGCCTCTGTCTCCTTCAGCTCCGAGTGGGCTTCGCCTTTCCCTCTGGGACCCTCTGCTCCTGCGCCTCCTCTTCCAGGAAGGCCCTGCCTTTGTCACCTCCCACCTCTGCTCCTCCCTGAAGTGTCCCTCCCTGACCACCTCCAGGCTTGCTCCTCTGAGCACTGCAAGATGTTTGGTGCCTTAAATGTAATGAGCTTTCTGTTTCTGGAGGTGTCCAAGTCCCAGCTGGGTGGCGTTCTGGAATAGGGAGGACTTGCAGTTTGGTATCGCCCCTCTGAGTTCACACTCGCTCCTGGGGCAGCAAATCCAGTTCTTTCAGGGGCCGGAAATGAGTGAACAGTGGATAAGGACCTTAGCGAAACGTGCTTATGTTCCTTAAAGGCATTAAAAATCAAAGAAACAAAATAAAACACTACCAGCGAAACAAAATGCCTACACCCCAGTGTGGCCAGGACCCATGCCTAGACCCAGTGTGGTCTTTGCTAAACTGCGATTCACTTACCTTGGCATCTTCATATTGCCCAGCACACAGTAGGTGTGTTTATTAATTTATTATTATGCATTGTTTATTAATGAATACATGATCATCTGTGTGCCAGCCACTGGGCTAGATACTCTATATATTTATTTCTTCCCCTCTGCTCAAGGTGGGCACTATTTTCCCCATTAGAGAAACTGATCTCCAGTGAAGTAAAACAACTTGTTCAGTGTCACACTTATGGGAAGGGGCATTTTTTGATTTGAACCTCGGCGTGCTGTGTCCTTCCTCGACACACCTGTGTGTGACCCAGAGCACGTGCATTCCATACCTGGCCTGGCTAACAGGGAGCTCTGGAGTGGCCACTGGCCACCTGGTTGACATGCGCTGCACACCTGTGGGGAGGTAGGGTTGAAGGAAGTGAGGGCTGCGGAGGCGAGGAGGGAGCAGATGCCCCTCACCCCAGTAAACCCTTCCTCCCTCAGCTTCCGGTCCCAGCCCAGCAGCCTGGGGATGGTGGCGTGGTGACAGGTGCCGAGCTGCAGAGATGACAGTGCTGCTGATTCCCCCATAATTACTGTCTGATGAGATGCCAGAATTAGCCACCGTGCGAGCGTGGCATGCAGATACGGGGCAGAGTGCTGGAAGAAGCGGGGGGTGAAGGAGCCTCTCCTTCCAATCCAGGGCCCTCTGGCAGTAGGGCAGAGTCTGGTGAGGAGGAAGTAGGTTAACAAGGAGGAAGCACTGTGTGGTTAACATGCTTCAGATGTTATCGTGTGGGCTGTGGTTTTCCAGTCCTTAGAGTGGCTGGACACACCCCTGCAATGGCTGGCTGCTGGGCAGGGTATCAAGGGCCTCAGGCCACTAACCAGAGAATTATGGGCAGAGCAGGCTGCCCACTCAAACTCCTGGGCAAAGGCTTTGGTGTTTGGAGCTGGGTACGCCTGGCTGGGGCTGACAGGGCCATAGTTGCTAGGAAGGGGCTAAGACCCCAAGCAGACTCCTGGAACCACATTAGTGAGGCCAGGCATCAGAAGGCAGAGGGAGGTGCCTCGAAGGAGCCAGCAGGTTGAACTCACTTTGCCAGGAATCATCCAACCTTGGCAGGAAGAGTCAAGCTGGCCCTGAGGCCCGAGGGCAGGGGAGGCCTGAAAGTTAGGAGCAGGGGACAAGGAAGGTACATCTTAGTCCCAGAGCAGGGCTGGGTCTGCCCTGGCATTGATTTCTCCTGGCCCACAGGCTGGGGGCAGGAGGAGGGCTGGCGAGTGCAGACGCAGTGGGGTCACCTGGGCTGCTCAGACCTCGTCTGGACAATTGGAGCCATTCTGAAGGCCACCAGCTAACAGGAAAGGTGACAACATGAGGCTGACCCAGCAGAGGGCAGTGCAGGTAGCCCAGGGCTGAAGCCAGGCCACAGACGGAGGGACTTGAGGTGTCGGGCTGGGGAGAGAAGATTTGGGTTCAGGAGCCTTCATTCTGGCCCCAAGGGAGAAGTCGTGACCCACCCCAGGTCCCTCTGAGGGCCGTGGGCACAGACTCTGGCTCACTTTAAGGAAGGAGGGATTCCACAAGGTATCTGGTGCCTTAGACACAATGAGCTCTCTGTTTCTGGAGGTATCCAAGCCCCTGCTGGATGGCATTCCTGAAATATGGAGGACTTGCAGTTTGGTGTTGGCACAGCCTGTGGCAGGGGCTGGGGGGGGAGGGGCTCTGCACCAAATTGAGGTATGGGGGAGGGTTGTGGAAAAGTGGGGCCTCCTTCCCATCCTGGGCTTCGGGGGCCCTGGGGCTGCCCTGCTACCTGCGCCTCACCCTCTCTCAGCCCTGCCCTAGGGAAGGCTCCCTGCTCCTCTGGTGTGTGGTCTCCCCAGAAAGGATGGTGCTGAGGGTCTCTGTGCTTCACTAGGGAGGGGGCTGTTCGAAGCTTCCTCCTTCTTAGGAAGCTAGATAGACTGAGGGGATATAAGGAGCTCTGGCCCAGGGGCTGAGACGAAGATTCAGGGATGAATCAGCAGGGCATCAAGGAGGGAAGGGGGATCCTGGCTGAGAACCCCAGAGTCGAGACCAGGGCTTCTCCACTTACCAGCTCTGACCGTGGGCAAGTCACCCCTTCCTGAGTCTCTGCTTTCTCATCTGTAAAATGGGGGAGAACCTCACAAGGTGTATCTGAGAACTGAATGAAGAGTGGCTCTCAGAGCTCCTTGGGGACCGTCCTGAGTGTATGCCTGGTGGGAGGGAGGGAATCAGGAGTGCTGTCTTTCACGGTTGGTCCGTTTCCCCCAGAGCACCCAGCAAGCCTGGTGCTGAGTTCACATCTCGTCACTCCACACAGATGGGTGGATTTAACTGAGATGGGAGGCTGGAGTTTTCAAGTCTTTTGCAGATGGAAGGCGAGACTGTGCATTTCTCCCCTGCCTTCCAGCTCATGCGCCACCTTCCCAGATGCTGCTCTGGTGGGACAGTTCAGTCTAGACACCAGGGAGAACTGAAAGATGCCCCTGGAATCTGAGCAGGCTTCCAGGTCAGTGTGGACCCAGCAGTCAGGCAGGAAACCCTGAGTCTCCTCCTGCCTTCTCAGGCTTCGCCTCTTCCACCCTCCAGAGTCTCTCCCAGTACTAACCTCAGCATCCCTAGGGAGGGAACCTGATGGGATGCACATTTGCTGTTTGTTCTCAGTCGGCTTGCAGGGCAGTAGAGTAATTACCTTGTGAGGTGAGGGCTGAAACTCGCACTCCTGTCCACCCTCCGGCAGCAGGTGGAAGTGGGTCCAAGGCCCGCCAGCTCCTTGCAGGAGGCTGAGAACCTGTACAGGGAGACAGGGCTGGGCGTACCAGGTCTGGAAGCGGCCTCTCGGTCCTTGGCATTGCCTGGCTGGGTAAACATTGGTGAGAGTGGAGTGGCTTTTATGTCAAGACGAAGTGTAAACACTTTCAGAGACCCTGAACTTGGCAAAGCAAGAGAGGGGCCATGGAAATCGTGTCTCTGAGAAGGCGTGGCTGGATTCAGGATGGCCAGTGGGGTTCCCAGTGTCTCTCAGTCCAAACTGGAGATGCCTGAGACTAACACTCGAGGGAGCTCCCACGTGCAGTGACTCTGTCAGGGGATGGTAAATGTACACAGTGTGTGTCTGGGCACCGTGCCCTGTCTGTCTGCATGGCATCCAAGATGGCACAGTGGTGGGTCAGGGTGGCGGCTCTGGGGTGACCCAGTCCCGGCGGGGCCAGGTGTGCCCTTCTGTGTGTGGATGCCTGTGGTAGGTGCAGGGGAGCCCCTCGTGACTGGGCACGGGTCTGTGAGCCTGTGCTGGGCATGTCGACCTGCACCACGGGGCTCAGGCGTTGACGAGCGGAAGCGTGGCCTGTGGTTGGAGACTGCAGACACCAGGACCCCGTCGTCCTGGTGGCTGAGGGAGCTGTCTGGGTGCTGGGGTGTGGGGCTGGGAAAAGCTCCCTGAGAGAACTTGACCCCACAAAGGGCGGTGTCTCAGAGGAGGATGTGGAAGGATCCAGCTGGGCTGGGGCTCCTGTCCAACATTTGTGAGACCCTCGAGGAAGCCTGGGTGTTGATGACACTTCCCTCTGGGGAGCTGGGGTGCATGGTGAAGCTTCCACTCCCTCGCGTCCAGCAGACTGGGGTCCCTCTTCCTGGGAACAGGATGCCTCCCTTTGGGCTTGCTTTCAGCCCAAGGCAGTTTCAGGGGTATGGTAAAGTTCCCCTCGCCCACACCAGCTGCCCAGGCCTTAGCACCCCAAGGCTCAAGATCCCCCCGCCCTCAGGGGATGGAAGGTGCTCTGGCAGCCTCCCCAGAGCAGTGGCAGAGCTGGAGCACAGGCGTCTGCTTTCCTGCCTCCCCCCACCTCCCTCCCTTCCTCCCTGCCTATGTTCCTCTCTGCTGCCTCTCCAAGGAGATGTGGGGCTGACAGGACACCTTCCCTGGGCGCGTGATGGTGGTGGAGATGCCAGGCAGGAGTTAGCTTGTTAGCGCGGGCTGTGTGGGCACACGCCAGGGCTGTTCCCAGCTTCTCCAGCGAGGGCTTGAGGGCTTCAGACTAGGGGTGACGTGCTCCCCTCTGCATCCCCGCCCCTGCCCTTCCTGGGGAAACCAATTAGCCAGACCTTCATCAGTCACTGAAAATGCAACCCCCTACCATCCTGGTTGTGATGACTGTGGAGTGAAAGGAGATCAAGGGATTGGGCAGATCAGGAAGAGCCTGTCCCCCACCCACGCCCCTAGCCGGTGCCTTTGTGCAGTGTGCAACCTGCACACCCATCTGAGTGTTAACAGCTTTTTAAAAAAACAAAAACAAATGAAATGACTGAGGCTCCAAGAGGCTGCTAACATTCTCAAGGTTACACAGCCAGACAGTGGCAGAGCTGGGTTTGAACAGAGCTCTTTCTCCCCTCCTAGTTGAGTGATTTTTGGTCATGCCATAGCTTCACCTGCAGTGGGGGAGGGTTGCATATCTGAAATTCTGAGCAGGAGGCTGGCTTGTCAGCTCTTTCGCCAGGAGGGGGTCTTGTCTGAGGAGTATGATTCAGGTGCCACATGGGGACCCTGGTTTCTGTGCGGTGAGCAGCTGCTGGGCCGGGGTGGGCACCTGAGAGGGTGGCTGGACTGTGCCTCATGGCCCGTCTCTCTCTGGGGCCCAGGGTGCCATGGCGTTTGCCTCCTTGCTGCTGATCTCTCCTAAGGAGCTTGTTAGTCTTGCCCTCCTGGGGTCTGGGGCCTGGAGAAGGGATCCCCTGCCAATTGCTTTCTGGGAAGTGGCAGAGAGGGCTGGGACAGTCCTTGTCCCCGGGGGCCAGGACACTCAGGTTCCATTCCCAGCTCTGCTTCCAGCTCCTGCGTGACTCGGGTTCACTCTCCGTGCCTCGGTTCCCTTCCCCGTGAGAGGCATTTGGCTGGAGTGAAAGCAGACGCAGGCCGGGCTTAGCTGAACAGTCTGGAGACATCACTCTGCTTTGCTAAGAGAGAAGAGCCGTCACCTCACCAGGGAGAGGGCTGTCCTATGGTTGTGGGGAGTCATGGAGAGAGGGCTGCAGGTCGAAGGGGACAAGGACGCCACTGCCACGCAGAGCCAGGGCACTGGCAGAGATGGCACTGAGGTCAAGCTTGGCATCTTTTTCTGTCCCTGGGCCCCACCCCACTCCTGAGATGGCCTGTGAGTCTCTTCACCCCACCTAATTCTGTCCTGCAAGACTACCCAGTCTGGGTGGGGGAGGGGGTACCTCTGCCTTCAAGGAGGCCCCAGTCTAAGGGGGAGACAAGGGCCTTTCCCTGAGGGAGCTTCTAATCCAAAGGGGTAAATGGGGGCCCTATCTAGTGCCCCCAAAGAGGAGGCCCAGGTCTTGCCCAGTCTAAGGGGAGACAAGGCTCTGTCCTAGGCGAGCCCCTAGTCTGATGGGGGAGACAGGGGCCCTGCTCTGGGGTGTCCCCAGTCTAAGGGGGGGACACAAAGGCTCTCAGTCTGAGGGAGGAGGCATGGGCCCTGTCCTGCGATGTGCCCAGTTGGAGGGAAGAAGCCCTGCCCTGCGGCGCTCCCGGGCTGAGCAAGTGGACAGGGTCACAGGGCAGAGTCGGCCTGTGGAACGGTGGGAGGGAAGAGTTGGCTCAGGAAGCCTCTGGCTGGGGCAGTGCCCGCCCCACCCCCAGGGAGCCTGACACCCTCCCTCTCTCAGATGCCCTCTCCCTGGGGAAAGCTCCAGAAGCCCTGCTGGGAGCAGCTGAGACCCAGGCAGGTGAGCTCTCCCTCCCCCAGGCCTGACAGGTCCTTTAATTAGATTCCGACTCGTTTACCAACTAAGTGGCCTTTGGTGGATTTTAAATCTGTGCAAATTGGTTCGTGTTTTTCTGCCTGCATGAAGCTGTGACTGACAGTGCCCTACCCCCGCCCCGTCTCCTGGCTCCCTCCCTGGCAGACTCTCATCCCCACCCCACGCCCCCCTAGAGTCTAGATGCCCTCAGGGCTGGGGAGCCGGGGAGCAGGGTTCCCTGAGCAAGGAGTTAGAAGAGTCCAGAGGGGTCACAGTCCTCTTCCTCCTCTTTCCTCAGCCCGGGGAAGGGAGTCCACACAGTTAACTCACTCAGCCTCCCCCGTCCTCAGTTTCCCTGCTGTACTGCCAGGAGAATCGACCCAACCCAGGCCCTTCTCTAGGGTGGCTCTGTAGATCAGTGCTGGGGGGTGGGGAGGGGGCATCCGTGTCTCCAGCCAAGGACCATCCTGCCTCTGATACCCTCTCGCCTTGCACCTGTCCCCCAGCACTGCCCTGCCTTGGGGAAATGGTCCATCATGGGGATGGTCTCCACCTGGCCTCTTCCCACATCTGTGTCTTCCTTCTCAACACCTCAGGAACAAGGGAACTGCCTTCCCTGGGGGCCCAGCGATGACAGCTTGCTTGTGCTTCCAGGTCCCAGGGAGTCACCTTTGTTGTCTGACCATCGCCCGCATGCTTTCAAGCCCTCTCCCTTTCCTCCCAGGCCTCTCTGCCATAGGATCCCCTCCCCTTTCTTCTTTGTCATGCCTCCTGGCCCAGGCAGAGTCTCCTGAGGAGGCCTGACCTTCAGGGGAGTGGGGCTGGGTTGGTGGGGAATGGGGGAACACAGTGGGGGCAGGTGTGAGGGTTCCTGCCAGGAGCTGGACGTGAAGCCCTGTCCTTAATCCTCTCCCCCTGATGCCTGTTCCTCCCTCCGCCCGCCCCCACCTCGGAGGCTTTGGTTGGAGTGACGGGGAGACTCAACAGGGTGCTGGGCATTAGCAATTTGGGGGGATATTACACAGGAATGTTTACAGAAAGGCAATTGCCCGGAAAATGACTTTGGTTGCTGTGGTATGGGGCGGAAAAGATGGTTTTAGAAAACAGACACAGACGGGCTTCTGCTCCAAGGACCCACAGGCAGAGCTGACTGAGGGCTGTGGGCACACAGGGGGCCAGAGCCAGGGGTGCCTGGAGACTGAGGGGTCAGCTTCTTCACCGAGGGAGGGGTGGGAAGGGTCCCTTCGCCTCATCCAGGTTCTTGAAGCCTCTGCCAAGCTTGACCTTTGTCCTCTGGCCTCTGACCTCCCAGCACAGTGCGCTTCCTGACTGCGCAGCCAGCCACCCAGCAGGATGGAATTGTCAGGCACAATTGATGGTGGCAGTCGCCTCAGGGCTCCTCAGGGTGACTTGGGCTCCTTTTGCTTTGGCTGAAGATGGTGGGACTTGGGCCGTAAGCATTCAAGTGTGTGTGTGGACGCAGACGGGGCACTTTGGGGTCTGAGCCAGGCCCTCCACCTTTCTGGCAGTCTCCATGCACCCCCTTCCCCACTGCTTGCCCTGACTCCCGACCTCACTGGGATCTCGCCCCAGGCCCTCTGGACTCCCTGAGCTGGTGCCCAGGCCCCAGTTGGGGTCACGCCTGTGAGACCTCAGGTCCCCACGGGAGGGGCCTTGTCCAGCCCTCCCAATCTCTGGGGAGAAGGACCCAGAGACCTAAACTCTGGTCCTCCCAGCAGGGGCCCCAGTGAGACCCTTCTCTTTTTTGTAGCTCCTGGCTTTGTTCTTCCATTTCCTCCCCTTCCTCTTTCTTCTTCCCTCTCCCTCCCCCCTCCCCTTCTCCACACTCTCCTCCTCGGAAGATGATGTCATGTGTAACTGTTGCCCAGTGGCAGCCAGAGGACAGAGGGTGGTGACATCTGGGGTAAAGATGCAGGGTGGGGAGGGGCTGGATGGCTTATAAGACAGTGTCACTGAAACCTTGGGATCCTAATTCTCATCATGAGTTACAGTGATCTCATGTGAAAGAATGCAGTGAGGATAAAAATAAATTGGGCTCATAAATAAACGTGGAATTTGGAATTGGTGGAGCAAATAACAATGTCGCTCTCTTCCCAAGCACCTGCGCCTTTATCCGCAGCTGGCCACTTGGGGGCGCCCACTGCTCCCTGGTCATCCCAGCCTCCAGACAGGTTCACTTCCCCATTGCCCAGGCAGGGAAGGCAGAGCTCAGGGAGGCGACAGCACCCCCTTCTCCACCTTCCCTTTCCCCTCATTCTGAGCTGGATTCTGCTAGTCCTGGGCATCTCTCCTGTAGCTTGAACCTCTGACTCAAAAATTATAGCTGGCCTTGCACACGGAGGATTCTTGGAGAGATAGCAAGACCTCCAACTTATCTCTCCAACTCCCCGCACCCCCACGCTTCAGGGGCTGTCTGTCCCAAGGCCCCTTCCAGCTGTACTCCAGCTCTGCTTCTCCATCCAGGGTCTCCCACTTTTCCCCTGCATCCCCTGTCTCTCCACCCTGCCCCAGCAGAATCCAGTGTGCTTACCGCCTTCAGGCCTCCCTGTCCCATCTGCCTCCCCAGGTCCCCCTACCTACAAGACTCCTGCCCAGATAGATCCCTCAGCAGCCTCTGCCGGTGAACAGAAGCATCGATCTGCTCAGGGCCGCTGCTACCCAGAGCCACTGCTTGCTAGATTGGAATTGATCTCCTTGGCTTTTCACCGAGCTGCTCTGTCTGGGGAGGGTCAGGGCCACTTGAGGCCTTGGTGGTGGCTGGACCAGGCCCGGGGCAATGAGAAGGCTGTCCTGCTGTCTCACAGCCCACATGCCAGGAATGTCTTTAGTTCAAAATGTGCTTTCTCCTCATTGTCTTGCTAGCTTCTCACCCACTGCCCAGGAGAGGGGTTTAGAGATGTTGTCCCCATTTTACAGATCAGTACCCTCAGGCTCTGAGAGAGAAGAGGCTTTTAGGGTGGAGAACTGAAAGAATGGCTAACCTGGGACCCCGCAGAGGAAGAGCTGACTCTAAACCCAGGAGGTCTCTGGTCTGGGCTTTTGTTCTCCCAGTGTTCTGGCTCAGATAAATTCTTGCCTGAGCCCTCTGAGCCCCCAAAGGCCCTTTATCCCCAGGTAACAGGATGGTGCCCTGACCAAGAATCCCAGGCCAGTTGTCTCAGCCTACTGGGGCCCCACAGAGAGGAAAGAACTCTGCACAGAGCAGGGAGCTAGGACTCCTGGGTCAGGCAGGTACCTCACCTCTTTCCCTGAGTTTCTTTGTTAAAGAAAGCCAAGGATCTTGAAGGTTCTTAGTTTTCAAAAGAGCCTAAAGATTTCAAATCAAAGCCCCACCTCCCCTCAGAGACAGCCCATTGTCTCTCCTACTTCCTCCTCTCTCCCTGCCACCCCCTAGAATCCAGGTCCTGCCTCACCCATGGCCCTGCGTGCACCTGCCAGTGTCCGGGCACCTGAGGCTGAGCCCTGTCATGGAGGAGGCAGGGAGGAGTTGGTCCTTGCTCCACCATCTCTGGGCCTGCTCAGCAGCCTCCTCCCTACCCTCAGTGCCGTCCACTCCTGAGGTTTACAGGCTGTAGTCGTCAGTAGGGCTGTGGGCACACATTCACTGTCTGCAGCCTCTGCCTCTCCGCTGCCTGCTCTGGCAGCCCGGACCCCTCCCTGCCAGCCCCACCTCGGCCCCTTTAATCGACCTGGGAGAGCCTGGGTGACCCTGAACCTCCCCACCCTCCCTGCTTCTCTCAGGCTGGCATACCGCCTGCCCCACCCCCAGGAGCCAGGCAAGGACACTGGCATAGAAGCCAGGGAAGGACGCTGGCACAGCTCCCCAGCAGCTGGCACAGAGGGTGCAGGTGGGCATGAGGAGCTCTTCTGAGTCCAGGGGCGTGGAAGGGCAGGAAGGCAGATGAGAACTGACCTTTCCCAGTGCGCCTAGGTATCCAGAGCCCTAGGCGGCACAGTGAGCCTGGCTGGCTGGCACAGGCAGGGGGTCGGGGGTGCCCTCTGGCTCAGGCACGGCTCAAGCTGAGCTTGAAAGCTGGGCTTCCAGCAGTGAGGCTGTGGGCAGAGTCCACCCCACACTGGGCAAAGGAAGATAACAAAGTATCCAGGGCGCTCCGCCATGGAGGGTCTCTTCCAGCTCAGTTGGTCCCGTGAGGTAGCAATCCTCCAGCTGGTGGTGAGGGTGAGTGGAAGACAGAATTTAAGGGTCATGGGAGGCAATCCCCTGACTCCAGCTGGGGCTATTTTTCCAGCACCCAGAGCAGCCCCTCATCCCGGGCATCCTTCTTCTGGATGATTTTCAGGTCACTTCTTTTCAGCCATATTCACTGGCCACCATGGCTGCCTCTGGCGCCTTAAGAGCAAGGGCTGGATCCCCATCAGGATGGCCCTGGGGCTCCCAGCCTCAGGCAGGTGCCAGCTTCAGGAATTTCCTCACTACCAGGGAACCTTCATACTGTATTAATGCAAACTCAATTTGTTCTTTGTTAACTAACTTTGAACTTAATGCATTCACTTAAAAGGAAACCTTAGCTCACTGCCATCCCAAGGAATGATACCCCTGAAATCAGGAGTTGGGCCTTGTTGTTTTTTCTTTTTTAATCCTTGAAAATTAAAGTATAACTATTAAGCTCTGAAACAGCACTCCTCCCATAGTCATCTCTTGAGTGTCTGGACCTCACTTTGGGGAGTACAACCAAGGGACAGACGTCTAGGGGAGGGAGGGACCCCAGACCCAGTGCCAGGGTGGGGAGACAGCAGGTAAACAAGGAGTGCCAATGGTATTATTGTTCCATCAGCAAACAGTTTTCCTCTGGCCAGGAAGGTGTGGTGAGAAGGGGTGAGGTGAATCTAATAAATATTGGAGTCAGCTCTGGCCTCTACCACTTACTGCAGCTTTGGGCATGTCACTGCACTTCACTGACCTCAATTGTCCCATCTCTGAAGTGGGATTACAGTAATACCCCCACAGCAGTGCAGCGAGGTTTGAAGGCTATGATAAGTGATCAGTCAGACCCTTGGAAATTTCAGAGCTCTGGGTCTATGGGAGCCATTCTTCCCTTGGTTTTGGGGGGAGGTGCTGAGCCGACTGGGGCTGCCAGAGAACTCATGCCTCGGCCACATCCCGGGAGGAGTGTATGTGTGTGTTGGGCGAGGGGCGGCTTTCTCTGGAATGTGGCTGAATGTCCTCTTGCCTCCTGTGGTGGACAGGAGGGGCCTGAGGAACAGTGGGTGTGTGGAGGGAGGGGCCCAAGAGAGTTGCACTGGAGGGAACCTGGTCGGGTCCCAGAACCCTCAGTGCCCCGCACTTGTGCCCCCTTCGGCTTCTGGGAGTTAGCCCCTGCGTTGGGCTGCCTGTGTCTGCTACGGTGCTTGATGCTTCCAGACCGAGGCTACCCTGAGGATTTCACCTTTGAGACTAGTGGATTGTGAGGCTGGGGGTATGCCGGGAAAACCGTGTTTGTCTGCTAAGTGGGTGATTTCTGGAAACGAGGGAGGGCAAATGCGTGTTATGACCAGGAATATGGCTCAAGTAAGCCCCAGCAGTCCCTCCCATCCCTGGTGTGGGTGGCACCTTGGAACCACCGTCCCTGCTGGGCTATGGGAAGGTCAGCATGGAGGCTGGAGGGTGCGAGACTGCAGAACTGGGCCCGGGGAGGCCAGGGGAGGGCTTAGGGCTGGTGGGCAAGTGGGGGCGGGCTTCAGAGTTCTGCATGGAGACCTCAACCCCCGGCCTTCTCTTTTTTTCGCTTCTGTACTGTCCGTTGTCCCCTGTGCGTCCCTTATAGGTCTTGAACTTGTGTACGTTGGGAGGGAGACTGAAGGAAGGGCGGGGGGAGGGTCCCAGCGGGGAAAGCTTGAGCTGTTCTGTCTGCTTTCTTTGAGTTTGTCCCCAGTCCATCTCTCACTGTCTTCTCTGTGCCCAGCCTCTCCTGTCTGTCTGTCTGTCTGTCTCGGGGGGTGGGGGGGTGGAGAGGGAAAAGGGGGTCCCAAGCCCCAGACCCTGGACCTGCATCTTCTTGGAAGGGTGATTTTTGCCCTCACCACCCCCCACCCCCATTATTCCCTAGTCCTGGCCCTTTTCCAAGCCAACCCCCAGCCTAAACACACGTGTGTCCTAGACATGCTAGTCTGAGGGAGGAGGTTAGCCTCCACCCCACTCCCAAGAGGATGCTCTTGAAAGAAAGATAGTGCAGGCTCCTTTCCACAGTTTGCAGGAAGCATCTAACAGGAACCCCGCTTCCCTCCCCTGTTCACCCCAGTTTAAGGAAGGAGGAAGGGGATGTGCGGCTGGAGAGGTGCCTGGGACCCCTGCTCTCAACCCCTCCTTGGCTCCTAAGGCCAGCGCCTAACCCGCATCATTATCCTCCAAACCCTGCAGAAGAGCAGGAAGCTGGACACTGCCTTTGCCCCCTAGCCTTCTTGGAGCCCCCGTTCTACCTCTTCTGTTCCTAGTGCCTGTCGGGCAGCCCCTGCTTCACCCCAGGCGCCTCTTGCCGCCCCCCTTAGGTCAGCCCCTCCTCGCAGCGACCCCAGTGGGGGATGGGCAGTCCCAGGCCGAGCACGCACCGTGACCCCGCCGAACCCCCTCTCCCCTCTCGCAGATCCGGAGCGGAGCAGCCCCCCCATGCTGTCTGCAGACGATGCCGAGTACCCGCGGGAGTACCGGACCCTGGGGGGCGGGGGCGGCGGGGGCAGCGGGGGCCGGCGCTTCTCCAACGTGGGGCTGGTGCATACGTCTGAGCGGCGGCACACGGTGATCGCAGCCCAGAGCCTGGAGGCGCTCAGCGGGCTCCAGAAGGCCGATGCCGACCGCAAGCGCGATGCCTTCATGGACCACCTGAAGAGCAAGTACCCGCAGCATGCCCTAGCCCTGCGGGGTCAGCAAGACAGGATGCGGGAGCAGGTGAGTGGGGCCGGCCGCGGGCTGGGGAGGGGGTCTGCCTTGTGCGGCCCTGCCGCCAGGCTCATCCTGATTCTGAGACGCCTCTGGGGAAGAGGGGGGACGCCGAAATCTGCTAGTTGGCTCTTGGGAACCTGAGGAGGAAAGAGATGGGGGCTCAGAGCCCAGACCTCTGCCTGCAGTCTTGGAATTTGGAGCGTGGGACTGGGCAGAGAAAGCTCAGCCTCCACCTGGGGCTGGTAGGCTGAGCAGAGGGAAGGCTGTCTGGGAGGTCAAGAGAGTGGTGGGGAGGAAGAGGGGACAGCCTCCAGGACTGACTGTTCTGAGGGTCCATCTGGTGCTGGAGTACCTTGGGGTGGGCACCTCTGTGATGTGGCCCCTAAGGGAAGGTCAGACCTTGGGAGGAGCTTCAGAAGGCTGGGTGGGCTGTGCCCCAACAGAGCCCAGCATTCCTGGCGCCTTTCCCTCCTCCCCCATTCTTCACCCTGTTCCTTCCCCCAAGACTTGCTGTGTGAGTTTGAGCTAGAGGACTCCCCACTCTGTGCCTGGTTTCGGTCCTGTCTTCAGTAAGCCTTAGAGGGGAGTCAGGACTCCAGCTTCCCTGGTCCAGGACTTGTCTCCTTCTACATGAGGTGCGATGCTTCCTTTGTAAAGCTCTCCCAGACCCTTGGTTCCTGGATGCACCTCTGCATCTGAGTAAGGCCTTCTTGTCTACAAGTAAGGCCTGTCTTGTCTTGGCCTTCTACTTACAGTCCCACATTGGTGTGGGGCCTTGACAGCTGCTGCATGCTGGTTGTTGAGACTCAGCTGGGAAAGAGTGGAGGGGAAGGGAGTTGTTCCCATCAGCACGCCAGCATCCTTTCAGTCAAGCCTCGGGGTGTCAGTCCCTGCTCCCACAGTTGTCTGTCTCTGTCCCCCTTTCCAAGTACTGCTGGGTGTGGCTGGGTAGGAGGAAGACTGTGCCCACCTCCATCTTCACTGCAGGGAACAAGGATACATTGGAACATATCTGGTACTTTATCTGCCTCTCATATCACCTCCAGTTCTGTCCAGCTCTTACCTTTTCCCCTCTCCGGAGCCCTCCCAGGAGCAGAGTTCCAACTGGGATAAGGGAGAGTTGCGGATGAAAGACATCAGGCCCTCCCCCTCAGGGGTCCCTCTCAGTGGATTCCTTCTGCTGCTCTGGCTTAGGAGGAGGGGGCAAGGCCCTTTGTGATCTAGATGGGGTGAGACTTAAATATAGGGAGCACAGTGAGTCGAAGGGGGTTTGAAGGAAGGGAGATCAGGTGGACAGCCCTGGTCAGGGAAGGCTTCATGGAGGAAGAGGTACTTAAACTCAGCTTAGAAGGATGAAAGGGGTCTGAATGGTCATGGAGGAAGAACAGTTTTAGGAGGTAGGAAGATGGGAGGTGAGTATAGATCTGAGTTGCTTTGCGGACTGGCATAGGGGTCCAACAGGCTGATGCAGAAAGCTCAGGGTGGGAGGCCGTGGGAGGTGTGGGAGCCAGATGGTGGAGACTAGGAGGGCCATGGTTGTTTTTAGATGGTGAATAGGAGGGGACGGGGGAGTGGCTGGAGCCAGGGGCAGGAAAGGAGGAAGAGAGTGTGTTAGGGAGGATGAAGGGAAAGGGATGGGGTGGGGGTGGGGTGGAAGGAAGATGAGCAAGGCTTGTTTGCTGTCTGGATCCAGAAGGCAAAGACAGAAGAACCTGGGTGACAGGGAGTTGTTGGTGCTTCAGGGGAAATAAGATGGTTGGGAGGGAAACATTTGGGAGGGTGAGGGACTGGAAGAGGGGAGATGAGTTAGAGGAGACATAGGGGTGTTTCACGGGGATGTCTGCTAGGCACTGAATATACAACTCAAGACTCTAGAAAGGGGGTTGAGCACGAGGTGGGCAGAAATGGAAGTGGGACCTGGGGTAAGCGTAGTCACCAAGGCAGAATGGAGTCTGAGAAGAGAGAGGGCCCAGGATGGATGGGGAGAGGGGACCAGGAATGTCCTATATCCCTGAGGAAGGGGCAGAAGGCCCAGCAGGAGGGCCCTCTGCACTTCTGAAGTCTGGAAACAGCCACTGGCACCATCCAGGATCTGTGGATCCATAGGGTATAGAGAACTCCTTTCTGAAGCCAGGATAATGGAATGGCTAGTGTCAGGGGTTGGAGGTGGTGAGGGAACAGGACTCCTGGGCTGCAGACCTGTCTGGGGAGGTCTGGCCAGAAAAAAAAACATGGAGACAGACTGGATGGCAGCCTCAAGGGGCAGCAGGCCTGGGAGAGAGGATGTGGGCATGTCTGAGGGCCTCCTATGTGCCTGGCACGGTCACTGGCACAGGGCAGGCACTCAGTAAATACTTAGTGAATCAATCAAAGCACAGCCACTCACAGATTCATGCCTTTATTCCTTCACTCTCATTCCCTGCCATGCACGCAAGTGGGTAGGACCTACAGACGTTTCATTTGTATCTAAGGCGCAGAGGCTAAGCCTAGCTGGGGCTCTGTACATGTTTGTGGGGTGACCAAATGAGAGATGGACGACTTTGAGGATGCTGAGGGGAAAGAGGGCCTGGAGGAACCAGGGGGGGATGGGTTTCCAGTCTCCGGTGTGGTGTGGGAGAGGAAAGCAGCCTCCCTGAGATGGCAGGGAGGAAAGCCGTGCTGCAGGGCCAGAGGTACACTGGGGTGAGGCCCCCTCCTTCCCATGTCTGGCTTCAGCCAGGAGGGAGTGAAGAGCTGGAAGAGGGAAGAGGTGAGGGGCAGCTCCCATGCAGAATGTCCAGAGAGGCAGTGAAGAATTGACGAACAGGACTTCAGGAGTATCTGCTGGGGAAGGCTTTGACCTGGGCTCAGAGAGCCCCCAGCCTGACCCGGAAACAGATGGAGGGGACCTAGACTTGGTAAGGGACTAGCCACCGTTGCAGGGTCCCTCTGCAGTGTGAGCTCAGTGCCAAACTTGCCCCAGGACCTCCCCTCCCCGCCCCGTCACAGTCCTCCAGCGGCTCCTGCCCGCTCCCCCTAATGGGGTGTCCCCCCCTTCGCACACACAGGTTGGCGGCTGGACCGTGGACCCCGTGTGCCTCCTCAGCTCCCTCTGCTCCCACCTCCATGGCGACTCCGCCCCCTCCGGGGCTGGCCAGCCGGCCCAGGTGAGTCACCCGCCTCCTCTCACCCCCCAAACCCATAGCAGACTTGGGCTTTGGGGAGAATATTTTTTTGGAAAGGGGAGATCCAGGATTTTAATTTTGCACCCCTTTCTCTTATGTGGAGCTTGCATTTTCAGAAGACTCCAATGCCCTGTACTCTACCCTGATAGTCTAATTCCTAGCGTACCCTCCCTAAAGGGAAAGGGAAAGTGTTAGTCACTCAGTTGTGAGTGATTCTTTGCGACCTCATGGACTGTAGCCCACCAGGCTTCTCTGTCCGTGGAATTTTCCAGGCAAGAATACTGGAGTGGGTTGCCATTTCCTTCTCCAATTACCTCCCCGAACCTGTGCCAAAGCTTGGCTCTGGGGAAGGAATTTTTTTGAGGGGGAATAGGTTAAAAAAAATTTTTTTTTAAATTCTTCTCTCTTTTAAACGGAAGTATGTCTCTCCTACCCTCCCCCACTGGTTTTCAGGAATCTCTTGTGCCCGATTCCCGCCCCCACTGCAGGCCATCTCATTTCGCTATCCCCACCCACCCTCCATCTCTGAGCAGACCTAGCCTTTCCCTGATGTCTCATCAGCAGGAAGTCCTTCATGATGTCTCTCTCTCACCCCTCTCGCTATGTCCGATGCTTAATTTCAAAATTTGAAGACAACCTTGGCATCTAGCCACTTGTTCTAAACTGATTGCCTGGTTCTTCATCAAGCCTCAGTTTCCCTGATGGGAAGATGGACAGGGACACCCTGAGACAGTATCTTAAGGGCTCAGCCTCCCAGCTCAGGCCTGGACATTTCTGTGGGAGAAAAACAGGCATCTGAAGCCCCAGAGGGGAGGAGGGACCAGAGAGTCAGAGTTGCAACAGGCCAGGGGCAGCCCTGAGGAGGCCTTGATTTGAGGGTGGCAGAGGAGGTTCTGTGGCAGAGAATCTAAGAGGGAACCATTTCTCTTCCTTGTGCATCCTGCTTCCTTCCCCTAGAGAAGGGCAGGAAGTCTTGAGTTTTTCAATGAGAATGAGGAGAAGGAAAAATGTGACAGCCTAGGAACCGGCTCCAGAGCAGGGACTCTTAGCTGTGTGTGACTCAAGTCTAGCGTGAGATTGGCATGCTCGGCATCATTCACAGGGCACCCAGCTCACTGCCCTTCCCAGCTCTTGGCCCAGTATTGACTGACCTTAGGGACCAGAGATGTGTCTACCCCCAAGGCTAGACAGCAAGTGGAATGGGCTCATCTAGAGTGGTCACATGTGCGATGGAGGTCAGACTGGGACAGGGATGGGGAGGAGGTGTGAGCCCCAAGTGGAGCAGATGGAATGTCTTGAGTTGGAGTGATGGAGGGAAGTGAGGCTGGATTTGGTGAACTTGATGTCCCAGGTTATGGGGCCCCAGGCCTGTCCACATCTGGAATCTACTCTGTTGGAAGGAAGGGGAGAGCTTGAAGGGGTCTTCACCCCAGGGTTTTGAAGTACAGAGAACAGTGGCTGTGAACGGGATCTTGTCATCACTTTATACCTAGTCCTTATCGAACTTTTTTCCGGATGGCTGTGTCTGAGGCCCCTTTTTGTGAAGTGCAGGACCAGAGACGTTCAGCAAATGCCAGAGTCACAAAGTCGGGCAGGATCAGATGTCACCGAGGACATTTAGGCATCCTAGGTCGCCCAGGCTTGGCTGGGAATTGAATCACTGGAGAGCTAGAAGGGTCACGGTGCACCGCGGAGACCCTGGTGGGGAGAGGCTGTAAGCTCAGAAGGTGGCTGGTCCAGAGAGGGGCCACTCTTCTCCCCGCCACCCTAGGCCAGATCGTTAGGGATGGAGGCCTGAAGAAGACCCTGGGAGGGGACCGAAGGCCAGACTCCCAAGTCACAGCCCCTCCCCCGCTTCCACTAAGCTGTCTAACCTCCCTCTCTCCTGCTGCAACCCGAGTCCCGGGCGGCGGGCCGGCGTATCGGGTGACCGCGGCGACGCAGCCACCAGCCTCCGTTCCTCGGCGGGGCTGCGCCGGCGGGGCCGCGCCGGGGAGGGGGCCGGAGAGAGGATGTGCACGGCGGCGCGCCGTGCCGCGCCAGGTGGAGTCGCGGTTACCGGGGCGACCGGGGCCCGGGCCGGCTCGGCGGCGGCGGCTCTCGCATTGCAGCAAAGGGCACCGGCGGCGGCGGCTGCGGAGGCGGCCGGGGGAGGGGAGAGCCCGGGTGGGTGGGAGTAGGGGGCCGCCCTCTCTCCCCTCGCCCGACGCGCGACCGGGGGCTGGGGGCCCCCGCATATACACCTGTGGCCGCAGGTAAGGGGGAGCGGCTGCGGGGGCCGGGGTCGCCGCCTCGGGTTCCGCGGGGCGGGGGCGCGGAGACGGGAGGCCCTCCCACCCGGTTCGGAGGGGCGGTCTGGGGCTGGGGGCGCGCAGGCCGCTGAGGTTCCCGATCCCTGAGAAACGCCCCCTCCCCTCCGCCATCGCGTTCGCAGCTTTCCGCAGGGGACCGGCCCCTACCCCGAAATGCGGCTGGCGCCCCCTCCCCCAGCCTCAGAAAGTCATGACCTTTTCGGGGTGCGCCCTCGCCTCCGGCTCAGCGCCGGGCCCGCAGCACCACCTCCCCCGCCCCCCACCCACACTCTGCATGGGGAAGGGGTAGGAGGCCTCCGGGTTCACAGGGGAGTCGGGCACGTGCGTCGCGGTGAGAGGCTGGAGCCCTCGGGGGGTGTTAAAGAGCCTCAGCCTGGGGCAGGGTGGCGGGGGCGAGTGTTTACGTGGACGCGTGTTCACTGGAGTTGAGAGGTGGGTGTGTGCGCTGCACGAGGATCCAAGGGACTGGAACTTGGGTGCGACCCATAGGGTCCCATCCCTCTCCGGAGGCTGCGTCGTCGTCGGGGCTTGAGGTCAGGGAGGGGTCATGTACTCACCTAGCCTGCAGGGGACGTCTGCCCAGGGGAGGGGAGAGATCTCAGCTGGCAGGGCTGAGGCTCCCAGGGGACACACCCCGCCCTCCCAGGGCAAGAGATGGGGAGAAAGGACCAGCTGCAGGGGGAGGGAAGAACCACTCCCCCACAAGGGTGCCTAGGGTGGAGGAGGCAGTGTGTGAACTCCTTAGCCCTACCCCCACCCCCACCCCCCCGCAGGAAAGAAGTTGGTTCCTCTTCTCACCTGAGAGTTTGAGGATCCCCTGGCACTGCTTCTTTGGATCTCCAGGAAGCTCCCATCCCATATTACTGAAAGCCTGGTCCCTTCCATATTATCCTCTTAGAAGCCATCTCATTTTGCCCCTGCTCCCCTCTGACTCTTCCCTACACGTGATGACCCTCAAGTAGCTTTCCTGTGCAACCCTTCCTTTTCCCCACAGTCTCACTGTCCTCTGGAAAGATGAGACACCCCCTTTCTGAGTCTGGGGGGAGGGAGACAACTTTACCCTTGGGTTGGGGAGCCAGATCTCTCTGGGCCCTTCCTGCCCCCTGTCCTCATTCCAGGGGTTTCTGGTGCTGGGCAATTCCCAGGGAAAAGACCTAGAAGGCTGAGCAGTGCGGAGTGCCAGGAGATGGAGAGTGGTGCCAGGGAAGAGTACGCAGAGATATACCACCCCACCCCCTGCCCATGGCTGGTCCTGAGTTCTTGGCAATGGTTTGTGGCCAAATATTTGTTGAGAGGCCCTCTTAATACCAGGCACCGTGTGGGCCAGGGCGGGAGGAGCTGACAGCCAGGAAGAGGGTGAAGAGGAAAAGGTGCTGGTGACTGGACAAGGAGAGCCCTACCTTAGCAAAGGAGGAGCCTTTGCTCCTCTCAGTCACCCAAGGCTGTCCCAGGGGTTTAATACCCTGGAAAGAGCCAGACAGGGATGCACGGCATCCCCAAGGCCCTCTCCCTACCACGGTTTTCCTCTCCAAGGACACTGAGTTGCCAGGAGACTGTGTCTCACCCTGGTGGGGACAACCTGAGAGGACCATCCTTCCCACTTTCCAGAGGTGACGGAGGGGCAGCATTCTGCGTGTCCTACCAGCCAGCGCCCCGAGTCCCGGGACTCTGGTCCCAGCCTCACTCCAAGTTCACCAAGCACAAAGACAGCAACTCTGCCCTCTACCTGCTTGTGGGGCTTGGCTGGCCCGTTCTGTGGCACTGGTGCCACCCAGTCCTCTCCCGTGGCCCCAGCTAGTGATCTCCCCAGGTCTCAGTGCCCCAGGGATGTGCCTAGTGTTGCCCGAGGCAGGCCCATGCTGGGGGTACAGCTAGCATGGCTGTAGCCAGGACCCATCCCTCTTCCGCTCCCAGAGATGTGAGGTGGGCACCAGTCACATACTGAGCCTGGTATGTTGACTTTGGGGGCTGGGGGGGAGGGGCATTTTCTGCTTCTTTTGAATCAGGACACATGATTGTCCTACCTGACACATGATGTCTGGGACATCACAGGCCCGGTACAGTGGCTGAGGTGGTCAGAGACACTGTGACCCGGCTAGTCGGGGGAGGGAGGGAGGCATGCGACTCTCTCTTTGTGTGTGTGCATAGTATGTGTGTGTGTGTGTGTGTGTGTGTGTGTGTGTGCGCACATGTTGCTTTGTGTGTCTCTGCAGTTGTTGTGTATGCGTATGCATATGTGTTAGTGGGCATCCATGTCTCTGTGTGTTTCCGTGACTCCCTAGGGGCTAAGGCTGGTGGGGGGTGGGGGTGCCTCTGTGATTCTGCTTGTAGAAGTGTGTGTGAGCAGGTCAGTGTCTGGTGTGGGGTGGGGGTGGGAATGGGCGGTGCATGTTTGTATGGATGGGGTTGGTCCACCTATGGGTATCTCTGTCTCTGAGTTTCTGTTTGTTTCTGACCGTGGCCGGCTCTTCTCCAAGTGTTTGTGTCCCTTTGTGGGTGTGTCTGTTGCTCTGGGTGTGTTTGTGGTGATGTCCTCATGGGAGGTTGTCTGAGAGTCTGTGCGCAGCTCTGTGGGTGGTCTGCACACTGGGGACGTTGCAGCTGGATGAGGGACGGTGGCCTTCTCTGCAGAGCCGTCCATCACCACTGGGGCTGCAGACATGACTCTCATCATAAACCTTCCCCTGCCCTCTGCCTGGCTCTGCCTCCCTGCCCCAATCTTGATCACATGTCCACTCCCTCTGCTCCCCCTTCCTTCCCCAGGCCACAGGCAGTTGTGGCTAGAGCCTGTTACTCCAGCCCCTCACCCCACCCTCCACTCAGCCCCCATGGGTGGCATGTGTCCATAGATGGTTCTAGATACTGGCTAGGGCACAGACTTCATTGTCCCCTTCCTCTGCCAGGCATGTGATTATTTTTTTGCATCTCTTGGAGACAATGCTGGGGGGAGGGGTGAGGCTGTGGCCCAAATGGGATGGTCCTGGTGAGTAATCCTCTTCATCCCAGCCCTAGTGGCATCATCCCCACCCTAAAGGTCTGAAGCCTCCTCCCAGCAGGATCCCTCTCTGGCTCCTCCCTGCCATCAAGTATTCAGGTCCACAGGACACCCCACCGTGGTGCCCTCTGCCATCAGGGACCCTTGGTGTCCCTCTCCTCTGCCAGTGGCTCTGAGGCCTAGGGAATCTCATCTGCTGGTGCCAGGCACCCCAGGGCCAGGCCATCTGCTGCCTCTGTCTCCCTGCTGAGGCTGGCACCGGTCAGCAGGGTGCCCTCAGCTTTGCCAAGAACCAGCCCAGCCTCCGGGCCACTCCTCCCTTGTCCTTAGCCATCTGGAGGGGCCTTCTGGTCTCCGGAGAAGGCAGGGTGACTCTAGGTTATTGTTAATGAGGAGAAACCTAACACACCCATTCTGGGGGAGCAAGGAGCCCTACTCTCTCATCTGTCTGCCCACAGGACATCGCCGACGATCCCTTGCTGCCTGTGGCTTCCCATCCATTGCCCAGGGCCGTGGGGTGACAGGCATTTGTCCACTTTCTCTGAAACCTGGGTCCATCATGTCACACAGGCCTCCTTGCCCTGGCCTTGGCTCCCTGCCTCCCTCTTCCACTCCCTGCCCCATCAACCTTCCTGTGGTCCACTTCCCACCCCACCTGGGTTCACTGAAATACTTTCTGCTTGTCCACCTCGTTTAGTTAAGTCTAAATTCTTTCACTCAGCATTTAAGGGTGTCCCTCTAGCCCAAACCCCTCTGTAGCTTAATATGCTACTTTCCCAGGTTCTGCCCCAACCAAACTGGACTGTCCCCTCAACACACCCAGCACATGCCTGCCCCAGGCCCTCTGCCCATGCCCTTCCTCCCAACCTCCAGCTGCTCATTTGTTTAAGCCCCAGCTCCAATGCCACCTCTTTCGGGAAGTTTCCCTCAGCTGGCACAAGCAGATGCCATTTCTCTCATCCCGCAGCTCTGATTCATCCCTGCCAGCATCTCACGTGTTCTCATATCATGGTCATCTGCCTCTTTTTCTGCCTGTAACTCTCCGAGGACTGTTACCGTGACTAGATTGCGTGACTTAGAAACATCTGGACTGGTTCTCCCCTCCCCCACTAGCACGCCTGGAGCCTGCTCAGGGCCATCCCCGGTCTCCAAAGAGAGTGGGATGTACCAGGCATGGCTTCCTTCCTGTTCCTGGGAGGGTGGAGGGCCCAGGGCTGAAAGCTGAGTGCCAAGGGTCTCTAACCTACCCCTGGCCCTGCTCTCCTCTCCCAGCCCCCACATAACCATCTCTTCTCTTATTTCCATCAGCAGCCAAACTACTGGAGTTTCAAGGTCAGTGGTGGTGCTTCTGCTTCTGTGACAACTGCATGTGCTGCCCCGCCCTCCCCCCTCCCTGCACATGCTTTGCACAGGGGTGTGCGTCTGCAGGGTACCATCTGGTGTGGGTGGTGGGCTGCAGGCTGGGGCTGCTACTTTGAGAGAGCCTGGGTTCGCCTGCCAGGGGCTTGTGGAGCCAGTGTGGCAGTTTGGGCCATCCCTACTGGGAATCTGGGTCGGGGATGCTCAGGCTTACCCTGAGACACAAGGGCATTTAGGAATGAGAGAGGTATTTTCCCCTGCTTGGAGAGACAGCTGGCTCAGAGGGAGGGACTTGGATCCTATGATCTTACTGAGGGCCTTGTCCTCTGAACTCGGACTTCATTTTCCAAGCCTGGAGGAGGAAGGCCCCTCCAGATGGGAGGCCCCATGACTACAATAGGTCCCTCATCCCTTTCTTACTTTCCACTACGGAGAGAGCTGGTCATGCCAGGCAAGAGACTCACGGCCCTGTACCCCCCATACCTGTTGCCCAAGTGGAGGACTGAGCTCAAGGATGGTGCTCTCCTGCCTCCTCTGGAGAGTTCGGACCATGCACAGCTGGAGATCGGTCTGTGCCCTCCAAGGACATCCTGCTGACCCCTGGGGGAGCACACTCTGGGACCTCCCCATCTTCTTTGGCACCAGAGTTAGAACTGAACCATGTCAGCCTGCTGCTTGCATCCTGGAGTTCCCGGTTCCTCCAATCCTGGGCATCATGACAGGGGGTGGGAGGTATACATTCCACTCTGCCAGTGCCATCTTGCTCCAAACATCTTGTTTGCACGCATCCTCCCAAAGAGAAGTTCTTGAATCAGAGAACCACAGAATTGTAGATTCATGGTGTCAGGCATTATAGGCTTTTTGTAGGAAGCAGTACCACATAGTGGTTCAATGCATGTGGCCGAGGGCCAAACTGCCGGGTGGTGAATTCCAGTCAGCTACTAACTAGCTGAGTGACTTGGGCAAGTTACATAAATTCCCTGAGCCTTGGTTTCTCTTCCATAAAATGGAGCAATATCTACATCATAGAGTTGATATAAAGTGAAGGGACAAGAGACTGCATGTCCTAAATACAATGCCTGGCTCATGGGGAGCCTTACCTCATTAGCTGTTAGCATCATGGATGCTGACGTGATTCTCCACTCAGAATCACCTTGGGAACTGTCAAAAACCTTGAACCCCAGGCTCTAACCTCCAGAGATTCAGATTCAGTGAATGTGAGGCCTGGAGAGAGTGTTTTTAAAAGCTCCCAGGTGATTCTGCCCCCATCTGTGGACAGCCTTTGGGAACCTCAGATCCTAGTCTGACCACCCCTACTCAAGGTTCCCTCCGTCTGATGTCTGACTAGGAGTCATCAGCTCCTCCCTGGAGCATCTCCAAGGACCAGTGCTCACTGCTTCCCATCTTTGGGAAGCCTTTTCCTATCTTTGCGGAGCTCTGTTTGAATTACTGTTTTGTTCTCTTCCCATCTCCCTTGTAGTCAGGAAGTCCTTCTGGATGTCTCACTTTTTCTCTGCACTGTTGTCCCAGCTCAGGGCTGGAGAGAGGCGCTATTGCACTGTCTCTCTTCTCAAGAGGGTTTTCTACAAAGGCTGTGAGAATGGAATAAGAGCCCAGAAGACCAGGATGGAGACTGGAACTGGTGGGGCAGCGAATGAGGGTGTGTCTTCTCCCAGGGTTCCCTGGGCAAGGGGCTGCCTTCTCAGTCCCTAGGATCCCTACTCCCCTTCATTCTGGCTCCTGTTCCATCTTCTTATTGGCAACTCATTTGTGTCCCCCTGAGGCGCTGTGGCCACCCCCTGCTCTTCATCCCCGATAGCTGCCTCATCTTGCCCTGAATTCTGTAGCCCCTCATCCACACTAGCCTGGCAACCACTGACCTTCCAGTTGCCTGGCAACCTCATGACCACCAGACCAGGCCTGGTTCCCCACACTGTGAGGAAAGAAGGGCACAGGCCAGCCCTGGTGATCAGCCTAGAACTGAACTGCAGGCTCCAAAGTCTGGGGCCCAGGCATCCCCCAAGTGGGCCCAGTTCCTACGCAGCCTCCCTTCTCCCCAGATCCACGCCCACCTACTGATCAAAGCATTATGCTTGAAGCTGGATGCCCACTAATGTCCGCAAATCTGACCTGCAGCATCCCCAAGCTCTGAGGCCACTTTGGGGACCACTGGGCACATTGCTCGTCAGAAGATACTTTCTCTTTTGAGAGTGCTAATCCGATTGGAACATTAAATTGAGTTAATAGGAAGATGGAGCTGAATTAGGGGTTAATCAGGATTTACGGAAGGAGGGAGCTGAGGAGGAGAATAATTCCTTTTTAGAGATACTTTTACTGTTTGTTTGTTTGTTTTAATTATAAAAATGAGGACTTCCCTGGTGGTACAGTGGTTGAGAATCCACCTTCCATTGCAGGGGACGCAGGTCTGATCCCTAGTTGGGGAACTAAGATCCCGCCTGCTGTAGGGCAAGTAAGCGGGCATGCCGCAACTACTGAGCCCAAGAGCTGTAACTAGAGAGCTCCAAGCGCTGCAGTGAGAGATCCCCCATGCTGCAAAGACCCAACGGAGCCAAATAAATAAATATTTTTAAAAGACACTAGCATTATAAAAAACAAAAAATATAAAAATTATAATTCTAATTGTATAAAGTTGACACAGCCAGGCAATGTATAAAGTAAAGAGAAAGGTGTGTCTCAGCCCCAAGATAGCCAGTGTTAATGGTTTTGAATGATTTGTGGTTGTTAAAAATAGGCAATTTATTTTATTAAAAAAATACAACTGGGCAACATGGTCTTTTTCTTGATAACATATATATGTGATACATCTCATATATATATAATGTTGCATAACAGAATGATGTAGATCTGATTCATTATCTTTCTCCCTTAAATAAATGAGTTTCTGACAGCAACCAGGTTTGAGGGGAGGAGCTGGGGCAGACTGGAAGGAACTGTGGCTGAATGAGAGCTCCAGCCCTTCAGCCAAAAGTAGATTCTTGAAGTGCAGTTGAAATCAGGGTGTCCCCTCTCCTAAAGAGAGGGTAATCGAACTGTCCCTGGGGCAGGGGATGGTCATTGGGTGACACCCTTCCCTAGCCCCAGGCAGATATATAGCTTCAGGACAAGGGCTGCTATGATGAACTGGAGGAGGCCTTTCTGGGCGGCTAGCCAGGCACGTTGGCCATGTGGCAGCACGTTCCATGCAGGGAGGGGCTGAGGCCTGGCACTTAGGCCATGTGCTTGTGTGGGCTGTGATGTGGGCTGCATGTACTAGGCAGGTAGTCTGAAACTGGGGTCCAACTGGTTTGGGGGGTTTTGGGGTGGTTCTTCCAGTCACCGTAGGTCCAGGACATTGTGCCCAGCTCTGTGAGGCACCATGCCTCCCAGAACTGGGATCCTGGGGTCCCTAGCTCTCTGCTTCCTTCCTGGACCCTGTTTCCCACCCCACCCCACCCCTCTGAACTCCACGAAGGATAAATTCATCACTCACAAAACCGCCGCTTAATTAATGTCTGGAACTAATGCCCCAATTTGCTCAAAGATTCTGCTGCTCACCTCGGTGACAAATTTGTGTTGTTGTTCTTTGGAAGCTTAAAATAGCAGGCGTGCCCATGGCTCCCTGCTCAGATGGTTTCTTATCTGGCTTCCCAGGGTGCCTGAGTCCTCTGCCCAGTCCTTACCTGCTGGGTGTCCTGGGGAGACCAAGGCCCCAAAAGTTTGGGGAACTCTCCTGCAGCCACACAAGTCTGAAATCCAGGAGACCCTCCTGTGTGTGTGTGTGTGTGTGTGTGTTTCTCGCTGGCTGGTTGGGGCTCCCCAGGCTGGGATGGGGGCAGTGGGCAGAGCAAAAGGGGCTCATGCCTGGTTTCTCTCGCCCCACCCCATCCCTGCAGACCCGCAGCTCACGCCACACTCAGGGAGCCCAGCCTGGGCTGGCCGACCAAGCGGCCAAGCTGTCTTACGCCTCAGCCGAGTCACTGGAGACCATGTCAGAGGCCGAGCTCCCCCTAGGCTTCAGTAGGATGAACCGCTTCCGACAAAGCCTGCCCCTCTCCCGCTCAGCCAGCCAGACCAAGCTGCGCTCACCAGGTACTGCCTGTCCATCTTCCCTCCTGGCCACTGGCTCCTCCCTCTGCTCTGCTCATCCCGGCATCCTCCCCCTCTCCTTGACCGCTTCGTCTCTCCTCAACCGCCTTTCTAGGAAGACTCTGGCTCGCCTCCCCCACCCCATCTTCCCGCCCACCCCTCCTCCTCCAATCTCCTCCCTTCAGGGCCTCTCCCTCCTCAGCTGCCCTCTCACCCGCCTTCTCCACCTCTCTTCCCTCACTTCTCTCTGCCTCCGCACCCCCTTCCCTGTCCCTCTCTCCCTCTCTAAGCCTCCCCTCTCCCACCCCCTTCAGCGGCCCCCCTTTCCTTCATTCGCCGCTTCCTTCATCTCTCCCCCTCACTCTCAGTTTCTGCCCCAACTGCTCCGGCCCGCAATTCCATTTCCTCGTCTGGACTCCAACCTGCCTGGGGTGCCTTGAGAGGCCAGCAGCATGAGGAGTGCCTGGGTGCACCTGCACTCCGGGGCGGCGTCCGGCCTCAGACCCTGCCTCTGCGGGACCAGCGGGACTCCCGAAGGCTCCCCGAGCCGCCGGCGTGGTGGCGGTGGCGGCCCCGACACCGAGGGTGGCGTCTCCTTTGCAGGGGTGCTGTTCCTGCAATTCGGGGAGGAGACTCGGCGCGTGCACATCACGCACGAGGTTAGCAGCCTGGACACGCTGCACGCACTCATCGCGCACATGTTCCCGCAGAAGCTCACCATGGGCATGCTGAAGTCGCCCAACACAGCCATCCTTATCAAAGATGAGGCTCGCAACGTCTTCTACGAGCTGGAGGACGTCCGGTGGGCGTGGCCCCGGGGGGAATGGGGTGGGCTCCCCGTTACTCCTCCTCCGATGGGGGCTCGAAGCCACAGGTCATTCCCCAGCCGCCTCCTCACCTAGCCTCAGCCCTTTTCCCCTCTTCTCCCGGAGCCCTACCGCCCCGCCCCTTCTTCGGTCATCTCGGGCCCCACCGCCTCCCCTTTAGTTCATCCACCCCTGCTGGTTGGCCTTGGCTTGAGCTAAACTGAAAACAGTTCGTGAGGCCGAGGTAAACGGGGTGGAAGATGCTGGTTGTGTGTTGATGGCAGGCAGCCTGAGATCCGCTGAGTAAGGAGTTAAGGGGTTGGAGCTCGCGGCCCCCCTTGCCACCCCTCTCCCTTTTGCCTGGAGGTGCCCCCTCTCATCGCAGGGCTGGGGGATGATGACCCTCTGCACCCCTTCCTCCCCCTAGGGACATCCAGGATCGCAGTATTATCAAAATCTATAGGAAGGAGCCACTCTACGCCGCTTTCCCTGGCTCACACCTCACCAACGGGGACCTTCGGGTATGGCTGGGGTGGCCCAGGGCCTGGGGGAGGCTGGGCAGATGGGTCCAGGAGCAGAGTCTAGCCACTTGTCACCAGGGACCAGGGACAGCTTTGGAGAAGGGAACGTGGAGGCAGAGGATGGCCTTCGTTAATTGTGGAGTCCTGGAGGTGTCCCTCGCCTCATCTGCCACTTTTCCCTCTGGTCAGATCAGGATTTCTCAAATCTGCCTCTAAATATCCTAGGAGACAGCTCTCAGGAACCGCCCCTTCCTTCTTTGCTTTCCATCCCCCACCATGGGGTGAGCTGGAGGTTGCTCTTCTCTCTGGTGCCTGGCCCTCTACCACTTCTTCTTCCGTCCTGGGAGCCCAGATGGGAAAGCGGTCGAAGATGCAGCAGGAGGGTGGGAAGGCAGAGAACAGAAGGGACTTCCTCAGCGTCTGGTTGGGGCGGGGAGCTGCTGACTCCTTAAGCAGGAGGCAAGGGATCCCCTTTGTGACCGGCTCGTGGGGTTCTGGGATTGTCTTCTGCACAGAGAGAGATGGTGTATGCGTCGCGGGAGTCGTCGCCCACTCGGCGCCTCAACAACCTGTCGCCGGCGCCACACCTGGCCTCAGGCTCGCCGCCGCCGGGGCTACCATCGGGGCTGCCGTCGGGCTCGCCGTCGCGCTCGCGCCTCTCGTACGCCGGGGGGCGCCCGCCCTCCTATGCCGGCAGCCCGGTGCACCACGCGGCGGAACGGCTGGGAGGTGCCCCCGCCGCCCCGGGCGTCAGCCCGAGCCCCAGCGCCATCCTGGAGCGGCGCGATGTGAAGCCGGACGAGGACCTGGCGGGCAAGGCGGGCGGCATGGTGCTGGTGAAGGGCGAGGGCCTCTACGCCGACCCCTACGGGCTGCTCCACGAAGGCCGCCTGAGCCTGGCCGCGGCCGCCGGCGACCCGTTCGCCTACCCGGGCGCCGGTGGCCTGTACAAGCGCGGCTCGGTACGCTCGCTCAGCACCTACTCGGCCGCCGCGCTGCAGTCCGACCTGGAGGACTCGCTGTACAAGGCGGCGGGCGGCGGCCCGCTCTACGGCGACGGCTACGGCTTCCGCCTGCCGCCCTCGTCGCCGCAGAAGCTGGCCGACGTGACCGCGCCCCCCGGTGGGCCCCCGCCGCCGCACAGCCCCTACTCGGGGCCGCCCAGCCGCGGCTCGCCGGTGCGCCAGTCCTTCCGTAAAGACTCGGGCTCCTCGTCGGTCTTCGCCGAGAGCCCTGGAGGCAAGACCCGCAGCACCGGGGGCTCCTCGACGGCCGGAGCGCCCCCTCCCGAGCTCTTCCCCGGGCCTGGGGAGCGCCCGCTTGTTGGGTTCGGGCCGCCTGCGCCAGCCAAGGACACAGAAACCAGGTGAGGGAGGGAGCTAGCGAGGCTCGGGGCTGCGCGGCGGGGAGAGGGGGCACGGCAGAGTCCGTGGCAGACGGGGCTGTGTCTGAGACCCGGGAGTCCTAGACCCGGAGTATCCTTGCGGGGTCACCAGAGTATCTTGGCTGCGGCAGGGCAAGCACAGGACAGACATTTCATCTGCCAGCCCCATGGGATGGATGAGAGGGCCCCAGACAAGGGGCCTGGAGACCTGGATTTGCATCTGGTCCCTGAGCCTTAGTTTCCCCAATTAGAGTTGAGGCTGAAGCAGAACTCGTTATTTAATGCCTTTCCTGCTCAGGCACGAAACGTGCCGCCATGAGAGCTGTCCAGCACAAGGCCGGCTGAAGTTCACTGGGGAGGGGGTGCTTTTAAGAAGTGGGGATGAGAGGGGCACATTTCTTTAAGTAGCCTCTGAGTTGGGGAACTCTTGCCTATCATCCAGCTTATTGCTAAGGGTGCAAGGCTGGAGGAGGTAACCATGGCACTGACCTGCCCCCCTCTGCCCTCAAGCAGCACCACTGAGAGGTGAGGAGAAATGATACATTCACATAGCTTTCTTGTGGCCTGTGTGCCAGGCACTGCACTGGGCACTGTTTACGCCAAGTTGGGCAAACCCAGCTCCTGCCCTGTCTAGTGGGGGAGACACAGTAAAAAAAAAAAAGTTCTTCCCTTGGTAGGGTGTACTTCTAAGGCAGTTGGGTACTCTGGGATGACTTCAGAGAAGAGGTAGGGAGAAGGGCGTGCCTAGCAGGAGGCATACATGTGCAGAGGTCCAGAGAGGCCTGGGTGGGGCCCATTAGGGAGCTAGTGATGAGAGATGAGTCTGGAGAGGGAGAGGGTTACTGTCAAATGGGGAAGGGCATTTCCATTGTTATGTGTGTGGGAGGGCTGTGGACTTGATCCTTAGGTGTTGAGGCCCTTTGAATTGTCTGTGTGCTGGTGGCTGTCTAATTATCAATCTTAGGAGAGGGGGGCTGGGCAGGAGGGACCCCATGCCCAGAGATGGGGTTGATCAAGGCTACCGTCTTCCCTAGGGAGCGCATGGAGGCCATGGAGAAGCAAATTGCCAGCCTCACAGGCCTGGTGCAGAGCGCCCTACTGCGAGGTTCGGAGCCTGAGACCCCCAGGTGAGGTTCTGTTCCCAACACCACTGCCAAAGGCCTGTGGTTGGGGCAAGAGGAAGGGAAAGTGAGCAGCAAGAGCCCTGGACTCAGCTCTTCCCATGTCTCATCATGGTCCCTGGGGTGAATCCTTCCCTTCTCGGGGACTCCATCCTGAGACCAGGGGACTGGAGGAGTTTACGTTGAAGTCTTACCCAGCTTTGACGGTCTGGGGCCAGCCTGGACCGCGTGATGGCCATCTTTTCCCTGTACCACAGTGAGAAGATTGAAGGCTCCAATGGAGCAGCCACCCCCTCAGCACGTGAGTGGCCCTTTCTCCCTCCCCCAGAGGTCCTTGCCCTCTTAGCCTCTCTGGTCTTTTAGTCGGTAAAGGGGCTACGTCACCAGGCTTCAATGGGTAAATGAGTAGTCACCTTAGCCCAAGATGTCTCACCTGGTGCTTTGCTCCCCTCAGAAAGCCTGGCCACTGGTTGGGACAGGGAGCCAGAGCCATGCTTCTCCCTGGCTACCGTGTGGGGCCACGAGTGGGAAAGAACTTACCCCGATCTCTCCCAGCTCACGGTTTATTCCCTTTCTCCCATCTTTGTGGTCCCTGTCTGCAGCCTGCGGGTCAGGCAGCCGGAGCAGCGGGGCCACCCCAGTGTCCGGCCCTCCCCCGCCTCCGGCCAGCAGCACCCCTGCGGGGCAGCCCACTGCCATCAACCGTTTGCAGATGCAGCTGCACCTGCGTGGCCTGCAAAACAGCACGAATGACCTGCGCAGCCAGCTTCAGCAATTGCGAAAGCTCCAGGTACCACCACCTCTCCGGGGCCCCGCCCCCTCAAACCCTGCCCTACCAGAACCCACCTACTTGCGGAAACTCCTTCCCAAGTCTGCCCCGTCCCGAGTCCCGAGTCCCGTTTACTGGGCTGCTCTCCGAAACCTTCCTCGAACTCCCGTCACCTCGCTGAATCTCTATTCCCTCACCAAGCCACCACCCCTGGCCCGTGTCCCCCTCGGCGTGCCCTCTTTCCCTTTCCCTGAATCCTTCCCGCCCTCCTGGAGCCCTAGCCTACTCCACTGAGCCCCCTCCTCCTGTCAGTATCCCTCAGGGCAGTCCCAGCCCCTTCCCTTCTCCCATTCTTTCCCCCTTCCCCTCCCTTGGGCGGAAGCCTTTCCCCCAGATCCCCTCAGCGCTACCTTCCTAAGCCCACACAGCCTTCCCCAGCCTACTCTGCTTGGCAGATGGTCCTACCAGTCAGGAGCCTGGCATCCGTGTGCCCGCTCCTCGAGAGTGCCCCGGGGCCCATCAGGTGAGAATAATGAATAGAGACAGGTTGGAGAAGGGGCAGAGAGTTGCCATCTGGGCAATGGGTAAGATGTCGGCTGCCCCCCCACCACTGCCTCAACTCGGCCTTAGAACTAGGTTCAAGTGTTAGAGTTATGTTCCGGTCCCAGCCAAGGAAACTCTGTCAAACCACAGTGCTTGAGTCCTTCATCGAAGCCACAGCCATGCAGTCCCAAGGTGGGCAGGGCCCTGTTAGGGGCATCTCTTGCCCTCAAATATCCCTTACCCCATTCTCCGGCCTCTATATTTCCCCAGAAACCTTGTCCTCTTCCCCCGACCCCTTCGCTGCAGCTAACTGCCACAGCGAAGCAGCCGCACCTTCTGCACTGCCCAACTTGGCACTCCTGTCTCCCTCCACCATCCCCAAGCCATTCTCCTCCTGCCTCTATGCTTACCCAGCAAGTAACCCTCGGCCTGTAACCCCTACCACCCCACCCTTTCGCTGCTGCTCACGGCCACAGCCGAGCAGCAGTATCGTCCGTGGAGTTCGCCCCGCGGTCGGGCTGTCCTCTGCCCGCCTCCTCCCAGCCCTCTCCCCGCAGCGCGCCTCCATTCTTTCGCACCCCCATCCACCGGCCCATCTGCGTCCCGCAGCTACAGAACCTGGAGTCTCTGCGCGCGCTGTTGAAGGGCACGGAGGCGGAGCTGAGCATGCGCGTGTCGGAGGCGGCGCGGCGGCAGGAGGACCCGCTGCAGCGGCAGCGCACCCTGGTGGAGGAGGAGCGGCTGCGCTACCTCAACGACGAGGAGCTCATTACCCAGCAGCTCAAGTGAGGCTGGGCGCAGCGGCTGCGGGGAGGGCTGGGAGTGCCGCCTCGCTGGCCCGCAACCTGGGATCACGGGGAGGCGCAACTCCCTTCTTTCTGACTCCCAGGTGACGTGGCTCTGTTCTGAAGCCTGGTTTTCATCTCCTCTGTGGTCTGATGTCTCTGTGACCCACAAACCTTTGACCATCTGGCAGGAGTCCTATTTTCTTTTGTTCTGGCTTGATGCCTGCTTTTGCTGTGGTCTTACTCCCTAATGGTCCAAGGTCCGGCTTCCCCATGGCCTGCAGCCTTACTCTCATGTTTCCAGATGCCCGATTTCACTTCTGTCCTCTGCCTGCTTTCGTTCTGGCCTGTGATCCTTGCATACTGATCCTCGAGTAGAGTGTTCCGGTGGGCCAGCTTGGTCACTGTAGCCACCCTCACCAGCTCTTAGACCAGATGTAGCCAAGGAGAACCCTCCTCCCATCCCACTGTCGCTGAAACAGGGCTCCAGGAATAGAGAACACCCCGCCCCCAAAGACTTAGACATGCAAGGGTTAACAGAAGACAGTCCTCTGATCCAAATTTAGTAAATAGCTGTCTGGCCAAGATTCCATTGTCTGGCCCGGATGCAAGGAGAGGCTGCCTTCCGCTGTCCGCTGTCCGTCCACTGAGTGAGCAGTCCCAGCCCCCTGCAGCTTTCCCTGGTCAGTCCCTGGGTCTGAGACAGAGGCCCTGCTCCTTCGCCTGGTCTCCCTCTTGGCAGCACAGGGCATGAGGGGCCGAGCTCCAGCTCCAGCTCTGAGCAGCTGGGCCATCAGAGCAGTTTCTGCCCTTCTCTGTGCTTCAGCTTCATCACCTGTGCCCAAGGTTAAGCTTTTCACAATTCTTTCCAGAGGGGGCTTTGGCTTCTACGGGTCAATGACTCAGAACCAAAGAGGACTGCTCAGAGGAACCCAGCTTCCTCACCAAAGTCATAATTGGCTGTATCACTTGCAAGGGGCTCCTTGAGAAGGGTCCCTGCTCCTCAGCCTCGATCCCATACAGCCTGGAGGTCCATGTTCATTTCAGTGACGCACAGGGCAAGATTCCCACGACCCCTTGTGGTTGAAATGAAAGAAGGGGACATCTCACTTGGAAATAAGCTGGTGTGGCAGCTTATTTTCACCCCTGCCGTGAAAGCTGAGTGACAGCTCCGGTCAGATCTCCAAGTAGACGGATGGCTACCACCACCTCCCCCCCCTCATCCAGGGAATTCCATTTACCTAACGTACCTGTCCTCTTTTCCCCCTTTTTTATTCAGCACAGAGGACCTGGATTGGAATTTTCAAAGGGAACTTTACTGAGACATTAAAGGAAAATAAAAGGAAATATAAAAGTACAGAGGAGGCAGGAAGGATGAAAGAATGTATTTATGCTCTTGTCATATGGGTGTCTGGTCCTCAGCTTCCTGGGGCCTCAGTTCTCCAGGAATACACAGTCTCCCTATGGGTTGCCCTGCTATCAAACCCATTGCTCTGACTGCTCACTTTAGAGAGCTTGGGGGCTGATACATTGCTTCCGGCAGGATTCTCAATCTACTTCGAAGGTGGCTTTTGGGGTGGAATCTGGACTGGGCTGCACACCAGTGCTGCAGTGGCTTTGGCTTGACCAGGAGGGGCCTCCTTGCCTAGTTTCCATAGCCTCCCCGGGCATTGGATGGCCTGCTGGCCCATCCTTTCCCCTGCCCTAGCTTACCAGCCTCTGTCCACTTCCTCGGCTTCACTCTACCCCTTCCTTTTGCCCTGGCATCTTGCTGGAAGTTACAGCTGGTTCTGTGCTCCACTCAGCTTGGTTTATTCACCTGTAGCTCTAGCCAAGCGCATTGTTTAGATGTTGCCCTTAGAGGCAGCCTCCGCTGACTGAGACTTTTGGCCTTTGCAGTGTAACATGGCCCAGCCCAGCACCAACTGTATAGGCATGTGACCTGTTATTCACACGGGGCCCCATGCTTGTGAGGGCCCGTACTTGGTTCAGTGCTCTGCGGTCATTATCTTGAAATTCTTAATTTTTATACCAGGGGCAAAATCTTTATTTTGCTTTGCCACCTCACATTTTGTAGCTGGTTCTGCCCTGGTCCTCACCTCTCAACTGTTCCAGAACTAAACCTGGGTCTGGAAAACCCCACCACTTTCTGATCCCAATGTCTAGACTTGCTCTGATTTGGATTTTCTTGCAGAGCCTGCTCAGGTTATGGGCCCCCAAACTTTTGTGGATTGTACGATAGGAAGACTGAGGTGCTAATTGAGCCTGAGGGGGGCCTAGTGGCTTTCCTCCCTGCAGTCACTCAGGGACCCAGCCTGATGCCTTCCAATAAGGCACGTCTTCAATATGTGCCTTCCAAGATTACCCACAGGGTCTCTGTCTTTCAGCCAACAGGAAGGGGAAGTGAGTGTGGAGGAGCCTACATGGGAGGATTTTAGGGAGCCAGACTTGGAAACAGCATGTACCATTTCCATTCATATTCCATTGGCTAGACCTTATTTGAATGGCACTTCTACATGCAAAGGAGGCTGGGGAATGTAGTTTAGTATCCGAGCTACTTGTTGTTTAGTTGCTAAGTTGTGTCTGACTCTTTGTGACCCCATATGCAGTACATCGGGTTTCTCTGTCTTTCACCATCTCCTGGAGTTTGCTCAAACTCATTTCCACTGAGTCGGTGATGCCATCCAACCATCTCATCCTCTGTTGTCCCCTTCTCCTCCTGACCTCAATCTTCCCCAGCATCAGGGCCTCTTCCATTGAGTAGGCTCTTTGCATCAGGTGGCCAAAAGATTGGAGCTTCAACTTCAGCATCAGTCCTTCCAATGAATATTCAGGATTGATTTCCTTTAGGACTGACTGGTTTGATCTGCTTGCAGTCTAAAGGACTCTCAAGAGTCTTCTCCAACACCACAGTTCAAAAGCATCAATTCTTCCATGCTTAGCCTTCTTTATGGTTCAACTCTCACATCCATATGTGACTACTGGAAAAACCATAGCTTTGAGTATATGGACCTTTGTTGGCAAAGTAATGTCTCTGTTTTTAAATATGCTGTCTAGGTTTGTCAGAGCTTTTCTTCCAAGGAGCAAGTATCTTTTAATTTTGTGGCTGCAGTCACCATCCACAGTGATTTTGGAGCCAAGAAAATAAAGTCTGTCACTGTTTTCACTTTTTCTCCGTCTATTTGCCATGAAGTGATGGGACCAGGTGCCATGATCTTAGTTTTATGAATGTTGAGTTTTAAACCAGCTTTTTCAGTCTCTATCAAGAGATTCCCTGATAGCTCAGCTGGTAAAGAATCCGCCTTCAATGTGGAAAACCTGGATTTGGTCCCTGGGTTGGGAAGATACTCTGGAGAAAGGAAAGGCTACCCACTCCAGTATTCTGCCCTGGAGAATTCTATGGACTGTATAGTCCATGGGGTCGCAGAGAGTCGGACGCGACTGAGTTGACTTTCACCTTTCACGGTCCTCTTTTTAACCTCATCAAGAGGCTCTTCACTTTCTGCCATTAGTGTGGTGTCATCTGCATACCTGAGGTTGTTGATATTTCTCTCAGAAATCTTGATTCCAGCTTGTGATTCACCCAGCCCAGCATTTTACATGATGTATACTCTGCAAGTAAGTTAAATAATAAGTGGGGTGACAGTATACAGCCTGAAATACTCCTTTCTCGATGTTGAACCAATCCATTGTTTCATGTCCAGTTCTAACTGTTGCTTCTTGGCCTGCATACAGGTTTCTCAGGAGACAGGTCAGGTCGTCTGGTATTCCCATCCCCTTAAGAATTTTCCACAGTTTGTTGTGATCCAGACAGTCAAAGGCTTTAGTGTAGTTAATGAAGTAGAAGTAGATTTTTTTTTTGAAATTCCTTTGCTTTTTCTATAATGCAGTGGATGCTGGCAGTTTGATCTCTGGTTCCTCTACCTTTTATCTGGAAGTTCTCGGTTCATATGCTGTTGAAGCCTAGCTTGAAGGATTTTGAGCATAACTTTGCTAGCATGTGAAATGAACTCAATCATACAGCAGTTTGAGCATTCTTTGGCATTGTCTTTCTTTGGAATTAGAGTGAAAACTGACCTTTCCCAGTCCTGTGGCCACTGCTGAGTTTTCCAAATTTGCTGGCATATTGAGTGCAGCACTTTAACAGCATCATCTTTTAGAATTTGAAATAGTTCAGCTGGAGCTATTTGTTCCACTAGCTTTGTTCATAGTAATGCTTCCTGAGACCCACTTGACTTTGCACTCCAGGGTGTCTGGCTCTAGGTGAGTGCCCACACTATCGTGGTTATCTGGGTCATTAAGCCTTTTATGTATAATTCTTCTGTGTATTCTCGCCACCTCTTGTTAATCTCTTTTACTTCTGTTAGGTCTTTGCTGTTTCTGTCTTTTATTGTGTCCATCTTTGTATGAAATGTTCCTTTGGTATCTCCAGTTTTCTTGAAGAGATCTCTAGTCTTTCCCATTCTATTGTTTTCCTCTATTTCTTACTCTGAGCTACTATTTGTATGTAAACTGGAGGTAACAATGGTTCCCACTCCCAGGATTTGTTGTGAGGATAAAGTGAGGGGCTGAATGTGCGCCTGGCATGCTGTAGGCACTTAGTACAAGATACCTCTTTAACTGGTAGTGCTGACACACAGGATTTTGGCCTTGGCTCCAGTGTGGTCTGTTTTTTTCACCCACTAGTTGGATGAAGATATATAAAGCATGCTGATAAGATTTGCTGATGACACAGAGCTTTGAGGGGGAGCAAATCTGTTGGATGGTAGAACTGAGATTCAAAAGTTGTTCCTTCCTGGACTGCTGAGCTGAAATCCAGCAGATGGGATTTGACAGGAATGTATGTGATGTCCTGCATGTGGGTCAGGGATATCAGTGACTCAGATGCAGGACTGGGATGACCTACCTGGGCAGTAATTCCTTCTTTCACTTATTCATTCCTTCCATAATTACTTACCAGACCTCTGTTCTGCTCCAGGCACCCTGCCAGGTGCTGGGAATCAGAGAGGAATCAGAAAGACAGGGTATCTTATTTTCTGCCTAGAACTGCTT
The DNA here is from genome assembly GCF_023091745.1 of Budorcas taxicolor. Classification (NCBI taxonomy): domain Eukaryota; kingdom Metazoa; phylum Chordata; class Mammalia; order Artiodactyla; family Bovidae; genus Budorcas; species Budorcas taxicolor. The sequence continues at coordinate 38,874,238 of NC_068928.1, read as the reverse complement.
AGCCCAGCAAACAGGAGCTCCAGGCAGGAAGCAGACCCCCAACACCAAGTGTAAGGGGAGAGTTTCCCACTGGGACCGGAGGATGAGTGGGAGTTAGTCACACGTGTGTGGGGGGGGGGGTGGGGAGGTGGTGGTAATGAAGTGTTCTGGGCAGAGGAAATGGCATCATAGAAGTCCAGGGAGAGGGACTTTCCTGGTGGTCCAGTGGATAAGGTCCACGCTCCCAATGGAGGGGGCCTGGGTTTGATCCTTGGTCAAGGCAACTAAGCCTGCGTGCCGCAATGGAGACCTAGCGTGGCAAACAACAAGAATGACCAACAGGGAGAGCAGCACATACAGGGACCTCAGAGAAATTCTGGATGGTTCGAAACAGAAGCAAACCAGATGGGGAGGAAATGGTTGTGGCTAGAGAGGAAATAAGAGCAGCTCCCAGGGACTGACCCCACGCATTAGCTCATTTAATTGCTTTTCAGCTCATTTAATCCTCATAGTGGCCCCAGGAGGGAGGAACTCTTACCATCCCCATTTTTGGGGGATAAGGAAGCTGAGATCTGGAGACAGTCGGTAACTTCTCCAAGATCTCTTCTGGGTCACGCAGAGTGCAGGTTGGAATGTGGATCTGTCTGACTCCAGACCCAAATTTTCAGCTACTACCCCCATGCCCTTTGTGGCTGCACTTAAAGAGTTTGGATTTTACCCTCAGAATGTCGGGATCCATTTCGGGTTCAACACAGGCGGTGGTGGCTTGGTCTGATTTACATTTCAGAAAGATGTAGGGTGTTAAAATGACACAAGCTCAGCATAAGCCATCTGAAAATAGGAAGCAGCTTTGTCATTGAGGAAAGAGGCTGTGTCTGGATCATTTGAGAAAAGGTGGACGCCTCCCCAAAAAGCACACACACCTGCCTCCAGTTCTTTGAAAAGCTGCCAATTTCTCTGCTATGTCCTTGGCTAATGAGAATCAGAGGGTGTGAGTCCTAGGGAGGGAGATTCTGGCTGATACTGCCAAAGATGAGAACTTCAACACGAGGACCTGGGGCACCTGTTACGGAGTGCTTCTGAAGTCTCATCTCTGAGGTCTGGCTTTCTGATTTTACCTGGGCTTGTGGCCTGGTGGATGGCTTTTACTTTTGATCTGAGCAGTGGCCTGATTTGTTTCCAGCTGTTCAGTTTCAAGGGGCTGGGCTGGGGCCTGAGGGGCTGAAAAGGTCTTTCTGTGACTGCAGTGACCTGGAGAAGTCGGTGGAGAAGATCCAGAGGGATGTGTCCCACAACCACCGACTGGTGCCCGGGCCCGAGCTGGAAGAGAAGGCGCTGGTGCTGAAGCAGCTCGGGGAGACGCTGACCGAACTCAAGGGTGAGCCTGGGGGCACCCCCAGCCCCACCCCAGGCATTGCACCCCCACCCCACTGCCTGTCCTCCCCACTGTCCAGAGCTGCTCCCTCCTCCCGCTCACTCCTTCCCTTCGCCTCAGCTCACTTCCCAGGCCTGCAGAGCAAGATGCGGGTAGTGCTGCGTGTGGAGGTGGAGGCGGTGAAGTTCCTGAAGGAGGAGCCCCAGCGCCTGGATGGGCTACTCAAGCGGTGCCGGGGGGTCACGGACACCCTGGCCCAGATCCGAAGGTCATTCTATCCCTGACCTCCTATCTCTGACCTGCGATTTCCCATGGGGTCACACACCCGGCCCAGATCCCTTATCCCGACTCACCACAGAGGTCAGCGGTGTGCTGACTGGCTCTGCACTTTGACCTGTGACCCCTTGCATGTTGCAGGCTTGGCGCTCCCATTTCCCAGATGCAGTCACCCCTCCCCAGGCCTTTCCATCTGTCCTGCAAGATCCCAGAGCCCCCCTCACACCTTGCCTCCCCCATGCCAGGCTTCCCTCCCAGGGAGCCACGACCCTGCTGACCTCACAGCTGTCCCCAACTCTCCCACCCCAGGCAAGTGGACGAGGGTGTGTGGCCACCCCCCAGCAACCTCCTGAGTCAGTCCCCCAAGAAGATGACGGCTGAGACGGACTTCAACAAGAGCTTAGACTTCGAAATGCCACCCCCTAGCCCTCCGCTGAACCTCCACGAGCTGAGTGGGCCAACTGAGGGGGCCCCTCCAGCCCCCAAGGCGGGCAACCCCACCAAAGGCCTGGACGCTCCTGGCAAGAGAAGCGTGGACAAGGCTGTGTCTGTTGAGGTGCTGGGCCCGGGATGGGGGGGCCGGAGCTAGGCTCACACATTCTCACCACTGACCTACGCTGGCCAGTGCCGACACATGGGGACTTGTTCCTGGGGGACAAGGGACTCTGAGAAGCATACTGAGGGTGACATCAGTCCTGCTAGGCAGGAAAGCATATCATAAACCTATGATAATCAAGGCAGTACGGGGTTAGCACAAGAAAAGATTATGTGCTCAATGAAACAGAATAGAATGTCTAAAAGCAGGTCTAAATTTCTCCTGGGAGTACTTGGTTATGAAGTGGCATTCCAGGCTCGCAGCAAAGGCATGTAATACTCAAGAGAAGCCCGAGGCTTGGATCAAATGGGAGGCTTCCTTTGCATTCCTTGCATGTGTGACTGAGGCCCCAGAAGTCCAGGAGCAGGGCAGCTGCTTCAGTGCTGACTGTTGGCCCTCCTCTCCAGGCTGCTGAGCGGGACTGGGAGGAGAAGCGGGCAGCCCTGACCCAGTACAGCGCCAAGGACATCAACCGGCTGCTGGAGGAGACCCAGGCGGAGCTGCTGAAGGCCATCCCTGACTTAGACTGTGCGAGCAAGGCCCACCCAGGCCAAGCCCCCACCCCGGACCACAAACCCCCCAAGACCCCCCATGGCCAGAAGGCAGCCCCCCGGACGGAGCCCAGTGGGAGGAGAGGTTCAGGTATGGGGCAGGTAGGGGGTTGCAAAGAGCCCAGAGGAGGGGAGCCCCAGCCTCAGGAACTCTCAGGTTGATGAGGGAGGTGCTTGGGAGTGAAAATCTTTGTGGGTGGGCTATTAGAGAAGGACGGTGCTGGCCTGACCCTTGGTCACTCAGGGGAGACCGAGATGGATGGGATAGTGCTGGACTGCATTCAGGGATTTTCCCACAACTGCTGAGAGGACCACACTGGGAGGATGAGAAAGTTCAGCCAGAGGGTCATCCCCCTGCACGTTTTGTCCAAGCATGTGTGCCAGGAGCCAGGCTGTGCTGAGATGGGGTGCAGCCCTGAGTGATGTGGACGGGGTTCCTGTGCTCCCCAAGCCTGTGAGCTCACAGGGGAAGCAGAAACCCAAATAGGAAACGGCAGTTGTCACTCATTCATTTATTTGTTCTTGCCACCTGTATATTTGTTAAGTGTCCACTGTGTGCTAGGGCTTTCCAGGTGGCGCTAGTGGTAAAGAACCTGCCTGCCAGTGCAGAAGACATAAGAGGTACAGGTTCTATCCCTGGGTCGAGAAGATCCCCTGGAGAAGGGCATGGCAACCTACTCCGGTATTCTTACCTGGAGAATCCCACAGATAGAGGAGCTTGGCGGGCTACCATCTGTAGGGTTGCAAAGAGTTAGACACGATTGAAGTGACTTAGTATGCACACACACATGGGCTAGGTGCTGGGGATAAGGAGATGACTACTTTCAAGGAGCTTAAAATGTAGTAGGAGAATAATACTGACATCTGTGTTTCAGGCACTTACTGTGTGGCAAAAACAGCCCCAAATGCTTTCTGTGTATTAATGTTTATAATTTTGCAACAAGTCCAGGAGGTGGATACAGTAATTATTCCCATTTTACAGATGAGGATGCTAAGGCTCCATGTGGTTAAGTAATCTGTCCCAGGCCATACCCAGTGTGTAAACCAGAAATAGGAGGCAGCTGCTAAATGCTGTTCTACAGGAGACCCTGAGAGGGCAGGAAGTCCTTCCCATGGGAGGGGGCTTTTCACTGGAGTCTTGCATTTCCCTGGCCAGTGAGAGAGGGCATTCCAGGGAGAAACATCATGTACCAATGCCTGGAGGTATGTGTTTGGTGTTGCTCAGCTGGGTCCAGGCCCGAGAGTAGCAAGCAGAGCTGAAGCTGAAAGGTTGGCAGGCACAGAGGTTGGGGGTTGTGGGGAATCACTGGGGGATCAAAGGGCGAGGAATGTCAGGCTTGGGTGACTTTTCTGCAGATTGCCCAGGAAATAGCCCCAAGGAAGAACTGGGGGCAGGGAGAGCCTGGTGGGCAGGGTCAGACTCTTGCAATAGTCCTAACTACTCTCTCGATGGAGGAAGGATGAAGATCTGTGCTAGAGCAGAGCTGAGGGGTGGGCGGGAAAGTGGTGGATTAGAGTAGCGATTCTCAGACTTGAATGTTCATGTGAAATCACCCAGGATCTGCTGGCATGTGGATTCTGACTCAGCAGCTCGGGGTGGGGCCTGAGCTTCTGCATTTCCAACAAGCTCCAGGTGCTGCCAGTGCTCTTGTTCCCTGGACCAGGCTTTGAGTAGAAGGGATGAGTGCTATAAGCGGAAGAGTGACAGGGCTTGGGGCTGGATTGCACGGGGACATAGGTGAGGAGGAGAGGGCCTGTGTCCTTTCCCTGAGATTTCCCCTCTCCTCCTCCCTGGAGGAGGAAGCCAGGTTTACCCTAACCTTGGAGTCAGATGTGGTGCACAGACTCCAGGGCTGACCCCAGCCCCTTGGCTGCCCACAGATGAGCTGACAGTGCCCCGATACCGCACCGAGAAGCCCTCCAAGTCCCCACCACCACCCCCTCCCCGCCGGAGCTTCCCCTCCTCCCATGGCCTGACCACCACACGCACTGGAGAGGTCGTGGTCACCAGCAAGAAGGACTCGGCCTTCATCAAGGTACCACCCCCGACCTTGGGTAGGGGACAGGTACGTGGGGTTGAGTGGGAGGGATGCCTGAGAGGACCTCTGGAGACCCTCTGGAGTGGTCCCCTCTCTCAGAGGAAGCGGAAGGAAAGAAAGGAGGCTGGCTGGTGGCGACTCTGCTTCTGGCTTGTGCTTCCTCCATGGGAAGGGGCCAGGCAGATAATGCGGAGCTAGGTGGGCAAGTGGGAGATGGTCTGGAAGGGATAGGACCTAAGAGGTGAGCTGGCTGGAGGCAGACAGAGCCTGGTCTAATGAGACCTGGGCCTTGCAGAAGGCTGAGTCCGAGGAGCTGGAGGTGCAGAAGCCCCAGGTGAAGCTGCGCCGGACTGTGTCCGAGGTGGCCCGCCCGGCCTCCACGCCCCCAATCATGGCCTCTGCCATCAAGGATGAGGACGATGAGGACCGCATCATCGCAGAGCTGGAGGTGGGTCAGGAGTCGCCATGTCATCAGCCAGGCTTCCCCCCTTTCCCTACCATGTGGATCTCAGGGTGGGGTGCTCAGGCTAGGATGAGGGGCTGGATTCCCGACTCCCCACTGAGGCTGGTTCTGGATTCTGTCCTTCTTGCCCCAGTTTCTTCTCCACTGTACAATGAGGGAGGGGGTGTAAGTTCCTCCCTGCATGTTTGAGTTTTTTATTGCAATCTCTGAGACCCTCTACTGCCCAGACACCTCCTCTGCTCTGCAGCCCCACTCCCTAGTATTCTGAGAACGAAGCTCTAACAATCTCCATCCGTGTGCCTTGAGCCGCTCTCAGTGCTGTGAGTCCCCCAGGCTCAAGTGTTCTCAGCGCCCCTCCCCGAGAGGCTGGAGACCTGGACCACCAGGGCCTCTGGGAAGAGGTGAATCGCAGGGCAGAGTGACCAGTGGCCGTGATGACGGGCCAAGGAGTGAGGCTAGGGTCCCCGTGCCCGCCCAGGCCACCCCTCCTTCCTGTACCCCCTCCTCCAAACCTGCCCCCACCTTCTGCTCCCCAGGTGTTTGAGAGAAGCTCAGTGTCTCCCCTCCCCCCCACGCCCCGCCGCCAGCCGATCCCCACCTTGCTGTCCCCCCCGGACCTGGGCCCCCCCAGGGGCTCAGCCCCGGGCCCCACATGGAAGGTAACGGGCTGCCCCCCACCTCTCACAGCGCTCTCTCTGCCTGTGCCTCCACGCTTCCTCTCCTCACTTCTCACGCTAACCCGCCAGAATGTGTCATGTGCCCAAGTCCCGCCACTGCCACAGCCGCACCCCGTGGACCACCGCTCCCCGCTCCCAGGACAGGGGCATCACCCTTCCTTCCCTCTCGAGACTCCAGCAGCCTGGCATCTGGTGGCCCCTTGGGTCTGCATTTCCTTACAGGCTTGATTCCGAGCCTGGTCCCTGGTGGCTTGGGTATTTCATTCTGATCTACAGCCAGAGTTTTAGGTCTGGCTCGAAGCCCAGGTTCTGCCTGGGTCCAAGATTGAAGTTTGGATCTTGCTTGCTACATGACTTTAGGCCCAACTCAAAACCTGACTTCATCTTGAACTCTTGCCTAGTCCCTGCCCCCATCTCCCCACTCTGCTGCCTGTGCCAGGCGGGGGCTCTGTTTCTCCCCGTAGAATCTATGCCTTGTGCCCGGGGCCAGGACACCCAGGAGGAAGGCTCATTTACAGCCTCTCTCCCCACCCCGTGGCCCCACCTGGTCAGAGAGCTTGGAATGGAAGAAATCCATGCGCTTCCTTGGCTGCTGGTTCTGTCTTTCAGCATTGGGAAGTTCTACCTTCACTCTAACTTCAGTCCTTGCTGCTGTCCTGCTGCACTTATTTCCTTTTTATTCCTTGTTGGGAATTTGCGGGTAACCTACTGTCTGCACCCCAGGGGACTTGCTTGGGGAGGGGGAGTCGGGGGGCAGTGGTCTGAGCATCTCTCCTTCTGCCCAGTCAGGTTGGAGCAGGAGGGCCTCTGGTCTGGGGAAGCACACACCTGGTCACCTGTCTTGTGTGGCTCTCTGGGCCCACAGTGCTGGCTTTCACCTGATCGCTAGCCTGGCTTGAGGCCTGGTTGTGCTTTGGCTCCCTGGCAGGGGGAGCAGATGGGCAGTGAACAGGTAGACAGGCTGTCTGCTGGGCAGAGGATGGGCATGGAGCAGTCCAAGGAGCCGTCTGGGGGTGAGTGGTGTGGCAGGGCTGCACTGGGCCTGCTGTGCCCTCAGCACCTGGGCATGCTGCACCCAGCCATTACTCCTTTCTGGCCCTGGAAGCTCCTGAAGGGGCCCAGCGGGCAGAGCCCCTCCACTGGCCCTTCGGGCTGGCTGCCCCCTGCATCCGGCGCCGGCAGGCAGTGGAGCCGGGTGGGCGTGGGCCGCCCTCACTGACTTCCCACTCTGCACCTCCCACATCCAGGTAAGCAGGCGGCAGAGTTGGGTGGGTTCCCTTGGGAGGGGGGCTGGGGGTCCCTGCTGCCCCCCACATATCTCCCCATGGCTCATTTTATTGGCAAGAGCACTGGACTTGGAGTCAGACTTCCTGGGTTCAAGTCCTGGCTCTGCCACTAGCTAGCTGTGGGTAAGTGACCTTGAGTAAATTACAGGACACCCCCTCACACCTGTTTGCTCATCTGTAAAGTGAAAATAGTAGCCATTTCATGGGGAACAGAAAGGATTAAAGATGAAGGCATATGTGGCAGTTGCTGGTGTAAGACTCCGCTGAGTTAGATCAGAGTTTACTCAGCTGTGGTAGGGGTGACTGGGGGCCTCTCTCTGTGCCCCCGTACAAGCCAGAGCCAGGGACGCTCATACAGAGGCGGGTGCTCTAGCTTTGCCCAACCTGGAGCAGCAGAGGACTTGGCCGAGCCCTGCCCACTGTGGCTGTGAAGCCCTCAGAGAAAGCTCCAGAAGCAGGGTGGGGGAACGAGGAATCTCTGGCCTAAGATGAGGATGTCAGACCTGTTCTCTGAGGTCAGAGGCCAACACCTGGTCTCCACCCTCATGGGGCTGCGGGTCTTGGACATTCAGTTCTATGTAACGAATAGTTAACATCTATCAAACACTTACACCGTGCCAGGCACTGTTCCAAGCACATGCCCACGTGAGCTCATTTCATCCTCCACCAGCCCTGTGTCATTGTTACCCCATCGCACAGATGGGCAAACTCCTGGCAGTAACCATGAGACCTGCTCCCAGAATTTAACATGCCTGCTGAGAAGTAAACATGTATAGTGGGACTTCCCAGGTGGCGCTAGTGGTAAAGAACCCACCTACCAATGCAGGAAACATGAGAAGCTCAGGTTCAGTCCCTGGGCTGGGAAGATCCCCTGGAGGAGGGCATGGCAACCCACTCCAGTGTTCTCGCCTGGAGAATCCTCACGGACAGAGGAGCCTGGCGGGCTGCCAGTCCATAGGGCCATAAAGAGTCGAACGCAACTGAAGTGACTTAGCGCGCACGGATCTGTGCTTCTAAGTAAATTGGCATCTTTGCCAGGAGGTGGAGACGATAGGGTGTGGTGAAAAGAGGCCTGAGTTCTAGTCCAGCGTTGCCTCTAACTTGCTGGGTGAACTCAGTCAGGACCCTCCCCTGCTTCAGTTTCCCCGTCTGCAACAGGAAGGGACTGGGCTCACCCACATGCACCCCCCTCCCAGCGCGGGGGTGTTTGGTTACAGGAATCACACCCTTCCTCATCTCTCTTCTCCCTTCAGGCTGCTGCAGACCCGAGGCCCTTCTCTGTCCCCCGGATCATCTTGACGGAATGTGCCCCCAACCCTCCTTCCCCACCAGAGACCAGGCTTGAGGAACCCGGGCTTAGAACAACCCCCACCCCACGACCCCGGACCCTGGCCAGCGGCCTCCTGGGCCGGGATAATCCACCGGCCCCGCCAGGGATGGTGGCTGTGGTTTCCCAGGCCTGCAACAGCCCGATGCTAGAGAAGGAAGGGGCGGCCCTGAAGACACTGGAGACAGGGGACTGCAGCCCAGAAAGGGGAGGAGCCGGGATCCCCAGTCCTTTGGGACCTGCCCCAGAGCGGACCCAAGAACCCTCCACTGCGGAGATGCCCCCAGAGGAGACCCGCAAGGACTCTGGTCGCCACACCCCACCCTGCAGTGGGGAGTGCAAGGCTCAGCGTGCTGCCATCACCCAGCGGACAGACAGCCTGCAGGAGACACTCCGGGAGCTGGAAGCCACTCTGAGCCAGATGGGCCTGGCCTCTGCCACGGGGCCCCCTGGCAGCCCCCCACCTCTGCCCCCTGGTCCCCAGGTGGCTGCCTGCCGCTCCAGTCTCTCTGTCTTCAGAGCTGGAGGGAGCTGGGGGCTGCAGGAGCACCACGCCAGCCCCCCTCCTCCTTCTAGCCTCTCTCAGCCCTGCCGCCCTCCGGGAGCCTGGTGCCAGGCTGAGTTTGCAAGCAGAGCCCCTGGCAGGCTGGGAAGCTGGCTTGCCCAGGGATCAGCCTAACCAGCGCTGGTGGGGACCAGGGCCTCTCCCCTTTGCTCTGTATCTGTAAACCAACAAATAAAGTTCTTTCCCCCTTTTCCATCCCCACACTCCCCTCCTCCTCTCCTGTCTGACTTTCTCTGTCTCTGTGGTTTCTCTGCCTGCGCTTCTGGATCCCCAAAGCCCTTCGGGGCAGGCCTGGTCCCTGGAGTTGTTCAAGGGGGCTGGACTGGTCCATCTCTAGGGAGACTTTGCCCCTATCCTCCCATTCAAAGGAAAATGTGGGCCTGGGGCTACCAATCCTACTTTGTTGGCAATTATAAAGACCCCTGGGCTTTCCTAATAGCGCAGTTGGTAAAGAATCCACCTGCAACGCAAGAGACCCGGGTTCGATTCCTTGGTCGGGAAGATCTGCTGGCGAAGGGATAGGCTACCCACTCCTGTATTCTTAGGCTTCCCTTGTGGCTCAGCTGGTAAAGAATCCGCCTGCAATGCAGGAGACCTGGATTCAATCCCTGGGTTGGGAAGATCCCTTAGAGAAGGGAAAGGCTACCCACTCCAGTAATCTGGCCTGGGGAATTCCATGGACAGTATAGTCCTTGGGGTCACAAAGAGTCGGCCACAACTGAGCAACTTTCACTTTCACTTTCATAAAGACCTGTCTCCCAAATTTCGGGTATGTTCTCCAGGGCCCAGGATGGAGCCCCTTGCCAGGAGTGGGAATGATGCCAGGGACCCTTACTTTAAAAACCATTTCCCCAGAAGGGCACCAGCTGCTGCTGGGCTCTCAAGGAAACCACAAAAGAGCTCTCACTTGGGAGTTCTGGGAATCTGACTGGGGTTCTGACCTCTCCCCTGCGGGGAAGCCTTAACCCTAGCCTCAGAGAGTGGGCCTGAGTCCTGGATGGGGGTATGAAGCCGGGGAGGGTTCTCCAGGTCTCAGAGGGCCTACTGTACCTAGGGGGCCTGTGTGATCCCATCTCTAGCTCTGACCCTTTTCCTCTCCGTGCAGAGCGGCGGTGGCAGCGTGCCCCCCATGAAGGTGGTGACTCCAGGGGCCTCTCGGCTGAAGGCAGCCCAGGGCCAGGCAGGCAGCCCCGACAAAGGCAAGCATGGCAAGCAGAGGGCCGAGTACATGAGGATCCAGGCCCAGCAGCAGGTAAGCCTGGGCGCCTCGGGGGCAGGGCCGCGGCCCCACGCAGTCCCCACCCCCGACCTCACCTCCAGCCTCCAGCAGTGCTGTGCACTCCTGCTGGGCGCTGGCTGTCTCCCGCCAGTATTCCTGTGCCCACCATCCTGCGGCTGTCCAGGGAGGTCCTGCCAGTCAGGACTACCCCACTGGTCCCTCAAACCTTTTTCTCCTTCCTCTCTCCAGTACCCGTGCTCAGGATCTGGTTGAGAACATAGCCAGATCACTGATCACTCCTCTTGCAGAAGGCCCCTCACTCAGGGCCAGAGAGGACCATCTCCCCAGCTGCTCCTGGACAAGGCGGAGTGAGCGGACCCCAATGCCTGGGCCCTTCTAAGGCCGGTGCCCTGGGGTGGGGGAGGGGCCTTTGTTCCTGGTCTTCCTGCCACTCCTCCCCCTCCTCTGCCTCCTTCCTTCTGCGCTCAGGTCCCACCTGCTCCTTGGCCCTCTCAGCTCAGCCTGCCTCTTGGTTTTTCAGGCTACCTCCCAGCTGAGGGAGAAGCCAGTTTTGCATCCCCTTTTCAGTCCTGTGCTTGGGTTTAGCGGGGTGCATAGGAGTGGTGAGGGTGCTGTACCCTCTTTCAGATTAAAGGATGGTATGTAGAGGTGGCAGCCTCACCCATGGCCCACCTGTGGCCTGATCAGAAGATGCAGGGTGGTCCCCGGGCCTAGATGTCAGGAAAGACCTTTAGTTCACTCATGTGGTTCAGTATTTCCAAGCAGCTCCTGTATTCTAAGTGCTGGGTGGGAGTGGGGGAAGGAAATGTCCAGATGCTATGACTTGAAGAAGGTTCTAGGCTCAGAGGCAGGAGGTTAGAGATGGGTAAATCCAGTCACCTCCTTGTCAGACCAGGGGACAGCTCAGAAAAGGAAGGGAACTTCCCAAGAGCCCACAGCAAGGTGGCATCAGAGCCAGGACTGGGACCCCAGAATCTCAAAGCTCTTCCCACCACACAGCTCTGCAGCCACCTTGGGCACACAGGCCCACTGGTTCTCTCAGAGTCCAGTGGAGACGGGCCAGCCAGGCCCCTCACTAGCTCCCCGCTGGCCCGCTGTCTTCCTCGCGGGTCCGCAGACACACCCCAGCTCTTCTTGGTGTCACCACCGTGTTCCCTTGCCCTGTCCAGGCTGGTCTCTCCTCAGGGTCTAGAACAGCAGCTGACATTCTGCCAGACACACGTTGGTTAGCCCGCGGCACACTCCCCACTCTGAGGAAGGGCCTTGTTATCCCCACTTGACAGATGCGGAAACTGAGGCTTTACCCAAGGTCACACGGCTGACACACGGTGGAGGGGGTTTCAAATCCAGCCTGCCTGACACCTCCGCCTCTCACCCGCCACCCCCCACCCCTCTACCCTGGCACACACTGCCTCAGTCTCTTCAGCGGGCATCTCTCTCCTCTGTAATTAGGATCCCCATCTCTACCCCCGACTCCTGACTCCCCCGGCACCCAGCTCCTCTGCCTGCTGCCCTCTCTCCTGCCCCTCCAGTCACTTCCATCGCCCCTCCTCCGTTCATTCCTTGGCCGGGCCCACTCCGAGCTTCACACCTGGGCTCGACTAGGTCTCCGGTGGCCTCTTCACACCACAGTCTGCTCACCTCTCTGCAGCGTGTTGAGCATAACAATCTGCCTCCCACACACTGGGGACCATGGGACCCTCCTCCCCTTAGCATCCCTCTCCCTTGTCAGCCCTCACCCGCCTCCTGGCTCCTTTCTGGGAGACTCTCCTGTGCCCACCTCTTCACTCCTCTGTGCCCACCTTCCTCCTCAGCTTCTTCTCACACCACACACTCCTCTCCTTGGGCACCAGCTGCCATCTCTTCTGGCCCAGGTCTCTCTTCTGAGCTCAAGCCTGCCCCCTTGCTCTCCCCTCGGGAAAGTCACCTGCCCCAGGCATCCACCCATGCCCCGATTGAGGGGGGGGTGGGTCTCTTGAGCTACCCCCTCCCTCAGGGATGCCGTGTTCTCTCTTCCCACATGACTGGTCTGGCTGTATCTCTCTCCCTTTCACTTCTCTAGTAAATGCTTTCTCTTTAAGAAAAAGCATCTTCTCTCTAATGAAGTATTACATTTCTTGTAGAGATGTTTTAGTAAAGAGACATCATAAAGAGGCAGAGAAACAAGTCAGCCAGTGCGTCAGTACCCAGTGCAAGCCTTCCTGAGGTTTCCCTGCAAATTCTGTGACCTCTCTCCTATCCTCCCAGACCCACGCGGTGGGGAGGGCTATTTTTAAATGCTGATTGGGTTGTATCACTGCCCCAGCTTGCCACCTGTGCCCTGCAGCCCCAGCTGGATTTAAAAAAAATCAAAACTGCGTCACTGACTGCCCTGACGCTTCACCTCCATTCATTCCAGCCGCCCTGCATCACCTGGCCTTGCGTCCTCCAGCTGGGGCACTGCTCCTCCCAGCTCTGTTTGCGACCCTGGTCAAAGTCCTCTGCCTTCTGCAGGCTCTTTTCTCATCTGTACAATGGGGACAAGAACCCAGGGGCAGGCTTCTGAGCTCCTGTAATACTGGGTGTGGAAAATAGCTTCGAAAGCCACAGAGTGCTCTCCAAAGAGGAGTCACCGCTGTGCTCGACTGCACGGTCCCTTTGGCAGGGCCAGGGGCTGGGCAGAGGCCTCTCCCTCACTTCTTGGCTCTGACACTAGGAGCTCCAAACTGCCTTGGCAGTGATGAAAGGGAGAGGAATAGGAGCGCCAGGGCCAGACACAGAAACTGGGGTAGAAGAGTGGAGAAAGGGGTACAACTGTGCCTGGAATTACAGAGAAATCAGGGGAAATGACTGAGGAAAAGTGTTTGGATATTGTGCTCAAGGAAGTGGGATAGACTTTCCTGATGGTCCGGTGGTTAAGAATCTGCCTGCCGATACGGGGGACATGGGTTCGATCCCTGGTCTGGGAAGACTCCGCATGCCTCAGGGCGACTGAGCCCATGCTCCACAGCTGTTGATCTTGCACTGTAGAGCCCATGTTCCACAACGAGAGAAACCGTCTCAGTGAGAAGTCCACGCACTGCAACTAGAGAGTAGCCCTCACTCGCTGCAACTGGGGAAAGCTAGTGTGCAGCAACAAAGACCCAGCGCTGTCTAAAATGAACAGATAACTACATTAAAACAGATTCAGGGGTGGGATAAGAACCAGATTCCCAGGGGACAAGGATCAAGGGCTTGGTGCAGGCATGGAAACTGAACACCCCCTCTTCTACTTGGGCTAAGCAATCTGCTGAATACTTAATGTATCTCCTTGGATGACTCTAGTGATGAGGCTACAGTGAAGTGAACAACAGGAGATGCTGAGGCACTCAGGGACCAGTGAGAGCTGGAAGCTGGACCTCCCTGGGGAGAGGGACCTCGGGTGTACAGTTTAGGGAGTCCTGTGAGAGCTAACCAGTAGGTGCTATAGTTACAGAGGGCACAACATGCCTGCAACACACACCAAGTGGGGAGGGAGTAGAGAAGAAACGTTCCCCCTTCTCTCTTCCCACCCCGTCCTAACCCCCATTGGCCAAACTCAACAAGAGGCCAGTCAGCCAAGGGATGGCGGGGTTGATCAACCTGGCCTCAGAGCAGAAATCAGTTGGGAATGTGAGGAAAAATAGAAAATAGCACTCCTTTTCTGTACCAATTTTAAGCATATATGTCTTATTTAATGCTCAGAACAACTTTATATCTTCATATGGGCATTAACCACTTTGTCACTGCAACATGCCTACAGCACCTAGAACAGTTCTCAGCACATGCAGGCACTCAGTAAATATTTGTTGGCTAGGTGAATGAGTGGTTGGATGAATGAATGAATTTGCCAGTGATCAGGCCCAATCCAAGTGGAAGTAGACAATGCAGACTTGAAATATTAATATACTAATGATATACTAACAGCTACCATTTATTGCCTGCATCCTGGGTGCAGGCACTGGGTCTTGGGCTCTGTGAACAGCATCTCAACCTGATTCTGATGCTGTAGGGTCTGCTATTCCTTGCTTAGAGGGTGAGAACATGAAGGTCCAGGGAGATACCTGCCACAGGTCGCACAGTTAGGAAGTGGCAGAGCTGGGACTTAAAGCCAGATTTGCTGGGTGCAACTCTTGCTGTCCTAATGCTGGATTCTGCTGCTTTGGCGGGAAGCATAACTTCGTGGGCGCCACCAAGCCTTGGGGGAGCTGCCACTCATGATGGGGATGCTGTTGATGAGAACATCAAGGGAGCAATTTTGGCCTCACTTGTGGCAGTGTGAGTCGTTTTAGCCACAAACAATAGAAACTCCAATTCACAATGGCTTAAACAGCAAGGAAAAGTTTTATCAGAAGCATCAGGTGAGGCTCCAGGGTTGGGGAATTCATATACTCAAGGACATCAGGACCTGGGTTCCTTCTCTATTTTGGTTCTGTTGGCCCATCCTCCCACCCGCCCCCCAGTACGGCTGCCTTCATTTCAGGGCTGTAAGCATACAGATCGTTTCTTTTTTAAAGCTTGACTCTAACTGACTTATTTAATTTTTCTGACTGCTGGGTCCTGGTTGTTGCCAGGGCTTTCTCTGGTTGTAGCGAGTCAGGGCTTCTCTCTCATTGCGGCACATGGGCTTCTCACTGTGGCGGCTTCTCTTGTTGCAGAACGCGGGCTCTAGACACACAGGCTTCAGTAGTTGTGGCACACGGGTTTACTTGCCCTGTGTCTTGTGGGATCCTCCCAGACCAGAGGTTGAACTGGTGTCCCCTGCGTTACAAGGCAGATTCTCAACCATCAGACTACCAGGGAAGCCCCACAGATCATTTTAGAAGCAGGAGAACCTTCCCCAGAGACTCCCAACTGATGTCCCCTCTCTTCTTATTGCCCATCCACAGATCAGTCACTGGCTAGAAGGGAACAGCCTGAACGGCCATTGGTTCTATTCCCCCCCGGGCTAGAGGAAGCCCTGCCTCTTCTGGCAACCCAGTGCCTGATTCAGGCAAATAATAAGGAAGAAGGGCATGTGGGCTGGGGACAGTGGCCCTGGGAATGACCCTGGGGGAGGCACCAACCGGGTTGGCAGCATCAAGATGATCTATTATTACATGAGTAATGGTATTCTGTCATGTCTGACTCTTTGCCCCCGTGGACTGTAGCCTATCAGGCTCCTCTGTCCATGGAATTTTCCAGGCAAGAATACTGGAGTGGGTTGCCATATCCTACTCCAGGGGATCTTCCCAACCCAGGGATCGAACCCGAGTCTTTTGTATCTCCTGCATTGGCAGGCAGAATTTTTACTCTTCAGCTACCTGGGAAGCCCCAAGATAACCTATACTTGCATGGGAATCTGTGTCTCAGAGCCTGGAGGGACAGGTCAGCACACTCAGGGTGCCTGGAGAGGGCTAGACTGGCCCACAGGAAGAGGAGGGGTGTGGGGTTCAACCCTTTGGGTGGGTCTGGCTAATGATTCCTGTTTCCCCCAGCTAAAAGCTGACCATCTGTGTATGAGGTTTCTGCCTGTCACAAAGGTGGCAAAGCTCTTTCTCTGGACATAATTAAGAGCAACGGGGGAGGACTGGCTGGTGACAGGGAAGCAATGAAAACCTTCAGAGGCAGCAGCTGTATCAGTTGGGAACTCTGAGCAGCACAGGACAGGGTCACTGGGCACAGCTGGACACGTTCCCTCAGTTTCAGAAAAGTGGTGGGCATTCTCCTGGAAGGGAAGATGGCCTGAGAGGATGTTACAGAACATGCTCACAGAGCAAGTAGAAGAGGTGTCCATGAAAAGCAGGGGTGCCCATGTAAGCTGGTGACCGCTGCTGCTCCATGAAGCTTAAAGGCCTTGCACCAGCTATGGGAAAGCAGGGAGGGGGCATCTTCCCAATGAGGACACCTCGCTTGAGTGAACACAGGAGTCAGGGGGCAGCACAAGCTGGGAGGGAGGTGTTCGAGAGACCAAAGTTTGGGACAGAGTGAGGCTCTTGACAAATGCTAAAGGGAAGGAATGGGAAAAGCTCGTAACTAGAGGCAAGCTGAGATCAAAGAAGACTAACAGGAGGGAACCAACAGCTGACTTGGGACACAGAGGGATGTGAAGAGACTCAGGAGGAAGGGGACATGCCCCCTTGCCCCTCTGGGTTTGGGAGAAAAGACTCTAAATGGGAAATGGTGGGAGGGGAGAGGCGGGACTGGAGCCCACAGTTAAGTGACAAGGGAGTAAGAGAGCTCCTAGTTGTCTTTAAATGAGTCTGTCTCCAGGCCAGGGTACCGGGACCCCTCCAACACAGGCCATGCCAGGCACATGGGTTCCACAAAGGGCTGGATGATTCGAAGGATGTGGGGGCTGTGGGCCTGGAACCCCTCTGAGAAAGGGGTGAGCAGCCACAGTCAGGATGAGAGGAGTTAGAAAACCCAAACAGTGAACTCATGCCTGGATTTTCATAAAGGGGAAAATGTAGACCGCAGACCACAGTGTGGTGAGCAAAATCCAGAGATAGTTCGCTGTGCCCATGTGGAAGAAGAAATGTGATCAGCAACCTCAAGGGCAGGTTGTTCACTGTCAGCCAGTCAGATGCCTGTGGCCACTTCCCTTCCTGGTGGCGGGGGGCACCTTGCTCTCCACCTCCCCACCCCCCTGCAAGGCATCTGATAGAGGCTGCCAAGCAGCCAGATAATTATGTAGGTCGAGGAGAAGTGGCGTGGCCATGCCCAGGCGGGACCTGCAGGACGTCTCTGGCAGTGTGCCACAGCACTCTGCTTCCAGTCCTCGTCCCTCTTTTCTTTAATCAGGGCAGTTTGGTTATCACACTAGTAGTAGCTAAGCAAGGCAGGGAGGGACAGTGGATACAGCTACAGGGAGAAAAGCTGGTCTATGTTACCCTAACCCAAGTGATCTCAGAGTTAACTGTGCGGCAGGATCACGTGGTGCGCTGGCCTAAAACCCAGATGCCTGAGCTCACAGGACAGATGGATCCTGGGGCAGGGTCCAGGAATCTGCATTTTTAAGAGGTCGTCCCCTCTAGGAGATACAGATGGGTCTAGAACCCTCTCACATCTCCAGGACCAGTGTAGGTGCCAGGGGTCTGCTGGAGGTGGGGAGGGGGCACAGCTGTTTCTGACTCTCAGAGGTGACCTGTGAGTGCCAGACACGTCATGAGGGGTTGGCTCCCCATTACCCACAAGGCACAGCTCAAAGTCGGAGGGACACTTGTGGGGCAGGAGGTGGGGGTGGGCATGGGGGTCCTGAGGATCCAGGAGGACAAGTTCACTCTTCAGCTTCCACCAGAAGACCTCCTGCTGAAGTTGGAGGGGGCCCTGGTCGGGCTGCTTCTCCCCTCCTGCCTCCCCTTTGGCAGCTAATGTTTCATTCCTTCCTTCCCTTCCTTGCCCTCTCCCCCTCCCGACCTGTCTGGTTCTGCTCTCTGTCCTACTCCCCCTTCTGGTCCTGGGCTGGCCTTCCTTGTGCTTCTCCAGTCTCTCTTCTGCCTTCTGTCTTTCCTGTCAGTAACCGTGGACTTACCACCCACCCTGGGCCCTTTGTTCCAACCCTGTGTTCCCCTTTCTACCCCTGCTCTGACACCTTCTTCCCCTATCTCAGAGGACCACTCTCTCCGGATGCTCCTCTGGTTTCTGGTTTTTGCAGTTAATTTTCTCTTGGATTTGTGGAGATTTTTCATTTTTTAAAACTGTAGGGTAGGATAAATTGGGAGATTGGGCCTGACATGTTAACACTACTATGTATTAAAGATTGGGATTCCTTGGTGGCTCAGATGGTAAAGCATCTGCCTGCAATGCGGGAGACCCGGGTTCAATCCCTGGGTCGGGAAGAAACCCTGGAGAAGGAAATGGCAGTCCACTCCAGTACTCTTGCCTAGAAAATTCCATGGATAGACAAGCCTGGTGGGCTGCAGTCCATGGAATTGAGTCGCAGAGTCGGACACGACTGAGCGACTTCACTTTCTTTCACTTTCTATGTGTAAAACAGATAACTGAGAACCTAAAAAAACTAACTGGGGGCCAGCACAAAGGCTCCCCTTCTTCCCTCTGACCCCAACCTCTGCTTTTGTTCTAGGCCACTAAACCGTCTAAAGAGATGAGTGGTTCGAATGAGACCTCAAGCCCAGTCTCAGAAAAGCCTTCGGCTTCCAGAACCTCCATCCCCGTATTGACTTCCTTTGGAGCGAGGAATTCTTCCATCTCCTTCTAGAAGCTTCCTTATAACCCCACCCCAGCCTGCCCTCCTCCCCTTTCCCTGCCATATCTCTCTCTCCTCTGTTTCCCTTCATTTCCACCTCATTGTCCAGAATCTCTGAAGGGTTTGCCATGGATGTTGGCCCTCTCAGCTCTCTCTGCCCATCCCCTGTTGGTGTTTTTGGTTTTTTGAATGATTCACTTTTGTGGTTTTTTTCTTAAGGAAAGGAAAAAAAGCAAACCAGTAAAACTAAAGACCAAAACACACCACCTTCCCTTGATTTCCTATTCCAAAATGGCGCACTTCCTGTCATCGCCCTTCCCTTGTCTCTTTCCCCACACTCCCTCCCGGGTTCATCCTGAAGTTCCTGCACCCCTGCCCTCCCTTCTCACTTTCTCCCACCCTTCCCAAGAGCACTCCAAACAAACTCTGAGCCACGGAGACTTGGAGCAGCAAGACACCCCCTTTTCCCCTTCCTCAGAAACCTTCCTGGAGGAAAACCTGGACATTGGACCAACCCCAAAACCAGGCTAGAAAACTGGACGTAAGGAGACTCTGGCCCTGGAGGCGCCCCACCTCCCCACCCTCAGGACATGACTGAATTCTGCTGCTTCTCTGCTCCCATCCACTCATGCCTGGGTGGGCCTGGAGTCAAGACAGGTGGGCTGGAGAGGGAGGCCAGAGTCAGAGGGGCCTCAGGGTGGTGTGACGCCACTGAATCTGTGTGTCCCTGGAGAGGAGCTAGCTTCCCGGAACCACCTCCCTGCCGTGAGGAGCTGCCTGGCCCGTGCCAGTGGGAGGAATGGGGCACCTTTGGACTGCTGGCTGTGGACGGTGGGTTGAGCAGACAGCCTGTTGCTGGGGACACTGCCTTGGGAGAGGGCAGCCCCGAGGAGGGGTATCTGGTACTTTTAGTTTCCTAATTTAGCACTTTAAATGACATTAACTTATTTAATGGGGTGGGATGGACAAGAATGAAGGGCCTAGCAAATTAGACTTGGAGGCCTAGAGGGTGGGAAGGGTCTGATTGTGAGGGAAGTGGGGGCAATAGAGAGGGGGTTGATGGGGGGCATCGAGGACAGCTCTGACCCCACAGGTGGGCTGACTTGACCTTTAACCATCCTCTCTGAGATTTGAGGGTTTTCAGGGAAGGCGTTAGAGATGGTTTTTAAAATGGGGAGCTGGTGACCCTGGTGAGATTCTCAAGGGTCCTCGAGGCCTGACCAGCCAGCCAGTGCCCCCAGCCTCTGGCCCATGGGCACCCAACTTGCAGAGGCTGTGGGCAGTGAGGCTTTTGGTGGGGGTCCTGAGAAGGGGAGGGAGAGATCAGTTTTGGCTCTCAGCAACTCCCCCCCCCCCCCCCCCGCCACCCGCAGGGCACAGTGAGGGGCCAGCAGGGAGATTCTGTGGGTGGGGGAGGAGGAGGATGGAGAGAGGTCCCCAGGGAGCAGGATTCCTGTTTGGAGCACAAAGTGGAGTAAGCACAGGGGAGGAGGGGGTTGGAATTAATCACCCCCTGCAGACAGCACAGAGAGAAGGAGCCACTGAAGGAGCAGAACCTTCTGGGGCCTGGCACCTGAGGAGAGCCAGGGGGAGCTGTTGAGGGTTGGGGAGGGAGGGGACACTGGGTTGTGTTACTTCATTTTCTTTTTTTGTTGTTGTTTTTGTTGGTTCATCCTTGTTTTCTAGCTTTGGATCATTTTTGTACAAAGGCAAGCAAGCCTTTTTGAAAAATAACAAAAGAAGAGGAAAAAAAAAAATCCCTCCCCCCCCAAAAAAAACCCTGGAAAATAGAAAAAAAAAAAGGACCTCATAAATGATGCAATTACTTTTAATTGCAGGCAACTCTTTACATTTAAGTGAAGTGTCTTAACATTTTATATTGTTTTAAAAATATATTTACATATTATATATATATAATATACGTAATATAAATATATATAAATATTTAAAAAAGAAAAAAAAAAAAACCACAGCACTCTCCCTGGCCGCTGTTTTGGCGGGGGAGGGGGCTGGAGGGTGGGCGCATCGGCCTGGTTTCTGTGGTCCAGTGAAATGGTTTGGTTTGATTCGGCTGTACAGAGACCCCCTGACCTGGGAGGGGAGGGGGGAGTGGTGCCCCCTCCTCCCTCCACTCCATTACTCTTTGCTTGCTACTTTTCCCTTGCCCCACTTCCCACCCTCAGCCCTGTGCCCTGAATGTTTGCCCCACCGTCATTGTCCTGAGTTGAATGTCCCTTTGTGGGGGAGGGGAAGGGGGCGTGTCCATCCATTAGGGGGCAAATGGAGGGAGTCATGTGCCCCACCCCACCCACTGCTAATGTGGAGCCCAGTGGAATTTGTACCTTTCACTTTGGTGCCAGCACATTTATAGGAGGAGTTGTGCGCAACTTCTGTGTGTGTGTGTATGTGTGTGTGTATCCACTGGCACTAGTCCATTTATCGGTGTGCGGAGGAAAGGAAGCATGAGCATGCACAGACATGACCTCCCACGTGTGTGCAGGGAGGCATGCCCACAGTGGTGCATGTAACCAGCCTGGGCATTGGCTGCACCTTGGCGTGGAGAAGCTTGGTGTGTAAGAACGTGTGTAGTATGTGTGTGCAGACGTGGCAGCTGTGAGACCTGTATGTGTACATGGAGGGGTGTACATGGAGGTGCGTGCATGCACATGTGTGTAGACCCCAAGTGTAGAGGCGCCTGAGTGTGTGTTCCCTCATCCCTGCACCACTGGTTCTGGCTCCCCTCTCAAGCCCCCAGCCCCTGGGCCCTCTCAAAGTCCCCAGCACGTCAAAGCCCCCCCAGCTGCATGCGCCTCACTGCTCTGTCCATCAATGTGTGCTTGACCAAGAGAAAACCAAGACGTCTGGGGGGACCCCTGTACCTGGTCCCCCCAGCCCCTGCCCACTGTGCTGTGTTACTCGCATGGGGGGCTTCTCTCCCACCCCTTCCACAATATGCTGTTTCCCCAGGAGCCTCAGGCCTGAGGCTCAGCGAGGGGTCCCAGGTGGGACCCCCCAGGGCAAGCCCGGCTCACACCCACCCTGTCCCCCGTAGGGCCCATGTCGGTGTAGCAGTGATGGCTTCTGTGGGTATTCTGTGACCTCTGTCAGTGTAACTTGACAACTTCTAAATGGAAAAGGGTTGCTGTGTTTTCTCTGTCTCTTTTTTAATGTCCCTTTTCTTCCCCCACTTTCCTGCACTTTCCTTTTTGGTTTTTCTAGCTGAGTGTTTGGGGCTTAAATAAAACTTGTTTCTTTTTCCTCTCCTGGATCTCCTTCCTAGAGGCTGCTGTCTCATTATTTCTCATCTTCACCCTGGAAGGTGCTGGGGCGGGTGGCGGGGAGGGGGAGTTCCTGGCAGCCAACTGCCTTACAACTTAGCGGGCAGAAGACTTAGCAGGCAGAGCACGAAGTGGGAGAGGTGGAATCAGGGCCTGGGGGGGCTGTTGCTGCCCTCAAGGGCCTTTGAGAGCCAACATCATCTGGACGCTGGAGAGGAACACCACTAAGTCATGGGGTGCCAACTCTCCACCGTCAGCGAGGATGCTCCTGGCATCACTGACTCCTGCCAGTGACAAAGCCAGGCGTGGCAGGTGTCTTACCGACTATCACACAGCTAGTCAGATGCATAGTCAGCATTGGTGTCCAGCTCTGCCTGACTCCAAAACCAATTCCTTCCCCCCAAAACTAAATCCAGTCTGTACCTCCAGCTGTTCCCTGGAGCGGGCCTCAGCCTCCTGCCGTTTGGGTGAGCTGACCCTTTAATGGTCTCCATCCATCCTATCAAGAACATCAGCTTTCAGACTGTTTTTTTCAGCTGTATCTCAGTAAGAAATCCATTTTTCATCTCAGTGATTTAGACATGTCCACACATACACAAACACCCACATATTTACTGAAATAGCACCTGCTGTATACTATGAACTCCACTATTTTCGGTTAAATTGTAAACATTTGGTCACAGCCCACTCTGGATTTCATGACCCTTGAAAGGGTCAGAACCCACAGTTTGCAAAATACTAGTCTGAAGATTTAGCTCCAGTCACATTGCATTTCTGCTTTGTCCTCCTCAAAGGCCTACTGGTTCCTCTTACACCACGGTTGCCTCTGAAATTGGAAGACCCCTGACAGGAGATTTACCCTAGATGCTGCTTGGGTGGGGCCCTGAGCCCTGACCCTATAGCCAGCAAGCTGCCTGAACCCTTCCAGGCTACCACATCTGAGTCTAGCCTGGCCTGCCGTCAAGTGGGCCAGCTGACCCGCTTGGGTTTCTCAGGTTTCCCTGGAATTCTGAGGGCTGTGCCCCTGTCCCGGTGTGTTCTAATCATCCTTGAGGCTGCGCTGCTAGGCATTCTCCAGCGTGGCCGAGACCTGGGGTATTATTGGGTCTCCTCTACCTCCTCCTGTAAAACCATCCCTTCCATCCCATGAGATGATGGCAGTGGCCTAGAACCACCCTTTTCCAGGCCTCGCTGGAACCCAGTCACACTTAGGTTGAGGATGTGCTTGCTGTCCGCAGGCAATGCCCCCTCCCTGGGTCACCCACCTGCCAAGTAGCCCTTGAGATCTGACTGCAAGTCAGACCCCACCCCTTTTGTCCTTTTTAAAAGGCAGCAGATCTTGCCTTCTCTCTCCCATCCTATTTCCAGCAAGCTGGGCAAGTAGCCAAAACCCCTTCATCTTCCAGAATCACCCCATTCACCAACGTTCAAGGTCAAGTCATAAGTGAGACCATCAGTGCATGGCAGGAGTTAGGCCAAGCACTTCATCCGTCCTTCAAATACCTCCCAGCTGTCTACTCCTGGCTGGGCGCTGCTTGTTGATTCACTGGGACTATGGCTCAGTGCCTAGGAGGAGACCCAGCCAAAACAGAAGTTCCTGAGCAAAATCATGACAGACAGTGAGCCATGCCCCAGGAAGGCAAGCAGGCCTGCAAAGGTGGTGGCTGAGTAAAGAAGACCACCTCAGAGAGTATGACCAGAGGCCCTGAGGTCACATGAGGGAAGGTCTTCAGAATCGACAAGGGGGCTGTCTGGGAGCTGGTTGGCGGGGTGTCCCCCACAGAAGGCCCTGAGGTAGGAAGTTATCTGTGGGTTCTAGAAAATGAGTGAAAACCAAGTAGACTGAGAATTGGCAAGGGGGCACAGCCTCGCAAGAGGTCTTGGTCTTGGGCAAATGTAGTAAGAAAGATAAATTTCTTCTCAGGCCATTGAACCAATAGAAGGGTCGAGTCAGAAGGCGACATGATCTGATGCTGTGTTTCAGAGTTTACCTATGGCTGCGGTGTGATGAGGTAGGGTGAGGGTGGGGTGCAGATGACGGCCAAACTCATTCACAGTGAACGATCTGATGGCTGAGGGAGGGGAACCTGAGTCTTAGAGACTTTGTAGCTACAGAGTGATGGAGCTAAGACTCAGACCCACGGCCCATCTCTCCTGTTAGCCATGCTTTCTTGGTGCTTTTAATACTCATCATTACACATATTAAGGACTTCCCAGGTGGCTCAGTGGGTAAAGAATCCACCTGCAATGCAGAAGACGCAGGAGACACAGGTTCAATCCCTGGGTCAGGAAGATCCCCTGGAGATGGACATGGCAACCCTGTCCAGTATATATGCCTGGAGAATCCTATGGGCAGAGGAGCCTGGCAGGCTACAGTCCATGATTGCAAAGAGTTGGACACGATTAAAGCAACTGAGCACACAAACACACATATTAAGTGTTCATTTAATCCTTACCATATGGGCTATTGGTATCATTACCTCCTGTCTACTGATGGGGAGAGTGACTGAGCAAAGGATTTGACTGACCTCAGGTTGGTCTCAGAGCCAGCTTCTAATTGCTAGTAGAAAGGGGGCTTCTTTACCAATAGGAACCTGGGAAGTCCACGTATTTTCTCCCTCAGCACCTGCACATCTCTGAGTCCCCTGGGAGTGTTCTTCCTCTTTGATCTCTGAATGGCTTAAGTGACCCTAAACTCACAGCGCAGCAAAGCATCCTTTACCGTGCCAGGGCCTTGGGCCCAAGGCCACTGTACCCATTAGCTGACATAGGCTCCCTCAACATTCCCTAATGCCGACTGGTTGACAGCACTCTTAATGACATCTGGCAGGAAGCTCCACCCCATACCCCTGGCCATGTGCCAGGAATTTCACTCAACTCCACAGACTCTCTGCTTCAGCTCAGACCCACCACTGTAGTCCTTCCACCTGCCCATGTCAGAGAAAAATCCTTATTCCTTTAGTTCAACCCAAACAGATCTGGAGTTTTCCTATGAAGTATATGTCTAGCCTCATGCCTGTAGCACAATGTCTTGATTGGTGGTAAGTTTTGAAATTGGGAACTTTCTTTTTCACGATTGTTTTGATTGTTCTACGTCCCTCACATTTCCATAGGAATTTTAGGATCAGTTTGTCAATTTCTGCCGAAAAAGACCCCAAAAATGGGGATTTTAATAGGGATTGTGTTAAATCTGCCAACTTAACAATATAAGATATTCTAAAACATGGAATGTCCATTTATTAAGATCTTTTAAAATTTCTTTCAACGATATTTTCATTTTCTTGGTACAAGTTTTGCACTTTTATTAAATCTATTCCTACGTGTTTTATTATTTTTGATGCTATTATAAATAGAATGGTTTCCTTAATTTCATTTTTAGATGGTTCATCACTTATAGAAATAAGTGGGGTGAGTGATAAAGACTTCTTTATTGAGGTACAACTGACACACAACATTGTATCAGTTTCAGGTATACAACATAATGATGGAATATTGGGGTATATTCTAAAATGATCATCACAGTAAGTCTAGTTAACATCTCTCACCATCCATAGAGAAAATTTTGTTCTTGTGATGAGAATTCTTAAGATTTTCTCTCTTAGTAAAGATTTACTCTTTTGCTTTCAACTATGTAGTACAACAGTATAATTAACTATAGTTGCCACACTGTACATTACATCCCCAGGACTGACTTAAAGTACAACTGAAAGCTTGTGCCTTTCGACTCCCTTCTCCCATTTCACCCCATTCCCACCCCCACTTCTGTCAACCACCGTTGGTTCTCTGAAAGATTTTTTTTATTCCATATGTAATGAGAGCATATGGTATTTGTCCTTTCTATCTGACTTGTTTCCTGCAGCCTAATGTCCTCAAGATCTATCCATGTTGTCGCAAATGGCAAGATTTCTTTCTTTCTATGGCTGAATACTATTTCATTTTATGTATATACAATGATTTGTTTATCTATTTATGGTATTTGGGCTATTTCCACCTTTTGGTTATGATGAACAATGCTGCTATAAATACTCAGGCACCAGTTTCTGCTGGGACATATGTTTTCATTTCTATTGGGTATGAAGCTGGATGTGGAATTGCTGGATCATATGGTAATTTTATGTTTAATTTTTTGAGGAATCATCAAACTATTTTTCATAGTAGCTGTACTATTTTGCACTGCCTCCAGCAATATTCCAGGGTCCCTATTTCTCCATATCTTCAGCAACACTTGTTATTTTCTATTTTCTTGATTTAATCTATCCTGGTGAGTGTGAAATGGTATCTCATTGTGGTTGTGATTTGCATTTTTTTAAATGACAAATGAAAATAGAAAAAAAGAAAATTAATTAAAAATTATAAAACTAAAAGTTAGTTATTGGAAAAGATTGACAAAACTGATGAATACCTAGTTAGACTGACCAAGAAAAAAAACTAAATATCTGTCAGTTTCGTTGACCTTCTCCAAGAACCAACTTTTAGATTTATCAGTTTTCTCTATTTTTTTGTATTTTCTGCTTCATTTATTTCCATTCTTTATTATTTCCATCCTTTGGCTTGTTTTGGGCTTAGTTTGCTTTTCTTTTTCTAGTTTCTTAAGATGCAAGGTTACGGTGTTGATTTGAAATCTCTTTGCCAGTGACATTTACAGCTATAAAGTTCCCTCTCAGAGCTAATGTAGCTGCATCCCGTAAGCTTTGACATGCTGTGCTCTTGCTTTCGTTTATCTTAAAGTATTTCTAATTTTCCCTGTGATTTCTTCTTTGACTCATTAGATATTTAAGAGTGTACTTTTATATTGCCACATTTGTGAACTTCCCAAAACCTTCTGTTGCTAACTTCTAACTTAATTCCCTTGTGTTTGGAGAACAAACTCTGTGTGATTTCAATCCTTTTAAATTTATTAAAATTTTAATTGTAATGTAAGTGTTCTGGGCATGTTTTATGGCCTAGCTTTTGGTCTATCCTGAAGAATGTTCCATGTACACTTGAGGAAAATGTATATTCTGTTGTTCTTGGGTGGAAGCTTCTTTGGAGATTGTTAGATCTAGTTGGCTCATAGTATTGTTCACACTTTCTACTTCCTTACTGATCTTCTGTCCAGTTGTTCTAGTCATTATTGAAAGTGACAATGTCCAACTATTGTTTTGATTTTTGTTTGCTTGTTGGCCACACCACACAACTTGAGGGGCCAAGGATTGAACCTGTGCCCTTGGCAGTGAAAGCATGGAGCTCTAACCACTGGAATTTTCTCCAACTATTGCTTCAAATTGTCTACTTTCCTTTCAATTCTGTTAGTTTCTGCTTCAGGTTTTGTTGTTAGAAAAATATATTGTTGTTGTTCAGTCACTCAGTCATGTCTGACTCTTTGTGACCCCAGGGCCTGCAGCATCCCAGGCTTCCCTGTCCTTCACCATCTCCCAGAGCTTGCTCAAACTCATGTCCATTGAGTCGGTGATGCCATCCAACCATCTCACCCTCTCTTGTCCCCTTCTCCTCCCACCTTCAGTCTTTTCCAGCATCAGGGTCTTTTCTAATGAGTCAGCTCTTTGCCTCAGGTGGCCAAAGTACTGGAGCTTCAGCTTCAGTATCAGTCCTTCAAATGAATATTCAGGATTGATTTCCTTTAGGACTGACTGGTTGAATCTCCTTGCAGTCCAAGCGACTCTCAAGAGTCTTCTCCAACACCACAGTTCAAAAGCATCAATTCTTCGGCGCTCAGCTTTCTTCACAGTCCAACTCTCACATCCATACACGCTACTGGAAAAACCATAGATTGACTATACAGACCTTTGTTGGCAAAGTAATGTCTCTGCTTTTTAATATGCTGCCTATGTTTGTCATAGCTTTTCTTCCAAGGAGTATGCATCTTATAATTTCATGGCTGCAGTCACCATCTGCAGTGATTTGGGAACCCAAGAAAATAAAGTCTTTCACTGTTCCCATTGTTATCACATCTACTTGCCATGAAGTGATGGGACCAGATGCCATGATCTTCGTTTTTTGAAGATCTTTTTTTGAAGCATATATATTTATAATCATTTTATCTTGGTAGACTGACCCTTTTACTCTTATAAAACATCCTTCCTGTCTCTAGTAATGATTTTTTTTTAATCTTTAAAGCCTATTTTATCTCATACCTGTATAACCATTCTGGCTCTCTTTCATAACTCTTTTCATCATTTTGTATCTTTTTCCATTCTTTCACTTTCAACTATTTTGTGTCTTTTAATCTAAAGTAGAGGTTTTGTGAACAGCATGTAGTTGGAGCATGTTTTTTAATCAATTCTTCCAGTCTCTCTCTTTTGATTAGGGTGTTTACTCCATTTACATTCAATATAATTACTGATAAGGTAGGATTTACGCCTGCCATTTTGCTGTTTTTCATATATCTTATGTTTTTGTTATTTTTCTAGTCCTTGACTCCTTCCCTTTTTTGTGTGAAACAGATATTTTCTAGTGTACCTTTAAATTTGCTGTTTTTTCATTTATAATATTTTGAGAGAGTTATTTTCTTAGTGGTTGCCCTGGGGGTTACAATAAGTTTAGATTAATACTAACTTAATTTTCATAACATACAAAAGCTTTGCTTCATTATAACTCCATTCCCTCCTGACTCCTTTACGCTCTTATTGTCATAAAAATTTGATCTTTATACATTATAAGCCTGTCAACAGTTTTGTAATTATCATCTTATGCAACTACTTTTAAAAAACAGGGAGTTAAGGACAAAAAAATAGAAGAATTACAAATAAAGATGTTTAAGGGAATTCCCTGGCAGTCCGGTGGTTAGGACTCTCTGTGGAGTCCTCCAGTGGAAACTGTAGAGGGCATAAATTCGATCCCTAGCTGGGGAACTAAAATGCCACAAACCATGTGATGTGGCCAATAAATAAATATATAAAAATGTTTATACTGTCTTTTATCATGCCTACATGTTCCTCTTAACGGTGTCCTTTATGTTTTCCTATGGATTCAAGTTACCATCTAGTGTATTTCATTTCAGCTCACCGGACTCCATTATTTCCTATAGGGCAGGCCTGCTGATGACAAATTGCCTGCTTTTCGTTACTGGGAATGTCTTCATTTCTGTTTGGTTTTGGAGGAAAGCACAGGGTTTTGATCTGTCGTTTAGTTGCTACGTCGTGTCCGACTCTTTTGTGACCCCATGGACTATAAGCCTGCCAGGCTCCTCTGCTCGTGGGATTTTCCAGGCAAGAATCCTGGAGTGGGTTGCCATTTCCTTTTCCAGGGGATCCTCCTGGCCCAGTGCCCAAAGCTGTCTCTTGCATTGGCAGGCGAATTCTTTACCACTGAGCCACCAGAGAAACCTGGTTTTTGATCTATTCTCACGCAAAGCCTACTATAGCATGAAGGAAGCCCAGTGGGCAGCAACCCTGTCCTTATGTCTTTCTGGGCTTAGATTTATCCTGCCTTTACTGCTTATTAGCTGTGTGACCCTGGACAAGTATGTCATCTCTCTGTGCTTAAAATTTCCTCACATATAAAAATGGAGACAGCAATATTGTGACCATAGCTCCAAAGAGTTTTGGAGGATTAATTAAGGACATATAAAGCCTTGGGGGCTGGTGTGAACCCACAGTAACACTAGCTCTTAGCCCATGTGCCAATCAAAAACAACCTCCGGGACAGAGGTAGAAGAAGGAAGCAGATTTCAGTGAGCCACTAAGCTCTTCCCAGCTCCAAGGCTCCTCCCTAGGTTCTCTTTGATGACTGTCATCTGTTTTTCCTACAGATGGCTACTAGCGTCATCAGAGACAGCCTGAAGCTGGCAGGAGCGACTATAGAGACATGACGTGGAAGAAAGCCCATCCCAGGTTGTAAGCTTATGTATGTGAATAAGACAAAGGGCAAAATCCACACTGTCCTCTTTGTCTGGATCCGGAGTGCCTGTGATGACAGCTGGCCAGGAGGGAGGGCCCTGGGCTTTCCCAAAGCCTCCTCTCTGCTGGCCAGCACCTCTGGACCATTCTGAAGGTCCAGACAGCCCTGAGAAGGAAGGTGCCTGTGCCTTTCCTGGTCTCTGCAGGAAAACAGAGTGGGTGCGTGAAAAGAAAATCTTCTGCAGTGATGAGGGTCAGCACCCTTCCATCTTATCTTCTGTGCCCTAGTCATTGCTCAAGCCAGTCTCCCAGGACACCTCCAAGCTACCAGGAAGCAGAGGTTTGTCTTCTAAGTCACCACCTGGCCCAGCCCCACTGCCCCTGCTCCGTGGGCCAGGTACCTCACTTTCAACCCCTCCCAGCCCCACTCTGCCCCTCTCCTCCCTCCCAAACAAGTGAGACAGCTGACTCGTGCCTCAAGGAAGGCCATTTATTTCCAAGGTATAGACTATACTGTTCAGACAGGACTTTTCAGAAGCAGGAAATCTTAGTTGTCGCCTAGAGAGGTGTGTCAAGGACACAGTGAGAGGAGACATGCGGACGTCGGGCAGAGGCTTATTCAACACTGTTACAACACTTTTAAATGAGCAAAACATCTTTAAAAATCCTTATAAATTCTTTATAATATGTTACACATTTAGAGACAATATTTACAATAAAGGATGAGGGAGGGAGGATCAAGAAATCTACTTTACAGCAAATCTTTGCATAAAACAAGAGGACCGATCGACGTGGCAGTGGGTTCACAACCCCCTGGGCTTCCCTGGGATGAGTGAGGACGTGGGTGGAGAGGCCTGTGATCTGAGATCTATTTACAACTGTGGGGGGAAGAGGGCGCTGGGTCCTGCCCTTCCTGAAGGAGCAGCCCAGCGCAGATCCCATCCATCTGTGTGTGTGTGTGAGAGAGAGAGAGTGAATGAGAGTGTGAGAGACAGACACTTAGACACCAAGGATGTTTTCTACCCTCCCTCTTAAAGGGAAGAAGGTGGGGCCCGTGTGCCTTAGCTGTGGAAGGAGCAGGCACAGCTGGAAGAACAAAAAAAGGGGGCAAGAGGTCTAGCAGGGGGGACTCGACCCTCCCCAGACCGTCTGGGGCACAGGCAGCTCCCCATGGTCGTAATGTAAAGATTGGAAAAAGGTTGGTGAGTAACCCTGGTAAGTGTCAGTCCTGCCTCCGTGGAGGGGCCCCACCCCTCTTCTCTGGCTCTGACAAGAAGCAGGGGAGCAGGACCCCCGTGTGCGCGGAAGACAGGGAGCCCTGATGGGGGCGGGGGAGGAAAGGGGCAGGGGTGGCAGGAGTTGCTACGGAGACACTTGGACAGTGAGAACACACACTCGCACACACACACACACCCGCCCCCCACGGACACTATCGCCCTACCTCCTCTCCCCCAACATACACACACACACACCCCCACCTGAGCTGGCAGCTAGGGGCTAATGCGCGCGGGCGAGGGCAGAGGAAAGGCGTGAGGAGCCAGCATCACCCAGTGTCTTCTTGGTCTGAGCCTTAGGGGCTCCCTATCCACACCCCATGGGCCGATAAGGGTCCCTAAGTGCAGACACAAGGGCCCAGAAGGGCACACTTATCCAGGGGACAGAGACCCTCGCAGCCCTGCACGGAGCCCCAGTAGCCTAACCCTTCTCGGTCTCAGCCTCGGAGCCCCTGCCTTCCACTCCCACTCCGTGTCCAGCCCTGGCTTCTCCCGACCAATTCCAGCGCACAAACCAGAGGCGCGGCCTCAGCGCCCCCCACTTGCACCCGGATGCTCCCATGGGCGACCAGAGAAGGGGTGCAGGCAACGACGACTCCTGGGAAACCGGGGCGGGGGCGGGGTGACCGGCGCGGGCGGTGTCACAGACACTGATGGAGGCGGGAGGCGGCCGAGCGGCGCGGCGGCTGGCTCTGCGGGGCTCCCGGGTCCCCGGGCGCGGGGGACAGACAGGCGGCGGTCGACGGGGCCCGCGCCTTGGTGGACTCCAGGCTGCTGAGGCCCGAGTCCTTGTTGTCGCTGTGCGCCCGCGGGCCCGCGGACTCCGGGGGACCCCCGCCTCCCAGCTCCTTCCACTCGTTGAAGTTGAGGTCGGTCAGCGGGCTCTGCACAACCACTGTGTGGCGGCGCCAGCTGCTCCGGCGCCGCCGCGTCTCGGGGGACAGCGGCCGCCGCAGCCGCACGGCCAGCATGTCGTCGGCGGTGCCGCGGAGGCGCAGCCGCAGCGCCTCGAGGCGCGAGGGCCGCGAGCCCAGCGCCGCCGCCGCCGCCGCCACGGCCGCCGGGGGGCGCAGCGACTCCTGGCTGCTAGACGAGGCCGAGCCCGGCAGCCCGGCGGCCGCGCCCGCGCCCTCGCCGTCCGCGCGGCTCCGGGCCAGGCGGCGCCGCGCCAGGGTGTCGCCGGGCATCAGGTGGTGCGAGCTGAACGAGGGCCGGCGCGCCGGGCGCCCCCCGGACCCAGCGCCGCCCTCCGTGTCCGTCTCCACGTGGCTCAGCTCGCTGCGCTCGTCGTCCGCCTCGTCCCCCGCGCCCGCCCGCCGGCCCCCGGCGCCCGAGCACACGCTGCGGTCCATGGTGGACAGGGTGGAGTAGCCCGAGACGATCGAGCGCGTGTCCGCAGCCGGCCGCTCCTCCGGCGCCGCCGGGGGGCTGAGGCGTCCGGGGGCCTCGGGGGCGGCGGCTCCCGGCCGCTGCCCCTCCGGCCGGTCCTGGGCCCGCGGCGCCGGCGCCCCCGCCTCAGGCTTGTGCGCTTCCTGCTCCGAGTCGTCGTCTGTGCTGCTGCCCAGTCCCCGCGCCTCCCGCCGCTTCTTCCGCTTGCGGTTGACCGCCGAGATGAAGGAGATCGCCAGCATCTCCCGGGTGTACGGCTCCTTCTTGGGGGCCCATGAGCCCTGTGCGGGAGACAGGTCAGTGGGCCGGGGGCGCCCTCCAAGCTCCAGCCCCTACACCCCCCACACCACAGCACCTAATCTTGACAGGGCCAAGCCAAGCCCAGCACCCCCACCGGCACCGTCCGCTGTTCCCCCCCGGACGGCGTGTCCCGAGCAGGTCCTCTCTAGAGCCTACCACCCCCGCCCCCTCAATTCGGAAGCCTCCTTGGCGCCTCCTCTGGTCTTAATCCAGACTCTCAGCTTTTTCCTGCGAGCTGGGGGCTGGTTTCTCACCTCGCCCCAATTTTCATTCCATTCTCCACATCCAGTGTCGCATAAATCCTTTTAGACTCAAGCTCTACTAATTGGAGAAGGCAGTGGCGATCCACTCCAGTACTCTTGCCTGGAAACTCCCATGGACGGAGGAACCTGGTAGGCTGCAGTCCATGGGATCGCTAAGAGTCAGTTGCGACTGAGCGACTTCATTTTCACTTTTCACTTTCATGCATTGGAGAAGGAAATGGCAACCCACTAAACAGACTCTAAACAGCGAAATGACACTTGACAGTTTGAACCCATTTCGCCTATACTATCATGGGTTATGATACCAGAGCCTGCACCTTTCTCTGACCATAACTCTTCCTTCCCTTCCTCTCCACTCAGTCTCACCAGGAAACCTGCCTTTCCACTGACTCAGTAGGCACAGCCTCTCTGCGGCAACCCACCCAAATTCATGTCCCTTCCCATAACACCCTAAGCATTTCTGTGGTCCCACCAGCACCCTGCTGGTGGCTCAGATGGTAAAGAATCTGCCTGTGACACAGGAGACCCAGGTTGGATCCCTGGGTCAGAAAGATCCCCTGGAAAAGGGAATGGCACCCACTCTAGTATTCTTGCCTGGAGAATTCCACGAACAGAGGGCTACAGTCCATGGGGTCGCAAAGAGTCAGACAGGACTGACTAACATTTTCTTCTTTTTTCCCACCAGCTCTCCACCTCCACAGTCCCCGACTCCAGATCAATCCAACCACCAGTTCTGCTGCCAAAAGTGGCTTAAGAATCCTGCACAACCTGATGGTTTGGATTGAAGCCACTCCCAAATTGTGATCTACAGCTGCGACGTGGGCAGCTTTCTGCCACTGTTCTCACTGCTGAGCCCGTGGGTGTTTTTTGGTCCTGGCCTTCCATGATCCTCTAGCAGAGCCCAAGCTGCCCATCACTGCCTCCTCCACCTGGTTTTTAATCCTGCCTTTCTGGCCTCTCCTCTGTCTCCTGGGAGGCTCGTTTTCCTCTTCTTACCCCTTAAGAAGCCATGTTCTCAGGGCTCTGTTCTCAGCCCCTTTTTTCTTCTCTCTCCCTGGGAATATCCTGCCCCCGAGGTCTCCCTCTCCAACACCAAATTCTTTATTTCTCCAGCTCCATCCAGAACTCCTCTTCCAACTGCAAATCTGCCTCTACCAAGGGGTCTGCCAGCACCTGAAACTCACCTACCTGGAGCCACATTACATTCCCTACCCCTGCCCTAGACTGCCAAGATTCACGTCCTCACCTCAGGTGACTCTGATTCCTCCCTCTCCCCTCCTCCCTCTAGATTCTCCAGAAATGACTCCCAAAGTGGTTCATCCCCATTATCCTATGTTCAGACCCTCACTCTGCCTTTTCTAGACCTTTCTGCCCTCTCCAAATAGGACTCCCTGCCTCCACCCTTGCCTCATCCTAGCCCCTCCTCCTCAAGAGCAGTCAGTCTTTCTAAGGCAAGAATCTGACTGCCTCCGGCCTCTGCAGGACGAGACCCCCATGAGGATAAAGCACAGACACAGGGCCCTCACAACCTGCCTGAGGCCCCTCTGCCCTGACCCCAACTGAACACAGCTGTCACTCAGGTGATTCAGACCCTTCCCTTGATAGGCCTTGCACCTTAACACTGGCAGCCCTTAGTCGCACCCCCCTCCCCACCCTATTTATGGGATGAACTCTTAAGTCCACCTACTGGGCGCAGTGCAAACACAGCATCCTCTGTACAGCAGCCTCCCACCCAGCTCTCCCTTTGGCTGAGCTGGGAAATCCCTTCTCTCCCTGTTCCACAGACCTTTGAAAATACACATACAGCTCTTTCTTACATCAGAATAGCTTTGTTTCCACATCATCTGTACCAAACCCCGAGTCCTTTGAGAGCAAGGTCGCATGGCTCGTGTTTGCATCCGTGACTCCCAGTACAGTGCCTGTCACATAACAGGCACTCGAGAAATGTTAAGTGATTAAACAAACAGGTGAATGAACGTAGGAGGCTCAGTAGAAGCAGATGCTGGGACTGGTCCCCTGCTGGGCTGGAATGAATGACCTGCCCTGCCACCCCTCTCACAGGCCACCTCCTGCTGCAGCTACAGTGTAACAGGCACACCTCAGAGACACTGCAGGCTCAGTTCCAGACTACAGCAATAAGGCAAATCCCGCAATAAAGCGAGTCACATGAATTTTTTGGTTTCCCAAAGCATATGAAAGTTATGTTCACACAGCAGTCTATTAAGTGTGCACTAGCTCTGTGTCTAAAAGTGTACGTACCTTAATTTAAAAATACTTCATTGCTGAAAAACACTAAACAATACCTGTGCCTTCAGGGAGTCGTAATCTTTTTGGAAAAGTAACATCAAAGATCACTGATCACAGAACACCATAACGAATATAATTATCATGAAAAAGTTTGAAACAGCACAAGAAGTATGAACAGCAACACAAAGTGAGCAAATATTGTTGGAAAAATGGTGTCAATAGACTTGCTCAACATAGTGTTGCCACAAACGTTCAATTTCTTTTTTTTTAAAAAAAAAGCACAATAGCCGTAAAGCACAAAGGAAAGTGTAAGAAAACGAGATCTGCCTGCAGGGGACGGAGACACAGCGCTGCCTCCCAGGACCGCAGCCCTCTCTCATACCAGTTAGCTCTGAGAAAACCGGAGTCTGCCAGGGATTTGGGATTCACAGGCCTGCGGCTCCTGGGCCACGGCTGCCCACATTGTGTGAGTCTAGAAGGCACTGCCTGAAGCTGTGTGACCTGCAGCACTGCTACAACCAGCGTGAGGCGCATGGGGGCCTCTTCCCTGGCCTTCCTTCCTGGCCTGTGCTCTCTGGGAGACTTGAGAGACCGCTGGGCTCATCTGATCAAACTACACTCTCATCCCGGCGAGTTACAGAAGCAATGAGG
Organism: Budorcas taxicolor; assembly: GCF_023091745.1. Lineage (NCBI taxonomy): Eukaryota > Metazoa > Chordata > Mammalia > Artiodactyla > Bovidae > Budorcas > Budorcas taxicolor. Next base: position 38,838,440 of record NC_068928.1, on the reverse strand, counting down.
TCAGAATGGTCACTTCTAGGGAATACAGAGGTCAGCAGGTTCACATAAAGGTTGAGGGGTCAGTCCAGAAGAGGCTACAGGAAACCAGGGGTCTGGCATGAGCAAGGGGTGGAGGGGACAAGGAACTAAATTCAGGTCACTATAATTAATTTGCTCCCTGCCAAAGAAGTCTTGTGATGGAGTGAGCTCCCTGTCACCAGAGGTGTGCAAGCAGAGGCTCTATGGAGAGGTTACAGTGGACTTCTGCACTAGACTAGAGCAGCCTTCCTTCCTTCTGGGCTTTCATCTGACATATAATGAACTAATGAATATATATTATAAATAACGAATATATAATATAGGTATATATATGTTAATATATAATGAATATAATGACTAGATAACATAATGCGCTTGGTGTCAGGCACACTGATTTTGCTGGGACTCAGCCAGTGCTTAGAGATCCAAAAAGAAATAAGCCCAGTTTGACCAGACATTTAGCTGATTCCACTGATTACTATGGACAGAACTGTTCCCCCCACCAAATTCATGTGTTGAAGCCCTAAGCCCCCAGTGTTATGGTACTTGGGGCATTTGGGAGGTAATTTGGTTTATATGAGGTCATGAGGGTGGGGCCCTTATGGCTGCATTAGTGCCCTTATAAGCAGAGAAACCAGAGAGCTTGCTCTTTGTCTCACACACACACCTGTTCACTTTCTCTTTCTCACATGGTGAGAAGGCAGCCAGCTACAAGCCAGGAAGACAGTTCTTACCAGAAACTGACCATGCTAACACCTTGATCTTGGACTTCTAGTCTCCAGAACCATGAGAAAATAAATTTCTGTTTAAGCCACCCAGTAGGTAGTATTTTGTTATGGCAGCCAGAGCTGATTAAGACACACCCCTGACCTGCAAGCTCTAAACTAACAGTCAGGCAGGGCTCATCTGGGGCAGGCATCCTTGCCCTACTGGGCAGGCTCTGGAACAGGCAACTAGCTGCCTATGAGACCTGGTTCAGAGAACCAGCTTAGGCTTCGTTGTTTTCAGTTTCATTTATTTCTGTTCTTATCTTTATTATTTCCCTTCAATTGCTTTGGGCTCTGCAAAGACCTTAAAAACAATCATTATATCACTCATAGTTGTTGTTAACCCCATTTATGAGGGTAGATATTATCCTCATAAATAGTATGAGGAAGCTGAGGATCTTAAAGAAGTTAAATAACTTGCCTAATGTCCCAAAGCTACTAAGTGGTGGAGCCAGGACGCAGGCCCACAACTGTCTGTGCTCCTAACCAGTAGGCATCACTGCCTCAGGCCACCAAACTCCCAAGCCAGAGCCTCTACTTCATCAGTTATCTCCCCAAGCACTGCCAAGGTGAGTGACCTCAGCTTACCTTGGACACTCAGGTGTTTCCCACCTTCCTTCCCAGTGACTAACAATCTTTAAGGTTCTAATCACAACTCTTCCAACTGTTGTGACCAAAATGCAAATGGGCTGGCTTGTCCAGGGACATAACTTTCAGAATCGCAGTGGCACTCACCTTAGACTTGGCTGAACTACAGGTGGTGGAATCTGTTGGTAAGAAACAAAAGAAAAATGAAAGTTGGATTGGGCAAGAGAAGGCTGATTCTTGCAAACACAATTCCCTCTCCTCAAAGGCTTCAGAAACCAGGGAGTTCAGAAACCTGAGCTCTCCCCAGGTCCTGGGAGTGTAGTGGACTTCTGATGTCATTTCCTGGGGGATAAGGATGGAGCGGAGAAGGATGTCAATCACCACTTCCTTTTGAGGCAGGAAGTGACATCAGGCCCCTGGACCTGCATTTGCCCAGGGTTAAGGGCAAGGCGGCCTTTTCTTTGGCCTCTCCCCTCCCCTCCTGTCCCTGTTACTCTGAAGCACTAGAGAGAAAACACCAAACATCAGATGCAGTTCACAGAAACCACCACAACACACAGCAAATCACAGATGCTCTGGAGAAATGGAGACCACACAGTGCACAGAGAGGGGCACTCTATACCTACCCTCACCCCCCGACTTCAGGGACACGAGAGGGCAGAGGGACCACGTGAACGATGGGGTACAGGGCAGGCAGGAAATGAGTGGGGCAGGAGGTAGTCAGGGCTGGTGATTACAGCCTGGAAAGCGTCTACCTCCAGACCAGAGATCAGGCTGTCTCAGGGGCAAAGCCCCTGTTTATTATCAGAGTTCTGAAGGAATGCGGGTTCCACTCCCTTATTAACACTGGGGTAGGGAAGGACCCAGAAATAAGTCTTGCAGTGCTCTCCCCAGGACTGGGGAGGGAGCAGGCCCACCCAAGGATCTCTGGGGGTCTGAAGGGAGGCAGGTGCGGTTAATCCACACTCTCCAGCAAGCAAGTTAGGTGCCTCCCCCCCAGCCCTCCCCCGCACACAGTGAGAAGAGCAGACGGGCTGACCACACAGCGACGCACACGGGCAGGAGAGTGGCAGCAGGTGATTAGAAGAGACGGGGGGCTCCTCTCGGCCATGCCCACCCCCACATCCTCTGGCCCCCTCCCCAGCCTGCCTCTTGCAACTAGGGGTGCTGTGCTATGCCTCTGTCAGAGACACAAGGGGGGAGGTCACCCACAGAGTGGGAGGAGTTAGTGGCTAGAGCCAGAAGGTACCCTCTTGGCCCTGGACTCCTCTACTATGACAGCCAGAGGCCTGGGAGCAGGACTTAGGGGCTGAGTGACCAGGGGCTCTGGTTTCGGGAACAGGAAGAGCCAGCCTTCAGAGGCGGCTGACTCAGGGGCTATCGACGTACACAGGCTTCTGGGGCGGCATCACTGAAATCTGGAGAAGCTGGGTCCCACTACCAGCCAAGCCTCCTCCACCCAGATAATCAGAAGTGGCCAAGCTCAGCACAGAGAGAAAGTCATAGAGTGGGGGGGTGGCGGGGGGGGGGATGTGGGGGGCATCCATGTGGTGCCCAGGCTTCCTGGCAAGGGGCCCCGACTTGGCTCTAGCAAGTGCTTCCTTCCTCCTGAGAAGGGGCTTTCAGATGGGAGGCCGGTACACTGTTAACAAGCATGGGGAGCTGGACTGTCAGGGAGAGGTCCTCAATGCCCCGGATGGCTCTGCCTGCCCTGCGCCCCATGCCTGCCCAGCCTTCTTATAATCACCCGCCACTGTTAGTGACAGAGGTCGCAATGCCACACTGTACCCTTTAAATCTCCAACAGGTCCGCTGGAGGAGGGAAGGGAGGAGAAGAGAAGAGCAGGATCCAGGGGATGGGAGGAGAGCAAGGGAGAAGAGGGAGGAGGGGGGAGGGGTCCAAGGAGAAAAGGAAGAAAAATTAAAAAGAGGCACGTGCCCAGGACACAGCCCTCGAGAAACAAAAAGCTCAGGAAAGAAACCAGTGAAAACAAAGCTCCTACCCAGCCCAGGGCAGCCGAGGGGGCGGAAGCCCCCGCCACAGCCCAGCCCAGTGGTGGGGGCAAGGAGGGGCCCCGTGGGGCAGGAGCAGGGCAGCTGGGCGCCTGGCCAGGCATCTGGGGCCCCCAGGAATGCAGATCCCACGGCCTCTCCACCCCTTCCCTGGGCCCATGCTCTCACCTGAGCCCGGCTCTCCAGGCGGCACTGTCCTGCCAATGTTAGGCAGGAGGTACTCGATGTTTGGCACTGACTGAGGCTCCTTGTCATCCACGGGGGTCTGCAAACAGGAGGAGGGTCAGGCCCCACAGCCTCAGATGGGTGACTGCAGACCCCTCGGAACGGGGAACCCCGAAGACAGGGCGCAGGTCCCCTCCATCAGACAGGCTCCCCAGCTCAGGGAGTGTCCCCCTCATCAGCCAGGGACTCCAGGGCAGTCCTACATGTCCCTGCCTTCCCCAGCACCTTGGCGGAACCCTAAAGGCCGCGCTGCTCCCTCTGCTGAGGGTAGGATCTGTGTCTCCTCCATCAGACTGGACCTTCCTAAGCCCTCTATCCCCATAAGATTGGAGGGCATGGTCTGCCTTTGCCCTGGACTCAGATTCCTTAGGGCACGGCCTCCAAATCCCCCTCAGACTTGGGGTTCACGAAAGCGAGGACTATATCTGCCATCAGACTGGAGGCTCCTGAGGAGAGGGCCTATGCTTCCTCCATCAGCCTGGGATGTCCCAAGGGCAGGAACCTTCTCCCGCTTCAGACTTGCTGCCCACCCCACCCACCTGGGATGAGGGCCCACCACCAACCTGAGCCCACCCCACGGCCCCTCTGCGTCACTCACTCTCTCTCCCTTGTCCTCGCTGTCGCTGAAGAACCAGTCTGACTGCAGGGGAGACAAAAGGAAGTGATGGAATCAGCGTGGGAAGGAGCTAAGGGAAGACAGGGAGACAAGAGCTCCCAAACTGCTGGGTTCAGAGGACCCACTCAGGCACCTGATGGAAAAGTTGGGACCCAGTGTGGAAAGGAAACACAGCCTGGAGTGGGAGAGGGTCCGAGTACAGAGAGATGCCCGGCTCAGGACAGCTTCTCTCTGCCTGTTTTTCACCAGGCACAGTCCCTGCGCATCACCACAGCCACTCCCTATTGCAAACCAGAAGAAGGGGTGCAGCAGCGCCATCTAGTGCCAGCGAGTTCCGCTGCAGGGAGAAGGCCAGCCCCTGCGGCTGTGTGTATTCCACCCCAGGCTGGGCTCCACACTAACAGGGTTGGTGCCCCCAACCCCAGATAAGGCAAGCGCCTACAGTGAGGTGTCAGGAGGTTCCCTGAGGCTCAGGCAGGCAAGGGTGTTCTCATACATGCCAAACAGAATAGAAAATAAAAATCCCACTCAAATATATTTTGTGAAACTTGAGAATCTTGATGAAAACACCCTAAAAGTTTTCTGAAAAACAAAAACATTGCTTACATGTGAACAGGTATCAGCCTTAACTAGAACTTTCGGCAGCAACAGATACAAGATGACATGAAAGTAATATTTTTGATGTGTTTCTGAACTAAAATTTAAGAGATTTTGAATCTAGAATTTTATATCTTGCTAAACTCTCATTTAAATTTGAGTGTGAAATAAAGCTATTCTAACACATCAGAAAGTTTGCTACATGAAGATTCTCTTAGTTGAACACATGAGCAAATAAACAAATAAATCCAGGAAAGAATAGGAAGTTCTAAGAAGTAAGGACAGATAATAGTGTAGAAAAGTCAAGTGTTATCAAACTAAGCAATGATTGCACACATACAGATACAAGCAGACACCAAGTATACCCATGACAATGTGGACTTCAAATTCATAAGGAGGAACCAGTGACAGGTGAAAATATAGTAAGGTACGTGACTCTTAGATGTGGTGGAAGGAAGACGTGGATACTGATAAACTTTAGAAATTGATAATAAAAATTAAACATGACTATAGGCTTTTTGCAATTGCATCATTCAACTTAAGTATGGGTTTTATAAATTGTGTACGTTTCATATCAGGAAAATAAAATCAACCCATACAAAGGTAGGAAAGACCCAAAAAAGCAAATAAAATGAAAATGTACTAGACAGGAGATGCCATTTAAGATGGCAGGAATAAGTCTTAACAGTACAGGAATTTAAAAAAGTAAATGAGCTAAGCTCACTAACTGAAAGTTAAAACACACGGAGTCTTATTTATATTTATACTTAAAATTAGCATGTAGAAGGTAGATTGAAAAGACACACGTTAGCCTATTAGAGTGGTAATTATTGGGGGCTGCAGAGTGGGCTTTGGAATGAAGGGAGGAAACAAGGAGACTTACAAAGTTGATTATGATCTTGGGTCATGAACCTCAGTTATTATTCATCATAATCAGGAATATGATTAACTCAAATAAGCAGCGCAGAAGAGGAACAAGGAAGAGACAGAGGAAAAAAGAGAGACGATGAGGGGGAAATGCAAACTCTGGAGTCAGTCACTCCGGGCTCCAGTTCCTCAGGTGAACCACCTCTCTGAGTCTACTTACTTATCTTTGAAATGGGCATGATACATGAGTATCTATTGAGAACTGTGCTGAGGATTAAAATAAAATACTGTATGGCTATTATCAAAATGACAAGAAATAACAAGTGTTGGCGAGGATGTGGCAAAAAGGGAACCCTTGCGCGGTGTTGGTGGGAATGTAAAGTGGTGCAGCCACTATGGAAAGCAGTACGGAGGCTTCTCAAAAAATTAAAAATAGAATTACCATATGATCCAGAAAATCCACTTCTGGGTATTTATCTGAAGGAAATGAAAACATATATGCCCCTCCCTGTTTGTTGCAGCCTTATTTACCATAGCTAAGACACAGACGCAGCCTAAGTGTCCATCAGTGGATGGATGGATAAAGAAAACGCAGTATATATACACAGTGGAGTATTATCCAACAATAACAAAGAAGGAAACCTTGCCATTTGAAGCAACACGGATGGACCCTGAGGGCACTATGCTAAGTGAAATTCAAAGTCAGGCAGAGAAAGACCAATACTGTAAGATCTCACTTACATGTGGAATTTGAAAAAAAATAATCCAGGCTCATAGATACAGACAACAGATTGTTGGCTGCCAGAGGAAAAGGGATGGGGAGGTGACTGAAACGGGCAAAGGCGGTCAAAAGGTATAAATTCCCAATTGTAAAATGAATAAATGAGTCGTGAAGATGTAATCATGGTGACTATAGCTAATAATACTACACTGTATATTTCAAAGATGCTAAGAGAGTAGATCTTAAAAGGCTTCATCAAAGAAAAAATTTTCTACCTATGGTGTTGGATGTTAACTAGACTTATCATGCTGATCATTTCACAATCTATACAAATACTGAATCATCATTTTGTATACTTGAAACTAATACGTTGATACATCTTAATTTTTAAAAACGCAAAAAAGAAATACTGTGTGTAAAGCACTTAAATGTTAGCTATTACTAAAAGGTGCAGTCCCTAGAGACAGACGGTCCAGAAGGAGCCCTAAAAACCCAGCCTCTAACTCAGGTTTAAGAGTACCTGAAAGTGCTCTGAGAACCCGGAAGGCCACAGGAAGCTTCTGGAAGTCTATGGGAAGCTTCCGGATGGCCCGCGGTTCTCTGGAAGAATTCACACCAGCTCAGGCCACCCTGCTTTTGCACACGCTGTTCCCTCTGCCTGGAATTCTCATTCTCCCTTCTCTGCCTGGCTAACCCTAGTGTCTTTCAGGAACCCCCTGACTCTGGTCGCAGCGCTGCACCCAGGGCTGGGCTGGGTCCTTCCATGTGGCTTCCCTGGACAGAGCCCAGAGCATGGAGGAGTGCTGCCTTCACTGGGCAGCGTGCCTTCAGAGGAGGGTCTGAGTTCCATTCCTCTCCGTGTTGCCAGCACCTGCATTTGTATCTGGTATGGAACAATGATAATGATGGTGATGAGGACAATGGTGATCAATAAGCTCACCCTTATATAATACTTACTACCTGCCAGGCACCATTTTAAGTGCCTTACAGATAATAACTCACGCAACTCTCACAATAACACTGTGAAACAAACAGGTGAGGAAACAGAGGCACAAAAAGGGTAACTAACTTGTCCGAGGCCCCACAGCATGTAAGGGGCAGAGCCAGGGTGCAGCCTCAGGCAGACTGGCTCCAGGGGCAGTATCCTGAGCCCCTGCATCAGTACTTCTCAACTGGGGTGACTGTGCCCTTCCAAGGGGGCATTTGGTGACGTCTGGAGACATTTTCAATTGTCACAAGTGGAGGGAGGCTCCTGGCATCTGGCCAAGAGATGCCACGAAACATATTATCAGCCACAGGACAGCCCCCAACAAATAATGATCTGGCCCCAAAGGTCACTAGTGCTGGGTTGAGAAGTTCCAGTGCGCGCACAGTGGGAATCACCACGTTTGCTGAGTGAATAAATGAACAAATGCCTCGGCATGGTCTTTGTTTCGGTTTCAGCTGGCTTAGTAACCATGGGTATGAGCTGGCTGGTGACTTGCTGCCGGGTGGCTAAACACTCAGGTTTGCTTATAACTCGGCCATATCTTGCTGTGGGACCCTGAGCAAGTCACCATTCCTCTTCAAGCCTCGGTTTCCACCCACTGTACAATGCAAGGTCAGGTCTCATACCCTAAGGCCCCTTCCAGCTCTGCTGTCCAAAAATTCCATGGAACACAGGAGCCCCAGGCAGGGAGGCAGGGGTGGTCACAGCTGAAACTCCCAGTGGGATAGGAGGTCATGTCACCCACGAACTCCAACCACCCACTCACTGGCCAGGAGCTCAGAGCCAGAGCAACTGCTGCCACAAGTTCTGCCCTGCCTGGGCTCGGGACTCTAGTGGGATTACCCTGGCTCAAGAGTCTCTGTGCTAGACAGACCCTGGCCAACTTGGGTGGGTGGGCTCAGTGTGAATGAACAGGCAGCTCACTCTCTTGACAGCTGACAATCATCCAGGGCTGATTACTTTAATGCCAACGGGGCAGAAAATGGAGAGGTGCATGTTTAGTCATTCCCCAGAAATGATTTCCTCAGTGGGAATGCCCAGACTGGCATACCTCAACAACAATTCATTCATTCATTCAACCAATACTGAGGGTTCACTCTATGCCAGGCACAGGGTCAGTGCTGGGATTACACCTATGAAGGAGACCAATGTACTCTACTTCTCCCACCCTACCCAGAAAAGATGCTGCCACTGACTGGGGATGTCCCCCTGAGACCCTAGGGTAGGGGAAATGGACACACTTTGGGCCTCCCATCTCCCTGACCAAGGTCGTGACACTCCAGCTGACCAAGGCTTTGGGCTTCTTTGGACTTCGCTAGGAGTCAGGGGGCCACTCTCCCTCTCTTCCTCACGACCTTCCCCACCAAGCAGACACTCATGGGGGCTCCATGTGTTCCTTATTTGTGGGGCTGAACTTTTCCAAGGGAGGAAAGCTTCTCTAGACCAAGGCCTCATCAGGATCCCTGACACTGCCCAGCAGCCTTGGCCTCCCCAGCAGCTCTGGCATGGGCCTCTGGGCTGGTGGGTCCAATATTAGAGTGAGAACAGGCCTCAACATACCCTCCTATGGCTCAGAGCTCTGACACGCAGTCAAGGAAGGAAAGAAGCAGGCAAGGCCAGCCAGCGTGACCAAAGTCTACCTACGGCCTCGCTCGGCTAACTCTGACCACCTCAGTCACTCAAAAGCCAGCTCCAGGATGGAACCAGGAGTCAGCCCCCCAATTCGGTGGGGAGTAAAGCAGAGGAGTTGGTCAGACAGACCTGCCTTCAAATCCTGAGGCTGCTACTTAATAGCTGTGTGATCTTAAAGAAATCACTTTGCCCCTCTGAGCCCCAGTTTCCTCATCTGTAAAACAGGAGTAACATGACCTGGCTTATTCCCTTCCCTAAAGTGTCTATGAGGTGGGGGAGCTGCGGTTCCTTCCCTTGTGTGTTCTTGTTTGTTATGTATATGTGCTCAGCTGTGCCCGACTCTTTGCAGTCCCGTGGGCTGTAGCCTTCCAGGCTCCTCTGTCCGTCGGATTTTCCAGGCAAGGATACTGGAGTGGGTTGCCATTTCCTACTGCAGGGGATCTTCCTAACCCAGGAATCGAAACCACATCTCCTGCGTTAGCAGGTGGATTCTTTACTACTGAGCCACCAGGGAAGCAAACCCTTTTTTTTGACCAGTTGCCCATCTTATTTCTCCTGGCAGGAGGATTCTGATTCCATTCTTTGTGGGTTAAACCACAGGTCCCACCAAGATTTGGAAATGGAAAAATCAATGATTCATAGAAACATCTCTTAGTACCCCCACAAGGGGGCAGTGCTGCCCTGGGTTTGGCGCTTACAAAAGTTTTTTAAAAAAAAAGCCTCCTGCGCCTTCTGCTGGCCATTCTGGGTTCTCATCCTGTGGTGGATAATAATAAGACTCCTTAGAAACCACAGGCTCTTGTGGAGCCTCCAGGCAGCCTTAAGGAGGAAGGTGACCACGCAGCCAGGATCCTGCCCCAGCCCATCATCCGCCCTGTCCTATCTGCCTCCCCTTCCCCCAGGGAATTGCCATTTTCCCCTAAAGTCTCAGTGGGCCTGCAAGGAGAGTGCTGTCCCACCTGTCTGCCCGGTTCTGCTTGGACACCTCTCCCGCGGGTCACCTTCTGAAGGCACCCCCCCTTCTTTCACCCCTTCTGCCTCCAAACCAGCAGCACCTCTCCCTGACCTTCCTCCTCCCTCTGACCCGCACACACATCCTGGAAACTCAGCGGCCTCCTGGTTGTCCCGCTGGGGACAGGCATTCAGGATTCATACCTGCCTGGCCCTAAAATGCAGGCTACTGCTTCTGAAGGGCCTCCTGCACCCCCGGAGCATTTTCCACATCCTTCCCTGGGCACACCCACCCGGCGAGCAGAAGCCAGCGCCCAGGGAGGCCGCTTACGTGCTGGATCAGCGTCTCCACAATCTTGTAGCGGTCAGGCATGTGGGTCACCATATCTGCCATATTGTCCTCAGACGTCCTCACCAGCGTCGGCCCGAAGACCAGGGCTAAGTTCCGGGGCTCCATCTGGGCAGGGGAGGGAAGCGGATCGGTGTTAGTATCCCTGTGAGCTTTGACCTCCAGGCCCCTGGGCCCCTCTGGCCCCCAGCCCAACCACATCCTGAGCTGGTCCTGGCCTGGGGCCATGTGCCCCCTTGCTGGACATGGAGGTGCCTGGTAAGCAGAGAATAGGCCGGATTTCAGCCCCACTCAACCCCAGGCCCAGCTCTCATGGGCAGTTCCCCACCTGCACACCCACACTGTCTAGCAGCGGGCGAGGCCAGAGTGAGGGCCCTCTGGACGTCCCAAGGGTGTTCTGGACTGGCAGGAGTCCTGTATGTCCCCTCATTCTCCCCTCCTGCAGAACTAGAAGATATAGGGGTTTGCTAACGAAAACGCAACGCGAGGGACCCAAGCTCAGTCAGAGGGTAGATTCCACCAGACACAGAGTCTGAGGCTCTCCACCTCTGAAGACCCTCAGAAATTCAGGAGCCAGCTCAGGAAGAAGTACTGGCCAGTATGTGGGGACAGTGGGACAGAAGGACCCACTAGGTCGGAGGGCAGACCCAGTGAAGCTTGAGGTTATCTGACCTGGAGGAGCTTATTGAATAGAACATGCTGAGGCGACCCCACTAGGCTTCCCTCCCCGACAATTCAAACTGGAGCTGGGCCCACCTTGTTTTTCTCTGAGTGGTCGGCAATGGTCTTCAGATGACTCACGAGGAATTTGAGTGTTTCATAGTAGTGTCCTGGGAGATCCCGAATCTGGGTGGGAGAAAGCGGGGGCATGGGACCAGACCATGAGGGCTTCTGCCTCCCCACCGCCCCCCAAAGGGGCTCCACTGCCATGTCTCAGGGGGTCTGGAGCCCACTCTAACTGTCCCCCGTGAATAGATGGAGAAATTGAGGCCCAGTGGAGAAGGGCTTGCCAAGGTCACAGGGGAAGCTGGTGGCACTGGGCTTGGGCTCCTGGGGCCTCGGCGCTCGCCTGTCCAGTCTGCCCTTGGCCCAGCAGCAACCCCTCTCCTTACCAGCTTCCGCAGCGTCTTCAAGCGCTCCCTCGAGTCTTCAATGCGATTGGCCTCGATGAAGTCGTTGTATTTGTCTAGAACAGTGAGGATTCTTTAGAGAGGGGGGCCTCCAGGCTGAGGAGGCCCTGCGGGGAGGCCACGTTTGTGCTGAGGCTGTTCAGTTGGTGGCAGGGGGGCTCCCGGACCCTGTGTTTATGCGACCAAGCCCGCCGCAGCTGCCCTCAGGGGTGCGCCTGACCTGGAGTAGCCCAGGGGTGCTTGTTTGGGAAGAAATGAGACCTCAGCTGCCTGTTGACCCTAGAGAGGGGTCCCTGCCCCAGGCTCCAGGACAAGGACACCACGAGGTTAGAAGAGAGGTTAGCTAGAAAGAGGGAGGGCCCTTTCAGCCTCCAAACACCCCTCCCCATCTGTATCAGGGTTCCCCCACCTCCCCTCAGAAGAAGTCCACGGGGAACTTTAAAAAAGGGAACTGAAGTTCATCCTGAAATACACCTGGATGAGAGAATGTGCAAAGACAGCCAAGAATATTCTCCAAGGGAAGAATGATGAGGGAGGACCTGCCCTGTGAGAAACTGAGATGTACTAAAAAGATCGCACAGCTCAGGCAACGTGATGTTGACAGGGAAAGGGGACGAAGGGCCACGACTGAAAGGAGGATCTACATGAAAAAGTGTGTCCGACTCTTTGCGGCCCTCTGGACTGCAGCCTGCCAGGCTCCTCTGTCCATGGGATTCTCCTGGCAAGAACACTGGAGTGGGTTGCCATTCCCTTCTCCAGGGGATCTTCCCGATAGCACGTCAAGTCAGTAGGGAAGGATAGTGGTGTCAATAATGTCCCGGGGACTATTAGCTATCTTGTTGGGAAAATGAATCCATTTCTAGCTCACGTAATACAAACAAACTTAATTGCATTACAGAGTCAAAAATAATACTTATTCAAGTATTGGGAAAAATAAGAAAATATTTTTATAATCATAAGGTCTTCCTAAACACTCATGTTTATGTATGTATCTTAGTACAGAATCCATTAAAGGTTAATCTCCTAGTAATGACAGAAATGAAAATGAAAACAATAGTGAGACGCATTTCCTCTCTCTGATCAGCAAAACTTTAAAATATTAATAACATCATCCAGTGTGATGGGGACATGGGAAAGTAAAGTATCTCACACTGCTAGTGGCAGCGGGAACTTGGGTCAGCTCCCCCACATGCAACCTGACTTTAGCTTTCAAAAATGCTTTCCAGGACTCTGACCCAGCAAGTCCATGTCTAGGAATCTACCTCTGGGACCATGGTCCAGGCATGCAGGGACACAATCAAGGAAAGTCATTATAACATGTACTGAAATAGCACAAATGTGAAGACAATCTAAATATCCATCAGTAGGAGTGATTGAGCTTCCTAGGTGGCTCCGTGGTAAAGAATCTGCCTGCCAAGCAGGAGACATGGGTTCGATCCCTGGGTTGGGAAGAGCCCCTGAAGAAGGAAATAGCAACCCACTGCAGAATCCTTGGCTAGGAAATCCCATGGACAGAAGAGCTTGGTGGGTCACAGTCCATGGGGTACCAAACAGTCAGACACGACTCAGCAACTAAACAACAAGGGGAGTGATTAGACAACTCATTGTCTATTCAGGCTGGGAAACACTATGTGGTTGATTTAAAAGGAAAACAAGGTCGAGCTCTTTGTACTGACACGAATGAATCCCAACATTAACGAGCCTCCTTCTGCTGAGAACCACTGAAGCAGTGGAGCCACTCGCTCACAGGACTGACAGCTGGCTGTGTCTGTCTTGTCCCAGCTCATGTGGGTGACAGCAGATTGGGATCCTGAAGCCAGCCATGGCAGGAGTTTCTATACTATAGAAACGGGAAAGTGCTACCGCCACAGCTTTACTCCTTTCAGAGCCAGATAAAACCGCCACCAGCACACCGCTCGACTCACCCAGCTGCAAGCCCTATGGAGGCATGTGTGTCTTACATGCGTCTCACACATGTAAGAGGAAAAAGGAAAGTGGAAGTCACTCAGCCATGTCCAACTCTTTGCGACCCAGGCCAGAATACTGGAGTGGGTAGCCTTTCCCTTCTTTAGGAGATCTTCCCAACCCAGGGATCGAACCCAGGTCTCCCACATTGCAGGAGGATTCTTTATCAGCTGGGTCACAAGACAAGCCCTGTGTAACAGAGTCTGGAAGCAAACACACTGCACTGTTAACAAGGAGCTCAGCAAACGGCCAGGAGCTAGGCGCTGGGGACAGACGCCTGGGGCCGAATTCTGGCTCTGACACTTACAACCACTGTGACCTTGGGCAAGTCACTTAACCTCTCTGCGCAGCAGCTCCCTCGTCTATGGGGTGGAAATAATAGTACCTACTCATGGATTTACAGGGAGTAGTGCATGGCACACAGTAAATGCCCAGAAAGTGTTAGGATAACCTCTGTGGACAGGAAATGGGAAGATGACTGTGTTCACTTTATTTATATCGGTACTGATGAAGTTTTTTTACAAGCATGTGTTTCTTTTGTATTAAACCCCCAAAGTAAAACCACACACTCAATTTAAAAAGCAGTCAGGATGCAGCATAGACAGGTATTCCCTCCCCCTTCCATCCTCCACGTCCGCCCCCAACTCACCATCGGTGAAAAGAGGCTCAGGTAGCTTTCGGAAGAAGGACTTGAGCAGGCTGCTGATCACATTGAGGTCTTGCCAGCGCTGAGGAGGGGGCAAAGACAAAAGGCTGCAGTCAGGCCCTGCCCTGGTGCCCATGCCTCCATGCTGGTCCAGCCCTAGAGCCCAGTCCAGCCTGGTTCTGGCCTTCTCCGGGATCTACTGATACCATACCCAGCTGTGCCCAGACCAGGGGTCACTGGGCTAAGAATATCCACTAAGCAGAACAGAGTCCCCAGCTAGGTCTAAGCCCCTTGAGCCCCTAGCCCCAGAGGCCCCTGCTCCAGTCAGCCCAGTGGGCTTGGACATTCATCCCTCCACAGAAAGAACATACCTTCCCTGGTGCAGGCACTGCGGGGGACAGAAGTGAGCAAAACCCACCCCCAACATGAGCCTGCCCATTGGACCTGCTGGTGCCAACTCCTGCTGGTCTAAATCACGAATTCTCAAGAAGGGATGTTGGAACTGTTTGGTTTTCACAACTGGGGCACGCCACTGGCATCGAGTGGACAGAAGCTTGGGATGCTGCTAAACTTCCTCCAGTGCACAAGACAACCTCCCACAAAAAAAGAGTTATTCTGCCCAAAGTGTTAAATTTGAGAAACTGGGCTAAACAAACGGTTGTTGAACTCAAGAATCAACAGCCGGGTCAGTGTCCCTTCTGTGCACCAGGGGGCGCCATCACCCAATGCAAAGTCCTCCCTGGATAAGAGCTGCTCAGAATAACGCATGTTCAGAAAGCAACAGAATCCTCCAGCAAAGACACACAACTCAGCAATATAGTACTCATTACAATGGGTCCATAGCTCAACGCTTTTTCCTTCTTAACTGATAGTTAATTGAATTTCCATCGACAAGCCCAAGTGCAACGGGTCGCTACATGGCATCCTCTTTCCTGTCCTACACCCCAGGTCTGCCAGGGACAGATACCACCAGTCTGCAGCTCAAATTTCTGGCTCCTTTCCTACCCCTCCTTCTTCCCTCTCGTGCAGCCAAGTCCTAGAGCTGCTCCCATCCTCCTTATCCCGCTGGGACCACTGAATCCTCCTGACCCCCTCTCCCACAAGATGGGTAATTTCTTCCCTAGACATCCTGCTCTGGGCCTCCTTAGTTTACATCCACTGAAGTTAAGTGAAAGGTGCTTAGTCGTGTCCAACTGTTTGCGACCGCAAACTCTTTGCGACCCCATGGACTATACAGTCCATGGAATTCTCATTGGAATTCTCCAGGCCAGAATACTGGAGTGGGTAGCCCTTCCCTTCTCCAGGGGATCTTCCCAACCCAGGGATCGAACCGGGGTCTCCCACATTGCAGGCCGATGCTTTATCAGCTGAGCCACCAGGGAAGCCCACACACCCATTAGGCATACGCTAAAGCCCTACTTCTCAAACCCTACTCTCATTTATGCCTTCCCAACTGAAGATCCATCCAAGGCTCCCCACTGTCCATTAGCTCAAGGTCAAAGGCTTTAGTGAAGCCACTAAAAGCCCTCTGTCCTCAGCCCTCGGCCTCACCCTCCCCACTGCCAAGCCCAAGAGGAGGGTCCTCTCTCTGTCCTGACACTCAGACCCTTCTCTGGGATACACAGTCTGGTCCCTGATAAGAACCAGCCTTTTCTCTTGTCCTTTATCTCACATGTGCTCATCTTGTCTCCAGAGCTCCTTCCCAAGGGCAGGAAGACTGTCTTATGTCTTCACATACAGCTTCAGAGTATGTGACTCATAGGACTTTACTGCCCAAATTCATGGTTTTCTGAAACATCTTTTCCAGCAGAGTCTCTTTTGTCCAGTAAAATGATCCAAGAAAACCCAATGTGAAAAACATCGACATCGAAAAAAACTGACAGAAGGACTTCCCTGGTGGTCCGGGGTGAAGAGTCCGCCTGCCCCTTCAGGGGAGAGCAGGTTTGATCCCTGGCCCAGGAGGATTCCACATGATATGGGGCAACGAAGCCTGTGTGCCGTGGCTGCTGAGCCCACGCGCTGCAACCGCGGAAGCAATGCTAGTAAAGCCTGAGTTCCCGGGAGTCCCTGCCCCGCACCGAGAGAAGCCACTGCAATGAGAAGCCTGCACACGACAGGAAGAGGAGCCCCTGCTGGTGGCAACCAGAGAAAGCTCACCCAAAGCAACGAAGACGCAGCACCGCCAAAGATAAATAAAGAAAACGTAGACAGAGCAAAGCAGGTTACTCTAGTTCAGGCAGGGATGCAGGTCCTGACCTGCCCTCAGCCTCCCATAGCACCTCTGGGGAACCTTAGGATTCTGGGAAACACTGGCCCTACTGCAAACTCTTTTTTCAAATGGAAATGTTTATTTGGATATTTCCCCCAGTTTTATTGTGATATAATTGACATTTAACCTGCTGCAAACTCTTTTTTTTTTTTTTTTGGCTTAAACAACAGAAATTTCTTTTCTCACAACTCTGGAGGCTGGGAAATCTAAGATCCAGGTGCTGGCCCATTCAGTTTTTGGTGAGGGCTCTCTTCCTGGTTTGCAGGCAGTCACCTTCTTGCTGTGTCCTCATGAGGTGGAGAGGGTGAAGACAGGAGCTCTTCGGTGTCTCCTTCCACAAGGACACTCACCCTATCATATCGCAGCCTGACTTTATTTCACCATAATTACCTCCCAATAGGCCCTCCTCCCAAATACAGTCATGTTGGCAGTTTGGGCTTCAATGTATGAATTTTGGGAGGACATGATTGAGCTCACAGCACAAGAGAAAGGGGAGATGATAGAGTAGAATTCTGGAGGAAATACCAAAACAGGATTATGAGCACAGAGACATTAACGTTTCTCTCTATAGCTGATGAGGACAAGTTGTAATGAAAGCACAGAAACATTTTTAGACAGGACACACATTTTGGGAGTTTGCATAAGATGGCCTTGACCTCTGGAAGGCTGCACTCTTCCTCCCCAGTCTGCTGCTACCCACCTTTCAGAGTTATTTGACATTTACTTTATATACCCTGTCCAGGAATTTTAGATGTAATCACTAGGAAAAACTGGTCAGAATGTGCTTTCTCTATCTTAACTGAACCAGAGTCCTTCTATGTAATTTTATTCCTGCTTTAAACAGGTCTTATCGTGAAAACTGAGGTATAATTGATGCTCAGTATTATATAAGTTTCAGGTGTATAGCATGTGTGTGCCAAGTTGCTTCAGTCATGTCCAACTCTTCGTGACCCCGTGGACTGTAGCCCACCAGGCTCCTCTGTCCATGGGATTCTCCAGGCAAGAAAACTAGAGTGGGTTGCCATGCCCTCCTCCAGGGGATCTTCCCCACCCAGGGATCAAACTTGCGCCTCTTACATCTCCTGCATTGGCAGGTGGGTTCTTTACCACTAGCGCCCCCTGGGAAGCCCCCAGTGTATAGCATAGTGATTCACAATTTTTAAAGGTTATATTCCATTGTTATTATAACATGTTTCAAACTCTTAAGTGTGGCTGTCAGATCCCTACACAAGCTAGTCTTGTCTCATCTGATCAGCCACCCACATTGCTGGCCAGTCCAGCAAACACGATATACGCCCTTTCTTTTAACCAGGGGTCTGCAAACCATGGCCCGTAGGTCAAATCCAGCCAATGACCTGTTTTTGTGTGGCCCTCCAGGTAAGAATGGGTTTTGCATTTTCAAAATGTTGTGAAGAAGGGCTTCCCTGGTGGCTCAGTGGTAAAGAATCCACCTGCCAATGCAGGAGACGTGGGTTCAACCCCTGATCCGGGACGATGCCACGTGCTGTGGTGCAAATAAACCCATGTGCCACAACTACTGAGCCTATGCTCTAGAGCCCAGGAGCTGCGACTACTGAGCCCATGGGTCCTAGAGCCCGTGGGACGCAGCAAGAGAAGTCACGGCACTAAGAAGCCCCCACACTGCAACTGGAAAGCAGCCCCCACGTGCTGCAACTGGAGAAGAGCCTGGGCAGTGACGAAAGCCAACATAGCCAAAAACAAGTCAGTAAACCAACACTGTGAAGCTGAAGAAGGAAGAGAACAAGGAGGAGGAGAGTGGACAACAGACCACATAACCAAAGCCTGGAACTCGTGCCACCTGGCCCTTTACAGGCAAGCCATGGTGACTGCCAGCAAGCCTTCAGGGCCACGCCTTTCCCCAGGCCATTTCCCTGCCAGGAGGGCCCTTTCCTGGCTTTCCCTGGCTTTCATGAACTCTACTCATCCTCCAGGCCCGAAAACCTGTCACCCGCCAGCCTCTGCTTCAGGGCTCCCAGGCCCTGACCGCATCCACCTGTTGGGCTGCAGCCGGGTGAGGCCCAGCCCTGCAGCTGGTCTGCAAAGGCAAGTCCCATCTTGCCCATGTTGGTGTCTTGGCCCAGTGCCGGGCACATCACAGGGTACAATGAACACACCACATTGGCCCCCTCCCATGGACCAACCTCCGAGTCAGACTCACCTCATCCTGCAGGTTGATGTCTCCGGGGCCACGGTTGAGCTGTTCCTGCAGGCTGGATACCACTGCATTGTTGCCTGGGACTCGGTAAATGCCCGTGGACTCCAGCCCCCGTGCCTCCACAATTCGACAGCATGCAGCCACGATCAAGGGGACACGCTGGAGACACAGGCAGGGCAGGGGTGTTAGGGAGGGTAAGAACAGCATTCTCCGGGAAAGGATACTTGCAAATGATATGACTGATCAATGAGGGATTAATAGCCAAAATACATAAACAGCTCATACAACTCAACATCAAAAATACAAACCACCTGAGAATTCCCTAGTGGTCCAGTAGTTAGGACTCCATGCATCCACTGCTGGGGACCCAGGTTTGATCCCTGGTTGGGGAACTAAGATCCTGCAAGCCACAGGTCAAGGCCAAAAACAACACAGATGACCCAATTAAAAAATGGGCAGAAAAATTGAACAGACATTTTTCTAGAAATGCAAATGGCCAACAGGCACATGAAAAGATGCTCAACACCGCCAGCCATCAAGGAAATGCAAGTAAAAACCACAGGGAGATATCGCCTCAGACCTGTCAGAACGATTGTCATCAAAAAGACCACAAATAACAAAAGTTGGCGAGGATGAGAAGAAAAGGGAACCCTTGTACACTCTTGTTGGGAATGTAAATTGATGCAGCTGTTGTGGAAAACAGCATGGCGATTTCTCAAAAAACTAAAAATAGAGTTGCTATATGACCCAGCGCCGAAGAACTGATGCTTTTGAACTGTGGTGTTGGAGAAGACTCTTGAGAGTCCCTTGGACTGCAAGGACATCCAACCAGTCCATCCTAAAGGAAATCAGTCCTGAATAGTCATTGGAAGGACTGATGCTGAAGCTGAAACTCCAATACTTTGGCCACCTAATGCAAAGAACTGACTCATTGGAAAAGACCCTGATGCTGGGAAAGATTGAAGGTGGGAGGAGAAGGGGATAACAGAGGATGAGATGGTTGGATGGTATCACCGACTCAGTGGACATGAGTTTGAGTAAACTCTGGGAGTTGGTGATGGACAGGGAGCCTTGGCGTGCTGCAGTCCATGGGGTCGCAGAGAGTCAAAGATGACTGAGCGACTGAACTGAACTGAACTGACTGATGACCCAGCGATTCCGCTCCTGGATGTATATCCGGAAAACACAAAGCACACTAATTCGAAAAGATACATGCACCCAGTGTTCATAGCAGCATTATTTAAAGCTTCCAAGATATGGAAGCAACCTAAATGTCCATCAACAGATGAATGGATATCGAAGATGTGTTACATGTATACAATGTAATACTACACAGTCACAACAAAGAGCAAAATTTTGCCATTTGCAGCAACATGGATGGACTTGGAAAGCATTATGCTCTGAAATAAGTGAGACAGAGAAAGGCAAATACTGTATATCACGTATATGTGGAATCTAAAACATAAAATAGTGAATAGAACAACAGCAAAAAAGCAGACTCAGAGATATAGAAAACAAAGCAGTGGTTATCAGTAGGGAGAGCGAGGCGGGCAGGGGCGAGACAGGGGTAGGGGATTCGAGGTACAAACTAGTGGGTAGAAAACAAGCTACAAGGATAGATTGTACGACACAGGGAGCATAGCCAATATTCCATAGTAATGATAAATGGAGCATGACCTTAAAAAATTGTGAATCACTACATTGTTCACCTATAACTTTCATAATATTGTACAACAACTATACTTCAACGAAATACAGTTTAAAAAAGAACAGTATTCTCCACCAGTGGGGCAGAGAAAGGCCAGAACCCCATGGAAGGTAGTTACTAAAGGCTCTCGCTGCCTCCGGTCTGGGAGCCAGAAATCACACCAAAGCCTTGCCATGATCTGGGGAGGAGCACCAGCTGGGAATCATAGACTCTGACTCAGCTCTGTGCTCCCTCCTTGGGCGGCTTCCCCAGCTGTGTCCATAAGATGAGGTGGAGAGCTGGTTCCAAGGTCCCTGGCAGCTCTGACCCTCTGTGCCTCAGTCACCCCACTCCCCTCTGGCCCTGGAGTATGGCAGGAACCCACCTGGTTCTCCGTGGCTGGCTGGCACTCCTCCAGTCGGACCCCAAATGCCCTGGGAGCTGCCTTCTTATTCTTCTTGATGATGTTGATGCCCCAGGGGGTTTTGGAGGTGGAGACACTGTCATCTGGGGTTGGAGGAGGCAGAGAGAGCCAGGGTGAGCTAGGGGCCCAGAGAGGGGCAGCAACCACACTTGGTCACAGACAGTTGTACATCACATTCACACACTGGGGACTCCTTCAGAAAGGCAACCAGGATGCTGAGGGCTGATGGGAAATTATACTATCCAAACAGAGAAGGCCAAAGTCATGAGGGTATTCACCCTGGGGAAGGAAGGCCTCAGAGTAATAAGGGGACTTCTGTATGGGCTCAGGGACTGACAACAAGGTGGGTGCCATAGATTCTGGTACAACCAAAGAAAGAACTTTCTAATGGTCAAAAGTGTGTAAAGTTGGAAAAGGCTGCCTCCTGCTCCTGAAAGAACACAAGCAGAGACTGGAGAACTACCCAGCTGGGATGTCCTGGAGGGAAATCAGGCTCCAGACCCTTCCACCCCTGAGACCCTCAGAGCCCCCAGACCCTCACAGGCATACACACATGGGCAGATTACATGAGGATAACCACGGCACACACCCACATGCACACCACCCCCTTAGCAGCCACCTTCCTACCCTTGCTCCCTGCAGGCTGGTCCTGAGTTCTGAAGCCACGTGCCGTACTCTGTTTGAGGAACTCAGACTTGAGTCCCCCCAGGCCACGAGAGCCTTTGGGGGAAGAATCAGCTTTGGGCCCAGAGCTATGGCTGTGTAGGAAGAGGGGAGAGGTCTTCACTGGGGTGGCCCAGCATGCCACCTGCCCTGGCCTCCCATCTCTTCAGACTTCTCCTCCATCCCCAAGCCCATTCCCCCCATGCCCTTCTGGGGACTGGAGGCCTCAATGCCCCTCTGCCCTCCCTGCCCCAAAGAGAGGGTGATTCAGGGGCTGCCCTCAGGTCTGGAGGTGGGCCAGGAGAATGACCTCTGCCTGGGGTGTCCCCCACCCCGTGGCCAGGACAAGGACTGGGCCTTACCTCACTTTGCGATAATCATTAAGCTTCTTGCTGATCAGAGCTTGGTTGGCACAGCCGGGGTCCTGGAGGAAGGAAAGAGAAAGTAGACCCCATCAGTGCCCATGGCCAACCCACCAGGACTTCTCCCTGGCCCCTGCCTCAGCTTTGCCTCCCCCTCTCCTCCATCTGCCAGCTGGAGGGGACAGACCCCAGAGCAAGAAAGACCAGAGCCGGACTCCCGAGCACCCCCTCACCAGCCGTGTGACCTTGGGTAATCCACTTAACCTCTCTGAGCCTCAGTCTCCTCCTTGGAGAGATAATATGGCAACCTCAGGATTGGGGTGCAGAATTATGCATGTGGCATTCATCATAGTTCTGGTAAGGCACAGCCCAGCTGTCCCAGGAGGGGCAGCTGTTGCAATAATGCAGGTGACTTGGGGCCCCCAGCTCATACCCTGTTGGGGACAGCCCAGCCAGTCCCTGCAGAGAAGGGCCCCATATTTCAGGTGCTTTTCTCCCTGCAGCGAGGACAGACAATGTCCTGGGGCAGCAGAGCCTGGATCAGTGAGATGGTGGGCCTCAGTGGACTCTAGGACGCCCTCCTGTGGTCAGAGCAGGTCAACGCCTGGACCAGGGCCCAAGCCCACCATCCTCTTGGCAGAGGCCAGCCCCCAGCTCTCAGCCCAGGACCCCCACATAACTGCAGGTGTGCAGAGGCACCTTTGTGCAGCCACCTGGCAGCTGGAGTAAGTGGAGGCAGATACTCCAGCAGGAGCCCCTGGCATGCAGCGCCACCATGGAGGGGGCGCCATTTAAAACTTCTCCTGGATTCCCTGCCAAAGCCCTTGGCTCAGCCCCTGCTGCCTGCTGCCAAAGGCCAATCCCCTTGGCCTCCTCCCAAGGTCAATGTGTTTTTGCCCCTGCAGAAAGGCCAGCTCTGGCAGGGGCGTCCCCTACAGCTCTGGCCCAGGGGGACTTCTTTCTGTAATACATTTCACAGGAGATCCCCCTGCCTCCTGAAGCTCCACCAAGAGGCTGAGGTTTGGCCTGGACCTGACCTCTCTGTGCCAGAGCCTGCCCAAGGCAGTCATAACAACGATGATAATAATAATAATTACTGTCACTCTGACAGCTATTATTGTTACTGCCTGTCGTGGAATACTAAGGACGCCAGGCTCTCTGTGAGCCACTGGCCCATGCATCGTCCCTTCACATCAAACCCTGGGCGGGCAGAGTCGCCAGGTATACTCCTGTTGGCCCATTTTATGCAAGAGGGGACTGAGGCTCCTAGCGGCGAAGGGAGGAGCCCGGCCGGTGAGAGGGGCCCGGAGCCTGCCCTGCCCTCCCTGGCCCGCCTGGGGCCGGGCCGGGCCCTCACCTCGCCCTCGGCCCTGCTGTTCTCTCGGATCGCTCTGATCCAGCCCAGCATGTCATCCCGGTCCTCAGCCTGAAAGAGATATTCACAGAAGTCAGCGGTGGTCAGCCGGAACACGTGCCTCCTCTTGGTCTCGCTGTAGGAGATGTCCACCAGGCAGGAGCCGATGCAGACGGGCGCCGCCTCGTCCTCACCTGCGACGGCCGCCGCCGCCCCCGCCGCCGCCGGCCCGGGCTCCCGCCGCTCCTTGCTCAGCGAGAGCGAGCGCGCCCGCAGCGCGGCGTACACCCGCTTCCACTGGCGCAGGCCGCCGCCCGCTTTCTGCAGGGAGATACGGGGAGGGGGAGAGAGGGGAGGGGGGCGGGGTGAGAGGCTGGGCCTGCCCTCCCCGCCCCCAGAGCCCGAGGGGGCCCTAGGAGCTGCAGGCGGTGGACAGCGGTGGGCACCCCACCCCACTGCCCGCCGGGAGCCCCCTGCTCTGCGCCACTCCCGCGGGCACCTGGGGCGGCCTTCTGCCCGCAGTCCCCACCTCTCTCAGCCCCGAAGCGGCCGGGACACCCCTACCCACTGTTCTCAGTGCCCTCAGGGGGTCCCCACCCTTCTCTTCAAGCACTAGCATCCACGCTCCTGCGGCATCGGCAATGCCCCCGGAGAACCGGCAGGGGGCTCCAGAGGGCAATCAGGCCCCCCACCAAGCAGGACCCACCTTCCGTAAAATCCTCCTGAAGCCATTCAGGGGCCACGTTCTGCTCCCCTTTGCGGGCAAAGCTAGTCAGAAGCTGTCAGCCACGCTTGCTCTCCCTGCTTCTCTGCCTCACCCAAGACTCCACTCCGTCTCCTCTTCCTGGGAAGCTGCCCACCAGGCCACCTGGGCCCGGTATTGCCAAAGCTTATGGCAGCGTCCAGGCCCTTCTCAGCCCTTTGCTTGGCCTCTTGGTGGTATAGGACCCAGCCAGCAGTCATTCCTTCCCTCCCCAAACTCTCTCTTGGCACCCAGGATCCTACGGTTTCTGGTTTTCCTCCGAATTTCACTGACTCCTTTTCTACCCCTCCACCCCAGCCCCCATCAACCAACCCTACACCAGCAGTTCTCAACCAGGAGATGTTTGTCTGCAGACATTTTCAGTTGTCACACCTGGGGAAGTGCTACGGCACGTAGTGGGCAGAGGCAGGCCGAGGATGCTGCTAAACATGATGATGCCAGGCCAACCCCACACCAAAAAGTCATCTGACCCAACAATGCTGAGCTGAGAGTCCTTGCCCTAAAGGAGGGGGCGCTCCAGAACGTTGTCCTGGGCCCCCACCCCCTGCACACCTCCCCGATGACACCATCCATGCCCGTTTTTAAAAAATCGTGTCTGTCTGCTGGTGCTGATGCCCACACGTACCCGTGGCCCAGCATCTCCCCAGAGCCACGTCCGGTGCCTCCCACCGTCTGCTCAGCGTCTCCACCTGCATGTCCCACAGGCCCTGCAGATGCCGCTTGCTCACTATGGGGCACTTGATTTTTACCGTTCCCCTTCCATCCATCTTTTCCAGCTCAGTAAATCCACCTAGTTGTCTGTCCAGAAACCTGGGGATTGCTCTTGACTCCTCCTTGTTCCTCAACCTTGACTCCAACCCATCAGGAAACCACAACTGTTCTGCTTCCAGAATATCACCCCTCTCCATCTTTCCTGCCACCGCATCAACACCTCTTGCCTGGACCACTGCACAAACCTTCCCAGTCTCCACTCTCCCTCCTGCAGCCCACTCTGCAAGCAGCAGCTGCAGCCATCATTTCAAATGTAGGTGAGGTCCTGGCTCCCCCTGCTTGGTGCCCTCTCATGGCTTCCCATCACTGCTGGAATCAAATCTAAGGTCTTTCGTGATCAGGTCCCTGCTTCTCCTAACCCATCCCTCTTTTTTTCTCTTGACACTGAGCCATAGGGGCCTTTTCTAGTGAACAAGCCAAGCCTTTCCTTTCTCCAGATCTTTGCACATGCTATTTTCCTTCTGCCCAGAGCCCCTGATCTTTCTTCTTCATGTGGTTGCCTCCTTTTCACCCTTACGGTCTAAGCTCAAGTGTCACCAACATCACCTCCTTAGTGAAACCACCTCTAAGCACTTCTCCCCTAACAGCAGCTCCTCCTTCTTCCCCACTTAAAGGCAATTACATCGCCCTGTTCATCTTCTCTGAATGCCCACCACAGCCTCAGGTTACCAGCTATGGGCAGCTTTCTCCGTATCGGGAAAGCTCGGAAAAGCTCCTGAGCCAGGAAACTCGTCTGCCCTCTTGCCTCCACACTCCAGAGCCTAGAGCCGTGCTGGCACAGGGGAAGCGCTCGTCAATACTTACTGAGTAAATGAATTAGTCGTTCTCGGAACGACACCCTGCGGGCTGGAGCTCCATCTCCCCCATTAGACAGAGGGCACCTTTCCTCTGGCTCACGGCCTACCTACGACTCTTCAGCCAGCATGAGCCTCTGTCCTCAGAACAAACCAGAGGAGGAGACTTCAAGGCTGGCAGGTGAACACAGCCACGTCTGGCCATGAACCCTGCCCATCATCCCATACCTACTGGACCCAGGCAGGGATGTTCAAAGCAGGAAACAGCAGGGCCCTCCAAGAGAAGTTTAATGTCAGAGTGAGATTAAAGGAGCCCCTTTGGGACTAAACCACCTAGGTGACCTTGGACAAGTCAGGCCCCTGCCCCTAGCATCAGTATGCCATATCGGAAAAATAAGAGGTAACCCAGCTGGGTCACCAGCTGGGACCCAGCTCCAAGGTCACATCCAGCTCCAATGCTGGGTCTGGCTCCAGGGACATGTCACACCCACCCATCCCATCCTCTGACCGATAGTCAGTGGCCTCTGAAAGGGCTGGGGGCCGGGGGAAGGCTGGACTTGGCTGGAGCAGACAACATCTGCCTGGCAATCTGGATCCTGGACAGACTGAAGTGCCCGGGAGGGGCCAGGTCCTTTCCTTGCCCAGGAGATCCTGTGGCTGGGCTGCCAGATGCCTCCCAGAGCGGGGACAGCCTACTGTCAGGCAGGAGTCAGCAGCTATCACCTCAAGCCTTGGGCTGGACCATTTGTCCACACCTGCCTACTCCTCCTTCGTCTCCATCCTCCACTTCCTCCTGAGGCCCAGCCGTTTCTTGTTTTCTCCCTCAATGTTCCTGTGCCTGTGGCTGCAGACACTCGTGTCCTCTCTGATGGACAAGCACCCTCCCCAGGTGGATCTCCCTCCTGATACCACACCCTCAGTGTCTCTGTCACCAGGACACCTCCACTGGGGGATGCGCCAGGGCCTTCGGACGCCATAGGCTCCCAAAGAACCTCTTGGCTGCCTCTCCCCAGACCTGCCCCTCCAGCTGGGGGAAGGATCCCACCATTCACTGACCCTCCAGCCCAAGCTGGGACCCCAGGAACCAACACTGCCTCCTCCACCCTCCCTCACCTCCCAGCCTAAAGCCCGCCCAGCTTTCCTTCCCCCTCACATCTCTCTAAATTGTCCCCTCTCCTCCACCCCGCTCCCCTCGCTCACCTGGACAACAGCATGGCCTTGTCTCCCTGGGCTCCCACCTCCACCCGACCCCCTCACCTGCAAAGGCTTACCCCAAGGGATGGGCCTGTGAGCGAGCAGGCACCCACCTCCACACCTGCCTTCCATCTCTCATCCTGGCTCCCAGCCGCCCAGCACCCCCTGCCACCTTTCCCCCAGACTGCCCAGGAGGGCGTCTCCCCTGTCAGATCACACCCTTCCGGCTTCATGGATCCCTAAATACCCTTCACAGCTTTCCATCCCACTGAGGTCAGGGTCATAGGTTACTACACGCTGCTCCCCTGAGCGCCCCCATCACAGCAGTCAAGCACTGTGCTTTCTCCACCCAGCATGAACCCCAGCAGGGCAGGACTGGCCTGGCTCCTTCACCCCTGAATCTGTAGAACCTCAGCAGAGAATTGGAGCCGAGCAGGCTGTCCAGCATCATGAACAGGCCAGACAAGGGTACGGAGGAGTGCCAGCCCTGCCTGGACTACACTCTCACTTCACTTTCACACGAGCTTTTGGAATAGAATAACACTGTCCCCATCTCACAGATTAGAAAAGTGAGATTCGGACATTAAGGGGGTTACCAGCTGCCTTGTGCCTGATAAGTGGCTGGGCAGGAATTCCAAGTGTGTCTGACTTTGAAGCTTAAGTTCCCACCAAGTACAAGACACCCTAGAAGGCAGGATAGAAAATTCAAACAATAGCAACAAGCAGAAGAGCAGCTCCCGAGGGCCAGGCACCCAGGTAAACTCTTGCTTAGATCATCTCATTTAATCTTCAGCAAAGACGCACGATCTGGGGATTAGCATTCACTCCACTTACAGACGAGGAAACTGGGTCATAGGTCAGCGAGCAGCCTGAGCTTCACCAGCACAGTTAAGAGCCAAGCCCAGGTTCACACTAACCGCTCTGCTGGTCTCTGCCTGTGCTGCTGGGAGGCACAGCAGTGGGGCGGCTCCTCCTCCTGCTTCTGCAGCCCGCGGTGCTGCCTGGAGCCAGGGTTCATACTCCACAGATCCAGGGACTCCACCTTTGCCCCATGGGATCCTGCTTGTTCCCCCGCCGAGGCCCCGGCCCCCTTCATCTCTCACCTGAATGTCTTACTTGGCCTTCTTACCTCGCTTTGACCCTGTCTAATTCATTCCCCACAAGAAGCCCAGTGGAAGAGGCCCCAGGGACTTTTAGTTGCCCCTTGTTGTTGTTGTTCAGTCGCTAAGTTATGTCTGATTCTTTGCAACCCCGTGAACTACAGCCCTTAGTATAAAGACTTCCATGGCGGCTCAGTTGGTAAAGAGCCAGCTTGCAATGCACGAGACCTGGATTTGATCCCTGGGTAGGGAAGATCCCCTGGAGAAGGGAATGGCAACCCACTCCAGTATTCTTGCCTGGAGAATCCCATGGATAAAGGAGCCTGGCAGGCTACAGTCCATGGGATCTCAGAGTCAGACACAACTGAGCTACTAACACTTTCCAGGATAAAGACTAACACCTCTGATGGTCTTGAAAAGGCTGCACTCTGCTTTCTTCTGGGGCTTCAGCTCCCCTAAAAGAATCAACCTGGCTTTGTTCTGTCATTTTCCATGAGCCCCAGTGGCCATTTTGGGTGTGATCTGCCAGCCAAGGATCAACCATGGGGTAGTATTGTCAGAATTCCAAGCACAACTTGATCAGATCCACCCACAGCAAAGACCATCTCTCTGATTAACTCTTTTTCATGAGTTCTTTAGGATCCCTGGGAAGTTCTTCCTGGCATCTAACCTCTACCCCTCATGTGGCAGTCTTAGCTCCAGAGGCAGTGGGGTGGGTGTAGGAAAAACTGGAGAGTTCTGCTGGAGCCAGCTTCCATCCACCTCCAGCTCATTCCTCCAGCCATCTTACCTTCCCTTTCTTGGTGAGGACCTGCTTATAATACAACCAGCCTTCTCTCCTGATGTCGCTGAAGGTCGCATCTGAGAGGTCAGAGGTTGAGTGTCGCTTGGAAGGAGCGTCAGCATCTTCGGAAGTGCCCCAGCTATCCAAGGACTGCAGAGAGACAACAGAAAGCAATTTAGGGTGGCTCCCACAGTACCAGCATCTCAGAAACCCCAGGGACCACTTGCAGCCCCACGGGCCTGGTGTGTGCCACACTCCTCTGTGCTGTGTGGTCTCAGAGGCCTTGCTTGCCTTCTCTGATCTATCTGTGTTGCTGTCATGAGACATATGTGATGGGGAAGCCAGAAAGGAGGAAAGGCTGTGTGACCTGCAGGCCACCAGCCTCAGCACATTTAACTTTATAGACTTGAAGGAATCAAGGAAACAGGGGAAGTGATTGTGTCTGCATGGAGTTCCATAAACAGGGGAAGTAGGAACATCAACAAAGGCTGAGTTAGTGGGGCAGGTGGTCATGCCCACAAGGAGTTAACAGAGGAAGTGACAGTGTCAGCAGGACTCCAGCAATAGCAGTGACAGGTTAAGGGAGGGTTAAGTAAGCAGAGGAAGTGATAAGGAGGAAGCCAGGTGACAGAATCATCAAGGTGTTAATGAAATCAAGATGCCAGGAATTCCCTGGTGGTTCAGTGGTCAGGACTACTCGCTTTCATTGCTGAGGGTGCAGGTTCAACTAAGATCCTACTTAGGGTCCTGAAATCAAGATGCCTTTTCCAGCCCATCTATAATCAAAAAGATTTAAGCCTGGACTTCCCTAGTGGTCCATTGGTTGATAATCTGCCTGCCCTGTATAATACAGGGAGTCCAGCCCGGTGCTCTGACAACCTAGAGGGGTGGGATAGGGGTGGTAAGCGGGAGAGAGGCTCAAGAGGGAGGGAATATATATACATATATATAGTTATGACTGATTTGCCTTGTTGTACAGCAGAAACCAACACAACATTGTAAATTAAAAATAAAAAAAAGAATCTGCCTGCCAATGCAGGGGACATGGGTTCAATCCCTGGTCTGGGAAGATTCCACGTGCCAAAGGGCAATTAAACCTGTGCGCCACAACTACTGAAGCCCGAGTTCCCAACAGCCCAAGCTCCATCACAACAGAGGCCACTGCAATGAGAAGCCTGCGCACCACAGTAAAGAGAAGCCCCCGCCCAGCACAACTAGAGAAAGCCCTCACACAGCAACAAAAGCCCCAGAGCTGCCAAAATAAATAAATCAATCAAAATAAATAAATAAAATATTACCTCCAATTAAAATAAATAAACTTATATTAAAAATAAGTAAATAAATAGACACACTAAGAATAAATAAACAAATATTTTTTTAAAAAGACACTTAAGGCCATTTCAGAATTGATCCTGTGTCTCCCAAGGTCCTGAGGCTGGAAACTTTGGCCTCTCCATCACTCTCAACCCTGTGTCCCCGCCCCCCTTTCCAGGGTGTTCGCTGTCCCCTGAAGACACCACACAAATACCGACCCAGTGCCTCCCAGTGTGGGGACTGTGTTAGATACTCAGCAAGGTCAAACAGTGAATAAGACAAATGAAAGCCCTGTCCTCCTGGAGCTTACATTCTAGCTGGGGAGGCAGGCAAGAAAGGAGATGAGTGCATAAAGTGCTTAACAGGAGAAGTGCTCAGAGGAGAGCACGGTGGTGGAGGGAGGCATGAAAGTCAGGGCTAGGCTGAAATCTGATGGAAGGCCTAAAAAAAATCTAGAGAAAAAAAGTAAATCTAGAGAAAGTGGAAAAGTGACTCCTGCGGCTATGGAGGTGGGCATGGAGAGGACCTTCTAGATGAGAGGTGGGGGCTTGGCAGGACAGTGCCAAGGCCTTGGGAGGGGGGCTCATGGTGTCTTTAGGGGATGACAGAGCCCCCAGAGAGGGTGGGTCTCATGGCTGGCACAAAGTGAGTGTGGGGAGAGCCAAGGTAGGAAGGAGACAGGAACCCGGGTGACCCATTTGGGATCGCAGGAGTCCCAGGCCAGGCCCTGCTGCTGAGGCTAGGCTCCAGAGCTGAGGGGTGGGACACCCCAGCCCTCCGACACCCTCACCAGCTCACACGTGCCACTCACCCCATCAGTGAAGAAGCTTCGAAGCATCCGCAGGCTGGGCACGCGGTTCGGCAGGCGCCTAGGGGGTAAGGATCAAGGATGAGGCATATGAGAGGCAACGCTTGGACCTCCCACAAGTCCCAAGGCTCAAAGGTCCTGCAGGGGGAAGCCCACTGCCCCCGTGTGTAGAAGACCCCAGGGCCAAGAGCCCTGCTACACCCGGTCCTCACCGCAGAGCCCGGCCCTCATCCCTGAAGGTGTTGAGCCCGTCGTCGCAGGACTTGGAGCGCTCAGTGGTGATGGCCAACAAGTAGGAAGAACGGCGGCTGGCCTTGATGCTGCCTGCAAAGCCACTCAGATCAGCAGGGCAGCGGAGCCGGCTTCCCCAGAGCCCTCCCATCCAGGCAGGGCCCGGGGACCTGGTCCCCAGGGGACCCCAGGAGGAGCAGAAGCCAGTCGGGGGAGGCCAGCCATCAGGCAGTGGGCCCAACAGGGACCAGTGGGACCAGGCAGCAAGGGAGCGGCTGGGGCTGGGGTTGCGGGAAGCACTCACTGCAGTCCTGGGAGTAATGGCGGCCGAGGGCAAAGGTGAAGGTTGGGGAGGATGGGCTGGTGCCCAGGACAGGGGCGGAGTTCATGGCGCTGGAGACCACAGCAGAAGCAGGGACGTGCTTGGCTTGGAGGTCAATGCTGGGGCTGGTGGGCTCGTCTGCGAGAGCAGAGGGAGCGGTGGGTGAAGGTCCCAGAAGCCTGAACCTGCCTGCCACCCCGGGGCCCCAGCCTCACAGCCAGGCTGGGACCCTATCCCCAGACTCCAAAAGCCCTCCAGGGCCCTCCTGGCAACACGCCCACTGCCGAGGGAACTGATCCACCACTGTGGTCACGCAAGCTCAGCTTCTGCCTCCTCCATCACACTGAGGGCACCGAGGAGTGGGGGCAAGTCACCCCTCTTAGACCTGGCTCCTAGAGGCAGGAACTGTGTCTGCCCCACCAGACTGATGGCTCTCTGAGGCCATGGTGCATGTCTCCCCCATCAGACTGGGAGCTTCTTGAGGATAAGGACCATCTATCTCCTCCACCAACTGGGGACTCCTTGAAGTGGGTGCCACGTCACCCCCTCAGACTGGAAGCACCTCCTACCTTCAGATTGGGAGCTTACTGAGATGAGAGGCTGCGTCTGCCCTGTTAGACAAGGCTGGCTCAGCGGACTTGGGGGCTGGGGTGCAGGGGGCAGGTCGTGCCTCCTCACCTGCCATGGCTGCCCTTGGGTGAGCTCACCACCCTCAGGTCTGGTTACCACCTCTGGGCTCCAGTTCCACGATCTTGCAGCCCAGTCTTCCCAAGCCCCCAGACCCAGCCCAGCTCATCCTGCTCCCTCATGAGCACCTCTTATTCAGCAAACCCGAAACCTTTCCCCGTATCGCTCCTTTTCTTTCCCGATACGGAGGTGAGGCTCTACTGTCCAGCAAGGCCAGAAACCTGGGAATCACCGACCCTTCCACTGTCCCGTCTCTCCTTTACGCATCTATTCCTAACGAGTTTTCAGTAATCCCACTGCTCTCAAAGTAAAGTCCGCACTCCTCATCAACTAACGAGGCCCCTGGCGACCCATGTGGTGACCTGGAAGGACATCGTGACTCACGCTTCGGGGTCTTTGCACATTCTCGTCTCTCTCCCTGAACTTTCTTCCCCTGACTAACTCGTTCATCTTAGCCAAAATCTCTTTTCTCTCCTTGGCCACTGTGCCCCAGCCCAGCCCTTCTCTGTCTCTCAGAGCTCCCCGACTCCTATCACACACCTGTTCACCTGGATGGTTCTCGTCTGATCGTATATCCCCATGGACCATGCGCTCCAGGAGAAGACAGAGCCTAGCACAGTACCTGGCACAACTCTGTGCTGGATGCGTGGAAGGATGGAGGACGGATGGAAAGAAGAAAGAGTGAACGGAACAAAGGAAAGATAAAGAGTGGAAGGAAGAGTGAAAAGAAAGAAGGGAAGAACAGGACAAAGGAGGCAGGAGAGGGGGAGGGAAAGAACGAAGGGAGGGAGGGAGGGAGAGGGGAAGTAAAGGTGGATGGAAAGAGACTGGATGCGTCAACGAGTGGAGGAGGGATGATGGGATGATGGGAGAAAGATGGATGGACGAATGGATGGATGGCCACAGAAACGAGCTGATCCCATCAGCACCCACCCCAGAGTTTTGCCTGGGTGGCAGGTAGGTGGAGTACAACCGGGACACGGAAAAGCAAGTCTCCCAAGACAAGCCACGCACACCATCACTCACCGATGAAGGGAATGGAAGCCAGAGAGTCTTCAGTAGTGGCCAAAGGGGCCACCTTCCTTGCCAGGCGTTCCCCTCGCCCACTGGCCTCTGGCTCTGGGGACTCGTCACCAAACCCAAGGTTCATCTGTCTTGGAGGGGGCAGCTGGACCTTGCGGCCCGTGGGAGGCTTCTGCCTCAGGATCACTTCATCACGGCGATCCTCGGAGGGAGGCTCCGAGGCCCGGCTGGTGGGTTCTGGTCGGACAACTCTTGGTGGTTCAGAGGCCTCCGGTGGGAACGGTGCCGGGGACTGGGCCAAGTTGAAGGTGGGCAGCCCCCCAAAGGGGGAGTCCCGGAAGGAGAGCGCCTGCAGGAGGCCAGTCCGGCGCTGGAATGATGGGCTATAGCTCCGGTACCCGATGTACCCGAGGTCGTCCAGGCCCTGCAGGCCAGGCGGGGCTGGGGCCTGGGGCCCGGGCAGGTCCCTGGGTGCGCAGGCAGGGGTACGGGCAGACGGTCGCTGGGAAGCCCAGCCACAGCGCTCGAAGCGGGGTGACACCAGCGCTCCTGGCCCCAGCGCCTCGGCAGAGCGGGTGGCCCGGCTCAGGTAGTCGTCTGAGCGTGCTCGGTGCCAGCCCTCCTGGCCCAGCTGGCTCAAGGCACCCTGGGAGGTGGAGCAGGGCCAAGGGCGATGGGCAGTCACCTCCTCCAGTCGGTCCTGGGAGGCACTGCGGGCCCGGGGGGGCATGGCGGGGCACCGTCTCTCCCCCGCCCTGCGGGGTACCTGGTTTGACAGCCAGTGTGACAAGGCCTGCTGGCACTCCAGTCTGCTGGGGGGTGCCCGGCTGCCAGGCTCCGGGAAGGCACGAGGCGTCCGGGGCTCTGGGGGGAGGCGGGGGAAGGCACCAGGGCTGGGGCGGGGCTGGCTCATCCCCAAGGAAGGGTGGTCCGGATGGGAGCGGGCGGTAGACGGAATGCGGGGCCCCGGGTCACTCCAGGCAGCAGGACTCCGGGGGTCACCGGGCAGTGCTGAGAGCGGCTCAGGAACCATAGCGGCCCAGGTGGAGACCCGGGCTGGCGGGGCGTAGGTCTTTCGGGGGTAGCAGATCGGGGGTGGCTCTGGGATGCTCCGGGCCTCTCCAGAATACGGCTCGTTCCCCTTCAGGTAGGCGTCCTGGGAGTAGGCCTGCCCGGGGACACAAAGGCAAGTGAACAGGGCTGAACAAGCCCCACAGGGCAGGGTTACAGCAGCCCCTAGAGGTCAAGGCCCCCCAGAAAGGGGCCTGAAGGAAGGGGACCAAGCTGTGGGGGGGCGGTCCTGGGAGGGCGGGGGTGAGAAGGCGTGCTCCAAAGAGAGTCAAGGGGAGGACAAAGAAATAAGAGGCCTTTGAGTCTTACACACACACACACACACACACACACACACACACACACACATTCACTCGAGAAAGAGCCAGGATTTTTCTAAGGCTTATGACAAGGACTGCCTTTAGCCACAAACATTCCAACATCTGTTTCCTGGGGTCCTCCTCTCATGCTGGCCTCAGCCGCCTCCCTGCCTCCTTGTGTCCCATGGTGCCCACAGACCCTCGGGCGGAGCTGGGAAACCCCACCAGAAACCAGTCAAGGTGGCAGATGCCAGGGGAGGGAGCCGCCTAAGGGGTGTGTCCAGGGTGGGGTGGGTGGGGGCTGGGAGAGCCCAGCTGTCCCTCCATCTCCCTGGATGGGAAGCTGAGGGCCTGGCTCCTGGGCCACTGGGGGGCAGGGGAGGGACTTGCTCACCCCCTGCTTCTCTGGACCAGGCTTGAGGGAGAGGCCAGACTGCTTGAGGGACCTTGCGCCACCTTCTGCCACCCCAGGCCTGGAATTTGGCGCTGGGAGCTGAGGCTGACGCTGCATTGCTGGGGAGTGGCAGGGCCAGCGCCCAGGCCCGGCCAAAAAAGGAGGCAGCCCCCAGGGACAGCGGCCTTGTGGCCCTGGCCTCGCCTGGCCCCTGAGGGGCTACCCAGGGGCCTAGCTCAGGGTGAAGTATCAAAGAGGGAGGGCGAAACCAAACACACACACACACACACATCACAAGGAGACATAGGAAAATACACACCCAGAGACACACACACACACAGAGAAGCACAATGAGACACACATACACACACACACACACACATCACAAGGAGACATAGGAAAATACACACCCAGAGACACACACACACACAGAGAAGCACAATGAGACACACATACACACACACACACAAATAACTACAGCTCCAGTCCCAGGCACACATATCACGTGATGAGGGTGAGTAAACCACACCCCGTACTCAGCCCCCTGAGGACCCACACACCAGCCAGGACACTCACGTACCTCTCCCTCCTGCCATCCTGCCGGCTCCCCGGACTCCCTGCATCACAGCGGCTGCGGTGGCATCCCGGCCCACCTCCACCCTCCCCGCCCCCGCTAGCCCCCACTGATCACTGTGCCGGCCCTGGCCTGGGGCCCCCCAGCCTGCCCTCCCAGCGGCTGCCCTCGGCCCCCACCGACTCTCTCGCAGGCGGGAGGAGGAGGGAGGGGAGGATGGGTGTGGAGGGGCCTCGCCGCGTCGGCGGTGGCGTCAGCAGCTGCCGCAGCCCCATTGGCCTCCAGCCTTGGCTCCCAACCACAGGAATGCCTGGGCCCCACCCTCCAGCTAGCCAGGGAGAGGGGGGCCGGCGGAGGCCCCCAGATGCTGACAGCTGGGGCTGCTTGCCCACCCGAGCTGGGGCAGCAGAGCTCAAAGCTGTTGCCCCACCCTGCCCAGAGGAGAGAGCAACGCCCTAGGTCCCGCCCAGTCACACACAGTGCCCCACCCCACCACAGCCCGCCTCCCTCTGCCTGGAAAAGGTGCACATGGGCAGGACCTTTGAGACTTGGGAAGAGCTGACCACCTACCTCTCTGGGCCCCCATCCATCCCTGCCTCCCCCTCCCCAGAAAGGGCAAGGGGACGATCGAGGTCATGGGGTGGAGGTTCCCAGAGGGGCATGGTGCCAAGCATGGCACTGAGATTACAGTGATTATGAGCGCACATCCAGGGCAGAAGCCAGCACGGCGGCTCCCAAGGCCTCCAGGCTTGGCCTGCACCCCTCTCCCGGGGGGCAGTGACCTTAGGGGTAAGCAAGCTGGCTTCTGGCTGGCACCCATGAGACGAGGGAACTGGGCACTGGACAGAGAGGACTGCTCTGGGCTCTGGGTCAGAGCTGGGAGGGAACAGAGAGGCAGCGTGTGTGTTGTGTGTGTGCACACGTCAGGCATGGAGTGCATGGCATAAACGGGTACACACGTGAGTGCAGGGCACAGTGTGTGCCACATCTGTAGTGCCTGCTTCTGTGAGCAGTGGGCTGAAGGAAGGGGCGTCTGCACTGCGTTTCATGATTGTGGACGTTCGTGTGGTTGTTGCGCTGCTGAGCACACACGTGCCGGTGCCGGGATGGAGCAGGCTGGGATGTCTGTGGGCACGTGTGTTGTGACAGCAGCAAGCATTTGTGATGTGCTAAATATTCGTGCTGCAGTGGTGAGAAGCCCGAGTGTGTGCTGTGACACACTGGTGGCGTGGTGTGGGGATCCGAGATGCTGAGGAGTGTGTGGTATGCTGTGATGCCTGTGGTCGTGAGTGTGGGGTAGTGGATGCCTACGTACTGAGGGGTTGTGTGTGTGGTGTGTTGTGTCTGGGGTGCGTTATCACATAGGACAGGCTGGATGAAGGGTGGGCTACGGGCTGTGTGGTGTGGCTGTGTGCAGAGTGTGTCTGCTTGAGCATGGGGTGGTCCGTGGTATGCTGTGTGAATGGGAGTACACAACAGTACTTTGTGTGTGTGTGTGTGTGTGTGTTTGTGTGTATCTACAGGAGACGTGCTCACACGAGGCCAGGCGGGGAGGGGGCAGGGAACAGACATCTTACAGGAGCCCCAGGAACGTGCCAGTCTGGCAGGGCCTGCTGGGCCACCTTCCTCCAGATACCCTGGCAGGAATCCTGCTGGTCAAAGCCAGTGCCCTCCTCCCTCAACACAACACAGCCCTGAATGAATCAGCCAGCAGCCCCAGCCCGGGGATGGGCCTGGCATTCCCAGTGGGGCAGTGCCAGGCTGGTGGTGCCCCCACACTCTCTCCTCTGCCTCCTAGAGGGGCCAACGTGGGAGAGAGGCCAAGGAGAAGGGCTGTATCCCGCCCTGCACCCAGGGACCTCCACCTCAGACAGCGGGGAGGACTCACCAGCTGGAGGATGTCCTCGTCCTTGGGCATGATGGAGAGTTCCAGAGTGTCATCGCTATGGAGACAGGGCAGGGGGTCAGGCCAGGCTGAGGCAACAGGGTCTGGGAGAACAGGGATCCTGGTCGCCAGGGCACCACCAGGGCCGAGGGGGAGGGTGTGGAGGGATTCGGGGAGTGGGCTGGGGGCTCTGATGGGAGAAGGGAGGCAAGGGTGCTCACCTATTCTGGATCAGAGCTATGACCTGGGAGTAGGTCTTCCCAATGACGCTCTCCCCATTCACCTTCACCAGCCGGTCTCCTGGGGACCAGGGGCAGGGTCACAGGTGAGCAGATCAAAGGGTGTCAGTAGCCCCACCTGAAACCCCCTGCATCACATATGGATGACAATGAGCCAGGTAACTGAGACAGCTCACCTGTGCGAAGGCCCGCCCTATGGGCGGGGCCATCATCCTTCACATTCTTGACAAAGATGGTGTCCATGGGCTCCAGGCGGTGCCGGGGGGAGGGTCCTGCTGAGCAGCAGTCGGGTTAGCTGGGGATGGCTACTGAAGGTCACACCCATGCACAGCTACACACACAGGGGACACACACTCAGAGAATGAGCACACTCACACGGACACAAAACAGAGCCGCACATCCACAGGGACACGGACACACAGGACCAGACAAAACACACTGCTGGGAGGATGGAAAGTTACACGGACGCACGGAGTCGCTCCTTAACTGGCTCCTGTGTCCTAGCACCATGCTAGAAACTAGACCTCAGAGGAAGGACAGACGTGGCCCCTGCCCTTCCCGAGCTCATTGTCTAGTGGGGCAGGCAGACAGGCATGCACACACGTACACACACAAACATCACAAGACAAAAGAAGGGTGCCGTAAAAGTCCAGTAGGCAGAGACACCCGCACGCTCAGAGAGTGTCCGCATCCAGACCCAGGGAGAGCTGAGCAAGGCCCTGAGGCTCACAGACACCCTGACCTCCCACCCCACTCCCTTCCCCAGGGTCAGGGATGCAGAGGCCCGCAATCCCAGGACTGGCACTCGCTCCTTGATGACATCACGCTACATCCCAGCATTGCTCCTCTGCTAAGTGCTGGATCCATCAGAGAAACAGGCCTGCACTAGGCCGGGTGGCTCCTCCCCCATCACAGGCCTCTGCAGTGGGGATTCAGAAAGACAGAGTCCCCACGAGCGCCCAGTAGAAGCCTCAGCGGCAGACAGGGAAGCCTGCCTATTCAAGGAGTTCAGCCTTGAATACCCTGGGAAGCCATTTGGGAGAGCAAGGGTGACAGCCAGGGGAGTTAGTCTCATATCTGGAAACAGAAGGACTTCAGGGCCACCCTTATACCCCGAGAACCCTAGTGTCTCTGCCCCCAAGGACAGGCCTCAATCAGCTTTCCCAACCCCAGGGCCCTGCAGGTCCCACCTGAGCCTCCATCTAGGCTGGGAGTAACTCTAGGGCAGGGGCCAGGGCTTAGAAACCCATCTGGTCCCCAGAATACCACCCCCAGTGTGAAATGGACAGGTCCGAGGAAGACAAATGTGGAGAAGAGAGGGAGCAGAGAGTAAGCATATGTGCAAGTGGATACACAGGAAAGAGCAGACAGGGGCCGCAGTCAAGGGCGAGGGTGCGGCAGAATCCACGCTGACCTGCAGGAGAGGGCCAGACACAGAGCGGGACCCCAGCCCAGCCCAGCCCAGCCCACTCCTTACCTCCTCCTCGGCCTCCATTCTCTTCCTCCTGCAGGGGACAGAGGCGGGTGTGGGCCCTCGGCAGCACAGGGGGAAGCCCAGCTTCGACGGGGTGGGCCCCTTCAAGCTCCCCCACCCATCAGCCTCCCCTCTTATCATTCTTCAACTAGCCCAGAAGCCAGAGGGGGAGGGAAGGGTGTCCACGGGGAAGTCACATCCCAGGCAATGTCCCCCAGTCACAGGAGCCCTCTCTCATGTCTGCTAGTCCTACCACATCAGCCCATCTGAAAGCCCCCAACCCAATGGGGGACTCAGGACCCCTTCCCTTGGAGAGCTCGAAGCCCAGTGGAGGAGGGGTCATACCCACTGAACACAGACAGGACCCAGGCGGACACAGATAAGCAGGCATGACAAGTGCAAACAGTGGCTATCAGCTCTCAGAGAATGGGGAGGAGAGGCCTGATTAGTCCCTCTGGGAGGGGGTGGTTTAAGGCAAGTTTCAGGATGGCTGAAAGAAGGCATTAGGGTGAGGTGAGCAGAGTACGCAGGCACTCAGTGGCAGAAATAGGACTCAGTCAGCTGAGCTGAAGCAGAAAGAGAGTCAACACCCGCAAGTGACAAGAGTCAGACTCAAGCTTTCAGGTCCGAAAGGAAAGAACGAGGGAGCCAGTGAAGCTCTTGAGTGGGGGAGAGTAGATATGAAAATGTTTCCAGGATCTAGGTGCAGAGCTAAGAAACGGCCTCAAGGAGACCCACGAGGGAGGTCTCTGGGCTCATCCTCGTGAGTGAGGAGGGAAGGGCACTGCATTTGGGGAGAAATCAGAAAAAGGCAAGAAGAAATCAGAGAGACAGGCCAGGCCAGCGGGGTGCAGCATCTTCCAACTGGATAGGACCTTTGGGGTCATCTTGTCTAATCTGTTCCACAGATCACCCACTTTACAGACGACAGGGTGTGATTTGTCCAGGGCCACTTGGAGACAACAGAGCAGCCAATGCTGGACCCCAGGAGTCTGGGGCACCTCAGCCAGGACAGGAAGCCGCGGGGCTCTGCTGGAGAGCAGTCCCTCGGCGCCCGCCTTCCCGAGCGGGGTGCGTGCCCGCTGATATGAGCTGACAGCACTATGAGCGGGCGGCAGCGGCAGATGGATGCATCTAGACGGGTGAGCGCCCTGCAGGCTCCCGGCCCTGGGCATGTTCTGGAAAGGGACAGAGCCCGTCCCTGGCTTGCCCTGCCCTGCCCTGCCCTGGGGTCTTCCACGTGAGCAAGGTGTCTCTGAGACATAGGCCGACCACCCAGCCTAGACCACTTGAGCTGCATCTGCAGGGCCACCGTCCGGAGGTCCCCTGAAAGAAGGAGGAAGGTCCAGAAAGGGGGGACATTCTGGGGAAGGAAGGACCCGAGGTTCCAGGGAACTGGGAGGCTGGTGTCCTTGGGCATAAGGGGTGAGGCAGTGCTCCTACCACACACCATCAGCCCCTCTTACAGCCAATGAGAAGATCTGGCTCACACCCAGACTCAAACACGGGTGTGAGAGCTATGCAGCGACATGCACACATGAAGCATATATATAGACACATGTCTAGATATACACACATGCGTGTACATGACTAGCATACCATGCACACATGTGTGCATACAAAGAAACATGAGCAGGCACACCGACCCAGGCAGAGAAATCCAATGCCTTGATTCTCTGGCAGGTGGGACTAAGCTCCCTGTCCCTCAACAGCTGTGCAGGCTGGTCCCAGCCCTGGGGGAGGGGAGAAACAGGTTCATGGGCCCCAAAATAAATCGTTCTCCCCTCCTGCTGGGAGAGAGGAGGGGAAGGGAATTGGGCCCTCCTGGGGAGTCCTGGTTCCTGCCTAGGCCCCCCTCAAGCCTTCCTGTTAGGGACCACCCCCTGCCCCCAGCCCATACCGTGGCTCGGTTTGAGTAGCCCCAGTTCCTGGACTCAGAGAACCTGATATTTATTTTAGGCCTGGAAGGGTTCCTAGGGGTCAAATAGATAAATACCCTCAGGTGACAGCAGCAGACATGGAGCCCAGAGAGGGTGAGACTACCCAAGATCCACCGTGAGTTAGGAGCTGTACCAGCACTGGGGCCCAGGTCCCCAGCCCAGCACAGGGCTCTTTCTAGGCCCAGAGCTGAGGCCAGCAAGGGCCGGGGGGCGCTCTGGGAGGGGCCCCGGAGGTCTGTGAGGACGACTGCCCTAGAGCTCAGGCCGCGGAGGGTCAACTAACCCAGCTCAGAAGTGGCCAGTAGGCAAAGGGTCCTTGGAAGCCCATCTCCTGAGAAGCTGTTCACCTTCCAGAGGCCGCGAGTCCCGGGGTTAGGGGAGCATCCTGACTCCCCTACCTCTAGCTCCTTGCCCCAAGCCAACCACCCATTCTCCTTAGAAGACTGAGCCCAGAGCAGATCGGGGGCTTGTCATGTCACACAGGCGACCCAGCCAGGGCCGCCCCTGCCTCTCAGTGCCCCGCTTTCCCAGGCACAGAAGCACCTGGAGGAGAGCACAGAGGAGTCACTCTGAAAGTGCCCTCAGGGCAGGCAAGGGCACGGGCCTACCTTCAGGCTGCAGTGCACGGCGGACTCGGGTGGGTACACGATGAAGTGGCGCAGGGTGAAGCCGAAGCCATCCTGGAGGTTTTTGTGCAGGAGCAGCGTCCGTGGGCCCTGCCAGGGGAGGGAGCGCGCAAGAGAGCACCCATCCCTCGGGCCCGGAGGCAGCTGTGGGAGCAGAGCGAGCAAGGGTGAGATGCCAGTCCACACACAGCCTCCTGCAGCCTGGGGGACCTGGGGGGACCTGGGGGGACGGCCGGGGCCCACCGACCCGGCTGTGCCCAGACCCCTCCTCCCCTCTCCCTTCCTCTCCTACACTCATCAGCCCAACAGTTTCCTTTTCCTTTTTTTCCTCAGTCCCCTCAAGACACCTATGCATCCAGGGAAATGCCAGTGCAGCAAGTCAGGTGTCCGTTCTGTTCAGTTCAGCCAAAGTTCACTGACTCTGGACACACAGCCTTCCTGCCTGGGAAGTGCCCGCTGCACAATCTCACACACACACACGTGCACGCAGACACGGGCACAGACACACCCACATGCACTCACGTAGACGGGACACACCACAAACACCCAGACAAGAATGCTCATGTGCAAAGGTGCAGACACACCAACGAGCACACACGTGCTCACGGAGACACAGACATGTGCACACAACACACACAGGCACAGACAGACTGACACACACACGCATCCTTCAAGAGCAGCAGCAAGAAGACGCGAAGAACCATGAGTCACAAGGGACAGTCCGCTGAAGGGGCCGAGCCCAGTTCCGGTTGGCTCACGAGAACTGAGTGGAGAGCCGGGTTGGGGAGACACTCCACTACCCTCTGGCCACCCCACTGGAGTACTTGGGATTCCCCAAGATGGCAGGGCAGAGGGTGTCTGAAGAGGGTTTGGGGGCACATGGGTGTGTTTCTGGGGCAAGAGGCAGAGAAGGAGGTTAGTGCCTGAGAGGAGGTTCCCTTCAGGTACCCTGCTCAGACACAGAGGGAAAGTGGGTGACAGGAGGGCGTTAAAGTGAAGGGCAGTTTGCCTGCTGAACAGCCAGGACAGCTCCCTCAGGGGTTCACTAACCCCTGATCTCAGGCAGCCTAACCTACCTGGTGCCCCTAATCCAAACCCCTCGGAGAGCGAGAAGCCCCTCTCCTCCCTCAACAGTCCTCATCCCCTCGCTCTTCCTTGGCACCAGGCAGGAGGAGCCTTCAGCTGCAGAAGAAAGGCGCAGCTGGGTGCAGAGGGAAGAAGATTCCGGGGTGAGGAATTCACCCGGCAGGAATTTCACTACGAAATCCCCCTCATTCCCCACCTCTAATGTACTGCAACTCTAATGCACTCGTCCTAAGAAGCCCCTGCCTGCAGCCAGCCACCCTCCAAGATACACATCTGGCAGAAGGCGTGGATCCTGTGCTCAGCCCGAAGCTAGGGATTTCTGCGTGGGGTAGGGGCTGGGCTCCACGGGGCAGGAGGTTTGAGGAGGGAATATCCTCAAATCTCAGAAGATTAAAGTGCCACAGAAGTAACAGGCTTGCTTCATACAGTTCCAGAAGACACAGCCAGGTGGAAGATTTGACAAGGCCAAGTGAAGCTCCTAGCCAGGGAGATCATTCTAATATATACATCTGGAAAGTGACCCAGATGGGGCTGTGAGCGTTCTGTCCTCACAAGGGCCTAAGTGAAAGCTGGACGACCCCCATCAGGGAGGCCGTAGGAGGCCTCCGCCTTTTCTGGCATCAGGCGGAAGGTCTAATGATGCCCTCTCAGCTCCTTCCACTTGTGGCTATAGCCTGGACACTCCCACTGAGTCCCACACACCCACGGGGGTCTGAGGAGCCCAGAAGAGAAAATTCTCTGGGAATTCTGCTGAGATCTGAAATCCCCTGGATTTCCTATCTCTGCTGATCTGGCAAGGAACAGATGAGGAAGAGAAGAGGGCCTCTGGGGACCCTCCACTGCCCTCTCCTACCAAAACCCCTGCTCCTGCCTAGCGTGGAGTGCCTCCGCTGCACGTCCTCCACCAGGCTCTGAGCTGAGGCTGTGTGCAGGGCCTATTGTTTTGCTGGTGTCCTGGATTAAGGTTTAAGCCACCAGCTGCCCCAGTGATGAGAAGTGGCTGGGACAGGTCCCCGCACGCCCCCCGCCCCTCCCCCAGCACACATCCTGCCTGAAGCTGCCAGCTGCCTGGGGGTACCACTCCCTGGGGAGGAGGGGCCTGTAATCAAGGGCAGTGGACATGCCTTTCTCTCTCGGGTCCTCTCCTCACCCAGGCACCACTGGCGCTCCCTCCCTTATCTCTGCCTCTCTTTCCTCTTTTCCTTCCTTCCAAGGCCCCTTCCCCCATCCCTGCCAACCAGGCGCCTGAGAATGTCAGTGTGGTAATCCCCCTGACACAGTAACCACAGCCCTGCCTGAAGAGGAGACACTGCAGCCCCCATCAATGACCAGATTTGGCAGCCCTTCTGTGGGAAGTTCTTCCTTAGGTTTAACCTCAGTCCTTCATGCTATGTAACCTCAGTACACATGCATGTTTCCTCTGCTCTCCTCCCATCTGGGACAGTGCTGGGTCTTGCTCTCATCTTGCCGGGGAGGGAGGTGACAGATGAAGAAACAGAGAAGGGACCAGCAGTGGAAAGTCATTAGACTGGGAAGAGGTACAGCTCACACACACATCCCCATTTGTGCTATCTGAGGTAGGTACAGAGACAAGAGGAAGGAGCGAGGCAGGCTCAGGGGACACAGGGACATCACCAAGTAATGCCCCCTAGTCCAGATCCACTTCCAAACGTTCCCACCCTCAGGTCAGGAGAGACATCCAGAAATTCCCACTGATGGTGGGAGAAGGGCAGGTGGCCCCAGGGCCACAAATAAGACAGAACTGGACATGTGATGGGCTGGCAACACCAGGAGCTAGAACCCAGGAGTCCGGCTCCTCCCCTCCCCCAGGAGCATAAAGAGGTCATTGCGGGGAGCACAGCGTTCACGCTGGGCATGGTGCCCACTGTGACTCACACCCTGCCAGCCTGGTCGATCTCGGACCTCAGAAACACTGTCCCCACCCCAACCCCCCCCCACCCCAGCCATGTCAGTCCTCACCCTGAGGTCACTCATTACCTCCTTGGCCCGCTTGAAAACCCTGTGTGTCTCTGTGCCCAGGTCCCCTCCCAGGGAGAGGGCAGAGTTCTGACTCAGGGTCACTGTCAGCCCAAACTCTCCAGGATTCCATGCCCTGGCATCTCTTCAAACAACCCCGGTCCTTTCCATCTTTCTCCCACCTGTAAACCAAGAGGCTTGAGCCCAATGCAGGCCACCACCAGACTCGGGGTTGTCATCCAGCACCCCCAGAAAAGGTCTCAGCCACCACTCTGCCGCCCTCACCTGCATCTCTCCAGCTCCTCACTCCCTCCCCACTCCGGGGCATGGGTCCCCGGAAGACTGGGCCCCTCGCCCCGCTGGCCCCCGCGGCGCTCACCCTGGCCGGAAGCGCCCCCGGTGCGCCGCGGTCGCTGTGGCTGAGGC
Source organism: Budorcas taxicolor (assembly GCF_023091745.1). Lineage (NCBI taxonomy): Eukaryota > Metazoa > Chordata > Mammalia > Artiodactyla > Bovidae > Budorcas > Budorcas taxicolor. The sequence continues at coordinate 38,793,651 of NC_068928.1, read as the reverse complement.
AGGGCAGCCAGAGGCAGCGCGGCTCCGGGGCGCTGCAGTCCACGCCGACGGCGCGCTCCCAGCGCCAGCCCCCGGCCCCCGCGCGCTCCACGCGCCACACCGCGCTGCCCACGAGAGCCGCGGCTGGCGGGGGCCCCCGGGGCCGGCCGCCGCCCCGGCCCCAGCGCGCCGCGGGCCCTTCTTCCGGAGCCCGGCGCGCCGCGCGGGGGCCGGCGGCCGCTCCTCGGCGCCCGGCGGGCGGCGTCCTCGGTCCCCTCGGCGGCGGCGGCGGCGGGCGGGCCCCGGGGGTCCCCGCCCGCCCCCCGGAGCCGCGGGCCCGGGGCCCTGGGGCCCCGAGGGGACGGACGGCCCGCGCGGACAGCGGCAGGACGGCTGTAGCGGCCCCGCACCTCCCACGCCTCTCCGCCGAGCGCGCCTGAGCCCCGACACACCGGCGAGTCGCGCAGGGCAGACGCCTCCCCCTCCGGGGCGGCCCCTGTCCGCGGCCGCCCCATCCCACACACACACACACCCACACAGGAGAGGCCCTGCGCAGTGCCCCCGCAGTCACACACTGCACACCCCGTGCAGGCGCGCGCGCATGCATACACACACACACTCACGCACACATCCCACTCACAGGAAAACTCTCCGTACCCGCACGCACCCGCTATACTCCTTCCAGTCCAAAGCTCACGCATCTTGCTGCGCCCCAGAGAAAATACACACTCGCATGGGTACACATGTAAACATACACCCAATCCACCTTGCCACACACACATCTAGGCACCCCACACCCTCCCCCCACAGGCACACTCATGCTCCCTAAGTCCACATGCCCCACAGAAACACGCACACAAGCGCACTACACCCCTCATACACACGGTGTGCTTGGAGGCCCTTCTTTATGCACACGCTTTGGGCACCCTCCCATGGGTATAATGGCCCCCACCTCCCACTGAGACACACTTGCAAGCATATCCACTGTGCCCTTAGACGCACACCAGGCCCCCTCCTACCCACCCATCCCTACCCACACTCACACACCCCACAGGGAGACTCACAAAACCCACAAAGGCACACACCTATAGGACTTGTACACACTACTCAGCACATCCACTCAATGCATTGCTGCTGTGCCCCCGCAGGTCTCTCTTTCACACACACACACACACACACACACACACTCTCACACGCACTGCCCTGCACAAGGAGCAGCTCTCTCTTATACCACCCTGTTTCACAGTCATGTTGTACACTTCCCACCACCAGCCATGGGAACGTGTAGCCGCCCCACTTCCCCAGGACCCCCTGCCCATTAGCTCGACCCAGAGGGGACACCACAAGCCGACAGCGGGCTCCAAGCTGGCCCCCACTTCACCCCCAGCACGTGAGTCAGACAGGAAGCCGGAGTCACGGCAGACCCTGTCCTCCGCCCCTTCCTGCTCCCTCTCTTCCCAGGCCCCTTCCCGGGTGGGGTCGGCAGAGGCCTGGGCTAGCGGGTGTCACCACCGCTGTTTCTAAGCACTTGACTGTTCAGCGTGTGCTTGTCGCACACAGTGGCTCACTGGGGTCTGGGGCCGCTGCCCTGGCCGTTTTCAGAGAGGGAACCAATAGAAACCCAGGAGCACCCAGTCTGTGAGGGCGGCACTGGGACTCCAAGCCCAGAGCGCCCTCATTCCAACTTTGATCTCACCCCTAAACTCTAGCCAACACCAGGGAAGGAAGGCTGAGGGCAGCAGGGAAGAGACCAGCCAAACTCCGCTCTCAGATCTAGGAGTCAGGGAGGGAGAGGCATAGGGCTGGGCCCTTGCTGGGGAAGCCACCAGAAGGGAGAACCAGGCAGAAGAGCCAGCATCCCTTCCCTCCCTCATCTCCATCACCTGCTGTCCTGGGAAAGGACAGGCCAGGATGAGGATCATGTGGGAGGCAGAGGAGAGAGACAGAGGGGCACAGGGAGGACCCGAGACCAAGGGGCAGAGGGAGGAGAAATAAAGGCCCGTGCGGGTGGGCAGGAGCGAGGGAGGAGGCGGAAGGGTGAGGGTGAGGCGTGTGGGGCTGGGAGCGGTTTTGTTCTCCTGTTTCCTGTTTGCTGCTAGCTGGGCCCCCAGTGCAGGAGCCAGACCCCCACCCCCTCCCTGGCGGAAGCCAGACGGGAAGAGGGAGGCTGCCATCAGAGCTGAGTCAGGAGGGCTTGGGGCAGAGCTGGAAAGGGCCATCCATGGTCAGGGGGAGCAGGACTCCTGGCATCTCCATCAGCAAGCTCCCCATCGTTAGAAAAGCAAGGCCTCTGGGTCAGGACCACTCCTGCCTTTGTCATGCCCTCCAAAAGACAGGGCCTCAGACCACCTGGACTGCCCAGATGTCCTCAGACTCTGCCACCCCAGATGAAGGGCTATGACCATAGGGACATCCTGACTCAAAGCCTGACCTGCTTTCCCAGAAGGCAGCCAGGTAGTCCCTCCAGCTGCCTGATTGCCTTTCCTTTTGCTGCAAGTCTGGTCCCTGGTTCTGAGAAAATGGGCTCACTCTCCCCTCTCGTACCCCACGGAGTCTCATGGGCAACAGGTGCTGACATGTCCGTGTGTCCAGATCAAGAGCCCACCTCCCTCCCTCGAAATGGGTGAGGGTTCTGAGGGCTGCGGGGAGAGGCGAGGTGGACAAGCAGCACCAGGTTTGTGTTCTGGGCTGCAGAGACCTGGGAAATACAGGCCATCTGTGACACCCATCTCCTGGCAGGGGCAACAAGGCCCCCAAAAGCAGATAACAGCCTCCTTCAACACAAACCGACACCTTCCCCACCCCACCCTCTCCACCCCAGCTTCCTCGGTAGGAATGTCAGGTGCAGGGTACATATAGTAGGGCCTAGAAATCTATACACAGCTTGAATAAATGATCCTCCAGGCCTGGGGAACCTCTCAGCCACCTCCCCCATTTCCTTTGGGAAAGGAATGTGGGGTGGGCCCCAGAGTGCAGTCAGGGAGGGGGCCAAGGGCTGGGAAATACCAGGCGTAGCTGAGATTCTATTCCAAGCCTTCCTGCCTGGTGTGAGTCCTCCCCTACACCCTCCCGGCTTCCTCCCCCCAAATCAGGAATTACCCCGCTGAGCAGTCTCTCCCATCATCCTCTAGTTTGACCAGCTTGCAAAATCCATTCAACCTTATCTTCCTGAAGGTCCCTGGGGAGGACTTGGGGACTACACTCCCAAAGGGAGGGCATCCAGTCTTCCTCTCTCCAGATGAGATCATCCTTTACTGTTTGAAAGCACTTTCACTTTATCTCATTTGATCCTTACCCTAAGAACTGGATATGTGAAATTGTTTTTATACCCATTTTTCAGATGCAGGAACTGAGACTCAAAGAGGACAAATAACTGATTCAAGGCTGACTTTTACTAAGCTGGGACCATCCTAGGATTCTAACTGACTCAAATCTCTTTCCATTATCCTCTTATTTATCTATCCAGGAACCTGAGTGCCTGCTGAGGGCCAGGTGCTATGCTGGGGGCTGGGACACCTTAGAAGATAAGACAAATGCAGACCTCACCCTCAGGACACTTACAGTGCTATCCTAGCTCCTGAAATCTTCAGGGGTCTCCAGTTCTAGATTCAGGCCCAAGCCAGATGCCTTCACCCCCACCAACAGAGACCCCCCCACACACACCAAAGGAGCCCCTGTGTCAGGGATTCAAGGCCTCTTCTCTCTGGAAAGGGACAGCTTGTTTGGGGGTGGCATTCAGGGCCTCCCAAGTTAGCCTTTGAACCAGAGGGTGGACGGGGCTGGTGGAGCAGAAGGCTGCAGGGGCCAGCCTGACAACCGGGAGCTGGGGAAAGGAGAGCATCCTGGGGCCCAAGGGTCAAGTGAGAGGTGAAGGAGGGAACGGACACTGCTGAAGGGCATGTGGTTCAGGAAGTGAGAGAGAGGGGTCTCTGGGCAATTTGCCTGCTTTTACTTCCTCTGGCTTGCTTAGTGCCTCCTCCCAGAACATAGGCTCCAAACTCTGAGACAAGCAATGCAACCACCCTAAGAGAATCATGTGGAATTTCCAAAGGTCTGACTGGTTCCATATGCCCACTGCACATGACCAAACTGGGACCCACTGACACATGTTGGGACCTGGGACCCTTTGCTGCAGTGCTTGCCCCTGGACAAAACTCTCCTCCAGCAACAAAATGCAAAGAAACTATACGGGACTAAAAATAACTGTACACATTTACAGTTGGGGCAAAATTATGGACTAAAGATACAAAGAGACCAAAAAAACCCAACTGCCACTTTTGAAGAGCCCAGAAGAAAAGCAGGAGTTTGGGAGAAAAAAAAGGGTATTACGAATGCCCTCTATATTCAACACCACCAGAGGGGTGGGCAAAATACCTAAGACACCCTTCCAGCCTGACTCTTGGACACACCCCTCCCCTCCCCCCATATAAGGAACAGGCCTGCCCCTTCCTCAGGTAGCAGCAAGCAAGGGAACTTGTTTGTTCTCTCTAGACTCTGCTGCAGCAGGGGCCCTAATAAAGCCTTGCCTGAATTTCCTGTCTGGCTTCTAGTTAATTTTTATTGATTGGGGAAGGCTAAGAACCCTGGTCGGTATCACCATAACCACTCCACAACCTCACATACAGACAGAGCAAATCCTCTGCCAGCCGGTCCATCCCAGGCATGCAGGCAATGTGACACCAAGGCATGCCCGCCCGCCCACGCCTGGGCCTCTGACCCCTGCCCCAGTCTCCCCGCTCAAGGGCGGCGCCCCCTCCCTCCTCCTCCACCCTTCTGCCCCACTCGGATGCCTGATTCTCAGCACCGCTTGTGTGCAGCCTGACGTGCCACAACAGGCGAAGCTGACAAGCCGGCCAGGCAGGCCCGGGTCTCCCCAACATTCTTCAGTGTGCAGATAACCCGCGTCACTGGGAACCTGAGGACCCCATACTTGGTCTCACCTGCAGGCAGTTGAGGAGGGTGGCTCAGAGGGTCTCTCCCTATCCAGGGTCAGTCTTGCCCTGAGTGGGGGTGTGGTGACACTCCTCTCCCACTCTGAAACTGGGCCCCAGGAAGGCTGGGGGAGGGGAAGTTGAGAGAAAAGGGAGGAGGAAGCATTTGTGATGCCAGAAATCCAGGGGGGACCGACAGTCTCAAGCAGCACCAAATCCCCTAGTTTTTCCAGGAGCAGTATGGCTTGGGCTTAGCACGTGGACTCCAGGGTCCTCTGGAGTCCAGAAGTTCTGGGTCTGTGTCCTGTCTCTACTACTTCCTGGCTGTGAGACCTTGGGCAAATTACTTAACCTCTTTGAGCCTCAGCTCCTCACCAATAAAAAGGGAATGACACAAGTTCCACCTCATAGGCTGTTGGGAAAATTAAGTCAATTAAAGGAAGTTCTGAGTAGGAATTCAATAAATGCAAGCTTTTGTTTGTTGCTTTTTCTTTTAAACGGCTTTTTTATTGAAGTATAACTGACGTGTAACATTATATTAGTTTCAGGTGTAAAGCATGATTGGATATTCATATATATTTTGAAGTGATCACTACAAGTCTAGTTAAACATGTTACCACACTGCAGATTTTTTTTCCTGTGATGAGAACTTTTCAGATCTACTCTCTTAGCAACTTTCAAGCATATAATACTCAATACTCTATTATTAACTGTGGTCACCATGCTATACATGACATCCCCATGACTTTACTTTTTGACTCCTTCCACCCATTTCACCCACCCCCCACTTCTGGCAACCACCAGTCTATGAACCTGGTTTGGTTTTTTGTTTGTTTGGAGGGTTTTCTTTTTAGATTCCACATATAAGTGAAATCATACTTACAGTATCTCTCTTTCTCTGATTTATTTCATTTGCCCTCAAGGTCAGTGCAAGATGTTTTCAGCATCTTTTGGATATTCACACTCTCACACACCCAACCACACTCACGTTCAGACATACAAACAGCTCAGCCCCACGTACACAAAGACACAGTGACACGTACAGACGCTCAAGAAGGTCTGTACAGACCCAGGTGAACCTATTCACGTGGACATCACCATCATCTCCACTGCCAGCCCCCTACGTGCCCCACCTCCCCCTAATAAGCAGGGAGGACTCATCAGGAGCCCCCACACTTTTGTAGCAGAACTTCTTCAGGCCCTGAACCTTGTCTGTAGGCCCTTTGGGAATGAGGAAGGAGCAGCCAACACGAGACCCCAGGACAGAGCCTGCTCCCAGCAGACAAGGAGCATAGCGAAGGTGCCAGGCTGGCAGGGCCTCCTCCCAGCAGGAGAGCCAGTGCCCTCCTCAGGGACACCAGAGGGAGGGGTCTTTCCTCGTAGTGGGAAATGAGCACTTCCAGAGCAGGGTGAGTCTGGAGCCAGCCACAAAGTAAACAGCTGGGCCATTGCCCAGGCAACCGTGGCCCCGGCGTGGGCTAGGGCGCACCACAGGTCCTCTCAACCCCTGATTTACTCCACTCAGCAGCCCCTCGACTGTCTCAAGGCATGCCCTTTCGGTAGCCATTCTGATCTCTGGGCCTGTCTGGGGACTCATCAGAAAGAAGAAGCCGTGCTTTCTCCATCAGATTGGGCTCTTTGAGAGCAGGCTTGTTGTTGTTCAGCCCTGTTAGTCCAGAGTGTCTTCCCAGCAGTCAAGGCCTGTGTCCTTCCCTCAGATTGGAGAGTGCTCCAGGGCCTGGCCTGAGTCTCTCCCACTAGACTGAGAGTTTCCTAAGGATCATAGCTACTACATTTTCAGAAATGTATTTGTACGGCTAGAGTGCTTTGTCTGTAGTAGGCTCTCAAAAAGTATTTGCCCGATGGTCAGAATGTGGACAAACTCGATCTCTTGCGCTTTGCTGGTGGGAATGCAAAATGGTTTATTTGCATTTTCAGAGACTGGACATGTGGACGTAGAAGGTGAAGGAGAGGAGGGGATGAACTGAGAGAGTGGCGTTGACACTACCACGTGTAAAACAGATGGCTAGCAGGAAGCTGCTGTAAAACACAGGGAGCCCAGTCCCACTGCTCCGAGATGACCCAGTGGGTAGGGTGCGGCAGGTGGGAGGTAGGCTCCAGAGAAAGGGGATATGTGTATATTTATGCCTGATCTCCGTTACTGTTCATCAGAAATCAACACAACATTGTAAAACAATTATATTCCAATTTTTTAAATGGTAGAAAACAATATGGTGGTTATGGAAAAAATTAAACACAGAATCACGATATGATCCAACAACTCCACATCTGGCCATGTGCCCAGAAGAAGTGGAAGCAGGGACTCAGATACCTGTACAATGATGTTCACAGCAGCATATTTCATGAAGGTTCCCTTTATGGAAAGGTGGAAACAACCCATTACAGATGAATTGGATAAACAAAATGTGATATATATATATATATATACACAATGGAATTTTATTGTCTTAAACTCTGACATATGCCACAATATGGATAATCCATGAAGACATTGTGAATTGAAAGTGAAAGTCACTCAATCGTGTCTGTGACCCCACGGATTGTAGTCCACCAGGCTCCTCTGTCAATGGAATTCTCCAGGCAAGAATACTGGAATGGGTTGCCACTTCCTTCTCCAGGGGGTCTTCTTGACCCAGGGATGGAACCGGGGTCTCCTGCATTGTAGGCAGATTCTTTACCATCTGAGCTACAATGACCCGTGAAGACATTATATCCGTGAAGACATTATGCTACGTGAAATAAGCCAGATCAAAAAGACAAGTATTGGAGCATCCCTGGTGGTCCAGTGGTTAGGGCTCCACACTTTCACTGCAGGGGGCACGGGTTTGATCCTTGCTCTGGGAACTAAGATCTGACATGCCACGTGGTATGGTTAAAAAGCAAAAAAAAAAAAAAAAGAGAGAGAGAGAGAGAGACAACACTGCTTTAAAAAAGAAAGATAAATATTGTATGATTCTGCTTTTATGAGATACCTAGATTCACAGAGACAGGAAATAGAATGGTGGCTACCAAGGGCTGGGGGAAAAGGGAATGTAAGTTATCCTTTAGTGGGTACAGAGTTTCAGTTTGGGAAGATGAAAAGGTTCTGGAGGTTTGTGGTGGTGATGGCTGCACAACGATGTGGATGGACTTAATGCCACTGAACCATACACTTAAAAATATATATATATATTATTGAAAGAAAATAGAACAAATGAACGGGTCCTCCAGTGGGGCCCAGGAGCAGGCCCTGCCCACAGTGGATGCCCAGGACAGCTGGGCACCGCATTCAGGGAGAACCTTTCCCTCCCATCCCTTTCCATTGTGTCCTCTCAGAACCCCCACTGTCATCTCTGGGGCCCTACTATTCCCCTGCAGGGGGAGTTCTCAGGACCAGGGGAGTCTGAACCTGGCACACAGTAGACCCTTAGCATTGGTATCAGGCTTCACTGGTGGCTTGGACGGTAAAGGATCTGCCTGCAATGTGGGGGAGCCAGGTTCGATCCCTGGTTTGGGAAGATCCGTTCGAGAAGGAAATCGCAACCCACTCCAGTATTCTTGCCTAGAGAATTCCATGGACAGAGGAGCCTGGTGGGCTATAGTCCATAGCGTCGCAAAGAGGCGTACATGACTAAGCGACTAACTTTCACTTACCATCTATCAGAGGCCAGAGAGACGGATGCAGTGTCTTGAAATGCCACATTCCAAGGTGCCAGGACCTTGGAAGAGCTTTTCTAGCAAAATCAGGCTGAGTATGGGGCTCCTGATCCCCTGAGGTCTGACCCTCCCCTCAAAGCCTACGTACATATGTTTACACACCACTTGTAACATGTATACACACACCAGAGTGTGCACAAAGAGGCAGATCCCTGTTCTCCCATGCTCTCTCAGGCACACACTCCAAGAAAACCACGCCCGCACGCTGAAGGATGCAGCCTTGGCAGGTCCCACACGCGGCAGAGCCCCCTGCTGGCCCAGGTCTGGCACACTTATCTCCTTCACAGCCCAGACTGGGCAGGGAACCCTCATTCCCTCCACTCCCCTTCCCCGTGGCATTGTCCAGGCCCCTAACCAGGGCCCAGGGTCACACTCCCTGCCTGTTACAGAAGAGCAGAAGGACAGAGCGACTGTGGACCCTCAGGAAGGGTCTCACTTTGGTTGGTCAAGTAGGCCTGGAGAGAGGCCGGAGCCCTTTCTCAGACTAGATCGTGTTAGGGGCAGCCATTCCTGAAGGCCAGAGGATGCCTACAATGACTCTTCCCCAAAGTCATCATATCCGTTCTTTGACTCCACACTGAAAGGCTCATTCCGGAGGAGACTGGGGGAGAACCCTGGGCGTGGCTCTTCCTGTGGTCCCCTACTCCTCTCTCCAGAAGTTCTTCCTGTTGTCTGACCACCTGGGCAGAGACAACAGGTGCATCCCCTGGTTTCTTTCAGGGGAGCGCTCAGTCCAAGTCAAGCTGAGACCACATCCCCTCCCAGGGCAGGTCTCAGCAGATTCTGAAAGTCTACCCAAGGGCACATGGGGCTCCCTACAGGGAGAGGTTCTCAGCTCCACCCCTGAAACCACCCACCCCCTCAGCCCAGGCCCTGCTTAACCTGCCCAGGTCATCCTACGCCCCAGCGCACAGCGCACAGCGCACAGCGCACAGCCTAAGAGCTGAACCTCTGCCTAATCCAGCCCGTGTTGCCCCTGAGGCAGCTGGAAGGGTGGAGGGGACGGTGGCTCTGCAGGGACAAATAACCTCCCCTGGCTTCTGCCCAAGAGGGAGCTGGGATGGGTTCTGGGCTGGGCTCTGTGGTCTGAAGAGGACAGACGGCATTGCTTTCGGCCCCAGATCCTCCCCCTCACCAGGTGCCAGGCTCTGCATTTGGGGACACTGTGACAGCCACAGCAGTAATTAATATTTGTTGAGCCCTTGCTATAAGCCAGGCACGCTTCACATGCATTATTACCTCATTTAACAGCAGAGCAGCTTCTTAGGATAAGCGAGACACACACCCACACATCACCTTGGCCTCTGGGGCCCCCCACCCAGCCTGGTGCTGAGCTAAACCATAGGGCACCTAAGGGCGTGGGATAGAAGGCTGGTGAGAAGGAGACTTCTGGCCCAGCCTTGAGAAAGCTGACCTGGAGAAAGGGTCACACTTGCCAACGGTTTTGACTCTAGTCCTTTTCTGACTGTGTCCTCGAGTTCGCATAGGTTTTATTTCTTCAGTTACAAAACAAAGGTAGGTATTGCAGTCTGACAAAGTTGCTGGGAAAGCATCCTGGGAACCGATACATGGGAGGGGTTATAGCCCGGGCCCTACATCCCACCATCCAAGAGTGGACTCTGTTTCCCACACGTCTCCTGAGCCTACCCACTTCACCATGTCTACCGCTCTGTTCAAGTCTCCGTCACCCCTCTGGCCCCTGACAGTCCGGATGCATTGTGTTAAATATAAGGACCACCAGGCCCTGTGCAATGAGCCTCTGGGTTCCATGCCCACCACACCCCCTTTCTCTGCGCTCTAGTTACCCTGGCCTCCTTCCAGTTCCTTTGAAGACTAGGCACCCTTCCAGCCTCAGGCCCTTTGCACATGCTGTTTCTGGAATGCTGTTCCCTCTTGCCCAGCTCCCTCCCTGCCTCATCAACCCACACCCTAATTAGTTCCAACCCACTCTGCAGTTCTCAGCAAAAGAGTCACTCCCCAGAGACACCTCCTCTGGCCCCCGGACCAGGTCAGATCTCACAGTACTCTTGAGATGGTGTCTATATATTTATGAGGTTATTTTGACCAACATCTCCCCCCGGGGCTGCAGGTTCTGGAAGGCTGGAACCGTGTCAGCTCCTGGCCCAGCATGGATGCTCAGCACACTTGTTTCTGAATGTTCAGGAATGAGTGAGCTTCTCCTCAGAGAGGGTAGATGGTTGGCAAATCCCCATTCGGAGGAAAGGTCTGTCGGGGCAGAGGCTGCTTCAGATCTTTGTCCATCTTCTTGTACTGCCCCCCACCCAACTCCTTCCTCAGTAGGAACCAGATTCAGAAAGTGGGGTTGCTGGAAGAAGAGAGGCAGGGGTGAGGAGAAAAGGGAAGCTGCTTCGTCTCTTTTGCAGGGTCCACTCTCCCCTTACCCCAGCTGGCCAAGCCCTTGTCCACTCAGCGCTGGCCCACCACAGCCACAGCTCTCGCTCCCTGGAATTTAACATTTGTCTTTCCCTCCCCCACCTTCCTTTAACTTCTCCCTTACCCTCCAGGTATCAGCTTGACTGTTTCTGAATAGCTTCCCAGACTGCAAGCTAAGGGACTTGCCAGGGAGCCACGGATAGCAGAAGCGCAGATTCAAGCCCAGGTCTGTCTGCCGGCAGAGTCCAGGCTCTCAGCCACCTCATCACACGCCTCATTACTACGTTTCTCCCTTGAGGCCCGGCTGAGAGACACGCCCCCCTCTAGGCCTCAGTTTCCTCCCGAGGTTTCGGCCACCCCCAGACTTCAGGAAAACAGGCAGAGATGGAAAGTGGTGGAGGAGACACAGGAAGTTCAAGGGGGAGGAAAGAGGAGTGGAGGGAAGGAGGAGCGCAGAGGGTGGCAACCTCGGACCAGCCAGACGTGAGTAACGCCAAGTATGCGAACTACGCCAGCCCCTGAGCTATGAATAGGGCGGTCACGCTGGACGCCCAGGACGGCCCTTCATGCCCGCAGCCCCCGAGCCCAGCCCTGCACAAGGTCCCGAAATGGGGCAGAGGCCAAGGAGTCACGCTTGGGGGCGGAGGCTGAGTGGCAGGATCGAAGAGGTGTGGTCATGCAGATGAAATGCAAATAGAGAGCAGCTGGCTTATCTGATTGGTGGGTCTCTGCCCTCCCGGAAGCGTGTCCGAATGCGCTCGAGCATTGCGCTGGGCCCCTGCTCACACTTGTTTTTGGCCCGGCAGTCACGGTTCCCCAACAGTCCTTCCGGTCACCCCTTGGATGAGTCGCAATGATATGTGCAACCTCTCAACCTGTTCTGTCGAGGCCCTGGTTAGGTTCTGCAGTTGAGATACCATTCCCTGCCCACCTCAGGGCCAGGTCAGCCTCTCCTCCTTGGAGCTCGTGTCTGACAGCTGGGCTTTTGGAAAATTACAGCAGCCCATCCCTGCCTCCCCTTTTCTCATCAATGACCAAAGTGGGGAGCACACTGGACCAGGAACAGGGCACTCAGTCCCCAGCCCAATGCAACCCCTTGTGTGCCCCTAAAAGATTCAGTCAACCTCAGAGCCTGGCTCCTCTTTCATTCTGGCATGACTGACTAGGTGTCCCCAAGGGCTAGGAGTCCAAGAGACCTAAGATCAGGTCCCAGCTGTGTGACCCCAGTCAAAGACCATCTTTCCTTCATTATGCCAGCCCCTACCTGGACTTCAAGGCTCAGCTGGGGGCAGGGAAAAGTGGCCACCTTTCCAAGATGGGGACTGTGCTCCCAGGCTCTTTCTTGTCTGGGAAAGTAGCCATGACACACGATAGCCTTAGTTAGAATTCAGAAAGACCCAGATTTAAATTTGGATGCTGGATGACCTTTGGTGGAGTAATTTAGCCTCTCAGGGTCTTGGTTCTTATTATCTGTAAATGTACAACCACTTCATGACAGTACTTGAAAACTGATCAAAAGAGGTTTCACCAAAGAATTCTCAACAATAGATTTGGAAAGAGGAGATGACAGAAAGGAGATTAATCATATCACCAACTGGTTTTTAACCAATCCCTACAGAAATTCTACCCAGTGGCACTGTTTCCATCTTTCAACTCCCGTCATCTCTTTTGTGACCACATTTACACTGAGATGATGTCGTGGTGAAGACACCATTTGAATCTTCTGTAGGTCTGTCTCTCTGGTTAGATCTGGCCAATTTTCATGGTAATATTATTTGAGGGGTGGCAAGGGGTGTCTGCACTGGTGGATAGTATACATGCACATCTCAGAACCCCTTATAAAACCTTAGTGGAGCTTTTGGCTGGTGGGGAAGCAGATAAGGAACCTCTTGATGGCAGGGCTGTTTCATATTCATCCATAGAGAGAGCCTGGAACACAGACAGTGCACAGGAAACGGCCACCAAATGAACAAAGTCCGGTCTGGTCTGCATTAAGATCTCGCCACTGCCTGATTTTCCCAGGCACTGAGCCTCCAGTTCTTGGCGTCAGGTCCTTCTCCTGCCCCAGGCTGAAAGTAAGGAGAGGGACACTCTCATGCAAGCCAGGCCTGGGAATGTCCTCAGCACCCTGGGACACACCCAGTCTCAGAGAATGCTTTCCCTAGCACTGTGGGGATCTAAGCGCCTGGAAGCCACTGGAGGAGGAAAAGGTCCCAGTGGGACAGGGAGGGGGACCCATTTCTCATCCCACCAGCAATCTTGGCCTTGCTGAGTGACCCCCATTACCTGACTCCCACTCTCCCCTCTTGGAGACATGCCATCCCCTCCTGGGCTCTGGGTCCAACCTCAGCTGCCCCCTTATCCCCTCACCCCCACCAGGTGCTGCAGGGCAGAGGGGGGCACAGTGCCAAGGCTTCATTAGAGCTAATGAGGGCTCAGCCCTTCAGATGCCAGTGCAAGATACAGGAAAGTACCAGAACCACCCGCAGCCCCCCCATCATGGCCTGGTGCAACCAGGGGCCACACCCTCGGAAGAGGAAAAGGAGATTTAGAAGTGTCTTCTCAAGTACAGAGAGTGCCGAGGTGCCAGGGGAAGATGGGGATGAGGGGCCTGAACCAGAAAAGAGCCTCAGGGTGAGGGAGGGGTCTCATCTGGGCTCCGAAGGCTCCACGGTCCACCGCTCAGTCCAAAACAACCCACCAACAGACACTCGGTCCTTCCTTTCCTCCCTTTCATGGAACACAGCAGGTCAGAGCTGGGGAGACCATGGGATCTTGTCCACTCCCCTTGGGTCAGAACTGAGCAGCCCGAACCTGCTTCTCACCTGGCATCCAGCCTTCCTCTTCCTCCCACTTTTGCCTGTCCCTTCCCCTCTGCTTCTAGCTCCTCGGCCTGGGACTTTCTCTAGGCCCAGAGGTGGGGGCGGCCTCATATCCATTCTCTTTCAGAGAATGCTGGAAACTGCAGTGGCGGGTAGGGGTCTGCACTGCAGCTTCCCCTTCTAGCCTTTCGGGGGCTCTCAGACACAGCCTCGAAGTCCTGCATCTACACCCAATTCTCTCCAAGGAGCTCTCACACACTTTGAGGAAATAGAAAAGGAAGAAGCTGCAGACTTAGGAGCCCACAGTCAGATAGAAATCAAGCTAGGGACTGTTGGAAACCAGGCCAAAATGAGCTCTGTCCTTCCCTAATTAACCCCCACTTGGCGGCCAAGACCCTGGAGCGGCTGTCCTTCCACATGGCTCCCACATGTCCCCCTAGTCTGGCCACATTCCTCCGGCCCACACACCTCCCACCAGCCCTCCCACCCGAAGGGGCCGGCGCCGGGTCTGTTTCCATCTTGGCTGTGGGTCTGTCATCCCCGTGCTCCGCCCCAGTTCTCTCCTCCCAGGGATTCAGGCTGAGCTTTGAAAGGGTCACTTCAAAGAGGACCTGCCTGCCGAGGGCCCAGCCAGACCCAGGGCTGGCTGCTGGGCCAGATTCCCGGTGGCCGGGGACAAAGGCCCCACTGTTCCCTCGACCCCCGGACGCCCCCAAAGGCACTGGGCATGAGAAGTCTTTCTTTCCCCAGTTCTGTTCCTTACAGGCCCCAGCTCTTTGCCACAGGGAGTGGTCCTGATCCCTCGTCCAGCTAAGTCTCGAGGGTGGGGAGGTCAGAGAACTACCCATTTCCCACCCCCACCATTCACCCAGTACCTTTGGGCAGCCAGGATGTGGAGGCAGCTTTGGGCTGACTGCAGAGCCCGCGGTCCAGACACCTACTGCCCCTCAGTCACCAAGCCCTTCCCAGGCCGCTTCTCACACCCATCCTCCCAGGCCTCCTCCAGGCAGCCTTTCAGGACTCCCTTTCCTCAGAGGTGCCTCCCAGCCCAAACCACAGCAGCCAGCCTCTCACTCTTCTCCCCAGTTCCTGACAGCAGGGACCACATCTCACCTGCTCCTCTAATTTCTTACCACACAGTGCTGATCCCAAAGCAGGGTCCTTAGGTTTTTCTGTGTTGACTCCTCATGCAATGCCTGAATTCTCTCTAGTCCAATCTGTGCTTGCTTACCTCCACTGGTGGGGGCGTCATTACCTCCAAGGACAGCGCTTCAGATTTCTCCAACCATAAAGGGTTCTCTTTATTGAGCCCAAAGTGTGTCATTTTCATTTCTATCCACTGATTATTGTTTGTTTAATAACAGTTTCAGCTAATAGTTGCAATTATCAAATGTCGGCCACCAGGTAAAGTATTACCTCATTTAATCCTTTCAACAATTTTGAGGGATTATTTCAGGGACAAGAAAACAGAAACCAGAAACAACTAAGTGAGTTGGCCAAGGTCATACAGTTAATAAGGGGTAAAGCTGAAATTTGAACCCCCTCAGGCTGAAGGAAGGCCAGACACCCAATGTGCCTCCCAGCACACAGAGGCCACACCAGACCTGGGGCTCTCATCTCCTGCTGGCCTGTCTATATTAGAAGGCAGACCACACTCCCCACACTTCTTTTTTCTTAGTTAGCTCCCACCAGCCTTTGTCAGCAGATGAAGTGTGGCCTGCAGATAGTGGCAGTTTGATGCTAATTCAAAGCAGTCCATGGGGAACAGAGGGAGTCAAAGGGGAAGAAGTCACCTCCCTTGGGGTACACAGGCTGGAGGAGGCTGGAGAAGTTGGCCTTGGGCTTCAGGTTTACAACTCGAGGTGACTGGAAACCCAACACCCCTTCCCGTGAGAGATGGAGAATTATTAGTTGTGCCAGGCCCTGTCCCAAACCTGCTACTCCATCCACCCTCTAACTTGAAAGGGAAGGAATCTTCCACCAAGATGGAGTGGGCATCTGGGCTGAGCATCTCAGGGCCAGAGAGATGAAAAGGGAACAGCCATCTTTAACCTAACTTGTCGTCTTTTTCCCACCTGCCCGTTGCTCTGCACCACTCCCTTAGAACTCTGGGGAAGGAAGGGAGGGAGTGAGAGCAAGAGAGAAGTCAGAAAGCTGGGGGCCCCCAGTGGCCTTGGAGGGCAGGTGTGATAGGGTGTGGGTGAGCTTTTTTTTTGGCCAAGCCACACGACTTGCAGGATCTTAGCTCCCGTCCAGGTTCCGGGGGGCAAGCTCCTAACCACTGGACTGCCTGGTAAGTCCCCAGGGTGAGCTTTCCTTTCCTCTCCAGGTTTGGCTCAGGCAGTCCTGGCACAGAGAATAAGATGGTGCACCTCTAGGCTACCTTCCCAAGACTCTAACCCAGTTACCTCCAAAGGATTAGACTACAGGATTCCATGGTTTTTCCACATAGTCAGTCAGTCAGTCAGTCAACAAACATTCTCAGAGCTCTGGCTGTATACCAGGCTCTATGGATACCAAGATAAACACAGCACCGCTGAGGCTGTTAGAATAAGCATGGTCAACTCCCTAGCTCTTCCACTTACTAGCTGGGTGACCTCAGGAAGCCATATAATTCTTTCTGTCAGTGTCTTCATCCGTCACATGGGATGGGGACAATGCACCCCCGTGGAAGTGGTGGCCGTGATTATTTTTCTTGCCCTCAAATAACTCCAGTCTGGCAGGGAGACTGATGTGTAGACCAAGCATCCCGATGCTGGGCAGAACTGGCACAGAGCACCCTAGAGGTCCAGGGAAGGGGCTGCTCCCTGGCCTGCATTTCACAAACATTTATGGAGGGCTGGCAGCTCTGTGCCAGGCACTGTGCTGGCCACTAGGGACACAGAGATGAACAGGACACATTGTCCACTTGTCCCGGCTTCTCCCTGCCCTCCCTTTTCCCTCCCAGTGTCAGAACCCTGCACTGGAATGGGGCACCCAGGACAGAGCTGTATGGGGAAAGCACAGGCCGGGAGCCTGGGAGTCAGAACCCCTGGGTTCCCGTCCACCACTCTCTGGCCTCAGGCTCCCCACTGCTGGACAAGATGGCCCCTCTGGTCCTGACCCACTCTGACAGGTGACAAGCTCCACCCCGACAGAGATTTCAACTGGCCCCAGAGTCCATCCCAGCCTGCTGTCCCACTGAGGCAGTGAGGAGGAGACATCAGCCTGGTACTGATTGGCACTGCCCTGCTGACAAACTGGCACAATTTCACATGAAAGAGGGGGGCCTGGATCTAAAGGCGGGTATTCGAAGGGGGTGGAGGGTGCTAGGGGAAAGGCAGAGCCAGCTCCCACAGGCCCTATTCATGGTTCTCTCTGGGGAGGGAGAGAGAGCAGGATAATTAAAACCAGGCTTTGTTCAAACCCCTGACCAAGCCAATATCTCACCTTTGAACCCCTGCAGCCAACAGAGCACAGCTGATGCCCCTTTGGAAGGAAAACACCAATGAACCAAGCCACTGACCAAGTGTGGTGGGTTGGCATGGGGTGGGATGGGGGGCTGGAGGAGTAAATGAGCCAATTCTCCACCCATCAAACACGGATGGACACCTGAGGCTTGGCCATCCTGAGGCATCTTGTCCCCATTTCTGTCTCAGCTGAAAGACAAGCCACCAAGCTTCAATTCAGCAAGAGATTGACCTTGATCTTGGCCTGTGTCCAAGACAGACCCAGATTCAGGGTGGGAGTAACAGCAGACAAGTCAGGTCATGAGACGTAGGGTAGTGGAGTGAGATCGTGCACTCGAGCCAGACTGCTGGGTTCCTGTCCTGGCTCTGCCACTCATTAGTAATGTGATTGTGGCCACGCTATTGGTTCTCTGTGCCTCAGTGTCTTCAACTGACAAGTGGGGATAATAAAATAATAGTACCCACATCACTGTGGTTTTGTGAGGGCTGAAAGATGTAACATATAAATCCTGGCCCAGAGAAATTGCTATCTATGTCTTAGCTATCAGCTCTACTATTAAAGCAACTCCTCATCCTTATGACACGTTTTTTCAAGCACTAATGTATATGCTCATTTGAATATATTTGCATCTCCCATGAATATCTCCAGATTTTTACACTGGAATCCAACATCATAGGAATCTACCTAGCCCACTACACCAGAGGAAACTTCCCTGCATGATGCTCCAGGCTAACCTGGGATGCTACAGCTTATAAACTTCTCCCTAGAAGTTCTCTCAAAGAGCTAACTGCAGTCCTTCATTTGGTAACTTATTCCATTCTGCTTTGTAGACTCTCTTTTAATCTGATACATCATGAAGTCCTTAAGTATCTCTGCAATACAGGATGAAGCAATAAATGGCTCTGCCCACTCCTGCACTCTCTGTTCTGTAACCAGCAGCCTCCCTCATCCCCCACTCAAAGTGCTGCACCCATGGGGGGCCCAGTCAGGCTTCCTGCACCCCTGGCCCATGAGCTCAGAGCTGGCCTGAGGCGGGAGCACAGAGGTCCCCGTCCAGGCTGCCTAAACACAGGGCCTATTCCCAGGGTCCAGTCCCTTTCTGCTTCAGCTGAGATCCTCAAAAGCCTGCCCCATTCTCCATGGTGTCCCAAAGCCACCTTCCTAATACTACCCCCCTCCTCAGAGTTTCATCTTGTGCCGTGACTCCCATCAGAAGATCCGGCACTATTGTTGTGTAGTCTCGGCCCCTAATATCCACCCTACCTGCTCCTAGGGCTTGGCTTTTGAAGCCTTCATATCCAGCATTGAAGGATTTTTGTATTGAAACCTAGGGTGGACCCAAACACTTTCTGAGCAAGTAGAAGAGTCTGGGGCGGGGGGGCCTTTGGGCTGTGTTTGGAGGTGAGATGACTGGTTATGTAACTGAGATTCAAACTGCATGCCAATGAGTGCATCTCAGTAAAAGGGGCCACTCTGAGGAATGGGGTTGTTGCCCTGGCAGAGGGGGAGAACCCCAGGAGATCAAATGCCATCCACCCTCAGCAGACAGGGTGGGGCTTGGGGTGGAGATAGTGGGGGGGGTGGGGATGAAGTAGGTGGTGGAGTGTGTGTGGAGGGGGCGATGCAAGGAACTCAAGGATAATGACCTCCACTTCCATCCCCTGTCCATCCTGAAATTCAAGTTTGTAATTAGGAAACACTTTTGGCTGAAAGGTAGAGGGGGAGTGGGGGATAGAGATGCAGATTAAGGGAGAACTGTGCACACATCCAGCTTCTGAGGTACACACCATGCTCAGAGATTCCAAAGCACCAGACCCCAGCTCAACACTGAGCAGATGGTTGGGGAGGAATAGCCCTAAATCTTCCAGCCGCGTTAAAAGAGCAAGAGACCTCTGCCCAGGCCTTGATCCCAACCTGGACCCCCAGAGAACTTTTTCCCCAGCTCCGAAAACCACTAACCTTACAGTGTTCAACTCTTCAGCTTGGAAAGAGGGGGATTGTGTTTTGGGGTGGTGCTCCAGCAGAACTGGGCAGTCAGGCTCAGAGGTATGGAGGGGGCTGGCCTCAATGGAGCCGGCAGGCCCCTGCTGGCCCCTCCCCAGCCTCAGCAGCTGGCAGATGAAAGAACCCAAGCAAAGCAGCCCAGCGCTGAGTAATGCCCCTGGCACCCCGTGCCCAGACCCACCCACAGCCAGCCTGAGAGGGCAGAAGGGAGGGCAGCTGCGCCTGAAGGACCGGGGGTCCCGGCCCTGTTTCTCTTCCTCAGGACCCAGTCGGGCGGTGGACCCGCGCCGGGCAGCTTGTCGGTGGTCCGGCCCGGCAGGAGGGGAGTGTGGCCCAGGGAGGGGGTGTCCGGCACAGTGGCCAAGGACATCCCGCTCTGGGAACCCCCTCCCCCACTCCCTCTCCCTCCAGCTGTGCCGGGGCCTCGCCAACGGAAAACGAAAACTCGGGCAGAGGAAACGGCGGCAGGCGCCCCGCCTGAAAAACCCGGACAAAAGGCGCGGGCCTCCTGCCCTCGCTGCCCGGCCGCCGGGGGCCTGGCACCGCTGCCCGGGTCGCTGCCCCTGGCCCTGGCAGCCCAGTGCGCGTCCCGACCCCCTGACTACCTTCCTCGTTCCCGTCCTTTGCCCAGGGCAGCTCCCGCTCCAGCCCCCTTCCCGACCACCAGCGGATGTTTCTGCGGCCGTGCCCCGCGGTGCCCGCGCCGTGTGCCCCAGGCTGTGCCCACGGAGCGGGGACGCCGCGACCCCAGCCCTGCTGCCACCTCCCCGGCAGCGCCTGGATCCGCCCCCTTTCCTAGATCAGCGCCCTCACCTTGGGGGGCCGGGGCTCCGGGCGAGGCGGGATCCCGACCAGGCAGAAGGCGACTCCATTCATCGGGCGGCAGGGGAGGCTCTGTGGCCAGGGCACTGCTGGGGGCGCAGGCAGGGACCCGGGAGGGGCGGGACCGAAGGGGCGGGGTCGAACGCGGAGGGTGGGGTGTGTCTTCGCCCCGCCCCCTGCGCGCCAGACGGGGCGCACCCTCTGCCTCTTGCTGGGTTACAGACGCGTACCGCAGGGCTGAGGTCGGGGTTGTCGCTGACAGAGCCAGCGGCAGAGAGACGGTCTCAGGGAGACAGTTTGGGCTGGCCCAGCCCAGAAAAGACGATCCAGGCAGGCAAGCAAAGAGGATGCGGGCACAGAACACCGGACTAGCTAGCACCGCGAGAGGGAGGCAGGGAGGAAGAAACGGAAAGGGAAGCAGAGAGAAACAAAGCCAGGCAGAGAGGATCAGAAACAGAGACGCAGAGATTCAGACAGCAGGAGAGAGGCAGAGACCAGACAGAGATAGAGAGAGGCAGAGAAAATCAGAGACAAGGATGAAGAGACTCAGGTCGGAAGAGAGGGAGAGGCAGAAAAAAGACTTAGGGAGCCTTCCATTAAGAGACGCATGGCACTTGAGACAAGGGCAGAGATGGAGGAGGGGGAGGGGGTGAGGGTAACGGGAGCTTTCAGTTTTTATGTTCCTCAATCTAGGACTCCCTTCCCAGTCTCAGCTCAGGCAGGCAGGGGAGAGGAAGGTATAAGAGAGAAGCAGAGCTTCACACCCCCACCCAGCCAGCCTGTGGCTCACGCCTTTAGACAGCTCACAGACCCACTCTGCAGTGGGTGACAATAAAAGCAGAGGCCCTCCAGGCCTTCCAGTCACAAGCTCCCACAGCCTCCTTTCCCAGCCTCATTCTGAGCTGGGCCCAATGAACAAACCAGGGTCCTGAGTCCATTTCTCACTTCCCTGCCCCCAAGCAGCCCATCCCCTGATGATCCTGGAAGGGACAGTCTCCCAGTCTTTAGCTTCTGCTGGAATGTTACTTCTGCTGTCTAACAACATCCTTCGTACCTCCTTTTATTTTACAGCCTATGCTTACCTCTTCCCCTTGCCTTCTTGTAGTTCTAAAGGGCTCCTGTATTTCTTCACCCAGATTGTGAAGAAAGGAAGGCAGAGGTCACAGATAAATAGGAATATGATTTGGATGAAGAAGGCAATGAAAGCGGGAAAGCCAACTCTGCCTACTGAAATGTCCCACCCCCTCTGGGGCAAGGAGCCTCATGAAACCTGTTTGCTGTACCATCATCACTCTGACTCCTGAGAGCCGATCAGCCTCAAGTCCTAGATCCTCAGGATAAAGGACTCGGATCCTATGGGGGACAGTGTTGTCCAGACACCGTCTAGACCACCCCTACTCCTATAAGCCTGAGGAAGGAGATATTGACTTGTTAAGTCTTTATGTTTTATTTTAAATTCTCTGAAAGTCAGTAGAAAAGGATGCTCTTGTAATGGTGGAGGGGCAGTTAATGACTCCTCTTCCTTCCTCACCTCTCTTCATCAAGGTCGTATGAAGCCGGAATTATGCTCCACTTCTGAGCAGTCTTTCCTGCTATCTAACTGTAACCCATCACACCACCTGTATTCTCTGGCTTAGTCTTCAACCAGGTCTCTCTGTCTGACTTTCTGCCCTGAAGCTCCAACAGTCCAAGCCTGGCTCAGGGGTTCTTCCCTCTCAAAACAAATGGGTTGTCTGTGTAAGGGGGGGAGCAGTGGCATCTGAGATCCAGACTGGACTGAGGGTGTGGGGAAGGGGGGAGGGTGGCCCCTGGGGTACCCCTGACTCACTTTTTCCAGAGCCTCATGCCCTCAGACACTGCAGGAGGTGGTGAGAGGAAATGAGCTCACACTGGCCGGCAGGCAATTCCTCTCTCCACAATGCACTGCGCTCTCCTCCCCCACCCTCTCCGCTTCCCAGAAAGTGCACTCTTCCCCCACCCTGCTGCCCCTCCCACCTCTTCCTGCACCTTGACCTGCACCCCCATCCATCTTCTCCTGCATCTCTCTCATCTTTCCTTTTCACCTCAGTTCCCCATCCCCTCTGACATCTGTATCCCATTACCTGCATCCCACCATGCTCCCCGGAGTCCACTCTATTCCTGGCACACTCTCTGGGGAATAGGGCAATAAAGTCCAACACGGGATGGAGGGTGCCCCTCACTGAGGATCCTCTTTATACTCCTCCCTTTCTAAATTCCTCTCTAAGCCCACTCAGCTTCTTTCCTTCACAAATGTTTATTGGGAGTCCTAATATACCTTGCGGTAGGAGAGTGGAGGTGGCCCCTGGGGATAGGAGGTAGGCTTGGCTCCTTCCCTTTAGGAGTCCTGGTCTTACCAATCCTGACTCTAGTGTGAGATCCCAAGAGAGGAAGGCTGCAGAAGCAGAGGAAGGCTTCCAGAAGCAAGCGGCCATGATCTTTAGAGGGTGTCATGGATGGGACAGGGTGGGGTGGGCCATGGGAAGAAAGAAGATTGTGGACAAAAGCAGGGAGGCAGGAGAAAGCAGACTCCAGCAGTGTGGCTGGAGCCAAGTGGAAGGTTCGTGGGCAGGAAGCACGGAGGGATGAGGAAGGAAATGTGGGTGGGGATGTCACCGTGGAGTGACTGGGCCTGAGGCACTTAGACTCCAGCCTAGCTTGTGGCAGGGATTTAAGCAGAGATGTGCTAGGGCCTCTGTAGCATGATGTGGGAAAGAACAGAGGTGGGTGTGGGGGGCGGCAGTAAGGAGCCAGAGGTAAGGGATCAGACGGGAGGGCCCTGCACCTGGGCAGGGGGCACCAATCATCAGAGGCCCCCGGATCTTGTTAACCAACTAAGTATTATGGAAAGGAAATGGAAGAGTCTAGAACAACTCCCAGTAGGCTCCCCTGTGGCTCAGCTGATAAAGAATCTGCCTGCAATGCAGGAGACCTGAGTTCAATCCCTGGGTCGGGAAGATCCCCTGGAGAAGGGAACGGCTACCCACTCCAGTATTCTCGCCTGGAGAATTCCATGGACTGTAAAGAGTTGGACATGACTGAGCAACTTTCATTACACTTCAGAACAACTCCAAGTTTTATGGCTCAGAGTATGAGATATTAGGTGTCTAGAGTGTTCTCAGGGAGAGGGGACATGCCAGGCGCTGGGCTAAGTAATCCTTTGTATATATTATTTCAATTCAGCCTTATAAAGGGTCTATGAAATAGGTATTATAATCTTCATTTACAGATAAGGAAACTGAGGCCCAGAGAACTTGAGCATCTTACCCGAGGCCACTCAGGATTTGAACCCAGGCATTTGGGCTCCCTACTCTAATATTCTTGCTTGGAGAATTCCATGGACAGAGGAGCCTGGTAGGCTACAGTCCATGGTGTCACAAGAGCTGGACACAACTGGGCGATTAACACACACCATTTGGGCTCAAGTCTACACACTTAACATACAGGCTGTGCTGCTGGTGGGGTAGTGATTGGCAGCTTGAACCCTGGGTCCTTCTCCCTGAAGAGAGGCCTGAGCTAGAGACATGGCTTTGGAAGTCATTCGTGGATCAGGAGTGAGGTTTGGATTCTCCAGGGACACTGCAGAGAGGAGGTGAGATGTGGAATGGGACCCGAGGAGCACCCACCTTTCAGGGCTGGCAGGAAGGAAGAGGCAGCAAGAAGGATTGAGGAGAGAGAGCTGGTGAGCAGGGGACAGGCGGGGCGGAGGCCAGAGCAGTCAGGAAGAGCATCAAGGGTGAAGAAATGGAATTGGGCCACTGAGAGAGTCAGCAGGAAGGGACAGGGGAGAGCACAGATGAGTGGGGTTGAGGCACAGCTCCAATTCCGGTGGGGGGGTGGGCACTTGAGCAGGCTTTTTGGTTGGGGAGCAGGAGCCAAGGGAGAGAGAGCCTGAGGGGGTGATAAGTGGAGTAGAGGAAAAGGAACCCAGCGTCCTGCCAGGGGAAGAACCTGCCTTCCCCAGACCCCGGTCGGGCTAGGAGAGGAGCATGGCGGGGGATGACAGGGAGTCCCCAGACCAGAGCATTCCAGGGCCAGGATCAGGCCTGGCCTAGGAGCCGTTGCGGGGTTTTATGGTGTCATCAAGGAGACCCTAACCAAGAGCACATTTAAGTTCCCATCCTGCCCACATAGTAGCTGAATGTCTTTGAAGAAAAGTACATACTCTGAGCCTTAGTTTCACCCTCTGTAGATGAAAACAATAGGCCTTCTCCACCAATCTCCAACTGAGAGCTCACATTTGATAAAGAATCAAAGCAATGAGTGGAAGACTATAGGGGTGATGACCATAGGGGTTATGGGCATAGGGGTTATAGGCGTGATGACCATACACCTGGCTACAGCTTCTGGCCTTTCCACGGAAGGGGAGAGAGCACCCCCTGGTGGAGAAGGGCAGGAGCGCAGGACCAGAAGGAAGGGCTGAAGAGAGAGCTGACCTGTTCCTCTGGCTTTCAGCCCCCAGGTTTTCTGCTTGTTCCCTTGAAGCAACTCATGCCCACCTAAATTTTCATCCCCAAGGTAGTGAGTGGCCCATAGGACCTCCCTGGTGGTCCAGTGGCTAAGACTCAGAGCTCCCAATGCAAGGGGTCCAAGTTCAATCGCTGATGGGGGAACTATTATTAATAGATCCCTCATGCCACAAATTAAGAGTCTGCATACCACAACTAAAGACCCTGCATGCTGCAATGAAGATCCTGGCACAGCCAAATAAATAAAAAATATTAATAAAAAAAAAAAAGAAGGTGGTGGCCCAGTCCAGACAAGTTCAAAGACATTTACTGAGCTCCGGCTACATGCAAACTGCTGTGTGGGGTAGCAGGGAATGGACCAGGTGATGTGCTTGTCCTCAAAGAGCTCATTTTCCAGGGAGGGCAACAAGCACAGCAAAGGTTGCTGGGATGGTGCTACAGACAGCACTGGACAAAAACAGAGGGAGGCTTCCATAATGAGGGGAGAAGGCAGGGGCCTTGTGAGGTTGCGCTTGGCTTAGACCTTGACAGGTAACAGACAGGTCTCAGGGAAAGGAGGCCTGAAGGCTTGAGAGCTGGGGAAGGGTGGGGGACCCAGCTCTGGCAGAGCCCCAGGCATCCCGGAGAAGGGACCTCAGACCTCATCAAGTCCCTTGAACGGTGTAGGGTAGGGCCTCAGTCCACTCGAGTCCATGCCAGTCCTCACCCTCATCCCTGCTGCCAGGTCCCTGAGGAATCCTGGACAAGAGGGATCCCATTATCTGAAACTCCTTGAGAAGGGAGGTACAGCCCTCTGGCCAGGCGAGGGCTGAGAGGCATTGGCAACCTGCCAAACAGCTGGGGCCCCAGTCCAGAGGTCCAGGACCTCTGACCCTGGTGGAGAGAGAGGTGGCTGCTTCCCTGGGCCGGCAGCAGGGCAAGCAAGCCACACTCTGTGAACCCTAGTATCAGGTCGGGGGTAGTCAAAAGACGCCCACCCCTGCCACTCTCAACTGGCAGCACCTCCCCCAGGGAATCATGTTGGAAAACCTATGTCATAGTTTGGCCCTGGGCTGGGGTCTCAGCCCCACAGGCTCTCCACTGCATGATACCATGCAGTTGGCCTGGTGGTGAGGACTGTGTGTGTGTGAGTGGGTGTGCAAGGCTAAGAGACAACTGATGAAGACTGTGACATCACCTAGCAGGGGCCTGAAAACGCCAAGATGGAGAGGAATGGAGTTAAAGTATGTTGAGCACCTACTATGTGTAAAGCTCTTTGCAAATATTATTTCTTTACCAACATGACTCCCCATGACAACACTATAAGGTAGGTATTATTAGCTTCACTCTATAATGAAGAAACAGGCTCAGAGAGCGTAAATAAATTGCTGAAGTCTGACGCTGAGCCCTTACTCTTTCCACCAAGCACGATACCTCTGGGAGGAGCTAGGCCAGGTTGTCCCTTTTAGCTCCAGGATGCTAAATTCATGGTTCTGGGTGAGGGCTTTTAACTGCTGCCAGCAACTGGCCTGCATCCCTGCTTCTGCCACACGCCACCTGGACCCTGCCTCACACTACCTGGCCCATGCACATCCCTGCATGGAGCAGGGTTTGCTCCACTCTCCTCCCAGTCTCTCTGCCCTTCTGGGAGGATGAGGGGTGGTGAGAAGAGGAGAGAGGAGGGGAATGTAGAAGCAGGGAAGAGATGGCGGGAGGAGAGGAACAGAGGGGAGCAGTGAAAGGAGGTGGGGAGGGGTGGCTCCCACCTCCCCCTGGAAGCTCTGGAAATCCCCGGCAGCTGCTTCCCTCTCTTCTGTCTGGCACCGAGCCAGCCTGGGGAAGGAGTGAGGGGAATTAAATGGAGAAAAAGAGGGGCAGGGCACTGACCACAGAGGGGCAAACCCCTCTGTCCTGGCACTCACTCCACCCGGCCATTCCAGCCCCTGTGAGAGATTCCAGGCATGCTCCCCTTTAAGGAAACCCTCCATGCCAAAATCCACACATACCAAACAGACACATCAGGGCGGTCCTTGCACTATAAAAGGATTCTTTGCTTTACAAGAGGGCTCCGCACATGGGAAACTTAAAATAGGAGCTTCCCCTGGGGTGGTGAAAGAAGCTCTGATTTCAGAAGCACCCCATACACCTCATGCTTCTGACACATTCAGGAAGCTGGCAACACCCACAGGGCTGGCAGGGCCGTGGCTGCCTCCAGGCGCTGACATCAGCATGGGCACCTCCACGGTTGTGTTGATCGTCAGAGTCCCCTTGTGGGGTGTCGAGGGGAGGGTGTGTCACGGTCCAGGGGACAGGCTGCCTGCTGCGCTTCTCAACAGGGCTGTTTTAGGACACCTAGAAAGGACTGGAAAGCCACCCCTCAGCACAGCTGGCAGGGATTTCACGGCAGCCCGGAGAGGACAGATATCCAAGAGTTCCCAGTGCCTCTTTGATGTCCTGACTCTCCTCCATGTTCTGTCCTCCCTTCCATAATGCCAGGGCACAGGAGAGCCAGGCTGTGCCTCTGGGAAAGGAAAGCAGCTGACCCCCAGAAGACGTACAAAAGGCGAATGGAGGAGCGCCTCAGACTGAGCTACAGGCCCATTGAGATGTGTTTAGGGTCCTCCAGGCAGAAAGCAGTGGTGTTCCCTAGCCTTAGCTCTCCTTTCTTTAAAAAAAAAGAAATGGAGATGAAATTCACATAACATAAATTTAACTATTTTAATGCGAGCAATTCAGGGGCACTTAGTCCTGTCCCCCAACCCCTGCTTTTTTGTGCTCAGAGTGGAGTTGAAGGTAGAGTCAGTAATGACAACAGCAGAGAATGATGAATCCCTGCCAGGCCTGGTGCTCCAGGGAGCTGCCACGGGCGATTTAAATTAACAGCCAAGATGCCCAGCAGGCCTGGAGACTAGACCAGCCCACAGCCCTCCCCACACATAACGCCCAGCCCAGGGAAGATGCGGAGAGCCCTTCATGACTCCTCAGAGTCTCCCTCCAACCCCCAGAACTGAGGATCACCCCATCCCCTGACTCATCACCCTCCACCCCTCCGCGCCCCTTCTCACCACCGTCACAGGCAACTCAAGAGCCCCTCTGCCACAGAGGGGAGGGGTCTCAGAGCCCAGGCCCCAGACACAGCTTTAAGCTGAGCCTGGGAGCGTGGACATGTAAAGGCACACGCAGAAACAGAAAACCTTTCCACTCCAGACCCCACCCCAAGACCTCTCACTGAGTTGTGACCAGGAAGGGAGCAAGGCAGCCCCCTCCCTCCAGCCCACCTCAGGATGCTGCCCCTCTTAGAACTGGGGACAGCAAGTCAGGATAGAGGGGCCCTCCCACCCACCTAAGGGGACAGCCCCTCTTGTCCAGGATTTACTGAGCTCTGTGGAGGGAGTGAGGTGCTCTGACCTAAGGAGGCCATCACTGGGACCCCTCTGATGGAGACTGTGTGAAAGGAAGCCACCCAGGGCCTGGCTGGGGCAGCTTGTCTATATTTGGGGGGCATGTAGACAAGCTGCCCAGCCCACCCCATCTTTTCACTGCCATGAAATGGTGGCGGCAGCTGCTGCAGCTGCTGTAACTGGGACTGGAGGGGGAGCCTGGCAGGGAGAAGCCCCTTGATGTGCAAGGGAGGAGGGGATGGTTGTATCGTGAGGTCCCACGGTGGGGAAGGGACAAGGTCGGGAGGGTCAGCGGTAGTTACATGCCCTGGGAGAGCCATCCCCACCTCTGCCACTCCTTATTATGCAGAGCTTGCTAGGATCCTGGTAGGGGCCAGGACCTTATCGAGTGGGAGGGGAGCTTCTAAACGTTCTCCTGGAGCAAGGATGGGGAGCGAGGGAGCGTGTGAGCCCTAGGTGAGCGCCTCCCTCTGTGTCAGTGGTGGGAGAGTACTCGTGTGTGCGTGTGCGTGTGCGTGTGCGCGCGCGCACCAGCTCTATGTCACACCAGCCCTATCCCCTCCCCAGAGCTCTGGCCCCGCCCGGAGCTCCAAAGCCCCAAACCCCTCCCGCCGTGTCCTTCTCAGGGCGCCCACCCTCAGTCAGTCCTCCCGCACCCCGCCCTTCCCCCCCCAGACACGCACCCGAGCCCCGGGCCCCGCACCCGCTGACCTGCTCCATGCTGTTGCCAGCTATGCAGTCCTCGCCGCGCCAGCCCGGTGGGGCGCAGTGGGCGGCGGCCCCTCCATGCGCCCAGTCAGTGGTGCCGCACCGCACCCGGCCGCCGCCGCGCGCGAGGAGCGCCCGGAGTCCGCCACTCAGGCCCCGCCCACAGGCCCCGCCCCGCCCGCCCCTCCCTCCACACCCCACCCGCGGGTAGAGGCGCCGCGCGCGCGCGCACACACACGCACACACACCTTACACACCACACACACACACACACACTCCTCACACATCCAGGGGCGCATCCCTGCCAGCTTCTCCTGTTCTGCCTGTCCTGGGGGCACTGTTAGTCCAGAGAAGATCGCCTCCTACAGAAGCCCCTCTCCTCATTTCTGAGGTTATCAGAGTCGGAAGGGCCCCACCCCTTATTTTACAGAAGCCTCGGAGGGGCTGGCCCAAGGTCACAAGCAGCTTGATGACAGAGCTGACCCCTGGCTCAGACCACTGTGATTGCCCAAGACCCGGCCAGAGAGATAGAGCCTGGACCACAGGGAGGCCCCACCCTGATGAGCAGAGGTCTGAGTCCTGTGACCCCAGGAGGTCAGGAGCTGATGGGGAGAGGCCACTCCCTATTGCCTCTCTTCACACGTGTTCTGAGGCCCTTGGGTGGGTGTGGGGAACAGGAATGGAAATTCCTGTCGCCTACCGTGTTCCCTGCCCCAGGCATGTGCCAAGCAGAAGGAGGAGCTGAACTGTTTGTCTACTGCCAAAGAAGGGTCATCTGAAGCTCCAGATGCCAGTTGGGAACCTGCATTGTGGACAGTGGAGCCACCAACTCTGGTGAAAGCCAAGGAGGTGGCAAAAAGACTGCCTCCCACACTGAGACCCTCCTACCCCATCAGGGGTGGCTCATGACTGCCTGCTGCCCCTCTGTCCTGCCCCTGTGAGGGCAGGGCCACACCAAGGGGTTATCACATGCGCAGGCATGTGAGAGGCAGGCATGCTGCCCAGGACAGGAGTGTGGAGTCCCGGGTGGACAGGGGTGGGAATTAATCTGCCCTGAGGTGGGCAGTGGGGCTGGGGCATTGGTGTCCAGGGGCTGGTTGTCCAACACCCCTGGGCCAGTGCCGGGAGGCATGAAGGGGATTGCAGGCTTCCCACTGCACCCTGGCCTCTTTGTTAGCACCAGGGGGTGAGGGAGCAGAGGGCTGGAAGCTGAGATGGGGAGAGTTAAGATCTTCAGTGGGCCCAGACAAAGGGGGCTTTATAGGCCGGGTGTAGGGGGCATGCTAGGGGGAGGAATTCAGGAATGCAGGCTGGGGAGGCCCTGAGCCCCCCGGGCAGCCCAGTTTGGGGCTGGGGTTGGACTCCCCCTGCCCTCCCATGCTTTGGCCCTGCAGAGCATTTGCTGCTTTGCTCCTGGGACTGCAGCCAGGAGTCCCGGCAGAACTTCATCCCCAGCCACCCCTCCTTTTGGGGACCTGGGGGGCACTACCCACACACTCCCAGTCTGCCCCACCCAGCTGGCAGCAGACTCTCTTGGCTTCCCAGCCGTGCCCTCTCAGCGGCCTCGTGGCCCTGTCTGCTACCACAGTGAGTGCCCTGCCGGCTGCCAGGGGAAGGGAGGGACAGACTTGGTGAGGTCACAAGGCTATGGGGTCAATGAGGCCCTTTGTCCCTTCAAATGGAGTCTGTCTTGGGATAAAGAGATGGGAGACAGAGAAGCATACTGCCCGGATCCTGATCTGGCCTCTCCCAGGCTGTGGTGGAGCTGGGCTCTAGGCTGTGGAAGGCAGGCTCCATTCTTCCCAGAGCCCTCTGGTTCTCTTTCAGGCCTGGAGTAGCCACTGGAAGTAAAAACTGCGAGGTGGAGGAGATGGCCCTTCGGCAGCAACTGCCCATGCTGGCCTCTGAAACAACTGTTGCTTGGCCAGGCCTAAGTTCTGGGCTTGGGCTTTGCAAGGTTGAGAACTGTCTGTCCCCTAAGATGCTGATCTGGCCCTAAAGAGTGGACTTCTACTGGCCAAAGTCATGGTGTCTAGATTGCTAGACACCAAAGCTATTTTATCAATGCACCCTGAGCACTACAGGAAGCTTCACAGAGAATCCCAGTGCACAGAAGGGAAGGGATGATACTGCTCAGCTGTCTCTGCCCCAGCCTGCGAGGTCCACATGTGCAGGCCTCCCTGTTGTCTGGCAGGCTGGATCTCTGACAAGCTCCTACTGATTCCTGATTCTACACTGGACATGGTTCAGAACCTTCAACAACAGCAGTACCTCAGGGCGGGGCGGTGGATGGGGATCGGGGCCTAACTGAGGTTGTCTTATTTTATCTGCTTCATAAGATTAAGAAGAGAACAGTCTTATCTCTTGAAGAGTGTCTTGGGCCAAAACCTCCTTTTAGGGGGTAAAAAAAAATGTCCAAGTCTGGTCAGTGCCCTCCTTTCCATCTCATTGAGAAGTCAGGCTCAGGGGAAGCAGACCGAGATTCCAGTCCCGGGGCTGCTCTTCAGCAGCCCTGTGATCTTGAGCAGGTAATCTCGCCTCTCTGAGCTCCAGTTTCCACATCATGGGGTCGATGAAAGATTACATGAGATGGGAGTATAAAATGCCCGGTCCCCTGAAGGCCCCATAAATGATCAATAAAAGTTAAGTACCGTCTACAAAGAGCTGAATGAATTTATCTCATGTCAATTATTATTAGCCTTAGTTCAGCCAGTGACAATTTTTGACCTTGTTCCCAAGTTCTGGGAGGCCAAATGCTGTCTACAACCAGGCGCTCCTTTTGAAGGTGGCACCTGCCTTCAGCTGCGGTTTCCAGCCTGGTGCTGATCCCTGCCCCCTAGCCTCCTTCTCTTTGCCTCAGCAGCCTCCAGGGCTCCCTGGGGAGCAGAAGGAGTGGAAAGGGAACTGAGAGTCACCAGGTAAGGCAGACCATCCCCGGGTGCCAGGGGCCTGAGACGAGAGGAAGGAGGAGGAGTACCCAGGAGAGAGCAGGCGATGAGAGGGAAGGGGGGCGGGGGCGCGGGGCTAGGGGCCTCGCTCCTCCACCTGCTGCTCTGCAAACAAAGCCAAGAATGATGCAATCGTGGCCTGGTGCAGCTGAGGCTACAAGGCCCTGAGAGGGAAAAGTTGGGGGCGAGGGGAGAGCAGGAGCAGCAGGGCAGATGCAAGGGCCCTATGGATGCTGGACTCTGGTTCCCTGCCCAACATGTGACTCCTTCCTGTGGCTCCTGGCTGCCTCCTGAAGCCCCACACCCAGGGTCAGACTCCGCCCCAAAGAGTCACAGCTGCCTTCAATGCAGGAGGCAGACATGATGCAACAAGGACATCAGCCCACAAGGGGCGGGAGATGACAAGAGCCCCAGACACCAAGCTGACTTGGAAGCCCCCACTGGGCCCTTCACCAGCAGGCCTGGGGCTGCAAGTCTCAGGGTCCCCTTCCTACCTAGAGACAAAGGGCAGAATCCTCCAGAGAATGTGGGACGGGAAGAATCTCACCCAGGAGAATCTCACCCAGGCCCTGCACAAAGTAGTACATGTTTATAGAATTAAAGAAAAACCCAAGGCAGACAGTGATCCAGGTCTGGGTCCCCAGTGCCAGAAGACCCTGGGGCTTGGCATCCCCCTGGGGCAGTTGTACCATCAGCAACCATCAAGCCAGTGGGGGTGGGGGTGGGGTGGGAGGGTGCCTCCCCAACCTCGCTGGGTGTCTGCCTCAGCTCCCCACTGTGTTGGGAGCCAAGAGAACAAAGTTTCCCCCTCTTCCACCTGGAGAAAAGGGGCTTGTCCCATCCTCCAGGGCCATGGGGAGGATGGGTCACTGGCCAGGGTCCCCAAGGGGACAGTGCATATTAAATGGGGGCAGCAGAAGAGGATTGCTGAAACTGTGTTCAGGATATCTTAGCCCAACCTCCCCCCACCATCGCCCGGACCCAAGGGGACAGCTGGGTGGCCTAGCCCAGAGCAGCCACTAGGTGGCAGGAAAAGCCCAACAACTCAGCCAGCTCCACCTGCTCCCACCACCTGCTCCCACCACGATCCCCAGAGTCCTACCCACCCACAACCTCCTCTCCCCTCTCCTCCCTCCAGCCCATCCCTCACTGCGCCTCCT
Source organism: Budorcas taxicolor (assembly GCF_023091745.1). Classification (NCBI taxonomy): domain Eukaryota; kingdom Metazoa; phylum Chordata; class Mammalia; order Artiodactyla; family Bovidae; genus Budorcas; species Budorcas taxicolor. Next base: position 38,760,849 of record NC_068928.1, on the reverse strand, counting down.
GCCTCCCATGATGGGGCCCCTGAAGTCTTTTCATTCTTCCTTTTTGCCTTTGGGAAGGGGAAATGCTACTAATAGCAATGATAATAATTAGTGCCCGTGATTGTTTGAGTGCTGAAGGGGTCCCAGGCATTTCACATGCATTATCTCATGTACTCACACATGAGGTAAGTAAAAAAAAAACAAAACACCTCTCTCTCTTTTCAAGAGGAGACAGAGAAAGCATAAATAGATGGCTCTCAAACCCAGGGTCCTGACTTGGGAGTGTTATCTAGCGGGTGTAGGCATGGGGAGGAGGGGAAGGACCCCTCAGATGCATCTGAGCTGTGTCCTTACCACCCCCGCTCCCCTCCCCCACCTCTCGAGATTCTAGGAAGGTGCCTTAGTCTTGGGGTGAGTGTCTGAAAACTTTACACAAGTGATTCAGGCTCACAAAAACCCCTCCCTGGCTGAGAACCACGGCACCCTCAGCCCCTGGCTCTGCTCCAGGCTCCACAGGGCACTCTGGGCTCTCCCCTTGCATTCACATGGCAGTGTGACTGCATCCCATTCAGGCCCAAAGGTAATCCCAGCCCAGAGGGCCTTTCCCCACTGCTGCTTCCACTTCCAGCCTGGCTGCCTTTGGCCTGCTCCAGGGTTTTCACGCATTCACGGGGCATCTCAGCATGCTGGCACACCACCAGGTTGTGGGGTGGAGGACAAGTTGACGATGAACAAGACACAAAACACTCATTCGATGTGTTTCATTTGTCTAAAGCTGTCCTCCCATCACTTCTACGTATGGTGTCCCATTTAAAAAATAGCCTGATATCCAGAAGATAAGGATATCCATCTCTACTGCTGTTTTTGTCACATTAGGACATTGGAAAAGGTGGCAGTTACAGGGAAGGGGCACCAGGAGATGACACCCAATCCACAGTGAAACTTCTTGAAATCTTCTTTAACTCTGCCAGTCTCTCAAACAAGATAGCTGCTGCCCGATGCCCCTGCTCCATTCCACATCTTCTAAACTCCCTCAGGCTCAGCTGTGAACCTTCTCATACTTACTTTTTTAAGGATAAATCTAACAAGCCTCTCCTATTTTCCTGCTCATCCCATCACCCCTCATGATTGACAGAATAAAGGCCCAGAAACAAAGCCATATTTCTCAGAAGGGGGGAGGGAGAAAGCCAGGGATGAGATGAGAAGCCTGTGTGAAGGGCACCAGAGGAATTCCCTGGTGGTCCAGTGGTTAAGAATCCACCTCCCAATGCAGAGGACACAGGTTTGATCCCTTATAGGGAAACTTTTATATGAAAAGCCAAAAAGTTATGACACTGAAAGATGAACTTGCCAGGTTGGTAGGTGCCCAATTTGCTACCACAAAAGAGTGCAGAAATAGCTCCAGAAAGAATGAAGAGGCTGAGCCAAAGTGAAAACAAAGCCCGGTTGTGGATGTGACTGGTGATAGAAGTAAAGTCCAATGCTGTCAAGAACAATATTGTGTAGGATTCTGAAATGTTAGGTCCATGAATCAAGGTAAATTGGAAGTGGTCAAACAGGAGATGTCAAGAGTGAACATTGACATTTTGGAATCAGAGAACTAAAATGGACCAGAAAGGGCGAATTTAATTCAGATGACCATTACATCTACTACTGTGGACAAGAATGCCTTAGAAGAAACAGAGTAGCCCTCATAGTGAACAGAAGAGTCTGAAATGAAGTACTGGGCGCAATCTCAAAAATGACAGAATGATCTCTGTTCATTTCCAAGGCAAACCATTCAATATCACAGTAACACAAGTCTATGCCCCAACCACTAATGTCGAAGAAGCTGAAGCTGAATGGTTCTATGAAGACCTACAAGACCTTGTAGAACTCACGCCAAAAAAAGCTGTCCTTTCCATCACAGGGGACTGGAATGCAAAAGTAGGAAGTCAAGAGATACCTGGAGTAACAGGTAAGTTTGGCCTTGGAGTACGAAATGAAGCAAGGCAAAGGCTAACAGGGTTTTGACAAGAGAATGCACTGGTCATAGCAAACACCCTCTTCCAACAACATGAGACAACTCCCTACATGGATATCACCAGATGGTCAACACCGAGATCAGATTGATTATATTCTTTGAAGCCGAAGATGGAGAAGCTCTATACAGTCAGCAAAAACAAGACCAGGGGCTGCTTGTGGCTCACATCATGAACTCCTTATTGCAAAATACAGACACAAATTGAAGACAGTAGGGAAAATCACTAGACCATTCAAGTATGACCTAAATCAAATCCCTTATGATTATACAGTGGAAATCACAAATAGATTCAAGGGATTAGATGTAATAGAGTGCCTGAAGAACTATGGATGGAGGTTTGTGACATTGTACAGCAGGCAGTGATCAAAACCATCCCCAAGAAAAAGAAATGCAAAAGGACAAAATGATTGTCTGAGGAAGACTTACAAATAGCTGAGAAAAGAAAAAAAGTGAAAGGCAAAGAAGAAAAGGAAAGATGTGTGTGTATCAGTTGCTCAGTCGTGTCTGACTCTTGCGACCCCATGGGCTGTATGTAGCCCACCAGGCTCCTCTGTCCAAGGGATTCTCCAGGCAAGATATACCCATCTGAATACAGAATTCCAAAGAATAGCAAGGAGAGATAAGAAAGTCTTCCTAAGTGATCAATGCAAAGAAATAGAAGAAAACAATAGAATGGGAAAGACTAGAGATCTCTTCAAGAAAATTAGAGATACCAAGGGAACATATCATGCAAAGATGGGCACAATAAAAGACAGAAATGGTAAGGACCTAACAGAAGCAGAAGATATTAAGAAGAGGTGGCAAGAATACACAGAAGTATACAGAAGAGATTTTAACGACCCAGATAACCACGATGGTGTGAGCACTCACCTAGAGCCAGATATCCTGGAATGTGAAGTCAAGTAGGCCTTAGGAAGCATCACTACAAACAAAGATAGTGGGGGTGATGGGATTCCAGTTGAGCTATTTCAAATCCTAAAAGATGATGCTGTTAAAATGCTGCACACAACATGCCAGCAAATTTGGAAAACTCAGCAGTGGCCACAGGACTGCAAAAGGTGTTTTCATTCCAGTCCCCAAAAAAGGCAATGTCAAAGAATGTTCAAACTACCACACAATTGCACTCATCTCACACACTAGCAAAGTAATGCTCAAAATTCTTCAAGCTAGGCTTCAACAGTACATGAACCCAGAACTTCAGAAGTTCGAGCTGGATTTAGAAAAGGCAGAGGGAACCAGAGATCAAATTGCCAACATCCACTGGATCATCGAAAAAAGAGAGAGTTTCAGAAAAACATCTGCTTCATTGACTACACTAAAGCCTTTGACTGTGTGGATCACAACAAACTGGAAAATTCTTAAAGAGATGGGAATTTCAGACCACCACCTTACCTGCCTTCCGATAAATCTGTATGCAGGTCAAGAAGCAATAGTTAGAACTGGACATGGAACAACAGACTGGTTCCAAATGGGGAAAGGAGTGTGTCAATGCTGTGTACTGTCACCCTGCTTATTTAACTTATGTGCAGAGCACATCATGAGAAATGCCAGAATGGATGAAGCACGAGCTGGAATCAAGATTGCAGGGAGAAATATCCATAACCTCAGATATGCAGATGATACCACCCTTATGGCAGAAAGTGAAGAGGAACTAAAGAGCCTCTTAATGAAAGTGAAAGAGGAGAGTGAAGAAGTTGGTTAAAACTCAACATTCAAAAACCAAAGATCTTGGCATCACCTCATGGCAGATAGATTGGGAAACAATGGAAACAGTGACAGACTTTATTTTCTCGGGCTCCAAAATCACTGCAGATGGTGACTGCAGCCATGAAATTATAAGATGCTTACTTCTGGGAAGAAAAGCTATGACCAACCTAGACAGCATATTAAAAAGCAGAGACATTACTTAACCGACAAAGATCTGTATAGTCAAGGCTATGGTTTTTCCAGTAGTCATGTATGGATGTGAGAGCTGGACTATAAGAAAGCTGAGTGCTGAAGAATTGATGATTTTGAACTGTGGTGTTGCACAAGATTCTTGAGGGTCCCTTGGACAGCAAGGAGATCTAACCAGTCCATCCTAAATGAAATCAGTCCTGAATATTCATTGGCAGGACTGATGCTGAAGTTGAAGCTCCAATGCTTCGGCCACCTGATGTGAACAATTGGCTCATTGAAAAAGACCCTGATACTGGGAAAGATCAAAGGCAGGAGGAGAAGGGGATGACAGAGGATGAGATGGTTGGATGGCATCACCGACTCCATGGACATGAGTTTGAGCAAGCTCCAGGAGTTGGTGATGGACAGGGAAGCTTGGTGTGTTGCAGTCCATGGGGTCGCAAAGGGTCAGACATGGCTGACTAAGGGGAACTAGGATCCCATGTGCTGTTGGGCCACTAAACCCGTGCAACATAACTACTGAGTCCATGCACTGCCACAGAGACCCACTGCAGTCAAAGTTTTTTTAAATGGAATAAAACTAAAAAAATGAGGTGTCTGAGCTGAGCTGTATAACTGCAGGCTTTCTTATCCAGTAGGGGCCAGTGGGTGGTTCAGTGCAACCTCTGGTCACTGGACAAAGCCTGCTGACCCTACATTGGCAGCATCTTCCAACTAAAGGGCAGCACCTTTGTCATTCTCTCTGACACCACTGACATGAGGAAGCGGTCCACATCCCCCTTGAAATATCTTACATTACAGCTACATCACTTAATCCATGCTTACTCCACCCACCAAAAGTCCAGTCCCTTCCTTAAAATTCTCAAGAAGCCTGACAATGAGGGTCTAAACCCCTAACCCCCATGACTCCATATAACCAAATTGTCCTATGCAAACGATGAAAATACAGGTTCAAGGCTGGCTGACTAGGAAAACGAGGCTGCACTCCTGGGAGGGGGGCTGATCTCACCTTTCCTCAAGCACCACCACCTTGGCACTGTGCCAGCCCGGAGGCAGGGAGACAGCTGAATAGAACACAGGTTCTGTCCTTCACAAAACAGATTATAGTCAAGTAACTGCAGACACATGAACAAATATTTTAACACAGAAAGGAGCATTTGTTTGGCTGAGAGTGGCTGGTGAAAATTCCAGAGGTGACTGGAGGGAAATCCTTGAAGGACAGCAGTGCTTCGGGTGAAGAGGGTAAGAAGTAATGGTCCTCCAGGTAGACAAGATAGCATGAGGGAAGATGGAGTGTCAGGAGAAGAGATGCCATGATCTGGGAACTTCAAGTCATGCATTGTGACCAAGTGCATCCAGTGTGGCGGGAGCAGCAGAAATGGCCTTGAACATTAGGTTGAGGAGTTAAGGTTTTCGTATCTAGTTTAAAAGTCATCAGTGATTTAGGGAAGTGACTTAAGCACATCTTTATTCTGGAAGGACTGGAGAGGGGAAACAGGAAGCAGGAAGAGCAGTTGGGAAGCTGCTGAAATCATCCAGGTGAAAAAGGGGAAGGGCCTGAACTAGGGCATGGCAACAGAGGAGGGATGCATGACAGGTCGTAGCTTCAGTGGGCATTGTGAACAGAGTAAAACTGCAGTCAAAATTCCTCCTGAGAACCTCTGGGGAAGGGGCTCCATTAAAGATTAATGATAACTCGGTTTTTAGTACTTCTTCAGAGCTGCAGTCAACTCTCGTGCCTTTGGCTGAGCACCAGAAGAATACGGTTGGTCTTCAGAATCTGTATGACACAAGATGCACTCTAAGAGACTGGAGAGGAACCAAAACAGAAAATTCACTTTTCCCATCTCACCCTCAACCGGGGGACACAGATGTGATGGAGGAGGAACTCTCCTGCAGTTTCTGTCGTGTGCTTATAACTGAATTCAAGTAGGTTAGGAATAGGCATGGTAAGACACAGCTGCGGTGAGATGGAATGAAAGCAGAAGCTGAAAGCAGACAGGAAACAGGAATTGAAGGAGGTGGTTTCAGGTTCTGGGGGTGAGGAGGGAGGGAAGGGACTATTTTATTTGGGGCTCCCTCTTTGCAAAAGAATACCTTTTCTTCTATGGCTTTATCACTCAAGCCAGAGAGGACTAGTACCTCTTTCCCAACAAACCTCACACATCGTCACTAATATGAACAGTGTTGATTTGAAATGATGAAAACCTATGTCTTCACTTTCAAGAAATGCCCACTAACACTCTTGACTGTTGGTGTTGGCAGAGATCCTTATGATCGACAAACTATCCAAATGGGGGACATTAGAGCACTGGAATTACTGATTCCGTATTAGGTCCATATTAGGATTAAACAATGTCTTAGCGATGTTAATAGCCATTCTGTGAAGGCATGAACTCCTGATGAAAATTCTCTTCCCTTTTGGAAGAAAAAATGCTCCAAACTATGAAGCAAGAGGAACATTACAAAGGAAGATGCTTAACATGGACCTGTGACTTGGGAGTGAGCTGAGTGGGGCCAGCGGGGATCCTGAAACTCCTTCCTAATCAACCCTAAGACAATGCCACGGCTGAGAACCAGGGTTTCAGCTCACTTGAGTGTGCTTTCCATGCTGAGGATGCAGAGAAACTGCAGAAAACTCTCCAAAATGTGCCAAGGTTAGTGCACCAACCTTCCAAGTGGGGGACCTGGAGACAGACTGGGTGAGAAAGTTAAGAGGGAAGATTTGAGTGGCTCCAAGTAGCCACAATCATAAACATTTCTAGTCCTTTCCTCTCCAAAGAGGACCACTCAAGAGGGAGTAGGCTAGAAAGACAGGAGGGACACAGGTTAAACTCATGAAAAACCTTGCCTGCCAGTCTAGATATAAACTAGGAATGACCAGTATGGTATGCAATATGAACTCTCCCAAAATAGAGCAGAAAGGCCCAGAAAGCTCTCTGGAATTCTCCTGCACTTTCTAGGGAAGGAGAAAGCAGCTATGAGCAATGGCCATCAGCCTCAAGAATTTTCCAGTCTCTCTGATTCTGACAAGACCACTTCTGGATGTGATCTGTTTAGCTGACATCACAGGGATTCCCCGAGTGCCAGGGTGGGCCATCTGACCCTAAGTGGATCGTTATGGTGTGAGGAGTCATGAGATGAGAGAGGGACTGAGAAACAACCACCCAAATAACATGAAACAATTTCTAAACATTTTTATTTCAAATCTCTTTTCACCCCTTCCGCAAAAAAACATGGGTCAGTACAGCAATCATAAAAAGGAGATACAAACACAAGAGTCAAATGTCTCCCGCACTGACACTTTACAAAAAACTGGGAATTGTACATGGGTTTTCCAAACAGGACCTGCAGCAGCTACTAATGTCCCTTTACAAGAGTCAAACATGCCTATTAATACAGTATATACAGACACCCCATTCTGGAACTAACCTACAGGGACATCCCAACACCCCCCGTCTATCCCCAGAAAAATACCAAAACACATCCAAAGTGCATTTGTTTTGTTTATATCAAAACATCTTTCCCTTTCCCCACCCCACCCTCAGACCCTCCCACCCCATTTAAGATTGGCCTGCAAGTCTATTTTAACCATTTAGTAATTTTTTATAGTTTATGAAAATAAATTATACAGCAAATATTTTAATAAATTAAGCACAAAAGGTTGAGGAAAGGAGAAAAACTAAATGGGAAGACAAAAGCCAGGCTGCGCTTTGGCTTGGAGGAGGGTGGGGTGGCAGAAGAGGACGGAAGCGGTTGCAGGGGGATGTGGCTCCCCTTCTGGTGAAGAACTGGCAACCACCCCGAGCCCAGATTGACACCCCTCTTCATTGAGTTCCTTAGAAACAACCAAAAAATGTACAGCAGTGGCTGTGCCACGGGCAGCACCAGTTTGGGCATTCCAACAGGCCTGCCCACAGAGCGGTGCCTGGATTATGCTTGTCCCTTGGAAAAGGTTCTGGGCCTAACAGTGAGGGGCAGGTCCCTGTTCAAGGGAGCACCAGGGATGTAGTAGTCAGACCAGCCTTCCCGCTCCACCGGAGCTGAGCAGGGGGCTTAGGATGCAGCTTGTTGCGGGGCTGTGTGGTTTGTGATCTCCTGGGTTCTGACCAGAAGTGCCCTAAGTTCAATCACACTCCATCTCCAGGAGCAACTAGGATCGCAGTCCAGCTGCGAGCAGACATTCACTGCCCTGACTGGCTGCTGTTTGCCTGGCCCTCTCAGCATTTTGAAAGAGAGGGTAGAAGGGGGGAGGAAGCAATTCCAGGTACCCTCTTAAGAAGATGAAATGGGCGTGGAGGCATGTCACAGACTCAGCATGCAGGACTGGCTTCCTGGGAGGGGGACCAGAGCGGGAAGGAATGGGAGAAGGGGCAGAGATGGGAAACAGGAATTCAGGGGCACCTACCAGGAAGGTCAAGAAGCATGAAAAAGACAAAGACAGTATGGAATCTGCATGTAAAGAAAGGTCTTTCCCTGGCAGATTATAGAGAATTGGTAATTTAAATATAGTTCCTTACTCTATTTTTCTAACTGCAGCATCTGAGTCCCCAGTGCCTCTGTCCCTATGCTCCAACTCTTACCTCACACCTTCCAAGGCTTCACTCTTATCTTCTCAAGGCCTCCTGCCATTTTGTGCTGAGCATGAAGACTTCAATGTCAAAACAGGATAGGTCGCGGGGACTGGCAGATTTGACTTTGCCTTCTTGAGCTGTGTGGCCCAATAATCCTATAGCTATCATGGGGGGAGGGGGGCACGCTTTTTTTTTTCTTTTTCTTTTTTAATAAAAAAGGTTTTACTCCCCAGGAGCAAATAAATCATTTTGAACTACTGATAAACACTGCTGCAGTGAAAAGAAAGATGGCTCCATGTATGCAATAGCACAAATTCCGCGTAAGAACAGCTGTGTCGACAATTAGAGCTAAAAATCACTTCTCCACTTCCCCCTTTCCCATGAACCAAACCAAGAGGATTCCCATAGGGAAAATGTCTAACTCAAAAGCTCCTCCCTTAGGGACAGGGGCATGTCATTCTCTTAGAAGTGGACAACAAAAGCAGGTCTCCCCTCAGTGGAGATGCTCTCCACACCCCCATTAGTGGCAAGACTTCTGCAAATAAAGACACACACACACACACACACACACACACACACACACACACACACACAGACTTTCAGACCTCCTTCCAGCAGCCACAGAGCTGTACATCCCAGTGCTGAGGCCTCTAACTTCAGGGCTCAACCCCTAGGGAGAGGTGGGAGGGCAGCTGGGAATCTAACCTAGGGGGCAAGTTCCTCCAATCGCCATTTCCCTAGCAGGGTCAAGGGTTTCAAGCAGGCCACGTTCTTCTGGGTCGCAGGGTGAGGGCTTCAAGGCTGGCACCCAGCTTTGCTATAGTCTCTCCCCCTGGATCTGGGAAGACCAAACCACCCTGCCTCTCGCCAGTTCTTGCTGGAAGCGTAGGGGCTCTGTGGCCATCCCCACGTCACTCCCAACCTTAATAAGGGGCTTGTGGAATCAGCCCCAGACACAAGCATGGAAGCAGAAGAAACTGGTGACGGGCTCCCCACCACACCTCTGCCCTCACGAGGCTGGGAGCTACCACCCAGGGCTGGCTTTCCAGGGTGTCACACTCACTGTATCTAGGCACAGGCAGGCAACCAGGCCAAGGTCATCACCAACTGTCCCTAAGACCTAGTCGTCACCTATTTATCTAGTCCCACACCAAAGACCCCATACCTCCTCACTCCTGTGTGACCACAGCACACAAAATTCAAGTAATAGCAAGTTGTAGCAGTAACTGTCACTAGATCACAGTGGTCCACACTTGTCCTGAGGAAGGTTACAGTAGATCAGTCATAAACAAGCGAAGGTTAAACGGGCAGATCCGAGGTACTGACATCACCTAGCCACAATCAATGACGGGTCCCTAGAAGTGAGAGCCTTTTCCAGTCTGTGACTTGAGAATATAACAACCAAAAAGGAACGAGTTCCTTCTGCAGACTGCTTTTCAATTAGCACTACACAGAACTGGGAGAGGGCCGGGGGTACGGCCAGCGGGTGAAGGGGAGGTGCTGACGACAGCCAGCTGCTCCTGCTCCCTCTCCCTGTTGACTCTGACCGGGCTGGTGCCCTTCCTCCTCACCTCTGGATGGAGCCTGTCTCCTCTGGCACACTTCTGTTCTGTAGCCACGCTACTGAGGAAGAAGTAGGGTAGCGCCTGGGCTGTGACTCACGCACAGACAGATCACAGACACAGTCAACACTACCCTTCCCGGCAGGAGAAAGGATGGTGGTTGAGGGTGGGTCACGCCTCTTCAGCTGGTTTGGTTTTGTACCTGAGAGTGCAGATTCTCCAGTGGAAACCGCTGGTACCACAAGGAGTCCAGGGCTCTGCCTCCCTCCCTCTGGCTATGCTGAGAGCAGTGAAGCCCCAGCCACGGGCAGGGGCAGGGGCAGGGGCCCCTGGCTGACTTCTGGCTCTGGGCTCCACCTTGCCATCATAACCCCTCAGCATTCACGTCTACCTGGTGACCAGAAGTCTTGGTCTAGCCCACAGCACAGGAAAAGGACTCTTTGATGCCACTGCTCTACCTTGGGGCTGTGCACTGCTCAGTACACGCTGTGCAGAAGCCTGCTTCTGTGCTCTTGTTCCTGCACTTCTCAGTGTCCTCCCCTCACCTAAAAACCAAAGTCTCACAGCCCCAGAGCTTTCCTAGACCATCTGGCCTAGCATGATCTTACCCACTCTGAATTTCTTTAGAGCCAGCCCTTGATTCTCCTTTGCTGCGCTGAGTCATTCTCCAAATGTGGCCGTCACCTAAAAGCTCCCTTAGGCCAGATAATATGTCTTCCACCTCTTGTGTTTTCCACAGTAGCTAGCCTAGAGCCAGGCAAATACACACTAAAATGTAATTTTTTAAAAAAAGATTTCAGGTAGCTGCAAAACAGCCACTTGAGGATCTCAGTAGATTCCAGTCAGTAGGCTTTTGGTGGGTGGCACTTTCTGCAAGATGGCAAGTTTATCTGCACATTCAAGAGGTTAAGACCCACTGGTTAAGCCAATTCCTGGGATCACTATCTTAACTGGTTGGTAATACTACCACGACAGCCAAAGAGAGAAGAGGTGCCACACAGCAAAGCAGAGGTGGGCTGTGTTTATGCTACAAAGCTCATTTTGTGCGTTACCTCTTGACAGCCAGGTAACAATGCAAGTTTCCACCCTATTCAGCTAAGAGGAGAAATGGTCATTCCACGCAGGACGTAAGGCAGAAGGTCAATGTTTCCAGGTGAGGCAGTCCTGTAAATTACCAAAACACTGGGGCCTCACCCTAAACCATCAGGAAACCACAAACCTGACATTATTTATCTCACTAGATGAGGCAGGTATAAACACAGGGGAACCAAAAGAGGCAGTCTACTGGAACACTTACTGCAAAAGAGTAATAAAGATCAAACAGCTCAATTTTCACATCTTAATAACAAACCTCTCCCCAGAGTAACTCTACAGAAAAGCAAACTCATACTGGTATGTGATTTGACAATGGCCCAGTTCGGAAAAGCACTGCCATTTTTTCTCCCTCTTCCTCTACTTCCATCTGGAAAAGAGGCAACTCTCCAATCAGCATCTGACAGACTTCCCAATGAAAGGAGGGCAAAACAAGATCTAACTCAGGAAAATGTCTGAGTTGCTAGAAAGAACTCAGGAAAATAAAGAAGCCTTTGCTACCTCCCGTTTCAGACCAACGTAAGAAGATGAGCTGTAATGCTCTCTTCCCTCTCACTAACCTCAAACATCCCATTAAAGCTGAGCCATGAGCGAGCTTTCTCTAGGAAGAGCACAATAGTTTCCTTTCTCACCTTCCTCCAGATTCCCTCTTACTAGCTGACAGACATATGGAGGCAAGGAACACTGACTCCTAAGTCATGGGAACCGTTTGCCATTAAGAATGTGGAAGCACGCTCCATTAACGGCAGCAGCCCGCAACTGGAGCTCTGAACTGCTCAGGTGATGAAAATACTACCGCCTTGACAGCTGGTAGAAGCAACAGGAATGATGTTACCATGACCAGAGTGAAATGAAGTTATCTCGAGGGAAGGGGCTGAGGGGAGAGGAACAGGGCTAACGTGAAGTCATAGAAATCAGTAGAACAGAATGAATACAGCTTCTATGAGAGGTGATTCTGAAATTAGGTTCCTAAACCTTAGAAGGAAGGTATATGAGGAGTCACTACTTCCCCAGTGGGGCCATGTGCCAGGTTTTGTCCAGCATCTTCTATTTAAGACTCTCTACTTTCCTTTCTTTCCTGCTCCTGCTAAAGCTACCCATGCTTACAGAGAAGCAGGTTCTCCTCAATCAGAAACTCCCAACTTGATCTGCACTCTGACTCCTTCTTTCCCCTTCTTCAAGGTCAATGTGAAGGCTGGAATTCTGCCTTTGGCACCAGCTGAATGACCATCACTGGCAACCCGCTCTCCTCTCCTTCCCTCCCCCAGACCTGCTCACCCTCAGCACCACTTCCAATCCAATGGGCACAAACCCCAGTTGCCTTTAGGGTGAATCTTCTGTACTGAGAAATGCAAATTTACAAAACAAAACTTCTGAAAAAGGAACAGTGTTGAGACTTCTTCCGGTTTTCCGGGGAGTTCATCCAGCTCCAGGAGCACAGCGCTGGATGTGACACGGTGAAGCCCTGCTCAGAGTTCGCTGGTGTGCTTCATCCAAGCCCCAGGGTGGTGAGGGGAACCAGTCTCTTGCACAGAGGATCCCAATCCTTCCTACTCCCTCCTGTTTTCCTCACTCTCCTTTTCATGGTAGCTTCATTTGGTTCTTTGAAACTGGAGCTTGGCAACCAAATGCCTAGGTTAAAAAAGGGGAAAATCAGAGAGGCTCAATACAGTGGAATCAAAACGGAGTCAAAGGACAGCCTCTGGAGGTAGAGAAGTACAGCTCAAAGGGAGAATGGAGCCTGGAAAGCCAAGCGCTTCCACAAACACTGCAGGTTGCTGGGGATGCAGTGTGGCCTTTGTCATGGAGACCTGAGCAGCCTACAGCCTGGTTCCCAAAGGTCCTAAAGTGACAAAGAAAGATGCCCCTCACACCGCTTCCCTTCTCTCTTTCCCTTTCCCCTTTATTTTCCATTCACTTTCCCCTCTGCTTCTCCCCTAAGGCCCACCTGCTCTAGGGACCAAAAAGGGAACTGAGTCCCTGGAGGAATCCCTGGCGAGTCAGGCCAGAGACAGCTGCAAGCCTGCAGCTTCTGGCCAGTGAAGAGGGCTGACATATCATCACAAAGGCCAGTGCGCCGTCAACCTTCTGATTCAAGAAGGGCACTGTGCCAGCTGTCACTCTGTCCCAAAACTGCAAGCGCCCTGGCAAGAAATTCTCCAGGAAACAGCAGGCACAGACCAAGTAGCCACAAAGAACTCTGAAATTAAAACAAGTCTGACCAACGAGAAATCATAATGGCCAAATTTCATATCTTAAAAGGCCTTTCCCTTGGGAAGTGTTCCCAAGAGAACTTCCCTGTTTTTTCAAGGGGTCCTCAGAGCAAGCACAGCAGGGTGCTTATTCTCTGCTATAAGCAACAATCCCAGTGTCACAGCAAAAAAGAGACCCCGGGAGTTCGGTGCAATCCTCTACTAATACATGACTGCCCCTCCACGCTCATGACCAATGGCCAGCCCCAGCCTATGCCTGATCATATCAGGGCTTTTGTACTTAGAGGATCTCTTGCCTAGAATGCCTGCTCCCAGGTCCTCTCACAGTTAACTCCTTGATACTCACATCTCAGCTAAAATGTCACCTCCTCACAAGAGCCTTCCCCGATCATTCAAACTTAAGTATGAATGACATGTTACCACTAACCACTGAACTTCACCCAATTTAATTTCCCTCACAACATGTACAGTCTACTGAAACTAGCCTATTCACTTACTCACTGTTGCTATCTCTTCCTAAGAACTGCAGTTCTGTGAGAACAGGGCCTTTGACTATCTTGTTCAGCACTCTCTTCCCAATTCATACTGGCTACTTAATATATAGAGGTCTGCTGAATCAACAAATGGGGAACTCACTAACTCCTGCGGAAAACCATTCCATACTTGGATCTGTTCAAAAGGTTCTCTAAAGATAAATTGAGGACTTCCCTGACAGTCCAGTGATTAAGAATCCGAGCTTCTGCTGCTTGGGGCACAGGTTCAATTCCTGGTCAGGAAAGTTCCATATGCTGCGCAGTGCGACCAAAAACAAAATAAAGCAGAAATAAAACTGGAGACTGAACTCTGTTTATAACTTACTCTGTGTTCCTGCCCTGCCCCCTGGAACCACACAGAATAAGTTTGATCACTCTTAGGAAAATCTATCAAACACTTCTTTTGGCCTCCAAGCCCCTCTCACCCTAAAACTTCTCTGGTCGGTGATAATCATTTATCCCCTGCATTATGAAGTGTGGACAGTCCACACCATCCCTAACCTTTCTCTGAATATGCACGTGCTCGTGTAGGCTCCTCCTAAAGCACAGCACCTACAGAAGCAATGCTCTAGTTGAACGGTCCCAATTATTCTTCAACAGTGCAGATGAGTAGGTGGGTCCCCCTAGTTCCCTACCCTAATCACCGCAAAAGCCACCAAACAGAGAAACCCTCCTAGACAACAGAGCCCTTAAATGTTTTAGGAGACACTTCTGAGCGCACACAACTTGCCAATACAGGCACACCTCATTTAACTTGTTTCGTTGCGCTTTTACAAGTTGAAGGTTTGTGGCAACTCCACGTTGTCAGATGACGGTTAGCATTTTTTAGCAATAAAATATTTTTAAATTAAGGTATGTAGATTTTTTAGATATGATGTTAGTGCACACTTAACAGACCACAGTATAGTGTAGATAAAACTCTTTATATGCGTTGGGAAACCCAAAGAATCATGTGACTTGCTTTATTGTGATATTTGCTTTTTTCCAGTGGTCTGGAACAGAACCCATGATACATCTCCCAGGTATGCCTCTAACTGAAGATTTGACACAGAAACTGCACATCCGGCCCAGGATCCTTTAAGTTAAAAGTTAACTGCCTCCTGGAGTTACCATTTCTTGATCTCTCTTCATTACTCTTCCCCTGGCTAGTCCTGGCTCACATGCTCTCCCCTCAAGAGCACAGGATCAGAGACATCCAGAGCCAAGAGGAGACAGACAGCTGGGGTCATCTGAGCCATGGCCCAAAAACACCCATGGAACAAAAACACCAGTTGTCACTCTCTCCCATTATGAAGAGAGCTGAGAGGGTGGGAAGAGTTAAAGCCCCCTTTCCACTCTAAAGCTGTCACACCTATGGGTTTTCCCCCTTTGTTTTGTATGGGGAATGGGATTAGAAACAGATGAGGTTAGAAGAATTCAGTGCTTAGAAAGGACACTCCCCACTGAGAGGGGTGAGGGTAGTCTTTGACTCCAGCAGTAGATCTCTAGAACGTGAGCTCTTACACATAACCCTTACTACCAAAGTCACCACTTTCTGGCTATTCTGTTCCCTACTTACCTCTACTTTCAATATTCACATAAATGTAACTTAAGAAGACTTTTTTTTTGGCTGAGCCCCGAGGCATGTGGGGATCTTAGTTTCCCAACCAGGGATCGAACCAGAGCCCTCAGCACTGGAAGCACAGAGCTCTAACCACTGGACCACTAGGGAATCCCCAAGACTAATTAGAATCTATCTGTACAAACCAGTATTCCAAGGTATTTTATGGGAAAACAAATAAATAAAACTCAGTATAGCAATGGGATACACTCTTATATAAATGAATTCCTTAGTTAATTCATTTATTCTTTTTACCAATTTACTTTTCAGTGGCCCAGATGGAGTTTTAAACAGAAGAGCAAGCTGTTTTTTCCTCATCCCCATATTCCAAGCCAGGGGACAGTGGAACTCTCACTGAAGTGCATGCTTATTGCAATTAAGGGCATTTTGTGTTCCCTCTGATGAAGTTTCCTTCCTCTTTGGTTTCCTGCTTTACATGTCATTTGTGCAACAGCTGCACTTCTATGTCCTCCTCTTTATATATAGCCAGTGATTAGCACGCATGTTGCTTTGCAGATACTCAAGCCTCTCGTCTATTTGTTCTTCTCCCCTTTGGGGTATGTGCCCCCCCGGGACTCCGTAATCAGATGTGGCAACACTCTGGACAGATGCCTGGATTGGGGTATGTGCATGGGGTGGGAGGAAGGGGGCAAGGCCCAGTGCAGGATAACTGCCCAGGAAGAGACCAGGCCGGACAGTGAGGCGGAGTATGCATACCCTTGGTGGTGACCAGCAGGGGGCCCCTCGCTACGTGGAAGGTTCCAACACCTCTTGCTTCTGTTTGGAAATGAGCTGCGCTTCCTTTAGAGACAGGTATACCTCTTCCTGAGGATCATAGTAGTAGAACTTTCGGATATAAGAGATCAGAGGCCT
Organism: Budorcas taxicolor; assembly: GCF_023091745.1. Classification (NCBI taxonomy): domain Eukaryota; kingdom Metazoa; phylum Chordata; class Mammalia; order Artiodactyla; family Bovidae; genus Budorcas; species Budorcas taxicolor. The sequence goes on along the minus strand of NC_068928.1, from coordinate 38,744,501 downwards.
ATGAATAATACAAGAGGGGTACACACAAGTGTTATACAGAACTTAAAAAAGAAAGATCACCTTTATTCAACCCTCCCTTCTTTTCATTCCCTATATGGTTGAGACAACACCAGAGTCTCTGCCAACTTGAGAAAATTCCCACTTTCCCACTCATTATAGTTCTGTCTCCCTCCCTCTTACCATCTCCACTCTAAGCTTCACAGAGTCTGCAGAGGGAAAGTGACACACGCACACACCTTCCTCCTTCTTCGCTGTATTGTAACATTTCTAAATAAGTGCTAAGACACAGGAGAAGTGAAAAATGACGCCTGTGAATTGCCAGGCTCTGCCTGTACACTCCACTTGCAGGCCTCGCTGACACTGTGAGTAACCCTCCATCCCCGCTCCGGCTCTAAAGACCCCGTCATACTTAGGCAGTGGGAGATCCGGGATGTGATCGATCCGGACGAGCTGTCGGATTCGGAATCGGCAGAGGTGCTGGAGGGATTTGACGTTGCTGAAGCGGGACACTGGATAGAGCAGCTGGACTGGGGTTGGCGGCAGTCCTTCAAGAACAAACCGAGAGAAATATTCAGATGAGACAAGGCAGCTAACTGTATCTAATCTTCCTTATGAAGAGAGTCCAGGGAAGGGAAACGGTGCTTCTTTACAGTTCACATAGGTCTTCAGTGCAAAAGTGCCCTTCCACAAAACTTGGTTTCCATAGTACTGCTACCATACTTCATACTCAGGGGAGCCCACCCTCTGGCAGGGGGCTTCCCCAGCCTGACTTCTAACAACTGAGAGTCTTGCTCTTCAAACAGCTCAGTGAAAAATGCCGAGCTAGAGACTTTGCTTGGAGCCAAGTGGCCAATCTCAGGCCCAAGGACAACAGTCAAAGGCATCCTTGTTGGGAATGGGCGACACTTGTTTAGCATCTAGAGTATCTTGAAGGTGAGGACTCAAAAAGGCTGTTAAGAGGGGTCCCCACCAAATTCCAACTGAGAGACAGTAAGCAGAAGGCAGCAGCTAGGATCAAATTTTACAGGCCGGTCACACGGTCACTTACTTCAAGCTAGGACAGTCAGGTTTAGCTACCTTTTACTCCCTGCCAATCCTCTACCCCCACCAACCACCCTTCTTACTTCTGAAAATTTAGTTTGGGTATAGGAACAGAAAAAAAGATGATGATACTTTTTCTTTTTTAGATAAACAGCTTCCAAATAATATTCATATTGGTTATTTTTTTTAAAGGTTCACTTTAATTGTGTGTGCTCAGTTGTGTCCAACTCCTTGCAACCCCTTGGACTGTACCCCACCAGGCTCCTCTGTCCATGGAATTTTCCAGGCAACAATACTAGAGTGGGTTGACCATTTCCTTCTCCAACAGATCTTCCCAACCCAGGGATCAAACCAGCATCTCTTGTGTCTCCTGCTTGGCAAGTGGATTCTTTACCACTGTGCCACCTGGGAAGCCCAGGATGCGCCACCTGGGAAGCCCAGGATAATACTTTTAAAAGCAATTACAGTAGCTTGGGCAAGCTGGAAGTGGTACTGTTCTGTGTACAAGTGCCTGCTGACGAAAGCCAGTCAGGCCCAATGGAAGCCCCACACTCATGTTTCATCACAGTTATCAGCAGGCTCCATGCTGGGAAATTCCAACCCCCAGGGGTCAATGCCACAGCATGGAGACACCCACAATGGCAGGGACACTGAAACACTTCAAGAGAATAAAGAATACTCTTGTTTCAATAAACAAAGGACTATGGAAGGTAAACAAGCAAACTGCTCTCAGAAAGAATCTGAGTTGCAAAACCTTTGAAAGAATTCTTTTCTCAACCATTGTTGAATCAAATGAAACTCTGTAGACACAACTTGTTGGAAAATAAAATATCTATTTTTGGAGTTTAATTTCAAACAGTTTTAAAATGATGTTTGAAGCCATGAAAAGAAAAAATTAAAGCTTACAGATTATCTCCCAAAACCTTTTCATGGTTGTTAATAACAGACTTTCTAAAAAAAATTGAAATACATTTCATGCTATATAAGTAAGCTTATCTTAAAATTATTTAGCTCAGTCTTCAAAGCTGTGCTCCCAAATAGATACCACTATTACCCGCCACTGCACAATGAAGAAACTGAGGCCTACTGAGCTTAGAGAATTTGCTCACAGCACAGAACCAACAGAGCTGGCCTTCTCTGAGCACTTGCTCTGTCTGAGGAAGAGTTTAGCCCAGGGAACCTCAAAGGAGGGCTCTCCAGGAGTTTCCCGGAGCACCTGCCCGTGCGGCTGTCCTAACGGGGGTGCTGTCAGACAGTCACAGCTTCCTGATTCAGGGCCAGTCTCTCTTGGTCCTTGACTTCTCACCCCTATCCCTTCAAATCGAGCACTTACATTTTTAAAGCACTGTAACCCTCATCCTCAGGGGCTGGTTCCCCTGGGGGTCGAAACCAGGACTTTCTGCATGTAAAGCTGACCTGCTAACCACTACATGATGGAAACACAAGCTCAGATCATGAGCTCCTTATTTCAAAATTCAGGCTTAAATCGAAGAATGTAGGGAAAATCACTAGGCCACTCAGGTATGATCTAAATCAAATCCCTTTTAATTATATGGTGGAGATGATGAATAGATTCAAGGAATTAGATCTGGCAGAGTGCCTGAAGCACTATAGAAGGAAGTTCGTAACTCGGTATAGAACGCAGTGGCCAAAACCATCCCAAAGAAAAAGAAATGCAACAAGGCCAAGTGGTTGTCTGAGGAGGCTTTACAAATAGCTGAGGAAAGGAGAAAAGCAGAAGACAAGGGAGCAAGGGAAAGATACACCCAGCTGAATGCAGAGTTCCAGAGAATAGCAAGGAGAGGTAAGAAGCCTTTCTTAAATGAACAAGCAAAGAAACAGGAAAACAACAGAATGAGAAAGACTAGAGATCTCTCCAAAAAAATTGGAGATATCAAGGGAACATTTCATGTAAGGATGAGGATGATAAAGGACAGGAACAGTAAGGACCTAACAGAAGCAGAAAAGATTAAAAAGAGGTGGCAAGAATACACAGAAGACCTATATAAAAAAGATCTTAATGACTCAGATAACCACAGTAGTGTGGTCACTCCACCTACAGCCAGACATCCTGGAGTGTGAAGTCAAGTGGGCTTTAGGAAGTGTTATTATGAACAAAGATAGTGGAGGTGATGGAATTCCAGCTGAGCTATTTAAAATCCTAAAAGATGATGCTCTTCAAGTGCTGCCCTCAGTATGCCAGCAACTACAGAAAACTCAGCAGTGGCCACAGGACTGGAAAAGGTCAGTTTTCATTCCAATCTCAAAGAAGCGCAATGCCAAAGAATGTTCAAACTACCAAACAACAGTGTTCATTTCATATGCTGGCAAGGCTATGGCTCAAAATCCTTCAAGCTATGCCTCAGCAGTATGTGAACCAAGAATTTCCTGATGTACAAGCTGGGTTTACAAAAAGGCAGAGGAACCAGAGATCAAACTGTCATCATTTGTTAGATCATGGAGAAAGCAAGAGAATTCCAGAAAAACATGTAGTTCTACTTCATTGACTATGCTAACGCATTGACTGTGTGTGTCACAACAAACTATGGAAAATTCTTACAGATGGGAATACCAGACCACTTTATCTGTCTCCTAAGAAACCTGTATGCAGGTCAAGAAGCAACAGGTAGGACCGGACGAGGAACAACTGACTGGTTCAAAATTGGGAAAGGAGTATGACAAGAGTGTAGACTATCACCTGCTTATTTAACTTCTATGCAGAGTACATCACGTGAAATGCCGGGCTGGATGAATCCCAAGCTGGAATCAAGATTCCAGGAGAAATGTCAAAAACTTCAGATATGCAGATGATACCACTCTAATGGTAGAAAGTAAAGAAGAACTGAAGAGCCTCTTCTACTGCTGCTGCTAAGTCGCTTCAGTCGTGTCCGACTCTGTGTGACCCCATAGACGGCAGCACACCAGGCTCCCTTCGTCCCTGGGATTCTCCAGGAAAGAACACTGGAGTGGGTTGCCATTTCCTTCTCCAGTGCATGAAACTGAAAAGTGGAAGTGAAGCTGCTCAGTCATGTCTGACTCTTTGCGACCCCATGGATTACAGCCTACCAGGCTCCTCTGTCCATGGGATTTTCCAGGCAAGAGTACTGGAGGGGGGTGCCATCGCCTTCTCCGAAAGAGCCTCTTGATGAGGGTCAAAAAAGGAGAGTGAAAAAGCTGGCTTAAAACTCAGCGTAAGAACAACTAGGTTCAGGGCATCCAGTCCCATCACTTCATGACAAATAAAAGGAGAAAAAGTGAAAGCAGCGACAGATTTTATTTTCCTGGGCTCCAAAATCACCGTGGATGGTGACTGCAGCCATGAAATTAAAAGACATTTGCTCTTTGGTAGAAAAGCTATAACAAACCTAGACAGTGTTTTCAAAAGCAGAGACATCACTTTAACAACAAAGGTCCATATAAATTCAAAGCTATGGTTTTTCCAGTAGTCACGTATGAATGTGAGAGTTGGACCATAAAGAAGGCTGAGTGCTGAAGAATTGATGCTTTCAATTTGTGGTGCTGGAGAAGACTCTTGAGAGTCCCTTAGATACCAAGGAGATCAAACCAGTCAATCTTAAAGGAAATCAACCCTGAATATTCATTGGAAGGACTCATGCTGAAGCTGAAGCTCCAATACTCTGGCCACCTGATGCGAACAGATGACTCAGTGGAAAAGACCCTGATGCTGGGAAAGATTGAAGGCAGGAGAAGGGGACGACAAAGGATGAGTTGGTTATATCATATCAGCAATTCAATGGACGTGAATTTGAGCAAATGATAGGAGATTAGTGGAGGACAGAGGAGCCTGGTGTGCTGTAGTTCATGGGGTCCCAAAGAGTTGGACACGACTTAGCAACCGAACAACAAAAGCCCTCATCCACCCACACACACCACTGGTTGGCCCTCTCCTCATACACCATTAAAAAAAATTCACACATGCATTTCTCTCTTGCATATATTTAAACTCAAGTGGTTTTAAAATGATTCTGGGTTCAAATGCCTCTTTGAATTTTACCTTTTCACTCATATGCTTTAAATATATTCTTTAGTAAATTAGACTATGATGAACAGAAAGCTTTTGGAAGGTTGGTTGTAATATTGCTAAACTCAACATGACGTTTCAGAGACAAAAGTAATTTATGTACCTAATTATTTATTCCCAAAGACAGTACTATAGGATTTGCACTTAAAGAGGTCAGGATAATAGTAGCATACAATTATTTGACTGTTTTCTTTTAATGACCATATACACTTGCCTATTTAATTGTGTTATTTTTAGACTTAGGTTCACAAACAGCAATTTGAAACCTGTTAATTCTCTGATATTCCCTAGTGCCAACTTGACTGTTTACTGTTTGCCCCCAAACACAGCAAACAGTTGGAGCTCTGATATCCAAAGCCTGTTCACAGAAGAGGTCAGAAATGGAGATAAGTCCAACATAAGACACCAATGCAGCTGAAAGGGAAAGGCAAGATACAACAGTGGTCATTAAGAACTTTCCTCTCCTCATGCCAGGGTAGCGTGCACAAATCCAATTTTCAGCCACTTTGCTCTTTTCTCTTTCCCCTAAAAGGACCAGGGTTAGGCATGAGGGCTTCCCAGGTAGCTCAAGTTGTAAAGAAACCAGCTGCCAATGCGAGAGACGTAAGAGACATGGGTTCGATCCCTGGATTGGGAAGATCCCCTGGAGAAGGGCATGGCAACTCAGTCCAGTATTCTCGCCTGAAGAACCCCACTGACAGAGGAGCCTCATGGGCTACAGTTCACGGGGCTGCAGAGTCAGACACAACTAACGCGAGTTAGCACGCATGCACACAGGCATGATGAATCTCTTTCAGAAAAAAAGTAAAAAGAATGTTTTTCAGGTCTTGAGCACCCAAACACCCAGGTCTCTCCCACAACAAACTATTCCCTGAAGACCAGAAATATCCAACCCCAAATGTCTGTTAACAGGACTGAATTGAGAAATCTGAGATACAAGGAAAACATATCACTGAACAATTAATTATAGTCTTAATGACGGTGCAAAAGAGGAAGCAATTGATTTCCTTAGAGTGTCCGACTCAAAGTGTGATTAAAAAAACAAAAAAATATTTTCTCTTTAGGCATTTCAGAGATGATGGAGATTCTTCCAACTAAGAAGAACACATTCAAGTTGAGTTCTAGCTCTCCCAGCATCAGAAGTTTTGTGCTAATCCAATCCCATTCTCTTTTGGAGACTGCTACTTGGTGTTAGGTGTTTAGCTTACAACTGTGAATCGGACCAGACTGAGATAAATCAGCAACTTCAGATTTATCATGACCATGTTCCAACACTGTCATGAGAAGAGATAAGGGGCAAACCAAACTCAGAGGCCATCCTTTTCACCAATGACCCCTCCCCCAATTGCTAGTTATTCTACTGATTAAATTCTTTCTGCTCCTCACTTGGTGCCACCTAGAACTTTCATTAGGCCTGGCTTTATAATCCCTATAATCCCTGGCCTCCTTTTACACCAGGCTGGATATGCTGCTAGTACATTCAGCTCTAGGTTTGAGCAGAAAAACCTGACTCTGCATCTTGACTGTAATTCACTGTGCATCAGTTTCTTAATCTGTATTTTTAAAAAGATAAAAAAGAAGGGAGAGACTGTAACATTCCCTCAAGGGATCTCATAAGGGTTAAATGAAACAATACTAGCCCCTTGTAGGCAGTTATCAGCATCCCAAAGTCTAAACAAAGGGCTCCTTTTACCATCCCCTGAGTTATAATCCCTGGTATAAGCTGACAGAGCTCAACCTAAATCTAATGACCACCATCTCCTCACGGGAATCCTCTCCCCTAATAAAGTCAGCTTCACAGAATGCCGAGAACGCTGATAAGCAAAGGGAGGCAGCAAACAGTGGTAAGGAGAACAATGACCTCGCCTTCTTTGTCCCAATCTTTCAAAGAGAAGTCACTTATGGTCTAGGGGCAAATACTAATTTGCTTTCCCTTCTCAACTTGACTACAATTTTAAGTGCAAATAGATATCCTACTTGTATCCTAGAAAGACACTCTCCACTCTCCACTGTGTTTATCCACAGATAAACACAATTCTGACTTCTTTATATCCTCCCCATAAATGCCAGGAAACTCAATCTGCAACTTGCTTACTGGTGTTTTTTTTCCCATAGCAGAGGGTGGGAAGTAAAGCACAGGAGTTGGAGTCAGTTGGGCCTTGGTTTGAATCCTGGCTTCAGCACTGATTAGCTGAATAACCTTTAGAGTAAGTGGCTTCACTTCTGAGACACCCTTAGTTTCTTCATTGACAAAATTTAAAAAAGAACTTTTTTTTTTCCCAAGAGACCAATCTATTAGCTAACTTTGAGGCTGTTGCAAGAAATTAAGAGATATTTAAATAAAGATCCTGACAAAATACCTGGCACATGGTAAGTAGGCACATAACAAATAGCAGCAATCACTGCAGGTACTAACCTTCAGCAACGTTAAAAATCTTACTTAAAATTTTTTCTGCAGACACATTTGTAGAATGAAATGAGCTATACCTGAGGAGTCCAAGATTCCATGAAGTCTCTCAATACTCTACAAGTGATACATGCTCCCAACTCCAGAATCCTCTGAGAGGATCCACCCACAAGCAGAGATGACTACCCACCCTGTCCCTGTCAGTCACCACCAGGCTTTATACGGACTTTACCATGAGCTCTCGCCTTCTCTTCCTACCTGTCCCCTTTCTGAAGCTAAGAGCTCTCTGAGGGTAGCATACGTGCTCAGTCGCATACGACTCTTGCGACCCCACGGGCTGTAGCCCGCCAGGCTCCTCTGTCCATGGGATTTTCCCAGCAACAATACTAGAATGGGTTGCCATTTCCTCTTCCAGGGGATCTTCCCAATCCAGGAATCAAACCTGTGTCTCCTACATTGGCAGGGGGATTCTTTACCATTGAGCCACCTGAGAATCCCTCTCTGAGGTACAGAAGTAGCTTATTTTTGATACTGAGTTTATTTGATACTGTTTGTTTATTAAATAAACACCCCCCAAAGCCACAAACTCTAAAAATGGCTAGGCAGAATCAGTTCCTATAAGAAAGGATTCTAACTTTTTCCATTTAACCAAGTCAACTGCATGAGACCCAACTGTGTCGACAGCACTGAGGCAAGTAGTTAATGAAGTGAGAATTAATACAGTTCACACCCTGTCATGCCTTATTTAAATCACCAAGATTATAAAACACATTCCTGTAACCTGGCTCAACTGATGTTCCTGATATCATCAGATGTTGCTGATGTTCTGCCGGAGGCTTCCCTATAACTTCTTTTTAGAGCAATTTCTTGACACCCAGTTTAAGAATCTTAATTTGATTCAGTGGGAAAGCATGATGTTCTCATTCTAAGTTCTGTTTCTATCTTACAAATTCCTCATTTTACTTTTTTCCAACACTATAAAAGCAGATTCCTCCAAACCATCCCTTTGCCCTAGCCTTCAACAGAGATGATATAGATACCCCCTATTTAGTGGGCAGGATAGGTACTGCCAGTGCTCCCACACTGAAACTAGTCTCTGAATTCAATACTGGCAGGGATACAGGACACAACAAAGTACTCTGACAGAAATTTTAGTACAAATGCACAGAATCCAGGGCAGACTGCTATTAAATTCAGCCTCCTTGACACTCCCATTTCTAGTGAAGACTCTTTTACTTTCCCAGTTTCCCATGAAAATGACCCGAGAGCCCTTTGTTTCGCTTGTAAACATGAGATGCCTGGATCAGGGACAAGGAAAGACCTCTGAAAGTTAAACGTGAATACATGACACCCAGACATCAGAAGCAGGATCAGTTTTCTCATTCATGTGATCAGAGAAGCAAAGATTCCTTCTCAATATGTGTGTTAGTCAGCTGTGTCCAACTCTTTGCGACCCTGTAGACTATAGCCCACCAGGCTCTTGGGGGACTAACGTATAAGGACAGGACATTACCCACTAGGCTCGAGGAAGAGTGGATGCTAAAAGAGCCAGGAAAAAAAGCTTTAAGTGTTTCTGGCTTGGGGGTTTTTTAGGTGAGTGGGTTCACTCATCTCACATGCTAGTGAAGTAATGCTCAAAATTCTCCAAGCCAGGCTTCAGCAATACGTGAACTGTGAACTCCCTGACGTTCAAGCTGGTTTTAGGAAAGGCAAAGGAACCAGAGATCAAATTGCCGACATCCGCTGGATCATGGAAAAAGCAAGAGAGTTCTAGAAAAGCATCTATTTCTGCTTTATTGACTATGCCAAAGCCTTTGACTGTGTGGATCACAATAAACTGTGGAAAATTCTGAAAGAGATGGGAATACCAGACCACCTGACCTGCCTCTTAAGAAATCTGTATGCAGGTCAGGAAGCGACAGTTAGAACTGGACATGGAACAACAGACTGGTTCCAAATAGGAAAAGGAGTACGTCAAGGCTGTATATTGTCACCCTGCTTATTTAACTTCTATGCAGAGTACATCATGAGAAACGCTGGGCTGGAAGAAACACAAGCTGGAATCAAGATTGCCGGGAGAAATATTAATAACCTCACCACTAGGCTCGAGGAAGAGTGGAGGCTAAAAGAGCCAGGAAAAAAAGCTTTAAGTCTTTCTGGCTTGGGGTTTTTTTAGGTGAGTCTGTACACTCATCTCACATGCTAGTGAAGTAATGCTCAAAATTCTCCAAGCCAGACTTCAGCAATACGTGAACCGTGAACTCCCTGACGTTCAAGCTCAGTTTAGAAAAGGCAGAGGAACCAGAGATCAAATTGCCAACATCCGCTGGATCATGGAAAAAGCAAGAGAGTTCCAGAAAAACATCTATTTCTGCTTTATTGACTATGCCAAAGCCTTTGACTGTGTGGATCACAATAAACTGTGGAAAATTCTGAAAGAGATGGGAATACCAGACCACCTGACCTGCCTCTTGAGAAATCTGTATGCAGGTCAGGAAGCGACAGTTAGAACTGGACATGGAACAACAGACTGGTGCCAAATAGGTAAAGGAGTACGTCAAGGCTGTATATTGTCACCCTGCTTATTTAACTTCTATGCAGAGTACATCATGAGAAACGCTGGGCTGGAAGAAACACAAGCTGGAATTAAAATTGCCGGGAGAAATATCAATAACCTCAGATATGCAGATGATACCACCGTTATGGCAGAAAGTGAAGAGGAGCTAAAAAGCCTCTTGATGAAAGTGAAAGAGGAGAGCGAAAAAGTTGGCCTAAAGCTCAACATTCAGAAAACAAAGACCATGGCATCCGGTCCCATCATTTCATGAGAAATAGATGGGGAAACAGTGGAAACAGTGTCAGACTTTATTTTTGGGGGCTCCAGAATCACTGCAGATGGTGACTGTAGCCATGAAATTAAAAGACGCTTATTCCTTGGCAGAAAAGTTATGACCAACCTAGATAGCATATTCAAAAGCAGAGACATTACTTTGCCGTCTAGTCAAGGCTATGGTTTTTCCTGTGGTCATGTATGGATGTGAGAGTTGGACTGTGAAGAAGGCTGAGCGCCGAAGAATTGATGCTTTTGAACTGTGGTGTTGGAGAAGACTCTTGAGAGTCCCTTGGACTGCAAGGAGATCCAACCAGTCCATTCTAAAGGAGATCAACCCTGGGATTTCTTGGGAAGGAATGATGCTAAAGCTGAAACTCCAGTACTTTGGCCATCTCATGAAAAGAGTTGACTCATTGGAAAAAACTCTGATGCTGAGAGGGATTGGGGGCAGGAGGAGAAGGGGACGACCGAGGATGAGATGGCTGGATGGCATCATGGACTCGATGGACGTGAGTCTGAGTGAACTCCGGGAGATGGTGATGGACAGGGAGGCCTGGCGTGCTGCGATTCATGGGGTCGCAAAGAGTCAGACACGACTGAGCGACTGAACTGAACTGGGTGCAGGAGTGGAGGTAGAGATCCTGCACGATCATACTCAAGTAAGTTAAACAATTAATATAAAGCTCTGAACAACTGTGGGAGAAGAGGGAGGGGAGGGGTGGGGAGTGGATATTATGCTTGATCATACCCAAGTAAGTCAAATAATTAATGTAATGATAGCCTTACCTGGAACCCTGGATCTCAAGAAATAGAGAAACTTCCCATTCTTGGAGTGCATGATGGCCCTCTTAATGAACTCCACCACTGATTGGCAGCGATCCTCAAACTTGGGATGGCACCACAGGCTGAAGGTTCCTGCCACGGAAAGTTAAGGAGAGGTAAAAATGGAAACCTTGCTTCAGGGAGACGTGAGAAGCTGGCTCGAGCATTTTAATGATTTTCCCTCCTGGAAAGGTAGCTTGTGGTCAAGCTGAGTCAGAGGTCCCTGCTCCTGCCTGTTCTACAACTAATGGAAAGAAAGATGTTGCTTTTGATAATATATAAATTAGGTCTTACAATGTTTCTGTTAAACAATAATAAATTTGAGTCAGAAAAAAGATATAAAAAGATTTTGTTGAGTATGAACATTAATCTTTAAACCACAGACCATAAAGAAAAGGCAGCTATGCTAAAGTGAGTTTAAATGACATTCCCTCAAGAAGATTTAAATCTTCAAATATGCACAGAATAGGAAAGACAGGAACAGCGGTTTTGTGGATCTCACTCATTCATGTATGTGTTAAGCACACAAATCAAATTCTAAGTCTTTTCCTTCTGTAACTTCTAAAATCCCACACCCCAGCATGTTACAAAGATCCCACCCCAAACTTTAGAATCCCAAAGGCAAAAAGCAATCTGAACTCCCATAACTTAAAAAAAAAAACAAAAAACTTCAACAACTAAAGCACTAAACCCAAGAGTCACAAAAGGGAACTAATCACTCAGGAGAACTGCAGATTTGAGAACCTTGGCTACTCTTTCAGGATCACTTAAAAAGATGGAGACAAATGTTCCATTGCAAACTGGCAACTGAAAGGCCCAGGGCTTCTATTAAAACTTCCATTTATTCAAGGAAGAAAAGTTCCTTTGAACAAAAAGTAATTGGAGAACCATTTGAAAATACTCTCGGATAGGCATCTTGCCTATCTGGAACCTAGAGGTCAAGCATTTATTCATTTCCATGGCCTAGTCATTTATAATTTCAATAGGTTTATAAAAGCACTTCACTCTGAAATGCTATTTAATGCATTTTGTTTTGTTTATTTGACTTTTGCTTTTAGGAGCAGCAAGAAAACAAGTAGCAGTCTACCCCACAGTCTCTAACTAATTCTCTCAAGTCTTTGGACCGAAGGTCCTTTCTCTTCATGCATCTTGAAAGCAGAGGTGGGGGAAGAGGAAATCATGGACAAAGCTATGCTGACCTAAACAGCTTCCTGCCTAACAAGAGAAGGAAACCAAATTAATTCAGCAGAACGCGGCTGAGAGCAGGAAAGATACAGTGGTGCCTGATCTGGTGAAGAGCAGGAAAGAACCCCTTACGTGAAATGCAGTATCTCATACAGTTCATTTAAGATTAATCACATGTGGGAAGAACAAGAGGAATTGGAGGGGCAAGTCCATAAAACTCGCCAGAGTTCTCCACATTTTTAAAATTTGTAGCATATTGCAGGTATTTTGACAAAGTATGTGTTAGCCAGCCCCGCCACCAATAACCATTACAAGTTTGGGGCCCAAATCAAATACCAAACATCCTGATGCAAAGTCCATCCAGACAGGAGTACTGAACAAGTCAGCTTCTCGACGCGACTGGAATATTAAGCACAACCTGACCACAGAGGAAGACAGATGGTACGTTGATTCCACAAATTCTCATAGTTTTGATGACTATTTCCTGCAAGACTACAAAGCTGACCAGAAAAAGACGTAACTATCATGGATGTGACTGCCAGGCAAAGAAATTCAGAACAGAACAGTCACAGGAAAAACAAATTCTCCGCTTTATATACATGACTAATATCTCTAGATGGTAAGTTTAATCATGGACCAAAGCTTGGGAGAATTTTATCTCATGGTCCTAGGTTATTTCTTCCTGCTATGAAGAGTGTTACTGGCTTTATTCTGTTCTTCAGTAGTCTTCTTCAGACTCTATTTAGGAGACAAGATGCTGAGAAAACTTTTAAATGGAACGTGTATGCTCCTCACCATGTCCACCAATATTTCTCGTGATCGAAATCAGTGCCCATATATCAATATTCAGTTGAGTGCCTGAGATTTTCCTACCTACTCACATTTCCATTTCTGTGAATCATTCCAATGAGAAAGTCAGATACCAAAGGTAGAAAAAGCCAAAGGGGAAAGGCGGCTTCCTTCAAATGCCAGCACCTCTCACCTCTGTAGTGCTCCATTCTGGTGTGGTGAGTGATACCCTGTGATCGGAAACTGAGGCTCAGGATATAACGAGGATCGGAGCTGTCTCGTACCAGGAAAGAACCATCAGGCTTGCCTTTCAGCTTCATCTCTGCATCTTCCCAGTTCATCGGCCCCCAATACCAACCACACTATCAAAGAAGTGGCAAGGAGTTAGAACACAGAAGCGTCAAAGTTTTCAGCACAATTACTCTGACCACAAGAACCCCTGATTTCCAAAACACTGCAGTAGGTAGAAGCTGGTAGGAGTGCCTCAACCATTAGCAATGAATATCGGGTTCATCACACTTTCAGGCCTCCAAAGTAACAGAAAAACTTTACAGTTCCATTACCAAAGCCCTACAAAGAAAAGATGAAGGACCTAGGTCAGCTTAGACTATGTAAATATTTCTCCATAACCTTTCTCACCAGGTTCAGATGTTTTTTTCAGATTCAATTTTACAACATCTCATAGAACTAATGATAGCAACATATTGTTTTGTCACTGTAAATACAGAAGCAAGGAAACTACTCTTCCTCTGAAAAAAATAAAAGGGGAGCCTGGCTTAGAATTAGGAGAATGTGAAAGGAGGTAAGCTGTCAGTCCTCAGGCACCACCTACCTTCTCCAGCTCTCGAAGGCTAGCTGCAAAGCTGCTCGAGTCAGGCCGGTAGAGGGGACACTGGAGGTGCTGTGGGGGCTGGCTGTGCAGAGATTCGGCTGCTCGAATGGGAGCGATCCGGGGAAATGCATCTGCAGGGCAAGAGCGCGGTGGTCACAGGTTGACTCTTATCGTTCCCAACCTCAAGTAGATCCTCCCTCCCCCCAAAACAGAGATGCTAACTGAAGACGGGCAAGGCATTAGAAGCTAAGCTGGAAAGGGTGGAAGCCAAAGCAGTGGGGAAGAGCTGGATGGGCTGGGACAGAAAGCTGTGTGGGCTCGTGTAAGCTGTGAAGGGTGGGTGGGGGCGTTTAGCCCCAGGAAAGGGGGAGGCAGCAGCTCACTAACCTGACTAAGGCGACTACTTCAGGGCCTGCACCAGCCTAGAGCGATTCCAACTTCTCCCACCTCGAAGTGAAGTGCCGGTAAGGCAGCCTTGGAAATAGTGACTCACTTAACTTGCCCAGGAAGAGCAATGATTTTGCCAAACAAGCAGATTTTGTCAGGCAAGTAGAAAAGAATGCTGATTCCATTCATTTTATTCCTTGGGCACTGGGGGCTGGTCAAGCAGGTATGGGCTACTGAATGCTTGGTACTTATTTACAAGGCTGCAGTAAATGCTAAAAGCTTAGAAAGACCACAGAACTTTGAAAACCAGCAACATATTAAACCTCCTCACTCTACTAAAATTAAGGCAGTTTCCTAAGCGATACTGACTCAAGGATTGCAAACAAGTTTCAGTAGCAAAGAGACAAAAAAAAATCCAACAGTCTTTTATCTCTACCAAAAATCAGATTTGCCTCCATAAAGAAAACAGGCTAAAATAACTAGTGCTTGGCCTCATTTCCAAGGAGTTCTGGTCCAGCCAAGGGGATATGATTTAAGCTTTCTCCTAAGTTCTTTTATTTCCATAAATAGATCTTTCCCATCCGTCAAAAGTGTTTCACTTTGTACTCCCCACTCTTGCAAGTCTTGCCTCTAAGCTAAGCTAACCTGGGGCATGGGGTGGAGGAGGCGGAGGTAAGGGGAAAGACTGCAGGGAAGACCCCATCGGAGCCACAAGGACAGATGTAGGCAGCGTCCCACTGATATCATCTAGAAGAGAGAACAAAAGCAAGAGGTTCAGAAATATGGGCACAGAATGAGCACAGGGAAGGCAGAGGAGAGGGAAAAGGATCATCAGGCTGCCCTCTGGGGCAAAATGGCCTGAGCTTCACCCTGTCTTTTTTGCACAGAGGGCCACAATCATCTTAATCTGGTTTCCTTTGCTTGAAAGTAGGAAAGTAAGGATATCCCCAAAGCTGCCCACTGGCAGTAGATTCAGAACAAGATAAATACTCTTTATAAATAAATAAAGATTGAAATAATATATGGACAGGAGATGTTACAGCATGCAGGTAAGAGACCCATTTAACCACTTTGGAGATGAGAGGGGTGCTGAGAATGGGACAAGAAATATAATAACTGGGTCATCATTAGAAACCCAATAGTCTGTTTGGTTCCTGGCAAAGAACAACAGGTCGACAGAGCTCACCCTCCCACAGGGCAAGAAGGAAGAGGGGAGGAAACTATACCTAGGAGGCTGAGGCTTCGTCTTGGAGGAGGAGGGGGAGTTGGAGGGTGTGGAGAGGTCAGGCCCCGCTGAGAGATGTCCACGTCCACAAGTGACACTGTTTCACCTGAAGGATTCATGGAGCAAGCATGTTACAGTAGCACCTTGCCCAAAGCCAAGGCCAGGAAACAAAAGGAGGCAGAGAGCAAGCAAGGGACGCCAGAGGTCCATGGCTCTCAGGAAGTGCAAAACCTAACGCTCCCATGGCTGGAATCCCCCCAGTCCAGATACCTAAGAAGTCAATTTTAAAATCCATTATTCCTTTAAGAAGTCTTCTTTATTCAAATGGAACCCACACCATTTATTTTTACAGATTTTTCTATCAATTTTTGCCTCGGGGAGCAAGGCAAGCAACTTTTTACAAGCCCAAATGGACAAGGACAGCAAGCACCATTAAAATATAAGAACTGTTACGCTGAATCCAGATAAAGGTCCCAATGTTAGCCCCAACTTCTTCCTAAATGGGGCTTTCCACATCGAGATTTTCCAGAATAGTCACTCCTAAGAGGCCCAACCATTTCAGATATCAACTAACTCCTAACAGCTGAGGCTACAAAGGCTGAAAAGTGCATTTACAATCCTGATAATTAATTACTTCCACAGTCAGGCAAAAGTCAGGTAAGCTTAGACGAAGCTTCTCAGTAGGAACTGGGAGGAGGGGGGGAGGTACACATGGTTTCTCTTACTTTCCAGCATGTTATGCAGTTCTGTTCTCTACCATATTCACTCCTTGCCATCCAGCACAGCTATCCTCTCTCCTTATGAATCAACAGAGAATGAAGGCTGTTTTATCAACCTTCTGTTGAAGGTCGCAAAGAGTCAGTTTGTTTTGGTAGATCTTATCCACAAGTCAGAATTTGGGATTTCTCTAATTTGGCCCTTAGGGTGTTATTTCCAACACCTTTTTCTTTTGTAGGAAGCTGAATTAGCCCCTAGCTAGAATCTTAATGTTTCCCAGTTAAGACAATAAGGTAACAAATATCTCTAAAAGACCAGAAACTGGGCATTCAGAATCTAATACAGTTTGTGGTGTTTTGTTTTGTTTTGTTTTCCCTCCAACAAAGGTCTTGAACACTAAGATAAGCAGAAAAGCTCTTCCAAAAGTCATCAGTGGAACTTCTAGGAATTCATCACACAGCTTAACTACTGAGGGCCTAGCTGCCCAGGGCTTCCCTTGTGGCTCAGCTAGTAAAGAATCTGCCTGCAATGTGGGAGACTTGGGTTCCATCCCTGGGTAGGGAAGATCCCCTGGAGAAAGGAAAGGTTACCCACTCCAGTATTCTGGCCTAAAAAATTCCATGGACAGTCCAAGAGGTCACAAAGAGTCAGAGAGGAATGACGGACTTTCACTTTCGCTTTAGCTGCCCAGAGCAATGCAATGAGCCCAAGGTGCTGGAAGGGTCAGAGAGGTCTAGCTTGTAGGTAGTATAGCACTTAAAGGAAATAATTCAAGAGCTAAGGTTCTTTGAAATAAGAACATGGGACCTGAAACTACAAATGTGGGTTTCATTACTTTAAAAGGGAAACAACTACTAACTAGAAAGACATTCTGCTACAGGGTAAGATCCTTTAATTCCTTGCTTGGGCTAAGAACAGAGGACCTCCTTCTCCACCGGTGCCTATTACAGGCACCAAACTCACCTGTTCTGACAGTTCACAGCAGTCTACTCAGTAATGGGGGTTCCACTAGACTGTTGAACATTTTCCTGAAAATGTCCAGTCCCAGATCATAATTCTTGTAATCATCTTTTTCAAGGGACACAATATCCAAAAGAGTTTGAAACTAGGATTAAGTTTAAAGGATTCTCGGCCACACCCAGTGAGGAGCACTCAGTTTTTGAAACTTGAGGCTGTGTGCTTCAGATGTCCTTTTCTACAGCTCATTCAAGCAGAAACTCCACACCTGACTCACAGAACAAAAGGTTTCCCTCTCAGAAAAAGCTCCCCTTCGAAGGAGAAGGTGAAAGGATATTTGACCACTTTCTTACTTTAGCAACTGTGTTCCCCCGCTGCATGAGGAGAGACTTAAATTAGATCCAATAAGAACGCTTAACAGCTGCAAGAACTGTTAGCCCCCAAAATGGGTAAGACAAGAGTTCATGTGATTCCCCTTTGCCCAAAGTCTTTAAAAATAGACCAGTTCATTGTGGATCATGTTTATTAGATAATCCATGAACTCCCTTTGGAAGCAGGCACAGGAACTGTATGACTTCCAAAGTCCTTTATGTGCTATGAGCCTATAAATTTGTATTTCCTACTTTTAATTTACACGTGATGACCCTGAACTAAAGCCTGCATAACTGCCAGGGCCACCTAATTACCAGCAAGCAGTCTCTACCTCAAACTATAAAGCATCCAAAGTTAAGAACACATTCCACACCTTAAAAATAGTGTCACCCCAAACCCAGCAGGCACGGAATGAAGAAAATAACTGCAGACATGCCTGCAGCTCCCTCTGCGATGCATCTGCAAGTGTTTCCTGATACGTCTCAGAACAGTCCTGCTTTTAGATGTTAGAGAAAAAGAAACAGATCACCTACCTGTGAACAGCGGGCTGAAGGAGACTGGAGAAAAGGCACTTTGAGTTCTTGTCAACCTGGGTTTCCTGAGGGGTGAGAAAGCACACAGAGAATGAGGCGGAGAATGCACACACATGCATTCAAATCACTGCAGCACTCAATCCCAGATGCACTGAAAAATAAAGCAAACCCGAGTCACTGTCAACCACACTTTAAAGACTAAAATTTAAAGAGGGAAAAATAATTAAGGCGATTCCTTAGATAGATTTGGCTACAGAATTCACCAGCCTACAAAGCAATAAGAAATCTCTTTGGAGCTTTCCACACTCCTCACCTTAAAAGAGTAAAACATCTTGAGTGGTAATTAGTAAGCCCATTTCTAGAGGAAGAAATTCAGATGCAGAGTTGATTCACACAGGAAAGCCAAGAGAAAGGCTCTTGACCTGAATAGGTGCCTCTTCAGAGCACCAGCTTTCCCTCTGGGCCTGCTCTTAGGAGCAGGAGGTCCCAAAGTGAACCAGGCAAGATTTTTGGATTTGAGAACAGAACTACAGGATATAATGCAATCTTCAACCAGTAAGGCCTCTGATTTTTGCAAAATGTCCCCAAGCCACGAGTCAAAGCCAAAGGCCAACAAGGGAGCCTCTTCAAGTTAAGATGCTCTGCCTGGCACCCAAAGAAGGTGGCCTCTTCTTTTTTGAGCTGCCAGTCATAGACTCCCCACCACCCCATGCCTGTTCTTGATGCTGCTCCCAAACCAGCTGGAAAACCCAGATCTCTGAAGACACACCAAAGGTAACTTCATATTGCACCAATTTCAACTGGTTTTGGGTGAGAAATGAAATGAAAGGAATCCAAAAGACTGATAAAAGTCTTTCTGGCTAGAAATGTGCTAATCACCTCAGGATGACTGAACTGACTATAAGGGAAAGAAGTGGAGGTGATGAAAATATGCTATATCTTGATTGTGGAAGAGGTTATGATTTTGACATCTGTCAAAATTAACAGAACTAAGCAACGAAAAAAAGGTGAATTTTAGGTGGTATATAAATTGTATCTCAACAAATCAGCCTTTAAAAAAAAAAATCCTCAGCCAAATTAAATGCCTGACTCCACACCTTAGAGCTGGCTCACTTTCCAAAATTACTCTCACCCAAAGGTTTAAATAAAACTTCAACTGCACCAAGAGATGGGGAAAAGCAAAGAAAATCCAAAATGAAATCCTACTTTGAATTATTTGACTTTGGAAGATCTTTATGCATTTATGTTTTAACACAGATGTCTGTGCTTCTCAGAACTCACTTCAAACAGAATTTCAAAACCATACTGTGAAGCCCTTACTCAGAAATAGCTGAGATGCTGGATTCCCTTTCCTGACCCATCTCACACTCCCTCTGTAGCCGCCTCCATGCTGAGACTTGAGAAGTCTAATGACGTGCCCACTGTGAACGCCCTGCCCACAGCACACACAGGAGAGGTGGCTGCACCAGAAAAAGACAGGAGCACACACAGTCCCTCTATTTATAAAAGTTGCTTGTGGCAGTCTGCAGCTTAGTCCCAACACTCCAGAGGTCTGGGATGGAAAATGAATTCCACTGGACATTAACTTTAAGACCGAAGAATGTCCAAGCTGATTTTTATTCGGTAACTTGCCGATACATTAAACTCAGCAAGCAGAAACCTGAAGCACTGGCCTCTCAGAGGGTTCACACCTCAGCCATTTGGCTGTTTGCCTCTTTTCAAAGGAAGCTGCAATGCTCTGCCATCTGCCCATCCTGAGGACGAAGCTCCTCAGTGCCAAGCGCTGAGGAACAGCAGCACCCAGTGCACACATCCTGCCGAGGCCGCCTCACTCCAGCTCATCTTCTCCCCACTCCCGACATTTTGAAGATGAAAATCATAGTTTCTAGGATCTAGAAAAAGAAATACATACGACTCTAACTCCAGGCAGAGCCATTTGAGGGTCTCAGAGTGGTTTTTTTCTGACAAATAAGGAAGCTTAGAGAGGCAGAAGGTCTGAGAGGCTGAGAGGCCAATAACAAACATGAGCGCTCCCTTCTCTCTTGCGGAGATACTGTCTAACTAAAAATCCAAAGCAGTTTCTGTCTCAAGGATCCTGAGAGCACTCTAATGGCAGTCATTCATGAAAAGACCAATCTAGACAACTATGAAAAACAAAGCAAGGGAATAATTAACATAAAATTGAGGATGGTGGTTACACTGCGGAGGGGGGAGTTATAATCAGGAAGCCACACTCAGGGGTCTTCAAAGATACTGATAACATTTTGTCAAGCTTAGCGATGGTTACCTAAATATACACTTCATTATTATTACAGTATATACATTTTATAAATTTCTTTTTGTATATCTGAAACATTTAAAATAACCATTCTAAGCTAGATATGCTGTTGTTTGGAAAGCAACAAGAATGATATGGCTCCATATAAAATTTTTAACTAACCCTTCTATACGACATTCCCATATTATTCTTCTCCCCAAATCACCTTGACAAGCATTAGGGTACAAAGTTAAGCCACTGTAACTCTGCCAGCGTACCACTTGCATCTTAGCAGCAGAAAGACCTGAAGGGTGATGTCGGGTAGGACATGGTGGGCTATACCTAAGGTGGCAAGCAGAAGACCTTAGGTCTTCTCTGCGGCTAGCAGTCCTTTGTGTCAGCTATGCACTGCTTGTGCTGTGAGTAACAAAGACATAGGATGTCTCTGTCCACTTCCGTTCTGCAAATTACTAATTAAATGGCAACAGATCTGTGGGATAAAAGGAGTTAAAAACATTAGACTAGACAGGCTGACAACACATTGATATAACTACTGGCCACTTTTCAAATTCCTTGAAACCTAAAATACAAACAATGACATAGTAATGCTCTTTCTCTCTTGTCCATAAATCCCTTCTACAGTGTCCTAAGACTTACACATGTCCTTTGCTAACTTTTAAAGTAGGATCCAAATATCAGGTTTTGCAGCCGCAATTTACCTCTGCCCCCGTTAAAGCATACAACGCCAAGTCAGCCAGCCTGTGCCATTTCCAACACATCACAAGCCAGTGTCTGTTCATGTGCTACAGGCACAAAAACCATGTGCTCATTTTTAGTTCCAATACACAGACATCTGTGCAACAAGGTCAGATCCAAAACTCCACCACAAACCAACTAAAGAACCTATGGAGGGAACTTCCAGGGAAAAGCCCAGAGAAGCAGCCGAAGGTCTAAAACCTTAGAAATGATGTCAGTGGGCAAAATGTAAAGGAGTAAAAGACACAAGACTCAAATGGACAGAGATTTCTAAAGCCAGGTTGCTCATTCCAAAACAGAGCTGCCAACCACAACCACTTCATGGAAAAATAGTTGAAAAGATCAACAGAATATGGACCCAAAACCTAAACATAAAGGCAGACCCTCTTCACCACACCATAAAATCATTTGTCTCTCAGTATGTCATGCTCTTTCTCAAAAAGACTCCCTTAGACCCAAAGACTCAAGAAAACAGAGAAAAGGGTTTCTCATGTCTGCCAGGTCTATTCATGACAGCAGGGCCCCAAACTGATGCCAAGGCAGCCTCTCTTTCCAAAATTGTATCTTTTTCCCCAAACAAATAGATAGGAAACCACTACAAAACTGTTCTCCATTTTTCCACCTCACAACTAGGAAGACTGCCAGCAATAGCCTCAACCGTTAAGATAAAAAAAAAAAAAACCTTAAGAAATGAACAAGGTACCCATTTCCAACCAAATGTGTATTATGGAATGCTTCAAAAAAAGTCAGGTTGAATGCTATTTCTCACCAAATACAAAGGAAGACAATCAGCTAAACATATGTGAACCAGACAAGGGAACTTCACTGGTTTTCCTGAAATAGCAATCCTATATAACACCGAAGCCCACAGGCATCAAGCCCAGCTCTCTGAATTTCAACATATGTGTGTTACACAGCCTAGCCCAGTTCTCCGGAACAGAAACCTGATTAGCTGGTGAGCCCATGTATTCCTTCACTTCAAGAGTTCTCTAAGCTAACTCACACTAGACTTCAGGACCTAAGACTCAGTGTATCCAGGAAGGCCAACTTAGCAGACTCCAAAGTATCTGAAAGGAACTAAAGTCTTGCTTAATGTTAAAATATGAGGGACTTCCCTGGTGGTCCAGTGGCTAAGACTGCAGGTGGCCTGGGTTCAACCCCTGGTCAAGGAACTAGATTCTTGTCTCCCACAACTAAAGACAGCAGCCAAATAAATAAGTAATTTTTTAAAAAATATGGAAACTGTTAAGCCTTGTAAAGTGACCATTGGGGGACTTCCCTTGCGGTTCAGCAAGACTCGGTGCGTCCACCGTAGGGGTGCAGGTTAGTTTCTCTGGTCAAGGAACTAAGATCCTACATGCCATGCAGCACTGCCAAAAAAATAAACAAAATTTAAAATAACGGCACGAGGGCTTCCCTGGTGGTCCAGTGGTTGGGAGGCAGCCTGCCAGTGCAGGGGACACAGGTCCAATCCCTGCTCTGAGAAGATCCCATATACCCTGAGGCGACTGCTGACTCAGTGCTCCGGAGTCCACAAGCCACAACTACTGAAGCCTAGAGGCTGTGCTCCGGAACAAGAGAGGCCACAGCAATGAGAAGCCTGTGCACTGCAACGAAGAGTGGCCCCCGCTCACTGAAACTAGAGAAGGCTGGTGCATAGCAATGGAGACCCAGCACAGCCAAAAAAAAAAAAAAAAGACCGTTGGAGATACTTTCTCGTGACAGCTGTGGGAAAGGCAAATACTGAGAAGAGCAAAGAGAATCATGCCTAGAGGTTACTGCAAAAGCCCCAAATTATACAGCAAAGACTGCAGAGACTCATAATTAACTCCAACCAACAATAAGAAGGCAGGCATACACCTTCTGGCAAAGGTCTGACATTTCTCATGGCTTCCAGGTCCTACCAATCGAAACAAGAGAACAAGCTAAAAATCCAAACTTATCCTTCCTCCCAACAGGGCAGACTTACTGAGGTGTAGATCCATAGAAATCACAACTACCCTGGCCAGACTTATCAAGTTTCTCACAGCTGCAAGACTGCCAGCAAGACTGGCACATAGTAAGCTATGGAAAAGCTAACGAGAAAATCTAACAGTACCAAATCCTAAGCATTTTTAAAAACTTCACCAGTTCTATTTTACTACCTCTCCTCCAAAGGCAAAAAATATAATTCCATCTCAATTTCTCTTGTCTTCACTCTATTCCTATAAGGTCAGGAACAAGACAGGAATCACTTCCATTTTACAGATTAAAAAAGGAGGGAAGCGTGAAGAAAACAAAATTGGCCTGCATCTCACAGGTGATGTTGGAGTCCTACATGGAATCCAGATGTTCACATTCTCTGTACAACATGCTGCCTCCTAAGAGCAGTCAACCAAACGTTCATACATGAATACCTAGCTCTTCTCCAATTCATCAGAAAAAGTTCTTGGACCAAAAAATGTAATTCTCCAGTGCCCGGAACTCAGCTTCTTTGCAGAGCTACAGACCAATTCGCTCTGCAGGAGAAATCGGTATTGTGCTTAGCGTGAGGGTTGGTGACAGAGCCGCCAATGACCATTAAATTCTGCTTCCAAAGGCAAAAACCGTATAATGTTATACGCCTTTTCCTCTTCCTAATCTATTAGACGTTGCAGCTAATTTCACGCCACACCTCATATTTGGTGTCTCTGGAATCTTAGACCAAGTCCTGGTCAATATGGAACAAAGGCAGGACAAACCACAAGAAAATTAGCAATCTACCCTAGGTTATTACCCACAGCTTCAATCCTGCCCTGCCCTCAGCAAATGAAAATTTCATCTACACCGCTAAGTGGAGCATCGAATGCAGAGTCTACCAGAAAAAAGCTGCTTCAGCAGCCACACGCTTTTTCAGACCTGAGCTCCCAGCATGAGTTTATTGGGAGGCAAATAGTGAAACATACGTTTACCTGAAGGGACAACGCACATCAAATTACTGGTTTCTTCAGGGAGTTTAGGTTTTATCTGATCCCAAGATGAGACACTGGCAAGGTGTTCAGAAAAGACAACAAAATCAAACTGACCAGGAATTTCCTGGAGGTCCAGTGATTAGGACTCCACACTCCACTGCAGGGAACACAGGTTCTATCCCTGAGTCAAGGAACTAAGTAAGATTCCCCAGGCCATGCAGCCAACAAGAATAACAAAAAAGTGACCCCATACTTTCCTCTTGGAGTAAAGATCCTTTGAAAGGAGAAGTCCATGGATGAGTGATTTTCAGTCCAGATCATATGCGGGAGTTTTTTTTTTTAATTCAAATATTGGGGCCATCTGATCTTTTCCCAAAGCTCCCCACGTGATTCTGGTGCATAGTAAAATTCTCAATTTGTCTACCTGTTTTTCAGCCTTGGGTTGTGGCCACTGGTGCATCCCATGAATCCATCACATGAGCTGCACCAAAACCAATTCCAAACGTTCTAAGAACCCATTCAGCAGTGCAAACCACAATGGCAGTTACCAAAAGAGAAAATCTAACACTGGATGTCAGAGAGCTGTCTGCACTTCAGAAATGCAGAAAAAAAATCTATGTCTAAGTTTGGAATTTTCATCAACGGGGGTGGAATTCATGTACAGGTGGCCCAGTGGTATAGAATCTGCCTGCCAATGCAGGAGATGCAAGAAATGCAGTTTCGACCCCTGGGTGGGGAAGATCCCCTGGAGGAGGAAATGGCAACCCATGCCAGTATTCTTGCCTGGAGAATTCCATGAACAGAGGAGCCTGGTGGGGGGCAAAGAGTCAGACAGGACTGAGTATGCATGCACACCATACTCAGAATTCTCATACAGGTTTGAGAACAAGGCTATTTTCTAT
Source organism: Budorcas taxicolor (assembly GCF_023091745.1). NCBI lineage: Eukaryota > Metazoa > Chordata > Mammalia > Artiodactyla > Bovidae > Budorcas > Budorcas taxicolor. The sequence goes on along the minus strand of NC_068928.1, from coordinate 38,719,514 downwards.
TCTCACAGTGGTTAGCACACAGGCTTGAGATATCAAGTATGTCTAAGAAACCAATCAAGAAAACATTAAAATTTTGACTAGAGATGCCCAGTTGACTGCTGGCCTACAACTACACAAGTCTGTCACATCATTTGCATGCATGAGTGTGAAGGGGGTGCGTTGCTGGTACACAGAAAGAATAAGCAAGGTGGTCAAACTCAAACTTTCTGCCCCAAAGACCACACCTTTCCAGCAAGCTTCCTGCCAGGGGTAATGGTAGACACATACCTTGAAAAAACTTTAAAAGCTGGGCCGGGGCGGGGTGGTTTCAAATCATCGCCCAACTAGAGAAATGCTAACCAGCTGAGAAGTCGGGGTGGGGGTGGGAGGGAGTGAAGGCTGCTCCCACAAACAGCTCTGACCTATTGGGCGATATTACCACCTTTAGCCCCAAGTCTCTGCCTCCTGATGAAGGCCACATCTTAAGAACTGTCAGGATCTTTTTTTTAGCAGTAGAATAAAAGGGAAATGAAACGAGAAAAGTAAGTTTGTCAGCCAACCCCAATGCCCCCTAGCCGGTCTCACCTCCCCGCGTCCAGCTCCCGGCCCGCAGAGCCGCCCATGTCTGTCAGGCTCGCAGCTGAAGCAGCCAGCTCTCCAGAAGGCCTCTTGCCGGCCCCATCCCCACCGCCAGAGCCACCGTTGCAGCTCTTCGTGCGAAAGAGGCGACTGAGGCGGATTTTGAGGGAGCCCTTCCGAGAAAGGCCGGCGAGTGGCCGGAGGGGCCCAGGAGGAGGCGGCGGCGGGGGAGGCTGCTGCGGCTGCTCCCCTCGACTCAAGCGCCCGGGAGGGACCAAGTCCTGCATCGGGAAGGGCACCGGGGGTAACTCAGGGCCAGGGGGCTGCAGTAGAAGCCGGCCGCCCCCTCCTCCTCCGCGGCCCGGGCTGCTGAGCTCCTCTTCCGAGCAGCTGTTAGTCTCCAGGCTCTCTGCCTCCGACTCCAAGCCCTCCAGGACCAGCAGCGCGTCGCTCGTTTCCGTGGGGTCCTCCCCGGCCTGCGGGGCGGCAGCAGGCGGCTGGGGCTGCGGAGGGGGCGGCTGCGGGGGACACGGGCACGGGCAGCAACCCCCGCCGACCGTCTTGACCCCCGGCCCCGCCGGCTGCCCGAGCCCCAGAGCGGCCAACTGCGCCTCTAGTCCAGCCGCCGGGCCCCAGGTCCGCTCCAGCGCCAACCCCGGCGGCAGGGCCTTGGGGTCCAGGGCACAGCGGTGCCGGGGACACAGCAGTTCCGAGGGTCCCGGCTCCTGGGCCGCCTCCGAGTCCTCCTCCTCCGGCGGCCGACCCACGTTGCGGAACACCATCAGCTGAGGTGGCCTGGAGCCCCGCGGGCCGGGCCGCGCGAGGAAGGGTGGCGGCGCGGGGCCATGGCCCGGGGGCGGCGGCGGCGGGCCTGGCTCGGGGGCCGCCTCTCCATAGCCGAGCAGGCGGCTCAGGACGCGGTACGAAGCGGCCGCCGCCGCCGCCTCGCCATCCCGGAGCTCGGCCCCCTGCATCGGAGAGAGGGAGGGCGGGCGGCTGGGAGCCGGGCTGGGGTGGGGACTACGGGCCCCGCCGGAGCCCCGCCCGCCGCGGCCCCCGGAGCGACAGCGCTAACGGCCGCCGCGGCCTCTGCCTCATAGAGGGGGCCGGGGGCGCGCGGAGCCCAGCGCGAGCCCAGGCCGCGCGTCGCCGCCACCGAGCACCACCCCCCCAGATGGCGTCACTTCCGGCAGATGGTGGTCACGCCCCGTCCCCCAGGGCTTGCTCGCCCTGGCCTCTTCGGAGAGTGACGTTGGGCGAAGCCTGGGTAGCTATTGGTCGTGAGCTGCTTCTCGCCTGGGCTTTAGTCCTCAACCCCGACCCTGGTTTTTCACTTCCCAGGCGCTCTGGGCGAAACCACCCCTTCGGGTGAGGGTAAGATGGGATGGCCCTGGAAAGCCTGGTATCGTCCTGGGAGAGAGCCGCTGGCCTTGGGAGGACAATACCTCTGGCTCTGGTCCTACCTATGCAGCTTGGGATGTGTGACCGTGGCCGGGTCATTGGTTCATTGACTGTATCCCCGCCGTGGCATCCAGTGAATATTTATAGAATGACACAGGAGAAATATGTTCTAGAGCCAGGCTGTGCTGATAAATGTTGAACAGCCGACTGAAAAGGGGAATGTATGCATATAATATATACGTACATAAATTGTACTGATGCTTCCTGGTGGCTCAGAGGTTAAAGCGTCCACCTGCATCTGCCCGCAATGCGGGAGACCTGGGTTCGATTCCTGGGTCTGGAAGATCCCCTGGAGAAGGAAATGGCAACCCACTCCAGTATTCTTGCCTGGAGAATCCAATGGACAGAGGAGCCTGGTGGGCTGCAGTCCACGGGGTCGCAAAGAGTCGGACACGACTGAGCGACTTCACTCACTCACTCACTCAAAGGATATGTAGCACAGAATTTACAAATAATAATGTATATTTGCAAATTCTTTATAACCAATTTATTCTCACAAAATACTTTCATTGATTTTTGCCAAACTCCTATATGGGTAGCCAAACTGGTTTCCGTTGAGGGGGGGAATGTAATTGCGACATGGTTATTGGTTGATGTCCTCTGTGTCAGTGTAAGAAAAAAATGAATAAACAGACATCTTAAGTGTCAATTATGGGAGCAACTTCCTCGCTGATCAGAAAACAGTTTTCAAATAACTGAAAGAATGTTTCCTCAAGCTTTGTTTATCCAGAACGTAGTGGCTACAGACATAATACATTCATTTAAAATCTGAATTATTCTTCATCACTTTCTTAAATCTAGATAAAGAAACAGTAAATCAAGTCCCTTTCTGTAGTCTTTGCCAATTCTATGGTGCAAAGATTCCCACGAAGGCTGGTTTCAATCTACCATCCTGACTTTACTGAATACAGAGAATACTGTTATGTGGTAGTTTCATATTATGTAGCAGAAACAGTAATACAAATAGCCTCAAGAGCATAGGTAAATAATAACAGTAAGATTATTAAGAAGTGATGAGTTTGGGGAATTTATTACCTTTGTTTTTAATACATTTAATTATACGTTTGTATGATTTAATTTTCAATAATTGGCTGTATTTAACAACTGGCTTACAGAATTTCTGAAATTTTAACAGTTGTCTTTCACAAGCCAGTCCCACATCACCACTACACTTCAGTTTTCTCATCTGCAAACTCAGGATAAGGATTGCTCCTTTGCTTACCTGCAAGCATGCTGTGAAGATCAAATAAAATCAAGCCTGTGTAGAGGAGGTGTGACTGGAGGCAGGGAGACCAGTTTCTGCAGTCATCCCGTGAAGAGATGTGGAGGATGCAAAGGATAAGGAGGAAGGATGGTCTAGCAGTATTTAGCAACTTTCGTACCTGAAGGTGCATTGGGGGGTAGATAGTCTAGCCGTCTGCTCTGAGTTTTACAGCCAGAGAGACCTTTTAAAACTGAATATTCACCAGTAGCCTGTGATTATAACCCTCTGTGTTTTTTCGTTGTTCTTAGGCTAAAGATAGAACTCCTTAAGGAGGCCTATGGGGTCCTGTGTGATCCGACCCCTGCTTCTCTGGCCTCATCTTTCACCAAGCTCCACCCTGTTCTCTCTGCCCTGCAGTTCCAGTAGCCCCCTGGGTCAGGCTCACACACTTTATGGCCATCGCATACGTGATTCCCTTTTCTTGAAAGGCCTTTTCCCTCCATTTTTTGCTTCCTACTCATCCTTCAAGTTAAGCTTACTCCTTCCTACCTCAGGGAAATCTCCTTGCCTGGGTAATTCCTCCTCACCAAGTCCTAAGACTACTCTTTTGCTGCACTTAATTGCACAAGTGTGATTTGTCATCTGTCTGTGGAGTTATTTGATTAAAGTCTGTCTTCCCTACTAAACCTTCAGCTCCGTGAGAGCAGGGGTCTAGTTTGCTTTTTGTCCATCATGGACTCTCCAGTGCCAAGAACTGCCTGGCACAGAGTAGGCCCTTGATACATGGAATGATTGTTCCATGCTTAATGAGAGACTCCTGATACAAATTGATCTCTGATTCTGCACAACAGAATTAATAAGCTCCCTTGCCTATGAAAAAAACTGAAGTTACTTGCCTAAGGTCACACAGTCCAAAAAGGTGCAGTGGAATTCAAAACCAGTTCTGATTCCAGATATATTTTCTGCCCTCTCTCCCTCAGCTCCCTCTTAGGTGTCACTTAAATTTCTGGAGAAAAGAAGAGAAATTGCTATAGGATCATAGAACACCACTCCAGTACTCTTGCCTGGAAAATCCCATGGATGGAGGAGCCTGCTAGGCTTCAGTCCATGGGATCGCGAAGAGCCGGACTCGACTGACCAACTTCACTTTCACTTTCATGCATTGGAGAAGGAAATGGCAACCCACTCCAGTGTTCTTGCCTGGAGAATCCCAGGGACGGGGGAGCCTGGTGGGCTGCCGTCTATGGGGTCGCAGAGTCGGACACGACTGAAGCAACTTAGCAGCAGCATAGAACACCAGAGGCCTAAGAAGATTACCCAAACAAAACCCTGGTTATTTCTGGAAAATTCTGGCTGGGGAACAGATGACCCCATCAATGCAAGGTCTTGAAGCTCTGCAGCACCCTCTGCTGTCCAGCTAATTTCTTGGCCCCAGAGGGAAGCCGGCCATGTCTGCCCCCTGGGTTATCTCCACCAGCCGAGAACACACAGAGGCCAGGGCAAGGAATGCTGCCTTTCTCCATTTCCCTTAATATCCAGGCCTGTAGCCCAGTTCCTGGGAAAAATATTGAAAAATAAGTTCCGAGTAAAGAAAGTGTATTTTTGTGTGAGTTGGATTTGTGTGAGTGTGTGTTGGGTGGATTTTGTGTCCATAGATACCTTTTTCTTGAGGGCTATATAAGTTGTCTCTGCAGTGGTAGAACCCTAGTTTTAAAGGTTTGCAAAGAACAACACAGAATCTAAACCAGTCTTGAGTTCACTCAGTCATTCAGCAGCGGCTTCAGGAGTGCAGTGACGAGTGAAACAGGCACAGTCTCTGCCCCTCTGGAGCTTGCTGTCTAGTTTGAGTCCTAGTCCTGCCACTTTCTGAACATATTACCAAGAGCAAATAATTAAACACCTTTGAACCTGTGTTTCATTTGTAAAAATAGGTCAATCCCCCCATGATGGGGCTGTTGTAGGGATTAAATGAAAACTTAACATGCAAATGTTACGTGCGTGTGTGCTAAGTCACCTCAGTTGTGCCAGACTCTTTGCAACCCTGTGGACTAGAGCCTACCAAGCAGGTCGGTTCTTTACCACTAGCGCCACCTGGGAAACAAGTGCTACAGTGCTATACAAACATTAGTTGTTACTATGAAAAACTTCTTGGAGGAAAAAACAACTATTATGTCTTTACCAAAAGTGTCCTGTTGGCTCTTGGCTAACAGTAACCAGTAATACCAAGAACATGGAATGGGGCACTTGCTCACCACGCCTGCCCCCTGCCATCCCTCTCTCTGTTAGCACATGGAATCAGAGAGGCAAAGGAGGGAACTATGGATGTGTGATATGGTCTGACCGCAGTGACCACTTGCTGTAGGCATTATAGGGATTTTGTGGGGGGTTGTTCTCTAGCCTCCATCTTTTCCTCCACCCTTTACTTTCCCAATGAGGGTTCCAAAGCAGAATTATGTTTGTAGAGGCCACGTGTAAAGCAAGGGAAGATTTTAGCAACCACCACCCAACCCTTCCTACCTGTACTCAGGGATCTGGGGCATCAAAGACTTCAGAAGGAAGGTGGGGCCAAGTGGGAAGGAAAGAAACTAACAGCACATGTGCAGGAGCCAAATCAGTGGGTGTCGGATCAGCAATGGGAAGGTGGTGGAAGAAGGACGAGAGGACAGCTGAGGTTATGTTTGGTGGCTGACTTCAAGAATCCATACCCTTCTGGATCCGAGGAGGCTGCCTCAGACAGTGCTAACTCTGGGCTTTCCAGTTACTGTGTCCAACAGGGAGAGGGATGTGGTGGGTGAGAAGACTGAGAAAAGCAGGAGAGGTTAGCCACGGTCTTCACGAAAAAGAAAGAAAACAAGGCTGAGGAGGACAAAATGAAGGTGAAAGAAGCAGACAGAAAACTGTCTACTCTCTTACCCGACTCCACCCCCACCAGAACTCCCCCACCTCCAGGGGTTTGTTGTTTGTTGTTTTGTTTCACTTTGGCCACACTGCTTGGCATGCAGGATCTTAGATGTTCCCCAACCAGGGATCGAACCTGTTTTCCTGAAGTGGAAGTACAGAATCTTAACCACTGTGATGCAGGAAAAGGAAGGCTCCCCTGGGTGGGGTAGTGGACATCGGCTCCATCACAAGCAACAGCGTGATCCTAGGGAAGTTGCTTCAGCTCTGGTCCTTGCTTTCCTCCTCTATAGTGAGGCTTTCTTGAGGTCTCTAAGGATGAATAACAGGGTGATGGTATGGGGTTGATGTTTTTGGATCCAAAAGAGTGTGGATTCTTGAAGTCAGCCACAAAACAAAGCCTCAGCCTTCTTCTTTGCCCCTCTTCCACCACCTTCCCATTGCTGATCCGACACCCACTGATTTGGCTCCCGTGCTTGTGTTATCTGGTAGTTTCTTTCCTTCCCACTTGGCCCCACCCTCCTTCTGAAGTCTTTGATGCCCCAGATCCCCGAGTACAGGTAGGAAGGGTTGGGTGGTGGTTGCTAAAAACTTCCCTTGCTTTACACGTGGTCTCTACAAACAACAACAACATCTGCAAACCAGGAAGAAAGCTCTCAGGAGGGAGTCAAATTGGTCAGCACCTTGATCTTGGATTCAGTAGCCTCCAGAACTGTGAGAAATATACTCTATTGTTTAAGCCACCCAGTCTATGGTATTTTGCTGTGGCAGCCCAAGCTGACTAATACACTGATGGTATAATTTAAGGCTGAGTCTGAGCGCCTAAGAACCATGAAAGCCAGTGGTATAGTTCTCGTCCAAAGAGCAGCAGGCTCAGTACTCAGGAAAAGTTGACTGCAGGTCTGAAGACAAGGGAAAAACCAATGTCCCAGGTGGGACATTGTAGGGGAGTCAGAGCTCTGGGTTTGAGTCTCAACTCAAATGGAGCAGCTAAGTGAATCTCTGAGCCTTACTGTTTGTGAAATTTTGATAAGAACATTCAGCACAGGTGGGTGTGAGGAAGATTCATTGAGATAACACACATGAAAAAGACTGTACATTGCCACAGTCTGTACACACACCAATTATGGTTCTATTGAGCTCTTTGGCCCACCCCTCCCTATCCCTAGTCTCAAATTCCAGTTTAGCAGCACGGTGTCAGGGTGAGGGGGGGCACAGGCAGCTAGAGCAGATTGCGGGGAGCTGCAGCTTGGCCCTTTATCATGGCCGTCGAAATTGCTGCCAGGAGGCTAAGTGGAGCAGAGGAGTGAAGAGAGGGGCACAGGCTCATCTGCGGTTGCTATGGCGCCCCATCCTGGATTTGCCCATCTCTCCTAATGGAGCAAAGGGCAGAGGGAGGGGGAAGAAGGGAGGAAGAGACAGAACTGCTGGTCCCTTGTCTCCCCTCCCTTCTGTGTCTCTCTGGAGCAGATGTACGGTGGGGAGTAGGGGGAGGGAGTCTGGATATTGGATAAGAGCGGGAGGGAAGAGTGTTGTGCCAGGATTAAGAGGGTTTGCAGTGAGGGGCCACACTGAGAGGGGAGGGAGCAGAGCCCTCATGCTGACGTCCAGAAGCCAGATGATGATGTTAGGAAAAAAAAAAAAAAAACACCCGAGCAAGACAGCATAAGCATGAGAGAGAGAGAGGAAGAGAGGAAACGAGGATACGAGGTGTGGAAACACTGCAGCCAGCAAATTCCGCAGGCAGCCTGGACCCCAGGGCCCCGCAGGCTGCCCTGAGGATGGACACCAGGACAGTGGCCATGCCTTCTCCGGCGGCAGGGCTGCTAGGCTGCTGTTTCCTCTTTGGCTGGGCTCTGGGGGTTCCAAGGACCCTCCGCTCTCTGCCTGCACTGTCCTCCAAAGTCAAGCCAGGGTCTGTACCCTTTTGGGTGCCCCCAGAGGGGGCTGAGGCAGCGCTGGCTTTTCTCTACTCTGGAGATCCTCAACAGCTGTCTGGGGCTAACTGCAGTGAGCGCTATGAAGCTCCTGGGGCAGGAGCCAGACCAGGGCTCCCCCCAGTCCTATGGAGGGCAGCAGGCACTGTGACCCAGGCCGCCAATTTCCTCAATATGCTGCTACAAGCCAACGATATCCGGGAGTCCAGTGTGGAGGAGGATGTGGAATGGTACCAGGCACTGGTCCGCAGTGTAGCCGAGGGGGACCCAAGGGCATACCGGGCTTTGCTGACTTTTAACCCTCCACCGGGGGCCAGCCACCTGCAGCTGGCCCTGCAGGCCACCCGGATTGGGGAGGAGACCATCCTTCAGGACTTGTCCGGGAACAGGGTGCAGGAGGAGAGCTCAACTGGAACCCTGCACCCCACTGACCTGCAAAAGCGGGTGCTGACCAATGATCTAGGGAGCCTTGGCAGCCCCAAGTGGCCACAGGGGGATGGATATGTTGGGGACGTGCAGCACGTGAGACTGTCTCCTCCTTTCCTGGAATGCCAGGAGGGTCGACTGCGTCCCGGCTGGCTTATCACACTCTCAGCCACCTTCTATGGACTCAAGCCAGACCTCAGCCCGGAGGTCAGGTAAGCGGGTTTGTGCAGGATTTGATGCTATTGTGGGTCTGTGGAGGTGGCGGGGGAGTGGGGCTCCTAGATGTGCGTAGACTACTTGGTATGCACATGTGCGTCTGGGGGACACAGATGTGTGTATTTGCCTTCAGCTGTGTATATTTGCAGTTGACTCTAGGAATCTATGTGTTAACATATACAGGTGTGTGGACGATCGATCCATTTACATATAGGTATACACACGTGTGTGTGTGTGTACTGATGGGGGCACAGCTGGGCATAGGTCCTGGTTCCCAGATCTGAGTAATGGGTACAATGAAGAAGATAGCCGTGACAATCTGTGTACCGGCTTCTCGGAGGAGTCAGATGGGTGTCCCAGGAGTGAAACCCGCTACTCCCTAGCAATCTAGAACTGGAAAAGGAGGTGTCTGTAAGTGAAGGAAAACACCTTGGGGGAGGCTTGGAACCATGGCCCTTTCTGCCCAGAAGTTGGCCGGGTCCCAGCATCACTCCCATGGCTGTATTCTTACATCAAGTCCTGACCCAGGAGCCTGTGATGCTCCTCAAACAATTGACCTCCTCCCTCAATCGGAGTAAAGAGCTGAGTGGGAGCCATGATGGGAAGGAGGGAGGAGGTGGATACTATACCGCTAGACATTCAACAATCAACATTGTTTTCCCAGCTCTGTGTCCCCATTCATTGTCCCCAGGAGAGTTCCTCTCCTGGCCACAGGCAGCCTAGCTTTTTGCCAGCTCTTTCCCCATTGGGCTCAGAGCTGGGGTTGAGAGCCCTGGGGCCAGGCAGCTCTTGAATCTGGGCCCCTCTGTTCCATATCTCCTTCACTGTGATCAATTCAGACCTGGTTTGGGCAGAGTGGGGTGTTGTTAATAGCTGAGCTTTGTGTGCCTGTTTGAGTGTGAGTGTGTATACATACAGTGGGGAAGTGTGAAAATCCCTTTCAGACAGATCATCAGAACCGCCGCTCTCATATGTCTTGCCCACTCCCTTTACCCATTGATAGAAATCAGGAAATGCTAGGATGTTGAAAAGCTGAGGGATGGGGGGGTGGGGCAGGGGGAGAATCTAGTGGGAGGAGGATTGTTGCTGCAGAGACAGTGAGGGTTAATAGCACTGGAGAAGTGGCATGCGTGTGCCCTGTCTCCTGGCACACTACAGCCACTGTGCTAAAGTGCACAAAGCTTGCATTGCACCATGATCTGAGATCCAAGGAGACATGTCCACCTTGGCACCCTTCACTATACCCCTAACTGCCAATTCACTGCCCTAGGGGGCAGGTGCAGATGGACGTAGACCTTCAGAGCGTGGACATCAATCAGTGTGCCAGTGGCCCAGGCTGGTACTCTAACACACACCTGTGTGATCTCAACAGCACCCAGGTAAGGATACAGAGGGTGGAGTACGGGTTTCCTACCTCCCTTCCCCTTTCCAATCATGCCATCAGGAGCAGCTGACAAAGGCACACCAGCCTCTCACGGCTTCAGGGAAGTCCCTATTGATGAGACAGATAAAGGTGAGATACCAGGCTATTTAAAAGTGAGGACACTTACAGCCTAGCCCCATCCCCCATCTGAGACAGCCAGCTTCATTCCTTGGAATCTCAGTGTGCCTCCCTGTCTGCTCTCCCTTCTGGTACTGGGTGCTTCAGGATCCCTTCCCAGGACCACTTCCTGAGCATCTATTAATCATCCCCTTTCCTTCTCCTGAACCACATTCTCCACATCAACAGAGCTCTGGGCTCCTTCTAACCCACAAAGGATGCTCTGTTGGGTGTTTGTTGAAATAAGTGGAATTGGGATGTAGGAGGAGTGTAGGAAAAAGTTGACATGTAAGAGGAGACTAACCAGAGAAGCAGCTTGAAGAGCTCTGGGACTGGTAAAGGTGATGGAACCTGGGCCAGGTGCTGGCAAAATCAAAGCCGTGGGTGCAGGAGAATCTGGATAATGGAAAGCAATGGTTGGTAATCCTGCAAACCCACTACTGGGAAACTGGGAGGCCAGCGAACTAATCCACTCCACAGTAACACTGACTGCATGCTTGTTCCTGAGCTGAACCAAAGCCAAGGCGAGCCCTACAGCCTGCTGGGAAGTGGAGCGGGTTTGGGCATCTGCTGCTCTTCAGGGCACATGTGTCTGAAGCTATACATCCAGGGATGCATAAAGGCTCCCATTGTCCAGTGCACTTTTAAACCCAGCCACATTCATGTCTCTGGGTATGTACTTGTCTGACGGTGCAGACTGTGGAAGGAACAGAGCGTTTACTAGCAATCTGAGCAGAGGGGAAAGTTGGGCCACGATTTCAGAAGCACCTTTTAGGTGAAGTCAGGGCCTGGATATGGACTCTTCCTTCCTTTGCCCCACTGCTATCTGTTCCTGGCCACTCCCTACAGTAGATCTGACCTCATCCATGTGCTTATCTTCCCTGCCTGGCTCCGAGGTCTGCTCTGTCTCCTGCTGGGCAAACATCAGTGGGTGGAGTTGGAATAAAGAGCTGGCCTTGGCATCCCACCAGCCTGGCATTAGCCTGGCATTAGGGCTGGGGAGAGCAGTCCTACACCAAAGGCAGATGGCCCTAATAGAGGAAGCTGCTCCCCCGTGGGTGCCTTTTCAACCCACCTGTGTGCCAAAGAGGGAGGCTGATGTTGACCCTTTGAAGCAGGATGTAGGCATACAGGTGTGGTTGATCTCAGAGTTCTCTCTGCTTCCACCGCCCCAGCACCTTGCTCTAGCAACAGCTGGGGATTGGGAAATGGGACCTATGAGGCTCCTGTCACAGCTAGTCTGGATAAAAGGCTAATCCACCTCCAAACTCTGTGTTTGGAGGTCTCTTTGATAAGAGAGACAATGGTGGGGTCAGGGTAGGGTCTGCAGGGAGGGAAGGCTTCCCCTGGACTGGGGCTCCCTAGCGTAGACCCAGAGGCTGTGGATAGGAGGGTAGATGGCCCTCCAACTCTTCCCAGCGGGAAAGCCCCGTATAAATAAATACCTATGGTGTTTGTTGGCCCACAGTGCGTCCCCCTGGAGAGTCAGGGCTTTGTCCTTGGCCACTACCTCTGCCGCTGCCGACCTGGCTTCTACGGGGCGAGCAACTCCTTGGGTATGTAGCAATGGTGAGGGACAGGTAGGTGTTTTACAGGCTGGGCTGATTGGAGGTGGGTATCTGCGGAAGAAAGGCAGCTTGGGGTGAGACACTGGGAGAGAAACTTGTGGGGCCAGGGCAGACTGTCGAGAGAAGCAGGAGACACAGGCAGGGTCTAATTTGGGGGTGTCTATGCCTTCTGAGGATGAGCCTAAAACATGGCAATTTGGTGCAAGGTGACCTCATGGTGAGTCCTAGCCTGGTATCACCTCTGCTCCTGCCTTCCCCTGCAAGGACTCATTTGCTCATTCCTTCCCCCAGGGGCTACAGACCCTAAGAGGGCAGGATAAGAACTGTGCCAACCATGAGGAGAGAAGGCTGGGGTCTCAGGATGCCCCAGCCACGCCCCTCTCCCTGTACCCATCTTGTTCATTATAGGCTCAGAGGAGGGTGCTGCCCAGCCTCCTGGGCAATTTGGGTCCCCTCAAGGCAGCCCCGGGAGGCTGCTGCGCTGCCAACCGTGTGCCGAGGGCTGTGCCAGCTGCCTGGATGCCACGCCGTGCCTGGCAGGGGAAGCCCCCACACTGAGGGCGGCGGTGCTGGCCTGTCAGACGTGCTGTATGCTGGTCGTCTTCCTGAGCATGCTGGTCTCCTATCGCTGCCGCCAGAGCAAGGCAAGCAAGGCCCCACACCTCTCTTCTCTGCCTGTGCCCTACCCCTTGTGAATCTCTAGCATCAGCGGGAGACCAAAGACTACCTAAGGCTAGAACTTGGAAAATACAAGTTTGATCCTTAATCTAACTCACTCTGTGACATTAGGCAAGTGGCCTCACCACCACAGACCTGTTTCCTCACCTGTGCAATGAAGTCACTGGACTTGATTCAAAACACTGTGTAGGCACTAGGGGAAGTGATCTGGTCCCTTGTGGAGCTCCCAGATGGGTGGAAGAAGCAATGACAGCACAGTAAGACAGGGGCCAGGATGGAGGCGTCAGTTGCTGTGGCAGGTCAGAGAGGGGACCCAGTCATCCTGCCTGAGATGCTGTGGGATGACTTTCTGGAGAACATGACACTTGAGCCAAGCTTGAAGGTCAATTGACAGAGAAGGGAGTTTCTAGGCAAGGAAGCTGTCTGACCCAAAGCTTGGGGGAAAGCCTGAGATCCCTTCTAGCTCCAGCAGCCTCCAATTCCAGCCCAGGTCTGCAGCAAGGCCCAGGGTAGTTTGGGAGGGGCATGGGGCTGCAGGGGCTATGTGAAACCTTGGCCTCAGCCAGGCTTAGTACCAGTGGAGCTAAGAGCCTGTTGATGAAGAAGGCAGAGCTGAAGTTATAGGGGGAAGCCTTAGCTCAGGGCCACGGAGTGACCCCTCGAACAGACCTGAGACCCTCCTGCACCACCCTCCAGGCTCTATCCTCTCGCTGTCCTGGTTACATGCGTCTTTCTTTCCTGGGTTCACAGAGGATCCGGGCCTCTGGAGTGGTACTGCTGGAAGCTATCCTTTTCGGATCCCTGCTGCTCTACTTCCCTGTGAGTTTGTGGCTGGAGCCTGACCCCACCCCCTGGGATCCCCCCCAGTCCCAACCTGGCACCCTCCCCACCTTAGAATCTGTCCTCTGTATCCTATGGGGGGATTCGGAGACCTCAAAATCCCCCTGCTCATACCTACAGGTGACACGCTGGCCTAGTGAGGCTTAAAAGAGCTCTATGACCTGTTGCGTAACTTAGGAGAAGTTATCTAAGCTCTCTGATAACAAAGCTGCTCCTCTGCAGAATGGAGGTGATGATGTCTCTGTGAGGAGGCTGTTAGAAGGATCAGCAAGGTGCTTAGCGCAGGCCTGGCACCCAGTGCAAGTGCAATGGAGAGTGACTGTTTTTACCCCCTCCCCACCAGGTCTTCATCCTGTACTTCAAGCCCAGTGTCTTTCGCTGCATCGCCCTCCGCTGGGTCCGGCTGCTGGGCTTTGCCATTGTCTACGGCACCATTATACTCAAGCTTTATAGGTAGGGTCTGGATAGGGCCTTGTTCTCATGTGGCTCCCTCCAGGCCCCCCAACTCATTTATGGGATGGAGTTCTTCACTGCCAGACCCCCTACCCACTCTACTCCCCTGGGCCCCCAAGGCCTGCTCCCGTCCCTGTAGCCCTCCCCACCATCTAACTTGTTTTGGGGGGGCAGTAAGAGGAGGCAGTGACCCATGGAAGGGATGGGAGAACAGGGATGTGTGGAGGAGAGGGAAGCAATGGCCAGAGGTGTCCCCCCTTCCTGCGTCTACCAGCCACGCCCTGACCCTTGTAGAGTGCTCCAGCTCTTTCTGTCTCGAACGGCCCAGCGGGGCCCCCACCTGAGCAGCGGGCGGCTGCTGCGGCGTCTGGGGGTGCTCCTGCTGCTGGTGCTGGGCTTCCTGGCTGTATGGACGGCAGGGGTCCTGGAGCCAGGCATTCAGCACACGTCACTGGTAACACGAGGCCACACACACACGGGACTCCACTTCTACCTCTGCCACCAAGACCGCTGGGACTACATCATGGTGGTGGGTGAGTTGCTCCCATAGAGTCCAGCCTCACTCTGGTCCCCCGCCCTGTACCTCCAAGGGTTCTTCCGCCTGGACCTGGACCAGGCTCCCCTCAGAACCCCCTACAGAGGAAGGGGTGGTGTGACTGCTGAGGTGGTTCCTGGCTCTGTCCCTCCCTCCCTTCCCTACAGCTGAGATGCTGCTCCTGTGCTGGGGCAGCTTCCTCTGCTACGCCACCCGGGCTGTCCCCTCAGCCTTCCACGAGCCACGATACATGGGCATCGCCCTGCACAACGAGCTGCTGCTTTCTGCCGCCTTCCACGCAGCCAGGTGAGGACAGGCCCTCCTACCCACCACGCCTTCCACCCTAACACCATTCCTCACCTCTCCCAGGTGAGGGTACCCCCATCCCACAACCCTGCTGGCAACGCCTGCTACACCGCAGCAAGGTGAGGAAGGTCCTCACATAGAGTTCTCTCCCTACCCCACAGACATGCTTCCTGTACCCTATGTCTCACCCAACACCCTAAGTGCTCTCGCATTCCATCCCCCACTGCTCTCCTCCCCACACGGGCTCCATTCTCCCTGCCTTCTTCCCCTCACACCTCAGCCGTCTCAGCAGCAGACCTGCTATGCGTGTCCACAAGGACCAGGCCCTGTGGTGAAGGCAGAACCAACCCACGGGGCGGTTCATAACAGTGCTATAAGCAGCCAGAGAGGGCAAGCTGGAGTAGTCTGGGAAGGCTTCTTGGAAGTGGGGATTAACGTGAGCCCTGAGGTGGGAGGGCAGGAAGAAGGAAGAGTGCCCTCCTCACTCCACTGAGCACCTGCAGGAGGTCAGGGCTGGGGTTGGGGGGAGAGCCTCTGGGACAGGTGAGAGGGAAGAGGCCGCTCCCACCTGCAGCTAACCATCACGCCACCGCCACCACCACCTCGCCCCCAGGTTTGTGCTGGTTCCCTCCCTGCACCCGGACTGGACGCTCCTCCTCTTCTTCTTTCACACCCACAGCACAGTCACCGCCACACTGGCTCTGATCTTCATCCCTAAGGTGAGGTCTTCTCTGGCCTTGAAGTGAGGTGACCCTGGCCCTTTGGCCAGGGGCACTGTGGACCAGCTATGTCCACAGTGCCCTCTCCAGGTCAGGGTGAGAATGACACCTGGGCCCAGAGGGAATTGGAGCCCACTTAGGAGTTGGCTAAGGGCTTCCCTGGTGGCTCAGATGGTAAAGAATCCCCCTGCAATGCGGGAACCCAGGTTTGATCTCTGGGTGGGGAAGATCCCCTGGAGAAGGGAATGGCAATCCCCTCCAGTGTTCTTGCCTGGAGGATCCCACGGACAGAGGAGCCTAGCAGGCTACAGTCCTTGGGGTTGCAAAGAATTGGACAAGACTGAAGCGACTTAGCACGCATATAGGAGTTGGGGAGCAATGCTCTGTCTCCAATCCCTGGGCAAGGGAAGTAAGAGCTAGAGCTGAAGGGGGTCCTCGTAACACAATTGGAAGGTTGGCAGAGACTGAAAATCAACTCGGAAGCAGTTACAGAAGATAGGTGAGGGGGCTGAAGGATGTGGCTAGGAACTGTGGGCACAGGGCATTAGACACCCCTGGTCTCTAAGTTAGAGAAAATCAGGACGGATGAGATGGAACAATACTCTTTGGACCTCCAGAATCCCAAATCAGAGAAGGGGTTGAGGATTTATGGAGCAAATACGTATGCCACAGGGTAGGGAGCCAACATGAGTCTTTTCCTGATCATGCCCACCCTGGCCAGTTCCGGAAGCCGGGGGCTCCTCCCCGAGAGGAGATCTTGGATGAGGTGTACGAGGACGAGCTGGACCTGCAGCGCTCAGGCTCCCACCTCAACAGCAGCATCGCCTCAGCCTGGAGTGAGCGCAGCCTGGACCCTGGAGACATTCGGGTAGGCGCTGCCCTCCTGACTTCCTCTTGATGCTACTTAGGGCCTGGACAGCGAGCAGTGATGCCCTGCCACTTGGGCTGTGTGCCACTGCAGGTCCCCTGTCCTCCCCCTAGCTTTTCCTCTGAGACTTGCCTCCCTTTCTTCTCCACCATTGTCCCAAGCTGCTTCTCCTGCTTCTACACAAAGGAGACCACACACGTGAAGAGATGCCCCCAAATACTGAAACTCACATCCTGAGGCCCACTTGGCAAGGTAGAGGCAGAACCATGAGTGGAGCTCAAATCACCTGTGTCCTCCGCTCAACAGGTCCACCATAAGTGACAGACTAAGAAGCCCCTCAGCCCCCAGCACACCCAGCAGCTAGTGCTCCTAGGGCCATTAGGGTTGGGTAATTCAGCCAGTGGCTACCAAGGATTTCCATACCAGGATCCTCTTTCTCTGGACTCAGCAGTGTTAGAGAAAGGAAGTGCTTCCTGAGTCTTCCATCAGGAGAACATCCTTACCTTATTTTTCTGCTTAAGAATATCGTAATGGTGATAGCAACCCTGATGAGAGGCTCACAGAGTAGGAAATCAAGAGACTGGCAGTAAGGCCCACTGTTTTGTAGAATCTACAGTGGGAACAGTCCCAGGAAGCCACTGGGTCCATCCCTCCACCTTCCCTGAAGCCCCTCCACATCTGACTTGTTTACATCCCCCAATTCCTTCCTTCCTTGTCTCAACTGCCTCCGTGTCCTCCTCACCCTCTGAGTTCTGCCTGTGTCCTGCCTCCTGGGGATAGGTTGAACTGAGACCCCAATCCATCAGGTAGGCCTAAGTGGAGGCAGGTGGCTATTGCCGCGTGGGTGCCATCCTTGACCCTCCAGCTTGGGGGTCAGCAGTGGGTGTGTTCTCCCCATGCTCACTGTGGGGAGAGCGCCAAAGTAGAAACAGCTTTCAAAGCCCCATCCTGTCACTTACCGTTTTCACACCCACTGGTCGCACCACTTCTCTTAAGGCAGTCAACACTAGGCAGTCAGATTTCCTTCCTTTATTGAAGTAGAGGCTCAGAGATGGCAAGAAAATAGCCTTGAGGCATACCATAGGTCAGCAGCCTCAAACCCAGGTTTCCTGTGCGCCAAGCTGGGACCACCCACCAGACCACCCAGGTTTCCTGTGCGCCAAGCTGGGACCACCCACCAGACCACCCAGGTTTCCTGTGCCCCAAGCTGGGACCGCCCACCAGACCACAGTGCCGGGTAGAAGGCAGGGCCCTGCGTCCTCAGGGTTGAGTGGGTCGGGCTCAGAACTAGGTTGGTGTTGGCCCTGCAGAAACGGAGAGGTGAATTTTCTAAGTGTTTTAAAAGCCAGGAAGGGACACGGCTTGGTGGGAAAGCGTTCCCCCAGAAAAAAGGGTCTTAGCACCAGCTGAGGGGCAGAGGGATGGAGAGGATGGTCCTCACGCCGGCTCGCTCTCCGGCCCCCAGGACGAGCTGAAGAAGCTCTACGCCCAGCTCGAGGTTCACAAGACCAAGGAAATGGCCGCGAACAACCCCCACCTGCCCAAGAAGCGGGCCAGCTGGCGCCAGGGCCTGGGCCGCTCCTTCATGAGGTACCTGGCCGAGTTCCCCGAGGCGCTGGCCCGCCAGCACTCCCGGGACTCGGGCTCCGCGGGCCGCGGCAGCCTGCCCGGCTCCTCCCGCCGCCGGCTGCTCAGCGCCAGCCTCCGGGAGCCCGCCGCGCCGCCCGGCCTGCGGAAGTCCCGCAGCGCCTGCGAGCAGGACTGTGACCCTCACGGGGACCACAGCCCGCCTCTGGTCGACTCGCTGCTGCGGAGGAAGCTGGCCCGCAAGGGGCCGCGATCCGACAGCCGCGAGTCCGGCGAGTCGGCGGCCGGGCCCCCCGCGCTGGGCTTCAGGTCGGCCAGCGCCCACAACCTGACGGTGTGCGAGCGGCTGCCCCGCGCCCGGCCCGCGTCGCTGCACAAGTCGCTGAGCGTCGTGGCCGGCTCCAGGGAAAAGGCCCTGCTCGTGGCCAGCCAGGCCTACCTGGAGGAGACCTACCGGCAGGCAAAGGAGCGGGAGGAGAGAAGGAAGGCAGAGGCCGCCTTGGCCAGCCCGGCGCGGAGGCCCTCGGCCCGGAGGCTGGAGCGAATTCGAGCGGCCCCCGTGTCGGCCCCACCTTCCCCGGCCAAGAGCCGCAGCGTGGACAGCTCCCACATCTCCGGACGGCTGCAGGAGGAGGCCGCCAGCAGGCTGCCGCACGCGCCCATCCGGCACCAGATCTCCACACCCATCATGGCCACGTCCGGGCGGGGCCTGGGGGAGCCGGGGATGCTATCTCCCACCTCCACTTTGGCCCCAGCTCTGATGCCAGCTCCTGCCCCTGCCCTGGCACCCATCCCAGTATCCCCACAAAGCCCTAACCTACTTACCTACATCTGCCCCTGGGAGAATGCAGAACTGCCAGTGAAGAAACAAAACGTGGCTCAGGAAGGGCCCTCGGGGCCAGAGCAAGGCAACCTGTCTCATGTCCCAGCTCGGGCCCGTCTCTGGAGAGCCCTCTCTGTGGCGGTAGAGAAGAGGGGCCCTGGGGAGAATGGGATGGACACAGAGGATGGGCGTCTCCAGGGGGAAACTGAGGAGGATGAGGACAGGCCCAAGGTCTTCTCTAAATCCCACAGCCTCAAGACCCCTGTCCAGCAGGGTTCCATGCGCAGCCTGGGCCTGGCTATCAAAGCTCTGACCCGTTCTCGGAGCACACACAGAGAGAAGGAGAGCGGGGAAGGGAGTCCTAAGAAGGAGGAGAAGGGCCGAGCTTCTGGAGAGGGTGTGGGGGCATGCTCCAGATCTCCCAGGCCAGGCCGGCCCAAGGGGGTGAGTAAGCAGGCAGCACTTGCCCCCTGTGATGACGAAGAGTCCCTCCAGAACCAACAGAACGCTCACACCAGCAGGATGCTCCAAGTCTGTCACCGGGAAGGCAGCAGGGAACAAGAAGACAGAGGCAGGAGGACTTCCCAGTGTCTAGGGGAGGGGAAGGTTGAGGGAGCACGTAAAACAGGCCCTGCCACACTGAGGCAACTCAGGCAGGGCACAGCTGGGGACAAAAATGCTAAGCAAGTAAAAGAAGCTCCTGTGGGGTGGCGGGAACTACCCAAAGCTGGCCTCCAGCCCCTGGGCAGTGCTGACCACAGGGTGACAGAAGTATGCCCCTGGGAAGTCACCGAATCAGAACTGGGTCAGCCTGATGGTAGCAACAAAGCTGAAATCTGCCCCTGGGAGGTGGGCGGAGCCCCTGAGAAGGAGGCCCTAAGGCAATATCTAGATGCCTCCCAAGGTGAGAAGGAGAAAGCCTCAGAAAAATCAGAGCCCAAAGATGTGGTGGTTGTGGCTCGGAAAAAGCCAGAGAGGTTGGTCAGGGGTCAGGAGGCAGTTTGTCCTTGGGAGAGTGCTGATCCTGGGGGTCTGTCTCCTGGGTCAGCCCCTCAGGACTCGGACAGAGCCAGGGGCAGGTCTGAGGCAGTGGGCAGTGTGGAACCTAGAGAGGTGGAGACGCATCGGTGGGAAGCTGCTGGCCCAGGAGCTTGTACATCTGACATCACCACGGCAGAGATGTGTCCCTGGGAGGCAAGTGAAGGAGGAGAGACAGGGAAACCATCCGAGGAGGGAGTAAAGGAACTCCCCCAGGAAAAGCAGAAAAACCCCAAGAAAACAATCTTCTGGAAAGAACAGAAACTGGGTGAAGGCTTGGAGTCTCTTTGTCAGTGGGAAAGGACAGATTTCCGGGGCCCCTCTGTGGTTTCTACTCAGGCTCCAGGAACCCCCGGTTGCTCGGGGAGTTTGGGCAGTAGCATCACTGAAATCTGTCCATGGGAGGCGGGAGATACTCCTGCCATCGGCAAGGCAGAGATCTGTCCCTGGGAGCTGGGTGATGAGGTAGTGGGGAAGGAAATGCTGAGTCAGGGGCCAGGTGGCGAATCTCCCCAGGAAAAGTGGGAAACCTCCAGAACAGGGAGCTTTGGAGAGATGGGGGGATGGACTGGGAAAGCAGTGCAGAAACTTAGCCAACAGCAGGAGTCAGTGTGTCCGTGGGAAAGCACAGCTGCTGGGCACTCTGGCCCACATCTAGACAATTCCTCATCCAAAGCTGATGGCCAACTCCTCAGCAATAAAGGAAGTAGAGCAGCGCAGGTCTGCCCACCAGATCTCAGGTCAGAGGGAAAGAGAGCAACACCTGCCAAGGCAGAAGTCTGTCCCTGGGAGGTGAATGAGAGAACGACAGAGGACTGGACATCAGGGCAGGCAACAAAAGGAAGAGAATCTCAAAAGGACAAGGAGAAGGTGCTTGAAACATCAGGCATCACAGCTAGCCCAACTTGGGCAAAGCCTGAGCGTCAGATGCCAACGCAGGAAGCAGTCTGTCCCTGGGAGAGTGTGGACCCTGATAGCTTCACCCCACAGCCTGGTCTTCAAGACACAGGTGGACCCAACGCCAGTTTCCAGGTGTCTGGCAGTGTGGAAAGCAAGACTGCTGAGATTTGTCCCTGGGACGTGGAGGAAACCCTGCCTGCCGAGAAGGCAGAGGTCTGTCCCTGGGAGGTGAGTGCTGGAGCTGGGGAGAGAAGGCCTTTGGGAATGGAGGCCATTAGGCAATTTTCAAGCAAAACGAGGAAGCCTTCTGCAGATTCTGGACCTAGCGAGAGAGCTGTTGCTACTCCAGAGAGGCAGGTCCAGGAGCGGGAACGGGCTTGCCCCTGGGAGAGCATGGATCCAGGGGGCTCCTCTTGGCATTCAGACACTCTGGGCACTGACAAGCCAAAACCTGGGCTCCAGGAGCTGGACCGTGCGGGGTGCAGACCAGTGGAGGTGTGTCCCTGGGAAGCGGAAGGAGCACCTACTAGTCAAAAAGTCAAGGTCTGTCCCTGGGAGGTGGATGAAGGAGCCCCTGGGAAGGAATTAGAACAAGAGATGAGAACTGATTCAGTGGGGCAGAGGGAGAAAATGCTAGAAAAGGGGAGACTCCCCTCCCTGGGAGAAGACAGACCGAAATGGGAAACACAACTGAGTCCAGAGCAGGAAGCTGTGTGTCCCTGGGAGAAGGACTTGAGGGCACCCTCTGCTCAGGCCCCTGAGGTCTCAGACGTGTCCAGCAGAGGGGTAGAGGAGCCCTCCCTGGAAATGAGTGATGAGGCAGCAGAGAAAGGGGACCTGACACAAGACCCAAAGATGGACTCCTCCCCAGAACACATAGCCCCAGAAAAAGCAGAAGTCACTGCTGCAGATCAGGAAAAAGCGAGCAGTGAACTGCAACCCGTCCATCTACAGGAGAGCATGGCCCCCAGGGACTCCTCCTCCCACCCACATAGTCAGTGCCCTGTCCAACCTAAAGCTGGCTCTCAGACACTGCCCAGCGCTGGGGACAGGCTTGCTGAGGTCTGCCCGTGGGACACTTCCACCACAGACACTCCCAAGCCTGACAGCAGCGCCAAAGCTGAGACCTGTCCCTGGGAAGTGACCGAAAGAACCCCTGAGGAAGGGGTGTCAAGACAGGATGGAGATGAGGAAACTCAAGAGGAGAAGGGGAGAGCCCCAGAAAAACCAGAGTACAAAGCTGTGGCCCTTCAGGAAAAGCCTGAGAGGGCAGATGGAAAGCAGGAACCAGCCCCACAAGCTTCTGACAGTAGCAAAGAAAGTCCCAAGGCAGCAGGCAGTGTGGGGGCCAGGGTAGTGGAAGTGTGTCCACGGGAAGCGCAAGAAGCTCCCCCTGATAAGAAAACAGAAATCTGCCCTTGGGAGGCGAGCCAAGAAACAGCAGAGAAAGGGGCATGTGAACAAGAGGTGGACAGAGAATCTCAAGGGCAAGGAGAAATGTTCCTGCAAAAGGCAGAATCTGGAGGGACTGAAGAACACTCTTCAGAAGAAGTAAAAGTCAGTGGAGAGATGGAGTCAATCTGCCCTTGGGAAGGCACAAGGTCAGAAGGGCTCTCTTCGCAGCCAGATGCTCCAGCCATGGACCAACCCAAAGTCAGTCCCCATGGGGCAAGCAGTATGGGGAGCCGGGTGGCAGAGTTGTGTCAATGGGAAGTCACAGATCCCAAAGGAAATAAAATAACAGGCACCATGGCAGACATCGACATGTGTCTCTGGGAGGGAACTGGAGCCCCATCTGAGGAATCTGGTCTCCTGGCTTTAACAGCAACTCAGAAGCAAATGCTCTGCCCCACAGCCCCTGAGAACCCACCATGCCTTTTAGTCCAGAGACCTTTGGGTAGCTTCCTTCCAGACAGCAAAAGCCCCCGCCCCAAAGTGAACAAGCCAACCAGTACCTTTACTCTGGAGGGTGTCAGAGAACTCCAAGTCCCTTCAGAACCTGGGCCGAGGACCAGCTTAGCCCCAGACCCAACCCTCCAAGAAGCTGAGACTCAGAAGTCTTCCTCCTTAACTGAAGACCAAGAAGTAACTTCTGAAGCTCAACTTGAAGAACTCACCCCTCCAACTGTCTATCCTTGGGACTGGGAGTAACAACTGCATCAGTGAGGTCATACACTGGGTGGCTAGCTTTCAGAACAGTCAAGGTTCTTTCCAAGTTCTAGGTGTTTCCAAAAAACTGAATCAAACAAACTTAGCCACTTTTCCTCTCCAAGAAGGCCAGAAGTCGACTTATTCCAAAGACAAACTGTACAAGAAGGGTGCAACTCAGACTCCAAAAGGAAGTACCATCCTCTCTTTACTTCCAATTCTTCTTCCTGCTCCAGAGGACAAGAGCCAGACCTTCTGCTTCTAATTAATCCTCCCATCCAGCCAGAGTACTCAACACAAGCCACCTATGACATCACTTGTAAAACTGTTAATGACAAAAGGGAGTCAGCTGTACTCGGGCAACACTTCCACAAAGGTAGACCCATTCTTCTCTGAAGTCTCCCAAGGATATTTTTTGAGAAGAAACTAAACCACTCAAGGCATTGGCAATATAGGGGCTGAAGATTATAAAAGATCACCACAGGAAGTTTAGAAGCTACTTAATTCAAGTTCAAAGGCAAATCAGGAGGAAAACTGAAATGGCTCAAAAGAGGTCCCTGTAATGCCTTAAAGATCTTGTCATTTTGACTTTGGATCTTCAGTTTCTGCTTATTGATCCTCTTACCTGCCCTGCTTGACTGCTGAAGTAGAGTCAATCAAGCGCATTTATGTCCATATCAACACCTGGCATCCAAAGCAACGTAAGAGACAGGGAGCGTAAAGGGAAAGCCAATGGCTCCAGGTCCTGCCCACGCAGGCCGAGGGAGAGTTCTTTCCAGACACTGTCTCACAGTTGAAAAAGCATACCTTTTGCTAGCCTTCTTAGATGGCCTTCCCTTCTTCCTGCCCCAACTTTTGACAGTCTGCAGAGTTCACCCCTCTGCCTCATTCTCCTAGCCTTTCAGTACTGTCATCAAAGGGACTCCCCTCTGTTGTCAAATCCAATGGGAGCCTGGTAAATTTCTGGTTCTGAGACAAGAACCACTCCAGCTCACCTGCTCAGTAACAAGAGGCCCACATCAGTCTCTTTCCCAAGAAGCCTGAGCAAGAAAGGAGGTCCTGTTTACAGCCAGCACTGTAATTGCCCTCAGAAAGAGTAGTGGTGGGGGCAGGTTAGAGCCCAAACGGCCAGGGAAAGGGCATCCTTAAGTACAAAGCCTCCTTTCTTAGGGAGCTCTTTCTTGTTCTATTCTTTCAAGCCAATTCAGGCTACTGTTACTTAAGCAGTCCTAGATAACAAGGGTGCTGGAAATAGGTGATACTACCAAAGGGAAATAAAGGAGAAAAACACTGGTCACAGACATCCCAGATCTGGCAGAGGTGAGGGGGTGGAGATAGGCAGACTAAACACGGCAGAGCTGGGCAGGGACCCACCTTCTAACTGGACAGATACTGATGCCATTCACAAGGAGGAAAAAAGACAAAAGGCGGCAACCAAATACCCAATGGGAAAAAAAGTCTGCATGTAAATAAAATATTCTAGGCAGCTACAGGGCTTCACAGAAAGTAGCAAAAGTGCTCCATTTCCAGAAAGGAGGAGAAAGCATGGAATAACTCACTTGCAGAGACCAGACATCCTTGTTCCCTATCTAAGCTCTCCCTCTTACCTAGGAGCCCTTCCCCAGGCTTCCAGAGCAGTAATTAAAGTGTGTTCTTGCTCTGGGCTGAATTCTCAGCCTCACAGCTTCTGTGTGTGTGTGTACTCAGTTGTCTCCGACTCTTCATGACCCCGTGAACTGTAGTACACCAGGTCCTCTGTATGGTATTTTCCAGGCAAGAATACTGGAGTGGGTTTCCATTTCCTACTCGAGAATCTTCCCAACCCAGGGATCAAACCCGCATCTCTTGTGTCTCCTGCACTGGCAAGAATTCTTTTCCCTTGAGCCACTTGGGAAGCCCTCATAGCTTCTGAACCAATGCAAATTCTGCACCTCAGAACAATCCCACTGAGAATGGACTAGCTGGGAACAGAAAAGTCGTCCCTGTAATCATGGCTGTGAAATAAGCCATGGGGAAAAAATAAACAATGCTTTCTTGACCATTGTAGTTGTTTCTAGCTCATGTTATGGTAAATTTACTTTTTCAGCATTTCTAAACATTAATAGTAGACACGTAAGGAAAAGACAGTGCCTGCTCTAAAGTCCAAGGCAGCCACACTGCAGCCTTAAAGACTATGGGGCGGTCTGGCTAATCCTCAGCCAGTGTGCAGCTACATGGCTATCACTGCAGATGGTCTCTGCCCAGCCCTACGAGCCAATCCTGTACATCTGAGCCATCCACTCAGCTGGATTTGACCCCAAAGAGAAATGAAAACTGCACTTATCCTCTGGCTCCCTGGTGGCAGCTATTGCTTAGCTGCTATTTAGGATTATCTACAGACCCCTGAGACAGATCTAGGGGAGTGGGGGTGAAATAGCTTATTTGAAAGCTTTATATATTTTCATAGAAATCAAAATGCTGTTTGGTCATTAAGTGTGCTTTCTCTGCTCCCTGTCCCACCCAGGATTGCCTCCCCCTTACTCCACACCCTCCCAGCTGTGGACCCTACTGAAAGCACTTCCCTTCTCATTTTGCCTTAATCCGGGGACCAGGCAAATAGGATATGACCAAACCTCATTTGGGCAGCAATGCTGGAGACTGATGTACACTTTTAAGCCAAAAGGGTTGAGACTAAGTAGCATGATGAGAGTGGCTGCTTTGGATTAACCCACTGGTGCTGCCTCTCCCCTAAGCATGCACATCTCTTTTCTGTGGTCTGCACTTTTGGCAGCTGTTATTAAAACCTTAGTTCTCCCCAGTGAGGCCTGGTCTGTTTGCTGCTTTGCTGAGATGGTAGCTTGTCATCAGGTTATTCTCAACCTGATTCATTTCTTTGGACTCTACTCTCAAGATAAGGTCAGAACAGATTAATCCTTAGCCAAGTGATAAACTCCTTAAAAGAAAACTCTAGACTTAAAAAAACATAAATATGAGAAATAAGGTTCTAATTTTTAAGAGGAGACCTCATGGGCTGATCAGTGTAATAGTGCTACAAGCCAAGCTTGCTGCTGAGACACTGACTTCCCTGTCACACTTCAGATGACCCAGGACATGAGCATGTGAAGTCCTACATCCTCCTCCAGCTGGAGCTAAGGCCCAAGTAGGGGCTGGGCTGTTTCACTCTCCACAGGTTCATATCCTGGAATCTTTTCCTCCAAATTTGAGCTGCAAAAATAGTCACCATCTCCAAAAGGTGCTAGAAATCAGGGAACCAAGTCTTACTGATGAATTTCCCAAGTATATC
Organism: Budorcas taxicolor; assembly: GCF_023091745.1. NCBI lineage: Eukaryota > Metazoa > Chordata > Mammalia > Artiodactyla > Bovidae > Budorcas > Budorcas taxicolor. The sequence continues at coordinate 38,693,528 of NC_068928.1, read as the reverse complement.
CACACTCCCATGGCCCCTGCCTCCACCAACGCCTCCTGGGATTACATCAGGATACAGTCAATAATTAAGAACAAAATCCAAAAGCTGAAGACTAAATGATTTCTTTGGATTTACATTCATTTGTGAAATACAGACACTGACTTAGTGAATCAGTGTATGAGAAGAGACCCTCTTAAATGACATCACTTTTATAAACACTAATTATTTTTCTCAAGTCTGGATTTCCTATAAATCACATCAGTCAGAGTGAACTTCCACTTCTACCATTTGAAGGCTTGTCCACTTCCAGCCTGAACCAGGAGAAATGTAGAGAACCCACAATTTGTCTAATACTTGATAGTGTTCTATTTCCAACTCTGATCCCTGCCCTGTAATTAGAAAGTCCTGCCAGTTTGCTCCTGACAGTTCTTGCTATGGGCAAGCCGGTATCATGTTCTCTGAAACACACCGTCTTTCATCTGGAGTTAGAAACTAGATACAAAATGGAAAAAAAGAAGCGGAGCCATTGCTGTGCATAGAACCAACCCACCAGGGTCCAACCAGCAGCAGTTGTTATTGAGGATAAGACCGCTTAAAAGACCCAAGCAGGGTAAGAGAACAAAGGCAGTTCTTTCTACAGCGTGAAGAAAGACAGGTGACTTCACAGCTTCCAGACACCCAGACTTCACAGCTTCCAGTTGCTTCATCACCCATGCTTTACCCCAGGAGTCATTCTTGCCGTCACGCTAGCTGAGGCTTATGGGCCTCTCTCTGCAGCTCCTCATACTCTTCCCCAGGTTTCAGCTGGGGGCCAGGGATCATCACCGTCTGAAAGAGCAGGAAGCTGGGTTATCTACTATCCAAGTCCATGGTTTACCCAAGAGATTCACACCTGCCTCCAGGCCTATCCTTAAAGGATTCCTCTTCCTGGGGCTGCATCACCCTCCCTCTCCACTAGGAGGTGCCCAACAGGAGTGGCTGAGGATGCCATGTCTTAAACTAGGTGGCCCTAGTGGTAAGGAACCCGTCTGCCAATACAGGAGACGTAAGATGCGGGGGGTTCAATTCCTGGGTGGGGAAAATCCCCTGGAGGAGGACATGGCAACACACTACAGTATTCTTCCCAGGATAATCCCATGGACAGAGGATCCTGGTGAGCTACAGTACATGGGGTCGCAAAGAGCTGGACCTAAGACTCAAGTAACTTAGCACACCTTAAACCATGTGAGCTGCTTTACCTTAAGGATGGGCTGCTTAGGGGGTGCCCATGGGGGAATGATCTTGCCATGCATTCTCCAGCTGCCATAGGGATTTGCCAGGTGCTTTTCAAAGACAACATATTCCAGGACATCCCTGGGCACATCTTCCTGTCCATACATCAACCGGCCAAACCGGTCATAGATGGCCAGAGTCTGCAAAGATGAAAGCACATCAAGTTTGTTAGCCCTCAGAGTTGTTTAATTCTGAATCCAGACTAACCAATCAACCACTGACACTTTACTCTTAGAGGGTTTTTGACTGGGTGGGGAGTGCGGTCAGGGTGGAGGGAGTGGAAGGAGGTTGGAGGGATCCCAGGAAGGGGAGGGAATAATATCCCCACACCCGGGTTCGCAGCTAACATACAGCAGTGGGAAGGGTGCAGTGACAAGGCAAGGAAGACCATGGTGAGCCTTTCCTTAGAACTCACAGTCCTGGGTAGCTATACCCAGGACTCAGAGGTAGGTGCTCAACCTGAGAGTGAAGAAAAGCTGGGAGGAAAGCAGAGTGGTGCCTCTACCTGCCGGGTATGCATGCGGACGGTGACCTGGCCATACGCGTTGCTCTGGGTCATCAGACTCGAACAGCGAACCTGCACCACCTGGGGTGGCTCTAAAGATTCTACGAAGCTCCAGCGGACAGTCTTATATTTGATGTCCCAGACCATGTCCTGAGGGCAGAGAAGAGTTCAACTGGATTCCTGCCCGCACCCCCCACCCCCTTACGGAAGTGGGTGCTTATTTCCATGCTTCCACTTCTTGCAATGCCACAGTCAACATGCAACGTTTCCCATCAAATGCGTTCTGGTGCTTATTTACTGTCTCACTTTTCTAAATTTTGCTTAAGCTACTGTTCCAGCTCACCTTACAACAACTCTCTTTTCCTTTCTAAATCATGACTCAAGAGCCAATTACCATCCGGAGGACCCTTCTCCAAATCAATGAAGACCTCATTCCAAACTGCCAGCTTACCTAATATGTTATCCCTCCCACACACTTTCATAATCTGCTCATTATTGCATGTATTTCTGTTGGCTGCACGTTTGTTTTTTTCCTCTTACCTTTCTGCAGTTTTTATAGGAATTATAGACTTTTATAAAGGTTAATAACCTGCTTAGACTAGGATAGCTATGCTTGTGCCTGAGGAGAGGAGGCAGAACTGAGAGCAACTGAAATTCTTATTCTTGAGTTTCTAACTAAACCACAAAGTCCTCATAGTCAGGAGTCTCCCAGAGTACCTAGCACCCTTGTTACCACAGTGTAAGCCTCATGCACACTGGTTAAGTCCCTTATTGTAGCACAGGCATGTGCAGGGCTGGCCTAACGTGACCATCCCCTCACCTCAGGATCTGTAGTCTTAGTACTGCTTGCTCAGGGACCTCCTCTATCTTCAACTGCACGGCCTTTACCAGACTCCATATGCAGCCAAACATGATGAACTTTGGGCTTTTGCCTTAAACTTCCTGTACTCTCAAAACTGATCCTTAAGAAAACTGAGGTACTATCTAGAATCTGTCTACTCAGGCATCCCACAATTCTAAGGAAGATGAGAACCTACCAGAAAACAGTTTTCGGTTACCAAGGTATGAAGTCGGTCATGGTCTGAGCTAAAAAGGAAAGAAATTTATATCACTGACTACTGCTTTTATGATACTCTATGTGAACGTTGAAAATGGCCCTGAAAGTGGAAAACTATTCCCTTCATTTTTACAAATATTTTCTGCACACCTACTATAAGCCAGGTATAAGTCCTAGAGACACAAAGATAAAGAATAACATAATTTCTCAGAAAACCATGAGCTATAAAAGCAGTGCAAATTTATGTCTGAATCTCAGGAGCAGAAAGAAATTTCTCTGAAATTACTATATATCCTTGAGATGGGTAAGAGACCCTCACTGGGACATGGGGACTGATTTCTGTCCTAAGCTGGAACAAGATTCAACACAAACAACAATCAAAAGCTACATCATCAATACCAACTGCTTAGCTTTATTTCTTACACTTTCATCCTTGAACCTAGCCAAGATATAACCAGTATGGCTGAGTCCCTTCACTGTTCATCTGACACTACAACACTGTTAAACAGCTACAGAAAGAGTGAAGTCGCTCAGTCGTGTCTGACTCTTTGCGACCCCATGGATTCTAGCCTACCAGGCTTTTCCGTCCATGGGATTTTCCAGGCAGGAGTACTGGAGCGGGTTGCCATTTCCTTCTCCAGTGGATCTTCCTGACCCAGGAATCCAACCCAGGTCTCCCACATTGTAGGCAGACGCTTTTACTGTCTGAGCCACCAGAGAAGTCAACGGCTTTCATTAAATGGCTATACCCCAATACAAAATAAAAAGCTCAAGGTTTGGAAAAAATAAAAGATAACCACTTGTCATTTCTGGTCCTTTCCACACAAACTGTCCCTCCATCCCATCTTTGTGGCTGCCAGAGTGACCAAGTTATGCTGATTCTGTTCAGTAAGAAAATGAGCCAACCAACCCAAGCTCCTGTACATGTAAGATTTTAGGAGGGTTCCTAACTTCAGGTAAACCTAAGACCACAGATTGGTTTCTTTCAGATACACATTCATGACTTTCTCCTGCAATTTATTTTTTTTTGTTGCTTTTTTTCTTTTTTTTCTGTCTTCTGCAATTTAACACTTCCTGAGTGGTTAAAGTCTTGCTCTTTTAAAAACTGTGTCTCTAATGCCAGAGTGGTGATAGGTTAGTTCTGTTTGTTTCACTTCCACTTCTATTCCAAATAAAAAAGACTCTGAGTCATTTCCTCTCACTGTAGCTCTAGACTAGACTAGACCAAGTTGTGGTGACAGATACCACAACCACCACACCTGGCACCTCTGAATGAATTCTTCCTCATCACTATCTTGGCCTAGAAATCTTTTTTTTTTGTTTTTGTTTTTTTACTTTATTTTGCTTTACAATACTGTATTGGTTTTGCCATACACTGACATGAATCAGCCACGGGTGTACATGAGTTCCCAATCCTGAACCCCCCTCCCACCTCCCGGCCTAGAAATCTTCAGTAGAAATAAACTCCTCCTTTTATGAGCTGACTCTATTTTGTAATAGAACTTATCCTATAAGTAAGTTTGCAATAAAATTTACCCTCCCACTGTAAACATCCAGAAAGGTTGGGCAGAATATAATAAACACAGACACACACACATTTTTAAATCTCTAGCGTAGTACACGAGAAAGGAAGCTAAGTCCATAGGTGCCAGAGAGGAAGAGGGAATTAAAAGTAGAATGGAAAGAACATAACCTGATACCACAACCAGGTAAGAGATGATTTAGGGATCCAGAAATAGGATCTGATGGCTAGAGCTTGACTTTTCCTAAAACCCAGGATGTTGGAAGGACAGGGAGTTGGAATTGAAATCCCTGTATAAAGCTATGACCCTCAAAAGAGTCGGGCAGCTGCAGGAAAAGGAAACTAGAAAAATAGTCCACCAACCTAGAGACAAAGCTTCCCTCTGTCTAGAGCTCTGAGGAGGGGGAAAAAAAATCTAAAAAACAAACAACAACAACCAAAAAAACCCCATGAAAACTGAAAAATTAAAGCCCTAAGTACACATTATACTCAGATGTAGACACAAAATTTACAGTATCTCTATGATGCAAGAATTCCTAAACTAAGAAATTAACATAAAAACTAATACCTTGCCAATGCTATCCCTATAGGATCTGGCAGAAACACACAGAGAAAACCTCTCTGGGAGCATATTCATAACTTAGGTTGTCTGGAATTCCCTCAGAAGAAACACACTCCATCATCAACACTACAAAACAGACCTGGAATCAACTTAGCAAAATCAACAGACATAGACATCAAGCAAAACGACAGACCAGGAAGCACTAGGGGTGGGTCCCTTTATTGAAATAACTGATAAATAAGAAAAACAAAATCTCAGAACTCTGGATACTTGTAACAACCAGGGGAGTGCCTGATGAAGGGAGAAGCCAATGAGTCTGGATAGAAGAACATGTACAAACCACCTACCCTCCTCTTTCCCTCAGCCCTGCCATGACTGTGGGACAGTGGTCTGTGTTCTGGAGTGGATGGCTGGTACTTGGGCAGGCAGCAGGGACCCTCCCCTCCAAAATTTGAGTTTGCACATTCTGGTCAGTCTGGTGGATGGCAGAGAGACCAGCACAAACCATGCCACTGTTTCAGCCCTGCTGGCTGCAGCAGCTTTTCCCATCAACAGATATAAAGGGATAAAGGGAAATGAACACGTATTTTGTTTTTATTCAGTCAGACAATTTAGGAAATCTTTGTCAGGTCACTGGCCAACTGCAGAGATAATGGAATGGAAACTTCAATGACTACTACTCACAACAAAGAATACACACTTAGCAGTATTAGTTTGGAAAAGTCACAAATGGATGGCAGTGGCACTAATCAACAAAGTCAGCAATTTCTGAGGAGCCGAGCAATCTGATTTTCAGAGCTACCACATAATACTATTCAGAATGTCCAATTCTCAACAAAAAATTACAAAGTATACAAAGAAACATGAAACTATGGCCCACTTACAGGAAAAAATTTTTGACAGAAGCTATCCCTGAGGAAGCCCAGACATTAGAATTATTAGCCAAAGACATTAAATCAACTGTCCTACGTGCACATTGAGATAAAGGCAACCAGGGAAAAAGAACTAAAGGAAATTCTAAAACAATCTACGAAATAAGTACATCAGTAAAGAGATAAAAATTATGAAAATGAACCAAACAAATTCTAGAACTGCAAAATACAGTGAAAGAAATTAAAAATTCACTACAGGGGTTAGGGACTTCCCTGGCAGTACAGTGGTTAAGATTTCACCTTCCAGTGCAGGGGGCGCAGGTTCAATTCCTGGTAGGGGAGTTAATATCCCACATATCTCCTGGCCAAAAACCCAACACATTAAAAAAAAAAAAAAAAAAGGCAAGCAATAAGGTATCAAATTCAATAAAGACTTAAAAAAAATTCACTACAGGGGTTGAACAGCAGCTCTGAGCAGGCAGAAACAAGGGATCAGTTACCTGGAGGATAAAACTATTGAAAGCATCCAATCTAAGGAGCAAGTGAAAGTTGCTCAGTTGTGTCCCACTCTTTGCGACCCCATGGACTATACAGTCCATGGAATTCTCTAGGTCAGAATACTGGAGTGTGCAGTCTTTCCCTTATCCAGGGGATCGTCCCAACCCAGGGATCGAACCCAGGTCTCCCACATTGCAGGCGGATTCTTTACCAGCTCAGCCATATAACTTGAGGATAAAACTATTCAAAGTATCCAATCAAAGGAGCAAAAAGAAGAAAAAAATGAAGAAAAATGAGTAGAGCCTGAGGTATCTGAAGGACACTGTCAAGTGCATGAACACACAATCATAGGATCCCAGAAGGAGAAGAGAGGAGGCAGAAAAACATATGAAGAAATACTGGCTGAAGGAACTTCCCTAAGGGCCCAGTGGTTAAGAGTCTGTGCTTCCACTGCAGGGGGCACAGGTTCAATCCCTGGTCGGGGAAGTTCCCGCATAATGCATAGTGTAGCCAAAAAGAGAAAGAATAGAAAGAATGGCTGAAAACATTCCAAATCTGGTAAAAGAAATGAATGTTCATATTCAAGGAACTTCACAAACTCCAAGCAGAATGAACTCAAAGAAATCCACACTGAGACACAGTACAGTGCCAAGTGTCAAAATCAAAAGACAAAGAGAAAATCCTAAAAGTAACAAAAGAGAAGTAATTTGTCACATACAAGAGACCTTAAAAAGGTTACAGTTGATGTCTTATCAGAAACTATGGAGGCCAAAAGGCAGTGGGATGATATATTTAAAGGCCTAAAAGAAAATCTGTCAACTAAGAATTCTATAGATAGAAAGACTATCTTTTAAAAATGAAGGAGAGGGCTTCCTCGGTGGCTCAGTGGTTAATGCACTTCCATGTCAGGGGACATGAGTTAAATCCCTGGTCGGGGAAGTTCCACATGCCATGAGCTATGGCAAAAGAAGAAGAAAAAAAAAGAAAAAAGAAGGAAGGAGAATTGTAGATATTTTCAGATAAACAAAAATTGAGAGGGTTTATTACCAGGAGATCTGTCCTATTAGATATACTAAAGGAGTTTTTCAGACCTAAATGAAAAGACACTAGACAGTAACTTAAAGCAATAAGAAGAAATAATCAGCACTGGTACAGGCTACTATATAGGTAAACATAAAAGCCAGTATTCCTGTACTTCTGATCTGTAATTCCTCATTTTTTTCCTATTTGATTTAAAAGGCACATGCATAAAACATCGGTTACAAATGTATGTTATGGGCATATAGCGTATAAACATATAATCAGTGGCAGTAACAATGCAAAGGGGAAGGGACAGAGATACATAGGAGCAGACTGCTTGTACACTATTGAAACTTTGATATTATCCAAACTAGACTGTTAAGATACTAATTCTAATCCCCAAAGTAACCATTAAGAAAATAATTTTTAAAAATCGATAGAAAAAGAAAGAAAAGAATCAGAAAGGTATACCACAGGGACTTCCTTAGTGGCCCAGTGGTTAAGAATCCGCCTGCCAATTCAGGCAACACTGGTTCAATCCCTGGTTCCAGAAGATTCCACACGCCTGGGACCAATGAACCTTGTGTGCCACGACTGAGCCCGTACTCTACAGCCCTCAAGCCCCAGCTACTGAAGCCGGTGTGCCTAGTGCCCTTACTCTGCAACAGAAGACGCCACTGCAAAGACAGGCTCAGGCACCACAACAAAGAGTAGCCCTGGCTTGGTGCAGCTAGAGAAAGTCCAAGAACAGCAACAAAAGATCCAGCACACACAGCCAAAATAAACAAATAAATACACAGGTAATATTATTAAAAAAAAATGAAGTTGGATGCTTACTTTACAGCATATGCAAAATTAACTCAAAAGGGATCAAAGACCAAAATGTGAGAACCAAATCTATAACACTCTTAGAAGAAAACATTGGGGAAAAATTCCATGACACTGGATTTGGCAACAATTTGTAGACTTGACACTAAAAACTCAGGCAACAAAAGAAAAAACATGTAACTTGGACTTAACAAAAATTAAAATGCTCTTTTATCAAAGTACACTACCAAGAAAATAAAAACACATGAAATGGGAGAAAATATTTATAAAGCATATATCTGATATGGGATTACTATCCAGAACACATAAAGAGCTCCTGCAACCCAATAACAAAATAGCAACTCAACTGTGGCCACTGCTGAGTTTTCCAAATTGCTTCACGTATCGAGTGAAGGACTTGAACAGCATCATCTTTTAAGATTTTAAATAGCTCAGCTGGAATTCCATCACCTCCACTAGCTTTGTTTGAAGTAATGCTTCCTAAGGCCCACTTGACTTCACATTCCAGGATATCTGGCTCTAGCTGAGTGACCACACTATCGTGGTTATCTTGATCATTAACTTTCTAAAATATAGTTCTTCTGTCTATTCTTGCCACCTGTCCTTAATCTCTTTTGCTTCTGTTAGGTCCATATGATTTCTGTTCTTTATTGTGCCATACTTGCATGAAATGTTCCCTTGATATCTCCAATCTTCTTGAAGAGATCTCTAGTCTTTTCCATTCTGTTGCTTTCCTCTATTTCTTTGCATTGTTCGTTTAAAAAGGCCTTATCTCCTTGCTATTCTCTTTAACTCTGTATTCAATTGGGTATATCTTTCCCTTGCTTGCTTGCCTTTCCTCTTCTTTCCTCAACTATTTGTAATGCTTCCTCAGACAACCACTTTGCCTTCTTGAATTTCCTTTTCTTGGGGATGGTCTTGATCACCACCTTCTGTACAATGTTATGAATCTCCGTCCATAGTTCTTCAGGCACTGTGTCTACCAGATCTAATCCTTTGAATCTATTTGTCACCTCCACTGTATAATTCATAAGGAATCGATTTAGGTCATACCTGAGTGACCTAGTGGTTTTCCCTACTTTCTTCAATTTAAGCCTGAATTTTGCAATATGGAGCTCATTATCTGAGCCACAGTCAGCTCCAGATCTTGTTTTTGCTGACTGTATTGAGCTTCTCCATCTTCAGCTACAAAGAATATAGTCAATCTGATTTCAGTATTGCAAAGCTAGTGGAAGTGATGGAATTCCAGCTGAGCTATTTCAAATCCTAAAAGATAATGCTGTTCAAGCGCTGCACTCAATATGTCAGCAATTTGGAAAACTCAGCAGTGGCCACAGGACTGGAAAAGATCAGTGTTCATTCCAATTCCAAAGAAGGGCAATGCCAAAGAATGTTCAAGCTATCGAACAATTATGCTCATTTCACATGCTAGTAAGGTTATGCTCAAAGTCTTCAAGCTAGGCTTCAGCAATAAGTGAACTGAGAACTTACAGATGTACAAGCTGGGTTTAGAAAAAGCAGAGGAAACAGAGATCAAATTGCCAGCATTTACTGTATTATAGACAGAGCAAGGGAATTTCAGAAAAACATCTACTTCTCCTTCATTGACTAAGCTAAAGCCTTTGACTGTGTGGATCCCAACAAACTGGAAAATTCTCAGAGGTGGGAATAGCAGACCACCTTACCTGTCTCCTGAGAAACTTGTATGCAGGTCAAGAAGACACAGACTGGACATGAAATAACTGAGTGATTCAAAACTAGAAAAGGAATACAATAAGGCTGTATATTGTCACCTTGCTTATTTATGTACTTCTATGCAGAGTACATCAAGCGAAATGCTGGGCTGGATGAATCACAAGCTGGAATCAAGACTGCTGGGAGAAATATCAACAACCTCAGATATGCAAATGATACCACTCTAATGGCCGAAAGTGAAGAGGAACTAATGAGCCTCTTGATGAGGATGAAAGAGAAGAGTGAAAAAGCTGACTGAAAACTCAACATCCAAAAAACTAAGATCATGGCATCCAGTCCCATAGCTTCATGGTAAACAAAAAGGGAAAAAGTGGAAGCAGTGACAGATTTTACTTTCTTGGGTTCCAAAATCACTGCAGACAGTGACTGTAGCCATGAAATTAAAAGATGTTTGCTCCTTGGAAGGAAAGTTATGACAAATCTAGACAGCGTGTTAAAAAGCAGAGACATCACTTTTCTGACAAAGGTATGTGGAATCAAAGCTATAGTTTCTCCAGTAGTCAGGCATGGATGTGAGAGTTGGACCATAAAGAAGGGTGAGTGCTGAAGAATTGATGCTTTCGAATTGTGATGCTGGAAAAGACTCTTGAGGGTCCCCTAGACTGCAAGGACACCAAATCTGTCAATTCTACAGAAAATCAACCTTGAGAAATCAGAGACTGGAAGGTCTGATCAATCAGACATTGGAAGGTCTGATGCTGAAGCTCCAATATGTTGGCCACCTGATGATAAGAGCCAACTCATTGGAAAAGACCCTGATACTGGGGAAGACTGAAAGCAAAAGGAGAAGAGGACAACAGAGGATGAGATGGTGAGATAGCATTATTGACCCAATGGACATGAATCTGACCAAACTTTGAGAGACAGTTTAACACACAGAAGCCTGGCGAGCTAGAGTCCATGGGGTTGCAAAGGGTTGGACACGATTTAGTGACTAAAAGACAAACACACAGAAAGGATCAAGATGAGTTAGGGATCAGGTGGGGTGAAAACAGCTGCCATTAAGCAGAGTCCTAACACTTGCCAGTAGAGCTGAGCCAGACCAAATGGTGAAAATTCCCAGACACAGTGAGAGAAGTCAAGGATAGCTCCAGGCTCCAATTATTTCCCAAAGAAGAAGGTCTCTCACTCTAGAATTCTTACCTGAAGAAAAAAAAAAAACGATCTAGAATAATAGCTGCTGAGAACATAATGGGTATAAGACAGGGAGTTCACATACTTGTTTAGACACAGGTGAGCTTCAATGAAGATATCCTGGGCTTTTTCAGGGAAGTCCTTTACTTTAAAATTAGGATCACTTTCTTTTATCCTCCGGATTCTGTAAAATTAAGCATGAGAATCATTTTAAAGATGTCATTCAATTTCCATAACTTAACAGCTTACTTTACCTCCATTAATGTCTGTCCATTTATTCAGTAATTGTTTTTTGAATGTGCCAAGTCCTATAAATTCAGCTTTCTAACTTACGGTTAAATCAATTATTCTAAAGAAAAACCAATGCTTCTCATAGTGAATTTCTGGAATTTTGACATCGAAGAAAATATCCTATAAGCACTAAGGAAGAAAAAAACAGGTTTCATACAGAGGTTCAAGAGTCAGAAAGACATTGGGCTTCTAATTAGTGACATCAGAAGTTAGAAAGATTAGAAAGACAATGGAGGAGTATTTTTCATGGAGAAAAAAATGACTCCCAGTCCAGAATTCTATATCTGGGCAAATTATTTTTTTTGGCCACACTGCATAGCATGACAGGTTCTTAGTTCTCCAACCAGGGATTGAACTTGTGGCCCCTGCAGGGGAAGCGTGAAGTCTTAACAACTGGACCACCAGGGTAGCCCTATGGGCAAATTATAAATGAAGTCGGAGACTAAAAGAAAGACTTTTTCTTAGCCTTGCAACATTTCATTTATTTACCTTCCACTCTTTCTCAGGAAGCTGCGAGGGAACGTGTACCACCAAAATAACTGAATGTACCATGAAGGAGAAAGACATAAAATCCAGGGAACAGGGACTATATATAAGAGCAAGGCAAACAGATTAGCAGGATGATGATAAAATAGATCCCACAATGTACAGTGAGCCTGAAGGGTGACCAATCCAGAGTGAAAAAGGTAAGAAGGCTCCAGAAGGGCTTTATGATGAGATTGATAGAATAATGTTTTCTACACAGTGAGAGAAAATTAACACAACCAGGGGTTCTACAAGGAAATGAGAAAAAAAGACACTTAATGCCAGGAAAATAAAAAACTATTATGCAGGAAAGGAAATGTAATAGTAATGTACTGCATGACTCAGCTGTCAACAGCATTTTCATAGTTATAATAATGTAAACAGGGAATTTTGATCTAATCAGTGTTACCAAAAATGTATTAAGAGGATGAGGGACACCATAACTCAGAGGAATTTATCCCAGGAATGCAGGGTTGGCTTAACACTAAAAAATCAATTAATGTAATATACCATATCAATACAATAAAGGACAAATATCACATTATCATGTCAATGATCAGAGAAAAAGCATTTGACAAAATCAACTCCTTTACACTCTTTTCACCTCAAAGCCTTGTTTTGTTTTCCTGGAATGCTATTCCTCACCACATTTCTCTACTCAGCTAACTCCAAGCAACCCTTTAGATCCCAGCTTTAAATGTCATTTTCTTAGAGAAGCCTACTCTGAACTCCCAGATGGGGAAAGTTATCTTTCCCTGTCCTGTGTTTCCATGGCACTCATACTTCACCCTATCTGTAATTATGTGTAAACAATCAGTAACTGGTGTCCTCCCCTAGACAATAAGTGTTGTGTTCATCAACATCATGAACTCTTCCACCAAAGAGTTCACAAGCCAGGAGAGAAATACACGAGAGGAGATGATCACAATACAGAGTTATTGGAGATAGTAAAAATAAGCATACTGTTATAACAAAGGCAACTCCAAAAAAAGCCAGGGAAGGCTTAAGAGCAGACACAGAAATTAAAAGCAGACCTAGAGATTATCACACTTAAAAAAGTCAGTCAGAAAGAGAAAAACATATACCATACAATATCACTTATATGTGCAGTCTAAAATATAGCACAGGGATGTCCAGTGGTTAAGACCCTGAGTTTCCACTGCAGGAAGTGCAGGTTTGATCCCTCTGGTCAGTATACTAAGATCTCATATGCTGAGTGGTACAGCCAAAAAAAAAAGGGCAGAAAGAAACATATCTATGAAAGACAAACATAATCAAAGCTATGGTTTTTCCAGTAGTCACATATGGATGTGACAGGTGGACCATAAAGAAGGTTGAGCACTGAAGAATTGGTGCTTTTGATTGTGGACAAGACTCTTGAGAATCCCCTGGACAGCAAGGAAATCAAACCAGTCAATTCTAAAGGAAATCAACCCTGAAAATTCACTGGAAGGACTGATGCTAAAGCTGAAAGTCCAATACTTTGGCCAACTGATGCGAAGAGCTGATACACTGGAAAAGACCCTGCTGCTCAAAAAGATTGAGAGCAGGAAAAGAGGGCGACAGAGGATGAGATGGTTGGATGGCATCTCTGACCCAATGAACATGAGTAAACTCTGGGACAGTGAAGGACAGGGAAGCCTGGTGTCCTGCAGTTCATGGGGACACAAAGAATTGGACACAACTTAGCAGTTGAACAACAACAAAGAAACAAAGAGAACAGACTTGTGGTTGCCAAGGGGGAGGGGAGAGGAGAGGGAAGAACTAGGGGTATATTATTAAAAAAAAGCAGGGCTTTCTGGTGGTCCAGTGGTTAAGAATCCACCTTGCAATGCAAGGGACACCAGTTCAATTCCTGACTGGGAAGATCCAACATGTTGAGGGCAACTAGGCCCCTGTGCCACAGCTACGGTGCTGTGGAGCCCAGCAGCTGTAACTATTGAGCCCACATACAGCAACTACTGAAGCCCACATGTAGTGTGGGGTGTAGGGCCTAGTATAGGGCTGTGCTCCACAATAAGAGAAGCCATTGCAGCCAAAAATAAATATTTTTTAAAAAAAACAAAACACAGCAGACACAATGCTTGAGGAAAAAAGACATTTTTCAGACAAAGGAAAGGATGTGCAAAGAGACGCAGCGCAGCAATTGTCAAGGAACTAGCAATTAGTTTGGAAATGTTAAAGTTTAGGATGAGAAAAATGAAATAGACAATGGTGGAGAGAAAGGTAAGAGCTGAATTATTTTTTAAAAAGCCCTGAATACCACTGAAGAAATCTATATTTTATTCTTCAGATAATAAGGAGCCACAAGAAGTCTGAGGCAGAGGTGTTGTTATGATAAGATCTGTATTTAGAGGAATGTTGTAGCCACATGAAGAATTGACAGTAACTCAATACACTTATGCATAGAAATCTATATATAACCTTAAAGAGCCTATAATTTAGATATAATCACAGCCAGAGTGACAGATACCGAAAATCTCTTTAAGAAGACAGTTTTGGCTCCTGCTCCTTAACTAAAGCACAGTTAGCTCCCTAGAACAGGTCTGTCTTCTTAAGCCTTTTTGGCTTTTCTTACTCTCTTAAAATCTCAGGTATTTCTGTTATAAATATGCTCTCTCTTATTACTACTTTCAATTGTTAAATATGTGATCAAAAAAGTGTCCTACAAACTTCAATGTCAACTTCCTAAATGATGTGACAAAAACGACAAGTCAAGGCTGAGATGCTAAGATTCAGAATGCCCATACTATCATACATTAAGTCTATTACAGGGAAAGAATATACTGTCAAGTTATCAAAGGAGTTATACACAATTAATCCAAGATGGCCTCTCTGGATTAAGTAGCAACAAGAAATTTTTATTCTAATATTAACTCCCAGCTGTCTCAGATACCTACGACAATTGTGATGCCACATTCTTCTTCAATCGCTCAGTCCTCTGTGCCAGTCCTTCCTTAGAAAGAGATGACACTCGGGCATCACCCTCAGGAGGAACATAGGCATCAAAGATACTAGCTGTGAAGAGAGAAGGAGAAAACTAAGAAAGCATTGCAAGATTGAGAAAAAGTCATCTTGAGGTCATAAAAAATTGGGAGGGCTCCTGGATACAAAATAGACTATCCACAGACTTTTCCATGCAGAGGAAATCATGCAGGATTAGAAAAAGTAGAGTAAGATAATCTTTAGTCTTCAAAAGAATTTTAGCTTCTTCTTGTACAAAACAGAAAAATTTTACCCTGGTCTTCTAGGAATATTATGAAAACAACATCAAAGATGACCTCATGAAATATAATGTATACAAATTATTAAAGCTGAACTGATTTGGGGGTTAATTAAATGCTATCATTCACAGTCCAAATCATTCCACTTTTCAAGAAGACCTTTGACAGAAGGGGACTGGGTTAGGGCTTTACCTGTACAGGCCAGATGTATGGGACGTTCCAAACTTTCTTGAGGAATGACCAGTCCTGCTTTCCGGGCATAGTCTATGAACTGTTTTTCTGTTTTGTATTTGGGTTGATAAGGAGGGGGTGTGAAACGTTTTTTAGTTCTCACTGGAAGTACTGCTGAGGACTGAGTCATCAGGATTGGCTGGAGGATAGCAGAAAAAGGTTAGGTAACCTGGGAAAAAATCTTATACAAACTGTAAGCAAAGATAGAAAGGGCACATCCAAAGAATGACTTAGGAACAATTATAAAGCCACACAACATGGGTAAATGCTTCTGTCTTAACAATTATAGCTGTCTCTTACTAAAAGCCAGTAAGCAACTTTTACTAATACTAATACCACTCAACCTTTACTAAAGGCTTTCTTTTAGTACTTTTCATACTACAGGGCTATGCCAACTCAAGAATGCAGAGTTGATGAAAGTTGATGGAAGCAAGGTTGATCAGACTGATGAAAGAACGCTCAGTGTGATGGGGAACTTAAACACCAACCCAGTACTCTCTTTTCTTCTGCTCTACCTTAACTCAGAAATCTCTACATCTACTCAGATTACATTGTGCTCATTCTATTGGGAGCCTCAACGTAAACTTTATTTTGTCGTTCTAGCTCCATAAGCTCTTTAAAGGCCAGATCCCTTTTCTCGCTGACCATGAAGTTTGTTGAGGCAGGAACGATTCTCCCTCCTTTACAGCTACTAATCAATTCAGTACATTTATAAAAAATCAACGGGAAGCGAGACCACCTTCCAAACCATTACTTCTTTCTCATTTAACACACGTACGCCAGTGAGACGAAGGGCAAACCGGAGAAACTTAATCCCCGAGAACTTGCCCGCCCTGATAGCCTACGAAGGCTCTCTCCACTCAGCCATAGCTGTGTCTCGCCTACCTCAACTGCTCCCTACTTAGGCACGATCTGTATCGCCCAAGTTCACCAAGGACAACCGTAAAATGAGTATTTCCCTCTACTCTGTCCTCCTCCAGCCCTCAGACTTCCAGCCACCCCATCCCTACCCACCTGCCGAGACCATCGTCCTACAGCCCTGGATAAGCAAGACAAACTCCACGGCAAGTGGGCTGCCATTTTGCTCACGCAAAGGCAGCTGGGAAGGAAACAGTGAAGAGCCGGAGGCTGGAAAGAAGGCGCATAGGGCGGAGCTAGCTCGGGCGTGGAATTTTCCAGGGCACGCGCCCTCCGCCAAGTGTGAAAGGCGCGAGCGCGCACGTACGCGTTCCGGAGGGAGCGAAGGTGGAGTTGGGCTGCGCAAGCGCAGTAAGATGGCGTTGTGGGTAGGGTGGAAGCACGGTTGTCACGCGCCCGGCGGAGAGCGTGGAGCTACAACTGCGCCTGCGCACCAAGGTTTCTGACGGTCAGGAGCTACTGCATTCCAGGTTTGGGACAGAGCTGCACCTTTTTTCCATTCCGTAAAAAACGAAAAGGTGTTTCCCTTCTGAGACAAGTGTTTTCTTCAGTGCCTACTTGGATCTTAGAAAGGACGAAAATGGCTAGCTTCTGGGTCTGTATCCCATATGGTGGGTAACCTTAGCCAGAGCTCTGATTTTCCCAGTCTATACCGTCAGAATATCCTATCGAATTAAGGAAATTAATGACAACTATGTTTGTTGAAGCAAAAAACACGTGGACTGACAAAAGCATTTATTTGCCATTTGGGGACAGAGGCACAGGTTTTATTAACAAAAAATGACTTATACTTAGAAATCATTTACCAGATGCTAGGCAATTTTCCGAGTATTTTATATATTTTAACTCAATCCTCATCACAAACAAGAGTAATATTGTATATAACAACAAGATGTGCCGCCTCGAAATTAAGTACGTAATTTATTTAAGGTCACACAGCTGATAATTGGCAGAACTGGGATTCAAATTTAAGCAGTCTGACTCCAGAACCCATGCACTGACTACTGTACTGTATTTCTTAACATTAAGTGGTTAAGGGATTCATGTTGTAGGGATCATCCTGGAAAATCCAGTACTGTAACCATAGGTAAATAATAAGCATTTTGCATACTTACCCTTAGGTTTTTATCTCATTCTGCCAATTAATGTTTATTGAACACTTACCTATGGTATTTTGCAATGAGTTGGGATCTATGAGCTGTACAATTGCTACAAAGGTCCAAGTAAAATGCTAACAACTGTCAAAGGAAAGGGAGATTACTTTTGGATTTGGGGATCTGATGTTTTAAATCTCTACTTTTTGACTATACTGTGTACACACACACACACACACACACACACACACACACACACACATTTTTTGCTTGTGGGATCTTCGTTCCCCAAGCAGGGATTGAGCTCATGCTGTCTGCAGTAGAAGCACAGTCTTAACCACTGGACTGCCAGGAAAGTACCTATATAGTCTTCAAAGCTAAGGATTTTCTCACAAGTCTTAGCCATAGCCTTGAACCTATAGCATTACACATTAACAGTGACATGAAGTTAGGTGTTATATGTATATGCTAAAGAATATATTAAGCATTTAAGTGAGATATATTTATTTCTTAACAAAGTCCTATAGAACATGAATTGGTTTTTTTTTAACTGGTTTTCCTCAAAAGTGAGGAAACCCCACTCCATGATGAGTGGTTATTAATGCAGAACATTGATACAGTCTTTCTGGAATTATCTGCTTCACTGTAGAGTCTTATGTTTGTCTCACATGGTAGCCAACACATCCTAGATTGTCTCCGCTTTCCCTCTGGTCAGTTTCTCAGGGAACACAAACTTGTTCATATCAACCTGTATGAAATAATAAGGGGAGTCAATTGCTTTTAATTCATTCTGAGATCAGTTGTAAGTGGGTTCTATAGCTGCTCTTTGGAGAATTCATATTATCTTCCTGTCTCATTAACTGCATGGAAAATTGGGAGCTGTCTACCTGGGGATGTTAACATGAAAAGGATACTTCTTAATTCCACAAACATAGAAGTTCACACTGCAGAAAAATCAAGATAAGAACAAGAAAAGGAAACTCATTTTGTAATTAGAGGAAGGAATAAGGTTAGGGGCTCAGCCTTGCAAATAAACAGTCTTGCACATAGTAGACACTCAAATATTTATTCATTAAGTGGATCATGGGAAAAAATAAGTGAATCAGTAGAATCCCAGATAAACTATCATGCTGCTGCTGCTAAGTCGCTTCAGTCGTGTCCACCAGGCTCTGCCGTCATTGAGATTCTCCAGGCAAGAACACTAGAGTGGGTTGCCACTTCCTTCTCCAGTGCATGAA
The DNA here is from genome assembly GCF_023091745.1 of Budorcas taxicolor. Taxonomy (NCBI): domain Eukaryota; kingdom Metazoa; phylum Chordata; class Mammalia; order Artiodactyla; family Bovidae; genus Budorcas; species Budorcas taxicolor. Next base: position 38,675,003 of record NC_068928.1, on the reverse strand, counting down.
AGTGAAAAGTGAAAGGGAAGTCACTCAGTCGTGTCCGACTCTTCGCGACCCCATGGACTGCAGCCCACCAGGCCCCTCCATCCATGGGATTTTCCAGGCAAGAGTACTGGAGTGGGGTGCCATTGCCTTCTCCGAAACTATCATGAGGCAGAGGCAAAGCTGATTTCTGTGTTTCCCCAAATATAGGGAGTTTCTGGGACCACTCGTTGTCTTATTCTAAATGGATCCAAAGAGGATGGGCTATCCCATGAGCAGTGGGACATACACTGTGCCTGCATCCCCCCCAGACCACCGCCCTGGTAGATGATGTTGAAGATTGGAACTTCTGAAACTCTGCCTGGTAGACCTACATTCTGGTCTTCCCTGCTGTCTCAGTGGGTAAAGAATCTGCTTGCCAATGCAGGAGCCATGGGTTTGATCCCCAGGTCAGGAAGATTCCCTGAAGAAGGAAATGGCAACCCACTCTAGTATTCTTGGCCAGGAAAATCCCATGGACAGAGAAGCCCTACAGTCTGCAGTTCATGGAGTCACAAAGAATCAGACACGACTTGGCGACTAAACACCAACCTACTTTCCAGGAGAAGCACTGGTGATTTGAACAAGGAAAATACTTCTGGAGAGTTGGAAGAATCTGATTACAATATGTTTATTGATTACAGTAAACAATATGACACTTGGATTGAAGTGAGCAGTAGGCTTGCCCTGTGTTTATACTGTATTTCCCTCCCTTGGATGAGAGCATGGAGAGCAAAGGAAGTGAATTGTCCAAGGTAAGGTGACATAGAAACCACGACTTCTAACTTTCTAAGAAATGGTCTCAACCGATCTTTAGCTAACGTTAGCAGAGTTTTTACGTCACTTGGAGAGTTGACAAGGCTCTTTTATAATGGTGCCTGAGTGTACATCTTAGTTCCACCTCTTTTCCTCACTATAGAAAAGGAGTAATTAAGTGCCTAACTCATAGAATTGTTACTAACTTAGTAAATGAGTTAATACATGTCCTGCTCTGGTTAGTTAGAGGAACTGCTTCCAAGCCCCATCATAGCCGTGGAAGGGATAGATGGAGCCTAGCAGGGTCCTGGTAAGTGGAACTGCTCCTTGTGCTGACACAGATAATATCAGTGGTCCCAGATTCCACCCCAGTGCAGTGTCCCTAAAGCAAAAGAGCCCATAACCTGGATATGAATTGGAAATCCTCAGGAAGCCTTATGTGTGTTAGGTCTCTTGCTAGGGAAAAGTGAAAAGCTTATGTTAAAGCTAAAACCGTCAAAATGTAGATTGTTTCCATACCCCAAAGTGATGCCTTATTTCTGTGCTGCAAGACTTTCTTCTCCTTGCTCTGCTGTCTCATCCATCCTTCCATTCATCCCTGCAGCTGAAGACAAAGGCTTTCTCCTTTATCTTTTTCTGCCTGCCTCAGACTCTTTATTTCTAAAGGTATGTTTAGGAAGAGATACTGCTCGTCCTGGCTCAGCCAGAACAGAAGCCAATGCATCCTGCTGTTCAAGTGAGGTCTCAAGTTAATCCCTCCCCTCTTCTTGCTCCACTTTCACCCCAGCTGGCTAAATCAAGCGATAATCCTGAAAGGGAATTTCAGGCTATTTGTGACTTCCCCACTCCGCTCCCTACCCGCCACGTTCAGGGAGGAGAGAGCAAAGCCCCTGGATCAGAGTAATCTGTTTCTAACCCACTTCCATTCCCAGGGATTACCTCTGCAGGAGGAGAGAGACAGGAATAAATCTGACATCTTGGCACTGGGAACTTGCGGAAGAAGCTCCAGCAGTGCCTGCAGAGTGTGGGCATGAGGCTCAGGAGCCTGGGAGCTTGTTCTCATAGGCTGGGTTCCCAACAAACAGAAAGTGTGGTATAATGGAAAGGTTTGGGAGGCAGGAAACATGGGTTCTAGTCTCACCATTGCTGACATTAACTTCCTTGTGGCCTTGGGAGTCACTTCATATCGCTGATCGCTAATTTTCCCCATTAAAAAAAAATAGCACTCCAGAGTCCTAAAAACCTACAGCCCCTACTGATGTGTGGCGGTGGTTTAGTTGCTAAGTCATGTCCGACTCTCGCGACGCCATAGACTGTAGCCCACTCCATGGGATTTCTCAGGCGAGAATAGTAGAGTGTTCTGCCATTTCCTTCTCCAGGAGATCTTCCCTACCCAGGGGTCAAACTCAGTCTCCTGAACTGCAGGCGGATTCTTTACTGACAGAGAGCCACCAGGGTTGAACGCCTATTAATAATGCATAAAGGCCTGACAAAGACTCCCTTTAGGGACCCTTGTGAACCAATTGCTCAACATACCTTCCCTCTGGTCTTTGTTCTTTCCTTTACCTTCTATGGACCCTGACATATGAACATGTATCTCCTACCTAGCCATTCTTTGGGGATGCTCTCCAGTTCCAGCTCTTTGGGGTGGAAGCTGTGTGAATGCAGGAAACTTCCACTAGAGGGTACCAAGGATTCACTGGCATCTCCGATCACAAAGAGGCCTATGCAAACCCAACAGTTACAGGGTTTTCGTAGTACTTACATTCAGAGATTAAGAGATCTCCATTCACTATTCCTTACCTGGTCTGCTTCTTACTGTTCCTGGAAGGCTTAAAAAGTCTCTACTCTTGACATTATTTTGATTTAATTTGACATCAAACCAAAGGCATTTTGGTATAGTGGAATTCAACTGGCTGGGTCCGCTACTTCGGAATTCTATGGGCACATTATTTAACTCTTCTGAGGCCCAGTGTACCCATCTGTGAAATAGGGATAATAAAATTTATCATTTAAAATAACAAAATTTACCATGTAGGGCTCTAGTCAACACTAAATGAAATCCTATATGAAAACTTGTGACTGGTACACAGTAGGTACATAAAATTGTGTCTTAACTAGCGGAGAGTCCTCAGAATTGCCACAAACAGGGAATGGTGTTGAGGAAAGAAAGATGAATTTTTGAAAGCCGAGTATACCTCCAAACAAGAAATGTGATTATTGCCGTTTTGCTCTTAAGTCTTACAGGTTTCCAGGCTTGTGCTTCTTGGTCCTGCTCAGCCTCAGCCCTCGTTCCTATTCTGTTCTCTGTATCAGCCCAGCCATAGCACTCTTCTGCCTTTTTCTCATCTTGATTTCCTTGGAGGTGAGTTTAGTTTCTGCTTCCTCCTCACTTCCTTGACAAAAAGTCCTTTGTATTTTGCCCTGCGTTTTCTGAAGAGCCACCTCTCCACCTGGTTCTGTTCTTCCCTTCTCATCTCTCCTGTAGTCACTTCTGGGGTGGAATGTGCCATCTGTTTCTGAGACTGAGCAGAAGTTTGGGAAAGAGGGAGGGTGAGCATGTCAGGGCTTGCGTGTCAGCAGACACGTTACAGCTGCAGGGCAAACCAGGGTGAAACCGCAAGCCAGAGGCCCCAGGGCAGGCAGCAGTAAGGCCCGCCCCTCGGCTCCTCTCTCATCTCTCTCTCACCCCAGAGGTTTCCTGGCAGGAGTGGGAGAGGTTGGTATCGAGTCCTTGAGCCCTGACTCATTCCCTGACCTAGTTGGGTGTTACCCAGTTATCTCCCAAACCTTTCTGCAGAGGCCTTTACAACACAACAGTGTCATCCCAGAAAACAGAAGAAGCAAGCACACCACCTGTGAACTCCATGCCCATCTGAAGATCTGAACAACAAATAAGTTTGCTGTCCTCATGGCTTTATATACCACCCAGGAGGTTTCACTGGTTATAAAGTAAACAAAATCATCTCACCCTGAGAAATCGGCTATTTTCCAGATTGCTTTACAGAAATAATCATGTTCAACTTTCTCCAGAGAGAATAAAATTGTGATTTTATTTTTCTTGGGCAGGGGAAGGGGCTGGGGTAAGGGTGGACGAGGACTGGAACACTGAGCCAGGAAGTGACTGGCTGTTATCACAAAATGAGTCAGGATTCTATATAGGGACTAACTCAGGTCTCCTAACCCCACCCCAAATTCCATTCTCTTTGCCTCAGTCTAGTTACTTTTGGACTTTTGTAATGTTCCAGGTTTTCTGGACCCTCACAGAAGTTCTTAAAATCTCCAAGATTCCTGAGAGCTTAATAGGAGCTTCTAGACCTCATACATGTCCCTCTCACTGTTTGTCCTGTGGAAATGCGAGTTGTATGTCTGTTTCCTCCTTAACAGACTGTTGAAAACACTTCAGAGTTATTTAAGATTCAAAGACCAATGTAGTAAGTTGTCTGTGTGAGCTGAGATCTTGGAGACAGGAGATTCCATTTTTAAATCATTCGTTTGTGTTCACCTATTACTGTCCTTCTCTGCCACCATGCTAGTGGATGCTGACGATTATTTCCTTACCTCCCCTTTATACAAAGGTCCCAGTCACTCCTTCACTAGGGTCATGCTTCCTAAAGACAGGAGCTGGTTTCCAAGAAAGCAGATTTTCGCTTTATCCTTTGGCAGAGAGAATGGAGTCGTTGCACACAGGCCAGAACATTCTTTCTGCCAGAGCTTCCCATCTGGAAGAAAAGAGGAAAAGAGTTTCAGAGTTTCCATAAGGTCTGCCTAAAAAAGAGGAGGAAGGAATAGTGAGCCCTCTGGAGAGAAGATGAAAGCTACAGGGCTGGAACCCCAAGTTCCATTGTCTGGAAAGAATATCAGATTCTGCAGGCCTGAAACCCTGACCTGGCAGCTCCTACCTTCCCTTTCCTCCTAACCCTTAGCCAGGATTTATTCTGATCCCCATTCCTTTAACTTTTCACATGTATTTATCTGTCTTTATCTGTCTTGCCTATTCCATCTCAGAATTTTCCCTCTATTCTTTGTTCTTTATGTACTTCCCTCCCAGTTTTGTGCTCTCCCTATGGGTGACTCTAAAATACTCCTAGACTGCTTCTTAATGCATCTCACAAAAATAAGATTGAAGCATTAGAAGGAACTTTCTCACCACCTGTGATATATGGAAGGACTTCAGTGGGTCCAGAGAGCCTCTGAAATTGAATGCTGCTTTAATGCATATATGCATCTTTCTGGAAGAAGGCCCAGAGCTCCTATCAAGTTCTCAGATCTTCCATTCAGATCCCTGCCTCTTGACCCTGTAGTTCAGTGTGTTTCAGTTGTAAAGCTGAGAACCCAAGTTAATTTTGGAAACTAGAATAATTCTATTTTTTAAAATGAAAAAAATAGAAAATATCAATGTGTATCACAGGTAGTAAGGACACTAGTTTTGATTAACATGATTCAAAATGCATTTGTATGATAATTTTTTATATATAAAATCAAAACATCTAATCTCATTCATTTCATGAATATTTATTGAGTTACCATAGATATTGCTCTGATCACTGGGAATATGGAAAATGAAAGAGACATTTCTGGTCCACAAGCGGCTCGCATTTAGTAGGAAAGAGAGAAGTACACAAAAACATTGCAAAAGAATATTAAGTCCCATTGCAGAAGTAAGCACAGGGTACAGGGTATGAAAGAGAGTATGGGACTTCCCTGGTGGCACAGTGGCTAGGAATCCACCTGCCAATGCAGAGGACATGGGTTCGATTCCTGGTCCAGGAAGATTCCACGTGTCTCGAGCAAATAAGAGCCCATGTGTCACAACTGCTGAAGCCCACGCTCCTAGAGCATGTACCCCACAACAAGAGAAGCCACCAGAGTGAGAAGCCTGTGCAGCACAACGAAGAGTAGCCCCGCTCACTACAACTAAAGAAAGCCTGAGTGCAGCAGCAAAGACCCAGCGTGACCAAAAATGAATAAATAAGAGTATGACACATGGTTTAGAGTCCAGGTGGGGCCATGCCTGGGTAGTGTGTGGAGAGATGAGTAAGAATTTGCAGGATACATAGTAAGAAGATGTGCAATTCGAGGCAAGGGGACTGACGTGCACAAAGACACACCAGTGTAAGACAACACAAGGATGGCCAGGGTTGCTGTCAAAGTGGTCTCATGTGTAGTCCCTGTACTGTGGAGAGGTTGGATACTTAGGCTAGATCATGGAGAGTCTGCCACTAAATACGGAAATGCTTAATATTCCTAACAGACAGCTCTGCCTGGGCTCTTTCAGTGAAATAGAACCGAGAATTTTGTGAAGCAGCTCATTGTATTCTTGAGCATCTGATTGTGACACATTCCTTCCTATACTGATGTAATTGATTCCCTTGTTCAACCATTGATTCTCATTTACCTTCTGCAGCATAGCAAAAGGAGTTGACATCGCCTTCTATTAGGTTGAAACAAATGAAGTTGCGTTTTTATAAATCAAGATAGTAGGATGGTTGGCAATTTCATGTTGTTAGCCTGTGCTTGAAAAAGGCCAGTTATTTGAGGACAGTTATTATTTATCTACCTTGCTCTTCTCTTCCCAATATCTAATATCTTTGCTGCTGCGGCTGCTAAGTCGCTTCAGTCATGTCCGACTCTGTGCGACCCCATAGACGGCAGCCCACTAGGCTCCTCTGTTCCTGGGATTCTCCAGGCAAGAATACTGGAGTGGGTTGCCATTTCCTTCTCCCATGCATAAAAGTGAAAAGTGAAAGTAAAGTCGCTCAGTCGTGCCCGACTCTTAGCAGCCCCATGGACTGCAGCCTACCAGGCTCCTCTGTCCATGGGATTTTCCAGGCAAGAGTACTGGAGTGGGGTGCCATTGCCTAATATCTTTAAACTCCATCAAATTCTTCCTTACTTGGGAAGTTACTAGATCCTTTTTCAACCTGATCTCTCCCTGGACATACACTGATTCATCAGTGTCTTTCTTTCTTTCTTTTTTTTTTTTTTAAATATTCACTCATTTATTTATTTATTTTGGCTGTGCCCGGTACTTGTGGCACATGCGGTCTTTGACCTTCCTTGTGGCATGCAGAATCTTGAGCTGTGGTATTTGAACTCTTAATTGTGGCATGTTGGATCTAGTTCCCCGACCAGGAGCTGAACCTGGGCCCCCTACATTAGGAGCACAGAGTCTTAGCCGCTAGACCAAAAAAGGGAAGCCCCCATCAATATCTTTTTAACCATGAGGTACCCAAAACTGGTCAGTTTAAAGCACAGTGACACTGTTATCTCTTTTGATCTGACATTGTGTCTTTTCATGAAACTGTGACTACATTGGGTTTGGTGAGTCCTAAATCTTATTCACATAAAATGCTGTCAAGGCAGCCCCAATCCTTCCTATACAATTGATTTTTCTTGGCTGCACCACCCAGCATGCAGGATCTTAGTTCCTTTATCAGGGATAAAACCCATGCCCCCTGCAGTGGAAGCTAAGAGTCTTACCCATTGGACAGCCAGGGAAGTCCCCTACATCTGGAGTTTTATTTTATCCTTGTCAAGTTTCATTTTCTTGATTTTGGCATTTTGTTCTAATCTGTCAAGATGAGTTTATTTTAAAACATTTTAAATCGAAGGATAGTTGATTTGCAAGGTTTCGGGTGTACAGCAATTCAGTTATACATATATTTCTCTTCCATTATAAGTTATTACAAGATACTGAGTGTAGCTCTCTGTGCATGTCCTTGTTCTTCCCTATTTTACATATAGTACTTTGTATCTGTTCATTTATCCCTCCCCACCTTTTGCCTTTGCTAACCATGAATTTGTCTTCTGTATCTGTGAGTCTATTTCTGTTTCATAAATAAGTTCACTTGCATCATTTCTTTTCAGATTTCATATGTAAGTAGTATCATATGATATTTATCAGTCTAAGATAATTTTAAATCTCGCTTCTAACTGCTGAACCTGCCCCCTGCAACTAGACATTCCATGCACCACCACGAAAGATCCTGCATAATGACAGGAAGATCCTGCATGACACAACTAAGGCCCCACGCAGCCAAATACATAAATATTTATATAAATAAATCTTGCTTCTATCATCCATTCTATTATCTTTCCCAGCTAGATCACTATCTAAGCTACTGATTTTAAAAATATCTAATACACCAGTGATTCCTTCATGGATCACAGCCTTGTCCTGGTGAAGGGGCTTGTGTAATTCAAGCTATGAGCCATGCCGTGCAGGGCCCCTAACACTGATGGATCATAGTGGAGAGTTCTGACAAGATGTGATCCACTGGAGGAGGGAATGGCAAAACATTCCAGTATTCTTGCTGTGAGACTCCATGAACAGTATGAAAATGCAAAAAGATACGACACTGATTATACAGTGAAGGTGATGAATACATTCAAGGGATAGATCTGAGAGAGTGCCTGAAGAACTATGGACAGAAGTTCATAACACTATACAGGAAACAGTGACCAAAACCATCCCAAAGAAGAAGAAATTCAAGAAGGCAGAGAGGTTGTCTGAGGAGGCTTTACAAATAGCTGAAGAAAGAAGAGAAGTAAAAAGGGAGGAAGGAAAAGATAATACCCCACTGAATGCAGAGTTTCTGAGAATAGTAAGGATAGATAAGAAGACCTTCTTAAATGAACAATGCAAAGAAAAAGAGGAAAACAGTAGAATGAGAAAGACTAGATATCTCTTCAAGAAAATTGGACCATCAAGGGAACGGTAAAGGACAGAAACGGTAGGGACCTAACAGAGGCAGAAGAGATTAAGAAGAGGTGGCAAGAATACACAGAAGAACCACACAAAAAAGGTCTTAATGACCAGGATAACTACGATGGTGTGGTCACTCACCTGGAGCCCGGCATCCTGGAATGTGAAGTCAAGTGGGCCTTAGGAAGCATTACTACAAACAAAGCTAGTGGAGGTGATGTAATTCCAGCTGAGCTATTTCAAATCCTAAAAGATGATGCTGTTCAAGTGCTGCACTCAGTATGTCAGCAAATTTGGAAAACTCAGCTGTGGCCACAGGGCTGGAGATCTCAGTTTTCATTCCAATCCCAAAGAAGAGCAATGCCAAAGAATGTACAAGCTACCGAACGTACAAGCTTCGCTCATCTCACATGCTAGTAAGGTTATACTCAAAATCCTTCAAGCTAGGCTTCAGCAATATGTGAACTGAGAACTTCCAGATGTACAAGCTGGGTTTAGAAAAGGCAGAGGAACCAAAGATCAAATCGCCAACATTTGCTAGAATCATAGAGAAAGTAAGGGAATTTCAGAAAAGCATCTGCTTTATTGACTACGCGAAAGCATTTGACTTTGTGGATCACAACAATCTATGAAAGATTCTTAAAGAGATGGGAATACCAGACCACCTTACCTGTCTCTGAAAAACTTATATGCAGGTTAAGCAACAATAGTTACAACCTTATATGGAACAACTGACTGGTTCCAAATTGTGAAAGGACTACGTCATGGCTGTATATTGTCACCCTGTTTATTTAATATATATACAGAGTACATCATACAAAATGCTGGGCTGGATGAATCACAAGTTTGAATCAAGACTGCCGGGAGAAATATTAACAGCCTCAGATATGCAGATGATATCACGCTAATGGCAGAAAATGAAGAGGAACTAAAGAGCCTCTTGAGGTGTGAAAGAGGATAGTGAAAAACTGGCTTGAAACTCAACATCCAAAAAACTAAGATCATGGCAACTGGTCCTGTCACTTCATGGCAAATAGAAGGGGGAAAAGTGGAAGCAATGACAGATTTTATTTTCTTGGGCTCCAAAATCACTGTGGACAGTGACTGCAGCCATGAAATTAGGAGACACTTGCTCCTTGGAAGAAAAGCTATGACAAACCTAGACAGCCTATAAAAAGCAAAGACATCACTTTGCTGACAAAGGTTTGGATAGTTAAAGCTATGATTTTTCCAGTAGTTATGTACAGATGTGAGAGTTGGACCATAAAGAAGGGTAAGCAGTAAAGAATGCTTTTGAACTGCGGTGCTGGAGAAGATTCTTGAGAGTCCCCTGGACTGCAAGAACAGTAATCCATGCCAATCCTGTAGAAAATCAACCCTGAATAGATGCAAAGAGCCAACTCATTGGAAACGACCCTGATGCTGGGAAAGACTGAAGGCAGAAGGAGAAGAGGGTGGCAGAGGATGAGATGGCATCACCGACTCAATGGACACGAATTTGGGTGAACTCCAGGAGACAGTGAAGGACAGGGAGGTCTGACGTGCTGCAGACCATGGAGTCACAGAGAGCTGGACATGACTTAGTGACTGAATAACAAGACAACAGTGAAGTCCCTCTCTTGATTGATATCAAAATTTTTAACCAGTATCCTTTGAGCTCAGTTGATAAGCTAGTTAAAAATCTATATAGCTGTGATTATCCACCCATATTGCTTCAGGCTCATTTTCTTAGCCCTATCTACCTGCTCCTTTACTGCCTTGCTCTGATCTGTTCCTAGTCCATTAAGCAAACCAGAACCACTCAGGCACCACACAAGTACAGATCTGTTTGGGCCTTGCAAACACCAGCAGCTTTTAAAGGTACCATCAGTGACTTCTCCATTTGCTAATTCCCCACCTGTTGTCATGCTACTCTTCCCTCTGTGAAACTCTGCAGAGACTTTTGTCGTCCCCAACTCTCATTACCCCCACCACCCGCTCCATACATGATGTCTCTGTGTTCGAGGAAATAGACTCCAGCTTGGACTTCATCATTGCTCCTCCAGTTGGCTCTTGGTGCCCTCTATCTGCCTGTGATAGAGCTCTTTTTTTATTTAGCTTGGCTATTATTCCATAAATGATATGTATAACTTTGCCTCAATCTTTTTAATGACTACATAGTATTCTATTGCATAGATAGACGATACTGATGGACGCTTAGGTGGTTCCCCAAATTTTGGCGTTACGAAGAGGCCATGAGTCTGTTTACAAGTACCAAGGTAGGATAAATACCGGGAAATAGAATGGAAGGCTTAAAAGATATGTAGCTTTTAATTTTGATAGTGCCAAGTTACTCTCCAAGGAGTTGTACCATTTTACTTCAGTGGTAGTTTAGAGCTCAGCAACATAAACGATTTTGATCTTGTTCTTAAAAGACATCTTGCTATTATACTGATGGAAATTTGAAATGGCTTTTAATTTTTCCCTTCTCCCTCATTTCTCCTCCTTACTCGTCCATCTGATTGCTCCCCCACCCTGAACTCCAAATTCTTCTCACTCGTTTGTACAAAGTCATTCCACTGTCTCCAGACCCTGATGATTAACTCTGCCCCAGCCCTGCATTTACACATACAAACCTCAGCATGGTAAACCTGCTTCCATCCAAAGGCATCATTCTTAGTAATAACAATATTGAGCATGTTCATGTATTAACTGATTTAATCAACCTTGTGCCGCAGGTACTGTTGTTATCCCTACTTCATGTGTAAGGAAATTGAGGTATAAAGAGGTTAAGTAGCTTGTCCAAGGTTACACAGTTTAAGAATTGCACAAATACTATTTGAACCTAGATAGCTTGTCTCTAGAGATCACACTCTAAAACCCTGCAGACAGATACCTCTCCTGAGAGATTAGTCTACTTAGGTTCTTATCAAATTCTAACCTCTCTTAGGGCTTCCTATGGTATAAATCAGACTCTGGTCTCTACCCTGATCCCTATCTAGCCCACAGCAGGTTCTATTAGTAGCTCTGCCCGCAAACGTGTCTGGAAAAATTGAGTTTCAGAACTGCCTTATTTAGCCTGTGACAGAGGAACAAGTATGGGGTGGGATCACAGGCAAAGGGGACAACAGTCAAGCCCTCTCTCTCCCTTTGCAGAGGTGCGGCCTCCCTGTTCTGTTCTCTGGGTGGTTCTTCCCAGACAGGAAGGGAGCAGTTGGCTTAGTCAGTCTAATTTTCCCTGGAACACAGCACACTGAAATTCAGGAGTGCCTGAGGCCAACTTAGGCAAGTTCTTCTATTCAATTAACATTTGTTTGAGTCCCAGGAATGGGCCAGACCCTGTGCAGTGTAAGGGTACAACATGAGTAAGTCACATACTCTAGAAGTGAAGATAAGCACTTCAGTTACCAGTTACCTGCAACATGGTATCTCAATAGTTAGAACCTTGAGTGCATTGTTTGGAGTGGGGGAGGGCAAGAGGAGAAAGGGAAAAGGGAAAGTACAGATAAAGTGCATATCCCTGGTGTTCTAATTGTAAGGAAACAATCCAGATTAGGGAAAGTTAGAAACCATAACTCAGCTTCAGGAAGGATTTCTGGCAGAAGAGAGGCACCTTTGCAAGTACTGTAGTTCTTCAAACGCAGGTGAGGTCAAATACCTTGCCTGTTTATCTGTGGGTAGGAAGGTATGAGGGCAAAGAGCAATCAGGAGAAGTTCCAAGATCCATAATAGTGGGGGCAGGGGCATCTGTGAAATGCTAATTCCTACTTTTTCTTGGCAGCTTTTCTGGAAATTGTGATGACAGCTGGTGGTGGGAAAAATCACTGAAGTCACCAGTGACCACAACCCTTTCCCTGCCTCTGGGTGACTGGCTATCATCTGAGCCATTCCAGTTGTTGACAGGCTGCTGTGGACCCTTTATTTTCTTCCTCCCTCCCTCCTTCCATTCCTCCCTCGTTTCTTTCTTTCTCTCCCCCACCCCAACCACCACACAACTTGTGGGATCCTAGAGTCCTAACCATTGGACCACCAGGCAACCCCTCTTTCTTCTTTTCTTTCTTTTTTTTTTTTGCTTGTGGGATCTTAGGTCCCTAAGCAGGAATCAAACCCATGCTCTTGGTAGTGAAAGCATGGAGTCCTAACCCCTGGACTGCCAGGGAGTTCCCTCTTTCTTTTTTTTTCCTTTCCTTACTTCTTTCTAGGTAGGAGGAAGGGAGGAATGAAAAAAGAGATTCATTTTTCTATGAGCAAATGAATAAGCAAGCCATGTCTTCTACACTACCTAGACAGCCTCTTGTAGGATAAAAAAGCCTGGCCAAGGGATTCAGTCAGCAGAGAGACCCAGTTTCTGGCTTCAGATCTTTGTGAGCCTTGGAAATTCACAACCTATCTGTACACCACTTCTCACTTGTGCTGTGGGAATAATACGTTTTTGGCTCTCAATGATATTGCAAAAAAGGAAAGAACGGAATAATAGGTAAACATTTAAAGGCCTCAGGAAATAGTACTCAATAGGGATATATTTTACTGTTTTTAATAATTTCTCAGATTGTTTCAGTAAAATAAAAAGGCCACGGTTGATATGCTGTTTTATTAAATGGGTGCTGAGTGTTGCTAAGGGGCCTCTTTTGAGTAATTTCCTCTTCTTAATTGGGACAGAAATTCTGGCCATTGATAGAAACATAAAAGGGCCAAAATAGAACTCGACTGTTCTACAGCTTCTGGTTCTCAATAGACTTCCACTTAAGGATTTTGTTCTATTCCAAAGCTAAGGCATTAAAGCAGGGGCTAGTTCTAATGAAGAGCATATTTATGAAGAAATATAGATAATGCAAAGAGAAAGGAAAGGCAAGAAAAAAAAATCCACCAATGAACTACAAATGGTCATAAAATTTGGAAACATGGGTGAATATACTTAATAAAAGTTTAATGAATATTACAATACAAAACATGCTATGTTCAGTAATATTACACGATATGTTCCTCACTAAAGATGCCTTGTTCAATGCCCCGGGCCAGCCTGCAGTGCATACAGTGCTAATGCTGTTCCTACCATTCCTTGCAAATGAGTCTAGGATGCCTTATCTCATATAATTTATCTCTGATTTTTTTTCACTGAATAAACATACATATCCCAGAGGAAGTAATCAAGGGGGTTCATTCTGTAAAAATATAAAGTATTCTCTATGTTTGCAGACTTTATGACTATCTTGTAGCTTCTACAGAGATGAACATAAAGAACAGATGCAAAGAGGATGGTAGAGAGTCTAGAGAAAGATAGAGGGTAAAAGTAGAAACACAGAGGGTGTGACCATGGAAACAAAACTGGGTGGGGGGAATACCCACATCTGGGCAGGGAACAGAGAGCGAAACAGGCAGAGAGACACAGTTAGAGATCCTTTGGAAAATAATGCAACATATCAGGGAGACAGGACAGTGAGAAGGGCAGAAAAGCAGGTCAGAAAGGAAGGAAGTTTTTTTTTTTAACTTTTTATCTTATATTGGAGTATAGCCAACTAACAATGTTGTGATAGCTCCAGGTGGATAGCAAAGGGACTCAGCCGTATGTTTACATGTATCCATCCTACCCCAAACTCTCCTCCCATCCAGGCTGCCACGTGGGATTGACAGAGTTCTGTGTTTTACACAGTAGGGCCTTGTTGGTTATCCATTATAAATATGTGCGTGTGTGCGTGATGATGCCAAACTCCCTAACTCTCCCTTCCCCCATCCTTCCCTCATGACAATCATAAGTTCCTTCTCCAAGTCTGTGAATCTATTTCTGTTTTATAAATAGCTTCATTTGTATCGTTTCTCTTTAGATTCCACATAAAAGGAATGTCATATGATGTTTCTCCTTCTCTGTCTGACTTCCTTCACTCAGTATGGTGGTCAGTCTCTAGGTCCATCCCTGTTGTGTACCTGGCATTATTTTGTTATTTTTATGGCTCCCAGGTAGTGCTTGTTGTTCAGGCACTAAGTCATGTCCGACTCTTTGCAACCCCATGAAATGCAGCACACTAAGCTTCCCAGTCCTTCATCATCTCCCGGAGTTTGCTCACATTCATGTCCATTGAGTTAGTGATGCTATTTAACCATCTCATCCTCCGTCACCCTCTTCTGCTCTTCCCTTCAGTCTTTCCCAGCATCAGGGTCTTTTCCAATGAGTCAGCTCATCAGGTGACCAAAGTATTGTAGCTTCAGTCTCAGCATCAGTCCTTCCAATGTATATTCAGGGTTGAGTTCCTTTAAGATTGACTGGTTTGATGTCTTTGTCGTTCAACTCTCAAGAGTCTTCTCCAACACAACAGTTCAAAAGCATAAGTTTTTCAGTGCTCAGCTTTCTTTATGGTCCAACTCACACATCCATACGTCACTACTGAAAAAACCATAGCTTTGACTATAGGGTCGGTTTTCCACAAAGCAAAGAATACACAGGTGGCGCTAGTGGTAAAGAATCCGCCTGCCAATGCAGGAGACGTGGGTTCAGTCCTTGGGTGGGCAAGATCCCCTGGAATAGGAAGTGTCAACCCACTCCGAATTCTTGCCTGGAAAACTTCATGGACAGAGGAGCCCAATGGGTTACAGTCCATGGGGCCGCAGAGAGTTGGACAGGACAGAGTGACTGAGCACAGCACGTGGCTGAGTCGTATTCCATTGTATATACGCACCACCTCTTCTTTATCCATTCACCGGTCGATGAACATTTAGGTTGCTTCCATGTCTTGGCTATTGTGAATACTGCTGCTGTGTACAGCTCTCAATATTTAAATGAAACAGGTGATGGAAGCACATCTGCTCTTGCATGGACCAAGTTATGCACCATCTATTAGGGAAGAACTAAATGGGAACTCAGGCCCTAGACTTGTCTTGCTCCAGGCATTCTTTGGGTTAAATTACATAAACCCTGGAGTTTCTGGAAAGAGATCACAGGAAGACTTGAGTGTTGAGGTGGAAAGAGTCCCTCTTCTGTGTCAGGTTGGCCTGGGTCTGCCAGTAACTGAAAGTGAAAGCGAAGTCTCTCTGTCATGTCCAACTCTTTGGGACCCCATGGATTATAGCCTGCCAGGCTCTTCCATCCATGGAATTTTCCAGGCAAGAGTACTGGAGTGGGTTGCCATTTCCTTCTCCAGGGGATCTTCCTGACCCTGGGATCGAACCCAGATCTCCCGCATTGAGACTGAGTGTTGAGGTGGAAAGAGTGCCTCTTCTGTGTCAGGTTGGCCTGGGTCTGCCAGTAACTACCCACTGCAATCCCAGGCAAGTCAGTCAATCAGTGCATTTCTCAGTTTTCCAAAATGAGAATACCATGTGCTTCATGTGGTACTTGGAGGGATAAGTGAAAGAAAGAAGTGCATAGCAATTCACCAAAGCAATTAAAGTGGCCAGCTTTAAAAGAAAAAAGTTCTTCCTAATGAGGAATCAAAGAAATGCAAATAAAGACAATGGGATAGCGCTTTCAGCTACTGAACTGACAAAGATTAAAAGAAAACAAACTTTACAGCCAGATGCTGGAGGGTATGGAAGCAGATATTCTCATGTTTTGCTAAAAAGAATGTAAGTTGGTACATTTCTGGAGGGGAGTTTGACAACATGTATTAAGAGCCTTAAAAGTGTTGATGATGCTCTTTGATTCAGGGTTTCACCTCTAGATATTGAGCCTAAGGAAACAATAACATGTAGGAGGAAAAATATATCTATCTATGAGTTTGTTCACATAGTTTCTTTATGTGACAGAAAAAATATAATCAGTATGAATTTTCACAACCTTTATCTCTCACAGAGGCAAAAAGAGTGTTTTTCTACCAGACTGTTAAAATGAGGGTTGGGTCCTAGAGAAAATGCAGTAGAGCTTCAACTTAATTTACATTGAAAAAGGCAGATATTTATAGGAAAATGAGAAGAATTTAATCAGAATGGTGTCAAGGGACAAATAGACATGGGGAAAAGAAGGAAGGGAATGGAAGAACCAGGAAAAGAGGAGTTAGTTGGGAGAAAGTTTCAAACAACTGTCCTCTGAGTGAAGTATTAAGAGAAAGAGGAAGACGAGAAGAGAGGACTTCAGTGAAATCTTCCTTTGGTTTGATCTTGACAGTAAAGATTTACTTCTCTTGGACTTCCCTGGTGGGACAGTGGATAAGAATCCACCTGCCAAGGTGGGTGATACAGGGGGTTCGATCTCTGGTCCAGGAGGATTCCCTATGCCACAAAACAACTAGGCCTGTGTGTCACAACTGCAGAACCTGTGCCAATAAGAGAAGCCGAGACAATGAGAAACCTGTGCACTGCAACGAAGCGTAACCCCCACCTACTGCAACTAGAGAAAGCCCATGTGCAGCAAGGGAGACCCAGTGCAGCCAAAAAAAAAAATTTACTTTTTGTTTTCTTTATTCTCATTTTCCTCCTCTTTTTCTTTGATTATTTTATTTTTAAATACTGGAATGATGTTTCTTTAAAATCTTAGCTTGGGCTACCCATCTGCTTGGTTTTATACTGTTATTCAGTTGCTCAGTCGTGTCCAGCTCTTTGCAACCCTATGGACCGCAGCACGCCAGGCATCCCTGTCCTTTAAATCTCCCGGAGCTAGCTCAAACTCATGTCCGTTGAGTCGGTGATGCCATACAACCATCTCATCCCCTTCTCCTCCTGCCTTCTATCTTTCCCAACATCAGGATCTTTTCCTGAGTCAGTTCTTCTCATCAGGTGGCCAAAATATTGGAGCTTCAGCTTCAGCATCAATCCTTCCAATGAATATTGAGGGTTGATTTCCTTTAGGCTTGACTGGTTTGATCTCCTTGCAGTCCAAGGGACTCTCAAGAGGCTTCTCCAACACCACAGTTCAAAACCATTACTTCTTCAGTGCTCAGCCTTCCTTATGGTCCAACACTCACATCCATATGTAACTATGGAAAAACCATAGCTTTGACTGGATGGACTTTGTTGGCAAAGTAATGATTCTGCTTTTTAATATTTTGTCTAGGTTTGTCATAGCTTTTCTTCCAAGGAGCAGGCGTCTTTTTATTTCGTGGCTGCAGTTGCCATCTGCAGTGATTTTGGAGCCCAAGAAAATAAAGTCTGTCACTGTTTCCACTGTTTCCCTATCTATTTGTCAAGAAGTCATGTGACCAGATACCATGATCTTAGTTTTTTGAATGTTGAGTTTTAAGCCAGCTTTTTCACTCTCCTCTTTCACTTTCATCAAGAGGCTCTTCAGTTCCTCTTCGCTTTCTGCCATTAGTGTAGTGTCATCTGCATATCTGAAGTTATTGATATTTCTCCCAGCAATCTTGACTCCAGCTTGTGCTTCATCCAGCCCAGCGTTTCGCATGATGTACTCTGCATATAAATTAAATAATCTGGGTGACAGTATAGAGCCTTGTATACTCTTTTCCCAATTTTGAACCAGTCCATTGTTCCATGTCCCATTCTAACTGTTGCTTCTTGACCTGCATACAGATTTCTCAGGAGGCAGGTAGTTCAGTTCAGTTCAGTTCAGTTGCTCAGTTGTGTCCGACTCTTTGCGACCCCATGAATCGCAGCACGCCAGGCCTCCCTGTCCATCACCATCTCCCGGAGTTCACTCAGACTCACGTCCATCGAGTCAGTGATGCCATCCAGCCATCTCATCCTGGGTCTTCCCCTTCTCCTCCTGCCCCCAATCCCTCCCAGCATCAGAGTCTTTTCCAATGAGTCAGCTCTTCTCATGAGGTGGCCAAAGTACTGGAGCTTCAGCCTCAGCATCATTCCTTCCAAAGAAATCCCAGGGCTGATCTCCCTCAGAATGGACTGGTTGGATCTCCTTGCAGTCCAAGGGACTCTCAAGAGTCTTCTCCAACACCACAGTTCAAATGCATCAATTCTTCGGCACTCAGCCTTCACAGTCCAACTCTCACATCCATACATGACCACAGGAAAAACCATAGCCTTGACTAGACGGACCTTAGTCGGCAAAGTTATGTCTCTGCTTTTGAATATACTGTCTAGGTTGGTCATAACTTTTCTTCCAAGGAGTAAGCGTCTTTTAATTTCATGGCAGGTAAGGTGTCTGGTATTCACATCTCTTTCAGAATTTTCCGCAGTTTGTTGTGATCCACACAGTCAAAGACTTTAGCATTTGGTTCTTTATGGATTATATTTAAAACAGCAAACATAATTGGAAACAGTTCAAATATCCAAGAACAGGAAATTAGTAAAATAAGATAATCACAAAGGTGTGATCAGTCACCTACAGCCAGATATCCTGGAATGTGAAGTCAAGTGGGCCTTAGGAGGCATCACTACAAACAACGCTAGTGGAGGTGATAGAATACCAGTTGAGCTATTTCAAATCCTGAAAGGATGCTGTGAAAGTGCTGCACTCAATATGCCAGCACATTTGGAAAACTTATCAGTGGCCACAGGACTGGAAAAGGTCAGTTTTCATTCCAATCCCAAAGAAAGGCAATGCCAAAGAATGCTCAAACTACTGAACAACTTCACTCATCTCACATGCTAGTAAGTAATGCTTAAAGTTCTCCAAGCCAGGCTTCAGCAATACGTGAACCATGAACTTCCAGATGTTCAAGCTGGTGTTAGAAAAGGCAGAGGAACCAGAGATCAAATTGCCAACATCCGCTGGATCATGGAAAAAGTAAGAGAGTTCCAGAAAAACATTTATTTCTGCTTTATTGACTATGCCAAAGCCTTTGACTGTGTGGATCACAACAAACTGTGGAAAATTCTGAAAGAGATGGGAATACTAAACCACCTGACCTGCCTCTTGAGAAACCTATATGCAGGTCAGGAAGCAACAGTTAGAACTGGACATGGAGCAACAGACTGGTTCCAAATAGGAAAAGGAGTACGTCAAGGCTGTATATTGTCACCCTGCTTATTTAACTTCTATGCAGAGTACATCATGAGAAACGCTGAGCTGGAGGAAGTATAAGCTGGAATCAAGATTGCCAGGAGAAATATCAATAACCTCAGATACGCAGATGACATCACCATTATGGCAGAAACTGAAGAAGAACTAAAGAGCCTCTTGATGAAAGTGAAAGAGGAGAGTGAAAAAGTTGGCTTAAAGCTCAACATTCAGAAGACTAAGATCATGGCATCCAGTCCCATCACTTCATGGCAAATAGATAGGGAAACAGTGGAAACAGTGGCTGACTTTATTTTTCTGGGCTCCAAAATCACTGCAGATGGTGATTGCAGCCATGAAATTAAAAGACGCTTACTCCTTGGAAGCAAAGTTATGACCAACTTAGACAGCATATTCAAAAGCAGAGACTTTACTTTGCCAACAAAGGTCCGTCTAGTCAAGGCTATGGTTTTTCCAGTGGTCATGTATGGATGTGAGAGTTGGACTGTGAAGAAAGCTGAGCGCTAAAGAATTGATGCTTTTGAACTGTGATGTTGGAGAAGACTCTTGAGAGTCCCTTGGACTGCAAGGAGATCCAATCCATCCATCCTAAAGGAGATCAGTCTTGGGTGTTCATTGGAAGGACTGATGTTGAAGCTGAAACTCCAGTACTTTGGCCACCTGATGCGAAGAGCTGACTCATTTGAAAAGACCCTGATGCTGGGAAAGATTGAGGGCAGGAGGAGAAGGGGACGGCAGAGAATGAGGTGGTTGGATGGCATCACCGACTCGATGGGCATGGGTTTGGGTGAACTCCAGGAGTTGGCAATGGACAGGGAGGCCTGGCGTGCTGTGGTTCATGGGGTCGCAAAGAGTCGGACACAACTGAGCAACTGAACTGAACTGAAAATAAGTTAACTAGTTTATAGGTTAATTAAATAAGTTCACATATATTTATAGCCGTTGTCATAATGGAGAATATTTAATAACAAATATGTGAATGATATAGTAAGTGAAATAGGTTATGATCCCAAAATGGTAAGTATGTGTGAAAGTGCATGTGTTGTATATCACTGGGGAAAAATACAGGTGGTCAGTGTACTAATTATTAACAGTGATTTTGTTTAGAATTACTGATACTATTTTATTAATGCTCATCTAAAATTTCTGTATTCCCTACATTGATCAAGTAATCCTTTTATAATCAAAAACCTCCTTACAATAAACCTTATTTTAAAAAATTTTTTTAAACCTTAGTTTTTAAAATAGCACGAGAACCATATAGCATCTAGAAAAAAATACAGAAGAGAATATTTGCAAATTTAAAGAAGGAAAACATTTCTCAGCAGGACACAAAAGCACTAGCCATCAGAGAAAAAAATTGAAAAATTGGGCTTCATCAAAATGACATCACTAAGAAAATGAGTAGACAAATGACAGACTGGGAAAAATAGGAATCACTGTGTGTGTGTGTGTGTGTGTGTATATATATTTGACCAAGGATTCATATCCAGATAATTTATGGAGTGGCTGTAAATTAACAGCAAAAAGTTGAGCTACCCAATTAAAAAATGGGCAAAAGACTTGAACAGATGCCTCACAAAAAGAGAGATATAAATGGCCAATAAGGCATGAAAAGTGCTTGTAGCAAATGCTATGATATGCCACTCTGATTCTCCTTTGGAATGAAGGACTTATTTTTCAGCTGTTGGAGAGGCTGTCAGCACACAGCCTTCAATCAATCCACTTCAGTGACTGCCTATGCTGAAGAGCACTGACTTGCCCAAGGTCACAGTGGCCATTAATAGGGGGGCAGAGAAGTCCAGCCACTTGCCTAAACTCAGAATATTTGTATTTTTTTGAGTGCATTTTCAGCGCTCTTGGTAAGGTCAGCTGAGGCCTCTGAGACTCCATTGTACAACAGCTCAATTTCTTCCCTTGTCCAATAATGCCTCTGTCTTTTTTCTTGCGCAGAGGTTGAGCCTAAGTGCTCTCCCTGAAAAAACCTACTGCTAACTAATCTCCCAATGAGTCTGCTTCCAAGGGAATTCAACCTGTGACCATGCTCAACACCAGTAACCATCAGGAAAATGCAAATTAAAACCATAAGGAGCTATCAGTTACATCCACTAGAAGGGCTAAAAAAAGACTGACAACACCACATGTCCATGAAGACGTAGAAAAAGTGGAACTTTCATATAGTGCTGGTGGGAGTGTAAAAAGGAACCACCATGTTGGAGAATTGTTTGGCAGTTTCTTACAAAATTAAACATATATTTAACCCATGATCCAGGAATTGCATTCTTAAGTACGTAGTCAAGAGAAATGAAAACACATATGTATGACTGTATAAGAATCCTCATAAGTAGCCTTAGTTATAATAGCCACAAACTGGAAATAATACAAATGTCATTTCAATAAGAGAAGGAATAAATAAATTACAGTATCCTCCTACCATACTACTCAGCAATATGATGGAATGGAGTACTGATACACACGAGCCACACACCACACATATACACAAACGCACGTAACACATACTAAATGATTTCACTGACATGAAGTACAGGAACAGGCAAAGAAAATCTACGGTGATAGAAGCAGGAAGTACCCGGGTTGCGTGGGTGAAGTGGGTGAAGTGGGTGCAGGAGTGGGGACTGACTGAAAGTGCCATGAGGAGACTTTCTGGGGTGATGAAAATGTTCTGTATCTTGTTTTGACTCGTAGTTACACAATGGTTACAACTGTCAATAGGCACTGACATAAACATTTAGGATTTGTCCATTTTATTCATGAAAATTATATTTCAGTCAAGTTATACACATACATGGGGCTTCTCAGGTGGCTCGGTGGTAAAGAATCCACCTGCAAACGTAGGAGACACAGGAGACACGTTCAATCCCGGGGTCGGGAAGCTCCCTTGGAGGAGGAAGTGGCAACCCACTCCTGTATTCTTTCCTGGACCATCCGATGGACAGAGGAGCCTTGTGGGCTACAGTCCCTGGGGTCGCAAAGAGGCAGACCCAACTGAGCGACTGAGCATCACACATACACATACACACACAACGGCTTCCTCTAGGCATTCAGTAAAGGTTTAATAAACAAGTGAAGAGATGATTTTTCTAAAGAACCAAATTATTAATAATTATGGAAAAGATTTCTCTCCCTGGCTTATGGCAAAATGTGATTCTCTTGGGATATTCTTTGATTTCAGCTCTGTGAATATTTATTATTTACAGTTGTTTTTTTCCCTCCTGCATTGAAATGGCTAAGCTTTGATCTCTCCTAAAGTGGCAGAATCGGGTCTATAATGTCTGTCTGAATCATTTGCAGGTGAGTGGAAATGTTAAATGGATATTAAGATAGTAACAGTGGTAGGAGAAAGAAATAAAAAACATCATTGGTTTCCCAGTGTGGTAGATAAGCATTTGGCTGCTATTCCACATAATCTTGCCAACATCACTCTCAAAGCAATTTCTCTTACAAAATATGGCACAATCACCACCCTATTTTGAACATGGGTATTGAATCTCAGAAAAAGTATTTAAAGTATTTGAAATATTTGAAGAGAGAAGTTGATTTTTATGGAGCCAGCTGATATCAACCTATGCTGTTTTCCACTGAAGTTAATACCCTGGGGAATATGAAAATTTGAAGAGAGAGAATCCTTTTAGGGGTTTCATAACCTAGAAAACTAAACATGACAGAATGCCAATGACTCTCAAGAGAAAGATTTTTGCAAACACACAAAGCTACTTTTAAATTCCCTTTAATAAAATCAAACAGTTCAAAAGCCATTGGCTGCCATCTTCAAAATCTGAAAGCAGACTACTGGTGGAGTTGCCAGATTTAGCAAATAAAAATCTAGAATCGAATCTTCAATTAAATTTGAATTTTAGGTGAACCGTTTTTTAGTATACTTGTTCCTCCCAAATATTGCGTATTTTAGTGTTAGCAGCTCCCATGAAATATCTAAAACATATTTGTACTAAAAAACAACTTTTAAAACTTATTTTTTATCTGAAGACCAAATTTAAATAGCCGTCCGGTACTTTATCTGGCAATCCTAGTATCTGGGAAAGCTACTTGGCCTACTCTGCAGAACAGGAAGGAGCCCTCCCTTGACCCCCGCCACCCCCGACCCACGCCTGCCAATCTGGCTGATGAGCACGTACCTTGAGGGTTACTGCATGGAATTACAAGGTTAGCAACACTCATGTTGGGGCTTATCCGGGATCTCAGCAGTAAAGAATTCACTTGCAATTCTGCAGGAGATGCAGGTTTGATCCTTGGGTTGGGAAGATTCCCTGGAGAGGGAAATGACAACCCACTCCAGTATTCTTGCCTGGGAAATCTCATGAACAGAGGAACCTGGAGGGCTAGAGTCCATGGGGTCGCAAGGAGTCAGACATGACTTAGTGACCCAACAACAATGGTCATAATAAAAAGAACTGAAACTTTCTTCTACTCCACAGATTCCCACACTCCTTCACACAAAAAATACTCTGAAAAACATTTAAATGTGTCCCTGTTATTTAGAGTGGTAATGGATTAGTTGTACTAAGTAAAGAGTATACTTCAGTTGGATCTCTAGAGTTTGTTTGAATAGGGCCTGAGAGCCTAGGATTAACCATATGGATTTATGAACCTAGAGAACTTGTTTCTCTTGTTAGGTTTCCTAGTCCTGAGGAATGAACAGACCTGATTTGTAAAGCAGCTGGAAGACTTCAAATTTGCTGCATGAAAATATTTTTTTTCTAATGAGATTATCCCCCCGCCCCACACCTCTTTCACTAAAGGATTACTGGCATTGTTCTACTTTATAGGACTTGTTACTATGGTAGATTTCCCTCTGTCAGATCTCATCCTTTTTAATGGAGGCTGGAGTACCAGTACTCCAGAGGTAGGCTGAAACAGCAACATTGCTCTGAGCCTGCTTTGAATGCTCATGGAGGGAGCATTCTTCTTAGCATTAGCTGGTGCTCCATGGTGCGGGATTCTGTTACCTTCATTTGAGCTGTGAGCTGCCTGGTTATTCTAGCAATCAGATCTTTCTGTCTCCTTCCTATTACCTGGCCTTGACACCAGCTATCATGTGCCCTCTTTACCTTGACTCCCAGGCCCACAATTATTCTTTCCTTTTCTTTAAACTCAAATGCCAGAATTTTGGAATTTTTAGGACATTTACATGGTTATGACAACAGCCATGGAGAATATTTGAAAAGAGGACTGTCCAGTAAAATGGAGGGCATGTAGTCAGTCCTCCTAATATTTCAGCACTTGTCCTCTGACAGTTACCTCTGATGGCATGGATATTTTGAAAGGAGACAGGACCGGGAATCAGAAATTCTCTTCATGGCTTTTTTTTGCAGTTAATTTGAGGCAAATTACCCACCCCCCCCCCCCCAAATTAACTGCAAAAATCTATGTAACCTTCTGATCCTTTTTATTTGAAATCCCTTATAAAAATAAAAAAGAACAAAGCAAAAGGACCTTGTTTTCAATTTACTGGGCGTATCCTGTAAGTTTGAATCCTAGTGTTTGTAATACAGCCTATTGGGCTTCTCTGTCCCTTTACCATGAGGGTGGGGAAAGCCAGAGAAAACTAAGATCTTAAAGATTTTACCATTTAATTTTAATTTCTTGTTTAGGAGTACAAAACAAGTGTCAGCTTTCAGGACTGCAATTTATAAACTTCAAGTCTGAACCCAACCTGGACAGAACTGCAGTATTCTAACTCCCAGAAAAAATAAAAGGGGCTTATAAGCCAAAGAAAATGATTTACCCTGTCAAACAGTAAGAATAGCACTATCGGTAAAATAGCAACTCCTTTTCCTCTCCTCTACCTTTTCAACTACTTTGATCCTGTCAGCCTCCCCTCTACATGATAGCCTCTTAAACTGAGATAAGATAGTAATGAATCACTTTATTAAAAGTACATAGGGCCAAACAAAGATGTCATATTTTGGCATCACTTGGCACTGAGACATATCAGAACAGGATAGAAAGAGTTCAGGGTTTCCTGATGTAGAATTCCTAAGATTGTTTTCCCACTAACTAGCTAATCTAGGTTTGGGGCAAAAAAAAAAAAATATATATATATATATATATACATACACACACACACATTGTTCCCAGGACTTCCCTGGTGGTCCAGCAGTTAAGAATCTGCCTTGCATATCAGGGAATGTGGATTCAGTCTCTGGTTGGGGAACTAAGATCCCACATGCTAGGGAGCAATTAAGCCTACAACCTGATGCAGTCAAATAATAAATATATATATATATCTTGAATGTCTGAATTGTGCCTTTTTGCCTAAAGAGTTTTGTCTTTTTTTTGGCCTGCCCTAATTTCTGATGTCAGGTCCCCAGGGTATCTGTGCTCTGCCTCCTTCTCAGTGAATGTATATTTTATACAGTGTGATCGCACTTTGAACTAAAATAGACCATATCTAGAAATCTGGTACGGCTTCCCAAGGACTAAAGAATATGAATAGTCTGAATTGCTTTTTGTTTCTGTGGCTTCTTCTTGAGTCAATCCACAATGCAGAGATGATACCCTCTAAATTTTATTTTGGAAAAAACAGGCACCAGATCTCAAAGGCTAGCCTCCATGTTCCAAGACTGTTTTCCTAGAATAATGCAGAACATCTGCCAATGAAAGGGGACTAGATGCCTACCTTTCAATCTCTCTTCCCCTCTGGCATTATTTTATTCATTTTTTTATTGAGGACAAGATAATTTTCAGTTCAGTCCTGTGCATAAGCAGACCACAAGCTAATTTCTAGCTCCCCACCAGCCCATTTTAAAGGAGATCAGCCCTGGGTGTTTGGAAGGAATGATGCTAAAGCTGAAACTCCAGTACTTTGGCCACCTCATGCGAAGAGTTGACTCATTGGAAAAGACTCTGATGCTGGGAAGGATTGGGGTCAGGAGGAAAAGGGGACGACAGAGGATGAGATGGCTGGATGGCATCACTGACTCGATAGACATGAGTTTGGGTGAACTCTGGGAGATGGTGATGGACAGGGAGGCCTGGTGTGCTATGATTCATGGCGTTGCAAAGAGTTGGACACGACTGAGCAACTGAACTGAACTGAACTGTACACTTTTTAAGTGTTTATTTATCTTGACTCCAATGCAAATTCTGTAGGGATCCTGGCAGCAGCAGATTTTCATCCTGTTATTTAAGATATGGCTAAAGTTTCAAAGGCAGGTTGGCAGGCCTTAATGTTTTGAGTGTCTTTTCTTCACCCCACCCTTAACCTAGGGTTAGACATGGGTGAGATTATTCTCTTTGAGGTGAGGGGTCAAGACATAAAGGGAGGACTAATTCTGATGTAAATTATTCTTGTCAGGGATTTAAAAAACAAATAGAAATAGAGCCAAGGGTGGAGAGGCTATCTGACTGTTGCTAAGTTGCAGAGACAATGCTCTTGGCTACTTCACTGGTCTAGTTCAACCTGAGCCCTCACTTATTTTTGGTGGAATTGAAGTCAAGGCAAAACCATTGCTAAGTTAATTCTAACATGCCAGCTCCAAAAGAACCCTGTAACCTTTAAAGACTTGTGATTTCAAGGGAAATATTGTAGCAGCATTCCAGGGACCCACGCATCAGACACAGATATATGCATTCTTCCCTGCAGCAGAGGGCGTTGGCCTTAATTTCTAATTCATGTTCTGCAAGAGTCTGGTGACTGACCCTTCATAAGAGTACAGGGCCAAACAGGCTCATCTCAACTTGAAGATCATCAACAAAGGGCCTGCGTTTAGTCATATAGTTGCCCAGTCACTTGGGATTGGTAAATAATCCTGGACTGGTGTTAGTGAAAAAGGACGCAGAAGTACTGGGAAAGGAATAAAAAAAAAAAAAAAAAGAGGGGAGGTGCTAGAAAGGAAGTAAGACAGGTGGAGGTAGAAATGCATGACTTTTTCAACTTCCTGATGGAAAGATACCAAGAGAAATAAAACTCTTTCCAACTCTGAGGGCCTTTCTTTGGCCATATTTGGATGTATATAATGTCATATTGCCATCCTCAAATAAATAAAGGAATGAATACATACAGACATACATATATCACCTGTTATGTATCGTTATTATCCACATTTTAAATAAAGCATATGGAATTAATCTACTTCTCTTTAATGAAGAACACAGGATAGGTAGGCAACATTCTATCTACTCCCCAACGGTTCAACAGCCATTTTAAGTTACAGAAAAGAGTGAAGGCTGGGATCTCATGGCACCAGCTACTATGGATTGCTCTCCAACTTTTTGTTTCCCTGGTTTTTGGAACCCCTTCACCATCTTCCGCAGGTAAGACTCACCTTAGTGGAACTAGAGTTACAAGTTCCAAACTGACATTGAAGCCTATAATTTCTAAGTCAGTGAAACTAAATGATTACAAAATGATTTACTTTCATGTAATGTGGGGAATGTTTTGGATCCGTAACCCAGTTCCTTCATATTCTCTTTGCTGTGAAACATCTCTTTCAATGACTTACATTTGCCCTATATAGTTGACCCTTGAACAGCATAGAGATTAGGGGCACTGACTACTCCCTCCAGTCAAAAAAATCTGTCTCTTAATATAACTTTATAGTCAGTCCCCTGCATCTGAGGATTCAATCAACCACAGATCATGTAGTCATATAGTTTGTATTAAATGAAAAAAAAAAACCCCAAGTGGACTAGCATAGTTCAAACTTGGGTTGTCCAGTTAAGGGGCCAACTGTATATCCTTTTACTCCAACGTGTGCTATGAAAATGATTCTGATATTAAGAACATGACAGATTTTTTTTTTTTTAGAAATTCTCAAACCACAAGTGAATATAATACTTTTCTTTGAGAAAAGTATGCATTATGCACTTATCTGCTTTAAGGCCATTATTAAAGAGAGAAGCCAAGAAATCTGTTGGAAGTGCTGCTAATGACCTTGAGATATACTGCCTTTTCCATTCTTTCTGAAGCCCCATTGGAGGGAAATTAATTTCTGAGAGCCTTAAACTTCATTTAAGTTATCCCAGAGAAGACTGTCTGGAGCATAAGTCATATCCTTAGTCTTTTTATGGGAACTCTTATGACCAACCTAGACAGCATATTCAAAAGCAGAGACATGACTTTGCCGACTAAGGTCCATCTAGTCAAGGCTATGGTTTTTCCAATAGTCATGTATGGATGTGAGAGTTGGACTGTGAAGAAAGCTGAGTGCCGAAGAATTGATGCTTTTGAACTGTGGTGTTGGAGAAGACTCTTGAGAGTCCCTTGGACTGCAAGGAGATCCAACCAGTCCATTCTAAAGGAGATCAACCCTGGGATTTCTTTGGAGGGAATGATGCTAAAGCTGAAACTCCAGTACTTTGGCCACCTCATGCGAAGAGTTGACTCATTGGAAAAGACTCTGATGCTGGGAAGGATTGGGGGCAGGAGGAAAAGGGGACGACAGAGGATGAGATGGCTGGATGGCATCACTGACTCGATGGACGTGAGTCTGAGTGAACTCTGGGAGTTGGTGATGGACAGGGAGGCCTGGCGTGCTGCAATTCATGGGGTCGCAGAGTCGGACACGACTGAGTGAACTGAACTGATATGCTATCTTCCATTCCTCTATCCCAGGAGGCCTGGGTTCAATCTTGACTTGCTGCATTGGAACCTCTGGGTCATGGGACTAGGGATGGGGCCAAGTAAGGTTCTCCCCTTTATCCTCAGCAGGGTCACAGTTACCGTTGCCATGAAGTCCATTAGCCCTGGTAGGTTTTTTGTTTTGCTTTTCAAAAATCATTCCTGTGATTTTATAAAAGAAGGTTGCCTCTAGCCTTAGGTTCACATAGTTTCTCTATGGAGCACACAACACAAGGGTTTTTTTACCCTTCAATACAAAGGGTAAAGTATTATTTCTTGGTCAACTGGTTAGTCAGGTCAATAACAACTGAGATGTACTTTGTGCAGGGCTCAGTCCTGACAGTTCCAGGAGAATAAGAAGTCAAGCTCTTGCCGGTAGTACATCTTAAAAAAGATATGTATATAAGACAAAGTGACAGAACAAGTACAAATAAGTCAGCAAAAGCGAGTACTTGAGAGATGATGGGAAATGGGTTATAGCTGGGTGGAGTTAGTCAATGAGGACTTTCTGGAAGAGGTGAGTTTTGAAGGAAGGGAGGGGCATGGGTTTGCCAAGAAGGATGAGGAAGACTTTCCAAGCAATAATGTGTGAGCAATGGTGAAGAAGAGATAGTGAGCAAGCTCTAAGAACCAAGGATAAACAGGTTAGCTTGCTAAGACTGGAGAATCTGTGTTAAAGGGTAAAGAGAAACAAGTCTGAGAAAATGGTAAGGATAGCTCATGGAGAGCCTTAAATGGTTATATATTAAATTTGCTTTAACAGAAAAAGGGAGCCTCATGGGTTCTTGCATAATGAAAATAAAGAAGTTGAGGTACAGATCAGTTCAGTCGCTCAGTTGTGTCTGACTCTTTGCGACCCCATGGACTGCACCACGCCAGGCTTCCCTGTCCATCACCAACTCCCGGAGCTTGCTCAAACTCATGTTCATTGAATTGGTGATGCCATCCAATCATCTCATCCTCTGTTGTCCCTTTCTCATGCCTTTGATCTTTCCCAGCATCAGGGTCTTTTCCAATGACTCAGCTCTTCCCATCAGGTGGCCAAAGTATTGGAGTTTCAGCTTCAGCATCAGTCCTTCCAATGAATATTCAGAACTGATTTCCTTTAGGATGACTTGTTTGATCTTGCAGTCCAAGGGACTCTCAAGAGTCTCATCCAACACCATAGTTCAAAAGCATAAATTCTTCAGTGCTCAGCTTTCTCTATGGTCCATCTCTCACATTCATATATGACTATGGAAAATCCACAGCTTTAACTAGATGGACCTTTGTCGGTAAAAATGTCCCTGCTTTTTAATATGCTGTCTAGGTTTGTCACAGCTTTTCTTCCAAGAAGCAAGCGTCTTTTAATTTCATGGCTGCAGTCACCATCTGCAGTGATTTTGGAACCCAAGAAAATAGTCACTCACTGTTAACACTGTTCCCCCATCTATTTCCCATGAAGTGATGGGACCGGATGCCATGATCTTTGTTTTTTGAGTGTTGAGTTTTAAGCCAGCTTTTTCACTCGCCTCTTTCACTTTCATCAAGGGGCTCTTTAGTTCCTCTTCACTTTCTGCCATAAGGGTGGTGTCTGATATCTGAGGTTATTGATATTTCTCTCAGCAATCTTGATTCGAGCTTGTGCTTCATCCAGCCCAGCATTTTAAATGATGTACTCTGCATGTAAGTTAAATAAGCAAGGTGACAATACACAGCCTTGACATACTCCTTTCCCAATTTAGAAGCAGTCCATTGTTCCATGTCCAGTTCTAATTGTTGCTTCTTGACATGCATACAGATTTCTCAGGAGGCAGGTAAGGTGGTCTGGTATTCCCATTTCTTGAATAATTTTCCAGTTTGTTGTGATCCACACACTCAAAGGCTTTAGCGTAGTCAATGAAGCAGAAGTTTTTCTGGAATTTTCTTGGTTTTTCTATGATCCAACGGATGTTGGCAATCTAATCTCTGGTTCCTCTGCCTTTGCTAAACCCAGCTTGACCATCTGGAATTTCTTGGTTTACATTCTGTTGAAGCTTAGCTTGGAGAATTTTGAGCTAGGGTAGCTCAGAATTACTTTGCTAGAGTGTGTGATGAGTGCTATTGTGTGGTAGTTTGAACGTTCTTTGGCATTGCCTTTCTTTGGGATTGGAATGAAAACTGATCTTTTCCAGTCCTGTGGCCACTGCTGAGTTTTCCAAATTTGCTGGCATATTCAGTGCAGCACTTGAAAAGCATCACCTTTTAGGATTTGAAATAGCACAGCTGGAATTTCATCACCTCTGCTAGCTTTGCTCATAGTGATGCTTCCTAAGGCCCACTTGATTTCGCACCCTAGGATGTCTGGCTCTAGGTGAGTGATTACACCATCGTGGTTATCTGGGTAATTAAGATCTTTTTTTTTTTTTTGTATAGTTCTGGAGAATTAGGAAATAGGGAAGCTGCAACAAAATTTTCCAGGAGGGAAAAAAATGGCTGAGTCTTAATGCCAGCTCTGCCATTTACCAACTGTACAACCTTGGGCAATTCACTAAATCTCTGTGTTTCTGTTTTCTCATCTGTAAAATGGGGATAATGGTGTTGACCGAAAAGAACTGTTGAATGGATCAAATGAATTAATACATGTAAAGTGTTTAGTAAGCACTCAGTTCAGTTCAGTTCAGTTCAGTCACTCAGTCGTGTCCGACTCTTTGTGAACCCATGAACTGCAGCACGCCAGGCCTCCCTGTCCATCACCAACTCCCAGAGTTCACTCAGACTCATGTCCATCGAGTCCATGATGCCATCCAGCCATCTCATCCTCTGTCGTCCCCTTTTCCTCCTGCCCCCAGTCCTTCCCAGCATCAGAGTCTTTTCCAATGAGTCAACTCTTCGCATGAGGTGGCCAAAGTACTGGAGCTTCAGCTTTAGCATCATTCCTTCCAAAGAAATCCCAGGGTTGATCTCCTTTAGAATGGACTGGTTGGATCTCCTTGCAGTCCAAGGGACTCTCAAGAGTCTTCTCCAACACCACAGTTCAAAAGCATCAATTCTTTGGCGCTCAGCCTTCTTCACAGTCCAACTCTCACATCCATACATGACCACAGGAAAAACCATAGCCTTGACTAGATGGACCTTAGTCGGCAAAGTAATGTCTCTGCTTTTGAATATACTGTCTAGGTCGGTCATAACTTTTCTTCCAAGGAGTAAGCGTCTTTTAATTTCATGGCTGCAGTCACCATCTGCAGTGATTTTGGAGCCCCCAAAAATAAAGTCTGACACTGTTTCCACTGTTTCCCCATCTATTTCCCATGAAGTGATGGGACCGGATGCCATGATCTTCATTTTCTGAATGTTGAGCTTTAAGCCAACTTTTTCGCTCTCCTCTTTCACTTTCATCAAGAAGCTTTTTAGCTCCTCTTCACTTTCTGCCATAAGGGTGGTGTCATCTGAATATCTGAGGTGATTGATATTTCTCCCGGCAATCTTGATTCCAGCTTGTGTTTCTTCCAGCCCAGCGTTTCTCATGATGTACTCTACATAGAAGTTAAATAAACAGGGTGACAATATACAGCCTTGACGTACTCCTTTTCCTGTTTGAAACCAGTCTGTTGTTCCATGTCCAGTTCTAACTGTTGCTTCCTGACCTGCATACAGATTTCTCAAGAGGCAGGTCAGGTGGTCTGGTATTCCCAACACTTGAAGAATTTTCCACAGTTTATTGTGATCCACACAGTCAAAGGCTTTGGCATAGTCAATAAAGCAGAAATAGATGTTTTTCTGGAACTCTCTTGCTTTTTCCATGATCCAGTGGATGTCGGCAATTTGATCTCTGGTTCCTCTGCCTTTTCTAAAACTAGCTTGGTATCAGGGAGTTCACAGTTCACGTATTGCTGAAGCCTGGCTTGGAGAATTTTGAGCATTACTTTACTAGCATGTGAGATGAGTTCAACTGTGTGGTAGTTTGAGCATTCTTTTGCATTGCCTTTCTTACTCAATATGTTATTATTAGACTAACAGAATTATATTATTAATTTATGACCAAAAATGGTCACAGAAATGAATCCATGCAACAAAAGGCCCCATCTCACATCTTAGTTTGAAAGGAGTGCAGCTTTTCAGTCTGTCCTAAAAGGTTTGTAGGATTCAGAGGATAGCAGGACAGGCCTAGAGTCTAAGATGGTGCTGATCAATATATTGATAATAGCTACTAGTCACATGTGACTGTTAAGCACTCAGAATGTGCCAAGTCAGAATTGAAATGTGCTGTAAAATATGTAAAATATACACTGGATTTCAAACCCTTATTTTGGAAAAAAGTTGCATACACACACACACACACACACACATATATATATACACATACATATATATATTTGGCTTTGAAGCTTGTGGGATCTCAGTTTCTCCAACCAGGATTGAATCTAGGCCATGGGAGCAAAAGGAATCCTAAATATCAGGCCACCATGGAACTCTTTCGTCAATATTTTTATATTGGTTACATGCCAAAATGATAATATTTTGCATATACTGGGTTAAATAAGATGTATCAATTTCACCTTTTTCCTGTTTTTGATGTGGCTATTAGAAAATTTAAAGTTAGTTAGCTAGGTTGCATTATATTTCCATTAGACAATGCTGGTTCAGTACAGCCTTCAGCACTGAGTTTTAACAATTAAGGGGTGCTATATAAGAAGGTTTTATAAAGGAACATGGGGATAGATAAAATCTCCTCATCCTTGACACTTTAAAACATATTCAAATATATACACATTTATGTATAATATATATTTATATTTAAAAATACATGCCTCAATTTGTGAGATGGTATAAAACTGAGGGAGCCATAGCTAATTTACCTTTAAAGAGTCCACAATTGGTAAAAGGTCTTTTATGACTATAATTTTTTTGGCCGCACTGCAGGGCTTGTGGCATCTCAGTTCCTCCACCACAGATAGAACCCAGACCCTGGCAGTGAGAGCAGAGTCCTAACCACTGGACGGTCAGGGAATCCCCAGGTCTTTTATTTTATTTTTTTTAAGTAGAAACAAAGATGAAACTAGAAAAAAAGTGAAACATATCTTACTTTTAACATGAAATCATGAAAACAAAACTTCTAATTTTTGAAAGCACTTGCTCAAAGGTCCAAATCTTACTGATTAATTAATCTTACTGGATTATTAAAAGATTTTCTGAGAAAATTTTTCATATCATCCCTTGAAGTTACACTGAAAATAACAGGAATAATTACGGCCAAAGAGACTCGGGGCTTTCTGTTGATCTGGAGCTAAAAATCTAGGCTGGGATTTTGCTCTAAATTGGTGTTTTAACATTTTGCACTGACCAGCTGCATAGGTTTCTACTCCAAAGAGAGCCCGGGGGGTGGAGATGGGGGCGGTGAGGGGAATGTGGGGGACGTGGGGGTGTGATAAGGGAGCCCTCACACCTTTTCTCTGCTTCTCAAACCCTTCTGGGTTTCTTCTGGCTCCGGGAGCAGTCCGCTGTCCGCAGCGGCGCGGACAGGTGCAGCGCCAGCAGCCCCCTCCCGCCTCCAAGGCTCGCTCGCTAACCCGCATCCTCCCGCCCAGCCGGCCGCGCCCTCGCCGCTCCTTCCCCTGCCTCGGCGCGTGCGCGCACACCGGCGGAGGCGCGCCCGCCCCGCGGGGCCGCGCACGCAGCTGCTGCCGCCGCCGCCTTCCCTCCCTGCTGGCCCTCCTCCCCTTCCCTCCCCTCCGCCCCCTTCCCCGTAGGCAGCCGGCCCGCCAGCCCGCCCGCCCGCACTGCCTCCCTCCTGGCCCCTGGCGCTCGGGCTGGGTCTCTCCCCCGCCCCTAGACTCCCCCGGTCGCTCTCCTCAGGCGGTCGCAGGCGCTCGGTGGATGTGGCTGGCAGCCGCCGCCCCCTCCCTCGCTCGCCGCCTGCTCTTCCTCGGCCCTCCGCCTCCTCCCCTCCTCCTTCTCCTCCTCAGCCGCTCCTCTCGCCGCCGCCGCCGCCTCCACAGCCTGGGCCTCGCCGCGATGCCGGAGAAGAGGCCCTTCGAGCGGCTGCCTGCCGACGTCTCCCCCATCAACTACAGCCTCTGTCTCAAGCCCGACTTGCTGGACTTCACCTTCGAGGGCAAGCTGGAGGCCTCCGCCCAGGTACGGCGACCCTCGGGCGCCGGGGGCGAGCTGCCGGGCAAGCAGTTAGGCCGCGCCCGCGGGCTGGGCTGGGGGCCCGACCGGGCGGGCGGGCCTGGGCGCTGCGGACCTGGGGCTGGGGAGGCCGGCTCGGGGACGGGCGCGCCCCTCTGGGGCGGCCGCTGGGCGCCCGGTCTGTGTGCTCTGCCCTGCTGGGCTAGGGCCCGGGCCGCGCGCCTCTGGGGCCAGCACACCTGTGTGGGGCCTCCCCCAGACCCTGGCCCTTCCGGGCTTGGTCATGGTCTGGGAGAGGCTGGAGGGTGTTGGGGAGGCCAGAGGGGTCATCGGAGTGCATGCTCAGCCTTTTCCGTCTTTTTCCCCACGCTCCACGGAGGACACTTTGGAAAGGGCAGTCATCTGGGACTCCGGCTGCCGCGCGTTAGAGAGGAGGGGATTCTGGAAGGGGGAAGAGAGTGAGAAGGGGAATGTTAATCCCGTGCAGCCTAGCTGTGTTCTCCCCGCCTGCTCCGGCCCAGGGGCAGGGTTTCTAAGATGATCCGCCCCCTCCCCCTTCCCCTCTAGTGACAGTGCAGCAGTGACTTTGTTCTCTCCTAACCTCCAGAGTAGCTGAAGGAGGACCCCTGTCTCCGCTTTTCCTCCCATCTTCTAGCTTTGCAGCCTTTGAAGCAGGTGGATTTATTGCTACAGCGATGGTTGCTTAGCAGTACCCTCCTCTGAAAGAAGCCATTAGTTAAAGTGTACCACTGGTGAAAATATTCCATTACTCCTCATTGCAGTTTTTGGTGAATCATGCTCCCCCGCGCCTCCCCCCGCAGATTATCTAAAGTATTGTTTGATTTTGGAGATCGTTAGTATTGATGCCCTACAAAGGTCAGGAACAATAGACATTTGTGATATCGTGTTATGTGATGTCTATGTGAAGTTTGTAATGAAAAATGGGAACTGTTTACTAGTACCTTTAAATATCTTGTTGTAACGATAGCTTTAAATATCTTTTACTTTTTATCTTTAAAAAGAATGATGGTAAATATATTTGTTTCATTTCTTTTCCTACTGCAGTTAGGGGGGAAAATCAGTAGGCCTCAATCTTAAAGAACAGGGTGTATGTAGCAATGAAATAAAAGAAACGTAGACTAGCATAGCGTTGGAATGAATTGAAAGTTGGCAGTTGTATTTGAAAGCCTAGTACTCAGGTTGAAAATGTGTCTAAAAGTGTAGAATTAAAAAGTATACTGTCAGATTTGGGGTGCTTGTAGGAAAGCATGAGGGCTCTGTCGTCTGGCTGAATCTAAAGACGAAACTTACCCCTGTAAAAGTCAGGTGATTTAAAAATTTTCCATTGAGAATATGAATCAGAATGAGTGCACCTTGGGCCTAAATTAGGATTTGAGAGGGTTATTTGGGAGACTGTTTGTTTGAGCCAAGTGACTATAGAATGTTTGATATATATTGGCTGGGAGCAGATGGGAGGGAGTGTAAACAGTAGTGTGTCTTGTGATTTGGCCGACCTGCGGGAAGAAGGACCTAGCAATGAATGAGTTCGCATTATGTCAAAAGGCTAACATTAAAAAAAAATCATTTGTTTTTTTACTCCATAGTTGTTTTACCCCATAATGGATTCATAATTTTGAGAAGTATACCCTAATAGGTTCATAATTTTGCAAGATATACCCCATAATGGGTTCATAATTTTGAGAGGTATAGGGGAAAATTTCAGAAAAAAACTGTTAATAAAGGTTTTATTTAAGTGTTAGGGTAGAACAGCAAGCAGTGACATGCTTATCCGTTTTCTGCTTGGCATTTTGAAAGAAATGAGAAATATATGGAAGGCCGGTTCGGGACACTGAGGGAGCACATGGTAATGTACTAGGTATTAGCAGGACTTGTTAATCTGATGCAAGGAAAAAAACAGGTTTTATTAAAGGAAGATTGGACTTTTTAATTGTACACATTGCCGCTTTTGAAAATGTGAAGAGGAGTTAACATTAGTAAAATGTTAACAGTTGTTAGCATATATTGATGTTTTTGAAATAGATGGGAGCAGTAAGTTTAACCTTTGGGATTAGGTGGTATCTGATTGTGGAAGTCTAAAAATGTGAACAAAATTATATCTCTGGAAGCCAAATTGATAACTGATATTGTGTCAGTCGCCTAACAGTTTGGAATTACATTGCACAAAGTGTGCAATTTGCTTGGTTGCTTTAGTTGCAAAATTTTGTAATAAGCCCAGAGTATTTGTACAGGTTACATGTTAGAAATTTAGTAGATTTTTAACCAGGCCTGGGTGTGGACTCCTGGGGAAGATGAATTAGTCAGTGTGCACTGATTTAAAAAGTAGTTGTCTTTTACATAAGTGTGTGTGGTCTAATTCAGCAGGTTTTGAAAATGTGTTGTCACTGGGCCTAGAAAAATGGGACATTCCCTTTCCCCTCCTTGTACATTAGGATATGTGAGAGGAATAGACTTTCACAGCCATTTCAAATTCTGACCCTCTTGCTTTGTAGGTAATTCATTTAAAAATAGATTACAAGTTTATGTGAGTGGTGACACTTCCTGGTTATGAGTGTATAGTGCTTTATGCAGTAATTGTGTTCTGGAAATAGTTTACCTGTGCCAGAGAAATAGGAGTCAGGATATACTAAACAATCCCTGGCCTCTGCCAACAAAATATTCATGATGGAGATGACTAAATTGGCACTTTGAGGAGAGTTACAGAGACAGTAGATTGTTTGGCAGACTGAAACTTGGCACCTAAATGGATGTTATTGTCAACCCTGTGTTACAGAAGTTTCTGCCCAAATTTTGTAGATTTTCTATGCAGTCATTTTGGTAGGGTTTTTTTTTTTTTTTCCTTTTGAAAAAGATAAAGGTAATTAATTTTGTCCAGCATTATGCTAGATCACTAAATGGTCTTAAATTTGAAAGATTAGTCATAAGGAATTGAATTTGTTCAGATTTCTATTATGTTTCTTGAAATGTATCATGGAGGAAACCCCCGAGTATAAGAGAGTTTTGTATGGTTTAAGTTTTATCCAGTATCAACTGGCAGTGAATTCTGCGGTGGGTGTTCCAGATAAATGAAACTTATTCTTTGAGACACTCAGACTTTAAAAAATATTTACTGATTTGATGGAAATATTTATTTTTTTAAACTCTGTGATTCCGCATATTCTAGGTTTTCTAAATACTGGAAAGCATTCTCAATATGTCACTGATACTTATAACCATAGATAACCCAGGACTGTGTACTATAATTTGTTAGTTTCATACCTGTTCTTTAAAGTTTTTCTGTTTTTCTTATTCTCAGGTTATTACTTGCTGCTTACTGTGTGTTGTTGCTCCCTGTTGTGCAATTTCTTCCCTCTTCTGTTTTACTAAACTTGATCTGAATAGGTCTAAGTCACCAAATAAACAAGCTTGTTTGAGCTTAAATTTTTTTTCTAAATGTGTTTGATGGATTCTCTTCTGAGTGAAAGGTATGAGCTTTATTGTATGGACTTTGTGTCATTGCTTCTGGTTTCCATAAAGGCTTTATTTATTTATTTTTTAACTTCCTGGTTCTTGATAACTAATATTGTACAATGCAGCCTACATAAATGTGGTCTTGAGTAGTAAATTATCAGTGAGACATCTCTGAACTTTGCTACATACATGAGCCTGTTCTTACCGTAAAGTGCATCTTACTGTAATCTGTATGTGAATCAGTGTCAAAGGACTGAGTCTTCAGATAGCTGTTTTGTTGTTAATTGAGATGAGTTCTCTAGATCTTGGAGATTCCATTTTGAACACCATACAAGTATGTAGTTCTCAGTTTATTTGGCCATTTGTAATCATTTTAACATTTTATTTTAAATTAGGAAATATTTTAAATACAGAGAAGTAACCTACCACTTAGATTTAGCAGATGTTAGTGCTTTGTCCCCTTTGCTTTAGACTTTAGATGTTTTTTGGAAAATAAAATGTCACAGATGCCACTAAAGTCCATTTCCATCTCTTCCCACCCTCACCCTGAGCGGTAAATTCTCTTTTTTGGTAGGTGTTATTTCTATGTATAATTTTAAAGTTTTATGGTATATAAATAATAAATAGTAATGTTCTGTATGTTTACTTGTTATGTTTGACTTTCTGCAGCTTGCTGGTTTTAGTGGCTCTTTTGTTAGAAAACTTGGCTTAATTTGTGTTTACTAATTATTTGCTCCTTATTGTCTTTAGAAATTATAGCACTGTTTCACAAAGGCAATGATTATTACAAAATTTTAATGATGAAATTGCTTGTTAGGCAAAGTGGTAGCTTGTCAGGCTTCAGACTGACTGGTTTTTGGAATCGTCAGACAGGAGGTTTCCTTTTACTAAAATCTCGGGGTTTTAGCAATCAGGAAAAAACCCTTTAGCGTCTTAATAGTACACGTAAGGTGTGTTCCTGAGTGACTGTGGTAAAGACTCATTCAGGAAAAAAATTGTCTCAGATTGCTCCCTTTCTAGCTCTTAGGAAACTTCCATTGCAAAATTGTTACTAATGGTCAAGTTGTCTATTCAGTAGAAATGTTATGGTTTGGTTTAGCTGAAATACAGTCTGTATGGGACTCCAAGAAGACTTAACTAGCCCTAATTTGAATTAAAGAAAGAATACATTAATAACCCATTTATTCGTAGCACCAGATGGAAAGGTTGAAAGTAAGTTTGTTTTCAATACAATTTATATGCCCACCTTTAGCATTCTGCTTCTATTTTAAGCTTGGAAAGTGAAGATCTTAATGCTGACATTCTTTTTATTTATTACTAGTTTTTTTTTTTTAATTGAAGTATATAGTTGACTCAACATTATTACCTGTGTTTTTGATAGTGGAACATACAAGCAGTATTCAGTAACATGATGATGTTAACCTGTGAGGAATCACTGAATCATCAGGTTAGAGCTCTTGTTGGTAAAGCATCAAAAAGATCAGTGTGATAGTTGAGTGCATGCTTAAGTCCACATGGTTGTTTTAAATTACATTCCTTGGATGGTACAAAAGAGTATGCTGATATCCAATATAATATATAATATGTGCTTTATAGTACAGCACATAATTCTTAAGTTTGCTATCATTTTGATTAAGTGCTTTCTAAACCATTAGGTGAATGCTGTTAGATGATATTCAGATTAATATCTTTATGAGTAGAGCACATTTAGTCTTGTTCTCTGTGCATGTGTCTGAATAATAACATCTATTAAAAGATTACTATGTGTGAGGCACTAAGTGGTAAAAGAAACACTTTCTATGGATTATCCTGTTTATAAAGTGCATTTCTAATATGAGACAGAATATACTGTCTGATTTTTGAAATTTGAGTATTGCCTTCCAGAAATGGCAGTACTCTGGAAAAAAGGTGCTGTTCAACAAGCAGCTTAATTTATTAGTATAAACTGGTACTGGTGTTCGTTGTTCAGTTGCTCAGTTGTGTCTGACTCTTTGCGGCCGCACAGACTGCTGCACACCAGGCTTCCCTGTTCTTTCTATAAACTGGTGGGTTTTCCCTAAACCCAGGAGGAATTGGAATGTACTTGTAACTGGATGTTGTGTCCTGTGCCTTTCCAAAGTACAAACACTTTTCCTCAAAACGGTACAATAGTAGTGAGATAAATGTCATTTGGCATATGTCGTGTAGTACAAGTATCTTGACATGGTAGATTAACTGCTTGGCTACCATTAAATTCATTGTAGATGTTGATGGATGAAAATAAAAGTTGCCTAGGTAAAGATTAAGACATGTAACTAAACAACTGTTATTCTCTATGCCAACTTCAAACCCTGGAAAGTTTTTTATTCATTTTACCCTTTGGTGCATATGCTAGTAAATGGTTTATTCCTGTGTTTCTGAAAAAAAATTTTAAAGTCAGTTTATGAATAGGCACGGTTGTTTTTTTCTTTTTGTTTAAATGTAGTGCTATAAACAGTCAGTTGGGACTAAAAGTTTTAGTGTTGTTTAGATGTGTTCTGGCAAAATAAACAGTGTGAAGAAAGGAATATTACCACTTACAGAATTAAAAAACTGTTCACCAAATGGTATTTTTGTTTAGAAACAGGAAGATTTATGAGAAGATTTTGTTTTTTATAAGCCAAAATAGTTTCTCTTTACGTGTTAAAGATTTTAACAGTCTGTTATAAAATTTAATAACATACTGTCTGTAATTTAGGCCAGGTAATTTTAATATTAATCATATGTATGTATTGGTTCCTAATAAAATAATTACTCTTAGGTTTTTCATACAGATTTTATATTATTCTGTTTCTTTACCTAGTGTTATGGTCTGTTCAGTGACCTCAAGGCACTGTTGACTACAGTTGATTTTGTTTGATCTACACAGTGTTTTTGAAAAATCTGAATTAATTGTCATTAATTAAAAATTGGGAGATTGCACATGAAATTTGTATTTGTGGCTTTTTAAAATTGAAAGATCTGGCAACATTGTTTGTTTTTTCCCCCCCTATTTAGCAATAATTGGTTGGCTCCAAGAAATGTATACTTCTTCCTTCCTTTGCACATAGCTTTCCTTTATGCATAGCCTTCACCTGGCCTACTGTACTCACCTGTTTCATTGGCCTCTGTGGGCATTTGTTTGTGATTTAGGACATCTGTATTTTTGTTATTTTAGATTTAGACTGTTCAAATGTCTGAAAATGAATTTGAAGCTTTGTTTAATGCAACAATTATATAAAAACAAGGTTACAACCAAATTGGAAAATGAGCAGGGGTTATGAATAAGTTGCAGAGGAAAAACTTAAGGGCCAAAAAAGAAAGAAAATGAGAGAGGGAGGGAGGGAAGAAGAGAGTTGGGGGGGTGGTTGTAGAAGTTGGGGAGAGAGAAAGAGAAGAAACAAAAGAGATAACTAATGTTACTAGTGATCAGAAAAATTCTCGTTTAAACAGCAATGGAATACAGTGCAAAGATTATACACACTTTGATATCATTTGTATAAGATTAAAAACATTTCTGTTCTTTATATATGTAACAAAAGTACTAAACATATATGAGAAAGATATACATTAGCTTAGGATAGTGATTATCTCTAAGGAATGAGGAAGAGAGGAAGGGGCATTCTTTATACCTGTATTTTACTTTTTTGGATCTAAGTCAAATAAGACAAAGCCGTAGAAGTTTATTTAATCTTGGTGGTGAGTCACTAGTGTCTGTTACATTCAAGATGTTTCTTTGGGAAAAGAAAAAATTTAAAGAGTGTTTTATGAAGTTTTGACGTAGTTTACAATACCAGGTTTCTTCCTCTATTCTTACAAAAAAAGCGTACACTCATGATGGGTATGGTGTGCAGGTTGAGATACATAATTATTTGCAACATGTAAGAAAGGTTTCCTAATTAAAAATTTTTTGAAATTAAAAAATTTAAGTTGTTTTAAATCAAGGTTTAAGTGGGGGAAAAAAGGCTTTTATTTAGCTCAGTGGTCAGATACTTGAATTCTGTGAAATACCTAAGTATTTATTATTGCTTTGAATATTACCACAAAAATGTGAATTGCTTTGGATATTTAGAAGTAGTCCTTTATTTCTACCATTGTTGCATAAATACTTAGTTTAGGTTTTAGTCATGTCTGGATTTTTAAAATTGCCTATGACATATATTAGGCCAAGATGAAGATGTACATGTGAATAATCTAGGCTATTTCTGACACTGCTGTCTTTTTTTTTTTTGCCATCTTAGGTGAGGCAGGCAACCAATCAGATTGTGATGAATTGTGCTGATATTGACATTATTACAGCTTCATATGTACCAGAAGGAGATGAAGGTAAGTGCTGTTTTCCCTTTTAGTTTGCTGTCTCCATGTTTGTGTATAATATGTACTTTTGTGTGTGCTTTGGTATGTGTGTGTATTTAATACATACACTTCAGATTAAGATATCAATGTTTGTTACATTCAAAATAGGAAAATTCTTTAGATGGTCATAGGAGCTATTTGAATAATATGAAATAAAGAAAATGTCACAATTTTACTTCTACTTCAAACATTAAGTTTTTTTGTGACCCTAGGCAGATCACATTTTTATGAGTGTAAAATAAATATAATACCATTCACATAGATCTGAAGAGTTATTTTGAAAAATTAAATACTTTGAACATGAAAAGTTTCTCAAGCAGACTAGTTTATACGTGAGTTTCTTAAAGTTTTTTTTATTCTCTTAAACAATAGATTAAAATTGAGATAGTGTTACTCATAATTGGGAGAAAATATTTGCTTTATGAGATCTAATGTAAAGGTTAGAAACTAAATGATGGAGTTAGTTATAGAGGAAGAAAATGTTGAAAAGAAACATAGCTTAGAATGTGTGGGAACTCAGCATCTTTATCAAAGAAATATTTTAGATCTTGTAATTACAATAAGAATTAAACTGATTAATCCATTGCTGCCTGAATTCTTATTCCCACATAAACTGCTTTTGAAAAAGTTACCAAGTTTGGCATGAACTCACAAGTATATCAATTTTGGATCTGGATT
The DNA here is from genome assembly GCF_023091745.1 of Budorcas taxicolor. Taxonomy (NCBI): domain Eukaryota; kingdom Metazoa; phylum Chordata; class Mammalia; order Artiodactyla; family Bovidae; genus Budorcas; species Budorcas taxicolor. The sequence continues at coordinate 38,631,491 of NC_068928.1, read as the reverse complement.
GCTCTTTACTTTTGATTAGACATTCCCTGTTAAATGGCTTATTGATTAGTCTTTGCTACTCAAGACTTTTCCTCTTAGAAAACCTTCTGTTTTGATATACATTGTTAGAAATTTGATCTTTTGATTTACATTCTGTATTGCTATTTCCCCTTTTCACAGTATACTGTAACATTTTAAGGCCTGGCTATATGTGTCTCCTCAATTTTTCTTAAATTATCTTGTCCATAGAAAGATAAGATATGTAGCAGTTGAGCATATTATTGCCAAGAAGTACTTAAGTTCAGTTGATTGTAAATGAGGTCAACTGCTGCCATTTTAAGTTAGAGGAACAGATCCTTCAAATGGACTTTAACTGAGTGCCAACTTAAAAAAAAAATCTTTGGTAAATGAAAGAGATTATTTAATTTCTTTAACGGAGGAAAAATGGAAGCACCTTAGGTAAGCATATCAAGGCAAGCTTTCTTTTTTGTAGGTAGAGAGCGTTTAAATTCAATATAGGGTTTCAAAAGGTTATTTAAGTTTAAGGTAGAACTAGCAACATAAATGTGTATCCTCCAGTTGGCCTAGTTTCAGCTCAGGTTTGTTTTTATCCTCCTCTACTAAAGTGGCAGGAAAAGAATTCAGAGAATTTAAATGTTTGAATATGTGTAACTGAGTGTGCCAAGTGCATAAAGATCTGAATCTTAAGGAAGCAGTGTTAGTACTCCTAATGAAAATTGATAGGCAGTAGGATTTGGAGAGAGATTCGTACAAATCAGTAAATGTTTTTAAATATGTAAAATATTTTCTTCAGAACTAGCTAAGGTAAATTTCTCAACTCACCCTATAGCAGTAGTAAAAACCTGGAGTCATGTGTAAACCCACTTTATTTTAGAGTATAACAGAATAGGAAGTTATATTAATTTGATACTTTAAGGAGACAGAAACAGATTTGGCCTTCCAGATATATACAAAGCTTCATTTTGCCCTTAGATATGGAAGCATTTCTTGATTTTTATCTTATTGGGAGAGTATAGCACTGTTTCTTTAGAAACTAGTAGTTGTGAACTTGACTGTCAGCTTCTTCCAGGGCTGTAAGTTGGTGGCAGGGTAATAAATGAGTCATAGGGGAGATAGGATTTTTTAACCCAGCTAATCTTATCCAGTACCTATTAATATTTATGATTGCCTTCTGGAAGACTGCTTTACGTATCTGTAGCCAAAATCTTGGTGCTTTAAGGTAAAATCAGAAAATTATTTGAAGGCATGAAATTGTTGCTTCTGAGTGTAAATTTTTAAATGATGAAAAAGGCCATCTTGTGATATGTGCAGTAATCCAGATAGATCTATTGGCGTGTCTTTTAAACTAAGGCACTGCCTTTTAAAAAGAAATAATTTATTTTGAAACCTATTTGAAATCTTACTTTGTAATTTTTAAAATGAGAAATCAGTAAGAAAAACGGCTGAAAACTGTTTTTTTACTGTTCTGCACTTCAAGGGTTGGTGAAATCATTAGCACTTAAGCCAGTGCAAGGAATGCACCTCCCTACACAGTGCAGGGATTAGTATTGTCATCAGCTTCTGCAAGAGAAATACGAAACTTTTGAGTGCCTGAACTCAGGTCCTGACAGGTAAATAGTCTTTTAATTTATCATTAATAGTTGATGGCTTGGGCATAACCACATAGAGAATGATCACTTGAAAGTTTTGTACCAATTTTCCCTTAGTATACTCTGTCAGGTATGTGTTTGTAGAATTAGCTATGTAAGAAAAAGCTTTTCCGTTAGTTACATAATATATCATGCAAAGTTCTATTATATAGTTTCAGATCCACCAGCATCACTTTGGTTTAGCCATATAAAGCATTTAAATTTTAACACATTTATTCTTGAAGTAGAATTGTGTATTTCAGTATGATGCATATGTGCATGTGTATTTCATGAAAGGATAAAACAAACAGAAATATTGCCAAATATTAATTTTGAGTAAAACCATTCAAAAACAAGAAGGTTCCTCGCATTTGATCATAAGCTTTTATCCAACTATTAGTAACCTTTATTCTTCCATACAATTATGTGTGGATTAGTAAAAACATTAATACACCACTTTCTCTTTGTGATAGAGTTGTTTATGGCATTGTTCTGAAAATACATATGTGACTAGTTAAGTGCTAGCTCTCAAATCAGGAAGAGTGACAGAAGGGAATATATCCCTTTCCAGTACAAATGTACTAAAATATGATACCACAATTCATATGAAAATTTTTAAAGAAATCTGAATATAACTTTAGTTATACTAATAACAATATAGGGTAGGGCCTAAAACCAATTCATTCAGCAAACTTGAATGAATTGGGCTGGATGTAGGAAAATAAGGAATTGGGGCAGAGGCTGAACCGAAGAGTCTATATCTCACATAAATATATTAACATTTTAAACAACTTTTCTGGCCAAACAGAACATTTTTGTGGGCCAGAATGCTGTTGATTTTGCAACCTCTGAAGAGGGATTTCAGGGAACTGTGGTGTGTTATGCATATTCTTTATCACTTGGACATGAAGATAAGACTTGAGCATAGATGTATCATTAAAAAAAGGAAAATCCCTTGTGAGATTCTTCTTGGTTCTTAATTGAAACTGATATAAATTATATATAATATGCCATTACTATTAAATATGTTAAGCAAATAGTTTTAGTTTGTGATATAAGTTCTGTGGTATGTACTTTTAAATAATTCAAAATATAGCATAACATCTTTTTTTAGATAGCTTTTAGAGTTTTTGAACACTAAAGTGGCACTACTTTTGAGAACTTGTTTTTATTTTATCTTTTGTTTATTTGGGGACTTCCCTTATAGCTCAGTCGGTAAAGAATCTGCCTGCAATGCAGGAGACCTGGGTTCAATTCCTGGGTTGGGAAGATCCCCTGGGGAAGGAAATAGCAACCTACTCCAGTATTCTTGCCTGGAGAATCCCACGGGCAGAGGAGACTGTCCATGGGGTTGCAAGAGTCGGACCTGACTAAGCGACTAAACCACCACCACTTGTTTATTTACTATTGTTTTTTCTGGACTGCACCACTCTACTTATGGGATCTTATTTTCCAAACCAGGATTGAACCTGGGCTCGTGGCAGTGAAAGTGCTTAAACCCTAGCCACTGGATAGCCAGGGAGCTCCCAAGTTTTGGAAATTTTGAACATAAAGTCTATTATGTGCTGTTACCGTTCTGAAGAATAGATAAATTATTGCATAAGCTTGCCATAGTGTCCAGGCTACATTAAGGAACCAAATATTTTCCCGGTTCTCTGGTAACTGTCAGGGCAGCTTGTTTTCAGAATTAAATGTTGAATTTATTTTTTAAATTAAAAAGCTTTAGTTTTTGGAGTTTTAAATTTAGTGCAAAATTGATGAGGAAGTACAGAGATTTCTCTTGTACCCATACGTACAGCCTCTCCCACTATCAGCATCCCAAACCAGAGTGGTACATTTGTTACAGTAAATGAGCCCACAGTTATTCTCACCTAAAGTCCATAGTTTAGAGTTCACTTTTGCTGTTTCACATTCCATGGGTTTTGACAAATATGTAATGACATGTATCTGCCACTGCCGTTATAGTATTGTACACAGTCTTTTCACTGCTCTAAAAATCTGCCTGTGCTCTGCCTGTTTACTCATCTTTCTCCCTGGCAACCACTGATCTTTTTGCCATAGTTTTGTCTTTGCCAGTTTGTCATTAGTTGGAGTCACACAGTATGTTGCCTTTTCATATTGGCTTTTTTCATGTAGTAATATGCATTTTTCCATGTATTTTCATTGTTTGGTAGCGCCTTTCTTTTTATCTCTGAGTACTGTACCCTTGTCTGTACATAAGTTTATTTATCCCTTCACCTGCTGAAGGTCTTCTTGGTTGCTTCCAAGTTTTGACAGTTATGAATAAAGGTTCTGTAGAGGACATGAGATTTGAACTCCTTTCACTAGATACAAAGCAGCATGATTGCTGGATCCTATGATAAGAGTGTGTTTAGTTTTATCAGAAATTGCCAAAATGTCCTCCAAAGGACTCTTATCATCTTGGATTCCAACCAGCAATGAATCAGAGTTCCTGTTGCTCCTCATACTCCCCATCATTTGTTGTTGTGTTTTGGATTTTAGCTATTCTATAGGTGTGTAGTGGTGTGGCATTATTTTAATGTACAGGACTGTAATGATTTCTTGCCATCAAAATATCTTCTTTGGTGGGTATGTTCAGGTCTTTTACACATTAGCATTCATGCGTGCTCAGTCTTGTCCAACTCTTTGCAACCCCATGGACTGTAGGCTGCCAGGCTCCTCTGTCCATGGAATTTTCCAGGCAAGAACACTGGAGTGGGTTGCTATTTCCTTTTCCAGGCAATCTTCCCAACCCAGGGATCGAATTCTGTGTCTCTTCCGTCTCCTGCATTGGCAGGCTGATTCTTTACTACTGAGCCACCTGGAAAGCCTGACACAATGTTAGTTGGAAAAAGAACAATAGAACAATATTAGCTGGGTTGTTCTTTTTCTTATTGTTGAGTTTTAAGGATTGTTTGTACATTTATTTGGCTCCATAGGGTCTTATTTGTGGTGCACATGTTCTTTGTTGCAGCATGCAGGCTTCTCTTGTTGCTGTGTGGTGCACAGGCTCTAGAGTGCAGGCTCTGCAGTTGCGGTGCACAGGCTTTAGTTGCCGTGCAGCCTTAGTTCCTGGACTCGGGATCAGACCCATGTCCCCTGCATTGGAAGGGGGATTCTTAACCACTGGACCACCAGGAAAGTCCCTGGAGCTGTTAATTTTAATGAAGTCCAGGTTATTTACTTCTTTCATGGATTGTGTCTTTGGTGGTGGTGTATGTGAGAAGTCTTCACCATACCCAAGGTCAATTAAATTTTCTTGTATGTTATCTTCCAAGAATTTTATAGCTTTGTATTTCACACTTTGGTCATTGATCAGTCCCTCAGTTATGTCCAACTCTTTGCTACCCCATGGACTGCAGCACGCCAGGCTTCCCTGTCCTTCACCATCTGGAGCTTGCTCAGACTCATGTCCATTGAGTCAGTGATGCCATCCAACCATCTCGTCATCTGTCATCCCTTTCTCCTCCTGCCTTCAGTCTTTCCCAGCATCAGGGTCTTTTCTAATGAGTCAGCTTTTCTCATCAAATGGCCAAAGTATTGGAACTTCAGCTTCAGCATCAGTCCTTCTAATGAATATTCAGGACTGATTTCCTTTAGGATTACACCACAGTTCAAAAGCATCGATTCTTCAGCGTTCAGCCTTCTTTATGGTCCCACACTCATATCCATACATAACTACTGGAAAAACCATAGCTTTGACTAGATGAAAGTAATGTCTCTGCTTTTTAATACACCGTCTAGGTTTGTCATAGCTTTTCTTCCAAGGAGCAAGCGTCTTTTAATTTCATGGCTGCAGTCATCATCTGCAGTGATTTTGAAGCCCAAGAAAATAAAGTCTGTCACTTTTTCCATTGTTGCCCCTTCTATTTGCCATGAAGTGATGGGACCGGATGCTATGATCTTAGTTTTTTGAGTGTTGAGTTTTAAGCCACCTTTTTTCACTCTCCTCTTTCACCTTCATCAGGAAGCTCTTTAGTTCCTCTTTGCTTTCTGCCATAAGGGTGGTGTCATCTACATATCTGAGGTTACTGATATTTCTCCCAGCAATCTTGATTCCAGCTTGTGCTTCATCCAGCTCGGCATTTCGCATTATGAACTCTGCATATAAGGTAAATAAGCAGGGTGACAATACACAGCCTTGACGTACTCCTTTCCCAATTTGGAACCAGTCTGTTGTTCCATTTCTGGTTCTAGCTGTTGCTTCTTGACCTGCATACAGGTTTCTCAGGAGGTAGGTAAGGTGGTCTGGTATTCCCATCTCTTTAAGAGTTTTCTTAGGACTGTAATCTATTTTGAGTTAATTTTTATAAAACAGGTAAGATCTGCCTGGATTATTATTATTATTATTTTTGCATTTGGGTGTTCAGTTTCCAGCACCATATATTGAAAAGATACATCCATTGTATTTTGCTTCTTTGTCAAGATCAGTTGACTGTATTTATGTGGATCTATTTCTAGGCTGTCTGTTCTTTTTCATTTATCTGTTTCTCTCATTTCTCCAGTGCCGCATCATCTTTATTATTGTAAAGTCTTTAATGAAGTTGGGTAGTGTCAGTCCTCTGACTTTGTTCTCCTTCTGTATTGAGTTGGACATTCTGGATTGTTTGCTTCTCCATATAAACTCTAGAGTCAATTTAAAAATATCCACAAAAGAACTTGCTAGGATTTTGATTGGAATTGGTACTGAGTCTGTAGTTCAGGTTGGGAAGAACAGATAGCTTGACAATATTGGGTCTTCTTATCCATGAACATGGAATATCTTTTTCTTCTTTTACTCCTTTGGTGTCTTTGTCATCAGAGTTTTGTAGTTTTCTTTGTATGAATCTTGTACATAGTTTGTTAGATTTATACCTAAGTATTTCATTTTGTGGGGTAATAATGTAAATGATACTTTTTAAAAAATTTCAGATACCACTTATTCATTGCTGGTATATGGGAGAGCAGTTGACTTTAGTGTGTTAACCTTGTATCCTGCATCCTTGCTTTAATGGCTTATTAGTTGCAAGAGTTTTTTGTTGATTCCTTTGAATTTTCTACATAACCATATCATTTGTGAACAAAGATAATTTTATTTCTACCTTTCCAGTATGTATACTTTTTCCTTTTCTTGTCTTAATTGTATTAGCTAGAACTTCCAGTATGATTTTGAAAAGCAGACGTGAGAGGAGCCATCCTTGCTTATTCTTCATCTTAGCTGGAAAACTCAGAGTTTCTCATTAAGTATGATGTTAGCTGTATGGTTTTTGTAGACATTCCTTATCAAGTTAAAGATGTTCGTCTTCATTTCTAGTTTGTTGAGTGTTTTTATCACGAAAGGGTGTTGTATTTTGTAAAATGTATTTTGTGCATCAATTCATTTGGTTATGTGGTTTTTCTTCTTTGGCCTAACTGTGATGGAGTACATTAATTGATTTTTAAACATTGAAACAGCCTTGCATACTAGGTTAAGTTCCACTTGGTCATGGTACATAATTATTTTTATAATTTTCTTTTCAAATTTAAACTTTTTCTTTTGTATTGGAGTATAGCTGATTAACAATATAATGGTAGTTTCAGGTGAACAGTGAAAGGATACAGCCATACATATACATATACATTGTTGGATTTTATTCACTTTAATATTTTGTTGAGAATTTTTGCATCTGTGGCTCTCAGAGATATTGTTCTGTAATATTCTTGTAATGTCTTTGTCTGGTTTTGATAGTGAGGTAATGACTAGTCTCATAGAATGAGTTTGGAAATATTCCCTCTGCTTCTGTCTTCTGTAAGAGATTGTAGAAAATGGATCAAGCCCATGTCCCTTGCACTGTCTGGTGGATGCTTAACCATTGACCACTACAGAAGTCCCGCCTTTTTATGGTTTTAATTGAACATTTTATATGATGCCACTTTCTCTCCTTTTTTAGCATATCAGTTATACTTAAAATTTTTTTTTAGTGATTGTCTTGGAGTTTGCAGTACACATTTACCTCTAGACCACTTTCAAATAAAAAGATAATATTTCACAGGTAGTGTGAGTACCTTATAATAATATATTCCTAATTCTTCTTTCCTATTCCTTGTATCATTGATGTCATTCGTTTCACTTATGCATACATCTCCACACAGAAGCCAACATAGTCAAATACATTGCTGCTATTAGTATTTTGAAGAAACGATTATCTTTTAGATGAATTAGGAATAAGAGAAACATTTTTATTTTACTTTATTTATTCATTCTTTGATGCTCTTCCTTTCTTATGTAAATCTGAGTTTTTGGCTTACATAATTTTCCTTCTCTTGAAAGAACTTTTAACATTTCTTGGAAATCTTGTGTACTGGCAACAGATTCCCTCAATTTTGTTTGAAAAAGTCTGTTTCTCTTCACTTAAAAAGACTTTTCTTTTTAGAGCAGTTTAGATTCACAAAAAGACTGAAAGATTTTCCTACAGTTTGAAGGACGATTTTGAAAGGTACAGGATTTTAGGTTAGTAGTTTTTCTCTCTCAACACTTTAAAGACTTCATTCTTTTCTTGCTGGTATAATTTCTGAGAAGTTGAATGTAATTCTTATCTTTGGTTCTCTATACTTAAGGTATTTTTTCCCTCCAGCATCTTTCAAGATTTTTTTTTTTTTCTCTAGCTTTGATCTTCTAAATTTTGACTCTGATATGGCTAGGTGTAGTTGGTTCCCCCCCCCCCCCCACCTTCTTCCCACCCCCCACCCCCTCCCCATTATTCTCTTGGTCTTATCTTAGTTTCCTGGATCTGTGGTTTGGTTTCTGACATTAATTTAGAGAAATTCTTACTCTTTATTGCTGTAAATACTGTTTCTTTCTTTTTTAAAAAAATATTAATTTGGCTGCATCAGGTCTTAGTTGTAGCATGCAGGATCTTACCTTACAGTGTGAGGGCTCTTTGTTGTGGTGCTCGAGCTTAGTTGCCCCTTTTCTGACCAGGGCTCAAACCCATGTCTCCTGCATTGGAAGGTAGGTTCTTAACCGTTGGACCACCAGGGAAGCCCCTGCTTCTGTTTCTTTTTTTTGTCTTTCTGGTATTCCTTTTGCATGTGCTTAAATGCCTTTTGTACTTTTCTCACAGTTCTTGGATATTTTGTTCTGTTTTGTTTTTGCTTTTTTCTAATTTTTTGTCTTTACTTCTCAGTTTTGGAAGTTTCTAGTGTTATATCCTCAAGCTCAGAGATTTCCTTTCTCAGCTGTGTCTAATTGTGAGCCCACCAAAGACATTATTTCTGTTAGTGTTTTTTATCTCTAGCATTTCTTTTTATTTCTTTAGAACTTCCATCTCCCTGCTTGTGTTATCCATCATTAGATGTTATTGTTGTTGTTGTTCAGTTGCTAAGTTGTGTTCAACTCTTTGCAGCCCCCTGGACTGCAGCATAACAGGCTTCCCTGTCCTTTACTATCTCCCAGAGTTTGGTCAAATTCATGTCCATTGAGTTGGTGATGTCTTCCAACCATCTCATCCTTTGTCGCCCTCTTCTCCTCCTGCCCTCTATCTTTCCCAGCATCAGGGTCTTTTTCAGTGAGTCAGCTCTTTGCATCAGGTAGTCAAAGTGTTGGAGCTTTAGTTTTTAGAAAAGTTACTGGTCTGGTAATTCTAACATTTGTGCCATATCCTTCCATATCTGATTCTGGTTTTGATTCTTGTTCAGTCTCTTTAAATAGTGTTTTCTGCCTTTTAGTATCCCTTGCAATTTTTTGTTGAAAGGTAGACATCATGTCCTGGGTAAGAGGAACTGTGATAAATAGACCTTTAATAATGCAGTGGTGAGGTAAGAGCAGAGGGGAAGCATTCTTTAGTCCTGTGATTAAATCTTACTCTTGGTGAGCTAGTACTCTCTGGGTTGAGCTTCACTGGTGCTTCTCAAGTTTTCTTACCCCCTTAGGTGGGACAGGATGACTGGAAGGGCTGGAGTTGGGCATTTCCCTTAGGTTAGGCTCTGATAGGAGAAGGCAATGGCACCCCACTCCAATACGCTTGCCTGGAAAATCCCATGGACAGAGGAGCCTGGTAGGCTGCAGTCCATGGGGCCGCAAAGAGTCGGACACGGCTGAGCAACTTCACTTTCACTTTTCACTTTCATGCATTGGAGAAGGAAATGGCAACCCACTCCAGTGTTCTTGCCTGGAGAATCCCAGGGACGGGAGGCCTGGTGGGCTGCCGTCTGTGGGGTCGCACAGAGTCGGACACAACTGAAGCGATTTAGCAGCAGCAGCAGCAGGCTCTGATAAAACCCTAGCAGGTTAAGTTCTGGTAAAAACAGTTTCTCCTGAGAGCAGGTTTTGTTAAGAAGAACCAGAATATGCCAGCATATTTCAGAATGGTTTCTTTTCCCCTCCCCTTGCCAAAAGCTTGAGGGGATTTTCCCCTGATACTCGCTTTTAGGACCTTGTATAGCTTCTAGAGGTAAGACTCACAAAAGTGTGAACGTCCCCCTATGACGAGGTCTTCCTGGAATTTTAAACTCTCAAACTTGTTCACACTGAGCCTCCAGCACTTCATCAGTTACAGTTCAGGTTTTCCTACCCCAGCACTGGTTGCCAGAGGCGATTTCTTCTTTTGGGTTTCTGCACTGATAAGTTGTGATTTTCTGTATTTGCCTGTCTCCAATTTTTCAGCAGTGGTTTACCCTTTGTCCTCACTTCTTGGGTGGATCTGAGGAGAATTGGTGATCTCCAGTTTCTCCAGCTTTTTACTTGTGCTATAAGGATTGGATGTCAGCTTCTAAGATGTTTACATGTGTGACCAGATATCAGAAATCCTCTTGGTGATTTTACTTCCAACATAAAAGGTTGTTATTTTTAAGATGTAAAAGCAGTCTGTGCCATTTGTGGATGTATGCTTTCATTGCTCTTGGGTAAATACCTGTAAATCAAACGACTGCATCATATGGTAAATGGAGAATTTTTAAAGAAACTGCCAATTTTCTAAAATCTCTGTACCATTTTATATTCCCATCAACTGTGTGAGAGTTCCAGTTGTTCCATATCCTTACTAACATTTGTTATATTCCATCTTTTCAATTTTAGCTATTCCAGTGGTTGTGTAGTAGTGTCTTATTGTAGTTTTAATTTATATTTCCCTAATGGCTATTGATGTAAAGTCCTTATTTGCCATTTGTATTATCTTCCCTTGATGAAGTGTCTGTTCATACCTTTTGCCAACTGGAGGAAGTTGTTTATCTTCTAAGTGAATTTTAAGAGTTTTCATATATTCCAGGTTTAAGTCTTTGGTGGATATATGTTTTGCATACTCTCCCAGTCTGTGGCTTGCCTTTAAAAAAATATTTATTTATTTATGGCTGCACTAGGTCTTTGTTGCTATGTGTAGCTTTACCTGGTTGCAAAGATCAGGGACTACTCTCTAGTTGAGGTACACAGGTCTCTCATTGTGGTGGCTTCTCTTGTTGCAGAGCACAACCTCTAGGCTCATGGGCTTCAGTAGTTGCAGCACAGGGGCTCATTAGTTGTGGCTCGCAGGCCCTAGAGTGTGCAGGTTTCAGAAGTCGTGGCTTAGTTGCTCTACGGCATGTGAAATCTTCCCAGACTGGGATTGAACCCAGGTCCCCTGCATTGGCAGGAGGATTCTTATCCACTGTACCACCAGGAAAGTTTTGTGATTTGTCTTTTTATTTTTTGAAGAGCATAAGTTTTAAATTTCAGTGGGTTCTAGTTTGTTGAATTTTTCTTTTCTAGTGTTTGGCTTTGTTATGACTTATTTAAGATGTTGCAGGATTCAAGGACATTGTGATTATCTTCTAGAAGTTTTATAACCTTAACTTTTACATTTAGACCTTTCGATCCATTTTGAGTTAAAAATTTTGTTTATGTAATGAGATAAGGGTAAAGGTTCTGTTTTTAATTAATTGGTTAGTTATTGGTATATGGGTATCTACTTTTTTTTTTTGCAACATTTATTATAGAGGTTATTCTTTCCCCCTTGAATTTCTAGACTCTTTCTGTTGTATTTTGAGTCTTGAAATCAGGTAGTGTCAGGACTCCATACTTGTTCTTTTTAAAAATGACTTTGGTCCCTTTAATTTTCATTTTAAAATCTGCTTGTCAATTTCTATAGAAAAGCCTGTTGATGTTGTTATAGGAATTGCATTGACTCCATTGGGGAGAGCAATATTGAGGTTTACCATTCATGAAGAATATACATTTCTCCCTTTATTTAGATCTTCCTTAGTTTCTCTCAGCAGATTTTAACTCGTTCTAGAGAGGAATTTTCTTCTTTTTCTTCTGCAGACAGAATACAGCTAGGTCATCTTTTTTTAAAAATTGTGGTAAAATTCACAAAACAAAATTTATCATCTTAACCATTTATAAATGTAGAGTTCATTGGTACATGTTTACCTTGTAGAACAATCGTTCCTACTATCCATCTCCACGATTCTGTCTTGCAAAACCAAAACTCAGTGCACATTGCATAATAACACCCATTTCCCCTATCCCTTAGCCTCTGGCAACTACGATTATATTTTCTGTCTATGAATTCGACTACTCTAAGTACGTTATATAAGTGGAATCTTCCAGCATTTGTCATTTCATGACCAACTTACTTCAATAACGTCTTTAAGGTTCATCCATGTTGCGGTGTGTTTCATTTTAAAGGAAATATAGTTTGTATACTTTGTTTATCAGTAGACACTTGGTTTGTCTCCACCTTTCGCCTACTGTGTATAATGCTGCTATGAACATAAGTGTGTAAATATCTCTTTGAGACTCTGTTTTAATTCTTTTGGATATATACCCCAAAACAAATGGCTTGATCATATGCTGATTCTATTTTTACTTTTTTTTACCATACTGTTTTCTGTACAGGCTGTACCATTTTTCATTCCCACTGATAGTACACAAGGGTTCCAATTACTCCATACCCTTGCTGCTGCTGCTAAGTCGCTTCAGTCGTGCCCGACTCTGTGCGACCGCATAGACAGCAGCCCACCAGGCTCCGCCGTCCCTGGGATTCTCCAGGCAAGAACACTGGAGTGGGTTGCCATTTCCTTCTCCAGTGCATGAAAGTGAAAAGTGAAAGTGAAGTCTCTCAGCCGTGTCCGACTCTTTGCGGCCCCATGGACTGCAGCGGCCCCATGGCTCCTCCGCCCATGGGACTTTCCAGGCAAGAGTACTGGAGTGGGCTGCCAATACCCTTGCTAGCATGTATTATTTTCTTTTTTTGGTAATAACCATACTAATAGGTCTGAAGTAGTAACTCATTGTGGTTTTGACTTGTATTTCCTCAATGATTAGTCATACTAAGTATCTTTTCATTCACTTATTGGCCAGTTGTGTATCTTGGAGAAATGTCTGTTTAAGTTCTTTGCCATTTTGAATTGGATTGTTTGTTGTAGAGTGTAGGAGTTCTTCATATACTCTGGATATTAACCCCTTGTCAGATATATTATGCAGATACTTTCTCTCATTCTGTAGGTTGGCTTTTCGCTTGGTTGATTGTGTCTTTTTTTTTTTTTTTTGGCCCCACTGCATGGCTCTTGGGATCTTAGTTCCCTGACCAGGGATTGAACCTGGCTTTCAGCAGTCCTAACCACTGGAATTCTCTGTGTCCTTTGATGCACAAAAGTTTCCCATTCATGAAGAATATACATTAAATTTTGATGATATCTAATTTGTCTATTTTTCCTTTTGCTGCCTGTGCTTTTGGAATTATTGCCAAATCCAGTGTCATGAAACTTTTCTCTTTTATTTTCTTCTAAGAGTTTTATAGTGTTAGTTCCACATTTAGGTCCGTTTTATAGCATTAATTCCCACATTTTGATTCATTTTTGTATATGGTATAAAGGATCTAACTTCATTCTTTTGCATATGGATATCCAGTTTCCCAAAGACTATTTTTTGAAGACTGCCCCAAGATCCAACCAGTCCATCCTAAAGGAGATCAGTCCTGGGTGTTCATTGGAAGGACTGATGTTGAAGCTGAAACTCCAGTACTTTTGCCACCTGATCCGAAGAGCTGACTCATTTGAAAAGACCCTGGTGCTGGGAAAGATTGAGGGCAGGAGGAGAAGGGGACGACAGAGGATGAAATGGTTGGATGGCATCACCGACACAACGGATTTGGGTTTGGGTGAACTCCGGGAGTTGGTGATGGACAGAGAGGCCTGGCGTGCTGTGGTTCATGGGCCTGCAAAGAGTCAGACATGACTGAGCAACTGAACTGAACTTTCCCCATGAATGAATGAATGGTCTCAGCACTCTTGTTGGAAATTGTTTGACCACATGTCGAAGAGTTTATTTCTGGGCTCTTCATTCTATTCCATTGGTCTGTATGTCTGTCTTAATGTCAGTACCACACTTTTTGGCATTAACAGTAGCTTTATCAGGGACTTCCTTGTAGCTCAAATGGTAAAGAATCTGCCTGTGATCCAGGAGACCAGGGTCCGATCCCTGGGTCAGGAAGATCCTCTGGAGAAGGGAATGGCAATCCACTCCAGTATTCTTGCCTGGAGAATTCCATGGACAGAGAAGCCTGGCAGGCTGCAGTATGTGGGGGTCGCAAAGAGTCAGACATGTAGCTTTATTATCAGGAAATGTGAGACTTCCAAATTTGTTCTTTTTTCAAGATTGTTTTGGCTCTCTAGGGTTCTTTGAGATTCTGTATGAATTTTTGGGTGGCTTTTTAAGTTTCTGTAAAAAATGCTGTTGGGCTTTTGAGAGGGATTGCACTAATCTATATTTTAGGAATCAGTGAACTAAAATGAATGGAAATGGATTATTTTAATTCAGATGACCATGTATCTACTACTGTGGGCAAGAATGCCTTAGAAGAAATGGAATAGCCCTCACAGTCAACAAAAGTGTCCGAAATGCAGTACTTGGGTGCAATCTCAAAAATGACAGCATTATCTCAGTTTGTTTCCAAGGCATACCATTCAGTATCACAGTAATCCAAGTCTATGTCCCAACCACTAATGCTGAAAAGCTGAAATTGAACTGTTCTATGAAGACCTACAGAACCTTCTAGAGTGAACACCAAAAAAAGATGTCCTTTTCATCATAGGGGACTAGAATGCAAAAATAGGAAGTCAAGAGCTACCTGGAATAACAGGCAAATTTGGCCTTGGAGTACAAAGTCTGGAGAGGGGAAAAGCAGGCTTACTTAGTACTGTATACTTATTGCAAAATTCAGATTTAAATTGAAGAAAGTAGGGAAAACCACTAGGCTATTCAGGTATGACTTAAGTCCCTTACGTTTATACAATGGAAGGGACAAATAGATTCAAAGGATTAGATCTGATAGAGTGCCTAAATAAATATGGACGGAGGTTTGTAACGTTTTACAGGAGGTGATGATCAAAACAATCCACACGAAAAGGAAATGCAAAAAGGCAAAATGATTGTCTGAGGAGGCCTTACAAGTAGCTGAGAAAAGAAGAGAAGCAAAAGGCAAAGAAGAAAGGGAAGTATATGCCCATCTGAATGCAGAGTTCCAGAGAATAGCAAGGAGAGATAAGAAAGCTTTCCTCAGTGAACAATGCAAAGACATAGAGGAAAACAGTAGAATGGGAAAGACTAGAGGTTATTGATATATTAGAGATACCAAGGGAACATTTCATGCAAAGATGGGCATAAAAAAGGACAGAAACGATATGGAACTAACAGAAGCAGAGGAGATTAAGAAAAGGTAGCAAGAATACACAGAAGAACTATACAAGAAAGATCTTAATGACCCGGATAACCATGATGGTATGATCATTTACGTAGAGCCAGACATCCTGGAGTGTGAAGTCAAGTGGGCCTTAGGAAACATCACCACGAACAAAGCTAGTGGAGGTGATGGAATTGCAGTTGAACTATTTAAACCCTGAGAGATGATGCTGTGAAAGTGCTGCAGTCAATATGCCAGCAAATTTGGAAAACTCATAGTGGACTCAGGACTGCAAAAGGTCAGTTTTTATTCCAGTCCCAAAGAAGGGCAATGCCAAAGAATGTTCAAACTACCACACAATTGCACCTATCTCACATGCTAGCAAGGTAATGCTCAATATCCTTCAAGCTAGGCTTCAACAGTATGTGAATGGAGAACTTCAAGATGTACAAGCTGGATTTAGAAAAAGCAGAGAAACGAGGTCAAATTGCCTACACCCATTGGATCACAGAAAAAGCAAGAAAATTCCAGAAAAAGATCTATTTCTGCTTCATTGGCTACACCAAAGCCTTTGACTGTGTGGATCACAACAAACTGTGGAAAATTTTTCAAGAGATGGGATACCAGGCTACCTTACCTGCCTCCTGAGAAACCTGTATGCAGGTTCAAGAAACAACAGTTAGAACCAGACATGAAACAATGGACTGGTTCCAAATTGGAAAAAGAGCACATCAAGGCTGCATATTGTTACCCTGCTTATTTAACTTATATGCAGAGTATATCATGCGAAATGCTGGACTGAATGAAGCTCAGGCTGGAATCAAGATTGCGGGGAGAAATACCAATAACCTCAGATATGCAGATGACCCCACCCTTATGGCAGAAAGTGAAGAAGAACTAAAGAGCCTCTTGATGAAGGTGAAAGAAGAGAGAGAAAAGGCTGGCTTACAACTGAACATTCAGAAAACCAAGATCATGGTATCTGTTCCCATCACTTCATGGCAAATAGATGAGGAAACAGTGACAGATTTTTCTTGGGCTCCAAAATCACTGCTTATGGACTATGGCCATGAAATTAAAAGATGGTTGCTCCTTGGAAGAAAAGCTGTGACCAACCAAGACAGCATATTAAAAAAAGCAGAGACATTACTTTGCCAGCAAAGGTCCATATAATCAAAGCTATAGTTTTTCCAAAAGTCATATATGGATGTGAGAGTTGGACCATAAAGAAGGCTGAGCTCCGAAGAATTGATGTTTTTGAGCTGTGGTATTGGAGAAATTTCTTGAGAGTCCCTTGGACTGCAAGGAGATCCAACCAGTCAGTCCTAAAGGAAATCAGTCCTGAATTATCATTGCAAGGACTGATGCTGAAGCTGAATCTCTAATACTTTGGCCATCTGATGTGAAGAGGCGACTTTCCCTGATGCTGGGAAAGATTGAAAGCAGGAGAAGGGGACAACAGAGGATGAGATGGTTGGATGGCATCACCGACTCAATGTACATGAGTTTGAGCAAGCTCCAGGAGATGGTGAAGGACAGGGAAGCCTGGCGTGCTGCAGTCCATGGGGTTGCATAGAGTTGGTCTCAACCGAGCGACTGAACAACAACATAGATTTCCTTCGGTAGTAAAGAATCCGCCTGCAATGTGGGAGACCTTGGTTCGATCCCTGGGTTTGGAAGATCCCCTTGAGGAGGGCGTGACAGTTCACTCCCGTATTATTGCCTCGAGCATCCCCATGGATAGAGGAGCCTGGTGGGCTACAGTCCATGGGGTTGCAGAGTTGGACATGACTTAGTGACTAAGCACAGCACACAGTTTTGTGGCAGTCTTAACAGTATTGTCTTGTAATCCATGAACAGGGGCTTCTCAGGTGGCTCAGTGGTAAAGAATCTGTCTGCCAATGCAGGAGACATGGGTTTGATCCGAGTCAGAAAGATCCCTGGAGAAGGAAATGGCAACCCACCCCAGTATTCTTGCCTGAAAAATCCCATAGACAGAGGAGCCTGATGGCCCATAGTCCGTGGGGTTGCAAAGAGTCAGACAGGACTGAACGCATGCATACCCACACACGCACACAGTCTTTGAACAAAGGATGTCTTTCCATTTATCTGTGTGTTTTTTAAAGTTCTTTGAACATGGTTTTGTAGTTTTTTGTGTACAAGTCTTCCACCTCTTTGGTTAAATTTTTTCGTATTTAATTTTTTTGATGCTATTGCAAGTGGAACAGTTTTATAAGTTTCCTTTTGAGATTGTTTACTCTTAGAGTATAGAAATGCAGCTGATTGTTTTAATTGATTTTTTTATCCTGCAACATTACTGAATTCATTTATTAGTTCTAACATATGTATATAACCTTTAGGGTTTTCTACATATAAGATTATTTCATCTGCAAACTAGATAATTTTACTTTTTCCTTTCCAATTGAAGGCCTTGTATTTATTTTTGTTGCCTAATTACTCTGGCTAGAACCTCTAGTCCTGTGTTGAATAGAAGTGGCAAAATCAGGCATCCTTATTCCTCATCTTAGGGAGAGAGCTTTCAGTCTCTCACTAAGCAAGGTTATCTTGGTCCTGTTGAATCTCCCCCTTGCCCCCAATTTGCTCTTCTTTCTAGTTTGTAGCCCTGTTAGAGTCTGTTTTTGCTAAGATTTTTCCTTTCTTTCTTGGCCCTGAAATCCAATTTCTAGTTCTCTACCATCATAAAACTGCTATAATATAGGAGGCAGTAAATATCTTGAGGGGAAGTTGAATGAAGAATGTTAGACTTTATCTGTTATTCCATTTTTCTGGCCATATGAAGATTGGCTGTGTTGGTAGTCCTGAATTCCAAGTTGTATCTCCTCAGCCTAGTGAAATTATTGCAAGCTTTATTACTCTGCTTTCTCCATTGGCCTCTATGTTCTGCTTAGAAGTCAGCAAATGCCAACAAGGGAATAAAGAGCCTGTGAATCTAGAGCTGATCTGTGTGTGACTCACATTCAAACACTTAAAACACTTTTAAAAAAATTCAGTATTTATGGTTATTCTGATACCAGCCAAGCCGCTAAACAGCCAGAGTGGAGGCCTAGATGCATCATTTCTTTTTCTTCTGTACTTCTCTGTTTGTTGTTATTTCGTTGCTGAGTTGTGTCCAAGTCTTTTGTGACCACATGGACCATAGCCTGCCAATCTCCTCTGTCTTTGGAATTTTCCAAGCAAAATACTGGAGTGAATTAGATTCATCATTTTAAAATGTGAAATATATTTCCGTATGAAATCCGTAGCAGAAGATGATATTTTACTTGACTGTGTAAGTTCAGCGGTTTATTGGCCAGATACAGATGATCATTTGGGCTTTCCAGGTAGTACCAAAGGCACTAAAGCACTTAAAGTACGAAAGGTGCAGGAGACATGAGAGTTGTGGGTTCGATCTCTGGGTCAGGAAGATCCCCCCCAAAAAAGGAAATGGCAAACCCACTCCAATATTCTTGCCTGGAGAATTCCATGGACAGAGGAGCCTGGCAGGATACAGTCCATGGGGTTGCAAAGAGTCAGACACGACTGAGGTGAGGTGTGCGCACACACACACACACACACACACACACACACACACACACACACAGATGATCATTAGGAAGTGTTTTAAATGATGGTTTAATGGTTTGAAGATTGTTATTAAAGTGTAAAATACTGTCATAAACGTTGCATAGGAACAGTTTTTAAAATGAACAATTATAGGTTATGTTCTTGACATGGTATTTAACATATTGTTTTGCCTGTCTTTTAAAATTACCAAAGAAACACATGCTTGTTGTAATAAAATCCAACAATAGAAAATGTGAGATGTGAAAGTCTTCTTCCCTCACTTTATTATACCACCTACCCCACTAGTCTCAGAAGTAACCCTTATTAATAATCTGATATGAATTCTTTTTATACATCCAAGTTTTTTCCTGTAATTACAGAAGTTAGATTATGATATATATACATAATGTTTTATAACTTGCTTTTTTTAAATTTATTTTTTAATTGAAGGATAATTGCTTAAGAATTTTGCTGTTTTCTCTCAGACCCCAACATGAATTAACCGTAGATATACATATGTCCCCTCCCTCTACAACCCCTCCCATCTCCCTCTCTACAACTTGCTTTTTTTTAAGCTAATGTGGTATACATCTTTTTTCTTCTTCTAATATTTATTTATTTTTGGCTGTGTCGGGTCTTACTTGTGGCCCTCAGGATCTTTGTTGTGGCATGCGGGATCTTTTATTGAGGCCTCTCTAGTTGTGGCACACAGGCCCCAGAATTGTTAGGCTCTATAGTTGAGGCACACTGTCTCTCTAGTTGTGGCTCACTGGCTTTCTAGTTGCAACTCATGGGCTTTTTTGTCACTTGGCATGTGGAATCATAGTTCCTAACCCTCTGCTTTAGAATCATGGAGTCTTAACCACTGAACTGCCAATATGCTAAGTCACTTCAGTTGTGTCCAACTCTTTATGACCCCGTGGACTGTAGCCCTCCAGGCTACTGTGGCCATGGATTCTCTAGGCAAGAATACTGGAGTGGGTTGCCATTCCCTTCTCCAGAGTATCTTCTGACCCAGGGATTGAACCCTTGTCTCTTAGGTCTTTCATAGTAGCAGGTGGATTCTTTACCACTAGCACCACAGGGAAGTCCCGTGTTATACTAACTATACTGAGTAAGAGATGTCTACTCTTCTATCCTGTCTTCCTTGAAAAGATGAAAGTGAGACCATTTCAAGTAGAAACTAAAACTTTCTCATACTTTTAGTCCAGATATATTACCTTTTGGTTCTTTTTTTATTTTGGCCATGCTACATGGCTTGTGGGATCATAGTTCCCCAACCAGGGATTGAGCCCAGGCCCTCGGCAGTGAAAGCTGGACTCTTGACCACTGGACTGCCAGGGAATTCCCTGCAGATCGTGTTTTGGATGCTTTGACAACCATAAGCAATTCAGAGACAGTTTTGGAAAGTATGTTGTTTTTTTTTCTCCCAATATTTTGCGATTTTCTATTTTAATTGAACTTTACTCTGAAGGTGTATATATTCTAACATTTAAGCACTGGTTCCAAACCTACGTTATGTGGCTGCTTTATAAACATTTAGCATTTTTGGTTTATTTGAGTCTTTTTTTTTCCCCCTTTGGTCATGCCGTGTGGCTTTTTGGATCTTAGTTCCCCAACTAAGGATCAAACCCAGGCTCACATCAGTGAAAGCACTGAGTCCTAACCACTAAACCACCAAGGAATTTCCTATTTAAATCCTGCTGATGTGTAAATAAATAATTATTTATGTAAATTATGTTAGAAGCACATGCATACCTTTGATTATTGTGGAACTGCAAGTAATGTGCAGAAAGTTCCCCTCTATCTCCCATGTTCTGCTTGCCTTTCAGATAAATTAGTTAAGAAAGTTTATTATTTATTTGAAACCTTTCTGTCCGCAGTATTAAAGTTTGTTTGTTTTTTTTTTTTTTTTGCTTAAGTGGCTATTGTGTAGTCTTTCAGGTTTTTATTTAATATTGATTTTTAAGTGGTAAGTGTGAAAGCATGTCTGAAGTATCCTTTATCTACAAGAAACTTAAAAAGCAATTGCAAAAACAATAGAGATAAACAGATGACATGTTCTTCAAGGGAAGAACTTATATATGGTATTAACAATAAAATAAAACCTCACATTTTAAATTCCTTATGTTGTTGGGATTTCTGAGTGTATCTGTGAACTGTATTCTGCTTTCTATGCAGAATGGACCTTTTTTTTTTTTTTTTTTTGGCAGCACCATGGCTTGTCGGTTCTCTCAGTTCCTGACCAGAGATTGAAAGCCATGGCAGTAAAAGTGCCAAATCTTAACCACTAGACCACCAGGGAACTCCAAGAATGGATCCATTTTAAAATAAGTAATCTTCGGGAGTTCCCTGGTGGCCTAGTGGTTTGGATTTTCAGGCTTTTACTGATGTGGCCCAGGTTCAGCCCCTGGTAACTGAGAACTCATTTGGGAAACTGAGATCCTACAAGACCTGCTGTGTGGCAAGAAAGTAAACTGGAGTCAGACTGAATAAATCTTGCATTAGAAGGAACAAATGATAGCTTTGTTAGCAAGAAATTGCACTGGTCATAGCAAACACCCTCTTCCAACAACACAAGAGAAGACTCTACATATGGACATCACCAGATGGTCAACACTGAAATCAGATTGATATATTCTTTGCAGCCAAAGATGGAGAAGCTCTATACAGTCAAACAAGATCAGGAGCTGACTGTGGCTCAGATCATGAACTCCTTATTACCAAATTCAGACTTAAATTGAAGAAAGTGGGGAAAATGGTTAGACCATTCAGGTATGACCTAAATAAAATCCCTTGTGATTATACAGTGGAAGTGAGAAATAGATTTAAGGGCCTAGATCTGATAAATAGAGTGCCTGATGAACTATGGAACGAGGTTCGTGACATTGTACACGAGACAGGGATCAAGACCATCCCCATAGAAAAGAAATGCAACAGAGCCAAATGGCTGTCTGAGGAGGCCTTACAAATAGCCGTGGAAAGAAGAGAGGCGAAAAGCAAAGGAGAAAAGGAAAGATATAAGCATCTGAATGCAGAGTTCCAAAGAATAGCAAGAAGAGATAAGAAAGCCTTCTTCAGCGATCAATGCAAAGAAATAGAGGAGAAGAACAGAATGGGAAAGACTAGAGATCTCTTCAAGAAAATCAGAGATACCAAGGGAACATTTCATGCAAAGATGGGCTCGATAAAGGACAGAAATGATATGGACCTAACAGAAGCAGAAGATATTAAGAAGAGGTTTCAAGAATACACAGAAGAACTGTACAAAAAAGATCTTCACGACCCAGATAATCACGATGGTGTGATCACTCATCTAGAGCCAGACATCCTGGAATGTGAAGTCAAGTGGGCCTTAGAAAGCATCACTATGAACAAAGCTAGTGGAGGTGATGGGATTCCAGTTGAGCTATTTCAAATCCTGAAAGATGATGCTGTGAAAGTGCTGCACTCAATATGCCAGCAAATTTGGAAAACTCAGCAGTGGCCACAGGACTGGAAAAGGTCAGTTTTCATTCCAATCCCAAAGAAAGGCAATGCCAAAGAATGCTCAAACTACCACACAACTGCACTCATCTCACATGCTAGTAAAGTAATGCTCAAAATTCTCCAAGCCAGACTTCAGCAATACGTGAACCGTGAACTCCCTGATGTTCAAGCTGGTTTTAGAAAAGGCAGAGGAACCAGAGATCAAATTGCCGACATCCGCTGGATCATGGAAAAAGCAAGAGAGGTCCAGAAAAACGTCTATTTCTGCTTTATTGACTATGCCAAAGCCTTTGACTGTGTGGATCACAATAAACTGTGGAAAATTCTGAAAGAGATGGGAATACCAGACCACCTGACCTGCCTCTTGAGAAACCTGTATGCAGGTCAGGAAGCGACAGTTAGAACTGGACATGGAACAACAGGCTGGTTCCAAATAGGAAAAGGAGTACGTCAAGGCTGTATATTGTCACCCTGCTTATTTAACTTCTATGCAGAGTACATCACAAGAAACGCTGGGCTGGAAGAAGCACAAGCTGGAATCTGGATTGCTGGGAGAAATATCAATCACCTCAGATATGCAGATGACACCACCCTTATGGCAGAAAGTGAAGAGGAACTCAAAAGCCTGTTGATGAAAGTGAAAGAAGAGAGTGAAAAAGTTGGCTTAAAGCTCAACATTCAGAAAACGAAGATCATGGCATCTGGTCCCATCACTTCATGGCAAATAGATGGGGAAACAGTGGAAACAGTGTCAGACTTTATTTTTGGGGGCTCCAAAATCACTGTAGATGGTGACTGCAGCCATGAAATTAAAAGACGCTTACTCCTTGGAAGAAAAGTTATGACCAACCTAGATAGCATATTGAAAAGCAGAGACATTACTTTGCCGACTAAGGTCCATCTAGTCAAGGCTGTGGTTTTTCCTGTGGTCATGTATGGATGTGAGAGTTGGACTGTGAAGAAAGCTGAGCGCCGAAGAATTGATGCTTTTGAAGTGTGGTGTTGGAGAAGACTCTTGAGAGTCCCTTGGACTGCAAGGATCCAGTCAATCCATTCTGAAGGAGATCAGCCCTGGGTGTTCTTTGGAAGGAATGATGCTAAAGCTGAAACTCCAATACTTTGGCCACTTCATGGGAAGAGGTGACTCATTGGAAAAGACCCTGAGGGAGGGATTGGGGGCAGGAGGAGAAGGGGACGCCCGAGGATGAGATGGCTGGATGGCATCACCAACTCAATGGACGTGAGTCTGAGTGACCTCCGGGAGTTGGTGATGGACAGGGAGGCCTGGCGTGCTGCGATTCATGGGGTCGCAAAGAGTCGGACAGGACTGAGCGACTGAACTGAATTGAACTTTATTCCTTTTTAGTACAAATCAGAGATAAAGAACATGAAGTTTGCAATTGTACATGCTTGAATTCTTTCACTTTCACTTTAGTTGGTTTGAATGATAGTGAATGACTGATGAGCTGAGAAAAAAAGATAAAACAGCTGAGAAAACAAGAGAGGTCAAAGGCAAAGGAGAAAAGGAAAGATATATCCATCTGAATGCAGAGTTCCAAGGAATAGCAAGGAGAGATAAGAAAGCCTTCCTCAGTGATCAATGCAAAGAAAGAGAGGAAAACAATAGAATGGGAAGACCGAATATCTCTTTAAGAAAATTAGAGATACCAAGGGAACATTTCATGCAAAGACAGGCACAATAAAGGGCAGAAATGGTATGAACCTAACAGAAGCAGAAGAGATTGAGAAGCAGTGGCAAGAACACACAGAAGTATACACAAAAGATCTTAATGACCCAGATAACCATGATGGTGTGATCACTCACCCATAGCCAGACATCTTGAGTATGAAGTCAAGTGGGCCTTAGGAAGTATCACTGTGAACAAAACTAGTGGATGGAGGTGATGGAATTCCAGCTGAGCTATTTCAAATCCTAAAAGATGATGCTGTTAAAGTGTCACACTCAGTATACCAACAAATTTCGAAAACTCAGGCTGCAGAATTGGAAAAGGTCAGTTTTCATTCCAGTCCGAAAGAAAGGCAATGTCAAAGAATGTTCACACTACTGCACAGTTGCCCTCATCTCACATGTTAGCAAAGTAATGCTCAAAATTCTCCAAGTGAGGCTTCAATAGTTTGTGAACCGGGAACTTCCAGATATTCAAGTTGGATTTAGAAAAGACAGAGGAACCAGAGATCAGAGTGCCAATATCCGTTGGATCATAGAAAAAGCAATAGAATTCCAGAAACAGATCTACTTCTGTTTTTTTGATTACACCAAAAGCCTTTGACTGTGTGGATCACAACAAACTGTGGAAGATTCTTCAAGAGATGGGAATACCAGACCACCTTACCTGCCTCCTGAGAAATCTGTACGCAGGTCAAGAACCAACAGAACCAGACATGAAACAGTGGACTGGTTCCAAATTGGGAAAGGAGTACATGAAGGCTGCATATTGTCACTCTGTTTATTTAACTTCTATGCAGAGTACAGCATGCAAAATGCTGGGCTGGATGATCCATAAGGTGGAATTAAGATTGCAGGGAGAAATATCAGTAATTTCAGATTACTGATAAAATCTGAGTTTAAATTGGTAAAATCAGATAATTACTGCAGATGGTGACTGCAGCCATGAAATTAAAAGATGCTTTCTTCTTGGAAAAAAAAGCTATGACTAACCTAGACAGAATATTAAAAAGCAGAGATATTATTTTACTGACAAAGGTCTGTATAGTCAAAGCTATGGTTTTTCCAAACTAGTTATGTATGGATGTGAGAGTTGGACCATAAAGAAAGCTGAGCTCCGAAGAATTGGTGCTTTCGAACTGTGGTGTTGGAACACTCTTGAGAGTCCCTTGGACAGCGAGGAGATAAACCAGTCAGTTCTAAAGGAAATCAGTCCTGAATATTCATTGGAAGAACTGATACTGAAGCTGAAGCTCCAACACTTTGGCCACCTGATTTGAAGAACTGACTCATTGGAAAAGACCCCGATGCTAGGAAAAGTAGAAGGGAGGAAGAGAACGGGGCAACAGAGGATGATATGGTTGGATGGCATCACCGACTCGATAGACATGAGTTTGAGTAAGCTCCAGGAGTTGATGGACAGGAAAGCCTCGTGTGCTGCAGTCCATGGGGTGGCAGAGTTGGACACCTCCTGAGTGACTGAATTGAAAAACTGATGAATAGTTTTTTCCATATGGCTATGTACAAATATAAAGTATATGAGTGTATCATAGTTTAAAAGTTTTATTTGGGGACTTTCCTGGTGGTGCAGTGGATAATCATCCACCTGCCAATGCAGGGGACTTGGTTTTGGTCCCTGGTCTGGGAAGATTCCACATGCTGAGGGATAACTAAACCTGTGTGCCGCCAACTACTGAGCCCTTGAGCACGAGAGCCCACACATCCCAACTTGTGAGCCCACATGGTGCTGCTACTGAAGCATGTGCGCCTAGAGCGTGTGTTCTGCAGCAAGAGAAGGTGCCACAATGGGACGCTCATGTCCTGCAAGAAAAAATAACCCCCACTCACTGCAGCTAGAGAATGCCAGTGTGCAGCAACAAGGACCTAGTGCAACCAAGAATAAAATAATTTTAAAAAAGCCAGCAAAACTCATGGAAACATTATAAAAATAATAGATGAAAAAATCATCTGTATTTGGTGAGTTTTAAAACATTAAACAGCTTTAAGGTGATATAGATTGCTTTAGTGACTATTAGTTTAAGAATTTAGATGTATTGTTTGATTATACAAGGTATATTTGTCTTCCTGTTAGGTTTCCTAACCTTCTGACCAGGTGCAACCAGGGTATCATTTTTCTTAATAATGATAATGTTAATAGTAATGATAATAAAAACAATGAAGAGTTCATTGTTTACTTTCTGCTAGGCACTACATACAGAATCATACAGATATTCCTCCTTACAGAGAGGTTACTTTTAGATCATAAAATTGGCTCCTAGGGTCCATGCCCTTAAATCACAGCCTGTCATTAATTTAACCTCACCATATTTTAATTATACATTTGTGTCTGTGCTGCTTCCTATTAGAATCTAAGTTCCTTAAGGTCTAAGAGCCATGATTCATTCTTTTTCATCTGTAGTCTTCCATGGTGTCTGACATATAGTCGGTGTTCGGTAAATTTTTATTGAGTGAACTAAAGTAAAGTCTAAAGGAGTAGAGTAAGTCTGTCACATTTGTTAGGCTTATTCTATTGACTTTATGTGTAACAAAATTATATTTGGGATTATTTTTCATTAGCTTGAATTTGTATTTTACTTCCTTTTGAGGAATACAATCAAGATGTATTATACCCAATACAAAATAAAAAGTTTAAAGTTAATTTAAAAAAGATATTTACTAATTGTAGAGATTCTGTATGGTGTTTTACTATTAAGGAAATGGAGAACATAAAAATTGTAAATTGTATACTTTTTAGATTAAATGGAGAGAGAAATAATTCCATAGTAGCATATAATACTATATTATATGCTATTGTTTTTTCCAGTTTTATTGAAGTGTAATTAGCAAACGTTATCTATTTTTAAGTTATATAATTTGATGTTTTGATATACATGTACATTCAGTTCAGTTCAGTCGCTCAGTTGTGTCCGACTCTTTGTGACCCCATGAATCGCAGCACGCCAGGCCTCCCTGTCCATCACCAACTCCCGGAGTTCAGTCAAACTCACGTCCATCTAGTCAGTGATGCCATCCATCCATCTCATCCTCTGTCGTCCCCTTCTCCTCCTGCCCCCAATCCCTCCCAGCATCAGAGTCTTTTACAATGAGTCAGCTCTTCGCATGAGGTTGCCAGAGTACTGGAGTTTCAGCTTTAGCATCATTCCTTCCAAAGAACACCCAGGGCTGATCTCCTTCAGAATGGATTGGTTGGATCCCCTTGCAGTCCAAGAGACTCTCAAGAGTCTTCTCCAACATCACAGTTCAAAAGCATCAATTCTTCGGGGCTCAGCTTTCTTCACAGTCCAACTGTCACATCCGTACATGACCATAGGAAAAACCATAGCCTTGACTAGACGGACCTTTGTTGGCAAAGTAATGTCTCTGCTTTTCAATATGCTATCTAGGTTGGTCATAACTTTTCTTCCAAGGAGTAAGCATCTTTTAATTTCATGGCTGCAGTCACCATCTGCAGTGATTCTGGAGCTCCAAAAAATAAAGTCTGACACTGTTTCCACTGTTTCCCCATCTATTTCCCATGAAGTGATGGGACCAGATGCCATGATCTTGGTTTTCTGAATGTTGAGCTTTAAGCCAACTTTTTCACACTCCTCTTTCACTTTCATCAAGAGGCTTTTTAGTTCCTCTTCACTTTCTGCCATAAGGGTGGTGTCATCTGCATATCTGAGGTTATTGATATTTCTCCTGGCCATCTTGATTCCAGCTTGTGATTCTACCAGCCCAGCGTTTCTCATGATGTACTCTGCATAGAAGTTAAATAAGCAGGGTGACAATATACAGTGCTAATTAACATGTCTATCACCTCACATAGTTAACATTTTTCTGTTCCTTGCTTCATTTAGTTTTTTGTGGTGAGATCATTTATGATCTACCTGCTAGCAAGTTTTAAGCATGCAATACAACAAACACATTGCTGTACACTAGATTTCCAGAACGTAGTCATCTTCCATAACTGAAACTTCATACCGTGGACCAATATCTCTCCATTTCCCCCTCCCTCCAGCTCCTGGCAACCACCATTCTACTTTCTGCTTCCTTGAGTTTGATTATTTTAGGTTCCATTCATGTGCTATCATGTAATACTTGTCTTTTTGTGTGTGGCCTATTTCATTTAGCATAATGTCCTCCAAGTTCATCCCACGTTGTCACAAATGGCAGGAATTTCTTCTTTTTTAAGTCTGAATAATATTCCATTTAGAGCTCCCCAGGTGGCGCTAGTGGTAAAGAATCCTCCTTCCAGTGCAGGAGACAAAAGAGGCTAGGGTTCAATCCCTTGGTCAGGAAGATCCCCCTCCGGTATTCTTGCCTGGAGAATCCCCATAGACAGAGGAGCCTGGTGCACCATAGTCCACAGGGTCACAAAGAGTCTGACACAGCTGAAGCAACTGAGCAATATTCTGTTTACACATATAAACAGCCACACACACAAACACACCATGTTTTCTTTATCCATCCATCCATCATTGGCAGACATTTACGATGTTTCTGTGTTATACTTATTGTAAGTAAAACTGCAATGAACTTGGGAGGTACTGATTTCATTTCCTTTATGTATACAGAAGTGAGATTGCTGGATCATTAAGTTCTCTTTTTAAAAAAATTTTCGTTTATTTATTTATGGCTGCACTGGGTCTTCGTTGCTTTGTGTGGGCTTCCTCTAGTTGTGGCGAGCAGGGGCTGTTCTCATTACAGTGCACTGGTTTCTCTTTGCTGTGGCTTCTCTTGTTGCAGAGCACAGGGTCTGGGTACATGGGCTTCGGTAGTTGCAGCACTCGGGCTTAGCAGTTGTGACGCTCAGGCTTAAGTTGCTCCGTGGCATGTAGAAGCCTCCTAGACCGGAGATCAAATGCATGTCCCCGACATTTGCAAGTAGATTCTCACCCATTGCACCATCAGGGAAGTAAGTCCCTGTAAAGTAGTTCTTTTTTTAACATTTTGAAGAATCTTTATACTGTTTTCTGTAATGGCTGTACCAGTTTTCATTCCCAACAATATTACCAAGTTTCCCTTCGGTACATATTCTTGCCACCCCTTGTTTAGTATCTTTAGTCTTTTTTCATAATATATATGCTGTTCTTGTATGCTAAAGAGTTAATTGTTCTCCAGATCAGTGCTTCTTAGCTTTTTCCCCCCAAGATATTAGTAGAAAAGGATATTTTCTTGGTACACTGGAAAGGAGAGGCTCACAGAAGGGTGAGTCTCTTATTGCTCAGGGTCTGCTGGCTGACCAAAGGCCAAAGAATCAATATTTGGGCAAACCTGTAATCTATATTTAAAACTGCCTTATAACATTGTGTGAAAAATCTCTGCTGTGAATAGTTTCAGATTTTTAGAATTGCAAGGCATCTTTGCTTTGAGATCCCTTATAATTAAATATCAAGACCACCAGGGAAACCCTCACTTTTGATTTTTTTTTAAAATCCTCAATTGAATGTTTGTTTTCTGTTTCTTTAACTTCTGCTCTTACCTTTATTATTTCCTTCTACTTTGTTTGGATTTGTTTATAAAACAACTGTAAGTTTTTGGGTTTTTATTTTTAATTTCTTGAGATGGATGCTTGGCTTATTAATTGCTTTTCTAGTATATTCATTTGAAGCTGTAAATTTTCCTCCTAAAAATGTCCTGCTTTTAGCTATATCCCACACTTTTTTGGATTTTTTTTTTTTTTTTTTTTTTTGGATTTGTTTGTTTTGGGGAAAATTCTCCAGGCAGTGACTGTAGCTCTTGTTACTTGCTGTTGCTGTTGCTCCTTCCCTCCTCTCCCCTCCCACCCCTCTTAAAGCTTTGTGAAGGTGTATGCAGTATTCATATATAATAAGCTGCATATCAGAAAATGTATAATTTGATACTTTTTGACCTGTGAATGCGAGGGTCATGAACATACCCATCACCCACACAGTGTTTCCTCATGCCCCTTTGTAATCCGTCTCTCTCCCTTTCCTTATCCCCAGGCAGCCACTGATCTGCCTCTACATTTTTTGATGTTCAGTTTTTATCATTCAGTGAAAAATATGTTCTAATTTTTGGCCTATGGAATTTTTATATGTACCTAGAGATTTTCTAGTTTAATTTACTGTATGATGTCTGTATGTGTGCTATGTGCTCAGTAAGACTTGCTTTATGGCCTAAGATATGGTCAACTTTTAAAATGCTTGTGTGTGCTTCGAAAGAGTATATAGCTGGGATTTCCTGGTGGTCCTGTGGTTAAGAATCTGCCTTTCAATGCAGGGAACTTGAGTTCTGTCCCTGGTCCAGGAACTAAGATCCCACTTGCTGCAGGGCAGCTAAGCCCAGGCACTGCAACTTTTGAGTTCCTTGTGCCACAACTGGAGAGCCCATGTGCTGCACCTATAGCGCCGTGCTGTTTGGAGCCCTCGAGCCACAACTAAAGAGAGAAGCCTCTATGCTGCAGCTAAGATCTGCCACGGCCAAAAATAAATATATGAAATTTAAAGATAAATTAGAAAAACTTGAAACAGTACAGCTGTTGGATGTAGTGTTTTATGTATGTCTTATAAAGTCAAGTTGGTTAGTTTTGTTTAAATCTTCATTTTTACCAATTTTTTCCTCCTGTTTGTTTTATGAATTATTGGTTAATGTTTGTATGCAATTTTTTCTCATTCTTTACCTTCACTCTTTTCAGATCTTTATGTTTTAGGTAAACAGCTCTTTTTACTTTTTTTTCCTTTTAAATTCCAGTCTGAAAATCTTTGTCTTCTAAAGCATTTAATCTGTTCACATTTAATGTAATTACTGTTATTTGGCTTTTTTTTATGTACCATTTTCTTAAGTATGTAATTTTAGAACAGTTAAATTTTTTTTTTTAATTTGTAGTTGTTTTTTGGATATGTGTCGTTACTCTGAGAATTAACACCCATCCCCGACTTTAAAAAAAAAGAACAGTGTTGGGACTTCCCTGGCGGTTCGGTTGTTATGACTCCAGGCTCCCACTGCAGGGGGCACAGGTTTGATTCCTGGTCAGGGGATTCCTGCATGCCACACTTTGCAGGTGGAAAAAAAATCCAGTATTAATTGATCATTTCACCCTTCTTGGTAGTACAAGTATCTTAGAGCACTTAATCTCCATTTATCGTCCTCTGATTTATATGGTATTATTGTGGTATAGTTTAATTTTCTTAAGTATATATTTAGCTAGTTACGTGTCTTTGAGTAATAAAGACATTGTCTTAACTGTTTTCATTTAATGTGTCTTGTCCTCCATGCCAGGCTTTATTTGGTTATTGGATGTTAAATTAGGAAAATTGTGTCATCAAAATAAGATGATGATTTTTTTTTCATCTAGGGAGGACTTTTGTTTACTTTATCTGGGAGTCACTAGTACTCAGTTATAATCTTTTTCCAGTATCAGGGCTTTAGATTTTTCTGAAGTCCAAGTGGTTTCCTGTGTGGACTACTTTTCTTTCTTAGTCACCTTTACTATAATGTTAGTAAAATTTGAGGTTCAGATCCAAAGGAGGAATTGGTTTACCTTGACCCCCACCCAGAAATCTTGACAGACCCTGAATTCCACTTTTTGTCCCAGGAGCCCACCAGACTCAGACTTGAAGGCTTGTATACCAGATCAGCAAGTGACTTTAGGACAAAAGTGGCCTGGCATAGAATAGCTTCCTATTTCTGGAATCCTATTTCTTTTTCATCTTGGCTTCCTTATCTTGTTTCTTTGTGATGCTTTTGAGATTTTTTTTCCCTCATTTAACTCTTTTAGTTTTAAGGGAGCTGGGTAAGTGAAGAGGAAAATTTCTTTACATACTACTGTATTTCTTGAAATAAAGTTTCTAATTGTTTTATACATACAGAAAACAGATCCAGAGATTTAAGTAGTACTATAATACCACATAATCAGTGGCAGAACCGGGTCTAGAATCCGTCTTTGTGTTACTCTGATACTTGCATTGCTGATAAGTCATTTTAACTAATTATGCAGCAGTCATTTTGGGTTTCATGTGTATTTGGTATATGGCTAATTCTCTTTAGAATTTTTAGATTGCTTAATAGGGTAGGATGATTGTTATATAAATCCATGTCAAAATATGGAACTTTGAATCTAGGTATTGCTTGAAGTACAACTGTGCATACAACAGAATGGCTTCTAAAACCACAGACATAATATGGTGGGTAGCTTGCCCCCTCCCCCAAAAAAAGCACCTCATCACATGTTTACTCTAGTACTGAACTATACAGGCTTATGAGGACTATATAGAACTACTTAGGCTAGGTTTCCTGTTACTTACATATAGCAGTGGCTTGGAGGAAATAACATTCTGAGTTCCACGTGGACAGCTTATAAAGAAACCTTGCAAGTACAGCTGAATTGGAGCTTCTACGTTGAGATTTTTAGATTTTACATTTGTTCAGTTCAATCACTCAGTTGTGTCTGACTCTTTGCGACCCCATGGACTGCAGCATGCCAGGCCTCCCTGTCCATCGCCAACTCCTGGAGTTTACCCAAACTCGTCTCCGTTGAGTCGGTGATGCTGTCCAACCATCTTATCCTCTGTCGTCCCCTTCTCCTCCTGCCCTCAGTCTTTCCCAGCATCAGGGTCTTTTCCAGTGAGTCAGCTCTTTGCATCAGGTGGCCAAAGTATTGGAGTTTCAGCTTCAATGTCAGTCCTTCCAATGAACACTTAGGACTGATTTCCTTTAGGATGGACTGGTTGGATGTCCTTGCAGTCCAAGGGACTCTCAAGAGTCTTATCCAACACCACAGTTCAAAGGCATCAATTCTTTGATGCTCAGTTTTCATCATAGTCCAACTCTCACATCTATACATGACTACTGGAAAAACCGTAGCTTTGACTAGATGGACCTTTGTTGGCAAAGTAATGTCTCTGCTTTTTAATACGCTGTCTAGATTGATCATAGCTTTTCTTCCAAGGAGCAAGTGCCTTTTGATTTCATGGCTGCAGTCATTATCTGCAGTGATTTTGGAGCTCCAAAAATAAAGTCTGTCACTGTTTCCACTGTTTCCCCATCTATTTCCCATGAAGTGATGGGACCAGATGCTGTGATCTTCGTTTTCTGAATGTTGAGCTTTAAGCCAACTTTTTCACTCTCCTCTTTCACTTTCATCAAGAGGCTCTTTAGTTCTTCACCTTCTGCCATAAGGGTGGTGTCATCTGCATATCTGAGGTGATTGATATTTCTCCCGACAATCTTGATTCCAGCTTGTGCTTCATCCAGCCCAGCATTTCTCATGATGTACTCTGCATAGAAGTTAAATAAGCAGGGTGACAATATACAGCCTTGACACACTCCTTTTACTATTTGGAACCAGTCTGTTGTTCCATGTCCAGTTCTAACTGATGCTTCCTGACTTGCATACAGATTTCTCAAGAGGCAGGACAAGTGGTCTGGTATTCCCAACACTTGAAGAATTTTCCACAGTTTATTGTGATCCACAGAGTCAAAGGCTTTGGCATAGTCAAAAAAGCAGAAATAGATGTTTTTCTGGAACTTTGTATGTTAATATAATATGAAGGCAGAATCCATTATGGATTTCATAGATGATGTTAAGCACTGACAACTTTGGCTGATTTTATATAATTTTTTCCATTTCAGTCTTTTAAAAAATGTGGTCTCTTGAGTGTACCACCTTGTAGTTCTCTCTTTATACTTCCTTTTCTGTGATTAAAAATTTCATTATGTTTAAACAAATGGGGAAGGCCAGTTAGTTCTTGGCTCATTAGTTTCATGGCTCAACTAATGATTACCTTTCAACCCAAGGTTATCATGCTCAAGTATTAATATAGGAAGACTTTTTGAATGCAGAGAGAGAGACAGAATATATATGTGTATGTAGAAGAGTAACATTAAAAAGTTAGACAAAGTAAGGAAGAAGAGGTGTTGTTCTAAACTTAAAACTTAACTGCTTCTGGTGAATTTTACTGGTGAAGTACCAACTTTAGTTAATTGTGACATGAGTTTGGGAAAACCCTGGAAATTGGTGATGGACAGGGAGACCTGGTATGCTGTGATTCATGGGGTTGCAAAGAGTTGGACATGACTGAGCAACTGAACTGAACTAAGACTTCCTTCTTAATATAAATGTGGCGTCTTCTGAGAAACTGATCTATACTTTGGAGCTTGTTGTAAATCAGTACATAAAGAGCTTCCTCTTTTTTATGATTTAATGGAATGAATTTATAATAAATCATTAAGAACCCATACTGCAATGAGTAGTAGTATACATATCTCACATCATTTTACATGTGTGAATAGGTCTCTAGAATAAATTCCTGGAAGGCAGTTGCTGGGTCAGGAGGTATATTCATAATTTTGCTTGATATTGTCAAATTTATAGAGATCATGTTGTCAGATTTACTTTATAGAGATTGTATCAACATCTACCAGCTTGTTAGTCAAACAGCATGCTTATTAGCAGCTTATCTTCTCAAATTTTTTGATCTTTTGTTAATCTGATGGTAAAAAATTTGTTACTTTGCACTGCTTTTACTTTGCATTTCTTTATATTGTAAAGTTAAAAATCTTTTCATGTATTTAAAAAGAAAATTGGGAGATATCAGTGAACATTTCATGCAAGGATGGACACAATAAAGGACAGAAACATTTGGGACATAACAGAGGCAGAAGAGATTAAGAAAAGGTGGTGAGAATACACAGAAAAACTATGCAGAAAAGGTCTTAATGATCTGGATAACCACAGTGGGGTGGTCACTTCATACTCCAGCCTGACATCCTGGAGTATGAAGTCAAGTGGGCCTTAGGAAACACTACTATGAACAAAGGTAGTGGAGATGATGAAATTCCAGTTGAGCTATGTAAAATCCTAAAAGATGATACTGTTCAAGTGCTGCACTCAGTATGCCAGCGAATATGGATAACTCACCAGTGGCTACAGGACTGGAAAAGGTCAATTTTCATTCCAGTCCCAGAAGGGCAATGCCAGAGGATGTTCAGACTATGGTACAATTGTGCTCATTTCACATGGCAGCAAAGTTATGCTCAAAATCCTTCAAGCTGGGCTTCAGCAATATGTGAACCCAGAACTTCCAGATGTACAAGCTAAGTTTAGAAAAGGCAGAGGAACCAGAGATCAAATTGCCAATATTCATTGGATCTTAGAGAAAGCGAGGGAGTTCCAGAGAAACATCTGCTTCATTGACTATACTAAAGCCTTTGACGGTGTGAAAGTGTTAAGTCGCTCTGCTGCTGCTGCTAAGTCGCTTCAGTCGTGCCCGACTCTGTGCAACCCCATAGATGGCAGCCTACTAGGCTCCTCTGTCCCTGGGATTCTCCAGGCAAGAATACTGGAGTGGGTTGCCATTTCCTTCTCCAATGCATGAAAGTGAAAAGTGAAAGTAAAGTTGCTCAGTCGTGCCCGACTCTTAGCGACCCCATGGACTGCAGCCTACCAGGCTCCTCCGTCCATGGGATTTTCCAGGCAAGAGTACTGGAGTGGGTTGCCATTGCCTTCTCCGTTAAGTCGCACAGTCGTATCTAACTCTTTGCAACCCTAGGGATGAGGTTCCTCTGTCCATGGGATTCTCCAGGCAAGAATACTGGAGTGGGTTGCAGATAACAAACTGGAAAATTCTTAAAGAGATGAGAATGCCAGACCACCTTACCTGTTTCCTGAAAAATCTGTATGCAGGTCAAGAAACAACAGAACCAGACATGGAACAACAGACTGGTTCAAAATTGGGAAAGGAGTACGTCAAGGCTGCATATTGTCACCCTGCTTATTTAACTTATATGCAGAGTACCTCATGCAAAATGCCATGCTGGATGAATCACGAGTTTAAATCAAGATTTTGGGGAAAATATCAACAACCTCAGATATGCAGATGACATCACTCTTAAAGGCAGAAACTGAGGAAGGACTAAAGAGCCTCTTGATGAAGGTGAAAGAGGTGAGTGAAAAAGCTGGCTTGAAACTCAGTATTC
The DNA here is from genome assembly GCF_023091745.1 of Budorcas taxicolor. Lineage (NCBI taxonomy): Eukaryota > Metazoa > Chordata > Mammalia > Artiodactyla > Bovidae > Budorcas > Budorcas taxicolor. The sequence continues at coordinate 38,595,567 of NC_068928.1, read as the reverse complement.
AGAAAACTTAAGATCATGGCATCTGGTCCCATCACTTCATGGCAAATAGAATGGGGAAAATTGGAAGCTGTGACAGATTTTATTTTCTTGGGCTCGAAAATCACTGCAGGCAGTGACTGCAGCCATGAAATTAAAAGACACTTGCTCTTTGGAAGGAAAGCTGTGACCAACTTAGATAGCACATTAAAAAGCAGAGACATTCCTTTGCCAACAAAGGTCTGTATAGTCAAAGGTATGGTTTTTCCAAAAGTCATATATGGATGAGAGAGTTAGATCATAAAGAAGGCTGAATGCTGAAGAATTGATGCTTTCAAATTGTGGTGCTGGAGAAGACTCTTGAGAGTCCCCCGGACAGCAAGGAGATGAAACCAGTCAATCCTAAAGGAAATCAACCCCGAATATTCATTGGAAGTACTGATGCTAAAGCTGAAGCTCCAATACTTAGGTCACCTCATGCAAAGAGCCAACTTACTGGAACTGATGGACAGCAAAGAGTGACTAATCACCAAGCACATGGTGGTTCTATTTTTAGTCTTTTGAGGTACTTGCATACTGTTTTCCACAGTGGCTGCACCAACTTACATTCCCACCAACAGTATACAAGGGCTTCCTTTTCTCTACATCCTCACCAGCATTTATCATTTGTAGATTTTTTGATGATAACCATTCTGTTATAGATGTGAAGTGAAAATCTCATTGTTATTTTGATTTGCATTTCTCAAATAATTAATGATGTTGAGTACCTTTTCATGTGTTTAAACACATATTTAGAAAAGCTTTCTCTAGCCAGAGATTATTTTTTTATCAGTATTATTAATAGTTCCTGCTTTTACATATAAATCTTTGTTCCATCTGGAATTTTCCTCTTAGGTATAAGATATGATTACAGCTTAAATTTTTGCTCTGACACTATTTATGGAATATCCATCTTTTTCCCCATATCCAAATGGTACCTTTATCATATACTAAATATATATATATTTGATTCTGCTTCTTACTTTTGAATATGTTCTGTATTCCTGAGTTTATTTCCATGCTTGCTATAATTACTATAACTCTGTAATCTGTTCTGCTATCTGGTGGAACAAGCCGCCTCATTGCACTTTTTTGAATTCACTGTATGTGTGTATGTGCCCATCACTCAGTTGTGTCTGACTCTTTGTGACCCTATGGACAGTACCCTGCCGGGCTCCTGTGTCCATCTATCTTGCCTGTATCCTGGCAAGAATACTGGAGTGGGTTGCCGTTTCTGCCTCCAGGGGGATCTTCCTGACCCAGGGATCGAACCACGTCTCCTGCATTGGCAGGCGAATTCTTACCTCTGAGCTACCTGGGAAGACCCTGAATTCACTGAGTTTCTCTTATTTATTTTTGCATATGGACATTGGAGTCCAATTGCATAATTATAAAATGAAAAAAATCCTGTTGGTGTTTTTATTGAGATCATATGGTACGTAACTTCAGAAAATTAACAACATTGTTATATCCCTAACTAAGAATATTATTTACCTTTCTCTTTCTCTTCTATGTCTGTAAGTAGTGTTTAAATTTTTCTTCATAAAGGTTTTACTTTTCTGTGGAGCGAATTCCTTTTGTCATTGAAATCTGTTTTACTGAATTGGTTTAGTTGTGTTTAAAACTGTAAGAAATGTTTTGGGGTTAGGGTAGATGATATTCTTCTCTCTCTCTTTTTTTAATTTGGCTGCATTAGGTCTTAGTTGAGGCTTGAGGGGTCTTTTCCTTGCAGTGCTCAGCCTTTCCGCTTGTGGCATATGGGCTCTGTGGCTGTGGTGCATGGGCTCTGGAGGATGCAGGCTCAGTAGCTGCTGTGCATTCAGGGTTAGTTGCTCTGCAACACTTGGGATCTTAGTTTCCTGACCAGGGATCCAACCCGAATCCCCAGCAGTGCACAGCAGATTCTTAACTGGACTGGACCACCAGCGAAGTCTTGGTATCTGTCTGGTTTTGTATGACCCCTTCTAGAAATTTTTGAACTTTTTATTGTGACAATTATCATTACCTCAAAAATGTGCATATAACAGTTTTATAGCTTAGTACTAAACCTCATAAACCTCTCACATGCCCCCTTCTGATCACATCCTGTCCTTCCTGGAAGAGATTACCTTACTTTTGAGGTAATAATTGTCTTAATTTGCTTTTTAGTGACAATTTAAGTGCGCATCCCTGAACAATAGTGCTTCATTTACCCTTTTTTGTATTTTATAAAAGTGGGATCATAGTAAATGCTGTGTGGTTTCTTTCACTTGAGGTATTAAGTTTTAAAGGTTTATCCTCATTATTTTGTGTAGCTTGAGTTTTTTTCTCTTTTTATCACTGCCGTGTATTCTATTATAGAAATATACCAAATATTTTTATCCATTCTCCCATTGGTGGACATTGATGAACATTTGGATTGTGTCAGTTTAGGGTTACTGTGCACAATGGTGTTCTTACTTACTGTTCAGCTTGATGCACATAAGCCCACTTTTCCATAAAGTATGTGCCTAGGAGTGGAGTTGCTCAGTTATAGTGTATACGCATCTTTGGGTTATAGCAGTTATATTACTTTCACAAGTGTGTTCCAGTTATGCTGTGTTCTCGTTAACACTTGTTATTTTCAGACTTCTTGCTGTTAGCTAACTTGGTGAGTATTTGATGGAGGTTTTAATTTTTATTTTCTGATTTTAATGAGGTTGGTTACCTTTTATATGTATATTGGACAAATTTATTTCCTCTATTGTGATGTATCTGTTAAAGTTTTTTTGCCCATTGTTTTATTGAGCTTTGTGTCTTTTTCTTAGAATTTAAAAGAATTCTTTTTATGTTCTGGATATAAGTTCTTTGCCACTTACATGTTACAAATATCTTCTGCATCTTCACTTTCTTAATGATGCCTCTTAATGTACAGAAGTTCTTAATTCTCATAGGGTCAAATTTATCATTGTTTCCATTTATATTTATTTTTAATTGATTGATGATTGCTTTACAATATTGGTTTGATTTCTGTCATACATCAACATGAATTAACCATAGGTGTACATATGTTCCCTCCCTCTTGAATCTCCCTCCAACCTCCCACCCTTTCCTACTTCTCTAACTTATTATATAGAGCTTCCCTGGTGGCTCAGATGGTAAAGAATCTGCCTGCAGTGCGGGAGACTTGGGTTTGATCTCTGGGTTGGGAAGATCCCCTGGAGGAGGTCATGGCAACCCACTCCAGTGTTCTTGCCTGGAGAATCACCGTGGACAGGGAGGCCTGGTGGACTACAGTCCATGGGGTTTCAAAGAGTCAGACACAACTGAGCAACTAAGCACAGCATAGCACAGCTTATTACAGAGCTTTGTTTTCCTTTATTGCTCTTTTGTTCTTAAATTTCCCCCTTATTGCAACATCATGAAGGTATCTTCCTGTATTATCTTCTAAAAATTTCATTGTTTTGACTTTCATAATCTACTTCTTGGTCTTCCCTGGTAGCTCAGCTGGTAACGAATCCACTTGCGATGCAGGAGACCCCGGTTTGACTCCTGGGTCATGAAGTTCCCCTGGAAAAGGAATAGGATACCCACTCCAGTATTCTTGGGCTTCCCTGGTGGCTCAGATGGTAAAGAATCTGCCTGCAATGCAGGAGACCTGGGTTTCAAATCCTGAAAGATGATGCTATTAAAGTGCTGTACTCAATATGCCAACAAATTTGGAAAACTCAGCAGTGGCCACAGGACTGCATAAGGTCAATTTGCATTCCAGTCCCAAAGAAAGGCAATGCCAAAGAATATTCAAGCTACTGCACAATCCCACTCATTTCACATGCTAGCAAAGTAATGCTCAAAATTCTCCAAGTTAGGCTTCAAAAGTATGTGAACTGAGAACTTCCAGATGTTCAAGCTGGATTCAGAAAAGGCAGAGGAGCTAGAGATCAGATTACCAACATCCGTTGGGTTGTAGAAAAACCAAGAGAATTCCAGAAAAACATCTGCTTCATTGACTACACCAAAGCCTTTGACTGTGTGGATCACAACAAACTGTGGAAAATTCTGAAAGAGCTGGGAATACCAGACCATCTTACCTGCCTCCTGAGAAACCTGTATGTAGGTCAAGAAGCAACAGCTAGAACGGGAAATGGAACAACAGACTGGTTCCAAATTGGTAAAGGAGTATGTCAAGGCTGTGTATTGTCACCCTGCTTATTTAACTTAAATGCAGAGTTCATAATGGAAAATGCCGGGCTGGATGAAGCACAAGCTGGAATCAAGATTGCTGGGAGAAATATCAGTAACCTCAGATATGCAGATGACACCACCCTAACGGTAGAAAGCAAAGAGGAACTAAAGAGCCTCTTGATGAAGGTGAAACAGGAGAGTGAAAAAGTTGGCTTAAAACCCAGCATCAAAAACCTAAGATCATGGCATCCGGTCCTGTCATTTCATGGCAAATAGATGGGGAAACAATGGAAACAGTGACAGACTATTTTCTTGGGCTCCAAAATCACTGCAAATGGTGACTGCAGCCATGAAATTAAGATGCGTGCTCCTTGGAAGAAAAGCTGTGACAAACCTCGACAGCTTATCAAAAAGCAGAGACCTTACTTTGACAACAAAGATCCATCTAATCATGGTTTTTCCAGTAGTCATGTATGGATGTGAAAGTTGGACCGTAAAGAAGGCTGAGAGTCGAAGAATTTATGCTTTTGAACTGTGGTGTTGGAGAAAACCCTTGAATGTCTCTTGGACTGCTCGGAGATAAAACCAGTCAATCTTAAAGGAAATCAACCCTGAATATTCATTGGAAGGACTGATGCTGAAGCTTCAGCTTCAGTACTTTAGCCACCTGATGCAAAGAGCCGACTCATTAGAAAAGACCCTGATGCAGGGAAAGATTCAAGACAGGAGAAGGGGACAGCAGAGAATGAGATGGTTGGATGGTATCACTGACTCAATGGACATGCATGTGTTTGAGCAAGCTCTGGGAGTTGCTGAGGGACAGGGAAGCCTGGCATGCTGCAGTCAGTGGGGTTGCAAGGAGTCAGACATGACTGAGCGACTGAAAAATAATCTACTTTGTAGGTGCAGTATGAATCCAGATCCCAAAGCTTGGCTTTTACTCCTTAATGCAAATTCTGTTGTCTCAGTACTGCTTATGAGAACATGATCCTTTCCCCACTGCTCTGCAGTGTTCCATTTAGTAGATGACATGGAGGAAATGATATGTTTAGTATCTGTTGATTAAGTTCTTGGTCAACCTTCTGTGGATTTAGTACTACTTTAAAATCGAATTTATGTGACTACTGGTATTATTTAAATTTGAAAAAAAAAATGTGAGCCACTTTAGCATCTAAACAATTTTTTCTTTTGGCTGGACCTCATGGCATATGGGATCTTAGTTCCCCTACCAGGGATTGAAACGTGCACCCTACATTGGAAGCATGGAGTCTTAATCACTGGATTGCCAGGGAAGTCCCCAGATAATGTTTTATGTTTACATTGTCCGTGCAATAAAGAGATCAGATAACCAGTGAGACCAGCATGAAGCCTGTGCTTAATAGGAGGGAAACTATTTATTCTTTATTTTTTATATTTAATGCTTTACTGTTTAATATTTAGGTAGTATGGTACAGATGAAATAAAAGATTAAATTGAAATACAGGATTGTAAGTGCATATGGATATATTTAGAAATTTTCAGTTAGGAGAAACTCTGACCTAGATTTTTTTAATAGGGAAAATAGGAGTTACCTTATAATTCCTCATTGTGTTACTCATTGTTAATACAAATTGGCCTTAACAGCTATAGGTTCCCTCATAGGGGTAGGTGCTTACTAAATAAAAAAGCATTGTATCCCTCTTGAGGCATACTGTGGCAGAGAGAGCACCAGAATTAACATATTAAATGATAAAATGAGAAAGGCCAGCAAAAAGGGAAAATTACAATGAAGTAATTTTTAATTTTAATATTTTTAATTGGAGGATAATTGTTTTACAGTATTGTGTTTCAGCTGTACAACAACGTGAATTCACTATAAGAATATAGATATCCCCTCCCGCTGGAGCATCCTTCCCACCACCCCTCTATCCTACCCCTCTATGTCATTACAGAACACCCAGCTGAGCTCCCTATGTTACACAGCAGCTTCCCATGAGCTATCTATTTTACACATGGTAGAGTGTGTGTGTGTGTATCAGTGCTACTCTCTCAGTTCGTCCCACCTTCTCTTTCCCTCTTCTCCCCCCAACCCCCCTGCCAGCCTGCTGTGTCCACAGATCAGTTCTCTGTTCTGTTCTCTATGTCTCTACTTTGTCTTTACTTCTCTATGTCTGCATCTCTATTCCTGCCCTGCAGATAGGTTCATAAGTAAAGTAGATTTATGAAGGGGCCTGAGGATCCTGGTATTCTTTGTGGAAGTGAGCAGAGTAATTTAAAGGAAAGGTACTGGACCAGATAGCATACCTACACAAATATCAAACAGAAAACAAACTCTATTCTAGAAGAACTCACATGAGAAAGGTTCTCAAATTTTGTCAGAGACTAAGTGGTGATTGGTCAGTTTTCATTCCGATCCCTAAGAAAGGCAGTGCCAAAGAAGGCTCAAACTACTGCACAGTTGCACTCATCTCACACGCTAGTAAAGCAATGCTCAAAAGTCTCCAAGCCAGGCTTCAGCAATACGTGAACTGTGTACTTCTAGACGTTCAAGCTGGTTTTAGAAAAGGCAGAGGAACCAGAGATCAAATTACCAACATCCACTGGATCATTGAAAAAGCAAGAGAGGTCCAGGAAAACATCTATTTCTGCTTTATTGACTATGCCAAAGCCTTTGACTGTGTGGATCACAACAAACTGTGGAAAATTCTGAAAGAGATGGGAATACCAGACCACCTGACCTGCCTCTTGAGAAACCTATATGCAGGTCAGGAAGCAACAGTTAGAACTGGACATGGAACAACAGACTGGTTCCAAATAGGAAAAGGAGTACATCAAGGGTGTATATTTAACAGCCTGTCACCCTGCTTATTTAACTTCTATGAGGAGTACATCATGAGAAACGCTGGGCTGGAAGAAGCACAAGCTGGAATCAGGATTGCCAGGAGAAGTATCAATCACCTCAGATATGCAGATGACACCACCCTTATGGCAGAAAGTGAAGAGGAACTCAAAAGCCTGTTGATGAAAGTGAAAGAAGAGAGTGAAAAAGTTGGCTTAAAGCTCAACATTCAGAAAACGAAGATCATGGCATCTGGTCTCATCACCTCATGGCAAATAGATGGGGAAACAGTGGAAACAGTGTCAGACTTTATTTTTTGGAGCTCCAGAATCACTGCAGATGGTGACTGCAGCCATGGAATTAAAAGACGCTTACTCCTTGGAAGGAAAGTTATGACCAACGTAGATAGCATATTGAAAAGCAGAGACATTACTTTGCCGACTAAGGTTCGTCTAGTCAAGGCTATGGTTTTTCCTATGGTCATGTATGGACGTGAGAGTTGGACTGTGAAGAAAGCTGAGTGACGAAGAATTGATGCTTTTGAACTGTGGTGTTGGAGAAGACTCTTGAGAGTCCCTTGGAGTGCAAGGAGATCCAACCAGTTCATCCTAAAGGAGATTAGTCCTGGGTGTTCATTGGAAGGACTGATGCTAAAGCTGGAACTCCAGTACTTTGGCCACCTCATGCAAAGAGCTGACTCATTGTAAAAGACCCTGATGCTGGGAGGGATTGGGGGCAGAAGGAGAAGGGGACGACAGAGGATGAGATGGCTGGATGGCATCATGGACTCGATAGTCTTGAGTCTGAGTGAACTCCGGGAGTTGGTGATGGACAGGGAGGCCTGGCTTGCTGCGGTTCATGGAGTCGCAGAGAGCCGGACACGACTGAGCGACTGAACTGAGCTGAAGTGGTATAGTGATTAAGAGCGTCTGCCTTCTTTTCATTATAGTGAAAGTTTTTTGCACTGTTAGACTGTGCAAACAAGATGAGCCACTTCCCCTTTCGTGTTCTCTAAGAATGACTGTGATTTTTGCATTATGATTGACCAGAGTCCTAAAGATATAGGCAAGAGTGCCTCCTCCTTAATAAGCTATACTTGGAAAGCCCAAAATGAGAACACATATTCATTAGATTTGTTTGATAAATGGGCATGCTATACAAATTTGATCAGGATCTCAAAAGGAGTATCTTTCAAAAGATTTTAGCATTACAAAATTTTTCATAATATGTTCACATGATACCAAATTCAAAAGTTACACAGTACTAAGTAAGCCTGCTTTCCCCCTGTCCAGCCTTCAACCTCTCCTGCCTAGAGACAAGTTATCAAGTTTGTATGTATCCTCCCTCAGATGTTCTAAGCATTTATAGACATATATGTTCATGTGTGTCTGTATATCTGTATCTACATACATATTGTGTGTGTGCTCATAAATGATAGCATATTGTGTACATAGTTCTGAAATTCTTTTTACTTCTAAGTCAAAATTATATCTTAAATTATATTTTAACTTTGTAGGTATATATTGTCATGAATAACCTTTTTTAGTCAAAGTGAATATTGTTAGTAGTTTTGAGTGTTAAGATTTTTTTGTTATGGTTTTATACATGCTATGCTTATATTCATGTTTTGCTTCTGTTTATTTGATTACTAAAATACATACTCAACACTTGCATGCTTATACCCAAATATGTGTGTTTATATCCACATATTTCAAAATGCCAATTATATTTAGTTTTTTTCTGAAATGTAGTGCTCTATTGTAAGTAATTTCAGCAAGAGTCCTTATTTATACAGGTATAATGAATTAGTGGACTTTCCTGGTGGCAGTAAAGAATCCTTCTGCCAAATAGGAGACACAGGTTTGATCCCTGGGTCTGGAAGACCCCCTGGAAAACAAGGTGGCAACCACTTCAGTATTCTTGCCTGAGAAATCCAATGGAGTCGGGTGGGCTACAGTCCATGGGGTTGCAGAGTCAGATATGACTTAGGGGCTCAACAGCAACAATGAATTAGTTGTAGTTAACGAAGAATTGTTACATATATTATGATCTAGAAAAAGAGTGTTCATTTTTTTGATGGTCATAACCAGACACTATGCTAAGCACTTTGCATAGAGTGCATTATATATAATCTTCAAATAACTAAGGAATTGGTGATGATTTTAATTTTATAGATATGACAGTGAGGGCTCAGATTTGAATAACCACATATGCCTGGTTATAAGATTACTGTTCTCACATTTAAAATATTTTTTTAAAGATTTTTTGTCAAGCTTAAGTTTGGTTAAGCTTCAGTTCAGTTCAGTCGCTCAGTCATTTCAGTTCAATTCAGTCGCTTAGTCATGTTTGACTCTTTGTGACGCCATGGACTGCAGCATGCCAGGCCTCCCTCTCCATCACCAACTCCCAGAGTTTATGCAGACTCATGTCCATTGAGTCGGTGATGCCATCCGACCATCTCATCCTCTGTCGTCCCCTTCTTCTCCGACCTTCAGTCTTTCCTAACATCAGGGTCTTTTCCAATGAGTCAGCTCTTCGCATCAGGTGGCCAAAGTATTGGAGTTTCAGCTTCAACGTCAGTCCTTCCAGTGAACATTCAGGACTGATTTCCTTTAGGATGAGCTGGTTGGATGTCTTTGCAGTTCAAGGGACTCAAGAGTCTTCTGCAACACCACAGTTCTAAAGCATCAATTCTTCACCCCTAGTTTTCTTTATAGTCCAACTCTCACATCCATACATGACCACTGGAAAAACCATAGCTTTAACTAGATGGACCTTTGTTGGCAAAGTAATGTCTCTTCTTTTTAATATTTTGTCTAGGTGGGCCATAACTTTCCTGCCAAGGAGTAAGCATCTTTCAATTTCATGGCTGCAGTCACCATCTGCAGTGATTTTAGAGACCAAAAAAATTAAATCTGTCACTGTTTCCACTGTTTCCCCATCTATTTCCCATGAAGTGATGGGACCGGATGCCATGATCTTCGTTTTCTGAATGTCGAGCTTTAAGCCAACTTTTTCATTCCCCTCTTTCACTTTCATCAAGAGGCTCTTTAGTTTCTTCTTCACTTTCTGCCATAAGGGTGGTGTCATCTGCATATCTGAGGTTATTGATGTTTCTCCCAGCAGTCTTGATTCCAACTTGGGCTTCATCCAGCCCAGCGTTTCGCATGATGTACTCTGCATGTAAGTTAAATAAGCAGGGTGACAGTATACAGCCTTGACATTCTCCTTGTCCAACTCTTTGCAAGCCCATGGACTGCAGAACGCTAGGCTTCCCTGTCCATCACGACTCCCGGAGCTTCCTCTAACTCATGTCCATCGAGTCGGTGATTCCATCCAACCATCTCATCCTCTGTCATCCCCATCTCCTGCCTTCAGTCTTTCCCAGCATCAAGGTCTTCTCCTGAGTCTGTTTTTCACATCATGTAACCAAAGTATTGGCGTTTCAGCTTCAGCGTCAGTCCTTCCAATGAATATTCAGGACTGATTTTTTTTTTTTACAATTGACTGGTTTGATCTCATTGCAGTCCAAGGGACTCTCAGGAGTCTTCTCCAACACCACAATTCAAAAACACCAGTTCTTCAGTGCTCAGCTTTCTTTATAGTCCAACTCTCACATCCATACATAACTACTGGAAAAACCATAGCTTTGACTAGATGGACCTTTGTTGGCAAAGTAATGTCTCTGCTTTTTAATATGCTGTCTAGGTTCATCATAGCTTTTCTTCCGCGGAGCAAGTGTCTTAATTTCATGGCTGCAGTCACCATTTGCAGTGATTTTGGAGCCCAAGATAATAGTCTGTCACTGTTACCATTGTTTCCCCATCCATTTGCCATGAAATGGTGGGACTGGATGCCATGATCTTAGTTTTTGAATGTTGAGTTTTAAGCCAACTTTTTCACTTTCCTGTTTGACCTCATCAGGAGACTCTTTAGTTCTTCTTTGCTTTCTGCCGTAAGAGTGGTGTCATCTGCGTATCTGAGGTTATTGATTCTGTTTATACGTGATGTAGGTAACTGTCTACTTATAATGCTCAATTTACATATATACAATTTAAATTATAACTATATTAATGTAAACATTAATTTGGTAATATTGCCTTTTCTCTACTTTATTGAAGCATATTTATTGAGACTTTTCATGTATCTTTAGTATATTAATGGCTTTCCACACTTTGAACAATCTAATTGTTCCAGAGCAAATACTATCTTCTAAGGCCTTTTTGAATTACTGTATTATGTTTTAATTGAAAATTTTCTCTCTAGCCATAAATCCCCATTCATATGTTATTAGTAAAGGTATTTTTTATTAATATATTTTATATGGGTACTGAGCTATCAGTGCAAAGAAATAGAGGAAAACTAGAGATCTAGAGATCTCTTCAAGAAAATTAGAGATACCAAGGGAACATTTCATGCAAAGATGGGCTCGATAAAGGACAGAAATGGTCTGGACCTAACAGAAGCAAAAGATATTAAGAAGAGGTGGCAAGAATACACGGAAGAACTATACAAAAAAGATCTTCACAACCCAGATAGTCATGATGATGTGATCACTAATCTAGAGCCAGACATCTTGGAATGTGAAGTCAAGTGGGCCTTAGAAAGCATCACTATGAACAAAGCTAGTGGAGGTGATGGAATTCCAGTTGAGCTGTTTCAAATCCTGAGAGATGATGCTGTGAAAGTGCTGCACTCAATATGCCAGCAAATTTGGAAAACTCAGCAGTGGCCACAGGACTGGAAAAGGTCGTTTTCATTCCAATCCTAAAGAAAGGCAATGCCAAAGAATGCTCAAACTACCGCACAATTGCACTCATCTCACATGCTAGTAAAGTAATGCTCAAAATTCTCCAAGCCAGACTTCAGCAATACGTGAACCGTGAACTGCCTGATGTTCAAGCTGGTTTTAGAAAAGGCAGAGGAACCAGAGATCAAATTGCTGACATCCGCTGGATCATGGAAAAAGCAAGAGAGGTCCAGAAAAACATCTATTTCTGCTTTATTGACTATGCCAAAGCCTTTGACTGTGTGGATCACAATAAACTGTGGAAAATTCTGAAAGAGATGGGAATACCAGACCACCTGACCTGCCTCTTGAGAAACCTGTATGCAGGTCAGGAAGCGACAGTTAGAACTGGACATGGAACAACAGGCTGGTTCCAAATAGGAAAAGGAGTACGTCAAGGCTGTATATTGTCACCCTGCTTATTTAACTTCTGTGCAGAGTACTTCATGAGAAACGCTGGGCTGGAAGAAACACAAGCTGGAATCAAGATTGCCAGGAGAAATATCAATAACCTCAGATATGCAGATGACACTACCCTTATGGCAGAAAGTGAAGAGGAACTCAAAAGCCTCTTGATGAAAGTGAAAGAGGAGAGCGAAAAAGTAGGCCTAAAGCTCAACATTCAGAAAACGAAGATCATGGCATCTGGTCTCATCACTTCATGGCAAATAGATGGGGAAACAGTGGAAATAGTGTCAGACTTTATTTTGGGGGGCTCCAGAATCACTGCAGATGGTGACTGCAGCCATGGAATTAAAAGACGCTTACTCCTTGGAAGGAAAGTTATGACCAACCTAGATAGCATATTCAAAAGCAGAGATATTACTTTGCCGACTAAGGTCCGTCTAATCAAGGCTATGGTTTTTCCAGTAGTCATGTATGGATGTGAGAGTTGGACTGTGAAGAAGGCTGAGCGCCGAAGAATTGATGCTTTTGAACTGTGGTGTTGGAGAAGACTCTTGAGAGTCCCTTGGACTGCAAGGAGATCCAACCAATCCATTCTGAAGGAGATCAGCCCTGGGATTTCTTTGGAAGGAATGATGCTAAAGCTGAAACTCCAGTACTTTGGCCACCTCATGAGAAGAGTTGACTCATTGGAAAAGACTCTGATGCTGGGAGGGATTGGGGGCAGGAGGAAAAGGGGACGACCAAGGATGACATGGCTGGATGGCATCACGGACTCGATGGACGTGAGTCTGAGTGAAGTCCGGGAGATGGTGATGAACAGGGAGGCCTGGCATGCTGCTATTCATGGGGTCGCAAAGAGTCGGATATGACTTAGCGACTGAACTGAACTGAACTGATTGATTATCTTCATGATGTAATCCCTTAAAATGTTGTTTTTGAAGTGACCTATTCATTCTGCTAATGATTACTAAACCTACTGTGTGCCAGAAACCATTCTAGCATTGGAGGTAGAGTGGTGGACAAAACTAGGAGTCAGCCTTCCAGATATATGTATTCAGTTTGGGAAGATAAATAACAAATATGTAATGTAATGAGTATAGTGATAAGTAATCAGAAAGCACAGGAACAGAATATAGAAGGAAGCCTGTTGTTTAAGGTGATGGAACAGATTTCTAAAGAAATGATTTGAGCAGAGACCTGAATGACATAAAATGTATAGGTAGCTGGATAAAGAATTTTTCATGAAGTTGCAGAAACTCTGAGGTTAGAGAATGCTTGCAGTCTTTGAGGAACAACAGTGAGGCATCAATGGCAAAATATGAGTTCTAGTTATTACTCCACATCTACAATAGCATTTAGTTATATTTTTGATGTGCACAGCATTGTATTTCTACTTCTGTATGCCCTTATAGTGTGCTTACCACCAGATCGTTCCAGTATCTTTAGTTGTGGCATGCAGACTTAGTTGCATCATGTGGGATCTAGTTCCCAACCAGGGGTCGAACTTGGGCCTCCTGCATCGGGTGCATGTTGCCTTCACCACTGGATCGCCAGGGAAGTCCCTAATTACTTCATATATATATATAAAATCTCAGTGGTATCATATGGTATGTGTCCTTTCTCTATCTGACTTATTTTACTTAGCACAATAGCCTCAAGGTCCATCTATGCAGTCGCAGATGATAAGATTTCATCTTTTTATGGCTGGGTAATATGCTATTTTATATATAGCCCACATCTTAATTCATTCATCAGTGGGTGGATCCTTAGGTTGTTTCCACGCCTTTGCTATTGTAAATGTGATGAACATAGGGATGCATATATCTTTTTGAATTTGTGTTTTTGTATTCATTGGATGAATACCAGAAGTAGGATAGCTGGATCATATGGTAGTTCTATTCTTAAATTTTTGAGGAATATCCATACTGTCTTCCATAGTGGTTATACTAGTTTACATTCCCACCAACAGTGTATGAAAGTTCCCTTTTCTGTAGATCCTTGCCAACATTTGTTACCTTTTAAAAAATTTTTATTTATTTTAACTGGAGGATAATTACTTTACAATATTGTGATGGCTTTTGCCATACATCAGGGCTTCTTTGTTGCTCAGCTGGTAAAGAATCTGCCTGCAATGTGGGAGACCTGGGTTCAGTCCCTGGGTTGGGAAGATCCCCTGGAGAAGGAAAAGGCTACCCACTCCAGTATTCTGGCCTGGAGAGTTCCATGGACTGTGTAGTCCATGGGGTCACAAAGAGTCGGACACAGTTGAGCGACTTTCACTTTCACTTTTGCCATACATCAGCATGAATCGGCCATAGGTATACATGTGTCCCCCTCATCCTGAACCCACCCATCCTGAACGCCACCTCCCTCCCCACCCCATCACTCCATGTTGTCCCAGAGCACTGGCCTGTTATTTTTTGTCTTTTCGATAATAACCAGTCTAACTGGCATGAGGGAGTATCTCATTGTGGTTTTGAATTGCATTTCCCTAAAAATTAGTGATGTTGAACATCTTTTCATGTGCTTATTGGCCATTTGTATGTCTTATTTGGAAAAAGTGTCTATTTAGCTCCTCTGTCCATTTTCAAATCAGGTTGTTTTTGTTGTTGTTGTTACTGTTAGTTGTATGTGTTCTTTATATGTTTTATAGATTAACCCCTTATAGGATATGTTGTTTGCAAATGTCTTTTCTGATTTGATAGGTTGTCTTTTTGTTTTATTGATGGTTTCCTTTGCTGTGCAAAAGCCTTTTAGTTTGATGTAATCCCATTTGTTTATTTTTGCTTTTTTCCCCTTTGCCTGAGGAAATATATCTAGAAAGATATTGTATTCCTGAGACCAATGTCAAAGATTCTGTTAAAGATGTTTTTGGTTATCTGTCTGTCTATCACTGGGTTGTAGAAGTTTTTATGTATATTCTGGATATAATTTTTTTGCATCTATACAAAGTAAAATATTTTCTCTTCGTCTGTGGTTTGCCTGTTCATTTTCTTCATAGTGTCTTTTGATAATTACAAGTTTTAAGTGTTTTTTACATATATATTCTTTTTCATATTCTTTTCCATTATGGTTTACCAAAGGCTGTTGAATATAGTTCCCTGTATTATACAGTAGGATATTAATGAAATCTGATCTGTCAGTTTTTTAATTTTATGATTAGTGCTTTTTTTGAATCCTCTCCAAGAAATAATTGCCCATCTCAAGCAGATTTAGATTTTCATTATGAATATTGTAGGACTCCCATTAGAGGCTTTGATCTCACTGATGACCCTAGCTGGTATAACATAGACTATAAGGCAGCAAAAATGGAAATAGACCAGTTAAGAAGCTATTATAGTGACCTAGGAGAGAAGTAATGATACACAGGACTGGGCTATAGTGGTAAAACCTTGAAAATTCTGGGATTAAGAATGTTGAACTTGGTTGTTGAATGTGTAGTGTTAGAGACAGACAGACATGGAGGGGGAGGCAGTTAGGATGCTTTCTTATTTTTGGCTTGCGCCACTGAATGGTGGTGGTGATGTACAAAACTACAGTTGACTGAGGTTATTTCAAACTCGACTTCTGCAAAGTAGTATGTTGTCCACGCGAAGCAATTAGAAGAGTATTCCATAATCCAGGAGACTTTTAAAGAATTCAGATATATGGCTACTTTCTTTTTACTGAGAGAGAATTTTGGAGGAAATTTGCCCTTTGTTTTATACACAGGTGTAGTTGATATGTGTACATTTGGAAGGATATGCAGTAGGATATAATCTAGCAGTACAGTATTTGATTGTTTCAATTTAAAAACTGCTATTCTTTTGCTTTTCTGTCTTCATTTCTTACCAGTTTGAAGCTTTTCTTGTGCATTTATAAAAACAAGTTAGTTTTCGTAAACTTTTATAGAGATAGTTTTTGATCAGAGTACCTTGCTACTGCTGCTGCTGCTGCTGCTAAGTTGCTTCAGTCGTGTTCGACTCTGTGCGACCCCATAGACGGCAGCCCACCAGGCTTCGCTGTTCCTGGGATTCTCCAGGCAAGAACACTGGAGTGGGTTGCCATTTCCCTCTCAATCCATGAAAGTGAAAAGTCAAAGTGAAGTCGCTCAGTCGTGTCTGATTCTTCGCGGCTCCGTGGACTGCAGCCTACCAGGCTCCTACGTCCGTGGGATTTGCCAGGCAAGAGTACTGGAGTGCGTTGCCATTGCCTTCTCCGCAGAATACCTTAGAGGTACCATAATGCTACTTTATATCTGAGTTAGAAAAGTGCATTCTTAATCCTTAAAGTGCCTTGTAGCTTCCCTGGAGGCTAAGGAATATTCTGTTCTTGGGGATCAAGTTAGAGCAAATCTAAGATTTTTGCCAGCAGAAGTCATTGTTTCAGTAGAGATTTATTTTATCAGTATTGTATATATACCAAATGTTGAGTTTCTGTTCAAATTTAGGCGCTATCTTATGATAATAGAAAGAATTTTGACAATAGGAATAGCAAAGGAACTGAGTTCTAGTCCAGCAGTGTGACCTTGAGTGAATGATTTACTTTAGATACATCATTTTCTTCATCTGTAAAATGAGGAATAATTGATTATAAAGTTCTTTCAAAAACAAATTATAAATTCTTATTGGTTTTATAAAGATTTTGGCTTTATAAAACTTGTTTGAACCATCATATTAGAAACATCGGGAATTTAATCTTTAGTAACTTATGAGAAGAGAGTGAATTGTGGGCATCTTGCCTGACTCATAGAATGTTATTAAATCTGAATCACTGTTACCCGTATCAAACTTAAGCCTGTGACTGGTAAGGCTGCCTCTCTTTTAATAATAATTTTTTGAGATATAATTCACACACTATAGAATTCAATTCAGTGGTTTTTAAGCTACAGTCAGAATCAATTTTAGAACATTTTCATCACCCCAAAAAGAAAAAACCCATGAGCTGTCACTTTCCATTTCTGCATGACCTTCCAGCCCTAGGCAGCCACTAGTTTACTTTCTGTCTGTATGGATTTACCTATTCTGAACATTTCATATAGACATGTGGCCTTTTGTGTTTGGTTTCTTTCACTTAACATGTTTTCAAGGCTTGTCCATATTGTAGCATATATTAACACTTTATTTCTTTTTATTGTCACATAATATTCCATTGTATATCCCATAGTATCTGTTCATCAGTTGACAGACATTTGAGTTGTTTCTGTTTTTTAACTACTAAGAACCTTTGTGTATAAATTTTTATGTGGACATATGTATTCATTTCTCTTGGGTATATACCTAAGATTGGAATTTCTGGGTTATACAGTTAATTCTGTGTTTAATCATTTGAGGAACTGCCAGGCTGTTTCCCAGAACATTTGGAAACATTTTTACATTCCTATCAGCAATGTGTGAGGGTTCCAGATTCTCTACATCCTCCCTAAACTTACTATTGTCTTTTTGGTTATAGTTGTCCTAGTGGGTATAAAGTGGTATCATATTGTGGTTTTGATTTGCATTTCCCTGATGATTAAAGATACTGAACATCTTTTCAAGTGCTTATTAAGGCTACCTCTTTGGGCAGTTTTTCTTTCGGAGTGAGGATGTGGGTGGGAGTTGATCTGCTATGCTCTTTTCCTGAAGTGTCAACTAAGCATTCTGAAGTATCATTTAAATAAGCAGGCTCTTCTTACTACTGGTTCAGTTCAGTTCAGTCACTCAGTCGTGTCCGACTCTTTGCGACCCCATGAATCGCAGCATGCCAGGCCTCCCTGTCCATCACCAACTCCCGGAGTTCACTCAGACTCACGTCTATCGAGTCCGTGATGCCATCCAGCCATCTCATCCTCTGTCGTCCCCTTCTCCTCCAGCCCCCAATCCCTCCCAGTATCAGAGTCTTTTCCAGTGAGTCAACTCTTCTCATGAGGTGGCCAGAGTACTGGAGTTTCAGCTTTGGCATCATTCCTTACAAAGAACACCCAGGGCTGATCTCCTTTAGAATGGACTGGTTGGATCTCCTTGCAGTCCAAGGGACTCGCAAGAGTCTTCTCCAACACCACAGTTCAGAAGCATCAATTCTTTGGCGCTCAGCTTTCTTCACAGTCCAGCTCTCACATCCATACATGACCACAGGAAAAACCATAGCCTTGACTAGATGGACCTTTGTGGGCAAAGTAATGTCTCTGCTTTTCAATATGCTATCCAGGTTGGTTATAACTTTTCTTCCAAGGAGTAAACGTCTTTTAATTTCATGGCTGCAGTCACCATCTGCAGTGATTTTGGAGCCCCCAAAAATAAAGTCTGACACTGTTTCCATTGTTTCCCCATCTATTTGCCATGAAGTGATGGGACCAGATGCCATGATCTTCGTTTTCTGGATGTTGAGCTTTAAGCCATCTTTTTCACTCTCTTCTTTCACTTTCATCAAGAGGCTTTTGAGTTCCTCTTCACTTTCTGCCATAAGGGTGGTGTCATCTGCATATCTGAGGTTATTGATATTTCTCCCAGCAATCTTGATTTCACCTTGTGTTTCTTCCAGCCCAGCGTTTCTCATGATGTGCTCTCCATAGAAGTTAAATAAGCAGGGTGACAATACACAGCCTTGACGTACTCCTTTTCCTATTTGGAACCAGTCTGTTGTTCCATGTCCAGTTCTAACTGTTGCTGTCTGACCTGCATATA
Organism: Budorcas taxicolor; assembly: GCF_023091745.1. Classification (NCBI taxonomy): domain Eukaryota; kingdom Metazoa; phylum Chordata; class Mammalia; order Artiodactyla; family Bovidae; genus Budorcas; species Budorcas taxicolor. The sequence continues at coordinate 38,576,753 of NC_068928.1, read as the reverse complement.
GGTCTCTTAAGAGGCTGATCAGGTGATCTGATATTCCCATCTCTTTCAGAATTTTCCACAGTTTATTGTGATCCACACAGTCAAAGGCTTTGGCATAGTCAATAAAGCAGAAATAGATGTTTTTCTACTGGTAGGGAGTAAATCAGAACCTTAATTTAATCTGCACACCTGTTTTTTCCTTCCTTATTTCTATAAAACGTAACAACAAAGAATTTCAGTGGAAATAGGACTTCTATCTTATTGGAACTGTTACCTTTGTTTGAGTGGGAGAACAGAACTTTCACTGAGAAGTCTGTGTTTTCGTTTTATTTTTTGGATCATTTTTGACTGTTGGGTCTTGGCTTTTCTCCCGTCGTGGGGAGCAGGGGCCACTCCGGTGGCAGTGCGAGGGCTTCTCAGTGCAGGGGCTCGTCCCGTTGCAGATCCTGTGCTCTAGGTGCACAGGCTTCAGTAGTTCCGGGATGTGGTCTCAGGAGTTGCAGTTTCTGGGCTCTAGAGCACAGGCTCATTAGTTGTGTTGCATGGGCGTGCACGGGCTTAAATTAGTTGCATGTGGGATTCTCCCAGATCGGGGATCTAACCCGTGTCTTCTGCATTGGCAGGCGGGTTCTTTATCAGTGACGTATCTTAACACTGAAATCTTGGCAACCTGTTCTGTATTTCAAATGTTCAGGAGTAAGACTGCAACGAATAAGGCAGTATCATTATTACACAAAGAAGGATGAAGTATGTCTGGGAATCCGGTAGAAAACCTTTTCACATTTATAGTAGCCCTATTTCCTTATATCATGAAAGTTTTGTGAATTAATGTAGGATGTGTAATTATTTTTAAGGAGCATATTTAAGTTAGGTTACATAGTCTAAAATAGGTTAGTTTGAAGTGACACTCTTGTTAATAGGAACTTGATTTATTAAATTCAGAATATTTAATTTTATTTGAGATTTTGCTCTTGAAAATGTTAATTGCTACAGGCTGGATTTGGTCCAGTCAGATTTGTGAAGTAATTTTTTTTTTTTCCATTCCAGAAATACATGCTACAGGATTTAACTATCAAAATGAAGATGAAAAAGTCACCTTGTCTTTTCCTAGTACTCTCCAACCAGGTAGGAGACATGGCTTTATAAAATCCCATAATGAATAGTGACATCTTACTTATTCCCAAAAGATTTATTGCATGTCTTCTTTTTTTTAAATAAAAAGCTCTTTGTTTTAGGGAGACTAAGATCTTGGGCAAACTCTGGGAGATGGTGAGGGACAGGGAGGCCTGGCATGCTGCAGTCCATGGGGTCTCAAAGAGTCAGATTCTACTTGACAACTGAACAACAGTAACAGAGCATGAAGATAGAGCTTAAAACAGTCAGGTTCATTTCAATGTTTACCCACCAGAAAAGAGTAAGAAATGACAGTCATTCTATTCTAGAACATAATGCATTGTTTTCACTTTTTCAGTTTCAGTTTTTTAAAATTACATCTACCTAGTTCTTCTACTAATTGAATCCAAATATCTGAGGCAAATGTTCCACAGATGATTTTGAGGTGCAGTCGGAGATTAGAGAGATGCTATGCTAAGTGAGAGCATGGAAGGAAAGATTCGTTGATATATTACTGCATGTGCCATTTAAAAGCACAAAGAAACTAGACGTTCTGAGCTTAATATAATGGAAGAAATGATATACAAATCAGTTGGTAAAGTACTGAGACTTTGATAAATGAGCATATGAAAAGCCACATATGAAAGCCACATATGAAAGAAAATACAAATGAATAGTAACAGTGTGTTAAGATGTTTGCCCTCCTTGTAATGAGAAATATTGAAATAACTGCTACAGATAATACCAGTTTTTGTCTGTCATGTAATCAGAAGTAAAAAAATGAATCTCGATGTAATTTATTTGGAAAGCAGCCTGGCAGTATGTGTTAAGAGCCTAAAGATATTCATGTCTTTTGACCTGGCAGTTCTGGTATTTAGGAATATAGTATCCTAAAGAAAAGTCATAAATACAAGAAATACCTTATGCCTAGAAATGTCTCTTCAGACATTACTAAGATAGTAAAAAATTAGAATTAATACATTTGTCCAACATTAAGGGAATAATTAAGCTAATTATGACATATATGTATGATGAATACATCCAGCAATTAAAAGTGAGGTTTGTAAAGTACTTATTATAATGTAAAATTGAAAAACAGAATACAGAATGACACATACAAGGTGATGTGATACCTCTAAAATGGTATGAATAATATTATATGTCTGGTTGTTGACATAATTGATGATTTTTATTCTTATTCATACCCTTCTCTGTTTTCCATAATTTTTATATTGAGAATATATTCCCTCAATATGAAAGTGTTTATAGAAAAATTTTAAATTGGAGAAGTTTTATCTTGGTACTGTTTAAGACCTTTCATTTTGTCTTTTTCTCACTAGGATTATTTTTGTGTGAAATTATTATAAAAACAAATGTTTGCCATGAACCTGTATTAAAAAATACTGAAGATAATAACCTGAAAACTGAGAATTTCTCTCTCTGACCCCTTCTACTTTTATTGTCTAGTGAATCCTTCCAGAAATAGTCTATGTATACATAAGTCTGTATATATTTTAACCCACAAATGGAATCACAAATATCACGGGCTTACAACATATTTCTTGTTTACACATGGCCCTGAGGACTGCTGATCATCTGCAGACATATTGCCAACTTCCCTGAACTCCACTAAGCTCATATGACTCTTGATGCCAGGCTCTGTAGTGAGTAGCCGCTATGTGCAGCATGCCGTTCTGTCATATGGCAGAGGGCAGAAGCTCGGAGCTGGAGACAGCAACAAATCACAAACATTTAAAGCTTCTATGTGGATGGTGATGTTCATTCACATTTCATTGTGCAAAGCAAATAGCATGGCCAAGCCCAAAGTCACTGGGGCAATAATTACCAGACATTGGATAAACTTCTAAATGAAACTATAAAGCAAAAAGGAAAGCAATAAGTATAATAGAAATATAGAAACCCAAACAGATTAATATCCTAAGGAGTATTACTAATATTACATTCATTAAATAAAAAGAGGATGGAATAGAAATTATAATATATTAGGAGTAAAAACAAACAAAAGTTTTGAAAGGTGAAATAGAGGCATCTTCCAAATAGGAAGATTGGAGGACTGATCTAGCAGGACCAGACATCCAGCTAGTGAAAGAGAGGATATAGAAAATGGGAAGGGGAAATTATGAAAAACACACAACATGAAAATTTATTTGAACTGATGAGACAGAAGCCTTAAGTTTGAAAAAATACACTATCAAAAGGAAACTCAATAAATGTAAGAAGTCCCACACCAAAGCAAATTTTAGAATTTTCAGGGGGTAAAGTGAGGCTCTCAAAGAGTTTCTACCCGAGGCGAGGGAGTTAGGAGGAAGTTACCTTCAAGGTTCGGAAATCAAAAGAGCAGTAGATTTACAATGGAAACCAGACTCTAATAAAGCCATTCCTTGAAAATTATAAGTGAATCTGACTCTCAATTTAGAATTCTGTGCTTAGCCACGCAGTGAGGTTAAAGAAAATATTTTCAGATCTTTGAAGTTATAGAAAATTTTAATTCTTTGTGAAAGATACAGTAGTGGAGATGTAGTTTAGCTCAAACTTCACTTTTTATAGTAAGAAGAAAATTGAAAAGTTAAAAAAATAGCTAAATAAACAAGGTGTTTAGAAATCATAGGGTTGCTACTGAGGCAGGTGTAGGGAGTAACTAGCATTGGGCGTGCCTGCAGCTTATATAGGTGGCCTGTAGAAAACTGTGTTGTGTGTTAGCGCTCAGTCGTGTCTGACTCTTTGCGACCCCATGGACTATAGCTTACCAGGTTCCTCTGTCCATGGGATTTTCCAGGCAAGAATACTGGAGTGGGTTGTCATTTCCTTCTCCAGGGAATCTTCCCAACACAGGGATTGAACCTGGGTCTCCTGCATTGCAGGCAGATATATGAGGTTTAAAACTGTGAACTATCATTTTGATAGAAATGATAGGAACTTTTTTAAAAATTTAAAATCTGTATCGTTACAAACTATATTCTGTGTTCATACTATGAAAAGATTAAAGTCAGTAGCAAAAGACAAAAAATGCCTTTTCATATATTGGAAAAATGATACTTCTGAAAATTAATGAAGGAATGATGCTAAAGCTGAAACTCCAGTACTTTGGCCACCTCATGTGAAGAGTTGACTCATTGGAAAAGACTCTGATGCTGGGAGGGATTGGGGGCAGGAGGAGAAGGGGGCGACAGAGGATGAGATGGCTGGAAGGCATCACTGACTCGATGCACGTGAGTCTGAGTGAACTCCGGGAGTTGGTGATGGACAGGGAGGCCTGGCGTGCTGTGATTCATGGGGTCGCAAGGAGTTGGACAGGACTGAGTGACTGAACTGAATAAAATTGCCACATACAGAACATGTAGGATGCAGGTAAACCATTATTTTCAAAGAGGATATTTAGCTAAGAAGAAAGGCTGAAAATTAATTAAGAGGGCATCAAGATTAATGTTAGACGAAAAGGACAGGTAACTTGAAGAAAGTAGAAGAGAAAGATTAAGAGCAGAAATTAATGAAATAAAAATAAGGAAGAGAGGAGCAAAAATATTTAAAGGTGGCTTAAAATAGCCTAAGATACATAAATCTAGTTAGCATGTATAGAAAAAAAGTAGCATAGATTCAATTCTTTAGCATTAGGAAATTTGACATAATTTTTTAAATCAAAAATATTAGTGTGTTTATCAAAAGAAGCCAGAATATACTTGCTGGAACTCATCAGGTCAGAAAGGACATAAACTCCCAGAAGATATGTGTGTATGTGTGTGTGTGTGTGTGTGATGTATACCTGTATATGAATGTATGTGTGTATTATATATTCACACATGTATCTACTGAGTGCTTACTCTGTGCCAGGTACTGTTTTATGTGCATCATAAACATTTGTTAATCCGTTTTGAAATAGATTCTATGATCTCCGCTTTAAAGATAAAGTATTGCGCCAAATGATGTATTTAACTTACATAACTTGCCCAAGGTCAACAGCTAATATAGTGGCAGTCAGAGAACACAAGCAGTTTAATTCAAAACTTTGTACTACTAACCAGCACAGTATGCTCCTTTTATTTTTTAAATTAAATGTTCAAAAAATATAACACATGCACATGGCTTGAAATTCAAGTGATACGTAGTGATAATTTGTTGGTTGTTCTATTCCTGTCTCTCTCAGCCCCACTTCTCCTAAGTGGAGAATACAGTTTCCTATGTATTCTTTCAAAACTGCTCCATGCTTTTATAAGCATTCATGTTTATACCATTTAACAACACAGAAGTTAGCACGTCATATGTATTCTCTACCCTTCTTTATATATAAGAGGTCATCTATTATCAGTATATAAGAGCTACATCATTCTTGATAAGGACTTTTTACAATAGAAATGGTAAATTGTTAAGTCATTTCTAATAAAAGCAGGAACAAGTCATTGAAGGTTATGACCGTTAGTATACACTATACTTTTTTCCCAGATGACGCTAGTGGTAAAGAACCCACCTGACAATGCAGCAGGCTTGAGAGACGCAGGTTCGATCCCTGGGTCGGGAAGATCCCCTGGAGAGGGAATGGCAACCCACTCCAGTATTCTTGCCTGGAAAATCCCATGGACAGAGGAGCCTGGTGGGCTGTGGTCCATAGGGACTCTAAATAAGAGTCGGACACAACTGAAGCGACTTAGCACGCACATACTTAGTATATTTGATAAAGTTTTGGAGATTTTTTAGCTAATATAATATACTTAAGTACCTAATATGAATATTAAAATTAAAAATTATCTCATTTACAGATGTGATTGTATTAAATTATTGAATATATATAAATATGTTTGAAAATCATTGACTTTCACATTTTCGTCAGATATCTGGGTCACAGTTACCTAGTCATTCTTTGCTTTAAAAATAAAATCCTGATTTTGTTTTTCAAATTTCAGTAAGTGGTCTCTCTTGTGGTAATACATACTGAGCGTGTATCAGGAAGACATTAGTAACCTTTGTGTTTAGCCGATTCAAAATTAACAGTCGTGCCAAATACTATATAACAAAATAAAACATCTTTGTTTCTGAAATTGGCACCATTTTAGAATATTGGTTAACTTCCCATCATCATCTAAGGCCTAACAACCTTAGAATCAGTGGTTAAGGATCCTGTAGAGTGACAATCATTTGCAAAATGCTAGAAGATACTAACATTTTGAGGAGTGGAAAACAGGATCATAAGACATGGTGACAAAAAGTCAGAGACTTATGCTCTTTATATAAAGTAATCTGTCTTAAATTTCATAGCTAGACTCATTAAATTTTTTATAATTTTTAGTAATTTTGTTACTTCAGGTTTTGCAACAATTATTATACTCTCCTAAGCTTTAAAAACCAAAGTTTTTTGGAGGAAGTCCTAATTTTTCAGTTGTTTAATTAGTAAATGAGCTTATATGTTTTAAAAGGCTTATCATCCCAAGAATAAATATTGTATACCTTGGATATTCAAATAAGGCATCTAATTTGAGGAAGCAAAGTCAGTTATATGTGAAAATAGGTATAAAATCAGACTTTCTGGCAATTGATTCTTTAGTGTGGTATAAAATTGACAGATGAAATTTATCATGAAGTCCTTTTTCCTCCTGTTTTTGCCCTAAAATTCTGTATCAATAGCAAATATTCTATAATTAGTACTGTATAATGTGACACCAATTACATTTAGTAATATATTAAAAAAAACAAACGTGTTTTGTTTGAATTTCAGGTAATAACCCTTCCCAATAGTTTCTATTTTGTAGTCTGCCACTTTTCAGAAATGGTCATTGTCAATATCTTGTTATAGTATTATGACCTTGGAGATTTAAAACCAAGTAAAAATGTGAGCAGACTTTCTTATTTAGTTAAGAATTTTAAATCCACTTTTATTCCAATTAGGAAAAGTCAAAAGTAGATTTACCATGGAGTATGAAGACATCTCGGAGAAGGCAATGGCAACCCACTCCAGTACTCTTGCCTGGAAAATCCCATGGATGGAGGAGCCTGATGGGCTGCAGTCCATGGGGTCGCTAAAAGTCGGACACGACTGAGCGACTTCACTTTCACTTTTCACTTTCATGCATTGGAGAAGGAAATGGCAACCCACTCCAGTGTTCTTGCCTGGAGAATCCCAGGGATGGAGGAGCCTGGTGGGCTGCCGTCTATGGGGTCGCACAGAGTCGGACACTACTGAAGCGACTTAGCAGCAGCAGCAGCAGCATGAAGACATCTTAACAGTTGACTTATTGAAAAACAGACTGGCCAATTCCATTTATGGAATTGTAACATAAAATTGAGTTAGACACTTGTCTAACTCAATGAAACTAAGCCATGCCCGCAGGGCAACCCAAGACAGGCGGGTCATGGTGGAGAGGTCTGACAGAATGTGCTCCACTGGAGAAGGGAATGGCAAACCACTTCAGTATTCTTGCCTTGAGAACCCCATGAACAGTATGAGAAGGCAAAATGATAGGAAACTGAAAGAGGAACTCCCCAGGTCAGTAGGTGCCCAGCACACTACTAGTGATCAGTGGAGAAATAACTCCAGAAAGAATGAAGGGATGGAGCCAAAGCAAAAACAATACCCAGCTGTGGATGTGACTGGTGATAGAAGCAAGGTCTGATGCTGTAAAGAGCAGTATTGCATAGGAACCTGGAATGTCAGGTCCATGAATCAAGGCAAATTGGAAGTGGTCAAACAAGAGATGGCAAGAGTGAACGTCGACATTCTAGGAATCAGTGAACTAAAATGGACTGGAATGGGTGAATTTAACTCAGATGACCATTATATCTACTACTGCGGGCAGGAATCCCTCAGAAAAAATGGAATAGCCATCATGGTCAACAAAAGAGTCTGAAATGCAGTATTTGGATGCAATCTCAAAAACGATAGAATAATCTCTGTTCATTTCCAAGGCAAACCATTCAATATCACAGTAATCCAAGTCTGTGCCCCAACCAGTAACGCTGAAGAAGCTGAAGTTGAACGGTTCTATGAAGACCTACAAGACCTTTTAGAACTAACACCCCAAAAAGATGTCCTTTTCATTATAGGGGACTGGAATGCCAAAGTAGGAAGTCAAGAAACACCTGGAGTAACAGGCAAATTTGGCCTTGGAATGCGGAATGAAGCAGGGCATAGACTAATAGAGTTTTGCCAAGAAAATGCACTGGTCATAGCAAACACCCTCTTCCAACAACACAAGAGAAGACTCTACACATGGACATCACCAGATGGTCAACACCGAAATCAGATTGATTATATTCTTTGCAGCCAAACATGGAGAAACTCTATACAGTCAACAAAAACAAGACCAGGAGCTGACTGTGGCTCAGATCATGAACTCCTTATTACCAAATTCAGACTTAAATTGAAAAAAGTAGGGAAAACTGCTAGACCATTCAGGTATGACCTAAATCAAATCCGTTATGATTATACAGTGGAAGTGAGAAATAGATTTAAGGGCCAGATCTGATAAATAGAGTGCCTGATAAACTATGGAATGAGGTTCGTGACATTGTACAGGAGACAGGGATCAAGACCATCCCCATGGAAAAGAAATGCAAAAAAGCAAAATGGCTGTCTGGGGAGGCCTTACAAATAGCTGTGAAAAGAAGAGAGGCAAAAAACAAAGGAGAAAAGGAAAGATATAAGCATCTGAATGCAGAGTTCCAGAGAATAGCAAGAAGAGATAAGAAAGCCTTCTTCAGTGATCAATGCAAAGAAATAGAGGAACATTTCATGCAAAGATGGGCTCGATAAAGGACAGAAATGTTATGGACCTAACAGAAGTAGAAGATATTAAGAAGAGGTGGCAAGAAAACACAGAAGAACTGTACAAAAAAGATCTTCGCGACCCAGATAATCACAATGGTGTGATTACTCATCTTGAGCCAGATATCCTAGAATGTGAAGTCAAGTGGGCCTTAGGAAGCATCACTACAAACAAACCTAGTGGAGGTGATGGAATTCCAGTTGAGCTATTTCAAATCCTGAAATATGATGCTGTGAAAGTGGTGCACTCAACATGCCAGCAAATTTGGAAAACTCAGCAGTGGCCTCAGGACTGGAAAAGGTCAGTTTTCATTCCAATCCCAAAGAAAGGCAATGCCAAAGAATGCTCAAACTACCACACAACTGCACTCATCTCACATGCTAGTAAAGTAATGCTCAAAATTCTCCAAGCCAGGCTTCAGCAGTCCGTGAACCGTGAACTCCCTGATGTTCAAGTTCGTTTTAGAAAAGGCAGAGGAACCAGAGATCAAATTGCCAACATCTGCTGGATCATGGAAAAAGAAAGAGAGGTCCAGAAAAACGTCTATTTCTGCTTTATTGACTATGCCAAAGCCTTTGACTCTGTGGATCACAATAAACTGGAAAATTCTGAAAGAAATGGGAATACCAGACCACCTGACCTGCCTCTTGAGAAATCTGTATGCAGGTCAGGAAGCAACAGTTAGAACTGGACATGGAACAACAGACTGGTTTCATATAGCAAAGGAGTACGTCAAGGCTGTATGTTGTCACTGCTTATTTAACTTCTATGCAGAGTACATCATGAGAAACGCTGGGCTGGTAGAAGCACAAGCTGGAATCAAGATTGCCAGGAGAAATATCAATCACCTCAGATATGCAGATGACACCACCCTTATGGCAGAAAGTGAAGAGGAACTCAAAAGCCTCTTGAAAGTGAAAGAGGAGAGCGAAAAAGTTGGCTTTAAAGCTCAACATTCAGAAAACGAAGATCATGGCATCCGGTCCCATCACTTCATGGCAAATAGATGGGGAAACAGTGGAAACAGTGTCAGACTTTATTTTGGGGGGCTCCAAAATCACTGCAGATGGTGACTGCAGCCATGAAATTAAAAGACGCTTACTTCTTGGAAGGAAAGTTATGACCAACCTAGATAGCATATTGAAAAGCAGAGACATTACTTTGCCGACTAAGGTCTGTCTAGTCAAGGCTTTGGTTTTTCCTGTGGTCATGTATGGATGTGAGAGTTGGACTGTGAAAAAGGCTGAGCGCTGAAGAATTGATGCTTTTGAACTGTGGTGTCGGAGAAGACTCTTGAGAGTCCCTTGGACTGCAAGGAGATCCAACCAATCCATTCTGAAGGAGATCAGCCCTGGGATTTCTTTGGAAGGAATGATGCTAAAGCTGAAACTCCAGTACTTTGGCCACCTCATGAGAAGAGTTGACTCATTGGAAAAGACTCTGATGCTGGGAGGGATTGGGGGCAGGAGGAGAAGAGGACGCTAGAGGATGAGATGGCTGGATGCCATCACTGACTCGATGAACGTGAGTCTGGTGGACGGGAGTTGGTGATGGACAGGGAGGCCTGGCGTGCTGCGATTCATGGGGTCGCAAAGAGTCGGACACGACTGAGCAACTGAACTGAACATAAAATTTCATCCAACAGTTCTATGTTTAAAGAGGTTTTCCTAGTCTAATAGATATTCTTTACTAACTTTATTGGGGCTTCCCAGGGGTGGCTCAGCAGTAAAGAATTCACCAGCCAAGCGGGAGACGTCAGTTTGATCCCTGGGTTGGGAAGATCCAAGGAGAAGGAAATGGCAACCGATTCCAGTATCCTTGCCTGGGAAATCCCTTGGACAGAGGAGCCTGGGTTGCAGAGTTGGACATGACTTAGCGACTAAACAACAACAAAAACTTGATTACTGTGAACACATATGCCCTTTTTTTTTAAATCAATGAATTCCTAATGAAAATAGAGAAATGTTATATTATTTATAGCTAAATTCTTTAGTATCAGTCAGAATTGTTTCAGATTCTTTTACTGTTTTTATATTTACTGTCCCAGTAATCTATCATTCTCTTAAAAAAAAAAAGTATTTATTGATCTCTTCAGCCAGAATGTCTGATTTTTAAAAAAAATACTATCACAAATGTCTGTTCAGTGGACCTTCAACTGAGTTGTTTGGTTTTATTTTCCTAGCATGATTCAGAATGTGATACTTTGTTTAGTTGTGACTTTGCTGCAAACATCTGAAATTTTTACTTGAAATTACTTTCAAAACCAGTTTGAGGCATATAAGGAAATTAGCTTAATTACTTCATAGGCACAATTAGTGTTTTGTCTAGAAATAGATTGCAATTTTTTATTCACATAATCTGCAGACTTCAACTTTTTATGACTTGGACCTTTCCAAAAAGCAAATTCAGTTTTGGCAGGTGAAGATTTGACTTTGTGAACATCCAAAAGGATATGTCAGAAAGTCAAGAACATTTTGAACAATGTCAGTGTCATTGCTCTGCAAGCTTTCCAAAATGTCAGTTTGAAGCATTAGGATATAAAAGTTTTGATATAAGTGGCTAATTACTTTATGTTCATATTATATCTCTGATTTATTAGATTCCCACGCTATGGATTCTTTTATATATAGGCACTTTAAAGGGATCAGTTACAAAGTCAACATTTTTGGGTTTTTTTGTGACTGGATTTATAAAATGTTGAATGGAATTATTGTTTTGTTATGCATCTGAATTTAGTAGATGACACTAGATAATAGTGATAAGGTTTTTTCTGTTATGAAAGAAAGTATAGTTGATGCTTAAACAACACAGGTTTGAACTGCATGGGTCCACTTATACTCAGATGGTTTTCAGTAGTAAATAGAGTACCTCACAGTCCAAGGTTGGTTGAATTTGGAGATGTGGAGAAACTGCAGATATGGAAGGCCCCTATCCCAGTGGTGCCTCTGGAGGCGTTAGTTGCTTTTATTGTGCTTGCTGAGGCTGTGCATGGGACTTCCCTGGTGGCTCAGATGGTAAAGCGTCCGTCTACAATGCAGGAGACCCGAGTTCAATCCCTGGGTTGGGAAGATCCCCTGGAGAAGGAAATGGCAATCCACTCCAGGACTCTTGCCTGGAAAATCCCATGGACAGAGGAGCCTGGTAGGCTACAGTCCATGGGGTCACAAAGAGTCAGACACAACCGAGCAACTTCACTACAGGCTGTGCATATACTAAAATTAGAACAATACAGAGAAGATTATCATGGCCCTGCGCAAGGAAGACATGCAGATTTGTGAATCGTTCCATGTTTTTTTGGGTTACTCAGGTGGTTCAGTGGTAAAGAATCTGCCTGCCAAGGCAGGAGACCCAGGGTTCGATCCCTGGGTTGGGAAGTTCCCCTGGAGAAGGAAATGGCAACCCACTCCAGTATTCTTGCCTGGGAAATCCCATGAATGGAGGAGCCTGGTGGGCTACAATCCATGGGATCACAAATAGTCAGACACGACTTAGCAACTAAGCACCTATAAATTATAGGTGGATTAACCCCCGTATTATTCAAGGGTCAGCTGTATATATATTTGTAAAAACTCTCATTTTGTATAAAAAAAAGAATGTCTTTATGTGTATAACTGAGTCACTGTACTGTACAGCAGAGATTGGCACAACATTGTAAATCAACTATACTTCAATTAAAAAAACCTATTTTATCTAAATTGATTTTGCTCTTATATAACAATAGAATATGTATTCAGGTTGTATTTTTATTTGCATTTAATAATTACTGGTTTAAATTTATTTCTTTAATATTCTTAGATTTCAGGAAAGGATCAATCTATGTGGCATAATTGGCAGAGAGCATGAATTTTGGATTAAACAGACCTAAGTTTTTAATCTTATTCTTGCTACTTACTAATTGTGTGACCTTGGGCAAGTTATTTAACTTTAGGGTTAGTTTCTTCATCTCACAAAATGGAGACAATGTCTACCCAACTAAATATTTTTAAAGCACCAGTGCATAATAGCCAGTCATACATTGAATATATTTATTTCTTTTCCTGCTTTTCATGTATTGGTGATTTGAAACTCACTAGTAAAATTAAAGAACTTTCTTAGCAGTCACTCTAAACATGACTTTAAGGTTTCCTTTAGGATTAGTTTGCCATTCACTTTAGTAAATACTGTATTCTGTACATTGCCAAGAGGAGTGTTTGAGAAACGAAGGAATGATTTGAACATTGTCAATAGCTATGAATTAATGCTTAATGACATACTTCTGATAACTTGTACTTAATATCTCCATGAAAGTATTTTCATTTATCTTCAATCACAGGTACAGGAACCTTAAAGATAGATTTTGTTGGCGAACTGAATGATAAAATGAAAGGTTTCTACAGAAGTAAATACACTACCCCTTCTGGAGAGGTGCGCTATGCTGCTGTCACACAGTTTGAGGTATGCTATTCTTTAAAATACGAGCTTCCCAGGTGGCGCTAGTGGTAAAGGGTCCGCCTGCCAATGCAGGAGATGCTAAGAGATGCTGGTTCAATCCCTGGGTTGAAAAGATCCCCTGGAGGAGAAAATGGCCACCTGCTGCAATATTCTTGTCTGGAGAATCCCATGGACAGAGGAGCCTTGTGGGCTACAGTCAGTGGGGTTGCAAGGAGTTGGACACGACTGATGCGACTTAGCACGCATGCATTCTTTAAAATATTATGATCTTGGGACTTCTCTCGTGGACCTGTGATTGAGAATCTGCCTGCCAGAGGCTTCCCTGGTGACTCAGTAGTAAAGAATCCATCTGCTGGTGGAGAAGACATGGGTTCTATTCCTGATCTGGGAAGATTCCACATGCTGTGGAACAGCTGAGCCCATGCACCACAACTATTGAGCCTGTGCTCTAGAACCCAGGAGCTGCAACTGCTGAGCCTGCCTGCCACAGCTACTGAAGCCTGGGCACCCTAGAGCCTGCACGTCACATCAAAGAGTAGCCACAACTTGAGAAAAGTCCGTGCAGCAACAAAAACAAAGCACAACCAAAAATAAGTAATGAAATAAAATTATTTTTTAAAAAACAGAAAGAAAGGATCTCCTGCCAATGCAGGGGACATGGGCTTGGTCCCTGGTCCAGGTGCTAAGATTCCGCATGCTGCAGGGCAATAAAGTCCGTGCACCACAACTGCTGAGCTAGCACCCTGGAGCCCATGCTCTGCAGTAACAGAAGCCATGGCGGTGAGCAGCTTGCACACCATAACCAGAGAGTAGCCCCCGATGGCCACAAGTAGAGAAAGCCCACATCAGCAATGACGAGCCCACGTGCCACAACAAAGACCCAGGGCAGCCAAAAAAAATCACAATCTTCAGTGAGACATTCTCACGAAGGTCTGTTCTCTTATTTGCCTGATTATTTGAGGCTAGATGCCTGTAACCATAATTGTATTAATGATTTTGAAATTTTTATTCTGTATTCAGTTATCTTTATTATACAGGGGAGAGAATTAGGGATGTGGGCTGGGGAATGATATTTTTGTAACAGTATCAGTATTAATTTAGTAGGAAAAGCCATAGATACAAAGTATAAAAGCAGTCCAGGTGTTGAAGTTTTTTTACCAGTATGTATGCGTATATAGCTATACACAGATATATGTGGATTTTATATATACATGTATATATGTAAATATAATTTTGTTACCTGTGTGTATGTGTGTATGTGAGAGTGTGATTCCAGTGCTTATCTCTAACCCTTTTGAGCATTTCTTCACCTTGGAATGATTTGTTGGAGTGTGTCTCCAAGTGATTTTTAAAGGGAGAGTATGTAGGCGGTGTACTTGCTGAGTACTGGGATATCAGGAAATCTTTCATTTGCCTTTATATACAACCAGTTTTACTGAACATATAAAAGATTTGTTGGGGGAGGGGGAAGAAAAAAAGAGCAGCCCCTGACATAAGTTGTCCTGGCACTGAAGCTAATGCATGTTGTTTTCCTGTTGGATGTAAACAGAGTGCCAACCTCAGCAAGGTTACTACTTTGACACCATGATAAGGTGAGACAAAACAAGGCCCCTTCGTAATTTCCTCCAAGCACAGACAAAAACAAGGTCATTTTGTTCATTACAGAAGACAAACAACTCTCTTTCTTGGTTAAAATAAGTGACTGCTGCTTTTTTTTACCAAATGCAGTCTTAGGCTTGCTCTACTTTGCCCTCTTTATATTCACAGAAAAGATAATACTCGCTGATAAAATTGCCTCCGCTTTCTGACAGCACTCAACTTAGAATTCTCATCACAGAGTAGTTTCTTACCTTTTAACTGAGACACCCTATAGTTTCTTTGGAGTGAGTTTTCCCTTGACAAGCCCAACTTCTTCAATAAGAGTGATTCAATTGGCTTACAGTTTTTCTCTTTCAGAGGTACATAAATTTTGGTCTAGGGACCACCCTGGTGGTCCAGTGGCTACGACTCTGAGCTCCTGATGTGTGGGGCCTATCGGTTTGATTCTTGGTTAGGGAACTAGATTCTTTGTGCTGCAACTGAAGATCTCGCATGCCGCAACTAAGACCTGGCACCGCCAAATAAATAAGTATTAAACCCAGAAACGCTGGACTGGAAGAAACACAAGCTGGAATCAAGATTGCCGGGAGAAATATCAATAACCTCAGATATGCAGATGACACCACCCTTATGGCAGAAAGTGAAGAGGAACTCAAAAGCCTCTTGATGAAAGTGAAAGAGGAGAGCGAAAAAGTTGGCTTAAAGCTAAACATTCAGAAAACGAAGATCATGGCATCCGGTCCCATCACTTCATGGGAAATAGATGGGGAAACAGTGGAAACAGTGTCAGACTTTATTTTTGGGGGCTCCAAAATCACTGCAGATGGTGACTGTAGCCATGAAATTAAAAGACGTTTATTCCTTGGAAGAAAAGTTATGACCAACCTAGATAGTATATTCAAAAGCAGAGACATTACTTTGCCGACTAAGGTCCGTCTAGTCAAGGCTATGGTTTTTCCTGTGGTCGCGTATGGATGTGAGAGTTGGACTGTGAAGAAGGCTGAGTGCCGAAGAATTGATGCTTTTGAAGTGTGGTGTTGGAGAAGACTCTTGAGAGTCCCTTGGACTGCTAGGAGATCCAACCAGTCCATTCTGAAGGAGATCAGCCCTGGGATTTCTTTGGAAGGAATGATGCTAAAGCTGAAACTCCAGTACTTTGGCCACCTCATGCGAAGAGTTGACTCACTGGAAAAGACTCTGATGCTGGGGGGCATTGGGGGCAGGAGGAGAAGGGGACGACAGAGGATGAGATGGCTGGATGTCATCACGAACTCGATGGACGTGAGTCTGGGTGAACTCTGGGAGATGGTGATGAACAGGGAGGCCTGGCGTGCTGCAATTCATGGGGTCGCAAAGAGTCGGACACGACTGAGCGACTGAACTGAACTGAACTGAAAGAAACCCAATATAGTTCAGGTTAATATGAAAATTTTTTTAATGTATAAAAACTTTGCTTCATTGTAGCTCCTGACTCCTTCATGCTATTATTGTCATAAAAATTTGATCTTTATATAGTATTAATACATCTAAGCCTGTCAGTCATTTTCTAATTATTACCTTATACAGTTGCCTTTTAAAGACAGAGTTAAAGACAAAACAGAAAAGAATTACAAATAAAAATGTTTATGGGAATTCCCTGGTAGGCTAGTGGTTAGGACTTTCTACTACAGGGAGCGGGTCAGGGTTCAATCCTTTGTTGGGGACCTAAAATCCTGTGAGCTGTGTGGTGCAGCCAAAAATGAAAAACAGACCAAACCCAAATAAAAATATTTATGCTGTCTTTATAATTCCTATGTGTTCCCCTTCATGGTGTTCTCCATTTCTTTGTATGGATTGGAGTTACATTTACTGTATTTCACTTGAGCTTACAGGACTTCTTTCAGTACTTCTTATAAGGCAGGTCTGCTAATGATAAGTTCTCTGTCTTTTGGCACAGCCTAATAAATAAATAAAAATAAATATTTAAAAATATGTTGTTCGAAACTCTTTTACATCTCATTTTGTCAGATAGGAGGAGTCAGACTAAAATGGGTCTTCTCCCTTTGTAGAGTAACACAATTTAAAATTTTGCTGTATTTTCTTTGTGATTGCTTTTTAAATTATTTCTTTGTACCTAAAAATTTTTACCAGGTGTTCACTGTTCATTAACTTTTAATAATTGGTGAACCCTACTCGGGAGAAGGCAATGGCACCCCACTCCAGTACTCTTACCTGGCAAATCCCATGGGCAGAGGAGCCTGGTGGGCTGCAGTCCATGGGGTGGCTAAGAGTCTGACATGACTGAGCAACTTCACTTTCACTTTTCACTTTCATGCCTTGGAGAAGGAAATGGCAACCCACTCCAGTGTTCTTCCCTGAAGAGTCCCAGTGACAGAGGAGCCTGGTGGGCTGCCATCTGTGGGGTCGCACAGAGTCGGACACAACTGAAGTGACTTAGCAGCAGCAGCAGCTGCAGAACCCTACTCACATTCAGATTCAGATCTTTCGTCAGTATAGCAGTATTTTCTTCTGTTGCATCTTCATTATGTTTCTGCTCTGATCTCTTCTTCAGGAACATTTAATAATAGATTTAGCTCTAGTGTCTATCCCCTAAAGGTACCTTTGATTGCTTTTATCACCTTGTCCTTTGTTTTTTGCTTCATACATATACTATTGAAGTATAACTGACTTACAGTGTTTCAGGTGCACAGCAAGGTGATTCAGTTATGCATATATTATTTTTGAAATTATTTTCCATTATAGTTTATTATAAGATATTGACTAGTTCCCGGTACTATACAGTAAACCTTTGTTGCTTATTTCATCTTCCTAATTAGAAATGTAGCAATCTATTCATACAAAGTCAAACAAATGGAATCAAAATATCATAAATTTTTAGGTAGGCAAAAATTCATAAGTTTTCTAAAATCTGTATAGCATATATATTATTTATGTATGTGTATACATAAGCTTTTTTACTATGCTTGATAAAGGCTTGAGAAAGAACATTTAAAAAAAAGAAAAAGATGGAGAAATTGGAAAACATAAACTAAATGAAATGGGAGGACTGAATGTGAAATAGAAAAAGTAAACTAGATAAAAGATCATCATATAGTCCAGTTGTTTTTAAACATGACTGCTCATTAGAAGCATACCTGGAGCTTTGGAGGAAAAAATGCAATACCTGGGCATTTGTATTTTTCAAAAAATTTCAAGATAATTCTGATAAGCATCTGGATTTTAAAAAGTGATTACAGGTTTTTCTGTAAAATTGTAGTTTTGTTTGGTGATATAGAGTACTATTAATTTTCTGTTGACCAATCATGATACAGTGGTATAAAGTGAGTAATAGTTACATAATCACCATAGTAAAAGGTGTTTATCAGTTTTCCCAACCAATAGCCAGACAAAAAATAGATAATTATAATTTTAAGCCATAAGTGGTGCTGGGAAAACTGGTCAACCACTTGTAAAAGAATGAAACTAGATCACTTTCTAACACCACACAAAAAAATAAGCTCAAAATGGATTAAAGATCTAAATGTAAGACCAGAAACTACAAAACTCCTAGAGGAGAGCATAGGCAAAACACTCTCCGACATAAATCACAGCAGGATCCTCTATGATCCACCCCTCAGAATTCTGGAAATAAAAGCAAAAATAAACAAATGGGATCTAATTAAAATTAAAAGCTTCTGCACAACAAAGGAAACTATAAGCAAGGTGAAAAGACAGCCTTCTGAATGGGAGAAAATAATAGCAAATGAAGCAACTGACAAACAACTAATCTCAAAAACATACAAGCAACTTACGCAGCTCAATTCCAGAAAAATAAATGACCCAATCAAAAAATGGGCCAAAGAACTAAATAGACATTTCTCCAAAGAAGACATACAGATGGCTAACAAACACATGAAAAGATGCTCAACATCACTCATTGTTAGAGAAATGCAAATCAAAACCACAATGAGGTACCACTTCACACCAGTCAGAATGTCTGCGATCCAAAAGTCTCCAAGCAATAAATGCTGGAGAGGGTGTGGAGAAAAGGGAACCCTCCTACACTGTTGGTGGGAATGCAAACTAGTACAGCCACTATGGAGAACAGTGTGGAAATTCCTTCAAAAATTACAAACAGAACTGCCTTATGAGCCAGCAATCCCACTGCTGGGCATACACACTGAGGAAACCAGAATTGAAAGAGACACATGCACCCCAATGTTCATCGCAGCACTGTTTATAATAGCCAGGACATGGAAACAACCTAGATGTCCATCAGCAGATGAATGGATAAGAAAGCTGTGGTACATATACACAATGGAGTATTACTCAGCCATTAAAAAGAATACATTTGAATCAGTTCTAATGAGGTGGATGAAACTGGAGCCGATTATACAGAGTGAAGTAAGCCAGAAAGAAAAACACCAATACAGTATACCAACACATATATATGGAATTTAGAAAGATGGCAATGATGACCCTGTATGCAAGACAGCAAAAGAGACACAGATGTGTAGAGCGGAGTTTTGGACTCAGAGGGAGAGGGAGAGGGTCGCATGATTTGGGAGAATGGCATTGAAACATGTATACTATCATGTAAGAAATGAATCGCCAGTCTGTGTCCGATGCAGGATACAGGATGCTTGGGGCTGGTGCACTGGGATGACCCAGAGAGATGTTATGAGGAGGGAGGTGGGAGGGGGGGTTCATGTTTGGGAAGGCATGTACACCTGTGATGGATTCATTTCAATGTATGGCAAAACCAATACAGTATTGTAAAGTAAAATAAAGTAAAAATTAAATTTAAAAAAAAGCCATATTGGGAACATGATTAATTTAACCATATAAAATAGTTCCATACAGTTTGAGGGGGCCAAGCACAGTGATGTAAGTGGAAGTACATACATGCACATGTTTTCATCTGCCTAGCCAGTTATGTCTTTCTGTTGGTGCATTTAATCCATTTACATTTAAGGTAATTATCAGTATGTATGATCCTATTACCGTTTTCTTAATTGTTTTGGGTTTATTTTTTGAAGGTCTTACCCTTCTCTTGTGTTTCCTTCTTAAAGTTCCTTTAGCATTTGTTGTAAACCTGGCTTGGTGGTGCTGAATTCTCTTAACTTTTGCTTGTCTGGAAAGCTTTTGATTTCTCCATCAACTCTGAAGGAGAGTCTTTCTGGGTATTCTTGGTTGTAGGTTCTTCCCTTTCATCACTTTAAATATATCCTGCTGTTTGCTTCTGTCTTGTGGAGTTTCTATTGAGAAATCAGCTGATAGCCTGATGGGAGTTCCCTTATATGTTATTTGTTATTTTTCTCTTGTTGCTTTTAATATTTTATCTTTGTCTTTAATTTTTGTCAGTTTGATTACTATGTGTCTCAGTGTGTTCCTCCTTGGGTTTATCCTTCCTGGGACTCTCTGTGCTGCCTGGACTTGGTTAACTGTTTCCTTTCCCATGTTGGGGAAATTTTCAGCTATTACTTCAGATATTTTCTCAGGTCCTTTTTCTCTCCCTCCTCCTTCTGGGACTCCTATAATGTGAATGTTGGTGCATTCAGTGTTGTCCCAGAGGTCTCTTAGGCTGTCTTCATTTCTTTTCATCCTTTTTTCTATATTCTGTTATACAGCAGTGGTTTCCACCATTCTGTCTTCCAGGTCATTTATCTTTTCTTTTGCCTCAGTTATTCTGCTCTGATTCCTTCTAGTATATTATTCATCTGCTTTTTGTTCTTATAGGTCTTTGGTAAACATTTCTTGCATCTTCATTGTTTTCACGAGATCCTGGATCATCTTCATTATCATTTTTCTGAGTTCTTTTTCTGGAAGGTTGCCTATCTCCACTTCATTTAGTTGTTTTTCTGGGGTTTTATCCTGTCCTTTCATCTGTGATACAACTTGCTGCTTTTTCATCGAGATTAACTTTCTGTTTGGTTATTGTTTTTGTCTTAGCTGCTGTGGGACTGTGCTTTTTGCTTCTTCAATCTGCCCTCTGATGGAGGAGGCTAAGAGGCTTGTGTAAGCTTCCTGATGGGAGGGACTGGCAGTGAGAAAAACTGGGTCTTGCTCTGGTGGGCAGGGCCTTGCTCAGTAAAGCTTTAATCCAATTATCTGCCGATGGGTGTGGTTGCACTCCCTCCCTGGTAGTTGTTTGCCCTATGGTAGGGTTAATGGCAAATTCCAAGAGGGTTTACTATGCCAAGGGAGGGGCCTTCCTGGCCTGATGCTGCCAGTGCCTCTGTCCCTGTGGTGAGCCCTTGTCAACCCATAGCTCCACAGGAGACCTTCCAACACTAGCAGGTAGTTGTGGTTCAGTCTCCTGTGGGGTCACTGCTCCTTTCCTCTGGGTCTTGGTGCGTGCAAGATTTTGTTTGTGCCCTCCGAGACTGGAGTCTCTGTTTCCCCTAGTCCTGTGGAAGTCCTGTAATCAAATCTCGCTGACCTTCAAGGCCAGATTTCCTGGGGATCCCCAGTCCCTTTGTCCAATACCCAGGCTGGGAAGCCTTACTTGGGGTTCAGAACCTTCACCATAGTGCAAGAACTTCTTTGGTTCTCCAGTTTGTGGGTCACCCACAACTAGATACAACTAGAGAGAAGCCCACCTACCACCCCAAAAGATCCTGTGTGCAGCAACTAAGGCCCAGTGCAGCCAGACAGATCAGTAAACTTAGGTCTTACTATCCATGTCACTCATTTAATTTCCTCTAGTATAAACTCATTTATTTAGTGCTGCTCCTAATTTGAATTTTTCTGTGTATTTTTTCCTTACAGTCTACTTAACTTTTTCAAACATCTTATTTACTGTTTAGTAGAATTCATAACTTATTTAATTTCTTTGACAGTGCAGTCAGACATGTTACATGTTTCCTTTGAGAAATCCTTTTCTAAAAAATATTTATTTATTGGCTGTGCTGGGTCTTCGTTGCTGTGCAGGCTTTTCTCTAGTTGTGGTCAGCCTGGGCTACTCGCTAGGTGTGGTACGCAGGCATTGCTGTGGCTCCTCCTGTTGCAGAGCACAGGCTCTAAGGCACATGGGCTGAGTAGTCGCAGCTCCTGCGCTCTGGAGCACAGGCTCCGTAGCTGTGGCACAGGGGGCTTGTTGCTCCATGGCACATGGGATATTCTCAGATCAGGGATCAAACCCTTGTCTCCTGCATTGGCAGGCGAATTCTTTACCACTGAGCCACCAAGGAAGCCCCAAGAAATCCTTTGTCAGAAGTATATGTTTTCCTGGCAGGCCAATGGTTAAGATTCCACACTTCTACTGCTGGGGGCATGAGTTTGATCCCTGATGGAGAACTAAGATCCCACATGCTGTTCAGGCACCCCCCCAAAAAAAGAAACAAAAATTAAGAAGCAACAGTTAGAACCGGACGTGAAACAACAGACTGGTTCAAAATTGGGAAAAGAGTATGTCAAGGCTGTATATTGTCACCCTGCTTATTTAACTTATACACAGAGTACAGCATGCAAAATGCCGGGCTAGATGAAGCACAAGCTGAAATCAAGATTGCCGGGAGAAATATCAATAACCTCAGGTATGGAGATGACACCACCCTAATGGCAGAAATTGAAAAGGAACTTAAGAGCCTCTTGATGAAGGTGAAAGAGGAGAGTGAGAAAACTGGCTTACAACTGAACATTCAAAACACTAAGATCATGGCATCCGATCCCATCACTTCATGGCAAATAGATGGGGAAACAGTGACAAGACTTTATTTTCTTGGGCTCCAAAATCACTGCGGACAGCGACTGAAGCCATGAAATTAAAAGATGCTTGCTCCTTGGAAAAAAAAGCTATGACAGACCTAGACAGTGTATTAAAAAAGCAGAGACATCACTTTGCCAACAAAGGTCCGTATAGAGTTGGACCATGAAGAAGGCTGAGCACTGAAGAATTGTTGCTTTTGAACTGTGGTGCTAGAGAAGACTCTTTTGAGAGTCCTTGGCCAGCAAGGAGATCAAATCAGTCAATCCTAAAGGAAATCAACCCTGAATATTCACTGGAAGAACTGATACTGAAGCTCCAATACTTTGGCCAGCTGATGGGAAGAGCCAACTCACTAGAAAAGACCCTGATGCTGGGAAAGATTGAGGGCAGGAGGAGAAGGGGGCAACAGAGGATGAAATGATTAGATGGCATTATCGACTCAATGGACATGAGTTTGAGCAAGCTCTGGGAGAGAGTGAAGGACAGGGAAGCCCAATGTGCTGCAGTCCATTGGGTCGCAGAGAGTCGGACGTGACTGAGGGGCTCAACAACAATATGCCTTCTCTACCTCTGCGTATTTTGTTTGCTCTTTTTTAAGATACAGAATCTTGTCAGCAGTTCTATTTCTATTTTACTAAAGATTCTTTTATAACTGATATTCTGCTACACCACTAAATCTTATTTTGCTTTAAAGTTTATTACTCTTTTTATGTTTACAGAAAGAATGAGATCTCTTTAAATAAGTGGGTCAAATGCTGACAGTTTTATGTGTTATATATGAAAGTGCACCTTATATTTTCTTTGTAATCAGTGCCTAGCTTATTGGCTAGCATTAAGTGGAAAATAAATATTTGAAAAAGTGAATGAATGAATGATAGAAAGAATGGTTGTTACATGAAATAGTCCGGTAGGTTCATTCAGTGATAGTTCATATTTCATATTCTTTTTTTAAGGCTACTGATGCTCGGAGAGCTTTTCCTTGCTGGGATGAACCTGCCATCAAAGCAACTTTTGATATTTCATTGGTTGTTCCTAAAGACAGAGTAGCTTTATCAAACATGGTATGTATGTGTTAATGAGCATTCTTATATTTTGAATAAGCATTTAGCATATTTTGTTTGCTGATTAGATGGGATAGCATGGAACTACCTAGTCACCCAGCACAGTACTTGACACAAAATGGGAGCACAGATGTTAGTGTTCTTAGTTTCTTGTAAGCCCTCTTTTTTTTTTTTTAATTGCCTCATTTGGGGAGTTTTCCCGCACCCTGGAAGAAATTCCTTGTAAGCTATGTTAACAAGATTACCTGCTTCCTTTAATTTGGAAATCTAAGTAAGAAATGAACTTAATAACTATTACCTGAGAGAAAAAAAATCTGATACTCTTACTAAATGCCAAAAGTTATAGCCACATAATGAAGTGTATTTAGGTTTTAACTGATTGTGTTCTTGGATGTACTCCCTTCACTGATGTCATTGAATGTCATTCATAGTAGAATAAGCATTTACTACTTGAAATGTGTTGTCTAAGACTGCCTTATTTAAGACATAGAGTAGCCAGTAGACTATAATAGGAGTCTAGGGAACTTGGAAACACCTGCTGGACCTGAAATAACTGGCTTTGCTTCCTTTATTAGTGGAGAGAATTCCATAGGTTCTCTTCTTAAAGACGCTTTTCTCAAATATTCTTAGAGAGGAAGCTAATAAATTACACTGAAATGTTCATTTGCAGTTTAATGCAAATGAATTTATCAGATCATTTCTTAAATAAGACTTACTTGGAAGAAAAAATAGCAAGAACTTGAAACTGAGAGCCTGAATAGGAAAAAGAGGGAAATTAGGGAACTCTAAAAGTAAATGAGATCTGTCACAAATTTGCTTAGAGCCAACCTTCATACAGAATATGTTCTAAATCTAGAAATCTGTGCCCTTTGAAATGTCCAGTTTCACAACTACATTTTATTTTCATTAATAATTCTTGTCTTGTATCCTTCGTTCACTTAAAAGTATTAAGGTCTTAAAATATCCCAATACCTGTTATGTTAATAGGTATTCAAGAAAAGTTACTTCTTTTACCTTACAAATCCTTGGTAGTTTTAACACTTGAGCTCCAACTTCTTAGTATGTATGCTTCATCAGTTCACTTTCGTAGCAGGAAAAGTCTTGAGAGTATAATAGTACTGGGTAAATTAGGATAGAGACGTAAGCAGTGCTGGAAAGGGGGAAGAAAAGGTTACAAAGCCTACAGTTTGGGGGTAGTGTTTGCTTTAAGGTATTTAATGTAAATCTGTTAAATTTTCCTTTTTTTTCCTTAAGAATGTAATTGATCGGAAACCATACCCTGATGATGAAAATGTAGTGGAAGTGAAGTTTGCTCGCACACCTGTCATGTCTACATATCTGGTGGCATTTGTTGTGGGTGAATATGACTTTGTAGAAACAAGGTCAAAAGATGGTGTGTGTGTCCGTGTTTACACCCCTGTTGGCAAAGCAGAGCAAGGAAAATTTGCGTTAGAGGTAAATGTACTTGAAGAGGATTGTTCCAACAGTCCATAACTCCAGGTTGGGGAATTTACATTTCTGATCAATTATTAGTACAATTATTTATAATCTAATCTGAAATATCTTGTGCTACTTTGGTTTTACTTTTAATAGACTCTTGGAACTAGCAACTTTGGTGTTAACATTTTGAAAGATAATAATTAAGAGAATATTAGAATGGAATTTATTAACCTAGAGAGTGGGGAGGGGGGAACATATATAATTGTACTTTTCATACTGAGTTATAAATGGATTAAAGTTTCGCTGACATATACAAAGCTTAGGGCTAAAGCAGTCTCTGGAGGTGGGGGTCCCCCAGGGTTGGTTTCTTGTAACTTGAGATATTTGGCTTGCAACTGGATTCCTTTGTGGATTTTTGTAGGAATGGCAATAGGATTTATCAGATGGTTCTTTTCTTTATACTTTTATAGGTTGCTGCTAAAACTCTGCCTTTTTATAAGGACTACTTCAATGTTCCTTATCCTCTACCTAAAATTGATCTCATTGCTATTGCAGACTTTGCAGCTGGTAAAGTAAATTTCATTTTATTGATAAGTTGTAATAACTTTTGAGTTTTATGATTTTTCAAGAAGTAGTATGTATAAATATCAATAAATGTTTATATTTTATTTTATGAAGGTGCCATGGAGAACTGGGGCCTTGTTACTTATAGGTATGTTAATGATGTATTACCCTGCCTTGTCTTTTAAATCACTGATTTCATGAGTGCTTCACTCCTAATTACAGTTCAGTAGCTTCTGCTTTGTGATCTGCCATAAATTTTCCTACCTTCCCCCATTTCCTTGAACATTTCAAGAATGCAGATGAACACCCTCTGGTGCTACTATCTGAGAGTGTAAGATTTTTAAGTGAGCATCTGGCATTAGTAGTATTTCTAGATGTATTTTTGGCTGAGTTTCTCATTTCAGTGCCTTCTCTTCCTCCTGGTAGTTACATAGTTATATATCCAGCTTGAAGAACTTCCCCCGATTTAATGTCTTCTAGCCAAGTTCTTGGAGAAGGTGATGGCACCCCACTCCAGTACTCTTGCCTGGAAAATCCCATGGACGGAGGGAGCCTGGTAGGCTGCAGTCCATGTGGTTGCGAAGAGTCGGACACGACTGAGCAACTTCAGTTTCACTTTTCACTTTCATGCATTGGAGAAGGAAATGGCAACCCACTCCAGTGTTCTTGCCTGGAGAATCCCAGGGACGGGGGAGCCTGGTGGGCTGCCGTCTACGGGGTCGTACAGAGTCGGACATGACTGAAGCGACTGCAGCAGCAGCAGCAGCCAAGTTCTTACATGTCTGTCACCACAATACAAACATGTGGGTTGTATAATTTTAAAAGCAGTGTCTGTAAACAAGTTTTGGCCTTCTACTTTGAATTGCCTTCTTCGATGAGCTAAGTTTTGGACACTCTGTTCAGTGTTCTTTTTGGGACTGTGGAATGCATCTTCCTCCAACTTGCCACTTGCCTGCTTTTAATGGAAGAACTGTCTTCTCTTTCTGTCTAGCACAGTAATCCCTAATCCTTTAGACAGTTTTTCTAAAATTTCAGGCAGCTATCCTATAAACAAACTGACAATTAAACTTGCGTCACATCTTTGATCTTCTCTTGTGTGAATTCAATTGGAGTAGTCTTTAATCTTCCCAGAACTTTTTCTATCCTGTGTACTCCAAGGAAATGTTTTCTTGACATCTTTAAAGCCTAACTTGACCATCTTATTTACTGTTTGAATCTCCCTCCCCCACTTCTGCATGCCTGCTTTTATTGAAATACTTTTATTTAAAAAAAAAATTTTTTTTTTAAACACAGGGAGACTGCATTGCTTATTGATCCAAAAAACTCCTGTTCTTCATCACGCCAGTGGGTTGCTCTGGTTGTGGGACATGAACTCGCCCATCAATGGTTTGGAAATCTTGTTACTATGGTATTTAATATTTTTAAGTGCTCAAATATATTTTTTTCCTGCTACACCTTATGTTGGCTAAATAGTATTTCAGGTTTGGCTGGCACATTGTACCAAAAAAGTTTTTTTGATAGAAAAACTTTATTTTGAAAAGTTTTTATCAGGATATCCATGTTAATTAAGAACATACAGGTAATCTTTATTCAACAGAAAATACTACCTAAACTGTTCTAAATACTGCCTGCAAATGGGGCAAGTCATGATATTAATTTGGGTGAAAGGAAGAGATTCCACTTAGATAGACAATTTCCATGCAGTGAGATTCAGACTAACTGAAGTTTTTTGTGTCATATGTCACTAGCTGTAAAGTAACCTGATGAATAGCAAACTATCTTTAATAAGGTTGAAATGTTTTTAAGGGTCATTTTCTTCATTGCCTAAAATTTTAAGTTGATATTTGATAGAAATGAAGGCAAAGAAACTACAGAATAACTGAAGTATATTAAAATTTCCAGCTCTCCTGTTGAAGTCCTTGTTTATTGTAATGTCTGTAGTGAATGATCTCTGTCCTCTAGTCTTGACCTTTCCCTTTTACTCTAAATGAATACTATCTATAGCAACCAACTGTGTTAGAGCTTGGAAGCACAGCTTTTAATAAGTGAACTAGAAGTACCTCTGCAAAGAAAGAACTGGAGATTGTGGAGCCAGCCAAATTCCCTGATGGCATTTTAGGCTGCCAAAGAGCAGAGCCCAACTTGGATGTTAGTTGAGACCACATGTCACAGAAATAGGCAAGAAAGAAAAACATTTAGCAACTCTTAAATGTCTGAGTTTGAGCAAACTCCAGGAGATAGTGCAGGACAGGGAAGCCTGGCGTGCTGCTGTTCATGGGGTCACAGAAAGAGTTGGACATGTCTTAGCAACCAAAACAGCAATGTGTCTGAAAGAGTTCCTAAAGAAAGTCAGCCCTTGAAAGTAAATCCTGTCCTTTTTGCTTTGGTTGTTTAAAATTTCGCTTAGGGGTTAAAAGGGAAAAAAAGGTGGTTTGAAATATACTTTTACATGAAATTAAGAATGCTAGTTCCTGTGTTCAGACATGTCAGAAACGCTCCTTTCTCCCAACACGGCAAGTTTGTTGCTACCAAACAATTTTTTTTTTTGCTGTGTTGAGGAGATTTTATTTTTAAACTTCCAGTAATAAATTTTAATGGGGGAAATGTGTGCATTCTCATGTTGCTTTTAAACACCTTTTTGTTGTATGTGAGTAACTTCTAGTTATTGGATGTCAGTTTTTTCATTAACTTAAATATAGGGGTTTAGAGAGACTTAGAAAATTACTAGCTTTGTACCAGCTTATCCCAGTGGAGTCTGTTAGTTAAATAAGTACACAAAGCATGTAGACAGATAGCCATTTATCACTATATTGAAAACGTTTGATCTTTTCAGAATTTTAAAATACCCTTTTGTTTTTCACCATTGCATTTATCCTTTATCTTGAATTCATATAGTATTGCTTTTTTTATGAGATTTAATCAACTTTAATGAAAATTAGATTGAAATCTCTTTCTAGAAAGTTTATTTCTATTTTAAAAAATTGATTTTGTCTGTGACCCATTATATTCTTTATCCACTCCACTATTAATTATTATTAACAGATGAGAATTTTATATTCTATAAATGTTTAAATACCAGTTGTATTTAATTTAAACTTACTGCTATGACATTTTGTTAATTTCATGTAATTCTTGTATAAGCAATGCTACTTTTCTGTTTATCTAGAAAGTTTAACTTGTCACTCAGCAATGATTTTTTTTCCCTGTCATTATGGAGATAGTTCCCAGTTTTCCTTGCCTGGTCCTAATAACTTTCTGGTTTCTTAAAGAGAGTTGTTTATTAAACTAAATTTTATATGACAGTGTAGCTCTTGCACACATTTATGCACTCTCTTCCCATTTTCCATCCTGAGGGTGTTTTTCATCCCCCTTCTTCCTCCTTTTCTACCTTTAGTACCAAAAAGTTACTTAGCAGTGGTGATAATGCCAGTGTCACCAGTTGCCATTCTTGGCAATTCTTTTGTTCATAGATGTGAATTATTTACTAAATGTTTTGAATTGAATTTTAGCTCATTAAGAGTTTTCGAGTATAATGGAAGGGACATAAGAGTGTTTTATATTAGTGGAGTGATCAGCATCTTCTTTTCTTTACATATTTCCATCTTCTGTTTTTAGGAATGGTGGACTCATCTTTGGTTAAATGAAGGCTTTGCATCATGGATTGAGTATCTGTGTGTAGACCACTGCTTCCCAGAGTATGATATCTGGACTCAGTTTGTTTCTGCTGATTATACACGAGCTCAGGAGCTTGACGCCTTAGATAACAGCCATCCCATTGAAGTGAGACGTAATTTTCAGTCATTGGCCTTTCCTTTCACTTTCCATGAAATATGTAGTTTTTAAATTTTTCTTTGAGAAGAAAATTGCATGAGTGATGTCACTTACTTTTGTAGTTTATATTTCCATTTTGAAACTGCAGGCAGATTCTTTATTGAGTGAGCTACAAAGGAAGTCCCCTTGAAATTCTACAAAGTTCTAGTTCTGTTTCATTTTAAACATCTATATCTTTGTAGAAGCAAGTTTTCTGTATCCATAAACATTCACTGAATCGATTTTTATTGATTAGTAATGGGGTAACCATACCTGTTGGGTAATATTATGATTCTGTTGTTTCAAAGAAAATTCTAAACATACTCTTTTGTTGTTGTCATTGCTTTATATATATTTTAATTATTTTGACTTAATCTGTCCTATTTTGGCTAGTTTATATGTATAAATTTTGCCTCCAAAGAGCTAAACTTACAGTCTACTTTGACATATTTAACCTGGGTCCTATGTAACTGTTAGCCATTACAATAAGTGCAAGAAGTCAAATGTTTTTCATCTCTCCCTTCCTGACCTTCACCTCCCTGTCTCCAAAGAGATCCACAGTGAGTTGCCTCCCAGGAAAGCAGTGTCAAGACTGGAACCCAGGTCCTAAAGAGATGATGGGGATCGTGTTATGTATTCTGTTTTATTAGTATTAGTTATTACGCCCTTTTAAACAATTATACAGTATGAGTCACCTAAAGGTAAAAAGTATCTTACGGGTTAGAAGAGTTTTCCTAGAAAGCTCTTTATGTAATTCAGTATTACAGTTTGTCTGCTCCTTTTATAACCTTGAATCACACTGTCTGCCAGGTCAGTGTGGGCCATCCTTCTGAAGTTGATGAGATATTTGATGCAATATCATACAGCAAAGGTGCATCTGTCATCCGAATGCTACATGACTACATTGGAGATAAGGTAAAAAAATAAATTAACCAGCTAAATTCTTTAATGGTGGTCTCACAGAGTTTTACATGAAAAAGAAAAGTTTGATTTTATTTAGGTTAAGTTCCTAAGTAATTTTTCTAGAATCTATAAGAATATTACTCTAGCTTATCTTTATTTCTTTTTATGTTGACTGTTTTAGTCTCTTGAATGATGTTGCAAATATATTTTGGGGGTTGGTGGAAGTCTGGTATAAAACTTAAAGTAGAAGGCAAAGTGTATACATTCTTAAATGAAAGCCAATAGACATTACTGTGTTTTAGTAAATCTAATACTCAATTAACTTTGAGTAAATCAGTTTTTGAGTACTCTGTAGTCAAAATATACTATAATTCTGAGTTCTGACTCTCCTGGATTTTAAAAATTGTGTTTTCTCAGGACTTTAAGAAAGGAATGAACATGTATTTAACCAAGTTCCAACAAAAGAATGCTGCCACAGGTAATTTTTAATAACTTGAGATAGAAATGGAGAGAATGTTGGCACATTATCCAGAGTATGATATTTTATTTTTTTCTAAATACTCGATTTTCTATGTGACAGATAGGAAATAAAGTCGACTCTTTTGAAGATGTATTACATCATAGATCAGTATGAGTCAGAACCTATTATCCTTTTGGTCAGCCTCCAGTAGTCTGCTTTCCACAGTTCAGTGTTTCAGTGTTTTGATCTGAAAAGTTCTGTTTACTTTACCAGAGCTTGTTCTTTTTTGGTGATTTGTGGGTTTTGTTGCCCTTAATTGACCATTGGACATTAAAATAGCTGCAGATTAACCATTTGTAGGAGTTGAACTTGTGGAACTGCAGATTTTCACTGAAGGAAATTCTTAAAATTTTATGATAGTCTATGATTTATTAGGTATTAGAGTCAAAAGGAAGAATAAAGGTCATTGATTGATTGATTATGAAACTGAGTTCCTTAATGAACAAAAATAGTTTAAAAAGCAAGACGATTTGTGTAATGTCATTAATGTTTAGTAGAATCCCCAACGAGGAATTTAATAGATCGCCGACCAGGGATCAAACCCAGGCTCACAGAAGTGAAAGTGCAGAGTCCTAACCACTGGACTGCCAGGGAATTCCCTTGTACTTTCCTTTTTGTACATATAGTCCGTATATTTGGAATGTTCCTTTCTCCCCTAATGAGCAACTCCTCTTCAAGATTCAGAACAAAAATTATGTCTTGTGAAACCTTTATTCTTTGGGTTTGTTTTTAAGGACTTTTTCCCCTGTTCATTCTTCTGTTATAGTTATGCTACATTGTATGGTTGTTTTGCTTATTCAGCCACCAGAGTTGTTTGACCATATGGACTTGACTTCGGCCTCATCAGCATTGAATATTTTTTAACTTCTGTTAGTTGAATGGGTATAATGGTTTTAATTTTGTGAATGATCGTCTTGTAGTATTCTTGAATATGTTTCCATTTGTTTGTTCCTGTTTCTTGTTTGAACTCACCTGTTTGTCTTTTGTTTATAATTTGTAATTTTTTAATAAATTGGAACAAATTGTGATATAGTTCACTTAATGGCAAGGCAAGGGTAACCTTAATTTGGTCCACTGTTTGTTTCCTGAACCTGAAAAAACAAAATTGGTCAATGATGCAGTTTCGA
Organism: Budorcas taxicolor; assembly: GCF_023091745.1. NCBI lineage: Eukaryota > Metazoa > Chordata > Mammalia > Artiodactyla > Bovidae > Budorcas > Budorcas taxicolor. The sequence continues at coordinate 38,544,744 of NC_068928.1, read as the reverse complement.
GTTATATAAAATTTCTGCTTTGTTTACAAAAATAAAAATGTAAATATTTTAGATTTTCATTGTTTGTATTTATCTTCTAGAGGATCTCTGGGAAAGTTTAGAAAATGCTAGTGGTAAACCTATAGCAGCTGTGATGAATACTTGGACCAAACAAATGGGATTCCCTCTCATTTATGTAGAAGCAGAACAGGTAAACTTATACAAAGTTCTTCAATTTGTCTGATATTATATTAAATGAAATTCAATCGGTGTTACAAATTTGCTTTTCTGTACTTTAAGTATTCTAGGTAAGATTTAAACCAGCCCTTATACTCTTTTCTCAGTGATTTATTATCTGTATACCCAAAAGTTTGCCCCACATCTTTAAAATTATACATGGGTACAGTAGAAAACAAAATATTGTCTGCCCTTACTGTCCTCGAGGAAAACACTATAACATTGTTGATATAATTCTAAAATCACCAAAGGAGATTTATTCTAAGAATGCAAAGTTGGTTTAATATTAAACAAATTAAGCAAGGTATTAACTCATAATTACTACATTAACAGAATCAAATTAGAAGAACCATATGCATTACTAGATGCATAAAAATTTGATAAAATTCAACACCCATTTATAATACCCTTCTTCAAAATTAGTTTTTAATGTTGGATGGCAGTATGATGTGATTTTGATTAGAATTACATTCATATTAGTTGAACTGTTATCTGAATTCAGACGTAGTTCAAAATTCAGATGTAGTTCAAAATGAGTTGTCCTCCAGAAGGATTGAAAATTACACATCAGAAAGTTTGTCTTAACTTAGTTTAATTGTATGAAATTGTGAAATTTTTCTCTTAAATTTCTTTGCCATGGTTTTATGAGCTGCATAGAGAATTAATTCCGTTCATTTAGGGAGGAAGATTCATAGCTCTTTTTTGGTATGTGTTTGTCCTTGTGGTTCTGCGTTGTCCCTAAAGCTAATATTTTACAAAGCCTTCTCATTGTGGCAGTTTAAGTTAGTAAATTTGCTTTTCTGTAATTTAAGAATCTAGATGACATTTAAATCAGCGCTTCTACTCTCAGAATGCACCCAAGTGCTTGCAAGTTAACCTTTTAGAGACACATCTTAACCTTAAATATGACTGTATTTTATAATAAAGTATACACATTGAAGGACCTCTCATATTGGCTGCAAGCATATGAAAAGGCAATTTAGGTAACACAATTAATCCTACTTGATGGGAAAAGATATCTAAAACTTTAGTGAGCTGCCATTGTGACCTTTCTGTTTCTAGTCTTCTTTCTCCACTTTGGATGGACTAGTCTGTTATAGGAGATGGCTTGATCAAACTTGACATTGACACTCTACACAGATTGACAGATAGTTTTCATTTTACCTGTTTAAAGAATAATATACAAAGATGATTGTTGCTTTTACTTCTAGGAATTTCCCTCAAAAACTGTCAGTACCTCAAAACTATTAAAATATTCAATGATTATAATAAAGCAAACTAAGGCCATAATTTTTTCAAGTAGAGTATACTTTTAAGAGCATAATAATTTATCAGAAGAGAGGATACTAATACCTCACTTCCTCCCAATGTTATTGAGAATCAAGGAACTTAAAACATCAAGCTACTTTCAAGATCTTACTTTTTTTGCACTTTTTTGGTCTACAAGCATAGCCAAATTCATCCTCCTTTTTACATTACAATAAAATGCATGCCTATGACTCAGTTCTTTTACAAATAGGAGAGCTCTGCAACATAGCATCTTGATTATGATCTGTCTCTCACCTTATAGTCCCTAAATTTAAAAAGTTCATTAGTAGTTTCTTTATGGCACTGAAGTGGCCATTGCTTCCCCACTCAGATTTTTAAGTTTTCAGTTCTATCTCTTATAGTCAGTTGATCCCTTTATAAAGGTCATTGACCCAATTTTACGTTTGGTTTAGGTGATCTTAAATCTGTTATAGCTTGTGTTATTTAAAATGTTCTAGAGTATAGTAACAAACAATAACTAAACAAAAGACTGAGTATTGTTGAAGTATTTTTTTTAATGTACTTGCTTTTATTGCTTCTGTTTTTTTAGTTTATTACAGTCTCTCCTCCTGACTTTATTGTTTCATTGCAAAGCTTATCCTTTGAAATAGGTTATGTTCTGCTTTCATGTTTGTCATTCTTTTTTTTCACTCAAACTTGAAACTTTATTTTGTGTTGGGGTAAAGCCAATTAACAATGTTGTGGTAGTTTCAGGTGAAGAGCTGAAGGGACTCAGCCATCCATATACATGTATCCATTCTAAATGACTTTGAATATTGAATCCACATGCTAATTTAATGTTGCCACTTTTTGGAAATGGAAAAGACTAAACATATAACCCTCCTTCATAAGTTAACTGTGTATCCCTTTTGAAATTTTGAAGTTCTTATCTGGATACATCTCTGTTCTCATGGGCAGTATTACACAGAACCTGGCCTTTTATTTTTAGAGTGTTGTTATTTTGAGGCCTTAATGAGAAATAGTGAGTTTTCTTCCATTCTGTAGTTTCATCATGTTTATCACCATAGCATTTTGTGTATTCAGGAGCCATTTGGCTGTACTGGTTTCACCTCTGCTTTGTCACAGAAATGTCTCCTCTAAGAAAAAAAGTGTTAATGCTCCTACAGCCTTTGTTTTGTTTTGCTTCTTTAGGTAGAAGATGACAGATTACTGAGGTTGTCCCAAAAGAAGTTCTGTGCCAGTGGACCATATGTTGGTAAGCAAATGGCTATACATGGGAGCTAATCAGTGAATTTGGATACTATACCAGTAGTGTTTAAACTAATAATAAATAATTATCCATGTAAAAATAATAGAATTAAATAGAAATAAGGAAATGGTAGGAAAAGGAGGTTCATGGGGTATTTGTAGTATTCTACATCTCTCTGTGTTACTGGAGGCTGTAATGAATGAATAAGGATATGAACATCAAGAAGTGATGTCTCTAGCCTGAATCCGTGAAAGAAAACTTGGTATGCAGTTTTGTACTAAGTGTTATGCACTTGTGTACTAAGTACATTTGGTATACTTGTGTATACACAGTGACTTAAAAAAAAAAAATTCTTGGTCATAGTAAGTAACTAAGCAGATAAAGCCCAATGATTATTTAGATTTATTTTGTACCAGTCATTGTGCTAATAAGCACTATAGCTGATCCTTATTTCATACTCTTAGCAACCCTACTAAGTGGTTCATATTATTTCTGTTTTACAAATGAGGGAGCTGAGGCATAGCTAGATAAGTTAAATTGTCCAGGATCACCTATTTAATGAGTTAAAGAGTAGGAATTCAAATGAAATAGTTGCATTATAGAAGTTTATACTCTTAACTACCACTCAACTGTGCTTTTTCAAATATTTCTACATGACATTAGACTCTTGTACCCAGGGAATTAAAGATAAATTGAAAACTTATGACGTGTTTTTCTGCACCTTTCTCACTTCCTTTAAAATAGTTCTCAACAGGGAGAGAGGTATATCAGAACCACCAGTGCCTTTTCATATTCAACCCACCAAATGATGATGCACTCTACCAAGGTTAAGTGGTACAGCCTTCAACTCTTAGCCTTCCCAGCATTGAGAATCACTCTCTTAATAAATGTGTCTGACAAGTCCGACGACAGGTTTATTATCTAAATAAATAATGTCACAGATGCTATTTTCCACATGTACCAGCAGTCTGCACTGTATGACTGACAGGTTTTGCGGTTTTTCTGATGCTCTGTGAGCACTGTAGGCTGTATTAAAACCTGAATTATCCTAGTGTCAGGAGAGAATTTTCATCTGTGGTTTAGCCTGATAGCATAAAGCTATTTAAGTGATTAAGATAGTTCCATTAATGTACTGGGCAATGACTTTCTTTTGTTTGGCATCTTAATGCAAAATCTATTTTGCTAATACTTGAGACAGTATATGTATTTGTCTTACAAAACCTTTGGCTTTTAGCTGTGACTCCTCAGTGAGGGACTCTAACGGCTCCCAAGGTGTATCCTATCACAGTGTCTTAGCAGTATATATACCTATTAAGGACTGCACTTTCGAATTTGTTTAAGTGCTGCATGAGAGACTTAACCCACTCGAAATGTCTTTTATCATTAAAATCATTATCTCTGTTGCTACAATCTGTAGGGTCACAAAGAGTTGGACACGACTAAGCAGACTAAGTGTGATATTGCTCTGAAAAGGGAAAAACAACAAAATCATTGTATTTGTGATTCTACACAAATACAGATTCTGTTCTCTTTTTTTATAGGCTGTTGTGATTTTGTTAGTAAATTCTTTCTTCATTATTATTCAGGTTACACAGAAGAGTTCATGCATCATTAAAAAGGAGCTGTTGGCTTAACAGATTCAAGCCCATACATGGGACACCAGTCCTCTCTCTCTACCTTACTTTCCATTTCTTCCAGTGAAAAATTATTTTCAAGTTTTCTGTTTGTTATTCTCTTGCTTAAGGAGAAGACTGTCCCCAGTGGATGGTTCCTATCACAATCTCTACTAGTGAAGATTCCAGCCATGCCAAAATGAAGATTCTGATGGACAAGCCAGAGATGAATATAGTTTTAAAAGATGTCAAACCAGACCAGTGGGTGAAGGTGAGTCCAGAAAGGCCATAGACATTTTAATCTTAGCTAAATTGATTTATTTCTTTCATTTCCTGTATGCATTTTATGGCTGGCTCTAAATTCTACTGATTCATTTTGGTCTAGGACTTGCAAAGAAAAAGACATTTCTAAACTTTCTTATGTGAAATTTAGTGTTGTCTAGATATTTGCCTTTATGTCAGGTAAGGGAGTGGTTAATAAGCAATTACAAAGGGATAGGATTAAAGAGGAAAAAAAGAGTAGTCTCTGTATAAAGTCACATTAACCAAAACATTTGCAGTCTTGCAACTTCAAACTGCCCTGTCACTGTAGTGACATGTTAACTTCAGTGATGTGTTGTCATCGTGTGTGTACAACTATAATCAGGTGGGATCAGACATAATAATCAGTTTGTGTCACTGAAATGGGAAGTTCCTTTGAGCTGGTGTTTTAAAGGCATTTCACAGAAATAACAGTAAATATTATTTTTCATCATTCTGTACTCTACCTTTCATAATGAAAATATCTGCTACAAATTTTTCTCCCAGTTAGAGATTCCTGATAGGAATTATGGGCTTCCCAGGTGGCTCAGTGAGTAAACAGTCCACCTGCAATGCAAGAGATGCAGGAGACACAGGTTCGATTCCCTGGGTTGGGAAGGTCCCCTGGAGGAGGGCATGGCAGTCCACTCCAGTGTGCTTGCCTGGAGAATCTCATGGACGGAGGAGCCTGGCGCACTCTTGTCCATTGAGTCAAAAAGAGCTGGACATGACTGAAGTGACTAAACATGCTCACATGCAATAGAATCATGTATTGTCTCAGACTTTCATGCTTGCAGAACTGTTTCTCACTCTGTTTTAAATATATTTTAAAATATTCTCAGTGGACTACTATATATTGCCATTTGGAATTATAACCTGGAGCATATGTAGCAGTATGAAATTTTTCTTATAAGAAAAAAGTACAGTATGGTTATAATTAGGTAAATAAAGATATTCTTCCTATAGTAAAAGATAGAGGGAATCAAAACAATTACTATATTAGAAATGTGAAGTGATTTTTAAATATATATAAATAGTAAAATACATATATCTTATATTGTCATTTTATCATTAAAATATTTTGTATATAAATATTATAAAAAATATTTTTGAGTATTGGTAAATAATACTTTGGTCACTAAGTTGTGTCTGACTCTTGCTATTGTGGAATTTCCCAGGCAAGGGTACTGGGGTGGGTTGTGATTTCTTCCTCCAGGGATCTCCCTGACCCAGGGATCAAACCCTGGTCTCCTGCATCTCAGGCAATCTCCTGAATTGCAAGCAGACTCTTTACTGACTGAGCATAGAAAATAGTGATAGTCAATGATTACCTCACTCCAAAAATCATATGAAGCTGCCTTTTAAGTCCATGTAATTCTTTAAAATCTAGGTCCTGGCAGTTGCTCTTCTGTTGAGACTCTGGGTCCAGCAGATCAATGTAAAGGTTTAGTCTTCCTTGGAGACTTTATTATCCAAGAGTTTTTATATATAGTAAATATTTTCTATAAACTGAAAACTATCCACTGAAATTAGAAACTTAGGCAGATTATTTCCTCCTTTTCAGCCATGTTCTTTCCACTGTCACTCACTTTGCCTCCCACTTATGTCAAGTTTCTGTTTTGTATTGCTTCTGTTTTTATCTTTGATAAGTGATTACTATCTTTATGTGTTGTTTCATTTTATTCCCTGTCTGTTAACATAAATGAGCTTCATTGTTTTTCATCCAGGTGTACTAAAGCTAAAGCTCTTTTCATATCTACAAAAAACTGATTTAAAAAATAAATGCAACTGTTTAATAATACCTGTTGGATGTCTTTTCAGTTAAACCTGGGAACAGTTGGGTTTTACCGGACCCAATACAGCTCAGCCATGCTGGAAAGTTTATTACCAGGTATTCGCGACCTTTCTCTGCCCCCAGTGGATCGACTTGGATTACAGAATGATCTCTTCTCCTTGGTGAGCCTCAAATAGTATGATGGATTTTGTTGATTAAATGGTTTTGTTTTTCCTGGAATGGCTGACTAGAACATAATTAGAAGAATATAGTTCTTCCTGAGAGGTGCATGCCTTTGGGACTAAAGAAAATGACTAATTATTAATTGATATGCAAGATTGAACCTATAGAATTTTCCAGAAACAAATCTCACTTTCTTAAGCCAGCTTTTTGCAACTGTACATAAACAATCATTTGTAAGGCATAAATTCTTTTCAATAGATATAGATATGAACCTTGAAGAGATTTCTCTATTGATGATTTTTTTTTTTTTAATAATTCAGAGTGATTTATATTTTTCTAAAATAGTGGTTGTACTTTGCTGGGAGACTCTAGAATTTTTTAAACATTCCATTATTATTCAAATTATAGCCCATTATCATTCTAAAATGATATTTTATATTTAGCTTTGTTCAAGAAAAAATTTAAAGGAGCACTTAGTAGTATTATCTTTATAACTCCAAAACATAGGTTAGATAATTTCTAGATGTCTTTGTGATAAAACTGTCAGATTCCTCCTAATGTTCCTTTAATTGGACTTGAAATTTTCATTCCCGTCTAATAGTAACTGGTTTTGGATTCCTCCTTTGTATAAACACAGATTAGCATTGATGCACAAAACCTCACATCTGCTGAGCTCATTGCTGAGAGAGACCTGTCCCAGGAGAGTGGTGTGTTTGTGCACTTGGCTGCTGTAACAAAAGTTCTTTTTCCTAACTCTGTTAGTTAATTCTGAAAGGGACGAATTTGTAGTACCTTCCAGTTTGTCTTCTTTTAGAAATGAGTAAAGGACAGGCTGAAGTTGACACAGTTTGCAGCTCCAGTTTTGAAAGCACCTCTGTCAAAAACTAAAGCCCCAACTGTTTTTGTACCTTTTCTAACAGTATGAAAATTTTCAAAAGACAAACAATACCAAGACCCTAGAAACTGAATAGAAATAGGAAGTTAACTGTTCTCTTTCTTCTTTGTTCTTTCTAAATCGGTGAAATTTTAACATTTTTAAAAAGTAGCTGTTTTATAAATAGCAAAAAAGTAAGGAATGTTGTCATAATACTGTTTTTATTTTATAAAATTCTACAGTGTTTTGAACTTATATAGTCTAGTCTCTTCCCTAAGGGATGACTAATTAGCAGAAGACAATGCCAAAAATGCATGCTTGTGCTTTTTGTTTTGTTTTTGTTTGAAGACTAGATTGATTTATGTTTTTTCCTATCCCAGGCTCGAGCTGGAATCATTAGCACTGTAGAGGTTCTAAAAGTCATGGAGGCTTTTGTGAATGAGCCCAATTATACTGTATGGAGCGACCTGAGCTGTAACCTGGGGATTCTCTCAACTCTCTTGTCCCACACAGACTTCTATGAGGAAATCCAAGAGTTTGTGAAAGATGTCTTTTCACCTATAGGGGAGAGACTGGGCTGGGACCCCAGACCTGGAGAAGGTAACGAATGTACTGAACGCAGAAGGAACTGATCAGAAATGGGTCCTTTTTAACTCAGCTGTTGTTGTTGTTGTTCAGTCGCTCAGTCGTGTCCGACTCTGCGACCCCGTGGACTGCAGCACGCCAGGCTTCCCTGTCCTTCACCATCTCCTGGAGCTTGCTCACACTTGTGTCCGTAGAGTTGGTGATGCCACCCAACCGTCTCGTCCTTTGTTGTCCCCTTCTCTTGCCTTCAGTCTTTCCCAGCATCAGGGTCTTTGAGTCAGCTCATTAGAAAACTTAGCTGTGGTTAACAGTAACATCATCTTTGTATCTACTGGACATGACTATGTATTCAGCTAACTAGAAATGAAGACTTAGGACTTTTAAGCCTCCTGGTGAATTTATATGGGTAACCAACATAAAAACGGTGGTATGTGTATTTGTTGCTAAATATGATTTACGCACAGAGCAAATGGTGGAAATAAGTCTTTTACAGAGTTCCAAAGGCCCATTTTTAGTCAAGAAAAGCTAAAAGGGATTTTGGATTATTTTGTTGTTACTATAAATACCAGACACCTATGTACAACCTGAAATGATGTTGAGAGACACAGAGGCCAGTTTTCTGAATTAAAGGAGTTATTTGCTTTCTACATGTGTTCTCTTTATCTCTGTAATCATGTGTTTATTCTTTTGCTGTCATGTAAATGTTAGGAATAGTGAGTACAGGCTTTAGATATATTTTCTACCATATGCTAATAACTGAAGGTTGTATTTTCCCCTGCTCTTCTTGTTCTGGGAGTCTTTTGCAATCAGAATAATAGTAAAAATTGTCTAGAGCTCTATATCTATCTTTCACTGATTCAGCAAGCACTTATGCACCCAGTAAATACCAGGTACTATACTAGGAGCTGGTGGTATAACAGTGAATAAAAAGTTGCCCTGTGTGGCTTACATTCTAGGGGAAGGCACAGCAAACAATTCAATAGGTAGTATTTTAGGTGGCAGCAAATATCATGAAGAAAAAGTTTAGGTAAGGTAGGTCAGGAGTAGGAGTAATAAGCCACTGTTTTATAGAATAGAGAGTGGACGGGATATTTAAGCATAAGCCGAGACCTGTAGAAGAGAACTGTGAGGCTATGTAGTGGGGAAATGGTCCAAACAGAAACCAGCAAGTACAAGAGACCTGAGATAGAGGCATGCTTAGGTGCTCAAGGAGTAACATGGAGGCTGGTAAAGTCAGGGCAGAGTAAGTGTGGGAGAGAGGAGGGCGGGAGAAGAGCAGCTCCAATAGGACCTTTGGGACTCTCACATTTAGTGGTACGAAAAACTCATTTGGAAGTCTGAAGCAGAGGAACATGACTTGATTTACGCAGCTGTGTGAAGAACAGGCTATAGCGGGGGAGGCAAAAGAGGAAGCAGGGAGACAAGTTAGAAAGCTGTTTGAGTAATGCATCTGGGTGCTGCCTGCAACTAGCATTTGCAAGTAGTAAATTCTGGGTATGTTTTGAGGATGGAACTAAAAATACTTGGTGGTGGCCTGACTGTGTGGTGGAGAAAGATGGGAGTCATGAAATTTTGGCCTGAAGAACTGAGTGACGTTACCATATACAGAGACAGGGAAAACTGTTGTAGAAGCAGGTTTGGGTGCAAAAGGGAATCAGGAGTTCCGTTTTGGACATGTTAAATTTGAGGTCCTTTTAGACATCCAAGTAGAGAGTACCATGCGTAGAGGTGCAGGCTGAGTAATACATTTAGTGCATAGATGGTATTCACAGCCATAAGATTGGATGAGACCACCTATGGCTTTAGTGTAGGTGGAGAAAAAAGGTGTGAGGACTGGGTCCTTGGGCAGTTCAGGATTCAAAGATTGGGTAGAAGAGGGGGAATCAGCAAAGGAGACTGACTGGCCAGTGATGTAGGAGAGTTAGGAGGAAGAGGAGTGTCCTAGAAGCCTTAAGCAGTAGAGGGAGGAAAGCGATCAACTGTGCCAATATTGTACCAAGTCAGGCAGAATGATGATGAACTGATGGTTATGTTAACTGGGTTCTGTGGCATGGTGGAAGTCCACCAGGACTTCCCTTCCTCAGATGGTAAAGCATCTGCCTACAATGCAGGACACACAGGTTTGATCCCTGGGTTGGGAAGATCTTCTGGAGAATGAAATGGCAACCCACTCCAGTACTCTTGCCTGGAAAATCCCATGGACAGAGGAGTGTGGTAGGCTACAGTCCGTGGGATCACAGAGTTACACATGACTGAGCAACTTCACATGGCATGGTGGTGAACAACACCAGAATGGAAGGAGAGGAAAAGGAGACAGCAGTTTTAGACAACTTTTTAAAGGAGTTTTGCTAAGAAGAAAATCAGGTAAAAGGAACTAGGAGAGAGATGTGGGACCAAGGAGGCACTTTTTACAGTGGGAAATTTTATGATATGTCTTTGTTGATGAAAATGATACAGTAAAGAAAAATTCATGATGTGAAGGAGAGAGGTAGCTGCTGGAGTGATGGCTAAATACTTGAGAGGAGTTGGCTTTAGGTTGTAAACCAGCAGATCCATAAGAACAAGACAGGAAGTAGATGGACACAGATGGAGGTACATTGATGAGTGTTGCACTTTTCTTTCATGATGACAATATGTGAGACTTCACGGGCTCAAAAACACCATTTTGAAATAGGGAGAAATGTCTTCAGTTTTCCAGTTTTACAGATGGAAGAATCAAATATAGCAGAATAATAAAGATACTGCATCAACACAGCAAATCAGCACCAGAATTATAAATTGGTTCTTTTAAGAACCTTAACTAGTCTCTAGTTGTGTTGTCTATTGAGTTCTTATGGTTTCCTTAAACCTTTTATGGAGTTACAGTTTAAATACAGCAGAACGTATAAGTTCAGTTCAGTGACTGGACAAATGCATACCACGTTTCCGGCCCCACAGGAGGTTGCCCTGAGGCTACTTCCCAGTCGGTTCCTGCCACCCCCTACCCTTCCACCCCCTGCAGGCAAACGCTATTCTGACTTCTTTCACCCTAGATTAATATAGTCTCTTCTAGAACTTTATATAAGTGGGATCATAATATATATTCTGTTATCTGGCTTCTCTCAGTATAATGTTCTAGAGATACATATAGGTTATTGCTGAGTGGTATTTCATTGTATGAATATATCACAATTTATTTGTCTGTTGTGCTGTTGGAATCTATCAGTTTGTGTGCTAGTATTAACTTTTTTTTGAGATATAATCATTATACCAAAAAATGCGCCCTTTTAAATACACAGTTCCGTCTTTTCTCACAGGGTTGTACAACTACCACCACCACCACTATCTTAATTCCAGAAAAATTTCTTTACACTCAAAAGAAGCTCCATACCTGCTGGCTGTTACTCTCTATTCCCTGGCAACACAGTCCCAGGCAACCACTAATCTGCCTAGTGCCTCACAGATCTGCCTGTTCTGACATTTCATATAAATGGAATCATACTCTGTGGCATTTTTTATTTGGCTTCTTTCACTTACTACAGTATTTTCAAGGTTCACCCGTGTTACAGCATGTATCAGCACTTCCTTTTTATAGTCAAATAGTATTTCATTGTATTGCATGATTATACTACATTTTCTTTGTTCGTTCATCAGTGTATATATGCTTGGATTGTTTCGACTTTTTGACTGTTACGAATTCATTTCTCCAGAGTGGAACTGCTGTGTTTATTAACCTTTTGAGGAATTACTGGACTTTTTTTCAAAGTGCCCACACCATTTTACATTCCTACCAGCAGTATATGAGGGTTCTAATTTCTCTCCATCCTGGCCAACACTTGTTATTGTCTGCTTTATTTTAGCCATCCTAATTGGTATGAAGTGATATCTCATTGTGGTCTTGATTTGTATTTCCCTAATGGCTAATGGTATTGGTTTCATGTGCTTATCAGCTACCTGCATATCTTTGGAATAATCCATCAGATTTTGATTTTAAAAATCTAAGATTCCAATTCAATCTCCCTGGCGTACTAGTTCCGCACGTGGCCTTCCTCTAAATTTGGGGTCAAAACTGTATGATCTAAGTGTATTCCTTCCACACACAATTCTTATTGGTGTAATTACCTAGATGGAGAGAATATTTAATAAATACTTAAATGGATACAGTTGGCATTTAACAAATACAGTTGGCATAGACAGAGTCAGCGTATTTGCTTATCTTAGTGTGTTACGTACTTCATTCTCATTATTTGATAAATTTAAATCAAGTATTCTCTCAAGTACTAAGGTAATTGATTTTGTTTGTTCAAGACTGTAGGCATGGTCTAACACAATTATACAATATCCAGGTGGCATATTTGTAAAAAATAAGCTTTTTAAGTAGTTCTGTATCTTTTACTTCTCAATCAGGTCACCTAGATGCACTCCTGAGGGGCTTGGTCCTGGGCAAACTAGGAAAAGCAGGACATAAGGCAACATTAGAAGAAGCCCGTCGTCGGTTTAAGGACCATGTGGAAGGGAAACAGATTCTCTCTGCTGATCTGAGGAGTCCGGTAGGTTTTCTTAATAAAGTACTTTGATTTCTAGGTGTCTGCACCATTCTGTGTAGTGTGGAATGTATTTAATAATAACCAAAAATGACCTAAAGAATCTGCTTGCAGTGCAGGAGACCTGGATTTGATCCCTAGGTTGGGAAGATCCCCTGGAGAAGGGAATAGCAACCCACTCCAATATTCTTGCCTGGGAAATCCCATTGACAGAGGAGCCTGGCAGGCTACAGTCCTTGGGGTTGAAAAGAGTCAGACACGACTCTGATTAAACAACAACAAAAATGACCTGAGTCAAAAATGACCTGACTACAAATCATGCCTAATTCTCGTAATACACACCATCTAGGGAGTCTGTAGGCAACATCTCGTCTGTGTCGTCTCTCAGCCCACGCTAGGGTACTAGAAGGCGATTATCAGTGCACAGCCTCCTGTGCTTTGCTGTTACTGCCTGCCCTCTACCTTTCTGGTTGCTGAAGTGGGCTCTTAGATTGTTGCCATAATTTGTTTGTAATACCCACACAATTTCTTTTTACTTGCTTTCTGTCTTAACATTAGAATATTTGGAATAAGTTACATATAATCAGATGCCTTCTTTTTTGTTCCTGTATTCTCTTGTAGGTCTATCTGACTGTTTTGAAGCATGGTGATGGCACTACCTTAGACATTATGCTGAAGGTGAGTAAATTTGGAAAGGGCTCCTATTTTCTGCTTTTGAAGTTGAATTGACACAGAGAGTATGACCTTGAATGGTTAAAAAAAAAAGTCCTAACAAAAGAAATGCATGCTGATATGCACACTGTAGGCATGCATATATTTAGAAAGCTATAGGAGAAATATCTGGAGAAGGCAGTGGCAACGCACTTTAGTACTCTTGCCTGGAAAATCCCATGGACCAAGGAACCTGGTGGGCTGCAGTCCAGGGGGTCGCTAAGAGTCAGACACGACTGAGCAACTTTACTTTCACTTTTTACTTTCATGCATTGGAGAAGGAAATGGCAACCCACTCCAGTGTTCTTGCCTGGAGAATCCCAGGGATAGGGGGGTCACACAGGGTCAGACATGACTGAAGTGACTTAGCAGCAGCAGCAGCAGGAGAAATATCTGCTCATCTGTACCACCAATACAAATGCCAAATCATCTCATTTATTCACTTTTATAAATCACAAGTTTATGTATCTTAAATCTTAATACTAAAAGGTTAAGTTAGATTTAAAAGTCCAGTTCTTAAAAATTTTCCCATCAGTGCAAACTTACTTGGGGTTCTGCCCACTTTAAGTTTATTTCTGTGCCTAGGAAAGGGATAGATGATCAGGTGCCTCAAGGATTTGGTCTATGCTGGTGCCTCTTATGAATGGACAGGAAATTAATTCACTTGCCTTCATAGCCTCTGTAGTTTCCCAGGGTGGTTGGCATATAGTTAACTCTGACTTAGAAAAAATGTAGATAAAACCATGTCCTTACAATGGCAGTGATCTGTGTTAAAAGTCCTGCTGTAGAGCAAGTGCTGTCTCCAGTGTGTATCCAGTGTCTAGCCTGGTGGCATTAGAGGTGGAGGGAGCTGATTCTACTTAACAAATAAAATATGCAATACATGCCTAAATACCCAAATCATCCATCAGACCCATTCATTAAAAGATCCACACTTAAGGATCTTAATTAGAATACTTTTCTGACCCCAAGTGCATCAGAATTACAAATCTAACTTCTGGTATTTTAAACAAATCGTATTTAAATGATTAGAATGTTTTAGAAATACACAAACTTTATTTAAGAAACTACATTGCGGTTGTATTGCTTTAATTGCCTATGTTGTATAAGGGTTTCCTTTCTAATAACACAAAAAATTAGACTTTGGGTTTACCTTTCAACTAAATGACGTTAAGGTCCCTTCTCACTGTTAATATTCTGTGAACCTGTGCACTATAAATCATGCATTTCTTTGCATGTGAAATGAGATACTTGGTATATTTTGTCTATTCCATGAAGATATGGGAAAAATAAAGGTTCTGAAAATTTCATGACAGGTCGTTTGACATTTTCATGTCATGGCATACGTTTAAGAATTTATACCAGTGTGTTTATTTAATAAGAGTTTGCATCTGTTTAACACAAGGGAGCCCACAATGATTCAACTTACTATGCAAAGAGCTCTAATGAAGGCAGAATCAGGGTTCTTCAAGAAACCAGGTAGGGGAGGTTGGGGAGGGATGGACTGGTAGTTTAGAGTTAGCAGGTGCAAACAGTTATTGTATATGTGTAACTGAATCACTTCCTGTACACTGAAAAGTAACACAACATTGTAAATCAACTATACCTATATAAAATTAAAGGAAACGAAGCCAGTTGATGGGAGATGAGAAGGATTTTGTGTTAGTAATTTAAGAATAATGAAGCAGGCTAAAGAACTAATTCAGAGTATATTTGAAATGCAGTGTTACGGTGCCATCTAGTGGACTCCTGTGACAGGTCCTCTTGGGGGTGGGCTGGGGAATGCTTCCTAAATGCCAGCGTTCAGACCTTGACTATTAGAGCTGAAAAGGACCTTAGAAATCATCTGTCCACCCCGCTCATTTTACAGATGGGGAAACTGAGACCCGGAGAGGTTAAGGACTTAGTCAAGATCACACAGCTAGTTAGAGGCAAAGCTGGGTCTAGAACCCAGGTCTTCTGACCTCCTATCTATTTTACTACACTGCTGCTCAAAAGAGTCCAAAGGAAAGGAAGAGGAAACTGGGAGCTGTGATGGGGTCTCCAGACACTGGTCAGTGTTAACTCTTCAGAGGGGAAAAAAAAAGGTCAAGAGAGTCTATAAGTTGTCTTAGAGAAGTATCTCATATACATTTGAAATTCTAATTTTTAGAAAAACATAATAATGTTTTGTTTCTAATTATGAAAAGAGATTTTGGTATACTCACTATGGAAGATTTAGAGGCTAGAAAAGTATAAAGAAGAAAATAGAACTTGTAATTTTAAAAAGGTCACAAATATAGCATGTATAATATGATCTTATTCATGATTTGGTTAATGTAAATATAGTAATTTTTTCTTTATGCTTTTCTATTTTCTTAATGTTCTGCATTCATAATGCTTTGCAGTTAAAAATGTGATGCTGCATAATCCTACTGATCAGAGACCATTATTAATGTTAACATTTTGATGTGTTTTCAGGGTATTTTCTCCCCTTCTCATTAAATTTTTTAAAATTTAGAACCATTTTGCTTTGTATCCCTTCTTTCAGTTAATATATCAGTGGCATGTTTATGTCATCAAATATTCTTAAAATATTACTTTCAATAATGCTTCCTGTATTTTTTATTGATGAGTTGAATTGATTTCCAGTGGTATTAGTATTGATGATTATTTTGCCTATCTAACATAGAACATTAGTCAGACATCAATGAATAAAGAATTTGGTCATGATGGGCTCACCCCTTAAATCTTGAGGTTGAACTGCTCAGAACTGATGACAAGCTATTCATGTAGTGAGCACTTAATGATTTACTGTAGGGGCACAGGACAAATTTAGTGCTCAAACCTCTTGAAAAATATTCTTTTGTTAATTTCATATCCTGCAATCTTAGCCAGTGAGAATGTAAAACAAAAGTTTCACCTTATTCAGGGAGAAATTAATTGTCTCTTTCTGTATTTTTTTCACTATAGCTTCACAAACAAGCAGATATGCAGGAAGAGAAAAACCGAATTGAAAGAGTCCTTGGGGCTACTCTTTCACCTGAATTGATTCAAAAAGTCCTCACGTTTGCACTTTCAGTAAGTTACAATGAAAACTGCTTTTAGAGGGAATTATTACCAACTGATCTATAGCAAGTGTCCTTGATTCATTATTCTCTTGATCTGTCTTAATCCTAGACTAAAGGCTTCCTCTTTCTTGAAAAACTGGAGTAAGCTTTTGTTACTAACCACTATATTTCCCTCTAGTGGTAAGAATCAGAATAGTTGGAAGACTATGAAATAAACTGTAAGGTTGACACATCCGTGTGCCTACTTCCTGTCTCTTTCTTCCTTTACCCTAGAGCAGGTATCTATTGAGCAGCCATCTGTTGTACCCATCTCAGTGCTTCATTCTCAATTTGGCTGATCTGTAGGTTAAACATTCTCCTCTTTGCTAGAAGCTTCTGGTGCCAGTTATTCCTGAAACAAAAAGGGGATTACTTGGGTACCTCAACAGCATTTGCCCTTTCTGGCATCAGACAATATTCTGGATACGGTAGACTTGTAGTTTTCTTTTTTTAGGAAGAGGTACGTCCACAGGACACTGTGTCAGTAATTGGTGGAGTGGCTGGAGGCAGTAAGCATGGAAGGAAGGCTGCTTGGAAATTCATAAAGGACAATTGGGAAGAACTTTATAATCGATACCAGGGAGGATTCTTAATATCTAGACTAATAAAGGTAGGTGAAAATGTTTGAGTAGCTTGCTTATCATGGATATTACTGAGAGACATTCATGATTCACTCAACCCATAGATTATCGTCTGCTTTTTAGAAGTTTCCTGAAGTAGTTACTAGCTTTACTAAAGAGTTTCTCCATAACCCATTCTGTATCCTGTAGAATAAACTGAAGTTGGGAAAGAGTGGTATGATTTGTTTTTATGGTAAATGGAAGTTTGTTCCTAACCTGTTAGTTGTACTTACTATTTATAAACCATTGTTTTTTCAGCTATCAGTTGAGGGATTTGCAGTTGATAAAATGGCTGGAGAAGTTAAGGTAAGGAAAGTACAGTTTACTTTTCACTTTTCAATCCAGAAAATAAAAATACTAATCAAATTATAATCATAGATTGTTGGGGTGACGTACTTTAGTAGTGTCTCCATGTTTTTCTTGGAGAAAGGTTAGGTTGTATCCTTAAGGCCTGAAGAATTTAGAGTTGGAATCATCTTTGAGGGCATTAAAGTGTTTGAAAGAATGTGGAATTTAGAGTCAGTCAACCTGGATGTAAATCTGTGCTCTGCCCCTTGTTAATTGCGTGATTTCAAGCAGGCTTTTTAACCTCTATGAGCCCGTCTCCTCTTCCATAAAATGAGGTGATAAGATTGTCTAGACTAAGTAATACAGGGGGCCTGGAACATAGTAGAGCTTTCATATTAGTTCTTTTTCCCTTCTGATACTTTTCATAGGTCTTTTATGTGCACAGAGAGACACGATGACTACGTAGGGACTCTACTCCTAGCCCTTTTCAGTGTCACTTCCACCTTCATTCTTGAAAGCAAGAAGGTTTCAGGGGTGAATTTGGAAATTCTGAGAGCTATAATGTTTGGTTCACATTATGAGTTAATTTACTCAGTCACAGGTTAGTACATAACGGAGAGTCTAGATCAAGATTCAATATTATGTATTGTATTATGTAAATAATTACTTTATTGTAAAGGTAATAAATATTCCTGAAGGAGAAATACATATAATTAGTTCAAGGGGAGGCCAGTGGCCAAGTTAAGGCTAGTAAAGCAGAGGCCTGACTGAAGAGGGCCTTGTAGGCCATATAAAAATGCTCCTAAGAATGGGAAGCCCTTGAAATGGCTTATAAACAAAGGGATGACTTAATCTGGTCTATATGATAAGAATTTCAATCTGGCTGCAGTACAGAGAATGCAGTTTGAAAAGGGGAGATACTGGGAAGCAAAAATGATAAAGTAGCTTGGAGGAGATGGAGTAATGAAAGAGATTCAGTTCAGTTCAGTTGCTCAGTGGTGTTCGACTCTTTGCGACCCCATGGACTGCAGCTCGCCAGGCTTCCCTGTCCATCACCAACTCCTGGAGCTTGCTCAAACTCATGTCCATCACCAATTCCCAGAGTTTACCCAAACTCATCTCCATTGAGTTGGTGATGCCATCCAACCACCTCATCCTCTGTCGTCCCCTTCTCCTCCCACCTTCAATCTTTCCAAGCATCAGGGTCTTTTCAAGTGAATCAGTTCTTTGCATCAGGTGGTCAAAGTATTGGATTTTCAGCTTTAGCATCGGTCCTTCCGATGAATATTCAGGACAGATTTCCTTTAGGATGGACTGGTTGGATGTCCTTGCAGTCCAAGGGACTCTCAAGAGTCTCCTCCGACACCACAGTTCAAAAGCATCAATTCTTTGGCGCTCAGCTTTCTTTATGGTCCAACTCTCACATCCAGACATGACTACTGGAAAAACCATAGCTTTGACTAGATGGACCTTTGTTGGCAAAGTAATGTCTCTGCTTTTTAATATGCTGTCTAGGTTGGTCATAACTTTTCTTCCAAGAAGCAAGCATCTTTTAATTTCATGGCTGCAGTCACCACCTGCAGTGATTTTGGAGACCCAAAAAATAAAGTCTGTCACTGTTTCCATTGTTTCCCCATCTATTTGCCATGAAGTGATGGGACCCGATGCCACGATCTTAGTTTTCTGAATGTTGGGTTTTAAGCCAACTTTTTCACCCTCCTCTTTGACTTTCATCAAGAGGCTCTTCAGTTCTTTGCTTTCTGCCATAAGGGTGGTGTCATCTGCATATCTGAGGTTACAGATATTTCTCCCAGCAATCTTGATTCCAGGGCTTGTTTTGTTAATCTTTAATACAGCCAATATTTTTTGAATGTTTTGTCTGTATTGTGAACATATCTGGGGGAGGAAGAAGGAAGTAGTCAAGGATAATTTCCAGGTTTCTCATATGTAAGCAGTGGTACTATTTGTTGAGGTAGAATGAGAGGAAGTCTTACTCAGGCTGTAAGAACCCAACTGTGATAGGAGCCTTGGAGCAGGAGCCATTGTCATCCATGTCAATAAAGTGACTGATTTCTAAGAGGTTTAGACTTAATCTGATGAATTAGTCATTCTCTCTTACAGACCTGTGATGACTAGTTCAAAGGAAAGACCCCACCCCCCCCACCCCCGGCTCAGTCCCTATCCTTTTGCTGGTTGATATTTTCTGTGAAACCAGGTGTACTTCATTAGAAAATGGTTTATTCAGCTTTTAATCAGTAAGCACTGCAATAATTACAATGAACTCTGAAGTAGTTTACTGTGTGAAAATGTGTCTATAAAATTTTAAATTATTAGAATATGGCAGCAGTTTAAGCTTCTTAGTTTTATTATCCCTTACACATTAATCTTTATTGGAAGTAGCCAAAATGTGTTGAATCCTTAACTACTCTATGCCAAGTATTTTATTTTCTCATAGATGATAAAACAGAGCAGTTAATTTACTCAGTTACACTTTAGTACATGATGGAGCCTCGATCAAGTCCCAAGGCTGATTTCAAAGTCTAGACTTCAAGTAGGTTTTTTTTAACCCCTGTGAGCCAGTCGCATCTGTAAATTGGGTGATAAGATTGTCATTTAGATGAAATAACACAGGGGGCCTGGTCTTTGATAATAGTTCTTTTTTACTTTCTTTTGCTGCTTGGACAGTGAACCTTAAAGAATATAGGTTCTTTCTCTCTGATTAGGCTTTTTAGCATATAATACATTAGGGGAAGAATTCCTACAGGTCTAAGGTGCAGCTTGTTTTCTTTTAGCCTGGAAGTGGTAAATTTCCATGAGTGAAGCTTATGAACCCTTCATAGACAGTGGGTATTTTTTCATGACCTGTGATGTTAGCTTCTTACTGTTGCTAGTAATGATCCTACATTCTGGATTGTTTTATGCCAGGCTTTCTTCGAGAGTCACCCAGCTCCTTCAGCTGAGCGTACCATCCAGCAGTGTTGTGAAAATATCCTGCTGAATGCTGCTTGGCTAAAGCGTGATGCTGAGAGCATCCACCAGTACCTCCTTCAGCGAAAGGCCTCGCCGCCCACAGCATGAACCTGGAGCACACCGCCACTGCGGTTCTACTGCTTTGTGCAGGGATAAGGTGGAGCGACTGAACAGCTGATTCACATGCCAAGAATTTGGAGTCTGCTTTCAAGCCAGTGGGGGTTGGACAATGAATGTAGTTAACTGGTTCCTGCTCACACTCCAGAATTAAATTCTATTGAAAAAGGAAAATCAGCAATTCAGCAAAAAAATAAAAATGTAAATATGATAGTAATAAAATAGAGCATAACGAAACTGTGAAACTTCCTGAAGCCTTGTCAGTGGTTAAAAGTATTTAACACTCTCCTGTTAATGACAGATGTTCTGTTTTTATAACCTACGAAAAGGAAACTAGAGGCTTCTGTAAAGAGGATTTTTGTGAAGTGGGTTCTACAAGCAGCCTACAAGCCAAGTGTCCATTGCTGGGAATGGTTAAACATTAAAGGCTGATAGCTGGTATAATATAGAGTCTGTGCATAATCTCAAGTGGGGTTTTTTGTTTTTTGTTTATTTGGCATGGGGACTGATCAGGAAGATATATTTTCCTGCATAACTCAATCTGAACCAAGGATTGTAGTTTTCCTCCTTGCCTTCCCTTCTGTGTGACCCCTTGGCAAGAAAAAAAAAAAAAAAAAAGTTAAAAAAAAAAAACAACAAAACCTATCCTGGTCTGGGTTTTTTCCTTCCCTTAGTTCCATCCCAACCCACCACCCCGGTGTCCTTCTTAGAGATAAATAATAAGGAAACATCTTTTATAGCCACATTAAATAAGAGAAACTGATATACATTATTTTTTCTTTCTTTTTTAAGATGACTTTTAAGAATCCTGAAATGCATATAGGTGAGACAATAGAAATGAAAAGTTTTCAGCCAGGCCTTTCTGAAGGAGTTATTCTGCTGAAAATGGTCTGACAGGCCAACTGTTGACCCTCTTTCTGACAGTATCAGCATTGGCTTCTCCTGGTTCAGTTCGGGCCTGTAAGAAGTCAGTGGTTGCTGATGCAGGGCCCATGTATTCGTGGTAACTGGTTTAAAAAAAAAAAACAAAGACTGTAAGCCTGTGTGTGCCACTCTGCTTCCAGTGTATCCTACTAACAAGCCTCACCAACCTAATCCAGTGAGTTTTAACTCTAAATCTCATTCCTTTCCTCTTTCCCTACTTTTTTTCTTTTCTTTTTCTTTAAAAAAAAAAAATATTTTTGTGTGTTATTAACAGGAATTCATATTTGGTGTGGCTTAACTGTATTTCAGAAGGTCATCAGATTGTGAGACTGCTTCCTTGAAACATTTTTGTGCTATTGTTTTAAAAAAATAATAATTAAAAAACAGTTGGCGTTAATAAAAATGTCAATGTGAAATCGATGTCCTGATGTCCTCTGTTCTCTTCGGTAAGCAAGTAAAACCTTTCCTGTCATTCAGGAGGATTATAAGAAGTTTTACTGCCATAGGGGTTTTTTGAGTCTAAGAAAATCCAGTTGCTGAGTTTCTAATGAATAGTACCTAGCCAGAAATACCCTAAGATTCCTCCTAAATTACTTCTGGATTAACTCAAACCTCTTATAGCTCCTTAGAGTCAGCATTCACGAGTTAACCTTAGCCTGCCAGTTCCTATGTCCTGAGGCTTCCTTTTATCTAGGCATGTGCTTACGGTACCAGCAAAGTAAAGACACCAAACAGACTGAGAGAAACTGTTTTAATGAAAGAACTCAAATCAAATGCTGGAAAGAAGTTGTCTCAGTTTTAGCACACATGCAAGTTGTGTGTATATAACAGTTCAGTGGTTTGAGTCATGCTGGGGAGGAGATGGTGCTGGCTGCATTCCTCTTCAGAACTGCTGCTCATCCTATTTTGTGTCCCAGTCTTGACCCCCATGGACTGCATCAACAGGTTCCGTTGCCCTTTGACTTTAGGTTGTGTTGATCCGATTAGTAACACCCTCAGAAGATCAAAAGGCTGAGGAATGGATATTTAGAAGCCTGGATATTTATTTCCCTGGCTTCTAAGTCACCAGGTCACATAGGTTGTCTGTGTTCCTCTACCAAAGACTCCTAACAAGCAGCCCTCTTTAGCTTCTAGCTCCTTCTCTCTGCCCCTTTAGATCTAGGGATAGAAAGGACCACTCATTTACTACCTGCTGAACTCTGCCCATGTCTTTGTGAACAGTCCCTTTATTAAACCTCCTTCAAATTACCCAGTTTTAGTGTATTCTCTGTTTTCCACTAATACCTTGATTGATTTGGGCACCAAAGTCTTGATGCTTTGGGTCTCTAAAGGTCTTAATCCAGCCTTTTCTGTGTCAGGTATTTTGTTTTGTTTTATGTGGCTGCGCCGTGAGGCTTGTGGAATCTTAATTTCCCGACCAGGGATTGAACCGATGCCCTCGGCAACAAAAGCATGGAGTCCTAACCACTGGACTGCAAAGGAATTCCCTGTCAGATGTTTTAGTTTATTGTTTGTCTTCCAAATAGCTCCCTATCCTAGGTAATATACTCATTTTACAGATGAGAAAGCAGGCTCAGAAAAATTAGGTAGTTAAACAGCAAATAACTCTCAGTCCTAGTGGTCAACTCAAGCTTGCCAGTCTGCACGAACCTGTGTTCTTCCAGCTGATTGTTAGGTTTCCACAATTAGAAGATCATGCAGTCACAATGGATACAAGCAATAGCTTTAAAAATACTTAATGATTCTCCTTTTCCCTAATTTTTGTGAAAGTTCCTCAGTCGTGTCTGACTCTTTGCAACCCCATGGACTACAGTCTGTGGAATTCTCAAGGCCAGAATAGTGGAGTGCTTAGCCTTTCCCTTCTCCAGAGGATCTTCCCAACCCAGGGATGGAACCCAGGTCTCCCACATTGCACATGGATTCTTTACCAGCTGAGCCACAAGGAAAGCCCAAGAATACAGGAGTGGGTAGCCTATCCCTTCTCCAGCAGATCTTCCTGATCCAGGACTCAAACCGGGGTCTCCTGCATTGCAGGTGGATTCTTTACCAATGGAGATATCAGGGAAACCTCTTTTCTGTAATATCCCTTGGTTAATATTTTTAGAAAGTTGGGAAGAAAGACCAATGTGTTAGTTTCTTATAGAAAATGTTATTTTATATTCATGGGAAGCAGTAGAGGCTTCTGGGACAGTGGGCAGCAGTGGATGAATTCTTATCTGCCATTTTCTAAGAATGAGTTTCAGGAAGTAAGGAACCCCTCTATAAAGAATGTATCTCTGTAGTGTGCAATTTGGGGAGTATGAGGAGGTTTATAGCTTTAAATCAAGTTTTTCAACTCTTATCCAAATGAGTCCTGGGCTTGGAGCCACATTTGTAGGGCTAGTGATTTTTTTCTCAGCAAGAAAATAAAAAGCTTTTGGTAATATAATGTTGACTGTATACTTACAGTATCATGTGACTGAAGAATAAATCTGCTGTTACTAAATACTAGTTTTAGGATCTCGGAGTTGTTTTTCATAAGACTGTCTGCTGTGGGCTTATACCAGGTGGCTCAGTAGTAAAGAATCCACCTGCCGATGCAGGAGACTTGGGTTTGATTCAGGAAGTTCCCCTGGAGAAGGGATAGGCCAGCTACTCCAGTACTCTTGTCGGGGAAATCCCATGGACATAAGAGCCTGGTGGGCTATAGTCCTTGGAGTAGGGTGGCAAAGAGTGCATGACTTAGCATGCATCTTTTCTGGTAATGCAAAATACCCACCCCAAACTGACCTGCCTTCTTAGAACAATCCTAGCACAGGTGAAATGGTCAAGGTGTTTGGTTTCAAATCCAAGAGTGAGACAGGGGACCCTGACATTAATGAAACATGTGGGCCAAATAACTTACTTTCCCTAGGAAACCAAGTCAGAGGATGATTGGTTCTTCTAACGGTTTGATGGTTAACTTTGTGATAAACGGTAGTAGTGTCAGGAAGGAAAGCTGATGGGGCTGTTACTGCCACTTGTCGGTAACTCTTGTTCAGTCGCTAAGTTGTGTCCGACTCTTTTTGACCCCATCGACCGCAGCACGCCAGGGTTCCCTGTCCTTTGCCATCTCTGGAGTTTGCTCAAACTCATGTCGTTGAGTCAGTGATGCCATCCAACCATCTCATTCTCTGTCACCTCTTTATCCTGCCCTCAGTCTTTCCCAGCATCAGGGTCTTTTCCAATGAGTTGGCTCTTCACATCAGGTGGCCAAAGAGAACTCTGCTTCTCTGATTTTGTTGCTGATATGCTTTCACTCCTGAGTTCCTGGTCCAATGTTGGGGTGGAATTAGCAACAGAGAAGGAACATAGCTTACTATCTATCACAGCTTGTGCTTTCTCAGGAAGCTGCCGCCAACTGACAGTAGATATGCTATACACCAATTAAAATGAACACCAAGAAGGGAAAAACAGTCTTGCCATAGTTTGGCTGATCATACCAATATGGTCCTCTGTGACACCCACCTCCTCTCACCTCCCAACAACCTTAACCTTTATCATAAATTTGACAAATTGTACAGGTATACATTACACTGCAATCTTAACCCACTCATTAAGGTGTTGATTACCTTGTATTATGTATCCTAACCTTATGGATATACTCTTCTTCATGCTTATTAGACTTTTAAAGACATCAAGAAGAAAACAGTACACTGAATGGCTGATGATTTAATAGGAGAAATCTCAAGACAACACAGGATACAAGATAGTGGTGGAGGGAAACAGTTGATAAGAAAAAATACAAAACATTAAAAATATTTGACATTAATGAGGATGGGTGAGATGATTTACTGCTTTTCTAATAGGTCAGTGGCCTCTTCTATCAATGGAGCATTTAAAGTCAGGAGAATATGAGGGGTGCAGAAGGATGAAGTGAATGCTGTGGCCTTTACAAGTGCAAAGAAGCGCCTCCGCTCATGTCATCCTTGAAACAGACTCTCTCCCCACTGGGTAGACAGCATGTCTTATAGAAGATCTCTTGGCTACCAAAGCTGGTCTTTCCCTGCCTCTGCTGACACTTTGCTCCCTATAAATGGAAAATTCTAGACCTGTGTGTCCAAATACAGTAGCCACCAGCCATATGCAGCTATTTAAGTTTAAAGTAAGTTCCACATTCAAGTGCTCAGTAGCCACCCATGGCTGCTGCTGCTAAGTCGCTTCAGTCGTGGCTGCCGTATTGGGCAGTACAGATATAGATCATATCCATAGCTGAAGAAAGTTCTATTTGAGCACCCTGATCTACACCTAGTATGTGCAAGTGTATGTTTTGTGTATGGTAGAGAATAATTAGATAAGTCTATGCAGAATGATCTCTGTTCATCTCCAAGGCAAACCATTCAATATCACAGTTATCCAAGTCTATGCCCCAACGCTGAAGTAGTAACGCTGAAGAAGCTGAAGTTGAACAGTTTTATGAAGACCTACAAGACCTTTTAGAACTAACACCCCAAAAAGATGTCCTTTTCATTATAGGGGACTGGAATGCCAAAGTAGGAAGTCAAGAAACACCTGGAGTAACAGGCAAATTTGGCCTTGGAATGCGGAATGAAGCAGGGCATAGACTAATAGAGTTTTGCCAAGAAAATGCACTGGTCATAGCAAACACCCTCTTCCAACAACACAAGAGAAGACTCTACACATGGACATCACCAGATGGTCAACACCAAAATCAGATTGTTTATATTCTTTGCAGCCAAAGATGGAGAAGCTCTATACAGTCAACAAAAACAAGACCAGGAGCTGACTGTGGCTCAGATCATGAACTCCTTGTTACCAAATTCAGACTCGAAGAAAGTAAGGAAAACCACTAGACCATTCAGGTATGACCTAAACCAAATCCCTTATGATTATACAGTGGAAGTGAGAAATAGATTTAAGGGCCTAGATCTGATAGAGTGCCTGATGAACTATGGAATGAGGTTTGTGACATTGTACACGGGACAGGAATTAAGACCATCCCCATAGAAAAGAAATGCAAAAAAGCATAATGGCTGTATGGGGAGGCCTTACAAATAGCTGCGAAAAGAAGAGAGGTGAAAAGTAAAGGAGAAAAGGAAAGATATAAGCATCTGAATGCAGAGTTCCAGAGAATAGCAAGAAGAGATAAGAAAGCCTTCTTCAGTGATCAGTGCAAAGAAATAGAGGAAAAGAACAGAATGGGAAAGACTAGAGATCTCTTCAAGAAAATTAGAGATACCAAGGAAACATTTCATGCAAAGATGGGCTCAATAAAGGACAGAAATGGTATGGACCTAACAGAAGCAGAAGATATTAAGAAGAGGTGGCAAGAATACACCGAAGGAAAAAAAAGAAAAAAAAAGAATACACAGAAGAATTGTACAAAAAAGATCGTCACGACCCAGATAATCATGATGGTGTGATCACTCATCTAGAGCCAGACATCCTGGAATGTGAAGTCAAGTGGGCCTTAGAAAGCATCACTATGAACAAAGCTAGTGGAGGTGATGGAATTCCAGTTGAGCTGTTTCAAATCCTGAAAGATGATGCTGTGAAAGTGCTGCACTCCATATGCCAGCAAATTTGGAAAACTCAGCAGTGGCCACAGGACTGGCAAGGTCAGTTTTCATTCCAATCCCAAAGAAAGGCAATGCCAAAGAATGCTCAAACTACTGCACAATTGCACTCATCTCACATGCTAGTGAAGTAATGCTCAAAATTCTCCAAGCCAGGCTTCAGCAGTCCATGAACCATGAACTCCCTGATGTTCAAGCTGGTTTTAGAAAAGGCAGAGGAACCAGAGATCAAATTGCCGACATCCGCTAGATCATGGAAAAAGCAAGAGAGGTCCAGAAAAACATCTATTTCTGCTTTATTGACTATGCCAAAGCCTTTGACTGTGTGGATCACAATAAACTGTGGAAAATTCTGAAAGAAATGGGAATACCAGACCACCTGACCTGCCTCTTGAGAAAGCTGTATGCAGGTCAGGAAGCAACAGTTAGAACTGGACATGGAACAGACTGGTTCCAAATAGGAAAAGGAGTACGTCAAGGCTGTGTATTGTCACCCTGCTTATTTAACTTCTATGGAGAGTACATCATGAAAAACGCTGGACTGGAAGGAACACAAGCTGGAATCAAGATTGCTGGGAGAAATATCAATAACCTCAGATATGCAGATGACACCACCCTTATGGCAGAAAGTGAAGAGGAACTAAAAAGCCTCTTGATGAAAGTGAAAGAAGAGAGTGAAAAAGTTGGCTTAAAGCTCAACATTCAGAAAACGAAGATCATGGCATCCGGTCCCATCACTTCATGGCAAATAGATGGGGAAACAGTGGAAACAGTGGCTGACTTTATTTTTTGGGGCTCCAAAGTCACTGCAGATGGTGACTGCAGCCATGAAATTAAAAGACGCTTACTCCTTGGAAGAAAAGTTATGACCAACCTAGATAGTATATTCAAAAGCAGAGACGTTACTTTGCCGACTAAGGTCCGTCTAGTCAAGGCTATGGTTTTTCCTGTGGTCACGTATGGATGTGAGAGTTGGACTGTGAAGAAGGCTAAGCGCTGAAGAATTGATGCTTTTGAACTGTGGTGTTAGAGAAGACTCTTGAGAGTCCCTTGGACTGCGAGGAGATCCAACCAGTCCATTCTGAAGGAGATCAGCCCTGGGTGTTCTTTGTAAGGAATGATGCTAAAGCTGAAACTCCAGTACTTTGGCCACCTCATGTGTAGAGCTGACTCATTGGAAAACACTCTGATGCTGGGGGGGATTGGGGGCAGGAGGAGAAGGGGACAACAGAGGATGAGAGATGAGACTCACTCAATGGATGTGAGTCTGAGTGAACTCCGGGAGTTGGTGATGGACAGGGAGGCCTGGCGTGCTGCGATTCATGGGGTTGCAAAGAGTCGGACGTGACTGAGCGACTGAACTGAACTAACTGATGCTCTGCTTGGGCTTCCCAGGTGGTGCTAGTGGTAAAGAACCTGCCTGTCATTTCGAAAGTCGTAAGAGACATGGGTTTTATCCATGGGTGGGGATGATCCCCTGGAAAAGGGCATGGCATCCCACTCCAGTATTCTTGCCTGGAGGATCCAATGGACAGAGTAGCCTGATGGGCTACAATGGGGTCACAAAGAACTGGACGTGACTGAAGTGACTTTGCATACATGCATGCTTTTACCAACCTCACTGTAACAATTTGCTATTCATCTAACAATGTATCCCCTTAAAATTTTAATTCTGTTCACAAATGTAATAATATCCATTTTCCAAATTTTGAAAGGAAAAAAACACCCCAGAGAATGACTATCCCTTCTTATAAATCCACCTCCTGAAGAAAATCAGGCTTGCCAGATAAGTTTGGGGCATATTCTTCCAGCTATGTTTTTATACACTAGGCATCTAATTATTTTTAGTACGAAGACAGGCTGTGCCCTCTTTGCCTGTTCCCCTTTGTAACCAGTGCCACAAACTTTCAGTCTTTGCCTGATGCATCTAAGTGTGCCAGGCTTACACCTGCAACCCCTGATGTCAAGCTCTAAGTCATGGAGCTCACCACCAAAGATGACTGGAGAACAAAGGAACAATTGGCAAATGCATACCTTGAGAATATCTTCCTTGTTTCGATTCTTTGGTTCAAGAATGTTTGCGTCAGCCTGACTGCCTGACGCTAAGTGCCAGTTCTGTGGAGTGTGGCTTAAAGCTCTTGGGTTCAGTGAGTTTAAGTGGTTCATGTAATGAATTCACTCAATGTTCTTTCCTCACTGGCAATGTGAACTGCACTATATTTGGAACTAACATTTGCAACCTTATACACCACTGCCTGGCTATCTAGCTACAAATTTTGGTTACCATGACCTGGACTGAGGAAGGTATATGGTTCCGGATTTTATGAAGACAGTGCTAAGGAGAGAGAGAGCTGGCTTGCAAACCCACAGGGAGGTCAGCTTGCTGCGGCTGTTGAAATAAGGCCATGAGTTCCTCCCACCGGCCCCTGCTCACCTGCTTGATGCCAGCCCGCCAGCTTGGGCCACTGTGTTACTTCCACTCCTGTGCCTGTACCACTGATTTGGTAACTGTGCCTCACCGCTTCCAACATGGAAAGCGAATGTGCCACACAGCTCTAAATGACTCACCTGTGTGCATCAAACCAAGGCAAGACCTGGGACAGGAGTAGTCTGAGCAGCTTTCAATGTCGCTGTCATCTGTGATCCACCCTTGACTATCTCAAAAGGGTGCTGGGCAAAGGTGGCCACTGGTACAGGGGCATCACAGCGACAGCTGACGAGGTGAGAACAGCACCAGTCTCTTCTGCGGCTGCTAAGTCGCTTCAGTCGTGTCCGACTCTGTGCGACCCCATAGACGGCAGCCCACCAGGCTCCCCCATCCCTGGGATTCTCTAGGCAAGAATACTGGAGTGGGTTGCCATTTCCTTCTCCAATGCGTGAAAGTGAAAAGTCAAAGTGAAGTCGCTCAGTCGTGTCCGACTCTGAGCGACCCCATGGCCAGTCTCTTCTAGTCGTTAACAAAGAACATGGTGGCACTGTGCTCTAACCCTGCCACCTGCTATTGATGCGGGAGGTGTGCCTTTTGGTCACAAAGGACCTTGATTATTGTAATATCAGAAGCAGCCCCACAGCACTGGACTAGAAGGCAAGGTTCTGATGCATCAGTTCCACAGCCATGGAAGCCAGACAGCAGGCTCGTTACAAAAGCTTTCAGAGTAAAAGTATAGTATACAAGGCACTGAGCAGGAACAAGAACCATCGAATGAATAATTCAGACTTTCATTTTTGGCTGCACAGGTCTTCGTTGCTATGCGGGCTTTCTCTGGTTGCAGCGGGCAGGGTCTTCTCTAATTGCGTGCATGGGCTTCTTGCTGCAGGGGCTTCTCCTGTGGAGCACAGGCTCTAGGCGAGTGGGCTTCAGCAGCTGTGGCAGGTGGACTCAGTAGTTGGGGCTCACATGCTACAGAGCATGAGCTTAGTAGCTGTGCACACGGGGGTTAGTTGCCCCACAGCATGTCGGATCTTGGATCAGGGATTGAACCCATGTCTCTTGCATTGGCAGGTGGATTCTTCACCACGGAGCCACCAAGCAAGTCCTGAATGAGTAATCTGCAGTGTGATGAGTCTTTGGAATGGGAAGTGCTGGGTGGTACAAGGGATGTTACTGGCAAGTTCCACGTAGCCTCAATGTTTAGGAAAGACTCCCGTGAAGAAACGTTGTTAAACTGGGACTCAAAAGATGCTAGCTAGGCAAAGAGGACAGGGAAGAGTGTTCTAGATGAAAGAAACGGCACATGCAATGCCAGGCCTATGGCTGGAGAGAACCTGACCTATTGAAAGAACCAAAAGAAACCCAGAATAGCTAGAACAAAGAGAGTTCCTGGGAAGGTGGTGAAACAGGCTCTGGAGAGGTAGGGAAGGCCCAGGCTAGGGTGGTAACTTAGGCCACATTGAAGATTCTAAACTAGCTAAAGGACAATGGGAAACCATCAGTTTCCTTATCAAAAAGTGAGAAATAATAATCTCAGAGTTACCAGGAAACAAGATGAGAAAAATCCAAGTGAAAGGTCTTTGTAAGTTACAAAGCATGATAGGAATGTTACTAACATTGCAATATCATTAGTAGTAATAATAAGCAGGGCTGCTTTCTCAAGTAATAGAAGTAATAGCACAAATCTTCTAAGTGGGAACATGAGGCAGTGTCACTTCCACCCCACCTCCCCAGCCACGCTGTGCAACTTGCAGGATCTTAGCTCCTGGATCAGGGACCGAACCTGTGCCCCTCCACAGTGCAATCACAGAGTCTTGACCACTGGATAGCCAGGGAAGTCCCTGAAATAGTCTATAGAGTATAAAACTCTGACTTATTCAAGGGAACTGACAGAAAGGTCAGAAGTTTATTTTAGTTGAAACTTGCAGTGTAAGGTTCCTGAAACCCAGGCGTTAGCTCAGCTCTTTAGAGCAGGATCACACCATTTATGGACATGTGTGTTTCTCAACTCCACTGACTCCCCAACACCACTTGCAGAAAAGATCGGTATTCTGCCTCCTTCTCAAACGCACCAGAGCAGAATGGCTGACACATTCTTTCCTCTTCATTTCTTCCAGCCAGAGCTGGGGCTCAGCATCTCCTTCCTAGGTCAGCTTTTGTGGAAGCTGTCACTATTCCCAAAACATTACACTCTTCTGAGCTCTTCGTGGCAAGATAATTATCCCAGTTAGCACCTGCATTACATTTTAGGAAAAATTTGACACCTTTCCAAGTCTATGACGTTTTACAATGGTTCTGTGAAGTAGGCACAACTGAATATCACAGAAATGGTGCAAAACCGGGAGCTCTCCTCTCCTATCTGATCAGCACAGATATGCCACCAAAACTTAATGGCTCATTTTAGGCCACTTCCTCTCTGCCTGCAGCACATTAAGTTCTATCCAATGATAGAAGGGCAGAGTTTCTGCAAGTGTAGCATTTGATCTGGTCAACCAAACCAGACCTAATTCTTCCCCAGAAGTCAACATCATCAATGCTCCACACTGCCACATACCAGAAGTTGCAAACTTGCATTTTTGTCTTTGATATTCAGAATGTTTTTAAAACTTTTTGAAAGTTTTAATGCCAGTTTTTAAAAGTCAAATTGCACATCAAAGTTCAGATTTCTAGCTTTTCCCTTTTTAAAAAATTTTTATTGGAATATAGTTGATTTACAGTGTTAAGTTTCAGTTGTATCCAGCTTTTCTTGAAAAATCAGATCTGACACCAGTCTTTGGAGATGAGCAGAGTCTTCTGACCAACACACTCTACCTCTGTCCCTACTCTGACCAGATCTTTTACAAAGGTCCCATGACAGCTCCAGAATATGAGTTTGTATACCTACCCCCATACCCACCAGGCCTCATGAATATGGAATCCCTCCTGTGTGACTCTTCCATATGCATGGAGCTTATTCTGTTTGGATGCAACTTTGAGAATGTTTTGGAGATCTTTGTGTAGATGAGAAAAAAACGCCTTGGCTGCTCCAGTCTACCGCTGGTGGGTCTTAATTATTTGCGGCTACTTCCCAAGGGTAAAGATAAAAAACTTGATCCCACCAGACTTCTGTTAGGCCACTCCTGTCTGTTGGCCCTTTTATCATTCATTCAAAATTCAGAACCTTTTTTAAAAATATATATATACTTGAGAAGGTGCCAAGACAATGGCCTCAAATCATTTTTAAAATTTCATTTGTTCCCTCATTCATGTATTTGACTGGGCTAGGTCTTCACTGATGCACGTGGGCTCTCTCTAGTCGCAGTGTGTGGGCACTGCAGGGGCTTCTCTTGCTGCAGAGCATGGACTCTAGAGCTTGGGCTCAGTAGTAGTGGCCCACAGGCTTCATTACTCCAAAGCATGTGGGATCTTCTTGGACCAGAGATTGAACCCATGTCCCCTGCACTGGCAGGTGGATTAACCACTGGACCACCAGGGAAGTCCTCAAATCATTTTTGTAATGAGATGGAGAATTTAAAAAATGTCTTACTGGAATCCCACTTTCAGTATATATCCAAAAGAACTAAAAGGAAGATCTCAAAGAGATATATATACACCCATGCTCATAGCAGCATTACTTACAATAGCTAAGAGATGGAAGCACCCAGGTATCCACTGATGGATGAATGGATAAATAAAATGTGCTACATACAACATAATATTGTTTGGCGTCAAGGGAGGAAATTGTTGAACCTCGAGGACATATGCTAAGTGAGATGAGCCAATCACAAAGAGACATACACTGTGTGCCTCCCTTACAGAAGGTATCTAGAGTGCTCAAATTCATGGAGACACAAAGTAGAATGGTGGTTGCCAGAGGCAGGGATGGGTGAGGGGAAAGTAGAGAGTTGTTCAGTGGATATAGAATATCAGTTTTGCAAGATGAGTAAGTTCTAGAGAGCCATAACCCACAACCATGTGACTATACTTAACACTACTGAACTATACACTTAAAAATGGTTGATGGTAAATTTTTTAAACCATGTTTTTTTTAAGTGTTTTTTAAATGCATCATTAGAGATCTGAGTTCTGCTAGGGGTTCCAACACTGACTTCTGTGACCTTCAGGAAGGCACTCTCTGGAACTCAGGTCCTCTTCCCAAAAATGAGAGGGGAGAGAAGAGGATAATAAAAACA
This sequence comes from Budorcas taxicolor, assembly GCF_023091745.1. NCBI lineage: Eukaryota > Metazoa > Chordata > Mammalia > Artiodactyla > Bovidae > Budorcas > Budorcas taxicolor. Next base: position 38,511,281 of record NC_068928.1, on the reverse strand, counting down.
CCAGCCTCGGTGTGGGGCAGACACATGCGGCAGTGCAGGGTGAACAATTGAATGCTCTGCAAATAGTAGATGTCCTCGCCAACTCAAACCGTGGTCTCTGTGGTGACTTAATCGTAGGTTTTTTAAAAAAAAAAACCAAGGTCTGTATTAAGTGCCAGAACCTTACAGAGGAAAGAACAACAGCCTGCCCTCAAGCTACTCAGTCTAATGGAAAAAATTAGAACAGAACTAGAAAACAATTTACCATGTGTCACAGGTCAGTCTAACATATAACAGATTCAAATATACACAACTTGATTCCCTATTAATGGGATGAAGGCTGGACATACACAATGACTGGTTGTTTGGGTAAATCAACAGTCTCAAATTAGAGCACAAGTTTAAATCTAGATAATCTTTTCCAGGTGTTTAGTGTAAAAAGGAAAAAAAAATGTGTGTGCGTGTATACTTTCGACCATAGACTTTTGCTTAGATGCATTTTAACTGATATTTTAATTTAGTTTATTAATGTACTGATTAATTAATTGCATTTAATCAACTTGATTCCCATTTAAACAAAAGAAGCCCCAGACAGCTGGAACAAAGAGCACTCCTGCTGGCTGGACCACAGTCTACAAGGAAGAAAGCCTGAAGTGTGCGGGTTGATGGAGACCAGTCTCCATACTCTGTTGACACAATTATGTCTCCATAAATATTATCCACAGCCAAGCCAGACTATCGTGATTAAGCTTTGGTTTTCAGTTCTTAGAAATATTTTTTTTCCTGGAGTTAATAATTAATTTTAAAAAAATTGGGGAGTGCACACTTAGATTTCCAGGTCCCTATAATGAACTTTTTCTACCATCATCAAAAGTGTAGATATTTCCTATGTTAATTTCGTCTGATTTCTTGGAGACATCCCTTCCGGGGCCTTCTGTCCTCCTGCCCCAGTGCTGACTGATTACTCTGGAAGGCCTGCAGCCAGGTTATGTCACCCTGGGATTTCCTTTCATCATTATCATGAGAATTCTCTTCACTTCTCACCTCTGTTGAATATCCTGTTTCCAGGATCACATGTCTTCTTGTTTCTTGATTTATTGTCTCATTTTGGCATACCATATCCTCCAGTCGTTTCCTGAGAAGGGGTACATAGGTAGAAGGTAAAATTTTTTAAGATTTCACACCTCTAAAAATGTGCTTACATTACTGAATTAACAATTTGACTAATTCATAAAGTTATAGGTCATAAATAATTCGAAAGCATTCCTCTGCCGTCTTCCAGAATGCCTGACGGAAAGCATGGTACCATTCCAACAACTGTTCCTTTGAATGTTAATTGCTTTTTCCCTCAGAAGGTTTTAGTAACCTTTGTCTACTTACTCAACAAGCTGAAATATCTGATTTCTTTTCCATCCACTGTTGACATCACTTTGCTCACAAAGGTCCGTATAGTCAAAGCTATGATTTTTCCAGTAGTCATGTACAGATGTGAGAGCTGGACAATAAAAAAGGCTGAGTGCCAAAACACTGATGCCTTTGAACTGTGGTGCTGGAGAAGACTCTTGAGAGTCCTTTGGACTGCAAGGAGATCAAACCAGTCAATCATAAAAGAAATCAACCCTGAATATTCACTGAAAGGATTGATGCTAAACCTGAAGCTCCAATGCTTTGGCTACCTGATACAAAGAGCCGACTCATTGGAAAAGACTCTGGTGCTGGGAAAGACTGAGGGCAGGAGAAGAAGGGGGCAACAGAGGATGAGACGTTTGGATGGCATCACTGGCTCAATGGACTTGAGTTTGAGCAAACTCTGGGAGACGGTGATGGACAAGGAAGCCTGGCAGGGTGCAGTCCATCACAAAGAATCGGACATGGCTGAATGACTGAACTGACTGATGTTGGGCACTCAGTGGGCTTCTCATTCTGGAGATATATTTCATTCAGTCCTGATTTGACTTTTTTAAGTTTTCCTTTTTCAGCTGTGTCAGGCCTTAGTTGTGGTGCACAGGCTCCAGGAAACATGGGCTCTGTATTTGCAGCACTCAGGGTTAGTTTCCCATGGCATGTGGAATGTTTGTTCCCCAAGCAGGGATGGAACCCATGCCCTCTGTATTGGAAAGTGGATTCTTAACCACTGGACTCTTAGGAAAGTCCCCTGGTTTGATTTCTTGAATTATCCCTTTGATGACTGCTTTCCCTCCACTTTTCACACTTTTCACATCTGCTCTATTTCTCTGTAACTCCTAAGATGAATGTTAACCCTTCTGGGCTATTTCCAGTTTTAAAAAATCTTTTCATGCCCATTTTCCAGCTTTTTTTTTTCTTCCTTTGGCCACACTATGCAGCTTGTAGGATCTTAGTTCCCCAACAAGGGATCAAACTCGGGCCTTTGGTAGTGAAAGTGAAGTGTGCTAACTACTGGACTGCCAGGGAATTCCCCAGCATTTTTGTCTTTATTTAATATAAGGATAAGTCCTTTACAATACTGTGTTTCTGCCATACATCAACATGAATCAGCCACAAGTATCTGTATGTCCCTTCCCTCTTGAACTTCCCTCCCACCCCATTCCACTCCTCTAGGTTGTCACAGAGCGCTGGTTTGAGCTCTGAGTTACACAGCCAATGCCCACTAGCTATCTACTTTACATATCACAATGCATATGTTCCCAGGCTACTCTCCCCATCGTCCCACCCTCTTCTTCCCCGCCATGTCTACAGCTCTGTTCTCTGTCTCCACTGCTGCCCTGCAAAAAGGTTTACCAGTACTGTCTTTCTAGATTCCATATAGAATGTTAATATATGATATTTGTTCTTCTCTAACTTATTGCATTTTGTATAATAGGCTCTAAGTTTGTCCACTTCATGAGAACCAACTCAAATGCATTTTTTTTAGCTAAGTAATATTTCCTTGTGTATATGTACCACAACTTCTTTATCCATTCATCTGTCACAGGACATCTAGATTGCTTTTATGTCTTCAGTTCGGTTCAGTCGCTCAGTCATACATGGAACAACAGACTGGTTCCAAATTAGGAAAGAAGTTCGTCAAGGCTGTATATTGTCATCCTGCTCATTTAACTTTTTTCATGTCCTAGCTATTGTAAATAGTACTGCAATGAACACCAGGTACATATGTCTTTTTCACTTGCGGTTTCCTCAGGGTATATGCCCAGCAGAGGGATTGCTGGATCATATACTTTTACTGCTAGGGTTTTTTTAACAGCATCTCCATACTAGTCTCTGTAAAAGTGAAATCACGCACTCATATCCCACTCTTTGCAACCCCATGGACTGTAGCCTACCAGTCCCCTCAGTCTATAGAGTTCTCCTGGCAAGAATACTGGAGTGGGTTGCCATTTCCTTCTCCAGGGGATCTTCCTGACCCAGGGATTGAACCCAGGTCTCCCGCATTGCAGGCAGACGCTCTGCCGTCTGAGTTTGACTGTATAAATTTGCATTCCCACCAATAGTGCAAGAGGTTCCCTTTTTTCCACAGTCTCCAGCATTTATTGTTTATAGACTTTTTTTTTGGTTGTCAAATAATCCTTTTTTTTTTCCTTTGCCGTTCTTAACTAGCTGAGCACCCCACCGCACTACTGTTGATGTCATCTATGATGTCATGAGGTGGCGGCCAGCAACACTGCAGCCCATAGACTGGGCAGTCCCCAGGATCTCTTTAATGGTTCCAGAAAGTTCTCTAGCTAGAGACTGATATCGCATATATGCTGGGCAATGTTGATGATATCATCAAAAGTGGTTTCCACTGTGCTTAATGTTTTTCTGCTTCTTTCTGTCTCTTGGTGGTTCCTTGAGGGCTTTGATGATCAGGGCAGAAACAGAAGGTACTGCCTCAATCTGGGCCTGTCTAAATCATCAGTTTCACTGTAATCCTCAGACCCTTCCAATCACCAGTTGCCTTGGTGACGTCATCACCGACCTTTTTTGGAGACAGGCCCAGGGGACCCATCTTGGGGGCCAGGGCAGACGTGGCACCGACTTCCCCACCAGTGCACCTCAGGTATACAGCTTTGATCTCGTTAGGGTCGAACTTAAATAGCATCGTGGAGACGGCTGGTGTCAGATGAACCTGGATTCGGGAGGACCAAAGCAAGTCGCACCTTTGCCTCCTCTGAGCCGAAAGGTATTGTTTGTAGGTTTTTTGATCATGGCCATTATCACCAATGTGACATGATGCCTAATTATAGTTTTGACTTGCATTTCTCTAATAATGATGTGGAGCATCTCTTCATGTGTTTATTAGCCATCTGTATGTCTTCTTTGGAGAAATGTCTGTTTAGGTCTTCTATCCACTTTTTGATTGGGTTGTTTTTCTGGTATTGAGTTCCATGACCTGCTTATATATTTTAGAGATAAATCCCTTGTCGGTTGTTTCACCCAGCTTTTCTTTTTATGTAAAGGATATTTTCTCAATTTTATCTTCTAACCCTTTGTGGGTTTGGGTTTGTTTGTTTTTTTTTTAGTATTTATTTATTGGCCAAAGGTTTTAGTTGCAGCAGTTGGGATCTTAACTATCGCGCGTGGGATCTAGTTCCCTGACGAAAGTTGAACCTGGGCCCCTACCCTGGGAGCACAGAGTCTTAGCCACTGAACCAGCATGAAAGTCCTGTAGCTCTGTGACTGCAGTTACTGGTTATCACATTTTTAAGATGTTTTAGTCCCTGATTTTTTATACCCGTTTTTATTTCGTGGATGTAACATCAGCTTCATATCTGAGAACATTTACCATCTTTTAAGTTATATTCTCTTTTGTTCCAGTCTGTGCTGTTCCTATATTCTCCAAGTTCCTTTGCTCTTATTTGTTTGGTCTTTGTCTTTCATGTTAGAGACTTTCTTCAACTATCTGGTGATCCTTGACATCCATTCACATTTCCAACTGAGGCACTAAAACTTTCTGGACACTCTGTAAACACAGAGTGAGACGGGGCTTCTCAGTTGCTGGATCTTACTGCAGTGAGCTGACTTTCACTGTGGACTCTCAGCTCTTAGAGTGGTTGAACAGTGGTTCCCCAAAAGACATATCCACATCCTAATCCCCATAATCTGTGAATGTGACTTCCTTTGGAAAAAAGAGTCTTTGCAATTAAGGATTTTAAGATAAGACCACCTTGGATACTCTGAGTGGGCCCTAAACCCAATAACAAGTGTCTATAGGAGACACCCAGAAGAGAGACACAGAGAGGAGAAAGCTATGCGAAGGTGGAGGCAGACTGGAGCGATGCTGCTACCACCCAAGGACTACCTGGAGCCACCAGAATCCGGAAGAGGCAAAGAAAGAAATGCTCCCTAGAGCCCCTGGAGGGAACATGGCCCTGGCATGTTTTCAGACTTGACTGATTTTGGACTTCTGACTTCCAGAACTGAGAGAGAATAAATTTCTTTGGTTTTAAGCTACCAAGACTTTGTTATAGCACCCTTAGGAGACTAAAGCACAAGTTGGAATCAAGATTTCTGGGAGAAAATTATCAATAATCTCAGATATGCAGATGACACCAGCCTAAAGGCAGAAAGTGAAGAGGAATTAGAGGGCCTCCTAATGAAGGTGAAACAGGAGTGAAAAAGCTGGCTTAAAACTCAACATTCAAAAAACTAAGATCATGGCATCCAGTTCCATCACTTCATGGCAAATAGATGGGGAAACAATGGAAACAATGACAGACTTTATTTTCTTGGGTTCCAAAATCACTGTGGCTGGTGACTGCAGTCATGAAATTAAGACACCTGCTCCTTGGAAGAAAAGCAATGACAAACCTAGACAGTTGTACTAAAAAGGAGAGACATTACTCTGCCTACAAAGGCCGTATAGTCAGGGCTATGATTTTTCCTGTAGTCATGTATGGATGTGAGAGCTAGAAGGTTGAGCACTAAAGACTGAAGGCAGAAGGAGAAGGGACAACAGAGGATGAGATGGTTGGACGGCATCACCGACTCAATGGACATGAGTTTGAGCAAGCTCCAGGAGATGATGAAGGACAGGGAAGCCTGGAGTGCTGCAGTCCACGGGACACAGAGTCGGACATGACTGAGTGACTGACAACAGGACACTAACAATATCTGCAGGTATTTCTTCATGAGATGGTCAGTTTTCCCAAAGGATCCTCCAATATGCTGACTGAAGAGCATTAATCTGCTTAGGACACTCTTAGGGCCAAGTGTGACAAAGGGGCCAGGTTTCACTATATGCTATGTAGTTGTGTTTCAGCTATGCTTAGCATCCCTGAGTTCAGATAATATACCTTTCAAGAAGGTGTATTAATCATGGTTTTACATTTTTTCTGTATTTACTGATGCTTTGACATCTCGGGGCCTTTTCAGCCTAGGGCAGACTGCCCCTCTGAATGCTAAAGAAAGTGAAAGTGAAGTCGCTCAGCCGTGTCCGACTCTTCGCGACCCCATGGACTATATCCTACCAGGCTCCTCTGTCCATGGAATTTTCCAGGCAAGAGTACTGGAGTGGGTTGCCGTTTCCTTCTCCAGGGGATCTTCCTGACGCAGGGATTGAACCTGGGTCTCCCGCACTGCAGGCAGACGCTTTACCCCCTGAGCCACCAGGGAAGCCACCAAAATAAACTCATTGTCGCTTCTGAAAAGCACCGCTGGGATTCGAACCCAGGATCTCCTGTTTACTTACTAGACAGGCGCTTTAACCAATTAAGCCACGGCGCCAAAGATTCTGAATGCTAACCAATTCTTAAAAGATACTAAGTCATTCTGCCAGTGCACCTTTTATAAAACCACCAACCAATCCAAAACCCTTACTCCAAACCACCTCATTTATCAAGCTCACAATTAAAGTCACTATTCCTTTGTCCTAGTCACCCCAGGGCCCGATACCAGACTACTAAAGACAGTTCCTGTACAATGGAACACAATAGAAAGGAATGAACTGTTGCTATGTGCCACAATGCTGATAAATCCCCAAAATAAGAAAAAAGCTGAGCAAAAGAAGGTAGGCACAAGAGGACGAGCTGCATGATTTCATTTAAAGAAATCTATAAAAATGCAAAACAAAGATGCCAGACTGTGGTTGAAGATGGGAGAGCTGACTGCAAAGAGGCACAATTTAGAACCAGGTAACCAGTTTTCTTGCCTGGAGAATCCCAGGGACAGAGGAGCCTAGTGGGTTGCCGTCTACGGGGTCACAGAGTCAGACACAACTGAAGCGACTTAGCAGCAGCAGCAGCAAACTGGTTCTAAAAAAAAATTTTTAAGCCCTCATTTGTGGCACTCTACCAATTTCTGCGGTGTAAATGTTCCCACCATGGCCACTTTTGAGCTGCTAATGTGATACCGCTCAATGTAAACCTGAGATGTACATGAAACTGGTTCTCCTGAGCGGGTGCTAGGGTACTAGTCAGCCTCATCACACCACTACAGAGGGGAACAAAGGCGATGAAAATGTCTCGTACCTTGTCCTGGTTGTAACATTTGTCAAACCTTTCCAAACCATACCCTTAAAATGGATGCACTTTATTGCTTGCAAGTTATACTTTAAAAATTGACTATAATGCTTCAAATGAAGTTATCAGCAAAGACCACAATGCCCAAAAAGAAAGGACTGGTCATGTTATTGTCTATCTTCCTGACAGAATATGATGCAGCCACTCAAACAATTTATCAGATTTTAGCAACATGGCAAAATGCTTTGCTATGTTTTGTGAAAAAGGCAAAATAGGAATTTTATTTTTAGCTTCTGTTCGCCTATGCAAATTCTGCAGGCAGAATGCTTGGCTTTTTAAGTTAGTTTCTTTTGTATTTAAAGGCAGCAGATAGCAAAATGGTTTGAGTCCAGAATCTGCAGCTGCACTGCCTGGGTAGGCAAATCCCAGATGTTATTTTGCAGGTGGGTGACCTTGAGCAATTAACCAAACTACTTTTGAGTCTTGGTTTTTTGACTGTAAAAAGGGCATAATAATAGTTCCTACCTCACAGGGTTGTTCTGAAGACTAAATGAGTTAATATATGTAAAGATCTTAGAATACTACAAAGAGCAAGGCTTTATAAAGATTAGCCATTACTCTCATGAGGCAATGATACTGTTTGGACGATAAACTTACTATATGGAATACAGGCATTTATTAGATGTCAAGGAGCAGTGGTTCACAACTGCAGGGGTAGGAGAGCAATTTTTGCTACCAGGGGACAGTCAGCAAGGTCTGCAGACATTTCAGGATTTTATTTATTTATGGTTGTGCTGAGTCTTCGTTGCTGCGTCTTCTCCAGTTGCGGCAAGCGGGGGCTACTCTCTGGTTGCAGGGCTTGGGCTTCTCATTATTGCGGTTTTCTCGTTGTGGAGCTCGGGTTCAGTAGCGGCTGCTCATGGGCTCTACAGTGCTGGCTCAGTAACTGCGGCTCATGCAGCCAGTTGTCCAACCCACGGCAGGTGGGATCCTCCAGGACCAGGATCAAACCCATGTCCCCTGCACTGATAGGTGGATTCTTTACCACTGAGTCACCAGGGAAGCCCTGGAGAGTTATCTGATGGTCAGGGTTGGGGACCGGGGTGCAATACTGTACGTTAGTTAAAAGATCCTCAGTGCACAAGACAGCACCCCCACAACAGAGAATTATTTGGTCCAAACTATTAATGGCTCCAAGGTTGATAAACCTTTAGTTATAGTCTAATAGGGGACAAAGATATTATACTCCATCCCCGACATGGGGATCCTGAAAACCCTTGTAAATCTGAAGTGCTTACATTGGGAGCCTTTTTTGTTCTGGATGGGCTCCTGGATGGCAACTGGACCAAAACATAATTAGAAGCTCGGAATTTTCAGCCCTACCTCTTACCTTCAACTTCTCTAAATAGGGGAGAGGGTAACAGTTGATCATGTCTACGTGAAAGTTGCTCAGTTGTGTACGACTCTTTGCGATTCCAACTCTCCAGGCCAGAATACTGGAGTGGGTAGCCTATCCCTTCTCCAGCGGATCTTCCTGACCCAGGAATTGAATCAGGGTCTCCTGAATTGCAGGTGGATTCTTTACCAACTGAGCTATCAGGGAAGTGTGGTCTACGTGAGGAAGCCCCTATAAAAATCCTTAACAGTAAGGGGTTTGGGAGCTTCCAGAGGAGTGAATACACCCTAACAGTAGCTCCTGTGTTCAGACCCTCCCAGACCTCCCCCTATGTATGTATCTCTTAATCTGTATCCTTTAAAATGTTTTAATTGTATTATTTATTTCGCTGCACTGGGTCTTAGTCCTGGCATGTACTACCTTTAGCTGCGGCATGTGGACCTAGCTCCCTGACGCAGGGTAGAACCTGGGCCCTGCACTGGAAGCATGGAGTCTTAGCCACTGGATCACCAGGGAAGTTCCTAAAAAATACTTGTATTTCGTTTTGGCTGAGCTGGGTCTTTGTTGTTGCATGGGCTTTTCTCTAGTTTGCAGAGTGGAGGCTACTCTGGGTGTTGTTGCCAGGGCTTCTCATTTCAGTGGCTTCTCTTGTTGCAGACCACAGGTTTACAACAGAGTTGCGGTTCCCACACTGTACATCACAGGCTCAACAGTTGTGGCGCAGGGCTTAGGTGGGATGTAGGATGTAGGGTCTTCTGCAGCATGTGGGATCTTCCAGGATCAGGGATTGAACCTGTGAGCCCAGGGAAGCCCCATCTGTATCCTTTATCATATCCTTTAATGCACTGGTAAATTTAAGTGTTGCCCTGAGTTCTCTGAGTCACTCTAGCAAATTTAGAGATCCCAAGGAGGGGTCATGTAAGTCTCAGATTTGTAGTCAAGTCAGAAGCTGTGGGTAACCTGGGGGCCTACTACTTATGATTGACATTTGAAGTGGGAGGTGATCTCGTGAGTTGCTGTGTTGTGCTCCGTCGTGTCTGACTCTTTGTGACCCCACGGACTGTAGCCAGCCAGGCTCCTCTGTCTACAGAATCTCCCACTGTGCCCAAGAATACTGGAGTGGGCTGCCATCCTTACTCCAGGGGATTTTCCTGACCAGGCAATTGAACCCCTGTCTCCTGAGTTTCCTGTAGTGGCAGGCAGATTCTTTCTCACTGTGCCACCTGGGAAGTACCAAACCCTTAACCTGAGGGAGCTGACTCTATCTCCAGGTAGACAGCGTCAGAATTGAGTTGAATTGACCCTCACTGTCAGAGAACTGCTGGGGTGGGGGGGGCGGGGACGGGGAGACTCCCACACATCTGGTATCAGAAACCTGTAAGAATAAAGGAGATACACAAGACAGCTTGCCTTTTCTTAAAACAACGAAGCATATAATCAAAACTGAGGATGTACTCAACTAAATAAAGAAAAAAAGAATAGAACATTAGAAGGGTGCTGCCCAGAACACAGGATTCCCTGTAACACCTGGCCAGGAGGAGGGGCCTCAGTGAGCCTCAGGGTTTGTGATCCACTGGGCATACTCAGTGATTTTCAATTTTTACCTCATTTTATTGGTACATTTTTAAAAAGCTTAAGTCAACGTTAAAAGCCTTTACTTACCTCTCCATCTGCATTCCAAGCATGAAAACCCAACTGGAGTCAGTTCAAATATGTTTAGTACATATACTACTTTTTAACACAATCTGACAATGATATCAAGCAATTAAAAATTCTAAAAAGTACTTTTTTGGGGGGAGGAGCAGGGTTTACCAAAATGTTACATAGTGATACTTTGATTTTCATTTAAAATTGAACTATGTTGAGAAATATCAATAACCTCAGATATGCAGATGACACCACCCTTATGGCAGAAAGTGAAGAGGAACTAAAGAGCCTCTTGATGAAAGTCAAAGAGGAGAGTGAAAAAGTTGGCTTAAAGCTCAACATTCAGAAAACGAAGATCATGGCATCTGGTCCCATCACTTCATGGGAAATAGATGGGGAAACAGTGGAAACAGTGTCAGACTTTATTTTGGGGGGCTCCAAAATCACTGCAGATGGTGATTGCAGCCATGAAATTAAAAGACACTTACTTCTTGGAAGAAAAGTTACAACCAACCTAGATAGCATATTGAAAAGCAGAGACATTACTTTCCCGACAAAGGTCCGTCTAGTCAAGGCTATGGTTTTTCTTGTGGTCATGTATGGATGCGAGAGTTGGACTGTGAAGAAGGCTGAGCGCTGAAGAATCGATGCTTTTGAACTGTGGTGTTGGAGAAGACTCCTGAGAGTCCCTTGGACTGCAAGGAGATCCAACCAGTCCATTCTAAAGGAGATCAGCCCTGGGTGTTCTTTGGAAGGAATGATACTAAAGCTGGAACTCCAGTACTCTGGCCACCGCATGCAAAGAGTTGACTCATTGGAAAAGACTGATGCTGGGAGAGATTGGGGGCAGGAGGAAAAGGGGACGACAGAGGATGAGGTGGCTGGATGGCATCACCGACTCGATGGACGTGAGTTTGACTGAACTCTGGGAGTTGGTGATGGACAGGGAGGCCTAGTGTGCTGCGATTCATGGGGTCACAAAGAGTTGGACACAACTGAGCGACTGAACTGAACTGATGTTGAGAAATACACCAATATTTCACTGGTATTATAATTTGGGATTACAGGTGATTTCTGCTTAACTCTTCACGTCTTTTCAAATTTCTCCAGTGAGAAGCATGTATTATTTTGATAACTAGGAAAAGAACAAAGGAGCCTCCCCTAGTGACCCAGTGGTAAAGAACTGCCTGCCAATGCAAGAGACCCCTGGCCTGGGAAGATCCCACAGGCTGCCGGGCAACTAAGCCTGTGCTCTAGAGCCTGGGAACCGCAACTATTGAAACCCGTGCACCCAGAGCCCATACTCTGCAACAAGAGAAGCTACCACAATGAGAAGCCCGTGCACTGCAATGAAGAGTAGCCTCTGCTCACTGCAACCAGAGAAAGTCCCAGCACAGCCATCCAGAAATACAATTATAAAAAAAAAAAGGAAGGAAATAATGGAGGACTGAAAATGAAAGGAGAAAGCAGCTGAGGGTGTGTGGTCTGTCTCCAGGCTCACTCTCTGGTCGATACAGGAGAGGGCAGGGGCAAGGCTCTACTTCCCGTGGGCAGTCTGCTCCACTTCCCCCCCATCTCTCGGAGGCCCTAACTCAGGATCCAGGAAGCTTTTACCTCTATATTCTTGCCTTTGTTCTTCTTCCTTCTTCGTCCCCAGGATTGAATCCCTTTCTGTTGGGGGTGGAGGGGATACAATTTTTTTTTAAATCACCTATTTGCAGAAAATTGTTGATAGTGGGTTGGTTGTGCCAGGCGCTCCAGGGCCCTTGCCCTTGAGCATACACAGCTTTCTTCAGACTTTCCCTCTACCCATTTTCCTTCATTTTTAAAAACTAATTTTTGATCACAAAAGTAATACCTGTTCACTGAAGAAAAACTGGAATTCACAGAAATAAAAAAATGAATATAAAAATCATCTGTAATCTGCCACCCAGAGGCAGACATTATTAACATATGGTTTATACAGTTTCAGTCTTTTTTCTATTCGGATACACTGGTTTAATACAGGTTTAATACACTTCTCTTCTTGGAACAAAACAGGACACCTATATAATATCTGCAAAACTTTTTTTATTGAGGTATACCATGCCTACGTTCAGTGCAAAAAACGTGTAACTCTTAAGTGTACCTCTTGATGAATTTTTCACATAAATACCTACAATATCTTTACTTGCTTTCTGTATTTAGCAATCTATTACGAACATTGCCTATATTATTAGATGATCTTTAATGGCATAATTTTTAATGGCTAACTACAATAGTCCACCACAGTAATGTATTGTAACTTATTTAACCAATCTGTCTCTGCTAGGAATTTAGGTTGTTTTCCGTTGTTAACCCCTGCATTAGTTTTCTATCACTGCTGTAACAAGTTACAAACTTAGTGGCTTACAGCAACACAAATTTATTCTCTTCCAGTTCTGAAAGAAGGTTAAATGAGTCAGCAGATTTGTGTTCCTGGGGCTTTGTTGGTGCTCGAGTGATTAAAATTTCACCTGCCAGTACAGGGGGTGGGGAAGCTAAGATCCCACAACCCTAGCAGTCAAAAAGCCAAAAGGTAAAACAAAAGCAATACTGTAACACATTCAATAAAGACTTTTAGAAAAAGAACTGTTTTCTTCCGGGAAGCTCTAGGGAGAACCTGCTCCTTGCCTCCTTCAGCTTTCAGAGGCTGCTGCCATTCCCTGGCTCATGGCCCCGCATCACTTAGGCCTTTACCTCTGTCATCACATCTCCTTTTCTGACACTCATCCTCCTATCTCCTTCTTTGAAGGATTGTGATTACAGTGGGTCCACTGAGACAATCCAGTTCCCACCACAATCAACCTCAACCACAGCTGCAAAGTACGTCCTATCAGGTAAAGTAACATTTTCTTGGGCTCCAGGGATTAGCATCTGGACATCCTTTAGAGAAGACATTCAGACCACCACAGCTATGGACACGCCCCTCCCCATTTCTTTTTCTACTTCTGTTCCTTCTCCTCCCTCACATTTACTGCCCACTAGTTTTTAACACCATTCCAGTCCCCAATCTCTTTACTGCTTTTGTTTCCTATGTCCTTCAAGACATAATTTATTCTTGGGAGCTTGATGATTGTTTCTGATCTATTGATTTCTAACTTATTTCCCCAAGCTCCAGCCTTTCTCCCAGATCCCAATCAAGAAGGTACAGTCTCTGGGAATTCCCTGGCAGCCCAGAGGTTAGGACTTTGCGCTTCCAATGCCACGAGCCCAGGTGTGTGTGTGTGTGTGTGCACGCGCATGAGAGAGAGAGAGAAAAAGAGAGAGAATGTAGTTTTCCTTGGCTGTCCCCTTATGACCTCAAAGACTAAATGTTTCTGAAACTGGATACATGACCCCTCCCCCATCCTCTACCCCACCTTCCTGCACCAACCTGGCTCCCATATAGGATCTTGTTAAAGTGACTACTCTCAAAAATATTTAAGGCTGAAGACTGAGGATTCACCTTGCATTTCTCTTCTATTTAATCAATCACTAAATCCCATCAATTATTTTGTGACTTAGCATTCCTCTAATATTCACCTAATATCTTGGTTATTGCTAAAGTGTATAATTACACTTTCTCCCCATCAAAATCATACTGCTTTTATGGAAGTGGACTATCCTCTCCTCCAGGAAGTCCCCTGTGACTGCTTCTTTCTAGGATACCATCTTCCCACTTCTAGAGGAAAAACCACATAATTAAATGTCCACTATGTGCTCAGATTTTTCAACCATTTTAAAATTTAATCTTTACTTATTTAAAAATATTTATTTGGCTGCACTGGGCATGCAGGATCTTTAGTTTCCGCATGTGAACTTCTTAGTTGTGGCATGTGGACTCTATTAATAGCTCCCTGCACTAGACTCTGAGCTTCCAGTACTCAAAGTCTTAGCCACTGGACCACCAAGGAAGTCCCTAAAACTTCATCTTTAAAGTAATGTTTTTAATGTATACAAATGAGGAAACTGAGAAGCTAAGTAACTATGCAAAGTAACAAAACTAGTAGATGGTAGAAAGTGAACCCCAGCCTGACCAACTCCAATGCCAAGCTTTTTGCCTCTACTCCACCATCACCTCCTTGGCGTTGATGCCCATGGTTCAAAACTTGACTGTTCATTAAAAGCATCTGGGAAGGGTCTTCCCTAATGGTCCAATGGTTAAGAATCCACTTTCTAATGTAGGGAGGGGACACAGGTTTGATCTTGAGTGGGGAACCAAGATCCACATGCTGCGGGTGATAAGCCTGCATGCCGTATCTAGAGAAAAGCCCCCAGACGCCACAATTACAGAAAAGCCTGCATGCCGCAAGGAAGGTCCAACACAGCTCCCCTCACGCTCCCCCCCAAAACACATCACCTAGGGAACTGATTCTTAAGTCCCATACCAGAGCTACTAATAAGGTTCTCTGAAGGTGGAACCCAAAAATCTATTTTTAAAAATTTCTATACTCATGACATATTACTTATTACTAACTAGGTATGCTTAACATACACGCCTTATTCCATCAACTAGTGGAGGAAATACTGTCCTATTCATCTCTGTGACCCATCCAGTACCATTATAGAACAGGCACTGGGAAATATGTTAGTTGTTGGAGTCCCCTGGCGGTCCAGTAGTGAAGACTCCACAGTTCTGCTGCAGAGGGCACAGGTTTGATCCCAGATCAGGGAAGATTCCGCTCCCCCACCCCCCAAAAAATCCCTGCTGATTATTTACTTTAAAAAATATGTATTTATATTTACGGCTGTGCTGGCTCTTCACTGGCATGCACAGGCTTTTCTCGAGTGGTGGTGAGCGGGGGCTACTCTCCAGTCGCAGTGTGCGAGTCTCTCAATGCAATGGCTTCTCTTGTTCTCTGTTGAGAAGCACGGGTTCTATGTACATGGGCTTCAGCAGTTGTGGCTTGGTAGTTGTTGCACACGGGCTTAGGTGCCCCTCAGCATGTGGGATCCTCCTGAACCAGGGATCAAACCAGTGCCCCCTGCATTGCAAGGCAGATTCTTAGCCACTGGACCACCAGGGAAGCCCTCTGTTGGTTATTTATATGCTAAAAAATTATAAGGTACACTGTGAGCTATATTGTTACAAGAGTTCAAAGGATAATAGTAACAGTAACAGCTAGCGTTTACTGAAACCTCATCATATGCCAGGCCCTCACAGTTCTAAGAAATTCACAAGTATTAAACTTCTTAGGACTTTGCAATAATCCTATAAAGCAAGATCAGGACACAATCTGCAGGGTCCCTTGTTAAAAAATTATTAAGAATTTCAACATGGTGACAGCGGAGCATTAAACCATAGTGAGGGGCCAACATTTCTAGGCACATGTGTGGCTGTACAGGTCTCACACCCATAAGCCAACACTGACTAAAACTACTATCCCTATTTTACAGATGAGAAAACAGACACAGAGGCATCAAATAAGCATTTCCAAGATCACAGTTAAAAAGTGAAGATGTAAATGTGCACTATCTTAGAGAAGGCTTCATTGCAATCTATTTATGAAGTTCTCCAATCCTTCAAGGTTCAGCTCAAAGACCCTTTGTCTAAGTATTCTCATAAGCCAGAAAAAAATCTCCTCCTGATATTTTAGCTCCACGACCACATCTGGTTTGCACGTTTCTTATGGACTTCATCACATCCCCATGTTACACCTGAAATAACCTGGGAGGTGGGGGGTATATCTAATAAATTCATGTATTTGAATGAATGATCAAAGACACAAACTTGAGGACTGGGAGAGACGAGGAGGTAACTCCAAGCAGGCACAGGCCTAGGACAGAGAGCACTTCTGAAGGACGAAGAGATATGGCTGCCTCGATCGGCCCAATGGTACACATGGGTGCTAGTGTGAAGAACGCTGGAAAAGATGAAGTCTAAGATGTTATAAAGTGCCTTTAACAAAGCTAGACCACCACCTCTCAGGGGCCGAAAGGATATGGTGCATGTGCCCCTCTAAGGTCAGCCAGCTTTGCTTAGGAGGAAAAGGCATCAGGTCACAGTCTGACAGCTTCTCCCCTTGCAACCAGTCACCTCACATATAAGCTCTATGGGTTAGTGGGGAGACTGAGCCTGGAGTGCCATCTGATCTCATCCATTCACCAATTCACTTGTTTAATACATGTTGGTGAACATATTCCAGAATGAGATACTTGCACCGAGCACTTCCCAGCTCCCATTCATGCTCAGTCCACCCAGTGGTGTGCCAGAGTTTCCCATTTCACAGGCCTCAGGAATTAAGTAACTTGCTCAAGATCAGGCAGCAGGAAGTGGAAGAGTAAGACTAAAACCCAGTTTCTCTCTTTAATTTCAGAATTTGTTTATTGGACATGAATATTCCTGATATTTAAAAAGTTATAGAGAACAGCCTATTAAAACCCATGTACTCCATTCAGAGCTCAAGAGATACAACCTGAAGCGCCTGTGTACGTCTCCACATTCTACTAAACCGCACTGCTGCCAATTCCTCCTACTTGATTAACACTGCATGTGGCATCACCACCCAGAAATCTTCCATCAGTTTCCAAGTTCAGTGCCATTTCTATTTCCACTATTACTTCTACCCTTCTCCATTTTACAAGCAACATCTTGTATCAGGATTGTTACAATGGCCTTCTAATTGGTTTCCTTGCATCTGCTCTTCTACATTACAATCACCAACCTTTTTAAAACCTTTGAGTAGCTGCCTTTGGTCTTAGGATACAGACAAAAGCATCTGCATGGCATTCAAGGGTCTCAGACGGTCTTTCCCCTGCTCTGCACACTAGCTTGTTCCCTATGTTTTGGGCATACTGGCCTTCTTGCAGTTCCTTATAATCCCCAAGCTCCCGCCCACTACAGGGTCTCTGCACACAGTGTTCCTCCCTTCTTCATCTGAGTAACTCTCTTCCCTTTCTCAGGTAAACTTTCTTTCCTTGAGCCTCCTGGCTGGGTCATTCTTTATATCTCTCACTTTTACAACTTTACATTTATTTGTGAGATTAACTGATTAAATTAATAGGCCTTTCCTAACAGGCCAAGGACCAAGAACCACTTGCTTACTACAAAATACATGCTAAATAAATAATAGCTAATGTATATATAACATATATAACATGCTGGCAGTGATCCTAGGACTTACCAACCCACTAAGACCTCCCAAAAGCTCTATGAAGCAGGTACAGTTATTAGCCCCATTTTACATATAAGCAAAGTAAATCACACAAGCTAAAGAAGTGGCAGAGTTGGTTCATGAACTCAGGCAGTCAATGAGTGCTAAGTTCCTCAGTAAATCTGCTGAATGCATGATAGTGCTGAGTGCTTTTGACAGGGACTACATAGCACCTATCTTAGTTCAACAAAAAAATCAGTTGGTTATGTTAAGGGTCTTATGTTTGACTGGAACTTTGCTACAAAACATTTATCTTCTTAGCATTTTATTCCAGCTACCTGAAAATCCATTTGCCCTCACTGGTAGTATCATGAATCATGACTGATGCTGAGCAGAGGGGAAAACCAGTAAAAGGCCAGGAAAAAGTTGGTGAACAGAACTGTGGATCATTTGTAATATGGGTAATCCTCATAAAGACAATTCAAAGGTTTTCATAGATGTCATCTCACTTAACCTTCATTGATTCCTAATAAAGTTACACACACAGGGCAGTTCTGCATCAGCTGATAGATGAAGCAAAAGGCTGAGATGAGGATTCCTAAATCATCAGAAATTAACTAGTCACAGGATAGGTAAGGGAGGTGTTCCCCTATTTCCAGTTTCAGAAATGCATTACTTCTGGCAGAGAAAGACCTCTTCTTCCTTCTTAAGGGTTAAACGTAGCTAGCTAATTTTCCTGATTCTTTTTTGGCTGCCCTGCACCGCCTGTGGAGTGTCCAGTTCTCCCGACCACGGACTGAACCCAGGCCGTGGCAGTGAAAGCACTTAATTCTAACCGCTAGGCTAGCAGGAAACGTCCTAACTCAGCTGGAACTTCTCAGCAAGGACGGTGTTGCTCTTAGGTTTTCCCAGTATGGCTACAGTAAGGGAAATTATCCCACAGGCTCAAGTTATATGGTAAAGAGCTCTATAAGCTAACTACATCCACTTAACCCTAGGCCAATATGGTGCAAATGCAACAATTCAGGAAATTCTTCACCCAGAGCCTCAGTACCAATGTAAAGGAAGTCAAGAAACTGTACGCACCTTTTCTTTATGTGCATTTTGCTAAGTTAAAGTTTTCATTAGTTTCTTTCAGGGCTGTAACTAAAAAAGACTAAGAACTTTATGCCTGTACACACATTCTTTCTGGTTCACGGGACCAGAAATTTACAATAGGAGCACCTTCGCAGGATGAAACATTTCTATTCCTTCAAGTACCTGATAGCTATGGATGCAGATCTAGGAGGAATCCCAATATCCAACCCACGTTGTTTGACCTTGTAACAGCACAGGCCTCAAACTAGAAGTAGGTCTAAAGGGACTGCATTAGCATTCACCTCCTTGGAGTGGCCTGTAAGGACAGTGAGGAATGCCCGAATCCAGTCCCAATCAGGCCACTCATCAGCTGAATAACCTT
Organism: Budorcas taxicolor; assembly: GCF_023091745.1. Taxonomy (NCBI): domain Eukaryota; kingdom Metazoa; phylum Chordata; class Mammalia; order Artiodactyla; family Bovidae; genus Budorcas; species Budorcas taxicolor. The sequence continues at coordinate 38,492,288 of NC_068928.1, read as the reverse complement.
GGACAAGTTGCATACCCTCTCTGGGCTTCAGTTTCCACATCAGCAAATTGGAAGTTGAACCGCACGGTCTTCAAGGTCCTTTCCAGCAGAGAGCCTGCTATCAAGTAGGCCTAGCCATTAAAGCAGCTTCCTGTGGGCGCGGTGCAGGGCTTTAACGGTCCCCCCTCCCCCGCTCGAGCCCGCGAAACCCTCAACACGCCCCTCCGAGTGACGCCGCTTTCTCAACCGCAGCCTGGACACAGCTCCGCCTCTTCCCGGGGGCGTCCCGTCGTGCCCCGCGCCAGGCTTCTAAAGCGGTGGGTCGACTCCCGCCTTTCCGCGGCCCCGACCCCGAACTCCTCTCCCCAGTTTTGTCGGGTGCCCTATCCTATCAACGTCTAGTAATCCCAGCCAATCACGCGGGTCCGGAGTCTTACCTTCGGTCCATTCTCCTCCCAGCGGCCAGCCGGCCCGAGCTCAAGGCCTTTAGCAGGCCAATCCAATCAAGGCCGACTCTGGTCGGCCTCACCCCAATGTCCCTCCTCTCGGCCAATCCGCGCGCTCCATTCTGCTACCCGCCCAGCCAACCCCGGGCCTTGAAGCCAGCGGGCAAATGGGCGCAAGGCGGCCCTTCAACGCTGACCGCCTGACCAATTGGGGATTCCGCGTGGCCACGGCGGCAACCAATCGACATGGAGCGCGGTGCCGCCGCGGAGAGGTCCGGCCGAATATCCCTCCGCCTTCCTCCCTCCCTCTCTCTCCCTCCCTGCGAGCCGCCGTTCACTTACCGCCTCCCTTCCCTTCTTTCTCCCTCCGCCACCCGAGCACCAGCCGCGCTCTGAGCTGCCCCCGGGGTCCCTCCCCCGCCGTCAGAGGAGCAGCTGCCGCAGCCGCCAGCAGCAAATTAGAAAGAGGGAGGAAGGAAGGAAAGGAGGAAGGAAGGGGAGCTGGAGCGACTATCAAGAGGGAGCCGGTGAATGGGCTTGTGGTGACCCCCGCCCCCCACCCCACCCTCCCTTCCCACCCGACCCCCAACCCCCATCCCCAGTTAAGAGCCGCCGCCCGAGAGGCCGGGCCGTCGTCTTAGGAGGAGTCGCCGCCGCCACCACCTTCGCCATGGAGCTGATCACCATCCTCGAGAAGACCGTGTCTCCTGGTAGGACGCGGGGGCCGGGGGTCGGGCTGAGGTGATTGGGTGGGGGGAGGGGAAACCCTGGCCCCTCTGACCCTGGCCCTTTTCCCACTTTCCTTCCCCCCAGATCGGCTGGAACTGGAAGCGGCGCAGAAGTTCCTGGAGCGTGCGGCCGTGGAGAACCTGGTGCGTGCCACCCCACCGTCCCCCATCCCGTCTCCCCATCCCCTGCGTGCGGGCCTTCCCGCCCTCCCGGAGGCCCAGGCCTCGGGAACCCACCCCGCCCCATCCCGTCCCCCTCCCCCCCCCGGTCCAACCTAACCCCGCCATCGGGAAGCCGGTGGGTGTGTCCCGCCCTGGGCCCCGGCAGCTAGCCAATGGCGCGGCGCGCCGGGGTGACTGCCGCCCAATCGGCGCGCGGCCTGAGGGCGGCGGTGCAGCAGGAGGGAGAAAGAGGGAGGGAGGGGAAGTTAGGTTGCGCCGCGCTGCGTGTTCAGCAAGGGTGGGGGTGGGGGAGCCGGGCCTAGGGGCCATGTGGAAGCTCCGAGCCCCGCTGCCCGCCCTGTTCGGATCAGGACCGGCTTCTCCTTCCTGTTCTTCGGCCCCTATGATTTTCTACGTACTTGCAGAGCTCTGCCTTTTCCAATCTCCCTTGATCTATGTTCATGGCCAGGCCTGCACCTGAATGCCTCTTAACCCATTCCGGCAATGTTTCTCCCTTTCTTGACTGTTATTCCTCTCCCAGGTCCCCCCTCCCCCTCAATCAGTAAAGACTAAATCTGCACCCAGATAACAGGCTGAGGCTCATCCTTGAGATCGGGCGTGTTTGCAGAGGAAATCACAGAGCAAAGTTCCTCGTTTATCATATTTTCGAATTTAAGGGGTACAGGGAAAAATGAATGTTAAGCCCATTAGAGACTGGACCTCTCTATAAGAATTGTTAGATGGATTGGTTGAAACAGCCTGTGTGCCAGTGATGTTTCTCTGTATTCCCTCCTGCTGGGGGGATGGGGAGCAGAGAGAAGGCTCAATGGTACTAGACATGGTTTAAGATAAATATCACTCTAACCAGATGTGTTCTTTTGTGTTATCTATGCAAAATAACGCAAGCAAAAACAGTGACAAGACGTATTTTTATTTTATACAAGCTAGGTTTTTTTGTGTTTTGTGGGTTCCCCCCTTCCATGTACTAGTTTTTGTTGCTCATCTTTTTATCCTTAACTTTCCATAGAAAAGATTTTTAACCACTAGTATGAAACTTTTGGTATATATATTTCTGTTTTCTGGTTTTGCTAAATTTGCAAGAAGCCTTTTCTTATTTCTAACATTTATTTTGTCTTGTTCCCAACGTTCCTAATATTCTTCAGTGGTACATAATTAATAAAAGTTTCAAGAATTATCTTCCACTGTGATTAAGGAACTTGTTAGTGGTAAGAAACTGCTTTGGGGTTTTCCTGTTAACTTTTCCATTGGAGAGAGCTTTTTGTGGGGAAGAGTAATGTATGTTAAGATACTTACACCAAAGGAGTAGTTTGAGGGAACCTCTGCAGTACAAAAGGTTGAGTGGATTAAAAAATCCACTGTGTTTAAACAACTCAAGACCAAAATGAATAGGAACCTTTAGTGTGGTAACCATAAAGTCATTTTCCTTGACATTTTAATCCTTTCAGTTGCCCCCTATTTTTAAATATTTGTTATTGCTTTTTCCTTACATATATGTTTTATATTGTTACCCTCTTGCTGAAGCACTTAAAACTAAAGATTAGCGTCCTAAGTCTGCTTTAGATTTAGAAGTACTTCTCTCTCTCAGGCATGCTTTCATTCAAAAGCTACCCTTGAATATCATTCTTTTTGGACTAATATTTTTTTTTTAATCTAAAACAATTTTACTTTCTACCCTATCATAACATATTCACTTAATAAGTATAATTTACTGAGGTACCAGATACTATCCTAGGCATGTAAAGAATCCTCTGACTACCAGTTTGTCAAACTTGCTTTAATTCTGGGGGATCTAATGTGAAGATTTGGGCACTAAGCTGTAACTCCTCGTTAAATGCTGAGTCTGTGTGAGAAGATGGATGACTTCCTTATGAACCAAGTAACGTTTTTATAGGAATCTTGAAGTAAATATTATGGCATTTTCTGAGACATTATGCTATGTCCTAAAATCTTTAGGTTTTCCCCATTTTTGGGGTGCTTTTCTCAATTGGTGAAATTCCTAAGAAGTATTTTATTCACATCTTTTAACAGCCCACTTTCCTTGTGGAACTGTCCAGAGTGCTGGCAAATCCAGGAAACAGTCAAGTTGCCAGAGTTGCAGCTGGTCTACAAATCAAGAACTCTTTGACATCTAAAGATCCAGATATCAAGGCACAGTATCAGCAGAGGTGGCTAGCTATTGATGCTAATGCTCGACGGGAAGTCAAGAATTATGTAAGTAACTTTCATCTCCCTTTGGTCATACTAGCCTAGGGACTGTGGGTTCTTTTGTCATCTACTTGGGATAGGGCTGACAGTGTAATGATTGGGGGGACTTAAATTTGAAGATGAAAGTTGTATTTAAGTCTTTCTCATACAGTCTTTTTCTAAGTGATTCTTCCTTAGTTAACTAGCATGGAGCTTTTCTTGAACATCTTCTGTAGATCATTCTCAATGTTTGGTGGGTTAGGCATGGTGCTGTGTGGTCAGGAAGGGAATTAAATGATCTCTTGGGCCTTTCAAGCCCAAAGAGTTTATGAAATAAGATTATGACTTTAATCTTGTTTTTATCTATTTAGCAAATTATGAGAAACTTTTAGAAATATCTGGCTTTTTGTCAGTGTTTAAAAGAGTTAGCAGATGGTTTTTTTTTTTTGTTTTTTTTTTTTAAGAAAAATCAAATGTCCCTTGTTGTGCATTATGGGATTCTTGTGAGTTTTTTGCTGCATTAGAAATCTGTGATTCTTGACACAGCAGAGTATCAGAATATATGTATATATATATGCTTTTTTAAAATTAGATCTTTAGTGGCCTGTCTTACATGAAAAAGGTGCAAAGAGTAATAAGTCAAGAATCTGTGCAGTCAGATGGGCCCTGCTATTTGATGGGAAGCCATTGGGAAGATTCCTGCTTCTGTACTTGTGCTGGTCAAGGTTCTGCATATCATATTTTCTGTTTCCTGGTTCTGGGTGTCAGCATTAGGTAAATTAGTGCCCTTTGCAGCAGTAACTTGTTTCTAATTATGTACCTCTTTCTCCAGTCTTGCATGGAGGAACTGATGACAGAAAACTGGGTTACAAAAGCCAACTTATTTTGAATCTTCTTTGGAATATGTAGAGCTATTTCTATCCACTTGAGTTTGCTTATATAACAACATTTTAATCTTCTCAGTAATTTGATATCAATGAAGTTTATCCCATTAATGACTGGAAATCTTGATATTTACTATTCAATTTCTTATTTTCCTCAAATTACACAGTAGTAAATGGGAGAAGACATAATCAGAACTGTAATTGGGGGTGGGGCACATCAATCTTAACCCCAGAATTTTTTAAAATTTTGAATAAGAATTTCTATCAGCATTATTGGAAGGTAATAGTTATTTAGGGCTTTTTTCCTTTTCATAGCACATCTGGTAATACTCAGTGCTGGTGGTTATTTCTGTTTTTTGAAATCTGGGTGTTGGACAGAGTTGAGAGCTAATTTCTTACTCCTCTTATTTCTGATAATTGAGTATTACCATTAGGGTCACCCTTGGTTAAATAACTTGTAGTACTCAAGAGTTAGACATTTAGTTTTTAAATCACCTGAGGTAAGATTAATTAATGGTCTTCTGGAAGCAACTTAAAGGAGAAGAGATAAACATAGAGACTGGGATTCAGTATGCGTTCCATACGTACTACAGATGGTGCAATATGATGTGAAGGCACCTTACGATTTCTTAGTCTAACTTGGATTAATACCTGTTCACCCCCTGCCCTTTTGGACAGTTCATCTCATCCCTGCTCCCTGCCCATGTCTTTGACACATAGATTTTGTTAAAGTCCAGTCTAGCTCTGGTAGGCCTAGAGAGCAAAACTTTCATTTAGAATCAGTCAGACTGTTACTGAGCTGATGATATACCATATAAGGGGGAAAAATAGGAGGGAGTTCAGTATTATTAGCTACAAAGCAGGATACTAAGTGACCTGACCCAGTCAGCAGAGCTGGCCTGAATGTCTGGCAGCTACTCTTTGTCCTGTGTTCATGCCAGGAACAGTTAACTGTTTGCCTTTTTGAGTGGACTGGTGAGTCTTAGTGAGTTCATTGACTGAATTAGCTGATCATGGTAATGATTAACTCTGGGTCATTGTGGCTTCATTCTTTGTCTATACTTGTGCCTTTGCTACTTTTCTTACCTTGTGTTGAAAATTGAGGTGAGGTCTCTGGCTTTGGAGATTCTATTTGGAAATAGGGGGTGATTGGTTTCATTTCTAGGCTCTGGGGCAATGCTTATTATGCTGCTCTTGGTATTGAGGCCAGCTGTATTCCCAGCCGTTGGCCTATGCTGTGTATGCCTTTTCCTACTTTGCTATATTAAAGATGATTCAGAGGCTGATGTAAGGTGTGTGCTGGTAGGTACAATGTGTTCAAATAGTATTAGAAATTGATATCTTCTGTCTTTGTGTGTGCCCCTGCACAGGTTTTGCAGACTTTGGGCACAGAAACGTACCGGCCTAGTTCTGCCTCGCAGTGTGTGGCTGGTATTGCTTGTGCAGAGATCCCAGTGAACCAGTGGCCAGAACTCATTCCTCAGCTGGTGGCCAATGTCACAAACCCCAACAGCACAGAGCACATGAAAGAGTCAACATTGGAAGCTATTGGTTACATTTGCCAAGATATAGTAAGTACTGTATCTAACTTATATATTGCTGATTCCCTCTAGTTGTAACGTGCATGGTATTGGAATTATTCCTTATCATCATGGGGGGAAAAAAAACAACAAGCTATTGCAATGTATTTTGAAAGTAGGGCTGCTTTATTTGTTAGACTTCTATATTTGGATAGTTAATTTATCCTCATATTGCTAATCATGCCCTAAAGGAAAGAGACTTTTAAGGGTCACAAACTCAAGATGAAAATCCCTGTTTGGAGAGGCATAGATTCTGCTTCCTCTCCTTGACCTAATCCATTTCTGAAGACCCTCAATGTAACAGGAATGCTGTGTTACTTTTTCGAAGACTATTTTACAGAAACAGTGTGCCAGCTTCTTCTGTGGTTGGTTTAACCACTGGAGCCATGACACAGTGTGTTAAATGCAGCAGTTCTAGGACTCTTGCTGCTGAGATTACCACTCTTGGTATCAGTTTTTGTTGTGTTTTTCTTTTCTATTTCTTCAGATTTTATTTGGTTTAGATGCTAAGTCATGTCCGACTCTTGCTACCCCATGGGCTATAGCCTGCCAGGCTCTTCTGTCCGTGGGATTCTCCAGGCAGGAATACTGGAGTGGGTTGCCATTTCCTTCTCCATTGGTATCAGTTTTGATATAGATGTGCCCAGTTGTTGATCCTTGGTCCTCAAATGTTCTGAAGCTTTATTTCAGTTGGTACAGATGGCCTGGAAGAAACACCACACTGCCATCTCCCTGTGCACAGAACGGTGGGGGGCAAAGCCAGCATTGCCTCATGCCCAGAGTCATTATGCTAAGAAGTCAGGAGATGAAGTTGATGAGTTTAACTTGTTCCAGTTCAAGTTTAGACTATCAGACCCTGGGATATTTTGCAGGTAGTTTGTCCTTAAATGGAAATGTTTGGGGAAAGATCAGAGAAAGTCCCATGATAATCTCTCGAATAGAAGGACTGCTGATTAGTCATGAGCTCAATTCTTATATTCACTGCACTTCTGCTTGTTTCAGGACCCAGAGCAGCTACAGGATAAATCCAATGAGATTCTGACTGCCATAATCCAGGGGATGAGGAAAGAAGAGCCTAGTAATAATGTGAAGCTAGCAGCTACTAATGCACTCCTGAACTCACTGGAGTTCACCAAAGCAAACTTTGACAAAGAGGTAAGTGTCTTTTGATTAAAAAATACAGGTTCAGAGGATGAGGCAGGGGAATTAAATGAAAGTTTTGTGTTGTTTTAAGGTTATGATTCAGAAAGTACTATCTTGTGTAGAAGTATTTATTTCCAGTCTAGTTAAGATTTGTGTTTTGTGAAACATGGCCATGGAGTAGGTGTTGCCATTTCTCATTTGGCTTTTGGGAATGATGTGATCTAAAACGTTTCTAGGCTTAGGTTTTCCCTTTTGCAGTCCAAAGTGTGAGTATGCTTGCGGGATTTCTTTTTAATTATGGAAATTAGGCTGTTTCGTACTTCCATAGGAAGGTGCTTTTGGAAATTTATATGTAAATTCTATTTTGACTGACAGTATTTCCTTCTATTATTTACTTTTAGTTGTGTTAAAATGTACAATAAAATAAAGTTTACCATCTTAACCGTTTTTAAATGTACAGCTCAGTAGTGTTAAGTGTGTGCACGTTGTTTGCAGCCAATCTCCAGAACTTTTTTCATCTTGCAAAACTGAAACAATTGTTAATTCCCTGTTTTCCCCTTCCCAGTCACAGGCAACCAACTTTTCTACTTTCTGTTCCTATGAGTCTGTTTACTGTAGATAATTTATATTAGCAGAGTCATACAGGATTTGATTTGTCTTTGTGACTGGCTCATTTCATTTAGCATTATGTCTTGGGTTCATTCCTGTTACAGCATGTTAGAATATCCTTTTTAAAACTGAATAATATTCCATTGTATTTGTTTCTTGATGGGCATTTGGTTTGCTTCCTTCTGCCTTCTGGCTATTGTGAATAGTGCTGCTGTGTATATGGGTATACAAATATGTCTTTGAGAAGTTGTTTTCTGTTCTTTTGGATATATTATCCAGAAGTGGAATTGCTGGATGATATGGTCTGAAAGCATTGTGTATATTTGTTGACTCTTTAGTTGGGCTTTCTGGTTTTGGGGGGGCCTTAGATTGGACAAAGTTGGGATGTCTAAGAAACCAAAGCAGTTCTAATTGCTTGGAAAACTGGGTTTTTCCTTGTAGATGTCAAAAGAGGATGGTAGCAAACAAAATTCATTAGTCTTCTATATTTTACCACATTTGATCCTGGTTTGTTTAAGAATTCTCTTAAATTTTAAATGCAAGGAAAGGAGTTTTCCTGATGGATGATTTTTTTGTTTTAACCATCTTTATTTAAATCCTGTGACCTACATTTTCCTATCTGCTTCCTTCTTCAGGTCTTGTTTAGTGAAGATCATTTGAGGGATTAAACGATTAGGGACCTCCTTAGAGGGCAGGTCAGATAGTAGACACCAGGACAAACACTAGAGTCCTCGTAGTCCCATTGCTGTGTCCAGAAAAACCTGCAAACGGTCCAGAGTTCTGTGGGTCCCTGAGGGAAAGAGAGGTTTTCCTTAAAGGGATAGTCTAGTAATTTTCGTATATATATGCTTCTTCTAATTCTCTTTATTTTTGTTCTTCTGCAGTCCGAAAGGCACTTTATTATGCAGGTAGTCTGTGAAGCCACACAGTGTCCAGATACGAGGGTAAGTGTAAGGTCATGTCTTCTATCTTTCCTAGGAAATGCTCACTCTAGCATAGTAGTTTGAAATGTTGGAATCTGGTGACTTCAGAAATAATGTTTGACGAATACTTTTATTAATAAAAGAATGTTTCTTCAATACGTTGGAGAAGAGGGAAGAATAGTCCTTTGGAAGCTAACATGATGGAAGTTGCCACCCTCTTAAAAAATGTTTAAGGGAGAAATGGTTTGTGATCAGCCTTGCTACTTAATTGCTATAGGTTGTTCAAGGGCCCGTTTTCTGTTATAGCCTTTGAAACAGCTTTCCTACTTCAGGAACCTAAACCTTGACACTTGAAGCAGGTGGAAGTAACATCCAGTCTGAGGGCAATAGTGAGTAGTCCTGCCAAGGGTTCCACAGACACCTTTAAAGTAAAAAAGAAGGAAAGGAAAATATTACCCAAATATACCACAATTGATCCTATGGATTATTGACCCTCTTAAGTGAAGCAGTTACTTATTTACCTTTGTCAGATTGCATTGTTGTTAAACTAAGAAGTAAACGGTTTAATCTGATGTTTGCACAAGGTACGAGTGGCTGCCTTACAGAATCTGGTGAAGATAATGTCCTTATATTATCAGTACATGGAGACATATATGGGTCCTGCTCTTTTTGCAGTAAGTACTTCTATTTTATGCAGTTGAGCATATAGCTAATTGCAAAAGCCCCTTATTCTTAGATGCTGTTCTGTCAGTTCCGTAATCTTTTTATTTAATGTTGTGAAATCAAGGAAATTCCTTGAGATTTGAGTTCATCAGCAGTGTGCCAAGAAAACTTCTGCTAACTTTGTACTCATAAAAAGAGTATAGTTTAAAACTCTGTTTCTTCCTGCCTTTCATTTCAGACCTAGCTTTCATAAATCTACATTTTTGAAACTTGAATATCTGTGGTTGTAGGAGGGGTCGAACTTGATCCAGCACTTATTTGGAACCTGGGGTATCTTGTTTTCTCTTTTAAGATCACAATTGAAGCAATGAAAAGTGACATTGATGAGGTGGCCCTACAGGGGATAGAATTCTGGTCCAATGTCTGCGATGAGGAAATGGATTTGGCCATTGAAGCTTCAGAGGTGAGCCTAAGAGGGCTGATGTGGTGGGAGCTGTTATTCTGACTGGGTTTTGGAACTTACCTTTTTTATGGCTGTTATTTTTCTCCTCTAGGAGAGCTTTTTTTCTGACTGGGGTTAGAAGGTATCTCCATTTGTAGAGATTTGGGGTTTGGTTTTTTTCACTAGCCAAAGCCATGCGGCATCTATTTTTACCAGTTGGGATTTGTTGTAAATATTAGTCCTGTGAACACAAGAGGGCAGCAGGCAGTCACATTTTAACCAGATGCTCTCTGATGCTGAATTGTTTTCTTTTGGAAGTCCTAATGCAAGGATGGGATGTATAATTGATAGCTTATCAATTCTGGTGAAGAAATCAGATATGGAGAAAGGGGTTAGTTCTGCACTTGCAAATTAAAATTCCGGCTTTGTTTCCAACCTTAATTGTCTTTATGTCCTTCAGAAAGCACCGACTTTTGGCCTCCTTAAGGGAGCTTAGTGCATCTCTTTATCCAAAGGTCAATTAGTGAAAAAAGAAGGATTGCCTTGATCCTTTAAAGTAGATTCTATGTATAGCCTAAAAGAATCTCATTGAAGTAGCTAGACAAAATGAGTGCCTCCAAAGACCACTCATACTGCATGTTACCATGGGCTCCATGTGTTTGGCGGGGGGACGGAGTGCACCTCAAGGCATGCAGGATCTTCCCTGACCAGGGATGGAACGTATGCCACCTACAGTGGAAGCGTGGAGTCTTTAACCGCTGGACTGCCAGGGAGGGCTCTGTGTCCCTGTTTCTCTGTGCAGACCCGTGGGCAGCTCTCGCTGTGTGCCTTTAAATGGTATGCCTTCATGGTTTGTTTGCTGCCATCCAGAATTTGCTTAATGTTTCTCTTCAGGCAGCAGAACAAGGACGGCCCCCTGAGCACACCAGCAAATTTTATGCCAAGGGAGCGCTACAGTACCTGGTTCCAATCCTCACACAGACACTAACTAAACAGGTGAGTTGCCCTCCAAATCTAGTCAAGTGAACTGTAAAGCCTTGGTAATGGTGGGTTTGCTGTGGAACAGTCGCCATAAAGGAACTCCGCAATTCTGAAACAACTTGGTGTTCTGTTATCCATGACTTCAAAGAGCTGAACTGGATCTATAAGGTCCTTTAGGCTCTGAGTAGTTTGTGACCAGATAAAAGTAACAAGACTTCATGAAGAATGTGGGTTTAATGAGTAAATAGAGAAATTATGTTTTTTAAAAAACTGTCTTTGGCTCTGCTGGGTCTCTGTTGCTGCGCGCAGGCTCTTTCTGGTTGTGGAGAGTGCGGCTCCTCTAGCTGTGCTGAGCTGGCTTCTCGCCGCAGTGGCTTCCCTTATCGCGGAGCACAGGCTCTAGGGCACGCGGGCTTCGGTAGCTGCTGCACGCAGGCTCTAGGGCGCAGCCCTTGTTGTAGCGCATGGGCTAGGTTGCCCCACAGCCTGTGGGATCTCCCTGGACCAGGGACTGAATGGTGTCCCCTGCATTACAAGGTGGATTCTTAACCACTGGGCCACCAGGGAAGCCCTGAGAAGTCATCTTCTAGGAAGTGTTCTTAGTTTCTGGTGTTCTTTTTGGCTTTATGGTGTTGAGAAAGATTCTGTCACCTCTCCTGTTCTGGTGCGTGTGAACTATACCAAAGAGCTGGCAGTGCTTTGAGGAAATAATGCTGTGACTGGGCACTGCAGGATTTCTGTGTATACAGGAATATAATTTGCTTTTAGGGAATTTCATGACTCTTAATACAGCAGTGTCAAAAGATAAGTAAAGATATATTACTTTGAAATGGACTGGGTGTTCCCTTAAATTTTCATCTCATCCTTCAGTTTTACAGTTGCTTTTTTTTTTTAAATCTTTTGATCTTAGTATTTTTGCTTTTGTATATTTTTGCTGTGCATCTCATTGGGAAACAAATCATTCTTTAGGTATGTAATTTTCTGAAACTGTATAAGTATAATTGTCTTAAATTACTCTGGTGTGAATGGCCACAATAAAAAACACCTTGATTTCCAGTTTCAAGGGAGATCCAAATGTAATCTTTTTTTAATTTTTGAAATACAACAATTACTGGCATACCAGAAGGCTCCGCCTACCAATGCCTTCTTCCTCTTCCCTCACCTTTAACTCCATAGGTTTTGACTAGTTTTGAGCTTTATATTACTAGTCATTTAGCTTTCTTCTGTTCTGCTTTTACTCGATGTATTTGAAATTCACCCGTATTCCATGTAGTGGGAGCTTGTTCATCTTGTTGTATAGTAGTGAGAAATACCTTCCCTCTGTCTGCATCTTGTTTAACAGAGGTTGTGTTGACGAATTTTTGTGGAGGAGATAAAGATATGAAGGTTTCTATTTTATTTACTTCCCCAAAGCTTAAGTTGTAATGATAATTGAGAGTGCTGTAATCAGAGGTCCTTTTGAGTTGAAGAGCTTCTTTGATCAAGAACTGAACTACTGCCACATTCTTTAACCAGGATGAAAATGACGACGATGACGACTGGAACCCCTGCAAAGCAGCAGGGGTGTGCCTCATGCTTCTGGCCACCTGCTGTGAAGATGACATTGTCCCACATGTCCTTCCCTTCATCAAAGAGCACATCAAGAACCCTGACTGGCGGTACCGGGATGCAGCAGTGATGGCCTTTGGCTGCATCTTGGAAGGACCAGAGCCCAATCAGCTCAAACCACTAGTTATACAGGTAAAGCTGAGGGAGTGTAGGGGTGGGAAGTGGGATGTTTATCGTTTAACCTTTTGCTTGAAGATTTGTCTTTAAGAACAAAGCTGTAAATAATCATCCACAAAGGTCACTTGTAGATAGCTGTTTGCTGTCAATGAGGCATAAAATGTATTTCTTAACTTTTATTACAAAAACCATACAACTTGAAAAATGGAGACAGGGCCCCAAAAAAGGTTACCTTTAATCCTCTTGCCCAAGGATAACATTATTAATGCTTTGTATTTATCCTTGAAGGTTTTCTTCTGTGTGCGTACTAGGGTGGAGGTCTTACTGTATGAATACTTTTACAACTTGTTTTTTGTTGGTTTCTTTTTTCTTCACTAAATATTATAACACAAATAATTCTCCATGGTTTTCAATGATGTGGGTATTCAGTCCTCAGGACAAAATGACATGTAATGAAAAATCTTAATGAAAGTTTTGTTATTTATTTTCCTACAACAGGTGACACAAGAGTGCATTTTAGTTGTTTAGTATATGGAACTCAACCTTTCAGGAATAGCTAAAAGCCATTTCAGCTGCATCCTGGGATCTCTGCCTGAATAATTCAATAAAGATGGCTGAAAGTATTTGTACCAAAGTCTTAATAAAACTGTACTGAGATTTGATGAAGAGAGAGGGACTTTTTCATGTTTCCAGTTACTTTTGTTATATTGTTGAATATTTGACAAGCATATCTTATAAAATGACAAAACTGTTTTGATAACTTTGAGTTAAAACCCAACACCTCTTCTGAGGTGTTGGTCAGCATGAATTTCAATCTTTGTTTTTCTTTGCCAATAACTGTTATGTTTACAGGCTATATTTGTTTTGTTTTGCCAATAACTGTTATGTTTACAGGCTATGCCCACCTTAATAGAATTAATGAAAGACCCCAGTGTAGTTGTTCGAGATACAACTGCATGGACAGTGGGCAGAATCTGTGAACTGCTCCCTGAAGCCGCCATCAATGATGTCTACTTGACTCCCCTGCTGCAGTGTCTGATTGAGGGCCTCAGTGCTGAGCCCAGAGTGGCTTCAAATGTGTGCTGGGTGAGGCATTTTCTTCCTGTTGAGATAAGGAGCTTGACTAAGCCATTGGCAAGGAAGTAGGAGGTGTGGGAGAGAAATGGATCTACCTCACTAGAAGGCTCTTTTTGAATAGCATCTCCTTCCTAATTTCATCAATTAAAATGTGGGGGAGATGTGAGCTGCATGACCCAGAGGGAGCTGTTGACTCATGGTGACTGGTTTAGAACAGTCATGCTAACCCAGTGGGAAAACTCTGTGGACTTGGTTTTCTTTCTTTTCTTCAGTGGCTTGGGGACAAGAAATTTTAAGGTAGAGAGTTGCTGGCTACGAAAAGTACCATTGCTGAGAAGGGGTCACGAGGGAAGGAAGGTAGGCGGCCCAAGTGCTGAGTCAGTATAGGCTGAGTATAGTTCACTAGGGAACTTTGGGATTTGGGGGAGGAAGTTCAAATAAGGAAGGAGTGGAATTAAAAGGCTTCCTGTGAATGCAAAGAGAAGAAATGAAGTGGTAGGCATTCATGGTAGGTGAGAATACTGTACTGTTTAGAGAATATTTCTCCTGCGGGCAGATACATACATTTATTTAAGGATACTTATAGATATTGTCTTGAGATGACCTTGACAGGAAGAATTAAAGATTCACTGCCATTGATTTATTCTTAGATCAGTTGGAAGGGAACACTGCCCAGGGTATCTTAAAGGAAAATGAGGTGATTCTGGAATGGGGTTCTTTTCAGGACTAATTAATATTTACTCTGTCTGGGTTTAAGGCTTTCTCCAGTCTGGCTGAAGCTGCTTATGAAGCTGCAGATGTAGCTGATGATCAGGAAGAACCAGCTACCTATTGCTTATCATCTTCTTTTGAACTCATAGTTCAGAAGCTCTTGGAGACCACAGACAGGTAACTGGTACTTAACAGAAATGAGTGGTGTCTTTGCATCCAACTCCTTTTACACTCTTTTTTGGGGGCTGTCTAATATAGAAACATTGCAATAGGAGAAATGAAAAGAATCCTGGTGCTTCACTGCCTGGCTTATGGGATCTTAGTTCCCCCACCAGGGATTGAACCTGAGCCCTTGGCAGTGAGAGCATGGAATCCAAACCCCTGGTCCACCAGGGAATTCCCAAGATATCTTTTTCATAGCTTTCGGTGCAAACTAGTCTATTGTCCACATGGGTTCTTCAACATTTGTAACTATTTTTCGTATAATTTTAGCCCTTTTCTAAAAGGGCCATTCTAATTATCAGGTCTGGAAACCATATTGAACATAATCATTGGCTCAGAGATTGAAATTTTGGTTCCAGGCTATATTGTGTCTGCCAATTTCAGATCAGGTCTGCAGCCATATTGGTTTTGGGGTTATTTTCAGTGAGATAATGTCTACATAAGAACGACTCTGTCCTTTCTCGGTCAAGACTTTGAGGTTTTTTGCTGTGTGTTCCTTATAGACCTGATGGACACCAGAACAACCTGAGGAGTTCTGCATATGAATCGCTAATGGAAATTGTGAAAAACAGTGCCAAGGACTGTTACCCTGCAGTTCAGAAAACTACTCTGGTCATCATGGAACGACTGCAACAGGTGCTCCAGATGGAGGTGAGACTGAACACCTTCCTGACGGGAAGGGCGTGGTGCTTTACACATGGCTCTATTTCAAGACTGTTCTCTTGTTTTTGGTGTTTACGTATATATGTTCTTAGAAAGACATAAGGCTCATACAAAAAACGTTGCAACTTCGAATTGCATTGCTTAGTACAGTTTATTCATGTATGTGTCACACCATATATATGCATAAGTTTATTTACTTTCCATTAGCACTAGTAGAGATTATTTATCCAGCAAAAATGGAAGCTTTTTTGGGAGGGTGTTCAGAGCCTTTTAGAAGGTGTTTATTCAGAACATGATCTTTTCTTTGTAGTCACATATCCAGAGCACATCGGATAGGATCCAGTTCAATGACCTTCAGTCTTTACTCTGCGCAACTCTTCAGGTATGATGGTGCCTTATCACTTAATAGAACCAGGAAAAGCGCTGTGTCTCAGGATGAAGATGATGTTGTGGGTGATGATGGTCAGAAGCTCTTCTCAAAAGACATTCGTCTTAGGAGAGTTTCCCATTTTCCTTTCTTGTCTGTCCATAAAATTTGCCTTTTGTACAATGTAGGGAAGGAAACTCCTCCCATTTGTGATGGTCCTCCCAAACATGAAGCTATTTTGTATTAGCAGCCTTTCGTTTTTGGTTTTCATCAGGTTGTTCAAGTGTAGCCCGGTCAGATTTGGTTCCCAGCTATGGTTCACTGAGCTAAAAACAGCCTTGTGTTTTTGCCATCATCTTTTGAAGCAACCGCTTTTGGAAACTTTGTTATTTATAATTGTAATATACAGATTATAAATTTATAATTTCCTGATACTCACAGTAGACTTTTTTTTTCTGAGGAGAGACTGGGAAAATGTTACTCCTTGATCATGACTAGCGTAATGGCATGGCTGAAGAGTTACTCCCTTTTTTACCTAAGAATAGGGAAACCTTGGAACTTGTCTAGTGCCTAGGGTAGTACTAGGTTATAGAATTGAGTGATGCTAACTAGATCATCTTACCTATGACTCCCTTCTCCTTAAGTCTCCTTACACCAGACTTAATTTTTTAAAACATGACAGTTAACAGCTCTTTACTGATTCAGTGACATTAGTTGAAACAAAGGGTAAGGAGGGAGGTTTGAAGAATGTTGAATTGGGAAAAGTCAGATTGGCTTTATCAAGACTTTCTTGACCAAAATCTGTAAATGGGTTAGGCCATAGAAAGGGTTGCTTTTTTTTTATGAATAATAATTCACATATGACATGTCCTTCTTCAAAGCTGAAATAATTTAACTGCCATTTCAATACAGCTAAATATGGAGGCAGATTTATCACATTTGATGGAAGATCCTCTTATGCTTGTTCTGAATTGGGAAATAGATGAGTTATTTAGATGTATGTTTTGTTGCAGTTGATTTGCACTTTCAAAACTTCTGAGCAGAAAAAGCTTTTCCCCCAAAAAAAGTTCTAGAGACTTAACTGATTTAAAAAAAAAAAAGAAAAATTAAAGACATAGTATGGTGTGCTGGTTGGAGGGTTTGGAATTACCAGATTCTGAACTTTTATTCATTTTACAGAATGTTCTCCGGAAGGTGCAACATCAAGATGCTTTGCAGATCTCTGATGTGGTCATGGCCTCCCTGTTAAGGATGTTCCAAAGCACAGCTGGGTCTGGGGGAGTGCAAGAGGATGCCCTAATGGCAGTTAGCACATTGGTGGAAGGTCAGTGAGCCACAGTCAGGCAAGGAAATTTCTTTAGAATGCAAGAGAGTTTCAGTAGCCATGAAGAATTTTTGACTGCAAAAAGCATAGTCCTGTCTTTTCACTTATGTGTTATCGAGTCAGTTCAGAGTTGGAGTGAACATAAGTATAAATTTGTGTATAACTACCTTGCCACTCTCCCTGAAGTGAATGGGAGCCAGTGTGCAAGTCAGGCTGGCAGCTCTTTGGTGGGTAGAGGGAACTTATCTACCTCATGTTCCCCGGGTTCCTTTTTCCCCTGAAACTTAACTTGCTTTATTGAGCTTTGACACCTGTAAAGGATGGAGGAAGCAAAGGTTTATGTTTTCTTTCCTGGCACTTGGTACTTTCTGGTTTGGGTTTTAATGCTTTGGATCTAGGTTGAGACAATATGGTGCTTAGTATGGAATGGAATGAAACACTGAGTTCTAGGAATTAATTGATTTTCTGATTGTCACATATCTTAACTATTCAGAATTGCTTTGGGGAAACTGTATCTGACTTCAGAAACTGGGAATGCTTCTTCAGTGGTGGTCTATAAGGTGTATTACTAAGGCAGACTCATTTCTAGCATAAGGAGCCGATGTCCAACTGGTCCGGCCCCTTGTGACCACCCTGGCAGGGCACAGAAGTTAATTTTAGTTCCCAGAGTAGCTGAATTGAATATGAAACCCAGACAACTTTTCTTGACAGGCTTATTAAATAAGTCCTTGATGGAATTGTTTAAAGATCCTGATTTATTAAGCTGGCTTCTGGGAATCCCTCATGGACTAGTGGTTAGGATTTGGTGCTTTCATTGTCGTGGCCCGTGTTCAATCCTTGGTCAGGGAACTGAAATCCCACAAGCCACATGGTGAGGCCAAAAAAACAAACTGGCTTCCAAAGAGTTCATGTTACAATCAGATGAAGAAGTATAAATCAGTATCACTAGCTCAGCCAATTCTTAATTAACTTTGACATTCCTTGAGAGCCATACTGCTTGGTAGTTTCAACCAGAGTGAAATCCCACTCTGGAGATTTGGCATTATCTCCAGCAGTAATGAATTTGGCTTGTCCAAGACAGCAGTAATGTCTTTATGATAAAATTGCTATTTAACTCTCATTTTACCCAGCCTTTTGACTGGAGTGCATACATTTTGGGAGAGCTAAGATGGTTATTTTTGGTCACATCTGTGATCCTGTGGTGCTAATAAATTGGGGTTTTTTTTACAGTGTTGGGTGGTGAATTCCTAAAGTACATGGAGGCCTTTAAACCCTTCTTGGGCATTGGATTGAAAAATTACGCTGAGTACCAGGTAAACTGTGCTTTTCAAAAATAATATGTTTATGTCTTCATTTATACCTGGCGGGCATTATAGTACAGAAATCTGGATCCTGTAACCCAGGTGGGGCTTTTCCATGTATCACCCCATGTATCAGGGTTGAGCTACTTTGTTGGCATAAGTGTCTGAACTAAAAGTAGTCGGTAAGAAACTGGACATTAGACATACCGAGTAGTACCCTCAGAAGGGTTTTGTTTTGTTTTCAATAAACCACCTGTCTCTGCCACCACCATCCCTGGTGAATATTGTCTTTTCTGTCCTTTCTTAATGGTAGTTTAAATAACCGTAGTTCTCTTTCTGCCATATTGGTTGTTAAAATGAACTAAGCTCAGGGAAGAAGGGTCTTTCCTTCTTCGACTCTTAAGTTCATGTGGTAAAGGATCAGTAGCTAGGTATGCCTTACCCCTTGCTGGCAGCCTTTTTCTGTTCCAGAGATGATCGACTTAATTCTTTGCAGGTTTGTTTGGCGGCTGTGGGCTTAGTGGGAGACTTATGCCGTGCCCTGCAATCCAACATCTTACCTTTCTGTGACGAGGTGATGCAGCTCTTACTGGAGAACTTGGGGGTGAGTGTCTACACACACAGTCTTAGATGATTAAACATCAAGATCTGTGGCAGAGAGTTTGTATGTTCCAGAATGTTGGCTGTGGGCTTATGAAGGGAATTGTTCATTTTCACAAGATGATTCTAACCTAAGGAAATAAAGAAATGCATGCTCAATGTATGGAACCTGAGAGGCGCAGGTGGGAACCTAAGTGCAAAGGAAAAGTAAATATTATAATCTCCTCTACCTAGAGATGACCACTGCTGATTTTTGTGTATGTCACTTACAGGTCTATACCCAATATATTAGTTGCTTATTGTTAAAAAAGCTCTCTGAGTCTTTGGACAGAACTTTTTTTTTTTCCTCCTTGTCAGAATGAAAATGTTCACAGGTCTGTGAAGCCACAGATTCTGTCAGTGTTTGGTGATATTGCCCTTGCTATTGGTGGAGAATTTAAAAAATACCTAGAGGTGGTTTTGAATACTCTTCAGCAGGCCTCCCAGGCCCAAGTGGACAAGGTAAGCTTAAAGGTATCTTTTAAGTCCAGCCCCGATTGGAGGAGCGGGACTTTTGACAAATGCACAACCAAAGGCCATCGAATACAGTGATCCTATTCTTTTTCTCTTGCAGTCAGACTATGACATGGTGGATTATCTGAATGAGCTACGGGAAGGCTGCTTGGAAGCCTATACCGGAATTGTCCAGGGATTGAAGGGAGACCAGGAGAACGTACACCGTTGAGTATACATTCCAGTTGACTTAGTCTAGTGTGCACTTAGCCAGATGGACTGTGTTCATTGCATGGCTTACTTGTAAACTAGCACTTACTGCTTAAAATAAGGGGAGGAGGAACAGTGCTCTAATGAAGGGAGTAGCTTTGGGGGAGGTTATAGACTTTATTATTTCTGACCACCGTTCCTCAGCTGTGTTGTTTGATCATTGCAAGGGATGGAATCCAGCAAGCCTGTTGATGCTGGTGCATGTATACCAACCCCAAGTGGGAGTTCTTGAGATGTGCTGCCCCTCCCCCAGTCCAGTCATCTAAATTGAAGGATTGGGGGATTAGATTTCCTCTGTCACCTGATGTTTTTTGTTATTGACTGGGGAAATACTGTACTTCACACTTGGCTTAAAGGAAAGGTTCCATTTGTCCTTCTACATATATATATACATACTTCTGTTTGTTAAGGAGTATCTGCCTCTTCTGTTGACTTGACAAATGAGGAAAAACAGTTTGGTGTAACTCTGTACGACTAGTTCCCTAGACCGAAGCCTCCATGATGGGGGTAGGGCATTTGGGAATTTTGAAACAGGGTGTATGCCTGCCAGGTGGAGGGCAACCTCATTCGACCTTCTCTTTCTTTTATAGCGGATGTGATGCTAGTACAGCCCCGAGTAGAATTTATTCTGTCTTTCATTGACCACATCGCTGGAGATGAGGATCATACAGACGGAGTCGTAGCTTGTGCTGCTGGACTGATAGGGTAGGTTAAACCCTGCTTCTGATAGCTGAATAGAACTTCTCATAGAAAATGAGAAGACATGTTATAAAGAATATTGAGAGTCGCCTGGATTGGCACAGGGGGGACTTCTTTCTTTAATAGACCCCATCATACCGTTGTGAGTTCTTAGGTGATCATTCATTTCGGACTTAGCTCTAATCTCATTCTAGACCCTCCAGATTTCTAATTCCCCCCACCAAACTCTTCAGAAGTGAGCTCTCAAAGAAGTATAGAAGCAACATCAGATCTATGTCAACATCTCATATTCTGATACTGGTCAACAAATTACCTCTGGCCTCCTCTACTGAGGGTTTCTGAGGCATCATTAGAAGACAGAACATTGGTTTTGAGGAGCTCAAAGACTTGGATGGAGTCTAGTTCTGATTTTACCATGAATTGGCTGTGGAACCCTGGGTAAGGTCATTCTATTTTTTTTTACATCTCATTTTTGTAATCTGTTGAGGGCAGGTGTTAGACTTATGTTGAAAATTTCTTCTGGCTTTAAAAAGTAGGTAAATACCAAGAAACCTATAGCTAGCTTAGCTATAGGTGTGGAAGGTTCTAAACATGGTCTTGTTGTCAGGCCAAGAGCTCATTTTCAGTTGTGCTTATTTTGCACAGGGACTTGTGTACAGCATTTGGGAAGGATGTA
The DNA here is from genome assembly GCF_023091745.1 of Budorcas taxicolor. Classification (NCBI taxonomy): domain Eukaryota; kingdom Metazoa; phylum Chordata; class Mammalia; order Artiodactyla; family Bovidae; genus Budorcas; species Budorcas taxicolor. Next base: position 38,471,416 of record NC_068928.1, on the reverse strand, counting down.
CTGAAGTTAGTAGAAGCTAGGCCAATGATCCATGAACTGTTAACTGAAGGGCGGAGGTCGAAGACTAACAAAGCGAAAACCCTTGCTACATGGGCAACAAAAGAACTGAGGAAACTGAAGAACCAAGCTTGGTAAGAGCTGGTTTCCACTGCCCGCTTTCTTGTGCTTTCTTGGGGAGGAGGTTCATTTTCTTTAGACTTCCCTGACAAGGACTTTCTTTTGGTGTTTTGTTTTATACTATTTCCCATACAAGTGCTTCTGAGCCAGGACTTTGTTCCTCAGCCTTATACTAGTGGAAGGGTCAGGCAGCCCATCTTTCTTTGAGCCAAATATTTGGTGATAAAGGACAGAATTTATATGACTAGAATTCAATGAAGTCACCCCAAATCAGTTTGGAACCTTAATAAAGTCATCGATGATGGCCTTTTCCCGTAAATCTTTTTTTTTGCTGCTATTTCTTTCCTCATGTTCTTTTCTTTCTTTACTGAAGTGGTTTTAGACATGGCTTTCTTTTACAAAAGATATCCAAAGTTGGAGTTGTCTGACCTCTGCTTTGAAATATAGCTTTGTTTTTCTCTCACATACTCAGTTATCTTACGTCACAGATCTCAGGGCTTCCCAGGTGGCACTAATGGTAAAGAACCAACCTGCCAATGCAGGAGACATTAAGGATATGGGTTTGATCCCTAAGTTGGGAAGATCCCCTGGAGGAGGGCATGGCAACCCACTCCAATATTCTTGCCTGGAAAATTCCATGGACAGAGTAGCCTGGTGGACTACAGTCCATGGGGTCGCACAGAGTCAGACACGACTGAAGTGACTTAGCACACGCAGACACACATCTCAGTAAAATTGGCCATTTTGAGTTTTGTCTTTATAGTTTCCCACCCTTTGTAAGTGCTGATGAAAGCAGGTGGATGGCACATAGGGAACTAATAAAAACAATCAGTCCTTGAAAAGTTTACAAATTCACTGCAGGTCTTTGAGCACTTAATTGTAGGAATCAGTGAGATGTTTGGCTCTATTGGCTATGTGCAGTCTCAAAAATTGACCTTTTTTCCGTCTGTTTTTAGATCTGTTACCATTGGGATGATAACCTGAGACCCCCACTGGAAATCTCCAATCTTTTGAAAAACCCGGAAGTGAGGAGTGTGCACGGATGCTGAATGTTTGGGAAATGAGAGAATGAGTGAGTGAGGCTTGAAAACACACCATAGTGAAAATCCTGCCACAGCAGCAGCTGCAGCCACCAACAGCAGTGCTGTTAGTGAGCTAAGTAAGCACTGACTTCGTAGAAAACCATAACGTCGGCCATCTTGGAAAAGTGAAAAACAGTGGAATTACTTGCTTATAAAAAAGGAAGCTCTCTTCCCAGGAGAGGCTAGAACTAGCTTTTCTGTCTTTTGGCCGGTGCCAAGTGGAATGACTAGCTTGGGAGAGGAGGAGGGACTGGGTTCAGCTGTGGTGCTTTGCTGTAAAAGGCAGCCTGGCCTTTGCTACTGATGAGAGAGACGGAGCCTGGGTCTCAAGCCCACCTTTGGTGTACCTTTGCCACATGGTACTGGTACTGTATGCGTGCTGGCTAAAAGGAGGGTGAGGGGTTCTTCACAGTCTGAGAATGAGTGTGTGTGAATGAGGCGGTATCCACATTCTCAACTTCAAGTCATTGCAGTTTCTTTTTCCCAGAAAAAAAAAGGGGTTAGATGTTGCATTTCATAAAACTAACTGAAGTTCGGTCTACTGATGCAGCACAAGAGATGTAAGAGAAGAAAAAAAGAAGGAAAGACGCTCTTTAGGTTTTGTTTTTTGGGTTTTTTTTTCTTTCATTTTCTTTTTTTTAATTTTAGGGAAAACACTGACGAATGGTCAGAGCTCCCATCCTGATCTTTTCATCAAGGCGCCTTTCCTAATAATATGGTTCAACTGTGAATGTAGAAGTGGGGGGTGGGGTGGGGGGAGAAAAAAAAACAACTCTGGAGTTAGAGGATACAGAAAAAATAAAAATACATTGTTAACAAATAAAGAATGCAGACTTCAAAAGAAAGCCACAACCCAAACAAACCAAAATTTAAACGCTCAGAATTGGCAGCACAAAAGAAAAGTTCTCTCCTGACATGTATTGTGGTAGTCTGAACGCCCCCAGAAAATTGTGCCAAAGAGTTTAGAAAACAGATACTGAGAACAAAACACATACAAACAGCAAACTTCAGGTAACTATTTTGGATTGCAAACAAGGAAAAATTAATGTTTATAAACAATCTGATAAAATAACCATTTGGAAACTGCTTGGCCTTCTGTTCTCATTTATTTGATTGATTATAATGAGGTATTGGTCTCTTGCTGCACTTCAAAACCAAGTGATCAAAAGAATACATATGTGTGTGTGTGTGTATATATACACACACATATATATACATTAGAACTCTTGTGATGAAAATGGCACTTGAAAAGGTTATATTTTTCCACTGAAGTTGAAGATTAATAAAATGGTGTCAAAACATTTCCCTGGTCACACGCTTTAATATTTTTGTTTAAAGTGTGATGTGCTATGATAACTAAATCAGACAATTTTTTTCCCTTTTACAAGGGAACAGGGCACCTTGAATTTTGGTTTTAGCCTCTTTCAGCAATAAGGAGGGATGTCGGTGAGCTTTGATCCCCTTTTGGTTTTGCAATTATTAGGAGTTTTTGCTGGCATTTTGAATACGCTGCTTTCAAAAGCACCAAGGAAGATTTTAAATTGCTTCCTGGTATTTGGAGGATTAAAAAATAAGACCTTAACTTTCCACTTTTACTTCCATTCTAGCAAAAAATATGGGCTTACATTTTTTTCTCTTTGCCAACTCCCTGTTCAGGCCTTCCATTCATAAGTGGGATTGGCTCAGTTTTGCCCATCCATATGGCAGCATCTCTAATAGCTCTTGTACAGGGTATCAGATATTGTGCCTTTTGGTGCCAGGTTCAAAGTCAAGTGCCGATCTATGAACCAGTGTACAAAAAAAAAAAAAAAATCCAGGTGTTTGAAGGAAAGACGCTCCATTGTGAATAAAGAGCTCACACCAGCTCCTAAGCCCTATGAAGAGACCTGGCCTTCTAATGCCTTGTTTAAATTTTAGTTGTTCCTTGAGGGAAAGGATGATCTACTAACCATTCCTGATAGGGTTGGTCAGGGCTTAGGGAGGGGGCAGGAATATTGGGGAGAAAAAAAATCTGATCATTCCTCAGTGCTACCCATTTCTGTCCTGTGTGGGCTGCTTAGCTAGACAGCAGGAGAATAAAGTACACCGAGAACCATTATGAAAACAAAACCTTCCGTGTGTTTTGTCATGTTTTGTTCCAGGGAAGCAGTTGACAAGTGCTGTTACTAATGCTTTCTCCCAGATCCGTTCAGTGATGGAGAGGAGGAAAGTGGGCTGGTTGGTTTGCGGTCTTGGTGCCTCGCAGTTTTTTTTGCACTGGTTATGCATTTATTATCCTCTTTTTCTAGTTACCTTTGGCTAGTAGGTCTTCCCACTGGGTATTTGTCCTTAATCAACTGTACCACCTAAGGCAACTGGATGCAAAATGCATTCTGTCCACTCACTGTTTGGGCCTTCCCCACTCTAGTCTTGGCACATTCCTTCAAGAATGTCATTACCGTCTGGTAAGATGTCAGTGAAATGTGAAGAAAATAGGCATCAGACTAGGCTTTGGTTTGCCACAAGTGGCAGCTGCCTGTATCAATTACAATTACATTTATTAATTTTGCTTTTCATTTTCCCAGTTCCTCCCAGCTCCCTTCTGTTGAAATGTTGAGATTTTGGCTGTCAGAGGCAACTGCAACATTGCCTTAGGGACTTGTGGAGGAGGGGAATTGCTCAGTGTAGTATTTTCATTTTCAGAACCAAGTAATCTAGTCACTCTTATATAAAAGTGTGTTAGTCCAACTTGAAAAATTCAAACTCCATCAGCTTTTGATAGCATCTTGGATTTTGAAATAACTTCCGTCTGTAATTGGCATTCAGAATGCCCTTGGCATGCCAGTCTGTGATGGCAGTAAAAGACCTGTTAAAACACTTGAGCCCAACTTTATTAACCAAAACTGATACCACCACCTTTATCTTCTAAATAAAGTCCGCTTTATTTTTATTTTCAACATTTTGCTGCTTCATTTTTGGTTCTAGATGGTGTCACCTTTTTGGAGGTGAAATGAGCTGTTTGAAAGAAGCTGGTATGTATGGTGACAGATGTGTGAGTTGGGGAGAGGAAGGACACATCTAAGGACAAGCTCTACTGTAGTACAATGGGAAATGAGTGAGGAACAGTTTCCTGCAAATGAGGCAGTGAGAAAGAACTGCGTGCAGGAGGTTTCCTGTCCAGAGAAATCTGAAACTGCTGGAGACTGTCCTGTCTTGTGCATATTTTTCAAGCTAATGGTCTGGTCTGTTTAATGGCTTATCCAAAAGTTGGATTTTTTAGTTTGCAGCGTGTACTTAATTTCTGCTTACACTCTTTCCCCACCTCTGCCCCCCTAGGCCCGAAACTTGGAAAGAACACTAACTTGAGATTAAGAAACGGTCCTTTCTTTCACCCTGCTGTTTATTAGTGCAGTGAGATGCCTGCAGGCTACTTTATGGAAAAATGCACTTTCTTACTTTATGTTGGACAAGCAAAATGAGGGCTGACCTTCATTTTCCTACCTTAGCCTCCATGTGGCCTTTCACCATTTCTGATTGCACACCCGTCAGTAAGAAATTTTTGATCATGCATACCCCTATGTGTTGATAAATTATATACCTGTACTACTGTACCCCATATATTGTGTAATCATAAGACACAAAAATAGATATTAAAAAGCAATTATATGAAAAATAAATATAAGTAGGAGTTCTAATATTTTTTTTCTGTACCCAACTTTGGAGATTACTGGGTTATAGAGGGTAACTTGTAATTCTTACTAGACTGCATTAAATTTTGAGTGATGGCAAGAACATTTCTCCATTGAAAGTATACTTGGAGGAAAGAATGGTATCTGTTCATTATCTAATGATGGGGAGGAGCTGCTTCCCCTAAGAATCTTTTCCCAACAGTCCTCCAGATAATTCCCCATTCCTATCTAACTCCCTTCTCAACTAACACTGAGAAAGGACATAAAAGTACAAGGTTATAGTTGCACCTGGCCTCATCAAGGATTCTAGCCTGACCTCCCTGACGTGAAAAATTGTAAACGCTGAGATTTTATGTTTTATTATACCTTAATTCTCAAAACCTGAGCAGAATGCTGTATGGGAAAATATACAGGCTTGAGGGGCAGAAAGGGTAATTTATCAGACCAAGGTCACAATGGAGCTAGAGTTCAAACCCAGGCCAGTCAGATACCAAAGCCCAAGCTTTTCTCTCATTTGTCCTAGACAGATACTGTCCATCTTAGTGATACAAAACAAGGATCCATACTGTACGTATTTAAGATATGCCATCCATTTCCTTCACAGCACTATGTAAAGGTGCGTTTGTTGCTTATTCATTGCCAGATTTGCCAACTGTAATGAAGGCTCCCAAATTTGGTGACCTGGACTGTCTTTCCTCAGCCTAGGGCAGTGTCTGAAGTACAGTAGACCTTTATAAATATTTGTTGAACTAATGACATGCTAGTACAGTTGAGGGGGTCTCTGAAATGGTATCACTTAGCCTTTGAAAGGCAGAGACTTGGGCCCCTGGCTCTTACCTCATTTGCTGGATGACTTCAGGCTAGCCTCTTAACCTTGGGTTAATTAGAGAAATGGGAGCAGGATTAGTCAATAGTCATACAGTGTTCATTTTACGCACTTAACAAGATGCCAGGCTTGTAATAAGCATCTTAAATAAACTAATACAAGTAACCCTGATCAACCCTATAACAAAGAGACCATTTTAGTCCCAGTTCACAGATGAGAAAAGTGCAGTGCAGAAGGGGCAAGAACCTTGCCCAGTAAGCGAAGCAGGGCTGACTCCCCATGCTGTGCTTGCCCTGCTGGACTGTTGCAGACTGCTGTGCGTGGCTCAAGGATGAGCAGATGAGCCACTGCTCCCAGCAAGCTTACAGGTAACAAGCAGGGAGAGACATGGATGAAGGAGTTTTGGAATTAAATGATGAAGTCATTTTGCCTTGATTCCATGAGGTCCACTGTGAACCTTTTGTCAGCTGTCAAAACTCAGCTCAAGGATGGAGGGGGAGGTGTGTGACATACTTCCTAAAGCCAACTTTACTCCCAGCTGGAGTCTGAATCTTCTCCCTGTACTTCTGCTTCACTTGCGCTCTGAGCTAGAAGCTTTGGGGAACAGGGCCGGGGGGCAGGGTGGATGTTGGTGCCTGATGGCCCCAAAGTGCACTCCACCTCTGAATTACCCCTGTGCCATCAGCCAATCCTGGGCAGTGCAGCATGGGTAGGAGGCCTGAGCTGTTCCCTCTCCCAAGTGTTCCTAGGCCATAAGTTCCTGAGCTTAACTCTGGGTATGAAACATACCTTCTTGTTTGAAAGCAAAGTACATCTCAGCTTTGGAGCCGGGCCTGAGCTCTGGATGCAGAGGGGCAGCCTGTCACCATCCTGAAGAAAAGAAGATATGAAATGGCTTCCTGTGAATTAGCTCTTCATTGCAATGAGCAATGCCTCCTATTTTCTGACCCCTGCCCTTCAAAATATTCTAAGTCCTTCGAGTATAACCTTGTGCAAATTCTTTTCTGATCAGGAGACTCCTCATCTGCAAAATAGGGATCCAAATGAAGGAAAATAGAAAGTTCTAAGCACAGGATCTCAACACATGCATTAATTAAATTTACTGATCAATAACTATCATTGAATTATGTGCCAGGCTCCAGGGATACAGTGGTGAATGAAGCAAATAAAACCTTCCCATGGAGCTCACATCTGCTGGACAGCACATAGTATTCAAAAATTCAGTAGAGGTATATCTCACTCAAAGATATTGTGGATTCTGTTATAGACCATCCTGATAAAGAGACTATCTTGATAAAGCAAGTCATACCAATTTTTTTAGTTTCCCCGTGCATAAAAGTTACATTATACTGTAGTCTATTAAGTGTGCAACAGCTATGTCTGAAAAAAAATGTACGCACCTTCATTTAAGAATAATGCTGTTGGAAAATTGGTGCCAATACACTTGATCAATGCAGGGTTGCCACAAACTTCCAATTTGTGAAAAACAGTATCTGGGAAGTGCAATAAAGTGAAGTATAATAAAACAAGGTATGCCTATAGACGAATTTTTAATTGGGAGATAGCAGAAATGCACATAGTTGTGAAAAATATGAAGCACAAATAGTTATAAACTGCACCCAAACCTTGCAGATTTGATTGGAGAATGTATGTTACTTCCACAGAAACGGGGATCTGGGGAAGGAATGAGTCTTGCCAACTGTGCAAACCTCTGATATGATGGAAGAGTATTGGCTACAATTGGAATCCCAGGATGGTTCTGGAGCAAACCCTAATTTTCTAGGGTCTAGAACGGGAGGGCTAAGGTGGCAGCCGAATCCAGCATTGTCACATGTGTCTAATCAATTTTTCTGCCTGCCTGATTCTATTTGAGTCATCTGCATTTTATTTTGATTCAATCTTTTTGCCAGCTGCTAACACCACCTCCTCCATTTCAGGCAAGAATGGGACAGGAAAGATGGTGTTTCTCCAGAACAAGAGTCCTGGGAGTGGGAGACAGTCCCCACCCCGATGATTTCCAAGGAGAAAACATGTTGGGCTGACTTGGGCCCTGCTTCTGTCTCTCCCACCAGTAACTCAGCCATCCAACACATTCCCGCCTTTCCTCTCACTTACCCCCCACTTTCCCCAGGACCTTGGGTTTTACCTTTTTCTGTCTCTATCATGATGAACCCTGATAATATGGGTTCTTACAAGGGATTCAGACCAATTGCCAGTTTTCTCAGGTGAGAGAGGTAACATCTAAGTCACACAACTTCACCCACTTATTCAGCCAGGAACACTCCTTCCTACCCTTCAAAGTTTACCTTAAACATTACCTCATCAGAGGATCTTCTCTGACTACTTTATCTAAAGCAGATTCCCACCCCCACCCCCAAAAAATTATTCTTTATTGTTACCCCTTGTGTCTTCTTACTCTTTATCACAATTTATAATTGTTTCATTTATTAATTTTTTTTTCCCATCTGACTCCTCTACTAGAACATAAGCTCCATGAGGGCAGGAGACAACAGGCGTTCACGAAATCCTTGAATAAGCGTACAGTGAGCAAGTACTATCAGGGCAGCCGGGGATAAGGATGGATAAAATGCAGTCCCTGTTCTCAATGTCTGTCCAATACAAACAACAGAATCAGAAATGGGGGGATGCTATGAAATTAGGTCTAGATTCCAAGGAGGTAATTTGGGGGCACCTGAACCAGGCATATTATCTGTTGGGCTTTTGCTACCAACTGCTTAGAATCCCAGATAAATCACTGGGCTGGCCCTGCCTGGTGACTCCGGCCTGAACCTTGACCAGCTCAGAAGCATCAGGAGCTGACAACTAATCTTGTAGAGTGTGTGCTTAGACTATACCTGGGCCCATTACCCTTTCCAGTGAGAGAAGGGCTGCCAGTCAGTTTCAGGCCCAGCTGATGGCCCAGTCCATGCTCATTAAGACCTCAGGCAACCCCACTACATTTATTTCCAGCCTCCAGTCTTTTGCCTGGTCTTCTAAGAGTTTTGGAAGAGAACGTGTACAGTCTTAAGGAAGATGACACCTGCCTAGCCCTCTGGATTAGTGGGGTGTCAGATGTCCCAGCTGGGTAGCCTTCATATCTAAAGGGCAGGGGGATTGTCCCACGTGGCTCAGAAAAAAAGCCAGTGTTCTGGACTGTAAAAGGCTAGCAGGAGAGACCGGAAAGGAAAACAGCAGGAAAAGGTGGAGGTAGGAAGCGGTGAGAATCCCTTTCTTCGAAAGGAAGGAATACAGAGCCTCTGCTGGCTCTTCTGGGAGGAGTTCACCCTTCAGTCCACTCTTCTCCCTACAGTGGGGCAAAATGGGAGCTGCAGCTGCTGCTTCTCAAAGCTCACAGCAAGCAAGAAACGTTTTTTCCTGTCCTTTCCGCATTCACCACCCCTTCCCAGCAGCCTGAACCTTCTCTCCAGATGTGAGGCTTCAAGCTAAATGCTGAGCCCACCCAAAGCCCCTGATTTACCCTATACCCTGCTTCCAGGGTTGGCTTGTCAGGAGTTAGCCAGAGTCCTCCAGAATTTCCCAGATCATTCTCTACTGCAGCCAGGCTGGCCATGCCTCTGCCCACGTTTTTTAATCCATCAGGGAATAACCAAAAAGATTTTAACACCCCGGAGGAGACGAGTCACAGATCACCTTTAGTTCCTATCCCCATTCCTCTTCGACAGTTGCCCAGGTCAGGAATTATCGCCAATTTAATTCAGAGGGGTTAAGTAACTTGCCTAAGGTCACACAGTGGGAAAGGGACAAAAACTTGTGCCTCCTCCCCAGCAGTTTGGCAGGTGCACAAATACTCTTTGTGGAAAGGGTGAAATCTGTCTGTTCATTTCGCTGGCCTGTGGGTGCCTCTGTGTGTTGGGGGAGGGGGTTGTGTGTGGGAGAGGGAAGCTGTTCTCCTTCCTAATGAACTCTTATCTCCTCAGTTCATTCTCATTTCCAAAGTTACTGGTTTAACGCTAATCCGACTGAACTCCACGGTTACAGTATTTATTATCAGAACAATGCCCCCTCCCCCAAGAGCAATGAAGAGGAGGTCTAATGTTTTCCTTCTCAAAAGAGCAAAGACCAAAACAATCCAATAAAGAATCTCACTTTCCCCTAAAATATATATCCTCAAAGCAAATCCCAACGCACCACCCGAGTTCCTACGCTGTCCGCAGACGCCCCCACACACCCGCCACGCCACACTGCGTGGGGAGGCGTCGGGGAGGGGGCGCGGAGCGCGGGCCGCGCGGCAGGGAGCCGGTGGGCGCCGGGCGCGCAGCCAGGCTGGGCCGCACGGCGGGGGCCGGCCGCCCCTCGCCACGTGGTGGTGGCCGCGGCGGGGTCCGTGGCGCCTTCCCAGCCAGAGAAACCCGGAGCAGCCGGGGAGGAGGAGGCGGCGGCGGAGGAGGAGCGGGGCGGGAGCGAGGGAGGGGGGCTGGGGGGAGGGGTGGGGGGTGGGGAGAGACCCGGCGGCGGCGACAGGGCGAGAGCGGAGCGCGGTGCCAGGGGGGTGGGGGCACCGGTGCCCGTCTGGGGAGGGAGCAGGCGGAGGGGGTAAGCTGCGATTACCAGCAGGAACCGGCAGCAGCTGTGAGTCCCGGCAGGGCTGGGCGGGGGAGGGGAGCGGCGCCTAGGGTTGGCCCCCGGGGGTCGCGGGGTGGGCTGAAGAGGAGGTTGGCCCGCAGCTGGTCCAGGGTAGCGGGGAGGGGAAGGGTCCGGCGTCGGCCGTTCGCATTCCCCCTTTCCCCCTCCTCCGCCGCTTCTCAGGCCGCACCGCTTCCGGAGCCCCTTCGCCGGCCCCGGGAGGTGGACTAGGGGCCCGGGGCTCGGCGGCAGTGGGGGAGGGGGCTGCCTGGTCCGGGCCTCTGAGAGGGGAGGGACGACAATTTCTGTCGGCCGAGCTAAAGGGGTTTAAAGGGCGGCTCTTAAAGGGGCCGCAGAAGGGGCCCGGGCCGAGGAGGCACCCCTTCCCCATCCGCCTGTCGTCGCGCTCGCGCGGGGTCGCTGGGCCGAAGGGAGAGAATGCAGAGGAAGCAAACGCGGGTCGCGATCGCCCAGGAGGCAGAGCCCCAGCTCGTGGGGTTGGGCTCGAAGTGGCGGGCCGGGGGTCGGGGGTGTGGTGAGCGCTGGTGAGCGGAGCTGGGGGAGAGGGGATAGGCTTGGAGAGGAGAGGGTTAAAGGTGGGGCCAGCCCTACAAACACGCGCACACACTTCTTACTCAGACCCGGTCACACGCGTTTCCCTGGCACTTAATGCGGGGCGGTGTTGGGGCCTGGGCCCGAGTCCTCTGCACCCAAGGCTTTTGCTGCCCGGCTTTGGGAGGTCGCGGACCCCACTGCCTCAATTCACACCTCGGGAGCCCCCTCTCTTACGCGCACACATGCTCCGGCGCGCGCGCACACCTCGGACATTCCCATAGTGCCTCACGTGACACACGGCCCCGAACGTGCCCACCCTTCACACACGCTCACGCACGCGTGCACACACGCACACACAAACACTCACGGCCTCCCGGTCACTTCCCCCTCCATCCGACCCCCGCCTGCATCCCCGCTTAAGGCGCTCATTGACTATGACACACCTACACTCATTCACAGACACACACTCCCCCCACACATGCCAGCCACAGACACACATTCATAAACAGGGCCAGGAGAAGTACACACGCACCCCCTCGCCTACTGTTTCGGGAGCCCTGAGTCATTCCTGCCCCCTCCCAGGGCTCCCCACTTCCCTGTGTGCAGGCACACAGGCCGGGCTTAGGAGTTCTTTGTCTGCCCTCTTCACCTGAGCCCTGCGGCCTCTCCCAGAGCCCCCTTCCCCTCTGTGTTCCCTCAGACACAGCCGAGGACTTCCTGTGGGTCCCAGGTCAGGGGTGAGGAGGGCCTGGAGGGTTGCCACAAACCCAGTGTGAGTTGGGGAGGCGCTTCCTTTTCCTGAACTCTGGGATCCTACAGGAGGAAGCTGGGAAGTTGGGCGGGGGCCCAGCAGAGGATGTGCTGACCCTCCCAGAGCACTGGGCCTTCCTTAGGGTGGAGCCAGGGGTGCCGGAGGCCTGGCATGAGGAACTTGTCCGAGAGGTATTTGGGGAACTGAGGCCTGGGGTGGGGAGGGGCTGAGGAGTAAGTCAAGGCAGGCCTCATCGGGGCCCCCTGTACTGGGAAGGCAGCGCTCTCCTGTCCACAGGTCTCCCTGGGTTCCAGAAAGAGTCCTTCTCTGCTTCTGGCTTCGCTTACTTGTCCCTATTTGTCCCTGCTCCCACTGTCCCCCGCAAGTCTTACTTGTTTCTGGTCCCAGCCTCTTCCTCAGGGCAGCAGAGAAGAGAAGATGGGTCTGGGAGGGAGCTGTGAGACACAGAGGCAGGACCAGGCTGCATCTCAGCTGGCCACAGAGCTCCTCAGGCCAGGACAAGGGGTGTTGGGACAAGCTCTGGGCCCCCCTCCCCACCGTTGCTCCTGCTCTCCCAGGAGGCCCAGGGCGGGCTGTGGCCCAGGCCCTTGCCATGGAGTCCATGTTTGAGGATGACATCAGCATCCTGACCCAGGAGGCCCTGGGGCCCAGTGAGGTGTGGCTGGATGCCCCTGGAGACCCCTCGCTGGGGGAGGACATGTGCTCTGCCTCCCACTTTGCCCTGATCACAGCCTACGGAGACATCAAGGAGAGGCTGGGGGGCCTGGAGAGGGAGAATGCCACCCTCCGCCGCCGCCTCAAAGTCTACGAGATCAAGGTCAGAACCTGGGGGTGATGGGGGTCTGACTGTGTGTGTGGCAGGGGAGGGGGCTGCTGGAGATCCAGCAGAGACTTCATGGATCCGAAAGAGGGGTCTGGGGCACTCGAGGATCCCTCATGAGGATTATGGCTGCTCTGGATGGATGGGGACTCCGGAGAGCCCAGCACCAATCAGGAAGGGATCGGGAGGGATCCTCTTAGGAACGCTAGACCTTAGATCTAAAAAAGATCTGGCTGGTGGGAACCACTTCCTGGGCCATGGGAATTGGGATGAACAGATCCCACTGGAACTGGGAGGGAGAGACTAGAACTCTGAGTCAGGTTGTGGGATGGGGACACAGTTAGGCTGAAGCTCTTCTGAGGGCCTACCTCATTTGCAGTACCCACTGATCAGTGACTTTGGGGAGGAGCACGGTTTCTCTCTGTATGAAATCAAGGATGGTTCCCTGCTGGAGGTGGAGAAAATCAGCCTGCAGCAACGGCTCAACCAGTTCCAGCATGAGGTGAGCCCTCCCTGAGTCTTTGTTCCAATCCACCTCTGATAATCCCCAACCCCAGCCTCTGGCCTTCCGTCTCTTTGATCAGAGATGGCCATGGTCCCCCACAGTACCAGCTTCAACTCCGCCTGCCCCTCCACTGGGTGCTGGCAGTGGGGGTGGGAGGCACAGGGTGCTTCTCTGCCCCCAAGTCAAGGTAGGCCTGACTCTGGCTGCCCTCTGCCCTCTCTGTGCCTCATCCAGTTGCAGAAAAACAAGGAGCAGGAAGAACAGCTTGGGGAGATGATCCAGGCTTACGAGAAGCTCTGCGTAGAGAAGAGTGACCTGGAGACGGAGCTGGGGGAGATGGTGAGGTCCAGGGAGCCTGGGTGCTTGAGGGTGTGACTTTGGCTGTGTGCTTGTGGTATGCACTCTGCGTGTTCATGTCTGCCTGTGAGTGTCCACGTCTGGTAAGTGGGGTTGTGTGTGTCATACAAGTTGTGAGCAACTCTGCGTACATCCTGACTCTACAGTGACAGAGGATGACTATGTGAGTGACCCTGTAGAACACTGTGAGTCTGTGTGTATGTTTGGGTCTCGTGCTGGGTTGACCCTCTGCCTATAGCACTGTGCTGGAAGGCTGTATGGGTGAGGACAGAGGGGACTGGAAGTGTTTGTGACTGCTGGGATGGGCCTTGGCCTGTGCGTGATTCTAAGTCACGGTATGGCCATGCGGTTGAGCAAGTGGGCAGGTGTCAGTCAGGAGACATGGTCTCTTACTGACTCCTAGCTATGACCTGGGTCAAGTCACTTAGCCTCTGTCCTGCCTCTGAGAAGTGGGGCAAATAATAACAACCTTGCTGAGCTGTTATGGGACATTCGTGTAAAAATGCTTTGACTTAATCGCCATTTACATGGCACTTACCTGTGTGCCAGGCATAATTCTCATCTCCTCAGGTATATTTACTGATTTCAATCCTTGTAACAAACTGACCTCAGAGGTAGGTGTGGTTAGCCCCATATTACAGATGAGGTACACAAAGCCCAGAGTAGTTACGTCACATATACAAATGGAAGTTTTTACGCTCTTGAGGGGGTGGCAGTGTTCGGATAGGGGGCTGAGTATCTTTAGAAGTGTTTCTATGTGTTAGTGACAGGGAAGAGGCATTAACTGTGACCTTGCAAGGGGCAGTAGCCAGAAACATCTGCATTGCAGTTGATGGGAGGGACCTTGTACTCATGGCCTCATGGAGAGTGGAGTTAGGATGTGTGACCTGGGGCCTCCGCTCAGTTTAGAGGGGTGATGGATACCCAGACGTGGGGAAGTCCTGGGTTTAGGGAGCCCATTGGATTGCCCTGGCCTGGTGCAGACCCTCACCCTTTTTTCTCCCTCTATAGCGGGCCCTGGTGGAGACTCACCTGCGGCAGATCTGTGGTTTGGAGCAGCAGCTGCGGCAGCAGCAAGGCCTCCGGGATGTAGACTTCCCCAGCCTGAGCCCCCCACCCGCCCCTGCCCCGCCCTGTGCTGATCTGGACCTTCACTACTTGGCACTGAGAGGGGGATCCAGCTTGAGTCACGGTGAGATTTCAGTGACCCCTGGTTTCCATACTCCAAAGTCCCCCCAGCCAGCCCCCCATTTCAACCCCATTGGACACCTCCAGGGTTTCAGATTGTTAGTCAACACCCCATTCAGTTCAGTTTAGTTACTCAGTTGTGTCCAACTCTTTACGACCCCATGGACTGCAGTATACCAGGCTTCCCTGTCCTTCACCATCTCCCAGAGCTTGCTCAGACTCATGTCCACTGAGTCGGTGATGCCTTCCAATCATCTCATCCTCTGTCGTCCCCTTCTCCTCCTGCCTTCAGTCTTTCCCAGCCTCAGGGTCTTTTCTAATGAGTCAGTTCTTCGCATCAGGTGGCTAAAGTATTAGAGCTTCAGCTTCAGCATCAGTCCTTCCAATGAATATTCAGGACTGATTTCCTTTAAGATGGACTGGTTTGAGCTCCTTGGAGTCCAAGGGACTCTCAAGAATCTTCTCCAATGCCACAGTTCGAAAGCATCAGTTCTTCGGTGCTCAACTTGAACGTGAACGTGAAGTCGCTCAGTCGTGTCCGACTCTTTGCAACCCCGTGGACTGTAGCCTACCAGGCTCCTTTGTCCATGGGATTTTCCAGGCAATAGCACTGGAGTGGATTGCCATTTCCTTCTCCAAGGGATCTTCCCAACCCAGGGATCAAACCCGGGTCTCCCACGTCGTAGACAGACGCTTTACCATCTGAGCCACCAGGGAAGTTCGGTGCTCAACTTATACTGTCTTAAATTTCTCCCATAATCACCTCATCCCTCCTTAACCAACTGTCCCCTCACCTCACCACTATTACTCCAGGTTCTCCCAACTGACATCCCTCCCTTAAATCCTTCGTTCACAGGCTCCTCCTGCCATTCCTATATATGCCAGCAGAGGGCAGCCACACCCAGAGTCCCCCTGCTTGTCTTTGGTTGCGATTGGGAGAGGCCCCTAAGGATGCTTGGGGAAGAGAGTCTGACCAGGGAAACTCTTCCAAAGCCCATCTTCTCTCTCCCCTGACCTCCAGGAAGGTTAGAAAATGCAACTCAGCCCATCACTGCCCTCTGCTCTTAGTGGAGGTTTGTCTGTCGTCCTGGGGTGGCTGCCCTCCAGCTGTCTCTCTTGGAACCCTCATGCTGCAGCTCTCACGTGTTTCACTTTGTGTTGATCTGGGAGTGGGTGGAGGGTACCCAGCAGCTGGTTCCAGCATGACATTGTCCTTTCCTCTGCAGCAGGCTGGCCAGGCGCCACGCCGAGTATGAGTGAGCTGGAGCGGCGGCGGCTGGAAGAGGCTCTGGAGGCTGCCCAGGGAGAGGCCCGAGGGGCTCAGCTTCGGGAGGAGCAGCTCCAGGCCGAGTGTGAGCGGTTGCAGGGGGAGCTGAAGCAGCTGCAGGAGACCCGGGCCCAGGTAAAAGCGGGGGCACCAACCCCAGGCCCCTGCTCTGGCACCTGTGGAGCTCTGTGGAGTGCTGGGAGCTGCTGGAAAGAGCTCTTACAGAGATCTGGGGTTTCCTCACTGAGTACAGACCCGCCCTGGGAATGGTAAAGAAGGGAGGTCCAGGCCAGTGAGGTTGGGGTCTGACTGCTCCATCTTTCCCTTAGGATCTAGCCTCCAACCAGTCGGAGCGGGACATGGCGTGGGTGAAAAGAGTTGGGGATGATCAGTAAGTCACTTTGTAATCCTCTTCCTCTGAACCTCTGCAACCCAGGGGGGGCATTTTCCAGATTCCCTCTTTGGTTCACTCCTTCCCCTCCACATTGTTTGGGGGAACCTCTCTTCCAAGCAGTCAAGGCTGTGTTTTGGGTTGCTTGTGCGGCTCTGCATCCTTCACAGGGAAGGAGGCGAGGTTCTGGCATGCTCAGGTTCTAGGAGGTTCCCTTTGCTTTCTCTGGCACCCAGGCCTGTGTCTTGTCGAGGTGTCGGGTTGAGAGAGACTTCCTCGGCAGCTTTGCTGCTGTGTTGTGTCCTCTGGTGAGTTCTGGGTCTCTGTGGGACTCATTTTCTATCCCAGTAACAAGGCCCAGCCAGTTGGGTTAACCAGCTCCTCCCTGCCGAGGAGAAAGGAGAAGATGGTCTCTTTCAGGATTGTCTCCTACCTCAGGAGAGAGAAAGCTGAGACTTAGGAGAGGACAGACTTCCTTGAGTTCATGCAGCAGCAAGCCGGGAATTAGAACATATCAGGCTGGGGTGTCCCTTGGGGATCCTGCCATTGAAGAGAAGCAGCAGTAGGTGGGAAGGGCGCTGTGTCAGTGGGGTGCCTCGTAGGGGCCTCTGGGGCAGCACTGGGCAGCCAGGGAGAGGGTGCATGCAGCCTGGCAGCAGTGAGCCTGGTGCCTCTCACATCCGCACCCGAACTCATCCTCTCCCACTTTCTGAGAAATAGAGCACAAGCCTCCTTCCGCCTAAGCCTTCCCCCCACAAGATGAGGAGTGTGATGCAGACTCCCTCCTTTCATTGGTGGGGAAAACTGAGGCCTGGAGAGGGCAGGAGCCAACCCTCCAGCACACACACACCCGGCTCCGGGACCCCCTGGGCCTCCTCACCTTCCTCCCTGCTTCTGGTCAGTCAGGGGTACGCTCACCTCTCCCTGCACCCTGGGGTGAGGACCTGGGTGGAGCTGTGATAGCTGGGGAGTGAGAACCTAGTTTGTGGGACTAATGGGTGGGACTCCTCACTGTTAGGGGCCTCTGCAGAGAGGGTCCACCCTAGCTTGTGGCTGGCGCGCAGAGCCCGTCCTAGCCTGTATGCCCAGACCCAGAAAACACACATACCCATACATGCTCCAGAATCCTAGCTTGCCCCTAAAGTCACACCGTATCTCCCTTTATGGCTCACTGAATCCACCTCCCTCCCAGAAGACCAGTCGAAAAACCTCCCTCAATAGGTTGAACCCAGAGAGAGGATTTTTTTTTTTGGCTGGAGTCTGAACAGCCAGGCTTCAGATCTCAGGGACCCCTCCTGGGATGCTGACTGGCTCAGCTTTGCTAATTTCACCTCGTTGGCCCCAGGTTTCCCTCACAGGCTCAGCAGTCCATCACTGCTGAGGGATGTGAGTGGAAGGTGGTGTGGGGGAGGCCGAGAAGAGGTGGCACGTCCCCAGGGGCCGAGTGAGTGGGTAAAAGAGGATCCCTCCCACAGACGCCTCTGGAGGCCATGCCATCCATGCCACTCATCCTAGCCAGAACAGCCCCTTTTCCTCCCCTTACAAGGTACCTACGCCCACCCTGTCTCTTAGCCAGAGGGAGCTGGGCTCTGCTCCGGGCTGGTCCTACCAGAGGTGACATCCAGCTCCTCCCCCGGGTCTTCATGGTTTGGACTCTGCTCACGGCCTCCTGGACGTCTGCGCCTGGAGCCAGCCGGGCCCTGCCTGCCCAGCTTGACAGTTCCTTTCAGGCCAAGCATCTCTGGACAGCCCCAGCTTGGTTAATTCTCAGAGGAAGTCCTCACTCCCCCGGTAGTTTTATTTTCTTATAAGCTCAGCTCCTTTTGGTAATAAGCTGCTTCCCGAGTGCTCCCTCCCCTGTCCTCCCACCTGAGGAGGCGTCAGTCACCTGCCCTCAGCTCCTTTCCCCGCACCAGCCCCTACCTTCCCTTCTACTTCTGCCTGACCCTTCAGGCGCATGGGAATTTTACATGTGGGCCTTCCAGGAGAGGATAGCCGAGGTGGGTTATCTGGATGGAGGTGTGAAAGCGGAAGAGGGGGCCACAGAGGTTCCTGAGTCCAGCCCACGCCTCGGTGGGAACTCATTGTATCCCAAGAGGTGCTCCCCTCCTTGGCGTGGATGCCTCCAGGGTGGTCGTCACTTTGACCGTGGGAGTCCTGGCTGTTCACATAGCCTTCCCCACACTACAGCTGCCTCTATGAATTCCCCTCTGAGGCTGCCCGGTTCTGAGGGGCCAGGCCTGGAGGCAGTCCCAGCCCCAAGGTTTCCAGCCTCCCCTATCCCAGCCCCTGGTTCACAAGACCATCGTCAGTGTTCCTCTGACAATGGGCACCCAGACCAGATCGCCACCCTCCAAATCTGACCTCAGGGCAAGATTTCCCGGCCGTGTGGTCAGCCCAGCATCTGGTAGTCAGTGCCCAGGGGAAGGGCCACTGAAGGTGACTCACCTTCAGTGACCAGGGGCTAAAGGCAATAATGAAGGAAGAGATGGGAGTGGAGACCAGAAGGGTCCCAGCCAAGCGAGAGGTGCAGACCCACGGCCTCCTCCTCTGGCCTATTCAGGGTCTCAGGTCCTGAGTGTGGCCTTCCTGGGGGTGTGGCTAACTCTGAGGATGGAAGGGCGATTGTGGAGAGGGGGCTTCTGAGGGGATGCAGGGCCAGTGAAGGAGGGGGTTCATCCACGAGGGGAGCGTCTGTGAGCAGATGGGGGTTTAGTATCAGTGATGAGGGGGAAAACTATCGGCCTTTTTCCCCAACATGGGGGGCTCAATGTTGCAGCCTGGGTGCTTTTCCGCCCACTCCCCCCCACCCCTCTCTCCGCCCACAAGCCTCTGCGTGGGCTGCGGTTAGTGGTAGGGGAGAAGTGTGAACTCTGAGAGAGAGAGGATGGAAACTCTGCACAGAGGTCAAGGGCAGTGTAGGGGGGTCAGGACGGAAGTCGGAGACCCCCGTGTACCCTGAGCTCAGTCTCATGCCCCAGAGCCAGCAGGCCCAGGGCCTCCCCCTTCACGCTTCTCACCCTCCCTACTTCCTTTCTTTCAAATTTCCTTCAGCCCGGACGCCCAGCCCACAGGACTGAAGCCCTGAGCTCTTGCAGCCTCGGGGCTCCCCAAGGGTGGGGAGGGGTTCTGAAGTCGGGGGCCCACCACGCCCACCTAACTGTGGTCTGAGGAGTTGGTGGGCTTTGAACCACCTCTGACCCTCTCCCTGCCAGGGAGGCAGAGAGCAGCTCTTACCCACGCTGTCTCCCTCGATGAGGAACACCACATCCTCCCCTCATTCAAACCAAACTCATTGAGCTGGTATCTCCTTAAATGGATCAAAACTGGTTCCCCTTTTCACCTCCCATCTCCTAGGCATTTCCCCGAGTCCTTATTCCAGCAGACACCGTGCGAGGCAGTTTACCTATAAAATCTCATTTGAGTCTCACCAAAAACCATGTGACAGTGTTGTCCCCTGAGCAAATCAGGGTACAAGGAAGTAATCAGAGAAATTAAGTGCAAATACCAAGCAGGTCCTGAAATGATGGGGTAATAGCACTTCTGTGGTGTTTTTATGGTTCAAATTCTTGTCCAGGTAGGAGGTCCTTATACGAGGAGGAGCGGCTAGCCCAATTTGTTGACTGATCACTTTTGAAAGTGAAAGGAGGCCCTATTAATAATTCTGCCAGGTGACTACTGTCAACCAGGACAGCCCTGGGCAAACTGGGATCTGTGGGCCCCCAGCCTGGAGGAGGACTCAGATTCCAACCCTGCTGTGAAACTTCTCCATTTAGCTGCATCTGGGGAGGCTTTCTAGACACAAAGAACATCTGGCTGAGCTGGAAGGGTGGCAGGGGCTGCCATGAAGAGCCGGGCTCTGTGGACCGCAAGTCATAGCTGGTCGAGGAGAGTGAAGGGGCTCAAGGCGCCTGAAAGGAAGTGGTAGATCGCTGGGTTGTTGCAAGCGACTTCCTCCTCCCCCCAGCCCGCAACCTCAAGTCCGCTCCACGGCCGGGTGCCTGTGGTCCCCTCCCTGAGGGTCAGGCCGGGCGGGAAGACTAGTGCTGGGTGTGCCTGTGGGTAGTGGAAAGTTTGGTCCTTAAATGCCCCCGCAAGGGTGAAGTGGCTAGGGGGCAGCGGGGGCAGCTATGGGCAAGGATGGAGGAGCTGGGAATGCTGGGTTTCTGTTTTCCTCCTGATTCTGTCAGCCAGGGATTCTGACCACATGACCAGCTCTGATCCTGATCCCATCCCTGCCTGTAACCCCCATCCCTCATCCTGACCCCAACTGTCTCCAGTCCTGACGGAAGATGATCTCATCAGACCCTGACTCCCGCCTTAATCCTCACCTCGAGCCGTCCCTAGTTCTAATCCCATGACCCACTGCGAGCCTGAATCTTGACCCTGCCACATCCACATCCTCATGGAGGCTCCAGCGCATCACAGGGCACCCAGTGAACCAGGAGGACACTGCGCTCAGAGGCCCGTGTGCCTCCCAGCTGGTTTGGGGCAGAATGCTCAGGTCTCTAACCTTTCTCGTCTCTGTTGCTTTATCAGTAACAGTGAAGATGATTGTTTCTACATGAGTTTTTGAACTCCCTGAATTATTCGTGGAAAGAAAGAATGAAAGGATAAGTCAACAGAGGGTGGAATGGTATACAGGGGCTTGGAGCCCTCTTTCCTGCCAGCACTGCCATTTGCACTCTGGCTCCTCCAAAGGTGCCAGCTCAGCAGGCTGAGGTGCCAAGAGCCTGTTTGAGTCCCTGCTTTGTGCCACTGCTGCTCTGTGATGACCTTGAGCTGGCCTCTTAATATAAACTCTGTCCTTCCACTTCCACATGTGTTGAACAGCCTCCTGTCCCCTCCCTGGACAGGGCTGCTGATACTCAGGGATCCCAGGCCACTTTGGAGGTCCCCAGCCTCTTTCTCCTCCTCTTAGCCTTCTGCTGCCTTCCCACCTATCTTTTCCCCCTTCCCTGATCCTTTTGGAAGGCAGTTGATAGCTGAGTAGTGAGTAGCCTTGACTTCAGCATCCAGGAGACCAGAGCTCCCATTCCAGCAACTCCACTATTACTAGGCTTTATGACTTTGGTCAACTGACTTAACCTCTGTAAGCTTCGGTTTTCTCATCTATAACATGAAGGTAACAAGCGGGCCAACACTGCAGGGTTGTCCTGAAGATTAAGTTCTTAGCACAATGCCTGGCCTCTGATAAGGCCATACAGATTATGATTCTTTTCTGGGTGCTTCCCAAGTTCTGAGAGATTCAGACGGAACTTGTTCCCCATAATTTAAGCAATGAGGAAGCACCCAGATGCACGCATCTGCTGCCGTTCACCTGACCCAGCCTTCCCAGACAGCCGTGATGGTGGAAAATAGCACTCAGGTGTGGGCCAGGAAGCGGAATGTGTATTCAGGTGCACGCATGCAACTCTTGGTTGTGTTGTGAAGTTGAGATTTTTTCCACTGAATTGGCAGTGTTTTCTAACGTGAGTCATTCAGGTCGTTAGCGTATTTAGCAGCCCAGGCCTGTGCATCTTGAGGTGGGTAGTCACCCAGTGCAGGAGGAAGGTCTCACAGCACCTTGGAGCATCAGGTCTGGTCCACCTAACCTTGCCCAGGGTCTCAGAGGCAGTTTCGAGGGCTGCCTGGAGCTCCTGGAGGACACGGGGCAGTGATGGGAGGGTGCAGAGCTGGAAGAGGGGCTGAGTGTCCTGGGCTAGGGCCTTCTCCCTTCCATTTCCTGCTGCCTTGTCTATTTTGCTGCGAGGAGGGTACCGGGAACTCGGTGCTGGAAACTGGGGTAGCTCCTGACAAGGAGAGGAAGGCAGGCAGAGGAGAGATGGGGCCTGGCAACTGAGCGTGGCAGGTGAGATCTCTGAGGCAGGGTGTGAAGGCGACGACCTGTATCTGTCACCTGAGATACGCAGTGAAAGCAGATGGGGAGAGAAACTGGCTGCTCGGTCAGAGGGGATGTTCCATCTGTGCCCTACCCAGAGCCCCCTCCTGCCCTCACCACTGGGGGGTTAGCATGATTGTCTGGAAGTCCCCAATCTGAGGGAGGAGATGCAGCTCTTACCCTCAGACCCCCTTGGCTTGAAGTGGGGAGCCTTCCACTGGGAAGTCCCCAATTTACTATGGGCCACAGACTGGACCTCTCAGTCTGATGAGGGTGATGCCGTTCCTTCCCATAGACCCATGCTAAAGGAGGAGGGCGGGGGACATAGGACACCCGAGGGCTGAGATAAGATGGGACGGAGGCTGCAGCACCTTGGCAAAGGCTCTCCAAAGGCCTCCTTCCCTCTGTTCCTGTCCACCATCAGACTGGTAGAGGGCACTCTCCCTCCCTAAGAAATGGGGTTGTTCCCCAGAATCCCAGCCTGTTTGCAGTAATTTGGCTTTGGCCCAGATGGGTTAAAAATAGTTTTGTTGTGGGAGGGGCTCCCCCTCCACCCAGCTCTGCCCCAGGATTAGTGAGAGAACGAGGCGAGAGCGAGGGAGTTCAGTCACCATCTACCCGCTGCACTCGGCTTTTCCTGCCCTCTGAAGCCCTAACCTCACGACTTCCCGTCCTCTTCTCCGGGGTTGGTCAGACACACACACACACACACACTCACTCACTCGCCCTGTTCCTCACTCATCACACTGGTCTCACACCTCCCTTTGCTCCCTCCCATTCACATGTATTCTCTCTTACATGCCCCATTACCATGAGATGAGAGCAGGGTCCTCTCCTTGCTTCCCAGCTATTGGGACAACACCCCCCTCCCCCCCGCCTCCCCGAGACAGAATCCCTCTGGAGTGGCCAAGCTTCTCTCTGCCATTTCCCCTCCAGCTCCAACTTCCACAAAGTTCCAGAATCCCTTCTGGATTGGGTGAGGGGGCAAGATCTGGGGAAACAATATCCCCTGCCTCCCAGGCTCTGTCCAGGCCCAGATCAGAGATGAAGGCAGTGACCCAAGTCACCTGTGTCACAGGCATAGTCTCCTGTTATGTCAGGATGGGCTCCCTGGAGGTGTGCAGGCTAGGGTGGGAGAGAGAGGAGGGGCAGCACTGAGAATGGTAACTTTCATTCAGCCATTCTGGGTCAAAGGGACCCAAAGAGAAAGGGAGAGAAAAGGAAGTGGTTGAAGGCTTTGCTGAGTCTGTTCCAGCTCCATGAGGGTGGGTGCCCTGGAGGCCTGAGCAGGAAGTGGGAGGAAAAAAAGGGAAAAAGAGGGACTTCCCTGGTGGTCCAGTGGTTAAGATTCCACACTTCCACAGTAAGAGGCACAGGTTCAATTCTTGGCCAGGGAGCTAAGATCTTGCATGCTGCATGGCCTGGCAAAAAAGAGAAAAAGGGAACAAGAAAGAAAAATGGTAAGAGAGGCTCAATTCACTACTGACTTACTGAACAGCTACCGGGTACCAGATCCTGGACAAGATGCTGGGAATACGAACACAGTGATGATCTCTGTGTTTGAGGAACTCCCAGTGAATTTTCAGAAGGCGGCAACTTTTGTTAGGTGCTTAACGTGAGTGGTACCCCCTGGAGGTGTGCCGGGCACAATAGCTGTTCACAGAGATCTCCAGGTAAAGGGCTCCCTGGTGGTCCTGGGAGTTGCAAGACTGAAAGGAGCAAAGCAGTGGACCTAGGCATACTTGGGTTCAAGTGTATCAGTCAGCACCTCTGCCAAGCCAGGAGGCCATGTCTTCACTTACAGAATGGGGCTCTTCATAGGCTGTGCAACAGCGGTCTCTAATCTTGCAAAGGTGAGAACTCCTCTGGCCCCCCCGCCCCCATACGCAGATTGTACTTCACTATTAGTATGAGTACTTTGAGAAAACTCACAGCGGCAAAAGCTACTATAAATTCAGTGCAGCTTTTTGATGAATCTGTGTTTTATTTGTCACCACAGTTTCTGCACAGATTAGAAACACATTCACACATACCTGTATGAGATGTGTTCAGGCCACAGACAGTGCTCAGTGAATACACAGATTCAGGGAGCCCTTGAAATCACTGAGCACTCCAGCCCCTGCCCATTGTCTTGGGAACCACTGCCCTAGCCCCAGGTAAGGTGTAGGGAACCCCCTGGAAGAGGTTCCCCTTTGAGGTGGCCCTTAATGCCCAAGAGAATTTCTGCAGCGGGGGTTGGATGGTCTGGGAGGGGAGGGCCAGATGCCAGGGCAGAGGCTGTTCTTCCTCCACAGCTGTGACAGTAAACCCACTTCCCTTCTCCGCTTACCCACTCTCTGCCCTCTGACCTCAGGGTCAGGGCAGGCTGCGGTCAAGCCTTGACCCGGGTGACTGGGTGTCCTTCAGGGTGAATTTGGCACTGGCTTACACGGAGCTGACCGAGGAGCTGGGCCGGCTTCGGGAGCTGAGTTCGCTGCAGGGGAGGATCCTGAGGACGCTGCTGCAGGAGCCGGCCCGGAGCGGCGGTGAGAGGACCCAGAGGGTAGCAGGGGCCACCCTCCACTTCCTTCCCCGGTACCCCGGCCTGTTCCACTCGGGAGGAGACTGGGTGGGCACTGGTGGCTGGCAAGGCCCGGGCTCCCCAGTCCTGACGTCCTCTAGCCCCACCATTGTCACCTGACCTGTTCCGCTTCTCTTCTAGGCCAGAGGCACTCGCCGCTGTCGCAGCGCCACTCCCCGGCCCCCCAGTGCCCCTCGCACTCCCCGCCGGCCCGCGCGGCGCCCCCGTGTCCCCCTTGCCAGTCCCCTGTCCCCCAGCGCCGCTCCCCTGGGCCCCCCTGCCCCTCGCCCCAGCAGCGCCGCTCTCCGGCCTCGCCCTCCTGTCCGTCGCCCGTCCCGCAGCGCCGCTCGCCGGTGCCGCCGCCGTGCCAGTCGCCCAGCCCGCAGCGCCGCTCCCCAGGGCCCCCCACCTGCCCAGCCCCGCAGCCCCGGCCTCCGCCGCCCCCGCCGCCCGGGGAGAGGACGCTGGCCGAGCGAGCCTACGCCAAGCCGCCCAGCCACCACGTGAAGGCCGGCTTCCAGGGCCGGCGCAGCTACTCCGAGATGGCGGAGGGCGCGGGCTACGCGGGCGCCTCCCCGCCCTGGCTGCAAGCCGAGGCGGCCACGCTGCCCAAGCCGCGGGCCTACGGCGGCGAGCTCTACGGTCCCGGCCGGCCCCTCAGTCCGCGGCGCGCCTTCGAGGGCATCCGCCTGCGCTTCGGGAAGCAGCCGTCGGAGGAGGAGGAGTGGGCCGTGCCCGCCAGTCCGCCCAGCCCGGAGACCGGCGCCATCCGCTGCGCCTCGTTCTGCGCGGGCTTCCCGGTCCCCGAGTCGCCCGCCGCCACCGCCTACGCCCACGCCGAGCACGCGCAGTCCTGGCCGTCCATTAACGTGAGTGCCCTGTGGCCGGAGTCCCGGGAGCCCCGCCCTCGGCTTCGCACCGAGTGATGGGCGGGGCTCCCTGCCTTGGACGCCACACTCCTCCCCCGGACGGTGCGTCCCCCCCTCTCCAGTGGCGTTTCGTTGGCTTGAATTGGGGCCGACTCTTTAAAACTTGTTCAGTTTCATGGTTAAAGACCCCAGTCTTCAGAGTGACGGTCCTTGCTTTGATTCTGGACTTCAACACTTAATAGTAAACATCTATTAATTGGTGATGGAGGCCATGCTGACACGGGTCTCGGGTCCCGGCAGGGACAGCCCTGCTCCTTCAGCTCTGTTCATCAGGCCTCAGAGCCCTTTTCTGTCTGTCCTAGAAGACAACCGTTTCTCAGGGCTGTATCGTTTCACAGAAATAGTGAGTTTCCTGGATGTCAGAGCCAACCCTTGCCACCTGGAAGGACCAAAATACATTCCAGAGTCAGACAGAAAATTATTTTGGGGCTGTACATTGTTAGGGTTATCCGTTGCTCTGAGTTATCAGGGAGCTGTGTCTGAGTAATTCTGAGGGCATGTCTGGGTCTTAGCTCCCCTCATTGCTGCAGATATCCTGGCAGGCTGAGCATACCTACCTCCCCGTTCAGCACCACCTGGGGACACCATGCCCAGGATTGGAAGAGTGGGTGCTTAACTGGGGGAAAGTGGTTAGGGAGGAGGAGGAAGGGGGTGATATAGAAGTGCCCAGATGCCTTCTCATGCCACAGCGCTCCCTGCCTTGAGTCCTAGGAAAGGGCAAGCTGGAAAGTGGGGACTGTGAAGGACTGATGTGGACCATAAACAACTCCTTTCTCTCCCCACAGCTGCTGATGGAGACAGTGGGCTCTGATATCCGCAGCTGCCCCCTCTGCCAGCTGGGTTTCCCAGTCGGGTACCCAGATGATGCCCTCATCAAACACATTGACTCCCATCTGGAGAACAGCAAGATCTAGGGTGCCTCCCCCCACCCACTGGCAGTTTCTCCTCCTCCTCCCATCACCCCCACTCACTCACTCACTTTGAATGCTGCATGAATCTCGTGGGGGGCCCCTGCCCCTTGCGACCCCCAGATACCTCCACTAGCTACTGAGTCAACGTGTGTGCCGTCTTCCCTGGTCCAGGCACCACTCAGCCCTGACTCTTCCCGGGAGGTCAACCGAGGCTCTCCCCAGCTCCCTGGCTTCTGCTGGGGAGGTGGGAAGGGCTGGGATGGGGAGGGGCGTATCCTACCCAGCCTCTCCTTCTGCCTTTCTCTTCTCAAACAGTTGGATCCAAGAAGGTATCTAGTGCTTGGGCCTGGGAGAGGGGAGGGTATCAGAAGACTCCAGAAGCTCCCCCAGCCCCTACCCAGATGGCCACATTTCTCAGGCTGTGCTCTGTCCAGGGAGTGCCTCCCTGTGGGGTCCCAGAGCCTGCCCTGCACACTGATGCTGGTTCCTCTGTCCCCTGGCCAGGTTGGAGCTCGTGGCATGGGCCCCCCACTGGGGGAAGGAGGCATCTTGTTTCTTGCCATTCCCTGCAGGCCAGCCTTGTTTCCCCCCTCAGCCCACCCTGGGGAATAGGGAGGGTGGGAGAGGAGAGGGAGGACCCTAAAGGACTGGGAGCATCTGGCCCCAAGAGTCTGCCCTGAGGCACCATGGCCTTCAGGCCGGTGAACCATCTGTGTCTCCCTCCCAGGCCCATGCCCTCCTTCTGGAGCCCCCAGTGTCAAGGCACAGGTTGTTAAGGCAGATGCGTCCCCCCAACCTGACCCCACTCAAGCCCTGACACCACAGGTGCCCTGGAGCCCAGGTGTGACTCAGCCTCCAATAGCTGGGTGGATGTCATCAGGCCAGCCTCCCAGGCCAGAACCTGAGGATGGGCCCAGGGTGCTGTGGAGATCAACTTAAAAAGAGCTAACCCCCTTCCCACACCCCAGCGACCCACATTCCCTCCGTGAAATCTACCTCAGAGTCGTACCCTCAGAAGGACGGGTAAGCAGGAGGCCAGGGGGTCCCCGGGGCTGAGATGGGGAGCTTCCCAGGCAAGAGCCTGCTGCCCCACGATAAGTCCACTCTCCTCCACTGCGAGCCTCTCCCAGGCCTCAGCCCGGGCGGGGGCAGTGGGTGCTGCTCTCAGTGCACGTACCATTCTGACCCAACTCTTCCAGGCCCCCCACCTCCTCATCCGCCCCCCTTCTCAGTGCAGGGGAGGGAGGGGGTGTGTCGGGGCGGGGCAAGTGGCGAGGACTACAGGGACACATGGCATTGTACCTTGAGTGTCCCCCTAGGGAGGCGAAACAGGGAAGGGGGACTGGAAAGGGGAGGCGGGGCCCCTGAGCTCTCTGAACAAGTTGAAAGTCCAAATAAAACTTACCTGTTCCATCTGTGCTCGGTTTGTGCTCTCTGTGGCTGGGGGCGGGAGGGAACCCTTCCAGGCGGGAGGTCTTGGAAACTGTCTCAAGTAACCACAACCACGGGAGGGCAAGTAGGGGATGCTTAGAGCCCCCGTGTTTCCAGGTGGTTCTGGAGACTCAGGCATGCGAGTGGCCACAGGTGACTTGTGATGTGGACTGTATTTGGAACAGATGGGGAGCAGCAGAGGGTATCTTCATGACCAGCCCTGAGCAGGTGTCAGGGACTCGTGAATTTTTCCCTCCCAGCAGGTCTGGCAGGTAGAAGTTCTGTAGCCTGAGGACTCATTTACCTGTAGCACTATATTTTTTTTTTCATCAAATGATTTCTCATGCCAGGAACCAGACTGGAGCCTCAAAAAGGAAGGAACATTTATTTGGGTTCCATGTCCTTGTGGGTCGGAGAGTGGGTAGCGGCTCAGCGGATGCCTTGAAAAGTGCCATAGCCTGGGAGGTCAGAGCCAGGTCGTGAACCTGTGACTTCTGCCCCAGCTTGGGCCGTGCCCTCTCGTCTGCAGAAAGAGCCTGAGCTACTTACTCATCAAATCTTGGTGCCTTTCATTTCCATGTGACACTTTTTGGCCAAGGATTCACTTGGAAGCAAAAGGCAGGAGCCACTGCTCACTGAAGACCCAAGGTCCAGCTCCAGACCCGGGGTTTAATCCCTCCCCATTCTGTGCCAAGGCGCAGTCCCCACAGGGAGCCTTCCCTGCTCCTCTGTTGCAGTTGACAACTATAGCTGCTAAAAGCTTGTCCAACCCTGATTTCATCTGTAGCCAAGTCTTGACTGCCAGGGAAGGCAAGAACAGACATCCCCATGGTCCATGGCTTCTTACAAGCCCTGGGAGAGAGGGTTCTGGAATCTCTGGCACATGAATTCCCCTGATTTTCTCCCACTTCATGGAAGAGGTTTTCTTTCTGCCATGGATGAATGCAGCACCCAGGTGTCTGGGTTTTGTTTGGATCCCTGGAAGCATTTACTTGAAGGACATGAGAAAATTAGGGGTGGTAAAAAGACACAAAGCAAAGAGAAATCCCAGCCATTGAAAAGAAGGGCAAAGGGTGATCTGGAAATGAGCTGTGTGGGGGCATGGCTTGTGTAACCTCACCTGGTCCTTGGGCATAAGTCTGAAGGGGTGAGGAAACCCAGCTACCCACAACCTGGACACTCCTGTCACAGGGGAGGGGAGTATGGCAACGTCAGGTGCGGATTCCAGCAACATGTCTCCTCGATCTCTGGGGACGTGGGAAAGGGCTCAGATGCAGGATGGGAAGCTGCTTGGGGCTGGAAGGGAAGAGAAGGAAGAAAAAGCTAGTGTTTCCCCAGCCCAGTTCCTCTAGACCTGCAGCCTTTAACTTAATGCCTGCCCAAAGGAAAGGACTAGGGGGTGGAGAGCCCTGCCAACACTCATCCTTCTCTTCCCAACGGAATCTGGGCTGCAATCAGACGTGAGGACGCTTGTTACTCTTTGGGAGTAATTCAGGGACCCCAGAGCCTGAGACAGTGGGAGGCAGAGGGGTCTGGATCTCTGGGCTCCTGGAGCGGTGAGGAGGGTGGGACGACTTGCACAGGAGTGAAGTGGGGGAAGACCCCGTCGAGGCTGGAGACGACACCTGGGAACCGACTCGCTTTCACCAGCACAGATGGGGAGCTGGACTTGGGGAGGAGGGGTCAGTGGCAGGGAGGAATCACAGACTCCAAGCCATCCGTGGCTTCACCTCCAAGTGCCTGAGGAAAGGCCGACACCCAACATCCCAGCTCCAGCCCCGCTGCCCTCTGTCTCTCCTTCATCCACCAGCTGCCCTGTGGGCCTCCTGGCCTCATCTTTGATTTCCTCAGCCAGAGCTACCAGCCTACAGCCACCCCGCCCCTCTCCTGGGTCCCTGTAGAAGCTGTGCCAGGTGATCAGCTGAGGAATTAAGAGCTTCTATCAGAAGCTGCTGCTGCTGGTGGTGCTGGTGTGTGTGTGTCTGTGTGTGTGTGAGAGAGAGGCGGAGGATGGGGGGTTTGAGGGAGTGGGAAGCTGATCGCTAGCAAACGGGAGGGGTGTGTGGGTGAGTCAGCCGTGTTAATGAGAAACACCACACCCCGCTGATTAGGACTAATGAGGAAGAACAGAGGGGGTGGGGGTTTCAGTCAGTGATACCTTGACAGGGTTGCTTGCTCCCCCAGTCCCATTTCTCCCTTAGCCAGGGCTAAGAACAGAGCCACTTTGGCTACTGCAGGAAGAACGGAGGTTAGACTCAGCGATGAACCGCCCGGCGCGAGGCGGTCCTCGCTGAGAAGGGGTTGAACCAGGAGTCTGGGCAGAGACCTCATTCAGGGGAACTGTGAGAGATCCGGTATGCTCCTGTTCCTGCCCATCCTCTAATCTCTCTGTTGATTCACTCCAGAGAAATTTCTGGCACTCAGAGCTGTGCCTCCCGGTTGCCTCAGTGAAATCTAATGGACCTCTGCAGAGGGCCCTGATTAAGGGGGTGCTGCGGACAGGGCTCCGGGCTGTGCCCTTCCTATTGGCAGCCTGGTTTGAGGCATTGACTGTCTATGCAGATGTTAATAACCCAGGGGGGCCTGGCAGGGCTGAGGGCGGGAGGGGTTGGGGTAGGGGAAAGCCTGTGGGCATCTGCTGAAGGTCCTCATGGTAGCTTCCCTATCCTTGTGGCAGAGGCAGAGGCCCCCAGAACCCGCAGCGTCACCCTGCCCCTCCATGCCGACTCAGCTGAGGGCAAAGGCCCCAAGCCTATGTTCCAATCCGGTGTGAGTGCAGGCCTAGGGGAAGGGAGGGCAGAGGAGGGCTGGGAGGGGGACAGGATGGGTGTCGGCCAGCACCTCCAACACCTCCTCATTTGCATTACCACTGACACCCTTCTTGACCAAGAAAATGGAGCCAGAAATAACAAGGGGGAAGGTGATTCCCTGGGGGGACCTTTGAGGTTCTCTTTCCTTGCTCCAACACTCCCAGTGCTGAGGGCAAGAGGGCAGCCACCCCCTCCCATCACTCGCCGGCCCCTGGTAGGGAAATGTACTTATATTTGCTGCTCCCTCCGCAGGTTGGGCAGTCACCCCGTCCCAGCCCCCACCTCCCTTGGCCCTGAGAACCCCAGCCTGGCCCCTTTCTTGGGAGCCCACACCACCTCCCTCCCTTCCTCTGGGAACCCTCTCCCTGGAGCCCCTCACACAGCTGTGCTGACCCCAGCTCTGCCCAGCTGTGTTGTTCTCTTCAGTTCGTCCTGCCTCCCCTCTCAGACTAGGCGTTTCCCAGGGCAGGGCCCAGACATCCCCTGCCAAACTCGAGAGAACATGCTGCCTGAGAAATAATCCCAACACTAGCAAGGGAGCTTGTGAGTAGATTCTAGAAACGGTCAGAGGTAGACCAGAGGTGCGACCCTGGCCCTAGGGTCATGAGGTGGAAGGGAGCGGGCACTCCCAGCTCCATTGGAAGAGGCCTCTGTCCACCTTTACTTGGAGATATTGCCAGTTGTCAGCTCTCTGTCCTCTGCGATCCTTGGAGAAAGGGCCAGGACTGTTCATTTTGACTTACTTCTCCACTGCCCCAGGGACTACCACACAGACCCCCTGCAACGAACACATTTGGTGCTCAGTTTACATGCATTGAATTTACTTCTGTCCTGGAGAGGGCAGGGAAGGATGTGGCAGTCACAGCTTGGAGGCGGGAGATGGTGAACGGTGAACGTGACGGGCCAAGTAGACGGAGATGGGACCCTCCGCCAGAGTGTCCTGGAACCTGGGACCTGGAACAGCCCATGGGGAGGGTAGAAGCAGAACAGAAGGGCCTGGCAGGGAAACCAGGTCGCGAGAGACAGCCGCAAGAGCTGTGAACACACTGCGAGAAGGAGTGAAGGATGAGCTGAGAACTACCCCCACTCCCCCTCCAGAGATGCTATTTTGGAGGGAGCGAATATATGCAGTGCAGGGGCAGGAGGGGGAGTATGCCAGCTTCCACAGGGGTCAGCGGGACCACCCGCTGCCTGCACTCTCCCCTCTCCCGGCCAGGGCCAGCCATCTTCACTGGCCTTGGAACCCCTTCCCCGCTCCCACCCCCACCCAGCACTTCCCTCCCCACTGGGAAATCTTGCTCCTTTGAGCACAGGAGGAGAAAGAACGAGCCTGAAGATTTGCAGCTGGCTTCTTGGCACCTGCCTGAGGGTCCCCTGGGTCCTCAAACTTAGGGAGATGCTTCTACTTCCATCCCTGCCTTAGAATGAAAACGTGGCGGGTACAGTGGGGCACGGAGTGGGGCAGGCACTGCAGACTGCTCAGGGGGCCTGCACAATTTTCGCCTCCAGCTCTGCACTTAGGAGCTCGGCACGGATCACCCTCTAGCAGCAAACAGGGAGTGAATCTGGTGTTAAAAGAGACCAGGGCAGAGGCCCCTTCCAGGGCCAGCTGGGTTCACCCACAAGAGGCCCAGGCCCTCTGGGTGGAAGCCCGTATCTTGCCCCTTTGGACCAAGGAGGCTGGACAGGGGTCGGTGTCAAACAGAGCCTCGCTTGGCATGGAGGGAAATTCCTGTGCCCCAGATCAACCTCTCTGAGGGGCCCTGACTCATTTTGGGATGAAGGCTCCAATGCCCTGCGGGTTTCTGTGGCGGCAGGGCGTGTAGAGAGCTCTGGGGACAAGAGGAGACTTTTGTTTTCGTTTTTGGAGCTTGACTTTTTTACTGCCTGAGAGCACAGATTCAGCTAAAGGAGCAAGATTGCCCAAGATGGGAAGATGCTGGGCACGGCCGCAGCAGAAGGACCGTTAAGTTAGACTTTAGGAGGAACTTCCTATGAAGACACTGGGGCGCATTTCCTAGAGGAATCGAGGGAACCAGTTCCCTGAATGTTTTCCACAGTGAATCCCTCGCTCCCTCGGAGGCTGGGGGTTCGGGCCAGCATCGAGGTAGTGCAGGCCAGAGGCAGATGGAAGAGAGGAATGATCCACTGCCAGGGCAGGGACTGAAGGCTCTAGAGAGGAAGGATGAGTGTGGGTTCAGGCATCAGAAGACATATGGCCCCACACCAGACAAGGTGAGGGATTGGAGTAAGAAGATCACAGGTGTGAAAGCCTGTCTCTCATCTTGGTCCCTCTCCCACTGCCCGAGCATCATGCTCTTCTTCTTCTGGCCTTTGCAGACCAGGGAGAGAAGGAGAGGAGAGGAAAGCAGCCGTGGTGAACAGGCTGCTTCCCCTGTGCCTGGGGTAGGAGGTCTGCAGGACTTCTTGGCCGGGGGTGGGGGAGATGGGATTGTGCAGCCAAACTCCCTGGGGCAGAGGAGCTGGGGAGGCCAGCAGAGGGGCAGGGGGATGCAGGAGCCTGTGTGATTATTCTGTCCGGGGCCCCCTCCTCCAGAGGGATGCCCAGTCCAGGGTTTCAGCCCACAGTGAGTAGATGGATGGGGCCAACTGAATGATCTTCAGGTCCTTCCCCCTTCCTGGGGCCCACGGCCTTGTGAGTGTTGCAGGAGCTGAACTCTCTTACCCTTACCCCCCACAGCAAAAGCAATCTGTGGATGGGAGGTGGGGGAGGAGGAGATGGTGTGGAGATAGGTCACCCAGAAGCATGGGTGAGGGGCAGGGAAGGGGAGAGTGCCCCCTGGTGCTGGCCTTTATGGTGTGCCCAGCACACGCAGAGAGCTCACCTGGGGGATCAGAGAGCCCCCTGCCTGCCCTGGCATTCCACTCCCTCCGGGCATGGCAGGTGGTTAAGCCTGAAGACAGAGGGGGGCCTGAGCAGGACTTGGCACAGGGGGTCTCTGAGCTCAGGGATTCGGGTGTCTCTGATCTCAGGCACGGCCTTAGGCCCCTACAGTTGGCACATGTGGGTCTTTTCCCCATGCTGGTCCTCCAGGCTCACCCTGTCACACATAACCCCAGATACACCCTTCCAAAGACTCAACTGCACACACACACACACACACCCTTCCTCACTTACCAGGCTCCCAGTGACACCCATCTGCAGAGACACGCTTCTCCCAACACACATGCATTCAGAGTCTCACAGGACCACAGTGCACACATGTCCCAGGTGCCACGGGGACATGGACATGCACTGCCATGGATTCGCACAGGACCCATGCGGACCCCAGGAACAGTGTCCACTAACACACGCATGTGCTCTAGGCTTTGCAGCTGACCCCATTGCCCAGTGGTGTGCTGCTGCATGTTCGACAAGCAGCCCTCCAGCTTGAGCTGCCACCGGGATGGTGCTGAGCCCTGGGGAGAGACCCACACAATCACCTCCTGCAAGCTGGTGCAGCCAGCTCCAGCCCACCACTCCACAATCCTTTGTAGAAATCACATGATAAATCTTAGCCACAGATGGGCAGCCCCCAGGAGGGCTGCACCTGGGCAGCAGTGACTCATTAGGGCAGCTTCTTTCCCCATGGGGGGCCTCCCCTTCCCTAGCTTCTCCCACACACAACCCCCCTGGTCCTGTCCAGACCTCACTTCCTGTCCCAAGTGTGGAGGGTGATGGTCCCCCCACCCACCAAAGGTAATTCAGGCAGGCTTCCTGGAGGAAGAGGGCAAGGAGATGCTGCATGTTCTCAGGGAAGCGTGAAATCTCTGTGCCCAGCTGCTTCTGATCTGCATCTGCCCCCTTGCTTCTGGCCTGCCCCTCGTTTCCTGATTCTTCTCCCTGGTCATCAGGACCAGGAGTTGATCAATATTAAGAGCTGAGAAGGGAGAAAGTTTGCACCCTGTGGGGCAGTGGCTGGAGGTGCCCAGAGCCTGTCCTGACAGTGAGGAAGGACCTCTCATTCTACTCAAGCTCTGGAAATGTTGCATCACTTCTCAGAGCTTTTGCTCCCCAATTAGGGGAAAAAAAAAAAAAAGGAAGGGACTGGAACGGATGGTTTTAATTTCCCTCTTGGCCCTGACATTTTGGCATTCTATATTGCTGAGATTCCTCTAAAATCTACTCCTTTATTGCTAATCCGGATCTTTTCCCAGCTCATCAGGGAACTGATCAGATGTGGTTTGAGGCTGGATGAGGGGAAGCAGTGAGTGCCACAGCCCTAGGAGCTGCAGACTGGGTCTGGGCATCCGTAGGTTTGGATCTGGGGCCTGGCAGGTCATATTCATTTGCGGGAACCTTCCAGCAGCCTCAGCTTCCCTGGTGGCTCGGAGGTTAAAGCATTTGCCTGCAATGTGGGAGACCTGGGTTCGATCCTGGAGAAAGAAATGGCAACCCACTCCAGTATTCTTGCCTGGAGAATCCCATGTACGGAGAAGCCTGGTGGGCTACAGTCTATATGGGGTCACAAAGAGTCAGACACCACTGAGCAACTTAACTTTTCCTTTAACTTTTCCAGCAGCCTCTGTTCACTTTGCTATGGCTCCTGAACTATTCCTGCCACACACACATATTAGAGGAAAAGGGGAGGGAGATGGAAGAGAGAGGGAGGGAAGAAGGAAGGGAAGGAAGAAAGGAAGAAAGGAAAGAAGAAAGAAGAGAGAAAGAAGGAAAAGGAAAGGAAAGAAAAACAAAATGAAACAAAAAGGAAAGAAAAGAAAAGAGTTCACCTTGGATCCAGGAAGCAGCCAGCCTGACCAGTCAAGTTGCTGGGGGGATGTGGAAAGGATGGGGGAGGGCGGTGTTCCTGGTTGTTATGAACCCTTGCCCTGTGAATCTGTGAGGTGGGGGCAGTTCTGTGCCTTCCTGGGCTTGGACTGAGTTGTGCCAAGGCAGAGTAGAGTGCCCCTACTCTGCCCTGTCAGTGCCCCAGACAGGGGCTGGGGTCCAGCAGGCAGCCCAGGGCCTCCTGCCACTGCACTGCTGCTCCTTCTGAAAACAATTGAAACCACAAAATTGGCTTTGTGGTTGGGTGAATATCAGTCACTGCTATTCAGCTTGGCTTCCTAGGATGACTAAGGGGGTTGTAAGCCCCTTCTATCAGCCCCCCAGAGTTTCAGAGGCAAACTTGGAAAAGTGGTTTCTTTTGGAGGTTTTCGCTGGAAGCTGAGCTCCCAGGTGGCAGGGCTACAGTCACTGTATCCAGTGTGACCATGGGCCCGAGGTCTCAGGTGATCACCGGGTGGAGGGAGCTGTTATCCCTGGGCTGCCTCACGCAGCAGCTTAGAGAAGACACGGGCTGAGGGTGAGGCCACTAGGTCCCCAGCAAGTCTCCCTTCAATCAGCCTGGGAGTCCAGTTCCAATTCTCAAGGGAGCCAGGAGCCAAGATGCTGCTGCAGGTGTGACTGGCCACAGTGGGTCCCATGGGCAGGGCCTGGGTGCTGGGGCTGGGACCAGAGTCCTCAGTTGGCGTTCTCCCACCTCCCTCCCAGGTGGCTGTGTGACCTGCAGATAGTCCCCTCCACTCTCTGGGCCAAGTTCTGCTGGTGGTCTTTCAGGCAGGGTGCTGCAGATGGGAGAAGCCGGGATGAAATGGGAATGCCTAGCCCCTGGTCAGTGCCATCTAGAGTTTGATGGTCTGGAGTCTGACAGGGCCTTACTCTCCATCCTTCTCAGAGTCAGGAAGAAACAATCCAGGTCATCCTGAGTGTGGCCTGGAGGTGTGTGGGTAACAGAGTCGCTGTCTTTCTTCTGGATGTTGACACTCTTGGCCACTTTGCCGACCTCCTCCTTCCTGCACCAAGGGAGGAGTTTGCATTCCCTCCTCTCAATGTTGTGTTTTGTAAAGTGGCGTAAAATCATCCTTTCGAAAGTTTTGCTATTTTTATTGATCTGTAACATCTCAGAGGAAGAAGTGTGCTTGCCATGCAAATCCGTGTCAAGACTAATCTCCAGTCTCCTTCCCCCTTGCCACCCCTCCCCCCTTGCCACCCACCCCAGCCCCACCACAAAGAATGTGGGAAGTGCTGGCTGAGCCTGAGTACCCTCCAGAAACCCATTTGGGCTTCCAAAAAAAAAGAACTCGATCTGGGAAGCGGGAGGGTGGGTCCTCCCCAGCTCGGTTTTCCCTTTTAACTGACTATCACTAAGCCTCGATTTCCCCTTCTTGACATGAAAGACTTGCATTCTTTCCTCGCTGACCGCTTGTGCATCTGTGATGCCCGTGAAAAAAGGAAAAGGCAACCTTTCCCTTGACCCCTGCTGCCAGCGCGCCCGCGGTCGCCGCCGCAGTCCTGCTCCCAGTGCCCCGCCCCCCGCCCCAGTTCGGCCCTTCGATCTCTTTCTGACTGTCCACCGTCTCAGTTTCTCTCTCCGGCTTTCGTTCTCTGTCTCTCCATCTCTCTTCCTGTTTCACTCCCACGTTCTCCCCGCCCCGCCCCCGGGCTGCGGGTGGGTGCACGTGAGTCCTAGATTGCCGACTCAGACTTTTCTAACTGCCCCCTCCCCGGGATTCAGTTTCTCCAAACTCATCCTGCCCTCATCCGGGTCCGGGAATGGGGTTCATGAGCTTCGTGTCTCTTTGAGCCTCTGACTAGGTGGAAAGGTTGAAGGTCTGCAGGACCTAGCTGTCACCTGTCCGGACAAGCTAAGGACTGGGGGTCCCTGGTGGGACGAAGAAAGATCCGGTTTTTTGCGAAGGGAGGGGCCTACCTCCTCACTGAATCCCTTAATACCTCATCCTTTGGGGAAGCTGAAGGAGGGTAGGCTTCTCACTTAAGGAGAGGGAGGGAATATGGTTAATACCCAGGCTGCAAGGAGTGGGGTCCATATGGACCAGACTTGTGATTCTGGGAGGTCTGGAGAGTACATGGCGGACAAGGAACATGTGAATAACATACGTGTGGAAAAACTCTGTGTCACTCACAGACACACCAGTGGCATGACATCTCCCCTCCTTCACCCCACGCTCACCCTTGGGGATTAAGGAGCCCACCCCCAATACCAGCTATACAAGTGCATTAAGTGTGCATACACACACATACCATGCTCTTGTACTCACACACACATCCGACTAGCTAGAAGAGCAGGACGGAGGAGCTGGGCTGAATGAGGGGAGGGGAGGGGAGGGGAGGGACAGGAAGGCAGGGTAGCCCCACCCCCGCCCCATGCCCCATGCCCACCGTCCGCCGCCTCCTGCCTCCCGGTAACTGGGGAGGTCTCTGCCCCCTTGACTTTTCCCAGCTTCGAGGAAATACCTCCCTTTAGGGGAAAGCGAGATCGTGAGGGGAAGCAGGGGAAGCACTGACTCGGGCAGAGGCATGAGCCTGATTTTCCAGTCTGGGGCGGGGCGGAGCGAGGTGGCACAGGGGACGCCCGGGTGATGGGGCCTGACTCAGAGCCAGAACCACAGAACTCGTATGCTGTATTGTCGTCGGGGAACAAGAAGCCACCAGGTTTATAAGAAACTGCGATTCATCTCTGCCCCTTTCTACCCCTCTGCAAGGGATCACAGTTAGACTCGAGGAAGAACTTACAGTGGAGGGGAGGAAAGGACTGTCTCGGTTGACCTTTTTGGAAGGCTTTCCTGGGTTTGTTTAGGAAAGGTGGAGCATTTCAGGGGGTCTAGATCTGGAGAAGAGTCTAGGGCCCACGATTTCCCCACATGAGCTGTCAGAAGAAGCCCCCTCCTCCCTCCTAGCCAAGAATAGGAGCTCTTAAGCTCCACTTGCTGTCCCAGAGCTACTAAAGCTACAGCAGCAGCTTAAAGGTGTTCCCAGAATCACAGGCCATCCAGGAGGCATGGAGAGGGGTGGAGCAACTGTCAGCTCCAGCCAGCTCTGTGCCCCGCTCATGGCCACTGGCCTTGCTTCTCACAGGTCTCCAGGTGAGAAGCAAGATGAGAAGTGAGCACAGATTCTATTAGCAGAAGGGCAGAGCTGAGGTGTGATGAACCTCAGAGTGGGCAGAGTGGGAGGCAGCACTGCCTGGCAGGGAGCATGCCCAGTGGCGCCCTCCTCCCATCTCTAAGAGCTGACCAGGCCTCCTCCCCACTCAGACAGAATCACCAAATGGCTTGGATGTGTGGCCGTGGGCCGGTGTTCAGGGGCAGGGAGTTCAAAAAAGTGAGGAAGGTCCCTGCTCCCGCCTCTGGAAACCTGCGGCTGGAAATCAGAACTTCTGGCTTCTTCCATCTGGACCTGATTTCCTCTACTGCTGCCATGCCCAGCCTGGCCTGGGCTGTGTGGCTGAGCCAGTCCCTGGCCCTTTTAGTTCCTCAGTCCTGCTCTCAGTCCTTGCCCCATAAGTGGGATGGGCTTTGCTGAGTAATGGAGCACAGTTCTGCAGGGTCATCAGATAGGACACTAGGAATGACTTCCCAAAGACAGAGGAACACACAATGGGGGTGACCTGGGGCAGGCCTAAAGTCTTGCGTTTCTCCAGAGGGAGGGAAGGACTCTGAGCCAGAATTGTTTGAGTAGGATCCTTGTGAGCAGAGAAGGATAGGGGATAAAAATAGCTGAGACCCTAGGGAAATCAAATCATCCTCTGAGCATCAGTTTCCTCATCTGTAAAATGAAGAACAATAGTATCCCCTTTACAGGTGAGGTCACGGGAAGGGCACTGTGCAAGCATAAGGGTTCAGTGTGGGGTCACCAGCTTGACAAGGTACTTAACCTCTCTATGCCTCTGTTTTCCTGTCTGCAAAATGGGTACAGTGATCCCTGCCCCACTGGCCTGCAGTGTTGTGGAGCTTAATGAAATCAAGAGTGTGAATTGCCTGGGCGTCTTCCCTTTTTTCATTCTCTGTGTCCCCAAGCAGCAGTGGGATCATCAGGAAGAACTTGGGTTTTTCCAATTTCCAACTTGCTGGGCATAAACAGATGAGACAAAGCACAAACTGGACTCAAAAGCACAAAAGCAGTAAGTCCACGAGAGCGTGAGCCCGAGGACCCTGGTACATAGTCCATTCCTGGGGCCCTGAGCCTTGGGTGGTGATTCCAGGTCAGTGTGCACGTGTGTGTATGTACGTGTGTGTGTGTGAAATGCAAAGACCATGGGCCCAGTATCTCAATCCCCAACCATTGGTCCAGTTGCTGAGAACTTGCCTAGCCATAGCCATCACTCCCCAACCCACAGAACATGTCAGGTTCTTGTGCCAGTGGTTGGAAAGAAATGGAGGCAGGCATGAGGTGGGCAGGCTAAAAGCAGTCACACCAGCTTCATGACCCCTGTGGCTGGAGATGAGGGTCCAGGGGCTTCCAGCTGCCCACGGCTGTGGTAGAAAGATGTTAGCAGGACGCCTTGTGACACTTCCTGGGTAACTGAGGGGGCTGGGCAGCAGCCAACAGGCTCCCGGGGAAATCTCAGACTACTGTGTCAGAGCAGATCTGCGTCTGGTATCATAAGTGAGGTTAAACTCAAGGTCAGACCTAGCCAATCCATTTCCGTGCCAACATGGCCTTGGGTGCCCTCCATTGCAGTGGCTGGGACCCAGGTGTCCACTCAGCTGGAGATGGCTCTGCTCCTTCCTGCTCTGTTCCTCTCCCCGGACTTCCACTGGCTGTCTGCTGGATTTCTGCCTGTGCCTGGGATTTAGGAGAATGGAGTGCAGCACAGAGGGCCAAGGCCTCGGCTCTCCTCCCAAGTTGTGGGTGCTAATCTTTCCAAGATCTCAAAAGTTGGGGGATCTCAGAAAGGGAAATGAGACTGAGCTGCAGTATAAAGGGCTATGGGGAAACAACTTCTCAGCCTTAAGTGGATGAGGTGGGAGGTGACTCTAAACTGCTTAAACAGAGGGAATGCTCCAAGGTGTCTCAGGGCTTTGTATTATACAGTCCAGACTTGGTCACTCAGCCTTTGCCAGTGAAATGCTAGAAGATGAACCTGTCCCAGGCTCCTGGGTCTCCTACCTCACTCTTCCCTGCTGTCTGTGTTATGCCATTCCCAGGCCACTGTTAGGTTTCATGGAGTTGAGAAGGAGGAAAGGAGAAAAAAGAAAGCCATGAGAACAGGCTAGAGGGCCAAAGCTGACCCCAAGCAGGATGCAGAATTGGCAAGAACAAAGAGCACAGTGGTAAGTGAATTTGTTCAGATGGGCCAGAAATGAGGGATAAGTCAGCAAGCTGCTTTTGCAGAGGCGGATAGAGCAGAGGGTAAGGACAGGCAGAGGGTAGGGAGGACTGTCAAAGTGGGTAGTGGTCTTAGTGTTTCTGGAATAGGCTGTGTATATATATATTGTGGGAAGGGTAGGGCCAAACAGAGGAAGAGCTATATCTTCCTGCCTTTGAGGAAGAAGACCACGTGCAGCAGGAAGGCCAGAAGGCAGACTGCAAGTAGGACTTCAGAGTGTCCCCGTGAGACAGGGATGAGGGAGACAGAGGGCCAGCTGCTGGGCCTGCAGCCTCCTTGTCCCCACTCCCAGCACTCCCACCCCTGCAAACACTCCTCAGCCCCCTCCCACCCCATTTTGGCCTGCAGCCCTGGGGAAGCTGCATGGCGTTCTCACTACGGATCCAATGCCGGCTGTGGCTTCTTCCTTCTGACCTATTTTTTAATCATCTGATGGGATCCCCCGCCCACCAAACCAAAGCCTTGGCCCCCTGGGCCCGTCAGCTCCACCGCGTGTCAAAACTGCCCCTGTCACTTTGCGTTGGTTTCTCAGTCCAGCCAGCCCCTCCCCCAGGGCCTGAGAGCGAGGGCTAATTACCCAGCTGCTGAGCCCCCACCCCTCCCTGTCCCTCCACCCTTAGCCCCAACAGAGGGGCCCCAGGACCGCTGGGAGGAGAATCCTCACCCTCCCGCTGTGCAGCAGGAAGTCCTTCCTGCTAGCTAACCCCCATTCTTCCCTCTGTCCTGCCAGGAGTGGAGGGACAGACACAGAGGGTGTTGGTATTGGAAGGGACCTTGGGAGACCCCTCAGGGGACAGACAAGGGCAACCAGTCTCTTGCCCTCGGTTTAGGGAAGTCTTCTGCCTCCCCCTGGCTCGAGAGGATGGTCTCTACTGACTGTTTCATTTTACAGAGCAGAAAACTGAGGCACAAAGAGGGAAAGCACCTGGCCCAAGGTCATCGGGAGTTAGTGGGGAAGCTGTGGTCAGAACGCAGAGCTCCCTTCTGCCTCTCCATTTCTTTCTGAGTCTTCCTCACCTGACGTCTCTCAGTTCCCGTGCAGCTCTGCCCTCGTCCCACACCAGAAGGGTCCCTGCCAGGTCTCTCTCTCCCTTGCCCACTGGCCAGGAGAGCTCCAGCCTGGTTTTTCGGCAGGCTCCAGCTGGCTTCAGGCAACGTTCAAGAATGGGGTTTGTCCCCTCACCTCCTCCCCCCGCTGCCACCTGTGCCCCCCTTTTCCCTTCCTCTCTGGTCCATCCCAGGGCCAGCCCCATCTAGTCTGCCTCATCTAGTCCCCACCCCCACAGTGTTAACCAGATGGACAAGCCAAAGGGCCTCGGGCCAGAGACAGGCCCAGAGCAGACTCGCAGATGGGGGCCCAGTCCCAGACAGACAGACTGACATGCAGCAGGCACACTGAGACCTAGAGAGACCTCGAGGCGCTGACAGAGACGTGGAGATACAGAGGTGTTTGCAAATTCAGCCCCGGAGTAAGCAGATGGACAGACACCAAGAGAGTGACAAGGAAACTACTCTCAGGACAAGCACCCCAAGATTTTACAGATCCTAGAGCTAGAGGTGGATGTGAAAGAAACACATGGCCAGCCAGGCAGGAACACAGGGGACCCCAAGAGACCCAGAATCAGATAGATATAGCAGAGAAGAAACTCAGAGACTCAGAGGCCCTGAGAGACCAATAGGGTCACGGGGCAAACAGGGATACATACGGCTCACAGGAAGCCAGGCGAGGGCCTTGGAGAGCGAGGGGCCAAGCAGGGGCTGTTTGGCTGTCCTGTGGCCAGAGGCCCTGGGGAGTGGCCTTCCAGAGGCCTGGCCTGGCAGAGGCCTGACAGCGCCAAGGGATTGTACGATCTCCAAAGGCACAAGAGAGGAGCCTGACTGTGGAGGGGTTAATCCCTGGCCCGCATCCCACTACTCGGCTCTTTCTTGTCTGCACTCCCCCAACACCAGCTCCCTTTAACCAAAGCCCTGAGTATCCCCACCACCACCCCCCCCCACCCCCCAACTCCTGGTAACCGGACTCTGCTTCCGGCCTGAGATTAAGGGCCTGTCTGCTGAGATTCCCCAGGAAGGGGAGGGACACACTCTCTCCCTGGGGCCTCCCTGAAGCTCCGGACTGCCCACTCATAGCCTGGCATGCCCCCAAGATGTTGCTCAAGCACCCAACGTCTTGAGGTCCCTTCAAGAGGGGGCAGGAACCCTAGCCTGGGAACGCAGTGGAGGTGGGGTGCTCTGTGGGTGTGTGGGGGGTGTGGGTCTAGTGTGAAGAGCTGGGGCCCCAGGTGAGAGCGGTTAGAGACAGAAGAGCTGCTCCAAGATAGGATGCCCCCAGGGGAAGCCTGAAATACAGGAGAGCCCGGTGTGGCCTGGAGCTAAAGGGTAAGGCTTCCCAGCCTTGCAAGGTGTAGGAGGTAAGGAAGGGGAACCAGCCTGGAAGTGAGAAGCCAGAGCCCTTGCCCTTGATCAGTGTTGAGCCCACACTGATCAGCTGGTGCTGGGTGCTGGGGACCCGGAACTCCCGCAGCTGTCACGGGCAAGGGCTTCTACAGGTGCTTGTCACTCCCCTCCTGCCCTCCCTGGCTGTTAATCTGATGGTTCCGGCCATGCTATCTGAAGGACTGTCAGTCTGGGCCCAGAGCGGGAGGAGGTTCAGAGCAGGTGGGGGTGAGCAGAGCAGATGCCCAAGGAGTTCAGGGAGGCTGCATGTGGAACACGAGAAGGGGGTGAGGCTGCAGGGCTGTGTCTAGTGTCGCTGTGTGTTTGTGTGTGCGTGGATGTGCTTGCTCACACATGGGTGCTGTTCATCGTATGTGCACAGGCTGGCATGTTTCAAGCCTGCATCCGAAGAGCAAATGCACTGAGGGGCTCGAGAACTCGGATCCCAAGGTCACCTCGCTAGGAGTTCTTCGGAGGCAGAGGCTGAGCCTAATTTACCTCTGTGACCCCGAGTCCCTGGGGTCTGGCCTGTCCCAGTCTTCAGGGAATGGCGTATGGGTGTCTGGAGGGGAAGACTGTCCTTCCTAGGATGGGATCTTACAGAGAGGTTCTCTTTGGGCCCAGGGCTCTAGTGGAGACTGAGGTCTGGATTTGAAGGGCATTTTGTGGGGAACCAGTGGATGCCAGGGGAGGGAAGGGACCTGTGGGCAGCTTGGAGGAGGAGGAGAGGAGGCACTTTAGCACAGCCGGTACCTCTGCTCTGCTCTGGCCTCGGGGCAGAACCCCATGGCCTCCACACTGCCTCACACCTCACTGGAGACCTGGTCATCCTGACGGAAAGTCTTTTAGCTCCATTTTCTAAAGAGGAAGCCAGGGAGGTGAAGATACTTGAACAGACCACACAGCCAGTTGGAATCGGGGTTCTAAGCCAATTACACCATTTCCGTTGCCACAGGTCTCTCTGCCTGCAAACCTCCCTCTCCCTGGCCCATCTCCCCCGTCTTCTTTTCAGATCTCGCTCTCCTGGCCTAAGACTTTCTCATGGAGTCATGCTCTGGGTTTCTGACCTTGTGGTCCCTGTCCCACTCCATCTCTGCCTCTTTCAGAAACCCAGCCCAGCCCCCTCTCACTGTGCTCTCTCCTGTTCCTGTCCTGCCTCTTCTCCAGCATGCTGCCCTCCACAGCCTCTCAGGTTACGCCCAGCAGGGTGGAGGCAGACATCCTAGATCTCAGTGTCCTAATATGCTAGGTCTCTACCAACAGCCACCCCCTGTGACTGCCCCGTGGGCCGTTCAGCACCCTACCCTGGCACCATGCAGCATGAGCCCATTCAAGAGCCTTCCAGGTCCTGGGAGTGCTAAGCATCCACACATTGTAAGGAGAGATCACAGGTGATTGTTTAGATTCTGGGGTGAGGAATTGCCTGGTCCTGGCACTTCGTTAAGAAAATGTACTCAGTGCCTGTAGTGGCCATCCTCAACCATCACACAGTCTTCCAGGTGCCAAGGGGCACACAACAAGCAGGGTCAGGGCACAGGCTTTCTCAGGTTGGGACATGATTTGGAAGTAGAATGGCAAAATGAGAGTGGGCCTGAGAGTGGGATGCATGGACTCCAGGGGGCCCAGCATCACCTGGACAGATACTGGATAACCAGCCACAGACCTGGGAATCAGAATCTCCAGAGGCAGGTCTGAGGAATTCACATTGTAAAGCTTCCAGGCACAGTCATGGCAGGTGCTGTGT
Organism: Budorcas taxicolor; assembly: GCF_023091745.1. Taxonomy (NCBI): domain Eukaryota; kingdom Metazoa; phylum Chordata; class Mammalia; order Artiodactyla; family Bovidae; genus Budorcas; species Budorcas taxicolor. Next base: position 38,426,449 of record NC_068928.1, on the reverse strand, counting down.
GGCATCAGAGGAGCCAAGCTCCTTTTTGAGTCTGGATAGGAAATGGCTTGAAAAGAAGCCTTGAATACAGGCAGAACAGGGTGAAGAAAACCGCTGTCCAGGTTGGTGAGATACGGGGCAATTTACTTTTCTGTTTTCCAAACCTTTTCTGATGTGATCACATGCCTTTCATTTATTACGAGTGTTCTCCCTCAAAATGGGAAGGCAACACTCTTGTGGGAAGAGCACTGGATCAGGAGTCAAGAGATGGGGGTTCCAGCCCTGGCTCTGCCACAAGTGGGGTGTGGGAGTTTGGTAAGTTGTTCATTTTCCCACAGTTCCCATCCAGCCTTGTCTCATGACGTTTGATGTTTGCTGGAGACAGTGTCTCTCCCATCCTAGAGACATACCCTGTCCTTTGCTCCTGCCCCACCTAGACCAGCCTTCTGGATGATCAGTGGGTAGATCCACGAGAGAGGGGCTGGGATGAGCAGCGATGGAAGTGAGCAGACCCCAGGGGGCCCTGTATCCTGCTCCACCTCCCCCACCTCTCCAGTCCTGGGGCCTGGGAAGAGGATGAGGTGGCAAGGGGAGGAGGAGGTGTCACTGCCAGGGTTCTTCTTCTCACCCAAGCTGGCAGAGAGGCGGGACTGGCAGTGGTGACACCAGGGCTACTCAGCCCCCGCTTTTCACAGGCACTTTCTTTTTTGGGTGGAAGGAATTGGAGGGAGTGAGTGAGGAACCTGGGGTTGATGAGCCGGGCTATAAGACCCTCTAACAGTTTATCAGGTTACACAAAGACTGCCTTCTGCCACCCTCTTCCTCCAGGGACATGCCCCCAGGTCCACCTGATTCTGAGATTCATAATCCCTCCTGCCCCCAAAGCTGGGCAGGGGCTTAGGTTCTTCTGTTCAGGGGTAGGGGGATGGATCACTTCACCTGAGAATGAGCATGGAGAGGAGGAGAGGGAGAGACAGGGAGGAACAGGGCCCCACTTGGCCCTCCATAGCCAAGCACTTAGCGAGAATGTCTCCCAGAAGAGGTGTCAGCATCCCACAGCCTCGTGTCTCCTGGGGAAACCAGTCATTCAAGGAAGACTTACTAAAATCTTTCATGTTTCCCCAAAAGTAGCCAAGGGTCTCAAGATTACCCTCTCTTTCAAGCAATGCAGCCCACATGGAACAGCAGGCAGAAACTCCCCCCTTCTGTAAGGATGGAGAAGGTGGGTAATGGGCCAGGAGGAGGCCAGTTCCGGGATCTGGTGCTGCGGTGTGCTGGCCTCCGTGCTCAGAGGATGTGCTCAAGCTCTTTCCTCCCGCTCTCCCTGGGTCATGCCCGCCTCCTGGGGTCCCCAGCTTTGCTTTCACCTGCCAACCTGCCTCTTGGTTCAGCTCTAGTTGGGAGCAGAGAGTCCCCATGGGCCCCTGAGGGTGAAGCCCTGTTGAGTTGGGACAAGGATGCAGAGATGGGGCCAGCTCCCAGGGGAGAACTGAGGAGAGCTCGGGTGGAAGAGGAAAGAGAAGAGGTTAACCTTAAACATGATGACAATGTTAGGGAATTTTTCAAAACACTCTTACAAATGTAAATCTTTATATATTGACATGTAAAAAATTCCATTACACCTTGTTGAGTGAAAAATCATTACAAAGCGTGTATATATGTATGTATGGTATGTGTGTGTGTGTGTGTGTGTGTGTGTGTGTGTGTGTGTGTGCAAAAGACAGACCAAGAGGGGATGTGCAAGGAATGGTGTCTGGGGTCTTCAGCAAAATTGTAATCCTTTTTGCCTCTGGGGGATGGAATTTGGAGTGATATACACAGTCCTATTTTTACTTCTTTGTACTGCTTAAATTTTCTATATGGGTGTGTTTTATCTTTATTCACAGGAAAACTCCCAATGAAGATATTTTCAATCAGGGGAAAAACAATCATCACAAAAGGAATATAACTACATTAGTTAACAGAAAAGGAAAACAGAGAAAGACAAGCCCCCAGAGTCCTACCACCGAGGCAGCCCTTCAGAACTTGTGGTGGGTTTCCTTCCTGTCAGCCGGCTCTGGGTCTGTTCAAAGCTGCTTTTCCATCCAGGTATAATAATAGACTGTAAAGTGCCACCCAGGTGTCCCCTCTCGTGTAAGGCTCACAGGCCATCTGAAAAATGCATCAGTTTGTTTTCTCTAGCCTAGGGGACTTGAGGCTGACCTTCAGGCAAAGGAAGTGACTTGCCCAGGTCACATATACCTGAGTGATGGTCAGAGCCAGTCCTGGGACTCTGAGCACAGGTAGTCCAGTGCCGCTTCCAGCGCCCACGGCTGACACACCTGGGCGCAAACCCTCAGCTGCTGCTATGCAGTTCGCTTGAAGGAACTCTTCTTGCTGCCCACCAGATCCCACGTCTGCCCTAGGGCTGAAGGAACAGATGCATGGGACACAGCCCCCCTGGCCTCTGGCAAAGAGGAAGAGCGCAACACTTCACACAAAGCCACTCAGCACGGAGCCTGGGCACATAGCGAGCATCAGTGAACATCTGTCACATGACCATGGGCGAAGCAGCTCGGAGCCTGCGAGGAAGCCCATCTGGGTCATCACCAAAGGCTTCCCGTAGGAGGGGGCCTTTGCGTTGAAGCTTCAAGGATGGGTGGAATTTCCACAAGGGTCCAGAGGAGAGAAACAGTCTGGCGTTTCACGTGGAGGGGTTGACTCTCCCATAAAGCATAAAGTCTTTGAGCGTGAACTACAAGGCGCACCGGAGACTCGTTGCTCTGCACGATGGGGGCCCTACAGTCCTCACCAACCGTGTAGAATTTGCCGAGTTATTAGCCAAGAGGGGCGGGGTGAGGCGGGGCGGGGCCGAGGTGGCGGGGTGGGGAGGTGGTGGCCGAGAGAGCTTCATAAAGCCACAGCAAAGGCGCCGCGACGCTAGTGACAGCGACCCGCTGGAGAGGGAGCCCGGGAGCTGCCGCGCGCCCGCCAAACGCGGGCGCAGGACCCAGGCGTCCGAGCCCGGGCTCCGGTGGGGCCCCGCCCCTCCCCCAGCCCCAGGGCCCCCGCCCCGCCCCCACCCACTTCTGCCCAGCCGACCCCCGCGCCCGCCCCCGCGCGGAGAGGGGCCGGTCCTCGACGGCCCGCGGGAACGTGCCAGCCCGCCCCGGATGGGCATCGTGGAGCTAGGCTGCGGAGACATGCTAACGGGCACCGAGCCGATGCCGGCGAGCGACGAGGGCCGGGCGCCAGGCGCCGACCCGCAGAACCGCTATTTCTACCCGGAGGCGGGCGCGCAGGACGCGACCGACCGTCGCGGGGGTGCCAGCCTGGGGGCGCCCTACGCCGGGGGCGCCCTGGTGCCCGCCCCGCCAGGCCGCTTCCTCGGAGCCTACGCCTACCCGCCCCGGCCCCAGGCCGCCCCCGGCTTCCCCGGGGCGACCGAGCCCTTCCCGCCGACGCCGGGCGCCGAGGGCTACCAGCTCGGGGACGCCTACTCGGCTCCGGACCCGCGCGCCGCACTCTACCCGGGGCCGCGCGAGGATTATGCACTGCCGGCGGGGCTGGAGGTGTCCGGGAAGCTGAGAGTTGCGCTCAACAACCACCTGTTGTGGTCCAAGTTCAATCAGCACCAGACGGAGATGATCATCACCAAGCAGGGACGGTGAGTGAGCCGCGCGCCGGAGCGCCGAGCGACGGGAGCCCCTTCGTCCTGCCCGCCCTGACCTAGACGCGCTTCTGCTTTCCTGTCGAGAGCTTGCTAGTGTCTCCGTGTCCCTCGCAGCTTTGGCTCAGGCCTTGAGGGGAAGGAGGGAGTTGAGGTGGGGACGGACAGTCTGGGGGTTGTTTACTCTCGGGACATTGCACCGACAGGCGCAACCCGAAACCCGTGAGTGACGGAGGAGAGAGACACAGGGAGCCATGGTTTGGTTTAGGGCGAGGGTGCCTATGGTTTCCCCAGGCACTAGTGTGCCGCTCTCTGCCTGAGCGGGGGACACCCAGGGCGCAGGGGGAGTGTGTGATGTGGGTCTGACAGAGCAGAACACCTCTTCGCCCCTATGTGCTGGGAAACCGAGGGGAGGGCCGAGTCTTGCAGTGGAGCGGGCAGCAAACCAGCCCTCATCTCAGGGGCCCTCTGTGCCCACCTCTCCCAGCGCCCTGGCTGCTGTTGTATACAGGTCAGCTCTAGGGGAGGGAGACGTGTAAAACTGGGATTTGGTGACACAGAGATATAGTCGCCAAGTTTCCTTTCCGGTAGTACTTTGAGATCATGTGTCTGGTGTGTGCGTCGTGGGGGGAGGGAGATGATACAGTGGGAGAGGGCACAGATTCCTTCCCCACACGGTCCTTGCCTGAGGGCACAGATGTCAATGGGCCTGAGCAGGTGAAGCGACCTCAAGGGTTCCAGCTGGCAGCCAGTCCCACTCTCTGTACCCTTCAAGGCCTGTCCCCGAAAGCCTGCCCCACCCTGATCCAGACATTCAGTCCACCCTGGGGAACCCCTGGTTCCGTGGCTCAGGCTCCCCTGAGCCCAGTGCGTGCAGGGTAGGGTTTGGGGCTAAGGGTGCTGCTTCCGGAGAGAGTCTCCTACGTGGGGAAAGAAAGAGAAACTTGCAGCTTGTGTGTTATTTGTGTAGCAAACTCCACTGAGTGGGCCCTGACTGTGTCTGGTGGGTGAGAGTGTGCACCCACCCTTCCCAGGGGGGTTCTGTGTGGGCAGAGAACTACTGAGGGCCTCTGTGTGGAGCGACTGTGTCATCAGTGGACCCAAGAGGTGTTGAAGAGCAGATAGGAAGTGTGGGGCTCGGGAAGGGAGAGGGGAGAGGCCATGCTGGGCCAGAGGGTTGACATTCATTCAAGCAGCACCCTTGGCCCCAAACCCTACCCTGTATGCACTGGGCTCAGTAGAGCCTGAGCCGTGGAACTAGATCCCTCAGGGTAGACTGAATATCTGGGCATTGCTGGAACATTTTTCCGTCCTGATGAATGATTTCTGTGGGATGGCTTGGAAGTGAGGGACCTGTCCACCGATCACAGTTGGCTTCAAGTTGCTGAACTGTTCTTTCTCGGGGATGAACCCAGGAAAGACGGCATTTTCTTTTATGGCCTGGCCTTCATCTTCTAGGCCATCTGATAATTCCTCTCTGCTCCCCCAACCCTAGCCCCCTTCTGGGTGCACCTAGGCACAGCCCAGGCTTCTAAGCTGTCATGTCTAAATTGGAGGGAACCCAGAAGGTCCTGTTCCGTCTTCTTCCTGGATATACAGGGACCTAGAGACAGTAAGAGGCTTTTCTGAGGTCACATAGCACATCCATCGCTGGCAGAACTGGCACCAGCTCCCAGATGGTATGTGCCTGGGTTTCTTTCTCTGCTCCCCCAAGACCAGGGGTAAAAACAGCCACCAACACTGTCCGAAGGCCTTGATGCATTCATGGTGCTTTCACTTCCATTATTTCACTGCACTGGGTAGGCCAAGCAGCCTCCCCGTTTGCAGCTGAGGGCGCTGAGGCGCAGGGGGCTGATGGCTTTCACTCGGTCACACGGCAGACCCGAACTCAAGCCTCCACTCCGTTGAAGCAGGAAGCCTTTCCTCCCCGGGGCGGCCTGCTGGGGTCTCCCCACAGACCTGTGGCCAGGCCCCTGACCCTCCAGTCTTGAGGGCTGGGGTAGACAGAGCTTCAGCAGAACTTCAGGGATGGGATCTGGGGGTGCAGGACTGGCTGTGGGTCTTAGGGTGCAGTGCAGTACATATTGCTGTGCTGGTTGTCTCCTTTACAACCTCCCTTTTCCTTTACATTCCTGCTGAATAATCCTCTGTTGACAGTTGTGTTGTCTCTCTTTTATTTTTTTTTTTATTTTACTTTTTTATCTTTTGGCTGTCCTGCACTCATGTGCAGCATGTGGGATCTTAGTTCCCTAACTAGGGATTGAACCTGAGCCCCCTGCCTAGGCAGCTTGGAGTCTTAACTACTGACTCACCAGGGAAGTCCCTTGTTGTCTCTCTTTTATTTAAACCCACACACTTAATTTCCTTTATTATGAAAAATTCCAATATATACAAAAGTGAAGAGAAACGTGTAACAGATCTCCATCTACCCATTACCTAGCTGTCGATACTAGTCCAACCCTATGTCTACTTTTCCTTTCTCTGTTAACGTCCATACCTCGGGTCTGAAACTATGTTAGTGATAGCGTAATTAGTAAGTAAATCCTAGACACTATCACTTCATCCTTAAGTAGTTATCTGTGCACCTCTAAAAATGTTTTTTTTTTAAATAAACGCAATACCATTAGCAAACCTGAAAAGAAATTCTTAAATATCTTCAAATTTCCCTGATCGTTTTGTATGCTTGTGCGCACTCCAGTTTTGCAGTCCTCACGCTTTCAATCCATCCTGACGGACTGCTTCGGACACTTCGTGGGTTGGAGCTGTTGGAAGGTGACAGTGGCCTCTCACCATTTCCCTTGAGGCCTCCTCTTGGATCAGGCCTCAGGGGCCCCAGGGTGCGGTGGAGGAGACAGAGGACACACGGTCCCCAGTTCGGCACCCGGGTCTGTGAACTTAGGCTCCAGTGATCTGGGAAGTCGGCAGCCATTTCCTTCTGCTACTGGCTTCTGAAAAGCAAGACGGGCTCAGTGAACAGCTCCCTTTCTGTCCTCCTGCCCTGGTAGACTGGCTTGTCCCTCTATGGTTTCCAGTGATCCGTCAGTCACCACCACATCACCCACGACTTTCTTCCTTTTTGAAAAATCCTTCCAGCAGGCCCACCCACAGCCCCGTAGCCTTTCGCCTTGGGGCTGACTCACTCCCTCCCAGATTCTTCCTCTCCTACCCACCCTAGAGCCACCCCGCAATGTGGACAGGACACACAGTCATGCTCTCCTCCAGAGCAGGAATGGGATGGGGAGAGGGCCGGGGGGAGGTGGTTCTGGAGTCCAGAGACTGATCCAGGCAGCTCAGATGGGACTGGGAGGGGAAACAGATGATAGGAAGATGGACCGGCCAACTGGAGGGTTTGGAGTTCGAGTTTGTGTGTTCCTGGTCTGATAAGCGCACTCATGTTGCCCAGCCTCGTGTTGTTTCTGGGAGGCAGGCTGTCTGATAGTCAATGGTAGACATTCTCAGCAGAGGAAGAGCGAGGCGGCTGTCTCTGTGTGTGGGTGTGTGGGTGTGCAGTAATTGCTGGCAATCCCCATTTTTCTGGGTGTGATTAATTGATTATTATAATTAAGATAACTCTGTTGTTAAACAGCTCTATTTGCATTTGTGTATGTTTGTGCGAGGTTAGGGCTTGGTAAAACAATTTCAGTCCCGCATTATCCTCGATCGCAGGCCTCAGCCCTTTTGGTTTTCTCCTCTCTATATTCCAACTCCAAGAACTTTTTAGATCTTGAAAAAATATTTTTAGCTTTAAGCCTGCTTTAATTTGGGCTGATGGGCTTCATTTCTCGTGGGATGGGTGAAAATGGCTTTGGTTTTTCTCTTCCCCTGTTTGCTGGTGGCCGTCTGATTTCTATTTAGTGGATCCGAGGTTAGTGGGAGGAGGCACTCCCTTGATGCTCAGGTGCGTTTTTCATTTGGATCCGTAAAAACATTGCCGGAACATGCTCCTCAGACTTCCCTGGCAGCCCAGTAGTTAAGACTCCAAACTTCCACTTCAGGGATCATGGGGGTTTGATCCCTGGTTGGGGAAAATCCCACACTCCCGGTAGAACATGGCCGAAAACAAACAAAAAAAACCCCTCCTCAAAAGTGGTTTCAATTTACACCCCCACAGATAGTGGAGGAAAGGACCAATTATCCTGCAGGCTCAATAGCAATTAGGTATTATCAATTTTGAAACATTTTGGGAACATGCCTGATAAAGTGTTAGTCATTCAGTCATGTCCAACTCTTTGCAACCCCGTGAACTGTAGCCCACCAGGCTCCTCTGTTTATGGGATTTTCCAGGCAAGAATACTGGAGTTGGTTGCCGTTTCCTAACCCAGCTCTCTTACATTGCAGGCAGATTCTTTACCGTCTGAGCCACCAGGGAAGCCCAGACTGATAAAAACCATCTCCTTTAAATTTGTGCCTAATAACTGCGAATTGGAGCATTGTCGGAAGTGTTCAGGATGGGGAAGGGGTACAATGACTCGGCAAATCATTTCAAGGTGCATGGTCCTTAAGGAGTGGTGAGCTCTCTTTTCTAGGGGCTCAGATTGGCATCAGACTCCCTTTTCCTTCCCAGCAAAGCGTCATGTAAATCAAGGGCTATTTCGGAATCCCAGCTGACGGTGAGTCTAGATCTTTCGAGTGAAGCTGAGACCTCCCTTGTCCTCTCCCTCTCCCCTGCCCTGCCCCAGTCTCCTTGTGTCTCCTGCTTGTCCCTCTACTAGTAAGAAGCAGGAGGGGACGGTGGGGATTATAGCACGTGCCCTGCCATCAGGAGACTCCAGCTCTGTGCTTCCACCAAGAAGCCATCACCAAACTTCTCTGAGCCTCATTTTCTTCAGATATAAAATTGGAAAAAAACATTTTGTACCTCAAAGGACTTTTTCAGTGAACTGGCTGCTGCATGAGTAGACGTACAATGAATAAGTTCCCTTCTCTCTCTTTCTTACTACGTGTCTGGATAGGAACTGGGTACAATATAGGAAGCATGAATGACCTGACCACTGTTGCAAAATGAGTTAGTGGTAGCAATGGTTTGAAAATATTCTCTCACTCTCGATTGCTCAAAGCCTCATCCCTAACTTTGATTTCTCCAGTTGACTGGCACGCTAAGCTCCTGGGACCCAAGGCCTCAAACCAGAACTCTGGACTCTTGCTTGGGGTTCTTTAGCCAGGCCAGAGAGTTTTGATCACTCTGGGCCTGGGAGAAGGTGGGAAGAGGGTGGGAGAGGGGAGACGGTGAGCTGAGTTGCACATCTTTCAAACTTCTTAACGGCTCTGAGAGGAAAAATGGACAGGAATTGTTATCTCCATTTATAGGTGAAGAAAGTGAGGTTTGGTTTAGGAATTAACTTATCCAAGGCCGTAGGGCCAGTAAGTCTCTTTTTCTCAGCCCAGGAGAGTCTGGGGAAGGCAGGAAGGTGACAGTACTCTCCCCGGAGATCTTTCCAAGGTTATTAGGGATGTTGCTCTAGGACCCTCTGGGGACTCGTGTGTGTGTGTGTGTGCGCGCACACACGTGCATGCTCAGTTGTGTCCAGTTCTTGGCAATCCCGTGGACTGTAGACTGGGATCCACCTGAAAGTGTTCCCTGACCCCTGGAACTCTCAATCCCCCAGGTTTCCTGACTCATGGACCAGCGCCTTTCTTCCCGCCCTGCAGGGCTTCTTGTAGGAGGAGGAGAGAAGTGTGTGGGAACGAAAAGCAATTCTGATGAGGGTTTGATTCTGCCGTCTTAAAAAGTGTGCTCTTCCTGCTTGAGTTAGAAGAGACAGGCTAAGCCGGAAAGGCGGTGGTGATGGTAGAGGTGCTGGTTGTAGTGATGGTGGTGATGGGAGTTGTGGTCATTGAGGTGTTCCTTGTAGTGATGCTGGTGATGGTGGAGGTGTTGGTTGTAATAATGATGATGTTGATAGTGGAGATATTGGTTGTAATGATGGTGGTGGTGGTGGAGGTGCTGGTTGTACTGATGTGGTGTTGGGGTGGGGGAGTGATAGTGGAGGTAATGATCATAGTGGTGGTAGTGATGGTGATGCTGCAGGTGCTGGTTGTAGTGATGGTGGTGATGGGGTGGTGATGCTGGAGGTGATGGAGATGGTTGTGGTATGGCAGTGCTTAGTCCTCTGAATCTGTTACTCAGCACAATAGCACAGCGTCCCAAATCCAACTTCCTCCACTTTTCCTGGGAACCAGGACTTTGATCACGAGAACTGTGCCCAATAGATTCCCTCGTCCAGGTGGATGGAAAGCTCCGGCTAGGACTTCAGCTACTTGTCTGAAGACCCAGGCCTGGAGCAGGTAGCACTGCAGACGTCAGGCCCAGGAGGATGGGGCAGGGAAAGCCTGCAGATGACCGCTCTGGGGCTAGGTGTGTGTTAGCACCGTGAGAGCCGCAGCGAGAGGATGGATGACAGACTGAGGCCAGACCAGATGAAGACCTACTAGGAACAGCCTGTGTTGGGGCTGGCTTGTGGCATTGCTCCCCTCCAGGGAGCAAACTAAGGCTAGAGACGGGTGTACAGCTAATGTTAGCAACTGACACTCAAAAAGAAAAAAAATTTTTTAAGCCCTGCTTCATAGTGTTTGCTGATTTCCCTTGCAAGCTGCCCACATGTTATCACTGAACTTGGAGTTGGGAAGAGACGTGAGGCAGCAAATATTATCTAGTATATCTCCACCATACCGATAAACAATCTCGAGAGCAGAGATAATAGTAAAGTGTAGTAAAAAATATCGAGAAGTGATTTTTTTGAGTATTTATTACCTTGACTTGTAATATATTTCATGGTAGTTTCTATGATTTAATTTTTATTGCTATTTATTTTTGGTTGTGCTGGGTCTTCACTGCTGCACAGGCTTTCCTCTAGTTGCCACAAGCGGGGACTACTCTTATTTCGGTAAGCAGCTTCTCATTGCAACGACTTCCCTTGTTGTGGAGCACAGGCTCTAGAGCTCGAAGGACTTAGTAGTTGTGGCTCGTGGGCTTAGTTGCCCTACGGTATGTGGAATCTTCCCCGGCCAGGGATCGAACCATGTCCCCTGCACTGGCAGGTGGATTCTTAACCCCTGGACCACCAGGGAAGACCTGATTTAATTTTTAATTGTTGCTGTCGAACAACTGGCTGGCAGACTTCCTGGACTTCCCCAGCTGGCTCTGGTGAGGATGAGAGCTGGCTCCAGCACACCACTGATGGGTGGCCTTTGCCCAGGAAACGGCTGTCCGGGGGACTGCGGGCTGATGATATTGGTGGGTTTCTCTGTTCTCCCCAGACGGATGTTCCCATTCCTGTCATTTACTGTGGCTGGGCTGGAGCCCACCAGCCATTACCGGATGTTTGTGGATGTGGTCTTGGTGGACCAGCACCACTGGCGGTATCAGAGCGGCAAGTGGGTGCAATGTGGAAAGGCCGAGGGCAGCATGCCAGGTATGTGCCTCCTTGGGAACCGGGGGCATGATTTTCTCTAAGACTGTGCGCCCCCTGGTGGAGCCAAGAGGAACCCCCCCCAACCCCCTGCCTCTGACTGCTAGGATTTAGTTCTCTAGTTCCACCCCGCCCCATCCACTCCATCCCACCACCCCCCTTCCCCTCCCACTTCTCACTTTAATTCTGTGCTCTGTCCTGTCTTCAGCTCGGTCCTCTGCCCACACCTCCCCCATCCTGCCCCGGCTGTCCTCCCCCTCCATCCTTCTTGCTGTGCCCCTCGGAACAGGCAAAGGAAGCCCCATATGACCAGGGACCTGGTCCCAGGAGCTGCATGCCAAAAAGATATAACTGTCCACAGGGAACCGCCTGTACGTCCATCCAGATTCCCCCAACACCGGAGCCCACTGGATGCGCCAGGAGGTGTCGTTCGGGAAACTAAAGCTCACGAACAACAAGGGGGCTTCCAACAATGTGACCCAGGTGGGACACCTCCCCTCAGGAAAGCCCCCCACCTCTCCCTGTCCCTGAGGCCACAGTGGGTCCTGCAGGCTGATTCTGTTCTATAAGAGTGACCTCTCTCCCTCTCTGACTCTGGTTCTTTCCCACCCACCTTGAGAGGAAGCTGAATCTCAAGGCAGACGGGGGTCACATTCAGGCCAACGTGGGCCAGCCCAGCCTGGGTGTTTCTTCACCGAATCCCAGCTGCAATTGCTAGTATTGGGTATGGAGTCGATACTGGTGGTCCTAGGGAGAGGGTGCAGAGTTTCTTTGAGTTGAGCAAACCTATTAAAGATGCCCTTATTCCCTGAGAAGCCCTGTTTGTGCTAATACTTTGGTCACAGTGGCCATCTGGAGATAGGAAAGGGGCAAGAGAATAGCACTGGTGCCCTGAGGAGGTTCAGGACTGAGGTTGGAGGCTTGGGAGAAGTTACATGTTGGCAGGGCAGAACAAGGGTCACAATGACTTCAGGGTCCTTTGTAGCTTGGCCATAGGGTGGACCATAGGTGGGGTGGGGAGGGGAGGGTTCCTTTGCACTCCCTCCTCCCATGCTCACAGTCATCTCACCCGCCTCAGATGATTGTGCTTCAGTCCCTCCATAAATACCAGCCCCGGCTGCACATTGTCGAAGTCAACGATGGAGATCCAGAGGCGCCCTGCAACACGCACGTCTTCACTTTCCAAGAAACCCAGTTCATTGCCGTGACCGCCTACCAGAACGCCGAGGTGAGGGCTGCCTGCGCGAGGGTAGGCTGAGCCTGGGCAGGTTGGGTGGGAAGAAGGGAAGAGCAGGGCCCCTTGACTTCTTGCGAGTGAATTTGGAAGTTCCTCAGCCTCAGACTCAGCACTCAGATGACTGTTTCCCTTCTCTCTAGATTACTCAGCTGAAAATTGATAATAACCCTTTTGCCAAAGGATTCCGGGAGAACTTTGAGTCGTAAGTGCCCCTGGGTTCAACTCATGTTGGCAGAGGCCTTCCTTGTCTGTCTGGGACTGGAACTCCAGACAAGTGCTCAACCCTCTCTGCCTCTGCGGTGGGGAAGTGTGCAGTGGGTGCAAAAGGGCAGTGGGCAGGTCAGGAAGGAGGTATGGGGAGGGTCGTGCAGCAGGCAGGCTCCTAACTGACCAGTTCTATTCGTGACCCCCTGTCTTTTGCCCCCTGTTTGTTTTTTTTAAAGCATGTATGCATCCGTTGACACCAGCGTCCCCTCCCCGCCTGGACCCAACTGTCAACTGCTCGGAGGAGACCACTATTCCCCTCTCATCCCCAACCAGTATCCCGTCGCCAGCCGTTTCTACCCCGACCTTCCTGGCCAGGCCAAGGATGTGGTTCCCCAGACTTACTGGCTGGGAGCCCCCCGGGACCACAGCTACGAGGCCGAGTTTCGCGCTGTCAGCATGAAGCCTGCATTCCTGCCCTCCGCGCCCGGGCCCACCATGTCCTACTACCGAAGCCAGGAAGCCCTGGCGTCTGGAGCAGGCTGGCCTGTGGGCTCCCAGTACCCTCCCAAGGTGGGCCCAACCAACTGGTTCCACTCCATGCGAACTCTGCCCATGGAACCTGGCCCTGGAGCCTCAGAGGGGCGGGGGCCAGAGGAGCAGGGCTCCCCCTCCCTGTGGACTGACATTGCCCCACTCCGGCCGGAGTCCAGCAACTCAGGACTGGGCGAAGGAGACTCTAAGAGGAGGCGTGTGTCCCCCTATCCTTCCAGCGGTGACAGCTCCTCTCCTGCGGGGGCCCCTTCTCCTTTCAATAAGGAAACTGAAGGCCAGTTTTATAACTGTTTTTCCAATTGAGCAGATGACGTGAGACGAAAAGGAAGAGCGTCGTTAGGTTGGTGACGCCAACCACACCACAAACTCAGGACTGAGCCGTCCCCAGCTGCTTCTGTCCTGTCTCCTTTTGTAGTTGGTTGAGGAAGAGGGGGGCCAAGAAGGATTCTGAGGTTCACCTGCTGTCTCCTGGCCCACCGGGAAACCTGTGAGGACTGTCCTATGCCCCAACTACAGTCATATACCTGGTGCTGCTTCTGGCTGTGGGTTCCCAGCTGGAGAACATAAACTGGACCATGGAAGGTGTGGGACACAAAAGAGCTTCCTCTCTTCTGCAGGTTGGGGTTGGGCTTGGGGGTGGGGGTGTCAGGGTCAGGGGGGATGGCCCAGCTGGAGACTCAGATCTCTTCCTCTGTAGAGTAACTGTCAGCATTTTCATTTCTGTGTGTGTTAATCCCTGATATGGAAATAAAGACATGTGGATTTTGTAAGTCAGCCAGCCAGGGTCAGGGAGAGGACCCGAGTGACTTTGAACAACTGGCCTGGGCCCCACCCTCTTAGACACAGTGGAGTCCTGAGGAAGGGGCTGGCAAGGGCGGGGGATTGTGCATGACTCAAGAAGCAAAGTCTTGAGATTTCCCAAGTGGCTCGGTGGTGAAGAATCTGCCTGACAGTGCAGAAGACACAGGGTTTAATCCCTGACCCGGGAAGATCTCACATGCCGTGGGGCAACTAAGCCCGTGCCCCGCAACCATTGAGCCTGTGTCCTGGAGCCCGGGAGCTGAACCTGCTGAGCCCACGTGCTGCAGCTGCTGAACCCAGCGAGCCTAGAGCCTGCGCTCTGAAACAAAAGACGCCGCCTCAATGAGAAACCTACATCCCACAGCTAGAGAGTAGCCCCGCAAGTAGGGAAATGCTCCGCACAGCACTGAAGACCCAGCACAGCCAAAAATAAATAAATAAAATAATTTTTTCATTTTAAAAAAGAGCACTGACTTGCCAAGGGGACAGGGGATGGTGTGTAAGGATACATTTTTCTTTTTTGGGAAACAGGGGAGGCTATTTATTGTACAGAGAGTGGTGTCCAGATATATTACTTTTGTCTTCATCACTTTCTGGAAATAAACACAAAACTGTCAAGCGTGTCCTGCTTTGATACCTGGGTGGGGGACACAGGCGGGGACTCTACTGGGAACTGCAGCTGTACCCAAACTATTCTCTCTGCTCTAGAACAGAACTTGAAGTTCCGAAGACCCTCCTAGAAACTAGAGGTGATTTCACTCGGGATAAACTGAATTAGAGCAATTCTGCATGTCCTGCCTTGGTGCTCAGGTTGATGGCTGATGCCACCTCTTAAGGTATCTTGGGATACCCTGACTGTAGAGCTGGATGTGAGGGGAAGACCAGAGGGTGGGGGCTCTGCAGAAAAAGATGACACTTGATTTTTCTGTGCATTTCTGGCAGCTTGGGATCTCCATCTTCATCTTGGGGTTGTTCAAAGATTAAGGAGTAAACGTAAATAGGACCACATGAAATTGCTGTTTTCAAAGGTCAAGAACAGCCAAATACTGGCAGTTTCATTTTATCCAACCTAGTATATGTAATGAGTTAAAACAGTGCCAGAAAAACAGTAAGCCCTCAAGGTGTAAACTATTATCATTGTCAATATTATCATCCTCTAGCTGTTTCTCTCTCTCCTTGCAAACATACTGAATTGTGGTTGTAAAATGATACATGCTTCTTTTAAAGAATTAAAGCATTGTGGAAAAGTATGAAGACAACAATAAATTATCTTAACTCTTACTGCCCATGAATAATTATCACTAACAATAGATGGATTAGATAGACAGAAGTATATTTATGATATTGGAATCATACTGAAAATGCTTTTTTTTCTTAATGAAAACTATCAAATTTTCATTAACAGAAGCTAATGATAATAACAACCCACCAAGCAAACCATCAAGACCCCCCCCCCAAACTCTCAAATGAGTGAAGAGAATTGCTGAACTCAAAATAAGTCTTCCTTCAAGATGAGAAATATTTCTTGAAAGAGCATGCAAAGGTTAAAAAAGGAGCTATGGGAAATAGTAAAAGGTCAGAGTTACTATGTTTGCCTCACCCCAGTCCAGAGTATACCATTCTAATGTGGGAACAATGTTACAGGCTTTGGGGTGGTGTTCCAGTTCTGTTCAGAGCCTGGAAAATTTTGCTTGTTTCATAGTTCACATGAACTCTTTTACTGGTCTCAGCCCAGAGGTAATTTTCATTACCATCTAGTCAGAAGAAGGAAAAGATAAGGAGACAGTCATATCCTTGGTTCCATCTTCTTTGGATTTGGAAGTTCATCTTTTTAAAATGACATGAGGAAGTCAGCCATAGTGCACTCTGGGAATACAGATTAATTCTTCACTTGCCCTACCCCTTGCCTCTCACTCTTTGGAGTTAATGATATTAAGTTGAGCTTAGTTCTTTTTGGGGGGAACTCTGGTGGGTAGTTACAATAGTTCTCTCCCTCACTATTTTTAAATGGTTTTGGTTTACTTGATTATATAAAGTGAAAGGAGTTGTGATCAAGTCATACTCTTTTGTCTTCTTCTGGAAGTCTGGTTACAGATGTTTTGATGCTTTGTTATTTGACTCACAAAAGTTCATTACCAGTATTTCTTCACTGTTAGATGAACCTTCCCAAATATTATATATTTTCCAAAATATATTTGTTTATTTTACTGAATGTATATGAATTCACATACGCAGAGTTGTTAGTCAATGTAATGCATTTTACCTTATCAGTCTGACTACCCTGGTGATCCAGTGGTTAGGACTCCACACTTCCAGTGCAGGGGGCTTGGGTTCAATCCCTGGTTGGGGAACTAAGACCCCCACATGCCATGCACGATATATGAGAGCTGGACGTGACTGAGGACACACATGCACACGTATATACGGTGGTGGGAGTTAGGCCCTAAGTCGTGTCCAGCTTCTTGCAACCCCAAGGACTGTGGCCCAGCAGGCTCCTCTGTCCATGGGGTTTCCCAGGCAAGAGTACTGGAGGAGGTCGCCATTTCCTTCTGCAGGGGATGGCAGATTCTGTACCACAGCACCACATGGGAAGCCCTAGGTATGTTGTTGTTGAGTCACTAAGTTGTGTTCGACTCTTTGTGACCCCATGACCTGCAGCACACCAGGCTTCCCTGTCCTTCATTATCTCCCGGAGTTTCCTCAAATTCATGCCCATTGACTCAGTGATGCTATCTAACCATCTCATCCTCTGCAGCCCTCTTCTCCTTTGGCCATCAGTCTTTCCCAGGATCGAGGTCTTTTCCAATGAGTCAGCTCTTCGCATCAGATGGCCAAAGTATTGGAGCTTCAGCTTCAGCATCAGTCCTTCCAATGAATATTCAGCACTGATTTCCTAAGATTGACTGATTTGATTTCCTTGCAGTCCAAGGGACTCTCAAGAGTCTTTTACAGCACCACAGTTCAAAAGCATCAATTCTTTGGTGCTCAGCTTTCTCTGTGGTCCAACTCTCAAATCTGTACGTGACTCCTGGAAAAACCATAGCTTTGACCATATGGACCTTTGTCAGTAAAGTGATATCTTTGTGAATATACTCTAGGTATGTCATAGCTTTCCTTCCAAGGAAATCTTTTAATTTCATGGCTGCAGTCACCATCTGCAGTGATTTTGAAGTTCAATAAAACAAAATCTGTCACTGCTTCCACTTTTTCCCCTTCTATTTGCATGAAGTGGTAGGATCAGATGCCATGATAACCAGCTTTTTCATTCTCCTCTTTCATCCTCATCAAGAGGCTCTTCAGTTTATCTTCACTTTCTGCCATTAGAGTGATATCATCTGTATACCTGAGGTTGTTGATATTTCTCCTAGCAATCTTTATTCCAGCCTGTGATTCATCCAGCCCAGCATTTCACATGATATGTGTGTGTATATATATATTTATATATATATATATGTATGTATGTATAGATGCATGCTAAGTCGCTTCAGTCGTGTTCAACTCTGTGCGACCCTATGAACTGTAGCCCACCAGGCTTCTTTGTCCATGGGATTCTCCAGGCAAAAATCCTGGAATGGATTGCCATGCCCTCTTTGAGGGGATCTTCCCAACCCAGGGATGGAACCCGCGTCTCCTGCTTTGACAGGCAGGTTCTTTACCACTGAGCCACCAGGAAAGCCTACAAAATCAAATTTTAGGACTCAAATATTTTCTATTGATTTATAAATATAATGATCACATTAACTCACCACACAACTTAAGGACTAAACATTAATAACACAGCTAGCTATATATTACCGCATCCTGTCTCCTGTCTTTTCCTTATGGATAGCCAGAACCTTGAATTTTGGGCTTCCCTGGTGGCTCAGTGGTAAAGAATCTGCCTGCAAGGCAGGAGACCAGGGTTCGATCCCTGGGTTGGGAAGGTCCCATGGAGGAGAGCATGGAAACCCATTCTAGTGCTCTTGGCTGGAGAATTCCGTGGACAGAGGGGCCTGGAGGGCTACAGTCCATAGGGTTGCACAGTGTTGGACACAGCTGAAGCGACTAAGCAGCTAGCAGCAACCTTGAATTTAATGATCATCCTTTTCTTGCTTTTTAAAATTAACACTTTATATATCTAATTATTATGTTATTTAGTTTTTTGTTGTTTTGAACTTTATAATATATAGTATATATCTTTATATTATCTTTTTATGCAAGAACATGGAATATTTCTTTCTTCCTTTATTTATTAAAAATTTTTTTGGCCACGCTACGGGACAAGTGGGATCTTAGTTCCTCAACCAGGGATCAAACCCTTGCCTTCTCCAGTGGAAGTGCAAAGTCTTAGCCAGTGGACTGCCAGAAAAGTCCCTCTTTGTTTATTTAGGTCATCATTAAGATCTCTCTCTCAGTAAAGCTTTATGATTTCTAAGTATAGATTTGAATATCTTTTATTAGTCTTAGGTATTAAGTTTTTTTCTCTGTAAAAAGCATCTTTTAAAAATATTTCCTAATTGTTACTGGTGTGTAGAATTGTAATTAATTTTTGTGTGCTGATGATAAGATCCAGCCATCTTGCTAAGCTCATTATTTTTTAGTGGTTTGCCATAAATTCATTACTTTCTCTATGGGCAACCTGGTTATTTCAAGTAATGAGAACGTTATTCCCTCCTTTTGAATCATTATCCTGCTAATTTTTTCTTCTAATCCTATCGTACCGGCCAGAACTACAACTGCTAGTACCTTGCCTTCAATAGAATGACTTCCCCCTATTTACTTCACTTTTCCCCTTAATGCTGGTTTGGTATTTCTCTAACCTAGTTCTCTCATTTTAATGGTATCTCTAGACATTTTAGATGCACGTTTAATCTAACAATTTAATGTTGAATGATATTCCGCCCTCCATTCTGGTCAATAAAACAATTTCAGATCACTTTGTTGTTGTTCAGTCTAAGCCATGTCTGACTCTTTGTGAAAGTCGCTCAGTCGTGTCTGACTCTTTGTGACCCAATGGACTGTAGCCTGCAAGCCTCCTCTTTCCATGGAATTCTCCAGGCAAGAGTACTGGAGTAGGTAGCTGTTGCCTTCACCATGGAATCTTCCCAACCCAGGGATTGAACCCAGGTCTCCTGCATTGCAGACGGATTCTTCACTGTCTGAGCCATCAAGAAAGCTCTAACAATACTGGCGTGGGTAGCCTCTCTTCTCCAGGGGATCTCCCCAACCCAGGAATCAAACCAGGGTCTCCTGCATTGCAGGCAGAATCTTTACCAACTGAGCTACTAGGGAAGCCCGACTCTTCGCCACCCCATAAACTCCAGCACACCAAGCTTCCCTGTCCTTAACTATTTTCCGGAATTTGCTCAAACTCATGTTTAGGTCACTTCAGCTCCTCTCTTACCCCTCTGATTCACTATTGCCTTTGCCCCCCAACTTACTGATTTTGACCTTTCAGTTGTGTAGGTTTTCATTCCCCACAGATTAGACTCCTGTATTATTTTACCAAGACAGTACTTGTTTGGGCTTACTTTTATGCTACTATTCATTTTGTTCATTTTTCCTTTTAGCATTTCTACCTTTTTCTGATAGATAAAGTGTCAGACTTTATTTTTGGGGGCTCCAAAATCACTGCAGATGGTGACTGCAGCCATGAAATTAAAAGACGCTTACTGCTTGAAAGAAAAGTTATGACCAACCTAGATAGCATGTTGAAAAGCAGAGACATTACTTTGCCAACAAAGGTCCATCTAGTCCAGGCTATGGTTTCCAGTGGTCATGTATGGATGTGAGAGTTGGATTGTGAAGAAGGCTGAGCGCCGAAGAATTGATGCTTTTGAACTGTGGTGTTGGAGAAGACTCTTGAGAATCCCTTGGACTCCAAAGAGGTTCAACCAGTCCATTCTGAAGGAGATCAGCCCTGGGATTTCTTTGGAAGGAATGATGCTGAGGCTGAAACTCCAGTACTTTGGCCACCTCATGGGAAGAGTTGACTCATTGGAAAAGACTCTGATGCTGGGAGGGATTGGGGGCAGGAGGAGAAGGGGACGACAGAGGATGAGATGGCTGGATGGCATCACTGACTCGATGGACGTGAGTCTGAGTGAACTCCGGGAGTCGGTGATGGACAGGGAGGCCTGGCGTGCTGCGATTCATGGGGTCGCAAAGAGTCAGACACAACTGAGCAACTGAACTGAACCTTTTTCTGGGATTATTTTCCTACTTCTTGAGCTAAATCCTTTGTATGTTCTTTTAGAGAGAGTCTCTTTGTAAACTCCACATGTGCTTGTTTCTTATAAAAATCCTTGGTTTTACCTGCACTAATAAATGAGATTTGCTGAGAAGATGATTTTAAATGCTTAGTAATTTTCTTCTTACCATTTAATACAAGTTATTCCACCATATTCTAGCTTTTGTAGCTGTTTGTGAAATCTGATGCTATTCTAATTGCCATTCTTTCATAGGTCATCTGTCTTTTTGTTTCTGCTTTCTAGATCTTCTATTTATGTTTGATGTCCAAAATATTCACTATAATGTTACAAGTTATAAATTTATTTTTCTTGCTCATTTTTAGGATATTTTGTGCTTCCTGGATCTGTGCACTCATGGTTTTCATCAGTTCTCAAAGTTCTCAGTCAACTATAATTTTCTAGTTGAAATATAGTTGATTTATATTATTTCATTATCCCTTAAATATTGCTTCATTCCATTCTCTTTAATTTCACCCTTTGGGACTTCAATCAGATAGATGTCAGACATTTTTATTCTATTATTATTCATGCCACACAACTCTCTATTATATTTTTCCCTTGCCTTTCTTTGCTGAATTCTGGATAAATTACTGGGATATATTTTTAAGTTGAAGTCTACTTTCAACTGTATCAAACATGCTGATTGATTAGCTCATCCATTGAGGGCTTTTCCCCCCACAGTTTACAAAAGACTTTCCATAAGTATTTTATATCTTCATTGCTTTACTTTAAAGTTATACTTTGCATTTTTATAGTTTTTTATTTTTTCCAATCTGTACAATCCTGATGATTTTCTGTTTTATAATTTCCTTATAATTGCCTTTTTTTTGTTTCTGTAAACATTCTGTACACAGTCATTCTGCATTTTATATTTGAAA
Source organism: Budorcas taxicolor (assembly GCF_023091745.1). Classification (NCBI taxonomy): domain Eukaryota; kingdom Metazoa; phylum Chordata; class Mammalia; order Artiodactyla; family Bovidae; genus Budorcas; species Budorcas taxicolor. The sequence continues at coordinate 38,405,507 of NC_068928.1, read as the reverse complement.
TTTTCAACATCTGTTGTCTTGGTGGGGGTGGTGGTAGGGATACTGCCTAGATATGTTGTTTCCTCAGGTCCTCACTCATAGTGTGTTTTTGCACGCTTGATGGTCTTTGTAAGGTCATGTTTGACTTTTAAACCATGCAAATCTGATAAGACTAACTTGGGGAAACTTTCTTCCACAGGTGTTGCCTCTCATTCAACAGATGTAGAACACCAAGTAGCGGCTGGACTTTTCTTGCCAGCAATAAAGTTCTATTTCTTGGCTAAGGGCTCCTAAAGAGTGAGACAGAAGCTTCCAGACCACTAAGAGCCAAGCCTGAGACTGGGACGGCATCACTCACACTGCATTCTATTGGTTAAGACCAGACCGTATACAAGAGCAAGGGAAACTATTTCCTCTCAGGGTGGGAAAGTAACGTGTGGTGCCTAGTTGTTCTCTTGGAATCTTTCCTTCACCATCAGTCTGAGAACTCCTTTCTTGTCTCTCTGGTGTTGGATCTCCTGTCTCCTGGATAGCGTCTTTCCATTTCGTTGTTTATTCTGTTATTTTACTGAAGGGCATTTTTTATTCTGAAGGAGTTTTATGACGCACAAGAGGTAAACTAACATGTTCGACATGTCTGAAAATGTCTTTATTTCACTTGCATGTCTGGCTGGTGGCTTGGCTGGATATAAAAGCCTCAGTTGGGAATAATTTTCTCTCGAAATTGCCAAGGCATGTTTCCATTTTCTTTCAGTTTTCAGTATTGCTCTGAAGAAGTCTGATGCCATTTCAATTCATGATCCTTTGTGTTGGGTTTTTGGGTCCTCTCTTTATCCCCAGGGTTTTGAACATTCTAGATTATATTTGTTGGTTGGAAGCCTTTTTTTGGTCTTTTATTCTGGGGCATTCAATGAGACCTACCAATTCAGAGACTCTGGTCTTCATTCTTAGAAAATTTCCCTTTTATCCATTCTTTTTTGGTTCTCAATGTCTTAATCATATGGTAGATATCCAAGGTGATTCTCTAATTTTATTTCCTAACTCTGATCCTTTTTCTTTCTATTAGTATTTCAAGTGAGCTTCTAGTCTTTATCTTCTGATTCTGTTATTGACTTTAAAATTTCTCTTATCTTGTTTTGAATTCTAGAAACTCTCTCTTGTCTTCCAAATGTTTTTATAGCACCTTATATTTGTCTTAGGGGTGAAATATCTTTTCATGTCACTAAACATAGTGATTGGAAGATGGAGTTTTTTTTCCCTTGCCTCTTGCAATGTATCTTTTTTTTTTCTCCAAAACTCTTTTTCTCTGCTTATTTATTTTAGACTCTCTTTTTCATAGGGGAGGCTTGGCTCAAATATTTAGTAATCCTTGACTGTGTTTGAGAACAAAGCACTATAAAGATAATAATTTTAAAGAGAAGCAGGCACTGAAGCTTACATGAAAGCACTTGTGTGTTCATGTTGCTGTTGTTGTTTAGTAATAGCTAAGTCATGTCTGACTCTTTTGCAACTCCATGACTGTAGCCCACCAGGCTCCTTCTCTCCGTGGAATTTCCCAGGCAAGAATACTGGAGTGGGTTGCCATTTCGTGGAGAAGGGATTAATCAAGCCCTTTAATAAAAGGGCTTCATTTCAGGGTTAGGCTGGGGACCTGGCAATGGTGTGCTGGAGCTGGCTTATCCGTTCAGTTCAGTTGCTCAGTCGTGTCCGACTCTTTGTGACCCTATGAATCACAGAACGCCAGGCTTCCCTGTCTATCACCAACTCCCAGAGTTCACTCAGATTCACGTCCATCGAGTCAGTGATGCCATCCAGCCATCTCATCCTCTGTCGTCCCCTTCTCCTCCTGCTCCCAATCCCTCCCAGCATCAGAGTCTTTTCCAATGAGTCAACTCTTCGCATGAGGTGGCCAAATTGCAAAAGCTGAATGGGCACATATATCCCAGCTCTGCATTCAGCAACATGAAGTTGGTAACTTGAAATTGTCTATGGGGATATTTATACCCAGAAAATCAGCAAATGCTACAAGCAAGGGTTCACTTCCTCCCAAATTGTTGGCTGTTGAACATTTACTGCCACATCACTAGGTTGGGAACCTCACAGTGAAACCTGAGAGGCATGTCCAGAGGTCTTTTCTCCTAAGATACCATTCAATTCTCCAAAGGAGACTCAATTTTTTGCATGGTTGACAGCATTCCAGGAGTAGAATATAAGAAGAGAAATTAGAGGTCCAATTTTTTCTTTTATAAATTTTCATTTAAACTTTCTGCTTTCAGCTTTGCCTCACCCTGCCGCCTACTTTAGTATCCCCAAGTCCCATGTCTCTTCTCACTTTATTCAGAGAACAACACTGTTCTTTCAGGTGGTGGTAGATATCTTGATACTCATGATTTCAGACTTTTAGCCCATTCACTAATTTTTAGTTCCTTGCCTTAACTCCACCTGCCTGATATACTCCCAAGTCCTGAGCTTCTTAAGGGTTGCATGCCTGCTTCAGTCGTGTCTGACTTTTTGCGACCCCATGAACTACAGTCCCACCAGGCTCCTCTGTCCACGGGATTCTCCAGGTAAGAATGCTGGAGTGGGTTGCCATGTCCTCCTCCAGGGGATTTTCTGGACCCAGGGATTGAACCTGAGTCGCTAATGCCTCCTGCATTGACAGGCAGGCTCTTTACCACAAGTGCCACCTGGGAAGCCCTTCTTAAGCGTTGCTGGGCTGGGCTTCATCGCTCAGCTGTGTCCAACTCTTTGCTACCCCATGGACTGTAGCCTACCAGGCTCCTCTGGCCCTGGGGATTCTTAAGGCAAGAATACTGGTGTGTGTTACCATGCCCTCCTCCAGGGGATCTTCCCAACCCAGGGATCGAACTCAGGTCTCCCACATTGCAGGTGGGTTCTTTATCGTCTGAGCCACCAGGGAAGCCCTTCTTAAGGGTTATTGGTTGGTAAATCAGTTCACCCTTGTTGATTCTGTTTGGAGGCATTTCAGGTGTGGCTACATTTCAGTTTGTTGCTCCATCTTGCTTAATCGGATACTGGACTGCAAGGAGATCAAACCAGTCAATTGGAAAGGAAATCAGTCCCGAATATTCATTGGAAGGACTGACGCTGAAGCTGAAGCTGATGCTCCAATACTTTGGCCACCTGATGTGAAGAACTAACTCATTGGAAAAGACCTTGATGTTGGGAAAGATTGAAGGCAGGAGGAGAAGACAACGACAGAGGACGAGATGGTTGGATGGCATCACCGACTCAATGGACATGAGTTTGGGTAAACTCTGGGAGCTGGTGATGGGCAGGGAGGCCTGGCATGCTGCAGTCCATGGTGTCACAGAGTTGGACATGACTGAGCGACTGAACTGGGATTCCTCTATTTTCTATCTTCCAAAAATTTGCTGAAATTTATTGTCTGCTTCCTTTACCTCTGTCGCTTCTGCGGTTTTATACATTAGGAAAATTCTCCTATTATCATTTTGGTAATCAATAAAAAATTTAATTTAAATATAGTTGATGTACAATACTATGTTAGTTTCAGATGGACTACAGAACAATTTGACATTTACATATATTATGAAATGATGGCCACAATAAGTTTAGGAACCATCTGTCCCTAAAGTTATTACAATTTATTGACCATATTTCTGTGCTGTATATTATATTTCCATGATTTGTCTGATATGTAATTGGAGATTTCTGCCTTTTAATCTCCTTCATCTATTTTCTCTACTCTCTGCCCTCTCCCTTCTGGCAACCACCTGTTTTTTGCTCTGCATCTGAATCTGTTTTTGCTTTGTTTTATTTATTTTGTCTTTTAGTTTCCATATATAAGTGAGATAACGTAACATTGTCTTTCTCTGTCTAATTTCACTTAGCACTGCTCCTGTTGTTGCTCAGCCGCTCAGTCATGTCCGACTCTGTGCTAACCCACGGACTTCAGCACGCCAGGCTTCCCTGTCCTTCACTATCTCCTGGAGCCTGCTCAAACTCATACTTCCTGAGTCGGTGATGCCCTCCAACCATCTCATCCTCTGTTGTCCCCTTCTGCTCCTGCCTTCAATCTTTCCCAGCATCAGGGTCTTTTCCAATGAAACGATTCTTCCCATCAGGTGGCCAAACTATTGGAGTTTCAGCTTCAGCATCAGTCCTTCCAGTGAATATTCAGGACTGATTTCCTTTGATTGACTGGTTTGATTTCCTTGCAGTCCAAGGAACTCTCAAGAGTCTTCTTTAACACCACAGTTCAAAAGCATCAGTTCTTCAGTGCTCAGCTTTCTTTATGGTCCAACTGTCATATCCGTATGTGACTACTGGAAAAACCATAGCTTGGACTAGATGGACCTTTGTCAGCAAAATAATGTCTGTTTTATAACATGCTGTCTAGTTTGGTCATAGCTTTTCTTCAAAGGAGCAGAGTCTTTTCATTTCATGGTGGCAGTCACCATCTGCAGTGATTTTGGAGCCCAAGAAAAGAAAGTCTGCAAATTGTTTCCCCATCTATTTGCCATGAGGAGATGGGACCGGATGCCATGATCTTCATTTTTTGAATGTTGAGTTTTAAGCCAGCTTTTTCACACTCCTCTTTCATTTTCATAAGAGGCTCTTTTGTTCCTCTTCATTTTCTGCCATAAGAGTGGTGTCATATGCATATCAAGGTTATTGTTATTTCTCTCAGTAATCTTGATTCCAGCTTGTGCTTCATCCAGCCCAGTGTTTCTCATGACGTACTCTGCATATAAGTTAAATAAGCAGGCTGACAATATACAGTCTTGACATACTCCTTTCCCTATTTGGAACCAGTCCGTCGTTGTTTCATGTCCAGTTCTAACTGTTGCTTCTTGATCGGCATACAGAGTTCTCAGGAGGCAGGTGAGGTGGTCTGGTATTTCCATCTCTTTAAGAATTTTCTAGAATAGCATTGAAACATGTATATTATTATATGTGAAACAGGTTGCCAGTCCAGGTTCGATACATGAGACAGGGTGCTCAGGGCTGGTGCACTGGGATGACCCTGAGGGATGAGATGGTGAGGGAGGTGGGAGGGGGGTTCAGGATGGTGAACACATGTACACCCATGGCTGATTCATGTCAATGTATGGCAAAAACCACTACAATATTCCAAAGTAATTGGCCTCCAATTAAAATAAATAACTTTTTAAAAATTCATGTAGCAAAAAAAATAAGAAAAAAGAATTTTCCACAGTTTGTTGTGATCCACACAGTCAAAGGTTTTGGTGTAGTCAATAGAGCAGAAATAAATGTTTTTCTGGAACTCTCTTGCTTTTTCTGTGATCCAACGGATGTTGGCAATTTGATCTCTGGTTCCTCTGCCTTTTCTAAATCCAGCCTGAACATCTGGAAGTTCTCGGTTCACATACTGTTGAAGCCTAGCTTGGAGAATTTTGAGCATTACTTTGCTAATGTATGAGATGGGTGCAACTGCACAGTAGTTTGAGCATTCTTTGGCATTGCCTTTCTTTGGGATTGGAATGAAAACTGACCTTTTCCAGTCCTGTGGCCACTGCTGAGTTTTCCAAATTTGCTGGCATGTTGAGTGCAGCACTTTAACAGCATCAACTTTTAGGATTTGAAATAGCTCAACTAGAATTCCATCATCTCCACTAGCTTTGTTCGTAGTGATGCTTCCTAAGGCCCACTTGACTTCACACTCAGGATGTCTGGCTGTAGGTGAGTGATCACATCGTTGTGGTCATCTGGGTCATTCAGATCTTTTTTGTACAGTTCTTCTGTGTATTCTTGCCACCTCTTCTTAATATATTCTACTTCTGTTAGGTCCATACTGTTTCTGTCCTTTATTGTGCCTATCTTTGCATGAAATGTTCCCTTGATATCTCTAATTTTCTTGAAGAGATCTCTAGTCTTTTTCCATTCTATTGTTTTCCTCTATTTCTTTGCATTGATCACTGAGGAAGACTTTCTTATCTCTCCTTGCTGTTCTTTGAAACTCTGAGTTCAGATGGGTGTATCTTTCCTTTTCTCCTTTACCTTTAGCTTCTCTCCTTTTCTCAGCTATTTGTAAGGCCTCCTCAGACAACCATTTTGCCTTTTTGCATTTTTCTTGGCAATGGTCTTAATCACTGCCTCCTGTACATAGTTCTTCAGGCACTCTGTCTATCAGATCTAATCCCTTGAATCTATTTGTCACTTCCACTATATAATCATAGGGATTTGATTTAGGTTGTACCTGAATGGTCCAATGGTTTTCCCTACTTTCTTCAGTTTAAGTCTGAATTTTGCAATATCTGAGCCACAGTCAGCTACTGGTCTTGTTTTTGCTGCCTGTATAGAGCTTTTCCATTTTCAGTTGCAAATAATATAATCAATCTGATTTCAGTATTGACCATCTGGTGATATCCATGTGTAGAGTTGTCTCTTGTGTTGGAAGAGGGTGTTTGCTATGACCAGTGTGTTCTCTTGGCAAAACTGTTAGCCTTTGCCCTGCTTCATTTTGCACTCCAAGACCAAACTTGCCTGTTACTCCTGTTACTCACTTAACTTCCTACTTTTGCATTCCAGTCCCCTATGATGAAAAGGATATCTTTTTTTGGTGTTAGTTCTAGAAGGTCTTGTTGGTCTTCATAGAACTGTTCAACTTCAGCTTCTTTGGCATTAATGGTTGGGGTGTAGACTTGGATTACTGTGATATTGAGTGGTTTGCCTTGGAAACAAACAGAGATCATTCAGTTATTTTGGAGACTGTGCCCAAGTACTACATTTCAGACTCTCTTGTTCACTATGAGGGTTACTCCCTTTCTCCTAAGGGATTCTTGCCCACAGTAGTAGATATAATGGTCATCTGAATTAAATTCACCCTTTCTGGTCCATTTTAGTTCACTGATTCCTAAAATGTCGATGCTCACTCTTGCCATCTCCTGTCTGACCACTTCCAATTTACCTTGATTCATGGACCTAACACCACCACTAAGGTCCATCTAGTGAAGGCTGTGGTTTTTCCAGTAGTCATGTACGGATGTGAGAGTTGGACTATAAAGAAAGCTGAGTGCAGAACAATTAATGCTTTTGAACTGTGTTGGAGAAGACTCTTGAGAGTCCCTTGGACTGCAAGGAGATCCAACCAGTCCGTCCTAAAGGAGATCAGTCCTGGGTGTTCATTGGAAGGACTGATGTTGAAGCTGAAACTCCAGTGTTTTGGCCACCTGATGCAAAGAGCTGACTCATTTGAAAAGACTCTGATGCTGGGAAAGATTGAGGGCAGGAGAAAGGGACGACAGAGGATGAGATGGTTGGATGCCATCACTGACTCAATGGACATGAGTTTGGGTAAACTCCAAGAGCTGGTGATGGACAGGGAGGCCTGGTGTGCTGTGGTTCATAGGGTCACAAAGAGTCAGACACAACTGAGCAACTGAGCTGAACTGAATGGACCTAACATTCCAGGTTTGCATGTAACATTGTTCTTTACAGCATCAAACTTTACTAGTCACATCCACAACTGGGTGTTATTTTCACATTGGCTCAGACTCTTCATTCAATCTGGAGTTATTTTCCAGTTGCATATTTGGCATCGACCAACCTGGGGAGTTCATCTTTCAGCGTCATATCTTTTTACTTTTTCATATTGTTCATGGTCTTCTAAAGGCAAGAATACTGAAGTGGTTTGCCATTCCCTTTTCCAGTAGACCAGGGTTTGTCAGAACTCTCCACCATGACCTGTCCATCTTGGGGGGCCCTGCACAGCATGGCTCATAGTTTCATTGAGTTAGACAGGGCTGTGATCCATGTGATCAGTTTGGTTAGTTTTCTGTGATTGTACTTTGATGTACTCTGTAGAAAAGTTAAATAAGCAGGGTGACAGTATACAGCCTTGACGTACTCCTTTCCCAATTTGGAACAGTCCACTGTTCTAGTTAGAACATGTCTGGTTCTAACAGTTGCTTCTTGTCCTGCATACAGGTTTCTCAAGATGCAGGTAAGGTGGTCTGGTATTCCCATCTCTTTAAGAATGTTCCACAGTTTGTTGCGATCCACACAGTCAAAGGATTTAGTGTAATCAATGAAGCAGAAGTAGATGTTTTTCTGAAATTTTCCTGCTTTTTCTGTGATTCAGCAGGTGTTGGCAATTTGATCTCTGGTTCCTCTGCCTTTTCTAAATCCAGGTTGTACTTTTGTAAGTTCTCAGTTGTCATACTGTTCACTTAGCGTAATACCCTCTAGATCCATACGTGTGGTCAGAAATGTCAAGATTTCATTTTTAATGGTCAGATAATATTCCATTGCATAAATACACCACATCTTTATTCATTCATTTATTGATGGGCACTTAGATTGCTTCCATATCTTGGTTATTGTAAATAATGTTCCAATGAAAGTGTATCTTTTCAAATGAGTATTGTTGCTTTCTTTGGGTAAATATCTAAAAATGAAATTGCTGAATCCTATGGAAGTTCTATTTTTAAAAGAGCCTCCATACTGTTTTCCATAGTGACTGCACCAATTAACAATGTCACCAACAGTGCACAAGTTCTTTTTTCTCCACATCCTCACCAACACTTGTTATTTATTGTCTTTTTGATGAAAGCCACTCTGACATGTGTGAGATAGTATCTCACTGTGGTTTTGATTTGCATTTCTCTGATGATTAGTGATCTTTTTAATGTCTGTTGGTTGTTTGTATGCCTTCTTTGGAAAAATGTCTATTCAAATCTTTGCCAAATTTAAAATTGGCTGTTTTATTGATGTTGAGTTGTATGAGTTCTTTCCATATTTTGAGTATTATCAGATATGTCATTTGTAAATATCTTCTCCCATTCAGTAGACTTCCTTTTTGTTTTGTTGATAGTTTCCTTTGCTGTGCAAAAGCTTTCTAGTTTGGCGTAGTACCATTTGTTTATTTTTGCTTTTGTTTCTCTTGCCTGAGGAAACATATCCAAAAAGGCATTTCCAAGGTAGAGGTCAAAAAGCATACTGTCTATATTTTCTTTTTCTTAACAGCTTTATTGAATATAATTGAAGTAAAATAAATGGCACATATTTAAATTATACAGTTTGTAAAGTTTTGACATACATATACAAAATACATATATATATATCCATGAAACCATTACCACAATCAAGATAAAGAACACATCCATCATCCCCAAAAGCTCTCTTGTTCCTTTTTGTGGAGGGGAAGCTTTTTGGATATATATATTTAAAATTTATTTGTTTTTAATTGAAGGATAATTGCTTTATGATATTGTATTGGTTTCTGCCATACATCAGCATGAATCAACCATTGGTATATGTATGTCTTCTGCCTGTGCTTTCTTCCACGAGTTTTATGGTTTTTAGGTTTTATATTTAAGTCTTTAACCTATTTTGAGTTTGTTTTTGTATATGGTATGAAAAATTAGTCCAGTTTGATTCTTTTGCATGTAGTTGTTCAGTTTTCCCAACACCATTTATTCAGGAGGTTGTCTTTTCCCCATTGTATAGTCTTGTCTCCTTTGTCATGTATTAATTGGCCATATAAGTGCAAGTTTATTTCTGGACTCTCAAATCTATTCCCTTGATCTGTGTGTGTGTGAGTGTGTGTGTGTGTGTGTGTGTGTGTGTGTGTGTTGTGCCAGTACCATACTTTTTTGATTACTGTAGTTTTGTAATATAGTTTGAAATCAGACAGCATGATACCTCTAACTTGGTTTCCTTCTCAATAGTGTCTTTTGTACTTCCATACAAATTTTAGAATTATTTATTCTGGCTTCCCTGGTAGCTTGGACGGTAAAGCATCTGCCTACAATGCAGGAGACCCAGGTTTGATCCCTGGGTCGGGAAGACCCCCCTGGAGAAGGAAATAGCAACCCACTCCAGTATTCATGCCTGGAAAATCCCATGGACCAAGGAGCCTGGTGGGCTACAGTCCATGGGGTCGCAAAGAGTCGGACACGACTGAGCGACTTCTAATTCTGTGGAAAATGTCATTGGCATTTTGATAGGACTTGCATTGAATCTAAGATTTCCTTGGGGAGTGGCATCTTAGCAATATTAATTCTTCCAACTCATAAACATGATTTATCTTTCCACTTGTTTGTATAGTCTTCAATTTCTTTCCTCAGTGTCTTCGTACATTGTATAATTTCTCTATTAGTACAGTTTCTGTCATCAGTGTCTGAGTACAAGGTTTTTACTTCCTGCTTGTGCTGAGTCACTTCAATCATGTTTGACTCTTTTTGACCCAATGGACTGTAGCCTAGCAGGCTCCCCTGTCCATGGGATTTCCCAGACAAGAATAGTGGAGTGGGCTGCCATTTCCTCCTCCAGGGGATCTTCCCAGCCCAGGGATTGAACCTACATCTCCTGAATTGCAAGCAGATTCTTTACCCACTGAGCCACTTGCGAAGCACTCTTTTACTTCCTAAGTTAGATGTACTCCTAGGTATTTTATTCTTTTTATTGCAATTATTAGTGAAGTTGTTTTCTTTATTTTGCTATTAGTGCATTGTTAACATATAAAAATACAGTAGATTTGTGTGTATTAATCTTGTATCCTGCAACCTTACTGAAATCATTTATTAGTTCTAATAGCTTTTTTTTGGTGGGGTCTTTAAGATGTTCTCTATTTGATATCATGTCATGTGCAAACAGTGACAATTTGCATTCCTTTTATTACTTTATATTGTCTGATTGGTAAGGCTATGACTTTTAATACTATATTGAATAAAAGTGGACATCTGTGTCATATTCCTGATCTTAAAGGAAACGCTTTCAGCTCTCTACCTTTGGGTATGATGTTGGCTGTAGATTTGCCATACATGGATTTTTTTATGTGAAGATGTGTTTCCTCTGAACCCACTTTGTTGAGAGTTTTAGTCGTAAATGGATGTTGAATATTGTCAAGAGTTTTTCCTTAATCTATGGAGATGGTCATATAGTTTGTTTTCTTTCATTTGTTAGTGTGATGTATCATATTGATTGATTTGCATATATTGAACCACTTTTGCATCATATACCATGGCCAAGTGTATAATCTCATTTAACTATGGTGTATGATCCTTTTAATGTATCATTGAATTTAGGTTGTTAATATTTGGTTGAGGACTTTTACATCTATGTTCATCAATGATATTGGCCTGTAAATTTTTTTGTCTGTGTGTGTGTGGTATCTTTGTCTGTTTATGGTATCAGGGTGATGCTGGCCTTATAGAATGAGTGTAGAAGGATTCTTTCCTCTTCAAATTTTTCTAATAGTTTGAGAAAGATAAATGCTAACTCTTCTTTAAATGTTTTGTAGTATTCACTTATTAACTGCCTGGTCTTGGACTTTTGTTTTTTGGGTGTTGTTTTTTTTATTATTGATTCCATGTTTTATTCAATGATTCAATATGTTTTATTTCACAACTGGTAATTGGTCTGTTTGTGTTTTCTATTTCTTCTTAACTCAGTCTTGGGAGATTATTATTTTAGGAATTTATCCATTACTTCTAGATTGTCCATTTTATTGGCATATAATTGTTTGTAGTGGTCTCTTACAATCCTTTGTATTTCTGTGGTGTTGAAATGAAACTTCTCTTTCATTTCTGATTTTATCTATTTGGGTCTGCTCTCTTTTTTCCCTTGATGAGTCTAGGTAAATACTTGTCAGTTTGTTTTTCTTTTCAAAGAAACTGCTGTTATTTCATTGATCTTTTCTACCATTTTTTTAAGTCTCTATTTCATTTATTTCTGCTTTGATCTTATTTCTTTCCTTCTACTAACTTTGGGTTTTGTTTGTTCTTATTTTTCTAGTTCCTTTAGGCATAAGGTAAGGTTTTTGTTTTTTTAAAGTTTATTTCTTATTCCCTAAGGTAGGCTTGTATCATTATAAACATCCCTCTTAGAGGTGCTTTTACCACGTCCCATAGATTTTGGATTGTTGTGTTTCCATTTTTATTTGTCTACAGGTATTTTTTTAAATCTTCTTTGATTTCTTCAGTGACCCATTGGTTATTTAGTAGTATATTGTGTAGCCTCCATGTGTGTGCCTTTTCTTTGCAGTTTTTTTCTTTGGTTGGTTTCTAGTCTCAAGCCATTGTGAGTGGGAAAGATGCTTGGCATGATACGATTTAAATCTTCTTAAATATATTGAGACTTGTTTTGGGGCTTAGGATATATTATATATTCATATCTTTATATATTGGACTTCCCTGGTGGCTCAGACGGTTAAGCCTCTGTCTACAATGCAGGAGACCCGGGTACAATCCCTGGGTCGGGAAGATCCCCTGGAGAAGGAAATGGCAATCCACTCCAGTACTATTGCCTGGAAAATCCCATGGACAGAGGAGCCTGATAGGCTACAGTCCATGGAGTTGCAAAGAGTCGGCTCCCTGCTGCGTCTCATCATCAACTTAAAATATTCATGTTTTTATATATATGATTATTTTAAGTTGATGATCTCTTCAGTTCAAACTCATTATAAGCTTGTTATTGAAACTCCAACTAAAAATTTTAATTTATCTACTTAAAAGATAATTGTAATATATAGTGGAACTATGTATAATTTTGTTCTGTAGTTTCCAAATCTCATTAAATGTGTTATTATACTTTCATAATTTAAAAAATTAAAAAAAAATGTTTTAATCACATGCTAAAACTCTGCATTTTTACCTCCCCCAGCACACTGAATGTTTTTGATGTCATTTCAAAATATCTTTTTGTTTTGTATATCCCTTAGCTACCTACTGTGGATATAGGTGATTTTGGGCTACTTTTGTCCTTTAGTAAGTGGTTGATCTACTAGCTTTACTGTATGCTTGCGCTTACCTATGAGATTTTTCCTTCCATTATTTTCATATTTTTAGTTATGGTCTTTTCCCTTCCACTTAGAGAAGTTCTCTTAACATTTCTTATAAAACCAGTTTGCTGCTGCTGCTGCTAAGTCGCTTCAGTCGTGTCCCACTCTGTGCGACCCCATAGTCGGCAGCCCACCAGGCTCCCCCGTCCCTGGGATTCTCCAGGCAAGAACACTGGAGTGGGTTGCCATTTCCTTCTCCAGTGCATGAAAGTGAAAAGTGAAAGTGAAGTCCTCTGATTGTCTGTAAAACTCTTCAAATCTGGATGATAGCCTTGTCGTGTAGAGTATTCTTGGTTGTAAGTTTTTTCCTTTTATTACTTTGAAATATGTCCTGCCACTCCCTCCGGCCTGCAGAGTTTCTGCTGAAAAGTCGGATGATAGTCTTACAGTTATTCTCTTGTATGTATTATAACTAATTGCTTTTCTTTTGATGGTTTTTAGATTCTCTCTTTACCTCTAATCTTTGCCATTTTAATCATAATCTGTCTTGATCTAAATCTCTCTGGGTTCATCTTATTTGGAACTGTCTGTGCTTTCTGGACCGAGATGTTTGTTTCCTTTTCTAGGTTAGAGAAGTTTTCAGCTATTGTTTCTTCAAATAAGTGTTCTGCCTCCTTTTCCCTTTTTTTCTCCAACTGGGACCCCTCTAATGTAAATGTCAGTACACTTGATGTTATACCATTCGTCTCTTAGACTATTTTCATTTGAAAAATTTGTTTTCCTTTTTTCTGTTCAACTTGAGTGATTTCCATTGGTCTCTTCGAGTGTCCTGATCTATTCCTCTGTATCATCTAATCTACTGTCAGTTTCTTCTAGTGGAATTTTTATTTGTTACTGTAGTCTTCAGCTCTGTTTGGTTTCTCCTTGTATTTTTCAAGTCTTTGTTAAAATTCTCACTGTGTTCACCCATTCATCCATTCTTTTCCTGAGTTTGTTGAGCATCCTTACAATCATTACCTTGAACTCTTTTTTTTTAATTTAAAAATTATTTATTTGTTTGATTGCACTGGGTCTTAGTTGTAGCACGTGGTATCTTCAATCTTCATTGCGCCTTGTGAGAACTTTAGTTGCAGCATGCCGGATCTTTCGCTGCAGCAGGTGAACTCTTAGTTACAGCATGTGGGATCTAGTTCCCTGATCAGGGATTGAACCCAGGACCCCTGCACTGAGAATGTAGGGTCTTAACCACTGGACCACCAGGTAAGTCCCATCTTAAACTCTTTATTGGGTAGATCACCTGTCTCCACTTCACTTAGTTCTTTGTCTCAGGTTTTGTCTTATTCATTTGGAACATATTCCTCTGTCTCCTCATTTTGCCTAAGTCTCTGTTTATTTCTATGTATTAGGTAAATTGACTACATTTCCTGGATTTGGAGAAGTGACCCCTATAGAAGACATCCTATGGGGCCGAGTAGCACACTCCCCTCTGGTCACCAAAGGTATAGTACTGGTTCTGTGTTCTGTGTGGTCCTTTCTGTTGTGGTGGGACTGACTACTGTGGGCAAGTTGTTAGGCAGCCCTCAGCATGGCTGGCTGTCAGGCCCTGCCTTGTGTAGTGGCTCCAGGCATGCTGGTTGACAGGGCTGTGTCCTGGTGCAGCTGGCTGTGTATCTCAAGGGTCCTGGAGTTGGTGCCAGCCCACTGGTGGGTGGGTTCATGTCCTAGGGTGATGAGCTTATGTCCCAAGGTGGCTGGATGTGGAGTGAGGGAATGATGAAAATCACAAAATTGGCAAAGAAGAAATATTTTTTTAAAATTTTTAAATATTTTTGTTTAAAATTTTAAAATATTTATTTTAAATTGATTGTGAGATGAATGGAGAGAGTAGCAAGAAATATGTTTTTAATTCCAAAAATAATTTTTTAAATAGGCTATGAAATGAGGCCCCTCTGTCATGCCTGACATTGTTTTTATTCCCCCCGCCACCCACCCCTGCCCCCATGGCTAGAGGTTTATAACTGGTATTAATCTGCTCAAAGAAACTTTGATTCTACTGATTTTTTATTGCTTTTTTCTATGCTTTAGTTCACTAACTTTTGTTCTAATCATTAATACATCCTTTTATTTTCCCCAGATTTTATTTTTTCCTCTCTTTTAGCTTCTGAAGGGGATAGTTAACAACTTGATTCTGCTCCATATTTAAGGTTGTTATGTTATTTCTGTTTTAAGTATTCATTCTAAGGGAGCATTGTCACATTGGGGGCCAGAGCTAATATACAATTTTTAAACTAAATACTCTTCATTGAGTTTGAATAGAAACTTATAAACCTTTCACTCTTAGTAAGCTGGCCTTTTATCCCCCTTATTAGGAGAGTTTTATTTAATTTTGTCTCTGCCTCTCATCCAGCGAGTATTTGTTTTTCAGGAACATCTGTCATTCTTTGACTTGATCTCTACTCTCTGTTTCTCTCCCTATGACTTTATTTCATCTTTTAAAGTTTATGTTCTGTACTCTGAGAGAGATTTCCAAGTTTGTCTCAGTTGATGTTGTTCAGTCACTCAGTTATGTCCAGCTCTTTGTGACCTCATGGACTGCTGCACGCCAGGCTTCCCTGTCTTTCACTATCTCCTGGAGTTTGCTCAAACTCATGTTGGTTGAGTCGGTGATGCCATCCAATCATCTCATCCTGTGTCATCCCCTTCTCCTCCTGCCCTCAATTTTTCCCAGCCTCAGGTCTTCTCCAATGAGTCAGTTCTTTGCATCAGTTGGCCAAAGTATTGGAGCTTCAGCATCAGTCCTTCCAATGAATATTCAGGGTTGATTTCCTTTAGGATTGATTGCTTTGACCTCCTTGCAGTCCAAGGGACTTTCAAGAGTCTTATCCAGAACCACAACTTGAAAGCATCAGTTCATCAGTGCTTAGCTTTCTTTATGATCCAATTCTCACATCCATAACTCTGGAAAAACCATGTCTCTGACTATATGAACCTGTACTTATAATTTATATGAATGCCTTTGTGAATGTGTGTGGTTATGTCTATGTCTTTATATGTTATTTTATGAGAGTTGATAATGGCAACACTTCTAAATAGCTGGATATAAAAGTAACTGCTGGGCTTAAGATGTGAAACTACACTAAACACTAGTCTAGTCTTTTCTCAGACTTAGCAAAGCTCAGCCTGTTTGAGTTACTTATATGTAGATTACCAATGGTTTCTCCAAGTGGGGAAAGGGGACACAGGAAATGCATCAAGAAATATCTAAAAAAGTATAACTGCCTGTGCTCATATTCTTGTATGACAAGTGTCCTTCTGTGATGAAAGAGAAATTGTGGCACAGATATGTGGTTGAATCACGTCCAAACACACACACCAGTATGATCATTTACTACACTGATTCAGTTTTCCCACAGTTCAGTCGTGCTCTTTAGAGCCTTCACTGAGAGTTTAAATTCTGATATTAGATTTGTTTCCCTTTTTAATTTTGTGTTATCTATCTTCCTCTTATCCTTGGATAAATAGTCTCTCCTACCAGATTTCTTTTATTTAATTGACAATGCTGATAATTCCCTGGAATTTTCTTTTGGACCTTGAAATGGCAAGATAATTGAGTGAGGCAACTTACTAATTAGGATTATTAGCTACAAATAAGTTAAATGAGTAGTTGAACAATAAAGGTTTGGGGGAAAAAATAGGTATGTGTCTTTAGATTATACTCCTTCTTTAGGCAGACTCTAACCACAACCCCTTCCCTCCAGGGGTAAGACCCTGAAGGCCATGTTTATATAGCGTGATCCTGCCTTCCCATCATAGCTGGTTGGAAGAGGAATTGATGCATGAAGGAACTGGAGTTGCAAATTGCTAGTTACTTTGGAGTACAGCTTGATTTAGATTGTGTAGACTGCAATGCAGCCAATTATATGAAAATACAAAGAGTGCAGTTCGTAGATACAGGAGCAAAAGAAGATGTGCAAAGAGATACAGAAATAAAGGATAAGAAAGGGAGTGAGAGGAAGAGCAAGGGTGACAGTGAGAAAGAATTTCCTTGTTCCAGTTCCTTGCAAGGTCCTCTTGAACTTCCTCTCTCTCCTCTGAGCCACATCCATGTGCTAACAATTTCCTTTTAGTTTCGAGCAGGATTCTGGGCCTAAGAGAACACTGATTAAGACATCCCTCCCTAGTCATAATATGCAAATTGTATCATTGTGAGTAAGAGGATGAAAAAGATGTTTCACATTCTGTTCGCATAGTGGGAGGTTGTGTATCCAGTTCATCCCAAAGTGATATCAAGAGGATCAGGAAACAAGATGAAAGTGTGGGGGTGGGTTAGAATGAGGGGGCAGAGACCACATCCTCATTTACCCCTGTGGAAATTATTTGCTGATCCCTCAGAAAGTTGACACCCTCTTGCCTAGGACTTGTGAAGTATTGAGGTACAGATTCCATATGAGCAGCAAAAGCTTGTGAAGCTTAGCTAACAGCCAATTCCTGATCATGGAGTTAAAGGTGAGAGCCAGCAATGAAAACTTTTAGTTTGTTGAGGACCCCAACCATAAGCTGAAGTGTAGAGTCATACCCAAGGTCTGCCTGCTCCTCTTGTTCAATACCAGCCAGAGAAACCTAGTGCTGCAGTTCAGTGAAGAAGCAGTGGGCGTACATTTCGGATGGATGCTGTGACTTTGGAGGAACAGCAGGTTGCCTTTTAAAAAGGAAGACTGTGAGATTCATCTGGATGGGAATCAAGCCTGTGGGACTGATGGCAGGTTGGCAGGGATCAAGGGCACTCTCCAAGGTGGCCCTTGAATATCACCAGGGCCAAGGAGTTTTCTTGGATGCTATATTCTGTAACAGCTTTATTCTTTAAAAATGTTATATTATGAAAAATTCAAACATACAACAAATGCTTCAGATTCCACCATTATTGATATTTTCCCATATTTTTTCCATCTTTCCTTTTCATATGTGTTTAAAATTATGAATATTAGGATATTTCACCTCCAAATATTTCAGTTGGCATCTCTTAAAAACAAGAACACTCTCTTACATAACCAGATGCCATTATCACACTGACAAAATAAACAATAATTCCTAATAAGTTCCCATACTAAGTCCTTGTCCCCAAAATGTATTTCATGATTGATTTGCCTGCACTGCTCCCAGAGTCAACATCTTTCATTTGATTGTATTCCTCTTAAAAATGTTTTAATATGGAAGAGTTCCCCCACTTTTTCTTTCATGCTGTTGACTCTCTAAGAAGCCAGATCAGCTGTTCTGTAGAGCAGTATCCCACCTTCTGGATCTGACCAGTTGATTCTCATGGTATCATTTAACTTGTTCTTCTTTCTCCTTCATTTCATGCAAATATATATTTGTATATACTACAGTAGAATATAGTATAATATATAACACAGTTACATATATGGAGAGAGAGAGAGTCTATCCCATTAGAACGCAGTCTGCTTGTCCAGCTAGAACTTTTTGACCAACTTTGCAAATGAAATTTAGGCACAGTCTGGGGTCATATCTTCGATGATTGTTGTTGTTCAGCCTCTCAGTCACGTCTGACTCTTTGTGACCCCATGGACTGCAGCACACCAGGCTTCCCTGTCCTTCACCGTCTCCCAGAGTTTGGTCAAACTCATATCCATTGAGTTAGTGATGCCATCCAACCATCTCATCTTCTGTTGTCCTCTTCTCCTCCTGCCCTCCATCTTTCCTATCATCAGGGTCTTTTCCAATGAGTTGGTTCTTCGCATCAGGTGGCCAAAGTGTTCGAGCTTCAGCTTCAGCTTCAGCATCAACCCTTCCAATGAATATTCAGGGCTGATTTCCTTTAGGATGGACTGGTTTGATCTCCTTGCAGTCCAAGGGATTCTCAAGAGTCTTCTCCAGCACCACAGTTCAAAGGCATCAATTATTCAGCACTCAGCCTTTTTATTGTCCAGATCCCACATCCATATATGACTACTGGGAAAACCATAGCTTTAACTATATGGACCTTTGTCACCAAAATAATGTCTCTGCTTCTTAATATGCTGTCAAGGTTGGTCATGGCTTTTCTTCCAAGGAGTCAGTGTCTTTTAATTTCATGGCTGCAGTCACTGTCCACAGTGATTTTGGGGCCCAAGAAAATAAAGTTTGTCACTGTTTCCATTGTTTCCCCATCTATTTTCCAAGAAGTGATAGGACCAAACACCACGATCTTAGTTTTTTCAATGTTGTTTTAAGCCAGCTTTTTCACTCTCTTCTTTCACCTTCATCAAGAGGCTCTTTAATTCCTTTTCACTTTCTGCCATAAGGGAGGTATCATCTGCATATCTGAGGTTATTGATATTTCTCCCAGCAATCTTGATTCCAGCTTGTGCTTCATCCAGCCCAGCATTTCACATGATGTACTCTGCATGTAAGTTAAATAAGCAAGGTGTCAATAAACAGCACTGATGTACTCCTTTCCCAATTTTGAACCAGTCCCTTGTTCCATGTCTGATTCTGTTGCTTCTTGACCAGAATACAAGTTTTTAGCCAATAGATAAGATGGTCTAGTACTCCCATCTCTTTAAGAATTTTCCGCAGATTGGGATGTGCCCTCTAATCATGCCCAGTGGTGGGCCACCTACTCACCCTAAAATTAGAGGTCTCCAAAGGAGAAGAAATATGTTGTTTTCTTTGAACCACTAAAGTTCGAGATCTCTGTTACAGCAGCTTAACCTGTCCTAATCAATACATGCCCCACTGAGTTATCAGGGGAAATACATGCATAAAAGATAGCATTCATTATCATAGAACCATTTGTTGACTAGTCCTTTAGTTCATCATTTATTTGCAATGCTGTTCTTACCATATATCACACTCAAAGGTATACATGGGTACCTTTCTGGATGTTTTCTTTTTAAAAATTCATCTATTTGCCCATTACTGTTAATAACCTCAGATATGCAAATGACACCACACTTATGGCAGAAAGCGAAGAACTAAAGAGCCTCTTGAAAGTGAGAGAGGAACGTGAAAAAGTTGGCTTAAAACTCAACATTCAGGAAACTAAGATCATGGCATCTAGTCCCATCAGTTCAGTTCAGTTCAGTTGCTCAGTCGTGTCTGACTCTTTGCGACCCCATGAACCACAGCACTGCGGTTCCCATCACTTCATGGCAAATAGATGCGGAAACAATGGAAACAGTGACAGAATTTATTTTGGAGGGCTCCAAAATCACTGCAGATGGTGTCTGCAGCCATGAAATTAAAGATGTTTGCTCCTTGGAAGAAAGGTTACGACCAACCCAGACAACATATTTAAAAGCAGAGACATTACTTTGCCAACAAAGATCCATCTAGTCAAAGCTTTGATTTTTCCAATATGGATGGATGTATGGATGTGAGAGTTGGACTATAAAGAAAGCTGAGTGCCAAAGAATTGATGCTTTTGAACTGTTGTGCTGGAGAACACTCTTGAGAGTCCCTTGGACTGCAAGGAGATCCAACCAGTCCATCCTAGAGGAAATCAGTCCTCAATCATTGGAAGGACTGATGCTGAAGCTGAAACTCCAGTACTTTGGTGACCTGATGCGAAGAACTGACTCATTTGAAAAGACTCTGATGCTGGGAATGATTGGAGGCGAGAGGAGAAGGGGTTGACAGAAGATGAGATGGTTGGATGGCATCACCGACTCAACGGACATGAGTTTGAGTAAGCTCTGGGAGTTGGTGATGGACAGGGAAGCCTGGTGTAGTGCAGTCCATGGGGTCGCAAAGAGTCAGACACGACTGAGTGAGTGAACTGATTCAATAACACACTTTAAATGACATTTTACTTTGAGATAATTGTAGATTCACATGTAGTTGTACCTGGAAGAGGGCATGGCAACCTACTCCAGTGTTCTTGCCTGGAGAATCCCCATGCACAGAGGAGCCCAGTGGGCTACACAGTCCATGGGATCACAAAGAGTTGGACATATATTTGTAATTGTTACCAAATGTTTTATCAGTATATAATTTCCTTCTTTGTCTCTTGTAACTTTTAACAAAATTTTAAATTCTACTTTGTCTGACAATAGTATAGACACTACAGCTCTCTTTTGGTTACTGTTTGCATGGACTTATCTTTTTCATCCTTTCACCTCAACCTCTTCATTGTCCTTCTATCTAAAATTAATCTCTTGAGGATGAGCAAATAGATCATATTTTTTTCACTCTGTCTGCCAATCTCTGTTGTGTAATTGGTGTATTTAGATCATTTAGACCATGTCTTCTTTTCTATAAATTTCTCTCTCAAGCACTGCTCTGTCTCATGAATTTTGATATGTCTTTTCATTTTCATTTAGTTCAGTGCATTTTAGGAACTTCCTTTGAGATTTCCTCTTTGATGCATGGATTATTTAGACATATGTTATTTAGTTTCCAAGTGTTTGGAGATTTTCTTGTTTTCTTTCTGTTATTGATTTCACTGTGGTTTAGAACATATTCTACGTGATTTCGATTCTTAAAAAAAAATTGACTTTGTTTTATGACCCAGGATGTGGTCTCTCTTAGTACACATTTTGTGGGCACTTGAAAAGAATATGTATCCTGCTGTTGTTGAGTAGAGTGCTCTATAAATGTCAATTAGATCCTGTTGGTAGAGGGTATACTTAAGTTCTTCTGTATCTTGGTTTTCTGTCTAGTTGTTTTATCAGTTGTAGAGAAAGTGATGTTGAAGTAGCCAATTTAATCATGGATTTGTCTATATCTTCTTTCAGTTATATAATTTTATTTCCTTCATCCACTTTGCTTCCAGTTTTATTGAGATGTAATCGACACAAAGCACTGTATAAGTTTAAGGTGCACAGCATAATAATCTGACTTAACATACGTCATGAAATGATTACCACAATGAGTGTAATGAAGTATCTGTCACCTCATATAAATATCAAATTAAAGAAGTAGGAAAAAACAGTTTTTCTTTGTGATAAGAACTCTTAGGATTTTGCATTCTTAGCAACTTTCATATATAGCATACATCTATGGGTTATGTTTATCATGACACCAGTTACATAGCGAGTCATTATTTGTCTTATGACTGAAAGTTTGTAACTTTTGACCATTCATCCAATTCCCCCTCCCCCACATCCCACTTCTGCTAATCACAAATCTGATCTCTTTTTGTATGAGCGT
Organism: Budorcas taxicolor; assembly: GCF_023091745.1. NCBI lineage: Eukaryota > Metazoa > Chordata > Mammalia > Artiodactyla > Bovidae > Budorcas > Budorcas taxicolor. The sequence goes on along the minus strand of NC_068928.1, from coordinate 38,383,654 downwards.
GATTGTCTTCGAAGTATAATTGACCTACAACACTGTTAGTTCCTGGTATACAACATAGTGATTTGCAGTTTCTATACATTTCAAAATGATCACCACAGTAAGTCTCGTTACCATCTGTCACCGTCCAAAGATATGACATAGTTATTAACTCTATTGGCCACATTGTGCATTTCATACCCATGACTCATTTATTCTGCAGCTAGAAGTTTGTGCCTCTTAATCTCCCTCACCTATCTCTCTCCTTCCCCTACCCACCTCCACTCCCGGGCAGCCATCTGTTTGTTCTCCGTAGCCATGACTCTGCTTCTGTTTGGTTCTGTTTGTTCATTTGTTTTGTTTTGTAGATTCCACATATAAGTGAAGCCATACAGTGTTTGCCTTTCTCTATCTGCTTATTTCACTTAGAATAATACCTCTTTAGACCCATCCAAATTGGCACAAATGACAAGATTTCATTTTTTTATGCCTAGGTAATATCCCATTGTACATGGATACCATATCTTCACTATCCATTCATCTATTGATAGGCAGTTAGGTTGCTTCCACATCGTGGTTATTATAAATAATGCTGCAACGAACATAGAGATGCATATATCTTTTCAAATTAATATTTTTACATTCAGTTTTTGATTCATTCTTTTTTTTTATTCAGCTCTGTTCTTTGGTGCATACACATTTCCAGTAGCTATGTTTTGTGATAGACTGACCCTTTTATCTCTGCTTGGTAGTTTTCTTTGCTTTGATGTTACTGTAGCCACACCTGCTTTCTTTTGATGTTTTCATGATGTATCTTTCTTCATCCTTTTATTTTCAGTCCGTCAACAGCATTATATTTGGTGAATTTCTTATAGACAGCACATGCAGTTGACACTTGAACAATGCAGCTTGAACTGTGTGGGTCCACTTACTTGTGGATTTTTTTCAATAAATACTTATAATTAACTGAATCAATGGATGTGGAACTGCAGATATGGAGGGCTTACTATGGGACTTGAACATTCATGAATTTTGGTATTGATAGCACATCCTGAAACCAATCCCCCACGTTGTTCAACAGTCAGTCTAGTTAGCTCATATTTTTTCATTCACTCTACCAAACTGTCTTCTACTTGGTGTATTTATACCAGGGGTTCTACCCCCCCAGACCACTGGTCTGTGGCCCCTTAGGAACTGGGTCTCACAGCAGGAAGTGAGTGGTTGTCTTCCACAAAACTTGTCCCTGGTGCCGAAAAGGTTGGGGACCACTGACTTATATCATTCACATTTAATGTAATAACTGATATGTTATGGGTTAAGTCTGCCATTTTTTCACTTGTTTGTTTTGGTTTTAGGATTGTTTTCTCTGTATTTCATTTCTTTGCTTTGTTTCTCTTGCCTCCCTGTAGCTTACTTGAACATATTTTAGAATTTCATTTTGATTCATCTGTACCTTTTAAAAATATATCTCTTTGTATATTTTGGTAGTTGCTAGTTATTGCACTATACATTATATATATCTAGTCACAACCCACTAGTGTTGTCATTTTGCCAGTTAAAATGAAAAACAGAAAACTTACCACCCTTGGTCCCTTTACCTTCCCCATATTTAGTATAATTGTCTTAGATATCTCCTCCAGGTACATTTAGTGCCACATTAGACAGTGTTACAATTTTTGCTTCAAGCATCAAACATAATTCAGAAAACCCAAGAGAAGAAGGAAAGTTTGCTGAATGCACTCATATATCTTAAATTTATTTATTTATTTATATTTTGGCTGTCCCGTGTCTTTGCTGCTGCACCGGTTTTCCTCTAGTTGCGGCAAGCAGGCGCACCTCTCTGGTTGCAGTGTGGGGACTTGGCATTGCGGTGGCTTCTTGTTGCAGAGGACAGGCTCTAGAGTGCACAGGCTTCTGTAGTTCTCGGTAGTTGTGGCTCCCAGGCTCTAGAGCACAGGTTCAGTAGCTGTGGCCCACGGGCTTAGTTGCCCGAGGCATGTGGAATCTTCCAAGATCAGGATCAAACCTGTGTTTTCTGCAATGGCAGGCTGATTCTTTACCACTAAGCCATCAGGGTAGCCCAAACTTACTTATATTTTTGTTTTACATGTTCTTCTTTATTTTCTGATGCTCCAAAATTCCTTTTTTTAAAATTTTCGTTTATATTTAGAGAATTTTCTTCAGTCTTTTTTTTTTTTTTTTAAAGGGTAAGTCTGCTGGTAACAAATTCTGTTAGTTTTTCTTCATCAGAGAGTGTCTTGATTTCCTCCTCATTCCTGAAGGACATTTTTGCTAAATGTAGGATTCTGGGCTGACACTGCTTTTCTTTCAGCACTTGGAAAACATGCCACTTCTTTCTGGACTCCGTGGTTCTTGATGAGAAATCCACTGCCGTTCAAGTTGTTTTTCCCTTATAGGAAAGATGTCATTTCTCTCTCACTGGTTTCAAGACGTTGTTTTGGTCTAGTTTTCAGAAGTTTGACTGTGAAGTACCTTGGTGCTGATTTCTTTGAGTTTTCCTATTTGGAGTTCATTCAGCTTCTTGAATCTGTAGGTTTATGTACTTTGCCAAGTTTGAGACATTTTCAGCTGTCATTTCTTTGCGTACTTTTAAAATCCTACCTTCTTTTTCCTTTCTTTGAGACTCTGATGACAGGAGTGTTAGAGATCTTTTATTATAGTCCCTCCAGTCCTTGAGACTCTATTCATTTCTATTTTGTCTGTTTTCTCTCTGTGGTAGTTATTTTTCAATCTTCTAGTTCACTTGTTTCCCCTCTTATTCCTTCTATTTTGCTGTTGAATGCATCAGCCAAGTTTTAATATTTCCACTATTACATTTCTCAATTTTATTGGCTCTTCATGTCTCCTATTTCTTTGGTGAAACTCTATTTCTTTGCTGAGGCTTCCTATTTGTTTTGTTTGTTTCAAGCATGTTTATTGAAGCATTTTTAAACTCCTGGCAGCTTTACAATCACGGTCACATAGCATTAACATACCTGTTGTCTATGTCGGCATGATTTCCTTTTTTTTCATTCAGTTTGAGAACTTCTCGATCTTGAAAGTGACTTTTTCCTGAATCCTTTTTCCTTTTTCCTGTAGCCTTTGAGTATTATGTTATGATACTCTGGATCTTATTTAAACCTCCCGTTTTAGCTAACATTCTCTGACACTGCTCCAACAATAAGTGTTGACACCCCCTCCTTACTGCCAGGTGGAAGTGGAAGTCCAGATTCTTCATGTCGTCTCCACTGACGCTGACGAGTAGGAGACCGCCCTCAGTGGCAATGAAAGTCCTGACCCCTTATTCAGCCTGTCCTTAACCTCAGTAGGTGGGGGCGGGGGGCGGGGAAGAGTCAGTTGTCTCCTTACAGTCTGGCAAGCCTGGGTCTTGACTCCTCACTTGGTCTTTGCATGTACGGAGATCAGGTCAGTTTCTGTTGTTGTTCATTTGGGGGAATATTTTGGTAGTGTTTGGCTGCAGTAAAGTGGTTATTGTTCAAATTATGTCTCTATTGCTAAGCTGCCCTTTTCCTGATCCTTTAGCTAGAGAGAGTAGGTTTCCATAGGGTTTGCTTATTATTTTGTGGCCTGTTGGTGTTTCCAGATTGCTGGCTCAAGACCCAGTCTGGGATATATGGAGCAAAAAGGAAACCCACAGAACTCACCTCTGTGTTATTTTTCAGGTCACAAGGTTCCTATGACGGTCTACCTTCTTCTCTCCACTTTTCAGAGTTTTCTTATGTTGTTTTATGTAAAAGATCCAGGGTTTCTCTTCCTAGGCCTGCTCGAATCGGCAGCGGCAAGAATCTTTGGCCGCCTCTGCAAGGTCCCGGCCATGTTCAGCTCCAGCGCCAAGATCGTCAAGCCCAACGGCGAGAAGCCAGACGAGTTCGAGTCGGGCATCTCCCAGGCTCTGCTGGAGCTGGAGATGAACTCGGACCTCAAGGTGCAGCTGCGGGAGCTGAACATCACGGCCGCCAAGGAGATCGATCTTGGCGGTGGCCGGAAAGCTATTATTATCTTCGTCCCCGTCCCGCAGCTGAAGTCTTTCCAGAAAATCCAGGTGCGCCTGGTGCGCGAGCTGGAGAAGTTCAGCGGGAAGCACGTGGTCTTCATCGCCCAGAGGAGAATTCTGCCTAAGCCAACTTGAAAAAGCCGTACAAAAAATAAGCAGAAACGTCCCAGGAGCTGCACTCTGACCGCCGTGCATGACGCCATCCTGGAGGACTTGGTTTTCCCAAGTGAGATTGTGGGCAAGAGGATCCGCGTGAAGCTGGACGGCAGCCGACTCATAAAGGTCCATCTGGACAAAGCTCAGCAGAACAACGTGGAGCACAAGGTTGAAACGTTTTCTGGTGTCTATAAGAAGCTCACGGGCAAGGATGTTAATTTTGAATTCCCAGAGTTTCAGTTATAAAGAAACGACTAAATAAAGTATTATTCTCAGAAAAAAATAAAAAATAAAAAAATAATAATAATAAAATAAAAAATAATAAAAAATTTAAAAAAAGATCCAGGGTTTTCAGTTTCACCTAGCAGTAGGAAGAGGGGGAAATATGTCTACTACATTTCCTTGGAAACTGAACCATCCCCAAGAATACACTTTTCTTTTGGCTGTGCTGGGTCTTCGTTGGGGGCACATGGGGCTCTTTGTTGCAGCGCGGGCTTTCTCTAGTTGCCGCCAGCAGGGGCTATACACTGGTTGTGGTACACTGGTTGTGGTACACCGGCTTCTCGTTGAGCTGGCTTCTTTTATTGCAGAGCACCCATGTCCCCTGAATTGACAGGCAGATCTTAACCACTGGACCACCAGGCAAGTCCCCCCAAAAAGACATGTCTAATGACTGTAGTTTTATATTATGTTTTGATTTGATAGCAACACCTCCTTCATTAGTTTTCTCTTTAAGAGTTGTCTTGGTTATACTCATGCTTTATCTTCCTGATTAACTTTAGAATCAGTGCTTTCAATTCCCTTTTTAATAATCCCACTGGGATTTTTGATTGGAATTATATAAAATTATAGATTAATTGAAGATGGTGTCCACTGCATTAGAATATTGACTTGTTGCATCTGAGATCAAAATCTATTTTTGCTCATGCTGTATTTTATGTTCTTCACTGAAGATCCATAGTTTTCTTGAACACTTTTCATTAAATGGATCTGTACAGTTACAGGTGTTTTTAAAGTTGTAAATGAGATGTTATTAACTAGCAAGTTCAACCGGTAAATGTGAGTGCCTGTAGAAGCATTGTTTTCTACTCAATCTTTTTATAAATTTTTTTCAGTGTTTTTCTTTTTCTCTTCTAAACATCCCCTTCCCCATTTCTTCTGGTAACAGATACTGGAGTGCATATATAAACCAGTACAAGTTGATCATAGCATCTTACACTCCTGGATGAAAGGTGTACACATGACCCAAGATAAACCAATCAAACCCCTTCCTGGTATTTTTTATGGTTGTCCTTGACAGGAAGGAGGTTTGCTTCTTTTCTGATCGTGGAGTTGTCAGGTACAATCCTGGATGCCATGGGTGGCCAGTGTTTTCTAATTTGCTTAGAGAAAGCCACCCTAACTTGGAATACAATGAAGCCGAAACAGAACATGAAAGGGAGAGAAAGTATTTCTCAACTGAGAAAGAGAGAGCAGTATTCCATCCCTGTTTATGATATACCCCTGCCCTTCCCATCCCATGAGCCAAAAGCCCTCTCTTCATTAAATTACTTTGAGTGAGGTTGCTTTACATACAACTAAAAGAATCTTGACCATGAAGAACTGGTACAAGAAGTGGGGTGTTGTATGACACAGAATTAAAATGTGGACCTGCCCAAGAGGTGTGGAAAGCAGTAATAAACCATTCTTTCTAATCTCATTATCCTCATGGAAATGGATCAGCTTGTCTAACCATCTCCTGTTATATTTTAGGGCTCAGACTATGTGCCCAATGCTGTGGGAATTATTGGAGATTTCATTAAAAATAATATTTTTATTAGATACTGAATGTGATGACTACTTGTGACCTTCATGTGGTGCTGTGTGAGTGCTAAGTTGCTTCAGTCGTGTCCAACTGTTTGTAGTCCTGTGGACTGTAGCCCACCAGGCTCCTCTGTCCATGGAATTCTTCAGGCAAGAATACTGGAGTGGGTTTCCATGCCCCGCTCCAGGGGATCTTCCCAACCCAGGGATCGAACCCCCATCTCCTGCCTTGCAGACAGATTCTTTACTGCTGAGCCACCAGGGAAGCCCTCAGATGGTGCTACAAGATGCCAAAAATCTTTCTTCTAAACTGGACCATCAGAGGAGGTTGTATAATTAAGATTTGTTAATACAGATCTAACCAATGATCTAAGTCCAATCAGCTAACATCACTTAGAGACTGTTGTGAGCTACCTATAACTGTGAAAGTGGAATTTTATTTTCAGTGGTAAAGTTAAGAGTACTCAGAAGAAACAATCCGTTGTAACCATAACCTCATTTTTTTCTTCATCTTTTTATTCTGTTTCCTCAGTGTTGGATGACTCCCCTCATAGTCCCAACAACTCTCATGGCTGACAGCAGCTCCTGGGGCTGCAAGCTTCCTTGTTTAATATCATCAAGAAAGAACACATCCATGTCCCAGCATTTTCAACAAGAGTCCTCTGATTAGTTCTGATTGGGCTGCCCATCTCTGAGAGCAATCATTTTGGTGAGAGAGATGGGGACATACTTATGGCACCTGCCTAGACTTAGAGGTAGGAAACAACCCCGGATTAAATCTCTTGGCTGAGAATGAGAAGGGGAAAGCTAGTTCCCTCAAAGGAGTTTCAAGATCTCAGTCACAAAAAGGATGCTGGGCTGTGAACCCCAGATGACCATATGCCAAGGAAGAATCTTGACCTAAGGCCTAGATGGATAGTCAGAGCCCCCAAGCCTGTTGCTAAGAGACGAACCACAAGAAGTGGGTTCAGAAACAGGTTTCATGACTGGGCAAGATATCTGACATTGGTTACTTGCACATGGCATCCCTAGGAACTGAACTGGCAGACAGCCAACTAGGATTTCAGGGAGTTATGCCACTAGAGAAATCCCAAGCCTGGCAAACAGAGGCCTCTGACTGCTTGACCCTGGGATAATTCCAACTCTGTCAGCAAGAAGTGGAGCACTTGAGCAAGACACCTCCAGAGAGGGGAATGCTCTTCACACTCCTCTCAGGTCTGGCCATGGAGGACAGTGGACAAGATAATCCGGGCAGTGGACAAAATCAGGGGTGATCAGACTTGCAAAGAGAAACCCTATTTCACTGGCAGGAAAATAAGACCTCGCAGATCCCATCCTTCTGCCTGTGGCATTTTCCAGACTGAAGACCACCGTCTGTCATTCCCCCCTATTCTTTTAAAAAATGTACACTAAAAGATTTTTTTTAACAAAAATAATAAGCGCTCACTTTTATAACACCACATAATATAGTAAGTTATAAAGAACGTGAAAAGTTAAAGTTAGTCACTCAGTCGTGTTCTTGACTCTTTGCAACCCCTTGGACTGTAGCCCACCAGGCTCCTCTGTCCATGGGATTCTCCAAGCAAGAATACTGGAGTGGATAGCCATTTCCTTCTCCAGGAGATCTTCCCCACTCAGGGATCTAACCTAGGTCTCCTGCACTATAGGCAGATTCTTTTCCATCTGAGCCACCAGGGAAGTCCCCAGTAAGTTATAAAGTGAAATTTAATCTGTCCCCAGACCCTTCTCCTTTGGGAGTGCCTACTCCCTGAGGTTTATATCGTTGAGTTAGGTCTGTATCCTTCAGCTATTTCCTTGTGCACATCTACACTGTACCTAGAGAGTAAAATTGAAAACTTAAAGTCTTCCTCCATCGATCCTGAGGCCCATTCCCCAGAATTAATCATGTTACACCATTTCTCCTTTTATCCTTCCTGATGGTTCTTCCATGGTGCCAGAAAATATGCTAATGTCTCTGTATTTAATTCATCAAGTTTAAACAGTATCTCCTGACTCCCTGCAATGAAAGGTGATGAATTTAGTTTGCTTTCACTGTTTCCTGTCTTTCCCTGATCCTTACCAGTCACCTATTTATTTACTCCTTCTATTACTTATTTTTAGGGCTTTAAATAATACATTTAAACATCTATTTCCTGACTTCTCTTTGAGTTGTTGTCTGTACAAAAATGATTTCACTTTATTCTCACACTTGATTGATATGCTGGCTGTAATTTCCTTTCAACATCAGTCTGAATCAGGTTTAGTGCTGTAAATAAGAGACCTAAAATAGCAGTGTTTCAAACAAGTTGAAGTTTTTATTTTTTTTCTCATGTAAAAGCCAGCAGGGGACTAGGCTCCTCCCAGTTTTCTGGCACACATTTGATGTGGTTGTTGTTCTCATGGTCCAAGATAATGGCTTCTTATTGGCTTTCCAGGCAGCAGGATGGATAGAGGAAGGAGAGGAGGAGGAAGGAAGGCACGGCTGAAATTCACTCACATGGCCAAACAGCATCAAGGGAGCCTGGAAACATAAACTTGATTCTGGGTGACTCTGTGTACAGCTAAACACCCAAGGTTCTATCATGAAGGGAGAGTCGGGGGCAGATGCTGGAGACAACTAGCTGTCTAGCCATGCCTCCCCCCGCAGGATTTGCCCTAGCTTCTCCTTGCACGGGGGCTTGCTGAGGAGATGTCTGTTAACAATCTAGTTTTCATTCCTTTGCAGGTAATCTGTTCTTTCCCCTAGAAAGTTTCCAGTGAGAGAGAATTGCATCTGCAGAGGCCTTGGGACCTGAGAGCACAAATCATGTTCTCACCACGTGCCGCTGACCTGCTTGTCCTTTTCTCAGACATTTTCCTTCTTGCTTCCTCTGTGTCCACCCACTCAGCCAGCGTGGGTGTTCACAGCTTTCCTCTCACTCTCCCTGAGTGACAGCATCCTCCCGTGGCTTTTGCTACCACCCACTGGGATGAATTCCAAATTTATATCCACAACATAAGCCTTTTTCTCAACCTCTAGATCCAAAACAACACACTCATCTCCTGGTCTCTCCACCCGACCGGCTCACAGGCCACCAGATTCTTCATTGCCGCTTCCCTTTCTGCCCTTTGCTAATTTCTTGTTCATCTTTCCTATTTCAGTTGAGGGGCAACTTTTGGAGGCATGTGCTTTCTAGTTTATTTCTGTCTGTGTTGGGTGCTCCTCTCTTGGGTTCTCAAAGTGTCTGGTGAGTCCCTGTGTCTCCTCATTATCGTGATAATTTCCAACCCTCAAACCCTTATCTGAATGGGAGTTATTTGATGGCAGAGACAAGACCTTATCTCTGAATTCCCAGCAGCTAGAGTCTTTGGCAGACAAAAATGGAAATGACTTTTTTTTTTCCCAGTCTGGATTATCTCCTCCTGATAACAGAATCCCCTTTTCTTCGGAAAACCTCCTCCTTTATTCCATGTGGTCCTGAGGAGCTGTGAGTGGAGGTGCTTCCTCTAGAGAGGTGAACATGTGACCCAGCCCAGGTTAATTACAGTCTCAGCAACAGTGATTAGACCAATGGGTGTTACGGACTGAGCAGGACCAATGACACCCTCCCTTGGGGTTAATATACAGACACAGGAAGGAGGCCCTCTCCATTTTGGGAGTGCTGCTTGAGATAACACAGGCATGGGGCTCTGGGTGGTCACCTTCCCTCCGTGAGAAGGGGTCTCTGCTGAGCAGAGCCAAGCAGAGATGGAGACGAGCCACAGGTGGGCAGGATGGGGCTCTGATGGCTTCCTTCTCCTCTTTAGGCTCTCACGGTGCCATCCCCAGTCATGTGAACCAACAAATCTTTTTGTTTAAGGTGGTTTGAGTGGGTCTCTACCACTTGAGCCAAAAGAGTTCTGACTAATAAAGAACTTCATAAAAGTTTAATGAAAACATTAATAAACCAGTGGCCCAGTGCCTCTCTCGCCCACAGGCTCCCTCTGAGCATGGCGAGTTGCCTCCTCATCTATGCTCTTTGGCAAGGTCGATACCACCCCCTGCCTGCATTTATGATGCCAATTCTAAACTCCTCAGCCCGGCAAGTGATCTGACCCCAGCTTCCCGGCCAGGCTCCTGTCTTCCTCCGAGACAGGCTCTGTGCCAGCCAGACAAATGTTCACAGTCCTGCACTTGCTCTGCCGCTTTCAGCTGCTGCGTCTTTGCCTGAGCCTCTGAGCCTCAGCCTGGAATGCTGCCCTCCCCATGAATCCCAATGCACCCTCCGAGACCAGTCTCAAGTGGCACCTCCTTCAAATCCTTCCTGCCCCTCCCCCAAGCAGAGTCCAGCCCCCTTTGCTGCAGCAGTCGCCTCCACCGTCCACCTGTCACACTGAATTGCAGTTATTTACTCACCCATCCTTCCTCTACTAGACAGAGCTCCTAAAGGGGAGTGAGCTGCACTTTATCCACCTCCGTGCCCCCATCACCCATCACCCACAGCACATTGTCAAGTAACACGTGATGAGTGAGTAGAGGTCTTAGGAAGAAGGTTTATTTCCTTCTCTGTTCAGTGATAGAGAGGGAGTTCCTCTGACCCCATACACCTCCAGGTTTCAGAAGAGCAGTGGGTCTTGTGATCTCTCCCTGGGACCCTCTTCATGCCGAAAGGGTAGGGAGTGGGAAGCCAGTGTGAATGCCACCTGACTGGCCTGTGTCTACACTGGCTTCTGGTTCAGGACCATGTTGCCCTGGAGAACTCTGACTCTCCCTGAGTTTTGCAGAACTTTGAGTAGCCTGTCTCCTCCCTCACTGTCCACTTCCCAGAACCAACAAGGTCAGAGAAGGAAGGTTCTTGGGAATCTCCTGGCCCTCCATTCACGGAGCAGGACACGACCTGTGAGAGGTGTCGGGTGAGCTTTGGGGGAGTCAGAGAAGGAGCCTGGGGACATTCTTTACTTAGCAGCACACACATCCACTGTCTGTGCCTGAGTCACTGGGTGAGGCTTCCCAAACGATGAGAGACAGCATGGTGGAGTCTGGAATTCAGAGTTGCTGGGTGACTTTAGGCAAGTTATTCAACTTCTCTATGCCACAATTTCTTCATCTGTAAAAGAAAAATTAGAACTTACTTCATGAGTAAGCTGTGAGGGATATATGAGTTGATATTTGTAAAGCATATAGTAAGTGCTATGTAAACACTTGTTTAGACTATATTAGGGTTTCATGTCTTGAAGTCCAATCATAGGATTCTAGAACCCTTTTTGCCCTTAATAGAGAGACCACCCCCCCACCCCCCCCAAATGGTCTGTGAGTGCATAGGCTAGAGGGTGGACATGGTCATGAAACTATTCAATATTTGGAGAATGGAAAAGATCTAGTGAATTTCCTCAAGTATCCACAAGAGGGCACCCAATTTCCTGAAAGAGCCCACTCCATATGGAGAGCCTGACCAGGACTTAACTGCCTTCACAGGCCATAGTGAAGGAAGGTTCCGCCCAGTGGTGATAACGGACTCATAGAATCATCTCCAAACTCAGGCTGTGTGCATCTCAATACACAGCACCTCTTGCTCCTCAGAGACCCAGATATCCTCCACCTTTAGCACCGTCCCTGAACCTGCTACCCTGAGGTCTGGATATTTGGGAAAGGGTGTGTCTGGTGCCTGGATCCACTGCTTGTCTCATCCCCACCCCCACCCCCGGAAGTCAGACCCCTCCACTAACTTCACCCACCAGGCCCTCAAAATGGTCCATAGCCTTATGCCATCACAGGCCCCTCACCCACCCCACCACCTGCCCCAACTAACTGAGCCTGGCAGGAGTCTGGGCTGGGTCATGTGAGTCCAGCTCTGGTCCTCACAGTCCCTGGTTTTCCAGAGATAGCATAAGTGGAGGGATTGTGAGGTGGTGAGACCAGAGACTTTCTTTGGCCTGGCGCTGGCTAAGACAGTGAGGGTTGGGATGGGGAGCTTGGGTCCAGGGTCTGATTCAGCAGAGAACTCAGGACCCAGTGGGACACCATTGCTCTTGCATCCCTCTGGTAAAGGGTAGAAAAGGTGGGATGTAGGGAAGGGAAGTCCCACAGACTCACCCTCTCCACCTCTCTTCCTCCACACAGTTCAGGCCCAGGGCCACCTTTCCTGCAGCCACCTCTGAGGGGATGCAGCCTTTGGGTGCCCAGTCAGGGCAAAATCACTTCCAGCCCCTCCCTGCTTCACAACAAAGGAAGCCGGGGGAGAGGAAATGACGCTGGCTTTACAGGAAAACTGGGTTCTATGCCTGACACCGTCATCGACTGCTGTCGCCTCTCTGGGTCTGCGTTTCCTCATCTGTAAGGTGGGGATAAGTGTCCCACGCAGCTCAGGCGATGGGAGACTGTGGCAGACTGGCTCCTGAAGACGTAGCTCGATCTTGGAAGGCTGGAAGGAATAGGGATCCTGACAACCGCAGGCGGGAACCCAAAACACTGCCTAAAATTCCCTAACAGCTGAAACAGAGCCGGTGGTGACCTGGGGTCTCTCTCAAAAATGAGGTCCCTCACCATCAGTCCGAGAGGGAACACAGCATCCCTGTGTCTGTTAGTCTGACCCCCCTCCCTAAGTAAGGAGCCTCAGGCTGTGAGGAGCTTTTGACCCACCTGCATCAGACACTCCAGGCTTAAAGGAGCCAGAAAGTCCTGGAAGGGCAGCACATCCTAGGCGGATAAAAATGAAGGTTAAGGGGGCAGAAATGGGCACCTGCCCCAGGCATCACCTTCACTTTCACCTTCTTCTTCACCTGTGGCATAGACCCGGGGTGGCCGGGGTGGGAGGAGGCCCCGACGCCTGTGGACACCCAGCTTCTCATGAGCACTGGTGACAGGGCTGCGCTGCTCAGCTTGGCCGCTCGGGTGTAGCTGGGGCCATGGCCGCGGGGCGGAGCCCGAGGACGGGAGACGCCCGAACGCATGGCCCTGGCAGGGCAGGAGGGAGCGGAGCTCCGAGTCCTCGGTCGCCTCTGCGCTTCCCTGGGGGCTGCGGGGCTCTGGGCGCTGAGGAGACCGGGGCTCCGCGAGGACGGCCGGAGTCTCCGCGCCCTCCCTCCGCGCACAGGATCGCGGGTCCCCGGGGCCCAACACGCTCACCGGGCGCTGCGGGACCGGGGACTGCGCCTCCGCAGGCGGCGCTCCCCCTGCAGAGAGGGCAGGCTACCAAGCAGATGCGGAGGCTGCAGGATGACGAAAAGGCACCTGGGTCCTGTGAATTAAAGGTGTACATTTGTATACTGTGGGGGACCAGCAGCTCACACAATTCTCTCACCTGCTTTTGAAAATATAATAAACCATTTTGAGGAAAAGGCACATTTATTGTAATATGACAACTAATCAAATCACAATAGGAAAGAAAGTAGAACCCGGGAAGATGAGTGCCTGTCCCTGCCTCCCTCTGTCCCCAGGCCTGCTCTGTGGTCACATGATATAAGCCTGGTGATTCCCTAAGAGGGTTTGGAGGACAGACCCCTAAAGCTGGGGCGCTGGAGGGGAGACCCCAGAGCAGGCTGGTGCAGATGGAAGCCATCATCCCAGTGCCATTACCATCTAAGATTCCAGGAGGACAGGGGCCCTGAGGGCCTGGGGAAAGACTAGACTCTTTCGTGGAGCCTGGAGCAAAGACTTTCAGGCCAAGCAAGCTGAAGGGTCCTGCCCAGACATGGCCACCACTGACCCAGCCACTCTGTCAGGCTGAACTGCTCTCCTCACACCCTCCCCTAGGAGTCTGAGGGCCCAAAGGCTTCCTCCAACCTCCTCAGGCAGTAAGACACTCTTCTGTCTCCTCAAAGCTGAGGAAATTTCCAGGAACTGACCAGCAAGCAGAGAAACCACAGGGCGTGGTGAGTGTGGACAAAGTGAGATCACAGGTCACTTAAGATGACTCAATACTTCAAGTGAGAGAGCGTGTTAGGAGGGCCCCCTGGGAAGGCTGCACCAGTGAAGGGGACCCCTAGGCTACCCAAGCCTTAACCATCCTCAGGGTCTGTGGCAAGGACAGGGGATGAGAGCAGACACCCGTGGGTCAGCCAGGGTCGCCCAGACCTCTGTGTTTTGGGGCTCTGAATGGTGGGCCCCTTTCAGACTGGCAAATCTGGGCTTCTGTCATGCTTTGGGTATGGCTGTGTGTGTAAGGAATGCCCATCCTCCCCCTCCCCCGTGGCATTCAGGAGAGCAGCCTCCCTCAGGCCTTTGGAAAGGTTGAGCACTGGCCTTGCAAGGTCTCAGCATTTTCAGCCCCTTGGGCCTCCCACCCTGTGTCAGCTCTAACCTGCCCTTCAAGGCAGAAATCCTTTAGGAAGCCTCCACCGAGGATTATTATCCACCATGTTCCAGGTCCCCTGGCCTGGCCTGGCTCAGGAGAGAGCTTCAGTAAGACCTGAGTTCAATCCCTGGTTGGGAAGATCCCCTGGAGGAGGAAATGGCAACCCACTCCAGTATTCTTGCCTGTAGAATCCCATGGGTAGAGGAACCTGGTGGGTTACAGGCCATGGGGACATGACTAAGCAACTAAGCAACTAAGCATGATGGTGCTTGTAGAGATGTGAATTTTTCACTCTGCACACTGACGGTAGTAAGTCCAATGACATGGGCTCCCTCCTGCTCTTGTGATCTGAGGGAGGAGTTGACATCCTCCCTAGGACAGGCCCCCACTCAGTCATGGGCAGGTAAATAAGCAGATGACTGCACATCTCAGCTCACTGTTCCTAAAGTACTTAGTTCCATCTTATGTACCTGAAGTTAGACTTTAGTCAAGGATTTGAGGGGTGTTTATCTTGCCTGGTAAATCCCATGGTCGGAGGAGCCTGGTAGGCTGCAGTCCATGGGGTTGCTAAGAGTCGGACATGACTGAGCGACTTCACTTTCACTTTTCCCTTTCATGCATTGGAGAAGGAAATGGCAACCCACTCCAGTGTTCTTGCCTGGAGAATCCCAGGGACGAGGGAGCCTGGTGAGCTGCTGGGGTCGCACAGAGTCAGGACTGAAGTGACTTAGCAGCAGCAGCAGCAGCAGCAGCAGCAGTATTATCATAACAATTATGTTCCTTTTCCCTAATTTGTTTGATTGTTCTTGCTTTTACAATGAATGAATGTATTTTTTTCTTACAATAATTTATTTTCTTTAAAAAAATTTTTTTAAATGATGTTTTGGTTATGTGATCTGCTGTGCCCCTGTCTCTACAAATATATACTTTACGTATGTTCATCTTTCGATGCATACGGAAAAATCTTGAACCTTTACTACAAAAATGTGAACAGGGACTTCCTTAGTGGTCCAGTGGCTGACTTCCTGCTCCTAACGTAGGGGGACTGGGTTCCATCCCTGGTCAAGAAACTGGATCCCCCGCATGCTGCAACTAAGAGTTCTCATGCTGCAACTAAGACTTCCTGTGGCCAAATAAATAAATACTTTTTTAAAAATGTGAACAGTGTCATGTCTGAGGAGTTACAGTGAGAGCAGATCTTCAGTGTCTTCTTTTGTACCCTTTAGGATTGCTTACCTATTTTATAAGTACTTCTTTAAGAGTTAAATTTGAGAGAAAGTATTCATAATATTTCACTCAATGATCCTAAAATAATAAGCCTCTGTTGGCACAGATTCATGTGTAAGGATGTTGGCTGCAGCATGATTTAGAGAATATTTAGAAACTAAGGACCTAATCTTCCATCAATAAAGAACTGGCTAAATAAGTTGTCATCTAGTTTTTCAATGGCAACCCACTCTAGTACTCTTGCCTGGAAAATCCCATGGATGGAGGAGCCTGGAAGGCTGCAGTCCATGGGGTTGCTGAGGGTTGGACACGACTGAGCGGCTTCACTTTCACTTTTCCCTTTCATGCACTGGAGAAGGAAATGGCAACCCACTCCAGTGTTCTTGCCTGGAGAATCCCAGGGACAGAGGAGCCTGGTGGGCTGCCGTCTATGGGGTCACACACAGTAGGACACGACTGAAGTGACTTAGCAGCAGCAGCAGCAGTTTTTCAATAAAATATGATACAACTTCAAAAACCCCACTTTTATAAATTACTTGATATGGGAAAATGTCCTTGATATATGCCCTTATGTTTTAAAAGCAGGATACAAATTTAAATATAATTTATAATTTTCTTAATTTTGTTGTAAATTTTCTCAAATAGATTTGCATCACTGTTATCTGCAAATGATTTAATTAAATGAATGCAAAGAGCATTTAAGCCTAGAAAACGTTCATAGACCTTCCAATCCCTCCTTCTAACGATGTGCGCGTTGGCTTTTTCCGCCTGTCCCCACCACACCTTTCCCTCCAAACTCCCCTGCCCCTAACCCAGTCACCTCTTGACCCTCAGTCCTTTTCGCGGGACCTGAGGTGCCTTTTCGTCATCCTGCAGCCTCCGCATCCCCTTGGTCACTAACTCTGAGGGTAGAAGATCCCAGGACTCCGTCCCCCGGCCTGCCCTCTTTGCAGCGGGGAGAGCCGCAGGCACGGGCGCGATCCCCAGTCGCGCAGCGCCGGCTGAGCGTGTTGGGCCAGGGCATCCGCGATCGTTTCGTGTGTGCCGAGGCACAGCGCGGAGACTCCGGCCGCCCCCTCGGAGCCAGTGTCTCCCTCGCGTCCGGAGCCCTGCAGCCCCAGGGGAAAAGCAGAGGCGGCCGAGGACTCGGCGCGCCGCCGCTCCCTCCCGCCCGGCCCTGGCCGGCGCTCGGGCGTCTGCGGTCTTCCGGCTCCGCCCTCCGGACACTGGGCACTGCAGCGCAGCTCTGCCCCTGGGTCTCCACACACCCGCGAAGCTGGGTGTTCACACACGCCCGGGGTCACCTCCCACGCCGGACATCCCGTGTCGGTGCCGCAGGTGAAGATGAGGGTGAAAGTGGAGGTGATGCCTGGGGCAGGTGCCCATTTCCGCCCCCTTAACCCTCGTCCTTGCCAGCCTGGGACTCGCTGCCCTCCCCAGATTTTCTGGCCCTCTTTAGCTGGGAGTGTCTCTCCTCTGTTTGAGGTGGGCGGGTCAGGAGCTCCTCACAGCCCGAGGATCCGTAATAATTCGAGAAGGAAGTCAGATATGAGAGATTAGAAATACAGAAGATACTGTGTTTTGTCCGCGGAGTGCACTTGACAGGAGCCAGGATTTGGGGCCCCTGCCCGACCAGCAAAAGGCGTGGGGCCTTGAGCCCAGCGTGTGGCGGGCAGCACAGCCTAAGACAGCCCCGGCTGGTGACTAGTCTGGTGACTCCCAGAGCCCCACTTACCACCGGCTTGACCCCTGGAGTTCATAGTTTATTCAGTACCACCATCCTCTTTGACTCCTCTGTCAGTTCCTGGAGGAGAGTGGGAGAAGGAGGGGCCAGATAGCCAGGGCTGAGCAATGGGTTATCCCAGGGCTACCTGGTGCCCTGGCTTTGTCTGAACATGGTTACCTGAATTATGGCAAATCCTTGTGATGACTTTGCATTGCCATGGTAGATTAAGCACACCTCTGCACCCCATTTCACCCCAAAACCCACAAAAGGACAGAAAAGATGGGAGAGGGAAATAGTATGAGCAAACTGGAAATGCTGATGAGTTTCTTCAACATGGAGATCAATCCAGATCAGTCTCCCATGAGGAAGAAAATCATGACATCCCTGGTGGCTCAGATGGTAAAGAATCTGCCTGCGATGTGGGAGACCCAGGCTGGATCCCTGGGTGGGGAAGATCCCTTGGAGAAAGAAATGGCAACCCACTGCAATATGCTTGTCTGGAGAATTCCATGGACAGAGGAGTTTGGTGGGCTCCAGTCCATAGGGCCACAAAGAGTCGAACACGACTGAGCGACTGATACCTTCACTCTCTACGCAGGGAATGGCTCTGGAGCTGGAACCAGGGTGATTAAATGCTGCATCGGGAAGAGTGGGCAGCACCGCATCCCTTTAGTCACTACCGCTGAGCAGCAGGCGTGAGAGATGCAGAAACGGTAAAACAAGTGTGGGCCCTGTGACTGGAAAGCAGGGTCAAGGTGTCCTCACACCCAGAAGACAAACTCCCAGCTCATCCCTCTGTTATATCAGCACACTGTGTCTAATAGCCTGAGAGCTGAGAAAAATGAGACATGTGAAGAGGTACAGTTAGTATCTCCAGAGAGACGGCTGGCAACCTGTCACTTGCTCCGTCTCTAAAGAGCCACACCTCCTGCTGAGCCTGTCCATGGTAGTCCCCTCTCACGTTGGCTCTGGGCTGGCCAGGGACCTGCTGTTATCAGAGCACTATGACAGAAGTGTGCTAGTTCTGGGTTTAACCTTAAGAAGGTCTGGCATGTTCCCTGTCAGTGTTCTTGGCAGCCCTGAGCCACCATTTAAGATGTCCAGCTACACTGCTGGAGAGATCAAGTCGAGTCACTTAAATTGCATACAGCAAGTGAGATCTGGTCATCCCTGCTTAGTGCAGCTGTATGGACCACTGGCAAGACCAATAGAAGAACCACCCATACGGCCCTGGCAAGAGGACGGAATCACGAGCAAATAGTTATTTCAAGACACTGAGATCTGGAGTAGTTTGTCGTACTGCAGTGAATGACTGAACACCAAAGGCAAGATATCTCATACACACACACACACAAACACACACAAACAGCCAGAAATCCTAGAAATTAAATATTTGATTGCCAAGGGGAAAAAAATTCAAAATATGGTTGAATAACACTTGGAAACAGCTGATTAGTTAACTGAAATATTGAACTGAAGAATCTCCCACAATACAGTGCAAAGGAGGATGAAAATGATGGAAAGAGTAAGTGAAAAGCTTAAGGTGTTTGTAGAATTTCCACATCCATCTAATAGAAGTTCTATAAGAAGAGAACAGAGGGTCGAGGGTGGGAGAAACAATAAAGAAATACAACAGCATTTCTTATACATCTTCAATTTGAGAAAGTCCACCAAGTCTAGTGGAGGAAGAATTAAAAGATCAACCCATATACACGCTGGGTTGGCATTTAGAGCCCAGTGATGTTGAGAATATTCTAAGACCAAAAGAGTGGGGAAAGCTAAGGAGCTAAGAGGTGGGAGGAGAGTTGGCCTCAGAGGGGCAACCCAGGGACTTTTTGAAGTGATGAATCTTGCATGTCTACACTGCTGTAGTGATTAATGACTTATACATTTGTTAAAATTCAGACATGTATACCAAAAAGGGTGATTTTTACTCTACGTAAATTTTTTAAATAAATAATTTTTAAAGACTATGAAGATAGATCATGAATCAGAATGACTTGCGTCATGAACACAACACAAAGCTGGAAGACAAGAGAGAGAAATAGCCTAAAAGTTCTAAGGGAGAAGATTTTAAACTTGAAATCTTAAATGCACCCAAATAACTTTCAAATGAGGAGGCAAAGTAAAGAAGTTCTTGGGTATGCAAACCTGAATAAAGTTTAACACGCATGAAGCACTCAGTTGTTCAGTCGTGCCCCACTCTTTTGTGACCCCGTGGACTGTAGCCCGCCAGGCTCCTCTTGTCTGTGGGATTTCCCAGGCAAGAACACTGGAGTGAGTTGTCATTTCCTCTTCCAGGGGATATTCCCAACCCAGGGATCAAACCTGACTCTCCTGCCGCTCCTGCATTGGCAGGCCGATTCTCTACCACTGAGTCGCCTGGGAAGCTTACATACTCTCTAAAAGAATGGTTTGAGGATGCACCCAAAAAGAAAAGACAATGAATCCAAAAAAGAGGACGATGTGGGGTAAATAAAGGGCAGGGGACAAAGAAATTAGTGTCCTTATGTCTAATTAATTGTTGATAAACAAAAAGGGAAAGAAATAACAAGCTGAGAAGCACACCTCAGGCTATCTCACTGTGGGAGTTGGCAGCAGTACTGGTTGGGCTCTTGGGACAGGATGCTTCTGGGGGTCTTATTTAGCCCAGGAAATTATTATGTATCTGTTAAGATGACTGATGTAGTCCTCCTCATATGCAAATGGAAAGATACCCGAAATATACTATTAGGTTCAAAAAGAAACAAAAGTTATAGAAGGATATTTATAGAATGATTGCTATTTTAAATACACACACACACAAATACATACACAAATGTAGTTTGCATGTGTAAAAACATCTGGACAATGCAACTGACATATGACTCAACAATTGCACTCCTGGGCAGTTATCCCAGTGGAAAAAAAAAACAAACATGTTTACACCAACACAGGTATGTACATGAATGTTCATAGCAGCTTTGTTTATAATACAAATAAATAGAATGTAAGTCAAATGCTGGAGGAGGGCATGGCAACCCACTCCAGTATTCTTGCCAGGAAGATCCCATGGACAGAGGAGCCTGTCGGGCTGCAGTCCATAGGGTTGCTTTTGAACTGTGGTATTGGAGAAGACTCTTGAGAGTCCATTGGACAGCAAGGAGATCAAACCCGTCAGTCCTAAAGGAAATCAGTCCTGAATATTCATTAGAAGGACTGACACTGAAGCTGAAGCTCCAATACCTCGGCTACCTGATGCTAAGAACTGACTTGTTAGAAAAAATCCTGATACTGGGAAAGATTGAAGGCAGGAGGAGAAGGGGACAACAGAGGATGAGATAGTTGGATGGCATCACCGACTCAATGTACATGAATTTCAGCAAGCTCCAGGAGTTGATGATGGACAGGGAAGCCTGGCATGCTGCAGTTCATGGGGTCCCAAAGAGTCGAACACGACCGAGTGACTGAACTGACTGACTAAAGCCAAATATTGGAATCAGCTCAGATGTACTTCAACAGATAAATGGTTAAACAACTGTGATACATACATACCACAGAAAACTACTCAGCGGTAAGAAGGAATGAACTATTGCCACGGACAACAACTTGGATGAATCTCCAGTGAATTAAAAAAAAAAAAAGAGCCTTTCTCAAGTGGTTGTATATTGTATTATTCCAATTATAAAATATTTAAAAATGACAAACATTTGGAAATGGCAGTCAGATTGTTGTTTGCCAGGGGGTTAGGGATGGTGGGGAGAAGGGATGGAGGGAGGGAGATGTGGTTATAAAAGGGCGGCAGAAGAGGATCATTGCAATATTGGGACTGTTCAGCATCTTGACTGTACTGGTGAATACACAATCCTGCACAGGTGGTAAAATGGTACAGAACTAAACACAAACACACACAAATGATGAGAACAAGTAAAACTAAAGGATTCTGAAAAAATTGCATGGATGGTATCAATATTAACATCTTGGTTGTAATACTATGACACTATAGTTTTGCAAAATGTTACCAGTGGGGGAGACTGGACCAAATATCAATCTCTCCATTATTTCTTTTAACTGTAAAATGAACCTATGATTATCTCAATAAAAATTGAAAAAAAAAAAAAAACCTTGAACACGTTTTCTGCAAAATGATAAGACTGATGACCTTGAAAAGTGGGGATAGGAGGAAGAGTCACTTATACATTTTATTTTGTATGCCTGTAGTGTTTCAATATATTCTACATCAAGAAAGCATCACTTCTGTAACAACAACAAAAAAATCTTTGTCTAAATTGCTTTAAAGATGGATATATAAACATAAATATGTTAATTTTATTTGTTGCATTGACAACATACTTACAGTTTATCTTAGTGTATCGTGTTTGGTAAAAATCTGACTTTATTTTTAACCAAAATGGTTTATAAACTATTGTAGTATTGTTTGTCAAACTCTTCTTTCTTTCCCATTGATTTATGATGTTGCCTTTAGTACAGGCTAAATTCTTACATGTGCTCCTGTCTCCTCTGCTCTGTGTTATTTTTCATAATCCATTTGATGATTAGTAAAAAATACATTTGACCTAATTAATTTAGAAAATATTTTAATATCTGATGAAAATTACTTAATTTTAACATCTATTTCTCAAAATTTTTTTCTTAAATGGCCTCATGTTTATTCTTTCAGACATCTAGAAAATCAATAGGATTTAGAATCACATCGGCATGTTGCAAAGAAGAGGCCATTCTTAATGTTTTATTACAAAATTATTTATGTTCATAATAACAATTCAAACAATGCAAAAGGCGTAAAAACCATGGTATCATTTCTCTCTCTCCCCACCCTATTCCATCCCTCTGCCATAACTACTGTTTAGAGTTTAATGTGTATCCCTACACACCATTCTTTATGCTCATGTGAAAATGAAAGTTAGTTCGCTCAGTCTAACTCTCTCAGTCTACTCTCTGGGACCTCATAGACTGTAGCCCACCAGGCTCCTCTGTCCATGGAATTCTCCAGGCAAGAATACTGGAGTGGGTACCCATTCCCTTCTCCAGGGGATCCTCCCGACCCAAGAATCGAACCCAGGTCTCCTAAACTGCAGGCAGATTCTTTACTATCTGAGCCATTTTATGCTTATATAAACAATTAAATATATATACATATTGATGACTTTTCTCTTTTCATTAAAAAAATGGATCATATTATTTACATTACTCTGAAATTTGTTTATCTTATTCAAGAGTAAATAATAGCAGTGTTTCCTGGTCAACAAACAAATCTTATTCCTCATTTAATTTTATAATCTAGCTTTTCTATCTTTTTGTCATACAGTAGTTTAAAGAACTAAATTGTTCTGGAAGATTTGTTATGAAAAGCTTTAGCCTCTCACATTCCCCATTCTTTTTTCCTTGGAGGCAACTGCCTTAACTCTCTTAACTCAAAATAATATATTCATATAGCTACTAATTTGTTTTTCAATTTTGATACATTATCTATTTACTTCCCAGGATGGAAAATAAGGATTTACCTTCCTCACCTCCAACCCTACTCATACATCCTCACTTCTCCACATAATTATATCATAATGTGGCTGAAACCTGATTGACTAGATCAGTTGTCCATGTTCACATCACTGGGACCATGTAAAGCCCTATTTACAGCTGAAACTCACAGAAGTCCTATGAGTACTTTTCCTTTTCTGAGCAACTCTTTTTGCCCTCCAAAGTCAGTCATTGTTTTTGTTTGCTTTTTTTTCTAGAAATATATCACTACTTCAACCCCTAACTTTTGCCAGGTGTCCAAATTGTTTCTCAGTATTTTCAGTTGCATCGGGTAATCTGATCCTTACATCTTATGGAAGAATCTTTCCTGAGCAGAATATTTCCTTCTGCTCCTGTCTGGGCTGGCCATTCTCCCAAGTCATCCTTCTGCTTCTCCCTTGCGTTGAGTTCCTGATGCCCGTTTCCCCTTTCTTAACTTCCACTCTCATTTTGGTAGAATATATCCTCTAGTAACTTCCTGAGAAGGAGGACATGGCTTGTATTTTCAGAATTTGTACATCTTGAATTCTTGGTTTCAATTCATGTTAAACTGGTAGTTTTTGTGGGTACAAAATTCTAAGAATTAACTTACCCTCAGAGAAGTAATGGTTCATTTTCTTCTGACTTCCGGTGTTATCTTTGGGGTTTAAAGCTTTTCTGGTTTACATTTCATATGGTAAAAAATTTTCTTCTTTCTCAGGAAACTTGTAGGATTTTTTCCTGGTATTTGGGAATTTTGAGATCATGTGCTTTTTTCATGTGAATCTGTTTCAGATCTTTTAGTCAGTTTATATTTTTTGCTACATGGACTTTTCTCTAGCTTGGTGAGCGGGGGCTACCCTCTAGTTGCAGTCGGTGGGCTCTCATCCTGGAGGCTCCTCTTGATGAGGAGAACAGGCTCTAGGGCACTCAGGCTCAGTTGCTGTGACACACAGGTTTAGTTGCTCCGAGACATGTGGGATCTTTCCGGATGAGAGATCGGACACGAGTCTCCTGCACTGGCAGGTGGATTCTTTCCTGAGCCACCGGGAAGCCCTGATGTTTTAATCAGCTTTATCTTCTTTGAAGAAATCTCTTCTGGGAATTCCTTGATGGTCCAGTGGTTAGGACTCCTCACTTTCACTGCCATGGGCCTGGGTTCATGGCACCTCTCCACTACCTAAAAGAGAAATCCCTTGTAAAACCTTCTGGTCGAAACTCACACCTGGGAAAGCCTTGTCACCAGACTTTTCCAAGAGCAAGTGACCCTTTCGTCTGCTTATGTTTGAGAATAGGACACGAAATACTTATTGGAGTAGCCGAGTTAGTGGAGTAGCTGAGCTTCATCTACTGTGGGCTCACGTAGTGATCTAGCTGGACCTTTTGAATATTTCCTCATAAGCTAGTCAGATTCTCTAAGAAGGTCCCCTGGGCCCCTTGCCTATAAAGTTTAAACCTTGAGGCTAGTGTCTGGGTGCTGAGTAGAAGAGGTCCAGGAAGGAGGTCTCAAAATTTATCATATCTCTCGTTTCCTGAATAATAATTCCATTCTCAGCTACATCTGGGACCTCACAGGGCAGAAGCTATTTATTTTAATCTCTCCACACAATAAAACTCCATTTTTCTTTTGGGAACTGGAAGAGGAAGTTGTTCATCTGTGTTGAGTATGAAGAAAATCAGAGGATGCAAATGTCTCTTAAACAGGGTTTTAAACAGTCTTCCTTTTCCTTTTTTGAATCTTACCTTCTACCCCACTTCCAGAAGTGCCTGGTGCCTGCTATGCCAGAGCCGTTGGGAAATTATGTAGAAATCAGGTTCCTTACTAGGCTTTTCCCACTGCTAGCTGTATGGTCATTACCACTCACCATTTCTTCCCAGTTGCCAAAATTTTGTTGATACTGTCTCCTATCTCAATTACTATGTTTTTCTTTTAATATCTATAAATAGCTGTTAAAGATAACCCATGAATGTGATAAGCAGACTGAAGTTTTGCTCCACTGAAGAAATGGAGAATGGTAAAAATGGTAAAAACTAAAGTAACAATAGGATTATTTTTCCTTATTTTTAATCACTCTAAAAGAGAATTTACTTTAAAAAATAGCTCAATAAAGATCACAAACTTCAATATAAAACTGTAAAACTTCTAGAAAATATAGGAAAAATTATTTTTTAACATTAAGTTAGGCAAAAATCTGCTAAATATTATACCAAAAGCAAAAGAAAAAAGAAAAAAACTGATAAAATTGGACTTCCCTGGTGACATAGTAGATAAGAATTTGCCTGCCCCTGCAGGGGACACAGGTTTGATCCCTGGTCCAGGAAGACTCCACCTGCCACAGAGCAACTAAGCCTGTGCACTGCACCACAAGCAAGCCAGTGCTCCAGGGCCCACCAGCTGCAACTGCCAGGCCTGCATGCTGCAGCCACTGAGCCCGTGCTTCACAAGAGAAGTCACCGCAGTGAGAAGCCCATGCACCGCAACGAAGAGTAGCCCCCACTCCCCTTCACTAGAGGAAGCCCGAGAAAAAAGCAAGGAAGACCCAGCACAGTCAAAAGTGAATATATAAATAAACAAAATAGATAAAATTGGACTTTATTCAAATTAAGAACTTATGCTCTTCAAATAATACCTTTAAGAGAACAAGAAGACAAGCTACAGACTAAGAGAAAATATTTGCAAGATAAATATCTGATGAAGGACTTGACCCTAAATATATAAAGAGCTCTTAGAATGCAATAATAAAAAAACAGCCTAGTGATAAAGGGGCAAAAGATTCAACGAGATGCTTCAATAAAGGAGATATATTAATGACAGGCACATGAAATGCTAGGATCACTACTCTTTAGAGAAATGCAAATTAAAACCACAATGAGATAACACTACACACCTATTAAAATAGCTCAAAAATGGGAATTCCCTGGAGGTCTGGTGGTTAGGACTTGGCGCTTTCACTGCTGTGACCCAGGTTCAATCCCTGGTCGGCAAACTGAAATCCTATGAGCCATGCAGCTAGGCCAAAAATAAATAAAATAGCTAAAAACAAACAAAATTTAAAATTCCTAATAATACAAGTGGTGTTGAGAATGTGGAGCAAGTAGTGATCTCATCCATTCTGAGTGGGGATGCAAAATGGTACAGCCACTTTGAGAAACAGTTTGCAGTCTCTAATAAAGTTAAAGATATGACTCAGCAGTTCTACCCCTTCATATCTATCCAAGGGAAAAGAAAACTTTAGTTCACACAAAAATCTGTACATGGATATTTATAGTGACTTTATTCATAATTGTCAAGAACTGGAAATAATCCAAATGTCCTTCAACTGGTGAATGGATAAACTATGATACATCCATACAATGGAAAACTACTCAGCGATGGAAAGAAATGAACTATTGATACACCCAACCACATGAATCTCAGATGCATTATGGTAAGTGAAAGAAGTCAATTCAAAAGGCTATATATGTTATACTATTATTCTGTTTATATGACATGTTGGAACAGGCAAAACTATGAGACAGAAAACAGATCTAAGGTTGCCCGGAATAGGGTAGGGGAAGGAGCTGACAACCCAAGGGCACAAGAGAACCTGTATGTGAGGGTAACAATATGCATTTGTTGAAAATACGTAAAGTAAAAATGCATAGAGAAAATTTAAAATGAAACTATACTTCTAAAAGGGTGAACTTTACTGTATGACTATACTTCAATTATTACTAAATATTGCCCAAATGATTAAATTTCATTTATTTAGTGGTGATTGGCAGAGAGAAACATCATGTGCACGTGTACAATCTGTCGTCTTTACTGAAAGCCATTTCATACACATGTGAAAAGCAGCCTTTCAATTTCTATTTTGCTGGACTAATCCATTTGGGCCCATGTGGGATAGTAAGGTTTTTGCCATCAAAACCAAAGCTGTAATAAATATCTGCTTCTTGTTTGTGCTTTTACTATATGGGACATGACTTTAAAATTAAAAAGTCCGAGGGCACTTCTCTCTCTGAGTGGATGAAAGCATACAGGGAAGCTTCTAAACCTGAGTAAGGGGCCTGGAGTCTGCTCTCCGACACAGCAGAGCTCTGCGTCACTGCCCAGCCCACCCACCTAGGAGGACATCAAGCCTCTTTCCCAGCGACTGCCAGCCCTACGCTACACAGGCTCAGAAGTTTTGGTAACAGTCAAACAACTAAATTGATGTGTATGAAGTTTTAATAACACCTGTAAAATCTTTAGTGGTATTATAAAAATGTACATTAATACGACCACAGCAAGGAAACGTGAATGCATAACATGGAAAGAAATGATCTAAAAAATAGCATTTATCATTGCCTTTGGAGGCAGGAACATGAGTGATTATTTCCTCCTTTCTGTATTTCTGCATTTTTTCTATATATTAAGTGTTAGTCAATCGGCTGTGTCCGACTCTTTGCGACCCCTATGGACTGCAGTTTGCCAGGCTCCTCTGTCCATGGAATTCTCCAGGCAAGAATACTGGAGTGGGTTGCCATTCCCTTCTCTAGGGGATCTTCCCTATCCAGGGATCGATCCCAGGTGTCCTGCAGTGTAGGCAGATTATTTACTGTCTGAGTCACCAGGGAAGCCCGTATATTAAGAGGATCGGGTTAATTTGATGAAGTTTCTTTCCATCTAGAGTAGTCCATTCACCCTGTCCTTACCCTTCTACTATTGAAATTATGTTGTTGAGGAAACCAGGCCAGTTATCTTGTAGAATATCCCATATTCCAGATTTCTCTGTGCTTTGGGGATGGCATTTAACTTTTCCTTTGTCCTCTGTTTTCTATGAACTTGAAGTTAGGTCTAAAGGCTTGATTCGATTCAGGTTCAACTTTTCTCTTGGATAAGAACATTTTAAAGGTGATACTAAGTCACTCACATCACATGTCCCCAGAAGGCACATAAGGCACTTTTCGTATGGAAGGCTGATGAGCCACTTTACAGTGAAGGCTTCAAGCTGTTACCTCCTGAAGCCACAGATCAATGTTGGCACCACAAAGAATGGATCAACCTGACATTATCAGCCTTCTGGGGACATGCGATGTCCAGGACGTAGCACCACCCCTGAAATGTTCTTATCCAAGAGAAAAGTTGAACCTGAATCGAATCAAGTCTTTAGACCTAAATTTGTGTTCACAGAAAACGCAGAGCATAAAGGAAAAGTTAAACGCCTAACCAAAAGCACAGAGAAATCTGGACTATGGGATATCCTATAAGGCTGAGTGAACTCCGGGAGTTGGTGATGGACAGGGAGGCCTGGCGTGCTGCGATTCATGGGGTCGCAAAGAGTCGGACACGACTGAGCGACAGAACTGAACTGAACTGAACAAGGTAACTGGCCTGTTTTCTTCAACAGCATAATATTAACAGTAGAAGGGTGAGGACAGGGTGGACTACTCTAGATAGAGAGATAATAAGAGGCATCATCAAGTACCGTGTGTGGACCTTGACTGAATCCAGATTCAAACGGCCCAACTGTAAAAAAACATTTTGGAACCCTTGGAAAATTTGAAAATGGACTAGATGTTACATGACACCAAAGAATTATTATTTTTTTAAGGCATGATAACGGCACTGGGGTTTTGAAGAAAACATCCATGTATTAAGGACTTCCCTGGTGGCTCGGTGGCAAAGAATCTGCTTGCCAATGTAGGAGACTCAGGTTTGATCCCTGGATTGGAAAGATCCCCTGGAGAAGAAAATGGCAACCCACTTCAGTATTCTTGTTGGGAAATCCCGTGGACAGAGGAATCTGGAGGGCTGCAGTCCATGGGGTTGCCAAGAGTCGGATATGACTTGGCGACTAAACAACAATCCATACATTAGAGCTACAGACTGAAATTTATAGAATTGAAAAGATGTGAGGTCTGGAGTTTAAAACAATAATAGGAAGAATAGATTACGTAAGGGTGGGAAAAATTTGATAATTGCTAGTTCTGAAGGATGAGGATATGGGGGTTCATTTTATGTTCCTTCTACATTGTTTCATAATGCTTTTGTAATAAAAATTAAACATTTATAAAATACATGGTTGTATTGTAAAGATCATGAATGGTGAGTGGATATCTTGGGATAACATTTCCAGGGACAACATCATACATGAGGCAAACATTGCTTCTCCTCAAGAAGCTCGGATAGAAGTGCTCAAACAGTCCCAGTAGTGAAAATAAGTACAATGATACCAAAGGAGCAATTTGGATCAAAAAGTTTCATAAAATGAGAATGACAAAGAAATAGTTCTATTCTAGTCTACGATAATTTTATATAATGACACTTTCAATATAAAAGTGTAAAATTAGCAATTTAAATGTTTTTGATAGTAAAAAACAGTGTTAGAAATGAAAAAATAAAAGCTTTCATTTCTTGCAGTACCAAGTAAATACATCCCTAGGCTTAATTTTTTTTCAAGATTCTTTTAAGGAATATTCTTAATTTTCATATCTTTTATATTGCATTTTTGGTTCATGTAAAAAAAATACATGTGGCATATGCCTTGGACTTAAAGTGTAATATTAAAATAAATGCCTATGAATCAAACACTCAATTAAGAACCAAAACAATACCAATACCTTTGCATCTATCTGTGTCTTCCTTCCCTACCTATATGCCTGAGTCTCCTCCAGAGCTTACCATTATCCTGAGTCGTGAGTTTATTACTTTTTTGCTTAAAAAATTTTAATCCAATGTTCATATATTCTTAAATTATTATTTAGTTGTATTTCTTTTTGAGCTTTCTAACTCTTAGAAGTTCCTTGGGGTTCTAGTCTATTTGGTCTAAGACATGATGCCTTAAATCTTATTTTCACCAGGGTAAGGGAGGAGTTTGGACCCTTCTTGAGACAGGGAGCCATAAAGCCACTGGAGCTAATTTCATAATTAGCCTCAAATCTTTCCAACCTGTCCGGTAGCATGGCTTGTGAGTTGTCAGCACCCTGGACAGATCAGAGTCATCTCAAGTGCTCTGCTGCCTTCCCTTCTCCTGAAAGAAAAAAAAAATTTTTTTTTTTCTCGTTTCACCCCTCGGGTTTTTGCAACATTATCCTAAATCATCAGCGTTCTGAATGAGGGACCCATTGACTCTTCTGGTTCTGGATTTTGCCCAAGTTGGGAGCCAAAGGATTTGTACTGAGTCTAGGCTTGGAGATAAGATGTCTAAGGCTTCCACCTCTCCTCCACCTGATATTTTTCTCATATGTAAAAACATGCAAGAAAGTATTTCCCTTTTAATGTTGACAATATGATTTTCTAGTGTCTGAAAACGTACTTTCCGTCCATGTAATGTTTACATCACATTTCAGGCAAAAATTGACCTCTTCAAAATCCTGTGAAATCACAGTGAGCAAAATTAACCCCCTTCAGAAATATTACTATTTGCTAACCTCACACCCATTAAAAATGGCTATCATAAAACCACAAGTGTTGGGGAGAAGAGAAAAACCTTGTACACTGTTCGTGGGAGTATAAACTGGTGCAGCCAATGTGGAAACATCCTCACCGACATTTATTTGTGATCTTTTCGGTGATAGCCTTTCTGACAGGGGTGAGGTGATATCTCACTGTGGTTTTGATCTGCATTTCCCTGCTGATTTGTCACGCTGAGCCTCTTTTCATGTGTATATTGGTCATCTGTATGTCTTCTTCAGAAAAAAATGTCTATTCACATCTTCTGCTGATTTTTAAATCTTTTTCTGCCTATTTAAAACTCTGTTTATTTGGTTTTGAAATTGAGCTGTATGAGCTGTTTAATATATTTTGGATATTAACTCTTTGTCAGTCATTTCATTTATAAATATTGTCTTCCATTCAGTCACTGGTCTTTTCCTTTTGTGGATGGGTTCCTTTGCTATGCAAAAGCTTTTAGGTTTAATTAGGTCCCATTTGTTTATTTTTGATTTGTTTCCTTTGCTTTGGGAGACATCTCTTATTCGTATGTTTCTAACTGTCCAAGGATGAACATGCGTTATTTTTAACCAACCAACCAAAAACCAAGGAAAACCCAACAATCTAGAAAGGGAACTTGGTCACTACCTCCTCTTCTGACAGGGGTCTCTAAATTATCCTGCCTTCAGGCATCTCCGCCTCCATGCCTCTAATCCTCACCCCTTGCGGGCTCTTCCAGCCCACGCAGCTCCTTCTCTGTCCTCCCTTCGGTCAGGACTTCCTTTTCCAGACGGTCATCTATGGGACACATTTCATACCTATGAGATGGAGAGGATGAGTGGTCCAGGCTGTCGGGGGAAACTGTCCAGAACTGGGTCCCCAGGCCCCTTGCCCCCTCTGCAGCGGGAGCGCAGCAGACGGAGGCGCGGTCCCGTGTCCCGCAGCGCCCGGTGAACCTGTTGGACCAGGGGACCCGCGATCGTCTGCGCGGAGGAAGAGCGCGGAGACTCCCGCCGTTCAGCTGTCCCCGGGTCTCTCCTGCACCGGGAGCCCCGCAGCCCCCGGGGAAACGCAGAGGCAACTGAGGACTCGGCGCGCCGCTCCCTCCCTCCTGGCTGGCGCCCTACATCGGGCGTCTGCGGTCCTCGGGCTCCACCCCGTGGCCACGGGGCCAGCTGCACCCAGGCTGCACGGCTCCGGCCCCCAAGGCTACTGCGAATCTGGGTGTCCACACGCGCCGGGGCCACCTCCCACCCCGGCCACCCTGTATCGGTGCCACAGGTGAAGATGAAGGTTAAAATGAAGATGATGCCTGGTGCAGGTGCCCATTTCTGCCCCCTTAACCTTCATCTTCATCAGCCTACCACGTGTTGCCCTTTCAGGACTTTCTGACCACTTTAGCTTGGAGTGTTTGATGCAGGTGGGTCAGGGGCTCCTCACAGCCTGAGGCTCCTTAATTGGGGAGGGGGTCAGGCTAACAGACACAGAGGTGCTGTGTTCCCTCTTGGGGACTGATGGTGGGGGGCCCACAGAGTGGGGGGTGTCACCCTTTGCCCGCCACCAGTACTTGAACCTCACATCTTTGGGGGAAGATGCTTTGTATCCTTTTCTTGGCAAAAGTATTGGCAAACTAAAGGATGGACTGGCGTCTGCGTGCCCACACTTGACCTCTGCTTCCTTCTCTCTCAGGAGGTCTTGTGCTGCACTGGGAGGCAGCAGAGCTAGCGGTGACTCTGGTCAAGGTCATCTGAAGCCACCCTTGTCCCGAGTCCCACTGCTTAGAGAACGCTGGGTCTCACAATCTCTTTCGAAAAGGAGAGAAACTGGCCCATTATCATTATACCCACCCTGGTGGTGGTTTAGTTGCCAAGTCCTGTCTGACTCTTCAGGCCCCATTGACTGTAGCCCGCCAGACTCCTCTGTCCATGGGATGTCCCAGGCAAGGATATTGGAGTGGGTTGCCATTTCCTTCTCCAGGGGATCTTCCCAAGCCAGGGGTCAAACCTAGGTTTCCTGCACTGTGGACAGATGCTTTACCAACTGAGCCACCAGGGAATCTCCGATACCCACTCTACAGAAGGAGAATTGGAGAAGGGCAGAAATGGCAGAGCCAGAGCCAGAACTTAGACCTCCTGGTGCGAAGTCCAGCGTTCTCACCTGCCCTCTATGCCTTGAAGGTGGTGGACGGGGAGTGTTCTGGCTTCTGATGACCTGGCTTGGAGGACAGAGGCTGCCCTGGGCCTCTCTTGCTAGTATTGCTGGTGGAGGTGGGGAGGACTCCCCGTCTCCCACTTCTCTAGCTCCCTCCAGGGTCCTAGGCCAGAGGACTTCCCACAGCAGCCAAGACTTCTCTGCTAAACGGGCACTGGCCCAGCTTCCTTCTCATCCCCAATCTCATCCTTCCCAGGAGGCACAATGACACCCCTTGACACCCCACCCCCCTCCACACACACACGCACCATGCATACACCTTTGAGAAACACAGCACAGAGAGTCTTTCCAGGCCCAGGACAGGAGTACAAATGCAGACCCTTATGTGTGTGTACTAAGTCGCTTCAGTCGTGTCTGATTCTTTGTGACCCTATGGGCTGTAGCCCACCAGGGATCCTCTGTCCATGGGATTCTCCAGGCAAGAATACTGAAGTGTGTTGCCATGCCCTGCTCCAGGGGATCTTCCCGGCCCAGGGATCGAACCCTCATCTCCTATATTGGCCGGTGCGTTCTTTACCACTAGCACCACATGGGAAGCCCCTCGTGTATTAAATACTATAAACCAAGCTAACAAATAAAATATGTTCTGTTGTCCAAACTTGACAAAAGGTAACTTCATTATGACCTGAAAGGTCAGGTTCCAATTTAGAATTTCCAGACTCCTCCAAGTTCCTCTAGGCCAGTGGCAGACCCCCATTTCTGTCATGGGTTGGAACTGCTCATGCTGGCAGGCAGTTGACCCTGGACACGGTGCGCCTGGGAAAGATCCCTGCACTGTGGTCTAGAAGCCAGCTGGTCAGGAATTCCGGCCACTGTACAGATCCCTTTCCCCGTGGGAGGGGCGCTGTCAGAGGAAAGCCAGGACCAGACCTTTGAAAGCTGAGGACGCTGGCAGGGGCACCTCCTGTCTGGACTGAAGGGTGGCCCTCTTCCTACTCTGCCTTCTACCTGCCTTTCTCTTTGGAAGTTCAAAGTTAGGGGACAAGACTAATTCAGAGTTTCCTGTCCCAGTGTGTGATGGATCTAAGGGCTACAGAAGCAGGAAAGGAGTTAATAGAAACTTAGTGGAAACTTAGGGGCAAATTCTCTTATGAGGGCTCTGTGTGGGGGCGTTGTCTTAAAACAGCCCCTGGGGCAGTTGTCTGACAGTGAGGAGGCATGAGCAGGCAAGGTTTGGTCACGCCCCCAGAACTGCAGGGCAGTTTCTGGGTGTGGTTGGGGACAGTTGGATTTCCCAGGAAAGGGGGTTTCCTGGCCCAGAGAGTGTTTTCTGAAGAATAAAGGTGGGGACTTCCCTGGTGGTCCAGCGGCTAAGACTGTGCTCCTAATGCAGGGGGCTCGGGTTTGATCCCTGGTCAGGGAACTAGATCCCATATGCCACAACTAAGAGTTGGCATGCAATAACTAAGACCTGGCGCAGCCAAGTAAATAAATGTTAAAAAAGAAAAAACAGTGAAGGTGGACAGGTATTGAGGGCACTGCTGATAAATGGTGTCTGTGTTGTGAGCTGGGCACCAGCCACCGAAAATTGTAGGGGTCTGATACTCTGAGCCAACAGTGAGTGCAGCCAGCTACTCAGGATGTGCCTGCTACTGCTGCTAAGTCGCTTCAGTCGTGTCCGACTCTGTGCGACCCCACAGATGGCAGCCCACCAGGCTCCACCATCCCTGGGATTCTTCAGGCAAGAACACTGGAGTGGGTTGCCATTTCCTTCTCCAATGCATGAAAGTGAAAAGTGAAAGTGAAGTCACTCAGTAAGTGTCCGACTCTTCGTGACCCCATGGACTACAGCCCACCAGGCTCCTCCGTCCATGGGATTTTCCAGGCAAAGGTACTGGAGTGGGTTGCCATTGCCTTCTCCGTGGGATGTGACTGAATCGGTCCTTTCAAGACACCCAGACGCCTTCTAGAGGATGCTTGAAGAATCTCACTGCCTCCATCCTGGATATAGGGCCAGCTGTATCTGAGGCCAGCTCTTTGCATTCTCTCTCCTTCTAGCTCCTGTCCAGACCCTTCCAATTTCTTCTTCCACCTACGGCCTCTGCCATAGTCCAAACCCACCCATCATTCTGAGAGGCCTCTCCTATTAGGAACCAGCAAGGCCCAGCATCCCCAGCATCCTGGCATCATGGGGCATAGTGCCAACAGTCTAGATTTATCCATAGGAAAGCACCCCTCCAAATACATTAGGTCCCAAAAGCATCTTCCAGCAACCTGAAGATTTTGTACTACATGATGACATATGTTCATGAGACATGGATAGTCTCATTAACTCCAATTTTCACTGCCAAGATTCTCTCAGCCCCCAGGGGCACCCTGCCCAGAGCCCCATGCCCAGCTGACCCTGTTGTAGTGGGGATCTTGAGAGCTCTCAATAATCACTCTTTACATAGGCTCTTAGTGAGCAGGTGAGGGGAGGATGGCAAGAAGCAGGGTGGATCAGTCCCTGAACTTTTAGGTCAGTTGGCCAGGTGAAGAGTCTGAACAAGGAAGAGATAAACAAGAGTCAGCTCAGGCCAGCCTGTGAGGGTCCCTGTAGAGTCGTCCTGCCCTCCCTGATCTCCTAAGGGGCACAGAGTCAGCCCCAGGGGGGGCGAGCACTAAGCCCCATCTCCTCCTCTGCCCATGCTGGAACCAGAGGGCCTCTGAAGGGGAAAGTCAGTTGATCAGCGAGTCCTTTCCAGGAAGCGGGTATCATTAAACTAATGACCAGCCACATGGGGCCCCGTGAACTTTCCCTAAAAAGGATCCCAGGAAATGTGACCCAGGATCTCTAAGATGCTTGTGGAGAACGGGACTAGAATGAGAGCACCGAGGACAGGACAGCTGTGTACCCTTTTGGGAACAGACTGAAACCTGCGGACATGGAGTCAGGTACCAGGACCTCTGCATCCTGAGTGGGCGTCGGTCCGACCCTGAGGGCATCCCCACTGCCGCCCGATGTGGTGCTCCTTCTCCCAGCCGTGGGGCGGGTGGGAAAGCCCCTCTCATGGCCACGTGGGCTGCATGATGTCAGGGAGCAAGGAGGGGCTGCCTCCAGCTTGAGGGGAGCAGATCCGCACTCTGTTTTCCAGACGGGAATGTGAAGTGCCCCCTGAGAGCTACAGATCAGCACACAATGACTCCACCCAAACACCTGCACCAGGAGATGCTCAAACCCAGGCCCTGCGTCCCTAGGCTGACCCCAGTCGCCCTCAGGATGCCTGTCTGGGAGAGCTCAGTGCTGCCAGCAGAATTCACTGCTTGTTCTAGCCAACACCTGACCCAGGCCCCTGACCTCCCTTTCCTAGAGCATTTGCTAAACAGGGCTTGTCATCGTGATTCCTTCCTCTGTCTCTCCTCCTCCAACAAGAGTGTTTTTCACAAGAACCTGAAGGCCACTTCTTGAAGTCACTCATCTGGAAGGATAGAGGCCATGTCTCCTGGTCTCTCTCAGAGGACAGAATCCTGAGATAATTGCCGCTCGTGGGCACCCTGGCCTCATCACACTGACACTCCTAACGCTGTAGTTTTCTCTTCTCCGAAGCTGCTTGAGACCCCGCTGCCCTTCCCCACTCCTTCATGCTCCCCTTAACCGCCCAGGGTCCTCTGCACAGATCAGAACGGAGCTCAGCTCTTTCCCCTCCTGTCGGTAGTCAGTGAGGAAAATCTGTTTTCACCACTTTATATATTTTTAAATATAAATTTATTTAATTTAATTGGAGGTTAATTACTTTACAATATTGTGTTGGTTTTGCCCTACATCTACATGAATCTGCCACGGGTATACACGTGTTCCCCATCCTGAACCCCCCTCCCTCCTCATACCATCCCTCTGGGTCATCCCAGTGCACCAGCCCCAAGCATCCAGTATCATGCTTCGAACCTGGACTGGCAATTCGTTTCATATATGATATTATACATGTTTCCACTTTAAAGTTCGACTATGTTTACTTTTGACACAGGCCCCTGGCCTAACCCTGGTTCAGCACTCCCCTCTGCGGTTCACTACAAACACACACACACACACACACACACACACACACACCCCAAACCACCCTTTATTCAGAAGCTATAGGGAATGGGGCGTGGGGGCAAGTTTTAAGTGTTTCTGGCCTTTTTTTGCCCCTTGCTACCTGGGCATCCCCAACAGCAACTCAGTCATTAAGGTTTTTTGTGTTTTTTTTTTAAAGATTAAACCACTGATTTGCAACTTTGATTAACAAATTTCATCTATATCTATAAAAACCAAGATAATTGATAACTTGATTTCAACTCAAGTTTTGACAGCCATTGAAGTTTTGCATTAAAAAAAACTGCAAAATGTCAACTAAAAAAACAGACAAAATGCTGGGACATGAGTTTGTACTTAAATGCTACCAACTTCAACAAATAGAGAACGGCGCATATCAATTCACATCAGTCCTCTGGTTCGAAACACACTTTCCACTGGACACGTCTTATTCACTCTTCTGGGCAGGCATGCGAGTGGCTTCCTCAGTCAAAAGACATCTTTAATCTCTCTAGGTGGAGCGATTTGGGGTTGGAGGGTCCAGGCAGGTGAGCTGAAGACTGACAGCTCTTGCCTGCCTCCCTTACCCTCTGCCACCATCCTTGGGCCGTGGTTTTCCTCTGCTGTTCAAGCTCTGATCTTTGCTCATCCGGGGAAACAGGCCCCTGGCTTTATAAACTGGTGTGTCCCATCTTGCCTCTTTCCCAAGCTGAGTCAAAATATGGGCCGTTGAGCCCACATCCTCCCCTCTGCCTGGGACTGCCGCATCCTCTGAACAAGGCCCGGGGTCTGGGCTGGGCTGCCCTGAGGCCCACAAGGAGCAGACTTCCTGTGCCTCCATCCTCAGACTGGATGGAGAGGGCTTAAGAAGGGGGCCTGGCCTGCCTTCCTCAGAGCAGACTAGAGTACCATCCAGGCCTGTCTTCCTGGTGCCCAGGAGGTGGCCACTGCTGTCTGTACCCACAGTTGCTTCCTCCCCTTCTGCAGCCTGCAGTCAGAAATCCAGGCACCCCTCTGCCGGGCCTGAGCGCCCCCATTAGCAGCCGCGCACCAGACCCTGACTGGGTGGGGAGGGCTTCTGAGAGACAAGGGTCCTCCAGTAGGAATGCCACAGCAGGAGCAAAACCAACTTGAGCACCTTCCCTCCCTCCGTTGAGCTGGCACCGGGGAGGAGAGAGGATACTGGTCTCCATGGCAAAAGCCACAGATGACCTGGTTCCTGTGGGCAGAGGAGTTGCGCCTAGTCTCCTGTCTCCATTAGAAAAATACCTTTGGAATTCGGTCTATTTGAAACTCTAGTTCTTAAAACACGTGGGAGTTGAACACAGGCGGGTCGGTCAGGCTGTGTGTGATTCTGGGTAGAAAGGTCAGGGAGGAAGAGAGCACACCTTGTTTTAAAAAGATCCTGAATGTGTGCAGGCTTCGGCTTTTTCTGGAATGGGTTGAGGTTATTTCTGGTGCATGGTGTCAGGACAAATTTCTTCCTTTTAGCACCTTCTGTAAATAAACGGTGGAAATGTGGACCACACTCCAGGGGTGGCGGTGGGCAGGGTGGGGAGGGGGCTGGGGGCGAGGGAAGAAGAAAGGGATAGCACTGGAAGGGCTGTTTTAGCTCAGGGGACTCCCTCTGTTCCTGCTGTTCCCCTGAAAAAGCATGACCTCCTCTTGGGACACCGCTTACACCAGAGCAGAGCCTGTGGGGGCAGTGGGGTGGGCTGAGGGGCTAGGAGACCACTAATGAAATCAGAAGGCTGCACATATGTTCTCCTCTAATACACAAAGGAAGCCAAATGAGGGAACGGAGTCGCTGAACAGAAAGGTGAAGCACTTGGTCCAGGTCAGAACAACTCTGGAGTAGCAGCGCTGGGGTTTGAACTTGGGAGGTGGTTGGGGGTGGGGTGGAGAAATGCAGCTTGCCGGGTCCTCCCAACCCTTCCAGTACCTCCCCTCGCTGCATCCTTTCCTTGAAAAGTCACTGAGGGAGTGAGAGGGTGAGCACAGACCTGACCAAGGATGCTGGGGGTTGGGGACAGGGACCACACAGGTTTCTGCCTGGTTGAAGAGTCTGGGTTTTCCCTGAGGCACTCAGAAGCAATGGATGTATTTGAAATTTATTTCTCTTTTAAAATGTCGGCCTGAAAGCCAACATTAAAATGGAAGTGACTTGAGGTTCTGAAAGTGAAAGAAAGTGAAGTCGCTCAGTCACATCCGACTATTTGTGACCCCATGGACTATAGCCTACCAGGCTCCTCAGTCCATGGGATTTTCCAGGCAAGAATACTTGGAGGATACTGCAATAGTCCAGGTGAAAGTTGATGAGGGCCCAGTCTAAGCCGGGTATCACTGGGGAAGGGGCCAGAGCTGAGAGCCACTGAGGCACAATCGAGGTGAGGATTAGGGAGAGAGATGACACTGGGCCTTTAGCCCAGTGAGTGGGGAGCTATGGACTTCCACTGAGCTTGAGCCTGCCTGCCTACTGCCCGCTTGGTTGAGTCTGACTCTTTGTGACCCCATGGACTATAGCTCCAGGCTCCTCCGTCCATGAAATTCTCCAGGCAAGAATACTGGAGTGGGTTGCCATTTCCTTCTCCAGGGGATCTTCCCACCTGAGGGACTGAACCCGAGTCTCTTGTGCCTCCTGCATTAGCAGGCAGGTTTTTTACCAGCTGAGCCTCGAGGAAAGCCTGAGCTTGAGCACACGTGTTTTTAAAGGAATGGTCACAGGCCAAAGTTTGAGACAGTCTTTATTGGAGCTTGGAATGTCATAGCAATTCACCTTTAACAGAGGCAGACTGGTAAGATGAGCAGCAACAGCAGCAGGACGTCCAGCCTGCATGAGGAATCCTGCTCGCCCGCAAGCAGGACACAGACACAGACACACACACACTTCTACACAGACACACACACATGCTCGCTCACTCCTGGTGGGTCAGAGGCCAGGTACCCTTCCTGCCCTGCCTGCTCTGGGGGGATCCGCTGAGCTGAGACTGAAGGAAGCCACTTGAGGACCAGGGACGAAGGAGCTGGCGGCTGCAGACATTTGTGGTTTGGGAGAAGGGGATCCGGGAGGACGGGGGAGACTGCCAGGGCCAAGCAAAGGGAGCCCCCCTGGGCCAGGGCATGGAGAGAAGATGCTGGAGATGGGGCATGGGAGGGATGGGAGTGGGAGAAAAGGCCATCCCCTCTCCTTCACTCACTCCAACCGCACAGCCTCACAGCAGGGGCCAGAGTCCTGGGCCGAGGAAGCCTGGGGAGCTTCAGGGGGCCCCCTGTGTCCTAGGAAGGCACTGAAATGGGGAAGATCTTGAGGGCCTGGAGACTCCCCCAGGAACCCCAGGAGGGAAGGAAGGCGGATGGCAGAGCAAGGAGGGTCTTACATGCCGGTTGTCTGGGGGCAACAAGACTGGGGAAGCACGAATCCTGCTTCCCACCCCAAACAAGGGGTGGGTGGTGGGCTGAGAGGAAGCCCCTCTGGCCGGCAGAGGGCAGAGGACCAGAGCCAGGGCTGCCCCTTCGGGGTCCAGGGCAGCGAGTGGGAGAGCCTGGCCTCGTCCATGTGTCCGTGGGGGCAGAAGGGAGGGACCGAGGCCTCCTGCCCCCGGGGCCGGGGCTACCAGAGCACGGCCCCATCCAGGTTCCCGTAGCCCGGCTCTGCCCGCAGCCGCCAGTACGTGTTGTTAGTCACCCACCACTCCTTCCCGCTGCTGTCCGTCTGCCGCCTAGGGGAAAGGGGCCGGGGAAGGGGAGGGGTGAGCATCCAGCACTGAGGACGGGCCCGAGACGCTGCCTCACACCACAGGCCCCACTCGAAGCAGCAAGGGACTAGTGTGGAGGGGGAGAGAAAGCAGGGGTGGTGGTCGAGGGGGCATGGAGGCACCTGAAGAAGCGCGCCTGGTGGACAATGTTGTTCTCCTCCATCACTTTGCGCCTGTCTCGCTGAAGCTGCTCGATCCTTCTCTTCTGGGCCTCGGCCGCCTGTATGTTCCCCTCCTCCAGGTATCTGGGCACCCAGACTGCCATCAGTGGAACCGCCCCACCCTCAGGGACCCCCCAGATCAATCCAAGGCTTCTGTCCCTGCCCAGTTCTGCCCTCAAACAGGTCCCATCTCCCTGAGGCAACACCAAGAAGGAAGGATACAGTCCCGGGTCTGTGCACAAACCCCCATGGGGTGGGAGAAGCCTGGCGCTTCCAGAGTGGCTCCCGCCTGGCACTGACCTCTGGTCTGGCCGGAGCCGCGTGTCCGTGGAAGGCAGGGACCGTTTCAGCTCTGCGGTCAGCTCATTCAGCTCCAAGGCAAACTGAGTGAAGCCGAAGTTTCGCTCATAGTTTGGGGGCATTGAGTCTAGGGGGAAGGCAGGGGGCTGGGGCAGGTGGACTGTGCGCAGCTGCCCTCACCCCTGCCCAGCCCGCCCCGAGCACCTCACTTACTGGGCTTCCAGATGCACTGACCGCCCGGCTGGGGTCCGCGGTACAGCCCCTCATGCCACTTTCCGAAGAGTCGGTGGAGGACACGGCCACTCCGGCTGAACACGGCCCCCTGTACCTCATGGACGTTGGAGCTCCAGTACTTGGCCTGGGGTGGGGTGTGGCAGGGGGCTTAGAAAGAGGTCCCCTCCCCTCCTAGTGGAGGGGCTGCTAGGGCGGAGAGTGGGGGCAGGCAGTCACCCACCTTGCAGAAGGTGAGCTTGCAGTGGCAGGAGCTGTCCTGAGTGTTTCGGATGAGCACCTCCCCGTAGTGCTCGATCCAGCGCTGGCCACTGAGGATGTTGTGAATGCAGGACGTCACCTTATTCCACTCAAAGTGGTCCCCAAACCTGAGAGAGAGAGAGCAGGGCGGGTGAGGGGCAGCTGGCTGGCCCTGGGGAACAAGTGCTACCCTGACCCGGGGAATGTCTCTCTCATCAGAGCAGGTCACGTGGGTCTGGGGAAGGAACCCTGGCATCCTGGTTCCAGCTCGTGGCCCTTCCATGAAGGATGACATATTTATTAAGTAGAGCAGCCTTCCCAGAGAGTACTCAAGTAACACATCTCCATTTGCTGAAAAAGCTCCTAAGCGCCTAACTCATGAGAGTGAAAACATAGGGTCCCTGCTCTTGGATGCCAGGGACCTTGGTGGGCTGATCATATACAACAACCTGTTTACTACTCACTTCTGCTGGTTATTACTTATTACTCTTATTTTATAGATGAGCAGACTCAAGTATTTTTGCTGCTGCCTAACTGTTAAGTGGCAGGACTAAGACTCCCACCCAGGCCTCTTGACCCTGAAGCCCAGGGTCTCCTGCGCCCCTCATGCTGGCCTCTGGTTGCAGTTCCCCACCTGTAACATGAGCTAGATGCGGATGCTTCAGATATAGTTAGTGACTTGTCCTAAAACGACTTTAGGTTTCTGTGTGTGTGTGTGTTTGTTACAGTGCACTAGCTTCAAGTCTCAGATGCATTTCTTACTGTGAGTCATAGTCAAAAATTGTGAAAGCTCTTGGTCAGATGGCCTTGATGAGCCCTTCCAGCTCTAAGACTTTCCCCTTTCTTTACTAACAACTGCGGTAAACATGGGTGTAAAGTGTACAGACACTGCCCCACCCCGAGCAGCTTCAGGATGCCTCCCCATCCCAGCCCGGAGGATGGCCTGTGGGCTGGGCCTGGCTGCCCAGCACTTGGGAACACTCACCTGGGCAGGCTCACGTTGACTGTCCCAACAGGCACAATCTCCAGGGATTTGCCCCAGAACTTGTTCTTCCACTTCATGTCTGGAGTTGGGTTGGGGGAGGGAGAGCGACAGCAGAGGTAAGACCAGAGGGTGTTCCAGCCCCTCCCCATCTGCCCTTCACTCCCCTCCTTTCACCTTGCCAGAAGATGAAGT
Organism: Budorcas taxicolor; assembly: GCF_023091745.1. Lineage (NCBI taxonomy): Eukaryota > Metazoa > Chordata > Mammalia > Artiodactyla > Bovidae > Budorcas > Budorcas taxicolor. The sequence goes on along the minus strand of NC_068928.1, from coordinate 38,341,541 downwards.
TCTCAGATTCTGCATGGCACGCTGAGATGGGGGGGTGATGGGAGACCTTGAGAAGCAAAGAAGTTCTCTGGGGGCTGCTCCTGAGGACTGTGGGGTCTTGCTCCTGACCCCAGGCCCCCAACACCCCTCACTCTCACCCCCAGTCCCCTATGAACCAGAAGGCCGGCTAGTTCCAGGTCTCTTGTCCCTGTCATACTTGGCCACCACCAGAACTCCATCATCCTCTCCTTTCCCACAAGCCCCAACGCTCTCTCTTCCCATTCACTCCCCTCCAGGGCTCTCCCTGCCTCTCCCCATCCCCTGGCGCCCACCACCGCCTGAGTGTTCTCTACATAGTGCAATTCTAAGAATGTCGCTCTACTGCTTAAAATCCTCCCATGACTTCCTGTGACCTTCAGGATTTAAAAACCAACCAATCAACCAATCAACTGTTCCTTATCTTCACCCACAGGGCTTCTCAAGGTTTGGTCCTGCCTTGTCTTCCAGCCTTGTCTCTAACTCTTTCCAAATGTGCTCCATCCATCCCTTTACACCGCCTGGAACAGCCTGGTCTCCCACCTCCTTGCACCCTTGGCCAACTCCAATCCATCCTTCAAGACTGAGCTCAAGAATAACCTTCTATGAGGTTCCTGGACCCAGAACACGATGCAGGTGTTTCAAGGAGTGAGGACCTCCTTTCCTGACTGCCCATCAGCGGGGTGTTCTCACCCCTGCCCTGGCCCCTTGAAGCCTGGATCCTCCCTGGCCTCATCCACACGGCTCCCCCGCCAGCCCTCTTCTTCCTGGCCTGCACCTGCTCACTGATGAAGCGGAAGCCTCGGTCAGGGCGCTCACACTCATAGGTCTCCCCCAGGACAGGGTTGAAGGGCTTGCAGCCCGCCCGGTGGTACGTGGAGGAGTAGGCAGACACTGCGAAGGCTGCAATGTACACCTAAAGGGGGCGGAGCACCAGGGGATCAAAGGAGATGTTACCCCATGGCCACCCGAACTGGGCGAGAATGGGGGCTGGGAGACGGGGTCGTGGGAGGTGGCAGCAGCCGGGGCAGGGTTGGGGCTGGGGCCGGCGTACCATGCGCTCGCAGGGGTCGGCGGTGCGGCTGGCCCGGTCCAGGAGGCTGCTGTACTCCAGCTCCTCGCAGAGCCGCTGCAGGGTGTTGAGCGGCTCGTTGAGCTGCACTGGCATCGACACCTTGGACAGGTCCTTGCCAATGTTGTTCCGCAGGATGTTCCACAAGCTCACGTCAGTGCCGGGCCCGCTGGCGGCTGGCAGGCATCGGCGGCGGGGCGGCCCCACGGCTCCTCCTGGAACACAGCCCGCCTGTCCCTCTCCGCTGCACACCACATCGAGGCCCCTCCTAAGCTCCTGCAGCGCCCCGAGGTGTGCTCAGTCCCAGGCTCCAGGCTCGACTCACTACAAGGAGCCAGGGCAGGTGGCTGGGGGCTAACTCTTGAGGCGCTCCCGGGGATTTAGGTGGGCACAGGGCTAAGAACCAGAGGACACTTCCCACTGTTGGAAACGGAAACCCTGCGCCCAGAACCTCTTCCTGAGTCCCATCCTTGGCTTCTACTCCCTTTCATAAACACAGAAACCGAGGTCAGGATGCAGACTGTCCAGCCCATTGTATAGACAAGGAAACAGGCGCCTGGGAGTAACATGACTCTACAAAGCCAGGCTGCCATAATAAAAGGTGGCAAAGTGGGCTCTTCTGCCTCACGGAGGCCCACATGAGCCTCCTCAGAAGGCCAGCGTGGAGGCCGGCCCCAAGCTGAGCCAGCCCCACCCCCAGCTCACAGCTGAGCCTCCTTCACTTCCAGTCACCCCGGAGTCAACGTCCAAAGCCATCAGCCCACCAGTCCTACAAGGGACAACTTCCCAAGGGGCCTGGGCCCAGACATTCTCCGTTTCTGGGCCCACCTCTAGCCCTCCCTCCTGCTCGCCAGGTGGGCACCTTTCTGACAGCGCTCGGCTCCTCGGAGATCCAGCACCTCCTCGGACAGGCTGGTGGTGACTTCACTGGTGCACGATTCCTCCTCCTCCGAGCCCTGGGCCGGGACAGATGACAGGCCGGGCAGACTAGGCCTCCCTGGGCAGCTGGGCAGTACCCAGGGCCTGGAGAGAATCTGCCCAGCTAGCCCTTTGGTGGGAAGGGGAAGAAAACATATTTGCGGGGTTCTGAACCCTAAGATACTGCCCCAGGAGGCCTGATGTCACGGTGTGCCCTGTCACCTTGGGAGGAAGAGGGCCCCCAGCTCAGGGACCTGGTGGTCATGAAGGGAGGGAAGTAAGGGATTCCTGGGATCCAGGGTTGGGAAGGCAAGGGTCAAGGGAGTGCAGAGGCTGAAATGGGGTCACGGAAAGATGACTGGTGGTGGAGCTGAGGCAGCATTTTCAGGAGAACCCATGAAGACAGAGCACATCAAACTGGAAGAACGGTCCTCAGCAGAGATTTCTAAGCAGGGCCACACAAACCCAGCAGGTCTGGCCATGTTCCCAAAGAGAGCGGCCGAGCTGATTAGAAAGGACTTGGGGATGTACTGATTCTAGCCTCCCGGAACCCCAGCCCTCTATTCCCAGGGTCCCTCCCCTCTCATGGGCAACGTCCCCCCTCCCTCACCTCATTCTCAGAAGAGCTGGCAGAGAGGAGAACCTCACAGGCATCAAAGAACTCTGTGTGGGAGTCAGCAAGGGATAGGACGCTGCTCTGGGACAGCTGGGGGGTCAGCTCTCGCCCCTTCATGTACAGAGCTTCTTGCTGTTGGGAGCAAGACTGGTGTCGGCCTGAGGCCCAGCCAGGAGAGTCGGGCCGGGCTCCCCTGGCCTGACAGTTCCCTCGAGAGGAAGTGTGACTGGGGACTTTTACTGTCTGAGCTGTGCAGGGCAGGAGATGTGGAGGGGGGTGAGCATCGTGCGATGCGGGGCCTGGGGAAAGATCCTGGCCTGGGATTGAGGAGACACAGGCTCCACAGTAACTGCCTGTGCTTCCCACACTGGCTCTGAGCCCAGCTCCACGCCCTTGGCATGTGTAGGTGCCATTATCACCAGCCCTCGGTGGCTTAGGAGCCTCAGGGTCACGAGGCCGGCATGCAGTACAGCCAAATGCAAACCCATATAGTGTAGGAGCCTGGGCCCATCATTAGATCCAGTAAGGCTCAGTTTCCTTATCTGTGAGCTTGAGGGCAAGAATCAGCTTCCTCACGAGGTCCTGACTTAAAAGCGCTCTACACACTATTAAGAAATGATCCGGATATGGCTGCTGCCTGTGTTCTGTGAAAGGGGCTGGAGTTTCAGGTCTGAAAGTGAACCCTGCCTTTGCTCCTGCTGAGAAAGGAGGGCCCCACTGCCCACCCAGCTCCCACCTCCTCGGGGTTGAGGGAGCTGAAGGAGTCTGCAGTGGTGTCGGAGGAGACGGACAACGAGTGGAGGCGCCTCGGGCCAGCTGAGGTCTCAGAGACCTGCGGGGAGAGAGTGAGGGAGCAGGTACAGGGCAGGGATAGGGGGAGCCCCCCCAACACATTGAAGGCCTGTCAGGCAGGGCCTGCCTCAACCAACCCCCTTCCCGGTCCAGCCCTGCGACCACCCCCACGCCTGCCCGGAGCCTGCCATCTTCAGGCCGCTCCTCCCACTAACCGCCCCGTCCCCAGGCTCACCCCCAGCCTGGATGGCTCCGAACCCGGGTGCAGGTCCCTCAGTCGGTCCCGTTCAGCAGTGAGGGCAGCCAGGACGCTGCTGAGCGAGCTGTGCACTGTGGGGGCAGGGCCGGCCATCAGACTCCCTTCCTCTCTCTCGCCCTCCCGCAACCTGGTCCCAGCCACCCCTCCAGCTCACACTTACCCTTCTGGGCCAGGGCCCAGAAGCTGCGCTGCAGGTGGGCATAGTCTGGGGGCGGCAGTCCTCGGGGGCCCGAGGGGTCTCGGGACTCCAGGTAGCGAGACAGGTTGGGAACTGAGCCATGGAGACGACCCACCTGTGGGTGAAGGGGAAGGGTGGAAGGGCCCAGCCTCCTTCAGTGCCTCCCACCCAGCATCTCAGGGACCACCTCACCCGCCCGATGGTATCGTCCTTGGCAAAGCTCTGCGTGCACCACATGCGGCTGGTCCGCTTCCCCTTCTTGGGTCTCTCCGTTGTCACCGAGGCCTGGCAAGTCGAGGTGGGTGAGTTTCGGTCTCAGGGTGGAGAAGACCGCCAAAGCCAAGAGAGGCGGACAGCCGTGGAGGAGGAAGACCGACAGCCTGGCAGCTGCCTGGGCACAGGGGGACGGGGTCGCTCCAAAGGGGCAGAGAGACAGCCCGGAGGTGGTCTGGACACGGTGGGAGGGGCAACTGGGAGACGGTGGCTCTCCAGCAAGTGGCAGCGTGTAAGGGGGCAGGGGACCTGTCTGGGGAGGTGATGGAGATTAATATGGCAAGAGGGGAGAGGCCCGGGCGGGCCCCTGTCTCCGTCTGGACCTCACCTGGTGCGTGGGGATGACAGGGGCCGAGGGAATCCGGTGCAGGGACTCCAGGCTCTGGAGGAGTCTGTGCAGTTCCTGGAGCTTGCCCTGACACTCTGAGAGCTCTGCGGGAAGGATGGATGAGGAGGGCCCTCTCCCAACACTGGCCGGGCTCCCCTCCCTCCTCCAAAGACTTCACCAGCGGCCTGGGGAATCCCGACACTGCCTCCCTCTTCCGCTCACGAGCCCACAGCGGCTCCCGGCTCCCACCCTTTGGTTTGGCCTCCAGGGAGCATGCGCACCCCAGTCTGCACTCTGTTCCCAGACCACACTTCACCTCTGCTGCCTCCACACAGGCCAGGCGGCCCTCCCCCTTGCTCTCCCGCCTCGGTCTGCATTTCCCTCTCCCGGGCCAGCATGACAGCGCCCAGCTCTAGGAACCTGATGCCAAAACGCACCCCTTCCCTGGCACTCCTCCCCAGGCCCCTCCCTGTGGTGGCGCCCAGGACCTTTGTCAGGAGTCCCAGCCCTGTGCTCAGCTTTATGGCTTAGAGCACAGGCCCTGCCTTCTCTGTGAGCCTGAGGCTCTGGGGGTGGGGCCTGAGGAGACCTGATCAGCTAGAGGTAGAAGCTGTCGCCCCCACTAGACAGGGGCTCCCAGAGCAGGAAAAGAGGCCGCATTTTCTCCTCCCTGTGACTGCTGATGCCACCGAGACACAAGAGCACGGGCCCTCCCCATGGAGGCTCAGGGCCAGGGATCCCTCACCGTGAGAGCAGCGGTCCAGCCCATCACTGTCCCTCAGCCAGGAAGACACCTTCTCCCGAGGTCCAACCCCTGACAGAGCCGAGGCACTACCCACTGCGGGAGGCTGGGCACCAGCAACCTGTGGGACGAGTCAAAGGTCAGGAAGGCGCCTCCTCTGAATCCTCACGTGACTGGGTCCTGCCCTGGGGCCCATCTTACCTTCCGGTGGGTGGTGCTGGGCAGCAGGCTTCGGGGCACATCCAGGTGCTGGGCTGAGCGGTGGGCACGCAGCTGGGCCACCCAGCTCTGGAACAGGTCCTGGGACTTGATCTGCAGAGGTGATGGAGAACGAAAGGGACGCATGAAGGGAAGGATCGCTTTCTAGGGGCAAGAAGTTGGGGCTCTGGACCCCAGGCAGGCAGGATCTCTCCCTACAGCACACAGATGGTGCAAAGGCCCCTCTCTGTACCTGTTCACATAAGAACCAGCAGGGCCAGTTTGCCGTTGGCTCTTGTACATGGTGGGAACTCCCCTCTGGTCAAACTCAGATGGCCCCTCAGCCTCTGCCCCTCTCTCCTGCGTGACCCAGTGCCTCTGCCAGGCTGGGGGGACAAGCGCCCCCCTGCCTCCCACGGATGTCACCTTGAGGTGGTAGATGTTGTCTTCAGTGTCAAGGTCAATGCGCTGGGCCTTTTTGTTGATGGACATGACCGACAGTCGGACATCAATGGAGCCATGGAGCTTCCCCTTGGTGATCTGGGATGGAGAGACCAAAGAGGGAAAGGGACATGAGTTGAGGCCACCGGGGCCACCACCCCCTTGAGGTCATGCTAGGTTCAAAGGTCAGGCAGCAGGTTCACCCTCAGGCTCAAGTGACAGTGTCAGCAGGACATGTCAGTCATCCTCCCATGCACTGGACAGCCTGCTATGTCACGTCACAACCAGAGCTCCAGGGAGTCACAGAGCGAGGAACACTTCCCACCCTCGGGAGTCTGCAGGCAGGGCTGAGGACGATGAACCTCCTGCAGACAGCCTGGGTGTCTAGGCCTTTAGTTTCTTGTACTTGCCTGAGCATGGTACGAGGATAAGGATGATAAAGCCCCTCGGTCCTGGGCACTAATCTGAGCCTGGCACTGTCCCGAGAGGCCTCACCAAACAAAGACTCTACAAGTGGGTGATCACCCTCTCTCCACCTTAGGGGTGAGGAGTTGAGACCCAGGGAAGTAACCTGCCCAAGACCCCACATCCAGAAAACGGCACACCTGGGATTTGGGCCTTGCTCTGGGGGATTCCAGAAGCCCCCTGCCTGCCCAGGGCCCCCTTCTCTCACACCCACAGCCGAGGCCCCAACTTACATCTTGCCGAGTTGTCGCGTAGTGAAGAATCCCATCCTCAAGCACGAAGTATCTCTGTGAGGATGCCCAGAGGGAACAGGACCGGGGTGTGGGGTGCGGAGAGGAAAGGGTGTGGAGCAGAGCAACCACGCGGAAGTCTCTCCTCACACACAGATAGCCTGTGCTGCCCAGGAGCCCCACATCCCTTCCGGCCCCAGCATCTGGCCCCTCCCTCTGCCCTGCCACCCTACCTTGTGCCAGCCCTTCAGAGGCCACTTCCTCTTCTTGAGCAGGTGGCCTTCCTGCCTCTCGGGCATGATACCCTCTGCCCCCAGCCGGCCCCGAGGCTCCTCCACCACCTCCCACAGCTCGGTGGCCTGCAGTCCAGGACAAAGGGCGAGGGGGTGGGGAGCGGTGAGGCCACCACATCTGTCTGTCCCCTGAGGGCCAGCCCCCCTGCCCTCCGCTCCCGCCCGCTTCCCACCCTCAGACCTGCTGGGCACTGCTGGGCTTTGCAGACTGAGTGCTCTCGGCCAGGGAGGGAGGGTCCCACTCTTGGAAGTCCATGGGGAAGGGAGTGGCCACTCCCTGCTGTGGACGGAGAGCAAAAGGGGAGGGACGTCACCTTGTCCTGAGGGGGCCCTTCAAGCAGAGAGAGAACCTGTTAGCACAGACTTGGCTGTCACCTTCCCCACCTCCGCCCCCTCCTGCTCCCTCTGAGTCTTGAGAGCCCCAGCACATCTTCCGCTCACCTGCCAAGCCCATCCCGAGCCCATCCCCACCCAGGGCAGGTCTCCCTGCCCACACCCTCCGGCTGCGGCCACTGCCCAGAGAGGCAGAAAGTGCAGCAGGCAGGCCGGTGCCAAGAGAAAACCTCGAAAAGTCCGCTCCGCCCCACCTTAGGCACACACATTCTCTGGCTCTAGGACACACTGGGTGCTTTCTCTGGAGGATTCCCTGGGGGTAATCAGAGGTGAGCCGGGCAGTGAAGGAAGAGGCTCCAAAATAGGGCAGAGGGATTCAGGGACTGGGCAAGCGAGATCTCACCCCAGCTCCTCTTCCTTGGGATCCCAACCCCACTGCCACCACCACAGAAGTGCAGACGCCCCTGCCATCAACCTTTTACAGAGCACCCCCCCCAACCCTTGACCCCAGCTCCATAGAGGCCCCCAGCTGCCTGACCAACGGGCCTCCGTATCTTCTAGTTCATGGGCTCCTATTGTCCTGCCTGGAGAGACCCCTGACACAGCCCCCATTTTCCCCTGGGCCCCCATCAATCATCCTCTTAGGATGCCCACTTCGGACCCTCGGCCCACCCCACCCCCCACCCCCCACCCCCCGCCCAACCTCCTTTTTTCCATCCCAGTCCTTGGGGCTCCTGAGAAACACCATCCACATGGAGAGTGCTGGGGACAGGCTGACGGAGACACATGCTGAGGTCCACACTGGTCCCTCAGCCGTGCCCACAGGCGCCCTGGGCACCAGTCCTGGCCATCCTGACTCCACGAGGAGATCAATAATGCATGAGACTCTGTGTGTGAGAGATGGGGGAGGGGACTGGAGGGGGCAAGGTTGGCCTGAGGCCGGGGAAACAGCTCACATCTTCCGATGGAGCTAGCAAGCACCTGAGGAGCTGAGGTCAGGAGGGACAGGGATATGGGGGGTGTGGGTGGCGGGAAGGTCAGGGCAGAGGGGTCCATGCTACACTATGAGAGGCTGATCTGGGGGAAACTCCTGCATTTAGCCATTGGAAGTTCCCAAACTCTTCCAGTATTGGGACATCCCTGTACCCTCTTCCTGGCCCCTCACTGCTTGTGTGTGGAGAAGCAGACTCTGTTACGGAGGGCGCAGGTCGAGGTGAGCCAGGTGGGTGCCCTCTTTCCAGCTCCATTCCCGCCCTCATCTCCGGAGCAGTGACCCACCAGCTTCAGGTGGGAGGAAGCCCTCTCAGGGAATGTCAGCTGATGCCAGAGCAGCCCCCTTACCCCAGGGTCCATGGACGCCAGTGCTTCTTGGCCCGAGCACCGCTCCGCCTCTGAGTCACGGTCTCCAAGCCACCCGCTCCCTGCTCTCAGAGCTGAGCAGTGGCGGCAGCTGCAGCAGGAACCAGGAAGGAAGGAGACGTCGGAGCCTCCCCTCTAGCCGGATCTCCTCACCTCCCCCTCCTCGGCCCCTCCTCCTGCCGAGCTCCAGGCGGCCGCTCAGCTCTGCCCCCCTGCTCCCCGGAGGACTCAGGGCTGAGCTGACTCCCCAGTGTCCAGGCTTGGGAGTGAGGACAGAGTCCCCTTTGGGCACAGTTCCAGATAGATCACAGAGTACTGAGGAGTTGCTGGCCTCAAGCCAGCGGTGGTAAAGAATTTACTCATACCAGCATGGCCTTGACCCGTTAGTACCCAAGGCCGTTTCCTTGTTAACCCCCGCTTCTCGTTTTACAACTGAAAATAGGTGGCTAGATTTGGAGCCAGCAGAGCTATCAGGTTGACAGGAGGGGAAGGATGGCCCGAGGGGACACAGTCGATGGTGCCAAGGGCACAGTCAGCAGGGCAGTCAAGGTTAAGAGGGCCACAGTGAGGCTGTCACTGGGGTGATGTGCTGCCAGGTCAGGACTCAAGGGGGCCGGAAGCACCTAGGTGGTAGGACACCCCCACCCACCCCTGGCCTACCAAGTCTGGATCGGGAGCAGGTCCAGGGCAGTAACCAGCTGGCTGGTAAAGGGCTAGCCCAGCCTCCCTCTCTGAGCGCCTTTACCCTTCTGCTAGAATAGTGTCCAGCTGCTCAATTCTAATTAAAAACTTGCTCTTGCTGAAAAGTCTGGAATGTATTCAAATGGATGTGAACTGGACTGACAGCTTTAAGTGCAGTACAGCCCCTTTCTAGAAAGAAGTAGGTTTTGAATGGTGTGGCCTCAGGCACCGCCAGTGGGTGAAGGGTGCAGTCTGAGGTTCTTTGATTCCCAGTATGATGTGGGCCACTTTCCCATCCAGCTGTTGACGCCTGGGTCTCGGCTTACCCTTCAGGGTCTTACATTGCTCAGAAGATGCGTGCTCTGTGTTCCATTCAGAACCTCAGCACGGTTCCTGCCACCCCAGGAGGGCGCTGTTGGCACCTGGCAGGGCTCTGGAGCCAGGGAGAGCACTGGGCAGCGCTGGCCAGACTAGCTCTGGCACCCAGGCACCTCAAGGGCCTTTTACTTCACCTTATGTTGATTGAGCATCCCTGGGCGAAGGGCAGAGCTGGGCACCGTGGGAAGCTGATCCCGGACCAGGGAAGGAAAAGCTGCCGCAGATAGCCACCGCCAGAGCAGCATCTGCCCAGGACTGAGGAAGCTGCGGCACTGCTCCAAGTCCCAGAAACGGTCCATGGCCAACTCCGTGCATCGCCCATGTCCACGTGGAACGTGCTCCCATCAAGGACAAGGGCGGGCTCCAAGTTAAACATCCTCCATGAGAAACTTTCAGTTCCCTGAGACCTGGATGAGGCCTCTACTAAGAGCCTTCAGACCCTGTCATTAAAACAGAATCCTGGTTTCCCCCCGGCTCAGCTCTTTTTGTTTTGAACCACCTGAGACATGTCAGCTACTTGGTAAAGCGGGCGGCTGCCTTCAAAAGGACATGCATGTAAGCAGTGTCATTTGTGAGAGCAGGTACAGGGAAGTGGCAGGCTTGGACATGGGCAGAGGAAGGGAAGTGAGTCAGAGATGACCCTGGGAATATGTCTACAGGGAGGATAAGCTTATAAACAGCAAAACACAGTTAAGAAATATGTATTTCACTTTATCATAAAGCAGTGCTCCGAACTTTCCCATGACATGACACACCCCAAGGGTACAGCATTAACTCTCAAAGCCCTCTTGGGACCCTAATGAGAAAGCTCTAGTGTAGAAAACCAGGGGAGCATCTTCACAGCTGAAAAGAGCCTGCTTCAGTCCCTGTGCTGCCTCTTCCTAACAGCATGACCTTTCACAGGCCATTTAACTTCTCTTCCCCACAGTCTTCCTGTCTGTGAAATGGGGATAATTACGTGAGAAATCAAGAAACTAGCACATGTAAGGTGGTTAGCAGTGAGCCTGGCACAGCAGGCTCTCCACAGACGCCATTCTCAGCACAATTAACTACTCAGCTGAGCTATTCTGGCACGTAGGAGCCACAAGGGGCTAGGCTGGGAGGCATGTGCAGCAAGGCACAGTGAAAACAGAAGACAGGGCTTCTCCGCCTTGGACCTGGAAAACGGAAAGAGATGGCTCCTATCAGGTCCCAAGTTAGGAAAACTAGGAACAAAGACAGTGATTACAAGCCTCTGTTCTGAAATGAAATTCCCCTACATCTCTGGGTGGCCATGTACTGGAAGAGATCATTGTCAGTAAAAGCCAGGTAACAACACCACTCCCTACCCTAAGTTCCCCATGTCTCCGACAGCCAACAGGGCAGAATTGTATTTATGGGCAGGCTGGGTACAGGAGGCTGGCTATGAGTCCTGAACAGGGTTGGGAAGATCTGGCTGCGCGCTGGCTGGCACGACGGGGTCCCCCTCGTGCTGTTGTCTGGTGTACTGATCCAATAGGGCAGTCAGCTGCAGGGGGTGGTGCTGAAGCAGGGAGTGGGTCCGGGCTGTGAGGAGGGTGAGCCCTGCTACCAGCTCCCCCTGTGCCAGGGCCAGGCTAGGGAGCTTGGAGTAGTTGATGAAGCCCTGCCTGCTGAGGATGGTGTCGTCAATGCAGCCACCTAGAAGAACACAGATCAGAGAGGCTCCCACACATGATTTTCCTCTTCAAAGACCATGGTTCCACCCTAGGAATTTGCTCTCCACCGCCCTTTTCTACTTCCCAGCCTTCCCCCAGGTCCAGTCCCCACCTGTGTCCCACCCCACTCCCAATGTTTCAGATCAGACCCCTCCTCTCCTTCCTAACTCATCCATGGAAAACCCTTCCATGTATTATGTAACCTCCACCACATCAGTGTTTCCTCCTAACTTTCCTTGAAGAACCATGGTGTGTGTGTTGATGGAGGCGGGGGCAGGGGTAGAATTTGTATTATCTGTATTATATACACAGATTCCTGCCCCACCAACAGATAACTGTGAAATCAGCATTCTCTAAAAGAAGCGCCTCCAGGGTTTCTCAGCATCAGAGGAATCCTGTCCCTCAGCACCCTTCCCTTGGCTTGTTTAAGAATCTTCATCTGTGTGGGTTTCAACACCCACTACCCCCTTACTGGACTTCCCTGGTGGCTCAGTGGTAAAGAATCCACCTGCTAATGCAGGAGACCCGGGTTCAACCCCTGGGTCTGGAAGATCCCCTGGAGGCGGAAATGGCAACCCACTGCAGTATTCTTGCCTGGGAATTCCCATAGACAGGGGAGCCGGGTGGGCAGTACTCTATAAGGTCACGAAATAGTCAGACACGACTTAGTGACTAAACCAACAACAAAACACCCCCTGACTAGACTCAAGGTGTCTGAACTGCCCCTCCCCAGAGCGACACAGGCAGGCCCCATTGTGAGAAGGGTCCCCTCCAAGCATGGCCACAGTTTTACCCACATGAGCCTTGAAGGTGACACCAGGCTGCTGGAGCACCCACTCCACTTCAGCCCCACCCCCAGCTGGCTGCTCACCCAGCAGCGGCAGGAAAGGCACACTCTTCAAGATTCGCACCATCTCCTTGACCTTGGGTTCTTCACTGACCAGCAGCAAGTTGTGCCCCACGAAAAGGGGCAGCAAGTTTTGGTATTTGGAATCCTCCAGGAAGGGCTTTAGGATCTGGACCGGCAGGAGAGAAGGGCTTACTGAGGTTAAATAGGAGGAAGAATCACCCACCTTGGTCACAGACCATACCAGGCTGTGGGCTCAAGCTAATGAAGGCCTCCTCAACCCCTAACACAGTTCAGGCCCCGGACTAGAGAGCTGCCATGGAAGGGAGCTGGGAATGCCACCTCTTGGGAGAGATGCTGCGGTCTGACACGGGGGTGGAGCGGGTGGGGAACAAGGTAAGGAATGAAGGTCCGCTCCCTACCTGGTTGGGGAAGACCTTCATCAGGATCTCGTGCTTCCGCAGCTGGTGCCGCATGAGAAGCTTGTCCTCCGCGCTCATAGCCACGTTCTGGCAGACAGCTATCATTCGGTTGTCTCGGAAAACTGCGGCTATCTCCCGACGGAGGAGCCGGATGAGGCCTGTCTCCTGAGGTCAAGAAGGGAGGACCAAGGGGCCATAAGCTGCCCCTTCTGGTACTCCTTACTCCCTCGGGGATGGGTGCCAGAGCTCCCAGTGATGCCCAAGTGAAGGTTAGGGCACAGGAAGGAGAACCCGGCCCCTGACTCTCAGAAACACGTTCTCTCACTCCACCCTTTCGTTTCCATTTGATAACTACAGGCTTCAGAGCAGTATTTTTATTATTTTAAAATTTTATACTATCATCTTTTTATGGCGCCATGCAGCTTGTGGGATCTTAATGCCCCAACCAAGGACTGAACGCAAGCCTTTGGCAGTTAAAGCGCAGAGTTCTAACCACTGGACTGCCAGGAAATCCCCTGGAACAGCATTTTTTCCCCCTCAAACGTTAAACTTTTTATGTTGTATTGGAGTGCAGCTGATTAACACTGTTGTGGTAGTTTCAGATGAAAAGCGAATAGACTCACCCATACATATATATGTAGCCACTCTTCCCCAAACCCCTCTTCCATCCAGGCTGGCACATAACATTGAACAGAGTTCCATGAGCCTAGAGCAGTGTTTTTAAAACCTGAGAACACTCAGTCCTTTTGAAATGGACAACAGTCTGACCCAGCTAATGTTATTTTGATAATAATATTGTCAAAATTACTTAATTAGCCCTCTGACACTGTATTCATGTTGAATTCTTTTACCAATTTAAATACTAGATTACTCTTTTGCAGTGTTGATTCAAAATTGAGGTATTTTCACAGAACAAGACTTCATTTTCTCAAGATAGTGTTTCTCAAAGTTGAGAACTTGGGGAATTGAGAACCACCATCAAGTTAATATTCTACTGATCTTTCTGCCCTTTTTCAAGGACCAAATACTTTATATTGTTCCTCTAAGAAAACCTGGAAGCTTCAAGATCAGTAGGATGTTCTCTCCTATGCGGAGAGTTTCAAGCACACATTTTTGGAGACAAGAGTGAAGGAAACCCACACCTGTCCAATCCACTGAGTCCAAGAGGCCAACCGAGAATCAAGGGTAGATTTCATTTTAAAGGATCTGAACTCTGGGATCAAAGTGGGGAAGTAACAACGTGGATGACCATGTCCTGGAGTGCTACTTCATTATGGCCGCAGAGACAAGATCACTTTAACCCACCATTGCACCACGGGCGACATGCCCAGCCTCCTCCTTACCTCCTTTGGGGGGCTGGGAGGGGGCGGCAGGCATCTTGGGTTGACAACAGGTTTGGGGGCAATATACTCAGTCACAGCCATCAGCTTCTGCCGCTCAAAGTGCATCACACGACGGTGACGAGTAACAGCCTTGGAGCCACAGCGGATAATCTGGTGGGTGGGCAGCCGGCCTGAAAGAAAACAAGGGCCATGTGGTGAGATGCAGCATCTTGGAAGCCTTAGTCTGCCCCAGAGACAAAGAATCCACCCTCTATGAACGGAGCTCACAAAGCTAGCCTTGGCATTGAGTGGAACAAGGAACTGTCTGCTGGAAAGCCTGAATCCCCAGACCTTTTCTTCTCTTTAATGGGTGATCGTAGCTCAGGTGTTTCATCCTGGAGGAGCCCACTCCTCCAGCTCTTCTTTATGCACAGAGATGAGGAAAAACAGGAACAAAGAAGAAAGTATTTCAAACACATTTTTAAAAGGAAAGAGTTGAACAAACTATTTCTTAAGTGACCAAACACAGATTTTATGTTTGAGAGCCATATGGTTTGTTGCTACGACTAAACTCTGCCACTGTATCGTGGAAGCAGCATAGTCCCTATGTAAACAAACAGATGTAGCTTGTTTCTAATACAACTAAGGAGAAAAGACAGTGACCTGCCCTGCCATAATTTGCCAACTTTAAGCCAGTGGTTCTCAAAGTATGCGCTACCACCAACTCCCAACCCAACAGCATCACCCAGGAACTTGTTAGAAATACAACTTCTCAGGCCCTGTCCTTGATCTCCTGAGTCAGTAGCTCTGAAGAGGAGCCCAGCGAACAGTGTGTTAACAAGCCCTCCAAGTAATACTGATGATGGTGAAGTTTGAGAATCACTGCTCTAAGCACTACTCCTTCCCCCAGGATTTGAAGCAGGAGGGAAAAGTTATACTGTTCTCACATCTCCCCCCAAACAAGTTTTTCTCCTCTCTACTTTTCTTTTTTACAGGCATTGCTGCAGAGCACCCCTAGGAAGACAAGGGAGACATTCGAGATACCAAGGCCAAAGAAACCCCTTCATTCTCAATAAAAGGACTCAGGTTACAGCTTCCCATTTTCAGCCCTCCCCAAGCCTAGGATGGGATCTCAGGGAAAGTTTCAGTCAGAAGGTGGCTCTAATAATCAGAGAGCATGGAGATTTTGCTGAAGTGAGAGGTTTTCTTGCTAGTGGCCACAAATCCTAATGGTTGAGAGCACAAGCTCTCTATCAGATGGAACCAAATTTTTTCAGTTTTATTAAGATAGAATTGACACACATGGAGCCAATTTTCAATCTTTCTTCTGCCACTTACTGGCTGTGACCTTGACCATTCAACAAGTTTCTTCACCTGTAAAGAGGGGAAGAGAATGTCTTCTTCATAGGATGCTTTACGATTTAAATGAAATACATGTACTTATCACCGTGCCTGGTCTATATAAGGTACTCAAAATCATTCATTAAACAAATATCTATAGCATGCCTACTAATATCAAGCACCATGCCACCTGCTGGCTATGCTGAATGAATAGGGTTCTGCCTTGATGGAGTTAAAGTCTAATTGCCTGGAAAATCCCATGGATGGAGGAGCCTGGAAGGCTGCAGTCCATGGGGTCGCTGAGGGTCAGACACGACTGAGCAACTTCACTTTCACTTTTCACTTTCATGCACCGGAGAAGGAAATGGCAACCCACTCCAGTGTTCTTGCCTGGAGAATCCCAGGGATGGGGGAGCCTCGTGGGCTGCCGTCTATGGGGTCGCACAGAGTCGGACATGACTGAAGCGACTTAGCAGCAGCAGAGAAAACAAACTAATGCAAAATTACAGTTTGTGATGAGGCGAAGGGGTCAATAAACAGGGTGACAGATACAGATTTAACAGGGCAGACCTTCTTTGCAGAGGGTGGCTACGGAAGGCCTGAGATCTTCATTTCTGGAGGCAGAAAAAACTAGGTAATGGGTTAAAACCCTAAACAAGGCAGGGGGACTAGGGGATAGAGAATAAGTACTGTGGTTGTCCCCGACGCTTCTGCTGTGTTGCTGTTACTACTAGAATCTGGAATCACAGGAAATTAGATCAGGCCAGCGATCTTCATAGGATGCTTTAAGGTTTAAGCGAAATAATATATGTAAAGTACTTATCACTGTGCCTGGTCTATATAAGGTACTCAAAAATCACTCATTAAATCTACAGTCAGCGGGAGCTGTCTGGGATCAGAACTTTGGGGAGAGGACCAGCAGCAGAGGAGGAAGACGAGTAGAGAGCATCGGCCAGAACGCGCCGCGAAGACGCGGGCCGCTCCTTACCCGCCTGGGGTAGGAGACCCCCTCGCAACATCCCAGCCACGGCCGCAGCCATCACCACCGGAAGAAAGACCGGAAGACGAGCGCGACGGAAAGAGCTAAGTATTGTGGGTAGTACCAGGACCGGAAGCGGAGGGAGGAACCGCCGGCTGGAGCAGCAATCCGCATGCGCCGAACCCGGCACCTGAGAGCCCGCCCTCGCCAGGGCGTCGTCAGGCGTCCGGTCTCCTAGCAACGACGCCTCGAGCCGCTCTTTCCATCCGTCCGCACCGCTATCTACCTACAATCCCCCTGTAGGCGGCCTGGAAAGCCCCTATACACCCCTCAAATTCCAGATCCTCCACTTCGATTTACTTTTGTCTTCTGCCCCACCCCAACAGTTAGCTCTGAACCAACCCCTTTCCATTATCCCCCAATTCTCTGAGCTTCTCTCTCCTCATACCATCCTGGGTTCTTCCATTCCCAGGGGCTGTCCAAGCCGCTCGACTTCTCTTCGTCCCAATCGCTCCGCAAGCCAGCAACTTTCAGATCATGCCTGGAGGTGAGTAGGGAGGTGGGATGGTAGGTAGAACAGTTAGTTAACAGTAGTAGAGTCAGGCCTCCAAGAACAAGGAAATGTAACAATTGGACTCATCTTTTCACAGCTAAACTTGCCCAGAGTCCAGAGGAAGTCAATGGCGTGTGCATTACTGAAGCCCTCATCACTAGGCGGAACTTGGCCTTCCCTGAGGATGAGGATCTGTCAGAGAAGATGTAAGTGCACCGGAGAGGAAAGGGGTGCTGGAACGTTGAAACACACAGAATGACCAGCAACCTGAGCTCTACTGATTTGTCAACTTACTTTTGTCTCTCTCTTTACTCACTCTACACATTCATTCAGTGGCAATGTCCAACTGATTCTTCCTCCTTAAAAATCATTCTATCTTTTTTTCACCATACCCACTCAGTTGCTTTAAATAAGGGTCTAAAGTCATCACTTCTCAACAAGCTCCTAATTAGTCTGTCTGCCTCCAGTCCAGGCACCCCATACTGTTGCCAAAATGATCCTTTTAAATAACAAATCTGATCAGACATTCCCTGATAGGACCTTCCTTAACTTCCTAGCACCTCCAGAATAAAATCCAAACACTTAAGCCTGGTTCCTTTTCAACCTTATTTTTTTGCCACTCTCTGTAAGTGTGATTCCTCTAAGACCCCATGTTCTCACAGCTTAGCACTTACTACTCAGAGTGGTCCTGGGGTGAGTGGGCAGCATCTGCATCACCTAGGAGCTTGTTAGAAATGAAGAATCTCAGGCCCACTTACTGAATCAAAATCTGCACTTTAACAAGACTCCCTAAGGGATTCATGGGCACATTGCAGTTGAAGAAAGGCTGGAATCACACATACTATTCCTTCTGCTTGAACTGCTTTCTCATCCCCCCTCTCCTTCCAGTCTCACTCCTACTTATGTGTCATCTCCCCCAGGAAGCATTCCTAAATCCTCTGGATTCAATGTATAGTCCATGTACTCCCTTAGTCCTCTGCACATGCTTCTGTCATCCACTTGTCATAGATGTTTGGCCAGCTTCCTTAATAGTGATGGGCAGGGACTCTCTCATTTGTCTCTAATGGGCATTCAGTAAGTGTTGCGGGATTAACGAATGGGTGGGTGGAACAAGTGATTTTCCTTCCATGGACCACTCAGAAGGGATGTGAGGAAGGATCTCCTCTCTGTCCCAGCCCCTGCCTCCCCAACCCAAGCTGGCTGGGGGAAGTCTGCCCCCACATCTGCAGGAACCATAAGCTGCCATCACCCAGTTGCCCAGTCTAAGGAGTCTCACTCCCCTCTCACCCTTATCCCTCCCAGTGCTACTGATAGATACTGAGGTCTCCAAGTCAACCCAGGTTCCCAATCTAGACCCCACCTCATGAGTCAAGCAGGTGTCCCTGACATCTGATCAGAGTCACTGAGCCATCCATCCCTCCTTAAAACACCCTCCCCTCCATCTTCCTGCTAAGAGACCACAGAAGTGGCACTCCGTCACAGCACCCATTTGCCCAGGTTCCACACGCTTGCTGAACTGCAGACTGTTCGCCTGGACCGGGAGGGAATTACCACTATCAGGAACTTAGAGGGCCTCCAGAATCTTCACAGCCTCTATCTGCAAGGGGTAATGTCCTGCCTCCTGCCCTCCCTTCTCCCTGGGGAGGGGACTCCAGCCCCTGTGAGCCATGTCTGTTTAATCTGAAAGACGCCAAGCAGGTCATCTTGCCCATTTACTGGTGTTCAGGCAGGCAGACCTTCATTGAAACGGTTCCAGATGAATCAGGAATTCTGTTGAATTCAAAGACTGGTACACCCGCAAGAGATCAGAATTCTGCTGAATTGAAAGACCAATGCACCCAAAAGAGATCCTGACCATGCTCTTAAATCACTGTTTTTCTATCAGACACATTTCTTGTTCTAGAAGTCCTAGATAGTGTCTGTCCTAAATGTCTCATGTTATACAGCTCAAGTTCATTTCCTGTTTTGAAGGAAAGGAAGAGGGAAGCATAAGATTCCTCTGCATCCTTCAGAACCTCGAAGGCTTTTTGGTGGGGGTGGGAGGGGGCGCAGTTAATCTCTAGGCTCCCTCAGGTTGAATACACCCAGATCCCACCCAGTTTCCCCCACAGACACTGGGCAGATCAAAGTAGTATAGATTTGCACTTCCCTTGGTGTGTGCAGTCCACCACCAAGGCCTTTCCGTTTCCTGGCCCCCACCTTGGTTTCCTTTCTCTGATGTCCAGGTTGTGGGGCAATCAGGGTACTTAAATCAAGTTTAGCCAGCCTCAAATTTATGTCCTCAGCCATCGACTTGGAGAAACCAAATCATCCCAAGGCACTCACGACTTGTTCAAGGGGAGGGGTGATCATTCCCAAAGGGCCAGGTCTCCAGCCTCAAGAGTAGACATGGTCTTAGGGCTTTGTCCCTTTAAAGGGACCCCACTCAACTGACCTTAGCTTGGTTTCCCCACCTTGGTCTCTTCCTGCAGAACAAGATTCAGCGAATTGAGAACCTGGCCTGCGTCCCCTCCTTACGGTACATGGTACCAGGGCTCCGGCAGGGTTGGGGGAGGGGAGAAGAGCTAGAATGAAGGGGAGAAAACCTGGTAATACTCCAAAAAACTGGCTCAGATGTCCCCAAGCCTGGCTGCTGGTCAGCCAAGGACCCTACAAGCCTAGCTCTGCTTCCCTGATCCCAGGAGGCCCTGTGTCCCCACTCATCCAGCTGCTGAGCCAGGGGGGCCCTGGGCACCTGGGGCCCCATCCCTTCCTCCAACTGTCCTGTGATTCAGCTGTCTTTTCCCCTCCCTTCCCCTACAGCTTCCTGTCTCTGGCAGGAAACCAAATTAGGCAAGTGGAAAACCTCCGTGACCTCCCCCACCTCCAGTTTCTGGACCTTTCTGAGAACCTGATAGAAACACTCAAGCTGGGTAGGAACGCCCTTGCCCTGGCTCATGGAATAGGTCCTGGGGTGCCCTCCCTCCTCTCTGCCCTCCTCCCTGTGCTTGCATCAGCAGCACATCCTCCAGGGGGCCAGGACCTGTGCAAAGGGGCAGTGGCTTTGGACTGGAAAGTGGGGGTGTGAACCTCATCCCCCCTTCTTTGCTGTGTGCAGATGAATTCCCCGAGAGCCTTCTCATCCTCAACCTGACTGGAAACAGCTGCACCAACCAGGATGGCTACAGGTGAGAGGAACTGAAGGTTCCCGTGTTGACCTGACCACAGGCCCATCTTCTAGCTCAAGAACACCACCCCTCCCAGTGTGGTTGCTGCGGCTTGTGTCTGCACATCCTCCCAGCTCCACACCCGGGGTGCCCTCCTAGGTAACCTCTGCTCTTTCTGCCCCGCAGGAAGCTGTTGACAGAAGCCCTGCCACTGCTCCTAGACCTGGACGGGCAGCCTGTGGCAGAGCGCTGGACCTCGGATGAGGAGGATACAGCCTTGAGTGATGAGGATGAGGAGTTCCCAGAGCTGAGAGGCCCATTCTGCTCAGAACGAGGTGACCCTGCTTTCCAAAGGGTGCAGCTGCCCTGTGGGGTCCGGGAGACGCTAAGACAGGCGGTGGTGTCTGGGGAAGTGGTCCCAGGGCTGGAATAGTCCTTCCCAATCTGCCTTGTCTCCTCCCCTCTAGGGATGGTAGGGGAGAGTGTGCTTCTGCCAAGCCCGGGGCTCTATCCACCACCCACCATCCCACCCCTCACAGGCTTCCTCAAGGAGCTGGAGCAGGAAATGAGCAAGCACCGGGAGCTCAGGCAGCAGACAGCCCTGCTGGAGCACCAGCTGAGGGTGGAGACGCAGCCCACCCTCACAGACCTGCCCCCGCTGCCGGGGGTGCCCATGGCTGGGGACAGCAGCCCTTCCGTCACTCCCAAGCAAGAGAAAGAGACACCCCCGGAGCCTGCTTCCTTGCCACAGGCCTCCTCTACCACCAAGAGACTGTGCCCTCTGGCTCCCAGGGGCCAGCAAAGCACTGTTCAGGCAAGGAAGGGGGCCAGAGTAGCCGCAGCCCCCAGGGCCTCTCTGGCTGGGGGCCCCAGCACAACCAAAACTGTGACCAAAAGAATCAAGAAGTGAAATGCAGCCCACTGCTATCAGCAAAGCCCCAGGCACATGGAGGAACGAGGAGTGGGCCTCTCCTCGGCCTGAGAGCCCTGGCCTGTGGCAGGAGCCTGTCCCCAATAAAGCATCTCTAGGCCCTGCGTGTGTCTTCCGCATCACCTGGGGCATCTCAGGGGAAGCTGTCAGTAAAAAGCACCCAGAAACCATAGCAGGAATACAGAGACTGATTCTAAAGAACAGGATCTTTCAGGAACTGCCCAAGGGACTGGCACCCCACCTCAGGGCCCCCACCTGGCTTCTGAGCCGGCAGGAGGCGGGCACTGCCTGGTGGAGATGCCATCTCACAGTAGACACATCGCATACCACCGCTCCCCACCACCAGGACTGCCCTTCCAAAGTTCAAGCCAAGAACCAAAAACGTGTGCTTGTAATTCTCCCCATGAGCAGCCACCTGCTGTACCAGCCATGCCCCTCCATGTTCCCACACCCACATGCTGGGGGCCCCCCATCTCCTCACAGGTTCCTCCACCACCTAAGTCAGAAGAATGTGCTGCCCAGCAAGGCTCCCAGAGGCCCTGCAGCCACCGCAGTGCTGCCCTTTGTCCTCTCTTGGCCCTCCCACCCCCACTGAACCTGAACACTGAACAAGAAAATAAAACACATTTATTAGGGCTAAGGCCGACCTGGCCACTCAGAACAAGGCTGGGGTGGGGGATGAGGTGAGGGGATTGCTCTAGCCCTCTACCCCAGGGGTCCTGTGCCCACTGCAGCCCCCTGCACCCCAGACCAAGTCAGGAGGGGCCGGGCTCAGGCATATGCCTGGCTCTCCTTCTCCACAAAGGCCTGGAAGAGGCCGCCCAGCTCCTGGGTGGGTGGAGCACACTCCCTGGTCAGCAGCCCCCGCACAGCCGCCAGGCCTTCCTGCTCCAGGTCTCGCTGCTTCTGCCGAAGCTGCTGCCCCCGAGCCTGCCCAGGAAAGGCGGCAATGACTCCCCAGGACAGGCTTCCCTCCGGATTACGGGGTAGGGGCAGATGGCTGCCGTCTCACATAAGCAGGAGAAAGGATATACACCCAACATTCTCCAGGGCTGACTTTGAAGGGAGAGACTCCTCTCCTCAGCTCTAGAGTCTCCTTCGCTCCCAGTTCCCCTCATATTTCGAGAGTCCCAGTTGGGGTGGGGGAAATGCGTCATCCCTCCAGGGTAGCGCCTCTTCCCCGGGGTTACCTGTTCACTCTCCATCAGTCCCAGGGCCACCTGGTGTCCACGGTAGAGGGGGTGCCGGCGATCCACCTGAGTCTGGAATCGAGGCAGGGTCCGAACAGGGTCCTGTGCTCCAAAAGTGGGAGACAGCACCTGGGGGGGCTGGGCTGCCCCCACCCCAAAGATGAAAGGTTTGAACACTGACCTAGTGGGACAAGGATGGAAGGTAAGGGCTCTGGTACCCTTCCGTCTCCCCTGCCTGGGGTGCTCCCCCCCAGCTTCCCCACCCTCTCACCGGGATGGGTCTGGTGTGGCAGTGAGGAAGTGCACGCAGGGCTGGGTGGGGTCCCGGGGCAGCACGGACACCATGCTGGCCGTGGTGCGGAAGCCCCCAGAGTCCATACAGATGCCGCTCTCCTTGTCCCTGAGGATGCCCATCATCACCTCTGCCGTGATACTCCCTGCCAAGGAGGACCCAGTGAGGGCCCCCGGGGGGCAGAAGGGGGCCCTCCAGCCTCAGAGTAAGCCCCTGAGGCTGTGGGAGGGAGGAGGGCTGGGCCCCACGCTGTCCACTCACTGACCTTGTTGCTGCTGCAGCAGCTCCCGCCCGGCCCGGAAGCGGGCCTTGGCAGCCTCCATGCGCACAGGCTGCTGGCTCAGGGAGAAGACCTGGGCAAAGTCAAAGGTGCCCTGCCCGTCCCACCAGCCCTGGGCCCGGGCGTGGGGCCGGAGCTCAGGGTGTTCTGCCGAGATGTCCGAGCCGATGCTCAGCTGGTTGGAGATGTTGTGGACTCCCTCTGCAGAGGAGATGGGGGGGTCGCTCATATATTCTTGAGCCCCTGTCCTGTGCCAGGCACTCAGCTAGGCGCTGAGAACACAGTGGTGAAGAGAACAAGACAACCCTTGTGGAGGGGACAGATAAACCGATCACACGAATAAACGAGAGCCGGCAGCTGGAGGGAGCATCATCATGAAGGGACCCCGGCTTGTGTATAAGGGAGAAGCCTGGCCACCAGGAAGTCCAGGAAGGCTCCCCAGAGGAAGCTGCAGGCTGAAGCACAAAAGGACTCAACCAAGTGAAGGGGGAGGTGAGGTACCTGAGAGGGCTCATTTCCCATGTCCCTGGACGTCCCCACCATCTGAGACATTTGTACCTGGATTGGGCCTTCCTTGCCCCCACCACCATTCCCACCCCAAAAGGAGAACACTTCTGGGAGGCAGGCCCCAGTGCCAGGCCCCTCACCTTGGATCCTCTGTGCAGCCCACAGCCTCCCCGCTGTCTCCAGCACCCAGGCCTCAGTCCGGTCAGCCAGCAGGAAAGTGTTGTGGTAGCAGAATGGCGTGGGGTCCTCCCGGCAGCTGCCCCCCTGCCCGTAGCGCTCCAGCAAGCCTGTGATCACGTGCAAGGCCTCCCGGGCAGAGCTGCCCCGTTCCAAAGCCAGCCTGGCACAAAGAGTCCAGGGGACAGAAGGGCGATGGGGTATCAGTGCTGATGGCAGAGCTTCAGTGGACACAAGAGTCCCAGAGAGGTTTGGTGATGAGCCCAAGTCACAGAGAAAATCGCCACCATCTGTAGGCTTGTGGTTTTCAAGCTGTGCTCTGAGGGTTCATGAAATGGACTGAAACACATTCTTGGAGGAAGACATGTCCTGAGCCCTCCATCTCTTCTATCAGAGCTGCTCCATGTTTACTGGTTTTACAAACCAAAATTCTTCATGACATTTCACTTGAAAAAAAAAGTCCTTCTATTGAAAAAAAAAGTTAAACCACTGCCCTATTTCTGGGCCAGGAGACACCCAGAGCTGGCTACATTTGGGAGCTCCTCACCAGACTGTGGAGATGGGGCCAGAAGAGGGGAGGGGAGGGGACAGCCTACCTGGGGAAGACAACAAAGTGGGCAGAAAAGGGGAGGTGCTTGGGGGCAGGGAGGGTGGCCTGGGTCAGTATTCAGCCCCAGATTTGTGGTGTATTGAGGGGATGAAGGAGGGCAGGTCCGCACCTGAGTAAGTCCATTCCCAGCAGGGCTTCTCCTTCCCCGACTGGCTCCTTGGTCCACACTGCCTCATTGCCAATGCAGACACCATGCTCGTTGGCGCCCATCTCAGCCCCCCATAGCCAAGAAGGGCGGCTCAGGATCACAGCATGGGTCTTTGACACCTGTTCCACCTCAATGTAGGTGCACTGGAGATGAGGGAGGAGGAAAGGGAGATCCACTTAGAAAGGGGGAAGGTACCTGTAAAGTGGTGGCGCTGTACCCATCACCCAACACAGCCCTTTGAGGAAGATCTTCTTATCCCTATTATACAGATGAGAAAACTGAGGTCGACAGCCGCGAAATAACAGGTTAGGTCCCAGTCAGTAGACTCAAAGCTCGTGTTCTTTTCACCACATCTGGTAGCTTCTCAGCTCGGGGGAACAGAGGAGGAAGGTTTCAGAAGAATACCTAGTACTGCCACACCTCCCAGCACTCTAGAAGGCCTAACCCACCTGGAGGCGGCTCCCAGGGGCGTGCGTGCGTGCCGGTACAAACACCACTTCCTGCACCTCATCCCGGGGCCGGTCAGAGTTCTTGGCAAAGATCACGGCTGGGAGAGCCGAGGCCGGGGGCACCGAGACAAAGCAGTCACAGGAACATGGGGTGTCAGGGCTCCACGATGCCATCTGGGGAGAGATGGGGATGACACGTGCTGACACTAGGGGAAGACACTGCGACGGGTTTGCGACGCACAGCACCGCACGCATGCTCGTTGCTCGGCGTGCGCGAAGGAAACGCCCACTCTCTCCACGGGCTCCAGGTTTGGGAATCGGCAGACCGGCGCAGACCGCAGGCTCCGAGGGCCCTGCTCTACTCGGGAACGTGACTCTTCAAAGCAGTCGCAGGAGCGCCTCCCTCGCTACCCAACCTCTCTCCAAGACTCCCAAGCCCCTCTTCTGTCGGCCCTTTTCTCGCTCCCCCAACACTTTATGCTCCTCACCCTCTCTCCGTGCAAATCCCCAGCTTAGTCCGCAGTCCTACAGCCTCCGCTTCAGGTAAGGTCTGTCCCAGGGGCGAAGGCTCCTGGAAGTGACCTGGAAGACTTTGGCCTCAGGGGCGGAGTCGAAATCGAGCGCCTGCAGTTCTTCCGTTTTCCAGCAGAGCGCGCGCCAGCACCACTTCTTGGAGCGAAGCGGCCTTCGGAGTCCGCTTGCTGCCTGTCCTACCCGGGTGCAGCTTTTAGGCCTGATGAAGGCTGCGACGAATCCGCAGGTTTCTCCAGTAGGGTCACTGTCGGGAGAGGGAGCCGGAGGTGGAAAGAAGCCCACGTGAAAAGGGAAGAAAGGAAAACTTGGCTGATTCGTTAGAGGATGTGGACAGCTAGGGGCATCTGGAGATTAAGGAAGAACCTGAGCTACTTGTGACCTAATTTGAATTCCAAAGGCACAATTCCAGGCTGGTGCACTCTCCTTCGCATCCCCGGCATACCCTGTTCCCCCGGCTCTTCCCCATCTCCCACCTCCCCCTCCCCAACCCCTCAGAAATAAGATCGAAAAGAGAAAGATCGACAGGAGTGGTCACAGGCCAGGAGGCCTGGGAATAATTTAAATGAATTCCTTAAAAAATTTAAGGCATATATACCTGGTGGCTCAAATGGTAAAGAATCTGCCAATAATGAGGGAGACCGGGGTTCAGTCCCTGGGTGGGGAAGATCCCCTGAAGAAGGGAATGGCTACCCATTCCAATGTTCTTGCCTGGAGAATCCGTGGACAGAGAAGCCTGAAGGGCTACAATCCATGGGACCACAACGAGTCAGACACAGCTGAGCAACTAACTCATATGCACAAAATCCATTCTGAGTCCCCAAAGGCCAATTCTGCCCCACAGTGCTCAAACTCATTGGAAGTTGGCTTTGAAAGAAAATTTGGAAATTTCTAGTCCAAAGATTTGTAACTGAAACAGCAAAGGAGAAATCTTGGCCAAGGGGGCATATATCCATATGGAGGTAGACTCTGATCTCAAATATTCTGCTTTCCAGGTCATTTTCCTGTATAAATCATCTCCATAACCAGCATTTAAGTGAATGCATCTCACTCCCGTTTGCTTTATGGAGCCCTCTGGAATGTGGGGAGAGGAGACAGTGCAGGTTATATACTTGGCCCACGTCCACCCTGCCAACCAATCAGTGCTGCTGCTCAGAGCTCTGGCCGCAGCATCCCAGCCTTTTGTCATTCCTGGGATGGGAATGAAGGTGGAGGTTGAGGTTTTGGGGGGGGGGGGGGCAGGCTGCGGGAGTGATGGCCGGGGAAAACCTCCAAGATAAGGCTGTTGGAACATCTGAAATCTGAGACATTTTCTTTTTTAAAAAGATTATTTATTTGTTTCTATTATGTTGTTCTGGGTCTTCGTTTCTGTGTGTGGGCTTTCTCTAGTTGCAGCGAGCGGGGGCTGCTCTCTAGTTGGGGTGCCTGGTCTTCTCACTGCAGTGGTTCCTCTTATGCGTGGTGCAGCTCTAGAGTTCAGGTGGGCTCAGTAGTTGTGGCGCAAGCGCTTAATTGCCAGGAGGCATGTGGAGTCTTCCCCGACCAGGGATCGAACTGTGTCCCCTGAATTGGCAGGTGAATTCTTAACCACTGCAAAGTCCTGAGACATTTTCTGATTGCCTCCAGATAAACAAGGTTGGTTCCCAAGAGGGTGCTGTTTCCAGGAAAATGGGTGTCACTTTCAGAAAAGGGACTGCCACTTGAACAGAAGGTTGACCTAGAAGCTAGGCTGGAGGAAGAAGAGCATTACCTCAAACTGTGCAGACCAGCATCTCATCCTGCTCCTTTTTCCTGCTATAACATAGCGCCGCAGGCCTCTTTGGGCAGGTCACTTTACCTGCAAGGGCTTCAGTGTTTTCAGTAACGAAGAAGGCATTGGACTAGATCAGTGGTTCTGAATCATGGATGGGGTGAGGAGGGATTATATTTCAACCACACAACTTCCATTGCATAGGACAATACTTTAATACTCTGCTTCTCAAAGTGTCCAAGGATTGCCAGCATCAGCATTATCTGGGAGCTTGTTAAAAATGCAGAATCTCTGGCCCCACCTCAAACCTACTGAATGGGAATCTGCATGTTAACAGGACCCCCAGGTGTAAAGTTTGCGAAGCGCTGCTCTACTGCACCCTCAAGGGACATAATTTGGTGGGATGTTGGGGCGTGAATCAGGGTATCTGGAAAAACTCCATGGATGGTTCTAATATGCCCTCTTCCAGGTGGGAACAACTGGACTACTTGGTTCCTGAGATTCTTTTCAAACCCACACTGCTCAGATGCTGAGCAGTCAGACTCGCTAGGATTAATGGGAAGTGAAGGATGCTTCTGGTGTGATGTACAGGGTGGGGGTCGGGTCTTGAGGTTGCCACTGGACGTCCTTCCAGAAGCAAACATCGAGGCTGTGTGGTGATCAACATTGAATAGCCGCCTCGCTGGGCTGGAAAGCCAGTTCACGTCGTGCACTTCCCCAGGTGTCCGCTGGAGGGCAGGAACAGGCAGGAGAAGAGGCCCGGGGCCGTACAGCACAGCCTCCAGCTGCAGTTCCCAGGCTGCTGGTTCCCTTGTCACTTTCCCGTTCCTGACTCCACTCCCCCACCCTAGAGGGCTTCTACTCCCACTTCCCAGGAGAGAAGAGTGGCTCAGAGACGTTGCCCAGAGGGGTCAGACCCATGTTCTTATTTCCCAAACTTGCTCTCAACCCTTCTAGGACTGTCCTGCCTGGGACTACAGAACTGAGGGGTCAGAGGTGGCCCCGGGCCCCATTGAGGGGGGAGGGGGCAGCCAGGCAGCATTGCTGCCAGGGCCAGCAACTAATCATCAGAGCCCCACCAAAGGCCCCCGCTAAGAATGCAGGTCAGCGGGAGGAGCTGCAAGCGGAGGAGGGGCGGCCCCAGCCCTGCCCAGACAGGCCCAGCCGGCCCCACAGCTGCCCTCCTGTCCCCTGGGGGCAGCGATGGGGGACAGGAGGAGAGGATTCACCAGTTTCCTGGGGTCTGAGTCCCCAGAACCGGGAAAACAAAAAGAAGAGTTGCAGGGAGTGGAGTGGGCCTGAGGTCAGAGGAATGCGCCTCCACCCAGGCTTCTAAGTCCAGCAGGATATGAAAATAAACATTTGGCCCCCTCACCAGTCTGCTCTCCACTGTAATCCCTATATCATACTGATGCCATTTAAGAAACTTTGGAACATCAGACTCTCCCAAACAAGTGATGGAATTGGCCAATCTGGGTACCAGACTTGGCTCTGAGAAAGTCGGTTAGGGTTAAAGTGAGGGGAATAGGAGTCCCACTAGGGTAGGTAATTTTGGCCATCATGTAGGATGAGAAGGTGGAAGAATACAGTAACCTACTCTGCACCCTTGGAGCTAAAAACTGATCCCTATCAACCTTCCTAGGTTTGGGACTCTGGAGTCATGAGGCTTTTACTCTGACATGTCAGGCACCGACTGTGCACCAGGCACGGAGCAGCCTGGAAAAAGTATGCATTCGCACATATCTGGAGGTGCCCCATGGACCCAGTGAAGCACTTCTGTGCACACTGCGATTGTGTAACTGTGTCGGGTCTCTAGCTGGGAGCTGCAGTAAGAACCTTCCCTTCATACTTTCCCGCTGGGCGGGAGCCCATCAGATAGCTGGGCTGCCTTTCATCACCTTGTCCCTGATAGGGATCATCCTGAGTGAAGAAATCGCTGTCAGTCACCCTCACCTCACTCACAACCAGAAGGCCTGATTGACAGGCACACCCCCACAGGGGTGGGGAGAGGGGACCAAGAGGCTGGCCATCACTGGGAAGGCAGGGAACCAGCATTCTTGGTGAGGGAGGCTAAAGAAGGGACTTGCATGTGGAAGAGGAAGGAAATATCTAGAATCTTTCCATCTCCACAGGTGAAGACCAGGGAAGGACAGTCGGCCCAGCTATCAACCAGAGGGAACCCCACCCTCCTCCTGCACCAACAACCTCCAGGCAGGGCAGGATCAAACCCTTCAATCAGCTCAGCTCTGCCCCCAAACAAAAGGAGGGGAGGCTGCCCAGGGCTGCAGGATCAAAGAGAAGTGTCCACCCTACCCTGCAGCCAGCCTGGTCCTCACTGCTGAGGGACCCTGAGTCAAAAAGGAAGCCAGAGCTGGAAGACAAATGAAGCAGTGATGTGGTTGATGACTTTATTATGGCATAAAAAACACAGGCCACTTCTTCCTCCTCCTCCCCCCACCCCCCCTAAAGTGGGTTCACAGCAGTTAAAGAAAAAAAAAATCCTACATTTCTCCTCTAGGGGGCTGCCTAGAAGAGGGCAGACAGCCAAGCAACCTTGGTCTATAAAAGAGGGGAGCAGAAGAAAATCTATCCAAAGCCCTCACCCGCACACCTTAGAGCTTGGGGCCTCCATGGGGGGAACATCCACACCCCCCTCCCCAACCCCCACTAGGGAGTTCCCCTGAGAATGGTCACTGGGAAGGACTGTCCTGGTGGCACAGGGAGAGGGTGGCTGGTTTCGATGGGTGGAGGAAAACGGCATCTCACGCCCACGGAACCCTCTCTCCCTCCCCCTTGCCCACCAGGCCAGGCAACCTGCAGACACTGCCCATTCTCTTCTGCCCCCAACTCTCTCCACAAGGGACCTCTGGTCAGATAAGCAGGAGGTAGGGACAGAGGGAGCATAAAGAAAGGACGTGACTTCTTAACCTACCCCATGGGTCCTTCAGGGAGAGTCACCCTATCCCTCGTAAGAAGGGCTCTCTTGTACACAAACATATTCCCCTCCCTCTCAGATTCCAGCCCCACTTCCCAAAAAGCACCCAGTCCTTGGACTGGGCTCCAGCATCCCCAAGGAAAAGATGCTATGGGCCTTAGGCCAGAGGACCTTGGCTGGGTTGAACAAGACGGGGTCTCCCTGGCTGGAGACCCCAGGCTCAGTAGAGAAACACACATACACACAGAAACACACACATACATAGGTACACACAACATGCACACACATGTCCTAATATTAAATAAAATACCCTTTGCTTATAACTTAAAAAATCAATACACAACTAACCCTTGCATAGGGCTCTGGGTGGAGAAAGAAGGGCAGGGAAAAAGGAGGTCAAGGGAAACCTTAAGACTGCTATCTGGAGCCTGGGAAAGCCCACTAGCTCCAGGGTCCTATGGCCCACCAGACCCTTCCCCTCATCAGCTTCCTTCCAAGTGCCTGGCTCAGCCTCTGCTGGCTTCCCCCGGCCCCACGTTCCCCACTCCAGGATCACCATCAGGATGCATTTTTAGCATCTAAAGAAGGGAACAGGGATGTTTCCTGGACATCACCTCAGAAGGCAGACCCCTTCCAACGAGAGAACCTCTTCATTTGGAAGGGGAGCCTCCTAACACACTCTACAGGAGGGGCAAGACTGGTAGGCAGCAGGAAAGGGGAGGGTCGAGCCAAAGAAAGAGTGGGGCTTAGCTTCTCCGCTAAGAAGCAAAGAAGAGAAGATGGCCAGACAGGAACAGACTTCTCCACTCAGAGCCAAACAGTTGGAGGTGGACATTCCCACCTAACCCCACAAAGCTGAGATAACCCTCTTCCTTCTATCCCTAAGGGGAAGGCAAATGCCAGGGACTTAGGGTGAGGAACTACATCAATTCTGGAGCAGGGGCTCCTGGCTGCCTTGAAGGCCTACCTGGGGTGACAGACCAGAGTGGGCTACTGAACTTTATTTCTATAAAGACCAAAAGTGAAGGGCTGAATCAGAGTTAGAGAGGGAAAGGCTTAGTTCCACTCCCTGACCAAATTCCTTTCTCCCATTTTTTTAGAAGAGATTTCCTTGCTCAACCCCCGCATCTGGCTCTCTCCTCCACGCCACCGGTCTTGCTGGAAGCTGTCGCGGGATTCTGGCCCTCTTCCCCTCTTCCTTCATGCCTCCATCAGACTGGGTCTGGAAGGCTTAATAAGGAGGCACATCAAAGGCGTTACTTCTGTGGCGACAACCCTCCCAGCCAGATAGAATCTCCTCCCTTAGGGGGACCCCCAGCCTCTGATACCCCATCTCAGCTCTTCCTCCGGAAACCCTGGGGTAAAAGCAATCTAAGGGGGATGAAAGGGACCCGGGGCGCAGGGCGGCTCTGGAGGCCCTTTTATGTCCCGGTTCCCAGGCGCTAAGGACGTGTCCAGACAGCTACCCCCAGCGCCCGGGGCGGCCCCACTCCCCTCTGCTCCTGGGACACGCTGTCTCCTCCAACCTGTGCCCTCCGCCCTCCAGCCGCCACAGGGGTATCCCTCCCCAACTCCCAGCCCAGGGGCGTGAGTGAAATAGAGAGAGAAAGGGGAGAACTGACCGGCATGCACAGCTCCTCCCTGCCCAGTCAAAACAGTCAAACGCCTCTGTCCCGTCCAGCTCCAGAGACTACGAAACCCCTAGCGCCCCGGTTCCCTGACCCCCACACCACTTTTCCTCCCTCTCAATAAATAACCACTTTCTCCTCTTACTCAAGCCACCCCCCGACCAGGGCATCCGGCCCGAGGGCTCTCTTCTGATGGCCCCAGGGAAGACCAGCGGGGAAGCAGGACGGAGGAGCTCAGTTGGAGGGAGCCGCGCTGCCCTCAGCCTCGCGCTTGCCTTTGCCGCCGGGGGGCTCCACCCCGCCAGCCTTGCCCTCGCCCGCCGCTGCCCCGGCTGCCTCCTCTTTGGTGCCCTCGTGGGTTTTCATGTGTTTGGCCAGGTGGTCGCTGCGCATGAAGACCCGGCTGCAGACGGCGCAGGGGAACTTCTTGGTGCCGGTGTGGGTCTGGAGATGGCGCTGCAGCTCGTCAGAGCGCGTGAAGCGCTTGCCGCAGAAGAGCCAGTTGCACACGAAGGGACGGTCACCGCTATGCCAGCGCAGATGCGCCTTCAGGTGTGACGTCTTGGCGTAAGCTTTCCCACAGCCTGGGATGTGGCAGTTGTGCAAATGCTTCTTCTTGCCCCCATCGGGCCCGCATGGAGCCCCCAGTCGCTCCGCCTCCAAGCAGTTGGGACAGCGGCAAACGGTCTGGCCTGAGCTGCGGGGCACCGACCGCCGGGAGCCTTTGGGCCGGGCCGCCCCGTCCAGACTGGTATCCAGGCCCTGGGACTCTGGGGCTGCTGCTTCCAACGCCTTCGCCCCGTCGGGAGGCACCAGGAGGTGCTGCCCTCCGGCGGCTGGGAGGAGGTGGTGCGGATGTGGGTGGGGCGGCGGGGCGCAGAGCTGGTGGTCTCCAACATAGCCCCCCAAGCCAGCCTGAAGCGCCCCGGGGTGGCCCGGTGAGGTCAGCGCGCTCTGAGCGTGGGGGAGGTCCATCCAGCTGGTACCCGGATGAAGGTCCCACCACGAGCCATCCTCGGTGCCTGGGTGTGTCGGCCGGAACCAGGATTCGTAATGGTGTGACATGTCCGGCTGCAGGAGCTTGGAAAAGGGTCCCGGGACCAAGGGGCTGTCGTTTTCCAGGTCCTCGCAGGTCACCCGAGAGGAGGCCCCCGGCAGCTCATAGCCCTGTGAGAAGTCCACCTCGGGGCCCAGCGGGAGGCTCTGCAGCTCTCCAGGCTGCAGCGGGGAGGGGTAGTCCCCGGCCTCCGGGCTCGTGTGGCCCTGGTATGTTTGGAGAGGCTGCAGGTCGAGGCGCGGCGGGGAGGCGGCAGGCGCGTCCGTGTGCTGGCTGCCCAGAGAGCCGCAGACGGCGGTTAGCATTGCCGGGATCCGGGGTGGAATGGGGGACAGGGATAGTCAAGGGCACCTCAGGTGGGACCTGAAGGAGGCAAAGAAGAGACAAAGTGAGGAAAGTAACTGGCTCATTTTCCTTCCCAGCCCAGATCCCCTCCCGGGCCAAGTACTTCTTTCCCACCCCCAGGTGAAAAGAGGGGAAAGAACCTCTGGTTGTGGACCAGTTAAGAGCGCTAGGAAGGATTGAGGGTGCGAGGATAGATATTCACCTTCTCCTAGGTGATCCTTCCTACAGGACCCAGCTCATCCAGGGAGTTGGGCTGGTCCCAGGTGAGCAGGTCAGATTTACCTAGATTACAGTTCTAGAACCATCCTAGCTGCCCAGCTGGGTGTCAGGGGCAGTGGCATTGCTCCCATATCCCTCCCCCAAAATTCCCCCCCCCCCCCCCCGCAGATCTGCTGCCAGCCAGAATGGAGAATCTAGGCTCATCTCTAGTTTAAGTCCCCACCTTAACTCAGGACTCAGCTGGGTAGAGGGAGGTGTTCTAACCCAAAACTTAAGGTGACCTGACTTCCCAAAGCCACAAGCAGGTTCTGAGGGTTTAGAAAAAGAGCCCTCTTTCCATCCCTGAGGCATGTTCAGTGAAGAAGAGCATTTCTTTGCCCTATACCACTCCCCCCAGCTCCCTGCTGGCTGGATTGCCCCAGCCCCATCAAACCCACTCCCGTACCTGGCCCCCATTCCCTTTCTCTCTAGCAGGGACTTCACCTTCCCGGGGTATAGCTACAGTGCCAGTTTCCAGAGGATGTCTCTCCACCAGAGAAAGCTAAGCCCCCCTCTCTGGCCTGACAGTGCCCAGCCAGTTTTCTGGCTGCCACCTCTGCCCTCCTCCAATCTGGGGGAGACCCAGATATGAAGCCTGGAGGGGTCTGCTTCCCCGGAGAAGAGGTCAGCCAGAGAAGAGCTTACCAGCAAGCTCAGGAAGATAAAACTGCCACCTCCGTAAGGGATTTGGGGACAGAGTGGGGGAAGCAACAGGAAAAGCCAGAATAGCACAGAAGTTAAGAGGAGGAGTTACCCAGAGATACTATACAGGGAGAGCATAATCTAGACTTGGATCGTTTTTAGGAGCTCTCCACATGGTTCTGACGTGCAACCAAGTGTTGAGAACCACTGCTCCTGGCCAATCCTCTTATTTTATTTTTCAATCCTCATTTTAAAGACGAGGAAACAGCCATAATTGGAAAAGTCACTTGAAGAAAGATATTCAATCTGTTCATTCAATCAGCTAGTATGTATCTCCGTGAACCAGGTCACTCCATTCCTGGTCTGTTTCTCTTTCCTTAAACCATTGGGAACCTAAAGACCACGCCCCTCCAGAAAGACTGGGCCCCTTTCTGGAACACATACTTGTCACTTGAAGGTCCCCCTCATCTCACCACCTCTTAGTAAGATCTGGGAGCCCTGCCCTGATGCCTGGAGTGTGTGAGTTCGGGTGCCTGGACCTTCGCTGATTGTGGCGGGAGGAGACAGTGGTTCAGGGCAGGGATTTTTCCCTCCCAAATAAGTATTTGGATGACCTTACTATCTTCTGCTTCTGGGGGACCAGGGAGGTCGCTTAGGTTGTCTGGGAGAGGGAGGGAGTAGGGAACTAGGGCGCCTACTCAAGCTCCTGCTGCCTCACCACAAGAAAGGAACTGGGTGAAACGGCAGGAACAGAGCCTCAGGCCCAGGCGCGGCAGCCCAGTAGGGGCTGGGTAGGAGCAGTGAGGTCTGGGACCCTAATAGCTTTTGGCGCCTGGGAACTGCCCCAGGGGTTGGAGTGGGGGTTGGGGAACAAGCTAACGATCCAGGCTCCAGAGTGGCCTCTCCAGCCACAGGGCCAGGGAGCCCAATCCTGGGATGCACTAGCCTGCTATCGAGATCTCGGTAAGGGAGACAGCCGGGCGCGTACCCGGGCTTGCGGCTCCCCAGGCGCGAAGGCGGGTAGAGACACCCTTCTTCCCTCTTCCGCCGGCTGCCTCTCCCATCACCGGCGCTCAGGTGGTTAGGACTTCCGTACTCCCGGTCCTCAGGTTTCCAGTCCTCCAGCTGTCCCAGTCGCTCCACATTCCCCAGTCTCCAGCCTCTCCCTTCCGCCCCGTTTTCACTCCGCCGGGGCTCTAAACCCCTCAGATTCTTTAGGACCACCTCCCCCGAGGCCAGAGGAAGCTGCAGCGCGTTCCGGGCACGTCTTTCCGAGGAGATCCCTGGTGCGCGCGCCCCTTGCCGCCCCGATCCGGGCGGGCTCCTACCTCGAGTGTGCGCTCGGGCTCCGGGCACGGCAGGCTGGCGCGCTCCCGAAGGGCGCTCTTGAACCCGCGCGCCAGCGGGCTCTCCAGCGGCGAGCGGCAGGAGCCGAGGGCTAGCGAGAGCGGCGAGCAGACCCGGCAGCGGGCGGCGGAGGAGGGGCGGAGAGAGGCGGCGGGAGGGCGGAGGGCGGGCGGGAGCCGGCGAGCGAGCGAGCGGGGCCAGCTCCGCCCGTGACTCACCGCGCTCTCTGCCTTCATCCTCTGCCCTGCGCTCCTTTTTCCCCGAATTCACGGCCCCGCCCACCTCACCTGCGGCCGCCTTTAACCCTTGCGGGCTCAGCCGGACCGGGCCGGGCCCGGGGGAGAGGGGGGGCGGGCGGTGATCTCTAACTAGGTCGCACTCCGCCCCCTCCCTTGTTCCTCCTTGGCCCCTCCACTGCAGGGGCGACGGGCCTGGGCGGAGTGTCTCCCGGGTTCTGGGGCCCGCCCCATCGAGCGGAGTACTGCCCTCGAGCTGGCTCGGTTTGGCGGGCACGCAGGACTCAGACCCTGCGGGAATGGAGGAGGAGGCGGGTCCTGAGGGTGATGCCGAGTCACCCTAGGGCGCCGTTTGCCTCGACGCCCCTCCACCCACACGCCCACCCCGGCTAGGCAGAGCCGCCACAGAACGGAGAGGAAAGAGAAACAGGATTGAGTGCCGAGTATGTGTCCGGTCTACCCCAGGCCTGGGCCGTGAGAAGTTGGTCTTGGCCTCTTCCCTCTTTCGCCATTCCCCCAGCCGCTTCTCTCCGTGACCACCACCTTTCCAAGTTCTTTGCGCTCTCTTTTGCTTCCCGGCTCTCTGGCTACTCCGTTTTTTGAGTGACCTCCTCCTCTCCTCTTCCCACCCGTCTGGTCGGTCTCTACCTGCCCCCTCAGCTCTCACTCTCCATCTACCCCTGGGCAGCAACCCCAGCGCCTCGCAGGTCCGCGTCTCAAATACAGTCGCGTTCCCCTCGGACCCGAAGGTTCTCAGCCTGCGCCCAGCCCCTCTCGTCCTCTGGCGCACCCGACTGTGAAAGTTGGGTTAGGCGCCGGGATAGCCTGGGAAAAGGACACTTCTGCAAAGATTTGCGCGACCCCTTGCCTCACTCCTTCCCAATTCTCATCTGAATGTCTAAACCCAAGGTTCATAACTTTGGGGAAAGGTCTTGGATTCCTCTGAGAAAAACAAATGCACAGTGCAGCCCTCTGCAAAGTTTCAGGGCGTTTGCGACGCCCACCTACAAACTTCTCTCCAGATCGGAGTTGATTGAGATAACCAGGGCGGATGAGTTGGGGAGTTCCCGTCTCCTCCCCGCCAGCCTGGCCTGGGCACCGGGCTAGGAGGCTGCCTTCCCAGTGGGTGCCTCCCCGTACTTGCCGCTTCGACCTCCTGAAGTGACTCTTCTGTTGCAAGGGGAATTCTGATCAACTTCCTAATTTTTTTCGTTGCCCCGGCTGGCTTTCCCTATGCGCTCTGCCATCTGCTTTTTAAATTTCGTTTTTGTCTTTACATCTATTTCATACAGCCTGAGTGAAATTTAGGCTGATTCATTTTCACAGATAGAGCCCCGGTTCCACCGCAGTTGGTTTACCTGTCCTGAATAGTAAGTGCAACTATTAAACTGCCAAACTGAGTCCACAAGGCACTTGAAAATCGATCTTTTGGTGTATGGTTCTCCACCACCAAACATACACATTCTCATATCCAGAATCAGTGTTTGATTCATCTGTGCAAATCCCTCGTTTGTAAGACCCAGTTTCCTCATCTGGACAACCTGGGTACAAGTCGGGAGGGTTTCCTGGGGCTTAGGAAAATTGATGTTCCTAAAGCATTTAACCCGTGGGGCCCCTGGTAAGCTCGTAGTAAAGGGAAGTTATCGTTTATAGTGTTATAATTATTAAATAAGTTGGTTCCCAGCAAATGTTTGTTGGATTAAGGTATATTCACAAAGATCTTAGGACTGGAAGTTGACAGACCTAAATTCTATCTCTGGCCCTGCATTTGCTATGCTGATCTGGTGAATCAGGTTGCTCTGAGACTCAGTTTCCTCATGAGTGAAATGCGGTTAGAGCAGCCGCCCTGTGGGGTAAAGGACTGGCAGGCACTTAGGAAGCCGAGAGGCGCCGCCCAGATGTCAGGGATTGCACTTTCTGATTGGGATTTAATTCCTGACTCTTGGGCCCCTGAGATGTCGAGTCTCAAGAACGGCTCTGAGTCTTTGTGGCCACAGCTAAATGGACACCCCCTTTCTGTCTACATGGTTTTATTTCCATGCATTCAGCCTGCAAATCTTGACTTGGATTTGCACTTGAGTTCATAACCACATCTGGAACGGAGTTACAGGTTCACATCGAAGAGCCTGCTGCTCGAATTTCTGGGTTAAGTCTGATTCGACCCCTAGGAATTCTCTTCCTCCTCCTCGTCGTCCTCCCAGCAGCCCACTGACCTCTGGTTTAACGCCTGAGCACAGATCTAATTCTTGGTGGGGAACCCAAGCCCCTCTCTCATTTATGTATAGGCACCAGCTTGTCTTGTCTTCCTGTTTCCATCTTTCCCTGGAAAGAACACAGAAAGGTATACTGCCCCTGGATGGTAGACATCCCACCGGGCTTTCACCCTGCCCCCCTTTAACCCCGTGAGGTCCTGACCCACAGCCATCTGGGTTTCCCAGAAGCAAAGACCCTCCATCTGCCTGGAGCTCATTGTCATTGTGAAATTCAGCAGTGCAGTTGTCTCAGAAAAGTCAGCCTTCCTCACTTCCTGCCCTCCCTGGGTTTCTGCCTCTGACTCAGGACAATTTCTTTCTTCCAGATCCCCCTCTACTTTTGTTCCTTTGGTTCCAGCCCTTTTGATTTCCCACTTGTGAGTTTCCTTACTTAATGATGCTCATAGTCTAATCTGACTGCCAAGATCGCCCCTGCCTGCTGCCTCGATATCTCACTTCAAAGTTGAAGCACGCTGCCCACCGAGATCTGTCCAGGACTTGGGCCATTTCTCGTCCCCCTAAA
This sequence comes from Budorcas taxicolor, assembly GCF_023091745.1. Classification (NCBI taxonomy): domain Eukaryota; kingdom Metazoa; phylum Chordata; class Mammalia; order Artiodactyla; family Bovidae; genus Budorcas; species Budorcas taxicolor. The sequence continues at coordinate 38,303,596 of NC_068928.1, read as the reverse complement.
GGAGTAAACAAATTTTGCCGAAAGTGTCTGTCTCCCATTCTTGCCACTCCTCTCCTTCTCATGCCTCATTTATAGTCAGCAATCCACTTTGTAGCTGGAGCAGCCTCGATGGTCTCCATGTTCATCATAACCAGCATTTATTTATTGGGCACCAACATCTCTAATTCTCATGAGCATGCAGCAAGGTAGTTGTTATTATCCCCCCATTGTACAGATGAGGAAGCTGAAGTTAAACGGCCTGCCCAAAATTACAGAGCTGTTAAGAGACAGAGAAGGAAACCAACTCCAGATCTGTCAGGCTCTAAAGCACATATTCTGCCCCCTGTTCAGTCTAGCCTCAGCAGTAGTGATGGCCCTGGAAGTCTGGCTCCCCTGGATCCTGAAGGTGGAAAGGACAAAATTCTTAAAATATTCCCCAGCACAGAGCCATTAAGATCCTGATGTTCAGACAGGACAAACTGGTCCCATCTTGGATTGGTTTGCTGTGGTCCCTTCCAAACCTCAAGTGTCCCTCTGTAGAGATTGTACTATGAGAATATCAAAGCTATTCAGTCCATAAAAATTGTCCAGTGCAAACCCTCATTTTGAAATTAAATCTCAGAATGGGGAGGCAAGTAGCTCAAAGTCATACAACAAGTTAGAAGCAGAGCAGGGGCCAGAACCCCAGTCTCCTGATTCTGGGTCTCCTAGCTGCTTGCTCTTCTCTACTCCCAACCCCCACTTCCAGGTTGCACTCAGCAAGCTGGTGATCACAGACACTAATACCTTCCTCATATCCCCTCCTGCCCACCCCCTCACCTCCCCCAAGCTCCTGAGAAACTGGACAGAGTCCAGAGCTGGAGTCAAATGTTATTCTTTCATTCATCCTTTATTCACTGAACTAACACTTACTGAGAGCCTACCCAGGGCCAAGCACTTGGCATTCAGCGTTAGTTGCTTGGTTGTGTCTGACTCTTTGCGACCCCATGCACTGTAGCCCACCAGGTTCCTCCATCCATCCCTGGGATTTTCTAGGCAAGAATACTGGAGTGGGTTGTTATTTCTTTCTCCTTCCCTATTTGGGGGTCTTCCCAAAGCACTACTTGTGCACTAATTCTATTATAAACCCAAATGTCCCTAGCATCACACTTACTCTCGGTCTAAAAGATGAACCCAACTGAGGCTAGTACATCTCTATATGTGTGTGTGTGTGTGTCTAAAAATGTGTGTGTACTCACCACACCTGTGTGTACCTTTAGGGCTGGAATGTGGGGTGCTGGTCCTCTCTCCTCCATCATAAAGGATGGTCCTCACAGGACATGAACGGTTGTTTCCCCCTTACGACTTTTGCAGATATGCTATCATGTATGGACTTCCATGTGGTTGAGTGTGTGCCCTGCATGTCTGTTATATTAGCCCTTCTATTTTCTCAAAATGAAATCCTCTGTCAGATCTCAGTCCAGTACAGAGACCTCCAAGAATCCTCTTTTGTTCTCCATGCAGACCCCTCTAAGATCTCCTTCTTATGTTCCCCTCCCCAGTTCAGAGAGAATCAAACTTTTGAACCCCTTCTCAGTGAGCCCAACTTTGGAGTGGAGATCTGGTCCTCCTGTCCCCTAAACTGGACAGAGAACAGCCCCTCTTACCAGTCCATGGAGCCCAGAGTTGGCAGCAGCAGTGAGGGGCAAGTGGGGGTGATGCAAGAGTCAGGCTTTATAAAGGGTGCAACAGTCAGAGCCAGAGGGGGAGGTGAGAGACTCGGGCAGGGATGCTGCCAAGTCCTCACGGCCTCGGAAGCTTTTAGGATAATCCAGGAAACAGTGGCCCCCGGCTGTCCTGGGGGAGTGGTGGGGCTGAGATCTGAGTCTCTGATGTCTGCCAAGAAAGGAGGATTTCAGCTGGAAGAGGCAGCTGTATGGGGGGGTGCTGGACATCCTTCCCTCCCCAGAGGTTGGACAGGTGATGGGAGAGGGACAAGGTGGTTCTCCCAGGATGGAGAAAATGAGAGCATCGTCAGAGGAAAGAGCTGGCATGGCAGGAGCTCTCCAACTCCATCCCCCTCCTTTTGTTTTCTCCATGGACATGGGAAAGAAAGAAGGCACTTTTAGGACGTCACACACACACACACACACACACACACACACACACACCCCCCTTCACGTGGTCCCTCCCTGAAGAGCTCCCAGCAGTGTTCCTGGCTGTTCTGGCAGCTGAGGTGGGTCTCTCATTCTCTGCTGGGGTCTTGTTCCTTCTCCCTTTTTTTTGTCCCCCTTTCAGTTACTTTTCAACTCAGAACTGCCAGGAGGGTCCAATGTAATTCACATTTTTGGATCTAGGATCTCTCATGGTCAAATAGGAAGGGAAGACATTCTCCCTGAGTTAGGATAGGGTGGGGCAGCTTGGGATGGACAAGAGTTCACCAAGGACCAGAGGCAGAGCCCAGCCAAAAGCTTTTTATAAGGAGGTCGGCCATCCTGGAACGCCAGGAGAGTGAAGAGGCTGGGAACACAGCCGACAAAGGGAGAAGGGGCCTGGGGTGGGTTTAGGCGGACCCGCATGGTCCCCAACCACAGAAACTGAATGGTAGAGTGGTTGTGTATCTAGGCATGCTGACTAACAGGAGCATGTCCTGGAGGAGAGAGGGACAGATCAGGAAGGGGAAAGCAGATGAAACAGGCTAAGACCAGTTTCCCAAAGCTCTCTTAAGCTAGGAATTCTAACCCACATAGAATAGCCTGGAGACTTTTCATGTGACCACATCCCATTCTTGACCATTGCCCAGTGCCCTCGGCACTGGGGACAGGAGCTGCTGTGCATCCCCTACACACGCACAGATCCCAATAGCCCAGGGCTTGCCTGCCACCTCCCCCACCAAGTCTCCCACAGGGTGAGTCAGGGCGTCTGCACCCTGAACTCTTGTCCTGCTCCTCCCCCTACACCCCCAGAAATCTCTAGACTGGGGATTCCCAGTCCCTTCATTAGCTTTTCAGTAATTATCCTGTAAAGGCCCCGACAGGTCCTTCTTCTACCCATTTCAGAGATGAGAACATTGAGGCCCTTAAGAGTGCAAAAAAGCTTAGCAGAAAGCCACCCATCAGGCAGGAGAGAATAGAGTGGTAAGGGGGTTAGGAGTCATGGCTGCACCCTCTCCCTTAATCCCAGGCAAAATTCAGAGGACAGGGCTCGTGTACAACTCCCTGGGGGAGCCCAGGCGTCAGGATGGAGGCAGGCTCCAGGGAGGGGCTTCCCTGGCCCTCCCCACCTTCCAGCCCAGAAAATCAGAGTGAGGGGGGAAACAAGCCGAGGAGACCACACAGGTGGAGTAAATAATGTTAATACGGGAGCATTATCACTAGGGCATTTCCTCATGGATAAATGTCTCAAATACCAAAGGATGCCTCCAAATTATAGTTAATTACAGAGTTGATTTGCATAAATTATAAGGTGAGCATACAAATTCTTTCAATCGGTTCCATATGCTTAGGTAGCAGGTCCAGTCCAAAATGGGAGAATCTTGGGGTGGGGGATTTGGGAGGAGGAAAAGGATGAAGCCCTTGGCTTGGACCTACTGGCCCACACCCCTCCCCAGCCCTCTGATGAGTAGAGAGTGCCTGGAGACCCTGGCTGGTTTGCGGGGAGGGGTTTGACCCAGGTCCTGGTTTACCTGGACCCTAGCTGACTGGAGACCCCCTTCCTCCTCTCTCTTCGCACCTTGGAACAAAGTGCTTTCCCACCAATAATGAGGTAGGACAGTGGGGGTGGGTGGTGCGAAGGGGCCTCAAGCTGCATGGGGGGGTGGGACTCCGGAGCCCAGGCTTCCGGGTGTTCAGAGGAAAGAGGGGTGCTGGATGAAGCTGAAGACCCAGCAGAGTTCATCGCAGATTCAAGCCCCCCTCTTGCTCTCAGCTCCCCCTCCAGCCACCCCCCGCCCAGTTCCAGCTCACTCCCAGAGCCAACCCTCCGATCCCAAGTTTGATGTTGCCGCTGCCTGCACCTTCCAGGTGGCTCCTCAGAGGCTCAGACGCGCAGACTTTTGTCTCCAGTGCCTGGGCCCATTTCCTCTGCCCTCGCCTCCCAGTCCCCACCTCCTCCCTCACCCACCTCTAGCTGCTAAGACTCCACTTCCTTCTCCAGCTCTCTAATTTGTCCCTCCTCCCTCCTGGCCCCCATCCTCACCCAGAGGCCTGTCTCCCACTCTTCTCTCCACCTCTGTCCTCATTGCCCAGCCTCCTTCCCCCAGACATCCCGGGTCCCCTCTACACTCAGCTCTCAACTTTGCTTTTCCCTCCCATCAAGAGCTTTCTGCTGCCCAAGCTGCTTACCCTCCTGCCCTCAGATTATCCTACCTCATGCCATCCTCCAAATCCTTACAGTGGTTATTTCTCTCATTTTCCCCCTATAAACCTGCTCCAAAGGCAAGAGCTACTGGGTTAGCTTGGGTGTGGGGGGAGTGGGGAGGGGCTGAGGAGGAGGCTGGACTAAGGTCCCCAGACGTGTGTGGGTGAAAGTTTACCTTTGTCTTCAAAGCCGAAAGTAAGTGAGGGAGACAGAGATAGAGACAGAGAGGAGAAAGGAATGAAGAAACAGTTTTTGGTACTTAGTAAGCAGCACTCTTGACTGGAAAATCCCATGGACGAAGGAGCCTGGTGGGCCGCAGTCCACAGGGACGCTAAGAGTCGGACAGGACTGAGCAAATTCACTTTCACTTTTTACTTTCATGCATTGGAGAGGGAAACGGCAACCCACTCCAGTGTTCTTGCCTGGAGAATCCCAGGGACAGGGGAGCCTGGTAGGAGGCCGTCTGTGGGGTCGCACAGAGTCGGACACGACTGAAGCGACTTAGCAGCAGCAGCAGCAGCAAGCACTGCTTAAAGGCTTCCCAGGTGGCACAGTGGTAAAGAATCCACCTGCCAATGCACGAGATGTGGGTTCAATCCCTGGGTCGAAAGATCCCTTGGAGGAGGGCATGGCAACCCACTCCAGTGCTCTTGCCTGTAAAATTGGGGTAGATAGAGGAGCCTGGCCAGCTACAGTCCATGGGGCCACAGAGTCAGACATGACTGAGCACAATAACAGCAAATTTTGCTTAAATATTTACTGAATGAATGAATGAACAACCGAATGAGTGAGCACTGATCTGTGAAAGTTCTAGAGAAGTGCCAATTTGGTGATAGGAGTTACTTTTATTTTTTCCCCCAAGAAAGCACAGCAAGGGTTTATTAAGTGGTAGGAGGTTCTGAGGGGGATAGCAGGCCAACTGGGGTGAATAGCTGCCAGGAATTACTTCTCATTTGGATTCGTTTTTAGGTCTCCTAGGGGGTTTTCTCGGAGAAGGCAATGGCACCCCACTCCAGTACTCTTGCCTGGAAAATCCCATGGACGGAGGAGCCTGGTAGGCTGCAGTCCATGGGGTCGCGAAGTCAGACACGACTGAGCGACTTCACTTTCACTTTTCACTTTCATGCATTGGAGAAGGAAATGGCAACCCACTCCAGTGTTCTTGCCTGGAGAATCCCAGGGACGGAGGAGCCTGGTGGGCTGCCGTCTATGGGGTCGCACAGAGTCGGACATGACTGAAGCGAATTAGCAGCAGCAGCAGCAGCAGGGGTTTTCTGTCACTTCTGTATCCACCCACCCAAACTGTCCCGCAGACCAATAACAGATTAATTATCATGAAATGCCACCCCGTCTTTCATCTCAAACATGTCCAGTGACTCCCCAGTGCTGACTGTGACATTTAAGACCCTCCTTAAAAAAAAAGAAAAAGACTTTCTACTTGGCCTCCATCACCTTCACAGTCTTCACTTGCACTAGTCCTTGTTTAAACCCTCCAGCCCAGCCCCTGCTGGACTTAATCTTCACCAAACATGTCTAGCCTTTCTACTTTCGCTCCAATTATTTCCACCCGTCACCCCGCCTATGCCCTCAAGAAAGCTTCTCATGCTCACGCTCCCGGCTCGTGCTTTCTCTGTGGAATCACCTCCTAGCAGCATGTCACTGCCTCACTCCTCTGAACTTCCATAGCATTGATTTCCACACGCTTTTTCCATGGAGTTGTCTTATCTTCCCTACTGGTCAGTAGATTCCTGGAGGGCAGGAACCATGTCCTTTTCATGCCACAGGGTGTTCAGCACAGCACCTTTCTCTGAGAAGAGCACATAAGCCGCAGCTGAGGGAACTGGAAAACTACTTCCCTGTAATCGATGCTTCCAGAAGCTCCTTAGTTAAGGAGGATAGTGGTGAAGGCAGAAACCTGCGTCAGGAAGGAAGGTACAACAGACGCCTGGATACCTGAAGATCCATGAAGGAAATGAACCCAGCTTCCCCACCGGCTGTCCCACCCCCTCCCCAGTTGTGTGATGGAGGTGGAAGGACATGAAGGGTTGGAGTGAGAGCTAGAGGAGTGAAATGCGCTGCCCTGTTAGCCTGCTTGGAACAAACAGTTGGAGGTTTGGGACAAAAAGGGCAAGGATAGTGAGTGGGAGCTGGGAGAAAGGGCTGGCTACACAGCAGCCATGGAGAAAAGCAGAGGCAGAAAAAGCAGAATCCCCTTTGTCCCTCTGTGAGCAGCTACAGTTCTTACCAGATGCTGATCGTGTCATGCCTCAGTTTAAAAACATTCAATAGCTCCCCATTCCCTATAAGAGGAAGTCTAACAGAGAACCTGCAGCCAGGGTCACTCGGACAACCTCCAGCTGGATCCCATGAGAGGAGAATTAGAGGGGAAGGTTGGGTTTCAGGACCTGGCAGGCGAAATCTGACCAGGTATACACTTTGGCCTGGAATTTAAGCCCCATTTCCCCACTGGGTCTTGGCCTACCTTTTCAACCTCACCCCTCTCACTTCCCAGGCTCCAGCCACAGGAGGCTGCTTCTCATCCTTATTGTCCATACATTTTTACACCCCATAGTCTTCTTTGTTTGAAATGCTGTTCCGCATTTCTCTGTCTGTGAGTTTCTATTTGATCCTTTGAAGCCCAACTCATATATTCCCCCATCTATGAAGCCTTCCCAGTTCTCTAAGTTACCCTTTTTTTCCCAGAGTCCTAAAATACAGAGGGCTGAACACGGCCTGATGGGTGATACAGTTAAAGGTGTGTGTGTGAGCACATGAGCCCCTTGAGAGACTGGAGTTTTTCTGATCCTCTGTGTATCCCTGCAGCATCTCATACAATGACTAGTGCTGAGTGTGCAATAAACTGATGGTGCACTGAACTGAATTGCGCCCTTTGCAGAGGAGAAGGGGTTGCCAGGCCAGGGACTGTGGGTTATCTATAAATCCTATTGTCTCAGCCACCCGGGGTTTGCCTTGCGCGGCATCAAGATGGAGCACCAAAATCACAGAAGCATGCCCTGACCCTTTCTCTTTCACCCCCAACTATGCCCAGGGCCCTGTCAGGAACCCAAGATCAGGCTGGCAGATGTGGCTCACTGAGAGGCCCAGTGTCCTGTGTTGTGGCCAACTGGGCACTGCCACCAACCTGCAGCCAGGGTCATCCAGACAACCTCCAGTTGGATTGCACGAGAGGAGAATTAGAGGGGAGGGCTGGGCGAAATCTGACAGGGAAGGGGGAAGGCAGGCAGTGCCCTGGAAAAGGGGCCGGTCTCATTGTTGTGGTCTGTCTGGGAGATTCCTCCCCTTTTTAATTTGCTTCCTGATTGAGGGGTTGGCTCTGCCTGCCCAGCTCCCCAGTCATTATCTGCTGCCGGTGGCTCAGGTGCTGGCGAGCCTGGCGTGGCCCCTAGGTTATTACCTGGAGCTCTGGGGGTGGCAGAGGCTGCCCCTCTGGCCGAGGTGGGGGCCTGTCTGGAATTTGCCCTGATTCTACCACCCACGGGGCCGCCATCTTGATGCCTAACATGGTGGACACACTCACACAGTGGGGGACTGCTTTTATGGGAGACAGCTGGTCCCAGCAGGATTTTAAAGTCTAGAAGAAGCTTCGTCTGTAAAGAGCCTACAATATTGATTCAGGAACCTGAGACACGTAAGACGTAGGGGTTAAAGCACCCTAAGTCAGAGTCATTCCCCAAAGGCTAGTGAAGGCGGTCAAGTTAGACATCGAGAACTTCCCAGCCACGTTGAAAATGAAGGAGGCCAGTGAATCGCAGTGACTTCCACCATGAATTCCCCCTATTTTGCAGTGTCCAGAAAACCAAGAGTCATAGAGGGGAAGGTGTATCATTGCTCCAAGAACCTGCGACAATCAGAACCTAGAATCTAGAAACTTCCTCTAGAGTGGACAGGGAGGGGTTCAGGCTCCTCACTGAGGGCCCTGGAACATGAGACCACTAACCTCTGCCTGGTGCCACTGGAAACAGACTAGAAACCTCCAGGAGAGGGTCCCCTAGCCTCTGCCTCTTTCGGAGTCCCCAGAGCTCTAGCCCTTTACCCCATTCCCGATTGGGCCTGTAGGCTTCAAGGACAGGAGATAATATCAAGACAAACAGGAAGTGCTGAATTAGAGACATGAAGTTTGTTGTTTTAGAGGGCGCCCAGCGCCAAGCAGCGGTGCCAGGTTGGCAGCCTGGAGCCTGGCGTCTGCATGCTTGCTACACAGCAGCTCCCGCTTCACACCCTCAGTCAGGACCTCTGCAGGAGGACTCCCTGGAGAGGAAGGGAGTCTGGAGGCGGAGATGGCAGGGAAGGGGTTAAACAAGGGGTTTCTTTTTTTTCCTTCACCAGCTGAACTTTTGTAGCGTCACCTCTGATGCAGATTGGGCAAGTGTTTATAAGTGTCTGCTCTGTCCCAGGCCCAGGCTGGGCACAGTCCCTCTCCTCTGTAGCTAAACAAACCCCTTGCTGGAGAGCAAACTTCATGGAGGCAGGGGGTTTGTGCATCATTTCCCTCCCAGTTCTTGGAAAGGTGCCTGGCACTCTATGAAGGCTTTATGAGTTTGCTGAATGGATGAATGGAAGGATGGATAGGTGGAAGGAAGGAAGGAAGGGCCCCTTAGAATGCGTCTAGGAGGGTCCCATGATTTTTCGGCCCACTGGACTTCTTAGTGGGAGCACTGGTGATCCACTGGTGTTCTCCTCCCCATCCTGGCTGCCCACAAATGAATCTTTGAGTCTTAATACCAGTAGGTGGCCATGGTCCATTCACTTGCCCAGATGCCACCAGGGAGTTCAACTTCTAGGCTGCAATCAGATAGGATGAGGAGGAGGGGTGATCAGGAAACACAGGTGGTCCATAAGGCAAAGCCCACCAGGCCATGACAGACCCCTCCCTGGACATTATGGTGCTAGTGGTCTCCCAAGCCTGGAATTGTTGGCCCTCCTGGGCCCTGGCAAGCTGCCCTCTTCCCTGGCCTGCCTCCTTCCTCCATTGTGGTGCCAGTCTTGGGGTATGGCAGAAGCTGAACTGAGAGCCACCTCACCTTCTTCCCGTGGCTCCATCCCCCTATCCACACCCAAGAGGTGAGATCCTGGGGCAGTTGGCATCTGACAGCCTGGCATCAACTCATGCCCACAGCTTGGAAGCTGCAGTAATTAGAAGGGAAGAGCGAGCGAGGGGGAGAAGGAGTGCGAAGACAAGCTCAGGAGAAACCTTCTCCTGCCTGCCGCAGGGCAAACTACTTCAAACGAATTCGTTTCGCTCTTGTGAAACTGAAGACAATTTCCTTTTCTGTCATAAAACAAATTATTGCTCATCAAGAGTGCTGGGCTAGTCTCTCTCCCAGAGGGTTTCTCCTGCTCCCGTGCAGGGCCCCAGGTGGGCAGGAAGATGGGCGTGTCAGGGGAGGGGGCCCAGGGCCCAGGAGGCACCTGAGGAGGAGCAGGGAGGAGGTGTGGAGAGAGTAACGTCCCCATTAGGAGGAAAACAGCGCTATGTCCTCCTTGTCAACCTCCTCCCCTGACCAGGGACAAGCTCTGACCACTGGCAGCAAAAAGACTCTAGGGAGGTCATCTCACTCATCCCCCTGCCTCAGAGCCGGGTTGGAGAGAGGCTCCACCTCCTCCCTCAGGCACCTGTTCATGGGCTAGAGAGGTGGGGAGAGGAAAGGGAAGCACAGAGAAGTGGAGGAACTTGCCAGAGATCACTCGGCAAACTAATTAATGGCAGATCCAGGATTAGAACCCAGTGGGTTCTCTTCCAGGCCAGAACTGGAGGATGCCTGGAGACTTCATTTAGAACTTTTTAACTTGGGATGGCCGCAGTGAGCCCATGGCATCCAAATACTACTGCCAGGTTTATAGGGCTCAAGAAAGAGAGACCAGTTACACAGGTTCCCTCCATCTCAACAACTAACCCCCAAGGCTGGCTCCCCCAGGAAACCTCACCTCTCTGGGCCTTCACTTTGGTAAACTGTTCCAGGGAACCTTCTGTCAGACCTGCCAGAGAAGCTACCAGGACTGTCTTTCTTTCCACCCCGCCACTCCCCTCTCAACTTTCAAGACTCTGCCTTCTTCTTCTCTGCCCTGCTCCCAGGCCAGGGCTCAGGGAGACTCCATGCATATCTGTGCTTATCTGTGCTTCAGCTCCTGTCAATTCTTTCCCATCACCTCCTGATAATTCCCTCTAATCCCCTCCCTCACTTTTCCCAGCCCTGCCCTCATGGAGTTTTTTTTGGAAATTAGGAAAATATTAAGGTTCCTATCCGTGGTGTATTTCTTATCAGGGAGGCGGGAGGTACAGGCCCCATCCTCAGGGAGCTCCTGGCCTACTTATGCAAGACCCAGTGCACACCCTGGCAGACTCTGGCTGAGAAAACAGGGGCACCAGGATGGGGAGAAGGGGCAGGGGAGGAAGGAGGAAGCACGGTCGAGTGAGGACTCCCTGGAAAGGAAGGGGAAGGAAGATGTGAGGAGATGCCTGGAGTGGAAGATCCAAGCCACAGAATCCTTGGAGACTTGGAGATGAGGAAGAAGTCAGGCTGAGGCTGGGGCAGCATCGTGACGCCTGGGAGGGAGCTGGGAGCCAGGACAACTACAGGGTCAGACAGGCCGCTGGCAGGGTCCAACGTGAACAACCATTTCTAGGGTGTGGAAACCCAGTTTTATGCTGGGGTGAATGGAGAAATCTTTGGGGATTGGCTGTCAGACTGGAGCAGCCAGACATCTGTGGTGAACGGTGCCGGGGATAGCATGAAGGGCAGAAGGGAGAAGTCCCCCATCCACTCTTTGCCCAGGCACACGCGTTCCCTTCCCTCCCAACCCGCTGACCAGCGCTCCTTTGCTCCCAAGGGAAGTGGGGCCTTGCCACATGATACTCCTGATAAAAATTCCTTGTGGAAAAAGAAAAAAAAAAAAAAAACTTCCTTGTGTCTGACCACAGTTCCCCTGGTGGCCATTGGGGGCTTGGTAAGGAGAGGGGGATGGCGAAGGTTGCAGGGGCAGACTGCAAGCAAGTGCCCCCACCCCTCCACCCTGAAAGTGGCTGGAAGAGAGACAGGGAGGAGGAGATGAGCAGAGGGCAGGGCCTGGAAAGGATCATGTCCGGGCGAAGACTCTGGCTCATCGGACATGCCACGCTGGGAATCCAAGAATCCGTGGTGGGAATGGGCCGGGCAGGCAGAACAAAGGATGAAAGGAGGCTGTGTGGCCAGCTGGGACATACACACCCTCCGCTGACGTACTTCAGTGGCCGGTGACCTCAGCCAGCCGTCAGATCCCGTCTCATCATGCTGTTCCAGTGGGGTCCCCCTGGAGCCCGCCCCCAAACATCCTGAGAACATAAAGAAAGTCAATTAGACTCCCAGCCGGACCTGCTGTCAGGATGAGCCTGGGCAATTGTGTTTCCTGAGATGCATACAGTCAGAGGAGGGGACATGGGGAGGTGAAGAGCAATGATGAAGCTTAGAAGGAAAGGAGCAAAGATGTGATGTCAATGGTGCCCCTTGACTTGAGCATCCAGGGTACCCACTATCAGTGGTTTGTGTCCATGTATAGATGCTGACAAGAGGAGGGCAGTGCGTGGGTGGGCCTGGCATATAGAAAATTTGGGTTAGACCCCAAGAAATCCCTTTCTTTGGGGTAGTAGGACCAATAAGGCTCTGAGTATAGAGCCCCCCGCCAACACTAGGAGTGTGGAATCAGGGCTCCGTGCAAGGGCAGATCACTGCTGGGCTCTACAGCCAGGCAGGGCGAGGGCAGGGCAGGAGGGGGCTCTGACCCTCCCCCGCCCCCCTCCCCTGGAGCCACAGAACTCCCAAGGCCTTCCAAGGAAACTCGCCACCAGCACCTCACCTGTTCCCACGGACCAGGACAGGGAGGAGGGCTGTGGTGTTAGGGAGTGGGCTCCATGGTTTTTCCCTCCCAGCCCTGACTGGTTGGGGACCTTTTCTGCTCCTCTAAAGACCTCATCACCACTGGAAACCCTAAACCAACCCTCGGGCTCAGTCAGACTTGTATGCGGCCCCCACCACCCTCAGACTCCAGACACAGCTTCACACACAATCACGTCCATCCTCTGCCATTGCACCCACACACATCTGCACTCATCCACACACTCTCATAGATCATCACTCACTGAGCGGCTCATTCAGAACCAAACACAGACAGATACCACGGAGTCACGCCACTCCCTGTCGGCCCACAGTGACCACGCGTGCGGGTGCCGACGGACACATCCCCTCATGGTGTCGCTGTGACCTGCAGTGGTCACATACACGCTCACGCAGAGACCCTCACTCCAGAGGGGCCCTGCACTCATGTGCCTCCATCACACACTGCCTCTCCCTCACTGGTAGACCCTATAGTGAGCACCTGCTGTGTTCTGGGCACTGGGCTGGAGACAGATCCAATATGGTGCCTCAGGGAATTTGCAAGGTGACGGGATAGGCGACTCGGACCAATGAACAGATTGTTGCCAAGCATGCACTAAGGGCTTCAGAGGAGTCGACATCAAGTACTATGGGGACTTACTCAGTCTTGGGGGTCCCAAGAGTCTTCCCACATAGAGGGGCATCTTTCCCTTTCTAAAGATGCATTCCTCCTAAAGGCTCAGGGCTTCATAATCATTGTGAGGTAGGTATAAATATCCCCATTTTACAGGAGAGAAAACTGAGGCTTGAATAAATGAGAGGAAAGTCTTGCAGCTGATAAGGTAATGGAACACAGACTTCAACCCAGAGCTTCCTGAGTCAGAGCCCAGGTGCTTATGGACACCATTAAACTGCCTCCATTGGGGACTGAACTTTCACACTCTCAGGACCTACTCTCTAGAGCCATTCACCAACCCTTCTAATGCCACCCAGACCCCCCAAGCCCCAACCTTCTTCTACACACACAGGCCCACCCTCCAGCCAGCTGACCTCACGGGTCCTCCCTCCCAGGAGACAGGGCCACTTGTCACTAGAGGAGCCATAATTGGCAGGTGCTGAGGCTGCTGCTGGAGCTTTAGAACAGGCAGATGGGAGGGAGGAGAAAGGCTCCTGAGGCAGGGGGCTTGGGAGCTGGGACGGGGGAAGAGGGAGGGGGCTGGCTCCAGTGCCCTCTCCTCCTCTCTGCAGGTGTAATTAGCCCTGGCAGATGAAAGGGCGTCTTTGAAAGCGGGTGAGATCCTTGTCTGTCAGCAGGGCGCTCTGGGTGGCATCGGCAGCTTATCCTGAAACCACACACGGCACCAGAGCCGGGCTGTCTGGGCGCTGCCCGGGAGGCAGGGAGGCAGACCCCAGGGGCGTGGGCCCTTGAATCCCCTCTCCCCAGTCTCTTGGCCCTGGGCTTCCTGCCTCTTTGGGCAGGAGCTTCTCAGAGCGGAGAATCCTCCAGAACCTGGTGGTGCCAACCCCAGTAGTCTGATGCCCCATCCCTGGGCCTGAGGGGGTAGCGTACTTCCTCCCCTCCCCTGCCAAGCTGGACAGCAGGCCAAGGACAATGGCCCTAGGCAGTCCTTTCATCCTGAGATCTCAAAGCGCCATCTAATTAACCCTGCCCAGGTTGGGGACTTCCTCTGAGTCCCTTTAGAGGGGTGTGGTCTGGGACCAGCAGTTCCCAGATCCCTGCTTGGATAGGAGCCCCGAGAGAACAAGGTCTCCCAGAGTGTTCTTCCTGTTTGGGAACTGGGGATACAGAAGGGGACCTCAGGGGAACCTGAGTTTGAAACCCAAAGGGAATAATCTCTGATACATCCCATCCGTCTCCTCATAGATGGGTTCCAACTCTAGCAAAGGATGAATCTCGCAAACGCCTGTGGTGAAAGAGGCCAGATACAAAGAGCACATTACATGACTGCGTGTATATGACAGTCGAAAAATCGGCAAAAAAGCCACAACTATATGCTCTTCGAAGTCAGAATATTCTGTTACTCTTGGGTAGGGGTTAATAACTGGAGGGGACACAGTGAGGGCTTTGGGGTGCTGGTCAAATTCTGTTCCTTGAGCTGAGTTCTGGTTACCCAAGTGTGTTCACTTTGTGAATTTTCACTTCATGTTTTAATTTACTTCTATCATGTACTTGTGGCACCTTTCGCTTTTTGTGTGTTTTAATTTATTGTTTAATAGAAAGAAAATTGCTTTACAATGTTGAGCTGGTTTCTGTCTTACAACAAGACAAATCAGCCACATATCCTATCTCCCTCTTGAGCCACCTTTCTATATGCATCTCATAGTTCAATAAATGTTTGCATTAAAAGATTTTTACATATCAAGCCAAAACTATGCTTTATGAATCCTTGAAGGACCTCTCATATCGGTCTCTTTCCTTGGCTAGAAGATCATAGTGATCACTCCAGAATGAAGACCTAGTGGGGCCAGATTCCTGGAGAATTTCTGGACTGTATGTGTGTGTGTGGATAAGAAGGCGGATAAGAAACTGTACAGAGTCGGCACATTGGGGGAGGCTCTTGCACCCCCTATCCTGCCACCCCCCCTAGTATTCATACTAACACACTAACCAGTGCTATTTTGCTGAAAGCCAATGGATGCTTTGATGCCCAGGGAACCAATGAGATCGTCAGAATCTCTGTTTTCCTCTGCCCCGCCCCCTCTATCTGCTCCTGAAATCCATTTCCAGTCAGCTCCCACCTTCTCCACCCCCCCATCCCCTAAGGTCAGCTCTGTCCCTTTCATCTTCCTCCTCTGCTTCAGGGCCTAAAGAGGTATCTGGGGAGAGGTGGAGGGGTGTTCGTGGAGGAGCCTTTGGTCTCCACCTCATCAAATGACATCCTTGTTTCTTTGTCTTTCCTCTACCCTGGAAAAGGGTAGGAGGCATTGCTTTCTTCTACTGCCACTGAGGGAGAGGATTTTGAGCTGGACCTTTGGGACAACTTCCTGACAACTGAGGTGGCGAGACGTGTGTGAAGGGACTGAGGAAAGAACCGGGAGAGAAAGGCATGAACACAATGATGGTGCTTCCTCCGACATTGTCTGTCTGGTTGGGATAAATGTCTGGGTTTCTCAGTGGGTAGCCCAGGACCCACAGTCATATCAGACACTGAACCTCTGCCTGTGCTATGTGACCTCAGGCGGGACCCACTCTTTCCTGCTCCGAACTTAGTGGGGAGACCTGGTGCCCACTGGTTTGATTGACGGTCTCCATAACCGGGAGCCGAGAGCCACCTTCCCTAGTTTTCTGGCAAATCTCAGCACCCGTTGAACTCATCCTCTCTAAGCAGCTCCGCTAAAACACACTAAGAGGGATTTGTACTTTTCTGAGCTTCCTTCCAGCAGGCAGAGTCCTTGACCTTCTGAAGTATTCTCAAGGATCCTTGCAGAACAGTGACTGGCCCATAGTAGGAGCTCTATAAATATTTGCTCAATGACAAACGGTTCTTATGCTTGAAAAGTCCCCCTCAAGTCCATCCTACATCTCTATAAACGCCATTCAAATTTTCAGTTGTTGGAGCTTCAGGAGAGAGAGGTCATCTGCCATCAACAATGATGGATTAAACACCTACTGTGAGCAAACGTTTGTGATATGTGACTGTCTTTTCATAATTTAAGAGTTTTTGTACATCATGGGGAAATATAGACATTATTTGGAGTGACTTTAATTGGAGTATAATCTATAAAAATATTGAGTCTATGTTGTACACCTGAAATTAACATGATGTTGTAAATCAACTACACTTCAATTAAAAAAAAAAAAGTCTTGGCTCATTTCAGTGCTTCTTACTACCTCCCTTCATCCTCCAAGTCCAACTTTCATTCAACCTCGATGATCTATGCTCCAAGAGTTACCCAGGGTTTAAAAGAATACAAGAAATAAGGAGCTTGTTTTCTCTAATTTTATTTGTTCTTTCTGTTTCTTCTTGTGTCACCGTTTTAAGCGAAGGCCTCTGCATTTCTGTCCTTTGCCTCTGTAGCCTTCTCTATAGTCTCTGCTTCTTTATGTGTGTGTCTGTTTCTTCCTTTGTCTTTGGGTGTGCCTCAGGCCCTCTCTCTCAATCTCTCTCTCTCTTTTCCTCCTTTCCTTTACAGCAAATGGGTAAACAGGTGGTTGAGAAATGGCAAATGGGAGGGGAAAAAAAAAATCCAGAAGAAGCTAGAGTGGAGTGTTTTCTTCCAGGTATCAGGGTCGCAGGTAGCTCCAGCCCTCCCCAGGAGCGAGTCCGGACAGGTGCAGCGCCTGTCCAGATGTTGCGCAAAGCGAGGCACGTGCCCACAGCCCAGGCCTGGATCAGGTTGCGGGGCAGGGACAGGGCTGGGGGTTTGTCCAGACCAGAAATAGCCTTTCAGGTCCCTGTCCCGGACAAAGACCCCGGCCACCGCCGGGACTGCTCCTCCCCACTCTGGCTTGCGGGCGTGGAAGGCGGGGAAGGGTGGGTGGGGGGAGGCCGAGAGGTAGTTTGCCGGGAAAGGACACTTGGGGACCGGGGAGGGGAGTTCCCTGTGTCTGGGCCGCGGGGGGAGCTGCAGGCCGGCGGGGGTGAGTAAGGCCCAGCGGACGCAGGAGGCTCAGTGGCGGCGGCGGCGGCGATGGGGAGGAGGGTAATTACGCTGGGAGGCTCTCGCCACAGCACGTCCCCACAAATGAGAGGCCCCGGGCCCCAGACACCACACAACAAAGCAGGAGGCAATTATTTGGCTCCAGTGGGAGGGGACAGCCCTTCGCCGGCCCACTGCTGCTGAGCACCCGTCCTCGCCGAGGGCGCGGGGGCTGAGAGAGCAGGGACCGCTCTCACCGGCCCCCGCGGGTAGGGGGGCCCGAGGGACTCCCGCTGGGTTACCCTCAGAGGGGGTCCCGGTTGGGGCAGGCAGAGCTGTAGGAGGCCCTCAGCATGATTAGAGCCATCGCTCAGCCAGCCCGGAGCCTCCCACAAGGCCTCGGGGAGGCCTCCTGGGCACCCAGGAGAGCGAGGCGAGCAGGACCCAGGGCGGGGCTGGGGGGCGGACGACTTTGTGCGAGTGCTAGGGAAGCCAGTGGCCAGCATCTGAACCCCCCCTCACCCCTCTTCCCCAGCTGTGGCCACACAACTGGCAACCGGGAGGCTCCCAGGCAGGTGGGAAACCACAGAGGAGGGAGCAGGAGCCAGGGAGATTCCAGAGCACGTGGCCAGACCTGGAATTCACACAGTTGATATGCAAATCAAATGCAAATTTGTCTTCTTTTATTGCCCCCCTCAAAAATCTTCGGATCAGGCCCTTTTGGAAGTGAGGTATGCCTGATGAGCTGGGAGTACCTCAGCCTCTGCTGACCCTACCCGCCCCCACACCCCCACCCCGGACTCTCCATCCACCCATGTTTGCTACAGGAAAACTGTTAGAAAGTCCTGTTAATACCTTGGATTCATTTAGGACCTTCCTGCAAAGGACTTTCCCCTCTTTAGATGAAAGAGCCCAAAGTACAGATGGGGAAAAAGAGGCCTCAAGAAATTCAGGTACTTTCCCCTGCACTAAGAGCCCACCTGGAGGATGGCAGGGCTCCTGGAGCCTTCTGACAACAACCCTAGGTTATCCATGCGCCAACTGTGGGAGGGGAAAGAGTTCAGACTAGGAGCCCTAAAATCTGGTCT
This sequence comes from Budorcas taxicolor, assembly GCF_023091745.1. Taxonomy (NCBI): domain Eukaryota; kingdom Metazoa; phylum Chordata; class Mammalia; order Artiodactyla; family Bovidae; genus Budorcas; species Budorcas taxicolor. The sequence goes on along the minus strand of NC_068928.1, from coordinate 38,285,721 downwards.
CTGGTCTCAGCTCTGCCCCTAACTTGCTGGGTTATCTTGTTCAAGTCACTTCTCTAGGTTCACGCCCTTCTCTAGGGCTTGGTTCCCCTGAATGTCAACTGACCACCTCTGGAAAAAGCTCTTCCAGATATATCAGGGCCATCTGGTGGTGTTGCTCAGAGACCTCTGAGACCACCACCCCCATCTTCGTCCCCATCAGCTCCCACCCTTCCCTGCTCCAGTTCCACAGAGAGTGAACCCCTAACCCCTGACTGTCTCTTCAAAATCTCACTCAGAATCTGCTTCAGGAAGCCTCCCCTGATTAACCCTGCTGAACTGATTGCTCCCTTATGTTCGGGCCCCTCCGTCTGTGAAAGGCATTGTTTGTCCCCTAAGTTTGGCTGTGTTGTTATTGTTGCTGAAAGAACGCCTAAGTAATTTTGAGAATGTGTGTAATATCCCCTTCTGGCCCCGCCCCCTGCCCCCAGCACAGGCTGCAGGCAAGGACTGTGTCTCTTCCATTGGACTAGGGCCTTCCTAAGGGCCTGGACAGTGTCCTTGGGACAGAGGCCCCCACCTGGGTGGAACTGTGTCTCTACCATCAGATTAGAACCTTCCCCTAGGGTTGAGGACTCTGCCTCCCCGACTTGCTTAGAGCCTCGTTCAGCAGGGGCCCTTCTCGGGAGGAGGGACCCAGACAGTGTGCCTCTCCCAGCTCTTCACTGGCTGATTTCTCAACTTCTCCTTCAACTTCGTGCCACGGCCAGGTGCCTGATTTTGCCATCTCCCTCTCCTGCCTGGGGGTCGTTCTGCCTCTTTCTCAGGAAACTGGCCTGGAATCTGCCTCCTCCTCCCCCTCCTCCCCTCCTAGCCTCCTGCCTCCCTCATCCCTCTCTAAGACCTCAGGGCAAATATTTGCCATCTGCCTTGTTAGTGGGATCCTGGGGCTGGCTCCCAGTCTCTCTGCTGCCCTAGAGGGTCTGAGAACACCTCTTCAGAACTGCCCTCACCACCGCCAGAATGCTTGGAGGTCCCTCGTTCACCACCCTGCTAGGCTTCCTGGGGCCAGCGGTGTCTGGGATCCGAAAGGCCTGGTCTATCCTCTCTACTCAGGGGCTGGAAACCCTGTCAGAGTAAGCCTGAGGGGGTGGGGTGGGGGGCCACTGACACTGCATGCATCTTCCTGAGTGTTGCTCATTCACATCTTCTCTGCCTTCACCTCAGAGAGACTCCTTACCTGGGAACCTGCCACTTGGTATTAATTCGTATACTACATTTATTGGTCCAGCCCAAGAAAATTAATGCAAATGCAATGCACACCTGATACAAAGAGGCTCTACATCTGAAGGAGGAGACTTGCCTCTCTTTCCAGAGGTGGTGATTTGCAATTCAGAGAAACTGAGGCTTAGATAGAATGCTTTCCTGGCTGGGATGCTGGGGCCTTTGGAAGATTCCAGAGGCCACTGACCTGAGTTGTGTAACAGGTATGCTCTCTTCTTCCTTGCACCTCATCTAGCCTGTGGGGCTTCTTTCACACAGTTTCTATTAATACGCTTTTCCTTCTCTATGACTTGCTCCTTCTCTGGCTCCTGCCACTCCTTGCCCTCTGCACAGGAGCCCCACACCCCATCATACTCCCTGTAGCTGAGTGACAGACATGGTTCACCACGTCGACTCTGAGGGGCCTCACCTGCCCCAGTGGGTCCTCCCCACCAATCTGCCCATGAACCTAAAATCTCTGCTATTAAAGTGTTTCTGTGAGTGCCAGTGATAAATGCAGGCAGCATCTATTTAAAGACCTGTGACACTGAGGGGTCTGGCTGATGGGTTACCACCTCAACAGACAGCAGGAAGTGTAGATTTGGGATTGTTGGAGAGGGCCAGGGAAGAAAGCTGGAGTGAAAGAAGGAGTAATCGCTAGAAATACATTCACTTGACGGGCATTGTTTATTGAACATTTACCGTGTCCCAAGAACTGAGCTGGGCCTGCAGGTGTGGTGAAGAGTGCCCGCCCTCATTTAGCACAAGGGGGTTGTTCTCAAGCTTGAATTACACCAGCATCACCTGGGATGCTCATTAAAACAAAAGGTTCCAAGCCCCTGTTGATTTAGTAAGTCTCTGAGGTCCCGGGAATGTGCATTTAGACAAGCATTTCTCCTTCCCTTGCCCAGTGATATCCATGCAAGTGGTCTGGGGATAGAAAACCCTGGTAGGGACTTCCCTGGTAGCCCAGTGGTTAAGACTCTCCCCTTCCAATTCAGGGAGTACAGGTTCAATCCCTGGTTGAGGAAGTTCCATAGAGTGTGGCCAAAAATATATAAATAAATTTTTTAAAAAGGAGGGTTTCCCTGGTGGTCCAGGGGTGAAGAATCTGCCTTGTAATGCAGGAGATACTGGCTCCCACATGCCTCAGGGCAGCTAAGCCCGTGTGCCACAACTACTGAACCCATGTACAACTACTTAAGTCCGAGGTCCTAGAGCTCACGCTCCACAACAAAAAGAGCCATGGCTAGAGAGTAGCTCCCAGTCTCCACAACTAGAGAAAACTGTGCAGCAACGAAGACAAAGTACAGCCATCAAATAAATAAATAAATATTTAAAGAATTTTAAAAAAAGAAGAATCTGCCTTGCAATGCAGGGGACGTGGGCTCGATCCCTGGTTGGGGAACGAAATCCTACCTGCCATGAGGCAACTAAGCCTGCACTGCAACTACTGAACCGGTGCACCACAGCTAAGACCCCAGCAGCCAAATAAGTAAATAAGTATTAAAAAAAAAAAAAGATTAATGTTTCAAAAGTCTTTTATAAATCCCTGGTGGTATGTTTTGAATTCTAAGAACATCCTGGAGTTTTGAGGCCCCCGGGAGGCAGAAAGAGGGGAGGAGGGTGCTGAGAGGAGGAATGAGCGGGAGGGGAGGTGCAGGGTCTCCTCAGGGCGGCTCGCTGGCCCCTCACCGTCCCTGTCTCCTAAGGAGCAGGCCTGGCTCCCTCTCCTGAGGAGGGCCTTGCTCCACCGCAGCCTGTTGAGTCCTGCCCTTCACCTCCCACGGGGAGCGGGGCACCTTCTCTGGAGTCCATGGAGGGTCAGCACCAACCGGGCAGGATAGCAGAGCCGTCTGGCCAAGACCCCAGGCCATACTCCCCACCCCACCTGCTCCTTCCTCCTGCTCTCAAAGAGGTCCTCCTGGAGTCTGTGACCAGGCTAAAGAGACAGGGGCTGAGAGGAAGGGCTTGAGGAAGCAGAAACGGTAGAGGTAGAGAGCGGAGGGAAGAAGCTGCCCCCCTCCTCTCTGCGCCTGGCGTTTGATGCTGGGGGTGCGGAGACATCTCCTCTCCCGGAAACTTAAGGCCAGACAGATAAACACAGATGGAGGGAGAGACTCAGCTGCTTTATTTATGGGCCCAGTGACAGGCCCTCTCCTGTCTCAGAGTCACTAATCTACCAGGCGGAAGAGACATCCCACCCCCTCGCCGCCACTGTCTTCCCTCCCTCCTAAGACTGGGGCTCAGCCAGGCTCCAAGCCTCCCCCGCCAGTCGGGCGCAGGCCTGCGGTGCCAGCTCCTGGAGCCTGGGGGAGAGCGTCCAGGGCTCCGGGTCTACCTCCAACAAAGTGGAGGACTTCGTGTCCTGCTCCCCTATGCCCCACCCTGCCCTGAATGGGACATAGAGAACATTTGACTCTGGCAAGGAGACCCACTCCTATGAACGTGCCTGGGGACAGGGGGATGGTTTAGATACCACCTCAGGAGGTCCTTCCCGCAGAGAGGCCACACAGTTCAAGTGTCTGGATTTGGAAGTGTCTGCGGAGCCCCCTGGGCTGGCCTGGCTTAGGCCTCCCTAGAGCAGGGACTTATGGGAGATTCCTGATGTCCCCAAGGGGTCAGACTCAGAGCCAAAGGGTCTGGTTCCCTACAGTATTTCTTCCTCTTTCTCCTTCTTTTTTTTTTTTTTCCCTTTTTTCCACACTGCTTGTGGGGTCTTAGTTCCCCTACCAGTGATTTTACCCAGGCCCCTGCAGTGGAAGCGCAGAGTCCTGGACAGCCTAACCACTGGACCGCCAGGAAAGTCCCTGCAGTGTTTGTTTCTAATGATCTCCCTCTAATGGTGATTAACACCCACACAGAGGGGCTCTGGGGACCCCTGTGAACCCTGCCTTCTCTCCCGTGACATACTCCCGCCCCTGGCACCCTCTTAAATAGGGTAAATAATTTACTGGAGCGGGATCCAGCAGTCACCCGGTCTCTCAGCAGCTGGACAACACAAATTTTTCTGGCCTCCCTTGCCCTGTGCCCATCTGCATGGCCTCTTCATCCTGACATTTTGATCCAGATCTACCCTAAACCTGGGCAGGAGGAGAAGTAACTCAGCCTGCCAGAGAGAACTGGTCCCCTCAGGCCCTACGCTTGAAGGTCAGAGAGCAGGAAGAGGAGGGGGTCAGGGAGGGGGCAGATTCCTACGTGGTGGTCAAAACTGGACACGGGGAGTCTTTAAAATCCCAGCGATTTGGGGATTTAGTTCATAGGATCAGACGGCCAGCCAGCTCCCTGACTCACCAGACAGGGACCTGTTCAACTTGCCTCTCTCTGTCATTTCAGTGACTTTGGGTCATCCATGGGCCAGGGAGGAACTTCACCAAATGACACACTCCCCTACCCTCTCCCCTTCGGGTCTGTCCTGCTCTCTGCCACTTCCCCTCCTCTGTACCTGATCTTTGCAACCTCTCCCAGCCTGGGAAAAAGGGGGGAACTGGAATCCTAGCTTACACTTACTGTGAAGTCTCAGGCAGTTTCTTCTAAAGGTAAATGGGCATAGCTTAAGGATAAATGACACCACTTGCCTCTCCCCCTAATCTCCTTCACCTTCTCCTCTTGGAAGCCCTCTGCTAGATTTTCTCTCCATCCTTCCAGCACCACCTCAAGATTTCCTTCATTTGCTGTGTGTCCTTGTTTCTGGACTCTGATGACGAATCAGGGATGTGTTCTGTCTTTCCCCTCAGACTGGGAAATCTTTGTGGTCTAGAACCATGTCTCTCCTATCTAACCAAGAGCTCCCTGAAACAGTCTCCTTCTGGACCTATTCCCAGTGCTGGGCACAGGACCCTGCCCACTGGCAGGCAGAGCCAACAGCCAGCCCTGGGGAGGGAGGAGGGTGGAGGAAGACAGGCACACTCATTTCTCCAGTCCTGTAAACAGATCACCCCAAAGTTAAACCCAGGGAGTGATAGGAGCTTATGAGAAAGGCTTCCTTCCGAGTAGGGGACACTTTTAATTTGAAAAGAAGGACAAAGAAAAAGCATTTTCCCCCAAGAGTTTCAAAAGCACTTCATCCCACCCTGCCTTCCCCTTCCCACTTGCTTCTTCCTTGGAGGCCCAAGACAGAGGGTAGAGGGTCTGCGCCATCTCATTTGGACTGTCATGGTTCTCCCTTCTCCTCCCACTGGCCTGTCCTGCCCACCTGAGGGCCCTGGCTCCAAGCCAAGTGTCAACCTGCCCAGTCCCACCCAAGGTCCTTTACTCAGGGCAGAACCAGCTGGGGAGGCAGTGCCTCCTTTTCCTCCTGACATCTGTTAACCTGTCAACCCCAAGGCCCCCTTCCACGTGACAAGATGCAGTATTAATATGTGAAGCAGCCTGTGGACCACTCTGAACTCAGGGGCATTTCTCGATCCACAACAGAGAAGGTGTGTGTGTTCAGCTTGGGTGCATTTTCACCTCCTTCAAGTGATTTTAGAATCCATGGTCTCGGAGAGGTCATTGTGTCCATCCTCCTGTCCATGCTGAATGAGCATCTCTGTTGGGTTTGAGACCACCACCACCCTAGCAAAGAAACCATCATATGCCTGAGAATTCCCTGGCAGTCCAGTGGTTAGGACTCGTGCTTTCACTGCGTTGGTCTGGGCTCAATCCCTGGTCAGAGAATTAAGATCCAAAAGCCATGCAGGGTGGTTAAAAAAGAAAAAAGAAACCACCACACCTCTCCCCAGTATTCTGAAGCAATGAAATGCAGAGACCCACATAGAACCAACAGGCTGGTTGGTGTTGGCTGCTCCCATCTAAACCTAGGAGACTGGGGTCCCATCTAGTTTCTGATTGGCAGAAAGCTGCTACCCAGGCGTCTCTTCCCTTTTGCCAGCTGCCCAAAGAGCTAATGAGAGCTCTCATTTACTGAGCTCTTATCGTGGATCGAGCACACACAGTTTCTGGTTCAATCTTCACAACAAACCCTAAGGTTGGTCTTATTATTACTCCATGTTATAGATGAGGAAGTGAAGGTTACGGCTACATTTCCCAGCCTCCCTTTAGGCCAAAGGCAGAATCATTGTTTGATAGACAGCAGGGGGTGCCCACTGTGGACAAGGCTCTGGGCACTTGAGGGAAGGGTCAGTGGACAAACGCCTGGCCCTCTCTTGGGATGACATCTCTTTTTAAAAGTGTTTTATTTATTTACTGATTTATTTGATCACAAAGTATGTGGAATCTTAGTTCCCCAACTAGGGATCAAACCCACACTCCCTGCTTTGAAAGTGTGAGGTCTTAGCCACTGGACCACCAGAAGTCCCCAAACACCTGTCTCAAGGAATGTTCAGTCTGGAGGAGGGCACTGATGATCTGAGAGAAGAGTCAAATTGTACTTGAAAAAACAGCGATTTCCTGATCCCTAATGCCAACATCCCACTGGTACCAGCCAGAGGCTTCCATGTCTGTGTCCAGGTCCCAGGTGTGAGCCTAGGTCCCTGCCGACCCTATCCCCAGAATAAACAGACTTGGGATTCCTCTTCTCCGAGGACAAGAGAAAACCCCTTTCCAAGGCTGAAGAATTCTTCAGAAGACCTTCTGACTTCCATGGCTGCAGGCCTCTCTTGAAGGAAGAACATTCTCCCACCTGAAAGAAGGGAGATGGCTAGGATGAACTCTGAAGGCATCTTGGACTTCCGTCCCATCCCATTTCCTCTTCTTCGTCCTGGCCAAGCTCTGGGGATTATGACAGTCTTCAGTGTGGGCAATAAAAAGTGCCTAATTGGTTGTTGTCCAGCTGAGGCTGCTCCCTCTTCCCCTGGTTGGGGTGGGAAACCGGCTGAGTTAGTTTCACTTTTGTTATTGCAGCCTCCCATGGTTGCTGGGTGCTAGCGGAAGCAGGGCATCCAGTGGGAGTCAGCTGCTAGTACAGGATACTGCTTCTGCAATAGGCATCCCCGGGGAGGCAAAGGGCCCCAGAGAGGACCAGAATGTTAGGTAGGTCACATTGCTCCTAACCTGGGAAAGAGGATACCACCCCCTGGCTTCTGTGGGAGTCAGGAGGAGTGCAGGCATGCTCTCTGCTCTGGCCTCAGCCGCAGCACTTTTGCTTCTGCAGTAGAGGGCAGGGGAGGAGAACACGGGCTCCAAAGCCAGGCTGCACCTGACTGTGCCATTATCCAGCTGCTGACTCTGGGCAGGTTACTTAAGCTCACTGTGCCACAGCTTTCATCTGTAAAGTGGGGCTAAGCACATACAAAGCATTTAGAGCAGTGCCTGGCATGTAATAAGTGTTGAATGATTGTAGCCACTAGGACTTTCCTAGCTTGGCAATGGGAGTGAAGAGATGGGATGTAAGTCAGTCTGAATTTCCCCATGGGGGGAAGGGGATGGATGAGATGATTTCTGGGGCAGAGAAGCTGGGTTTCCCCATGGGTTTCTCCGAGATTGCCCATGCTGAACACAGCTCTCCTTGTTTCCTCTTGGGGATAATGGACATGACCTGTCTACCTGCGTCTTAGCCAGAGACTGCACAGTCACCACTCTGGATGGCTTCTTCCCTTCCCATTTTGAGGACACCCCTTATAAGCTTAGGACTTCCCTGTGGCTCAGATGGTAAAGAATCCGTCTGCAGTGCAGGAGACCCAGGTTCGATCCCTGGGTCAGGAACATCCCCTGGAGTAGGAAATGGCAACCCACTTCAGTATTCTTGAAAGAATAATCCCTATGCACAGAGGAGCCTGGCAGGCTACAGTCCATGTGGTTGCAAAGAGTCGGACACTGAGTGACTAACACTTGCACTTACTTGCTTCTAACCTTGGGCCAGAGAGCCCTGAAAGCCAGGAGGGCCAGTGAGACCCCAGGATGGGAGATCCTCTGCCGTAGAGGCTGTGTTCAGCTCCCCCAAGCCCTCTCTCCCACCGTCCACCTTGCCTCTCCTGACCTTCAGCAGGAAAGCTATTCCTCTCTTCCTACCTCTGATTCCAGGAAGGGCAGAGCCAAGCACAGGCTCCTCACATTCCTGGCAAACCTGCCGCCCAGGCTGCGTCCTCTTCCCTGGGAGTCTTTGAACAGACTGTTCCCTCCTCTGGGAAACACCCTGCACCCTCTGCAGCTCTCATCTGGGCCTTCCTGAGCCCCTCCTGTACCGGACACCAGCCCATCCCTTCCTTGCCTGTCCCCACCCTGAGACTCCCCAGGGCCTGCAACCTGAGACCCTCTGTCTCTCCCCTTGGTCCTGGGTGAGTGTCCAGCCTCCCCCATCAGCCTTCGAAGCTGCGACCTGTGTCTTACTACTGATCCCCCTGGACCATGCAGGTCATCCCTCTGGGTCTCAGCCATGATCACCTTTTCCCATTCTTCAGGCTCCCCATTTTTGATCCAGGAAAGCGGCATAGTCACTGGGCTGCCTGCCACCTCTGACTGCACCTGGGGGCTTGGCAGACAGACAGCCACCTGTCTCAGGAGGCTCAGGTGGATGCCGGCAGGCAGTGGAGGCCAGGGGTTCCCCATCAGGGACTCCCTAGAAGCCTGTCCAGTGCTGGAGGCTGCCGTAACAGATCACCCAGTGACAGGGTCAGGACCCAGCTAGGCTGCAGCAAGAGAGGAAAACCCCTCACCCAACTGTTGCCCTGCTCAGAACTTTTTCTGCCCCCTCCCCATCACCTGCCGCTGCTCTGTGTCTGCTGTCTTTTGGGGCGGGGTGGGGGGGGATGCTTGTAGGTAGTGGGTGGAGTGGGAGCAATGCTGCTAGCCCCTGGGGGGCAGCTGAGATTTATAGGACTGGATTTTTACAGGCTGGGGAGAGGCCCCAGGCGGGAGCTGTGGAGCCTGACTGAGGAGCAAATGCATAAAACCTCCAAACATGAAAGTCTCAGCTGCAGCCTCCCCCAACCCCCCAGGCCTGTGGGTGGTGAGAGATTTACAGCTCTTGCACAAGGCCTGGAGGGGACCTGGGGAAGTTGTGAGGACACTTCAGAGCCAGAGTAACTCCCCACCAAAGCCTTCACCTTTCTCCTCTAGGAAAAAAAAATTACTCACCACGAGAACAGGTTGGAGCTGCCAGAAAGATGGTTATCACTGCGGGGACCCCGCCCCACCAGGTGACTCCAAACTTCCTCCCCTACCCTGGACTCTTCTCTGCCCGCAGGTCAGGGAGAGGTGCCTGGGGCTGTGTGGTGGGGAGGAAGAGGGGACAACCTCCAGGAGGGCCTCCCTCTGGGGACAGTGGGGCTCAAGCTCCCAGGGTCCCTTTTCCCAGACAAGGAAAGGGCAACAGTGGCCTGGAAGTGGGGGCAGGAGTGTGGGTGGATTCCCGGCAATTCTGGAAGAGTCTCAGCATTTAGGGAGCACTTTCAGAGTGTGTCCGTGGGGTAGGAGTCTTACCTGAAGGGAGATAAGGATGGCCCAATAAGGACACAAAAACAATGAAAACCCCGGAGCTCAGTGGCCATCTCTCAGATCAGCCAATGAGCCAAAAAGCTGAGCTGGGACTCTCAGGAGTGGAAGGCACTTGACTCAGCCCCACACCCTCAGTTCTTGCCCACTCAACTCAGCTGCCAGTTTTCCCCTGGGCCAAACCTCTGGCTCCTTCCCACCCGTGGCAGGATTATCTGTGCTAGGGCTCCACACCGGGGGCAGTTTAGTCGGTTCAAGGGTATATTTTGGTCTCCTCCCTGACTCTGGACTCGGCACCCCATCATCCTGGTCCCCCACATCCCCTGCACCTGTATTGAGAAGCCCTAAATTTCAGCTGGGTGGGGGAGGGGTACACTGCAAACCACTTGAAAGGGGCCAGGTGAGCATCGTGGGACAGGTGGAGATCCAGAGCCTTTGAACTGGGAGGGGGCGGGGCTGCTGCCAGAAGATGGAAATCCTGGGCCAGGCTGGCAGCGCCACAGGGAGAGGGCCGGGGAGGAAGCCCCATAAAAGGCTGACCCACCCTCTCTCCAGCCTAGCCTTCCGTTCCACGCCCCTTAGTCCAGCCTCCCAAGACAAGAGCTGGCACTGAGACAGCTAACTGAGTAATGTCTCGGGTGCCCAGCCAGGTGGACAGAGACTCACTCACTGCCAGGCCCCACCCTGAGTGGTGGGTCAGCACCCCCAGGACCAGGCCAGGGCATGGTAGGGAGGAGACGGAGGCACTGCCAGTCTAAGCAGGGCACCACTTGAATCCAGCCCACCAGGGAAGAGGTTGGGGTGGGGAGCCCCATATTCAGGAGAAGGTGGGGTGCAGCTGTACTGTCCCTCTTGGTCTTTCTCTGACTGGCAGGCAGGTGGGCAGGGCAGGGAAGGAGGACAAACTCGAGGTCAGCGCTCCAGAAGGGAGGGGGCAGTCAAAGAGGAGAGAGGGCTTTCTGCCTCCTTGGCTCCTAGCCCCCTTCAGATGACAGGCCCAAGGAGGAGTGGGTTGGGCTGGTCAGGACCTGCCTCCAGCCTGCCTTCCTTCCCAGCAGGTCGGCAAAATTACTCTCCTGGTACTGCTTTTTTTTTTTATTTTTTGAAGCCAGATCAAAGGTGGGATCCAGCTGGGCGCTCTAGTAAAATCTCAGCAATGCGGAGCCTCGGTTTCAGTCGGGGAACCAGGAGCTGGGGGAGGCACTGTCCCTGAGGGCTCAGGGATGCTACGAGAGTCAGGAGTGGAGCTGGTGGGTGGGGGCCCCGTCAGGAAGGATCAGTGACTGGAAGGATCCAGGCCAGGCTGCGGTCACCCTTGTCTCCACTGCTCTACTCTCCAAGGAGGGACCCACCCACGTGTGACTCTCCCAGTCCCAGCATCCAAGCTAACTGGAACCTGTGTTCACACTGGCCACATGTCACCGCTCTCATCCTTGCCACTGGCTCCAGGGCATTCCTTTGTAAACCAGGAAGCTCTGAGATTAGATAAACTTACTCCCTCTTGCTGCAAAAGAGAGCACATTCCCCCTTTCCATTCTGAGCTCAGACTAGAAAAACTCATCTCCTTACTTCTCTGTACTCTCCTGGTGAAGCTGAGATTCAGTCAGCCGTGCCAGCAGCAGCTCTCCCTTCCCTCCTTGCTGCTGACCACAGTGTCTTCCTATGTAGGCCAAATAACTGCCATTCTTGTTTGGGAGACTTTTTCCTTCCCCCTAAGGACTACCATATCTCTTCCTCTTCCTGGAGCCGCACTGCCATCCTTAATATTGTGACTGGATGGGGTTAATGGAATCCTGCATCCATACTGGTTTTCCGAGTGAACACGTCCTTGACACTGTCAGTGCGGGACTTGTGCAAGCAGCCCACCCTTCTTTCCTCACGACTCCTGAAGTCTGGAAAGGCCTGGTTGCTGCTAGACACAAGGTGCGTCCAACAGGACAGAGACAGATATCCCCAGAACCTTGGCTGACCCTGAGACGCCCTCCCTGGTCATGACAAGGATGGCCCTCCTTGTTGCCCTAGGCAACAATCCTTTACTCAGGTTCCAGCTTCTCCCAGACATTGAGGTCCCTGGCAAGTGCGTTCCTGGGCACACACACTTAGGTGGGTCTTGATGTAAAAGAAAGGACGGCGAGAGCACTCCTTTCACAAATTCTGCCATCACTAATGCCCTGTGTCACCTCGGCCAACTCCTTCACCTTCTCAGGGCTTCAGTTTCTCCAACCATAAAATAAGGGGTTAATTGTCCCTCCTAGGGAAGCTGGCAGAGTTTGTTGGGCAATGGCTCTGAAGTGTCTAGGAGGAAGGAGATTTATAAATATAAGGGATCATTAGAGAGGATTTCACAGCCATTTTGTGGGCCCCAACGTTATGATTAATATTATTATGGTTATTGTTATCACCACTTCCCGAGTCTCTGCCAGCTGGGTCGGAGCTCCCAAGTGAAGAAGTCATGCTCTTGAGCCCAGTGTCCCAGATAATGGCCTCACTCAATGCCCACTCTCCACACTCAGGGGGTCTGGGGGACTCTCAGGAGGCTAGTGACGAAGAAGGAGATGGAGGTTTTGACAGAAGGGCGTTGGGGATCCAGAAGAGAAAGTGCCTGCCCAGGGAACTTCACAACTGCTCTGCGTGCCTAGGGATGTTTCCAGTCTGCTGTGGGGAGTCTGGGCTCTGAGAAGCAGACATGGAGCTGTGTTCCCAAGGTCAGGAACGGTGGGGAGGGGCTGAGCGCAGGCAAGAGGCCGAGGGGGAGAGAGGATGCTGTTACCACAGGCATTAAGAGGAGCTGGTTGGTAGAAAATGATTCCTTGGAGAGGCAAATGATTCTTTTCAAGGAGTCTTTGTAGAGGCTGGAACGTGCTCTGTGTTCAGGCGAATCAGGGCACAAGCCTGGCAAACAGTGGGTACTCAATGAATGCTTGTTAAATTGAATTTTCAAGCTTGTCTTTCTGCTCCAATATTAAAAAAAAAAACACCCAGCATCCGCTGTTTGGAAATGCCTTGGCCGCCCCCTGGTGGCGACACACAAAGGCTGGGGAGCCACCAGTGCCTTCCATCCTAAAAGAATCCTGTGGGGGCTGCCTTTTGGAGGTTTCACAGATATCATCCCAAGGGGACTGGGAGTAGGGAGAAGCTGGGGAAGGGGAAGAACTCTGTGGGGAAGGATGAGTGGAATGTCCTCGCTGGAAGATTCCATGGCAGTTGGTGGAGGACAGCCATAGGTCTGGGCAGGGGAACCACGGGACAGAGGGAGTTGATGAGTCAGTATTAGGCTAGGCATCTCTGGGTAGTGGAGAAAGAAGGGTTGCTGTGTGTGTGCCCTTGGAGTGAGGATAGGGTAGCTGCCAAAGTAAAATCTGGGAGATACATTTTACAGCTTCTGTTAAATTTTTCGTGCTCAGAAAAGACTAAGGAAACCTGGATACTTGAAACCATAGATGGACCTGGGAGAAAAAAAAAACAATGGTTCATTTACATTAGGTCTATGTCCCATCAAATCTTTCTCTTGGCATGTAAGAGTGTCAGGAATGGTTTGAAAAGTCTGCAACTTTGATTTTTCTGTAGGTGGCAAGAGGAGAGATGAGAATGTAGAAAACCAGAGGAGGGAAAGAGAAGCAGAGGCTACTGGGGAAATCCTTAAGGCAGAACGAGCAGCCTGTAGAAGGCTGAGTTGGCTGCGACTCTTCAAAAATAACAATAAAGCTTGGGTTGTAGTGATGAGTGAGGATCAACAGAAAGTCAAGCGCTGGGACATTGATATTCTTCTAATTTCTGGACCTCCAACAGCAACTGCACCAGCTGGTTCCTTTCATAAGAAGTCCCAGAAGGAATGTGGAGCTTCTAGAGGGCAAAGACTGTGGTTCTGCAGCCATTCCTCCCTCCCTCTGGTGCCCTCGGCATCCTCAGGGATAGATGCTCGCTATCTGGTACTGATGAATCAGATGGGGGCAACCACATGCAGAAAAGAAGAAAAAGGAAAATGTCAGGAAGCAGGAAAAACATGGGAAAATGAAGAGGGAAAGGGGTTAAGAGACAGACAGGGAAGGAAAAGTGAAGTGGAGGTGGAGGAAGCCGGGACTGGAAGAGAAGGAGATAAGTACATGAAAAATGTTAAAAGGATGCTGGAAGGTATAGTTCTGGCAGAGGCAGAAAAGGAGAGACGACCTCAACGGAGGTAGGTTACCTTGATTCAGGCAAGGAGGGGTGACAGTCGGCCTAACGACCAGGCTGAGAGGGATCAGGGAGGCTTCATATTTAAAGGGAGGTTTGTGGAAGCGATAAGGGAAACGTTATCAGGTGGGACGTTTTGGGTAATCTTTTGTTGAGATGGTATTTGTAGTTGAACAAGGGGTGGGAGGTTTCTGGGCAGGGGGTGATAAGTCCCAGGTAGATGCAATCAGCCCAGAGCACCAGGGTGGGACTTAAAAGTTCGGTTTTGTTTTCCCCGCAGTTAGATGATTCAGCAAGGGCCTTTGAGACCACTGTTTTCTTTTCTAGGCCCAAGGACTCCTTCATTCCAGACCCTGAAATCGTAAGAAATGGGAAAAAGGGTGCTGTATCTCTCTGGCTACTTCCTGCTGGATAGGGACGATGGTTCGGTGTCTGGAACGGAGGATTGTCCTAGGGCCCAGGGTCTCCTTTTCCTGAGGTCAGGGTGAGGCTCTTGAGAAGAATGGTCTTGACCTGGTCTCTAGAGGTGACCCAAATTCATTCTTGGAGAAACCTTTGAAAGAGATTGAAGAGACAGGGTCCAAATAAGAGGAATAAAATGAGAAGTACCAATGGTCCCAAGAAAGGGAGCAACCAAGGGAGGGCCAGTTGGAACAGGTTTTGGGGAGTGTAAAGGTTTTGTAACTCTTTTCTGTGGCATTCGATTCTGTCTCTAAGTTCTTTGACTCTGCCCTAGACTATGCCCATTTCATTAACAAAATGGCAGCAGTCCTCGCCTAGGAAAAGGCAGGTCCCTCCCTTTCCCTCAGTGAGAAGGTCCAGGGCTTGCCTATTTTGTAGGGCCACGGAAGCTAATGAGTTAATTTGTCTTTGGACCGAAACAAAAGACTCCTCTACCTGCTCCACATCTTCATTAAGTTCTTGGGACAGCTTGTAGCAGAAATGGGCCAAGGTCGAGATGCCCCCGGTCCTGGTGCCTAGGGCTGCTGCTATGCCCGTCCCAGTCAGGAGTGGGGCTATGACAGCTCGTTTTTTTCTGTGGGAAAGTTTCCCTTGGGGGTAGACTATCTGTTCTATCTCTTCTTCTTTGAGGATGGTTATACCTGGGGTCAGGAAGACCAAGATGCAAGGTCCAGCGGGGTCAAGGGGGAGACATGAATATGCGTAGGTCCCGCAGAGAATGAAGATCCCCAGGGTGCAATTATTTGTGCTATTCCAGAGAACCCAAGTGGAACAGAAGGAGGGAGCGGAGTTTGTGAGACCAGCGTAGTTGGGACCAGAGTAGTTGATACAGGTTAGGTTTGAAGAGGCTGAGAGAAGGACATTGTCAGAGCCTGGCCCAGTGAGTTGTGTAGCTTTTTGTTGGGGAGGGGAGGTGTAGTTGCCCTGTGACAGCCAGGTTGAGGGTAAGGGCGTTGCTCTGTGCGGTGAGGGAGACAGCGACATGCATGTCCAGCACTGGGATGTGAGTCGTGTGCGCTGGAAGAATTGGAAGGAAGAGTTGAAAGGAAGAGTTGAGAAGGCGGGTAAGGTCTTGGTTGCCAGAGGGAGGTTTTAGGAAATGCCGTAATTGGGAAAGGAGGTCTAGGCGTTTATAAGGCTCTGGGGTCGCCTGTAACCGGGAAATTATGTTCTCTATGACTTGTTCTTGTTTTCTTTTCCCAATATTAATCTTTTACCCCACTCGCGTCGGAGAAGACAATGGCACCCCACTCCAGTACTCTTGCCTGGAGAATCCCAGAGACGGGGGAGCCTGCTGGGCTGCCTTCTATGGGGTTGCACAGAGTCGGACACAACTGAAGTGGCTTAGCAGCAGCAGCCACTCCGGTCTGAGTAACCCCAGTGGGTAATGGGATAGAAACATATGTTTCTTCCATTTGGCTAATGGCAGGTGCTCACGAAATTCCCTCTCTTCTGTACTTTAACAGTGAGTAAGGATTTGGACTTCCGCCCCCGCAAGGTTCATGGTCTTGGAGCCATATTATAACATGAGGAATGAATATAGGAATAAATGTCTGAGCAGGGGCAGGGACTAGCCAGAAGGCAAGGGAGTGCAGCAAGGATAAGGAACAGGGGAGTCACGGGTCTGTTAGTTAGGCAGTGTGGAGGAAATAGCACCCTAGGAGTAGAATACAGCTAACAACGTAGGCGATACCGACAAAGAGATGAAGGATAGGTGACCAGTCCTGAGGGGAGACAGTTACCGGGCCTATAGCAAGGACTAAGATTAAGAGTGCAGTTATAGTTAGAGAGACGAGGAGACATAGAAGTCCCAGGGCCTGTCCTTGGTTGGAGTGGGCAAAGAGAAAGAATGGTCTGGTGTAATCTGGCAGGTGGAGAGTTGGCACTCGGCGGAGGCTCTTGGTGAGCTAGCGAATAGGATTGGACAGCGAGGAGGGGTTAAAGAGGGTTTCACCCAGACAACCTTTAGTTGCCTCATAGAGCGGCTTTGTAATGAGGGAGAAGTTAGGGATCCAGCTACGGAAAAGGTTTAGGAGGCCGGGGATAGACAGGAATTCCCTTTTTGTTTTTGGAAGTGGACAGTTAATCAAGGCCTGGATTCTATCTGGGAGAATAGTTCTTTGTTGGTGGGATATGGAGAGCCCCAGGTCGGTGACGTCTGTCTGTACTACTTGGGCCTTGGATCGGGACACCCAATAACCCCAGGACCCCAGGACCCCAAGGAGTTTGGCAGTATGTTGGAGGGCAGAGTTTTTGGGTTGGGCTACAAAGGAGCTCATCTACATTTTGGAGGAGATGACTCGGGGCTAGGTCGAGTGTCTGTAGGTCCTTTTGTAAAGACTGTCCAAAAAAGTGGGGGCTGTCTCTGAACCCCTGGGGGAGAACTGTCCATGTTAGTTGTTGGGAAACATGAATCTCGGGGTCTTGCCAGGTGAAGGCAAAAAGGGGTTGGGAGAGGGGGAGGAGGGGGATGGTGATAAAGGCGTCTTTGAGATCTAATACCGTGAAGTGGGTTGCAGTCGGGGGTATCGCAGACAGAAGGGTGTAAGGGTTAGGGACTACTGGGAATGTTGGCATGATGGCCTCACTGATTTTTCACAGATCCTGGACCAGTCTCCAAGAGTTTGGTCCCTTCCTTACTGCCAGAATTAGGGGTGTTGTGTGGTGAATGGGTAGGAATTAAGATGGAGACTTTGAAGATGGTCTATGATAGGCTTAAATCCCTTGTGGGCCTCCAGGGTGAGAGAGTAATGTTGAGTGATTATAGCTGAGGGGTCTTTTAGGGTAATGTGGAGTGGGGGATGAGGTTTGGCTATGGACGGGTGATCAGTGTCTCAGACTTGGGGGTCTAGGGCGGGTAGATCCAAAGGAAGGTCAGGGGTGAGGGATAGGAACAGTCCAGGTGCCGTCTGCATGTAGAATATAGAGACACTATGGGGGAGGGGTATGGTAATAAAGACCCCAATTTGGATAACAAATCTCTCCCTAGGAGTGCCATGGGACACTGAAGCATTATGAGGAATGATTGTATGAGGGTCAATTTTCCAAATTGACAGAGTAATGGAGGACTGATTTGGGGCCTTAAGGGAACTCCAGTTCAGTTCAGTCGCTCAGTCGTGTCCGACTCTTTGTGACCCCACGAATCGCAGCATGCAAGGCCTCTCTGTCCATCACCAACTCCCGGAGTTTACCCAAACTCACGTCCATCGAGTCACTGATGCCATCCAGCCATCTCATCCTCTGTTGTCCCTTTCTCCTCCTGCCCCCAATCCCTTCCAGCATCAGAGTCTTTTCCAGTGAGTCAACTCTTCGCATCAAGTGGCCAAAGTATTGGAGTTTCAGCTTCAGCATCAATCCTTCCAATGAATACCCAGGTCTGATCTCCTATAGGATGGACTGGTTGGATCTCCTTGCAGTCCAAGGGACTCTCAAGAGTCTTTTCCAGCACCACAGTTCAAAAGCATCAATTCTTTAGTGCTCAGCTTTCTTCACAGTCCAACTCACATCCATACATGACCACTGGAAAAACCATAGGCTTGACTAGACGGACCTTTGTTGGCAAAGTAATGTCTCTGCTTTTGAATATGCTCTCCAGGTTGGTCATAACTTTCCTTCCAAGGAGTAAGTGTCTTTTAATTTCATGGCTGCAATCACCATCTGCAGTGATTTTGGAGCCCCCCAAAATAAAATCTGACACTGTTTCCACTGTTTCCCCATCTATTTCCCATGAAGTGATGGGACCAAATGCCATGATCTTCATTTTCTGAATGTTGAGCTTTAAGCCAACTTTTTCACTCTCTTCTTTCACTTTCATCAAGAGGCTTTTGAGTTCCTCTTCACTTTCTGCCATAAGGGTGGTGTCATCTGCATATCTGAGGTTATTGATATTTCTCCCAGCAATCTTGATTCCAGCTTGTGCGTCTTCCAGCCCAGCGTTTCTCATGATGTACTCTGCATAGAAGTTAAATAAGCAGGGTGACAATATACAGACTTGACATACTCCTTAACCTATTTGGCACCAGTCTGTTGTTCCATGTCCAGTTCTAACTGTTGCTTCCTGACCTGCATATAGGTTTCTCCAGAGACCTCCTTTATTGTGAGTTCTGAGTCTTGAGTTGGGCCAGAGTAGGAAATTAAGAGAGAGAAAGTGGCTCCAGTGCCTACTATAAAGGAGATCTTTTCACCAGCCACTACCCCACCTAACCTGAGTTCCAAGCTTGTGTCCAGGACACGGGCCAGGGGGCTGGAACCCAGGTCCTGTCATTGGAACAACTCTCGTAGGGCTAGGCTGGGGTTCCGGGGAGAAGTGGGGATCTCTCCAGGGGCGCCAGGGCGTCCCTGTGGACATTCCACTCTCCAGGTCTGGGAGGTGGGGACCTCCCCAGGAGTGCCAGGGCATTCCTGGGGACAGTCCATTTTCCAGTGTCCCCATCAACCACAGTTTGGGTACGCTTTTGTGGGGGGGAGGATCGTGGATTTGGGCATGTCTTTGCCCAGTGTGCTGACTGGTTGCATCGGAAGCAGGGTCCAAGGGGCAGGTCTTAAGTCCTGGTCGGAGATGACTTGGGCCGGGCTGATCTCTTCCCTTAATTGCTGCCGCCAAAAAGGCATATTTAGCTTCTCTCATGGTCTTTTTCTCTCGTAGCCGCCTCCTATTATTGAACACCTTGAAGGCTACTTCTAGAAGGTCTCTTTGTGGGCGGTCTCAGGGCCCTTCTCTAGTTGTCGAAGCTTGCGTCTAATGTTAGGGGTGGACCACCTGATGAACTGAACATGAAGGTAGAGTAACCCAGCAGGGGTGGTGATATCTAGATTGGTATACTTCTAGACTGCCTCTGTGAGGCATGCCAAGAATAAGGCTGGATTTTCATCTGCCCCTTGGGTGACTTCCCTGACTTTATCATAACTGACATGGATAGCAGTATTTTTCTGCATTCCTTCTAGAAGACAGGCAGACATTTGATTGAGTCTCCTGATACCTGGGTCACCGGCTGGTACGTCCAGCGGGGATCTAACTGAAGCACCGCCTCATCAGCAGCTGGGCTATCCCGGTCTTGGTTATGTAAGGGATCAGCATGGGCTTTCACTGCTTCCCAGACATGGTTCTTTTCATCTGGGGTGAGAGTGGCATTTAGGATATAATATATGTCATTCCATGTGAGGTTATAGGTCTGGGAGAGTCTCAGGAATTCTTTTCTGTATCTGGTAGATTTTCAGAAAATGATCCTAACTTTTCTTCTATCTGGTTCATGTCTGACAATGAAAATGGCACGTGGACTCAGGTGGGGCCCTCTGGTCCTGCCACTTCTCTCAGGGGAAACATGTACTGACCCTGTGGTGGGGGGGACGGTGCGGGGCGGGGGGAGAGTGGGGAGGGGTCGGGAAGATGGGGTAGTGGGGTTGAGGGAGAGTCAGGAGAGGTTTCAGTCAGTAGGTGAGTTGGATGGGGGGAAGGAGAGGGTCGGAGGTGTGGCTGGTAGGGAGGGGGCTGTCAGTAGGGTCAAACTCCAGGGATGCAGAAGGTCACCACCGGGGGTTAATTGAAGAAGAGCCCTTTTCTTTGGGAGGCAAGCTGCATAGAAGGACCTTGTGGGTGGAGCACACCTTACATAGGGAGGACCAGCTCCGAAGGGCCCAAAAGGCTTGGGTATATGGGACCTTCGACCACTTGCCATTCCGTTTAAGGAAGTCAGTGAGATTTTTAAGAATGTTAAAGTCAAATGTGCCAAATTCAGGCCAGCGGTCTTGACTGTCCAATTGGTATTGAGGCCAGATCTGTATAGAGTTGTTTTAAATGGTTAGCTTTAAGTTCAGTAAGTAAGAGCGGTTTGAGATTTTTGAGAACACAGGCCAGAGGGGAATCTTTTGGGACAGACTGGCCAGATCCCATAATTGAAAGGCAAGCAGAGTTCCCACTGGGAGTTCGAGTTGTCACCCATAATAATAGGTGTTATGAGAAGAGAGCTCTGTGTCAAGGTGGAGCGTCCCTCACTGTCGCCTACAGAGTGGCCCTGGGCCGGGGTCCCCGGGACCCGGAGAGGACTGGGTTCTAGGGCGCCTCTAGAACACCGTCCAGATCTCACCTTAATCTAGGGGCCGGCTTGAGCGGAGTGTTGCATGTAGAGCAGTCGAATGGCACGAGTTCCCTATTCCAGAGGTCGTCAGAGAGAAAAGGGGATAGAGCCGGAGGCCTGTGGGTACGTAAAGCACCAATAAAGCCATAGGACAAGGCTTGCAGCACTCACAAGGGCACTAGGCGTCCCTGAGGGGAACTTAGGAGCCCTGGCAGAAAGTGAGTTCACGTTTCCAGAATCCAGGAAAAGGGGAAACAATAGAGGGAGAGCGAGAGAGAGACATGAGTGCCTCGCCCTCTCCTGGGTTTCGGCACCAAGAATGTAAGGTAGTGCGGGCTGAGGCAGAAAAGAAGAGACAACCTCAACGGAGGTAGGTTACCTTTATTCAGGCAAGAAGGGGTGACGGTCGGCCTAACAACCAGGCTGAGCGCGAGAGGGATTAGGGAGGCTTCATATTTAAAGGGAGGTTTGTGGAAGCGATAAGGAAAACGTTATCAGGCGGGACATTTTGGGTAATCTTTGGTTGAGATGGAATTTGTAGTTGAACAGGGGGTGGGAGGTTTGGGGCAGGAGGCGGTAAGTAACAGGTAGATGCAACTGGAGCATCAGGGTAGAGGCCTGGAGCATCAGGGCGGGACTTAAAAGTTCGATTTTGTTTTCCCAGAAGTTAGATGATTTAGCAAGGGCCTTTGAGACCGTTGTTTTCTTTTCTAGGCCCAAGGACTCCTCCAGATGCAGTCAGTCAGTCAGTCAACAAGCATGTACCATGTACCTACTATATATCAAGCAATGTGCTGGGAGTGGAAGGTGCTGTGTTGGACAAGACAAATACAGGGACTTTAGCGGTGGAGAACAGGTTAACTTTACAAATTAGAAACGGGGAGAAAATGACAACTTAGGGCAGGAAGAGGCTGAAAGTGGTTGGAAACAAGGCAGGTATCACCAAAGGAGAAGCTATGTCCAGGTGCACCCATGGAAGAGATTCTTCTCCTGGTTGATGCTGAGACCTGCAGCTGGAACCACCTGTCCACCCTGGCTCTGTGGAGATCGTAGCAGGTAGGATGGGCAGGGGAGAAACTCAGCAAGAGGAGGGACAGGAATGGGTACAGGTGAAGGTTATAGACTATTCATAGTGGTTTACCTGAGGACCCCCACCAGAAAACATCTTTGGGCTGACCAGCAGTTCTCTAATTTGGCTGCCTGTTGGAGTAACCTGAAGAACTTAATACCCTCACCAGGGTTGCACCCTCAGAGATACTGAATTTCTTGGCCATAGTTTAGAATTTATTAAACAATCTCTAGTGAATCTAAAGAGCACCCAGGGGAAAGCAGGCATTAGGAGCTGGCAACCTTGCCTGTCCTCTCTGTAGAGTCTGGGGGCCATCTGCGGGAAGCGATCTATGGAAAGCGAAACTGTGTGATGGCTTTAGTGTGTTCTAAGTGAGGCTCAAGGACTCCAAGGGTCCTGGCAAAAGTACAAGGGGGTCTTCTCCTTAGCAGGCGCCCCCTTCCTCAGCTGTACCTCTGGTGGAAACAAGAAACATGGTGGTCTTTAAAGGAAAGAACCATTTAAACTACTCAAAACTGCTGCCAAATTCTTTGAAGTTTTTGCACCCTGCCCTCTACCCACATATGCAAATCCCTCCCGCTTCTGCTGGCTTCATGATGGGGCTTCTGGGGTAGAAGAAGTTTCTGCTAGCTTCATGACGGGGCTTCTAGGGTGGAAGAAGCACAGCGGCCCCAGCTTTCATCTCATAAGAGGTCTGGCAGTAGCCCAGCAGGAAATTCAACCCCACCTCACCCCTCAAATCCCTGCACCCTAAAGTAGCTGACTCATGGAACCCAGGCGGAGTCCTTGGCTCAACAGTGAAGCAATCTTACCTTGAATAATGGCATGGGAACAGACTGTACGGTCTACATAAACAAGTCATATGTAGATGTAATTGTATGCAAATATTCATTCTTTAGCTCAGCATACATTTCCTGCCAGTCTTCTACTACTGGCCTCAAACCTTCCACTGCAGCCCACAGTCTAGGAGAGAAGTCAGAAGAATGAAATTGAGTAATGCAGTGTGAGAGAGTGAAGCCCTTTGCCTGTGCCAAGAACAGTCCAGAGAAGGAAAACCATCTGGCTTAGCAGGAGATCAAACTTTGAGCAGGTTCTTGAAGGATGCATAGGAGTTTACCAGGAAAAAGGAAGGAAAAAGACAGGAAATGGATGAGTATGTGTTTAGGAACTGTGGAACCTTTTCTTGAGGCAAAAAGGTAGGATTATGGAAAGAGAATAGGATGGCAGAGGGAGATGAAACATGAAAGGTACACAAAGAGTGTGAAGGCCATTGCTTGCCTAGAAAGGAGTATGGACTTTTTATCTACAAGGGCGAAGGGAGACAATGAAGGATCTTAACTGAAAAAATGAATTCTTTTGAAGTCCTATTTTTTCAAAGGGGTAGCCTGGAAGAGACTAGTAACAATCATTCAATAATTACAATATACTGAGGATTCTGCTCTGTATTTTATTACATCAACCCTTCATGATATTATTCAAACTGCAAGCCATGATCAAGAAAAGAAAGAAAGGGAAAGGATAAAATAGGAGGAGGTTGGGATTAACATATACACATAGGGCTTCCCTGGTGGCTCAGATGGTAATGATCTGCCTGCAGTGCAGGAGACCTGGGTATGATCCCTGGGTTGGGAAGATCGCCTGGAGAAGGGAATGGCTACCCACTCAAGTATTCTTGCCTGGAGAATTCCATCGACAGAGGAGCCCCGACGGGCTACAGTCCATGGGGTCGCAAAGAATTGGGCATGATTCAGCAACTAACACTTTCACTACTATATATAAAATAACAACTTCCCTGGTGGTGCAGTGGTAAAGAATCCGCCTGCCAATGCAGTAGATGTGGGTTTGCTCCCTGGTTTGAGAAGATCCCATGGAGAAGGAAATGGCAACCCACTCCAGTATTCTTGCCTGGAGAATCCCACAGACAGAGGAGCCTGGTCAATGGGGTCGCAGAGTCATACACAACTCAGCGACTGAACATGCATGCATATATAAAATAGATAACCAATAAGGACCTACTGTATAGCATAGGGAACTATACTCAGTAATTTGTAGTAACCTATGAGGGAAAAGAATACACACACACTGTGTATGTATTTCAGAAGGAATACATTCCTTCTGAAAAGGAATACACACACACTCACATATATATATATCTGAATCACTGTGCTATACACCTGAAACTAACAAAATACTGTAAATCAACTAGACTTCAATATTAAATTTAAAAAAAAAGGAAAGGAGGGAGAAAGGGAGGGAAGAAAGAAAAAGATTGGACAGGACAAAAAACATCAATGGATCATGGTAGGAAGGGTAAGTATTGTTTTTGTAAAATTTTATCATCCACTCACAGGAGTGTTAGTGTACTGGGTAAGAATGCAAATGTATTTCTCACTGTGGGGTTATGATTTTAAAAAAAAAGGAAAGTCCTGCTGTAAGATGCAGGTGTGAGCAGCCTTATTTCACAGATGAGGACATAAGATGCACGGAGTTTCGGTACCCTGCCTCTCCTGTAAGTAGGCCGTGCGAGTTTCGAACCCAGGCTGGTCTGACACCAGAGTGGATTCCTTCTCACTAACGCGTTCCAAAGTTACACATCTTACAGGGAAGAGAAACCTACCCAGGTCGCGCCTGCCAAGTGCTGTACTCACAGCGCTTCATTCAAGGAGGTTAAGTGTGGGCAGAGGCCAATTCTGTCCACCAGAGGCGCTCGTTAGAATGCATATTTCTGTCGTGCGCCAGACACGAGAGGCAGTCCTAGAATCTTTTAGAGAGCTTCAGGTGATTCTGATACCCACGCTGGCAGGTTGATGCAATAACCAGGTGAAGATTATGAGGGATTTGAACTGAGACGGTGAAAATACTTTGAGAAGTGTCACGCAGCCCCAACTCCCGCTATTGTGCCTGCCGCCAATGTCTCACTTCCCTCTTCAGAAGCGATGAAACGTAAAAAAATTGAATAAAAAGCTGGTGGCTTTCAACTCACCAAGCAACGAGTTGAATAGCGAAAGAGCTAGACGCCCCTACCACACCAGGGCGACGCTGGATTTAGGCTCAAAGTAGATGCTATTTATAGGGCATTTGTCGGCCTCACCCTGAGGACTTTTGATTGGCTTTAGGGCAGATCTATCACTCATCTTCTGGATTAGAGGTGGGTGGAAGGTCAACCACGACCAATATAAAACCACTCCTTAGCTAAGCCCCTCCCCATCTAGCTTCCTGTTGCTGTCCATCAAACACCTGGTAGGTGGGACTTTGCCTCCCTTCAGTTGGCTGGCGAACATGTCGTTCACTCTTCAGTAAGCTTCCGGTTGGTGCCCTCTACCGTCCGTCAGTGACATTTCACAGGTCTATTGGCCAAGCCAACGTCGCTCTAGATGACTCTCTTTGATTGGTTGATAGTGCTGTCGGTCCCCAATGTACCGAGCTCTTATTGGTGAACGCTGCCGTCGCTCGGGCGGTGGCGGGCTCCGGGATTGGCGGGTGCTAGGCGGGCGGTGTCAGGCTCTCGGTGGCGGCGGAGGCGGCGGAGGCCAGGGAGGAAGATGTCGTAATGAGCGGTGGGTCCTGACCGCTGCCGGCGGGGTCTTCCCGGCTCTCAAGGGTCGGGAAGACGGGCAGAGGCCGCAGGGAGAGGGAGCCGGGACTGGGGGTTCCCCCCTGGGGCCGGACCTGGCGCCGGGGCCCGGCTCCGGTAGGGGCGGGGAGGGAGGATTCCCGCCCGGAGGAGGAGCGGGGCTGGCCAGCCAGGCGGAGGCACCCGGAAGGGGGCGTTCGACTCCCCGCCCCCTCGGAGCCCGCTAGGCGGGAGGGAGGCGCTTCCGGGGCTGGCGAGAGGAGCGGGCATCCAGGGCAAACCTGGCACCCCGTCTGCCTGGTCGCCGGCCCACCTGAGTGTTTCCTGGCCCGGGGACGTTGCCTGGGTCTGCTCTGAGGAGGCGGTCGGGCTCCCTGTGCGCTTGTCCTGTGTTCCGGGACCCTCTTGCATTCTGACTCTAAGTGCCCACCAGCGATTCAGTGTTCTCCCGACTGCAGAGAGGGGCGGGGGAATACTTGAAATTCCGACGGCGCCAACACATGGGCACTGATGGGCGTGGAAGCCAACGTAGTTCTCTGGGTAGAAAGTCTAGAGATGGTGTCAGGACACTAGGGCGCTCCCTAAGTAGATGACCTCTCGCCTTAGACTGAGGAGTGGGCAGAAACCTTTTAATATTTTCACTTGCATCTTTGAGCTTCCAGCTAGATAATGTGTCAGCGCTTAGCAGAATTGTGAGACGTTTAAGAACTTGTGGACAGAACTCCCAGCCTGTTGCCTGATATCCCATGGGGGTGGGGAGGTTGGAACTGCCGAATCCCAAAGGCCAGGAGCAAACCTAATGAATGACAGAAGAAGTAAAACAAAATGGGTATTTCCTTTCTTCACCCCACCTCCATTCTCATTGCTAGCTTATGATTCTCAGCCTTCTACCCATGCTTCTTGGCCTATGTTCCCGGTGGCTTTCTAATTTTAGATGAAAAGGAATTGTGTCTTCTCCTCCCAGCAGTTGAGAAACTTGTCCTCAGGGCATTCCTTGGTTTTGATTCCAAGATACTGTCATGTTTAATTGTTTCTTAATTAACGATCCAGGGGGACTCAGTCTGGCTTTTCCCAGTGCATATTATCCCGAAGTTTGTGTCTTCTTCTGAGACTACTTCTTGCTCACTTATTTGTTGCTTTCTTAGAGAAAGGGAGGGAGGAGCTGGTGAATCCTCTTTAAACAGTGAATTGACCTATGGTCACCCATTACACGGGTTTCATTGCAGACAGAAGAGTGATGACTGTTGGGCAGTACACTGGCATGCCCGAAACTTGCATGCTGTACCTCAGAAGGCATTAAGTATGACAGTGGAGGACTAAGTGTTGAGTGGGTATTTTGGATAAGATTTTTCAGGCTAGAACATATAGGGTGTTGGCCAGCTCATAGAGAGGCTTTGAAGGGAATGAATGTAGAATCCACACCATAGGAGTAATTTAGATTTGATAGCATAAAGACACCTGTTGTCTGCAATAATGAATATAACTGCAGTGTCTTGTTTTGTTTTAAATTCTTGTGTGTGATGAAGGGGGCGAATCTGTCAGACAACCTATCAATTGGGCTGATGATGTCAGTGTTCCAGTGGCTTCTCAGTTCAGTTCAGTCGCTCAGTCATGTCTGACTCTTTGCAACCCCATGAATCACAGCACGCCAGGCCTCCCTGTCCATCACCAACTCCCGGAGTTCACTCAAACTCATGTCCATCGAGTCGGTGATGCCATCCAGCCATCTCATCCTCTGTCATCCCCTTCTCCTCCTGCCCCCAATCCCTCCCAGCATCAGGGTCTTTTCCAATGAGTCAACTCGTCGCATGAGGTGGCCAAAGTATTGGAGTTTCAGCTTCAGCATCAATCCTTCCAATGAATACCCAGGTCTGATCTCCTATAGGATGGACTGGTTGGATCTCCTTGCAGTCCAAGGGACTCTGAAGAGTCTTCTCCAACACCACAGTTCGAAAGCATCAATTCTTCGGCACTCAGCTTTTTTCACAGTCCAACTCACGTCCATACATGACCACTGGAAAAACCATAGCCTTGACTAGACAGACCTTTGTTGGCAAAGTAATGTCTCTGCTTTTCAATATGCTATTTAGATTGGTCATAACTTTCCTTCCAAGGAGTAAGCGTCTTTTAATTTCGTGGCTGCAGTCACCATTCGCAGTGATTTTGGAGCCCCCCAAAATAAACTCTGACACTGTTTCCACTGATTCCCCATCTATTTCCCATGAAGTGATGGGACCAGATGCCATGACCTTCGTTTTCTGAATGTTGAGCTTTAGGCCAACTTTTTCACTCCCCTCTTTCACTTTCATCAAGAGGCTTTTGAGTTCCTTTCCACTTTCTGCCATAAGGGTGGTGTCATCTGCATATCTGAGGTTATTGATATTTCTCCCAGCAATCTTGATTCCAGTTTGTGCTTCTTCCAGCCCAGCGTTTCTCGTGATGTACTCTGCATAGAAGTTAAATAAGCAGGGTGACAATATACAGCCTTGACGTACTCCTTTTTCTAATTGGAACCAGTCTGTTGTTCCGTGTCCAGTTCTAACTGTTGCTTCTTGACCTGCATATAGGTTTCTCAAGAGGCAGGTCAGGTGGTCTGGTATTCCCATCTCCTTCAGAATTTTCCACAGTTTATTGTGATGGCATAGTCAATAAAGCAGAAATAGATGTTTTTCTGGAATTCTCTTGCTTTTTCCATGATCCAGCAGATGTTGGCAGTTTGATCTCTGGTTCCTCTGCCTGTTCTAAAACCATATTGAACATCTGGAAGTTCACAGTTCACATATTGCTGAAGCCTGGCTTGGAGAATTTTGAGCATTACTTTACTAGCATGTGAGATGAGTGCAATTGTGCGGTAGTTTGAGCATTCTTTGGCATTGCCTTTCTTTGGGATTGGAATGAAAACTGACTTTTTTCAGTTCTGTGGCCACTGCTGAGTTTTCCAAATTTCCTGGCATATTGAGTGCAGCACTTTCACAGCATCATCTTTCAGGATTTGAAACAGCTCAACTGGAATCCCATCACCTCCACTAGCTTTGTTCATAGTTATGCTTTCTAAGGCCCACTTGACTTCACATTCCAGGATGTCTGGCTCTAGGTGAGTTATCACACCATATGATTATCTGGGTCGTGAAGCTCTTTTTTGTACAGTTCTTCCGTGTATTCTTGCCACCTCTTCTTAATATCTTCTGCTTCTGTTAGGTCCATACCATTTCTGTCCTTTATCGAGCCCATCTTTGCATGAAATGTTCCCTTGATGTCTCTGATTTTCTTGAAGAGATCTCTAGTCTTTCCCATTCTGTTGTTTTCCTCTATTTCTTTGCATCGATCGCTGAGGAAGGCTTTCTTATCTCTCCTTGCTATTCTTTGGAACTCTGCATTCAGATGCTTATATCTTTCCTTTTCTCCTTTGCTTTTCGCTTCTCTTCTTTTCACAGCTATTTGTAAGGCCTCCCCAGACAGCCATTTTGCTTTTTTGCATTTCTTTTCCTTGGGGATGGTCTTGATCCTTGTCTCCTGTACAGTGTCACGAACCTCTGTCCATAGTTCATCAGGCACTCTATCAGATCTAGTCCCTTAAATCTATTTCTCACTTCCACTGTATAATCATAAGGGATTTGATTTAGGTCATACCTGAATGGTCTAGTGGTTTTCCCTGCTTTCTTCAATTTAAGTCTGAATTTGCCAATAAGGAGTTCATGATCTGAGCCACAGTCAGCTCCCGGTCTTGTTTTTGCTCACTGTATAGAGCTTCTCCATCTTTGGCTGCAAAGAATATAATCAGTCTGATTTTGGTGTTGACCATCTGGCAATGTCCAGGTGTAGAGTCTTCTCTTGTGTTGTTGGAAGAGGGTGTTTGCTATGACCAGTGCGTTCTCTTGGCAAAACTCTATTAGCCTTTGCCTGCTTCATTCCGTATTCCAAGGCCAGATTTGCCTGCTACTCCAGGTGTTTCTTGACTTCCTACTTTTGCATTCCAGTCCCCTATAATGAAAAGGAGATCTTTTGGGGGGGTTAGTTCTAAAAGGTCTTGTAGGTCTTCAAAGAACCGTTCAACTTCAGCTTCTTCAGCGTTACTGGTTAGGGCATAGGCTTGGATTACCATGATATTGAATGGTTTGCCTTGGAAACAAACAGATTATTCTGTCGTTTTTGAGATTGCATCCAAATACTGCATTTCAGACTCTTTTGTTGACCATGATGGCTACTCCATTTCTTCTAAGGGATTCCTGTCCACAGTAGTAGATATAATGGTCATTTAAGTTAAATTCACCCATTCCAGTCCATTTTAGTTTGCTGATTCCTAGAATGTCGACGTTCACTTTGCCGTCTCCTGTTTGACCACTTCCAATTTGCCTTGATTCATGGACCTGACATTCCAGGTTCCTATGCAATATTGCTCTTTACAGCATCGGACCTTGGTTCTATCACCAGTCGCATCCACAACTGGGTGGTTTTTTTTGCTTTGGCTCCATCCCTTCATTATTTCTGGAGTTATTTCTCCATTGATCTCCAGTAGCATATTGGGCACCTACCGACCCAGGGAGTTCCCCTTTCAGTATCCTATCATTTTGCCTTTTCATACTGTTCATGAGGTTCTCAAGGCAAGAATACTGAAGTGGTTTGCCATTCCCTTCTCCAGTGGACCACATTCTGTCAGACCAGTGGCTTCTAACAGGCATTAATATCTGTTGGAAATGGATTCTCGTTGGCTGGAGCAATTGGCAAGTTTTCTAATTCTTGGTCTTCCACTAGGTTGTACAGAGGCTTAATGTCTTTGTTTAAAAGCAGCAACAATGAGGGGGAAAAAAAAAAGCTGGTGTGACATAATTATGAACCCCCTGGGCTAGGCTTGTAAAGACATGGTCTCATTGTCAAGGAGACCCAAGAAGAGTTAGTTCATCATTGGAGCGTCACTTCACAGGTCTGCAGGGAGAGCTAATGCCAGGAGGAAGAGTTTGGCCTCACTGTTTGGCTTCTTACAGACCAATAGGCTCTTTTCTCTTAGATTCTATTAAGTTTGGGGCTCTGCAGGCCTGTCAGAGGAGAGAAGAAGTGTTAAGAAGATTCTGGCAACTGTCCGGGTAAAGGAGCCTCCTGGCATGACAGCAGAGAGGACAATTCATTTGGATATCTTTGGCCTTGAAATTGCTAGTTCTTCTGTTGGTGAATAGTAGCGTTTTGGAAAAGTCGCACAGTCTCTTGTAGCCTGAACAGTTGCTTTCACTATACGTATATGATCATTCACAAGCTTGCTTTACGCAAGGATTGCCCAACCAAGGCCTTTTTGAAAACATTTAAGCTTGTTGCAGCTAACCAGTAGACCCTAGTGTTGGCTTGGGTTTAGCAATCTTATAGACCTTGCTCACCCACATTTCTATGATGAAATGTAATATATTCTTCTAAGATGTAACATTACCTCCTTTGTTCTCTGTCAACACACAAATTGGAAGCTTTATGTTGAGAGATTGAAAATTTGAGGAATTATTTTGCAGGAGATAGACAATGGCCACAGAATGAAGGTGCAGAGAACTGCTTTAAAGGGTGTATAGAGTATCAGAAAACGTAGAGATGTGAGTGCTTTTGAATTTAAATGGTTAAATTGTCCAATCTGAAACTTCGTGAGCTGCAGACTTACAGCAAAATCTATTTGGAGGCGCTCTAGTGTTTTCTTATTAGTGTATTGGGTGTTATATCTGGAGTTTCCCTTTGAGCAGCTTAACTGGATTTGTGAATGTCTTCCCAGCAAGTTCTGAACTAGCTGGGCTGGAAGCCAAGATGGGCTAAGAAGTGGATATCACTGTGGAATGCATTTGTTGATGCTTTTTTGTTTTTGCTTTGCTTTTGTTTTGAATCCACATGCATCTCCTCGAGTGACTTCCTTCTATTGAAGGAAGGAAAAAGAACTTTTTCTTTATTCCTTTCTACCCAGAGTCAGCACTTAGATCTTTGTATTTCTGAAACATAGTTCAAAGTCACTTTTCTCTGTTAAGAACTACTTCTTTGGTTATCAGATCTTTTGGCTAGCAGCATTCTCTTGGAGACCTCAGGGTGGGGAGGCCTCACTTTGCTGTCAGTTGTCTGTTGAAGCTAGGTTGGAAAGATGAATGAAGAAGGTAAAAACATGGGGCAGTACTAATTCAAGGGCACTATCTGTTTGAGTAGGAAAGGGTTAGAGATTGCCCTTGTGGAGATGCTCTCACTGGTGGATTTGTTCCAGTTGACAGGATTCCGAAATGGAAAACAGGTTTTTGTATTGCCTCACTCAAGGTGAGAAGAGAGCCCAGAAGCAAGCTGAATCAGCTCTGGCAGCCTGGGGACACTGCCACTTCCACTGCTCTTCTGAGGGGATATTCTGAGGATATCTGTGGATATTCTGAGGCCCCCACTGATGATGCTTCTCATCAGCTTGGCCTTCAGGCTGGCGTGCTCTTGGGAGATGAGTACTGCTCCGGAGCAGAGGAGTACAAAGAACAAAGTGCTCAGTTTTGCTGCTTCTCAGTTTACCCTCTGTGAGCAACTCCAAGCAACGTTGAGATGTCAGAGCTGTTTGCCACAGGAAGAAGGTGCTTGCAGACCCAGCTGAATCCTCCCTTTGCCCATCTCATTTCCCTGAGCTACAGTTTGTTTCAACATCAGCACTGCATGCTGTCTCTAGCCAGAAGCCCCACCTCACTGGATGCATCTGTCCCCAAGCCATGATTGAGGCTGTTAGGTGGTCTCTTCATCTCAGCCACGCAGTGAAAACGGCTCAGAAAGCAGCAGGCACTGGCCTGCACACTTCCAAATATCCTCTCCCTAGAGCTTCTTCTGCGGGGTGTTTGTTATCTCTCCTAGGGGACTCGGTGGAACCACAAAGCCGCCTTTCAGAGGGTGTAAATAGGGAGGAAGAGATGGCAGGGCGGGCCGTGTGATTGGATGTGGACTATGTCTGCCCCCAGCTAGTGTCTAACTGGAAGTCTTCTCAGACTAGCCTCAGAACAGACCAAAACATTTCCCAGCCATCAGAAGAATAAATGGTGACTCTCTCATCCCAGGGGAAATGAAGTTACCACTAACTTTAACCAGTTGTGTCCCGGATGAATGTACAGAGTGACTCACAAACGTGACGAAGCAGAGAAAGCATGTACATAAAGTTTGTACATAATGATATTCTTTAGAGGGGAAAAAGTCTGTCTTGGTTTCTTCTTTCCTGTTTTTGGCAGAGTTCTGAGGCCCAGTATTTTTGTACCGTTTCCTGGGACTCTTTCTCACCATCCCCTGCTGGCTGTCCTGTGTCTCCACTCACTTCTCTAGGGTCCCTTCCAGTCTGATAGGATGCGAGCTAGCAAATGATGTGGTCCCATTTTCAGGAGAGAGCTGCAGGGTGGAGACAGATAAGAGGTCTTCAGACAGCAGGGACCCGCATCGTCTTAACTCACCTTGGGAAAGAATTTCTCCCCATTACCTGTTCATTGAAAGAGGGATTGAGATGTGGCACCTGGTGTGTGGTGATGAGGTGCATGTCCGAGGTTTCTGTCCAGGAGAAAGACTCGACTGTGCTGGTCCACACACAGACTCTTGTCCCCATGTGAAGTGACTGGCAGAGTTGAGTTCCTTCTGTGATTGGGTCGGCTGAGCTGACCTGGTGAGTGGATGCCAGCACCTAGTGCCAGGATATGCAGATCTGCAGGTTTTTCCTTCGGTTCTTAGATTCTACTCACGCTCTCCTGCTCTGCAGCCTCCAGGACTCATTCATTCATCCACTCAACAAATATGTATATGAAGCATCTTCCTTGCCAGTAGGTAAGGAAGGTACATCTGGTAGAAGACATTAAGTAACTAGTAGATATCAGACCATAAGAAGTGCTAAGGGGAAAACGGAATAGAGGACGGGAGAACACGAGGGGTATGGTGTACATAGGGTTGTCAGAGAAGGGAGTTTGAGAAAACCCTGAAGGAGGGAGGGGAGGGATTGAGCCAGGCATAATCTGGGGAGTCTGTGGGGTCGTAAAGAGTTAGACAAGACCTAGCGACTAAACAACAACAATCTGGGGAGGGGAGACGGGGGTGGGACTGAGAACTCAAACAGAGAGAACAGTGAGTACAAAGGGCCTGCAGAGGGGCCCTAGCTGGCATGTACTGGAATAGCAGGGAGGCCAGCATGGCCTAAGCGGTGAGTGAGAGAGAGTGACAGCTAAGTCAGAGGTCACATGGACCCCTTATGTGTCATGGTGTGGACTTTGACTCCTAATTTGCCTGGGAGATAGTATGTATTAGGGACTCTGAGCAGAGGAGCAACAGGATTGCATTTAAGTTTGATGGGTCTCTGGATGCTGGTTGAGAATAAAACCAGCAGGGACAAAGAAGCCCAGCTAGGAGACTCGCAGATATCCAAGCGAGAGATGATGGGGACCTGAACCTGGGTGATAAAAAGAAGTGGTTGTGAAAGCAGTCAGATTCTGTATATATTTTGAAGATAGAGCTCAAGTGTTTCTTGACAAGTAGAGAGTGGGCTTCCCTAGTGACTAAGCAAAGAATCTGCCTGTAATGCAGAGATCCGGGTTTAGTCCCTGGGTCGGGAAGATCCCCTGGAGAAGGGAATGGCTACCCCATTCCAGTATTCTTGCCTGGAAAATTCCATGGACAGAGGAGCCTGGCAGACTACAGTCCATAAGGACACAAAAGAATCCAACAGGACTGAGCAACTAACACAGAGTGGAAAAAAGAAAGATCGAGGATGACTCCCAAGGTTTTAGGGCTGAATAGCTGAAAAAGTGGAGTTCCATTCAGTGCCCTGGGGAAGTTTGAAGGAGGCACAGAATTAGGGAGCTAACAGGAGCCCTCTTTGGGGCTAGGGCAGGTTTGAGTTGCTTACCAGTACATCCAAGTGGAGATAACAGTAGGCAGTCAAGATATACAAATCTGAAGATATGTTTAGGAGTCATCAGGACTGTGGTGGTTTAGTCACTAAGTTGTGTCCGACTCTTGCAATCCCATGTACCGTAGCCCATCAGATTTCTCTGTCCATGGGATTTTCCAGGCAAGAATACTGGAGTGGGTTGCCATATTGTCCAGGGGATCTTGCCGACTCAGTGATCGAACCTGTGTCTCCTGCATTCCAGGCAGATTCCTTAGCACTGAGCCACCAGGGAAGCGCCGACTAGGTCTGTGTGAACCTATATATATTATTGGTTTCTAAAGCTATGAGACTAGATGAAATCCCCCAGCAAACAGGTGTAGACAGAAAAAAAAACAGGACCTAAGACTGAGCCCTGGAGCAGACTAAGCATTTAGAATTTGAGAGACAGACCTAGCCAATGAATCTCAGAAGCAGCAGCCGGAGGGGTAAGAGGCCACCCTGCAGGCCAAGTGAAGATGTTATTTCAAGGAAGAAGAGGGGCCAACTGTCAGATAACACAAGCCTAGATCTAAGAATTAACCGTCCAACTTGGCAAATGGAGGTCCCTGGTGGTGGGGGTGATTTTTGTGGTGTGGATAGAAAGGGGCAACCTGGCTGGAACAGGTTCAAGAAAGACTGGAAGGAGAACAATGAGGGACAGCAAGTACAGTGGCTGTTGCGAGGAGTTTTGTTCGATAAGGAGAGAAATAACGATCTTGGCTGATAAAGGGAGTCTTCTTGATGAAATTGTGGCTGAGGCTGAGGTCAAACTTGGGAGAAGACTAGAGGGCTCAATAAGTGGGTGGAGAAGGGATCTGCAATCTTTACTTGCCTCTGGCAATAGCCACACCTGGAACTACTCTCTTTTCATGAAAATCAATGAAATTCCTTCTACTGTTATGGATCTCTTTTATATGATTATTCTAATTGTTGGATTTTTGCTCAGAGTATTTTAGAGTCTTTCTTGATCCTTTCTCTGTCTCAGTCCATTCTCAGCTCCCTTTGAGGTCCAGCTCAGTTTCCTAAAACCAGCTATGGTTTAGTCTTTCCCTTACCAGCTCTGAATTCTTCCAGGCTAGGCAACTGGACTGGGCCTAGGAACTGTTGCTGGCTTCAGGCCCAGGTGAGCTGACCAAAATAGCCAACAGAAGAACTGTTTGCACAGAGTGAAATTCCTCCAGGGGAAATACCATAGCAGACAGCCAAGAAAGCCTTAGTTAGGGTGGTAAGACCCAACGACACAATAAAAACCAAGTACCTCCAAGGCCTGGCTGTGGAATTTGAGCCAAGCTCTTTCTCAGTTGTGGTGGTTCTTTGTTTCCCTTCTCTCTCATCCCCTGGCTCAAGAGTAGTATTCTCAAGTGAAAGACCAGTGAAACAACCCCCAGTCTGGTGGGCAGGGCTCCAGGGCCCCGTCTGAAGCCTCTTCTGTTACGTGGTGCTCCCTGGGGCAGCCTGTGGAAAGAGCTCTAAAGGAGCTGCGCTCCCTGCCCTGTTGCCAGGGGAAAGTTCTGTGAAGGTGCCATGGCGCATATACACTGGCACAGAGCAGCGGCACTTGCCTCACACGCGGGGAGCACTTGCCCCAGATGTCAGGAGGGCTACACATGAGCTCTGAAGAAGGACTGGAGTTGGCCAGACAAATGGGGGAGAGTGTGCTTAGGCTCCAGGTGAGAATGTGTTGTAGTTCCTGAAGTGGAAAAAATGGAAATGTTTGTGGAGAGAGTTGAAAGGGCAAGAGATAAAGTGGGAGAGGTTGGGGGCGGGGGAGGGGGAGGTGGTCAGGGAGGGGAGGCTTGTTTTGGCCTAAACTATTGAAGGATTTTTTTGCTGACTATATAGAGCTTCTCCGTGTTTGGCTGCAAAGAGTATAATCAGTCTGATTTTGGTGTTGACCATCTGGCAGTGTCCAGGTGTAGAGTCTTCTCTTGTGTTGTTGGAAGAGGGTGTTTGCTATGACCAGTGCGTTCTCTTGGCAAAACTCTATTAGCCTTTGCTCTACTTCATTCTGTACTCCAAGGCCAGATTTGCCTGTGACTCCAGGTATTTCTTGACTTCCTACTTTTGCATTCCAGTCTCCTGTAATGAAAAGAACATCTTTCTGGGGTGTTAGTTCTAAAAGGTCTTGTAGGTCTTCATAGAACCGTTCAGTTTCAGCTTCTTCAGTGTTACTGGTTGGGGCATAGGTTTGGATTACCGTGATATTGAATGGTTTGCCTTGGAAACGAACAGAGATTATTCTGTCGTTTTTGAGATTGCATCCAAGTACTGCATTTCGGACTCTTGTTGACCATGATGGCTACTTCATTTCTTCTAAGGGATTCCTGCCCACAGTAGTAGATATAATGGTCATCTGAGTTAAATTCATCTGAGCTGACTGTGGCTCAGATCATGAACTCCTTATTGGCAAATTCAGACTTAAATTGAAGAAAGCAGGGAAAACCACTAGACCATTCAGGTATGACCTAAATCAAATCCCCTATGACTATACAGTGGAAGTGAGAAATAGATTTAAGGCACTAGATCTGATAGGCAGAGTGCCTGATGTACAGGAGACAAGGATCAAGACCATCCCCAAGGAAAAGAAATGCAAAAAAGCAAAATGGCTGTCTGGGGAGGCCTTACAAATAGCTGTGAAAAGAAGAGAAGCGAAAAGCAAAGGAGAAAAGGAAAGATATAAGCATCTGAATGCAGAGTTCCAAAGAATAGCAAGGAGAGATAAGAAAGCCTTCCTCAGCGATCGATGCAAAGAAATAGAGGAAAACAACAGAATGGGAAAGACTAGAGATCTCTTCAAGAAAATCAGAGACATCAAGGGAACATTTCATGCAAAGATGGGCTCGATAAAGGACAAAAATGGTCTGGACCTAACAGAAGCAGAAGATATTAAGAAGAGGTGGCAAGAATTCACAGGACAACTGTACAAAAAAGAGCTTCATGACCCAGATAATCACGATGGTGTGATCACTCACCTAGAGCCAGACATCCTGGAATGTGAAGTCAGGTGGGCCTTAGAAAGCATCATTACAAACAAAGCTAGTGGAGGTGATGGAATTCCAGTTGAGCTATTTCAGATCCTGAAAGATGATGTTGTGAAAGTGCTGCACTCAATAAGCCAGCAAATTTGGAAAACTCAGCAGTGGCCACAGGACTGGAAAAGGTCAGTTTTCCTTCCAATCCCAAAGAAAGGCAATGCCAAAGAATGCTCAAACTACCGCACAATTGCACTCATCTCACATGCTAGTAAAGTAATGCTCAAAATTCTCCAAGCCAGGCTTCAGCAATACATGAACCGTGAACTTCCAGATGTTCAATCTGATTTTAGAAAAGGCAGAGGAACCGGAGATCAAATTGCCAATATCTGCTGGATCATCGAAAAAGCAAGAAAGTTCAGAAAATCATCTATTTCTGCTTTACTGACTATGCCGAGCCTTTGACTGTGTGGATCACAATAAACTGGGGAAAATTCTGAAGGAGATGGGAATACCAGACCACGTGACCTGCCTCTTGAGAAACCTATATGCAGGTCAGGAAGCAACAGTTAGAACTGGACATGGAACAACAGACTGGAGGAAAAGGAGTACGTCAAGGCTGTATATTGTCACCTTGCTTATTTAACTTCTGTGCAGAGTACATCATGAGAAACGCTGGGCTGAAAGAAGCACAAGCTGGAATCAAGATTGCCAGGAGAAATATCAATAACCTCATATATGCAGATGACACCACCCTTATGGCAGAAAGTGGAGAGGAACTCAAAAGCCTCTTGATGAAAGTGAAAGAGGAGAGTGAAAAAGTTGGCCTAAAACTCAACATTCAGAAAATGAAGATCATGGCATCTGGTCCCATCACTTCATGGGAAATAGATGGGGAAACAGTGGAAACAGTGTCAGACTTTATTTTTTCGGGCTCCAGAATCACTGCAGATGGTAATTGCAGCCATGAAATTAAAAGACGCTTACTCCTTGGAAGGAAAGTTATGACCATCCGAGATAGCATATTAAAAAGCGGAGACATTACTTTGCCAACAAAGGTCTGTCTAGTCAAGGCTATGGTTTTTCCAGTGGTCATGTAGGGATGTGAGAGTTGGACTGTGAAGAGGGCTGAGCACCGAAGAATTGATGCTTTTGAACTGTGATATTGGAGAAGACTCTTGAGAGAGTCCCTTGGACTGCAAGGAGATCCAACCAGTTCATCCTAAAGGAGATCAGTCCTGGGTGTTCATTAGAAGGACTGATGCTGAAGCTGAAACTCTAGTTGGCCACCTCATGCGAAGAGTTGACTCATTGGGAAAGACCCTGATGCTGGGAGGGATTGGGGGCAGGAGGAGAAGGGGACAACAGAGGATGAGATGGCTGGATGGCATCACTGACGTGATGGATGTGAGTTTTAGTAAACTCTGGGAGTTGGTGATGGACAGGGAGGCCTGGCGTGCTGCGATTCATGGGGTTGCAAAGAGTTAGACATAACTGAACTAAACTGATTGAAGGATTTACTCTGGGGGAGTAGTTGAGTGAATTTACATTTTAAAAGATTGTTCAGACAAGACTGGAGGTTGGATTAGAGGTGGCTAGGCCAGAGGCTAGGGAGCCATCTTGAAGGCTTTGGGCTGTATTTCTGGCTGGGCTAAAGGTGGTTAACTCTAGCATAAGGCAGATGGAGAAAGATTCATATTTAGGAGGCAGACCCAGGAGGACTTGATGATTGGGTGGTGATGAGGATGGAGCTCTAGTTTCGTTGTGATTGGAAGTACCAGAAGGGGCTGGTTAAGCAGAAATATTTAGTATCCATTCAGCCTCCAGGCACTGGTGTCACGGTGCTGTGTAATAGGCTTGATGTAGCGGCTCAGCAGTAAAAACAGACCTGAGCCCTCTGATTTCCGTGAGTGTGGAAGAGAGACGTTAAGCCCATAATGATTTAATGCATGGTGAGTTACCAGAGGAGTTAACCTCGTGTCAAGGCTCCTCGAAGGCCTCTCCGAGGAAATGACATGCCTTTTACACAGTGGGCTTTTGAGGGGAAAAAAAAACAACCTGAGGTCTGAAGGGTGAGTCGTGTTAGCTAGTGAAGAGAGAAGAAAGAGTTCTGAGCAAGGACAGGGCAGGGATGAGAACAGGGAAGAGATGGAGACTCTTCAGGGATCTGAAAGGAGGCCCATGGTGACTGGGGATGAGCAGGCCAGGGAGAGAATGGGCCCAGGTAACAGCTCGGCATTGGCAGTTCTGTGGCCAACCCAAGTGAAAAGCCCACAGAGGGCTGGAGGTACTGGTCCACCACTCAGAACAGAGATGTGTAGCCCATTCATAGACCTGGGCTCATCAGCCTGGGAAAGGTACCTGAAGCCATGTGAGTGGGCACAGTCACCCCTGGAATGGGTGTTGGGTGGGAAAGATGATAGTGAGGAGCATCCGTACTGAAGGAATGGCCAGAGGAGCCCGCAAAGGGAAGAGGTGGCTGGAGAGGTAGGAGAAAATCTCTGGGGATTTCAAGAGGAAGGAATGGTCAAAGGGTCAGGGGTCTGCTGGATTTAACAATGAGGAGGGCCCTGGTCGCCTGGCAAGTGCAGTATCAGCAGAGACCTGGGGTGAAAGTCCAAGTGCGCAGGTGAGAAAGGAGCGGGACAGCAGGGTGCTGGCAGCTTTTCCACTAAGTTTGGCCAAGGAGTGAGGAAGCCGCGGCTGGAGGGATGGAGGTGGAGATGAACCATAGTATGTTCATCCAGATCTGGGACATTCACGGTTTTAAATTGGAATTAAGTTGGTTTCCAGTATAGGGAAAAGGAAAATCAAGAGTGGACCCGTCAGGCACTGAACAACCCCCAACCCCTGCCTGGAAGCCTTGTGTGACAGCCTTGGAAATTTTCCTTGGAGCCTAAGACAGCTGCAATTGCTGGTAGAGCAAACCACCATAAAACTTCATGAGCCAGGGAAAGGGGAAAGTTACAGCAGAGTCCTGATGCCAGCACAGACTGAGAGCGTTCTCCCTGCACCATCTTGGTTGGTTTCATTTTCCTCCCCGGCCGGCCCTTGAAATACTCCTCTAGGTCTCAAACCAGTGGTTTCTCTCCTGGAGTCTCGCAGAGCTTTGTGGGCCCCGAGCTGTGGAGCTGGACAACCAAAATGGAGACTCATCTCCCTGCCACATCCTGGGATGTCATTCTGCAGTGGCGTCAGGACTCTGCTCTAACTTCCTAACTGAAAAGCCACTCAGCCCAGCGGAATCTCTAGACACTTTGACTCCAGGGCGCTGATGACCGCAGAGGGAGAGAGATGGGAAAGGGAGGTGAATAAGCGCTGGGCCAGTTTTAATTTTGTTTGCACTGTATCCTTTTCTGGTGTCCTCCTGTTTCATAACAGGGGATGTCAGAGGGAGAGTCATTCACCATTTTTAGCTAAGTGAACCTGAGCCCAGGGGAGCCTCCTGGAAGAGCCCCTGCCTGCCCTTCCCAGCCCTGCCAGCAACTAACTCATCCTGTGTTTTTATCAGCAGTGAGGTTTGAGGATTATAAAAACATTTAAATTTTCAGATCAGATCATTTCATCCACCTTCCCACCCCACCGGAGGAACACACATCCTGCCTCTGGGTAAATGACTCCAGAGAAGGGAGAACATTACCTCAAGAGGCAACTGATCCCAGTGTTTGAAAGTTCTCCCCTCTAGAAAGCTGAAATTTCCACCCCAAAGTCTTGGTTCTTCTCATTCAGTACGTGTGTGGAATAAATGTCCTGGTGGACACCACCACAGCTGCCCTCAAGCTCCGCTTGAAAATCCCTCTTTCAAAACATCCCTCAGGATGGAACCCGACACTCCAGGCGGGGCCAGTACAGAGCAGACAAGGACTATTATTTTCTATGACTGAACTTTCGGAAATACAGTCCAAGATTGCAGTAGCTTTTTTGGCAACCACATCTAGGTTCTGTTGCTTCCCATATAACTTTGAGTCAAAACCACTGGGGCTTATTCACATGAGAAACACGGTGAAGCTCTGTCTTCCTGTCCTATGTGCATGCGATTTTTTTTTTCTTCTTAACTCAAATGCAGTGTTTACTCAACTTCAAAGTTTAAACAACCATTTATTGATTCCCCACTCTAGGCTCAGTATTTCTCATTACTGACGCCTCCTAGAATCGTGTTAGGGTGACCTTACCTCTGTTTTACAGGTGGTGCACTGAGGCTGGGAGAGGAAGGCCCCAGCCGTCCCACAGTCTGAATGCTCATTTTGGTCTGGAGCCTCATGCTCTTAAGCACTGCACACGCCGGTTTTTTTAAGTTCTCTTTGAACCCTGGTACAGACACCCATTGTGTTTACAATCCTCAGTTTTGTGACATCCATAAAGTTAATTTGCCTTCTAGGTCTTTTGCATGGTTTCCCTAACTTGGGTGGTGGATAGACTGCTTTGAAGCCATGTTTCCAGCCTGTAGGGCACAAAACCAATTTAGTGAGTCACAACTGGCATTTAAAAAAATGAAATAGAGTAGAAAAATATCAAAGCCCATCACATGTAGCAAGGGCAAATTTTATTTCAGGAAATTCTTATTGCATGAGCACAGGACAGGGAAGTATGTGGGGGTGTATGTGCATATACTGGGTCTTGATGTAAATTGTTTTTATGATTGTGGTTCATGGTCTAAATAGTCTAAACACTGCTCTAAAGGGAAGATGTTTTTTCAGTCAACTTAGGTTGTTTACACTGTAAGGCTGCAACCTTACTTAATTATGTATAACAATCTGTTTATCAGTTCATAGATGTAGTTCCTATAAAATTAATTCAATAACTAAAGAAAAGCCAATAAAATCAGCATCATTTGGTGGGGGGAAAAGTTGACTGAACCTCAGTTGCTGCGGTCAGTATACGTTCAGCACAGATTTGACACCCTGGCTCCTTGAGTTCTGCACACCCACCCTGCTGTGTCTAGTGTCCAGTGACGTCCTCCGAGGCTTCTGAAGAGCCATCATCCATCACTTTGCACAAATGTACCATGAATTAAATGTGCAGAATTAAGTTGTCTTAAGCCCATGTAGTTAGAGTGGTGCCACTTGGTACCAATACAGTGGTACACAACTCACAGAGGCCCAGAAATGTGCAAACTGGTTAAGCAGCAGTTACTCAGTCATCTGTAGTTACATGTTCTTTTTTGGCTGCCTCACGAGTCAGTGCGTGATCCTAGCCCTGACTAGGGGTCAGACTCATGCCCTCTGCAGTGGAAGTGCAAAATCTTAACCACTGGACCACCAGGGACTTCCCAGTATGTGTTCATTTTTAAAAGATGATCATCGCAGTGAAAACACAAGAATGAAACATTCTGCTAGAAAGAGCATGAGCCTCCGAGGGGAACCCTGCCAACCCGGTCGGGAGACCCACCTCTAGCAGGAGACCCTGGCTGGCCTCACAGCAGCACACTGCTCAGGACAGACTGGATCTCAGCACTTAGGCAGAGGCATGTTCAGCTTAGCCCCCAGACTAGACTATTATTCTGCATGTAGTTCTTTCCCTTCTTGTTCATTAGAATACTGTGACCGTTTCGGTCAAATGCCCTGTTGATTCACAGGGAGCTTTTGTATACTATTCTCTCAGTGTAGCCATCCAAAACCCCATTAAAAAGAAACAGGTTTGTTCAGCATGACTTGGTTTTAGCAACCCCATGCTTATTCCTTGAGATCACTGCCTTCCTTACCTTAGTAACTGTAGTGCTGTTCAGTCGTTTGTTCTAGGGTTTTGCTGAGGATCAGTGTCTGTGATATTTCAGGATCCACCTGTACGATCTGCCCGGAGCTGCCCTCTGGCTCCTCACACAGTTTGCTGCAAAGTCTCTGCCTACTGTGGAGTGCAGCTCATGTGGCCTCGGGGCCTGGAAACCGTTTAGGGCATTGACGAGCCTGCTTACTAACCTGTCCTGGGCTGCAGTTCCTGCTTTACCTACCTTTTCTTTACCTTTTCTCATTTAAGAATCATTCTCCCAAAGAGAAACCAGAGACCAGCCAAACTGTGAGTGGTTCCAAGCGCTCAGTGCCTGAGCCGTTCTGCCTCTTCCCGTCTCTGAGTGATACCCTTCTTGTTTCTGTACTTCCTGAAACCTGCTTTCCAAAGGTCTGAGGTGTACCCAAGTCTGACTCTCTGCACGGTGCTCTTTTTCTTGTGATCTGTAAACTATAAGAGGGCTTAGAGTCGCAAGCTCCCCTGATTTCCGTTTTACTTGTCTTCTGTTTCTCCTAGATCAGACCTAAGTTCAGAGTAGAGAGTCCTTCATTACTCCCTCAGCGTTCTTTATTTTCCTTTATTTAAAACGAAAGTATAGTAGAGTATATTCATTGTGGGGAAAATGAGAAAATACAGAAAAATGGGAAAAATTCTTTAAATGAAGCAAAAATCTACCACCAGGAGAT
The DNA here is from genome assembly GCF_023091745.1 of Budorcas taxicolor. Classification (NCBI taxonomy): domain Eukaryota; kingdom Metazoa; phylum Chordata; class Mammalia; order Artiodactyla; family Bovidae; genus Budorcas; species Budorcas taxicolor. Next base: position 38,242,497 of record NC_068928.1, on the reverse strand, counting down.
AATGGCTTTTAACATTTTAGCCTTTTTTTTTTTAAATAGATTTTTTCCCTGCTATATTCATATATAGAATTATATACTCATTTAAGAAAAAGTAGGATTTATGATATCTTCATTCTCATTACATTCAGTTATTAACTCTCCTAGTCTTGGTGATACTATGGGGCCATGCCTATCATGCTATGTAAAACTAAATTTATTTAAAGTAATTATTCATATGCGCGTGCGCACGCTCTCTCTCTCTCTCTCTCTCTCTCTATATATATATATATATATATAGCTCGATACCTAGGCCATTGTGTTCACGTGGTAAAGGCTGAGCATAAAGCAATCTAGACTTTTTACATGGAGTGGGTGTGTCCTTCTTGTCAGAGATCCCAGCTCAGCGATGCTTCTCTCCCAGACTGGCTTGGCATCTGGTTACAGCAGGAGTGAGCAGAAGCCCTTGTCAGAGCTACAGGAATAGCTGGGGGGACGCCCCTGCCCACCGTATAGGGGCCCCAGTCTAGCTGGGGAGAGGCAGCAGTGCTTGGAAGAGAGGGCTCCATTAGGTGGCACCGCTTAGTTACTGAAGCCCATGTTTTTATAGTCTTGGTATCTTTACATTATTCTAGACTTTTTGATGGTTGGAAGACAGCCCAGTGGAGCCAGGACCAGCTGTCCTCACAGCCTGGATGGCTAAGTCTGAGAAAGAGAGAAGGTCTTTGTAGGGTTGCTAACGTTGAGTAGGGTAGTGTGGGGAAAGGTCATCAACCTCTCGTGGGGAAGCAACGGCAAATAGAGGCAAAAAGAAAATCTGAGGCCAGGGGACTTGGGTTCTTTTCAAGCCCCATGAGTATTATTCCATCTCTTTTCTTCCAACAGAACCACAGACCAGCATGGCTGCCACTGCCGCTGTCAGTCCCAGTGACTACCTGCAGCCTGCCGCCTCTACCACCCAGGCGAGTGGGCAGTGGGCTCTGGGGGTTGGGGGCTGCATTAGCCTGGAAGGGCTTGCTGAAGCTGACATGAAACCACAACTGAAGCTCTGTGCTGGCTCACTATAACTGCCCAAGGCTGTGAGACCAGGGAGGGTTCAGTTTTTCACTTTTTCTGACCTAACAAACCAAGGTAGCTCATCTAAGGTGCAACAGTTGAGTCAGGAGGAAAAGCAGGATGCAACTCAAGGTCCTTCCACCAGACCCGCTGACCATACAAGGAAAACAGAGACTGTCCCTGCGCCCCAGAGGCTCTTTCCTTGTCCATCGAAAATGTCATGTCCCAAGCACTGGAAAACACTTTTCCAAAGGGTTTATTCCTCCTGTCCCCTCCACTTGTCTTTCTCTCCTTCCCTTCCTCTGTGCTTCCTCACTTGATGAGTCAAGGATCCTTTATCGCTGGGGTGGGGTGGGCGCTAATAGAGCTCTGTCTACAAGCTGAGGGTGATTCTAGATCCCCATTAGATACCATTAGGCCCAGGGAGTAAGAGGTCAGCTCATGTTGCTAGTTAACCCTGTCAAGGGATGCTTCTGGGGAGTTCCTTCCTGAGAAGGGCACTTTCCACCTTTTCTCTGTTAATTCCTCAGTGGAGAAACCACTGGGGATGGGGAGACTGGGACAACTGCAGGGAAAGGATGCTGGCACCCCACTCGTCAGGTGGAGAGGAGCCTGCCAGGAGGAAAGGATCCTAAAGGGTGGGGCGGCTGGGCAGCAGGCCTCATGCCTCACTCTTGGTCTCCTCCTGGTGTTTTGCAGGACTCCCAGCCATCTCCCTTGGCGCTGCTTGCCGCGACATGTAGCAAAATCGGCCCTCCAGCTGTTGAAGCTGCGGTGACGCCTCCTGCTCCCCCTCAGCCCACTCCACGGAAACTTGTCCCTATCAAACCCGCCCCTCTCCCTCTCAGCCCCAGCAAGAATAGCTTTGGAATCTTGTCCTCCAAGGGAAACATACTTCAGATTCAGGGGTCACAGCTGAGCACGTCCTACCCTGGGGGGCAGCTGGTGTTCGCCATCCAGAACCCCACCGTGGTCAACAAAGGGACCCGATCGAACACCAGTATCCAGTACCAGGCAGTCCCTCAGATCCAGGCCAGCAGTCCTCAGACCATCCAGGTGCAGCCCAGTCTCACCAACCAGATCCAGATCATCCCTGGCACCAACCAAGCCATCATCACCCCGTCCCCGTCCAGTCACAAGCCCGTCCCCATCAAGCCAGCCCCTGTCCAGAAGTCGAGTACGACCACCACTCCGGCACAGAGCGGGGCCAATGTGGTGAAGCTGACAGGTGGCGGCGGCAATGTGACCCTTACTCTGCCTGTCAACAACCTCGTGAACACCAGCGACCCTGGGGCCACCACTCAGCTCCTCACGGAGAGCCCCCCTGCCCCGCTGTCTAAGACTAACAAGAAAGCCAGGAAGAAGAGTCTTCCTGCCGCCCAGCCCCCTGTGGCCGTGGCCGAGCAGGTGGAGACGGTGCTGATCGAGACCACCGCGGACAACATCATCCAAGCAGGAAACAACCTGCTCATTGTTCAGAGCCCCGGCGGGGGCCAGCCAGCCGTGGTCCAGCAGGTCCAGGTGGTGCCCCCCAAGGCTGAGCAGCAGCAGGTGGTGCAGATTCCACAGCAGGCCCTGCGGGTGGTGCAGGCCGCGTCCGCCACACTCCCCACCGTCCCCCAGAAGCCCTCCCAGAACTTCCAGATCCAGGCTGCTGAGCCGTCACCTACTCAGGTACCACGCTGACCTTTCCGCAGAGCTTCCCTCTCCTCCTCAGCTCTAAACGTCTGATGCTCCGTTCCACTTGGCTCGCTTTTCTAGGTGATGCTGATGCATCTTCCCATCTGACCTCAGCGTTGGGAGTCAGGATCGTTTGGGATGGGTAGTGAGGGCCCATTTCTGCCAGATCGTAGGGCCACATACTGCTTATCTTTAGAAATCAGGTACAACATCCATATATACCTATATTTTGAAAACTTCCTTTGGGGGGTCTTTTGGTAGAGGGATGAGTAGGTGGCAGATATGTAAAGTTCAGGGACTTCCCCGGCAGTCTAGTGGTTAGGACTCTGCTTTCATTGCAGGGGGACACAGGTTTAATGCCTGTAGAGGAACTAAGATCCCACGTGCCGCAAAAATTTTATTTTTTTTATTCTAGAACTACATACTCAGAATGATAGTAAGAGTGAAAAAATTCTAGTCAGAACCATAGAATTTGATATAAAGTAAGAAAACCAATGAGAAAAATGCTAATCATTGTTAATGACAAAAGTTCAGAAGAGGCACCCCTCCCTAGCTTTATAGCAGGAACATTTAGGATAGATCTATCTGTAATGCTGACCTAAACAGGAACTTACTTTTGGCATTTGTTAGGGGGCTGTAATATTCAAATTTATATGGCTCTGCAGGGCAGCATTTATACTTTGTGTAAATTTAGTAAAAGCCAGAGATTAGGCCCATGTTGCAGATGGAGAACCTGAAACTCAGAGAAATTATTAATATCCAGATCTAATAGAGCACGAATAACTGGATTCAACATAAACAGCCAGGATTCAACTCAGATTTCAGACCCACACTTTTTTTCCTTATTCCACCTTGGCTCACTGTGTTATGTATGGCAGGGGCTACACTTAAAATTGTACAAAGATTTCTTTTTGAACATAAAAACCAGCTCCTGCCATGGAGGAATTTATAATCCAGCTGTCTGTAGAGAGGACCAGGGCATCAGGGAGAGTGACGACAGTTGTGCGGGTGGAGAAGCACCCTGGGGAGGAAATCTGAGGCCTGCCCCCAAGTGCCTCCTCCCTTCTGGTATATTGCACACTGCCCAGTGGCTTTCTATGAATCAGTGTAATTTGTTGTAGCACGTGTGAGCCTCCCTTATCAGACCTACCTTGATGGTGAAGAACTGAGGCAAGACTGCTCAGGTGCTGAAGCCTCCAGGCACCTCCTTCTCTTCCCTAAGGTCCCGGGTCTTGAGACTGATGGAGGCAGGGCTTAAAATCGGGGTCCTCCTAAGGAAGTAAGAATACATGTGCAGAAAGATTTAGCGCTACAACATTATTTTTTAATGATAGTATATTTCCTGAGGTGCTGTCTGTCATCCAGCTAAAACCCAGCTATTAATTGGATCTTCTAGGCGAATTTCAATCTTGTCACTAAATAAATTCCTAAAAGTGGGTCAAAGGATATGCATGTTTTTAAAAATGTACTATACTCTCTATGAGAGAGATTCGCAGTCCTCAGTCCTGAGGTCACATCTGGCCAATTTGTGTGGTTATTCACCATAAGACAGAGACCTCAAGACCTGCGTAGCCTAAAATATGTATGTATTATCTTCCCTTTAGAGAAAAAGTGTGTTGGACTCTGCTCTGTATTGTGAGAAAGAAAATGTTCTAGTAACAGAAATTTTGGATATGCAGAAAATAGCAATGATTTGCAAAAGGGGCAGGCACATACCAGAAAATTGAGGATGAGATGTGTACTTAATAATGGATAACATGAGGTTTGTTTGCTTTTAACTGAGAAATATGGTCCTAAATAATCCAAGGATCAAAAATAATCCCAATCAAAAAAAATAATAACTCCAGTCAAAATCATAGCAGACTTTTTTTTTAACAAATCATTTGAGTATAAGTTGCCATCTTGCCCCTGTTACTCCCCAGTGTTTTATAGAAAGTGTGTAATTCTTAAACACAAGAAGGACATTCTACATAACAACAGCACAACCATCAAGCATAGAAAGCTAGCAAGGATGCACACTTTTAATTCAGAGACTCCGTTCAGGTCTCACCACTTGCCCCAGTGATTCCTTTGTGGCAAAAGGATCTCCTAAAGGCTGTTTTCACTTGTTCGAAGAACATTCACAGTGCATCTTTTGTGAGATCATCATTTAGCTGCCTTCTAATTCTTCAGTTCAGAGATTTGGCATTATATTTTTCTATGCTAAGTAAACTGTTTTGTTTCAAATCAGCAGATAACATCTGTCAGCTTAGTACAGGGACGCCATCAGCCCTGTTTGTTGGGCATCAGCAGGGGGTAAATGTAGGTCTGGGCTAGTTGGAGAAGACTTGGGTGGACCAAGAGGTCCCCGTTTCTTCCTTGGGGCAGGGAGATGGCGTTGCATTGAAACGTGGCAGGTGCCAGGACTCTCAGGGGGCACTGACTTTTTCTCTTTGGTGCCTCCCAGGTCTACATCCGTACGCCTTCTGGTGAGGTACAGACGGTCCTCGTCCAGGACAGCCCCCCAGCAACAGCTGCGACTGCCTCCACCACCACTTGTAGTAGCCCTGCGTCCCGTGCTGCCCATCTGAGTGGGACCAGCAAAAAGCACTCGGCTGCAATTCTCCGAAAAGAACGACCCCTGCCAAAGATTGCTCCTGCTGGGAGCATCATCAGCCTGAACGCAGCACAGCTGGCAGCAGCGGCCCAGGCCATGCAGACCATCAACATCAACGGTGTCCAGGTCCAGGGCGTGCCCGTCACCATCACCAACACTGGCGGTGAGGGAAGTCCCCTGGGCTGGGGTGTGGGCAGCATGCCTTTGCATCCCACACATAGGCCTGACATTTGCCTGGTCCCTGCCATCTTAAAAGCATGTTCCTTCGTCCTTACATCAGCTTTGTGAGATAGTTTAAGACACATGTTGGCCTTCCGGCAGCTAAAGACCTTGAATATGATGGAGAGCATAAGATACACTCAGGAAAACTTTCCAGCTAACATATGCATACAAAATAGTTTGGTGCAGACCAAAGACCTGTTCAGGGGAGGCTCTGGGTAAAGGTACTTGAAGGAAGGCTTTTTGGAGAAAACCTTGACTTAAGGTTGACAGAAGAGAAGGGAGCCTTTGGCAGCAAGACTGGCTTGTATGGCACTCAGTTCAGTGGCAATATTTAGTAATATCTTCAGTATGAAAGCCACCTTGCAGATAATAAAACACTAGTTACTGAGCAAAAATGGTTCATTGCATTCTTTAGCTGGGTGAAGGGCACTATTCAGAGTAATTGAATCTGTCTGAATCTCCTCCCTTCATCCTTGGTTTAGCAGCAGGGAGGAGTTCGCCTGCAGGCACTCCCCTGCTTTGATGGCTTTGTGCAGGTGCCGGGGGACTTGATTTATTCCAGAGTGCAAAGCACTGTCTCTCCCTCTATGAACAATAATTCCTGGATGCTTTTCTGGGAGCAGAGTTGGTGTCTCACAAGGACCTGAAGCTGGAGGAGATTCTGGGAAAGCGTTTCAAGATAGGACCCAGGTGGGCAGTGTCTGGAAGTGACTTCAGCCTGTGTAGCATAGTGGTTCTGGGCATTGACTCTGAAGTTGATGACCTGGGTTCAGATCCAAGTTCTATATGTTCTGGCTGTGTGACTGTGAGCCTCAGTTTCTTAATCTGTAGAAGGGGGATGATAGTACCTATTTCATGGGCTTATGAAGCTTAAATGCGTTAAATACATTTAAGATCTCTAAAATGGTATCAGGCACACAGCAGGCTGAAAACTCTTAGCCACTATGACTGTCACCCTCACCCTGTGCAGGAGGGCAGACAGGAGTCAGGCTCCCTCCTCTGCGCCCTTCAGCTTCCTCACCCTGAACTGTGCCCCCGTCCTTCCCATAGGACAGCAGCAGCTGACTGTGCAGAATGTTTCTGGGAACAACCTGACCATCAGTGGGCTGAGCCCCACCCAGATCCAGCTGCAGATGGAACAGGCCCTGGCTGGAGAGGCCCAGCCTGGGGAAAAGCGGCGCCGCATGGCCTGCACGTGTCCCAACTGCAAGGATGGGGACAAGAGGTAATTTGAGGCAACTGGCCAGGTGGCCAGCCCAGCGTGTGCCCTGTTCCTCAAGCCCTCCCTGGAACACAAAGAGGGGACGAGGCAGCAGTTCCTGCCACCTGGCCTCCTCCCCTTCCTGTGCTCTCCGGCCTGACCCCACGTTCTCTCTCCATCCTGTTCTGCCCCATCTCTACCTCCCGCTCTCTCTGCTTGTTCCTCTACCCCACCTTCGACCCAATTCCCAGGTCTGGCGAGCAGGGCAAGAAGAAGCACGTATGCCACATCCCCGACTGCGGCAAGACTTTCCGTAAGACGTCCCTGCTGCGGGCTCACGTGCGCCTGCACACCGGCGAGCGGCCCTTCGTCTGCAACTGGTTCTTCTGTGGCAAGAGGTTCACACGGAGCGACGAGCTCCAGCGGCATGCCCGCACCCACACAGGTCTGCCTCCCTCCCCTGCAGCGCCCTCCAGCCCACCCCCATGTCAGCTCCCCACCAGCGACGTGGAGATTCCTGGCCTGGCCACGGTACTGCCACACTGAGTGCAGGGTACAGACTCTCTTCTCTGGTGCAGGACTCCCCGGGAGGTTCTCACAGCCGTTCCTTTTTCATAGTGTTTCCCACAGTGAGGTCACCTGCGCTGCATGGCCTCGATGACTTCTGCCGCAGCTGCATAGTTATTTAACAAGCACTGTGCCAGGCTTGTTGTTCGGTCTCTAAGTCACGTCTGACTCTTTGCAACCCTATGGACTGCAGCACGCCAGGCTCCTCTGTCCTCCACTCTCTCCAGTTTGCTCAGATTCATGTCCATTGAGTCAGTGCTGCTATCTAGCCATCCCATCTTCTGTTGCCCTCTTCTCCTTTTGCCTTGTATCTTTCCTAACATCAGGGTCTTTTCCAGTGAGTTGGCACTTTGCATCAGGTGGCCAGAGTATTGGAGTTTCAGCTTGAGTATCAGTCCTTCCAGTACTCTGGGCTGATTTCCTTTAGGACTGACAGATTTGATCTTGTATGCCACGGAGATCTTAAGAGTCTTCTCCAGCACCACAGTTTGAAGCATCAATTTTTCGGCACTCAGCCTTCTTTATAGTCCAACTCTCACATCCGTACATGACTACTGGAAAAACAGTAGCTTTGAATAGATGGACGTTTGTTGGCAAAGTGATGTCGGTGCTTTTTAACATGCTGTCTAGATTTCTTTCCAGGGAGCAAGTGTCTTGATTTCATGGCTGCAGTCACCATTTGCAGTGACTTTAGAGCTCAAGAAAATAAAATCTGTCATTGCTTCCACTTTTTCCCCTTCTATTTGCCAAGAAGTGATGGGACCGGATGCCATGATCTTAGTTTTTTTTTGAATGTTAAGTTTTAAGCCAGCTTTTTCACTCTCCTCTTTCACCCTCATCAAGAGGCTCTTTAGTTTCTCTTCACTTTCTGCCATTAGAGTGGTATCAACTGCATATCTGACGTTGGTATTTCTCCTAGCAGTCTTGATTCCAGCTTGTGATTCATTCAGCCCAGTATTTCTTGTGATGTACTTTGCATATAAGTTAAATAACTAGGGTGACAATATACAGCTTTTGAACCCAGTCAGTTGTTCCTGTCCAATTCTAATTGTTGCTTCTTGACCTGCGTATAGGTTTCTCAGGAGACAGGTGAGATGGTCTGGTATTATCTTTTTAAGAATTTTCCAATTTGTTGTGATCCACACAGTCAAAGGAGTAGTAGTCAATGAAGCAGAAGTAGTTTGTGGTTTGTTTTTTTTTTAATTCCCTTGCTTTCTCTATGATCCAGCAAAGGTTAGCAGTTTGATCTCTGATTCCTCTGCCTTTTCTAAACCCAGCTTGTACATCTAGAAGTTCTTAGTTCACATATTGCTGAAGCCTAGCTTGAAGGATTTTGAGCATAACCTTGCTAGTATGTGAAATGAGCCCAAGTGTATGGTGGTTTGAACATTCTTTGACATTGCCCTTCTTTGGGATTGGAATGAAAACTGACCTTTTCCAGTCCTGTGGCCACTGCCTAGTTTTCCAAATTTACTGACATACTGACTGCAGCATTTTAACAGTATTATCTTCTAAGATTTTAAATATCTCCTCAGACCTGGAATTCCATCATTTTCACTAGCTTTGTTTGTAGTAATGCTTCCTGAGGACCACTTGATTTCAAACTCCAGGATGTCTGGCTGTAGGTGAAAGATCAAACCATCATGGTTATCAGGGTCACTAAGATCTTTTTTGTATAGGTCTTCTGTGTATTCTTGCCACCTCTTCTTAATCTTGTCTGCTTCTGTTAGATCCTTACTGTTTCTGTCCTTTATCGTGCTCATCTTTGCATGAAATGTTCCCTTGATATCTCCAATTTTCTTAAAAAGATCTCTAGTCTTTCCCATTGTTTTCTTCTACTTCTTTGCATTGTTCCTTTAAGAAGAGCTTCTTATCTCTCCTTGCTATTCTCTGCAACTCTGCATTAAGTTGGGTTTATCTTTCCCTTTCTCCCTTGCCTTTTGCTTCTCTTCTTTCCTCAGCTATTTGTAAAGCCTCCTCAGACAAGCATTTTGCCTTCTTACATTTCTTTTTCTTGGGGATGGTTTTGGTCACCACCTCCTGTACAGTGTTACAAACCTCTGTCCACAGTCCTTCAAGCACTCTGTCTACCAGATCTAATCCCTTGAATCTGTTCATCACCTCTGCTGTATAATCACAAGGGATTTGATTTAGGTCATACTTGAATGGCCTAGTGGTTTTCCCTACGTTCTTCAATTTAAACCTGAATTTTGCAATAAGGAGCTCATGATCTGAGCCACAGGCAGCTCCAGGTCGTGTTTTTACTGACTGTATAGAGCTTTTCTATGTTTGTCTACAGAGAATATATAATCAATCTGATTTTGGTGTTGACCATCTGGTGATGTCCATGTATAGAGCTTAGGTTGTTAGAAAAGAGTCTTTTCCTATGACCAGTGTGTTCTCTTGACAAAACTGTTAGCCTTTGCCCTGCTTAATTTTGTACTTGAAGGCCAAACTTGCCTGTAATCTGGGTCTCTCTTGACTTCCTACTTTTATATTCCACCCCTATACTGAAAAGGGGATCTTTTTTTGGTGTTAGTTCTAGAAGGTGTTGTAGGTCTTTATAGAACCGGTCAGCTTCAGCTTCCCCAGCATCAGTGATGGGGCATAGACTTGGATTACTGTGATGTTGAATGGTTTACCTTGGAAACAAGCCGAGATCATTCTGTTGTTTTTGAGGTTGCACCCAAGTACTGCATTTTGGGCTCTTTTGTAGACTTTGAGGGCTACTCTTATTTCTTCTAAGGAATTGGTTATCTGAATTAAATTCGCTCATTTGCATCCATTTTAGTTCACTGATTCCTAAGATGTCAGTGTTCAGTCTTGCAATCTCCTAGACATTTTCTCATTAACTAATTTAATTTCCATACGACTCTATGGAAACAGTACTATGATTATGCCCATTTTCTGAGGCATGGAGCAGGGGCAGGGTCACATAGCCAGTGGTTGGTGGAGCTGGTTCAACCCAGGCCCTCTGGCTCCCAGCTTTCGTACTGTTATTTAACAAATGATTTTCCTTAAATCATTTTACTATTTTTACTCTTTTATGTCCAGTGAAGGATTAACTTCTCACATCACAGACCTGAGACCATAGCTAAGTGTTTTAATATACTCACAAATGAATATAAAACTATAAAGTAGAAAAATGTTCATCCATCTACCACCTAAGATTGTCCTGGGTGCCTCCAGTGGTCCACAGCACATGCTTTGAGAACTGCTATTCTGGCAGATGCTCCCAGTGAGCAGACACGTGGCCTGGGCCTTGGATGCGAGGCCAGTAGCGGGGGCAGGTCTCAGACACCCTCTGTAGCCTCAGAGTAAATACTCAGAACAGTAGCTAACCCAGCCCGGGTGGGTGGGTGTGATTCGAGCTGTTAGTGCTCAGGCTGGCAGGCCAGAGGGGAGAGGGCTTTTCCTGTGAGGGGGAGGACTTTGAGCCGGGGTTAGGCAGAGGGATACGTATCTGTGAGTGACAGGCATCTCCTCTTCCCAGGGGACAAACGCTTCGAGTGTGCCCAGTGTCAGAAGCGCTTCATGAGGAGTGACCACCTCACCAAGCATTACAAGACCCACCTGGTCACGAAGAACTTGTAAGCCCAGCTGAGGCAGGAGGCCCCACAGATGCAGACCTGCCCGTGTCCTGCCTGGGCCTCTGGCCGAAAGGAGGTCCACGCTGTCACGGGCCCGCCTCAACCCCCGTTCCTGTTGTGCGACTGTCCCCACAGGAAGGGGCTCTGCTGCCCCCATATGCACCTCCTTCTGAAGCCCCTTGGCTCCGCCCTGGCCCTCCCCTCTCACCACAAGCTCCTGGCCTGCCCAAACCATGGACACTGGCCATGCCCAATGAGACGTTCTAAATCAGGACGAGTGGGAACCCTTATTTCCAAAGGAAAAACATGAATTTCACTCCGTCGAGGAGCAAAGTGAGCCCCCTCCCCCCAACACTGCCGGAGTCGCATCGTGCCATGCCCCTCTCCCTCTCCTGCACCGCCCTGGCCCCCTCGGCCACTGCGGACGCCTGGACGCCCGGGGCCCTGCACCCAGGGCTCCACTGGCAGCCAGTCCGCCTCCACTCCACACGCCCCACCCGACCCCGACTCTCCTCCAGCACATTCCAACTTTCTATTTAAAAAGTAAAGCTACCCACCCACTCCCTGATTCCCCTCTTTTTCTATGGAGAACGTTGCCTTATACTCTACTTCCGATGATGAACACTGTGTATTGTGTGTGCTTTAAAGAAGTTTATTTAATTGCTCCCTTCTTCCTGTCCTTGTTACTCACCTCCCCCATGCCTGCTTTTAGTTTAGGGTTTTTGGGGGGCAATGATGAGCATATGAATTTTTTTTCTCACTTTAGCAATTCTCTTTTCTAAATGACACAGCATTTCAACTCAAATCTGGATTCAGATAAAACACCTTCCCATCCTGAACCTCTTCCCTCTCCCCATCATCTCACCCACCCTGACCAGCCCAAGCCCTACTTGTGTACAGTGTATATTGTATAATAGACAATTGTGTCTACTACATGTTTAAAAACATATTGCTTGTTATTTTTGAGGCTTTTAAATTAAAACAAAAATCCAACTTTATTTTTAGTTGTAACTGCTTGAGGTATGTTTTATGAATTAAGTGACAGATTTGTTATCCTTTATTAACGATGTACTTTGTTGGTCAGCACTGGGCTGACAAAAATTTTTTCTTGCTAATAAATTTAGTTGCCTGAGGCAAAATCTGCAACTTGGCAATGCAGCTTCCTTTGTCTGTTCCCTGGTAGCAGGGAATCCTGAGAAGGGAGCCCTGGTCTCTTCAGAGCAATCCACACTGGGACCAGGGTGGGTCCTTGCCCTTCTGACCTTGGCAAATCAGGGATGCAGCCCAGAAAGGGCCTCAGCCACATGGACCTGGCATTGGCACAAGCCCCCAGAGCACCTGGTGGGACTGCAGAGGGCTGAGCTTGGTGCAGGAGTTTCTGCTTTGTTTTGCCTGGTTTTGCCCAGATCGAAGCAGGCAGACTCTGTCCACAGACTCAAGTCAATAGCAATGCCTTCCTTACCAGCTAGTGAATCCCTCCACTCAACTCTCCAACCCCTGGAGGAGAGCTTTGGCCTCCAAGCCCGTTAATAAGAAGCTTGAGAGAGAAACCCAAAAGGACCTCACCTCAGTCACTTGCAGAAGGCTAAAGAATCTGGAGAAAAGAATTCCCCAGGGCCCCTTCCCAGGGTGGGGGGCCAAGCCAGAACCCAGCTCAAGAGAGAACCCTGGCCATAGATTCTGTTTTTCTTCTATCCCCTCACCCCAGCACCCCAGGGAGGGCAGCAGGCTAATTTTGGTTTCAGCAAGTGCTGCAGATCTGAATTTTTGGAGGGGTGGGGATGGGGCAAGGCTATGAGGAGATCCGGGCTCGTGATGGTAGGCAGGCTGAGATTGGAGCCAGTTCAGTACCTGTGTTTAAACCTAGGAAGGGCCTGAAGAGCATCTGGGCTGAAGGAGAAGAGATAAGTTGTTCTCAAGCATATAGAGAACGGTATGTGCTTTTCTTATATCAGCAATTCCTCTTCACCAGCCTCAGAAGGATCCGGCCATGGTGGCTGTTCTGTGCAGGAGTGGCAGGGCGCGCGTGGAGCTCTCCATCCCCTTGCTCGGTTTCCTCTGTCACCAGCAGCCTGCATTTTTGCAAGCAAACATCTTGTCTTTAGAGCCTGAACACCCTCACATCAGCTGAAGAAATAAAAGGATGGATCAGAGGTTTGTCTGCCCTGATCACTTCTTTATTAAGGTAGGGAGGCCCGTCCAAGAAGCATACTTAAGCCCTTTTGAGTGATACCAGACCCACCACTGACTTCCCTGACATGAAGCCTCCTACCTAGCCCAGCAGCCTCACATATCATCGCTGCACTGGCAAGAGGCAGAAGACATGAGGTATATTTATCCACTCTGAAGTGTGGAATGTGGGACTAGAAAACTGTCTTACTGTGTTCTGGATTGGGACTGGCGGAAGAAGGGGAATGTTAACAACTGATCTCTTTCTGCCACACGTTCCCCACTGGCTTTGCTCTCAGGCACAAACAACTATCCTTTCCTGGGAACTGTGGTTTATGCTTCAAGGGCAGGAGCCGACCTGATTCCTCGGCATCCTTTGGAAATGAGGTGCCAGCCCCTAACGGGCAGAACAGCATGCTGTCACTCAGGGTTTCCCTTCTCCAGTGAGACACATACCTGATGATCTCTGCCTCCTATGGGATGCCTGAGTTAGAAGGGGAGCAGGAAGATGTATTCTGCCTGGCATGGCTAATGGCCTGAGGGAAGAACAGAGAGACCCAGTGGCTAATTAGCCCTCATCTGCTTTAATCTATCCCTTACTGAGACTTCAGAGTTGCAGGGGTGGGGACTGTTAGAGTGATGCAGCCCAAGCTCACTCTAGGCCAGAGGCCTCCCCAGGACACCTGATTGGCCCTGGTTGAAAATGACACCCCCATCAGCCTGGGAGGATGGAATAAAGAACAGGGGTGTGGGTGAAAAGAAAGCAAAGAATGGAGGGAGAAGCAGAGAATCAGGGCTTGGAGAGGAGCATCAGATACCTGCTCACTGGGATCCTGGGCAAGAGGAAATAAATGACCACAGGTCAGGTCAAGACAATTGACCAGCAGTCCTTAAATAAAACTAAGCAGCCACCAGGTCATATCCTTTGGGCCTGCTGAGACCCCATCAGGCCTCCTCCCGCTCCTGTGGCTCTCACTCAGCGCTGGGGCTAAGATAGTCACCCCAGAGCTCACTCAACCTTGGAAACCTTAACACCCCTCCAGTCCCACCAGGTGCCCAAAACCCCAAGCTCCACTCACCAGGTTCAGAGAAGCTTAAGAAAAGCAGATAATGCATAAATATTACACATTAGCATTTCCTGGCTGGGATTGTGAGAAGGAGCTAGGGACATTAAGGAATCCTTCCCATGAAGGAGCTTCTCGTGGGGTACACATATGAAAACGAAGGGACATATATGGGGAGCAACCCGTGAGCCCGTGCAAAGGATCACATGAGGGGTTAACCGCATAACTGCAAGCGGGACACTTAGGTAAGGGTCAGCCTCCTTGCACCCAGCTCTGGGTCCCCTGGTAACCATACTCAGGGTTCAGGCATCTGCTGACAGAGCACCAAGTATCCATCTGTGCATTCTGAGGCTCCAGGCTGAGTTCACCCAAGGCCGGGCCAGAGGATTCCTGAGATTTGGGCCCCCAGCACACCTGGGGTTGGTTCCAGCCTGCTGTTGGTTCCCTGGAAAGCTGGGGGCTGTACTGCACAAGCATCATTAACTCCCCCAGGTTCCCCTCCCTCCCCAGACATTCTCATCCTTCCCTGTGGCTTCAAGTGCCACCTCGGAGGCTCATGACACCTCAACCATCCCATCAGTCTAGACCTCTCCCCCAGCTTCAGACCACACATAGTTGTCCCATAAACCCTCACACTCAACAGGCCTGATGGCGACTTCATCTTTCCCTGAAACCTTTCCTCCAACACGCCCTCATGTTAAAGAACAGCACCTTCCCTGGTGGCTCAGACGGTAAGGCGTCTGTCTACAATGCGGGAGACCTGGGTTCAATCCCTGGGTTGGGAAGATCCCCTGGAGAAGGAAATGGCAACCCACTCCAGTACTCTTGCCTGGAAAATCCCAAGGATGGAGGAGCATGGTAGGCTACAGTCCATGGGGTCGTAAAGAGTTGGACACGACTGAGCAACTTCACTTTCACTCACCACCCAGCTCACCTAAAGGCATCCTGCTGAGTTAAATCATTCCTCTCCACTTCATACCCCCCAAACTCAAGCATCAGGCTCCCTACTCCCAGGTCTAGCTTAGAGAACAGCATCTCCCAATGTCTCCCTGCCACTGCCTCACCCTCCTTTGCCCATCACCTACTGGTCACCAGAGCCATGTCCCCAAACAAAAATCCAGTCATCAAGATGTAACTGAAATGTATAATTTAATCAAACAATTAGACTAAAAACAGTGATTTAAGAACATAAATGCAAAAGCATTAGGAGAAAACAGGCAAGGCATAGTCCCCAAACAAAGTCTCCAACCTTTTGCTGCATATTGAGAAACTGGGGTGTCTCTGTACAATGCAGTATTGCAATATAGCTTCTATTCATTAAAGACCTCCAAGAAAAGATTAGTAACTTTACAAAGTTGGGGGGTGGTAAGCAAAATATTTAAGAAAATCAGTAAAAAAGAAATTTAATTCTCCCAAGCAGTCAAACCCCTTGCTTGGGTTGCAGCAGCAGCAGAACCCACAGCGGGCGTCATGTCCCCCCTCTGGTTTGCACTGCAGGGCCCCTTTGTGATCTAGACACCAAATTCCACTAGGCAGAAAAGCACAATACAAGCCTACTGATTATCTTCAAGACAAAGGGGAAATATAAAAAGGCAACCAGCTGCAAATTTCCTCACCAACAGCAAAGGATGGAAGAGGCTGTCAGAATCTAGTACTTTTTCTTGCTTCCTGGCCTTAAAAAACTAGGAATTAGACACCCTAGTTCGACAGCAGCACAGGATGAAAACTGAGAAGAGATATCTAAAGCTGGCCCTTGCCACCTGTCTGATCTTTAGCAGTCACCTAGCCCCTGTCTCCTTGCCTGGCCTGTTTTCTCACCACCTTGCTCTGGCAGTATCACACTCAAGTTGTTCCGTCTTCCTGGAATGACTGTTCTTTGCCCATCTGGAGAACACTTACTCATTAAGACAAATCAAATGTCTGCTCCCTTTATGAAGCCTTTCCCGACTGCGTAACCCTTGGAGACCACATTCTCAATTTTGCTCCCCTTTACCTTGCAGATACATCTGTTAAAGTTCCTGTACCTCTTCAGTTTAGAGATCTGTCTCCCCCTATAGAGTGTAAGCCCCCTGTGGGCAGGAACTATGCACGTTTATCTTCATATTCTCAGACATAGCTCAGTGCCTGGTCTTTAACACATGTCTTCCCCACTACACTGAGCCCATGGCTTTTAAATTTTAAACAAACCATTCAAATGATCCTAATTTTGGTGCCCCAGAATCTGGGCCCAGGGTAGCATAACCCAGCAGTGCTAAGAGTGTAGCCCCATGAATAAAATCATGTGAGCTGAAGAGTACTAATCACTGCTTATCCAGGTTCAAGTGCAGGGCCTCGGGAGGGGGGAAGCAGTGGTCATATGTGGAAGGACAACCTCAACAAGAAAGGAAGTCTAGTCACCTCTCTCTCAATTGTGTTAAGAGAGAAAAATGATGGCCACACAAAAAAATTTCAACCAGTGGAGAATCCATTGATCAACATCATTAAACCTTGAGATGAATTATTTCTTTGCAGCAAATTTGTCTTCCAGATGCCATTTGGCAAGCTATGTGCACATAATAAAGAATGACAGTCATCTAATGTAGGGCTTAATGAAGCTCGGCAGTAATGCAAACACCTGGGCAGGGCAGGGAAGTTCCCCTTACCTGACACAGTCCTGGGGTGCCTGCCTAAAAGGCTCTTGCAGCTCCCCTTCTTGATGTTCAGGAAGAACTACAGAGAAGCCTTGACCCTAGGCTGCCCAGCCAAGTCAAAACTGGAATGGGCACTGGCAAGTGTCCTATTATTCAAGCCCCTAGTCCACATCCTGGAAGTGACTTTGCATGGCAACCTGCTCCCCTGTGCCTTTAATTATGGTTGTCACTGACCTGGGAACTAGACTCCAACTACCGAGAAGAGGCAAAATGTGAAAAAGGAGAAACAACAAAGAGGGAGGCGGCCCTGGAGCGATGGGGCAATCTTTCCATCTGCTGGAACACTGGGTAGTATGAGCTCCGCTGCAACCACAAAAGAGGAAACCATGAGGAAAGCGAGGAGCATGCTCTGACCTGCATTACAGAAATGAGGCTGGAGAGCGGCAATTCAGAGCTGAAACAGGAAGATGGTTCTCATCTGGGATAGTTTGATCCCAAATTTCCCTCTTCCCCTTTCCCATCTGGCCATCTGCTTTCCTAACCCATAGTCTCCTCCTGACCAAACTGCTCCTCCCAGACACCAGAGTACCTCCCCATACTGACACACTATATACACACCCCTATCCCACGAGACCCGAAGTCATATTTCAACCTCTCCCATTCTCGAGCCCAAATTTCAAACCCCCACCAGATCGCCCCTTTCTGTGTCTCCACTACACTTTGCCTCAGAGTCTGGCCCCTAATTCCATTTTCCTTTGGTCCTTTCCAGACCGCCAATCTCTACACTAGCCTTCGGGCATCTGCTAGGGGCGGGCCTCTTAAAACTGACTATCTCCACAAGCCCCCAGCGGCTCCTCCCTTGTCCCTCCCGCCTGGGCCGCTGCAGTCCCTATACCTTTAACAAACCTCCACGTGCGTGTTAACCGCGGTGACAGCATTTCCTTGTCTCTCTGCTCCCGCCCCGGGAGGCGCCGTCCATTGGCTGCCGGGTTCCTCTGTTCTTGTTTTAATTGGTCTCGCTCCTGGAAAACTCCAACCAATGGTCTCTCCGCTCCCGGCTCTCCACCGTCTCTGGCTTCCCATTGGCTCCCATTGGCTCGGAGGACTTAGGCTGTCGGCCTGGCTTGGTGACTGATAAATTCTTCCTTGCCGGGAGATTTCCCGGCTAAGACACTGGTTCCGAACGCAACGGAACCCAGCGCGGAGCCACGCCGGGTCACGTGGCCAAAGGGCCCATGACATTCTGGCTGCGGAGCCTCATCGTGACGTTTGAGCGATCCTCCGAGTGGCCCCGCTGCCTCCGCCACCTCTGCAGCCGCGGTGCTGCCATGGACCTGGGACCGATGCGCAAGACTTACCGCGGGGACCCAGAGGTGCCGCTGCCCTGCAGGGCCTCCGCAGTCATCTCCCGAGGGGAGGGGCATGGAAGGGATCCCCTGGGGTTTCTGATCCACCTCTTGGGGCTCGGG
Source organism: Budorcas taxicolor (assembly GCF_023091745.1). NCBI lineage: Eukaryota > Metazoa > Chordata > Mammalia > Artiodactyla > Bovidae > Budorcas > Budorcas taxicolor. Next base: position 38,224,277 of record NC_068928.1, on the reverse strand, counting down.
GTTACCCCTATGGGAGAAGCGGGGGTTCAAAGACAACCAATGGGGGAGGGTTTCTGGAGAAACGAGGATGAAGGTGGACTCCAGAGGCAGCTCGTTATAGGCACTCAGGGCGCTCACTTGGGGGTTGCCTGGGAGGAATCCTGCCGGTCGTTGGGCGCACTTCTAGGCCGGTTTACTTACCTCTCTGGGTCTGTTTCCTCACTTCACAAGTAATATCACTGACCTCACGGGGATGTTATGGACTTTGATATTTGTAAAATACCTCTGTTGTTCAGTCGCCAAGTTGCGTCAGACTCTGCAACCCCATGGACTGCACCGGGCCAGGCTTCCCTGTCCTTCAGTATCTCCCAAAGGTGGCTCAGGCGGTAAAGCGTCTGTCTACAATGCGGAGACCTGGGTTCCATCCCTGGGTTGGGAAGATCCCCTGGAGAAGGAAATGGCAAACCACTCCAGTACTGTTGCCTGGAAAATCCCATGGACAGAGGAGCCTGGTAGGCTAAAGTCCATGGGGTCGCAAAGAGTCAGACACGACTGAGCACACATCCACTTTCATGTCCATTGAGTCGGTGACGCTATCTAACCATCTCATCCTTTGCTGCCCTCTTCTTTTGCCCACTTTCTCCTTTCGCCTTCAGTCTTTCCAGCATCAGGATTTTTCCCAATGAGTCGACTGTTTGCATCAGGTGGCCAAAGTAATAAAGCTAGTAAAGTGCCTGCTGCTGCTGCTAAGTCGCTTCAGTTGTGTCTGACTCTGTGCGACCCCGTAGACGGCAGCCCACCAAGCTCCCCCGTCCCTGGGATTCTCCAGGCAAGAACACTGGAGTGGGTTGCCATTTCCTTCTCCAGTGCATGAAAGTGAAAATTGAAAGTGAAGTCGCTCAGTCATGCCTGACTCTTAGCGACCCCATGGACTGTAGCCTACCAGACTCCTCCGCCCATGGGATTTTCCAGGCAAGAGTACTGGAGTGAGGTGCCAGTGCCTTCTCCGAGCAAAGTGCCTAGAACAGTGATAATCAGCTTGTTTAGTCACCAGTTGTCTCCAACTTTGTGACCCCATGAACTGAAGCCCACCAGGTTCCTCTGTCCATGGAATTTCCCAGGCAAAAATACTAAAGTGGGTTGCCATTTCCTTGTCCAGGGTATCTTCCCAACCCAGGGATTAGAACACGTGTCTCCTGGATTGGCAGGCGGATTCTTTACCACTGAGCCACTTGGAAAGCTTATGTTTGTTGTTGTTAAATGTAACTAGTTAATTTATTTTGTCTATTTTTTGGTTGTTCTGGGTCTTCCTTGAGCAAAGGCTTCTCTCACTGGGGAGCATGGGGCTCTAGGTGTGCGGTCTTCCCATAGCTGCAGCCCATGGGCTCAGTGGCTGCCCTCCGGCATGTGGGATCTTCCCAGACTAGGGATCAAACCCCAGCGCCCTCCATTGGCAGGTGGATTTTAAACCACTGGACCCCAGGAAAGTCCATAAATGTTTGATAAATAAATAACACTTTAAGGAGGAGGAATAACTTACCCAGGAGTGCAGGAGAAAGCTCCTGGATCTTACTTCCTTTTCTCTCCTCAGATGAGAAACCAAGAGAACTATTTTGGAATTAGGGCCCAGAACTGGTTACCAAATCTAGTTGCATGTAACATTTCCAGAAATGCTTGTTAAACATGAAGTTTTTCACTAAATCTCAGGCTTGTTGGGGGAACCACTGACCCAAACTGCCCACCCAGGCCAGGCCCCAAAGTAACCACTTGCATGAGTTATCTTAAACCAGAGGTCCCAGGAAGGAACCTGGAACTAACAAGCTAACACCAACTAGAAGAATTTGAGAAAGGTCAAAAGGAGAGAGGAGACAGTCTGTATGTCCTGCCTACCTCCCAGAATCCTTCTGACTGGAATCCATCTTGGCTGAGCAATGTGCATGCCACCAGGAAGGACCCTGAGTCAGAATGATTGGCCAGAGACAACCTGGAAACCAACAGCATCACCATAAAACATGAAACTGCAAGCCAAGTGGCAGATCAGTCCTCCTGTGTTCCCTTGCCCTGCTGCTTTCTACCTGGGCGCTCCGTCCCAATAAAGTCTCTTGTTTTGTCAGCAAGTGTACCCCTGACCTGCCTTTTGAGAAATCTGTATGCAGGTCAGGAAGCAACGGTTAGAACTGGACATGGGACAACAGACTGATTCCAAATAGGAAAAGGAGTACGTCAAGGCTGTATATTGTCACCCTGCTTATTTAACTTATATGCAGAGTACATCATGAGAAACGCTGGACTGGAAGAAACACAAGCTGGAATCAAGATTGCCGGGAGAAATATCAATAACCTCATATATGCAGATGATGCCACCCTTATGGCAGAAAGTGAAGAGGAACTCAAAAGCCTCTTGATGAAAGTGAAAGAAGAGAGTGAAAAAGTTGGCTTAAAGCTCAACATTCAGAAAACGAAGGTCATGGCATCTGGTCCCATCACTTCATGGGAAATAGATGGGGAAACAGTGAAAACAATGTCAGACTTTATTTTTTGGGGCTCCAAAATCACTGCAGATGGTGACTGCAGCCATGAAATTAAAAGACGCTTACTCCTTGGAAGAAAAGTTATGACCATCCTAGATAGCATATTCAAAAGCAGAGATATTACTTTGCTCACTAAGGTCTGTCTAGTCAGGGCTATGGTTTTTCCTGTGGTCATGTATGGATGTGAGAGTTGGACTTTGAAGAGGGCTGAGCGCCGAAGAGTTGATGCTTTTGTACTGTGGTGTTGGAGAAGACTTTTGAGAGTCCCTTGGACTGCAAGGAGATCCAACCAATCCATTCTGACGGAGATCAGCCCTGGGATTTCTTTGGAGGGAATGACGCTAAAGCTGAAGCTCCAGTACTTTGGCCACCTCATGCGAAGAGTTGACTTATTGGAAAAGACTCTGATGCTGGGAGGGATTGGGGGCAGGAGGAGAAGGGGACAACAGAGGATGAGATGGCTGGATGGCATCACTGACTTGATGGACATGAGTCTCAGTGACGTCCAGGAGTTGGTGATGGACAGGGAGGCCTGGCATGCTGCGGTTCATAGGGTCGCAAAGAGTCGGACACGACTGAGCGACTGAACTGAACTGAACTGTACCTCCTTGGACAATTCATTTCTGAGTGTCAGACAAGAGTCCGCTCTCAGGCCCTGGAAGGGATCCCCCTTTCTGCAATTGACCTGCTGAATGAGAATTTACTGGGTGGAGCCCAGGAGTTGTGTGTTTTTTTTTTTTAGGCTTCCCAGGTGATAGGTTTGACACCTGTGACATGAAACCCTGATTTGTCAAATTATTCACCATTTTGTACCTGTTTTCTCACCTAGAAGATGAGGCTAACAGAGCCTTCCTGGGGATGGGTTTTTGTTGTGAGGACTAAATGAGTTAACACTTGAAAAGCGCCTAGAACAGAGCCATGTACGCAGTAAGCACTCTGTGTTTGTAAAATGAAATAAAACTCTCCATTCCCAGGCATTTGAAGAGACTCATCTGACCTCCCTGGACCCTGTGAAGCAGTTTGCTGCCTGGTTCGAGGAGGCTGTTCAGTGTCCTAACATAATGGAAGCTAACGCCATGTGTCTGGCTACGTGTACAAGGTAGGCATAGCCGTGGGCCCTTCTGTAGGTGGGTTCAGATGAAGTAGGAAACTCAGGAAGCTCTCAACTTGATGGATGACAACTTTATGATTCTAGTTCTATTATTAACATGCTGTGTGGCCTCAGGCAAGTAATTTGTCCTCTCTGGGCCTCGGTGTCCTTACCTGTAAACAAAAGATTAGACTTGACTCAATTCCATTTAGTGATCAAATGTAGTGCCTCATTCATCTCTGCCCTTGATGCTTCCACCTCCCAGTACACACACCCTTGTCTCCCTCAGCTCCCAGTCTCCCCAGTTCCCATCTGGGGAGGTAGATCTCCATAAAGCCATCTCCCTCTCTTGAAATCTAGCACAGTGCTGGTTTGTATCATTCATTTGACAATCAGTCATAAATCCCTTGAGACATCGCTTGTATTAGCCTCTTATTCAACTCTTCTTCCCCCTCTGCTCTTTGCCCCAGAGATGGGAAACCGTCTGCCCGCATGGTGCTGCTGAAGGGCTTTGACAAGGATGGCTTCCGCTTCTTCACTAACTTCGAGAGTCGAAAGGGAAAAGAGCTGGTGAGGGTTCACGATAAATCCTTCCTGGGCCTGCAGGGTCCAGCCCTGGCTTCTTGGTCGCCTACTCATGCCACCCCTGCCCCCGTCCACTTGCCAGCCGCGCTCAGGCACTGTCCTGACTAAAGGCCTTTGCACTTGGCTTCTCTCTGCCGTGAATGAGGACAAGCTTTAAGCTCCTCCACCTCCCTAGCTGTTTATCTGAGTAGCTCCTGTTTCTTCAGGTCTCAGCGCCCCCGTCACCTCCTCACGGAAGCCTCTGGACTCCCAGGCTGAGCCAGCCCCTCTCACTTTGGTCACTATAATTTACAAATTTCCTTTCTGCCATTGTTTTAGTTTCTAACTGCATGTATTCGGGGGATTATGTGATTAATGTTTATGTCCTCTGCTAAACGGTAAGCTCTGTGGGGGCGGGACTGCCTCTGAGATGTCTCTGTTATACCCCCAGCACCTCTTCTGTTGTTGAGCACAGAGCTGGCACTTCGTATGTGTTCAGTTAATGAATCCAAAATGAGTAGCTCTCCCCCGAGTCCAGTGCAGTCAAATGTGCATTTCAGAGGATTTGCAAATCTGTGGGTGAGAGAAATGGCAAGCCTCACTCTGGAGTCCATCTGGCTGAGGTTTTCAATGCAGGTCTTCCATTGACTCTGTGAACCTGGGCATGTTAGTGAACCTCTCTGAGCCTATCTCCACACCTGTAAAAGCAGGCCTACCTTTGGGGGCTTAATGAGTGCTACAGTAAATGCATCTGCAGGGCCTGCTCGGTGCAGACCCTCTACCTTGCCCCTGTGCTCAGGCCTCCTCTCTCCTGTCCTGATGACTGTCTGTGGATTCTCTTCTGTTTCCAGGACTCGAATCCCTTTGCTTCCCTCGTCTTCTACTGGGAGCCCCTGCACCGTCAGGTGAGTGAGCATTCCTGGGACAGCCGGGGGTGGACTGGAGGTAGGAGGGGCCTGAGTTTATGGATGAACCTGGTGAAGGTCCCCAGGCTGCGCAAACATCCTGCCTTTCAAATGGCTCTCACTTAGCTGGGCTACCTGGAGTCAGGCTCAATGGGGCAGTGGATAAAGAGAAGAACAAAGAAGACTGGGGCCAGTGCTGGTCTGGAGGGCAGGTGGCCTTGAATGTTACCTAACCAGGGCCGTCCCTGGGCAGGTGCGTGTGGAGGGGCCCGTGAAGAAGCTGCCTGAGGAGGAGGCTGAATGCTACTTCCACTCCCGCCCCAAAAGCAGCCAGATTGGGGCTGTGGTCAGTCACCAGAGTTCCGTGATCCCGGATCGGGAGGTGAGTGGGGCTTCTCCTTAGTCCTTTGAGTGGTGGGTGCCTTGGCTCAGCCTCAGAGGCTGTCCCCAGGGGGTGCCAGGGCCCTCTCTCTCCAGCAAAGTGAAATGGATGGTCTCCCTGGGGGATGTGAATATGGGGAGCAGGGATCAGGCCTCCTGTGTCTGTCTGACTCTCCTGTTGAACTGTGCCCCCGGAGGTCACCTGTGTCCCCAGCACCTGGCACAGAGCACAGACCCTGTAAGTGGTGATTAAATGAATCACTGACTGGGTCTGGCCCTTCCTTCATTTCCTTCCCCTGGACAGTATCTGAGAAAGAAAAATAAGGAACTGGAGCAACTCTACCAGGAACAGGAGGTGCCAAAGCCAAAATACTGGTGAGTGATACAGAGGGATCACCTAGAAAGGGACACTGGGGCCCTCACGCTTCCTTGAAGCCATGCTTGGAATTACAGATATACTCTTCCCTGGCAACCCTTGTCAGATGCATGCCAGCAACTTCCTTCACGGGACCCTGGATGGCGTGGAAGGTGGTAGGGGTTGCCTGGCTGGAAAAATGCATGCACAGGGCACCAAACCGTCTACTTCTCCTTGTAGGGGTGGCTACATCCTGTACCCACAGGTGATTGAGTTCTGGCAGGGCCAAACCAACCGCCTGCACGACCGGATCGTCTTTCGACGAGGCCTACTAACTGGAGACGCCCCTCTGGGGCCCATGACCCACCGAGGCGAAGAAGACTGGCTCTATGAGAGACTTGCACCCTGACTCCCAATCTGTTGGCACTGAGTGGAGCTGGGGCCAGTGCCCCAGAGAGGGTATGGGATGTGGGGCCAGACCCTTATAAACTCAACCCATTCCCTTCCTGCCTCTTGCATTCAGGGCCCTTCAGTGTTTACCCTCGGAATTCTCCGTAGTCAGCTAGTCTAGTGGAGTTTTAACAGTGGCACAGACGATCACAAACGGAAGGTCTCGTGATTATCTTCTCGACCTTAACTATGATTTATTGGAATAGCTCCCTGTAGGGGTGGGGTCGGTGTGACAGGGGTAGGGCCCCAGCAGCCTTGTCTCTTATCACATGACAGGAGTCTGGCCAAAGCCGATTGGTCCCAGCAGAAGCACCCGAGGCAATCTAGCCAATCGGTTTTTCTATTCTTTCAAATTTGAAATCTAGAGACTCAGAGCATAGCAGCCAAGTAAACAATGCGGCCTAGAAACAGCAACTTCTGGCTGCTGCTCTTGCAATTCTCTGAACGATCCACCGATCCCTCCTTCCCACACCTGGGGTTGTCCAGTTCCTCCTTCTACCTCAGAAAACCCATTGTCTTTAAAAAAAAAAAGAGATTTATTTTTTTCTTGGCTTAAACCAGTCAGAATTGATGTGCTTCTAATGAAAAGAATCTTAACTAACTCATTTACTAATAGGATATTTTTAAACCTCTTACCCAACTGATAGCTGCCCTCCATTATCTGAAGAAGAGCAATATGGAAAAGAGACTAAATGTATTCTCTGTAGCTGTAAAGGACCCATAGGTGGAAGTTAGATGAAGTTAGATTTCATCTCAATATGGGAAGAAATTTCAAACAATTGGGGCTGCCTAAGAGGGAGTAGGTTAGTTAGTGAGTATTCCGTCCCTGTTGGACAGGAGTTTTGTAGAAGGAACTCATGCTAGTACCTGTGGGTCAGGAAGATTTTCATCAGGCCTTACTTTCCACATTTGTTTTTAAAAACTCAATGTATGTGAGGGCTTTCCAGGCGGTAGTAGTGGTAAAGAACCCACCTGCCAGTGCAGGAGGTGTAAGAGATGTGGGTTCAATCCCTGGATCTGGAAGATCCCCTGGAGGAGAGCATGGCAATCCACCCTAGTATTCTTGCCTGGAGAATGTCATGGACAGAGGAGCCTGGTGGGCTACAGTCCATAGTGTTGCAAAGAGTCAGACACGACTGAAGCGACTTAGCACAGCACATATGTATGTGAAATACATATATATATATACATTTATATGTATTTCACTTTCTAGATATAAAATTAAATAATAGAGCTTATACTTTTCTGACACACATCCCTTTACCTCCCTTCCACCCCTACTGATGATGACTCCTAGGTCACTGGTTTTCACTGGATTACCCAGGAGCTTTAAAAACCCTGCTGCTCAGTCCCACTCTCAGAGGTGATTTGACCAGTGTGAGTGCAGCCTGGACTTGGGGAAATTTCAAAGGCCCTTGGGAATTCTGTGCAGCCAAGGTTGAGAGCCCCTGTTAATAGATCCTTGCTACTTGCAGTGGGGCTTCCCTTGTGCCTCAGGTAGTAAAGAATCCGTCTGCAATTCAGGAGACCTGGGTTTGATCCTTGGGTTGGGAAGATGCTCTGAAGAAGGGAAAGGCTACCCATTCCAGTATTCTGGCCTGGAGAATCCCATGGACTATGTAGTCCATGGGGTCGAAAAGAGTCAGACACGACTGAGCGACTTTGATTCACTTGCAGTGTAGTCCACAGGCCAGCAGCTTTGGCTTCCCTTGGGAGTCTACCCCAGACCCATTGAATCCCATGCTGCTTAAAACAAGACCACTCCCACTTCCAGGTAACCAGATTAGTCTCAAGCTCTAAACCAACCACTTCTGCAGCTGGATTCTTCGGGAGCATTTGGCTAAGGCCTGTGCTGAGCTATAGACTTTGTCTTCTTCGAGCACAAGTCTGGTGACCAGGGGTAATGTGGATGAGTGGCCTCCGGGCTGCGGAGAGGAGCCAGGCTGGGCAAATGTTTGCTGTGCCTAAGCCAGGATCAGAGAACTGACTGTTTGCATACATTGGCCTTTGAGCTTGCAACTCTGCAAACTGCTTCATTCCACTGTATGGGTGTGTGCTTTGGCGTCTGTTACTAACTGCCTCCTCCAAGAGCGGCCCTCTGGGTATTGACCACCCCCCACCCCCACCGGCCTCCTTAAGTCAGGGTGCAGGAAGGGACAATGCTAGCCTTGTGGCCACTTGCAAGAGAGGGTGCTGGAGTGCCCTTCTCTATCTTGTCCTGTTATATTATGGGGTCTGTGTATATCCCCTGCTTTGAGCCTGGTCTCAGCTGTTCCTTTCCTTTCCTCTGTCTGACAGTCCCTGTGCCAAGTCTAAAATAAAAGCTCATCAGCCATCCATTTTGTAAATATTTGATCTAGCCTGCTCTCGTCCCCCACCCCCCATGTTTGAGGGGAGTTGAAGAATTTAAGCAACTCCTCCTACCTGGCTTCTCCACTTGGGGAGGTTGGGCGTCCAGCAGGGGGAGCCCAATGCCCAGGGTTGGCCCCTTCCAGGCAGCACAGGCCAGTTTTAGTCGGCCCCTCCTGCCCCACTCTTTACCCTCTTGGGTCCTGTCCCAGTGAAACTGTGGTCAATAACCGTGGCCTCTCCCGCTCCTGCTCATATTTTCATATTTGCACTCTCGCTTCCTCCTCCTCTGGCCTGGTGAGCACTTGCGGCTGCCTGGGCGCTGACTTCCTGGGCAGCCAGGTCTCCTTGGCCCTTATTACCTGCCTCCAGCCCATCCGTCCATCTCTTAACTTAGGGATATGTGTGGAGTTTTCGTGGGAGATTCTGTGGCTGTCACTTTGGGGCCGTGGAGTGGAGCGGCATGCACAGGGTTGAGGAACCCACAGACCCTCCCACCTAAGAGGGAAGATAGTGGCCTGGTGGTTGCCAGTATGAGACAGAAGCACAGGTCAGTTGCCTGGGGCCCAGCCTCTCGCCCCTCCCCACCCCTTGCCTCAGGGAACCTCAGGATGGCTGAAGAGGCAGGTCCCTATGGTTTGAGTTCTCACTCTTGAAGCTGGTTGGCTTTTCCTCACTGGTTCCAGATTCTGGGCGGCCCCCTCAGGATGCTCACCTCCCAGGACCGCAAGGCCCAGGCATGGCCCTCTCTCCCCACCTTCCCACTGCAGAAGGTGACTGTACTCCTTTCCTTGTTCTGAGCCTCAGTTTCCCTTCCCTGTTGTTGTTCATTTGCTCTCTCCTGTCTGATTTTTTGCAACCCCATGGACTGCAGCACGCCAGGCTTCCCTTCCCTGAGCAGATAAAAATCCAGTGTGAAGGGGGCTGTGTGGTGCGGCAGGCATATGCACGGTTCTGGCCTCAGTCCCAGCTCTGCCACTAGGAACCCCTGACCCAGGTCAGCTAATGCAGCTGGAAAACTAGAAAACCGTGATAATGACAGCACCTATGATGAGAGGGTTATAGGAGGAACTTCGTGGGGTACTCACCATAGAGCTGGCTGATTACAAACCCTCTGAGTATGAGCTGCTAACTGGGCAGAGCTGCAGTCGGCTGAAAGTCAGCTCCTCCATGGGAGGCTTTATGGACTGAATGATTGTGGGGACCCTAGAAAGTTCCGTGTGGTGGGGAGGGATGGGGAAGAGGCTTGGGGGAAGGCCATACACCTGAGCCCGCCTTCCCTCCCTCCAGTCCCTGGGCTCCCTTCCTCTTCTTCAGAGTTGCCTCTGGCCTGGGTGAGGCCAGCTAACAAAGGCCCCCTTGTACAGGTCTGTTTGTTTTGGTAAATGTCCTGAGTAACCTCCCTGGGGTGGCCCAGCAGCCTGTGAGGAGCTGACCTGGAAGCCACAGAATCACATTGTTGTCACCTTTGTCTCTTTCTGTTCCCACCATGAGCTCCAGAGATTTGGCCAATTTTTTTCCACTTCTCAGTTCCTGGAGCTTGAGGAGGGTCTAGACCTAACAGTGTAGGGAGTGAGGTCTCTCTTCATCCTTAAACGGAAGCATGAGCTGTGGTGGAGTTCCTTCATAAAAGAGAGGAAAGGAAACCGATATGCACTGGGCACATACATAGGACTTCTTATGGATCATGTAATACTGACCATGTACATATGCTAAGTCGCTTCCATCATGTCCGACTCTTTGCGACCCTTCGGACTGTAGCCCTCCAGGCTCCTCTGTCCCTGGGATTCTCCAGGCAAGAATCCTGGAGTGGGTCGTCATGCCCTCCTCCAGGGGATCTTCCCAACCCAGGGATCGAACCTGCATCTCCTGTGACTCCTGCATTGCAGGTGGATTCTTTACCGCTGAGCCACCAGGGAAGCCCTATCCTGGCCACTGTCTGTGAAATAGATATTAGTACAGCCCCTTTTACAGAAGAGGAAGCTGAGGCTCAGAGGAGATTTTGTTTTTGCTTTTTAATGTTCCCCAAATCACCCAGCTGCTAAAGGAGAAACCAGAATTTGAATCTGGATCCCAAACTAAACCCCTGAGATTTGGGGGTCAGTCACCAGAGGTCAATGGCACCCCACTCCAGTACTCTTGCTGGGAAAATCCCATGGATGGAGGAGCCTGGTAGGCTGCAGTCCATGGGGTCGTGAAGAGTCGGACACACCTGAGCGACTTCCCTTTCACTTTTCACTTTCATGCATTGGAGAAGGAAATGGCAACCCACTCCAGTGTTCTTGCCTGGAGAATCCCAGGGACGGGATTCTGGTGGGCTTCCGTCCATGGGGTCACAGAGAGTCAGACATGACTGAAGCGACTTAGCAGCAGCAGCAGCAGCAGCGCCAGAGGTCTGCTCCATTCTCTTGGAGCACCTGAAGGCCTTTCTGTTGCTGAGGTATAACTAGCTCCTTCCTTTGCTCTCTCCATCTCCAGATGCTAAGATGGCTTGGTGGTGAAGTTAGTGCCCCGTGCGCTATCTTTTTTCACTTGAGGACCTTTCCTGATGCTCAAAAGGAACAGTTTGAACACAAAGTAAAAAAGAGTAAAGTCATGAAAGACTTTACAGTAAATGTAAGACAAGAGCGTACACAGGTTCTCTGCTTTTGCAGCATTGTTTATTACAAAAAGAAACCTACAATTTTTTTTCTTTTAAACAAAATTCAAGGCTCCAGGACTCATCTCTGGGGCTGATCCATCTTAAATACTAGTAGGGGTAGGAGGGCTCCTGCCAGAACTTCCCACCCCTTTTCCAAGTTTGGGCCCGAGGGACAGTGTACTTTCCCTTTGAGGGTGCATGCAGAACCTGTGGGGTCCCTGGTCCGGCCTTCTGCAGCACCTCCTAGGGAGTGCCAGGGTCCCCTCCCCCTTTGCACCTGGGGGCAAAGTTCCAGGAAGTTTCCCACTTGAGTTAGGAGGTGAACTCAAGTTCACCATCTCCACCTCAGCGCCAAGAAACCACCCCCATCACGTGGCTTCTGGAAAATGCACTCAGAATGGATCCAGAAAATGATCACAGGTAGAGAAAGGAGAGGGAGCAGTAATTTAAACTCACCCTTGACCCTGTGCCCCAGCAGAGGGTGAGGTCTGTCCGGATCCCTTGCTCCATTCCTTCCACGCCCACCTCCCTGCTGGCGCTGCCAGTGCTTCCAGGAGGGCTGTCCTTCCCAAGTGGGACTTTTCAACCTTGAACTGAAGTGCCTTTGTATGTGGTTGGGGAGGGTGGGAGGACCTGGGATCTCTCAGGCCTTCCAGAAAGCCAGAGCACATAAATACAAACCTAAAACCAGACATTTCCTGCCAGCAGGCACCAAGTCCCCCCACAGCTTCAGCTGTGGCCAGAGGCCAGCGTGGCGAGCTCCTGTCTCAGACCCAGCTGATGGCAGGGAGCGGGAAGGTGCTAGCATCCTCCTCGGCCCCCTTCACTGTCCTTTGCCCTCCCTGTCATCAAAGAGGTTGGGGTTCTCTGCCAGTGAGGCTCGGACCTTTTTCTTCTCCTTGAAGCGGCCTGAGTTGGAGACTTTGACGTGCTTGCCCTTGGTGTTCTTGTCCACAATCTTCTCCAAGCGGGTGTTAAAGTTGCTGTCGGGGTTCCCACCGTCAGGCCTCGGGGGCTCCGCACCACCCTCACTCTGGGTGTAGGTGTCAGGGATCTCATACAGCACTTTGGGAGTGGATTTCTTTTTCCGCAGGAAGGTCAGCTTCCACCAACCAACTTCGGTCATGGCGTTCCCAGACCTGAAGGTGGGGCTTCCTGCAGGAGCAGGGGACGTAGAGAAAGGGGTCAGTGGGGAGAAGGGGTAGGGGCCTTGGAGCAGCCCTTTCTAGTCTCCCAACCAGGCTTGAAAGAATTGAAGGTGGGGCCAAGTGAACCCAGGATTCAGGTAAGCGATGCAATCCTTTCGGTGAACATGAGGAGAGAGAAGGGTCTGGGGAAGAGGCAGTCAAGAAAATATCCACGGGGAAGCCATCTGAGCCAGGTGGATGGGACAGTGGGACAGCTACACTCCGCTGCCAGACAGCTTGACACTCCAAGCCCCTTGGGGCTGCAGGAGAGTGAATAGCTTGCCGGGTCATACAGCAACTAGGCCTTGGCCACCTTCCCAAGCTCTTCCTGCTATGCCTCCAGGCTCTGCTGCCAGGAGCAGACAGGTGATCAGCTGGTATCAGACGGAAAGAAATACCCTATGCATTTTCTTTGGAATTCATTATAAAATTAAACAGTATTTGTGATGTTCAGAGTAATTTGGACTTCCCTGTGGGTCACCACCGAGGCTGAGGAAGCAGCTGGGGTTTTTCTAAGGGAGAGAAACATCAGGCTGGGAGTGGGAAGTCCCAAGAACTATTCCAGCCTCGTGACCTCTGGCAATGTACATCTTTGGACCTCAGTGTCCTCAACTGTCCTTTCCAGACCTAACATTCAGCTCTAATGTTAATCCTTGCCCACAAGGTAGACATGCTTTCCAAAGTAAGACTTATTGAAGGGTGGTTCCCTTTCCCCATACAGCTTCCATAAGGACAGGAGTTCGAAGGAAACCTGAACATTTGGAAGGAAGTTTGGTGGAGCAAAGAGGTACATGTGGGGTCTGGTTATCACAGGCTGGACCCTCCATAAGGGCGCCCCATGAGAGGTGGGGCAGGGTTCTGTAATCCAAGCTTCTCTACTGACAACGTGACGTGTCCTGACACAGTAGTGGCCTCACCTTTTACTATTCCATGAAGTTGCTACCTGAGCTGGTAGAAGTTTTGACAGATGAAGTTATCTGGACACAAGAAAAAGAGAGTATAGGCTAGAGATATTAAGATCAATGAAAGAGCAGGCAGAGTGATGAGAAATGGAAACATCTTTGGGCCTGGAGAAGTTGGTGGTCTGATTTTCAGAACTCCATGGTATTGTTGCAGGGAGAAGTCAGTTCTGGCTCCATGTTTAAACTGTTTCCTTCACTTGCTTTCCATTGCTTTTGTTATTATAATCCTACATAATGGCCTGTGTCAGAGAATCCTGCCCCTCTGCCTGACTATTAAACTAAAGTGCCTTTGCTCAGAACCCTGTCCACCCATAGATGGCAGGAAGGAAGAAACTAACACATCCCCCTGCCTGAGGCTTGCCATTCTAGGAGATATTTGGAAAATTAATGGCCTTTTTACTTTGTTTCCTCCTCCCTGCCATCTCTGATCCATAAAAGAACCTGGCATTCAGACCCTGAAAAGATGGTTATTTTGAAACGTTAGTCTGACATCTTCTTGGTCAGCTGGCTTTCTGAATAAAATTGTATTCCTTGCCTCAACACCTTGTCTCTCGGATTCATTGGCCTGTCAATGTAGAGAGCACAGCGAGCTTGGACTTGGTATCAGTGTGAGCTGTGCAAGTCCGGAGGAGGAGGGGGCAATAGCTGCAGCACACCTGAAAGCTAGATGATCAACCAGCCCAAGGTCAGGGAAATATGTCACCTACTTTTAAAAACTGATGGTCTTAACTACACTTTCTAAAAAGACGAGAAGAAATATGACAAATGATTAATATTGGTTTTCCTTAGGTAGTAGGAATATGGGATATTTTCTCCTCTTTCTCTCTACATATATATATATATATATATATATATATATATGCATACATATTTAAAAGTTTTATTTTATTTTTTTGATTCCCAGATTTTCCATAATGAGCCTGGAGGTTTTTTTAGAAGGAGAGCAGGTCAAATTCATAAACAATGAAAGAGGGACTTCCCTGGCAGTCCAGTGGTTAAGACTCCATGCTTCCAATGCAGAGGGCATGGGTTCGATTTCTGGTCAGGAAACTAAGATCCCACATGCTGTGCGGTTCAGCCAAAAAAGTATTTAAAAAGAAAAATAAAGAAATGAAAGCAGGATGCTGACCTAAGCTTGAAGTGAACTGAGTGCCTGCATCCATGGCCTCCTTGTTGTGGTTGTCCCCTGGCCCTGCATATATCCATCCGCTTGCCCAGAGCAAGGGGATTCCTCCCCACCTCTCTGTCCAGGAAGCAGATCCCACTTTGCCAGCTCTGTCCCTCAAGCTGAGCTCAAGAACCAAGAAAATCCCAAAGAGATCTAGTGCAGCTTCCACTTAGAAAGTGAAGGAGGGGTGAGTGGCCAGGTACATACGTTCAGGGCGCCCTGGAGAGGTGAGTGCACCAAGGAGACAGCCTGAGAGCTTGCTTTGGCAGCCTGCCCCACCTGGGCTTAGCACAGCCTTGCACAGAACTTGGTGTTCCAGAATAGGTTTCTGGAAGGAGCCTTGGGGAGGGCCAGGAAGGAGGGACAGGGTGCTTGCTTGGCCTATGGGTGCCGCAGTCACCACCTGGTCTGGGGCAAAGCCCACAACCCCACCACAGCCCATCTGGGACTGCTAAGGAACTTGGGGAATGGAGGATTCAGCTCCTGAAACAACAGTAACCACCAAACTGCCTTGCTCTATGAGAGTACCCTCTGCCTGGGCCACTTAAAATATACCACTTTAACAGGTCTTCGAACTTGGCGTGCATGGGTCTTAACTCTCCTTGGAGTAAAGGGAGCCACTTGTCAGAAAACCACAGAAAGAGTTCAGAGTGGCCCTTGGGCCCTGCCCTGGAGCCTCCACCATGGCACCAAAGTATTAGTGCCCTTGGCTCCTGGCCTTGAATTCTGGTCTCTCCAAAGTGCTTTCTGCTAGGCCTTGCTGTCCCTTCTGTCCAGGAGGACATGACACACCAGTAGGCAGATGTTTAGCCTTTTAACCAAGGCTAATCTACGGAAATCTGAATTTGCAGAACAGATAAACTAGAGGACTATTCTTTGTTTTTCAAAACAAGGGGGCTACACGATTCTTTTAAATAGTGAGCTACCTCAAAATAGTGTAAAATCTGATTTGTTTAGAAAAAGTGACACAACAGTCAACTTCCCTGGCATCCAAAGTTGCAAAAAGCCAGAGGCCAACAGCCACATGCCCACGTGTAGTCACAGGAGGCTAGAGGGACCTGGGGGAGGGGAAGTACTTGGAATTTTGAACAGACTCAGCAGTTGGTGATATACCTGCTTCCGTAGGGCCTGAGCAGGTGCACTGAGGGCAAGGCCCTTGCCCCAGGGCCTTGCAATCCATCAGATGATAGAAATCAGCCCTGAAGATGCAAGTTACACCTCCACAATTTGCACAGCTTGGGAATCCACAAGGGCCTCACAGGATATCCTGCCACCCCCTGCCTATGGTGGTTAGCACCCTGGCATGCATGTGGGCACCCCAGGACAGCTCCCACCATGCCAGCTGGGTTCTGTGAACTGCCCTAAGGGCCTTGCCCAGACAGGGTTGGGCTCCTTCTGAGCTGGAACAAGTTAACCATTGACTGGGGTGGAGATGGAAGGCTGGAGGGGGCGGGGGGGTTGAAGGGGCGAGTCGGCTTCCTGCAGTAAGACAAAACTCAGAACCTCTATTCCTCGCATCTCTGCACGGCCCCTGTGGTACTTCTCCACTCTGCGTGACACTCAGGTACCCTGGAGAGGACAGGGATATATTCCTACCAGACAGCCAGAAACATCCTCCAGTGGAGGAGGAGGTAGCAGGTGGTAAGCTCCTGTCCAGCAAGAGTTAATAGATCACTGCTCTGGAGTAAAACTTTCCCAGAAGGAGCTCTGTTGGAGGCCTGGATTGACTCCAAGAAGCCAGTGGGATGAGTCGAGCCCTGCCTGCCCACCTAGAGATGGGAGCCGACATGCCTGGTCCCCCTTTCCAGCTGGGCATATCAGCCGTGGAAGCAGAACTGAGCCCCCGGACAGAGGTCCATGCCTTGGTTTCCCCTCCCGCCCACCCTCTGCCGATACCTGTGAGCCCGACTGCTGGGAGGCTGGAGGCGAGAGCTTCCCTAGAGAAGGAGCTGAGTGCAGGAGCTGCGCCCCGGGAGACTGGGGGAGGTGGGGATGCCTCCGGACTGCCGCGCCAGGCAAGGCTCAGTCTGGGAGAGCTGGGTAGGAGCAGCTGTGCAGCAGGTGCGGAGAAACAGGTGCAGGAGCCCTACCTGCTCCGCTGTGGCTGGGAGTCAAGGTGAACCTGAAACCCAGCCCCTCCCGGCTAAGTAAACAGGCCGGCTCAGCTGATGAATATTCATTACCCCAGAAATCCAATCCCAGCGCCCCTGCACCCACCCAGAAGACAGGGTCCTCCAGGGACCGCCTGGCCAGGAAGAGGAACCCCCAAGGGAAGTCAGGGGTGGGGAGAGCCCGGGAGCCTCTTGCTTCAGTCTGCCACTCTCGGGCGCCTGTTTGCACCCCCAGCCATAACTGAGGTCATCCCTACCTGTTTCATGCCCCAGGGAGGCCAGACCCCTCTCCAGCATGAAGTGCCACCTGGACATTACCCCAGGCACAATCCAGAAAGGGTTAAGGGCCACTGCTCCTGGCGGGAGAAACGGGTGCACCCAGCTCCTTTGAACTCAAGAGTCGAAACCAGTCCCTGGTCAAACTGGTTGGCAGACCGGTTCCCAGGCTGCCTGCTTCCACCCCAGGCCTCAGGCGGGTGCTGGGTGGGAGGCTGCGGTTCCCTCCTGACCTGAAGGCTTTTCCTCAAGTTCTCCCTAGAAGGGGGTTGAGTGGCACCAGCTCCTCCTTAGGCCATGTTCTCCAGACCCACCGCAACCTCAAGTGTCTACACCCACTCCTCCCTCACTTAGAAGCAGTCTTCAAAGACCTTGAAACTCTGCCTTCCGCCATGGACTGTGTCCCATTCCAGGACCGAGGAGATCTGGAGGTGGGGGTGGGGTGGGGGGTGGGCACTGGGTAGAGGAAAAGCGTACAATTCCCCCATCCTTGGCACTCCCTCCAAGTTATATTCTAAATTCTAATTAACCAGCTCTCAAACCTGCCCACACCTTCAGCACTGAGTCTACATGGTTCAGCTTCTCAAGGCCTCTTGAGTTCATGTTTGCCTCCATCCTAAACAGCCCCTGTGTCCCTGGACCTCAGGTGGACAGTCCTGCAGAGGCTCCCCATGGCCCATAGTGGAACCCACTTGGCCTGGCCCTCCTAGTCTGCACTTTCTCTTCCAAACTCTCCCTGAACGTGCACACAAGGCCTTTCTCTGCATACCTTCCTTGGTATGGAAGCTAAGAGGATGAGATTAGGAATGGTCTCCCCACCCTCTGAGTAAACCAAGACAAACTCCTATTCATCCTTCAAGGCCTAAATTATTTATGCCCCCTACTCCCCCGAGAATTGTCTTACTCCTACTGGGCTTACTCACATGCTTCTATTTAACATGCCATATACCATGATTGATTAAATGTGTACATACACACATATACATATATAGTAATGTAACGATCCAGTCATGTATTTGCCTCTCTTAGAGGATGTTAGCTCCTTGAGAGAAATATCCTATGATATCCCTTATGTGTAGAATCTAAAAAGAAATGAAATAAATGAACTTATTTACAGAACAGACTCACAGACTTAAGAGAAGGAAGAGGATGAGGAAAAAGGATAATTAGGGAGTTTGGATCAACATGTACACCATATTTATTTAAAATGGATAACCAATAAGGACCTATTGTATAGCATAGGGAACTCTGCTCAAGGTGATGTGGTAGCCTGGATGAGAGAGAAGTTTGGGGGAGAATGGATACATGTATATATATTAGTGATTAGTTAGTGAAGTCGCTCAGTCCTGTCTGACTCTTTGCGACCCCACGGACTGTATATATATGATTGAGTTCCTTTGCTGTCCACCAGAAACTGTTACAACATTGTTAGTCAGTTATACCCCAATATAAAATAAAAAGTTAAAAAAAAAAAGTTAGCTCCTTGAGCCCAGTCTGTCACTGATACAGACCTGGCATATAGTTAGTACTTTATGCAAACTTTAAAATACAAATAAGAAATATAAATATTGTCTTTAAGAAATTCTTAATGCAGCCACTTGTCCCAGGTAAATGTGAGAGAAAACCCATTTATTTCACTCCTGGCGGTTTCAGCTACAGCACACTTGCTGACGTGTTATCAGCTCCCTGGGGATCTATGAGAATTAAGGATATTGTTTTGTAAGGTTCTCCTGGCTCTCGTGAGAGGTATACACAGCTGTCCCAGGAAGATTTCCAGATCTGTCACTTTCTCTGAAAGCCTGGTGGAGAGTCAGGGTCCAGTCCAGAAGGTACCGAAGAGGCTAAAAACTTAACTGAGGTATTGGGAAAATAGTAGAAGGATGATGGGATGAGCACTAGCTTGGGGACTGTAACCAAGGGTCAGGACACTGTCCATCTGTACGGGAGGAAGGGGCTTGTGCTGAAAACACTCACTCCCTTCCCCCCTCTCACCCCACACCACTCTGCTTCAAAACCCAGGCCTTTCTGATGTGTGCGATCCAGAGGGGGCAGAATTCTGTTTTCTCAGCTCCACTCTGGAGGAGGCACCCCAGTGGGTGGGATTTAAGCGGATGCCTACGTGACCTGCCCTTCCGAGAAGGCCAGCAGGGCCAGGTACAGGAGCAGAGGCCCGCCCCAGCTCCCCATCCTGGGAGGGACCAACCTGGGAAGTTAGGCCCAACCCCTGACCTTTGGTAGGTTTATTTTTGGGAGGAGCAGGGTTGGGAGGGAAGTTTGAGATAAGGCTATAAACTATGAATATCCCTTAAACAGATCACCCCCACAAGGCTGCTGTATTGTTTTCTAGAATTTTCCACCTTTTAACACACCTTCTTAAAACTAGGTTCAAGTGTGATATTTCAAATACGAACATGAAATGTGCAAGTTTTCAGAAATGTGTCCTTGTTGGCTAAAGCAAATTAAAATACACCTAAGGGAGTCTCCAGGACCTGGGTGCCCTTTTAGACATGCAGCCATGGGGCCCCATTGGGTTGCAGATCTAATCTGACCCAAAAGATCATTCCTAGTTTATTGACCTCTACCCAGGGAGTAGAGCTAGACTCCAGGGATATTTATTTCCCAAAGTAGGGAGAAGGGAGGGCCTGCCATCCTCCTCAGCACTCCCCTTCCTCTGGAAGGCCAAAAGATGAGAGAGTCTGGGGGTGGCCAGCCTGGTTGAGGGCCAAGTGGGGCAAGGCCACTGACTGGTCTCCAGAACCTATACCAGGTACAGCCGGGAAGAGGGCAGAGCAGGTCTGAGGTGGGTATTGAGGTTGCCACTGAAGGGGCTGCCATTGCTCTCCTTCAAGGAGACCTCAGTGGGCAGTGGGAATATGAGCAGCCAGTAATCATGCGGACTGTGCAAATACTTAGAACTCTGAATCCTCATTGCACTCTAAGATAGAGCCTCTGAGTGGGTTCACCAACTTGCATCCCCACCAGCAATTTTCCTATTACTCTTTGTATTAGTTCCTTGTGGCTGCTGTAACACATTACAACAGCCTCGATGGATTTAAACAACAGAAATGTATTCTCTCACAGTTCTGGAGGTCAGAATTCCAAAATCAGTTTCGCTGGCCAAGACGAAGGTCTTAGCAGGGTCACGATCATTCTCGAGTCTCCAGGGACAATTCGTTCCTTGCCTCCTCCAGCTTCTGGTGCCTGTAGGCATTCCCTGGCTTGCGGCCACATTACTCCCCTCTCTGTCTCCTTCATCCTCACGTCACCTTCCCCTCTTTCATGTTGTCTAATCTCTATCTCTCTTTTATAAGAATACTTGGGAGAGGGACTTTCCTGGTGGCCCAGTGGTTAAGAATCCACTGGCTATTGCAGAGGACACAGGTTGTATTCCCAGATTCCCATGAAGCAACTAAGTCCGCGCGCCACACCTACTGAAGCCCAGATCCTAGAGCCCGTTCTCTGAAACAAGAGAAGCCACCACAATGAGAAGCCTGTGCATCCGTAGCCCCTGATTGCTGAAACTAGAGAAAGCCCAGGGGCAGCAACAAAGACCCAGCACAGCCAAAAATAAATTAAAAAAAAAAAAGAATACTCGGGAGAGTATGTAGGGTCCACTCAGACGATCCAGGATGATCTTACTTAATCACCTCTGCAAAGCCTCTTTTTCAAACCAAGTCATATCCACAGGTTCCAGTGATTTGATGTGGACATCTCGGCGGGGGTGAGGGTGGGGGGCAGACTGGAAGATGACTTTTTTGTCCTACCACACTCTTCATTTTGACCATTTCTGTACTGTCAGACTGTGGTAGTGAGTGTGCCAACCAGAATACCCTGCAAGGAAGGACTTACTGCCTTCCTCAGCTGCTGGCCTCCAGCTGTCAGCTCTTTCAGGGTCCACCTCAGCTGCAGAGAGCATCTCTCCCAAGGGCCTGCCCTTCTAGAGATGCAAGGTCCAGCCATTTCAGCCCCATGAAGGACATGCAGAGGGGCCGTATTCACTTCACCAAACTGACAAGTTCTGCAAGGCCTGCGTTACAGCTGAATTTCTCTCTCTGCCCAATCCTACTTCTGTCCGGTTCCTCTCACAGGAAGTGATCCCAAGTAAGCATCTTGCCCCCTAAACTTCACCTACTCTGGAGAACACAACCCAGGACAGAGATATTAACATTTTGCCAATGCGACGGAAGTGAAGTAATCATTTTTGTGTCTTATATATTTACTTTCCCTAAAGCTCTGGATTGCGGCTTCCCAGGTGGCTCTAGTGGTAAAGAACCTGCCTGCCAATGCAGAAGAAGTAAGAGATGTGGGTTCGATCCCTGGGTCAGGAAGATCTCCTGGAGGAGGGCATGACAACTCACTCCGGTATTCTTGCCTGGAAAATTCCATGGACAGAGGAGCCTGGCAGGCTACAGTCCATGGGTTTGCAAAGAGTCAAACACAACTGAAGCAACTTAGCACGCTCTACTGCACTGGGTTGAATAGTATCCCCCAAACTCAGGTCCACCTGGAATCCTGAAGTGTGACTGTATTTGAAATAGGGTGTTTGGAGATGTAATTAGTTAAGCTGAGAACATACTAGATTAGGGTGGGCCTTAAATCCAAGGCCTAGTGTCCTTACAGGAGGAGAGACATGAAGGGAGACGCCATGCGATAACAAGAGCAGCGGATGAAGTGATGCAGCTGCCACTCAAGGAACAGCGAGGGTCGTCTGCAGCCACCAGAAGCTGAGTGAGCGGCAGGAACAGATTGTCCCTCAGAGCCTGTGGACGGAATCAGCCTTGCTGACGCCTCGATGTTAGACTTCTGGCCTCCAGAACTGTGAGAGAATACATTTCTAATTTATTTAAAATTTTTTATTTTATTTTATCCATTTATTTTTAGCTGCGCTGGGTCCTCACCACTTTTTTCAGGCTTTCGCAGTTGCGATGAGCTGAGGCGGTGCCCAGGCTTCCCATTGCGATGACCTCTCTTGTTGTGGAGCTTGGACTCCAAGCACACGGCTTCAGTAGCTGCAGTGTGAGGGCTCGGTAGTTGCAGTTCACGGGTTCCAGAGCGTGGGTTCAGTAGTCATGGCGCACGGGCTTAGTTGCTCCAAGGCATGTGGAGTCTTCCAAACAGGGGATCAAACCCACGTCCCCTGCGTTGGGAGGCAGATTCTTAACACTGGACCACCGGGGAAGTCCTTATTCTATTTTTCAATATTTACTTACTTATTTATTTGGCTGTGCCGGGTCGTAGTTGCATCATGCAGTATTTTTAGTTTCAGCATGCGGGATCTAGTTCCCTGAACAAAGATTGAGCCCGAGGCCCTTGCACTGGGAGCCCAGAGTCTTAGCCCTGGAGTACCAGGGAAGTCCCATTTTTGTTATTTTAAAGCGCCTTAAGTGCGGTGCAGTGCTTAGTCACTCAGTTGTGTCTGACTCTTCGGGACCCCATGGACTGTAGCCCACCAGGCTCCTCTGTCCACAGGGATTCTCCAGGAATACTGGAGTGGGTTGCCATGCCCACCTCCAGGGGATCTTCCCAACCTGAGGATCAAACCCAGGTCTTCTGCATTACAGGTGGATTTTTTTACCATCTGAGCCACCAGGGAAGCCCTTTAAAGCACCTGCTTGGTGATAAGTTGTTACAGCAGCCCCAGTTAACCATACACTGAGTTTCTAGTAAGACTGAGAGTCTTTTCACACATGTATTGGCCATTTGGGTTTCCTGTTCGCTAAAAAGATCCTTTTGCAACACAGGAAAACGTCTCCACCTGCCCACTGTTGTCCTTCTAGCACTAAACTAATACAACTGCTTTTATGGATTCTTGGGCTCTTTGCACAACTCTATAGCTTGACAGATATCGGCTGCCTATTAGTTGGGAAATCTGATCTACAGGATAAAATTTCAACCCTTCGTCAGGGACCTGAGTGTTCCTCATGGTCTCATCTTGCCAGTCTCTTCAACCTGATTTCTCTTCCAATGAATATCCCACAATAGACTTCTTGTGGAATAGCCATGCTGTCTCTCACCTATGTGCTTTATCCATGTTACTTACTTCCTCTTCCTAGAATGACACCCATCACTTACATGCCTCTCCTCCCTCCTCTCCCTCCTCCCACAGTTCGTTCCCATCCTACCAGACTCAGCTCAAGTATTACTTCTCCCAGGAGTCTGCTCTGACGGTTTTCCATCCCCATCTCATGCCTTTACCCCCCAGTTGAGAGGGATACTCCCCCTTTTCTGTTTCTTTGACCCTCTAAGCATCCCTCTTATTTTGTCTGTATGGATTTGTTTAAGCACTTACTATGCATGAGCACAGAGTTAGGCTCTGGATGTGCTGTCATGGGATTTAGAATGTGGTGGGCCTCTCACATATCATACAGTCATTTCCTTGGAGGGCTGAGACCATGTCTTATGTTAAGGTCTCCAACACATTGGCAAATGTATTCAGTCACTCAGTCACATCTGACTCTTTGTGACCCCATGGACTGTAGTCCTCCAGGGTCCTCTGTCCATGGAATTTTCCAGGCAAGAATACTGGAGTGAGTTGCCATTTCCTACTCCAGGGGATCTTCCCGATCCAGGGACTGAACCCACGTCTCCTGACTCTCAGGCAGATTCTTTACCACGGAGCCACCTGGAAGGCCCACCTTGGCAAATAGTGCTTGACAAATAGAGGGTAACTAACATTGAACAGAATGGGGAGGGAGGCTAAAGAGGTGAGAGGTGTGGCAATGGGCTTGGTTTTCCTCCCTGTGAAAGAGCAGATTCCCTCCACCTGCCATGATGGGGATGAAGAAACCATGGAACACAGGGGCAATCCTCAGAAGATGACACCTTGAACCCAATTCATGAAACTCCCCGGTGAGTTATTTTCCCTTAGACGACTAACAAAGGTGAAGGGAAGGAGAGGGCATGGTGGCCAGGGTTTATCATGGGTCCCAGAGCACCACCCAGCTGACTGGCACCTCATGGGCCTTCTGGCTTATGCTTAACTTATGAAGCTAACCAGCCCTAATATCTTCGCCTCAAATTCCTCCCTCGAGCTCCAAGTGACTCCAAGTCCTGAGCTGTAGGGGGAGGGGTGAAGGAAAGAACTGGGGCATGCACAGCCCTCCCTCCAGGCCGAGTGATCATGGTCCCCATTCACCACTAAATACCTCCCTGCACCAGCTGCATCTTCTCTCCTTCCTCCACAAGCATCCATTAAGCCCCTGACACTCAGGGGCTGGGGGGTCCCAGAGATGAACAGGCCTGTACTCCCTGCCCACAAGGTGCTCACTGACTAGCTGGGGAGAGAGACTGCAAAGACCAACCCAGAGACTACACTGCAACCAGCAAGAGGCCAGCTGAGAATGCTGAGTTTTCAGAGCCTTCAGCCCAGCAGGCAGACACACACACACACACACACACACACACACACACACACAGCACAGTCAGTGTTGCTGTGAGCAAACACACATAAGACATGGACCATAAAGTCATAAACATAGGGTAGATAAAATAAATGGATTATTTGAATGTCAAGGGTAAGCCTTCCTTTTATAGATATTGCAAGAACATGTGCAATGGACCTTCTTGCCCAGAATGGGGCGTGGTAAGAAAGAACTTTGGTAAAGGCCAGGAACTGCCAAGGTGGGGGTGCTGACTGTCTGACACAACATCAGGGTAGAAAGTGGGAACTGGGCCGAAGAGGAGGGAGGAAGAGGCCTGCGGCTGTAGTGGCCCAGCTGCGTGAATGCAGCAGGCAGGGCTGCCAGAGAGGCCACATCCCACGGAGAACAAGAATGCGGGCTGAGGAGCCAGACAGGCCTGAGTTTGGATCCCAGCCTCATCAACTACCAGCTCTATGATCTTGGACAAGTTACTTAATTACCTGAGCTTTGGCTCCCTTGCCTTTAAAACTTGGCTAATAACAGTACCAGATTATAAGGTTGTTTGGAAGGATCAAATTAGATAAGGCTTGTAAAACATCTAGATCTACACTGACGCTCGGCACAGACTACCGCTTAATAAGCAAGCTAACAACAAAGGACAGCAAGGCAGCCTGCATACACAGCACCTCGGGGCCCTGCGCTTTCCTGTCTAAAGCCTCCACAGGCCTCCTGTCTTCTTCCTCACCTTCCTAAGTGCTACCCCTCCCCCAACAGCACCCCACCTGCTAAATCAGCAGAGAATTGAGATTCACAGTCAGAGCCTTTCACAGCCTCTCTCTGCCACTTTCCAGAGGATGGGAGCCCCAAGGATCTCGATGCCCTAGAGGCCAGACGACTTGTGTGCTTACCTGCCCATTGGCCCTGAGCCTCTCGATGGCCTCAGAAAAGGACAAACAGTGCAGATACTGCACAAAATCCGGACCCCTACGCTCTCTGGGGCCACCACCCTGACGCTAGCACTCGGCCAGAGCTGTTCTCAAACACTCTTCTTTCCGCATGAGTCACCTGGGGTGCTGCAAGCGGGTGGGGGTGAAGTGCTGGTGGTCTCTGCCTCCACCACCTTACCAGGGCTGGGCCTTCCAGACTCATCCTGCCCTGCCCTGCCCTGCCCTGCCTGTTGGTTCAAGGAGGAGAGATGCACCTTGAGGGTGGGGCAGGGCCATGCTTCTTGGGATGTCCCAGGGAGCTAGGAACACATAGTTGGAACCCAGTAAGTTTGTTTAATCATGGGGAAGCTCCAGCCATTCCTATAGCCTGAGTCAGGATTCTACGATGGGAGCCAAATTCCCATGAGAGAGCCCTGAAGAGGCTCTTAGTTCTGCCCTATGAGACATTTTTATGGAAGACTTTCAACTCCTTCTATAACAATAATGATTAATGTTTCATAGACACACACAGAGTTTGCAAATAATGAGAAAAACAAATCTATGAAAGTATGTTGTAAACTATAAAGAGTTACATACATCTAGTGGGTTTGTTTATTTAAGCTTGTAAATAGAAATACTCTGAGATGGTCAGGATGTTTTATCTCCATGTTGAGGAAACCGTGGCTAGCAGAGAGCTTATCGAAATGGTCCAAGATTTCATTGGGCAGGAATCTAGGTCTTCTCACTGCCCTATCACATCACACAGTTCAATAAAAAATTTACTAAGCCCCAAGTGATGTGCTGGGCAGAGGTGGTAGGGGAGGTTGGTCACTTAAAAAGACTCAGACAGAGCCTCCTGGAGAAGCTAACAACTTGGAAGGGGAAGGGTGCAAAATGGCACATCCAGTCTTGTGAGATCCCCTGCCCACCCTCTCTCCTCTGCACTTCTGGACCCATCTCATGCTCTCCCTCAGCTTCAGCCACAACCTGGATGCAGATGAGTCAGCCTACAGCTCTCCAAAGCTGTATCTCCAGCCCCCTGAATTCCAGAGCTGCAGACCCAAGTGCCTCTTGCACACTTCTCACAGGGGAGTCTCCCTGGGCCACCAGCCCCACAAGTTCAAAGCTGAGATGCCCTCCTCCTCACCCCCTGCAGGATGCTCAGTATCCTGCATCCCTGAATTAGGTGGGGCACTCCCACTCAACCACCTATGCGTCACCCTGTTGTCCCACTCCCCACCCACACAGCCAACCAACTGCCAAGTCCTGTCCATTTTCCTCCAAACCATCTTTGAAATCCAGTCCTTCTCTTCCTCCTCATGCCTCTGTGTCAGGTCAAGCTCTAACTCTTGCGTAATAACCTTTTAACAGTCTCCTTGCCTCAGCCTTACCTCCCACAAATCCATCAGTCTCTGCAGTCAGTTTGTACAGGTCCCTCTTTGCCTCAAGCCTCAAAGCCTTGAAACCCTCCAGTGGTTCCTCTCTCCCTGCAGGGGTGAAGTCCAAGTTCCTTCCTGAGATGATATGATATGATACTACCCTTCCGCCTTTACAGTCCCTTCTCCAGCCACCCTCTGCCTCAAACATTTCACAGCACAGAAGCTGGCCTGTCTGAAGGGCCAGCTTCATAAGTGTGAGACCTATGCAGTTTATATATATATTGATTTATTTGGTTGCACTGGGTTTTTGTTGCTGCCCACAGGCTTTCTCTAGCTTCAAAGAGTGGTGGCTACTCTCTCCAGTTGTGGTGCAGGGGCTTCTCAATGTGGTAGCTTCTCTTGTTGCAAAGCACAGGCTCTAGGCTCACAGGCTCAGTAGTTGTGGCTCCTGGGCTCTAGAGCACGGGCCCAGTAATTGTGACACACAGGTTAGTTGCTCCGAGGCATGTGGCATCTTCCCAGACCAGGGATCAAATCCAGGTCCCCTGCAGTGTCAAGTGGATTCCTATCTACTGCACCATCAAGGAAGTCCAGTTCATATATTTTAACAAGGGCATTTTAATTATACACGGGACTCCTGTAGTTATCTTGCTAGTCTTTCCCGCCTGTTTTTCCCTGCACCTCGTTGCAAAGCCTGCAAAGCTTTGTACAGTCTATTCCACCCGGAACACCACTCCCACATCTCCCTCTTTCTGCAGCTCTTCTTTTAACACTCAATTTAGGTGTTATCTTTGGGATGCCTCCTTTGACCCTCCTCCCTCCCCATCCCTGCCCTAATCACATAACACGTAGCAGGTGTTCAACACTTGTCTATTACATAAATTCAGTGAGAAGGTAATGTGCCACAAAAGACTTTTAAACCATGATCCACGGTAAAGCGAGGCAAGTAGGGCGTTTGTAAAAAGACTTCTTGAGAGTCTCTTGGACTGCAAGGAGATCAAACCAGTCAATCCTAAAGGAAGTCAACCCTGACTATTCACTGGAAGGACTGATGCTGAAGCTGAAGCTCCAATACTTTGGCCACCTGATGCGAAGAGTTGACTCATTGGAAAAGACCTTGATGCTGGGAAATATTGGGGGCAGGAGGAGAAGGGGGCGACAGAGGATGAGATGGTTGGATGGCATCACCGACTCAATGGATATGAGTCTGAGCAAACTCCAGGGGATGGTTTACGACAGGGAAGCCTGGAGTGCTCCTATTCATGGGGTCGCAAAGACTCGGATACGACTGAGCGACTGAGCGTATCTAAACAACATCAAGGACCTCTAGGTTCCTCAGTAGGCGCTAGGACCCTGTCGGCAGACTCGTTAATCTTTACGCAGAGGGCTCCGCGCCTGTCTGGCCGGGAGCGACGGGGATCAGCTCCAGGGCGCCGTCTGCCGGGATTCTGCCGCCTCTGCAGCCCTTTCCTGGCGCCCCGGCTCCTGCCAGGTCTTGAGCCCGCCTCGCGTCTCCCATTGGCTGGCTCCTCTTCTCCCGCCCTTCCCGGGCTCAGCCACTCGGAACCCCGGCGTGGGTGGGGCTTGAGGCCTGGGATGGAGCGCGCTTCCCGATTGGCTCTGAGGAAGGCGGTGACGTGGCCCGAGAAGACCCGTCTGTGCCTAACCCGAGGCTCAGCCACAACAGCCCTGGATTAGTGGTAGGCGGGGCGTGTCCCGGTCGGAGGCCGGAAACGGAAGTGGAGGAAAGATGCAGGTGGGGGAACAGCAGCTGGGGAAATGGGGGGCTGCCCTGGGGCCCCTGGGCTGAGTTCAGCCGGTCCTTTCCTGACATGCTTCCTCAGGCTCTCTCCGGGGGCGCCCTCCCCGGCCCGTTGTGCTGGCCCCGCAGGGTGGCGGTTGGGGCGATGAAGTGAGCGCGCGAGCGGCTTGTCCGCTCGCAGCACTCACGCACCTTTCCCCGCCGTGTTTCCCGCCAGGACCATCAGCACGTGCCCATCGACATCCAGACCAGCAAGCTACTCGGTAGGAGGGGCGCCCCCGCTCACCTAGCTGTCAAGGGGAGACCTGGCCCCCTGGCCCTCTGTCACCAACAGCGGACCCGCCGACCACTCGCTCTGTTCTGCGCTCCCATCTGTGGCTGGACCTGCCTCAGTAAAAGGAGCGGGAAGGAACCATGCATAGAGTCTATACTTGACCTGTGTTTTGTATTTAAACGTATATAACATGTTGTCAGTCATAAATTTCAGGGACAGAGGAGAGTTGAAGGCTTACCTTAAAGATGATCAGCTGCTGAATGGCAGATCTGAAGTTAGAACCTAAGTCTGTCAGGTTCCAGTATTGTATTACGCTGGAAAAAAAACTTTTTTCCTTTTTATTTTTTACTTTGACTTTAGGAGGAAGAGGCACGTAGGTCCAGTTGAAAAGAAAACCTTTTAATGGCCAGGCCATCTCCCTGCTCTCTGTATCGCGTCTATATACCTCCTCTCTAGTTCAGAGCCAGGGAAGGGCCTCTTCACTCTGACCCCTCTAGGGCAGTGCACAGCTCCTGGATTTTTAAATGGTCTTTGAATTAATTGTTTTGATGCCAGTTGTGTCATTAAGATGACATCTGTTTGACTGTGTCGTCCCTTTGCTTCTACTTCTGTGAGATCTACATAATTTTTGTTTTTGGAGATTTTAGTGGAGTGCAGCAATGGGGATATAACTGATAACTAGTGTGGGCTTCCAGCATTTGACCAGTTAGCAGATTTCTTAACAAGGGCAAGGTGGCCACTTAGTGGAGCGTCTTTAACTTCATTTCGGATTTGTCCCAGCTCTTCAGGACCTGTACACTCTTGATGTATATGCTTGTTATTGGTCGTGAAAAGGACCGATAAAAACCCAACCATTTATTGAGGGTTTATTCTATACCAAGTGCTGTTTTATGGGCTTAACATTATGAAAATGAAGACCACTACAATTCATTGAGCCCTTGCCATGCGCCAGGCACGATGTTCAGTGTTCTACCGTTTGTACTCAGTATATTTATCATCCCCATTTTACATGTAGAGAAACTGAGGCACAGAGAGGTTGAGAGACTTGCCCAAGAAAGTTGGTAATTAGAACCAGGACCAGCTGACCACAAAGTCTAGGTCTTAGCTCTCTCCTATGAGGAAATGTACATGGCTCTCATCCACCTATACCCTCAACTAAAAACAGATCTGGCCCAGAATCCAGGAGATCAGTCACACTGGTATCCATGTGTGCAGGATGGTGCTTCGCTGGTAAGAGTAGACCAGTGTTATTTAGTCCTTAGGGGCTTTGCAGTTGTTCATTCATCTGGTATTTGGTGTAACCGTCGTGTGTTTTTCATGGTCATGGTTAATCCCAGCCCTGAGAAAGTAGAAATTGAATGGCAGTAAGAAAGATATAATTATCCATGGAAGCAAAAATATCATGGAGAATTTAGAGTGGTCCAAAGTGTCACTTTGATGTCAGGACCAATTGAAAGCTTTCCTTTATCCTGTGTTGAGGCAGTTACTTTATAAAAGTCACATTGTGGATAAAGTTAGGTTGCTGGAATCTGTTTAGCCCCAAGGATCCCTTTGAGCCTATCTTCATTCCCATCTTCCCGTGACCCCCACACCTTAACCAATATGAGTACAATTTTTAGCCAGTGCCTTAGCATATTTCACTTGAATCAGTGATGCAGTTTTGGCCATGGGAATGCTATGATTTGGGTTTCTGCTATAGACTGGCTGGTAGACAGAAGGCACTGCAACCTGAAATGGCAGAGTCTAGTATTGACCATCCGAGAGAAGATCAATGCCGCCATCCAGGACATGCCAGAGAGCCAAGAGATCGCCCAGCTGCTCTCTGGATCCTGTGAGTGCTTCGGGGCTGCATTACTGGACCCCCGTCTTTCTTGGGGTGGTATATATCTGCTGAGCTGTTCCCCTTTCTTTAGTCATAGGACTGACCTCTAAAGAAAGAGAGGCTTTTATTTGGGGTATAGAGGCTGGTTTATTTCAACACAAAATGATGAAGGGGAGAGCTGTGCCCTCTAAAGTTACTGGCATATACATGAGTCAGCCATATGTGGTGGCCGCAGTGGTGGGTTAGAGACTGTTATTTCCAAAGTCTTTGTTTTTCTTTGCTTTCCAGACATTCACTACTTCCACTGCCTAAGAATTGTGGAGCTTCTCAAAGGCACTGAAGCCTCCACAAAAAATATTTTCGGCCGGTACTCTTCACAGCGAATGAAGGCAAGTATGGGTGACGGTGGTAACGCGCAGCTGGAGGCATCCAGTCCAGGGGGTCAGAGGCTGTCTGGTCTCGCTGAGGATCCATTGGAGATCCCCCCATGGAATATTTCCTCAGCTTTCTCTCTGTCCCCATAGTTTATGCCAAAAGTAGATCCTGAAAGTGGAAGTATCAGTCACTCAGTCGTGTCCAACTCCTTGTGCCCCTACCCCTGGGTTTCCATTTGCTTTGGGAATCGCTCGTTGGCACCATACTCTTAAAGTGGGTGGTCCAGCCAGCATTATGAAGGAGGATGAGGATGCAGAGACTGGGAGAGTGTCCCCTGTTGGGCGATTGAGCTGGGATGTGGCTGCCCTCCTGGCTCACTTCCTGTTTCTTTTCTTAGGATTGGCAGGAGATCGTAGCCCTATATGAGAAGGACAACACCTACCTAGGTAAGGGGCCCAACCTGGGAGTCCCAGTGTCCACGGGGAGGCTCCCTCCTTGAATTTTGAGACACTGGGCTTCTAGGAGGTACAGTTCATGTGGGGAGAGAGGCTGGTGTGTAGATATTTGTGAGGTGGGAAAATAAATTTCAATGAGTGTTGGGAGGAGGATGACCACCAGGCAGGTTGTGGGCGTTTGGATGGGTGCGTATGGGTCTTCTGCCGGTCGCCTCTTGATGACTAGCTCCCCCGGCAACCCTCTGCTCCACTGGGCAGAAGAGGCACAGGCTGACCTGGGGCCTGTATCAAGTGCCTGAGAGAATACCTAAAAGGCTGACTGTAGTTTGGGTTGTATTTGCTAACTGTGTAAATAATTATAATAGCTAATATTGACCAAATATTAATACTTACTAAATCCAAGGAATTATACTTGAGTTTTATATGAATTCTCTTAATTCTCATGATAAATATTACTACCTCTGTTTTATAGTTGAGGACTGGACTGGAGAGGTTAAATGACTGTCCTTGGTTCCACAGCCAGGAACGGAGGAGCTGGGAGGTCAACCCCCATGCTCTTAGCCACCAGGCCAGGGTATATTTGCACATGTCCTTGGGGGGTGCCTGCCTTAGGTCTGGGGGTCTGGAGTGAACTTCCTGCGCCCATCTTTCTCAGTGGAACTCTCCAGCCTCCTGGTTCGGAACGTCAACTATGAGATCCCCTCCCTGAAGAAGCAGATCACCAAGTGCCAGCAGCTGCAGCAAGAATACAGCCGCAAGGAGGAAGAGGGCCAGGCGGGGGCTGCCGAGATGAGGGAGCAGTTCCACCACTCGTGCAAGCAGTACGGCATCACGGTGAGCAGGCCAGGTTTCCCACAGCGGGGGACACATGCCTGGGGCCTGGCTGTCTTCCTGGGCCCAGTGCCTTTGCTTCTGCGGAGGGCTTTCCTTCTCTGCTGGTTGGGCCCTTCTTGGGCCAGGTTCTTGCCCATCTTTAGTCTTCAGACATTTTCTTTAGTCCACTGGACTCCACTTCCCACCACTTCTGTCTAAGCCCACCTCGTGGATCCTCTCTAGGGGGACAATGTCCGAAGAGAACTACTGGCCCTGGTGAAGGACCTACCAAGTCAGCTGGCCGAGATCGGGGCGGCAGCCCAGACCCTGGGCGAAGCCATTGACCTGTACCAGGCCTGTGTGGGGTTTGTGTGCGAAAGGTATTGAGGGCCCTGGCTTCTCCCCAGTGGAGGAGGGGCGGGGACCATTGAGCTACTTCCCCAACTAGGCTCTCTTCTCCACTTGTGCTTTCCCCTCGTGACACTTGAGTGCCAGGCCCAGCAGTGGGCCTGGCCTCACAAGTGGGCAGCAGGAGGGTCAGTGGCATGCTCCATTGCAGCCCCACAGAGCAGGTGCTGCCGATGCTGCGGTTTGTGCAGACGCGGGGGAACTGCACGGTATATGAGTGGAGGACAGGCACAGAGCCCACGGCAGTGGAGAGGCCACACCTTGAGGAGCCCCCTGAGCAGGTGGAAGAAGACGCGGTAAGACAGGCCGAGTGAGAGCCGCTTCCTCCCCTCAGACATTGTTCAGTCCTCCCCCGTCCCCTTTGAACTCAGAGTCCAGAGGGAAGAACGGGGTGTTTCTGTGAGAGAGACTGTAGGTGGAAGGGCCCAGAAGGCCCTACTCCTTTTTTCTGGCTTTCTTGAGACCACAGGGTAGATGAATGCTGAAGAGGCCCAGGAGGCTGGTCAGCTTTGAACTGGGAGCCCTTCAGTCCCCTGAGCTCTCTGAAGACAGACTCTCCTTTGGGAAGCTTGGAGGCCATTATGTTTGAACAGTGTGCCGTTGTTTCCTACTGAGACCTAGAAGAAGGCAGGCCCCTTTTTCTCACCCATCTTTGAACTAACACTTTTTTTCCCTTCTAGATTGACTGGGGTGACTTTGGGTTGGAGGTGGCATCTGAAGGGGCTGACTCTGGCATCTCTGCCCAGACTGCTAGAATTGACTGGGGCATCTCCCTGGAATCGGATTCAAAGGTTGGGATGCTCTCTCAGTCCGTCTCTCTTGAGGACTTTCTGTGATTGCTGTTTTGGTGATACGAAACATGTTGGGAATTTCGTAGTGGTCCAGTGGTTAAGACTCCGTGCTTCCACTGCAGGGGGCAAGGGTTCAATCCCTGGTCAGGGAACTGAGATCCCGGGTCCCTTTCAGTGTGGCCAAAGGAAAAAAAAAGTTTTCTCTCTTTCTCTTCAAAGACATCACTTGAAGTTCACAGCTCTTGGACCACATATAGTTTGGGAGGAGGTAGAGTTTCCAAAGTGACATGTTGGAGTTTTGACCTCTTTCTCTTGGTGTTTGGGGCAGGTGTAGGGCTATAGGCAGGTGGTACCTATATGCATGGGCCCACACTGCCATCTTTGCCACCTCCATCAGGGCTGGAGGTCCTTCATACAATTGAAATGTGCATCATTGGGCTTATTGAGGGCTTTAGTTTATCCTGGCTCCCTTTGCTGGGAGTTCTCCCAGCAGTGCAGGGGTTCTTTGCTTTCCACCCAGGAAGCTGGGGGTGATGAGATAGACTGGGGAGACGATGCCACTGCTCTGCAGATCACCGTGCTGGAAGCCGGAACCCAGGGTGAGTGTGTTGCTCCCTGCAACCCTGGCAGAGGGTACCCCTGTGTCTCTAGAAGCAAAGAAAAAGTACACTGCCAAGACTGCGCTTCTCATAGTTAACCTGTTTTTTTGTTTTTTGTTTTGTTTTCAAAATCTTGATGATGATGTGAGTGTAGTGGATAGAGAAGAGTTCTTAAAATGAAGCCTAGAAATTCTCAATGCTTTGGATATTGAATGTGGGTCAGCCTTTGTCTGGGATGTTCCGATAGGGCTGACAGGCTCTGAAGCCTGACCTGGCCCCCCTTCCCCACAAGTGGAGAGGCTGTGACTGTGATCTGAGCCACTAGAGGGCAGTGCAGGATGAGACTTGATGCCCACCAAAGTGAAGGAACTCTTGGTTCTTTGGAACTCAGCTTTGTGGTCTTCCTCACAGACTGCAGTTGGCTCTTGGTGCCTGGTTAGGGCTGCGACAAATGGGAAAGGGTG
Source organism: Budorcas taxicolor (assembly GCF_023091745.1). Lineage (NCBI taxonomy): Eukaryota > Metazoa > Chordata > Mammalia > Artiodactyla > Bovidae > Budorcas > Budorcas taxicolor. The sequence continues at coordinate 38,189,899 of NC_068928.1, read as the reverse complement.
ACCCTTCCTTCTTGGGTTGGAACAGGAAGTGGCTTTAGTGCAGTGTCTGTGTCCATATTAACCAGGACTTCTCAAACCAATGGTCTTGCCTGGTCTTTAACCACTTTATCACTTCTCTCTCTTCCTGGCAGCTCCCGAAGGTGTTGCCAGGGGCCCGGATGCTCTGACACTTCTTGAATACCCCGAGACCCGGAATCAGTTCATTGATGAGCTCATGGAGGTACTTTTGTCTCTGGATGTTGTACGGGGAGGCCTGGCACCAGCATAGGCGGTATTGCTCTAGACGCCTGACCTGCCCTTCCTGTTTGTGTGAAGGATGCTGAGTGCTTTCAGTGTTCCAGAGCAGGGGCGCTCCCATTCACTCTGGAGCATTAGGATGCTTCCCATTCATTCCATTCATTCAACGGACTGCCCCAGTGGTTCAGTGATAAAGAACCCACCTGCCATGCAGGAGCCACAGGAGACATGGGTTTGATCCCTGAGTCAGGAAGATCCCTTGGAGGAGGACATGACAACCCACTCCAGTATTCTTGCCAGAGAATCCCATGGACAGAGGAGCCTGGCTACAGCCCATAGGGTTGCAAAGAGTTGGACACAACTGAAGCGACCGAGCACGTCTTCACTCAACAGCGTTTATCATGTTTGTCATCCTTCCTAAACCCCTGGCACTGTCTGAGGAGACGAGCAGAAAGCAAGGCAGCATCCTTGACCTCACGGAGCTTGTAGTCTAGTGGGGAATGCAGGCGAGAAACGAGGCACACAAGTGAAATACGCAGCATGTTAGGTGTTAACACAGTGCCATGCAGAAGGAGAGCTAGAACGGGAGATGGGGCTGCTGGGAAGGCCTGTTTTTATGTTAGTGGTCAAGAAGGCCTTATTGCAAAGGTGACCAGTAAGTCAAAACCTGCAGGGGTTGCAGAGAGAGCCACGCCCACGTCCGGCAGAAGAGCCTTCCAGGCAGGGGGAGCAACACAGAAGCTTGGAGGCAGAAGTGTGTCCTGCACAAGTGATGAGCAAGGAGGCTGAGCAGGGGAACTGGGGGAGTAGAAGAGCTCAGAAAGTTGAAGGGAACTGGGAGCTGTTGGGGCTTTGGAACAATTTTTGTTTCATGTCATCTCTGTGGCTGAGGTGTCTGGCAGCCCATAGTAAGAAGCTGTTCTTGGACCTTCTTTGTGGTACTGGGGAGCTGGGGGCCTGTCTTTGTTGATTTCTGAGTCTGTCCACTTCTCAGGCCTGCTGGCAGGGGAAGGCCTCCTAGAAGGTCTTGTCCTCACCAGTCTAGGTCAGGTTTCCATGGCTGAATAAAAGTGACAAGACATGTGACTGGTTCTCAGATTCTGCCTAGGCTTTTGTTAATCTAGGGCTTCTCAAATATGGACTCCTGTTCCCTGAATCTCATTTTTCCCATGGAGAGAAAATACCTTCATTCAGCAGAGAGAACCCCTTGAATTCTCTGCTTCGTAGTTATGTGATCCATAGCCTGGGAGGAGGAGGGGGTGGTCCTGGGTTAGGTAAGGCCTGAAGCAGCAATGAGGGGCTGAAAGGTAATGGTGGAGGCTGCCCCAGACTCCCACCTTAGAGTTGGTGAGTTTCTAGCAATAAAAATGCTCGGAGGACATACCTGCTCCTCTGTTGTTCAGTCACTAGGTGCGTGTTAGTTGCTCAGTCGCGTCTGACTCTCTGTGACCCCATGGACCGTAGCCCACCAGGCTCCTCTGTCCATGGAATTCTCCAGGCAAGAATACTGGAGTGGGCTGCCATCCCATTCTCAGGTGATCTTCCTGACCCAGGGATCGAACGTGGGTCTCCTGCATTGCAGGCAGAGTCTTTACAGTCTGAGCCACTGTTCATTTGCTAAGTCGTGTCCAGCTCTATTTGACACCATGGACTATACCACACCGGGCAGTCCCCTACTGTGCCTCCTCCAGCCAACCCTTACCTTTTTCTTTATTTAGAGCAGGCTGAGGGCCTAGCTTCTGAGTGCTTTTCTCAGTTTGAACCAAATCCTCTTCTGTCCTCAGCTCGAAATCTTCTTGTCCCAGAGAGCAGTGGAGATGAGTGAGGAGGCAGACATCCTGTCTGTGAGCCAGTTCCAGCTGGCTCCAGCCATCCTGCAGGGCCAGACCAAGGCAAAGATGGTCGCCATGGTGTCGGCACTGCAGGATCTGATTGGCCGGCTTACCAGTCTTCGAATGCAGCACCTGTTTATGATCCTGGCCTCACCAAGGTCTGGCTTTCCCCTTGCTGTTGGGCTGTTCCTGGGCATGTTGCAGGGCGCTGCCATCTTGGGCGGCCCCGCCTCCTTGTTTCCTCCTCTCCTTGACCCCTTGGACCTCATCCCTGCCTCCCATAACTGCACCACCCCAACTAGGGTTGGGGGTTCTCTTTGGGGCAAGATGGGGTGGCTTGAAATATGCAGGCAGGATCTGCCTCCTGCGTAGGATGGGGAAGTGGGAGTGGCATTCCATACAAGGAAGGACTGACGGATGTGGAGGCTGAGCGGCCAACAGAGACTGCCCTGTTCCAGCAGTTTGGATGGGGACACCCAGGCTGCCCAGAGACACCGAACACTTACTTGAATGCCCTGCCCAGGTATGTGGACCGAGTGACTGAGCTCCTCCAGCAGAAGCTGAAGCAGTCCCAGCTGCTGGCTTTGAAGAAAGAACTGATGGTGCAGAAGCAACAGGAAGCCCTCCAGGAGCAGGCAGTTCTGGAGCCCAAGCTGGATCTGCTGCTGGAGAAGACAAAGGAGCTACAGAAGCTGGTGAGAGCAGAGAGGCAAACCTGCCCAGTTTGCGCAGAACGAGGCCCCTTTGCCTTCTGCCTCCCACCCACCCGGTATCACTGTCTTTCAGATTGAAGCTGACATTTCCAAGAGGTACAATGGGCGACCTGTGAACCTGATGGGAACCTCTCTGTGACCTACTGCCGTTGTTCCTGTCCATCTTCCCAGCGTTCAGAATGGTGGAGGGACAGCACGGGGCCCTTCCTGGTGAGAGACTAAGCCAACTGGAAGATGGAAGGCCCCAGATGGAACTGTCACCTGAAGGGTGATCTCAGCACTCTCTGTACTCTCTGCAGGAGGCTATCTTGATGGTCCTTCAGCCCCTCAGCCTCAAATCACAGCTTATGCTCCTTCTTGTTAATGTAGTTGGACTTTAATAAAAGAGAGACATTCTTGTTCCCTACTGACAGTGCCCGTCTCTGGGCCTGGGGTTGAGGCTGTATACCCATTTGCATGGGGTTCTTGATTCTGTGAGGTACCAGGCTGGAGACTTTTCCTCTTTGCCTCTGGTGGCAGGGAGGCCCCACAGATTAGTATCTACAGTTCAGCAAGGGGCTCTGGGGTAGCTGAGTCAGCCGGGGCCCTTTCTCTCCACGGCCAGGCCCAGACTGCCCCACTCAGGCCAGAAGCCCAAGGGGAGCAGTCAGGTGGCAGCCTTGTTGGAGCCAGCAAAGCTGTATTTTCCCTTTAATCACAGCTTACCTCCAGGCAGGGGGAAAATGCGGTTTGGGAAGGAAAGGTCTGATCAACAAGGTGGAGACAGGAGTTGTCACCTTCGCTAGCTGCCTGTCTGCTTCCCACCCATAACTGCCTGCTCTGTGATTGGGTACAGCCCACCCCAGGCCAGCACCCCTCTCCCTGGCCACCTACCCATCCCCATTTCCCAGGAAGGGTAGGGGTTGGGGGTGGCCAGCAATTCGATTTTAATTTCATAGCAGAGCAGTTGATTCATGGCTCTTTGTCGCTGGCGTTGACTCCCGTAATGACTTTCCATCAAAATGAAAAGTGGAGTGACACCACTCATTATTCCTGCTGCTTGTTATCTCAGTTCTGGGGAGGGCCGCCCCCTCCCTGCTGCCTTTCAGCCGTCCTGGACAGTGAGTGATGGCCCCTATTAATCACCGACCCCGCGGACTCCGGCGGACACACGCTATCCAGAGGAGAGAGAGATAAGGCCGCATGAACTGCTCAAAGCCGCTCCTATCAATTAATGTCAGCCCATCGCTTCCCCCCGATCTTTGCCTGTTCACCTCCTTTTGGGGGGATTGGAAGTCTAGGAATTGAAAAAGGAAAGACGTTGGTGTGGAATGTCGAGGTACAACTGTCCTTGGAATAGAAGGGCTCTGGGGCCTGAGCGGGTGTGTCCCACCCTCAGGCGCTGTGAAGCCTCTGCTGGGGAGCTGCCTGCGGCTCTGGGGTCCTTTCTCTCTGAGAGCATGTCGGCTACCTCCTGCCCCGCCTGTTTGGCTGCTGGCTCCACTGGCCTTCTGACCTACCCCTTGCGGCCACCATCAGCTCACTGAGCCATACTACCCTTGCCCGCTCTAATGTCCCTCGTCCAATCACCAGCTGTCACACAGGCTCTTTGCTCACAGGCACTGGGCTCTGGGGAGAACCCTGTGGTCATGTGACCACAGCAGGCTGGGTTCAGGCCTCCTAAGCTCTTGCTCTTGCCCTCGGGCGCACCTCGCTGGCCTTCTCTGCCCTGCCTGGGGCCAATAGGAGATGTTGGATGTGCTATTTGGCTGCAGGAGACAAGAAGTGGGTTTAATAGGTTTTCTCAGCAGATTTTTGTCACCTTGGTAAGCAGTGTGGCTAAGACCTCTCGGGGGGTACTGGGCCCATTTCACTGCTTATCTGTGGAAATCAAGGCCCATCTAGCTGTAGGTTCATGTAACTGATTTCTTAAAAGAACCATAACGTTGGGTTTGTTCTCCAGAGCCTCTAGCCCTATTTGCCTGTGACCCTGTGCTTTGCTTCCTGGGTCCTACTTTCCCCAACCACCCAATGGCATTGAAGAGCCCACCTGGCTGTTTGACCCTGCAGAAGGGCAGCTCTGTGTCTTTCCAGTCTGCTCCCAGATTTCCCGGAGCATCACTCTGATTGCATTTAGCTTCCTGCCTGTTCATCTCAGAGGTGGTTGTGAGGATTAAATGAGTTAACATCTGCAGAGCTCTTAAAACAGTGCCTGGCACAGCGTATGTGCTTGCTGGACATATGTGAGCTCTTATTTTGGGTTTCTGAAACAATATCAAGAATGCATCCTCCTGTCCTAACTTCCTTCTTTGAAGCGGGTTGGGGCGGGGGGCGGGGGGGAGCGGCAAAGAGGCTCCTTGGGGAGCTTGAAGACCAAGTTCTGAACAGTCAGGTTTCTGGAACTCCCAAAACAACATTCAGGGAGAGAGAGGAGATGGGCCCAGATTACACTCTTGGAATCCATCGTTGGATGAGAGTTACGTTGCCAAGAGTATTCTACTTTTCTGTTTGCTTTTATACCACGTCTTTGCAGAGAAGATTTAAGGTGCTCACTGCTTAGCTAAGACATGTCATTACCGGCCTCAGATAAGGAAAACATCACCTTTCCAAAATCCTTTCACCCAGGCAAATCCAGGCATTGTCAAGCCCACTCACCATGACTCTGTTCAGGTGAAGCCTGTCTTCCCGCATAGACTCTGTCCTTTCCGAGTCTGGTTCTCAAAGTGTAGGATCCCTTTGCTCTGCAGCCCGTGATGGCCGACCATGAAGGTGGGTTAAGTAGAGTGCTAATGATGGCTCCTCTGGGTTCCGGCCACTCAACTAAGGGCTTGACAGGGAGATAGGTCCTATACATCCAGAACTACTGTCCCAGGGCCTGTGTGGGGCAGGGGTTCTCTGTATCATTAAGACCAAAATCTCACTCCTCTGAGTATGATCTGCTCCAGAGGACTGGCCCAGAGCAGAGGACCAAAGAAAAAGCAGACCCCAGGCTCTAGGGGAGCAGGAGCTAATTCTGCCTAGTTGTGTCCGTCTCCCTTGTTAATTCCCCAGGTGTTCCTTACAGTTTCTCCCCTAAAAACATGGATCCTGCAGCTCTCCCTGCTTTTTCATTTACACTTGCCTGTCCTGTTACTAAGTTCTATTTCATCTTCCCCCGCACCCTACCCCTGCCTGGGCCGCCACCACCAAATCTTAGTTCCCCAACCAGGGTCTTGGCCCTCAGCAGTGAAAGCACAGAGTCCTAACCCCTGGACCACCAGGGAATTCCTGCTTCATCTTTTAATTGCCATGTGTTTATTTTCCTCTCCCCACTACTACAAACACGTACATGAATGCGCACACACACAATCTAATAACAGTAACAGTGGTGATGGGCATCTTCTCTGGAGCTAGACTGTCCAGGTAAAATCCCAGCTCCACTCTTGCCGCCTGTGTGGTCTTGGGTGAGTCCCTGGACCTCTCTGCACCTCATTTTTTCACCAATGAAATGACAAAGGAAGACACCCTCGAGGTGGATAGCTGTGGTGAGTATGGGCAGCACCCAGAGGGTACCTGGTGCAGAAAGACTGCTGGCAGCTTGTGAGGGGTGGTGGATGCAAACATCCTGGACTTAGGTTAGAAACTTCCATTCAGGTCCCGGTTCCATATGTCCTGGATATTCCAACACATCCCAAACCACCCCCATCAGCATCCGCATCCCACCCTGCGTCCCTCTCTTATCTCCTATCTGTTCTATCAACAGGCTCTTGGCTCTGCTGGTTCACCTCCAATCCACCTTTTCTGTGTGCTTTGTTGACCTAATGATTTCCCTACTTAGAAACTCGGATGCCCCCTCAGCTCCCCAGATTCCTAGTGTCACAGGGCAGCCCTTGACATCTATGTTCACCTGCCTTTCCAGGCTGGGTATCCACTGAAGATACCAAACCCATATATGTCCCCAGACCCCTTCTGGGGTCCTTTTAGCCCTCCTTTTAGACCCAGCTGGTGAGACCCACACTCATTTCCAGTTCCCAGGCAGAATGAGTTCCCCCCATCCTCAGCAGCATCCCTGATGCTGTCTGTAGATGTCCTGAATTCAGGGAGCATCTCTCAACTACATGACTGCCTTCCCATGGGCTGAGCCCCAAACGGAACTGCTTAAGAGCAGGGGCTGACTTTCGCTCATTTTTGCCTCCTTCCCTTTTGTGCCCTTCCCTTTGGAATCTCATGGGCTTCCCTGGTGGCTCAGATAGTAAAGAATCTGCCTGCAGTACAGGAGACCTGGGTTCGATTCCTGGGTCAGGAAGATCCCCTGGAGGAGAAAATGGCAACCTACTCCAGGATTTTTGCCTGGAAAATCCCACGGACAGAAGAGCCTGCAGGCTGCAAACTGTGGGGTCATAAAGAGTCGGACACAACTGAGTGAGCACGCATGCTTTGGAATCTCAAACTTCACTTCTCTGAACTTCAGTTGTGTTAGTGATCTCACAGTTGACTCTGACTTCTAAAATGTCAGATCATTTATGACATTTTATGATTATATGACAGTTTATGACGTGTTACGATCACGTGGTGCACAATTAAAAAAAAAAAAGTCCCATAAAGAAGTTTGGGAAGGAAATTGGGTTTAATTAGGCTTTTATAAATGAACCAATGGTCAGATTAAGTCTGATCCACAGTTGTCTAGTGATAGTGCCTGCCCCGAGGATCTTCTGGGCCAGTCTGTCCTATCCCTGTTTGGTTGAGGACTCTTCCAGAGAAAAGAGCTGCTGTTCAGCCTCTTGGAGGTTTCATGGCTTCACTGACCTAAGTCTGCCGCCGCTTACTGAATGCTGCCCACATGCTGCGTTCTGAACAAGCTGATCTGCACCCCGGGTAATCAGGCCCCAGGCTCTGCTCCCAGGTTCCTAGCAAATTGGCAGGGAGGTAAGGGGGGTAGCAGGAGGGTGTTGAGCCTGCTTCAGGGCAAAGAAGCCTGGGATGCCAGCTGACCCTGACGAAGATCTCTGTGTCCTCCAGGCGCCCTTCCTCTCAGGTGGTGAGCAGGGCCCTTCTGGGTACATGGGCCCTGAGTAAACTCATACCTGTCCTGCCTGCCACCCTTCTCTCCTCCCCCAGGCTTCAGAGAAAACCAGTGTGAATATTTAAACTTGTCCTGTGTGTCTAATAAAAAGTTCTGCACTATTTAACGCCCCAGCTATCCATTACTGTCGGGAGCTGCCCTCTCCCTCCCAGCCTTCCCCTCCCTCCCTCTTGCCCAAACCCCGCGCAGTGAAGCCATTTGTCAAAGCCCTCGCCGCAGGCTGCGCTTGGCTGTGTCTGAAAGGACAAGCGCCCTGCAGGGGGAGGCGGGGATGAATAAAGGGGCTATGCAAATTGCTGCTTAATCTGCAGAGAAACACCCAGGCTTTGGGGAGACGCTCATTACTTCTTTTAACTGTGATTAACGGGCAAATTAAACCCGAGCCCTTAACTCTCTCCTGGCAGAGGACTCGAACGCAGAGCCCTGGGCCGTGCAGGTGGAGGGAGGCACTGGTGTGTAGCTGCAGCCCCCGGGGGGCTGGGATCGAGGAGAAGTCTGACCCTTAACCTGTGTGCCGTTGCCATTGTGGAGTAGGAGGGAGGGGAGCCCAGAATTGGGTAGGTGGGCAGATCCAGTGCAACTTAACACATAGGGAAGGGAGCACCCCATGCCCTAAGAATGAGGGAGTGGCCCCGGGTTGCTGCCTTCTGTTCCTCGACAACAAAAGTGTGAGGACTCTCTGGCCTCCCCTGCCAGGACCTACTGTTGGTGTGACCACAGCGCCTTTAGCCCCAAACCTGGGGCTGAAAATGTGTGTCTGAGGAACCTCCAGAAGTTCAACTCCAAAACTGACCTTGGGCCCAGGGAGGTGGGAAGAGGCAAAGAAGCAGAAGGAGGTCAGGGACTGTTTTTATGGGAGTAGAGCATGCTAAGTTACTTCAGTCGTATCTGAGTCTTTGCAACTCCGTGGACCATGGACAGTGGAGCCTTCCAGGCTCCTCTGTCCATGGGATTTCCCAGGCAAGAAGACTGGAGTGGGTTGCCATGTCCTTCTCCAGGTGATCTTCCCAACCCAGGGATCCAACCAGCATCTCATGTCTCCTGCACTGGCAGGCGGGTTCTTTACCACTAGGGCCACCGGGAAGCCCCATTTACGGGAGTAGAGACCCTAGGAATAGTCTTGCTACAGGTTATACAGGTTATAAGCTTACAGAGTCCAGCACCCAAATCAGAAGGGGTCAAAGGTCCAAGGCAGCCCTCTCTGTTTCTTAAGCCATCCGAGTGTGTGTGTTAAGATATCTGACACAGCTCAGAACATATGATTTAACCCTTTTTGTGGGCACCATTCAGTGGTGTTAAGTTCATTCACATCGCTGTACAAACATCCCCACCACTCATTCTGTCTGATTTTTGAGCCATCCTGGGTCACCTATAGAGCCAAAGACCAGCCACCTACAGTCACCTCTAATAGACAACAACAGTGAGGCAGAACTGTAGGTGGAATAGTTTTGTTTGAAATGCAGAAACCTGGGTAAGGCCGCTGGTGCCTGGCACTCTAGGTGAGTAGAATGGAGGCCTCATGCTCCGGAGGTGGATTGGGTGGAAATCCTGTAGGGATTCCCCGTTAAAGAAGGTCCCCTAAGCCTGAGTGAATAGGAGGTGAAAGATGACATACAACGGTGACAGACTGTCTGTCAAGCTGACGGGGCCGAGGAGAGACACGGGCCTGTATTTTATTTTGTCGTCATCAAGTGGATCAGTAGGTCTGTCATAGAAACCAGGCCTGACAGCTCGCTCAGCGACTCAGCTCTCTTTTCTTGACTCCTGCAGCCCAGCTCCACCATCTATTAAAACATCCCGGGCTGTCAGGGATATTAAAAGGCTCTGTCACTCCTTCTTAAAACAGTCATAAATACAATCTGGACATGAGCATTTGGGCAGGAGCCCCAGTGCTGAATGGGAAGAGACAACAGCAGGGACGCCTACCTTCCTTGACAGCCAAGGCTCAAACAGGGAGCCCGGGATTCCTCTCCTTTTTCTCTCGAATGCAAGAATAAGGGCCGTCTCCAATATCTGCTAGGGCCTGGCATCTTGAAAACAACTGTTGTCAAACGTAGAATGTGGCCTTTGTTAGCATGACCACAGCCTCAGCTTATCTCTGGTGCCCGGCGCACCCAAACGGCACCTGTTCTACATGTCTGCCTGCGCACCTGCTTCCTAGGCCTCCCCATGTGGCGCAGTGTGGGGAGGAACCAAAAGGCAACGAGAGAGCCCCCCATTCTTCTTCCTCCTGTCCCTCTTCTACTCTCCCTGCCCTGCGCGGCCTCATGACTGACCCATCTTGGAACAAGGGTCTTAGGCTGGAGGCTTCCCAGGCAGGCTCCCCAGAGTGCCAGATGGAACTTGTAATCATGCCAGCTGGAAAACCCCAGTCAGCCTGGAATCCTGAGTCTCTTCAAACGATGGGATCACAAATCTTCCTGCCTGGAAACTTCCAGCTCTCAAAGAGGGCATTCCCTTCCTTTCTACATAAGCGTGCATGGCCTCAGGCTTCTTGCTAGGAGCTGGCCCCTCTTTTCAAGAGCATCCTATTTGGGATGGAGGATGTTTCTCCAGCTTGCAGCTCTATGCCTCTATACCCAGGCAAATTCTGACTCTGGGCTCCATCTCTGTTGGGCTATGTTGTCACCAAGTGCCTAGTTTACTGAAACATATAAAGGCCCTGTGTTGACATCAGGGCAGCACCCCGGACACTTGCCTCTTGAAATGTCCTTTCTTCTGCCCACCCAGTGTTTGAAGGCTGGAATCACTTCCCATCCCAGTACTTCTAGATAACTTTGGATTTTTTTTTTAAACTGTGGACTGATTTGTGTGTGTGTGTGTTTATTTGTTTTCAAAGAAATTACGTTCTCAGCAGCTTTCCCCGAATATTTCATGTTAAGAAGTGTCAGACTTTTATCCTTCCTTCCTATAATATTTATTACATGCCTACCTTATTCAGTCATCCAGCCCCAGAGGACAGGACTAGGTCTATGTGTGGAGGTAAGAGGGAGGCAGGTTTCTGCCTAATATATGAAGCCTTTTATGACAACCAAAGGTGCTCCACGGGACACAGGTGAGATAGTCATCATCACTGAGGACCTTAGACGGGTCAGTATCTGGTGGGGACACTGCAGAGGATGGGAGATTGGTGGGATGATTCTGAGAGTCAGTGACTGGGGCACTTGGTATGTCTGGAAGCTGAACAAGGCCTAGCAGCTGTTCACCAGCTGCCTTCCATGTGGCCATCTTGCCATGTAATCCCAGATGGTCAGACCCCTCACCCTCTAAGGTCACAGGGCCAGCGGCAGGGTAGTGGGCAAGCCCTTCTTTGCTCTGGTAGCCCCCGGCAGTGTCTGTGGTGGCCTGGAGCAGGCAGGATGTGAGAGGTAGTGATGAGAAAGAGATCCCACCAGCTTCCGGGGTAGAGAAAGGCTCAGAGCTCTCTCTTCCGGCCCACGCCCCTCCTACTGGCTTCCACTCCTACTCCCCTCCAGCCGTCGTCTCCCTTTCCACCTGCCTTAGCTTCTCCCTCCCCCCTTTGCTCTCCTAACCCCCTTCCCTCCTCCACAACCTCCCGCATCTCCATGGCGATAAAAGGGGAGGTGTGGTGGGCTGTGCCCTGTATTTTGAGTCGCTCCATAATAGCCCCTTTCTCTGGAGACACAGGGGCTGCCTGTGGAACTAATCTCTCCCTGCCCATCAGCTCACAAAGGCCAGGGAAGCCCCTCCCTCAGCCTAGCCGCCCCGGTGACCCCGAGCTCGTTTCCGGTGCGCTTCCAGCCCTCCGGGGCCTGCAGCTGGGCCTCTCTCATGGGATCCTGCACACAGGCAGGGTCACCGCGGCTGACCTCCCCCGAGGACAGGGGTCAAGCCCCCTCTGGGGTCTCCAATGTGATTGGAAGGGAGCTGAGGCGGGGGATGTGGGGGGTTGTAGGGGGAGGACGGGCATGGGGGAGGGAGCCTTCTCTTTTAATGTAAAATTAAAAGACTCCCTGTGTCTTCCTGTCTTTGCAGCTCAGGCTGGGTCGCCTGGCCTGGGACCCCACCCCTGGGAATCTGGACATCTTAGAAATGAGTTAAACTCTTGGCAATGGGGCTTGGTCAAACCTGATCTGGAATATCGGAATCATAAAAATCCTGGTGTGGGAAGTGGGAGAAACTGTCTGTACAGGGCAGCCAGGTGTGCAGAGTCAGCCTGGTTTTGACGCTGGTACTTGCTTGCTTAGACCCCTGTGGGCCTTGATGTGCTTATTTGCAGGATGGGAACACTAATAGCACCAACCTCATGGGTAACATGCTAAGTGAGATCACACACATAACATGTTCCTTACCTTAGTTGCCGGCTCAGAGGTTCTCTGGGTAGCAGAGCTGTGACTGTATTAGGCAGGAAGGAGGCCTCAGGCTTCAGAAATGATCTACTTAGCTCAAGCCATCCCCATCCCAGGAGAAGAATATTCGAGGGAGTGGATCTGGTGGAAACACAGACTAGGAAGTCAGAATGGCTGGGACTCAATCCCAGCTCCACCACCTACCGACTGTAAGACTTCACGTGTAGAATGGGATAATACTGCCTACAGTTATGACGATCAAATGGTTTAACACATGTAAAGTGCCCAGAGGGAAACTAGCTTGTTGTCCACGTTACATAAATGTTAGTTATGAGGGTTATTGATGCCATTATTATTGGGTCTTTGTAGACCTGCACTTCCTGAACAGTGCTTATTTCAAATATTCAAAGTCTTTGTCCCTACAAGTTCTCTCTCTTTTCTATGTTATACAGCACATTGTGATTTCTGGCAAGGAATAATATACGGTCACTCTCAATTGCTTGTTGATGAAAAAAAGGCATATTTTGCCTATATAGACAGCAGCTCTAACCAAGGGACACAGCTAAGCCAGAAGGGAGTCATTGGCCCCTTATAAAACAAGGCCAAGTAAAAGATAGGAGTTCAGAAAGGTTGAAGGAGGTCTGATGGGAGCTGCCAACAGCTCTCCTAACCCGCCCAAGTTATTACTGGAATCATTTCAGGAGATAATTTAATGCTCTCTCTCGGTGGCCCTGTTTGCTCCTGCAGGGAAAAATAAATAAATAAACAAACCCAACCACCCCAACCAACTCAAGCTTTATGAGAACATCACTTGCAAATTTTTAATGACACGGTTATTAATATAACTGTCCTGGTACCTCCCCTACATCTGATCACTGGTGAATTATGGGCCTTGAGTTCTGACTGCTGCTCCCATTATTGCAAACAGTTCCACTCTGTCCTTGCACACACACAGAGACCTCAGAGTCTGGAGCAGGGCCTGCTGCCCCAAAGTTGGGAGCAGGAGAACTTGGGGAGTCTGGCTAAGGGGTGGGGCTGGAGGGTGAGAAAGAACTAGCTGAGGCTGGGCGAAAAGGCACCCATTGGGTGTGGTGGTGGTGAGAACACTTGACTGAGAATCCAGAGGCCTCACTTTAACACCATCTTTAGTTCTATGTGTCAGCCCAATCTTTCGGTTTCCGGGACCTCATTTCTTCACCTATTACATAAGGATTTTTAAAAATTATTTCTTCCTCTTTGCCATTTTTAAGCATGTATAATGTTCCAGGCATTGTGCTAAATGCCTTAGATTATTATTATTATTCGGCTGCACCACACGGCTTATGGGATCTTAGTTCCCCAACCCAGGGACTAAACTCTGGGCCTTTGGCAGTGAAAGCCAAATGCTTTCAAAGGTCTGAGTCCTAACCACTGGACCACCAGGGAATTCCCAGTATTGTCTTATTTAATGAATTCTCAGGAGTGTGTATGATAATACTCGTTTAATCCTCATTTAGTAGATAAGGAAACTCAGGTTCTCAGAAATTCAAAAGCTTGTCTGAGGTCACACAGCTGGTAAGCAGGGATACTGGTCTGCAACCTTAATCTGCCTGACTCCGGGGCCAAAGCCCCTCACTGTCAGGCTGCGCTGCCTGCTGGGGACAGTAACACCTGTCCTCCCACCTGGGAGGGTGGGAGGCTCAGATGCACTGCCAAGCACACAGCGGTCAGACGTGGTGACATAAAAGGCTTTCCCAAAGGAAGGCAAAAGAAGTTGGGGTGGGATGAACTGAGATTAGAGGCATGGGCTACCAGAAGAAGCTGGCAACATCCCCAGGGGACTGGATTTAGCAGTGAGCAGGCCGCATCCTGGCAATACTGCCTTTGGAAGAACACATGATAGTTGATTTCACTTGACAATGAAAGGGGAGACTCTTCTCATGTTCTGAGTCTTCCTGTTCTTGCCGCGCTGTTTTTGATTCTGGTCTCGCTGGGTCATCCTCAGAGGCTCTGAGCTGAGCAGAGCTGTGGTCCAGCTGAGGGGGCAGATGCTGCTGTTTCCTGCTATCCAGGATGTGGTTCCACAAAGGACTGATGGGCCTGGAGAAGGTGAAGCCCCCAAGGAGAAGTCCCCCCTTAGGCCCTAGGAGTTCAGCCATAGTGGGTAATTGGTGGAGCTGGCACAAGAGTAGAGAGGTGGCCAGGGGCTGTGGACAGTCGGGACAGACCCCGCTCCCCCTTTTCCCCCCATTCCCACTCTTTGCCTCTCCTGGCCTGGCCTAGGTTTGCTGGCCGGCAGGCTGGCTGCTTGGTATTCTGCTCAGGTCCCTGCATCCGGCCTCCTGGCTCCCCTGCCAGAGGGGCCTCCTCCCCCAGCCCAGCCTGGGCCATGTATTATCCTCGCAAGATTGAGGGCCTAATGGAGGTAATCAGCACCGGGGGAGCCACTCCATCCAGGCTTAGGAGGGAGGGCAGAGACGTGCTGGTTGGTGCCTTTGCCCACCCTGAGATCTGGGTGTACTTGAGGGGGCCCCTCAAGTACAAGGGGGGCTTGCAGCAACCCCTCAGGGAGGACTCTGGACAATTTCAACCCAGGACATGGCGCTGAAATAACCCCCTCTCTTCCTCTCTCTACCATACCCTTGACATCCGGGGTCCCCGTGGGGAGACCCCAGCCACCACCAGCTCTCCTGAAGGACTTTCCGCTTGCTGTGAGGAGGGCAAGCTCCCACACCCAGCCCACCCCTCGCCTGAATGCCAGCTGGCCAGCGTTGGAGCCAGTGTTGCAAGGCCTATTGTTCCTTGACTCTCCTCCCACGGTGGGAGGTAGGGGGGCTGAGCCTGGCCCCCCAGGTCAGGAGCACAGGGCAACCCCTCCCCTCCCCAGGCTTCAAAGGCCTGCAGGGACGAACCCTTGCCCCTGCAGGGCCTCTCCTCTGGGAGCTGTGAGGGGGGCAGCTGCCCCCAAAGCAGCATTCAGGAGCTTCCTGGGAGTGAGCAGAGCAGGCCAGGAGGTGATCCTGGGCATGCAGGAGGTCACGCAAGGGGAGCTCCTGAGGCAGAAGGCCTGGGAAAAGCCTGGGGATGGAGGAGGCCGCAGAAGTGATATCAATACTGTAACAATACTCTTACTTACTACCAAGGGCAACTAAAATTTTTTTGAACACTCAGGGTGGACCAGGTTCTGTGTTTTCCATGCATCACGTTATTTCATCCTCACAGGAGCTGGGTACATTACACAGCAGGAGGAAATCAGGCTCGGAGAGGTTAAGTAACTTACCCGGCCTCCCAGAGGGAGGACCTAAACAGGGTTTGGACTCACTCTGTTTGACTCTAGAAGCCTGCTCCTAACCACAGCGCTGGGCCACGGTACTAGGCGGCTGAGACCACGGTACTAGGCGGCTGAGAGGGAAAGCAAGATGGGTCACAGGCAGCCACTCCACTCACTCACCTGACTCCATTCACGTCGGCAAGACATGCGTTTCTCGCCAAGGAGCGACCTGGGATCCAGGAAGCAATTTTTTCACTGGGCCCACATAGATAGAGATTCTCTTTCCTCTCCTGCTGGCCCGTCTCCCCTTTCTATTAATAAGCTTCTTGCTCCCCCTCCTCCCAGGCTAAGGGGCTCTCCTCCACCATCTGCTCCCAGGATGGCCAACACCATCCACCTTGCTTCCCAGGGGATGGATGGTCCAGGACTCATCCCTCCCCGAGGTGCTGTAATTCGAGGGGCTGCCCAGCTGGAATGGACCCAGGGCCTCCCCACATTGCCCTCCCACCCCTGTGAGCTGGCTGGCCTCTGCCCTCTGCCCTCTTCTGCCATTAACCCTGTCACCTGCCGGACATCAGCCCCGGGGCCCAGTCTGTCAACCGTGGCCAAAGATGGATGGGGGGGCGGCTGGGAAGCATAAGCGGTGACCCCTTAATGAGATCTGGGCGGGGAGGGCTGGGCTCGATCAGGCAGCGCAGGGCCAGGCTGGTAATAAAGGCCCTTGCTGGGTATGACCTGCGCTCCTTCTGTGGAGCAACCGTGCAGGGAGAAGCTGCAATACAGGCCTGGAGGGCACAGGATTCTGTTGCCACTTCCCCCAGCTCCCCGCCACCCTGGCCCTCTCTCTCCTCCACTGACAACCAGACTTGAGGCGGGAGAGATGAGGAGAGCCTGGGGGAAAAAAAAAGAGGATCCGCCATCCCCATTCTTTCTCCTTGGCGTGGTGACCCCGGCTCCCTGGGAAGAAACACAGACACAAAGAATCTCTAGGAAACAGGAGACCAGCTGCCTGGCTGCGGCAGCCCTAAGGCAGTCCCAGGAGACTCCAAGTCTCCTGTCCAAGTACAGAGAAACTGGAGAGGGGGAGCCTTTGTGGGGTGTTGCCTGTAGTAGGTTTGGGGGTTAGACTGACTTGGGGAAAGGGGTGAGGGTGCTTCGTGTGTCATTCTGGTGGGGAGTGGAGAGAAATTCACTCCCTGCGGACAGGAATGAGGTTGGTTAAAAATAGGGCTCTTTGAGTTTGAGGGGGTCATTTATAACCCCATGAAGACTAAGGAGAAGCTTAGTCTTTACCGGATACCCAGCAAAGGTTGGCTGCAAGACCCTATATAGAGCGGGGAGCATCTTCAAAGATGTAAGGAAAGAGCCCTTTTGAAGCAGGGAAAAGAGTGGGATGATGGGTAGGGGTGAGGGAAAAGAAACATTGGAGGGGGTCTCCTATGCATTTTTCCTTTTAGTGATTCATGGAATTTTATAAGCAGGAGATCCTGGAAAGCATCAGCTCTAACCTTGCATTCCACAGCTGGGGAAACTGACCCTTAGAGAGGGGAAGAGACCCACCCAACGAGTAGCGGAGCCAGAGGTAAAATCCAGGGTTCAAGAAGGCCGAGGCCCTTAGCTTGGCATTGCACCACATTCCCTCCTTGCTTCATACCCAGGAAGAACATGAAACAGCTGCTTCAATAATCATTCCTGGACTTGTCTGAAAGCACTTGCTTTGCCCAGTTCCTCTTTCACCCTGCTCAACACACAACGTGTTGCCCAAAGGTTTTCAGTAGGTTTAGGGGTTAGACTGACTTGGGGAAAGGGGTGAGGGTGCTTCGTGTGTCATTATGGTAGGGAGTGGGAAGAAATTCACTCCCCGAGGACAGGAATGAGGTTGGTTGAAAATAGGGCTCTTTGAGTTTGAGGGGGGTCATTTATAACCCCATGAAGACTAAGGAGAAGCTTAGTCTTCACTGGATACCCAGCAAAAGTTGGCTGCAAGACTCTTTGGCCACTACTTTGACCTTGTCTGTCCCCAGAGTGACCACCTGCAGTGATTTCTGGCTTCCCTCCCAGCTATTTAGTTCAGGCTGAGCAGGTTTGTGGTGCAGCCTCAGGAGGCTTGGACTCTGGTTCAGCTTAGCTGTATGAGTCTTGGCAACTCTTTTCTGGGCCTCAGTTGCTTTATCTTTAAAAGGTAGTGGTAGACAGTGGTCTTTATACTTCTTTTACTTATTAAATTTTATTTATTTATTTATGACTATGCTGGGTCTTCACCGCTGCGTGGACTTTCTTCTAGTTGCGGTGAGGGGGCTACTCTCTAGCTGTGGTGTGCGGTTTTCTCATCGCAGTGGCTTCTCTTGCTGCAGGGAACGGCCTTAGGGCGTGTGGGCTTCAGTAGTTGTCGCTTCTGAGCACGAGAGCACAGGCTCAGTAGTTGAGGGGCACAGGCTTAGTTGTTCCACGGTATGCGGGATCTTTCCAGATCAGGAATCAAATCCGTGTTTCCTGCATTGGTAGGCAGATTCTTTACCACTGGACCACCAGGGAAGCCCTTCAAGTCTTTTAAATATTAATAGAAGGCCCAAAGCTAGTGCTGTGACTGGCTAATCTGCACTGGCTCTCAAGGGCTTCCCTGGTAGCTCAGTTGGTAGACAATCTGCCTGCAATGCAGGAGACTGGGGTTTGATCCCTGGGTTGGGAAAAATCACCTGGAGAAAGAAATGGCAACCCACTCCTGTATTCTTGCCTGGAGAGTCTCATGGACAGAGGAGCCTGTCAGGCTACAGACCATGGGATCACAAGAGTCAGACACGACTTAGTGACTAAACCAGCACTCGAGGGCTCTACGAGCCTGTTACGTGCATTTCTGACTTTGCGCTGGGTGACTTCCAGTTATTACCTTGAAATGGGCTTTGGTGGGAGTATTCACACCACGGAAACTGGAAAATGCTACAGATTGGAGCTTCTCTATCACCACCCCAGTAAGAACTGGCTGTTAAACTTTTACCAACACACTACGGAACAGCTCTTATGTGACAGGTATGAAAACAGAGAGGAGCAGAATCACTTTAGTTAAAGCAGGGCTGCCCTCTCCCCACCAAACCTTGCCCCAATCCAGGACTCGTAAACCATCATATCAGAAGGATGAGATTCATTCTAGCTCTGAATGCTGTGAGTCTAAGTGACAGGCCACAGAGGTGACACAGGAAGGAGAAAGTGCTTGCATCTGACAAGCAAGCTTCATTCCTGTGTTCACCTAAGTTCCATGATGAATACAAAAGTCAATATTCCCAAAGCCGGCCTCCTTTCCTGACTATTAGAATCAGCTGATTCATTCTTGTCGGGGTGGAAAGGTGGGGACAAGCAAAAGAAAAACAAATGTTCGAAGCTGAAAGAACTCTGGTATTTAATCTAGAGGTTTCTAAATCGTCAGAATTACCTGGGAAGATTTTTAAAATAACAATTTCTTGCCCCTGTGCCTAGACCTACTGATTTCAAAATCTCCACTGGGGGAGAGGTTTTCTCTCTTGGCTGCTGCAGTAGAGATGGAGGGCTACAATCAGTGGTGAATCATCAATTAGACTTTGTCCTCTTTCTAAAAAAGATGTCCTCATTCTCCCTTAGCAAAGGAATATTTTTAAAGTGCTTTCCCACAGCTAAGTCTCTGCTGCATTTCTAGCCCTCTCATCTATATAATGAGCTTCCCAGGTGGCACTGAAGTGAAGCGAAAGTCGCTCAGTTGTGTCTGACTCTTTGTGACCCCATAGACTATATAGTTCATGGAATTATCCAGGCCAGAATACTGGAGTAGGTAGCCTTTCCCTTCTCCAGGGGATCTTCCCAACCCAAGGATCGAACCCAGCTCTCCTGCATTGCAAACAAATTCTTTCAGCTGAGCCACAAGGGAAGCCCAAGAATACTGGAGTGGGTAGCCTATCCCTTCTCCAGCAGATCATCCTGACCCAGGAATCAAACTGGGGTCTCCTGCATTGCAGGTGGATTCTTTACCAACTGAACTATCAGGGAAGCCCCAGGTGGAACAAGTGGTAAACAACCCACCTGCCAGTGCAGGAGACATGAGAGACTCAGGTTTGATCCCTGGGTCAGGAAGATCGCCTGGAGAAGGGAATGGGTACCCACTCCAGTATTCTGGCCTGGAGAATTCCATGGGGTCACAAAGAGTTGGATACGACTTACACTTTCACTTTTTCTTTCATCTATATAATTATTTTACTGATGACTTTCAGAGTTTGCCTGCATGCTGAATGTTCTGGATTTATTTCTTCATTCCATAAAAATTAATTCAGCACCTACTAACTGCCAGGACCTATGTTTGGTGCTGGGGAGACAGTGATGAGTAAAATGGACTTGATCCTTGACCTTTGAGCTTACAGCCTTGTGAGGGAATCAGAACGAAACTACCAGTGTTGGGATGCGGCACAAGGGAGATGTCGGGGTTGAGAAGAGGGAGTGAGGGAGAGCGTCCTGAAGAAATGAGAGTAGGGTTGTGGCCTTAAGATAGTCTAGGAAGGAGGATGGAAGGGTAGGGAGCATTGTTTTCAGCATAGAATGGCATGTGTGGGGCTGAAGGTAAGACAGCAGCAGCTACTGCTGCTGCTGCTAAGTTGCTTCAGTCATGTCCGACTCTGTGCAGTCCCATAGACGGCCTCCTACCAGGCTCCTCTGTTCCTGGGATTCTCCAGGCAAGAACACTGGAGTGGGTTGCCATTTCCTTCTCCAATGCATGAAAGTGAAAAGTGAAAGTGAACTCCCTCAGTCGTGTCTGACTCTTAGCGACCTCATGAACTGCAGCCTACCAGGCTCCTCTGTCCATGGGATTTTCCAGGCAAGAGTACTGGAGTGGGGTGCCATTGCCTTCTCCAAGACAGCAGAGTGGGCCTCAACTGACCGAGTGAATGTCCACACAGCTAAAGCTTTCTGTCATTTCTATGGCCCTTCCCAGAAACCCCTCCAAGCGCCTCCATGACTGGGCTCCATGGAGTCCAGAGCAAGACAAAGAACTTTTGTCTGATCAGCTGAGCTATAATGAGAGAATGACCCCCAGCTTCTTTATTTATGCATCCGGCACGGAGCTTGCTTTTGTAAAACCAGCACTGTATTGCTGTCTCACAGTCAGCCATGCATTTTACAATAATTCCGCACTGTCTACCCTGGGTTTTATTTCTGCCTAACTTCCCTTTCAGCTTTCTTTTTAAAAGCCTTGCCTCTTTGCTCCCTTTTTACTTATCTCTTTCTTTGAAGTGGAACACGAAGAGAACATGTGGGTTTCAGGGAAATCTGCCATCCCAAGGGGCCTTCTCCAATGAAATGCAGGTCAGCCTGAGATTTGGAGTTGAAAGCTGATTAGTCTAAATGCTCACATCTTAGAAAGTCTAACCAATCTGCCCATCAAGGCTGCTGATCCCATCCTGTCTTATTCGCGGCTGGGGCAGAGTCAGCGCCAGACAGTGATGTGCCAGGCAGAATAGCATCTTTGCACAGCGCCTCCTGGAAGGGAGGGCAGTGGGGAGGGGGCAGATGCTGAGAGGCTCATGGGAGTCATGCCAACAGATGGGTCTGCCTGGGTGCCTGACTAAACCAACGAACCCTTCCCAAGCCAATCCGCATGTGGGTCCAGAGCCCATTCTTTCTCCGTGAGATCCCCAGTGAAGCAACTGGGGCCACGGAGGAATTCATCGGTGGGTGGGAGCGGGGAGGTCAGCAGGGGCAGGCTGGGGGTGGGTCTGCTCAGATTAGCCCGTGGGAGCTGAGCCAGCCCCAGCGGGCGGGGCTGCTTTGGCACTCTCCTGCAGTTACCGGGCCTTCCTGCCTGCCTGGCTGCTGGTGTTGCGGAGCTCAGCCCCCTCCGCAAAGAGCCCCTGAGAGGGGCCGGGAAGGGGGGAAGGCCACCCGTGGCCTTGTGAGGCTGAAGCACAGGCTCCTTCCTCAGCTGCCAGGGAAGAATTTAATTACCAATTAAAGCCCCCTCCATCTGTTTCAGGCCTGCCAGAGAGCTCTCTCTACCCTTTAATTACATCTCTGACAACAATTTAACTCAATTAGCTGGTAAACACAGCAGAATGCAGGCAACCCGGGGCACCCTCTCATCCCTGCCATCTGTCTGTCTGTCTGATGCTTTCCCCACCCGCTCTCAGTCTGTCTGTCCTGCCCCGACTTCCCCATCTCACTCTGATCACCCCCCTGTTTTCTCTTTTCCTTCTGTCGCTCTTCTCCAGCACCTCTTGTCTGCCTCAAGCCAGCTGGGTTTTCCCCCTGATCTTTGTCATTATATCTTCCTTTCCCATCTGTCTGTCCACCCCTATCTGCTGTCTGTCCGTCCCTTTCCCCGGCTCTGTCTGGCTCTGTTCATTCCAACTTGCCGTCAGTCTCTGCAGGCCAGTCTCTAGAAAGCCCTCCTTTTCCTTTCCTTCTCCTGTTTCTTTCTCCTTCTTTGCCATCCCTCCCATGTTTAAGCAGATCCATCCCTTTCAACATCTCTTCTTTGAGTTTCCTTCCTGGTTTGTTTCCCTAACCTTTACCATCTCCTTTTGTTTGGTCCACTTAACACAGACAAATGTCAGCCAGAGGATCTGGCCAGTGACTGGCTCAGAACTTTATGTATATTATTTGGTTGAATTGTTACTAAAATTCTGTGAAGTAGGTTTAAGTATTTCCATTTATAAGTGTAATAATTGATGCTCTGAGAAATTTTTACAACTTGCCCAAGGTCACAGAGTTCGCAATGTATTGAATGAGGATTCAGATCCAGGTCTGTTTACGCTGATGCTGAATAAGAGAGCTGGCGCCTGTGAGGGGAGCAACTTGGTGGATAGCAGAGAAGGCCTAGGTATGGGGGCGCAGGGGGAAGCCTCTGTGCTTCTCAAATGAAGGGCAGAACCAGAGATTACCAGTTAACACTGGGTGAAAATTAGGGATGATTTCTGAGAAACTAACTTCACTATTTCTGCTGGAAAGAATCTTCCAGATTCTAAATTGCTACAGTGTTGAAGAAGTTTCTCAGTCCCCTAAGAAAGAAAATTTCTAAGACCCCGGAGCAGTTGGGGAGAAGGAGAGAAACCAGTAGGCTCTAATTATCCTAGCAACCCTCTCCTGGAATGAGGCGGGGGGAGGGCGGGAGAAGGGCAGCCTGATCCGTCTTGTGGACAGGCAGGGACATGATGGAGACCCCAGGTTGGCCAGGTAGTCACATGGCTGCGATCAGGCAGACCCCAGCCAGATAAAACTCATCTGCTTTCTTCCCCTGTCCTTCCTTGGCCGACTAATCATTCTTCCTGTGATTAAAACAGGAAAGGATTGGGGGGAGACTACAGCAGTGAAGGGAAACCTATTTCTTATCTCTGTTTTCTACCTTTCTTTGGTTTTAAGGTTTGCAGTCCATCCAGCAGGGTTAGGTCCACTTGGGGTTGAGAACTCACTTCTACCCTGCTTTCTGCCCCCTGAAGCAGGAGTGCTGGGACTCCCACTACGTTCCTCACACACAGGAACTGTCTCTGAAAGCAACTGGAAACGTGGATTAGAGTCAGCCTAGGTAAGGGGACTGGTACTTCACCTAAAATTGTCATCATTACAAATCTCTCAGAGGAAATGCCATTCTGTAGGCAGTTATGAAAAGTCTGGGCAGAGGCAACCAACATGCAGATGAAGGGTTGGAAGAGAGGCAGGGGCAGAAAAGCAGAACTCAGAATGTGGAGGCTTCTTGTCCAAGCTTCCCCAGCCTTATATAAGCAGTGGGTTTGTGGGCAGTTTCTATAAACATACTGTAATAAAGACCACAGAATAATGAGGTTGCTGGGTTGTTTTTTTCTAAACTTGATTACCTAGAATTTAAGATATCAAGGGACTAGAGAGGTCTATCTAACCCAGAGTCCTTCCTGCTGCAAGAATTCTTATTATAGTGGCCATCATAGTATATTTCTTTGAATACTTCCAATGACAGGGAAGTCACTACCTCACAAGGTAACCGTTTTCCATTTTCAGACTATTTTAACATTTAGAAAATCCTTTCTTGTATTAAGTCTCCCTGTAATTTCCATCCTTTTGTCCTATTCTTACCTTGAGAAGCAATGGAGAATGTGTAAATTTTTCTTCCTCAGTTCAGATGCCAATCCAATGTCTAGAAGGCAACCAATAGGAACCCTTGAGAATTTAAACATCGCTAGTTCCTTCAGCTCTTCCTCAACTGCTCTTATTTCAAAATCTCACTATTCTTTTTCTATGTACCCCTTTTCATTAGCAATGCCTTTCTTTATAAATACTGCCCCAGACGGAAACTGGATTCTCTAAAGTCCAATGGGCACAGGACAGAGAAAGACTATTACCTCCCTTGTTCTGGATACTGTATTTTTATTAATGCAGCTCAGAATCTATAATGTTTTATGGCCACTACAGATCATAGTAATCTTTCTATCCTATCAGCATACCGAGGTGGCAGTCGAATAAATTGGTTTCTTAGGGGATATGCCACCCTTAGACATGTCATCCTCACTTCTACTGAGTTAATGTTTTTAGTGAGGAACAGAAAACTTATCATTTAACCCTTTAAAATTTCATCTCACTCAATTCAATTTAACTAACACTGATAGAGCAATACTGTGTTTCGCTATGCTCGATTTTGGACCAATGTTCCCGTCCTACTGATCCTGAACCTGTCACCTAAAATATTAACTAGCTCTGTATCAGCCTCAGATCTGATGAGCTTGTCTTCCATGTCTTCATTCACCCTCCATGAAGTACTGTGCCTCCTGAGAGGACTATTTTGAAAGAATCAGTATCTAAATGAGTCTCTCCTTCAAATGGAGGATTAGTTGCTTTTCTGGTAACTGTTAATTTTGATCAAATTCAAGTACAGAAGACTGTCAAAAATAGTACAAAGAGCTCCCATTTGCCCTTTACCAGATTCACCCACTGTTTACATTCACCTCCATTTGTTTTATTTCTCTCTATCCACATGTTTATATATGCATAATTTCTCTGAGTTTTGGAGAGAAATTGGAGACCTTGTGTTCCTTTTTCTCTACTTGAGTATGTATTTCCCAAGAACAAAGGCATACTCTTATACAAACAACTTTACTATAGTTGCCAAAATTCAGAAATTTAACATTGCTGCAAGACTATATTATGTAATCCATATTCAAATTACATCAACTTCCTCAGCAATGTGCTTTACAGCAATTTCCAGCCCCACCTCCCTTCACTCCCGGTCCAGGAGTCAGTCTGGGATCATTGAGTAGCCAAGCTCTTTATAGGAGGCTGTGGTTTCATTTCAACATTTTGCTAAAAGCAGTTTGGAAGCTTTTTTCTTTTTTTAAATGCCAACCTATGAAAAACAGTCAAAACATCCCACCTTCCAAGGATGAAGATCTGGTACCTCTGAGGAGAGCAAAACAAATGTTTTGCAGACTCTGAAAGTAATTCCCATGAAGCCACCACAAATGTTTCAAGCAATGGAAGCATTTGTAACAAGTGTAGGCACCCGGTGAGATGGCTTGGGAGGAAACTTCCTCAAAGAGAGGAATGACTCCTAGGATATTTGCTTATAAATTTGCCTCATGACTTGATAGACAAACTGCACACCATCTTAGTTAGAGTTTCACCTCCCAGAGAACAAGGCCTATATGATAGACACATTCTCCCTGGCCCATTTGTTAAAAGTCCTGGACTGCTGGAGCTGAGCCCCAGGTTTTGCTCCCCAAAAGAGCTATTTATACTTGCCATAGGATGAACCCTTAACCGCTAAGGTCAGGCATGAGGGAGGGAGGTGGACCAACAAAGATGTACAGGGTAATCAATTCCCAACAACTCAAAACGTGGTCACACTGATGGAGAATGGATAACATTGACTTCCCACCCACTTGCTCCATCATGGACACCCAATAAATATGAAAGCACATTAACAAGCCTGTGGCAGCATTCTGTACAGGATTTGCTAAACTAAGGCATCTTGGTCTCCATCCAGAATTCAGGTTAATGATGACCAAACGATGCTTCTGTGGATTTCCTCCCTTGCACCCAGGTTCACAGCCTTAGAGCTTAGCCTCTCATTGCTCTTCTTCTCCTTGTCTGTCCTCCTAATTTCAGATCCATCATCAAACTACTTCACATTTCTCATGTTTACTCTTTTTTCTCTTTTTTTTTTTCGGGCTGTGCTGGATCTTCACTGTGGTGTGTGGACTTCTCTAGTTGCAGCGTGTGGGCTTAGCTCCCCTGTGGCATGTGAGAATCTTAGTTCCCTGACCAGGGATGGAACCAGTGTCCCTGCATTGGAAGGTGGATTCTAAACCACTGGACCATGAGGAAAGTCCCTCTCACATTTATTTTTTCCCCTCTGTTCTGGTCCAGGTCCCACTTTACTGGTTCCCTGCTTTCCAGTCTCTTTCTTTCTTTTTTTTTTCAGTCTCTTTCTTATTGATTCATTCTATGTACTATCACTAGATTAATTTTCCCTGTAAATATATACACACACACACACACACACACACACTGACACACACAGTATATACATTGCCCCACAAGTCCGTGCTTAATACTTGCCTCAAGTTTCCATTTTAGATCCAGCCAAACCCACTCATCCACAAACAGCTTCTTCTTGGCCGTTGCTCTTGTCATTCATTCCCTCTCCACATCACTCCATTCCATCACTCCATCGGTCACTCTTTTTAAGAGACCTGGGATCCATGGCTCAGGGGACCCCAAGCTCCAAATCCTACAACTCTTCTCTCTTCTCTCAGAGTTCAGTGTTGAAAGCATTTGGTATCTATACTACTTTTTTGGCACCTGGCACATGACTCCTTAGATGATTCGTAAATTTAACGTATATACTCTTTCTCCTAAGAAAGACTGTAAGCCCTTGAGGAGTAGACATCATGTTTACCTATCTTCTTATTTTTAATGTGTGTGTGTGTGTGTTTGTGTGCTAAGTTACTTCAGTTGTGTCTCTTTGCAACCCCATGAACTGTAGCCTGCCACGCTCCTCTGTCCACGGAATTCTCTAGGCAAAAATAGTGGAGTGGGTTGCCATGCCCTTCTCTATGAGATCTTCCTGACCCAGGGATTGAACCTGGGTCTCTTGTTTGGCAGGCAGGTTTTTTTTACCACTAGGGCCACCTGGGAAGCCCTATATTTAAAGTAATGCCATTTATATAGTTGGGACACTGCATGTTCAGTATTGGTGATCATGGAGCTTGTTTGAAAGGGTCTATAACCAAATAATATAACAGTCAACATGCATTGAGCACACAATAATCATCAGACACAATGCTGTACACTTTATGTGGATTATCTAATTTATCCCTTCTACAACCCAGTGATCTAGGAACAATTATAATCCCCATTTTAATGATGAGAAACTGGGGCTTCGAGAAGCTTACTAATTTGCCCATGGTCATCCAGCTAGTGAGTAGAATAACCAGGATTCAACCCAGATGGTTTGATTCTAGGGCCTGGCTCTCAACCACCATGCTACATCCACAAAAAAGGTAACCCTCTCACCCCAAGGCTTTAAGTAATAATTTTGATGCTGATGATAATAAATAAACATTTTTTTCCAAGGAAAGTGGGGCTCTGATATGCTCAAACAGCTTTTTAATGTTTAATAACTTCACTCTTGCAAAACTCTTTGGGTGTACACATTCAATCCTTTCATGAAAAGAAGATAAAATAAGCTGCAAAGTCATATTTGAATTTTGCCTGGTCTTTCAAGGGCTACTTTTCTTCTTTTTGTTTTTTGGCACAGGATAGTAGGGAGGAAGTCTCAAACCTCAGAACAGTCTATATTTACAGACTGGCTCCAGTGTTTCTGAATCCCAGGCCTGGCTAGAAATCTACAGTTTCAGCTTCCACCCAGCATTCCTAGAGGGTTGGAGCTGAGGAGGATTTGGTGGGGAGGATGTAGGTGTAGGGTTGTGTTTTCTCATAATTTAGGTCAACTTTGGGGTTCCAATGGGGCATTCTGTTCCTTCTCCAGAAAAGAGGAGACAAAATAGGATGCATTGCGTGTTTTCAGACTGTGTTCACAGAAGACATCTCAGCAAGGCAGGCCCTATCACAGCCAGCTGATGTCACCAAGAGAGGAGGGGAAGATGGAGGAAAGAAACAATAGGAGGAGAGACAAAGAGAGAGGGAGGGAGGATGGTGCAAACAGGAAGATGGCAAACACGGTGGCGGAGGTGGGAGCACAGAGAGCACAGCAGAGGAAAGAAAGAAGGCTATGAACCGTATTCCCTTCTCCCCTCCCTAACTGACGGGCGAAAGCTTCTCTGCCTTCCATGCAATCCAGAGGGGACATCACCCTCCCCCTTACCCTCCCCCTCCGGTGTTGTCTCAGCCCGAGGTTGCAAACAGGGCAGACTTGTAAACAGTTGATGAAAATGTCCTCGGGTTTCTCCAGGAGTTGCCTGTTTCCTGGGGCCATTCCTTTCCTTACAACCCTCCGGGAGACCCCTCCCGGCAGACCCCAACCAGGCTCCAGCAGCCCCCCTCTCTCCTCCATTCCCCCAGCTCTCCAGAGGGGCTCGCGTCTCCCTGATGCGCTCCGGTCTCTGTCTGAGCCATCCATCAAGGGTGGCAGGCTGAGGGAAACATGAAAAAGAGCCTATTTGGCTATTAACATCCCCTCCCGCTTTGTTGTCTCTCTCCTCCCCACTCCCCTTCCAGCCCCCCACCCCTCCCCTCCCTTTCCCCTTTTGCGGGAGACAAAACCAGACTGACAAGCTGAAGACTCAAACATTAATCAAACTGCGCTCCGGAACAACCTTTCCCTCGCATTAATAAATACATTTGCGGCCCCTCATTGGACAGTTGGCCTAATTTGTTTCTTTTTTGCGGGGTGGAGGGAGCAGCCGCGCCCGCGCCCCCTGGCTCCCAGCAGCCCAGTGCAAAGCAGATGTTCCGCAGCGGACGCGGAGCAGCGCCGAGCCGCGCGCCCCGGAGGCCGCGGTTGCCATGGCGACGGCCCGGCCGCCTGCTGTCGCTGAGCATGCTGTCTCGCCCGCTCAGTGATTACCTCCATCTCCGCAGCGTTCGCCATACGGCCCAGATTCTAATCAGATCCCCTCCCCCTCCTCCCTGCCTCCTGGCGGAGCCCACCCTCCTCTGGCCAGCCCACTACCCCTCCAGCTCCCACATCCTTGGGGCTCATTAAAAACTGGGGTACATCCTTGATAGTGCCAGGAAAGAGAAATGAGAGAGAGGAGGAGCTCTCCTGTGTTTAGGGACGATCGGATCCCCTTGGGAAGAGGTTCTGTGCACCTGAGGCCATCTTTGGTGGCCCTGGATTCCAGGGGTCCAGCTCTCAGTACTGTCCCCCGGAGACTCCTCCTCCCCTCCCTGCTTGGGTATGCGGAGGCAGGTCACCTGGGCTGAGAGAGGGAGGGGGAGAGATGAGGCAAGCAACCCTAGTCCACCTCCACCTGGGCAAGACTCTTCCGTTCTGATTCTGGAAGTGCTAGGAACAATTTCTGCTGCACAGATTAGAGGTGAGGAGGGTTTCTGGAACAATCAGAGCATCAGTCTAAGCTGTGCCCCTGTGTTAAACCCACTGGTTTCTCAGGCTAAGAGGAGGAGTAGAGAGGCATGTGTTTGCTACTCAAATGATACAGGCCTGGCTTGAGTTAGTCCCATGTTACTTCCACCCCTCCCCATCAATACCCAGTACACTCTGCACTCATCCAGACTGGTGGTGGGTAGGTCTATGGGTGCCTCAGCTACATGCCCAGCAGGCAGCCTTGCGCGAGTGGTACACATGAACCTTCTTCCGGCTTGGCAGTGGGTAAGGGGCAGTTGTGAGCCCTCAGGGCCTTGGGGTATTTGGAGAGCTCTCTGTTGAGCAAGGAGGGTCCTCTCCCTGAGACTTTGAGCCTTGTGACAAGATCCCAAACATCCCTGGCTTAAGGACAAACAGGGTAATAACAGCAGCCACAGGAAGAAGAGGACATCGGGGCTGGGGTGAGGCCTACATGGAAGCAAGGCTAAACATGTGGGACAGGGTGAGGATGCCACCTTCCAGGCTGGCTCACCAGCCAGGAAATCCAATGGGCTTAGAGCAAAAAATAATTTTGCTTTAAGGGAAGGGGCCCCTTGGAGTGATAAGTGTTAAAGTCCTCATCTAGGCCTGGGAAAGCTCGCTCCAACACTGCTACAGCATCCAAAATGCCAGTCTCCCCCCACAACACCCCTCGCCCAGTGTGTTTGCTGTGAAGTCCTGAGCAGCGCCAATGAATGAGGAGAAATGCTACTTTGGGCTCTCTCTGTGGTCTCCCTCCTGTCTACCGGGAATCCACATGTTCAAGTCATGCGGCCTTCAAAGATCGAGCCCAATCCTTCATTTTACAGGCGAGGAAACAGAGACCCGGACAGAGAGCATAACTGGCCGGAGATCCCACAGCTCACACAGTGGACGCGGCTTCGCTTTCTGCTGTGAGGCTGCTGTGGCCCCTCCCTTTCCCCTTGCAGAGGCCACTGCCTGGGAAACTGGTTTCCAAGAGGCACAGGCAGAATCCCAAAAATCTCAGGCCTTTCTAAGCCCGACGTCACCCTGTCTCCTGAAGGCCTGTCACCTGAAGGCGCTCCACTAAAGTGACAGTTCCCGCCGGCCTGCTAGCTCAGGGCCCCTCTGGGGGGCGGGGGGTGGCCAGGGAGCTTTTGTGGGCCCTCCCTCAGTCAATTGTCTGCAGCTCTGTCATTGTCTGTCTGTCACTCAGAAGCGAACCGGTGGGGGAAGAGGTCAGGCTGGTTGGTGGACAGGGAGAAAGAGGCCTGTCCCTCTCAGAGAAGGGTGGGGAAGATGGGGGGCAAGGCAGCTTATTCAACTGGCTCATCCCACCCCCTCTACCCGCCTTGGCTCCCCTAGGAAATTCCAGGCTTTGCTCATTTAGGACCAGGGCAGCAACTGTCCACAAAGACCTGTCTCTTCTCGCCATGTGAAATCTTGAATCCCCACTGGAGATCTGCTCCCTTGCCCTGCCCTGTCTAGAAGGGGCTGCAAAGGCATCTAATTCAAACCTACTTGGAAAGGGGTCTCCTCGTGCCCTCCACTCCACACGACCACCTTCTTGACACTCCTGTGCTTGCCTGTGTCCCCGCCCCCATCTGCCTCATCAGATCCCCCAGGTTCCACCCACCCCCACCCCCCAGCTGTAATCCCACCCAGATCCCTCCCCTCCAGAGCCCCTGTTCTCAGACTGCCCTGGCTTCCACTGTACACTGCTGTCTCCCAAGATTGTACGGTTTCCAGTCTCCCCTTGCTCCCCCTGCACACAAATCTACCTCCCCAGATTCAACTGTTTTCAGGCTTCTCTCTCTCTCTGCCCTCTGTACACGGACTATCTCTCCAGATCCTGCTGTTTCCAGGTTCCCCCATGTTTCTCCCGTACACAAATTGGCCTCCCTGGGTTCGGCAGTTTCCAGAACCCCCTTGCTCTCTCACTAGGCAGTCCCATTTCCCTAGATTCAGCTGTTTTCAGGCTCCCCTCATTTGCCCTGTACACAGATTCCTCTCCCAGGTTCTGCTGTTTCCAGGCTCCCCGACTTCCCTTGTACACGGATCAGTCCCTAGCTTATGTTGATCCCAGCTGCCTAAGAGATTGTGTAGGTTTACGGAGTGGAAGGAAAAAGAAAGTCAGAAAGAGAAGGAAGAGAAAGATTGTCATCAGGGAAACTCCTTATCTCTCTGGTCACCCAGAGCTCTAAGCAACTTGTACGCAGTAGACTCTGAGCCTGGGACTCCCTTGAGCTGATCTGCGCTGGGACACCCCAAATCCCCCTTCCCTGCTGCTGCCCAGGGTCTCAGCTTTAAGCTAAGCCTCCTCTGGAGGGCCCCTTCTTGGAGGGGGTGCTTGTGCACACAGGAGGCAGGGCCTACAAGAGCCTTACCAAGTCTTGGGCTGTCTCTCAGCCCCGGGCCTCTGTCTCTCCCCTGCTACTTCCTTCTTGCCTTCCTAGGTCCTCTTTGTCTCTTTCTCACCAGCTACACCTAGGCTTCTCTCAACTTATTCAGCTAGAACTTAAAGGACACTCCAAATGCACCCTGAGGATAAAAGGTGTTCAAAGCTAGAGACCTACACTTTTTT
Source organism: Budorcas taxicolor (assembly GCF_023091745.1). NCBI lineage: Eukaryota > Metazoa > Chordata > Mammalia > Artiodactyla > Bovidae > Budorcas > Budorcas taxicolor. The sequence continues at coordinate 38,158,443 of NC_068928.1, read as the reverse complement.
CCTTTCATTTTTTCAGGATGGAGTAGTATTAGTCTCAGGTCCTAGAAATTCATTGTGTGCCTGGACCAGCATCCTGGCATGCTTCTACAGCCTTCCTAAACACTTGTGTTTCATCCTTGTGACATACAAGATACCCTACATGCTAATCCTCACTGGGGGGAGGGGAGGGGCTGATGGCTCTGTTCTTCAGGTCTTTCCAGGGCTCTTACCTTCTCTGATTCACTTCAATGTTGCCCCCAAAGCTTCTCCTGGAATCTGGGGAGGTGTGTCTGTTCTCCATCTCCTTCCCCCACCCACACACCCAGGAGCCCCATCCCGGCCATTTTGTCGGTCACGATGCCCCATCTTGCTGGCTCCACCAAACATTCTGGGTTCACTGGGGAGCAAACAGGAAGGCAGGGCAGGTCCAGGGCAGTGCTCTCACAGAAGAGAGAACTTTATTGAAAGTGAAGCCCACAGGTTTCCGACCTCTCTGCTTCTGCTCCCAGGACCCCGCGAGCGGCTTCAGTTTCCCTGCCTGTCAAGCAGGGCTGACACGCCTGCCTACCTCACAGAGGTTGGGATAGCAAAATAAATTACATATGTGAAGAAAACAGAATTCTTTTACAGAACCTGGCAAGTGTGAGCTATTTACCTGAGTCCTATTTAAAGAAACCTGTACGAGGAGCTATTTTGTATTTTGTATATAAACTCTCCTTCCTTTCTTTGAAAGAAAACAAAGTTGATGACACTCATTTATTAATTTCATTCTAAAAAAAAAAACCACTATTGGGGATTTCTCCGGTGGTCCAGTGATTAGGACTCCAAATTGCCAATGCAGGGTGCGTGGGTTCGATTGCTGGTTGCTGCTAAGTCACTTCAGTCGTGTCCGACTCTGTGCGACCCCATAGATGGCAGCCCACCAGGCTCCCCCGACCCTGGGATTCTCCAGGCAAGAACGCTGGAGTGGGTTGCCATTTCCTTCTCCAATGCATGAAAATGAAAAGTGAAAGCGAAGTCGCTCAGTCGTATCCGACTTGTAGCAACGCCATGGACTGCAGCCTACCAGGCTCCTCCGTCCATGGGATTTTCAAGGCAAGAGTACTGGAGTGGGGTGCCATTGCCTTCTCCGATCGCTGGTAAGGGAACTAAAATCCTACATGCCCCACGGCACAGCCAAAAAATTTAAGAAGTAGAAATAAAACCACCACTATCGGGGATTCCCTGGAGTTGGAGTTATTGTACTTAGAAACTGTACAACCTACCTACAGACAGGTGTCAATACTCACTGAAATGTAGACTTAAAATTTGTGAATTTCAGTGTGTGTAAATTATCTCTCAATAAATCTGGTTGAAAATGTGCAAAGAAAACCTGTATTGGGGTTTTGAATCCAGAAGCCCTGTTTTGTTTTATTTTGTTTTAATTGCCCAGGAAGGCACTCTTTGTTGTGGGAATTCTGTGTATAAATGTTAGATTTGGGGGCTCTGCAGAGAGCACAAGGATATGGGGAGGTAAGCAGGGTTTCAGGGAACCCTTACTGCTGACCCAGCTCTGTCACTTCTTAGCTCTGTGACATTGACTAAATCATCTTTTGAGTTTCACTTTCCTCAGCTGTTCTTCTCCCAGAATCACCCAACTTCCTTTCCCTATCTCAAAGTTTAGGCTTTCTTCATTGTCCGAGGCCTTCAGCCCCCACCCCCAACTTCCAGCTGAATGGAGTCAAATCTGGGGTGTTGGACAAGAGGTCTGGTTTTGTGGACACTGTATTCATCAGGGGCCCTGTTTTCTCAGCATAACTGCCCCTAGTTCCTAGGGTCTCTCACCCTCTCGTCCCTTCAAGGTCCGCCCACCCCACCGACAGGGGCCACGTTCTGCTCTGCGGTGGAGGGCATCTCTAGGAATGGACTGCAGAGCTCAGCTAGATCTGGTTCCTGCCAGCCTTTCCAAAGACCTCATCTTGATCCCCGGCGGCTAGGAAGGAAGGATGTGGAGCTGGTCTTACGGCGCCATCTTCTGGACAGACCTGTGAGAGTTCATTCTACTTGCAGTTATTCAGAGAACACACAGCTATTTTTTTGATTTTCAACGTTTTAAAAAATCTCACCCGCTTCCCCATAACCAAGTTCTGATTTCTGCCCTTTCTGAGCCATTTCTCAGGAGATACTGTACCAGGAGCCCTCTAACCTTCTGAACATAGGGCTGGATCCTCTGGAGGGGTAGTGGGTTAGGTGTGCGATTCTGCGACCCATGAATTGTAGCCTACCAGGCTTCTCTGTCCATGGAGTTTTTCAGGCAAGAATACTGGAATGGGTTGCCATTCTTTTCTCCAGGGGATCTTCCCAACCCAGGGATCGAACTGGGTCTCCTGCATTGCAGGCAGATTCTTTACCAGCTGAGCCACCAGGGAAGCTGGAGGGATAGGGATGATCCCTAATCCATCGAGACTCAGAGCAGCTGAGGCCGGTCTCTTTCAATCATTCTGTCAGTGAACCCATGTCTCCACATATGTCCCCATATGTCCCCAACATACCCACCCCAGGAATCCCTGTCAATCACTAAGAAGCTGTTGCCCACAGGCAGGGACATTGCCTTCGCGACTTTCAGAGTTTTCTTCTATCCTCAGTTTCCCTGATTGAGGGCTCACTGCAGCCAGGAGAATAAGATGTGTATTTTCAATGCCTTAAAAATCAGGTGTCTGGACAAAGAAGCAGAAGCATCATATGACATAATGTTATATGTGGAATCTAAAAAGACTTGATGCAAACGAACTTATTTACAAAACAGAAACAGTCTCACAGACTTAGAGGATGAACTTAAAAGGTTGCCAGAGAGAAGGATGAGGGGAAGGGATAGTTAGGGAGTTTGGGATGGACAGGTACAGACTGACACTGCTACATTTAAAATGAATAACCATCAAGGACCTACTGTGTAGTACAGGGAACTCCGCTCAATGTTCTGTGGAAGCCTGGATGGGAGGGAGTTTGGGTAAGAATAGATACATGTATATGTATGGCTGAGTCCCTCTGCTGCTCATCTGAAACCGTCCCATCATGGTTAATAATCGACTATGCTCCAACACAAAATAAAAAGTTTAATTAAAAAGTCAGATGTTGGGATAAAGAGAAATTGTGGGCCTGGTCAAAAGGAATCACATCTCTCGTGCCATTTCTTTTTCTTTCATTTGATGTATGTCTGCTTTTAGAGTGGATGTAGGTGAGGGTGATAAGGGGGCACCAAATACATAAGCTATAAAGTGGATTTATTACTTTAAAATTTTTTATTGAGGTATAGTTGATGTGTAATGTTACAGAAGTTTCAGGTGTACAACATAGTGATTCACAACTTTGAAAGATTATACTCCATTTATACTTATGATAAAATATTGGCTGTATTCCCTGTGCTGTACAATATATCTTTGTGGCTTATTTATTTTATACATAGTAATTTGTACCTATTAATCATCTGCCCCTATTTTATTCCTCCCCCTTTTCCTCTTCCCACTGGTAATAACTGGTTTATTACTTTAAATTTTTTATTATTTACTTATTTTGGCTGTGCTGGGTCTTGGTTGCTGCGTGGGCTTTCTCTAGTTGCAGAGAGCAGGGGCTGCTGTCTGGTTGTGGTGCCCAGGCTTCTCACTGCAGCAGCTTCTCTTATTGTGGAGCCCCAGCTCCAGAGCACATGCGCTCAGTTGTTGTGACACACGGGCTTAGTTGCCCTGCCGTATGGGGGAAGTCTTTTCAGACCGGGGATCGAAACCGTGTCCTCTGTATTGGCAGGCAGATTTTTAACCACTGGATCACTAGGGAAGTCCAGTTTATTACTTTTTAAAACACCATTCAGAACATAAATGTTAAATCATTTTCCCTAACAAAACGGTCCTTTTGGAAGCCCTTTTGTGGAATGATTGCCTGCAATTATCTAAATTAATTCAAAAGCACTAACTCTTCAAACTGAGTGGACTTTTGCAGGCTGTTTGGTGACAAGATGTGTCCTCAAGCTGGATGGCACTGTTTAGATAAAGAATGGAAAGGGACTATAATGAAATGACTGCCTTCTGTGGGTATTATGCTGACTCTAAATTCTTATTTCCCTTTTCAATAAGCATTCCATATTGCTGGCAGAGTTCTTTGCTCAAAATACTGAGCTGGTATCACTTAACTGCTTCAAAGTCTTTAACGGATCCCCATCACCTTCAGAATACAAACCAGACTCTGTAGTCCAAGAGCAGTGGGCAATGGAGTCAGACCGGCCTGGGTTTAAATCTCACCTGTGCCCTGAGGCAAACTATCCCAATTCCTGGGCCCTCAGTCGTAAAAATAAATCTAACAGCATCTACTTGGTAAGCCTGTTTTGAAGACAGTAGGATTTCTAAGGAGCACAGATTAGTCAACTCAGTAAATGGCAGTAATTAGTTAGCATGCCATTCAACGCTGCCCGTGATCCCGTCACAACCTGTTTAGTGAGGAGTTTCAAGTCTCGACATATCCAGGCCTCCCCACAGAGACTCACAGCCTCCATTCCAGCTACATGTGCCTACCTGCAGTTCCCTAGACAGATTCTCTTCCGCTTTGCTTTGCTTACACTATTTCTCCCTTTACGGTGTCTCTTTCTCCAACTTCTTTCTACCAAATACTACAGAACATAGTCTCTTGTGTCAACATTTCTAATTGTTTTCAAGATGAACTGGAACAGCCAATTAGTAAATGTCTATTGAAATGACTTATTTAAAGAGAAACATTATTTTACTTTTATTATTATTATTTGTGTCAATACTGCTTTTCTTACTGAAGAGCCTGTTCTGAGGGATAGCCCACTGGTCTGTATGTACAATATAAGGTCCACACATGTTTCACAATAACTCTCATTTCTGTGGATCCTCATGGAAGATGTTTTCCAGTTTTAGTTGATAGAGATGAGGAAGAGATTAGGAAGCAGATGAGGACCATACAAATATTGATGATGGAGTACAATCTGGCAGCCATTTGATTAATTTATTTTTTCTTTTGTCATGAAGTATGACGTACCTACAGGAAAGAACAAGTCTTAAGCACAAACTGAATTTTTAACACCACTCAGATCAAAATGAACACAATTTGATTGCAAAAGGTATTTCTACCTTGAAATATCTGTCATCCCTTTTCTCCTTTCAACCCTCCACCCCACCCCACTGCCACCTCTGGGCCCAATCACTTGCTTATCAGTCTCCCTCCCCTTCTTTCCCTACTGCCTGGCTCCTGGCAAACACTCAAATATTTGAGTGAACGAAAGGAATGCGCGAATATCGTTAAATGAAGGAGGCCCAGTCTGGAGTGAAAGTGGGGTTTGGAGGTCCGTAGGGTTGTGCCCAAAATACTTTGGGTAAATGATTCAATTTTGCCTACATCAGGTTCCGGAATTAGAGAGTATCTGCGAGAAATCAGGGGTAAGATTTTTTTTTCCTCTCTGTAGTTTAAAGGGAGATTAAGAGCACAGAAAGTTTGATCCTTAACCCGATCTCCAGCTCATCCACCAACCCACTCCCAGGCCTGTCTGGTCCCGCCTTTGCCATACTGAGCCACGAAGCAGACACCCTCCCGGCCGAGGTCCAGTCAGCGGGGAGCCATCCATCACTGTCTGGATACGGGCCAATCCGACCAGCTCAGCCTTTCTGCCAGCCAATGGCCGGAAAGCAAAGGGCGAGCGGAGCCAGAGAGGGGACCGCCGGCTCAGTGTCGTTTAAAGCGGGGTCCAAGGGCCTGGAGGTACTACCTCTGTGTCCCTAGCTCGGTCTAGGTGTGCATAGCGTCCCCCCTACATCTGAGCCCCGGGCCAGTGTTTCAGTGTGCGCCCTCCGGCTGGGTTACTGACGTCCCCAGTGCCAATTCACAGGAGGAAAGGGGGCGCCCTGAAGCCCCTTACCCACAGATACTCGAGACCCGCGGGGTAGCCCACGAGGGCAGAAAGGAGCCCAGGAATTGAGAGCAGACGGCGCCCCCACCCTCGCGTTCTGCGCGCCCCAGGCCGCGCACAAACGGGGGAGCGGGGGAGGCAGGGCCAGGGGGCAGAACTCAAGCCAGACAACCAGGCCCGCGGTTCTGGCGGCTGCGCGGGGCTGCGGGCGCCGAGAAGGGGCTGGGGGTGCAGTAGGCCTGTCCGCCTCAGCCCCGGGAGAGCCAGGCCTGCAAACTTGGAGTCCCGGACCCCCATTCTGCCGGCGCTCCCCGGACCTCCCAGATCCCTGCCCCCGCCACCGAGGTTCCGCGCAACCTTCTGAGCTGCCCCCTCCCCGCCGCGGGCGTGGGTCGGCTGCTTCGCTGCAGCCCCTCTCCCCAGAGTCCTTTGGCCATAAAGGGCAAGGGCACCTCTCTGGGTGCCTCTCCACATTACCAGGGCCCCCTACTCATTCCTCTTAATCCAGTGTAGGCCCTGTGTGGGCGAGCGGGTCGGACGACTCTAGGATTGGGAGCGTGACAAAGCTGCCTCTTTCCAGCGGTCCTGGCTCTGCGGAAACTGTCGTAAATACTCTAACCTTTCAGAGCCTCGGTGTGCCTCTCCGTAAAATGGGCAAGCACCGCATAGTCCACAGTATTCGGTGAGCCAGTTTGTGTGAAGTGCCGGGCCTTCCCATTCCAGTCCCTGCACAATTGAAATTGCAGGACCCAGCTGGGCGCGAAGGGTTACTAGGAAGCGAATTTGCCCCTCCGGTTCTTGCGGTCATTTAGAGGCGGTGGATGGAGCGGACACCGGATGAAGCCGAACATTAGCCAAAGTATTTCTGGAAAATCTCTCATTTCCCGTCGCCACACTGGCCCCTGAACTCTACAGCACTTAACTGCAGTCTTTTTTTTTTTTTAGGGTTGCATTATTTATTGGAATGGTTGTGTACAAAGTGTTTATAACCTGTTTATATAACTTATTTTCTCTAATTACAAAAGTAGGCAGGCCCATTTATAAATATCCATTGTAGAGAGTTTTTTTTATAATGTAGGACTTGCTGACACGCAGGGACCGCTTCTACTAACACCCAGGGTCTGTCACTTTCAGCAGCGGCAGGCAGAAATTCATGAGCAGTGCCTGCAGCGGAGATCGCAAGGCCGGTCCCGCCCGCTGGTTGCTAGGGCAACGCCCTGCCGCTAAATTTGGAGGCCAGCGATTAACTAGCGGGAGCAGGGGTCTGTCCCACCCTGGGGGCGGAGTTAGCAGGGGGCGCGGGACTCGGAGGGAGCGCGTTCCCCGCCTTTCCCTCCAGGTGGCGCTATAGGATCGTGGATAAAGTCGCTGGACCCGGCTCCCCCGCGGCGGTGGGCGCCTAGGGGCGGAGCCAAGGCGGGGCGTGAACTTGCATCTGCAGTTGGCTCTGGATCTGGGGAAACCAGCGATCCCGGGCCGAAAGTTATCGACACTCAGGGACTTCTGTATGCCACGCAGAAAAGGGAAAAAGGGGAGGTTCTGGAACAGGGAGAGAGAAGAGGAGTCGTGACCCCCGAAAGTCACTCCATCTTTCCCATCTGCCTATAGGATCCCTCTCCTTACCTGCAGTTCTCACCCTCGGGCGCGCTAGGTGCTCTGGACACAAATGCAAGGTGGGAGCTGGGCCGGTGTCTCCTCACCCCTAGTATCTGGGCCTAGCCAGGCTTGCAGCGCTCTAGTACCCAGGATATATGCCAGCATTGGATTTCCGCGGCAACTTCCCGAGCAAGCCAAGAAAAACAGGCGTGCTGTTCCTCAGTTTGTCCAGAGGAAACCTTTACGCCCTTCCCTTCTGGAGACTGAGAATGGAAAAAGTGAGCTGAAGAATACCAGTGCGGCCACCACATGTGTAGTATCTTTTGCTCTTTTCTTCCCAAATGCACTATTTCTCCCATCGTGACTCTTTCACCCTGTCACAATCATATCTAGCCCTCCACAATCATACACCGCCTCACTTAAGTTAATTCGGCTCCTTTCCCTTCACCCACTTCCTCCCCAGTCACACAACCACAAAGATACACCTAGTACTGGGCATCCGGAAGATGCCTCAGTGTGCAGAAGCCCTTATCAGGACACACACACACTTCCCAGGCCAAAAGAGAAAGAGACCATTGGCAGGAGACAAAAGCAGGTTTATTTTGGGCTCTGGGGCCAGGGATGCCTAAGGTGTTGAGTTAAGACAACTCAGCGGGTTCTCAATGCCCAAAGGGCAGGCCAGGGCAGGGAGAAGGGGTGACTCAGTATTGAAGCCAAATCTCTGCATTTCAAGTGCCTGGCCGGAGACCTCGGGAGTCAGTTCTGGGAGGGCATGGGTTCTAATGTTCCCTGGGGTCTCTGCTTTTGCTAGGATTGGGGGAATGGTCTGGGGGCAGGAGCCTTGAATGCACAGCCTTCATTTCAGTAACGACCATTTAATTTGTTCCTTGGCAGACTGAAGAACCTGGGTAGGGTGGGGTGTGGAAGGTTGAGAATTACTGGGTGGAATTCAAGTGCATTAACAGTGCAGTGGTGGGTTGGGGGATATATGTCCTGGCGATCCCGAGTCACTAGGTGGCAGCAGCTCATCTCTGCCTGCTTTAAGGGGCGCTGGGCCATCAACATGGAAAGAGCCGCCCAAACTGGCTGCAGCCAGCAACCAGCCCAGATGGGAGCTGGCCCAGCCTGCCCTCTGGTTCCAGCATCTGCAGCCCTGGGTGTGGCAGCAGCCTTGTCTCCCCCACACCCACACCATGCCATGCAAGCTTCCACCCGCAGTGCCACGTCCAGGCAGAGGCGGGCCCAGGCCTGACACTTCCTGTGCCCAGACACCTCACCAAACCCCTAGCTCTAGCTTTGGCTGGCAGTAAGTCCTCAACACCCCACCCCAAGCTGCTGCTGATGTGGCACAGCTGGCAAAGGACTCCTGGGCAGGCTCTGCTGAAGGCCACCTGCACTCAGATGTGTTCACTTTCATATCCTGCTGTGAAACCACCTCAGCCCCATATTTACACAGATCCATGCAACTGTGCACACACCATACAAACACAGTGCGGACCCCACCTATGTCCCTCAGACTGTCCCTCCAGCCATCAAGCCTCACTCCCACCCGAAGAAGGCTGATTCCACACTGTATGTCCCTTCCTCCTGCCCACTCCCCCTCCTCTCTCAGGGACAGCCTGGACCTGGAGTCCTCCTGCAGTTCTCAGTGAAGATCTGCCTTTCTCCTTATTTCATCTCCCATTCACTACCTGCACATCCCTTGGTGTTTACTCAAAAATTCCATTAAAAGTGCTATGTCTTCATTCTTTCCCCCATGGAAAACAGGATGTATGCCAAGAGCTTTCCGTGCTTTAGGTCATCTAATTTTCATAATAACTCTATAAGGAGTGTCCTGTGATTATTGTGGCTCAGACGGTAAAGCGTCTGTCTACAATGCGGGAGACCCGGGTTCAATCGGGAAGATCCCCTGGAGAAGGAAATGGCAATCTACTCCAGTACTATTGCCTGGAAAATCCCATGGACAGGGGAGCCTGGTAGGCTACAGTCCATGGGGTCGCAAAGAGTTGGACACGACTGAGCAACTTCACTTTCACTTTCACTTGTGATTATGCGAGGCCCAGAAAGGTAGAATAACTTGCGCTAGGCCAGCCAGCTTGTAGGTAGTAAGGCAGAACGCCACGTCCTTTGGGCGACTCACACCAGTGCCCCTGTTCTTATCTGCTCTGCTCATGGCCCCTTAACCTCTTTAGCCCTGAAAATTGCCATGCGGCTGCATTCATCTCATCAGGGTAGGAGGAGGCAAGGAGAACGGGGAAGGGAGAGACCGCGTGAGCATGAAGGGCAGGTACAGCAAAGGGCACCACACCTGGAGCCCCACATGAAATGGCATGGGCCCATCTCAGCGTTGGCCACTACAGCACGAGGAAGTTAGTGCCAGGGCAGGAAGCTCCATAAAAGCAGGATTAGTCTGGGCAGAGAGACCTGCGGGTAGACAGAATGGAGGTCAAGCCTGACAAGTAGGAAGTTTGGGCAGCTGGGAAACCAGTCAGGCCGTAGATCTGGAAACCTCAGCCCTGTCCCACATGCACCCTCAGATAGGACCATGCAGGGGACTGGCGGGCATGGACTTTTCCACACTCAGGTCACTCGGGGACAAGGTGCAGCCCAAACTGGCTGTGCCAGCGGTGAGAATGAGATCCCATGGTGGATTTAAGTGTCTCTTAACAACCTCAGTGCGGACCCTAAAGAGCAGGGGTGAGGGGTTAGAAGAAAACTCCTATTTGGGATCCTTTCCAGAGGCCTGAGCCCCCACACTGCTTGGGGAACAAGTGATCCAGGCATCTCCAGTGTGGGCAGCTCCTCCTGGGCTTTGACCCAACTACACCCAGCTAGGAGATAAGGTGAACTGCTGGGAAGGCATCATCATTTATTAATACCCAAGCTCCACATTACCATGGGGACCCTGGCAGCCTCCAGTGGACTGTCTCCAAGAGGTGGCCTGACACAGTCATCCCTTCCTTCCTGCATCCCTGACTTCTCTGCCTGGAAAGCCCCACTGGGTCCCCCTGGGATGCTCTGTTCTCCTCCCTTTAGCCCATCTCTGGCCAAGGCAGATGGAGAGGGCCTACCTGGGCCACACTGTGTTCAGTCAAGCCGCTGTCATCCGCCTATGGGGGAAGCAGAATCAAGGTGATCCGGCCAGGGCAAGGGTAACGGGTGAAGAAAGACAGGTGAGAGAAAGGGGCTTGTGGGTGGTGAGCAGATGCCGTGATCAGGGTATCCAGAACTGCATGTATATCACTCAGGGGAAGTTCTAGAGCCCTTGGAAGCCAGCATCCTCAGGGATGTCTCTGGGACACGGTGGGTGGAGAGTGAGGGGGATTAAAAATGACAGGAAAGGCTTCATCCAGACATGAGAAGCTAAACTGGGTGGGGAGATTCCATCTCTTCCCCTCCAAGGCCAAGTTCAAGGCAGCCACCAGGTGTCTCTGTGAGGATTTATTTCCTCAGTCTGTACTTCTCACCAGGGAGGATGGTGAGGTATTTGTAATTGGCCAAGGGAAGAGGACAGAGATCTCTTTTACTGGCTGACATCCCTCCAAACTGCTGCTCCCCTCCAGAAGTGCATCAACCCAGTGGCTGCTTCTGCTAGAGGAGCTTGGGTTCCCTTTGCCCAGACACAGGGAAGATCGGAGGTACAGAGGATGGGAAGGGGAGCCTGGAGAGGATGGGAGTAAGGGGGGATGCAGGATGACTCTTACCCTAAAATTCACTTTCTGGATCACTTGCTGAGGGTCACTCTCCAGAATCACGCTATAAAGTGAGAGAGAAATGAGGAAGAAAATCAGCCCCATGCTTTCCTTGGACTCTGCTCCCTGCTAAGCCCTTTGCTTCCCTGCCATATCCTGCAACATCTCCCTTCCAAGGTACTTGGCCCGCCCATACTCCTCAAGCCAGAACTCTCCCTCACCATGGAGCCCTGATTCTCACATACTTTGTCATTACTGGGCAAACACTTGAGAGATCAGGCCAGGGCAGTCCAGTCTAGATCGATCAGGTTGGCAAAAGCAGGGGCTCAAAAAGTGAGAGTTCTAGAAAGTTCACTTCACCTCTGGGATGAAGGGTTGGATTCAGATGCAGTGAAGGACGAGAAGCCCCCTGGGGTCCCTATCTGGTTTCACTATTATTTTCTGCCATGGGGTTGTGCTAGACATGAAAGAAACGGAACTGCAAAATCAGAATCTACCTTCCCTTTTTTTTTTTTAAACTTCCCTTTCCACAGACCCAATTATGGAGGCATTTCTCAGCTAGTTGGCACTCTTTGATGATGCCCTGGGGGGTGTGCAGGGGGGAAGAGTTGGTCACTGTGGGTGAGAAAGGGTCCACAGGAACTGAGTGACTGCTCCTCCTCGCCCAGTGAGCCTCCTATAGGGCTGAAGGAAGTGAACAAACATTTCCTGAGACCTTCTCCCAGGCTCATCACAGGGGCACTTGTAGCCCCAAGTCCCTCACCAGAGGTCCTTTAGAGCGACCATTCCAGGCCAAGGTTCAGGACCAAATGTTGCTTCCACAAATGCTTCCCTGTTTTCACTGGAGGGAAAGGGGGGCAAAAACTGGGCCTTCTAGAGGTATAGATGGGAAGCTGATAAAACTTACAATCTCCCTTGTGAAGGCCCTGCACCTCATTTTATATTTGTAACTGTGTTTTCTTGAAGAAGTTCCACACCAAATTTTATATACAACTTTTATATTCCACAAAACCTGATCTTATTTCCCTCACTGTTGGGCCCTAGCAATTAGCACAAGGCCTTGCAACAGCAGCAGCAGGCAATCAACAGACATAGAGGAAAAGAGGGAGGGAAGGCAGGAAGAAGCCCACAGCACCCCATCTCCCAGGGCCCCTGTCCCCCAGCAATGTGCGTCATTGCCATGAGAAGAGCACAATCTCTGGAAACATGCACAAGTTTAGATCTTGGCCCTGCCACCTCCTAGTCATGTGACCTTGGGCAAGTCACTTAAATCTCTGAGCCTCTGTTTCCTCATCTATTAAATGCATGTAATCACAGGCATGTGGATGTCTCACAGGTGATCCGTTTCCATTATTCTTTGCCCCAGAGCCAGAACTTCTTTTTCTCCCTGAATATTGCCCAATCCCCCCATGGAAATTCACTAACCAACCTCTCATAAGAGCTCCCAGCTTCCTAAGATTATAATCTTAAACCAGTAAGAGGAGACAAGATTTACTGAAGGAGAACTATGAACTCCACCTGCATCACCTCATTTAATCCCACATCCTTTGAGGCAGTTTCCTTATTGTCTCCATTTCAAAGCTGGGGAAAGTAAGGAAAATAAACAACTAGCCCAGGTCATGCATGCAGTCGATGTTGGAGTGAACCTCTAAGAGCGAGAGGTGTAGCTGCTGCAGGGCTCTGCCTGAATGAAGTCTTCCCAGGAAGGGTGGGTGTCCGTGCTGCCTGCTTCTCCTGGGCACTGGAGAGCAAACCATTCCCCTAAAACCTTGCCTGGTCAACAGTCAGCCATAGTTTGACATCAGATTACTATCTTGCATGCTTGACTTTGGCTAACATTGAAGTCAACTTCCATCATCATGAGTGGGGTTGGGGGGTGGGATCACAGGGAATATGCTGGAAAAAGGGAGGGAGAAGCTGGCCAGAGAGCCAACAACATGCTGGGTGCAACCTAGAGCTGAGAACCCTCAAGGCCACCTCCCACTGTGAGGGTTCTTGACCAGTCCCTCTTCCTCTCCCACTCCTCACCCGCCATCCACAATCTCATCCACCACCAGGAAGGCTCCGTCCATGTTCTCCAGCAACCAGCGCTTCTCCACGTTCTTCCTGAAAGAAGACACAGCTCTGGAACCTCCCTGTGGCATGGCCGGGAGGAGCCGGGTCCTTGCCTTAGTGCGGTGGACCTGCTCTCTCCGAAGACTGCCTCATCCCCACCCTCCAGCCCCTGTCCCCCCACAAGCACAGGGAAGGAGAATGTCAAGGGGAGTGAGGGTGGCACCTGGGCAAGGGATTCCTGAGCAGAGGACGGGTCTGCTTCCTTCAGCCCCTCATGCTCAACTCTACCCATGCCGCCCCCACCACTTTTGGGCACTGATGCTATTTCCATCCTAAAGCACTTCAGGTACTACAGCACTATTGTAGTTACACATGTTGACTGTAAACACTTATTTTTGGTTATCTGAGTTTGATTTACCCAGGCCACTGGTATCACTGGAGTAGATACCAGATCACCGAATGGGAACGGAGGGAAAATCACCCTGAGCGTCAAGTCAAAAATCCTTGAGTTTGAATCTTGGTTCTGATAGAAACAACCTGTAACCTCAGGCAAATCACCTAGCTTCTCCAGACTTCATCTTCTGGCCATACTATTGTTTGATCAGGTAAAGGGCAGGAGCCTTGCAGGAAGTTGCTCTGGCTCCAGATTTCATCTTGTGGAGACTTAAGGAAAAAGCAGGGAACCATCCTGCCTGTGACGTACCAAGGTCTGGGGGATGGGAGCCTTGGAGGACAGAGGACCTCACTCACCTTAGCACGTGGTTCAGGGATTCAAACAGGCAGGTGAGAACAGACATGAGCATCAGCTGGTGAGGAGTGGATACAGGAGGAGGAAAACGAGAGAGACTGAGGTTGAGAAGGCCAGAGGAAACCTCAGAACCTGACTGTTGGACAGCTGCCCCTCTCTAGGGAGGACAAGGCTGGAGCCTCGCTGCAACTTGACCTGAGAAGGTCCCTCCCTGTGTTTGAACTGGGAAGCACTTGAATGCCTGCTGTAGGACACTGAATACATCCTTCTCCAGTGATGCATAATAGAGACAGAAGCTCCAGGCAGAGGATTCCATTTCTGGTACCCAAGGAACGGAGGGGTATCATGGATATGCATTGTTCCAGAAAGAACCATTCTGGAGGCTTCCAGTTCCCTAGAGTCTAGAAGCAAGGATACCAAGGGTGAGCCGCCCAGCTTCTTCCCCAGACTCCAAGCCACTCCCCCACAGAGACCCTCCTTGTCTGCCCAACCTCCTGAATTCACCTCGTTCTCGTAGGATGAGCCCACCACATACAGAAAGAGGTCAATGCTGCTCTTGTAGACGATGGTCATGCCCCCGAAAAATGCAATCTCACCTAGAAGAGAAATGGGGTCTCAGTTCTGGTCACCTTTGCCTGGCCCCTCCTGCCCATCTCCAGCTCTGCACCTCTCCCCCTATTTCCTTCTTCTTCCCAAGAACACCTGCAAAGGAAATTCCAGTTCAGTCCAGTGGTTAGGACTCTGTGCTTTCATTGCCAAGGGCCCGAATTCAATCCCCAGTCTGGGAACTAAGATCTCACAAGCAGTGGCCAAACAAAAAAAGAATCCTTGCAAAGACTAGAACCCTTGGAAAGACGTGCACTAGGGACACTACCAGTGTCCCTCTACTTTATTCCTAGCACCCAACTGCCTCATTCTGAGAAGTCAACAAACCTGGTTTAAGGCTGACCTTTCACCCACCATGTGCAATGCCTCTGACCCTCAGGTTGGCGGTGGCCTCTTCCACTGAGAGGAGTCCAGGCATGCCAGAAGCAGGTAGGTGGGAGCAGGTGGAGGTAGCGGGGGTGTGTGTGTGCTGGTGAAGGGGAGCAGGGTGAAGGTTCACCAGAAGGGAAAAGGGAACAGCTGGGAAGGGGAGGAAAAAGCACCTCTGAAGAAAAGGGAATGGCCTGTGGGTATGTGAGGCCGACAGGGACAGCTCTGTCCAGGCGGAGATGACAGTGTGCATCTGAGAGTTCTGTGCAAGGAAGACGAGGACACTTACTGTCAGTTCGGCTGGTCTTGTTGAAGACATTTTTCTCGAAGGCCATCTGCTCTTTCATGGAAGGGAATGTGTCATCATAATACTAGGAGGAAGGGAAGGAGAAAAAGTGACAGCCGTTCCACAGGGTCTGGCTTCTCCCTGGATGGGTGGCAGGGTGCTGGCCAAGTGGGACCCTGCTGCCATGCCCCCTTTCCTCTTGACTGCCCTCTATGCCTGTCTGCTATTTCCTCCTAA
Organism: Budorcas taxicolor; assembly: GCF_023091745.1. Lineage (NCBI taxonomy): Eukaryota > Metazoa > Chordata > Mammalia > Artiodactyla > Bovidae > Budorcas > Budorcas taxicolor. Next base: position 38,142,982 of record NC_068928.1, on the reverse strand, counting down.
ACACAAATTCTGAGCAAAGAGAATCATAAAAAGTAGAGGAATTTTGAGCCCTGCCTTTGGAGTCCTGTCCTGATTTCTTGGAGACCTTTGTGCATTCTGCAGATGGCTGGGGCAGTCACTAGCCACACTGTTTCTACACTAACCTGAATCTACAGGAAAGAAGGCAGAACCAGGGGCTCTTTACCACAATAATATCATAACAGCTATTTTATTATCCACATTATATGGATGGGGTAACTTCCCTGACACCTCACAGTTTAAGGGACAGAGCTGGGATGCAATGGCAGCGATAGTCTGACTTCAGACAGGATTATGGTGAAGATCCCCTGGAGAAGGAAATGGCAACCCACTCCAGTATTCTTGCTTCGGAAATCCCATGGACAGAGGAGCCTGGTGGCTACAGTCGAAAGAGTTGACACGACTTAGCAACTAAACAACAATGACAACTATGGTGAAGATGAACTATCTAAGGCAGAGTTCCTGGCACACACTGCCTAAGGAAATCAATGCTGTTTTGTTGGGTTTGATAAGACTGTCTCTCTGACTCAGTTCCTGCATTTGCACATGGATGTGATCTGCTGGGAGGAGGCCCTGGAACCTTTGGTTGCTGAGCTACCTCTGACCATCTGCTAGGGCAAGGGACGGTCAGCTCAGCTTCCATTTTCTGAATGTAGATTTTGCCACCTAGTGCCCCATCTGCAGGCAAATTAGTGGTCTCCCTGCCAGCCACTGTTGTGATGAACAGGCTCCCTGCAATGTCATGAAGACAAGAAGTTTCAGCCTTAACAATCTAAGAAGTCTACATTGCGTTTCATAGCTAGTTGAGGTGTCACAGCCCCACTATAGTTAATTGTGTTGATGGTAGATATTTATTTTCGGATTATTCTAGTTTGGTTTGTCCGGCCATGATCACTAGCATATATACCAGATAACTGAATAGTTGGTGCAGAGAAAATCATCCTCCTGAGCTTCAAGTCAAAATACCAGAGTTTGGATCCCTGCTCTGATATTAGTACCTGTGACTCCAGGCAACTCTAGCTTCTCTAGACTACCTTTTCCTCATTTATGAAAGAGTTGGATTAAAATCTGGTCTATAAAATCCTATGTTTTAAATCCTTAGTGTTTACCAAGCTGTAAAAGCAAAGCAGAGGGTACTTGTTCAGAATTGGGGGACCAGGAATCCAGGGTCCCAGGCCAGTGTAAAGGACAGTGAGAAGACATTCTGGGGAACATGGGTAGAAACAGAAGAGACAGCCCCTCCCCCCTTTGGGGGCCAGCATTCTGACAAGGCAGGAGGATGGACAGAATGACCTTTGGAAGGGTCTCAGCTGAGCTGCTCTGTGTTGCAGAGCCCACAGTGGGGTCTCTCCTGCCAGGTGAGTCAGCTGGGTGGGGACTTCTGGACTTGGGCCTGTGGCACAGTGTCTTCAGGGGCCCTCCGGTGAGGGTGGGAGGTTACCTTGGCCAGCAGGCGGTGTCCGTCATTATCTAGGATGAAAACGGCCTTGATAGTGTAGAGGGAAGGTTCCTGCAACTGACACGGGGGAGAGCTTTGTTGGCCCCTAAGCCAGCGCAGACCCCTGTCATTGGCTCTACGTGATCTGCTGATCCCAGGAGTCCATCCTCAGGCCAGCGACCCCAGCCCCAAAAGTCCACAGCTGGTTCCGGCCCAACCCTATGCCACATGGACCACTCGGGTGCCCGCTCCCCTCCCAGGCAGATGTCCCACTGCAGGCCCTGGGTGGGCGCTGTGCCCCATTGGGTGCAGAAGGTCCGTCCGGGCCCAAGTTCTGTCATGCACTGACTGCTCCAGAGCCCGAGTCGGAGTGTATCACAGAACCTGGGCCGGGGGGACAGCGGCGCCGAGCTCCTCCAGCGGCCCCCGGCGCCCTGGCCCGTCGGGCTCCAGAAGCACGCACGTCAGCCCGCCGCCGGGGCGGCCCCGCGCTCCCTAGCCCTCCGGGAGAGACGCAATCCAGCCCGGCCGAGCCGTCCCCGCCCGCTCCGACTGCTCCAGAACTTCGCCCACGCGGACGCCGCACCGGCCTCCTCCCGAGTCAGCGCGGAGGAACTTTTCTGCTCGCGCGGGCGCCGCCCCTCCCAGGCCGGTCCCGGCGGCAGCAAGTTCCCCGGCGCCCGGCCCGTGAGCTGGCGCCCCCCGGCCCCCGGCGCCGCCCGCTCCGTACCCGCAGCCCCGCGGGCTCCCCAGCTCGGGCGGGCGGCGCCGGGCCCCCAGTCGGGGCGGCCGCGGCCCCCTCCCCCGGGTGCGGACGTGGCCAGGCCTCCGGCCGCTGCATTCCGCTCGCTGCCTCGCGCTGACAGCGCCGCCCCGCGCCGCGCCCCCCGGGCCGCCGCCGCTCCTCCCCGGCGGCCGCCGGCCTCGCGCCCGCCCCTCTCAGCCCCTCCGCGCGTGTCCTTCCTTTCCCCGAGGCCCTTCCCTCCTCGCCCTCCCTCCTCTCCCTTCCCGCCCTCTCCGCCCTGCGCTCACACCCCAGCTCTCCTTCCCCTGGCTCTCCTTCCCCTCGCCCTCCTCGGCCCCTCAAAGCCCAGAGCTCCTTGTATCCTCAGTTGGTGTCAAGAACGGCCCCCTTTCCCCCTCCTGCCTTCTCTCTGGCTTGTGGGTTTGGTTTGCACCGACGTCCACAGGCTGCCCTGAAGCCATCAGAAAACACAGGCAAAGTCCAGTTTGTCTCTGGACTCCTGGTAGGTACTGTTGGCACAAACACATCAGGTCATCCTTTGGACTTCAGAGACAGGTCCTAGCAGCGGGAGCAGATGAGGACAGCTCTAGAGAGACTCCTCTGTGCAGTAGCGTTTCTCCCATGCCTCTCCCGCGACTTGGGGAAGGCAGCCATGGCGCCTGGACACCTCTGCAGACACGGACACAATCTGAAATGAGACAGATACCCAGCAGTACAAATGTTCCGCCTGTGAATGGCATCAGGCTTTGCCATGCTTTGGTTCCTTTGGCCTAGGTATACTAGGTGGTTTAATCACTATGTCGTGTCTCACTCTTTCGAATCCAAAGACTGTAGACCTCCATGCTCCTCTGTCCATGAAGTTTTCCAGGCAAGAATACAGAAGTAGGTTGTCATTTCCTTCTCCAGGACCTTCCCAACCCAGGCAATGAACTCTTGTCTCCTGCATCGGAAGCAGATTCTTTACCCCTGAGCCACTGCTGCTGCTAAGTCGCCTCAGTCGTGTCCAACTCTGTGTGACCCCATAGATGGCAGCCCACTAGGCTCCTCTATCCCTGGGATTCTCCAGGCAAGAATACTGGAGTGGGTTGCCATTTCTTTCTCCAATGCATGAAAGTGACAAGTGAAAGTGAAATCGCTCAGTCGTGCCCGACTCCTAGCGACTCCATGGACTGCAGCCTACCAGGCTTCTCGGTCCATGGGAATCTCCAGGCGAGAGTACTGGAGTGGGTCACCATTGCCTTCTCTGCCTGAGTCACTAGGGAAACCCATTAAGTATATTAGAGGGCTTTAGCTTCAGAATCTTCAAGGCTAGTGGGAAATTAACAGTACTTCAATGGCACCCCACTCCAGTACTCTTGCCTGGAAAATCCCATGGACGGAGGAGGCTGGAAGGCTGCAGTCCGTGGGGTTGCTGAGGGTCGGACAGGACTGAGCGACTTCACTTTCACTTTTCACTTTCATGCATTGGAGAAGGAAATGGCAACCCACTCCAGCGTTCTTGCCTGGAGAATCCCAAGGTCGGGGGAGCCTGGTGGGCTGCCATCTATGGGGTCGCACAGAGTCGGACACGACTGAAGTGACTTAGTAGTAGCAGCAGCAGGCATTTACCCATCACTATAGTCAAAATTCTCCAAGCCAGGCTTCGACAGTATGTGAACCGTGAAATTCCAGATGTTCAAGCTGAATTTAGAAAAAGCAAAGGAACCAGAGATCAAATTGCCAACATCTGTTGGATCATCGAAAAAGCAAGAGAGTTCCAGAAAATATATACTTCTGCTTTATTGATTATGCCAAAGCCTTTGACTGTGTGGATCACAACGAACTGTGGAAAATTCTTAAAGAGATGGGAATACCAGACCACCTGACCTGCCTCTTGAGAAATCTGTATGCAGGTCAAGAAGCAACAGTTAGAACTGGACATGGAACAACAGACTGGTTCCAAATTGGGAAAGGAGTACATCAAGGCTGTATATTGTCACTCTCCTTATTTAACTTATATGCAGAGTACATCATGGGAAATGCTGGACTGGATGAAGCACAAGCTGGAATCAAGATTGCCAGGAGAAATATCAATAACCTCAGATATGCAGATAACACTACCGCTTATGGCAGAAAGCAAAGAAGAATTAAAGAGCCTCTTGATGAAAGTGAAAGAGGAGAGGGAAAAGGTGGCTTAAAACTCAAAATTCAGAAAACTAAGATCATGGCATCCGGTCCCATCACTTCATGGCATATAGCTGGGGAAACAATGGAAACAGTGACAGACTATTTTCTTGAGCTCCAAAATCACTGCAGATGGTGACTGCAGCCATGAAATTAGAAGAAGCTTGTTCCTTGGAAGAAAAGCTTATGACCAACCTAGACAGCATATTAAAAAGCAGAGACATTACTTTGCCGACAAAGGTCCGTCTAGTCAAGGCTGTTGGTTTTCCAGTAGTCATGTATGGATGTGAGAGTTGGACACAGAAAGCTGAGCACTGAAGAATTGATGCGTTTGAACTGTGGTGTTGGAGAAGACTCTTGAGAGCCCCTTGGACAGCAAGGAGATCCAACCAGTCCATCCTAAAGGAAATCAGTCCTGAATATTCATTGGAAGGACTGATGCTGAAGTTGAAACTCCAATATTTGGCTACCTGATGCGAAGAGCTGACTCATTTGTAAAGACCCTGATGCGAAGAGCTGACTCATTTGTAAAGACCCTGATGCTGGGAAAGATTGAAGGTGGGAGGAGAAGGGCACGACAGAGGATGAGATGGTTGGATGGTATCACCGACTCAATGGATGTGTGTTTGAGTAAACTCCAGGAGTTGATGATGGACAGGGAGGCCTGTTGTGCTGCAGTCCATGGGGTCACAAAGAGTCGGACACGACTGAGCACCTGAACTGAACTGATAGGCATGCATTTTATAGTTAAACTCTTCAAGGTACATTATATAACTCACACCTATGAGGTGGGTGTTCTCACCTGCATTTTAAGGAAGGGATACTCAGAGTTTGTGTGATCTTTCAAGATCCTTTAGTTAATCAGTAGCTGAATGGAGGTGGAACCCAGGTTTCAGACCAAGAATTTCTTCCCCACTCTTCTCTTCAGGTCATCTTATGTTGGGTACCCCACTCACTTATAAGGGTTTCCTCTGCTGAATAGTATCAAGCTGTCTCATTTATCTCAGCTTCAGTGTCATCACCAAGAGGCCCTTTCTAACAACCACCAACTCTAACTTGACAGGTCTTTGCTGTCCCTTTGTGTCTCAACACCCTACTTTTGTTGTACTTAATTTCTAAATACCATTTTTACTAATTGGTTTACAAACATGTGTGGTCCTTCTCTGCACCAGGTGTTATGTCCTACAGAAATAGAGATAATGTGCCTGCGGAATCCCTGGTGCCCCAAGCAGGGCCTGGCACATGACAGGTTCAATGAAACCATATTTTATGTGCTGCACAAATATTTATTGAGTGTTTACCATGTGCCAGTTGCTTTTTTAGTCACTGGGACGCAATAGCAGCCAAAGTAAACAAAATCTTTGCTCTCATGGAGCTTATTCGAGTATTTGTGTGTGTGTGCATGCATTTCTGTGCAATACCCACAGTACACAGATACGTGAATAAAATAGTCATATTTGAATTTGTGATAAGTACTGTGTGAAGAAAGGGGCTTCCCAGGTGGCGATACCCACCTGCCAATACAGGAGATGTTTAAGAGATACAGGTTCGATCCCTGGCAGGGAGATCCCCTGGAGAAGAACACGGCAACCCACTCCAATATTCTTGCCTGGAGAATTCTCATGGACAGAGGAACTTGGTGGGGTGCAGTCCATAGGGTCACAAAGAGTTGGACATGACTGAAGTTACTTAGCATGCGTGCATACTATGAAGAAAAATTGATCTGGAAAGGGTATCAGGAATGTTAGGGGTTGGGGAGAGGCAGGGGAAATTGCCATTTTCATTAGGGTCATTTGAGAAAGCCTTCAAGGTGACACTTGAGCAAAGAGCTGAAGGAAATGAGGGGAAAAGCCACACAGACATCTGTGGAAACTTCTACTGAATGTCTTTTTATGATGCTGTAGAAGGCACACCCAGATCTTCCCTGCAGGCTACCAGACTTATAATAATGAACATTAATCAATGCTATCTGGTATAATGCGGGAAAAGACAGTATTTAGTTTGGATTCCAGATCATCAGACGTTATGTCAATGATCATGCCAGGTCAATATGTTATTAAAAATCCTGATTTGATTATTTCCATGCTTTAATATTCTGTGACCTAGTCCATTATTAGTTCACGTTTACAAAGACAGCACCAAAAAGCCTCCGGGGCATTTTCTAGCCTCTGTATAGCGGATGGTACCCACAGTGGGAGAGAGTCAGCTTGCAGAAGAGGGGAGATCTAGGAAGACCTAGGAAGACTGGGGACTTAGCAGGTGTGGCTTTTGGTAAAGAGGGAGGAGTCAGTTACAGGAGACTAGCTGAGAGGACAGAGGGGCTGGGGATGAGAGAGGAGGCTGGGAAGAGAAGCTTAGGAACCACCACAAAGTCCTCAGCATCACCACCTTCACCACCTGGGCTGCTATTGTTAACATCATCAGGACTGCTTTACTGCTTAAGTGCCCTGGGAAGTAAGTAAATCCAGAGCGCTCAGATAGAACTTTTCAAGGAAGAGATTTCTGCCAGTGATGACTCTTCGGTGAACTCCCTCAACAGAGAACCTAGGACTCCTTTCCTTCCTCTGATCCCTTTCCCTCCTGAGGGCCCCTCCATCCTGGGGCACCCCTTTAATGGGGGTTCTGTGTAAACATACAAGCTCAGTGTGAATGGTGTTGGGGCAATGGCCCCCACAGAACATCACCCCACAAGGAGTTTAGTGTAAGGCTGACAGCACTTGGGAAGCATGCGAACGCAACAGAGAAGTTGCTGGAGAGCCTTCTCGGAATGAAGAAGCCAGAGCTGGGTTCAAAAAGAAAGCGGCTTGCTGTTTCCCGGCTTTCTCCTTCCTTGGGGGTGGGGGGAGCAGGTTGTGCTAGGAGGAGGTGCCGCGCGCATCTCTAAGCTGCTGAGGTCAGGGGAGAAGCTGGACTCAGAATTGGTCCTAAAAACCCACACACATATGTCCCTGCCCTCTGGAGTCTCCAGGAGGCTAGTGATTCAAATAGGTTTCCCTCTGGGCCTTGGTTGTATCTTGGAGGTAAGACCATTCAATTTCCTCTGACTCACCCTCCTGCTGCCACATTTCAGTGCTGTCTGTCCTAGGATTTCAGCATCTGTTCTTGTGTGACAAGAAGAAACAGCTCCCTTGGGTAACAGCCTCTCTCTCTCCTTCCTGCTATAATGTCAAGAGGGGGAGGTGTGTATGCATTGTGAGGTGTGGTTGTATGTGCTTGTGGCATCCTCCAGAGAAAAAATGAAAGCTTCCATCCTTTTTCTGCAGGACGAATTTCCAGTTGACCATCTAAGGACAGCTCTCATATCTTCGACATTTGGTTTTCTCTGGGATAACCAGGCTGTGAGGTGGGCTGGAGAGAGAGCTGGGCAAGAAAGGGACCTCACCCTTAGCTCTACCCATGCATGAGTGGCTTTATACACAGGATCGGATTTTCAAACTGGGTGAATATGTATATTATCTCCATTTTATCTTGGAGGGCCCAGCTAGTAAGTTTTTGAATGCAGCTGAGTCTAAAACACCCACCTTTTCCACATCACAGTAACACCTCGCTGACTGTGACATGCCACACTGAGAGCTACACAAAGAGAATTACCCAACACTGTTTGAGACAACATAGTGAGACATACAAAGACCACTGAACTCAGCTTCATAAAATGTTAGACCAAGATGTGAATGATCAGTGAAACATTTTCACTGGATAGGTCCAGGACAAGAACATGTCAGGATTGAGAAAACACATCCTAAAGTCAGGTGGTGATTCGAGTCTGTGCCCATGATTAGCACTGCTGTTCTTTTTCACTCAACATGGATTCTTGCTCCAAGCTAGTGATTCTCTCCTCTGGCTGCACATAAGAATCACCTAAGGAGCTCTTACAGAATCCTGATGCCCAGGGCTGCTCTGGGAGACTCTGATTTAATTGGTTGGGGGTGGGACCTGGCCACTGATAATTTTTACAAGCTCTCCAGGTGATTCTAATGTGCAGCCAGGGTTGATAAGCAATATTCTAAGACAGCAGTGGGAGGGGTACACAGGGAAGACTGGCTTGTAGAACCTCTTTCCATGGTTTAATGGTAACAAGCTTGCTAATGATGTTTACCATGTAAGAAAGGGGGCCAGATGTCTGGATTAGCTGGAGAACTAATTGATTTCCTTGCAAAACAGGGTAACATTTAGTATTGACAGGGTGTGATCCTAGAATCTCTCAGAAGGGCTGTAAGAAAATCTCAGCATTCCCCTGAAGTTGGGGGGTGAAAAATATTTATATAGATTAACATCATTTAAAAACATTTTTAAAGAAAGGAAACCACAAGAGAGCAGAAAGATTTGAGTTTCCCCTTAGGGGAAAAAGCAATTCCTGCTACTCCAGAAGAACCTCGAGAGGCAGACAGTCTGCCCTCCCACGTGCCCTTCTCCCAGGGTTTCTTGGCAGAAGCCATCATGAGAGGATGACTGGAGGATGCCTGCGCAGTAGAACTTTCCCCAGGGAGGAAGGTGGGTCAACACAGATATCACTGGGGCAAGGAGGGATATCCAGGGATAGCTGGCTTTTTGTATGACCCCGAATTCCTGTGCATTAGAACTAACTAGCTTCCTGGCTTCCCACTGCCTTCTCTCCTGAGCAGTCTGGATGGAGTCTCTTCAGCAAGGCCTGGTTCAACTGGTGGCTTTCAGCCTCTCTCTTCTCAGGGAGTGAGTGCATGCGCTCACTTTTTCCAGTGGGCTTCTCGGTCTGATTTAATGGATATACCAGGACTGATGACACATCAGCACGGGATCTTTCTTTTGCTTCTTGGGTAATTGTCCTGTTAACAGCTGTTCCAGGCAGAGAAAGGGGGGGGATGTGGGGGAGAGGGAGGCTTCCTGGGTGAAGAAGGATACACCCTGGATTTTACAAGGTTAATGAGTGGGTTCTGGGAAGGAGGTTTGCACCTGCTCAGACTTGATCTGAAACTCTATAGACAGAGTGAAAGACAAGACAGTCTTTCAATCTCCACTTCCTACATAGAGTACTATTAAATATCCTGGGCGCCCACACCCTGCCAGGCCTCACCACCGGCTGCTGACAGTGTCTCTACATCTCGATTCTCCTTAGCCCTTGCAATGGGCCAGCAATTCTTTGTCTTTCCTTTTTTTCTTCCCACCTTTTCAGTAACCGCTAAGCAGAAAACTTTTTCTGACTACCCCTAGTCATTCTTTAACCAGCAAAACAGTTCCCAATTCAGCTCTCTCCCACTTTACGCTCAAATAATTATTATACACATTTAAACATAGTACTTGAAGCTGGGAGGGAAAAAGAGAATGAACAGGATAGTGTGGGCAAAACAAAAGACCTCTCCGCACTTCTCTCACCCCTTCTCTAAGGATGAACAAGGAGCCCCTCCTATCCTCAGTGCCGGCAACTCTCTCCAGACCCAAGACCCCAGAAAGGAGAGAAAGGAAAGGAGACAATGGGTAAGAGGGCAAAACCTGTGAGTGATTAAAAAGTGACCAAGTGAACTAAGGCTTCCACAGTGATGTGAGAATATCACATGTGATGTCCCTGGTGTAGCTTTCCCAACCACAGCTGCCATTTCAGTAAACATTTATCTAGATTTCATGTTACTCTTACATGTACTAATGACCTTATTTTTCATCCCAGACACCTGGTACCCTGTGCAGCTCAAAAAAAACTTGGAAAATACAGACTGTCCAACACATTCAATTCTGTTGGTGCTAAAGTTCCCTGACTCCCCATAGAGAAAAGATTGCTCAGTTGTCTTCTCAGAACTGTGTCAAGGTTTAAATTTGTTCTCTATTTGCTATGTGAAACAGATGGCCACTCTTCGTATGCAGTCCCTCCTATCTTCTCAAAATAGTCTTGTATTTAAGCCCAGTAACTTTAGTCTAGCCTTGGTATCTTCTAATACTTTGGTTTTAAAATATTTTCTTCTCAACCCCCTTGATATATTTTTAGAGTTACTGATTTCACCTTAGTTTCTCCTTCATTTTTATCCAATATTGTTCTTATTCAGGGGCTGAATGGCCATCCACTTCCTTGATAATATGCCATATCCTCCAAAACCACACCTCCTCCAAGGATTAATTTCTGTTTTTAACAAGAACTTTTTAATCACAGGACTGCTTGAGTTCCCCTTCAATTATTCAGCAAGGTTTTTTTTTTTTCCTTCAGATTTTATTTATTTATTTATAGCTACCTTGTGGGCTTGTGGGATCTCAGTTCCCAATCAGGCCACTGCAGTGAAAGCCCATGTCACTAACCACTAGACCCCTGAGGAACTCCTAGCAAGTATTTATTAAGTGTCTACTATTGCAGGCCCAGTTCTAGGCTTTGAAGATTCAACCGTTAATACACAAAATTCTAGTCCTCAATGGAGTTCATATTCTAGCATTTTCTGGAAGACAAATAGTAAAACGAGAAAATAAAACATGTGCTCTCTGAATCCATCTTTGAAATGGGTAACTAGCTCAGTAGTTTTCAGAGAATTCAACGGTTATACTTCTGTATAGTGAAAATGATCTATAATCTGTGAACCATCCCAGATTTAGCTGCCTAACTCCAAACATGTGATGGACTCGACCTCATCAAGTGAGTTATCAGTTGGCCTTGTCCTTTGTTGTACAAGGACCAATGACTTGCCCACTAGATTAGCAGGATCTTCTAGGGAGTCAAGAATTTGAGTCGACGCCTCTTTGTCCCACAGCTAGGAACAACGTACTACGAACTCCAACTCAGTGCTTGTCTAAAAGGGGTCTTCGCACTATGGGTCGTTTACTAAACGAGCGAGGTTATCACGCTGCCACCGCAGGATAAGTGAATTAGAAACTCTGGTATGATGCCTCAAAATGTGCAAGCTTAAAAACTCCCCAAAGTGATGCTGGAGTAAACCAACGTTCGAAAATCAAAGATGTTGATTAGAAGAGACTGGAGAACAGTAGAAACTGAGGAGTTTCTGAAAAGCAAAACTAACCTACGTGGGAAGTTAGGCGGGGGTGGAGCAGACAGAGGAGAAGGTGTTTGTATCGTGACGAAAACCACCAATTATGCCACATCGCTCATATCCCCAACGTCCCACCACTGTCATGGCAACCCGTCCACACGACTTGCACACGACATGGGGCGCAACGATCCCTGACTGGCAAAGGGCCCAGTGCCAGGCCCGCATGGAGCGGAAGCTGGGAGAGCGGTTTCCGCTACCAGCACCCAAAATGGCGGCACGAGCGTCCACAGCACGCGAAACACATGCTCTGTGCCCTACCTCGGCCTCTCAGGTCTCACTGGACTTTTGCAAGTCACCATGGGAACCCTCAATGGGGGGATTCCGCGCTCCGGCGGTGATACCACCTCCCATTCCCAGCCCTAAGCCCTTATACCCGTCAAAGAACGCACTGGAAGCGCTCAGCCTGTTTACTTCACTCCATGCCCAGGCTGTAATACCGCCTGCGGCCGAAGCACGGCCGAGGGGTCCCAAACGCCGGGCGCTGTGGCCTTCGCCCCACTTATTGGTGGGCCCACGCCGCGGGGCGGGCCTACATGCCTATTGGGCCATGGACCATGTCAGTCTTGAGAAACCGGTAAAGGGAGAAGGAGGCATACTCAGTCATTGGGCTCTCTTTACTATCAGTCAAAGCGACATCCGGCGACGGCCACCATCTCGGCTCTTTGATTGGAGAAACGTATTCTCGGGGAGGACGCGGAGGGCGGGCTTCCGAGTGAGGTGGAAGGAGGGGGCGGGGAGGGAAGCGGAGGCTGGCGAGCTCTAGGCCGGCCGGCGGTGGCGGCTGCAAGGCCTGGACTCGGGCTGAGGGCTTGCTGTGGTGGCAGCGGCGGACGCCGAGCTCTAGCAGCGGGTATCAAGCACATTTCTTTCCCTAACGGGAGGGGCGCAGCCCCGCGGGACCGAGGCTTACAGAGTGAAGGGCGGCGGGGTGGAGCTGAGGGGCAGGAGGCGGGAGCGGGCGGCCGAGCGGGGTTTGCCTCGGGGCCGGGCCCTGGGCCTGGCAGGGAGGGGCCGAAAGGCCGTGGAGAATTCCAGCTCCGGGGTGGGTTGGACTGGGGAGGGCTGAGGGCCTGAGAAGGCGTGGTGTTAAGCCCATGCTTGGGAGCGGGGTGGGGCCATAGGGGCGGAGGGCGGGGTGGGGTTTGACCGTCCCGGTGGGTCAAGGCCAGGAAAGTAGCACTTGTTCTCTGCTGCCCAGAAGGCTAGAAGCCGAGGCGCCAGGAGCGGCATGGCGACTTGGTCCCAGCCGGACTCGGGTATCCGGGGCAGGGTGGGACCGGGCTCAGACCTGGCATTACTCGATCTTTAAGGGACCTCGTCCGGTTTCTGGAACTTAATTGTTCTTGGGAGGTTTTTAGTAGTAAATTGCGTGAGAACTGGAGGGTAGTGTAAGCAGGAATTCTGGGTCGCAGTTATGTTTACTCTAACCAGTAAAGGGTGTGTGTGTCTGTCTGTCTGTCTTTGGGTATGTGTGTGTCTTTTTCCCTTTAGGATCAAGTTGGTAGGTGGGTCAGCCTTGGAGATCAGAGGGCTATGTCTTGGTTTATAAGGTTAATGGAAGCTCAAAAGTAGAGACTAGAACTGAAAGGCAGGTTTACTCCCTCCCCACTTGGCTGTCTGGGTTGAAGAGTTGGCCATATCCTTCTAATTTGGATCAGAAGGTCACATGAATGAAAATAAAACATGCGTATTCAGATTCTGGACAGAATAATCCTGTTACAGACCCCTTCCCATCCCACCAGTACCCCCACTTTTTTTTAATGTGAAAGTAATAGGAAAGAGAAATCAGATTTTAAAGTTGGGGAAACAAAAGGTGTTATTCTTTCCTGTGGTGGTGTTCTTTCACACTCCCACGCATTAATAAATTCTCCTAAGAACTTGAAGGGACAAGAATTATAGGCAGTTTTATCCTGAGAGATGGGAAACAAACTTTATGTTAAGATAGGAAATGGACTTCTCGTGCTAAAAATAGAAGCTGGGTAGTGTGTAATGGAGTGGGGGAGGGTTGGTAAATCAGATAACACGTAAAATATTTTGGATGCCCTGGGCATTATCTGCTTATCCAAAATGAGCTACCTTTTAGAGCATCACAAAATTAATATCCAGATATTGAGAGCCCTTGTGAGCAGTACCTTCTTTTCATAGTTGTTCTATCTGTACAGGATTTTGTGGGTTTTCTGGGAGTATAACTGGATTTATTTTTTAATAAAGAGATAAAAGTGGCCTTTTAATATGTTTCCTACCTTTTGCCTTGATCCTGGTATGAAAATTATAGAACCTTATCCTGTTGCTTTTGTGATTCCTGTTTCAGGTTTCTCTGGAAACCCCCCTGGTAAGTGTGGAGGAGGCGGGACACTCTGACCCAAGACAAAAGGCCTGTAGCTCCAGCCAAAGAAAATAAACCTTAGGAAGGAGAAGGAGAAAAAAAAAATCATCAGCTGTTTCTGAGAACAGCCTGCAGTGGAATCTACAGAATCTACAGAGAGGACAACTAATGTGAGTGAGGAAGTGACTGTATGTGGACTGTGGAGACAGTAAGTCACGTGGGCCTTGAGGGCCTGGACTGGGTTAGCAACAGTTGTACTTTCAGAGGTGAGGTGTCAAGAAGGGAAAAGTGAATGTGGTCTGGAGTGTGGCCTTGGCTCCAAGGGGCGTGTTTTCCTCTGAGGCCATCAGGGAGCTCAGCCCCTGTGTTCTGCCAGGGTGGGGTACAGGGTTTGGCACTGAGGAGGGTGACTTGCTGGCTGGAGCAGCAGAGCAGTGGCCTTGATTTGTCTTTCAGAAGATTTAAAAACCAAAAAACATAAACATTCTGGTCCTTCAGCAATGCTTTCTCTGAAGAAATACTTAACGGAAGGACTCCTCCAGTTCACCATTCTGCTCAGTTTGATTGGGGTACGGGTGGACGTGGATACTTACCTGACCTCACAGCTCCCCCCGCTTCGGGAGATCATCCTGGGGCCCAGTTCTGCCTATACTCAGACCCAGTTCCACAACCTGAGGAATACCTTGGATGGCTATGGTATCCACCCCAAGAGCATAGACCTGGACAATTACTTCACTGCCCGGCGACTCCTCAATCAGGTGAGGGCCCTGGACAGGTTCCAGGTGCCAACTACTGAGGTTAACGCCTGGCTGGTCCACCGGGATCCAGAGGGATCTGTCTCTGGCAGCCAGCCCAGCTCAGGCCTCGCCCTCGAGAGTTCCAGTGGTCTCCAAGATGTGACAGGCCCAGACAACGGGGTGCGAGAAAGCGAAACGGAGCAGGGATTCAGTGAAGATTTGGAGGATTTGGGAGCTGTAGCCCCTCCAGTCAGTGGAGACTTAACCAAAGAGGTTAGTGACAATGTGGAGGGGTGGTGGGAAGGGTCTGAGGTTGGGGGGGTGGGTTGGGCTGGTGCTGAAGGAGTATGGTTGTTGTACTAAGCCCTGTAAAGAACCAGAGCGGTTCCAAGGAGTCTCAGGCATTGTTCTTGGTTAGGAATGGGCTGGGTTGTCTGACTAGAATCGACCCACCTCTAAATGTACTGTCAGGGCAGTGGGAGGTTCCTAGAACATGCCTGTGTGTTTACTGCTTGGATTTCAACATGAGGCCTGGGGTGGGGGAGGGAGTCATGTTGTGATGGGCTTTGATGCGCTGTATATCTGTTGCTAAGACACAGATATTTTGTGGACTGTTGCCTTGTACCTCCCCCCACATCAAAACACACATACATATCCTAAAGTTCTCCTCCTTTGTGGTCAGGCGTGTTGTTGTTGTAAGGTCCTGATAAGTCGGCTCTCCTGGGCCTGAGCCAGGGGGTAGATTTAGATAGTTATTCTTGGCCGGGAGAGGGCCAGGCTCCCATTCTTTGCTAAAGGCCTATTGCAGGGAGTAGGGACGGGAGGGCTGGAAGCTAGAAGAGAAACTGCATTCTGCTGCTGAAGTCAGCTTGCTTTGAACTGTCAGAGATCTGAATTCCTGACGAGTGGCTGACATTCTGTTCGGGAAAGAAGGTGATGCAGTTGCCTTTAAGAGTGTTAAATGGCTTCTGCTGCCCCTGCTCCACCAGTGTGATAAGATGGCTTTGAACTCTGCTTTTGACCCTGTCTTGCCATGCAGTCTTAAGGAGCTTGGGAAAGGTCTGCTTTGCTTGCCTGGCTGTTAGGGAAAGAGGGATTGTACTGGGCTGGGTTTTCCAGGGCTGAGTCTTGAAGCAAGGGTGCATGGGGGGAGTGTTTGGGAAGAAGAGGGTATGGAGATACGTTGAAACTTTTACAGAAGCTGTAGAACTTGGCTTTCTCTACCAATCAGACCAGGTTTTGCCTCCCACCCTCCCTTCAAGTCTGTTCCTGAGTTCAGTTTTCTGAATGTTAGTGATTGTCAAATCATGTAGTGACTGTCAAATCATGTGGCTTCCTCTGGGCCCATGGTCCTCAACTGGGGATGATTTTGTGGTATCAGGGGACATGTGGCAGTGTGTAGAAACAGATTTGGTTGTCACAACTGGAAAAGGTGTAATTGGGATCTAGTTGGGAGAGGCATGGGATACTGCTGAATTTCCTAAAAAGCATAGGACAGCCCCTAAATAACAGATTGACCTGGCCCCAAACGTCCATGGTGGCAGGGTTGCTCTGTGCTTAGCTGGCTCATACTAGCTCTGCTTTGAGGGAGACAAGAGTTATCTGAGCCAGGGGGCCATGAGCGCTGCTTGCCTTGCAGTGCCTCTCTGCTGAGATTCTTACAGTGCCACCTCTCTTCTGCTTTCTCTGTTCTTTTCCTTCAAATGGGCTCCAGTCTGGCACAGTGGTCTAAAGAAGTGTGCCTCCCAGCCTCCTCTTCCATCCCCCCACCCCATGATAGCTCCTCAAGGGTTGAGTATAACTGGGCTTGGGAACTCTGCTCCTGGAAACCCTGCAGGCGTAGCTTCATTCCTCTTCCTACTGGAAGCTCTCCTGGGATTTCTTGGCCTTCGTGAAGTTCATTCTTTGCCTGACCCCAGGCCTTCACCGTTCCCTTTGGAGGTTGAGGATGGGTCAGCATTAGGGGCCCAGGCTGGGTATGGGGGAAGGGAGGATTATTGTGTCTAGAACAACATTTCCTCAGCAACTCAGGGATAAAAATACCCAGGTCCAGAGCATGTGACAGGCACTGCTGGAGCTGGTATTATCCCCGGGGTGGCAGCACACTCCTGCTGCCAGGCCTGTTCGATGGACAGCTATAGCCCAGGCCCTTGTCAGGGATAGGATTCCCCTCGAGGTTGGCACTCTGCCTAGAGCGGGGGGTGGCCTGTGTACAGCTCTTAGCAGGCGAGGAGGAGCAGTCTGTGACCGTGGAGAACATACTGTCCCTGACCTGACCTTAGGTGCAAGGGGAGCAGCAGTGAGGATGGGAGCCAGAATTGTGACCCTGATTCTGCCAGGGTCTTATTTTCTGGTTTAGAGATGTGAGCTGGGGCTCAGGCAGAGAATGCTGTTGAAAACAGCTGGGGTTAAGGGTGGGGGGTGAGGGGGCAGGGGATGTTTTTGTGTCCAGGACTTTGCAGAGCACCCTTCATGCTGGCCTTCAGGCTCCTGTCTGCCTCTTGCCTAGGCCTGCCTAGCACCATGACATCCCTGCCTGTGTGTGTGGATGGCTTCCCCCTTCCTCTCATCTGGCCTGCTCTGGGGTGACAAAACCCCTGGTTCCCAGTGGATCTGGACGCACTGGGTTCCTGCCCAGCCTAGCTTTGATCCTTGGGCTTGAGGACGACTGGCCACAGCCCTACAGAGGAATGGGAAAACTCCTTCCACTTCCAGGGAAGAACTTAGATTCCCAGGGAAGCTGCAGGAGGAGTGTCTGTCCAGTCCTGAGTGGGCTGGGTAAGCAGGATGCGACAGGAGGGAGAGTGGCACCCCTTCCCCCCAGGGCTCTCTCACTGCGCCACCCAGGCTGGCTGACTGGGCTGGGTGGGGCTGCCCGCCCCTGGGTGCGTCTCCTTGAGGAGACGGAGGCGGCCCAGGGATGGGCTGGTTCCTTGCGGCAGCTTCTCCAGCTGCCCTGGTGCAGAGATTGGCTCCCGGCTGCAGCTAGGTAACAGGCGGTGGGAGGGGATTGGCTCCTTCCGCATCTCCAGCGGAGACTTGGGGGAGGAGATTGGCTCTCGTCGCAGCCTAGGTAACGACAGTGGGAGGGGATTGGCTCTTTCCGCAGCCCAGCTGCTGACCTGGGGGAGGGGATTGGCTCTCTGCAGCCTCAGCAGTGACCTGCGGGGTGGGAGGGGGAGGGGATTGGCTCCTTGCTGCAGCCTAGGTAACAAGTTTGGGGGGCATGGGAAGGGGGAGAAAGGGAGGAGCGGGAGGATAGGCCCAGGAGGGAGCTTGCTATCCTCTGCAGCTTGAGCACGGAGCATGGGGTGGGAGTCCCATCTCACTGCAGCCTCTGCGGTGAGCTCAGGGTGGGGGCTGCCAGGCGCCTGAGTGGAACTGGGGTTGTGAGGTGGGAGGGGGCTGCTTCAGGATGGAGAAAGGGGGCTGGGCTGGGCCGCCCAGGCAGCAGCACGGGCGGGGCACCCTTCTTGGGCCCCTCGGAGCTAGCAAGGGGCCACCTTTCCAGCCTGGTTTGCTCCTTGAGAGCCAAGAGCTCCTTGGAGCCCCCTGTCCGGCTTCCCGGCACCAGCTGCCCTGGGGCTCATCTCGCAGACCATGACCCGCCTGGACCGCAGCTCTCACAGTGGTGGGGGCCATGCCAAAGGGAGCCGGCCCCTTAACTCTTTGGTGGCTGGTCACCGGGTGGCCCAGCCCCCCTCTGCTCCTGGGTCCAGGGCTTCTGTTCAGGTTGGTGTGTGTGGGGAGACTGGGGGTGGGGGAGACACCTGGGAGGTCTTAGAGTTACGGTGGGAAAGAAATGTCTGGTCAGAGCTAGGGAGGTGGGTCTAAGCTCTAAACTAAGGATAATGTTTTATGGAAAGTATCTGCCTTTTAACATCTGAGTGGAAGGCAACAATTCAGGGTTTCTTCAGCCACATGCATGTATAGGAAATCCAAATGTCTCTTATTTATTGGGGTTGTGTGCTGGTATGCTGGGTGGCAATGGGGGTGGCAGTTGGAGCAGGAACTGATCGGGAGGCGCCAGGGTAGAGTGGGAGGGAGGCATTTTGGTGCCCAAGGCGGCAGTTGTGGCTGGGCGGTGATGGGGGCTGTGTCCTTGAGTGGGTTGACTGATGGCAGTCAGTGAGTCCTGGGGTGTGGTAAGGGAGTGAGCACTGGTGTGAGGGGACACTGTGGGGCTGGCCTTGGCAGGGGTGGGGTGCCCAGTGAGGATCATCTGGCTGCCTGAGGCTCTCCGGGGATTGAGGCGGCTTGCTGGGATCAGCTGAGAGTGGGCATTCTAGCAGGGATGGATCTTGAGGTGAGCCTGGGCTAAGAGTTGTGGGTGTTCATCCGTACTCCTGCCTCAGCCAGGGAAAAGGGGAATGGCTGTAGGAAGGGCTGGCGGTAGCCTGTGGTTGTCATTGGTTGCATCAGGTGGTTGCAAATGCAGGGATTTTCCTCTCCAGCCCACCCCACCCCTTTATGCAAATACAATGGCACCATAGGCTGATGCAAGCCTGGCCACTGCGAAGCGATTCTGCTTCACAGTTCACCCTTGGTTGCCATGGCCATCTTTCTACAAACCAAGTTTAAGGGATTCCCATTCCCAAAATGAGAGGTGTCTTCTGCTTCGCCTCCTTCTTAAGTTGTGGTGAGATTGCCCTGCCTTTTGGCCTGGCTGTGTTTCTGGTCCAGATGCTAAGTGCACAGGCTAGTTTGGTGATAGTCATGCTAGAGGTTTTTGCTAGCTCTCTTTTTGTTTTGGAGGGTGGTGTCTGGAAATAGATGAATGAATCCTTGCTGGTACGGAGGGGACAGCAGAAGAAGCTGGCAGGTGTAGATTGGGAGCGACCCCACCCAGGAGTAGTTGGGGTGATGCTTGGAGGGACTTCTGAGGGGCAGGACAGGGAGGGGCCCCAGGACCCCAGAGCTAAAGTCAATGGTGCTCTATCTTTCAGGACATAGATCTGATTGACATCCTTTGGCGACAGGATATTGACCTGGGGGCTGGGCGTGAGATTTTTGACTACAGTCATCGCCAGAAGGAGCAGGATGTGGATAAGGAACTGCGAGATGGAGCAGAGCAAGAGGACACATGGCCAGGCGAGGGTGCAGAAGCTCTGGCTCGAAACCTGCTAGTGGATGGAGAGACCGGGGAGAGCTTCCCTGCACAGGTACTCCCACCTCTGCCTACTTCTAGAAACTTCTCTCTAGAGAAGGCAGTGTGTGTCTGTGGGATGGGCCTGAATGTGTACCTTGGGTTGGGATCTCTAAGTCACAGCGGTGGCTGAGGAAGTGGGAGTGGAAGAGCCGAAGCAGCAGTGGAGGGGCCGCACCTCACAAAGAAGAGCACAGGGAGGCAGAGCACCTAGTGGCTGTCTGCTGGCATCAGAGCCCTCCCGCTCACGCTCTCCTCCCCTGGAGTTTGGGACTTGTGGCCAGCCGACAGCCTGGGGACGTAGGGAGAGTGTAGCCCTATGACCACACAAGGCCTCCTTCCAGCTTTCCCTTGGAAAGGCTGGGGAAGGGGCTTTGGCCCACAGGCAGCCAAGGCCTGGGTCAGTCAGACTTAACAGTTGCTGTTGCCACAGGTGCCTGGTGGGGAGGACCAGACAGCCCTGTCCTTGGAAGAGTGCCTTAGGCTGCTGGAGGCCACCTGCCCCTTTGGGGAGAATGCTGAGGTGAGCAGGACTCTAGGGAGAGCCCACTGAGCCAGCAGGGTAGCCTGCACATGGTGTGTCTCTGTGGCTGCCTGAGGGGCCAGCTTTTGGTGTTGGCCCTATCCTGGCTGCTGGGGGTGAATGCAGAGGAAGGAAGATACAGAGCCTCAGGCGGTAGTCTCTGGGAGGAAGCAGAAGGTGGTCTTTCCTCCTCCCTTGTTAAACCTTCTGTGTTTTGCCCTAGTTTCCGGCAGACATTTCCAGCATAACAGAAGCAGTGCCTAGTGAGAGTGAGCCCCCAGGTCTTCAGAACAACCTTTTGTCTCCTCTGCTGACTGGGACAGAGTCGCCATTTGATTTGGAACAGCAGTGGCAAGATCTCATGTCCATCATGGAAATGCAGGTAGGATTATCAGAACCAGGCACAAACCTGTCGGACTTTGTGTGGAGTATCTTCGTTTTCAGTTGCTTTTCCTCTTCGGGGTAAAGAAAGAGTAACACCTTTCTGATTGATAAGAAAAGTGGGGATACTGAGGTGTAACTGTCCAGGTGTCTCATTGGGGCAGCAGTGGGTGGATTCAGGATTGGGGTTTGGGAAAAGCAGCCCTGGGACTGAGGCTTCTAAAGCAGGCCTGCCTCCTAGGTGCACCTTCCTTTCCTTCAGGCAGGTAATCACTTGGCTAGGTGTTTCCTAGATTGAGCATTAAAGCAGGCTGACATTCCTGCAGTCCTTTGCAGCCATTGTCAGGTCACTTGGCCCTCACATCATCTTGCTGGCCCTTTTATTATTTAAAGGTGAGGACACTGAACTCAAAAGAGAGGCTGAGTGAAATGCTTCTGGTCTTCCAGCAAGTGGTGCAGCTAGGCTGTCTCACTGCAGGCCCAGGTGTTCTCGTCACTGTGCTGATTTTGCAGTGTTAGGAGCTTTTTTCCTCTCCCGTCATGATGGGGGAGTCTGACCAGAGGTGACCGGGAGCCCATCAGTCCTGCCTTGGGGGGAGTTCACAGGGAGGAACCCATCTCTGCCAGGCATGGTAGATCAAGTGGGGCTGGGAGCTGGGGCTGGGAGCTGAGGCTGCTCCAAGCCCCACTTGATGGGCTCTGGTTTCCCATCTCTTGCATTTATACCCAGGCGGCCATGCCTGTGTTGGGTGCCTGCTAGTGTGAGCCCCCAGCCACACCAGGGGAGGGAATCTGCGCAGAGTGAATGGTGACGCTCGTCTCTCCTCCCAGGCCATGGAAGTGAACACATCAACAAGTGAAATCCTGTATGATGCCCCTCCAGGAGACCCACTGAGCACCAACTACAGCCTTGCCCCCAACACTCCCATCAATCAGAATGTCAGCCTGCATCAGGCATCCCTGGGGGGCTGCAGCCAGGACTTCTCACTCTTCAGCCCGGAGGTGGAGAGCCTGCCTGTGGCCAGCAGTTCCACGCTGCTCCCGCTGGTCCCCAGCAATTCCACCAGCCTCAACTCCACCTTTGGTTCCACCAACCTGGCGGGGCTCTTCTTTCCGCCACAGCTCAATGGCACGGCCAACGACACAGCCGGCCCTGAGCTGCCTGATCCGCTGGGGGGTCTGTTAGATGAAGCCATGCTGGATGAAATCAGCCTGATGGACCTGGCCATAGAAGAAGGCTTTAACCCAGTGCAGGCCTCCCAGCTCGAAGAAGAATTCGATTCTGACTCAGGCCTCTCCTTGGACTCCAGCCATAGCCCTTCCTCCCTGAGCAGCTCTGAAGGTAGTTCCTCTTCCTCCTCCTCCTCGTCCTCCTCTTCCTCCTCGTCTGCTTCTTCCTCAGCCTCTTCCTCCTTTTCTGAGGAAGGTGCCGTGGGCTATAGCTCTGACTCTGAGACCTTGGATCTGGAAGAGGCTGAGGGCGCTGTGGGCTACCAGCCTGAGTATTCCAAGTTCTGCCGCATGAGCTACCAGGACCCGTCTCAGCTCTCCTGCCTGCCCTACTTGGAGCACGTTGGGCACAACCACACGTACAACATGGCGCCCAGTGCCCTCGACTCTGCTGACCTGCCGCCCCCCAGCGCTCTCAAGAAGGGCAGCAAGGAGAAGCAGGCCGACTTCCTGGACAAGCAGATGAGCCGGGATGAGCATCGAGCCCGAGCCATGAAGATCCCGTTTACCAACGACAAGATCATCAACCTGCCTGTGGAGGAGTTCAACGAGCTGCTGTCCAAGTACCAGCTGAGCGAGGCCCAGCTGAGCCTCATCCGTGACATCCGGCGCCGCGGCAAGAACAAGATGGCGGCGCAGAACTGCCGCAAGCGCAAGCTGGACACCATCTTGAACCTGGAGCGGGACGTGGAGGACCTGCGGCGTGATAAAGCTCGGCTGCTGCGGGAGAAGGTGGAGTTCCTCCGGTCCCTGCGGCAGATGAAGCAGAAGGTCCAGAGCCTGTACCAGGAGGTGTTTGGGCGGCTGCGGGATGAGAACGGGCGGCCCTACTCGCCCAGTCAGTACGCGCTCCAGTACGCCGGGGACGGCAGCGTCCTCCTCATCCCCCGCACCCTGGCCGACCAGCAGGCCCGGCGGCAGGAGAGGAAGCCGAAGGACCGGAGAAAGTGAGCCTGGGGAGGAAGGGGGTTGACGCTCACCGAGATGGGAACTGGAGAAGGGCTGGGCCTGGACCTGGACCTACAGCGGGGACTTTAATGCCTTCTTATCCAATAGATCTTCTCAGAGGGGATGACTGCGGGTCAGTGGACAGGAAGAGGCAGGCGCTGTCTGGTTCAGCTTCCCCCGCTGAGGGGGTGGAAGTGGCCAGACCGCCTGGGTGGACAGGGCCCTCACCCCTGCCCCTTTCCTTCAGGGGAAGGGTGGTGCTGGCATTGCTGGACGCCGGCAGATGGGAAGGAAGGGACTTGCGAGAGGAGGGGAGGTAGTAGAAAGTCAGTCTCATTTCCGGGAAGGAAGGAAGGGGAAGAAAAATCAAAGCGGGAAGAAAATCAAAGGGCAGGTTAAATTGGCTCTGGCCAGGATTCCAGGCATCAGGTTTTAGGGGAGACGAGATCATTTGGTGTGAGTAAACCCCACTTCACCCCAGGGGAGGGGTGGAACACGGAGTGGGTTCTGGGAGGGGCTTCTGAACTCTCCTGCCCCTGCACTTTGGCATCCCTGAAGGGGAGCTCTTGGATGATGTTTTCTGTGAGGTTTCGGTCATGGGGGAGCCACTGGGACCCGACACTGACTTGAAGAGTTAGGATGAAACAAACGGTAGACAGGCAAGGGTCAGGCCCTGTGTTGCAGCAGCCCCAGCCAAGCATGCCACTCAGCTGCCCTGCCATCCGCCTTCCTCTGTGCCCAGTCACCCCTGAGCCAAGGCTCCCACATCTCCACCAGAGCCTGCATGTGAATGCTGTTCTCTTCCTGCCCGCGTGCCCCTGCCCCTCAGCGGCTGCCTGGAGTTCTTCTGCAGCTGGGGTGCTGGGCCTGCAGCCTCCTGGGAGCTGCTCTGAGGCAGGGGGTGATGTGGAGAAGCCAGGCAGTATTCAGCACAACACTGGGGAGTGACCCTTCCCTCAGGCCTCCCCCACCAACTGGGCTTGTCACTGGAAAGAAAAAAAATACGAAACCCAGCAACGACGACAAAAACTAGTCCTTTTAGAGTTTCTTGCGCTTTGATTTTTTTTTTTTAGGGTTTGAGCCCTGTTTCACTTATAGGGTCTAGAATGCTTGTGTTGAGTAAAAAGGAGATACCCCAATATTCAAAGCTGCTAAATGTTCTCTTTGCCATAAAGACTCCGTGTAATCGTGTGAACACTTGGGATTTTTCTCCTCTGTCCCGAGGTCTCTGTCTGCTTTCTTTTTGGGTTTCTTTCTAGGAGAATGAGGAGTGCATGTAAGAGGGGCTGAGGGTACCCCTTCCCCAAGGCTGTTGGCCACAGGCAGCTTCTCCATACCCCGGTTTAGCAAGGGCTTCTGGCGGACTGCCTGGGGGAGGCAGAGAGGGGAGCGCCAAGGTGACCAGGTGGTTCCTGGACCCGTGTCTTTGCTGCCTACTGCCGTCCCCACCTCTGCCTGGGTCTAGAGCATGGTCTGCCCCAGACTGACAGGAATGAGTTCAAGTGGGGGAAGCACTGATTCTCTTCCCCACTTGGAGGGGGAGGCATTCTAACTGAGCAGTAGGGATAGAAGGCATGAGTCTGGGAAGTGCTTTTATAAATTATTTCCTTGTAGATTTATTTTTAATTTATCTCTGTGACCTGCCAGGGAGAGGAGAGAGAGAGAGAAAGAAAGATGCTGTGAGCACATGACAAAATAAAATGAATGATTCATTCTCAAGTGCAATTTTTCCCTATTTTGAATTTAAACTGAGTGTAAAGGAAATAGGCCCCAAGAGGAGAGCACTGACCACTGTGGCTAAGGCAAAGCTCTTATGGGAAGGTGGGTGAAGAGGGGGGGAGGTTGACAACTCAGTCTTAAATACTGCATTAAATCTTCCAAAAATGAGTTTATTACCTTTTTGTAGGGCTTGCCAGCTGAATCCTTTCAGAGGAAGAATTCAGTGTCCTTTGGCCTTGTTCTCATAGGGCTGGGCGGGTTTCGTCACGCGGCCCAGCTCCTTACCTGTCCCCCTTGCAGCAACTCCAGTTCTAACACAGACCATGCTGTTACTTCTCGGGTGGTCCCACCTGCCAGCTGGAGCACAGTCAGTGACGACAGTGAGGATGGAAACCTGAGGGATGGACGGACCGGCGCATGCCAGGCCCTTCATTGGAACAGCAGGGCCCCAGAACTAGAGAAACAGACAATTTGACCCCAGGGTTTAAGGCATTTGAAATCCTTTCCAGCTGAGGTGACCAGAATCTTCTCCCTCAAAAAACCAAAAGTGTATGAAGTGGTGAATGCTTTAAGGTACCAGATGGTTGTTAGGACTGCCTCATGCCCATCTATGGTAGGTACTTTACAAATGCCCAAGTAATGAATGGGCCACTTGGCAGAATCTGTGAGATTACCAGACAAGGTTTTGGGCTGGAGGCTGTGTTCTCTATTATGAAACCTGTGATCTGGAACTCCCCATGTACCACTGTGTGACCTGGTTCCGTGATGCTACAAGAGTTTATTCTGTGGGGTGGAATAGAATTCTAGGAATAAGGCTGAGCTCTTAATTTGTTTCAATTTACAATGGCTTCCCACCCCCTCCTCCCCCAACCCTAGTTGGAAGGGGTTGGTTGGTCCTACCAAGTAAGAGCTGTTTCCTAAGGCAAAAAGAGAAGGCAGCAAGGATGAAATGGTTAGAGAGCATCACCGACTCAGTGGACATGAATCATGAATTTGAGCAAACGGAGAGGATAGGGAAGCCTGGCGTGCTATAGTCCATGGGGTTGCAAAGAGTTGGACACAATTTAGCGACTGAACAACAAAACTTGACTGTAAACCAAATAAAACATTTTAAAGGGAAAAAAGTCTAAAAATTAAGTTGGAAAAACTGCTGATAAAAATATATAGAGAACTGTGACAAGTAAAATTCAGAGTAATGTCTTTGTATTCCTTCTAGATACATGTATACATATTTTTGTTTAGTACACAATTAGGCTTTAACTTTAGTTTTGCAACTTTTTAAACTTTTTTTTTTTTTTTTTTTTTAGCTTTTAAGAGAAAAATGCCTTACCTCCCCTTTGCTAGTGTTGCTTCTGGTCTGAGAAAGTATGTTTTGGTCACCCCCTTCCCTCATGGCCCCTTATGGAGAGATGTACAGCTGTGTCTGGGAGCTTGCTGATTAGCTGGGGCTTTGAGCCAAGTTGGTCAGCACTACTGTGGGGCTGACCTCTTTTTGCTGTTGGCAGGTGGAGTGGGTGTTCCAGCTTCAAGGCTTTTTCTGGCAGGAAGAAGATATGAGAACTCAAGTAAGGCCTGTGAAAGGTGTTGCACCTCAGTCAGGAAGTGACACAAGGTCCTAGAGTTCACAGGGAGATGAGTAGGCCTCAGGACCAAACTTCCGGGTGTCTTTTTGGGTAGGGGTCAAAAGCTTGCTTTGTCTTGAGTTTAGTTCTAGGCGTCATTCAAACTGATTTTCCCACGCATCTTTAATTATGTAAGGCAGTGGAAGTAAATCCTTTCTTTTTTTTTCCAGGCTTTGTGGGGTCTTAGTTCCTCAATGGGTGATCCAACACTTACCCCCTGCATGGAGTCTTAATTGCTGGACCGCCAGGAAAGTCCCAGATCCATTGTTTCAGTCTCTGCCCCGCATAAGGTCTTACTACTGAAACCAAGGCTATTTCAGTATCAATAAAATAGATCTTCAATAAAAATAGAAAAAAAAACCCACACAGAACCGAGGGGAAAAATAGAAATCTAGAGACATGCTCCAGTGTCAAGACCTGGCCTTCATAGCTGACTCCTTGCTTGTCCTGGGGAAAGCTGAACAATTAAAAACAGCCGTTGAATGAGGAGGTACTTACCATGGAGTCCTCTTAGGCAGCCTTCATCCCTGCTTTTACCACCCACAGCTACAGCAGACCTGCTCTTCAGGTCTGTTTGGGAAGTAGCTGGGAAACCAAGTGCCTTGTAGAAAAGTGTCTCCACCACCCTATTTTAACTCATCCCGTAGGGACTGACCTAGAGCAACAGCTTCAGAAGCTCAGACTAAATACTAGTTCTAGGGCATTGACGCTATGCAGGTACTGAAAGGGGTACCAGGTTGGGATCTGCCTTCCTGGAAGTCATTTTCACAACCCAGTGTATGCTCTAGCAAAATCCGTGTGTTTGATTACTGATTATGATGAGTGGTTAAGCCTTTTTTTCCTATCCCTGATCAATCTGGGAAGTGAAAGGGACTCAGACCTTCAACTTGTCACTTTGTCAGTGTACCAAGCACCCTTCTTTCACTTCCACTTCTCACACACAGGTGTCCTTCTTTCCTCTAGTTCTGAACCTTTCAGTAGAGAATGAGCATGTGGGGACTGAGGGGATAATGTGAAACTTAATGCGTGGTTTGAGTTCCAGTCCTTATTAGATCTAGGACTTTGAAAGTTCATGTCTGCCTGAAGTAGTGGAGAAACATAAATCTAGTGTACAAGTTGCCGCCAGTGGAGTGAGAATATGGGCCCTTGCTGAAGAGGTGTATTTTCACAATCAGTAGGATAGAAACCCTTGTCTTCCTTTTTGAGTGTGCAGACATACTGTCTTAAAGCTGGTTCTTTTCCAGTCTAACTGTATAATGGAGTAGGCTACATGGTATTTGTTACTAATTCCAGTTGCTGTTTCAACCAAGGAAATAAAATCTAGTTCATCTGGAGAGAGGGAGAAAAGACCCAAGTGTTGGGGCTCTGCCTTTTAAACAAATTTAATGAGGCTAATTCAGTTGTCTCAACAAGCCTTCCAATCTTCAGCTAGGGGCTGAAGCAGTAACTGAAACTATAGGCCCATGTCCCAGAGCCAGGCCCCAAAGTAGCCCAGCCTGATCTGTGGCTATGCAAAACAGTAAACAGGGCAGGACTGGTCAAAGTCAACTAGGATTTTAAAATCCTCATGCCAACACAAACTATGCAAACCAACAAGGTCAGAATGCAGACTCAGACCTGTTGGTGAATTAACACTAGCTATTTATTAAGAAAAACTAGTCAGAATATATTGTAAACTTGAATGTTTTAGCCTTGCCTCAGAGTTCTGCCACCTAACTGGCCTAAGCCAAAAAAAAAAAAAAGAAAAAAGCCTTAGAAACATTCCTTGCTCTACTTTCTTCAAGCAGGACCAACTATGCTTTTTATCCCAGAAGGATGTTTTTTTTTTCTTCCAGATTTCATTTGCTTTCAATACCCATCAGTTTACTCAAAAGGAGGCTCTAGCCCAAGTCGATTAAAAGTCAAACAGATGAGAGAGAAAACAACTCTGAACTCTTTGGCTAGGGAATCACTAACTTTTAGAGAAAACCTTGCTGGACAGTCATACCAAGGTGATGTGCAGATCAGAGACTGATGGTTGTCTAAGGATCTTAAGCTCCTATATCAAACTTCTTACCACACACCAGAACATCAGGATGCTAAAAGAAAAGGTGAAGGAAGCCAAGACTTCCTTTTACTTAGTAAGCTGAATGCTGGCCTGGTAGTGGTATTTGTATTTCAATCAAATTCTAGTGGCGGGAAAACACTGAGCCTAGACTTAGTTCATTCCTATCAGTTCTGAGTTTTAAATGAGAACATCTTTATGAGAAGGCTGACTTGCATGCATATCAGGTTAATATGACTTGATCAGATACGTTTGATCTCCAACGGCCCAGCTCCATACATAGTTCAGGATTTGGAGCCATTGCAGAAATTTGGATTTCAGAGTTCCACCAAATTATTTTGATGTAGCAATTTCTTCTAGCATTCCCCCTTTCTCTAAGAGGAAAATATACCTTATAATACAGATTCCCAGTGTCACAGACCATAAACTGTAAATGTGTTGTGTACATATGGTCAATGCTAACTAGCCAAGGGTAAAAATCAGTTGCACTCCAGTCTGAATGAGTTCTGGAATATAAGATTACTTCTGAAAATAAGTACTTAAAAACTCAGCTATTAAAAATTATTTGTAATTGGTAGTCAAAACTTTCAAATACCATTGGAAAGCAGAAAGAGTGTTTTTGTATTTATTAACTTGAAACTAAAGGCAGTAAAGGAGCAAGGTATTTTCTCTTGACTGGCTTTGCCAGTGTCAGACAATGATTCTGTCATCAAATTAGTTAGCTCTTGTTCTTCTGTAATGGTAACTAGGGCAACAACTTAATATTATCTCCTTGACTCTTGGGCTAGAGGTCTATGATGATGTAGTTTTGTCAAAGGCATCCAACATGTTTTTGCACATCTGAAGACATGCTCTACGAATACTTTCTGAAAGGAGACTTAAGATTTGTTGTGTCTATGTCTTATTTTTTCCCTAACACTTTTGCATGCATTTGTGGCTTCAACAATCACTTGAGAAGAATTTATCCTTCATTCTTGAGTCTAGAAATGTGTGGTAATTGGCTTTTAAAGATAACAAAATTGTGTTCCTTCACTTCAGTTTTCATTGCATGCATTATCAATTCCAGTGTCTTCCCTGGGAAAGAATATGGTTTCTTTTTTAAAATACTTATTTTTGTCTATGCCGAGTCTTGGTTGCTGTGCCCCGGCTTTCTCTAGTTGCTGTGCGTGGACTTCTCATTGTGATAGCTTCTCTTGTTGCAGAGGACAGGCTCCAGAGTGCACAGGCTCAGCAGTGTGGGGAATGCGCTTAAATGCCCCATGGCATGTAGGATGTTCTTGGACCAGGGATAGAACCTGTGTCCCCTTCATTTCAGGAGGATTCTTAACCAGTGGACCACCAGTGAAGTCCTACAGTTTATTTGGAACAAATGCTTTTAACTATTGAGTAGAGCTGAATTGATCTCAGTGGAAATCCTATTTCCCCTTTTGTAACTGACAAGAATCCAGTCCTGGACTTGCCTGGTGGTGCAGTGGATGATCCAGAAGATTCCACATGCCACGGAGTAACTTAAGCCTGTGCACTACAAGTTCTGAGCCCATGTTCTAATAAAGCCAGCACACCCCAACTACTGAGTCTGCATGCTACAGCTACTGAAGCCTGTGCACCTAGAGCCTGTGCTCTCAACAAGAGCAGCCCCCAGCAACGAGAAGCCAGTGTGCTGCCAAGAGCAGTCCCCGCTTGCCCCAGCTAGAGAAAGCCCACATAGAGCAACAAAAGGCCCAGCGCAGCCAAAAAAAAGAATCTAGTTCTGTTTGGGCTCTAGAATTATAGGCAGCAAATGATGTTAAGAAAATGGATGACATTTTAATTCACTGATCAATCACAGGACCAATACCTGAAAAGTCCGGAGAAGTTGGCTTTAGCTAAGGTCATACAAATTTATGATAACGTTAGTCAGGATCTAAAGCTAACCCCCAAATCTGTGTTTCCAAACGTTATCAGTTTGGAACGGCTACCAGGTCTCAGACTGCTAAACATATTTTGAGCAGTATGAAGACAGAATGACGTGACAATCTCTATAAAAATTGTAAATGCTCAGTAAATACTAAATTATGGTGAGACCACTCAAAAGACTCACACCAGGTACCAGATTTTCAAGCCTATAGTATTGAAAAACCATTCAAGTGTGCAGGTTGTTCCCAAAGAGGATCAATCTATAAAATAATAAAAGGCAAGGAGAGTTTCTAGCAAGACAAGACAAAAATCAAGGATTATAAATCTATATAGTTTTATTAAGACAAAAAACTGACAGTGTTGATATGAAGTTTACATTTAAACAAAAGTTTTCACAAAAACCTAACACACACCTAAAAATTACAATGGAGTTCTAGATGCAGATCAAGACGATGTCAACAACGGATGGATCTCATGACTCAAGACAGCGTTTTGGATTTTAGTTAATTCTTAGGATTAAAAAACTTGTTTTGTTTTAAAGTGAACCACTGCCCCAGTATGAAAATTTATCTTCTCCTGAGACCAGGGCTTTTGAAATTATTCAACTCTTGAACTTGTGCTGTCAGTGACTGAACCCTGCCACCAATGGTTTCAAAGTTCAAAAAACAGGCTCCAAGAGTTTTCCACCCTATGAGCACCGGCCCTTGTCTTTCCCTACTCACTTACCTCCTATACCTCTCTGCCCTTCCCTAAATACTTCACCAGTGGCTTGGATGGACAAGCTGATATTTGTAACTTCACAATAGGAAAAGAAAGGGTCTTCTTGTCAGTTTCATGAGTAGCACCTCTAAGACAGAATGATCTGCCTGTGTATACACTCCAATAAGACTTTTCCTCCTCAACCAGTTTCCATCTCCCAAATGGCAGCTTTGGTAGCTTTTTATTCCTTGGTTGGGAACAGCATTAAGCTCAGGCAGGGGAATACCTTGGCTTCTAAGTTTCAGGCATTCACAGCTTTTAAACAGTCTCTCACAGTCCTCATTTAGGTTGCCAATGACATTTTTTGAAAGGATACAATATTCTGGACACTGAACCCAATCATCATTAGTTGTTCTTTCCTTTGTTTCACTGTTTCCCCAAATTTTAACAAAAATGATCCTAACCCATCTCCCTTCTTTCCCACCCCACCCCACCCACCCCAAATAATACACCAGTAATAGCCAAAAACTACACACATGCTACGCTGTAAAAATGCAGAGTTAACACTATCGGGAAGAAGGCTGTGTGGTTGTGGAGATGCTCTTTGAAGATCTACAGTATCTCTTGCTCTCCCACATCCCATTCTACGTTTTGTCCTTCATAGAAGGCCCTTTGCTTTTTTTTTCAGCAAAGTTCAGAACGGGTTGCCTTGAAACACTGACCCTCCTTCCCCTCCACCGGGATGGGTGTGCAAACTGCACAGCATGGAGCGGCTTTGAAGCCCTGGGCTGCTGTAGGGCACAGAAACTATACTGGCTCTTCAAAGGACATCTTCTCAAGCCACCTTCACGGTGTCAAGACAAGGAGAACTCCTTCTTTCCCCACTTGAAACCCACAGTCAGATGTGACAGGGGCTGGTATTCAAGAAAGTTAATTCTTATCATCTTTTTTGTCATCATCCTCTGAGGGGTAAGAATGCCACGTCAGCCTTTCCTCATAGAAGGATATGACAACCTGCGGGCACTTGACATTGGCTTCCTTGGCAGGGACCAGATCAGCCTCATCAGAGTTCTTCCTGTAGAACAAAGCACAAGAGACTTTGAGACCAGGTGCTGGTGGTCTCCAAACATGGATCTCCCAGGAAATTGGGCTTTAAAAATATTAATTCCAGGGACTTCCCTGGTGGTCCAGTGGCTAAGACTCTGAGCTCCCAGTGCAAGGGGCCCAGGTTCGATCCCTCGTTAGGAAGCTAGATCCCACGTGCTACAACTAAGACCCAGAGCACCCAAATAAATAAAAAAATAAAAATATTAACTCCAGAAGTCAGGCCAGGGAAGGATGATAACATGGGGTAAGCATCATTTACTAGCAGCTTTTGGTCAAATAATATCCTCGGATATCTTCTCCCATTGAAAATACCCTCTTTGTCAAAAGCTAACTCTAAACCGCTGGGAACCTCTGAACACCCCCACACATAAAAAACATGACACTCTCAGATTCTCTGAAGGAGTAAGGGAGGCTGCCATATTCCCCCAAAGCCATATCCCAGCTACTAAAAGCCCATAGACCCTGGCCTGCTAACAGGATTTAATACCATGCTAGATAGTAAGATTTAATACCAATCTGGCTCTGGCCAGAGCCAATGCAGGTGGAGAATTTCTTGCTGACTCATAATCACACTGTTTAACACTACCAAATACCATGCGCACACAGATAGGCCACAACTCCCAGGTGCTTTGAAATGGTGCTTCAAAACTAGGAGGTAGAAAATAAAGGGACTGTTATGTAATTCTCTATATTTTTCTGAATTTTAAAATGTTCTAAAAAATTGACAACCACATACATATTACAAGGGACTTCAGCATAAGCTCTCTCTTCAGGTAATTGGGAGCATCCTAGATGAAAGCAACAGCACGGGGCAGGCAGCAGACAGATACACGTATGAGGGCATCTCTGATGAGGCACCACGCCAGACTTCTGGAACCTCAGCAACATGTATACCTAAGCCACACAGCCCCACTGACCCAGGGAAGAGTAAGCCAGGAAAGTATGTTTTTAAACAACAGATAAGAGAAAGGGAGGGCAAAGAAGTGTAACAGTATGGGAGCCTGAAGCAGCCTACCCCTTGCTGACAATTCAACAACAGCCTCTGAGGTAACAGTTCAGTCATTTCACTGCACAGAAAAACAGCTACTTAGGGAAATGAACAAGTATCTCCATTCTCCAGGAGAAATAACTTTAAAATTAACTTGGTTTTATAATCAACATCCAATCTTAACTTGCAGTTACATTCAGCTATAATCTTTATACATACTAGTGAGTCAACCAAAGGGATGTAATGTCAAGCAATGAGGAAGTGCTACCATTACTCAGACTGGTCGCATACAGCCACACAAAAGTATATCATAATTGGATTGAGTAACTCCTGGTATTAATTCTTTTCCCCCATATGCAGCACTTTAAAATGAACTTTTCTCCTATAGGCCAGCAATAAATAAGCTAAAAGAAGGCCAGGTTCAATAAACACCTAGGGAATGGATGGGAAAAAAAGAAGAGGTTTAGTCACCCACTCCAGTGTTCTTGCCTGGAGAACCCCAGGGGACGGGGGAGCCTGGTGGGCTGCCGTCTATGGGGTCGCACAGAGTCGGACATGACTGAAGTGACTTAGCAGCAGCAGCAGCCAGCTATGACACTGGATTTCAGTGTTCAAGTTAGGCCTCTCTTGCCACCTTCTAAAGGAGAGAAATTAGTATAGACACAAGTTTCCAAGAAGGTTCTAGACTGATAAAAGGATAAAGTCCCTAGAATAATGCTTCCTTGGCAAAGGCTTAGAATTATTCACTCCTAATTTATATTTTAAAGGCAGTGATTGAGCTCTGTTTTGGGGAAAGGAGAACAAGCATTTCCAACTAGCAAGAAAAAGGGAAGAAAGTCTTCCTTTTGGACAGAGTAGAGAACTTTGGGTTAATTATAGCTCTTAAGAGTCTCAGGACAACTGCTTTCATTAAGATGTTTCATGGAGTACTACCACCACTGGTTATAGTGGGAAAAAAGCAGGCTTCTCTGTGCTTAGTAAAGGGGCCTTGCTGACCCCTGCTGGCAGACTTTGCAATTGAAAATTTGCACCAACTGGAAAGGACAAAGAAAGAGCTTCAGAAATTCTTTCCTAACCCTGAGAAATTAACAATTTCTGATGCTGGGGCTAGCCCGATCTCTATTAAGAAGGTGGTGGAAAGGGAGGATGGTTCAATCACATTTCATTTTTCCCCCCTTTATTACAGAAGTGAAATGTGATTCCTTCCTGTATACACCTCTCCACTCTAGATTTTCTCCCACCTCCTTAAAAAAAAAGGGGGGGGTGCAAAAATCTGAGAATCCTAAGGGCCCTCCCTGTAACTCATGAGACCAGGTTGGCAGTCAGGCCGAGGGTAACTATTGAAGGGCTATGCCATCTTAAAGATTTCACACCTGGGCAACTAGAATTTCCAAGGTCTACCTCTTTTCCTTTGGCATGGAACAGATGAGGAGAAGAAAAACAATAACAACACACAGAGCCACTGGCAGACTCACCATTTCATTAGGAACATGAGTTCTCCACTGGAGTCCGTAGCTCCAATAATCCGCTCTGGTTCCAAACCCCGGGCAAAGCCTCGTGGCTTTTCTGACTGTAAAAACCAGATGGAACAATTTTAACTGTATGGGACTGTTCTCCAGACTACAGCTACTCCTGTTTTGATGATAATGTATCAAATCCTTCTGCCAACATTTCACCAATTCTTTGGCTCTAAGTCACAAGCCTTTTAGAATCAGAGTGATTATTCCATCAAGTTTTGATGTGCTTGAGGTTCCCCCATGTGTAAAAAGGGACATTCATCTCAAGCAAAATAAATGTTCACAATTGCTTCTTCACCCTCAAAAGGTACCTTACTTTATGGTATTGAATGGATTAAAACCTGAAATGATTAAAACATTGACAGCATCTCCTCACACAAATTAATACCCTTGCACTTACTTGTTCTTAAACCTCAGATGTGAGTAGATTATGTGCCTTCATGAGAGAGCCCCCAGGTATTTTTAAAGCATTAGCCTATCTAAGACTGCAAAAGGACTGAGATCCAAGCAGCAGCAGAACAAAAGTGCTGAAACTATCTGGCTATCAGCTGCTTTGATAGCAGCATGAATTCTGGGCTAGTAAAAATTCTTATTTCAAGTCTTACCTCTTCTTTCTTCTTCTTTGGTTTGCTCTCCTCCCCCTTATCTTCCGAATCAGAATCAGCTTTGCGCTTGCCTCCCTCTGATTTATCTGTCTCGTGTGCTGTTTTCTGTGACTGCAGAAACTCAGCAATGAGATCAGGGCAATCCAGGTTCTCTTCTGGTTCCCATGTGTTATCCTCACTGAAACCAGAGGCACACGAGTCACAAAGTTAGTACACACTCCACCGAGAGGCACAGGAGGACGAGAGCTGCTGTCCTTGGAAAAGAACTAGATTCTGTCCAAGACCAAGAACTCGACAAAGCTCAAATTTCTTGGTAAGTGGTAGGGGGCTTTTTAGTATTAACACAAATTGAAAGCTGCCTCATTCAAAAGAAAGTTTACGTTCTCTTTGCAAATTTGCATCAGTCTTAAGCCATACACAAAACTGCTCATCAGAAATTGGTCATGCATGAGAGCATTTTGTACATGTAGATCATTTTCCTAATTAGAGTATAAGCCATGGAGGCCAAGCCAGAGTCACAGTGTACCCATTGGAGCACCCTGTGCCCTGTGTCATGCACATTATCAGTCTCCTGAGAAACAGCTGGTGATCGGGTGAACACATCTTTCTGGGTGAATGAAACTTACTCTGAGAAGCCTTTCCACTTTAGGAGATACTCCACTTTGCCCTTTACCACTCGCCGGTCTAGAACTTTTTCCACCACATATTCTTCTTCCTCTTCTTCTAGCACCTCCTCCACTTTCTTCTTGTTTTGTTTTTTCCCCATAGTGCCCGCCAGCTTTCTGGTATAAAGGATGACGCCGCTAAAATGATAAAGGAAATAAAAAGGACATTAGGGTACTCTTCTTAGGGAAATATGTAGATAAGAAAACCAGGGATATAAAAAATGACTTTAATAGGGCCCAATGCTGTTATTAAATGTTATGCCTATTCATTTTCAATAGCCAAGAGTTTTCTGATTATGTTGAACTAGAAAGTTAGTTTTCTAAAACAGCTCCAACTAATCTCACAGCAAAACTTCTTTATGCCTGCACATCCACTTAAAACTTTTATACTCATTCTACGTTTAAAAATAACTCCCAATACTTCTTTACTTATGATATCTAAAGTATTACATCAATTTGAAAGAAAAGCAATCTTCCCAAAAATAAGGTCTATACATCAAACCTAAAATATATATAACCCGCTGATCCATATTTTCTCCTATTCTCTGAATGTTTTTCAATTTCACCAAAGTATTCGACTTGGATTTTTACTATGGGAAATGGCTTATCCTATTTATTAGACATTTAGTTTAATTTTCCCTTCTGTATATGCATATATAATATATACAATTCTTCTGCATTGTTAAGCACCATCTCTTTTGAGTTCCCTTAAGATTTTTTATGTGGTTTTTCTTTTCTAAGAATGGCACCATTAATTGTCATTTAAGTTTTTATTCTTTCTATTTCTAAGTCTGAGAAAGATTCATAAAAATGCCAGAATGACCATGAGATTCTCTAATGAATTTGGAAGTATGGGAAAAAAGATATCACAGATAACAAAACCTGTATTCTTTTGTATATCATCAAGCTAGGTAACCTGTAGGGCTTCCCAGGTGGTGCTAGTGGTAAAGAACCCACCTGCCAATGCAAGAGACATAAGAGACATGGGTTCGATCCCTGGGTTGAGAAGATCCCCTGGAGGAGGGCATGGGAACCCACTCCGGTATTCTTGCCTGGAGAATCCCATGGATAGAGGAGCCTGGTGGGCTACAGTCCACAGGCTGCCAAGAGTCAGACACAACTGAAGCGACTTAGCACACACACACAGTAACCTCTAAGGGTTTTTCCAGTCCCCTACAAATCTGTTCTCTTTGGTCCTTCGGACAACTCTTCTAACTGCTGGGTAGGCATAAAGCCTACAACTGTGTCAGTAGGTGGCGCCATTAGATACTAAGACAATAAAACTGATCTACAAAACTGGCTGAAATCTACAAACTGATAGATCAGCGACCAGCAGGAACTATAGAGTCAAAAGTATGGCTGATGATCCAAGACAAGAAAGTGGTTACTACCATGTTTCATGTTGGTATTTAAGGTAGTGCCAATGTGGGGGTTAAACTGCTTATTTCTAGCATCCTTGGGAAAGGAGTCTTACTGAGTTCAACTATAAACATAGTTTTAAACTGGCATGTGGACAGAATATATTCAGAAAGAGCTCATCTATAGACTACATGAAACAAACCTTTCATAAAAATCAGACTCACCATTGTGAATCAGTTACAGTCTCTACAGATGTTGAGTTTACATTCTGAGATATTCTCATTTCGGTACATATGAGCAATTGGGACTAGTGAAACAACAAACATTTGGTTGGCTGCTGGAAAATTTTAGACGTTGCAAGAGACTGGAGATTCAAGAGAGTAAGTAACGGTCCCTGTTTTCCAGAAACCTCATGTCTGCCAATTAAAAATAAAGATACCTCTTCCACTTAAAGGCATTCTGAACTTCTTCACACAAAAAAAGTTTTCTGAGGTGCTTTTAGTGTGGTCTGTGGCAACACCCAATGCCCACACAGCTCACACACACGTCTAAGCTGACTCTTCTTCATTTACATTTGCTCATTCCTCTTCTTTTACATACCAAAGATTTTGCTTTCCTCCCCTCCCCAAGCCCTCTATGTTTTAGTGCCACATGAGTTTTCCTTTTCTTCTGTTACTGAACAGACAAATCAATGCACTGAATGTCAGCTTTGGCTAATTATTGGCTATTGTGCCTCTGATTCAAAGGCTGTTTCTTCTTCCTGGAGGGAAGTATTTTCAGGTTTTCAGAATTCTGATTGCCATGATAAGTGTTATTTTATCAGGAAAGAAAACAAACCTAATTTTTCTTTAGGATAAGTGCTGCAGTAGTAGCTGCTCCCAAGAACAAGTGCTACTCTTTGCAAGATTTATCATCACTCTTTGGTTAATGTGCAGAGAAAAATAAATTGACAGTTACCTTTCAGTAACAAAGGGTACCACAACTCCCTACATTAGTTTGGACTCAGAAATTAGAAGCCACTCCCTTTCTAAACAGACAGAAAGAGAACAGTGGTTTACAGACAACTCCAAACCAGTAACTGTCCCCTCATCAACCTTCTTCTAAGCAATTAAAGAAAAAGCAGTCTTATCACTCTGGCTTCAGAATTAAGAGCTACTTATCTGTGTTGTTTACATTAATAGCTGTATATGTCTTACAAAAAGTCCTGCTACTACAAAATAATGACAGTTTCTACCTCATTGCTAGCTACTGGGAAATCTGGAGTGAGACTTTTTGATTTTCCTCTTACTTAAACTCATTGTCCTAAGAGCAACTGAAAAGAGAAGTGAAGAATGTAGAAAATAGACCTCCACTTCTGTCTTGAGTTTTCGTAACTAGCTCATCCCAGCACCCGTCTCCAGGTTAGATTCTTTATATTGGAGATTCTCAGCCAGGCTTCCCAATGTGAGTTTTTTCCTTATTTATTGGTACATTTCTGGGGTCCTGAATAAGCCATTTGTCAAAGTCAGTAGAGAAGTGGATTAAATACACAACTCACTCTTCCCACAAAACCAAGCACTTTCAGACAAGCCAAAGTGAAAATGTTAGTCGCTCAGTCGTGTCCAACTCTTTGCAACCCCATGGACTGTAGCCCTCCAGGGTTCTCCATCTGTGGGATTTTCCAGAATACTGGGATTTTCCAGAATACTGGAGTGAATTGCCATTTCCTTCTCTAGGGAATCTTCCTGACTCAAGGATCAAACTTGGGTCTTCCGCATTGTAGGCAGACTCTTTTCTGTCTGAGCCACCAGGGACGTCAGACAAGCCAAGATCTCCCTGAAATATTATGACAGACCAGTCATTTGCATATACTTTCCAAACTGATAATGTCAAGAGAAATCCCCTCTCCTTGAATACGGCAGTCTCCAAATACCAGCAGTAATACCTGAAGGAGGGCTCTCAATTGTAATTGCTTGACAAGGAAATTTCAAAGTAACTCAGATCAGAGTAGTAGCACAATGGAAAAATGCCATTAGTCAATTCTATTTGCCACTCTCTCTAAATATCCTGGCAAACAAATTATAGCATAAAAAGTGCCAAAATCAACGAACAAAGGGTCAAGATATATACCATACATCACAATGTGTACACAGAGGTGAACAGTTCTAAATTAACTTAGAAATCTTAGTCCGTGGACAAGTCTTCTTAAAGCTCATCACGACGTTTCAGACAAAAATACCTACGATCAGTTAAGCTGCTATAATTTTTACCTAAATATTAAACTGGATCTGCCACATTAAAAAAAAAAATGAATTTTAACTTTTGTCTGTGCTGGGTCTTCACTGCTGCACGCAGGCTTTCTCTAGTTGCAGAGAGTGGGGGCTACTCTCTAGTTTTGGCACACAGGTTTCTCGTTGCAGTGGCTTCTCTTGTTGCAAGAGCATGGGCTCTAGGGCCCCAGGGCTCCAGTAGCTGAGGATGGCTGGTCTCTAGAGGGCAGACATCAGTAGTTGTGGTGCACAGGCTTAGCTGCCCCAAGGCATGTGGGGTCTTCCCAAAGCAGGGGTCGAACCCATGTGCCCTGCTTTGGCAGGTGGATTCTGAACTGCTGGACCACAAGGGAAGTCTGATCTGCCACATTTAAAATGCCTAGAAAAATAATACTTCACATTTATATTGCACTTTACAGTTAATGTGCTACCACAACTCGTTTGATCTTTGAAATCATCCTATAAAATAAGCCATTCATATGTCATTGACACCTCAGAGATAACACAACAGACTTACAGGAAATAAACCTCCCAAGGTCACACAATTAATAAAATTACAGCACTTCAGTATGCACATTTCCTAGCAGGGCTGGGCTAATGACCCTGCCACCCACACAGATCTAGGAGCTAGACCAAAGGACAACATACTTAAAGGGAGATTTCCCTCCAGTCTATACAAGGAAAGGATCTGACTTGATCCTCTCTACAATTTGTCATCAGTAAATAAGGAAGTGACGGACTATGATTTCTTTCAGTTAATACCGTGGAGTATGTATAGGTGTTTAAAAACTACTTGGTCTTTTCCAGTGAGTCTGCTGATGTGAAGAGCACACTCATTTGAAAAGACCTGCATGCTGGGAAAGACTGAAGGCAAAAGAAGGGGGCGGCTGAGGAAGAGATGGTTAGATAGCATCACTGACTCAATGGACATGAATTTGAGCAGACTCTGGGAGATGGCAGAGGACAGAGGGGCCTGGTGTGCTGCATCCATGGGGTCGCAACCTAGCGAATGAACAACAGCTGTTAAATCAACAGGTGTGACAAAGTTTTGGTTTTTAGGGCCCCAGGAGTCTTCTGAGTCTTTTAAATTGACAAGTGCTGTCTGCTGAGTTGTTTCAGTCATGTCCCGCTCTTTGCAACCCCATGGACAGCAGCCTGCCAGCCTCCTCTGTCCATGGGATTTTCCTGGCAAGAACACTGCTAGGAAAATGGGTTGCCATTTCCTCCTCCAGGGGTTCTTCCCGACCCAGGGATCAAACTCACGTCTCCTGCACTACAGGTGGATTCTTTGCCACTGAGCCAATAGGGAAGCCCTGACAAGTACAGAATTTTGCATTTTTGTTGCTTAGCAAGTAGACTACAGAGAACTACTGAGAAAATGCCAGTTTTAAGAACCCAAACTTGTTCTATGGTGTCCCAAAGAATCTAGGAATAGTGTAAATCTGAAGCAAAGTCATGAACTCATAGCTCTTTAAGAGAAAAAAACACAATTGAGATTCTCCTAGACACCCCTCCACTCTTACAGTTAAGAGCTAGAAAATGTAAAGGAGTAACAACGCTTGCTGGCAGAAGACCATGAAGTATCAGACACAGGATTAGGCATTCTGTTTTTGAATACAGGCATACCTCCAGACCTCTACAATGAGTCTCTCAACTTTTCTCTTTTCCCAGTGCATATATAAGTTGTTCACACTATACTGTAGTCTACTAAGCATGCAATAGCATTATGTCTAAATAACCAATACATATACCTTAAGCAAAAAATACTGCTAAAAATGCTAACCATCATTTGAACCTTTAGCAAGTCATAACCTTTTTGCTAGTGAAGAGTCTTGCCTTCATGTTGATGGATGCAGACTGATGAAGGTGGTGCATTATGAAAGATGGGGTGGTTATGACAGTTTCTTAAAACAATGAAGTTCTCCACATTGACTCTTCCTTTCATAAACTGCCCTCTTCGTAGTATTAATGCTGTTTGATAGCCTTTTACCCACAGAACTTCTTTCAAAATTGGAGTCAGTCCTGTCAAACCCTGCTGTTGCTTTATCAAATGAGTTTGTATAATATTCTGAATCCTTTGTTGTCACTTCAACAACCTTCACAGTATCTCCACCAGGAGTAGATTCTATCTCAAGAAATCACTTTTTTGGCTCAACCATAGGAAGCAACTCCTCATCAGTTGAAGTTTTATTTTGAGATTGCAGTAATTTACTCCTCAGACTCCCCTTCTAATTCTCTTGCTAGTTCCACTACATGTGCATTTCCTTCACTAAAGTCTTGAACTCCTCAAGGTCATCCATAAGGGCCGGGAATTAGCTTCTTCCAAATTCCCATAAGTGTTGTATTTTGACCTCTTCCAATGAACCACAAATGTTCTTAATGGTATCTAGAATGGTGAATCCTTTCCAGGTTTTCAATTTTCTTTCCCCAGATCTATCAGAGGAGTCACTATCTATGGCTGTTACAGCCTTACAAAATGTATTTTTTAAATAACACTTGAAAGTCAAAATGATTCCTTGATCCACTGGCTGCAGAATGATGCTGTGTTTGCAGGCATGAAAACAACATTAATCTTTTACATCTCCATTAGAGCTCTTGGGTGACCAAGTGTATTATCAATGAGCAGTAATATTTTGAAAAGAATCATTTTCCCTGAGCAGTAGGCCTCAACAGTGGGCTTAAAATACTGTAATTTTATTGTGTGCAGCAGATCTTTTCACACCAAGTATTAGTTTTTCCATGTGAAATAAATTAAGATTTAAAATGATAAAGTTATTGTTAAGGAGATGCACTAGGCAACAGAAAAAGCTTAAGAGTTTTCATCTGAAACTGGAAAACAGAATAGTCTGGAAAAAGGGGATATAAGGAAAGTACCATACATTGCTAAGACCAAAAAAAAGCAGCTTTGGGGGCCATGCTGTAAACTGTGTTGTAAACAGATTAGATTTTTAAGGGCCCTAAGATTTTTGGAATGGTAAATGAGCACTGGCTTCAACTGAAAGTCACCAGCTATATTAGCCCCTATAGCGTCAGCCTATCCTTTGAAGCCAGGTATTGACTTCTCCTCTCTTGCTATGATAAAGCCCTAGACGGCATCTTCTTCCAATAGAAGGTTGTTTCATCCACACTGAAAATATGCTGTTTACTGTAGCCAACTTCATCAATTATTTTAGCTAGATCTTCTAGATGACTTGCTGTACCTTCTACATCAGCACTTGCACCACTTGCATCGCCTTGCACTTTTAAGTTATGAAGACATCTTCTTTCTTTAAATCTTACTAACCAACCTCTGCTGACTTTTCTGCAGCTACCTTACCCTGTGAGGCTTTCACAGAAATGAGGAGTTAGGGCCTTCTCTGGATTAGACTTTGCCTTAAGGAAATGCTCTAACTGGTTTAATCTTCTATCCAGACCATTAAAACTTTCTACATATGAGCAAACGGCTGTTTTGTTTTTCTTATTATTCATGTGTTCACCGGAGTAGCACTTTTAATTTCCTTCAGAAACTTCCTTTGCATTCACAACTTGGCTAACCAGTGCCTATCTTTGGCCTTCGGCTTTTAACATGCCTTCCTCATTAAACTTAATAGTTTTTAGCCTCTAAAGTGAGTGACATAACTTTTCCTTTCACTTGAATACTCAGAAGGCATTGTAGTGTTATTAAATGGCCTAATTTCAAGGAATAGGGAGGCCTGGGGAAAGGAAGAGACTGGAACAGCTGGCAGATTAAGTTCTGGTATCTTAAATGGGCATGGTTTGTGGCACCCAAAAACAATCACAATAGCAGTATCAAAGATCACTGGTCACAGATCACTATAACAAATTTAACAGTAATGAAAAGTTTGACGTATTGAGAGAACTGCCAAAATGTGACACAGAGACATAAAGTGAGCAGATGCTGTTGGAAAAATGGCACTGATAGACTTATTTGACACAGGGTTGCCATAAACTTTTAACTTGTAAACCTTCAATTTGTAAAAAATTCAATTATCTTCAAAACACAATAAAGTGAAGTGCAATAAAGTGAAGTCTGAGTGAAAGGGTATGAGAAGAATCTGAGAAGACAATGTGAGCATAGCTCCTGCTTGCCATCACATACATGAATTATAAAGGGCTATCCCAGAACTTCCAAGCTGATTTCTTGCCAGCTTTCAGAAAGGTCAAACTCCACATGTGAGGACAAGGTAACATCTACAGACCTCTGAAACCAGACCAGCAGGATGTTTTCAGTA
The DNA here is from genome assembly GCF_023091745.1 of Budorcas taxicolor. NCBI lineage: Eukaryota > Metazoa > Chordata > Mammalia > Artiodactyla > Bovidae > Budorcas > Budorcas taxicolor. The sequence continues at coordinate 38,099,627 of NC_068928.1, read as the reverse complement.
AACGCTAAGGTAAAACACACTGGTCTGGTGAATCTGTATTAAGAAAGCATTCATAGGAAAGCAGACCTTGAACAGAGAACTTCCACCTAAATGAGAAACATTCACCTATGGAATCTACAAATACAGAAGTCTACATCCCGGGAGTCAAAAAACAGAGTATGTGTATTATTTTTAAAAATATTGTTTTTCTAATTGTAATTAGCTTATGTATTCAAATGGCAACCCACTCCAGTGTTCTTGCCTGGAGAATCCCAGGGATGGGGGAGCCTGGTGGGCTGCCGTCTATGGGGTTGCACAGAGTCGGACACACTGAAATGACTTAGCTTAGCTTATTCATATTCAATTACAAAATTACTTAAAGCAGGAAATCAGTTTCCTTCCTGAAAATCTGTCTTTGTCCTTCTACATGTAAACTGACCCAGATGTACCATATGTGAAAATTGATATTACAGTTCTATAATTTGCCTTTTAATATAATGTATCTCTGACATTATTCCATAAAGATCTCCATTCTTAAGCTGCACAATATTCCAAATTGTATGGACATACCATACTCTAACCATTCACCTAGTGATGAAAATTTTTTGTTTCCTATTTTTTATTATTGCAAAGAGTGTTGCTTTGATCACGGCATCTCATCTTTAAAAGCTCCTTAGGCGATCTCATGTACACCCTCGGAAAAAAGCCACTGCTACAAGAGGACTGACAGAAACTACATTCCTCAGTAAAATTACGTAACTATTGCAAACATAAATCAATTCTTATACTTAGCAAAAAGGTAGGTGAACATTTTACTTCCTCCATAAAGCCCATTATTCCAGCCCATTTAGAATAAGGCTGGAACAGTAAGTGATAACTGATTCTTGAAAACAAAACCTCCATATCATCTTCAACAGCATTCACTCTAGACCGTTTTTCTCCTAGCAATGAAACTGGAAGAGTACTGCTTGAAGACTCCTTATAATTCCTCTAGCTAGTATGAGCACCGGAAGCATATCTTTCCTGTCCTCGATCTCTCAAAACTATGCCTATAGGCATTATGTATATTTACTGCAAACTCAGTTTCCTCATCTGTAAAATAGGTGTAATAACTCCATGGAATTCCTCTGGGGTGAGCTTTTTATGACCTTCTGGCATTCATTATCTATTTACATATTTGCACTTATGTTCTACTTCATTAATTATTTACTGCTTTAAGCATAACTCTGAAATCCAGTGCAATGGGAACTTGGTGAGAAAATACCATTTTTTTCCCCCTGTGTATATGGCTGAAATTCATGGCTAGGTTTTTCAAAACATCATAGCAGCTCCAGAACACTCAAGAAGGACCCAGATCTGACTGATAAGAATGACCAGTAATTACAAAACAGAAACCAAGATCTCATTTCTGGAATACTGAGAGAGAAGAGCTGCCAGAAACTGAGAAATCACATTTCACACACCTGAAGTGTAGAAATTCCTTATGTTCTTTATCTTATCCTGGCAGAAAAATAAAGACCTTGTAGTAAATGGCAAAAGGAATCCATCTTCCTATGAAGATAGATAGGTGACGAAAAGGAAGTAAATTCTGGATACAAACTATGGAAAATTTCAACAGAATTATTTGCAAAAGGAATTTTAAGATTTCTGAAGAAACTACATAAATACCAAAAGTCAGTTTTAATGATTTCTATGGTAAAGTTCTATAATAAACTTCAGAGATTATGATTTCAGGCTCTGATTTTACAGATATACTTTTTAAAAAGGTCAATTACTCAATTAAATGGTCTAAGAATTCATGTAGCTTTTACTGAGTTCAGAACAAAATTATGACATTGATTTCTCTCTATTCATACTCTGTATCTGGTCTCTTGTTTTTTATCTTAAATATCTTTTAACTTATACATTTGTCTAGTCCCACTACTACCATCCTACTCAGGTAACCACCATCTCCTGCCTGGGTAACTCCTAACCCAATTCATTCTCAACAGCAGCCAGTGATGTAAAAATGAAGACCTCCATACCATTATCTGCAGGCATTTGAACTGAAGACCACTGCATCGAACCCTAACAATCACGATTACCTTGCCCTTTGCCCCATTCTCCACTCAACCACTTCCCTTAACTAAAATGCCCCCATAAGAAGCATTCTTGAAGCCCCAGACTAGATTAACTCTTCCTGTGAACATACTCCTACATCATCTACTGAGCGTCTATTATGTGTGAGACACTAGAAAAATGGGGAGAACACCACAGACAAAATTCCTGGTCTCTTAGAGTTTATATTCTAATGAGGACAAATAAGTGAGCATGAGTGGGAGTGTATGTATGCATGTGTCTGCAGAGTAGGGCTCAGAGAAGAAGCAAGAAAACATTAATGGGACTTCCCTAGTGGTGCAGTGGTTAAGATCTCGCCTTCCAATGCAGAGGGTGTGGGTTATTGTCAGGGAGCTAAGATTCCACATGCTTCGCCACCAAAACATGAAACAGAAGCATTACTGTAACAAATTCAACAAAGATTTTAAGGAGACAACTCGGCAAAACTTAGAAAAATATACCAAATTTGGAGAACAGTGGGTTCAAAGTCCTAGGGTGCGAAGAGCCTGCTTTATCTGAGGAACAGAAGTGTGGCCAGGTAGAAAGAGCTAGACTGAGGGAGCAGCAGGCAAGAACCAGCTGATCATTACTGTGTATTTCACTCCCCACTTCACTCCTTCTTCATCTAGCTCCTTTTTCCATTCCATGTTTTCCTTACCTGTCTTTTGCCTCTAGCTTAGGTTCAAGGCCTAGTCAGTTAACAGCATAAAAGTTAATGGCTACAGCTCTACTAGCTTTTAATACCATCTATTAAAAAAACAAATCAAAACAATAAGCATTTACTAACAGCCTGGGTGGAAAAAGGTAACCAATTCATTCCAGCTAAAGCACTGAAAGCTTCTGCAAGTTCCACATCACAGGAACCCCTTTGACCCCAGCAAATGGAACTGTTGGGCTAGGGTAGCAGGATCTGCAGACTCACAGAAGTAGAGGCTTTTGAAAATATAACTTTTAATATAACATATAACTTTTGCTGAATACTGAACACTCAATGCATAGAAAGGCACTTAATTCAACTCTCACAACAAACACTATTAAGTCCATTTCGGGAAACTAAGGCTTTCTGAAGCATAGGAAAATTCCCAAAGTCTCCGAAGGGTAAGACACAGAACCAGGAATGTAAGATTAAAAACATACAAAAAAGTACAAAAGCAACTGAAGTTCAGTTTCATTTCAACAGAAGAAATAACAGGAGTATGTAATAATTAGCAAAATAAATATAAGCAAGAATAAGTAGCCACAAAAGTATTATAGGGGTTTAGAAAAACAAATAGCTAGGGTGACTAGAGGTTTTGAAAAGTCAGGATTTGAGGTAAGGCTCCAACAGCATTTGAAAAGCGGGACTGGAGGGAGGCAATTTAAGCCCAGGGAACTATTGTTAACAAATGCAATGAGGCACTTCTGAGGTAGGCAGGGTGTAAACCATCTTGGGTGGGAGTAGAATGAATAGGAAAGCAGCAGGTAACTGCTAAAAAATTTTCTGCAAAGTCTCCTCCTCCTTCCTTAGAAAGGCCAATCTCCTCAGTATAACATCTAACACCCTTTAGATTCACCTATTCCATACTCCCACTTCCCTCACAAATCTTACATTCCTGTCAAAACGGAAAACTATAACCTGAACATACGCTGCACACTTCCTCTATGCATGGATTTGCTCTTTACTTAGAAGTGTGTGTGCACACGCTCAGTGTGTCCAACTGTTTGCGACCCCATGGACTGCGGCCTGCCAGGCTCTTCTGTTCATGGAATTTTCCAGACAAGAACACTGGAGTGGGTTGCTATTATCCTGTCCAAAAAGAGTAGTCAAAACCCTACCCATCCTTCAAGAGCTAGCGCAAATGCTACTTCTTCTATCACGTCTACCCAACTCAGCCAAGTATTATTTCTCTTTTTCTTGTAATTACCAAAGCATTTTGTTTTTATTTTTACTCAGACACTCAATTAAAGGTAGGTCTGGACCTGGCATATGGTGCTGAACCCCATATGGGCAATAAGAATGGAGGTCTCAGAATCAGATAACCAAGGAACAGAGGTTGAAAGCTCTCAGCTTTTCAGGGAAAGCTCAGCAAACAAATTGGATTATGATCAGTAGCATTACCAGACATTGAAAGGCAGGTGAAGGCACGTATAGAACATTCAATTTGTAGTCCTTCTGACTCATGTTTCTAAATGCTTTTAGTTCGTCCGTTAGCTGTAGCTGTTTGTGAGGCAAATGCTTTCCAGATGGAAAACTTTACTGAGCAAAAAACAAGAATGTGTGCCACATACCCAGTGAGCAGGACTTTCATTTTTAAAGGAATCCCTGTCCTCGAATTTTGGGATCTAGGACTAGAATATCAGTGTGAAAATAAAATTAGAATTTTATCTGAGATGTGTCCCAAAACTTTGGCTAACTCCTTTTCACTGTGCTGATGTAAATAAAACTATATCTATCTATCTATATCTATATATATAAAAGCCACAAGCATCTGTAAATATTAGCAGGACACAATGATACCAGAAGCAAATCTTTTAGTTTAAAACGAAATAAAAGTGATTAGAAAGCAAGACCACAATTATGACTAAGTTGGAATTAAAAGCAGAGACCAAAGCATTCACAGACAACACAACAAAATCAGAATAATGACACTAACTTCTCAAATACCACAGTTGTTAAGCTTTCAATGTGTTAGCTACTATTAAAGAAAGGCACAATTTCACAGACAAATTAGGCCATCCTCTCTTGGTCAGCAAATCACAAAAGCTTAAAGGCAGTAATTCAAATACTCACACGATCAGAATTTTGTCCTTAATCAAATAGCTTCTCCAGTTAACCTTGGAAAGGCTATTCAAGTTTTCAATAGACATTTCTACTGAGAAATACTTAGCTCCATACAAAGGACACAAAATTTTCAAAATACTTACATAACAGAAAATATTCAAAGTACTATATAGCTTGCTGTTGAAACCCAGATCTTGAGTGCTCTCCTAGTCCTGGCTTAGGGTATTTAAAACTGCCACTTACACAATCTGCACATCTTTCCTGTATTTAATACCCAGGTGACTATATTAAAAACGGAGGCTAAGACAAGAACGCCAAGGGCAACAGTTTTACTCTGCCAAATGTCATAGAACAAAAACAGGCAAATTGATTATATAAATGCACAGTGAGTCATTCTGCTAACTCAGGGAATTCTCAGGAAGATCTCAAAGCCCTATCCATTCATTCAACAATATGAATGAACTATGTGTTAGTCTTGGATGAACAAGAGGCATGGCTCATCCTACATGAACCCATAAACTAGCCATTAGTCTCTTATTTTAAAAACTACCCAGAAAAATTAACTATGATGCAAAAATCCATCAAATACAACGGAAAATCTATTATACCATCAGAGACAGTATACGAAAAGGTAAGATTTCATTGGTAAACTACTAGAAAATGACAAAAATGCATCACTTCTCTTTAAGTGGTATGAATTCAAAAAGAAATATTTTCCTAGTCTCTAAAATGGGCACCAGAAGATAGAATGGTTGCTTCCTTTCCTTAGATGATGATAAAAATATTAGTATCCTGTAGTCAAACTGCAGGATAGGGTATTCTTTCTCGGTCTCCCTTAATCAAGAAGCTAGACGCACAAAGCTACACGATCCTTACATTTTTAATGGAAAAAAAGAAAAAAACTTAGGCTACAGCAGCCAATGAAGAAAACAGCACCACAGAGAAAATTGTAAAGGACTGGAGAGTCTGAACTGCCCTAAAGCTTTATCAAGGAGTGGCCAATTCCAACAATGTGCTCTTCAAACATATCACTTTCCATATAAATATCTGTAAGCACTTTGGAACACAGACACTAATTTCCCAACTGTATTCCTGCAGCCATTCCAAAATCTTGGACCTTTTAAAACTATTCAAAATGCCCACCGGAATCTTAACACAATTGAGAAGGGTATCTTAAACCCTCAGCTAGAGGTTCTGGTATAACTGATCTTGTAAATGCCACCTCAACAGAGTCGAACCAGTACATGTCTGAATGCAACAGCAATCCAAGAAAAACCTGCATCTGAAGTTTTGAAAAAGGGGTAAAGTAGTGCTCCCTTCGTGTTCAAATTTTCTAGCCAAGGACAAGCTGGCTAAAAAACTTAAGAGCTGAAGGAAAAAATCTGACAATCTCATGAACTTTTCCACGTTCTCTCTCAACTTCCCACACCATCTCACAATCTCTCACTAACTTCATTCCTTAAATATGAACTCATCTACACATTTCTACAACTTCACTGCCTTTTGTGACCAGCAACAGTCCCAGATAAAAACTTATGTAATCAATTACGAATTAAAGCAAGAGTTGCACTGGGACTTTTTAACTCCTTAAAGGAAACACGGAATGAAGGAAGGCAGCAGAAAACCTGGAAAAGATAATAAAACGCGTTCCATCTTTTCTTCACACATTCTTACAGCCGATCAACCAGGAAGCAAGCGGTGGCCAGTTTTTCCCTTTTCTTGTGCAAGCCTCACAGAAAAGCTCTCGGGACCTCCGCCCACTTACTCTTAACAGTTTCTCCCCGCCACCCCGAGTCCCCGAGCAAAACCAGGCAAATACCACCCCTCCTTCTAGACCCTTCCCCAATTTACTCAACAGACCTCCCCAAAGCACTACACTTGGGGCTGCCCTGCCCCCCACCCGCTTACAATTTCCTCGAAGTTACCGCTCCGCAACTCCGCAAGCGGAGTTCCTACGGCAGCCCTGGCTGGACCCAATATTCTCAGGTTACATTTCTAACCTCGGGTCTTGCAGTCGTCAACCCTCCCTACGCTGGTTCAAGCGCCCAGGCTACCCCGTCCGTCCTCTTCCCAATTTACTGTGTTTCCTCTCCAGCCCAATCCCCCAGCCGCCCACCCAACCCACGTAGCATTGTCTTGGTCTACTCAGGCCGAAGGGCGACCCGCAAACGCTCGGCCCACCCCGAATCGCTTCAATCTCTGGCTCCGGACTCGCCGCCCCGCCCTCTCCATCTTCTCGCGCTCTTCGCCCTACCCACTGCGCCCGGCAGAAGACTGCGCGGGGAGGGAGAGGGAGTCGGGCGCGCTCCCCGCTCCTAACCTCCGCCGCGAGCTCGCGGCCCCTGATCCAGGGCTCCCGCCGCCGCCGCCGCCGCCGCGCGCCATCCCCCCGCTTGCCCGCCTCTAGCGGGCTCTTCACCTCAGAGCAGCGCCCACAAGCCCGAGAGGAATCGGTGCCGCGCTACTGGCGGGTCTTGTCCGGCCGGCCGGGGGAGTGGCGACCAGAAAAGCAACAAGCCGGGTGACCACTGTCGAGCCCCCTCACTGAAGCGGCGTACCGCAGGCCCCTGCCAACGGCCCTCCCCTCAGACGAACAAAAGAGCCTCGCACTCTGCACTGCCCGCCGCCCGCACCGCGCAGGCGCGACGACCCGCCGCACAGCACTATGGGACTCGGAGTCCGTCTCGGACTACAAGACCCGAAGTGCTGCGCGCCTTCCACGGCGCCACGCACAGTTTGCGAGGGTTTCGAGAAGTTTTAATTTTTCTACCACTAGTGTCGGAGACGGAGAAGGCAAGGCACCCCACTCCAGTACTCTTGCCTGGAAAATCCCATGGACGGAGGAGCCTGGTAGGCTGCAGTCCATGGGGTTGCTGAGTCGGACGACGGAGCGACTTCACTTTCACTTTCATGCATTGGAGAAGGACATGGCAACCCACTCCAGTGTTCTTGCCTGGAGAATCCCAGGGACAGAGGAGCCTGGTAGGAAGCCGTCTATGGGGTCGCACAGAGTCGGACACCACTGAAGCGACTTAGCAGCAGCAGCAGTGTCGGAGAAAGCGATGGCATCCCACTCCAGTACTCTTGCCTGGAAAATCCCATGGGCGGAGGAGCGTGGTAGGCTGCAGTCCATGGGGTCGCGAAGAGTCGGACACGACTGAGCGACTTCACTTCGACTTTTCACTTTCATGCACTGGAGAAGGAAATGGCAACCCACTCCAGTGTTCTTGCCTGGAGAATCCCAGGGACGGGGGAGCCTGGTTGGCTGCCGTCTATGGGGTCGCACAGAGTCGGACACGACTGAAGCGACTTAGCAGCAGCAGCAGCAGCAGCAGCAGTGCCGAAGCGACTGTAGTTGAGAACGCTGCAACCTAGCAAACTAAAGCGTGTGGTTTTACAAGCGAACCCCTTGATGTTTGGTGTAAAATATAAACCACTTTTGGACAGTAGTTCACATCCTTGAAAATTTTGAATCTTATTTCTCACCAGATCCTTATAAGGCTTCTAGTTCTCATCGTTGAGATTAAAGTACTTCCCTTTCGAGGCCTTCCCTGACCTCCTAAGCTAGGCTAGGTCTCCCTGGTAGGTGTCATTCATGATACCCTGAACTTCCCCCTTACACTGGCTGCACGAATGGGCGGCTTTAGGGCCGAAACCCTCATTTCCATGAGTACCCTTCCCTCACCCAGCCTCCTCAAAGACACACCGAAACAGGCAAAAAACCTGTTTCTTATTCTTTGAGACAAGTGTTCTAGTTTTGATTTCAGCTAGACTGCTGTCCCCAAACCTGTTCATGTGGAAATTCAGTCTCATGATAATGTTCACCCTACTTTACTGTCATTAATTAGTGTCTGTCTTTGTTGGACTTAAAACTCCACTCCCGTTAGTGCAGAAACCTCTGCCCAGTACAGCGCCTAGCATAAGACAGTCAAATTAACATTTGTTGAATAAATGATTAAATAGGTTAATATGTGGGCTTCCCTTGTGGCTCAGCTGATAAAGAATCTGCCTGCAATGCGGGATACCTAGGTTCCATCCCTGGGTTGGGAAGATCCCCTGGAGAAGGGAAAGGCTACCCACTTCAGTATTCTGGCCTGGAGAATTCCATGGACTGTATAATCCATGCAGTTGCAGAGTCTGACACGACTGAGCCTCAGCGACTTTCACTTTCACTTCTCAGGTGGCTCAGTGGTAAAGAACCTCCCTGCCAATGCAGGAGAGGCGGATTGGATCCCTGGGTCAGGAAGAGTACCTGGAGGAGGAAATACCAACCCACTCCAGTATTCTTGCTGGAAATTCCCACGGATGGGGGAGCCTGGCGTGCTGCATACCATGGGGTCTCGAAGTGTCAGACACCACTGGGGCAACCTAGCACACGCTCATAGGAGCAACTGAGCACGCACACAAATTAATGTTCTTTTCCTCCTTGAAAGAAAATGGAGGTGATCAAGCTTTCATCTTTTTTCTTCACATCACGTTCATGGGGTTTTTCCATCTCCCCCTTACTCTACATTTCCTTGTTCAATTAGGATCTAAACAGAATGTCTACCAAAAGGTGACCTTTCCCCCCTTACTTGGAATTCAAATATCCTAATCAGAAGAAAAGGAGAAAGGAAACGAGTCTATCGCACTCCGCCCCAGAAAGCAGGAGTCTGCATTTATATAACAGTTTTGCTGAGTCTGGAGGAGGCAATGGCACCCCACTCCAGTACTCTTGCCTGGAAAATCCCATGGGCGGAGGAGCGTGGTAGGCTGCAGTCCATGGGGTCGCGAAGAGTCGGACACGACTGAGCGACTTCACTTTCACCTTTCACTTCCATGCATTGGAGAAGGAAATGGCAACCCACTCCAGTGTTCTTGCCTGGAGAATCCCAGAGAAGGGGAGCCTGGTGGGCTGCCGTCTATGGGGTCACACAGAGTCGGACACGACTGAAGCGACTTAGCAGCAGCAGCAGCAGTTTGCTGAGTCAGGTACCGTACAGAGTACGGTAGAGAACTGGGGGTCTACAGAAATATTCTAGAACCCGTAGTGGGTTCTAGAGAACTGCCATGTAAGAAGAACCCAGCCCAACAATATCATAAGAGTTTTGCTGAAAGACCTATGAGACAGGTGAAGGGAGCAGTTCTTCTCGAGACATTTTTGGGTTGGGTGTAAAAAATTCATCTATTCACTCTCTCCTGAAGTACATTAGTTTGTTTTAGATAATTTCAGTGATAGAAACTTAGTTGTAATATTATTACTTATTATTGAGTGCTTATTCCCCAGTTCTACAAATCTTAAGTCTTTGATTAATATTATTTAATCCTCTCTTTAAAAAGCATGCGTGGGGGGACTTTCCTGGTAGTCCAGTAGCTAAGTCTCCATGCTCCCAATGCAGGGGTCCTGGGTTCTATCCCTGGTCAGGGAACTAGATCCTACATCCACATGTGGCAACTAAGACCCCCACATAGCCAAATAAATACATTTTTTCTTATTTAAAAATTGTCACATTGCTATCTTAAAAGCAAAGTTATTTAATCCTGATATCAACCTTGGGAGGTGGAATTGCTATTTCCATTTTGCAGAAAAGTCTCAGAAGCTGCAGATCGCGTCCAATGGCATTAAGCAAGAAAGTGTTGGAATCAAGATTTGATGTTATTTCTAACTCTAAAGCCATATTTCTGCCTGCATGAAATGCTGTTATCCCCAGTTCCTCATACTGAGCTGAATCTGCTTCCCCATGGAAATGCCACCTATTTCCTTCCTTCTGGCTTCTGTCGCAACACAGTTCTCTTCTCTAACTTAATTCCTCTTTCATATTGTACCTCTAGTATTGAAATTCAGCCTTCATGTTCCTTAAGGTCTCTCCTTTCTAAGCTAAACGTCACAGTTTTCTTGTACTGTATCTCACAGGACAGCAGTTTCAGATCTAGCGCACCTAGTTTGTTAAATTCCGCCTCTTAGAAGCACATTTCAGAATAGAGGAGCTGTCACAGCCCTGGTGCTCTACATCCCTCCTGAGTTAAAGGAGTCAAAGGTCACCTTCTCTCTTTAGGTACCAGAGCACAGGCTAGTTTATGCTAATCTGCAATCAATTAAGAGCTCTCTTGTTAATCATCTCTTCTGGAGTTCTGCCAGGGATGGATGTCAAACTCTCAAGCCTCCAAGCTTCTGCATTAACAAAATCTTTTTTTGAAAGTCTTTTGGGATTAAATGGATTTAATTCTTTTCTTTTCCCATAAGAATGATGACATTTCAAACTATTCAGACCTGCAGCGTTTCTTTTCTTTCTAAGAGTAATGGCAACTCAGTCATAATGCTCTTGCTTGAGACAACATTTGAAGTGACACTGCTCCAGCAGGAAGTATATCTGTCACACGAAATTCCCAGAATCACAAGGAATGTGAGGAAAGGAGGAAGTGTGATGTTACAAAAAAGAACAAGGACTTGGTATCAGGCTGAACTGGATTCAATTCTGTTTCTATTATTTGCCTGCTGTGTAACTTTGGACAAACTGCTTAACTTCTCTGAGCATCAGCTTCCATACAAATATAAAATACCAAAATATTATTTAAGACCTAACATGCAGCATTTCTGTAGGATTAATAGTAATGTGTAAAGGGAATGGGGATTGGCACATAACTGGCCCTCAGTACACAGTAGTTATTTTAAGTACAATAGATAGCTGCTTTTGAGATATGACTTGAGGAGTGAAGGAAATATAGGACTTTAAAAATATTTTCTTCTGCACTATCTGAAATTCTTTTTCTCCACAATTTTTAAAATATATAAAACTTTAAAAAATATTAGATACATTCATATTGTTGTGTAACCATTGCCACCATTCATCTCCATAACTTTTTCATCCTCTAAAACTGAAACTATACCCATTAAACAATAACCCCTCATTCCTCCCTTCCTCCAGGCCCTGTAATCACTATTCTACTTTCTGTCTCTACGATTTTGATTAAGTACTCCTCATATAAATGCAATCGTACAGTATTTATCTTTTTGTGACTGGCTTATTTCATTAGACATAAAGTTCTGAAATTCTCCAAGCCAGGCTTCAGCAATATGTGAACTGTGAACTTCCAGATGTTCAAGCTGGTTTTAGAAAAGGCAGAGGAACCAGAGATCGAATTGTCAACATCTGCTGGATCATCGAAACAGCAAGAGAGTTCCAGAAAAATATCTATTTCTGCTTTATTGACTATGCCAAAGCCTTTGATTGTGTGGATCACAATAAACTGTGGAAAGTTCTGAAAGAGATGGGAATACCAGACCACCTGACCTGCCTCTTGAGAAACCTATATGTAGGTCAGGAAGCAACAGTTAGAACTGGACATGGAACAACAGACTGGTTTCAAATAGGAAAAGCAGTGAGTCAAGGCTGTATATTGTCACCCTGCTTATTTAGCTTCTATGCAGAGTACATCATGAGAAACGCTGGGCTGGAGGAAGCACAGGCTGGAATCAAGTTTGCCATGAGAAATATTAATAACCTCACATATGCAGATGACACCACCCTTATGGCAGAAAGCAAAAAAGAACTAAAGAGCGTCTTGATGAAAGTGAAAGAGGAGAGGGAAAAGGTGGCTTAATACTCAACATTCAGAAAACTAAGATCATGGCATCCCGTTCCATCACTTCATGGTAAATAGATGGGGAAACAGTGGAAACAGTGGCTGACTTTATTTTTTTGGGCTCCAAAATCACTGCAGATGGTGACTGCAGCCATGAAATTAAAAGATGCTTACTCCTTGGAAGGAAAGTTATGACCAACCTAGACAGCATATTCAAAAGTAGAGACGTTACTTTGCCAACAAAGGTCCGTCTAGTCAAGGCTATGGTTTTTCCAGTGGTCATGTATGAATGTGAAAGTTGGACTATAAAGAAAGCTGAGTGCTGAAGAGTTGATGCTTTTACTGTGGTGCTGTAGAAGACTCTTGAGAGTCCCTTGGACTGCAAAGAGATCCAACCAGTCCATCCTAAAGGAGACCAGTCCTGGGTGTTCATTGGAAGAACTGATGTTGAGGCTGAAATTCCAATACTTTGGCCACCTGATGCAAAGAGCTGACTCATTTGAAAAGACCCTGATGCTGGGAAACATTGCAGGCAGAAGAAGGGGACGACAGAGGATGAGATGGTTGGATGGCATCACTGACTCAATGGACATGGGTTTGGGTGGACTCTGGGAGTTGGCCTGGCGTGCTGAGGTTCATGGGGTCACAGAATCGGACACGGCTGAGAGACTGAACTGGAATGTTCTCAAGGTTCATATGGACATATGTTGCACCATATGTCAAAATTTCCTTCTTTTTAAGACTGAATAATGTCCCATTGTTTGTATATATCAAATTTTGCTTATCCATTTTTCTGTTGTCAGACACTTGAGTTGCTTCCAGGTTTTATGGTATACAGCTATTTTTCTAGACCCTGTTTTCAATTATTTTGGTTACATAGCCAGAAGTGGAATTGCTGGATATTAGTAATTCCATTTTTAATATTTTAGGAAGTCCACACTATTTTTCCAGCGGCTGCACCAATTTACATTCCCACCAACTGTGCCCAGGTGTTTGAATTTCTCCACACCTTCATGGTTTGTTGTCTTGGTTTTTGTTTTGCTTTAATAGCAGCCATCCTAATGGTGTGTGAGATTCTTTGTTTCATTTCGACTACTTCTTGAAATTCTATTGTTAAAGATTTTTATTCATTTGGGGTTAACCAGCATTCTCTTTTAAAAGGCAAATATACTTAACAGCTATCTCTCTTATCTCCTCTGGTCAGACTGATTCTCAGTGACTTGCTGGTAGTAACTGGACTTAATTACCTATACTTCTCAAATCACACACCCAGAGCCCTGATGTGACTGGTTTTTCTTAAGGGATCAATACTTAGAGTGCTGTGACTTGCCTGCATTTCAAGTACAATAAAGATTCACCCCATTATCCAGTGTTAGAAATTAATGTTGAAAAAAAATAAGACAGATGGAGCACTGCCTGTTTGTGAAAATTATTTAATTAATTTTTTTAAAAACATTTATTGACTAATACATGGTGCAGTGATGTCAAGCTCTTATATTTTTTAGAATTTCAAGCTCCAGAAAGCCAAGGTATTTTCCTGTTTGGCTTACTGCTTTACTTTTAAAGCCTGAGACAGTGCCTAGACTATCTAAAGGGCTCAGTGTTTGTTATGAATGAGTGGATACATTCTACAGATATATTCTATGGTTCTCCAAATATAGTCCACACACTCTGGGAGTGCCTAAGATGGTTTCAGGGAGTCTGCATGGTCAAAACTACTTTCATAATAATATTAAGACAATATTTGGTCTTTTGCATTGTGTTTGTATTGTCACTGATTGTACAAAACCAGATGAAACTGCTGGCATCTTCGCATGAATCAAGGCAGTGTGGCACCAACTTGTACTATATTTATATTCTTCACTGCTAAAATGCAATAAAACAATTTAAGAGTCCACTTTCACTTAAGAGTGTCCATGATGAAGCAGTACAAATGATTAATTTTATGAAATCTCTCCTATCTTTTTAATGTTCTGTGTGATAAATGTGACATATACATAGAGCAGCTCTGCTAATTACTGAAGTCTATAGTTGTGCAATTGTCTGAGAGGTGTGAATTGAACTAGCTGCTTTTTTTCATTAAATACCTTTTTTTTTTTTTTTAAGAATAACAAAAACTGTGGTCATTCAACTTGCATATTTGGGCAAAATGGACCTGTCTGTTCAAGGAAAATGACTGAAAGAACGTATTTCTGCCAGTGACAAAATCTGAGCTTTCAAGCATAAATCATACTTTTGGAAATTGTGCTGAAGTAGAGCAGAATATGCCACCCACAAATATGGTACATTGGCTTGTGGATTATTTTGAGCTGAAGGCAGTAACACTCAGCAGGCTTAGGAAAAACTTTTACCTGGTTGGATGGCATTACTGACTCAATAAACATGAGTTTGAGCAAACTCTGGGAGATAGTGAAGGACAGGAAAGCATGGTGTGCTGCAATTCATGGGGTTGCAGAGAGTTGGACACGACTTAGCGACTGAACATTAACAACAACTACCCAACAGAATTTAGATAGGAGGCCTGTATTAAAAAAGAGCTCCTACCAGAGATAACTTTTTTTTTTAACCTGATAGACTTTTTCAGCAAGACTGGGTAAACTTCTAATTACCAAACATCTACTCTCTTTCTAGTACTGTGAATTGCCCTCCTTTTTGGAAGCTCCAAGCCCCTATTCTAGTCTTCATCTTAGGATGGCAAAGAAGTCTCCATTGCCTAACTTGCCCTTGGGTCTCATTTTGATGGGTTTCCCCTAAGTACGAAGTTCGTTTTTCTCCCATTACTTTGTCTTCAGTTCAGTTCAGTTCAGTTCAGTTCAGTTGCTCAGTCGTGTCTGACTCTTCGCGACCCCATGAATCACAGCACACCAGGCCTCCCTGTCCATCACCAACTCCTGGAGTTCACTCAAACTCACGTCCATCGAGTCAGTGATACCATCCAGCCATCTCATCCTCTGTCGTCCCCTTCTCCTTGCCCCCAATCCCTCCCAGCATCAGAGTCTTTTCCAATGAGTCAACTCTTCGCATGAGGTGGCCAAAGTACTGGAGTTTCAGCTTTAGCATCATTCCCTCCAAAGAAATCCCAGGGCTGATCTCCTTCAGAATGGACTGGTTGGATCTCCTTGCAGTCCAAGGGACTCTCAAGAGTCTTCTCCAACACCACAGTTCAAAAGCATCAATTCTTCGGCGCTCAGCCTTCTTCACAGTCCAGCTCTCACATCCATACATGACCACTGGAAAAACCATAGCCTTGACTAGATGGACCTTAGTCAGCAAAGTAAGGTCTCTGCTTTTGAATATGCTGCTACCGCTGCTAAGTCTCTTTAGTCGTGTCCGACTCTGTGCGACCCCATAGACGGCAGCCCATCAGGCTCCCCCATCCCTGGGATTCTCCAGGCAAGAACACTGGAGTGGGTTGCCATTTCCTTCTCCATTGAATATGCTAGTTCAGTTTAATTAGTAGACCAGGAAAAGAACATAGTAACAAAGGGAAAACTTTTCTGCTCTACAGGAAAATGCTGTATCCATCAGTGAGCTTGATGGCTTCACAAGATTGATGAGATTACTGATGATTTGAATAAACGTGATTTTTAAAATGTTGAATAATGAAATGCATCAATAGTTGGAAGATCTGGGGGACTTTCCTGGTGGTTCAGTGGTCACGACTTTGAGCTTCAAATGCAAGGGGTGTGGGTTTGATCCCTGGTTGGGGAACTAAAATCTCACATGCCTCCTGGCGTGGCCAAGAAAAATAAAACATATTTGGAAGATCTGCATAACTCAGGAATGTTTTCCAAATGGTTTCAGATTTCCCATTGCAACTAACTTTTAAGGAACTACCATTTGTTGAGTTTTGCTAGTAACAAATAAGAGTATTCAGAAGCCCTGCTTGGGCCAGCACTGAGCTGCTATAAAGCTGGCCAGGCAGCTCTGGCTATCAACATGCACCCTGCCAGAGCATCTTGCTTTGTCTCTGCCCCTGATCAAGAATTAAGCTCTCCCCTGTGTTATGATGGAAGAAGCAAGGAAGACCCACCTTCTAAATGCAGAGCCCTGTCAAGACTGAATGGAACTCCTGCTGTGTTCTTTTCACCTATTTTGAAGGGGACATTAGCAGCATACACTTTCTCAGAACACTTCTCCAGAGCTCTGGGCAATGTCAAGAGCCCCCAACCAGCCAGAGCAGAGAGATGATCCTGAGGAATGTTAAGAAAATCTACTTCCCCACTGATGGTGGACCTGCCAGTACCAGCTTTGAAGCTGGAAAAAGCCAATATCCAGAGAGAAGAAAAGATCTGTCCTTTTACTGAAAACTTCAGTGTGAAGTTCTTTTCCAAATCTGTTTGTGATTTTCTACTGTGAATCCACAGAGACTAGAGGCATCACTGTCCTTTTCTCTTTCTGCCACAAAAGAGGGTTGAGTCCAGAGCAAGTTTCTGTTCTCTCTGAAATTCTATATTTCTCTTCCTTGGCACCTATGCCCCATGCCAGGGTTTGTTTGTTTGTTTTTAACTTGTACAGTGAATCCCGAGCATATAAGATGGTTAAAAGAGCTGTTCAGGGATTTCCCCTGGTGGTCCAGTGGTTAGGATTTTGTGCTCCCAATGCAGAGGGCATGGGTTCGATCCCTGGTTGGGGAACTTAGATCCCACTTGCTCTGTGGCATGGTCAAAAGAAAATAAAGAGCTGTTCAGGAATGGGGAGCATAGAGGCTCATATGCCCTCACCCACTGCCCTCCTTAGAAATCAGGCATCTTACTCTCCATCAGTGGTGTCTTCCACATCGAGACTAACCATATGGTACCATATGGGATTGTCCCACTACAATTCCAGCCTGATGCTTTCTAGCCTTAACCTGGTCAACTTCCCTCTTGTCTCTACCAAAAGCAAAATAGAAGTAGGGTGGGGGGCAAGATCCATTAAGAGTGTCTGGAGACTGGGCACTCCCTGCATCCTTCAAGTTTGGAAGGAAGCTGAAAAACGTCTCTAGCTGGCCCTGATAAATGAGATAACTTTCACTTGGAAAATTTGATCCCTCAATTTCAAAAAATGATCCCAAATGAAATGGTTGAGCAATCTGAGAAGTAACTTCTTGCAAGTTAGTAAGCAAACTGCCCCATCCCAAGCAGGGCCTACACTCAGTTCTGTATCCAAAACATTCCTCAGAAGAGCTCCATGACTTCCTGGCTGCCCTTCCTCTGAGGAGGAGGACCCTGGCATCCCAACCCCCACAGGTGCTCATTCTTACTGGACAGCCTTCTGCAGGTTGCCATCACCACTGGAACCTTTGCTGTAGCTCTTCCACCATTAGCAACATCTGGGAAATAGTAACTTTCTTTTCAGCACAGAACCATTGGGGCCACCTGTGCAGATACCACGGCATCTTACACAAATTGGAGGTAAGAGGCATGGCTGGGTCCAAGACTTGGCAGCAGGACTTCTCTTCAGATTGTTCCAGAAAAAGTTTACGAATTTCTCCAAAGTCCTTCATCTCTCCAGTGTGGGAAGCAGCCTGGTGTCCAGTGTGAGCTCTGTATTTACCAACCCCGGAGACCCCCTGCTGTCAACAATCCCCATGCACACCCCACCTGCTCCCATGTAACAGCTCAGAGAGTGAGTAATAAGACATTTTTGGATTAAAATAAAAAAAGTATCCACAATTATCAGAGAAGGCTAAAGATAATTCTCCCTTTTCTAGCTGTGTTATCTGCATGAGACCAGATTTTCTGGATTTCCTTGTCCAAAAAACAGTACAACGAACGAATGGGGAAGCACATGGGAATTTACAAAACTGTAATATAATGCCACTCTGCTCAGAAGGTCTCCCTAGGTGTCACAGTGGTAAAGAATCCGCTTGCCAATGCAAAAGCCACAGGTGACACGGGTTCTAGTCAAGGGCCAGGAAGATCCCCTGGAGGAGGAAACAGCAACCCCTTCTACTAACCTTGCTGGGAGAATCCCATGCAAGGAGGAGCCTGGAGGGCTACAGTCCAAGGGGTTGCAAAGAATCAGACATGACTGAAGTGATTGAGCACCCATTCAATAATTTTTTTAAGTGTAGTTATATTTCATGAAATATATTATGTCCACATGTAATGGTTCATTATTAGCTCTGTGAAAGTTGCTCAGTCGTGTCTGACTCTTTTCCACCCCATGAACTATATAGTCCATGGAAGTCTCCAGGCCAGAATACTGGAGTGGGTAGCCTTTCCCTTCTCCAGGGGATCTTCCCAACACAGTGATTGAATCCAGGTCTCCTGCATTGCAGGCAGATTCTTTACCAGGGAAGCCTCATTATTAGCTTTGTGTGCTGTGCTTATTTGCTCAGTCATGTCTGACTCTTTGTGACCCCATGGACTATAGCCCGCCAGGCTTCTCTATCCATGGGGATTCTCCAGGCCAGAATACTGGAGTGGGTTGCCATGCTCTCTTCCAAGGTATCTTCCCAACCCAGGGATCGAACCCAGGTCTCCCGCATTGCAGGCAGATTCTTCACCATCTGAGCCACCAGGGAAGTCCATTATTAGCTTTAGGTGAATTAATAAATGCTTTTAAATTTCTCTATTTAAATTTCCAATCCAGTGAACATCCCACATAAACAAAACCTCTTTGGGAGTCGACAATCATTTGTAAGAATGTAAAGGGATCCTGAGACAAAAACGTTTGACAAAAGTTGCTTTAAGTGCACCTTACGTTCTGAGCTATCTCCACCTTATAGAAGAGGAAAGTAAGACAAAGATTTAAGGCCAGTTTAGGGCCACATAGTTACTGTAGTGCTTGCTGGGTATTGTGCCCAGATCTTCTAACTCCAGAGCTTGTATTTGTGACTGTAACTTTTCCCTTGAAATTAACCTTTGCTAAGACATTTTAACAGTATTAAAAAAAAACAATCTTCATCACAGTCAACGGATTCTTCCTTCTTTACTGACTAGCTGCGCGATCCTTCCTTATGTTTGTCTCTCAAGTGAACGAACTTGCAGTGTTTGCAGGACTGTCCGCAGTTCGGCTTTCTCTAGGACAATCGAGTTTTCGAATCTGAGTGGGCGACCCCTTGATAATTCCGCCGGGGAACAGAAACGTAGAGGGTTCAAACGGGCACTCTCTCCAGACTGAGAGAGGCTCCCGCGTTCCTGATTATCCCACGCTCAGCACCGCTGACTAACCTTTCACACCTCCCGGCTCCTGGACCCACTTTGGGACATTCAGGGACGCTTCTTGGCTACTGATTGGCTGCGCTTAACAACAATGGGCGGGACGCGGCTCCGGATTGGACGTCAGAACCCCTTCTCCTCCCCTCTCCCTCATCCCCCAAGCAGCGCCCCAAGAGAGAGGTGCGGGATCCAGATTCCAGCCAGGGCCTGGGCGGTGCGGAGTGCGCCGCCGCGAGAGGTGCTTGTCACTAAGAGCCAGGGCCTGCGGGGGCGGGGCGCCCTGGGCACCAGGGATTGGCGTGCCTGCAGCCTTCTCCCGTCGTGCACCGGGGCGCCGGCCGCTCACCCGGAAGGAGAAGCCGGGACTCTCACTATATGGTGGGGCGCTGGCCGTGTCGCTGTGGGGAGTGGGCGCTGCTCTCAGGTGAGGGGGCGTGGACAGGTTCGCGGGCGGTGGATGCTACTCTCTGGTAAGGGCCATGGGTTTGAGCGTCAGCAGTGGTGCTTGAGGTGGGGACCTTGCTGGACATCCTAGGAAAGGAGCAGCCTCACCTCCCGGGATGAAGACGGGTGCTTGGTCCGGATCCAAGGAAGGAAACCTGGCTTTCCATTTAGTTTTATAAAATACATAAAGCATCTTTCCTTCCCACTCCCCAAGCTTAGTAGGCAAAGGGGAATAAGGACCACGTCGTCCTTTGGCTCCTCGTTCGTAAGGAATAGAGGAGTTTGCTACGTTGACCCCAACGCTGGGACTAGGAGTAATGGCACGTATTCTACGGGGACACAGGAGGCTCTTGCGCTAGATTGTGGTGCCTTTGTTACTTAGCTGCAAGTAGAAGGAGTGGCAAGTTACAGATGAACAGAAGGATAGAGCAGAGCTGCTTGGCTGAGAACGGGCAGATGCTGGTCAGACCTGGGGAGCTACTTCTGCTACTTGTGGGTGTTTCAGAAGGAGAGCTTTTTGAGTTGCTATTCGGCACCAAGGGCTGAAGAATGAGCAAGAAGGGATAGGAGTCTTGGCGGCTTATATACTTTTATCACCGGATTTTTTTTTTTTCGGATTTGTTTTTTTAACGTGCCTCTTGAAGTTTTAGAAAGTATTGAAGTATTAGTTTAAATGGGAGTGAAAATTGTGGAGCTAAAGCCTTGGAACAGTGTCTAAACAGTTCCTGCCTGGAACTGTTTAGACACTGGAAAGCCTTACAGGCTCCTTTATAAATAGCAAACAACTGGATTTTCCCCTGAGATACTGGTGCTGGTACAGGTGGAGAAAATAAACTTCAGACGTGATTGAAAGGGCCCAGGAAATGTAGTTAGCGCTGCATAAGTAGCTGAGAGGGCCACTGACTCTATCCTTAGTTGGGTGACACACGGATCCATCTTCCAGATCATAGAGCTAAAATTAAGAACTTCCTCTTTTTCCTCCAAGGGCAGAAATGCTTCATTTCCTCCTGAGGAGTGGGGTCTACAGGGAGGAAGCTGATGGAGAATAGTAGTTGCTAGAAATTATTCCTTGAAGTCTAGGTTTTTGTGTTTGTCCAGTGTTTTTAAGGAAAGTTACATTGGAAGCTTTCTAAGTGCCCTTTAATCTTAGGGTTAGTGAAGTCACTCAGTCGTGTCCAACTCTTTGCAACCCTATGGACTGTAGCCCACCAGGCTCCTCCATCCATGGAATTTTCTAGGCAAGAGTACTGGAGTGGGTTGCCATTTCCTTCTCCAAATCTTAGGGTTAAGTGTATAGCATCTTGGGGGTCCTAAGACTTTTTCCCCCCCTCGGATATTTTTTAAGTCAGTTTATAGCTGTTTGTTTCTAAGTGGTGTGAGTCCCAAAAGAAAGGAGAGACACTTGCTCTCAGAGCCCTTGGCGCACTCTTCTGGAGCCTGAGTGATGACCATTTAGTTACTGAAATATGGTCCTGAATTTGGCAAACTTTTCAAGGCCCTGGAGATTCGTGAGCTTCACTTAGTGTGTGGATTTCCTTATTGTCATCTTTCTTGCCCTTACTTTTGTGGAAAGACACTTCAGTGTATTTAATTTTGCTCCTGCGCTGGGAATATACCAAATGCCTGAAATGAGAAGAGAAAAAAATTTTTTGTTTAATCTGAGGAGATTAATTGTCCACAGTGAGTCGACCTGCTCTCTTCAGTTACAGCCGTTAGCCTGCTTCCATCCAGGATGTAATACATCAGTTGTTATGGAATTGGGATTTCCCACTTTTCAGTTCAGGGCCTTTGTGGTAGTGACTGCATCAGATGAAAAGTCAGAATGTCAGCAAGTATATTATTTAATGTGGCACTGCAATCACAGCATTTCCAGTTTGCTGGACTGTATAGCCCAGATTTGTCCTATATCGTGCAGCTTCATCTCTGCATGCAGTGTCTGTGTGTGGAGAGACCTTCTGATATTCTGGAAAAGATTGGGAAAGCTGTGTGTCCTGCTAATTTTGTGGTGTAGACGAGTTCCTCTCCTCCTGAAATGTTAGCCTTGTGTTAGCACAACATAAAGTAGAAGGAAACTCATTACCTGCTTTTCTAATGGTAAAGCAGAACTAATAAGAGAATGTGTTTAAAATTAATTGTGGGACTGTAAAAATGAGTGGGTGTGTGAATGTGCATGGGGGGAGGACAGGGGGAGCTTAGAGATAGTCTCATTTTCCCAGGAGCCAGGCTGGATCATTTGTTGGCAGTGCATATTGGCTGAAGTCAGTTTTCATTTCAAGGTAAATTGGAAAGGGAAATTAAACCTTATTGTTCCGCCCTTAAGAGAGGAGAAGGGGGTGGAGGCAGCAGCCAGAGTGGATGCTGTTGAAGTGGTTCTAGGAGTAACAAGATTAGTGCTGTATTTTAACAGAAGGTGACATCATGGGCCCCTTTGGACTTGAGTAACCCTGTGCCTCAGCCTTCATGGTCCCCTTGTTGGAGTGGGTGATGTTGCTGCGCATGTAAACTGCCACATTGGGGGAAATCAGTGGCTTAGGCTTTAATGAATCTTTGCAAAGGAGCGGAAAACATCCTGAGTCGACCTGTGCGGCTCTGGGGTGCTTGGGCAGAGGTACAAACCGCATGTTGAGAGGAAATGATTAGAACCATTGTCTTGGGTTCTGGAAATGGAATTAGCAAAGAGAAGGTCACAACTGGGCAACCCGCTCAGGTGCCCCTGGAACTCTCCAACTCAGAACTGCCTCTGGGGTCCTGGGTGTGCTTAAGCAAGACAAAGGGAGATGTCTCAGGAGCCTCCGTTTGTGGGGTTTTGGTTTTCTCTAGACAGCCAGGAGGGGGCGATGTTAGGCTCAGTTAGAGATCTGTGCTGTTGTGGGGCCAGCAGTTCTCAGGCAAAAAGGTTTTACAGCTCAGCCCGCCAGTTCTGGCCGCCTGAGGTGACATTGTTGACCTGAACTTGTTTTGGCTAGAAGTGGCCCCTGGTTCAGAGTCCCTGGCCATGGTCTGAGAAGGGAGGTAAATCCCTCAGGGCTTTTAGCTTGGCCCCCAGCTCATGTGTGTGGGGGGGCTCCCCCGAAAGCTCAGCAGGTAAAGAATCCTCTTGCAACAGGAGACATGGGTTTGATCCCTGGGTTGGGAAGATCCCCTGGAGAGGGGAATGGCAACCTGCTCCACTGTTCCTGCCTGGAAAAACCCCAGGGACAGAGAAGCCTAATGGGTTACAGTCCAAAGGGTTGCAAAGAGTCTGACATGACTGAGCAACGGTGTGCGGTAGCTCGTGTGGGGGGATTTTTTTGCTTCCTCTTAAATTTTACACAAGAGCAAAAAAAGTTGCCTGGATTTCCCCAGGGGGGTCGATTAAAAATTTTCAGGGTTTTGCCCTGGCAAAGAGAGGTGAGAGTAGAGGCATGCTAACAGAGATTGATCCTGAATCTCCTGTCTCTCATCAGATGTTTTCTTCCAATGGGCTTTTGGTGTAGGATGTTGGAGAACCAAGAGCAGGAGGTAAGCATGTGATTTCCGGGAAACATCTGGGTGAAAGCTTGAGGGGCTCTGGGAGAGCCAGATACTGCTCAGTGGTGGTGTTCTGACAGTAATGCCTTAGTGGTTCTGATGTGCTCAAAGTCAAGCCAGAAGAGGGAGATCAGTAGTGAAGGCATGACTGAGAAATGAGGTTCCATTTCCACTAACTTTCTGTTCTTCGGAAGGTACTAGAATGGAAGCTTCACGAGGACAAGGATTTTTGTGTTTTGTCCTTGTTCTGCCCCCAGTGCCTAAGCACGGTACCTGCCACATAGAGGGTGGTCAATAAATATTTGCTGAATTGAATGAATAAATGAACAAATGAGTGAAAGTTGGCACTGAGTGGAATACTCTGGCCGCCCGTGTGTTGGAACCACCTTACTATGTGGCTGCGCTGAAGCTGAAGGAGCATTTCTTACCTCTAGGAGGTGATCACTGTGCGTGTTCAGGACCCCCGCGTGCAGAATGAGGGCTCCTGGAATTCTTATGTGGATTATAAGATATTCCTTCATGTAAGTGTATCCGACATTGATATTGGGATCAATATACCTTTCAGGGCTGAGGGCCAGTCCTGAGCAGAACCTGTTTATGGAGGTATTGACAGAAGAAAAGGAAGGAGGAGAGGAAAGAGAGCCTGGGGTCTGCCTGAATTGTTTTCAGGCTGCTGGGTGGCACTGTGCTCTGCTTGGATCCCCTTGACTGGGACTGTGGCCTGGTGACTTGAGTCCTTGGTGAGAGGGATGACGGGGATTTCGTGTGAACTTGGGCTTTTCCACCAAACCCTTTTCACATGCTTTCTCCTGTAGACCAACAGCAAGGCCTTTACCGCCAAGACGTCCTGTGTGCGCCGCCGCTACCGGGAGTTTGTGTGGCTGAGAAAGCAGCTCCAGAGAAATGCGGGTTTAGTGTGAGTTCTCTTACTTCCTTCTTGGGTCCGAGACCGGCTTCTTGGGTTCTTCCTTGGCAGCTGGGGTTTACAATCAAGAGAACTTGGCAGCATGACAGGATTAAGGTCGCTGAGAAATGTGTTCTTAAATTATGTTTTCAAGTCAGTGAAAAAAAGTAATGACAGAGTTCTCATTTCTAATATTTTGACCTAACAAAGCCAAACAAATCTAAAGAACATTTTTCTTTTTTATATGCATAGGGCTAAACAAAGGTACTGCTGGCTGTGTAAATATGCTTCACTGGTTATCAGGAACTTTTTAGCACCTGGACTAATTTGACACATGGTGTTCCTGTCTGTTTGATGTGTAAAAATTGTGATTTTTTTTTTCCTTTCTTCTTTTTGGTGTAGAGACCTTTATCCAGAGTTACCACAGACTGAGAGCCTTAGGACAAGCACTGTTGTTCACTCCTCACCTACATGCTGCAGATAAGCCCTAAAACTGGAGGCAGTGTATGACAGTGATTCCAACACAGTGTGGTTACTGAGTGCTGTGGCGACTTTGTTGACAACTTAGCCAATTAGTTAACATGTGGGATTGATGAGGCCACTGTCATGAGTCAGTCAGGCCCTCATAAGCCAGTCGGAACTTCCTCTGAACAGATCCGGTATCCTCTAGTCTGGCCTGCTGTTTTCAAGCATGTGCCATGCCTCACAGGAGAGGCTAGGGAGGCTGGAAGAGTTGGCGGATGAGTTGCTGCAACCTGACTACTTTTAGAAAATTCCAAACGTGATCTTTCGGGACTGGAGATGGTAGCCTTAATTTACACACAAGGACCCAGCATCCTCCATGTCTCCATGTCCAAGTTTCTTCCTTTTGAAACAGTAGTTGATGGTGGGAGTGGGTTCTGAAAACAAGAGAGTCTAGCAGCCTGGAGTTTATAAGTCCTAGGCTTGGTTCAGATGCCAGGTCTGCTGCTTACTTACGAGCTGTGTGGCATACGGAGATTTACTCAACTTCTCTATTTCCTTACCATGAAAATGGGTACGCTGACATCTTTCTCACAGGGTTTTGAGGAGGACAAATGAGGTAAGGTTTGTAGACGTTTAGCACAGTGCCTGACGCCAGGCGTGTCATCAGTCGGTGTTAACCCTCTGCCCTTGCCCTCTTAGCAAATGCTATTTGTGTTGATTTGTGTCTCTTTTTAGGGGCTTTCCTTGATCAGGGACTGGAGTGACTGGGATATTACTTATCTTGGGTATGTGTTACGTTGTGTGATCTCACAGGCCTGTACCTGAACTTCCTGGCAAGTCACCCTTCTTTGGCAGCTCAGATGAGTTCATTGAGAAGCGACGACAAGGTCTACAGCACTTCCTTGAAAAGTGAGTGGACTTGGAGGACTGGCACTTGCCTCTGGGGGTGGCAGGGGTGTGTGCGCTGTGCAGAATGGCCCCCAGGAACACACAGGCACGTTTGTGTCAGATGCTTGTGCCCTCAGCACTCACTCACGCCAGAAGGCCTCAGAGGATGGGGCTGGGTCAGCTGCTGTGAGGCTGACGCTCTGCGCTCTTCTGCCTGTGTCTGCCCCAGGGTCCTGCAGAGCGTGGTCCTCCTGTCAGACAGCCAGTTACACCTCTTCCTGCAAAGCCAGCTCTCAGTGCCCGAGATAGAAGCCTGCGTGCAGGGCCGGAGCTCCGTGTCCGTTTCTGACGCCATTCTGCGCTACGCTATGTCCAACTGTGGCTGGGCCCAGGAAGAGAGACGGGGTTCCTCTCACCTGGCTGAAGGAGACCAGCCCAAGAGGTAACTGAATGCTCTTTTCTGAGACACCAGTGGCTAGGATTACTATAACGTGGGCCAGTGAGGTGTCCATTGGTAGGGAAAGTAAGGTCATGGCATTGGTGGCCTTTCAGGAGGGCCCCTGTCATCCCATGCATGAGGGCCTTGGGTCTGTGCTGACTCATCCCTGGGAGATGGCTCTCCTATTGCAAGCTGGGGAGAAAGAAGGAAAGGCTCTCTTATTTGTTTTGTTCTTTATCCTCTCCCCCAACCCCCGTTTTCCTTAGATGACAACTTTATTGAGATATATTCATATACATAAAGCTCACCCTTTTATGTACAGCTCAGTAGTTTTTGTTTATTCACGAGGTCATGCAGCCATCTGTCATCACAGTCAGTTTTAGAACATTTTCATCACCCCTGAAGAAACATTGTACCTATTAGCAGTGACTCCCCACACTCCCCAATCCCAGACCCTAGCCCTTGGTAACCACTGTCTACTTCCCATGTGTGTGTGTGGCTTTGCCCATTCTGGACATTTCACACAAGTGGAGTCATACCTGTGGTCTTTTGTGACAGACCTCTCTCACTTGGCACCATTTCCTGGTGCATTCGTGTGGCAGGGCATATCAACACTTAATTCCTTCCTGTGGCCAAATACTATTTCCTTGTATGAACAGGCCTCCCTTGTTGTCCGTTCACTTGTATTTGTTGATTTTTGTTTACCTGTTCATGCCCTCCTTTTCCCTTTCCCACTTTTTTCCAGTTGTTGCTTTCTCCCAAGACCCGGCCGGAGGAGCTCTCCCTCACCGCCTCCCGGGGAAGAAAAGGATCAGTTCGAGGTGTGGGCTCCTGTGGTTGACTCTGAGGCTCCTCCCTTGGAGAGCCCCACTCTCCCACCCACCTCCTCTCCATCATGCTGTGGTTTTACAAGACCTGATGAGGGAATCTCTGCTTCTCAGCCTGTGAGGAGAGTCCTGGGAGGGGACCATGCTGTGCCTTTGGACCCTGGTCAGTTGGAAACAGTTTTGGAAAAGTGAGCTCTCCTTGGAGCTCTGGGTTTTGCTCGGAGGTGGATGAAGGCGATGCAGGCAGGGAGACTTGCTCAGGCGGGGTTAGGCACAGGCTGGTGGTGGGAGGCTGGTCCGCTTCCTGTTTTACCATGGCCTCTGCTCAAGTTGGTTCTGTGGAGATTGGTCATAACTCCTCAGCCTTCTTCGATAGGGATAAGACACTGTGCAGGTGTTTAAGTTAAGCACAAGACCCAGGAGTTGTTGGTTCTGAGCCAAACCCCGAATTTACTCTCCTGGAAGCTGAATTTCTTTAGATGTTTGTTAATGGGTCCAGGAGCACTGTCTCAGGTGGCTGGTTGGGGACCTGTAGGTGGCAGATTTCAATCTACCTTATCAGAGACTGCTGCAGCAGAAATGCTTGTGTTTCTGTTGTGTCATTGTGTTCCAGCTGGCTATGTTTTTGCTGAAGTCCCTGGAGCACTGGTTTCTGGGAGGCTGGCCTCTTGCTACCTCCTTGCATGGACAGGGAGGTGAATATTTTTTCTCCCACCTCCTTGCTTTTCCTCCACTCATAATCACTGAATGGAACGGTGCTGTGACTCCTGACATTGGGGTTTCCTGCGCATCCCAGGACCTTGGCCTGGCTGTATGGGGCCTGAGACCTGTGAAATAGCTTGTGGCTATCCACAAAAGAGAAAGGTTTGGCCACAGCCAAAGGACAGGGAATGATCCCGGGGGCTTTGTTTTGGAAAAGATACCCTGGACTGTCCCTGCCTCTCTGGTTATAAAGCCGAGATGGACTGTCTTCTCTGCAGGGTTAGCTGAGCTCCTTTCTTGTTTGAATCCTTTTCTTCTCCCTTAGTAACAGCTCCCTTTCCCCAGGGCTTCAGCCACCACGTGTCCCTCTGCTGTGTTGCGGGAGGCCGTCTGTTCAGTCCAGTGGGGTGTGGGGGCTTTGTTTCTGCCTGGAGAGAGGGCTCTGGGGATGGAGATGAGAAACAACACGCCTTCCTTCAGACAATGAGGCGTCCTGCCCTCCTGCTGCAGTAATTCTCTCCTCTGAGAGCTGGAGCTGGAGGAGACGAGTGTCGCTGGCGTTCTGCTTATCTGCCCTGGCGTCTGTGTGTGGTTCTTCTCCATCTCACCTGCCCCTCCCTCCCCTGGCCCCCGCACCCGGTCCGTGGGCTCTTCTACTACTCGCCTATGCTGTGGGACTGTCATGGCATTTAGTTCAGAGGCTTTGGCCTGAAATAAAATTCAAGTATTTAAGACTGTTGCTGCAGTTGGTGTCTAACAAGCTGTAGCAGTGGAGGAGGCATTGAGGGCTGGCGGTAGTCACTTTCATAAATCATGAATTTATCAGCGTGGAAATAATGGTTCAGAACTGAGCTCGGCAGCTTTCCTGCGTTGTGTGTGCAGCTCAAGTTCACCACTGGAGGAAGGACTGCCTTCCAAAGAGGCAGGATCCAGCTCTTCTCACAGTGATGGGCATGAACCTTGTTAGGTATAATTTACCTGATGCTGCTTCCATCCTTGCAGCCTGTCTGAGGTGCCAGGTGCTGAAAGAGAAATAAAGTTTGTCAACAGGCAGATGCCGAGCCCTGGCTGGGACTCATCTCTCTTCTCTGCCTGCCTCCCCTGGGTCTCTCTTTTATATGGTGCAGCAGAGCAAGGCGAGGATAGAAAGCCTACAGAGGCAAATCCAAAGTGTCAAAAGAAGTTCATTTAAAAGGGGAAAAAAACTCCATACACAGCCCTCACAAAAACCCAACAGATGCTAAGCTAATGGCATCCGCTCTGCCGATTGGTGGGGATGACTCATGAATATTAATGAGTCCAATGCTCCAAATGGTGCAGCTGTGAACCCAGCTGTGCTTGAAGCTCTCTGATCTCGAAACTTCCAGACAGGAGCCGGAGGTGGTCTGTGTCAATTCCCTACTCAGCCAAAAAACAGCAAGCTGGGTCGGCTTCTTCTGTTCACTCCTTTTCTTTCTGGAGTTGGTGCTCAGCAGCCAGTTCTGCCAGCAGGGTTGGCTGCTGGGACAGCAGGAGCCGGTCAAAGACACGGATGCGATCTTTTTGACTCCTGGCTTTTTTAATGATCCATTATCAGCAGTGCATACAGCAGGACCTCAGTTAATCTAAGGCCAGGTGCCGTCCTGCCGCTGTCTTGTGCAGAGTTGAGTGTAGGCCATGGAAGGAGATGTCCTATAGGGGGAGAGCTTTTCTAGTAACGTGGGCCTAGAATTACCAGAAAAACAGCAGGGATGGTTTCCTCCCCATCTCGGCAGCGCTGTCTGCTGCTCCCCCATCTTGCTGTGTCCTGGCGTGTGCGTGGTTGCTGCCGTGGCTGACAGCCTCTGTAGGGAGGATGGGGAGCAACTCGGGGCAGTGGCCTGCTGGGCTGTTTTGTAGAATGGAAATATGTTTTTGTTAGAATTTGGGTTTGAGGTAGGTTCTGTGTCTGACTTACAGTTACTGTACTAATTTTATTTTTTGCCTATCTCGCTCAGCATGTGGGACCTGAGTTCCCTGACCGGGAATTGAACCCTTGCCCCCTAGAGTGAAAGCACAGAGTCCTAATCATTGAACTATCAGGGAAGCCCCTTGTCATCTTTCTTCTGACAGTTACTTGTGTGGCCCAAGTCTATTCATCTCCTGTAACACAGGATAAGTGATCCCAAAGTCATAGGTTTCCTTTTGTTTCGTGGGAGGAAGTGTGTGTGTGTAGGAGGAGGTGGGTTTTCTTGTGTGAAAATGAGTTTCATACACATTGTTTATTTGACCATGGTGCCCAGTGAGGAGGGGGCAGGGGAAGTATGACCCTTAGTTTCTAGCTGAGGACACTGAGCTGATCATGGTTTTTTAAAAGTATGTTTCAGGTAGAACTGTGGGAAGAGAACTCTGGGAAGAGATACTTCCCAACTTCTGTAAAACAAGATTTTTTTCCTCCCAAAAAAAAATCTTGAAAAAAAGCTGGGGACTTCCCTGGTGGTCCAGTGGCTGAGACTCCATGCTCTCATTGCAGGGGGCCCAGGTTTGATCCCTGGTCAGGGAACTAGAACCCACATATCGCAACTAAGAGTTTGCCTGCTGCAACTAAAGATCTCACGTGCAGCAGTGCAGATGGGACATCCTGTGTGCAGTACGGCCAAAAACAGGGATAACTAAGTCCCCCACTGTTCAAGGAGAAAAAAACTCCCCCACAGATCTTTTCAGAGTTGTTCTCAGAAATCCTCCACAGTCCAAGGTTTGCTTACCGCCAGGGGCGTAGAGCTATACCACCGAGCCCCAGGTGCCTCGTACCCGCTCCCGTAGCTTTGCTTAGGAGGTGACTGTGACTTTAACAGTCTGACTGGACAGTAAGTTTAGTTCCATGTTTGTGAATTTGTTTACATGCTCTTGCTGAATATTCTTAACACCCAGGAGTGGGGAGGGCAGTGGACCGGGAGGATGCGAGGTTGGAGGTAAGAATGGAAGCAGCCCAGCCCCCGGCCTGCCTCATGGGGACGTCTCACTGGGGCCGGAGTGGCGTCTGCAGATTTATGTATGAGCAGCCAACTGAGGCACAGCTGAAACCAAGCTGAGGAGCCCTGCAGGGCAAGCTCGGGATGCCCGGGCACTGATCCGCAGCCACCTCCCCAGGCGGCCTTCTGCCAGCAGGGACCAGCTCTGTAGGGGGAATGTCACCTGGCTCGAGGTAACCTTTCTTTGAGCTGGGGATGAGTGTCCCTCTTCCTGCTCTGTTTACAACTGTACCTTCTTTGCTGTGGGGTTTTTCAGTCTGCTGTGGAACCCCCCCGCCCCCACCATGTTCTCGCATCTTCATCCTGCCCCAGCTCTTCTCTCCAAGGAACAGTTGTCCGCTGCTGCCGTGACCAGGTGTCCATTGGGCTCACCAGTGGGGCAGCAGAAGTAACCCATGAGGACAACCACTTCCCCCTCAGTAATGGCTGGATTTGGAGTTGGAAGGCTGGAACCTCAAGCCTCAAGATAAATAAACTTGGACCGTTTATGCTCCAAAGGATGAAAAGTGCTGCGTTTGTAGGAGACAGCGCACCTGGCTCAGTGGGCAGAGTCAGTTTGCTCCCTTCTGCTCAGGGGAGCCCGGGTCCACTTCCCCCAGCAAAGGAGGAGACGGGTGCTGAAACGGCAGCGAGGGAGGTGTGTCGTAAGTGGCGAGATGGTGAAGCGACTGTGAGAGTAAAGGAGCGCCCGAACGCCTGCAAGGGCTCCGCCCCGGGGAAGGGCAGGAGCACGAGATGCTTCTGTGATCTGCGGATTAACAGTTCTTACCTGCGGCTGTGAAGTCCCTCCTTCCTATTTTCAGCCTGCTCGACTTTTTCTTTTAAACAGCCTTTCGAAGGGGTTAGCTAGTTAGAGCCGTTTTGTGTGTGTTGTAAGTGTTTCAGGCTTTTAAGTGCTCCAGCCCTGTGTGTGTCCCTTCCCCTGGTGGCCTGGTTGGCGTGGGAAACCAGGCCCACCAGCAGCCTGACCCGAATCCCTCCAGCAGAAGGCCAAGACTAGTGAGAGCCTGCAGCGGTTTGTTGGACGCAGTGTAACCTGCTTGCAAGCTACAAGACTTAGATATATTCTACCAATTAGGGCACATCTGTTAGCAGCGTTGAAAGGCAGCCACTGTCTCTTTAAGAGCCATCCCACTCCTCTCCTTGAGTGATGAGGCCTGGGAACACAAGGGAGTCAGATGCTGATTAAACAGTCCTACTGCTGAGCTCTGTTAGAAAATTACTGTAATTATGATCTAGTCCCAGCAGAGGGATGAGTTCCAATCCTGCTAATAACCCTTCCAGGTGCCTCAGATTCAGGGCCCATGGGAGGCAGCGTGGACAGGGCTCTGGCTGGCCCTTCAGTCTGCCCTCTGCAGGCAGAGACAAAGGTCCTGGACCCCTCATCTCCTTTTGGCCTCCTGAGAAGGTGATGGGTTTTGGTTGTGTTTTTATTTTTTGATTCTTGACAGAGCTCCTGGGAGCCATTCTGTAAGAGAGGACTTTCCCCTAAACTAGCACAAAGGATCAGGAAAATCATAGCCTTAAGATGACTGTCCTGACCCCCCAACTCTGCCCAGGACGAGCAGTCGGCACCGCACAAGCCCCAGACCAAGCGCGGGGATCCAGCGTGGGCCTTTGCACCGCTGCAGATTCTGCGCCGGTTCTGGGAACCTGGGCTTCTTGCTCTGAAATAGTACACAAGGTTAAAATTCAGTCCTGATTGAGACTTTCAGGGCACCCCTTCTAGGTTTCTGCTACAGAAACAGGAAAAAGGATAGTTACTACGGGACTCACTGTGGTGCAGCTCTCTGAATCGGAAAGCGCCAGTTTATTCTTTCGAAAACATCACTCTTGTGGTGCGGTTCCGCGGCAGTGCAGGTGAGCAGATCTCCGTGTTCCTGTTGAACATGGGGGCTGGCTTGCTGGTTCTTAAACCCTGAAGAATTCATGACAGTTATACTCTGTCCTTCCAACTTCCTAAGCCTCTCCCTGTCACTAATGTAGTGGCTAAAGTGCAGACTTTTAGAAGACAAGGCAGTTTCTCTTACTTGGACCTAAGCAAATCCATATGCCCTGAGACAGTGGTTTTCCACCGGGGTGGTTTTGTTCCCAGGGCACATCTGACAATGTCTAGAGACACTCCTGTCAGAAAGGGTGGAGGGAGCTGGGGGATCAGTACTGGCATCTAGTGGGTAGAGGCCAGATGCTGCTGAACATTTGACAGCCCCCTAAACATAGAATTATCTGGTCCCAATTTCAGTAGTGCCACGCTGAGAAGCCCCGTATCAACAGTGAAGCAGTGAGCACTCAGTCCCTTCCCGCGCCTCCACTGCACTGCTTTGGAGACGTGGAAGAGGTGATCCCAAGTCTCCAGATGCCAGGTGCTTTCTTGGAGGTGGAGTATATTCACAATAGGCTGAGCAGGGTGCCCACTGTGGGCGGCATCCAGGAAATGTAGGTGGCGTGCATATGCCGTCTCGGTGATTCAGGGCAGGGCAAAGCCCGTGCCTGACTGGTTCAAAGGGAGGTGTTTGTAGCCTGTTTTCTGTTCCATGATCGCATGTGGGGGATAAAAGGTGCCCAGCTGCTCACCATCAGGCTGAGAGGATCTGCAGTGGAACCAGATGCCTTCTTTGAGGACCTGCACTAGAAACCTCTTGGAACTCACTCCCATCATGGGAGGCAAGGAAGTGGCATACTATGCCCGGTGCCACAAAATGCTTCCCTCGGTGGCACTCTGCCAGGTGGTGGGGTGGCAGGCCATGATGGGCCCCGTGAGGGAGTGAACACACACAGCTGCTGACGGCTGGCCACTGCTGTGAGCAGCTTGATGCCAGAGACACCAGGCCTCTCAGAACAGCCTGGGCATCAGGAAATGAGAGCCTGGTTGGCAGGGTTTGCCTAGGGGCCAGGCCTGCAGGGGAGAAGGAATGTCGCCAAGCATTGTACCAGGAGAACCAGTTCATCTCTCTATCTGCTGCCCACTCCCCTGGTGACTAGATAACCTATTTTGGCATATTTTTAGGGTGACCACTCATCCCTGTTTACACCTACGATTCTGACATCCTTATTAGTAATGCCACCTTTCATTTCCAAAAATGTCACTATTTAGAAAATAAATTACATAGTCTATTAATTGTACTTTAGTTTCCTCAAATACTATAGTTTTTTAGGGGTGGGAGCATTATATTTAGAAAGGATTTTGGTACAAAATAGGCCGCATCTTAAAATATATCATTAATTGAATCCCAAGAGAAGCAAAAGGGTAGTCAGTTCATACTAACTTAAAAAAAAAAAAACCAAAAACATGTTTTCTGAGCAGTTAATTTTTGATAGGAAAACAGGGCGAATTAATGAAAATCCCTTGAAGAAGAAAAGTCTCTTTAGTTTTAAGTTTCAAGCTTCCTGCCCAATCTCTGTAAATTCTAATGGGAAATGAAATAGCTGGGCAGAAGAGAGGGGAAGCAAGGGACTAGGGTAATCCACAAATGAGAAAATTAGTTTGAGTCACTGGGCTGTGTAACAGGGATAATCCTCTATGTAGACAGCTGCTTTTTCTCAAGTCAGCTCTAGAGTCTGCTGGCGCTCTGGGAATTAGCAAGTCAGTGCCACTCAAGATTTATCTTCCCAGAGTCGCTCCTGGTGGGGAGACCGCAGGGACAGTTTCCTTTCGGCCAGAGATTAAAGTGCCTCTGTCCCTGGTGTCCAGGAGTTTTGTTCTCAAGATGAGAAGGGGAAAAAGAAAGAACATACGAACATACGTTCGTTTATTTTCTTTCTTTTCTTCCTTCTCTTCAACTCCCTCATTCTCAGACTGATGTGTAAAAGCAGGACTGTCCCACCTCCTCCCCCAGTGCAGGCAGAGGCTTTGTGACACCAGTGCGTTATTATGTGGTTGGTGTGGAATGTGGATTTTGGGAATGTGTCACCGGGGTGTCTTGCCACAGCAGCCGAACTGGAGTGATTCAATAAGCAGTGCAGCAGACCTCGATTTTCAAAAGTTCCTTATGTCATTTCCTCTTTAACAGCAGATTTTGTGTGATTTTTGTTCATCTTTCACATCTTCAGTTTTGCCATTTGAAAAGACTAACTACATTTAAGGTGGTGCAAATGAGCAAGTAAAAAAAAGTTAAATGAGCTTTTAAAAAAGTTAACACTTGAAATCTAGGCTATTCCTTACATAAAGTGAAAGTGGCTCAGTCGTGTCCACTCCTTGTGACAGTCCATGGAATTCTCCAGCCCAGAATACTGAAGTGGGTAGCCTTTCCCTTCTCCATGGGATCTTCCCGACTCAGGGGTCGAACCCAGGTCTCCCGCATTGCAGGTGATTCTTCACCAGCTGAGCCACCAGGGAAGCCAAAGAATACTGGAGTGGGTAGCCTATCCCTTCTCCAGGGGATCTTCCCCACCCAGGAGTCAAACCGGGGTCTCCTGCATTGCAGGCGGATTCTTTACCAGCTGAGCTACCAAGGTATCTGTTCCTGACAGGAGGGATGACATTGATTTGGTCCCACTTTAAATGGAATAAAAATGTCTGGGTTTAGGGAATGAGACTGAATAGGAGTTCTCCTGTCTTTTCCATTTTTATGCACCAGAGGGAAAAGATATAGTTGGTTTTGAATTAAATACAGATTTCTAAGAGACAGACCATCATGTCGAAAAATTTAATATTGAGGTAATTGTAAAACAGTGTCTACGCTGTTTTGCTATATGGATGACAGAAGAAACACACTGGAAAAATGTATTTTTAATGAAATGTAGCTGCAAGATTGCTTTCAGAGCATTTAGTATTCTCAGATATCAACTTGGATGATGCAGGCTGAACTGTACCAGTCTCAGGTCAGATTATCCAGTGGATGTTGGTAAGTTCTGTGTTAATTATTATTTATCTGTAAAGATATTTATACAGATATTTATCTGTAATGGATATCTGTACATTTGCTTCTTAAATACAGGATTTTAGCTTTCTTATTTTCTTAACATAAAATCAAGGAAGGAAAAAGGTGTCCCACCTTGTACCCTCTCCCCTCTCGGGTTTCATGTGCTAGTGCAGTTAGTGGCTGTTCAGAAGCCATCCTACGTATAATGTGGTTAGTTAAGTGCTCTGATGCCCCAGTTATCCAGTTAGTCACAGGCAGTAAGGTGGGGATTTGGTTAGTGGAGTCAAACAGAGAAGCAGTAATCTGATTAACCAGTTGCTTTCTGAGACTGCTGGCTGAGATGGTGGCTGTGGAATTGAGCAGATCTGCTAGATGAGGTTTAGCTTCAGGCAGACTGTGGGAATCCACTGCTTTCTCCTTCACAGAGAATGCCCTTTGTTTGTAGATGGTCTTGAACTTACTGTATCTTTTCCAGCATGTAACAAGGTCAGAAATGGCCAGCTGGCTATGGACCAGATTCCCAGTTAGTCCATTTGTTTCCTTTAGGGCCAGTCTACTTTCTTTTTCCTCTTTTGCAGCTAGGCTGTGAGTGTGGGGAGGTAGATGGAGGTGCCAAAAGACCCTTGTAGTTTGGCAGATGATTTCCTCAGGTCTGCAGGTACCGAAAGGACTATTGCAGTAAGGGGGCTTTGTTTTAAAGGTCATGCCACTGAGTGTCCACCTGTGCAGACTGGAGAAGCACCTGACCTTGCTCCTCTTTATACCTCTTCTGACCCTGCCCCAGATACCTCCTCTTCCTCTTCCGGTTTCTCCTTTTCTGTCTTTCCTCGTGGAACAGTGGTGGTACAATGGTATTCTCTTCTTTTAGCCACCCAGCCTTCCGGACTTGGGACTCTGAGGATTCTCCACAGAGGAAGCAATTGGGTAGAGTGGTTTCTGTTTGCTCCTTCTGTTAACCACTTCAGAACAATGCCCATTGTCTTTACCTGTAGGTTGGGATTGGTGCAAATGTTCCTAAAACAGAAGGCAATTGGTTCTCTTTGGTTCATCTGCGCATCTGCTGCCACCTAGCGGTTGCTTCTCCTTTGGCACCCTGTGTAAAGTTGAGGGGCTGTCATGGACAGTTCTGTAGCGCCTTTTATCTCTGTCTCTATTTTTTCCCCTCCCAGACCTAAGTTGTCCTCTCTTTTTATATCTTTATCCATCACATATACACAAAGCTTCCTTTTGTTTTACTCCTGGGTCAGAAAAATCTGGAAATGAATAACTGGCATAGGACCTTTTCAGAAACCTGGAATCCACTAACAACATCCCTGTTTGTTCCCAGTTTCTCTCTTCGGTGACATGAAGTAGTATCTTACTGCAGGGCTATGAGATGGCGGGGACGAAGGATGCTGCCAATCCAGGACAGCTCTGAATAGGAGAAGCTTTGAAGATGAAATTTCCTTAGCTGCTGAGTTGCCCATCTCTCAATATTTCTTGTGTAGAGGGTCAGGCATTAATAATAGCTAAACCTTATTGAGCAATTACTATGTGCCAGATGGTGTTCCAGGTATGTTACACTTATTAACTCCTTTAATCTCTTAATGACCCAGGAAGATGGAGTATACCCCTTCTAAGGTGAGGAATTTGTTTCCAGGCTGATCCCAGAGTTTTTTTTTTTTTTGGCCACGCCACATGGCTTGTGGGATCCTAGTTCCCAAGATTGGGAAATCAGGGATTGAACCTGGGCTGGCAGTGAAAGTGCTGAGTCCTATCCACTGGACTGCTAGGGAATTCCATCAAAATTATGTTCTTTTTTTTAAACAAAAATTTTAAAAATTATGATTTATTTATTGGTTGTCCTGGGCCTTCTTTGCTGTGCACTGGCTTTAGCGGTTGCAGCTCGAAAGCTCTAGAGTGCAGGCTCAGTAGTTGCGGCGTACAGGCTTAGTTGCTCTGAGGCAAGTGGAATCTTCTGGGACCAGGGATTGAACCGGTGTCCCCAGCACTAAGTGGATGCCCATTCACTAGACCATCTGGGAAGCCCTCAAAGTTATGTTCTTAGCCATTATGTTTTGCTGCCTCTTCAAGGCACAGACACCCCGAGTGCTAGCCCCAGGAAACAGGGCTGTGTAGACACAAGCATTCCCCACAGCACTTCCTCAGCCTGCAGGACACTGGGGCTAGTAACTGAGGCCCCAAAAGGAACTCTCCAATGTGCTGACTCCAAGAATGTGCTTCTGGCCCTGTCTCATTTCAGACAGAGTGAGCACAAAAGATAAAAATAACCAAGTAGGGGGGCTTTCATTTTCTCTTGGGCTGTCCCTTCCCATGTTGTTTGGAGGTGATAAGAATGCCCAGAGCCAGCATTTTGATACCAGTTTACAAAAGGAAACAACTCCATCACACGGGGTAAAGAACCAAATCAGAAGTTTATTTGTGCTTTTGAAACCAGCCAAAGCAACCAGCAATTTCTTCCTCCAAAGGCTTCCTTCTCTCTCACCTTCTCTGAGACGAGCCTGTGGAAAAGGCAGAGGTGGGTGTGTGGACACATTTAGCAATGGCTCAGCTATGCGGAGGCAGGTTTAGTAACAGGTCGGCTGAAGAGGCCTCTTCTCACTTGTCTTACGGTGGTTTACGTTCACTGTGCAGGGGTGTCAGTGGCTTGGGTCTCTTCTCTAAAGAGAAGAGGTGGTGGTGGTGGTGGGCTGGCAGGGGTAGGGAGTGGGCTCTCCGTTTCTTCAT
This sequence comes from Budorcas taxicolor, assembly GCF_023091745.1. NCBI lineage: Eukaryota > Metazoa > Chordata > Mammalia > Artiodactyla > Bovidae > Budorcas > Budorcas taxicolor. Next base: position 38,061,321 of record NC_068928.1, on the reverse strand, counting down.
AAAGGCAGGGTAGAGAGAAGGATGTGTGTCCTAAGGGGGAAACGCACATAAACCTGCTTTTATGATTCGAAATATAGAAGATATAAAAGGGTGTAGAGTAAAAAGTGCCTCCCTCCTACCCTGTCTCACAGTCATGTAATTTCTGTCGTTGGAGGCAAACAGTGTTATCATCATCTTTCTCCTTCCAGTGATATCTCAATCTCATACATATAGAAGCAATGAGACTCCCTTTTTTACACAGATGGAGCAAATTAGACCTACCTTTTACTACTTTTTTTTTTTTTAACTTACCTACATATCTCAGAATGTATTCCATAGGTGTGGAGCACTTTTTTTTCCCCTTACTGTTGTATAGTATTCAATTCTATGAATTACTACAGTTCCTTGGGGAGGTCTCTATTGAATGTTTAAGTCATTTCGTGGTTTGCTATTACAGGTAACCTTGTGTGTATATTATTTTGCCTGAGTGCAAGTGTACCTGTAGGATAAACCCCTGGATGTGGAATTGTTGGGTCAAAGAGAATGAGGAGAGAAACAAGTCTGTCATTAAGTAAATGATAGAGTGAAGTAGGGAGAATTTATTTAGATTTGAAGAGAAATTCCAACTCTTCTGCATTCAGGGCCTAGAAATGGAGTCCTCACTGGGAAAGTCATAAAGTCAGACCTTGAGTGAGAGGCGCGAGCTGGCGCCTCGTGGTTGTACAAGGGCATTAGAGAGTGAGAGCCCTCCTTATGCAGCGTCCTAAATGCGCAGCGAGGACGCTGCTGCTGCCACTCGAGTGGCCCTGGTCTGGAAGGTCCCGAGGCCCGTCACTGTCACTGTCACACGGGCCACCCCCAACGCCCAGCAAGAAAGGCGGCTCCTGTTTCAGGTTGGAAGATGGAGCCTTGGTGTCCACCACCACCATCCTAATTCTAATCATGTTGTTATCCCACCCAAAGCACGCACTCACTCTGCTGCTTAATATGGTATAATGTGGTTCTTGCTCATAAAATGCAACCCATAGTCTTTTTGTTGAGTTGCTAAGTCATGTCTGCCTCTTTGCAACCCCATGTTCTATAGGTCCTCCGTCCATGCAATTTCCCAGGCATGAGCACTGGAGTGGGTTGCGGTTTCCTTCTCCAGGGGGTCCTTCCGACCCAGGGATTAAACCCATGTCTCCTGCATTGGCAGGTGGATTCTTTCCTGCAGAGCCATCAGGGAAGCCTGTATTCTTTATTACCTGAAAGTGAATTTGATTATGTTCCACAGGAATCCTTATACTGGATTCCTAATCTTTGCCAATCATATTGCAATACATGGGCATTTGGGGGAAATGTTGCCTGGGATTTGAGAGCTGTGGATAAAGAAACCCAGATCCATCCTTGTGGCAAACATTCCTAATTGCTCTCCAATGTTTATTCTCTCCTTTAAATTTACTAATGCCTCCCCTCCTCCTGACCACTCCACTTTTAAGCTGGATACAGGTTCTACCTAGAAGAAACTTTCTTTGTAGCTTGGGGTGTCTGTATATCTGAGTTCTGACCAATGGCATATAAGCAGAAGTGGCGTGTGCAACATCTGTGAGGTGTCCTTAGGAGAGAGGTGCGCATCTCCTTTCTCTCTCCTGTTGGGTAGGAAACTGACATGATAGTTGGGACTGGAGCATCCATCTTGGGCCATGAGGTAACCATGGCAATGCTGACCACATGCAGTGTGGCCCAAAGAGAAGGTACCTGGGACCTGAGCACCTTGGATTACTTACCTCCAGATTCTTACAAAAGAGAAAAATAAATTTCTGTGTTAGTTAAATCACTGTTAGTGTGAGTTTTCTGTCACACGTTATTGAATCTAATCCTGACTGACATAGTCCCCCAATTTAGGAAAAACAATTACAGGCTTAGCTTCTTTCAATGGTAAATTACCGTCATCACTTTTGGAAATGAAGAAAAGTTACTTCACTGGAAACTCTCATCCTTCACAGAGAAATGAAGGCATGGCCAACAAATCTATCGGCATGGTTCTGATACCTGGGCTTCATCTTTCTTCCACTTCAAAGGCAGTGGTGAGATAGTCCTTTGGAACAATCCCAATGAGGCTGTTCAGTTCTCCGACCCACCAGCCATACATACTATATTCCTGAAAAATGAAAAGAGGGTGGTTTCGGTTGGAATTTAGTCATGCTTCTGTTAATCTTAGGTAATCTGTTAATGATCACATCGGAGAGTCTGTTGCCTGGTTTCTTTGTTGACACTATCAGTACAACTCATTAAGACTCCTGATGGGCTTGCTAAAAGTTATCTAGGGCTTGCCGGGTGGCTCAGTGGTAAAGACTCTGCCTGCCAAAGCAGGAGACACAGGTTTGATCCCTGATCTGGGAGGATCCCACATGCTTCGGGGCAGCTAAACCCGAGTGCCACAGTTATCGGGCCTGTGCTCTAGAGCCTGGGAGCTGCAACTGCTGAGTCCACGTGCCACAGTTACTGACGCCCAGGTGCCCTAGAGCCTGTCTCATTGCACGCTGAGACTGCACAACTAGAGACCCCACAACTAGAGAAAACCTTCACAGCAGCGAAGACCCAGCACAGCCCAAAATAAATCAATAAAAAATTATTTGAAAAGTTATCTAGAAGAAAGCCAGCAAACTCTGCTCTCCTCTCACCATCTTTCTGTCTGCGCTGTACATTTAGCGCGTTTGGTGCCGTGGCTGAACCTGAAGAGCATGTCTTTTACCAAGCAGAGTGGGACAGCTTCTTTGGGGAAAGCTGGGCACACCCCAAAATGCCAGAGCACTAATGTATGCAGGGAGTCAGGTCATAGTGCAAATCAATAATCTTTCCCAAGCTTCTTCCATGTGCAAAGTGCTGTTTGAGTTCCCATGAGATGGGTGAGAGTCAGAACACTGCCTGCTCCCCGGGAGTTCACAGCACAGAGTAATGGGCTTTGGAGTCAGACAGACTGGGATCTCATCCCTACTTGGTCATTTAGTAGCCATGTGACTGGAGGGTCTCCTGGCTTTAACTTCCTCTTCTGTAAGAGTTGGGATAACATCACCCCTCCCCTCTGTGGTGGGAGACATAAGTGATGCCGCCCAAGTGAGAACAGTTCAGTGTCTGATACATAGTAGACACTCTGAACATTAGATGCCTCCCCTGGAGTAGGTGGGAGGTTGACAAGCACATCAATAATAACAGGCAGGACATGATAGGCAGGGAGGGGGCAAACAAGAAGGGGATTGAGAGGGTTTAAAAGAAGGGCAGTGCAGGGTTGTGAACAGAGCTCCTGGAGTGCAGAAGAGCTGCTCAAAAGCACAGCGGCTGAGGGGCATTACAGAGCAACTCCTGCAAGCACTAGGGCATGCTTTCCTTCTTTTGAAGGAAGATATTTAGGAATTCATGGGAAGTACATGTGTTCCACTTCAGTTGGGTCTATCTTTTGCACAGCTGACTGCTGAGATCTAGCGGAAAAAGAAAGAAAACCAAGTTTTTGATACAATAAAATTCTGGGTCAACTGATTATCTTTTTGTTTCTTATAGTGGATCTCCCCTCTTCCAACTCTGCCTCTCCCCTAACTCTCGGCAGCGACCTCTTTTCCACCTTCAAAGAGAAGAGAAGCTATCAGATCCATCAAACTTCAGCCACCAAAACAGGAACTTACCTGTATTGACAATCACTCTTCTGTTCAATTAAAGTGGAGGAAGCGTCCCTCCCCTGGTTATGCACTTGTAACTCTGCTTTGTTTCTTAGAGACCAGGTTCTGAGAAGTCTGATGCCTGCCTCTAATGTAAATGGCTCCTTCCATCAGCACTGAAGTGTACTCAGGTTTCTTTCATCTTTGAAAACAGTTATTAAATAGTTCCTACCACATGTCCGCGGACTTCCCTGGTGGCTCAGTGGTAAAGTATCCACCTGCCAATGCAGGAGATGTGAGTTTGATGCCTGGGTCGGGAAGATGCCTTGGAGAAGGAAATGGCAATCCACTCCAATATTCTTGCCTGGGAAATCCCATGGACAGAGGAGCTTGGCAGGCTATAGTCCGCTGGGTTGTAAAAGAGTTGGATACAACTTAGCAACTCAAACACCACCACATGTCTACTTCCTATTTAGACTAGCCTATCTATGCAAACTGCCAATTCACAGTCAAATTTATTGAAAGAATTTATTTCATTTACTGCCCCAACTTCTTGCTTTCTATTCACTCTTTGAGCCACTGTAGTGTAAATGCTTCTGCCTTCATCACTCCACTTACGCTTCCTGCTGCTGCTGCTAAGTCGCTTCAGTCGTGTCCGACTCTGTGTGACCCCACAGATGGCAGCCTACCAGGCTCCCCCGTCCCTGGGATTCTCCAGGCAAGAACACTGGAGTGGGCTGCCATTTCCTTCTCCAATGCATGAAACTGAAAAGTTGAAAGAAGTTGCTCAGTCGTGTCTGACTCTTAGCGACCTCGTGGACTGCAGCCCACCAGGCTCCTCCGTCCACGGGATTTTCCAGGCAAGAGCACTGGAGTGGCTGCCACTGCCTCCTCCGCTTATGCCTCCTACAGCCTCCAGATTGCTCAAATTCTGTGAGTACTTTTCAGTCCTTGACTCAAGCAGTCCTGGCACTATGGATGTTTCTTGAGGTATTTTCTTCTCTTAATTTCTATAATTATACTCTTCTGGTTTCCCTCCTACCTCTCTGGTTGCTTCTTTTCATTCTCATCTTCCTTTATCCCTCCTTTTCCTGTGATTTTCCAGGGTTTTGTCCTGGCCTTCTTCCAATTTGATGTGCTTTCCTTGAGCAATCTTACACGCCTCCTGTGTAAATGACACAACAATAGCTCCAGCCTGGATCTAAGGATTGGATCCCAAAACCCAAGGGCATATTTCTCAAGCTTCTCAATCTCATTCTGTCCTAAATTTAACCATCACGTTGCCTCTTTCTCTGTTTCCATTTCCGAAGTATCTTTATCACCTGTGTTCTCTGTCTCAGTGAGTGGTACCGCTATGCAGTCAGTTACTCAAGCCAGAAACCCAACAGTCATTCCCAATTTCACCCTCTACCAATCAGTCCTCAGTTCAGTTCAGTTCAGTTCAGTCGCTTGGTCGTGTCCGACTCTTTGCGACCCCATGAGTCGCAGCACGCCAGGCCTCTGTCCATCAGCAACTCCCGGAGTTCCCTCAGACTCACGTCCATCAAGTCGATGATACCATCCAGCCATCTCATCCTCTGTCGTCTCCTTTTCCTCCTGCCCCCAATCCCTCCCAGCATCAGGGTCTTTTCCAATGAGTCAACTCTTTGCATGAGGTGGCCAAAGTATTGGAGTTTCAGCTTTAGCATCATTCCTTCCAACGAACATCCAGGACTGATCTCCTCTAGAATGGACTGGTTGGATCTCCTTGCAGTCCAAGGGACTCTCAAGTCTTCTCCAACACCATAGTTCAGAAGCATCAATTCTTCGGCGCTCAGCTTTCTTCACAGTCCAACTCTCACATCCATACATGACCACCGGAAAAACCATAGCCTTGACTAGACAGACCTTTGTTGGCCAAGTAATGTCTCTGCTTTTGAATATGCTATCTAGGATGGTCATAACTTTCCTTCCAAGGAGTAAGCATCTTTTAATTTCATGGCTGCAGTCACCATCTGGAGTGATTTTGGAGCCCCAAAAAACAAAGTCTGATGTTGTTTCTACTGTTTCCCCATCTATTTCCCATCAGTCCTCAGGTTCTGACAGTTCTCTTTCCAAAATATCACTGGACTCCATCCACTTCTCTCTATTTGCATTGGCAACGGCTTAGGGTCATGTCACTGTCCCCTCTCCTTAAGACTACAGAAGCAATATCCAAATTGGTTTCTGTATCTCCATTCTTATTCTCCAATCTACTCTTTATTCTGTAGCCAGAATCTTTCTAAAAGGCACATTGATAATATCACTGCTTTGCCTAAAACCTTTGAGTTCCTACTGCCTATTGTCAACTTCTTAAAAAGATGGATAAGACCTTGCATGAACTAGTCCCACTCATTGTCACGTATCCCCTAAACCTAGTGAGCTCTTAGTAAAACAGAGTTTGTCTCTGCTTCTCCCCTGGGCCTCAGGCTCTCACTGCGGAGCCTTTCCTGTGCCTGTTTAGCCTCCACTTCCCCCCTCCCTTCCAGGGGGCTCACTCCTAAGCAGCCCTCAGATCCCGGCTCCTAACTCTCTCTGGCCTCTCCAGACACCCCTTGCTGCCACTCTCTGACTGAGTGGGGGCCCCAGCTCTGTGGTCCACAGCGCTGCGCTTCTCCAGGAAAGAATTCATCATGCTGCGTTGTATCTGCCGGCCTTTGTCTCAGTGCCAGTCACTAGGTGGAAAGTTCTGTGGGAGCAGAGACCTTGATGGTTTTGTTTGCTCTTGTTTTCCCACTCTCAGCATGGTCCCTGGCACAGAACAGGACCCAAAAAACCTTGTTGAATTAGGTTATGAAGGGACTTCCCTGGTGGTTAAGATTCCTCGCTCCCAAAGCAGAGGGCACAGACTTGATCCCTGATCAGGGAACTGAGATCCTACGTGCCTCGCAGCCAACAACAACGACGAAAAATGAGATTATGATGAGATGGAGGGGGAGAAGTGGGAATACACACTCTCAACTGAGCAAATTTAGTTACAGCCAGCTCCAAGATACTCCCTGGTGACTGAAGATACTCCCTGGTGACTGTGGCAGGAAGAGAGCACCTGCCTTTAGAGAGAGTTTCCCAAATGGCTCCCTAAATACCATGAAGACGCCATAGGAAGTGAGACTACTGAGCTGATGCTAAAAGGAACAGGGTATTAGCATTTAAAAATCAGTCTTAAATAAATGAATGTGTCTGCCTCCTTCCCTCACTGTCCCCGCTGCATCTTCTCGTTGCCCCCTTCCCCGGGCGGGAGGCCAGCTTCCCCCTACAGCCCGCACTGCTGTATGGGAAATTACCCAGAATTCCTCAGCCTATGCCTGTCAGGACATTTTATTTTTATAATTATCAGTTTTTGGCCACACCATAATGCTTGTAGGATCTTAGTTCACCAACCAGGAATTGAACCGAGGACACAGCAGTGAAAGTTGCAGTACTAACCACTGGACTACCAGGGAACGCCTATGTTAGAACATTTTTAAGCTCGTCTTGATACAGTTATGTTGCTATTTCCCAGCACTGAAGTTAGGGCAGTTTCTGCCTTAAGTTTCCCTACAGTGTTGCCTCCCACTAGCATGTTGCTGCACTGGCCATGTCGACCAGGGTCCTGTTGCGTGGAGGGAACGCATGCTCTGTCTTAGAAGGTCTCGCTTTAGCTTTTCTGCTGTCTCACTGGAGACGGTGGGCACCGTGTTGTCTGACAGTCATTTGAGCAGTCAGCTTGCTTACACAGGTGTGAGGTGTGGTCTTCTGCCTGCCAGATGCTGCCACCTTCATCACCTGAGGGGCTCAGCACGGGCATTCTCTCCCCAGGGACCATTCAAGACTTCTGGGTCTGACTCACGCTTGGCAGCATCCTGCTTTAGCTGTAATGCCAGGAGTAGAGACTGAGCCTGGGGAAGGTGCTGTCTGCCAGCTCGAACAGGGTGCAAAGAGGAGGCAGATGAGGCCCAGCAGGAGGCTGCAAAGACTGGGCTCCCAGGCAGTGCGCTCTTGCTCGAGGGGAGCGCTGACCCTGCCGACTACAGATGTGGTAGTCTCAGCACAGCGGTGAGAACTGGGATGAGTGGCATCGACTCTCTGCCCTTCAAAACAAAAAAGCAGGCAGAAGTGTAAGGAGGATGGCGCAGTCTCGGAGACCATATGCCTCCTGCTGCGGGAGCCTAGGAGTTGAATCAAAGCACCTATAGGTCTTGGGATCTGACTGGCTTTTCCAGATTTCATCCCTTGGCTGGATACCCAAAAAAGGCTGCAGGGCTGAGATGTTTAAAGCATGAATGGAAAATTTCTAGCCTTCTCTTCTCCTATCACCGCCCCCCCCCCCCCCGACGCCCATGCATTGCTCCAGCCCAGTCTGAACACCACGAGGTATTTTAAAATAATTTCTACTTTGATGAATTGCTGGGGAGTCCACAATTGCTCATAATCAAAGGGAGAAAAATGCAAATGAGATCCGGCCGAGAACTATCACCACCAAACGTTTATTTCACTGCACAGTGCCAAAAAGAATTAAAACAACATTAAACTCACAGCAATCATGTTTAAGCCCTCGTTTCCAAGTGCCAAATTGCACCACTCTGGATCATACAGATGTTCGTTAATTATGCTAATTTTTATTAAACTATTAAAATGGAGAGAGTACTGGCTCAGTCAGGCAGACCCCAGCTCTGAATGAACTCTGCTCTTGTCTAGAGGTGCTAATTTACTGCATTTTTATTAAGTTGCTGATTCTTGGATTTTAGTTTTGGGATGGCAGAGATAACTGAATTCTTGGGATCAACATTTTCAATAAAGTTTGACTTCTTTTTGCCCAGATGTTTGGAAGGACTGACTGGAAAAATGCCTGAGTCGGTCCTGGGAGACCTGAAATCTTCAATGCAGAAATGTCTCTACCTTCAGTCAAGGGTTGGGGGGGTGATGCATACCTACCAGTGACAATTTAGAGAATCAGAATTATATAGGCTCCCCGCTCCGTAACTCTATACACTGTGTGTGGTAGAGCTAAGACATTAATTATACAAAATGGTTAATTGAAGATGCTTTGTATAAGAATATGAAAAGCTATTTAAAAAACAAACCTTTTACATCAGTGCTTGCTTCTTGCCGCAAAATCTTTTAAGAAGCAACTCAATGTGGTTTGTTCTCATTATAAATATTTCTAGGCATGATTAAACATCTGTTTGCCTCAACATCAACCCTGCCCCATCTCCTTGAGCCTCTCAAATGAAGGAGTCTTAAAAACGAACTCAGTTATTTGGACTCGGTTAATCTGGTTGGAGTCGCTCTTGGCCTGGATGAGCAGATTATTGGGGGAACCTGAAATAGGCACAGCCTTTACCATCAGCAACAATCAAAAGTGTTTATGGAAGCTTGCACACCACAATAAAAGGATTTATGCTGCTAATCTCCATCAACAAGGAAAAAAAAAAGCCCTACCAAACCTGCCATAAAAAGAACAGCAACTTCTATAAACAAAAAGCAGTATGGCCACCAACCACGGGCGCACTGCACAGCTTGGCTCTGCCTCCAGTGGTTTCCTATTGCTGTTTACGGCTTCAAGACTATCATGGCCCTCCTCGGTGCTCCTCCTGTCACAGGGCCCTGAGTCCGTGTGGTGCTGCAAATACCCTGTCAGTAGGTGTCAGGGGATGTCAGGGGGAAAACCAGCAGGCGCCTATCATAAGCCTTAAAAGAGATTAAATGCCCCTACTCCATGATCGCTACATTTTAATTTCTCTCCTCCCTGCTGGTTCCTATTTGCGAACGCTCTTTCATGGCTCCCCTGGAGTAGCACAGACATGACCTGGAATGACCATCCTGTCTTGGGATGAGAATTCAATTTCTAGGCTCAGTGAATCCTAGGCTGTTTCAGCAAAAGGAACTCACCATCCTCTAGGGCAGATTCTTAAACTAGAGTCTGTGAACCCCTGGCATGTGGATGGACGTGAAGGGATCTTAGAATTCCTTGAAACTGGTGTGAAATTTATGCATGTGTACATGTGTCTCGTCCCTTGGGTGAGGTCCCAGACCTTTCACCACATTCTCAAAGGGTTATGAACCCTCTACTGTTTTATCAGTCAGCACTTCAGGGGTAAAATACATGATCTTTTTGGCCTGGATCAGCACTTTGACCCAGTGTGGCCATCTTCCCGCTACTTCCCTCTTTTAAAACACAAAAGGAAAGGAAATCAAGAATCTTGCCCGGCTGGGTTTCCAAGGCTTCAGCCTTCCAGTTGCCAAGTCTGTTCCTGCTTCAAAGGCTGACCAAGCTTGCTTATCCTTTCTAAGGCCCCATCTCTTTAATGTGACTTAAAAGTTGTGGTGTCTTCTCATAACTTCCATTCAAATCCACATGATGGCTTTTGGAACAAGCTGCTTGACACCCTCTTTTTCCCTGAGAATGTTCCTAATGGAAACATTCTCTTTTCACATTGAATTGAGCTTCAATAAGCCTCTGTGGAACAAGATTCCCAGAAAATGTCTCATACTTTTGTTCTTTTAACCATCAAAGTTCACTATATCAGTGCTTGTAAACAGAATTCTTCTCCAAGAGAACAATCAATCAGCCCCTAACAGGAAAGATCAATAAATGCTTGATACATGTCTAAGAAAGACCAATCAATCACAGAGTTATTGGCTTATGATTGCTTATTTCTCTTATTAGTGCTTGCGCATCATACATTATCATTAGTAAAGATGGGGAATTTGAATTCCAAAGCAGAGTAGATAGTAATATTCCAAGGTCAGCCAAAAATATAATATTTTTACTCTGGGTTCAATCTCTCTACTGAAATTTAGCTTTGGAAATTTAATGCTTTCTGAGGCTATCAAAAATTATTAAATAAATTGAGGTCTCTAACTCAGCATCCTTCCAATTGCTGAGAAAAACAATTGTTCACCACAGACAAACAGGTGCCTGTATTTCAGGACAAACGGTTTTATGAAGAGGTTTTGTCGAAGGAGAAAGGAAGTGGTCAGTTGGGTTGACAGTGGATTAGTGCTGTTGGAACCTGTGAAAGGATCTGAGCCCAGTGCTTGGCTGAAACCTTGGGTAGCCTGGCGGCCTCTCCAGGCTGTTAGTTTCACACCGTGTTTAAAGTTCTTGGCAATTGTTTTCTCTTTTTTCTATTATTCAAAGTTTTGGTCTATAAATCATAATAAAAATGAATCATTAAATTTGCCTCAACTGAACTAGTTTTATTTATTGCCATATTTCAGGGAACCTGCTAACCTGGACATTTTTGAGCCTGGATCCTGGGCTGGGGATGGGGGCTTTGAGTATAAGAAAGGGGACATGGAAAGGTGGGTGGCCAGCAACTGCAGCTGGGAAGGGGGCAACTCCACAAAGCTCACTATGGCTAGAAGCTGAGAGTTCTGAGACGTGGAACGTGTCAGCTGCATGGAGGGTCTGAGAGCCCTGAGTCCAGGGGACTATTCAGCTTCAAGTCTGAACTGATGTCCCGAACTGAGTGTGAGTGGATACCACAAAGTCAAAGCCAGGCAAGGGTGCGGGACCTGTGCACAGAGCAGAGACAGTGGACGGTCTTGGTCACAGGAGTGTGTACAAAACACAGGGTGTGCACGACCGGAAAACCGCCAGTGCAGAGGGCAGGGGGTGCAGGGCCGTGTGGAGAGGCACGAGAGAGAAACACACAACTGGAACTCTGCCGAAAGGAGAGAGGAAGCATAAAGGGAGGGTAAACACTTTGCAGACAGGAGGAAGCAAGGTGCCCAGTGCAGAATTCAGGAACAATAGAGACAGCACCATTGCGAGCTGATAGGATTGTGATGCCATGTGAGACCGGCCTATTAATATGTATTCCATAAACTGCAGCTCGCAGCCCCGCACAGCTCTGTTTTGCTCTGACCGCAGTACCAGCCTCAGGCACCACAACACAATTTGGAAACAATGTGACGGAAATGTTTAATCTGCTCGGCCCATCTGTGCTGCGTATTTCTCCAGATCTCCCTGAGAGAGGCGCCTTGAATCTCCACATTGCCTTTAATATTCTCCTAAATCACCTCCCCACTGCACTTCAAGGGCCATTGCTACAATATCACAGGTTCATCTAAAGTGCAATGGGGGTGGAGTGGGGGGAGGCGCAGGCCAGGATATTTTTTATTTTAAAATAATTTTCAGAGATCGTCTTTTTTGCTTCCTTTAAAAAAAAGAAGAAAAGTTATTCTACTGTTGCCGTAAGGTTATTGAGGTTGTTTGGTGCAAAACAGGGTAGGATAGAGTGGAATCATTCTCCAAAGAATTATTTTTATTAATCTCGATTCTCTCAGTTGGACATGTGAAGGGGTGAGCAGTTGCTCGTTTTCTCTTCTCTGGTTTTCTCTTATCACTGCACCTTGCTAGGGTGATGTGTTCATTTGGGGCTGATGCTTCTCTGCTTTTCTCACTGCATCAGGTATTGCTTTGACCCTGCCCTGCTCCAAATAAAGTCATCTTGTTCAGGACAGGTATACATCTAGTCCCCGGTCACCATGCCCTCACCAGAAAGGGACACTGTCTATATTATTAGTTTTAGCTTAAAATCTTAGATTTTCTCTCTATAAGTACAGATGTTGAGCATCAAATATCCGCTGCCTCTTCTCCACTTAATTTTGTCAGATTTCCTGATTTGGGTCTAGAATGTAAGAAGCTGGGGTAGGTTTTGGAGAAAGAGAGGATGACAAGTCACTATGTTCCAGACCTTAGACAAATGAAGAGTTGCACATCACCAGGAAAATTAGGATTCCTTTTGCTATGTGAACTAAAGAAATGAATAATTTAATCCACAAGATTGTTCCGGCGAGGGAAAGGCAACGTCCCAGTTGCGGAGCCTACAGCCTGTCGGTGTGTTACATCATCTGCACACATAGGCGTTTCCATGACAACCGCTTATAGCTTCATTTCCTGGATCCCTCTAGGGGGTGTCACAGCCAGATCCACCTGCTTTTCACCCTACCCTCGGTGGGGTCATGGTAAGGTCGCCAGAATAAATGAACGCGGGTACTAATGATCTGTTTACTGCTGTTTATGCTCTGTGTGTGTCAGGGGCACGCACATTTAGAGAGCTCATTATGGTTGCAATTAGAATGCACCATCGCTAGATATTTAACTCCTTTTTCTTTTAAATTAGCATTTTAATAACATTCTTTGAGCAGAGAAACAAAATGACCATTTTTCACGGACAAACTTCTAGCTGTAGGTGCAACTTTAATGGCAAAGTTGTGAAGGGGAAAGAAGGGAGAAAAAAAGGCCATTTTTACTACTTTCACCCTCCTCCTTACCAAAAGGATATTTTTATTTGCTTGCTAACACACTCAATTTCCTAAATTTGTTTTGAATCCAATTATTTTGGGTGGTTTAAAGTACCGCACTCTTGTTGGACGGAAATTAGCAGCTATTGAAATTAACTTTCTATGTGACCTGTGAAAGGGGCTAAAATAATTACAAGTGTGTATAAGAAAGCCTTCTCTAAAAGACCCTTGCTGCAGGATCAGGCTTTGATCTGATGCTACCATTATCAAATATCTTTATACAGTAATTGCAGGTGCTATTTTCTTTAAAAAGGTGATTGCAGTTATTGTTTTCATTTCATAATTCTTAGGATTATCTTATAGAGGATAAATGATGACAAAAACTTGTCATTATAAACAGGATAAATCAGAAGCTGAAAGAATGAAAACAATAACATGGCATCATTTGCCATTTAAAAAAGGTGAGATTTTAGATCATCCAAAAATAAGACAAAATAGGAAAAATACAATGTAGAGACCCACTGGATCAGAATGTTCCGATAGGCATTGATTCCTTTTTAGAAATCAGTGAACACCTTTGCTAGGTGTTTATAGATGCTCTGTTTGTAGAAAGTACAGTGAAAAATAACAATTTGAATGTTTCGATTATCTTTCCCAGTCGGTTCCATTTTCATTATTTATTTCCTATAAATCGGGACCTTGCTGAACATAATTCTGCAGACAAGGAGGTGGATGGGACAGCCAATGTGAACGAAGAGATAGATGGTGGGTGCGTGTAAGATAGATGCTATGCGTTTATGAAAAGGAGCAGTATGTCTGCATGTGAACATTCACAAAGTAGAGCAAGCAAGCGTGTGAACTATAACGGGTATTTATAGGGGGAAAAAAGGCGCAAGGAAGACTGTATGGGAACAACCACACTGAACTGAAGAGGGTTTTCTCCTACCCTCCACGTCCAAGTTCCGCTAAGATGTCCCGAGCTCACTGTAGCTCCTATGAAACCTCACAAGCCTTTCCATGACAACAGATGGGGGATTTCACAGCCAGAAGAAGCAGGAGGTCAATAGTTGAAAAGCAAGAGTTACAAAGAGAGATCTTTATCGACATCAAAACAATCCCACTAAAAAACACTCCTGAAAGATAGAAGGAGGAAAAATTTAAAGACGTAGCAGGGAAGAAAAGAACCCTTTATAAAAATGCAGGTTTAAAATATTTATGCTTTTGTATTAGCCTGGTTTCACCTTAGACTCTGCCATTTCATAAATAAAATACGGATAGCATAGACTATAATTTGGTGATAGCTACCCCAGGACATATCTAGATGCACTTCTGTTATTTTAATTAAATACTGCATTATGGTTTGTGACAACTACATAGCTACAGCGTAAATGAATTCGGAATTAAAGTGTTACTTAGGCATCCAGTAATTTTTGTTTCATTCTTCAGTTTTACAAAGCAAATAGCTATAAAAGCAAGATGTTTGTTCATTTACAGATGGAGCAGGATTGTTGTTAGTGTTTTTTTTTCCCTTAATCCTCATGCACAAAAAGAAGACACAGCTCAGAGTCTGGCTCCCAACACTATGAGCCACATCACAAAGGAAAACACATCCTCTTGACTAGAATGTAAAATACTGAATATTAATCGCTGGTATTTCGCTTATCTTTCTAGCCGGGTTCTGTCTTTTAACAATTACTCTGATGGGCTGCAATCTTGCACTGCCAGGAGATTTTTCACCTTTGTTTAAGAGTTAGAAATGCATTTTATTTTGTTAAAAAAATTTTTTAAAGTTCATAATCCTCCTTGGAAGTTTTTAGTATCTGGAACCCTTGCCAAATACAGAATATTAGTGGCAAGCAGCAGCAGCAGTGGCAAGAAGAAAATTGCCAAAGCTCTTTGCTGAAAAGATGAAGCTCATTTCTGCATCTAAAAGAAAAAATATTTTTCATTCTAGCGGTATTAATATATCCTTAATGAAACTGGAGAGGGCATTACAATTTGATATAATCAACTGGTCAGTTTAAATGTCACTTCACTAGCAAATAATGAGAAAGGTTCAGAATATTTGTCTAACAGGCACAGATTTTCACTCAAAATTTATATAGAAGAGTAAAAGGAGTTTTGTTCAAATGTGAGGATTTAATTGTATCTTGATTGTGTCATATGCCAAGATTAAAGTTTTTAAATAGTAAGGTTTCTGAAATCATTGTATTTCTAGTTTTAGAATCAATATAATCTTTTTTATTAGCCTTAAATACCACACGTCTGGCAACATCTGCTAATTCCAGCTTTTCTGTGTTCTAACCGGTTACCTCAAGCCCCCCATAACTAATCGTATAATGCATAGAAGTTACTGCCCTGTGTATTTGCAAGAGGTTATAATTTGCTTCAATATTTTGCCACTTTGGTTGGAGAACTGGATCCATACACTACCAAGAAACACTGGTGGGCAGAGGTTTGGGGAGGCTGAATTCCTTTCGAGAACATAATTACACAGAAACAAAGCTTTCGTGACTCCTTTTAAATAGAGCATCTCACTGAAATGTCATCCAACCTCTCTGGCAGATTAGTGAGGAGTTGATCACTAAATCTCTGTCTGATAAACGTGCAGCTGACTCTGGAGGAGCTGCTTGTTATACTACTGGCAGTTGGAAATGGAGGGAATGTCACAGTTAAAGACACAAATTTTCCCCATAATATATTCGAGTGGAAACCTCTGAATCCAATACTACATGGGCATATCTAATAAATTCACAATATTTCAGTCTCAACAGCCTTCACCGGTTAGTTTTAAAGATTTATGTGGTAAAAAATTACTCAGTGATGAATATGGTTTATTCTGTGCAGTATTGGAGGTATAAGGAATTAAACTACCGTCTTTAACAGTGAATTTATTATTACCTCTGTCAAAAGACGAAGCCTTTAACAGCATTTGTTATAAATTCACTGCAAAATAAATGGCTGGAATTTCTTTTTACACTGGAGTTTGTAAAGTATCAGGTGATTCTGAGCATTAACTTAACCCTGTATGGCTTATATGGCTCTAGGTAAACATTTCTGTCTGGGTCTCATGGCTAATTATCAGATCTGGGACTTTCCACCTGACTGAAAGGGGTGTGTGTGTGTCTGTGTGTATAGAAAGTGAAGGGTCTTGTCCAGGACAAAAGTTCAGGACTAAGGAGATTAAAGTGGAAAATGCCAAGTTTACTTTTTTTTTTTAAAAAAAGGGTTTATAATAAATGGCCGGGGTATAGAGAATAAGGTTGATAAGTAGTCGGGCCTCTTGCTTGTAAGTTTATATGCATGCATATGCACGCGCGCACACACACACACACACTCACAAACACCCTCTCCCTTTTGTCCTCTCTTGGAATGGGTGTCCCCTCATTTATAAAAATTACCTGGAAGGAATGAGGCTGCCAGGGTTTGTTCTAGACGATTGGTTCCTGTCTGGGGGAAAGGAATGGCCTCTACTGAATTTGACCGGTGTGTGACCGTTGCCTTCCAGCTGACCCCAAAATCCCATTCCCATCCTCCTAACTCTATAGCCTCCCACAGGGGTTATTGATGAGAGAAAACACCACCATCATCATCATCTTCGTCATCACAGCACAGTGTCGACCTGCTTGTTAACATGAAATGGGGTGATGGGGACAGCTTCTGCTTCTCTTTTCATATCATCATAAATAAGAAAAGATATTTTCCAATGGTACCCCTCCTCACTGCCCCCTTTGTTTAGGTCAGAGGTGAATGATAGCTCTTTGGCAGGCATTGATCAGTTTCATCGCTATGTCTGGGCAGTCTGTGCCCCAGGTCTGTATTTTCCTATTCTCCCCACTTCCTATCCCTGAATTACCTCCCAAATTACCCTGCCCATCCCCTGCTCAGCCAAGCAGAAGGTAATAGTGCCTGAGGAAGTCCTAAATGGACACTAGATGTCACCAAACACCTCCTTTCCCTCAGAGCCCTGAAATTTAAAAAAAAATCCTTCATTTAAAGCAATTGAAGGAATTAACTTATCTGTTTTTATGAGCGTTGTTGTCACATTCAACTAAGCACACTTAAAAGAGGAAGTACTGCTGCATTCAGATAATTTTTACAACATACAAATCTCTTCTGGAGGAGATGGGGTCAAGGGAGGGGAAAGGTCTACATTCTTTAAGCAGTCCTTTGAGGGAGTAGGTGAAGAACATTGGGCTTTAAAAATCCCATTACAACAGACATGGTGTCACGTTCACACAGTCCAGGTGGGGCAGGCCTGTTGCATTCAGATAACTAGGTGCTGGGTTGGGAGCCACGATCCACCCTGAATTTAAGTAGCTAGGACCCAGTGCTGGGAGCTAAATGTAACCCAGGGTGATGAAATTGGTCTATCCTCATCCACATAAGACCTATGGCCATCTGAGAACATTGTATGTTCAATATTAAACATGATCTTGCTTGTAAGGCTCCCTGTTCCCATATCAACTGTACCAGCAGAGAAGACAGCCACCGCATGGTGTGTGGGTGCTGAGAATATCTCTAACCCTGGCTCGGCCCCGTGTAAGTATCACCTCTCTTGGCACCCAGTTTGTTGCTCCAAGGCTGCCTTCCATGGGAATAAGCAGCAGGACAAACTCTGGAAGAGCCCAGGGCCAGCTCATGAGGTACACCAACATAAGCCCAAGAGATGCAGCTTATCAACTCTGTTTACCTTAAGTGGAAGACCTCTTTCAGGAACCTCTTCCTCGTCAACTGAGAAAGAGTTCCTCTTCCTCTCTCTCATTTGCCCTTATCTGCTGGACAGGTCATGTTACTACTATAAATCACTTCTGGAACAGGAGGCTTAAATTTTAAATGGGTGTTTATTTAAGTTATCTCGAATAGTAGAACAAACACCTTTATTATTTAGAAGAAGGTTCTCTAGTGAGAGCCTTTAAGCCAAGAAGATAGAGTCACTTCTCTGTAAGTTGCAAACTGTGGCTTGACTCAACCAGAGACTTCTTACTGCCCTTTCTCCCACTTACGATAAATGCCCACAGCAGTGCTGGTCCCCAGAAGGGCCTTAAGATCATCAGATAAAAGGAATCAAGCCAGGGCGTTGTGTTACTGCACAGAGGGTGATTCAGCACCTGCCCTGTCATGCCTGGTGCCCAAGCTGAATGGATTTTTGGAGTACACCTGTTGTTGAACCCCTGCCAAGTACTGATGGCCACTAACCCCCAAATCACTTTTCCCCGCTGTTGATGTTTGGAATGTCAGACAGGACTGAGCAGCAGCCGGTGTGTATTTCAAACACAGCAGATGGATTTTTATATTAGCTCCTATTTCATGTTCAGGCAGAGCGACCGCCACACTAAAACCACAGCTTCAGTGCTGCCGCGTTTGCGTCTGCGAGATTAATTCTGTGAAATTAATTGGGACAAGATTGAAAAGGAAATTAAAATGCAGCTGAGTGAACAGGCCTTTCAAACACCTTTTTCCTGCTCTATTCAAACTTGAATTCTGCGGTGGTCGCAGGCATCGTGGGAAGTAATTTACGGGAGGCAGGCTCTCAGGAGCCATCGGTTACGTATGAGGAGGCCTGCACAAGCGCCACAATCTGGAGCCACTGAAGAGCACTGAACACCCCGCTGTGGCCTGAGCTGCGTCCCTGCACGGGCGGAAGTGGAGTTCAGTACCCGCACCAAAAGAGCTGTACAGAAATATCTCGGTCCAAAAGGGATGGATGCACAGCTCTCTGTTATTAAAGTCACCTTTTAATATATTTGCAACCCAACTGGAACTCAGTGCATTATGTGGGCAATGCAACTTTGGGTCTTAGGAATGTATAGATGTGTTAGGGGAGGCAAGAGGGATCCTGCTGACTGTGTCTTTGGTTACTGTTTCAGAGGTGGGATACACGGCTCTGGCCCCTCCTCAAAGAAGTTTGAGCTGTTGACCTATTTTGCCAGTGACGAATTCTCTCAGATCAGGAAAGGCACAGTGCATTTCCATGTAAAGTTTCTTCACTGGGTGACCTTCTGTTCCCAAGTGAGGACATTTTGAGCTTTCAAACATCTCTGTGAAGTGTTCTTGGCAGGACAGGGTATCTTTTTTTCTCTCTCAATTCACTAATTTATTGAACTCCTAATATGGACCCAACATTGACCTAAAAAATTTTACTTTGTTGTTAATGGAAAAGAGGGGAATATAATCATAGTTATCATCCTAGATGCTAGGCACTTCTTTACACAATTCTTTAATGTAAGTAGCACAACATCCTTTAAATAGAAATTATCCCAGTTTTTACAGATGAGGAAACTAAGGATTAGCAAGATGAAGTGACTTTGTTCAGGGTCACATAAATAAATCACCTGTTGACAACCTGCCTCTCTAAGGACAGGCGATGGGCATTTGGATACCCAACCAATAAACTTCTCTGAAAAAAAGTTTTTAAAGGGTAAGTAGCTCTCTTTTTGGGATCATTCCTGCCCAAAAACCCTAGACCCTAACAGACTCTCTTGGCTGGAGGATTCTAGGATTCAGGGTTGGGTCATACTTGGGCAACTATTAAAAAATGGCAAGTGTGGTATATATATGTATACATACACACACACAAAAACACACACTGGGATACTAATCAGCCATAAAAAAGAATGAAATCATGCCATTTGCAGCAACATGGATGGACCTAGAGATTCTCAGAGAAGTAAATCAGATAAAGACAAATATGATATGAGTTTTCAGGTTAAAAAATAATATGTATGAATGTATATGTATAATATACATTATGTACAATATGTATAAATGAAAAAATGATATGTATGAAAATGATATGTATGAAACAGAAATAGACTCTAGACACAGAAAGAAAACTTATGGTTACCAAAGGGGAAAGGGAGAGGGAAGGATAAATAAGAAGTTTGGGATTAGCAGATACATACTACTATATATAAAACAGATAAACAATAAAGTCCTACTGTATAGCACAGAGAACTAAGTTCAGTGTCTTATAGTAAGTTATACTGGAAAAGAATCTGAAAAAGAATGTATATGTGTAAAACCGAATCACTTTGCTGTACACTAGAAACTAACACAACATTATAAATCAACTACACTTCAAAAACAAACAAACAAACCAAAAAAAATAAAAAGAGAGAGAGAGAGAGAGAAAGAAGCAGAAGGAAGCAGCAGGAGCCCAAGAATAGTTATTACTCCCCAATTCCCACCGCACTTCCTGTTCTTTACCTGCCACCCCCTGCCTCTCAGAATATTTCTCTCATCATACAAACAGAGAGGGAAAAGCCAGATGCATTTATGAGGGTCCAAAACAAAAGAACATATGAGTTTTTTGGTTTAATCTGAAAAAATAATTAAAGCTAAGACACATCTTTGTGTGGAATTTCTTCAGCAGATTTGCAATGTCAGC
The DNA here is from genome assembly GCF_023091745.1 of Budorcas taxicolor. Taxonomy (NCBI): domain Eukaryota; kingdom Metazoa; phylum Chordata; class Mammalia; order Artiodactyla; family Bovidae; genus Budorcas; species Budorcas taxicolor. The sequence goes on along the minus strand of NC_068928.1, from coordinate 38,041,068 downwards.
CTCACCATGTTTGTTTAGACCGGGAATGTCTGAGGTGGAAGGAACCTCAGAGCTCTAACACAACTCCCTCATTTTACAGGCAAGGAAACCGCTCCAGGTAAGCTGAGCTGCATCTTGTCTTGTCTCAGGGAAAGAGACTTCTCCAGGTTCCTAAAAAGCAAGCTTTTCTTACTTGACAAAGGTTCTACTGGTCAGGGAGAAAAGTAAAATGCAGATTTCCAGATATCATTTTTCTGGACTAACCTCAACTTGAGTCAGTTCTGTTCCTACAGGTGTGAGAGGCAGGCTGCAGAGTATAACTGACTCCAATAAAGGAAGGCAACTAGGGCTGCATGCACGCATGCTAAGTCGCTTCAGTCACGTCCAACTCTTTCAGACCCTCTGGACTGTAGCCCGACAGCTCCTCTGTCCATGGGATTCTCCAGGCAAGAATACTGGAGTGAGTCGCCATGCCCTCCTCTAGGAGATCTTCCCAACCCAAGGATCGCATCAGCGTCTCTTACATCACCTGCATTGGTAGGCAGGATCTTTACCACAAGTGCAACTGGGGCTAAAGTGAAATAAATTTAGGATCCATATGAGAGAAAATTCCTGAGATTAGGAGTAACTGAACATCTGGATAGATAGACAGCTGATAATGGTAGTGGAATCTCCTTTTCTATCTGCCTGAATTGGTTCATTTGTGCTTCTTAGAGGCAAGGGAATGGATTGGGTGGCCTTTTAAGGTTGCTTCCTGTCCAAGGACTCTTATTGAGTTAAATAATATAATAAAGGTAAATCCAATCTGAAATGCTCCCCAAGCCAACGTTAACTGGAATGAAATTTTATGAGGGAATCTTCAGTTATGCTTCTAGCTTCTCATTTCTTTCCCTGACATGCAGAGGTTAGCAATGTGAAGAAGGGAGGCAACCGATGTAGCTTTTAGGGTAAGAAATGTGCTACTATCAAGGTAAGAGATGACAACAGACTCAGGACCTTCCAAAAGACAGAGAAAGAAGCTTGATAGAATCGATGCAGCAACGTACGGTCCCTGAATTAAACTCTGATATATTAGCTTTTAGTAATGGAGGAGGGGAAGAGGGATTGGTTAAAAAAAATCCAGATTTGGGAAGGTCTCCATGTTCTTTGGTATCTCAAAATTACAACAGCCCTGGCAACCACAGACAGCTCTGTACTACTGGGCAAGTCACCGCACAGCTCCTTCTAAATGGAGGAAAGGGACCCCCAGTGAGAAGCCATTAACAAAGGCCAAAGACATGCAAAACAAACAAAATAATCATGACCGAGAGAGGAGGCCAGCAGACAGTCTGGCTCTGTTCTCCCCCCTCCTGCTGCAGGCACCTCAGACAATGTAAACAGTTAATTTGTTCACCTGCAGGCTCTGGGCAAACAGAGGTCTGGTCACACCTGAGTGGATAACTCGATTACCCCTGTAATGCCAGCGTGGTAATGTACACAAATTCTATTACACGGCAAACCTTGCTTTCGGGCATTTGAAATACCAATCAGGCCAATGTCCACTCCCTTCCTTGCTTTCAATTTATTCTTGGTGTGTTGGAGCTGCACCAGAATGGCACTAAGGTGGGTGCTGAACTCGGAGTCTGGAAGAGATCACTAAAAGACTGTGATCTCAGCAGGGATTGCAGGCCTCCTGCTGTCTCAAAGAAGGTTGGATATGAATTTGGTCCCAGTTCAAAGAGGACTTGTTGTAACTGCTGGAAGCTACCTTTGATCAGTCCTGGTCTTTTTTCTAACAAGCTCTGGGATATTTCAGACTGAGACAAACATCTGGTCAAGGGAGTGACATTCACAGAATAAAGATGAATGGCAAATGATGGGTTAATAACACAATGGGTTTTCAATTTTTCTTTATGGAGTTCACCTGAGTATGTGTGCTAAGTTGCTTCAGTTGTGTCTGACTCTCTGCGACCCTATGGACTGTAGCATGCCAGGCTCCTCTGTCCATGGGATTCTCTAGGCAAGAATACTGGAGTGGGTTGCCATGCCCTCCTCCAGATCTTCCCAATCCAGGGATCGAACCAGCCACTGGCACCTCCTTTACCACTAGCACCACCCTTGAAGCCCATGGAGTTCACATACTCAACAATTAAAGAGCAAACTGTGCCTCTTTCAAAAATGTATTTGTTGATATTGTCTCATGGAGGGAGAACTTTTTAAAAGTTTTTTTTTCAGGGACAGAAATTTATTTCCTTAGTCCACCTGTACAGAATATGAGCAGTCTTTCTCTACAAAGATGATGCTACTGATCCCTCAAAGAGTAACCCATGAGTTCTAAATCTTCACACCGGTAATAGATCTGAAATAATCTTTTTTTTTTTTTTTTTGGCCCATTCTTTGGTATTCAACACCACCATTTGTGAGGTAGTTAGCTGTGGCTAGGGGCTACCTTTGTGACTGAGGAAGAGAATAAAGTTAGCCCTTGTGGATTGGATTCACTATCTTGGCCTTACAGCACTTATTCAAATCAACTGACCTAACTAGCTCTGACTCCCTCCTGCATATGTAATTATATTACAGTTTTGTTTATCTATAAATGAAATAAGGCAGCTGACCTAGCTAGAATATTTTCAAAAGTATTTTACTGTAGTAAATTATGTATATGGTAATGATGTTTTAAGCATCACATAGACTCTTTTAAAAAGATCAAATTTTGATTGGCATAGTTTTGGTATTGTGCCTACTTTATTGTATTTTTTTAAATTTGGAAATTAGTTCCTGAATCTGAATTTTCAAATAAACTTTGACAATTTTAAAACAATGGAGATTTACTCTGTGTGTGAGGGGGCCATGTAATATGCACATGAAAAGTATATGACATGGGATAATTCTGACTGGGTGACTACATCATCAGGAGGGAGAAAATCAACTTTTGATCCAAGCCCCACACTCTAACCCTTACCTTGCTCAGAATTCGGATGAGGTCACCTCGTTGGAAAGACAGTTCATCTGACTGGTCACCATGGCAATCCCACAGGCCCTGGTAATAACTGGCATAGTCCACTGATCAAAGAGAGGAGAAATCAAAGTTAAAAGGACCCTGTCTTTTTCTAAGGAGCCCACATTTTTGCTGCAAATGGAAACAAGGTTCTGATATTGCCCCTAGGAAACCTAAGATTCAAGGGATTTGGGATGAGATACAGCCAAACACTCAGCAAGAGCAAATGACTGTGGGAGAAGGAGGTTATTAACTAACATTAAATGTTTACAGATCATCCTTAGTCAGATGCTATTCAATAATATGATAAATATATTCATTTATTAATAAAAGAAAATCAGGCAGGTAATTTTTCACTTGGTTTATAAGTAAGCAGCACAAAGAGATTTTCTGTCAGACTTTCTTCATACAGGCTGTCTACACTATCCAGTGCTGCTTTTTATTATGCACTGAAGGAATGAGGTGTCTCCAACTTCTGCCCATTTATAAGAAAGGCTGAGTCAGCCAGCACAGATCGGCACTGCAGCCTTAAAGGCTGGCCTCCTCTGTTACACGGGAACTTCATCCTGCACTTCCCACCCAGGTACTTACTATATGAGGTAATTACCAATAAATGTGGAAAAGAATAGCCCAGTTCTTAAGTGGAACCAAGGGGGTGTCTCATCCATTACAACTAAATTCTGGGTGGGCTGGCCCTTTTCCAGCATCTCATTTGTAGACCCTGAACATGTCTGCCAAGATTTATCTGTAAGCCCCCTGGGGAAAAGAAACCAAAGTGATCTGCATTAAAAATGAAAGCAACTGAAGAGGACAAACCAAGCTTTAGAAGCAGCCGGAGAGATTTACTGGCCTCCTCAGCAAGACTAGATGGCAGTGATGCTACAGGACAGTCATTGATTCTTAACAATGAAGAATTTGTATTGATCTTCTTCTACCCGGAAAGGTTAAACACTAGAGTACAAAGTGGGAGAGGATCTGGGGATGTGAATGGCAGGCGTGCTAATGCCTCCTGGACCAGGGCTAATGTGGCAGTGCTTGCCATTCCTAGGGACACTGTGTATGAGAAGTGTATGCAGAACACCCACAAAAGGTGACATTCCTGACGACAGGAGTCGGGAGTCCTGGTTCTGATCAAGCCTCAAGTGATTTGGGGGGCACCTTATTTTGCCAGTTTCCACCTTTCCCTTCATTTGTCTTGACCCTCTAGTGAGAGTGATGGTGCTAGTTGCTGAGGATGGGATAGGTGGAGAGAAGTGGGCAGTGCGGGGACAGAAGCTCTGCCTATATTTGCTTTTTTCCTCCTTGTTCCTAACTTATGAGCAATTCAAAGAACAAAGGCACAGAAGAACAAGATCCTTATATGTCTCTGGGAAAGAACTTTAGTAGGAACCTGAAAGTGCACAAAACAGAGGAGAGAGAGCTATTTAGTTAAGATTCAGATATTGCAAACAGAAGTGAAAATGTTAACCATATAGAAACTCAAGGATATTTTGTTTTCACAGAAAGTGTTTATATATTCAGTAGACAACAGAGGGCAGCAAATGAGATGACTGCACTGGAAACATTCTGCCACAGAGTTATGAACATGTTTGGGGAAAAAAAAACCATTGGGAAAAAATGCTAATTACTGAAAAGACAAGGCATATTTTGGCAGGGATATCAGTGTATGAAACAACAGAAAAATATCAGTTCCTGAAAAGTGAAAGTAGTTTTCCCAGAGGATATAATGCATTTTCAGTTGTAATGGAGTTGATTATTCATGCCAAGATTTTGGCTAAGTTTAGGAATGAAAAGTACATTGACATCAATATGTTTCATGGATTTATATATGGTAAAGAAAATAATTTTATAAAAACAGACTTTTAAAAAACATCACTTGAGATTTTCAAATAGGAAGGCTTACAAAGTTATCTTGGCCTTTTCTGGCCTAGCAGATGGGCACTGTGGTGTATGCCCCCCACGTGCCTGGGTGTGGGCCAGCTCCCTGATATGATGGGTACCTTTTGAGTCTCTATGTAGAAAGTGATTTGATATTGGATATATAAGACACCTGTGGAGAACACCAGGAAAAAGAGCTATTCTAAAAGCACAGCACATCGTAGGGAATGCAAAAAGCTAGGAGAAAAACAAAAACCTTCCAAGAAAAACTAAACGTAGAAGACACTTTCAGTTCTTCATAAGCTAAAGGCCCAAAGAAGATAGAACTCAGGAATCCAAGAGATCACTTAGCCTAGTCCAAGAACTGGAATCATCAGAACCATTACAATGCTGCTTTGGAAAAGAAGCAGAATGAAGGATAAAAATGGGAGGAGGTTGGACTGGCAGTCTAAACAGAGGTATCCTGGTGTTAATGAAATCAGGGTGGAGGAATGCCTTAACTGGACAAGACCGGACTCCTGAAGACTCCCAGTTTACAACAGGTGACTGGCATTTATGGGTATATGTGCACACAGCTTCACTACATTCACTCTTTAGCCTTCAGCAAACATGCAAGACACTGGGAATTCTGCAGGGGCCATACACATGGTCCCTACCCTTAGGGCTGCCATCCAGCAGGGGCAGCACCATGAAACAAAGTCACACAACTGTTTATTTATTTATGATTGTGATATATCTGCAAACGAGAATCTGAGGGTGCTGTGTATAACAGGGAATCTAACATAGTCTGAGGGATCAGGGAAGCCTTCCCTGAAGCTTTAAGTTGTAAAACAAAAACCTGATAAAATCTTGAAGAGGGGAAGAGGTAAGACCACGGAGGGCTTTATTCCTGTAGCTTGGTCCCAGGAAGAGCTACAAGGCTGGGAGCCTGCTGGGCCAGGCCAGCTTCTCCCTAGGCTTGCCCAGCACTCCTATGAACAGAGGATGTGTGAGGAGACTAGGACGTCTCTAGACCAGTAAGGAATTGGGAGCCTGAGAGAAGATTGACTCTCTGGGAGGGTCTGAGGCTCCTTTAGGTTTACATTCCTTTGGCAGCAGTCTGAGATCAGAAATGGTGCAGCATTCTGACCATTTAATTAATTCAAAACATCCTCATTCTCATTTTGAGGACATTATTCCATCTAATTATTTTTTTCCAGTCTGTCCATTTGGAATGAAAAACAAAAGAATAAAGCTTAATGCCAGCATTTCTCAATGTCTTTCCAAAAAACGTAACTCTGCACTAAATAAAGCCTGGTAATTCAAAAGCAAAGCACTAATATATTCAGCATAAAACAGACAGAGGACCTAGAGCAATAATGACACCACTAATAACTAAAACAGTTATAACAATTAACAACAATTACAATGATAGAGAAGCTAATGGGTATGATCACAGCATTTAAATTGCTAGCAGAGCTGAGGAGGACTTTTACTAGAGGGAAAAAAAGGGGCAGCATCTTAGTTTTTTTTTAATCCCACGTAAGAGAAGCTATGCCCCCAAGCAGGCAAAATGTCCTAGGAAGATCAGAAGCAGAGCAAGTTAAAAATATATTGTTTTTCTCTCTTTTCTAGGTATTTATTGCAAAGCATTTGTCATTCCACACCAGGTCTTTACAACCAGTGATAGTGTCATTTCTCTAGTAACGGAGGCCAAGTTGGTGCTACTATTGACAGAGTCGATATTCAAAAATGAGTCACCATGGTGTGGAGAGTTCTAAGGTGAAAGGAGCGGACACGGTTCTGCCTGCCCCGCTCATTAGGGACAACAGAGCTTGACCATGCTCTTTCCAGAGTTCACATGTCACTTTGGGTTTCTGTTTGAGGGATATTGGGTAGCTCCAGAATTCAAGCTGTGACCAAGGAAAAGAGGCTAAAGGCAAGCCAGCATGTTGTTTACACTTTCTTGATAAGCAAAAGGACTGTGCCAATGTCGCCCTGGGTATAATTACTTAATAGATTATGGAAAACAGAGACAAAAGGAGAAGACAGATAAAGCCAGTTCTTGCTAAAGCATGAGAAAAAGATAAAGAAGGCCAAAGCAGTGGCCTGTTGGAAGGGACTTGAAATGTTCTCTAGACCAGCCCATAAAGGCCACTGTGTACATACAGTCCATTAAGCAGACTCAGTCTCATAACTTATTAGCTATTTCAGAAAGAAAGACATAGAAAAATTTGCCAAGCTCTACTGACTATGATACCAGAACAGGAAAAACCACTAAACAATACCATTTGCTTTTTTCATAGCTTTTTAGTCTTTGAGTTTTGAAATTATTGGGCTCCTCTGGTGGCTCAGATGGTACAAAATCTGCCTGCAATGCAGGAGACCCAGGTTTGATTCCTGGTTCAGGAAGATGCCCTGGAGAAGGGAATGGCAACCCACTCTAGTATTCTTGCCTGGAGAATTCCATGGACAGAGCTTGGAGAGCTACAGTTCACAGGGTCACAAAGAGTCAGGCACAACTGAGTGACTAAGACTTTAAGTTTTGAAATTATTATGGTTCTTAATGTTATAAGCATGATCTTGAAGCCAGGCACATTCACAGATTCTAATTTTCATCTCATGTGCTCCTTTTATTGGGCCAAAATTATAGCTGGGTGATTATCCACTCATGTTTGGTCTTGGAAAACAGGTTTCAAAAAGTATTAACAAGAGCTGCAAATACCTCTGTGGATTCCCTCTGTTTCTTTTATGTAATAATTTACTCCATTGGCAGCCACTAAAGTGGAAAAAATACCTCAGAAATGGAAAGCTCATCAGCAATCATTTTTCTGCAGAAATGACTGAACATGGTCTCCTCCTTGGCTGCGTTTGGCCATAACTTCAGAGCAAAAATAACCTGTTTCAAGATCTTCTTTGGTCAGAGGTTTGACATTTATAAGGATGATTCATGCCTCCAGCCCTGCTTTTGATCTGACATGGCATAGCCAAGCAAATGGCCAGTTATTTTCATACAAACAGCAGAGAATGAGTTTTACTTTTGGCTACCTGGACATGCCTTCTCATGACAGAGAATGGAGATAAGCTATCATCGCCAAAGATACTTAGTGTTAGACCGTTAGGCTGATGGGTTAGAATTTAGTGAAAATCTGAGGTGTTGAAGAGTCACTCATTAGAATAACCCTGTTACTAACAGTCAAGCTGTAAACTGAGCTCTTTATAGATTGAACAATCAATACTACAAGCCTGTGATAGATTTTCTAGGTAACAGAATAAAATAAAAGAAATTACATCTTACAGGGTCATTAACACCCAATCAGGATAAACTGAATTCTTTTTTCTCTCTCTTCTGATAAGATCTTAGTTGGGCTTTAAAAATGTTAGCAATTCCATCAGGGAAAAAGCACAGCATTCCAGGGAAAGGATCCCTGAAATAGTGAAGAAAAGCAAGTAGATTTTAAAGGTAATCCTGGTAGCCATGGTATCATTTAGGAGAAAATACTTTTCCCCCTCAAAGGGCATGTGACACCTGACTTGCCCAAGTGAACCAAACTTGTGTAGCTTGCCTATTATAGAAGAATTTACACTGTCCTGGAGCTCTTGCCTTTTATATGTCTACCCTTCCCTCAAACCTCTATATTTTATTGTTTTAAAGCTAAGTAATGACACTTGGATGTTACATATTTGTTGCCATTTCTATAGCTCCTTTGTAGGAAAGCCATCATATAAATTCAATAAATAAATAAGTAAATATAATAATAATAAAAATTCTTGCCTCAGATTCTGCAGAGAGAGGGAAAAGTCCTCTTTTGCTTTTTAATCCCTAAGTCACCAATCATTATAACTGGTGGGAAGTATAAACCATAGAAATGTATTTAGAGCTCACTGCCCTTTAACAACACCTATTTTGGAGGCAGAAAGCTTGAGGAACAAAGGTTTTTGTTTTTTTGTTTTTTAAAGAAGTATTTGGATTATAGCTGTTGGAACAGTTAAGAGACAAATCTCTCCTCACTCTTCAGACTGAACCTTAAAAAGAGGAGTAGAGGGAGAAATGAGATGGGGGAGAAGTCTGAAACTGAATTTTAGGCTTTTGCCAGAAGGCTGCTGCTTCCTGAAGGGAGTTTAATATAAAGTTGACCATAAGAAGCTTCTAGTTACTCCATCCAAGCTGTCCACACGAAGCGCTTCTTTCCTGCACCAGTGAGGGAAGTTGGTTGAGAAAAGGCATATGTGGGATATGGGTTGGTAAAGAAACAGACTTTTGTTGTTGTTGGAATTCTGTACAGCAAGGAGAACAGTAAAAAAAAAAAAAAATTTCACAGTGGACTTAATCACAAGCGCTAACAGTCATGAGGTCCTTACTTGAAACTACACTAACATTCCTGTCATACTTGCTTCACTTCTCTTTGGCTTTGGCTCGTGACTTCTGGTCCTGCCTCTTTGCTGTTTTTTCTCTCATTTGGAGAAGCTGGGTCCTTCACTAAACCTGTTACATATTCACTTCCCATGGAGAATTCACCCAGGAAGTGGGCTTTGCTGAATGGATTAGGAAGAGAAGAAAAGGCACGAGGAAACAGAGAAAGAGGAGAATGGGAAAAGGTGGAGAGACCGGAGAAACAGGAGGGGAAAAGGACAGAAAGAGGGAAAGAATCCCTAGGCTTAAGACTTCCTTGGGATCTCAAAGAAAAAGTCAGCCAGTATCTAAATCAGTCACTTCCAGGCTCTGCTGATGGCATGAACGTCCTTGAGGTGGCCTGTACATCATATATTCCTTTACAGACAATGATAGACTAGGACCTTGGTCGACTTGAGGGGGCTTTAGAGGGGCATCTGACCTTAGAAAGGATGGGCTGACTAACAGACTGAAGCATGGTTAACAGTCTGGGATGAATAAGATGTAATTTTGTATTCAACAAACCTGTTACATATTCATTTCCAAATGTGCCTGGAATCAAACCAGGCCATCAGAAGTCAGCATCACCAAGCAATTCTATCCTTCACCCCACGCTCACTTTTCAGATCTGACACATTTCCATTCCCCTCTGAACTTGCAATCTCCGGGCCTCTCAGACAGGAGACATTTCCATTCTTTCCATTCTCAATCCTCCGATCTTTTAGAGATGAGGCAATTCTATTTTCACTGTACTGATTTAAGAAATACTGATAGGGAAAAATAAATATCTGGTTCGGCTTCTCACCCTCTTTAGGATAAATCTTAGCCGTTCTGGGAACATTAATTAGAGTGAATGGGTGGCTACTTTTAAGGTTGAGCTATTTCCCTGTCTAGTCATCTTATTCGGGGCTGTTGAGGTCAACACACCAGTACCCTCTTAGTTAGCAAGTCCAGTAATGTCTGTAGTCAGAGAACGGTGCTTCCTCTGGTGGGAAGCCTGAATATCCTACCCTGCTCTGTACATTTTTGAAGCTCTCATACCTCCTTTTTGTTGAGTGCCACTCTCATCCTCTTCTAGATCACGCTCTTCATCTGTGGGGATAAACACGATCAGCATTAGCAATTAGTGGTCAACAGTCTATTATTTGCACTGATGGGTCTTCTTCCTCTGAGCTCAACACACCCTCTTCTTTAAGGCAATAATTACCGTATTCTTTTTTAAGTTTATTTATCTTTTATTTAAGGATAATTTCTTTACAGAATTTTGTTGTTTTCTGTCAAACCTCAACATGAATCTGCCATAGGTATACATATAGCCCCTCCCTTTTGAAACTCCCTCCCATATCCCTCCCCTCTAGGTTGATACAGAGCTCCGTTGGAGTTTCCTGAGCCATACAGCAAATTCCCGTAGGCTCTCTATTTTACATATGAGAATGTAAGTTTCCATGTTACTCTTTCCACCCTCTCCTCATGTCCGTAACTCTATTCTCTATGTCTGTTTCTCCACTGTTGCCCTGTAAATAAATTCTTCAGTACCATTTTTCTAGATTCCATATATATGCGTTAGAATACGATATCTGTCTTTCTCTTTCTGAATTACTTCACTTTGTATAATAGGTTCTAGGTTCATCCACCTCATTAGAACTGACTCAAATGCATTCCATTTTATGGCTGAGTGATAGTCCATTGTGTATATATACCACAGCTTCTTTATCCATTCATCTGCCAATGGACATCTAGGCTGCTTCCATGTTCTAGCTATTGTAAACAGTGCTGCAGTGAACAATGGGATACATGTGTCTTTTTCAATTTTGGTTTCCTCAGGATATATGCCTCCATATTCTTTTAAAAAAAATCATTTCTCACCTTCAAAGTGGCCTTCTCTCCCTCTCTGTTCATTCATTCACAAACGTTCTTAAGCGCTTACTATATGCAAGCCATTGCCCTAAGAGCTGGAGGTGTGGCGCCGGACAGGACTGGTCAGGCTCCTGCCCTTGTGAAGCTTCCAATCCCCTGAGTTATTTAGGTGCCTATCATTAGGATCCCAATCCTCTTTCTCAGACCCTGTTTCTCCTTCCCTTTGAGAATTCTCTTCAAAATGTGTTATCTCCATGTAAGTATTCAGAGTTTGTATATGTGAAGCTAAGCACATGTTTAAACCCTCTGTGATTAATTAATCCTTAATGTATCAAACGTTCTTCAATTGTTACAGAAGCTGGTCATATACACAATTTCATGTTCTTGGTACTTGGAGCTTGTAGTTATCTTTTTACTGTTGATATTCAGGCTGCCTCGTTCATGAGAGTGTGAGCTCCTGAGGGCAGTTGGAATGAATGGTGGGTACACAATGAATTCTAAGTCACTGCCATTGTCTCACTCCATCCAAGTGTTTATATAGTCAGAATCACAACATGGGGTTTCTTACCTTCCTTAACCTGTTTCATCCCAGACTTTGTACTATCTGATAACATGAGAATTGGGTCCTTATCAAGAAAGCATGAGTACCAGAATCATATTAAGCTGTTTTATATGTGGGGTAAAATGTACAGAAATATACTTGCTAGTCTCCTTTTCATCACTACCACACACACACAGAAACACACACACACACACAAACATTCAGAGAATGGGGCATAAAAAACAACATTTTGAGGGTTGAACACTCAGTTTCTTCTGGCCACATATACTTTCCTTTCTCTTTGTGAATCTGAGGCCACTTACCTGTCTTGATCCCCAGAGTTATACCTTTAAATGGAACTTTTGAGGTGACGGCCCAGGACAGCCTCCTCTTTAAATATAAGGTTTACAGGGCAACATGAGTTACAGTATGTCAGACTAGGAGAAGTAAACTCTAAGCTCATAACTATGAAGAACCAGCATAAGAGTATGTAACACACTACAGGACATTAAAGAATTACAATTAATTTCACATACAAAATGAAATAGTTCCCCTGCAAAAATTTAAATTAATATTGTTATTGAGATTGATACTTTGGGAAATAAGTCACATGTTACTAACATTTAACTAGGTATATAACATATATATATATAACATAAGCCTGCCCTCAAGGTCATATGGGAGAAGGGCTCAACTGTCCTAATCTCTGTGTATGACACTGCGGCAGAGAATTTCCTGCTCACTGTCTGTAGTGCTACCCCACCTCTCCATGAGGAATAAGGATGTGAGATAATGGAGGAGTGAGATCAAATATCGGAAATAGATCGCACTGAAATCAATCACATTTAACATCATTCTCTGCACACGGTCTTCTTGTTATTACCTGCATTTCCTTCCTTTCTCTGCCATGATGCTTCTTCTTTTTGATGTGGGACCAATTTCACAGGATTGAAAACATTCAAAGAAGAGTTGGTATGTGCTCAGTTTTAGAGATACCCAATAGTTTGGACAGAGAACAGCTCTTTTGCTGATATCAGACAACTTAATCACAAAGACCAGTAATTCGCTGTGCTGAGGCACTTCTGCAGAGAGGGTTTATTCTACCTCTGCTGTCTGTGCGCAGATGTCTCTTCCTCCCAATTCTAATCAATGTAAATTGGGTCAGATCTCCGCTGTGAATTACAAATTGGATCCGAAGTTGGAGGGTCACTGTGCCTGCTACTCCACCCCCTTCCCACCACCATTAGATGGGAAGCTACACCAAAGATCTTTTCTAAATAAATCAGACTTTATTGTAAAACTCGGCCACTGACGAGACATAACCTCATTAGCATTGATTTTAAAATAAATTATTGAAAGTGGCTTGCCTGCTCTTTGCATTTGTAAAATAGGAGAATGTAAATGTATTTGCAATGATAAAAATGAAAACTAAAACTTGATTCCTTTATCCTTTCAGGCAACATCACTTAAACCAGTCATGATACAAAAATGGAAAAAAATAAAACTCTGCTTTATGCAGTTCAATTATAGAACAGATACTCTGATTTCCATTGGGCCTGTAGAGTCACCTAGAAAGAAAGCAGAATGTTGGCCACAGGTCTTACATATCATTCATCAACGTTTCCAAGCGCTATGGTGGTGCATGCGAACCAGGATACTCCAATCCCTATGTCTATCTAAGTCTGTCCTTCCCAGGGGGCTAAAAGCAGGCCTCAGAGTAGGAGCCCAGCCACTGAAGTGAGAGGCTGGGTGCTGTGTCTCTGCGGTCTTTGAGGGAGTAAGTATGGGGACCATCACCTGGTGAAGGCAAGTGCCCTCCCTCCACAGCTAGATGTGTCCTGTCAGCATTGTCCCAGAGTAAAAAGTGAAAGTAAAGTGTCAGTTGCTTAGTTGTGTCTGATTCTTTGAGACCCCATGGACTGTAGCCTGCCACCCTTGCCGGGATTGTCCAGGCAATAATACTGGAGTGGGTAGCCACTCCCTTCTCCACGGGATCTTCCTGACTTGGGTCTCCTGCATTGGCAGGCGGTTTCTTTACTGTCTGAGCCACCAGGGAAGCCCTCAGCTTCAGAGGGCACCACACAAATAGCTGAAGGGTTAGTTGCACAGTCGCATCTGACTCTTTACAACCCCATGGACTATAGCCCACCAGGTTCCTCTGTTCAAGGGATTTTCCAGGCAAGAATACTGGAGTGGGTTGCCATTCCCTTCTCCAGGGGATCTTCCTGACCCAGGAATTGAATCCAAGTCTTCCGCATTGCAGGCAGATTCTTTACTGTCTGAGCTACCAGGAAAGCTGAGGCGTACAATTTATCTCAGATCTGTCCATGAAGTCAAACTGATATCTTTCAAACTCCAAAGTCAAGAAGACTGATTATATGGCAACACGCAAAAAAAAACTGCTCACAAAAGGGGGTTAGACAGCCAAATTTCTTTTTTTTTTTTTTTAATCTGTAAGGTGAGGCTTTAATTTTAAAAAGATAATTAAAAAAAAAACTTTTTAGGCTAAAGAACTTGTTGAATTTCTGTATAAGAATATTATTAGGCTTTTTAGCATGACATCTACTAAAATACATCTTCATTTAAGGAGGAATTAAAATTTATGTGCTGCTCAACTTTAAACAGTAATAGATTATAATGGTTCTTGCTCCTAACAGCGCATATGGGAACCCAACCTTACACAGGCTTTAAACAAATTAACCTCTAAAGATTACTGTCCACTTATTACATTAAATGCTCTACTTGATTCCCAAATATTTCATTTCAATTGGGAAAACAGTTGAGGAAGATTCTGTTAACTGTGCGAATGTGTAAGAGAACCATGGGGTATCACAAATGAGCATCTCCAGTATCCAGAGAGTTGATTTCAATCAACACTTCTGGCACAATGTCAGGGACACTAATGAGAGGCTGAGAGGAACAGGACACTGACTCCACTGTGGGGACCCCGAGAGAAGCCAGCTTGCTATGACACAAAGCTCCTTTCTGAAGTGCTGCTCTGACATCAGTTGAACTGGGAATAAAATTTTTAAAATGACTAGATAAGAAAGAGGGAGGTCACTTCTCTCAAGTAAAGCAAAGTGACAGAAGCTTTAAAAATGCTGAATGTATCAATGTGTAACCAGATGTCAAGGTGCTCTGGTGACAGATGTAGCAGAAATGCAGATAACCTCGAAGTGCAAAGGGAACAGGCGAAAAATGGAAACAGAAACCACTCCACAGAATGCATAGATATGTTATAAATCCATGGATGCTACAGCACCTCTTCAAATAACATGGCAAATAGGAGCATGATGCTAATAGCACATTTAATTCTCTGTTGTATAGCTGGTAATCTCAACTGTTACCTCAAAATATTTGCATCCTATCTCCGTGGTAGGATCTTGAGTACTAGATATTAAACTCAATTTTTGCTAACTGCAACACTTGGAATACACTGAATTTAATTTCAAAAATCATAATTGAGCACCTACTAATTGGAGGAGCAAACCTAAATACAAATCCCTGGGGTAAAGGCTGCAACAGAGCTCAGTTCCAGCTGAGTCTCTGGGAGGCTGTCACTGAGGAGACTCAGTGGGTCCCCTTTCACAGACTGGGGGCAGGGATTCGAAGTAAAAGAAAATGCACGGTTCCAGTTTTGGTGCTGGTCAAAAGCAGGTTTGTCTGGAGCCAGGGGTGCACAGGGCCGCGGGGAAGAAAAGGCCAAGAAGGGGCCCGACGGTAGCTTTGATTCTTTGATGCGCCCCTCATGGAGCCCTGCTTTTCCATGAAATTGGAACTTGTTTCTTCACAAACTTTTGTCTGCTTTTCTTCTTTCCTTAGACTTCTTGCTACCATCATTCCCCCTTTCTGTGGGTCTGGACAATTGTATGGGGGAAAAATAATTCCACAGAATGGTTTCCATTTGTCTCAAATGAAAAAAAAACAAAAAACCAGTTATCTGCTTTATCATAAAGTGATCTGGTTTCTGAGTCTATAATGACCCTCCAGGTTAGTGCGGGCAGCCTCAGAATGTGCACACATTCCCAGGGAAGGCGCTTTGTCTTTCCATGTGCTCTCCTGAAATCTCTCTAGACAACACGGCCAGATTCTGTTGCTACTGCAGCTGCTGCGAGGCCTCAGTTACAGCTCTTCAGTGGTCTCAGGTGCCTTGCTGGCTTCCAGGCTTGAGGCCCCAAAGAGAAACCTGATAAACAACTGTCCTTTTGTGGAATCTGGAATCATGAAACTGGGCCTGTGCTAGGCTGCAAAATAATTTGGGGGAGGGGTGAAAGAGGGTTCAGAAAAGCCTTCCATTTTCTACATATTGCTTTAGTATTTCTTTGTTGGTAGTTCCCTACAGTTTAATCTACTGCAAATGAGATCTTTAAAATCAAGGGCTCCCATATTCTTAACATGGATATTTAGAAATCCCAGTAGATAACAATCCTGAAACCATATTATCTAGGACTCACATTGTGGTCTTGGCTGAAAACCTCGAGTGCTCTGGTTTTCCCTCAAGGGAAGGAGAGTGCTAGCCATGTAGCAAATGCTAATTATCCCATGATTAATGTGATGTAGTGCATTTAATTTGATGATCCATACACTATTTTGATTAGGAAAAAACATTTTTGTATTGACTTGGTATACGTTACAGGCACTTTTCTTTCAAAACTAGGAAGTCCATTAAAATTATATTCTGGAAGGAGATCTCACTTACACAGCCTTCCCCATAGAGACAGTGAGGCTGGTGTAGGCCCCATCCCAAAGAAGAAGGAGAAGCAGAATTGACGGGCTAAATCTCCTCTACAAAGCACATTTAACTGTTACTGTGAGACATGTCTTAGAGGCCCAAGTCATTTGATTATTGATGAGTGTGCAATATTAGCACAATCCCACCTTACTGTCAATTGTCCCTCTACCCAGCACCTGTCTTCGCAGTAAAAATGGGCCTGAGCAGAAGGTGTGAGCCACTTTCCATCTGCTCAGGATTTTCAGTTTCACCTGCTTCACACGTATCATTGAAAATGTCCAACTGGACTGTCTTAGGTCTGGTTGGCGGAAATGGGGAATGAGCCAATTCCCAGGATTCTTCAAAGAGGCAACACTTTCTGTTTAAATGCCACCGAATGGAGAACAGCCAGCATTTACTGAACACTGCCTTTATGCCAGGGCTCTCAGTGCTTTACGCATTCTGTTCCAGGCTGCTCATGCATCCTTTGTGACAGCTACTACTGTTATTCCCATTTTACAGCTGGCAAAACCACCCCTGAGAAACAGGGCAGATAACTTGCTCAAGGTCTCACAGCTGGCAGATGGCAGAGCAGGTCCATCCTGACCCAGAGCCAGCATTGTTACTATGACATCATGCTGTGTCTCACATGTCACTGCTCAGGGGGTGGTCTTCTGAGATGAGTGTCAGGCTCCCTCACATCTTCCCTCAATTCCTCCAAGACAGGGAGGGTGGCACAGGCAAAACTAACCACAATTCCAGAAGCAACAAGCTGAGTAGCATGGACAGGAAGCTGGCTGATGGAGACTTGCGTCTGAAATAATCGCATCGTAATAAAATGCCAATAGATCCCAACTTCAATGCAGTATCTAAAAACTGTGATGGATAGAAGCTTTGGGGAAAGAACCTGTTGGCTGGGAACAGCCCTGTCCTTTAGAAAATAAACCAGCAAGTTGGCTGCTTTTGCCCTAACCTGGAAAGAGACCCTGGTTTTCCTGTGATGTGGCCTTCCTCACTTCTGAGGGGCAGTTGTTGTAAGCATAGGGTAAGTGGCTTTCCTCAAGAAAGTAGACCAGTCTCCATGTCCTTGGAGTCCACTCCAATATCCAAACTGGCATGAGCTTTGGCACGCTGGGCAGTGCCATAATGGCTGAGGGTAGGGTTTTAAGAGGCCTGGGAAGGATGGTTGCTAAGAAACCAGTCACACATTCAGTAACCCACCTGGGGTTAGGTTTTATTTTCTGAGGCATCTTTCCCTTTACTCTCCTTTGCTCTGTGTGTCTGAGCATCAGCTGCCTTCTCCCTGTTCCTCTGAGAAGTAAACACGGGCACTAGCAACCCTTCTTTGCTCCGCAGAAGGCTGAGTGGCTCTGTGAGGTTTTCCCAGAGCACTCTTACACAGCTGTGACCTCAAGTGGAGTGTCACCTGGATATCTCCCCCAGCCTGGACAGTAGCAAGTAGAATGTGAGCTTATCAGGAACCTCTGGCCAAGTTGGGGAGCACATCTCCTTTTAGGGGTTGTTGTGATTTAGATCCATTTCCGCACCCTGCTGTTGCAATGGAGCAGACTGTGAAAGGGAAGATTCTCAGAGGAGCTGTGTTTTAATGTAGCAATTTGATTCAATTTTCCACTCTATAAAATTACCCATCACTGCTCGTTGCTTTCTAACAGACACCTTCACTCTTAATTTAACAATCCTATCGAATTCTGCCAGGGAAATTGGAAAAATTTATCACCTGTGAAATTTTATTTTCCTTTGGTTGTATCTGTTTTTGTAAAACTTCATTAACGATGATGACTTGCTGAGGAAATTATCATTTTTTTTTTTAACTTCAGACACAAGAAATGGCTCGACCTCAACCAAGATATCATTTGCATAATAAAACACAACAAAAAGGCTGGGGAAGTCGGCGACTGGCAGAGGCTGGAAGTGCTGGGAGAAGAAGCAGGCTCTTCTTGTCGTGGGTTGGTGACTGAGTGCGTGAGGTCCCAGTCAGGAGGAAATGTACAGCTACAGCCCTGCAACTCAGGAAGCAATGACGTAGCTTCTCCCCAAGGGAGAGATGAACGCGGTGTTGACAGGGTTGAACCCTTCTTAGGAAGGCTTGAAATGTCGGTTGCTTACTGACAATATTTTTAGCAACCAGCCCTGACTTCAGGGGCCTGAGTGTTAGGTTCACCTCAGCTCCTAGGTTCATCTGGGATTGAGGTTTAAATTGCTATAAATTTAGACTTAACTTGGATTTCTCGGCAGAGCACTGAACTCCTGGCAAATTTCCACAGGAGCGATCTTTCTGAATGGACTTGGAGATTCAGCGTTCTGTGGTCTAACTACCTCACCATTAAAAGGCTCAGGCTTCATTTTTTGCACAGTCTGACCCCCACTGGGCTCTGCACTGTTCAGCAGCTGCTATTACCCACACATGAAGTGGCTGGGCAGGAGCAGGGATGACTACACAGTTTTTGAGATGCTGGTTATCATGCCTTCGGAAAAAAAAGAAATACGTACAGTAGACCTGGGGTAATGGTGGGCAGAGGACGCATGCTAGGTCTATTAGCAAGAGATGGGATTTGATTCGTGTGTATCTGGACTAGGCAAAGGTGAACTGTGCTCTGTCAAGGCTTTACTGTGTTACTGAAAAGGCTTGTCAGCGTTTATATTTCTGCAGTCTTTTCATATCCTTCATCATTTGAGGTGACTTGCCATTATCTTCACAATTACACAGAAAAGAAGTTCAAACTAGAGAGTTTTGATGAAGCTCGCGGTGAACCTATGAGAACCGGCATGAGTATTCTTGACTCTTGAATCTGTTGATGTTTGTAATAAATTACTTCACGTGCAGAGATAAAAGACACTCCCCACCCCCATCAACTCATCTTGCTCCCAGGGCAGGGCTTCTGTGCTGGGAATCACGGAAGCTTCCCTGTTGTGCCTCCTTCAGAGGTTTGGCTTCCTCTGGAGCTGTCCAAGTCGTACTCTTCCACCAGGTCTAGAGTGTCTAAACCAGAGGAAGGCAGTTAGAAGACGAAGTGTCTCACCTGGTAAGATTTCATAAATATCTTCTTCTTTCTCCTCCGTAGCCTCTTTGAGCCCCACGCTACCAGGCAAGAGGACGGGTCTGCTTTGGGAACCAGAATTCGAGGAGTCAAAACCATCGATATCATCGTACATCTCTTCTTCTTCCTCTTTCTCCTCTTCCTCCTCCTCCTCTTCCTCCTCTTCATACGGAATGGTTAAGGAGCTCAGGTCTGTCAGGGCAGAGATGAGAATGAATCAAGATAGGGTGAAAAGGAAAAGGGTAAGGCAGGGAAGGAAGGAGGGAGGAGGAGGAGGAGGGATGAGAATAAAACATGTCAGAAGAAAATGAAACACCAGGTTAAGTGCTGTTATTTCTAATGTGGGACTTGGTGGCAGGAAATCTACAGAAAAGGCCAGACTAGCACTGCATCAGGTTTAAACCATCAACATAAATCCTTCCTTGCAATAAAACTTGATCAGGATGAAGCAGCCCTGAAAAGTATGGGTGTGTGAGAGCACACGAGGTGAAGGGAAGAGAATAGGCCAGAAGAGGAAATGCCAGCGTGCTTCGCGCTGCTTGTCAACTGGAAAACTGGGAGGGTGAGTGATGGCCTAGGTTCTCCAGGGCGCACGGAGCCTGGGAACTATGGTGGCTTCCATAGGATACCTGAGCTGTCACGAGCTCATTCATCTCCCCCATGGTCTCACTGCAGAATTTCAGAGAGGTTTGCTTGTAAAGAGAAGAGCGGACAAAAGTGGAAGAGGAAGAGAAAGTGGGATGTGGAAAAATATAACAGTAATATAGGACCAGATGGAATGGCTGAGTGATGTGGTTTCCATGTCCTTTTGCAACTGTACAGTCTGGCTGACCTTAAAATGGGTCACCACATAGAGGATGTTGAGCCATTACAGCACTGGGGAGCACGGGGCAGGAGAGGGAGATTGCTTTCTTATTTTAATGGGGAACTGGGAAGGTTCATTCTCTGAGGCGCAGTATAGTGCTCTCTGAAACCCTGCTGAGGGGCCTCTGCAGGATGGGCGAGAGCAAGCAGGATGCTCTGGGGAAGAAAGAATAGAGAGACATCCGATGCTCATTTCGAAATGCAGTAAAACTGTTTGGCTTGATTAGGCTTTTAATAAAGATTTTGCAACTATTTTCATCTGAATTCTGGTGCCACCTCATATGAAGAAGGGATCAAAGACACATCTGTGGCTTAAACCATATGTTATTATTTTGTTTGTTTTAAAATAAAATGGAATGAATAATTTCTTCAATGTGGGATTCTGAAAGTACCACAGGGTACAGCTCAATAAAGCTGCTTGGA
Source organism: Budorcas taxicolor (assembly GCF_023091745.1). Taxonomy (NCBI): domain Eukaryota; kingdom Metazoa; phylum Chordata; class Mammalia; order Artiodactyla; family Bovidae; genus Budorcas; species Budorcas taxicolor. Next base: position 38,020,407 of record NC_068928.1, on the reverse strand, counting down.
GTTTTATTGAGGTTTACACACTTAGGGGTATATTACACGCATAAATCCAAGGCACCTAGATGAGAGCGTACCCTGTAGTCTCACCATCAATGTTCATGTTTGCCTAGTTCTAGTCTATTATACGTGATGCTCTTGGTAGTTGCAATAGTTTGTTCCTGTGATAGTAAAGGCATAAACTGAGTAAAAGAGGCAATTGTAATTAAAGCTCTGGTGCTTCCTTCTTTTTTATCCACAATAAAATCTTATAGCAGAATTAAAAAAACTAGATGAAAAGGCTTGGTGTTTTTAGGTTGATGTTCTTCTCACTAGGTCTTGGGTCACGTATGAAGTTGGTGCTTCTGCCTTTCTGCAGAGGCAGGGTCCTGCCATGAGGTATGTGTACCATCAAGAGGGTTATCAGTGTCAGGCGATAGACTCCAGGCTGGCTGCTCCTACCTGCCAGGCCCCTCCCAGACAAGGCTGCCTGGGCCCTGTCACTGCTGTGCCTACAGGATGGCCAGCAGAGGGTACTCTAAGAGCAGTCATTTAACATCTTCAGGCAGGACTCTTCCCAGTCAAAGCAAAGAGCCTTTGACTGTGGTTTGGGAAACAGCAATTTGCTTTTTGTGTCCAACGTTCTTAAAGGCCACCTAGATGAGTTTATATTTCTACCTGACTAAAACTGGAAGATTTTGAACCTAAACCACATCTAGATGACTTTGGTATCATGTATTTCCTTTCCAGAATATAAGGGGTTACGAGATACTGAATTGAGCTGAGCTGGTTTTTAGCATCTCTTTTCTGGTGATTATAAATATTACAGACCTGCCTGTAGGTAGGTGGAAAAGCTAGAATGATACTAGAGGTCACCTCCAGGTTGATGGTTTCTTTTCCTTCTGAATCACACATGGTACTATTTGTTGTTATGTGAAAGATATGATAGGGAGAATGGGCAGATAAAAATATATTGAAGTCCATGGATTATATTTATACAATACAACTTGAATTGAAAACAGACTGAAATACTGTTTCTGTAATAACGATACTTACCCTTTAACAAGAAACCTATTTGATCCACCCAGTCTCTGGCTTCAGCTGGACTAGAAGCTGTAAACTAGAGAAAAATTAGTGCATTAGTTTATCACTTTCACTAAAATTTCTGTGACTCCTTTAGGGAGGTTCAAGGGGAGGAATCTTGTGAGCTGAACTGCAGAGTCAAGTAGAAGGCTCAGAATTCTCATTAATTCTCAGATTCCTGAGAATTAAAATTTAGAAAAAAGATCAAAATCCCACTCAAAGAGGTTTTTCTCCTTCAGTAACTTTGCATACCCAAAGTTGACAGCTGGATTTGAATCCTGAATTCATGTTCATGTGCATTCATTCATTTGATTACCCATTCATTCATCAGGCATTTATTGAGAACAGTTTACAGAGAAAAAGGGAAACCCAAATTCCTGACTTCAGATCAACGTGTCAGTTTTGGAGATAGCACACACACTTGACAAGGGAACACTACAAAGTAAGTGCATCTGAAAACAGCTGGATGTTGAGAAAAGACAGGGAGCACTTATCATCACCTATGGTAAGCCAGGGAGGCTTGTTGAAGTAATACTGTTTGGGTTGAATTTTTAAAGAGAGTTGGTGGAAACTGGTGGAGGGAGCTGAACATTTCAGGTAGGGCGAACCAGCCGCCAAAGATTAGAAATGAGACCATCAAGTATAGGGAAGGTAGGCAGATCAGCTTGACTGGAGAACAGTTAACAGATGAAGCTGGAGAGCTGAGGGTCAAAGAATTGAGGAAAAGGCTTTGAGTATTAGGAATTCAGATTTCAAGTGCAGGCAATACAGATGAAGCCACTGTAAATTCTAGCAAAAGGAGAGAGAGATTCTTTCACTTGTTGTGAGTAGGACAGACTGAAATAGGGAGAAATTTGAGACAGATCAACTAGAAGGCTACTTAACTAGTCCTCTGAAGGAAGTGACAGGGACTCAACTATTGTGATGGCTGTAGAAATAAATCAGAAGGGAAAGATCCAAAGGATATTGTAGAGGAAGAAGCCACAGACTATGGTAATGACTTGGATTCAATGGGCCAAAGAAAAGAAGTAAACAAACTCTACATCCTGATTCACAAAACAGGCCATCACAGGCTTTAGTAATTTCTTATTTTAAATGAATCAACTTGAAATGACTGTTCCTGAAAAACATTTTTATTATCTGGTCAGTAGGGTAAGATAAAAACATGTGCTGTACAAGAAACTTAGATTCCTGCTTAAAACTTATTAATAAATACTGTCATTCTTGATTTCTTAAAAACACTTGTCTATACAAATGACTAGGGAAATTGTTTTAGACTTACATAAATTTTTATCTGGGCCTTGCAAATCAGAACTTAATAATAAAAATAGGTCTATAAAAAATTCCATAGAAAAGTTTGGTTTAAATTGAAAAATTTCTTTTGAAATTACATAATTAAAACCTAGGTCAGTTTTACAAAATAAGGGTGAGGATACTGTAGAAACAGGAAAGGATGAGTGCTGAGAAAGACTTGAAGGGTCAAAGGGTTACGTAAGTGGTTAATATTAACCTTAGCATGGCTTTTCTCTTTTTCTTAAGTTAGCTAAAGTTTTTCTAAATTGTTTTAGTACAACTGTGATAAAAGTAGCCAACAAGGAGGAAAGAATATGTGTATACACCCACAAATTATGTGTATTCAATGTAAAAGTATATTTTTGGTGAAAAATCACTATATTCCCATATTCAGACTTTTTTTGGCCTTTTAAATTTTATAATGCATTACCTATTATATCAAATATATAAAAACGAACACAGTGAAGACTGTCTCTCTCACCCCCACTCAAGTCCTCTAGTTCCTCAGTAGTCACTCTTATTACTCAGTACTCATTGCTTCTAGTATCTTAGAAATCTTTCCAGAGATATGCAGTGCACCTACACACAGGAAGATTATTTTGGATAGCAAGATGAATATGCAAAAATGAATTATTTCTTCACTCTACAGTCAGATTTCTCTTTTTCTGGATTTCATAAAAGGAAGTGAAGATTATCAGTTGAAAAAGAAAGTGAATGGAAATTAAAGCCATGGAATTAGAGACTGAATAAAGAATTGGGTTGTGTGCTGCAACAGACAAGACTTTCAACTGCAGAAAGAGACTGAGAAGGGAAGGGATGAAGAGACGGAAGCCTGGCAAAGGCAGCATCTAGGATGGATGGATGAATGTGGCAACAGAAGGGTGGGCACAACACAGCAAAGGTCGAGGGCATGTCAAGAAAGAAAGTCTTGCTAAGAAACGACAGGTAACAAAGGATGGCATCCAGCATCACAACCACAGCTCACATGCAACATGGAACAAAACTGCGACACTAATGAGGATCTCCAGCTCTTCGGCTCATCCTACCTCATAGCTGCGCCTATCCTGGGAGATCAGCTCAAAGCAGGATTCTTTCTTGGAATCTTTTCGCAGGTAGGGGGCCATCCGTACACTGTAGCCCTTAATGAGGAAGATCCCTTTGGGCTGCTTGCCTGCAAGACAGGAAAGCTTCCTTTATCTCTAGAGAGATGCAACTGCCAAGGGAGGGCATCTTCTCTGGATGTAAAATAAAAGCACAGAAACAGCTGTTACCTCCCTGAGGAACCACAATAGTCGAGGAAGGGTTATTAGAGAAGCTTAAGAAGAGGCTACTGTGACAGCCAGGCAGAGATCACTGCCAAGCTAGGGAATGCAACATGAAAGATTATTTTGCCAAAAGAGGACAATGGAGACAGAGAATTTATTAGAATGTTAAGAGATCTATAACAAGAGAAAGAAGAAATTATTACGGGGGGTGGGGGGAGAGCGTGGCTGTAAACATGAGGCTCTTGAAGCCTATTACAGAGCTGAAACATTATTATCAGGGCCAGCAGAGCACATGTGAGGGGAGGGACAGCAGCCCAAGGGGCATTATAAGTCCGGGTTCTCCTCTGATGTCTTACGTAGCATTTGAGCTAGACTTCTCTTCCTCTCCTGTTGGTCAGGTGGAAGTTCACGCTAGAGGGAGAATAATTAAAACTCAGTATTTTATCCCCCTTGCAAGCAGTCAGATTGGGAAGCAGCAGAGTACTGTTGAGTTTCGTTAGATGATGAGGGAGGGAGTGTTAAAGGAAAAGGACCCTAAGTGAGTGAAAGGAGAGACGACTATGCCTGTCACTCTTAAAAAAAAATTAGAAACAGAAAAAGAGGGGGTGGTGCCCAGTGATTTTACGTCCTTGTGGTGTGGTTCAGAACTTGTAGAAGAACACAGCCACAGTGTCTGGGTGATGCTTTCTGTCCTGTAGAATAAATAAATTTCTTTGTTTTGGCCGCACCTCACAGCATGTGGTTCCCTGACGAGGTTTTCAACCCAAGCCCCCTTGCATTGGAAGCATGGAGTCTTGACCACGGGACCACCAGGGAAGTCCCTAGAATGAATTACTTTTTGATGATGATGATGAGAGGGGTGGCAGTGGGAAGAAAATAGTTACAGAAAAGTAAAAGAATCTGTCCTCACCTGGTTGAGCTAAAAGAAATACACAAACACTCTGTACTTACTAAGAAAATGTCTTGGGCACAATAAGAAGTAACTGGCAAGAAGGGAGCCATGCAACAGTGCTTTTTGACACCAGAATCTTTTTTGTTAAAGTATCTCTTCTTGCTCTAACTGGCCACTAAAATGCTTTGCTGTTCTTTGGTCACCAGATTTTATTTCACTCTGATGGCAAAATGGTCAATAAAAGTCTCCAAGCCTCTCGCTCTTGCTCTCCCTCCTCACCTTGCGTGGGAAGGATTCTGAATGAATGAACGTGATACCTGGTTTTATATCCAGATATACCAACCACGTATTTAAATGTAAGGGAAATGATAAACATTTTACCAAGGACATATACGTTACATTAGTTTGAAGGTTCAAAATAAGAAAAGAAAACCTGGCTAGCCTAGAATTCAGGGGAGAAATTTTAGTTGCTGGATTTGAGAGTGGGCTAGGGGTTGGAAGGATGCAGGAGGCTTATTATTCAGGTTTTGAGTTATGCTACTATCATTTCCAAGTACACCTCACACTTTACCCATATATGGGAAAGGCTCTGAGGAATCGTGATGGTGAACCCAAGATGAAGGTTAGTAATAACTGTTGCAGGCAGAGAGGCAGAGTGAGGTAACTGCCTTGAAGCCCAAGATCTAATCTGAAGGATTCCATATCATTTAGCAAAGCTGTTCTTTCTGCTACTTTTGAGCCAAAGGTGCAGGAAGTCCAAAGGCAACTGAGTAAGTATCTGACTATTCCCTTGACTAGTTATCCAGGCTTTGGGAGAGGAATAAGTCCAGGAAAGAAGGAAGAAGAGAAACAGAAAATTACTGAAAGGACAATAAAGGATTTACTTTGGACCACTCGCCTCTGTAAGGTGGTAGAACCCAAAGAAATCCCTGCAAGATTGCTACTTTATCTTCCTCTTGCGTTGCAGCATTACTCCTGCAGCAGTCTATCCGGCAGGAAGGAATTCCCTATTTCAAAGTTTGCATTCACCTACAATGATAACTTTTAGCTTGTAGTTATTTGTAGCTCCTCCAGTTTGTGCTTATATCTTCTATTCCTTCTCATGAACTAAGCAAGAGTGATAAGCTGGGATGGGAGGTCTTTTAGGGATAGCTCATGAGTGTTGTGGCTGATTGAGTCAGTGGTGGCTCATAAGAAGCTGCTTCTGGCTTGGGTCAACACTTTGCTGCTGCTGCCATCTGGCTGAAGGGTGTCTCTTGGGCACAGCAACTACTGGGGTCTCAACACTCCATGGCTCTAGGGATGTCCATTGGATTACATCCCAGGAGCCAGTAGGATAAAGTTTGAAGCATGCTCTTAGAGAGTTCGTACTCAAAGGTTATATTTCTGGGCTGTTGGTAAGCTGCTAAAATCCTTCTCAGAATTATTATTTTTCAATATTTAACCTATGTTATTAATGCCTATAAAGTGTTTGAAGTTCTTTTTTAACAAATGCCAAGGCATTTGACCTCAATAATATGTTATTAGTCATAAGGTAGCCTTTTGATATGCTGACCACATTATCCTAGTGCTTAAAGGGGCTATAATTTCTAAATTGGTATGAGTTTTTGGTGATGAGCAAGGTATTATTTAGCCAAGCTTCTTTCCAGCATGTCTCTTTACGGGTGTTAGTTAAGGACTACTAAGTTTAGATCTAAGTGCTTGAGAATTTACGAAGTGCTTGTATCCAGGAGTGAGATGCTGCTGTGCAAATGAAGAACACTTACTTTTCTCATTGGCATAGTAGTAGAAGAGGCCTCTGCTGACAACACACCATCGCTTCTGCCACTCTGATCCAAAGAAACTATGATCTAAACAGAAGAGCAGTAAGGGACATAAATTCAGGTAACTACAATCACTGAAGAGTCTGTAAAATCCAACAACACACAGTCCAGTGTGTTATTGTTTTATTTTCCAGGTTAATGGACTGTAAAACCCTCCCTTTCACTCCCACAGGTTATCCCATATTGACTCAGAGTGCAGAGGACTCACTCAGTTAAAGGCCCAAGTTCTAAACAGGTTTTGCTTGCTCTGACCTCAGTGGTTTCTCTACATTTCCTTTATCTTTCAGGTTCTATTCTCATCCTATAGTTATAAAATTCTCCACATCTCCAGATCTTTATGTGTTGTTGTCTTTTCAGTTCAGTTGCTCAGTCGTGTCTGACTCTTTGCGACCCCATGAACTGCTGCATGCCAGGCCTCCCTGTCCATCACCAACTCCCGGAGTCCACTCAAACCCATGTCCATGACACTCTAGGCCATGGGCATGAGCAAGGCTTTCTTTGTACTAAGCCAATCTGCGTGAGTGTTAAACCTGGTACTCCAACCCTACTATCCTAATTAAAGAGTGAGAGCTGAAGATTTGGACTTGTCTGAAACTTGAAAGTCAGCTGCTTCACATATGATATAAAAATTGCACTTGAGGCAACACAGTTTCACTCTTTATGGGTGTACACTGAGAGATGAGAACAAGAATACAGTCATTCATTTATTCATTCAACAAGTAATTACTAAGCAGGTGTACCAGGTGAACAAGACAGAAATCAATCCCTCTCCTGATGAAGTGGAGATCTGGGGCCAGGTCTTTCCAGCCTACACACAGGTACCAGGCTTTTCTTTTTCCCTCTCCCCTTGCCTTATGCCTGCCTAGTATAGCACTGGGCACAGAGAATGTGTTCCCTAGGCTGGCCCTTTTTCCTCATTTCCATTCTCTTTTGGAATGTTCTAAGATCTGGGGTCTAATCAGTACCTTTGCTTTTCTTCTCTAAGTATCCTTGCTTGATGATATTATCAAGCTCTTGAGCTCCTCTTTCAATGTCTTCCATTCCTAAAAGGAATAAGAGCAAAATGTTTTGTTGAAATCCGACAGAATTTTCATTGATTTGGGCTACTTGAGATAATCTACATTAATGAAGAGGTGCAGACGGGCTATTGCTTAAATATGATACAGAATAAAACAATCTCCAGATGACTGGAGGGGAGTACATTTTCTTTCTTTCTCATTATATCTAATGCCGAAATTGCTTAAAATGACTTAAATATAATATTGGTCTGTACAAGGGAGGTTGTTTAAATGTGCACTGATTGGTAAGAAAAGGACTCCAGGCGAGGAGGAGGAGGATGTGGTGCGCGGAGAGGAAACGGCTGGCGAAAACAAGCCGGAACATGATGATGGGAACAGCAATAGTAGTCATGTAAAAATCTTTTTACCGAGAAAGCTGCTTGAATGTCTGCCGAAATGTTCAAGTTTACCCAAAGAGAGGCACCGATGGAACATTAATGGGAGATCATGATGCAGCCGTCCTTTTGGATTTCTTTTTAATAATGTGTGACCCTTCACCTTTGATCCCCTGACCTGCATTACCTTGGCTCTCACCACACACTTGTTCATGGGCGCGGCGAGAAGAGGGAGCCACAGAGCGGGAGCCAGGAGGGCTGCCACTGGAGTGAGAGCTGGCAGAACTCTTAGGGAGAGTGCAGCCATCCTGCCAGCGCCATGTCTGGCTTCAAGACAATTCTATTAGTGAATTAACTGTACTCAAAACCCGACATTAATTTGATTCAAATGTTACTAAAAATGAAATAGATTAAAGCGACCCAGTCTTGCTTCATTCAGAGTTATGAAAGAGATCTCTGGCCTGACCTGGCTCTGTCCACGTGTCATCTGGTCACAGAGGCCTGTGTGACCACCTGTACACCCACATCCCACTGTCGGTCCCGTCAGGGAGCTGCCCTTTATGGAAGAGCGATGATCTGTTTGTTGGCCCCTGTCTGACTCCCGGGAGAATAGAAGCTCCATGAGAGCAGGGCAAGGCCTCTGACATGTGCACCCAGTGTCCCCAGAACCCAGGACAAAACCTACAGTGTAGAGTCTAAGTACATGCTGCCCAGCGGGGGAGTGGGCATCTCATCCTTCCTGAATGTTTTCCTTTAATATACCTCTTTTACATGACTTCTCAGCATGACAAAGCAGTTAAGTTTGAGGGGAGGAATAGAAAAACTTTGTTGTAATTGAAATGACTGTAGGACTGGTAGAGGGTACATATCAGGCCTCAGAGTTAAGATTACAATAAAACTTTCTACGTGTTACAAAAAAAAAGAAAAGGACTCCAAAAAACTAAGAATTTGCTTAACTAAACACACACTCACCTTTTTCTAACAAACAGAAAGTCACCTTAGTAAACATATTTTTATTAAGTTCACACAAAGAAAGGCTATGCATAGCTGAACTTGGCAATAATTGCCAAATCCCGGTTTTGTCAATGTCAAGGGAAAAGTCTAGGAATGGTAGAAGCCTTTACACAGAGAAGATCTGAATCTGACACCAGCTTTTAATTGTATGCTGCTAACACTCTTGGCTTTCAATTAGCCTCATTAGGTACAAATTTATTGAGAAGTCAAGATCCTAATTTGTCTTCCACCACTAGGGTTTATACTTATTTTACAGAAGGGAGGGGTAAAGGTCAGAGACAAAGAGAAAGGAATTTAGTTCTCAAAAAAATAAACAACAGCAAAAACAATTAAAAACTCTGTACTTCTTAATTAGGAGAAATGAAGGGAGTGGGCTAGCATAGTCCTAATATTCATTCTTTTTAGGTTCGGGGACTAAACCTTTTGCTTCTACGCCGTTTCCAGCTTAATTTCAAAAATGTAGATCAGAAGAGCTCTTTCTTTTTTAGCTGAGTGCCTGATTCTTTTTCCTATTTGTTCTTATTTTCAACTTCTTGTTCATGGGCTGTTTCCATTTGTGTGTTTTGCAGTTAGCAAACTCTGTGGCTGCTATAAATCTCCTGGATGGGTCTCAGGGTGCACACATGAGATGAACAGCAGCAAAGGAAAGTTCATCTGTCTAGGATTCTTTCATTTCTCCCACCCTTCTGAAAATTTTAATATCTCTTTGAAAATGTTCTCCAAGAAAACAGAGGCAGATCATACTGAGGGTGAGGACCTGGTGAGCTAAGCAAGCCCTTGAAGGAGAACCTATCCTCTCTGCCTGCTGTCAAAAAATAAATTGCTCCTAGAGGCCTAAAAATTAAATGAAAGACACAAGGGATAAGAAAAACAGGGTCCTTTAAGCCTGGAGTTTCCATCCTTTCTTCCCACCATTTCCTCCCCCCGTTTTTTAAGGTCTTGTTAAACTTAGAGACACAGTTTCTTAAGGATGCCGAGAGTCTGAATCATAAAAGACATGTTAAACATTCTATTAGAATTCAAACCTCCTTTTTTAATGCAAATCTAAATGCCATTTTATGGAACATCTATAATTATGAAAATGGGAAGACATTGCCTCGTGTGCAGGGAGAGTCTGTGAGTATGAATATTACATTAATGGGCCCACACCAGCTCACTGATCCTGCTGGCAGGAGCATAAAAAATGCTTGAGTGAAACTTTTATTTAGATGTTAAGACTCCAGGCCCCAGCGGGGTGACAGAGACAGTCCCTGTGAGTTGCCATCCGAGAGAGAGCTTGAATTGAATTACCCAGGGGGGAAGGAAGTAGTGATGAGCACTGCTTCGCTTATTTAATTTCATTTACTTTCAGTACATTATCAGCATGAGGCTTTTCTCTCCCTACCAACTGAAACCCAAGAATGCCACCACCAAGAAAACAAAGACATAATGCAGCAGAGATGTTTGAATTCAAACTTACTAATTTTAGGAGACTAGGGACAGCACCATCACTACCTTCTTACCTTAAAAGTCACACTTGGTTTGCTAAAATTGGGCACTGAATGAGTTGCTGAATTTCCTCTCTTGGTCATCCATCAACAAGATTCTGAAGAGGAAGAGAGCTGGAAATACAGTATTTTATATGCTGTGTTTTTGTAAGATGTGGTATGTTGCTATCTTATGAGAGGGAATCTGTACTGATGAGCTCTCTTGCCTGCATTCCCTTATGGGCAGTGGGAAAAAATGGGGGATTATAGGTGAAGTTTGGAATAGCTAGGGAAAAAAATTTGAACAAATCAATTTTTATTCTGTTGATTGTCTTCTATGTCTAAGGCACTCTGTGATGAGTGCAATAACAGAACTGTTCTCAATGTAAAGTTGACTCTGAGCCCAATCTTATTACCTCCACCATCTATTAGATAAACCCAGATGGGATCCAGATCAATCTCAATCCAAGGTGAGAAGCCACTGTGGCAATCAAGTTCTCTCCCCTTTCAGTGTCAGCTCAGAGTCTCACTGATCAAGAACTGGTGGTCCTGAGGATATACACATTAACTCCAGTCCTGTATGATGAGGCTGGAAGAGCCTTGTATGCCTGAATTCACAAGTGAACCGATATGCAGAGTTACTTCACATGTAATAGCAAGTATGTAGATGTTTTACAGGATGGTAATAAAAATATCATTTTTCCTATCATAAAAATGGAAGGAAGAAGCCACAAACAATTGCATGAGTTGCTATTTTAAGGCAAAAACATTTAAGTATATAAATTTTTTTTTTAATCAAGGCTTTTTGTCTATTACCTAAAAAAGATATCACCACCTTGATGGAAAAAAAGAGAAATGATTTAGATTTATTGGGAATAAATTGCCCTTTGGATAAACCTAGGGGTGTATCACATTATATCAGCACAAAACAGAATTGCATTAGTGTCATAATCTCTCTCTCCTACTGCACTTAACTAAACCTCTCAGAATAGCTCATATAAAGAAAAGATTCACTTAGCTGAAGGATGTAGGGCCATAAAGATAAGATCAACAGAGAAGAGTGTTACCCAGAAGTGATGGCCACCCAACTTTCATGACAGATGAAGATAAAAGAAATTCTCAGACATCTTTCTTTCCCCATCCAGATTCCTTTAAACCCTGTATCCCACCCACACCACATCTGCAGAGTAGAAGTCCATCTCTCAGCACTAAGCATGACTCCTTAGTTAGCCACGCACAGCAACAACAATGGGGGCCCTTTGGAGTGTGATACATTTCCATAAAGTAGTCAATAAAAAAGACACGGGAGCTTATGTGAGTCACGGCCTATTTAATCAGCTGCATTCTAGCCCACTGAGAAAAGAGAATTGGAGAAATCAGTTGGCAATACCACAGCACAAGGCTAATAGCACAAGAGGCTGCACAATTTCTATTGCAAAAAGGTTGCAGCAAAAAACAGTACCCACAAACTTTCATTATAGGTACTGGCTTGGTCTCTTGCCCAATCAACCTGAAATGAAAATCAATGATTTAAAAAATTCCACCTTTTGTTCAACATTTTCCTCTCCTGAAACTGGACTTCTATCCTCTCCTTTCCTTTTAATCCAGGTTCTTTTCAATTGTTTGAAAAAGAGACCAAGCCAACTCCATCCTGGAGACGGATAGCTACCTGGGGTGAATTTCAGGCAGGATGAAGTTTACCAGTTTCTTTCATTAAAGTACCCATGATATAGGACCTGGGATTTTGGGGGATGAGGTTGGATAAAATCTAAAATTTGAAGGTTGGGAATGATCAAGTTCCATTTGTGATTCCAATTCACTCACAGATCCCTGGGGTGTGTGTGCATTTGCAAGATGACAGATATATTTCACAGTGTCTCAAATGGACAAAATCAAAGGGGATATGGCAGGTAGGGTGGGAGGTATAGTAGTCCCCTGTCTGGTGGTGGTTAATCTCCAGCATCACTTTGCAGACAAAGGTCTGTGTAGTTAAACTTATGGTTTTTTCAGTAGTCACGTATGGATATGAGAGTTGGACCATAAAGAAGGCTGGGCACCAAACAATCGAAGCTTTTAAACTGTGTTGTTGGAGAAGACTCTTGAGAGTCCCTTGGACAGCAAGGAGATCAAACCAGCAATCTTAAAGGAAATCAACCCTGAATATACATTGGAAGGACTGATGCTGAAGCTGAAATTCCAATACTTTGGCCACCTGAGGAGAAGAGCCAACTCATTGGGAAAGACCCTGATACTGGGAACGATCGAGGGCCAGAGGAAAAGGGGGCAACAGAGGATGGGATGGTTATCGACTCAATGGACATGAGTTTGAGCCAACTCTGGGACACAGTGAAAGACAGGGAAGCCTGGCATGCTGCAGTCCATGGGGTCGCAAAGAGCTGGACGTGACTGAGCAACTGAATAATCTGTTGGTTAAATCCTCTCATTTGTTTTTGGTTTCTGAGTCCTTCTTTAATAAGTTCATTACTATTTTTCTTAGCTTCTTGCATTTCTGGATTACTTTTTGCTTTTCTTCTCAATTTTCAGAAACCAGTCAATAAATGATAGTTTGAGGTGTCTGGCAGGAAGTGTTCATCTTCTACACATGAAACAGGGACAATGGTTTCAATGACTTCCTTCATTAATCCCTTGGGACAGGCTCACATAAGTCTTGATCTGCTATGGTTCCATCCAATATCCACTTGAGTTTACATTTATTTCTCACACTTTTCAGTCTTTGTGTTTCGCTTATTAAGGAATATAGACTAACACATGTAAGGGGAAAAATTCTAAGCCATTAATAATAATAGATTTAATTGGATAGGAGATGAAAGGAAGGGATTGAACACAAAGTACTTAACCAAGTTCTTCAACAAACCATGACATAAGAAACTAAGAAACAAAATAAGTGCAATTGGAGCTAGACTGAAGGATGTCAGAGAGTGGTAGAAATCACACATATCGTTAAAACCAATGCAGGAGACAAATATTCAGGAGATCTTGATGGACCCTTGTTTGCCCTCCAGTATTTTAAGGTCTTAAAAAAAAAAATCTGTTAATCCAGGTAACAGACCAAACTGTAAAAATCTATGAAAGAAATTTATTACACTGAGGATACAGAAAATTCCCAGTAGAGTCTAGGCCAGAAGTGCTAAGAAGAAAATAGACAATTGATGTATAAAATTATTAAAACTAATACATTTTAATAAAAATGTTTTTTAAAAACCTAACAGGTCTTAACCTGCATTTTATCAAGCATTTTCACATTTAATTTGAGCTCCATAGCATCCCTGTGAAGTATGTATTACTACCATTTCCCCTTTATAGACTAGGAAATAGGCTTACTGAAATTACGGGATTTGCTGGAGGTTGCTCAGCTGGAAAAGCCCAAGCACTTTTCACCACCTTGAGTTTCAGCTGAAAAGACACATTCAGAAGTAGCTGAGGAAAGAAAGGGTCTTCCCACCTCACTTGCCCATAAGAGACCTCGTTTAAACATGGAAAATGTGGGACTTCCCTTGTGGTCCGGTGGTTAAAACTCCAATGCAGAGGGCACAGGTTTGATCCCTGGTTGGGGAACTAAGATCTCAAAGGCTGTGGGGTGCAGCCAAAAAAAAAAAAATTACAGAAAAAGAAATAGACATAATGTACAGTTATTTCAATACTTTAATATCAAAAAATTACTTTAAGGTCCTGTATTTCTCATTTACTTTGTAAGGTACTAGATGACTAATCTATAGAATTCTTTTAGGGCAAGTCTGTGTGAAATTCAAGAGATCAACAGATATGTTGAACAAAAATGAAAGAAAAAGAAAGCAATAAAAGGATACACAAGGAAAAGAAAATGCAAGGGAAAGAAACCTGGAGCTCTCAAACAGTGCTGCTTGAACACCAAGATTTGAAAGGCCTCTCTGACACAAGAGAAGAAAGAAAAGGAAGCCTGGTCCACTGTGGGGCTCATGCAGGAATCTTGGAGATGATTTATTTATTCTTTAAGGAAGAAATCTTGGTTTAAAAAGAAGGAAGATTTTTAAGTCAAATATCCAAATTGGTTTCTTTTCATAAACTGTCCATTAATAATGCCAAACTTGTTTGTTGTTTAGTCACTAAGTCATGTCTGACTCTTTTGTGACCCCATGGACTGTAGCCTGCCAGGTTCCTCTGTCCATGGTTATTTCCCAGGCAAGAATACTGGAGCGGGTTGTCATTTCCTTTTTCAGGGGATCTTCCCAACCAGAGATCGAGCCTGCGTCTCCTGCATTGGCAGGCAGATTCATTACCACTGAGCCAGCAGGGAAGCCCCAGTGCCAAGCTATAAGGTAACATACAGAAACAATTAATGTTCCTGGCATATGAAGAGACTTCTTGTTTCCACAAAAAGGCACTACACTAATTACCACAGACGCCTGTGCTTTTCAGGGATGTTCCTCTTCCATGTCTTTACTTTCAGTTGGATTTTACTTACAAGAAGTGAAAGTTTTGGAAAAAAGGCCTTCCAACTCTAAGTGTGATAACTTCAATGCACCAGCTCTAGCATCTAAATAAATGGGAATAAACAACAGCATCCAGTAAGTAAATAGTTCATCTAATCCAATGTAATAATTTATTAATTCTCAATCCTGGTATTAGGACACCAGGGCGTCTTTTGATCAGTTGACGGTATTGATAGAAATGGCAGAGATTTTGAGTAATTCACTTTAAGAATAAGAATGGATTCAAAGCTTTTCCATAATAATACCATCATTTACATTCAATATGCTTTCTTAAGGGAAAAGTCAATTAAAAATAACTTATAGTGTATTTTATTTATGCCACAGTCGATGGTGATTAAACACATTTGATGTAGTATTATAATCATGGCAATCAATGACTCCAACAGAGCTTTATATCCTTGAAAAAAAAATTGTGTTTCTTCAAAATCATGGGTTCTTATGGAAGCGCGTTGGAGACATAAATGTTGGTGGTCATGTGCTATGGGAAAAAAGATGGAGAATTCATGTAATCACCACAGAAATGGTTTAAACCCAGGAAGCCTCTTGTGTCTTCCGATTTTATTAATGACATGAATCTATAACTTGGGGCTTCCCTGGTAGCTCAGATGGTAAAGAATCTGTCTGCAATGCAGGTGACCTAGGTGTGATCCCTGAGTCAGGAAGATCCCCTGGAGAAGGGAACAGCTACCCACCCCAGTATTCACGCCTGGAGAATTCCATGGACAGAGAGGAGCCTGGAGGGTTACAGTCTATGGGGTCACAAAAAGTTGGACATGACTGAGTGACTAACACTTTAATTCAGTACCTTTAGCTTTATTTTTAATCCTAAGAATCCATCCTTAATACTGAGCCACAGAGATCCAAACGACCTGAATTCCGTTTAGCAGCCAAACCACAGTAAGTGGCAGCAGGATAAAGTGAGAATTCTGACCCAAACCCAGACAGTGATGCTTCAAATGGCTTTGAGAGTCTAAGGAGGAGAGGATTTCAAATACCAAACTGTTTTTTTTTTTTTTTTTAAACAAATCTTGAAGAATCATTGTATTCTCATCTCATCTTGAGACAGGCCACTTTTATACATGTGTTACTTGAGAGTGTTTATCTTTAAAAATGAATGACAAAATATTATTTCCAAATATATTTACTTACTTCTCTACTGGATTATGATAAGAACAAGGAGAAAAGGAAAGCAAAAGAGCCCTCCCTGGGTTTGGGGTCACTTTTCAACTGGTTTAACTTCTACCCCTCCACCATACTGTGGCCAGAAATCATCTTCCTGAAACATATATCTGTCCCTGTCACACTCCTGTTTACAGCCTTTAATGGTTCTCCCTAGCCTGTAGGAGGAAACTCAAACTCTCCATCTCTTCAAAAACTTTAAAACTTGGTCTCACCCGGTCTTCCAGTTTCATTTTGTCCCAACCCCTTATCCTTCCTAGTACTCCAAACAATAAGTGACAGGCTTTGCCTTCTGGAATATGGCATGTATTTTATACTGCCAGGCCTTGGCTCATGCTATTTTTCTTGGTTGGGAATTTCAATCTCTATCACCATTTTCTGAGGAGGGAGTGCTCCTTTAAGACTTAATTCAAATGTCACATCCCTTCTGAATCTTTCTCTATTTCTCCAAATAGAATTATATCCTCTCTTTTCTCTGCTCTAATACCATTTTCTATAGGGTATTATTATAGCACAGTCTTGGTTCCCAGAGACCCTAAATCTTTCCCCCAACACTCTCTCTCCATTCTTGTCTCTTTGCTTAGATGTACATAAGACCTTAGTTACTATATAAAACTGCTAGAAGCCTGAATGAAGAAATAGAAAAGGGACTTCCCAGGAAAAAGAATGTAGTGGGGGATCTGGGTAGAAGGCAATAGGGAGGATGGCCTAAAAAGGGAAGGAGGGTAAAAATAGATCTTGCATTCATAGGGAGACAGAGAGCACTTTGAAAAAAATTAAATGAACAAAATATCATAATGCCTGGATTGAAATGAGGGAACAAAGAAGGATCCAATATGGTTGTGTCCCAAGGAGATGGGCCAGTGTTTGCATCCCAAGTGTCTAGGTAAGGAGAGTAAGAATTATTGATAGATTGAGGCAGAGCTGGAATGGCTGAGACCCATCACAGGGCAGGGCTGTACTGTAATTGTTGAACTGATGTGGGATAAAGAATAATCCTTCCCTAAAATACACTCAGTAAACTCCAAGGAGTTTGGTGCTAATTATTTAACTTCTTGAAGCCTAAAGAAAACCTGCGGTGGGAAGTCTGGTCCCTTCATAGAGGGCAGTTCGATTCATTAGTCATATATCTGTTTCTCTCTGTATCCCCAAGGGCCTCACACACACAGTAGGTACCCAATAAATGTTTGTTAAACTGAACTGAAACCACTTCCAGCTTTATGGGATTTGTGGTCTAAGAAGGCAATATGGGAGTGAATATTCGTTAAATAATTCCAGTTGAGCTATTTCAAATCTCGAAAGATGATGCTGTGAAAGTGCTGCACTCAATATACCAGCAAAATGGAAAACTCAGCAGTGGCCACAGGACTGGAAAAGGTCAGTTTTCATTCCAATCCCAAAGAAAGGCAATGCCAAAGAATGCTCAAACTACCGCACAGTTGCACTCATCTCACACATTAGTAAAGTAATGCTTAAAATTCTCCAAGCCAGGCTTCAGCAATACGTGAACTGTGAACTTCCAGATGTTCAAGCTGGTTTTAGAAAAGGCAGAGGAACCAGAGATCAAATTGCCAACATCCACTGGATCATGTAAAAAGCAAGAGAGTTCCAGAAAAACATCTATTTCTGCTTTATTGACTATGCCAAAACCTTTGACTGTGTGGATCACAATAAACTGTGGAAAATTCTGAAAGAGATGGGAATACCAGACCACCTAACCTGCCTCTTGAGAAATCTGTATGCAGGTTAGGAAGCAACAGTTAGAACTGGACATGGAACAGCAGACTGGTTCCAAATAGGAAAAGGAATACATCAAGGCTGTATATTGTCACCCTGCTTATTTAACTTATATGCAGAGTCCATCATGAGAAATGCTGGGCTGGAAGAAGCACAAGCTGGAATCAAGATTGCCGGGAGAAATATCAATAACCTCAGTTATGCAGATGACACCACCCTTATGGCAGAAAGTGAAGAGGAACTCAAAAGCCTCTTGATGAAAGTCAAAGAGGAGAGTGAAAAAGTTGGCTTGAAGCTCAACATTCAGAAAACGAAGATCATGGCATCTGGTCCCATCACTTCATGGAAAATAGATGGGGAAACAGTGGAAACAGTGTCAGACTTTACTTTTTGGGCTCCAAAATCACTGCAGATGGTGACTGCAGCCATGAAATTCAAAGACACTTACTCCTTGGAAGGAAAGTTATGACCAACCTAGATAGCATATTGAAAGGCAGAGATATTACTTTGCCAACAAAGGTCTGTCTGGTCAAGGCTATGGTTTTTCCAGTGGTCATGTATGAATGGGAAAGTTGGACTATAAAGAAAGCTGAATGCCGAAGAATTGATGCTTTTGAATTGTGGTGTTGGAGAAGACTCTTTAGAGTCTCTTGAACTGCAAGGACACCCAACCAGTCCATTCCAAAGGAGATCAGTCCTGGGTGTTTATTGGAAGGACTGATGCTGAAGCTAAAACTCCAATACTTTGGCCACTTCATGAGAAGAGTTGAGTCATTGGAAAAGACCCTGATGCTGGGAGGGATTGGGGGCAGGAGGAGAAGGGGACGACAGAGGATGAGATGGCTGGATGGCATCACCAACTCGATGGACATGAGTTTGGGTGAACTCCGGGAGCTGGTGATGGACAGGGAGGCCTGGTGTGCTGTGATTCATGGGGTCGCAAAGAGTCAGACATGACTGAGCGACTGAATTGAACTGAACCAAAATCACTTCCACCTAAGCCACAAACAGTAACTTTTGTTCTGCCGTAGAGTCACTATTCTAATCTTAGGGTTGGTACTGTGAAATAAGAAAGTAAAAAAGGGAAAGAAAGGAAGCTTTAGCCAAGAAAGCCAGGAGAAAGTAGCAGGTGAAGAAGTCAAGAGGAACCATAGTGCTAAGAATGACGGGAGGATGGACAAAGAGAATTTGGGGGAAAAATCAGGAAAAAATAGCATAGACCTCAACTGGAGAGAACTAAATCTCCCAGCTGACTGCACAGACTCATGGAGATATCAGTTCTTTCTACCTCAGAAGTTATTTACCTTCACGAAAGCATCAAAGGATGTGTACAGAGAAAGTCATAATGGACAAAGAAGGAGCCAACCACAACAACTTACCAAGTGGATAACTGAATATACTTCAGAAAACAGCCATTGATGGCAATTTCTGAGCTGCAGCCCTTGAGTGGCTGAGAACTTGGCCCTTTCTTTCCCCAGTTTTGTTCTTTTATTTTCCTGAAAGTTTTATGTTCTCTTTGAACATCACAAGTGTGTTTGTTTGCATCCTGTACACGAACATTCTATGTGTGCCTGATCACTTGACACTGCTGATGGTGAAAGCTGCATGGGGATTAGTATACTAGAATCCTGGAGTCTTTATTTTAGCTATTCTCCAAACCCAAAGATTTCAGGAAGGAATCCAATAATAGTAATTTTGCCTTCTCCATGTCTCTCTAGTGAAAAACATTCAGATATCATCAGAGCACTGCATTGAGAAAACTTTTAAAGCAAACAAAGCAGAAAATAAAAAAGAAGACTCAGGAACTAATTATTGTGATTCTCTGGGGGTATTTCAGGGTGGGTGATCTAATGAGAACTCTCATACCCCATCAGGAAGAACTAGATGGCAACGCAGTGATCTCAGCAACGTGGCTTTGACCTGAGATGTATCAGCTGCTGGACAAAGGGCCACTCCCAAGCCAGACCTCGCTCCCAGCCAGCTCCCTGGGTGCCTCTGTGCAACCATATGGGATTGATGACAGAAAAATGATGGCTGCAATAAGGAACCTTGAGGGCAGAAATCACCACCTTTTCTTTTACGTTATACGTATGAGATTTAAGATCTTTTTCGGTTCTTCTGTTTCATCTGACAAAACTCAAGCAAGTTTGAAGTAAGTTGAACTTTGCAAGGAAAAATTAGGGAGGGGAAAATGAGGGTGATGTTGCTAGACTCAAAAGTTTCCAACCAAATCACCAAGTCTGTAATTGCAAAATAAAAACACTAAATCTCAATATCTATTTGCACAGCTCATTAACTAAGGGCTCACACTCAGCAAATGGGAAAAAAATAAAGGAAAAAACCTTCAGTACCAAGTACATTTGGAAAGTTACTGTGGAGACCTGTCTTTCCCTAGGATCTAAATTAGGCTGTTTTCAGATGCATCCGTCTGTCTGTCTTTACTGTTTATGTGGGAAGCCGCAAGTTGGGATGAGGCAAAGCATCTTTTGTCAGACTGTGCTGGAGAGAAAAAGAGAACATTCCTTTCTCCACTGAGTATTCTGAACATTACAGCAGGCACTCGACCTGCTTTGCTACTGGGACAACATGATTTACAATGTGAAAAGGGAAAACCTAAATCACTAAGTAATGAAAACATTAAAGTTAATGCATCACAAGTGAGGAATTTATTACCATTAACTCCAATAAACAGTTATAAAACACTTGTCCTTTCCTGTCCATGAGCAGGGACACAGACACTGGACTTCATTAAGCTCAACTTTCTTTTCTTCTTCACTAGACCAGTCATGTGTGTTTGAACCAACCACCATTTATTGTTAAGTGGACTGGTTCATTTTCCAGGACTGTAGAAAGCTGAAGGCACATCCATTTTGCTTCACGGTGCTTGGTATAGACGGATGAAATAGCGAAGTTTAGAAGACATGCTGCTCGGTATGGCTATATGAGTTTATTTAAAACTCCCTAAAATGTATGTCCGATAAAAACAGAGTAACTTCCAAGCAGCCTTTCTCAGAGGCAGGTATATAAGTAATAATGCCTGGCGAGGAGGGTGGCATATTGGATGCCAATGCATGTCAGGTGCATTTAGCTGAATAATTTTTCCCTTGTTATTGTTTGGTATAGCACCTTAGAAACCCGAGATGGAAACCCATTTCCTTCCAACATCTTTCTCTGTCACAGGGGCATACCAGTTTATTACCTTCAGGTTGTTCATGAACAAAAGAGGCTGCACATATTGGATGGCTAAGGTAGATTGGTTCTGGAATCATTTATTTTAGAGGAAAAAAAGAACTATAGTGTCTTTTTGGAAAGCCAACTCTAATCATGGAATTGCCTGAGTGTTACAAAGCAGATGGGAGGCAGCATGAAATTCAGGCTTCCCTGACCAGTTATAATAGTAATGATGATAATACTAATACTTCACATTTGGATAGCCCTTTATTTAGTGTTTGTAAAGTGCTTTCCTTAACATCTCTTTGATTCTGATACAGATAGAATGGCCTCAAAAGTCTAGCCTTTAGGAGTTGAAAGTGAAGCTCAGAAAGGGTAGAAGACTCTCACGCAGCTGGAAGGAAAGAGAATCAATACACAAATTCAGTGTTTTTTTAAGCTCTGAATCTAGTACTTTTTTGGTTACATTATGCTATGACAAACATTTTACGTAATGAATAATGCTATAGTCATAACTATAATGTAGTCAAGATAAAGAGTGTTTTAATTCTAGATTTCTCAGCCCAAATGGTTTTTAGGAACCCTCTCTGTTAAACATGGCCACATTATTGGTACTGCAGGATGGACTCTTGGAATTGTCCAGGATGTCCAGCTTTGAAATGAGGTCTGATTTTTGGCATTACTTGGGTGATTCTCCTGTTGGGTCTCCCATGGGCCAAACTATGTAGAATATATGAAAGAAAGGACTAGAGAGGCTCTGATGCAGAATCTGAGCTGTGCATCCTGCATTGCCAGCACCAAGATTTCCATAAGTAAGACCAATTGCTAAACAATAGTATAATTTAAGGAGCCAGCAATCACTATTTTAGCATTTCCATAAAGAAGAACTCTTAGATGAAGAGGTTATAGGTCTCATCAGAAGTGATGGAGCAAATGACCCTGCCACTCATTTTGCACATAGGGAAATGAAAGCCCAGCCAGCTGTGATGCATTATATGACTCACTCAATGATGCCCTTATGTGACATCATCCAAGGTAATGTGACTAATTTGTTGTAGAGTTGGGAAGAGAAATGGAGTTTTCTGACTCCAACTCAGCATCATATCATTCTTTCACTCCCACAGTCAGGAAATGATCCTTCTCTAACCCTCGTTTGACACACAGTACAGCAGAAAGTGGTAAGCCATCCTGAAAACAGGTGAATTAAGTAATAGTCTCTGTCCTGAACACTGAGGCCCCTAGTCTTCTTTTACTGTTCAGTTCTAAAAACCCTGGTAGTTGTGTACAAGGGTACCTCCAACAGATTCATGGATCCTTCCCTGGAAAAATGAATGACCTCAGAGAAAAGACCTGCAGACACTGACATTTGGGAGACCCCAAGCGAAATGGCTGGGTCTTCCTGTCACTCTTAAGTTTAGGCTTTCTAAAGTGAAGTCCATCAGTGAATATGTCCCACCTTGGCACACGGAAGTTTCAATCAGCCTTTTAGTGCCTCATATTTAAATATAAGCAAGGTCTAAAGATCCCTAGACATTTGCAGAAAAGCTTCCAACATGGAGGACAAAGACCAAAACATAAAAAGGAACTCAGAGGAAACAGTTAATTTAGGGAGCAGAAAGGAAAATTGAAAACCAAAACAAACGAGCCATCATTAATGTTCACAGAGGGATGAGAATACGCTGAATTCATGAAATAGGATGCTTAAAAAGAAACGATCAGAGAACAAGAAAGGCTGGTCTTAAACATATGGTAGTCAAACTTAAAACCAAAATCAATAGATGGGTTGAAGATGTAATTGGGGAAATATTAAAAAAAAATAGGGCAAAAAGATTAAGAAAACAGAAAACAGAAGAGATAAAAACAAATCTTCTGACTGAAAGAGATCGCCATATACCCAGCACATGAAATTTCAAAGAGACCCACATCTTGGTGATGACTTGAAATTTCATAGCACAACGAATAACAAGAAGTTTGTAAAAGCTTCTGAGTTGGGGGAAAAATTGGTCACACACAAAGAATCAAGAATCAGACCGGCATCGAACTTCTTTACAGTGACACTAGAAGCTAAAATGAAGCAAAACTTTACAAATTCTAAGGGAAAATAATTTCCATCAGCGTTTTAACACCTACACTACCACTCAAGTGTAAAGGTAGACTGAAGAGGTTTTCAGACATGCACATTCTCAGGAAATTTACATCCAGGGCATCCTTTCTAGAATGCCACCAGAACACGTGCCCCACCAAAGTGAGAGGGCCCATCAAGAAAGAAGGTGATGGATCCCGGTGGGGCTCTGACCAAGGAAAGAGACAAAGGGAAGTTCCAAGGTAGGCAGCCCACAGTGCGGAGGAGGACAGAGGTCTCCAGAAGAGCTGCTCTAAGAACAAAATAGACCTGCTGAATCATCTGATGTGGGTGAACACTTCCAATTCTGCTACAAAGTTTGGGAAGAATTAGGAATGGTGACTTAGAAAACTAATACAATGAAAAAAACCAAGGCATTTTCCTACTCTGGAAAAAACAAGAAATAAAATTTAATTATAGAAGTTTATAAGGGTTGGCAGTAAATAAAATTTACACAGTTAAAACATGTAAAGCCTAAAACTGAACAAACTAAAAATTATAGTATAATCATGTTGGGAAGATGAAGGGAGGAGAAGTGAAGACTGGGATTAGAGAAGAGTGTTAAATCCTCCTCTGCCAGAATATAAAATTCAACAGTTAATATTGGAAATTGAAAAAGAAAAAAAAAACTGTATAATAATATTATTTAGAAATTTATTATTTAAAATTATTTAGAAATAATATTATTTAGAAAGAATTATTTCATGAATTTCTAAATGTACACAGCAGAATTGATGAAAGATTTGAAGGGGTTGCTTCTGGAGAGTGGTACTCAGGAATTAGAAAGGGATGAATGTAGTATTATTTGATTTTTAAAACCATATGTCTATTATTTTGGTGGAAATAAAAAATAATTAGAAAATGGAAAAAACAGCTTTACAACTATTTTACAACAAAGCCACAAGACTCCATATTTACATAATGATGACATCCATTCTGAATTTTGCTAAATATACAAGTATTCTTAAACTTGGTATGAAGGGTTTATGACAAAGGAATCGAGAAAAGAAAGAAGAAATTGGTGTGGAATAAAGAGAAGCAATTTTTACTAAAAACCACTTACACAAAGCCATACGTACCATTGAATTAGG
Organism: Budorcas taxicolor; assembly: GCF_023091745.1. NCBI lineage: Eukaryota > Metazoa > Chordata > Mammalia > Artiodactyla > Bovidae > Budorcas > Budorcas taxicolor. Next base: position 37,996,415 of record NC_068928.1, on the reverse strand, counting down.
TACCATTTTAAGAATATTTTAATATCTGTAATCTTTGTACAATTTAAGATTCATTTGAAATTCTAATGTTGTACTTTGTACTATAGGTTTAATTCTGCTTAAGCCCTTCCTACATTGCAAGGGGAGCCACAAAAACAGGAGGTCCCTTTCCACAGGAGATCCATTTTATTTCACAAGTAACAAAGGGTGTGTGATCCCTTAATGAAATCTGGGGGTCTGAATCCCTGAGTATAAACTTGCGTTGCACTTTACAGAATAGTTTTATATCACTAGGCATGACCAAAATTGTATAAAGTAGCTGCAGATAAAATCAAGTCAGAAAAAATTTATTTGGAACCTACCATGTGGTAGGTATTGCACCTGAGAGCAAACAATTCCCAGGACGTCCTAGAATGACAACTTCAGATCAGTGCAAAGGCACAGAGGGTACAGACATGATTTTAATTTATAGGATTAGAAAGGTACAAGGCCATAAAACAAGACACCTGTTGTCTGCATTTATGTTAAAGGTTTCATTTTTTAAAAAAATAATCAGAAACCCATAATCATTATTCTTGACATAAATTACACATTAGATTGGGAGTGGAAATCATGTTTTAAGACTAGGAAGGGAAGGAAAAGTAAAACCAACTGCATGTAATTTTTCAAGTGGAAACAATGGCAATATGAAGATATATGGGCTTCAGACCCTCTGGTAGAGGAAAGAGGCTGTGCTCTCGTACCTCTTACAGTGTCACTCCTGTGACCTCTACCATTTGAAATGCTTTGATTCCACCTTGCCCAAGGGACCTGTGAGCAACGGGAAAAGGGATGAAGGATGCCTATGCCTGACCTCACCTTTACATTGTCCAATGACTGAAGGTATAAATCAGCTTTCCCCTTGAAGACTCGAGTGTCAGAAGCTCATGTGAAATGCTGGAAATATTAAATGATGTCCCTGAGGGTTTTACTGTTACTCAGTTTTCTGCTGTAACTGGGAGAGCTGTTCACATGAAGGATACTCTCCCCCAGGACCTCAATTTGTATACAAAATGAAGTATGAAACTCCAACAACTTCTTGCCACTTTGGAAAGAAAATAAACAATTAGTGGAGGTTGCCCTTAGCCTGCTGGTCCTGCTTATATTTCAATGATCTCTGTCTATTCCCAGAGAACAGTTCACACCAACAAAGGTGTGATACCCTCATTACAAATCCTTGTTTCCAGGGTAATAAATCAGTGATGGTTAAAAAAATCTCTGCAGACAATTCAATGCATTTTTGTAATGAGGAAGAATAAAAACTCTTTGCTTTGTTTTAGTTAGCAGAGGAAGTGTACTAATAATAATTAGAATAGAGGATCAACTGCCCCAGGGCCAAGTTTCCAGTGCTAGCTCATCACTGTGATCTTGGGCTGTATCTAAAACTTCCTTCCAATATTCTTTCTGCAAAAATTTTAAATCTATGGACTGTTAAATCTCCCAACACACTTTGATTCATTAATCCTCACTGCTGCTGCTGCTAAGTCGCTTCAGTTGTGTCCGACTCTGTGCGACCCCAGAGACGGCTGCCCACCAGGCTCCCCTGTCCCTGGGATTCTCCAGGCAAGAACACTGGAGTGGGTTGCCATTTCCTTCTCCAATGCATGAAAGTGAAAAGTCAAAGTGAAGTCGCTCAGTCGTGTCTGACTCCTAGCGACCCCATGGACTGCAGCCTACTAGGCTCCTCCGCCCATGGGATTTGCCAGGCAAGAGCACTGGAGTGGGGTGCCATCGCCTTCTCCATTAATCCTCACTACTACCTCTATAATAGGCATGTGTGTTGGTCACTCAGTCGTGTCCAACTCTTTGTGACTCCATGTACTGTAGCCACCAGGCTTCTTTGTCCATGGAATTTTCCAGGCGAGAATACTGGAGTGGGTTGCCATTTCCTTCTCCAGGGGATCTTCCTGACCCAGGGATTGAATCCAGGTCTCCCGCATGGCAGGCAGACTCTTTACCATCTGAGCCACCAGGGAAGCCCATAATAGGCATAATTATCTGTAATAAGAAAAATGATCATTTTTCTCTTGATAGAGAAATTCAAGTGATTCATTCAAGTCTCTCAGTTAGTAAGTGGACAAAGCAGGAACAGGAATAAAGAGTCCACATGACAATCCGTACCATTAATCTCTTGGCATCTCTTTTCTCCATCAAAGATTTGAAGTACTGGCACACAAAGAATATATAGTCCCTATTATAGAAACATGACTATATATCTGTATAGAGCTTCAGAAATTTTAGAGCATGTTCAAACCTTTTATTTAGTTCAATTTTTATAACAGTCCTATGAGGTAGGTATTTATAGACTCTGTAATGAAGGAATAAAAGTAAAACGAAACAGCTTAAACAGCTGAGAAGAGCCAGGGAAAGATTAAGGATTACTTAAGACACTGTACAATCCATAATTACATCATGTTTGTAAGAGACAGCTAGATGTATGAATATATTTATTAGCCTGCCTGTTTCTGTGCTATAATAGCAGACTGATCTCTAAAAGAGCCTCTGCTCTGTGTTCTAAGATCATATTCCAGTCATGAAAGGATATTCAGAATGGTGTAATGTGCTCTTTTAACACAAGCTCTCTTGTCATCGAACCATGGCTGAATTAGGGATGAATGACACTGCTTCTCTGCAGGGGAAAAAGAAAGTGTGAGGGCTGAGAGGGATCCCAAATAGCATACAAGGGAGAATGAAGAAAAAAGGCTCTTTTGCCTCCCAGAAGTCTGAAAGGGAAAGTTGCTCAGTTGTGTCCGACTCTTTGCAACTGCATGGACTATACAGTCTACGGAATTCTCCAGGCCAGAATACTGGAGTGGGTAGCTTTCCCCTTCTCCAAGGGATCTTCCCAACCCAGGGATCAAACCCAGGTCTCCCACACTGCAGGTGGATTCTTTACCAGCTGAGGCACCAGGGAAAACCCTCAGAAGTCTAATCTTTTGAAATAGGCCCAGTGATTTTTTAAAAAAAGTAGCACCAAATGGAATCAATGCTGCTTAACTAGTGTGTGTTTAAGGAAACTGGAAAAGGGTCCTCTTCCAAAGTATCTTCTCAACTGACTCTCTTAATTCCTGAAATACCACCATTAGAAGTCCATTCCCTTAGATGAAAGCATTATTCTCTACTGAAATCCAAATGCCTCTGGGAGAGGCATTCCCATCCACAGTATGATAACAAACAAGTGCATCAGGGATATTGAGAGAGGGAAGCCCGGAGAGCGGCTCTCCCAGGGACAAAGCACGGTCACTTGCAACCATGCCTCAGGCCACCAAGCAGAGATAACTGATAGAAGTATGTCCAGTGCTGACTCTTATCCATGAGCTGTGTGTGGCTGACGATGTTGCATTGAGCTATTATCAGTCATTAGTACCTCAGAGCAGTGGTTCTTAACTCAGCTGCACATCACAATCACAATCACCTGTCAATCTTTCAAAAATGGAGATACTCGGACAGTACCCGACATTTGTGGAATCAGGAACATGTGGGAGTATGGCTGAGGCATGTTTATTTCTACAAAGCTCTATGGATTTTCAGATGTTCTTCCAGAGTTGAAAACTGCAACCTTGGAGTGAATGTGTCACCCTGATGGCTTGCTGGTGGGCCTTGGTGAGGCGGGACCCTAGGCTGAGGGGCCTGAACACTGAGTACCAGAACAAGTGGTGAGAGGCAAGGGAGGTTCCATAAACACAAAGTAACAAAAGATGACGTGGAAAAGAACCGAGATGACTTATCTATATCACAATTTTGACAAACTACCTGGGAGTATTATTATTACCAAGACTTGATAAAACACTAGTCTATGAAAGTTAGGACTTCTGCATAACACCATTTAAGAAATACCCGGGCAATGATTGTTTATGCTCATATAACTCAGGTTTATTTCATCCTTTCAAAAGGCTGAAGAAGCCTCTTGCAGTCTTTTCATTACTATACTATCTCTTCCCATCCCATTCTTTATAGTCCTCTCTCTGAGTCTTGCCATACTCGTCTTATCCTCGATTAGCCTCCAAAGAGAGTACTTACCAGGTAAATCTGTTAGGACTAGTTCCGTCAATGTGACAGAAGCCCCCCTAAAATAGAGGCCTAACAAGAAAGAAGATAATCTCTCAGGAATAAACTATGCAGGAGGGAGGTAGCCAGGCAATTGGAGGGTATTTCATGGGCTCGTCTCCTCTGTCTTGTCTCCACCACCTTTCGCAAATGATTTCTTCCACATGGTCTGACGTGGCTCCAGCTCCAGCCAGCAGGAAGGGAAAAGGGGGCAAGGGCCACAGCATCACCCTCCCTCACCTGTGTGTACCCCTAAAATTAACCCATTCCTTTCAGATTCCGCTGGCCAGAACTTGAGCTGCATGGGTGAGTCTAGTTGTTAGGGAGTTAAGGAGGCAGGGAGCTGTTCAGGGCAGCTGTGAGCCCATCTAGAAAGACAGAGAAGGGGAGATGGCTAAGCCACACCAGGAACTGTGCACGCAGCAAAACAAGTACAGGCAGTCACCTTATGAACCTAGACTATCTCACTGGAAAGAGCAAATGAGTGTGGTAAGCAAAGACTGCTTAATGCCAGGTGTTGAGTAATTCGTGGTGATTAGAGGAAACTGTTTTCCACTAATGAAGAGTGAGATTATGTTGAAAGTAGTTATCTGTGGACCAGGCATCACAACAGAGGCCTCAAATAAATGAAGTGCTTGGTTTGTCTTTTGAAAGCTTACAATTCCTCTTGGAATTATGTGATCCCAAAAGTCCACCTCTTGCCTAATGAAAGATCTGAATTCAGTCCTTCTTCCCAAGTCCCTGGAGTCAACTTCTGTAATCTGTCAGGAGCAGAACGGCATACCTGGTCATGGATTTCCACACTAGCTATCAATAAGTAAGAGAAATACTTATTTCACATACAAATTCTGCTGAGATGAGCTTTAAAAGATTCTGATCAATGAAAAGATGTACTTTCTCCTGACTCTAGGGTTCCAGGTATGTCAGTACCTCCCAGTCTGTGACAAATCTGAGAATACAAAGCAGAACTATACTGGTCTAGAAGCATGCAGTCTAAAATACAAGAAATCTGTTTAACTCTGTAACTGTGTTTGGATTGCTTCTAGGATGGTTTAAAAGTAAAGTACTGCTTTGTTTTCCCATCAGATCTCCCTATATCACCTGATAGACTTGTTCCCTTTCTCTGTGTTTCTCACTCGTCTGGCTGATTGAATTGTATAGCCAGTTAGCTCAGTTAGATAGGGCATGGTGCTAATGAGACCAAGGTCACAGGTTTTATCCCCAGATAGGCAGACAGGTATCCAGAGTAAAATTCTGTCCCACGTCTACTTGGATGCTTCTCTCTCTCTGATTAGCTCTTCTGAAAGGATGTGTACTTCTTAAAAGGGTGACAGAGTAAGAAAGAGTTGGTGTCTTAGCAGAGACAAGCTGTGCTGTGGAAAAACCCCACAAAATGCTGGACTGGAAATACCTCTCTACCAAGAGGAATACAAAGTAGTTTGGTTTACGAAAAGGTCCCTCCTACTTCCAGGACACTAGGACCCACAAGCATGGAGACTGAGCTGAGACACTAAGGATGGAAAAAGAAAGCTAGAGAGGCAAGAACAATTGTCATATTCCTAGGCTAGGGTCCAGAGCTCTTGTTTCCTGCTTCCTGCTGGATCCAGGACATTCAGATCACATGTGGTCTCCTATTTCCAACCCCACCTCAGTGTTCCCAAGTCAGTGGTGAGCTGTTGTGATGTTGTGGAGGAAAATCATGTCCAAAACAGGAATAAAATTCACAACTGCTTCTACTTGTTCTAGATAGAAATGTCATTTCTCACCACTGGAAGACTTCCCCCACCCTCTCCTTATCAAAAATCTGTCACTCTGTCCACACATCAGGGAGAACAAATGTGTTTTTGATCCCTCTGTGAACAAACGAGACTCAGCACCTGCACAGTGCTCAAGGGTGGCCGGCCCTCATCCTCACTCTGAGCCGGCTGCTGCTCTTGGGCAGAGAAAGTAAAAATGATTGATTCAACATCTTAATTAAGATAAACAAACAAAGAGGAACATCAAATAATGGACCTGACAGTTTGAAACAAACTGAAAGTACAGCTTAGTATTTCATAAAAGAAAAAGCGTTTGATGTGAGGATGGCAGTTTAATAATTTGTAAATATCACTGGCTTGGTATTATAGCTAATCCAAATATTTTCATTTCTCATCATAAGTTACCCTCTGCTGATGGCTTGTCCTCTTCAACTCACAGCTTTCACCGTGGAGCCTTTGACAGGGGTGGAGAGGAGAGGAAGAGAAAGGGTCACAGGTTCTTTGTGGAATGTGAATTACATTGTCAACTTCCTTTCTACACTCTGATTCAGATAGTCCCTGGAAAATATCACCAACAAGCCCCAAGCTTTTATTGCCTCTTTCTTCAGCTCCCCTAAAAAAGTATCAAAATTTAATCATTACAGCTTTCCATTAGCTTCTGACTGTTTTACTAATTAAGTCTGAGCTTTTTCCCATTCCTAATATGTAGAGAAATGGGAAATGAAACCTCCTCCACTAACTGTAATGTCCATACAATACTGTTTTTATACCATAATGAAGTAGTTAACTATATACTGAAAAGGTGTTTTATTGCCCCTGCTGCTGCTGTTGCTAAGTCGCTTCAGTCGTGTCCGACTCTGTGCGACCCCACAGATGGCAGCCCACCCGGGGCCTCTGTCCCTGGGATTCTCCAGGCAAGAATATTGGAGTGGGCTGCCATTCCCTTCTCCAACGCATGCACACATGCTAAGTTGCTTCAGTCATGTCCAACTCTGTGCGACCCATTGCAGGTTGCCATTTCCTTCTCCCTTTATTGCCCCAATGCCTTACAAATAGGGTAGCTGGGGTAAGTTCATGCTTGTGTCTTCTGCCAAAACACCTTTGGGTGGGTGCTGAGGATAGGCAGCAAGTTGTGATGGCAATTGTAAAAAGGCGAATGTGGGAACCTCTGCGTTGGTCAGAGCACTGTGACTTAGTGCTTGTGAAAAAAAATTTGGAGAAAGAGTAGACAATTTTACTAACTTGTTTGGGCTATCCAAGGGAACAAATCAGATATAGGTCTGTGAAAGCAGAGCCAAAGGAAAACCATTGGGGAGCCGGAGGCTTTGGGCTTTTAAAGTATGTAAAAGGGAAAGGGTGAGTATGCAGGCCTGTCAGATCAACCTGTACACGGATATACCTCTGGGTTCAGGCCGTGACCCTTCTCTTATGCTTTTCCATTTCACTCTTTTTGCTCAGGTTCTTAACAGCAGCATCTTTTGGTCTTTTTTTTTTTTTTTTTTATTGCTCTCAGATGATACCAAGCCCACGCAGAGACCACACTGGGCGGGTGTGACTGACTGGGTCCCTCAGAGGAAGCTGCAGTTCTGAGAGTTCTCCACAGGGAAGCAGTATGAGATCAGGGTTTAGATTAGGTGGCCCCAGCGCCTCTAGCTTTCCCTGATTCTGACGGAGACTGTCCTTCTGTGTGCGAGATGACCAACAGGGCAAGCTCAGGCCTCAGGAGACCCCACCCTCCTCCCCAGCCCTGAGCTTTTCTACCATCTCTCCACGTAGCTCTCCATTCCCAGGTCTGTTTCTTTGCATTTGAGTCATCAGCTTGCAGAATACTGCTTTGTCCATTCCATCTCTGGTCTATGCTTTATCTGAGGGATGCCATTAAGGCTAAGGATGCCCTTCTGGCCAAAATGGCCAGATTTTAGCTGCTGGGTTCACATCACTGCCACAGAGAGGAAACCTGCAGAAGGGTCTCTAGCAATGTGTCAGGCATGTGTTTTTTTTGGGCAGTATGAATTCTGGTAACCTCTGAATGGTTGGATAACTCTTGACATTTCTTAGGAAAGAACTGGTTCCCATCTTTGGTACTCTGAAGAAAATGGTGCCAGCAACAACTTGATTTTGTTTGCGTTATAGAGAGTAATATACCGTTATAGTCAAAATTCCTAAATAGAGAGCTTATAACTTAGGTTCTATCTTGACAATGTCCCGTTGATATATTGTGTGATAAAAGCAAAGTCACTACTTATCTTCTTTGCTTATAAAATAGAAATTACACCTGACATATTTCTGATAAGCTGCAAGAACTATGTACTCTATGTGGACTTTATACAAAGTACCCAATACAGTGAATATTCTTAAGATAGAAAAACTTTCACCTTTCTTTTGACAAACATTCTCTAAAATGCATTTATTTTAGTCGACACATTGACAAATATTACATTTGTGAAAGTTAAAACTTTCTGAGAATTTTAAATCTTGAAAGTTCTTCTAAAACAGTGAGCAGAAATCCCATTTCCAGCATTTCATGTGAAGCAAGAGGTTTCTTAAAATATATGTCAGGTAACCTATCTCTTATCACACATTTTCTTTCTTTACCTGAAGTCTAGAATTTAAATATTTCTGTCAAGTTTAAGAGAGGTATGTGGCACTGATTTTACATTGATTTCATCTTTTTCTTCACAGTCTATCCCAAACCATTTTCAGACCCACCCCCTAAATTGGTTACCTTCTTTTCTAGGTACAGTCAACAGAAAACAAGCAAGAAGCTTGGAAAGGAGAGTGAGACCTGCCTTTTCAGTGATCTTTCAGGTTACTTTCCCTCCCAGACAGGTTGATACAAAGATAAGCAAAAGAAGAGGTTGTGGACAGACCTCCAGGAAAACTCTCTCAGGAAAGGATCGGCTGCAGTAGTGCTAGATAAAAATTGCAATTGCCCAGCTTTATCTCTCTGGGGTATAAATTGGATCAGAAAGGTAGGGACTGAGACACATATAAACAAAATGGAGCACACAAATAAAATATTGATTTCCCCCCCTGTATTCCACCTCCAAAAGATAACTAAACCAACTCTCAGTGGGAAGAATGCTATCTTCATAATACCAGCCATTTAAATTTTTCACAAACTGCAATAGCTGCGGTTATTGGTATAGACTTCATGCTCTCTCTTCTGACCTAATATGACTAGTAATTTTTAGAAATTTTAGGTGATGCTATGCCCAAAGGAGTTTTAATGCTGAGGTTAGATGATATTGCTAAGGTCTGTGTCACCCATGATTTTGTGTGTCTGTCTAGAAAAGGTTAGGCAAAGGTAAGAGAGATACAGAGCTCACTGAAACATCTCCTATCAAAGAAAAACTTGTTAAAAAAAGATTTTAACAGCTCAAACTACCTTGGAGGCCAATAAAAGCACCAAACTTGATTATTAGACCATGATCTGAGGTTAGAAAAAGGACTCCAGTGCTGACTGATTGGAAAGCTATTGGAAATAAATAAAAAGGCTACATTATGTGAAGCGGAGGGTCACAGCAAGGGAGCATCTTGAGAAGTCATAAGTGCACTGATTACATTTGTCACATTTAATGACTGCTTTGTGTATGACTTGCTTTTTGTAGATCTTCTGTATGAGATATTTTTAGATAAACTGACTTCACAGAAGAGGAGAAAGGTAATAAGTGTCACCTTGTGTTAATATACAAACTCTCCACCTTTGGGATCAAATTTGGTGCAGGGCACAAGTGAAATGAGTTTGGTGGCCTCACTTGAGGCCACCATCAATAGTTATCCTTAAACAAAATCACAAATCATTTGCTGGCAGCAGAGATCACAGACCTGGAGCTGATAGCAAGAGTGTCACAGGTCAGGAGGAAGACTTGGGCGGAAAACCAGCCATTACCTCTGGGTCTCCAGCCTTACTTCAGCTCATGCAACCAAGCAACCCTTCTTATCCATAAACACTAACATTCACACTGATTTTATGACCTCTTTTTGCCTGCCAAACCCAACATCAATATTCCCAACAACATTTCATGAAACCCCCTGTTATCTACATCCTCATCACTCAGTTCTAATAATAGCAATTTCATAGTCACTATGAAAGGGAGGCCTATTTTTAGAATACTACTTGTCATTAGTAAAATAATGGAACTTGTTTGTTCCAGTGAATTCTAAGTCTAAACATTGCTTGCTTTCTCTCTACTTAGTGAAGGGCTTCTGTGCTACTCTGATGAAAACATAGAGAATTAGAAAACAATGACTGTGTGAATGACATTTACAGAGATCTCATTCTGGAAAGGGCACATTTTATTGTGACTCTGTGTCAAAAGTGTAGTTTCATCAGAGGACGGGAGGCAAAAGAAACAGGCAATCAATACTTGGGCCTGTGATATCTGAACTGAGAAAGAAAATCATTATCCTGTTATTTTTATTGTGGCATGATGCTTGAAATACTGTACTTTGTTTCCATATTAATCCAGTATTTTGAGGGTTGCAGATTTAAAAAACCCTCACAGGGGTAGCCATGTGAAATTAGAACACAAAGAAAAACAAGTATGCACACATATTTTACGGTGGGAATTTGGAGAAAGACAGATTGAGAAAGAGAAAAGTTAACCTTTTGTAAAAGATATAATAATCCAATTTCCTGAATCTGTGTATCTTACAGCTATGTTTAATTTCTGAGTTTTCAGAACCATCAATAAAGGGTTATTTGTTTCTAATTTTTGGGCAAAACATATAGATTTCTAGTAGATAAGAGCTCCCTCAATATTAATAAGGTTATTTGGATAATATTTGTACTTCTGTACTTATTGAAAATTTTGTTCCATTGTTAAGAAACTAAACAAGTCCAAGGTAGAAAGCATGTGGAATTTGACATTTGATTTTAAAGTTTGGTGTTATTTACTTCTCACTGGCAAAACACGGGTCACTGAACTTGAATTTCTAGCTGAAAAAAGGAGAGGAATTATCATTCACAAACATTTTTTAAATTCTTGTGTCCAGCCTTAAGTACCTTACCAATTCTGCCTAACTGCTTCCAATATGACTGTTTACTGGTTATTATTTTCAAAACACTTCAAGATATTTAACCTTCCCTTCTCTAGATTTCAGCATCCAATATGAAACTCTATCTGAATGCATATTATGGAGAGTGGGATCATACCCACTCTGCAAAATATGAATACAGCTATCCTCAACCTAACTTTCATACTTCTGTGGGTTAGTTATTTAAATTTAAATTCTATTTTTTCTCTTTGAATTATTATCGATGAGATTGGCATTATATAGTCTCGAAGTCATGACCTGCTTTTCTAGGCTGTCTGTTGCAGCCCTAGGGAGAGCTAAGTGGGTCCTTAATGAACAAGAAAAGGTTATCATGGCTGCACGTGGTGTCTCCCAGTCTGCTCTGGCTAGAATCTCCAGCCGCCAGAGATAACAGTTCAAAGTCATGCAAATGAGGGCTACTGGCTACCACTTTGTTCCTGTGATCCTTTGGCAAATGCACAACAGCAGCAGGAAAAAAGGATGTTCTCAGAGACCTAATCCATCTGGGCAGCCGGTTTATTTCAAGTAAACAAACTACTACAAGCTGCCCACAAGAATTGTTAAAATTAACAGAAAATGACAATACCAAGTGCCAGTGAGGATGGGAGCAACTAGAATTTTCACACACTGTTGGTGGGAGTATAAATTGGTACAAGCCATTAGAAAAACTGCTTGGCAGAATCTATGAAAATGGAATCCTCTGACCTCTCGTAGGTATAAACCCAACAGAAACACCAACATAGTGTGCACCAAAAGACAGTTATAAGAATGTTCACAGCAGCTTAAAACAAGACAACTATAGGCAATAATAATTAACCTTTTTATCATGTATAAGAAAATGATGTGTAATCCTACCACTTTGACAGAAATTAATATTTTGGAGTAATTCATATTGTGAAGAGAGTTTGTAACTTGCTTTTTAAAATTTAACACTATATCATGAATCTTTTCTTAGGCAATTAATTTTTAAAATATTTAGATTTAAAAGAAAAAAGATACATACAAATAAAATAAACAACCAAAACAAAAACACTGAAAAAAGAATATTCATAGCAGCATTATTCATAATATATCCAAAGTAGAAGCAACTCGTGTCTACTTACAATAGAATGAGATAAAATGAATAAATAAACTACTTTACAGCAATAAGAACAAAGAACTACTGCTGCATGCAAAAAGAGTGATAGTTCTCACAAATCCAATGCTGAATAAAAGACTCTAGATACTCAAGAGTGTACTGTATAGCTATTCACATGAAGTTCAAATACAGGCAAAATTAACCTAGTGATAGAGGTCATGAGAGTCGTTACCTTGGGGGAGATGATATTAGGAAAGGGCACGGAGAAGATTCTGGGGTGCTGATAATGTTCTAAAACTTAACTGCGGTAGGGATTACATGAAAATATTCACTTTGTTTAAAAAAAAAATCATTGAGTTCCATGCTTACAATTTTGGGCATTTTTCTGTATACATAATATACAATAAAAGTTAACCAAAAAACTATCCGTGTAGTTTGTTATTAATTAATTCCTTTGTCAGCTTATGAAATACTAGGAAACAAGGGAAGAATGACCAAGGTAGTTTCTCCGTGAATGAAATTTTCTATAGAATTATATAAGAAATTATATGTTACATGGTTAAAAAAAATTGTGTTTCTTAGCCTGGAACTCATAAAGCTAAGTGGTGACTTGGCTTATACTGATACAGAACTTGAGTACTGAACAGTGTGTTATATCAGAGGTCTTATAAGGAGGGTGCTAACCAGCTATTCTATTTATGCAGCCATTTAAATAACTTAAAACAGGAAAAATTTCAGCTGAACATTAGGAGGAATTTCTGAGCCAGGAAGTTGAATGATTGTGGAAACATAAGTGTTGGACATTTTTAAGAAAGAAAAACATGGGCTTCTCTGGTGGTCCATTGGCTAAGAATGTATCTGCCAATGCAGGGGACGCAGGTTTGATCCCTGGTCTGGGAAGATCCTACATGCCTCAGAGCAGCTAAGCCGGTACTCCACAATAGGAGAAGCTATCACAATGAGAAGCCTGTGCATTGAAATGAAGAGTCCCACTCTTGGCAACTAGAGAAAAGCCCACGCAGCAATGAAGACCCAGTACAGCCAAAAATAAATAAATTTAAAAGAAAGAAAAACAGCTGGCAGGTGGACAGGAGCCCCTGAGATGTCTTTTAGGAGCATTCTTCAGTTCATAGTGGAAAGGTGGAATGTTTAAAAATCTACTCTAGTATAATGCCTGGTGAGAGCAAGTGTTCAAAAATATTAGCTCCACTCTATCACTGCTAATAATACTTAGAAAACATTTCAAGTTTAGGTGGGGGTCTAGCCCTAAATTTACTCAGTGACAGTGAGACATCCCCAAATCAATCTCTGTTTATAATCTCTGTAGCCAACTCCTCCTGATGATAAAAGAGGGAGAAAGTCCAAATGGTTAGTATCTCTAAACTGTAGTGATTTCTGAGATGAAACATGGTATGTAAATATAAAGAATTATTAGTACAACAAACCTGGCCAACTGCAACATTGATGACACCAGAAATGTCAGTCTAAATGAATCTTAACATTGGCTCAGGAATTAAGTAGCTACAGGTACCCATGGGCTTTGAGAAGCAAAGAGAGTCACCACTGGGCTCTGAGGAAGCTAAGCTGGGGTAAAAGGAGATAGGTCTAGAGGAAACTTCCTAGCAAATGTGATAAAATGGGTTTCTGAAGCTAATGTAAATAAATAATGGTTTAGCTATTATCGAGAGTTTTCTAGAAATTTTCTTTCCATTCACTACCTTCCTCTATACTCCTACACTCTTTCTGCAGCTAAGAAAAATCATATTTCAGAGATATAATTAAACTGACTTTTTTTTGGTAACTGAAAAATATACTTAGCTAAAATGAAGATGTATATAGATCAATATTTTTTTAATTGAAGTAAGACTGATTTACAACATTGTGTTAGTTTCAGGTGTACAACCAAGTGATTCAGTTATTTCTTTCAGATTATATTCCATTATAGTTTATTATAAGATCTTGAGTATTAATCTGTGTGCTATACAGTAAATCCTGTTGCTTATTTAAGTATAGTAATTTGTTTCCATTAATCCCATACTCCTAATTTGTCTCTTCCTCCTTCCCTCTTACTTAAGGTAACCAAAAGTTTGTTTTCCATGTCCATGAGTCATTTGTAGAATTTTTAGATTTCACTGAAGTGGAATATAAGTGATATCATATAGTATTTGTCTTTGTCTGACTTGCTTCACTAAGTATAATATTCTCTAGGACCATCTATGTTGCTCAAATGACATTATTTAGTTTTTTAATGGGTGAGTAATATTCCATTGTATATACATATATACCACACTAGAAAAATATTTTTAGTGCTTTTAAAATGTCCTCTTGAAAGGTATATGATTTGAAAACAAGCCCTTTAGTGTTAAAGTGCTTTTAACTCAGTTCCTGTGTAGCTGTGGAGATTAGTGGCATTCTGAAACCTGCTGGAGTTCCTGCCTGGTAAATAGAAATTGAGTTATAGCAACTATAGTCTGAAGAATCAGAAATAGATTTATGCTTCATAAAGACCTATATAAGAGAAATAACTATGTGGAAATTTTAAGTCCTTTCAGTTTCTGATTTCCAGCAGCCCTAGAATGGCTTGCTGGCATAACCAAGGCACTTGTGCTTAATTATAAGCAACACGGCAATTCTCCAAATTATATAATCAAGTATATGACCTTATCTTCTGGACAGTTCCTGAGTTACTACTAAATTTCCACATTATATGCTGCAACTACATGCTGCGCAGTGTACTGTCCTTTTGGCATGCCCTATGAACTTCTGAAAACTGAAGTGTGGAGCCAGTATCCTATGTGCGTCTGTATCTATAAAAGCCAGGCCACAGAACCACTAAGTCTGTCCAAGAACAGATACTTCTACAAATTTCACAAATCAAGTCTAGGAGAACTATCACATACGTTTGAAAACAATTGGTTATTTAAAAATAAGCCAATGTAACCAGTTTTATTAGCTCAGAGTGACCCATGGTTGATGGTTTGCTTTGAGTTATTCTCATTCACTTGAAACTCTATTGGCATATTCTATGAGTACAAGTACTGTGCTAGGGATTGAGAAGGGCAGATGGCCTCTGGGAGCTGCCACAGAGAGCTAAGCTGATTATCTGAAATTGTAACAATGCAAGAAAACACATGATTAGGTGTCAAGATAAAAGATAAACATTTGGAGTTCAGAGATGGAGGTGCTCATGGACTGTGGAGGAGGCTACCTGGAGCTGGACTCTGAGAGCTTCTGTTGGGTGAGCATGTTTGCCTGTGTTCTAGGAAATGCTCAGCATTTAACCTATGAGCTTGGAAAAACAATGAGACTTCAAAGATCATGCTAAAAAGTTCCAGTAATCTAGGTTTCCTTTAGTTATGCAGAGTCATTGAAAGTTTTCAGTCAGAAAGTAATGTTTTTCTAGCAGTGGAGATGATTCAAACATAGTTGTCCTAAAACTATGCTGCTGACTGAGCTATTCCATTTTTCAAACAGAATAATAATTCTTAATAAATAAATTAGTTCTCAATTCTTGCCTTAGACTTTTTTTCTGGAATAATGTGGCATATCCAAAGGTAGTTAATGGATAAGAAATGCTATCAAATTAAAATTTTCTCCCATAATTTCCCCTTAAATCTTGAGTTATTTTGCCACTTTTCTACAGGGAGCCAAAAAGAACTAGTAAACAAATATATAATGGGAATTTTTTGGAGACCACGCCCATCATGCTTAGTTCAGTGGCCCTTTTGAGAGGAGAGGGGAGTTGGCTATACTCCTAGTTGAAAGTTTATTTTGCATAATATAATATGGCATTATTTTATGTTAGTAAAATTGTTTATATATAGGAATCAAACATATTTAATGAGGTTTTGCCAGCTGTACTAGAACACATTTGAAAATCACTGTTATGTTTCTGAAAAGTCTTATTGTTTTACTTCTATTTATTCATTTATTTATTTGGCTGTGCTGGGTCTTCATTGCATAGGCCTCCTTAGTTGTGGTGCACAGGCTTAGTTGCCCTGTGGCACATGGGATCTTAGTTCCCCAACCAGGGATTGAACCAGGGTCCCCTGCATTGGAAGGTAGATTCTTAACCACTGGACAACCAGGGACGTCCCAATATAGCCATACTCAAATCTATTAAATTTCAATAGATTTAGAAAGCAGAAAGAACAGCAGAGACCTCACTTTGCTGACAAAGGTCTGCATAGTCAAAGCTATGGTTTTCCCAGTAGTCATTTACGGATGTGGAAGGCTGAGCACTGAAGAGATGCTTTCAAACTGTGGTGCTGGAGAAGACTTTTGAGAGTCCCTTGGACTTCAAGGAGATCAAACCAGTCAATTCTAAAGGAAATCAACTTGAATATTCACTGGAAGGACTAATGCTGAAACTGAAACTCCAATACTTTGGCCACCTGATTCAAAGAGCTGACTCACTGGAAAAGACCCTTATGCTGGGAAAGATTGAGGGCAAGAGGAAAAGGGGTCAACAGAGGATGAGATGGTTGGATGGCATCACCGTCTCAATGGACATGAGTTTAAGCAAACTCCAGGAGATAGTGAAGGATAGGGAAGCCTGGTATGCTGCAGTTCATGGGGTCGCAAAACGTCAGACATGACTGAGTAACTGAACTGATAGGGAACACTGTCTTTACTACACAAGAATTTATAATCTAATAGAGAAGGGCAGATTACCATGGCCTCTGGCTGAGTCATGGTAAAGTCTAATAGTAGTTGTATCTCTAATACATGCATGTAGATTCTCTAAGTAAAATAGTATATTTTCATGTGCTTCTCCCTTCCTAATATTGACTTAGAGTTAGGTGGGATTGAATGAGTTAATGGTTGCACACAGAGGCTCTCTGTATTCTCAGTTTTTGACCACACACAGTAGGTGCTCAATAAACATTTTATAAATCAATGAGTTAAAGGCCTTAATATAGCAGGGAGTCAGAGATTTTAGGTCCTGTTATTGATTTTGTCATATATTTATTAATCAAACAGATATGGGAATACCTATCTGTGCTCATTTTTTTCTCTTGGTGAAATCACGATGATAAAACTTCTTTTACAGAAATACGGTGATGCCTGAGATACTGTGTGCAAAATGATTTGTACTCCTTGGAAGAGAGGGATCTTATAAATAGAAGGCATTGTTCAGGTTACCCACAGCATTCAAATTTTATTTGTAGCATTTGGAATACGTGGAAGGTCCATGACCTCAGTAATGAAAGCTGCTGAGCCCCTGATGCCCATGGAAAAAAGCTTTTTCTCCTTGTTTTTCTGCCTGCAAGGGAGTGGCTACTGTTTCCCCAGCCTGTCTGTTCTAACTATGATGCACTTATTTTCTTCAGCATTATCCCAGTTTCTCATTATGAATACTGAAATGAGCAGATCCTATACTTTGGAGTGGGGAGAAGGTGCATATTCTGAAAGAGCAGTAATAAGGGCCCTCAACTTAAGAATGAAGAGTTGAGAGAGATGGGTAAAGAACACTGACTAGGACGTGCGAGAAAAGACAGATCAATCCCAACGATTCATCATGCCAGGAGCTGTCCAAATAATCAAAGGTATCAGCCTGGGTGATGTATAGCTGATGTCACTTGGCGAGACCCTTAACAAGGCAGCTAGTACAACAGCTGCTGCTGGTCAGTGAGTATCACAGCACATGCCAGGCCAGGGCAGGGGAACACAGACCATCCATCACTGACCCAACTTAATGGCTAGGCTTATTAGTAAACATTCTCTGTGGCTGACAGCCTGTAATGGTACAGGATGTTCCCCTACTGTCCCCCAAATAAACTGACCCACCTGACAGAAGTGTGAAATCTGTGGTCCCTCTTCAGATTCTCAGAATAAGTATAATTTATTCTATTTTATCAATAGAGGCAATTGTGGATCTTTAGGAAAAATAAGAGAAGCCTCCATTTAGCAAATGCATTTGTAATCAATTCTTCTCTCGAGATGGTTTTTCTCTTCTTAATGGTAAATCAGAAAAGTGACAGTGTATGTTGACATACATGCATTATTCCATAGGCACTACTGTAGGTGAATTTCATCTATATTTCTCCCTACTGTGGATCAGAAATTCCCAAAGTGGAAATAAAATCCACTCTCTGTACTAAAGATATCTAAATCTACTTTAACTACATTATGTTCTTGGAGAGGATATCTTAATGGACTAAGTATGAGGTTTGAAATATCTAGACTTCCTGGAACCACAGGTTCAGTTCCCAGCTGAATCGGCTCAGTCCTCCAGTCTTCACTGGCAGATAAATTAAGATACTAAGAAGCTTACCATGCATAGATCTCTTAGATGAACTGTAGTAAACCATAATCTCATCTATTTTTTTAAGTGCACATTAAACTTGGTTCTGGTGTTTTTGACCTCACTGAAAAATTCTGTATAATATGCATGGTTAATCTGATGCTTGTCACTCAATAAGGACATACCATTTAGGGGAGAATGCATCCTCCCTCAAATTTAGAATTTCTTAAGCATATGGAGTTTAAAAATGGTCAGGTTATTGCAATCCCAATTACTCCTTCCTAACTCTTCACCTTTTGTTTGTCTGGACTTGAGTTTTCGTGCCTCACCCTTCAATGAATCTTCCTCTTAGCCTGACCTTGGCTAGTTTCTCTAGTTGCGGCCATTGACCTTGCTTTGAATTCTGGCACAGGCTAATTCTCCACGTCTTACTTATGGCTTGGATCTGGATTTTTCCCTACTCTGACTTCCAAGATTGGAGTGCTCCTTCAAGTCTTACTTCAGTTTCTATAGATGGAGAAGGAACATGGTATAATGAAAAGAGCCTTAATTTTAAAGAAATTAAAGACAATTTCCAGCAGGTCTGTTCCTTCAATTGCTCCTATTCATTCTTGTCTTGTGTTCTAGTACCAGCTTTGCTATTAAGTAGTTCTGTAATGATGGGCAAGTCTTTTGATCTATCTGCATTTTGATCTGTAGAACTCACGGGGGGTACCTCACGAGTACATGGCTCCTGCTCAGGTCTAAGATTCTTGGATCCTCCTTTGAGATCCCTGTCACCCAGAGAAAGGGACTTAAAAATGTCTTAAATCTTAAGTTTTATGTATCATCAACACCACTAATAAATAATGTTGAGAATTTCATAGAATACAGAAAGTATTGGCATTTTGGAAATTAATATCAAGAGAAAGTAGGCTCAACAACATGGCCTCAGAACATCTTTATTTTTTAATTGTGAGGAATGGAAGAAGTGAAGTTTACTAGTCAGTAAACTTATTTAACTTATATGCAGAGTACATCATGAGTAACACTGGGCTGGAGGAAGCACAAGCTGGAATCAAGATTGCCAGGAGCAATATCAATAACCTCAGATAGGCAGATGATACCACCCTTATGGCAGAAAGTAAAGAACTAAAGAGCCTCTTGATGAAAGTGAAAGAGGAGAGTGAAAAAGTTGGCTTAAAGCTCAACATTCAGAAAACTAAGATCATGGCATCGGGTCCCATCACTTCACGGCAAACAGATGGGGAAACAGTGGAAACAGTGTCAGACTTTATTTTTGGGGGCTCCCAAATCACTGCAGATGGTGACTGCAGCCATGAAATTAAAAGACGCTTACTCCTTGGAAGGAAAGTTATGACCAACCTAGACAACATATTAAAAAGCAGAGACATTACTTTGTCAACAAAGGTCCATCTAGCCAAGGCTATGGCTCTTCCAGTGGTCATGTATGGATGTGAGAGTTGGACTGTGAAGAAAGCTGAGCACCGAAGAATTGATGCTTTTGAACTGTGGTGTTGGAGAAGACTCTTGAGAGTCCCTTGGACTGCAAGGAGATCCAACCAGTCCATTCTAAAGAAGATCAGTCCTGGGTGTTCACTGAAAGGACTGATGTTGAAGCTGAAACTCCAATACTTTGGCCACCTGATGCGAAGAACTGACTCATTTGAAAAAACCCTGATGCTGGGAAAGATTGACGGCAGGAGGAGAAGGGGACAACAGAGGATGAGATGGTTGGATGGCATCACCAACTCAATGGACATGGGTTTGAGTGGACTCCGGGAGTTGATGATGGACAGGGAGGCCTGGCATGCTGTGGTTCACGGGGTCACAGGGAGTTGGACACGACTGAGCGACTGAACTGAACTGAACTGAACTGAAATGGTGGTGGTAAAGAACATGGACTCTGGAGCCAAACGGCCTGCTTTGAATCCAGGTTCTGCCATTTACTAGCTCTAAGACTTGGGCAAGTTGCTCTCTACACTTCAGTTTTCTCATCTGCAAGATGAGGGTAATGATAATATCTACCTTATATAGTTATGAGGATAAAATGAATTATTATTGGAAAGGTGCCTAGAACTGTGTCTGATATGCAACTACTATATAAATATTGGTTCAATAAAGATAAATACTGTAGCTATAAATTCCATCAGGCGTTTCAAAGTATGTTCCTATGTGTATCCTGAGCATTAATGAGTAGCAGAGATATGATCCATATTTAATATCTAGAATTTGGCTTATGTATACAGAAACACTGATGTGATTCAGTATCATTAAGATTGCTGGAATCACCATCATATAAATAGAGTGTATATGTATGTGCGTTTGCATATGTGTATTTGTGTGTGTGTGTCAGAGAGGGCATGGGAGGGAGAGGGAGAATGAACAGAGAGAAATCTTTCTAACCCACCAAGGAAAAGTCTGCCTCTAAAACAGTTTTAGTGTATTGTGTCTAGCTCAAGGACAGGATATAGAACATTTGTGTTGTTAATAAACCTCCCATAGAGAGCACTGACACTTGAATAGCCCTAAATGTTTTTTTGACATCTGGCCAAAGCTGGTAACAGATGCTTCTATAGGTTGGTTTCTGCTTTTAGAGCATCATTCAGATATTACTGTAGGACTGTGTTAGATTCCCAAATTATACTCAACTTAAAGATAAAGTTGGGAAAAATTTAAGCCTTGTACTCTTCTAGAGCTGGAGAAATAGCCTGGCTAACATTTATTAGATTCCACTTATGTGTCAGCTGTTATTTTAAGTGCTTTACAGGTATCAACTATGCAGTTTTCATAACAACCATATGAAGTAGGAATCCTCCCTCTTTATAGGTGAAAAAACTGAGGCACAGAAAGGTTAAGTAATTTGTCTAAGTTACACAGCTAGGGACTATCAGAGCTCACTGTCATGCCTTTTAAAGCTTACCAGGTGGGGCTGAAGACCAGGTTTCAGGTATCATGGGAAACCAAAGGAAGAACTAGGCACCACAGATCTGACCTGAAGGAGAGGTGGGTGTAGTAGGATTCCTAATAGACTTTTTTAGTGCCTGGCACAGGGCCTCCTACACGCAGGGAGGGTAAGGAAAAGGTAGGAAAGGAAAGGGAAGGGAAGACACCGTGGTTTAGCATCTGATGCTCCTTGAAGAGGATGAGTGGTCACTTTTAGCACTGCCTTCACACCTGGTGACCCACCAGCGTTGTGTTCTCATCCATGCATCCCCAAGGGCAAAGCCTAAGTTTCATGCCCTTTATCCTCAACCTAGCACAGTGCCTGGTATGTTGTAGGCACCCAATAAGCATGTGGAAAGTATAAATACTCTTTTCAGCTTGGGGAGTTTTGAAGCCTTAAGATGAAATTTTAGTTTTTGTTTTTATTACATAAACTTGGAAATAAAGCAAGAGAATAATGAGCACCAGTTTTCTGAAAATATCAACTCGGTTGGCAAAAGCTTTTTTTGTTGTCATAAAACATTTCCAGATTTTCACACATAGGTTCAACTCGTCATCATTTTTTTTCCTGCCTTAATCTTGAGTATGTGTTTTGTCTGATGCTGAACACCAGTGTTACGCTCCCCAATTAAAACACCAGGAAGACATTTTAACCTAAACACTATTCTTCAGATTAATGAAATCCAATAGCAACTCTTTCACCTCTGGGCTATTCCAAACCAAGCGCTAATGACCACAGACCATTCCTCATCTTGTGCTTGGATAGGGAGCTTGGAGAAATGAGTCTCGGCACTGTCCATTTTTTAGTGGAGAGTACACATGTCACAAAATTTCATTTTAAAATTCACCTCCTTGCTGACAGACTCTGTGGGAAGGGCAGAACATGCAGGCTCAGATCTTGAACTGAAAAATCCTTCTCATTTTTCAACAATGCCCCTTTGGGTTGGGATGCAGGTCAGGCAAACTTGTCTAGCCATGGACACTACTGAACTGTCTGCTCTAGAGCTAAAAAAAGATGATGATTTCCTGGAATATCTGCCCTGTGATTTTTACAGGAACAAGGTTCATTAAATTAAAAATAATAAACCAAGCAATTTTCTTATTGAAACCTATTTCTTAGAACAATCTGCACGAGAGGGAGCCTTCCAGGATGTCTCCCCAGGTCCATGCCAGGCTGAGGCCTCAGCGAAGCTTTGTTTTGTGTTCAACTTGAAGGTCTTTTTTGGTAGATTCTTCCAGAACTGCTGGATGGGGACAGGGACGATCATGCCCAGCAAAAGAATAACTTGATGATTGACAACTCGAGACCAATCCATTTACACAAATGAAATAATTATTTCTTAAATTTATTCTCTGAATGAATAAGCAGGTATGACTACATGATCCTAAACTTTTATTAGACAAAATACATCAAAATGGCATAAAATAGAGGCATAAAAATATTCACTTGACTGAAGCTTGTATAAAAATACATTTGCATAAAAAGACATTGTGATAATTATTGTCTTACATATATTATCTCATGTAATTCTGATGATGGAGGGGGTAGATGTGATATAGATAATGCAGAAAGAAGACTCTGGCGTTTAAGTTGCTTGCACAGGTCTCAAGCCAGCCAGGAGACTGCAGGCAGTGTCTCTGTCCCAGACTCTTTAAACCATTTAGTGTTCCTGAGTTAGTGTGCATGGTGGATCTCAGGCCACCTGCACTTGCATCACCTGGTACCTTGAAGATACACTTTCCAGAGCCTCACCCCTATTTCACTGGTTGAGGTCACTGGACATTTACATTTTAAAAACAACCTTCTCCAAAAGAGTTGATCATGCAACCATGTTTGAGAGGCATCTTGCACACTAGTTCTTTCAGACCAATACTGCTGCTGCTGCTAAGTCGCTTCAATCGTGTCTGACTCTGTGAGACCCCATAGACGGCAGCCTACCAGGCTCTCCCGACCCTGGGATTCTCCAGGCAAGAATACTGGAGTGGGTTGCCATTTCCTTTTCCAATGCATGAAAGTGAAAAGTGAAAGTGAAGTCGTTCAGTCGTGTCCGACTCCTAGTGACCCCATGGACTGCAGCCTATCAGGCTCCTCCATCCATGGGATTTTCCAGGCAAGAGTACTGCTACTTACACCTTAATTTCAGAAACATTTAGGGCTTATTGCAACAGCTGTTGCGAAAGCATGCCCTGCAAAAAGACATGCTGAAGAAAGGGAACTGAGTGGAAAACACAAAAACTCAGGTGCAGAAAGTAAAGGCAAATTAAATCAACAACTGGCACAATCTGAGGAAGGGGACTACACAAATACTTCACGTTGGTGACAGGATTTCAGAAAATGAGTTAACCAATTAATAGTTTAGAAGGCAAGGAATTTTAGCCTGAGATCTGATAACTGTCTCCAAATATTTCAAGGGCTATCCCATAGAAATAGGGAATATTGGGAGAAGTAGAATCTGTGAGCAGAAGCTAATGAAGGCAGGATTAGACTCGGCATTAGAAAGATACTTCAGACTCTGGAGAGCTGTCCTAAACCCCAGCCAGCCCTGGGGAGCAATGGTGACTCTAAGATAAGAAGGCCCACTTCATTGCAGGAGAAACTGTCACTTCCTGTTCATAGAGTGTCCTACGCTGACTGGGGAGTTGGCTTTATCCTCTGTAATTCTTTATTCTCTCTATATTCTCTATTCATTCTTCTCAAAATACCCATGTAGAATAAATGAAAGTAAATATTACTGATATGGATTTTACAGACAGAGAAACTGAGTCAAGAAACTAAGTTGCTTAAGTGAGGTGTTTGCTAGCAAAATCGAGGACAGGTTTGTCCTTCCTGCCCTTCTTCCCTCTTGCCCCTCCTGCTCCACCCTATAAACCACTTAGGAGTCTCTTAGGAAGACCCAGAGCACCTTGGAATACAGCTTGAAAACTGCCATTTAAGGTCAGTCACCTTGAAACTTAAAATTCAGATTCCTGAGCATCATTTCAGATTAGCTGAATCCCAATCTGTGGGAACGGGACCTAGGAATCTGTATGCACAGCTAGGTTGGGACACCACCATTTTAGACTTCCTTCTACCTGAAGTAGAGGACAGGAAATCTGATAACCTTGTGTTGTACTTACTATTCTTTGTAACTTCTGATAGCTTTCTGTAAGTTCAAAAACATCACCTTTCTATATAAACATCTCATTGTCCTCAGTTTATATTTATATAGGCACATATGTAAATACATAACAATGATAAGTTTATGTATTAACAGAAGTAGCAGACGGCTGCAAATGTGATATAAATGTATTTGAGTCATCAGTAAGGGTTCCCTGTGTATTTACAGGCCTGGGTAAATGTCAGCTTTTACCCAAATTATAGCAGCTAGAATGTATGGATATAGGAGTAGAGCAGAGTTAGAAAAAAATTCCCTGCCCTTCCCATAAGCTCTGAGTAAGTATCCCATTGGATTAACTGGAGTCCACTTGATTGCTACAGTTTCAATAGCTTGTTCAGACATCGATCGCTGTCATGTCACTAGGAGAAAAGGATTAATAATAGGGTGCTCAGGTTGGCTCAATACTGCTGATAGTGCCTGACAAAAGACCGTTAGTAGGACTCCCATGGGGATGCTGCCTGCGTAGGAAAGCTACAAGCAACATCATTCAGGATTCGGCAGAATAATGATTAACTCCAGAACCTCAGCCTACAAAACCTGACCAAAAGTTTTTGTTATTTCCAAATAAATTTGCTCCCCGACCTTTCTCTTCTTAGGATCACAGATGATCCAGAGCCATGTTTCATAGTGGATATCCCCACCTGTGACTGTATCCTTGTGTAAGTCATTATGCTTTGTTTATTATAAGAAACGTATTTTTCCATTCTGATCTTGGGAAACAGTAAGAAATTAGAGAAGCTTGGTTTGTTTCCAGGGTAAATCTTATAGAAGAAATGCTCCACCTCTACTAGCAACTCTGCCGCAGTTGTGGCTAGTAGATATCACAATCTGGGGAGGCCATGAATTTCTGGGCAGCTCATTTAAAAGTAGCCCTATTTCAGCTACAGAAAATTAGATGGAGCTACTTTGCAATGAGATTCAGCATTAAACTGGAATTAAGATGAAGGAGGATATTAAGAGGAAACAGGTGTGACTCTTCACATTAAAAGAAAAGTGGAAGAACTACACTGTTAGAATGCATAGTTTTGCTGGACTGTATCTCCCGTTTGGCCAAGGTTTAGGGAGATGGACGAGAAAGAAGGGGAGGGACTTCTCTGGTGGTCCAGTGGTTAACAGTTCACTTGCCATCGCAGGGGACATGGGTTTGATCCCTGGGAAGATCCCACATGCCAGAGAGCAACTAAGCCCAAACACTGCAACTGCTGAGCCCAGGCACCGGGAGCCTGTGCTGTGCAACGAGAGAACCCACCGCAGTGAGAAGCCCAAACAATTATGAGTAGCCTCCGGCTTGTTAGAACTAGAGAAAGCCCTGTGCAGCAAGGAAGACCCAGTGTAGCCAAAAATAAATAAAAAAGTCAATAAAAGAAAGGCACGATTCTGACTTCTAGTAAAAATAACAGTTTTGTTATTTAAACGGATCAAATATAATACTAAAAAATTTAAGTGCAACAGCTTTTCTCTCTGGCTCCCCTACCATATAGGACAAAATTTCCAAGTCATTTGGTGATTTGTTTTTAGTTGTGAAAGGTGTTAAGGCTATTTGTCTTCATAGCCAGCAGTTTAATCACTACATGATTCCTTATACAAGTGCATTTAGATATTTTTCTGGGTTTTCATAACAGCTTTATTTATTTATGCTTTAATGCCTTTCCTCTTAAGAGCTCAAGA
Organism: Budorcas taxicolor; assembly: GCF_023091745.1. Taxonomy (NCBI): domain Eukaryota; kingdom Metazoa; phylum Chordata; class Mammalia; order Artiodactyla; family Bovidae; genus Budorcas; species Budorcas taxicolor. The sequence goes on along the minus strand of NC_068928.1, from coordinate 37,970,456 downwards.
TGCTAGTTATTTAACACTATACATCCAGACACGAGGATTAAAAAGGCACTGGGTGCCATACTGCTGTCTCCAATGATAGCTCCACTAAAAATAACACAATTAACTTGATGTCAGCACTCAGCTTGTTCTTATATATAGGTTTCTTAAAAATATCCAGACTACTTTAATTAGAGCCACAGACTATTTTAATTATTCCTAAAAGACTGAATATACTCCACTGACTACAGTAAATATATGAGATAGAAGACAGTTCTCCAGGAACTTATGTACACTAATGACTGTGTTCTCCAGTTACTTTCCTGGGAAGATGAGCAATTGTTCAGGATGAAGTTAGCACAGACACGTGGCTACATATGGACAAATGAGAAGACAACATGTCACCTGGCATGAGGGAAATGGCATCCTGAGCCCCAGACATCATCAGAAATGCAAAATTTCAAGGTTCAAGGTAAATCTGTTGTGCAGTTCAACTCAATTGTAATGAGACCCAATCCAATCCAGTAAGCCCTTAATTCAATGTTATTATGTATTAGGTAATGTTCTGAGAGCCCTAAGGGTACTAAGATAAATAAGAAATAAATTTAACTTTCAATGAGTTATTTTTCTGGTAGGAAAGACAGTCAAATGAACAACATAATAAACATGGAGAATAAAAAGCAAAATTATAGATACATACATTAATACACAACAGATAAAAAGGATGAGGAATGGCATGATATGGTGGAACATGTATCAGTTTTGAAATCATGTGAACCTTGACTTAAACTCTAGATCTGTCAACTGCTTGACATAAAGCTTTAGGGAAAACATTTTAACTATTTTTATCCTGATTTTATGGCTTCCCTTATAGCTCAGTTGGTAAAGAACCTGCCTGCAATGCAGGAGACCCAGTTAAATTTCTGGGTTGGGAAGATCCCCTGGAGAAGGGATAGGCTACCCACTCCAGTGTTCTTGGGCTTCCCTTGTGGCTCAGCTGGAAAGAATCTGCCTGCAATGTGGGAGACCTGGGTTCAATCCCTGGATTGGGAAGATCCCCTGGAGAAGGGAAAGGCTACCCACTCTAGTATTCTGGACTGGAGACTATATAGTCCATGGGATCACAAAGAGTCGGACATGACTGAGCGACTTTCACTTCATGTTTTGAGAATGGAGATAGTACCTACTTTGAAATGCTTTGTGAGGTCTAAGCAAGTAAGATTTATAAAAGTATCAGATATAGTTCCTGATGAGTTTCCTAGCAGGCACTTAATACATTTTAGTATTTTAGTTTTTTCTGTATGTGTGTGTGTGTGCGCACATGAAGATTTCACAGAGTAGACAAAGACTAACCTGGGTTTATAATGATGAATAGGATTTCTCTAGTAATAAAGGAAAAGTTTAGAGAAAAAAGATCAAAAAGTGGGGAATATCTGTTATTGTTGATATATAAATATATAAAAGGCAGAACAAAAGCAAAGGTAGATGAAGTTAGAGAGGAAGCAGAGATTTACAAAGAAACTGAGAAATGAACAAAAATGTATATACTCAGGAGGCATCACAGAATGGGTGACCAAGGAGCATTAAGCAATCATGACAGCTGAACGTCTAAAAGTAGTGGACTGTCCTACCTTGCCAGGTAACTATGAAGTTTGGACAGTCTCAAAAGTTAGCTTTCTGAGTTCATCAGTGTCACTCATAGACTTCATTCAGTAGCCAACTGCAGAACAAGATCAACTAAACAAAACTCTGAAATGGAGAATGCAGTCTTTATATCCTGTGCGGAGGTAACAACAGCAGAATACCCAAGATGCTGCTGTGCAGTCTGTTAAATTTGGGCCAGAGAGATGTTTAATTGCCTATGAAGCACAGCTTTTAGAAGTGAAGCAAAACTAAGGATGGCTAAGGATGTTGGTGTTCACCTTCCAGATCCAACTCATGGCACTGAGAACACACTCTTTGCAAGTATAAAGTGATATTCCATTCCCAACATTACAGCACCCAGAGGCAAGACTCAAGTGTACTTGGACCAGAAGTGAAAAACACCAGAACATACTAGAAGATCTGTTTTTCTCACAATAGCTCAAGGGAACATACTTCCTTCCTCTTCTTCATTTTTTTTTTCTTCCAGAAATAGCTTAGGATGATCCATTGATTTAGGAGGGAAACCACCCCAGGCTTGGATGGAGCTGTAGACACAGTTTGAAGGATAAAATTCATGTGGGCCCACCAGAAAAGATGTTCAGCCTTAAAAAAAAATAGTTACATTGTCATGGGATGATGGTGTTCTTTCTTTTTTTTCTTTTTTTTAACTTTACTTTTTTTTATTTTTTTTATATAGTTTTTTATTTTTTAATTTTAAAATCTTTAATTCTTACATGTGTTCCCAAACATGAACCCCCCTCCCACCTAGTCAGGGACAACACAATCAACCACAGAGTTAACAAAGTTCTTCAAGCTCTTTAATACTGAGGATGCTTCTTGATATTCCTTCATTTGTTCAATAAATACACCCCAAGCACTTTCAAAGTTCTAGGTACTGGAGAAACAAAAATAAGTTAGATAACTGCCCTTGAGGAACTCAGTCTAGAGGGGAAGGGGATAGAATGGGAACAAAGAGCTAAAATACAAATTATCATTTGTATTAATGCTTCTACCAGGTTCCATGAAATCATAGAGGAGACTAAGTCTTCCCAAATCTTGAATGTTGCATTACTGTTATTGGAATATATCCTATGCAGAAGTTTATGCATCATAGCAGGTTCACAATTAAGTATTAATTGAATTAATGAATAAAAAGTGATAAAACCTCTAATATAAATGTATCCATAGTGTTTAGTGATTGATATAATTAAATAATCACTAGTGCGATTATTTAATCACATTGAGATTAAATAAAGAAATTTAACAAACACTTGGTACGAGCTTGGCAATCTGTAAAATGCTATGAGACTGTGGAAGACAGTTTGTCAGTGGAGGAGGAGGAGGGACAAGTAGGGATGCTGAGACTATGAGGTTTAAGCTGAATCTTGAAGGAAGAGTAGGAATTCACCACATGTACAAGTGGAGGGAGCAGGATTCTGGGCAAGGAGGAAAGTATGTTCCAAGATACGCAGGTGTATTTTGGTCCAGGGGACCGCTTGTGTACACTTCAGTGTACCTGGAAACGTAGGGTGCTTTTAGGGGAGTGAGAGGAGATGAGGCCAGGAGGTCATCATAGTAGTTTCTCACACTGTCAAAGTGCTTACTATGTACATGACAGTGGGTCAAAATATGCATTTTATTATGAAATAGTCAAAACAGCACTAATGAGTAGGTACTATTATTATCTCTGTTTTATAGATGGAGGAAATAAATTCAGTGAGGATAAGCAACTTGCCCGTGATCATACAACTATGAAGTTGTGAACAGGGACTTCAAATTCAGCTCTTTCTGACTGCCAAGACCATCCACTTAACCAACATTAGTTCTATCTTATACATTAAAAAGATATTTGTTATGACTCAGCAACTCCAGATTCCCAAATACAATAAGAGAACATCATAAGTTTTCAGGACTATAGTAAAATGAGAAAAATAAGAACTATAAAGTGATTTTTTTCCCCATAAAGTTACATAAAGTGTCATGTTCGACTCTTTGTGACCCTATGGGCTATACAGTCCATGGAATTCTCCAGGCCAGAATACTGGAGTGGCTAGCCTTTCCCTTCTCCAGGGGATCTTCCCAACTTAGGGATTGAACCCCAGTCTCCCGCATTGCAGGCAGATTCTTTACCAGCTAAGCTACCCGGGAAGTCCTAAAGTTACATAACTATACAATAAAAGAGAATATTTTTCTGGATTTGTGTTCTTCCTATTTTCTGACATCAATATATTCCTTTTGTGAAATTATGTTGAAAGAAGGTGATAACTTTAAAAAAATTCTTGTCAAAATTAAAAACCGGCAATATCATGATAACCTCTTCAAATCTAGGAATCACATCTAAGCTATGAAGCTATGCTGCCTTATGAACAATTGTGTAAGGATTTAAATGTGTCTTGTAAGCAATGGGCAGTCATTTGAGTAGTTTTAGCGATAAAATTATAAAATTTGCACTTAGAGGGATTATTCTTTTATAAGCATTGAGGATGGATTAGAGAGGGAATGATGAGAGTGAAGACATGGAGATTGGCTAGAAGTTGATCATAACAGTCCAAAGAAATGATGAGAAAGCTGCAGTAAGACTAGGGCAAGAGAATTGAGAGAAGGGGATGATTTCGAGAGACACTGGAGTGGCAGACTCAGCAGGCCTTGGTGACCAACGAGATATTGGGTGTGCAGGAGAGAGAGGATCTAGGGAGACTCTCAAGTTTCCAACCTACAAGTCTTTGAAGGATGGACCATCCTGTTTAAGATTTTTTTTTTAATACAAAAAGGAGAGCAGGGCAGTGAGGGGAGACACACTAAGTTCAGTTCAGACATGTTTTGATTTCAGGGACAGTCAAATGAGTGTGACTTTAAAATATTGATTCTATCTTACCAAGCTTCTGGAAAAAAAAAAAGGAATATCTAATATATTCATGAAGTTTGATATAGTTTTTAAATATTCAAGGCCCCCCCCCAAATTGCTACATGAAGTAAAAATTTTAGTAAGTGTACAAAATTAATCCCAGACATTGGGTGTGTCATATGACTACTCATACTGTAAGCACTGTCACACTTCATTGTTAAGATGAATCAGAGAAATATTAGTAAACTGTGCATTGTTTGAAAGGTTTTTGGGGACCTATTAGAAAGACTAAAATAATGATCACAAAGTGCTTTGAGATCCTCAAAAGAAAGACGCTCAGAAGAAGACATTATTAATGTTGACTATAAAGATATAGAAATATTTTCAGTTACCCAGAAAAGCCTGTAGATAAAAGACAATGACTCAGTGACTCAGAAACAAATGCCTGATATTTCTGAATTTCTATGAGAATAAATAGTAACAAATCAAGTACACCCTTTAAAAATATGAACATTTGGGGTGACAACAGCTTCCTAAGGATGGATATTCTTTAACACAATATCCATCTCTGGACAATGAAATTCACATTCTCTCCTCACCCACCCCAATTAAAGGGAAAGAATCTCCACCTGACAATCTGCCCTTCAGTATCTGAGACCTGGGCTGAGGGCAGATCTAGTGACCTCCTCCTGAATAAAGAGGGGAAGGGGATTGGGCAGTAAATTCTGTCCTGGCGAACATCAGCTCGGCTGTAAATCGGAATCCTCTCCGTGCCCTCTTTATTATCACATTCACAGCATGAAGTTATGAGCTTCCTCACAGCTCCTGCTATAAAAATGTGATGGATGGTAGGGAAACCTCAGGGAGTTAATCTATTCTTCCATTAAATTTTACTTTAATTGGTCTGTGAGTCAATCAGAAACTCACTAGACAGTGAATTAAGAAAGAAAAGAATGAAATAGAAAAAGAGCTTTCTTTTGCAGTTACTATATTATAATGCAGGATTATTCTTCCATTGAAAGAAAAGGGAGACCACTGGTCCATACAAATAATCCCTGGCCCTGTAAAGAAAATGAGAGAAAAACAGGCAACCATGAATTCCATTCACTGGTGACATTAATACATATGACATTTACACACACTCACATGTATTCCACCAAGAAAAAGCAGGCTTCTCAGAACCCCCTTCACCACCAGGACCAGTAATTAGAATGAGAGAGAGAGAGAGAGAGAGAGAGAGGGAAAGAAAGAGAATAAACCTTCACTGCTGCCTCTGAGAAAATGAATACAAAGAAAAATAAGCTGTTAGGAATTCTATCATCAGAAACATAACTCTGTAGGTACAAAAGAAAGTAGATGCTAAAGACCAAGGATGGATCAGCTGAAATTTTCATGGGTTCAGTTAGTAAAATGTTTGTGCAGTATTTAAGGCCATAATGGGCTCTGATAAAGATTCTCAGAATCTAATAATGGCCTCTCTGGACTTCTTGTCTAATTAGTAGAATAAGAAGCGAGCCAGCTTGGAACTGAGCATTGCTTGAGATGAGGAAGAGGGAAGAACAGGCAAAGCTGAAAGAAAAATAAACCAGAGGGAAGCAGAAGAAAAACAAGAGCAGCCAGGGCTTTAAAAAACTGTGCTCCTGAGCTGACAACTGAAGTTTACGTCTTGAAATATATGATAATAAGGTTTTATGGGAGTGAGCCCCAGGGACCCAAATGTCTCTCTGTAAACAACAGACTTGGGGGGAAAGCCAAGGTTTGAGTAATGTACTGTCTCTACTCACGATTTAAAAAAAGGCAAAAAAGCAGTGAAGACAGGAAATAACTCCCTTTATTCTAAGTGTAGAACCCTGAGTTGCAGCAAATGCCCTCTGAGGGCAAAGACAATTGACAACCAGTGTAGAAATACAGTTGTCCCATGTTAAGACAAGGAATTTAAGCCTCAGCTGCCTCAAAAACCTGAGGTTGTAGAAGAACCTAGTAAAGCGCTGCCTGTCCACTCCTGACACACAGGCAACATATATCCAGAGACCGAATGGTTTATGGTACAGTGCAGTTCCAGTGGAGTTACTGGAGGAACACCAGCATGGCCAAATCCTTGGAGTGTGTCCTCTTTATCTCCAGTGCCGGAAAGGGTTAGGCCTGAACGTGCTGCCTGTTCCTGCTGGTCCACATTTCAGGCCAGGTTACCTAGAGGGATATTACCAGCTGAACTCCACGTGCAAAATGATGATTTCCTTTGGAGACCGGGGTCAGGTAAAGCTCACAGGCAGCCTTAAGCAACAGCTAAATGATCAAAGTCCCTGGTGTACTCTGAGACTAAATCAGGTTGCGTTTAAAATTCTTCATCCTCAAAGACAACAGCTCTCTCCTCTTTATATAAATGCAAGGCCATGAGACAGTGAAGTGCTATTTCTACAGGCATTAATTCCACCTTATATATAAAAAAGGTATTTGTGTGCCCTAATCACTCCAGGTCTAGAATCATAAGGGACCTTGTTTCTTAGTGGGAGGCTATAGTGTGAAAGGTTACTTAGTCATCACTAGCCTCTAGCGATGCTGAACACCACACATGGGGCTCCTCAAACAGGAAGTCAAAGCCAGGCCTGACCCCTGGATGAACTCGGTGCATTTTCGGGCAAGAGGCCTGATGAATCTCCAGGGACAGTGCTGCTCTGTGCCTCTGTGTATGTATGTGTTTACTCCTTCCTGTACTGTGTGTGGAGGTGGGTGGTACTAAAGGGAAGGATGGTGTGAAGGTTCTGGATAATTATGAAAATTAGATCTTTTACAGCAGGCTTCAAGCTCAATTTGGGTTGACAGCTCATGAACAGATCATCTTAAGTCTTAATAGGCCAATGCTGGTTCAATAGTTGTATGGGTAAATCATGCACATTTGTGCCACAGCTGACACAGAAAGCAGACCCACATGCCTCAGAGGGATCATGTGGATGAGTCTATATTTAACACCCTTTCTCTCTGGGGAAGGCTGAACAAAGCAAAACAAAACACATCTAAAATCTTGTCTGCAACTTTTGCTAGTCAAGGAAATATTTTAACATTCTTTTCACTATAAAATATCTTAGTAGTAGAAATTATACACGATTAATAAAGCAATTCTAAATATGTTTAATATTGATGCCTTTCCAAAGTATTTCTGAATCCAGCAGTAAGAGGTATTATCCTCTAAACTGCTTCTATTCAAAACCAACCCAGCTGGGTCAGGGTGGGAAATTTTTTTCTATTTTCCAGTTACCTGTCCCCTAAGCACGGACTCTCCTGCTTTTGGGACCCTGGTGGTAGCTTTGTGAAATGATGTCAAGATATCCAGGCCCCTGACACATCCTGAATTCCCCAAGAATGTGTTTCCTGAATATTCCTGATAATGGACTTAGTACTACAAGCGTCAATGAGGTTGGGTAAAGCAGCGTTTCCTGCTTAAAGGAGGAAAGAGCCCAACATTAGAAGCATTTTCTTCTTATTTTTCCCTGTGATTGCAGTAACAGCTACTCACAGCTTTGCATGGGGGAAGGGATAAAGCAAGATCACTAACCAGCCTGGCATCTGGCTTCCAGCAGGGAGAGAGGCTCATCCACCTCACCCCTCAGGCTTCTTTAACTGAATTAGCCGTATTAAGTGCCCTGGTAGCCCAGGGAATGAACGTCGTCGATCAGTGCCTGGGAAGGCATGTTTGGAGGGTATAATTCTGCCGGAGGAGAATGGACTCCCCAGCACATGGACCTAAACTGCAGAGTAACAGAGCCCTAAATCTCCAGTTGCAGATTTACAGCCTCTATTCTCCTTCTTTACTGCAAATACAATCCGGCAGTAATGGTCTAACACAGCAACACCATCACCAACTGGCTGATGGCTCGCATAAAAGCAATGTCAACCAAAAACTATGAGTTTATAAAAGGGAACAAACCCTCAACAGTGACAAGAACATGAAACCCATTAACAATTTAAACACTTACCATTTTTTATTTCCTACCTTGAAGCTATTATTGCTGATAGAAAGCTTCTCAGTAGAGTTAACCACTGCAAGGGAAGCCTAGGAAGCTGGCTTAACTCCTAAGACAAGAGGTTATACGGTTTGAACCATTTGATGGTGTGGTTTGAACCTTTGTTAATACGAATGCCACCTGGTAACCTGTAGCGCAAAAGAAAATCACAGTTGTGATAGGATCTTCCCTAGTAAGCCTATCAAATTATTCTCAGGGATCACACTGAATAAATATGGTTGGGACTGGATTTGCTAGTCGGTTGAACATGCCAAGACTTAGGCCTGTACTGTAGAAGGAAGGATAGGATGTTTTGTGGAGGAACTTCTGTAAAAATCAAAGATCAAATCTTGGCTTTATGATATTTGATGTTTATATGAGGTTTTATTTTAGTTATAGCTCTAATCCCTTGAAGGGACATTGCCACCAGAATATTTCTACTCTGTGAATTGACTATACCTGAGCTATAATGGAAAATGTAACTTGTCACACACTATTACCTTCCAGTCTTTAGGTAATCAGGTACAAAGATTATAACTAATTTGCCCGACTTAACTACAGGACTCTCCCATTAGAAAAATATTGCTATGGAATTCTCTGGGGAAAAATGCTTGAGTAAGCATCTTCTCCCCTGCTCCTCCCAACCAGTGAAGATGAAGATAGGGCCTTAAGGAGACAGAGAAGCACATCACTGGGTGATTCACCCCAAAACAGAAGTTCTTTATTTGGTTCTTTAAATGACAAACCCAGTGGCAAGAACAAAGTCATTTCTTTTGTAATTTTGAGTTTTGTATGTGTGTAGTTTGGTAAACAATTCATCTTTTAGAAATAGGATTATAGCTTTAAAAAGGAAAGAAACCTTGTTTTTGCAAAGAAAAAAATGACTATGTTGAATATGGTCACATATATCCACACAAATAGTACCAATGAAGCTAAAGCTCTTGATTTACATATATTGTGCTGATTATTTGAGCAATTTAATATAAAATTTAATCTACACTAATGGGCCTGGGGGAAGTACAAATAAAACTGAAGAATAAATACTTATTTTGCAGTAAAATGAATACCATCAATATGTATAAAAACACCAGTGCACAGAATATTATACTCTAAGACTATTCCCTTATTTTTGGCACTTTAGAAATGCATTGCCTCACAAAGGAATATCAACCTATCTACAGGCTCTCTTAACCTCGGCTAGTTTTAAGCAAGGGATCATTTCATACTGCTTTTGCTTTATGGACAAAGATACTGAACTGAGCAACACTGCACCTGTTGGTCTTAAGTGTCTCCTCCTCCAAAGAAAGAAAAGAAAGGGAAAAAAAAGAAAAGAAAGAAAAGACACTGGGGAGAAGGAAGAGACATTAAATAAAGAGAAATTAAGAGAAATTAAATAAAGGACAAGAGACAAGAAACTTACAAAGTAAGATATTCTCCCCACAGTGGGCAAGGAAATCAAGCTATAGTAATTCCCGTTATAACAGTGTTAGAAAATGGTTAGCCTTAATGCCTGATAATGACTAGAGCTAATATGGTTCTGCTTTCAGTGTGGGTAATGCTTAGAGTAGCAGGATGCATGGCCGCTTTCTGGACCTATACAATCAACCCCAATGAAGCCTTTTCTCTAGCTTGAGTCATAACCATAAATACCACTCCATCCCCACATTCCAGTCACAAAGTCCTTCCTTCCTCCCATGCCCCTAAACAAAGGGGACAAGAGTGTGTGCGGTGGGAACATCTTGAAATAAGATATCGCTCCCCAAATGGAAGGAAGTCACAGGGGAGATTGACGCCATAAAGGCAGTTCCATCCTATTGAAACGCCAGCAGATGGGGTCATAAACATTTCCTTCTCCCCGTGCTAACAGCCACAGAGTCAGCTTCATCTTTATCTTTATCTTTATCTTCCTGTCAGGTCATAAATACCTCTCACTCAAGCCTCACACACAGCTGGGCCACGCCAGGCAAGTTTACTTCCTGTTAAGGGTTCTTTTCAGCAAACATTTAGAAGTAGGTGGGGTGGGTGGAAGAAAACTAAAAACTCTGCTGATGAGACAGTGCAGTAAGGGAAACTTGGGAACCTCAGAGAAAGGTTTGATCAGACCAGGAGACAACCAAACTGCCTAGCAAAAAGCATGAGGATCCACTTAGATGAAGATACTTTCACAGGGAAAATGGCTCAAGTAATTAGCTGAAAATTATGCTCATTACAAACAAACAGAAGAGCTGAATACTGTCAGTAGCTTTTGTTCTTGGTCCTAGAACCTCTAAAATGCTGCACGGGTTCTTTCCATGTATTCATGCGTCTGGAACCCAGACCATAATCACACAGGATGGGAACAGGAGATCTCTGGGAGCAGTAATTCAATTAAAAGCCCTTGCTTAGCTAGAAGTTGGAAAAAGAATGTACCCCTTTTACTTACAAAAGTTGGGCACATGGGGAAGGACTGACCTTCTGACTTCCTTTCATTCAAGTAGTCTTATGCTTGGGAAACAATCTGTCTGAGGGATTCTTAGCAGTTCCAAAATTGTAGAATACAAAATGGTAGAAACCTGGAAGATAGTGGGTATCTTCTTCCTCCATTTGGCTGGAGCAATTGCCCCTCTTGGATTTCTGGGATATTTGTGCTTTTCAAAAGTCACTATCATCTTTATAGAATGCAGCCTGCAATCTGATTCTTTAAAAAATTACTTTTTAAAAAATATATATTTTTGCTGTTATTTATTTATTTTTGGCTATGCTGGGTCTTTGTTGCTGTGCATGGCCTGTCTCTAGTTGCGGTAAGTGGGGGCTACTCTCTAGTTGTGGTGCGTGGGCTTCTCATTGTAGTGACCTCTCTTGTTGTGGAGTACAGGCTCTAGAGAGCACAGGCTTCAGTAGTTGAGGTTCTCAAGCTCTAGAGCATGGACCAGTAGTTGCGGTCCAGGGCACAATAAAAAAATACTTCTATATTAGCAGAAAATTTAGTGGAAATTAGGTGTCATTATATCTTACACATAAGCACTAATTCACTTGCTTTACAAAAATTTCTGCTCTGCGGTATGTGGAACCTTCCTGGACCAGGAATTGAACCCATGTCCCCTGCATTGGCAGATGGATTCTTAACCACTAGACCACTAGGGAAGTTCCACAATCTGATTTTTTTAAAAAACATCATTTAAATGAACATTTTCTGGTAAAACAGTAAAGTCTCTTTAAATAATAATGATAATGCCAGCCTGCGGTTGATTATAAAAAGAGGTTTCTTGCTCAGACTGGAGTTGGGAAAAAGTATCTTCATTTATGCTTTGAAAGTGGCTGCTCTGTGTAATTTAGATACTATGTAACTTTGAAAGAGAGAAAAATGAAAATAGCACTAACAAGTTTTCTATAATGGTTATCACAAATGAGTTTGACTCCAGCCCCAACATTTCACTAGCTGTGTAACCTTGGGAAACTTACTTAACTTCTCTGTGACTCAGTTTTCTCATCTGCAAAATGGGTACAATAACAGTCCCCTCCCCCTTTTAAATTGTTCACTGAAATCTAGTTTATGTTCACTGAAATCTAGTTTAAAATCACATTTTAAGTTATCTCATTTCTTATACATAGAATATCATAACTTTCCTATTTTATTCCATTTCAGAGTCATTTTCTTTCATTGTACCTAAGTTATCTTCCTTCATATTCCCTTTCTCATTGGGATTTACAAAGATAAACTAAATTAACCTACGTAAATCACTTAGAACAGAACCTGGCACATTGTAGGGTCTATGTAAGTGTTACCTTGCATATGAAATAGAATGCTTAGGTAATTTAGTCATCTGGATGGCATCTAAAGCAAAAGATATTGATTAGATTCTTAAAAAGCTTCAATTAGGCCTCAGACTGGCATTCAAAGTTTTCCATAAATTTGGCTGATTTGCTTTACAGTTCTCTCTTTTCACCTTCCCACAATTAAGTAACCCCAGTTAGACTGAACCACGTGGTGTTTCCTGAACTCAGCCGCATTTTCCCACCCCTACATCTTGGCAGATGTAGCTCCCTCACTCTGCAGTTTGCTACTCCTACTTTTGTCTTCCCCCATCTCTATCTACTGAAACCACAGCATCACAGAGTTTCTCTCATTCAAGCACTAAGACTATTCTATTTTCCTATCCATCTAAAGTCTGACTCAAATGCAGCTGCTTCCTGAATCAAGGAGTTTTAGAGCTGGAAGAGCTTAGAGACCAGATGATCTATTTTTTTTTTTTTTTAATTAGGGCCCAAAGAAGTTAAATGATTTGCCTAAAGACATCAAGTTACAGACTACAGCTGGGGCTTCCTAACTGTGCAGACATCTCTGAGAGCAAATCACAGAGCCTCTTGGTCCTCCTCATCACTCTGATCTTTTTTTTTGGCCACACCACGTGCATGTGGGATCTTAGATCCCCAACCAGGGATCAAACCCACCACACGCCCTGCACAGGACCACCAGGGAAGTCCCCTCAACACTCTGATCTTAACCTGCCTGGTATCCTTGGAGTTGTTACAGCACCTAAGCACTTATAACATAACCTTTCGAACAGCAGTTATTTGGGTACATGTCATCTCCCACTATGTCTCATTCACCTTTGACACCTCCATTTCTATCCCCAGAGGGCTTAGAACAGAGCCTATAACAAGGAGGTACTTAGTAAGTATTTGAAGTAATATATGAAAGAATGTTCACAAGAAAGGAGATGAGCAGCCTTTTCATTCCATTGACTCAGATCTCTCACAGTGTCAAAGTTCTTGCTAATCCAACTATTTGAACTGAATCATCAATTCCAGGGCACAATAAAAAAAATACTTCTATATTAGCAGAAAAGTTAGTGGAAATTAGGTGTCATTATACCTTACACGTAAGCACTAATTCACTTGCTTTACAAAAATTTCTGAGCATTCATGTGTATTTCATTATAAGTTATGCACAGGAGATCTTGGGCTGATAATTTATGGAATAAATAGGAGACCAAATTCTGAATTCTGATTGGTTGCCATCCCTTGGGGAAAACTACATATGACACAACTAGAGATCTATTAACTGAGGACCTTGAAAGCACACACATGATAATTAAGGCAATGACACAACAAAGAAGTATAGAGAGGCTAGGGAGTAGTAGTCATCAGAGGAAGCTGTTGATATCATATGCCATGTCTTAAGTTGTCTACTTTATGATCCTCCAATTTGCAAACTAAGCCCAACACTTCTGATTTCTCGTTGTCACTCATTTATTTTTTACTCAGTGATTTAAGAGTAACCTTCCTCTCCTTCCCTATGAAAGTTTTGGTTGCTGATCAAGGTTTGATACCATTACATGTGTACTTTTCCAGCTGGGAACAATAGCAGTAACAATATGTGAACCATTTAAAAAATTTCAAAGTGCTTTTATACGTCTCTTTCCATCCTTTTTTTTCCCAGCAAACTCAGGAGGGTGTGTCAAGTGCAAACTATATGCCATTGATGTGTATATGATGTATAGCAGCTACATATCTATTTTGCAACATTATTCTACTTTAGTTCTGGAATTTCTTTTCATGAATTTTCCTAAAGGAAGAAAGGCATATCTCTATTATAATATCCTGCTTAATTTCTTAATCACAATACATAATTACTTTATTTATTGGTTTACTTCTTTATTCCTAGTCTCTCCAATAGAAAGCAAAACCCCATAAGGACAGGAACCTCATCCATCCTGTTCTTTCACTGTAAGAACTTGACAAGAAATTGCTGAATAAATAAACAAATGAATGGCCAACAATATTCTTTCTATTAAGACAAATAGGTCATAATGATAAAAGAGGCTAATCAACAGACCTCCTAGTGAAGGACTGATTAGCTGTATTTTTACCCATTTATCGTCCATGAGGGATGATGATCTACAGAAAAACAAACAGTTCTCTTAGTTTTTAGGTTTGCCAATCCTCTACCAAATAATTATTGAATGTTTTCTCAGTATGCATGTGTGCGCATGCTCACTTGCTTGTCTGACTCTTTGTGACCCCATGGACTGTAGCCTGCCAGGCTCCTCTGTCCACGGGATTTCCCAGGCAAGAATACTGGAGTGGACTGCCATTTCCTCCTCCAGGGTATCTTCCTGACCTAGAGATTGAACCCATGGCAACCCACTCCTGTATTCTTGCCTGGAAAATCCCATGGACGGAGAAGCCTGGACTGAGCGACTTCACTTTCACTCCTGCTTGCAGGCAGATTCTTTACCACTGCGCCACCTGGGACGCTCTTTCTCGGTATAGGGTAGAGCAGTAGAACTGTAGGCAATAAGAAGTTTAAGATATAACCCTTGTCTCCAAGGATCCCATGTGATTACAGCAATATGACAGTAATATAAGATAATAAAAACAGTTTCGAAGTAAGTGGCGCAGTCAACATTTGTTCTTAGAGAAGAAGAAACTGACTTAGAGTGGTATGGTCAGGAAGAGCTGCCTAGGGTGAGGAAGGATTTTGAGTTGAGTTTCCATCAATGCAAAGGACTCACTAGAAGGCCTTTAAAATAAAATCCTGTAACTTCAATATGCCTCAGTATACTTTAGAAATACTCTGAGATCCTCCAACAGACAGTAGCTTGTCAATGCAAAACTGTTGGGCTGGCCCCATAGCAGGTTTTCAATGGCTTTATGCATGTTTAATCACTCTTACTTGGTGTAGTTCTCTCAGCTTCAGTCCCATTAGAATTTAAAAGGTCAAGTTTCAGAAGCCTAAAAAAGTGATTTAGAATAGAAATGCCAACTTAACCTTAACCACAGCTAAACTAATGCTATAAAAGTATTGAAAATTGTACCTCATGTAAAATCTATAAGTGAAACAAGAATATTAAAACGTTTTCATTCTTTCCTGAGGCTATATTATAAAAACAGAATTTTAGTAAAATTAAAAAAAACCCACAATTTGAATTTCACTAAAAATTATGGCTCACTGGTAAATGTTGACACATATTGCTTATCTGGGAGAGCACGGAGGCCCCATAAGTGAGTGAGAAAGGAGACTAGGTAGACCTAACGGCTCGGAAAGGGAGCGATCTTTTGAAAATGACATAGATTTGTTATAGCTCTGAAGGGTAAGACAGGACCTGAGGAGCATTTTCTACAGCTTGCCAGTTGGAGCTCGCTCTTTTTACCAGAAGCCTCCCTATCCAGAGCCTTTTACCTGCACTCTGGCTTGCATTTAAATATCTCTTGCCTTTTCTCACCAAAGCATTCCTTTATTACAGTTTTGTAATATGTTGTATATTAAAACAACTCCAAACTGTTAAATCTACCATGGTTTGAAAGATGATGTCTTTTTTTTCCTGCCCCAGAAAGAAATGATTTTTTTAAACTGACCCCTTTCACTAACAGAAAAACCACAAATTAGCCAAAATAAGTGATTCTCTCCTGAAAAAAGAAAAAGATTTTGTGGTATCATTATTTAAAATCACAATTCTCTTTTTATAATCATCTCTGTGATATAACTTCATCTATCAGGAATTATAGTTCTATTTCTGATATTTCCACACCTGCAGATATATAGGAGATTAAAAAGTGGATGAAGAAATGTCATCATAAAGCAAGCAAAGTCCTGAGGGAGATGGCCTGGGCGACAAGTGACTTAGTATAAACGGAAGGTGCCAAATAGTAATAAAAACAAAATGGGAAATCATGAAAATAAAATAACTGTGTATTAAAAATATATTTGGACCAGCTCCTCTGTGCTGGCATTTTGTAATATTAACTGTTTAAACCTGCTTAAAATGAGAGCTTTGAGTTCTCAAAATCCTTTAATTCGGTTAAACATCCGCTACCCTGAAAGGGCTCCACAGAATCCCATAAAACATTATTTATCTGTGCGCGTTAACTGCACGATACTGTAATTTCCAGAATAAATGCTGGGTGTAAATTGTTGTTTATGTTGGATCCTGACTGTCTTTACGAGAAACAAAGTGAAAACGGAATCTTCACAGCTTTATTTCTTCCGTTAAAGTCTATTCTGCAGCAGGAAACATGCCTAGTGGAGTTTCTTAATGAACACTTATAAAGCCTGTTGGTTAAAACCAAGTATACAGAATCACCTCCAAATGTATACCCTCTTTTATTCCACATTCTTTTCATTTAAATCAAATTAAGTTAAAGTGAAAGTAGTACCATTCACATAGTTAAGGGTCTCTCAGCATTTTTATGCAAAGCCTGTAGCCACAAGTTTATAACTTGGAAGGGACAAGGAGAAAATTGGGGGAACCCCCCCAAAACTTTAATATAGAGAAGCTTGGCCTGGAAATGAAGTTTTACTTATCTTTAATGGTCCATCTTGGTCAAAAGATAAAGACATTTTAGCAATTTAAGACATTTAGTTGGAATTTTCTTGTTGTTGTCTTTTTTTTTTAAGATTTCAAAGGCATTCCAGCTAATTGATTAAAACATTAAATCATCTATGTGCTTGAATTTTCTAAAGAATTTAAATATTAGAAATTCCATTGTACCATCTTCCCACTTTCTGCCACACACACAAAGCATAAATAGTGTTCCCCCATCCCTCACATTTTTTTTTGCAAATGCAAGAAAAGGGGAAGTTAGGGTTTCAAAGTCAAATAGGGTAGGACTATGTAAAATTTCAAGATTCTGTTTTTAATTCTTTCCCTGAACACTTGGTAATTTTTTTCTTCCAAAACACCATTGCTAAATTTTAAACAAGAACACACTTTCCTTCACTGCATTCATAAAGCATTCATTTACCATTTCCTCTGCAAAAAAAAATAACTGCACAGATTTTAAGCCCAAGAATTTACTGTGCCTGTGCAGCAGCTGTTCTTACCTGATAAAATTGTGATGATTCTTTCTGAGCGATTATGACTTATCAGGTCAGTGACCAACAAACTATAAAATAGATTCTAACAGCCCCCAAAGGGTTGGTACAGACTCTTGAGTAAATAATATATGTAAGAGAGAATGGAAGAAACAGAGGGAGAGAGAAAGAGGGAGAGAGAGAGAGAAACAAAGAGAACAACACACTTATGAGTGACCCAGTTGGTTTGTTTAGATGATATAGGACAGGAAGACAGGATCCTTGATTTTAATCCTGGTTTTCTCACTCAGCAGCATTTCTTGAGACCAAGAGTCAGATAAGAAGGCAGCACTGTTTTCAGCAAGAGCAGAGGCCCCATAGCAACTCTATAGGTATATGCTATCTTGCCCTGGGTTTGATATGAGCCATAAATTAGTTGTTACTTTGCATGTATTTACACTTGTGTCTTCCCTGGTGGCTCAGATGGTAAAGCGTCTGCCTGCAATGCGGGAGACCCGGGTTTGATCCCTGGGTTGGGAAGATCCCCTGGAGAAGCAAATGGCACCCACTCCAGTACTCTTGCCTGGAAAATTCCATGGACCGAGGAGCCTGGTAGGCTACAGTCCATGGGGTCGCAAAGTGTTGGACACTACTGAGCAACTTCACTTTTACTTTCATACTTGTATCTGAAAAGATACCCACTGACTCCTTGGAAAATCTACCAATCCTTATAATGAACTCTAATAGACAGAATGGGTCTCCCCTGGTGGCTCACTGGTAAAAAATCTGCCTGCAAGCAGGGCACACGGGTTTGATTTCTGGGTTGGAAAGATCTCCTGGAGAAGGAAATGGCAACCTACTCCAGTATTCTTGCCTGGGAAGTCCCATGGACAGAGGAGCCTGGTGGGCTACAGTCCATGGGATCTCAAAGAGTCAGACATGACTCAGTGACTAAAAAATAATAACAAGAGAAGGAATACAAGGATGGACCATTACCATTTCTGTGTCTTGTTCTAGTTAATGCCTTAGTGAATAGAAGAACTTCTATCTAAATAAGTTTACATTGGATTTAAAGGAAGTCAAGGAAATTTCAGCATAGAAATTAGAATATCATGATAAAAATGACCAAAGCACTAAGACAGTACGTGTGTGCACAGGTACACATCTGTGTGTATACAGATTCAACCACTTAAAACCACAGCCAATATGAGGGAGGAACTTTGATCTACATCCTGTACTCAAGTTTTCCTAATTGCATTGGCTTTCCTGGAGATCTCTGCTGTTTTATTGTTAGAGTAGATGCTAGAGGAATTCTCTCTGGTTTAATGGCATGGATCAATTCAGTTCAGTTCAGTTGCTCAGTTGTGTCCAACTCTTTGAGACCCTATGAACCACAGCACGCCAGGCCTCAAGAGTTCTATGTACCTTTCAGATCTCGAAAACTGGATACGAACTATTGTTTAGGCTTTAAGACCACAGATTGAATAGCATCATTCTGGTCCCCAGTGGGGACACATCACTGTGGTCATTCCTCACTTAACTGAAACTTGAAGTAAGCACAGTAAGTTTCAGGTTCTGAGTTGTCCTAACTATCATTAAAGGGAAGGTTCTGAATCTTCACCTCACTGGAGATTTACAAGGTCAGAGAAGAAAGAGAAAGGCTTGAGGCTGAGGCATGGATGAAATGGTTCCTGTAAGTCCAATGGGACTCTAATGAGTCTAAGCCTAGAAACTTTGAGGATTGTACTATTTTTTCTGGGACAGAACTTGGATCTTTAAGCTGTGGCAAGGCCAAGAATGAAAGAGTGTGGGGAGGGAGAGGGAGAAGAGAAAGATAAACGTAAGAACTAAGATGGTTTTCCAGAGATGAGTGTGGGACGTTTGCCAAATAACCAACACTATTCTTGACTCAAGACAGAGCAATTTTATGAGCAATGGCTTCATTTCCCTCTAAAATTACACAAGTGGCATTTCTTGTGATTTTATAGAGATCATATTATAGTTGTTTTCTCTAAGGGGACCCAAATTAGGGATGGGTTCAGATGGCTTCAGGAGACTTCTCTTAGGCTTAGGTGCTGGACTCATCTCTCCCTACCTGACAGGGAGCCCCTGTGTTCTGTAATAAGTCCTCTTCTTCTAAATTACCGTGGAAGGGACCAGGGTCAATGTTGCCTCACCCCTTCCCCAGTTCTCTATGAGAGATCAAGAGATACGCTGGCTGCCACCAAAGGGAGGCAAAGGAGCCAAGTTCAGATAAACTTTTGATAAAGTGCCATAGCAAACCCCTCATCAGAAGGTAGGAAAGGTCACACAGTAAAAAAAAAATAATAAGAAAATATAACTGCTTTCTTATGAGGAAAATATTATGAGTTCTTCCCCTTTTTCAGCTTTTATGGAAGGAGATTCTGCCAGTTCCTTCAGAAAAAAATAAGAAAAAGTAGTTTTAAAATGAGATTATGCACCTTCAGGGTGCCATTAGGAAGTTTTACTGTACTGAGATGACATGAAAGCTCTGGAATTAATATCCCTGAGATGCTTCAAACCTGCAATAGCAATTATTGTACTACGTGTCCCTGGATAAATAATAGGGCCATTCAACTAATTAGCTTCAATGATTTCAGCTCCCTGTAAATTCTCTCTCACTCGGCTATAAAAATAACACTAGGAAAACTTTTGGTAAGAGAAACTTCTTTCAGGAAATGTTTTCTTTTCTTTTTTTTCTCCCTTCAGTTCATGACGCACATTGTATAAAGTAACTTTCATCCCTAATCACAAAACTTGAATAGAATATACAAAATTTGTATAGTATTAATTGCCATTTGCTGCTACTGAAATACTGATTTAACTCTCTAATTTATGTGTCCCACGTAATATACAAACATTTAGAGAAATTTAAACCAGTTTTTTGATACACAGAATAAGCAGTCATGTAATCATGAACAGCGTTTAAACCCTAAGTGCACACATACATATATATATGACTAAAGATAAAAGCATGAAATATTTATATCCACATTTCATTGTATTATCACTTTTACTATGGAGAACTTGACAACATGTTAGCTTTGTGATAATGCTCATGGAACATTAATTCATTTTTTCATATTTACTGAGTGCCTACTAGATGTAAGACATGAAGTTTCTTGTGCACACCTCCTTGGAAGAAAAGTAGATTTACTTAAACTCGGTATTATACCTCCTTAAAGTGACAAGAGTTCCCCTATACTCCTATCCACTATACCAGTAAATTCCATAAATTCAAAACAGTAAGGATGTGAACTTCAATAATGGAAGCAAATACAATTCTAACATTATCAGTAATAATCTGAAAAATCTATGATATCACCCCAAGAGGTCTGAATTTCTTAAAGCTTCAGGTTTGGTTTGCTTTTGCTTGTTCCTTTGGGTAAACAGTTAAGATTTCTTCTTTCCCTTTCATGGAAATTTCTACACACACTGAAATGAACCAGAAGCTCCTCCCTGGGATGGGCTAGTACTCCCCCTTCAAATGCTGTACGTCATCATAGCAGAGGGACCTAATAAGAGGCAGACGATTATAAGCTTTGTCTTTGGTGAAGAAATGAAGGGGAAAAAAGTCTGAAACTTATGTTTGGGCTTATCTTGTTTTTAATTAACAAAATATAATTAAAATTAAAGCCAGACAAAATGACTGGATCTTAAATCAGAATTATGTCTAACAGTAGAGACTGCGGTCGTCTGTTAGTACTCATTAGAGGTCACCTACACCACTTTCTGGGTCTCCCATTTTGCTCCACTATGTATAGGCAAGTTTTTTTTAGTTTCTTGGCTATATAAAAAAGGTTTTTTTTCTTCTTTCTGTATCAATACTTACTAAATCATATATATATAAAGACAGATGTACTGAACATTAGGATGAAGAATACAGTAATAGATGAAAAAGTCATGACTATTTCTGAAGCACCATGTATTATTAAATTCAAAACAATTCCCCTAAAATGGATAATTATGTAATCTGGCAGAAACTAACCTTCCAGTCAAAAAGCTGAATACTAAAATTTTCCCAAATGTAACCAAAATGTGGTCAGAGATTATAGTTTTTATTTTGCAACTATTCCATGTTATTCAAACATTCCAGTCTCTGCTTCTCAAAATATACACCCTAAGAGCTACCTGGGAGGTTTGTGATATCAACCCCCATAATTTTTCCTTTGAAGAGATCTTCAGCCTCAGCTGAAGGCTGAGAAATGCAGTCAGTTCACTCTAGGAGAATATAAGTCATAACGTTTGTTTTGGAAACCTATTTTACCCTATATTTCTCAATGAAATAAATTGTATAAATGAAATAAAACTGACACCACAATATTTACTAAATTGCTACTGTCTGCTCTCAGTTTAACACCCTGACTACCACTAGTTTCCCTGTTCAGTTTAGTAGGCAAAAGAGCAAATGAAAAAAGTCTTCAGCAAAGAATGTATTTTAAAATCAACATAAATAAAATTATAAAATGGACTTAGCATAGTTTCCTCCTTACTTGTTACTCCTATACATTTGTCACTTTCTTCATATTCATGTATATTCTTCAGTTTACCAGACTTTGTGTGTATGTATGTGTGTGTTAGGAATTCACACATGGACCTAGGTCAATAAAGTCCAGAGAGTAGAGGAAGAGAGAAATATTCAAATAAATCAGTCTCATTTAAACAATGGTCTGATATTACATGATGAAATTAAAATAAAACTATAAAAGTTAACATTCAGAGTTGAAAATGACTATCAATGACAATTGAATATTTAAAGATGAAAACACAGCAAAAAAAAAATTTAAATATCATGTTTATACATAAAAGGAAATAAAGGTCCCATAACAGTGTATTTTTCTTTCAGTCTGTGGCATTACACAGTCATACATTTTTGCACTGGAGATGCAGGCAACTAGACCTCCATCTGCATACCAGGGCTCCTGCTTCTCAGGAGAGCTGTAAGGCAGTGCTCTCAAAACCCCATGAAGAGAAACTCCCCTGTACAATTTGGAGACACTTTGATTCATGGAAAAGCAGGACTGATCTACTCATCAGCGCTCAGAAAGTCTTCTAAAGGACAATGCCTATGATACAAGGAAAGGAGGGTAAAAATGGGGCAGGAGGCTCTGAGGGCTCCTTCAGCAATTGGAGGTGGGGAAGGAAGGAGCCAAGCTATAAATAAAAAATATTTCTAGAAATGGTATGTGGTTGATGCATTATTAATGATTGTGAAATATATCTCAATATGGAAAGGAGAGTGGCCACATCTCAAGATGGAATAGAGCCAATATCACAAGACACTTGGTCCAAACACTGCTGGGACTCTTGTGATTTTAGAAGGATTCAAAATACCCCTAAAGTCAAAGAGTTTTATTAAGTGTTCATAAGTCTATTTGATAAGCACAGGGATGATAGCAAATAATTGATTTGCAATAAAGGGATGAAAAAACAGAATATTATTTTGACAGTCTCAATTTTTTAAAGCTACCAACAACTATATGAAAATCTAGCATATTACAGCTTTTAAAATATTTTATTATATCTTAAAACCTCTGTCTTAAAACATTTTAAAATAAGTCTCATTGCCTTCTAAGTTTGGAAAGTATTGTAGCTTGTTGCAGGTCATGTAACTCAAAATTCCTGATTTAGCATTCCATTTTGACCACTAGCTATACTCTCTGTTAACACACCCTGGGGCTCAAAAATGTTTGCCTTTTCATATTTGCAGCATCTAGCCATTTGTTTTTACAAACACAAATCTTATATGTAGAGTTATGTAATAGGTTACTATAATTATAGCAATAATGCAGATATGCGTAAAGATGACCAAAACATAACAGATGGTCACAAACTTAAGATTTATAACTTCAAAAGGTGGTTTCATTTAGAGGGACATATTTGTGGCATATCCATGGACATTCATAAAATTTGTTGGTAAGTCATGAGGGAGGGAGAAGAATAGTAGGTTAATATACTCTTTGCTTTGCTTTTTCTTTTTTCTATCTAGATGGGAGATTTAGTCCTGCTGCCTGAATTTGAGGGTCTCTCACACTGCTCATCTGAACAATCAATTTTTACTGCTGTAGAAGATAATAATGGTAATAACACTATAGAAAAAACTACCATGACCCATAACTGTAACTTATTACAGTCTTTTTAAAAATAACTGTAGAGCATGGAGCTTCTTCATTTCTTGAAGCAGAAAAGGAGCTGACAGTTGGAGCCTCTGAGGCTGTCTATATATCTCCTGAATGCCTGCAAGAGGCTGATGTGCTCACAAAGGAAGGGCTACTTTGGGTGTGGGCCACATGGATGAGAAAAGTGACCCAACACTAGAAATTTGCTGAGGATAGTCACCTTCTGGCTAGCCTGTCCTCTTGCACCAAGTGCCAGCAAAAAACTCTGTCAGAGTAACATGCTAGTGCTTTATCATCCTACATGAGGAAAGCTGGGATTCGTGGCCAGTTACAGTGATGCTCTAATGCAGTAAATCATCGGTATTCCCACCAGGACTATCTTCTATGGTGCTTTTGATATTGAAGTTTCAAAGATCTCTGTTCACCTGAGTAAAAACCATAAACAAAATCTCCTATAAAGCCCAATATCTTCTTCTGTTGCATTTATCAGAGAGGATACAAAATATGAAGCTTTATTTCATCCTAGTACACTGATATTCACATGCTCAAGAACTCACCTGGTTTCTATATTGTGTGAAAGAACTGCCCATGTAAGACAAATTATATTCCAGACACCTTCAAATGAAGTGGATTCACCAAGCACACCATTTATCTTCAGATCTGGAAGCCTTCCTTAAAGCATGACTTTGCAACAAAGGAGTTTTAATGCCACTCCACTCTGTAATGCACTGCATACTAACAAGATTTATATACATTACTGGTGCAGTTAAGAAAACTTGAATGACTTGCAGTTTCTCTAGATGAGATTAAAAAAAGTCTTAAAAAGAGTGTACAGCATACAAATGAAACCAGATTACATTAGAAGTTGTTTAAAAGTACAAGCATAATACTGCTTGTGTACTAGCCAGGGAACACACAGCAAAGATTTGTTTCACTTTTCTTAGACAACCATTCTACAGTCACTGAACATAAACAACCATAAAGTTACAGCTGCTTTTAAAATGTCACTTAGGGACAAACTGTATAGATGGGAAATTAGATAGTATTGAATGGTTTCAGAAAAGGACTAGCCCTATACTCTGAATTGCAAGCTCTGCATTCATGTGAAATATAAACTATTCCTCATCACTAACCATATGTTTTCACACAGAATACATACATCTACAATGTGATTCAAATGATTTCTCAGAGTAAGAATGATTAACGAACACTTTCTGAAATATTCTTAAAATTGAATCTAGTTATCTAGTATGAAAATTGAGAAAAATGAAGTAGGTGAAGTTTGGGAGATGATTAAAATTTTAGGCAGATGCTTGGATGTCCATAATTTTTTTAGATGGGAGATTTTACAGAGCATGCTACAAAAATGACTCAAAGCTAGGATTTCAGTTAAATACGCTAAGACAAAGCAATATACTTTTAGTAGGCTGAATAAAATGTAGAATAACCTGCATTAAAAGAGCACATAACAATGTCAAATCTTTAAGCTTCCATCTAGAGGATTTGCAATAAAATGAAATCATTAGGCAAAGAGTGGTCACTGCTATGATGAGAAGAAAAAAATAACTCAAAAGTCTAATATCTGTTATTATATTAGAATAGTCCACTTTCTTCTCTATATAATAACACTGGGCATTAAAGAGCCATTATGCATACCTTATTATTATTTATGAAATTACAAGTATACACAGCATCTGATAACTCATCTTTCTGTATTAAGCAGGAACATACATTGTTTTTGAAAATGTCTGTCTTTTACAATGTGCTAGGTAACAGTTTTCCGTAGCATAATCATGAATGCTTTATATAATGTCTTTTATAAGAAGTTATTAAGGATTATGACTATAGCAACATAAACCTAATATAAATACGAATAAAGTATTTAGGAATGGTATTTTCACTTAGACTGCTACCTATATAATTTGTAGCAATATAATTATCATAGGAGAAGACATACTACATTTACAGAAAAAAGTCATTTCCATGAATGTTAGTAAAAATCCTATAATGTAGGTTTTTTTTTTTAGCAATTTCACAAAACCCATGCCTTTAAAAACATGAGAAGAATCCAGAATGCCACCTACAGCATTCCTGACAGCAAAAAAAACCCCACAAAAACAAAAAACCAGCCTTATTTGAAAAGCCAGGTGCATGTAAATTTCCAAACTACAAGTAGGTGGCAGTGGAGACTTGTCTGGATGATTTTTCTCAGTTGGAAACGTAAAAGGAGGGAAAAAAATCCTCTCTGAAAACAAGTTACAAACATACTAAAATAAATAATGTCTTGAAATGTAACCTCCCATAGCAGATCACTATTAAGAGCTAATAAAATATTTGTCTTTAGGGACCAAAATCCTACCAATCCCTTAATGAAGACATTCATAGCACAGAGAATGAGCAGCACAGAAGATGAAATTAGGAAAAAATGGAAAGAGAGAGGGTTGGAAAATTGTTTTTCCACATATCTTAGAGTAAGAATTAGGAATTTTATATGGACAAAAGACTCCGTTGGCAGCATGAACTATATAAACTTAAAACTAGTAAGTTAGCAACTTCAGAAGCCATTAAGAAATCTCCCGTTTGAATGTAAATTTAAAGGGAAGGTGAATGAGTTCATTAGGCTCTGGTCTTTAATGAAGAATATCAATTGAGTCCATCAAAAAACTGTTTACAACAAGAAGCTATTAAACAATGTAGACATATTTAAAGTGTGCTCAACTCTAAATAAACATAAGAAACATTAGAATAAAACCACCTGAATTGCCTCTCAAGGTTAATGAGTAGGCATTTAGATTCATTCTGTTCCCAGGTTTACCTGCAAACATAAGCAGGGTCATTAAATTGTATTATCAATTCAATCTAATTGATTTGACTTGTGGAGATCATATTAGAAACTAGAGAAATGCCCAAGAATAAACTCTGGAGATGTGTGTGTGTGTGTGTGTGAATACAGATGGAAAGAAACAGGTAAATGGTTTGTCTGAGGAAAACAGAAACTTGATGTTATTCATATTAGAATCACCATGTGAAAAGAAAGAAAAGTAAGCTTACAGATCAAAGCTTTTTCACACCATGGTTATTTCAAATCAGCTTTTCTCTTTGCCTTAATTGGTTAACCACGCAGTTAACAACAAAGGCAACCAAGAAGTCAACAGATGCAAGAAACCTGGTGAAAACAAATGTCACATTCTCAATACTACTGTTCCTTCTGTCTGGAACATTCTTCTTCTATTCATCTTTTAGGATTCAATTCAAAACCCACCTACTCCAAAATGCCTTTCAGAATCCCCCATGTGGAATTAATCTCTCCCACTCCTACAGTATCTCTTTAAACTTCTATTATAGCAATGATCACATTCCAGTATTAGAGCTAATTACATTTGTGTTTGGGTCTGGATGACCCCCAAGTTTGCAAGTCTCAGGAGGGCAGGGGTCATTCGTTGATAATTTCTGAAAAAGTTTTGGTGCCATGCTCTTCAAGGAGAGAATGCCTCATGTGTGTTTATCTGAAGTAATGGAAAGGATTACTTAAAACCATCTCGTAAAATATGACCTGTTTCATAGCTGCAAATAGTAAGAATTCTGTGTTCTGACCAAGAGAAGGGTGGCCTGCTCTGAATAGATTCTTAAAAAACTGAAGAAGAAATATAGCGCCAAGCTGTACCCTCTGCTTATATACTAAGCAGTTCTAGGAAGTGCAGGCTTGAGAATCATTAGTGCACTGGCCTCATAGGAACAGTAGGGGTCGCTTTACAGCCGAGGCTCCCGACGGAGGAGCCTCAGACTGTGATGGGAAGAGCCTGCAGAAAACCTTGTCATTGTTTTGGTAACCTTTTAAATGAAAGCAGCAGGGGGCGTTAGTCAGTTCTTGCAGCAGAGATCAGAGGCCTGGAGTTGAGGGTAGGGGGGTGGGTGGGGAGATGTGAAAACTAAAAGGATGGCCAGTCTGAACCCAGAATTCTCAGATTAAGGGAGAAAGTTCTGAATTAATAGGGTTTGTTACTTAGATTTCCATCATCAAAAGAGGTTTGGTGTGGTCCTTCTCTACCCTCTTCTGTTCCTCCCTCCCTTCTGACGTTAGAGGTTGCTTTTGTTTTATGGTGGGTGGGTGGGGGCCTCACACACAATGAAAGAATATTGGAAAATTTCTGTAAAAACTCCCACGAGAGAACAAAATATCTGGAAGTCATTCTTCCTCTCAATACGGTGTTGGATCAATTTCATTCTTCTCCAGATAGTGAGTGTATAAAACTTGTGCCAAGCTATGTAAGTACAACCAAATTTCAGTAAGCCTTTATTGCTTTCTGCCAAAGATCTGCAACTTCTAATTTCCTGAAATGCTGAACATACTGAGACATTAATGTTGCAAATAAGTAAAAATATTAGGAGTGTGGCTGCAGATGCAGAAGGCAAGAGGACCTAGCTGGGGTGTCCAGAGCCTCTCACACTGGAAGGTCAAAAAGAACCTTTCACCTGCAGGACCAGCCCTCAATCACTAGGTTAGAAAATCATATTTAAGAAGAAGGAATCATTTGCTGAGCCTGGCTCCAAATCAGTACATTTCAAGTGGACTTACTAGATACAAATATAAAATAACCCTGCTAGAGGCATATGTTAAAATTGGACCAGGATGCAGTTTTAAAAATGATAGAAAACTCTAGGAACACAGCTTCAGAATAAAAACAGCACACATTTTTTTTTTTTTTTTTGGGTCTGGAAAGCTGTGGTTTTGGATTACCTTAATCCATAAAATTATGTCATACAATGAATTGGGCAATAGTGACACTGGGTTTTATTTTATTATAAAGTATAAAAGTATATTTGTTTGATGAGTAAAGATTTGAACAATTAAAAGAAACAAGTATATTGTAATATCACTGCATGAGGATTTGATTTTCCTATTCTATTGCACATTTTAAATTTCTTACCCTGTTACTAAAAAGCCCATGAAACAGATTTTTTGAATATATATTTTATGAGTCAATGCCAAAATAAGAATGGAAAATTCCTCAATCATAGACATAATCTTTAAAAGATGACAGTCATTCAGCCTGTAGATTTTCAATATTTAGATATTTCATTGTGCACAAACACTTATTTTAGAAAATGGGCAGACAAAAGAAGTAAAAGCAATGAAACTCAAACTTGATGATTTGGATACTTCTAAGATTGCTTGAAATATTGTGGGCAAGGAAAAAAGTTAAAGTGAAAAGACAACCAAGAATTGGTATGAAATAAAAACAACTAAAGAATAGCTTTCCCTTCAAAACTATTCCAATATGCAATTTTTTCTAAAGCCTTTAAAAAAGTTTTGGCAAATGAATTGTGGCTGGGATGCTTCAAATTAGTGCAGTAAATAGATTTTCATTTCAAAAGCTTACCTACTTAAAAGCATTTAAATTTTATTTAATATTGACTTTTATTAGATTGATTCTTCAGGAAAATAAGGTCTTGTCATTTAACTACCAGCAGGTGGTGGTATTCACAAATAGGGTACAAGAAATACTGGAAGGGCTGTGAATAGAACCAATATGTGGTACAGATTTATGGATTATGGATTTTAAAACATTTTTAATGGAGTTGTCAGCTCTCTGAAACTACTTCCATTCCCATCTGTTCCATATGAATGTAGAAACTTGGAAGTTACCTTAAAATATGTGCCCATAGGAGGTTTCACATTAAAAACAACAGATCTCTTCATAAAAGAGACAGTATTTTCTATTTTTAAATATTTTAAATTTCTGTATAACAATGCACTTCAAATAAACACAAATAATTAGACTCTCTCAATATTTTGGGAACATCCAGGTTTAGAACCTTGTCTATTGTCTATTCCAGGCAGACGTGTGTCAAGAAGGAGCACTAACTGTATACTTCAGCCAAACTAACCTGAGCCAACACTGAACGGCAGGCACTGTGTACACACAGTTGCTAGGGAGAAAATATGTACGTTCTTGTCTCCCAAAATAAAACTCCCAGGTTTCAGAGGATACAGAAGCAACAAGAGACGGTGAACTCCAGTCGTCGAGTCAACAGCTTCAGGGCCTTTAGGAAAAGGCTGAAATTATTTGGTTTTGACCGCCAGATGACCTCCATTGCTGCCCAGTCTGATGGACAGTTGGACCATTAGTTCTTTTAACACACATTCTTTTCCTGAAACACAGACAGCACTCTGCATTTGTACAGAGCAAGAGAGGAGAGCAAACGAGAGCGCCTGAAAGGGAAGAGACAGAGACGTACATCCACATAGAAACTTCTAAACTAGCCGCGACCCTTCCACTGACCAAAGCCTCAGGCTAGAGGAATTCATTCCAAGCAAAGAGACATCAGATCATTTTCCAGAAAAGCCCAACTTAAAAAACAGACTCTAGACTACAATTAAGCAAGACTACATCTGATACAAGTCTAAAACAAAAACATGGAAATGGTTAAAATGGATTTTTTTGGGTATTTTCTAAAGCAATTTTATTTCTAGCTTAAAAGTCAGCACTACTACTTTTTAAATACACAGATCAGACAAAAAAGTCTTACTGTGTCTCCCTTAATGTTAGTTCAGGCTTAATGCAATATTGTTTTCCACTGTATGTCACCTAGATCTTTGTAATCCATTTAATAAGTATAATTCCCAGGCCACATCATTTGTGGTATATGAAATTCAAAATACATTATTTTATTTGATTTTTGGGGGTGTGCATGTGTTTGGATATATGTGAATAAGAAATAACTTTTGATCTTATTATTCTTTCAGAACAAATCAGGAGCTAAACTTTGGTCTCAAAGCAAAACTGTAAAGCACAAAGACTGTATTCCAAAGAGACCCATCACAGAGACTGAACTTTGACAGGAAGTGGGGGAGAGAAAAGAGTGAAAAAAGGAAATTTAGATGGATCTTTCTATCTTTAAATAAAGCAAAGTTTAATCTCGATTTAATCAGATTTAGAAAACACACACACACACAAATAAGCCCTCTATCTCCATTTTCTTGTGGCTTGGCTGACAGAATGGCGCTTGTCCCCAGCCTCTTCTGACTTTCCTCTTGGGGTAAGTGATGAGCTCTGCTGCAGTAAACGAGGAAACATCTGTTTGACTTTCTGAAGCTGGCATGGGGAGCTGAAGTCAATCACAAATGCCACTTTCACAAACAGGTCTCCCACAGGAACCCTACTAAAAACATGACTCTACTGGGTGAACCACAGTTCCGGTGAGTGATGGGGAAAGTTGCTCCCCTCTCCAGCTATTTGAAACAATACACACTCTTCATAGGATTTGTCTGCAGTGGGATTAAATGGATCCCAATCTGTTAAAGAGAAAAAGTACCTGGATCCAGTTTTAATTTTAAAAGTTAGTTCACATCGAAGCCCTAAAGACTCTGAAATGAAGAGTGAAGAAACCTATGAAACTGTGGAGTGCTACCTATTCAGAAAAGGCATACAAAACCTCAAATTATTTTTTAAGCATGTTGACACGGTAGTTAAAAAAAACATCAGCACACTGTTTTCCCATTTTATTTAATTCTAGTGTTGTTGCTGTCAGCAGTGTGAATTACTTAGGAGCAGCACTGGCTAGAGGTGTGTCTAGCTCACTTGGACTGTAACCTCTATATTATTTTTCAAGCTAGGGAGTTGCATCTGCCCATAGGCAAACTCCTGCAGCAGGTGGAACATGCTGCTGACCATACTGCCAACTGCCCCTTCCATTAGTATCTTACCATCTGCACACCTTTTTAGATTGTGCAGGTTTCCAGTTAAACTTATTTTTAAAAAGAACCTCTTTTCTTTAATGATTTTCCTTTTTATGAAAAATGACTGCTTTCTGTTTGATTCCTCTCTTGGGATATTTACTCATCTCTCTCTTGAACAGGTCTCCCATTTCCTTGTTAGCACTTGATTTGGCTGATATCATAGTGTGATTATTAATCTGAGAGTTAGCTGAAAGTATTTTAGGGAAAAACTTAAAAAAGCAAAACCAAAGACAAAACCAACCCAATCTAGTCAACCAAAGTGTTTACCAAAAATAATAGATTTTAGAAGATATAATCAGATAGGTCTTCATATAAATGTCAGACGGACACAAACATCATGCTGCATAATTCTATTTAGCTTTCAAAGGTAAAGAGTATTTGTGTCAGAAAGGAGTTTCTTTATTATTTAAAGACAGTTTCCACCCATCAGAACAGATGGATGGTTGTCGCATATGCCACGTTCATCGAGAAACATAGTATTGAAACTGTTAGCGCAAGAAATCGTGTCTGTAGCTGGAAATCAAATTTTCAAGATTCTGTTTTCCTTTTCCTATTCCTTTTCTCTTTCTCTCTTTTTAAATTCAAGAATAGTATTTCTACCTTATAATTACTGGGAGAATTCTTAAGGGATGAAGTGGAAATATTCAAATACACGTGGAACTGTCTTTCTACTGTGAATACGACTAACACTAAACATACACGTTCACTGCTTTGCCCTAAGGAAAGCCCTCATAGAATATAGCAGATGACAGAATTAGCATGTTGCATATTATTTTACCATGAAAATAATGTGATGAAGAGCAATCAAATAATTATTTTTCTCAAATTTGTTTTCTACCTCTCTCCCCATACTCAGGGCTCTGAATGTGCCTAAAACATCAAAGATTTTCTTTAGATAAGATTTCAACTTTTGAATTTTGAACACTGAAAAGAATACCCTAGGTTGAAATTCAAACATAAAATAGATATATAAAATATTAGGCCTTTGTGAAAAAGACAAAAAACAAAATTAGATACTTCTCAACATACATAACTTAACCTAAATAATACCTCAGTTTTACTTAGGTTTTATAATCAAAAAATAACTCTGAACGTAAGAAAAAGTAGTTGGCGAATTCTTCCAAAATCAATTTTAATTAAACACACACTTTAATGTTGAACATGCCCATTTAATCAATGATTTTGGCTTGAAGGTGACATGACTAGAGTTTTCATTTAGAATTACCACTTGGTACTAATAGGAGTTCTGTAAATGAGTTCTTAAGGTTGACACCCAAAATATTATCCTATATTAATCATTAATAACTTAGAAGGTGATAAACTTTGCTTATTTTTCTAAAGGATGGGTATGGCTTAGCTTCATTTGCTATTATAAAATGATTTGTAATTAATTTAATATTAGATTGCTTACAAAATTATTTGCTCTATTTCTATCCTTTCCTCATTTGGTCTTAAGTACCAGCCATGGGAGACATTTAGGAACTTCCTTAGGGAGAGCGATTATGCAAACAAAGGCCGGGAGGACTGACAAAATAGGTATTGACAAATAAATGGAGGGAAGGGAGAGATGGAAAGGCACACCATTTCCTGAGTGACCACACAGAGGCCATTTATATGTATACTTACAGTAATACCTCAGGTATATATTATTATGCCCACTGTATAGATGAGAAAGCTTAAGATTAGAGAATTTAAATGACTTCCCTGAGATCATACAGGTAGTTAAAGTAATAATCATTCTAGGCTTTGGAATACTTTACAAAATG
This sequence comes from Budorcas taxicolor, assembly GCF_023091745.1. NCBI lineage: Eukaryota > Metazoa > Chordata > Mammalia > Artiodactyla > Bovidae > Budorcas > Budorcas taxicolor. Next base: position 37,937,567 of record NC_068928.1, on the reverse strand, counting down.
AATCTGTAAAGTCTCTGAAAGACAGACCTTACCTACTCTCTAGAGTTACAAGAAAGAAAACTTGAAGAGGTCTTCAACCTACTATGATAAGCCAATTTATAAAAATGGGAAAAGAATGGAAAATAAATCAGTCCCGGATAACTTAATAATTAGTAGCTAAAGTTCAAGATGACACACTGAAATAATAAGATAAAAAAGGACTACTTAAAAAACAACAACAAAACTTGTATTACAAAGATGCTTAATAGTGGAAGGCCCTAAATGTCACAGTTTTTTAATATACTAACTTTACTTGAAAATAGGCAATCCTTGCCTTACAAACCTTTGCGTCACCACTGCAGTGTGTTAATATATCCACTGCCACCACTGTAACAGGGAGCCTCTGAAAAATACTTAGGAGATGGAAAATAATTTGTTGGTACAAAGTGGAGAGATTCAAGTCAAGTTTTCAGTTTAATGCTATATGAACTAAAACCAAATTAAGATTTTTAAGACAGTTGATAAAAATAATTCTAAAATTCATAGGAAAAATAAAAAGCAAAAATAGCATTTTGAAATTTTTAAGAAGGAAAGCAATGACTGACATGAACAATTATTAAAACATTACAGAACTACAGTAAGCCCTATGACTGGTACAAAAATACTCAGATCAACACAACAGAAAAAGATCTTTTAGATATAATAAATTAATACATGGTAAGGCACACAAGCAAAAGACGGTGATTGAATAAATGATATTGAGAAAAGTAGCAATTTGGAATGAGATCAGTCTAGATTCTTATCTCACACTCAGTTCAGTTCAGTCACTTAGTTGTGTCTGACTCTTTGCGACCCCATGGACTGCAGCACACCAGGCTTCCCTGTCCATCACCAACTCCTGGGGCTTTCTCAAACTCATGTCCATTGAATCAGCGATGCCTCACACTAAATATAAAAATATTTCACACTAGATACCAAAATAAATTCCACCTGAATTAAATGTAAATATATAGAAGTCAAATTACAGAAAACTAAAAGACAGTAAATCAAATCCCTTATGATTATACAGTGGAAGTGAGAAATAGAATTAAGGGTCTAGATCTGATAGATAGAGTGCCTGATGAACTATGGAATGAGGTTCGTGACATTGTACAGGAGACAGGGATCAAGACCATCCCCATGGAAAAGAAATGCAAAAAAGCAAAATGGCTGTCTGGGGAGGCCTTACAAATAGCTGTGACAAGAAGAGAAGCAAAAAGCAAAGGAGAAGACGAAAGATATAAGCATCTGAATGCAGAGTTCCAAAGAATAGCAAGAAGAGATAAGAAAGCCTTCTTCAGCGATCAATGCAAAGAAACAGAGGAAAACAACAGAATGGGAAAGACTAGAGATCTCTTCAAGAAAATTAGAGATACCAAGGGAACATTTCATGCAAAGATGGGCTTGATAAAGGACAGAAATGGTATGGACCTAACAGAAGCAGAAGATATTAAGAAGAGGTGGGAAGAATACACAGAACTGTACAAAAAAGATCTTCACGACCCAGATAATCATGATGATGTGATCACTAATCTAGAGCCAGACATCTTGGAATGTGAAGTCAAGTGGGCCTTAGGAAGCATCACTACGAACAAAGCTAGTGGAGGTGATGGAATTCCAGTTGAGCTGCTTCAACTCCTGAAAGATGATGCTGTGAAAGTGCTGCACTCAATATGCCAGCAAATTTGGAAAACTCAGCAGTGACCACAGGACTGGAAAAGGTCAGTTTTCATTCCAATCCCAAAGAAAGGCAATGCCAAAGAATGCTCAAACTACTGCACAATTGCACTCATCTCACATGCTAGTAAAGTAATGCTCAAAATTCTCCAAGCCAGGCTTCAGTAATACGTGAACTGTGAACTCCCTGATGTTCAAGCTGGTTTTAGAAAAGGCAGAGGAACCAGAGATCAAATTGCCAACATCCGCTGGATCATGGAAAAAGTAAGAGAGTTCCAGAAAAACATCTATTTCTGCTTTATTGACTATGCCAAAGCCTTTTGACTGTGTGGATCACAATAAACTGTGGAAAATTCTGAAAGAGATGGGAATACCAAACCACCTAACCTGCCTCTTGAGAAATCTGTATGCAGGTTAGGAAGCAACAGTTAGAACTGGACGTGGAACAACAGACTGGTTCCAAATAGGAAAAGGAGTATGTCAAGGCTGTATATTGTCACCCTGCTTATTTAACTTATATGCAGAGTACATCATGAGAAATGCTGGACTGGAAGAAATACAAGCTGGAATCAAGATTGCTGGGAGAAATATCAATAACCTCAGATATGCAGATGACACCACCCTTATGGCAGAAAGTGAAGAGGAGCTAAAAAGCCTCTTGATGAAAGTGAAAGAGGAGAGTGAAAAAGTTGGCTTAAAGCTCAACATTCAGAAAACGAAGATCATGGCATCCGGTCCCATCACTTCATGGCAAATAGATGGGGAAACAGTAGAAACAGTGTCAGACTTTATTGTTTTGGGCTCCAAAATCACTGCAGATGGTGACTGCAGCCATGAAATTAAAAGACGCTTACTCCTTGGAAGAAAAGTTATGACCAACCTAGATAGTATATTCAAAAGCAGAGACATTACTTTGCCGACTAAGGCCCGTCTAGTCAAGGCTATGGTTTTTCCTGTGGTCATGTATGGATGTGAGAGTTGGACTGTGAAGAAGGCTGAGCACCGAATAATTGATGCTTTTGAACTGTGGTGTTGGAGAAGACTCTTGAGAGTCCCTTGGACTGCAAGGAGATCCAACCAGTCCATTCTGAAGGAGATCAACCCTGGGATTTCTTTGGAAGGAATGATGCTAAAGCTGAAGCTCCAGTACTTTGGCCACCTCATGTGAAGAGTTGACTCATTGGAAAAGACTCTGATGCTGGGAGGGATTGGGGGCAGGAGGAGAAGGGGACGACTGAGGATGAGATGGCTGGATGGCATCACGGACTTGATGGACATGAGTCTGAGTGAACTCTGGGAGATGGTGATGGACAGGGAGGCCTGGCGTGCTGCGATTCATGGGGTCAAGAGTCGGACATGACTGAGCGACTGAACTGAACTGAACTGAAAAGACAGTAGAATATTTAACAAAGTAAAAGAGAATAGAATAGAAAAAAAGTATATTTTAAGTTGGAAGTGATAAAATAAGTAAATAAATAAGACAAGGTTAAAAAACAAAAACAAAACATAACTTGTGTGTATAACAAGTGTCAATCTATAACAGGACTAGAGAATGTGGCATAAATGGGAATATGACCCTGAGGGATATACATACCTTCCCTGGCAGGGTTAATCTGCTATGGGGTCATATTCTTATTTTAAGATTTTCATTTATTTACTTATTTCTGGCTGTGCTGGGTCTTCGTTGCTGTGTGGGCCTTTCTCTAGTTGTGGCGAGCAGGCACTCCTCTCTGGTTGTGGTGTGAGGGCCTGTCACTGCAGTGGCTTGTCTTGTTGCAAAGCACAGGCTCTAGGGAGCTCGGGCTTCGGTAGTTGTGGCACATGGGCATAGTTGTTCCTCTGAATATGGGATTTTCATGGACCAGTGGTCAAACCCGGGCCTCCGCATTGGCAGGTGGATTCTTTACCACAGAGCCACCAAGGAAGCCCTGGGGTCATATTCTGGGGCTTATCCAAATTATCATGCTTCATTGTTCATCTACCTTGAATATCACTTTGAGATTCATTTATATTTTAAGAAACTATATATGTTTTGAAGGACAATGGAGATACTAATTATTCAGAAATTGGCATACATTAATTTAATCAGCTCAGTTCCTACCTCTAGGAGATAAACCACGCTAAGAAAAAAGAAAGTTTTGACTGGTGGGGAGGAAACATAAGTGATTTGGGTGTTTCTAATGCTTTGTATTACTGAAAAAACAACTTTATTGTATTTTCTGAGCCCTAAAATAATAGAAATATATAGTAAACATTTAAATCATATAGAAAATACAAATAAAAATCACCATTTGTGACTTTTTCTTTCAGATATCTCCTTTGCATATATTCATGTACTCACACATGTACACAAAATCTTGGCAAAATCAAGTCATGTTTACATAATGTTTTATAACATGCTTCTTAACCTTCTCAAATGTCATACTTTTTCATACTGTTCAAGGGGTTCTCAAGGCAAGAAAGGCAATGTCAAAGAATGTTCAAACTACCCCACAATTGCACTCATTTCACATGCCAGCAAGGTCATGCTCAAAATCCTCCAAGCTAGGCTTCAACAATAGATGAACTGAGAATTTCCAGATGAACTGAGAACTTCCAGATGAACAAGCTGGATTTGGAAAAGGCAGAGGAACCAGAGATCAAATGGCCAACATCCATTGGATCATAGAAAAAGCAAAGGAATTCCAGAAAAACATCTACTTCTGCTTCATTGACTACGCTAAACCCTTTGACTGTGTGCATCACAACAAACTGTGGAAAATTCTTCAAGAGATGGGAATACCAGACCACCTTACCTGCCTCCTGAAAAACCTGTATGCAGGTCATGAACCAACAGTTAGAACTGGACATGGAACAATGGACTGGATCAAAACTGGGAAAGGAGAATGTCAAGGCTTATTGTCACCCTGCTTCTTCAGCTTATATGCAGAGTACATCATGCAAAATGCTGGGCTGGATGAAGCACAAGCTGGAATCAAGATTGCCGGGAGAAATATCAATAACCTCAGATATGCAGATGACAGCACCCTTGTGGCAGAAAGCAAAGAGGAACTAAAGAGACTCTTGATGAAGGTGAAAGAGGAGAGTGAAAAAGCTGACTTAAAACTAAACATTGAAAAAACTAAGATCATGGCATCCAGTCTATCACTTTATGGCACATAGATGGGGAAACAATGGAAACAGTGAGAGACTTTATTTCTTTGGGCTCTGAAATCACTGCAGATGGTGACTGCAGCCATGAAATTAAAAGATGCTTGCTCCTTGGAAGAAAGCTATGACAAACCTAGAAAGCATAATAAAAAGCAGAGACATCACTTTGCCAACAAAGGTCCATATAGTCAAAGCTATGGTTTTTCCAGTAGTCATGTATGGATGTGAGAGTTGAACCATAAAGAAGGCTGAGTGCCAAAGAACTGATGCTTTTGAACTGTGGTACTGGAGAAGACTCTTGAGAGGCCCTTGGTCAGCAAGGAGATCACACCAGTCAATCCTAAAGGAAATCAACCCTGAATATTCACTGGAAGGACAGATACTGAAGCTGAAGCTCCAGTACTTTGGCCACCTGATGCAAAGAACTGACTCACTGGAAAAGACCCTGATGCTGGGAAAGATTGAAGGCAGAAGGAGAAGGGGGCAATGGAGGATGAGATGGTTGGATGGCATCACCAACTCAATGAGGAAACTCCGGGAGATAGTGAAGGACAGCGAAGCCTGGTGTGCTGCAGTCCATGGGGTTGCAAAGAGTCAGACATGGCTGAGTGACTGAACAACAATAACAACGACATCTAAAGCACAATTATGCTTTGGGTGTGTATTATATTCCTAAAACACTTTCTGGCAGAAAGAATCTAACTTAATCTTACACACAGATACAGACACAGACACAGACACAGACACACACACACACAAACATTTCTGTTTATCCTCCCAGGCATAATATAGTCACTCTCATTGCAAAGCTTTCTCTGATGTGCCAAACACAAAGCTAATTACTCCTGCTCTATTACATTTTACCATTTTAAGTCTTCCGGTATCTCCATCCCCCATCAAGTACTGGGCTCATCCCAGTCAGGGATCCTGTTCCCTTTGTAGTCTCAGCACTTGCACTATGCCTGACACACTAGATGCTCAATAAATATTAGTTGAATGAATGAATAAGTGAAAATGTAAACTGGATGAATAAATCCTAGTACAATAGCCAAGAGCAGTGACATGAGGCAGAGAAAAGGATGAAATCATATAAAGTCTTTTTGGATGTGTTAGTGATGTTAAATCCAATTCTAAGGGAAACAGAAATCTTTGAATAATGGCAGCATGGTGATCTTATTAAAAGAAGCTAAGAGTAAATTTAGACCCTAATGCTGGGAAAGATTGAAGGCAGGAGGAGAAGGGGACGACAGAGGATGAGATGGTTGGAGGGCATCACTGACTCGATGGACATGAGTTTGAGCATGCTCTGGGAGTTGGTGATGGACTGGGAAGCCTGGCATGCTGCAGTCCATGGGGTCACAAAGAGTCAGACACGACTGAGTGACTGAACTGAACTGAAGAGTGAATTTGGGGAATCCAGCTGGACGATTACTAAGATGATTCCAGATGAGAATGGTAATGGCTTGGGTTGGGCAGAGATGGTAGGGATGAAGAGTAATGGATGTATCAAAGATTCATTTAGGTGGCAGGTCGTAATAGCATTTGATGAATGCTGAATGTTGGGGTGGGGGGTGGGGTCAAAGAAGATTGTGTCATTTTTCAAGAGAAAGTAGCCGAGTTACAGGTGTGGGGGAACAAAGTGTCAGGCATGTTGAATCTGAGATGCTGGTGAGACATCCACATGTTATTATGAGGGAGGAACCAGTCCTATCCTCCCTCTTTACATACAAGGCAACTGAGGCTGAGGGAGTTTATTTAACTTGCCAACTGGCCAGGATCTGTCTCCAGAGTGAATGCTGTTAATTCACATGCCACTTGACGTCATGGTTCTTTGGTTAAAGAAAGCGTCAACACACAGCAAACAGAGTTAGTTGCACTGTTGACTTCCTACTTCCTGAGACCAAAGCGTGTCTCAGTGGAGGCAACCATGCTGAAGAGGCCACTGAACAGCTTTAAGGCAAGGTGGTGATATTCTGAAAGCCTTTCTTTCCACACATGTCTCTGCCTAAATAGATGGCAGTGAAGCCACAGGGCGCTAGAGAAAGACATGGAGCAGAGAAAAAAATGGAGGATCCTCAGGGCACCAGCAGCAGTGCAAAGGTCTTATTCAGGTGAAAGGAAATGTGTAATAAAATTCACTGGTTCAGCTGAACAGGCAATTACAGAGTTAATAAAACAAGAATTCCTGACACAATAGATTCTAACACTGCCAGGAGTGTCATAGCCGCTAAGTGACTTTTTAGTTTGCTGATCATTGATCCACTAGACACTAACAGCTCCAATCAGATCAATGCAGAATAACATATGAGCAGGACTTTTGCATGTTAAAAATCTACTGGAAATTTTACATGAAAGAGTTCATTATCTGGGTAATGTAACCTATGTCCAAATGATACATGTGGACCATTTGTCATGTTTTTTTAATGGCAAAAATGAATTTTTTTTCTAAACGCTTAATTATGTGAGAAATTCCACTGCCGAGAAACTGAAACCACTTGGGTGTCATGAACGTGTAAACATGTTAATTTGAGCTGTGATACCTAGAGGTACTTTTCATCTCACTCTCTTAGCTTACCTTTCCCCACACCTCACCCTCACCTCCTCTCCTAGGACCAGCCAATACTCTGTTCTTGGTCTTCCTCTCTCTGTGGCCTGGGCCAGCTCCACTTTCCCTGAATCCTTCTCTCCTGTGCTTACAGTTCCTTCTAGGACTTTGTCTTCTAATGCCAGTATTTAACCCAGGGTCTCTCTTTCTATCTTTATCCCCTAGGGCCCTGTTGTATACAGTTTTACCAGAAGAGTGTGGATAGAAATATACATGTAGCAAAGAACTCATATATCCCTTGGTTCTGGAAAGACATGACCTAAGAATGTTATGTATAACTGAATCACTTTGCTGTACAGCAAAAAGTAACACGTTATAAATCAACTGTACTTCAGTAAAAAAATAAATAGAAAGACATAACCTATAGCAATAACAGTAGACTTTTTTACAGAAGCCAGGCAAATCATAAAGGCTTCTGGAAAATGTAGTTTATATATTTGACTTTGAATATTTTATTGAGATATAATTTACATAAAATAGAATTCTTTTAAAATGCATAGTATGATGAATTTTCAAAAAAATATATTGAAATACATATTATCAGTTCAGTTCAGTTCAGTTCAGTCGCTCAGTCACGTCCGACTCTTTGCAACCCCATCACAGCATGCCAGGCCTCCCTCTCCATCACCAACTCCTGGAGTTTACCCAAACTCATGTTCATCGAGTCGGTGATGCCATCCAGCCATCTCATTCTCTGTCGTCCCCTTCTCCTCCTGCCCCCAATCCCTCCCAGCATCAGAGTCTTTTTCAGCGAGTCAACTCTTCGCATCAGGTGGCGAAAGTATCGGCGTTTCAGCCTCAGCATCAGTCCTTCCAATGAACACCCAGGACTGGTCTCCTTTAGGATGGACTGGTTGGATCTCTTTGCAGTTCAAGGGACTCTCAAGTGTCTTCTCCAACAACACAGTTCAAAAGCATCAATTCTTCGGTGCTCAGCTTTCTTCACAGTCCAACTCTCACATCCATACGTGATCACAGGAAAAACCATAGCCTTGACTAGACAGACCATTGTTGGCAAAGTAATATCTCTGCTTTTGAATATGCTATCTAGGTTGGTCATAACTTTTCTTCCAAGGAGTAAGCGTCTTTTAATTTCATGGCTGCAATCACCATCTGCAGTGATTTGGGAGCCCCAAAAAATAAAGTCTGACACTGTTTCCACTGTTTCCCTATCTATTTCCCATGAAGTGATGGGACTGGATGCCACGATATTCGTTTTCTGAATGTTGAGCTTTAAGCCAACTTTTTCACTCTCCTCTTTCACTTTTATCAAGAGGCTTTTTAGTTCCTCTTTATTTATATAATCATTACCAAATCAAGATATATAATATTTTCATCATTCCAAAAAGTTCCCTTGTGCCCATCTGCAGTCAATATATTCCCTCTATCCCTGGTTTTGGCAACCATTGATCTACTTTTCTACGTATAGTTTTGACTTTTTAACAAGGTTCTATTGACTAAGGTCCGTCTAGTCAAGGCTATGGTTTTTCCTGTGGTCATGTATGGATGTGAGAGTTGGACTGTGAAGAAAGCTGAGCGCTGAAGAATTGATGCTTTTGAACTGTGGCATTGGAGAAGACTCTTGAGAGTCCCTTGGACTGCAAGGAGATCCAACCAGTCCATTCTGAAGATCAATCCTGGGATTTCTTTGGAAGGAATGATGCTAAAGCTGCAACTCCAGTACTTTGGCCACCTCGTGCAAAGAGTTGACTCATTGGAAAAGACTCTGATGCTGGGAGGAACTGGGGGCAGGAGGAGAAGGGGATGACAGAGGATGAGATGGCTGGATGGCATCATCGACTCAATGGACGTGAATCTGAGTGAACTCCGGGAGTTGGTGATGGACAGGGAGGCCTGACGTGCTGCGATTCATGGGGTCGCAAGGAGTCGGAAACGACTGAGTGACTGAAATGAACTGACTGATAGACTAAATCATATGTAGAGACATGGATGGACCTAAAGAGTGTCATTCAGGGTGAAGTTAAGTCAGAAAGAGAAAAACAGGCATCATATAATATTGCTTATATGTGGAAACTAGAAAAATGGTATAGATGATCTTATTCACAAAGCAGAAATAGAGACATGGACATAGAGAACAAATATGCAGAAACCAAGGGGGAAAAGGAGAGGGGGAGGAAATTGTGATTGACACATATATACTATTTTAAAATTAATCTATTTTAACTGAAGAATAATTACTTTACAATATTGTGATGGTTTTTGCCATATATCAACATGAATCGGCCACAACTATACATGTGTCCCCTCAATCCTGAACCCCCCACATATACACTATTGACACTATGTATAAAATAGATAACTAATGAGAACAGACTGTATAGCATGGGGAACTTGACCTATTGCACTGTGGTGACCTGAATGGGAAGGAATTCCAAAAGAGAGGGGACACATGTATATATATGGCTTATTCATTTTGCTGTTCAATAGCAACTAACAGAATATTGTAAAGCAACCATACTCCAATAAAAATTAATTGAAAAAAATCATATGCTAGCTAATTTTTTATGTTTGGCTTCCTTCAATTAGCATAAAACCTTTGAAATCCATCCATGTGGTTATATGTATCAGTGTGTGCGTGTGAAGTCACTTCAGTCATGTCTGACTCTTTGCAACTCCACAGACTCTATAGGCTTCTGCCAGTCTCCTCAGTCCATGGAATTCTCCAGGCAAGAATATTGGAGTGGGTTGCCATGACCTCCTCCAGGAGATCTTCCTGACCCAGGGATCAAACCTGCATCTCTTAAATATATCTCCTGTGTTGGCAAGTGGGTTCTTTACCACTAGTGCCACCTGGGAAGCCCTATATGTAAAAGTGATACACTACTAACAAAAAAATATGTCAGTAGTTTAGTACTTTTTATTGCCAAATGGTATTCCATTATATGGATATACCAAAGTTTGTTTATTCGCCAGTTGATGGGTACGTGACTTGTTTTCAGTTTGGGGCTATAGTGAACAAAGCCTCTATAAATGCCAAGACAGACTCTGTGTTCAGATTAGGCAGTCTAGATTCACAGCCCAAGTTTTTACACACTCCATTCCCCAGGTGCCCAAACAGGAACTGTGAAGCTCTTTGCCAACATCGCCACACCTCTTTCTCACATTCCCGACTGCTCCTGGTTTCTGTGATGCTCACAAAGTAGATGTTGCCTGCACCCACATCAAATACCACACATTTAGGCTGGTGGACAGAAGAAATGTGACTTCAGATTGTGCTTTAAAGAAAGGCTTCTGTCATTTCAAACTAATTAAGGGATTTATTTGTAAGGAAATCCTCTAACACAGATATCTTTAAAGAGAGGACTTAGAAAGTAACAAAATAACACTTTGGCCACCATTTAGTGGTCAGCTTAAATTTTAACATGGCTCTTGAAACCTCTCTTACTCATAATTATTGATCTAGTTGTTTATCTTTGTAATAGCATCTTAGTGTTAGTCACTCAGTCATGCCTGACTCTTTGCGACCTCATCTAGGCTCCTCTGTCCATAGAATTCTCCAGGAAAGAACACTGGAGTGGGTAACCATTCCCTTCTCCAGGGAATCTTCCTGACCCAGGGATCTAACTGGGGTCCCTCATGTTGCAGGTAGACTCTTTACCATCTGAGCCACCAGGGAAGCCTCTGTAATAGCATTTCTGCTTTATTGACTATGCCAAAGCCTTTGACTGTGTGGATCACAATAAACTGTGGAAAATTCTGAAAGAGATGGGAATACCAGACCACCTGACCAGCCTCTTGAGAAACCTGTATGAAGGCCAGGAAGCAACAGTTAGAACTGGATGTGCAACAACAGACTGGTTCCAAATAGGAAAAGGAGTATGTCAAGGCTGTATATTGTCACCCTGCTTATTTAACTTATATGCAGAGTACATCATGAGAAATGCTGGGCTGGAGGAAGCCCAAACTGGAATCAAGATTGCTGGGAGAAATATCAATAACCTCAGATATGCAGATGACACCACCCTTATGGCAGAAAGTGAAGAAGAACTAAAGAGCCTCTTGATAAAAGTGAAAGAGGAGAGTGAAAAAGTTGGCTTGAAGCTCAACATTCAGAAAACTAAGATCATGGCATCCGGTCCCATCACTTCATGGCAAATAGATGGGGAAACAGTGGAAACAGTGGCTGACTTTATTTTTCTGGGCTCCAGAATCACTGCAGATGGTGATTGCAGCCATGAAATTAAAAAACGCTTGCTTACTCCTTGGAAGGAAAGTTATGACTAATCTAGACAGCATATTAAAAAGCAGAGACATTACTTTGCCAGCAAAGGTCCGTCTAGTCAGGGCTATGGTTTTTCCAGTGGTAATGCATGAATGTGAGAGTTGGACTATAAAGAAGGCTGAGCGCCTAAGCATTGATGCTTTTGAACTGTGGTGTTGGAGAAGACTCTTGAGAGTCCCTTGGACTGCAAAGAGATCCAACCAGTCCATCCTAAAGGAGATCAGTCCTGGGTGTTCATTGGAAGGACTGATGTTGAAGCTGAATTCCAAAACTTTGGCCACCTGATGCGAAGAGTGGACACATTTGAAAAGACCCTGATGCTGGGAGAGATCAAGGGCAGGAGGGGAAGGGGAATACAGAGGATGAGATGGTTGGATGGCATCACCGACTCAATGGACATGGGTTTGGGTGGACTCTGGGAGTTGGTGATGGACAGAGAGGCCTGGTGTGCTGCGGTTCATGGGGTTGCAAAGAGTTGGACATGACTGAGCGACTGAACTGAACTATAAAAGCAATGGAAAAATATCTGACAGTGGTGTGGCTTTTTAATTTAGAAAAACAAAAACCAAAAATAGGCATAAGATTAATATTACTGTCCACTAGTCTATGGACAGGGAGGCCTGGCATGCTGTAGTTCATGGGGTTGCAAAGAGTCAGACACAACTAAGCAACTGAATTGAAGTCTATGGATAGGTAAGACAATTTTTAAAAATTTCTAGTTCATCTCTAGTTCATCTCAGTTCATCTCTAGTTCATATTTTTAGCACTGTAGTAATAAAGAAAACCTGAGGAATAGTAGTTAAATATAACAAGGAATATATATTCTAGAATGTTTTAAAAATCACATTAGCATACACTTGATTCTTTGGGGAAAGGAAAAGAATGGCAAAACCCCCTGGTATCCAATGATAACAGTTTGTCAAGGCTAATAAAGTTATTTAGAAAATTCTTATGTTTGTCCAGAGTCAAACTGTGCATAATTTTTTCTTTTTATGTCTTTTATTAGACAAAAATTATTATGAAAATTTCAAACATGTACAAATATAGAGAAAATGAGATAATCAACCTCTGCACTTATCACCAATTACTGCAGCTTCAACAATTATCAGTTCATGGCCAATCCTATTTCCTCTATTCCCCATTAACTTCTCACACCCAAATTGATGAATTATGTTTTTAAAACCTTAATATAATTTTAGATTTTGAGAAAAGTGACTAAGATGGTACAGAGTTCCTATATATCCTTCACTAGCTCCCCCCAGTGCTCTGTTAAGTTCAGTTCAGTCGCTCAGTCGTGTCTGACTCTTTGCGACCCCATGAACTGCAGCACGCCAGGCCTCCCTGTTCATCACCAACTCCTGGAGTTCACCCAAACTCATGTCCATCGAGTCGGTGATGCCATCCAGCCATCTCATCCTCTGTCGTCCCCTTCTCCTCTTGCCCCCAATCTCTCCCAGCATCAGAGTCTTTTCCAATGAGTCAACTCTTCGTATCAGGTGGCCAAAGTATTGGAGTTTCAGCTTTAGCATCAGTCCTTCCAATAAACACCCAGGACTGATCTCCTTTAGGATGGACTGGTTGGATCTCTTTGCAGTCTAAGGGACTCTCAAGAGTCTTCTCCAACTCCACAGTTCAAAAGCATCAATGCTTTGGTGCTCAGCCTTTATAGTCCAACTCTCACATCCATACATGACCACTGGAGAAACCATAGCCCTGACTAGACGGACCTTTGCTGGCAAAGTAATGTCTCTGCTTTTTAATATGCTGTCTAGATTGGTCATAACTTTCCTTCCAAGGAGTAAGCAAGTGTCTTTTAATTTCATGGGTGCAGTCACCATCTGCAATGATTTTGGAGCCCAGAAAAATAAAGTCAGCCACTGTTTCCACTGTTTCCCCATCTATTTGCCATGAGTGTTGGTACTGGATGCCATGATCTTAGTTTTCTGAATGTTGAGCTTTTAAGCCAACTTTTTTATTTCCCCGCAGTGCTAACACATTACAAAACCAGTGTCACTGCCCATACCAAGAAACTGCTTTTATTTTTCTGTAAGAAAAACTGCATAATTTTTGTGCTTCTTGCTGCGTGCATATCTACTCATTTGAGGGAACAATAACTATAAAATACCATTCACCCTTAGCATTTTGCAATTCCTTGCAATTATTTTCTGAATTTGGCTAAAAAAGTACAAGTATTTTAAGGTCTCTGAAATAACCATAAACAAATGAAATTTTTAGTTAACAAGATATTTGGGAAAGTCAAGTTCCTAGTTCAGGGACAGAATATGATCTAATAATTATCTAAACATAGAAATACCAATAAAGTTTTGGCTCAGACACATCGGCTGTTTCTAAAATATAATTACAATGTCAAGAGACTCCTGCTCTGAGTCTCCCGTAGGATGTTTAAGAGCAAATGAGTTTCCCCCTGCCATACCAAATTCCATTGTTCATCATGAAATATAATGAGTTATCTAAGCCATCAAATATTTGGGTTCCTCTGTTGATGGCCTTACAGTGTAAGTCTTCCTTGGCAGGGTGACTAAACCAGTACTTAGTAGATCCTTAAGAGCTAGTGGGCTGGCATGCTATCCCTGTTTGTAGCTCCAGTAAATAAGAGAATCATGGCAAAAAACACAGCTGGGGTCATTTTGGAGCACAATTTTGTCAAGACCATCAAAACAACCATACATCTTAAACAACTTAAGAAATCCAAGGCAGCATTAACAACAGTGAAAAATAAAGAGCTTAGAGTCTTTAGACAAAAATACATAACTGATGAGAGAATACAGAGAAAAGTTGTGATTAGGGTATGATTAGTTGTGATTACGATAGAGAACTAAAGAAAGTTTCCTACGAGTACGAGAAGATATGTTTAAAATTGTATCTAAAATTTAACTGCATATGATTAAGATAGCATAACATAGTGGCTAAAGCCAGATTAATTCTGGAGTCAGACTGCTTGGCTTCAAATCTTAGTTCAACTCCCTCTAGATAGTCTGTGACCTGGCCAAGTTTTTTAACTCTTTCAAACTCAGCTTAACTTCTGGTGTTTATAATAACCCTTGCCATCCACAGACGCAGCAGATTTGGGCCAATAAGACCCACACAGAGGAGATCAAATGTTTGTTGACTTACCTGACCAGTGATTACTGAAATCTGGGGGCAGGCAAAGATGGGGTCTCACTGGTCCCTGAACACTCATCCAGTTACAAGTGAGAGATGGTTACAAACTGCTGCTCCATTCCATTTTCCTCTGGGTGGGGAAGTAACTCAGATGTCAGGAGGACAAAGTGCTCTCAGGCTGCCGAACTGGCTCTCTGTCTGGGTACCTAGCTAGTTCCCCTAGGACAGAGAAGGAGACCCTTCTCTGAGACCAGATTCCACTCCTTCCCTATCCCATATGGAACTCCCTGATGAATGCCCCAGACTCTCACCATCATCATTTGAACACCATTATTCAGTCTGTTTTTATGCTATTCCTTGCCTACTCCTTTTTTTCTTTTTTTTTTGCCTACTCCTTTTATGCTGAATGCCTTAGAAGTAATTTTGAAGTTGTTTTTCCAGCTTAAACACAGTTCACAGGAAAACCAGCCACTCCCTCCCTTTTACATTTCACATTCCTTTTCCTTGTTCTCTACTCCCTGCTCCTCCTTAGCTAAATCCAGTATGGTCCCTTTTTCTAGCGTGAGGTACCAACCTGTTAACTGGCCAATCCAACACCATTTATGGCAAGCATCTGTAGTTGTTCTGATTTTATTTAGGAAATCCTTTATAATCATTTTTTTAAAAGTAGGTCATGAATAGGATGCTAATTAAGATAAGAAATAATCTGTACAGGTCAGTATCTTTCAAGACATTCTACCTCAAATAGAAATTTTATGGTGAGTGTGAAGTTTTGAAGCAGATCACTTATGGGTAGTTGTCAGAACATGCAGGAAAAACTGTTTGCCGTCTTAGCGTAGGTTATTTATGAAATGGCATTCCTTTCAGTGTACTCAAGAGGCATGTGGGCCCACAGTGAGCTCTGCCAGTTCTGGGGGTGGTGATCTGTGAAGCAGGCTTGGATGTGGGTACATAGGTCACTTCAATGTTCAGATGTATCTATCACCATGTTTGGAAATAGTTTCTGAAAAGCACAACTGGCACATTATGGGAAAAAATATACTTATATTAGATACGTTCCTTTTCTATAAGTAACTCAGGGATTCAGATATTCTGTGATAATTTCATTCTCGTCTTAAACTAGAGGACATGATATCTATATCAACTAGTATATATTTTAGCAGTACTGAAAGCTTGGAAATCTTAAAGAAACCTGGACTTTAGCCAAGTCTGGGAGGACCTGGCTTTCATGGACCACCAAAGGATTTGGTACAGACATACATGATGAGACTGAAAGCATTTGGGCTTTGTTCACAATTCAACAAAAATCTCTCCCCGTAGTCATTAAACTTCGATTAAGTTACCAGATCAGTAGTTTTCAGCATCAGATGCCAGGCAGCACACACTGAAATTCTTAGTTGCTTGAGATTTATGAAAGTCATATTGAAAGACATGGAGGTATAGATTAGCCTACAAAGCAATTAAATGGAGAGTTCTCTCACAGTAAGCCTGAGGCCTCTTATGACTCAGAGAGAAGGTCATTTTTTTATGCTTTCGGTATACTCATTCTATAAACTCTCCAAATCTTCACAGCCATCTCTAAATATTCTTTTGGAGTATTTGGTCAATTTTAAAATGTTACTAGGGATGGGAAAATAAACATATAGCAAAATATCCAAGCCATTTGTGAGTGAGCAGTGAATAAGATGGGAAACGTGATTCTAGGAGAGGAACAAAAAGCTTATTTCCACCTACTGTCCTTTTTTTTCCCTTCCAGATTTAATGAGAAATAATAACATATAATATATAAGCTTACAGTATACAATGTATTGATTTGATACATGTATATATTGCAAAAAAAAAGGCAAAGGAGAAAAGGAGAGACATACCCATTTGAATGCAGAGTTCCAAAGAATAGCAAGGAGAGATAAGAAAGCCTTCCTCAGTGATCAGTGCAAAGAAATAGAGGAAAACAATAGAATGGGAAAGACTAGAGATTTCTTCGAGAAAATTAGAGACATCAAAGGAACATTTCATGCGAAGATGAGCACAATAAAAGACAGAAATGGTATGGACCTAACAGAAGCAGAAGATATTAAAAAGAGGTGGCAAGAATACACAGAAGAACTGTACAAAAAAGATCTTCATGACCCAGACAACCACGATGGTGTGATCACTCATCTAGAGCCAGACATCCTGGAATGCAAAGTGAAGTGGGGCTTAGGAAGCATCACTACGAACAAAGCCAGTGGAGGTGATGGAATTCCAGTTGAGCTATTTCAAATCCTAAAAGATGATGCTGTGAAAGTGCTGCACCCAATACGCCAGCAAATTTGGACAACTCAGCAGTGCCCATGGGACTGGAAAATGTCACGTTTTCATTCGAGTCCCAAAGGCAATGCTAAAGAATGTTCAAACTACCGCACAACTTTACTCATTTCACATGCTAGCAAGAAATGCTCAAAATTCTCAAGCCAGGGTTCAACAGTACATGAACTTCCAGATGTTCAAGTTGGATTTAGAAAAGGCAGAGGAACCAGAGATCAAATTGCCAACATCTGCTGGATCATCGAAAAAGAGAGTTCCAGAAAAACATCTACTTCTGCTTTATTGACTATGCCAAAGCTTTTGACTGTGTGGATCATCACAAACTATGCAAAATTCTTCAAGAGATGGGAATACCAGACCACCTGACCTGCCTCCTGAGAAATCTGAATGCAGGTCCAGAAGCAACAGAACTGGCCATGGAACAATAGACTAGTTGTAAATCGGGAAAGGAGTATGTCAAGGCTGTATACTGTCACCTTGCTTATTTAACTTATATGCACAGTACATCATGTGAAAGCCGGGCTGGATGAAGCACAAGCTGGAATCAAGATTGCCGGGAGCAATATCAATAACCTCAGATATGTAGATGACACCACCCCTTATGGCTAAAAGCAAAGAAGAACTAAAGAGCCTCTTGATGAAAGTGAAAGAGGAGAGTGAAAAAGTTGGCTTAAAGCTCAACATTCAGAAAACTAAGATGATGGCATCCGGTCCCATCACTTCATGGCAAATAGATGGGGTAACAATGGAAATAGTGACAGACCTTATTATTTTGGGCTCCAAAATCACTGCAGATGGTGACTGCAGCCATGAAATTAAAAAACACTTGCTCCTTGGAAGAAAGCTATGACAAACCTAGACAGTATATTAAAAAGCAGAGATGTTACTTTACCAAAAAAGGTCCGTCTAGTCAAAGCTATGGTTTTTCCAGTAGTCATGTATGGATGTGAGAGTTGGACTATAAAGAAAGCTGAGGGCCAAAGCACTGATGCTTTTGAACTGTGGTGTTGGAGAAGACTCTTGAGAGTCCCTTGGACAGCAAGGAGACCCAACCAGTCCATCCTAAAGGAGATCAGTCCTGAATAGTCATTGAAAGGACTGATGCTGAAGCTGAAACTCCAATACTTTGGCCACCTGATGCAAAGAACTGACTCATTTGAAAAGACCCTGATGCTGGGAAAGTTTGAAGGCACAATCTTCAGTCTGAAGGATGACAGAGGATGAGATGGTTGGATGGCATCACTGACTCAATGGACATGAGTTTGAGTAGGCTCTGGGAATTGGTGATGCCAGGGAAGCCTGGCGTGCTGTAGTCCATGGGGTCACAAAGAGTCGGACATGACTGACTGACTGAACTGAACTGAAGGTATGTAATGTATTGATAAATGTATATATTGCAAAGTGATTACCACTGTAGACAGCTTTTGCTAACATCTCTATCACATCACTACCATTTCTTTTTTTGAGTGAGAAAACTTAAGATTTACTCTCTTGGCAACTTTCAAGTACATAATACAGTGTCATTAATTATAATTGCAATGCTGTGCATTAGATGCTCAGAATTTACTCATTTTCTAACTGGAATTTTGTATCCTGTGACCAACATTGCTCCATTCCACACTACCCCTTGGGCCCTGGTTCTATGAGTTCAACATCTTTGGATTCCACATGTTATTATATACTTTATATATAATAAGTCTTTCTCTGTCTGACTTATTTCATTTAGCATAATGCCCTTGTTTCGTATATTAATATGTATCACACCTTTTATCCATTGTCCATTGGTAGACAGTTAGGTTATTTCCATATCTCGGGTGTTGTGGATAATGATGCAATCAGTAAGAGAATCAGATAACTCGTGGTTATGCTTTTTTCATTTCTTTTGAATATATGCCCAGAAGTGGGACTGCTGTATCATATTCTATTTTTAATTTTTTTGAAAAACCTCTATATAGTTTTCCATAGTGCCTGTACCAATTTACACTCCTAATCAATAGTGCACCAGGGGTCCCTTTTCTCTACATCCTTGCCAAAACTTGTTCTTTGTTGCCTTTTTAATAATAACCATTCTAATAGATGTGAAGTAATGTATCAGTGTGGTTTTGATTTGCATTTCCTTGATGATCAATGATGTTGAGCATCTTTTCATGTACCTGTTGGCCATTTGTATGTCTTTATTGGAAAAATGTCTATTCAGCTCCTCTCCTTATCTTTAAAATTGAATTGGGTTTTGTTGTTGTTATTGAATTGTATGAGTTCTTCATATATTTTGGATGTTAACCTCTTATCAGATATATAACTGATTAACCCGAAAGAAATTAAAGATTTAAACAGAAGACCCGAAACCATAAAAATCCTAGAAGAAAACAAAGGGGAAAAGCTCCTTGACATTGGGCTTGGCAATAGGTTTTTTGGATACACCAAAAGTACAAGCAACAAAAATAAAAATCAGTCAGTGGGACTACATTAAACACCTACTCTCCTTTATACACTGTCAACTCCTTTTGCTAGTCACGCTGGGTCTAAAAGAAAAACAGAGCCCATATATCAGTATTTCCCATAAGTCCTTTCAATGCTTTTGTTGTTTAGTCGCTAAGTCATGTATGACTCTTTTGTGACGCCATGGACTATATATAGGCTGCAAGGCTCCTCTGTCCACGGGATTTCCCAGGCAAGAAGACTGGAGTGGGTGGCGATTTCCTTTGGCCTCTAAATAAAAGTTTCATTTTTTCATTCATCCTTTTCTCCATCAGAAATCATAAAAATCATCAAGTATAATTTTATAATAAGAATAGGACAGAAGGATTCTGAATGTTGTTCCTTACTCTGTGCATTTCCTCAGACATCTACTTTGGAAGTCAAATATAAATTAACATTCTTGCTTTGCCACAGCTGAGTAATATGGTCTTGGGAAAGTTACTTAACCTTTCTGAGTCTTAATTTCCTCATCTGTAAAATACAGTTGGTAATATTTAGTTTACAGGATTACTGAAAGAGTTAAAGTGAGATATTACATAGAAATCAGCCAGTACAATACCTGGCATGTACAAAGTTTTCAACAAATGGTTGCAATTTTAATTTTGGTAATTAGTAGCTAATTAGCTTGGGTAAAAGTTTTCAAAAAGGTTGGAAAGGCTACCTCAAGTGCTTGGTGGAAGGAGAAAATATATAAACAAGTAATTAGTTAAAAAAAAAAGACAAAAGAGACGTCACTCACATTACCATATAGACAGGTTTGGCTGTATAATGCTAAATTTTAGGTATTTTTGAGTGTGAGACTATTGTTAGACCATAGTAGGGAAGTTGTTTCAATTATATAGGGAAGTACAGTATATAAGAAATATGAAGCCTGGAGTACCTCACAGGACTTATTTTCACAACCTTCAATGAAAGGCATTATGCAAGTATAAATTATACACCTTCATGCTTATAATTATACCTAAACCACATATTCCCAGAAGATTTCATTATGTAATTTTTCACACTTAACTTCGTTTCCTTTATAAAGCAACGTGCCATAAAAAACCCTCCGTAAAAGAAATCATTACTAATCACATATTTACTATATAAAGAAAAAATGTTTTTCTAAACATTCATATTTATATTGCCACATTAGCTACTCTGAAATTGTTATTGGACAAAACTAATCATCTATTCATGTCAGGTAAAATATTTATAAACATGATTTAAATTACCTACATTCAGAGACTTCATAAAATCTTTTTCCAATAAACTTTCTCCTAAAAATTCAGAAATATATTAATAGCTATTAAATTGCTGTGTGAACATTGCAGGTCACTTGCTTCCAATTCTGGCTCAGAATTATGCAAACTAGTTTTATCCCCAAATTCTCTCCATGTCCTGCAAAATTTTTATAAGAAAATTCTCTGCACTATAGCCATTGCAATGGCATTAAAATGACTTTTCAAATGGCACATGCAGAATCTCTAAATATTTGAACTAGAAAAGCAAAGATAAAGTCTATGAGTTCAGCCCAAAGGCAAATAGCTAACTAGGAATTACCAAGTAGATCAAAGCTACATAAGCATTCAATAGGCATACAATATTTACAACCAACATCTACAATATTCCCATAACATACGTACATATACTTGACATCTTCCTCAAGAGCAACAGTTCTTTTTGGCTTGAAATCAGCTTAATATAGTAATTCCCTGTTCCCTTATAATTACTCTTTGTATTGCTCCTCTTAACTAGCTAGATAATTTTAATTACTTCATCAAAGTCACTCAGTAAATTGTACTAGTACCACAACTAGAACAGTCTGTTACAAACCTGGTTCCACATTTCATTACCTGTAGTCAGCAACATCCCCCAAACCTAAAAATTTCACAATAACAGAAAATGAAAAATATATCCAATAAGCAACTTACAGTTTAAGAGAATGGCAGGGTAATTACATTTATTGAGTAGAAACAAAAGTAAGACTATTACATAATATTTTGTTCCAAGACTCTAACTAAAATAGTGTACATAAGATATTAAATTTGAAGGTGTGAAAGGAAATGATACATGATTGCTAATAACATGAAATAATGGTTAATCCAAAGCAGAGACATAGTTCCTACTAGCCAGGGAAATTTTTGGTAAGAGAAGAAAAAAGGGAGCAATTTCTGAAAAACAAAAATACCGATATATAACATACCCATATAGAAACTCCTCAGTACTCATTTTTATGTAATTTTGGACTATGAATTACTAAAGCAGGTTTAAATTGACTGGTCTAGGTGTTATCAGATATCCGTTAGCTAAATGCTCCTCAGACTATAGGGATCATTAGCTTATCAATTAAATAACAGCCAGTTGCACATTGGGTCTCACACAAGAGACCAGCTTGCTTGTCAACATACATACACAAACTCAAGTGAAAAAGAAAGTCCATTTTAAAATGCACATTCTGAATTGCCCACAATAAATATTTGACACAGCTAACCAAAATGTTTTAGCACACTCTTACACCTTAGATAGCAGCAGGATAAAGCAGGTAATAGAACAAGTCACATTAGACAAAACTCAAAGCTATGATGTAAATTTATATGAAAAGAAGTAAAAAGTAAAAACAGACTTACTCAAGAGGAACTGGTATATCTTTAATTACTATTAATTACTGTGTATTTAGTAACTGGTATTTAATTTGACAAATATTCAATTTTCTTACAGATTATTTGCAAGCCAGTCTGATTTCTACGAATTCTTGGGAGAGCTTAAGTCAAGAGATAACATTTAATGGAGACATGCTCTGATTTATTATCTCTAATTGATCTGTCCAACATACGGTGAGTTATGAAAGTCATCAGTGATTTCCTCTTATTTTTAAATAGCAATAACTCTACGTAAAAAGTTATATTTTATAGGTTTATCAAAGTATAACTCTTATCAAAAACCTTGAAGCATTAGCTAAGATTATCAAAATTGTGACTGATTCCAGGTTGAAAATAAATTTAAATGTTAATACTTGAGGCAGATTGCTAAGGTGTCTTAGCCAACTTTTTATCATAACTGTGTCTACCTAAAGGCAAGCAACAGGAATGCTGGGAAATAGCACAAACAATGATTTTAAGAAAATACAAAAATGATATATATGTACAAAATAAAAGTGTATAAACTTGTACAGCGTATAGCAATATAGCTACTTGTAATATAACGTGAATAGTGTGGCTTCAGGCAATCGAATAGAGAAGTGAAGCTGAACGCTGCTATACCAACCAAATGGCAAATGTGACACCTGATAATGTAAAACAGAGGCATCCCCAGGGCGCCATGTAAAATTATTATAAAGCGGTGAAATAACAATATAAAGTTAATTTTATTAAAATTAACAATACTTCCCATCAGCACGAGACAATCTATATTCAAAATTAAAACAGTAGGAATGTTTATCTATTGAAGCATTCTGATAGGCTAAATATTGTTGACTGTTAAAAGAAATAAAGTTTCTAAGCCTCTTATTTTTTATTATACACTCATAAATACTCATCCTTATGAGTATCACCATATTCAAAGGCCTGAAATTAAAAACATGTTTTCTTATGAAATTTGGCATATCTGGCATATTGCTATAGAAATGTCTCAGCCTACTGTTTGTTTTTTTTTAACAGAACTTTGATGTCTTAGAGATTAAAAAAAAAGGATAAATTGGTCAAATTTTGCATGGTACTTTTCAAGTAGTACAATGAAATAGAAATAGATAAAATTAGTAACTTCATGATATTATCTAAATCTTGATGTTTGCTATTTTTACTACTTTCTATTGTTAGCAGAACTGATCTGCAGACACTTACCAGTTATGAGATTTTATGTTAAGTAAATATATCAATTTTTAGGCATCTTTAGCTTTTAAAAGTGAGTTTTTTCTTGACTGTAAAAGGAATACAAGGTCACTGTAGAAAAGAATTAAAAGGATAAGAGTGCAAAGAAAAGAATAAATATTATTCCTAATGTTATGTTGTAAACTCTAGCCATTATTAACACTTCGGAACACAACCTTTCAGTACTTTTTCCTATGCAGTGATAAGCACATGTACTTTTTTAAACTTTTATTTTATTTTTAGTACATATGCTTTTTAATTCTTAGTAGTTAACCAAAAATAAACCTGACTGAAGACTATACCATTTCACAAAGTGAATTTTATCTTTTCACCTAAACTAAAGGAATATTTCACAGCATATACTATGTTTTATCTAGAGATAAGCTACAGTTATATGACAAACTGCTTCTGGTGAAGAACTGAACATTATAGTTTTAAATCTAGGAATTAGTTGGTCAATAGCACCATGGAGTGGGGTGGGGGATATATTCTATGGATTAAGATGAATTTTGTCATTATGGAACAGAAGAGTTAATTTATGAGATCCTGGAATTTCAAGGAACATCCTATATTTTAGACACTTGGAAAATCTGTTTCATATATTTGGAAATCTATAAATTTACTATAATAAAGATCCCTATAAAAGCTAGTTTTATGTCCTTTATCTTTGAAACTAAAAACCTGGATTATATAAGGTAAAGCAAGGGAGAAATTTAGGAATTATTTATAATTAAAGATGATATGCCTTTTAATGCTATTATCAAAGGAAAGATAACAGCAAACCATATTATGCTATTTGGTATGCTATTAACAAACCATAAAAAACTTATGTAACATTATTAAATTTAATTTAAGCCAAGAAAATCTAAGCTTATCCCGAACCCATTCCAAATTGTTTAACTCTGGCTACTGAGCTGAGGCTATTATAGTAGGTGTTTATCAGACAACTCACTAGAAATTTCATAAGATCAATGAAGTTAGAAGATAAATAAGAATTTTCCCAGCCTCTTTTATTATTTCTAGATGGCCTCTTTTATGTTTTTAAAGGGAAGAAGGCAAATCTTACACTTCTACACTTTTTGAGCACATGATCTCCCTTCCCTATTTCATTTCTCTCATATTTTATATCATATCATACCATTTATTGCCCCCCTCCCCTTGGAGGAATGTAAACTCTGTTGGAGAGTGGGGTTTTTACACTGATGAATCCTTAACACCTAGAACGGTACTAACACATAGTAAGTGCCCAATTAGTATCTGTTGGAAAAATTAATGAGTTTTCCCTAACTGGATACTTAGAATTAGCAGAAGTCAATTTAATCTTCAAAACAAAGCAAGATTCTTTTTAAAAACAAGAAACTTAAAGATATTTATTCTCTAAAGTTGGATTTCTCTTACTTTGGAAATATATTTTAATAAGTTTTGGCTTCCTCGATAGGGTTATTTTGATACCAACAATTACTAGAGCCTACTTCACTGAAAATTTGTGAATTCATTTTAAAAAATTTCTGAAGACACCATTTTTTTGCCACTGTTGCTGGAAAAATATGATTCCCTCTGTTCTCTTTCTTGTAAAAAATATACTAAGCACACAAATCCAGGTAGCTGCCTTATCTACTCTGCCTCATCTATTCTTCTGCTAAGGAAATTCTATACCCTGTATTCTTATTGAATAAGAGGACCATTCTGAAAAATCTGTATACTGGCAATCAAACCATTCTGCAAACAGGAATGCAGATTCCAATGATAAGATGAGTGAGCAGGATGCAAGAACACCTTAAAGATCACCTGCCATACTTGTGTTTGAGGTGCTCAATGGCTGTTTACATCAAGTGCCATCTGGCTCTATAGATATAATAACAATTATTCCATCGAGGTATGTAGCTCCCTAAATCATATTAATATACAATGATTCCACTAGTCTTATAGGAGTTGATGTCTTTGTATGCTCCCATTTAACCTGGGTAATGTGCTAAAACAAGTCTGCCTCATCATTAAGAATTGATTTTTTATTTATGTGAATGTCACTGGCAATCCCATGATATCCCTTTGTAATTCAGTTGAACAGGACTTCATACTAGTGTTAATCTATTTTTATGGCATATCTTTAAAAATTTGCAACATCTTGCTACATTTGGATATTTATATAGAGATTTGTGTTCCCGCAGAAAGCTGTTGTTAGCTTTGGAGACCCAATTCATACAGCAATAGGGCAAGTATCTAATATACTTCATTAGCTATCTTATATCAGATAAGGGTTTATTTCCTTAAATTATTTAACCTTGGTAGAACTACTCAGATCACATAAATAACAAATACACTAATGAAAATCATTAGTTAGACTATTCAAAAACAAAATCAACAGGAGTAAACTTAAAACATTTCTAAAATCAGCCCTTTGGAAACATGTTATAAAAATAACTTTGTGCATTTACCATGATCACTCATTTCTTAATGTTGTTGTTGGTTACTTATTTAGACACTGACATCAACAACTTTACTGATGTGCTAATATTTGTAAAAATGTTACACTGCTTTTTCTGGCTAATTCAAATCTGATTTTTAAAGTTATGGTTATAATTATTCATAAATGTGCCCTAATGACTTTTGCTAATTTAAAAAATATTACAATAAAACAATAAACAGTAATAAAGAAAAAATAAATATTTTAAAAATACTGGGTAAAAACATTGTAAAAATTACACTTTAGATCTAGTTTTCCGGAGAGTACTTATAGGATCATTAAACAATTACCTCATGGGGAAGTTCTGTCAGAACACCTTTCATATTTAGGTGCATATTATAGACTTGAATCTATTTAGAAAGCAATAGTGAGCTTCTTTAAAAATCACAGAATTTGGAGTTGGAGGAGGTTATGTTATACATGAGGCTGTTGCCCATTTTATACTGTTGTTTTAAAGATAGAAATTGCTCTTATGCTACTGTTTATCACATACAATCAGTGATAGAGCAACTCATTAGGAAGGTGAACAAGTTTCAAGACATTCAAAGAAATGAGGCAATACTTCACATCTAAAGGACTTTGCATAAGAGTGTCACTGAAAACTATAAACTATTTTAAGATTCTTGGTCTAGAGAAGTCTCTCGTACATTTCATGGATTATTTAGACAATTGACAAAAAAGAATACCGAGGTAAAAATCATTATTATAACTTGAACATATATGTCCTAAAACTTAATTAAGGGCTCACACTTAAGAAAAAATTCATAAAAATCTATATTTTAGTTAAAACTATGAAACTAATGTAGCTTTCAATGTAATCCACTAGTACCTGTCCTTAAACTATAATTTTTACAAATATGTTTCCTGAGATCTGTGCAAATTATATATTGTACATGTCATAAATAACAAATAAGTAACTATGCATTTTTGTATTCAATACACAAATATATTTAGTGCTCAGATATTTTCACTATATAGAGGTCCACAAAGAAGCTTGGGGACATATCTCTGTGCGCTTCAGAACTAAGTGTGGTGAGCAATTATCAGGAGTAATATACATGTCAGTTTTTGAGTACAGTATTGCTTCTAAACATTATTAAAAAACCACTACACAAAGATGATAAAAGGTGGATTAGTCACCTAAATGCCTATAAATTGAGATGTAAGGTCAGAGATATTCCCTTTACTCACCCTGTTGTCTCACACAGGGTTGGTTGGACACAATTCATATCCTGGTGCGCACGAGGCATACACTGTGGTTCAGAGTTAATATTGGGGACTTGGTTCACAGGCTCACAAGTCAGATTTTAAGACATAATAACAGTGATGCCTATGATACTATTTTAATGCTTTATTTTGTTAAAATGATTCTTTATTTTAGGAATGAGTCAGGTAAAGAAGGAACATAGAGTCAGTTTGAAATCTACTTCAGAGTTCACCTCAATCGGTGAACAGTGAGTGCTCTGACAATGACATTCACAACAGCATCGCTGCTGGGTATTCCTATAATTTGCTCTCTATGATCGTCCCTTTAAACAAAAAGCTCTGTACTCAGCATGCAAAGAAGTTAGAAGTGGGGAAAGGAGGGGGAGCCACACATATAAGAAGAGAGAGGGGAAAAAACTGCAGATCAATCATTTATAATTAACAAAAATCCGATTGGTGCTTTAAATAGAGATCAATGTGTTCCAGGCTGCCTGGATTGTGGGGATGTATTCACCTTCTCGTAACTCTCCAAGCAAGCTGTCACACCTACAGAATCACCATTTGTTTTCTTAACAAAGCTTCAGGGGGCGCCAGGCTCTCATTGAAATTTCATTAATCTAATGGAGTAAAGTCCTATAGAAAAAAATCAAATTCTCGTTGGACGAGATGCTACCTGGGAAAGATAACCTCTGTTTGAACTCTCAGACTCGGATCGCTCTGCTATTAGTCTGAGGAAACAGACAGCAACAACGCTGATTACAGCCACCGGCCTCAACAATTTTTTTTTCTAACTAGCAATTTCGAGAGCAAGTGCCACAGTGTCAGCTAAAGAAACACAACTGCGGGTTTTCTGCAGAGCGAAATGGTTCTGAAATGTCACTGAATAGCTCACAAAGGACGCCAGTCTACGACAACAGGGACATAAGCATGTAGGAGAAAGGGCCCACACAACCTCCTTTCAAAGGTATGTTGTTTACATGCATGTAATTTGTGAAACCCACAGCTCTTCAGTTCAGGGATTTCACAGAAGTCTAAACTAAAATCTGTTTGGAAAGCAGTAGAGAGATCTTCCAAGAGTCACAGAAGGCTGGGTGTGAGGAGCTTATGACGTGGTATTCACATAAATAGGTACATACATAGTGGGTGAGAGTCTTCAAGTTTCCAAGACATCAGTTTTAACTGTTATTTGGTGATCATATTTTGGCAACACCTCCAAGTAATTTGACTCACAAGTGTGCAGATATGGCCCAAATATGTACATGTAACAACATTTGAAAGGCGATTCCTCATGTTAATTCCTCAAAATTCCTTCTAGGAATGTCCCCATGGCTCATCTGATACTCACATGGCAAGAATATAGGATGGTAGTCATGTACGTGGTAAAAGGGCCAATATGACTAAAGCTGCATCTATCCCAAACTAACATCATTCTCCATGCTGCTTATTTTTTCCCCTATTTAAACACCTATTTTTAAAGTTTAAATGACTAATAGCCCAGAGCCTTTAGGTGCCCTGTACGCAGTCCAACGAAAAAATGAAACAACCTGTAGAAACCCCTCTGCTAGGCTCCTACGTGAACACTATGCTTTTAAAGAAGCGACTGGGCTAAAGGAAGAAGACTTTAGCCAGGCAAGATCACAGTCAAGTTCAGCACTGCTTTCTGATTCCATCAGCTCCGAGGTACGGAAGTGATTGTGCAAACCTTACTTGTGTTAAAAGAGAAAACTAATCTTACTTTAAAGTAAAAAGAAACAAGTAATTTGGATGAAAACTACAACTTATGTTTATTTAGAAAAAAACCAAGGATCTAAAAATTGTAGTACTTAATTAAGAGAAAAAAACAATATTTTGAAAAAATAGACTTCTTAGGTAACAACTGAGATAACTGAAAAAATTCTGAGTCTATCTTTAAGATAATATTTTTATTTTACAAAAAGTTTATTGCTTTTCACCTAGGTCATATAAAGCCTACTGCAGGTCAGGAAATATCTTATTTCCAAAGTAGTTCACAGGAGTGCGTCACTTCCTATTATATATTTTCTCCATTACTCTGTTAATGGGTAAATATTTTTTACTTGGGATAGATTTAATATTTTTTCTTCTGGGTCTAAATTTATCCACAAAGACTTAGCTTGTGTTCATACATAATTCCTTTAATTTCCTGTGTGAGATCCACCTGTAGAATTATACTTCCTGCTATCTACATCCCATTTAAAGATCCCACTGAATGTATATAAATTTTTAATTCTAAGCAACAGAAAAATGGGTAAATAACACATTGATGTGTCTATGTATATGTACCGTTTATATAAACATGTAATATATGCAAATCAATACTCACAAAAAGTTAGTTTACCTAAGTTAAGATTATTCAAATCGATCCTGGGAACAAAATAATACACCTTTTCTAGGCATTCATCCCTACTATAGAGACGGAGAAAGAAAGATTGTGAGAGGGAGACACACACATTCAGATGAGCCTTCAGGGAATTGTATGAACTTTTGAACCAGAGGCGGAGAGCCAGAGCCCAGCCTGTTCCCACTTTAATAAACATTTTTTTTCTTCAATTAATTAAGGTTTGGAAAGAAAAAAAACCACAGAAGAGAAGTAATTTAGCATGCAACGCATACTTTACAGATGGATCCTACCTTCGGATGCTTATTAAATCTATGCATGATTGCGCTGGAGAAAATTAATTGCATTGTTTCTCACTATTCAAAAGAGGGTTGCAAACAGCTCAAAAATAAAAAGGAAAATGAAGCAAGGTTGTTGTTGTTGTTGTTGTTTAAAAAAAACAGCAACTGTATAAAAGGAATACTTTCAAAGTCCTAAAACAATACCCACAATTGGCCTAAGAGCACAAAAAATTCCTTTAACATTTTTTGCTGTTTCAAAATACTGTGTATGTTGCCAGAATATACATATCTGTTTTAAGTTTACACATATCCTGGCCTCACTAAAATTTCCTACTCAGTGGCATTTGAACTATTCAATTAAGTGGTGCGTTTTTATTCAAATCCTGCTGTGAAGAGAGATTTACATGAGCAGCTGGGAGTACACACTAGCACACATTCACTGTATCTTGCTTAGTGGGTATTTTCTCCATTCCAGTCTTTGGAAAAAGTGATAAATTCCTAATTTGGGGGGAGGGGAGAAAATATAAAATATTACGAATATGGGTAATCATTTGCAATTAGCTTTAATTTTGGGGAAAAAAAAAACTCAGATGCTTCAGAAACTCTGGTCATTTTTGCCTTTCTCAAGTACTGCTAGTGGAAGTTGAACTGTAACCTCTCTCTTAGACTGTCCTGAAAATGACCTTCATCAAACTTGAAAGGACTACTCTCTGTCTAAGGAGTTAGAAGAGCCATTAATTTTCCTAACTCATTCATTTCCAGATTAAAAAAAAATTCCTTGTGTTACTTCATTGCAGATGCTCCTTTTGATGTGACCCACCTTGTTGTTGACTTGACTAAAAACATTTCACTTAGAACTTCTAAACTTATTTGATTGCATGACCCAAATAGATGGTGGTTTTATTTTATTCTTCCCACTCCAAGTCTATAAATCAGTCTCTCTAATCCCTGGTTAATGTGTATAATTATTTTAAAGTATTTATCATGACACAAATTTGGCTAAGAGTAACAAACTAAGGACATATCATAAATAAATGAATCTGTCTTATGTATAACAGAGTTTGTAAGATATGGAAAAAATATAGATATATTAACATTGGGATTAGTTTATATAGTGCCTTTCACCAGAAGGTCTCAAACAACAATATAAATGACCTCATAAATAATTATAGCTTTTAAATCCCTAGTTAGGAATGGGACAAAACAAGATCCCATGGTGAGACAGGTAGAGCAAAACTTCTAAGACAAGTATTCAGCTTTTGTTCCCTTGCTTTACCTCTTAAAGTCAGATCTACCACCCTGTTAGATCATCAACCAATTGGAAGTAGGGTCTCATCATCATGCCAAAACATCTGGTTCAGTTCGGGCACTACTAAAAAGAGAAAAATCTATGCTGCTGTGAGAAACTCCACTCAAAAGGGAGCCAATGCCTTGTGTTGGTAGACTTTTTCTTGATGTAACACAACAGTGTGTAGTACCTATGTTATTGATTGGTAAAGAGAACAGACAGGAATATATCAGCTTGGGGCTCCAGAACATTATGATTACAAAAGACAGTTTAACTGAGGTAACAGGGCCAGAGTCAGAAAGGACAGGGAAGCCTGGTGTGCAGCATTTCATGGAGTTGCAAAGAGTTGGACATGATTTAGCAACTGAACAACAACTTAAGTGAAACCACGCTGATAGGTATGAAATGCCTGAATAATATAGGTAGGAAAGAGCTTAAGAAGGGAGATTTCTTAGTTTAAGGCACCCGAAAGATCTCTTCTGTTTGTTGTACTCCAACTCTGAGCAACAGGCTGACTGCAACCTACACCTATACATTTGACCTATCTCTTTATTACAGATTCTCTCAGCTGCTTCAATATTTACCTTTTAAGTTTCCCCTGGAATTAACACAATCCTCCCCACCTCAAATAGTGAGCATTGCAAATGAAAGTGCTGTGTATCATCCCTAGCTGCTGGTCATCTACAGTTCTGGGACTTCCTCTATTAAAGATTCCATCACATTAGCGTACTTTATCATCTTTCTGCAGAAGTTCCAGAATGAGCACCAACAAGCAACTAGTCAGCAGCTGCTGGCAGAGCAGTTTTTGTAGTACAAGTGACTCTGGCCTTCCTTGGATCATTTCCCATTGAGTATGTGGAAGAGTTTATCAAATGCAAGATACCAAAAGCACAAAATAAGTCTAGGAAAGTAGATGATTAAACTCACTTTCAAGAATCCAAGAGTTCTGAATATTTTTCAGATTTTTAGATACCCACTGTAAAAACGAGAATAGTTAAAAGATAAAAATTTAAAACTCTTAATTGACTTAGTTTTTATTTTATATTTCTTACAAACGTTACAATGAGTACACTATTCTCCTGGAGCAAAGAGCTCACTGATGACTGGGGGATTAGATTCAAGACATTATACTTTGATTTAGCAAACCTCTGTATTCATTTATTATATGGGATCCTGTTTTCCTGAAAGAGTTAAACTGTCTCTATGAGGTAAGGAGCTTAATCACTCTGGGATGAGATATTTTTTTTCTATTTTCCAATGCAATTACTCTTTGTCTTAAATCTAATTGAATTCACTTTCCATGTTAGTGGGGGAAGGGAGGTAGGTAGGAGAGATGCTGCATATGTTAGAAGACAAATAGTGTAAATTGCAGACTTTTTGATATAAAGGATTTTTCAAAGACAAAATATTGTGTGCTGATAAAAATGTTTAAATATTCAGTGTTGTTGTGGGTGGAGATTTGGGCTATTAGGAACTGGATTTCTTATATGGAGAACATTAGGGACATTGCATAAAGAGCGTTCATATTTATAAATTGTAAAATATCTTGGGATTCTCTGTATGAAGAGTACCATATATATATGAGTATTTTCACCTCACATGGGCTATCACAGATTGTTGACATCTCAGCAAAAATGTATTTCAGTAGTCAGCAGGATATATACTCTTCTGTGGATTTGACTTTTCTGCCATCTTCTCTTCCCTGAGCTGTAACATGGAAGGAACATGTTGACTGCCTCTCTTCCCTCTTCTAAAGTTCTTGACTCTCATTTGTCTTTGCAGTGTCAGTGTATAGCATTTGCCTTTGTACTCATAGGCCATACTATTGAAGGAAGGGAACATTTACCTTGGATCTATCTGGGATAGTGTTTTCCACCCTCAGCATTTCTGGTGTCTAAGGAGAAAAACCTCCAGATATCATGGACGAGGGGGAAAGAAGGTGGCAGTCACTCTGTGGCACGTTAAGAAACACTGTAGAAACAGGAGACGACTATTATCTCGAGGTTCTTTGGAGGGTCTTGGGCTATGACAAACACACATATGTACGTATAGTCATATTTTTTAGGGTTCAATTTGACAAATTATTATTGAATATCTACCACGTGCTGAAATCTGTGAAAGATACAGGAGCAATTAACCTGTGAAAGATACAGGAATAATTAAGACATCACTCCTGCCCTGTGGGAGCTCACAACCTTTGGAAAAGCCAGCACATGGTAAGTAATATAATGCAAGGCAAACAGTGGCAACAGCTACAATAAAGGCATTGAGCAAGTAAAACATAAGACAGGGAGAGGATGAGGCTGCTGCTGCTGCTGCTGCTGCTGCTAAGTCGCTTCAGTCGTGTCCGACTCTTAGCGACCCCATGGACTGCAGCCTACCAGGCTCCTCCGCCCATGGGATTTTCCAGGCAAGAGTACTGGAGTGGGTTGCCATTGCCTTCTCCGAGGATGAGGCTACCCTGGAGCAATTAGGAAGCCATGTAGAGAAGATGAGCCAAGCCTTGTAGGATCAGTGCATTGTAGGTGGCTGGAGAAGATGAGAAAGGCATTCTAGGTGGAAGACACAGGGCTGGTTTTGGGGAATGATGAATAATGAGGTTGGACTGTAGGGCATGAGATTCAAATGTAGGAGGTAAAATGAAAAGTACAGATAACTTGTATTTCAGATCATGCTTTCAAATCCTCTTCAAAATAAGCTGAGATTATGAAGCTGCAGTGTAACTAGACAACAGTTCTTAACGATGAGTGTTCTTGGCCCATTATCCCCTTGTATACTCAAGAGGTTCTGGCTTCACTGGTTTGGTTCCCTCCTAGGCCTGCTCTCAACCATGGAGGGTTCTGCCATTCTCAGACAAGTGTGCTGGCCTTTTGTGATGCAGTGTTGGGAAGAATAAGAATGAGACAAGAGTTTGAGAGTATAAAAGCCACTTGGATAGACAGTAGAGGACAGATAGCCAAAAAGCACTCTCCACTCTGTACTGCTAAGAATGAAGAGGAACACAGCTGGACAGTAGGTCTGAAAGACTTCAAGGGCAAGAGAGCAAGAGGCTCCAGGGAGCTGTGGAGATTCTGAGAGGGGACAGTGGCCTTGTAAAATATACTGCATGTATATGTGAGGACTGAAATGTTTACTCTTATTGTGCTTCTGTGAATGTGATACCTCTTCAGGACTGGGTCTGGTGTCAACAGGGATGATGGTAAGCAAAGATTCAGGACAGCTCAGCATGAGAACATATGTGATTTTCTGGAGACAGGAAGCTGTGCCTCACATACCGGAGAGAGCTATGATGGTTGGAAGTGGATCAGGAGCTCTTTACCATTTCATTCTTCCATGAATTCTCCATTTAATGTTTAATGCTTGTTGAATAGATTGAGATGGTTCTTACTGTACATTAATTAATTCTTTTCTTGACTCTGTCATGCTTTAGTGGCTGCCCTAAACTTCCACTCTCCATTTCCATAAGCCCAGGGCCAATCCCTACTCCATGCTCTTTACTCTCAGCAGATGGCCTTGCCCTCCCTGACTTCCAAGTAAAAATATCTCTGCATCATTATCCCCCCTCTATCTTTTAACTCCTTTCTCTAAGAAGTAAGTGCCTTACCTTTTAGCTTAAGACTGATTCTTGAATAGTATTATACAACCTTTCACCTTTCCCAGAACTTGATTCTATTTATCATCCTTTCTTTTTCAACTGTTCTTTCTTCTTTTCAGGAAAATTAGCTCAGATCTACCCTCTCCTAAAACAAAAATCAAAGAACCAAAAAAAAGTTCCTCTTCACCTCTTCCTTGCTACCACTTATCCCTTCCCTTATTTTCAGCAACCAACTTTTTAAAAGTGGTTTGTACCCACAGTCTCTGGTTTCTCAGTTCTCATTTGCTCCTGAATCCCTAAAATCAGCCTTCTACTTTTACTAATCTACTGAAACTGCTCCTCAAAGAATTAGCAAATAACTTCTTAGTTTTGTTTCCACCATTCTTGTCCCTCCCTAAAAATGCCCCACCCCATATCTAAAAATACACAAACATGGAGGGAGAGTGTCAGTTACTCACCTTTATAGCCCCTCAACATGTAGCATTATGCCTTGTATATGGTAGAAACTCCATGCGTATTTAAATTGAACATGGATTTCTTCAACCAGTCTCATTGTCCCCATGATTCCTGATATTCTCTGACCATGCCAGGAAACTAGGAATGGTTTCAGATGCTACAGCTAGTATCAGGGCATGCAGCTTTCTCTAATGGTTTAGAGAATTAGGAAACATCTCATTCTCAATTGTCAACAACAAAATTATTTTAAAATTCTCGTATGTCAGAAAGTATAATAAAAATTGTGTTATTTTGATTTTGTTGCTAAAATATACAAAACAAACATATACATGAAATGTATATCATGATGATCGATGGTAGTGATCAAGAACTCAAAAATGAAGAATTTGAAACACAGAGACTTGCCAGACTTATCAAGTGGCTTTCTGTTGATCCAAACATAAACCATGTTGTAAGATCTTGTAAGGTATTATGCAATAAGCCCTATTTTCCCAGAAAGCTCTACAATGGCTGAGACACAATACATACTAAAATATAATCAGAAATAAGCCAGTCACTACTAATACATTGATTGACACCTTCAGTAAATAGGCTTCTTTTGTGCAGAGGGTACAAAAACAAATATTCGAATCCAAACATCTAAGGTTAATCAATGGGATGTGGGAACACTTTTTACTTCTATATTTCCCTTGAGTGTCTTATATGGAATTTCACTAACAGGAAGTTCTCCCATCTCTCACGAACTCCTTCATACACTGAAAACCTTTAGGAACAGTGATAAACAGCTCAAGAGTCACACAGCTTCTTGGACACATGTATATACTGAGGTTACTGGCCACTTCCCTGTCCTCTGTTGCTGCCCAGCTAATTGCATGCAACATGAAATGCCTAAGAAAGCCAGCAGAATCGCCTTGTTACAGTTGTTTACTTGAAGCATTCCTTTAGAATAGGCCTCCCCACCAAGAATGTAAAGAATCCATGGGTCCTGCACAACGTTCTAATGCCTCAGTCAAAATCCATTTTCTTTGTCACTATTTGGTTCAACAGTTCAGGTAAACAAACATTCTGGGAGCACTTACCCTACAACAGGCACCGTGCTAGACCTTCAGGGAGCCAGAATCCAGAGCAGGATAGAAATTTGTAAACATAGAATTCCAGGACAATGATGGCAATGATTTGAAGATTTCAAATCACAGGGATACTTTTCTTAAAAGGTGAACTATATCTGGGACTATTTTAAGGTAAAAGTCAACATTTATCTTAAAATATGGAAATGCCCAAATTTAAAATCTGAAATTTAAGGTTTTAAGGATCATTTAAATGTTAATAGAATAAATTAATGAGAGCAAACTAACAGAAAAACATTGATGAGTCTACTCACTGAACAGATTCTTCTCAAAATAAAGTTCCTTAAAGGCAGTAAACATTTTTATACAACAGTAGTAAGGGCAAGGAAATATGAGACTCACTCCAACTAGCACCTGTAAATACATCTTTTGGCTACAGCAAAAAGTTACCAGATAGGGGGACATCCAGTGCCGCTGTCCTGTGACACTATTTGTAGGGAAGGGGATCTCCTTATTACAAAACTGTTTTCTCTTTTTAAGGCTCTCTTGCCCTAGATATTTTCCTAGATAACATTATATTTTATCTCAACCCTTTCAAATAACCTGTAAACAGTCTTTACATTAATGCCTGTGTAATCTGTCAAATAATGCTCTGGAGTATTAGAAATATAAATAGATGAGAATTTTACTCTCAAAGAGCACTTTATTCATCTGGTTTCACTACAGCTCTATGACAAAAGCTGTTGAGTGAGTATACCAAGACCTTACTGAACACTCAGACAAATGAGGCAGACTACTTTCGTTCATGTGCCTCCAATTTTGTGGCTCTAGAACTATTTAGAAAATCTCTATATGTGATAAAATCTCTGTGACGAAATGTCTATAAAAGAGAGAGGCTTGGGATTTCCCTAGTGGTCCAGTGGTTAAGAATCCCTTTTCCAATGCAGGGTACATGGGTTCAATCCCTGGTCGGGTAACTAAGACCCCACGTGCCATGGAGCAACTAAGCCTGAGCACCACAATAGAGGAGGCCATGCGCCACAACTAGAAAGCCTATGTGTTGCAACTAGTGAACCCACGTGCTCTAGAGCCTGTGCTCTACAAGAGGAGCCTGACAGCCACAACTAGAGAAAGCCTATGTGCCACACCAAAGACACAGTGCAGCCAAAATTCTGAAAAATAAAAATAAGTATACAATAGAAAAGACATAGGCTTGGGGAAAACCTTCAAAAATTTGACTCTAATGACCATTTCTAAGAATGAAATACAATTCTCTGAATTTGTCATACCTAGGACATGTACGGAGTTATTAGACAATAAGGAGATATTTTCTTGCTATATATAAAATAAATTGTCAGTGTTTGGGGAGCTGTATGGCATACAGCTCAGTAGACTGTCCAGGAGTTTGAATGCTAAAGTTGTAACTGAGGATGTAGAAACATCGTTATACATGAGATTTTATATTTTGCTTTTATCACATTACTTAACCAACACTAAGGAAACAGAAGTAAACTTTGGAATGGTTCTGAGCTTTAAAGCTAAAAGAAAAAAATTAAAGAGTTTTAAATTCACAATCAGGTACATTACTTGACTTTAAAGGAAGAGATTATTTGCTTTATCTATCATAATACCAAAGTATCATACAATTAAAGAAGTTATGAGTTAAGCATATGGATTCCTGCGTGTGCTCAGTCACTCAGTAGTGTTCAACTCTTTTTGTCTCCATGGACTGGAGCTCACCAAACTCCTCTGCCAGTGGAATTTTCCAGGCAAGAACATTGGAGTGGGGTGCCATTTCCTACTCTAGGAGATCTTCTCAACCCAGGGTATGAACCTGTGTCTACCTGTATCTCCTGCATTGGCAGGTGGATTCTTTACCATTAGCACTACCTGGAAAGCCCTATGGATCCCTACAAAGCACTTATTTTAGATAATAATGACATTTGTAAAAATTTTGATATATGTGTCTTTTGGAAAAACAGACTCTTAAATATAGATAAGGAAAAGAGGTCTCTACCCTGTTCAGTTTTTGGAAAGGATTCCTTTGAACACTACAATTATAGCTAGGAGAATAGAAAACAATCTACATAAGTAAAGAAACAAATGCCTGGGGAAAGGA
This sequence comes from Budorcas taxicolor, assembly GCF_023091745.1. Classification (NCBI taxonomy): domain Eukaryota; kingdom Metazoa; phylum Chordata; class Mammalia; order Artiodactyla; family Bovidae; genus Budorcas; species Budorcas taxicolor. The sequence continues at coordinate 37,899,283 of NC_068928.1, read as the reverse complement.
TGGGAGGTTCTTACCTTCAGCTGCAGCAAATGATACAGAAGTTGTAGGAAGTGGTGTAGAAGACAGAGACAAGTTCACTGTCATTTCTAAAAAGTAGAGCAAGTGGGCTTCCACTGCATCATAAGGGACTCAGGCTGGACATTAGGACTACAGTCCTGATAGCAACAGCAATGAACATAAAATGACTTGTTAAAGAAGATAGTGAAATCTGTTTCTCAAAATAGCAATTAGACAAAGATACTTCTTTACCCTTCTGAGATACAGTCTTTTTCAAAGAAAAGGGATAGATAAGCTTATTTTCCAAGGTAGCTTTCAATTCTTTACATAGTGGTGAATTCAAAATGGTCATCCTCCTTTTGAAGTTAGAAAGTTATGGAATTTAATATAGTTTAAGAGATCATCTAGCTCAATTCCTTTTCTATACATGGAGAGGCAGCACAGTGCAGTCCAGAGGTTGCCACACTAGGTAGGATCCAAGGGCCAAATCCCACCTACCCTGTTTTTGTAGGGCCTGATAGCTTAGAATTTTTTTTAAAAGCATTTCTAAATGGTAGGGGGAAGATCAAAATAATATTTCATGACATATGAAAGTTATAAGGAATTCAGATTTCAGTATCTATAAAACAGTTTTTGTATATAGCCACACTGTTTATTTGCATATTATTATAGGTGCTTTTGCACTACAACTGACACAGTCGTCACTCTAGAGACTGTATGGTCTGAAAATCCTAAGATACTAACTACCTGGCCCTTTACAGATGCCTGGTACCGTGGATGACGCACATAAGGTCTAAAGCTAGACTACTCAGGTGTGATACCAGAAAAGAGTGTGCCTCAGTTTTCTGAGCTGTAAACTGGGGACAACAATGGTATTTACCTAATAGAGTTGTTATGAGAATTAAGTGAAAGTGCTTAGACATTAATGATTGGTATAAAGTAAGAATTCAGTAAATATTAGATATCCTTGTTATTACATAGAAAGAAACCCTGGACCACAGAGATAAAGTGACCCCAAGGTCACAGAATTTGCTAGAGGCAGACTGGAAGTATTTTCTGATTCCCCTTGCCTTTGATGATACTGTCTTTTAAATTTTCTATATTGCCAGACCAAGAAAAAAAATTTCTGTGATTTTTTTTTTAAAACTACCTCAAAGCCACTTTAAATGAGAACTTCAGTTTCATCAGACCAGTCACCTATCAATCCTGTTACCTAAAGTGACCTAAAGGCAACTTGTGGAACATCTGAGCTTTAGTTTTCTACCTCAGACATCTAGAAATTAAGATTTTTCTTTATGCTTTCTAAAAAGGACAATAGAAGTCCCTTACAGCTTAAAATTAGTACGTCTGTTCTTTTTAAAATATTTGCTGCAAAAACTTCAGAAGCAAATCACTGATCTGGACCTCAGAATTTGAAGGATAGCATATTAGTCCATGAGCATTTCTGGTATAACACAGTTCATTTTCTCTTGTCACTTTTCCTCCTTATCAATTCTTGTATATAACCAGCACCACTCCAGGTTTTCCTTTTTCTGTGAAACCTCTGAAACTTAGTAGAATGTTTGTTTACAGCCCTGGATAACCACCTTTTCCAAGGCTTTGTTCATAAGAGGCCTTTCTTCATTAAATCCACTTCCAAATGGTCACTCCATTATGCCATGCTTCCTTGTCAGTGGTATACAATTTTAAACAATTATACATTTGTCATTGCTGTCTAATTGTTCTCTAGTTTTTCTCTTTCTAAGTAGTACATCCTATCTTGCAAAACTGGAATTGTTTAAGACCATGCCACATTTTTAAAAAATATTACTCCACAGTACTTAGTTGAAGTTATTTACATAGTAGGTATTCAACCAGTACTTCTTGCATTAATAAATGAAAATCCATAAGTATATCCTATGAACAGAATTTAGTGATGAATAAATAACACCCTTAAACTACCACCAAGATTGTGAAAAGATCATTTGTTAGCACATAGATTTAAAGATAAGTCAGCAAAATTAAAACAAATCAGAAGTATAAAAGTACCTAATTAAAGTACAGACTACAACTCACAATAAAGAAATTAACTCTAGATCCTTAATGTTTACTTCTTTCAGATATATTAGCTCTATGACACTGGAAAATGTTATATCTGATGTAGATGCAGTGGGCATTAGTAAAAACTAATCTAAGTATTTTTTTAATATTGAGATTCTACAGAAGAATAATTTTCACCTGTGTGTATAACATACCTATAGCAACATTATTTAATATACGAGTATGTGAAGTATATTTTATTACAATAGTAGACAAGCAAACTGAATGTGTCCCAGGAAGGGGTCTTTTCCATTAACGTTTATAAAGGCTTTCATTTCAAACTTTCATTAACATCTGACAAGCAAGCTGAAAAAGCTTTGCTTAGAGCTTAGGTTAGGGGCAAAATGCATTTTGGTAAAACTACTCCAAGATTACACTGACTGGCTATGCGAGAATATACTAATTTGTTTTGTTTTGTTTTGTTTGGAGTGTGGAGAAAAGAGAGAGAAAGGGAGAGAAAAGTCATGGACCCTACTTTGTGGTTGCCATGGAGGCAAGGTCAGCCTTCCACACTTGGATCTACCAGCAGAGTTCAGACAGGTCAACGTGTGACCGGCTCAGGCCCTGGGGTTAAAAGTTCAAGCAGCGATGGAAAAACCAATATGTCCACGCAGAGTATGCTGTACAATTTATTTCAATTTACATCAAGCCATGCATATAAAATTTAGATAAATTCCATTCAAATCTGATGTTGCCTGACACACAATGTATGCAAACAGATGTCTGTGGGGCTTTTTCTGTGCTTTAGAAAACAACATTAAATTTAAAAATATGTCTCTGGGATTTCTTTATTGAATTACAAAATGAACATAATTTTAACTTAAATGTTTTCATTCTTTCTTCCAATTTTTTTTGTGGAGGTCTTAATAATTTCTCAGTTCTCAATCTACTCGATGTCATATTAAAGAGGATAATGTATATTTACAACTACTGCTTCAGTATTATTATAGTTATAGATTCTATTTATATCCCTTACCACTTTCCACAAATATTTCGTGATTGATATTTCTGATTTATCTCTGGCTTCTACCCTCATCGCCTTTGCTTTCTACTCAGAACAGAGCAAGGATCCTGGAGGCTGCTGGGTCGTCTTCCAGCCACAAGGTGGCTCCCCCTTCCCCTTCTCACAAGCCAGAAGGGTGTACATCTTTGCTGAGTGCTGCAGGCCGACTAAGATTCAAAGGCTAATTATGACATGTAAATACCATTATTTTTTATCATGAATTGAATGGATCACAACACAGATTCTGGAACAAGATGATAAAATGCAAAACTGTATCTTTAGATACAATTCAGAAAGAAAAGACAAGACCATTGTGTCCTGCCTAATTTCTCTTCACCCGTCCTTTCAAGGGTACAACTGACTAACCTTAGGGCAAAATAAGAAAAATAATAAAACACCCTCAAGGAATCTAATTTTGTTGCCAAAGAACAGACTCACAGACTAGATGGAGCCACTTTTAAGAATAGTATATAACTTATTCTCACTCAAACTGGACCCGCATTTGGAGTAGGAAAGGCATTTAGATTTTCTGGTTCCAATAACTTTACCACAAGGAAGTTTTCATGGGGACTTACTTTGAAGCACTTTCTTAGATGTCCCACACCATGTCACAGATGAAGAAGAGTGATCTCTAATACTGCAGAGCTTTAAAAGGTGTAGAAATAGTACATATTTACTTCTTGCTGCTTAGGAAGCAAGATCCATATTTCATAAATATGATTTTTACAGAATACATCATAATTTTCTACAGATGAAGTAAGCAGAGAGACAAATAATTTGTTCTATTCCATGGAAGGTCTTTAAAAAAATCTGAGTCCTAATTTCTCAAATTTTTCATTTTCTTTTCTGGGGAAAAGCTATTTGAACAAGTTTTATTTTCCTCATCTGTAAAATGGAGATAAAAATGGGACCTATTCCTCAAGGAATTTTTGTCAGGATTAAATGAGTTAATATATGGAAAGCATTTAAAGAGAGTCCTTAGTACATAATAAGAGCCATATAAATGTTTGCTGTTATTATTATTATTTATTTGAGCCCAGTACCTCCTTGTTTGCAACTATCTTGTGACACAAATATTTGTGAAAAATGAACTTTCATGGATTTTGTAAAGACATGTAGAGTATAATTTTCTAGATTCTTGAATGCTCTCTGATCATGGATAACTTATGATGTCTGTTTTTTCTTCCTCAAGAACTTGAAAAAAATAAGTTGTTTCTTTCCATTTCATGATATTGCTTTCAACATGACATAAAAAAATAAACACTGGTTTCTAACTCTCAAGCTTGTTTTAGATAAACTTTAGCAATTGCATCATTTTACTAAGGCAAACAACCATAAGTGATGGTTCTAATAACTTGGTTACAATATTCATATTGTACAAATTTTCATTTTCTTTTTTATCTATATTAAAAAAGCTTCAATATTCTACTCATGCTAGAATATAACTTTGTTAAGCTTCTTGTTAAACTTAGAACATATGAGTCCCCTGCTTCTAAAGTAAATAAACATTTTGAATTCCCTTGTAAGCACTGCCTTGACAACTCTTAAACAAATTTTCTAAGGGTACAAATGATATCCTTAAGGTGACCCACAGTAATTCAACCATGAGCAAAAGTTTATGTGGACATAAAATCCTGCATTCACATAAATCCTTGTTTGTATAAGGAAGGATCTGTATAGATAGATGTAAATAAATATGTATGTATCTGTATGTATGTATATACATAAATATATATGTATATATACATATAGGTCCACATGTATGCCATCCACATATATTCCAAATAGATGAAAATACATATTTAGAGACCAAGTGTGATAAGCAAATCAATTTTCAATAGCCAAGGGAACGAGTATGACATTTTTTAATACCTGCTATACTGTCAAGCAACCCTTTATTCTTTATTATCTCTGTCAGCTACTACTGGGTGCCTAGTAGACAAATGCTAGTCCTAGTCGTGGTCATTTATTTCTATTTGGAATTATTTCAAGCCTAACTCTTTAGAACTGCTTGAAAATGCTGTTCTGGTGTGTTGGCCTTGCACCCTCGAGTGAGAACTGGAATTAGTGGGGCTAGAGAGGAATCTGTTTCCAGAGACAATCTGGCACATTTTTTTGAGGGAAGCCTGCCTTGGCTTTGACCACATTTGCACAAATACAACTTTGAAAGGCCCCTTTTCCATTCAGAGCAATATGCATGTGCTACCATAAGCAGTGTCTTTTGTTGCCAGAAGCAGTTTTTGCTGCATGCATCAACTTTCCCCATATTCTTAGCAACTCTTTCTTTTATGCTAGTTTCAGACATCAGTTAACAGAACCCCCTAAGGAACAGATGTACTGAAGAAATGCATCAATTTGTTATTTGTTACAGTTTGGGGGTATCTGTCCTATGGGTTTTCTAGCCAAGGGCTTAGATGTTTCCCAAGAGAAATTTACTTTCACGAGAGAAGAAAACTGAGGCAAATCACTGCTGTTAGACCCTGAAGTCAAAGACACTGGTTTGTTGTCCTGTACATGTGAAGAAAAAGCCCACAGTTACAGAAACAGTCGTGTTTCAATCCATCTCTCATTCTTTCCCAGTGTGAAAAATTACAAATGAAACTAAATTTTTCTGTCAATAGAATGTGTATGATTACAGCTGTTCATATTTTCATTCTAATGAAGGGCTGCACATTTAATTGTAAGATTTATTAGGTACTGTACATTGCTGTGTATATGCAAAACAGTTAATCGACATCTAAAATGCTGGTTGTTTATTCTGACATTAATGATCATATTTCTTAATTTGAAACAAAAAGCATTTGGGTAAAGTATATTTTTCCCCTCCAAATAAGAAATTAATAAATTCAATGTAAGAAATAAAAAGGGCTGGAGAAAAAATTCACTGATTTATGTATGTGAGGCTGGGGAAAAAAATAAAGATGCTAAAAAAAAGTCCATAATCCCCCATTCTGCTGGAAACAAGAGAGTTGATTGCCAGCTTTGTTTGATTTCACAGAGATCTCATACGAGGCTGGGTTCATAAACAGGTGAAATGATGGAGTTTATTGCAACGCACATCAACACTGAAACTAAATAACTGTGTTGCCATCTCAGTCCCGCTGAAAGACGGATGGTAAACTTGACCTGCCGCTGGTACTATCCGATTGCCATTTTTTATTCCCCCTTTGCCGCCCCCCCAGGCTGAGCCACGTTGAGTAAATGCATGTGCACGGTCAGGTCAGGCCCCGGGATCGGGTGAAACTCGGTTCACATTTGCATACAGGCGGAGCCTCACAATGAAAGCCCATCTGTTCCCGTCTCGGAGTACAAATCGAATGTCACCCAACTCACTGCAAACGACAGCGGCATGGCCATTAGATGGAGGAACACTCAGCTCAGGTTACGGATATGGAACTGCTGATTTGGGTTTAAATACCTGATAACTGAAGACTTTTCATTATATTTGAACAAAGAATGAACTTTGAACTGCTCAGGAGACACCCTCCCTCTACATTAGGCACCCCTCCCTAGTTGTACCCATTATTATTAATACTTAACTGCTATATTTTACACTATTTTTGTACAAAAATTAGCCAGGCTGAATGTCATAATGTCTTAAATAATTGCTTTTTTATTTTATTTTTGGAAGTGGGAAGGGTAAGGGGTGGAGCAGAAAAGGATGTTGTACCTAGAAAATGAACTCTGAACTCTATATGCCCTCAAAGGTCATTAGTATCATGGCAATGTAGTTCCTTGAACTTCTAAATTTTACTAGGGTGGAAATTTCAGTTGCTAGAGTTAAACCAACGAACTGCCCCAACCCTTTATTCCTCCCTCCCAAACCCATTCAGTCAAGTGAGGCACCTATCTCCTAGAATGTTCTCCATTCACAGGCCTGTTTATTCCAAAACAATTTATCCCCAAACAGTTTATCAATCATGATCTGTCAGATTATTTTTCTGTTAAAACTTGCCCAAGTATCTTAGAGTTTACAGACCAAAATCACATACATTCGGACACAAAAAAGATAAAGCTGTTCAAGAAGACACCAGGATAATAAGCCCATCCAAGCATGGAACATGATAAACACAAGGAAATTCATTAGCAAAAATATAGGTAAGGCTTTCATCAGATACCTTCTTGTCCTGTTTTATGGTAAGACTCATGTACTATGAAAATCTAAGGAGGACACAAGCATCTGGGGTTTGGTTACTTGTGTTTATATTTGAAATATTTCTGTATTTTTTACATAAATCACATTTAACATTTCAGTCATTAGCCCAGTTTGTTGGAGCCCTGGTGCACGTGTGGTTGAGATAGCTCCAGTGCAGAGGAGAGAAAACAGATTGGCTAGTTCTTTATTCCAGTTATGCTTCTTGGTATCCAGTCAGTAATAGTGTCACTTTATAAACTTCAAATGTAATACCTGATTGGATGGAAAAAATATTTTAAAAGTATCTGCAAGAACTTTATTTGCCTTAAGCAATTATATACTTTTTTCTTACATATATGTCTCTTTATTAAAACACTAAAACAATCTTAAAGAATTTAATGTATTGGGATTATACATGGAATCCAGAATGTTTAAAGGGCACTGGATTTTAAAGGCCATGTCTCTTCAGCCAGGGTTTCTTTACCACTATGTGAAACTATGTTCTTATTGTTAGTCCTTTAAAAATAATACCAGGGTTAAGAAAAGATTTGAGAGCTTTTTCTTTTTTCATCCCATGCAAGAGCTTACGGTCAACCTTAATGGTAGTTCTACATTCATTAAAAGGGAGAATAGACTCTTTGTTTCAGAAGAATAACCAAGACAAGGGTGAATTTTGGTTCCACTTTGTCAAGTTTAAGGGGAAACTGAATTCAGGAAAAGAGAGAAGAGTCAGAGACAGAAGGAGGGCCCCAAACAACTTTCTCAACTGTCTCCTCATTGCCTCCAATCTTAAAATATTTTATTGTTTTCTTGCAAACAAGTCAGGAATTTGCATTAGGGAACATGTGGCCATATGATCTCTTGGAGATGGGCTGTTTATTTGCATTCCATGCAGCTGGATGTCTCGCGTATGATTACCAAAAAAACAGAAGAGACCAACAAGCAAGAAATATAATATTAGAGATATTCTTTCTGTCCACATCAGGAGAAAATGCCCTATTAAGGAGGTGTAATGGCTTTAATTCTATATCCCCGAAGGGACATGATTGAGAATGCTTCTGCTTATTTCAAAATGACAAAATAACTTGTGTAGAGAAATATTAGTTGTTTGGTTTCTTGTTATGCACTATTGATAGGGATGTGTGAACAGGAACCGAACCTTGAACTTAATTTCCCCTTTGAACTCATGACCTTTGACAAGATTCCCCATGCGTTCCCCTTCAGACAATTTCATCACAATTACAGTCCCTTCCACTTGAGTTAAAGATATATAATCATTGATTTGACCTAATTACCTGATACATCCCTTTCTTTGCAAGGTGAAAACTAAATGTGTGAACAGAAGCTGACCCGTGAAGTTCTGATAACCAATTTTTATTCTAATTATCATAAAACACTTTCAGTCTTACTCTATTTTTCTCAAGTTTTCTTTTGGTCCCTTCCCTGAACCCACTATTCCTTCACATTCAATAATGCCCCATAGGTTTCAAGCTGCTTGGCAACAGACCTTCTAATGCATTATGCACTACATGTTCAAAGTGTCATTTTTAAACAAAAAACTAAAGACTAACTCTGCATTAGAAGGTCGCCACTAATTCCTGTCTTTCATGAAAAAGTCTTCTGAGGAGATAAAAGAATGGAAACGAGAAAGTTCCCATAAGATTCTGAAATTATCTCACTTCTTAGCATCAATCTTACAATCAGAATCAATGACTCTGATTCTCTCCTAATAATTTACAAACTTCAGGTTATAAAGTGGACACAGGAAATATCAACAGAGTTAGTATAATCAATTTAAACTATGGGGGATTATCTTTTTTTTTTTAAGGAAACTGTATGTGTATGTGGGGGGAGGTGTCCACTTAGTTTAGTACAATAAATCCCACACAAAGACTTTAATAAGAAAGTTTAAATCATAGAATATACTAAAATATTAAATATGTGATTTAAAAGCAAACTAGAGTTAATAGAAACTACACAAATTGACTTAAAATGAATTTGCATTTCTCTCTACTTCAACTTATATTTCTAAAAGGAGTAAACTGAAACCACAAAGTTTTCATTATCTTGTCTTAAAACACTGAAAAATAAAGATCAACTGCAAAAAGTTAAAACAACAAAGAATAAACAAAGAAGAAACTGTTTTATCTCTTCATGTCATAGTTTATATTCAAGGCATCACATTTTCTCAAAATGAAATGACAGTCAATTTTCCTTTATGTCATGTTTGCGTCATATCACTCCAAACGTTTGTTAATAGGCATTACAGGTGAAAGAGGGCAAAAGATCTGCAAAGAATACACCTCTGAGGTTGAATCACCTGTTCTTTTTGCTGGAGCTTCTTGTGTCCTCTCTTCCAAAAGTTAAACAACTCTTAAATAAAAAGTAATCCTTCATCTCATCTGAGTTTTAGCCTCAGCAATTAGTTTTAATTATACTCTGAAACCAAAGGCCTAAGCAAGCAGGAAAGGAAAAAAGTATGTAGGCAAACTTTCTAAGTAGAAAATTATCAAGGTGTGCAGTGAGGCAAATCTTTAAAATATTAACATTTTATGATGTCAAGTGTAACTAGAATTGGACAGACATTACAAATTAGGCTGGAAGGTTCCCAAAATGCTGGACCATTAAGTAGAGTTTCTCGAGGGTATAGCTCAAATCTACTTCTCTATAAGAGTATAAAAATTATAAAGAACTTGAGGAATATTTTAAAAAATGCCTGATTTCCATATCTACTTCTGCCCAACAGCTTGAGGTATAACCAAAAAAGTACCAAAGAGTACCATAGTTTCCTTGATTAAAAACTATCTAGTCAGATGGCTGGGATTCATGTTAAAGTCACATCATTTATTTGTAAAAACTTTGCTTCCAATTTTTGTTTGCCTATCACCAGGTCCTTTATCAATATACAATAATATTGGCATATTAGGAACTCCAGGAAATAGAGAAATAGTGTACTGATGCTGTGACAGAAATAATGGATTTGGCTTTATTCTAAATCCCTAGATAGCATTATTTTGAACCCCATCATTGTCAAAATGGATGGATAGCAAAATATAACTAAAAGAAACTGTGCTCACTTGCAGGTCAGAAATCTAGGCTTGAGGGGTAAATTTAAAAGTTGCACATAGAGTAATTTGGGAAAGAAATACTGGAGTAGAATGTTCAGAAAAAAGGACAAATGTTATATCCTTGGGATGGGAGGCGGTGCTGTGAAATGACTCTACAGTTGAGATTCTTAATGTGGTATCTGGGAACATTCTGAAATGATATGCAAATACGCATGTGTGCTTGCCTGTGCGTGCTCATTTTTATGGCAAGAAGAACCACTGCTATATAGTGATAAGAAAAGGAATAAAAGCCCACAAAAAATGATTATTACATTTCCAAAGAAAAGATGTTGGAAGTCAACAACAGCCACCATCATCTCTCACTCAAAACAGTGATTCTTAAATTTTTGAAATTGATTGCCCCAACTGTATATTTTTTGTTAAGACACAAAATATATTTATATTAATTTACAATTTATATAGATATATCACTAATCTGTTAATATTAGAAAGCCTTAGTTTTATATATCCACAAACACACAAAGTGACACACATATACACCCACCCATATATTCTAATATTTTTTTCCTATCTTCTGTGGATCATCTAGTACACTTCATCTGGTCTCTCCCTTCTTCCACTCCTATGCCCCTTATAATTAATTCTACAAACAGTAACTAGAAAAATCTTTTAGAACTAACAATTATATCATGCCAGTCTCTGGTTGGAACTCATTAGTTCCTTACTATAGCTTAAAAGGCTCTCCAGAATGTAGTTCTTTCTGTGTCTTCAACCCCGTTCCCCAACTCTGCCTCACTTATTTAGCTCTAGCCATACAGGTTTCCAATCTCAAAGAATGTTCAAACTACTGCACAATTGCACTCATCTCACACGCTAGCAAAGTAATGCTCAAAGTTCTCCAAGCCAGGCTTCAACAGTAAGTGAACCGTGAACTTGCAGGTATTTATACTGGATTCAGAAAAGGCAGAGGAACCAGAGATCAAATTGTTAACACCTACTGGATCATTGAAAAAGCGAGAGAGTTCCAAAAAAACATCTACTTCTGCTTTATTGACTCTGCCAAAGCTTTTGACTGTGTGGATCACAACAAACTGTGGAAAATTCTGAAAGAGATGGGAATACCAGACCACCTGACCTGCCTCCTGAGAAATCTGCAGGTCAAGAAGCAACAGTTGAACTGGACATGGAACAACAGATTGGTTCCAAATGGGAAAAGAAGTATGTCAAGGCTGTATAGTGTGACCCTGCTTATTTAACTTATATGCAGAGTACATCATGAGGAGTGCTCAGCTGGATGAACCACAAGTTGGAATAAAGATTTCCAGGAGAAATATCAATAACCTCAGATATGTAGATGACATCACCCTTACGGCAGAAAGCGAAGAACTAAAGAGCCTCTTGATAAAAGTGAAAGAGGAGGTGAAAAAGTTGGCTTAAAGTTCAACATTCAAAAAACCAAGATCATGGCATCCGGTCCCATCACTTTATGGCAAATAAATGGGGAAAGAGTGGAAACAGTGGCTGACTTTATTTTTGGGGGCTCCCAAATCACTGCAGATGGTGATTGCAGCCATGAAATTAAAAGACGCTTACTCCTTGGAAGGAAAGTTATGACCAACCTAGACAGCACATTGAAAAGCAGAAACATTACTTTGTCAACAAAGGTCCGTCTAGTCAAGGTTATGGTTTTTTCAGTGGTCATGTATGGATGTGAGAGTTGGACTATAAAGAAAGCTGAGCACAGAAGAATTGATGCTTTTGAACTGTGGTGTTGGAGAAGACTCTTGAGAGTCCCTTGAACTGCAAGGAGATCCAACCAGTCCATCCTAAAGGAGATCAGTCCTGGGTGTTCACTGGAAGGACTGATGTTGAAGCTGAAACTCCAATACTTTGGCCGCCTGATGTGAAGAGCTGACTCATTTGAAAATACCCTGGTGCTGGGAGAGATTGAGGGCAGGAGGAGAAGGGGACGACAGAGGATAAGATGGTTGGATGGCATCACCGACTCAATGGACATGGGTTTGGGTGGACTCTGGGAGTTGGTGATGGACAGGGAGGCCTGGCATGCTGTGATTCATGGGGTCATAAAGAGTCGGACACGACTGAGTGACTGAACTGAACTGATGCTGGGAAAGATTGAAGGTGGGAAGAGAAGGAAATGACAGAGGATGAGATGGTTGGATGCCATTGCCGACTTGATGGACACGAGTTTGGGTAAGCTCCTGGAGTTGGTGATGGACAGGGAAGCCTGGCGTGCTACAGTCCATGGGGTTGCAAAGAGTTGGACACAAATGAGCGACTGAACTGAACTGATACAGGTTTCTTAATTATTCTCTGAACACTTCAAGATCGTTTCTATCTCAAAGCTTTGCACTTGCTTCTCCTGCCTGGAATTCTCTTCCTCCAGGTCCTTGCCCGGTTTGATATCACTTCATTCAGGTCTCTCCTCAGTGACCCCCTCTTAGCACTGTCTCAAAGAGTCCCCCTGACACCCTTTTCTTGTCACTTTCTATCTCTGTGCCTTCTGGTCTTTTTTGGTTTTGTTTTGTTTCATGGCCTGTTCTATGGCCTGACACTATACTATATATCTCCCCTAGTAAAATGTAAGCTCCATGTGGTGATGGATTTTGACAGTTTCATCTATGTGTCCCCAAGAACCTCATGTAATTCTAACTCAAAACCGGTCCTCTATGATAAATGAAGAACACCAAAGCAACTGACAGACATTCCACATGCTGTTCATTTGAAAATTAACCTGAAAAGAGTGTTCACATGACAGAGACCACCACACTAAGATGAACTATCAGCTAAAAATCAGCTCTCTCTTTTCTCAATTTTCCCAACACCAGATTCACATCTTCCTTATGATACCATTACTGTTTCTTATGTATGATCCCTATTTGCATATAGATCTTATCTCCATTAGTAGCTTTGGTGGGAAAAATCCCTGTCTGACCCTTTATTTTCCTCCTTATCACATCCAACATGGAGCAAGTGCCCAGCCCCTGGACTGTGGGTGGGGCTGATAGTTATTACATCCTAGCCATGACAAATTGAGGTTCAGCTGCTCATGCAAGAGTGAGAAATGTCAGCCCCTTGGAGCCACCTTCAAAGATGATCCTTGACTCCACACTCAAATGGATGGTCATGGGCATTCATCTGTTGACAAGTCTGAATGAAGAAAAAAGACTCATACTGGAAATGAATCTATGAAAAATCACCAATTCCTTACATGATAATAGAGGAAAAAAACTAGCTCAATGTTGATAAAGGAATGATGAACACAAGTGGAGACTAAACTTACCAGAAAACCTTCTGTTTTAGAGGTCAGTTCCTAAACAGAAGTAGAAATATCACAAATGTGGCATTAAAATAATAATGCTTAGTACAAATAATGTATTGAATAAACTTAAGAAATCAAGTTATGCAATAGGAACAATTTTAAGGATGATAAAATGAAAGTGCTCAAGTTTCAGACTAAGCAAAGTATAATCCTATACTCAGACCAGTAGGCTGGTTATATTAAATGCCCATAAAAATCTCCTTCTGAAGGAAACTCAAATATACTTGGACATGAATAATTTTCATGTGCCAAAATTTACATAAAACTTGAAAACAAATAATAGTAAGCAAGACACTTAAAATTTCCAGATCTTATTAACAGTATCATTACCCATAAATTAAAGGAACTATAATAAATAACTTCTTCATATCTCTTCTTATTTGAATTACAAGAATTCAAGTAAGAACCTAACTGAGTTTTTCAGGGTGCTTATGTTAAACTCTCATGAGACAGTAACTTAGAAAGTATCATAGAATTCTGAAAAAACAGAGAGGCAATCAAAGACTAAAGTAGGAGGTAGAAACTGAAGTACTTCAAGAATAAGTGGAATTCAATCAAGAAAAAATTGCAATCAACAGGTCTGGGAGAAAAATAAATCAAAATGCCAGTATCCATAAAAAGGAAAAGTTTAGAAAGCACAATACTGTTAAAGATCTCATGACAACAGAGCTTGCAATAGGACACAATAGCAAAAATAATGATTTTTAGATTTTATATACAGCACCATAACTCATACTGGCCTAGGAAGGCATTCATGTTTCTATACTCTTATGTAGGAATTGCCATATTGAAACAGACCAGTGGTCCATCCCTTTTGCCACGCTGCTCTGACAGTGAACAGATGTTCAGAGAAAAGGTCTACTCTCACCAACCCAAATCCAATAATACACCTAATGGTGCAACTCTATATCAAGAACATCATTTCTTTTTGACCTCAGATGGCAATTATCTTCTCCCCAAAGCTGACTTACTTTGATTTCATGCTGGGTGGCCCACTTAAGAGAGAGGTCTCACTTAAAATTACATCAAGGCTGCTATTGTCATTCATTTGGTTTTTCTGATACACTAAACTACTTTCACAATTTGCTGACTCCACCATCAACTATTAGGCTCTCAGAGGTGTGGAATCACGCAGGTATAATATAAATAGTTGTGTTTGTACTAGCAACTGATGATTTAAGAATCTTTTCTCTCGTAAGATTTTCTATTATTAGCTTCAATATTTTCAAAGACTTGAGTATTCCCAATTTAATATAAGTGATCATCTTGAAGTGGAGACAAAAAAGAAACACAAATCTTTAATATTTGAAGGAAATCATAAATATGCAGAGTGGTAACAATAACCTTTTGATAGAAATTCTCTAGAACAAATGAGGTCTTGGGCTTTGTTTTGATGACTCTCTGACAGAGTGGAAAAAAGATAAAAGAAGTACACTGGAATGGCAAAAGGCAAGCAGGCAATCAGAAGTATGAAACCAGAGATGTATCTCAGTAGTTTCTGGTATTCTGCAGGTTCACATGTCCACTGCAGAATCACTTCAGTTATAAATCCCAAAAGTTCTCCCAGCTCCAGACAATCTCCTTTGGGGAAGATATTTGCCTGCCATATCGTTTCTATAGTCCTGGAGGAGACAATTTAAGAATTAGAGCTAGAACAATATTTAAGCTAATATGAAAGAATAGGTGCAACTGGGAAAATAACGACAAGCTTGGAGACACCAATCATTTCCTCCATCAGTGTATCCGTGACATATGAAACCACAGCAGATAATGGTGCTATACAACTTGATCAAAACAGGCACATTAATGTTCTGAATATTGCTTTAGAGATGGTTCTTCTGTTTTAATAGAAATTTGAAGCTTTGATAAGAAAGCTTATGATTAAGTGTCTAAAATATCCCTTATATGAAAACCATCTAATAAATGGACAAATAACCCAAGGTTCTCTAGCAATTAACAAGCAAAAAAACTGAGAAGCATAATTATTAGGATATTTCATAAGAGATCCAAAGGTATACAAAATAAGCCACGAACAAAAATCAAGTCAAAAAGAAAAGAAGAGTAAGTTTCCTATTCCCTGGAGTTCTTATTTATTTTTAGCTGTATCATCAGGCTTGTGGGATCTTAGTTCCCCAACCAGGGACAGAACCTAGACCTGCTGTAGTAAGAGTGCAGAGTCCTAATCACTGGTCTGCCAGGATATCCTCATGAATTTCCTATCAATGATTATGCCAGGAAATAGTCTCTCATGAACCACAAAATAACCAAATAATAATTCAAGAACATGTCATCAGGAAAAACTTGGCCTAAGTATGAATTAAATGAGATCTCTACATACCTTGAAAACTCTAAATCAATTCTAGGATCTAAATAAATCAATATTACCTTAAAATTAAACTGATATTTCTAGACAAGTATGTCCTTCAAAAGCAAAAATTTTCCTTACTATTCTAGAAATAAGGTTGCTATAAAAACCCATAACATGGTAGAAACTCTCAGTGACCAGCAAACTTATAAATGTTAAATAAAAATGAATGATTGGAGATGAACTTTGTAACTTCTAAAAATAGTAATAGTTACTGTAGTATAAAAAGGAAAGTTAGCTTATCTTCAAAATCTTAAGGCAAAGGAAACACAGAAAGAAAATATAATGCATACTTCCTTATCAAAAAAGCATTTCTTCTTATCAGCAATTATAGTTAAAAGAGAAAAAATAAAATGCACTATTGTATACTTGACAGTTGCTGAGAGTAAATCTTAGGCATTCTCACAACAACAAAAAAAGGGAAAAAGGGGAAAAAAAGAGAGACTGAGATTTAAGTGTGTGAGGTGATGGATGTGTTAATTACCTTAATCTTGGTAATCATTTCACAAAGCATATATGTACACTTTAAATACATACAATTATATTTGTTGATTATTCCCCAATAAAGCTGGGGGACAGCAATAATACATAAAATTCATGGATATTTAAAAACTTATTCAACTGTTATCATGCTGGGCAAGGAGCAGTAGAGGACAGTGATTACTGAACTCATTAAACATCTAATGTTGTCTGTTTCTTTTGGAAATCAGTGTATTCAGGCTTAGGCCATCCGAACCAATGGCAGGCATAGAGATAATAAGAATCTTGGCATGTAAGTTCTCAGAATATCTCCTTTCTTTTTTTTTTTTTTTTGAGGATGTCAGACTAGTCAGTAATATAGTTAGCAGTCTATAACAGGATGGAGAGAAAAAGGCAAGAGATTTAGATAATAAATAAACCAACCCGATTGTAGGAGCTACATATTTGTACATGGTTTCCATTTACCCAAAAGCAGAAAATGGTTCCTCAAGAAATCATTAGGGCCAATTCCTTATCTTCTTAGACATAGTATGTAACTGATTCAAGATAGATGGTTAGTTGTTCAGTCACTCAGTAGTGTCCAACTCTTTGCGACGCCATGGACTGCAGCATAACAGGCTTCCCGATCCTTCACAATCTCCTGGAGTTTTCTCACTCATGTCCATTGAATCACTGATGCCATCCAACCATCTCAATCTCAATCTCTGTCTCCCCCTTCTCCTCCTGCCTTCAATCTTTCCCAGCATCAGAGTCTTTTCCAATGAGTCAGCTCTTTGCATCAGGTGGCCAAAGTATTGGAGCTTCAGCTTCAACATCAGTCCTTCCAATGAATATTCAGGGTTGATTTCCTTTAGGATTGACTGGTTTGATCTCCCTGATGTCCAAGGGACTCTTAAGAGTCTTCTCCAGCACCACGGTTCAAAAGCATTAGTCCTTCAGTGCTCAGCCTTCTTTATGGTCCAACTCTCACATCCATACATGGCTACAGGATAAACCATAGCTTTGACTATACAGACCTTTATCGGCAAAGTGATGTCTCTGCTTTTTCAATAAGCTGTCTAGGTTTGTCATAGCTTTTCTTCCAAGGAGTAAGCATCTTTTAATTTTATGGCTGCAGTCACCGTCCACAGTGATTTTGGAGCCCAAGAAAATAAAGTCTGTCACTGTTTCCATATTTTTTCCCCCATGTATTTGCCATGAAGTGATGGGACCAGGCTATGGTTTTTCCTGTGGTCATGTATGGATGTGAGAGTTGGACTGTGAAGAAGGCTGAGCGCCGAAGAATTGATGCTTTTGAACTGTGGTGTTGGAGAAGACTCTTGAGAGTCCCTTGGACTGCAAGGAGATCCAACCAGTCCATTCTGAAGGAGATCAGCCCTGGGATTTCTTTGGAAGGAATGATGCTAAAGCTGAAACTCCAGTACTTTGGCCACCTCATGAGAAGAGTTGACTCATTGGAAAAGACTCTGATGCTGGGAGGGATTGGGGATGGGAGGAGAAGGGGACGACCGAGGATGAGATGGCTGGATGGCATCACTGACTCGATGGACATGAGTCTGAGTGAACTCCAGGAGATGGTGATGAACAGGGAGGCCTGGCATGCTGCAATTCATGGGGTCGCAAAGAGTCGGACACGACTGAGCAACTGAACTGAACTGAACTGAACTGATGGGACCAGATGCCATGATTTTACTTTTCTGAATGTTGATTTTTAAGCCAGTGTTTTCACTCTCCTCTTTCACCTTCATCAAGTGGCTCTTTAGTTCCTCTTCACTTTCTGCCACTATAGAGTGGTGTTATCTGCATATCTGAGGTTATTGATATTTCTCCCAGCAATTTTTATTCCAGCTTGAGCTTCATGTAGCCTGGCATTTCACATTATGTAGTCTCACATAAATTAAATAAGGAGGGTGACAATATACAGCCTTGATGTACTCCTTCCCAATTTTGAACCAGTCTGTTGTTCCATGTTTGGTTCTAACTGTTGCTTCTTGACCTGCATACAGGTTATTGAGTCACCTCATTTTAAAAGATTTTCAAGAAAGAATATTCAACAATGATCTCTGCAGTCCAGTTCATCCTCCTCTTTCATCATTTTTAGAGGTAAAATGCTCTTTCCAGTCCATCCCCCTCCTTTATCACATGTCAGTAACATGGAAAGGTCTTCATCACTGTTCACCAGCACCACAGCAAGAGCCTCTTAACCTTACCATGTAAATTCATAAAACCTTTTTCATAGCCACTTACAAAATAAAGTTTAAACATAGTCTTCACAATTCATACCCAAACTATTTTTACATCCTTGTCTCTGTTCTTACCTGTGCAGCCTCTGTGCCAGCCCAGCTACCCAACTCAACCCAAGAAAGTCTTCTTTCATATCTTTGCTCATACTTTCTTATTTTCTGGTATTACATTTCCTTCATTCTTAACTGTTGACTGTACTTCAAGGCTCCTTGAAGTTTCTGGAGAATTTTCCACTCAAGGTGGTCTTACACTCCTTTGTTCTCTTACTACATTATAGAATTACTATAGTCTACCTACAGCACATTTTCAAATAAATCTATTTGTAAGCTGCTTGAAGGCAGGGATAGTCTTATTCCCCTCCCCCCTTTATGTCTTGGCTTAGAGTTTGCACAGAAAAGCACTGAAATTTTTGCTGGGTTGTGCGTATTTGTAGGCATATTTATCTAGACCTCTTTCTTTTGAAATGCAGTTAATTCCAGGGTAGGGGGAAAATTAGCACAAAATCTATAATAAAAGGAAGTTCACTAATAATTACACTCAAGGTATAACAGAAAGAGTGGCCTAGACATTTCTGTTCTTCCAGTCTTGCTAGTTACTGATGACGGCCAGAGCAAGTCACAACGTCTCTGTGCAAATGGCTGCTATACTTCCAGGCAACAACTCTGTATCCCAGGCAGGAAGAAAATAAAGGGACAAGAGGAAAGGCAAAAGCAAGAGAAGCAAGGGGCTTCTTCAGCTTTTTTGAGAAGAGACATTTCTTCCAGTGACTTCCACCTTACACCTTCCTGGCAAGAACTCTGTATTATGGCTATCTAACTGCAGGCCTATCTATGAAGGCAAGTGTTTTCAGCTGGGCACATGGCTACTGTGGACAAAATCAAGGTCCTGCAAGTAAGAAATAAAGTGAAATGGATGTCGATACACGATAAGTAGAGCCTGTCACAACTTACAAGGAAGACAGTGACATTGCTACTGAAAATGTAGCATGAAAATGACAACAGTAAAACAAAGCTAGAGAATAGGACATCAACTAACAAGGGAAAAGCCTCACAAGACTGCATCAATCACTGGGCAGAGAAGTGGCAGATGAACTCCAGTGGAAAGTATTAGCTAATGTTTTTCTTTAGTACTGGGAAAGTATACAACACATTTTGCTCACAGAATTCAGATTATACCTAGTGTACTGCGGATATTCAACAATTAAAACCAAAGAAAAGTTTCTCACTTAGATCATTAGAAAGTGATCCTTAAAGACATTAGTCTAATGGATTACTCTGCCAAATAGGGCACAAAATGGAAGTGTTATGATAGAAAGCATTGTGACCTTTCTTTTTAAATTAATTTATTTTAACATTTATTTAACAAGCAATTATTGAGCACTCCTATGTGAAAAGTACCATGCCAGATTCTAGAGCCTAGAAGAGGAAGAACAACACAAAGTTGGATTAGGCATTATCACTACCTGCAAAAGAGGTTATAATAACGACGGAGAACATATATGAAGGCCTGGACCAGAAGGAGGGATGAGAGAGGGATGATGCTGAGTGAGGGCAGATTCCAAATAGGACCATGGGTGCTGGGCATCTGTTCCTCTAACACTGCCCCAGGGACAGCAGGAATAACCTTCCCAGGTCTGGTTGGTGTGTTTTACAGGACATCTAGCCCTTTACAAACACATGCTGTGCCTGATGTTTGCTCCTTATATATACTTATGTCGCTGTGGACTCTTGTGTGTTCTCAGCGGTTAGGTTAGTCAACACTTGTTTAATGTCACAAATAATAGCATACTCATTAAAAAAAAAACCAAAAACCCAGTCAATGACCTTTAATTTTAAAAAGTAACATGCTCAAACCAGCAAATTTAGAAATATAGAAACATACAAAGGAGAAAAACCCCATAATATTATAACCCAGAGAAAGCCACTATTAACATTTTGGTATATGCTCTTTCTGTACTGTTTTGTACCCTGCTTTTTACCTTTCATATATCATGAATATTTTCCTGTGACAATAATGACTCCTCTACTGACAACATGATTTTTAATGGTTGAACTGCAGTCCATCATATGGTGTACTGTAATTTATTAAACCAATTCCATGTAATTAGACATTTAGGTTGTTTCCAATTACTTGATGTTCTAGGAGCTGTACTGGCTTATTTCCTTAGAATAAACTTGTCAAAAGTGAAAGTTCTGGGCTAGAACTCTGCATGCACATTTTCAAGATTTTTGAAAAATAACTGTCTGTTTTTAATTCTAAAAATAATAAATGTTCACTATATAAAATTTAGAAATAAAATCAGGTCAAAAATATTTTGGTGAAGAACAATATAGTCTTTTTTCAATGCTCATATGAAATACATATATTTCAGAAAGTAAGAGCTTATTGTATGTACTGTCTTAAAGCCTTATATTTCCCTTTAAAGTATAAATATCTTCTGATAGCCATTGTTCCTTTATAAACATCACATTAATGGCTGCATATAATCCATTGTGTGATAGTAGCTTAGATGTTTAACCTGGTTCTCAATTTTGTGCTTTTATAAACAAGTCTGCAATGAACACCCTTGAACATTTTTATGTATGTTTATTTTCTTAAAGTACATTTAAAGTTGAACTGCTAAATCAAAGGACATTTGCAATTACAGTTTTTGTTACCTTTTCTCCAAGCTTACCTCTAGAAAGACTGTACTAAGCAATATACCCACTTGCAGTGTGTGGCCACTTCCTACACTTTTGTCCAACACTGAGTATTTTCATTTATTGCTGCCCAACCCTTTCAGCCTGATAAATTCCAATTTACCTTTTAAGACGTAATTCAAATAGCACCTCCTTGAGAGACCTTCTTTGAATACCAGTTTCCTTTCCAAGTATAGTTACTGCTCCCCACACTGTGCTCTCACAACACCATTTATATTCCTCATTTTTAGTGCTTATAAGTAGTCAGATTATTTATTCAGATACTGTCTTTTCAATTAGACTGTGTGCTTCTTGGAGGAAAAGGTCATATCTAATTCACTGCCACAGTCCTAGTACCTAGCTGTGTCTAACACACACAAAGCAACAACAACTACCTGTTGGATGAATGTACAGATTACTGCCAGAACTTCCCATGTTTTCCTACAGAAAATGCTTCAAGCTTGTTTTCAGATTTTAATGCTTGATGTAACGTGCTGTATAATAATCTATAGGTATTATAAAAATAGGAAGTGTTTGAGATTTTTGATGTGTAATCTAGTGGGAAGTACTCATTAGTAATCTTTGCAGAAGGAAAAACAAGTAAAATATGGGGAAATTTAAATATAATTACATTATACTAATGTTATAACATAACACTGCAATCTTTTCAAGTCTGTAAAACATCAAGAATTCCACCTTTATTATAAAAAGCTTGAAACAGGAACATCTTTGTATGTACATCTTGCTCTTCCTTCCTAGAACTGTCCTGATAATGGAGAGGAATGCATTTGTTTACATTAGTATGGGTCAGACTAATTAGGATGCCTGTCAAAATCTTCCTGTCTCATATTATTCCTGAAACTTTGATAAGTCCATTTATTTCAAACCCAGGGCAACAGAGAAGATAAAAACAAAAGGAATTATCATAGCTTGTGGGAAAATCTACAGGTCAAATGACTCAGGCTCTTCAATCTCCTGGAGCTTTAGAATTATTGGCAACAGAATTTGTAAGGTTGTCTCTCATTGGAATTGTTTTTCTGCAAACTCAGCATCCCTGTGAGTGAAGAACTAATTTTGTTTTAAATGGTTTATCTAGACCAAATTTAAACACTTGGACATTACAGGTTACAGTATAAGCATTCCTTTTATGTTTGAAATCTTTTTTTTAATGTTTGTTTTCATTCTTGTATTGATTGTAGATTAGAACTCAGAGTAGGAAATTAACAGTATGTCCAATAGTTTCTCCTCACTGTTTTCCTAGATTGGGCACTATCAAAATTTACAGACAACTAGGAACTTATGATAAAGCTCTTTAATCCAAAATAGTTTCTTTCCAAAGAACCATTTTAAGTGATGACCATAATGTGAGTGATAAGAAAACTGAATGGGTAAAGGGTTTATAGCCATTTAGAATGGACCATTAGGGTCAATACAGAAAAGAGCAACTGCTTAATTGTTTTTCTTCTTTTTTAAAATTTAACTATGCATTTTCCAAAGTGACAGCTAAAAATGTAATGGAATGCTCTTTCAATATAAGTACAGAAAAGCATAAATTTAAGAGACTAAGTGGTAGACCAGAAAATAAATCACAGTTCTTAGATTGGGGTTCTAATGGCATCTGCAAGTTGATGTTAAAAAATCTGGCCCATGTAGAAAATTTTGCCTTGTAAATCTCTTTTAATCTACATGTTCCCCTTCATCCCTTACTTTTCCTTATAATTTATCTGTTGAAAAATCTAGGCTTTTTGATGGTTAGAATTTCCTACTGTCAGCACTTTGCTAATTGCATACTCACAGGGAAGTTCAACAGGTTCTGTCCTTTTCCCCTTGCAAATTGGTAGTTGGACCCAAAGACTTGATGACTCATATTTGCCTTTTTTATGCCTCAGTTTCTTAATTTGAAACCATAATTTGAAACCACACATGAAAGTATTGCAGCTCACTGGGATGTCCCAGAAGGAGCAGGGGCTAAGAATAAGCATGGAGAGAGTGTGCTCAGACCCTGCAATTGCCCAGCTTCTGGTCAACTGCATGATCTCAGACAAACCTCAAGCTCAAGCCTTCTCACTTATAAGACAAAGATACCACTCACCTCATGAGATTGCTATGAGGGTTAGATGGAGCGACACATTCAAACAAGATTTTTAAACTGTAAAGTGCTATAAAATCATACTAGTCATCATTATTCATTACCAGGGGCTTAAATAGTTTTATAATTAAAAGTTTTAAATGTCTTGGAGAATTAATTTCTTAAGAAAGATTAGATATGGCATTGACACAAAACAAGGAGATGATTTATTGACTTAACTAATACTTGCGAAGGAATAAATGACAGCCTCCCAGCCCCGCCCAGAAACTTACAGCCGTATGACTAAGGAGCTGAGTTCTGTAGGATGAGAGCTTGTAAGCTTCTAGCATACACAAACATCACAGTACCATTTAAACAACTCACTCCAAAGCCACTCATCAAAATGTCGAGTAATGATTTATAGCAGGTGAATACTGAAAAAAAATGCTGATTTTTATTTACCTTTCAATCTGTGCAAATCCATTAACTATGGATTCTAATGCTCTTCTTCAAAGCACTTTGCCAGGTCACTTCCCTTCTTCCACTCCACATCCTGTTTTCTCTGAGCTTCTCACATAAATTTACTTGAGGGTCCTTCTGCCTATTCACCTACCTCACACCTCTGACCTTCTCCTCAGCCACAGCCAATGTCTGAGCCTTCTTTTCTTTTTTCTCTTGCCCACCCAACTTATGTCCAATCCATCTTTCAAGAAGTTTCTGAAATACTATTTCCAGGTTGTCTTGACCATGTGGTTAAGAAGAAGCCATTCTGAGTTTCATTCTCCTTTATGGAATCCACTAGCTACATAAAGCCATTTACTTATTTTTAATTTTTTAAAATTAACTTTTTACTGGAGTACATACAAGTTGCTTTACAATGTTGTGTTAGTTTCTGCTGTACAGTAAAGTGAATCAGTTATACGTATACATAAATCCACTCTTTTTTTTTAGGTTTCCTTCCCATTTAGGTCATCACAGATCACTAAATAGAGTTCCCAGTGCTAAATAGTAGGTTCTCATTAGTTATCTCTTTTATATATAGTGGACCAATCTCCAATTCGTCCCACTCCTACTACATGAAACCACTTAGATTAACCAAAAATATATATATTTTTGGCCATGCTGCACAGCTTGCAGGATCTTAGTTCCACAACCAGGGAATGAACCCACACAACTCAGGAGTGAAAGTGCAAAGTCCTAACCACTGAACTGCCAGGGAAATCCCTAATTTAGCCTCAGTCTTGCTAGTCACATTTTCAAGTACTCGGTAGTGACATATGGTAGTGGCTATACTATTGCAGAGTGTAAATATTATAGGACACTTCCATTATTGCAGGAAGTTTATTGGATAGCACTGTGCTGCAGCCCATTTCCTCTTCCTCTTCTATACAGTCTTGGAAGACAATGTGGAAGAAATACGTAAGCTTTGAAATTAGATGCCCTTTAGCTTTTGAATATTGGACTTAAAAGTGACTATATGAAACTGTATAAGTGCTCTGCACAATGCCTGTCAGAGGGTAAGTGCTCAGTGAATGGTAGCCATTAATACAATACTGCTTTCCCAAGTAACTCCAGAATCTCTAATTTTCCTTTTAGCAGTGTATACAAGAATCTGCAGAAGCAACAGCAAATGTTACTTCCTTTTCTGTGAGGCTGTGTGGCATATTCAAATAGTTATGGACTTTGAATGTATAAAGACTTATTCAAACCCTCCTCTGCCACTTTATTATCTTAGGACCTTGAGCAAATTAATCTCTGGTGCTCAGTTTCTTCATCTGTAATATGGGAACACTAATACCTACACTGCACAGTAGTAATGATGATTAGAGATAATGTATGTAAAATATGATATCTCGCATATGGTAGGCATTCAAGAAATTTATTATAGAAAGCAGGTACTATTAATTCACCTTATAGAGTGCCATGTACTCAACATAGTTGCATATTAAGTGATTGTTGCTCTTGGTAATGAAGGTCAGGCTAGTAAATCTTTTGTAGGGTGACATTTTGCATTGTTTTAAGAGTTTTCCCTCAATAGGGCTTTCTCTAGTATTCCTACAGTGCAGCTAAACTAAAGTTTTTCTCTATGGTATTATTAATTCTGCTCATAATAGTTCTCTTAAATTTATGTAAGAAAAAAAAATGAGTATTCACAATCATCAGACAGGCTTTAATTTACCATTATCCAGTAGTTTTTACTACTATGAAGACACTTATGGAGTGGCATGCTGGATTGGAATTGTAAAGATTGGCATGAAGAACTGTCACCATCACTGTCACCAATGAAGGCTGCAGCTTAAAATTATGCCCAGACAGCAAGTCTGAAATTTCTGCCTTCAGAGAAAAACTTAAAAAAAAAATCACAGTATTTTTAAAAACAGAGATTAAATGCATATATGAAAAATTGGAGGGCAGAAGGAAGGAGAAGGAAGCATTTTGTATCCTTAGATCCTCTTACAAATTCATGCTGTCAGGAGAAGGGCAAACAAGCATTGAGTCTCTCGTTTCCAGTAGTTGGTACTCCCTAAGTGAGAGTACATTTCAAGCAGTTGTTCTACCGGCTTGCTATGTCTTGTTCCTTCATCTGCTAGAATGCTTGTGGGTCTTTCTAAAATATCCTTGGAGGAGTAGGTGGAAAGTGGTGAATCAATTTAGTATCTAGTCACTCCCCAGGAAAAAAAGAGTGACCAAGTAATCAAATGAAGAGAGCTCTGAGTTCAAACACCAGGATCATCCTATGGCATGGATTTTGTTATCACTGAGCATAATTCCTTTATCTCTTAGAGACAATCAACCTTCAGCCAGGGGAGTGTAACCTTAAAACCTCATAACTCAGTTTAACATAGTGTTACAGTTTGGGGTGATAGTTGTCAGTGCTGGGGCTGATACAATCAGTCTGAGGGAACCTAGAACAAAGAGTGGTGGGTGAAGAGCATGTCACCTCTGTGCACATTTGTTTCCCTGATGAACAAGGAACTATTAGCTGCAGAGAAGGCATTATCTAGGTGAAGAATGATGCTGATTATTTTAGTTGCCTCTCTTGCAATTGTGGGGTAGAACAGAGGGTCTCAGTGAGGTAAGCAGCAGGTTTTTTACTGTGATGCTGAGGATTTTTTTTTAAATTAAGTTTAATTTGGAAAGGTATATAGACACATAGCTCTTCTTCAACAGAAACCAGAAATCAATTTGAGATATAGACCTCTTTTTAACCTCTGCTCTTACTTCATTAAATCAAAAAGTTTTACAGTACTGAATCATATAAGACTTTAAAAAGTCTAAAGGCTTAAACAATTAGTGTTGGGTTAAACAACAGATTTTATACAAAATTCAAGAAGAACTTGTTAATAAAACATCTGAAGGGGGAAATAATATATTCATTGAGCATGTAGCTTTCTGAAGGAACATGCACCATCTTCAAATTTTAATTCTCAATAAATTTAAACTTCAATTGTGAACTTCTATATAAAATATTATTCCTAAATTCACCTTCCCAATAAAGTTGTTTACCACTTAACAGAGTCTTGCCATGTTATGTTTTAAATTAATAATTGCTGTCATTGACTCTAAGTAGAAATGCAACCTGTAAAGTATTTAAAAAAAAACTACTCATAATTTTAGTTTGCTCTTAAAACTACAAGTATTTTAAATTACATTTGTTATTTCAAAATGTTTTTCCTTAATTTCACTATTAGGCAGAGTTCATGATATTATTACATCTTTAAATAATTTATAACTTTTATAAAAGAAAAACAATGTTAACTCTTCTTTGAATGCAGATTTTCTGGTTTTAGATGTAAATTTTCATTTTTATTTTTGCTGAATATGTTTATTTTTATTATTTCTTTTCACATGTCTGGATCTGCTGGATTATAGACTTATAATTTAAGTTAGCATCTTAGAAATCCAGGAACTTTCATACAACAAACTCATTAAAATATATTTCAGAATCTGACTCAGATAACAACATAAAATATCCACTTTTATCATTTAAAAAATGACCAGCATATTTCATTTTAAAAGGATAGTAAAAGTTTCTTAATCAAAAACTTCTTAGAGGTTTTTTACCACATGGATTTACTGCAAACTTGCTGTATCTGCCAGGCCAGTAAACCTACCAGCCCCTTTAGTCAATATCTCACATTGAGATGCCATGTTTTAAGAATCTTCCTGATCAGGTAATATTATAGAATATATTCTTTTCTAATCCTATAGACATACCTTTCAAGGGCACATTTATAAGAGCTGCAAGGACTGAGGAAAAATAAAACCCATACTGTTTTTTAGAGTTTTAAAATATTCTTTACTGGAATTTCAATAATTCATTTAGCAGAGTGTGCAAAAATTTTTATAGAAATCTTTTCTTAATTTTACACTTTTGCCATATGTTGAAAATCATATTTAATATGGTCTTATATCTTCTAGACTGAAAGACAGAATATGTTAGACTTTGTCAGTGATAACTTGGGTAAGAGTTTAAAGAGCATTGTAACTAAATCAGAACTCAGTTTTCACCTATTCCATATAGGAGAAGTAAACAAAGTCCTGAAAGCTTTTCCTAATTCTGATTTCTATAGTGCTAGACCAGGATCCCTGAAACACTCTGAACAGTGATTCATACTGTAACAGTCATAATAGCAACACTAGTAACAATCATAAGTGAACTGTAAAATGTGCTGTAAATACTAACTCAACTGTTAGAATTAACCTGTGCAATTCCAGAAATTTCACCTTAACTAACTTCTTAAAAAGAGTATAAGAAACAACAAAAATGCTAAGGAAGGCCACCACCAGAAACAAAATGCAAACATCCTAAAAGTTTATAAATTTATGTACTTTCGCAAGTTAGTCTGCATTTATTTTTGCTAGACATATTTAGTGTAGTAACCTAGCCTTCTTAACTAAATTGAAATTAATATCAATTGTTCCAACAGTTGTGCTAAATTTCTTTGCACCCAGTATGCAAAGTCCTTATTCATACATGTACCTTTCTCTCTCATTTAGATAAAGCTGGGACTTAATACAGCTGAAAAATGTCTTTCCACTGGTAAGACAAGTTATATATATTGTCTCTTAACATGAAATGAAACATATTTTTTAAAAAGTTAATATATATTTAGAATTATATTATGATTTGATAATTTATCTGTGGAACAAATATAAAAGCGGTGAAAAGTTGTTTTTTTGGAAACCAAGATTTAAACAAGTGAAAAAGACAGTAAGAAGTTTCTCTGGCTCCTTTTTATGTCTTATCCTAAATGAAAAGGGTATTTTAAGGAATTCTAAATTAAGAGAGAAACACTTAAAAACAACATTATCAAATTTAAATATATTTGTTATTCTTGAAGAAACAACACGCAAATGATTTCGCAGGACAAGCTCCTTGAATTGACCTGGTGTTCCTTAGAAAAATTCAGAAACAATTCTTGCTTTACAACTGAAAGCTTTTGTAATATGGAGTGAAAAAGCAAGGAAGAAGTAAGTAACCTGCCTTATTTTCAGCTTTAAAGATATGACAAGGAAAATAAAAATTATTTATAATGACATTTAATGAGAATACAGATGAGGTTTTCTAGGAAAATCTCTTCTATCCTATACTTTGACAACGATCACAAAACTCCAACAAATCTTCTGACACCTCCTTATACCTACAAAGCCAAATATTTGCAGTTTCTATATCACAATGTATCAACTATAACCATCCAACAAATTGGCTGTTTTAATTTCCCTAATTTTAATGCTAAAAGAAAGAATACAAAATCTTAAACTGATTAATGAATTTGAGTTAATAAACAGTTTTTCTAAAATGAATCTTTTTCCAATAGCCAAGTAAACACTTATCTTGAAGTAAGAAAGCTACACTTAAAAGAGCTCTGTGAAAGTATATATGCTTAATTTAAAATCAATAATAGTTCAAAGAACATGTGCCTAAGAGCAGTTGTAATTTTTTGATGACCAAACTAATTGAAACAGAAACAGGTATAACTAAAGGCCATTATCTGCATCTCTACTCATAATTATAAGCATGTTCCAAAGTTTTAAAGAAACTCCACAATTTAGTCTGTCTCATGAAAAGTATGGCCTTAACATGAAAAAATGAGATCCAGCCTAAAAAACCTGACCACAGATTAGGAAACAGGGGTATATAAGATCCCTCAACCTGACCACAGATAAATCTCAAAAATGTTGTCAAATTATTGTTTTTCTAAAAGTGTAAAAACTTGACTTTTACTATGAAGATCATAAATGCTTTGTTATTAAGAGATTCCATCTTTAGGTTTGTTAAATTTTGTCTTCAGATATTCAAAGGAATGTCAATACTAAAAATTAATAAATAGCTGAGATTAAAATTACATTCATACATCTTAAGGGAGAAGCACATAAACTGAATTAATTTCCCTGTTTGAAAAAAACAATTATCATCTCTTCAAATGGGGGAGAAAAAGAGAATCCGTCAAAACTGCCAGTTCTCTATTTAATATTTAAGTCATTATGCTATTCTTACCTATTTCACCTGTGAAACCCCTTCTCATCTTGTTCTGCTATGTCCACGCCACTCTTGTACTTCCTCCGTGAATATAATATTAAATCCTCTCTTTTAAAATTAAAAATATTTAATATTAAAAATCATGGTCTCTAATTTATTTCTAGAGCTCTTAGAATTGCTAAACAGGACCCCATTTTTTTTCATTAGAATGTGACTTGAGCATAAAGGCAATCTACCTCAACCATTATTCAAGTTTTTCACGTAGCTTAAAAAAAAACTACTGAGGGGCAGTGTTTAACTTTAATCTATCTTTTCACCTCCTGGATTGCCATGTAAGGCATATTAATAGCAACTCTTCATTGGTTCTTATCTCTAGACCAACTATTCCAAGGAAGAACAGAAATGTTACTTTTAATGGCCTCCTAGAAAAACAATTTTGTGCTACATGTAGAAGTTTTTTCCATAGGCAATACACTTGAATTCATCTGCATGCCAGTTCAATCTTCCCTTCATCTGTTTGCTACTTACTAGACATTTATGTAAATATAACTGAAATTCACAGAAGGAATGCTACAATAATATATTGTAAAACTAATAACTTAATTTATTATAGGAGATATAGGATATCTGTTTAAATCTGTTAGAAATGCTAACAATATCCATTTTTAATGGAAAAGAAAAAATTACCTGCAAATTTGGTTTAAAATTCATATTCAAGCCTCCCTCATTTAAGAATATAAACCCTCAAGATTATGGTTTTACTTGTCCTCCTCCTGACTTGTGTAATAAGAATATACTGATATGACCGTTGTTAAGAAATTAATATTTTTTAGGTTTTAGGGCATTAATAAAAGAATAGGAACTTCTCAGATCTGAGTGTGTTTGTGCTTGAATATATATACATACACATGGCAATCCACTCCAGTATTCTTGCCTGGAGAATCCCATGGACAGAGGAGCCTAGTGAGCCACAGTCCGTGGGGTTGCAAAGAGTAGGACACGACTGAGCGACTAACAAACAAACGATACAATATATATGTATATATATGTGTGTGTGTGTAATTTTTATATGTCGTAGTCTATAATTTTTAAATTCTTGGATTCATTCCCTATATTCACATGTTGAGAATTTATGTATCTTATAGCCTTGGATCATTTTTAAAACAAAACAATCCAGAAAAGTTCAAAAGTAATATTTTCTTTTACCACAAGAGGGGGCTAGAGAATTCTAATCTCTTCTAAGGTCTATAAAACCCTTTTAACTGCTACTTTATAGACATTCAATTACAACAGGCCATAATACATTAAGGCATTAAAATACACATATATCCCAACATATGCCAAAGCAAGAACTACACTAGCGTGCCCACCAGATGATCACCAACACCAACATCAAATAAACACTTAGGCGTCTTCAAGAGGTTTATATGAGATTTTACTTTAGTCAGCTCTTTTGGTTAGGTGAACCCTTTGGAATGGGAATATCAAGGAATGTGATAAAATGCCCAAGAAGTGGAGAATATGACAGGAGAAGAGTGAACTAAGGATTAAGAGAACTGAAATTTATGTAGTTTGGAAAAGTGAAGACTCTAGGGATGAATGTTCACAGTCTTTAAATACCTTCTAAAGGTAACAATATAAATGAATTAGGGGAATTATCCAGTCTCGGAAGATGGTATAGAAGAGAGCAATGGCCTGAAACTAAGGAAGGAAAAGTTTAGGTTAGACATGAAGAATAAATTGGTAATAATAGTTGGGCGGGAAATATGTCCTGCAAAGGAAGGATACAGAGCATAATGGCTATATTTGATAATTAATTAAATGAGATATTAGTAAGAATGATGTGAATTCATTAGAAGGGCTAGATTAGATAACTCAAGTGATTTTTTTTTTCCCTAAGCTGTGACAATTTCTAGGCTCAACTACGTACTTGGATATTCATAAATGTCTTTCAATGATGATAATGGTCATTTGTAGAAAGGAGTGCTCATGATCCCAGTTAACCCTATGTTTTTTTGATTAAAACAAAATCTGGAGTATTATTATGAAATAACATAATTACAAAATTAACCATTAAAATGATGCTTATCTCATAGAGAATTCCATTAAAATAAACTATACCATATAAGCTATGGTATAAGCTATAGCTAATAAACTATACCATATAAGCTATACCCTAACAGCTCATAGAAATGGGTCCACAAATAATTGGCTAAAGGTTTCTATAAGTGAAAATTTTCCATGAAGGAACAATTCCCCTATAAATCCCAGTTTTACAAGCCAGAGAAACCACTTTGTATAATCTTTCCCTCTAGACTAATGTATCTGGGTTTAAGCTACTTAGGGCCTAACATAAAAAAACCTGTCACTCAAAGTCAGAAAGGCAGTGTAGAGCATAAGTGTAATTATAGTTTATGAATTCAACAATCTTCCCATAGTAGACAATAATATTCTAGATTAACATGTTTCAGCATTGTTTTAAACAGCATTACTAACATTTACTTTTTACTCGAAAAGCCAGAGTTCTATGACAAAGCAAAAGAATTTATGGCTAGAAGAACAAAGATCACCAAAGCATGAAGAAATCACTCTACATATACACTTACATATATATACAACAAAAATATATAAAGCATAATATATATTAAGTATAAATATAAATTTATGCCTATATAAATTAAGTATATGTATCTACATACTTGGCCTGAAAGTTTTATGCTTAAACAAAATCCTTTCACATTTAAGTGAATATTAAACTTTGAGATAAAAATGGTCAATGGCTTTGCAGCTTGAAGAAAAAATGGTCTGCCTTTGACTCAGTTTTATATATATATATACACATATATCAGATAACTATATTACATTAGCAACCAAAACACTGTATATCATTTTTCCACCACTGTAATGACCACACTAACAAGTTCAATAATCACATACTAGGACTTTCATACTACCACTACACTCATTGACTCGTTTAGAATTTGGAGAGAAACAAAAAATATTTGAGGCAATATAAAAAAGCTTAATCTCATCAACCAAATCACTCACTTAAAAATCAACTATTTACACTTTAAAATGGCCACTGTTACTTCAATACTAATTATAGTAGAAGCTCAATAAATGTTGTCCTTTCAAAGAATGGGCTTTTGCTCATATTGCTAGTGTGGAAAAAATTTCTAAAATCATGTTGGCTACAGCAAAGGCCAAATCTTATCCTGACTTTCTTTCAAACTACTCCAACCAACTGTTTCTTGTTTTTTTTTCCTGAAAACTCAGTCCTTCAAAATCAGCACTTGATTATGTACCATATACCTTATTATGGGGGTGTTCAGTCTTCTCTCTTCAACTAGATTATTTACTTACTAACCAAAGGAATCGCACCTTATTTCTTTTTGTACCCTCCACTCATCCTCTAAATTCATAACTGAATAAGAGCATTCAATATAGGAATTCAATAACTAACTCTTCATTGGCAGTCTACTAAAATCTATAACATGGACAAAAAGGCCAAAAAAGATAATGAATTAGTTCTCTGTCAAGTCAATTCAGAAACTAATTGTATGCTATTCACAACTGTAATTGTCCGAATTTATGGAGCCCTTTGAAATTCTTTATAAAATACTGCTTCCAAATCATTCTGGGAAGATAACATACATAGGCCAGAGAGACACACATGTCTGAAGAACGTGACTAAAACTTCTGAAAAACAGCTTAATGCCCATGGCCAGGCAAAACTATCTGGGCCCGCACTGAAAAGCATGCTGAGATCAGGCAGGTGAGGAGAGTACACAGTATGGGTCAGGGGAGGCTGTGCCCAGGTCTTGGTTTTCTTACTGATTCTGTCTTGTTGACCATAGGACCAGGCACTTGACCTTTTTTAAAATGTAGTTTCCATTTTGGTAAAACAGAGATTAGATTGGGTGATTACCAAGTCTCTTCCATGTCTAAACTGCCATGGTTTTAATGTTAAAATGTGGGTTAAGTTTGCAAGGAGTTTTTCCTAGTGAAAGAAGCATTATGGAAGCTATCCAACAATCAACACATGCGAGAGTGCTTTGCTAAAGCACTGGACAGAAGGTTAGAGTTTAAATACGCACCAACAGCCCAAACATGCTTGGCTGAAGAATGAAAAATGAGTAGTTCATAGACAGATAATTGTTATTGTTTTTTTTATTCTTCACAAAACATGTATAATCCTTGGTAATCATTTGTTTAAGTTATATAAATTACTGTCAACTTTGAAGCCCAGTTTGTCATCTTCATCTGTGATTTATACCAGACTATATAAACGACATGATGTCTTAGATCTAATAAGACATTTATCTTCATGAAGGAGGCCACTGCAATCCTGAGTGACAGCTTACTTACCCTTATCACAGTTAACTCAACACTGAGTCCTTAATTTCTCCCAATGATCTGAAATCTGATGGACTCACCTGAAGCCAACAGAGGCTTGTTCAGAAATCTACCATGCTCATGAAAGTAGGTGTTTTACAGTAGGAATTTATTCTTTGACTCTCAAAACACAGACATAGAAGCCAGTTTTGTGCTCTTCCACAGCGTACACTCTAAATACACAGACATAACTTCTGTTAGGTTTGACAGGAGTCATATGCCTTATTAAAGAAAAATATACCCGCAAGCAATAAAGATAAAAGCAAATAACTGAAGAATAAAAATGAAATGAGATAAATGCTTGTTTGAATGTATGTATGTTTATTTATATAATCATATATGGAGAGGGACTATTTGAGTCACTTCTATTATCATCATATAATAGAATAAGAAGGTACTAACAACCCTAAATATGTTCAAATAGTTTATGTAATTTAAGAAAAATACACACGAAGAATGTAATGTGCTTGACCCTATCAGTGAGAAGGAAGCAAATGGCTTGCTGTTTTTAGGCCATTAACTCTTTCAACCTACTAGGGTACCAATGACTGAACTTGCAATAGCTTTCTAACATTCCAAGTAAAGCAGCCATAAAACACACACATTTTCCTCCAAAGCTGTCAGCAGTATTCAGCCTAAGGTTTACCTGATCAGAGGGGTCACTTACCACTAATCACTGCACCATTAATTCACACAACCCATAAGTATATGCAGTTTATTTATTATGTGAAACAATATAATTTATATAGTAAAATCAGGCCTTACACACAACTCACAGCAATGAGGTCTCAAACTGGCTTGTGAACAAAGATTTTTTTATCTTCACTGAATATAAAATCTATCAGGGATGCTATGAGTAGACTTGCTATGGTTTTTCCAGTAGTCATGTGTGGAATGTGAGAGGTGGACCATAAAGCAGGCTGAGCACTGAAGAACTGATGTTTTCAAATTATGGTACTGGTGAAGACTCTTGAGAGTCCCTTGGACAGCAAGGAGATCAAACTAGTCAATTCTAAAGGAAATCAACCCTGAATATTCACTGGAAGGACTGACGCTGAAGCTAAGGCTCCAATACTTTGGCCACCTGATGCGAAAGACCCTGATGCTGGGAAAGATGGAGGGCAGGAGGAGAAGTGGGCAAGAGAGGGTGAGATGGTTGTATGGCAACACCAATTCAATGAACATGAGTTTGAGCACACCCGGGAGATAGTGAAGGACAGGGAAGCCTGGCGTTTTGCAGTCCATGGTGTCGCAAAGCGCTGGACATGACTGACTGACTGAACAACAACAAATCCTCCAGTTATCATTACAAAACATTAAAAAATGTTTTTAAGAAGTGTTAAAAATGAAGCCATAAAAACTGATTCTCTTTATTTTAAAATTTTCTGTTTTTTAATATATCTTTCAGAAAAGGCATGGAGTTGAAAATGGCCACTGGTACATTAACAAGTCTACAATTTCTTTTAAATCAAGTAGCATATAAATTGGTCTATAAAGGCTCTTCACTTAATCATTTTTACTCTTCTCCAATGATGGTTATAGGTTTTTACTTTTCCAATTCTATTTTTCATTTTGCTGGAGAACAAGAATGCTTTATAACCTTTAACATCCAGATGTAAAAACAAGTTAGAAAAACATTCTTCCTCATTTCTTCCCAGATATATCTAACCAATACCATTTATTACCTTTTCCTTAATTAGAAGGTAATAATACATGATACATAATATTAATACATTATTACAGATTTCTGGTTTCTTCACTTAAAATCATTTTATTTAAAAATTTTTTCTTCCAGAAGGAGTCACTGTAACCTTCTGTAGAACTCTTTCCCTAACCCATCTTTAAAAAATTTATGTATGTGTTGTTTAGTCGCTAAGTCATTTCTGGTTCTTGCAACCCCATGGACTGCAGCCTGCCAGGCTCCTCTGTCAATGAGATTTCCCAGGCAAGAATACTGGAGTGGGTTGCCATTTCCTTCTGCAAAAGATCTTCCCCACGCAGGGACTGAACCAGCATCTCCTGCCTTCGCGGGCAGATTCTTTACCCCTGAGCCACCTGGGAAGTCCCCTATATACATGGGGGTTCTTCGTAATTATATATCCATTGTATATTTTGGACAATGAGAGCAATCAGATTTTGAGCTTCATAGTTGGCTGGCTTTTGTATAGTTACTGTATTGAATGCTTCATACTAAAAAATTTTTCCTTCAATATAGTAGAAACTAAGTCTTCCTAAATCTATAAATCTAAGTTTTATTACTTGTTAGCAAGTTTTCATTCCTGATTATGGGGTTACGCTCTTGTTTGTAGGTATCTCTCCATAGGCTATAGCCTGACATTCTCAGACTGAGGGCAATTTACAAAGGAAGAGGAGAAGGAATTGTGATTAGGTAGCAACATGCTCTCATTTTTATGCATGGTTTAGCATGTAACCTTGGTTTTCATTTTATGCTGTGCACCTGGTCAGGTTTCTATATTCTTCTAGATCTCTTTGTAGTTTTCACAAAAGCATGACCCAAACACGACACGCACCATGGTTATTGCTTCTCATCACTGAAGTAATGGCCAAATGGGTCAGACTGTGTCCTTGCATAGTTGTACGTCTAGGATACTGATCTGGCTAGAGCTGGAAAGCCACCAAGCTGAAAAATTTTAGGACTGATCTTTCATTTTTCTAATAAAGATAAAAATTCCAAGTGTTTAAAATAATGTTACTATAAATAAAAAATTTTTTAAATCTTTTGTTGCTAATGGATCACTGTAGCTATCTCATCAGCAAATGAAGACATTGTCCATTTGTCAACACATTAATAGTGTGTTTTCCCAATGAGATAGTCAGCTCCATGAGGGCAAGGACCATGTTTGACTTTTTACTGCCTTATAGTTTTGCACAGCATTGCCTTATAATCTCTAAATAAGTATTTGTTAAAATAATGAATAAATAACATATCAAATGTTACTGTTCTCTATAATGGTATAATCTAGTAAAATAGGATATAAAGTTTACTTAAAATTTTAACATCTTTATAAGCGTCTCTTTAATTTCACAAGAAATGTACATATCTTTATTTTTCAGGGGAAGGAAACAAACATTTATTGTGCCCATTATCCATCAGGCACTAGGCACTTTGCTAGATCCAATACTTTGCAGAAACATATCTTATCATCCTGCAAATAAACAAGTCTGCTCTTACCTCTACTATTAACAGTGACACTTTGGGAATTCTTTCAACTTTAATGTGCTTTGGGATTTTCCAGGTAATAGGTTTACCTCTCTCAACACTAATCACTTTCTTTAATTTCAACTATTTTTAATGAAAACATTTTAAATATACTATTTCCACTTAGAGGTCTTTCTGGCTTACTTATTGTGTTCTCAGTTGTGTTTGGGAAAGCTGGAAATACTAAGTAAGTGACCTATGGATTAATGAGGTACTATTGTTCTAATTCTGTCAAGCATTAGATTGATCAAAAACAAACAAAACAAATTTTTTGTTTTGCATTGTTGATTTTGTATAATTATTAATCAGCTACCAATGTAATTATTAAGCTTTCAATCCAAATGATGTTTTTAGTATAAAAGCTTAGGTATTACTAATTGAGCTAGGATACAAAGCTCAAACAAAATAAACTGCTTTTGTGTGACTGAATCTATAGTTCTGTTTGGTAGTTATCAATTCAACGAAAATAAGAAAATACGAAATCACCAAAATGGCTAAATGAAATAAGAATTAATGACAAATTAAAAGGAGAAGTGAATGCAGGGATTATGAACACTTGGAAAATGCCAAAGTCGGAGGGAAATTTGGAAGAAAAATAAATACTAAGATCACAGACTAATAAAGAAAAATAAAGAATAATTTACCAACTTTACTCCCAATCCCTAAGTGAATAATAAGCTTCCAATTTAATATTCAGTTTAGTAGCATTTCGACATTCCCCCAGCACACACACACTGCAAAGGCACAAGAGAGACTTTGATAAGATAACCATGTGCATCAATGATGATCAAACCTTCTGTTCAAGTGGCCAAATGCCAGAAGAGGCACAGTGAACTCCCACCCCTGGGATATCTGAGCCTGAGCCAGAAACTGGCAGCCACCATGCCAAAATTTTTATATTCATGTATCTTAAAAATTCATATACATGCCACTATATTATATACCAATGTGTTTCTAATATAATGTTTATAAGGGTTGAATTATTTAACTCTTCCCATTCCCAAATCTTCAAATAAAATGGATGTTCCAGGAAGATCTGCATTATGGTTCTTGTGATTTTCCCTTCCCCTTAGACAACACCAATATGGTCAGAGGGATGTGAGTATGGGTAAAAATGATATCCTATTATAATATGATAAGCTCAAGAGTCTCAAATAATCCTCAATAAATCAATAATTCAGTAATCATTAAACAAAAGCTCTAATTCTCATGAACTTCACTGAAGCTAAAAAATATGAAAGAAGATTAAACTGGGCCCTGCAATCTTAAAAAGGTCTCTTAGCTTTTCAGCTACAGTTCTTATAGAAAGATCAATAATGATGTCTTCCTGCTCCAATATGGAATTAGTGTTTCCCTAAGTACATTAACTTGAGAACTATTGAATTATCTAGGAGGATAGCACCACAATGAAACAAATAGTTGGTCTTTGCAAACGAGTGATTACCAATACAGAGAACCTTCTGAAGGCTGCTGGATTGAAAATGACCAAAGGCAAAGACCCCAGGACAAAAAGTATAAAAGTATGGTCACCCTAAAGACAGAAAGATGACACTCACCCTCATCCTGATAATCTGGCAAAAAAGGTGCATCTGATGTAAAAGAAGGGCCATGAGTTCCACTGTGATTATCATCGGAGCTGTCCTGTCCAAGGTAATTTTCAGGTTGGTCTCCCCCTGAGGGACAAAAAAGAAAGGAAAAAAGGTCATACTTCTGACATCTTAATAAATGTCTTTGTAGATTCCTTCCAAAGGCCAGTGTTAGTCACTCAGTCTTGTCTGACTCTCTGCGACTGACTCTCCATGGTCTGTCCATGAAATTCCCCAGGCAAGAATACCGGAGTGGGTTGCCATTCCCTTCTCCAGGGGATTTTCCCAACCCAGGGACTGAACCTGGGTCTCCTGCATTGCAGGTAGATTCTTTTCCATCTGAGCTACCAGGGAAACCCAGATTCCTTCGGTATTTACCAAATATATATATCCATTAACGTAAGAGAAACAGATAAATAATTTATAGAACCAACCTACCTGGATGGGAAATTTTCCATTCAACTAACTAGAACTGAGAAACTGTTAAAGTGAGGAGACCTTTTGCCACCAGAAAGAAATTTCCCCATCACACTTAAAATGAAAACATAGTTGTAAAAATATCCCATTAATTACAACTTTTACCCTGAATGCCCCTATTTCCAAATGAAATAGAATAAATTACACAAAGAGTTAAACTTCTATACATAATACAGTGAAGCAAGGTCAAGCGGAGAAGTGGGGGAGCCTGGTGGGCTGCCGTCTATGGGGTCGCACAGAGTTGGACGTGACTGAAGCGACTTAGCAGCAGCAGCAAGGTCAAGATTCTTTCCTTTGCTAAAAAATAAGACAAGTAAAATTTGGAGAGAATCTGGACTACTCCAATTTAAATCACTACTTGTTTTACAATTTTAAGGAAGTTCTCTTTATAATTCTGGTTTACAGCCTATGCAACCAACCTCTTAGGAATTCTAAAAACCCTAAGAAGGTAATATTTGTTCTGCAAAATTGCTTTGATGAAAGGTAATGTATATACAATTCCGAATAAGGCAATTAAAATAATGCTAATCTCTTTTGGGCGTTTTTGACACACTAGTGGATTATATTTTGTAGAAGTGGCCCATGCTATTACAACACTTTAAAAGGTTTAGAAAGAAGATGTTAGTTCATTCAGAAACCAGAAGAAAAGGCTCTGCACTGCAATTGGCTTTCCTCAAAATCCCCCAAACAGAGGTACAGTCTGCTGATAAAAAGATACCAACAGCTGCTCAGTTCATTTCACAAACATGAAAAGAGGATTTTCAACTGAATTTAATATTATCTCAAATACTAATTTCCAAAGGAAATCACCAATGCTAATCTCAGCAAACACTGTAGAGTTTTGGCCCTG
Organism: Budorcas taxicolor; assembly: GCF_023091745.1. Lineage (NCBI taxonomy): Eukaryota > Metazoa > Chordata > Mammalia > Artiodactyla > Bovidae > Budorcas > Budorcas taxicolor. The sequence goes on along the minus strand of NC_068928.1, from coordinate 37,858,811 downwards.
GATTTCAACTAGGGAGCAGTGAAACCGAACAACCTACATAGAATCTGTATTGCCTCACTTTAAAGGTTTATTTCCTACAATTAAACTAGAAGGATAGGGAGGATATAAAATGATTAAAAGTGGAAAGCTGTAGCCTTCTCTTTCTATAAATTAGATGATCATATCTAGATTCCTCTGCAGACGCTCAATGATAGGTAGACGTCCATAACTGAGTTGAACACCTGCAGATACAGGACTTTAAAAATAAACTGTGAAGTTTGTTGTGGAGAATAAAAGTAAAATTAAAACAAACAAACCCTTCACACAACAGTCACTGGCTAGAGTGGGAAGAAATGCTGTGTTTTACTAGGTTACTTGATTAAGATACAAAGCTTATAGTTCTGCTAAAGTACTACTGAGAAATTTCTATTATAAGCAGAAAAATTCTCAAATACTGAACTGAGGGCTAAAATTCTCAAATTTTACATCACTGCAAATCCACTGAAATGATATTATCAAGGCAATCTAAATGTACAGCCTGGCAGGCAACCTGAAAGTGAGCTGTGAGGTTAAAGGAATTTAAAAATTTTGAGTCAAACAAAGATCCAGTTAAAAAGTAGTCATATGGGTTGCCAAGCAAAATTTAACATTTGTAGGACATAATGGGCATTATTTATCAACTGTCACTCCAGACTCAAAGTTTTCTGCTTGCTCCAGAAATCTGACAAATCTACTCTTACGTATTCTAGCAGTGTAGGCTTTTTTTAAAAAAGCAAATCAGGAGGGGCTTTGCTTTGCTTTGTTATTTTAAATGAGCTTTTAAGTTTTGGAATAGTTGTGGATTTATTCTAAGTATTGCAAAGATAGTACAAGGAGTTCCTACATACTGTTCAAGCAGTTTCCCCAATGTCAACTTTTTACATAACTAGTGTATACTTGTCAAAATCAAGAAATTAGCATTGGTACACTGCTATTAACTAAACCACAGACCTTATTCAGATTACACCAGTTTTCCCACTAGTGTCCTTTTCCTGTCACAGGATCCAATTCAGTTATATTTAGAGCTTCCATTTTTAAAGTATTATCCAAAATACCTGCCTGGATTTGGCATGCCTGGAGAATCCCATGGACAGAGAAGCCTGGCTGGCTATAGTTCATGGGGTCGCAAAGAGCTGGACATGACTGAAGTGACTTAGCATGCATGCATGCATTATTAACTTCAGATGGAAAAGTCACTTCCATATGATTCCTATGGTGTCTAAACAGTTACTCACGGTGAGTTTTTAACAGCTACCTCTGTGCTAAATAAAAGACCATGACTCTGTAAAGTATACAACAACAAAGGTATACAACTCAATGCAGGAAAAATAGAGCCTAGGTCAGTACTAAAAATGACTGCAGTGGGGGAAACATTTAAAAATGTGTTTTACATCCAAGTGTAATTAGTTCCTGATGAGGGAAATGTAGCTGTAAGTATTTTCAGTGTCATATCAAGTGGCCCAGTTCCCCTGGACACACACAGAAAAAAAGCCAGTAACATATAAATAAACACTCCCATGTAATTAAAATGATTATAATTATTCAAGATGCATGGGTGAAATTTTCTATAGAAGAACTAACAATTACTGTGGTCATTTTGGATTTGTTGAAGTTTAGAACATAATTTTTTCTTAAAACATAATCGCAAGTAATCTCTGGACTTATCTACAGCTCTTACAATTGCAGTTACAAGTGGCCACAACCACAGTCCAGTGGGATCAGACATAAATGATCACAAACTATAGTGACAGACATTTCCACTCAGGAGCTCTACAATTAGGGCTTAGAACTCCACCTGCTTTGAGTGGCTTTCTCACAAGCAAGACCCCTAGCCACTAGAGACACTCTTTCCCATTGCAACTCACTCAGAATCAATATATTTCTATCCAGATATATATATTCTAACACACAGTATCTCCATTAATCACATCCACTACCTTCAGTCCCTTCCTTTTGTATTTCTAAACAAGATCTGGGGGAACTATATTAATGGTTCACCTGCTATTAGCTGGTAATTTGCTCCTCTAATCCTAAGTGTCATAAGAATTGGGCACCAGAAACGCCCCTTAGTATATTCAGTGGCAGGTTTCCACTGAGTATGGTGCTGAGGGGCCTGTAAGGAGGATGACTTCTCTATTGTTCTTTCCTTCGAGTCAAACTCAATTTCATTCATGCTCCATAGAGTGATAAGTTGGGAATTTCTGAGGGTTGGAGCAGGAAGATAAAGCAGCTTTGTGTCAGGTGTAAGGTAATTATTTGCTAGGGTTTCTGTGCTATTTGTTTTTATTCCCTGTGTTTTCATTAACAGCTAATGAGTTTTCTCCCTTAATTCTGAAACAATAGCTTGGCCACTTGAAGTTGGCTTTTTCTGCCATGAATTCAACCAGCTGTTGCTGCTCCATAAACTTTATGGAGAAGTGAATTAAACTGCTAAAAACTTTCATTTCCTAATTCAATTCCAAATAAAACAGGGGGGAAAATGAGCCATGATGATGCTCCCCTTGTAACTATTTTGACTCACAGCAAATCCATCTGATTCTGAACTTGCAGGTACTGTTTACAGATAAAAACAAACCATAATGATGATTTTACCAAGAAATGAGAGAAAAATTTAAAAAGACAGAAAAAATAAAAAAGCATAAAACATAAGCATAAAAACATAAGAATAATAAATACAACATATAAATATGTTTGTTTATTCAATATGCAAAGGCTCAATTTGTTTTTTTTCATGTTACTATGAAGTCATTAACTTTTACTTTTCTCCTAATTAATTATGAGCTATATTATATAAAAACTTTATGCACATCTGCAGTATGGTACTGGCACAAAGACAGACATATAGATCAATGGAACAAAATAGAAAGCCCAGAGATAAATCCACACACCTATGGACACCTTATCTTTGACAAAGGAGGCAAGAATATACAATGGAGTAAAGACAATCTCTTTAACAAGTGGTGCTGGGAAAACTGGTCAACCACCTGTAAAAGAATGAAACTAGATCACTTTCTAACACCACACACAAAAATAAACTCAAAATGGATTAAAGATCTAAATGTAAGACCAGAAACTATAAAACTCCTAGAGGAGAACATAGGCAAAACACTCTCAGACATAAATCACAGCAGGATCCTCTATGATCCACCCCCCAGAATTCTGGAAATAAAAGCAAAAATAAACAAATGGGATCTAATTAAAATTAAAAGCTTCTGCACAACAAAGGAAAATATCAGCAAGGTGAAAAGACAGCCTTCTGAATGGGAGAAAATAATAGCAAATGAAGCAACTGACAAACAACTCATCTCAAAAATATACAAGCAACTTATGCAGCTCAATTCCAGAAAAATAAATGACCCAATCAAAAAATGGGCCAAAGAACTAAATAGACATTTCTCCAAAGAAGACATACGGATGGCTAACAAACACATGCAAAGATGCTCAACATCACTCATTATCAGAGAAATGCAAATCAAAACCACAATGAGGTACCACTTCACACCAGTCAGAAAGGCTGCGATCCAAAAATCTGCAAGCAATAAATGCTGGAGAGGGTGTGGAGAAAAGGGAACCCTCCTACACTGTTGGTGGGAATGCAAACTAGTACAGCCACTATGGAGAACAGTGTGGAGATTCCTTAAAAAATTGCAAATAGAACTACCTTATGACCCAGCAATCCCACTGCTGGGCATACACACCAAGGAAACCAGAATTGAAAGAGACACATGTACCCCAATGTTCATCGCAGCACTGTTTATAATAGCCAGGACATGGAAACAAACTAGATGTCCATCAGCAGATGAATGGATAAGAAAGCTGTGGTACATATACACAATGGAGTATTACTCAGCCGTTAAAAAGAATTCATTTGAATCAGTTCTGATGAGATGGACGAAACTGGAGCCCATTATACAGAGTGAAGTAAGCCAGAAAGAAAAACACCAATACAGTATACTAACACATATATATGGAATTTAGAAAGATGGCAATGACGACCCTGTATGCAAGTCAGGAAAAAAGACGCAGCTGTCTATAACGGACTTTTGGACTCAGAGGGAGAGGGAGAGGGTGGGATGGTATGGGAGAATGGCATTCTATCATGTATACTATCATGTAAGAATTGAATCGCTAGTCTATGTCTAACGCAGGATACAGCATGCTTGGGGCTGGTGCATGGGGATGACCCACAGAGATGTTATGGGGAGGGAGGTGGGAGGGGGGTTCATGTTTGGGAACACATGTAAGAATTAAAGACTTTAAAATTAAAAAAAAATTAAAAAAAAAAAAAAACTTTATGCACATCTGCAACCAACTATATGGCATGGTTGAAAATTTTCTAGGGTTTGCTATTACTTCACCAAGTATCTTTGGATAATATAAGGAAAATGAAATTAATGTAAAGTTGTCTGCATTGTTTTTGCTTTCACTGTTGACACTGAAAGGGAATATACAACTTCTGACTCTATTTAATACTTAAGAACCTGCGAGACACACAGCTCCTTCTTTAAATTAATAAATCTTGAATAAAATGTCATAAATAAAGGGGTCTCTGATCCAATCCAGTTAGTTTTCATGCTTGATAGCGTTAATATTGCCAGATTTTCATGGACCAATTTCCTAGTAATGCAGTTCCCAAAGCTGAACTAAGGTAAGATTAGTAAAACTTCAGTTTATTATTCCTTATTTATAACCATTCACCTAAATTATTAAATATAATACCAACTAAAGAAATATATTGAGTACATACGTGTCCATATATGTGAAATGTTATTCACATGTAAACATATTCTGGAGAACATTTGTAACACCAAATCTAAAGTTCTGTCAACACTTCCATTATAAATTAGATACCATTTTGCACATACTCATGCGTTAGAAAATGTATGGTGTTTCCCACAGAACATCTTAGAGGCTTCACCTATTTCTAAATATCCATTTCGATTTGCATGGTTAGTTCTTGTGATTAATCCATGTATAGTGAAGGTCTCAAATTCTTCTCTGTTCTATACAGCCTGACTTCCTGCCCATCTTTTTTTTTTCCTTTTGGCCTCCTACATCTAGCCATAACTCAATGTATAAATATTCTTTTTTCTCCCAAGGCCCTGGAAGTGAGTATAACAGTACTGAATGTCATTAAGTCTACAGAACAAATGATGGCCCAGGTAAAGAAAGTTTTCATTTATCATTCTTTTAAAAAGTTGCTCCAACTAGATCTTGAATGTGCAAGAAATAAATTGAGCCTACGACTAAGTTTTTTAGCTTGGAATACTGTTTATACTAATTGTATAAATCATGCAAAGAATCACAGACTTCTTAAGAACCTTTAGGGATCTCATTTGTAAAGAGAGCATGGTTTAAATGATAAGAAATGGAATCAAATGGGGTGGATGCTTATAGCAGAATCACTCCAACAACCAAAAGGGCAGCATGGCTTAATAATACTTCCAGAATGAACTACATCTGTCAGGGGTGAGTTGGACAGGAAAATGCCCAGGGGAGCCAATGGAAAAGTTTCTTTTTTTCTCCTTCCTTAAAAAAAAAAAAAAAATCCTTCATGATGCAGTTTTTTGTTTTGACCAGTAGGGTGAGCTGCAGGGTGTAGCATCATCCTAGTTCTTCAAAAAAGAAAAAAAAGGTAGCCACTGTGTGAACACTCTGCTCTTTCCTTCCTTCCCTTGCCTCACACTGCAAATGCTGAGATTTTTAACCCTTCTTAGGTTTCACATAAAGACATAACTCCTGGACATTAACAAACTGGAAGACTGACAGCAAAATATGGACCAGATAATTGTATATGTGACAATGCACACTTCATAAAGCAAATTACAGCCTGTCAGCAATCATTCCGGCTTTACGCTAACACATTCCACCCACCACTGTTATTGTTCAACTGCTACTAAGGTGGGACCTGCTGAGTCTGAATGTTTTCAATAGGAATGAGATTTTGACAGAATTCAAAACATGTAAATCTAGGTATTTGGTAGTATGTAGTAAATATACTATAAAATGAATGCATTTATTATTTGGCAGCCAGGCAATCATAACTGAAATTATTGGTTCATTGTTCTGTTTTCCACTGTATTCTCGGCATTTAAGTCTTACTATGAAGCTATTCAACTGAATTTTCAACATGTTTTGACTTATAGGAGAAAGCAGCTCTAGTAACAATAAAAATATAATAGCTAACTGAACTCTTACTGGTTACAGGCTCTGGGTCAAGACCCTTTAGGTACTATCTCATTTAATCTACAAAATAATCCTGTGATATACTATTAACCCAAAGTTACAGATAAAGAAATTGAGATCCAGAGATTAAACAATTTACCCAAAGTCATACAGGTGACTCATAAGTGGCTCTGACTCCGCCTTGTCTGATTATAAGATCTTGTTCTAATTCACTGAGCTGTACAGTCTCCAAATATGCATGCTTTGTAAATTACAATTATTACTCAAAGGCAAAGCATACTGAATGACTTGAATTTATAGCATGTGCCATTAATCAGTATATTTCTTTACTTCAGTAAGGTAAATCTATAAAATCAAAAGTATAATTTATTATAAGTAGTGGGAATACTAGTAGTCATATTATGCATGAAACTAACAAAGTCAAATGTGGTCAATTATTTGGTCAAGAAGGAGGTGGTCCAATTTATAGGTTCAAAGGTTACCTATTATAGTATTGTTGCAGTGATTTTTTTTAGAAATACCACTTTTTAGCATGAAGCTCATGCTTACAAAAAAATACAACATTTTGGGTTTAGTCAGATCAATTATGTTGAATTTTTTTCTAGTGACGTCTGTGTGATTTTGTTTGATCCTGGATATTTTGATGCTGCTTCAGAAAAAGTGACGCAACATGTTCCACACCCAAATACAGCTTTGACCTGGCCTAGCTATAGAATACATTTCCTTTCTGACACCACCATACTTAAGTCTCATAGTAGGAAAACGCCTCAAAAATATGCCGTTGACTCTGAATGCAGCAATTTTATTACTATTTGATTTATCTTGCTCTCTTTCCCTCTTTTCCTTTCTCTCAAATAATAAACTGAGCGGACCTCAGCACCTAGTCCCTGTCCTGACGCATCCTAGGATCTATCATATCCCAATCAGCTTATATTACTTCTTGAGGGAAACTATAAGCCCACTTGGATTTCAATATCTTCTGCTGAAGAAGAATGGGACTACATTGTCTACAGGCAGATATAAGAAAATTTCACAAAAGACAAAGAAGTAAAAATAAAATAACGTATAATAAAGAATGTACTATGGGTAAGATAAGCAGGCCTGAAAACGTGAAACGTCTTTTAACATACGGAAGAAAAAGTGAGTTTTCTTTGTGAGTAACATAGACCTCCAATACCACTAAAGCTGGAATGGCAAAAAGGGACAAAATTCAGCCTCCTTTTGCCCCTCTGCCTAATAGGAACTCCTGTTCATATATGAAAATAACGTGTATAACAACAACATTAACAACCAAAGCCTCTTACCATCAGCAATTCTGTTCAATGTTTGGTCTTTTTTGGAACAGAAGTTTCACATGGAAAAGTATCTCCTTATATTTAAATTTTATTTTTCCATCTTTATTGGGGTACCACGAAAAAGGAAAGTGCCCTAATCTTAAGAAAAGTGGTATCACTTTTTAAGTTTAGGAAAATGCTTTTTAGAGATGAACTGTGATCAAGAACTTACTAAACTGGCAAGTGTGTGTTAAGTGCATGTCAGCTGACAAGGGATAGACAAGTTCAGAGATTGGTTTTTCCACTCTGCTTCTCAAGTATTAGTACTGACTGGAATCTTTATTTTATACATCATGTAACTCCCGTTGTACATAACTTAACAGTTCCTTTTCTGTTTTAATAGGATTTAGCCTGGTAAACAATAACTATTAAACAAGTTTCCAAGAGAAGTATGTGTTGCTGAGAAGCACAGTGAAATGCTATATATAGAATTGGGCTTAACCATCACCTTATTCAGTCTCCAGATATCAAAAAAACTCACTGGCTTTCAAGTCCAAGGGCTTATTCACAGAGAATTTTAAGCAGAAACCCCAAAAATGTTGTATTCAAATTAACCAGGGATTTCTCTCAACACTTTGGGTCCAAACCATGAAAATTCATTAGAGACACAATTCATGAAGTAAATTAATATTTATACCAAAATTCTGTGTTCAGGAACTGTACTCTTTACCTGATTTTCTGTATTGATCCAGGGATAATTCTATCTAAGAAAAAATAGTTTATAAGTTTTTTTCCTCAACAAGTGTCCAGGCTAATCAAATAAAATTAAAGCAGTCATTAATTTATCACTTTATTTTCTTTGCCATCTACATAATGACAAGAATCAGAAGTTCTATGAGCCTTTAATTACCACACATGCAAAAAAGAAAGACTAAGATAGGGTAAAAAGGTATTCTTTATCAATTACCATGGGTAATTGATATGATCCTATTTTATTATTTATTTTAAAGTATACTTTAAAGTGGTAGGTTAACTTGCCACACTTATGTAATACTGGTTTCCAAACGTGAAACAAAAGAGAATACTGCTATTTTATATCATCATCAGGATCTCACCTATAAATTCATATGTAAAAATAAACAAGGAAAAAACATGAATGGATATAAACTACCAAATCATGATTCTATTGAAAAACAGCTACTGTATTAAATCCAGATTTTTGGTGTGCTTCTTTTTCTCCCAAGCTTTGTTGATATATCATTGACATACAATATTGTATTAGTTTTAGATGTACATCATAGTGATTTAATATGTGTATACATTAAGAAATTTTGGGGGGATTTTCCATAAACTTTTAATGAATTGAAAATATATTAACAGGTAAGACTCCTCCACCAAGACTGTAAGTTTAGTCAACATCCATCACCTCGCATAGCTACAATTTTGTTCTTATGATGAGAACTTTTGAAATCTACTCTCTTAGCAACCTTCAAATACACAGTACAGTATTGTTAACTACAGTGAGCTTTATTAGATAAAAAAGTTAAGTATGCCCAGAGCAAAAATTTCAAACATTACAAGAAGGCGTGTAATGAAAGCTCATCTTTTTTCCCTTCTCATGGTTCTTCTCTCCAGAAGCAATATGTTTTGTGGGAATTCTATGAATTTTCTGTCTAAATATAACAAGTATCTGTGAGAGTAGTAAGTCTTTTTGTTTAAAAAAAACAACAAAGGTAGCATTTGTCTTATCTTGTATCCTGCTTTTCCTCCTAATCATTTATCTTGGAGGTTGCTTCATCTTAACAGAAATAGACTTACTTCACTTTTAACTAATTTTTAGCCAAAAAATAATTAATGCACATGGTGAAAATTCAAATCGCACCAAAAGATATAAATAACAAAGATTCTCTCTGTACTCACACTGGTACCCGCCTCAGCAGGGGTACCATGGTTAATAGATTCATGTGTATCCTTCCAAAAATATACTATATACAAATAAAAGCAAGCAAACTTGCATGCAAGTGTGTGCACATACACACAGAGTACACTGTCCAAACTGCCCTCTTCATTTAACAATATGCCTTGGAGAGCTCTCCATGATACACATATATATTCCTTTAATCTCTATGTAGCACTTCATTAAATGCATATAACATACTTTATTTAACTAGTCCCCTATTGCTGAGCATTTAGGCTGTTTGGAGTCCTTGTTATTCCAAACAATGCTATAAAAGAACATTTGTGTGTATAATATATTGTATAGGGAATACAGAAGGCAGCAGCATCTGATTCAAATGAGTTCTTTTGCCTGCATGAAAGTCCGTTCTTTTTCTTATGTCTCAAGATCACATATGCCAAGATGGGACTTTAAAAGGACATCAAAGCCTTAGAAAATTTTAAGGTTATAAAGGAAAAAAGTGAGTCTTTTTGTTAAAAAAAAAAAAAAACTAACCTTTGATAGAAGCTGCAAAATAGTGCATTGATTTAAAAATGCATTATTGCATTATGCCACTCTAGAAAAACCCAACCAGTAGATGTATAGGAAGTAAAATATTTGAAAAGGTATCAAAGTCAGTAATTAAATTTAAAAACAATGTGTGTGTATATGTCCACTTTCTACAGATTAATTTGTATAACATGTAGCAAATAGGGAGAGGGGAGAAAGGTCCAAAGGAAGTCAAGTCACAAAAGCAGCTGTCAAGATTGTTGATGCTAAAAGTTTGGGCTAAAGCCAAAGGCAGGAGCATTCGTCCTGTGTACATTTCCCCCTATTAAATTCCCAAAAGACATGGAAAACATTCTGGAAGATTTCTTTTTAAAAAGTAGTATAGGTTAGGATATTCTAGGTTCATAACCAACACTTGTGTTTATAAAATATTAGCATTCCAGGAATAGTGATAGAAAGACACTTAACAATAAATTACAAATATTGTAAATTCAGACTTTTTCTTACATTTGCAAACACATCATAAATTTAGGCTATGTTTCTTTGTGTAAATCCTACTTATGACTGTGCTAAAACCTTCTGGCATGAATGCAAAGAGTATTTTCATAAATAAAACTTGTAAAATCACTGTACACTCCATTAAGTCAAAAACACTTCTCTTCAACTTCAAAGGGAAACCTTTCTCTCCTTTTTTTAGTGCTAAGATGGTGTTTCTTTGCTGCTTTAATGACTTGCTTCTTGTAGTTGTCATAACTACATGCTCCAAGTATGTGATAGTAAGAGAAGAGAAGGAAAGTGACATCCATGCTTCGATTCAACATGTCTCAGACATTACAGAGCAATAAGCTCATAAATCTAACCTCTGAAGTGCCTACCAATAAAAAGTCTGCACACACAGCCTTTAAACACAAAATCTCACAAATATATGTGTATATATATATATATATACACATACATATATATACACATACATATATATACACATACATATATATATATGGTGAGTTAAATGGCCTTATACCAGGGTTCAGCTGGAATGGATGAATATTATAGAAAGATATGTGAATATATATTACCTAAGTTCCATACATGGATTTACTTGCATAGCCCTACTTTGAAACATAAACACAATACTTGCTACCACTTCAGTAAGCGCCTACCAAGCGGCAAGCACTCCTCATGAGTTCATCATCTTATTAAAATTCATTACAACTCATAATAAGTGTGAAGAAGATATTACTAGGGCTTCCCAGGTGGCGCTAGTGGTAAAGAACGTGCAGGAGACTCAAGGGACGCAGGTTCGATCCCTGGGTCGGGAAGATCCCTTGGAAGAGGGCATGGCAACCCACTCCAGTATTCTTGCCTGGAGAATTCCATGGACAGAGGAGCCTGGTGGGCTACAGTCCACAGGGTTGTACAGCATCAGACACGACTGAAGTGACAGCACACGCACACACATAGATATCATTAGCAAGATTTTGTAAATGAGAAGGTGATGTCACTTGCTGTAGCTCACAATGCTTGTTAGTAAAGGAACTGGGATTCGAGTTCAGATCAACTTCAAAGCTCATGCTCTTTCCTTAACAAAACATTAAACTTGAAACAAAATCTTAAAAAAAAGCCCTCATTATTTTATGTATTTTGTGTCCAAATTACATAAAGTATCTTACGCTTTAATGTACTAGAAACAAAATATCGTTACATTTTTTATTAATTTCAAACTAGATTTTTTCTTTTATTCTTGCATTATGGTGAATTTTTAAAATGTACCAAAGTAGGAAAAAGTGTAATAACCCCCTTTGTACACATTGTCCAGCTTCAACGTAATTTATGATCCATTTTATTTCATCTATACCCCACCCCATTTATTTCTTCCTCTCCCATATTATTTTGAATAATACATCAGAATCTATTACTTTATCTTCAAATATCACAGCATACAAATATAAACATAATGTCACTGTCACACCTAAAAAATTAGCAGTAGATTCTCAACATAAAAAATCCAGTCAGTGTCCAAATTTCTAATTCTCTCATAGATTTTATAGTTTGATTCAGGATGCAAATAAGGTTCACACATTAGTTGATATGGCTTTTAAATCTCTTTTAATCTATAGTTAATGTGGTTTTATAATAACATTTTCTTTATTCATTTTGTATTATTTGCTTTTGCTAAACTGTATTTTTTGGCATCAATTCACTTTGACAAGGGATATAGGCCTGCCACTTCAAAATAAGATTTTTAAGATTCTCATAGTAGAAAGTTTTCATATTGAAATATACCAAGTAATTTTCTCATAAACCTTCCACATCACCTATGCAGATACTCAAAGAATCTTCAAGCTGGCAAGAAATTTCACTGGTCCATATTTACCATTATTGCAAGTATAATGTAAGCGACCACAGGACAGGAAAAAAAATACCATTTTGTTACATATATTTACGATATTCCCATGGTCTTTCTTAAATTTTTATTTAAATATTGTATTATTTGTTTTAGACTCTGGGTCCATGGTGGGCAATTTTTCTAATACTCATGAAGAAGTTTTATAGCAATAAATTTAAATTATAAACACTATGCCTTGTAACTGAAACTTTCTCTAACTGTAACTGTCACTAGGATCAAAACCATCAAGCACTATGGCTATCTAAAAAGGTAAAGCTAATATTGTTGCAGTAATTTGAGCAATATCACGTTTTAAATATCTGATTGCTGAAATGGTAAAAGTTCCATAGCAAAGATTCCAATGTACTTTCTGTGTAATTTTAAGTGAATTTAAGTAGAGAAAAAGTTTTCAAAGTAAACAGGGCTTGAATTATCAAAGGAATCTCAATCTTATTAAAAAATAAAAAGTCTTTCCCATGTCTTACAACTTTGTTTAAGCCCATTAAAAGAGGTCTTTCATTTATGTTCCTTCTATATTAAAGTAATAAATTATTGGGATTATTTTTCTTCCTATTTCATTATTTTTAAATGAACATCATTCAGGAAGTTAAACAGTGGACGAATATGAAAATTTAGGTGAAAATGGAAGGAAAGAATTATCATAACACCATGAACAGAAATTATACTATGTCCAGCCACCGTGCTAGGACTTACACATATTACTATTAGTTCTCATGACAACCTGCAATGAGGCAGTAAAATACAGCAATGAAGATACTGGGCTCTAGAATACTAATAAGCATGGAGTTTCTTATTAGGGTGATGAACACATTCTGAAGTTAGACAATGGTGATGGTTGTGCAACTCAGTGACTAAAGTAAAAAACCACTTATGCATACTTTTAAAGGGTTAATTTTTTGTTATGTGAATTATATCACAATATGGCTTTTATATTTTCTAAAAAGAGTGCATGTTACAAACCCATACTGATTAAGTTAGACTTCTTGAGGAGATTGGCCTTGAGCAATTCTCTTAACCACTCTCTGCCTCAGTAGCCACATCTATCAGATGGATATATTAACAGTACTTATTACATAGGGCTGTTCTGAGGGTTAGATAAGATAATGCATGTAAAAGACTTTGCACAGTGTCTGACACATCTTTGTTTTATAGATAAGGAAGCCAGGATTCAGAAAAATGAAGCAACTTGCTAAGTTCACATAACCTTTAGCTAAATGGTATAGTGAGACTTGAACCCAGGATTATTAGGCCTCAACGTCCATGCTCTTTCTACCACATCCTGTTTCTTCTCCAGAACAGGGACAATACTCTCCTGATACTATTCCACGATCACTCCTCCATCGCATTAAACCTAGCATTGAATGGAATGATGGATAAGAAATGCTTCGCTTGAAATCCTTCTCTAGGTCTAGCAGTCTACTCTCCCAAGTATCTCTCTTTTAAAGGTTACCTTTTCAGCACGTTATGTCAACTCTTCTATAACTAAGGACTATTTTCCCTCTAGGTACCAGACTTAGGTACAAATATTCTGAAGAATATGCCTATGTGTTTAGGGAAACGCACAGAGTTAATAAAATTCATCCATTCACCTTCCTGCACAAAAACCCTGCCACAGACAAAAATGCCAGGAATGTTTGGGGCCACCATTTCTGTCCTTCTTCACCCCCTTCCCAATACTACCAACTCTTCCAGGGCTCTTAAAATACTTCTGCCATCTGTTCTACTTCTTACATATTCTTATTCTTTTCATAATCCCAATTTGCCCCATAGTATCTTAAATAGACCTGTTACTGCTCCCAGCCAACCTACATTCTAGAAGCAAACAATCTGCTAAGATCTGACCAAAAGGACAAGACAAAAGATACCCTTTCTTTCCTCTTCTGCCCCTCAAAACTGTCTTAGTGGGAGGAACAAAGCTGGGGGCAAGCCACATGTACATGGGTTTTTCTATTTTATCTTTCCTTACATTACTTCCAAATGAGCAAAGAATATGCAATTTGCTACATATCTCCAATCACTGTCCAGAAGTAAACAGTCTTCTGCTCTAAATAAACTCCTCTCAGTTGTCTCCTTGACTGCTCTACCTCCGCCTTCTTTCTAAAACAGAAAGACTGTGTAGAAGTTACCTGTGCTGGAAGATGACTGTAATGCCACTATCACAAGAATCTGGTGAGATGTGTGCTTTGTCCTTTGAGCCCCACACAGTCCCTTGTGTTAAGCTCTAAAATTATTTTCTCTTCTCAACACATTACTGTACCACATCTCTGACACTAATTCTTTATTTCTCCTTTAGGTAATTAATTCTGTCTTCACAGTTTCATTCGTTTCTGCCAGTTTACATTCATATTCTGCCCCCTGTGGATTTTGGTTAGCATCTGTTAAACCCTGAACTATAGGGCCATTTCTTGAATAGCATATTTCACATTTTGCAAAACAAACTGCTATATTAGTACATATAATTCTCTATTCTCAACCTATGTTTTCAGCCATAAATGCTTTAGAACAGTGAGATATACAGTAACACCATATCACATTATTTAAAATGTTACAAATGCTATGGTTATAATTTACAAAAGTTTAAAAACTTTAAAAGTATAATATTTTATTTTTAAAGTTTGCTTTTAAAGAAAACTTTTATAGACTTCGAAGTATGAGCTAAGAAAATTAAAATTTTAATAAAACTAGTATCATTACAGTTTGAATTTTTTAAGGTACTACTGCTCACTGAGATGGATACATTGATAATGTTAAGAAAAAAAAAGGAAAAGCTTGCAATTGGTTAAAAAATTTTATACAGCAAAATAGTTCATAAAGATATTTTAGTTTAAAATGCTTTGTGATTTTTCTGAGAAAATAAAAATCTCCCATTTATAACAAGTTGGGATAGTTAATATTCAGAATGATGTTTCTGACATTCTCAACCAGGGTACTAAAAATAAAGAATGCATATACTTTAAAGGCACCCCCTCAAACTGAAATCAGAAAAATTTTCAATTTTGAACCTTTTAAAAATGTGTTTTAATCCTGTCTCTTTTTTTCAATTTTGCACACAGCTGTCTGTTGTACTTTTTAGAATCATGCCAGATGCTGGGCTCATCAAGCAAAAGCAGGAAAACAATGGTTTGAAAGCAATTAGAAGCACTGAGGCTGCAGCCAGGCTCATATTAAAATGTGATAACACCGTTCTAGTGGGAATTTCAACACTACTCCATTTCTGACATTTTTCTGCTGCCAGACAGGCAGGCTGTGTGGAAGAGCACTGTGATTGAGGAGGTAACATACTGGAATTTATTTCTGGAGCAATGAAGGATTAGTTGAGTTGGAGCCCTCCCAAGGCTTTTATTATGGACTCGGCCACCATTTTATTTGAATGCCGGTGGATCCTATTGGCATCTAACAAAGCTCAAGGAATAAAAGCATACTAAAGCTTTGGTCCTATAAAATAGTCTAGCACTAATTCATTCAAAAGGCAGAACCATCAGGATTTCTTATTGCTAAAAAGCAGGGCAAGGGAGCCCAGCAGGGTGAAGGTTAATTAAACACTCCACTAACTTTCCTCAGAAAAGGCTAATGCCACCCTATGGAGAAGCTTACTTAGAAGATATAGAAGTAACAATGCCATCTACACATTTTTAGTATGAACCATAAATGGTTGGAGAGGACTCACCTTGGGGCTGAAAATTCCAAAAGTATCTGAAATAAAAGGAAAAACAATGGAGATAAGTCAAACTTGTATTTCTCAATCGTGGCATATGATAGCAATGGCACTCCTTCCAAAAAGCTTCCTAAATAGTCACTAACTAGCCAAAGCCACAATCCACTCTAAGAAAAACCAAAGGGTTGTCCTTGAAATTCGGAGAAGGCAACGGCACCCCACTCCAGCACTCTTGCCTGGAAAATCCCATGGACGGAGGAACCTGGTGGGCCGCAGTCCATGGGGTCGCTAAGAGTTGGACTCGACTGAGCGACTTCACTTTCACTTTTCACTTTCATGCATTGGAGAAGGAAATGGCAACCCACTCCAGTGTTCCTGCCTGGAGAATCCCAGGGACGGGGGAGCTTCATGGGCTGCTGTCTATGGGGTTGCAGAGTCGGACACGACTGAAGCGACTTAGCAGCAGTAGCAGTCCTTGAGATTTGAAAGATTCTTAAAGGCTTGAACGGACATTTAACTCACTGTATCTCCTTAGATAAGTTTGACTTTAGAGCTAGAAAGGTCCTAAATATTACCTAACCATGGTCCAGGTTTCTCCTAAGGAGCTATGCAGGCTTTGAGCAGGACAATTCCTTGTTTTGATAACCTATCTTGTGTATTACAGGACAATCAGCTTCATTGGTTCTGGGCACCAAAAACCAGTGGCACCCCCAGTTGTTATGACAACTAAAAAACACCCCTACACACACATCCCCAGATACCTTCTAGGCCTAAATTCTTAATTTTACAGGTGATGCATGAACAACTGACTCAAGGTCATCTAATATTTTAGTGTCCGAGCCAAGACTGGGGCTCTTGCAATTCAGTCTATCATTCCATCTCCTCTTTTATTTTGGGAAATGACTGGCAAACCCCATAACCCTTGAAGTCTTACAAATAATGAAATGGCAATAGCAGAAGGGATCATTTGCAAGTCACTTATTTGAAATCTAAATTGCTTCCCCCGCCTCCCCACAGAAGCAATGTTATATATAGTGGCTACCCACAAAAGTCTATTGTACTTTGGACTCCATTTCCTCCTGCCTTCACAGGATACTTACATTATTCTACATCGATTTTCTCTTGTATAAATTCAACCTCTTCCTCTCAACATGGCCCTTTCCATCAGCATTTATGCTCATATAAAAATAAAGCAAACCTTCCCTCACCCCCTTCATATCCCTCCATCTGCTGCCCTCTTTCCTTTCACATCACAGTGAAATTTTCAAAAGTGCTGGCTATAGTCTCTCTTTGTTTCCTCACCTCCCACCCGCTCTTCAATATATCCCAATCTTGCTTGCGGTCACCACATATTAATTCTTGCTATAAGCATAGTAATCTCTATCCCTCTAAGTGGAAAGAATATTTTTCTATCCTCATCTTGACTTCCCAGGGGCATATATGAGTATAACAGCATTTTTTTTTCTAAAGGAGAGAGTTCACAGTTTTAATCCAATTCTTAAAAATATTCCAAAAAAGATGAGGAAAAGGGTAATACATTGATGATAATGGTGTGTCTTCTAGTACATGAAAGTGAAAGTCACTCAGTCATGTTTGACTCTTCGCAACCCCATGGACTATATAGTCCATGGAATTCTCTAGGCCAGACTACTGGAGTGGGTAGCCTTTGTCTTCTCCAGGGGAATCTTCCCAACCCAGGTCTCCGGCATTGCAGGCGGATTCTTTATCAGTTGAGCCATAAGGGAAGCCCAAGAAAACTGGAGTGGGTAGCTTATCTCTTCTCTAGCGGATCTTCTCAACCCAGGAATCAAACCCGGGTCTCCTGCATTGCAGGTGGATTCTTTACCAAGTGAAATAAAGCTACTTTGGGGAGGAACACCAGCCCAATGAGCAACTAGGTTATTTCTTTATAAAAATTCAGAAAATGGAGAGGAAGGAGATATATGCAGGGAGTATACATCTCTGGAGTATAATCCAGAGATGAATTTGTGGGAAATAAACAGAGTTGAAAAGAGAACGTGAAGAAACCTTGCAACTGACTTTTCTTGTTCCTTTTCTTTCCCAGAACAGTTTCGGACTGGCAATCAGGTGAAGGAATGTTAAGATGCTTGGGTTAGAGGGCAAATAAAGTTCAGAACAGCTTTGACATCTTCAGTGGAAAGGGGGAGAGGGGATGAGAAGGGGGAGGGTGGGAAATATAAAGGTGCAGCATCTGGGGAAAAGGGCATCCACATTGACATAAGGGCATATGCAAATGGAAACTAGCTGCAACTTAAATAATTTGTTTATATTAGTATAATGGGTCAATTTCCACCAAGCAGACACTGCCATTTCCCAATGAACTTGGCCAATGTGAAAAGTTCTCCATAAATCTCCTGTCTGTAAAACACAGCTTACCAAGCAAATTATCAAGAGGGTGAACAATTTTCCATCTTCTAGTCCTATTTTTCCATCTTTTCTCAAGGTTTTGCCTTGCCCCCTCCCCATTCCAATCATTATCTGACCTCTATCTAGTTCAATATAAATAGAAATTAGGATATGAACATGTGCAAATTGTATGTGTGCACTCCTCTTTCCAAAATGTTAGTGACAGCAACAGCAAAAACTTGGCTGACAAATGTTTTCACTTACTGATCGAGAAAAAAACTTAGCCACGCCCCAGTGGCAGTTAAAGGGCCAATTCATGGTAAATTGTCAAAATAGATAAAACGTTACTAATGATCTCAGTCTCTTACCTGTTCCCCCCACCCTTGCTCTCCACAATCTCCATTCCAACTCACATACATTTTCAGTTCCTTTCTCTACGTACTATAAAGTGTCCTGGTTTCGCTTGTTAGTTAAGGAGATGTTATATGTTCACATATACCAAGTATTGCTTCTCCCAATAGTAGTTATATTTTAAGAAGACTGTTTATGGAGAAAGAACTAAATTGAATTTAATCCAATAATCTGCTTTATACTGTAATTAAATATTTCAGTCAATAAAAATTATATATAGAACTTGATGTGGAAAAATGACATGAAGTGGAATATCAGTTTGCTTCTTTCTCAAGGGATATAAAACTACCTTGGTAAACTACCTCTTTTTCCTTTCTTCTTATTTTAACTATTTATTATGTAACAACCCTAAAGGAAGTTCATAAATACACACACACACACACACACACACACACACACACACCCCCCTCTATCCCAGAGCTCAGAGAGGATACTTCTAAAAAGCAAGGCCAAAAGGTGAACAATCTCATTTCTCACTGGAGGGCACCATGGATTATTCTTTGCTGACTCACTTAAAAGTCTTAATCTTATTTTGTTAAATATATCCTATGGATGGTGTTCATTACATTCTCTGGAAAGATGATTCCGCACTAGAGAATGCCTCCTTAGGAGGCATTTAGTCAAATCCTGCCAACATCTTCTAATTCTTATCCTTCACTTTAAAAACAATTATCCTTTAGCCAGAGACTCCAACAAGTCTGAAACTAGAAATTTTAAACCAAAATACAAAGACCACAATGGAAATATATAGAAGAAAAAGCATGCAAACACACACACAGAGTTGTGTTTATCCTAAACGCCTCTGAGAATTTCTTATCAGGGCTGAGCAGATAGATAGCAAACACTTCTTTAATCTTCTCTTTGAAGCTTCAGCTTCAATATGAAAGGGAAGCTATCACTCCTCTACAATATCCATACTTGACATCATCAGGTCCATGCAAATGATATTTGGAACTGGAAAAAAGATGAGTACAGAATGAGCAGAGAGAGAATGCTGCAACCATATTGATGATGATGATTTTCACATTCAGTCAAAATAAATCCATCTTTACTTGTGCCTCCAAAGTTAAAATGGAATAATATTTTACAACATTTAATCTATGCTACAGAATAAAGTCTTTAACATTTTATTATTATAATTATTTATTTATCTATTATTTTTGGCTACACTGGGTCTCCACTCAGGCTTTCTCCAGTTGTGGGGGTGGGGCGGGGGGCTACTCTCTAGTTGCAATGCACGGGCTTCTCATTGCAGTGGCTTCTCTTGTTGCAGAGCACATGTTCTGGGGCACACAGACTTCAGTAATTTCAGCACACGGGCTCAGTAGTTGTGGCACCCACAGGCTTAGTTGCCCCAAGGCATGTGGACTCTTCCAAGACCAGGGTGGAACTCCTGTCCCCTGCATTGGCAGGCAGATTCTTAATCACTGGACCCCAGGGAAATCCCTGAATAAAGTCTTGAAATTTTAAGGTAACTTGATATGCAAGACAAAATTTGCTATTTGTGTTTTTAAATTAGAGAAGTTTTAATTGAACTTTAAGGAAAGGTGGAGCAAATAAAATTAACTCACTATATGGAGGGAGTCTTGATGCGCAGCTATAGCTATCATAGCAGTAGTAATACTAATGATAATAACAATGCTAAGATTTTTTTAAAAATCAGTTGTTGGGCATTGTTTTAAGTACTTATATAAACTTACTTCCTCCACATTCTAACCCTATTATCATGCCTATTTTATAAATGAGGAAACCGAGGCATCAAGAGGTGAGAGAACTTACCCATGGTTTCATAGCTACTAATCAAGGTTTATTAATCCTAGCTAATTCTAGCAACTAGATCCAGAACAGACACTGTAATAAGAAATTAAACAGGAAAGTTTTGGGACTCTGTGTTTCCACTGCAGGGGGAGGCCCATCTCAGATTACACTTCAGTATCTTTCAAATTGCAATCATACTGTTCTAGTTTGCCACTTAAGATTGATGGAATATGAGATTTCTCCTAAAAATGAGGCTATTAACTTTTAATCATTAGTTTGGGGTTTGAAGGTGGGTGTCAAATTCTTGACCATGGAGCTAACCAATAAACATGGTTAGTGAGGTTAAAATATTCAGAGCTTTAACCACTAAGCTAGCTAATTAGATAGATCCTGGTGAAGTAGGTAAGACAAATGTAACTATCCTCATTTTATTGGAACTATTTAAGAAGGAAAAATAATTCCATTTCCTAATTATAATAAAACTCTGTATTCAGCATTTAACACAAGCTAGGTGTTATGGCAGAAAGTGAAGAGGAACTAAAAAGCCTCTTGATGAAAGTCAAAGAGGAGAGTGAAAAAGTTGGCTTAAAGCTCAACATTCAGAAAACGAAGATCATGGCATCTGGTCCCATCACTTCATGGGAAATAGATGGGGAAACAGTGGAAACAGTGTGTCAGACTTTATTTTGGGGGGCTCCAAAATCACTCCAGATGGTGATTGCAGCCATGAAATTAAAAGACGCTTATTCCTTGGAAGGAAAGTTATGACCAACCTAGACAGCATATTCAAAAGCAGAGACATTACTTCGTCAACAAAGGTCCATCTAGTCAAGGCTATGGTTTTTCCAGTGGTCATGTATGGATGTGAGAGTTGGACTGTGAAGAAAGCTGAGTGCCGAAGAATTGATGCTTTTGAACTGTGCTGTTGGAGAAGACTCTTGAGAGTCCCTTGGACTGCAAGGAGATCCAACCAGTCCATCCTAAAAGAGATCAGTCCTGGGTATTCTTTGGAAGGAATAATGCTAAAGCTGAAACTCCAGTACTTTGGCCACCTCATGCGAAGAGTTGACTCATTGGAAAAGACTCTGATGCTGGGAGGGATTGGGGGCAGGAGGAGAAGGGGATGATAGAGGATGAGATGGCTAGATGGCATCACCGACTCGATGGACATGAGTTTGAGTGAACTCTGGGAGTTGGCAATGGACAGGGAGGCCTGGTGTGCTGCAATTCATGGGGTTGCAAAGAGTCAGACATAACTAAGCAACTGAACTGAACTGAACTGAGGTGTTGTGCTCAGTATACATTTTACATGTATTATTTTATCTTCATCATAATCCAATGAGATTATTACTGTTACAATGATACTATTACTATCCCCATTTTACAGATGAGGAAACTAAGACTCAGAATAGTCAAACAAATTGACCAGGATCATGCAGCCAATAAGTGGCAGAGTCTGTATCTGTATCTAGGTCTGCTGGGTAACTGCATTTCTACTGGCTGTAATGCAGAAAACAAGTCTAGTAGTAAGAGAAGTTATAACTGTTTTGTCAGACAGCCTAGTATCAGGGAGCAGTCAGTTCAGAGTCTTTAATTTGGAGTCAACTATGGATTCAACTATTTGAGCTTTGGGAAATTCACAAACTCCCTGAAATTATAGGTGAAAAGTAATGTGTTTTCTTTTTCCTTGAAAAAGAGTCCATGAACTCCATTAGAATTCAAAAAATGTCACTAACTCGCCTCCTCCAAAATGGCAAGACCCACTTATCATTAGATGAGTAGGGTTAGATGAAAAGGATTATAATGGCATTATAAACCTAGCTATGCAGAAAGGCTAAAACCTGTAATCTAGAACATCTAGATGAAAATCTTTTACAACTAAAGCATTAAGAGTGTTGTTTTACTTGTGACTTACAAAAATTTAAGACCCATCATACATTCCCTGTCTTGGTTAAAAAAAAAAAAAATCAAATCTCTTCCTGATGACTTACAGATGTCCAGATTTGAACTTCAGTTTTTTGTACAAAAACAGTGGTGTCTTCTAAATGGGTAGGCTATCTGTAATACTCAATGTCCAGAGACTTCCATTTCCCTCTTGATCATCTCTGTTCCCTGGTAATGGCTGTCTCCAAATAAACTGCAAAGACTAACACTAAAGTGTTATCCTGGCACTAGAAACGGCATCTCAGAATTCAGATGGACACCGGGTTGAGCAGGGCTTCAGTAGTAAGTTAATAAGGCTAGGAAAACCCTTGCACTTGACCTTGAGTAGTGAGTCACAGGGTAAATACTGATTATACCCCCAGGAAATGACTTTTCTGAACAATGCTAATAGTCTCTATACTGAATATTTCCTATAACCTCTTCTCTCATTTGGGAAGATTCAGTTGATTTTGAATTCTCTTTCCACTACCAGTATTCCAACAGAAAGAATGGGCAAGGGGCAGAGGTAATAGGGCATGACACCCAAGAACACAAATGGGAAAAGAGCACCATCTGGTGGAAGTCTCTGATGGAGCATCAGAGGACAGGGACCCAGGGGTGGGGGTGTCCGACTCTTTGTGACCCCATGGACTGTAGCCTGCCAGGTTCCTCTGTCCGTGGGATTCTCCAGGCAAGAATACTGGAGTGGGTTGTCATTCCCTTCTCCAGGGGATCTTCCCAACTCAGGGATCGAACCTGGGTCATTGCAGGCAGATTCTTTACTAGTTGGGCCACCAGGGGTGGGGGTACCAGCCTTAGAAACAGTTGAGCAAGAATGGGAAGGTCCCTGGGAGTGGTGCCCCCTATAGTCCTTGTTCCTTCAAGCCATCAAAAGTACAAGAACTAGTATCCCTACAGGAAGCTTACAATCTTTTCTAAAATATGAGATACACATGAAGAGAATACACATGAAGAGATAGTCAATTTAAGATAGTAAATTACAAACAAACACTATGGTAACAACAGCAAAAAAAGATATGCAGATGATAGCACTCTAATGGCAGAAAGTGAAGAGGAACTAAAGAGCCTCTTGATGAGGGTGAATGCAAAGAGTGAAAAAGCTGACTTGAAAACACAACATTGAAAAAACTAAGATCATGGCATCTGGTCCCATCACTTCATGGCAAATAGAAGGGGAAAAAGTAGACGCAGTGACAGATTTTATTTGGGGGGCTCCAAAATCACTATAGACAGTGACTGCAGCCATGAAATTAAAAGATGCTTGTTCCTTGAAAATTATGACAAATCCAGACATATTAAAAAGCAGAGACATCACTTTGCCAACAAAGGTCTGTATAGTCAAAGCTATGGTTTTTCCAAAAGTCATGTACGGATATGAGAGTATGGCCATAAAGAAGGCTGAGTGCCAAAGAATTGATGCTTTCGAATTACGCTACTGAAGACTTGAGAGTCCTTTGGACTGCAAAGAGATACAGCATTCATACTTTGGTTGCCTGATGCTAAGAGCTGACTCTCTGGAAAAGATCTTGATGCTGAAAAAGACTGAAGGCAAAAGGAGAAAGGGTGGCAGAGGACGGGGCTTCTCTGGTAGCTCAGCTGGTAAAGAATCCACCTGCAACGCAGGAGACCCCAGTTCAATTCCTGGGTTGGGAAGTCCACTGGAGAAGGGATAGGCTACCCATTCCAGTATCCTTGAGCTTCCTTGGTGGCTCAGCTGATGAATCTGCCTGCAATGCAGGAGACCTGGGTTCGATCCCTGGGTTGGGTAGATCCCCAGATGAGATGGTTAGACAGCATCGCTGACTCAATGGACATGAATTTGAGCAAACTCCAGGAGACAGTAGAGGACACAGGAGCCTGGCATGCTGTAGCCCATGAGGTCACAAAGAGTAAGACACAACTTAGCAACTGAACAACCACAACAATGGTAACAACAGATGATAAGCACCTAACTCATGTAATAGAAGGAGGTGTCATAAGAAAGTCTTGGATTATTTGGGGGGAGGTAATATTTCTGTGATCTTGAGTCTATGTCCACAAATTTTAGAAACCCTAGAAGACAGCACCACAAACTTCTCTTATAAAATACAATGGTCACAATTAAACTTGTATTAAATAATAAACAAGTAACACTATCTGATTTGATTTGACAGTATCACCCATGACTAAAAAAATTTTTTAGAAGTCTATTTGCAGATAATAAAAAAGAAATAATATAAAATAAATTCATTAAATAAAATCCTATTCACCGCTAGAGTCTTCTATAAAACAATCACTACATGAAATCCCTGCTATGACATTAATAGTAAAATCTAGGAGCTCAATGATTATGCCCTTTCATTGAAACACTGGAAACCTACATTCTAATATTTCATCCCCTGTGTTCTAGCATTAACACTGCAAATTGTGGTTGCTATGCAATCCCCTTACTCCCTACATGTAACAGACAACCAAATATGACTCAGTGGACTATTAAAGAAAAACGCTAGCTAGCTGTGTTGTGGCAAAATGAAAGACACTAAATGTCAGGTCAGAGTTAAAATCTTTTTTCCTTTGTGTAGAAAAAAGGGAACAACTGAAGGGTTCATTGGTCGGTTGGTTTGCTTGTTTTTAAGGATAGGGAATAATGTCCATTGTGATCAGATCCAGCAGAAATGTGCAGCCTGGATGGGAGAGAGAGGAGCAAATCGGTTTAGGAAGCTGCTGGAGAGCAAGAGAAGGGGCAAAAGGTTTCAGAAGGAAAGTCAGAGATGTCTTTTGATTCCAAACCTGTGTTTTGAGAGAGAAAACAAGGCAGAACTCACAAAGAACTCTAGCTGATTATCATATTTTAATCTGTACTATCTTTAGCTCTGGCCCTGCCACTTTTGTCACCACTGATACTTAGAACCTAATTATTTTTTGCTTGCTTCAGGTTAATAGCTACTCTTAGACCACTGAGACTCCTAGTTATGTGACTGATTAATAACTGATAACTAGATGACTGTGACTGTGGACCATATACTCCCTGAATTTTACAGCTAGAAGGACATCGAAGGTCATTTAACTCAGCCTCTGACTTTATAGATGAGGAAAACGAAACCTGAGGAGGTTATCTGATTGTACCATAAGAGTTTAAAAATCCATATTGTAGAGCCACGACAGTTTATCTTGTGCAAAATCAGAAACAGGTTCAAAATGTGATATTCATTTGAAAATTCCTTTGGTATTTTTCTTGTTGTGAACATGGCCACTTTATTCACCTGAGCTCAAATATTACATAAAATTTTTAAACTGGACTAGTTCCTGGGGCTCCTCCAGGCAGCGTGGACTTGTGAACATTAACATGTCAACAAACCCTTTATATCTCAAGTTATGGACACTGCATTCATTCTCTCAAACAGTAAAAAATCTCCACTATTTGCCAGACACTCCATGAGGGTCTGAGAGCACAGAAAGCCTGAACTGTGGAGCAATTTGGCTGGAATAATGCAAAATTGTGCAAAAGTGGTGTGAGTGACCTAAAACACATACAAGGTAAAAATTGGGGCCAGCAGAACTAGGTCTGGATAATCCCAGAATCCGTCTTACTGCCTGCAGATGAGAGTTTCTGGGGGTGGACCTGGGGTCAGACTGAGGGAGGATGCCTGGAGGGGAGAGTCACAGAGAGGCCAGGCCCAGGATGCAGAGAGAAGCCAGGCAGAGGGGCCAGGTGTTCAGAGCAGGTGGCAGAGGCCCACAGCAGATGTTGGGGTGGGGGCGGGCACGCAGGCAGGGCAGGATTGTGAATGGGTTCCAACCTGAAAGTCTTTGTTTTATCTTGTGAAATAGACTATGATGTTGAGCAAGAGTGAGAGGTGATATGATAAGGTAAAGGCAGCTAAAGACATTAGAGGGAAGAATATTGAGGAAAATGAAAAAGGCTGTTGATACAAAGCATGTGAAATAACTGCCAGGCATCATTAAGGGGTCAGCTGAGGTTGGAGACTAAGATTTACTGTGGTGGCAATCCAATTGTGTCATTTTCCTCCAGCACTAATTAGCTGCCCAGGTGTAAGGTCAGAAAAGGTGGACAGCTGAACTGACCCAAGTTTAGAATTTTTCTAGGCTTGTGGGATAAAAAGACAAGACAGTAAGAGAAGACTGGAGGAGTATGCCATGGAGCTGAGGCTGGCCAGGGTAGAAACCAATGGCCAGAGACTTGACTATGCTGTCCGCACATATAAACTACTTTAAACAATCAAATATTAAAATAGTCAACATTTAATATTCAATTAAAAGATTCAAAAATAAGAGATAACAGTTATTCTACTCTTCTCTCTCAGGACTGTTCTTTGTCCCTAAAGTCTCAAACCTCTCTTATCTCATTTCCTGCTTCAGCGGCCAACATCTCCATCCACCCAACTGAAGCTTAGGAGTCATCTTTTATCTCGTTCCCTATTCTATGTATATCCCATCAATCACCAAGACCTGGAGATTCTATCTTCTTCATTTATTTTTAATCTATCTCCTCTCCCTCACTATGGGCACTGAATTCACTCAAGTCCTCAAAACACCTCACCCAGATTAATATAACCACATCCAAAGTGGTCTACCTGCCACTTTGCTCCTCTCTGAGCAATTCCCATCAATGCTGATGGAGAAGGAAGTGCAGTGACTGTGAAGAGCAAATGCTCTGCAGATAAGTCTAGGTTGGAGTTCTAGCACCTTCATCTTCTAGCTGTGAGACTGTAGCTGCAGTCTCAGTTTCTTCATCTTTAAAATAGAAATAATAATATCTGTCACGTTATCATTCTTGGGAAGATTAACTGAGATGATATACATAAAGAACTGAGCATTAGGCCTGGCACCTGGCAGCCTTCAGTAAACCTCGATTGTTACGTCATCCAGTCAGTTCAGTCGCTCAGCATTGTCTGACTCTTTGTGACCCCATGGACTGCAGCACGCCAAGTCTCCCAATCCATCACCAACTCCTGGAGTTTACTCAAACTCGTGTCCGTTAAGCTGGTGACGACATCCAACCATCTCATCCTCTGTCGTCCCCTTCTCCTCCTGCCTTTATTCTTTCCCAGCATCAGGGTCTTTTCAAATGAGTCAGTTCTTTGCATCAGGTCGCCAAAGTTTTAGAATTTCAGCTTCAGCATCAGTCTTTCCAATGAATATTCAGGACTGATTTCCTTTAGGATGGACTGGTTGGATCAACTTGCAGTCCAAGGGACTCTCAAGAGTCTTCTCCAACACCACAGTTCAAAAGCATCAATTTTTCGGTGCTCAGCCTTCTTCACAGTCCAACTCTCACATCCATACATGACCACAGGAAAAACCATAGCTTTGACTAGATGGACCTTTGTTGACCAAGTAATGTCTCTGTTTTTTAATATGCTATCTAGGTTGGTCATAATTTTTCTTCCAAGGAGTAAGCATCTTTTAATTTCATGGCTGCAATCACCATCTGCAGTGATTTTGGAGCCCAAAAATTAAAGTCTGACATTGTTTCCACTGTTTCTCCATCTGTTTGCCATGAAGTGATGGGGCCGAACGCCATGATCTTTGTTTTCTGAATGTTGAGCTTTAAACCAACTTTTTCACTCTCCTCTTTCACTTTCATCAAGAGGCTCTTTAGTTCTTCACTTTCTGCCATAAGGGTGGTGTCATCTGCATATCTGAGGTTACTGATATTTCTCCCGGCAATCTTGATTCCAGCTTGTGCTTCATCCAGCCAAGTTTCTCATGATGTACTCTGCATAGAAGTTAAATAAGCAGGGTGACAATATATAGCCTTGACGTAGTCTTTTTCCTATTTGGAACCAGTCTATTTTTCCAAGCCCAGTTCTAACTGTTGCTTCCTGACCTGCATACAGATTTCTCAAGAGGCAGGTCAGGTGGTCTGGTACTCCCATCTCTTTCAGAATTTTCCACAGTTTATTGCGATCCACACAGTCAAAGGCTTTGGCATAGTCAATAAAGCTGCGGTAGTGGTGGTGGTTTAGTTGCTAAGTCATGTTTGACTCTTACAATTCCATGGACTGTAGCCTGCCAGGCTCCTCTGTCCATGGGATTTTCCAGGCAAGAATACTGGAGTGGATTGCCATTTCCTTCTCCAGGGGATATTCCCGACCCAGGAATCGAACCCTGGTCTTCTGCATTACAGGCAGATTCTTTACCAACTGAGCTATGATGGAAGCCCCAATAAAGCAGAAATAGATGTTTCTCTGGAATTCTTGCTTTTCCGATGATCCAGAGGATGTTGGCAATTTGATCTCTGGTTCCTCTGCCTTTTCTAAAACCAGCTTGAACATCTGGAAGTTCACAGTTCATGTACTGTTGAACCCTGGCTTGAGAATTTTGAGTATTACTTTGCTAGCATGTGAGATGAGTACACTTGTGCGGTAGTTTGAGCATTCTTTGGCATTGCCTTTCTTTGGGATTGGAATGGAAACTGACCTTTTCCAGTCCTGCGGCCACTGCTGAGTTTTCCAAATTTGCTGGCTTATTGAGTGCAGTACTTTCACAGCATCATCCTTCAGGATTTGAAATAGCTCAACTGGAATTCTATCACCTCCACTAGCTTTGTTCATACTGATGCTTCCTAAGGCCTACTCAACTTCACAGTCCAGGATGTCTGACTCTAGGTGAGTGATCATACCATCGTGATTATCTATGTTGTGAAGATCTTTTTTTGTACAGTTCTGTGTATTCTTGCCACCCTCTTCTTAATATCTTCTGGTTCATTTAGGTCCATACCATTTCTGTCCTTTATTGAGCCCATCTTCGCATGAAATGTTCCATTAGTGCCATCATTATTCTAACCACCTAACAACACACAAACCAAATCTTATCATCCCCCTGCTTGAAATCCTTCAGTGGCTTACCCCAGTCTGGCCCTCCCCTCCTCGGCTCACAGTCTTGCTCTTACACATCACAGCTCTCTCTCTGCTGGCACACTTTTCTCTTTAGATCCCTCCCTCTACTAGCGAACGCCTGATGGCCCTTTGAGGCTCAGTCTAGTCTCCTGCGTTAGGTGCTCCCCCTTGCACTCCCCTTAGCAGCACCTGTATACTGTACCACAAGCTTCTTGTCTCTTTATGTTCCTGAGC
Source organism: Budorcas taxicolor (assembly GCF_023091745.1). Lineage (NCBI taxonomy): Eukaryota > Metazoa > Chordata > Mammalia > Artiodactyla > Bovidae > Budorcas > Budorcas taxicolor. Next base: position 37,829,269 of record NC_068928.1, on the reverse strand, counting down.
CCTCAAGGGGCAGTAGCACAGACCTTGCTAAATAAGTGAATGGAGGTGAGAAGCAGAAGAGCTGTCTGTGTTAAGCATGAGTAGAGCACTGAGTATATTTCGGGGCACGGTGGAGACAAGGCTGAAGAGGCAGGCAGAAGGCAAGGCTTTCTAAGCAATGCTACAGTGTGGATTTTATCCCAAATAAGATAGGGAGAAGTGCCCTCCTCTTCCTCTGAATTACTCACACAAAGGTAAGAGGGGGAAAAAGAGAAATCAAAGGAAGGAAAGAAAATGAAGAAGAGAAAGATAAAAATAAGTAAGCTTTGTTAAACTAAAACACCCAAGTGAAGGTTTTCACCCAAAGCCTGGCTTCAAAGACTAGCTACAAAATGACCGGCAAAAATAGACTTCAAAAGACACAACCAAATATACATCACAGTGGCAAGAATCCAATATATAAATACAATCAATTTGTTTCCTCATTAAAAGCCTTCATGAAGAAAATGATTTAATACAAATGCTAAAGCTACTGACACAGATTAATTGAAAGATAACAGAATTCTAATTAAAGACAATATTATTTCACTCATTCACTAAAACAAAATTTGGACAAATATATAAAGACAGAATCTAGAAAGCATCCTTCTATGGTAACCACTCTTAAGAGCTACAGTGAATTGCCGAAATTAAAAAAACAACAACTCCTATCCTTAAGTGTACATTTTCTTCCAATTAAGGACTGAGATGCATACAAAAATTCAGAAATCATCTTAAAATTATTGCATAGTTTGGCCCTCTACTTGACTTTTTTCTAATTGTACAAGAGTCTGTACTAAAATATCATTCTTCCCCATTTATTTCTTGGTACAAGGCCTATAGCAGTCACAGTTAAACCCTTATATGAGATACTCAGTTATCCAAATCATAAAAGTAGGAAACTGGATTAGAGCTAAAGTCTAATGACTATGTGACCAGTTCTACTGCTGTATCAGTACAGGTCAAGGGTCACCAGCAGTTCAGCCACAACAACCAGTCAATCTCGGGACTTACCTGACCCATCCTGGGGCCAGGACTTCTGGTTCTGTCCCACATCAAGGGATTCCCCAGCATCAAAAATGTCTCCAGATGTTTCCAGGCCATGCGGAAGCACTTAAGACAGCAGACAAACATCAGGGCAAGGAAAGAACCAAGACTATTTATTCTGACCATATCTCCATCCCTCATCCTAGAAGCTAATTAGGTTGAAATGTTGTCAGCTACTGGCTGGCCCTAAGCCGGGCTGGTAAGATCTTCCTGTCAATCAAACCCAGTCATACTGGGACTCTCCTAACCACTCAAACCAACAGCCTACTCATATTTCCCAGTCAAATCCTTCTTCCTTTGTTCCCTCTCACTGTTAAAATTCAGTTTAAAACCAAAATAGCTACTTATCTAAACAAAAATGGTATCTTCTAATAAAGATTTCTACACCTACTTGTCTGATTTTAAGAATCTCCTGGAACCCTAATTGAAACACAAATTCCCCAGGGTCCACACCAGACCTAGTAAATTAGCATGTCCAGGTTAGTGACCTAGAAGTCTGTGTTTTTAACAAGATCCCCAGGTAATTCATATGATGGGGCAAGTTTGTAGAACACCATTAAGGACATGGGTATTTCATAAATGGTTGCCTGTTAAGGGAATTATAAACAGGCAGCCCCTAGTTCAAGTATAGACTGTATTCCAAAATTCACTTCCATTGTTTGGATCTGGAAATGCATTTTCCTAATGAAACAAAGTGATAGATAGTGTTAAATTTTCTGCATCTTCTTTAAAAAAAATTAAATCTTGTTTACAAATGTGAAATATAGTAAATACAATCTTTAATTTACCAACCAACCACATTTCAAAAGCTGAAGCACAATGTTGTCCATTTAGAGTGTATTTTCCCACTGACATAAAGGAAAAGTGGTTATATTATCTGGTTATCCATAAGCGCTTGTGAAGCTCATAATAAACCAAAGGCAGCTATGGAATCAAGGATATAAATATGAGCTCAAAGCAAGAAATACTGGGAAGAAAGAAACATCTGTCTTCCTTTTCTGGGCATGCACAGAGAATAAACACAGGCACCCTTTGAGAGTCTTATTCCTCTTCTCTCCCTTTGCAAGCATCCTCTGCCTTCCAGAGGCCTCAGCCCAGGAACCAAAGACTCATATGATATCCATAATTCCCTACTAAAGCATCAGCTTACCCACCCCTGTCCCATGCTTTACTCTCTGCAGTATGTACCTCTTCTCCACAAATCCAGTAAAAATTCCCATTTCCAGGATTTGATTCCATCTTATCTTTTCAGCTATGTATCTCATTACTTCCTTATACCTAATCAACAGAATTATCCTTTGGTTCCCAACCATGGCTAAACTTTTATCTCCTCTGTTTCTTTGTACATGCTATTTTTGTGTGCAATACATCTGACCAAAAATCCATCCCTTTCAAACCCAAGACCAAGCCATGATGACATTTCATCCATGAAGATTTCTTATTTCTGTATCTTTTTTATCTTTCTCATTAGGTTGCACATTTCTTGGGAATATCTATTGGGTATCTACAATGTAACATGCCTTGTATTAAGCACTTTTATATCCATAACAACAATCCTACAAGGTGGGTGTATTGTATAATTATTTAGTTTATCTGGTTCAACAAGTTATAGGAGGACTGAAAACTGTCATATAATCACTACAAAAATGCTTTGCACATAGTAGATGCTCAATAAATATTTGGTGCATGAATGAAGTAGCATTATTCACTTATGAAGAAATCAAGCCTCAGTAAGAGGGCTGGCCAAACAATCATCCTGCCTTGGTTCAAATCCCAGTTCCAAACCCTAACAGCTGTATAAACTTGAGCAAGTTCTCTGAACCTCAGTATTCTCATCTGCTAGCTGGGGATTATTAACAGTATTCACCTCACACCTGTTGTGAGGGATAAATGAGAAAATGTGTATAAAGTCCTCCAACACTGGGCCTGGCACATGGTAATTGTGTGATGAATGTTAGCTGTGACTAACTCTTCAGTGCAGAGGCAAGAGTTTCTAAAGCCCTCATTCTTTCTGAAGAAAAGGATCCTCTGTTAACTTTTTAACCCTCAGTGTACCTAGCACTGTGTGTTGCCCATAACATAGGTTCAACAAACATCGAATTTCCACAGCACAATCATCTTAACCAAAAGTCAGAAGAAAACCATTCAATAGGGCTAGTGCACATCAAAGTACTCTGGCATGTAGAGTTTGAATGATTTTTAATTTCTTTTTATCTATTTATATTTTCTAAATCTCTACAGTGAACGTGTAAATCTTAAATCACTGATACCAGAGCCCTTATCCCTCCAAGTGAATTTATATTTGTAAAAGAGGACTATGAGCCTAAACGAATCTCTAAATGGTGAAAATCCAGGTATGCAGCAAATTGAAACCAAACATTTCAGACTAACTAGAGAAGATACCCATGCATGGTGGGCTCTGTGCTAGCTCTGTTCATAAGTCTGGCTGCTTAGTGGCCCAAGAACTTCTTGAAAAACAGGGATATATCTTCTCTGACACTTGATCACCTGGCATTGTGCCCAATAAAGAGTAAACAAATAGCCAATACATATTTGTTAAGTAAATTAACTGCTTCCGGCTTGTAATCCTCACCCTTGCTTTTAGTTAATTCCATTTCTCTCCATGACCAACATGAAAATCAATCACAGTGACTGATGTTTTGAGAAGGAGGAAGTGAATGGTTTACTCAAGCACCATCACTTTGGAAAGCTAGTCTCACAAATAAAAATGTTTCACTAAATAGCCACACAGAGTGTAGATAATCCTTTTCTAATGAGGGATTTATCCTGTGTCAGTTCAGTGCAGCTCAAAAAGATAAAATCTAAGAAACGGAAGTTGTTCCTTGTCAACAGTTAGATACCTCATCCAATGAAGACCCTGAGAATGAACTTCCTTTATTTAAAAAAAAAACAAACTTATTTTAGAAAAGTCACCATAAATTACTAAAAGGACTGCTTGTATTTCATATGGCTCAAAAATAATCTTACTTTTGCGTGTGCACGCATGCATTACAGAGTAAAAAAAAAAGAAAAAAACCTCCAAATACATCTATTTATTTGAATAGAAGTGACCCAAGGCTACAATTAAAGCCCAGTTTCCTCTATCCACATCTCTTTTCCCTGCAATGCCAACTCCTTTTCCACCTGGAAAGAAATACTCTTTGGTTTTTAAATCCCTGCTTCTTTTTGTTCCCTGCCTCTTACAAACAGGAAAGGCTCTGATATCAGTGATTTAAGATTTACACATTCACTGTAGAGATTTAGAAAAGACAAATAGACAAAAAGGAGAAATTAAAAATCATTCAAATTCTACATGCCAGAAGTTACTATCATTAACATTTTGGTGTATTTTTTCAGACATGTCTCTGAAAAGAAAAAAAAACAACAGTTAAACCATTTCTTCATGTATAGTATATCATATCATTCCAAATCAATATATCTTCTTCTATAGCACAAATGATTAAATTATCTTCTTTTTTATATCTCCCCTTTTAACAGAATGGAGGAGCAGAATAAACTGGAACAGGGAGAAGCCTGAAGCAGAGAATCAGAAAAGAGAATTGTGCAAAGCTCTGAGTAAGACTTCATGAGAGCTAAAATTTAGCCAGTGAGAAAGAGAATAGAAGGGAGAAGATAGATTTAGAATGAAGAATCAATAGGCTTGTTGATGGTTTGGGGAATAAAGAAAGAGGAGTCAAGAGTGACTTCCAGGATTCTACCTAGCAGGTCAGGACCTAGTGAAAGCAGAAATAGACTTTAAGCATAAGCAGAATATCAGAATAATGAGTTCACTTCCGGACACTCAGTCAGATATGATTCTTCTGGCTACAAAATAACAGAAAATCTGACTGGCAGAGGCTTAAGCAAATACAAGTTTATTTTTCCTTCATCAGCAGATGAATGGATAAGAAAGCTGTGGTACATATATACAATGGAGTATTACTCAGCCGTTAAAAAGAATTCATTTGAATCAGTTCTGATGAGATGGATGAAACTGGAGCCGATTATACAGAGTGAAGTAAGCCAGAAAGAAAAACACCAATACAGTATACTAACACGTATATATGGAATTTAGAAAGATGGCAATGACGACCCTGTATGCAAGACAGGAAAAAAGACACAGCTGTGTATAATGGACTTTTGGACTCAGAGGGAGAGGGAGAGGGTGGGATGAGTTGGGAGAATGGCATTCTATCATGTATACTATCATGTAAGAATTGAATCGCCAGTCTATGTCTGACGCAGGATACAGCATGCTTGGGGCTGGTGCATGGGGATGACCCACAGAGATGTTATGGGGAGGGAGGTGGGAGGGGGGTTCATGTTTGGGAACACATGTAAGAATTAAAGATTTTAAAATTAAAAAAATAAAAAACTATAAAAAAAAAAAAAAAGAGTCTGAAGACTGGTGACTCTATGCATGATGCAGGGTCCCAACAACAGCATGAAGGACCTAGGCTCTTCCCTTATCTCTGCTCCAACACCTTAGAGCAGAGTTATATCTTACAGTGGCTACTGCATTTCAGGGCTTTATTTTGGCCTCCCAAGCATAAGATTTGGAGAAGGAAATGGCAACCCATTCCAGTATTCTTGCCTGGAGAATCCCATGGATGGAGGAGACTGGTAGGCTATAGTCCACGGGGTCGCAAAGAGTCAGACACAACTGAACGACTTCACTTTCTTTTCTTAAGCATAAGGTCGTCATGTGAGAAGCAATCAGAAGTCTTCTCACGTTTCTTTGGCCAAAACTGTATCTTATGCAAACTCTAGACCAACCACTGGCAAAACAGAATGGCTTTCAGATCATGAGTCCTTCCCTGGGAAGGTGGGGTGCTGTTGTCTAGGAAGAATGGAGGGTGGCTGCTGGGGAGGCATATAGCAGGGTCTGTCCCAGCTTTGCAGGTTTGAGATATCTATAAGATAATCTATAAGATGCCCAAAAGGAGCTGTCCAATATGCTGTATAGTGCCTTGGAGAGAGAACTGCAGTTGAGCTGCAGAACCAGGAGTCATCCATGTTCTAGGGAAGCTATAGAGTTAGGGGGCACGCATGCAACTGCTTACAGAGAATGTGATGAGAAAGAGGCAAGCCCAAGAAATGGCAGTGAAGAGGGCAGGGTAGAAAAACAAGCTCAAGCCAAAGCCTAAACTAAGAGTATAAGTACAGGAAGAAGGAAAACCAGGAGAGACTATTATCATGGGGACCAACAGAGGGAGAGAGTTTTTATTTGCCTTTGCTGTTTTTATTTGCTTGTTTGTTTTTACTTTTTGAGGAAAAGGAAGCTATTAATATCGTCACATGCTGCAGACACACCAAATAAGACAAGGATTGAACAGTGTCACCCAGATAATGCAATCAGCAAGTTACTGGTACTTTGGCAAGAATAACTTGATAGGAGCAGAGATTAGATTGTAGGGGACTGAAAAGTGGCCAAAGAAGAAGCCAGAAATGGCTAGCCTAGGCTTCTATTTCAAGAAGGGTGTCTATTAAAAAAAGAGAGAGATAGAGATACAGGACAGCAGCCAGAGAGGGATCACTGTGTAGGATGTATTGTTTTTCTTAATATTAGGAGGGATTTGAGCATATTTATATGATGAATGGAGAGATGTAGTCAGGAGGGAAAAGCTAAAGTTGAGAGAGAAGGTCTCTGGGAGGCAGTGGTTACAGCAGAGTGCAGATGACAACTGTGAGTCAAAGCCTCAGTCCTCAAATAGCATGAGGGGAGACTCTGAACTCAAACGATGACAGAGAATTGTAAAACCATGTAGGCAAATCTCAAAAGGGAAGAGGTTTGGCAAAAGATTGAATAGTAAAAATCTAGAAATGACAAGCAAGGAGCATGAAGGATGCCAACAGCACTTCTGGAAAATGAGCAAGTTCTATTTAAGATAGCTGCAAGCAAAACAGTATCCTGAAGAAGAGTCATGTTTTACTCGGGCAGGGATGCAGAAAAGAGGTTGAGGATATCGTGGAGTGTGATTATACTAGAACATGGATTCTAGGAAACACAGGGGGAAGGATTAAAAAAGAAGTCCTCAAGAAATATGAAAGATGGTGGAAACAAGGAAGTGCAAAGCTTTACAGGAAAGATGATAACCAAAGGCAGAGGGCTTATGATGGATCATGTCTGGACTAACTGGCATCCACACTCCGACAGAACTCCAACACATGGGCAGCAGCCCTGTAACCTTATGCCACAGAATATTAGAGAAATGTCATCAGAGGAGACGTTTAAAGAGATGGATGTCATCTTTACAAATGGCTCTGTAACTCCTAATGCTCAATAAAAAGAATGTGTTCTATCTTTGGACAAGAATATATGGGGCTGGCTACTGAATAGTAAATTTCAAAATATAGAGGATCTCTTGTTCTAATGTTTAGCCAAGGACCAGATAACACATTTATAACAGTTTCTCCCTCATTCAACTCACATTATTGAGCTCATATCATATGCCAGTACTGTGATAGATTATTTTTCAAAAAATGAACATCCATGTGATTAAGGAGTTTATAATCTCCATAAGTATGTCTTCCGAGTTCTAAGAAACTGAATTTAAAATGAACTTAAAAGTATGTGGTAGAGCAGTGATTCTCAAACGTTTATGTGCATACAAATAACCTTGGGATCTTATTAACATGCAGGTTCTGATTCAGTGGGTCTGATTCAATGGAGCCTGAGATTCTGCATTTTTAACAACTTTCCAGGTGATGTTGATGTTGCTGGTCCATGAGTCACTCTTGAGCATCAAGAAGCTAGGACTCTATATTTCTTGCTTTGCCTTTTCTATTTACACTGACCTATAAGGTCCTAAATTTTTTCCCCTTTTCCTTTTTAACTCTCTTACCCATCTGTTCTTTCTAATAAAAAGAGAGGTTAGGGTAGAAAAACTTACAAAAAGCTTGCTCTTCTATTAGCTACAAAAGCAACTATTAGCTATACAGACTGCTGTCATGAAGTTGTCAACCATCTATCTCATGTGATTACATACTTTTGTGGAATCCCTACTATTTCAAACAGGGCACCTAGATATTCAGTAAAAGAATAAACAGACTGGGAGCAGCAATTAATTCTAGTTATGCCATATGGCAGTATAGAACACTGGCTGGAACCTGAAAACTCAATTTCACAAGAGTTTTACTTATTCTGAATTTTAATCATTATAGGATCAGCAAACATATGTCTACCAACTTGCTCCATTTACACAAAATTCTAAAGAATAATCACACTGCATACTCAAAAATGATTGGTTTTTCCCAAATGGACTTAAAATTTCTCTTCTACTGGATTCTCAAAATCAAGTAGCTGCTGACAGCTACAGTTTAATTTCTCTTTCAAACAAAATCTTCAAACAGTACTTTTAACAAATAGTATTGTTTGCTTTCTTACCATCTTCATCATCAGTTCACAGTGTAATTTTGCACAAGTATAATTTTCTCTGGTTCTGGATTCCTCATCTTTGGGGCTGGCTCAGCTGCTGACCCTCCTTGTCCCTGTGAACTCCCTCCATCATGCCTGTCACTGCTGAGACACCCATCCCACCACATTCTCTCCATTTCAACTCTCTCCAGAATGGAGACATTATCATTTCTAACACATACTCCATCGCCTGTCCTATTAGAGCTAAGATTCTTTCATCTCCTGTACATCTCATAATTTCAAGATAAGGACAGAAAAATCAGTTCTTTTCCTGTGAACTTTTGTCTCTGGTGCTTGAGAGACTATCCTGATATTCCCTGAACATGTTTTAGTGATAACATTTACTGCACCAGGGCCAAAATGATTTTCTGCCACTTTCAATTCTAGTTCAATAAAAGAATAAGAGCTTTGTTTCTAACCTCTGTCATTTTTAATACCATAAAATGATTTTAAAAATGTAAAATTGAGTTCCATTTCCTACTGGACTACCAATCTCATATTAGCTTTCCTTTTATCAAATTTATGAGGAAAGTCAGAAATTGCCTTTCCTTAAAAAAGATCAAAATCTCAGGATCTCCTGGGCAGAATGCTTGAATTGAATTTGAGCTCTCAATAATTGCTGGCCTGGAAGTCTTAAAGAAGTATAAAAGTTAGATACTTAAAGTTAGTTATGTCAGAAATAACAAACTGAAGGATTATCCCTTAGACTACTATCGTCTGAAATAATAAGGTTATTCTTAGAAAATTATAATCCTAAAAATACCACAGACATACTTATTACATTTCCAACTTGAGGAAGTCTATGGTTTTCTGAAACCACAGTATGAATGAAGTCTATGGTTTCTGAACTGCAAAGTGAAACAAATGTTTTTTGCAACATATTATGAAATGTTTCAGATATGCATAAAAGGTAAATGAACACCATATATGTGTATACTCATAATCTAGATGCTATGATTCACATTTTGTTATATCTGCTTTGTCACTTATCCATCCATCTAGCAGATGTTGCTAGACTCTAGATGCATATATAATTAACTAAACTTCAATATTTATTACAGTTCCTTTAAACCAATAAGCTTTTGAAAGATGCCAATTCTTTTTTAAAATAATGGCTTGCTTAAGTAAACTATGCAACCAATTAGAAATCCTACATTCTAAATCCTAATCTTTTATTAATGCTCTTACTTTGAGTAATGTCACATATCTTAGTTTTATCATCAACAAAAAAACAAAGGTTCTTGGTAGATATGATAGGAGGTCTTGATTATCAAATCGTAAAATCAACATTGTGGTTATGGCAGAATCCAGAAAAGAGAGACACTCCCTTAATATAACTGAGAAATAGCTAATTGGAAATTATGTGGGCATAAAGTTTTCTATAAATTATAATAACTCAACAAGTCTCACAAACTCAAGAGGGAGCTTGAGGGTGAGCATTTAATCATAATGCATAAGCGTCACTATATATCTATGATAAAACAAATTGATTATTGAAGACTGAGTCACTCCAAGTGGGAATTTCATAACAAGGCACTAGCACAAAACTGGAATTTTCTTGGCTTTGTGAAGCCGTAGCTGGCTTATAAACTCCTTATTAATTAAGTACAGTAAGCACTGCCACAGAGATAGCTGCCCCTTCCTTTATGAACTGTTTATTTCCCTACACTGATTTTTTTTTTTCTTTTAGAAGATTGGCCTGGAAGAGGGATTCTTTGAAGCCTGAAGAATCAAAGCTGCTGCAAAGCACTGCTGAGAGTTTCGAAAGAATTATGAAGAAACTACACTGGACCTGAGGCGATAGGCTGAGATCTCCCTAAACAGGTCAGCAGTTGGTCTGCAAAATATTCCCACTGCCAAGGAGGCGGTGACATCTTGTGTAAATCAAAAACTAAAACCCTGAGATATCTCATTTCCATTTTAAATGCATGGGGGTTAAATATGGATATCTAGCACTTGAGAAGTTCCTGTGGGATTGATTTTTTTTCCTGTCGTTTCCGAGCCCTTTGCTGGGTGAGATAAGAAGGACCGCATTTCATTATCAACCCTGCTAGTGCTGCACTTCAGGGAGACTAGATGAGGCTACACAGTGGAGAGAAGATTCGGCTTCCAAAGAAGAAATGATTCACATGTTGTGATTATAAAAACCCACTTTAGGCCCAACTCATTTTCAACAGAATCATGAAATAAAATGAGATCCCAAGGAAATGAAATTTCCTGCATCATTTTGCAAATTTAAAAAAAAGAAAAATCACAGTGATACCATAAAAAAAATCAAATTTTTGAGGTTTCAAGGTTTGGTTGGTAATGTTTGCATTTTTGTAACATTTGAAAAAACAATGCCAAATAACATTTTGGGGGAGGCAACTGAAAAAGAAAACACAAGATCATGGTTAGGCGAATCTTCTATTGAATCAGACAATGTTACAGAAAAAACATCAGAACAAAGACTTTGAATTCTGAGAGCTGACCCAGTGCTCTTGCATTTCTCTCCCCTTTGCTCTAATTTCAGTATAACACAGGAAGTGGATACAGGATGGATCTATATCAGAAATAAGAGAAAACCAGCAAATTAGAGATAACCACAACCAGGAGGGCCTCACGCCACAAGTTTCTGGAGATCCACAAATAGATGAATACAAAGAGGCTTTTAATTCCCCCCACTGGCTTTCTATAAGCACAAAAAATAGCACACATTGGGACAAAAGATTAGATCCAGATCAAGTGAGATTTAAAATCATGGCCAAAGTAAACATTGGTAAAATGAAGACAGTAATTTCAAATAAAGGATCTTTTCACACAATGTATGAATTAAGAGCCCCCATTTATAGACAAATAGAAAAGCTTCTAGTATTAAAAAATTGATACTGAGGATTTTCTGAGATCTTCCAAGACAAATCCATTTCAAGTAGAAAATAGGAATGTGCCCAAGTAAAAATGATGGCTATAATTCTATCAGAAGTAAAGCAAATTCAGAGACCTAACTATAGGACTAAATATAGGACTACATAGTGGTGCTCAGCTTATTCTAATGGGTCAGTCCAACCTGAAGGGAGAAAGCTCAGTTATCTGCCTGCTTCCCAGGTTTCATTTCAAAAGTCCTTTCACTCTTGATAGAACATGTTATTCTGTTTCATGAGCTCAGTACTGGGAATGTTTAATGAAAATGTTTGAAAAAAACAAGATTGAAAAAAACCCACTTACTAAAAAGTTACTGTACATCAAAATTACTCATATAAAATATTTATTTTATGGGATGACCAAAGGGAGAGGCTTCTATCTACTAACACCACCAAAATAGCCCAGTGTAAAAGAAAACAAAAATGAACCAATTTAATCTTATAGCTGGTACCAAATCCAAGACACCTACTCAAGTGAAAGAATAAACAAAATAATCATCATCATAAAATTAAAAAAGAGTCATACACTTCAAGGTTGCTTTGAAAGTATAGGACACTTTCTATGAAAGAACATATAATAAAATGATCTTCCTTTCCAGGTTAAGCCAAGAGACCAATAGCAAGTAATATTGTATCAGTTTCACCTGTAGACCATTTCAGACTAAAAGAGCAACAAAAATAACCCTTTACTCCTCCCAGTAAGTATATCTCCAAAAATCTTTAACACAATTGTGAAATCTCAACATACACTCACTAAATAACAGAAAACTAGTACAGGGATTTAGCATATAATTGATAACTTGAGAGCCGTGAAGTTACAAGTTTTTGTTTGCTTTCTTGGTTAAGGGTGAGAAACAGAGATAGGACTGGAAAAGGAAGAAATGAATTTTTAAACTTCAAGATGTGGTCAAATTATTGCTATGAGTTTGAAGCCTTTTCAGAGCTCTTTAAACTTAGATAGATTGCACTAGTACCTACTACCTTTTTTATTTCTGCATTGACACTGAAACTTCAGTGAAAGTAGCAAAGTGAACAGAAAGAGAAGATATGAACAAATATCTAAACTTGTAACACAAATGTACCAACAACACATTTCACATTTCTTCTCTTGATAAGCACACTTCATCTGAATGTTTTTTGTTTGGGAATTTTAAGCTCAATAACCAGCATTTAGGAAAAGTAACATTCTCCATGTAATTAATGGTGATAATATTGACAGCATATCACTTTGAAAATCTTGCTCTCAAGAGTTACATTGGACTAACTTCTTGTCTTTCCTCCTGTAATACAAAGACACAAGAACAATATATTCTTAAACTAAATTCTGTTTTAAAGCTAAATCCATGGTAAGATGACAAGAAAAACAAAGTTCCCAAAGAGAACTGGAATTATTTTTATGATATTTGTGCTAACATATCATGTTTCATGCAGAGCTATATGCTAACCACCCACAATGAGACATGTTCAAGATATTCTTTCAGTCTGTACTTTAAAAGCACTGGTTTTGTGGGGTTTGTGCCATAATCCTGTTATATAAAGTTATTTCTTTATTTTTTTCCATTTCAATATGCTATTAATCTACCTGTCTCTTCTTGTAACTCCTTTAAGTTTCACAAAAGATAACAATACTCCAAGTTTGTTTCCATTGGCTCTAGACTTCACTTCCAACAGTGAGCATAAATGACTAGCTGTTCCAAAATGAGCCATGGAGAATTTATCCCTACCTCAGTAATAAAAATTTTCTATTTTCTTCACCCTTTTCCCCATTCTCAATGCATTCTTGCTGTCAGATGGCCTCCCCTGAATCAAACTTAAGAAATGCTCAACTGTTTCTGCAAATGCGTAAGAATGCCATCAAACGTCTGAGTATAGATCAAGCATGTTTCATTCCAGGTGTCTCACAGCTGGCGCTGGTCCTGCAGTGACCACCGCAATAAAACAGGAGGAGCCTCTGCCTGGCTTTCATCCTAATCATTCTCTAAAGAGCTTGCTGAAAACTTGGACTCAGAATGTGAAAGCTGTTAGTTTTAGGGAGAAGGTTTAAATGAGGAGGCAGTTTGAAGAAGAGCCATGAACATCACAGCTCAGGACATCAAATACCACAACAGGACTTCGTTTCCTTGGAATTATGCAAAGTGCCATCCGTTTTTTATTTTGTCTTATATGGAAAACATTATCCTTCCTTGGTAACACTCTTAAGCCAAAAAGACCCTATAAAGACAGAAATACAGATATGATTTTCAGTCTGGGAAGACAGAAAAGCTACTTGTACTGAAAAACAGATGAGCACTTGGAGGACATCCATGACTCAACACAACTATCATTTTCTGGGGTCAGTCACTCTAGGCAATCGAAAGGTGGCAAACAGCACATAACAGCTGTGATGAAGTCAGATGCTTTAATTTACAGCGACTCCACAGTCATGGCAAACAGCACTGAATTCTGAGCCACCATAAAAATTATGGCCAAGCCCCTAGAGTTTACCAGGAATCAGTATTTTCCCATCACTCCACTCTATTCTCAAGCAGCACAGTGTTGAGGAGATAATTAAAGGAATTAAAGCAAGGACACAACAAAGATAGAATGGAAAGTTTTGGTGGGGGGGAGTATATGTATATATGGCATTTATATTTATCTAGTGTCTTTCCCAGATTATCCTGCTAGAGATTTCTTACCCACCTTCGGCCCTAATGTGCCAAGTTAGTAGTTTTAGACAGATTCCTACCTCCCCCACAAATTTACCAAACCCCTAAAGTTTTATTGCTTTAATATGACTCAAGATAAAACTTTTAAAGTGGCTTTCATTAATTCTTTTGATGTTACTTGGCCATTTTCCATATACATTTAGCTCTCAAGTTTGATGATTCCCAAATTTCCTTTCATACTCAGCCTCTGGGAGAGATACAACTTCCACGCAAAAAAAAGTAAATGTGATTGACATTGTACAAGCTTTCAGTGCTCTCAAAGCAACTGCTATCAATACATATAAGTACATAACATCAACCAGCCATACATGGGGCCATACACACAATGTGGCTGAAAAAGAAGATTCAGTAAGACAAGGGTTACATTATGGGATGATGATTGAATGGGTAAATTTAAGACAATTTCAAACAGCTTGCCAAAGGAAATCCTCATTTTTCCATTTTCTTGTATAGTATCTAATTTCTGGCTCCTCATTTCCTCCTGATCTGATAATTATGAAATTCTAAATAAAGTGTCATCTTTCTTACAACAAATCAATGAACAGAAAGCTCCCATCAACAATGCAGATGTTTCCTAAAACCTCTGCTGATTATTTCCTGAATATCTATCCCACAAACCACACAGCAAGTCCTTTGAGAACAAGGAACCCTCTCTACCTCATAATAAATACAGCTTCTATGTCTGTGTGCATGGGTGTGTGTGTATGAGTGTGTGTATGCACTTAAAAAAGAGAACTAAGAAGTAATAAGTAAATGATAACAGTGAGATAACAGTGAGTCACCACAAAATCACCTTTTATTATCAATTTCAGATTGAAATTCAGTCCTTTCCAGTGCTACACTGCAAATAACGGGAAAGGAGAATTTCTACTTATTGTATATTTGTCTCCATAGATGAAATAAAATTATTTTTACATTCCTTACCACAGATTTATACCATTAACACCACCACATACACAATTATATTTTGGGCATCCCTCTCCCTATGCTTGGTGGCTTAGATGGTAAAGCGTCTGTCTGCAATGCAGGAGACCCAGGTTCAATCCCTGGGTTGGGAAGATCCCCTGGAGAAGGAAATGGCAGCCCATTCCAGTATTCTTGCCTAGAAAATCCCATGGACAGCAGAGCCTGGTAGGTTACCGTCCATGGGGTCACAAAGAGTCAGACATGACTGAGCAACTTCACTTTCACTCCCTATAATACAGTTTATAATAATTCCATCTTTGTTCCTCATGCCATCCTTATAATAATCCTATAATACAAAGATCAACTTTGTATTAAAAAAATAAAAAATTCTTTAAGTTACTAACTGAGCCTTCAGATACACAACTAAGCCTAAACTCATCCACTAATAAAGTATAGGGAAGTTTGTTTTAAACACTTCCAACCTACCAAAAATTACAGATATTCTCACTTTTGCAAAAAGCTCTCATCTTTTGCATTCTGTTTGTTTCAATTATTCAGGGCAACCCAGGCTGATAATTACACAGTCCCCAGTTGCTGAGTAAAAGTGATGCTTAATTAGCCAGCAGGAAAGATCGATTAAGATCCAGCAGGGCATCTTGTGAAGTTCTCTCACATTCCTGGAGGGAATATATTCTGGCCGTGCCCTTCGAAAGGATAAAACTCCTTGCTTCTAAAGAGTTTCAGTGACGTTTCTAAAGTAGATGATAAGGTCTGTCTGCCACACAAATGAAATCCCAGGTATAACACTGCTGATGCTCTTCCTTTACTAAGAGTACACAGTTCAAACGTTTCAAATCGCATTGCCTCCAAGTCAAAAAAGACTTAAGATTGTACTCACTTATCCCCAACTCTCATTCAGTTACCACACTTCAAACAAGCAGTGGTTGGGGAATACACTGTGATGGAAATTTTTAATTTCTCCCTCCATCAAGCAAGTGTATGCAATCTGTCAGGTGCTCACATTCTGAAAGGCACAAACTGGGTGAGGGCCTTTAATTAAAAAAAGAAACTTAATGAACATGATATTCCAATCAGCCTGAGATTAAGACATTTTAATAGGAAGAGAGAATCAACTGGATAAGTCTAGTTTAAGTTTTCTATTCGGGAAGGAGATGAGGATATAAAATCAGGACCAAAAGTCATAATGGAAATTATCTCATACTGCTTAACATCCTCTCTTTCAGTAATTTGGACAAGCATAAATATTTAGCTTTTCAGCCATTTTGCAAAAGTGTCCAATAAAGACTAACATAACAATCCAAAGCTAAAAGCAGAATAACTTTTTTAATATAGATAATTATCAAAATATTTCCATTGTGGTAAACTAACTACCCTAAATATGCCTGCCTACCCTCAATGCAACTCAGTAAACATTTAAAAGCCTCTACCAAGTATAAAGAACTATAATAAGCGTGTCTTACTTTGATAATTTATATACAATTAAAGTAGATTTTGCTGATTATAAATTGCTTTAAACTTTATGAAGAAGAATAATGGAACTGGTTTATACAAACCTAGCTTTGATTTGCTGCAAGCCCCGCAGAATATGGTCTCTGTTGTCCTTTGCACCAGCACTGAGGTTCTCATTCCGCAAACCTTCACCCAGGAACTCTTCAGTATCTAAAGGAAAAGGAAAGCTGATCAACAGAAAAGAAAAAGTACCAAGAGAGAAGGAAGAAAATCTGGAGGATTAACAAATGGGTATAATTTTCTCTTTAAAAACTTTAAAGTTGCAGAGTAAGGTGATTGTAAGTAATGCCATAGAAGAGTATACTTATGAATATTTCACTCTAGTGCCTGTAATATGAAACTGCACTAGATATACTATCAAGATAATGTTACAAATTTATACAGTTGGGTTACATAAGCATATTAAAATTTTGTTTTACATTCTCACCACTCAACAACACCAAACAAAAAATCCTACATAGCCATAACTAGGACTTTTGATGGGGTATAAAGTTCTGAAAATAAAAATTTCACTAAGGACCACCATTAAATTCCAAGACGTATGTCATATCTATTGCATATGTCATTTAATAGGTTCCTCCAAGTTCCTCTGAAGGCTAAAGGATGAAAAGTTTAATTCAAAGGTAAAAATAAATGCTATCCAAAATTAAATTAATGCTTTTGAACTGTGGTGTTGGAGAAGACTCTTGAGAGTCCCTTGGACTGCAAGGAGATCCAACCAGTCCATTCTGAAGAAGATCAGCCCTGGGATTTCTTTGGAAGGAATGATGCTAAAGCTGAAACTCCAGTACTTTGGCCACCTCATGTGAAGAGTTGACTCATTGGAAAAGACTCTGATGCTGGGAGGGATTGGGGGCAGGAGGAGAAGGGGATGACAGAGGATGAGACGGCTGGATGGCATCACCGACTTGATGGACATGAGTTTGAGTGAACTCCGAGAGATGGTGATGGACAGGGAGGCCTGGCGTGCTGCGATGCATGGGGTCACAAAGAGTCAGACACAACTGAGCGACTGAACTGAACTGAATATGCCATATTAATAAGATAAAGGACAAAGACCATGTGATTGTCTCAATAGATGCAGAAAAAGCATTTGACAAAATTCAACAGCACTTTATGATAAAACAAACAAACAAAAACATTCAACAAACTGGAAATAGAAGGAAACTTCCTTAGCCTCATAATGATCACCTACAAAAACCCACTAACATCATACTTAATGATAGGTGAAAGTCAACATACAGACCCCTCCCTTTTAAAATAAAGTCAGGGTGCCAGAAAAGGGAGCTCTAAGGCCCTACCCACCGATGTCAACTGCAGACCCAACTGGAAGAGATACATCACTATATCTCCAACAGGGAGAAGGTTGCTACTTTACTACAACAGGAGGAAGGAAAAATTTTCTCCTTGTCCTGCAAGAGTCTGGTCAATGAGAGACTGTTAACAATAACTCAGTCAACAAGAAGCCATTACACTTGGAACTTCCAGTTTTCTCCAATGGTCTCTGTTTATAACAGCTCCTCCCAGTTCCTTCTTCTCCTCTATAAAAGAAAGTTCCTCTCTTTTGTTTTCTGGGCTTGCCTGTGGATAACCATGATTGCACGTCTTTAATTGCAAGTCATTGCTGTTCCCAAATAAACCATTTTGCAGGTAAAATAACTGTTTGTTTTACTATTTTAGGTCAACAAATGAAAGGCTGAATACTTTCCCCCTGTTCCTAAAGATCAGAAACAAGACAAGCTGTCTGCTCTTACCACTTATATTCAACATTGCACTGGTGCTAGACAGGGCAAATATGCAAAAAATGAAATTAAAAGAGTCTAGGTTAAAAAGAAAGAAGTAAAACTATCTCTACATGCAGATGATATAATCTTGTACATAGAAAACCCTAAGGAATCCACTGACAACTATTAGAACTAAAAAATGAGTTCAATAAGTCTGCAGGATACAAGATTAATATTAAAAATCAGCTGTATTTCTATACAGTAGCAATGAACAAGCCAAAATTAAATTAGGAAAATTCCATTTAAAATAATATAAAACAGAATTAATATTAAGGAATAAATTTAACAAGAGAAGTATAACACTTAAACT
The DNA here is from genome assembly GCF_023091745.1 of Budorcas taxicolor. Classification (NCBI taxonomy): domain Eukaryota; kingdom Metazoa; phylum Chordata; class Mammalia; order Artiodactyla; family Bovidae; genus Budorcas; species Budorcas taxicolor. Next base: position 37,810,652 of record NC_068928.1, on the reverse strand, counting down.
CAGAAAACTACAAAATATTATTGAAAGAAATGAAAGACCTTAAATTAAAGGGAGAAAATAAATGGGAAGACATCCCATGTTTACATATGAGACTTATGGCTATTAATATGGGAATATTTCCATATTGATCTAAATAGTCAATGCAATCTCTATTAAAATCTCAGCTGGATTTTTTACAGAAACTGACAAACTAATCCTATAATTCATTTGGAAATTTGAGGTACCCAGAATAGTCAAAACAATTTTGAAAAAGGAGGACAACTTTCCCATTTTCTGATTTCAAAACTTACTACAAAGCTACAGTAATCAAGACAATATGGTATTGGTATAAAATCAGACACACAGATCAAAGGAACAGAATTGGGAATTTAGAAGTGGACCCTCACATTTATATTCAATAAATTTTTGACAAGGATGACAAGATAAAGCAATAGAAAAATTGTTTTTCAATAAATGGTGCTGGAACAATTAAATATCCACATGTAAAGAAATGAAATTGAACCCCTACCTCATACAATATACAAAAATTAACCCAAAATGGATCATAGACCCAAACACAAACGCTAAAACTATAAAACTATTAGAAGAAAATAGGCACAAATCCTTGTAACCTTGGATTAGATAATAGTTTCTTAGATATGATGCCAAAAGAACAAGCAACCAAAGAAACAAATTGGACATCAAAATTAAAACTATTGTAGTCCAAAGGATGCTATCAAGAAAGTGAGAAAATTTTTGCAAATCATTTATCTTATAGGAGACTTATATACAGAATATATAAAAAGCTCTTACAATTCCATAATAAAAACACAAATAACCTGATTTTAAAACAAAGAACCTAAATAGACATTTATCCAAAGAAGATATACAAATGACTAATAAACACATGAAAAGATGTTTAACATCAGTTGTTATCAGGAAAACAACAATCAATACCACACTGAGGTACCAATTTCACATGGCTACTGTCAAGAAGATGGACAAAAATGAGTGCTGTTGAAGATGGAGAGAAATTAGGATCCTTATACATTGCTAGTGGGAATGTAAAATGGTGTTGTTACTTTGTAAAAGTCTGGCAGTTCCTCGAAAAGCTAAAAAAGAGAGTTGCCCACCAATTCCACTACTAGGTATAAACACAAGAGAAATGAAAACAAGTGTTCAAATAAAAACTTGTACACAAATGTTCATAGCAGCATTATTCTTAACAGCCAATAAGTGGATAAATACTAACACCCATCAACTGATGAACAGATAAACAAAATGTGGCAGCAATAAAAAAGGAAACGCTGATACATGCCACAATACAAATAAATCTCTGAAATCATAATTTCATCCATCAAAGGAAACCAGAAGCAAGGGTCACATATAGTATAATTCCATTTACATGAAACATATAGAATGGGCAAAAATCTATAGGAACAGAAAGTAGATAAGCAGATGCCTAGGGCTATGGGAGAGAGGGATGCAGATTGAAGAATGAAGGCTAAGAGGGTTCAAGTTTTCTTTGGAAGATGAGGAAAAATGTTCTAAACAACTCTGTGAATACCATACTAGAAGCCATTGGACTGTACCCTTTAAATGGATAGGTTTTATGGTATAAGAACTACATCTCAATGAAGCTGTTAAAAAAGATAGAGTGCCTGATGAACTATGGAATGAAGTTCGTGACACTGTACAGGAGACAGGGACCAAGACCATCCCCATGGAACAGAAATGCGAAAAAGCAAAATGGCTGTCTGAGGAGGCCTTACAAATAGCTATGAAAAGAAGAGAGGCGAAGAGCAAAGGAGAAAAGGAAAGATACAAGCATCTAGATTCAGAGTTCCAAAGAATAGCAAGAAGAGATAAGAAAGGCTTCTTCAGTGATCAATGCAAAGAAATAGAGGAAAACAACAGAATGGGAAAGACTAGAGATCTCTTCAAGAAAATTAGAGATACCAAGGGAACATTTCATGCAAAGATGGGCTTGATAAAGGACAGAAATGGTATGGACCTAACAGAAACAGAAGATATTAAGAAGAGGTGGGAAGAATACACAGAAGAACTGTACAAAAAAGATCTTCATGACCCAGACAACCACGATGGTGTGATCACTCATCTAGAGCCAGACATCCTGGAATGTGAAGTCAAGTGGGCCTTAGAAAGCAACACTACGAACAAAGCTAGTGGAGGCGATGGAATTCCAGTTGAGCTGCTTCAACTCCTGAAAGATGATGCTGTGAAAGTGCTGCACTCAATATGCCAGCAAATTTGGAAAACTCAGCAGTGGCCATAGGACTGGAAAAGGTCAGTTTTCATTCCAATCCCAAAGAAAGGCAATGCCAAAGAATGCTCAAACTACTGCACAATTGCACTCATCTCACATGCTAGTAAAGTAATGCTCAAAATTCTCCAAGCCAGGCTTCAGCAATACGTAAACCGTGAACTTCCTGATGTTCAAGCTGGTTTTAGAAAAGGCAGAGGAACCAGAGATCAAATTGCCAACATCCGCTGGATCATGGAAAAAGCAAGAGAGTTCCAGAAAAACATCTATTTCTGCTTTATTGACTATGCCAAAGACTTTGACTGTGTGGATCACAATAAACTGTGGAAAATTCTGAAAGAGATGGGAATACCAGACCACCTGACCTGCCTCTTGAGAAATCTGTATGCAGGTCAGGAAGCAACAGTTAGAACTGGACATGGAACAACAGACTGGTTCCAAATAAGAAAAGGAGTATGACAAGGCTGTATATTGTCACCTGCTTATTTAACTTATATGCCGAGTACATCATGAGAAACGCTGGACTGGAAGAAACACAAGCTGGAATCAAGATTGCCAGGAGAAATATCAATAACCTCAGATATGCAGATGACACCATCTTTATGGCAGAAAGTGAAGAGGAACTAAAAAGCCTCTTGATGAAAGTGAAAGTGGAGAGTGAAAAAGTTGGCTTAAAGCTCAACATTCAGAAAACGAAGATCATGGCATCCGGTCCCATCACTTCATGGGAAATAGATGGGGAAACAGTGGAAACAGTGTCAGACTTTATTTTTTAGGGCTCCAAAATCACTGCAGATGGTGACTGCAGCCATGAAATTAAAAGACGCTTACTCCTTGGAAGAAAAGTTATGACCAATCTAGATAGCATGTTGAAAAGCAGAGACATTACTTTGCCAACCAAGGTCCATCTAGTCAAGGCTATGGTTTTTCCAGTGGCCATGTATGGATGTGAGAGTTGGACTGTGAAGAAAGCTGAGCGCCGAAGCATTGATGATTTTGAACTGTGGTGTTGGAGAAGACTCTTGAGAGTCCCCTGGACTGCAAGGAGATCCAACCAGTCCATTCTGAAGGAGATCAGCCCTGGGATTCCTTTGGAGGGAATGATGCTGACGCTGAAACTCTAGCACTTTGGCCACCTCATGCTAAGAGTTGTCTCATTGGAAAAGACTCTGATGCTGGGAGGGATTGGGGGCAGGAGGAGAAGGGGACGACTGAGGATGAGATGGCTGGATGGCATCACTGACTCGATGGACGTGAGTCTGAGTGAACTCTGGGAGTTGGTGATGGACAGGGAGGCCTGGTGTGCTGCGATTCATGGGGTTGCAAAGAGTCGGACACGACTAAGCGACTGAACTGAACTGAATGTAGTAAGTGTAATAATGTGTTTCTCTGGTGGCCCAGATGGCAAAGAAACCACCTACAATGTGAGAGACCTGGGTTCAATCCCTGGGTTGGGAAGATCCCCTGGAGGAGGGCATGGCAATCCACTCCAGTATTCTTGCCTGGAGAACCCCCATGGACAGAGGTGCTTTGGCAGGCTACAGTCATGGAGTCACAAAGAGTCAGCAACTCAGCACAGCACAATGTGAACAAAAAATTTAAAGAGGAAAAAATTTTTTTAATATTCAATGTACTAAAACAGAAAAATATAATGTAGCAAATAATAAACTCATAAAATGATATATTACTGATGACAATAATTGTGAAAAATTAGAGTACTCTATTAAAAACAAGCTGTAAGGATATATTGCATAGCATGGGGAATATAGCCTATGTTTTATAATAAGTATAAATTGAGAATAATCTATAAAATTTTTAATCACTATGTTGTACACCTGAAACTAATATAATATTGTAAATCAACTATACTTCAATTAAAAAAGAAAAAAGTTAACAGAAACAAGTGAAAAAAAAAGTAAAGAATTTCTATGTAAAAAGATACAGTTAATTTGTTTACTGTTTAAAAGATATTCACCTGAAATAAAGTGAGACTGAAATTAAAAGACAGGTGTGCCAAATGTCCTAAACAAATTTTCTTAAAAAGCAAGAATAGCAATAATTCATGTCAAAGTAGAACACAAACCAGCCAACAGAGTCATTTTATTTTATATAAAGTACAATCCATAATGGAAATGACCTGTTATGTGCTAAATAGAATAGCACAAAAATATATACAGTGAAAAATTCGAGATAAAAATATATAATTATAGAGGGCAGTTATGTCCAATAGAAATAAAATTACACACTTGATTTAAAATTTTCTAGTAGCCTCATTTCAAAAGATAGCCCCAAAAGAGACAAAATTAATTTTAGCAATATTTATTTTATTTAACTCAATAGATACAAAATATTATGATTTGGGGCTTCCCTGGTGGCTCACTGGTAAAGAATCTACCTGCCAATGCAGGAGACACGAGTTGTATCCCCGATCCGGCAAAATTCCACATGCTATGGAGCAACTAAGCCCGTGTGCCACAACTACTGAGTCTGTGCTTTAGTCTGGGAACTGCAACGACTAAGCCCTCCTGTCACAACTACTGAAGCCCAAGCACCCTAGAGCTCGTGCTCCTCAACAAAAGAAGCAACAACAGAAACAATGAGAAGCCTGCATATACCACAACTAGAGAGTAGTCTCTGCTTGCCACAACTAGAGTAAAGCCTATGCAGCAATGAAGATCCAGCACAGGCAAAAGTAAATAAATAAATTTATTTTTTTAAACCAAAATAGTATGATTTCAATATGTAATGAACAAAAAATAATTATTGAGCTATTTTACCTGTTTTTGTATTATATCTTCAAAAGCTATGTTCATTTTACACTTAACAACACATATCAGTTCAGACTAGTCACATTCAAATGCTCATATTTATGAAAATTAATTAAGTACTGGATTACCAAAAAATCAATAATTTCTTAAAAACTGAAAATTAGAAAGATCTATTTTATGATGAAAACAAAATAAAACAAGAACTTAACATTTAAAAGAGTAAAAAAATCTCTCCATACATAAGACATTTGAAAACACATGCACACATACATTGTGGGTCATAGAGGAAACTCAAAACTATAATTACCATCTATTGAGAAAATAGCCTGTGTAAAATATTATGAAATATAACCAGCATTGTACAGGGTGATCTCTTATTTATAGACCTTTATAGACCTCAATATTTCCAATATTAAATAAGAAAGGATGAAAAGAAATACAGGAAGCAACAAATTCAAAAAATCAGAAAAGAGCAATAAACCAGCCTATGGAAAGCAGGAGAAAGAAAACAATAAAGATAAAAACAGAATGAAAAAGTTAGAATAGTGGTTGTCTAACAGTGCTCTCTGGAGTCATGAGCATCTGATAACAAAGAGGACACTAACAGATGGAGAAATATACCATGTTCATGGATCAGAAGAATCACTATAGTGAAAATGAACATACTACCCAAAACAATCTATAGATTCAGTGCAATCCCTATCAAGCTACCAATGGTATTTTTCACAGAGCTAGAACAAATAATTTCACAATTTGTATGGAAATACAAAAAACCTCGAATAGCCAAAGCAATCTTGAGAAAGAAGAATGGAACTGGAGGAATCAACCTGCCTGACTTCAGACTCTACTACAAAGCCACAGTCATCAAGATAGTATGGTACTGGCACAAAGACAGAAATATAGATCAATGGAACAAAACAGAAAGCCCAGAGATAAATCCACGCACCTATGGACACCTTATCTTTGACAAAGGAGGCAAGAATATATAACGGAGAAAAGACAATCTCTTTAACAAGTGGTGCTGGGAAAACTGGTCAACCATTTGTAAAAGAATGAAACTAGAACACTTTCTAACACCATACACAAAAATTAACTCAAAATGGATTAAAGATCTAAACGTAAGACCAGAAACAATAAAACTCTCAGAGGAGAACATAGGGAAAACACTCTCCGACATAGATCACAGCAGGATCCTCTATGACCCACCTCCCAGAATATTGGAAATAAAAGCAAAAATAAACAAATGGGACCTAATTAAAATTAAAAGCTTCTGCACAGCAAAGGAAACTATAAGCAAGGTGAAAAGACAGCCTTCAGAATGGGAGAAAATAATAGCAAATGAAGCAACTGACAAAAGAACTAATCTCAAAAATATACAAGCAACTCCTGCAGCACAGTTCCAGAAAAATAAATGACCCAAACAAAAAATGGGCCAAAGAACTAAACAGACATTTCTCCAAAGAAGACATATGGATGGCTAACAAACACATGAAAAGATACTCAACATCACTCATTATCAGAGAAATGCAAATCAAAATCACAATGAGGTACCATCTCACGCCAGTCAGAATGGCTGCTATCCAAAAGTCTACAAGCAATAAATGCTGGAGAGGGTGTGGAGAAAAGGGAACCCTCTTACACTGTTGGTGGGAATGCAAACTAGTACAGCCACTATGGAGACCAGCGTGGAGATTCCTTAAAAAACTGGAAATAGAACTGCCTTATGACCCAGCAATCCCACTACTGGGCATACACACTGAGGAAACCAGAATTGAAAGAGACACATGTACCCCAATGTTCATCGCAGCACTGTTTATAATAGCCAGGACACGGAAGCAACCAAAATGTCCATCAGCAGATGAATGGATAAGGAAGCTGTGGTACATACACACAATGGAGTATTTATTACTCAGCCATTAAAAAGAATACATTTGAATGAGTTCTAATGAGGTGGATGAAACTGGAGCCTATTATACAGAGTGAAGTAGCCAGAAAGAAAAACACCAATACAGTATACTAAAGCATATATGTGGAATTTAGAAAGATGGTAACAATAACCCTGTATGCGAGACGGCAAGAGACACAGATGTATAGAACAGTCTTTTGGACTCTGTGGGAGAGGGAGAGGGTGGGATGATTTGGGAGAATGGCATTGAAACATGTATAATATCATATAAGAAATGAATCACCAGTCCAGGTTCGATGCAGGATACAGGATGCTTGGGGCTGGTGCACTGGGATGACCCAGAGGGATGGTATGGGGAGGGAGGAGGGAGGGAGGAGTTCAGGATGGGGAACACATGTACACCCGTGGCAGATTCATGTTGATGTATGGCAAAACCAATACAATATTATCAAGTAATTAGCCTCCAATTAAAATAAATAAATTTAAATTTAAAAAAAAAAGAGAAGGAGTTGGAGGGGTGTCAATTGAGTGAGACTCTGGGAAACTCCCTTCCTCCCCTCCCCTATAATTCCCCTTTACTTTAATCACAAGTGCTTGGCTTTTATCTATTTATACGCTGGGATTTCACATAAGATTTTAACTTTGAAAAGGGTTCCATTACACAACTTAGTGGCTAAAAAAACACTTAAAAACCATTACTTTCACTGAACTTAAAAATAGCGAGAAAAACATATACAAATGCTAAATAAGTATAAAAGCTGGAATTTTTCACGGGTTAGGGGGAAATCCAATAAATTGATGTACCGTCAGCAAATGTAATCGAGGAAAAAGGAAAGAAAGCACAAATATACAGAAATTAGACAGAATAAAAATAAGCAATAAAAAACACAATTTTTAAAGATAATGAAATATTTGACAAAATTGGTGAGTTTCAAGTTATTTTAATTTTCTTCTTTGTGCTTTTATGTCTATGTAAATTTCATTTTTATCCCTTTAAAAGATTATTTTCAAAAATAAAGTGCCATGTAAACAAAATAAAATGTCATGCAAATAAACTCTCAGTGAAAGTTTCTGAGAAAAATATAAATTTTTAAAACTGAATTGAGAAATAGAAAACCTGACTCCTGAACAGGCTAAAAACCAGGGGAAAAGAAGAAACGGTTGCTAAAATGTTTCTCTAAATTCATATTAATATAATTTTTAAGATGTTTTTCAAATCTTTAAGTAATGAATAATTCTGGTTCTATATAAATTATTTCAGAGCCTAGAAAAAGAAGCTTCTCATATTATTTGGTATAACATAGCATAACCACAGTTCTAAAAGAGCACAAAAGGGAATCAGTTTAAAGTTAATACAGAGGGAAGGGTGGGATGAAGTGATAGTTAAGGAGTTTGGGATTGACATGTACATACTGCTCTGTTTAAAATGGTTAGCCAGTGGGGACCTACTGTGTAGCTCAGGGAACTTTGCTTGGTATTATGAAATGATCTAGATGGGAAGAGAATTTGAAGGGGAATGGATGCATGTGCATATATGACTGAGTCATTTTGCTGTGCACCTGAAACTAACACAGCTAGTTTCATGTATATTATACTCCAATATAAAAGTAAAAGTTTACAAATTTTTTAATTAAAATTTTAAAAGTTAATATAGATACAAAAATCCTAAATAAAACACCAGTAGATCACACCTAACAGTATATTAAAAGAACAATACAGTTTATCCTGGTAATATAAAGATGTTTCAATATTATTGATATATTACATACTAATACATCTCTTATAAGTAGTGTTAGTTGCTCAGTAATATCTAACTCTTTGCAATCCATGAACTGTAACTGACCAGGCTCATCTGTGCATGAAATTCTCCAGGCAAGAATACTGGAGTGAGTAGCCATTCTCTTCTCCAGGGGATGTTCCTGACCCAGGGATCGAACCTGGATCTCTGAAACTGAAGGCAATTTCTTTACCATCTGAGCCACTAGGGAAGCCCATTTATATAATAGGTTAAAAGAAAAGTTTATACAAACCTTTTTGTAAATGACAAAACTTTCTCTGATGATATTTATTATCTGTTTGTGACAAAACTATATTGTGTGTGTGTGTGTGTGTGTGTGTGTGAGTTGCCCAGTTGTGTCCAACTCTTTGCAACCCCATGGGCCGTAGCCTGCCAGGCTCCTCTGTCCATGGAGTTCTCCAGGCAAGAATACTGGAAAATTCCACAGACAGAGGAGCCTGGTGAGCTACAGTCCATGGGGTCACGTATGTAAGTAAAGAATACCTTCTCAACTAGCTTCATATTTATGGCTGAAAAACTAAATCTTTATTATTAAAGACTGTGTTTTTCAGCTACTCCCACTGTCAAATAACATGTTGTTATTTACACAAAAATAAGTCTTAGAAGGAAAAAGAAGTCTTAGAAGGAAAAAGAAGTCATTATGTGCAGATATTATGACCAAATACATATAAGCTTAAAGTATGAACTTGGGAAACTTTTATAAATTTTAAGAATTCACTTGGGTAACCAGAAAATAAATGCTTTAAAAATTGATAGCTTTCTGGGCAATAGAAGAATAGCTTGTGTTGCAATGATTTTCCCACAGATAAGAATTGTCAACACTTAACAAAAAAATCAAGAGCACCTATTTTAGGGCACTGAACAGTAGCCAAGGGCTTCTCTGGTGGCCCAGCAGTAAAGAATCTGCCTGCAATGTAGGAGACACAGGCAGGAGACAAGGGTTCAATCCCTGGGTGGGGAAGATCCCCTGGAAAACGGAAATGGCAACCCACTCCAGTATTCTTGCCTAGAAAATCCCAATCCATGGGGTCACAAAAAGTCGGATACAACTAAACAAAAAACAATGAAAGTGGTAGCCAAAGCAGGCAGAAATTGGTGGGGATTTGATCCTTGAAAGAAAAGAACTACTGGGTGAGACTTTTATTTATATAGCTTTTCACCTAAAGGTATTCCCAGTTCATTTGGTGTGGAGTGGCTGGGGCACACCCTTAGGCAAAAAGCTTAGTGGACTGTGGGAAAACACCAGTGCCACAACTTAACGTATATTTGGAGTCTCAGAAGAAGATTAAAACCAGAATAGGACAGAAAATGTACCAGAAGAAATAACAGAAAAAATAAGTCAAAATTTTCCCAAATTTGGTGAAAAAATAGCAATTTACAGATTCAAGAAGCTCAGTGGAAGCTCAGTTGGATAAATATAAAGAAAACTAAACACAGGTAAATTACAGGAAAACTGCTGAAAACCTAAAATAAAGAGAAGAATTTCAAAGAAGCCAGAGAAAATGATCTATTACACACAGAAGAATAATGATAGGAATGAGAGTTGACTTTTCATCAAAAATAATGGAGGCCAGAAGATGCTAAAATAACATATTTAAAATTTTGAAAAGAAAAAGGAAAAAAACTTGTCAACACAGAATTCTATATCCAGTGACAATAACTGTCCAAATGTAAAGACAAAATAAAGACACTTTTCAGATGAACAAAAACTGAGAAAAATTTTTGCTAAGAAACCTGCTTTAAAAAGAAATCTAAATGAAATTCGTCAGGCTGAAGGGAACTGACGCTAAAGGGAAACTCAGATCAACAGCAGTACCAAAATGGTAAACATGTGGGTAAATATAAAACATTATCACTTTTTCCTCTTAATCTCTTCGAAAGATAACTGGCAATCTGAAGCAGAGATTATAAAACGGCACTGCACAGCTTATAATATATATATATAGCAATAAAACAGAGGATGCGGAAAGGAGAGTAAATGAAGCACCTTTTGTGGTATAAAATTAATTCTGAGTAGCCTGTGATAAGGAACACACTGTAATCAACAGAACAACCCTAACAGACAAAATAAACAGGAACAATTTTTTTTTAAATAGAGAAATCAAAATGGAATATTAAAAAGCATTTGAATAACTTTCTACAAGGGCAAGTATAGCCAAAAATGTGACAGCTGGAAAAGAAATAGTTCAATGGTAGACCCTAAATCCATCCCTAGCAATAGTTGCATTAGTTGTAAATGAACTAAACACTTCAATTAAAAAGCAGAGACTGTCTGACTGAATAAAAATGCAAGACCCAATTATATGCTGTCTTTCTACAGGAGATACAACATAGTTACTGGCTATATTCTCCACACTGTACATTTCATATCCATGGCTCATTTATTTTGTAACTAGGAGTTTGTACCTCTTAGTATCCCTCACCTTTCTCCTTCCCCTCCCTGCTCTCCACTCTGGCAGCCATCTGCTTGTTCTCTGTAGCTATCACTCTGTTTCTGTTTTGTTACGATTGTTCATTTGTTCTTTTTTTTTTTTAGGTTCACATATAAGTGAAATCACACAGTATTTGTCTTTCTCTGTATGATTTATTTTACTTAGCAGCATAACACCCTCAAGGGCATCCTTGTCTTGTTCCTGACCTTAGAGGAAATCCATCCAGCTTTTCATCATTCAGTATGATGTTAGCTGTAGGCCTGTCATATATGGCCTTTCTTATGTTGAGATATATTCCCTCTATACCCATTTTGTTGAGAGTTTTTATCATAAATGGATGTTGAATTTTGTCAAAGTCTTTTTTCGTAACATATAATGATCATATGATTTTTATTCTTCAATTTGTTAATGTGGTATATTACATTGATTGATTTATAGATACTGAATCATCATTGCACCCCTGGGATTAATCCCACTTGATCATGGTATATGATCCTTTTAACGTATTTATTTGGTGTGTTAATATTTTGTTGAGGGTTTCTGCATTCATGTTCATCAGTGATATTGACCTGTAATTTTCTTTTTTTTAATTATTATCTCTTTGTCTAGTTTTGGTATCAGGGTGATACTGCCTTCACAGAACGAGTTCTCAGAAGCATTCCTTCCTCGGTAATATTTTTGGAATAGTTTGGGAAGGATAGGTGTTAATCGTTCTCTAACTGTTTGGTAGAATTTACCTATAAAGTCATTTGATCCTGGAATTTTGTTTCTTGGGAGTTTTTTAAATACTGATTCAATTACTGGTAATTGGTCTATTCATGTTTTACATTTCTTCCTGATTCAGTCATGGGAGAATGTACATTTCTAGGAATTTGTCCATTTCTTCTAGGTTGTCCATTTTATTAGCATATAATTATCATAGTAATCTACAAGAGACACATTTTAAATAAGAAGGCACAGAGAAAATAATCTTAAAAAATAGTGGAGATATATATATATACACACATATGTATACATATGTATATGGATATGGATAACTGATTCACTTTGGTGTACATCCGAAACTAACACATTGTAAATCAACTATATTCAAATAAAGACACAGGCTGGAAAAAAGAATGGAAATTATACAGTATGCTAAGAGTAAGCATAAGGAAGATGGAATGGCTATATTAATGTCAAAGTAGACTTCAGGACATGGAATATTACCAGATATAAAAAGAGATATTTCATAATGATAAAAGGGCCAAGTCATCAGGAAGACAGAAAAATTATAAATGTGTATGCATATAACAGGAGAAGGAAATGGCAACCCACTCCAGTATTCTTGCCTAGAGAATCACGTGGACAGAGGAGCCTGGTGGGCTACTGTCCATAGGGTTGCACAGAGTCGGACACGACTGAAGCAACTTAGCATGCATGCATGCACTGGAGAAGGAAATGGCAACCCACTCCAGTATTCTTGCCTGGAGAATCCCAGGGACAGAGGAGCCTGATGGGCTGCCGTCTATGGGGTAGCACCGAGTCGGACACGACTGAAATGACTTAGCAGCAGCAGCAGCAGCATGCACGTAACAAAATAGCTTCAAAATTACTTAAAGCAAATTCCAACAGAACTAAAGCGAGAAAAAAACATATCTACAATCATACTGGAAATTTTACTATCCTCTTTAAGAAACGAGTAAAACTGCTAGATAAATAATCAATAAAGAGATAAAGAATGTGAGCAACACTATTAACTGATCCATTTGGCATTCATACAATGCTACATCTAACAACTACAGAACATACCTTTTTTAAGTGGATGAAGTGTTCACCAAGATATACATTATTCTAGGCCATAAAATCAGTCTTATAAACACCAAAAATCTAAAATCTTAGAGTATGTTCTCTAATCAAAAAGAATTAAGTTAGAAATCAATAACAATGAGATATATAAAAAGCCTCAACAATTTGAAGAAACATAATTCAAAGAGGAAATATTCTTCTTTTAATAAATTGAATGATTATAAAATAAAAATATTATAAAAATTTAAAAATTATAAAATCCATCCAAGTTTGTAAGATGCAGTTAGAGCCACACTTAAGGGAAACACACAGCTTTAAATGTTTATGGTAGAAAGAAGAAAGGTTTAAAATCAACGATCTAAGTTTTCATCTCAAGAAAGTAGAAAAAGAAGACCAAATTAAACTCCAAACAGAAAAAAGAAAATAATAAAAAATAAGAATGGAAGTCAATTAAATAGAAAGCAGAAAAAGCATTGCTTGGTTCTTTTAAAAGACCAATAAATTTGATAAGTCCATAAAGATTTTATTAAGATTCATAAAAGCAATACAGAGAAATACCAGTATCAGATTGAGAGGAGAAAAGGAAGAAAAAGTATTTCTCAGACTTTAGAAAACAAACACAAACATATTTACTTTTCCCTAATAAAAAAGGCATTGCTACTCATTGTATTAATAGAAACATTGGAAAATAAATCAATTGATATAAGGAACACAATTACAATTATTTACAATCCCATCACTCGTTCAGTTTTTATTCTGTGCTAACATAACTTTATTTTCATTTACAAAAATGAGATATCAAAAGTTTTGAACTTCTTCCACTCAACACTGGTTATATCACAGATCATATAATGAAGTATTTTGTAACCAATTAAAAATAATATTCATGAGGAAATGGGACGAATTCAAATATTCTCCCAGCATATTTTTAATACAATACTGAAGGAAAAGGAGAAGAAGAGGAAGACGAAGAAAAAAGGAGAGCGGGAGGGGAGAAGGAAGATTGAAGGAGTGACATTACTCAACTTTAAGACTTACTACTATGATGCGGTGATCAAGATAGAGTAGTACCATTGGAAGAACAGACACAGATTAATGGAACAGAACAGAGAACACAGAAATAGACCTATACAAACACAGTCAGCTGATCTTTGAAAAAAGATATAAAGCAATTCAACCAAGAGAGGATAAGCCTTTTTAACAAATTGTGCTGGGACAACTAAACAATCAAATTAAAAAAAAAAAAGGCACAGCTCTCCCTTTATACAAAAATTAACTCAAGTAAATCACAGACGGAAATGCACACAGGAGAAAATGTAAGTGGCCTTGGGTTTGGCAATGGGTTTTTAGTTATAAGACCAAAAGCATGATCCAATGATCCATGAAAGAAATAATTTAGACTTCATAAAAATGAAAAACTGCTGTTCTACAAAAGCCAGTGTTAATAGAATGAAAAGACAAGCCACAGACTGGTAGAAAATCTTTACAAAACACATACCTAATAAAGGATGTATATCCAAAATAGTTAAAAACTCTTAAAACTCAATAATAAGAAAACAAACAACCCAATTTTGAAATGGACGTAAAATGTGAACAGAGACCTCACTGAAGAAGATACACTGATAACAAAAAAGCAAATCAGCATAATCGTATGTCATTAGGAAACTGCAAATCAAAACAATGATGTATCACTATGTACATCCTAGAATGAATAAATTTTTTAAAATTGACAATACCAATGACTGACAAGGATGCAGAGCAACTAGAATCTTATTAATTGCTGATGGGAATGCCAAATGGTATATCCACTTTGGAAGATGGCTTGGTTTCTTACAAAGCTAAATGTAGTCTTACCATAAGATCCAGTGATCATACTCCTAAGTATTCACCCAACTGACTTGAAAACTTAAGTCCACAGAAAAATCTGCACATTTAGATTAGAGCAGCTTTATTTACATTTGCTAAATTTTTGGAAGCAATCAAAATGTCCTTCAGTAGGTGAGAGGATAATAAATTGTGATATATACAAACAGTGGAATACTATTCAGTGCAAACAAGAAATGAACTCTCAAGAAATGAAAAAACATTCAGTTCAGTTCAGTTCAGTCGCTCAGGCATGTCCGACTCTTTGCAATCCCATGAATCACAGCACGCCGGGCTTCCCTGTTCATCACCAACTCCCGGAGTTCACTCAAACTCATGTCCATTGAGTTGGTGATCCCATCAGCCATCTCATCCTCTGTCGTCCCCTTCTCCTCCTGCCCTCAATCCCTCCCAGCATCAGGGTCTTTTCCAATGAGTCAACTCTTCGCATGATGTGTCATTGGGGAACCTTAAATGTATTAAAGAAATGGAGTAGCCACCATAGTCAACAAAAGAGTCTGAAATGCACTACTTGGATGCAATCTCAAAAATGACAGAATGATCTCTGTTTGTTTCCAAGGCAAACCATTCAATATCACAGTAATCCAAGTCTATGCCCCCACCAGAAATGCTGAAGAAGCTGAAGTTGAACAATCTACAAGAACTTCTAGAACTAACACCCAAAAAAGATGTCCTTTTCATTATAGGGGACTGGAATGCAAAAGTAGGAAGTCAAGAAATACCTGGAGTAACAGGCAAATGGCCTTGCAGTACAGAATGAAGCAAGGTAAAAGCTAAGAGTTAGCAAACACCTTCTTCCAACAACACAAGACATCATCAGATGGTCAATACCAAAATCATATTCTTTGCAGCCATGATGGAGAAGCTCTATACAGTCAGCAAAAACAAGACTGGGAGCTGACTATGGCTCAGATCATGAACTCTTTATTGCCAAATTCAGACTTAAACTGAAGAAAGTAGGGAAAACCACTAGACCATTCAGATATGACCTAAATCAAATCCCTTAAGATTACACAGTAGAAGTGAGAAATAAATTCAAGGGATTAGATCTGATAGACAGAGTGCCTGGAGAACTATGGATGGAAGTTCGTGACATTGTACAGGAGGCAGGGATCAAGACCATCCCCAAGAAAAAGAAATGCAAAAAGGCAAAATGGTTGTCTGAGGAGGCCTTACAAATAGCTGTGAAAGGAAGAGAAGCAAAAGGCAAAGGAGAAAAGGAAAGATATATCCATTTGAATGCAGAATTACAAAGAATAGCAAGGAGAGATAAGAAAGCCTTCCTCAGTGGATCAATGCAAAGTAATAGAGGAAAACAATAGAATGCGAAAGACTAAAGATCTCTTCAAGAAAATTAGAGACCAAGGGAACATGCAAAGATGGGCACAAAATTGGTATGGACCTAACAGAAGCAGAAGATATTAAGAAGAGGTGGCAAGAATACACAGAAGAACTGTACAAAAAGGATCTTCATGACCAAGACAATCATGATGGTGTGATAACTCACCTAGAGCCAGACATCCTGGAATGTGAAGTCAAGTGGGCCTTAGGAAGCATCACTACGAACAAAGCTAGTGGAGGTGATGGAATTCCACTTGAGCTATTTCAAATCCTGAAAGATGATGCTGTGAAAGTGCTGCACTCAATATGCCAGCAAATTTGGAAAACTCAGCAGTGGCCACAGGACTGGAAAAGGTCAGTTTTCACTCCAATCCCAAAGAAAGGCAATGCCAAAGAATGCTCAAACTACCGCACAATTGCACTCACCTCACACACTAGTAAAGTAATGCTCAAAATTCTCCAAGCCAGGCTTCAACAGTATGTGAACCATGAACTTACAGATGTTCAAGCTGGTTTTAGAAAAGGCAGAGGAACCAGAGATCAAATTGCCAACATCCGCTGGATCATGGAAAAAGCAAGAGAGTTCCAGAAAAATATCTACTTCTGCTTTATTGACTATGCCAAAACCTTTGACTGTGTGGATCATCACAAACTGGAAAATTCTGAAAGAGATGGGAATACCAGACCACCTGGCCTGCCTCTTGAGAAATCTGTATGCAGGTCAGGAAGCAACAGTTAGAACTGGACATGGAACAACAGACTGGTTCCAAATTGGGAAAGGAGTACATCAAGTTTGTACATCAAGGAGCACATCAAGGCTGTATATTGTCACCCTGCTTATTTAACTTATATGCAGAGTACATCATGAGAAATGCTGGGTTAGATGAAACACAAACTGGAATCAACACTTCTAGGAGAAATATCAATAACCTCAGATATGCAGATGACACCATCCTTACAGCAGAAAGCGAAGAAGAACTAAAGAGCCTCTAGATGAAAGTGAAAGAGGAGAGTGAGAAAGCTGGGTTAAAACCCAACATTCAGAAAACTAAGATCATGGCATCTGGTCCCATCACTTCATGACAAAAGGATGAGGAAACAGTGGAAACAGTGACAGACTTTATTTGGGGGGGGCTCCAAAATCACTGCAGATGGTGACTGCAGTCATGATATTAAAAGATGCTTGCTCCCTGGAAGAAAAGTTATAACCAACCTAGACAGCATATTAAAAAGCACAGACATTACTTTGCCAACAAAGGTCCGTCTAGTCAAAGCAATGGTTTTTCCAGTAGTCATGTATGGATGTGAGAGTTGGACTGTGAAGAAAGCTGAGTGCCAAAGAATTGATGCTTTTGAACTGTGGTGTTGGAGAAGACTCTTGAGAATCCCTTGGACTGCAAGGAGATCCAACCAGTCCATCCTAAAGGAAATCAGTCCTGGGTGTTCATTGGAAGGACTGATGATGCTGAAGCTGAAACATCAACACTTTGGCCACCTCATGCAAAGAACTGACTCATTTGAAAAGACCCTGATGCTGGGAAAGATTGAAGGCAGGAGGAGAAGGGCACAACAGAGGGTGAGATGGTTGGATGGCATCACTGACTCAATGGACATGAGTCTGAGTAAACTCTGGGAGTTGGTGATGGATAGGGAGGCCTGGTGTGCTGCAGTCCATGGGGTCACAAGGAGTCAGACACAACTGAGCGACTGAACTCAACTGAACTGATGTGAAAGAAGCCTATTGGTGAAAAAAGCCAATCTGAAAAGGTTACATATTGTATGGTTCCCACTACATAACATTCTGGAAAAGGCAACAATATAAAAAAATTCAGTGGTTGGCAAGGGGTTCAAGAGGAGTCAGAGGGATGAATAGATAGAGCACAGGAGACCTTTAGGGCAGTGAAACTATATCGTATGACACTTTAATGGTTGACATGTGGCATTTTGTAATTGTCAAAACCTACAGGACTTTACAACACAAAGAATGACCTTTAATGTCTGTAGATTTCAAAAAATCATTTTGCAGGTTGGGGGATCTCAGGGAAAATTGCAGATAAACAACATAATCTAACTAATTATAAATACATGAATTAAACTCATTGAATGGGGGAAAGGTGCTGACCTAAGTAACACTGGTAATGGGTAGTCTATAAGACTAAAGGCAAAAGGAACTCCAGGTGAATACTGGACCCTAGGCAACAGTTTCCAGTGGGTGGACAGGTTATCACTTCTTATATTGCTATACATGTATAGTCTAATCAAACAATAAGTAGATGGTGAATGGTGGGAGTCAGGTTTCTCAGTTTGGGAGTGGAAAGGAGAGGAGCAAGAAGCAAAAATATTGAGGTGAAGGGCTGAACAGACATTTTTCCAAAGAAGAGATACAAATGGCCAACATGAAAAGATGTTCAAAATCATTATTAGGGAAATGTAAATCAAAACCACAATGAGATAGATATCACCTCAATCCATTAGAATAGCTATTATCAAAAAGGCAAGAAGTAATAAGTGTTGGAGAAGATGTGGAGAAAAAGGACCCCTCATGCACTGTTGGTAGAAGTATAAATTGGTGCCACCACTATGGAAAACAATATGGAGATTTCTCAAAACAGTAAGACTTAAACTATCATATGATTCAGCTATTCCATTTCTGGGTATTTATCTAAAGAATACAAACAATAATTCAAAAAGGTATATGCACCTCTATTTTCATCACAGCATGTTTTAACAAATTCAGTTCAGTTCAGTTCAGTTCAGTTCAGTTGCTCAGTCGTGTCCGACTCTTTGCGACCCCATGAATCGTAGCACGCCAGGCATCCCTGTCCATCATCATCTCCCGGAGTTCACTCAGACTCATGTCCATCAAGTCGGTGATGCCATCCAGCCATCTCATCCTGGGTCGTCCCCTTCTCCTCCTGCCCCCAATCCCTCCCAGCATCAGAGTCTTTTCCAATGAGCCAACTCTTCGCATGAGGTGGCCGAAGTACTGGAGCTTCAGCTTTAGCATCATTCCTTCCAAAGAAATCCCAGGGTTGACCTCCTTCAGAATGGACTGGTTGGATCTCCTCGCAGTCCAAGGGACCCTCAAGAGTCTTCTCCAACATCACAGTTCAAATGCATCAATTCTTCAGCACTCAGCCTTCTTCACAGTCCAACTCTCACATCCATACATGACCACAGGAAAAACCATAGCCTTGACTAGATGGACCTTAGTCAGCAAAGTAATGTCTCTGCTTTTGAATATACTATCTAGGTTGGTCATAACTTTTCTTCGAAGGAGTAAGCGTCTTTTAATTTCACGGCTGCAGTCACCATCTGCAGTGATTTTGGAGCCCCCAAAAATAAAGTCTGACACTGTTTCTACTGTTTCCCCATCTATTTCCCATGAAGTGATGGGACCAGATGCCATGATCTTCGTGTTCTGAATGTTGAGCTTTAAACCAACTTTTTCACTCTCCTCTTTCACTTTCAAGAGGCTTTTGAGTTCCTCTTCACTTTCTGCCATAAGGGTGGTGTCATCTGCATATCTGAGGTTATTGATATTTCTCCCGGCAATCTTGATTCCAGCTTGTGTTTCTTCCAGTCCAGCGTTTCTCATGATGTACTCGGCATATAAGTTAAATAAGCAGGGTGACAATATACAGCCTTGACGTACTCCTTTTCCTATTTGGAACAGTCTGTTGTTCCATGTCCAGTTCTAACTGTTGCTTCCTGACCTGCATACAGATTTCTCCAGAGGCAGGTCAGGTGCTCTGGTATTCCCATCTCTTTCAGAATTGTCCACAGTTTATTGTGATCCACACAGTCAAAGGCTTTGGCATAGTCAATAAAGCAGAAATAGATGTGTTTCTGGAACTCTCTTGCTTTTTCCATGATCCAGCGGATGTTGGCAATTTGATCTCTGGTTCCTCTGCCTTTTCTAAAACCAGCTTGAACATCAGGGAGTTCACGGTTCACGTATTGCTGAAGCCTGGCTTGGAGAATTTTGAGCATTACTTTACTAGCATGTGAGATGAGTGCAATTGTGCGGTAGTTTGAGCATTCTTTAGCATTCCCTTTCTTTGGAATTGCAATGAAAACTGACCTTTTCCAGTCCTGTGGCCACTGCTGAGTTTTCCAAATTTGCTGGCATATTGAGTGCAGCACTTTCACAGCATCATCTTTCAGGATTTGAAATAGCTCAAGTGGAATTCCATCACCTCCACTAGCTTTGTTCGTAGTGATGCTTCCTAAGGCCCACTTGACTTCACATTCCAAGATGTCTGGCTCTAGATTAGTGATCACATCATCATGATTGTCTTGGTCATGAAGATCCTTTTTGTACAGTTCTTCTGTGTATTCTTGCCACCTCTTCTTAATATCTTCTGCTTCTGTTAGGTCCAGACCATTTCTGTCCTTTATCGAGCCCATCTTTGCATGAAATGTTCCCTTATTCATTTTCTAAATCATAAAATCACTATGCACAAGGTTTTGCCAAAAACTGACTATGCATCTACAACCTCTCAAATACAAGATATACAAATTGAATCCATTATCTTTCCCTATACCTTTGAATGACATCATCATCTACCTAACTGCCCAGGCCCAAAACTTGAGAATCATTCTAAATTCCTGTTTCTCTTTAACTGGGTCCTGTAGACCTTGTTGTTTAGTTGAGAAGTCATGTCTGACTCTTTTGCAACTCAATGGACTGTAGCCTGCCAGGCTGCTCTGCCCATCGGAATTTCCCGGCAAGAATACTGGAGTGGGTTGCCATTTCCATCTCCATTATCACAGCATTTTTTACAATAGCTAAGATATGGAAACAACCCCAGTGCCCATCAATAGATGAATGGATAAAGAAGATGTCCAACTCCTTGCAGCCTCATGGACTGTAGCCTATCAGACTCCTCCATCCATGGGATTTTCCAAGCAAGAGTGCTGGAGTGGATTGCCATTTCCCTTCTCCAGGGGATCTTCCTGACCCAGGAATCGAATCCAGGTCTCCTGCATTGCAGACAGACACTTTACTGTCTGAGCCACCAGGGAAGCCATATATATATATAATGATGGGTTACCATTCAGCCATAAAAAATGATGAAATCTTGCCATTTGTGACAACAATGGATGGACCTTGAAGGTATTATGCCAAGTGAAACAAGTCAGAGGGAGAAAGACAAATATTGTAAAATTTCTCTCATGTGTGGAATATAAAAAGCAAATAAATAAACAAATAAATGAACAAAACAGACCAAACAAAAACAAACATGTGGATACAGTGAACAGAATATTGGTTATCAGAAGGGAGGGAAAGAGGGTGAAATGGGTAAAAGAGTGTCAACTATATGTGACAGCAAGAAATTAAATTTTTGGTGGTAAGCCCACTGTAGTGTACACAGAAGTAGAAACAGAATGTTGTACACATGAAACGTATATAATGTTATACAACAATGTTGGCTCAATTTTAAAGAATAGTAAGGAGAGCAGTCTAAAATGAATTAGAGTTCAAGACATCAATAAGAGCTCATGTTTAGCTCCCTCACCCATCAAGGACCACACATTCATGCGGACCCTGTTGCTAGACAGAATCTGGTGCTACCATGGGGAACCATTGGTAGATGACCTGCTTCTGGGTCCGGGTTTTGTACATAGCAGAGCAGCTCCCTTGCTGCAAGCTATTGAAAGTCTAAAGAAGGGTTTGCAAAAAAAAAAAAAAAATTTAAAAAAAGAACTCATGTTTAAGTTTGTACAGATACAGATAGTTATGTATAGAAATTGCTAGTGTGAAAGCCGCTCAGTCATGTCCAGCTCTTTGTGGTCCTATGGACTGTACAGAATTCTCTAGGCCAGAATACTGGACTGGGTAGCCTTTCCCTTCTCCAGGGAATCTTCCCAACCCAGGTCTCCCACATTGCAGGCAGATTCTTTACCAACTGAGCCACAATGGAAACCCATAGAAATTGCTAATAGATAAACATATATGTTGTTAGTGGTAAAGAACCCGCCTGCCAGTGCAGGAAACATAAGAGATGCGGGTTCCATCCCTGGGTTGGGAAAGTCCCCTGGAGGAGGGCATGGCAACCCACTTAAGTATTCTTGCCTAAAGAATCCCATGGACAGAAGAGCCTGGCAGGCTACAGTCCATAGGATCTCAAAGAATTGGACAGGACTGAAGAGACTTGGCACGGCATGCATATCTATATGTGGGATTATTATGCATACATATATATCTTTGTTTGTGAGTGAGAAGACCTAAAAGAAACAATGTCCCAGTGAAAAAGAGCATATTTACTACCAAGATCATGGTTTCTAAAACCAATCTTCAATAAAAGGAACCAAGGCTTTTTTGAGAGATGGCTAATTCTAGGTCTAGGGCAGGAAACATACAAGATGAGCCTGGACCATTTTGTGTGGCCAGAAAGTAAGGAAGTGCCCAAAACATACACACACACATTTGATGTGGCATGTCAAAAGGAACCCAGAAGCCAAGTAAAACAGCTTAGTGGCCAATGTTAGAACAATCTGAGCAACAAAGTTAGGTAACACTGGATTATAACTCAAAGTATAAAATAAGTATTCATGAGTCCACAATGATATAAATATTAATAAGGAAATGAATAAATTAATACATGGGGGAGAAAACACAAATCTCCAGTGCATAATTCCAAATAATGTAGACACACCACCCTAAGGAAGAAGGAGCATAACTCCCAACACTCAAGTGTAGACTGCACATAGAGACTTCCTTCCAAAGAATACAGTATTGAAAGGGGAAATAAAGAGTAACTTGACAGAAACTTTATCAGCCAGGCAATCAAAGAAAACATCAACAGTTATAAATCATGTTGATTGTATGTACCCTTGACATGTGATGAGAATGACACTTTACTTCTGTGATCTTCTTTCCAAAAACCTAGTCTAATCATGAGAAAATGGTCAAATTCTAATATATGGCATTCTACAATATATTTGACCAGTACTCCTCAAAACTCTCAAGATCATCAAAAACAAGGAAAGTCTGAGAAACAGTTGCAGAGAAGTTCTGAAGAACTAAATTAAATGAGATATCCTGAATAGGATCCTGGAAAAGAAAAAGGACATTAGGTAAAAACTAAGGGAAATGGAATAAACTACAGACTTTCCGTCAATAACACATCAGTATAGGTTCATTAATTGTAACAAATGGTTCATTAATTGTAATAAATGGTTCATACTAATGTGAAAGTTAATTAATAATGGAGGAAATTGGGGGGACAGGGAATAGGACAATTCTCTGTACTACCCACTCAATCTTTTCTGTAAATCTAAAATTATTCTAAAAACTAGTCTATTAATTCTTAAGAAGTGGTATATGATATAATCTTGACATTTTATCCAAAGAAAGGGGGAGGAGGGGCTTCCCCGGTAGCTCAGCTGGTGAAGAATCTGCCTGCGGTGCAGGAGACCCGAGTTCGATTCCTGGGTCGGGAAGATCCACTGGAGAAGGGGTAGGCTACTCACTCCAGTATTCTGGCCTGGAGAGTTCCATGGACTGTATGGTCCATGGGGTCACAAAGAGTCTGACAGGACCGAATAAACTGCAGACTTTAGTCAATAACACATCAGTATTGGTTCATTAACTGTAACAAATGTATCATACTAATGTGAAAGTTAGCTAATAATGGAGGAAATTAGGGGGAGGGGGAAGGGAATAGGAGAATTCTCAGTACTACCTGTTCAATCTTTCCTGTAAATCTAAGACTATTCTAAAAACTAGTCTATTAATTTTTAATATATGATATAATCTTGACATTTTACCTGAAAAAAGGGGGAGGTACTTGGCTTATTCAGTCATTAACCCAGTCTAAACTGAGTCCTTCCTACAGGTCAATCACGGAGAAGGAAATGGCAACCCACTCCAGTATTCTTGCCTAGAGAATCCCAGGGACGAGAGAGGCTGGTGGGTTGCCGTCTATGGGGTCGCACAGAGTCCGACACGACTGAAGTGACTTAGCAGCAGCAGCAACACAGGTCAGTCAGGTACTGTGATAAGACACCAAAATATTAACAATGGTCATCTCTAGGTAGTGGAATTACAAGCCATTTTATCATCTTCTTCATACTCTTCTACACTTCCTAAATGTTCTAAAATATGTGTTTTACATATGAAAAAAGTAAAATTAAAATTACTATGCAAGCATAATGTAATATTACTCTTAGCTTAGATTGACTTTAATTTTTCACCCTCCTCTTCATTTCACTCAGTAGTAGTAGATTGTACTGATTCATAGCTGGGAACAGTAAAGGAGGACACCCAGGCAGAATAAAGATCCTGTGGAATAATGATTCTGGGGAATAAAGATCCTATGGGAGATAGATGGTTATAATGGATATTTTGTGCCTATAGATGTTAAATATATATATGTGTGTGTATTCTTATAAGTAAAATATCCCATGTAACTATATTTGTATGTACTAAAATTGTTAAAAGGGAATCAACAGGATATAATTATCCCCCAACTCATTGGGGGATATTTGATACTTTGATATTTTATTATGACTTTACTTGTTAAGTTTCACTTTAAAATTACTTTTTTGAAGGCTTCATTTCAAAACACTTTAGAGGGCCATGTGTTTATTTAAGTACTTATTCTTTCATCTGCAAGTGTCATCTACTCAGAGGAATAACATGGCACAAAGACAACCTCTTCCACCTGTCTCATCTTTTTTTTTAACCTGATCTAAAAATACTCCCACAACTCACTAGACGAACAAATTTATAATCATGAAAACATAAATAAGTCAAAAGCAAGAGCTATAAGAGGGAATATGCATCTAGTATTTTACACACTTCCCAATTCATTTTATAAGCCAGAATAACTCTGATATCAAAATTTAAAGATATTAAGGAAAATATATTTAAAAATACTAAGGAAGGAAAACTGCAGACCAACATATAATACATTTGCCTCTCAATTTAGAAGATGATGTTACTTACAGTGATTATGACCTGAAGGTGCCTCAGTAAGGCTGCTCAGAAATGCACTGCTCACCACTGAATAAGAAAGAGATTTCCACCTCCTGTATTTTAACCAAGTTCACCACTCTCCCTGGGTGGGTTTTCCATTAAGCAATCAGCCTTGTGCAAATAAAAACTCTTGTAATATAAATATCATGTCTTATCAAATCAGAATGCCTTAGGCATCTGTAACTACCAAGCCCAGAGTGAAAAACACCACTGAGTAACAACATTCCAGAGGTGCCTCTGACATCACATCACTCACTACACATAATACCTGATGGTACAAGGTCTATACCTTTGACTAATGAGTGAGCAATACCACACTGGTATAAATATCCTCACACCTAGGAGAAAAGACAAAATCAGAAATGTACCATAAATATTGTCACTTTTTTTTCCTAAATCCCTTTATTCTTCTACAAATATTTGAGCACTTATTATATGCTGTATACTGAAAAAGTGAACAAGACAGATCCAAACTAAAAGTTTACAGTCTACCAAAGAATAAAGACTTAAATAGACAATTAGAATAAACTGTGATACGAGTTATAATAAGAAAAGTGAGGGAGGCACAGGCCCACAGTAGATGCGCCTAGTCTAGAGGGAAGTAAGTTAGGGAGATCTCCCAGAGACCTAACCTTTCATCTGAAACCCCCAGATCAGCAGGTCAAGTATGTATGTTGGGGTGGGGAGGAGCTGGTAGAATGAGGAAAAGAATGGCACAAGCATGGAAACATCATGTGCACAGGTCCTAAGGTGACAGATCTTAGTTCAGCTGGAGAAACTGAAAGAATTCTAACTTGGAAGCAAGAACACAAAGGTTAGGGGTAAGAGCAACAGTGATGAAAGATTATTCTGGAAGGCAAGTTTGTAGCAATATACAATATTTTGTACTAAAAGTAATCTACAATGATTTAAAGTCCCATATTGAAAAGGTAAACACAGCTCTGACGAACATGCATCTTTCTATTATAATTCACAGCTTCCCTGAAACTTAGATTTCCTCAGCTTCCAGGCAGCTTATGAATATCTATTTCATCAAACCAGAGTAGGAAAGGAAAACTGAAGGGCAAGGGAAGGGAGGGTATGTGGAAACTTGTAGACACGACTAATCATCAGATCCCTGGGAGAAACCACTGCAGGGTCGAAGGCCAGCTGAAAAGATTCTGACTTGACAGGATGCACCCAAGATCTCTAGGTTCTGTAGACTGGTGAAAGTCTTTGACATTCTCCCAAGCCTCTCACCTTGTCCATTTTATGAGGCTACCAGGGGATATTTTGTTTACTTGGAGGAGAATGACATCTTAAGGGTCACATTTTTCAAACTACTAAAAAATAAAGGTTGCCTCCACCTATTTTCTAAATACTGCTCCTAACACACAGAAAGAACAAAATATTTAAGTTGGTGTTCTTTAATAGTTAGAAAATTTTTGTTGATATATTGTTTCTAAAATTCAAAAGTTCACTTCAATCAGCCTTCTAATTTGAAGGCAGGATGAATGACCAAATGCTGCTGAAAAGAACTCCACCAACCAAAAACCAATCAAAGTGTTGCTAGAGGGGATATTTTGCTAAAGTATTTGAACTAGTAAAGCAGAACTCACATTTCTGAAAAGAAGGATACCATAAATTTCTGTCTATACTTACATTACACCGAAGAAAATATTTGAGATTTTTGTTGGCACAGGGTGAAATGACTCCAAATTAATTATATTAAGTTTAATGCTAGCCAGTATTTCAGCCCTCTCATTAGTTAAAAACAAAACAAAAAACCCAAGTACTCGCAAATATTCTTTAAACGTGAATGGTTGTCCTGGCTGGCTGGGCACAATCACAGAAATATCTGTTTTCTCACTGCTGCTGCTTTGACAGTCATTTTACTTCAATAACCTTCTGCTGACTTCCATCATCTCTCCTCACCCCACCCCCAGCCTTCTGTCTTAACACAGCACCTCCAAGCCTGTTGGTAGCCACATTCTCAGTGGGAGCGGAGGTCAGAGGTAAAGAGACAGGAGAGAAAGGGTGGGAGATGAGAGGAAATTCTGTTCTCCTTTCTCTCTGGGTCCCTCCACTGGCTCTTACCTTCTTCCTAGGTGAGGCCCATTCCCATTCTCATTCTAGCTTATTAAATAGGCTCTTCCCTAATCCTGGGAACTCCAACCTAGCTCTCACCCAGCTCCTCATACCCTTCCCAGTCCTGACCACTGGAGTCACTCCCCAGTCACAATGCCACCATCAGAGCTTGGAGTTAGGGAACAGGGGGTTAAAGGAGTGCTCCCACTAACAAAGAGGAAGCCAACAGAAGGGGGAATGGCCCAGGCTTCAGGACTGAAAGGTTTCTGGAGTCTCAAATTGGACGATCATTCCCCATCAAAATATGCTTACAGAATTCTCCTCTAGGGAGCTTCCCTGGTGGCTCAATGGTAAAGAATCCGCCTGCCTATGGAAGAGACACCGGTTCAATCCCCACATCTGGAAGACACCCCTGGAGAATGAAATGGCAATCCTACACCAGTATTTGCTTGGGAAATCCCATGGACAGAGGAGCCTGGTGGGTTACAGTCCATGGGGTCACAAATGGGCCAGACACGACTTAGCGATTAAACAACGATTCTCCTCTAGGTAAAATACAAAAGGGTTTTTTTTTTTAATGCATGACATACAATTAAGTTTAAAATTTGAATAAACAGTGCTAGCTTCGGCAGCATATATACTAAAACTGGAACGATACAGAGAAGATTAGCATGGCCCCTGTGCACGGATGACACACAAATTTGTGAAGCGTTCCATATTTCTAAAAAGAATGCATTTGAATCAGTTCTAATGAGGTGGATGAAACTGGAGCCTATTATACAAAGTGAAGTAAGTCAGAAAGAAAAACTCCCATACAGTATACTAATGCATATATATAGAATTTAGAAAGATGGTAACAATGACCCTATATGCGAGACAGCAAAAGAGACACGGATGTAAAGAACAGTCTTTTCGACTCTGTGGGAGAAGGCGAGGGTGGGATGATTTCAGAGGGTAGGGTTGAAACATGTATATTATCATATGTGAAGTGGATCGCCAGTCCAGGTTCGATGAATGAGACAGGGTGCTCAGGGCTGGTGCACTGGGATGACTCTGGGGGATGGGATGGGGAGGGAGGTGGGAGGGGGGTTCAGGATGGGGAACACATGTGCACCGTGGCTGATTCATGTTGATGTTTGGCAAAAACCACTACAATATTGTAAAGTAATTAGCCTCCAATTAAAATAAATAAATTAATTTAAAATAAAATAAAATAAAATTTGAATAAACAACCTTTACTGGGTGAACATGTAAGTTTTTGAGATCAATTTCCAAAAATATATAATAAAAAATTATACATAGCTTCTAATCCTAATCTATGAGAACCATTGTCCTTTCTTGTCCAGACTTAGCACTAATGCCCTGAACAGTCTTATCAGAGAAATACATAATTTTATGATCCACAAAATAGTGTTTAAAAATGGGATGGCCTGGGAATCAACTTAAAGAACATGGTTCTTTTTCCCACGTGGGGAAAAAAGGTATTAATAAAGAAAATACCTAAGTAAATGTTAGAAAACAATCTACTCACTATTTAAAAAAAGAAAAACAAAATCTAGGGGCAGGATGCTACTTCAGACTCATCTTTCAATTTTCAAGGATACCTACATCTTTTCTAATTAAAATGTTTAATTTATCTTATAGATACATAACTCTGAACACTTTTAAGGAGTTAAACCCTTAAAGATGAGATGTGACCCTTTGAGGATGAAGATGGGAACCTATTTGGAAAGGAGGCATATAGGAAATGTTGTTGGGATTGTGGAGAAGAGAAAGGGGATCAAGGGAGAGGAGGGACTCCTCTCAGGGACCCATCCCAGGAGTCCTTTGTTTGAACTGATGTCCCAGAGGCAGGGAGTACAGATCTGCACCATCCTCAGGACTTCCCTGAGTTGCTAACAGTAAGACAGCCTTTCCAGTAACAGACTATGGCCATGCACTTGGCCATGCCTAACAAATCATGCCTGCCAAATCAAAACAATCTCCACCTTGGAAATAACAGAAGACCACATTTCATTCCAGATATTTGGGTATTCTATTTAATTAAGTGTCACAACTTTCCCTTTAGTAACATATTGCTATTTTACAGAAGCACCCTGGTTACTGATCCAACTTCTACGAAGTCTCATTGACAGCTTCTGATAGAAACAAACAAAAAATAATCATTTCTGATTCCTTGTCACAAATATACTGAAGGTATCAGACCATTAGTATTTTTGCAGTAACTTAAATATCTCAGTAAAATCAAACTTCTGAAACTTCAGTGTTTAATTTTCCTACTCTAATGATAGAAGGCTTCCCAAGTGGCTCAGCGCTAAAGAATCTGGCTATCAATGCATGAGTCACAAGAGACATGGGTTAGATCCCTGGGTAAGGAAGATCCCCTGGAGGAAATGGCAACCCACTCCAGTATTCTTGCCAGGATAATCCCAAGGACAGAGGAGCCTGGGTGGCTACAATCCATGGGGTCACAGAGAGTCAGACACAACTGAGCACGTATGCACACACGATGGAAGCCTTCATAGAATCTTGTCTTGCTTATCTTCACACCAATTAAATAAAAGTATCATAGTGAGGGGGCAGGAAATGACTTTTACTGTGCTTCAGTTCAGTTCAGTTCAGTCGCTCAGTCGTGTCCGACTCTTTGCGACCCCATGAATCGTAGCACGCCAGGCATCCCTGTCCATCACCAACTCTCGGAGTTCACTCAGACTCACGTCCATCGAGTCAGTGATGCCATCCAGTCATCTCATCCTCGGTCGTCCCCTTCTCCTCCTGCCCCCAATCCCTCCCAACATCTAAGTCTTTTCCAATGAGCCAACTCTTCGCATGAGGTGGCCAATGTACTGAAGTTTCAGCTTTAGCATCATTCCCTCCAAAGAAATCTCCTTCAGAATGGACTGGTTGGATCTCCTTGCAGTCCAAGGGACTCTCAAGAGTCTTCTCCAACACCACAGTTCAAAAGCATCAATGCTTCGGCACTCAGCCTTCTTCACAGTCCAACTCTCACATCCATACATGACCACTGGAAAAACCATAGCCTTGACTAGATGGACCTTGGTTGGCAAAGTAATGTCTCTGCTTTTGAATATACTATCTAGGTTGGTCATAACTTTTCTTCCAAGGAGTAAGCGTCTTTTAATTTCATGGCTGCAGTCACCATCTGCAGTGATTTTGGAGCCCCCCCCCCAAAAAAACTCTGACACTGTTTCCACTGTTTCCCCATCTATTTCCCATGAAGTGATGGGACCGGATGCCATGATCTTCGTTTTCTGAATGTTGAGCTTTAAGCCAACTTTTTCACTCTCCTCTTTCACTTTCATCAAGAGGCTTTTTAGCTCCTCTTCACTTTCTGCCATAAGGGTGGTGTCATCTGCATATCTGAGGTTATTGATATTTCTCCCAGCAATCTTGATTCCAGCTTGTGTTTCTTCCAGTCCAGCGTTTCTCATGATGTACTCGGCATATAAGTTAAATAAGCACA
The DNA here is from genome assembly GCF_023091745.1 of Budorcas taxicolor. NCBI lineage: Eukaryota > Metazoa > Chordata > Mammalia > Artiodactyla > Bovidae > Budorcas > Budorcas taxicolor. Next base: position 37,779,935 of record NC_068928.1, on the reverse strand, counting down.
CTGACAATATACAGCCTTGATGTACTCCTTTTCCTATTTGGAACCAGTCTGTTGTTCCATGTCCAGTTCTAACTGTTGCTTCCTGACCTGCATACAGATTTCTCAAGAGGCAGGTCAGGTGCTCTGGTATTCCCATCTCTTTCAGAATTGTCCACAGTTTATTGTGATCCACACAGTCAAAGGCTTTGGCATAGTCAATAAAGCAGAAATAGATGTTTTTCTGGAACTCTCTTGCTTTTTCCATGATCCAGCAGATGTTGGCAATTTGATCTCTGGTTCCTCTGCCTTTTCTAAAACCAGCTTGAACACCAGGAAGTTCACAGTTCACGTACTGCTGAAGCCTGGCTTGGAGAATTTTGAGCATTACTTTACTAGCGTGCGAGATGAGTGCAATTGTGCGGTAGTTTGAGCATTCTTTGGCACTGCCTTTCTTTACTGTGCTTAGAACTTGTTTTAAACCTTGCATTAAATTTTTCATCTGGCAATCAATTGTAATCCTTTAAGGCATATATTTTGCTTTTTCTTAAGAGGTAAAACTTGTTGGCAAGGCTAAAATCATACCCACCAGCTTTGTTTTGGCTTGCAGGAAGTTGTCAGCATACAATAGAGAAACTGTCAGCATGTTCTGTGGTTTGCTTCACCTGCTGATTGTTTCTGCCCCATGACCCAAGAAATGTGTGGTGTTTATATTTTTAATTCCTCTACCTCCTGAAGGTGAAAAAAATGACAATAACTATACACATATAGCATAGAGAAAACAAAAACTGGAAACACAGATAGTACTATAGATTAAGTTTTAACTACTGACTGGTCTGCAAATCTGAATTAACACTTCTGCAATCTTCACTGAATCTATCCTACAGAAATATTTGCATATATAGACAAAGATGCAGATATGTTCTCTATAGCACTGTGGAAATATTAAAAAAAACTGTAAACAATCTAAACATCCTTTAATAGGGGAATAATTAAATTCAAAACACTGTACAATAGTTAAAATGAATATATATATATGAATATATTCATAGATTTATATGGGAAAGCTTACAATGGTGTGATGTTAAAAAACCAATTTTTTTCTTTTTTTCATTGAACTATAGTTGATTTACAATATTGTGTTAGCTTCAAGTATATAGCAAAGTAATTCAGATACACATATATATTCTCTTTTACAGATTCTTTTCCAATATGGGCCCCTGCAAGATACTGAATATAGTTCCCTGAGCTACAGAGTAAATCTTTGTTGTTTATCTATTTTATATATAGTGGTGCATATCTGTTAACCCCATACTCCTAATTTATCCCTCCCTGTCTTCTCCTTTGGTAACCGTAAGTTTGTTTTCTATGTGAGTCTGTTTCTGTTTTGTAAGTAAGTCCATTTGTATTATTTTTTAGATTTCATGCATAAGTGTTATCATATAATAGTTGTCTTTCTCCGACTTACTTCACTTAGTACAATAATCTCTGAGTCCATTCATGTTGCTGCAAATGGCAATATTTTATTATCTTTTAAATATTTATTTATTTGGCCGCACCAGGTCTTAGCTGCAGCATGTGAGATCTTGTTCCCTGACCAGGGATTGAATTTGGGTCCCCTGCATTGGGAGCTCAGAGTCTTAGCCACTGGACCACCAGGGAAGTCCCTATTTCATAATTTTTATGGCTGAGTAATGTGATATATATACATATCACATCTTCTTTATCCATTCAACTGTCAGTGGACACTCTAGTTGCTTCTATCTCTTGGCTGTTATAAATTGTGCTGCTATGAACACTGGGTTGCATATATCTTCTCAAATCAGAGCTTTCGTCTTTTCTAGATATATGCCTCAGAGTGGGATTGCTGGATCATACGGTAGTTCTATTTTTAGTTTCTAAAGGAGCCTCTATATTGTTTCCCACAGTGACCACACCAATTTATGTTCCCACCTACAATGTAGGAAGGTTTCCTTTTTTCCACACTCTCTCCTGTATTTATTGTAGACTTTTTAGTGACAGCCATTCTAACTGGTGTGAGGTGATAGCTCACTGTAGTTTTGATTTGTATTTCTCTAATAATTAGCGGGCTTTCCTGGTGGCTCAGCAGTAAAGAATACACTTGCCAATGCAGGAGAAACAGGTTTGGTCCCTGGATTGGGAAGATCCCCTGGAGAAGGAAATGGCAACCCACTCCAATTTATTCTTGCCTGGGAAATCCCATGGACAGAGGACCCTGGTGGGCTATAGTCCATGGGGTCGCAAAGAGTTGGACACAACTTAGAGACTAAACAACAACAACTAGCAATATTGAGCATCATTTCATGTGCCTCTTGGCCATCTGGATGTCTTTGGAGAAATGCCTGTTAAGTTCTTCTGCCATTTTTCAGTTGGATTGTTTGGTTTTTTTGACACTGAGTTGTATGAGCTGTTTGTATATTTTGGAAATTAAGTCCTTGTTGGCCACATAATTTGGAAATATTTTCTCCCAGTCTGTAGGCTGTCTTTTTGTTTGGTTTAGTTTCCTTTGCTGTGCAAATGCTTATAAGTTTGATTAGGACCCATTTGTTTTTGCTTTTATTTCTATTGCTTTGGGAGACAGAACTAAGAAAATATTGCCACAATTCATGTCAGAATTGTAGCAGGCTTCAGTGGTTGTAGCAGGCTTCAGTGGTTGTAGCACACAGCCTCAGCAGTCGTAGAAAATGTTTTGCCTATATTCTCTCCTAGGAGTCCTATGATGTCATGTCTTATATTTAAGTCTTTAAGCCGTTTTGAGTTTTTTGTGTGTGTGTGTGTATATGATGTGAGGGAGTATTCTAACTTTATTGATTTACATGAGGCTGCCCAGCTTTCCCAACACCACTTGCTGAAGAGATTGTCTTTTCTCCAATGTATATTCTTGCTTCATTAGTTAAAGATTAATTGACCATATTGATGAAAGTGAAAGTGGAGAGTGAAAAAGTTGGCTTAAAGCTCAACATCAGAAAACTAAGATCATGGCATCTGGTCCCATCACTTCATGGGAAATAGATGGGGAAACAGTGGAAACAGTGTCAGACTTTATTTTGGGGGGCTCCAAAATCACTGCAGATGGTGACTGCAGCCATGAAACTAAAAGACGCTTACTCCTTGGAAGAAAAGTTATGATCAACCTAAATAGCATATTGAAAAGCAGAGACATTACTTTGCCAACAAAGGCAAGGCTACGGTTTTTCCAATGGTCATGCATGGATGTGAGAGTTGGATTGTGAAGAAAGCTGAGTGCCGAAGAATTGATGCTTTTGAACTGTGGTGTTGGAGAAGACTCTTGAGAGTCCCTTGGACTGCAAGGAGATCCAACCAGTCCATTCTGAAGGAGATCAGCCCTGGGATTTCTTTGGAGGGAATGATGCTAAAGCTGAAACTCCAGTACTTTGGCCACCTCATGCGAAGAGCTGACTCATTGGAAAAGACTCTGATGCTGGGAGGGATTGGGGGCAGGAGGAGAAGGGGACGACCCAGGATGAGATGGCTGGATTGCATCACTGACTCGAGTGAGTCTGAGTGAACTCTGGGAGTTGGTGATGGACAGGGAGGCTTGGAGTGCTGCGATTCACAGGGTCGCAAAGAGTCGGACATGACTGAGCGACTGAACTGAACTGAACTGAGTATGTCTTTATTTCTGGGCTCTCTATTCTGTTCTGTTGATCTATATGTCTGTTTTTGTGCCAATACCACACTGTTTTGATTACTGTAGCTTTGAGTATTGTCTAAGGTCTGGGAGGGTTTATGCCTCCAGCTTTGTTCTTTTCCCTCAGGATTGCTTTGGAAATTCTGGGTCTTTTATGATTCCATATACATTTGGATTATTTGTTCTAAATGTGTGAAAAATGTCATGGATAGTTTGATAGGGACTGCACTGAATCTGTATGTTGCTTTGGGTAGCATGGCCATTTTAACAATATTAATTCAAACAATCAAAGGTCATGAGATGTCTTTCCATTTCTTTGAATCATTTTCAATTTCTTTTACCCATGTTTTATAGTTCTTAGCACATAGGTCTTTCACCTCCTTGATTAGGTTTATTCTTAGTTCTTTTTTGTACACAATTTTTTTAATTCATTAAAAAACTTTTTTGGTTGCACTGGGTCTGCATTGCTGTGCATGGGCTTTCTCTAGTTGCTTCTCGTTGTGGTGGCCTCTCCTGTTGCAGAGCATAGGCTCCAGGTATGCCGGCTTCAGTGGCTGCAGCATGCAGGCTCAGCAGCTGCAGTGTGTGGCTCTAGGACACAGAGGCCTCAGTAGTTAGAGCACACAGGCTCAGTATTTGCGGCTCATGGGCCCTGGAGTACATGGGCTTTAGCAGTTGTGGCTCACAGGCTCTAGGGTGTGGGCTCAGAAGTTACAGTGCATGGGCTTAGGTGCTCATGTGGAATCTTCCTGAACCAGGGATTGAACTCGTGTCCTCTGCACTGGCAGGCAGATTCCTATCCACTGTACCACCAGGGAAGTCCCTGGACACAGTATTAAATGGGATTGTTCTTTCACTTTCTCATAGTTCATTGTTAGTATAAAGAAATGCAAAAGATTTCTGTATATTAATCTTGTAACCTGCAACCTTGCTGAATTCACTTATTAGTTCCAATAGTTTTAGTGTGGAGTCTTTAGGCTCTTCTATATATAATATCATCTCATGTGCATATAATGACAATTTTGCCTCTTCCCTTCCAATTTGAATACCTATTTTTCTTCTCTGATTGCTGGGGCTAGGTCAAGTAATCTATATTCTTCTATGTTGTACAAATATTCTACAGTAAAAATATATTCATAAGTTATTTTTGTAAAAAATACATGGACCATAACACCTATCAGAATACCTAAAAATAAAGAATACAACATCAAGAGTTTGTGAGGAAATGGAGTAACTATAATTCTCATATACTGTTGTTGGGAGTGTAAAAGAGGTTACGATCACTTTGGGAAACTGGTTTCCAATAAAATTAAATGTTTCATACCATAAGACCCAGTAATTCCACTCCTAGATCTTTATTCAGGAGAAATGAGTGTTTATGTTACAAAAAAAAGTTATACAAGAATTCTCATAGCAGCTATAATCATAGTAACCCAAAACTGAACAATTCAATTGTTCATCAGAAGAAAAATGAATAAGCAAACAATGGAGTCACACAATGGATTACTACTTAGCAAAAGGATAGATAAATGATACACAGTAAAACATGTATGAATCTCAAAAACATTATATTGAGGACAGACACAAAAGAGATCATACTGATTTATGAAATTCCAGAACTGGAAAGGAACTTTATTGGGAGATGGAAATGTTTATGTGAGTTGTAGTCACACAGGTATATACATATATGAAAGTCACCCAGTTGTAACACTTAACACTTAACACTAGTGCATTTTATATACATTAATCACACCTTAATAAAGTACTGGGAAGGAAGAAAGGAAGAGGGGAGGGATCAATGGATGAAGAGGCTCACACAAAGAGCTATCAAAAAGGAAAATTTATTTTAAAGGGAGGGTGATTTTAAGGAAATTTATTACAATACAGTAAAAAGAGATTGGCTATAACTTTCTAAGTACCCAGGACACTTCTCATATTTGATTTATAATATACAGTACCTTAATTAATTCCAACTTAACTATCACATTGGTGTAAGTATGTATAAATATGTGCCATTGGATACATTTTAGTAAAGCTCCTATTATGTGAATAGAAACTTTATTTCCCTCATAAAATACTAATATTAGAATATCAACAATGTTAGAAGGAGATCCTAGATTGAATTTATGTAATTCATAAATAATTTTTTCAAAGCCATAAGCTTTCAGGAAAGCTTGCTCTCTGGATACTAAGACCACTCTGTTTCTGACCCTACATCTGTCCTATCTTCCATGTAAAAATTGGATAGTAAAATTAAACAGTGGAACTCAAAGACTCCAAACCTGAAAAGCCATCTGTTATAATCACCTAACCTATAATGCAACACTGGTAAACCAGAAAAGCAAGCAGTGAACTTGGAAACACAGGGGAAATAAATATGAATAAATGTAGCAGAAACTATAGGATTTCTGTACAGTGTAATGGTTCATAATGTGAAAAATTAGATCTATTATAGTTATGTCAATATGTTAAGATTCTCTGATGATGGCAGAATTTGAAATTTATCTTATTTTTTCTATACTTAAAGTGATTAAAAATTGTTTAAGTATTACACTTATATAATGAGGTAAAAATGTTATTCTCTTAATAGCATTAGAATTCCTCTTAGGAAGAGAATCACCATTGTTTGGCAAAGTAACCTGTTTCTCTCTCTGTGGGGGTGTTGGTGGGAGCCTAAACCAATAAACTACCTTTGGTGAAACTACCTTTCCATGTGGCAAGAGGAAAAAAACTTTTTTTTGTTTGTTTTGCTCCAGACAGGATACAGGGAGAAAGTGCCAGTGAGAAAGCATAAGGCTGAGAACTACATCAGGGGAAAGGCCAGAGGGCACTGTCTCATGACTGGATTGGCAAAAGGGAGTTTAGGAACAGGAATGGCTAACATTCAATATGAAATATTTTGCATAACTGCCGTGGAAACCCTTCCTCCCTCTCCCTCTACCCCCTGACTCTACAGTGATGTTTTCAACACTCACAGGGACTTCATGTGGACAGGCCTTTGTGGAAATTGAAGACAAGGATATATGTCACAGCCATAGTTTCTCAACCCTGGCACTACTGACATTTGCTGCTGCTAAGTCACTTCAGTCGTGTCCGACTTGTGCAACCCCACAGACGGTAGCCCACCAGGCTCTCCCGTCCCTGGGATTCTCCAGGCAAGAACACTGGAGTGGGTTGCCATTTCCTTCTCCAATGCATGAAAGTGAAAAGTGAAAGTGAAGTCGCTCAGTCGTGTCCGACTCTTAGTGACCCCATGGACTGCAGCCTACCAGGCTCCTCCGCCCATGGGATTTTCCAGGAAAGAGTACTGGAGTGGGGTGCCATTGCCTTCTCCGCTACTGACATTTGGGGCTCGATAATTCTTTGCTGCAGGGCTGTCCAACGCATTGTAGGAAGTTGAACAGCATCACTGGCCTCGACCCATTAGGTACCAATAGCACCTTCCCTAGTTGTGACAACAACAACAAAAATGTCTCCAAGTGTTGCCAAGTGCCCCCTGAGGGACAAAACCACCCCATTTGAGAACCATGGAAGCAGGGGAACCTGGAAGGAAAGGTAACCTTGAGAATGCACAGCCTTTGAGAATTCTTCAGATTTTGAGGAGATATTTGGCCTTCCACCCTGAGGAATAGATCTTGCCTAGAGTTCTGAACTCCCTCGTAGCTCGGTCGGTAAAGAGTCTGACTTCTATGCAGGAGACCTGCGTTCAATCCCTGGGTCGGGAAGATCTCCTGGAGAAGGAAATGAAAACCCACTCCAGTATTCTTGTTTGGAGAATACCATGGACAGAGGAGCCTGGCAGGCCTCAGTCTATGGGGTTGCAAGAGTTGGACACGACTGAGCGACTAAACACACACAGCACAGAGTTCAAAAGGCCTGGGCAGCCCAGCTAACATCTAGGACATACCCATAATGAAGCTAAAATATTTCTACCAATTAAAAAAAAATTCTGTTTATTAAAACAGAAAGGGAGAAGGGAAAGACTGAACCTTTTTTTTTCAACTGAGAAATAATGCAAAAATACTATTTACAGAAACACACATGCATTAAAGCATTCTATATAACAAGGTAAGGAACACGTCTTTCTTAAGTTAGCAAGGAAGCTAACTTCCTCTTTCCTTCCTCCAAAAAGTTCTGATCTAAGGAAGGAAATGAAGAACATCCTGAAAGAACCCCTACAAACCTCCTCTAATTTGGAGGAGCAAGGATGAACCACTGACCCAAGCAAAAGGCCTATAAGTTTTCCTGGGGTGAAGCAGTTGCAAGAAGAGAGATCAACAAGACTTCCTCAAAGAAAAAAACTTTTTTTAAATTTTATTTATCAAACATATGGTGTATAATACATTCTAGATACTATTCTAACTTCTTTTCAAATACTTAGTCCTTTATTTCTCATAAATTCAATGAGATAGGAACTTTTCTGGTGGTCCAGTGGCTAAGACTGTGCTCCCAACGCAAGGCGCCTGGATTCAATCCCTAATCAGGGAACTAGATCCCACATGCTGCAACTAAGAGTTTGCATACAACTAAGAGCTGGCATGGGCTTCCCTGATGGCTCAGATGGTGAGCATTGAATAGATGCTTTCTGACTGTGGTGCTGGAGAAGACTCTTGAGAGTCCCTTGGTCAGCAAGGAGATCAAACCAGTCAATCCTAAAAGGAAACCAACCCTGAATATTTATTGGAAGGACTGATGCTGAAGCTGAAGCTCCAGTCCTTTGGCCACCTGACGAGAACAGCTGACTCACTGGAAAAGACCCTGATGCTAGGAAAGAGCGAAGGCAGGAGGACAAGGAGACGACAGAGGACAAGATGGTTGGATGGCATCACCAATTCAATGCGCATGAGTCTGAGCAAACTCCAGGAGATGGTGAAGGACAGGAAAGCCTGGCATGCTTCAGTCCATGGGTCGCACAGAGTTGGACATGACTGAGAAACTGAACGAAACAACAAAACTTACCACAAAGAAAATATACAGGAGCTATGAGAAAATATTAACCTTCAAAAAGAAAAATATCTTGAAGAACTAGAGAAAATATCTCCCTCTGAAGTACCCTTATTATTAAAGAACAGAAATGTTTAAAAATTTTCTTTCATATTTCCAACAACATCCAAAATGTCATTATGTCTATAAGCCAGATTTACAGATGTAATGAAAACAAAACAATGAATGGTGTGGAAAGAACACATGGAAATTTTTTTTTAATAAATAAATGCTGAATTTAAAACCACAATCAGTGACAGATGAGACAATAAAAGAGATGAAACACAGAGAATAAATCGGGGCTCAATATATTTACAATATAAACCTTAGTATAACAGAATAAAAGCAATGACAATAGAAGAAACTTTCTCATGTTAAAGACCTTAACACTATAGATCAAAAGGGTTCACTACATACCAGGCAAAAATAATCAAAAGTCTAACTTTGAAATTATCCAGTGACATTTTGAGAGCAAAGAAAAATATCCTATAAACATGCAGGCAGGCAGTGGGAGGGATGGGTTATAAAATAAATACATCAGGTTGGCATCAGACTTCTCCACAAAACTGAAGACCAGGAGATATAGGTAAAACTTTGAGAGGTTAAGTTGAGAGGAAGGGAAAGGAATTGATCCTAGAACCTTATCCCCACAGCTAAGTTTATATGAAACTAGACAGACACATACTCAAACTCAGAGGCACTCAGTAAGTGTGCTATCAAAGTCCCCTTCCTGAAAAATCCACTCAGCATCACAGTCTCAATCGTCATCTACTAGGGCTTTCTGCACTACCCGATACAGCAGCCACTGTGGCTACTGAGTAGCTGAAACGTAGCTAACATAACTGAGGAACAGATTTTCTTTGGTTTTATTTAATTTCAGATAATTTAAATAGCTACATATGGCCATGGTTACCCTTCTAGCGAAGTCTAAATATCTAAGAGATAAAGAGCTCAAGAATGAAAAAGCCATGGTACAAAAAGTATGCAATGAACAAGTTAAACAAAAATATCATTGTATTTCATTAAATATAAACTATCCAAAAAATCATTATAGCTATGGTTTTAAATATTATGCAAATATCAAAATAATTCTTATAACCTAATATACACAATAAAAACATTAATAATCCTGAATCTAAAATCTCAGATTATATAAGCCATTTCACATTTCACATTGGAGGAAAAAGTAGAAGATACTGTTTCATTCTTAACATTGCTAATCAAAGGGACATGGTTTATTTTGTTTGTTTTTTTTTTTAGCTATAAGGGTCAAACTATCAGTGGAATAAAACCAGGATGTATAACTTTAAAATCACTCACAAGGAAAAAAAAAGAACATGAGTGATCTAAGAAGATACTCAGGTGACCATAGCAAGTGAAAAACAGTAAGTGGAAAAATCAGTATACAAAACTATACACACAATATGTCCCAACTTTTAAAGTCTGTACAAATAATAAAAACTGAAAAATATGCATGGAAATTTAATAGTTGTTGACTATGGGTGACTGTTTCCTAAATCTTCTACATGAGCAATACTATTTTTATAACCAAAAAATTTAGCATGAAAAAGAAATAAGGGACTTCTCTGGTGGTCCAGGGGATAAGAATCTGCCTTCCAACACAGGGGATGTGGGTTCAATCCGTGGCTGGGGAACTAGCATCCCATGTGCAGCAGGACAACCAAGCCTGTGCCCCACAGCTAGAGAGCCTAAGCATCACAAACGAAGGGCTCACACAGCCAAAAAAAAAAAAGAAAAAATTAGTTAAAAAAAAAGAAATGGAAGTAGGGTCACATACATTTCAGAATTTAGCCAAACAAACAATACCGCCATTTATTCAGAAGACAACCCAGTATTAAAAAATTAAGCAAAAAAGACTATGAGCAGCCAATGTATAAGTTGCAACATGCAGACCTAAAGTTTGGGTACCATGTTCATCAAGAGAGACGTTTATATTTTCTTTTACACATATCTTAATTCCAATGAACTTAATTATCTAATGTTTCTAGAGCATTGGGGATACCGATACACTGAGAACAGTACAAAGTGATAGGCCTGGTCTAACTGTAGGAAACAATGACAAAAAATTAAAATATAAAACAGACACATTCACAAAGCAGTCCAGTGGCAATTATGGCAAAAAAATCTCTAAATAACTTAATATATCTCTATACAGTATGATAATTGATATACACTGTAACAATTCAGACTTAAAGTGTTCAGAGGAGGTCGTCTTGAATGCAGACTGGTTGAGGAAGTGTGAGAAGTTTCTATAGAATCCGAGAAAAAATTTGATCACAACTGTTTATAATAAAAATAATGCTTAAAGAGAACATCTTCAGCTATCCAGCACAACTCACTCCTGCGAGTTCCACAGAGTTGGAATTTTACCATATTGAAAAAGATTTTATGGTTGGCTACATCGACCAGTACAAAACTGGAGAACAACCTGGAATGAAATGATTAATGACTTCTTTCCAAGGAAGTTTAAAACAAGTAACTATAGGCATGTCAGAATCAGCATTAATGCAACAATTGCTACTAAATGCAGCTGAATTGTGGATGTTATTTTGGCTCTAATCCATGTTTGAGCAGGATTTAGGTACCTTGTAGATACTTATTACCTATTAAACTCAGTAAGCACCATTCCATCACACAGGACAAATTATGAACTAAAGAAATATTTATTCTATTTCCTTTACAGCTGCCTCTTGTGCTGCTGACTTCAAAAGTGATACTAGAAAGACAAGGAAGAAACTGATTATGTTTGTATCTGTGAAACAAAGACTATGCAAACTGTCAGCACGCCATTGTTTCTGTTTCCAGTGTGGTTATCACAGCACAAAAACAAAATGATAACTTCTACTCCTGAAGCCTGATTATTTGAAAATAGACCTGAATATTTCTTCCTCTTTCAATAAGGCAGTAAATGTCCTTCACTTTACTTATCTATAAGGCACTTAATTGCTGAAATGGACTAGTTACTATTTCTATATGAAAGCCTGACAGAATCTGAGGAAGATGGTTCCTGAGTTACTCTAGAAATCTCTCACTGCTTTAATATTTGCCCAAAATCCAAGAAAGCACTAAAAAATGGCGGGGGAGGGGGGGGATCCCCACCTTCCACATATCTCTAGTACTAAAAACAAAAAAGCATAATCACAATACTGGTTAATGGTCCTTTGGAACTCTGACCTCTCCAAGCTTCTATTTGTCCTTTGTTCCTTTTCCTTTTAAATAGCCTTACTGGTTGTTTTATCCTGATTACAAAAGTAATACATGGTCATTGTCACGGTTCAAACAACATGAAGATGTATGAAATAAAAGTAATAACCTCTCTCTCCCCAACCTTCTCTTTCCCCTCCCTAGAGAACCAATTTGGGAGCTTGGTGTATATTCTTTCTTACTCTTTCTTAGGCTTACACAAATATTATGGGGTATTTTTTTTGGTGGGGTTGTTTTCAAACAAAAATGGTATGTTATTTATACTGTTGTGCATCTTGCTTTTTAGTCTCAAAAATGTTATCAACATATCCTAAGACAATATATAAAGATCCACCTCACCCTTTTTAACGGTTACAAAATATTCCATAAGATGGATGATTCCACAAGATATCATCGCCTGACTTCTCCCAACTCATGGCCACTTACTATGCATCCTGATACATACACTTCAGGCTTCCCAGGTGACTCAGAATCCACCTGCCAATGCAGGAGAAGCAGGTTTGATCCCTGAGTCAGGAAGATCCCCGGGAGAAGGAAATGGCAACCCACTCCAGTATTCTGGAGCCTGATGAGCTATACAGTCCATAGAGTTGAACACAACTTAGAGACTAAAACAAACAAACAAAAATATATACTTCATGTTCTTTACTTTCATTAACATAGATTCCTAGGAGTGGAGTTTCTTGGTCAAATGTTTAAAATTTTATCCTTAAACAAAATTAATTTTAGACCTTCAGCGTTTCTGTTCCCTTCTTCATTATGCAAAATCTGGCATAAACCTTTCATAATGCTTTGCATATCTTATTTTTCAAAGCACACACATTATGTCAAAAAATGCCCCTGTCATTTATGCTCTTGTAGTTATAAATAAATAAATGCTAAAGTTATGGCTGTGATGGCCAGCATTAAATCACTGTGCAAATGCTTATGCCTTGGTTTATGAAAGTAGTAATTCATTGTGGAAACTCCACCCCCACAGCCTGTGGCAGCATTGAAGTGGCAGCACTCTCACCCTATGACTCCCTCCACTGAGTGACAATATAGAGATCAGGACCTACATATTTCTAATTGTCAGCAGTTAACCTTAAAAAGTGTGTGTGGGGGTGGGTGGGGGAAGACAAACAGCAACAGATGAAAAATTGATAGCCATTATGGGTTTCTAATATTTACAAACTATTTGTAGTCCAGTGAATAATTCTGTTGGTCTACAACAGAGAATGTGTTCCATAAAAAACAAAACCTACAACCAATATGTTGCTATGATTACACAAACCTTTCAAAAGTATATTCTTCAAACATTTTTCAATAGAATTATTGGTTGAATTCCACTTTCACATTTTTTTTCTCTACTTCAGATTCAGACTCTAATTACATACCTTAAAAAAAAGGGGGCGCCTTAAAGTAATACATTAACCAACATAGCTCCTTAGAATTTAATCTTGGATTGTTCTATATATTCCAAAGACCCGAGCACCAACACAGATTGTTAAGACACAGCAAGTTTGATACAGAAGTATGTGACATGCAATTAATCTCCATTCATACTCTGCTCTACTTGTCAGCAAACAAAGGTTCTGCTTTAGGAGGAGATCTGAAGACTTCAATTAAAAACAGTCAGCTAACAAGAAAATAATCTAAACTAAAGGAAGGTGGCAGGTGCAGAAATGAGTTGTTTACCAAAGTGTCAGTTTTGAACAATAAAGAACTGCACATCAAAAATGCTGAAGGAGTGGATGTCGTAAGCCTCTGAAAATAAAAAGGAGTTTTCTATCAAGGCTGTAAAGAAAATATAAGTATAGTTTAACTAGTTTGTAAAACAGGTTTCCTCTCAACAAATGACAGATATCAATAAAAAGAATCTGTTTATATCTTTAACTGCAAGCAGAATGAAACTTTTTGCCACAGTTCCTTCTCTCCTGGAAACCAGACACAGTACAGACTCTCTTTATATTTGGAATTACTGAGCCAACAGCAGACGGAAAGGCTGGGTTCCTTCTAGACATCCAGATGATGCTCTTTTACCCCACAAATACTTCTCTATTCTGAAAATTTAGATTCACTCAGGTTGCAAGCAAAATAAATTTTGGAAACTTCATTTCATAAGAAACACGTAGTTGACAGCTTTTATGGAAGCAACCCAGAATGGAAACAGCACTACAAACAGACTGAAAAGACTTGCCAAATATTTGATTAGGAGGCATTTATACCAAGATAACATGGTAATGGAGATATAAAACCAATTAAATTGAGAGAACCTGAAGAGAAAAAAAAATACTGCTTGCCAAAACTATGACCTGCCGAAAACAGGCCATCTGTTAAGTATGTGTCAAAAATGTCACCTCAATACCAAAAGGCTTAATTCTGAGCAGTTTCCTCCTGGGACTCTTATGCAAACACAGATTCCAGGTCCCCATCCTTCCAGGAAGGTCGGTTACAGGAAAAGCAAATTATTAATACTTTTTCACCAGGAAAACTGGGAGGCAAGCAGATCTTGCCCATTAGCAAAAAGTGTCTCTGGAGTGTTACAGCGGGATGTGTTGAGTGTTAGTGAGTATGGCCTTAACTCTTACAAGGACTGATGGGCTCTACGGTTTGAGGGTGAACACACAGCAATGGGGCACTTCTAGAAAGGGAAGAGATGTAACACTGGGATCCGACCCGGGGCAAGAGGGAGTCTGTGGGCGGGTGAAGGGGGCCTGAGGTCTGGGTGTCCAGGCCTTGGCCGACAGGAGCCCATGAGCCCTAACAGCCCCGTGAGACCGTGGGGAGCTCTAAGCACGAAGGTCAGGGTTCCCTGTGAAGGGACAGAGTCAGGGCTGGAGAGGGGCCAGCGCGTAACCCACAGACGCAGGGCGTCCTGAAGAGAAAGGGACAGGCTGAAGGCCAGCCACGGCGGCCCGGGGACCTTGAACCCGGCCAGAACTTGCTGAGAAGCCGGGAGGCTAAGTGGGACGTGGAGACGCCTTGAGGGAAAAGAAAATGTGTTACTAGGAGTGAAAGGGACCCCTGAGCGAGGGGTGAACAGCTGGCTCTGCAGAGTCAGGACTCCGGCAGCAGCCTCGAGGTTCTAGAAGGCGGGAGGGAGCCGACGGGGAAGGCCGGCCTTGGGAGCCGCTGGCGTCTCGGCTGCTGCCGGCTCGGCACGTGCGACTCCCGGCGGGCTCGGCGGCGCCCGGGCCAGCGGGGCGTTACCTTCCAGGAGCCAACGGATCTCCTCGGGGAGGGCGGCGGCGGCCTGCATGTGGCGGGCGGCGGCAGAGGGCCGGACGGGCGGACTGGCGGGCGGGCGGGCGGCTGCGGCGGCACCTGGCCCTCAGTCGCCGGCGCCGCGGGGCCGAGCCGCAGGGCGGGGCGCGCTCAGGAAGCGGCGCGCGGCGGGCGGGGCGCCTGGGCGGCGGCGACACCTGTGCGCGGGGCCCGCGACCCTACGCCCGCGCCCCAGGGAGGAGGTGCCCGCCGCGCGGCCCCCATTCCCTGTCAGAACAAAGACGCGACGCGACTCCAGGCACCTCGCCCCCGGGCGCTCCCCATTCTAAGCTCGGGACCGCGGGCCTCGCCGGCAGGTGGAGAAGCCACCGTGGGGCCGAGATGAGGCGCGAGGAGGTGGAATCCGAGGACAGGGTCAGTCCTCGCCAAGCCGGGCCGCAGTTATTCCCGACTCAGTTCGCGAGTCCAAGCCCGGAAAACCAGGGCAGAGCCGTTGGTCAGGCAAACCAGGACTGTTCGAGGGAATGATCTTAAGTTCCAATAAATACTCTCAAGTCACCAACTTCAGGGAGAATCAAAGCAGTCCCTCTGCAATGGAAACACGGAGGCAAAGTATCCCTTCCTTCCCTAAGGCTAAAAGGATGAGAGGAAAAGGAAGCGGTAACCCAGAGAGAAAGCTAAAGGAGAGGAGCATCCAGCCCTTTCCCTGTAAGAGTTTAAAAGGGAGGAAAGTGAAGGACAAGATAACAGAAGTGGGCTTCCTTCTCATTCAGAGTATGTAGGTGTCAGGTGTCCTAGCTGTGATATCCTGTGATATTAAACAATTTTACCTGGGGAAACAGGACCACTCTGGATTATTTATCACAACTTCTGTGAATCCAGTTATCTTGTTTTGTTTTTTGTTTTTTTTTTTAAGTATAGGGCAAGTGTCATGAAAAAAGTATAAAGTGCCATGGGGTGATACAAGGAGGGAGATGAATATAAGAAAAGGAGGGAAAATGTGTGTGTGGTGTAATGGTGCATGTGGCATTTGAGATGGCTCTGAAGACACCACACTTTGAAGGGGCAAGGGGGCAGGTGGAAGGACCAGAGTAAACAAAGATGGAAAAGCCTTCTCCTGCTTCAGGGCAGCTTCTGGCTGGTGTAGGGAAATAGTTGTCAAGAAAAAGTAAAGTTCTACTGTGAAGGAACTTGAAAGGGTGAGGATTCTGAACTCATTTGAGTGGACATTGGGAGCCACAGACAAATTTTGAGATGGGGAGTGAGCTAACCTGAGCCCCTGCACATCTCACTTCACCTCTATCAGTTTCCTTCTTTGTAAAAAATAGAGTTTCTATTATCAGATTCTATGTACACTAGAATATGTGGAAAGGATTGGGAGTAGTAAGAGAAAGGAAACAGAGAAGATGGGTGAAGTGCCTTTTACAGTAACCTCAGGGGAAATAATGACAGAACCGTGGATGTGGGGATGGGGGCAAGGAGAAACTGATCAGAGGACTCTCGGAAGCAGTTCCTGCCTCCAGGCATAGCTTCCCCTCCAGAGATGCAGTTTCAAGTTTGGGGGCTTGATCCTTTAAGGGGTCCAGTGTCTTTGAGCCATCTATACATCTAAGTACTGCAACCTGAAGAGGAACGATGCCTTGGTTTCAGGGTCACATGACTCACCTACCAGTTCCAGTAATTGGGGTGAAAGTGTAGGGGACAGAGGCTGGCTAGAGTCTCTGGGGAATCTGGCCCCTGTTACAAGGCATCCTTGCCCTGGGAAAGTTAACATGGGCAGGCTGCCTCCTTCAGGCTCCAGAGTAAGACCAGTTCCCCACTGGGGCATTTTTCCCACACTCACTGCTGCTTCTATAAAATTGTAACTGCTCTGGAATTATTTTTGAGTACTTATGTGTTAAAAGGCAACGGAGCTCTGTGTACTACAGTTGCAATTTTTCTTAAATCTAAAAGATTAAAAAAACAGCACAGTCCCTCCTATATGTAACCCCAGCACTTTGCCTTGCTTTCCTCTCAACAGTGGGAGGAAATTTGACAACCTCCCTCCCTTCTTCAAGGGTATTTGTCAAATGCTGAAATAGGCTACAAGTTAAAGGGTTGTTTGATAAAAAGCAATAAACCCTAGTAATTGCACATCCTATCAGGACTCACTGCCTGTCATAGCTTACTTATACCAAGGGAAGCAGCAGAAACTCAAGGCAAAGATATTCTACATCCATTCTGGGTGCAGAGAGATGGAGTAGAGGGAGGTGCACAGTTGGGTAGCGTGCGGTGAGTGGCAGATTCCAATACACCATTGTCATGTTGCATCAAGGTTCCTCATTGCAGACAGAAACCCGCCTCCACACATGAACGCAGCCCCTCCTTAATCATCTGAGGACCCTGGTTCAACAGTCAGCCTCACTCCTAATGACATTCTGTTAAATGGACAAATTCCTTTGAAGCCTTGTCCTTCTTTGAAATCCAATTTTGCAGGAAGCCAAATCTGATTGGGGGTAGCCATGGAAACCACACTGAGGAGTCTTAGAGGAGGTGGAGAGAGGCAAGGCAAAATGTGATAGTCAAGAGTCTTTTACTGCTCTGTCGGAAATATCAAAGGGATCTGGAGAGGTTGGCAGCAGACGAGTCGCTGCCCGGGTCCTGTTTGTGTGGCTGGGTACCATGTGGCTGTCATGGAAGTAAGCAGCCAGCTGTCTCCACACACAGGCAGGGGGATGGAGCAGAATACACAAGTCCCAGGTCTGTCTGCCTCCCTCTTCTTCCCCTCCCCCAAACCCAATTCCAGCAAGATCCTAGCATCCCTTTCTTAGCTATCTCTCCTGTAATGGCTAACAACAAAAGAATGACAAGGTTAAAATACAAGGCCCTCACAGATAAGAGGTTCTTTGGAGCAAAGGCCATGAAATTCATCTGAAATTCCTTGTAATTAGATAAGATAAGGGTATCTGAAGAGATGCAGAGCAGCTGAAATGGACTCCATAGCACAACACGCAGAAAGTCTACCACCTGGTCCACAGGGGCCCCTCCCTCACTGTTAGCAGACAGAAGACACAGAAAACAGGGCCCATGCTGGCCTCTCGGCTGCTTGGAGATGCCATCTACATGTTCTCGTGCCAGGTGGGCACTCACTAAATATGCATCCATGGGGTGTTCGGAGGGTTCAGTCAGGAAGAAACAAAAGCATCTGGCACCTAGAATGGCATGGGGCGGAAACAACTGCAAGCAAAGCAGGAGCTGGCTGGCACTGCTCAGCCCCAGGTGAAATGGGTAGGGAGAGGAGACTGCAGAGGGCAGCTCTTGGGCTTTATTCTGAGTTGGTTATTGATCCCTGGATGCTGGGTCACGACATGCGGCCGAGCTGACGTCTGCCCTGTGAATGTGCGGCCGCTGCATCTCAGCCCCTCGGTCCCAACCCCATCAACCGGGTTTATTGACTCTTTTATTGACGATGCTGGGGCCTAATGAGGACAAGAGCTGCACACTTCATTAAGGACCGTGGAAAGAGAGATGATGCATTCAGCTGGTGCCAAGAACCAGGCTCACGGCATGCTTGGCAAGACCCTGGAAACCAAGCCTCACGGCACCCTTGAGGCAGAGGAGCTGGACACAGATGCTTGCTTGGGCACTTCGCTTAGTGGCCTTAAGATACAGGGTTTTCACAGCTTGCCAGAAGCCTTATTTTTACCAATTAGCTAACCTTTCGATTTAGGAGTGTCCTGTTATGCACATGATGCACTTCGATGGTCTCCCCGCTCACACTTCCAGATTCTTTGCACTAATACAACAAAATAAACAGGTTCTCATATCGTATCAGGGAACATTTCCAAAACAAGTTCTCAGTGAGGCCCAGGCTCAGAACAGAATGAGAGACTATTAAAACTCAAGAATTTTCAAGGTGATTCAAATTTAAGATGAGGAACTGACCTAGTGCTCTGCCCAGGGCCACCCCGCTCACCAGAGGCTGTGCTGATACTAAAATCCTGGTTCTCTAGTGCTGGTCCAAAGCTCCTGTACAACTGAACACCTGAGATGGATAATTATAGTCCAGGGATTACTGAGCAGCTCTGTGAAACCATCATAGTTGGTCCCCCTCCATCTGAATGGTAACATTTCTCTCTTTGTCCTTTATATTTCTATCTCTCCCTTTATTCTGTTTCTCTGTATTTCTCAATCAGTTTTTTTTTTTTAATCTTCTTTGCCTATCCCTTAGACCACATTAGACATCCCCTATGGTTACTGCTGAGCTGAACAGAGGCCCTAAAGACCAGAGGTTGCTGACTCTGACATTCTCTTGCTTTGATTGGTTCTCTTGGGAATCTGAAGTGGCGGTGGGGTGGGGGGGCATACAAAAAGTGTCAGCTGTAGCAGATGAGGCTGCGCACTGTCTGAGTAGGATGTGCAGGCAGTCTGTGGGGTTAATCTGCATGAGAAGCACGTGGGGCCAAAGCTAATTTAATAGGCTAGATATATGCCATCATGATAACTTTGAAAAACTATGGAAGGAGTAACCCTTTCTTTTAGGAGTGATTAAGGAAATTAAAGGTTAATAATAGAAGGAAACCAACCTTACAAAGGTTGAACTGATCTTTTCGTTATTTCAAAAAGCAAAAGTTTAAGCTTTGTAAGCCCCTTCCTTTATTTCTGCCCTTTCTTCTCCCTCAATTCACTACAGGTTTTAGAATTCAGGGTAGGGGCAGGAGGGATTCAAGGTGAGAGAAGAGGCTGTTATCTGGAATCTGAGAGAAATAACCTGCATGGCACAGGTCGACACGTGCACACTAAGAGGAACTGATGTAATCTAGCCAGACTCAACAATATTCACAAATACCAACAGACACACTACCTGGACACCAGCAATGGCTGATTATTTCAGTGCAAGAATCTGGGTGAAAATACCCTTCCCTTAGTGGACATCTTGTGTGTAATGACCTTTGGGTCCCCCAAATAAATTCTTTCCTTTCTTTCAGAATTGTGTCAGTGTCCATTTTGATGTTTTCCTTTCTAGATGTGTATTCTTAAACACCCTTGTCCTAAATGTCCTAAACATCCTTGGACTTCTGACGCTTCCAACAGCATTTTCTACCAGTGTAAACCATGCTCTTTCATATACAAGACAGTACTCGCAGTCCTTGTACTGATTTTTAGACTTTACTTTTTCTTATCTTCTAAAGGGTGGATTGTTCCTCCTCTTTTCACAGAATTCCTGATCCCCACTCTCCTACCACCTTCTAGATCTTCACTCTCACAGTCTTTTTCATCTTCAGCTTTTCCCTCTGTCTGCTAACATCCTTGGTCTCCTCCATCCTAAAAACAAACAAAACACACAAATAAAACCTTCCTTCAACCCTGAGGCCTTCTCCAATTTCATCTTTTCTTCTTCCTTTCGCTCATCAAATATCATGTCTTTGCCTGTCTGTCCTTGCACAGTGAAGCGACTCTCTCAAGGGCATCAGTGCCCTCTTTCCTTCTCACCTCTGCTCTGTCTTTACCAACTTATGCTTGCAGCCTTGGGTGGCATTGGCCTCTTACTCTTGCTTTGGGCACCCAGCTCCCTTGGCATTGCCCTATTCTGGTCTTCTTCCTATCTTTCCTATTGTTTCTCTGCTTCTTTCTTTGGCTCTCTTCATTTCACCTTCTAGTCACAGGTATTCACCAAAGTTTCACACTGGCCTTTTCCCATTTCCTCTCCTTGCTGTCTGAGTCCCCAGGGTTTCATTTTCCCACTGCTCCAACTTTCTCCTTTATGTAGATGACTCTTCTAATCGATATCTCTGTTCCCCATTTCCACCTGGATATCTGAACAGTTTGACCAATTTATTTCCTGTCCCCTTAATCCTTGTAATGGCAACAAAGTTCAGTGAAAGTTGTATGAGCTTAAAAAAAAAGTGAGTCCCAATTCTGGCTCAGTCACCTACCAGCTCTAAGCCTCTGGACAGAGCTCTGTGAGTCTCAGTTTCTTCATCTGTAGATTGGGTATCATACTTCCCACCTTACAGGGTAATTACAAAGCTTAAATAAGATGGCATCTATAAGCAGTATATGTTATATGCTCAATAAATTGTAACCATTATAAAGACACTGCTGTTGTCCAGTAATCCAAACTCAAAATGTAGGACTCATCTTGGATCCTTCCTCACCCCCATTCCAAATATCCACCAATCTGGCCAATCTTACCTGCTCACAATGGCTTTTGAATCCTGAGTGTCACCACTGGTTTGGGTTCTCATTATCTCTGTTGAGAAGTGATACTGAAATGGCTTTTGATCCTCAGTATCCCTCAATATCCAATATCCCCATTATTATAGGCTACTCAGCATCCACGTTGCAGAGTACGTATCCCAAAGCTCAATCCTGACCCCACCTAAAAGGTGATAGAGCATAGTGGCCCTAAAGTCAGACTGTCCTTTGTTCATATCTGCTACTTGCCTACTATGACCTTAGGCAAACTACCTGTCCTCTCCATACCTCGATTTCCTCATCTGTACAGTGGTAACACTATTAGCACTTTCAAGGTTGCTGTGAGGATTCAAAGAGCTCATATATATTGTGTTTATAACACCTGCAACATGGTAGGTAATTCACATATGGTAGCAATTATTATCATTTCTGCATTCATTCCCTGCAACAACTAGCCCTGGGAGGTGCTTGATGCCTGAATCATCCATAATCTCTCATTCAAACTTCCTTGCTCACTAAAGATATATTAGAGGAGAGACTGGCCAAGATATGGGTGCCATTGGTCTCCAAGGATGAGTTTTTCCTCTATGAAGCTAACTTACCTTTAAAGAGATGAAAAGAGCGGCCTTGGCTTCCTTGGCACCAGGCTGTAATGAAGTGGAATAATCAGCAGGCAGATTCTCCCTGCCCACCTCCAAAGATTTCCTCCCTGCCCTGTCTACTCTAGAATACTTGCAGTGCTTCCAAGTCACATGGAAAACATTCATCTGAAGGCATGAGATATTAACTCCTCTTTTCACTCACTGTGGCAGAAGTCAAATTATCACTATAAATACAGACCCCAGAAAGAATCAATCAGAAGGCAGATGACATCCCAGGAGTTGGTAGCCTCTTTAGTCTGGAGGCTGCAGGATTGAGCTCTACCGAAAATAGGGGTGGGATGGGGGGCATGGTGATGACAGGAAGGGGTGACAAACTACGGATAAAACAAGCAAAAAAGAAAACTGGAAAAGAAGAAAGCGAATGAGAAACTGGGTGAAAAAATAAATTGAGGAATAGAAATGTAGGAGAAAATAAAGAGATTCCCATAATCTGGAAGATTAGAAATTAAATCAAATAGATCTAGTCCATTTCCCTAGTGGTAATTTCAGGTTATACTATGTTCCACCGCCAAGGACATTGAGAAACTTCAGGAAGTGGCTGTAAATTCCCAAAGAAAAGCTCCTTTTGGAAACTCAAGCCATTATTATCTGCTGCTGTACTTTTTAGCATATGCACTATCAACACAATGACACGTCTTATTGAGTACTATGTGATATTCCACATCGTGAGACTATTGATGCAGAATTTCCTTTCTCAGAGCTCAATATTCCAATCAAAGCCTGTTGCATCAAATCACTGAGGCCATCCACTTAATGACAACTTGTAAGATGCATATTGCAGAATATTCATGTTCATTTTATGCTCACAGTGCTTAAAATCTCCTCTAAACAGCCTCTGCTCCCAGTCTATTAAGGTGCCCGTGTTATCTACACTCCATTCAATGGTGTGGAAATAATTGTCTTGAGACTAAAGAAAAAATTGATGGTCACAAGCCGAGTCAGCACTTGTGTTCTTTTCTTACTCTGTTGAATCAGGTGTTATTTACCTCTTCCAACACCTGGGACTCCTGATAAGTCATTCCCCTGATAGCTTTTTCCAGGACAGTGCTGTGGGGTCTTTGGAAGAAGCAGGGATCCTTCATAAATGGTATTGTTATCAGCACAATTCACACAGCTACCAGATGTACAAAATCGAAACCACCAAGGGCACTCAGGCACAGGGGCCTCCCCCAGCTCCATCTGGCCGCTCTGAAATGTGCTCATGACTTGGAAGTTATCAGAGATAGAAGGGCTCTACTCAGCACGGGGGTGGTGAGGAGATGCTTGCATTCTGACAAAGTCGGGTGCTTTTTGGTTCCCCCATGTCTGCTATACCAAAACCACCGTATCAGTCCCAGAGCCCCCCTCCCTGCAAACCTGGCTCTATTAAAGAGGCCTGCCTGGTACAGACAGGTTGACCCTTCTCTCCATCTCTTATCTGTGGGATGAAGCACCAGGACTCGGGCTGGTGAAGGAGAGCAACTGCTCCTGGCAGCTGATATTCGGCAATGGGGCCTGTGACTTTGCCTTTAAATATCAACGACACACACAGACAACACACTGGCAGCATGAGAGGTTTCCATGGTGACAGAATGCAGGCCATGACCTCTGTAAATGTAATCAGAGCACTGGGATTGGTGTGTGAGACAGGTTTAATTTCTCCTCCTGTGGAAGCTCTGTGGTCCGGGCCATACATAGGCTTCATACATTGACAGACAACCTGTTATCTTCACCAGGGCAGCTCTGCAGATGGCAACCCCCACTGCTCCAGAGCTGCTTCCTCCAGTCTGAGCAGGCTGCAGGATGTAAAAGGTCACTAGGGGCTGAAACAGCAGGCACATTAATACCTGGCATCCCTGTCCAGTGTACTCAGGAGGTGTAACTGTCCCTTTTACGGGGAGCAGCTATGGCATGGTCCAATGAGAGCCAGATTAAGGACTTGGAAGATTGGTGGAAGTTTTCACCTCTGCTCTGCCACCAACAGTGTGACCTTGGGCAAGTCATTTAACCTCCAACTTTCAACATCTTCCCCCAGGGAGAAAATGCTTGGGTAAAAGAGTTCTGAGGGTTTCCAAAGTCCCCAGGAGAAGATAGTACCTACTTACACTTAACAGGGGAGAATTCTACAGTCTCCAGTGCAATCCTGCCCCAAGAAGTAAGTTTTCCATCCTACTAGTGCTAGTTACTAAGACTTCAAACCCTGATTCTATAGTTGAAAACAGATAATGTGGGGATTACCACTGGAGAGCCTCAGCAGGACTTCCTCACCTCTATCCTGATTTGTAGACAAATACGTGCCATGCATGCTCAATTGTGTCCAGCTCTTTGTGATCCCATGGACTGTAGACTGCCAGGCTCCTCTGTCCACGGAATTTTCCAGGAAAGAATACTGGAGTGAGTTGCCATTTCCTACTCCAGGGGATCTTCCCAACCCAGGAATTGAACCTGTGTTTCCTGGACTGGCAGGCGGATTTTTTACCAATATGCCACCTGGGACTCCCTTTGGAAACAAAACCAGGACACAATTCCTTCTGAACTGGCCTTAAGTTGGAGACCAGTTCATGCTAAACTGATAGAAAATGGCTCAGAGAGAAATGTAGCAGTATTAGGGACTTCCCTGGTGGTCCAGTGGTTAACTCTACTCTCCCAATGCAGAGGACACAGGTTTGATCCCTGATTGGGGAACTGGGGTCTCACATGACTCATGGTAGGGCCAAAAGAAAAGAAAAAAAAAAAGACATGTAGCAGTATGAAAGGAGGAGCCCACAGTCTCTTCCCTTGACCTCCACTCAGCCTTGGCAAAGAGCTGCTCTGGCCACTTTGATGCCGGCATCCTCTGAGTCCACTTGCCAATTCATATGAGACACTGGCAGACTTCAGTTACCCATCACCCTGCTTTTCTGATGTTTTACACTGTTTCAGTATAGTGCTCTGAAAATAAACAAAACCAAACTAAGATTTGGGCTAAGAAGAGATTCATAGGGCTGTATGACACATTCTTCTTTCCAAAAGTAACTGGTCCATTAGATTCTCCTTTCAGAATCCCGACAGAGAATCTCAGAATTTCAGAGCTGGAAGGGACTTTTGCAACCCCATAACATACAGTGAAAAGGCCCAGTCTGAGGCCTGAACTGGAGACGTAATGTACCTGCGTTACAGCAGATTAACGAACAGCGGAACCACAAGGGTGTCAGGGCCCCACTCTGCTCAGCTAGGTACTAATTTAGTTCTTGGATGCTTTTGAACCTCAAACTGAAGCAGAGAGGAAGTGGGGGGAGGATTCAAAAGTGGTTGTTGAACATTAGAATCAGGAAATGGTGATTTGGCTGAATCTACAGATAATAGCATTACCACTTCCTATGTTAGCTGATGCCAAAGAGGGAAGATTCTAGACAAGAAAACAGTCAAGTGACAGGACTGTAAGCTTCCACACAACTGTCCCCACCCAATTCACACTGTTTCTCTCAGGCCACTGAGGGGAGCAGGAGTCTGATTGTTCATAGGGTTTTTTGGTTAGTGTCCAACACAGAATCATGAAATCAAAGAACAATGGAGTTTATAGGAACTCCAAGAGAATTATCTGGTTTGGCATCATGTTTTCTGATAACTAAATCATCTAGGATAGATAATTCGATTATCTTTTCTTTTTTATTAAAGGATCTACTTTCTCAACTGTACATGAGGAAACAAGTTTCCTTCCAGCTCTAACATCCAGAATTCCATGATTTCTTTTTCAGACTCTTTTCCCTTAAAGGTTACTACAACACTTAAAATTCTTACTGTGAAGAAGAGCCGTAACTTTGAGTAAGGTATTATCTCCAGAAAAGAATCATGCTCCATCAATTTCATTTCAGCAAACATGAACTGAATACCTCGAATGTGCCAGTAACAGTGTAAGATAGTAAGAGTTCATAAATAAATCAGATATAAATTACCTGGCAAGGGTAACATGGTGTCCATTCTCACTCTTTGTCCCATTAGTACACATCAGTTTATCAGATTAGTAGCTGTCCTCAGAGGCTGATATAGGATATAGGCAGATAAATTTTGATATGATATGATATGGAAGCAAAAAGTATCTGGGACACTGAGCTTTATCCAAGAGAATTCAGTTCCTGAGTGAATATCAAAAATTAATTAAATATTAATATTAAAATCAACTTGAGGGATTGGGCACCAATGAAGGATGGAGAACAAAAAAGGGATCTGAAGGCAAGGAAAGATTATTTCAGAATTTTTTTCCCTAGGAGCTTTGATCATTGCCCTCTGGAGTCTTCCATCTTTGGCCAAACTTACTAAATTCCTGGCTCAGATCTGGGCTTCCTCAGTGGCTTCTCTTTGTCCTCAATAAGATTTAGTGTGGGTTCCCAGGTAGTGTGGCTTCCCTCATAGCTCAGTTGGTAAAGACTCTGCCTGCAATGCAGGAGACCTGGGTTTGATCCCTGGGTTGGGATGATCCCCTGGAAAAGGAAATGGCAACCTACTCCAGTATTCTTGCCTGGAGAATCCCATGGACAGAGGAGCCTGGCGGGGCTACAGTTCATGGAGTCACAAGAGTCGGACACAACTTGGCGATTAACCCACCATCTAGGTACTACCAGATGAGATCACTTTAACAATTTGTCCCTAGGACCACTGGATCAATAGACCCTCATCTCTCAAACATGATCTCAGCCCTTCTTTCTCCTTTCTTGTGTCTTTCTGTTATTTCCAGGATTAGTTCACAAATTTGCATTACTTCTGCTTCTGCCAACCCTTTGGTTCTTTTTTGTTCCCTTGGCTTATTTTGAGAAGTGCCTACTTTTGCTGTGCTGCCCATGAAGAGTGGTCTTTTTTACCCAACACTTGACAGACTTCAGTACCTCCTATGGCTGGGTCAGGAGGGCTTAAGAATAACCACATGCTGCCTTCCACACAAACTCTGTCACTGAGTGTGGCCCATCTGTCGACTCCATCCTTACTTCTGTGGTTTTCTTTCAACAGTCTCCTTTTCTTTCCAACAACCCAGCTTCTTTAATGGTCTCCTATATTAAGACTCTTTTGTTTGGATGAGACAGAAATCCAAATCAAATAGCCTTAGGCAGATAGGGAAATGGTCATCAAGATTCCAAGGAAGGCTGAAATAACTGAACATGGAAGGCAGGCCTTAAATGTCTTTGGGCTCCTGGATACTATTGTTTCTTAGGCCGTAGAGTGGGCTCTCATTGGCCCAACAGAAGTAGTTGTAGCCAGGAGAACAGTGTCATGTAAGAACATAGCAGCTCCTACAGAAACCAAATGTGTGGAAATGGGGGAGAAAAAATCCCTAGACAACACAGATTGCTGTTTCTTAAGGGGCGTAGGGTTGTTGTACAAAAAAACCAATCTATCCATCACAACTCCCTACAGATCTGCCTGTAATGCCTAAATCACAATACAAAAGGTACAAACTCTGTCTTATCGAACTTCTAGGCCCTTGAAAGTCAGGGGTGTGGTCAGACAGGGGTTTAGATCCTTACTCTTTTCACTCACTGGGCCTTAGTTTCAGCCTGACAGGGACTCTGCTTTACTAGGTGTTAAATTTTTGGTTGTGAAATGTTCAGGGTGGACCCAGATATCACAAAGATAACAACTTGTCTCTTCTTAGCCAACTCCCCCTCTCTTCCCATCTTCCCCAAGTCCATAAATGGTACTGTGGATAATCTAATTGCCCAATCTAGAAACCTGGGCATCATTCATTCCTCTTCCTCCCTCTGTCATTCCACTTACTAAATATCTTTCAGACCTGTCATTTCTTTCCAGCCTGGCTGCCACCATCCTGTTGCAAACTACCATCACCTCTCACCTTGCAGCCCTCTAGTCTTCTACCCTCTCAACCTATTTTCCACCTTATTGACAGTGATCTCTTTTTTAAAAAATCTGCTTATGTCTCTCACTCTTTAAAACTTTAGCAGCCCCCCAATATTATCCTTCCAAACCCCTCAATATGGCTAATATGCCCCCACTCCTGACCACACTTGACCTCTTGCTTATCTTTTCTGCCAAATGGTCCCTTATTCTCTGTCCTCTTCAGTAGCAGATTTCTTTCAGTTTCTCAGAGAGACATACCCACTCCCACTTTCATTTTTCCACATGTGCTTTTCCCTCTCTCTGCAACAATCTTCCCCGCCCCCCCACCCCCATTCAGTTGAGTCTTACGCTTCAAGTTTCAACTTAAACATCATTTCTTCTAGTAACCATCCTCAGCTCTTGAGGCTGGCTTGTTTCCTTCTCATATGTTCCTGTAGCACTAAGGCCTGCCATTCAAAGCTCAAGTTCCATCTGTAACTACCTATCTACCACCTGTCTTCCCTCCCAACTGTAAGCTCCCTCAGGGTCCAGACCTTTCCTCTCACGTTCATCCCAGTATGCCCAGCACTTACCGTGCCTGGTACATAGTAGGTTCTCAACATATGCTCATTGAGGATGTGCTGAAGGTAAGTCTGTTGGTTTTTTTTTAAAATATTTATTTATTTATTTTGGCCGTGCCAAGTCTTAGCTACAGCACATGGATCTTCAATATTCGTTGCAGTATGTGGGATCTTTACTTGCAATATGTGGGATCTAGCTCCCTGACCCAGAATGGAATAAAGGCCTCCTGATAGGGAGCACAGAGTCTAAGCCACTGAACCACCAGGGAAGTCCCTATTGGGGTTTTTAAAATATTTTTTTATTTTTAATTAATTTCAAACTTATAGAAAAGTTTAGGTACCACAGTACCTAGAATTCTTATATACCACTGTAAGCTTTTGTCATCCATAGATCCATCAATTATAAGCTTTTGTCACATTTGTTTTATTATTTTCTATTTATGTAAATTTACATATTTTTTCTAAACCATCTGAGAGTAAGTTGCAGACATCATGCTTCTTTTCCCATTAATAATTCAGTAGTATTTCCTAAGAATGAGGATATTTCCTTAACACATTATCAAAATGAGGGAAGTTAACAAAGATACCTGAGCTCTTTTTTTTAAGTGAAAAGTGAAAGTGAGCTCTAATTCTGTTTTTTGTTTGTTTGTTTGTTAAGGGAAGTAGGAAGTACTGGGGAAGGGCTTTCTAGGATTAAGGTCTCTTCCTTCTCCTTCCTCTCTCTCTGCCCCAGTTCAAGAGCTTCTTCAAAAGCTGAGGTCGTGGTGGGGAAGGCAGTGCCTGGCTGAGGGCTGAGTGTGCCTGTTTTCCCTCCGTGCCCCGACTGGCAGCAGCAGCTTCTCTCACCCACGTCTATGCCTCACGTTGCCCTAAGTCCTCTGTCGGAAAGCTGGAAGCCCTCTGAGCAGGACGGCTTTGTTCTACATCGTCCCCGGAAGGAGGAGGAAACCCCGTCCGCCGGAAGTGCAAGTTGGAAGGAAAGGTGAGGCCCAGGAAGTGGGAAGATGGCTCCTGGGACCCATAATCAAGCTTCAGCATTTCGGGCCTGCATGAAGAAGGCAAAAAGACGAGCCGCGGTGGTAGAGTCAG
Source organism: Budorcas taxicolor (assembly GCF_023091745.1). Taxonomy (NCBI): domain Eukaryota; kingdom Metazoa; phylum Chordata; class Mammalia; order Artiodactyla; family Bovidae; genus Budorcas; species Budorcas taxicolor. Next base: position 37,750,575 of record NC_068928.1, on the reverse strand, counting down.
ATTTGCACACCTCGGGTCCTGGGACCATCCTGCTCGGCTGAGTGGAATACCAAACGAGGGTGTCTTGGAGCTGCACTTCACCTCAGCCAGGCAATCGACAGGAGAAGCAGCGAGCGAGACCGACAGACTGTCACTGGCAAAATGAACTGTCACCTCCCATTTTTCAGAGGCGCGGCGGGATGAATTGCAGCCTTGAACCGTGCGGCCCGCTGCTGATTGAGTTCCGCTGTCTTAGAACCCCTTCGAACAAGGCGAGTTCATTTCAGACTGACGTCCCGCCGCTTATCAATTTAGGAGCCAGTAAAATTAACCGCTTCGGAGCTGATTCGCTCCCTTCCCCTGCTTGGATTGCACATCCAGAAAGGTCACCAAGTAAATCTCTCTGGGTCCTACTAGCATAATACGCAGCTTGGAGACAGGGTCTCAGAAGAGGGGACTTGAGCCAGACATAGCCCAAGCCTGAAAGGTTGCCAGGCCCCCTCATAGCCACCTGTCCATGGCAGTGTGTGACAAGACAGGCCTTTGCTAGCTCTGCTGCTGCTGCTAAGTCACTTCAGTCGTGTCCGACTCTGTGCGACCCCATAGAGGGCAGCCCACCAGGCTCCCGCGTCCCTGGGATTCTCCAGGCAAGAACACTGGAGTGGGTTGCCATTTCCTTCTCCAGCGCATGAAAGTGAAAGGTGAAAGTGAAGTCGCTCAGTCATGTCTGACTCTTAGCGACCCCATGGACTGCAGCCTACCAGGCTCCTCCATCCATGGGATTTTCCAGGCAAGAGTACTGGAGTGGGGTGCCATTGCCTTCTCCATTGCTAGCTCTGCTCCCACCAAATCAGCTTCTGCTCCCAACAGATATAGGGTTGGGTACAGTTGCATGGCTGAGAGTGGAGGTGCTACAGAAGACCTCCTAGCCTTTCAGCAAAGACCTCTGCACTGCTTGGACTGAATATTTCCCATCTGCTATGGACTGAATATTTGTGACCCACCCCTATTCATATATTGAAACCCTAATCCCCGATATAATGGTATTGAAAGTGGGCACTTGGGAAGTTGTTGTTGCTCAGTCACTACGTCCTGTCCAGCTCTTGTGACCCCCATGAACAGCAGCATGCCAGGCTCCCCTGTCCTCCACTATTCTCCTGGAGTTTGCTCAAACTCATGTCTATCAGGTTGGTGATGCCATCCAACCAACTCATCTTCTGTTGCCACCTTCTCCTGCCCTCAGTCTTTTCCAGCATCAGGGTCTTTTCCAGTGAGTCTGTTCTTTGCCTCAGATGGCTAAAGTATTGGAGCTTCAGCATCAGCCCTTCAAATGAATTTTTAGGGTAAATTAAGTCATGAGAGTGGGGATCCCATGATGGAATTAATGCCCTTAGAGAAAGGAAGAGAAACTGAAACCTTTTTTCTTGGCCACGTGAGGAGAATACACCAAGGAGATGGCAGCCATCTGTAAACCAGGAAGAGGACTCACCGGAAACCTGACCATGCTGGCACCCTGATCTTGGAATTCCAGCCTCCAGAACCGTAAGAAACAAATGTTTATTGTTCATGCCACCCAGTCTGTGGTATTATGTTATATCAGCCCTAAGTCAACATCCTCTGGACCTTACAAATGGGAGATGCCTGTCAAATGTCTATTAAACCAAATAAGGCTTAATTGCTTTAATATCAATATGTAGTTTGCACGGACAGGGAAAAGGGATGTTTGTACAAGGACAACTTTACTGTCATATTTATTCACCGAGCGCCAGCCCATGCTAGAAACCCACTAGCAAGTTGAAATGCAGCAGAGCAGAGTCCTCTGTCTCCAGAATAAAATGTCTTCAGCCACCCCTGCCCTACATGCACGCATGTGTGTGCGCGTGCACTCACACACACACACACACACACCCCTCTTCTGCTCACAGAGGTCTGTCCACTAAGTCTAATTAGCAAATCTTAGGGCTTCTCCTCTATATCTAGGGCACAAATGGTTTTGTCAATACTCTTTTGAACCTCTTCTCACCACAGGAGATTGCACAGTGTTGGTTTGTGGAGATACAACTGAATCACTTTTACTATGACTTTAAGATATAAAGGTGATTTTAAGGTGAAGGTGAGATGATGTCTATGTCCCAAATTAGTGGTCTCTGCTGCCTGAAGAGAATGTGTTCATGTTCCTGTTCTCATCCTAATGGTTTATTTCTGTGTTTTCATTGGGGACTTTTGGCCCTACATCTGCAGTGAGAAGACCTAGTTTTCAGCTCTGGCTCTGCCTTCCCTAGCTAAATGACTTGAGCAAATTGCCTATCTAAACCTCATCTTCCCCATCTGTAAACCCAAACAAGTTGTTAAAAAGTTCAAGTAACGTCATGTTTGTGAAAACCTTAGTAAACTACAAAATTATGTACAAATGCTGAAGTTTATTCATTTTAGTCTCAGCAACAAAAGAAAAACCTGAGAATAAATGCCACTGCTGCTGCTGCTAAGTCACTTCAGTCGTGTCCGACTCTGTGCGACCCCACAGACGGCAGCCCACCAGGCTCCCCCGTCCCTGGGATTCTCCAGGCAAGAACACTGGAGTGGGTTGCCATTTCCTTCTCCAATGCATGAAAGTGAAAAGTGAAAGTGAAGTCGCTCAGTCGTGTCCAACTCTTAGCAACCCCATGGACTGCAGCCTACCAGGCTTCACCGTCCATGGGATTTTCCAGGCAAGAGTACTGGAGTGGGTTGGCAGTGCCTTCTCCAAATAATGCCACACAGTATCTCAAAATTTGATCCAGCAGTTCTACTTTTGGAATTTGTCCCACAAAAAGGCTCTGATCTGCAAAAGGATGTTTGTGTGAGGAATTTCACTACAGCTTTTTTAAAAATCGGAGAGAACCTAAATGTTGTCAGTAGAGAATTAGGTAAATAGTGATGCATATACACTATGTAATACTGTGCAATAGTAAATATAATGAGATAAAGTAAATAAAAAATTCTTATGGTTGTAATATTCATGCATCAATGCCAATGTATATAAATTAACAGGTATGGTTATCACATCATTAGATACTTGAGTCACATATGATAGAAAAACATCTTCAGCTAAGTCTCAGAGAAATAACCTAAGCTTTAAACAAAACGGGATCATCCCACATATAATACATGGATTTCCATTTCCTATATCCTGGGCATTTCCTTATGTCAGTCCACTTTTACTTTTATAATTTTTTAATTTACATAATAAAACATTGGCCATCAAATATTAAGATAGTTCTCTGGGTTAACTATTGAAGAAAGAAAGGAGATTTGTAGGTAGTTTATATGTGTTTTCAGGAATACTAATCTATAATTTTCTAATAGCATAAGCTGAGTGCTGGAGATCACTGCAGACAGTGACTGCAGCCATGAAATTAAAAGATGCTTGCTCCTTGGGAGAAGAGCTATGACAAACCTAGACAGCATATTAAAAAGCAGAGACATTATTTTGCCAACAAAGGTCCGTATAGTCAAAGCTATGACTTTTCCAGTAGTATGTATGGATGTGAGAGTTGGACCACAAAGAAAGCTGAGCACCAAAGAAATTTATGCTTTTGAACTGTGAACTGTTGGAGAAGACTCTTGAGAGTCCCTTGGACTCCAAGGAGATCAAACCAGTCAATCCTAAAATAAATCAGTCCTGAATATTCATTGGAACAACTGATACTGAAGCTGAAACTCTAATACTTTGGTTACCTGATGCAAAGAGCCAGGGTCTAATTGGAAAAGACTCTGATACCGGGAAAGATTGAGGGCAGGAGAAGGGGATGACAGAGGGTAAGATGATTGGATGGCATCTCCAACCCAATGAACATGAGCAAACTCTGGGAGATAGTGAAGGTCAGAGAAGCCTGGTGTGCTGCAGTCCATGGGGTCACAAAGAATTGGATACTACTGAGCAACTGAACAATGGTGTAAGAGCAGCCTCTTGTTGTAAGTTGAAACAGCCCTAACCCAAGAATCAGGTGTCCAGCACTCTTGTCCCAGCTCTGCTATTAACTTACAATATAATATCAACTGAATCACTTATCTGGGCCAAAGTTTCCACATCCAGATAATGAGAGTGTTAAAGTACACATTCTCTAAGGTCCCTTCAAGCTGAAACTTCAGTGGTTCTATGAAATCACTTTTCAAAGACTTAATAAATGGTGTTTATATATAATAATAGTTTCTGGTCATTTCTGGAACTAACAGGAAGACTTTAGCAAGACTTAAATACTCCACTTACCTGCAGGGCAATACACTTAAGAATTTTTAAAAATCTAAACAAAAAGGCTCTTGTCCTCAAGAAATCTATAATTTAAAAAAGAAAATGGCGGTTGAATTAATAGGAATATAGGAGTATCAGGTTTTACAAAAGGAATGTACACAGCAAGATGGCTGTGTTAAATCAGTGGAACTTAAATTTATGGTGCTAGAAGCCCTAGGGTTTCTCAGAAGGATTGTGAAGCTGCTTTTGGGATAGGGCAAGAGGGTAAGGAAGTGAATAGTGCCTCCTCCCCATACCTGGTTTAACCAAACTAGATCTACTTTCCCCTGCATCATGCATCTAGGAAATCTAAGAAAGATTTCTAAAGAAATAGCGCTGCTACAATAAAGTTGTGAGAACTGCTGGCCTAAATGATTTCTAAAGGCCAGTTCTGTCTTTAAGTTTTCACAATTTTATGATTCTAAGATGTATGTAAATTAAGTTTCTATATTCTGCACTCAATTTTGCATGTACACAGGAAATTAACTTTGTAAAGGTTAATTCTCTTGTAAAACAAATAATTATTTTGTAATATGAATAATGAACCCTAGGTGTATCTGTTAAACACACTCAGATTTACCTGTCCTGAATTTTTTGAACATGAGGCATGTTTGTATTTACAAAAGAATAGATGAGAAAATAATTGGATGAGGCAGGCAAAAGAGTTATAAAATAGATTCACAAAATCCCTGGGGCACCATGGAGAAGCTGTTGGTTTCAGCATAAGACCAAAGATACTGACCTGGAGCTAGAACTCCTGAGCTCTGCCATTGAATTGAGTCATTTCTGTTTCACAGAACTCACCTCAGAATTGACACAATTGGTAATTGACACAATTGCTGAGTGCTTTCTATGTATTATTTCATTTAATCCTCCCAACTCTATGAGATGGGTATGATTTTTCTCTCCATTTCACAGAAAACTGGAACCAGGGGTGGTTAAGTACCTTGTTCAAGGTCACAGAGCCAGGATTCAAACCCAGGGACTGTGAGCACAAAGCCCACACTCTCAGCCACCACACACTCTTCTCCAAGTTAGGGTCACCCGTATGGCAGACTCTTCCAGGAGAAAGGAGCCAGCCTTGTGCTTGATTGGCATGAGGCTAGCTGTCAAGGGGGCCGGAGTCATCTAATAAATCCCCTTTGCTCTACAGAGGAGGAACTGAGACCACCGGAGAGAGAGGTGAGCTGTCAGGGCCTTGAAGCCAGATTTGGAACTAAATATTTTCTTGAATTTATGAATGGGAAACTTGCTTTTTAACTTATTTAATGCACCATGCTTGTGCTCATGGTCACTCGCTCAGTCGTGTCTGACTCTTTGTGACCCAGTGGACTATAGCCTGCCAGGCTCCTCTGTCTATGAAATTGTCCAGGCAAGAATACTGGAGTGGGTAGCCATTTCCTCCTCCAGGGGATCTTCCCAACCCAGAGATCAAACCCTCCTCCTGCATTATCATTGAGTCACCTAGGAATCCCTAAAGCACCCCTACATATTAATTATTGTTAAGCCTATTATTTGCTATAATGTTTAGTAGTCTAAAGGCTCTAACCCAAAGCTTAAGGTTATGGACAGCAGCAGACACCATCATCCAGAAAGTACATTTAATTCATGAAACCTGACTCACATCTAGAATCCTAGTTAGACAGTGTAACATTAGTTTCCCAGCCTCTGCAGTACCCACACTCACACACACACTCAAAACCAGCACATACACACACCAGAAACAGTGGGCATGGGCCAAATGCTAGTATTATTATTTTAAGAACTTTCTTTAACTTTTGTCATGTTGAAAGAACTGGCATCTTTTTATCCTGATTTATACTTACCCGATTATCAGTAAAGAATTTCTAAAAATGCCTTTTTATTACTTATTTTGTAAATTACTAGTTCTACACCCTGGAGAAGAAAACAGCAACCCACTCCAGTGTTCTTGCCTTGGAAATCCTGTGGACAGAGGAGCATGGTGGGCTACAGTCCATGGGGTCACAAAGAGTCAGACACAACTCAGTGACTAAATAACAACAAATTCTACTCCTTATCTATTTTTCTTTGTGAGTATTTGTCCTTTTATTTTCCTATAGACTTTTAAGAATTTTTTTACCTAGTAAGAGTATTAACCCATTAACCAATGACCATTTCAAAATGTCAGATTTTGCTAGGAACCAGCCCTGATCTGATTAACCCAGGTGAGTTTCCCTTTGTTTAGCATCCCTCAGTACTTGCACATCACATTTATTCCACTTCATTCAGTGCATGTACATATCTCCCACCACCTTTTTTTTTTCACACTCTCAGCAGCAGAATTGTGTTTGTTAGGGAGATAGGTCTACTAGAGAGCTCTCAGATGTCAAGGGCAGACAAACACCAGTGGTCTGGGATCTGGAGATGAAGGCACAGATGCCAGGAAGTGGATGGTCTACCTTGTTCAAGAATATGAGAAAGGGCTAAACATCATGAAATCAGTTAGCAAGATGGGGTGGTGGAATCAGATCCCAGATGACAGGAGTCTACTGCTCAGGAAGACATTTATAGTCACATCACAAGTAAACAAAACACATCTAAATGGCCTTGATCTTCTTTTATACTTCCTGCCTAGGTAGGAGGATGTGGTCTCAGGAGCTAGCACTGCAGACATGAATAAAAAGTGTTAGCTGCTTAAGGAAGTAATATATAAAGTAGCAGCTGCATTTAGGTCTCTAGCTGTTATTATAGATAATTGTGTTGTAGGTGTTACCAAATATATTTACTGCAATTGGTTGGGTAGATTCTCTAAATAGCTTACTCAATACTCACACTTCTTTATTTCTAGCAGAATTGCCTCTAGTGATAAAAGCTGAAAGTACAAGATTCTTGCTTTCCCAGGTTCACTTGAAGCTAAAGATGGCCACAAGAGCCAGTTCTGGCCAATGAGAGGTAAGAGGAAGACCATACTGGAAATGGCTGGGGACACTTTTCTTCCAGTTAAAAGGATGGGCATCGTGCCTGTGAATATGGTTGTGTGAGGACGTGATTTCTTCAACTATGGGAACCATAGTTCCACAACTATAGAACTATGGAACAACTCTTGGTCTAAAGACCAAGAGCCAATGATGAGGCTAAAGAAACAAAAGGATAAAAGAAGTCTGGTCAGCTGTAGTATTTTGCAGCTGATGAACCAAAGTAGGACCTTTACACTTCTTTTGTGAGACAGTGAAAGCTGCTATTGAGGCTTTTAAATATTCTTGTACCTGCCAGTGAAAGCATTTTGATATTTTAAAAATGCAAAACTATCCAGAAGCTGGAATTCTAAATATATAAAATATGTTAGTGTGTGGATAAGGACTGGATGGTATGACTCATACCAGGATATTCTGTAGAGAGGTGGGAAAAGGAGGCACAGGGCCCAGTTCTGGACATTCTGATTTAATTAGCCTGGGAGGACCCAAATATTGGTTTTGAGTTGTGTGTGTGGTTTTTTTTAATGCCCTCTGGATGATGCTAATACGTACAGGCAGATTTGAGAACCTGTGATCTAGTCCAGCTCACTCTTTGTGTTACATTTGAAGAAACTGAGAATCAAGCAATGTGATTGGTAGAAACCATATTATGCAAAGGTGGCTTCCCTGGTAGTTCAGCTGGAAAGAATCTGCCTGCAATGCAGGAGACCTGGCTTAAATCCCTGGGTTGGGAAGATCCCCTGGAGGAGGGCATGGCAACCCAGTCCAGTATTCTTGCCTGGAGAATCCCCATGGACAGAGGAGCCTGGCAGGCTACAGTCCATGGAGTCACAAACAGTCGGACATGGCTGAGCGACTAAGCACAGCACAGCAAGCCAAGAGTGGATTGTGCAACAGTCTTCAGGGTCACTTCTTCCTCTCACCTCAGCCCCTCTGGATATGCAGTGTCTTCTAAGTCCTTTCTGCACTGAGCCCTCAAATATTGCACCCTCCAGGGCAAGGTTCTATGTCCTTTCCTAGGCCCCTATCCTGGTCAAAACTCTCATTCCCTCAGGGATCTGCTGGGCAACCAGCAAACTAATCTTGAATGAATTCCAGCCAAGGTGTTAATGACAGATAATGGCTTAATGCATTACTCCTCCCAGATAACATTTCCAGCTTAATAGAAGTCTTTTAATGCCTAACCCAAAGGAAACAGCCTGAAAAGTGCAGAAACTGCAAATACCCGGCACCTCTGCCCCTTCTCTGTTCCTAGAAGTCATCTCCAAACTGTGACCGAGGCTTTCTGAGAAGTCAGTCCACAGGGCTCTGGACAGCCCCCACCAACCAGTGATGGGAGTGATGTTGTAAGATGAAATCTATTGTCGAACAAATATTTACTGGGGAGTAAGGAGACTTGAATCCTACTCTGGGGCTTTGGCATTATCTGGATATATGGCCTTAAACAAACTATTAAACATTTCCAGGTCTCAGTTTCCTTATCCATAGAATGGCATTAGAATTGAGCTTCTCCACTGAGAAGCTCATGATCTTCCAGAGATTCTCAAAACCTGACCTGATAGCACAGCAAGCTGGTTGTTGCTACTAAGTACCTCTTCCCTTTACTCCTCACTAGGAGAGGAAATTCACCTGAAGCAGGGACATCACCTTTCTAGCTCTGTTATGTCCCTAAAAGGCCCTGGAGAAACAAAGCAAACCAGCATTTGGGGTGCCTGCTAAGAGGCCAAATCCCATGACACTGGGAGCCCAATGATGTGGTTCAAGGGGCCCAAGAGTGGCCCAGTGGAGAGTATTCTATCAGTCAGAGGGGCAGAGCCTCTATGCAAGATCTGTCAGGAATGGGTGTGACTGTTCCAGAAGACACATCAAGTGGGGAAAAAATCAGGTGTGCAGATAACGTTTTGTGAATGTCTTTCTAATTCTAAATGCTTCACGAAGGAATCTCAGAGATTAAATTAAGCTGTTAACCCTCTAGGCGCTCCTGTCGTTTATTGTTAAGGAATTAATAGGAATGTGGGAATGCAGATGGCCTGGCTGTCAGCTCGGAGAGGCGATTTTTCTGATCTCCACGGACGTTTCCAGCATCTTTCATTAAGCGCTCATGTACCAATTTGTCATTTTAACCGAGCAGGAAAGAAACTCCCGCTGAACTCCCTGGCTCAGGTGCTGGGAGTTAAATCCTCCCACGACAAGGCCTACAGGGTTGCATCCGTGGGGGAGGCTCTAGCTTCCAGGGGTGGTGAGTGGCCTCTGATGGAGGTAGGGTGGAGAGGAGCCACTCCAGGAAGGAAATCGGGATCCCCAAACCTAGCTGTCCTGGGCACAGGTTTCAGGGGGCTGCAAAAAGCCGGCTCTAGAAATACTAAACAGAGCAGAGATGTAAAGAAACATTTCCTCCAGCGCGCCAGAGCGCAGGTAGCCTGCTCAACGAGGGGAGGCGCCACCTACAGGAGAGAGAAAGACCTGCAACCTGGTCTGGAGAATTCAACCGCTCGATGGCAGGGATTGACCGGCCCCTCCTCTTTCTCAGCCCCTGACGTTTATCCAGTGCTTTTCTCGTGTCAGACACTGTCGTAAGCGCTTAACATATATTAACGCTTTTAAACTTCACAACCACCCAATGAGTTAGGTTTTATTGTCGTCCTTGTTCTATAGACTAGAAAGCTACAGCTCCAAGGGTAACATGCCCAAAGTCAGACAGTTGATAAGTGGGAGGCTGGAATCCCAACCCTGAGAGTCTGGCTCAGAGCCTGAATGCTCACCAAACATTACCCTGAGGAGGGTGTGGTGGAATAGAGTCAGTCCTACCCACCCCCATGATTCACAGTATAACTCAGGGCTAAGTATTTAACTTAGCCTTCAATTGCGCACCTTGGCGTTCCCATGTTTTTGAGACTCCCTTAGGTAGCTCAACATTCAGAAAACTAAGATCATGGCATCCGGTCCCATCACTTCATGGCAAATAGATGGGGAAACAGTGGCTGACTTTATTTTGGGGGGTTCAAAATCACTGCCGATGGTGACTGCAGCCATGAAATTAAAAGACACTTACTCCCTGGAAGGAAAGTTATGACCAACCTAGATAGCATATTAAAAAGCAGAGACATTACTTTGCCAACAAAGGTCCATTTAGTCAAGGCTATGGTTTTTTAGTAGTCATGTACAGATGTGAGAGTTGGACTGCAAAGAAAGCTGAGTGCTGAAGAATTGATGCTTTTGAACTGAGGTGTTGGAGAAGACTCTTGAGAGTCCCTTGGACTGCAAGATCCAACCAGTCCATCCTAAAGGAGATCAGTCCTGGGTGTTCACTGGAAGGACTTATGTTGAAGCTGAAACTCCAATACTTTGGCCACCTGATGCGAAGAGCTGACTCATTTGAAAAGACCCTGATGCTGGGAAAGATTGAGGGCAGGAGGAGAAGGGGATGACAGAGGATGAGATGGTTGGATGGTATCACTGACTCCATGGACATGAGTCTGGGTGGACTCCAGGAGTTGGTGATGGACAGGGAGGCCTGGCATGCTGCAGTCCATGGGGTCACAAACTGAGCGACTGAACTGAACTGAACTAGGTATGTGGAGAGAAAGCTGTTGTTAAGGTAATCTTGTGTAATAAGAAAAGAGGGGAGGGAGTAGGGGTGGTAGAGCTTGTGTGGCTCCCATCGTCAGTTTATAGAAGAGAATTAGAGAGAGAAGGACCCAACCATGATGACATTCTCAGTGACAGGGCAAGAACTAGAAGCCAGGTCTTCTGACTCCATGTTTTCCACCCATACAGCACCTCCTCTTTAATCATCATAGCCAGGATGAGCTCTGTGTATGGAAGAAAGCTAATCACACACATTGTGGCTTCAGGGACTCCAATCACACACATTGTGGCTTCAGAGACTCCAGGTCCACCCTCTGAGCAAAAAAAAAAAAGAAAGTTTTTTGTTTGTTTTAACCTGGGTGGCTCTTATCTGAAATGCCACCATTAGTGACTCATATCTCTCTCTAAGACTTTGATCCTATCCTCTCAGGACTACTAAGACTTTTACTGTTGGCTGTCATTTCATGTGTATATGATTGACTTCCAAAGCAGTGCTTTTGAAGTGTGGTCCACAGACAACAGCATCTCTGTCATCTGCATATTGCTAGCACTGCAAGTCATGGCTTCTGCCCCAGACCTACTGAGTCAGACCTACCTTGGTTCGCAAAATTCAGTGGATGTGCTTAAGTTGAAAACTTTATTTAAAACACAGCTTCCTGGAACAACTCCTCTCCACTCCATCCCCAGAGATTCTGATTCAGCAAGTCAGGGGGAAAGGCCCCAATAATTTGCATTTCTAACAAGTTCTCAGATAATGCAGTTTCCATGGTCTGGAGTCTATACCTTGAGTAGCACTGAAACGGTTCCTGGGAGCAAATACTGAGAGGGGAGAAGGAGGACAAGCACCTTGGGGTAAAAAGACAGAGACAGGTTATTGTTGAGGGTACAGATTGAAAACTTGAAGTGAAAAGCTGCTGAGGGTATGGGTTCACAATCATGCCTCTGTCTTTCCATTTGGATAAGTTCAAATATTAAAACCATTAAGGGATTTAATACAATATACAAATGTATGTAAACTGAATTTATCTAGCCATGGTAAAGTCTATTCTTGCCTTGCCTTTTGCTGAGCCTTGCCTCTCTGTTACAAATGGAAATCTTCCCGGTCCCCTCTGACCATCAGTTAGCTCTCCAATTTCATTCCAGATTTAACTGCACTGCAGTGGCAGACAAAGCTGGCCTGATGGCAGGAATACTGTTCCCCGATGGTATCAGAACCTCTTCTGTATTTATGTTTGCTCTGCGACTGTCACTTGTATACAATCACATAGAGACTCTGATATTAAGACTTGGGCTACAAATCACCCCCATGGCACAGCTCTGGTGGAAAAGGAAAAGGGGCTTCGGTGGCAACCAGATAGCAAACACGAGTTACATTGCCCTTGTACCAAAATAGGCATCTTTAAGAAATCATGTCTTCTGGTCCTCCTTTGCTGTACTTCAGATAATATGGTACCCAGAGGAACCCAGATAGATAACAATCTCTTCTGTTTGTAAAGACCACTTGTGAAGGAAACTCCATAATCTCCTGGCGCTGGAGTGTATTATTGTTCAGCAAGTATTCACTGTCCTCTCTGCCCTTCCATGGGGGGAGAAAACTTACCACTCCATGGGTGATGGATTTAGTCTTGTGATTTGCTTTGGCCAATGAAACATAAGCATAGATTTCAACTCTATTTGCTTGGCCTGGCTTGGCTTTTCCATTTCTATTCTTGGCTGTGAGAAGAGCACACTCCTGTCACTTTGGCCTGGGTCCCAGAATGAGAAGGTACACAGAGTGGACCTGAACAAGACCCATAACCTGCAACAGAAGTACTGTAGCCCATCTGCAAACCAGTAAGCAAGAAATAAAGGTTGTAACCTCTAGGATTTTAGGTTATTTGTTATACAGCATGCTAAGTCACTTTAGTCATGTCCGACTCTTTGTGACCCCATGAACTATAGCCCTCCAGGTTTGTCTGACCATGGGGTTCTCCAGGCAAGAATACTGGAGTGGGTTGCTATAGCCTCCTCCAGGGGATCTTCCTGACTCAGGAACAGAACCCACATTTCTTACTTCTCCTGCATTGGCAGGCAGGTTCTTTACCACTAGCAATACCTGAGAAGACTTTGGAAACCCTGGGAAGCTACTTGGGAAGCCCTGGGAAGGTATTCAGCACTATTTAGTAAAGTTGACTGATATACTCCCTCAGGCATCTGTTCCACTGAAATTTTGCCAGTAAGTTTTCCCCTATGTCTAACCTGAATCCCTCATATATTAAGGTAAAGATCCATTTCCATCTTCAGGCCAAACAAGGAGTCACTAGGTTACATCCTTGATTCTAAATTCAAGAAACGTAGCTTGATTTGTTTGATATCTATTTGGGCTACAAAAATAGAGATGCACTAGGGGCATGAGGCTTCCCAGGTGGCGCTAGTGGTAAAGAACCTGCCTGCCAGTGCAGGAGAGGTGAGAGATGCTGGTTCCCTCCCTGAGTCAGGACGACCCCCTGGAGGAGGGCATGGCAATCACTCCAGTATTCTTGCCTGGAGAACCTCATGGACAGAGGAGCTTGGCAGGCTGCAGACCAGTGGTTTGCAAAGAGTCGGATGTGACTGATGCGACTTGGCACATAGGCACAGGGGAATGATTTATTTTACAAAGTATTATTTATGCCTGTCTTTTTTGGAGCTATTAAGGGGTGGTTCCTCAAAAGTGACCATATCCTTCAGGAACCAGAGAGGTAGCAGTAGGAAAGGTGAGAATTTAGAGACCTGAGTAAAATACCGTTAAAATGACTCCGTCATGTCCAACTCTTTGCTACCACATGGACTGTAGCCCACCAGGCTCCTCTGTCCATGGGATTCTCCAGACAAGAATACTGGAGTGGGTAGCCATTCCTTTCTCCAGGAGATCTTCCCAACCCAGGGATAAAACCCTGGTCTCCATTAGTGGGCAGATTCTTTACCACTAGTACCACCTACACTTCCCTTATTCTCTATCAATATTTTCATTATTTGCCTGTTTCCTTTTTTTATTTGTCTCCCCTACTAGAAAGTGTTTTCATATGGCTAGGGCCAGTGTTCATCATGCCTATTATCACTTTATCCTCCAGTTCTCAGCAGACCCTGACATGTAGCAGTAGCTCAAAAAATATTTGTTGAATAAATAAGTGAATTCTAATTAAGCATGTCACTAGCCAGGTAAGGGGAAAACAATGAAAAAACAATGAGATCTACAATATAAAAATATAACTCCAGCATTATGTAATTTTTGTTCAATGGGCACCTAATTATGAAGAACTTTGAATAACAATAACAATAAGAAGTCAGTGGGGAGCCACAGAAGAATTTTCAGCTAGGAAAGGACATGATGTAGACAGCATCTTGGTACTGTACATAGAAAACCCTAAAGATAGTATCAGAAAATTGCTAGAACTAATCAGTGAATTTAGCAAATTTATAGGATACAAAATCAATACACAGAAATCACTTGCATTTCTATATGCTAACAATGAAAAATCAGAAAGAAATTTAGGAATCATCCCATTCACCATTGCAACAAAAAGAATCAAATATCTAGGAATAAACTTACCTAAGGAGACAAAAGAACTATACACAGAAAATTATAAGACACTAATGAGAGAAATCAAAGATGACATAAACAGATGAGATATTCCACGTTCCTGGGTAGGAAGAATCAATACTGTGAAGATAACTATACTACCAAATGCAATCTACAGATTCAATACAATCCCTATTAAATTACCAATGATATTTTTCACAGAACTAGAACAAAAACTTTCACAATTAATATGTAAACACAAAAGACCCCAAATAGCCAAAGCAGTCTTGAGAAAGAAGAATGGAGCTGGAGGAATCAACCTTCCTGACTTCAGATTATACTACAAAGTTACAATCATCAAGACAGTATGGTACTGGCACAAAAACATAAATATAGACCAATGAAACAAGATAGAAAGCCCAGAAATAAACCCATGGACCCACGGGTACCTTATTTTGACAATGGGGCAAAGACAGCCTCTTCAATAAATGGGGCTGGGAAAACAGGACAGCCACATGTAAAAGAATGAAATTAGAACACTTCCTAACACCGTACACAAAGATAAACTCAAAATGGATAAAAAATCTAAATGTAAGACCAGAAACTATAAAACTCTTAGAAGGAAAAACATAGGCAGAATACTCGATGACATAAATCGAAGCAAGATTCTCTATGACCCACCTCAGGAATCTATAAGCAAGGTGAAAAGATAACCCTCAGAATGGGACAAAAAATGAAACAATTGATGAAGGATTAACTTCCAAAATATACAAGCAGCTCATATAACTCAATACCAGAAAAACAAACAACCCAATCAAAAAGTGAGAAAAAGACCTAAACAGACATTTCTCCAAAGAGGACATACAGATGGCTAACAAACACATGAAAAGATGCTCAACATTGCTCATTATTAGAGAAATGCAAATCAAAACTACAATGAGCTATCACCTCACACCAGTCAGAATGGCCATCATCAAGAAGTCTACAAACAATAAATGCTGGAGAGGATGTGGAGAAAAGGGAATGCTCTTGCACTGTTGGTGGAAATGTAAATTGATACAGCCACTATGGAAGATGGTATGGGGATTCTGTTAAAAACTAGGAATAAAACCACCATTTGACCCAGCAGTCCCACTCTTAGGCATATACCCTGAGGAAACCAAAATTGAAAAAGACACATGTATCCCATTGTTCATTGAAGCACTATTTATAATAGTTAGAACATGGAAGCAACCTAGATGTCCATCAACAGATAAATGGATAAAGAAGTTGTGGTACATATACACGATGGAATATTACTCAGCCATTAAAAGGAATGCCTTTGAGTCAGTTCTAATGAGGTGGATGAACCTAGAACCTATTATACAGAGTGAAGTAAGTCAGAAAGAGAAAGATAAATATTATATTCTAATGCATATATATGGAATCTAGAAAAATAGTACTGAAGAATTTACTTCCAGGGCAGCAATGGAGAAACAGACATAGGGAATAGACTTGTGGACACGGGGAGAGGGGAGGAGAGGGTGAGATGTATGGATAGAGTAACAAGAAAACTTACTTTACCATATGTAAAATAGATAGTCAACGAGAATTTGCTGTATGGCTAAGGAAACT
This sequence comes from Budorcas taxicolor, assembly GCF_023091745.1. NCBI lineage: Eukaryota > Metazoa > Chordata > Mammalia > Artiodactyla > Bovidae > Budorcas > Budorcas taxicolor. Next base: position 37,734,647 of record NC_068928.1, on the reverse strand, counting down.
CAAACAGGGGCTCTGTATCAACCTAGTGAGGTGGGAGGGAGATAGGAGGAAAGTTCAAAAGAGAGGGGATATATGTATACCTATGGCTGATTCATGTTGAAGTCTGACAGAAAACAACAAAATTCTATAAAGCAATTATCCTTCAACTGAAAAAAAAAAAAAAGCATCTTGGGATAATGTATCTAATTGCTGTGTTCTGGGGTGGTTTCACAGAAAGACCAGGTAGGAGGAAATTTCAAAGTGAGATGATAATAGCCTGAAGTGTGGGGTGGTGATGGCAATTAAAAGGCATGAGATTGGGATCGAAGATTCAGTGAGCTTCTCGCCAGATAGGAAAGGGGGTCAGCAGATGGGGAGTGTCGGTATAGTTGAAAGCAGAAGCACACTTAGAAATATGGAAGTTTGGAGAAGAGGCCGACTGTGTTTGGGTGAGATGATAGGTTAATTTAGACACACGGAATTTTAGACAGTGGCTGGTTATCAAGTGAAAACACCCAGTTCCCAGTTAGAAATTCAGGACTGGATCTTGAGAGAGAGATCAGAGCTGGAAACCTGCACACAGACATTAGACTCATGGAAGTACTGGGGTAGGAAGAGAAAAGTCGAAGACTAAAGCCAGCCTTGAAGACTGACTAGTTACAAGTAGCAGGAGGGTGGGGAGTGGCTGATGAAAGGGCCAGAGCAAGCAGAATCAGCAAAGGGTCTCAGACGCCAAAGTAAGGGGGTGGACAGTATTTGAGGTCCAGCCCTGCCTCTTGCCCTTTGGCTGTCAGACTTTGTGAGGCCTCTTTTAGGAACAGAGGGAAACATCGTTCAACCTGACTTCCTTGCCTTTAACTACCTGGGTGGCTGGGGGCCCCAGGGCTCCATGAGCCTTTGAAGAAGATTCTAGGGAAAGGAAAATGGGGAAATATGATCAATAACAAGTCTTGGTTTTTTCTTCCACTTCATAGGCAGGAAGAAATCCAGGGCTGTAGCTGGTGCTATGATGGGTGTATTCTGCGTGTTCAAAAGGTCATCTGGCATGGAGACAGGCTAAATTATTGCTGGAGTGTATGAATCTGAGGAAGTTCTCCATTAACATTTATTAGGAATTGTCATCGCTTCAACCCGAATGGGCCCCAGATGTGGAAACCCCGGCTGCCCCAGACTTCTCTTCCGGGCTGCAATCTCTCCTCTGATTTATTGTTATTAAACATGACCAGATTTTGTAGAGGGGAAAATTGAAGAAAGCAACACACACATGGGGAGCTGTTGGGTGGAGGCTGCCAAGAGAAACAAGCCATTTTATTCTATCTGGTGACGGTGGGAGCACATGAAGACGCAAACCACTGTGCCTCTTTCCTAAATCAAAATCACACAGGCCTGAACCTCTGGGCATCTGTTCACAGGGCAAATGTCTTCACCCTGAGGGTGAGCAAGGGTCAGTTGAAGGTAATAAGAAAGGCTAAAAATAGTCTGTGCTTAGAATTCTAGAAGCCACAGCAGGGACCCTCCTCCTCAAAATATATTACCTTCCACGGCAGACTACTTCTTGGGAGTAAGTCACACCCTCTGGATATTAGGTCATTTTTCTTATCAGTAATATTTACTTTTCCACTGTGTGATAATTGTGAAAGATCCCAAGAAGTCAAAGTTAGAGCCCCACCTTCAGATCACTTATAACTTTTTCATTTATTCACTCATTCAACATAACTTTATTAAGCACATATGATGTATCAGACACTGTCACATGTGTTGAGGAAATATTCGTAAAGCAGAGAGATAACGTCCAGGCTGTCAGGACACCGACATATATGTGAGGGAACAAAGTCAGAAGCTATGAAAACGGTAGCTAATAGGCAAAGAAGTGTGTGAAAAGAAAGGCAGCAGAAAGAAAAGCTACTGTATTAGGAATTAGGAAACCTGAATCCCAGTCCTGGCCCCACTCCCTAAGGGTCTTGTGCCCTTACATAGGTTACTTAACTTCTTGAAACCCCAGCTTCTTGATTATAAAATGGTGATAAACCTGTTTCGCCTTATCTCATAGATTTCTTGTAAAAATTAAATGATGTGTTTGAGAGCTTCCCGGGTGGCTTGGTGGTGAAGAATCCGCCTGCCAATGCCAAAGATGCAGGTTCAATCCCTGGGTTGGGAAGATCCCCTGGAGAAGGGAATGGCAACCTGCTCCAGTATTCTTGCCTGGGAAATCCCATGGACAGAGGAGCCTGGCGGGCTACAGTCCATGGGGTCGCAAAAGAATCAGACATGACTTCACAACTAAACAATAACAAAAGGATTTGAAGAGTCCCTTGTAAACTGCAAGTTGCACTATGGTGTCAGGAGCTTTTGTGATAAGTGCCAAATAAATGAAAAGGCAAGTGTTATGGGACGGGGTGTTCCTGAGCCAGAAATCTGGGGACTCTTTTGCTTTCTCTTGGAAGAGGAACAAGAAGGATTATCCCCAGGTACAGGACATGTGTCCCTGTGCTGTGCTTAGTCACTCAGTCGTGTCCAACTCTTTGCGACCCCATGGACGGTAGCCTTCCAGGTACCTCTGTCCATGGGGATTCTCTAGGCAAGAACACTGGAGTGGATTGCCATGCCCTCCTCCAGGGAATCTTCCCAATCCAGGGATCAAACCCAGGTCTCCTGCATTTTAGGTGGATTCTTTATCATCTGAGCCACCAGGGAAGCCCAAGAATACTGGAGTAGGTAGCTTATCCGTTCTCCAAGGGAACTTTCCAACCCAGGAATCAAACTGGGGTCTCCTGCGTTGCAGGTGGATTCTTTACCAGCTGAGCTACCTGGGAAGCCCCGTGTGTGCCTAGGGGAGTCTTTTAATCATGGGATCTGGATATCTTTCTGATCTTACTAACAGACTGGGAAATTCTCACTTCACAGTGCCTTTTCCTAGAAATGATTCTATGCAGGAGTTGTGGCAAGTGAACACAGGTAATGAGGAAAGTCTCGAAGACACTGGATCCAATTACCTTTGTTGCTGCATTGTCCCTCTTTAAGATTATCTAGGTTCCGAGGAGAAGGAATTATGTTCATCCATTTCCTTTATCTACTTTCCAGCTTTACATCCCTTGGCCACCCCCAATGTACTTAGAGCATATGTATAAGCTAGCACACACACACTTGCATTGTATCTGGAATTAATGGTGATATCCCTATCCCCGACTTTCTTATACCAAGAACCAAAGCTGCAGCTGCTTCCTCCTGTTTTGGAATGTGGCTAACCTTGCGGTATCCTTCCTAAGCCTCACAAGCCCATACATCCTTGACATGTAAAGGATAAAAGCTTAACCTGCTCCCTAGCACTCATCACTCGCTGAGTGAGGGTTCCCATTAATCCAAAAACAGGAGCATCTCTGGCTTGGGCATGTCCAGGAATGGGAGTACCGCCCGAGTCTTCTCCTGGTGGCCATACTTTCCACACACAAACACAAGCACATTTGTTTATTAAATATTTAGGGTTTATGAACAGTTTCTAGAGCTGTGCCTTCAAAACAGCTTGCATTATGTGCCAGGCATGGAGAGGGGCCTGAATCATAGCCAAGGTCCATCAGTAAGGACACTCTGGCAGCACCAAGGATACAGTAGCCCTTGGGTTGTAATTCTGCTCAGAGGAAAATTCTAGTAAGGAGTTGGGGGCACTTTCCACTTATTCCATTGCAGAGTTTGGCTGAAAAGGTTATCCTTTTAGGAGGTTACTGGCTTTCTCAAGCCAGTTTGACTGTAGGGATAAGAACAAGGAGAGGAGGAAATAGAGGAAGTTGTAGGGAATTGGAAATATTCTCAGAGGGTTTCTTCCAGAGGAGAGGCCTGCCTTCAGTGAAGCCTCTGCAAATCCACCTCTTTTCAGCTTGGTGCTGGGAGGTGGGGCAAACAGAGATCAGAATACAGGGAGACAACAGAGATTATTGAGTTGCATCAGAGAGTATCTGGAGAGAAGGAAAAGAAGAGGAGGTAAGAAGTGGGAAAGGAATGACTAAGGGGGATTTTTACAGCTCTGATTTTTCCTTAGACAAGCTCACTGGGGCTTAGATGGTGGGATGAGTGTGGTCTAAGAGCCTGTTATCCAAAAGGTGGTTCACAAGCCTCAGCATCAGCCTCACCCGGGATCTTAGGCCACGACTAAAACCTACTGAATCAGAAATCACCTTGTAATCCCTAAACTGTTAGTTTGCCCACTGAAGTTTCAAAAGCCTGGGATCCTAGGGTGGGAATGACTACTTGCAATGACCCACCAAAGTCTGTGCTGGATGACCTTTCCTTCCTTTTCCTCCCCTGTTCTCAATGCTAGTGCTGGGAAGTGACCCCTAAGAACTGCTTCAGCAGGCTCCCTTGCCCTCTGATTTCTGCCTGGGTTCAGCCAGTGTTCAAGAAACAGTGCCTTTACCTGAAGTTTTTGAAGGGGAAACTGAAAGTTGCTTAGTCATGTCCGACTCTTTGAGACCCCATGGACTGTATCGTCCATGGAATTCTCCAGGCCAGAATGCTGGATTGGGTAGCCATTTCCCTTCTTCAGGGGATCTTCCCAACCCAGGAGTAGAACCCAGGTCTCCTGTACCTTTCTCTGAACCTTGCCTATATCTTCAGAGATACACCTTTGTTAAACTCTTGGTAAACAGGCCCTGTCCATATGTGCCATACCTTTCCCAGGGGGATCCTGATCAATACAGGACCCTGGAGAACAGACTCAGGAGGAGTTCTTGCTCATGATTAGGGAAGGGGACTAGATGAGCACCTCCAATTTGAGGATCTTTGAGACTGAAGGAGCCATTTTCAATCCTACATACTATTTGTTGTGTGATTCTTAAAATAATTTTTCAAGTTTTTGTTGAATTTGTTACAATATTGCTTCTGATTTCTACTTTGGTTTCTTGGCTGTGAGGTATGTGGCATCTTAGCTCCCCAATCAGGGACTGAACCTGCACCCCCTGCATTGGAAAGCAAAATCCTAACCACTGGACAAGGGAAGTGGAAGTCCCTGTTGTGTGATTCTTGTTTCTGGAATAGAAAAATATATCACAGGAGCACTTGGCACTTTCTCCAACATGCCTTGGCTTCTGTGTGACAGTCTGTCTATTTTTGTGTTCTCATGTGAGCCATAGAAGGGTAGACTAGAGCTGCTTTGTGAACACTGATTTTTTAGTTTTCAAGAATTTTACAAAACTTTTAATTTTAAAATAACTAAAATACAGCTGAATTAAATAAACTATATTTTTAAACAAAAATAGTAAAAACTCATCCCTTCATAATTATTTTGCTAAATTTTACTATAACCTAACCTTTTGGAGTCATTTGTGTCTATCGTAGTTATATGGTAGAAATACTGTGTGATGACGTGCTACTACACATCTCTTCCCAGTTCTGTGCTCAATGATGTCATTATGATAGTTTGAAAGAAGGCATGGTGGGAATATTTACACCGAGGAAATTGGCAAGTGCTACAGATTGGGACAAGACTTTCTGTTTCTGGAAAGCTGTTTATTAAACATTTTCTAGCCCATCACAGGGGTTCATCCCTATCTTTGAAGGAGGCTGGAGAGATGAATGGGAAGAAGGGAATCCTTTGATATGGTCATGGTATTTGGTCTTGGGTATTTTTAGGAGGGGTCCATATGCTCTGTTTCTTCAGAGAGAAGGCGAAGTGGAACAGACTTGGCAATTGACAAGAAAGGATAAACAGAGAGGGAAATGTCCTCTTGGGCTCCTGGGGGCAGGCTGGATTAAGCAGGCTTTTTAGCGTGTGAGATGTGGTATTAATAATAGCTTACTTTCACAATGGGGTTGTTTGTTTAAAAGCTCTCAGAGTACTTTACATCTATTACCTCTTTCATCTTTCAAGTATTTGAGCAAGGGAGAAGCAATAGAGACATTTCTTCTTAAAGACGGAACTTAACCAGGGAGGTTAAGCAACCTTTTTAACCTCAGAAAAGTGAGGCCCTGGGGCAACAAGGTCCAAAACCCAGAACTGGACACTGATCAAACTCCCTGCATTTTCTAAGCAGAGTTTCTCTCCTATGAGAAATTCTGTCAATGAAATGATTTACAGTATAATTACATTTTCTATTATACATTATATTCCATTATACATATAGAGCAATTTCCAGAAGTTTATCCCACCATTTTTTCTAAGAACCTCAGAACCCAACATCAAAACCCTTTTTCTATGAACCCTGTAGCAAGAATTACAATTATAATCACTTTACATTGAGAGAAACTGAGGCCTGGTGAGTTGCCCAGGGTCTCGACTTGTAAATAGCTGAGTCAGGATTTGAACCTGGCATTGTACACTGCACAACACCATGCTTAGTATGAGTTTTCCTTCCTCAGAGCAGACATGTTCTAGTCCGCCTTCTAGTCAGTTCAGACAGACATATCTGACTCTTTGTGACCCCACAGACTGCAGCACGCCAGGCTTCCCTGTCCACCAACTTCCAGAGCTTGCTCAAACTTGTGTCCATCAAGTAGATGATGCCATCCAACCATCTCATCCTCTGTCGTTCCCTTCTCCTCCTGCCTTCAATTTTTCCCAGCATCAGGGTCTTTTCCAATGAGTCAGTTCTTCACATCAGGTGGCCAAAGTACTGGAGCTTCAGCTTCAGCATCAGTCCTTCCAATGAATATTCAGGACTGATTTCCTTTACGAACTCTCTGCCTTTGAGAGGAAATTTCTAATTCTGATCTGCCATTCAGTTAAACTGTCTAGACTGAGAGCCTGTAGTGGGTAGACTCCTGAGCTAGATACCAGGTCCTGGATGAGAAGTTAGGAGATCTCGGTTGGAGCTCTGATTCCTTCTCTGACTTGCTATATAGCCTTGGGCAAGAAGAGTCAAGATGTGTTGTGGATGATGCTATGTTCCAGGCAACTTTACATCATTCTTTCACGTAGTCTTCACTACCACTCTGTGAGAATCATTATTTTAATTTTTAAAATGTGGAAACTGAGTCTCAGAGAGCTTAAGAAACTTGTTCAAGGTCATTAGATAGTAAGTGATAGAGAGGGCATTTGAACCTGTGTCTCCAACTCTAAGCACCAACTTCACTTCCAATACCACCTTGCCCCTTTCAGTTCAGTTCAGTTCAGTCGCACAGTCGTGTCCGACTCTTTGCGACCCCATGAATCGCAGCACGCCAGGCCTCCCTGTCCATCACCAACTCCCGGAGTTCACTCAGACTCGCATCCATCGAGTCAGTGATGCCATCCAGCCATCTCATCCTCTGTCGTCCCCTTCTTCTCCTGCCCCCAATCCCTCCCATCATCAAAGTCTTTTCCAATGAGTCAACTCTTCGCATGAGGTGGCCAAAGTACTGGAGTTTCAGCTTTAGCATCATTCCTTCCAAAGAAATCCCAGGGCTGATCTCCTTCAGAATGGACTGGTTGGATCTCCTTGCAGTCCAAGGGACTCTCAAGAGTCTACTCCAACACCACAGTTCATAGGTCCCTGTTTTCTGAGACAAATCCAGGCCCCTGACCTCTCTGGATCCCAGCTCACACTTCCATCAGCTGCTAGGTTATGTCCCTAATCTGGCAGGAGGCACAGGGCTGGGAAACTTTCTTGCCATCATCAATCTTCTCCCCAGTTCAAAGGTCAAAAGTTAGGGATTTTGATTACCCCAGCCCTCCACCTCTGGGATGACACCGCATTTTACTTGGGGTCAGCAGCCACACCTCTCCACTTCTGCAACATTCTTCAGAATGTTGGCTCCTCACCCACAACTCATACCTACCCTGGGGCCAGAGTGCTCATTAAGGGGCAGGCGGGGCAGAGGCGAATCTCACAGAGATCCATCAGGGTGCTGAGCTGACAGGTGCAGGCACTAGCCTCCAGCCAGAGGAGAACCTGCCTCATCCAAGAGGACTTTGTCTGGAAAAGGAAGGAAGGGTGGAAAAAGAGAGAGAGAGAGATCAGATCACTCTAATTATCCAGTTCTAAATCACCGAGAACCTTGGCTCAAACACCCAAGTGGTGGAGGATAGATTTTTCACCTTGACTCCTGATAATTTTCATTGATTTATGTGGCCTGAAAGCCTTTATTTGCTACTTAGAGGCAGCGTGCTTCTGCTTGGGAGGCCCGGGAATCCCCTTGATGCTCTCACCGTGGAGGTAGAGCTGGCTTTCCAGGCAAGGGCTGAGTTTCCTGCTTGGTTTCAGTTGCTGCCTGAGAGCCATGGGGCTTAATGGGAGCCGCTGGCCTGCCAAAGCCGCCTCCCTACTCCCGTCCCCTGAACCTGCCTGCTTCTGGTCACAGCTCCTTGAGTTTAACACTCCTGGCAGCTTAGCATTCTGGTTTTTACATGCTAGGCCATAATATTTGGTGAGCTGTGAGATGAGGTGGGAGCATTTGCAACTGGCACTTCCTTTCTGGCCCTGACCTGTGATTTGGGCCAATGGTGTGACAAAGAGAGGCCAGCCCTCCCCACCACTGTGAGTCCCACCGGTGGCTATTTGGCCCCAGGTCCTTCCTTCCTTCTCTCCTCTTCCCCATGATCCCATGGCGGCTAGACTCCCATAGCTCATGGCTCTTGAAAGACGGTATTCTGTCCACACATTCTAAATCATGAGCTCAGTTTAAATGTTTCAAAGAGCAATTCTGAGTCTGCCCAGGACCACATTCTAAAAGGGGAGGGGCATGTGTCAGGAGGAAGGCTTTCTAAATGTCACAGGCTATGTAAAAATCTTGACTGATGATGACAAACCGATGAGGAGGCCAGTGAGTCAGCCAGCAAAGGTCAAGTTTTCTTGGGGATTCGAAGCATAAGAGAGCAGTGGGCAGACTTTGAAAATTCCACTTCCTCTATCAGAGGCCCTTGATGAGTCATTTGGGCACCTCTGGTTCATTTCTCTCAGTATATGGCCCCTGAGTTTTCCCTGCTCCTTAACCTGGCCCAGGTGAATCCACAGTTCAGATTCCTGTGGGTCCCTCAGGCATCTTCCATCTACAGTTCTCTTATTTTCTGCTTTGTGTTCCCCCTCCGTGGCCTTCTACTTGCAGCTACTTTTCAGGAATAGAGTAGGTTTTGTTATGACAGCATGGTACAAGAAAATGTACTTGTTATTGTTAGGGAGTATATAGAGCTGATTATTCTTAGGGGGTATATAGATCAGGAGTTCTTTAATAAAGTTATTACCAGAAGATGATGCCCACCTAGATGCAGACCCAGCCTTCAGAAACAACAGGAACAGTGGAACCTCCTAAAGTGTCTGCTTTGGCACTTTGACCTAGACAGAATAGGATGGATCAGGAAATTTCTGGATTCCTAGGGGAGAAGCAATGCAAATAAATAATCAGTATGAGATATTTAACTCATAATAAACATGTCTCATGATAGACGTTTTAACAAGATTAACAAGATAGAAGTTCATTTTTCTCTCTCAGAATAGTCTAAGTTCTAGGTTGGCAAGAAGCTCTCCTTCATGCTGTCACTCAAGGACCCAGGTTCCTTCATTCTTGCTTTTCCCTCATCCCCACCATCTTGCTTTTCCATTGTGGTCTTTGTCTGCTTGATCCAAACTGCTTTGAGGGTACATGCGTGTCCTGGGTCCCAGGGAGAACAAAAAGTATAAAAGAGGCATAAGCTAAGCTAAGCTAAGACACTTCAGTCACGTCCGACTCTGTGCGACCCCATAGACGGCAGCCCACCAGGCTCCCCTGTCCCTGGGATTCTCCAGGCAAGAACACTGGAGTGGGTTACACATTTGTTAAGGTCCCAGCCTGTAAGTGGTCCACGTCACTTCTTCCTCCATTCCCTTACAGAGAACTTAGTCACTTATGTACGTATATGTGTGTGTGTGTGTGTGTGTGTGTGTGTGTGTGTACACTCATCTATAATGACAACCTGGTGGCTCAGATGGTAAAGCGTCTGCCTGCAATGCGGGAGACCCGGGTTCGATCCCTCGGTCGGGAAGATCCCCTGGAGAAGGAAATGGCAACCCACTCCAGTATTCTTGCCTGGAGAATCCCATGGATGGAGCCTGGTAGGCTACTGTCCATGGGGTTGCAAAGAGTCAGACACGACTGAGCGACTTCACTTCACACTCATCTATATATACATACATACATACATACATACATATATATATATATATATATACAGCCATGTGTCCAACCATTCAATTATTCTGAAAAAAGAAAGAATGGATTTTTTAATAGTGTTACCACATCCACCTATATGTGACACAAACACCACCAAATAGAGAATCTTCATTTATTATAAGGATGGAGATTTTGTTAAAGCTGGAACCCAGAAAAGTGTGATTCATAGAAGACATAATGTCTCAGGGGTTTGAAAAGAAACTATTTGATTTGTTTTTCCAGACATGAGACCTGGGGGCAGTCAGCAGTAAGCAAGAATGACCAATACCTATAATATTGCTTATATTTGAACACTGCTTTATATTTGAATAATGATTTCTATCTTATGAGGACCTTTTCCATACATTATCTGATTTAATGTGAAAGCATTCCTGATTCAGGAAAGCAAGGTTCAGAAAGGTGAAGGGTCTTGCTTGAAGTCACTCAACTCATAAGCTGCAAAGGTGGAATCAGAACCCAGATCTTCCAAATTCAAGTCCTGGAACTTTTTACATAACAATATGCTGCCTATTCAGGTTATAGTCCAGGAAGGTGACTAGTTGGATGTCCTGTGGGGAATCAGGGTTTTACATTTTTTTACTGGACTACTTTTTCAGTCTCCATGTGATTTAGGTGCCATTATTAAGATATCAAAAGTCAGCTGAATAATAATAGTACTGGCTCTTACTTGTCGACCATAAATCTTATCTACTTGTCATGATGACCCAGGAAGGGAGACATAATTATCTTACAGAGAAGGAAACTGAAGAGGTTAGGTAACTTTTCCCAAACACACAGCTAATCAGTGATTGAGCCAGGATGCGAACCCAAGTTGATCTATGTCCTTTCTCTCTGTTCTGGCTTGAAATATGAAAGGTATTTGCTGCTTGGGCCTTAGGAAAGGACACACCAGCAAAGCTTGGTAATCACAAGCCTGAATTAGACCAAATTATTTAAGCTTTTTCCAAACTCCTGACCTCCCATTGGCTATCTTAGAAATTGAACCTATAGTCAGGTCTTCACTTGCCATGACCTCCAGATGCCCTTGTCCATTGGACTCACAGACGTTTTTGGTGTCAGAACTGGAAGGAAACAAAGTTCCTCTGATCCAACATGTCCATTTTATAAATGGCAAAACTGAGACCCAGAAGCAAAAAAAATAGCTTGCCAGTGGTGTCAGGACTAATTCTTTGGCAAAACCAACACATTCATTTGATTCTTGAGGCTCCAGGCCCCTGATGACCTCCTGGACTAAGCACTGGCCTTGGCTACCACCTGTCAGAGCTTTCTTCAAGAGAGGAAACAGGCGCAGAACTCACCGGGCTCTGTGCAGCCGGCGCTAAAGCTGTCCCTTCTCCCTATTCCATCCCCACCCCGCTGGGCAGGCTTGCAGTTTTTCTGAGGCAGGGCCAGCCTGTCCTGAGCTGCAAGATGTATTAATCAATTTGATGAGGATGTTAAAGCTTTCTTTTTGCAACTAATTATGGCCTGATTTATAGGCCTGGCCTTGGTTTGATAGAGCTCTCCTCCTGACAGGGATGAATGTGGTACTGGCATAGACCCCTTCATCTCTTCCATTTCTCTCTCTTCCTCCCTCCCCCCTCCCTCCCACATCTCCAGCCTCCTAACTCTGCTCTTGGTTCCCACAGGAACACCCTAATGACACGTTGACAAGCTGGGAAGCATAGCCGCCTCTCTGGTGCATCCCCCTCTGGCACCACCGTTCCTAGTGTATTCTCTGACATGGGCAGATGGAGGCCCTGGCAGGCCCCAGCCACCACTCAGGTGCTGAGCTTGAAGAAGCCCTACACCCCTTCCTTCTGGAAACAGAGAATATTAAAACTATTTGGGGTTGACACAGCATTTTCTTTCCCAAACACTTGAAGAGCTTGTTATAATGAACTTCATGCCCAGTTGGATTGGGTTGAATGAAGGGTTTCAGATAAGTTTATTCTGGCTATTTTACAGATGGGAAAACTAAGGCAGGCAGGTGAACTTGCCTGTGATTGCATACACAGTAGGAAAGTTAAGGTGAGAATGAATTAGTGTCCCGGCTTCTAGCTCCAAGATCTTCACCCTGGTGTACTGTTCCTAGGAACCCCTGCCTCCAGGTTGGCTTCCTTGTATCCACAATAGTTTGACAGAAGAGGAACCCTTGTGCATACATTGGTTTCCTAATCTTAAGCATGAGGGGTTTTGTGACTGTGATATGCAAATAAAATATGAGATAAGATCTAAATATTGGCACAGCATACATACACCTGTACACACTTACACATGGGCTGATTTCCAGTAATCTTTATGTCACAGAAAAAAATAAGGAACAACCCCAAATACTCCCCTTCCCTAAATTTGAAGGCCACACTTGAAGGTACTGCTAATCAGTCCCCTCTCCCCAGAAGAGAAATTATTAAAGGAGATGAAATTCAGACTTGGTTGACTAGCTAGCTATCTCAGAGGACACTGGTGAAGGAAGGTGAGTTTAAAATATGTTTTAAATAATATATAATAAGATTGGTGGAAAATCTTAATAGTGATGCTATTTAGTGGCAAATATTCTTTTTTTCCAATATTCTTTTAAATTAAGAAAAGTTGGGTTTTTTGGCCATACCACACAGCTTGTAAGATCTCAGCTCCTGGACCAGGGACTGAACCCGGGCCATAGCAGTGAAAGGCCAGAATCCTAACCACTAGGCAACCAGGGAACTCCCAGGAAAATTTTAAACCTGCTATCCTCCTTGATCTTTAAATTATGTTAAAGGTTGATGAGATAGGCCATATTATCCTCACCTGAAAAGTAAGCACAGAGATGTTAAAGATTTTGCCCAAGACCACTCAGCACAGTAGCAGGAGAGCCTAGCCAGATGGCTTAATTCATCACCTAGTTTCTACTCTTTTATCCTGCTTGTGATCTCCACCACTGTTATCTTCCATTTCCTCCCGTTTAATGCAGATATCCAAGAATCCTCTACATTTCTCTGTAGAGAAAAACATTAGGAGTGTGCTCAGGGTTTGAGAAACAGAAACAGAGCCAGTGGTGGGTGTGTAACTAGGAGCATTAATCCAAATGACCAAGTTAATCCAATGGACCAATGACAAACATTTCCAAAAGCTCCAACCTGGAGACTTCCCTTGTGGACCAGCGGTTTAGAATCCACCTTGCAATTCAGGGAATGCAGGTTCCATCCCTGGTCGGGGAACAAAGACCCCACATGCTGTGGAGGAACTATGTCCACGTGCTGTATCTCCTGAGCTCACGTGCTCCAGAGCTCGCATCACAACTAGAGTCCCTAGGATGCACCGAAGGACCCTGCAGGACTCAACCAAGATCCTGAGGGTCACGACTAAGATCCAAAGCAGCCTAAATGATAAATAAATAAAAGCTCCTACTTGAATTGGGGGAGGGGATAGGTGGAGAGAAGGTAACCAGGAAGACAGGAGCAGGTGAAAGCCCTGAAAGATGGGGCTTGGTGTTGGGTTGGAGAGCTGAAGAGCCCGTGGTGCAAAATGAGAGGAACCAGTTCAGAGCCTCAGGAAGAGAGTCTTGATTTGCCTACATCTTTCTTTCTGGAAAGTCAATGCTCCCTTCTGGGGCACAAACTTTCCCAGGACCACTTTTTCATGTGGAACCTGGAGCCTTACGTCCACAATCCCATGAGCATTATTACAGAGGCTTGTGACAAAGCAGAGTTTGCTCACATGGGCATTAAATAAGAAAGCAGTGAACAGTGAAGGATGAGGGGAAACCCAGGCCAAAAAGATTGAGACTGAGGGGGAGCTAGCTGGGAGGAGCAGGGTTAGTGAGTCCTGGTGAGTTGTGCTGAGTCTGCACACCTAAAATGTAGGGCAAACCAGGCATCTAGAGGTCAAATGTAAAGGAAAGAGCCCTGGGCTCAGGCCAGAAGGCCTGTATTTGAATCTCTTCTTTGATGCAGACTTTAGACAAGTCACTTCTCACCGTCTCTCCTTCTGGAAAGTAACAGGGTTGGACTAGAACTTAAAGTCACTTTTGACTTTGACCTTCTAGAATTCCTGACTTCCCAGTCGAAACCACCCTGTGCCATGGAAACAACCTCAATGTCCATTAACAGATGAATGGATACAGAAAATGTGGCACACGTATACAACGGAACATTACTCAGCCACAAAAAGAATGAAATCATGCCATTTGCAGCAACATGGATAGACCTAGAGGTTAGGATACTATGTGAAGTAAATCAGAAACAGAAAAACAAATACTATGTGATATCACTTATAAGTGGAATTTAAAATATTACATGAACTTATCTATGAAACAGATACATAGACATAGGGAACAGACTTGTGGTTGCCAAGGGAGAAAGCTGGTAGAGGAGGGATGGCTTGGGATTAGCAGGTGCAAACTATTATGTATAGAACGAATAACCAACAAGGTCCTACTAGCTAGCATAGGGAACTCTTCAATATCCTGTGATAAACCATAGTAGGAAAGAACATAATAAGTATATGTATATGTATAACTGAATCACTTTGCTATACAGCAGAAATTAACACAACATTGTGAAATTAACTATGCATCGATAAAAACAAAACAAAAAAAAACCACCCTGTGCACATCTTTTTCTAATTCTGTCTTCCCTCTGCACTCCCTACTGAGCACTTATTGGATTTGTTTTTTGGTGGGTAGAAGTCCCTGGTTTCTCCCACTAGACACAAGCCTCTGAAAGACAAGGACCACCTGGATCTCCTAGCTCTCGGAGCCTCCAGTAGAGAGCTTTGCTTGCCAAAGAGGCTCCATGAGGTCCTCAGACACCAACGCCTCTCCTGTCACGTGCACCTCTGTGTTCCTGAAGCTGCCCTTGCCCTGGGCCCAAACCTCAGGGCTACCTGGCCAGGAGCAGAGGATTCTGGGAGCCCTCCATGACTGCACATTAATCCCGCTGGCGCTGGAGGCCCCTCCACCCTGAGGAGCTGACGTTTCTTGATGAGGAGCCTGGCTGCCCTGAGTAGATGAAAAGCTGCCTTCACAGTGGAGTGAATTCCCTTAGACCCAAAGCAGCTGTTCCTCGATGTCTCCAAAAACAAAAATCCTCATGAATAAATATTAGGGAAGAAATGAGGTTTCCCAAGAACAAAAGCAGAGTTGAGGAAGTTATTGAAAGAAGATGGGATCTTTCATCTCACGAAATATGTCACTTGTATGTTGCCCCAGACTCCCCTTGCCAAACTCCCTCCCATTCTACTGACCCAGAGCCACATCCTGCTTCCCTCACATGGAAACAGGCAGCACCGAGGAGATCATCTGCTCAAATTTTCCTTCAGAGGAAAAGAGAAACCACAAACAGCTGCCCCACCGGCCCTCCTGCCAAATTCCAGCTCAAACTGGGGATCTCGATGACCTCATCAGTATCTGAGCTGGAACTCACTTCTCCAGAGACAGAGGGGCTGCCAGCATCGCTCCAGAGTCCCTGGAAGGAGAGGAGGATAGCTGGTGGGTTAGCACCTGGGCTACACATGCAGAGGTGTGCTGAGATCTGCACCCGAGGGCTGAGTCATAGACCAGGCCCTGCCTTGCCAGTTGGCATCTGGACTGCGTCCCTCCCCCACCTCCCCCTACCCCTTCAAAAGCCCTTTGCTCCTGCAATCAAAAGAAGTCCTAATTAGAGCCTCATTCCCTCTCATCTGGATCCCAGTGGAAATGCAAATGCTCTTGGGAGAAAATGTACCTCTGTGAGAATGAACGTATCAGAGCCTGTCCAGGCTAATTTTGCCGAAACAGAAGATCTAACAGAACAGGGGGACCCTGGGGAGGCAGTGGAGTGAAGGGATCAGGGCTTCAAAGCTCCTACAGGGTCAACAATGCAAGGGGAGCCTCAGACACCTTGTAGAACAAACCCCTCATGTGGCAGATGAGGAAACCAAGGCCTAGAGAAGGCAGCTGTCTCTCCAGGGTCACACAGCTAGTTAGTAGCAGGAGCTGCCACTGAAGTCTCCTAACTCTTAGCCCTGTGCCAGCTGCAGAAAAGGAAAGCCCAAGGCCTGAAGGAAAAACGTTGCCTGCTTCACAGTTTGCCTGGGGCTTCACACCTCCACCTTCATAGAAGCTGGCTCCACTAGGAGTGACCTCTGTTCTTAGATGGGAGCAGTTGCAAAGGAGCGTGAGTGGATAGAAGGGAGTGGATGAGACTGGGGACCGGGTGAAGATCTTCCTGAACAGAGATTTTGAGAGAAGTCTGAATCTTCAACTGCATCAGACTCTGTAAATGATGTTAAACCTTGACTGAGAGTGGAGCTACTGACTAGTACTGCTTTCTGGCCCCAGCTACCCAGAGGAAAATAGTCATGCTATTGTATTTGGAGGCAAAGGATGACACACTAGTAAATTATTCCTTGTTTGGATTCCTCTAAGGACACATTGGGCTTCCCTGGTGGCTCAGATGGTAAAGAATCTGCCTGCAATGCTGGAGACTTGGGTTTGATCCCTGGATTGGGAAGATCCTCTGGAGAATGGAATGGCAACCCACTCCAGTATTCTGGCCTGGAGAATTCCATGGACAGAGGAGCCTGGCAGGCTACAGTCCATGGGGTCACAAAGAGTCAGACATGACTGAGCAATTAACACTTTCACTTTTTTCACAAGGACACATTCCTTTCTTCCTTATCTTTGTTTCTATAAGAGAAGAAAAATGGGACCTTAGAATCAGATCTGGGATAGTTGGCTTAAACTTTAAAAAAAAAAACATTGTTTTATTATGGAGAAATATACATAACAAAATTTACCATCTTAAAAAAATTTTTTTTGATGTATAGTTGATTTACAATATTGTTAGTTTCAGGTGTACAGCAAACTGATTTAGTTATACATACATATATATATACACACACATATATATATCTACAGTCTTTTTCTATACTTTTCCATTAAAGTTCATTACAAAATATTGGATATAGATCCCTGTGCTATACAGTAAATCCTTGTTGTTAAAATTTGCCATCATGGGGAGTTCCCTGCTGGTCCAGTAGTCAGGACTCACTGCTTTCACTGCTGTGGCCCAGGTTTAATCCCTGGTCAGGAAACTAAGATCCTGCAAGCCAATCAGTGCTGCCAAAGAAAAATTTACTATCTTATTCATTTTTAAGCATTCGGTTCACTAGTGTTTACATTCACATCGGTAAGCAACCAATCTTCATATCTCCATTCATCTTGAAAAACTGAGTGCCCATTAAACAAATATTCCCCGTGCCCTGCTCCCCTATACCCTGGCAACTACCATTCCATTGTCTGTCTCTATGGCTTTGTTCTGGGTACCTCATTTAAAAAGAGTCATTCGGTATTTGTCTTTTTGTGACTGGCTTATTTCAGTTAGCATAATGTCCCTAAGTTTCATCCATGTTGCCGTGCAAGAAATGTAGGATTTCCTTCCTTTATGAGACTGAATAATATTCCAACGCATGCATATACCACATTTTTGTTCATTCATCTGCTGGTGGACACTTGGGTTGTTTCGCCCTTTGGTGATGATGAATAGGGATGCTCTGGTCATGGGTTGGACCATACTGAGACCCTGCTTTCAATTCTTTTGAGTATATACCCAGAAGTGGAATTGCTGAATCAGATGGTCATCCTATTTTTAATCTTTTGAGGAAATGCCATACAATTGACTTAAACTTTGGAGGCTTTGGTTTCTTCACCTATAAAATCGGCTCAAAGTTGTTATGGATATGGTAGAAATAATGTACAGAAAGCTCCTGGCTTGAGACTTGGTACAAGGACTTGGTACCATTCCTTGGTACAAGGAATTTAAGAAATTATTTTTCCCCATGGACTCTTGAGGGAGGGGTTGTGTTTTATTTCTGCACCCCAAGCTTTTAGCACAATGCCAGAGTTGGTGTTGGATATATGACTGTTAGTGAATGAATAAATAATCAATAAATGGATCCTTATAATCCCTAGAGTACTTAGAATAATTCCTGTATACTATAAGTATAAATAAATAAATGTAAGTTGAATGAATATGTGTATTATTTCTTATAGATGCTTATTTTTCCTATATCCCACTACATGAGAAAAGGAATTTGTTCATGTCTCTAAAGTTCCTGGCAGGACAATTCAGAATCAAATATTTGGCCTTTTGCTACTTATGCCAGTGCTGACAAGGACTCCCACTTTCTAAGGTCTCTCCCTCTTCTTCCCCTAAAGCAAGTGAATCCCATTGCACAAGGAGGGTAAAGAAGGAAGATTTGCATGTGAAAGTAACCAGAGCTCTTCTAGGCTGCACAACACATGCTAGCGTTTCTTGCTTCCTGTTATATTCATAGAACACTCACCATGGGCTCCGAGGCATATTGCAAAGCCTTGTCTGTGTTGGATCCTTTTAGTCCATGCAACTCAGGGAATTTCAGACACCAGCCCCAAGTCCAACAGCAATTACCAAGTCTCACCTCTCAGAGCATCTCCATTCTGTGACTGCCTGCTTGACCCAGGGACTTACCAGATCTTATGATGGAACTGAATTTTTTTCTTCCAGCAAGTTTGGCTTCTACTTCTCTAAGCACTGCCCACAGTACACCCAATGTTTTAACAACTCAGCTCCCTGGAACCTCTGTATACCGTCTTTTCTTTTTCTGAAACATCCTTCCTATTCACAGGTATATTGGCCAAAACTGCCTACAGTGGTGACTGGAATAAAGATCAAGAGGAAGGAAAATTCCCTCCTGGGTGTACGGATTGGGAACTCAGGGTGGACGTCCTTACCACCTTACACAAGACCTGTCACACGGGAAGAGCTCAGTTAAGTGGAATAGGCAAATAAATGTTGGTGTCACGTACCACATTCCTATATGATTCTCTTTAGGTTACCCGGTGCCCAGGCATGAGCTTCAGAAACATGTCTCTCCCCTCAGACAGGATGTCTCCTAACCCAGAGGCACTATCTACCTACTCTATGGAACCCTTCTGGGTCCAAATTCCTGCCACCTCCATATTCTATTAAACAATAACAACAACCATGTCCTACGAGCTCCAAAATTTCACCAAGAACCTTGCTTATGATGACAACTTAGACCAGGGCTTCTCGACCTCAGCATTTTTGACATTCTGTTCAGATAACTCTTTGATGTGGGGGGCTGTGCAGTGAACTATAGGATGTTTAGCAACATGGCCCCCACTCTCTAGATGCCAGGAGCAACTCCCTCTCAGTTTCAACAACTGAAAACATCTCCAAACAATACCAGTTGTCTCTTGTGGTTTTAGTGGGTGGGGGAAGGAGGCAAAACCACTGGCTTAGACTGAAGCAGAAGCAATTTCTCTACTTTTTATCGCCTTATGGGAATGGAAAATATTTCTCACGTAGAGGAAAAGTTAAGAACTGATGACTAATGTAATTCCAACCCCTAGGGTTTCTCAGAATTGAAACTGGGAGCACTCCAGGTGAGATAATCCCTGACTGGGACAAAATTTCCATGTCAGGTCATTGGCGTGCAGAATGAAATGACAGAGAAAGGAAATGGAAAAGTGTGAGGGCATGCCGCAGCAGAAGTTACTGTAAATGACAGTGACTGTCCATTCCTCAGATGGGACCTGACAGTATTCTAAATCTAGAGTCACGTACATAAAGGCCCACTCTGGTTGGATTGTAGCTGCCTGCAGAAACTGGTGCCCAGAGAGACTAAATAACATTCCTGATGTTGCACAGCATATCAAAGACAAAATCAGGACTTGAACTCCCTTTGAAGTTGGACATCTGAAAAACATGAGCACCCTCAGCTGCCCAGGGCCTTTTTGTTTTGTTTTTTTTCTTTTAAATTTAGTTATTTATTTTAATTGGAGGCTAATTACTTTACAATATTGTAGTGGTTTTTGCCATACATTGACGTGGATCAGCCATGGGTGTACATGTGTCCCCAATCCTGAACCCCCATCCCGAACCCCCATCCCACCTCCCTCCCCATCCCATCCCTCAGGGTCATCCA
Organism: Budorcas taxicolor; assembly: GCF_023091745.1. Lineage (NCBI taxonomy): Eukaryota > Metazoa > Chordata > Mammalia > Artiodactyla > Bovidae > Budorcas > Budorcas taxicolor. The sequence goes on along the minus strand of NC_068928.1, from coordinate 37,714,625 downwards.
AGTGCACTGGCCCTGAATGCCCTGTCTCATGCATTGAACCTAGACTGGCGATCTGTTTCACATATGGTATTGTACATGTTTCAATGCTATTCTCTCAAATCATCCCACCGTCGCCTTCTCCCACAGAGTCCAAAAGTCTGTTCTTTACATCTGTGTCTCTTTTACTGTCTCACATATAGGGCATTGTTACCATCTTTCTAAATTCCATATATATGCATTAATATGCTGTACTGGTGTTTTTCTTTCTGACTTACTTCATTCTGTATGATAGGCTCCAGTTTCATCCACCTCATTAGAACTGATTCAAATGCATTCTTTTTAATAGCTGAGTAATATTCCATTGTGTATGTACCACAGCTTTCTTATCCATTCGTCTGCTGATGGACATCTATGTTGCTTGCACATTCTGGCTATTGTAAACAGTGCTGTGATGAACATTGGGGTACATGCGTCTCTGTCAATTCTGGTTTCCTTGGTGTGTATGCCCAGCAGTGGGATTGCTGGGTCATATGGGAGTTCTATTTCCAGTTTTTTTAAGGAATCTCCACACTGTTCTCCGTAGTGGCTGTACTAGTTTGCATTCCCACCAACAGTGTAAGAGGGTTCCCTTTTCTCCACACCCTCTCCAGCATTTACTGCTTGTAGACTTTTGGATCACAGCCATTCTGACCAGTGTGAGATGGTACCTCATTGTGGTTTTGATTTGCATTTCTCTGATAATGAGTGATGTTGAGCATCTTTTCATGTGTTTGTTAGCCATCTGTATGTCTTCTTTGGAGAAATGTCTGTTCAGTTCTTTGGCAGGGCCTTTTCTTTTGTCTGTCCAAACTGACTGTAGAAGCACAGACTAGACCAGAAAGACAGAAGTATTTGTGTGTGCTCTTGGCTTGGGGGTGGGGGTGTGGTTAGGGGGACAGGACTGTTCACAACAGCCGGCCATTTCCCGAAATGCTCTGGGGTGGCTGACTTCTAAGCACACTATCTCACTTTCTTGTTGTTGCGTGGAGATAAGCTATCGACTCCTGCACAGGATCAGCTGAGGAAGTTGGGAGGGCGGGGAGGCCTTGGCAGCCGGCAGGAAAGGGCTGGCAGCAGAAAAAGCAAAGCATCCTGGGGACAAAACTGCTGACTGGACTGTTATGCAGGAAAGAAGGAGGGAAGGAAAGGCAAGGTGAGGGGAGAAAATAGGGAGGGGAAAGGCAGAGGGACCCACAAAAACTAGCAAGACTCAACAAAACAGACACCAGGAGAGAATTTTTCTGCTCTTTCTATTAAATGTGTATTTTCTCACCAAGCTGTAGACATGCCACTTTAAAATGTGCTTTTCTTCTGTCTTGGCCTTCAAAGAGTTAATGCAAACCAAATATTCTTTTTTTGCATTTCTATTTTTTTAATTGAAATATAGTTGACTTACAATATTGTGTTAGTTTTGGATGTACAGCCAAATGATTCATTAATACATACATATATATTTTGATTCAGGTTCTTTTCCCTTATAGGTTATTTCAGAATACTGAGTAGAGTTCTCTGTGCTATACAATAGTTATCTTTTTGTACATAGTAGCATGTATATATTAATCCCAAACTCCTAATTTATCCCTCTCCTTCAAACCCTGAAGCTGGGAAAGTTTGAGGGCAGGAGGGGAAGGGACGACAGAGGACGAGATAGTTGGATGGCATCACTGATTCAGTGGACATGAGTTTGGATGAACTCCAGGAGATGGTGAGGACAGAGAGGCCTGGTGTGCTGCAGTCCGTGGGGTCACAAAGAGTTGAACGTGACTGAGCGAGTGAACAACAACAACTGAAACCATATATTCTTAAAACTTATCCAGTAAAGAGTCAAGTCGTCAAGAGTAATTTACTGTGTGATTACAGAAAATCTATTCAACTGTTCTCAGGTTTATGCTCCCCTCTTTAAAAAAATGCAGAGGGCTTCCCTGGTGGCTCAGTGGTAAAGAATTCTGCCAGTGCAGTAGACAAAGGTTCTATCCCTGGTCCCAGAAGATCCCACATGCTGTGGAGCCATGAGGCCCATATACCGAAACTGCTGAGCTTACGCTCCAGAGCCTGGGAGCTAACTACTGAGTCCACATGTTGCAACTGCTGAAGCCTGCGCCCTAGAGCTTGTGCTCTGCCACAAGAGAAGCCATCACAGTGAGGAGCCTGCTCACCGCCACTAGAGAGTAACCCCCGCTTTCCGGAACTAGAGAAAAGCTCACTCAGCAACAAAGATCCAGCACAAAAATAAATAAATAAAATTATATTTTAAAAATGCAGAGACTATCCCACCAGCTGTAAGGAGAGGCTTCACTGTCTAACTCACTAGAAGTGCTAAAGAGCTGTTCTTTCATCTGGAAATACCCAGGGAGAGATTTTCTTACCAAGAGCTTTTACATCCTCATTCATTTGAATTGTCGCTCTGGGAGCCAGGCAGGGAACAGGTATTTTTATTTTACTTTAATGGATAAGCAGTGGTATAACTAGTGACAAATGGATCTCTCCTCTGTTACACTCCTGTTACACTCCTCTGCGTACTATGAACAAGGCCCTGACTTTCTCCTTTGAGCTGGATTCCAGGACTTGGCTGAGTAGACCAGATTTGAGGGAGTGTGGGTTCCTGTGCTTTGGGGAGGGGAGGGACTCACAGACTAGCAGAGAGGCTGCTGGTGTCATCAAAAGTCTTGAATTCAAGAGCCTCTCTTCTGAACCCAGCTGCCAGAGCCCCTCACAGTTCTGTGGGTCCACAGTTTTGGCTGCTCTGGCTTGGCCTCACCTCTGGGACTAAAACACAGCAGGGGATAGCATTCTATCCTCCTCTGACAGACCAAGTCAGGGTTGAGTTAGGAATCAAGAATCACAATAAAAAATACCCAGGTTTGTACCCTTAGTGAGCTAACAGAGTTACTACTTCTTCTTATTCTGTTGTATAAGGTCACTCCCAATTTCTCTTTCCTCAAGCTTTCCTCTCCATTCCCATCCAACTTGTAGGTGGCAGCTATTTCTTTATTTATACCCTTTTCCAAAGCCCACATCCTCCAGGAGGTCTACTCAGATTACACCTGCTTTGAGGAATCCTTCCTTTACTTTGTTATTAGATACCCAAATTCGTCTTCAAGAACAAGACCCTGCACACACAGAAAGACAACAGTAAATTAGGAGTGAGTTATATGGCTAGTGTAATGTATATGCTAGCGTGTAAGTTAATGCCACGTGGAGGAAATCCAGAACTGTCCCTGATGATACACTGCCTTGGGCTCGGAAATTCCCATTTTTAGGGAACTGGTTCCTGCAGAGTTGAAGGGATTATGATTCTATTAGTCATGGGGCCGATTCCCGTTGGTTGTTAGAATGAGTCAAACACAGCCCTGGCCCTAAGCCCCATCTCCCCAGAACCAAGTTGGAGAAGGTTCCCCATTGGATGAGGGTTTCACCCAGAACCCACCCCCCTTCCTTGGATATCACTGTCCTGCTTGCTGTTGAAGTATCTCCTCTCTGTTCAGACACCCAGGACAGAAGAGTCTCCAAAGGGAGGAGGGCTCCCACATGCCCATGAGGAAGGGGAGTTCTGAGTTCAAGTCCAGGAACAGGAGCAGGACAGCCTTTCCCTCCTCCCTGCGAGGATACAAAAGCACCAAGCAGCACCAGTATCACTCTACCCTAAGTGATGTCCAAGACCATTCCCGGCCCCTCTGCCTCTCCTGAAATGGTCAGTCACAGAGAGAGCTCCCTTAACCTTGGAGCAGTCCCCTGGGCCAGGCTGGGTCAGGTGACAACTCAAGGAAGCTCCCGGGACAGGGAAAGAGTAGGCGCATCCAGGCCCAGGGTCCTCTCCAGCCCCTGCCGCGGCTGCACCGGGGCAGCAGGTGCAGTTTCCCAGCAGGATGGAGCGGGTGGCTCTGCTCTTGACAAATTGTTTTTCAGGGCGGTGCACTCTTGGGTGCATGAACTGAAGGTGCGAAAGAGAGAGACGGCAAGGAGGGAGGGAGATGAGGGGCGTCCGGAGAGCAGAGAACCGAGGCGGGCGGGTGGCTGCGGTTCACATCCTCCGGCGGGCGCACCGGCCGCCGCTAGGGTGCAGCTGTGGGCTGATGCGGGCGCCGGGCCGCGGGCGGAGCGCGCCGGAGACCCGCTGGCAGCGCTGGCGGGGAGGTTCGGGTGTTGTGTTTCCACTGTAACGATAATTAGGCGGATTCTGTGTTTATTTAGGCTGAGAGCTGTAAGATAAATGACAGCTTCGAAGATGCTTTTCAGCACTTCATAAATCACCCACCGGCCCGGGCAGTTTGCTTCTGCCACGTCTGGGTTCTTCCTCGCGTCCTCCCCGCCACCCCCGCCACCAATCCCCCACCCCGCCCGCACTCACCGGGAAGAGGGCACCCCCGGGACGACCCGGGTGCTCTCGCCACACAGGGCAGAAGAGCAAAGGGGAAAGTGTGTCTGTCCTTCCCGAAGCTCGCCGGCCCCGGGCAGCGGCCGGGAAAGCTGTCAGGAGAGACGCTTCCTCCCAAAGGGGTCCCCGCGGGCCTGGGGGGCTCGCTTGACGGGCAGGCCTGCCCTCCTCCGGGAGAATACGGTCTCTAATGGGCTCTAATTCAAGCTCTCTTCCCCGTGCCTCGCCGACACAGCTGGAGATTTACAGGAGACACAGACATGTATTTATAGTGTGGGGGGACGTTGCTTCTTCCTCCAGTGACGGTCCGCGCCTCTCCCGGGGACTCCGCCGGGCAGAAGGGTCCTGTCCTTGCCCCCGGGAGAGCACATTCTTGCAGAAGGCTTGTGGCCAACAGGCCGTCTTTCTATGGGAGCTTGGGACTCCTTGGCCACTAAGAAGGGCAAAGACTTGGAAGGTGAGGCACCCCCTAGTCAGGCCTGAGTCAGGTCAGTTCAGTCCTTGGGAAGAGGGACTGGGTGTGGGGAGTCAGATGCTGAGCCTGTGGAACTGTGGCCAGAAGCTGCAAAGGGCACAGTGGAGGTGATACCTTCCCACGTGGAGGTTTCAAGTCAGACACTGCGGGATTTCAGGTCAGACATCAGAGTGGCTGGTATGTCCCCTTCTCCCAGTTTGAAAACATGGATCTGGGGAAACTGGCCTTGGGTCAGACAGCCAGGTTAGCCTTCGGTAGGCAACAAGCCCCAATAATCTTCTTATGAGACCAGTGCTGCCAAACTCAGGTCATCCACAGCTTGGGGAAGTCCAACCAAGCCACCAAGGAGAGGGAGGGATTTCTGGCTCCAGACACCACACTAGTGAGAAGGGCAGCCATACAGCCACTGCCCTCCTCCACCTGCAAGTGCTGTCACTTCAGACAGGTCCGACTCTGCAACCCCTTGGACTGTAACCCAGCAGGCTCCTCTGTCCATGGGCTCCTCTAGGCAAGAAGGCTGGAGTGAGTTGCCATGCCTTCCTCCAGGGGATCTTCCCGATGGATGGAACCAGCCTCTCTTATGTTTCCTTCATTGGCAGGCGGGTTCTTTACCACTGGCACCACCTGGGAGGCCCTCCACCTGCATAGCCTTCGCCTAATAAAGGGTCTACTGTTACACTGGAGAACAAAGGCAGCTTCCCATGTGGAACACTCTGCCTACTGATAGTCCAGGAATCACAGCCCCTGGGTTTGTAGAGCCCATCCTCACTGGGAGGGTGCTATCTGGACTGCCAGAATGCACCCAGAAAAGAAGAAACTGGGCCAGACACTAAGCTTCAGAGATTGGAAGATTAGCTACTGACATTTCTGTTTTGTAAGACATGAAAGAGGCTGCTCTTTCTCTGACAAGGAAACTAAGCAGAAAGGACAAATGTGGTGGGTCAGGTCCCCAGCTCAGGGGCTCTGAATTGTCATGCTAGTGCTGGGTAATCCCATGAGCTCCATCAGAGCTCTATTCAGCATTTATCAGGCACCATCTCTGTGCCAGACACTGCAGTATGTGCTGGAAATAAAAGATGAGAGATACATCCCCTCTACTAGAAGGCGATCTCTGGAAGATACATGTCTTCTACTCTAAATTAAGAATGTGTGCATGCTCAATCGTACCCAGCTCTTTGCGACTCTGTGGACTGTAGCCCACCAGGCTCCTCTGCCCATGGGTTTATTACAGCAGGAACACTGGAGTGGGTTGCTATTTCCTTCTCCAGGGGATCTTCCCAACCCAGGGATCAAACCTGCATCTCTTGTGTCTCCTGCACTGGCAGGCAGATTCTTTACCACTGAGCTACCAGGGAAGCCCTCTAATGGAAGAGATGAACATAAAAACAAAGCATTACAAACAGCTATAGTGGAGATGTGTACAAAATAGAATGAGGACTGGTACTTCATTGATGAGACGTATTTCCTTTTTCAGCAAGGGTGTTCAGTTCTCCATAGCAGAATATTGCTTAAGTCTGAGTAAAGCTATGGAAATACTGTAGTTAAGAACATGGACTCTACTGGGGGACACATCGAGCTGAAATTCCAGCTCTGCCACTTACTAGTTATATGATCTTGGGCAAGTTTAACTTCTTATGCCTCTTCTATAAAATGAGAAGAATGATTCCTGTGATTATTATTTTATTGGGGTTACCTCATAGGGTTATAGTGAAGTTTAAGTGAGAGGATGCCAAAGTACCTGGAATATAATAAATGCTCAATAACTGTTAGCAATGGGGGTGGGGGATGGGGTTGTGGGGGAGAGAAAGTCAGAGAAACGCTCCAGTCCCCTGAATAAGAGAGCAGTAAAGCTCTTGCACAGTCACTGCCATCTTCTCCAGTTTCACAGCATTGTATCATGATTTAAAAGGCTTTGGTTCTAATCCCACCTCTTCCCTTAGCTGGTGATGTGTTCTTGCTCAGTTTTTGAGTTTCAATTCCTCCCTAGTCAAAAGAAGGGGTGAACTTCCTTCTACAGTCTTTTCACCTTAGACATTTTCTAGTTCTATTTAAGAATACAGACAAAAAGTGAACATTAATATGTATATCGATAATTTTACAAGTCAATTAACAAAATTCATTGTCGCAACAGTCTCTAAGCGATGCTCAATCACTGATAAATGTCCTTTGTGGCACTCAAAATGATGATATTTTAAAAGCTGTCCCCAGTCCTGACAAATATCTCTGTGATGCTATCAATAGCACAGTAATGACACTGAAGCTGTAGCAAGGTCAAGATTGAAGAGATCAAATCTCTAATCCCAGAACCATTTCGGAAGCTGACTCCAGGCCCAGGTTACTTGGAAGAACTTAGATCTACTGTTTTTCTTCTGGAGACTTGGATCTCTCTGATTGACTCATCTTCATCATTTCAACTCTCCTTGTTCATCCAATTTAATCAACTCTACTGTATATTTCCATGTGCTAGACATCTTGGCTAGATGCTTAGTATAAAGACAAATGTGACTCCTTTCCTCCAAATGTTCACTGTCTTTTAAGGAGAGATACATGAAAACATACCAAATAAATGTAATAAAATACTGTAAATGCTGTGATCGAAGTCTGAGGATGGGACACTGATGGTGGCCAAGAAGAAGTGGTTGATTATCTCCCATGCCTCCATAGCATTCTACACATCCATACTTGTTGTATGAATGAATCAACCAGCAAAGAGCCTGGAGTAGAAGATTTTGGTGAGGAGAATAGCAGGAAGGGAAAGAAAGCTATCTGCTTCCCAACAATGCTATGAAACAAACAAAGCAGTAAATTAAAGGCAGGAGGCATGGAGTTACACATCTCTGAGAACAACTCCTTGAAGCTAGAAATTGATATACCCTGAAGCTGGTATTGCCTTTCTCTCTGATCTAGCTTGTAGACAATCCTAAGGCTGCACATTGCCTAGCCAAAACAAGTTGAGCAGGGTAGGGACAAAGGCAGGCCAGGAGGACTTTCTGCCCCCACACACCAGAAGAGCTGAATCTCCTCCCCAGACTGTGATGTGGAAGCAAAACAGTCATAATGCCAGCTACTAAGGAAGTTGGACAAAGATGAACCAAGCCTCTCTAATCTTCATGTGATCAAAGGCCACATTGCATCTTGTTGCATCTGGGGCTCACTTGCTCTATAGCTAAGGATCTGGCATGCTCAAAGGAAGACAAAGTTATAGGTTTATCTGTCTTACGGCCCACAGATTTCACCAAACACCAAGAAGGCTGCACAACTAGCCGTGCCCAGGTAGAAGAGCCCCCAAATACATGCCCTGTTCACAGTGGGGAGGGTTGACACCTTCCTTGGAAAAGATAGTACATTCCTTTCACTTATGTGTTGGTGTGAAGTGCTAAAGTACAAGAAGTGGAACAGCTGTCAAATTTACTACTGAGGTCCATCTTCATAGCTCAGATCTTCAGAAAATATTTTACGATATGATAATTCAACCCTCCTCAGAGCTTTGCTTCATTTCTGCTCCCTTGGAGAAGCAAGCAAAGAAAGCTAGGCATCTCTAACTCAGCCCTGTGTTTGTTTAGATGCACTGAAATCCCCTGTGTGGCTAACTTTAGCTTTTTCCCATTGTCAACAATCTCAGAGAAAGCCTCAAACACTAGCCAATGTTTACAAGCAGATCTCAGTAACTGTCACCCAGTAATCTCTTTCTTCTGACCCCTGGCTTCAAACTTGGCTCTGCCAGTGCTCTTGACTTTTCCCACACTTTCCAAGCTTCCAGTCAAAGAAAATGCAGCACAGCCTGTTCTCCAGTGTGAGCATGTAAATTCTGCCCTCAACAACTCCAGGCCCCCCCAGCTCCTGGCTTGGACCCTATCCAGAGGACAGATAGGCACAGACAATGGAATATCTTTTTAAAATCTGCCCTTCAGGTTGAGAAGTTGGTGTCCCTAATTCCTGCCAGGAGGACCTGTAATTTGAATGTTACTCCAAGACTAGAGAGAGGAGTCACCAAAACCTGGAACACTACTTCACCGGTATACCTTGATAATCAACAGTTGAGAGCTTGGACTAATGCTGGGTAATTCTATTTGACTCAACAAACATTTGTTGAGTACATGCTAAATGCCAGGCACTGTGACAGGTGCTGGCAATTATTGCTAACAGCCTGTCCTTCTGAAGCAGTTGGCTCAGGTTAGAGATGCTGTTACATAACTGGGGGAGGAGGGACTGAAGGAAGAACTGAGCTCAATACCACAGCTCTCCCTCTTTCAGAGAGCATCTTACATGTGAGAAAAACAGGAGCACAAAGGGGCCAGGTCGCAGGACATTTCATCTGCACAGAGTCAGCTGCTTACCTCTCCTTCTTCTGAATTCTGGCCTGGTAGACAGAGCTTGGGATGTGGAATCAAAAAATGATGGGTCCAGGGACTTCCCTGGTGGACTAGTGGCCACTCGCAATGCAGGGGTCCTGGGTTTGATCCCTGGGTCAGGGACCTAGAGTCCACATGCTGCAACTAAAGATCCCACATGCCACAACTTAGACCTGGCTCAGCCAAATAAATAAATTTAAAAAATAAAAAGACTTGGATCCAAATTCCAAATCCTGCATTTAGTTGTATGAGCATGGGCAAGTTTCTTGAGTCTCAATTTCCATTGATATGTAGCGAAAATAAAAGTAGTTGTCCTGCCTACCTCATACAGAATATCAGATGAGATCATGTAATAGGGACCAGTGCTTCTCAAACTTTAATGGGCATGTGATTCACCTGGGGATCTTGTTAAATTACAGACTCAGGGTCAGTGGATCTGGGTAGGCCTGAGATTCTGCACTTTTAATAGGCTCCCAGATGATGCTATTGAGGCTGATCCAAATCACACTTTGGGTAAAATGCTATGGACTATTTACTGGTGGTGGTGGTTTAGTCACTAGGTCATGTGACTCTTGCGACCCTATGGATTATAGCCTGCCAGGCTCCTCTGTCCGTGGGATTCTCCAGGCAAGAATACTCGAGTTGGTTGACGTTTCCTTCTCCAGGGGATCTTCCCCACCTAGGGATCGAACCCAGGTTTCCTGCATTGCAGGCAGATTCTTTATTGAGTGAGCTACAAGGGAAGACTGGACTGTTTACTAATCAAATGGAAAGGATGGCTCTGAGGAATATCTGCACTAACTAAACATCCAAAACTCATTCAGGAATCAATAGAGCCCTACTAAGTGAGTAGAACTGAGGTAGACAGTCACTGTGTGGGTAACAAGAAATTTACGACGTGTTTTTGTTTACTTAGGTGAAATTATTAGAGGATAAGAATCCATCCAAACTTAGCAGCTGGGTCAAAAAAAAAAGGGGGGGATTCTTCTATCTCCTTCAGTTAAAAATATTTACCCTGGATGTAAAACACTGGAATAAAAATCAGGAGGTCCTTCATCCTATTAAATCATATCCTACAGATTGCAACTATCTCCTGCCAAATTCTCATCAAATCTTTTGAAACTGTTGGAACAGATTTTCTTGAGGTTAGAGACCTCACAGCCTCCCCAGTTGTGGGCTTGCACCTTATCCTGGTGTTCAGAGACCCTTTAGAAGTCATCTCAGTGTGCTTATAGTCATTGACATTGTCCCAGATGAGAAGTATCTACCTCTTGTATCACCTCACACCAGTCAGAATGGCTAGCATCAAAAAGTGTGCAAATAATACATGCTGGAGTAGGGGTAGCCAAAAGGGAATCCTCCTACACTGTTGGTGGGAATATAAATTGGTGCAGCCTCTACGGAAAACAGTATGGAGATTCCTTAAAAACCTAAAAATAGACTTACCATATAATTCAGCAATCCCACTCCTGGGTATATGTCTAGAAAAGACAGAAACTCTAACTTGTGAAGATACCTGGACCCCAGTGTTTACTGCAGCACTATTTACAATATCCAAGACATAGAAACAACCTGAATGTTCACTGACAGATGAATGGATAAAGAAGATGTGGTGTATATATATAAATATATATATACAATGGAATATTAATCAGCTATTTAAAAAGAATGAAGAAAGTGAAGAGGAACTTAAAAGCCTCTTGATGAAAGTGAAAGAGGAGAGTGAAAAAGTTGGCTTAAAGCTCAACATTCAGAAAACGAAGATCATGGCATCCGGTCCCATCACTTCATGGGAAATAGATGGGGAAACAGTGGAAACAGTGTCAGACTTTATTTTGGGGGGCTCCAAAATCACTGCAGATGGTGACTGCAGCCATGAAATTAAAAGACGCTTACTCCTTGGAAGAAAAGTTATGACCAACCTAGACAGCATATTCAAAAGCAGAGATATTACTTTGCCGACTAAGGTCCGTCTAGTCAAGGCTATGGTTTTTCCTGTGGTCATGTATGGATGTGAGAGTTGGACTGTGAAGAAAGCTGAGCGCCGAAGAATTGATGCATTTCAACAGTGGTGTTGGAGAAGACTCTTGAGGGTCCCTTGGACTGCAAGGAGATCAACCAGTCCATTCGCAAGGAGATCAGCCCTGGGATTTCTTTGGAAGGAATGATGCTAAAGCTGAAACTCCAGTACTTTGGCCACCTCATGCGAAGAGTTGACTCATTGGAAAAGACTCTGATGCTGGGAGGGATTGGGGGCAGGAGGAGAAGGGGACGACCGAGGATGAGATGGCTGGATGGCATCACTGACTTGATGGACGTGAGTCTGAGTGAACTCCGGGAGTTGTTGATGGACAGGGAGGCCTGGCGTTCTGCGATTCATGGGGTCGCAAAGAGTCGGACACGACTGAGCAACTGAACTGAACTGAACTGAATGCCATTTGCAGCAATATGGATGGTCCTAGAGATTATCATAGTAAGTCAGACAGAGGACAAATGGTATTACTTATATGTATAATCTAAAAAATAATACAAATGAACTTATTCACAAAACAGAAACAGACTCACAGACATAGGAAAAAACTTACGGTTCACCAATGGAAAAAGCAGGGGAGGGAGTTTGGGATTAACAGATACCCACTACCATATATAAAATAGATAAACAACAAAGGCCTACTATATAGCACAGGGACCTATATTCAATATCTTTTAATAACCTATAATGGAAAAGAATCTGAATCACTTTGCTGTATACCTGAAACCAATACAATATTATAAATCAACTATACTCAATAAACAAACAAAAAGAAACATCTACTTCCCTTTCAAATGCCTTCAGAAAATGCCTCTCCATTTCCCTAATAAAAATGAGCATTTGCTCACACTCTTAGGGAGTTTAATATTTGGTTAACATTTGTATAACTCCTGTGAGTACATGTGGTGTATGGTTAGGCCACTCAAGATGGCTGTTTTCTTGCTGTTTGTGCATCCCCTGTTTGACCAGTCCCTTCTTCACTCATATGACTATCCACTCCTCTTAATTACAGGGCTTAATTAGCCCCTGGTAACTGATGAGCCCCCCGATGTTGATTCCCTTTACAAATGGTAGCCTCCTTCTACCCTAGGAGCCCACCATCTGCCACACATGATAGGGTGTCAGTCACTCCAGGACCCTTTGGGTAAGGTTCCCCTACCCAATTAAACCATTGATGTTTTTGTCACTGTTCTTAGGTTCTTTCTTTGGTCTGAAGGTTGAGAAACTACAAGGGGTTATCCTAGCAGTGTGCAGCAGAGAAGTGAGCTTGAGTCTGCTTGTCCCAGTTACCTACAAAGAGATGATCCATTTCTCAGAACCTGCATGGCCAGGCCTGCAAAGGCCAAAACAAAGCATAAAATCGGACAATTATTGGAGGAAATATTATAATGAAATATTCCTGATGAGAAGCAAGACTTTCAGATTTTAGTCTTATCTTTGCTACAACCCAGCTTGTCTGGGATGGAGTTCTCAACATTTCTAAACAGAATTTACCTGCTTATAATATACGTATCTCTTCTATGGCTAGAAAGACTTTATGATTCAAAAGAGAAATGAAAAGTAAAAAAAAAAAAAAACAAGAAAGCAAAACACATTCTTTTTTGTTTGCTTAAACAACAGAAATTTCTGTTCTTAAATTCTGGAGAGTGGAAACCAAAGATCAAGGTGTTGGCAGGGTTACTTTCTTCTGTAGTCTCCTGTTGGCTTGTAAATGCTGTCATCTCCTTGTCTTCGCATGGTCTTCTCATGTTCTGATCGCCTCTTGACATTAGCCATATTGAATTGGGGCCCACTCTAATGGCCTCCAGAGAAGGCAATGGCACCCCACTCCAGTACTCTTGCCTGGAAAATCCCTTGGACGGAGGAGCCTGGTGGGCTGCCATCCATGGGGTCGCTAAGAGTTGGACATGACTGAACAATTTCACTTTCACTTTTCACTTTCATGCATTGGAGAGGGAAATGGCAACCCACTCCAGTGTTCTTGCCTGGAGAATCCCAAGGATGGGGGAGCCTGGTGGGCTGCCGTCTATGGGGTCACACAGAGTCGGACATAACTGAAGCCACTTTGCAGCAGCAGCAGCAGCTAATGGCCTCATTTTACCTTAATTACCTCTTTAAAGAACTTGTCTGCAAATATATTCTTGAGGTCCTGGAGAACACATTTTAGAAATAACATTCCCCTGGTGGTTTTTACATGTGTTTTCCCAACAGTTGCTAAATTCCAGCTCCTCTTTGGGCCTGGAGAGTCGGATTCAGCTGGAGCTAACAGAAATCAAATGCATGTCTAACGAGAGTTCCCGAAAGTCTGGACTCCAGAACTTCTCTGGAGAGCAACAGGCACTGGGGCCCCTGCTCCTGCAAGCCTGCTGCTGATTCAAAGCGGGGAGTGTTTCCTGGAGAAGGGAGGCCTGGGAGGGGTAAGTGGTGACAGTTTATCTGAAGCTGGCGCTGGGTTCATTAAGAGGCCTGGTGCAGTTTATCTGCTTCTTGTCCACAAGGCTCAGCTTCTCTGCACGCTGAGTCCAGGTCTTGTCACCATCCCAGTCCTGGCGGCGTCAGGTTGGAAGAGTGTGAAACAGAGCATTCCCCCGCTACCCCACCCCAATCTCCCGTTGTCTCCAACTGTCTGTCCTCGAGGGGTCAGATAGGAGCTGCAATTGTAGGAATAAAGCTTGAAGCCTTCAGTCAATACTTTCTGCCCCCAGACAGTAAGGTCCTGGGAGATGATTTGGCTGCTCCAATAAAGAAAAAAGCCCAGACCTCAGCCGAAGGAGGTAGAGGGACAACAGAGACATGGACTCACCTTTATCAAAGCCACCTTGCCTTAAATGTAGTGGACACCTATTTTAAGTGGTCCCACTTGTCCTTGACACATTCTAATAACAGAGAATGGGACACATTTCTGTGTTTCAGAAGAGGAGGTCCAGGAATCGTGAGGCCTCTTTCTTAATGCCCCACAGCAACTCAGTGGTGGAATAAACAATGGAACATATCCTGAGTCCTGGTCCAGCCCTTCCTGGGACTGAAACCTTTACCTCAAGCTTTCAGTCCTCTTCTCCACTCAGCTGCCAATAGTACAACCATCTTTGACAGTAAAGATGCTCCAAACCCTACAACAGGGTTGTTTGATAGCCAGGGATGATCATACTGCACCATCCGCTCCCTCTTCCCTGGTTCTCCAAGATCATCAGGACAACAGGTGCATCTACGGGGGCTGAAAGGCCCAGTCTGTGAACAGAAAGAAGATCCTTTGGCCAGACCCAGTTTCTCCAGGGCAGAGGAAGGTCCTGACCTGTCCAACAACTCCAAACACTGACCCAGCAGTAAGGGGACACCCTCCTAGAGGGCCAGTGCATTATTCAGCTATTTGGAATAGACTAAAAAACTGAGATTATTAACCTCTGGTTCTATCCAAAGAGTACTACCACTGTCTACTATTGGAATCCATGTCCAAAGGGTTATTGACTTTTACCAGGAGCGTGGGAGGCAGTAAATGGATTTCTCCAAGTCAAAAGGAAGCAGTTGTTTTTAATGGGAAATCTGCCTCTTCAAAACCCCCAGAGCTGTCAGGAGCCCCATTGTCCCCCTCTCCAAATTCTGCTTCCTTGAGGGACCGATTCACACTTACTCTTTGCCATCTGCTTTCTCTAACCCACCAGCTGGGTTACTTTTTCACCCCAGGTGCATGCAAGTACCAGGGTCGTCACCACGTATAACCAGGCAGCCACGTTCCTAAACACACGTCAGTGGCCATGTAACTCCATACTCTCACACTCAGCTGCCCACAGAGTGTCTCTCAACTACAGCATGGTCACTGACAGCTTGGGACCTTGGAACGAACTCTCCTATGTTTAAATCTCAGCTCTTTTTACTGGCTGTATACTTAATCTCTCTAAGCCTCTATTTCCTCATATGTTAAATGGATGTAATAAGAGTATTTACCTCTTGGGTTTTAAATGAGATCAAGTGCTTAGTGCAGGGATTGGGCACATAATAAGCACCCCATAAATGTTAATTATTATCGTGAATGCCTCTCTGTCTTGAGGGGCTTCTAGGGAGGCGGCGTCTGCACTCTTAACACTAAATTCCATCCTTCCTTCCTGAGTGTTGTCTGTCCCAGTGGGTCTTTCTCTACTTTGTCTGTCCCCAGCCTTCATATAACAGGGTCATCCCTGCTGTTCTTTGCCCAGCAGATGTCCTTGCTCTCTTATTCTCCTGGAAGTAAAAAAGGGCAGATGGATTATTTAGCTACCTCTTTCCAAAATCTGTAAATAAAGAGCAAAATGCCCTGCCACCAGATAGCTGGAATCAGGACCCACTTGACCTTCTATTTAAACCCTCAGAAGCCCCTGCCCCATCTAGCCCTGCTGCCCTTTGGACTGGGGTGGGGGTCTCGAGAGAGGTATGTATGTGAGGCCTGTGAGTGGCTCTCCCCAGCTCCTCAGAAGGTTGCTTATCAGGGAGTGAAACACCAGCCCTAGCTTGCCATGACAGCAGGAGCTGCCTGAGAAGAGAGGCTGAGATAAATGAAGGATCCTTCATCCCCGTCAACGTGGGCCAGACAGAAACCAGGTGCAAGGCCGTGAGCCTTCAACTTTTATAAACAATCTTCCATCGCCCACTGCAGCAGCTTGAGCCTGAGATGGGGATTAGAAGAACAGCTTCTGCAGGCCTGGGGCCTCTCAGCTGGACAGCCAGTTAAAGGGCACGTAAGATAACTGGCTGCTGGGAAAGATGCTTGAGGAAACCCAGCCATTCGTCAACAGGGGGTTTGCTTGACCTGGCAGGAGAGAATCTGATATCTAAACAGTTCCCTGCGTCCCTGAAGCGCTCCAAAAGTTCTCCAGCTAAATATTTGATACCACACCAGATGATAGCCCAGGGCTCTTCTCACCAGTGGGAGAAGGCTGCCGCTAGACAGGAGAGGAAGCCTAGTCAGTACTAGATTCACTGAAGTCAGGCAGGACTTGAGGTGGTGGCATCTCAGCTATGCTGATTTTGAGGTCCTTTAACCTTCTCCAGTCCAACCAGGGGTAAAGACTTTGCCTGCCAAGAGCTGCTTCTCTGGGAATCCACGAAAAGACATGGAACCTAAATATCTTTTGAAGGCAGTTGTCCCCCTTCCAGTCCTCCACCTGCCTCCTCACTTCTCCGATAGATGTTTTGTTTGCAGGAACTGAAAAAATAGCCGTGACCCCTATGCTCAGGTGGTCAACACCAGCTTCATCCATCTGAGATTACAAAACAAAGGGAACTGCTTGAATCCCCTCAGGGAGGTGGGGAGACTGGCCTGGCTGAGCATGAAAGAACTTTTGTGTTTACAAATCGCATTTATTCAGCAGTGGGGATGAGAAGGTCTACAATTCCATGCTCAGAGTTTCTTGTATAATGCTGAGAAGGAAAGCACATTTCAGAGAGAACTGCCTCCAAGAGAAGGATGTTCCTCCTCTGGTTGGAAGGTAAGAAATAAGAGTCAAAAATAAGGCTCTCCGATCAGTCAGGCTCGAGCTCATGTCTCTGCTCTGATATTTACTCCAGTGGTCATTGCGATCTTGGAAAGTTATGTGACCTGTCTAAGTTTCAGTTTCCTTGTCTGCACAGTGGGGATGGTAGTAACTAGTTGTAGGGTGGTTGTGAGGAGGACTAAACAGTGAGACTTGTGAAGAAAGCACTTACCAGGGTGATACAACACTCAGTAAATGGCAGCTATTATCAGTAATGAGGTCTCCACCTTTGGAAGAAAACATAGAGATAGAGAAATGAAAATTATCTAAGAACAGTTTTTTTGGAAAGGGCAGAATTTCAACACAGAACACACATTCATTCTTTTAAAACCCCCTTGGTGTTACTAAAAAAAATTATAACATATACATAAATAAAAGGATATAATCGACTCCTATTTACCCAACAATACATAGCTTCACAACTATCAAGGCCAATCTTATATCATCCATACCCCTTACACAGGTATAGTCTGTTTTAAGTAAGCTATTTTGGCCATAAGTGTGGATTATTTTCTTATAGGAGAGGGAATATGGGATTTAGAGTATAAAAACTTGTTCCATCCTTGATTAGCTGTTTGACTTTGGGGATGCCACTTAATTCACTTAATGCTCAGTTTCTTCATCTGCAAAATGAAGTTGTCAATAATTAGACCTGCCATACATACTTCAAAGAGCTCTTGCATAGAGGAAATTAGATGTCTGTGAAAGGGCCTTGTAAAAGGAAGTCTATGTCAACAGTACTGGTTGTTACAGCTCCACCTCTCACTGGGGTGGCACTGAGTATGTGCTCAGCAAACATTTATTAAGGTTGTGTTAAGTGCCAGGCCAGGTCAGGCCAAAGACCTGCCCTGCAGTCTTAGGTTGCATCCCTGAGCCTAGCTGGTCACATTGCAAATACTGTCACTAAGGCAATAGGGATCACTCAGTGTGTCCCAGCCCTACTATCAGAGAAGTACATCCCTCAGTATACACATCCTGTTGGACCGAGAGTCACTTCTTATACCATATGTCCTTGTTCAATGTCAAAGCCTGGAAAATGTCAAATTATGTCCAGTCTCCAGTGCTGTATTTCCGTTAAGGATCAGAATGAGAATTACAGAGACAGTGGGTAAGACCTCAGAATTACATGTTGAAAAAAGAAGCTTTTTTTCATGTAAAGAACATAACCCAAATCACCCTTTCAAAAGCTATTTGGGGATAAGTCTTAGGTCCAGAATTTAAAGCTTCACTGGAAAACCAGAGAGGGATCCCTGATCCAAAGGGTGACCCTGCAGCTGTTTTGGCTATAGCTGGAGAGATGCTATTTCTCTCTCATTTTTCTTTCCTTAGAAGAGAATTTCATCTTTGCCCCAACCTCTGCATCCTGGTAGCCCATGAAAACAATATTTTCTTGCTCAGCAGGGCAAAACCTCTTATTTCCTGCTGTCCTTTTCCCATCTCCTAGCTCCACACTGAAGTCCTTGCTGTAGACAGATTTCTCCAGCAAGTTATTTTCTCACCACTGAGCCCCAGCTGTTTTGCATCCCTGAAGCATGTCAGGGCCAGAGCAGAAATGAAAGGACTGAGGCAGTGTCAGCTACAATGGGACCCAGGTCACTAGTGATCAGATTTTTTTAATGAACCTGAGGGCCAGGGACTTGAAAGGAAGGTCAGGGTTCACAGAAGGGTGATGGCAATATGCGTCCAGATTATTAAATACTGAATGTGAAGACATCGATGTTGTTCCAATACTCATTCCCTCCAAGAGCTCAATGCTGCCCTGAGCAGTTAGGGCTTCATGACCTGATTGCATGAGCAATCAGCAGTCTCCTGGAAACCTCTGACTTCATGCTGCCAGAGGAGTATGAAGGACATTTGACAACTGGATTATATCCTAAGACTTTGGTTCCTACTCTGACTCCCCAGGTTACTGACTTCTTTCTCCCAGAAAGAATTCAAGGTCAAGTTTTCAAAGTCCTTCCAGGAGAAGAATGTGGTGTACAGAGGGGAATTCTTGCTGAACAGTTCCCTCTGACCTGTCCCTAATACAACTGTTTCTCTCATTCCCATCCGATTATACCTCTGAGTTTTGGAGATCTTGATTTCTTGGTTCCAACTGCAATGAGGGCTTTCTTAGCATTATGATCCTAAGCATCACTGAAAGGAGCACATTTCTTGATGGGAATCAATCAATATTCATTTCAGTTCAGAACTGTTTTCTTTATTTGCTTCTGGGAGCAAGGTACAACTCAGCCTTCTACAAAGGGGTGATGTCCAACTTTACTGGTGGTTCTGGTTAAGCCAGCCATGCAAATGTTCCCAGGACACATGTTCACAAGAGATACAGGCAAAGACCCAAAGGGAATACTAAAGTCATTGAGAGATCTCAGGGTCATCTAGTCCAGGCTCCCATCCAAGAACTTTCCTTTCAGATGGCCATATGCTGATGCTTTAACACCCCAAGTTATAGGAAGTTGATTAGAAAGTCCAGTTCAAATCTGGACAGTTTTATTGTCGAAAAGTTCTTCCTATTACCTTCCTAATCTCACTCTTAAGAGCTAAACAATAAATGGAAGCCCTTTCAAGAACTCCATGTGTTAGTCTTTTAGATCTTTGAAAATGTCTGTAATATCTGCTGTAAGTCTTTTCTACTCCAAGCTAAGCATTTTCAGTTACTTCCACAATGCCCTATACAGGAAAAGAACAATGAACTGGTAGTGAAAAGACCTGGCCCCACCAATTTTCGTCTATGTAGCCTTAAGAAAGTCAATGAACCTCTCGGAAGTTCACCTTCTTCCTCTGTAAAATGAAGACTAAATATGCATACTTTACCTACTGTTTTGAGGATCAAATAAGATAACATCACACCACAGAAATGCAAAGGATCATAAGAGGCTACTGTGAATAATTATATGCCAACAAATTGGAGAAACTTGAAGAAGTGGATAAATTCCTAGAAACATACAACCAACCAAGACTGAATATTGAAGAAAAAGAAAATCTAAACAGACCAGTAATGAGTCAGGAGATTGAATCAGTAATCAAGAATCCCTAATAAAGAAAAGCCGAGGACCAGTTGGCTTCACTGGTAAATCTACCAAACATTTAAAGAACTAACATCAATCCTTCTCAAAATTTTCTAAAAAATTAAAGAGGAGAGAACACTTTCAAACTCATTTTACAAGGCCAGCATTACCCTGATACCAAGGCCTGACAAGAACACTATAAGAAAGTTATAGCCAATATCCTTCATGAACATAGATGCAAGAAC
Source organism: Budorcas taxicolor (assembly GCF_023091745.1). Lineage (NCBI taxonomy): Eukaryota > Metazoa > Chordata > Mammalia > Artiodactyla > Bovidae > Budorcas > Budorcas taxicolor. The sequence goes on along the minus strand of NC_068928.1, from coordinate 37,694,619 downwards.
CCTCAACAAAATACTAGCAGATGAATTCAATAGCACATTAAAAGGATCAAACACTATGATCAAGTAGGATTTATCCCTGCAAGCATGAGTCAACATATGCAAATTAATAAATGTGATGTTCTGCATTAACATAATAAAGGATAAAAACCATATAATCACCTTAATAGATGCCAAAAAGGCATTTAACAAAATTCAAAATCCTCTCACGATTCAAAACTCTCCACAAATTAAGTATAGAAGAAAGTACCTCAACATAAGAAGCCATCTATGACAAACCCACTAACATCACACTCAGTGATGAAAAGTTGACAACTTTTCCTCTAAGGTCAAAAACATGACAAAGATACCCACTCTCATAACTGCTATTCAACATTACACTGGAAGACTTAGTTGGATCAGTTAGGCAAGAAAAAAAAAATAAAAGGCATCCACATCAGAAAAGAAGTTAAATTCTCTCTAATTGTAGTTGACAGGAACTTACCTATAGAAATACCTAAAGACACCACTAAAGCACTAAATTAACATACAAAAATCAGTTTCATTTCTATATACTAACACTGAACTGTCAAAAAGAAAATTAAGAAACCAGTCCAATTTATAATAGCACCAGAAAGAATAAAATACAAGGAGGTGAAATATTTGTACACTGAAAACTATCAGACACTGATGAGACAAATTGAAAAAGATGCCAATAAATGGAAAGATATCTCATATTCACGAATTAGAAGAATTAATATTGTTAACATGTTCATACTACCCAAAATGATCTACAGATTCAATGTAGTCCATCAAAATTTCAATGGACTTTTCACAGAAATATAAAAAAGAAATTCTAAAATTCATATGGAACCACAAAAAACCCTGCCTAGTCAAGGCAATCTTGAGAAAGACGAACAAACCTGGAGACATAACACTTTCTGACTTCAAACTACACTGTAAGGCTATAGTAATCAGAACAGTATGATACTGGCATAAAAACAGACACACAGACCAATGGAACAGAATACAGAGCCCAGAAATAAATCCACACATATATGGCCAACTAATCTTTGACAAGAGCATCAAGAATATATAACATATATTAGAAAAGGATAATCTCTTCAATAAATAGTGTTGGGGAAATTGGATATCCACATGCAACAGAATGCACTGGGCCCTATCTTACACATATGCAAAAAATAATTCAAAATGGATTAGATTTCAATGTAAAACCTGAGGGATTTCCCTGGAAGTCCAGTAGTTAAGACTCCACACTTCCTCTGCAGGAGGTATGGATTTGATCCCTGGCAGCAGCAGCAGGAAACTAAGATTTTGCATGCCATGCAGTGCAGCCAAAAATAAAATAAAAGTAAAACGTGAAACCATAAAACTCCTAGAAGAAAACGCAGGGGGAAAACTCCTTGACATTGGTTTTGGCAATAATTTTTTGCGTGTAACACCAAAAGCACAGGTAACAAAAGCAAAAATAAATAAATGGGACTATGTCAAAGTAAAAACAAGCCAAGTAATATACAGCAAAGTGAGTGAACCATCAACAAAATGAAAAGGCAACCTATGGATTGAGAGAAGATATTTGCAAACCATATATCTGATAAGAAGTTAATATCCAAAATACACAAAGAACTCGTAGCAAAAAAATAAAAATAACTGGATTAAAAAGACCTGAGATGACATTTTTTCGAAGAAGGCATACAAATGGCCAACAGGTATGTGAAAAGGTGCTGTTGCTGCTGCTAAGTCGCTTCACTCATGTCCAACTCTGTGCAACCCCATAGATGGCAGCCCACCAGGCTCCACCATCCCTGGGATTCTCCAGGCAAGAACACTGGAGTGGGTTGCCATTTCCTTCTCCAATGCATTAAAGTGAAAAGTGAAAGTGAAGTCGCTCAGTCGTGCCCGACTCTTAGCGACCCCATGGACTATAGCCCACCAGGCTCCTCTGTCCATGGGATTTTCCAGGCGCAAGAGTACTGGAGTGGGGTGCCATTGCCTTCTCCAGAAAAGGTGCTAAACATCACTAACCATCAGAGAAATGTAAATCAAAACCACAGTGAAATATCACCTCACATCAATTAAGATGGCTAACCTGGCTGCTATTAAAAAGATAAGAGATAAATAGGGTTGGTGAAGATGTGGACAAGGGAACCCTTGTACATTGCTGATAGGAATGTCAATTTGGACAACCGTTATGGAAAAAAGTAATGAGGTTTTTCAAAAAAAATAGAACTGCTGTATGATCCAGCAATCCCACTTCTGGGTATACATCCAAAGGAAATGGAATCAGTATGTTGAAGAGATGTCTTCATCCTCATGTTTGTTGCAGTATTATTTACAATAGCCAAGATATGGAAACAGCCTAGGAATTCCCTAGTGGCCCAGTGGTTAGGACTCCATGCTTTCACTGCCAAGACATGGATGCACCGACAGATGAACAGAGAAAGAAAATGTGACACACACAGGAATATTATTCAGCTGTTAAAAAAGAGATTGTGCCATGTGCAACAACATGGATGAATCTGAAGGACATTATGCTAAGTGAAATAAACCAGACACAGAAAGACAAATGCTATGTGATCTCCATATATGTGGAATCTAAAAAAGTTCAACTCATAGAAACAAACAGTAGAATGGTGGTTGCTAAGCACTGAGATATAGAGGCTATGTGGAGATATTGGTTGAAAGGCACAGAATTTTGGCCAGAAGATGAATAAGTTCAGGGAAACTAGTATGTATCATCGTGGTCTTGTTGTTGTTCAGTCACTAAGTCATGTCCGACTCTCTGTGACCCCATGGACTGCGGCACACCAGGCTCCCCTGTCCTTCACTATCTCCTGAAGTTTGTTCACATTCATGTCCATTGAGTCAGTGATGCTATCTAACCACCTCCTCTTCTGCTGCTCCTTCTCCTTTCACCTTCAATCTTTCCCAGCGTCAGGGTCTTTTCCAATAAGTCAGTTCTTCACATCAGGTGGCCAAAGTATTGGAGCTTCAGCTTCAGCATCAGTCCTTCCAATATATATTCAGGATTGATTTCCTATAGGATTGACTGGTTTGCTCTCTTTGCAGTCCAAAGGACTCCCAAGAGTCTTCTTCAATACCACAACTTTTAAAGCATCAGTTCTTCTGCACTCAGCCTTCTTTATGGTCCAGCTCTCACATCCATACCTGACTACTGGAAAAACCATAGCTTTGACTATATGGAAATGGGAATACCAGACCACCTTACCTGTCTCCTGAGAAAAATGTATGGGGGTCAAGAAGCAATAGTTAAAATAGGACATAGAATAGCTGAGTGGTTTGAAATTGGGAAAGGAGTATAACAAGGCTGCATATTGTCATTTTGCTTATTTAACTTATATGCAGAGTGTGCATGAGTGAATGTGTGCTTAATTGCTTCAGTCATGTTCAACTCTGCAATTCTTTGTAGTCTGCCAGGCTCCTCTGTTGGAGAAAGCAATGGCAACCCACTCCAGTACTCTTACCTGGAAAATCCATGGACAGAGGAGCCTGGTAGGCTGCAGTCCATGGGGTCGCTAAGAGTCAGACATGATTGAGTGACTTCACTTTCACTTTTCACTTTCATGCATTGGAGAAGGAAATGGCAACCCACTCCAGTGTTCTTGCCTGGAGAATCCCAGGGACAGGGAAGCCTTGTGGGCTGCCATCTATGGGGTCACACAGAGTCAGACACGACTGAAGTGACTTAGCAGCAGCAGCAGCAGCAGGCTCCTCTGTCCATGAGATTCTCCAGGCAAGAATACTGGAGTGGGTTGCCATGCCCACCTTCAGGGGAACTTTCTAACTCAGGGATTGAGCTCGCATCTCCTGCACCTTCTGCATTGCAGGCGGATCCTTTGCCCACTGAGCCACCTGGGAAACCCCTATATGCAGAGTATATCGTGCAAAATGTCTGACTGGATGAATCACAAGCTGGAACTAAGATTGTCAGGGGAAATATCAATAACCTCAGATATGCAGATGATACCACCCTAATGGCAGAAAGTGAAGAAGAACCAAAGAGTCTCTTGATGGGGGAAAGAAGAGAGTAAAAAAGCTGGCTTGAAACTCAACACTAAGAAAAAACTAAGATCATGGCATCCAGTCCCATCACTTCATGGCAAAGTGGAAGCAGTGACAGATTTTATTTCCTTGGGCTCCAACATTACTGCAGATGGTGACTGCCCCCATGAAATAAAAAGACACTCCTTGGAAGGAAAGCTATGACAAACCTTGACTGCATATTAAAAAGCAGAGATATAAATTTGCCAACAAAGGTCCATCAGTTCAGCTCAGTTCAGTCACTCAGTCATGTCTGACTCTTTGTGACCCCATGAATTGCAGCACGCCAGGCCTCCCTGTCCATCACCGTCTCCCAGAGTTCACTCAAACTCATGTCCATTGAGTCGGTGATGCCATCCAGCCATCTCATCCTCTGTCGTCCCCTTTTCCTTCTGCCCCCAATCCCTCCCAGCATCAGAGTCTTTTCCAATGAGTCAACTCTTCGCATGAGGTGGCCAAAGTACTGGAGTTTCACCTTTAGCATCATTTCTTCCAAAGAAATCCCAGGGCTGATCTCCTTTAGAATGGACTGGTTGGATCTCCTTGCAGTCCAAGGGACTCTCAAGAGTCTTCTCCAACACCACAGTTCAAAAGCATCAATTCTTCAGCGCTCAGCTTTCTTCACAGTCCAACTCTCGCATCCATACAGGACCACAGGAAAAACCATAGCCTTGACTAAACAGACCTTTGTTGGCAAAGTAATGTCTCTGCTTTTCAATATGCCATCTAGGTTGGTCATAACTTTTCTTCCAAGGAATAAGCGTCTTTTAATTTCATGGCTGCAGTCACCATCTGCAGTGATTTTGGAGCCCAAAAAGATAGTCTGATACTGTTTCCATTGTTTCCCCATCTATTTCCCTTGAGGTGATGGGGCCAGATGCCATGATCTTCGTTTTCTGAATGTTGAGCTTTAAGCCAACTTTTTCACTCTCCTCTTTCACTTTTATCAAGAGGCTTTTTAGTTCCTCTTCACTTTCTTATATATTTGGTATTTGCTGAATGAGTAGATACTAAGTGTTCTCACCACAAAACAAAAGCAAATAAAATTATGTGAGGTGATGGATGTATTAATTAACTTGATTGTGGTAATAATTTCATAATGTATACGTGTATTAAATCATTACATTGGCCTTTAAAAAAAATCACATTGTACAACCTAAATACATACAAGTTTTGTCAATCATACATCAATAAAGCTGGGTGGAATGAAATAATATATGTCTACATTATTTGATTATTGTAAAATATTACACACATGCTTTTTCATCATCATCACTTTTCTCCATTCTTGGTGATTTCCTCTGACCTCTCGAGTTCAGAGTGTTCAGCTAAATATAACACTTGCTAGTTCAATAGAAGTTTATGAGCCACTGTTCTAGGCACTATGAAAATAAAGACAAACAAAGTGGTCTTTGCCTTCAAGGTAATCAGAGGGCTATAATGCTCTAGACTAAAAGCCATAATAGAGGCTCCTGTGGAGAATACTCTAGGAATACAGTTGTAAAAGGTCCAATTCAGATGGAGTGGAGGAGGCGACAATGGGGCTGAGTATTAGAGGATGCATAAGCATTATCCAAACAGAAGAAGGTAGGAGGACATTCTAGGTAGAGATAAAACATGCAAAGACATGAAGTTTAGTCAGAACAAAGGTATTTTGAATTCAAAAAGTCACTGTTTCATCAAAGGACATAAACAGAGTGAAAGGCAATCCACAGAATGGAAGAAAATATTTACAAATCTTATATCTGAGAAGGGGTTAATATCCAGAATGTATAAGGAACTCTTACAATTCAACAACAAAAAATAAACAACTCTATTACAAATAGGCAGAGGACTTGACTAGACATTTCTCTAAAGAAGATATACAAAGAGCCAATAAGCACATGAAAGGATGTCCAGCATCACTAATCATTAAGGAAAAGTAATTTAAACCACAATGAGAAACCACATCACATCCATTAGAATAGCTACCATCAAAGAAAAAGAGAAAGAAAGAAAGAAAAGAAAAGAAAAGAAGCATTGGTGAGGATGTAAAGAAATGAAAACCCTTGGTAAGAAGTGAGCAGCTGCTGGGGAAAGCAGTATAAAGGTTCCCCTCAAAATTATATAAATTATCACACAACCCAGCAATTCCACTTCTGGGTATATACTCTAAAGAATTCAAATAAAGGCTTCAAAAGATACTTATGCACTCATGTTCACAGCAGCACTATTCAAAATAACATAAAGGTAGAAGCAACTCAAGTGTCCATCAACAGGTGAATAAATAAATATGATATAAACACACAATGGAATATAATTCAGCCTTAAAAAGGACGGAAAATCTATATTTCCCACACTACAACATGGATGAATTTTGAGGACATTATGCTAAGTGAAATAAGCCAGTCATAAAAATGACAAACATTGTATGATTTCACTTACATGAAGTATCCAGAGTAGTCAAATTCATAGAGGTAGACGATGGAACGGTGGTTATCATGGGCTGGAGAAAAAGAGAATGAGGAGTGATTATTTAATGGATACAGAGTTTCAGTTTTTCAAGATGAAAAGAGTTCTAGAATTGTTTGCACCAAAGTGAATGTGCTTAACACTTGTGTTCTGTACACTTAAAAATTATTAAAATTGTAAATTTTATGTGATGTGTATTATACCACAATTTTTTGCAAAAGATATTTTGGGAAAGTTAAAGGAGTTTGTAAGGACTGGGTATTATTGCTAACTTTTTTAAGTGTGACAATTGTTTATATAGGACAATATTTTTTATTCTTAGGAAATGCATACTAAAAAATTTAAGGGAGAAGTGCAACCTATTTTGAAATTCATGGATGGAAAGATAGATGTATAAATAAAAAGTTATATAAAACCAACCTGATAAAATGATAACCCGTGGACTCAGGTAGATGTACAGTGTTCATTGTACTATTCTTTCAATATTTTCTCAATATTTGAAAATTTATATAATAAAATTTTGGGGGAAAAATATTTCTTAATTGCTTTATGAAGGTGGAAATAATGACCAAGTCATCACACATGCAGAAAATAGTTAGATGTTTCAGTAGGAGTTAACTCTAGGTATGACTGCCCCAAAAAAGTCAACAAAACAAAAAATAATCACAAGCTGTATTAACAGAAATATAGTACTCATAGTGTGACTCTGGGCAAGTATTTATCCTCTACAAGTCTCAGTTTCATCATGTACAAAATAGGAAAAGAATTAAATGATACACTGAGTGTTAAGAGCTTGAAACATAAGTGAATATTCAACAAGCCTCCATAAGTAGCTGTTAGGATTGCAAGAATAAGGAAAATGCGACAGTCCTAATGGACTTCTATGCTGGTGGCGCTATGCTCTGCGCCCGGTGTGGTCAAAGCATATTCCTCTGGTTTCTTGGGTAATATTGTCATGTCATATAATGAGCTGCTGAAGGATAACAGGGTTTCACCTGGAGTGGGAAAGACTGAGGTAGGGAAGGCATTATGACTGTCTTCTGAGAGCTAAAGGATTAAGCCCTAGGAGCAAAGGGAGAAAGTTCATTAAAACAAAGTTCATGTTAAATAAGGTTTGAAGAGAAAACTGACTGTGTCAGGAAGTTGTTAGCTCCCTGACTCTGGTGATGGGTGAGTTGCAATCAGAGGCTGGACAACCACTTGATGAAAACATTGTCATGAAAACGAGATTGGGCCAAATAATCTTCATGGTCCGTTCCAATTCAGGGAGTCTAAGACGCTCTTAAAACATCACACCTGGAACTGAATGATGCCTTAGAGGTGAGATAGTGAGACAAAAACCCTCCTTACTAAAGTTATTGTTACTTAAATCTTGAAGATCTCTATGTTATGTGAAGAAGAGAAAAAACTCAAAATTAAATATATTTGTTATATCTGTCTGTTGTTAATATTACGTCATCTATGCCAAATGTTTGATCTACTCATCTTTACCCTTGTATTCATTCACTTATCTTTTCAGTATTTCATATTTATTTACAAGATATGTCTCCCCCCCCAGGTATTAAGGATACAAAAATGAACAGACATAAGAACAAGAAATATATGCAACGTAAGGGCCCAATGGTGGAATTAAGAGACTTGGGCAGAGCAGATAAGGACAGAGATTCACTCTGGCTATGGATGGTGGGAAGTCTTCCTTGAAATATTTGAGCTGCATCTTGGAAGACGAATGAGGTTTTCCAGATGTAAAATGAGTAGAAAATCATTCAGACAAATGGCAGAGCTTATTAGAAGTCAAAATAGAAAAGAATACCATGTTTTGGAGGGAAATGTCACCAGGTAAGACCTGGTAAGGTCTCAAGGATATATAAAAGGCCAAGAACATTAGGAATATGTATCGCAATTCTAAAAAGAAAGAGACTTAAACACCCAGCTTTTTCTTTCTTCTCATTTTTCGAGATCCCCTCATAAAACCCAGTATCTTTTCATTCTTTAAACTGGTGACCTCATATTTTCACAATGTAAGTTTTAAGAATTTTCTTGCCTCCCAGCTATCCTTATATTTTAAGAGAATTTGAAGCTGTAGGAATCTGGAATTAGTCTCTTCCTGGTAGTACATTTCAGATTATTAATTCCACAGAATACACCTCACCTCCTCCTTACTTCATTTGGCTTGTCTTGGATTTCCCATCAGAACCCTCTCTGCAAGCTTGTTATGTGTGGAGCACTCTTAGATTCCTTTAATGTTGCCTCCAATTAATCGAAATTCCTTTTCCCTCCATTTCTTTAGCTAACAAGCAGTGCTGATGATGGGAAAGATGAAAGTGAGAGCTGAAGAGGCTCACGAACCCTTAACTTGGCCTATAAAAGAATTCCAGCATGATCCCTGTGAAAACCTGTATGCAGGTCAAGAAGCAACAGTTAGAACCGGACATGGAACAATGGACTGGTTCAAAAGCAGGAAAGGACTATGTCAAGACTGTATATTGTCACCCTGCTTATTTAACTTACATGAAGAGTACATCAAGCAAAATGCCGGGCTGGATGAAGCACAAGCTGGAATCAAGATTGCCGGGCAAAATATCAATAACCTCAGATATGCAGATAACACCACCCTTAAGGCAGAAAGCGAATAGGAACTAAAGAGCCTCTTGATGAAGGTGAAAGAGGAGAATGAAAAAGCTGGCTTAAAACTCAACATTCAGAAAACTAAGATCATGGCATGCAATCCCATCACTTCATGGCAAATAGATGGGGAAACAGTGGAAACAGTGTCAGACTTTATTTTGGGGGGCTCCAAAATCACTGCAGATGGTGATTGCAGCCATGAAATTAAAAGATGCTTCCTCCTTGGAAGAAAAGCTATGACCAATCTAGACAGCATGTTAAAAAACAGAGATATTACTTTGCTATTGCTGCTTTTGAACTGTGGTGTTGGAGAAGACTCTTGAGAGTCCCTTGGACTGCAGGGAGATCCAAGCAGTCCATCATAAAGGAGATCAGTCCTGAGTGTTCATTGGAGGGATTGATGTTGAAGCTGAAACTCCAATACTTTGGCCACCTGATGCGAACAGCTGACTCATGGAAAAGACCCTGATACTGGGAAAGATTGAAGGCAGGAAGAGAAGGGGACGACAGAGGATGAGATGGTTGGATGGCATCACCGACTTGATGGACATGCGTTTGGGTAAACTCAGGGAGTTGGTAATTGACAGGGAGGCCTGGCATGCTGCAGTCCATGGGACCCCAACAAGTCAGACATGATTGAGCAACTGAGCAACAATCATGATCCCAATATGGGTTCAGTCAGTTCAGTCACTCAGTCTGACTCTTTGTGACTCCATGGACTGCAGCACGCCAGGCTTCCCTGTCCTTCACCATCTCCCAGAGCTTGCTCAAACTCATGTCCATAGAGTCAGTGATGCCATCCAACCATTTCATCCTCTGTCATCCCCTTCTCCTCCTGCCTTCAATCTTTCCCAGCATCAGGGTCTTTTCCAATGAGTCAGCTCTTCGCATCAGGTGGCCAAAGTATTGGAGTTTCAGCTTCAACATTAGTCCCTCCAATGAACACTCAGGACTGATCTCCTTTAGGATGGACTGGCTGGATCTCCCTGCAGTCCAAGGGATTCTCAAGAGTCTTCTCCAACACCACAGTTCAAAAGCATCAATTCTTCGGCACTCAGCTTTCTTTATAGTCCAATTTTCACATCCATACGTGACTACTGGAAAAACCATAGCTTTGACTATATGGACCTTTTGTTGGCAAAGTAATGTCTCTGCTTTCTAATATGCTGTCTAGGTTGGTTATAACTTTTCTTCCAAGGAGGAAGCATCTTTTAATTTCATGGCTGCAATCACCATCTGCAGTGATTTTGGAGCCCCCCAAAATAAAGTCTGACACTGTTTCCACTGTTTCCCCATCTATTTCCCATGAAGTGATGGGACCAGATGCCATCCATGATCTTAGTTTTCTGAATGTTGAGTTTTAAGCCAACTTTTCACTCTCCTCTTTCACTGTCATCAGGAGGGTCTCTAGTTCTTCTTTGCTTTCTGCCATAAGGGTGGTATCATCTGCATATCTGAGGTTATTGATATTTCTCCTGGAAGTGTTGATTCCAGCTTGTGCTTCCTCCAGCCAAGTGTTTCTCATGATGTAGTCTGCATATAAGTTAAATAAGCAGGGTTAAATAAGCATATGTTAAATATACAGCCTTGATGTACTCCTTTCCCTATTTGGAACCAGTCTGTTGTTCCATGTCCAGTTCTAACTGTTGCTTCCTGATATGCATACAGATTTCTCAAGAGGCACGTCAGGTGGTCTGGTATTCCCATCTCTTTCAGAATTTTCCACAGTGTGTGGTGATCCACACAGTCAAAGGCTTTGGAATAGTCAATAAAGCAGAAGTAGATGTTTTTCTGGAATGCTCTTGCTTTTTTGATGATCCAACGGATGTTGGAAATTTGATCTCTGGTTCCTCTGCCTTTTCTAAATCCAGCTTGAACATCTCAAAGTTCACGGTTCAACGTACTGTTGAAGCCTAACTTGGAGAATTTTGAGCATTACTTTACTAGCGTGTGAGATGAGTGCAATTGTGCAGTAGTTTGAGCATTCTTTGGCATCGCCTTTCTTTGGGATTGGAATGAAAACTGACCTTTTCCAGTCCTGTGGCCACTGCTAAGTTGTCCAAATTTGCTGGCATATTGGGTGCAGCACTTTCACAGCATCATCTTTTAGGATTTGAAATAGCTCAATCGGAATTCCATCACCTCCACTAGCTTTGTTCGTAGTGATGCTTTCTAAGGCCGACTTGACTTTGTATTCCAGGATGTCTGGCTCTAGGTGAGTGATCACACCATCATGATTATCTGGGTTGTGATGATCTTTTTTGTATAGTTCTTCTGTGTATTCTTGCCACATATTCTTCTTAATATCTTCTGCTTCTGTTAGGTCCATACCATTCCTGTCCTTTATTGAGCCCATCTCTGCATGAAGTGTTCCCTTGGTATCTTTAATTTTCTTGAAGAGATCTCTAGTCCTTCTCATTCTATTGTTTTCCTCTATTTCTTTGCACTGATCACTTAGGAAGGCTTTCTTCTCTCTCCTTGCTACTCTTTGGAACTCTGCATTCCAATCGGTTATTCAGTTTTAATCCTGTTTTCATCTCTGTGGTGTTGGAGAAGACTCTTGAGAGTCCCTTGGACTGCAAGGAGATCCAACCAGTCCATTCGCAAGGAGATCAGCCCTGGGATTTCTTTGGAAGGAATGATGCTAAAGCTGAAACTCCAGTACTTTGGCCACCTCATGCGAAGAGTTGACTCATTGGAAAAGACTCTGATGCTGGGAGGGATTGGGGGCAGGGGGCAGGAGGAGAAGGGGACGACAGAGGATGAGATGGCTGGATTGCATCACTGACTCGATGGACGTGAGTCTGAGTGAACTCCGGGAGTTGGTGATGGACGGGGAGGCCTGGCGTGCTGCGATTCATGGGGTCGCAAAGAGTCGGACACGACTGAGCGACTGAACTGAACTGAGTTTTAATAAAGAACTGCTGAGAGAAAGAACTGTAATTCCCCCATTACTACTATTTAATTATTTCAGCAAAAGTTGATACTCCCTTTGGTCTAGGGGTTGAGAGTGACCGTCTGCAAAGAAGAAAATATGGTGTGCCTGCTCGCTGTCTCCGCCCACACCTCCGCTGCTGCTTTAGGGCCCAGCTTCGCTCCTCCTGCTGCTCCGCCTTCTTGCCTGTGAGCTGCCCGGCAGCCGCCAAGGCGAACGTGGCCGACAGCAAACTGTACATCCAGGGCGTCCCGCGTGGCGCCAGCGAGAACGAACTGAAGAAGGCATATATAAAGTTAGACAAAGAATACCATCCTGATAAGAGTCCAAATGCTGGTGACAAATTCAAAGAAATAAGTTTTTCATATGCCGCTGCTGCTAAGTCGCTTCAGTCGTGTCCGACTCTGTGCAACCCCATAGACGGCAGCCCACCAGGCTCCCCCGTCCCTGGGATTCTCCGGGCAAGAACACTGGAGTGGGTTGCCATTTCCTTCTCCAATGCATGAAAGGGAAAATTGAAAGTGAAGTCGCTCAGTCATGTCTGACTCTTGGCGACCCCATGAATGGCAGCCCACCAGGCTCCTCCATCCGTGGGATTTTCCAGGCAAGCGTACTGGAGTGGGGTGCCATCGCCTTTCTGGTTTTTCATATGAAGTACTATCAAATCCTGAGAAGCGGGAACTATATGACGGATATGGAGAACAAGGTCTTTGGGAAGGTTGGTGGAAGTGGTGGCATGGGTATTTTCTCTCACATTTTTGGTGGAGGCTTATTTGGCTTCATGGTCAATCAGAGCAGAAGTCGAAATGGCAGAAGAAGAGGAGGGGACATGATGCATCCGCTCAAAGTATTTTTAGAAGACCTGTGTAATGGCAAGACAACCAGACTACACCTCAGCAAGAACGCACTCTGCGGTGCGCGCAGTGGCCACGGTGAGAGTGTGGAGCTAGCTATTCAGAAGAGTAGTGCTGGTCGGGGTTGAGGTGTACACATCATCAAACAGCTGGCTCCAGGAATGGTACAGCAGATGCAGTCTGTGTGTTCGGACTGTATTGGAGAAGGAGAGGTAATTAATGAAAAGGGCCATTGTAAAAAATGTGAAGGGAAGAAGGTGATTAAAGAAGTCAAGATTCTTGAAGTCCACATAGACAAAGGCCTAAAACATGGACAGAGAATTTACATTTACTGGGGAAGCAGAGCAGGCCCCAGGAGAGGACACAGGAGACGTTGTTCTTTTGCTACAAGAAAAAGAACATGAGGTGTTCCAGAGAGATGGGAATGATTTGCACATGACATATAAGATAGGACTTGTTAAAGCTCTGTGTGGATTTCAGTTCACATTTAAGCACCTTGATGGACATCAGATTGTGGTAAAATAACCCCCTGGCAAAGTAATCAAACCAGGATGTGTTCTTATAGTTCAAGGTAAAGGAATGCCACAATATCATAATCCCTTTGAAAAAGGTGATCTTTACATAAAGTTTGATGTGCAGTTTCCTGAAAACAACTGGATTGACCTAGACAAGCTTTCTGAAATAGAAGATCTTCTATCATCTAGACCAGAAGTTCTAAGTATTATTGGAGACACAGAGAAGGTAGAGCTTCAAGAATTTGATAGCACTCAGGACTCAGGAGGTGGTCAGAGGCCTGACGCCTATAATGATAGCTCTGATGAAGAAAGCAGTAGCCATCACGGACCAGGAGTGCAATGGGCCCATCAGTAAACTCTGCAAACAAATTGCACGGGTGGATTTTCTTTCCACATTGGCCTGGTTTGTTTTCTGCAATCCAGCTGGAGCATCTGGTCAACCCAGATGAACTGATGGACATCTGTTGGTCTATGTGTAACTTTTTAAATTGGTATAGTATCTACAGAGTATATAATTTAAACTAACCACAAAGCTTTACATCTTTATCTCGACTGTTCTATAGCAGAATAAAACACTTGAAACAAGACTCCCTTTCACACATGGGTTATAAATTTCAGTCCTGATATCTGTGCTTGATTTTTATCAGTTTTGTGTAGATTTTGTGTTTCATATTTTAAATTCAAATCCCACTTTGTAAAGTTTCTATATAGTTTGTCCTGAAGCTTTGTGTTTGGCTGCCTCTGCATAAGCTGCTACAAATAGAATGAAGAATTTCATAGGCTGTATCTATCATTTAGATGCATGGAAAAATGGACTTCGCACACAATGGGTTTGGAGCTGACTGGGAACAATGGAAAAAATATCATTAGCTGAGCTGTGGTTGTAAAGTTTCGGGCAGGGGTGTGTTTCTTTTTCTTATTTGTACCATCTTGTGAAAGGTTTCTGGAACTGAATAATAAAAAGCAGTTGGTGTTTATTAAAAAAAGAAAAAAATATGGCATGCTTGGAGTCCCTTAGCTTGTGAAATTACCAAGACTGATTATTTCAGCATGTTTGTCTCCAAGCCAGCTTCAACACAAGAAGAAAGGACTGGTAAGATGCCTTCCCCTGAACAGTTTAATTTGTTTGACACATCTTATTGGTAAAAGCTCAGGTGAAGGGATACTGAAGCCGAATGAGGGCTGGGATCTCTAAATATGTTGAAAATGTTATCTGTTCTTTCTCAAATATGTCTCTCCCCTTCAGGTATTTGCTCTGTGATAGCCTTTTCCCTTGGCAGCTGTTGAGTCTCTGTGCCTCGTATTTCAAAACTGATAAGGAAAGGCGAGACCCTCCTGTGTTGCGGGGCACCTGGGGAAGAGAGGCCATATGTAACTTGGGCTGTGTAGCCTCACAGCCAGTGCTCGCCCACCTCCCCCTTGTTGTGCAAGCCTCACTTGGCTAGACAGCAGAAGGTAACAGAGAAGGAGAAAATAAATGGGCTTTCTCTGAAGGATTCACACAGGCACTCTCTACTGATCTCCTTATCTGCACACTTGGCAAATTCTTTACAACATCTGATCAAGGAAGGGCTTTTTTTTGATGTTTCTACGTGTTCTAGATTTACTGCCCTGCTGCTGGGATATGGTGAGATGCCCTTATCAGGAGCCTCTTCAGAGCCTTTTCCAGATGGCTTGCAAAGTCTGTGTATTTTTAAATAAACATCAAACTAGTCCTGGAATGTGGCTTCTCTGGGGCTAAAGCAACATTTGCATAAAGCAGCAGAGTAGATGCCAGACCCTAATCCAACTGTGTCCCTTCTCTCTCCCCTTCCTGTCTCACCCTAGACTTCCCATCAAGTTAATTCTGCTGTCAGAACCATTCCGTTAGTCCGCAGGATCAGGACTGAGCTACAGGAGGGGAAGCTCCTCATGGCCTCCAGGCTTCTGCCTGTCTAGTTGCCTTGAGCCTGACTCCGTTGGCCAGTGCTGGGAGGCTCACAGGTGGAAGGAGTTGGAGATTTGTGATCTGCTTATTACTCAAAGGCTTCAAAGCTCTGATCTATATGTCTACCATGATCAAGATCTCCAATAGAGTGGAGGAGGGGGCAGGAGAGGTGTAGGGGGAGGCAGATTCACGTGAAAGCAGACACTGGGCAAAAAAGCTGAAAACCCCCACTTATCCATCCCTGTATCACAACTCCCAGTACCTAGGAAGTCATAGCGTTCACATACCCATCATAATGGGTTCTCAATGAGAATCTCTTCCCAAATTCATGTTAATAGCCCCCTTCCCATTGTCCTCAGGCTTGCAGTAATATGCCAAACCTGAACCCTTCAACATCAAGGTCAATTACGTTCAAAGTGCCTACATATTTCCAAACTTGGAGAAGACACCCCCGCAAGTGGAAGATTCCTGAAGCAAAACCTCCCATAATGGACAAGCCCTAGACCATAGGGGTTTTCATAGAATCCAGGAGTCAACCAATTTGTGACTTGGACTCTATTTGCAGGAATTCTTGATCTTTAAGGGTTATACCCACACATATATATGCACACACACACACTCCCTAGTTAAACCTGGTCATCTTGAATATTGGGGTGGTCTGCTTGATTTCTCTTCTTCTACAGGAAAAAAGCAGTGTTTCAGACTCTATAAACAACAACTGGTGGTCTGAGAGCTAAGGCAGGGTTAAGAGTAGGATGCGGTGGAAGACAGACTGACATCCTAAATGCATTGCATCCAGGTATGTGGACTTACATATAAATTCTAGAGGGTCAGAGGCAGAAAAAGGAAATGATATGTTGCTTTTCAGATATGTGATCTTGGGTACATTACTTATTTTCTCTGAGCCTTGGGCTCTTCATATGTGAGAACAATGATCATACTAACCTCCCAGAGATGAGATGAGACATAAAGGCTAATAGCCAAGTGTTATATAAATGTCAATAACAACAACAATGATAACAAAAATAATAACAGCTGCCACCAAGAAGGGAAGTAGGGAAAAGCATTGCGAAAGAAGTAGCGTTCCCTGGATAGCAGAGCTGGAGAAGCTACCTTAGCCCAGGTAAATATGCACTTCCTTCTCTTGAGATAAGAGGGCTGCTCCTTCTCACCTTCCACATTGTTTCTCTACTCTAATGCTCCTTTCTCTTCTCACAAATTACACAGACTCAGCTCAGCAAATGTTTGTTCCCCACAATGGCTACCAATCTGGCCACTTCCTCACCAAACTTGGGGATTTGTGTGGATCATAGTATCAGTGACTAATGCAGCCCTAGAGGTCAAGTAGATGGACACAGCTGGAAAGAGAGAAAGGATTCCTCCCATTTCTCACCAGCCTGCTCCCTTGTCTTTCCCTGCTCAAGCTATCCTATCTGTACCAACAGAAATATAGTGCCTAGATCGAGGGATATAAATTTCCACTCTACTTAGACCTGGTCTAATCACACTTTATATTTTCTGTTCAATTCTAGACACTTTGTTTTGTAGAAGATATTAACTAAGGAAGAAAGAGCAGGATGAGGAAAGATCTGGAAATCAGGTCTTAGGAGAAACAAATTAAGGAACTGGAAATGTATATTACTCGAGGGGTATACATGACAGCTCCCTTCAAATATTTGGAGACATAGCCTGTGGAAAAGCAATTAAGAGCTGTGGGTTGCCTCCAGAGGGGAGCAAAGGAGTAAGCTCAATGCATGCAAGTCCTAAGGAGACAAACTCCTATTCCATATAAAGGAGTATTTTCTAGTATATAAAGCAGTTCAGAATCAGGGGAATCTCCCTTATAAATTGTGATCTTCCCATTGCAAGTGGTGCCAACTCCAGAATATGGTAGTGAAGATTGAATGAGGGTATAAAGGATAAAGTCTTTACATTCCTTCCATATCCAAGCTTTTTGTTGTCCTTTTGCCCACTTTTATTTGTCCCACTTTCATTCCCTTTCTCAGATGGGCATCAGTGAGTTTGAAATAAGCAAGGAATTCCCAGCAGTTCTCAGCATCAGCAGTGATATATCTTGGAAAACTTACTCACCTAAGGAGAAACAAAAGACTCTTGGATTATGTTCAGGAAGTGTGTGGGGAAAGAGAGAAGGGAACAGATTCCATCTCTCTCTATGAGCTAAGAAGCAGCTAGATGGCCATCAAAATATCCAAAGGCAATGTTGATTTGAAAGCTGGGTTAGTAGTTAATGGTATCTCATTATTGGGAAGGTGTTTCTCTCTACATCTGCCAGTTCAGTTCAGTGGCTCAGTCATGTCTGACTCTGCAACCCTATGGACTGCAGCACTCCAGGCCTCCCTGTATATCGCCAACTCCCAGAGCTTACTCAAACTCATGTCCATAGAGTCAGTGATGCCATCCAACCATCTCATCCTCTGTCGTCCCCTTCTTCTCCTGCCCTCAATCTTTCCCAGCATCAGGGTCTTTCCAAATGAGTCAGTTCTTCGCATCAGGTGGCCAAAGTATTGGAGTTTCAGCTTCAGCATCAGTCCTTTCAATGAATATTCAGGAGTGATTTCCTTTAGGATGGACTGGTTGGATCTCCCTGCAGACCCAGGGACTCTCAAGAGTCTTCTCCAACACTACAGTTCAAAAGCATCAATTCTTCGGCGCTCAGCTTTCTTTAAAGTCCAACTCTCACATCCATACATGACTAGATGGATGACATGACATCCATACATCCATGGCTTTGACTAGATGGACCTTTGTTGGCAAAGTAGTGTCTCTGTTTTTAATATGCTGTCTAGGTTGGTTATAACTTTTCTTCCAAGGAGGAAGCATCTTTTAATTTCATGGCTGCAATCACCATCTGCAGAGATTTTGGAGCCCAAAAAAATAAAGTCTGTCACTGTTTCCACATCTATTTGCCATGAAGTGATGGGACCAGATGCCATGATCTTCGTTTTCTGAATGTTGAGTTTTAAGCCAACTTTTTCACTCTCCTCTTTCACTTTTATCAAGAGGCTCTTTAGTTCTTCTTCGCTTTCTGCCATAAGGGTGGTGTCATCTGCATATCTGAGGTTATTGATATTTCTCCCAGCAAACTTGATTCTAGCTTGTGCTTCCCCCAGCCCAGCGTTTCTCATGATGTAGTCTGCATAGAAGTTAAATAAGCAGGGTGATAATATACAGCCTTGATGTACTCCTTTTCCTATTTGGAACCAGTCTTTTGTTCCATGTCCAGTTCTAACTATTGCTTCCTGACATGCATACAGATTTCTCAAGAGGCACGTCAGGTGGTCTGGTATTCCCATCTCTTTCAGAATTGCCACAGTTTGTGGTGATCCACACGGTCAAAGGCTTTGGAATAGTCAATAAAGCAGAAGTAGATGTTTTTCTGGAATGCTCTTGCTTTTTTGATGATCCAACGGATGTTGGAAATTTGATCTCTGGTTCCTCTGCCTTTTCTAAATCCACCTTGAACATCTGGAAGTTCATGGTTCACATACTGTTGAAGCCTAACTTGAAGAGTTTTGAGCATTACTTTACTAGCGTGTGAGATGAGTGCAATTGTGCAGTAGTTTGAGCATTCTTTGGCATCGCCTTTCTTTGGGATTGGAATGAAAACTGACCTTTTCCAGTCCTGTGGCCACTGCTGAGTTGTCCAAATTTGCTGGCATATTGAGTGCAGCACTTTCACAGCATCATCTTTTAGGATTTGAAATAGCTCAGCTGGAATTCCATCACTCCACTAGCTTTGTTCTTAGTGATGTTTTCTAAGGCCGACTTGACTTCGTATTCCAGGATGTCTGGGTGAGTGATCACACCATCGTGATTATCTGGGTTGTGATGATCTTTTTTGTATAGTTCTTCTGTGTATTCTTGCCACCTTTTCTTAATGTCTTCTGCTTCTGTTAGGTCCATACCATTTCTGTCCTTTATTGAGCCTGTCTTTGCATGAAATGTTCCCTTGGTATCTCTAATTTTCTTGAAGAGATCTGTAGTCTTTTCCATTCTGTTGTTTTCCTCTATTTCTTTGCACTGATCACTGAGGAAGGCTTTCTTATCTCTCCTTGCTATTCTTTGGAACTCTGCATTCAAATGGATATATCTTTCCTTTTCTCCTTTGCTTTTTACTTCTTTCACAGCTATTTGTAAGGCCTCCTCAGACAGCCATTCTGCTTTTTTTCATTTCCTTTTCTTGGGGATGGTCTTGCTCCCTGTCTCCTGTACGATGTCACGAACCTCCATCCATAGTTATTCTGACACTCTGTCTATCAGATCTAATCCCTTGAATCTGTTTCTCACTTCCACTGTATAATCGTAAGGGATTTGATTTAGATCATACCGGAATAGTCTAGCGGTTTTTCCTACTTTCTTCAATTTAAGTCTGAATTTGGCAACATCTGCCAGAGGTCTGAACAAAAACACCTCTCCCCTTTGCCTTTACAATCCCTTAAACCTTAAAAACCCTTCATTAAGCTTGCAGAATTGTGTGTGTGTGTGTGTGTGTGTGTGTGTGTGTGTGTGTGTGTGTGTGTGTGTTGGGAGGAAAGGAAAGTCCTTTCTCTCCAGGTTCATCTACATAGAAAGATTACTATTCACACATATTAGGGACCCATTAGCTTTTCTCTCTCCTTTTCCAATCAAGAACTTTGGACCTCAAGAGAGAATGGACCTTATGATTCAGGAAACAGCTCTCACTTCCAGGCTGAAATGGAAACAGGCAGTAAGGGTGCTGAGTGAGACCCATTCTGACTCAAAAAAAACTATCTATGTCTGGAGCCCTGCCTCAGTTGGAAGGAGAGGATGGAAGAGGACTCCTGACCTCAGAGAAGAATCTGAGTTATGTCCCAGCAACTGAACAAACATTTACACTTGTCACCAAAAATAAAACTGAAAACTAAACTTGAGAGTTCTGGGGAGAGAGAAAAGAGAGAGAATCCTGTCTTTTCTTGTTTTCCAAGGGAGAAATCTGAGGTTGGGAGCAGCTCAGCCCCTGGCCAATGCAGAAGATGTAAAAGCAATAAGTTTTTGTACTGATTAAATTAAATTCAAACCTAGGACCCTGTTTTTTCAGAGAACTACGTGTAAGAGGGCTGGAGGGAAAGAAAGAGTAAAGCAAAACATTTTTCCAGTTTCCACATCCCTTTGACTTGGAGACAGTATTCAAAGAGAGGAATTTTTAAAAACAAATTTTTTTCTCTAGTGAAACAGAGGGAGTTTTTCATAAAGGGAGGATTCTGGAAGACACTCTGATTATTTTTGGTAGATTTATTTAACACGGTTTTGATTTTTTTTTTTTTTAATAGGATGTTGAAGAACCCAAAGCAAGGACTGATAATGGGCACTAACTGGATGCTTTTTTTTTTCTTTTGTTTTGTGTCTGTCTCTCTGTTCTTCATCATTACATTCTAGGGATAAGCACAAGCTCTTTTTCTTTTTTCTACTCAAGGTAGGAAGACTCAGGTAAAGTCTACTGAACTCTGGTCCAAACACCCAAATGAAAAGCAGGGGAGAAAAAAGCAGCCTTCCAGATCTCTGGTACTCTGTGAAGGAGAAGTCCTGTTTGGGATTGTTTGCTTGTTTCACTTTCTCTTAATTTTTGCTCTCCCACTGAGTGCATAGCCATATGCCACCCAACGAGGAGAAATGACTCATAACTTGCCTCCTTTCTTTTCATTTCTATCCTGGGAATTCTGTAGAGATGGATTAGAGGGAAGTGTTTTTAGCAAAAGGCCCTCTTCCTTTTCACCTCTATGCAGACAACTTTTCTTCAAAACTTCATTTTATACCACTTAACAGTCAAAACATAAATTCCAAAGAGTGAAGAGAAAGAGAACCTTCCCACGCAGGTCACATTACTTGTCTCTCCAGACTGCTTTCTCTGACTGTTGCAGCCAGAACTGCGTGCAGATCTGTGTACAGGTCTGTTTGGTTGTAGTTTGGAGGCACAAGTAACAATGCTTGTTTATAGATAGGTCTGTGAATGTGTGAAAGAAGTTGGCATGTCTCTTTGGGAATGTGTCAAGGTGTGGATTTCAACAGGTTTTGAAATGTGTGGCAAGGTAAGCATGCAAACCCTTTCAAAGGTGTCTTTGCAATCCTCATCCAATGCACCCAAATCACTGAATTTGAATTGCTGAATACAGACCCCCTGCAGGATTAGGAACTTGCCTCACCCCACCCATCCTTCAGAGAAGGCGTGGCCTTCCTGCCTTCCTCTAACTCAGGGTAGTGTCCCTCCTGCCAGGCCCCAAAGATGGGGACTGAAAATTGAATTCCGAAAAACGGCGGAGTGAAGTGGAGAGACAGTGGAATAACTGGAAGTGATGGAGGGTGGGAAGCTCGGGGCTGGAGAAGATCGTGGGACAGCTCTTTCTGTCAACTGCCATCCTGTTTCCTCACACATGCCTCGGAGGCTTTTCTTCTGCACAGCTTGACGTCCAGCTTCTGCCTCTTCGGACTCCCCAGCCCCCCAAACATTAGCTTCCAGCAAAGGCTGTGTCTGAAATGGAGAATCAGAGAACTCTGGTTAAAATCGTCAGAACCATGCTTAGGACTCTTGAACCTTTGAGTTTTTTCAGGTTACTGGTGAGGAATTCCCTCCCCCAACTCCGTTCTTCTTAGGGGGCCCTTGATCTAGAAATCTAACCCCGGAGAAGAACTCCAGGGGCTGGAGGTGATTTTTTATTTTCCATGACACTTTTGCTTCCTTTTTCTTGCTTTAAGTTAGGTGACCAGGATCCAAATGTGTAGGGCTACGGTGGGAGTAAGCAAGAAGATGTCATTAATTCCCAGCAATTTCCAACAATGGTAACTAACCACACCAGAATGGATAATCTTCCCAAGAGTTCTGAGAAACTTCCAGTAGGTAACCATTATCGCCCTTGACTTCTGTTAAGCATCAAAAGTAATGCTCCCCTCAATGTTCTCTTTCAGACCGAAACAAACCCAAGCACTCCCGTGTGTGATTTCACTTTATTGGGCCTAGAAGGGGAGGACATCCCAAACATTTTCAGAAAAGGAGACCTTGGTCAATTGGTATATAAAGGACACAGCACTCTGTGGAGTTGAGTTGAGTGATGCAGAAGAGAAAGGAAGGCTTGTTCACAGCAGAAGCACCTGCCTAGATCTCCCTCCAGAAGGACAGTTTCTTTATTTTCTATCAACATTTCTACCAATCTAAACATCCAGCTGGGCCTTCAAACCCTTGACATTTCTAAAATTGAGTCTTTTCTTGAGTTTACACTTGCTACAGTAAAGGAAACTCAAACAAAACAAACAAACAAAAACTCTATGGGTGAGCCCTGGGAGCACGCTTGTTCTGGAGCTGCAAAGGGAACTCTGTCATTAGCCTGAGATAAATACCTCTAACGCATGAACGGAAGTCGAAGAAGAAAATGCCTCCTAAGTCCCCATCCATCTGCCGTCTTACTTTCATTATTTTCGTATGAATCCATTGATCATGGTAACACTCTTGGACTAATTTAAACGTCTGAAACGACATCATTTCAGAACACCATTCTGGGGAGTGATCGACTTCTAGACAAGAGGAATTTGCTTCAATATTCACTTGTCCAACAAATATTTACTGAGCATCTACTATGTTCCAGGCATTGTTGAAGGCACTAGAAATGCAGCAATGAGCAAAACAGAAATCTCAGCTTTCATGCATCTTACAGTCTAAAAAGTTAGGAAGTTAGAGGCTATTTTCATAAGTGGATGCTGATAACATGCATGTCACTTCTTTATTGTCTTGGGGCGTTTAGTATCTCTGGAAAGAGAGTCCAAGCTATTACAAGTTTACCAAATTTTTCTACCATTAGATGTAGTTCAATAACACTAATAACATGGCCCTTTGCAGTCCTGGATCATGTCCCCAACCTGACAGTCCCATTTTAGCCAATCTCCATACACCCCTTCTCCAAAAAGACAATCATTTGCTGAGTCGTCTCTCCTCTGGGAGGCCCAGGCACTGGTCCAGCAAGAGTGGAGAGACCAGGGCATGACCCCACGACCGGGACCCTTCCCCCGCCCTCTGGCCTCCCTTGGACAGGCAGCTCCTCTGGGGCTGGGGGGTGGGGGGCTGCAAGCCATTCAGGGCTGAACTCTCCATGAACCAGGAAGGGAACAGGGTGGGGGCTGCTGAGTAGAGCCAGCAGGAGCTGGCTGGGGAGGCCAGGCTTCTGGGCAAACCTCTCTGGCTGAGTAAATACTGAGCTGCCTCATCTCCAAGGTGGGGGTTGAAATGGAGCTGTCAGGCCAGAGTAAACTGAAGGGAACTTTGGGGCCTCTGAGGAACAGAAGGCACATGTTTTGTGGGACTCCCTCCCTCCTACGTTCTCCCTCCAGGCAGAAAGAGCTATAGGGCTCAGAATTGTCTAGACCCAGGCCAGTGATCTCGAGAGCTGGAGGAAACTGACTGGAGTGGGTGAGGGAGAAACAGTAATTTTAATTAGCTCTAACTAAGCCCGTAGGCTATATACAACACAATGCTCTCCCCACCCCTCCTTACCACCCCCTACCCCGACCAAGTTTAACATTCTTTCTCACTTCCGTCTTCTATTATCAGAAGGAAAGATGAGTAAAGCTGTAGTGAGATAATGCAACTTATATTAAAGACTGGGAAAGCAGGCACAGAGAGGTTAAGTGACTGATTCAAGGACGCCCTTGGTAGAGGAAGCTCTGGTCTCCTGACTTCCTAAAAAAAGTCTTTCTTCTCTGTAGCACCTGATCTACTTATTTCCCAATGAAGAGAATGACAGTGGCCGAGAGGTCCTACTTTGAATGGAAGTCAACAGCTGCTTGAGCCATTCTGTTCTCCCAGGAATGGACATTAAATATTTTGCATCTCCAACTCCTGTTCTATAAAACAGCAAAAGATGAAGCACCTGGAATATTGTGGTTGAGTCACGTGAAGGAGGCCATGCAAGGAAGCTCACAGAGCTAGGACCGAACCATCACAAAATAAAAACTGGTACAATTGCAGGGGGTGCCAAAGGCACGGACAACAGTGAGAATGTGCTCCCAGAATTATGCAGTGAGACTGTCTGGCCCAAAGTGTGTCTCATTCCGATGTTGCGCTTGCTGTGAGCTAGTATTCTGTGGGGCTACCCTGAACATCTTCATTCATAACTTTTACGTCCCAGCAGCAAATTCCGTGGTTATGGTGCCACATGAGTCTGCAAGTATGGTGCTGGAGGCTGAAGGTTAGAGAATGTCTGCTTCTAGCATACCGAGGCCAAGCACACCTCAATAAAAAATGTCTAATATGAATACCTAAAACAGAAAACCTCTACTGTACACTGCCAGGCAGGGTTCTAAGCATGTCTCTTGTATCTCACTTAGTCAACTTCCCTCATTTTACATCTGAAGAAACAGAAGTACAGGGAAACTATTAACGGGCATAAATTCACTCACCCAGCTGATGAGAGAACCACACTGAAACTAAGGGGAACCACACTGAAAACTAAGCTACACAGAGCCCTTGCCCTCCACTGCTCTAAATTAGGAACTCAACGTGTCCGCCTTCAGGACTTCTGACCCACCCTCCCAGCAGAGAAGGGAGAGACAGTGCTGGAGGCTCTGACAACTCTCCTCTTCTGCAGGTGAGTGGGCTGAGACCTGAAGGAAAGGGTCTTAGCCAGACCCACCTGAGTATTCTCAGCTGCACAGAAGGGAATCCCCTCTACCTGTCCTTAGCTCCAGAACCCGTCTCTAGTCTCATCCACCATTCAGGGATCAGACAAACACAAGTGTGAGAAGTGAAAATGTGTGTGTACCCCGAAGGGTCAAGATGTACCCTGGAATTAATTAAGGACAAGTTCCCTTTAATAATTATAGGTGTTAGCATGCCTCACATTTATTTATTAGGGACTGCTCCCTAATATGTTATACATATAAACCTATTTATTAATATCAACCCTATGAAATAGATGCCCATCTTGGAGGAAATTAAACTGGGCAAACTGCCCAAGGCCACAAGGTTGTGAGAAGCTGGGCCCACCATGTAACCTCCACTCCACCCAACCCTCTGAAGGATTTGAACCCACGTATCTTGGCCTTCCTCTCAGGTTCATCTGGATCTCTGCGCTCTTAGTCATCAGGAGATGCCCCTAGCCTCCCCACCTCCTCCACGCCCCATCCCACCAACTCCCCTCCAGCAGCCCAGTGGTACTGG
This sequence comes from Budorcas taxicolor, assembly GCF_023091745.1. Lineage (NCBI taxonomy): Eukaryota > Metazoa > Chordata > Mammalia > Artiodactyla > Bovidae > Budorcas > Budorcas taxicolor. The sequence goes on along the minus strand of NC_068928.1, from coordinate 37,669,067 downwards.
TGCAAGGAATATTCATAACAAAGACATCCACGTTAAAAGTAAGAACTTCAGGGCTTTTAAAATCTCTTTTTCTTGTCTCTCTCATCCAGATCAAAGGGCCTCACACTGGAAGAACAAACGCTGAAGAAAAAAAGCAAATGAAAGAGGAAAAGTTCACACTTAGGGCTGAGAAACAGATGGTGCAGAGGGTTGGGTGGAGTGGAGGCTACATGGTGGGGGAGGGGCGGGGAGCTCCTCCTCAGAAACCTTGACAAACTTTCAACCTGAGAACTTCCCCCCAATGAAGAATGGGGGGGGGGGCATGTATCTTTATTACAAGAGTTTTTTTTTTTTCAAAACAGGAGACTTTTTGGAGATCTTGTAAGTGGAGGTGTTGGAATGGAAGCCTTTAAATTTTGCAGAAAATGTGTTTTCAGATTTCCTGGTAAATAGAATTCCCTTTGCCCCATCAATGGCTTTGAAAAAACCACCTATCTGAAAGGCATGGTGGAGACTATGAAGGAAGCAGCATGTCATCTATTCTGGAAAGTTTAACAATGTGTTTTTGCTTGTTTGATTGTTTGTTTGTACCAATCACTCCTTTGTCATTTTAGATAGGGAAATACAGTGACCTTTTGTTTCTGCAATAAATAACTTCCGTGTAGACCAGTCTGAGGCCTCTGATAAGTAGGATTTGGGGAGAGTACAAAGCAGGAAAGGAGTTAGGATCAAAGAGGATGGGGGCGCTTGGATGTATTGTGGATTCTTTTGAGCAAGCCTGTTAACAGAGAATTTTGCCCCTCATCCCTCCATGGGGGGGATATCAAATGGTTCCTTCTGCTATGGCCAAAAACCCAATAGACCAACCTCCCCTAGGCTCTATGAACCCCAGTCTGAGGTCCAGAGTCATCATGCTTTGGGTCCTGCTCTAACAAAAGGTCCTTCCTCCTCCTTGATTTTCTACCCAGTGGCCCAAAGTTTGCAGGATCCAGAAATACCCCAACCAGAAGGCTCTACCAGCTGACATCGAATGGCTGCAAGCAAGGGGAGTTCTGTTTCCACATACACTGCTCTGTGCCCTGTCAAGGTGACCCCTTTGGGGAAACCAACCTTGGTGGCAATTTCAATTCAATGCAGAAAAACAAATAGATTTTTTTTTTTTTTAAGATGGAGGGCAAAGCATCAGCTTCTGGGAAATCTGGGCTTCCTCTTCCAAACCACTTGTCTTCTTCTCCAGCTGGACTGTGCAGTTATTGGTAACTTGGCCTCTCCTATAACAGCACTAGTTTCGTTAGGAAGCAAATGCTCGGCGTTTCTTGCGCACACTGCTAGTCTTTTTCGCTCCTTGTCTTCCTTTGAAAGGTCGAGAAATCAATAGATGGAGTGGATAAGACGCCCCCTTGGTCCTGCTGCTCGCTCCCAGCTGTCCTGGTCCAAGGCACTGGGGCTCCCGGGATCCCCGGAATCAATAAACCGGGCGGGAAGCCGCAGACCCGCGTTCTCTGGACTGTACTTCAGGGCGGGAAAGCTGACGGTTTGCTACCGTCTTGGCGCTGCCCGACCCTGGCCCCCTTCCCTGACCCCGTCTCCGCCGACCACAGGGGACCTGTGGTCAGTGGGACCCGCCGGGAGACAACTGCTACCACCACGGGCGCGCTGTCGGCTTGTTTGGAAAGCCTGGGGGCGCTTCGAGGTAAAAAGGTCAGCTCGGGACTGGGGTTTACCTCCTCCGCCCACCCCAGGCCCTCCGGGCTCCAACCTGCCGCTGTCTCCCCCGCACCCCACCGACCCCTCGGCCCTTTCGCCGCGCCTCCCGCGCCGTCCAGCGCTGGAGACCCGGGCGGTCTCTCTCAGCCGGATGGACCGCACTTCGGAGGCAGCGGGTACGGCCGGAGCCTCCCAGCCGCGCCGGCTCCCGGGCGCCGATGTCCCGCTTGGGTGGAAAGGCGCCGGCCTGGGGGCGGGAGTGGAAGGGTTAACCTGTGTGCCAGTCTGAAGTTTGTCGGGCGACGCACCCTCTGGCCTTCTCTAAGCAAGAATTGGCGGGAACGGGCCAGTACACAGTCTTCCCAGCAAATATTTACTGAGGCCCACTCTATGCCAGGCCTCGCTCTGGATATGGGGGAAGGAAGTGGGGGAAGGGGTAGAGGGCCCTTCCCTTCCCCTTTCCCCAACTTCCTCCTCTTTTCACACCCTTTTCTGTTCTCTCCAAACAGATCCACTATTCTCCTTTCCTGCCTTCCTCCTCTCAGGAAGGTCTCCGAACTGTTTCCTCCCTACCTCCTTTCCCCTCCAGGTCTTCCCGGAGGAGTGACGCTGTCAGATTAGGAAACCTAGGACCCGGTTCTGCTTAGGCCCCACCCAGTAAGTCCTTCTCTTTACCCAACTGAGATCATAAAGCTCAGATGCTTCCAACTCAACCAATTTGCATCTACTCTTTCCTCATCTCTCCCCCAGCCCTCTTGGAGAGAGCCCCCTTAACCCCTAGACAGGAGCAGAAGATGCCGGAGGAGGGGAAAACAGACTTTATTGAAATGAGGTAGCTGGAGGTACAGAGAGAACCCGGTTGCTTGGGGCTCAGGTTTCCAGAAAGAGTGGTGTCTCCACTGTCCCAAGGTTCAGAGAATGCTTGATGCTGGTCGGAGCTCTCCCTGCACCTGGGCCTCCCTGGGCTGCACCAGGGCTGGGGGTGGAGATGAGGAAGAAGGTCCTGGCTTTTCCAGGAGGCAATAAATAGGGAAGGAACTAGTTGGGGCGAGCCTGCGCCTTCCTGGTAGAGGCTTGCTGGGGTCCAGCCTCAAACAACATTCCAGAAGTCTCTGAAGTACCAAGTTCCAAAACATTTTGGTAGCTTCGAGATAAAGTCGCCGGGGCTGGGGTGGGGGCAGGTCTCAGAAAACAACCTCTGGAGGCCGCTAGTGCAATACAAATGTGCCAGGAGGGGGTTAATAGGGTTTGATGGGGGTGGTGGGGGGAGTTTTTTGGTCTGTCACAAGGCAGCTGGTGCTATTGTAAGGTCTGTGGCAACTAGAGAGATTAAGCATTGGTCATACGCCAGCACCCAAATACCTCCCACACAGGAAACCTTCTCTCTGTCCTGGGCCTAGAAGGGGGAGTTAGGATAAGAGTGCATGAGAGGAGAGTCCTCGAAGCTCAAAGGCACTGGACTGAACAAATGGAAGTTGGAAGGGAAAAGAGAACCTGGGAGGTTGGGACTTGCTCCCACCCCACCCCACCCGAGGGCTGATCCCTAGATTAGAGGCAGAGGGAAGCCCTTCCCTCACATTAGACAGGTTGGGTCTCCCATGCCTCTGGTCTGGTAGGGTCCCCAGCCATCAGCACCCTGCCCAGACTGGAGGAAAGCAGTCCCCCATTCCTCCCAAAGGCAGCTCTGAACTGGCGCCCCAGCCTAAGTAGTCGAGCTGAGGCCAAGATTAGGGAGAACAGAGGAGAGGGCTGGACAGGACTCCTCGTTTCTCTGGTGCTGAGGAGTCCCGGGTGGGAGGTTTAGTTCAGGAGGTGACAGAGCTGGGCGAAGCTTCCGGGGAGGTGCACGTGGACTGGTCGGAGGTGTCTCCAGTCGCCTCCTTGGGACAGCCTGGAGGGGCTGGGGGCACCCGGCCTCCCTCCCGCTCCCGCTTCTTCTGCTTCATGCGCCGGTTCTGGAACCATATTTTGACCTGCGTCTCATTGAGCTCCAGGGTGGCAGCGATCTCCACCCTCCGGGCCCGGCTCAGGTACTTGTTGAAATGGAACTCCTTCTCCAGTTCGGTCAGCTGCCGAGTAGTGAAGTTGGTGCGGAGGCCACCTGGCGCACCCAGGCCCAGCTCGGACACCTTCGCTAGGGGCGGGGCGAGAGAAGGGCCACGTCAGTTCTCTCCTCTTTCTCCTTCCCCTCCCCGCCCCCCGCCCCCCGCCCCGGACAGCTCTGCACCCCCAGTCACCACTCTATCCAGCGTCAGCTCTCAAAGTTTCCGTGGATCACCAGGCACCCCTCTAGGCAACCTGGAGCAGCCCCCCACACTTCCACCCCCAGCTCCCCCTCGTCGGAACACCAGGTCCTGGGCGTGCGCTGAGCACACAGATCAGGAAGTGCGGCTGTGTGTGGAGACTTACCCTTAAGGGTAACTGCGCACTCACTCGGTGGGGAGACCCCACCTGACCTGAGAGTGAGCACAGTGCTCTTACCTGCCTCTACCCGGTGTGCAGGCAGGAGCCCAGCCCAGGACACCTCCGTGCAAAAGCAGCAGAGCTGCTCTGAGCCCCCAGAGAGGGGGTGGCCACGTCTGAGCCCTACCTGTCTTGGGTGGGTTCCTCTTAACCTTCATCCAGTCGAAGGTCTGGGCTGTAGGGGTGCTCGTTTCTGACGCGCAGGCCGATTCCTTGTCCTCGGAGAGGAGATCAGCACAGGCCGGTGCAAAGCTCCCTGTCTGCTCGTTCCCATAATGGGGCTGCGGTGGAGGGTAGGGCCCCGGGCCCACTCCAGCGGTTCCATAGCCATCGGAGGACAAGGCCCCTAGCTGGGCCCCATAACTTGAAGGATGAAAATAGCCTCCATCTCCTTCCAGCTGGCCCAGAGGGTAGTACTGAGAAGACCCGTAGCTGGCACTGCAGGCAGCTGGGGAGTACCCCGAGGTCGCAGAGCTGGGGAAGGGCACCCCTAATGCCGAGGGTGGCTGTTGGGCCAGATAGCCTGAGTTCTGCTGGAGTGCAGAGCTGGGCAGCCCCCCACCATAGCGGGTCTCGCCTGCATAGCTGTCAACAGCGGAAGCCGAGCTGGGGGGGAAGGAGGTATGGGCGCTGTGGGCGCTGTAGGCGCTGGGTCCCCGGTTACAGAGTGGGTACTCTAAGAAGGAGTTCATCCTATTATAGTCCATGCGTGGAGGCCGCAGGAGGGTCGGCCCGTTTAGGGAAGACACCCTCTTGCCCTACAACCTTTCGGCAGTATGTCACAGCGCAGAAGCTTGCATCCATGGCCTAACCCAGCTTGCCTGGGCCAGCGCTCCCCCAGGAAGGGGGTAGGGAGTGGGGGTGGAAGGGTGCATGTGATCTCTCCCAGGCCAATGGGCGCAGCGGGCCACAGTTTGGCAGCCCCAGCGCCCATCCATCACCCCCCAAGCATTAGCATGACAAAGACACTTCAATCACCCGCAGCCCATCCATCTGAGGGCGACATGGAAGCGTCAAAAACATCTTTCTTCAAAGACTTTTGGAAAGAAGGGACCAGAGGGAGAGGGGGCAAAAGTTAGAGAAATATTCAAGACTTTCCTCCCCTCTCAGTCCCCAAGGCCTTCAATAGGCTCCTAGGTTATTAGATTTGGGCAAATTCAACCCAGCTGCCCTTCATTCTTCCCACCACCACCCCCTTCACCTCACAAAGGAGCAACCCCCTCCCCAAGTCTGTAGACCAGGAGATGGGGAATCCAGCCTCCTTTGCCCAGAACTCCCACTCTGAGTTTCTTTCTCCTAATTTGGGGTGATGGGCTAGAACAGCCAAGTCAGGTATGTTGTCTTGGGCCAAATGGATGACTGTGAAGGGAAAGGTGTGAGGCATGGCCTAGAATCTAGAGAAAGAATTCATGAAGTGAGGGGTGGGAAACTGGCATTTCAAGGAGCAAGACAAGATGACAGCACTGCGGAGAAGAGGATGAGAAATGCCCCATTCCCCTCTCCACCTCTCCACATAACCACTCTCTCCTCATTCACGCATCCATTTCTCTCCCTCAGCTTCTTTTTATATTCTCTCTGTCTCAATCCATCTCTCTGTTCCTCCATCTCTCTCCGTATTTATATTCCTTCCCTACCTATCCATCAACTCATCTCTCCGCATGTATTTATCCTCTCTCTAGCCATCCATAGCTGTAGCTGGCTCGCTCACTCAGACTCAAATAACTCCCTGTGTCTCTCCAGAGAGCCACAATGAGCACAGAGCTAGGTGATGTTTACTTACAGGTGAAGACGAGGGAATTTTTATTCTTTTCCTGAAATGTTTTAAACTAGTGTAGTGCATTCTTCTGGTTCCTTCCTGCCCCACACCCCTCTCCCCCAAAATCCCAAGCCTCAAATCCATAAATTCAATAGCAGTTACATCTTAAAGATTACTCAAGTTTCCAATGAATTTTCTAGAATAGATCAAAGGACTTTGCTTAGAGAATGGGAGCTTCCGTGTGGCGGTCTTGAGGCTCAGGAGGGGAGTCTCACCCCTTTCTGCTGGGTGTGTCTGTTGGGTTATGGTTGGGGGAGGGGAGGAGAACAGGAAGTGCCTGCTTCACTCGGTTCAGACTGAGATGGAACTAGAGGGAAGCTCTTAGGTAGAGCCCATTGATTCCCCTCCTCCAGACTCGGGACAAGAGCTTGGCGCAATCTAACACCCACGCTCATTTGTAATCTGTCAGGGTGTCTGCCTGGCTGAGGCCTGGGGCCGGGGCTAGGGCAAGTCCAGGAGGGCAAGAGTTCAGAAGAGGATCTCTGTAAACAACTGAGCTAAGGGGAGGAAGGGAAAGCAGGTGGGACAGGCCCAGAGAGGACCCTCAAAACTTCTCAGGTTTCCCCAGCCCAGAAAGGGCAGGGCGAGTCCTCCTCTCTGCAAGGAGGCCCAAAGTTGTCTCGACTCTCAGTCTCTCTGTCGCTGCTCCCTCTTTCTGTTTCCCAGTTCCCTTGCTTGGCCTGTTCTCTCCTCCTTTCTGTCTCTATCACCAGACTCGCGCTGCCTTTCTCTTTTCTTAATAACTGTGAGCCTTATTTAGCCCCCAACTATGAAAAAGCTTAAAGCATTTCACAGGACCCCCGCTTCCCTCCCTCCTCATGTGTACTCTGCTTCAGAGGAGCAGGACAAGTTGTGGGGAGGGACCAGCTGGCAACTCTGCTAAGAGAGATGCAGTGGGGGAGGGTGAGAGACTGTTCAGTGCCAAGTGATGAGGATGGACAAAGGACAGGAGGGTTGAGGTGGGAGGTGGAAGTTGGGGGCTGGCGGTGGCTGCAGAAGGATTGAAGAGAAAAGGAGTATTGAGGTGAGAGCAAGCATACTTCTATTGCCCTTTTTGGGTTGGTAGATGCTCGCAACTGTTTCCTCTCACTTTAAGATGTCCTCCACAGAGGCCTTTGGAAAAGAGGGAAGTAGGGAACCAGGGTTTCCTTTCAAACCTCACATCTGAGCTAGGCCTTTATCTGACCTGGCTGCCCTTCTTCTGGGAGACTTGAGACTCCACTTTCCACATTTCCCTCCCAGGGAGAACCTCCTCACCTCATCCCTCTTCTAATCAAGGAAACAATCTGAGGTCTAAAAGAAGAAGTAAATTCCAAATCAGATTGAGAAAAGAGTAGAAATCATTCTGGGAGTTGGGGAAATGCAGTTTCCCTAGTTAATAGCTGAAGTCACCAATAGTCTATTATAAATACAGAAGGAAAGGGGTGGAGCAAAAGTGCCTTAAATTGTACTATCAAGTGCAGTAATTGTTTAAGCCTCAGCTTCCCAATTCATCCCTGAACCTTGCTACCTTCTCCTGTGTACCAGAAAGATGAAAACTTTCCAGATTTCCTGCTGGCTTCCCTGGTAGCTCAGCAGTAAAGAATCCTCTTGCAGTACAGAAGACATGGGTTCAATCCCTGAGTCTGGAAGATCCCACGGAGAAGGAAATGGAAGTATTCTTGTCTGGGAAATCTATGGACTGAGCCTGGTGGGCTACAATCTACGGGGTTGCAAAGTCAGACATGACTGAGCAACTAAGCAACAACTCCCAACCCCAGCAGAAAGGACTGAGAGAAAAGGCAACATGGGTTCTTAGGTTCCCAGTCTCTTCCTCCTTAAAAGAAACTTCACTGTCTGGCTTGAGACTATGGAGCCTGGATTCCTTGTTAAACCCACAGCTGAGGGCAACCAAAACAAAGTAATCCCCATCTGAAGTAACCTGTGGCCTATAGGATTATCTGGTTGACCAGATTAAATTCACCAGAGATGGTCTGTGTAGACTCAACAGCAAAGTTAAAAATGGTTGATTTCCTCTTTTTATAATCTATTTAGACATATAGGTGAGCAGGGAGAACACAGGCATATTTAGAACTGATAGGATCTTTGAGAGATGCTGGTCCTTATGCCACTAAGACAAGACCATTCTAATCAGAATAGGGATGTGTTAGTAGTTTATACCTGATTCTGGACTTTTCAATGGAGGAAGCTGCCTTAGCTGAGGGTTGGCAGAAGCAATCGGAACACATCTTTCATTAGGTCCTTAAGTGCCTCTCTGCCTGCTCTCTCAGGCCAGATCTTAAAGGCCAAAGCCCAAGATCAAAGATTGGAACTTAAGAATTAGAAGGATATTCAGGGTTATAATTTTTTTCTCTATAAGAAATGATTTCTTGTTGCTGTTTTTGGGAAGGATGCAATCTGAATTTAGTGGTGTGTTTTATTGCAAGCTCATTAAAATGCCACATGTCTGGTTGAGAACCATAGACTGGATGGTGCATATTGTAATGGGAAGACTATTAGTTTTGGGCCTAGGAAACTTGGGTTCAAATCCTTGCTTAGCCATTTCTTAGCATTATAATCCTGGACAAGTTCCCTGGTTTCTCTGAATCTCAGCCTCAGAGAAGAAGCATGGGTTTAATACTACTTACCTCCCTACGTTGTTAGTAGGATTAAAGCAAACAAGAAAACATAAACCATAGAGAACTCTGTAAGTGTATGATATTAACATATACATGCACATTCTGAAATACTATGAGTCAGTCTTTAATATAACTGACTGTTTTTAATATAACTGACATATTAAAATATGGAAATATGTGATGGGGAAATAGCAGATGTGCTATATTTTTATATACCATATCACCATATATTATGTAATATGTACTTTATCATATGCACATTTCATTGAAAATTCAGAAGGCTGCCTCTGTTCAGGCAAAGAATTTTCTTCTAAACTGGAGGTGTTTTGTTTTTTTTTTAAGTAAAGCCTAATATTATATAATCTATAACAAGCCCTCACCTTAGCTAATATAACTCTAATATTATATAATTTATTAAAACTGCAGCAGAAAGATTTAAGATTGGGCATTAACAAGAACTCCCTGACTTTCCCAATTTGGGAGAAAACTGTCCTTGTCAGGGCTGAGGGTTGAACCTGACTTCTGTGATGTCAGAACAGGATGTAAACCTTCATCTGGAAGGAAAAGTAAGTCAGAGAGTTGAGATCTTGCTAAAAGGAAAGATTAGAGTGACATGAAGAGTTGAAATAATTTTCTACTTAATTGGGCTTATCCAGGTGTAGTGGTTGTGGCCAAAATATCCACATTGGAAACTTTATTGAACACTGATTCAGCTGAATTTGTATCCAAATGACTGTCCAGACTGTGATTTTTCTGTGGTGGTTAGGAATTAGAGACGGTTTTGTGTGTTAGCCACACAGTCATGTCCAACTCTTTGTAACCCCGTGGACTTCAGCCCACTCGGCTCCTCTCTGTTCATGGGATTTTCCAGGCAAGAATACTAGAGTGGGTTGCCATTTCCTTCTCCAGGGGATCTTCCCAAACCAGGAATCGAACCCAGGTTTTCTGCATCATACGCGGATTCTTTACCATCTGAGCCACCAGGGAAGTCCACAGGTTTTAGGAAGGCATTTTTACTGCTGACTCTCTCCTCAGAGGAGGAAGCAATTTGCTATATCTCCTTCAGGCACCAAATATCTGCTTCTGAGTAGGAAGAAGGATGGAGGAGGAGGGAGCAGGAGGGCAGAGCTGGGCTGGAAAGGTCAATGGAGGATTTGGGCCACATTAGCTGCAACAGGTGGAGAGACTGATGTAGGGCCCAAGAGTCTACTTTCTGCAAACTGAGAACATGTATTCGATAGAGCATATTTTAGGAGGATGTACAGTGGGGCCATTGAGTGTTTGTCAGAGACTTGAAGGAAAGATGGGGAGAAGGTTCAGCAGAGCTATTTAGGGAGACCCATAATTTGTACCTATGTTCTAATACCCTAGCAACCAGATAAACACTGACCAAAGGGGATTTTTAAAGTCTAGTACACTTGGAATTCCTGGCAGCCCACTGGTTAGGACTCAGTGCTTCCACTGCAGGGGCCACAGGTTCCATCCCTGGTCCAGGAACTCAGATCCCACATGCCTCAGTGTGACCAAAATGCATATGTGCTCAGTCATGGCTGACTCTTTGTGACCCCATGGACTGTAGCCTGCCAGGCTCCTCTGTCCATGAAATTTTCCAGCCAAGAATACTGGAGTGGGTTGCAATTTCCTACTCCAGGGGATCTTCCTGACCCAGGGATTGAACCCGTGTCTTCTGTGTCTCCTGCACTGGCAGGCAGATTCTTTACCACTGCACCACCTAGGAAGCCCTTAAATAAATAAATAAACATTAAAAAAAAAAATGAAGTCTAGTACATCATGGCAAAGAAGTTTGGTGCCTCTTTTTTTTAGAAAATGTCCCACTTCTTAATACTCATATTCATTGAATACCTGGCACCTGGCACACAGCACTACAGCTAATTACATACTTGTTGAAAAGATGTCTCTCCCTGCTCACTTAAATAATGCTTGGGGCATGATTGTTGGTGTAAATGGGCAAATTAAAATTCATTAAAATGGCTCTACCAGATACTTGTGAAGTGGGTTATCGTCAGACATCAAAAGTCACCACCTCCATTTAAAAGCACCTGACACCAGGTACTATAATAAATACGTGATACATTGTTTGTAAAGACTAATGAATATACTTTTGGCATATGTTGATGCAGAGAATATTAGAGTCATTTAGTTCTTCCATTTATTTTACAGTTGGAGAAACTGAGGTCCAGAAAGGGGAAGAGACTTACCCAGGCATAAGTTTTTTAAAAATGTAATGGCTCAGGGTTAGAGTGATTGCAAATAATTTCTCAATCTAACGGTCTTTTGCTTTCACCATAATATTAATGGGCCATTCTTCTTAAAAAATGACTCACCAAGAGTAGGGCAGACTGACCAGCAGCTTTCAGGACAGCACTGAAGCCTTCCCACCCCAAGCACAGCCCATTTATAACCAGTCTGTCCTACAGACCACTTAAGAGGAGCCATACCACATCAGGATGGGATAACTGAGTGCAGCCACCTGGCACTGCCCTCTAACTTGCCACTGAGAGGGGGCAGTCTGCTGCCTTGTCTAAGAACTCCCTTCTCTTTGCCTTCCTTCTCCATAGCCAGCCTGGAAAACTCAGGTTAAAAAGGATGACACTAGAGATGAAACAAACAGAAGGAGCTAACTTAGAACACAACTTAGGCACCCTGAGTCCTGGCCCCTTATGAATTCTAAATTGCCATGCATTCCTTTGAATTTGAAGTCAGATGGAACAGAAAGGAGAAGTCATTTCTTTTTATAAATGCCTTGCCTCTTTGTTCTTCTCTGGTGGCCTCAAAGATGGTGAGTTTCATGAACAGGAGACAGGAGAAACAGGCTGTGTGTTGCCTGTAAAAACAGCTCTAACTCCTCTCTAATAAGCAAGGAAAATACTGGACCTTCTGATTTCCTGGATTGGTTGTTTCTCCCCCCAGGATGCAAAAAGTACTTAGATCTAAGCAGGTAGATTGAGCCTTTGGTTGGGCCTCCCAACTCCCACTCAGTTGGGCAGGGAAGATTCAGGAATGATGCAGCCTCAGGCAGAAGCTAAAATTCAGGGCCCTTTGGGTCTCTGATTTGGGGTGGGGAGGATTGGAAGGAGGTGACCCGATAAAGTGGGTGAAAAATTGTTAAACATGGAGGAAGGCAGGAAGCAAGGTGGCACTATGATCCAGCAGTACTTCTCAGACTTTAGTATGCCTGTAAATTACTTGGGGATCTGCTAAATTGAGGTTTTGATTCAGTAGATTTGGAGTGCGGCCTAAGAGTCTGCATTTCTAACTAGCCCACAGGTAGTGCTGATGCTGCTGGTCCATGGAGGAGCAAGTCTCTTAGAAAACTGGAGCCTCAGAGGCCCTTGAGTATTACAGACCAAACTGTGATTCCAGGAGGTGAATTCTCTCCAACGGAGCAGAGCCTGTATTTTTGGCATTGATGAAGTGTGCTCTCCTTTTGACCAAAGCAAGCTGAAAGGTGGGCAATTAGCAAGATCCTTCTGGTATTCTCCATCTTTGTAAACAATCTGCTATAGCTGAAAGAGCATTTTTAATTAGACCAAATTATCTAGTTTGGCTGTCCATAGAAATCAAAACTCCAGCTGAAATGTCTGTTTTATTTTGTTGGTGTAAAGATGGTTATGTGCTGTGATTTTAAAGGGGTTAAACATTGCCTATAGGCATATTTTATGGAGAAATAAACACACAACCCAATGAGATGTATAGTGTGGTTTTAATATATTATATATTCACTTATTTATGGGGAAAATAAACACACAAGCCAACAACCTGTATTATTACTTTAATATATTGAAATTATTTCATATGTATATATTTTATGAGGGAAAATAAACTAAGATACATGATATTATTATAATACACATCTAATTGTTCTATATTAATTTATTTATGAAAGAAATAAGTGCAATTTAACATGGCATAAGATTATTTAATGCAGGAGATGAATTCTATATTAAGACAGTTTAAGGGATTAAATTCCAGCTGAATAAGATGTATGTACTGCCCACACTGAAAGACCAGATTAAAAAAAAATATGCAGGGGTCTGTTTAGTCCTGTATGTCACGACCTATGTGGGCTCCTGGCTTTTCCTGACAGTTGTTGCCTCTCAGTGGCTGGTACTCCAAGTCCCCATCCTGCTGGTTCAGGGGAAAGTCTGGGAGGTCCGGGAATAAACTGCTTTTCAAGAACAGCAGCATCTGCTGGGGAGATAGCCCTGCGGTGTCTGTTTCTGAGCCCGAGAAATATTAAGTAAACCTAAGGAGGATGGATGGCTTTCCAGGGCCCTTTAAATCTCTACGTTCCCCGGAACAAACCAGGAGGCAGGTGGAAAGATCGATCCTTGCCTCCCGCTTACTGGGTTTGCAAGAAACCTGCTAAGGTGCGGTGAGAGATAGGAAATAGTGCTGAGACGGCAAATGAAGTTGTTGGCAAAGACAGGTAGGTCTGCATTTGGAGAACGCTCTGGCCGGGCATCAAATCCCAGAGCGAAGGATCAAAAGTCAGATTTGGCGAGGCAGACCCAGCCAGTAAGATCCGCCATTCACCCTCTCCCATTCCGACCCCCTCGCGGACTATCTGTCCGTCTCGCATCCTCAGCATCCGTTGGACTGATATTTCAAACAATACAAAAACAAAAAAGGAGCCCGTGAGACAGGGCCCCCTGTCTTCACGGGCATCGGGATGGTCCAAAAAGGTGAAGGTGGGTGCGGGGACGGTCCCGGGGCTGGCCGCGCGCATCCTGAGGCGGCTGTCATGGCGGCCACAGTCTCTTCCCTCCCCTCCCTGCCTCCCGACCCCAGCGCCATTTTGAGCATCTTCCTGGCTTCCCTGTCTCTCTCCCGCTCTCCTCGCTCCCTCTTCGCTCCATACAAGCCAAGCGCCTCCCAACGCTGCCCGGGCCTCCCGGAGCTTGTCGCCCCGCCGCTCCTCGGACGCTCCTCCCGACCCCAGGAGCCTTAGGGTGACTGAGGGACCCGCTCCCGCTACATTTTCCACACGGCCTCCTTTCTTGTCCACTTGGAGGCCAGTGACCATCCCTGGGTACGGGACCCTGCTTCCCAAGAAAACCCCCGACCCTACTCCACTCCTTGGCCCTGCGCGTGACCCCCAGACCTCGGGTTCCCCAGGCGTCCTGCGTCCTGGAAAAAAACCCTCCATTCCGCTTAGGGCACTGAGGCGAGAAGCCTAGGAAGCCCTAGGGACCCTCCCAATCTAGCTGAACCTCTACGCCTCCCACCACGACTGTGAAGCCCGCGCCTGAGATCTCTTCTTGCTCTCACTTCAGCTGGCAGCACACCCTTTTCCTCCAAGGGGCCCCTTTTGTACCACCCGGACTTATCCGGCCCAGGGCAGAGCGAGAGACAGAGACAGACAGAGACACACACAGAGAGAGAGGGCGGCCTGGCCTAGTGAGTGCGGGGAGGAAAGGGACTGGGTCCCAACACAAACACTAACTCGTTTCCGTATTATAAAGACATTTATTTAATCTATGAAAATAATGTACAATAAATACTTTCCCCTTTTCCTATTAGTAAAGGATTTTAATAAATAATCTACGGCCTAAAACTTAAAAAAAAAAAAAAGAAAGAGGAAAATAGGTTCCTCTAGTTCTTTTTAAGAAAGCACACACCCCCCCTCCCCAGAGTTTAATTATTCCTGAGATTTCGTTGGAAGGACTCTACCAAACGGATTTTTTAATGTGTAATTTTTAAAAGACGCCCGTGTATCCAATATTTTAGAGAAAAAAGGAGGTGGATTAAACGCTAATTCAATAATACCTGAATTTTAGCAAAACACATAAAGAAGTCCATACGACTTGGCGCGGGGCGGGGGCCTTGGGTTTCCCCACAGGCTGCTGAAGGGGGGCCGGGGGTCGAGAGAAGGAAGCGGGTTATTAAGGGAACTGCAGGTCGATGGCACACAGCGTGCTGGTGAAGAAGTCCAGCTCTTCCTCGGAAAAGGGAACCGGGCTGTCCAGAGAGCCCTGGAGACTAGGGGAGAGGCCTCCGGACAGCTGGAGACAGGAGTCGGCCGCGAAGAAGCTGAGGTCGGGCAAGAAAGGCGAATCCTGCCGCTCCGAGAAGGCGTCTTCTGGCAACGGCTCGGGCTCCCGTCCGCCGTCCCCGCGCAGGGGGCCGCCCGGGCTCCGCGCGTCTGCGCCCTCCACGCGAGCGGCCAAAGGCCGTGGGCCCGAGGCGCCCGGAGGCCCTTGCGCGACCTCGGGCGGGTGACAACAGGCTGCTCGCGAGGCCCGCAATACGGAGGGGCGGCCCGGGCTAGCCACAGGCTCTTCGGCTGGCTCGCCGGTGTTCTGCGGCGCTCCGGGGCAGGCTGGCTCCCCGTCGGGCGGCTCTCGGTGCTGCGTCTGCCGTTTGTGCTTCATGCGCCGGTTCTGGAACCACACTTTCACCTGCCTTTCGGTGAGGTCCAGCAAGGCCGCGATCTCCACGCGTCGCGGCCGGCACAGGTACTTGTTAAAGTGGAATTCCTTCTCCAGCTCCAGCAGCTGCGTGTTGGTGTAAGCGGTGCGCAGCCTGCGCGCCCCGCCGCCGGCGGCCTCCGGTAGTCCCGGCCCATCTGCGGGGAAAGCGGGCTGGGCGTCAACGCGGGCCGTGTCCTCAGCCCAACCTCAACTCGGCTGAAAGACTATCCCATCCTCCCAAAGCAATGTCTGCGACACCCCCGACCTGCCCGCCTACCAAAGCGGCTCGCTCCCACGGCTCTTGCCTTCTTTCTCGTCCCTCTCTCCGCCAGACCCGGCCAGAGTCAGCGCACAGCATTCAGAGAGCCGCCCACGGACCATGCAGGGGTTAGGGAGCGGCTCCCTTTCGCCCCCAGAACCTCAGAGCCCCTCCCAGGTCCTCCAAGTGGATCCCTCATTTCAGCACTTTCCAACTCAGCCTGGGGAGAGGATTCATAAAGAAAGATTGTTCCTCACCTCTTCTCCTCCCTAGCCCCCAGCTCTCAAATTCCCCCACTTCTCCTAGAGCTAGAGTAGATGGGATTGAATCTTTTCCTGCCTCCAGATTCGACCCCATCCAACAACACTCCTCCACACAGCTAAATGTGAAACCTCAATCGAATCCTTTTCTCCTAGCAGAAAAAGATGCTCTTCCCCAACCAGCTTCCAAAATCTGCTGTAGGGAAAGGAAAAAAAAAATGCTGGCAGCGGCCAGGCCTGAACCACAACGATCTTTTCTGCTTTCTCGTCCCTGGAATCGACGGGGGCAAGAAACCCCAACAGGCTGGACACCTTTTTCTACCTCCCCCATCGCTCCTTCTCCCCCTTTTTTTCTAGCTGCCCCTCACCCAACCCCTATCACGCTTACCGACCTGCCGGCGATCCGACCCCCGAGGCCGGGACGGAGGAGGCGGCCGGGGGAGATGCGGCGGATTGGCTGGGTTTCTTGGCGGATTTCTTCTCTTTCATCCAGGGGAACTCGGGGGCCAGGGGGGCGGCGGGGAGCAGCGGCAGCGGCGGCAGAGCGGGCCCATCTTCGGCTCGCTTTTGGCTCCCGGGTCTCTGAAGGGTGGAGGCGCCGGGCTGGAGGCTGGGGAAGGTTTGCTCGAAAGGAGGAGGAGGAGGAATTAATGTCGACTCCTTGATTGATGAAGTTTGAAATGTCTCCAAGACAGCGGGGAAGGAAGTCAGACACTCGGCGAGCGATGGCTGGCTGTTTATAAACCCAATCTCCCTCTCAAATTCAAAATTCATGGCTTTCAATGGTGGGGGAGGGGGCCTGCTGGGGGGGCGTCAGGAGGGAGGATCGGAAGGGACCCCCCCTCCTGCCCCCCCAGGTTTGTGTGATGCAGCGATTTTGGGAGGGGAAGATTTTGTTCTCTCTCTCTCTTTTGTTTTTTTTTTTTTTTTAAATTTTGGGTCTTTATAATTGTATATTGCTGATAAATACAAGCGTATGGGGACTCTCTCTATTAAACCCAGGACTCCAGCGAAATTGCAGGGAATTCATGGTCACGGGACCCGCCTTGGCCAATCACTCGTCTGGGCCTGGTAGAAAACAGAGCATTATTTGCTTTAATTGATTCAAAAACTCTAGAGGACCATGACCTGGACACCATGAGCCCCCTAGTCCTACATGCCTGCTCCCCATGCCCCACTTTCTCCAGAAAAGCTAAAGGAACCTTTTCTTCATCCCCATCAGAGGAGGGGAGGTTCTGGAACCCAGGAAACAAGAGAACCTAAGGGAGAAGTCTTCCTCTTTTTCAAATATTTTTAATACAGTAAAGCTTTCTTTATAAGGCCAGCAGCATTCCCTGCCCCCACCCCGGGGGAAAAAAAAAGCTGAGTGAGGATCTCAATATGGGAGGAAGAGGTAGTATAAAGAGGTTTTCCCCTTTGGGAAAGGTCTGTGTTACAGTGCAATAAGGAAGAGAAGAGATTTACAATCATCAGCATCACTATCCCCAACCCACCCCCCAAAAGCAACAGATAAATCTTAGAAAATAGACAAGCACTCCTAGGCTGACACAGAGGAGTGAGATAGACAGTGAGGAGCCCTTTTGGGCCTCTGGCCTGTGGAGCTGTGAAGTCTCGGTTCCCTTCTCTGCCCAGCATTTGCAGCACTGCCCCCTGCCCCTATGTCTACCTGCCTCCTCACCTGGAGGCATCGGGCTCCTCTATGACACTCCAGCAGACAGGGTCGAAGATGCATATGCACCCTCTCAAGCCTCAAGCCTGTATCTGCATCTATATCCAGAAACAGGAACAAGAATCAAGAACCAAGGTAGCTCCCAATTTGACTTAAAGAACTCTCAAACTTCAGGCCAATGTATTGGAAGGGGGTACTCCCCCCTACAGGAATGCCCTTGCCATTTTCGTCATTGTATGTATGTATAAATAAATACCCCCAACAAGATAGAATTCTCTGTGGAGGGGGTGCAAAAATAATGATCAAAGATGATATCTCATTTCTAGCCCCTGGGGAAATTGTTGTTTTTATTTCTTTTCAGAAGTTCAAGATAGTATGAACTTTAGGGAGTGCTGTAATTTACTGGAGGGAATGGGTACAAGACTCACAGCCCCAAGCAATCGGTGGGAAACTAGATCTCAAAGCAGAAAATGAAAAGTCGATCTGGGGTAAGATTTTTAAATAAGTGGGTCAGAGGGACCGAGAGGAGGAGAGGCGATCAATCTTAGCCCCCTGACAGCTCCCTCCGATGGCATCAAAGAATTTGGCTCTTTGGGAAAGCAGAGGGAACAGCCGAAATTCCCCATCCCTTTAAAAGGCCTGGAGGTGGGGGGTGTTAGCGAAAGAGAAAGGTGATTCTGGGAGAGCAGGGAAACAGATGGGAAATGGGGACAGAGGAAAGGCGCTGGGTTGGGTGGAAAGTTTTTCTGGAGAACTCCCACGGCTCCGGCCTCCCCCCCACTCCTTGCTCAGGCAGCGAGCAAGGAGGAGAAGGCTGGTTAGCAGAGAAATGGCAACTCTGCCGGGAGCTGGAACTAGAAACTTTGTGTCAGTGTAACAGCCGCGTGGGTGGTGGTAAGTATTCATCCGTGTGGGTTGGGGGTGAGTGTTTAAAAAGGATAGAGGAATCTGAGGAGAAGGGTGGGGGTGGAGGAGAGCCAGGAGGAAAAAGGGGGAGCTGGACGTGGGGGCTGCAGGGACCGGGGCGGCAGGCTCTGGAGGGCTCAGATCCAACGAAGCTGCTCTGAAAAACTGGGCAAACTAGCCAGAGACGGTTGTGTCCAGCTCGGCTCCAAAGAAAGTAATTTTTGCCACTTGGAGGTGAGGACGGGGGTGGAAGTGGGGA
Source organism: Budorcas taxicolor (assembly GCF_023091745.1). Taxonomy (NCBI): domain Eukaryota; kingdom Metazoa; phylum Chordata; class Mammalia; order Artiodactyla; family Bovidae; genus Budorcas; species Budorcas taxicolor. The sequence goes on along the minus strand of NC_068928.1, from coordinate 37,650,697 downwards.
GTAGGCACAGAAGAGTAGTTGTCTGCAGGTTGTGCAGGAGGCCTAAGAGGGGTCTCCCTCCGGCCACCCCCTTGAGAAGCCCTGGAAGTTTTTTCACAGCCTCTCCAGCTGGCTGCAGGGTTGAGCGATTCTCTCCGCAACAACTCCGGCTGTCCCTGCAGGAAATACGGCTCTCTAACCCTGCTGACAGATTTTACGGCCAGATTAGAGAACAGCAGAAAACTTGGGTGTTAAAAGGGGCCAAGAGAACCTTCCTTCCCAGAGTCGCCGCTTCCCCGCCCCCCTGTTGTGCTGTGAATCTTACTGTACAGATATTTTCCCCTCGACTTTGGCTGCTTAGCTAGGGGCTGAAATCTCTAAGAGAGAAGGGAGGAGGACACCAAACCAAGGTGGCCCTTATTTTTCTTGGTTGCAACTCCAATTCAAGCCAAAGCTCTGTTTTTCAAACTCAAGGTAAACTTTCTGACTTGGCCTGCCTCTCTCCTACTAGATTATCAGTCCACTTTACATCTAGAGCCAAACAAGGCGCTCCATCTAGTTACACCATTCAGAAAATGTTATTCAGGGAAGAGGAAGAGAGAGAGAAAGAAAAACCCTTGAGCGTTATTTGATCCCAATCAAACTTTGTACGCTCTTATGCCTTTAAATTATAGCTTGACCCAGTGCTAAATTGCTTGCTGCTTGGATGAGCCTAGTCCAGTTAAAATCCTACTTGGTGGTGGTGTGGGGGGTGGGGTGAAGAATTCAGGTTGCTTTTTTATTGTTATTTATTGTTGCATAAAGGCTATAATTACTAACCTTGGACTGCCAGGATACAACATAAAAATGAAAATCAGCCCTGGCTTTAAGGCTGAGGGCCTGGAAGGATTCTCACCGACACGCCCCCCACCCCCCACCATCTCTACCACCAAATATATGCTCCTAATTAAGCAATGCTAGAGCATCGCTTACAATTAGAATTATGCAACTCTTCAGCAAGCAGCCATCGCTTCTCTTTCAACGAATTAGCTCCATATTTCAGCTTCCCTGTCTCCTAGCTCTTATCGGCTCCAGCGATGCGGCGGTGACATTTCATCTTTGACAGACCCTCTCTATCCTCGCTCCAATGTGATAAAACTTTTATGGAACCACGACTAAGAAATGAAGTTTTCCCAAGGATCGTGGAAACAGAGCGGCACATTAGCCTGGGGACCATTTTATGTATGCTTGGATCCATAGCTTCTCCCACCCTCCTCCTCTCCCCTTACCCTGGCGGGGGAAATCAAACAGGCCTCCTCTCCCTCTGTCCTGAGTTTTATTTAGTGATTTAATTTCACTTTAGTTTTAAGGTTTGACCTGAGAAGTCTAGGCTTCAGATTTTTTTTTTAAGATTAATCATTTTCCTTTGTTTTCATTTTAGACCCAATGGTGGTTGGGCTTCGGGTCACGTGACGACTTCTTTGTAGCTCCGGAAGAGAACTGTGAAGTTTAGGTTGAAGAAGCAGTAATGGGCCAGATTTCTGTTGTTGTTGATGGGGTGGGGGGTGGGGGACAGTGGGGAGGCTGTGGCCAAAGAAGCAAAAAGACAAAAAAAAGGTCAATCAATGAGGAAAAACGGAGAGGCGAAGAAGCCAAGCAGAAAAGACCTAGAGAGAGTCCCCTAGTCTCCCTTCGCCCCAAACTTGTTACTTAAATCTTAAGAAGTTGGCAGAATGTTCCAAGCTTGGGTGAGAAAAACCAAATAAACCTGAGACACAGATGGGGGAGGTAGGGCCCTGAGCAGGGGAGCATAAAAAGGCCAGGATAGGGTCTTCACCATTCTTCTTCCCTTGGGGAAATCTGGCAGTCAGCAGCCTGCTGCTCTGCTATCTAAATTGGACCACCAAGACAAGATAAAATTGATAACAGAAAGTTTATTCAAGAATTATATGACAGACAACCCTTTTAAGTAAGGAAAAAAAGTAACTACAGAAGAACAAAGAAAGTTCCAAGAGGGAGTTAACTCTAATTCTACAAATTCAGGACTATACAGTGACAATTAGGAGCTGAGTTCATGCCTTTTAGAACTAATTACAATTGTTCATAAGTACAAGTTTAACATAAATCTATAGCTTTTTTCTAGAGTACAATAACTAAAATAGCTGGTTTTACATGACAGGGAACACAACGTCCTTTATAACAATACTAAAAAAAGTACAATTTTTTCCTTTTTCCCTCATATAAATACATAATGTAGGGGGATAAATAATTAAAAAAAAGAAAATATTTTAACAAGCTATAACCAATAAATATATATGAAAATGTTCACTAGAACACACGTTTTTTGAGCAATGCTGGACTCCTGCAGGCCCAGGCATCTCTCACAGTTGTTTTTAATATCCATTAAAATGTAAACTCTAAGTGCAACAAAAGTGTCCTGTCCAGGGTTGAGCAAGGCACACAGGCCCAGCTGCAGCCCCCGCCTGGGACAGTTTGTCAAAATATACCCTGTTTTCACGTTAAGTCAAGAGAGCAACAGAAGAAAAGAGAAGTGTAGAACCTCAAGTCACCGACTGCTTTCTGTGGAGTGAGGGGGATGGACCTGGAGCTGCGATGGGAGACAGCAGAATGGGCAAACCTTCAGTCTTGACAACTTGCCTGCCCTCACCTCCCAGCTTTGCCATAAAAGGAAAATATATATATATATATTTATAATATAGACAGCTCTTTCAGGATCTCTCACCATCCCTGAGCCCTCTGAAGACTGTAATTGATAGGGGTGGGGTATAGATATTAATGTCCTAGAGCAGAAAAATATGGGACTAGAAATGGAGGGAGTGCCCAATCAACCTTCTCCTATCATGGGAAGAAATCTGAGGATTCAGGAAAGTGGGAGGGGGACATGCTTTGTGCCCTTGGTTTTGAAATGTATTAAATTTTTTTTTTTTTTAAGGAGAATTGCCAGGAAAGAAAAATCAAGATTTGAGGGAATTAACCACATGGAAGGTAAGTTGGTTGGTTGGCTGGTGATGGCCTAGCCATCTTGTCTGTTTTTTAAAATGTGCTTCTTTGCCTGTTTCCCTATCTCCTCTTCCTCTACCCGACTCCCTAAGGTGGAATTCCAACTGGATATTGCTGGAGGCCTAGGGTTGATGGGGTCATCTCCAATCTGCTGTAGATTCCTTTCCAATGGGTTGGCAGGCAGACTAAACAAGAGCTGCAGGACTTAAAAAGCAACCTCTCAGGCCAGGGGGAGGGGAAGGAGCTCCAGGCCCTTTCTTCCCGGGAAGCTTGGCTGCCATCTCCCTGCCTCCTCTTTCAGACCTCCCGACTGCACCCCACAACTCCACAGCCCCCGCCCCTCCTGGGTCTCCTCCATCCCAGGACCTGCCCCTCTGCCCTCCCTCTCCTATCACAGGTGTGTTAACTTGGGCGCTTCTTGGATTCTACCCTGAGGAGGAGGCGCATGGTGAGAGGAGAGGTCTGTGTAGGTAGGGTGGGGGTCGCAGGGTCCGTGGTGCTGGCTGGGGGCCATAGAGGGCGCCCCGTTGTAGTCCAGGTTCCCCGAGGGGTGGTGGGAAAGGTGGTTGAGGCCGTAGAGGGAGGGGCCGGCAGGGGGCGGCAACGGATCCGCGTAGCCGCCCCCACCCACGTACACGGGGCTGCCCTGCATGGTGGGCGTCCCGTAGGCGCCCCCGTTGGTTTGAAGGACGTGAGGCTCGTAATCGGGCGCCGGGGTCTGGGGATACTTCTGCGGGGCGCCGCAGCCTTTGAGGGGGGGCTGGTAGTTGGAGGGCAGCGCATAGGCATTCTGGTGGGCTTTGCCGAAGGCGGGCGGGGACGGGCTCTCATAGCTGGGGGTCATGGAGTGCAAGGCGTTCATGAAGCCGGCCGTGGACTGCATGGGCTGCGAGGGGCTGCCGGCGGGGGAGGGGCCCCCCGAAGACGAGGCCAGGCCCTTGGCCTTTTGGTCCTTCTTGTATTTCATGCGCCGGTTCTGGAACCAGATCTTGATCTGCCGCTCGCTGAGGTTCAGCAAGTTGGCCATCTCCACGCGGCGCGGCCGGCACAGGTAGCGGTTGAAGTGGAACTCCTTCTCCAGCTCCACCAGCTGCGCGCTCGTGTACGCCGTCCGCGCCCGCTTGGAGGCCGCAGACCCCGGGGGGCTCTTGTCCCCTCCCCCGCCGCCACCCCCGCTGCCGCCACTGCCGCCGCCGCCTCCTCCGCCGCCGCCGCAGCCCTCCGCTGGACCCGAGGGGGAGGGGTGGGAAGGGGAGAAAATGAAATAAAAGATAATTACTGAACACGCCGAAATTGAATGCATCGTTTCTTAATAAATCCAGGCCTGGACTCGGAGGCCCCGCCGCCCTCCCCTTCGCGTCCCCGCCTCCTCCTCTCCACTGCCTCCCGCCCCCACCCGCCGCATTAGCGGACACTCTATAATAGTGGCATTTATTAAGAGACCTGTTCTCCTCTCACTGCCCCAGCTTATGAAAATTTGATCATGTCACGCAGACAGAGCCGCATGGCCATTTATTTAGGGCTGGATTTTCTCGCACACGCTTTCTCCCCCCTTATCCCTAGTTCCAGGTGTAGAAGACACTCCTCCGCCCTCCACCGCGCCCGGTCCTGTGGCCCAGACAGGTGCTTGAGGAGAGCTCCTGGGCGAGTCTGGACATTCTGGGCAGGGCACGAAAATGGGGGGCAAAGAGGCTGCCATGCCTGGAGGCCAAGACCGTGGGCCGCCCGAGCGATTGTGATTAATATCCACAGTAGTAATACTTAATAATAATCAATCGTTGACGACTCTGCGTCTACTGGCAGCGTCTCGTGACTCTGCTGCCTTGCAAAGGGCTGAGGCCGAGCACCTGGCCTTCTGGACCTCTCAGAAGTTCAGGTGGAGGGGGGCAGGAGGGAGAGGGTGCTGGCGGGGTCACGGGTCGCCAGGTGGGGGGGGGGGGTACGGGAAATGCTCCGTAGCTGCCGCCGCCGCCTGGGCGCCTAAGGGCTGGGTGCTAGAATAACAGTGACATTCCTGGCCGGGACAAAAGCTGACGACGAAGCCAGAGAGCCGGTACCTGTGCCAGGGGAGCTGTTTTTCAGCTTGGACGTTTGCCTCGACTCTTTCATCCAGGGGAATATCTGTTTGGTGAGGGTGGAGTTGGAGCCGGCACCGCACTTGGGGGGGCCGCTTTTGCTGGGACCGCCCCCGTTACTGCTGTTGCTAGTGGTACTGGTAGGTGCGGCGCTGGGCGGGGGCGAGCCGGGCGGAGCCGGCAGGGGCTCTGAGGCCAGGCCCGGCCTCATGCAGCTGCCGTTGAGTTCCTTGCCCTTGGCGTGCGCGGCGGCGTTGCCCAGGGACTGCAGCGAGCACGCTGAGCGCTGGTAGTCACTTTCCAGGTGCGTGGTGGTCTGGAAGGGGGGCTGAGGGGGACCGTCATAGCCGAAGCCATTGCTGCCAGGGTATGAGGGGTAGCCTCCGAAGAGTGCGGCGGCGGTGTTGTCGTAGTAGGTGGCTTTCTGCATCGCTGGGCGAGGCCCTGATGGTAGGTGGCAACTTGCAAGAGCCAGATACCCTCACGACCGGACATTGGCACCCCTTGGGGTCACGTGGCACGCCGGACCCCCCCCTCCTTTCTGCCCCCCTCCTCCCGGGATCTGTTCGTAGCGGTTGACCTGCGGGGTGAGAGAAGAGACACGGGGAGAAGAGGACTGGGGCTCGAATCCATCTTAGGAACTGAAAAGGGAACTGACATCAATAGGGTTTTTCTTCTCCCCCACCCAACATCTTCACAGCAGATGCTGAGGCCACTTGCTTGGCCTGAAATGGATTTTTCTTATATCAGTGCTTTAATTTTAAAAGAAAAAGCCCACCAGTTTTCATCTTCACTTAAAAAAATAAGGACTCCACTCCTTTGGGAACTGCCTGGATATAGAATCTTACTATGGCAAGGGCCATCGCTTCTCTCCTGCCTGCCTACTAGCCCCTGACCTCTTTAATTCCCTCTCCCTGCACCTGCCCCCCCCCAACTCTGGGATAGGGTGGCTCAAGGGGGGGAACTCCAAAATAAAAGCATCATCAACACCCTCCTCTGAGCTGAGAGGCCTCCTGCCTTTGCCTTCATCTAGGTTCCTTTCATCCAAGCAGAGTCGAACCTGGAGAAAAAATACTGAGGCTGAGGATCACTGGAAGAGGCAGCAGGAAGAAGCAAGTTGAGCAGGGAACCTTCTGATGTGAGGGAGCCTGTCCTTACCCTCCCACCTCAAGAAGCAGCAGCCTGACCCAAAACTTCCTGAAGATTTTCAACCTCCAGAGCCAGTGGAACTGAGTGGCCTCCATGGCCTTGGCTGCAGGTACCACCACCTCCAGTCTGAGTGTTTGCTAACCAAGTCTGGGATCCCGAAGCCAGCGGCCCCCATGGGGCTCCCAAATGGAACAGGATTGTTTCTTTGGTGGGACTGGTTGGTGCTGTGACCATTTGGCTAGGTCTTCCCCCACTCTCTTTTTTTTCATCAGGCATAATTTTTTTTACCCACCCTTTCCTTGACAGTCTGCTTCCTTTGATTTTTCCAAAAGAAGAAAAGAAGAAAGAAACTAGGTAACTGCTGGACTTTTCTAAAAAGAGATGGGAAAGTGCTTTCTAAAACACAAATTTTTTTTCCCTAAGAAAAAAAGAAAGTAAACAAAGCAATCTAAGCAATATTATCTGGGCTGGAAACTGGGTGCCCCTGTTTACTGAAGTTCTTTGAGGCAACAACAACAACAAAAAAATCATTAGTTTAATGCAGGCTTTTTAAAGTGTGCTAGAAAAATAAAGGTTCAAGCTGTCACAGGATTTTGTGTATTTCTTCCGAAACTTCTGACTACATACCCCCAAGCTCACCAAATATCTTCTCAACTCCTCACCATCACTCTTCATAGAATCTTTAGATTGACCCTATCTTCTGACATATGAGTTTGAACTAGTTAAATCTCATTCAGCCCAGCTAGTCAACTCTAAAGAAAACTAAAAATAGGAAAATAAAAAGGGAGTCCACGTGAAGGAAATCCCTCTCACACATAAATCCCCTTCTTAATGGCACAGATTTATACTCAAAAGGGAGCCGGGTAACTCTGAGTTCCGATTGGTTTCTGGGAAGAATTTGTTTCTGGGAAACACACAGGGGTCTGCAAAGCAGGAGGTCCTTCCAGGGAGGAGAACTGGAGTTCAATTGACCAGGCTGACCCAATCCCTTTATTATTATTACCATTAGCCTCTGATGATTTAACCAAAATTAGCTTTGGAGCAGCCCTGGTTGAAGGGGGAATTAATTAACAGGCATCAGTTGAGTTTGTTATTAATAGATAAGAGAATGAAATAAAAACGTTGGAGGGGGTTGGCTGGCTGGGCCCTGGCTTTATTTAGTCTAAATGATTGTTACAGCAGTAATGATGATGATGATGATGATAGTTATAATAAAACAATAATTTGACTAGACGCCTGGGGCCGAAATTCCTGTCGCTCCCCATGCAATGAACTCGCAAACCATTGCAGCAACGAGGCCAGGCGAGTGTGGGAAGCAAGAAGCTAGAGGCGTGATAGAAAAGAATGGAGGCTCCACCGGCAGCCAGAAAGGGCCGGGAAGGTTTGTGGATGGAGTTAGTCCCTGGCTGCCTCTGTCGCCGCCGGGCTGTCTCGGCTGCTGCTGCCATGGTGCCTGGCGACAAGCTATGTTGGCCCAAGGAGGCGAAGAGAAGCCTTCAGGACGCAGAAACAGTTAGCAGCGGCAGGTTCCAAGCACACCCGGCCGAGGACCAGCCCTAGGGCAGCAGCAAGTTTGGGCGCTGAAGGTAACTAAATTAAAAGGCGCCTTAGCAACTCCACACGGGGACTTTGCCAGGCCCGGCCGGCCGGAGGGCGCACACAGAGGCCCGGCTGATGGGACAGTGAGAAGAGGGAGAGGTGCGGAGGGGATCCGAAACCTGGGGATCCAGGAAAAGGGGGGTGGGGTGCAGTTCTACCAAGCCAAACACATCTATTTCCCTTGCCTCCATGTTGAAAAAATCCAGGCTCCATCTGGCTTCTCAGGAGAGAGAGAGGGAGGGAAGGAGACAGTGGCTCCCGGCTTCCCCCCAGGGTCTCACTGGAGAAGGGCGGTGAGCCACCCCAAGAAATCCACTTTTCCAAGCAACCCCGCCAAAAAAGGCTTGGGAGAGTAACAATAGCTGGGAAGACCAGGGAGAGGGGCTAGGCCACCTTCCAGGACTTAAAAAAAAAAATAGAAGAGAAATAGAACAAAAAAGGAAGAGAGAAAAAAGGTTAGGCTCTTCTTAGCAGCCGGGCGAAAATTCAGTCCAGATCTGGCTGCTGAAAGAAAAGAGAAGAGAAAAGGAAAGAAGCAGGAAGAGAGAGGGAGAGGGAGAGAGGGAGGGAGGGAGAGAGAGAGAGAGGGAGAGAGAGAGAGAGTCGCTGCGTGGAAGGAAGCTTAAAGCTTGTGAACTCTTCTTGAACCGAGATTGGAGTCATATGGGCCATAAATCATTGAGACATACTCTCCGCCATTCACAAACTGATAGCCTATTTCAGTCCAGCTTACCTTAGCCACCGACGAGGGGAGAACAGGCAGACATAATATATATTCACATCGAGCCCCAGCGCGAGCGGCAGGCGAGAAATCTCCCCTCCTTGAAGGCAAAGGAAAAAAAGACCACTGTTTAAAGCGGCGTCGCCCCCCTCCCCAATAGCCACCCCGGCTGGGGAGCCCGAGGGGCAGACCGGCCGGAGGAGCCGCTCGGCGTCCGCTTCAATTCACTCGGCTTAGGAGCGGGGGTGCGCAGGAGGGAGGGGGTAGGGGAGCGGGAAAAAAATAGAAGACCGAAAGGTGCTCGGGCGGCTCAGCTCGCCGAGAATCCAGCTCCAGGCTCCGGCACGGCCAAGCCGCCACAGTGCGGTTGCCCTATAAGACTGGTACGCCCTACTCTCCGTAACAATGGCCTCTGCTTTTGCACAGGGAAAAAACCACACAGACACACACACTCACACACACACAAGCTCACACACACCCCCACCTCTCCCCCTTTAGCAAGCTTAGATGCCTGATAAGGAAGGAAGGTGATGGTGGTAATGGGGGAGGGGGGTATTTTGAATGCCCCCCCCCCAGTTTAAAAAAAAAAAAGAGTGAGAAAGGAAAGAAGGTAGAGCTTTTAAGTTTTGTTTTTGTTTTTTAAGGACAGGTAAATTTTTAAATTCAGATTTTGGTGGGGGAGGAAGGGGAGCTCAAAGACAAGGCAAAGCTGGTGGAGTTCACAGTTCTCCACTACCACCACCACCACCACCATTACTAAACCCTTCTGTCTAAGCAGAGAGTAGCTTGGGAGGCCCTGGCCTTGCAGGGGTGGGGGGATGGTTCCTGGGTGCCCCTCTGCATTCATTTGCAGTGGGAACACTAGGACTTTTTTTTTTTTTTAAGTAGTTTCACTCTTGCGGGACTGGTGGCTGAGTCTCAGCAGTCTGTTTCTTCTCTCCCCCACACCCTCTATTCCTCCTCTCTCCCCACAAATCTGGCCCGGTTTCCAACCTGGGGTGGGGGGAACCAGAGCTTTCTTTTCAAAAGCCCCCTCCCATTTTTGAGAACAGACAACAAGCGGTGAGTGATTATTTCAAAAATCCAGACCATCTTGTAGGGGAGGGGGGTTGAGGAGAGGGTGACAAAAGGAAGACCTTGTGTTTAGCTTGAGTTCCAGACACTGCTGGCAATAGAGAAGCTGTGAGAACTTCACGAAGAAGTTTCTGTTAAGATTCTCACCTCCGGATAGGCAGAAGGGGCTAAGAGGTGATAAGGACATTTGTACTTCTAAGAAGATTCGAAGAACCAGCAAAATGCCTTAATTTTAAATGCACTGGCAAAAGAGATGGAGGGTGGTTATTTTTATTATTATTATTGTTCAGAACAAATCTGTTTACTTCTGTTAGCTCTTGCAAGATTTAGGACTCTGGAAACAAGTGAGGAAAACTACAAAAGCTCAAGTTGTCTTCGAGTGCGTTTTAGAAGGGCAGGGAAAGGCTAGGAGGCCTGTAGGAGGAAGACAGGAGGCAAGAATGTAGGTGTCTGCAGATTTGGGGCGGGGGTGGGGAAGAGCCGTTCCTGGCGGAAGAAAAAGACAAAAAAAGCACCAGGACTTTTCCAAAAGCAGGAGTGTTTGCAGCTTGGCAGAACTGCTGACTCCGGGCTTAGAGGATAAAATAGAAGTCTGGCAGTTTCTCTTTTCTACGAAGGCAGCTTGGAAAACTTGTTCTCTTAACTCTGCGTAGACAGAGCCAGCTACTACCCTGTGATGTCCTGGTTAGAATCCTTGGCTTTTGCTTTTTCCCATCTGGATGGACCAGGAGAGAAGGGACTGGGAGAACAAAGGTGAGAGATGGTTTCCAGCTATTGTCTCCCTTCCAGGAGAGGGTGGCAGTGTCTAGCAAAGCTTCCCTCACACCCCATAGCTCCCCACTCACTGGCTTTGCTTTGGGCTGAGAAAGGGTCCTACTGTCTACTCTCATAAGGTGTGGCCCCTGGCCTCCTCCAGTCCCCACTTCTTTCAGGCCCACTAAGTCAGGCTTACTTCATGGGCTGGAACAGCCAGTTTCCTGGGGCCCTGATGAATTGGAGTGGAGAAGGGGACTCTGGCCGTCCTAACCTCCAGCAAGGAACTGGTTGAAGAGTCTCCTCCTACTGTGAGGTCTCTAGGATCCTAATGCCTGCCTAGAGAGTTGGTGGCTGAGGGTTGTGGGGAGGTGAAGATGGAAGGTGGAAGCCATTTTTCTATATTTATTAGTATCAGGAACAGAAAATACCCAAGCTGGACCCACTGCTGGGGCTCAAGCCAGGACCCTTAGAGAAAGCAGTCAAGGCTACAAAGAGTCTGTCCTGAGATCTCCAGACCCTAGTTGGAGACCTGTTGGATTGGACCTTACATAGTTCTAGGCCTGGTGGGTCAGTGACTCACTCACGAGGCTTCTAGAGGTTTAAGAGACCAGCACCTTTGGATCTTTTCCCCTCCCACATTAAAAAGTCAAGAATGTACCTCAGACCCTCCAACTCTTCTAGCTGTTACTGCCACTAGAGAGAGAGTCATTGTGAAGTTAAGAGGAGAGGAGGATCTGGTCACTTGTGGGACCTGCACGGCTTCGCCCCAATGAGTAAGAGAGAACCCAGGGACATCCAGTCAGCCTGCAAGAGGATCAGCCTGGAGCTAAGCCAAGGGCAGAGGAGTTTTTCCAGACACAACAGTGGACCCCTCCCCGCTCTGAGCCTGGATTCTTGTGGTCCCTTCTGGCTACACAAGGAGATGGAGTGCAGTAGAGTGGGAGCGAAAAAGAGGGCTGCGAGGAAGAAAGCTAACCTGGAGCAAATTTTCAGAGGACATGCGCCCCCAAATGCAGTAAGAAACAGAGTAAGGACTTCTTAAGTAATTCTGAGAGCAAAGCCCCTTCCAAATGCTTGAGACACAATTAGATCCCAGTTTGGTTTCCTTCTGGACTTTATTATTCCTTTCCGGAGATTTTTGGTTGGCAGAGAGCCCCTTTTGGGGGCTGGGAGGATGGGGGATGAATGGTAGAATGGCAGCTCCAGGGTACCCTTTTCGTCTGAGGTACGTCTGCAGGCTAGAGACCTTCCAAATTTCAAGGGACAGACTGGGGCAGTGAGGAGCCTGGGCAGGAAACTTAGGGTAGGAAACACCAGTGGGGTTGGAGGGAAGACTTTGAGGTCTGGAAAAGGAGGAGAGAGGGATTTATCATCCCTGATAGTGAAGTCATAATTTAGGGGGAGACTAGAGAGAGAAGAGGGAACAATCTCCTCCTGGATTCAAGTGGGGAAACTTGGGCAACTTACCATGTGTGTGTCTGTGTGTGTCTGTGTATGTGTGTGTGAGACAGAGAGAAACAAATTTTTTTTTAAATTTTAAGAGAAAGAGTAAGACACAGAAACCTTAGAAATTAATAATAAAGGCAAAAATCAGAGAAAATGCCCCCCTTCATAGACATTCTTTCCTATTTCCCCAGAGCTAGACCACTTACTCCCCCACTCCTAATCCATGCCCAGTACCCGGACACCGGGCCCTTAAAATCCCCTTGAGCAATCATGGGTGGGGGGCATGCTTGGAGGCCACCGGAGATGTCTGTTTCCTTCTGCGCCCAAAAAATCATCAAAGAACAAACGAAAATTCTCCTCTCAATCCGGACAAACTGCCTGGTTCCTTTAAAATCGATTTCTGGTATCAGCCTTGGGATGACCAAGGGATTTTCCCCACCGCCGCCCCAGGCTAGCGCCCAGCTCAGCCAGCCCCAAATTTGACTTGCCCTCCCAGGCTCCCTGAGAAGCCGGGACCTGGCACTGGGGCTGGGGGTGGTGAGGCGTTTAGCAATCTCTTTCTGGCCCTGTCTGGGTTCCGGGTCCCACACTCTTCCAGATTCACTGGCCAACTCTGTGGCCTCGGAGACTCGTGAAAAGTACACACGCGCACACACACACACACACACCTTAATCTCCATCTCTTTTAAATATTAATGAAATTTCAAAGATGGGGGCTAGAAAATGGGAAATGCTACTGCAAATCGCTCTTGGTATTTGGATCCTGAACTCCCACCTTTCTAAGATGCCTGAGCTGGTGGGAACAAAGGGGCAGAGGAAGGAAGATTTCGCGCCTGGGCGGAGGCCGGTGTACATCCAGCTCAGTAGAAGCCAAGATCCAAAGAAGAAAAAGGCCAAGACTGAAGTAAATTGAAGTAAATTCTGAGCTGAACTCTCCCCTAACCCCAAGAGTGGCGGCAAGAAACAGAGGAAGACAAAACAAGGCTCCCATAAGGGTTTGCAAAGTCTGCTCAGTGAGCAAGGAGGCCGAGCCAGTGCCCCTACGGCCCGTGGACCAAGACGGTGAGCGGCAGCGCCCAGTTGGGTTTGAGCTCCACTGTATCAGGGGTCCCGCCTCACCTAGAAGCTCTGTCCCGGCCTGACAAACCCCACCCCTGTGGATGTCAAGACAAAAGGTGGGCAAGGCAAGAAGGAGAAGGGCAAATCTTGGACAGCTGGGCGCCTGGGGTCAGGGGTGGGTTGGGGGGGGATTGCTGGGGAAGGAAGAGAGAAGCTGCCAAGGGAGGTACAGGACCCAGGGAGTTGCTGCGAGGGACTGACTGCGCAGGTCTCTCCTGACAGATCAGATGCCTCTCTCCCACTGACCTCTGTTGAGCAGACAATAACTCATGGGATTAATGACCAATCAGTGGAAGGCCTCCAGAACTGCCTCCAAATATAAAACTCCAAAGTCAGAATGGGATAGGCCCAGAATCTGGGCCTGCTGGCCCTTTCGTTTTTTTTCTTTCTCTCAAATAGGGTTTGGGGTGAGACTTTAAGAAGTCTCGGGCAAAAACAGACTATTTCCTCTCAGGATTATCTGGCCAGGAACTCTGATTTCCAGAATCCCCCCAAAATGAATTTGTTTCTCCTCTCTTCCCACTTCTTCCACCAGAATTCATATCCCTGACAACACTTCCTAAGGCAGTCTGGAGCCGCCCCTCCTCTGCTAGCCTCCCCATATCCCTGATCCTACAAGAAATCTCCCTTCTCACATCCAGGCCACTTCTGAGAAGCCCCCACCTCTTTTGAATTTTATCTTTTTTTTTTTTCCCAGTTGGGAGAAGAAATGGAAAATAAGAGCAAGAAGACAGGGGTCATCCACCTTGCAGGACTTCTGTCCTGGCTTCCCTGGGAGGAGACCTGGTATAATGCCATGGCCCCCTGCGTCCAAAGGCTCAGGGGGGCAAAGTGAGGCTGGGAGTGGTGATGGTGGTCTGCTGTCTCAGATCTAAATGCTGAAACCATAATTTGGTCCCTGCGCTGGTGTTGGAGGGACTTCAAAAGCTGTATTCCCAACAACTCCAGCCTCAGCTCCGAATCCTGGCAGAGAAAGTGCTTTGCTCTTTGAGGCTGAGCCCCTCCTTCCCTAGCTCCCCTTCAAATGCCAATCCTGGCCCAACCCAGCCAGCTAGCCCCTCCCACTGCCTTCTATCTCCAGTGCTCTAGGCTTGGGCTTCTCCTCTGCTGAGAATAAGGACACCTTCAGGAGGAGGAATAGTCCAGATTCCAGTGGATTTCCTCGAGTCAGTCTGAATAACCATGCACTTCTCTGGACATATACAAACTTCATGCATACTGCAAATATGCATGCACATAGTGACTTCTATACTCAGGTGCCCACAGAACCCCAGGAGCAACAAAAAGGAGTCGCTCCCAAGCACTAGAGAGTTACTCAAGGTCAGAATTGGGAAGAACTCAGGGAGTGTCCTGTCCAATGCTGCCACTGCCAAAGATAGAGAAACTGAGGTCCAGAGCCAGGAAGTGGCTTGCCTGAAGTCGTACATAAAGGATAGGTTTGGGAGTCAGGAGGCTTGGATTCCAGGTGGTCCAGATTGGCTGTGTGATCTGAAGCAGACTTCACTGGGCCTCAGTTTTCCCATCCCTAAAGCCAGATCACATGTATGGAGGGGAGGGCTTGGGCTAAATGATCTTCCCTTTTGAGCTGACAATTTGTGGTTCTCTGTGTACTGATGTAAAAGTGAGTAACAATAAGCAGTCATAAACTGATTTCAGATAATAATGGGTACCATCTCATCCAAAATCAGACTATTTCCTCTTGAAATTTAAATGCTTACACCCCCACAACTGAGTGCCAACCCCACTCCTGAACCCTCAGAGGCTAATGCATTGGTTTTTACTGCCCTTCTGTGTCCAGGGTGGGTTATTCTCCACCTTCATCACCAAATCAAAAGTACTATTTTCAGACATAGCAACCTGAGCAGTAAATAATTAATTTGTGTAATTAGAGGAGGAAGGCTTCAACCTGGCAATTTTTAACCAGGAGTCAATGCACCCATTGTACCAGCCTGGCCTTCTCACCCGACCCCCAACTCTGCCCACACACCTACCAGCTTCCCCAACTGCCTCCCCCGACTGGGAGACCAGCATTCCCAGGACTGCCAGCCAGGGTTCATGGAGTCAGACTGTTCCCTCCCCAACAATGTTCCATTCTCTGCCTTCTCCCCTACAGAAACCTGTCTGCCTGCAGCTGCCCCTCGAAGCTAGCTTTCCCGACCCCCTAAAGCTGTGCTGGGCTCCAGGTACCGGCTCTCTGCTCTTGGGACACATGTAATCCACCTCCCAGCTCAAAATGCCCCAACAATGCAGCGAGTTTGCATTTCAAGAAACTCCCATTAATATCAATTTACTTCACTGAAACCTCGGGTTCTTCATCAAGTTGATGATTTATGATAAAATCAATTAAATTACAGCCACTTAGGGCCCAGCCGCTTCCTCTCAGATTTCATTGGTGCGGGGCCCAAGTGTCTGGTGGAAAAATGCAAGTTTAGCTGGAGGCGAGGAAAGATAATTCTGCGGCTGAGAAAATTTAATGCAAAACAATTTCCAGGCAAAGCCCAGTGTCTGGACAGAAATGCAAAAGCCACCGGTTGGCTGGCCTGCGGAAATAACTATCTGGGGGTCAAAATATTTTTCTCCCACCCCCATCATCCTGCTTGGCTCCTTTCCCCTGGTCCCCTTTGTACTCACCCGCTCCCTCCCAAACAGAGATTTTGGGAGACTTTGAGCAGTACTAGTGGAACCCCCACCAGCCTCAAACCACCAACAGCCCTTACCACTTCAGGCCTTTTTCTCCCACCCCTCTTCCCAACCCAGCTGTGCTCACTAATTCCTACGTCTCGCATGGCAAAGCTAAAGGTTCAAAGTGAAGATCAGGCGGCGTGGGCAGATGACACAGAGGGGCCAGGGACCAGGCCAAGTGGGCACTGCTGCGTGTGGCTGTGGGAGGAAAGAAAGCACAGACTGCAGGAGCACTCCCCCATGGCGAGGGTACGAGGCAACAGAGAACGTCCAGAGCAACCAGGTCCAGGGTACCCAGACCTGAGAACATCAGGTCCTCATGCAGCTGCCAGTGTGCTCACTTGTAAAGCGATGCTGTACCTGACAAACCCCGACCCGAATGAATACATATGTGCACTCACACTAAACACACCTACGTGTGTATGCTTGCACACTCTCCTTACATCTCACATCCTGCCCCTGCAAAGAGACAGCTCCCACCATTTCCCCACATCTGGAAAAATAAATCCCAGTGAATCAACCTGGCATCGCCTTCCACTCCAAAGAGAGAGGCTTCTCCCGCCTCTGCTCTGTTTGGTTTTTGGTTTCCAGAGGAGGCAGGGAGTAAACACAGCTTCTCTGAAGCCATAAATCACCCCGTCTCCTACCTTCTCAGTTTAACACCCGTCCTTAGCGCAGCCCCCTTGTAGTTTCAGCTTCAAAAAACCCGCGAGGTGCTAGTAGGCTCTGACCATGGTGGCAGCTGGACTTTGGGAGCAGGACCCAGCGCCCCCCCCCCTCCACTCCAGCAGCTGCCCCTCACATTTGCCGCACAACCCGGAGCTCCCAATTCCCCTGGAAAACCCCCCGCAGCTTCCACCGCCCTTCCTGAGCCCCAGCGCTCCGCAGGCCCTAGCCGGGTCCTGTCCACACCCCGCATTCCTGCACACCGACCCGCACCCTCCGCCCGCCCGCCCTCACTGCCTCTTCAACTCGCCCCCATCTCTGGCTCGCACCAATCCGACTGTCCTCCCAGACGGGCGCGGGGATCTCGGGCACTCAGCTCTCACTCCGAGCCCGGTCCGGAGCCCGCACCTACCTGTGCGGTTCTGCTAGGGCGCGGGCAGCGGCAGGCGGCTGGCCGGGCCCGGGTCGCCAGCGGGGGCTGAGCGGCCGGCAGCATCCCGGCCCCACCGGCCGAGGCGAGGAGAGGCCCGGAAGCACTCCCCCAGCCCGCCTGCCGCGGCCGCCGCTTTGTTCGGCCTTCGAGTCCGCGCGCGGCCGGGCGCGTGGAGCTGCGGGAGGCGCGCGGGCCCGGCGCGGAGCCCGGTCGAGGCTTCGAGGCGTGAGCGGGCCGAGCGGCCGGGCGAGAGGAGCGGCGACTGCCGGGGCTTGAGGAATCGGGGGCGCCATGGCGGAAGGCGGGCGCGCAGCGGCTCTTCAATGTCACCGGCGAAATGGGTTCCATATGTCCGGCCCGGCGGAGGAGGGAGGGGAAGGGAGAGCATTCTGAGCAGGTCGGGACGGGAGCATGGGGGGCGCGACGGGGGGAGCCCAGTGGCGGCCAGGGGAGGGACTGGAGAGGCAAGCAAGGTTTGCGTTTTCCATTTTCCCTGGAGTTGTCTAAAGCTGCTTAGGCTGCTGGAAACTTTCCATTTTTCCTTTTCTTTCCAGAAAGATGGAGAAAGAAGGAGATTAGCGAGGGTAACATCCATGTGTTCTGGCCAGGGCTTCAAGGGAGAAGATGTGGATTGGAGGTGAAAGGGAAAGTTCTCAGGCTGCTGGAAGATCAACTTCTCCCTGCCCCTGAAGAGGGAAAGAAGAGACCAAACGCAGGAGGGGGAAACAGGCCAAGGAAGGAGTCCCAGGGTCCCGGTGTGAAACACTGACACAACCAGCAGCCCACCCCAGGGTGGGATTCTCTTTGGGAAGATTCCAATCTTTAAGTTACTGAAGATGGTGGTGGAAGAGGAGTTTGAAGTGCCCAAGACGTCTTGGCCATTCCCAACACCAGTTCCTACCCCAGCTGCTTCACACCTGATTCAGCACCCCAGGGCCTACTCTAGAGACGCTGCTTCTGGGATGGCCTCGGCTTTGGGCAGCTGCCTGTGAGAAGGCACAGAGCCTGGAGGAGCTTCCAGACCCTACAGTCCTTTCCTCAATGCCGCCCACCCCAAG
The DNA here is from genome assembly GCF_023091745.1 of Budorcas taxicolor. Taxonomy (NCBI): domain Eukaryota; kingdom Metazoa; phylum Chordata; class Mammalia; order Artiodactyla; family Bovidae; genus Budorcas; species Budorcas taxicolor. Next base: position 37,632,940 of record NC_068928.1, on the reverse strand, counting down.
GGGATGGGCTCTTTTTCTGCATGTCTATCTCTATTTGTTTTTCTCCTCTCTACCCCCTCCCTCCCTCTCTCTCTCTCTCTCTGCCTTTTCTAACCATCTCTGTGGTCTCTGTCCCTTCCTCACAGTCTTTTTGTCTTCTCACACTCTGCTTCTCTCTTTGTCTTTAGTGAATTTGAACGGGGCTTTGCTAAGGACTTCAACTTCGGAGTATCTCCAGAAATCACTTCTGGACTCGATTAGGCTACCCCTCTGGGTAATGTGGAGCCCTTGGTCTCAGGGCCCTGTCCTCTTGGGAGTCGGGGGGTACTCATCCTTCTGCCATGGAGACATCTCCTACAGAGAAGGGGGCCAAAGTGAGTGGTTTCCTTTCCACTTCCCTTCTCACTTAACTCTCGTGTATGTACCTATCCAAGTTGGGGGGTGCCTTCTGCCAGGACAGCCTCCCTGCCCCTCTGAGTGGCCTTTGTCTCCATTCTCCCTGTCATCCTCTCCTGGGGCTCTGCCTTGACCTCCCTCCTCAGAAAGGGAAACTGCTGCTGCTTCTCTCTCTGGGACCCTCTCTTTTTTCCTTCTAACTTTCTTTCCTCATCTTTCTAACTCCTCTGCTCATTAAAGCATTGGCAGCCCAGCTTCTTAAAGGCACAGAGATAAACACTATAATTATATACACAAAAGTGGACTCTAGCAGAGTCTGGGGAGAAGATAAGAGTCAGCAGCTTTCCTAAAGCCCCTTCTATCAAATACATTTTGCCCCATCTCCCGAACAGCACAAAAGCCAATGGGGTGTGTGTGTGTGCGTACAGAACTGTAAGAAGCAGGGCACTTCATGGCTACATGAACCAAATGTTTAAAAAACAACAAACCTGCTGATCTGGAGGGTAGGCCTGTATGCCTGGATGGAGGGCATCAGGCCTCACACAAGGAGATTTAGCAAGGGGGCAGAGACTGACTGAAACATAATGGTAGAGAGGGATGCTCTCCCTGCTTTTGTCTCCCGGGGAAGAGAAGAGGAGGGGGTATCCCCAGGGCCAGAAGAGACAAAGACATGAAGGGGGCATAAAGAATGGAGAGGAAAAGCGGGGGGGGGGGGGGGGGGGGGGGCGGTGGCGGATATCAGGCCTCCACTGTGACAGGGGCAACAGCAGAAAGGGGAGTTGGAAGAACAGGGGCAAGGGCCTGTGAGGTTGGGTCCCAGCTCTCCTCGGGGGCTCTGGCCTGTCTCAGGGAGCAAACCCTTCAGCCTTCTTCTGCTATTCCCCACCCTCCAAAACAGGCTGAGCTCAGAAGCTAGCAACACCCAACTGTTCCCTTCCCTCTGGCTCAGGGATTCTAAGACTTCAGCCTCAATCCTGAAGCACTGGATTGAGGGTGAACTCTCCCTCTCCACATCTACCCCCTGCCCCCATCACTTCCCAGGTGAGGGAGAAGGAAATAGTCGCTTCCTACACTGAGGGGTCCGGGGCCGGGGGGTGGGTGGGGGTGCTTCTCCAACACCAAGGATGGGGGGCCTGAAGGGTCTGAAGCCCCCTATCCCTCAGGCCTCTCTGCTGCTCCTCCAGTCCTTCCCACCTCCCCATGATCTCCAGCCCTGTCAAGGCTGCCCGTGAATCCAGTCTCTCCCCAGCTCCTTTTAGCAAGGCCAGGTAACTAGCCCCGACCCATCCCAGCCTAGGGTCTTGGCCTTCTCCTTCTCTTTCTCACTAAACCCTTTCCAACCCAGACTCGCAAATTGGGAGGCCTCACCTACCACCACCCCAAAAGCTGTCTGTTAACAAGGATAGGGCTCAGTGCCCACTTGGAGCAGAGCGTGGGAGTGAGCCCCTAGGTGGACCGGGGCCTAAGCAGCCACTCCAAGGCACAGCTGATGCCATGAATAATTAACACCTGGGCGCGGCATCACTCTAATTTTCCTCCTCAAAGGTTTACACTAGCAGGCAGAGTTAAGTATCACAGATAATAGTGGCTATAAAGTCAGTTGGCTGGGCTCCAGCCAGGGAAGGAGATGCTAGCAACCCCAACGGAACTTGGCCAAGGCTCTGTCCCTCTGCCTCTCCTCCATAACAACTTTGGGGGGGGAGGCAGTGCATAACATCCCCAAAAGCCACCTCTGGCTTTGCTCTCAACCGGCAGACTTCTCCCCAGTGGGGAGGTACTGTGACCTCTCCCCCTCCCAATCTATACCCCATTTGCTCCCTCTTTGGATGGGGACTTATGGAGAGGAACACACCCTGTGTCCTGAAATGCTCTCCAACTTTCTGAGACCACCTGGAAACATTTCTCTTCTAGAAAAACTTAGAGAACTTTTCCCTCCTTTAGCCCTCAACACACAGGCCCTCACCGCTAAGGAAACTTTCTTTGTTTCAGGAGGTCGAAGGAAGGCTACTAGGGTGTGAATTCACTTCCTTGTTTTGTTAGAAAGAAGGGTGGGGAGCCAAAGCTTTCAGCTTCCCTCCCTGCCCTTCAGCCTCTGCCTCCATTGTCTCCCCCAGCTTGGGTAGCTCCTATCCCACTAGCAACACTGTCATACAGGTCAGTCCTATAGGTTGAGCTTGAACACTATAACCGAACCTCTCCAGCCCCCTCCAGTTGCAGAGGACTTCTTTTTGGTCCCCATGGATTGCAAACATCTTTGCCTTCAACTTCAGTAATTTCTTCTCCTGCTTCCACCTCTCTTTCCCCCAGGCTCCTTCTGCCTTCAGAGTTGGGTTCTTTACCCTTGGCAGCATCGGAGCAGCCAAACTCCTGGAGGGGAACCGCTGAAAAATGAAGCTCTGTCTGCTGCTGCAGGAATGTTGGCTGTTATCAGGCTCACAAATATAATTTTTATATTAGGTCATGGTCTTTGACTGGGTTTATATGCCAATGAGGCATTTCTAGTTTACCAAATTTATACAAATCTCGCCTTAATTGATAATCACAGACGCTGTAATTTAAGACCTCCAGCTATAGAGCTTTCATATTAACTGCTGATATATTACTGTAAATCGTCTGAAATAACCAACTCCTGGGAGCAGAGCAGAGAGAGAGGAAGTGCCTCCGAGAGTGACTCTTTCCCGGCCGCAGAAATAGCCCAGCTTCCACATCATTTTCTGTGAGAAATGATTTATCGAAGACATGGCCATAAACAACACAACTCGCTCACAAACACACGCAGACGCGCACGCACGCACACACACACACACACACACACACACACACACACACAATGGCTGGCATGCCGGCCGAGAAGCTGACACCCATATTGCTATAAATCAAGAAAAAGGTTGGAGGAGAGGGAGAGGGAGAGAGAGAGAGAGATAGAGAAGAGGAATATTCCTAAAATCTCTATGCAATGCCTCAATGGGTACAAACACACAGAGCACCATGTGAAGAGAAATGGCAGGAAATGAAGATGGCTATTTGTCACATTTTACGACAATAACATTAATAACAAACAATAAATTTACATGGACATATAAGACGCGGTAGGTAGTGAGAAATCCCTTCTACTTACAATACCCCAGCCCGCGGTGTGGCTCCGGCTGCGGGGCTGTTTTATTGCTGCCTCCCTCTCTTTTTCTCTCTCTCTCCCTCTCTCTCCCCCTCTCTTTTTTTTTCTCGGGGTACAGGCTTGTTTTTCAAAGGACAGTTGAATTGCACGTCAGAAACAGGGAGACCGAGCCTGTGATTTTCCTGACGAATACATATCTATTCTGCAACCTCGGCATTAATTATTTAATGAATCACGTGACCAGGAGGGGGAAGGGGGTCTTTCGATTTCAGGCTCAAAGGACCACTATGACCTTCCCCTTCAGGAGGAGAAATTTTCCTGCGAAATAGGTTCCCCCGAACCCACCAGTGGAATAGTAGCCAGTTCTCTTTCCCACATTCATATCTGTATCTGCTGTTTCTACACTTCCTAACCAGCATCCCCCCCAGACACACACTTACCCACAGCCCACCTCTCCTCTCTCCCTTCTCCTCCTGCTTCTGCTTAGTTTGTGAAGGTGCAGAAATAGTCTGCAGGGGCGTCTGGGGGGGTGGGGTGGGATGGGCACAGAGTCCTTCTCCAAGCCCCTGGATTTCTCAGCATCCAGTTGCTCTCTCTACATCCTTTAACATTAACATTCTCCCCAACTCTATTTTACCCTCACTCCTAGGATATTTTAGTGGGGCATACTCCCCGTCTTCCTTAAATGACCAACAAAATTTCTAAAGGGACCAGCTTCAAAAGAAACATTTCATAGATCCAGATTATATGTGTATAAAGAAGAGGGTTTCTGGCTTTAATTCTCCTTTTAAAAAAATCTTTTGTGGTACCTTTCGAAAGGGCAGAAAAGGGACAGGGTGAAGAGATGACTTGGGAGCTTCCAGAGTTGAGAGTAACCACAAGGGGGACTTTTTCTCCTTGTGTTGTTACTGTTACAGGGAACCAAATTCTATTGAGAATGCGCTCTAGAGACAAAGACCTGGAGTAAGAAGATTCCTACACAAAAGAAGTGGGAGCTCAATCTCTGGGTACTTATGTCACACCCTGCCTCAGTCCCTCCCCACCCACAACACACCAGTGAAGATAGCTAGAGGTTTGAACTGGAGGGGAGGAGAGGGAAGAAAGGCTTTGAAGTTGGCCTGACAACCCAGTTCTATTTTCCAGGTACTAGTAACTGCCCCCGCCCCCCAGCTTCCAATCAGCAGACAATGGAGACAGATCAATAGGAAAAAGATGAGGGGTTTCATATTGAAGGGTTAAACATCGGTGCTGATAGAAGAAATCCATCCCCTCTGCCTAGAGAGAGAAACATACACAGACTTCTTCATCTCAGATATAAACAAAACAAAACATCCCTCCAAACCTTCACATACAGCTTGGCGCCAGAAGAAGCAGACCAGATATGACCAGAGTCCCAGAATCGAATCGGAGTCTTTGGCCACGGTGTGGGATGGGGTTGCAAAGGGAAGCAGAGAAGACATTCCTGAAGGAGCCCCTCGCCCAGCCCACACTTCCAGCCTTATCTTCAGCAGCTCTGGGGCAGCCGCAGGGGCCGGCGGACAGGGAAGAACAGATGTGGTTTGGGGCGGGGGCAGGGGGCCGAGGAGCCGCCAGCGGTTTATCTGGAGGCGTCTCAACCAAAAGCGACTCGAGGGGGAGAAGGTTGAGTACCCGGGTGCCCTCACCACCCCTGAAGAGACCGCCAACCCAGGTGGTGTCTGGGTCCAGCGGGAGCAGCGGCGCGGGCCCCCGGCCGAGCACTGGGCCGGCCTGGTCCCCTAAGAATACCGCTCTCAACGCTCGGGTGGGGCGCCGGCGGGGGGTGATCGGCTTTGATTGTGCAGATACAAAACCCAGACTGGTATTGAATTCAGCCGAGAGCCCGGCTCCAGCGAGGGCAACTCCCTGCAAGGTCCTGGCCAGAGAAATCCATTAACTGGCCTCCCCCCAAGAAAAGCAGGCCACTAAAGTCTAAAAGAAAAATACAGGGCGGGAGCGCGGGTAGCAGAGAAGAGAGGAGAGAATATGCGGGAGCATGGGAAGACACCAATCTCAAAACTGGTAAATTCATTTTAAAGACGAGCTAAAGAAAAGCCGGTGACACGGAGGCACGCCGGGCAGGTTCTGTTCAAATGCCCACACTCTTTTCGGATCCTGGGAATGTCCATGTTCAAATAAACAAGCGCCGGGGCGCGAGCAGAGCCTTGCTGCCGATAAAGCGAACGTTTATATTGTGAGAAAGGCGAGATTGATTTACGAATCTGAACGCGCCGGTTTTATGGCCGATCACAAATCCGTCAGCGCTCAACTCACGCTGGGAAACTTCCCAACTCCGCTTTCCAACCAGACCCCCCTCCCGGGGCCGCCGCTTCCATGGGAGACCCACCACGGGCACTGGGGCGGCCCCAGCGGCAGCCGGCATAGGCTAGTCGGGCAACCCCACTTTGCCCAGGCGGGTGCAAAGAGGAGGGAGCGTGGGGAGGGCCGACGAACTGGATGAAGAGAGATCCAAAGGTCTGGAGGATAGAGGTGGCCGCTAGAATTGTAGAAGGTGAGCCCAAGGGGCTGGGGAGCCTGCCGGCAGCACTCAGCTCTACAGAGGTTGGGGGTCTGGCAGTGAGGGTGGGGGGAATGCCCCTCAATTCCCCTTTGAAGGAACCCCAGCCTTCCCTTTTCCTTTGGTGGACCTGTAATCCTCACATGGCAGAAAGTAGGTTGTAAAGACCCAGGTGACTAGATCTTTGTCACCTGAGCCTATAGAGGGCTCACAACTGGTTATCTGCTCTGAGGAGTTATGGGTGCACATCTCCCCTGAGTCCCAAATATTTTCATTTCAGGAGTCCAGCTTGCCTTTCTGCTGGCTCCCTTTTCTTACCAAGGCCACCAGCCCCTGCACTTGTTAAGCCACCCAGGGACAAAGGAGAGGATACCAACCAATGCCAGGCCAGTTATTGCTTGTCTGAGACAGTCCCCAACACAGGAGACAATTTACAAAATGCAAACCAACATCCCACATATATCCCAGCAAGGTTCTGTTTCTCCTAGTCTTAACTCAAGGGAACATTTCCTCTTCCCAGCTGGAGTCTGTCTGTCTCTCTCTTTGTCTCTATCCCCTCCTAAGAGGATGGCTGCTGGTATAGATTTTTTAAGATACAGCAAGTAGAATTCAGATTTGGAAAGTCTCTCTGTTGAGTTCACATCTTAGCAAATCCTCCATGCATCTCTTAAAAGTTGTTGGAAACTTTGGTTAACGTGGCACAGCTGTCCCTGAAAATGATCAGACAGCCTACACTGACCCTTCTCCCATCACTCTTGCTCTGTTGGTGGGGAGGTACTCTGTGGGCACTGTGTGTAGCTGGAGTGGGATTGGAGAATGCAGAAGGGGGTGACCGTGATTATAGAAATGGCTTCCTGAACAAAGGGACTTCAGAAAATGGGTCAAGAATCTGTGGATTTGGAGAACAGACCTCAAGAGACAGTAACCACAACAGGGGCCCTCTCTCTCTCCTTAGGACCCAGGGGCTTGTTCTCCTAGCCCTCTGAAGCCCCTGGACCTCTCATATCTGTCTCCCTTTGTCTTTCTTCCCTCAGCCCCCTCCAAAGGGACAGGAAAGGAGGAGGGGTGAACTGGATGTGGATGGGGGGGGGTGAATCTGCCTGAGGAAAGGAGCTCTGCACAGAAAGAGAAACCAGCACCCTACTTCCCTCCCCTAGCTGAGCTAGTTTTTTTTTTTTTTTTTGCGCATTTTCTCTTCAATGGACAGTAATAGAAAAATAATCCAGAAACTTCAAGATAGAAAAAAAAAGGGGGGGTTGAAGTTTAGTGGGGGGTGGGGAGGGGCCATGCAACAGCCCAAGGACCCCTCGCTGCAGAGGTGTGACTTTCCCTTCTGGGCAGGAGGCAAGAGCCAACACAACGTCCAGTCTCAGAGAGGTCAAGGGGCTTCCGAGGTCATTTTGTGGTTCTAATACTGAGCTAATCGCCTAGAAAACGTGGCCTCTCCATGAACTCTCTCTCCTGCCGGCCTCCTACCTCCAAACCCTCAGTGAGTCCCAAGGAAAAAAGGCCAGCACATTCTGGTCTGAGGCAGAGCCTACTGGCTCCTTCACCCTCAGAAGCAGGGCCCCTGAGCGGGGAACAGAGCCCCCAAGCCAAGAGAGCAAAAGGAAAGCAAACTAAACTCTGAGCCTTCAGGAAAAAGGGAGGGGGCAGAGTCGAAGAGGAAGATTCTGGCGTCAACGAACCTTGCCTGCAAGCAGAACAGTTTCCTGCTCCAGAGAGTGACAAATATTTGTCTAGAACCCCAAGCTAGACACAAAAAGAAAAACTGAACACATCCAACTATACCCACTCTGAGGTTGGGATTTTTCATCCAAAAACTGCCTTCTATTTTTCCAGGAGGTAGCAGTGACAACTCACCGGTATACAGATCTGTGGGATACCAGCCCCCAGCGTAGACAAGCAGACTTATGGAGCCCACAGGCCACATGTGCACCTCAATTCAGTACACACACACACATATGCTGGGGCTCCCCAGGCCCTACTGCATTTTCTAAAACCAGAAAGCACTTCTCAACTGCCTCCCTATCTTTTCTGGGAGTTTTCTGGGGCCCTAACACCTCAGTCCCAATCAGTTCAAACACTCTCCAGGTGTCAGTCCCTGACCCAAGCATCTGTCATCATAAAAGGCATCAAAACCGGACCAAGCATTCACCATAAAAACCCTGTGAAGATAGTTGAAAAAGAAAAAGGAGGCGAGAGAGTATTTCTTCTTTCCCTTGTAAAAAGAGCTCATAAAACGATTAAAAAAAAAGCCAACCCAGGCGGGGGCTTTGTTACCTTTGCGCCTCTCGCCTCCTCTGGCCTGAACTCCACGGATCCCATTCATGACGAACAGCTTCTTCCAAACTGAGAGAAAAAAGTTTTCAACTTTATGGTTCCAAATTTTTTCCCCCTTGCAGATCCGGGAGTGGCGGCTAACACTTTTTTCCCCCAACAGCCGGTCTGCGGAGATTTGCTGTTGAATAATAACAAAGGAGAGAGGATACGTATTTAAAGAAAAGAAGTGATTAATGGTTTTCTGTATAATTCTCACATTTTTCTTAGCTCTTGTCTACACAGAATGGCTGTGAACTTTAAGCTCCATAGAAATCTTTTTTTTATTCTATTCATACCTTCCTAAGGGCAGCTTTGATTTGGTTCTATAGAGACATTCCTGGGGGGGGGGTGGAATATGCTTTTTAGGAACTATTTTCCCCCTCTAGAAGGGAAGGGCGGCTGCATCCCTGAGCAGCTAAACATCATACCAGTGATTCTACTGAAAACAAAGCTCGCTGCTCTCAACCTCCAGGTCCAAACGATTTGCTAAGAGTCTCCCCGCAGCACTGAAACGGGCGGTTCAAACACCCCTTCCCGTGCGGTGGACCCCGGGCCAGTCTGTCCTGGGGCCCTACGCAGCCTCAAACACCTGGGAACTGCACACCAGAGAAACGCAAAAGAAATAACAGTAAAATGTGCTGGTGGAATTGGCTAATTTTATTTTCTGAAGGCAGATGGGACTGTAGAACGACTTTGAATTGCATTTGCTCTCCAGAGCCCTGAAATTTTGCGGGGCGGGATGGCTGTACCTGGGGCCATCAGAGTCCGAGACCAGAGCCTTAGAACTTCTCTTGGGCTTGACCCCAAAGTGGCCCAAGCCTCCCCAGAGCTTCTGAGGGTCACTTGCACCCTCTTCCCCTTCCCCCATTCCATTCTAGGGGTGACTGGGACCTCAGAGACAGAAAGCTATTTGGTCCCCAGTCATACTTTCGATACTTTCTATGAGAAAGAAAATGAAAATTAATACAGGAGCAGGGCTTCACAAAAGAGGCCATTTGTCTTCTTGATTATCTATTTGCTTGTCAGAGTTTGAGCTATGGCACCGGCTAGCTCCTTTGTAATATAAAAATACTCTGAAAACCTGCAAACACCCAGAAACATCTGTGCAAAAAATTAGACTCATTAAAGCCTTAAACACCTCAGAGGAAAAGGATACCTTCTTACGGGGAGGAAAGAGGCCAGCCGCGCAGAATCCTCCCTCGCAACTTTAATAAGCAAAGAGCCGTCTGTCTAGAAAGAGACAGCTTTAACCGCATTTTATTTGGTTATGACAAATAAATCACGATATGAAAGCTTTTGCCATACTTAAGCCTCTTGTGTCCTACAATGAAACATTTTCTCCCCATTAGGGATTGGAGTCAGCCCTCCCAGTCCTTTCAATCCATTTTTGGACTAGAGGGAAAAAATGAAAAAACCCCAAACAAAACACACCCACCCCAAAAGGAAAACACACCAGCTACCACCATTTGCAGTCCTCTGAGACAGAAAGTCCCATTGGATCCTTTGAAAAAATTCCTCAACCACACAAATGTGAGGCCGAATGGACTGGGGTACTTAAAATATACACTGGGTGGCATCGGTCTGCATCTTAACATCAAGATTTCAACAAAAACACGCCGTGCTGATCACAAGAAACCAAACATTTATTTCTATTGTCACTCTGTACATGACACACATTTTCACACCAACGAAGGGTTCTAGACTCAAGCAGCCCCAGGACTAGGAAGGGGCCTGGTTTGGAATGTCAGAAAGAGAATAGGAGAGAGGACAGACGCACATGACATAAAATAATAATAATAATAATAATTAATAATCATCATCAACGCAACAACGATAAACTATGGGAGAGGTCTCTGTAACCTTATCTCCCAGATGGGAAGGGCATTTTATTGCCTAGTTTCACATTCACTTTCAATCTAGGAGAAAAGGCCTCCACTGCACAACTCTTGATTGGGGAGAGGGTTGTGTCCAGCTCCCAGAAGGCAACTGGCCTCTCACCCAGCCAGGCATGGCTTGACCTTCCAAAGGAGGGCCCTCCCAGTCTCTGGGTCCTCTTTTTCTCTAGGACTCAATTACCCTGCCCTGCTCCTGCCCAGCCGAGGCACCCTATGTCCACCTGTCCCCAGCCTGTCGTCCCTACCCCGGCCCCAAGGTGGAAGGGGGGTGAACGGGCATGGAGGGGGAAGGACGTTGTGTGCGCGTGTTTGTTACCGTGGCCAAAACACTGTGCTATCTGGCAGTCAGAGGATGCTTTCGCTGGGTTTCAGGAATGAGGGACAAAGAAAGAAAATCCAGACTGTCTTCCAAGAGCGGCAGCAGCAGAGGCGGCGGCGGCCGAGCCGGGCCTCATTTGTTAGCCGGGTGTCGAGGTAATGGTCGCCACCGAGGCCCGTCCTCTCCTCGGCAGAGTAAACAAGACAGATGGGCCTGGGCCTGGCGTGATTAAAGATGAAACGTGGATCCATCTTCGCCAAAGCTGAAAATGAGGAGTGCAGCCTCCTCCTATTTCTCTTTCTGTCTTTTTCTTTCTTCCTTCTTCTTTTTTTTTTTTTTAAGGAAGAAAGCAAGAGACTTGAACCTTGCTTCTGGGGGGCCTCGCCCGGCTCCCTATTGTCATTTCTATAAATAAAGCTTCCCCTCCCCCCTCCTCCGCATTTATTAGTGTAAATAGACAAAGTGGGGGAGGGCAGGTAGGCTTTTTCGGGCCCAGGCCCCAGGGTCCCCTCCCTCGTCTCCCCCAACCACCCCCGAGCTCGCCACCCACCCCCGCCCCGAGGTTCGCGGCTCCCGCAAGGGGGGCACTAGAGCGCGGGGGGGCCTCCGTTGGGCCGGCCAGGGGGCCCTCCGGCTGAGCCTGCGGTGCCGCCCGAGCGGATCTTGGTGTTGGGCAACTTGTGGTCTTTTTTCCACTTCATGCGCCGGTTCTGGAACCAAATCTTGATCTGGCGCTCGGAGAGGCAGAGCGCGTGGGCGATCTCCACCCTCCGGCGCCGTGTCAGGTAGCGGTTGTAGTGAAATTCCTTCTCCAGCTCCAAGACCTGCTGGCGAGTGTAGGCGGTCCGAGAGCGCTTGGGCTCCCCGCCGGCGTAATTGGGGTTGACTGGACACACACAGAGAGAGGGAAAAGAGAAAGTTTTATTGCCCCGAAAAGGAGGAGGGGGAGCCTTTTCCTCCAGCTAACGCAGTGTCTCCCCCCCCCCTCCTCCCGCCACCTCTTCTTCCTCCAGAGGGGGTGGGACGAAGGAGAAAGCGGGACCCCAGGAGGAGAAAGAGACCTCTAAGTTTTGGACGACTGTGCGGTCACGACGTTGTTGTTTGGGGAGGGGGCGGGGAGGAGTGAGGAATCTTCACAAGGTTTTAATCGCTCCTCTCTCCCCCTACTTGGCCTGGGGCCCGGGATGGGAGAATGAAGGGTGAAAGAGGGAGGGGGGCTTCCCTAAACTAAACCTTTCTGTTAGTTCCCACCCTCTATGTTCCGATTCCAAGCAGTGCCTGCCCCCAGTAAAAACTTTTGCCCACTAGCCAAGAAGCCAGACTAGAGGAAAGAAAGGAAAAAATAAATACTGGGAGTTGACTCAACTCTCCGCTTAAATACAGATTACCTCCTCCCCTTCTCCTCCCCCACCTCTCACACCCCTCCCCAATTTCCAACTTCACTGAGACTGCATCTCCCCGGCGAAAAAGTCGCTGGTGAGAATGGCAGAGGATGGGGAACCTACTTCAAAGGCGCGGGGCCCACCAGGCCATAAAAATTTATGGGGGATGTAATTATGTGGCTCTGAAAACAGGCGACCGTAAATCTCTGGCAATGGCGAGTTTATAGCGGGGACAATTGGCTTCCCCTAGCTCCCCCCACCCCCACGCCTTGAGGTCCCTTTGGTGTAAAGCGCCGGGGGTGGGAGGGGGAAGGGGTGCCCACGCACTCACCCGTGCTCACGTGAACTTTGCGCATCCAGGGGTAGACGACGGGCTCTTTGCACGCGGAGTGGGACGGGCTGGGGTGCAGGGGGTTCTGGGCGCACGGAGGCGGCGGGGGGCTGCTGTTGACCGCCTCACAGCGCTGGCCGGGCTCCGGGAGGAGGGCCCCGGACGGCGGCTGTGCAGGAGCCCGAGGGGACAGCCCGGGCGGTGGCGGGGGCGGCGGGGGCGGCGGCGGAGGCGGCGGGGGCCCAGGGTCCCGGCAGGCCGCGTAACGCTGCACGGTGCACGCCGAGCGCCGCCCGAAGCCCGCCTCCGGCTGGAAGCTGCTCTCTCGCCTCTGGCCGCCGGCGTAGTACCCCGGCGAGTGGTCGCTGGGTAGGTAATCGTTCTGTGAATATTCCTCGCACGGAGGGAACTTGGGGTCGACATAGTTTGAGTTGATCAAAAAAGAACTCATAGCCATTAATTTCTGGGAATTGTCCACAAAATATACTAAAATTTATTCCGACCCCTGACTCGTTTTCCTGTTTCCGAAAGCCCTCCTACTTACTGTCAAGTGAACAAAGTTAGGGGCCCACGTGATCCTCGGAACCAATGGCCGCCCCGCCTGCGATTCCCGGATAAGGAAATCTGCTCACCCGGACCCTACTCCAGCCAAAGAGGTTTATTTCCCCTTCTTCTCCACCCCCCCCCCCCCTACCCACCCAACAGCAGGATTTACATAGGGCTCCTGCGGGGCCACCGCCTCCTCGCCTCGCCTCGCCTCTCCGGGATCGCGGAGAGGGAGGGAGAGAGAGTGAGCAGGTTGCCACCCGAGGGCCTGTTGGGGCGCTGGGCGGAGCGCAATCCCTGGATCCCCTCAGAAGTTGGGGTTCTGAATGTGGCCCCTCCCGTCCTGCCTCCCCCCCCCCCAGGCCTTCCTTAGGGTCTTAGCCCCTCTTATCGATGGGGGTATGGAGCATCTGCACCCAGCGTCTAAGCAGGGGAGTTAAGTGAGGGGCGGACTAGGGGCTCCGCCTGGAGAGGAGAACCCGCACAGGCGAACGAGGCATCGAGCGTGGGCCTTTTCTCTGCAGCCGCACGGGGAGGGGTAGGGAGTGAAAAAAGAGGCGTCGGAGCAACCAGGCGGGTGTACGGAGGGACTTGTCAGAGATGAATGGAACCGCGGGCGGATCGATAGGAAATTCATGCACTAATTCGGGGAGACCTCGCCTTCCAAATCGCATTTAACTGCGCTATTAGTTTGGCTGTGTCAGTCAGTCCGTCTGTTCCCCCTCTCCTCTCCACTCCTCCCCTTATCTCACGCGGCCCAAGCCGGGAGAAACGAGTTGGTTTCCCACATGGAACATGAACACTGGAGTAAAAAACCGCCAACTTCTGAGAGCACGTTGAATAGCAATTTGCTAATTCCAGAAACACCGGAGCAAGGCTAACCGTGGCGGCGAGATGTTCTAATTGCCGTTAATGCCGCGCCTCAGCAGCGAGCAGAAATCCCACATCCTTGTGATGCTAAGGATAGGAGCCCGGGTGATCCCCACACAATAACACCCTTTGGTAATCGCGTGTTTCCAGGGCATCTTGTTCTGCACCCAAACGGAAAGGCGACCTCTGCATCCGTTTGAAAAGTGAATTTCCTTTCCCTTTGCACACTGAAAACAATAGTCATTTTTACCAGATTTTCAGTGAAGCCTCCCTGAAACCCAAAATAGGGACTAGCTGGACCAAAGGGAGAGGACAAAATAAAAACATCAGCAACAACATTAACCTTTTAAGATAAGTGAAAAAGGACTAAGGCTCCCAAGGGCAGGCATGGGTAGATTTCAGGTAGATGATTCCTCCATCTCTAACCAGTTGAGGGAGAAAAAGAAAAGAAAAAGGAATCTTCCTGTCACCGGATGGTCCTCATTTAGGAAAAAAAAAAATTGTCTTCAGAAAAAAAATGAGCGGAGTGTTTATGTCAACTACATATTCCCCTAGATACGAATTTGTGATCACAAAATTCCTTACACAAATTCGGATCTACAGGGTATATACAGAAGACAGACAGATCTTCTTGGCCCAGAAATTTTCCAGTCCTATTTTCCACGCATCCTTCGTTTGGGGTATGGTTTCAGTCTTTGATTTTTTTTTTTTCCCCCTAGTTTTGAGCTCTGGGAGCAGGAAAAGACACTGTGTGCCGATTACTGGGATTACAAGGTTTTCAACCCTCTTCCTCTTCTATTAGAAACAGAAACAGCAGGTCCCGCAAAGGGACGCGAACCTTGGGGCTGCTGTGCATCTCCGCGGCAGTGCATGAATTATGAGATGTAAACATTAGCTAAGCACAAAAGGAGGAAGGGTCATCCTGAGGCTGCCTCATAGTCAGAATCAGGCCCTTCTGGGTGCCCTCCAGCCCCTCCCCTCCCCCAGGACTTTTTTTTTTTTTAAGAAAAACAAAACCCCAATCGGTAACTCCGTGTTCTTCTGTAACCTTTTAGTTTGTGATCAAACGAAAATCTAGATATTTTCCAAGGGGCCTCTCAGCAAAGGGAAGAGGGATAGGCGGCTGGGTGTGAAGGGGGTGTCATAAAAGTCCTTTTGGAAAAATTCAATGGTAAAAAGAGAAACAGCTGTAAAGAAAAATGCTGGGAGACCAAGCAGATGGGGCCCCAGATATTTAATGACGGGCAATTCCGTTTACAACCTGAGAAAAAGATCAAAGGCGTTTCATTTCCGAATGGAGGGTGAGGAGGAACCGTAAAAGATGCAGCCAGATGATATTGTGGCCCCTCCCAACCTCCCATACCTCCTGGGGCCAGAAAAGGGGGATGATAGCTGAAGTGTGAGGAGTCCCATTTCCCCCACCTCCCTAGCTCCTGGCAGGCTCTCTCCATCTAAACTTGCTTATTCAGCCACCTGCTAGGGTTGCTGGCAATGGGACCTAAATGGGGATCTGGAGTTTCGAAGGGACTTCCTGAGGCTGCCAGTAACCGCGGAATTTACTAAGCTGGGAGACTGGGGATGGAGCTGAGGGAATGGCATCCTAGACTGTGAAAGCTAAGGGCCTTCAGAGGGTGATGGGAAGGGTGCACAGAACCTCTTCTCCACCCAGACTCCTCCTCACTCATCGCTCCAGGTCTGAGGAATACTTGCATCCTTAGTAATATAATAAAAATTTCTTTAATAAATACATCAACAAAACAAAAAACAATCCTCTAACCACCACACTCTAAAGGTCTGTGCCCATACCCCGCCCTGGGACCCTTGCACATGGGTAGGAGGAGAGTTTTCACCTACCAGCCACTGAGTCCAGAGACCCTCTGATTTTCTATCCCAAATCGAGCTTGCCAGGTTTGGCTTCTAAGCTTGATTTCTAACACTAACACCTATATTTGAAAAATCACACACACACAGTAATATTGCAGTTATCTTTGCCAAGAGAGAGTCCAATAAGTAATCTCACGCTTCCATTTGGGCACTCAGGAAGACTGACACCTGGCCCTGGACCCACAGACAAAATGTGTGGATAGAACCACCACCAGTCCCTCAGCTTCAAGCAGGGACCTTTCCTAGTCTTGTCAAAGGCCACTTTAGTCAGGGGCACCATTCCAACTGGCCAGACCACTTCCCCTACCCCATACCTCCTGCCCTTCTCAACTCGCCACCCTAAAACCCGTCCAACTCATAGGCTTTTCAGAATTGGGAGAGGGCCTCTGTGCTGCTCTACACTTTCTTAAGAGATGGAGTCCAGGTGCCCCCAAGCACCCGAAGAGAGAGGGTGGGAAGTAGAGCCCGTGGGGTTGATCCTGGGGACAGAGCGCAGAGATTTTTCTCCTCTGTGCGCTGGGAGCCGCCACCTGCCCATCCCACCGAGGGGTCGCACTCCCCACCCCAGCCAGTCCCGCCGCGAGGGGTGGAGGACTGGGTTTTTCAGCAACTTCCGAGACGAGGTTGGCCAGAGCAGGAGGCTGCCTCTCGCCTCCACCCGCGAAGAGCACTAACATCAATACGCATACTAAAAATAAGAAAGAAAAAACCAAGGCTCCACGCGCTTTCAGAGCCACCTCCCCCGCGCTCCCGATGGCTCGCTGGCCAGCCGGCCGCCTTCTCCCGGCAGCCACAGGTTGCCGCAGTGACCTCTCGCTGCTCAGGCCCTCCGCCGTCCCGGGCGTGTCCAGCGCGCGCCACCACCGCTACCTTTTGTCGGCGGGGAGGGAGGGACAGAGCGAGGGAGGGAGTTCGCAGGCCGGGGAGGCGAGCCCCCGGGCGGCCCGCGTGGCAGCGGCCCGGAGGAGCGCAAGGCCCGGAGGGGGCGCGGGCGGGAGTACTCACCGGGCCGCTCCCCGCGCCCTCCCGGCCGCCGGCCCGCTCGCGGGCCCGCGCGGCCCCCGACAAGCTCGCTCTCGTCCACTATTGTGTGTTCGGAAAACCGAACCGCCACGGCGGGCAGAGGAGCTCCGGGGCCCCCTTGGTGGCCGGAACAAGACTTTTTTCTTTTTTTTTTTTTTGGTGTGTTGTTTTTGAAGTGCAAGTTTTCGTATTAATCTCATACTTTGGCAGTCTTTGTTAAACAGCTAGGCGCGTCACCAGGCTCTCGAACATTTTAATAATTTTTAGACGCCGTGACCTGCGGTTCACCCCCTCTCGGGCCTCCCCCACGAGCAGGCAGTTACTATAATAACGCTCGCGCAGTTCGCTGGGTCATATTGAATTTTGCGCAGGTCATTACTTGGGAGAAAAATTACAGAGCAAGGAATTTGATTCAGCTCATCCTCTCTAGCTCTACTTTTGCCCAGAATCTTCCCGCCCCTTCCCCCAACTCCTACCCCGCAAAGTCCCACTCGAATAGGGACTCAGCCGACCCGCCTCCGCCTTGATATTCCATCATTTCAATATTTTTTGTCAGCTTTCCTTCCGGGGGCACAGAGGGAGTGGGTAGAAAACTACAGGGGTTCACTTTGCAGCCTGTGATGGAGACCAGCACCTGGAGAAGTGGAAATGTGGGGATCTGGGTCCCAGAGAGCGGACTTGAGCCAGAACCCCTATAAATGGCCGCATTGACAGGGCCTGTATTCCCACTCAACTGCACACTCTGCTTTGTTCCGCCCCTCACTGCCAGAGAGATCCCCATTTCTGCCTGAACTGCAGCTGTAGGGCCCCAGGAATGAGACCTCCACCTCCTGGTGCTGAGATCTGGTCCACAGGCCAGCATGTTTGGGGAAGATAGAATCCTGAGAGAAGGGCTGGACTGCACTGGTCAAACCTGGGGACTTGGCTTTCAGATGCTTTAATTCTCCTTTAAAAATCAAACAATATCCTCCCCACCTCCATTTTTATTTAAAATTACTTCTCATCTATACTATACCTCTTTGCCTACCCCCAGCACCACCAGCAGGAGGTTCAGGAACAAATCAAAGAGGTGCTTAAAATACTCGAGATTTTCTTTGATTTATCCCTCCAGGACAGGACTAGAAATGGGTGGCATGCCAGTAACACATTTCAACCAGTATAAGTAGATCAGGTGATTATCCCTCCACCCAGCTCAAGTCTCAGGGCAGTGTCTCCAAAGGGATATCCCCCTCGTTTGGGGAGGTTGGGACTAAGCATCCCAAGGCACCCAGCTTGGCTTAGGATGGCAGAAGTCTTCCCTTCCCCATTGTGAGGCCCCACCAAGCCCAGGACCCAGTCTACTCCACAAAACTATTAACTTGCTAACACTCTGTCCTGCAGTGGAGGGGAAGAGACTGAGGAAGAACAGATAGAAATAGATTCTCCGGTTCAGGCTTTGACCTCTACTTCCTCTGGAACCCAGGAATTCCCTCCTGGCCTGACTCCCCAGAAAAATCTGCCTGAAGGCCAAGTAGAAATGAGGACCCATACCCAATTGGTTTAGTTTAAAAAAAAAACAACTGGGGTCAAATTGATTTGTTATCTTTTCTGGCCATGTTGATCAAAAGGCGTTGATATGAAAACTCTCAAATTATCTTTCTCCTGGCAGGACAAACACCCAGAGAGCATCTCCAATATTA
Source organism: Budorcas taxicolor (assembly GCF_023091745.1). Lineage (NCBI taxonomy): Eukaryota > Metazoa > Chordata > Mammalia > Artiodactyla > Bovidae > Budorcas > Budorcas taxicolor. Next base: position 37,614,663 of record NC_068928.1, on the reverse strand, counting down.
AATGCTTAGAAGAGAACGATGATATCTCATAATGCAACAGTCAGTCATTTAAAGATCCAAAATAAGCATATGTCCTGGTGTTATAATTACAGTGTCTCTAAGCATTATACTTATGAGCTAAGCCTAATGCATAGATTGAAAGTTCATTTCAGGTCGCCAGTTAGAAAGATCTCTGTGAGGCCATTCAGTGTTTTTCCTTCTCATTTTCCCTCCCTCCTTGAAACAGGAAGAGAGGCATTCTGGAAGAACACACAAGTGTAGGTTTGGGAGAGAGTGAGAGAATTAAGGTAACCTTCTTTCAATATCCAACTGCTTAAACTCCAGCACTTTGGAAGGAGGGATAGGAGTTTTTAAACTGCTTCTAGTCGTGGCCCACGGTTACTGGACTCCAATTGCCTGGACCCCACCTGGGGGTTAGGAATCCCTGAAAAACTAGCCTCCCTGGAGGGAGAAGGAGCTAGGGGATCCAGCTATTTTGCCCCTTTAGAGGAAGCCTGATGGGGCTGGTGTGGGTGGGAGTCAGGTCTTCCCCTTGGAAGGCTTCCTTGGCCCCACCAAACGTCCTACAAGGACGTGTGGGTAATTGGATTTTTTAAATGTGTGCGGCTGGGTAGGTTTTAATTAAATTTTATATGGCGACTCAAAGGTTGTCTTTAGGAAAGAAGATTGCGTAGAGGATTGGCCATGCCCAGAGCGCTTTCTTTTGTGCACCTCCCGAGGCCACCAGAGCCAGTTTGGGGAGGAGGACTTCTTCCCTCAGTTCTTCCTCAGATATCTGCCTCTCCGCTCTCGGTGCCGCTACCCCACTCCCCGAGCCCACGAGTCTTCCTTACCTCGAGCATCCCCCGCTCGCTCTCTTCTCTCTTCGCACACACACACAGCCTCCTCCCCTCTCCCACCCCTCTCCCACCCCGCCCCCGCCGCGGCCGGCTCACGCACGCTGTAAACTTTTGACCCTCCAACTTCGCGACCCCTCCGGCAATAACACTGGCCTCACCGCCCAGGGTCTCATTCTGCCGCTCCGGGTGCAGAAACCCAAGCGCAAACCATTTTCCCTGCCTTCCCCCGTCTCCCCCTCCCCCCGGACCCTCCCCGCCCCCGCGCCGCCCCGCCACTACCCCGACTAAGGGCCTTAGACCTGGGAAAGAGGAGTCAATCTTTTTCCATTATTAAATAACTGCTCCTCGGGAAAAGATGCCAACTGCACTTCCGACTTTTTTTCACCACTTCCCGCATTTTCACCGTCTCTCATGTTAGATGCCTGGAAGAGCTTCTGACGACCCACCCCTCTCCATTCTTGTGTCCCCCAGAGTGGGGGCGCCGTGGCCGTTGCCAGGCGAAAGGACATACGGCAGCCATAGAGTGGCCTGACGGAGAAGGGTGTTTCTGGGCCGAGGAGTGGAGAGAGCTTGGAGGAAGTGTTCCTTGGGACCGGAGGGGGCCCAGGCCCCGGAAGGCTTGAGAGAGCTCAGGGTCCAGGCTCTGCAAGGCCCAGCGGGCCCCGGGCCACCTTGCCGGACCGCTCGCTGGCGCCTAGAAGGCTCCAGCCTGGCTGTGAACTTGGTCTAAGGCGGACTCTGCTGGCAGCTCGGGGACGTTACAGCCTCTGCCTCAGCTAGTGCAGCGGCCGCGCAGCGACCTGCCCTCTTTCGCTTTCCTTTGCTCCCAAATATCACCTCCCAAGCCCCCAACTCCCACAGAGGAGGATTTTGTTCCTCCTTCCCTAGGGACCCTTGGGAATCTGTAAACAGAAAAGAGAGAGTTAAGAGACACATACAGAGAAAAAGAGACTAGGACAACAAGAAGCTCCGATATATCGGGTTTATGCTCCACCGTGTCCCCAAGGCCCCAAAAGGAGATGTTTCCACATGCAAAGACTTTCCCCCTTCTGCTCCCCTAAACGCTCCTTTTTCAGGCTGAATCCAGACCCCTCCACCGGGCCTTCCTGGGTCATCTCTTGACTAGGCAAGCGGTGTTGGGGCATTCGAAGTACTTTCCTCTCTAGACACATTCGTCCCTACCCTGCTAGGCTCCGGCTCCAGGGGTCAGGGATGGTCAGCCGCTGCGTTCAGAGGCCGCAGCGGGGCCGCAGCTAGGGAGGCTCAGACCAGAGCGTGGCTCTGCAGCGGGGGCCGGGGGGTTGGGGGAAGCTAGAGGAGGCCAGGAGGAGGTTTAGGGAGAGAAAAGATAGGACAGAGGATGCCTGAAACATCGAAGGAGAAAGAAGCGGGAGAGAAAGAGATTAAAACTTGGGAACGTGCTGATCTATTCGGAGTCCGACAGGTCCAGAATGGCCCTAAGGCCAATCCTCTCCAGCCTCCTGAATCCCCCACTTCCTCTTGAAGCCCGAAATTAAGGTCTCAGTAAATTCGCCAAAAGGAGGAAAAAATCGGCCTAAACCTGTAGGAGCGCTGAAGGTGACGGCGGTGCGGCCGGCGGCGCTAATGTATGCGGCAGCGGCTCGGAGCCCCAAGTAGGCCGGCGCTCGGCCCGTCTGCTGACCTCTTCGTGATCCCGGACTCTATGAATTATTGATGAGATATGAGCGTTGATTTCCCCTTTCAGGATACAAACTCCATTATATTGTTAAAATGGCGATTTAATCGTTGAGAATAGCTTTGGTGTGGGTTTTTTCCCCCAACTCATTTGCGCCTCCTTCCTTTTCATTTAACTCTCTTAATTAAATCCTTTAACAGATTTTAATCACTTTTTGGAGGGAGGGATAGGAGGAAGGAGAAGGCCATCACTACCACCACCAACAAACACTAAACACAAGCCGGAAAGCCATAAAAAGCTTCTACCTTGGGGAAGTTGAAAGGAAGGTGGGGAGGGGATGTTAAACCCTCTAAAAATGTCCTGCTGGAAACAACCACCATTGGAGTGCTGGGGCAAGCTAACTCTGAAGTGTTTGGGCCTGAGAAATGTTTAATTCCACCCTGAAGAAGTGTGTAGTCCAACTGTGAAGAGTAAGTCAGGCTTACCCTTCTTGCTGAGAAGTCAAGGGACATGCAGCTTGGGGAAGACACGTGTTTCTTGTGGGGAAGCGATTCTCCAATCTGAGACCCAGGGCAAGAATTACTGATAAATGTCCATTTTCCTTAAAAGCCCCCAATTTCTCCCCTCCCCCATCCCAAACAGCTTGGTTTCCAGGCGGTGTCTGGGTTAATTAATATGGATGTGTAACAGCGCTGCAGCAATCGATAAATCCCGCTGTGGGCAGATCCCAGCCTCGAAATCTGATTATTCCGAGAAACTCCAAAAAATGGAGACAGTGACCAGTAGGCTCTGCCCTAAAAGAGGGGAAGTGTTCTTTCTAGCCCTGTTCTCCTTGCTTGGCTGGGCTGATCCCAAGCTGTGAAACCCATACAGGCAATTGCCTTCTTTGCTCTGTCCCAAAAGGGACTGAGCTTGGGAGACTGTGCTGAGTGGTCCGCTTCTCCCTCATTTGGAATCCTTGGCGTCCACCTCAGCATTCAAACCCAAGGATAAAGGAACCATCCTAAGAGAGGAGCTTACTCTTGGATCCTACCCCCCCCCAATCCGCCCCCACCAGACCCCAGTGAATACTTGTCACAGCCAGGGAAGAGTTAAGTGTCCCTGCAGCAGTTACAGAGAGGAAGCCGCCAATGAAATATGGGTGCTTGGAACTCCAGGCCCGGCTGGCTTTCCTGTTTACACTTCTTTATACTTCCTCCCACACCACAGCCTCAGAGAAACAAAACAAAAATAATAATAATAAATGACCGAGTAAAACAAAAAATTAAATTGTCTATTGAGTGGTGGTCAAGCTGGCCTCAGAGGGAAAAGGGAAACTATAGCCTTACCCTCCGACTGCCAGTCTCCTCTACCCTGCCCCAGGTGGAAGGTACCCACAGATGGGCATGAGGATTTGGCTAGTAAGTTCCAGCCTGCGGCTCAAAAGGTTGGGGCCTGAATCCAGCCAGGGAGAGGAGAGGAACAGCCTTCTTGGAGAGTGTCTTGGGGAAGGCTAGAGAGCAAGACTTGGCCTGGGGCAGAGATAGCTCCTTTGCATGAGAAATCCCTGGGAAGCTTTCATCTTCTCCCCCAACAGATCCTTGCTGGGATTCATGGAAGACAGTTACCCACAGAACCTGAAGTGGGGAAGAGGAAAGCCCAGCTAGGATGGGATCTTCCCCAGTTAGGATCTGCTGAGAGCGAGAGGAGATCCTCCAAGAGTTTGGGCTATTGTGGCAGAAGTGGGCACCCACACCAGAGCTGCCCTTTGCCATTTCAGAAAATCTCTCTAGATATGCCCAGCAGATGTCCCTGGGCTGCTGGCCCCATACATTCTTTATCAGAATTTGCAGAACTGATGTGGGAGGGGGCCAAAAAATCTTTAGCGGCAGACCCGGTGATCTGGGGTTTCTGAGAGGGTGGCTGGTGGCATCAGATTGAGGCCAAGGGCACCATAGGAATGGGGTTGCCCAGGAGTCCCCTCATCGGATTCTGTGCCCATTACCTTCTTCCTTTACATCTTATTTAACTCATTTGCCTTGTCCAGAGTGGAAACTTGTGGAAGTCATGCCTCCAAATTTTACTAGTATTTTAAATGGTGCTTGATGTCCTCTGGGAACTGAGCAGAATCTCCTTTCCATGGGATACAGATGCCCCAACATTCTGGGAGAGATGTGTCTTCATGCCAAGGGGAGGACACCTTTGCACTCAAAGCCTCTGTCCTCTGTCCTCTTTGCACTCAAAGCCCATGAAGGGTGTCCAGTAAATTAGGCCTGGACAGGGATCTGAGAGCTCAGGGAATAGAGAGCAGCTGCAGGAGAAAGCGGAGATGGGGAGAGAGTGTAGATGTCCTTTAATGTGAAAAGGGGAGGATCTGTGACCCTCTCCTGGTCCCAAAGACCAGAAACCCCTTAAGTTGTCACAGACCCAATTCCAGGGACAACAGGAGTTGGTGAGCTATATCTAGAGATGGCAAAAGCAGGCATGAGGGGATGGTTGATCTGAATGTGTCTTTAAAAATGGAGAGGTCGATTTGGTGAGGAAGAGACCTCTAGCTTTCAGAAAGAGGGTGACTTATCCTTAGAAAATAACGGGCCCCCTGGGGGTCAAATAATGCAATCCTTCTGGTTTGTGGTGCCACAAAACAAAGGGCCTCTAGGCTCTGGTAGGGAGAGAAGAAGAAAGGAGAGGAAAGAGAACACCTTTCCAATTTTCTCTCCCAGCTCCTGAGACCCTTTCACTCTCCCGACAGTTGGGAGTCTGTGTTCTTCAGCAACTTTTATTTTTGGAGGGATCGCTAGGGATTTGCTTAAACACATAGATCCTCTAGAAAGGATCTATAAAAAGAAGCTCTCCCATTCTCCCCACTCCTGGCCAGGAATTCGGTTTTGGATTTGAGGGAAATGCCCCCCTCTGTCTTCTCCCCACTGGGACCCTACATAGAGTCAAGTCAGCAGATTGGCTTGGGACCAAAAGTCTGAAGCTGGGTGCAAAGGCAGGCACACCGCTCCCCATTCCAGATAGCCCTGATGAAGGCATAGAGAACCCAGGTACCCCCTTTCATGGGTTCAAAGTTCTAAAAGCCAGAGAGTGCGCCAGTGCAAGGCAGCCCACAGCAGCTGCTCAGCCTTCCCCAGGCTTTTTCTCAGCTCAGATGTATCCAGATAAAAGTGCCTAGCGGCGCGCCCCCCACACCCCTGACAAATGAATGTCATAAAGTTTCTTTCCTGGGGGTGGGGAGGCGTCTGTCTGAAGATGCCCAGTAGTGGAGTGCCCCCCCCAACAATGGGGCCCTCCTGTCAGCAGTACACACCCCTCCTTTTTGCCCCCTAAATTTCCAAGAGGACTGAAGGAACCCACACAAGCCTTTTGCCCACAGAGTCAAGCACTCCTGCAAATAAAACCAGGCACCCAACGACTGCGGAGGCCTTATCACACTGAACTAGGTGCCCCACTTCAGACACCCAGCTGGTCAGAACTTGGTGCAAAACCAGGCTAAATTTCCCCCACTTATTACCCTATAGCCCTGCTGGAGGCACGGTTTCCTTCCCCTAGTTTCAAGCCCCACAATTTCAAGGGGAAAAGCGAAAGCTGGAAGCAACTTACTGCGGGAGAGCTGGGCCTGGGCTGCCGCCACACCACCGCCTTCTGGGCCCGGAGAGCGCTCACCTACCTCTGCCCCCTTCCCCACCACAGCCAGCAGTTAAAGTGTCACTTAACATTCTGGAGAATGTGAAATATACCGCGCGGTGTCAACTCCCCAAAACCATAAAACTAACTTTATGGACCTCACGTGACTTTCTCGAGCCAGTGAGGGGTATCTGTCTGACTTCTCCGCGATTTTTACGATCTAACTTCAAGATAAAACCCCTATCCATTTGACATCTAAATGTCATAGCGACTTTTGGGATAGTTTGCTATGGACAAAGGGGGACAAAGTCAAGGGGGATGGGGGAAAGAGGGCCCAGTAGAGCCTCCAAGACCCTCGGCAGCCTCCTCACCAGCTCCCCCTCCCCCCCAGCCCTGTAAGAAGTTGGGCCAAGCTGGAAGGGACGGACTGGGTAAGTGTCCAGACTTGACTCTTGTACTCAGGGTGGAGGCTGACTTGGATGGAAGAGGACTGGGCCCGGGCCCTGGGCCAGTTCGGCTGAAGGGGAAACCAAGGGCCTTCTAGAAGGGACCCCAGCTCCTAATCAAGAGGGCAGGTCAGTTGGGCCCCTGGAGAGAAGAAGCCCTTGATAAATGTAGAGAAGACTGAGGGTAAGAGGAAACCTTTGAAACTGAGCTGATTTTTTTTGGAGGGGGGTTTGCCTACTGGGTGACAGGGTTGAATTGGGATTTGACTAGGGGACAAGGGGGCTGGGCAGGCCTGCTTAGGGCTTAGGCCCAAATTACTTTTCCTGAAGAGGTTTCCAGAGACTTTTCCGGCCAGCTGGTGGAAGGCCAGGGTGGAGTCCAGCTCAGCCTTTCCCTCGCCCCTTGCTCCAGCTTCAGGTGGGATTTGTGGGCCTCTCAGTCCCCCAGGCGTGAAAGCCTGTCCCCTGGCCCAAGTACCACTGACTAAGCAGAGACTTAGAAGGCTGAGAGGGGCTGCTGGGGAGCATCCTACTCTCTCTTCCCCACACCCCAGATCTACCAAGAATGGTCTAGGGTGTGTCTGGTGATGGGAGAGGCAGGCCCCCAGAGAAAAGACAAGTGGAAGGGCAGTGGAGGAGGGGAGACATTTATTTGACTTCAAGGAAAGCTACAAACACATACCAAAAGCGAATCACTGAGACAGGCCCGGCAAAGACAGATTTCACACGTAGCACAGCATCCACTCGCTCACTACAAATGGCCTTGGAATCGAAATGGGCAGGGAAGAGGGGATAGGTCTGACCCAGACCATCCCCATATTTACAAGCTTTGGGCCCTCTATGCCAGACCCATGGATTCACAGAGAAATACACAAGACGTTTTACACTGAGGATTATTTTTGTTTTCTGAGGCTCCCAGACCAGGCCTTGTGGGGCCTACCCAGGCGGCAGGAACTTAAATCTCACTATGTACCTTCCCTCTTTTCAGCATCACCCCTTTGGTCCCCCTTAGCTCCCTGCCACCTCAGGACCAAGCCTTAGGAAACTTGGGCCTGGGAGTGGGGAGAGAGGAGGAAGAGGAAGGAGGAAAGAGACACAGTCATGGACTCCCGGTCTCCGAGGCCAGCTCAGCTGGGCCCGCGCTGCGGCACTATCCCACCTCAACTGCTGCCCCTTTTAGAGAAGTTTCCAGCTGAAACTCAAAATACAGCGATCATCCTTTTATAAATAAGTTATAACACAGATGGGGAGGGGAAAGTTCACATTAAACATGCGAGTTTCTTTTTTTCCTGGGGGAAGGAGTGCAACCACAGACACGAACATTCAGAAACACTGGCGGATTGGGGGTGAGCGCAGGGGAGTGGGGAGCATGGAGGAAAAATAATAATTATCATTATTATTACAATAATAACAAGATTAACCAGTCCAGGAGAGAGGGAGCCACAGGAAGACCTAAGACCAAACGAAAAATCGTAACACAAGGCCCGGGCTGAGGCAGGCTCGTGGGAACCGGTTCCCAGCGGGCGGCGGCAGCGCGAGGAGGCTTGGAGGGGCCAGGGCTGGGGGCGACATGAACTCTTGGGCCGCCCGGGCTCCTCCCGGCGGGCTCAGGGCTGGAAGGCGCTGCCGGCTGTAGCCAGGCTCATACTTTTCAGTTTGTTGTCTTTCTTCCACTTCATGCGCCGGTTCTGGAACCAGATCTTGATCTGGCGCTCGGACAGGCAGAGCGCGTGGGCGATCTCGATGCGCCGCCGCCGCGTCAGGTAGCGGTTGAAGTGGAACTCCTTTTCCAGCTCCAGGGTCTGGTAGCGGGTGTACGCGGTTCGGGCCCTTTTCCCGTCCGGCCCGGTCATGTCTGGAGCAGACAGAGCAGAGCGGCGAGGCCGCGTTATTCTGGTTAAGGGAGGGGGCACTGGGTGGGAGGGGGGCGTGGAGCAGGACCCAGGCGTCCCCGGCACCCAGCTCACCGCAGCTCCGATCCTCCCCACTCCAGATGCCCGCATCCGAGCTTGCTTTCTGATGCCCCCTTCTCCTGCAGCCCCCACTTCTGCCCGCAGCGAAGGCGCCCGGCTTTGTCTCTGGCTCCCTCCCTGTGCCTCACCCTTCGCTGGGCTCAGGCGGCCGCTCACCCCGGGAGGGAGGAGAACGGTTGCACTTTTGCCCTGGAAAGCTCGTTTTACTGCTCGCCCCTCCTCTGCTAAAAGCAGTCTCAAAATTTCGGGGGCAAGCAGGACCCTTGCCCATGTTACATAAACCCCATCCTTCATCCTAAAGCTAGTACAGCTGGGCAAATAAAACCTAAGGCGAAATCTGGGAACAAATTATTAAAAACACTCCTCTTCAACCCCCCAGCTAAGCCCTCTTTTGGCTCTGTCCCCCCGAGCTGTGAGGACCCTCTTAAGAGTCTTCTCCCCCTCCGAAAAAAAGAAATCTATATTTGAGGAAAAGCCAAGCTCTCCCTCGCCGACTCCCCCCACCCCCAAACGCGGAGAAGGAAAAGCCGAGAAGACAAAAAGAGGAGCGAGAGCGAGAATTACCATGGCTGATGTGAAGCTTCCTCATCCAGGGGAATATCTGCGGAGTCTGCCCCTCGGGCGCGGCTGTGGAGGTGGCCATGGGCTCTGGCTGCGCCCGAGCTAGGCTTGGGCTGCTTAGCTGGCTCGCCGCTTCCTCAGGCTCCGAGGACGCGCTGGCCTCGTCTATTTCGGTGAAATTGGCGCTGGAGCTGGCCGGGGTCGCCTGGTCGGAGGGGGACGAAGCAGAGGGCTTGGCGCCGTGGCTGTCGCCGTTGGTGCAGGGCAAGGACTCGGGCGAGGACAGGGAGCAGCTCGACGCCGCTTGCCTGAAGCGGGGCTCCTGGGCGGGCGCAGGGAAGGCGCGCGAGCTCTCGCCCACCGCCCCAAAGTGGCTGGAGGAGGCCGAGGAGCGGTTGACGCTGAGGTCCATCCCATTGTAATTGTAGCCGTAAGAGCCGGTGTGCATGGCAGCGGGATCCCTGTAAGAGCCGCTCAGAGAGCTGCCACTGCCATAATTTAGCAACTGATAGTCCGGGCCATTTGGATAACGCCCCGAGAAGGAGTTTACAAAGTACGAGCTCATTTGGGTGATTTTGGAGGGCTTGATTTGTGGATCGTGGTCGTTATAACCCTGTGCTTCACGATTTATGATGTATTAATGAATTATAGCGATGCACTGTACTTCGTTTTGCTATGTATGCGGCCAAATATGGGGGGGGGGGGTTGGAAGGGGGATGGGGGGGCGTTAGGGAATCACGTGCTTTTGTTGACCAGTCGTAAATTCTCGCTGATGACCTCAAGAGGTAATTCATGCTCTATGGTTACAAATAATGACGATCCGAGAATCGTTAGGGCCGATTCAATGCGAGCCTCCGAGAGAGGGGGAAAAAGGAGAAGGGGGAGAAACAGGGAGAAGGTTGGCGGCGGCCTCTGAGCAGAGCGCGCCACCTCCCGGCGAACGGCGGGAGCGCGGGCTGCCGACCGCCATGGCGGCGACGACTGCCTCCCTGCTGGCTCCGTGCAACCGCCGGGCTAGAAAGAAACCCGGCCTAGGCTAACCCGAAGGGTTGAGTCTTTTAGAGGAGAAACCCGATTAAGCCTTTACCCACTTTCTCGTAAGTGGAGTTTATCGTTCGGTACTTCTCCCTGTCGTCGTCGTTATTATTATTCTAACTGAAGGTGACCAAAGCTTGATTTGCTCTTCCTTTACTCGGGCCTTGCAAGTCTTCGAGTTGGGGGGCAGAAATGGGGGAGAGGTTGGAAGATGTGTGTGAAAAAATTATTGCAAAGGGTTTCCCCTGTGAGCTCGGCCTGGTCTGCTTCCTGACCCGGCTGCAGCGGTCCATCCACAACATCCAGGCCAAGCCCGTGGGGCAAAGCCAAGGGTTCGAAGGAGAAACTTTCGCTTCTCCGGGTCCCCTGAGAAGTTTGAAATACTCTTCCTGATCCCTAGCCCAGGACGGAAGGATGGCAGAACAGGATAGGGACCCCAAAAGAAGAGCCCAGCTGGGGCTAAGTGGCTTAGATGGGAGAAAAACGGTAGAGGCCACCGCATCAGGGACTCGGGTTTGGCTGTAAACGTGGTCCTGAGATTCTGGGATCAAGGAAGAATCCTTCCGCTTTCTCACCAATTGCCTGCTATTATTGCCTTGGGAATCCCTACTTGAGACCCCTTGCTGGCATCTGGGTAGTTTCAGAATTTGCCGGGCGGCTCACGCCTTCCCGGGAAGGGAAGGGAGTTCGGAGGATCAGCAGCGCCTTGCTGAGCGCGCTTGGCGGCCAGAGACCGCCACAGCTGGGCCCCCTCTGCCGGATGGCTATTTTCTTTAAAAATAAAAAAGGGAAAGAGAGGGAGGAGGAAGAAAGGAAAACAGTCTCCTCATCTTGTCGCCTGTGTGAGGGTGGGGGTGGGGGGGTGGGGTGGGGACAGAATGGGTCCGTTAAAGTTGATGGGATGTGACCAAACTGCCCCATCACCTGGCTTCCTGCCCTCAGGTCTCCGAAGAGCAGGGGGAAAGTCTTGCCCTTCGCCCAGGCGCCTGCCGGGGGCTTCACATCCCCCTACTTGTCGCTGAGCCGCTACTTGAGGCAGGAAGGGACGCCTGGAGACTGCAGCTGTGGGCAGGGAGACAAGACACCCGGTGGCCCCAGTTTAGGCCAGGAGCCGAGGGCCAAGACCGGCGGAAATCAGGCCATGTGGGCAGGCCAAAGATCACCGGCCTCAGGGATCCTGCGGACATAACCCAGCGCTGAGGCACAGAGACCCGCCGGGCTCAGTCTCTGCAGGAGCTCCGGGTTAGGGGGCCTCGGTGGCGTTCCCTCCTGCCACGGACAAACGAAGAAAAGCTAGAGAATAATAGGGAACGACTCTTCTCCGTCCCCCAGTTCTGCACCAGAAAAGGCCGTTGTGAGCCTCAGCACCGGCGAGGCGCGGCGTTGGAGTCTGGGCCGGACCGCTGCAGCCTTTATCTCAACTGTAACTTCCGAGTCGCGTCTGGCCCTCTGGGGCCGACCAGAGCTCCGGCCTTCGCTGCAGAGTTTCCGGCACCGGGACGCAGGGGTGGCGGTGGGGGTGGGGGAATGGCAGGGGAGGAGCAGAGGTGACTGAGCAGCGAGGTTTTACGTCTTTATTATTATCATCATTATTAATAATATTAATATTATTACCGAAGTATTTCACGTCCAGAGCTAAGACACGACTACAAACACAACACATAGAAAATTAATAAAATAGAACTTTGTTTTCTTCTGAGGCTCCTCTTCTTACTTCTAGGTAGTATGTGCTCCTTCCAGTGGCTTTGGGGAGGGACTGGGAGAGAGGTCTGGGGTCAGGGAGTCTTCGAGGCCCCCGCTGAGGGGACTGCGAATCTACCATTGAACCGTGCACGGGCGACATGGACGAAATGAGACGCGACACGGACAAGAGCATATTGCTCTGCTTCCAGGAAACATCAAGTGAGTCCGGTCCTCAGTTCTCACGCGGGAGCCTGTTCGGGCTGAGGCGGTTGTGCGGGCACGGAGGCGGCGCTGGGGTGCCGGCTGGGCTCAGGCAGCACGGCCTCCCAGCGCCCAGCGAGCGCTCTGCGGGCGGGGGCGTCCAGGAGAGCGCGGGGCCCCGCCTGTCGCGCTCTGGAGACCAGGTCCCCAGGCTCCCCCGCCCGCAGAGCCTTCCCCGGAGCTCTTCGCTGCCCTCCGTTCCCCGCAGGCCTCTCCCTTCGCGTCCCCCCGCCCCCTGCCAGCGCCTTCATTCGGCCGGTTTTTCTTCTTCCTCCTCGGCACTGAGCTGAGACGCGCTGAGCAGTTTGCTCTCCTTTTTCCACTTCATGCGCCGGTTCTGGAACCAGATCTTGATCTGCCGTTCCGTCAGGCACAGGGCGTGCGCGATCTCAATGCGCCGCCGCCGCGTCAGGTAGCGATTGTAGTGAAACTCCTTCTCCAGCTCCAGCGTCTGGTAGCGCGTGTAGGTCTGGCGGCCGCGCCGGCCGCTGGGCCCAAAGGAGGAACCTGTTACGCGGAGAGGAGATGTTGAGGCCTGGGGTCACCAAGGCCAGAACCCCCCTCCCCCATTCGACCCTCAAACGGGGACTCTAGCCTGTCCCGGGATGCCCTCCACTCTCCCTGGTTCCCTGCGCCCCCCCCCCCCTTTCCTCACTCCTCCAGCGCCCCCTCCAGATTCCCTCCGGGTCTCCTCGGCTTTTGCCTTCTGTCTAGATTCTTGGTGGGGGGATGGGAGGAGCAGTTTTAAATCCCACCTGAGCCTAGGGGGAGGGGCTGGAGAAGCACTGGCCAGGTGTGTCTCTTCCTAGACGCATCTTTTCTTCCCATCTGGCCCCCCCACCACCCCGTGACAGATTCCGGCCCTTAATCTGTAATGACGTGGATCGATCCGTAGTCAGCATTAAGGGCTCCTCACTTTCGTGTCCCGTTAATGGACATCAATTTGGGATTTAAGACCGACAAATAATCCAACCTGAGACCCCGGCGCCTGCTTCTCCCTCTCTCCGACTCCGCCCGCTCCCTCTCCTTCTTCCCCTTATTCTCTCCCCCTCCTCTGACTACCACCCCTTTCCGGGTGCCTCCTCTTTCCCCAGCCCCCGACCCCCAGGGAAAACCAGTCCGGGACAGACTCAACTCTCCCTCGCCAGCGTCACGCCGCCCCCCTTCCCATGACGTACTCCGTTTTTAATGAACAGTCTTGGGGTGGGGGACCGGGCCAGAGCTGGGGGCGCCAGGGAGAGCCCAGCCAGTGGCTGCGCGGGCTCTGTCTGCCTCCCTGACCCGGATCTCGGCTGCTGCCTGGCCCTCGCAGAGAACCCACTCGCTCCCCCTGGCTCGGAGTGCATCTGGGACTTTGCAAACTTTGCAACTCCTGAGGGCGTGAGGGCAGCGCGGGAGATCGAGGCAGGCGCCCAATCTTCCCTAAGCTCCAACCCGAGAGGCTTCCTCCTTGGAAGAATTGGGTGGGAGGGGGGCTCTCTAGTTCTGACTCTAGGGGGGAGGGAGCCCATGGGGGTCGCGGCGGCCTCAGCAAGTCTCACTCACTGTTGCATGAATTCATCCGCTGCATCCAGGGGTAGACCGGAGTGGAGCACTTCTGCTCCTCGGCCTCGCCGAAGACGCTCTTATCCTGCGCGCAGTCGGACTTCCGCGGCTCCGGGTGGAACGGGGGCGGCTCGTCGGCGCCCGAGAGCGCGCAGGCCGACTCCTTCTCGCGGTAGAAGGCCGGCGCCGGCCCGTAGTCGCAGGGCGCCGCCCGGCCGTAGCCGCCGCCGGCCGGCGGGTAATAGGAGGAAGCGGCAAAGCCCTTGTCTTGGCCGGGCCCGGGCCCGTAGGGCGCAGGGTAGTGCCTCAGAGGGTCCGCATAGCCCGACGAGTAGAGAGGGAGCTGGCCCAGGAAGGACTCCTGCCCGCTGGCCAGAGTGACGGGGAAGGTGGAGTTCACGAAATAGGAACTCATTGGGAGGGGAGGCGCGCGCGGCCGCTGCTGCTCCGCCGGGTTTATGATTTGTTGTGTTTTATAGTCCGAGCGCCGCGCCTATTAGTAGTATATCTGAGATTGGGTTTTAGCTGAGGGGGGATGGCGAGGTGCCAGTGAGGGCCAGAAGGAAATACAACCATCTGATCCAACACTGACCAATGGCAGAGGCAGGAATTGTCAAATAGCACCCAGGAGGAGCGCAGCCCGCGCGAGGGACCCGCGCACAAACCTATCAACCTTTTTTTCCTCCTTCTCCTTCTGCTTTCTCTCTCTCTCTCTCCCCAGCAGCACAACGCGTCCCGTTCCACCTACGTAGGATCTGCGAAAGAGGCGTCTATGCCTTTGAGGGAGGAGGGAGCACTTGGATTGAGACCACCCCATCCTCCAGTGATTAAATAAATATATCCCTCCCCTCCCCACGCAGGAATAAGAAAAAGTTAATTGTGTTTTCAGAAAAGTTAACCCCTGACTTGCTTGAGCCCCATTCCCTCAAGGGAAGGTGGATAAGTATCTCGGAATCTGGAATTTCAGTCTCCCTAGAAGAGAACTAAAGGGGAAGGCTGGTTTCTTGGGTTTTGTGTTGGTAGGAGGAGAGAAGAGTTCTCCGCCGATTAGCATCGCTTTCAGAAATCGAGAAGCAAAAGAAGAAGAAACCATCTCCTTCCCAGGTTTTGAAAACTGTTTTTCCTGTTTCTCAGACCTACTCCATCTCCTCCAAGCCTGGGCTTATTATTCCTGCCTCTCTACAGCTCTTGTAGTCTGAGAGTCAGGCCAGAGGACCCAGAAGACTGGGAATTGTGAGGAGGGTCTGAGCCTAAAAGCTTCTCCCTTTTGATGTGCGGCTAGATTAGGAGCTTCTTGGAAGGCTACCGCTGCCGCTGCCCAAGATATCTTGCCTGGTTCTAGTATGTATTGCTTGCTTTTGGCACAGGAAGGGGCACTGGGAAGAGGGGGATAGGGAGAGGAGGGGTGAGAGGTTTGTCTGATCCCTATCCTGCCTGCAACCTTCCCTCCACCCCACTTCCTACCCCAAAAGACATTAGAATATCCTGGGCTACAAATTCTTAGGTATCAAAGGTGCCTCAGTAACTACAGGGAAGAAAATTGTTCCTCCTCCAGTTTCAGGTCCTCAAACCCTGATTTTGGAGACAATCAGAAACCAGTGGGAAGAGAGGAGCCATCGCTCCTTTTCCAGGTCTCTCCAGAAGCTGACAGTTCTTTTTAAATTAATTCTTTCTCAAGACGGTTTTTGTTTCATTTTATAAAGGGGGAGGGTTGGGTTCTCCTGGGGCCGCAGCAGGCAGCTTACCACTATCATTCCGTATCCCCTCTCCAGATGCTCACTACCCTTCTGTCTCTCAGCATCTCTACAATCCCTCCCACCTCTCATGTATGTATTACCAGCCTGCTGCCTACAAGCTTTGGTGTGAGAGAGTGTGTATATCTCTGACTCTTATTTTAGGAAAATGAGCATTGGAACCAGCCTGGAAGACTGAAGCACAGTGTATTTTCAACATTCTAATGCTCATAAAGAATGACAAGCTTTGGACCTGGGGCCAGGAATGGGCCAGAATGTGGGACAAAACCTGATGATGAAGGGACCAGGCTGACCCTTCTCTGACTTGTTCTTTGGACTCCTTTTTGTAGGCCAAATCTGCCCACTGAAGATGGCACAAGACACTAGGAAAAGTGGTAAAGGATTGAGGTTAGTGACCAGGGATGGAACTTGGTTGTTGCAAAGTGGCCCACAAGGCTCCCAAAACTTAGGACAACTTCTCCGCTCTGCCTTCATGGTTAAGTGGCTATTCCTGGTTGTCCCATCAACCAGTTCCTAGCCCCTCTTGGGGGGGGGGGGGCGTGTCAAGATTTTAAAAAATAAACTCTAGCCTCCTAATGATGCAGTCATAAGTGCTCAAATCCAGCTGTGATTAGGCCCACTCCTGGAAAGGAAGGGAGAACATTTGGGCTGGAGGAGCAAGGTGGGGAGAATGCCTTGTGTCCCTCCTCCTTGCTACTGAGGCTGGGCCTTGGGCCTCAGCCCTCCTTCCTTTCTGGTCACAGTGTCCTCAAACTGGGACTGTTTGGTATGGGCTTTCCCATGAAGCCTGGATAACATAAGATTCAGTGAGAGATGAAGACTTCCCCTATGATAGAAGCACGAAAACAATCGCCTTATCCTTAGAGTCATAGCCCCAAATTAACCTCACCTCTGCAGGTTGCCTGCCGCGAGATGGAGCCGCAAAGGCAGGGCCTGGGCGCCTGGAGTCGGGCATGAAAGGAAATAGCGCCTCATCGCTCTTATCTAAGCCCAGAGGTATTTATGAGCGTTTATTCGTCTGATCCGTTTGTTTGGGAGAAAGAGCAGGCAAGCAGGGCTGGGCCAGAGGCTGCCTGACTTCTGGAGTCAGATCTCTATGAATCTGTCTGTGGTTGCATCTACCATCGTCGGTCTGTCTCCAAGAGGGAACATATAAATACACAGTGGGCACAGCCATCTGCTGGTCTGGGGTGTCTCTCCCTGCTCAAGGAGGAGGTGTGTGTACAGAGAGGTGGACGTAAATGTGTCCTAAGTCTTGAGTACACAACAGAAGGATTGTATAGAAATCCCACTGGCAGGACTTATAATTGTAATTTCCTGAGCTGTGAATCTGTGGTCCTGCGGACTTACACACATTCCAGCTCCCCGGTAAATGTCGAAATTGTGTTCAGCTCCAGAGTAGAATTCTCCTGCATGGGTAATCTCAGGGAGAATATTTGCCAGTAGGTGTTTGGAGGGGAGGGGTATTGAGACATTGTCCAGGCTTCCCACTTCCTCTTGGCTGCAAAGCTCCCTCCCACTCCCCGCTCTTAAGGGTTGTGGGCAACTTCCCCCACCCCAATCTCAACTCTGATTGGGGTGGGGTGAATTCAAACATCTCAACCCAATTCTTCCTCTAGAGTCCATGATTCTCTGGGTTTGGGGAACATATATGTTCCCAGAGGAGCAGTGTGGCCTCTCCCAATTTTTGAGAGCAGTTTACAGGGAACACTGCCTTAAAACTGGCTCCTCCAAAGCAAGGTACAAAGATATTTCCATTATGCAAATAAATGGCATCTTCTCTGTTGGAGGGGGGAGCAGTGGCCCTCAGCTCCCTCTCCCCGGGCCCATGTGCACCCTAAGAGCCCTTAAAGGTTTCAACCCTCTGTACAGCCGCCTTCCCCTCTCCATCTGTCCTTCCGATTGTCGGCAAGAAAAACCTCCAAGGGGCCCAAGACTTTCAGGGAGCACTCCCTTGGGGGCCCCTGCACTGGGCCGGGCCTTCCAGCCGCCAGAAAGTCACTCTCTGCTGAAGAGCTGAAAGGGCTGCTCCTTCGAGGCAGACTCACAAGGCGCCAGAGGCTCGGGCCTCAGAAACCCCGCGTTTGCCCCTAGTACCGCTGGGCCCCTTGACTTCGGCAGCTCCTCCAGCTCCAGACCCCGTAACACCTAGGCCTGCCTGGCACCAGAGGCAATTTCCTGGAGCCCCCCGCCCAGGAACTGGGGCCACAGCACCTTGAAAGGAGCGGCCAGAGCTTCCTCCTGCGGCTTGAAAGCCCAAGCTAATCAGTAACCCGTGAGACGGGCCAATATTCAAACTCGGCGGCAGCGGCGCGTACCCTCGCTCTCGCCACCCCCTCCTGGGAAAGCAGTCGGCTTCAGCGGGTGTGAGGAGTCGGGCAGGAACGGAAATCACAATGATTTGCTTCCTTAATGATTGATCCCCACTCCCCGCTTTTCCCCAAAGCATGTTTGTGTCGATTTCGCTTGAAATGATTGGAAATGGGGAAGGGGACACACACTCACTTGCAGACACCAACAATTTCCAGAAAGCTCGGTTCAGTTCTTTCACCATACACTCAACCGGCCAAGGAACTGGCAAGACCCACCAGTCAACCCGGAGAACACAGACTCGGTTTGTCTTTTGACAACCGAGTGGAACTGCCCGGGCCGGCGCCTCCCCTGCAGGACCCCTCCCTTGGCCGAAAAGAAAACCAAATAAACCTTGAACAGCCTTGGCCTCGGATGGATCTTCCTAGCGGCCCTCGTGATCCCCCCTTGAGTTTGGCGGGGACGGCGGGGAGAGGGTCGACTCTGATCCCCCAACCCTTTGATTCAGGGCCCCGTGCCCGCCAGATGCAGTATTAGTCCTTTTAAAATATGCCCTAGAAAAAAAGCCGCTTCCCCCAGCCAGCCGCCAGGTTTGGAGCTGGGATGGGCCTGACAAGAGAGAGGGATCCTCGTTCTCCAATTCACATGTGGGCAAGCTGGAACCAAGATCCAGCGAAAGGTGATAATCTGGGCCGAAAGTCCCCAGAATCCCGCCAAAGCTGAGCGGCTGGGGGCTCCGGGCGTGGGGCCGGGTTCAAGCAGCGTCGCCGAGCTTGTGGCGCCGAAGCCGCATGTCTCCAAACGGACGGTAGATGGCAGCAAACCGCATAATTTGGGTCAGAGAGAACTGTCTAAGGGATGATTTATACCCCGCCAAGACTA
Source organism: Budorcas taxicolor (assembly GCF_023091745.1). Classification (NCBI taxonomy): domain Eukaryota; kingdom Metazoa; phylum Chordata; class Mammalia; order Artiodactyla; family Bovidae; genus Budorcas; species Budorcas taxicolor. The sequence goes on along the minus strand of NC_068928.1, from coordinate 37,596,108 downwards.
CAGGAGAAAAAGACCTTTATAGTCTGGGTAGGTTGGGGAATTTTTCCTTTAAGAATAGGCTCCGAGTGCCGCGGGTGCTGGCCGAGAACTTCTCTGGCTTCGCAGCCGAGGGGGGTCCCTTCAGGCACCCATACTGGGCCTGCTTCGAGGGCATCTACCTGTGCCACCAGGGGCCCCCTCCCGCGCCACAAGTGGCTCTCTCCCTTTTCAGCTCAGTATTGAGAAGGCCAATATTCCCCTATGCGCATCCAGACCCTGCAATCCCTGGGCCACCAGAGACCCGAGATTGAAATCTCTGCATCTGGTCCTTAAAAAGAGGAAAGCAATCACCTATTTCTGCAAACCAAACTAAATCACAGTCTCTCCTGCTCTCCGAGCCCTAAGTCCCTTATCTCTCAGCTGGCAGCTTCCCCAGAACCCCTCTCTATTTTTAAGTCTTCACCTAGCGACTGGCGCCTTCTTCAACCCCACCAGCTACTTTAGGAATCTAGGCTTCCCGCCCCACGGTTCTTCTCCCGGATCCCCCCACCCCCCACCCCAGGCCTGGCTCGGGAATGGAATCAGGCGCCGGAGGGACAAGACTAGCTGTCTGAGCTCAGTACCAGGCAGCTTTCTAGTCCAGACACCATCAAATCCCCTAATGGGAATTTCTTTTAATTTTCTTCTCTTTATTTTTCTTTTTTGTTTCCATACCTAAAACAACAACGTGGTAAACAGCTTCTTCACAATCACCACATTTGGATCCAGGAAAGTTTGAAACGTTTCCACATCAGACACACATGGCAATTTTCTCCTCCACAGAAATCCACACATCCCATACCAATAAAACACAAGGTACAGAACCAGTATTACACAGAAACCAACACGCTGTAAACTACCGCGTTAAAAACCACAAAATTGTCTCCCTGCAGAACGAGCCTCCCTCCTACGGGAGTGGCCAAAGATCTGAGCATTTTCAGGCAGGCTTCTTGGGGGGGGGTCTCCCTCAATTTGGGTGCCTCCACCCACAGCCTTTTAAGTTCAGAAATGTTTCCGAAGGGAGATAATGAGTATTTCTCCGTGAATTGTTCTTTCTGTATCTCTCTAGCCGCCTGCTCGCCCTCGCTGGCCTCAACGGAGATTCCAGGCCCTCCAGAGACCAGGACGTCTCTCAGCGCCACCGCCCCTCGTGCCAACGGTGCCGGAAAGCCACGGATACCCGTACCCGCACCGGGCAAGAGAACTGCGCCGGGGCAATTGGGGGAGGCCGGAACAAGGGAGAGATGGTGGGAGGGGGAGGGGGCGCAAACCCACAGAGGCCGTAGCAACCGGCTTTATGCCGGCACCCCAAGTCCAGACACCCCCCTATCCTTTCTTCCGCAGCCCTCGAACTTAAACCTCTTCTCCCAGCTTAAATAGGCCACTTGGAGCTCGCCTCCGTGGCCCCTTTCGGTTCCTCCGACCGTCTTCCCTGCCTTGCTTCTCCTCCAGGAAGCAACCACCCCTCTCTCAGCCACCGAATTTCCTAGGAAGCCTCTCCTTGCAGCGCCCGGAGGTGGGGTTCAGCCCTGTCTTGGAAGAGGGGGGAGAGAGACAAACCCAAGCCCCACCCCCTACAAAACCGATGCATAAGAATAAGAAGAAAATTGTAGAATCTCCCTTACCTTTGCAGACCTTGGGGTTTCTTTCCTCCGATTGAAAGGGGTGGGAGAAAGGGGGGCGGGGAAGAGCGTTCGGTTTCTTCTTCATCTTCCAGATAATATTGTCCCAACCTGAGAGCCGTTGCTTCCCCTTCTCTGACTTGGGAGAGAGGGTGTTTCGCTTTTCTGATATTTGCATAGAAAATGGAGCAAGTTCTGGCTTTGAAAAATGGTATCAGGCTGCAGTCCTGGGCAGATTGTCCATTTACTCTCCATGATGACTAAAATCCCAGATCAGCAAGCAAATTAACTTAGAAATTAAAATTATTTTTGGTTCTCTCTTTTGTGTAATTCCCACCCCTCCTTCTCTCTCTCTCTCCCGCTCTCTCTTTTCTCTCCCCCTTGGTTTTCCTCTCTCTCTTTTGCTTTATCGAGCTGGTACTGAAGTATAAAAATATCAAGAGGCTGGAGCCCTGAAGGACGACAGTGCTCCGACCTAGGTGTGGTGTCCAAAAGAATGCTGCATTATAACCACCAGGGAAATGATAAAAAGTTCATGTTCACGATCGCCCGGCCACATGACCGGCGCTGGCCAATCGCTGGATTCAACCACTCATAAACTTCTATCACAAAGTTGTAAATTTTCATAAAACAACAAGGAATTTATTGCATTTCTTCATGGCTGCTCCACCAGCAACCCTTTTCTCAGTCGCCATCTTCTTTTCTTCTCCTTCTCGATTTTTGGGGAAACCCCAATCTGAGAAGGTGTGAGATTTGGGGTGTGGGGAATCAGATAGAGGAGGCACAAGCATCCATCTGGGAAGGGGGTTCTTTTTGGAACCTCCCTATTCTCACTGGAGCTCTGTCCTTCTTTTCTAGTAAAAATTCACCCCAAAACCTCCACACAGGGTCTTTTCTAAGGCAATTTGGGGGTGAGTTGGGAGCAACAGCCAATGTCCAGAGCTGCCACTAGCCTCAGGGCAAAATGAAAGCGTCAAAGCCCCCTTTCCCCCTCTGAATGCCCCTCTGACTGCCCCCCTCACTCCCAGCCCTATAGATGGCAGGACCCCACCTGTGAGGGCTTGTAGCACTGCGGGTGTGGGGGCCGCAGATTCCCCTAGGGCCTAGCTTTTGTCCCAAGTAAGGTGGCTCTAATGGAGGCTAAGGCAGACACTCTAACTACCGAATGATTGCCTCTGCACCCCAGGAATTGAAGGAGAGCAAAGCCGGACCCAGACACTTGGCTCTCTCGCCTAAATGTGCACTTGCTCAGGTTCCCAAGGACAACTCCCCATGCTCTCTGCAGGGGGAGAGGGTGGTCTGCGGTCCTTAATGTGGGCACCGCAGGTTTAGGAGCCTTTTACTTACAAATTTAGAGTAAACAGATTCTCCTCATCCTTGCTTCCTTCCAATCCTCTTCCCCTTTCAGTGCCCGATGCCTGTTTTTTAAATTTAAATAAGCCAGGATTTATAATCTAATAAATACTAAAAATCAGTTCCGAAGGTCTAGACGGCATCCTCTGGTATTTCTCAATCAAGGGGATGTTTTGGAGCCAAACAACCCAAATTCACCCCGGGTTTCCCAGGTCCCCTGATATACGCCGGTATTTTGAATTGAGCTACCAGCGCCCAAATTCAGGAAAGGCAGTAACCTCCCTCGCAAAATGTTCTTCTTTTTCTCTTTCTCTGTACCCCGGAGAAGATTTCCAGATTGCCAGCAGCGCGGACAGTGGGCAGAAAAGCGCGGAGGCAGCCGGCTGAGCTCTGGAGGCCCGGCGGCCCGGCGGCCCAGCGGCCGGGCTCAGAGCGGCCGGGATGCGGCCACAGCAGCCGGCTAACTCGCACTGCTCAGCCTCTCGCTCCCGGTGCTCATTTTTTTCTCCCCCAATTTTAAGTTTTATTTGGGTCGGTGGATCAATTTAAAATGAGGTAAATTAAATGAAAGTAAAATAAATTGAACTAAAATAACCGAATAGCTCTTGCAGAAAATATTTGCGGGCTGAGCGGAAAGCCGGGAACATCTCGAGGTTGGAGGCCTGCCTGGGCGGCCGGGAGGTTTCTGCTCGTCCGCCCGGCCTGTGCCCAACGCCGCCTGCCCACCCACCCGCCGGCTGGAGAAGGAGCGGATTTGGGTGGTCACCTTCCCTTTCCTTCTGCTCTTCCTTAGCTTGGGGCCTAGCACTTCGGATTTCAGCTCTGTATATTTGTGCCCCGTGGCGGTACCGAGCCACAGCCTGGTGTGAAGGCTTGGATGAGGAAGGGTCTGTGGAACTCTGGGGTTTGGCTTGGCTTGGTTTTGTGAATGTGTGTGACTGAGCATGTGGACTCAAGGTCGTGTTTACTAGGGGGCAAATGTGAGTCTGTGTGTTTATAAGCCAATGTGTGAGTGTTACCCTCGTATATATAAATGTGTCTGTGAGTGAGTGTGACTGTAGGTTTACTTGTGTGAGTGAATGTGAATACATGTGTTCTGGAAAGGGTTTGGGATGTGTGAATGCTTGTATATTTATTTGTGAACATAATGAATATGGGTGTTTGTGACTCTGTATGACAAGGTATATATTTATGTGCAATGTCAGCCTGTAACTAAGTGTGATTGTGTGTGTTTGTGTGTCAATGTGTGTAAAAAAAAGGCGGGGTGGGGGGGAACTACATATGTGTGGTATCTGGCCAGAGCAAGGAACACAAGGAAAAAAAGAGCTGATACCAGCACATTAAGAAATGAACTGCAGCAGAAGCTGGGCACCGGTATGCATGAGTATCTCTCACCCACTCCCAGCCTTAGAGACACAGAAAATAGGACATATGTTTATTTTTAATTTCTTTTATTTCTCCATCTTTCAGATACACATAGACTGGAAAGAGGATCACAGGGCTGACAGGAGCAAGGAGCAGCGGGCAGACCAGGTGCACAGAGGGGACACTTGAGCTAGTTGGTGGGTCCTTGGGGCTCCCTAAGGCCCCTTCAGTGCCACTATTGGGAAGGCAGGGGGCTCAGGAAGGCAGGGAACCACACACAGTCCAGACCCACAGACCACAAAGACAGCATCAAAGAGGGACCTTACAAAACAACAAGATTTTACCAAAGACCTTACAATTAGCGACATAAAAAAGGGGGAGGCAGATTCCAGAAAGCTACAGAACAGGTAGATGATGTCCTTTCCATACAGTACAAAACACACCTGACGGACTTTCCTATAGGTAGTATTTTTTTCAGTGTTAAGAAACCAAAATTTCACCTTCTCTCCTTAAAAAAATTTTAACTGCTTTCCATTTAAATAGTTTTGTTTTTTGCTTTTTTTCCTATTTGACTTGAGTTTCCTGGTTCAGTTCCCAGAGCTGAGCTTCTCTCTCTCTCTCTCCCTTTCTCTTCTCTCTTCCTCTGCCCTTTCTCTGTCCCTCACTCTTCCTCATCCTCCTCCACCTCGGCCTTGTCCTGGCTGGCGGCCCCGGGGCCCGAGGTCTTGTTCTCTTTTTTCCACTTCATGCGGCGGTTCTGGAACCAGATCTTGATCTGTCTTTCTGTGAGGCAGAGCGCGTGCGCGATCTCGATGCGCCGCCGCCTCGTCAGGTAGCGATTGTAGTGAAACTCCTTCTCCAGCTCCAGGGTCTGATAGCGGGTGTAGGTCTGGCGTCCTCGCTTGCGGTCGGTCCCTGCGCAGAGTATTTACGGGAGAAAAGTCAGTGCGTGCAGAATAGGCCATGGCAAGGAAAACCATGCAGGTGACCCTGGAGTGCGACTCTAGGCCTGGCCGGAGGGCTTTTCGCAAAAAGAAAAGGAGACAAACCGCCTTACAGGTCCAGTCTACCCCTCCCCCATCCCGTTATGGAATGAGGAGGAGGTGAGAATTTGCAGATTTCCTTGGCGCAGTGGAGTTGGTCTGAGAGCTGTTGTCCTCCGCTATTTTCCAATGAGTGGCTGAGAATCAGGCTGTCCTGCCTGCCCACCTGCCCAGACAACTCAGCCCTCCAAAGCAATCTTTGGGCCTCTGGGAAGGCACAGGAGGAGAGAAGAGACAGCAGCCTGGTTTGGGGTGGAACACTCAGTACCTGGCTGGTGGGGGCAGACGGGCAGGGGAGAGCTTCCCAGGTTAGGCCCAGACCCTGAGGAGGCTGGAGGGAGGTCGTGCTGGGGGAGGTGCTGGTGCCAGCCCTCCTAGGAAGGAGACAGTGGGAGGAGGGGTTGGGGGCCTAATTTCAAGTCAGATAAAAGCCAAGCTGAAATGTTTATGAGCAGAAAAATTTGGGCTTTAATAAATCAGCTGAAAGGCAGTTGAATTATGGAGCAGGTAATGGGAACTGTGACCACTAATACTGATGGAATAAGAGCTGGGCTTCTCTTGGCCCTCAACCCTGGCTGGACTGGGAGCCTCTGACCACATATCTTGGGTCTCCTGGATCTTGAGAGACGCCTCGGAGTCCAGGGCAACACAAAGAAAGCTGTCTGGGACAGGCTTGTCAGGAGACCCCCACAGAGCCTCTGGTCTCTTGGGGTTTCTGCAGTAGCTGCCTCAGTGGCCTGTACTCTCTAACTCTTGATTTGACTTCTTGGAGTCCTTGTTTCTCTCCCAAGAGGACATCCATCCTTCTGGAAGGACACTTGAAAACTTGTTGGCCAGTTCTCCAGGGGTGCTAGGAAGGGCACCTGAGGAAGTCAGCTGGCCTCCCCATGAGGCCTCTGCTCCATTCTCTAGTTCCCCTGCCTCCCCCTTCCCAAGTTCACTGGGGAGTCAGAAGCCTCTCTCTTTTGGTTTCAGCCCCCCTCTCTCCACCTGCCTGTGTCCCTGACTGAATCCTCATCTCCTCTCACACCCCCTCCTCCTGCCAGGCCTCTAGAGCCCACCTCTAATTGTCCAGAAGGGAATAATGGGGGAGCGGGTTGGCTAGGAGGAAAGGGGGAGGGGAGAACTGCTCAGAGCTACAGCCCCCTCCCCCAGACCTCATCCAAGCTGGGGCTGAGGGGACACACCCAGAGATGAGATCCCCGGCGGGGGAAAGGAGAAGGGAGGGGGGGGAGACCCTAATGGCTATTCTCTGCAAACCCCAGCCTTCCTCCGCAAGACAAACGGCCTCGTCTCCAGCCCGTGCCGGCGCGGCTGATAAATATTTAAAGCTAAAAGGCCGGGAGGAAGGGTGGGGGGTGGGCTGGGGGCTCAGAGCGCCGCGGCGTCGGCGAAGAGGGATCCGCCAGGGATGCAGAGCGAGTCTGAGAGCACCAAGCAAAAATGGGAGGGGGCGGCGCGCCGTGTCGCGGCTCAGGGGGGGGCCGCGTCCCCAGGGCCGATCTCCTACCAGGAGCACTCTGGACGCGAAGAAGGGCGGTTGGCCGGGAAGGGGGCACCTTCCGGGATATGTGCCCGGGCCACTGCGGCTCGGGACAGCTCGGTGCGCGGCGTTACCTGAGCTTCGCATCCAGGGGTAGATCCGGAAGTTACTCTCGGCCGCCAAGTCCGAGTCCCTCTGCTCCTTGGCGCCCGCCGCCTTGGCAGAGTCGCCGGGACACACCCCGGAGAGGTTCTGCTCAAAGGGCGCGCAGTGCATGTTGAAGGAACTCGGCTCGAGCCCGTAGCCGGCCGCGTAGACGCCGGCTGCGCTCTGGCCTGCCATGCCCCCCCCGCCGGGGTACAAGCCCTGCATCGAGGCGGCGAAGGAAGCGCCCGAACCGGCTCCATAGCCCGGGCGCTGGGGGTTGGAAGCAAACGCACAAGAAGTTTGTTCGGGGAAGGCTCCGGTAGCGAAAACCGAACTTGCGGCAGGATATTTAGAAAATAAAGCATTCGCATAATACAATGAACTCATAATTTGGCCGGATGATTTGTAGGCAGGGACGTTTTAGTGTCGGTTTTACGAGATTCCTTGATATATTACAGAATTAGAGTCCAGATTTACACCAAAAAGGACCCCCTTTTTCCTCTCTGGACCACGTGACCCCACCCACGTGACGTCCCCTCAGCCAATGGCCGATCAGCCTCCCCACGGCTCCCGGTAATGTGGAAAAAATTGTGTGGCGTTGGATTTATAAAATATGATCAATAATGAATGGGAAAGCCAGGCCCTATGGATTGGGGCTGGGGGGCTCCAGGGCCGCTGTCGACCCCCGTGGGCTGGAGGCAGCTTGCAGGCGAGATTTGGGGGAGGAAGGGATTGAGTGGAACGGAGAACAAACAACCTGAGAGGGATCCGAGTTGTCACCCACCCCCGCCCCATCCTCCCCAGCCCGTTACCCAGCCAGAAACAAACGCAGGGATTGCACACAACCGGTGGGTGGGGGCGGGCAGGCCAGGTCTTTATTATTCTGGAGCGATTCAGCATGGCTGGCCCTTTGGGGAAACTTGATCCGGACTTGGTCCGTTTCTCCTGAGGTGAGGCGCGAGGTGAGCCTGGCCTCACGCTTTCTCTGTGTGCGGCCCAGACAGAACGGGCAGAGATGCAGCGAGGTTTCGTGGGTGCTCCCAGCGGTGCGGGATCCAGCCCCAGGGGCGTTGGATGCTGCAGTTTCTGATGGCTTAAAAAAAAAAAAACGGTTTGAAAATTAAAAAAGGAAGAAGGTGGGGTGGGTGGGAAGAGAAAGGAAGGGAGGAGGGTGGCCCGGTATGCTGCTCTGGTTATGGGAGGCGGATGCCTCAGTCGAGCGTGGCTGCTGGAGAAGCAGAGCGAGAAAAGGAAGGCGGCGAGTCACCACTCGGTGCTGGACGAAGGTAGCCAAGTCCCAGAAAGGGAGAGGCAGGGAAGAGCATCTCCCTTCTCCTTCTCCCCCGACCAGAGTACGAGAAAAATCAAAATATAAGCCAGTTTAGCAGCTCGGTACTGAACCTCTACCCCTGCACACACACACACACACACACGCTCACACACAAGAAAGAACACGCAAAAACAAAGGGGGAGGTGCGGGGGGGGGGGGTGGGACAAAGTCAACAGCCCAGGCGCATCTCTCCAGCGTGGCCTGGGCGCGAGGGTCTCCCGGGCCCTCAGCCTCGGAACGCGAAGGGAGGGGGTTTCTCTCGGCTCCCCTCCCTCGTTTCTCTTTCCTCCAATCGCGCGCAGCCGCCTCCCTCACCCCCTGCGCCCCTGGGCCAAGGGACTGCACCACCTGCCTCCAGCCTCCGCCCCCTCCTCTGCGCGGCCGGGCCTGGCGGGCGCTAGAGCCGGTAGACCGGCTCCCCCCGCAGATCTGCAAGGCGCTGGGAGCAAATGAGGAGCGCGGGTCGGGCCAGTCTCGGGTTCTCGCTTGTAAACTTTATTGTAACTCTTCCGCCCTTTTCAGGCGCAGACAACAGAACAAAGTATAGAGGAACAACAAAATATATAATTAGCCCTCCCTCCCCCCAATAAAGCAATTCACGGATACAGGATACATTCTCTTCACAGTAAACCTAAGAACACTTTTAACAATTGCCCACAGCGCGCATGCTAACTAAAGTAACCTCTTTTGAGAAACACTTAAGACGAAATTGTCAAACCAAAGCGGCGGGCGCGGGGGGGTGGGGGGTTGGAGGAAAAGAGAGAAGCCAGAGAGAAAGCCAGCGAGCTAGGAAGGACAGCGGGGAGGGGGGGTGGGAGGGGAAATGAGGACGAGGCGAGAGAGAGAGAGAGAGAAAGAGAGAAAAGAGAGGGAGGGAGACAGAAAGAATTACGGCGTGAATAGGCAGTTTCATGTTGTTGGGAGAACTTAGCAGAAATCGGTACCTCGGTCATTACAAAGAAGCACGTTCAAAGGAAAAAAGACCATTGCACAAGGAGGCTTTTTACACGGGGCGGGGGCATGGGGGGTGCTCAGCCAGGCCGCAGCCGCTTACCCTCGCAGGGCGAGGGAGTCCATGCTTCAAATCCTTTTCTTTCCCCCTGGCCCCCAAGAGAAGGGAAGGAGATCCACGGTAGCTCACACACAGAAGCTATTACGAGATACTACCACTAGCGGGGACTGGCGCGGCGGGGACGCTGCGGTGGGAGGCCAGGCTCCGGGCCCCGCTCGCGGGGCCAGAGCTCTCTCGGGCGGGGGCGGGCGACGGTGGCGCGGTCGGGGGACCGGCGGCCGCAGGGCGGCCGCGGCCCTGGCAGTCCCAGCTGGAGCCTACTTCTTGTCGCCCTTCTGCGCGTCGCCCTCGTCCGCCGCCTCCGGGGCCCGCTCCAGCTTCTGTTTCTCCAGCTCCTCCTGCTCGCATTTGCTGCTGGGGAACTTGTCTTTGTTGTTCTCTTTTTTCCACTTCATCCTCCGGTTCTGGAACCAAATTTTGACCTGTCTCTCTGTCAGTCCCAGTGCATGCGATACCTCGATCCGCCGCTTGCGAGTCAGATAGGGATTAAATAGGAACTCCTTCTCCAGTTCCAGGGTCTGGTAGCGGCTGTAGGTCTGTCGGCCTCGCCTGCGTCCGGCGGCTGCTGGGAATAGGGGAAAGGGCGAGACAGAGGGGAGGGGAGGGTGGGGGAGGGGGCAGAGACGGAGAAGGTTGGAAGATTCGTGAACCAGCCTAGGAGACCAGTATAATAAGGGCAGGGGACCTTCTACCCCGCGCAGGGGCGGGGGCGCTGGGAGGCCGCGGTCAGTGGAGGGGGGGTGAGGGGGATCAGACACCACTGAATCTAAGGGAGCCAGAAAGGGGTCCCCCCTCCCCTGGTAAGCAGCTCCAGAGAGTTGGGCGGGGGTGGTTGAATCTATTAAAAGTGCCATAAACTTTAGAAGGAAGGATGTGAAGGAGGGGGGAAAATAAGAATAAAAAAAGCCGGGATGGGGACGAATGGACCCACCTTGAAAAGCCCCCAGAGCCTCTGCCCCAGAAGAAAAGTTTCTTCAGGGTAATTAAACTATAAAGCAATTGAGAAGTGCAAAAGTTGAGCGCCCCCACTCCCGCCACCCTTTCTCCACTACCCCCCATAAAACAGTAAAAGGGGAAAAAAGGAGGGGAAGAAGAAAAGTCAGGCAGGGTGAGGGGTTTATGGATTCAGGAAATGTCGCTTAGCGACCTCCTTCAAGGGAAACAAAAAGAAGAAAAGGAAGAAAAGGGAGGAAGGAAGGAAAGAAGGGGGAGGCTATCTGAAACGGAGCGAGCACGTCTTCCAGGAGCTGGGGACACCGCTGCCCGGCCTGCCCGGCCCCCTGCCCGTCCTGGGCCCCGGGTCTCCCTTCCTCCCCCGCCCCTCGCCGGCCCCCGACGCGAGCTCACCTTGCGGGCGCATCCAGGGGAAGAGCTGTGTGGGCGACGGGCTCTGCTCGGACCCCTCGGCCTCCTCTCCCAGGCCGCTGGCGGCGGCGAGCTTGCAGTCGGCGTACTGCACCAGGTCTGGATCCTGCGCACCGAACAGGCTCTGCCGCTGCAGCGGGTCGTAGCCGTAGAAGTTGCCCGGGTCCCCGTGGCACGCCACAGCGCACGGGTTCTGCTGGTAGGGAGCCGTGGACAGCGAAGACGGCCCGTGGTAGAACTCCTGGATTTGCGACGGGTGCTGGAAGCTACCGCCGCTGCTGGGACCGTACACCACGGTGGGTCGGCCGCCCAGGTCCTGGGCGAAGCCGCAGTCATAATAATTGGGGCGCAGGGACTCCCCGGTTTTGTATTTGGAGAACAGTGAGTTGACGAAATAAGAGCTCATTTTATTGAATTTTGAGGCGGCGGCGGCGGCGGCGGCTGTAGTTGGGGGCTGTTGGGGAGGGGGTGGGGAGGGGGAAAGGGAGGGAGAGAGAGAGAAAAAAACGCGGATTCGCCGGCTCCTAGTCACCCTCGCCAGGAAAGGAGACGGGAAGGGAGGAGGTGGGGGAAAGAAAAGAAAGAAAAGGCGAAGAAGATCTCGAAGCCTCCACACTTTTTGTGATTTCCAGGAATAGAAAAGGACAGCGAAGCCTCCAAAAGTCTAGGCTTGCATGGCAGCCGCGGCTCGCTCGCCCTCCCCCCACCCCCCACCCCCCACACAAAAATATACCGCCACTTAAAGAGGTCCTCGCTTTACATTTCGAAGAAGGGATGCCAGTTCATAAACAGTTTTCGGTGATTTACTTCCCTGCAAATGAGTTGTTTCATATTTTGCACTGTCTTTTCATGATCATTTGCATCCATTAGAGACCCCGCATCCTATTGGCTTCTCCGTACTCCTCCCGGACAGAACGCAGAGCGAGGGTGAGAGCGAGAGAGAGCGAGCGAGAGAGAGAGCGAGAGCAGAGAGCGCCAGGGAGTGAGGAGAGAGCGGAAAAAAAAAAGGAGGGGAAGAAAAAAAACACCCAGGGAGAGAGAGGGGGAGAGGGGGAGAGGGGGAGAGGGGGAGAGGGGGAGAGGGGGGGGAAGGAGAGGGGGGGAGAGAGAATGAATACGGATTAAATCTGTTTAACTACCTACATTAATGAGATATCTCTTGCCTCACAACAAATCAAATACCTTCGCAGACCACCCCCAAAGACTGATGTGGGGGAGTCACGGAAAAAAACACGCACACACATACACAGCGCGCCAGGCGTAGGCACGCTGTTAATTTCGCGATTTTAACGAGGCAGTTGGAGTCTTTTTAAATGTCAGGGTCGCTTCGGAAAAATGTAAAAGAACACGGTTTAATTGCACCGAGTTTTAAAAGGTCCTATAAATGTAATTGGTATTTTAATACAAGTTATCAAATCATACAGCTTCCTCTCCTAAACATATTTTCAAACAAACGAGGTAGTCATATTTAAAGCTTTAATGATCAATTTCCTTATTATTGATAAAGGTTTAACTATCGTGTGGAGGGAATTGGCTGGGTAACCGGCCCCCAAAAAACGGCTGTAAACTCTTTAACAAACTATAAAACGCAATAAAGCCGAGTCTGTTGTTGTTTATGCCGCAGCGCATAAAAGCTGTTAGCATTTTACGAGTTCTTTCCTCTACAGCTATAAAACTGCAGCTTCGATCGCCCCCGCCGCCCGACTGCAGCACGGTGGGGGTGACAAAGCCGAAATGAGAATGATTATGAGGGTTTTTTTTTTTCGGCGCAAACGGTGACTTTTCTGAGATTTTCCGCCTCCTTCAGCTGTGGGAGCACGTGCCCCCATTCCCTCTCTGGAGCCCCCAAAGTAGCCCCACCCAGGCCACTCACCAACTTTCCTTCATTAAACAAACAAGGTTTTTCTTTGGAGAAGGGATCCAGGAGGTCCTGAGGAGGCATCCGGAGGAAGAGCTGAAACTTTCTGGTGTTAATGGGCAGTGGAGAAATCCTGAACAAAGCTCACCCTGCAACTCATTCTGCAGTTGAACACAGCCTTGGTTGGCCTGGGAAGAGGGTGCTAGAATGAGGAGAGGGTCTCTAGAAGGCACTGGGGCCCAGTAAGCAAGCCTTTAGGAGACCAACTCTGTGTGATGGGAGAGGGGCCTGATGCCACCCACAGGATAGTACCAGCTGGGCTGCCCTAGTCCTGCCCCAGGCCTTGGGACCCAGTAACCAAGCCCAACTGGCTCCCAACCTTCAGTCAGGCCAGTTCACTATGCCTTCCACATCACCACTAGGTGAGAGGGCACCACCAGGCCCATCAGCACATCAGAGGCAGGGGAGAGCAACTGAGGCTGCCGCCCTGGAGTCTGGCCTTGGTGCCCGAAGTCCTGTGCCTTCCTTCCTCTGCCCTGGGCAGTGACTGCAGAGGGTGTGTGGGGAGGGGCACCTTTTAGCCTTCACTGTCCTTTCAGCCACTGTCACTGCCTCACCTGACCTTGGGGTGGAGGGATTTGGATACAGCAAGGCCAGAGTCCCCCATGTTCTCTCCTTTCCCCTTGGGCGCCTCTAGTTAAAGCTGGCTCTCCCTCGAGACCTAAGGACCTAGGGCCTGAAACACAGAGTGCAGAACCCAGCTGACTGGATGCCACCCTGTCTTGCCAGTTGCCTTTGCTGGCCTACTGGGCCTAGTGACAGTGGTGGGCAAGCTTTAGAAGGCCCCAAACTGAGGATCCGAACCAATGGCTTCCTGAAGAGGCTCCCTGTCCAAGGAAAGGAAAGAAGGAAGGAAGGGAGACACAGAGAAAGACATTTTCTAGCAACAAAGGTGGAGGCTTTACAAATACATTGTCTATTGTTTATTCATGAGAGAGTGGCTTGCTTTTGGAGGGGTGTTTTGGGGGGTTCCAGTCATCCTCCGCTTTGTAAAAATGAAACCCATTACCTCTTCTAAGGGGAAGGTACCAATGGGGCCACTTGATCCTTCAAAATCGAATCTGAAGACTGGAGAGGGGCTGATAGGGAAAGGGAGAAAGGAGAAAACGAGAGGAGCAAACCAGGGTCTTGAATGTTTAGCGCCAGGCTGATGGGGTGGTGAGGCAGCGGGAGGCAGAGTTAAGTTGTTGCCGAAGCGAACATTTTTATCAAGTGCAGGGGATTTTATGGTCATGATTTGAGGACTCACCGGTGAGATAGAAATTCAATGGCTTGTTCTAAATCATCCCTACACCGTGCCAGAAATTCCTGATGGAAGGAAAATGTTTCTATTATAAGAAAAAACAAGAAAGAGCGAGGAGATAATTTATAAACACCCAACGGAGCGCAGATTTATTAGAGAAACTCAAGTTGAGAAACTCCGCTTTCCGCTTCGCACCCGGTCCAGGGGGAGGAGAGGTGAGGCTGCAGAGTGGCTAATTTTAAGGAGAAGGGGGGCATCTATTTCTCGCGCAGGTTTGTCCGAAATGGGGAGCAAGGATCGGGCCGGGCCGGGTGGGGAGGAAACGGGACATTTGGAATCTAAGAGGCTATGGGCAGGGGCTGACAGCGCGCGGGTCACCGAACGAAAAACGCCTGGAGTGCAGGCCTCCAGCTGCTAACTTGAGAAGGGACCGGTGCTCTCCAGGTCTGCCTGGGGCCGGGGCCAGGGCGCACGAAGCCGGAGCTCTCACCTGGAAACCACCGGACCCGGGGAGAACCGAGCCCCTGCTTCCTGCACTGCGCCTATCCCCACAGCCATGCAGAAAACGCACTCTTTTCTGGCGGCCCAACTTGGCCCAGAACTACTCAGGCAATACCCGAGCCTTTTGCACCTCGCCCTCCTGGGGAGCCCCTGCCCCAGCCTGTATCGCCCGGCGCCGCCCCGCCCAGCCCCGGCCACATACAAAGGCTCTAGAGCCTCGGTCCTTGCCGAGCCGCACCGCCGGCTCTGGGCACCTCCGAATCCCCGCCAAAGCCACGGATCCGTTCCCCCTAGAGTGCCCCTACCCCCAACCCGGCCTGGCTCACCCGGTTCCCTCTCCTGCCGATCTTGCAGCAGCCTAGGGCGGCTTCCTCTCCATCCGACCCGCTTCTGCCCGCTCGCCCTCTCACCTGACCTGCTCACCCGCATCCGCAGGGATTCTTCTCGTCCCCATCCTGGAAAATCTCATTTTTCTGAACCAGTCCTCCTCTTTTATTTGGATTCACTGGTTCTATAATTACTATTATTCCCCATTTTCATGCATTTGTTGTCCCACGGAACATAGAAACTGGGTGAGAAGCCCTGAGCCCTCCTTATGGGGGAAATTAAAAAAAAAATGATCATTTGAGGAGAGGAGGTCAATCAACATCACTGTATCTGAAATCTATAAAATGGGGGAAACGGCCATAATGAACCCTATTTTTATTCTGGGCAAATAATTCATGACTTTTGGTAGCGCTCAATTCATAGATTTCAGGGCCGATCGAGGTGCGAGGTGCAGCCACGGGCGCCCGAAGCCGCCGCACCGGGGATTTTTCACGTGGAGCAAGGATGCCATCTAGCGGCCGTTTTGAGGAAAGGCGCCGCCGCCACCGCTCCCTCCCGCCTCTCCGAGAGCCAGCCACTGCGCCAACAACCCCGAGAAACTTTCAATATTAGCCTAAAAGGGGAGGAAAATGAGAGCGTGCGAAGGGGAAGGCGTCGGAAATCAGGAAATGGTTCATGAAATTGTGCAGTTAAGTTAGAGATTTAAAAAAGAGGAACAAAAAGAGAGAGAGGGTGGGAAGGGAAAAATAAGTCAGCTTTTCTCTCTCTCACCCCCCACCTCAAGCCCTGAATTTCGCGCGGAGACGGCCGAGCAGTGCGCCTTGTATGGCCCCTAAAAGGGGGAGCCGAACACTTTTCAAACCCAACACGATTGTTTCAAATTCTGAGGGAAAACAATTGGGCTTTCTGTGGGGGAAGAGGAGGCCCGAGAGGGTAGGACAAGACTAAAAGGATCAAGAGGCTGCTCGCGCCCAGACGTCTGGCCCCGCCGGACCTGCGTGTGTGTGTGTGTGTGTGCCCGCGCGCGTGTGCAGGGGGCTTCTCTTTATGACGCCCGATTGGGGGGGGGGGCGCTTACGAAGAACAAAGACTAGAGTCTCAATTGCGTTCTGTGAAGCGTTTGTGACAACAAAGTATTCTTCCCTCGCCCCTCCCTCCTCGCCCCTCTTTGCCCCCTGGGGCCCCCCGAAACCTCGCGCCCCGCGATCCGGGCGGGTGCGGGTGGGGGCGGCCGAGCCAGGCCCACCCATTCGCCCGCCAGGCCCGGAGCCCAGGCCCAGCTGTGGCTCTCTCAGCTCCGGAAAGTTTCCCCTCACTGTTTGCTTTGCTGCTGTTTAGTTTCTTAACCTTCAGAAATTTATACGCTATAAACTTTTATAGCGGTCATATTCTTTTATTGCTGCGCACACGGCATTGAATTCCTCTCCCGGCTTCTCTCTGGCTCGCACTCTCCCGGTCCCCCTCTCTGAATCTCTCTCTTTTATTACAGCAGATTTCCCCATCTCCGGCTTCCGAGCCTCTGCATCTTCGCCTTTGTTTGTCTTTAAAGAAGCCACCCGGGGCTGGGGACCCAGACGCCGCCGCCGGAGGCTTCCCGGGGCGCCCTCGCCCCCCTACCCGGCAGCACTCCGTTCAGTTCCTGCCTCACTTTTTGCGTTTCCTTTTGGCGGAACCTGGCCTTCTCAGCTCGGTCTCAGCTCAGGCTGGCTCCTGGGAGCCCAGGATGGGGAGGGAGCCTAGTCTACGCAAACTCTAAAGGCAGATTCACTTGATATACCGACTGGAACCCTCGGAGGAGGAGGCGGGTTGGGGCCCCGGCGAACCAGGAGCTTCGCGTTCTCCTGCCTCCGGCTGTCTCTCCGATCTTGCGTTCGCTGGAGAGGGGTAGGCCTGGCCTTTTCGCTTCCAGGCCGGTTTCACAAGGGCCAGGCTTTGTCCCCACCTCTATCCCAACCTCAGGGTCTCCGCGGACTGCAGCGCCGTTGGGTGGGCCCGGTGGGAGGCCAAGAGCCAGCCCGGCAGAAGCGGAATCCCAGCGCCTGGATGAGAACCGCCTGGCGGCTGACAACAGCGCTCCTCATCTGAGGCTTTGGTGGTGGACGCCGCAGTCTGAGAGGGACAGAAAGGTGCCTTTTGAAACTGAATTTAGTTTTGGGGTCCGATTGGGGAAGGGATTCCGCCCCCCCCCCTCCGCCTCGGCCCGCCCCGCCTCGCCTCAACCATTTCTGTTCGACACACAACCGTCTCTCCCAGCCTGCAGGAGCTGCCTCCCCAGGCCCCACTCCCACCAAACTCCACCCGCATCACACCAAGGCTGCTACCCCGAGGCTCAGGTTGGAGCCTCAGACTCCAGGTGGGGGTTGGAAACCTGGGGTTCACTCTTTTTGAGGGGTGGAAGAAAGGAGAGCCTGGCCTTGTGGAGGCCTCTATTTGCATCCTGTCCCTCTGCAGCAGGGAATAGCAGAAAGAAGTTACTGCTCTCTTCACTTGCGTGACATTTTAAAGTGGCCAAACCAAGGTGCCTTTCTCAGCCAACTGAGAGAGGACCTGCTTCCAGGCATGGCAGGGCAACCTTGCCTTTTCTCTGGCTCTGGAGGTGGTGAGGAAGTCTCCAGCATAACTGAAGAGGAAGGTCTCATTGCTCCCTGCAGACCCAGATCCCATCTCTAATCTTTCTTTCCTTTTCTTCCCCTCCAGTCTCCCAGCCCTCCTGTTGGAAGGTTCTTCTCAGTTTAAGCAGAGGTCCTGGGTCCAGACCAGCTCTCAGCTCCTGCAGGAAACCCACCCTACAAAGTCTAAGGAGAAATCTCTTGGGCACAGCACTTTCTCTTTTTTCCAAGCCACCCTCTTGGAACTAGCACCTCTACTTCTGGTCAGGTGAGGAGAGCCAACACAGAATGACACACGAGAGGCTTATTGTCTAGAGTGATATATATTTTTTGTTCTTTTTCTTGTTTCTTTTTCTTCCAAAACAATCAGAGCTCTAAGCCCTTCACCCTCCCCACTCCCACCCACAACCCTCCCTTGTAAGCGACAACTGAAAACAGGCGAGACAATCACCCCCAAAGAAATCACAAAACACAGCACAATTTCACGACTGCCACCGACGAAGCAAAAAAAGTTCTACTGGAATGTCCCCTTGCAGGGTCGGGAGAAGCAGGAGCCAGAGTCTATGAATTGAGGGGGGTTGTAAAGGTGGGGAAGCAGGGGGAGGAAAGGAAGCAGAGAGTAAACCCTAGTCTAATGCTTAGGTGCGATTTCAGCCTCTTTCCTTAGCAAGCGGGACTGCTACCCAGCAGCGTGCGCGCGCAGGTCGCCATCCAGGCGGGTCTCAGCGCTTGTGCGCTGAAGCAGCAGCTGCCAAGCCCGAGGCTCCTCCGCAGGGGTCGGACTGGGCAGGACTGGAGGAATAAGTCAAGCTCCGCAAGCCCAGAGTTTTTGCTCCTCCCTGTCCTCCACGACTTGCTCTGGAGAGGAGCCCAGGAATCGATGCACAATAAATTCTCCATCGGGTTCTCCTGACCTGCTTTCCCGCCTAAGGAGGAGTACAGCTAGCAGAGGATGGGGGGTGTGTGTGAGGGGGGTTCTACAGGGGCGACTTGACTCGCTGGTGCAAGGTGGACTGGCCTGGCCGAACAGAGTTGATTTCAGAGCTGGGGAGGATGCAGAAGAATGCAGCAGGGCCGGTGTCAAGCAAGAGAGGCCACAGTCTCTGTCAAGCAGGGCACAGATGAACAGGAGGATGACATTGTCAAGGCTTATGACCCACGATCTGACCTCCTTTTGTTGGAAGGATAGGAAAACATGCAGAATTAAACATTTCCTGCAGCAAAACGTGTGTATGTGGACTACTTTCATGAAACCTAAGAGACTCTCATAAGACCACCACTGCCTTTCCTTGCCCTTTCTAGCCCACCAGCTGGGGAACTGAGTTCATCCCATTTGGCCTTGAGTCCATGCCTGGGGACAGTTAAGGAGTCCATGGGGGTGATGCTGTGATGCTGGGCCCCTTGAACTGCAGTGCCTCATTCAGGAATGTGTCTCGAGACATCTTCTTGGTGTGTATTGCATTAGGGGTAGACCCTGGACTTTTCTGATGGTCTAGGGGCTATTCTGTCAAATGTGAGGTGTGATGGCACTTGGGGTGTCACTTTGAGTGTTGACTGTGGGCTTTTCCCATTGTTACTGTGGGCTCCAGGCTTTATGGAGGCGGGCGTCTGTTGGGCTGTGTGAAGTTGGAGTGTCCCCGGGTGACTTTGGGATAGGTGTGTGGGAAGGAACAGGCAGGTTGGAAGTGAGGAACTGGGGTTGCCCAGAAAAATTAGGAGGGTTACTAGGGACTCTACTAGGGGTTGTCTTTCCTTGTGGCCCATCACCTTCTTAGGAATCTACTACATCTACCTTCTAAATCAATAAAAACTCCTCCTGAGACCCAGGGAGAAGAGAAGGACAGGTGAGGGCAAAGGAAAGGAGAGAGCCTCTAGATACAGAAAAGGACTTTGAAGAGAAAGATCCCTTCCCCATTCACTTGAATACATCCCAGACAGCACTTGGCTCTGCAGCCATCACTTATAAATAAGTGTGAGATGGAGAAGGGGTGGGGTGGGCTAGGGGAATCTTTACTCTTTGCCCTGTTCCTTATTCATTTTCTTCATTTTCATCCGCCGGTTCTGAAACCAGATTTTGACTTGTCTCTCACTCAGATTGAGGAGTCTGGCCACTTCATGCCTACGGTCCCTGGTGAGGTACATATTGAACAGAAACTCCTTCTCTAGCTCCAGCGTCTGGTATTTGGTGTAGGGACAGCGCTTTTTCCGGGAAGAGCGAGCGTGCAGCCAGTTGGCGGAGGGGTTGGCTGAAAGAGAAGCAGCGATAGAATCAAAGAAAGGAAAGGGGGTGAAAGCCCCTGTGTTCATCTTCCAAGAGGGTGCCCCTTTGGTCTCTACTCCCCATTTTGCATTAGAGAAAGGGCCACCTGGGCCTTCAGCTCCCAGAAAGGGTCTCAGAGATGGGCCAGGAGTTGCTATAGATACCTCCAGGTGAGAGATTTGGGGACAGGATAGAGCCAAACCTGTGCCAGGCATCCGACAACTTCCAAAGCTTTGCCTGTCCCAGGCGCTCTCTCAGTCTCTTTCTCGGCTTGGGTCAGAACTGGTTAGGATTTGGGTCAGAGCCCAGCCTGGCTGAAGCCCCCTCCCCCACCAGCTCTACAAGACTAGAGGTGGCTGGCTGACTGAGGAGTACTGGCTCTAAGTCTGAGAGGTAAGAGAAAGACTGAGCTAGGGGAGAGGAGAGTGGCTTCTGCCCAGCCAAACTGAGGGACCTCCTGGCCCTCCAGTCCAGTGCACCCTCCTGTCTTAATCACAAGCTTGGGTCTCTTGGCCACATGGCAGCAGGCATATGTATCTATGTGATAGCTCGCCACCCCCCCCCCCAACACCACACACCACAAATATGGTTTGCATTTAGAGACGCAAACATTCAGCACACTCCAATTCACATGCAACCCAATTACAACCATTTATCACCTCCAGCCTGTGGACAAGAGAGCGCTGGGGGCTCACAGATAACTTATGGTTGCAATAGTCTCCGTTTCCGCTCCTGCTCATCTCGCAGTTTGGTTAAAGCAAGTTCAGGGAAATTGGGACGCAAGATTGCTCCAGTTCCAAGGTGGGGAGCCATGGATCATGTGGGGGTAACAGAGGTCCATCACAGCACACCTAAATCCAACTGGCTTCACCCGGTGAGAGGGAACAGAGAAAGGGGAGATTGAGGGGAAGTGGGGGATAAACAGGAAACAAAATATATACAGGCTTCTCTTCTCCTTACCCCTGAACTCAGGAAAGTTGCTAAAAAAAGCAGAGTTAATTAAAAATAGCAGCCACCCTCTGCTAGATTCTTTCATCCCAAGTGAAAAGCACTGAATTTTTTTTTTAAGTAATAATAATCTGGTTCATCCTACACTAAGTACCCTGTCTTACCAATTTGCAGTGCTATTTCCTTAATGTGATTGCCTGGGATGTGACCCGCAGTCACATTAAATATGAAAGAGGAAAAAAAAAACTGTTAATAATTGATCCTAGCCAAACTGCTGCCTTGCAATAATGGACCTTCCAGGCAGAGTTTGGGGGCCTGGGGTGGGGGGTCTGCTTGGGTGTGAGTAGGGAGGCTTTGGGAAGAGCCGTGTTACCCAAATGTCAGCTCTTGTGATCCCACCTGGCAGGTTGGAAGGGGTGACCTGAGGGAGTAGGGCAGCTCTCTTCCCTCCAGCAGGCAATAAACCCCCAAAGGACCCGTGGGCCACTCTGTTGGTGGGAAATCCGGTAGGGCAAGCAGAGACTTTAAAAATCTGACCCTCATTCTTTTGAAAAAGAGTAAGGGGTAAGGACTTGTCCCCACCAGCCTGCAGGTTATTGTTTGGGGCCTAAGAGCTCCGACCAACTTGCCCTTCTTAGCCTTAAAAAACGAAAAATCCGAGACACTTTGTGATCTCCTTAAGGAGCAGCATCTCCTGGAAATTAGTCCGACTGGGGTTCCTGGAGGGGGTGCATTTGGAGGGGTGGGAGACGGTGAGAAACTACCTTCCGAGGATAAAGTTCTCCGCCTCTCGGCAAGCCTCTCTTGCCCCCACCCTTCCTCTCCCCAGGGTCCTTTCGGGATCTTTCTCCACGCCGCGGGTCGGCCCTGAAGTTCGGAAGCGATTCCTCGACTCCCCGCGAGGCGGACAGCTCCGGCTGGGGCTAGGGAGCCCTGCGGAGAACAGCGGGAACCGCAGGAAAGGAAGCGGCAACCCGGGCGAGGATGCCAAAGGAGGGGAGGGGGCGACCGGAGGGAAGGCTCCTGGGGAGGGGCCGGCGCATCCCGGGAGGGGGCTCAGTCTCTGGGTCCTGGGCTTCCCCCGCCCCTCCCGGCGCCGGCTGCGGACCCTGAGCGGCTACTGAGCGAGATCTGCTAGGAACAATCCTCCGCCAAGCTGTTGCATCGCAAATAAAATCCTAATGAGCCCCCTCCCACTTCCCCTTGGCCGGCTTTTACGGTGTGCGCGTGGCGCGGGGAGCCCTGCCAGCCGTGCAGGGCCCGGCTTCCCGGCGCGCTCCCGCCCTGGCCCGCGCGGGCTCTCGGCCTCGCCGGCTGCCTCCCCGGCCCCGCCAGCTTCTCTCCCAGCCGGCGGCTATCGGCCTCTTCCCGGGCTTTCGGCCCGGGCCTCCGGGGGCGTGGGGGAAGGGAGACCGAGAGAGCGGCGAGCTGGTCCCTGAGCCCCGGGTTCCCGCTGGACTTGACGGAGTGGGGCGGCGCGCCTCCGGCGGCCTCAGTCTCCCTTTCTGGGGCACCCAACTGCCTCCCTTCCTTCCTCCGTCTTCCCTCCGCCCTCGCCTGCTCTCTGGCCACCGCCGCGGTTTCCCTTCACATTGTCCGCAGTTTATTGCCTCTCCCCTCCCCTCCCCCTCGCCTGGCCTTCGGCCTGGGTATTTCCTCACTTTTTATAACTTACTTTGATCCGGCCTCTCTTTGTCCTCGCTTCCTTCGCAAATTTTATTGTCCCCGTAGCCGGGTCTTTGATTAGACAGGACAGCCTCCCTGCCCGCCGAAGTTTCCAAACTGTACTCGGGCGTGCCCTGCTTGAGCAGCTCCCCAGGCGCGCCCAGCAGCGGCTCCGCCTTCACAGCCGCCTGGCCCTGCCCCGGAGCAGCTTCGCCGCGCGGCGCCGGCTCCAGCCAGGTGCGGAGGTACCTGCTCTCGGCCGGCGGGACGCCCTGGGGCTGGATGTAGGGGTGGTAGACGGACGGCAGGCTTCCGGACGCGTGCGGGCTCAGCGGCGCCCAGGATGCGCCGAACACCGGCGCTTTGGGCTGGAAGCTGCACGAGGGGAACTCCAGGTGCTCCGCGTGGCCCGGCTGCCGGGGGCTCGCGTACTGGCCGGAAGGAAACTTGGCTGGAGGCGCGTCCTCACTCTCGTGACTTATGATCGAGTCGACATAATAGCTGCTAAGCGTCCCAGAAATGGACATTCTCAGACATTATCCGGGCGCTCGCAGGGGGAAGGGAAACGCTCGCGCGCGGCGCTCAAGCAGGGAGAGGTGGCACCCGGACCGGTGTGAGGGCTTTCGGACGCGACCCCCCCAGCCCCCCACCCTCCCACCCCCACCCCCTGCTCAACTTCTCAGCCAACAAAGTACAGTGGAGCAGCCCGGCTCAGCGCTCCTTGCAAAATGATTGGTCAAAGTTTTTCCGACTGCCTGATAAAGCGTCAGCTCCGACATAAATCAATCGGGCGAGGGGGCTGCGCTCTCGCTGTCATACGTCCGCACCGCATTCCATATCGAGGATGGATTGTTTTATGCTGATGCAATGTGCTATCACGTCAGGGCTCCGGCGGCCACGTAACCTCAGCCCAAGCTGCCGGCCGCCCGCCCCCCAGCCCCCCAGCCGCCCCCCCCCCCGCTTTTGCAGGAAGGGGGGCAGTTCTCGACGTGGGGCGGCGGGGGCGGAGGAGAGGCGGAGGGAAAGCAGCGGGCTGCCTCGGGAGGGACGCTGGCTGTGGAGCCCTCTCCCTAGGCGGGTCCGAGAGGGAGCGCAGGAGAGAGCTGCAGCCAGGGGAGCGACCCGAGAGGCCCGAGAGGTCCGAGGAGAGACCCGAGAGGCCCGGGGCATAATTAAAGAAAGAGGAGGTGGTCCCGGCCCCTTCACAAACACACCTCCACTCCACCCCGCCGGCCCTAGTTTCCTCTTCTCAGTCCCTTGACGCAGTATGTTTATTAAACAATAGCGCGGCAGCAAGCCACTGGAGATGAAGGAAAGGGGATGGGGGAGAGTTGGGGTTTTATAGGAGGGGACTCTGTAACTAGTTTGGGAGGTTTGTAGGCCTGGGACTTTCTCCTGACCCCTCAGTAGCTGAGGGAGGAGAGAAGGGAATAAAAGTGCCTGAGTGTCCAAAGATCCAGCCCTAAAATCTAGCTGTCTTGAAATTAGAGCCCATATGAGGATAAAGGGATTCATCAGGCAGGCCCTGGAAAGTTGAGCCTCTGAAAGAGTCTAATACAACTAGTCAAAGCTCCTTTAAATTTCTTGGGCCTCTCTGGCCTTGGTCAGAGGAAAGGGAGGTGCACAGCCATGTCTCCTTTCCTCCACTGAACAACAGACCCTTAACATTGCCCATGGGGGAGCCGAACGGGAGAAAGGGTTAAGGGAAGTTCCCTAAGGCGTCAGCAGAGCAGAGCTGTGAGAAGGGGTCCAGAGTTCTCTCTCCTTCCACCCAGTGGGGAAGGAGGTGAGTCCGGGAGTTTTCGCCTCTCCTGACCGCTCTTCTCCGTCATTGCCCGCTCCGAAGGATTTCCAAACACGCTGTATTGGGCACAAGCATAGACTGGGAACCTGCAGGGTCAGGCTCCCGCTCTCCCGCCGCTTTTCCTCCTGCAGACTCTTGCAAGGAGCTACCAAACAGCCCACTTGATTGGTATCTACTCAGCGGCTCTGCGCCGGGACTCCCCCGGGGCCACCGGCTGGCTTCCTGGCCCATCTCCAGCCCTCGCTCCTGCGGCTTCTGCCCTCGCTGCTGTTGCTTCTGGTGGTGTGGGCGCTCAGGGAGGGGCGGCCCCTGGACAGACCCGCTTCTCTTCGGTCAGGTTTCAGGCAGGCTGGGGCCGATTTTCTTAGCATTCTCCGACCCTGGGCCCTTGTAAGACAGGCTGTCCCAGTCCTGTCGTTTTAACAAAAGCGGGACCATTCTAATTTGCGGTTTTATCTTTTTGGCCATGCACCCTTGTGCCATGCAGAAGGCTGCGGATCACCTCCACACATGCACAGACACACTCCCGCCCGCTTTTCTTTCCAAATGAAGCCATCTCGTGTCATTATGTGTGAAATACGAGGGCAAAGCGCCATATTTCTTCACATTATGGCGATTTCAAAATGATTTTTTAAAGATCAATGCCGGCGCCCAGTCGGCCCCCTCCTTTTCCATCCCAGCTCTCTGAGGGCGACAACCCAGCAGATCCGGAACCAAACAGAGTGAAGATCTGCTTTTTCCATGGGACCCAAGTGGGAAAACAGAAACTCAACGCAAATTCTTCTAAGTAGCGTTTGGACGCTTGGGAAAGTCGAGGGAGCTCCCCAGACTCGCTAGCGAAAAAGCTGGGCACCGGGCGAATGAATCACAGTTATGGAAAAGCACCTGTTCTCCATTTGCCAGACCTACGCCTATGCCGTCTGCTGTTGGCTTTACCTGTAATATAGATATTCTTCAGGGAAAAAAAGAAAAAACTCCTCTGCTACTATAAATAATGGTGTTATGAAGCATGGCGGGCTGAGTCTATGACTTTCCGTAATATATAAATTAGGGGCCCAAAGGACATGAGGGCTGTGGCCAGGGACTTTTTTATTTATGGCAAAGCTACAGCGCACTGGGCTTTTCTTAAGACTCAGGCTGTGCAGACGCTGGGCTCCTGCCCTTCTGGTTGCCATTCTGTCTCTAGCTTTGCGGTTGCCTCTCTTTGTGACAAGAGAGAAGTTGAGAGAGTCACTTAGTTTAGGGAAGAAGTTTGAGGAAGAAGAACATTTAGGCTCGTGACCTGTGCCCTACAAGGGTGGGGTGTCCCAGCAGACAGGTTTGTGGACTGCTGTCTGCCTTGTGAGTTGCCCCTAACCCCTGGTGGCTCCGGGGTGCTGGGTGAGGAGGCGACTCAGACCTCTTTTCTGAGACCAAAACTTAGCTTGTGCTCACAAACAAGCTGGAGGGTGGGAATAATTCCAAAGTGACAGGTTTGGGAAGTCTTGTCATCTTCTCAGGAGAGGTGACTCTGGAGGGAAGAGAACGAACCAGCACTCAAGCCCTGGAGTCTGCACCCCAGCTCGTCTCCTCCAAGTGGGGATCCAGATACACCAAGCAGTAAGTCCCACTCAGCTAGGCTTTCTAGAAAGCACTGCTGCTCCAAACTGGAACTCAGTTTCAGCTCAGGCTTCCTCTCAGTCCTTGTCTGGGTGCTCTGAGGGCCTGTGAACCGCCCCCCAAAACCTCGTTTTCTCTCCCAGACAATGATACCCACCATGAAGGAGAGAAGCAAATAGGATTGTGGCCCCTGGAGCCCAGCTTCTAGTGCTGCTTAATAGAGGGTTGCTTGAGTGGAGATCACTCTGCCCTGAGACACCAAACTGCTCCCCACCTCCCCCAACCCTAAAGAGAAAGAAGGAGAACCCTCTCGAAGCCTCTTGCCATTCCCTGCACCAGAGCTGTGCCTGAACACAGCTGAGGCCAGTAGCTGATAGTTCTAGGAAGGGCAGGCAGGGAAGAGCTGCAGCTTCTGCCCACAGTGGGGCCCAGAGCAGCCAAGAACCAAGAAGGAGGCCGAGGTGAGAAGATGAGAGGCCAACCCTGGCCAGGACCAGCCGGTGAGTGCCTGTGGTTTAAGGGCTGTTTTAGAGGGGCCCTTCACTCTGAGATAAAGAGAAAATCTAGACAGAGGGAAGGAAATAAAAGCAAGGAGAAAAACAAAAAAGAAAGACAGTAAGTGGAAAAGGGGGAAAGTTTTTTAATCAATAAGCTAAGCTGAAATCTATGCGTGTGTATTTGAATAGATGTGTTTCCTGTACCTATATTTCACATCAATATTTCCATATGGGGAAACTAGCGTGCAAATGTGCTGTGCTCTATGCTGTGTACAGAATATACAATAAATAAATCTGCCCAACTCTAATACTATATGTGCTTGGGCATTTGTATATAAGATCTAATGGTGCATATGTAGATGTGTGTATGATACGGGTTTGCAATTCTGCTCACATAAAAAGATCTATAACCCCAAAGCTTGTGTGTACATTTTTATAACCATCACACACTTATAGACAGGGCAAAAGCTTGAGTATTTGTGTACTCGAATTGTGGCTTACAGAACATTAGCTGATTCAGAAGCTTCACTATATTCAAGCAAAATATCCACAAACACGTGTGACCTAAGTCTGAATTCTTTTAAAACTCCATTCAAAACTATTTCTCTGAGAGGTGAAGGAAATTCCTCAAATTAGCCCAGGGCAGATTGTGAAATTTTGTGACTTTTCTGTCTGACCATGAAATCCTTTACTGCATCTCTTAGCCAAAAACCACAGGGAGAGTGTACATCCTGTGACGCTTATTTCATGGTAGTGATGGACACGGGGATGAAGGCACAGTTCCTTGTGCACAAGTGTGTCTCTGACCAGTGGTCAGAGATGAGTTGAATGTGAAAGCTCTCAGGTAACTGTAGAGGTCACACAAAAGCACTGCTGTGTACAATGAAATTAGGAAAGTGCCCATGGCACCTGGAGTTTATTTCTCTGACCCAGGAGCAGAGTCCAGCCCCACTGTTGGAAAGAATGAGGGGTAGGGACACTTGTTCCAGCGGGTGAAATCAAGATTCCCCAGAACCTTCACCCTTTACACACAACAGACTCCAAAAGGAGCTGCGTCCGATCTGCAACCATGGGTTCAACCCTTAGTGCTTCCACACCCTCCAAGTGGGGATTTTAATTGTAAAGTAACGAAATCTTCTCCCAAACCTCCCTCCAGGTTGTCAGAGGTGAAAAGAAGGACAGACAAAGAGGTCAGTTGCCCAATCACATCCCAGGAATTTCTAACCAGCTACCAGCCACCAGGAATATGGGAGGCCATGGGGTGGCTGACTCTTTGGGAGCGCGTATCCAGGAGGCCAAACGGGGTTGGTGGCAGGCGGGGCGGAAAGGAGTTGAGCAGGTAGAAGGTTATTACGGAATTGCTTCCATAAAACCTGTGGCTGTTGTAAAACTCTCTGCTTTCCAAAGACTTTATTTCCTCCTTTCTCTCTAACATCCCCCTTTTTTCTTTTTACAGCACTGTTCCTGGGAGGGGGTGGCCAAGGGACACCAAGGGATGGAAGACAGTCAGGCTCTGAGTGGCTGGGCAGGTTCCTGAGAGGCTGGGGAGAACGAAGGTAAGGCACCAAGATGCTCCAGACCTTCTTCACCCAAACCCGAGGACGGAGGAGGAAATGTCAGGACAGTGGGCTGCATTTCCTCCCAGGCTGAGGGTGGGTCTCCCAAGGACCTCCTCCACCCTAGCAGGGGCCCCTTATTCAGAGACACCCTTCTCCCTCCAAGTCAGCCCCGGCGCCAGAGCCCCATCCGGTCGGGCCTCTTCCCGACCCCCTTCCACCTTTCCTCTGCCTCAAGCAGGAGGAAAAAAGTTTGGGAACAAAAGTTAGCTTATGCTTTGGACGTCCCCCTCCTTCCACCAGCACTTGTAGTCACTCCTTTCCTGGGCAGAGAGCCAGCAGCCTGCAGAAGGCTGGGGTCAAAGAGGGTATCACAGCTTTGCCCCTGCCCCCTCCCCATCTCCTGTCATTCCATCAGTCTGGGCTGAACTGTCCAACAGTCTGGGGTCCCCACTAGCCTGCAAGACAGGCCCCTCTGGGTGGGGGTGGCCCTCCAGACTTGGGATACCCACATCCCAGCCCAAGGGTCTACAGGGGAACCCTGGCCACTCAGTGCGAAGAGGCCAGCTCAGGGCCGAGGAAAGGAGGGCTGTTTTGGACCCACCTCTGTCTCACTAGGGGGAGGGTAGAAAGGACCCTGGGAGCCTGGAGGCTGAGACTGCAAGAGATCCTGATGTTTCCCTTTCAGAATAGGATAGGCTGAGCCCTATTCAAGAACACCTGAAGCCTCCTGTGGAAGTGGAGCCCTGTCCACCCAGTAAAGTTTACAGAGACCTCAAGGTCATCCTGTGAATCTGCTGAAATCAAGTGCTTGCCAAGTTGGGGAGACTTTCTTTGGAAAGTCTGAATGTAGCCCAAGCAGTTAGCTTGAAGCCCTGACTCCGATCCTTCTGGCTCTGTAGAACAGCCCAGAAAGGTGCCTTTGGAGAGTGGAACAGTCTTCAGTGCCCCTTCCCCTCCCAACACATGTGTAAACGAATGCATAAGTGGGAAGACACCCTAGGGCAGCCCAGATCTCCTCTCTGGGGAACATGCTTGCTGCTCCTGGATTAGGGACATCACACCTCTTCACGTGTTGCAAGAGTGAGACTAGTTCTGAGTCTGCTTCCCCACCCACCCTCCACTCCTCCAGCTAAGCGAGGAGCAGTAACTGCCGTGAGTCGGGTGGTTTAATGTCGTTGTGTTCAGAAATCCAGGCCCAACAACATGAAACTACCTAATTCACTCAGCAGTTCCAGTTCACGCTCCAGGTCAAGGGCTCACTGGGGACAGGCCCCTGCAGCCATTTTTGTGGGCCCAAAGGGCTGGCCAGCTAACTTCCTTTTTCTCCACCTCTTCCCAAACAACACAGTTGCTAGAAAACAGGTTTAGAGAACTGGAGGCAGGACGCCAGGCAAAACCTCTGGAGCTGGTTCTGGCAGCCCAGATTCCAGGAACTTTTGTTCCCTCTCAGGAGCTCTAGTCAGAGGGGACTCTGGGCCCCAGGGTTAGATATACCTGCTTGGTCACTGCCTCTCAGCCTCTGTCTCTGAAGCTGGAGGTCTCCACAGCCAAAAAAATTTCGCTCTCAACTTCAAGCTGCTCTCATAGTATGTGTGCGGTCACCGTCTGTCTAGCGCCTATCCTCCAGGGTCACCCAGGGTAGCTCTAAGCCGAATCCTCAAGCCCTACCTCAGACCCCAACTTTGAAACGGGCACAGACAAGAGAGTGGAGAAAAACTGACAATCGGAGCGGGAGCGGAAAAGCAGAGCGTGAGAAAGTCTCAGGAAAACTAGGGCGCAAACACAAGCCCAGAACTGGAAAGGCAAGAGGGTTGACCTGAGCAGCCTCCAGGAAGTTACCCTGCCCGTCTCCGCAGAGGCAGAGCTGTCCCAGGTGAAGCAACCCATTCCGAATTCACAGATGAAACCGGGAAATTCGCTCCTTCCTTCTGGACCTTCAGCCTGGACCCTTCTCTCCCCGGCCCCCACCGATGTTCCCTGCTGCCACTTCCGTCCCTCCGGACCCCGCGCCCTCACAGGTGCCCGAGCGCGCACGCCGCACACGGCGGCGGCCGCGCCGGCCGAGCGGCGGACTTACCTTGGCGGCGGCGGCGGCGGCGGGAGCGGCCGTCGGAAGGGGCGGCAGGCGCGGAGCCAGTGGTCCTGTCCCGCCCGGCCCGGCTCCCTCCCGGCCTCGTCCGGGAGGCCGGGGTCCCAGCGGCCACGTGTCAGACGGGGAAGTCCGAGGGGGCTCAGGAGTCTGCGGAGCCGCCCGCTCCCCCTCCCGGGTATAAATCTTGGGGACCGGAAATACAATAAAACTTCACCGTGTTGATGAACTTCAAATGGTTTACATCCCCTCCTGTCCTGAAAAGAAAGACGGCCGGGGGCGGGTTAAAGGAAGGAGAAACAAATTTACGAGCCGCGGAAGCACCCGCTCGGCCCCTTTCTTTCGCCCGGCGGCCGATGTCCGCGTGGAGAGAAGCGGTCCGGCCTCGGACTTGGCCCGGGGGTCCCCGCCGCCCCGGTCGGCGTTCACGGGGTCTGGAGGCCACCTCCCCCCGGAAAACGCACCGAAGCCTCTGCTCGCTTCCCCGCTCCTCGCGAGCAGAGCCGGCCCTCCTGGTTACGGCTCTGACTGCCAGCCACGGCCTGACCTCGGTTCTTTGCATCTTTCCGCCGAAAGCGGGGTTTTTTTTTTTCTTTTTTCGCTCTAGCCGCCAGATCTTTGCCCTGCCCCTCCCTGTTTATTGCCAGGAACTTGCTGGAAAGGAGGAGAAGAGAGTCAGAAGGTCTGATGGGCTGAGTCGGGCAAGGGCACCCAGAGGAGAAACCCTGAGCGGCCAGTCTTCGCCGGAGTGGCAGTGACGGCCAGCGGCTAATAGTGTCCCAAATCGTCTTCTCTTTGCTTTCCTAAAATACTCAAAATCAAACAAAAATGACCACTACCCAGCCCGCCACTAATCCTCTCCACAGTTTTCTGCCCTGGGCCATTTTTCTGTTTTGTTTGTACAAACTTTGCGGAATCCGGATTTGGAATGGCAGTTCGGCTGTGTGAACCAAAACTGAGTGTGAACCAAAACTGAGAAAAATCCCTTTCACCTTGGGCTCCAGATAACTGGGAGTGAAGTTACTGATTTCTTGCTCACTTTGTCTGATCAAGGGGTCTGGTTAGGTGCGCTTCAGGGTGGGAGAGCAAAGGAATTCCAGCGTGCCTCACTAGTTATTCACAAAACAAAACAAGAGAAAACAACCAAGGATTCGGGTCTGACATGCTCTGGGGAGGTTTGTGTACAGGATTGAGGCCCGGCTGCAAACGGAGGTGGGGACTGGTGCACTGATGCTCACCTTCTCATGCAGACACACAGGTATGACTCTGCATGACTCATGAACTCCACCACCTACCCCTCAAGGAAAAGGCCCCAAAGCATTACTGGGGATTTTTTTTAAATGGATTAAAAGTGGCATGGACAGGAAAAATATGAGGCCATGGCTTACAGTTTCCAAATTTTCTGAAAGGCCAACTCTGCTTCAGGCAGTCCCACTCTGCCTTAGCTGGCAAGGGGTAGGGAAAGCCCTCTGGCCCCTTCCCCTTCACCAAGAAGGAGGAAGCTGGGAGCTCATTAACAACTGGAAGACAGGAAGTAACTTGTTTCTATCCCAACATTCAGATTCCAGGATATGCATGGGGCGGCCCCTCCAGCATGTGCCCCACTTCCCTCTTTTCACTCTTTGTCTTGCTGTACATTTCTTTCTTTTTTTTTTCTTTTTTTCACTAAACAGTCACTCTTTCTATCAGAGAGGATTTGCCTCTGAGAGTTATTAGTGACAGAAGAACAGCAGAGCGGAGAGGCGGCAGTTTCCACACCATTCTAGAGTGTTGTTGCCCACCCCTGCCCTCCGAGGTGGTGGGGGTGAGGGCGGGTAGAGACAGGTCAGTGTGCTGGCTCCCTGCCCATTGTTGACCTCACTCTCTGTGGAATCTGGAAAAACGGAAGAGACTACAGCCTTAGAATGACATATCTGAGCACACACTAATTTTGCACACACCTTTCGAGGGGGGGCTTTCTGGTTTCTCTTTACCCCATGCCAGGAACCCAGGCCGTGGATTTCAGTTTAAAAATTAAACTCTGCATGGAGCCTCCAGCACCTAAAACCATAGACGCTGGGCAGCCTTTTTCATCCCGAGGTCACTTGGCCCCAGAGTCAACTTTCAAATGCTCACCACAGATACCCAGCAACAGGGGAGCTGGTGCCAACAAGCAACCTCCTGAAAGTCTCTCATACACTAGTTGATGGTCACTGAGTGAGTAAAAGCCACTTAGGCAATGTTTCTTTTCACCCTCAACAGTTTTTCCAAAAGCACGTCCATTTCCAAGTTAGTCTGAAAACTGAAAATGTAGATGATCAAGCTGTTAGATTTGGGGGAGGCTTCTTCCTACTGCAGTCCCTCCTGGAAGATAAAGCAGAGTTCTAGCATAATTGGTGGAGAGTGGAAAACAATTTGGATGGCGAGATGAGACAGTGTAGACGAGATGCCCAACACCGGATCCTCAAAGGAACAGAAATTGCGACACCACCGCCCCCTCCCATTTAGTGAGAATTACAAGAATAAATATTTGGGGGCCTTCCAGGTCCGCGTCCCTTCCTAGGGTTCATTAAGCGGGGGCTGTCTCAGACAAGTCAAAGGTGCCAGAGGCCGTGCTCCTGAAACCCGAGCTGAATTCGCTCCCTGCCCACCCCGATTTCTGGTTCAGCTGCAGAAGCAGCTCTGAGGTCGCTGGCGGATGGGGCTGTGGCCGCTGCCGACCTCTAGGCGGCGGCCTGGTGTTGACTCCGCGCTGAAGCAGATCCTCCTCCCGCAGCTTTGTGTCCCGCGCCGGGTGAAGGGGCCTGCAGACGCACTGGGCTTGGCCTGGAGCTGGACGCCGGCGTGTCGCCTTTGGCGCCCTCTGCCAAGCAAAAGAAACACGATTAAACGAATGAGGGCTGGGAAAGGAATCCACAGCTAATCATGACTCCATCCGCTCCCAACCCCCTATCCCATCCCCGACTCTAGGGAGCCTTCCACAGCCCAAATCTCCTTTGATCTCTCCGGAAGCCGGCTCAGGGGCAGCGCCAGAAGCTTTAACCCGCTCCCATAACTTGCAAAAGAAGTCACTGAGGCCCGAAGAAATAAAGTGGTTAACCCCAAATCAGAGCAGCTATTTAGAATGGTGAAGGAGGGTGGGAGGACATGTCCTCTACTCTGAATGTAATGTTTTTATTCCAAATTATGATGGCCCCAGCAAAAATGTCTTTCTTGTAAGCAAAGTTCACCTCCAGAATAAAGACTTTGGAAGTTGTCTATATTGGAAGTTTGGTATTTCCTGGATTTAAGATTTGCGGGGACACATTGGGAATTGGAGACAGACATAGTGACTCAGCTAGATCAAGAGCCAAGACAGGTCCTGCCTCTTCTCTTCTAGGACTGGTCAGCTCAAAGCTGCTGTCACCTCCCTAGCTGTGTCTGATTATGGGCAAGTGCTTTAGGCTTTTGAAGGCCTGGATGAAAATGACCTACTAGACAGGGATATTGTAAGGTTTGATCACGTTGTAAAAGAGACCCCATGACTAAGAGAAGATGCCTGATATAAGACTGTCCCATAAACCCCAAAGAGAGAGACTTTTAGAGTAGGCAGTTGGGCCACTCTCCTTGGCTTGAATGGGACCAGTTATAGGGGGTGAGGGAAAAGAGGGCCTTCCCTCATAGCTCAGTTTGTAAAGAATCTTCCTGCAATGCAGGAGACCCTGGTTCAATTCCTGGGCCAGGAAGATTTGCTGGAGAAGGGATAGGCTACCCACTTCAGTATTCTTGGGCTTCTCTTGTGGCTCTGCTGGTAAAGAAAGTGAAAGTGAAGTCGCTCTTTGGGACCCCGTGCACTGTAGCCCACCAGGCTCCTCCGTCCATGGGATTCTCCAGGCAAGAATACTGGAGTGGGTTGCCATTCCCTTCTCCAGGGGATCTTCCCGACCCAGGGATCAAACCCAGGTCTCCTGCATTGCAGGCAGAAGCTTTAACCTCTGCGCCACCAGGGAAGCCCTTCTGCCTGCAATGCAGGAGACCTGGGTTTGATCCCTGGGTTGGGAAGATTCTTTGGAGAAGGGAAAGGCTATCCATTCCAGTACTCTGGCCCGGAGAATTCCATAGACTGTATAGTCCATGGGGTCACAAAGAGTTGGACCGACTGAGCGACTTTCACTTACGCTTAAGGGGAAAGAGGCCTGTTCAGGACCCAGTCCCTCTGAGCCTGAATTTAGAGACATCCAGAACCTGAGAAGAGGAGGTTGGGAGGAACAGGGGTTGCTCTCTGCCAAAGCAGAGATACCATTTCATACTGCAGAACCCTCTAAGAGAAGATTCTCCAAAGTTAGTCTTTGGACAGAATTCCCAGAGACTCCCCTGTGGGAAAGGGAGGGAAGAAGAGAGGCGAGGGGGGGCACTGGGGCCACAGCAGCAAAGGGCACGTGCTACCATGGAGGAGACTTCGGGATGCAGTGCCTGCCCAGGGCTGGGCCCCAGGGGACACTGCTCTCCCAGACAGGCAGGGGTTCTCCCGGACGCCTAATTACTGAGCGCACATCTGGAGCAGCTGTGCCCCACTCGGCCTCGGGCACATTATTCTGCTCCAAATTCTATATTCATTCCTGAGGCTGAGTCATAAAAGACTCCAGAGGCAGGATAAAGTCGGGTCTGTGTGTGTCAGCATTCCTCTGTGTGTGAGTGTGTGTGTGAGTCTGTGCGGGTAGCGTCTGCGAATCTCACTGTGATTGCCCAATCCATTTACAAAAGTTGGGGGGGGGAAGGGAGCAACATCAGGCAGATTCAACTGCGAACATACTGTGGGCCTCATTATCCGCCCATTTCAAGGGGAAGCATTTGGGGCTCGGAATTAGCCAGTTAATTGCAGCACTTCTTTGTTCATTTTAGGGCAGGAGGAACTGCGTTCAATGAAAATATTCCAAGTTTCAAAAACTTTTAAGATCTTTTCATTGTCATTGTTCTTTATTTCCATCCTCATTATGCCACTTGAACATTCAGATCTGCCAGTATCACATCAACATTATTTTACACACACACACACACACACACACACACACACACACACACACACACACACGCTTCATGCCTGGAAAAGTAACTCAGTTTCTTTACATCAGCAAAATCTGGAAGTCTTAACTCTGGATTGTTGTAAGGTTTAATTAATGGACAACATGTCTAGGATTTAGCACAATGCCTAACGAACAAAGAGTAAAGAGGAACTGTTAATAACAGGAGGAGGAGAAAAGAGGTGGAGGAGAGAGGAACCGGGAAAAGAGGAGGAAGTCTGCTTTGTTCTCAGAGAACCAGTCTAGGTTGGAGGGTGTGCGTCTCAGCCTGTATATGTATAATGTATTCTTTTGACTAACAGCCATGTCCATAAAAGTGAGGCCCCTTGAACCCCTCGGCCTGTAACTACCTCTTCAATAAGGAACAGAGAATTGGGGCAATTATCTGGCTCATTTCAGGTTCAAACTCTTTTTAGCCTGAAGTATCTGGATCTGGTGGGGGAAAGGTCTGGGGAGTGGTGGTATAGTCTAATCTGACTTCTCAATGAGCCTTTTCCCGTTGCTGCAGTGAGCAAGAGCCTGCCCTAGAGAACGGGTAGAAAAGAAACAGAGGCCCCAGAAAGCTGAAATTAAAACAGAACATCTGAGAAATGCTTGAGAAAAACCAGGTCTTGCTTGTTTCCTGGGCAGCTATGAGGTTTTGGAGCTCCCTGATGAACCAGCCTCAGAGGCTCCCCAGACAAGCCACAGACCTTTGCCTGGTGGGAACTTTCATTCCATGTTCAACAAACATTTCCTGAGTGCCCACTGTGTGCCCAGTGCTGGCTGAGCTCTGGGGCTCCAGTGGGAGCTGCCCCCCACCAGTTAGCCTTGCTGATTCGCAGTCATCCAGAAGTCTCTGCTCCCAGAAACTAGTCCAGAGGCCTGGGAAGGGGGACAACCCTGCTGGGCAAGAACTTCTGGCCAATGACAGCATTGCCTTTTCAGAGCCAAAGTCCCCATGCAGGGGAGGAGCCAGATGGTCTGGGCATCCCCCTCCCATTGTCTGTCAGAAAGAGGCCAACTCCACGGTGGGGATGGCCTTGTGGGGGGAAGGGTGGGGCAAAGGGGCGTGACGAGGGGAGGAGAGATGACTACAGGCTCCTGACCCTCAGTTGGAAGTTTTTAAGAACAACAATTAGCTTTTTTAATTAGTAAAGGGGAGAACAAACAGGCATATATTTCTTCTGCTCTGATTAAAAGCATTTAGGTCAGGTGTTCACAGCCAGAATTATTCAGTTTAAGTTGTCCCAAGCAGAAAATGGTTGATTTTTTCTTTTATTTTTCAGGCAGGGGTCTGAATACTATTAGCCAACCATTGGCTTCTTGTTCCAGCCCAGAACTGCTTCGGCTGGTAGCTGGTGGTTGTGCCAGCTCAGAGAGGGGCAACCAGGAGTGGGTTGGGATCTTTCCTGCCCACAGTCACATTTGCTTGAAATGTGTAGGCAGTTGAGGGGTGGAATGTGTGTGTGGTGGGAGGGTGCAATAAAGTCAATAATTTCCAGTTGCGTTAATTTGTCTGAACATCATCCAAGAAGAACGAAGTTTCTTTACCTCCCAGACCCCAAAGAAACCTGATTTTTCTTCTGGGAGGTATGGTTTGGTCAACTGAAAAGAGTGAAGAGAAGGCCAGGAAGCTTTTACTATTAGTAGACTGGAGAGAAAGAATAAAGTCTAAACACGGCTCAAACACCGAGTGAGTTTAGATGAAACTAGGAGGTCTCTGAGGCTTGTCAGGGGCCACCTGCTGCTTGGCTCCTACTAAGGACTACAAATATATCTGGGAGCAAATGTCTTCCCCTTTTAGCTAGTGTCTAGTATCCACCCACCCCCCTTCCCCGGGCTTCTAATCTTGGCTGTCTCTAGCCCCACAAAGAGTTGGGATATCCAACAAAACCGAACAGGTAGATCAGTAAGGGACACAAAAGAACATTTGCTGGGCTCACACACAGCATCATCTAGGGTTTTTTTTGTCAAACAGCCTTCCCTTCCCAGGAGTTCCAGCATGTTTCTTATTCCCTGGAAGGCTGCTCAAGCCTGGTATCCCTCCAGCAGTTGGTCCCACTCTTGGCGGGGTGTCCAAGATCTGCTTTGCCCCAGCACCCCACCAAAGTTTCTCCACACTTTCTCAAGTGTACAGATCCAGGGAGGGAAGAAAGACCAGACCCCAGGCCCCAGGAGCGGTGGGGAGAGAAGCACTGCTGCACCGGTATTCTTAAAGGTGAAGGCTGGCCTGGCAAACACGGGGAAGTGAAGGTCTGAGCTAGCTGACCGTATTTGGTCTCAGTATTTTCCAGACACTAGCTTCTTAAACTGATCTAAATAGGAGTTCATAACCTGGGGTCCAAAGGGTCTGAAACCCTCTGAAATTGTGGGGTTTGGTGAGTACCCTGTCAGTGCGTTTTTTTTTTCCCCCATGGGGAGAAGGAAAGCAACAGCTTTTTTTTTTTTTTAAAGCATGGGCAAGTGATCCCCAAAATGCTAGGAACTTTTTATTCACTTGTGCTTGTGCTAAATCGCTCAGTCATGTCCAACTCTTCACAATCCATTGGACTTTAGCCCACCAGGCTCTCTCTGTCCATGGGATTTTTCGGGCAAGAGTACTGGAGTGGCTTGCCATTTCCTTCATTATTCACATACAAGTACTACAAATACGATTGTGAGGGAGGCAGTGAAATAGACTTGAGTATCTGACAAGATAAATTAAAGGAACAGACAAATAATTGTGTGTACCAAGGTCACGTGGATAGCTTTCCAAGAGGTACCTGCTCACAGGGGCTGAGAAACCCAGGACTGAGACAGGCAGCCCAGAACACCCAGTCCCCACCTCTTGTGTGCACCCTTGCCCACGTAGAAGGATGTGCAAGGTCTGTGTGTCTATAATAAAAATGAAATGGAGCTTTACTCCTCTGGAGCCTGGATCTTCAGGCATTTGCTGCCTTGTCCATACCGAAAGAGAGCCGAAAGTTTCAGGATCTGTTTTCCCTTCACAAACGCCCTCCTCTTGGAGGGATGGGGTCGGGGAGGGGAATATTGTCCGGATCTCCAGCTCCCTCAGCTCCAGCCAGGCCTATAGTGTCCCGTCTGAGACCGGGGAGCCCACACCAGCCGCTAGCCGGGGCCACTCGCTATGACCTTAAAGTTCTCTTGGTCCAGGCTGGGCGCGGAGAAGGGCGCGAGATTCAGCAGGACAGGTAGACAGAAGCAGACACAAAGAAAGGGGCCTCGTCTCCTGTATTGCAGGCGGATTCCTTACTGTCTGAGCCATCAGGGAAGGGCCAGAGAGAAGATGGAGAATCAGAAAGAGCGAAGTGAAGCAGCCGAGCAGGAAAGCGGGAGGTGGAGCGCGGCGCGCAGGTAGAGAGGCCGAAACCCGCGTGCTGAGAAGGACCCAGAGGGGCCTCGGAGGCGGCCGGGCGCGTCTTCCTCCCATCTTTACAGGAGGTTAATGAGCGGTCCCTCGTTCTAAACCGCCTCTTTACAACTCCTAGATCTCCTTAAGGCTCTGATTAATAAATCAGCCGGCTCGAGAGGAGAGAGGTGCCCCTCCGCTGGGACCCGGCAGGTTTCGCCAGTTCGTATATTAATTGTGGTGAGGAAGGGCAGGGGAGGGGAAATCCCGGGCCAGGAAATGGGGGCAAGTGGCACGGGCGGCCAGGAGGGAGCAAATGGACTGTTCCTGAGGGGCAGCTGAGCGCGGGGACCCAGAGACTAGGACCCACACCCCCTCGGAGCAGGAGAGCGAGAACACCACTCTCCCTCGGAAAGGGCGCCCCGCCCCAGCCTCCGTCCGTGCGGTCGCCAACAGTCCTCCTAGGGCCAGTCGCTCCCAGAGATAGAGGCTGGACGGAGCCCTCATCCCACCGCGTCTCCTCCCCTTAGACCACGGAGGTTGTGCACCTATAGGCCCTTGGCGTTGCGGCGTCCCGGGGAAGAGGGGGTCACCTTGTAATTGCGACCTCCCTTCGCTCCGAAAATGCCATTTCCGGACGCTTTTGCCGGATTTGAAAGCCTCATTTCTAATCCTTCAGCCAGGCTCCCGCCTCCAGAGGGCCGAGGCTCGGTGCTAGACCTTCCCAGGATTCCAGATCCCACCCCAGCGGCGCCAACCTGCGGCTGGGCGGTCGGCGATGCGGCTGGAGGCGCGCGGAATCCCGAGGTGCCCCTGACCCTCCTCCGGACGCCAACTCTGCGGCTCCGGCTCGGCCGCCTCCCGGCCTGGCGACCTTCCTGCCCTCCTGCCCACAACCAGGCCAGCGCCCGGGACTGAGAGCTCCACCCCGCGCGCAGCCGGGAGGCGAAAGTGCTGATCCCCAGCCGAGCACCGCGGGATGCACGCCGTCGGGGGCCGCCGCGTTGGCCCAGGGCCAGGGAGCCCTAGGGAGGACTCGGTGTGTTCCGCGCAGTCATAAATACATCCGGAGTCGGGATCGAGGTGCCTAACGGAGGCAAATCCTTCCGCCACGACTTCTCCAGCCACCCCAGTCCCCAGGAGACGTGGTCCCACTGCAGTGCGCACTCTCCCTGGAGCCGCAGCAACTTGTGGAGCCTCATTCCCCCTGGTTCACATCAGAGCTCAGGATCCCGGCTCACCGGGGCCAAGGAGCTAACGGATTGACGAAGAGGTAAGAGGTTTAACGAGTAGAAATTTGGACCCTCTTCCTTTTTATTGTTTCAAAGGACAGGGTCCCTGGATATTGACTCCTCGCTCCAGAAGCGTTTCGGGCATTCTGACCAGTCCTTTCGAGTCCAATGGGGCGGGGGCTTCCACCGTAGGTTAAGGAGTAACTTTCCAGGATGGTAGAGGCTCAGGAGTTCATGGTTATTATTCTCATTATTGTTACTCATTATTATCCAGTTAATTTGGGATTAAACCCTCACCTCCACTCCTGCCGAGACAGCCTTGCACAGTAGCCCGGAATGAGAAGGGGGTGACTCAGAGCTGCCCCAAGATGGGGTGGGGTGGGGGAGCTTTGGCCTTAATTACCCCTGCAAGGTAGAGGCTGTTTTCCTATAACTAGGGCTGAGGTGGGGACAGAAGGAGGAAGAATGGAAAGTGGGCTGAGGGCAGCCACTTTGGCATCTTCCTAAGAAAGCCCCACTGCTCTTGGACCTACTCCTTACAGACAGTGGTTAAGAGAGGAGCACTAACCTGGGTACTTTCACAGGAGGTGGACCTGGTAAGCATCCAGTTATCAGCTAAACAGAAAAAAGTGAAGTCCTAACTGATCATATTTGGTCTCAGAATTTTCCAGATACTAAGTTCTCTGATGAGTCCAAACAGGAGTTGTTAACCTGATGGTCAAGGACTCTGAAGTCCCCGAAATTGTGGGATTTCATGGCTCTACAAGAAAGCCTTTATCATCTCCTGAGAAGCTCTGGGAGGAGAAGAAGCAAGGGCGGCATGGGGAAAGGAGGCGAGAGGCCCCACCTGCAGTCTAGTGTCCTAGACACTGAGCTCTGGACACTCATCCACATACTGCCAAAATGGAGCATGCAGATTTGCCAGTCAGCCATGGAGGCAGATTTTCTTCACTGCTTTCAGGACAGGTCGGGTGCCTAAGCAGATTACAAATCTGGATGTTTTCCTTTCAGTTATTCTTGATTTGGGAGCTCTGGGGCCCTTAGGGCAGTAAAGCAGGAGAAGAACCTGTCCCTTGATCTCACCTCCACCTGGTAAACAGTCCAGCATCCCCGGCCGCCTGGGTCAGGGGTCAAATCTGCCCCACCAAGTCTCAGTCTGTGCCAGGCTTGGCCCATCAACCCTGTCAGCTCTGAGGGCTCATTTCTCTGTGAGCCCAGGTCTGCTCCCTCCACACCTGGCCACCTGAATAACTACAGCAATTTTTCTTCTTTTTCCTATTTTTTGAAAACTGCAGAAGCCCCAAATCCTTAGCTCCTCTTAAAGAAGATGGTGCCTTTGGATCTTGGGATGAGGGGCATTGTGGAATCAAATTAACCTCTAAAGCATTGCAGGGCAGGGTCTCCTAGAGGACTTTGTGCTTCAGATC
Source organism: Budorcas taxicolor (assembly GCF_023091745.1). NCBI lineage: Eukaryota > Metazoa > Chordata > Mammalia > Artiodactyla > Bovidae > Budorcas > Budorcas taxicolor. The sequence continues at coordinate 37,555,262 of NC_068928.1, read as the reverse complement.
AGTTCTGGGTGCTGCCTGGATGGGTCAAATAGTCCCTGCTGTCCATAGGGTCACACGGACTCGGACACCACTGAAGCGATTTAGCATGCATGCATGCATGGATTCTTCTGTCTTTCTATGTTTGAGAAGAAGACAAAACCCAAGAGTAAGAGAGTGATGAGGGAGGAGAAAATGAGGGAGAGATTACAACAGATTCAAGTAATCAACTTCTCTTTCTAATCCAACAGCATCTGAAGCCTGATGCTTGTTTTAATCAGGCCAGGAAGAGAAGTTGGAGGCAGGGTAGGTGAGAGACTAAGTTCTCAGCTGACTGAGCCATGGGGTCAGTGCCTCTGAGGCAGTGAGAAGGCAGAACCATCCTCTGGGGATGGTAGGGGTAGGGGTCTGGGTCTCCTCAACTGCAGTGTGGAAGAGTGTGGGGCTCTTAAGGGTCTCCAAGGTCTCCTGTGGTGCCTTGCCTGGGGCTAGTAAAGTCTTTCCTTGCATTTCCTCTGGGGCACACTGCTTGTTTGGGGGGTATGTGTGTGTAGAGGTAGTGGCTCTAAACCCTGGCAGATGGCTAAGAGCAACTGCCTCCCTGGGAGCCCAGGGAGGTATGATGGAGAGTAGAAAAATGAAATGCTTCATTTTTCTAGGCTAGGGGAGTGAGGAGGCCTCTCTGGACTTGGAGCCAAGTGCTCCAGAGTCTAGGGAAATGGAGGAGCTGCAGCTCCAAAGGGGGATTTAGAGGAAAGGTCATATCAGGAAAAGCCCTGAACGCCCTATTGACTACAGTGTTATAAAGGAGTTTCCACCAAACTCCCTTCCTCCAAGAATCCGGACTTTCTCTAAGGGAACAACTCCTCACCGTGGGTCTTTGTGCTTCTACTAATACTAGAAAGTACGATTCTGTGCCATATGTTTCCACATTTAACATACATGGAATATGTGAAATATACTGTGTACCATTCCTTTTTTAAGGGGAGTGTATATAGGTGAAAATATGAATTTCCTGTCCGCTACCTTTATTGCTGAGCACAGTCGGGAAAACATCATTTCCTGTCTCTTTTGCATGTTTTCATGAATCCTCTATCCTCAACCTTTACAGGACGGCTTAATACTCTGAGAGGCACAGCTGCCCTGACCCAGGATTGCTCTCTGACTCCTAACAGTTACCAATTCCTAGAAGACCTTGAAATACCCACCATGCCGCCCCTTTATGCCTGCTTCTCTCAACATGCCTTTTCAGAGGCGAGTAATTTTGTATTGGCCCAGTCCATACAGATTGAGATCCCTTCTCTGACTTCTGCCCCCTCTCATAAACAAGCCCCTGGACAAAAATGCACACGCATCATTTTGTGAATGTGAATTTCTAGAAAGATGGCGGCGCCTGGCATCCCTTCAGATTCAGACACAGGCTCTCTCAGGCAGAAGGCCCTGGGAGCCTCCCGCACAGTCCGGAGGGCAACGAAATCTTGGTCCCCTCCCTACGCGGAAACAGAGTCTGGAGCAAGACTCCCCCCAAACATTCTCCCTTCATCCTTTCTAGGGGGCTGCTGGAGTGAGAGCTGAGTCTGCATCTTGGGGGCCTGGAGGCTCCCATCCGAAAGCAGCGTTTTAGGCCAATTTCTAATTTCTGTGGAGAAAGAATAACCACTGTCCCTTTCCAAGCGACCCCTACCCACAAGACCGGTCGGGGCCGCGGGTCCTTGACTCTCTCTCTCTCCTCTTGGTATCCGGGTCTCTGAACCGGGAGACCTCGCGGAGAGGGCCCAAGGCTGCACTCGGCAGCGGGGAGCCAGCGGCGCGCGCGGGAAGGATGGGAGGCGATTCTCTGCCCCCTTACACACACCTTCGCCTGAAGAGCGAGTCGGGTGGGAGCCAGCGGGGGTTGGGCAGCAGGAGCTGCGGGTACGCCCCAGATCCCACCCGGGAGGCTGGATCGGTCCAGAGCTCAAGGTGAGCTGGTGCCCCGGGTAATCTACCCCCGCCCCGGCTCGAAGTGCGGCCGGGGGGGCGCTGCCCACCCCCAGAGGGCTCTTTGCGCCGCCGCTCCGAGCTGCGTGGTCCCGGGCCCCGGCGGCCGGCCGCTGGGAGGCGGGGAGCGTCTACCTACCTCTCCGGACCGCGCCGTCCTCCGCGCGTCTTCCAGGGCTGCAGGAACCCGGGACGTGGGCACGACCGAGCCTGGGGACGGAGGTGACGGCGCCGGGGCCTGCGGTGAGGCTGCTGCCGGTCGCCGCCCCTCCCCCGCCCTGGGAGGCCTCCGGGAGCAGCGTCTAGGTCTGGGGCGGCGGCGCCGACGGCGCGGGGGCGCGAAGGGACCCGTGCGTCCTGGTTCCCCTGGCGCCAGCGAGCGTTGGGGGTGGGGGGCGAAGACGGGGCCGGGGCCCAGAATCCGCGGGCACCTTCCTCCGCGTCCGCCCGGGCCCGGCTCCCGCCGGTCTCACCTGCCCCTCCCTGGGGCGCCGTCGGATCGCAGCGCGGCGGTTCCCAGAATGGGCCTTGCCTGCTTCTGGAAGGGCAGGGCCGCAGAGGAAAGGCGCCGAGATGGCCGGCAGAGAAAAGAGAGGGTGTGAGAGTGTGTGTGCGTGTGTGTGTGTGTGTGTGTGTGTGTGTGTGTGTGGAGAGAGAGAGAGAGGGAGGCAAAGGCGAGGTGGGGGTGGGAGGTGGGAGCGTATTACAGACTATAGGGAAGAGAATTCGAGGAAAGCTTCCCAGAGAAGCGGGCAGATGCAGAAATAGACAAAAGAAGTGGGAGAAAGCAGAGTCGGGGGGACAGAAAGAAGCCCCGGGCTTCTGAAGTGAGCGACAAGTTGTCTTCGGGAGTTGGGAATGTGAGCGGGAGGGGCGAGGCCGGAGGAGTCTGAGAAGAGGAGGGGGCGCCCTGACCTCGGCAGGAGGCGACAGACACAGGCGGAGGACCCCTCCTCCGACCCCACCCCCGCCTCACCCAGTCCCTCGCCAGGTTGCAGCCCTTCTCTCGCTGGTGCGGCACCCGGGGCGACTTCCGCGCTCCCCTCCTGCGGCTTCGCCCGCCTGGGGCTCAGACCGCCGGGGGGTCGGCACCAGCCTGAGTGCTGCCCTTCTACCTGCCTTCTTTCTTCAGTTCCCTGGGCCTTAAATGGGACCTTCCCCCACTGAATGAACAGCACAGGTGAGGCCGGAGGGAACGACCTTGGCCAAGGTCAAAGAAAGAGCTTGTAAGTTTCACTTTCCATCCCAGCCCTTAGGACTCCTTTGTGTTTAGTTCTTTCGGATTGCTGAAGCGCCTTCCTTATTTTTCTATCAGACCCCAATAGAGGCTTCAACTTAACCTATTACCTGTGAAAACTGCCACAATTTGAGTTCTAACCTTCCTGACTCCCAATTGGTTGGTCTCTAGGAACTGCCCGGTTTGCCAGGCCTCAGACTAAGCCTTCCTCCACAGCCAGCATGGGGCTGGTTAGTTAGTGTTAGTCGCTCAGTCATGTCTGACTCTGCGACCCGATGGACTGTAGCCTGCCAGCCTTCTCTTGTCTGTGAAATTCTCCAGGCAAAAATACTGAAATGGGTTGCCATTCCCTTCTCCAGGGGATCCTCCCAATCCAGGGATTGAACCCTGGCCTCCTACATTACAAGCAGATTCTTTACCCTCTGAACCACCAGGGAAGCATGGGGCTGGGGAACCAGTCAGAATCCAGCCTGTTCTGCAAATGGTTGGTGGTGGGGGGCAGGTATGATAGATCTGAGTTCTCAGATCTGAGTTCTAGGCCTGGCCTTTGCCAATAACTGAAGCCCTGGCCACCTACCCGACTTTTTATTCAGTTTGTTTCCCTGTAAAATGGGGGAGCAGGCAAGATGAATTGTTTTGCCTCTGCCTTTCCACTGGTTCACAGGTTCTGGTTAGCTTACACTGAAAAGGCATCCAAATGATTATTTTATTCTGAAGCCACTTAAATATGAGTATAGAAATGTGACAACATTTAAGTTTGCTTAGTGAATGAGTATTTTTCTGTACTTTTATGGATAATGCAGCAAAGCTGCTAATGTTAAGTGTGTGGCTCCATGTATTTTTACGTATGTATGCATGTACCTAAGTCAAGATATTTTCAACCTTCCCTTATAACCTTGTAGTCAATAACCCTCAGAAGGAACCATAATTCCCTCTTCTATCACCTTAGGTAAGTTTTGTCTGTCCTTGAACTTCATATATATGAAGTCATGATAGGTAATCTTTCATGTTTGGCTTCGTCTGCTCAATATTATGTGTGTGAGATTTATCCATGTCACTGTGTTACAGTAGCTCATTCTTTTTAATTACCTTATTCCAGTTAATGCCATATTCCACTGTTTGAATATATGCCAATATATTTATTTATTCTTTTCTTTGTGGACATTTGAGTTGTTTCCAGTACTATATAAAAAAGCTGCTATGAATATGAGCATTTGTGTCCATGTGTTTTTTGATGGACACCTACATTTAAGAGACTCAGGAGTGGAAATGCTGGGTCATAGGGAAGGGGTATGTTTATCTTCGATAGAAACTGACAGTTTTCCAAAGTGGTTGACTAATTTATACACCCACCAGCAATGTATGAGAGATCCATATCCCTTCCAATACCTGGCTTTATCTATATTGTTTGTTTTAGTTATTATGGGGATGTATAATGATGTTGTGATGTATGTATGTGTGTGCATGCATTTTTAAAAAGTGCTAAAATAAATAACTTTTATAAAATTTATAACATAAAATATCCACTGATCAATAGCTCCCCCTTCCACCATTTTACTTTCTGTTTCTATGAGTTTGATTTCTTTAGACAGCTCACGTACGTAGAGTCATACATACAGTGTTTGTCTTTTTATGACTGCCTCATTTAATATCTTCAGGGTTCTTCTGTGTTGCGACATGTGACAGGATTTCCTTAGTTTTTAAAGCTGAATAATATCCCATTGTATATATATACCATGTTTTCTTTATTCATTCATCTGTTGATGGACATCTGGGTTTCTTTTACCTTTTCACTATTGCAATTAATGCTGCCATGAACATGGGTGTGCAAATATCTCTTTGCTGCTGCTGCTGCTAAGTCACTTCAGTCGTGTCCGACTCTGTGCGACCCCATAGACGAGAGCCCACCAGGCTCTGCCATCCCTGGGATTCTCCAGGCAAGAACACTGGAGTGGGTTGCCATTTCCTTCTCCAAAATATCTCTTTAAGATCCTACTTTTCAATTCTCTTGTGTATATCCTCAGAAATGGTATTGCTGGATAGCTCTATTTATAATTTTTTGAGGAACTTCTTTACTGTTTTCCATAGAGGCTGCACCATTTTTACATTCCCACCAACAGTGCATGGGACATTAATTTTTCCACATCCTCAACACTTGTTATTTCCTGGTTTGTTTTATTTTAAATAGCTTTCATTCAAATGGGTAAGAGGTGATTTTAATGTGCATTTCTTTGAAGATAGTGAGGTTGAGCACTTTTTCATATGTTTATTTGCAGTTTGGATATCTGTTTCTGTGCCTTTTCATTAACGAATTCATTCATTTACACGGAGAGAATCAAGTCAAAGGGCCAACAGCTCTGAACTCCTCACCATGTAAGGAAAGCCATTCTGGACATACCAACCATCATGGAGCTCCAGCCAACACCATGGGAAGCACAGGGATTCCCTTAGCAACCCCACAGAACCATGAGAAATAATCAGTTTAAGTCATTACATTTGCCATGGTTTGTTTTTCAGCAGCAGATAATTGAAATAAGGTTTGTTTATTTTTTGAAAAGATTAATTCAGAAAACATTAACTGCTAAGCACTGAGAAGTAGAGTGATGACTACGATTTAGGCAGATCCTGTAGTCAGGGAGCCACACATTCCAGAGAGGAAAATAGAGAGGAGGCCAGAAGCCATCATACAAAGTGTCAGAAAACAGGCCCCAGGACGCTGCAGAGGGCCCTTACCTGAGTGAGGGGCAGGAGAGGGCAGTCTCCTGTTCATTTAAAATATATTTACTCTTGGACTTCCCCAGTGGTCCAGCAGTTAAGAATCCCCTTACAGGGGACGTGGGTTCAATCCTTGGTGTGGGAAGATTCCACATGCTGTGGGGCAACTAAGCTCATGAGCCCATGAGCCACAACTGCTGAGCCTGTGCGTTGCAACTAGACAAAGCCTGAGGGCAACAGCAAAGACCCAACACAGCCAAAAATAGAAATAAATAATAAAACTTAAAAATATATATCTACTCTTAACAGATACATACTACTGTATATAAAATAAACAAAATAAAAATATATAAACATATAGATAAGGAAGGACCTATATAGCACAGGGAACTATATTCAATATCTTGCAATAACCTATAATGGAGAAGAATATGAAAAAGTATATATACGTATGAATCACTGTGCTGTAACCTGAAACTAACACAACATTGTAAATCGACTATACCTCAATTAGAAAAATATATTTACTCTTCAACCCAGATTTATGAGTCAAACACTGTACTTTTTTAAAGTTTATGTGTGTGTTTTAAGATATCCTTCACTTTTTTTTCTCCAAATTATATAAATTGGGAGTTTATAATAATACAAACTAATGTTGTATTTTTCCATACTTTTCTCTGTTGCTTTTACAAACATAAATACACACACAGAACTTTTCTTTATTTATTTGCCTGTTTTTAATGAGATAGGAAAATACATACACACACACACATATATATATAACTTTTCAGCCATCTTGCTTTTAGGAGATGGTCAAAGAGTATACGTATTTCAATAGCTGTTACCAGTCAACTTTCTTTAAAAGCTACATTAACTCTCATTTCCACCAAGAGTGTTTTTACCCTTTATCATATGTGCCAATGTGATAGAGAAAAGTTATCTCCTTTATTTCATTTGCTTTAACTGAATATTGGAGAGGCTGTCCATCTTTTCTCATATCTATTTGACCATTTGGATGTGCTCTTTGTCTATTTTCTTTTTTAAAACTTTAAAAAAATTGTCAGTTATCAGCATTGCAACTATTTCCCCAATGTATTGTCAATTTCATTTATGGTATTTTTTTCATATGTTTTAAAAATGAAGGTCAAAGATGCATATCTCTTAAAAATAGAAATTGAAGTATCTGGCTTTATTTAGAGAGTTCTCTGTACTCTACCAGGTGTTCATGTAGACACCTGTATTAGTTTTCTATTACTACAATCAAAAACTTCTCACTAAGTTGTCATCTTACAATTTGTAGTAGGTCAGAAGTCACACCCACAGAGGTTTCACAGAGCTGAAATCAAGGCATTGTGAGTGCTACATTCCTTTCTGGAGGCTCTAGGGAGAATCTGTTTCCTTGCTCATTTGAGTTGTTGGCAGAATTTACTTTCTTGCACTACAGGACCTCCATTTCCTTGTTGGTTGTCCCTGGAGGGATGTTCTCAGCTTCTAGAGGTCAACCACATTCCTTGCCTCTCTCCTTTCTTCATCTTCAAAGCCATCACTGGCCTGTCAGGTCCTTCTAATGTTCACATTTTTTCCCCCTTCTTCTCTGGTCTTCATCTCTCTAATTCAACCAAGAAAGATTCTTCAGTTTTCAAGATCTGTGTGATTGGTCCTACCTGGATAATATGGAATAATTTCCCTCAAGGACATCAAGGTCCTTAAATCATATCTCTGAAGTCCTCTGCTGTGTGAGATAACATATTTATAGGTTCCAGGAATTAGGGTGTAGACATCTTTGAGGGGTCATTATTCTTTCTACCACAATATCTAAATGTTATTTTTCTTAATTTTTTAAATATACCTGAGATTTATTTGTACATATGGTGTGAGAGTACAAGCTTGTTAATAGGTTTGATCATCTTTTCATGAAATTATTGGCTTTTCTGTAAATTGCCTATTTAAAACCTAAGCTCATCTTAAGCGTTAACCTAATGTCATTTCATTGTCATTTAGTGAAAGCTCTTCGTTTCGGGTAAATATTAATCTTCAGCCTTTTATCTGTCTATCGTGATAAAAATAGCCTTTTGTGAACAAAAATAGGCACAGTTTCTAACCTCATGAAACTTACATTCGGGGGAACATAGATGTTAAATTTAGAAGTGAACATTTAATTACAGAGTCACATGAAGTGCTTGAAAAAAGAACAAGCCAGGCTCTATGGTAGAGAATTTGGAAGAAATTCATGGAAGTTGTCTGTAAGGTTCACAGAAATTGTCTTATAACGCCATGATGTTGCAACTAAGACCCGAAAGACAGGTAAAGAGTTATCAGGTAGAAGCACAGAAGACAAGGGTGTTCCTGGCAACTCTCTTCTCATCTCCACCATCCTGTGTGCGGCTGAATTTGCTCCTCGTCATGGCTTTTCACAAGACTTTCAGGGTCAAGTGATTCCTGGTCATGAAACAAAAGAATCATCAATCCATTCTTCAATGGATTCGAATGAAAAGGGTAATAAAATCAGGTCCAGCTCCAAGAGAAGACACAGGAGAAGAACAAGGCTGGCTCTATGAGGAACCTCGCCTATGAAGTGGCACTCGGTGTCAAGGTTACTTGCCTTTTACCATATCACTCTGAGAACATCACTACTGTCTGAGCAGTTGGCTATGTTTCCCTGGACGATGATTTTTCTCTTTCTGTTGGTGTTTCTTCTTCACTAGTGTGTTGATTTAGTAATAAATCTAGGAATTGGTGGAAAAAAAAAGGGTTCCTAGCAGAGACAGTAGTGCAAAGATCCTGAGGTAGTGTATAGGGCTAATTAAAGACAAATTTTCTATAAATCTGAAGCTACTTTTATAACAGGCTATTTGTATAGATTAAAGAGATTCAGGTTCATAGAAAGTGGGACTTTTTTTCCTTCAGTATTTTTTGGTAGCTTTATGGAAGTATACTTTATATATAATAAAATTTACCAGCTTAAAGTTTATAATCCAATGATTTTTAATAAACGTTTATAGTCCTGTAACTATTTCTATCCCCACAAAAATTTCCTGATGTCCTTTTGTAGTCAGTTTGCTTCCCACCCATCCCAAAGCCACTGTTGAACTATAATCTTGTCACTGTTAACTTGATCTTTGTAGACTTTCATCTAAATGTAATTATTCAGAAAGTAGTATTTTTCTCCAGCTTCTGTCATTTAGCATGCTAACTTTGAGATTTTTTTTTCATATTGTATGTTTCAGTAATTGGTTTCCTTTTAAGGCTGAGTGTATTTATCCCTTTTTATAGGCATACAACATTTATTTATCAGTTTACTAAATGTTGGACATCGGGATTGTTTCCAGTTTGGCGCTGTTATAAATGAAGTTGCCGTAAACATTAACTACAAATCTTCACGTGGATAGATGTCTTCTCTTAGTGAAATCCCTAGGAGTGGGATTGCTGGGTTATATAGTTGGTGTATATTTCACTTGTATTCTGTGACCTTGTTAATATCTCTTATTTGCTATAGTGGGAGTCTTTAAAGCAGATTTCTTAGGATTTTCAACATAGATGATCTGTAAATAAAGACAGTTTTATTTGTTTCCAATCTATATGCCTCTTATTTCTCTTGCCTATTTCACTGCGTAGGACCAGCAATTCAGTGTTAGTGGTGAGAGCAGATAACCTTGTCTTGCCCTGATCTCATGGAGAAGCATTCATTCTTTCAGTATTAGGTATGCTAACAGGTATAAGTTTTATTAGTTGCTTCTTATCAAATTGAGGAATTTCCCTTTTGTTCCTAGTTTGCTGAGAGTTTTTGTCAAGAAAGGATGGTAAATTTCATTAAGTAGTTTTTATGTCTCTATCTTTTTTAGTTTTTTGATATTGTGAATTGAATTACATTGGTGTGTGTGTGTGTGTGTGTGTGCGCACGCGCGTGTGTGCGCCACACTATGCGGCTTGTGGGACTGAAGTTCCCAGACCAGGGATTGAACCCGGGCCCTCAGCAGTGAGAGTTTGGAGTCCTAACCACTGGACCACCAAGGAATTCCCTATATTTATTTTTCAAATGTTAAACTAACTTTGCATTTTCAGGATGAACCCCCCCTTGATTTTGGTATATCAGCCTTTTTATTGACTATTGCATTCAATTTGCTTAAATGTTAAGCCTTTTTATATCTAAGTTCATGAAGATTATTGATTTGAGGTTTTGTTTGTCTGTTTGATTTGGTTTTTAATTTTTTTTTTTTTTTTGTCATTTGGGTATCAGGGTAATGCTGGCCTCATAAAATAAGTTGGAAGAATTGCCTCCTCTTGTATTTTCTAGAAATGTTTGTGTAGAATTGTGTAAATACTCTTTCCAAAATGTTTGGTAGAATTCACCACTGAGACCATCTAGACCTGTAGTTTTCTTTGTGGGATTTTTTTTTTTTAAGTACAAGTTCCATTTCTTTATGAACATAAGACTATTCAGGTTATATATTCCTTCTTGAGCAAGCTTTGAAAGTTTGTGTCTTTTAGGGAATTTTAAAGGAATTCTATGTTGTTGAATGTGCTGGCATAAAGTTGGTTCTAATATTCTCAGGGGGTGAGATGGTTGGATGGCATCACTCGATGGGCATGAGTTTGAGCAAACTCCAGGAGACAATGAAGAACAGGGAAGCCTGGCGTGCTGCAGTTCATGGAGTTGCAAAGAGTCAGACATGACATAGCAACTGAACAACAATATTCCCTAATGTTCTTTGAATGTCTCTAGGATCTGTAGATGTTTCCTCGTTCATTTCCAATCATGGTAATTTATGTCATCGCAGGTTTTTTTTTTTCTCTTTTCCTAACCAGTCTGTCTACTGCCTAGAGGTTGATCAGTTACATTAATCTATTTTAAAAGTGTTTGGTTTCATTGATTTTTCTCTATTGTTTATGTATGTGTGTGTGCTCAGTCGTGTCTGACTGTGACCCCATGGACTGTAGCCTGCCAGGCTCCTCTGTCCATGGAATTTTTCAGGCAAGAATACTGGAGCAGGTTGCCCGTTTCCTACTCCAGGGAATCTTCCCAACCCAGAGATGGAATCAGAATCTCTTGCATCTCCTGCACTGACAAGTGGATTCTTTACCACTAGCAACACCTGGGAAGCCCTTCTATAGTTTATACATTTTCTTTCATTGATTTCCACTCTTTATTATTTCCTTCTGCTTACTACGGGTTTAATTTGTTCTATTTTTTTCTAATTTCTGAGGTACAAGTTTAGAGTATTGCTGTCAGACCTTTCTTCTTCCTTTTAAAAAATAATTTATAATTTATTTATATTTATTTTTGGCTGTGCTGGGTCTTCGTTATGCGTGTGGGCTTTTCTCCAGTTGCAGCGAGCAGGGGTTACTCTTTCTTGATGGTTTCATTGTGATGGTTTCTCTTGTTGTGGAGCATAGACTCTAGTGCGTGAGCTTCAGTAATTGTAGCACATGGGCTCAGGAGTTGTGGCACACAGGCTTAGTTACTCCCCAGAATGTAGGATCTTCCTAGGCCAGGGATTGAACCTGTGTCCCCTGCGTTGGCATGCAGATTCTTAACCACAGGACCACCAGGGAAGTCCAGGACCTTTCATCTTTTCTAAGGTAAGAATTTAATGCTATTATTTTCCTTAAGCACTGCCTTAGCTACATTTACTGCATTATGATAAATTACACTATTAAATTTCGTTCAGGTCAAGATATTTTCTAATTTCCTGTGTGATTTCTCATAAGATCTGTGAGTTATGCTTAATTTCCATAAATTTTGATGAGTTGTCATCTCTGTTGTTGCTGATTTTTGGTTTAATTCTGTTTTGGTCAGAGGACATACTTCGGAAGTTTGAATCCTTTTAAACATATTAAGAATTACTTTTTTGGTCAGATTATGAGCCAATAATCATATGACAAGAGGACCAAGCCATTATCATACCTGGAGCCTCTTAAAATTCACCCCCAATATTTGACTCATAACTAAACTGTGTCATTTCATTTAATTAAATTTGAACTTGTTTAAGTCAGTCCTTATGGTGCTCTATGAGGCTTACAGTCAGAAGCCAGTAATGGAGGTGAAGTTCTATTGAATGCCTTGTCCAAGAGTTCAGTCCTGTGTATTTTTAGAAGTGAAATGAATGTCTTGGTCATTCTCACTGTCAGGAACTCTGAAGGGGATAAAGAGTATCTTGGTGAGGCCTTGTATTGTGGCTCTAGTATGTACAGTGACATGTCTGACTTCGATTTGTTTTGAGGCATCTGTGAAGCCAGAACATTCCCAGAGCTCTTTATCCCAAAAGAGGTGACCTTGAGTAAAGAGTTGTTGCCACCATTGGTTGGACCAAATGGCTAGACCACTGACTATGGCCTAAATGTCTGGAAAAATGTGCAGAAAGGACCAATTGGTGGCTGAGACATCCTTTATTGCTAAGAGAACTGCCAACATTTGGCAAATTGGGTGGACCCTCAGGTTCTATCCTTTATCAGAGATGTCTGGTAAGGAATGGAGGCAAAGAGAGAAAGCAGACTTCATCAGGGGTGATGGTGGCACTGTCATCCTTCAAGCATATGAACTGTTCACTCAACAGATCCTCAGGGGCTGCCCAAGTGACCAAGGATGTGGGGGAGGGATGACCTCCAACACTGTGGTGGCCACCCTCCTTCAGGAGGGATTTGCTACAGGACCAGGTTTGGCTCTGTCCTCTAGATACCATTTTCATTTTATCTGGGCGACATCAACAACCATGCCAAGTTTGTGGGTGATTTATTATGTACCAATAGATAGCTAGACTAGACTTGAAGCAGTTGATCAAATGTACAGCTCAATATATGATCAATGATTGTAATAGTGTAACTCTAGAAAGCAATGGCACCCCACTCCAGTACGCTTGCCTGGAAAATCCCATGGACGGAGGAGCCTGGTAGGCCACAGTCCATGGGGTCATGAAGAGTCGGACACAACTGAGCGTCTTCATTTTCACTTTCATGCATTGGAGAAGGAAATGGCAACCCACTCCAGTGTTCTCGCCTGGAGAATCCCAGGGACGGGGGAGCCTGGTGGGCTGCCATCTATGGGATCACATAGAGTCGGACATGACTGAAGCAACTTAGCAGCAACTTAGCAGCAATAGATAGCTAGAAGAAATAAGGGCCAATGTTTATTGAGTACTAAGCACTACACCATTTAGACTCTTTAATGGCTGTGATTTTTTTTCTGTTTTTAAACTCACTTTGCTTCTGTGATCCAGGAAAAGGTCAGGCACTCTCTGCTTAGAGTGGTGAAGGGCACGGTCTTTGTAGACAGACAGACAGAACAAAGTTTGACTATTGGCTCTGCCTACATTCACTGTCTTAACTTAGGCACTTTCATCTTTCCTTAACTTGGAAACTCAGCTGATAAGTCTTTGAGACAAGTACATGAGATAATATATGGAAGTAGTTTAACATAGTGGCTGTTATGTAGTGAGACTTCAGTTAAGTGTTAATGATAATTTTACTACCCAATTTGCATCTCAGCTGTTCACTCGCTGTGGACCAACCTGAACCTCAGTTTCTTCCTCTACTATGTGAGGATAATAATAAGCATCTCAGAGTTGTTTTGAGATCTAACGCAGTGTCTCACACTACAACACATTTACTCTCAGTGTAACAGAGCAGTACAAACATCAAAGACCCACCTCCAAAGGCATTGTCATGGGACCGCCAACACTCTGGAACGCAAACATTTCTGTAATGTGGCAGCTCTACAATCCAGCTCAACACACATTCTTGTCTATGCAGTTCATCTGCGTCCCAGACATCATGCTTGTGATCTCAGCCCTGCATGCTGGGTCGGGGGGTGGTATTTCTTTTGCATAACATAGTGGTTGAAAGCTTGCTGTCCTGGAGTCAAATCCTAGGTCTTCCTCTTATTAGCTGTGTGAACTGAGATAAGTTATTTAACTTCTCCAAAAGTCACATACAAATTAAGGCTAGTTAATGTCTGTCATTTCTCAATGTAACTCCAACCTCTGAGGTTTAGAGGAAAAAACAATATGGGATAAGCAAATTAGATTTTTTTTAAAAAACTTACTGTTTTAATCACAGGTTCTGTCACAAAAAGAAATCTCAGTTCTTGGCTCCAAAAAGGGAGAGGGATGGGTATAGCGTGAAGAATTTAATTTAGACCTGAGATGACATTCTCGGCAGCATGGGTCACTCAAAGAAAAGTAATGACTAAAAGGAAGGAAAAGAGGCGGAAGCCACATTAGTAGGATCTCAAAACAAAAGGCAGCTTCACCAAGATGAAATGATTTGACTGTAGTCTTGGGCAGGCAGAAAAGATAGCTAGATCAGTGGTTTCCAAATGTTTTTGATCAGTCCTGTAGGTATATATTATATATGTATAGTACATAAAGTACAGTTGTACATAAAGTAAAATTCTCTCAAGTAAACAGGAGAAATTTGACTAGAATTATCTTTGGATTGCCTGGAGTTATTGCTTCTCTTAGACAGCAAACCGAAAAATGAAGTATGGTTATGAAGTATATTTATAGTGTGTGTGTGTTGATACATATTATGTGTGTAACACGGTGAGAGAGAAAGAATATGTGCTGGGTCTTTGTGTCGTCTAATGTTTAACCGATCTATTGTATTTCAGTTTTTAAAGTGCTGGTCACAATCCACTAAATGTTTTACACCTCTCATCCATGAGCCATGACTCACAATTTGAAAACCCGAGACTAGGTGATTTCTTTCTATCCATTTTAATATGAGCCCAAGAGAGGCTTATTCTCACTCCATACTTGATGTTTCAACATAAATCTTTTGGATTTACATAAAGTACAATTCTCTCTAGTAAACAGGAGAAATTTGACTAGAATTATTTTCGGATTGCCTGGGGTTATCGCTTCTCTTTGACAGCAAACCAAAAAAATGAAGCATGGTTATGAAGTCTGATGGCTTGAGTTGAATTCTGGCTCTGCCTCTAGCTGGCTGTCTCAGCTGCCTCAGTTTCTTCATCTGTATAACAGAAATAATAATAATGCTGCTGCTGCTGCTGCTGCTCAATCACTCAGTCGTGTCCAACTCTTTGTGACCCCATGGACTGTAGCCACCATGCTCCTCTGTCCATGGGATTCTCGAGGCAAGAATACTGGAGTGGGTTGCTATTTCCTTCTCCAAAAGAAGTCCTAGACTCACTCAAACAAATATTAAAGACTTAAAATAGATTCCAATTAAGTGAACTACATGTCAGAAGAAAGCCTAATACTACTTTGCTGCTAAGTCATTTCAGTCGTGTCCCGACTCTGTGCGACCCCGTAGACGGCAGCCCACCAGGCTCCCCCATCCCTGGGATTCTCCAGGCAAGAACGCTGGAGTGGGTTGCCATTTCGTTCTCCAATAATAATAATAAATAATAGGAAAAGTAGTAGTAGTAGCGGTAGTGCCTGCCTCCTGAGTAACCAGGTAAGACAACACAGGCTTGGGACATAGTAAATGCCCCCAAATATTGGCAACTGTATTATTTATTATTTTTGAATATTCAGTGCTATTATCTTACAGCAGAGACCTGAAGACAGCTTAGCCATAAGCAACACTAAACTAAGGAAGGAAACTGCAGGCAGTAAATTGGCATCTTTGGAAAGTTTCCCATTGGACCTGCCTTACTCTGGACAGACACTAGAGGGTGCTCCATGCTCAGAAAGCCACCTATTTCCAGGCCCAGAGACCTCTGCCAGTGATGGCTTGCATGAAGCTAACTTTCCCTTTGAGTCTGGCGATTAACTGTGAAGGAGCTGCTGCATTGGTTCTAAAACAAAACTTTGGAGGAATTAGGAGGCACAGCAGTCAGTTGTATCAGGCAGAAATTTAGCTCCCTCAGAATTTCACTAATTGGCTTTTAGCTGGGCTGTGACTTTCTGGAATACTGGGGCAGCACCTTACTCAACCACAAGCCCCAGAGTCTAACACACATAACATCTGAAATATTGTGATCACTTTGTAAATATCGGGGCTTCTCTCGTGGCTCAGATGGTAGAGAATCCCCCTGCAAAGCAGGAACCCTGAGTTTGATCCCTGGGTCAGGAAGATCCCCTGGAGAAGGGAATGGCTACCCACTCCAGCATTCCTGCCTGGAAAATTCCTTGGACAGAGGAGCTGATGGGCTACAGTACATGGGGTTGCAAAGAGTCATACACAACTGACTGACTAACACTTTCACACTTTGTAAATATCTGTGAAAAGGCCTGAAAGTGAAGTCACTCAGAATAATTATAATTACAAATTGGCAAGTGCTGGTATGTATGGCCACTGAGCATTATGAAAGCCTCCAGAAGGCTGTGATTGGGGCAGGTTAGCTGGCCTAGCTTCCTTAAATTCAGGAGTCCTGGTCCTCTCTAGAGTACAAAGAAATTCTCTTCCACATTTGGCTTTTGATATTTAAAAACAGCTTTGTGCTCCATTTCCTGCACGTCTTTCATGTGGAGTGATTTCCCGGTTTCTTACCAAGTTGATCACTCCCTGCAGAATTGTAAGAAGCAAATAATAGTTTAGGGTCTACTGGGTTCAATAACCTCCTGCTATTTTATACATCATTTAATTATATCTGTATCTCATTTAATTTTCACAACAATCCTGTGAGACTAAGGTTATTATCCACACTCTACAGATTAGGATACGGCAGGATTTCATAACTAGCCCAGGTTCACACTATTAGTGAGTGGCAGGGCCAGTGTTTGAACCCTGATAATCTAGCTTCAAAAGATGCTCCTCAGGGAATTCCCTGGTGGTCTGCTGGTTAAGACTTGGCACTTTCACTGCTGTGGGCCTGGTTTTGATCCCTGGTCAAGGAACTAAGATCCCACAAGCAGCATGGTGTGGCAAAAAAATTAAAAAATTTAAAAATATATATATATATATGTTCTTTACACTGTGGATTAGCTATATTACAATTAAAAATTTTAAAGATGCTTGTTTAAAATTTCACATAAAAGAATAACAACAATAGCTAACAGTATAGAGGGTGCCATGTACTCTTCCAAATGGTTTATATTCGCCAACTCATTTAAGTAATTTATTCATCACATATATTCAGCTGTCACCCATTTTGTTAGTACAAAAACCTTAATACAGAAAAGTAAAGAGAATAATATGATAAACAGCATGCACTTATCACCTGGAATGAAAAAATAGTTAATGCTAATATTGTCTAGCCAAAGCAATCTTGAAAAATAACGAAGTTGGAGAGCTTACACTTCCCAATTTCAAAAGCTACAGTAATCAAGGCAATGGGGGCCTGGCAAAAGGATAGATGTATAGATCAGTGGACTAGAATTGAGAGTCCAGAAATAACCCATATATCTGTGGTCAAGGTGTCCAGACCATTCAATGAAGAAAGATCCTTTCTTTCAACAATGGTGCTGGAACAAGTGGATATCCACTTGTTCAAAGTGCAAAGGAATGAATTTGGGTCCCTAAATTCCCCATTCATTCTATAAAAATTAGCTCAAAATGGGTCCAAAACCTAAATATAAGTGCTAAAGTATAAAATGCTTAGGAGACACAGGTGTAAATATTTTTGATTAGGCAGTGGTTTCTAGATATTACACCAAAATCACAAAAAGAAAAAAATAAACTGGGCTTAATCAAAATTTAAAACTTGTGTGGATTGAGGCACTATCAAGAAAGTTAAAAGACAAGCCTCAGCATGGAAAAACGTATTTGCTAATCATAGCTCTGATAAGGGTCTTGTATCCAGAATATATGAAGAGCTCTTACAATGTGACAATGAAAAGACAAATAACACAATTTAAGATTGGGCAAATGATTAGAGTAGACATTTCTCCATAGAAGATATACAAATGGCCAATAAGCATATGAAAAGACAATATCGTTAGTCATCAGGGAAAGGCAAATCACAACAGTGAGATACTACTTCAAACCCAGAAGCATGGCTCTAATCAGAAAGACAATAAACGGTTAGCAAGGACGCAGGGAAACTGGAACCCTCATGTATTGCTAGTGGGAACACAAAATGGTCGAACTACTGTGGAAAACAGTTCAGCGTGTTCTCACATGGGTGCTATTAGACCCAGGGATTCCACTCCTAGGTGTATGCCTCAGAGACTGAAAACATACGATTTATATAAGGATTTGTATATGAATGTTCATAGCAGCATGATTCATAATAGCCAGAAAGTGGGAACAACTCACCTGTCTATCAACTGATGACTAGATAAACACAATATGGAATATCATGCGAAGGGATATATAATTCTACCATGAAAAGGAATAAAGTGCAGATACATACTACCGCATGGATGAACCTTGAAAGAAGTAAAAGAATGCTGTCCCAGAAGCCAGATGCCATGTATTGTGTGATTTTGTTATATTAAATGACCAGATAGGCAAATCCATTGAGATGTGTGATTTCCAGGGGCGAAAGAGAGGCAGCAATGGGGAGTGACTGCTAATGGGCACAGGATTTCTTCAGGGGGATGATGAAAATGTTTTTAAATTAGATACTGGTGATGGTTGAACAACCTTGTGAATATACTGAAAATCACTGAATTTTACACTTTAAAAGTGGTGAATTTTATGGTATGTAAATTATATCTAAATATGCAAAAAAGAGAAAAGTTTATATTCTCATCTCTAGCTCAGTTGTATTCAAACATGCTGGTCACAAAACCCCTCTATATTCTTAATAACTATTGTGGGCCCCCAAGAGCTTTTGTTTATGGGTTTTGTTTTCAGTTTTGTTTATGTGTTTATGTTAAATACCCATTGACATTCACCATTAAAACTGAGAAAATATTAAATATTTGTGAATTCATCTAAAGTAGCATTAATAAACCATATACGTGTTACCATGAGTAATGGTTTTTGAAAAATATATTTTCTGAACCAAAAATATTAGCAAGAAGAGTGGCATTGTTTTTGCATTTTGGCAAATCTCTTTAATACCTAGCTTAATATAAACCAGGCAGATTCTCATATCTGTTTCTGCATTCAATCTGTTTTAATATGTTGTTTGGGTTGAAATACATGAAAAAAACCCTCTAATTTCACAGATATGTAGTTAGGAGGAGGAGTATTTTATAGCCTTTTAAACAATTGTAGTTATTTTTCTTAGATATCATACCCAAACTGGTCAAGCAATAGTTTCTCGGAGATCAGTTGCAATGTGGATCTGAAATCAGATCAACAAACTTTTCATTCTGTTACATTAAAATGCTGACACATTTCATGATTCAATACCAAAATTTCACATTCATTGATATCAACACCAAGCTCATTAGAAAAGTCTAGGTTTAAGGAAGCTATAAGCTCTGGGTGATAGATCTAAGTTTTCCAAAATATCAATATTTGTTTTAAAACTTGAATCTCATAATTAACAATGAAAGCTGCCAGTCGTTTTCCTTGAAAGGGAAAGCTCACTTTCTTAAAAAAAAAAAAAAAACCGAGGCTTTCCTGGTGGGTCAGTGGTAAAGAATCTGCCTGCCAATTCAGGAGACACAGGTTTGATCCCTGATCTGGGAAGATCCCCCATGCCGAAACTAAGCCTGTGCACCACGACTATTGAGGCTGTGCTCTAGAGCCCAGGAGCCACAACTCCCGAAGCCCACGTGCCCTAGAGCCCGTGCTCTGCAGCAAGAGAAGCCACTGCAAAGAGCGACCCTCTCACTGCAGCTAGAGCGTAGCCCCCACTTCCACAACTAGGGAAAAGTCCGTGCAACAGTGAAGACCCAGCACAGCCAAAAATAAAAGACAGGTAAATAAAATTATTTCAAATATCTATCAATACCCAGGTCTGAATTAGCATAGATTTCTTTTTCTGTCAGTCACTGTTTCAAGGAAAAATGGTGTTCCTTTTTTTAAAAGCAGCTAGGGTAGCTTACTGGAGAAGGCAATGGCACCCCACTCCAGTGCTCTTGCCTGGAAAATCCCATGGACGGAGGAGCCTGGTAGGTTGCAGTCCATGGGGTCGCTGAGGGTCAGACACAACTGAGCAACTTCACTTTCACTTTTCACATTTATGCATTGGAGAAGGAAATGGCAACCCACTCCAGTGTTCTTGCCTGGAGAATCCCAGGGACAGGGGAGCCTGGTGGGCTGCCGTCTATGGGGTCGCACAGAGTCGGACACGACTGAAGTGACTTAGCAGGTTAGCTCACAGACTGAAACAAGTGCTTTTCCTCAAGACAACCACTGTCCTTCTATGTGCAGAAGTACAACTACTTTGCATGTACTCAGGGGATTAAGTTTTAATAAACCTACTCATTTTTATTGCTTCATCAAGCTCATCCTTAAATGAAACTGGCTTTTGTCTTATCTTGTTCTAACTGTGAGTTTGCGGTGGTGAAGAATGCATGACTTCCGTATAATCTGGTGCCATGGCAGCTTTACCATCATTGTAAGTGATGTCGATGTCAGTGTGGGGAGAAGACAAATTATGACTCACTGTTTGACTTCGTGAGCCCCCCGGAAGTGTCTAGAGTCCCCCAGGAGTCTTCAGACTAGACTTTGAGAACCACTGCTCTTGTTCATTCTTTCATTCAAACATTTTAATGGAACACTTGGTATGTGCTAGGCCCTAGGGCCACAAGCCAAGGCCTTGCATTCTCACGGGGAGACCCATAAATAAACAAGAAATTTTCAGGTGATGGTAACGCAAACATGAAAGAGTATCATGGAGGAAGGGGACAATACTAGACAAATGAAGGAAGACCTCTCTGGGGTGACGTATGAGTGGTGACTTAATTGGTTACAAGTGTCTGGGTATCCTTGTTAGAATGCAGTGCTCAAGGGGCAGAAGACGTAGCGCTTGCATTGCTATAATCCTACAGAGTAAAGCCATCGCCCCTCTGCGTCTGCACATCACACCTTACAAAGAAAGCATCCCATCCAAGACACTGGATTGGAAAGGATCAAAAACCTGTGTTCTGATCCCATCTTTTTCTTTTGCCAGGGATCAAACCCATCCTCCTGCAGTGGAAGCTGGAAGCACGAAGTTAACCCCTGGACCGCCAGGGAAGCCTGCTGTTTCCATCTTCAGCAAACTCTTCTCTTCACCTCTTTGAGCTTCAAATTCCAAGTCCTTACTTGAAAATAGCATGGTAGTAACTCCCCAGCCCACCTTATTACCATATGGTGGTAGTGGTTGTTTAGTTGCTAAATTGTGTCCGACTCTTTGTGATCCCATGGACGGTAGCCTGCCAGGCTCCTCTGTCCATGAAATTTCCCAGGAAAGAATACTGGCTGCTGCTGCTGCTAAGTCACTTCAGTTGTGTCCAACTCTTTGCAACCTCATGGACTGCAGGCTACCAGGCTCCTCTGTCCATGGGATTTTCCAGGCGAGAGTACGGGAGTGGGTTGCCAGTGCCATTTCCTCTCCAGGGGATCTTCCCAACACAGGGATCAAACCCAAGTCTCTTGGATTTCCTGCTTGGCAGGAAATCTTCCCAGGCTTTCCTGGGAAGCCACGCCTTAGTAAGAGTGGAATTCAAATGAAGTAAGAATGTACTGGACAGTTCTTTATCCAGTGTATTGAATAAATGTGTTACCTACTCAGTCAGACTCATTTACCTTCGCCTGCAAGGAGTGGGGCTGCAGGTTCTAACCCTGAGCACAGGTCAGCTCAGTCAGCCCCTCCCCCTGTGGCCTCTCCTTTTTCACAGGAATCTTAGTTGAGTCATATCTCTTCTATTCCAAATGGGGATTTTTAAAAAAATATTTACCTTTATTTATTTATTTGTTTGGTTGCACTGGGTCTTAGTTGTGGCATGAGAACTCGTAGCTGTGGCATGGGGAATCTAGTTCCCTGACCAGGGCTTGAACCGGAGCACCCTGCATTGGGAGCTAGGAGTCTTAACCACTAGACCACCAAGGAAGTCCCCAAATGGGGATTCTTTCTTTGGAGAGAATCTGATAAAAGACCTGACATCAATCCTAATTTTTTAAAACATCTCATTCCTTTCTACAGGCTCTCCCATTCTTCTTCTTTTCCTAGCTTGTTGAAATCTTATAAAATTTTGCCTGCTAAGTCAGTAGATTTGTATTGCTAACAAGCCTGTCTTCTGTGTTTTTATTCAAGTTATGGAATAAAATGCTAAGCCTTGCATAGGACACTTAAGAACCTCCCCAGCAACACACATGTACACACACACGCACATACACACACACACACACACACACACCCTTCATCCTCCAGATTGCTACTGCGCTGGTGTTCTGTTGTTTTACCAACTTCACATTATTATGTGGCCATATGTCGTATCTCCGGGCTTCCCCAGTGGAGCAGTGGTAAAGAGAGGTAAAGAGCTCCTGCAGGAGCCATAGGAGATGTGAGTTCGATCCCTATATCAAGAAGATCCCCTGGAGGAGGTCAGGGAGACCCACTCCAGTATTCTTGTCTGGAGAATCCCATGGACAGAGGACCCTGGTGGGCTACAGTCCATAGGATCACAAAGAGTTGGACACGACTGAAGTGACCTAGCACGCATGCCCGTATCTTATCTCCAGCGGGTTCTCTGGCTGTGTATGGTATTTGGCTGCCTTGCAAACAAGGTCTCCTGCAGATTGCTCTCCCAAGGGCTTCTCTTAGATTAAGAAATACATGTGACTCTATGAAGATACGCTGTTTACCTGGGTTCTTAGAGTGTTTAACTCACTTCATTTTGCACAGAGCGAATGGAGGTGTGGAGCCACATAGGGACTAAAAGCTGAGAATACTAAAACTTTTTATTCATTGTGTTCAGGCCAAGGAAAGCGGAGAGCCGGGAGGCAGAGGGTGGGATGAAGTGGGGAGGGGCCGGAGACCCCACCTGGCGACCTGCAGGGCTGAGGAGCGGTCAGTACGCTCGCTCCACAGGATTAACCTCTTCCGGCCCGCACCGGGGGCCGCGCGGGAGATGCCTGGAGGGGGACAAGAAGCGGCTGCCACCAGAGTGTCCCTCAGACAAAGAGCAAGTAGAGTTTGGTCCAGAGGCTCGGGTTCATCCCGGGGGCATCCTAGGCCCAGACGCCCGGCGTCTTAAGCGGGGCGCGGCGGGCTACTCCAAGACCCGAAACCGAATGGAAAGCTACGCGGCAAAGTGAGGCTTCGAGGAGGCCCGCGGTGGCGGTTCTTTCCCAAGGCAGGGAAAATCCTTAGCTCTGACCCCTTTTGGTCAAAAGCTGAGAGAGCGAGGGGGCGATGCGGCGTTACCTAGGGGACCCAGGCCGGCAGAGGTCCCGAGGTGCCGCCGCTTCTTCAGGCTGCTGCGTTGTTCGAGAAAGGCGGCGTGGTCCCCGGGGCTTCTGCCTGTGCAGTGAGCGCCCTTCAGTTCAGTTCAGTCGCTCAGTCGTGTCCGACTTTTTGCGACCCCATGGACTGCAGTACGCCAGGCCTCCCTGTCCAGCGCCCTTCGGGTGGTTCCAACCGCAGGCTCCGGGAGCTGAGCCGCTGGCCTCCGTCCCTTGGGTGGCCGGCAGGGGGCGGTGTTGGGCCACAGGTGAGCAGTATTGCCTGGCGAATCCCAGGGACAGGGGAGCCTAGCGGGCTGCCGTCTGTGGGGTCGCACGGAGTCGGACACGACTGAAGCGACTTAGCAGCAGCAGCAGAGCAGACCCAGCCGTACACTGAATGTGGTTCCGGTCCTCTGGTTGGGTCTTGCTACTACCGGTCTGTCTGGACTTGTTCACCGACCATTATCTGGGTTCTTGCCTACCCACACCCCACATCTCTCCTGGTTCTCTCAGGCTGCCCCCCTCCTCAAGTAATGATGCCTGCACACCTCCATAAACGTTCCCCCCCCCCCCCCCCGAAACGTATTAATGCAACACTCGCTCCACGGATAATTCTTCTTGGTCTACTGGAGTGGGGTGCCATTGCCTTCTCCGAGAAAGAGGAGGTGGCCTGGTTCAAGTTCCTGATCTGCCAATTGTCAGCTGTTGTGACCTTGGACAAATTCCTTTACCTCTCTGGGTCAAGTTTCTCATCCTCAAAAACACACTAATAGCAACAGTAATATCTCTTGTGCATTCTGCCAATGACTTATATGCCATGTTGTTGTTCAGTCACTAAGTTGTGTCCGACTCTTTGTGACCCCATGGACTGCAGGATACCAGGCTTCCCTGCCCTTCACCATCTCCCAGAGCTTGCTCAAGCTCATGTCCATTGAGTTGGTAATGCCATCCAACCATCTTGTCCTTTGTCATCCCCTTCTGCCTTCAGTCTTTTCCAGAGTCAGGGTCTTTTCTAATGAGTCAGCTCTTCACATCAGGAGGCTAAAGTATTGGAGCTTCTGCTTCAGCATCAGTCCTTCCAATGAATTCTAACCATTGATTTCCTTTAGGATTGACTAGTTTGATCTCCGTGCAGGCCAGGGGACTCTCAAGAGTCTTCTCCAGCATCACAATTCAAAAGCATCAATTCTTCAGCTTACAGCCTTCTTTATGATCCACTTCTCACATCCATACATGACTACTGGAAAAACCATAGCTTGGACTGTACAGACCTTTGTTGACAAAGTAATGTCTCTGCTTTTTAATATGCTCTCTAGGTTTGTCATAGCTTTTCTTCTAAGGAGAAAACATCTTTAAATTTCATGGCTGCAGTCACCATCTGCAGTGATTTTGGAGCCCTAGAAAATATAAAGTCTGTCACTGCTTTCATTGTTTCCCTGTGTTCGCCATGAAGCGATGGGATCAGATGCCATGCTCTTAGTCTTTTGAATGTTGGGTTTTAACCCAGCTTTTTCACTCTCCTCTTTCACTTTCATCAGGAGGCATTAGTTCCTCTTCACTTTCCGCCATAAGGGTGGTGACATCTGCATGTCTGAGGTTATTGATATTTCTCCCAGCAGTCTTGATTCCAGTTTGTGCTTCATCCAGCCTGGCATTTCGCATGATGTACTCTGTGTAAAAGTTAAATAAGCAGGGTGACAGTATACAGCCTTGATGTACTCCTTTTCCAATTTGGAACCAGTCCATTGTTTCATGTCTGGTTCTAACTGCTGCTTCTTGACCTGTATACTGGTTTCTCAGGAGACAAGTAAGGTAGTCTGGTATTCCCATCTCTCTACACAAGGCTTTGGCGTAGTCAATAAAGCAGGTGTTTTTCTGGAACTCTCTTGCTTTTTCTGTGATCCAATGGATGTTGGCAATTTGATCTCTGGTTCCTCTGCCTTTTCTAAATCCAGCCTGAACATCTGGAAGTTCATGGTTCACATGCTGTTGAAGCCTCACTTGGAGAATTTTGAGCATTACTTTACTAGCATGTGAGATAAGTGCAATTGTTTGGTAGTTTGAGCATTCTTTGGCATTGCCTTTTTTGGGGATTAGAATGAAAACTGATCTTTTCCAGTCCTGTGGCCACCGCTGAGTTTTCCAAATTTGCTGGCATATCGAGTGCAGTACTTTCACAGCATCATCTTTTAGGATTTGAAATAGCTCAGCTGGAATCCCATCACCTCCACTAGCTTTGTCCCTAGTGATGCTTCTTAAGGTCCACTTGACTTCACACTGCAGAATGGCTGGCTCTAGGTGAGTGATCACACCATTGTGGTTATCTGGGTCATTAAGATCTTTTTTGTATAGTTCTTCTGTGTATTCTTGCCACCTCTTCTTAACATCTTCTGCTTCTGTTAGGTCCATACCATTTCTGTCCTTTATTGTGCTCATCTTTGCATGAAATGTTTCCTCAGTAGCTCTAATTTTCTTGAAAAGATCTCTAGTCTTTCCCATTCTATTGTTTTCCTCTATTTATTTGCATTGTTCACTGAGGAAGGATTTCTTATCTCTCCTTGCTATTCTTTGGAACTCTGCATTCAGATGGGTAATATCTTTCCTTTTCTCCTTTGCCTTTTGCCTCTCTTCTTTTCTCAGCTATTTGTAAAGCCCCCTCAGACAACTATTTTGCCTTTTTGCATTTCTTTTTCTTGCCATATGCTATGTATATCATCAGCTCGGAGATTAAGATGAGAAACTGTGATTCTACGAGGAAGCTACAGGAGTAGCAGAGCCAACATCTGAACCCAAATCTGGCCCTTTCTACCATGTTACCCTGCCTTGCAGGGCTGCAGTGAGAATTCAAATGTGAAAATGTTATTATTATTTTCAAATAATTCAATAAATTCAAATGTGAAAATGTTACTATTATTTTCTTCTGACAGTTTGGCCTGGATCCTGGTGGGTTTTCTCTTTTACTAAGAAGGGAAGTAGGGTAAGGCATTTTTCAAGTGTTAGACATGTCCTAGTTAGTGGGCTTGTGAAACCAAGCCCACTAGAATACGAGTTCCAAAAGGATGGGGCCCTCATCTGTCTTGCTCACTGCTCTGAGTCTGTTTTAAATATACTTCCTGATGCATAGTAAATATACAATAAATGTGAAGGAATACAAAAAGTTGTATACCTCCCACATTCATTCCAAGACGGATCCTGACATGGAGCCATTTTTCACACCAACCATTCAATTACCAGGTAAGTGACACTAATTCCTAGCTGTAATGGCCACTGTCTAATTTAATTAAAGAGGATTATTGGATCTCCTGAAACTCCTGTCATCCTCCCATTGTCTAAGTCATGGGGATTCAATAAGTCTTATTAGTGTGTTCACAAGAGAAATTAAGTGAATCAGCTTAGTGATTCACCTTAGTGACTTACGACACTGAGAACAGGTGTGGGGAAATGACACGTGATAAACTGAAGTCTCTGAGAAAATGTGGTGGGCTTGTGGCTCCCAGTGTCCCAGGAATACTCTCCCAGGTGACTCCAGGCTTTGAGTTACCCTCCACCCTCAGCCTGGTCTCCATGCTCACCCTGCTTCAACAGTCTACTTGCCTGGCCCAAAGCATTTTTGAGGAGCTTCATGCTCTTGGTGCTGATCAGGCTCTTAGGCCTCAGGTACCAAATCCTAGGACAGATCTGTGAATACTGACCAACAAGATGCCAACAGCAAGTGGGGAGAGCAGAAGTAGACTTCATTCCAAAATCAGGCAAAGAGGACTTCACTGATCTTAGTCCAGTGGTTACAAATCTGCCTTCCAATGTAAGGGATGCAGGTTCAATTCCTGGTTGGCGAACAAAGATCCCACGTGCCACAGGGCAACAGAGCCCCTGGGCTGCAACTACTGAGCTCAGGCACCTCAAGTAGAGAGCCCATGTGCCAATCCTGCCTGCTGCAACCAAGAACCCCTCTCATGATGCAGCCAAAACTACATAAATAAATATTCTAAAAATATAAACAAATAGTCACAGGCTCTGAGAAGGAAATTGGAAAGTAAAACAAGTTATCTACACTGACTCTGTTAAATTTCATTAAAAAAAAGAAAAACAGGGACTTCCCTGGTGGTCCACAGATTAGGAATCACTTCCAATATGGGGGACACAAATTCAATCCCTGGTCAGGGAACTAAGATCCCACATGCTACGAGGCAACTGAGCCCATAAATGCCAGCAGCTAAGACCTGATGCAGCCAAAAATTAATACAAAGAAATAAATTTTAAACAACAACATAGAATAATCAAAATCCATAGGACTTTCTGGCAGTGATATAGTAGAAAGAACAAAGACCTGGATTTGAGTCATGAATCAAATTAGCCTCTCACCTCCAGTTATCTCGGCTTTAAATGAAGGCATGTGATATATAATCAGAAATATATATTTGGTCTTCTGACACAAAGCTGCTAAAGCTTTTGGAATGTCCTGTAATAAGAGCAAGAAAGAGACTATTTGTTATGTTAATGAGGTGACTTTTGGTCCTCACTCCGGGATGGGGCTGATTCCCAACAGAGCCAACCATTGGATTAGAGGTTTAAACTTTTCAGTCCCATCCCCCCACCTCCAGGGAGGGGAGAGGGGTTTGAGATTGAATTCAATCAGCACTACTGAATCAGTCTTGCCTGTGTAATGAAGGCCTCCATAAAAACCCCAAAAAGACTGGGTTCAGAGAGCTTCCAGGTTGGTGACCATGTGGAGATGTGAGGAGAATGGCATGTTCAGAGCGCTGTGCCCTTTCCCCATGCTGTCCTCTGGCTGTTCCTGAATTATATCCTTTTGTGATCTAGTAGGTAAAGTGCTTCTTTGAGTTCTGTGCTGCTGCTGCTGCTAAGTTGCCTCAGTCGTGTCCGACTCTGTGCAACCCCATAGACGGAAGCCCACCAGGCTCCCCTGTTCCTGGGATTCTCCAGGCAAGAACACTGGAGTGGGTTGCCATTTCCTTCTCCAATGCATGAAAGTGAAAAGTGAAAAGGAAGTCGCTCAGTCGTGTCCAGCTCTTAGCAACCCCATGGACTGCAGCCCACCAGGCTCCTCTATCCATGGGATTTTCCAGGCAAGAGTACTGGAGTGGGGTGCCATTGCCTTCTCCATTGAGTTCTGTGAGCCACTCTCAAAAGTTAATTGAATACAAAGGGAGAGTCATGTAAACCACTGATTAATAAATTGTGGGTAAGAGACACAGGTGACAACCTGGGTTTTCAACTCTTGTCTGAGTTGTGGAGGATCCCGGTGTGAACCCCTAACTGGAATCTCTTGTTATCTCCAAGTTCAGTTCAGTCACTCAGTTGTGTCCGACTCTTTGCAGCCTCATGGACTGCAGCACACCAGGCTTTGCTATCCATCACCAACTCCCAGAACTTGCTCAAACTCATGTCCATTGTGTCGGTGACGCCATCCAACCATCTCATCCTCCGTTGTCCCCTTTTCCTCCTGCCCTCAATCTTTTCCAGCATCCTGGTCTTTTCCAGTGAGTCAGTTCTTCGCATCAGGTGGCCAAAGTATTGGAGTTTCAGCTTCAGCATCAGTCCTTCCAGTGAATATTCAGGACTGATTTCCTTTAGGATGGACTGGTTGGATCTCCTTGCAGTCCAAGGGACTCCAAGTACAGAATGTCAGAATTCAGTTGAATGCTAGATCACCCAGCTGGTATCCTGAGAATTGCTTGGTTGTATGGGGGAAATTCCACATACACAATTGGAATTGGGTTCAGAATTCAAAATAGGGCAGTATTTTCTCCTTATTTTCTTCCTACTTCTCTGAACTTCCTTTTATTTCAGTCGTTAAGTCTTCTTCTTTTGCTCTCTCCTTAACCTTTGGTAGATTCCATCCCCAGCCTTCTTTCTTCCCCTACACCCTCTCATTGCAAAGTGTTGCTGTTGTTCAGCCTCAAGTCATGCCTCACTCTTTGTGACCCTATGGATTGCAGCAAGACAGGCTTCCCTGTCCTTCACTATCTCCCGGAGTTTTCCCAGACTCATATCCACTGAGTTGGTGTCCTACCATTTCACCCTCTGTCACTCCCTTCTCCTCCTGCCTTCAATCTTTCCCAGCTCAGAGTCTTTTCCAATGAATTGGCTTTTTACACCAGGTGGCCAAAGTATTGGAGCTTCAGCTTCAGCATCAGTCTTTCTAATGAATATTCAGAGTTGATTTCCTTTAGAATTTACTAGTTTGATCTCCTTGCTGTCCAAGGGACTCTCAAGAGTCTTCTCCAGCACCACAGTTTGAAAGCATCAATTCTTTGGTACTCAGCCTTCTTTATGGTCCAACTCTCACATCCATACATGGCTACTGGAAAAACCATGTGTGTGAGTCGC
This sequence comes from Budorcas taxicolor, assembly GCF_023091745.1. Taxonomy (NCBI): domain Eukaryota; kingdom Metazoa; phylum Chordata; class Mammalia; order Artiodactyla; family Bovidae; genus Budorcas; species Budorcas taxicolor. Next base: position 37,525,828 of record NC_068928.1, on the reverse strand, counting down.
TCAGTCGTGTCTGACTCTTTGTGACCCCATGGACTGTAGTCAGCCATGGGATCTCCCAGGCAAGAATACTGGAGTGGGTTGCCATTTCCTTCTCCAGGGGATCTTCTCCACCCAGGGATCGAACCTGGGATCTGAACTACCAGGAAAGCCCAGATAAACCATAGCTTTGACTATACAGACCTTTGAAGGCAAAGTGATGTCTCTACTTTTTAATATGCTGTCTAGGTTTGTCACAGCTTTCTTTCCAAAGAGCGAGCATCTTTTAATTTCTTTGCTGCAGTCATCATCCGCAGTCATTTTGGAACCCAAGAAAATAAAATCTGTCACTGTTTCCACTTTTTCCCTTTCTGTTTGCCATGAAGTGATGGGACTGAAACCATGATCTGTTTTTTGAATGTTGAGTTTTAACTCAGCTTTTTCACTCTCCTCTTTCACCCTCAAGAGGCTCTTTAGTTCCTCTTCATTTTCTGTCATTAGAGTGGTATCATCTACATACCTGAGGTTGTTGATTGTTCTCCCGGCAATCTTGATTCCAGCTTGTAATTCATCCAGCCTGGCATTTCACATGATGTACTCTGCATATAAGTTAAATAAGCAAGGTGACAATATACAGCCTTGATATACTCCTTTCCCAATTTGGGACCAGTCTGTAATTCCATGTCCGGTTCTAACTGTTGCTTCTTGACCTGCATACAGGTTTCTTAGGAGGAAGTCTCATTCATTCTTGGATCTAATCGATACCTATATGAGGTGATTCCAAGATTTATTACCAGTCCTGTCTTCAATATTTAAAAAAAAAAAAAACTTTAAAAAGAACTTTGGGGCATGCTTCCATCTTTGACCAATCAACTGTACTTGACTGGTGGTGTCTATGAACGGAACAACTATTAGCATCACAGAGGTGGAGTAGGCAAAGGAGGTTTACTGGGGGAAGTCTAGAGTAGAGTGCTGGATAGACAACACCTACAGCTACCAGTTGAGGACCTTTTGATTCGAATACTCCTATTGGTATTTCCTCATCTTCTCCTTGAAACCTGAATATCCTCCTGTTCTTCTAACCTTGGTGAATGGAGCCACCATACACCAAGTCACCCCAGATACAGCTCTGAGTGTCATTCTAGAATTCTCCTCTATCACCAACCCCAATACCTCTAATCACTCACCAAGTCTGATTCTACCTTCTGAATATTTCACTTCTCCATCCTACTGCCACTTTCTGAGCTCAGGCCCTCCTCCTCCATCTGACCTACTGCAATAATTTCTTAGTTAGTCACTGCTCCTAGTCTTGCCCCCTACTCTTTTAACTCTCCTTATTGATAGCCTTTGTTTTCCTGAATGAAATAGATTATTTTCTGATTATATTAAAAGTGTATGGGTACTTACCTGGTGGTTACTTACTTACTCCAGTGGTTAAGACTTTGTCTTCCAGTATAAGAGTTACGGGTTCGATTCCTGATTGGGGAGTTACAATCTCACATGCCTCTCAGCCAAAAAGCCAAAACATAAAAAAGAGGCAATATCGTAACAAATTCAATAAAAACTTTAGAAATGGTCCACATTAAAAAAAAAACTTAAAAAAAATGTTTTTAAAGTATGACCATTTAAAGCACCAATCAGTACAGAATAATGTAAACATTGCCTGAAATTTGACTGCCATAAGATAACTATGCTATTATGTTGGTAATCATTATTTTTTGCACTTCTTTATTTCAAAATCACTGCAGATGGTGACTGCAGCCATGAAATTAAAAGACACTTACTCCTTGGAAGAAAAGTTATGAAAAAAAAAAGAAAAAAAAAAAAAGAAAAGTTATGACCAACCTAGACAGCATATTCAAAAGCAGAGACATTATTTTGCCAACAAAGGTCCATCTAGTCAAGGCTATGGTTTTTCCAGTGGTCATGTATGGATGTGAGAGCTGGACTGTGAAGAAGGCTGAGCACCGAAGAATTGATGCTTTTGAACTGTGGTGTTGGAGAAGACTCTTGAGAGTCCCTTGGACTGCAAGGAGATCCAACCAGTCCATTCTAAGGAGATCAGTCCTGGGTATTCTTTGCAAGGAATGATGCTAAAGCTGAAACTCCAGTACTTTGGCCACCTGATGCAAAGAGTTGACTCACTGGAAAAGACCCTGATGCTGGGAGGGCTTGGGGGCAGAAGGAAAAGGGGATGACAGAGGATGAAATGGCTGGATGGCATCACCGACTCGATGGATGTAAGTTTGAGTGAACTCTGGGAGTTGGTGATGGACAGGGAGGCCTGCCGTGCTGCGATTCATGGGGTCACAGAGTTGGACACAACTGAGTGACTGAACTGATTCATTTAAATATATATTCAATACTTTTGATCTGTGAGATATATGTATATCATTTGTGAAATATATATGTCACAGGCCACATCCTGCCTTGAGCACTATGCTTTATAAACGGGAATTGTTTATAGTCTCCTGGCACATACCATGTTGTTCCATCTCTCTGTCTTTGTGCCCTAAACCCTAAACCCTGTGCTAGTTTCCCAGGGCTAAAGTAACAAAGCACCACAAACTGGGTGCCATGAAAGAATAGAAATTTATTCTCTTAAAGTCCTGAAAGCTGGAAGTCTTAAATCAAGGTGTTGGCAGGGCCATCGTTTTTCCAAAACCTCTAAGAGAGAATCTTTCCTGGCCTCTTTCAGCTCCTGGGTGGCCCCAGGCATTCCTCAGCCTGTACGGCATAATGCAGTCATTGTCTTTGCCTTCACCTGTCTGTCTTCCCCTGTGTCTGTGTCCATGTCCTCACGTGGTATTTACCCTGTGTGTCTTGTCAATGTGTCCATATTTCCCTCCTTTCAAGAGGCTCCCTTACTCTAGCATGACCTCATCTTAACTAAGTACAGCTACAATGACTGTTCCCAAATAAGATCATACTCTGAAGCACTGGGAGTTAGGACTGTAATATTTCTCTTAGGATGACACAATTCAGCTCATAACATACCTTTTTCCATTTTTTTTACCTGAACAACTTCTCTTCAACCTTCATACTTCAGCCGAGGCATTATCTCTCTGAGAAAGTTTTCCCCGAAGCCCCTAGGTGAGCCTGTGTGTTTCCACAGTGGCTTTATCAGCATGGCACATTTTATGAGAATTATCTGTAAATGAATGATTTTCCTTACTTAAAGGAAAGAAAAGAACCCCCTTGAGAGTAGGGACTATAGCTTCCATCTTTACTTTATATGCCCAAAATTTGTCTCACATTAATTAGTTCAAGACTAAGTGGTCTGGCGGAGAGGCAATAGCAGCCCACTCCAGTATGCTTGCCTGGAAAATCCTATGGACGGAGGAGCCCATGGGGTCGCTAAGAGTCGGACACGACTGAGCAACTTCACTGTCACTTTTCACTTTCATGCTTTGGAGAAGGAAATGGCAACCCACTTCAGTGTTCTTGCCTGGAGAATCCCAGGGACGGGGAAGCCTGGTGGGCTGCCGTCTGTGGGGTCGCACAGAGTTGGACACAACTGAAGCGACTTAGCAGCAGCAGCTGCAAGTGGGCTGGAGGCTCAAAAAAGTTTATTCCTCTGTTCACCAAATGAGAATGTTTTTCTCATTTTGATGGCTCATCTGCATTCCAGCTTGCAGGAGAGGAGGAAAGAAACTATGGAAAAACACAAGACCAGGCTCTTAAAGTTCAGACCCCAAGTGGCTCACCTTACTTGTACTCACATTCTGTTAGAATTTAGTCACACATGGCCACACTTACTTAAAAAAGGGTCTGGAAATATGTCTTCAGTGGAGCAGCTATAAATTACTTTTCAACTCTGTTATAGTTCCACGACCCTTTATCTGCAAGTTCTGGAATCTCAGCAAGTTCTGAAAAATCAAAAGCTTTTACTGAAGTTTCATGCAAACTCATTTGGTGGCTAAATCTGACTTGAAATGACACGAGGCATCTATCAAGACAAGTTATAGGCTTTATTTAACTCATCTAGAATGAATATTAATGGGTTTTGTTGCAGAAGTGTCAATATATTTAAGTTCTGTTTCCCCAGCCCCCAAATGAATTGGCCACAGGTATACATATGTCCCCCCCATCCTGAATCCCCTCCCTCCTCCCTCTCCACCCTATCCCTCTGAGCTGTCCCAGAGCGTCGGCTTTAGGTGCCCTGCTTCATGCATTGAATAGATGGCCATGCAGGATCTTTAGTTGCGGCCCTTGGAATCTAGTTCCCTGACCAGGGACCAAACCTAGGCCCCCTGTATCAGAAGCTCCGAGTCTTAGCCATTGGACCACTAGGGAAATCCCTGTTAGTTGGTTTTTATAGGTGTTCATTATCAAGTTGAGAATATTCCCTTCTACTCCTATTTTTCTGAGAAGTTTTTGCTTAATCATAAAATGGATGTTGAATTTTGTCAAATGTTTTTTCGGCATCAATCGATAAGATCATGTGGTTTATATTCTTTATACTGTTAAGATGGTGGATTACATTGTTTGATTTTGAATATTGAATCAGCTTCCCATCCCTGAAATAAATTTCTCTTGTTCATGTTGTATATTTCTCTTTATATTTTGCTGAATACTATTTGCTAATATTTTGTTAAAGATTTATATATTTACACTCCTTAGGGACTTTGATCTATAGCTCTGTGTGTGTGTTTGGGTACTGTCTTTATCTTAGTATTAGGGTAATATTAACTTCATAAAATGAATTGGTAAGTAGTCTTCTTCTGTTTTCTGGAAAAGACTATGTAGAATATAATTCTTCTTTAAATGTTTGGTAGAATTCTCCAGCAAAACTATCTAGGCCCAGAAATGGAAGAAGTAGGGGGTTTTGATTATAAATTCAGTTTTCTTAATAGTTATAGCATTATTAAAACAAACAACCTCTTTCATACCACATGAGTTGCAGTAGTTAGTGTTTTTTGAGGAATTGGTCCATTTCATTTAAAGTGTCAGACTGATGTGTGTAGAGTTGTTCATACTGTATTTGTTTCCTATGACTGCTGTAACAAATTAACATAATGGCTTAAAACAATAAAAATCTATTATCTCACATTTCTGAAGTCCAGAAATTCAAAACAGTATTAATGAAGCGAAATCAAGGTGTCGGAAAGACTAGGCTTCATCCAGGGAAGCACCCATTCCTTGCCTTTTCCACCTTCCAGTGGCAGCCAGTATCCTTGCTTGTGGTCACATTGCCTCAGCTTCTCCTTCCAATGTCACATTACCCTCTCTTCATTCGATGTCAGATCTCCCTCTGCCTCTCTAAGGACACTTGTGATTGCACTTAGGGCCTACCACGGTAATCCCCTCACCTCAAAATCCTTACTTAATCATACTCACATATATCCTAAATGAGCCAATATTCTCAGGTTCCTAATATCTTCTTAGGCCATCATTCAGCCTACTACCTCCTATCCCTTGAGTATTCTTTTCAGGTCTACCGGGGTCTGGAGTGATATCTCCTGTTTCATTCTTAAGATATGTTTCTTCCCTCTTTTAAATGTGTTGATTATGCTAGAGGTTTATTGATCTTTTTTAATAATCAGCTCCTTGTCACATTGATTTTCTTTTTCTTTTCAGTTTCCTGTTACTGTCTTCTTTTTTGCTTTCAATTTTATGAATTTATGCTCTTTATTATTTCCACTTGCTCTGGATTAATTTTACTCTTCCTTTTTCCCCCTAGGTTCTTGAGTTGAGAGCTTTGATAATTGATTTGAGACTTTTCCTCTAATTTTACACTAAAAAACATATTCATTTAGTGTTACAAACTTCTTTCTCAATGGTGCTTTAGCCAAATTTTGATACTGTATTTTCATTTTCACTCAGTTCATTTTACTTTTAAATTTCACTTGATAATTCCCTCTTTGACTCATATATTATTTAGAAGTATGTTGTTTAGTTTCCAAGTATTTGGAGATTTTGCTGTTACCTTTTTGTTTTTGATTTGTATTTTGGTTCCATTATGGTCAGAGAACATGTTCAGTATGATTTCAATTGTTTTAAATTGACTGAAATTTGTTTTATGGCCAATACTGTGATTTATCTTGGTATATATTCCATGGACACTCAAAAACAATGAGGATCTGCTGTTATTGCATGGAAGTTTCTGTTAGTAGGGCTTCCCGAGTGGTGCTAGCAGTAAAAAATACTGCCTGCCAATGCAGGAGACATAAGAGATGTGGGTTCGATCCCTGAGTTGGGAAGATCCCCTGAAGATGGGCATGGCAACTCACTCCAGTATTCCAGTATTCTTGCCTTGCCTGGCGGGCTATAGTCCATTGGGTTGCAAAGAGTTAGCAACTTAGCAAGCATGCTTCTGTTGATATCTATTAGGTCCTATTGGTTGTTGGTGGTATTGAATTCTTCCTTACTTTTGTTGATTTTCTGTCTAGTTGAAGCCTGTGGATAGGACTTTAAGTGAGAGAAATATTTAAAATAGGGGGATAGCAATCAGGCACAGGAAAAGGATGTGACTCACCCAGGTAGTGGGCCAAGGAATAGAACATCCTCACACAGCTGTTTTTACTTAGGAAAGATACCCTGGAAAGAAAAGAATGCGGTTTTTCTCCCCTTTTTACGAGATGCTATTGAATTCCTTTCTTCTGTAGATGTCCTGCCAGTGGCGTGGAAGCAGTTCAGAGTGGGCAAGAGAGCATCATCATGTTGGAACTGGACACCTATAGAGTTCCCTGTGCTATTCAGGAGGTCCTTATTAGATATCAGTTTTATATAGTGGGTATATGTCAATCCCAATCTCCCAATTTATCCCTCCCTACTCACTATTTTTATTTTTTCATGCTCACACACACACACACGTGTCCCTTGTGGAAGGGCCACACCATCACACATCCGCTTGCAGCCCTGGGCTTGCCTCTGGTCTCTGGTTTCTGAAGAGCTTTTTCCCTCTTCCTAGTCCTCACCCCACGCCTCCCTGCTGGCAGCCGGAGCTCTGAGAGTGCTGGGTAGCACAGCAAATTCTCTGAGCTTCTGTGAAGGCCCTTGAACTTTGTTCTCAAATGGCAACCCACTCCAGTACTATTGCCTAGAAAATCCCATGGACAGAGGAGCCTGGCAGGCTGCAGTCTATGGGGTCGCAAAGAGTTGGACACGACTGAGTGACTTCACTTCACTTCACCCTCATCTCTGGCTGGATTTGTGGGTTCACAGCTAAACTCAAGGTCAGAGTTCCTTCACCATTAGCTTTAACTCCTGCTCTAACCTCCTCCATCCCTTTCCAGAGCCCTCCCAGCTGAGGGAGGGGGAATCTGAATCAAGGCTGCACCAGCCACTCCTCCCCAAGTTGTTAAGGAGGAGAACTGAAGCTGCATGCTGGACTGTCTCACAACTGCAACCAAGAGCAAAACGGACGGGTTCCCCTCAGACTATATTATTCCCAGAGGCTGCACAATTCAGGCCATCATCAAGGGTACCTACCCTTGGGAATTCAGCACCTGGAGGTAAATGGGTATTTGCCTTGGAAAGATCCAAGGAAGCCTGGAAAATCATTTCCTTCCATCCTTCATGCTGTGGAGGTGGTGTACACACTGAGACAGGAGGCCAGGACCAAACCGCTGATGAAATTCTCTGCTCCAGGAACATGGAGCCTCCTGATCTCACACCGTAGCAGGCCCCTGACAGCATGGCTTGGTCTCGCCTGGTGCACAAGCCCTTTGCTGGCCTGGTTTGGGAGTTCCCCTCCAAGCCTCTCCCAGGCACATACCCTCTCTGCCTCTCTCTGTCTCTCTCTTTCTCTTTCCGGCTTTCACTCTCTCTCCTTTTTTCTATCTTTTAAAATCTGCTTTCTTTCTCCTTTCTGGTATCCTCCACCCTTTTCCTGTCTTTCTTCTTTCTTTAGCTCTCTCCCATCTTTTGCTCTGTTCTCTCTCTCTCTACTCCTATTCCTTCATTTTCCTATGATCTCCAAAACACATAGCTTCTTCTCAGAGCTGATTCTCTTTGACAAATGAGGCATTGGTCCAGTGCAGTAACTGTTCAGGTGACCTTAAATTTGCATTGCTAGCACCCCACTCCAGTACTCTTGCCTGGAAAATCCCATGGACGGAGGAGCCTGGTGGGCTGCCGTCCATGGGGTCACGAAGAGTCGGACACGACTGAGCGACTTCCCTTTCACTTTTCACTTTCATGCATTGGAGAAGGAAATGGCAACCCACTCCAGTGTTCTTGCCTGGAGAATCCCAGGGATGGGGGAGCCTGGTGGGCTGCCATCTATGGGGTCGCACAGAGTCGGACACGACTGAAGCGACTTAGCAGCAGCAGCAGCAGTGGTCAGTTAAATTCTTCCTGAAAAAGACTTCTATATATTCTTTCCAGATTTTCATTTAAAATTTTTGTACATAATGCAAACATGCCTTAAGTAAAACAGAGTTGCCATTTGCTGGTTGAAAAGAAAATCCCTTTTTCTATCCTTTTTTTAATTCTCCCCACCCTCCCACCCCTGGCCTTCCATATATCAAGTGGAGTTTTATAACCTTCTGCAGGGCAGCCCTGCCACTTGCCCTAGAGGTGATGGGCTGATGACAGCTTGTGGATGTTGTCACCTTGTCAGTGCAGGGACTTAATCAGGAATAGACCCCAGTGGCTAAATCACTTCAGCAACCTTTCTGATTTTTAAAGAGAAATACATTCAAATGGTTTTAAAAAAATTATAGGAATGTATAAAGTGAAAAATCTCCGCCCCACAGTGTCTCCATCTCCCCGTTCTCACCGTAGCCCTGTCACCTTAGAGGAAACTGCTGCGATTATCTCTTATGTGTCTTTCCAGATTGTGTTTATGAAAATGAAAATTACCATCGTAATATGCTGCTGCTACTGCTGCTAAGTCACTTCAGTCGTGTCCGACTCTGTGTGACCCCATAGACAGCAGCCCACCAGGCTCCCCCATCCCTGGGATTCTCCAGGCAAGTTGGAGAATACTGGAGTGAGTTGCCATTTCCTTCTCCAATGCATGAAAGTGAAAAGTGAAAGTGAAGTCCTGTCTGATTCCTAGCGACCCCATGGACTGCAGCCTACCAGGCTCCTCCGTCCATGAGATTTTCCAGGCAAGAGTGGGTTGCCATTGCCTTCTCTACCATGGTAACATAGTAATTACTTATCTACTTACTTACTCATGTAGCCACTTTTTTGACAATAATGTAAAAATCATGATTTTACTAATAAGTGTTTATTGAGTAATTATCAGGGGCCAGACAACGTGCTGGGCTTTTTGAGGACATAAAACAGGTGAGTAAGACCCACCCCTATATTCAAGAATCTTGCCGCTTTAGTGATGCAGCTTGGCAGACTCATCTACAAACAACCACACTGTGCTTTAGATTAGGTTGCTGAAGTGTATTTTAAACAGCCACAGTCTATCTTAAAGCTGAATGTTTAAAATCAGCAAAGTCGGAGGCAATGAGAGCACAAAGGAGTGAGGAGACTAAACATAACCTGACCACTCAGGGGAGAGGGAGAATCTGAGCTGAACTTTGAAAAGGGGACAGAGTTGAGGGTGGGGTTGCATGCGGTCAAAGATCGGACACCGAAAAGGAAGTAAACAGTAGCAGCTTAGGGGGCTGGGAGAGTAGTGTATTCACAGGAAGCATACAGAATGCAGGCTCAACAACTTGGGTTCAAGTCCTGACTCTGCCACTGTAGGTTCTTCATCTGTAAAGCGGGAATAAAAAGTATTATCTCCCAGCAAGATTCGAAGGATTAAATGAGGCAACATTAGTGAGAACGCTGTAAAAATTAAGGACTATACAGTGTGAACTGCTATGGCTGCAAAGGAAAATAGGAATTTGATCTGAAATGGGCTGGGAGGAGACAGGGCATAAGGCAGGATTTGGCTTTATTCCAAAGACCTTAGAAAGGGGAACACTGAAGAGCTTGGGATGAAGTGACTTCCAGCAGCGAGGAGAAAAAGAGCAACAGCGGCAGGACAGGCGTTCCATTAAGTGCTGCAAGGTGGGGTCAAAACCTTCTCTCTGTTACCAATGAAAGGCAACCACATTTCAAATGAAGTTTTACTTAATTATAAAGATAGTTTGAGCAAACTCTGGGAGATGATGAAGCGCAGGGAAGCCTGGCATGCTGTAGTCCATGGACTCGCAATTCACACTGTATAGTTGGACACAACTGAGTGGCTGAATGACCGTTTTACTTTTGACTGCTGAGTCAGTTGTATGATGTGTAACTATGACCGTGTCCTTGAATATATTGATTTACTCATTCTTTGTGTATTTATTCATTCAACCAACATTTATCCAGCACCTACCAAGAGTCGGGACTTGTGACTCTGAAGTTAAGTTATCAAGCTAAGCTGTGAGAAGCGAGTGAAGAGGGTCTAAGTTTCACAACCTCTTAGTTCTGTCCTACTGTTTCTCTGGAACATCATGGAATGGAAAGCAAACCCAGAACCTGAAAGAAGCCATCCTCTTCCTTGAATCTCAAGGTCAACAGTGCTCAAATCTTTCTCTAATTTCTAGCTCCCTGCAGCCAGAAAGGATCAACCAAAGCAGGACTGAGGACCGCAGAAGTGTCAGGTTGAGAGAGTGAAGTGATGGTGCCATCAGCATCAGTTCAGTTCAGTTCAGTCGCTCAGGCATGTCCAACTCCTTGCGACCGCACGGACTGCAGCACGCCAGGCTTCCTTGTCCATCACCAACTCCCAGGGTTTGCTCAAACTCATTCCATCGAGTCGGTGATGCCATCCAACCATCTCATCCTCTGTCATCCCCTTCTCCTCCTGCCTTCAATCTTTCCCAGCATCAGGGTCTTTTCCAATGAGTTAGTTCTTTGCATCAGGTGGTCAAAGTATTGGAGTTTCAGCTTCAGTATCAGTCCTTCCAGTGAATATTCAGGACTGATTTTAGATCGTAAGATTAGCCAAGAGAAGCCCAGGACAGAGAATTCTTTTCCCAGTAACTGGGATTTAGTGATGTATCAATACCTGGTTCTCCCTTTGAAGATTCAAGACTGGGGGAGAATGCCTCATTCCCACTTCCTTTCTCCCCAGATGCTCCGGCAGCTTTTCAGTTTCCTGCTTCTACAGGATGTGGATTGAGGTGTGGTACAAAACACAGGGCAAACCTCATCAGCCTCTTTCATGAGTCAGGGTGGCAGAGGTGGCCCCCTACAGCACCACCACTAGAAAACCCCTTGGCAACGTGGTGGCAGACTTCCCAGCCTGGAGTCACACTTTCACCCGACAACTTGGCCAAAAATTTTGGGGCCACAGAAACATTCAGTAAAATAGTAAATGAGGCATATTGAAACACTTCCAAGGAAACCTTCTCAAGGACAAAATGTTTTTGTTGGGGAAGGGCTTATATTGATCATCTAAATCATCTCTAAAATGAAACAGCAATCAGGTTCTCCTGGTTACTGACAATTGGGTTAAAGGAGAAGCTCCCCGAGGGAAATACCTGTTTTGCGCATGAATCGGGGAATCCTTTGTTTTAAAGCCAAGGCTTAATGTCCAGGAATGTGCCATTAGGAAGGGAGACAGCTGATTCCTAGGTCCAAGGCTTAGGAAGTAGTTCTGCCTGTAAGGCCAAGAATGCCCCATCTTGGACCATGCTGACAAGGAGATGAAACTGGTTTGATTGTCACCTATACACACACTTCACAAGAGTCTGCGGTGGCAAGTTTTCAGGTCTCCTATGCCTCAGACCACATGGCCCAGACATGCGATGAAAAATTCAATTAGACACAATGGCATCATTTTCTTTCGGGCCTTGAGATGTTAAAACAACAGAAATTTTAGATGTGTTCATTTTGAAGGAGTCTGAAGAAAATAAGGTTGTCCCAGGTGGAGTGTCAGAGTAAGGAGAGACAGAAAGATGGACACAGCGTGTGCCCCCAAATTCCCAGAAGAACACAACTCTGGGGCAGTTTTAGATAAGTGACGTAAATTGTGACACTGCATGAAATCAGCCATGAACAGTTGTAAGACATCTATTTAATGGCAGCTATGCAAAATTCATGTTAGTTGTTAAGATAGAAACCAAAACTCAGAAATTTTTTTATATTTTGCAGCTGAAAATGAACATTCAACTTCATCTCTGGGGGAGATCCCTCCCATGTCTAAGTACCAGGTCCCCCAACCCCCAAGCCCCCAACTCCAAACATTTAGATGAGATCTCTTCTGGCAGGCTGTCCTGTGCAAGTAACTGCACTGGGTTCAATTCATGGCTAATTCTTGACTCGACCATTTGGGCCATGTCCTTAAGTGTCCCTTTGACTTGGCCAGAACATACCCAGGTCTGCATGGGACAAAGTTCATTGACAATTGGATAGCTCAGTCAGGAAGATCATCCAGGATATTGGATGGGGGTAGAGAAACTCTATGGGGGCATAAAATCTGGCTCAACCCTGAGAGATTGCTGTGAAATATCTCCCCTTCTGCCATTCAAATTTCTCAGAGTTGTTCTCAAAGCTGCACAGGAGAGGGACTTCCCTGGGGTCCAGTGGTAAGATTCTGTGCTTCCACAGCAGGGAAGCCTGAGTTTGATCCCTGGTTGGAGAACTAAGATCCCATATGTGTGGTTAGGAAAAAAAAAAAGCTGCACAAGAGAGAGAGGAAAAAGCCAATGAGTAGAGGCTCTTCTCACCTCCAAAAGCAACAAGTGCTGCCTCCAAGGTATTCATTTACTCCTCTATAAAATGGGCAGATTTTTTTCCCTCTCCTTGTACATCACTGAACCACATGAGATAAAAGACGTGAATGCACACTGTACTTGGAAGAATTAAAAGGCACCTTATAAACGTAAGAGGCCTTGTTCCTCCACCACAGCTGGGACTTGAATCCAGCCCACCAACTGGAAGTCCAGTGCTCACTCCACTCTACCACAGCCACTGAGCATCAAGGTAAGCTCTGTCTCGGGGCCACGACAGGGCCAACCCAAGGCAGTAGGTGAGAGCCTATGAGCTGTGTTGACCTGCTGGGATGCAGGCATGTGACCCAGGAAATACAGGCAGATCCTCACGCTCTCAGATCCTGGGCTCAGGGTGTCGCTGCAGAAATAATGCTGGGTTTCCGTTCTCTTTAATATTAATATGTATATAGTGTTCTCTCCATGCCCCAGATTAGGATGTGTAGCTGGAAATTAGCATTCCATTCCAACACACTGTGGCACATTCACTTTGGGGGTTGAAAGGATGGTTTTTAATAAGCTGGCTCTGGGCACCTGTCACCAGTAATGGAAGTTCTGCCTGGGAAGATAGATTGCTTCTTGTTAAAAGACCACAGGGCTGTAAAGTTCCCAAGTCATAACTCAGCATCCAAATCAGGACTCAAGAGAATCACTTCCATCTTCTAGCACTAAGCCCTGGGCCCTGCTGATCCTGACCATTGACCTCAGTCATAGTTCTTCTTTGCCCTGACTCACTGCACTTGCATTTGGGGGGAGTTTGTTGACATCCACGTAGGCATAACTTGCAGATGTGACTGGATCAGTGGAGGGAGGCTAGAGGAAGAACCAGAGCCATGAGTTTTGATGCGCTGCTGTCAGCAAACTCAAATCTCTGCTGTCCCAAGGATCCAGGTCATCAAGACTTCAAAATAAGCTCTTTCTAGAAATTCAAGCAAAAGTAATCATATTCACTCCATTAATGTTAGATTTTCTTGCTCTTAAATCTGACCACTTGTACTTGTTGTTTAGTCACTAAGTCCTACCCTTTTGCAACCCATAGTTCACCAGGACCCTCTGTCCATGGAATTTTCCGGGCAAGAATAATGAAGTGGGTCGCCATTTCCTTCTCCACGGGATCTTCCTGACCCAGGGATCAAATCCGGGTCTCCTGCACTGGCAACTGGATTCTTTACCACTGAGCCACTTGGGAAGCCCCACTACTTGTACTAGTTGTGGGGAATTGGGACTGGTCTATGGATGAAGTGACGAGAAATGAAAGTTGCTCAGTTGTGTCCGACTCTTTGCAACCCCGTGGACTATACAGTCCGTGGAATTCTCCAGGCCAGAATACTGGAGTGGGTAGCCTTTCCCTTCTTCACAGGATCTTCCCAACCCAGGGATGGAACCCAGGTCTCCTGCATTGCAGGCGGATTCTTTACCAGCTGAGCCACAAGGGAAGCCTGGTCCATGGATAATTTAATTTTAATTTTAATTTATTTATTTGGCTGCGCTGTGTGGCTTGCAGGATCTTAGTTCCCACACCTTCACCCTTGGGAATGAAAGCACAGAGTCCTAATTGCTGGACCACCAGGGAATTCCCAATAATTTGATTTTTTAAAATACCACATAGCTGGTAAATTTAAACATATACTTACCCTGTGATCCAGAAATTCTATAGGAAATGAATCAATTTATCCACCAGAAGATCTGTTCAAGAATATTCATAATAGCCCAAAATAGAAACAACTCAAATGTCCATCAAGAGGTGAATGAAATGGAATAGCATAGAGCAATGTAAAAGAATAAACTGCTGATACACACTACAACGCAGATTAATTGCACAGACATTTTGTTGAGTGACATAAACCAGACACAAAAGAGGTCTGTACTCTGTACTGTATGCCTCTTTATGCGAAGTTCAAGAACAGGCAAAACTAATCCGTAGAACAAAAACCAGAATGGCAACTATCTCTGGAATATTATACTGGAAAGGGGCAGGAGGGAACCCACAGAGGTGCTAAAAATGTTCTAGATCTTGTTCTAAACAGTGGTTACTTGGGTAATTACTCCATGAGCAACACACTTAAGATTAATGCACTTTACTGAATTATGCTATACCTCAAGAAATCAGGGAAAGCCAAAACACCCACAGTATATTCCTCTAACATGAAAAAATATCTGTGATGTCTTTCTTCATCAGATATTAAAAACCCAACTTTATCCTAAGTGAAAAAACAATTTAAAAAATTAAAATCACTGCCAAACAGTGTGCAGTGATTGTAGCAGTCTTCTAGCTGAAGCACATCAGGAAGCAACTGTGGTGACAAATTGTTTGAAGGGGTTTTTTCTTCTCCTCCAGCATCCCAAAGATGAAGCATATGTTCTGGCCAGCACACAGCATCACACAAGATCGTGCCAATAAAACCAGACCAGATACCAGACACCACTCCACTCCCTCTCGGATCCTCCTTGGGGGAGCAGTTGTCCCTGCCGCCTCCAAGTTCAGCTTGTTATCTTTCTTTTAAAGTGAAAATGTGGGTTACAAAATGGATCCAAAATGAATCTTTCTGAAATTCAACTTTTATTTCATTATGTGTAAAGTACTCCACTTCTATCTCACATGATCATGTTAGCCAAGTCGGTTATTTACGCATTAATTTTAACTGCCTTTATAAACATTTTCTAGCCTATTTTTATTAGTACCTTCTATTTTCAAGGAAAATTCAAAGCCACATGAGTTAAGTGTAACTGAAAAGTCTTTACCTAACATGGGGTTGGGGGAAGGACCAAGTTCTTTTTTTGTTTGTTTTTTCCTCATCACTAGCTTTTCAATATTGACTTCATGTTTCTATGAAATAAAGAAAATATCCCAGCACAGGGTGAACAGCCCCAGTTTGGGTTGGTCCCCACTCCTTTCTCACTTCCTCCACCTACCTATTTTCTGCATTGTTCCTTTTCTATGTAAATAGATATAGGCTCTCAGGAGTAAGGGAAAATGTTAAAATTTAAAAGTAAATTGCACGAATCTTAAATGTTCAGCCAAACGATTTTTTCCCATGAATACACACTGGTGGAACCACCATCTTAATCAAAACAATATTTCCAGCACTCTAGCAGGCCCAGTTTCATTCGCTCTCACCTGATACCTAGGAGAGGGAAATTTTAACCTAAAATTTTTGAAACACTCTATTCGAGGGAGATTCAACTCTTACCTTCCTACCAAACACACGTAGGGTCATAACAGTGTTCTCTTTCTTATGAATTATTTTAAACAGTAAACATGGAAATGATCAATAATTAGAGAAATGTTTATCTGGTGGTGCACTGGAAATAATGGTGCACTGGATACTATGCGATCATTAAAATGATGTTTTTGAAAAATGATTAATGACACTGGGAAATGTTCTAATATTAAGTTAAAAGGCAAAGTTCAAAAATGTTCACAAGGAATCTGAATTTTGAAATTACACATATTTGCAAGGAAAAAAAACAACTAAAGAAAATACAACAAAAGATTCACTTTGGTAAATTTTGGATGGTAGGATATGGGGTGGTATTATTTTCTTTATACTATTTTTTAAATATTTAAAAAATTTTTGACAATGAAAATGTGTTACTTTTCTAACCAGAGGAAAAAAAAAGTTTTCTTTTTAAATATAGGGACAACCTAAATGAGCAACACTAGGGAAATGCTAATAGATGACAACTCACTTCGTTTCATATTATACATTTTAAGTGGCGTTTAGAAGACTGGAATAGCTTGGGAAATTGCTTGTAATGTAGTAAATGTAGTGTGTTTTTAGACTCAAGATAGAATATATATCTAAGTTGGGGAGTGGAAAGAGAAAAGTAACAAATCACAGTGGTTGCAAATTATAAAACATGAGATCTGGAATGCAGAATGAGGAAAAATTCAGAGGGTTGTTTATTAAAAGTTTTTAGAGTTTGTGTGTATTTAAAGCCCTATGTTATATTTTCTGCTACCTGAATAAGGTTTTTTTATTTTCCACTTCGAGCTTTTTTTCCTTTTGTTTTTTTTTTTTAAGGGCTGGAATGTTGGGGGTAATTATTTCAATGTTTTTAATCTGAAGCTTTTGGGGCGCAGTGTAGATGTGGCTTCTTTTACGCGACATCAGATTCCAAATAAAAGGTTGTACCAAATAAACGGTGTAAACCCTTAACTTTCATAAATGCCAGAACAGAACTAACGAAAAACTACCCAAGTGCCAAAGACTTAAGACCATTCTGAGAAGCACACTCCACGAGGCCTTCGCATTTATTTTTCCAAATAAACGGCTTCCTTTCAGATGGAGTTATTTTTCCTCTACAGAGCTGAGGGGATGGGCCGGCGGGCCTGTGAAAACCGAACAGCAGACTAAAGAACAAAAGGCTTTCTGGAGGCTTCGCACCCCCGCAACCCCACCCCCAATCCCGACTGTTAGGACCCTCCTGATGCGGATGACAGCGGTGGCCCCACTTGCCCTGAGAGACGCCGGCCAGATCCGTGAACTTGACCAAGGCGCCCACGCCTCTTTCCCCCGAAGATCAGACAAAGGGAGAGGGGTTGGCTGAGTTCCCTTCAGGGCCCCGTAGACCTGGGGATCGAAGGCTGGGGAGGAGAATGAGACAAAAACCCTCCTCGGTCCTAGTCCTCCGACAGGTTAAAGCCAAGTAGCGGCGGGGTAGCGGGAGCTGCGGTTGAACGCGGAGAGCAGTGTTCTGATAGCTCTCTCAGGCCCCTTTTCCGGTTTGCCGGTGAGGACCTGCCTCCGAGCACTTTATCTAGCCTCAGGTTCGGAGGCCGGGAGCTTGTCGCAGGCTCGCCCGGGTTTGGTGCCTTCTCTGAGGCTCGCCGAGCTGCCCGGGATCCTCGCGGGGAGGGAAGCTCAGAGCTGCCCCGCCTCTCCTGCCCGCCCAGCGCGCCCAGTACCCCTTACAGTGGGTTTTTCTGACCCAGGAAAAGACCCCGGGATCGTGTCTTTTATCCTCCCTCGCTTAGGGATCCTGGATTCTTTTGAAAAAGAGGAAACAAAAACACTAAAACGGTCTCAGCAGGCCGCTCTGCGCAGCCTCCGCCGGCGCCTGGAAAGCACGCGCCAGGAGTCCTGGGTCCCTCGGAGCGCTCCCCAGGCCAAGGATGGGGGGCGCCCCATTTACCAAGCCTGCTTCTGGATCATGGGATACAGGGCCCAGCGGGGCTCGTCGGCCGCCGGCTGGAGTTGTGCTGCCCAAGGAGGGGCGCTTTTAAAATATAGAGGGGACAGCTTAGGGATGACCTACTTCAATCTTCTCTAAGAATTCCTCTGCTGTAACTATTCGTTTGCTCTTTACGCATTTGCCTTTCCAGGTCATTTTTTTTTTAAGTGTGGGAAATTTTACTGTCAAAAATAGAGCGTATGAATTATGCATGAATGAAAATGAAAATTAACATTACGTTGATTCTGACTAAAGTATTGGTCTAACTTGCCATAAGGCCTCAATAATCGGATTTTAAAAATGCAGATCTGGCGAAGTTTCCGCGGAACACAAAACGCCGAAACCCGTGGCTAAAGCAATGCAGGCTTGGGTGGGAGAAGGCCGGGTCTCTGGCGTTTCGGATCCTTCCACAATCCTCTTCGGCCACCTTTTCCTCCACCCCCTCCCCGTCTCGGTCCAGCTTCCGGAGGGGTGAAGGAATGTTTATGGTCTGGCTCAAGTTCAACGACAGAATTCTGCCTGGAGGGGGAAGGGCGACGAACTTAATCAGACAAAGACCGAGGTCAGGTCTCCGGCGGGGGAGACAGGCTGAACCCATTTAAGATGGGGCGCTGAGAGTCCACGCCGGGTACCCATTTCTCTCTTCAAGAGCTGGCTCGGCCTGGTGCCTGCGCTGTGCGGCGCGCAGCTCTTGGCACGCCAAGTGGTGCGCGCCTAGGCAAGAACCCGGGGCTCACACTCTGAATGGGCGCCGCACAGGCTTCGCCTAACGTCCAGGACCCAGTAAGGACGCCCTTACTTTCTTCCCTCCCGGCCCTACCCTAACCAGAGCCGAGGTCTAGACCCCTCTCCCTCAGAGACCTGTCTCTTCTGCCCCCTCTCCCGAGTTTTGTTCACGTCTTCCCACCCGGATTTGGTATTCTAAGCATCTTCCAGGTCCTTCTCCAGCATAGGTTGTTCTGGAAAGCCTCTCCATACGCCGTCAGGGTGAATCGTTCTCAGTCTCCGTTCTCCCTGAGTAGGCGTTTGACCCACCTTACAATGTCAGAGATCACAGAATACAGTCCCCTGGCTTCAGGTCACATATGAAGAAACTACAGACCCAAGATCTGCCGGCGACGGAGAGGCAGAGCGCCAGAGAGCGTCGGTAGAAAGGGAGACAGTGTATTTCCACTGTATTTCCTCCAGCCTTCCACTTCAAGGGATGGTTCTGCCTGCAGCAGGCACTTGATAAATGAGTGATGGACTGAAGTAAATTTCCGCTTGTGTTTAATCCCCTGTGGTTGCACTTATCCAAACTGGGGGGCTCGAATGCAGCTCGGTGACCTCAGATGATGGCTCCAGATAGAAAGTTTGTGTCTAGAGAGACCTTGTGAGAAGAGGTATGTTGGGAGTGGGGGAGAGGCTTGGCTTCCTGTTCTCTTGCGCTGATGACCACAGACCTTAGCCCTTAGAACTCCTGCTTTGGGGGCTCTGCTCAGACTGTGTCGCTGATCAAGTAACTAAGGCTTAGCCTCAACGTCCTCATTTTATAAAGTGGGTTTTGTCTGTGCGGGTACAGTTGCTCTGAGAGGGCATGGGCAGGAACCAGTGGGGGCAGGGTGGGTTGGGTGAGTTCGGAGTGTGTCTGTATATTACCTTCTTCCCTGCCCCCCCCTTCAAGACCAACAAGCTAGCAGTGTCAGTGGCCGAAGACATGGGCATGTGGCCCCCTGCTGCTTGTGTGCAAGTTTTGAGTCCCTGGGCACATATGCCAGCCATGGGCAACCCCTCTAGTTGCTCCTCAGATCCCAGAACTCAAAGAGCTCAACAGGGCACAGGAATGGCAGAAGGAAGGCAGCCGTGCGAGACTTAACTGCACTGATTTAGTTTTAGAGGGCCAGAGCCTCTCCCTTAAGGGTACATTAATAAATCATTATCATCAGGGTTAATTTTCACCCAGTTTTCAAAGTAAATGTTTTGTAAAGTATCACAGTGTAAATAAGAACAACATTAACAATAATATTAATGTCGTCTGTACCAAGATTCCATCCAGTCGGAGACAAACACAAGGTCCTATGGGCGGGCCTTGCTCTCCCAAGCCAGACTCTCCCCCGCTGAGGCCGGGCTCGCGTCCCGCGTGCTGCGAAGCAGCTTTCTTGGTCCCTTTTTGCCCAGGCGGCTGCCAGCCTTTTTAGGAAACAACGAGGAGGAGCCCGGCTGAATGGCCTCTTCGAGAGCCTGACACCCACCCTTTCCTGCCCGCAGTGACTGCGGAGTCCCCCAGAGTCCGGGGACAAACCCCCCCCTTCTCCGACGGCTCCCTCAGCGGGTCCCCAGACCAAAAGAGCTTAAAGTCCTTGGCCCACGCACGAATCAGCGGGCTTACCTTTTTAGAGAGAAGAGCATTCTTGAAAGTAGCAAAATGAGTGGGTCTTGCTCTGAGAAACGGGAGCATAACACTCTTGCTGTCTCTGCCAAGGCCAGGGCTGGAATTCGGTGGGCTCGAAGGCTCGGGGCTGGGCCGGCGCCGACCTCCGAGTGGCGCAGGGCTCTGCTCTCGCGCACCTTGGGCTAGACGAGGAAGGATCGCACGCAGCGCAGCACAAGGGGCCCCCTCCCAGCAGAGCCTGGGGCGGGGCTCAAGGAGAGGGCGCACAGCCCCCGGCTCCCCACCTCGTGGCTGGAGCGCCCGCTCTCCGCTACAGCCTCCTCGCCTCCCCAACCCGGCGTCTCGCGACAGTCTTCCGGTCGCTCTGGCTCTGCCAGCGCCGCTTGGCCTCCTCCCTTCTTCCCAAGGCCAGAAATGGGATCCCTTCCCTCACCTTCCTCCATCTTCCCATGAAGAGTTGAGGAGAGTGGGGGTAGGGGCGGCGGGAACCACTGGCCAGAAACTTCAAGTTCAACGGCCATGTCCGCCGGCAGACGCGGCCTTTCCCTCCCCTTCGTCCCGAGGGTGATTGAACGCTGGCCTCTCCGTCATTTTGGAGGCATTTAGGGGAGGGAGACCCGTGGTGGAACTCTTTCTTCTCCGTTTGCTCCGACCACCCCCA
Source organism: Budorcas taxicolor (assembly GCF_023091745.1). Taxonomy (NCBI): domain Eukaryota; kingdom Metazoa; phylum Chordata; class Mammalia; order Artiodactyla; family Bovidae; genus Budorcas; species Budorcas taxicolor. Next base: position 37,504,992 of record NC_068928.1, on the reverse strand, counting down.
CCCGCTTTCTACACAAAAGTAACTGGTAGCCGAGAAAGGAAGAAAGGCTGGCATCAGGTCGGCATTGGATGTTTTCAAATCTCTCCCCGGGCCCAGGCCAGCGCCTGGGGGGAGGGCCGGGCCGGCCCCGCCGGGTGAGGGGCCGAGGGCGCCCCCTCTGCTTTCTTCCCCCTTTCCCCGAGAGGGAGTATTCAGGTGGGTGAGAATGTACTATAAATTTCTTTCAAAAACAACCAAAGCACTCCTTAGCCCCCTCCGCAACAGTTGCCTCCGCACTTTATTGCCAGTTTACGGTAACAGGTTCGTGTAAATCACGTTTGAAGCTCTGGTGTAGACCGGAAGGGGCCACGGGCACAGAGGGTTCCCCCGGAAGGAAACCTAATTCAAGTGCAGCACTTAGGACCTTGAGTAAAACGTTCATAAAGGGGGAGCAATGGGGGGCTGGAGGAACGGAGGGCCGTCAGCTCCGCGTTGGAGGAGGGGGGCTGCGCTCTTCGGAGAACTGGCGGGTCTTGATTTGGGCCTCTCTTCTGCGCAGGGCAGCTACTGGTCCTCGAACCACTCAGAGCAGGGGTGGCTAGCTGGGGACGGAGGGGGAACGGGGCGGGGGGCTGGGACGGGGTCACGACGGTGCCGACAGTCGCCGGCTGCGGCCTCGCGAGTTCTAGGGTGGCGGCGAGCGTTTGCCCGCTTGCCAGTAAGGGACCCCGGAGCTGGGGCACCGGGTTCGCTGTCCGCGGGGTTGCTTCAAGAACCTAGATTGGAAAAGAGCTTCCCGAGGTCCTGTCAACGCTCTTTTCCATTACCGCCTAATCCGTCCTCTCGAGGCCTAATAAAATCCGCCTGATATGGAATTGGAAGTGATTTCGGTCCTGGAGCAGCGTAGACGCCACTCTCCAACCCTGTTTCGACATTTGCTGGGACTGAGCTGGCCAAGTTCCGCTCAGAGAAAGGGAGAGGGCGCAGAGGGCGGCCCGGAGTAAAAGCGCTCCTCGTTGGTGCAAAGACACTCGGTGTGTTTCCCGGTGTGTGTCTGTGAGCCTCTGCGTTTATTTGTCATGAAAATGTCTGAATTTACCTGTTTGAGAACGTTGTATTCACACATTTCTAAATTTTAGCGAAACACTCTTGTCTTAATAGGTTAAAGTAGCCCTATTTAAAAAGCAAATAGCTGCAGGCAAGTAAATGTAGCTACATGGATTTTGTTTTAGTTTAGACACAAACTAGTGAAAGATTTTTAAATGGTCTCGGTGGAAGGGGATATAATTCGCCTCGGTAGTAACATTGGTGTTTGGAAAGAGCTTCCATAAAAGGGTTTAACACAAAGCGAAATTGAATTTTTTTTTTTTGGCACAGATTCCATACAAGTAAATGACTCGGGGCGGGGGGAAGCGGGGGAGAGGGGTTCGCGGCGAATTGTTCTGGCGAGGAAGATAAATAGAATACTCCAGTGGAATGAAGACCTGGACCGAGGGCTGATGGCGCCGCAGCCTTGCTCCGGGTGCCTTGGCCACCCTGTTTTTTCTCTATTAGAGATCTCTTTTGCTGCCCTCCTAGCCTTCCTCCTGGGTCTCTCCGCCGCTGGGTTGATACATTTGCCAGTACCCTGGCCCAATTTCAGGCGACTCCGGGTCCGGGCGCTCTCACACGCGGCTACGAATGCCCCAACCCCGCAGGCCCGAGTCCCCAGGCTTTCGGAAGCCAGAGGCTCACTCAGTTGAGCGGTTGTTAAAAAGCCGAGCCTACCGACAAGTTTTTCTGAAATGGCGAGATTCTGCCGGAAGGGGGCGCCCTTGTCTTTTTAATAGGCCAAACTCACGTTGGTAGAGAAATAAATCTAAAATCCCACATCTTTTGTTTGTTCTAAAACTGTTGCTAGAGCCTAAAAGAGAAGCCCCGAAACTTTAAGTCCTTGATAACGGAATGGAGGCATTAGAGCCCCGGGAGTTCAGAGTCTCGAGGCCCCTGACTGCAGGCCTTCCGAAGTCGCCTCGGGAAGTCCCAGTGGTAACCTAAAGCCTTTCCCCTCCCTCTGTAGGGAGCAAGCACCACGCGGTCTCCCCCATTTGTCCCACACGCCACCTACCCATAGGCCTATCTGTCCTGAAGTCTCTCAATTTCTGAAGCGGCAAGGGAGGGGGGCTGCACCCACTAACCTTCGGAGTCTGCGGTATTAAAAATTACTAAAGATTGGGACTTCGCTTGAAGGAGAACGTGGAAAGCAGAAAGTAACTTTCTCTGGGCGAGGCGCGATACCAGGGAGCTTAAACTGGACCACGGGGCTTGGAAAGACTGTAAATCACGAAGTTGACACCTACCCCTTCCCCAAGCACACCCACTATCTAAGAAGACCCAGGGAGGGAGGGTCATGCCAGTCGGGGCCTTTTTTAACCCTCCCCCGCCCCCGCCCCCGCCCCCGCCCCAGCCCCAGCCCCAGCCCCAGCCCCAGCCCCAGCCCCAGCCCCAGCCCCAGCCCCAGCTTTAGAATCCTCTTTGGTAAAAAAAAAAAAAATATATGGATTTGGAAGACTTAGAAGAGTCTTCCTTCGGATAAGAGCGAGGACTGGGATGCCGCTGCGGCGGCCAACTCAGGGTTTCCTGGAAGAGGAGGAGTCCGCTCTGAGATGGAGCTGCCGTCGAGACGTGGCCGGGGACCTTTCCGGATGCTCGCCTCCTGACTGCTCGCTGCGGGGAGGCTCGGAACGTGGGTCTGGCGGCCCGTCCTCTCCACTTCATTTCTGTGCGCTCGATCGCCAGAAGGCTGCCAGAACCCGCTAGCCCGGGCTGCGGGAAGATCCAGCTCAGCCTCGCTGGACAAGGTCGCATCTGGTCCCGGTCTAGGTACACGACTTCAGGTTCCCCGGCTCTGCCAACAGCCTGTCTGCCCCAGGTTTCTGGAACTCCGCACTATTAGCATATTGTCTATGCGGCTGTGGAAAACCGGGCTGGCGCCAAACTGTCCTCCACTCCCCCAGAGTGTTTGTGGACTGAACCAGCACAAAGTGAAAGGAAACAAGTCTGTGCCCACTACTGTCCCGGCAGCCTGCGGTTCCCCATTCTGATACTGGCTTTTGGGGGCTTCTGCCACCTCTGGTTCTTTCACTCGGTAAAGAACCTGCCTGAGACTCCAAGGCCTGAGACTCCGAAGCTCCTTGGTGTCACCAGCAGGCAAGCAGAGGAGAAATGGATAGTGAACGACCCATATTCATTTTTTCTCCTTTTAGGCTATACAAGTGTGTTTGGGATGTGCCTGCCACGGATAGGCTACTATTCCCCTCATTCTGCAATCTTTGTGCCTAAGAGGGGCTACAAAGCCACAAATGTCTATTTCATGCAGCTCCCAAATGCCCAATGAATCACGACCTACTTCCTTTGGTCAGAACCACCAGAATCATTGAGGGAAGGCTTGGAAAGTTTTGGAGAGGAAGTGGTGAATTATCCAGGCATTTTCTCAAACCCCATTTCTCTGGAAGAAAGAACAGACCCTGGAAGGTAGTCCACTGGCTTCATTTTCACCCAGGGCCGAAACTGAGGAGTTAGGCCTATGGACTTCTGAGACCAGTGGGTACCGTCTAGGGGATGGCAGGGAGGGAGGGAGAGGTACCCTCCAGCATTGGCCATCCTGCCTAGTTGTCATCTTAGAAAAAATGCTAAAGGGCAACAGGAAACATTACAGAGGTAAATCTGCCATTTCTTGTCTCCTCTGCCTTCACTGCGATGGGGACAGGCTTTGGAAATGGAAGCGGATCCAGAGGAAGCTGTCCTGTCACCGGTCTCCTTCCAAGTTTATTCATGATCAGCTCAATCCACGAAAGCAGTTTCTAAAAGTGCTCTACAGAGCTCTAGATAGAAAATATAATACTAATTATCATGGCAACTAGTACTGGTTATGGTGATTATTGCAACTGCCAGAATGAATGATTATGACTGGGACAAGGTCATTTGGGTAATGTTACCTGGTGGACTGGGCTGTAACTCTGGGCCTTGCTGGCTCTCTGGGATCCACGGGGTATCCAGACTGTCCCTGAAGAACAACCCAGGAACATTGGCCTGGGAAGAGTGTCATTTCTGGGAGCCTCTCAAGCAGAGTCTGGGGCCCCAGCTTGGCTGAGGCAGGCTCCTGGTCTCACCAGGATACCCCAACTTCCCCTTTCCCCCTCCCAGCCAGAGCCAGGGAGCTCCCTCACGGAGTAGCACTGGTTTTGACCTTGGCGAGGACCTTCTTCTCCTTCACCCGGCGATTCTGAAACCAGATGGTGATCTGGCGCTCTGAGAGGCTGGTGGCAGCCGAGATCTTGCGCCTCTTGTCCTTGGTGATGAACTTGTTAGCCGAATACTCCCGCTCCAGTTCCCGCAACTGTCCCTTGCTGTAGGGAATGCGCTTCTTGCGGCCTCGACGGAAGGCGCAGCCGTCAGGCGGATGCTGTGCGCTTGAGTCTATGCAGGAGAGGGAGGGAAAGAGAGACATGCTCAAACCACGGCCTGGCGCAAGCCCAGCATCTGACCCAGGCCCCACAACCTAGGTCATCCTACAGGAGTACTCAGGTTACCATACAGGCACTGCCATTTCCCCAAAGCACAAGAGGACACCTCCACTTCTGGCTGGTTGGTTTCCTGATCCACCCAGCCTTGGAAAGAGGAGATTTCTGCAGGCCACACTCACTCATCACTGCCTTCACGCCTGCAGTCTGCAAACACACCCAGCCCACTGTCTAATGTCCACCCTCATATGCATTTTCCAGCTCTTGGCCACTCTTACAGATACTACAAGCAAATTCTGTACAGGAGGGAACACATTTCTGCCCCTACTCCCAACACACACACACACACACACCAATGCACACACTTAAGTGATGGCTGCAGGAAATCGACACTTCCCTTTGGAAACTGAGAAATTCATCTGAGAGAAAGTAAGGAGTTGTATTCTTTACAGAACAACCAATTTCTCTGTCCCCACCCCAGCTGCACCCCCACACTCAATGAATTGAGAAGAATTAAACTGGGGTCCTGCTGGGCAGGAACACCCTAAGTCCCAAACAACAGCAAATAGAGTCAAGCACTCCGACATATTGAAAGGCTGGTCCCAAGGCCTCCCAGGGAAATCAGAGGCCTGGTGGGCCTCAGGCTTCAAATAGCACCCAGCTCAGGCCCCTCACACTGACCCTCTGGGGCCTTCACCCAGGCTCTCTAACTGCCTGGACCCTCCTTCAGAGCCCTAATAGCCAACCAAGGAGAACCAAGCTCCTCCTCACCAGCCCCAAGACCCATCCAGGCAGGGTCTACAACGCCACACTCAGCACCAAGGGCATCCAGAGCAGCTTACCTGCAAATGCTGCCTTCCAGAAAGGACCTGGGGGGTTCTGTTCTCCCTGGCAACACATCTGGCTGTTCCAGCCACCGGTGAGGGCCCAGGGTTGGTAACTGTCCACAGGCAGCAGGGAGTCATGACGAGGCTCCCCAGGGGCGCCCAAGGTCTGTACCACCGACACATCCAGGTAACTGGCCATAGGCTGGTAGGGTCCCGGGTATCCCGGGTAGAAGGCAAACTCGGTGGGGCGGCTGGGGTACTCCTCCCCGGACGCGGGAGTCTCCGCAGGGTAGGCGGCCAGGGTGGCCGCCTGGGCACAGGGCTTCAGCGAGCTTCGAGACACTCGGCAGGAGTAGTACCCGCCTCCAAAGTAGCCGTAAGGCACTGGAGCTGGGGACGCCCCCTGAGGCATCCCGGGACATGGGTGGCACTGCTTTGGCGGTTCCGCAGAGCCTGGCAGATCCAGGGGGCCGTAGTTGACAGCAGGCAACAGCGTAGGCGCCGACGCTGGATGGCTGGTCAGTGGGGAGTGGGTGACCAGGTTCCGACTCCCTCCAGCTCCCAGCAAGCCTTCAATCTCCTTGGCGCCGTCCAAAGTGGTATAATTGCCGGGCTCCATGGGGCCGAGGATCGGCTCATGAGGCGCTGGGGGTGGGGGATACAGGGGGCACCCAGCTCTCTCTCCCCACCCAGGCCCGGGGAATCCAAAGCGTTTTAAATCGCTGGCAGCTCGCTGGGCGCCTGCATTCGCTCAGCTCGGCCGTCGTGACGCAGGAGCCGCAGGTGCCCGGGCTCGCGGGCTGATTGGCTGCGGCCTGGCGGAGAGAAGCTCATAAAATCTTCACTGCAGAAACTGCGAAAATACTTTACCCCCGCTTTCTCTCTTTCCCCCCGCACCCTCCCTCGCTCCCGTGCTCACTCCCTCCTCCTTCCTTCCTTCTCTCCCCGCCCTCCTCCTTTTCCCTCTCCTCCCTCCTGTCTTTCTCTCTCGGCTTTTTCTTTTTCTTAATTGCATTTGAAAACGAGAGAAAAGAGACAGGGTGTCTTCCCGCCGCTTTCCAGTTGGGAACAACCCAGCTACGTCGGGGGTGGGGAGACGGGAGAGGAGAGACGGAGCCAGCCCCACCTCGCTCGCCTCCTCTCCCTCCCTGGCTCTCTGTCTCCTGTGCTTTGGCAGGTTTAACGAGAGAATAAAAAGCTCTCCCTATAAAGTGTCCATCTCGTGGAGGGAAGGGGAGTTGAGGGTGGGGCCTGGAGGCCGCTCTGAGCCTGAAAGGAAAAACCCGGGAATGCGCCTGAGCCAGAAGGGGCTAGAAAATGGGAGTTAAGGGATATTTCTGGAAGCTCCTTGCTTTGGTGTCCCAGTACTAGCGTCCCAGTTCACTCCAGGTGCCCCTCCCATTCTGGATGCGCAGTAATAAGCTACTCCTGGACCTCGGGAAGTGCCTAGAACGCCTCTTCCCCGGAGACCCTGGCTACCGCCCATAGGCTATAAAGCTCCGGATTCTAAGAGGGGTGGAAAGGAGAGGGAGCGAGACACGGACTCCGAAGAAGGAGACATGAGAACTGGAGACGTTAAAGGTTCAGACCTGAAGCGGAAATGGAGCTTCTGGTCCTGGCCTGTAAAGGGGGGGTCTGGATTTCCGTTTTAGGATGGGGAAAGAAATATGGAAAGATGTCACATACGACCTGTATATTCAGAGGGAGGCAGAGAAAGAGCCAGGAAAATGAGATCCAGAGACACACAGAAATGGAGAGAAGTTGAAGGACGGGTTTGAGTGAGAATGTTATAAAATCCTGAAGTACCAGTCAGAAAAGATAAACACTTTCCCCCCATTTCTGGGATCTAAGATTATTTCCAGAAAACCAGGCCTGGCTAACTGGCAAAGAACTAGTTTCGAGGGAATCTGGACCCCAAGAATACAGAAGCCTGGCATTTATGAAGTACCCAGTCTCTCTGTCCTCTCCTACATTCCATGGGGCCCAGAAAATTCACCTTGATCTTGGCACACTACCAGCCAAACCTAGGACCAGAAAACCCAGGACCTCTATCTGCTTCCTCCAGGCTTTCCTTTCCTAGGAAGGAAAAGGGCATGGGAGAGGGAATCTCAACCATTAGAGGAATTATCTGAGGCCCATCTGTTGGGAACTATTGTGCAGTGCAAGGCAGAAGCCCCAAACCATTTTTTTTTTTTTTTCACAGATCTGTCTTCAGAGATTTTCTGTTTCCATCACTATCCCTCCCAAATCAAATCTTCTGGGTTCACTTTTTCTAAAACTCACAGGTGTTTTGTTTTGTTTTGTTTTGTTTTGTTTTGAGAAGACAGGAACTTTTGCATTCTACACTAAGCTCATGGCAATTTTATAGAACAGACTACCCTGCACTCTAGGTGGGCTTGGCCATACCCCCTCAACAACCTGAGTCTGAACTTGAGCTATCTTTCAGGAAAGGGCCCATGCAACCGGATTTGCTCCAAGTTGCAGAGCTGTAGGGAAGAGTATAGCTCACTTTCAGTGACCATTGCTGATAACTGAAGACACCAAGCATGAAATCCTCACTGGATTTTGTTGCATTTGAAAACAACAGGAGAGAAAAGGGAGACGATGTCTCTTTGATGCTTTCCAGTTTCTTGCTATAGCCTCTTGGTTATCTGATTATGAAAGGCAGAAATACCAGGATTTTTACCTAACGACTAAGAATTTTTTACTGCTTTTTGCTTGGTAGATGACAACACAGGCATGAACAGATCCCTAAATTGTATAAATAGGTAAATCAATTCCATTCCTGGGAATATACCCAACAGAAATGAATGTTTATATCCATTAATAGACAAGTTCTAAAATATCTAAAGCAGCTTTATTTATTATAGCTCAAAAATAGAAACAACTCAGATGTTCATCAACAGTGCTACACAGCCATTTTAAAAAACACTGCTACACACAACATAGATAAATTGCACAGATAGGTGGGTAAAAGAAGCTACACAAAAAAGCAAATTTTTTATGATTTTATTTCGATGCAGTTCAATCAAGAATAGCCAAAATCAAATCTATGGTGATAGAGGTCAGAATAGATTGCCCTGCAAGCGGAGCTTCTGACTAGGAGGTGACATAAGGCTGGAAATGTTCTGGATCTCAGATCTCTATCTACGTGCTAGTTACATGGGTATGTTCCCTGTAAAAATTCAAGATGTACATGGGGTATTTCTTGACATTACATCAGCTTATCTCTATTTTTTAGAAGGAACATAATTAAATACAAAAATTTCAAGATTCATAGCAATGTTGCCTGCCATTGTGCTTTTTGGATATTAATGTTCTTATCTATGTCTTACGGAAACAAACAGCTGAATGCATGTAATTCTGCATCACTGTAGAATGCAGAGAAGACCAACTCAAACCTTGCCCTGGAGAAGCTCACCAACTGTGCTGGAGGCCTCTATGTAAGCAGATACAATTCAATACAAATAAATACTATGGCGGGGAGGGGGGGATCTGTTTTGCTCTACAATTTATTTAGCATCTAGTAGATTCTAGGGAACAGTTCCAAATATCATATTAACATATGTGCATGTGCTCCCATTTTCTGTATATGTTTATGTATTTGCAAACATGTATGACCTGTCATAGACCTCAGCTGGAGTCAAGTAAGGCACAGTAAGTCTCCTTATCTGTAAAATTATGTATTCTCAAAGGCACAGTAATTTCTACCCCTCAGGAATGCTGTGAAGATTTTTTGCACATGAAAGCATTTCATAAACTGAATAAATGGGTTCTATTTGTGTTTCTGTATGTGTCTCTGTTTCCAATGAATTACAAGCCACCTGTTTTTATTTGAAAAGAAAAGAACAGTTTCCCTAACGAGTATTGGTCCCTTCTTACTTGCCTCTTTCAGCCTTGAGTAAACCTGCAGTTCCCACGTACAGAACCTGAGGCTCAGCACCTCAGTATCCTCCCTGAGCGCTAGAGTTGAGGGTGGAATTTAGTACAGCCAAGGCACCCTGACCTCCCCACCCGCCTGGGCTGAGCTAGCCCTTCCCCCAGCCCCACAGATTCCTTTTTGTCCTGCTGCGAGCCTCCAGACAGACCCTCAGGACCCCTGAGCCTCCCCGACCCCCAACCCCGTTTACTGACCCAGCCAAACTCGCAGAAATGCCTCAATTGCTCCTTTACATACCGGCCAGACACCTCCTGGAAGGTCAAGGCCAAGTTGAAAGTTAAGAGTCTGTTTACCTCCGGGAGCCCATTCAGAGCGGCCCCACAGACCGCCTATGACCTTTACAGCCAGGCCTTTGAGCTCGGCCGCGGGGGTTCCGGCCACTAGGACTTGGCACCTCCTTGTCAGCGCCCGCGGAGCAGGCGCTTCGGGCAGCCGACTAGGGGGAGGGGGCGAGAGAAGCCCACCCGCCCCGCTTGGGGGCATTTGTTAAATTATGGTTTATTTTTTGTAAAACTACGTGAGCTCTTGGTGTCTTCGTTCTCCCACCTGGAGGAATGTCCCGAGGCTTTCAGGTCGGTCGTGATGAAAAATGAGAATTTGCAGCGTCTCTAGAAAGGTCGGGGCTCTGCTGGCCGGCTAGACTACGCGGGCCTGGTGGAACTGCTTGAGGAGGTTGATTTCACGAAAATGGGCTAACGGTGCATGCCTTTCCTCGGGCTTTTCTTCCATCCTTCCTTTCTGTCTCTACGTTCTTTCATCTGTCTTTAGCCTTTCAGTATCTTTCTTTCCTTTTTATATTTGTGCTCTTCTTTCTGCCTTTCCTTCAATTTTGGTTATATTGCTTTGGGGACATTCTTTTTCCTTTCTTTCCGTCTTTACTGCTTACGTTTTCCCCACCCCACCGCCGATTACCTTTGATTTTCCCTTGGTTCCTTTCTTGCTCTCCGACGTGCACACACCGCTTTCCTTTTGTTTGCTTCTTAATCCTCTCACTTTTCTTTCTTTCATATTCTCCTCTTTCCTCCCCTCCTCCTTTTCTGTCTTTCCCTCTCATCTATTTTGTTTTTTATATTTCTTTCCTTCTCATTTCCCTTTTCCCTTTTCTCTACCCCTTTCCTGGCCCTCTCAATTTTCCATTGTTCTCCGAGGTCGGCATAGAGCCTGCCGGGGGCTCCCCACTGCTAGAGTCTGACCTTGGCAGGCACCTTGCAGAGCGGTCCTGGAGCCCAATCGCCAGCCAGCCTGAACAACAGGACCTGTTTGGGGATAACAGGCCACCTTCTCTGTGAAATCAGGCAGGCTCCGGCCAGGCCTCACAGGAAAATGTTTTGGACAAAATGACGGCAGAGTCCGGGAGCTACAAGAACAGAGAGTGGAGGCCTGGCTGGTCAGGGGAGGCCACTCTCACTTCCATGTCCCTCTCACCCTGTCAGCCCTGCAACATCCTTGGGTTAGGACCCTCTCAGGACAAACGCAAGTGCTTCAGAGGCCGGGGCTGAGGATCCAGAAATTAGAGCCTGTTAGGCCTTCACCACCCAGCAAGTGGAACTGAGGAGCTATCAAAGACTGTCTGCTAAGGGGAGAAGCTAGTGCCAGCCACGTCGCTGCCGCTGTCCTGATGGCGCCCAGAAGCCCAGAAACCGGAAAATCGTTGAGCCAGGAACCGTGAGTGGGGCCAAGAGCCAAGGGAGGGAGGCGGAGAGTGAGAAGGGATGGGAGTAAAGCTGCAGGGGAAGTACGCTTTGCGTACGGAAAGAAAGAAAATAAGAATGTTCCCAAAGCAATATAACCAAAATTTGAGAGAAAGGCAGAAAGAAGAGCACAAATGTAAAAAGGAAAGAAAGATACTTAAAGACTAAAGGTCACCTGCCCGCAACCCCAATCCAGAGAAGCCCAGTGGCATCTGGCCCCAACCATTGGGAATGGGGAGCAAGGGTCTAATCTAGCTCGGCGTGGTGGGCAATGTCATCTCCCCTCTCTGTGCCTCCATTTTCCTATCTGCCCTGTGTAAGGAGGGAAGGGCTGGATCAGCTTCCCTGTAAGTCTGAGTCACTGTTCACTTTGGACACAAGGGTGGTGTGCAGGCAGGAGCAGGAAACGGACGATTACTGGAGGTTGAGGGCATTAGTGAGGAGGAAAGTCGTAGAGGGAGTCAGCAAGAGGCTTCTAGGCTCACCACTGATTATTCTGCATGGATCTAGGTCAGGGCACAGTTATTAGGTCCTTGAGGGAGCCCCAGCCCTGTGACCTGGCCTCTGTGAGGCAACCGACATGTACTGACTCAGTTGGGACACTCAGCCCCAGGGTGTAAGCTCCTCAGTAGCCCATTAAATGGGACAAAACTGGTGCTGGAGATCACCTCTTCCACTCCTCACCTTGTAGTTCCCCGGAGCCCTCCAGCCTCCCCACCGTCTACACACACTCTCAAGGGTGGGTTCCTCAAATGGGAGCTCACAGCCAAAGCCTTTGGGGTTTGTAGATGCTTCTAGGGCCCTCAGAGACTCAGCTTCCTCTGTTTCAGCCCTTGGGATCCTGGATGGGCTCAGGAATGGGAAATATATCAGGAAACCTACCTGCAAATTCAAGAAAGCAATCTGAGTCTCTTACAACTCCCCTATCCCCATCTCCACCTTGTTTTTTCCCCCTCAAGGAATGCTGGATGTAAGTGATAATTATTAGGATAAATTCTGACTACTCATGTATAGACTCTGCTAGAGACAAACACCAAGTTTTCACCCGTGAAATCAAGAGGAATGTCAACATGGAGACCCTGGCCCCTCCAGTCCCAAACCCGCCTATTCGGCCTGCAGTGGAGCTGTAGGTTTGAGGTTTAGGGGAAAGTACAGTTTGATAGATTCGATTTCTTGCTCTGATTCCCCCATCCCCCTGGCTGAGAGATCTGAGACCCTTCCAGCGGCCCAGAACCAGACCATCTTGTCATTCTCCTCCATCTACCACCACAGCAAGAGCTTTTCCCTTTTCCTCTGAATTATCTGTTCCAAGAAACAAACTTGGGAGAGGAGAAAGGCAAGCACTTCACACACACACTCACACACACGGACCAAAGAAAATGGCCGTTTTTCTAACAGCCCTCCTGTCCGTGTTGTTCATGGGTTACTGTCTTTGAAGAAGCATAACCAAGATGGGAGGGGAAAATGCCACAAAAGATTACCTTCTTATAATTCATTTAAGCTTGAAAATAACCCTCCTGCATCCCAGAGTGTCTGGCTACACACACACACACACACACACACACACACACACACACACACCACATCTGCCTTTCTGAATCCCAGTCTGAGATGAATATGGGGTAGTTCCTGGTTACCACCTAAGGACTCTCATCTCAGCCAGGTCCCCAAGGTTCTGATCTGGCCATTTACCTCAGACCCTGATACCTTATGAGGCTGGAGGAATCTGTCCAATTGTCTACAGTGTGACCCTAGATGTTCAGAGCTGGTATTTGGCCACACATGAGGAACTCCATCAAAGTGAGGTTAGGGATTGGAGCAGAGCTCTGGGTTCATAATCTGCTCACCTCTTGATCCACTTGGGCTTAAACTAGGACTTCTTCCCCTCTAGCCTCTGCCAGAGATTTTCTAAGAGTTCTGAGAGGCTATATGAAATGCCTTTCACTTTAAATGAGAAAATCAACCACTAGGAAAAAATTTTTTTTTATTATTTGGTCTCCATTGAGTCCACAGATTTATCCCTGATTTGAAAGGACTGTGGCTGTTATTGTCCCCAGATGCCAAAAATCTTTTCCCTAGAGACATGAAGATCTTTACTTTCCCCTCACACTGCTTATGTGGCCAGGGTAGGGCTTGGGAGGAGATTCCAATCTTAGAAGCTCTAGGTATAGAAGCTAAATCGGAGCTAAGGATCTAGAAGGTTAGAATAGGAAGACTCAAATTCCCTACTTACCCAAACTAGTAAGTTGGCATTTGGAATTGGGAGGATCCTTAGAAATCATTCAGTTCCAGTCAGCTATGTGTTTGAGTGGCTGAATGGCAGATGCTGAGGAAAAGAAGCTATCTTGCCCAAGTCAAAATGACTTGACCTCAGGAAATCCACAGCCAATGCTGGGACTCCAGGCAGTTCTGTGCTGCCATAGTGGGAGCAGGAGAGGGATGCCTGCCTTCAGTAGTCAGTTATGGTGGCTGGATGTAACACTGGAACTTCCCGTAATACCTATCCATCTCCATGCCTCTCCCAGGGAGTCCCAAAGTCAGACAGGGACTTTTGAGTGACTATGTAGAAGCTTCACAAGTTCAGAGTGGTTTTCAAGTCTCAGCTCCTTATCTACCAGGTCCTATGGGGTCAAAGCTTGATCACAAGGGCACCCCCTCCCAGGCTGAAGCACTGCTTGTCTGGCTGTTCCAGCTACTCTAGACAAGACCAGGATTCCAGTTACTTATTCCTGAGATCAGCCTGGAAACTTTCATATGAATGGAACTTAGCCCCAGAGGCCCAGATGGGGGCCTGAGGAAGAGTCATGGGAAGCAGACCGAATATTTCCATCTCCTCCAGTCCCTCAATATCCTCCAGGATCTACTGCAGGCCCAACCCAGCTCTGTAGTTGTGTGTGTGTGTGGTGTGTATTTAGGGGTGATGCAGACAGATTGGGGGTGCTCTCTGTCTTTGGATTGGAATCCCTCACATTAGCCTACCTTTGAGTTCATTTACCCCCTGCTTGCCCCCATCGACATGGTTTTTCTAGCCTCAGGAATCGTCTGACCCAGAGATGCAGGCCAAGCCTTGAACCAGGGGAGGTGCAAATGAATCCTGGACCTTGTCCTGAGGGGCCCTTCCTGGCCTGAGATCAGTGCATGTTAGGCGGGCTAGGAGGCTCCCAAGGAACCCAATAAAGACGAGGGGGGCCTAAGGACTTCCCCACTTTTGTCCAAGAGCCTTAATTCCCTTCCTTGCCCTCGTGTAAACACCTGGTAGGGCCGATTTTTCAGTAATGCAACGGAAGACACCGCACCCAGCGAGGTTTGTGCGCCCGCTGGTGAGTGGCAAAGCGGCCCGCCGGCGGGTGAGGTCTCTAACCTCAAAGGCACAGCTGGAGAGCATGGGAGCCCTATCTTTCTCCCACCCACCGGAGACCTCCTCTACCTCGCTAGGTGCACCTTGCCCTCCAGGGATCCCGCATCCTCAGGCGGAGGTTGACCTCAGGGCGGAAATTCCCGCTGGACCAAAACCCGCTTAGAGCATCGGAGGAGGAGCGCTGGCGTCTGCCCTCTCGGATTTGCTTCGCAGCCTCCCGGACACCGCTTTGGCCAGCTTCTCACGCCCCTACGTCCCTGCGCGCTGCTCCTCCGGCTTCCTGGGGCGGCCCTTGAGAAATGCCGACGTCGTCGTAACCCGTGTGTGGGTGTGCCAGGGACTGTAAGCGCCCCGCATGTGCCTTTCATTTAATCCTCACAGCAAGTAAAGGGCAGTTGTTACTTCCGTTTTGTAGATAAGAAAACTGAGGTTTAGGAGATTAATTTGCTCAACTGCTAGAGACTGATGAATGATGAGGTCTGAACTCCAACACTGGTCTTTATGGCACCAAATCCAGGCTCTGACCATTTCACTTTCTCTTCCTATTCAAACACCAAGTCGTTTCCAACTTTTAAAATGGAAATTAATCCCATTAAAAAGTACTACCTGATACAAATAGACTTGAGATATTTGGGAAGTTACTAAAGGGAAAAGGAGGAAACAAAGGGATTTGGGAAAAATAAAATATTGACTCCAAAATAAAAGGAATCCTTTAACACATAGCATTAAAAAAATCGAGGCATGTTTGATGTAAAACCAAAAAGGTATGGACTGAACTCAGCTCACTTATCCGTACCCCTGCCACCCTGTTTCATCTCGGAGCTTTGTCCATTAGAGCAAGGAGGGAGCTATGCCCGGAAATGTTCACCTGTAGCTGAATTCTCTGAGACTCAGACTCCTCACTGTCTCATGGCCCCATCGCACTGCACAGAAAGAAAACGATGGGGTCAGTCTGGTGCTAAAATACTTTCCAATCCTGCTCTCCCCCTGGGGAAAAATGGGAGTTTGATGAACCTAAACATTCTGAACTAGATTCCATGAGGGTCTCAAAGCCACACTCCTTGATAGTGTGTGTGTGGATTTGGGGGATGTGGATCCATAGCCTTATTGATTTGTTTTCTAGTAGCAAATTTCACATACACAGAAAACAGTAAAAATGAAATTTCACACATATAGAAGAGTATGCTACTGCTGCTGCTGTTAAGTCGCTTTCCGACTCTGTGCGACCTCATGGACTACAGCCTACCAGGCTCCTCCTATGGGATTTTCCAGGCGAGAGTACTGGAGTGGGTTGCCATTGCCTTCTACAGAGAAGAGTATAACGCCTTAAACTCATCACTCAGTGTCAACCCTTATCAACTCAAAACCAATCATATTTCAGATTTATTTTTCTGGAGTATTTTCAAACAAGTCACAGGCAGCATTTCATCCAAATATACTTTGTTTGAATCCTTAACAGATAAGGACTTCTTTTTCTTTTCTTTTTTTTTTTTAACAGTTCCTTCATGTGATTGTCACATGTAACAAAATTAACAATAATCTGTTAATACTATCCGTGTTTCAGTTTCCTCAGTTGTCTCAAAATTTTCTTTTTACAATTAGTTTGCTCAGATCATAATCGAAATAAAGTCACACATTACATTTAGTTGATATGTCTCAAGTTTCTTATAGCAGTTCCCTTGTCTCCTTTTTTTGCATACTATTTGTTTATTTAAAACCCTGGGTCAACCCAATTCCCAAAGATATTTTGTTGTTTAGTCACGAAGTCCTGTCAGACTCTGCGACCCCACGGATTACAGCCCACCAGTCACCTCTGCGCATGGAATTTCCCAGGCAAAAATACTGGAGTGAGGTGCCATTTCCTTCTCCAGGGGATCTTGTGCACTGGCAGGTGGATTCTTTACTTTTGAGCCACCAGGGAAGCCCCAAATTGGTCATCTTCAAGAAAGATTACTGTTCTATATTAGGCCAAAAGACTTATTTTTACAGGTTTCTGCTCCACTGTCCAGGGCAGCTGGCCATGGACAGGAAAACTGCACGATTTCCTATATCTTCTCCCAAAGAAAGTGGAGCTGGGACCCTCTGATGACTCTGAATTATCCGGGTTTCGAAGAGTGTCAAAGACTGACTACTCAGCTTCAGATCTAGAGGCAAGATTACTGCCACTGGGGCATGACTGTCCAGTCCCTTCCCTGGAGGTGCCCCCGGCGGCCACCACTCCTCCCAAGAGAACTAAAGTGCATCGTCTATTTCCAAGGTGCAGTGGCCAGACTAGCTTTGCCATCTCTTATTCCTTCCTGCCCTTTGGGCATTATTGACATGGGGAGCTGGAATTTCTCTCCCTGCTCTGACACATGTTGCTAGCTGCATGTCCTTGAGCTGGCCGGCTCTCTCCAGCCCTCTGTCTCGCCATCTGTAAAGTGGGAGTGATTGTCTCTGCCCAGCCTTCTGCACAGGGCTGCTTGGAGACAATACAGATGAGGGAAGTGGAGTTGTGTGTAAAGATTGCAACATACGTATAACCAACCAGTTGTAGCTCTGAGTTGGCAGTGCCTAAGATCAATGTGGGATTTCTACTAGGGGAAGAGAAACCAAAGTACAAGCTTGTTCTTGTTCTATATCTACAGAAAAGCACCTCCACACATCACTTCTTTGGCTGGGTACACAAAAAGCATCTCCCCCCAAACTAAGAAGAGATCTGGACTTGGTGGTACCGAGCCAAAGAAGCTATGACCTCCTGTCATGGAGAAGAGTACCACAATGCCCACTCCTCTTTCCCAGGAATTGCCAAGCAGCCTGGCACAAGTCAGGATTTTGTCTCGTCCCTCTCCCCATTGCCCTTTTTCTATTGGCCACACCACTTTCCTCTTTCCAGGGATCCCTCAAGCACCCCAAAGACCTAATTCATCTCCAAGAGGAAGTCCAGGAAACACTGGCCCAGGCCCCGGTTACAAAAACTGAGGTGAGTCCGACTCAGCTGCAATAACTGGGCTCTACCCTTCCCAACTGAGGTCCCACCCCCCCGACTCTGTTCCCTGGACCCAGAGAGATGGAGTCACTGTGAGCCAATGCAGAATGTAGCACAGACATACTGAAGTCCTCACATTTTTCATTTCCAAACTACACCTAGCTCATAAAAAGCCGGCAAATGTAATAAATTCTCCACTGCAGAACATGGTTTTAATTAATTATTGGGTTATTCAAGGTGACTCACGTGTGAAATAGTTTGTCCTCGTAAAATGAATCTCACATAATCCATTCTGAGTAACAAGCAGCTTGTGATCCTCTCCAGAGACTTACACAAAACTCATATTTATCCTTTGAAGGTCTTGGGGTGAAATAAAGGTGTGACTTTGGCTTAAAGAGAGCTTCCTCAGCCAGCCAGCAGTACTAAGAGATTTAGTCTTGTTTTCCCAACTGCTTATTTGACAGGCTTTTTTCCCTTAGAAAATCTGATGTTTCGTGCACACATGTACATTTATGTATATTAATCACTTGTGCAATGTCTGCAAAGGATATGGGAAGCCATCTCATTGCAGACTAGAAATGCTGCTAAATTTTGCTTCAGCCAACCTGGCAGCTGCAGGTCTTCCCACTGCTGGGGCCTCTGAAATTTGATGTTTATCTTCCAAGATTCATGTTTGTTGCATATCACAAGATCTCCGCTGTGCAAGCACAGAATCGCTCCTGTCTAGGATTTACTCTCTTTTCTGTTAAACTTAAAAGTCCTTAATGCCAAGCCACACACCTACAAAGCAGGCTTCTTCCAAGGAGAAGTGTGGGATCTCTGTAGAGCCATTAGCACTGCAGGGCGGGTCGATACCATTAGGGAGTCTACATTGTTTAGACCTTTTTGAGGGACTGGATTGAATGTGTTCATTTGAAGAGAGTCTGGAGATACAGTGGGTCCGTGAGCAGTCTGGCTACTCTGAGCAGTGATACCCGATGGCTAGGCTCCTCCCCCTGGTGGCCCAGACAGTAAAGAATCTGCCTGCAAAGCAGGAGACCCGGGTTAGATCCCTAGGTCAGGAAGAGCCCTCAGAGGAGGGAACAGCACCCCCACTCCAGTATACTTGCCTGGAAAATGCCATGGACAGAGGAGCCTGGAGGGCTACAGTCCATGGGGATCACAAAGAGTGGGCAGGCCTGAGAGACTGACACTTTAACACTTTCCCCAGATCAAGGCAGTACTAGTGGGAGGCAGGGAGAAGGGTAGAGGGCAGGAGTCCAGGGTGAATTTAAGCATCCCCACCCACAGAGTAGAGGTGGGAAATTCTGGCATTGTGTCTGGATTCCTGCCCTAGAGAAGGGCGGGAGACTTTTAAAAGAAGAGCAAGATGAAGTGTTTTCTCTTAGTCTTGGTCTGGCCCCTGAGTTGGGTGTGGAGGCTCTGCCAGGGGACCTGGACTGAGCCAGATCTGAGTCAAGAGAGGCCTCCTCCAGTTGTTTTCTTTCCCTTTTTGCCTCCTTTAATTTTCCTCCTTGATTTGGATGCCAGAATTTATATTTTTAGGAAAAGAAAGGCTGGGCTTCAAACACTGCTCAGTTCCCTCTGGACCCCAGAAAGCTGTCCTGGCTGACCCCTTCAGTGGGGTCCTTTCAAATAGTGAGGAAAATCTGTTTCAGCTGGAATCTTGGTCTGGAATTTTTTTCCACACGTGATCAAGAGAAGGAGACTCCAAACTGAATCAAAATTGTCTTCCCTCTCTGCCTTAGTCAAATTGCCGGTTTCAGGAGGAAAAAAAATTTGATATCATGTTGAAATACGTGGGATTATAATAAACATAGGTAGGTGAGTCACTATCCCCATAAAGACAACGTGTCCAGTGCATGAAGGGTATCCTAGACGGTACCCACAAGCTCTGCCTGCGAAAAGCCAGAGTGACAGAACCACAGACAGCAGTTGTGCCATCACTCAATGCTCTGACCCAACATTTGAGCCAGTTAACCAGTGACCTGTTAATTTTTTCACCAGGCATGAATGACTGAATTAAGCAAAAGCCCCCTAGAGAAATGAATGTAGTCTATGACAGAGAGACGGACAGAGGGCCAGATGGGAGCACACATAAAGAAAAGAATAAGCATAGAAACTGGAGCGAAATTAGGACATTTCAGTGCATCAGAGCAGAGCAGAGGTCCTAGAGAGTTGGATAGGAGAGCAGCGGGGGCTGGGACCTTCCAGAACCTGTACTGACACAGATACTGATCTCCCAGTTCAGCACCCGCTAGGTTGGCCTTCTAAAGACCAGCCAGCTCAGACAATTCCGGAAGAAATCAGGCAGAGCCATTGTTTGGCTTGTCTCCAACCAAACAATCGTTGATTGGCTGGATTTTTCACTTTCCCTGAGCTGTTAACTCCTGAAGGGAGGTGATCAGGCCCCTTCTGCTCTAATCTAAGAGCAGACTTCCCCCACTCCCCAAGGGGGAAATCTGTCACCTCTCTTGGTTCAGTATTGGAAAAGACATGCTTTGGTTGTATATAAACAAAGCAATCTCCAGTGATCCTGAAGTTGTATCAGTTCCAATTGTATTTATTTCTTGATCAGGTTACAAGTCAGAAACAGGACCAAACAAGACCCAAGACCCACCAATGATTTTCAAGACCCCCAAAGCCAGTAAGTTTTTATTTTTAGTTTTAGTCTTATTCGTGGTCATCTCTTGCCTGGTGTGGCAGAGTCACAGCCACATTTACACAAAGAAAGCTGGAGCATTTAGGCCAAGCCCCCATTTAGCCAGGCCAGTCAAATGGGGGAGTATGTGACAGATGAACAAGATTCTAAGGGCCCTGCCTGGCAGACTCTGATCTTTCTTCATTTAGAAGTGCCTTTGGAGAGGACTGAAAATGGGTAGCAGAATCCCCAGGAAGAGAGAAAAAGGAGGAAATGGAGGAAATTAATGGTTTGGGGCTAAAGCCAATCAATTTATAATTCCCATATTTGGACCATTTCAGCCTCTGCACAGCTGCTTTTTGAGGACACATGGCTGGGGGGGTGGTGGTGGGGTGGAACTGGCTTGCTGTCACTTAAGTCAAAATCCCTATGGGGTCTCCAGGAGGGTGGGATCTCATCCACCCTCCATTCTCCCCCCCCACACAATTCACTCTCTGGGTTTGCCAAGGATCCTGCTGACTAAGAAGCCGTCCCCAGTATCTCCTCCTTGACCCAGCTCCAGCAAATGTCTTTTAATCTTTCTGGGCCTCAGTGTCCATATGTTTTAGCAAGGAAGGTCAGGAAGAGAGCCGAGGTGCTGGTCTAGGCAAGGGGGGATTTGGGCCCCAGACGCACGTTTCTCCTGCACGGATTGGAGTCAGTCGCTGGTCGCTTCAGGGACACGGACCCATAGGCGCCCCAAGTCCCCCACCCCACTCCCGGCCCTCAGATCAGTGCAAGGAATGGGAGAACTTCAGGCCCGCTGGCTTATCCTTGGACAACCTGCCCGAAGGGCCAGCCTTCTTTTGAACGAGGCGCGGGAGCCAGTCCAATATAGGGAGATTGCCCGAAGCGGGCGGTCAACGTTGGTTGGGAAACCAGGCGCTCCTGGGTCCGGCTCCTCACGTCTGCCTGGGCCGGTGGGGGAGGCCGCGAGCGGCGCAGAGCAGGGCATTTCCCTCCCGAAGCATTTACTTGCATCAGAGGAGGGTGCCCCTGGCTCTGCCCGGTCTGCATCCCCAGATTCACCCGGGCAGCCCCAGCTCGCCTCGCCCGCCAACTCCCAGTCGAACGGCCACCGAAACAACATCTCCTAGAGCGGCCGGCGGGTCCCAGGCGATAAGGTCCGAAGATCTAAAATAGACCCAAGCCGACCCGGAGAAGGCGGAAAGTCCCTCAACAGTGTATGTTTCAACTTCAAATTGAACAGCTAGAGTTTGGTTTGAGTTTTGCTCTGAATGGTGCAAATAATGTCTCCTTTTCACTCTTCTGTCGGAGATCTCGGAGGTATAGACCTGGTCAAAAAGTTAGTTCCTACTCCCCCCATCCCCAAATAAATCTTTTTACTCAGACTACAAGCTAAGTGCCTGCTTTAGTATCTGTTCTCTGCAAACTTGTAAACAAAACCAAAAAACCTCTGCTTATATTTTTTAAAACGAGTAAGTTAACGGTCTGGTTTTTACCAGTTCTCAGCGTCTGAGAAAAGTCTGCATTTTGGTTGTTACAAAGTGCATTAATCAGATCTTATAAACAAATGTAATTCATTTTTAATTTTTCTGTTTTCAATTTTTATAATAAAATTTATCCTCTATAAAATTTATAATGTACACTATTAAAATAACAAATACCAGATTTATAATAATAATAAATACCAGAAAAGTAGTTCTTTGATCACTTCTGACCAGAAGCACTGTTTCCAGAGTCCTTGGTATCTTTACAAGTACCTTTAACAAAAGTGGCAGCACATCATAGGTTTGCATTTTGTCTTTTATTTTTTTTAAAAACTGTTAATGATGGTTTTGTGTCTTTACTAACGTCTTTTTAATGGTTCCATTTTATTGTATGAATGTGCCACAATTTATTCAACCAGGTGACTATTGATAAAATGTTTCCAATTTTCTCTTCCTTTTTTCCCTATTATACCAAGATACACTACTCTGTATATTTATGCAAGTATATGTGTATGATATATTCTAAGAAATGGGTTGTATCAAAGGTTTTGTGCATTTTCGATATTCATGGAAGCTGAACCTAGTCTCACAATGTTAAAGCAATTTGTATGTCCTTTCTCAGAAAACTGTCTTTTCTTGTTCTCTTATTTTTCTATTGTTTTTTGTTAATCTAATTTCTAACTAATTTGTTTTTTATATTTTATTAAAATGTGGGGTCATGGTTGTTTTTTTTTTTTTGTCAATAGAATTATACTTGTGACTGAGGATTTGAAGTTTATGTGTATTAGAGTTTTCCCGACAATTTTTTTCTTTTCTGGAAGAAATGGAGTGTAGATTTCAGACTATTAAGCACATCGATTTTCTCTTGCAGAGCTACATTTTTATTGGATAGATTTGGCTTTTCTTAATCATTTCCTCTTCTTCTTCGACTCTCCTTAAGATTAGAAGACAGAAAAGTTCCACGTCGGACTCTTATGGAAACCGCTACAGAGCTGCCGCCGCCGCAGAGCTGGAACCTCGGGCCGCATCACTCTGCTTCCCTCCTCCAAAGCCCCGGCCCCAGGCAAACTCCTCCGAAGGTCAGCAGACTCTCACTTAAGAACTTACAGAACACTAGAAAATTGAGGTAGAGGCTAAGACACGGCTGCTCCAAACAAACAACCGGCAGGTGGGCCTTTGGAGATTCGGCCCTTCGGGGTTCTGGACCGGGGAGGACCGTCTGTCGACTTGGCCTCGGTTCTCCGGATACTGAAAGAAAAGCGCTCCCTCTCGGGACCTAGTGATCTCCACGCATTTATTTATTCCCAGAGGACACCTGGAACGGCAGGCTGGGGAGAGGCGGCGGGGCTGAAGTTGGGGGACAAGGGAGGCCAGCGAGGAGTAGGAGGTATTAGGGAACGGAGGAGCCGCACAGGCCGCGCGTACCGCTCTCTCCAGAGGCCCCCATCAGCGGCGGGATCCTCGCAGTGAGCCAACCGCCCCGCGTCCTGCCTCGCAAAACTCCAGGCGGGTTCCCCTGTCTCAGGTCGCAAACACAGCCTCTTTCTAAAGCACTGGATATTCCGCGGGCTCAAAATCAGCCTTTGCAGCGCTTTTCTAGGAAGTAATCCTCATTCCACTCATTCCCACCACTTTCAGAAATTCTTTGGAAGGCAAAATGGTTTGCGCCTTGATCCTACCCGAGAGCTATAAAAAGAAATCGGGCTCCCAAAACATTAGGCCGATCGTTAGAGAAAAGATCGAGAGAGAATTCGGGCCCTGCACAGTGCCAGCGTCAGGAGCCGGATATCCACAAGGAGGAGAGGATGTGCCTGCCAACGCTTACTGAGCACTTGCTGTGTGCCCGAAACTGACTAGGAATTGGGGGGAATTTCAGGCCAGTCAAATCCCTCGGGGTAGCGTTTCAGATTTGAAAACAAGACATACTTTCCCCACGATTTGGTTATAAAGTTTTATCCCCTCAGAATTTTTGATATTGAGGTATGGATTTGGTAAATCGAATTTTAAAGGCTTTTAAAAATTAGATTATAACTATTTCTTAGTCAAAAGACCTCTTTCCCAGGAGAGGTCTGAGGGGTTTTCTTTCTTTTGGGGGAGGCTTTCTTATTTGATTTCTGATCAAAGGACTTTTAACTTCTTGATCCCATCATTGCATTATTTCAGGTGAGAAAAATTTTCCAATTTATCCAAACAATTGCTTGAATGAGTGTAGACCATATATTTGGGTTGAAGAGCTCAGCTCCTGTCCAGAAAGGGAGGAGGCTCCTCCAGGAAGAGGAGCTCTCCATCCCCACTCCAGAGACCCTCTGTCCTCCCCTGTGGATGCCTTCTCCACACCCCCAGCTCCCTCTTTGGCCAGAGCCTGTCTTCCTGGGGTGTTTTTTTCCAGAAGCCTTCTCTTTCTCAGGAGGAATCGAGAGACAAGGATCTGAGGGCAAAACCAGTATCCCTGGTGGCAGCGGGGGTGCTTGAAGCAAGTGACTGGCGTGAGAAGAACCAGCTTTCTAACAGTGGTTCCCTCTACCCTGGACAGATGGTCTGTGAACCTGGGGCTATGATCCCCATGGGCTTTGGGGAAAAACCACCAGCATCCTGTTT
Source organism: Budorcas taxicolor (assembly GCF_023091745.1). Taxonomy (NCBI): domain Eukaryota; kingdom Metazoa; phylum Chordata; class Mammalia; order Artiodactyla; family Bovidae; genus Budorcas; species Budorcas taxicolor. Next base: position 37,480,998 of record NC_068928.1, on the reverse strand, counting down.
CCCAGCAACTGGTTGTTTTTGATGTAGGCAGTCTCCTGTTTAGTGTGATCCCCTTTTAGTGTGTGTGTGAGCAGCACTTCAAAAAGCGAAGGGAGCTAAGAAAGCAAGAACATTCTATGGTGGTTACGAGACCCAGTGGACAGTCCAGTCTTTCCACGCCCCACCCCACGTATTCAGGGTTGGGCTGAGAGGGATTGTAAGCTTCAGTTTCTGAAATTGTGGTGGACATTCTCTGTGTCAATTTCTCCTTTCACTCTCTTAAATTTTACTGTTTCCTGGAGCTCTTCTGAGACAAACTCTACGCAGGCTAGGTGAGTTGTGTCAGGACAGAGAGTGAGAGAACACTATTTTAGACCAACCAGCTTTCACAGAAAGTTGACTCCCCATCCTGAAGCACGAGAATGGGGGAGGGGATGGGGACGAGGCAAGCTTGTTCGTCCCACTGGAGTCCAGCCCCAGGGGGAAGTGCAGACTCACACCGGGAGACCCCCTCAGCTGGGGTCATGGAAAGGACAGGCAGAGAAGTCTAGAAACGCAAAGAAGTTAACGATGTTTGGCTGTCTGGGGGCTTCTTGGTGTGTCGGGGTCAGGCGGGGGCCGAGGCAACAAGCTCCGGCAGACAGGGCCCGGGTCGGGGCTGCACAGGTGAGCAGGCTGACTCAACATGGGACCACGTGGCACCTGGACTAGGGACGGTCCACTTAGGAGCTTCTGGGAGGAAGGAAGGGGCTAGCTGGTGAAATATTAACACCCCACCCCGCCCCGGGTTCTGAAGGGGGAACCACTCCTCAGAGGTCATGGACTAGAAGAGCTGGGAGGCTGCTACCTCTTCCTCCCTGCGCCTAAGATCCAAACCCTTTCAGTTCTCAACCTGTGGCCTCTGGGAAGGTGCAAGTTCTCAACTTTCCTCCACCTCCTTGCTCCTCTTCCCCAAAGGCAAAGAGTCTCTTGGCCTGGTGCGGGGGTGGGAGCGGGGAGAGGATGAGCAGAAATCTCTAGGCATTAGACAAAGACAAGCCAGGACGGTCTTAAAGTGAATTGGAGGTCAGGCGGGCGGGATATGAAAACCCTTTTCCACGTCCCTTAATTCTGACGGCACCTGGGGATGGAGAGCGCCCAGGGGCCCCTCACAATTTTCCCATGGTGGAGTGCGCTTCTGGGCCTGGCAGGCGGGCTCAGGAGGGATGCCTGGGAGGCTGGGGAGTCCCAAAGGCGATTACTGGCACAGCAGCGTGGGGTTTCCGAGGCTGGATCGCCTCTGCATTCGAGGCCGTTGGGCAGGGGCCGGGTTCGGGTGCCTCCCAGTGGTGAATCAGGCTTCTGACCTCTGCGCCATCCCGGCCTTGCTCCGGAGGGTAAACATCCTCTGCACTTTAAAAACTGGTGGGACAAGAAAGCGAGGGGGCGGCTGGGAGAGGGAGGGAGGAAAGGAGGCTAAGAGGAGAGGAGGTTCTGAAATCCTCTCTCTCTTTTTCCTGCCAGGAATCTTTGAGGGCAGCCTGCAGGATGAAGAAGGAGCATCCCACTGTCGATGTTTCTCTCCAGCTAGATAAAAAAATCAGTTTTCTGGAGCCTCAGAAATGAGACTTTGAAAATGACCCCAGCGTTGGGGGATGGGGGAAAGGATTGTCAGGTCTCAGTTGGATTCCCATTCCCTCAGAATCAGCTAAAGGACATCCCTCTGGAGGGACACCAGGCATCTGTGAAGGGTTAGGGGCACAGGCAGGACAAGAGGAAATTCTCATTTCTTGGGGACTGACTTGGTTACTAAATCTTAAGAACATAGTTACTATGGCTATCATTTTTAATGTTGAAGATGATGTAAAGGGAGCCTGCTTTGACTCTCAATTCAAAGTTGTTTTGGGGCCCTGGGTGGAGTACGAAGAAGCTGTGAGGTCAAACAGGCCCAGCATAGACCTGGACCCCTCTCCTCACCAGTTTCACCAGCTTCATCTCCCTGAGCATAGCCTCCTTGCCTGTAAAAGGGGGATAATACTAACAGTTACGGCATTGATGCTGGAATCATATCAACACACTATATAGCCCAGGACTTCGTGTCAGCAAAAATGTCCCACCAGCCTCAGCTTCCTCTCAGACCTTCTTAAGGCCCCAGTGACACCTGTCCCAGAAAAACCCTCAGGCACTTGCCTCCACCCAGTTACAGCCAAGTGATTAGAGCGACCGAGAAGTGAATTAAAGACAAAGTCACACCAAATTCCGCTCTTCTCCACAGACCCCAGAGAAGCAGGAAGGAAGGGAAAACATAGGCGGAAGAGAGGAAGGAAGGACAGGAGGGAGGGAGAGGAAGGGAGAGAGCTCAGTTCCCTTTCTTCAGGTGTCCAGGCTGTAGCCCACCACCACGCCAAGAGAATCAATAGCGCTGGGAAGAGGCAGATGACAAAGCTACCAAATGCAGAGACACCCCTAACAGCCGATTAAAACGATGAAAATAATTCAAGAGAACAGCCAGGCTGAAAACTCTTCCTGGACATCAGAAGACCTTCCTGGAAACTGCTCTAAACTGTCTACGACTTGGACGGTCGTCGCTGAGTTCAGTTCTGTAAGACTGGAGTTACTGCCATTCCCACCCTGTCTCCAGGGAAGCCCTTCCAGAAGCAGCCAAGGAAAGGAGGTGACCACGCTGAAACGCACAGCCCCGCTCCCTGACTAGCCTTACGCTCATCTAAACACTAGCAACTGACTCCAAGCATGAAGTGTGAGTTCAAGCAACCGGGGTCCAGGCGTCCCAGGTCTCCCCCGGGTTTGGAGACATGGACTGTTCGGTCTTGAACTGACACCTGTCGGTTTATTCCACTTCTCAGGCTCCGACTTCGTCTGTAAATGGATATAGTAGCCCCCTCATCAGGTGGTTTGGGGGATAATAAAGCTCTTTATGCGCTTTGCCTCAGTACCTGGAACATGATGATTGCTGAATAAACAGCAGCGATGCCTACGGATTCTCTAGTCCATACCCAAGGAAGCCAATTTCACACGCTGACGTTACCTCAGAGGCTTTGTGGAGCGAAGCCGAGAGTGGAGCGAGGGGGAAGCGCCTGGTAACCGGCGGTCTGGCCCTGGCCTGAGCATTCTTAGCGGAATCTCAGGCGCAGCCCGGCCAACCTTTGTCCTACTTCCACCCCGGACCCATCGTCCCCCGACCCCGCTGGGGCGAAAGCCTGGCCTCTCTACGGGGAGCCCTTTCGCCCGCGGCCGCGGCGCCGGTCGTGGTTCTGGCGCCGGCGCCGGATGCTCTGGGCGGGACACCGCGTGGGAGGCGCGGCGTCTGGGAAGCAGGCAGCGAGAAACGGTCCACCAGGGGCTTTTCTGCCCTGGACTCAGCGCCCCGAGTCAGCCTACTCCTTGGGTCGCTTGGAACCGCACTTCGGGCCTGGGTGGTGGGGAGCGAGGTTTTTACTGCTCTTTTCCTAGTCTCCAACAACAGGCAAATTCCCCCCATGCGCTTTTGCCGGCGGCATCTTCTCCAACAGAAGTTCCAAACCAGCTCTGCACAGGCCTCGCTCTCTCCCGATGACCCGCAGCCCACCCTGCCTTCTAAGTCCTCTCTCCAGAAACAGGGACTGGAGGACTTCCTCCAAGCGCGCCCTTCACCTCCTCTTTCCCAGGCTCCTTCTGACAATGGCTTTTCCCTGCAAGGTCCCCAGAAGCAGAGCAAATGAAAATGTTAGAGGAAAAGTACTGGTTCTGCCCCTCCTTCTCCTCAAACAGTCATGTCGGAAAAATAATCAGAAAATTTCAAATAACCAGGAAATCTGCTGAGAAATGGGGACCCAGAAGGGAACAGCCCACCCAAGAACTGGCTTTTCTTTTCTCAATAGGAGCCCAGTCCCTCCATTAGATATGAATATAGCTTCTGTGTGGCTGGCCGTGAAACATATATTTCCCAACCAGGCGGCAAGGGATATGAATTTTCATTGGGCCCTAGGGACATCAAGAGACCTCAGGTCAGAAGAGGGTCTGTTCAGATGGTGTCCAAACACAACGAAATTATAACATGAAAAGCAGAGCTCTTGATTCAGATCTTTCCTGTTTAAATAAGGGGGAGGGTAAGAAGCACTGGTGAAATATCCAAATAACTGAAAATATTTGTAAACAAATTCTTCTCACTGGACCTCTGTTTGTGTTGGTGGGTGTGGCACACAGAATCAGGGGTCCACTAGCTGTTTCCTAATAACTCCTCCCCCTCCTTTGAGCTTCCCAGGTGGCACTAGTGGTAAAGAACCCACCTACCAAAGCTGAAGACATAAGAGACGTGGGTTCAACACCTGGGTTGGGAAGATCCCCTGGAGGAAGGCACTCCAATATTCTCGCCTAGAGAATCCCATGGACAGACAAGCCCGGCAGGCTATAGTCCATAGAGTCTCAAAGAGTCCGACACAACTGAAGTGACTTAGCACACACGCGCACTCCTTTGAGTAGCCCCTCATTTTCTCAGAAACAGAAAACTCAAGTCCGCTTTAGAGTGTGAGAGCTCTGCCAGTGGAAGGACTGTGGGAACTGACAGGGGAGAGCTTGGAGTGGAGAGTGGAAGGGCAGCGGTGACGAGAAGTGCAGCAGATGCTGAGCCAGAGGCCTTGAGACAAAGTCCTGGCTCTGTGTCTTTAATGTCTCCTTGCCTCAGTTTTCTCATCTGCAAGATGGGGATAATACTGATCTATAAGCCTGCTGTGAAGAATAAACAAAGTAATACATGGGAACATGCTTGATCATCATCGTATGTTCCTTGCTGCTGCTGCTGCTAAGTTGCTTCAGTCGTGTCCGACTCTGTGCGACCCCATAGATGGCAGCCCACCAGGCTCTCCCGTCCCTGGGATTCTCCAGGCAAGAACACTGGAGTGGGTTGCCATTTCCTTCTCCAATGCACGAAAGTGACAAGTAAAAGGGAAGTCGTGTCTGATTCCTAGTGACCCCGTGGACTGCAGCCTACCAGGCGCCTCCATCCATGTGTTCCTTGGCCTGTGCCTAAGTCAAAGGGGATCATGGCAAGGATAGCAAGGGTCCAGGTTTTGCCCCAACCCATGGATGGATATGAGTGTCCCTGTGGCTATTCGATGCCCTGACCCCTGGGCTCAGCTGGCTCAGGTCTCACCCTCTACCAGATCCAAGGGAAAGTGAGACTCCATCTCAGCAGGCTGCCCCAGCCCCTGTTTACTTTGGCCACGTTGTGATGGCCCTGCTGGGTTTGCCAACAGGATTTGGGTGTTTGCTCTCCCGCCTGGCATGACTGCAGAGGCAGCTGGCACTCTGCTCCTGATTGTCATGCTGACCAATGCTGCTCACAGCAAGGGGATGCTGTGACTCCCTACTGCTTCCGCCCCGTTCTCAGATGGGTGGAGTCTCTTTTTATTATCATTCCTAAGACTCCTAGGCTCAGGAAAGCAGGGTGGTAGAGAGATACCACAGTCTTTCCCTTTAAAATGGCTGCCCAAAGAGTACATACTCAAGAATTAAAAGGAACCAGAAAATAGCAAAAGAAATCAGACAGAGAGATGAAGACACCAAGCACAAAATCTAAATTAAAAAAAAATAAGTCCTAGGTTTTGCTTTTTTTCCTCACGCTTTTTCGGGACAGTAGATGTTCAGGAGTGAAAAGGAAGGGGGGCTTACTGAGGCCACCCCAGACCAGTCATGGCCCGTGGTTCAGGAAAGTCATGGTAGAAGCATGATTAGCAGGTGCATGGCGGGAAAAACACATGCTCAGAATGATCCTTTCCCACCTCAGGGCAGCTCCAGGAGCCTCTCACCACCTCCCCAGCGCATAGTGTGCTCTCAGGAGACGTGAAATATCCTCCCCAGGACACATTGCCGATTGGCTTTCCTAGGCTGCCAGTTAATAACTTAGAGTCATGCCTGGAGAATGGGAAATAATTGAAAGCAATGCTTAGTAAATTGCAGTTTCAAGGTCTTCATTGCCTTTCTAACAATTTGCAAAACCCATTTTATTGCTTTTTTAGATTCCTTGAGTTGAAATGCCACTGTGTGCTGTAATTAAGCTAAATGACATGCCAGCTGTAAAGACAAGGCTTGTGAATGATTACATTTGGCTCATGTAATCATCCAGTACGGGTGGGGGAGGATGCTTGGAACAGCTGCCAGTCTGCCCGCCTCACACCCCCTGCCAGGGTGGAGGGAAAACTGGACTGATTCCGAAATGGCCCTTTTAAGGCTAGGGAGAGCTAGCTTGCCTGTTTGAGGTGGCTACGGCTGTCCAGTGGGATGAGTCAGATGAGTGGCTCCCGAACTTCACTATGTACCAGGACCCTCTGCGGGAGATTTCTAAATCCAAGGTCAATACCGCCCTACCCCAGCCAGACTGACTAATTTCGTCTGAGGGAGTGGAGGCACCGAATAGTTTTTTTAAGCTGCCCAGATAGTTTTGAGCCTAGAGAACCTTCCTGATCCAACATGGCTGCATTTAACAGCTTTGTCTTCAGAAAATCATTTTTGGACTTGGAAACGTGTCCTTCAGTGCTGCTCTTTCAAATCCATCTGGAGACAGGAACTCATCCATCTGCTTTATGAAACAAATGCCCTGATCTCCATCCCCCAAAGCTCCAAAGTTCCTGTTTTCTTTCACGGGACTCAGTTCTTTTGAGGCCATCTTTCTTGTTCCCTTTTCTTTCCCCCTCCATTCATTCAGCTGCTGTGCCCCAGCTCTACCATGTTTGTCTCCCCATCTCCCTTTTTTCCCCACAGTCAGCCATCCTGATAGGGGCTGCAAGGGCTTGAAACCTGGATCAATGTACGAGCCTCCTAACCTCTCTCCCAGCTTCGTTCTCTCCCCCTTGCTAGTCATCCATTCTACCATCTACTATGAAATTCACCTTTCTAACACTAAATAAAACCTATCCCATTCAAAAACCTTTAGTGGTTTCCTACTGCCCATTACATTAGGTTAACATTTCCCAGGAAAACATTTTAGACTCTCCACTACATCAATTCATTTGGCAAGTATTTACTGAATCGCAGTTTGGTCCTAAGCACCAGGCTGAAAGCAGGGGATACAAAGAAGTAGAGACATGGTACAGTCCAGTGGAGAGACAGCCACAGACAAGTTCACCATCATGAAGTTTATGATAATGAAACAAAGAACACCTGGGTCTCCAGGGCCCTCTTTTAAACTATCTTTCTATTGTCATCTCCCAGTTATCCTTTCTGATCCAGCCAAACTGGACTAGACTTTACTTCTTGATCATGTCCCGGGTTGTTTATATTTTCTTCCAGAACTTTATTCCTCAGTCCCACACCTCAAACTCACTTTTTAAAACCCTGTTTATATGGAGAAGATATTTGTGAATGACATACCAAGTAAAGGGTTAACATCTAAAATATATAAAGAACTCACAAAACTCAATACCAATTTTTTTAAAAAGCCAAACAATCCAATTAAAAATGAGCAGAAGGCCTGAACAGACATTTTCCCAAAAAAAGACATATAGCTGGTCATCACGTGAAAAGATGCTCAACATAACTAATTATCAGGGAGTAACAGGCAACAAGTGTTGGTGAGGATGTGGCAAAAAGGGAATCCTCATGTACTGTTGGTGGGAATGCAAATTGGTGCAGCTACTATGGAAAACAGTATAGAGGTTCCTCACAAAATTAAAAATAGAACCAACCATATGATCCAGAAATTCTACTTTTGGGTATTTATCCAAAGAAAAATCAAAACACTAACTAGAAAAGATATATGCACCCCTATGTTCATTGCAACATCATTTACAATAACCCAGTTATGGAAGTAACCTAAGCGTCCTTTGATAGATAAATAGATGAAGATGAACAGATGAATAGATGTAGTGCACACACACAATGGAATATTCCTTAGCCATAAAAAGAATGAAATCTTGCCATTTGCAACAACATGGATAGTTCTAGAGAGTGTCACACTAAGTGAAATAAGTTAGACACAGAAAGACAAATACCATATTATTTCACTTATAGTGAAGTCGCTCAGTCGTGTCCGACTTTTTGCGACCCCACGGACTGTAGCCTACCAGGCTTCTCTGTCCATGGGATTTTCCAGGCAAGAATACTGGAGTGGGTTGCCATTTCCTTCTCCAGGAGATCTTCCCCACCCAGGGATTGAACCCAGGTCTCCCACACTATAGGCAAATGCTTTACCGTCTGAGCCACCAGGGAAGTCCCAGGCAAAACAGAAACAGACTCATAGATACAAAGAACAAACTGGTAACCACCAGAGGGAAGGAAGGTTGGCTAAATAGGTGAAGGGGATTTAAGAGAAACAAACTTCCAGTTATAAAATAAATAAATCACAGGGATGTAATGTACAGCATAGGGTATGTAGTCAGTAATATCGTAATACTTTGTTTGGTAACACATGGTTACTACATTTATGGTGGTGATCAATTCATAATGTGTGTAAATGTTGAACCACTATGTTGTATACCTGAAACTGATATAATATTGTATGTCAATTGTATTACAATTAAAAATTTTTTTTGAAGGAAAGGCATTTTGAACCTAAATTTTTATACAAAATTTCATATAAAGGCAAATAAGTCATCACTGCAATGTGAAACTTTTTACATTAAAATTTTTAATTAAAAAATCCATTTATCTTTTTCCATCACCTCAAATATCACCTCTTCTAATGAAGAAGACTTAATCTTCGCAGCTGGGTGTGAGGGCATTTCCTTTTCATCCACCGATGCTCTTCTTTAGTGGAACTTAAATCTGACTAGTTACCCAGGGACCCTTCTTACCCCACCACACACTCCATGGGGGCAAGGACTGCCAGGAGCATTTTTTGTCCCCCATAAGCATTCAGCAGACAATTGCTCTGCATAGCTCCATGGCTGAACAAGCAGGAGGCAGGTGGGGCCAGGAAAGCATCCTACTATTAATAATATTTTGCCTTTGGACAACCCAGAGCCATTACCGCCTCTAGGCAGGATCAGCTACCTAATTTGGTGGGCCCAGTGCAAAAATAAAAATACAAGACTCCTTGTTCACAAATTATTCAGAATTTCAAGATGGTAACAGCATTAAACCAGATGCAAGGCCTTCCTAGTGTGGAGCCCTGTGTGACTGCATAGACTGCATGAGCATGAAGGTGACCCTGTTGTTAGGTTCAAAAGTGCTGGCACCAAATTGTCCCTTAGGAAGACAAATAATTCTGACTTCACCTTGAGAGACTTCCATTTTATCAGCTCAGGAATCTTGACTGGCTGGGGTTGGTGACTAGGGAGAAAAAAGGAAAGATACAGAGCTTCTAGGAAGTCCCATTTCAGCAAGTCTTACAGCTTTTGTCTGGGCCAGACTATGACCTATGGCAGCCTAATAGTGACAGTGGCATCAGAAAAGGCAATTTGAGTTAGGATGGTAGGGAAGGCAGCCGAAGATACACGGGCACAGAGCTGCTGGTGTAGGAGGAGGTCTGGTTTTTACCTGATGAAGCTACAACTGTCCTGATTCCTTTACTCAGGGCTCAGAGTTCTCCATCAAGCCTAGCTCTTTGTCTTTTCTCTCTGGAGTTGAAGACCAACTCACACTAACCTGTTGGTGCCCTGAGGGCTCTGGACTTCTGGAAATGTTGCAGGTCCTTCCTTGCAACACTCCTCCCTTCATGTTGCTTTATCCTTGGGAGTGTCCTGGATGGCAGTGCTGTGTGAGGGACCCATAAGAATACCACTGGTGGGGGGCAACTAGGACGTGTCCTGGGGCAGCACCCATAACTCCCAGAAGTCGTGGTTCTCCAGTACTGTAAGCTAACTGGTGGGCGGGACAAAAGGCAAGGCTGTTAGCTTCAGTGGTGCTAATGGGAGGTAGTCATAAGACCAGGCTCTCTAGATGAGGAAATAAAACTTTCAGTTGCTTCTGCAGGCATCGTAGACATTGTAGGAAGAGACAAATCATTTCCTGGGAGTAAGAGGAAGAAACGGCAGAAATCCAGTCTGACTCTGGAAAGAAAAAAAAAAAAAAAAAGATTTTTTTTCTTAGATTTTTTTTTTAAATGGCTTCTGGAATATTTAAGTCAATTAACCCATCATCACCATTCCTATCTTGTGGTGATTCACATCCACAGTAACCAGAAACTCCTACACAACATTCATATTCCTGAATCCTTATCATAGCCCCAAACATTTGACAAGGACCATTTAAGAGCTGCCAACCTAGCTGGTCCAGAGACAACAAGTGGTACTCGTTAAGAGCACAAACTTAGCGCCCTGTATCTGTGTGCCCTTGGGCAAGTTACTTAAGTTCTCTAAACCTTGGTTTCCTCATTTGAAAAAAGAGAATAACAGTGGTACTTACCACAAAGAGTTGCTTTGAGGATTGAGATACTGTAGGCAGAACTTTTAATACACCCAAAACAAGTGTCCAGTCTGTGTCTGGCTCAACACCATCAGCACAGTATCATTACCACCATCATCACTGTAGCTACATTTATCAAGGAGGCTGCCAAGCACCCTGCATTAGCAAGCTTTAAATCATCCTTAAGTCCTACAAAAGGGACTATTTATCCCCTAAAGCTCAACTGTTAGCAGTTCTGAAGCCCTGACTTCAGTGGCCTCACTGTGAAAATGGATCCCAAGGAAGGATGATGAGGTTATGGAGATTTAAGCAGAAAAAATGGAGGACTTTGTCAGGGCTCCCTTCCTCACATGAGTCAGGATGGGATCTAAGTTCATGGCAGATTGGTAAAGAGGAAGAGACATCAGAACCTGCCACTGTGTGACATTGGGCAAATCACTTAATGTTCCCAAACCTTGATTCTCTTCCTCTGCAAACTGAGGATAAGGGAATAATTCTGTCTTGCCAACCTCACAGCATTGACCTAAGGATTACATGAGAGACAGTAGGTAAATGTGATGTGTGGAAGGTATTGTTATTATACCTACAGAGAAAGTTCATGATCTGTAATCTGAACATCTGCTCTGTGCTTTCCTTCTCTAATTCAAGCATTATTATGCAGAAGCCCTATTCTCATACCACATCCTGCTCCATTTGTAAACCAACATGTTGATAGGCATTCTGCTGCATATAATTAGACTTTTGCCAGTTTGCCTTGTATGTGTCAGTTCCTTGCAGTCTGATCAGCTGGGAATTTTGAGAAGCCATTACTTGACCTAAAAGCAGAGGATAAACTCTGAGATCTGGTGACTCCACACAATACCCTGGAAAGCCCTGCTTGGCCGTGACTACCACTGATTCCTGCAGAAATACCTTCACTAAAGAGCCATTTATCATTCCCTCAGCTCTAGCTGAAGACTAATATTAAAAATACCACTTGAAAGAAAGAGTGGTTGTAAAAGCTGGAGGATTGGGAATCAGAAACATCTGACTCAAACCCTTCACCACTGAAAGCTGTGGAACCTCCTGAATGTTAAACATTATGCTCTTTGAGCCTCTGTTTTTTCTTTTCTAAACTTCACAATTATGATTGAAATTAAATTATATGTATACAGAGAGAGAGAGAGAGAGTGCTAGTGACTACAGACTACATTACCAAAAAGAAAGAGTAAATTTTACCATCATTAATGTTCATCAGAAAACATGCCAGTAAAAAAAAAAAGAAAGAAAGAAAACATGCCAGTACCTTCAGCCATCATCTACTTGGTAGAAAAAGTCCATAATAGCAAGTGACCACATGACAAACTGCTCTTAGAAATTAGAGGCAGTGAAAAGAATCACCCCTAAAGACTCTCTCTCTCTTACTCTCTAGATGAGTAAATTTATCTTTACTCATTTAGGAGAAAATATCAACACCTTCTCTGCCTACAAAATCCCAGAGCTTCTCAGGGAGTCCAAATCCAAGCTGGACTTTGCCAAAGAATGGCCTGAAGAAGCAGCATCCCATGTCAGAGCTGTTCACCAAGGTTCAACTGAGAGAGTAGCTGTCTCTGTTCCCAGACTAGTTACATGAATGCCAGTGTGTATGTGCCAAGAGGTTGCTGTTGTTCAGTTGCTCAGTCAGGTCCCACTCTTTGTGACCCAATGAACTGCAGCACGCCTGGCTTCCCTGTCCTCACTATCTCCCAGAGCTTGCTCAAACCCATGTCCATTGAGTTGATGATGCCATCCAACCATCACATCCTCTGTCCTCTCTTTCTCCTGCCTTCAGTCTTTCCCAGCATCAGGGTCTTTTCCAATGAGTCAGTTTTTCGCATCAGGTGGCCAAAGTATTAGAGCTTCAGCATCAATTCTTCCAATGAATATTTGGGACTGATTTCCTTTAGGATTAACTGGTTTGATTGCCTTGCAGTCCAAGGGACTTTCAAGAGTCTTCTCCAACACCACAGTTCAAAAGCATCAATTCTTCAGCGCTTAGCCTTCTTTATGGTCCAACTCTCACATCCATACATGACTACTGGGAAAACCATAGCTTTGACTAGACCGACCTTTGTTGGCAAAGTAATGTCTCTGCTTTTTAATGCACTGGTCATAGCCTTTCTCCTAAGGAGTAAGCATCTTTTAATTTCATGGCTGCAATCACCATGTGCAGTCATTTTGGAGCCCAAGAAAATAACGTCTGTCACTGTTTCCATTGTTTCCCATCTATTTGCCATGAAGTGATGGGACCAGATGCCATGATCTTAGTTTTCTGAATGTTGAGTTTAAGCCAGCTTTTTCACTCTCCTCTTTTACCTTCATCAAGAGGCTCTTTAGCTCCATTTCACTTCCTGCCATGAGGGTGGTGTCATCTGCATATCTGAGGCTATTGATATTTCTCCTGGCAATCTTGATTTCAGCTTGTGCTTCAACCAGCCCAGAATTTCGCATAATGTACTCTGCACATAAGTTAATAAGCAGAGTGACAATATACAACCTTGACATACTCCTTTCCCGATTTTGAACCTGTCCACCGTTCCATGTCCAATTCTAACTGTTGCTTCTTGACCTGCATACAGGTTTCTCAGGAGGCAGGTAAGGTGGCCTGGCATTCCCATCTCTTTAAGAATTTTCCACAGTTTGTTGTGATCCACACAAAGACTTTAGCATAGTCAATGAAGCAGAAGTAGATGTAGGAGTAGGGGATGAAGAAACCAACAGAACCAGCCCTAATCTTAGGGAGTGCCCTGTCTGGGGTTGGGGTAGGAGGATGAAAACCCTGCCTTCAGGGAAACCCCAGTGTGATGGTGCAGTCATAGTCTATGTCCTTCGGGAGTCTCTGATTGGGGAGACAAAAAAGTCCAAAACAGGATGCAACGTTATTTTTTCTGCTAAGAGGTCCAGAGCCAAATTCAATTGTCATTTTAGGAAGCACTTAATCATACCCTTTCAATATAATTATTTCTCCCTTTCTTGGTGTGGCTTCTGATCATTATAACTTTATTTTAACACTCATATTGCATATAAGGTTTCATGCCCCAGGCTTCCTGGTGGTTCAGTTGGTAAAGAATCTGACTGCAATGCAAGGAGACCCAGGTTTGATCCCTGGGTCAGGAAGATCCCCTGGAGAAGTAAATGGGAACCCACTCTAGTATTCTTGCCTGGGAAATCCCATGGACAGAAGGGCCTTGCAGGCTACAGTCCATGGGGTCACAGTGAGTCAGACACAACTTAGCGACTAAACCCCCACCACCACTTCATTTTAAAAAAGTATTTATTTATTTACTTGGCTGCATCAGGTCTTAGCTGTGGCACACAGGTGCAGTTGCTCCAAGGCATATGGGATCTTAGTCCCCCTATCAGGGGTTGAACCCATGTACCCTGCATCACAGGATGGATTCTTAACCACTGGACCACCAGGGATTACCAGGGAAGACCCCTATCCTTCCCTTTAAAAGTAGGAGCATAAATAACTTAAAATTCTAGAAAATTATGAACCAGAGACAGTGGGGGTGAGTTTGAGCCCCATCAGGACTGAGGAGTTTTGTTCCTATAACAGGTCCACAGGTCAGGGTGGCCATCACAGGTTCCTCTACCCAGGCCTGGGTCTACATGTAGGAAAGTCTTCATTTCCACACTAGAGAGATGTCTTCAAAAGGCAAATTCCCAGTGGCCTGTCCCAAATCTCGTGTCAGAATTTTCAGAGGTGTGGCCTTGGAAACTACAGTCTTAACAAGGGCCCCCACACAATTCATATCATCAGGGAAGTTTGGGAAACACTAGGCCAATTTTTTCCTTTGAGGGTGGTGACAGGACCATCAGAACACATAGTGGAGCTTCTTAAAATGCAGATTCCTGAACCCCTCAGTAGGACCTACTGATTCAGAGTTTCCAGGAGCAGACCTTGGAATATGCATTTTTATGAGCACCCAAAGTGATGCATACGGGCTGATATTTACTCGTCAGCCCTTCTGCAGTGTGAACTACAGGTCACAGGGGGCCAGACTGTCTGGTCAGTCTGTTTTAGATGGCAGAAGTGAATGAGATGATTAAAATGTATCTCCTATAGGCAATCAAGCAGTATAAATCCCTCCACCATCAGTTCAGTTCAGTCACTCAGTTGTGTCTCACTCTTTGTGATCCCATGGACTGCAGCACGCCAGGCCTCCCTGTCCATTGCCAACTCCCAGAGTCCACCCAAACCCATGTCCATTGAGTTGGTGATGCCACCCAACCATCTCATCCTCTGTTGTCCCCTTCTCCTCCTGCCTTCAATCCTTCCCAGCATCAGCGTCTTTTCCAATGAGTCAGTTCTTTACATCAGGTGGCCAAAGTATTGGAGCTTCAGCATCAGTCCTTCCAGTGAATATTCAGGACTGATTTCCTTTAGGATGGACTGGTTGGATCTCCTTGCAGTCCAAGGAACTCTCAAGAGTCTTCTCCAACACCACAGTTCAAAAGCATCAATTCTTCAGCGCTCAGCTTTCTTTATAGTCCAACTCTCACATCCACACGTGACTACTGGAAAAAAAGCTTTGACTAGATATCTGGACCTTTGTTGGCAAATAATGTTTCTGCTTTTTAAAATGCTGTCTAGGTTGGTCATAACTTTTCTTCCAAGGAGCAAATGTCTTTTAATTTCATGGCTGCAGTCACCATCTGCAGTGATTTTGGAGCCCAAGAAAATAAAGTCTGACACTATTTCCACTGTTTCCCCATTTATTTCCCATGAAGTGATGAGACCAGATGCCATGATCTTAGTTTCCTGAATGTTGAGTTTTAAGCCAACTTTTTCACTCTCCTCTTTCACTTTCATCAGGAGACTCTTTAGTTGTTCTTCTCTTTCTGCCATGAGGGTGGTGTCATCTGCATATCTGAGGTTATTGATATTTCTCCTGGCAATCTTGATTCCAGCTTGTGCTTCATCCAGCCCAGCATTTCTCAAGATGTACTCTGTATATAAGTTAAATAAGCAGTGATGACAATATACAGCCTTGACATACTCCTTTCCCTATTTGGAACCGGTCTGTTGTTTCATGTCCAGTTCTAACCCTCCACCATAGGCAATGCTATCTTGTAGAGCTCTAAATTTTTACATATCACCTTCCTTCAGGAGCACTAATGCTCTGACAGAGGGCTCCCTTGCCATCGCTTTGGTGCTTTTACACAGTGGAATTAAAGCTTAAGGGTCTTTGAACTTTCCTGGTTGTCCAGTAGTTAAGCATCTGCCTGCCAATAGAGGGGACACAGGTTCAATCTCTGGTCCAGAACAAGGTCCCACGTGCACGTGCGCCATACCACAACTACTTAGCCTGCACTCTAGAGTCCATGTGGGGCAACTACTGGAGTCTCTGCGCCTAGAGCTGGTGCTGCACAAGAGAAGCCACCACAATGAGAAGCCTTGGCACTGCGAAGAAAAGTAGCCCAGCTCACTGCAACTAGAGAAAGCCTGTGCACAGTAATGAAAACACTGTATAGCCATAAACAAATAAATAAAAGCTTAAGGATCTTTGTTTCCAGATCTTCTCAGGCACCACTGTCCTGTTGTTCTGTCCCCTTAGTACACGCCTTACAGGGTCAGCTCTCAGGTCAAGTGCCCTGGACCTAAGTAGGCTAGGCTGGCAGAGGACAAAAGGTATGGAGATCAACCTTTTCATGGTTAACATGGTTCTACTTCCAGGGCCGGCATTCGTGACTGTCTCAATTTCAGCCAGAAGTGGAAAACAAAGCAAAGTGTAGTTAAAGCAGCGGGGCCAGATCAGTCATAGTAGAAACATATCAATACATTGCAAGGGGGTCACATTTTGACTGTGGTGAGTCTTTTTTTAAAAAACATTTTTATTTATTTTGGACTGGGCTAGGTTTTCGTTGCTGTGTGCAGGCTTTCTTTAGTTGTGGGGAGCAGTGGCTACTCTTCATTTCGGTGTGCAGGCTTCTCATCGTGGTGGGTTCTCTTCTTGTAGAACGCAGGCTGTAGGCGTGGGGCTTCAGTAGTCGTGGCTCCCAGGCTCCAGAGCACAGGCTCAGCAGCTGTGGTGGACGGGCTTAGTTGCCCCCCAGCATCTGGATCTTGCCGGACAAGGGACTGAACCCATGTCTCCTGCACTGGTAGGCGGATTCTTTACCCCTGAGCCAGCAAGGAAGCCCTGAGGTGAGTCTTAACTGTCTACTTACCTGCATGTCTTTATGAATCTATCTGCCCACCTACCTACCCAACATTCCAGAAATATAGTAAGAGTGCCTGCCAATGCTCTAGACACACGAAGGGAATATAAGTGGGCCTACCTAGTTCCTCTCACATCCTCTTTGGCCAGAGATCAGGTAGTGACTGTATGCTTCCTGATCCTGCATAAACAGGTCTTTCAAAGCACCTGTATGGCTTCTGCCAGGCCTTGGGTCCAGTCGGGCTGGAGTGGCAACCACCAGGAGGTCTTTCAGGGAAACATCATGGCCGTGAGAATTCTCTAAGAAGAGGAAGGAGGGCACATCCAGCTGCCTCTTCTCACCAGAGCTTCGGCTACAAAAGTAGGACTCGCGGAGCAGGGAGGGGTTTTCTGGAAAGGCAAAGTCATTGGCATCATCAATCTGTGCTGCTGGACCCAGCACAAATTCCTGGCGAAGGCCACCTCCCACTAGGGTCTCCTGCTTAAAACTGGCTGAGGCTCCTTAATTAGAATCAGCCACTGTGCCTTTCTTCCAAACAGTTTCTCTTCCCGTTTTTTTTTTTTTTTTTCAGACTTAACACCCCAAACTTGTACAGGCCCAACTGAATGGGTTTCATCTGAATAAGAACCAGAAAAGATTGAAAAGGGTACTTAGACATAGCATTCTATTTTTATCACTTTTTTTTTTTTTTTTTTTTTTTGCTTTCCCATTAAGGCGAGAGACTTCCTAAGTACAGACTACGTCTCCGCTATCAGACTGGGATCTCCCTGAAGGCAGGGGTTTCAGCCCCCCTCAGATGGGGCACTCCCCAAGATTAGGCTGGTTCTTTTGGTTTCTTCATCCCCTATGCTCTTGGCTCATCTTCGAACACACTGACACTCACGTGACTGGTCACTCAGCACCAGCTTTGGGTTGTAGTGAGCTGGGAACAAAGACAGCTTCTGTCTCAGTTGAACCTTGGTGAACAGCTCTGACATAGGATGCTGCTTCTTTAGGCCATTCTTTAGCAAAGTCCAGCTTGGGTTCGGACTCCACGAGAAGCTCTGGCATTTTGTAGGCAGAAAACTGTTTGATACTTTTTCTGGGATGAGGTACCAAGGCACCTGCTGTGGCTTGCATTTAAAGGAGGCCACCCTGTCCATCTTTGGGCCGCTACACTCAGAGCTGGCTGTCATAGTCACATTCAGCAGACATTCAGGGGTATCTGAGACCTGGGTGGTGGATTCTGGGAAGGCTTCTACTGAAGTTAGAGGCTGGAAGAGAAAATGGTCCAAAATGAGATTATGAAAAGCAAAGGGCTACTTCCTATGCCCTTTTTAATGAAAACAAACAGATGAAGAGCTGCATTCATGAGCAATAAGAAAGATTTTGGTTAGAAAAGTTTCTAACCATGAATTGGTTAAACACTAAGGCAGAAGATGGTGAGGAATGTCCACAGAGCTTCCTCTGGAGGTCTTTAAATGGAGAGACTTTAAATACTGGAGACTGGTAATCAGAGAAATAGGTATTATTTCACAACTATTAAACTGGCAAAAAAAATAGAAAGCTGGCTATCAGTGTTGGGGGAATGCAAGGGAGCTACAGGGACGCTCATGCACTGCTGATGAGAATGTAGGTTGGTCCAGACACTCTGGTGAACCATCTAGAAAGATAAGTAAGATAAGATTACAACTCGTACACTGAGTAGCCCTTGCTCACCACTACAGAAAACCTGCGTGCAGCAACAAAGACCCGGTGCAATCAAAAATAAGTAAATAAGATTACAAATACCTTGTGACCCAGCAATTCAGCTCCTAGCTATAGATGCTAAATAAGTTATAAGATCGCTCCTTTTAAAAAAGTGTGTACACCAATGTTCCCAGCAACATTATTCACGATAGGCAAAAGGTGGATACAGCCCAAATGTCCACCAACAAATGAATGGATAAATAAAATGTGGTATAGGCACAGTGGAATATTATTACCATCCTCAAAAGGAAGGAAATTCTGATATATACTACAACATAAACAAACTCTGAACAGATTATGCTAAGTGAAATAAAGTTAAAGTGTTAGTCGCTCAGTCATATCTGACTCTTTGCGACCCCATGGACAAAACCCCACCAGGCTCCTCTGTCCATGGGATTCTCCAGGCAAGAATACTGGAGTGAGTTGCCATTCCCTTCTCCAGGGGTTCTTCCTGACTCAGGCTTTGAACCTGGATATTCTGCATTGCTGGCAGATTCTTTACTGTCTGAGCCACCAAAGAAGCTCCAAAGTGAAATAAACCAGACACAAAGTACAATTATTGTATGATTCTCTTTATATGAGGTATAAATAAATATTTAGAAATAAGTCCATAATTGGGGTTGAGATTTTAAAATCCATCTCTAGGCAATTGATATAAAAAACAGAAATCAAATTAGTCTGGATATGGAAAATCTGAGTGACCCTATCAACCAGGGTGATTGAATTGAGATATATAACACTATAGTCAGCAACTGCAAAATACACATTCAAGTGCCCATGGAATATTCATCAAAGTATTGCTGGCAAAATAAGACGATAAATTTTAAGACACTGAAATTTTATCAAAGCATTGTACAAACACAAAGGAATCAAATTAGAAATTAATAGCAATAAGCCACAGGACTGGAAAAGGTTGGTTTTCATTCCAATCCCAAAGAAAGGCAATGCCAAAGAATGTTCAAACTACCACATAATTGCACACATCTCACATGCTAGAAAAGTAATTATCAAAATTCTCCAAGCCAGGCTTTAATAGTATGTGAACTGTGAACTTCCAGATGTTTAAGCTGGATTTAGAAAAGGTAGAAGAACCAGAAATCAAATTGCCAACATCTGTTGGATCATAGAAAAAGCAAGAGAATTCCAGAAAAACATCTACTTCTGCTTTATTGACTATGCCAAAGCCTTTGACTGTGTGGAAAGATGGGAATACCAGACCACCTGACCTGCCTCCTGAGAAATCTGTATGCAAGTCAAGAAGCAACAGTTAGAATCGGACATGGAACAATGGACTGGTTCCAAATTGGGAAAGGAGTACATGAAGGCTGTATATTGTCACCGTGCTTATTTAACTTTCATGCAGAGTATATCATGAGAAATGCCGGACTGGATAAAGCACAAGCTGGAATCAAGATTGCCTGGAGAAATATCAATAACCTCAGATATGCAGATGATACCACCCTTATGGCAGAAAGAGAAGAACTAAAGAGTCTCCTGATGAAAGTGAAAGAGGAGAGTGAAAAAGTTGGCTTAAAACAACATTCATAAAGCAATTATCCTTCATAAAAAATAAATTAAAAAAACTCAACATTCAAAAAACTAAGATCGTGGCATCTGGTCCCATCACTTCATGGCAAATAGATGAGAAAACAATGGAAAGTGACAGACTTTATTTTCTTGGGCTCCAAAATCACTGCAGATGGTGACTGCACCCATGAAATTAAAAGATGCCTGCTCCTTGGAAGAAAAGCTATGACCAACCTAGACAGCATATTAAAAAGCTGAGACCTTACTTTGCCGACAAAGGTCCATCTGGTTAAAGCTATGATTTTTCCAGTAGTCATGCATGGATGTGAGATTTGGACTATAAAGAAAGCTGAGCACTGAAGAATTGATGCTTTTGAACTGTAGTATTGGAGAAGACTCTTGAGAGGTCCTTGGACTGCAAGGAGGTCAAACCAGTCAATCCTAAAGGAGATCAGTCTGAATATTCATTGGAAGGACTGATGCTGAAGCTGAAACTCCAATACTTTGGCCACCTGATGCAAAGAACTGATGCAAAGACCCTGATGCTGGGAAAGACTGAAGGCAGGAGTGGGAGAAGGGGACGACAGAGGATAAGATGGTAAGGATGGCATCACTGGCTCATGAGTTTGAGCAAACTCAGGGAGTAGGTGATGGACAGGGAAGCCTGGCATGCTGCAGTCCATGGGGTCACAAAGAGTCGGACATGACTAAGTGACTAAACTGACTGAATAGCAATAAGATATCTAGAAAACTCTTAAATATTAGAAAATTAAACAATATCCTTCTAGATCACCCATGGAACAAAAATGAAATCACAAGGAAATCATAAAAATATTTCAAAGAATGATGAAAATGTAACAAATCAAAATTTATGATATGAAGATAACCTGGTATTTACAGGGAAATTCATAGTGCTAAACACTTATATTAGATAGGAAGAAAGGCTTACAGTAAATAATCTAACTTTCTACTTTAAGAAAATAGAAAATGGTGATTGAATTAAACTAAAAGCTAACAGAAAAAAGGGAAATAATAAAGATAGCATTGGGAAAAAAAGGAAATAATAAAGAAAACACCTGGTCTTCCCAGGTGGCTCAGTGGTAAAGGATCCTCCTGTCAAGCAGGAGATGCAGGTTTAATCCCTGGGTCAGAAAGATCCCCAGAAGAAGGAAATGGCAACTCACTCCAATTTTTTGCCTGGGAAATCCCATGGACAGAGGAGCCTGGTGAGTTAGTCTATGGAGTCACAAAAGAGTCAGACACAACTTAGCAATGAAACAACAAACAACAACACTGGAAAAACAATAGCAATAGAAAATGAATAGAAAACAAACTGTAGAGAAAATTAACAAAGCCTAAAATTGGTTCTTTAATTAATAAAATGGATAAGCTCATACTAAGATCAAAATAAATAAAGAGGAAATATAAATGCTTTTATCATCCATGAAAAAGGAGATATCTTGATGTATCATGCAGACAGCAAAGGGATAAGAAAATTTAAAACAACCAGAAGGGACAGTAGTTTGGTTCTGATTCTAGCTAAGATGAATTAAGCATATTGCATCTATCTCTCCCAAAGGCTATTCCTATAAAACCTGCACAGAATGCACGCATAGAATAGTTATCTGACAATTCTGAAAAGTGAACAGTAGCTAGCAGATCGAGGAAGATTTGAGGAAGATGAGAATTCGAAGCAACAGCAAGTCAGCAGTGCTGTGCTTAGTCGCTCAGTCGTGTTTGACTCTTTGAGACCTCATGGACTGTAGCCCACCAGGCTCCTCTGTCCATGCGGATTCTCCAGGCAAGAATACTGGAGTGGGTGGCCATGCCCATGCCCTCTTTCATGGGATCTTCCCAATCCAGAGATCAAACCCAGGTCTCCCACATTGCAGGTGGATTCTTTACCATCTCAGCCACAAGAGAAGTTGACTGTTTTTTCCTTCAGTATGCCCTGACCTGAACTCAAGGCAACTCAAAATTCAAAAGTGGGTACTGGGGAATATTCACTAGTTTGTTGTATCTTTTTAGATTCTACATATAAGTGATATCATACAGTATTTGTCTTTCTCTGTGTGACTAATTTCATTTAGCATAATGTCCTCCAAGTCCAACCACGTTGCTGCAAATGGCAAAATTTTGTCCTGTTTATGGCTACGTAACATTCCTTAGCCAGCTAAGTAATTCCTTAGACAGAGAAAGCTCTAAGAGAACCTTTTATTTGAGGCTCTTCTTTTCTCTACTCTCTTTGCCCCCATGTCCATGATGAAAATCCTGAGGTGGATTTCAGTAATGAATAGAATTCAGTGATTAATAGAACTAGTATACAGAAATTTAGTAAGAATATAGAAGAACTGAACAACATCAGCAACCAAATAAATCTAATTGACCCACTGCCCAAAAGCAGCAAAACAGATATTCTTTTAAAGTGCACATGAAACATTCCCCAAAAGAAACCATGTTCTGGGTCATAACACAAACTTTAACAAATTTTAAAGCACTGAAATCATATAAAGTGTGTTCTCTGATGATATGGAATTAAATTAGAAATCAATAACAGGAAAACCCCCAAACAACTGAAAGTTAACACATTTCTAAATTGCCAAGATATGAAAGCAACTTAAGTATTCAGCAACAGAAAAATAAATAAAGATGTGGTATAACCACACACACACATACACACACAAAAGAATGTTACTTAGCCATAAAAAGGACCAAATTTTGCCATTTGCAGCAACATGGATGGACTTGGAGGACATTATGCTAAATGAAATAAGTCAGATAGAGGAAGACAAATACTGTATGATATCACTTATATGTAGAATCTAAAAAATACAATAAACTAGCAAATATAAGAATAAAGAAGCAGATTCAGATATAGAGAATAAACCAGCGGTTACTACTGGGGAGGGGTAATATAGGGATAAGGGAGTCAGAGGTACAAACTATTAAGTACAAAATAAACTACAAGGATTTATTGTACAACATGGGGAATTGAGACAATATTTTATAATAACAATAAATGGAGTGTAACCTTTAAAAATTATGAATCACTATATTGTATATCTATAATTTATATAATATTATACAGCAAATATCAGAGAAGGCAATGGCACCCCACTCCAGTACTCTTGCCTGGAAAATGCCATGGGCGGAGGAGCCTGGTAGGCTGCAGTCCATGGGGTCGCTAAGAGTCGGACACGACTGAGCGACTTCCCTTTCACTTTTCACTTTCATGCATTGGAGAAGGAAATGGCAACCCACTCCAGTGTTCTTGCCTGGAGAATCCCAGGGACGGGGGAGCCTGGTGGGCTGCCGTCTATGGGGCTGCACAGAGTCGGACACGACTGAAGCGACTTAGCAGCAGCAGCAGCATACAGCAAATATAGCTCAATAAAAAAACACAAAAATAAATAAAATTTTTTAAATTAAAAAAAATACACATTTCTAAATAACCCAAGGGTCATAAAGACAATCTCAAGTGAAATTAGAAAACATTTTGGACTAAACGAAAATGAAAATAGATCAAAATTCATGGTATCTAGTTAAACTTGTTTTTAGAAAGAAATTTATAGCATGAAATGTGTAGATTAGGAAAGAAGGTCTTATTCAACATTCTAAACTTCCCCCTTAAGAAATTAGAAAAACAAAAATAATCCAAAGCAAACAGAACCTAAGTATTAGTGACAAAAATCAATGAAATAAAAAAATCAAAAAAATAATAGTAAATCAGAAATAATAATAGAAAATAATCAGAAAATAATAGAAAATAAAAAATCCATGGAAACAAAACTCAGCTCTTTGAAAAGAATAAATTGATAAACTCTTATTCAGACTTACCAAGAAAAAGTGAAAGAATAAGCAAATTATCACTATCAGGAATGAAAGAATATATCACTACAAACTCTGCAGACATTAAAAGGATAACAGGGAACTACTATAAACAACTCTTCATATATAAATCCAACAACTTAGATAAAATGGACCAATATCTTAAAAGCCACAAACCACCAAAACTCACTCAAAATAAAATGCATAACTATTAAAGAAATCTAATTATAGTTTAAAATATTCCAAAAAAGAAATCACCTGGTTGAGATCATTTCACTGGAGAATTCTAACTGAATATTTAAATAAGAAATAATGACAATTCTACACAATCTCTTCCAGAAAACAGAAGAGGAGAAAACACTTCCCAATTTATTTTATGGAGCTAACAGACAAAAAGTAACAAAACTATAGACCAACATCTCTGATGAACACAGACAATAAAAATCCTCAACAAAACATTAGCACATTGAATGCAGCAATCTGTAAAAAGAACAACACAACATGGCAAAAGGGTCTTGGTCTTATATTCCAGGAATATAAGATTGGCTCAAGATAAAAAAATTAATCAATGTAATATACCATATTAACAATGTAAGTAGAAAAACTTCTATCAATTGGTACCAAAAAAGCACTTGACACAATTCAATATCCATTCATGATTTAAAACAACTCTCAGCAAACTAGGAATAGAAGTGAACTTCTTCAAGCTAGTAAAGAACATTGTCAAAACCTACAAATAATGCCATACTTAATGATAAAAGATTGAATGTTTCCCTTTTAAGACTGGAAACAAGGGAAGGATGTCTACTCTCCTCTCCTATTCAACATTGTGCTAAAAATCCCAGACAGGCAATAAGGCAAGAAAAAGAAATAAAAGGTGTGAAGATTGAAAATTAAGAAGTAAAACTGTCTTTATTTGAAGATGACATAATTGTTTGATGAAAATCCTACGGCATCAACAACAACAACAAAATAAAACCTTAATAGAACTTATAAGGCACCTAAGCAATTCAATGAGAAGGGCAAGTCTTTCAGTAAATAGTCTTGTAACTAGATGTGCCTATGGGGATAAAACCCTACTACCCATCACCTAGCACACTCAAAAGTTAATTTGAGTTGGATCATGGACCTATACACAAAGCTAAAACCATAAAGCTTTTAGAAAAAAACTGGGGAAATATCTCTGACATGGAAGTGCATGAAAATTTTTTAAACAGGACACAGAAAGCAATAACCATTAAAGAAAAATTCATAAGTGTCATTGAAATTGCTTTTTCACTAATCAAAAAACACTAGTAAGAAAGAGAATAGGTTGGTTTCCAGAATATATAAAGAGTTCCTACAACACAATAGCAAAACATTAAAAAAAAAAATCCCATTTCTTCGGATATATGCTCAGAGAAAAACGGCCCGAAAAGATACATGCACCCCAGCGCTCACTGTGGCACTGCAGTGTTTACAATGGCCAAGACATGGAAACAGCCTAAATGTCCATCAACAGAGGAATGGATAAAGAAGATGTGGTGTACATATATTCATACAATGGAATATTATCCAGCCATTAAAAAGAATGAAGCAAGGCCATTTGCAGCAACATGGATGGACCTAGAGAGTGTCATACTGAGTGAAGCAAGTCAGACAAGAAGGAGAGGAGAAATATCATATGATATCCCTTATAAGTGGAATCAAAAAAGAAATGATACAAATGAACTTACAAAACAGAAAGAGACTCACAGACTTAGAAAAGGAACTCATGGTTGCTAGAGGGAAGGGATAGTTAAGGATTTGGGGAAGGTCATGTACAAACTTCTATGTTTAAAATGGATAACCAACAAAAACCTGTTGTATAGCACATGGAACTGTGCTCAATATTATGTGCCAGCCTGGATGGGAGGGGGTTTGGGGGGAGAATGGCTACCATGTATATGTATGGCTGAGTCCCTTCACTTGTTCACCTGAAACTATTACAACATTGTTAACTGGTTACACCCCAATATAAGATGTTTTGGGTGTTAAAAAAAATTTTTTTTTTAATCTGGGACTTCCCTGGTGGTCCAGCGGTTAAGAATCCACTTTGTAATGCAGAGGACATGAGTTCGATCCCTGGTCAGGGAACTAAGATCTCACATGCTGCAAATGAAGATCCCTTGTGCCACAACTAAGATTGAATGCAACAAATAAACAAATATATATTCTTTAAATCCCATTTCTTAAAAAGGAGAAAGGCAAAATCTTGAACAAACTCCTCATAAAGAAACATACATGAATAACCAATAAACACTTGATGAAGTGCTTGACATGCTTAATCCTCAAATTAAAACTGAAATAAGAAATCACAACGTAGCCATTAGAGTGGCTAAAGTTTAAAAGACAGCATCAAATGGTAACAAACATGGAGCAATCGGTACCTTCATCCACTGCTGGCTGAAATGTACAAAAGCTATTATAATCACTTTAAATAAAGGCTTTGGTGTTCTTATAAAGTTATACAGAGATCTACCCTTTGACCTAACAGTCCTTCTCGCAAGTAGTTATCCAAGAGAAAAGAAAACTATGTCCGCAAAACGACTTATACAGGAATGTTCATAAGAGCTTTAATCACAATAGCAATAAAAGAATAAAAACTAGGAACAACCCACATGTCCATCAACAGGAGAATGATATACACACTGTGGTGTGTTTGTACAATGGAACACAATTCAGCAATAAAGAAGGACAAAATACTGATATCTCCAACAACATGAATGAATCTCACAGATCTAATACTGAATTAAAGGAGTCACACTCAAAATACTATATACTATATTATTCCACTTGCACAAAATTCTAAAATAGGCAAAACTACTCTAAGATGAAAAAGAGTCAGGGTAGTGGCTGCCTTGGGGAGGGATGCAGGGAGCAAAGGTCAATTGCCTGGGAAAGGCCAGAGGGAACTTTTGGGAAATATCAGAAAGTTCTATATCATGATAGGGATATGGATCACAAGTGTGTATTTATTTGTCAGAATTGTTCAGCTAAAACTTAGCATTTTAATGCATGTAAAATTAATCTTAAAAAAGAAAAGAAAAAGTAGAGCTCAATAAGAAGAAAAATAGGACATAGAATGAGAAAAATAACCCAATCACATTTAAACAAACTTAAATGCTTGCATTTTTAAAAATCTCTTCTTTACAAGGAAACATGAACAAAAGATGGTGGCTAGGTGAATGGAGATGAGCATAGGGATAAAGTGACAAGTAAATAAACAAAGCAGGCAAAGGCTTTGAATGAACCAAGTATAGTACAACATCCTGAGCCAATGATTTTGCTTAAATAAACATGAAATCCAAAAATGGGAAAAAAAAGAATTTTTGCTAGCTGCCTTATTTTGTAATTTCATCAGAGTTAAGTAGTACTGCTTTAAGTCTTAGGTTAAAGTACTGCTTTAATTCTTGGGTTTATGCAAAACACACATACACACAAGGGGGTGGATCTTAAGAAGTAGCAATAACATTAAAATGATAGCTAATGCTTACTGACTCCTGTGTGTTGAATACCACTCGAAGCATTTTTGTGGATCCTTCCATTTAATCCTCATAGTAATCCACTGGTAGGTACTATGATGAAAATTCCATTTTTTAGGTGAGGAAACTAAGGCTTAGGGAGACTAGACTGACTAGATGGAACTCATGTATATAATAAAATGAGACCCCCAAGAATCTAACAGAGGCAGCCAGATTCCCAAAGTATACTCCTTACTCTTAATGTTTATAGTAAAAAAAACCCTCATATAACATAAAATTTACCGTCATAACCATTTTTAAGTGTATAGTACAGTAGTGTTAACTATATGCACATTGTTGGGCAACAGATCTCTAGAATCTTTTTAATTTGCAAAACTGAAATTCTGTACCCATTAAACATCCCTTTTTCGCCCCACCCACCAGCCACTGGCAACCACCACTCTACTCTTTGTTTCTAAGAGTTTGACTACTCTAGATACCTCATATAGGTGGAAGCATGCAGCATCTGGTGGTTTTTTGTGGGTTTTTTTTTTTTTTTTTTTTTTTGGTGGCTGGCTAAGTTCACTTTGGAGAAATGTCTATTTAAACCTTTCCCTCCCCACCCCACTTTTTTTCTTTCCTTTGGCTGAATCACATGGCTGGCAGGATCTTAATTCCTGACCAGGGACTGAACCTGTGCCCTCTGCAGTGAAAGCAGAGAGTCCTAACCACTGGACTGGACCACCAGGGAAGTTCAGCCTTTGCCCATTTTTTAAATCAGGTTGTTTGGTTTTGTTGTTGTTGTGTAAGAGTTCTTTATGTATTCTGGATATTAATCTCTATCAGATATATAATCTGAAAAGATTTTCTCCCATTCCACAGGCTGTCTTATAATTTTGTCGATTATCTAAGTCTGATGGAGGCCCACTTATCTATTGGTGCGTTTGCTTCTTGTGCTTTTGGTGTTATATCCAAGAAACCATCGTGAAATCCAAGGGGATAACGCTCTTAAAGGTGTTTATCAAACAATGGGTTGCAAACCTACCACTAGGTCATGAAATTAATTTAGGGAGTTGTAACTGGTATTTTTAAAAAAGAAAAAACTGAGCCACTCACTATATGCAGCATGGCTAAGCACTGTTTTAAAAACTTTTCTCCAGTTGTATGCATGTATATTTAATGGACTATGAAATAAAATGAAATTCTATTATGGGCTCTGGTTAGAAATTTGAAAAACACTGCACTACTCTATACTGCACTTAGACCAAGTGAAGGCCCAACAATGCTGAAGATTTTCCAGTAGAGCCATCACATAGCTCTTGGTTGGCCTAAGTATAATGAATCCAAAAGGACCTGCGTTAGGACTGTCAGTACCACATTTATGTGGCAACTTGGTATCTACAAAAATAGAAAATCAACTGTCATGTGAAGTTAATATTTTGTGCCGATTTCATTGGTGCTGTTTGTTTTGTTTTTTAATTAATTGATTTTTGGCCAGACTGGGTCTTTGGTGCTGAGCACAAGCTTTCTCCAGTTCCAGGGAACGGGTGCTCCTCTTCTTTGTGGTGTGTAGGCTTCTCTTGCTGCAAAGCATGGGTCCTAGAGTGCGTGGCTTCAGCAGTTGCAGCTCACAGGCTCTAGAGCATGAGCTCAACAGCTGTGCTGCACGGCCTTAGCTGCCCTGAAGCCTGTAGGATCTTCTCCGAGCAGGGATTGAACCCATGTCCCCTGCTTTGGCAGGCAGAGCCTCAACCACTGGACCACCAGGAAGTGCTTTGTTTTTGTTTTGTAGCTGTGTAAGAGTTATAGGTTTCCCTGGTGGCTCAGTGGTAAAGAACCTGCCTGCCAATGCAGGAGACACAGGAGACGCTGGGTCTTCCCTGGGTCGGGAAGATACCCTGGAGGAGGAAATGGCAACCCACTCCGGTACTCTTGCCTGGGAAATCCCATGGACAGAGGAGCCTGGTGGGCTACAATCCATGGGGTCACAAAGATTTGGACACGACTGCAACAACTGAGCATGGAGCAAGAGCTATAGGTGCGCTTCTCTGATGGATCAAATGGTAAAGAATCTACCTGCAATTCGAGAGATGTGGGTTCAATCCCTGGGTCGGGAAGATCCCCTGAAGAAGAAATGGCTACCCACTCCAGTATTCTGGCCTAGAGAATTCCATGGACTGAAATGTCCATGGGGTGGCAAAGAGTAGGACATGACTGAGCAACTTTCACTTCACTTCAAGAGTTATAGGTATAAAGGCTTTATATCTGATCTTATGCTTGTATATATTAAAAAAAAATTGTTTACAGTTGGAATCTGAAAGAGGTTTCTTTCCATCAAAAGGAGTCCATACATCAATGGAGTTTGAAACTCCATTGTTTCAAATGGAAATGTTGTTGAGGTGGTATACTGGGTTCAACAGCTCCCTAAAATTTATGTACACCCACAACCTCAGAATGTGACCTTACTTGGAAACAGGATCTTTGCAGATCTCAAGTTAAAAATAAGCTCATTGTGGATAAGGGTAAGCCCTTAATGCAATGACTGGTATCCTTATACCAGTCAACACAGAGGAAAAGCGCAAGGAAGAAGTCCACGTGATGACCCAGGCAGAGACTGGACAGTGACCACCGGAGTCTAGCAAG
Source organism: Budorcas taxicolor (assembly GCF_023091745.1). Classification (NCBI taxonomy): domain Eukaryota; kingdom Metazoa; phylum Chordata; class Mammalia; order Artiodactyla; family Bovidae; genus Budorcas; species Budorcas taxicolor. Next base: position 37,451,311 of record NC_068928.1, on the reverse strand, counting down.
AAGCAAGGAAGGGTCCTCCCTAGAGAGGGGAGCATGACCCTGTAAACACCTTGTTTTCAGATCTTTAGCTTCTGATCTAAAGAATAGATTTGTGAGACCAGAGATGTGCGTTTCAAGCCCCTAAGTTTACGGTAATTTGTTAGAGTAGCCCTACAGAAGCTAATACAACAGATGGTAACCTGCCCCAAAGAGGGCATGCATCCTTTCTAAAAGCCCTATACCATAGGTCTAGACTCTTAGCAGGAGTGGAATTCCACAACTTGGACTTCACAAGTGGGGAAATTGAGGCCTGAGAAGGGTAGGCAGCTTATTCAAAGGGCCATATAAGTCAGGGGCAGAGAATGGACCAGAAGGCAAGACTCCTGCCACTACTCCACCCCACCCCAGCTCAGTCCTCAGGAGAGGCAGACTGCGCTGCTTACCACAATGCCGGCGATCGTGTTCACTGCAGAGCTAGACTTGGCTTCCTTCATTTTGGAGATGGGTTTACTGAGCTCTGGCCTGGAGCAGCTGAGAAGGCTTGAATTTCTCAAGTCAGGTACAGAGCTGTAAGGCCTTGAAGATGAAGGCTTACAGAGTGCTGGATCAGCCTCCTCTTCGGGGGTCTCCTGGTCAAGGCTGCTATCTGCTTCATTTTTCTCTGTGTGTCTGACACTCGAGAGCAAGTCAGATGCACCGGACACCAACATCAATGGCTGGAGATACTGGGAAGAAGGAAATCAAACATAGAGCCCATGGGAACCGAGCTCTGTCCACTTCCAGATCATCTGCACCCAACGGTAGGTGCAAAGGAGATCAGGAGGAGAGGAAAGCAATCTGAATCAGTCTCTCTAATCCAGGGCTCTTAACCTAGGGTTCAAGGACACCCCTAGAGGGCTCATGGATGGCTTCACGGGGCCTTTGAAACACTTAAAACTGCAGTTACTTATGGCAAGAGATTCCATAGCTTTATCAGATTCTCAGAGGGTCTATGACCCTAACAAAATTATTAAAAAAAAACAAACCCTCTAATCCTGTCACTTCAGAAAAGTCAACTGAATCTTTTCACTGAGCAAGAAGAGAGAGCCAGGCCAAGAAGGGGGTTCCAGAAACTGAGATCATGGGACAACTGGACAGCTGGCTCCAGCCTGGAAGCTAGTCCATACTTGGAGCAGAGAGCAGCCTGGAAGGACCAGCTGTGGTCTGCCCCACATGTAGTGTTCTGAGGCCCTGCCCCCAGAAGGTCTTCCCTGTAGCCTCCTCTCTCAGTTGTGCCCCTGGCCTGTAGGAAGGGGGCATTCCAACCCAAACTGGAGTTGGGGACCACGAGTAAGGTAGTCCTAGAGCCCGCTGCCACATGGGGCTGGTCCTCTGCCTCCCAGCTGCTTTTACTCCTACTGGAGGGAGAAGGACAGAACAGCACAAGTCCTCTCTGCCTGGATGGAGGGATCCTCTGAAGGCTGCAGGGCCCCTTGTGACTTCCAGGCCCCGCTCCTGGGGCCCAGCCCTCCATGTGGCCCCCATTCCTTCAGTGTTTCTGAGCTCTCAGTAGGGGTCTTCTCAGCATCCCCCCCGGACTGGCCCCAGCTGGGGAAGTGTGCTGGGCACGCGCGTTCCCCTCCCATCCACGTTTACTTGTTTGGAGGTCTGGCTGGTGGTGGTCTTGCATTTCTGCTGTTGTTTCTCTCGCCTGCTCTGCCAGCTCTTGCCTCTCGCTTGCTCGCCTGCCGATTCCTCCTGCATGTCTACCCTCTTCTGTTTCATTTGGAAGGATTTTTTCTCTTGTTTCAGTCTCAGCTCCTGGATCAGCTGCCTGCCCAGTGAGGATCAGTGAGTATCACACAGGTTAGGGATAGGCTATGAATATTATGGACATACTTCTTGAGGGGCAGACAAGACTGGGGCAAGGAGGGGCAGTGCTCCATCTTCCCTGCCCCAGTGTGTCCAAATGATTGAGAGTTCCAAAGCAAGAGATGGAGGAGAGAATCCTTCCTCCACCCACACCATTTCCCATCTGGGATTAGCCCAGGGAGAGATGTGGTGGGGGGCAGCACCCTACTCTACCACCCCATCTCTCTCCTCCCTTCCCAGTATGCCAGGATCACACAACCAACAAGTGCTAAGGAGAGGGTCTGGGTAGGAGGAGAAAATCAGGGGCTCCCACATCAAACCCCTTCATATGCTGGGCCTCTCTGGCCAATCATGTGATGGAAATAACTCAGTCACAGGACTCAGGGGACAGGGCTTCTAGAGCTTCTTCTGTCCTTATCTGCTGGGTGATCCTCTTTCTGCTCCATGAAATGGGTGGTGGGTAGGCATTGGACTGGATGGGATGAGCCCCTTCCAGTCCTTAGATCTGATACCTGAATGAATCTAGGAGGTAGTTCTGAGGGGTTGGGCTTTCTGGGAGTGGGGCTGGGGTGGCTGTCTTAGGGGTGAGTTTATAGAAACAGCTTCATACCCACTTACCAACATCCCACACCAAAGAACCTTATGATTCCTGGTCCTTGTGAGACTAAAGCAACCTCATGGCTGTCCCAAGGGCACACCATAGGTCAAGCACTATTTCCTCTTCCCCCAACACCCAGCCGCCCTCACCCCAGGAGCCTTCCTACCGGGCATAGACCTCCCGAGCCCTGGAGGTAACTGTATTCTGGAAGAGGGAGTTGTTGTCCTGGAAAAACTTCTCATACTTCTCCGAATTCACAGTGGGATAAATCAGGCGGAACCCTCCACAGTTTTCCTTCTCATACTTCTCAGTTTTCTCTACTCGCACGGCCTGAAAGCCCTTGACTTCCTCTTTCCTGTTGGGAAGCGGAACACAGAGCTGCAGTTTGGTTTTCTTGGGACCAATCTTGGAAAGGACATGGCCTTTCCAAGGACATGGATGTCATCTAGGGTGAGACCAAGGCTTTGCATGCAAGAGCGTTCAACCAGCGTTTCCTAAGTAAATGAATACATGAATGTTTCCTGAAAGGAGATTCTAGCCCTCCTGGGACAGCCGGTGTCATAATGCACTAAAAACAGCTGGTTAGAACACTCTTCCTAACAGCTCACCAAATTCTCTCCCATTACAAGTAAAGCCCATTTCCCTCTTGGCTTAGCTTCTGACAGGGGCAGAGTGCCACCTTTCCAATCACAGTCCCTGCTATTCTCCTTTGGAGAACCGGCTAAACTTGAGGGCTTCATGGATAAGCCTGATGAGATTTTATGAGAGCTGATGATCTCATTCCCCTTCACAGCCCCCCAGGAGGTGGAGGTCAGGGCGGAGGATCAATAAGCCCCTTTTATAGTAGGGGAACCAGGAGCCCCTGAGCCATCCAGGGCCAAGTCATGACAAGGAGACTGATTCAGGGAATGCTCCTTAGACGATGCTGCCTCCTTCTCCAAGAGTTCAGTGGAAGGCATCCTGGAACGCCAAGCAGTACACACCTATCGGGCTCTGTGTCCAGACCTGACACTTGCCAGCAAGGTGACCTATACAGGCAGCTCCCCTTCCAGAGTCTTGGTCTTCTTAGCTCCAAAAGCAGGACATACAATCCCCCATGCTACCACCCACCCGCCCCCTCCTTACAGGGAAGACAGTGGACATGAACGTGCTCTGAGAAACACAGTGCCATCCAAACAGAGATGGCCTGATGCCATGGCCTGGTTCCAGAAGTTCAGTTCTGAAGGACCAGGCTTGTGAGGAGGGCAGGGGCCACTGTGAGATCTGAAAAGCAGCAAAGCCAAGTCCTTGACAGGCTCTGAGACTTCCTTTTCGCTCTTGTAGGACGAAGGCAAATGCTATGCAGCAGGGATGAGGTGTTCCTCACAACACGGTGACAAGGGGAGAACAGAAGAATGTTCCCTTTTGTAAAGACAAATGGTTTTACTTTTTGTATCGGTAATCCCTGGATCTCTTCATATGATATTAACAAACTTATATTCATCACACGTACTTATGTCTATAAATTAATCTCCTATTTTTAGGAACAAAGGAAAAACTGTTTAACCTGCCACATCCTGCAAATAGAAACTAATGTTCCAAACAGGATTATCATTTGTTAGAACTGACCCATGACTGTACCTGGTCTCCCGAGAACGACACTGCTGTAGGAACTGCCCCCGCTGTCTCTCCTCCTCCAAGACCTTCTTTTTGTCACAGCTTCTCAGGTTGATCAGGACCAGAGTGTCGTACAGCAGACTATCCTTTACCTCTTTATCCAACCAGGAGTCAGTGGAGAAGCTCGGAGAGTGGTTTACCTGTGAGGACAAGATGGCAGCTGGGGAGGCTGGGCAGCATGCAAGCAGGAGGTAAAGCTAAGTGCCCCCTCAACGGAGCCACCCAAGCCCACCTAGGGGCCCCGGCTACCACAATGAGTGGGAGAGAGAGGGAAAGAGAGTCTGGACTGGAGCCTCGGTGAAAAAAGGAGGGAGCAGAACCTTTCCCTGCAGTGTAACTAGCTTTTATTTCAGTCCTGAATTCCTGGGGAGCATGGCAAGGGGTGGGGGTGAAGGAGCTGCCTTTGGTTTCCCCTCCATCTGGGGTGCGTGTGCCCCTCCCGTGCACTGTGCACCCCAGAGAACAGATGGAAGAGGGCAGTCCAGAGGGCCAGGCTGGGAGCTGGGGAGGGGAAGGGAGTGACGCATTCAGGATCCTGACAGAGGTTAAGGGTCAGGATGGTGGGAGGACTGAGAGGACTCATTCCTGCTCACAGAAGAGTCCATATTGTTCAGAGGCATTATGTGACATTTGAAGACTTCTAGCAGTTTCTGAAGGCTTGCTCCTGGTAGCTTATTCTGCTCTTTGGTAAGAGCTCTGAACGGCCATATTCTCCTTCCCACCCACACTTGGGAACAAGGGCTAGGAATGGAGGAAAGGCAAGACCCCAGGAATTTGATATGTAATTCTGGGTCTTCCCCTCTGAGGGCTGCCTCTGTATCGCTGGCAGCCGTCACCATCACCTCTGACTTGTACCACAACCCTGCCCTTGCCCCTGCTTCCAGTGTGTACACTGAACGCCCGCGGGAGAGGCCTGCTCGCACAGGTCCAGTCAGGAAGAGACGCAGACACCCAGAAGCTTCTCTTCCTCCTCTTCCCACCACCCCATGGGTCTGGAGGAGACAAGAAACTCACTGAGTGGCTCCCCGCCCTTTTCTGTGCCCACAGACACTAGGTTGTTCTCTGCTGGTGCTTGGAACTGGATCTAGGCCCCAGATAGCCAGGCCCAGTAGCTCCATCTGATCTCAAATATCCTCCACCCACCTTTGATGAAGAACAAAGTCTCCTTTCTGTGACGGAGACAACTGTTAGAAAAGGTAGAGCTGTCTTTGGAGTCACTCTGCACCTGCGATCAGAGCTTCTAAGTCTGGGTGGACCTCAAGAAAGCACAAGGAATTCTCTAATTCCTGGCCGTCTACCTCCCTCTGGTGGCCGCTTTTCAGCAAAGGGAGACGCCCCAGGCAGCAAGCACCGGGGAGGCCGTTGCTTGACAAGTGGATTACGACATCCTAGCTGCGCCAGGAGGGCGGAGGGATGGGACTGACCCCAGTAACAGGTGCCAGCTTCACCCCTCACCCCAATCTCCCTACCTCCAGCAGCCAGGGCTTGAGTTTGTGATCTAACAAAATGTCAAAGCCCAGGATTTCAAAACAGGCACTGTTGAGTGTGTGGTGGGGAAAGCAGGTGTGGTAGTTATGCTTGATGATGGGGTAGGCCGAGATGATCGTCTTGATAATAATGTCCTCAATGTCTCTCCAGATCTGCGCCACGTTGTAGCCATGGCTCTCCATGTACGTGTTGAAGGTGGAGAGCTTCCTGGAAGGGAATCATGGGCCGTGAGGCAGGGCAGCCCACCTCTGGTCATCTAAGGCCGTAGAATGCTAGAAACTAGAAACTTCTAGAGAGGATAAAGTCCCAAAGCCAGTGGGAGAGACACCCAGGAGCCAGGGTAATAGCTGTGTCAGCTCAGGAGGACCCACAGGAGAAAACATCTGTGGGCTGGGGCAGGGATTAGGTATCCCAGTGGAAAGCTTAATGGATGAATTTTTAAAATTGTAAAAACCAACACCCCACATCACAATGTTGCTTTGGTAGCAATGGTTTCTTAGCTTTTGGTGTTCATTAGAGGCACTTAAGGAGTCTTTTAAGACCACTGATATCTGGGTTCCACTTCCATTATCTGAGGGGATTCTGGGGACACTAAAGACATAGAAATATTGTTCATTTTATTCAATGTTAACCCTGTAAAGGGAAGCCCAGAGGGAAAAGGCAACCCCAAGGCATTTCCATAGATAGGGTTACCCACTGTCCCAGGCAAACCAGACAGTCTTGACTTTACAGCTGAAAGTCCCACATCCCAGGAAATCCCTCAGTCACAGGCAAACCAAGATGGCTGGTCCCCCTGTGACAGATATCAGAGAATGTCTATCCCTTGCAGAGAGGTTTGTGAAGAAATGCTCCAGTCAGCTCTGAGCTGGGCAGTACAGAGACAGGACAAATCTGACAGGTTCAAAAGACAATGGTGGGGACAGATACCCGCCCCCTCACATACACACAGGTGTGCACAGAGAGCCGAAGTAGGAAGTGAAAACATTGGAGGAGGAAATACGGGTGATGCAGGGGCATGAAAAGCAAAGAGAAGAATGAGAAGACGGGGAATACAGCTCAACCAGCAGTCCACAGATCTGGACCCCGTCAGCAGAGCCAGCGCACACTTACTAAGGGCCTGCTGGTGGCACCAGTGGTAAAGAACCCGCCTGCCACTGCAGGAGACATAAGAGACATGGGTTTGATCCCTGGGTCGGGAAGATCCCCTGGAGGAGGGCCTGGCAACCCACTCCAGTATTCTTGCCTGGAGAATCCCATGGCAGAGGGCTATAGTCCATGGGCTCACCAAGAGTTGGACACAACTGAGTGACAAACACACTGTTGTGTGTGCAAAATTCATGCGATGAGGGGATCCTGAGAAACCAGCACCTCTCCTGTGGGAAGCCTAAGGACCATTGAGGAGCCAGCACACACATGAAACAGCCAAAGATGCGTTTATAGGACGACAGATAAACAGAGACACTCAGTGCAGAGGCACGCCTTTTCTACCTGCCATTGTCCAGGATGAAGTGCTGCTCATAAATGAATTTTCCAGATCACTTGAAGCCAATCCTCTCAAGTGCAAAAAAAAAAAAAAAGTGTTTAATTTGCCTAACTGGGAAATAAATATTCCCAAAATAGATCAGACACTCCTCTACCATCTTACAATAGACATTATGAATCATAACATAACCTCTTCTTGATGATTCAGGCACATCACAATGAATACATATTACTGTGCAATTTCATAACGCCCAGTGGTTAGTCCATTCGATTTAACACACCAACTATGTGCCAGGCTCCCTGAAAGATGAAGAAGGCCTGGTCTCTGCCCTGGAGGCCTGCCAAGTTTCCAGTTTTTCTTCTTCACTGCTCCTACTGAGTTTGCAGTCTGGTGGGGATTTACTGCAGGTATGGCTGGTGCCAAGCTAGGAAGTGGGGAGTGCAGGGCAGGTGAGGCAGTCAGTAGGAGAAGCAGATGGTTTTAAAAGGTGAGGAAGAGGAGAATGAAGAGAGGTGAAAGCAAATTAGAGGGAGAGAAGGAAAACACTCTGCCCTAAAACATGGGAAACACCTAGATTCTAAAGCCAGGGCGCCATACTAACCCTCAAGGAACTTAAATACAACTGGGGACACAAGACAAACATGTGCTCCAAGCAAAGAGTAGTTACAGGCTACAGCTGATGCTGACCAGGAGGATGATGGGAGTCCAGAGATGGAGAGGCTTCTGGAGTGATTAGACTCAGATTCCACAGGCTTGTCCTTAGAGATGGAAGACAATCCTCCCATCTGACAAGTGAGGAAACAGAGGCCCACGGAGAAGATGGGTTCCCCCCACACTGCAGCGGTTATGTGGCTGGACCAGCATCGAGGACCAGGTCAGAGAAGGCAACACAGAGCTTAGTTAGACAGAAAGGGCCTTCAAGGATGTTTCCCTATGTTTCCAGTTGGAGCTGAGCAAAAGCAGAGAAGTGGGAATGAGCAAGGCTTGTGTATCAAAAAGTGAGCCAAAGAACATCCTGGGAGAACACCACAGAGTGGATGGTTGTGGCAGTGTTACTAGTAGTTAAGGGCAAGGACCTGACTCAGGAGTTAATTCCAGCTCTGCCACTTTCTAGCTGTGTAACCTTGGCCAAGTTTCTTAACCTTATTACACCTGTTCCCTAATATGCAAACTTGGGAAATCACGCCAACTTAATAGTGTCATTGTGAGGATTAAATGTATTGAGGTGTGTAAATTTCTCAGAGCAGTGCCTGGCAGACAACAAGTACCCAACAAATAAAATGGTAACTATTATTGTAGTAATAATAATAGTGGGAAATGGGGTCTGGTCAAAGCATAGAGTGACTAGAGGAGTTTGAACTGGTACTCTAGGCACCTGGGAACCATACTGGTTACCTGAGTGCAGAAGTAATGAGTATACGGAGTGTATAATAATAACAGGAGCCACCTGCATGGGGGTTATGGTTTTTGAGGCCTATTCATACACATCATCTCAATAAGTTCTTTTGGTAAATCTGTTTGAGGCTGGCTGGCCAGGATTCATTTTTATTACATCATTTTATTTATCTATTTGTATTTATTTTGTGAGCTGCACTGCATGGCTTGTGGGATCTGATCAGTGAACTGATTAGGGATCGAACCCATGTGCCCCCTGCGGTGGAAATGCGGAATCCCAACCACGGGACCACCAGGGAATTCCCTATCACGTCATTTTGTTTATTTGTTTGGCTATGCCGAGCCTTTGATGTGGCATTCAGGATCTTTTAGTTTAAGCATCCAGGATCTATTTCCCTGACCAGGGATTGAACCCAGGCCCCCTGCATGGGAGTGCGGAGTTTTAGACACTGGACCACCAGGGATGTCCCAATCTCATCGTTTCAGAGACGAGAAATTGGAGGTACAGAAAGGTTAAGCAGAGGTGCCTGGAGGTAAGGAGAAGAGTGATGAGGTCATGCGACAGTCAAGGAAGAGGCTGAACCAAGGTCGGGGCCTGGTGGACAGGAAAGAACTGGGGGACATTTGAAGGAAGGAACTTCAGAATTCAATGATTTGCTGAAAAAGGAAACATCTGAGATGATACCAAACTCTCCAATCCTGTGAGTCAGAAGGCAGAGGGGGAAGCTTGGACTGCGGGGGTGGACATGAGGAGACAGGATGCAAGATATTGGGAAATGCTGAGCAGAAAGCCACACAGACATCCAGGTGCAGCTGAGGAGAGATGGGCCTAGAGAAAGGGTGGGTGAGGGACTGCAGAGGGGGTAGGAGAGGGGGCTCCAGCAGGGAGGGGGATGGAGAAGAGCAGAGTGCTGATGCCAGGCCTGGGTGAGAGAGGCAAAGAGAAAGAGGAAGGAAGGAAGGAAAATAAAGGCAGCAGAACAATACTCTACACCCCCACCTTGGTCCAGGCACCACATACACCGCCCATCACAGTCTGAGGGCCCAAAGTCTATCAGTGGGGTGTTTGTTCTCATAAGAGGAGGAGGAGGATGGTCCTTTAACTACACGCCTTTAGACTAAGGAGAATCACAGTAACTAAGAGCACTGTCTGGGCGCTCTTACAGGTCACGTGAGGCTTGGAGTGACCCTACGAGGTGGGCAGAGCAGGGCATCTCACTGCTCTCATCCTACAGACCAAGAAACGGAGGCTCACAGAGGTGAAGGGACTTGCTCCAGACGACTCAGCCAGCGAGAGTCAGAGCAGGGACTGGAAGCTGGGCCTCACCAAGCCCCGATGTTCAACATGGAGCAGTGCAGAATGCCAGTGGGTCCCCAAGGACCAGGTGGGCAAAGAGGAAGTCAGGGAGCTGTGGGCAAGATGGGTGGTTGGCACTCTCGGACAAGAGGGAGATTGCCTCCTATCCATCCGACATGTCCCCTTCCAGCAGGCTTAACCTACTGATTTTCCTTTTGCTTTATGAACTCTGCTACCGAGGGAGTTGTGAAATTTCCTGTGCTTCTCTGATGCTCTGAAGCCAAACAGACTCTATTTATCAGTCCTTTAAGCCTGATACAAGAGAAAAATCATGCACCTTGGAATCTGACAGACTGACATTTGTGTCCAGCTCTAGCATTTATAGCCTGTAATTTTCGGCAGCTTATTTAACCTCTCAGAGGCCCAGTCTCCTCAACTATAAAATGGAGGTGATGCCTAACTCATAGCTGTCCACCTACAAAGGGGAGGTGATGGCACCTCTGCCATAGTGTTGTAAAAATTCAATTGAGAAAACATGCACTCAAAGCACCAACATGGGCCCCAACACACAGGCCTTCCTTGCCCTCTCCCTTTAGCCTAGTCATCTTAAAACTCAATGAGACAGGATTAGATGATAATAGAAGTGTAAAGGCCGCTGGGGAAAAGACTCATGCATTCCTCCCATTTCCCCCCATTCTTCTGGGGAAACTTCCTGCCAGCTAGCCACAGGTCATGTCACACCAGGACATCATGCCACATCATTTGAGAATCTCTGTTGAAGCAACACCCCAGGGAACCCCAGGCCTGGCAGGTCCTTCTCCAGTGGCAGACCAGCAATCAATAAATAGCTGTTGGTCTGGAAATGTCAGAAGGGCCAACTGTAATATGAGTATGTTTTGGTGTGTGTGTGTGTATCCTGCTGGGGAAACAGTTCACGTTTATCTCTCCTCCTCCCAACCCCCTAGGGTTTATGATGTGACTTTCTTTTAATGATTAACAGCCAGAAGGCAGAGGCTAAGGCGTCTGTTCTGGGTTTAGAGGAAAAGAAATATTTTGTGAGACCACATAATCTGAAATGGAAACGCTGATGGGGACTGATGGGGTCTGAGTAGAATCACAGAGGGCAGCTCTGAGCCCAGCAGGGAAAGAAGAGAAGGGGAACTGCTTCCTTACCTCTTGCTGCCAGAGTGAGCATCTTGAAGGAAATTGGCACTGTGCTTATTAATGGAATAATTAGTCAGGTGCATGCAGATATCATTCTGGGGAAAGAGACACAAGTCTGTGGGGTCAGAAGGAAGCGCAGCCTCCCACTTCCTCTATGCACCCTCCCGTGGGCCCTGGGGTTTAAAGAGAAGGAAGAGGATGTCTTAGGGCTTACATATACTGGCAAAAAGGAGGAAGAAAGAAGGGGTACCCTATAGCCTGGAGCATAACACTCCCACTCCTCCAGAGGCTGAGTGGCACTCGGCTGAGGAAGACCTAAGGAACCCTGGGGCCAGGGATGCGGGGGGAGGACTAAGGGCTTGCCCATGTCCTTTTTTTGAGCACCATGGAACTGTGGTTTTGCAGTCAGGCCACAAGTCCCATCCTCGCCTCTTCCTAGTTCTGTGAACTTGGGCCTTGGCCCAAGGTCCTGGACTTTCCTAGTTCTGCTGTCCTTATAACTGGATTTTAGTTTCCTCATCTGTAAATTGGAGATGATAATCCCTATTCTGAGGGCTCTTGGGAAGGCTAAATCCAAGAACAGATACACCCTGTTACCCAGTAAATGAGAGTCCAGCAAGTGACAGCCATATTCACCGTGCCTTGAGAATGCAGATGTAATGAGGGGTTTTTTTACCAGCTTAAAGGGCAAGTGGAGGCAGCGTGTCGCCGAGCTCACCAGGTTGTCTGTGCAGGGATGGGAGTAAGAGGTGGTGGCGAAGCGTGCCAGTCCTTCACTGTAAACAAAAATCCTGAGGGGGTCACAGGATGTCATGAGCACATAAATCCGTAAGTCGAACTTGAACGCATCAATGATAAAGGGCTGGGAGGAGAGAACAGAAGCCCCATAGCGTCAGAGGAGAAACCCAGACCTGAAGCTCATTAGGGCCCTGTCTTGTGTTTGGCGTCAGCTCCAATGTTGCCAGTGTTTAAAAAAGGGTGGCCTGGGCCGGGACTAGAGAGGGAGATGTGCGGCCTGGCCCCTGTGACCCATCACGTGACCTTGTGGAAGTCACTAAACCACACCTGGCCTTTGTTTCCTGATCTGTCAAATGGCACAAGTAACTACCTTGAAGAGCTCTCCTGGCAATGAAACAAAATAACATGAAGAAGTCCTGTGATGAAGGACATGTTGTCACCCTCCAAGACTGTATATACTACAGTCGCCCTTCTGCCAGAATTCTCATGCAGTTGCAATGCTGATGGCAATGCCAGCCAGGCTTCCCTTCCATGTACCTTCTAGAAGGCTCCCTCTCTGTACTGGGCTATATCTCCAGTCATGGAGTACAGCTGGTTGCCCTGGTCTCTCCAGAGCTATTTCTCTCTCCCAAAGGAGGTGGGATCTCCAGAGAGATCCTGCCAGGGGCCAGCCTGGCAGGGCCAGACCAACCTCCAAGGGTGCAAGGGCACTCTGGCCTAGGCACATGTCACCTCTCCAGTCAGAAGGCTTGGTCTGACCAAGTACAAGGCAGAAGACGGGATTTAGCATCACTCCTCCCCGTCCTCCCTTCCCTAGCTTCACAGTGAAGCTACAGCATGAGGGTGCGTGGATGACAGATGAATAGTTATGATGAGGAAGTACCTTTGAGATATAGAGCTGACAGATCATATCCTCCCCTGGTTTGATTTCTTTCACTGTTCGGGTGATGAATATACCTTTCCCTTGGCAGCCCGAGTCCGGCTTACAGATGTAAGTCTTATTTTTTCTTGACCTGCTGTAGTTCTGCAAATCTCCCCAGCTACCAGAGCAGGGAGGGAATGAGACACCTTTAGCTGGGGATCAGCAAAAATGAAAGCTAGCTCTTTATTCTTTTTCAAAAAGTGACAAAAACCCTGGAATTGACAGACAGATGCCCAGAGATCTGGAGAGACAGCGGAGCACACACAGTGGAGAGTGGATGGGCTCTGGAGGGAGATCAGCGCTGGATTTAAGTCCAGGCAACATCACTCACCAGCAGTGTGGCCCTTTGCAAGGACTTGGCCTCACTAACCCTCAATTCCATCATCTACACAATGAGGACAGTGACAGTTGTCTCATACATGACACAGTGCAGGCAAGGTGTTGGTACATGCCTCACATCCCATAAAAGTAACTGTGATCCACACAGTTTGGCTTTGAGTTTACAGATAAGAGATGTGGAGTTCTGAATCTGACTCAAGCCCTGACAAATGATGTGACTTTGGATCTCCTTCTGGACTCCAGCTTTTCTTGCGTAACACCTCCACTCTAGCTACAGTGACAGGGAAAATGCTATCTTTTTATTTTAATTTTTGGCCTCACCCTGTGGCATTTGGGATCTTAGTTCCCCAACCAGGATTGAACCTGCACCCCCTGCATTGGAAGGCGGAGTCTTATACTGGACCACCGGGGTAGTCTGGCAAATGCTATCTTTGAATGTACTTTGAAGAAAGTATACTCAGAAGCAAGCAACCAACTTAAAGGATTCTAAATCTCAGCCTTGTGATACTTCTTGTTTTCCATTTAACTCAAGGAGCTTTGTGGCCACTGGAGGTCATGTAACTACAATGTCTCTCAGTGGCCATGAAATCTGGAGGAGCCTGCTGACATGATGACAAACATATTTCCTTCTAAGTTGCAGCTAAGCTCTTCCAATTGTTCTAGACAAGTCTGAAAAAGCTGGGCACCCTGGCGCTCTTGGTTTGGGAAAGCACTCAGTGGAGCAGGGACAGTGGGACTCCTGTGGGGCCCCTGCCCCGTGAACATCATTCTGATGGCAATGCTTCTGTACCCCCACCTCATCCAGACACTAGACTGTATCCAGGTCATGCTCATGTCACCTCACATTTCTCCTGCTTCTCAGTGGTGTGGTCCAGAGTACTTTATGTACCAGGGATGGATGTCCAGATGGATATAGTGAGACAAGAGATGGGAAAAGGCTGACTGCCATGTCCTGCCATGGGTCAGAGGTCAGGCATCCCTCCCTGCTCCTAATGGTTAGAGGGCTCTAACCATCACCTTACTCCCTCCAGAAGTGCTCGAAGGCCTCAAAAATTCAGAAACTGCACAGTGAAAGGACTGGAACAAGTTCAAAATCAACAGCTTTCAAGGTGAGAACAAACTCTCATCCCAACTGCAGGCACAGGCTCCAAGGCACCCAGCCCCTAAATGTCATCTAATTTTACAGGCAGAGCCTTGTGTTTTCTCAACCTTGGACACACCCTTTATCCCTTCTCTTCCTGAAGAGAGAGAAATGGAAGATCCTACGGGAAGGGAAAGTAGTAACCAGGGTTAGGGGCAAGAGGAAAATGTAAACTGGGGGTGGGGAGTGGAGAAAGGGGCACTCACTCAGCAGGAAGACACCAGGTCCTCGGGAAAAAGTGGAAATCTTTTGGGAACATCTTCAACATGCGGCTCATATTCCTGGCCAGCAAGTCCTTGCGGCAGATTTCACTCATCCCTGGGAAGTGATTGATTTTCTGCAAAGGAAGCCGGAAGTGGTGAACAATGGGGCCCACAGGAGCACCCAGGAGCTCCCCTTTGGGGTCAGTCATAAGAGTGGGGCCCCACAGAGTCGATGCCACGCTTATGCCGAGGACCAGCTCTGACCCAGATACCTGGTAACTTTTCATTTCCATCACCCGTTCCAGTGACACTGAGAAGTCAGTCCAGTAGAGAGTCCAGTCGTCATTTTCTCCTCCCTCTCGAAGGCCATACTGTTGGGCGGCCCTACGCACTGCCAGGAGGGAGAGGAAGAAAGACCCATGGGGGGAAGTGGGGAAGGAGCATGAGACGGGGAGGTTATGTTCCTAGGTGCTCCCAGACTGTACACGGAAGCCAGACTAGTGGGCTCCCTGGGACCGGAAGCCATCTTGCCCCATCTGGACACGCCGTTGCCGAGAAAGGAACACAGAGACTCGAAAGCTATTGGAGAGCACGGCCTGTGCCCAGTGATCACCACAGAAGGTTTTCTGAGGTCAGTGTTTCACCCACCCTTGCCAGGAAGCAGGCCTTTGGCTTTCCTCCAAACACTAGCACTGAGTGTTCAGGGAATATAAAGTAATCCTTAACGTCAGCCAAAACCAAGCTTAATTAGTAAGGTAAATTGACAGAAGAAAACTACACAGTGTATTTCAAAACCACACACATCCTTCTTTCCTGGTCCTTATTAATAACTGGGAGCTGACTCCAACACAAATTCAAATGCTTTCAAGGACCTGGAAAGGAAGAAATGCCTGTAGTGACCAGAAGTCAGGATCAGCCTAAAGCACCCAAATTCAAAGTGAAAATAACACTCTGCTCTGCAGTCAAAGTAGGTCTGCAGGTCATCTTTAGCCCATGGACTGCCAGTTTGTAACTTGTGCTCCAGAAAAGAACTATTGATTGCAGCCATTGCTGCCAGCTGTTCAACAGATCCCCCAATCATCATACACAGAAACTATAGATAGTGGAAGTACACACCACTGAGATCAAAACTCATATTTTCTTGGAATGAGATTCCCAACTTTCTCAAATAGTTAATTGGACTGGGAGATACAAAGAACACAATTAGAAGACACCCCTTTCCCATCCTCAGGAATATACGAGTGACCCTTCCCAACTCTTCGGGGGAATCTGGTGGGGTCCCCATGGTGGATGCGTTGAGGGCAGATGCTCACCACTCTCATATCGGCAGCTGGATAGATTGATCACCAATCATCTGGAAAAGAGAAAGGGGAAAGCACCAAGACAGAGACAGACACACTTGCCAGAACAAGTGACTGCATGCAGAAACATCCAGTCCCACGGGAACTGAGTGAAATCTCAGTGGCTACAATGAGCCTGCTTTGACCATCCCTGTTACTGGGGACACACACCCCTGTAGCTGCAGAGAGACAGAAAACATGGGTGCAGAGTACTGTTGCTCTGCCTATGAGCTAGAAATGCTGTATTGTGATTATGGCTGATTTTCCTTGAAGCTTCACATTAACATCATCACTCTTCAATCCTCTAATTCCAGTGGCCCATCAGGAATAGGAAGTGAACATCTTTTTGGCCAAAATATTTAATGGTCTCTCTCCTACTACCCCCCATTAAGGGAAGCTATGAGTTAGAAAGCAGATAAGATGTCAGATATCAATCAGTCTGAGGAGTGATTCATCCCCCTGCCCCAACCAAGAATGGAGTAGAGTATGGCAAAATATTAAATAACTGGAATACAGAAGCCACAGTCAGATCCTAAGAAATCAATGTGGTTGTTACATTTAAAGTATCCTAAATCCCCAAGACAATAAGCACTTTCTTAAAATGAGGAAATAGTCTCTCCCCACACAATTTTTCAAAAGGCATTCTAACAACAGAAGGAAGATGAGGACA
Organism: Budorcas taxicolor; assembly: GCF_023091745.1. NCBI lineage: Eukaryota > Metazoa > Chordata > Mammalia > Artiodactyla > Bovidae > Budorcas > Budorcas taxicolor. The sequence continues at coordinate 37,435,047 of NC_068928.1, read as the reverse complement.
GGTGTGGTTTTAGATTACACACACCATTATTTGATTCTATAAAACAGAATCAAAAGTAGGTTCTTTTTTATACGAACCAAAAATGGTGTGACTGACTCCACACAGTTCCTCCTTTACCTACTCCTTAGCAGCTGAGGCCCCCTCCCCTCCAGGTCCCTCCTGCTTTTCCCACCATGGATCCCCATTCCCCATCTTGCAATCCTAACCTCTTTTTCTTCCTCTTCTTCTTGCCTTGCTGATGGGCACTCTGAAGCCCCCTTTGAGCCCCAGTGTTCTCTCTCACAAAAGCCATGGTGATGCTTTCTTTCGAATCTTCTATAGAACCGTCCTCTTTCTCTTCTGAGTCTGTCCCTTCCTCTTCTTCCATAGGCAGGCACTGGAGCATCTCCCCTGCCTGTGAGGAGGCTCGGGGGAAATACTGCCCCCCCCCACCCTGGAGAGAGGGCAAACAGAATGGCAGTTACTCAGATCCACCTGCAGGGGGACCCCCTCCCTTGCTCATGTGGGCGGTGGGCCAACACTCAGAACCAGTCAACAGGTTGCAGGGTATGAAATGCTACCTCACCTCCACGGTTCATGCAAGCTCCAGCAAGGAGCTGATTCCACCTTTTGCCATGACTATGACCTTGGGGACTCACTCAGCCAACTCTGGCCTTGGTTTTTCCCTCCTGGGGTTTTCAGCATCATAGCAAGCTGAGATGCTATGCCTGGCACCAGGTAAACAGTCTTATTATTAAACTGAGTGAGTATCTGGAGACAGCCTCAGAAATGAGCCCTGAGCCTCCCTAGCTGAAGGAGTTGGTCCCCGTGGTTGTAGATGGGGTGCTTTGAGGAGGTCTGTTAACTATTCAGGCGCTGCACCAAACATCCCGCATGCAACCGGCATTCACAAGTGCAGGACTGACTTGTAGTTGACTTAGCAAGACTCCAGCCCAGGGTCAGATGCAACCCTTCAGAGACTTCAACCACAGAAGAGGCTACAATGTCTCCCTCACCATCCAATTCAAAATAAAAGCAAGACAAAATAATAAAATACCTACAAGGAATCCAGCAAAGTTCTCATCCCCTAACCCCACCTCCATGATGACTTCCTCGATGCTTGCTTGAAATTTCAAATATCAAGTTTTTCAACATGGTTTTTCATGCCCTTGCTTCACTAATCCTTAGGAATGTGCTTAGTCTGCCTTTGGGTACCCAGAACTGCCCAATGAACTGATTCATATTCCCTTCACATCTGAGGCTTCTATGACCATAAAACCAGATTTCTGGTACTTTCTCCTCCTCTCCTCACCTCCCCAAACCCCACCGACCTCTGCATTATTTTAATCCCTCTGATTTGATGCCAATAGTTCTCTTGCTAATTACCCTATTCTTTCCTCAAAACTCCTTGGCTTTTAACAAATGGTTAATATCTTTACTACAATTTATTCTAATTTATTATTATCATTGAAATACTGTTAATGTTATAACATTAAAGGAAGCTCAGAGAAGGGCAAGGTGGGAAGCCACCTGTAACTAACAGAGCAACTTTGGCCTTTTTGTGCATTCTCTTTAAGACTTTTTTTTTAATGTGGACAATTTAAAAAGTCTTTATCGAGTTTGTTACAAAACTGCTTCTGTTTTATGTTTTGGTTTTTGGCCACAAGGCATGTGAAATCTTAGTTCCTGGCCCAGGGATCGAACCTGTGTCTCCTGCATTGGAAGGCAAAGTCTTAGCGACTGGACCAGATGGAATTCCCTTGTATATTCCTTTTTATTCTAAAATTCTAATTATCCTTAGTCTTATATAAGTCTTATATAATTATATAAGTCTTATATAATTATAATTATATAATAAAAAACATTTGATCTGCTTTTTGTCCCTTACTATCATATCATAACCATTCTTTTGGTTGTGGCCAAGTTTACATAGTTCTAGCTTTTCATCATTGTGTAATAATATCCCACTGAAGGAATGTGTCTGAATTTAACCAGCCATTGCAATTAAATGCAGTTTTTGGCAATGAAAGTTGCTTTCAATTCTGCTATTATATAAATAGCTCTAAAATGCACACTTTCATGTATAGAAGAGCCTTTATTTCTTTAGGATTATAGTCTTAAGATATTTATCCAGAACCAGAATTACAAAGTTAATGAATACGGAAATTATGTAGCCTCTGATATTTTATTTATTTATTTATATCACCATGTTATTTCCCAGAGGGATTCCAACAATTTCAACTACCACCAGCAACATGCAATTACAGCAGGCTCACCAGAGTCACACAACCTCTTGGGAATCACCTCCCCTCTATATTCAACCTTGCTAATTCCCGACAACTTCGATACCTTACAGCCATGTTTTATTTAACATTATGATACCCTGCCACCACTCTCCATTTCTTTTTCAAACCAAAATGGGGGAGGGTGCTCTAATTCAGGGGCTACCTATGAATAATTTAATAATAAAACCCTACATGGACATAATTCCTTAGGTTTTCCAAAGCATTTTCACATACACCATCTCACTGAATGCTCGTAGCCACCACTGAGAGGAACAGCAGAGCTATTAAGTGGCCAAGAACTGCCCCCTGTTTCTCTCTCTCGCTGAAGAGGGCTGTTCCTCACAGCCAAGCCATCTGTGGTGACGCCTGCCCTGAGCAGGGGGAGAAAGGTTGCACTCAGTGCAATTAACAGATGAAACCTGGGCGTTGTGTGTCAGTTTTTCTCTGTGAACAGGCATATTCTTGGAAAAGTTCAAGAGGACTGCAGTACATGAAATCTTGACCTTGGACTGCTCGCTTCCTGCCAGGTAAACGGCCGGCTCCCCTCCCCTGGCCTCCACAATGGCTGCTGTTTACCAAGCCCTCTAGGAGGTGTGGCTCCGTTTACCTAAAGGTTAATGTTAACTTGAGGAGGGAAAACTGACCCTGAATCTGGCCTCTGGAGTTGCAGGTTATCTTTGCCCTTTTTCAAATCCTTGCCCAAGTGGTAAAAACAAGTCATGGTTGCTTGTATTTGTCTGCCTCAAAGAGAACAACAACCCTCCCCAACCAAAAACTAAAAAGCCAGTCAAATTCTGTTTACTCTTGCACAAGAGAGCCTCGGGCACAGAAAGCAAGGAAGGGACGGAGCTTGTGTAGTTCTGTGGGTTCGTCATGGCAGACCTGCCCACCCTCCTCTGTAAACTAGGCTACATGAGACACACTTGGAAGGCACCCGAGACATGCAAGACAGCAGACAACAGTCATTGCCACGTCTGACTATTTTCGCTTTGTCTTTGGGAGCTTTCTCTTCCCCCAGCCCTCCTCTTCCTGTTTCATACCCAAGGCTAAATCCTGTTGGCTTCTCTCCAGCCCCTAAAAGAGAACAGCTCACTCAACATTTGTCACCAGGGTTCGCCTACTGAATCTAGCCTACAGAAACGTTTACTTGCCCCACGGTGGTGGTCATCACTGTTAGAGGTGTAAGAGAGGAGTAGCTGCCAATAACTGGGAAATGTAGACCTGTCCTGAAAATCTAGATGTCCAATTGCTTCAGGCGAGCAATCAACCAGAACTGAGCAATGGCTCCCTCTCTAGACACTTTCCAGTCTGCCTCCGTCCCTATCATTCCCTATTGTCTCCCTGATTCGGGAGCCAAGTGACAGTTACCCTCATGTTATTGTTCTCCATTTAGCAGCATTAAGAGAGAGAGGAAACACCAGATCACTTCTCTTTCATTTAGGCTCCATGTCCGACCCCACAGACATCTGAATTTACTCAGACTCTGTTAGCAGATCTCAACTTTTCTTTCCCAGTCTCAGCAACTACTCCCTGTTAACCTGGGGGTTCCTACCTACTCTCCTGTCTTAAAATGTGGTCAAAAGCAGTCTTGCAGCCTCGAGAAATTGAAAGAGGTGAGGCCACAGATTTAAAGAACAAGGTTAAGGAGAATACAAACAAGGGAGGGGGGCTGCTACTAGCATCCTGAAATACAGTACTTATATCCCAGTGGAAGGGCCTGTGCCTGATGCTGAAGCTCCAATGCTTCGGCCACATGAGAAGAACTGACTCTTTAGAAAAGACCCTGATGCTGGGAAAGATTGAAGGCAGGAGGAAAAGGGGATGACAGAGGATGAGATGGTTGGATGGCATCACCAACTCAGTGGACATGAGTTTGAGCAAGGTCCAGGAGATGGAGAAAGACAGGGAAGCCTGGCATGCTGCAGTCCATGGGGTCACACTGAGTAACTGAAAACAACAACAAAGGGCCTGTGCAGTCAGGGATGTGGCTTTAAACCACTAAGAGGCAGCTGTAAGGAAGTGGAAGAACTCAAGATTCTGGAGTCTATCTGCCTAGATTTAAGTCCATGTTTTGCCACTTCCTAGGTGAATGACGGGCAATTTACTTATCATAACAGCTTAGCTTCCTCAGCTGTAAAATGGTGTACCCCAGCCATGAGAATTAAATGCAGTAATTCGTTTGAGTTAATACAGTATGCTTAGGAGAGTGCCTGGCACATAGCAGGTGCCCACTATTTGCTATCATTCTCAGCTGTGTGGCCCTGGACTGTGACTTCTCTGATGGAAGAGGCTATTGTGAATTCTCAATGCTTGCCACAGTGTCTGGCACATAACAGAGATCCCTATGCTTCTTGAATGAATGGACTGGAAGGATGAATAAATGCAGAAACTAGTTTCACCTTTCTAAGGTTCCTTTTCCTCATCTATAGAATAGAAATGTTGTGTGAGCATAAAAAGTAACTTTCGTAAAGCATTGACTTTGCATCCTTTCATATAGCAGGCATTTAAAACAGTTTCATTCACTATAATAGTAAATACTATTTACAACCTACTTACCAAGAATGCATGCATGTGTGCTAAGTCGCTTCAGTCCTGTGTGACTCTGTGTGACCCTATGGACTGTATAGCCCACCAGGCTCCTCTGTTCATGGGATTCTCCAGGCAAGAATACTGGAGTGGGTTGCCATGCCCTCCTCCAGGGGGTCTTCCCAACCCAGAGATCAAACCCATGTCTCTTACGTCTCCTGCATTGGCAGGCAGATTCTTTACCACTAGCGCCACCTGGGAAGCCCACTTACCAAGTATAACAGGTATTAATTATACTTACCAAGTATAACAGGTATTAATTATACTAAAGCACTTTACATACATACTGTCTCATCTCATCCTCATAATATCATACCATAGATACTCTCTTACTTCTATTACAGATGAGAAGGCTGAAACACAGAGAGGGTAAGAGGCAGACCTGGGATTAGAAGCTATATTCATATTCATCTGACCCCACAGCCTGTCTCTCCTCTATACTCCATCCACTGCCTTTTCCTCTCTGCCAACCACCCGTAAACGACCGTAACCATAAAGTGAAGCGACTGATTTCCTAGCTCCCAGAAGTAGTCTTGGTGATGTTAGCCTCTTAAGAATCAGCTGATCCCACACCATTTTCCTTTAAACCAAATATTTCCAAATTCCCACTTCCAACAAGGGACCTGGATCTCCCCAGACCTGACATAATCTGAGACCAGCCCTATTGTTCCTACTGTATATGTATTACTCTGTTTCTTTCCCTTCTTTTCGCCAGTGTCCACACTGTACCAGGGCTCTTATTTGAGTGTAGTTAGAGCATGTTCCAGTGGAACTCCTGAATATTACAGCTGGGAGGAACCTTGGAAATTGTCCAGTTCAGTCTGTTTGCTTCTTAGAGGTTTTGAAATCCCCTTCCCAGCTAGCGGAAAGGGACAACTTGTAGAAAGCCGGAGAGAAGTCAGCAGAGCCAGGATCAAAGCCCCAGCTTCCTGCCCTTCGACATAGCTTTCCATTATGCCAGTCAGTGGGCAGGCAATATAGACCAAGGGACTTGGGGAGTTAAAGCAAAAACAACATAGATACTATGCTGCACAAATATATGTAGCAAACATAGCAAATATCATCTTCAGTTTTTCTTAATGACACAAGACACAGTCAATTCCCCTTCCCAAGTAAAATAGTTAAGACCATGAAAAAAAAAAATCTGTTTGCATTTTGGTATCGGATTTGATCTTAGGATCTTCCAAGTAGAGGTTGCCAACCAAAGCCCAGTGACAGCATGAAAATGACTTCCATTGGCCACCAGGGGGAGGGGATGAGCACTGGGAGAGCTCTACGCAAGCAAACACAATGCAGGGTACTTGGAGGGACTCATTTCCACTTCTCAAAGACGACACATGTTGACTACTTTTCTGGGCCTGAGAGGTGCTACAGAAGGGTGGGAAATGTTTAGTGCTTTCCTTTGCTAGGCGGAATTAATATGTTTAGTTGCTCAGTCATGTCTGACTCTGCGACCGATGGACTGCAACCTGCAAGGCTCCTCTGTCCATGGGGATTCTCCAGGCAAGAATACTACACTGGGTTGCCATGCCCTCCTCCAGGGGATCTTCCCAACCCAGCGATTGAACTCAGGTTTCCCCCATTGCAGGCAGATTCTTTACCATCTGAGCCAGCAGGGAAGCCCGAGAATACAGGAATGGGTAGCCTATCCCTTCTGCAGGGAATCTTCCCAACCCAGGAATTGAACTGGGGTCTCCTGCATTTCAGGCAGATTCTTTACCAGCTGAGCTACCAGGGATTAATATGGGGATCTGTAAAAGGGAGGAAAGAATCATTTGGTTGTTAAGTGTTTCAAATGTTAGCCTAGGTTTTCTAACCCTGACCTTCACAACCCAGGCTTTTCTTTTGGTCTGTAGGAATTCATTCAGCACTAAGAGTTTTCCTACTGTGTCTGCCTGTGACTTCCTTCTCTTCCTCCAAATAACAGGTTTTCCTGCACTCCGCTCACCTTTTCATCTTTTGGTCCTCATTCCCCTACCAGAAGCATAGAACGCCTCTGCTAGCTCTTAGAAAAGATAGGAGATAGGGCAAAAAAAGATATGGAGTAAGATCTCTGGATCTTGCTTTTAGCTTTGCCTCTTTGACATAGGATATCATATTTAGAAGCCAGTGCTTATATTCGCCCTCATTTCCTATCTTTTCCATCATTACAGACTCACCAAGAAGATAAAAGCTTAATATCCAGGAAAGTGCTTTGAACTTTGAAGCGGGCAAGATAAAATAAAATGCCTACTATGGTCCTCCACTCCTTCCCCTACTCTAGCAAGGTTTTTTTTTTTTTTTCTGCCCCTTGTTACCAGAGTCAATTTGAGCACTATTTGGTCTATATTTTAGCATAAAACTATGACTTCAGAAAGGAAGGGCTTCCCTGGTGGCTCAACTGGTAAACACTCTGCCTGCAATGTAGGAGACCTGGGTTCAATCCCTGGGTTGGGAAGATCCCCTGGAGAAAGGAACGGCTATCCACTCCAGTATTCTGGCCTGGAGAATTCCATGGACTGTATAGTCCATGGGGTCACAAAGAGCTGGACGCAACTGAGAGACTTTCACTTTCACTATGGTCTTTTGGCTTTTCATTCTATCCACCCTTTGAATTTCAGCACAGGGCCTGAAGGGACCCTTAGCAAAACACAGACTAACAAGGGAGGCACTCAACTATTCAAGGGTTTTGCCAATAAGTGCTGAGAATAACTGGCCACATTCCCTGCGAACAAGAAACTTGCTGACTCAGATGCCATCTTTTATTCTGCTAGAAATCAAGGCATTCTGTAAGACTGGAAGATGCAATTTTCAGGCAGGCTCATACCCAGTCATTTTCTCCACAATACGCAGTGCGTAACTAGCAAAGACAGGTTGGTTCTGGATCCAAACCCCGCCTCTACCACTTACTGTAACAGAAGGGTGACTGTGGGTGAGTGAGTCTCTCTGTACCTCAGTTCCCTCGTAAGTAAAATGATATTCACCTCATGGGGTTGCTTTAAAGATTAAGTGAGTTAATATTTCTAAAGCTCTTAAAGTAATGTTTGGTTCAAAATAAGGGCTATTGTAAAATGAAAATATAATTGTGGCACTGGTGTACACAATAAATAACTTAAGTGCCTAGCACATACTAGGGTTTAGTAAACTGTAGCTCCCTTCCCAGGTTCATTCCTATTAATAAATATGTTACATTCTTCCCTAGGGTTCAAATCCCAAAGAACTTTCCTCAAGCCTAGAAGGGTTTTCCTTCAGGAAGGTGAGAAATAACGCCTAGAAGTGAAAGAAAACGGAGATAGGTTATTTGGAGAGGGCTGGAAAGGAGGTAGGTTATTTGCAGGGGGCTGCGCTGCCACGAGAAACAAATGTCTTTCTGTAAGGATTCTCCAGACAAAGGAAGAAAGGTGATCAGGAGAAGGATCCGAGGATGAGGAAGGAGGAAAGGGACAGAGTTGTGCGATTCCCAGGGATCTCTGGTATCTCAGGGACAGCTCCCTGGGGGCAAAGGTTTGGGGAAATCCAGGGAGGGCAGGAAGTGAGGGTGCGCACAGAGGGCGACCCAGGTTTGGGAGGAAAGGTACAGACTGAGGAGCTGGGGAAAGAATGGTTGGTGTGTGAGAAAGGTCTGGCACGGGGTCCTGAGGACGAGAAAAGAGAGTGAGAATATTTTAGCAGTGAACTGAGTATGGGGCGTGGAAGAGGGCGAGCGATACCTAGACCTGCAGAGAAGAGGCGGGCTACAGCAGAACCGAGAAAGCAGGGGCGTGCGGGAGGCTTTTGCCACAGAATGCCCCCCAGGGAAGGGGAGAGGGGTAGCCATGGGAAACTGGGCACCGTGGGGGACCAGGGGGGCATGTAGAACCCGGTTTTCACTGGGGAGGCACTAGGAGGCCGCGGCCTGGGGGCAGCAGCGGGCTTTGGGGCGCTCTTACCCGCAATTCCTATTCCCCCGTCTCGCCCCCGCTCTGCCGCCCGTATAGCTAGCTCTCAACCACACTCGTGGGTCCCCTCCTCGAAGGAGACACGCTCCCTCTGGCTGCCGGACAACCCCTAACCCCAACCCGAGCCGCTCCTAATTTGGGGTCCGCCCGGCCCCCCTATTTGCATATAGGGCTTTCCAGGCCTTCGATTGGCCCCTTCGGTAGTTGGCATGCCCCCCACCTCCCGAATCCAGTTAACCGCTCGGAGAGAGAAGCGCCCGAGGTCGTCCCGGGAGACGCCGAGGACGCTGGGACGCGGGGCCGCGCTCCCGGCGCGCGAGGCGCAACTACCGCTTGCCCTCCGCGGGTCCCCGCCTTACCGGATCCGCCCAGCCCTCCCCGGTCCGCCCCGCCCCCGGGTCCTAGGCGGACCCGGCCCGCGCCGTCCGGGCGTCGTGCGCAGGCGCGGCTTGAACGTCGGGGGCCCCAGCGAATCAGAACGTCTGATTCTGGAGCTCCAGGGCCGTTAGTCGGTCCCCGCGAGGGGCGCCTTGGGCCTTAGGCACTCTGTAGAGGGTAAACATCCACTACCCGGAGCAGGAAACACCGAGCGGAGAGGGCTAGGTTGAAACCCAAGTCGAGATCTCAGGTTGCCTGTGTAACCTCGGACAGCCGACGTGACCTGAGACTTAGCTTCTTTAGCAGTAAAATGGGTATCACAAGCCTGTGACGAACCGCTCAGGCTTATTGAATCATGATACATCAGAGGGTGGGGGCGGGGGGCGGGGGTCCTGACCCCGCTACTGAACTGGCCAATAAGAAAGAGCCGCCCAGGGCTCAGGGGATTTGACTTCTCAAAATAAGACCTTGACTGTTCTCAGGTGGAGAATGAGAGTAGTGACTGGATTCAAATAATTGTGGTTTCCTAGTTTCCAGCTGTCTGAGCGTAGAGTCCTGTCTGGAAAGGATCGGCAGCCAGTAAAGAATCGCACGACTGAGAGACTAAGCACAGCACAGAGCTGTTTTTGCCTGGGTTAATTCAGATTGGTGAGCGATTGAGCAGAGAATTGCTTTTAAGTCTTGAACCACAGCGATTCTGAGAAACTCCCTTACGGATTGAACCGAGGGGGGGATATACATCCCTCTTCGTTCTTGAAATTTTTCCAGATGCTTGACTTGATGCCACTGAAATGTAACTGCTCCTGTGAAAAAAGATCGTTTAGTCCCAAGGAATAAGATTTATGTAAGACTTGGATCATTATTTTCTTTTCCAGCAATTGAGGGGAGACATGTAAGAAGGCGAAGGCCTCCTAAGAAAACCTTGTAGTCAAAACAACTAAGGGAAAAGACAAAATCCACATCTGTGATGTGAAGCATGCTGAAGTTAGTCCGGGAGCTAAGTTTTAGCAGGTTCACTGGGAACTTTGTGCCCAGGACTTCGTGCCATGCTGTGACAGAATACTGGAGAAACAGCAGGTGAATGGACTTAAAAAAACAAATACCTTCAGGAGAGTTTTTACTTTAAGTTGGAAGTATTTGGGCTACAGCCGATGCAGAAAGAAATCCAATTTGAACTTCCCCGATATAAATAAACCAGAGTTTTCCAAACACCAGTGGTCACAACCCGGCAACCCCCTCCACCCTTCCAGGAAGAGCTCCAGTCAGGCAGGCACCACCCAGCCATTTGGAATGTCCATTTTCTTGGACATTCCAAAAAATTGTGTAAACAAGTCTCATTAGAGACTTCCATCTTTTGAATCCCTAACCACCCCCACTCTTATTAAACTGATGTCCAAACCTTAATCCCTAGCTATTTGGGGTAGTTACTCCTGAATGCTCTGGTGTACATAAAAACTTTGTTACCTTTCAGACCTAAATTGGTAGAGGAAAAGTTTTCCTGCCAACACAGGACACCACCCCTTTACCTGCTGATCTGCTCAAGCAGGAGGCTAGAGGCAAAGGCATAGCTTAACCTGAAGCAGACAATAAAATCCTGCTACTTGGTGCTTAAATTCACACTGGAGTGCCCAAGGTGCACCCTTCCAGAAGCCTCTCTGCCATCCTGTTCTCTTCCTTGAAGGGCCATCTTGCCCTTCCCCCTCTCCAGGGTCTTGGGGATCAGGTGACCATCATCAACTGGCCACCCAACAGATGCTTCCCTAAGGCCAACTGTCCCAGCTCTGTTCCCCTCCCCCATCCCGCCTCTTTCTTTCCCCAGTGTCCTACCAATCTGCTCTGGCAAGCTCACGCTTGCTTTGGTCTCCAGTCCCTCTGGAGTAATATTGTGATGGAAATGAGAGAGAGGATGCAGGAGGGAGCCACAAAGATTTACAGCTTCCAGAGGGCTTCCATTAAAATCCCTGACAATGGGTTATTTATGAGAGGGTTGGCCGCAGTGGGAGCTAATAGGCCAGAGCCTGGCACTGCTGTCCTTTCAGGGGTAATGACAGGAACAAACACAGGGTGAACAGTAGAGCTGCCCCCACTGGAGAGCAAAGCAGGGTTCAACCCCCTCAGGCATCCCCTCCAGGGCCAGAGAGTGACAGCCAGGAAATCTGAGAGCATCAGCGATTTGTAGCAGACAAACTAGAAACAGGAAAACCCACATGACAAACACTGGGGTTTTCTGAGCCTAGGTGTGAAGGTTAAAGCAGTGTGTTAGAGGGTCCTTGCAGTCCTCAAAAAATGTAAGCTATGTTCCCTCCTCTGAGCTCCAACTGAGAAGCAAGAGTGTGTGAAAAAATACAGGTCTGAAGCTGTTTGCACTTTTTGTCCTAAGGCACCCACCTGACTAAATAAATCAAAGACAATAACAGAACCCTCAGAAGTTTATTTACAGTTGACACACACTCTGTTTCCCAGTTTGAGACACTTCCTTTAAGTAATTAATGTAAAAAGATAGAATATCCTGCTTTTGGTCCCCTGATCCAAGATCCAGCCTAAAAGCCCCTTCTTCTTGTGCCAATCAAAAGAAAGTACTGGTATATGTACCAGGGATGAAGTAGGAAATAGAAATGATGTAACATATTAGGAAATGTTATAGAGGTATGTCCAATCACAGAAGTCTTGTGAAATTGGAAGAGATCTTAAAGACTCCCCTGGTATATCTCTTGTTTGCAGAGGAGGAAAAGAGAGGCCTGGAAGAATATGATGCCTTGGCCAAGGCCTTGCAGGGTTTCATAGAGAACTGCTCTTTCCTTCACATACTTCTTAGTACTGTTATTGGTGAAAGAGAAACAGAAATTGCTGTCCAGCACCTCTTCTGATGTCTCCTGTTTTGGTATGTATCTGATAGGGCTCAGAGAGGCCCAGGGAATAGGGCTGCTTGCCCAGGAGCAATGGAGCTTCCAGCTTCTGTTTTTATTTTGTCCTTTTTCATCTTCCCTCTGCCTTCTGGGGGAAACAGCTTTCCCTGAAAGGAGCTATTATTCATGCTTGTTTTCACGGCACCCCTTATTTTTGGTGCAGATGCGTTTAGAAACAAATTCCATAGAAAGTGGCCCTGACTGCAGAGGAAATAACAGGTACATTACTTGAACACTTTATGTGTGCAGGGCAGCTTGCTAGATGCCTTGGAGACACCAGACGCACGTATTTGTAAGTACACTAAAGTAAAGTGAAGTCGCTCAGTCGTGTCCAACTCCATGGACTGTAGCTGGCCAGGCTCCTCCGTCCATGGAATTTTCCAGGCAAGGATACTGGAGTCGGTTGCCATTTCCTTCAGGGGATGTTCCTGACCCAGGGGTCAAACCCGGGTCTCCCACACTGAAGGCACTACTACATGTAGCAAAAGGATCCTGTATAGTCAGAGTTACCTTTTTATTTTCCTTCAAATTGTTTGGAATACTCATTTCCCACTAATACCTCTTTTATAGACTCCAGACTATGTACCCATGTATGTGGGTGAAATGAGTATATAGTATGGAGCCCTCTCACCTACACATTGGTATCATTTTATATGACTTCCCTGGTGGTCCAGTGGTTAAGAATCCACCTTGCAATGCAGGGGACACAAGTTCCATCCCTGGTCAAGGAAGTAAGAGCCTACATACCACAGAGCAACTAAGCCTCTGTGCCTCAACTGGAGAACCCACATGCTGCAACTACTGAAGCTCACATGCTCTGGAGCCCTTGTAACACAGTTACTGAGTCTGCTCACCACAACTGGAGTCCACACACCGCAACGAAAGAGTCCACACGAGGCTACGAAGATCCGGGATGCAGCAACTAAGATCTGACAAAGCCAAATAAACAAATAAATACTTATTTATTTATTTTTAAAAATAGTAATGATAGTCAAATTCAAGAATTTCAGGAGTTAAGCAAATTCAGACTCTTTGCTTTTTAAAAGTTGTTTAGGGAGTTCCCTGGTAGTCCAGTGGTTAGGATGCCATGCTTCTGCTGCAGGGGTGCTGGGTTCAGTCCTTGCTTGAGGAACTAAGATCCTGTATGCTGCACAGCATGGTCAAATAATAACAATAATAAGTAAAGGTTGAATAACTTAAATATTCAATGGTTAGAGAATGGGGAAGAAAGCTGTAGTAGAATCACTTATGCAACAACAGCCAAAAACCTCCCAATCATTATGAAGCTTTACAGCAGTATACAAAAGTTTTTTACCTGATAATAGTAACTGAAAAACAATTTATAAAGACTATGACTACAATTATGTCAAATATGTATTTGCATGCATTAAAAGTTTAAAATATTAAGAAAATGTTCACCAGAAAAGGTAAAACCATGATTCACACAGGTATAAAAGTGAATTTGAACTCATGTTAAAGATTTTAGCTCATTCAGTGAAGATAGATGGCTCAGCTAGTTCAAAAAAAGCAGCACAATTTGTCTGATTAAAAAGAATTGCCAGTGTAAATAATCAATAACCAAACTATGATAGGAATAAAAAAGAGTTATATTTGAGCCAACCAAGAGACAGATAACTCTGAGAAAATTCTCAGATAACTCTGATGAACTTCTCTGGAGAAAACAGTGTTATATCTTTTCAGATCAAAAAAACATCAAACAAATCAGGGATACATTCCCTCAAGGTTTAAAAAAAAAACAAACAAATATCAGGATGCACGCAGCAAATCAGTATGACCTTGGCACCTGGGAAGGGAATTTTCTCATCAAAGGAGTATCAGCATTGTTCCAGGGACTTTACTTTTAACATGTGCTGTGCTTAGTTGCTCAGTCATATCCGACTCTTTGTGACCTCATGGACTGTAGCCCACCAGGCTCCTCTAGGAAAAGAATGATAATACATACTATGACAATAAATCAGATAGTTGTCTATGAAGCAAAGTGGAAAACTTGACTATTCCCGGGGGGAGCCAACTAGACAGATCATTTAAAAAGTCAGTCTTTCTTGCATCTTATAACCATTTTGCCTTTGTGGGAAAGACTGCTGAGAACCTAGGAGTTTCTAAATTCTGCAGGGATCAGGTAAACAGAAAAGTGCTTTAATTCTGCTTCAATTCAGTTCAGTTCAGTTAAGTCGCTCAGTCGTGTCCAACTCTCTGTGACCCTGTGGACTGCAGCACACCAGGCTTCCCTGTCCATCACCAACTCCCCGAGCTTGCTCAAACTCATGTCCGTCAAGTCGGTGATGCCATCCAACCATCTCATCCTCTGTTGTCCCCTTCTCCTTCTGCCTTCAACCTTTCCCAGAATCAGGGTCTTTACCAATGAGTCAGTTCTTTGCATCAGGTGGCCAAAGTATTGGAGCTTCAGCTTCAGCATCAGTCCTTTAAATGAATATTCAGGACTGATTTCCTTTAGGATTGACTGGTTTGATCTCCTTGCCATCCAAGGGACTCTCAAGAGTCTTCTCCAACATCCAGTTAAAAAGCACCAATTCTTCAGTGCTAAGCCTTCTTTCTGGTTCAACTCTCACATGAATTCTGCTTATAAAGGTATAATTTACCAAATTGCTATAAGCCATAATGAATTTAAGGAGAAAAGTTCCCTTATATCTGGAAAACAAAGATTAGAAGTCAGCAGTATTTCAGACAAAAGTCACAAAAATCATAATCACATTTACCAATTAGTCAAATCCTATGTAGCTGATTTTTGTCCTGCTTGAGTTTAGTTTTTCCTTTAGTTTTGTTGAACTTGTCTGGTGATTGAGGATGATAGTGACAGTAATAATTTTAAGACGTTCGTGAGGTTTTTTTTTTAAGACTCTTATGTTGGAAATTCTCTGGCAGTCCAGTGGTTAGGGCTCTCTGCTTCCACTACAAGGGGCATGGATTAGATCCCTGGTCAGGGAACTGAGATCTTGCAAGCTGTGCAACACAGTCAAAAATAAATAGAATAAAAGAGAAGACAACTATGATTTTCCCAGTGAAGTAGGTGCCTTGATCACTGGCAAAAGCATACTCCACATGGAAAATACATTTTCTAACAGTTTCTTTGTCACTATGAGGATGTCAGCCTTGCAGCAAGGGAAGAGTTTAACCCATCAAGCAAAAATGGGGCTTGCCAGGGAACCAGGAAGAGCCGAGCCGCTGTATTGGGTTTCCCATAGCCTCAATTGTTTAATTTATAGCTATTGTTTACCCATCTTAATTGTCTCTGATTTGGGAGCAGACTGTTGTCATGTTCCAAGGACATCAGGATGGCAAAAGTTCAACAACGAAGGGTTCATTTTTACGAAGGTAGAATGGACTTTATCTATAGTGCCATAACCTTTACAGATTCTGTTGTCTTTGCCTTTGTGTGAAAGTCATTTCCCTAATACTTGGGTTCAGTCCCTTTAGTGCAGGCCTTAGTTTTGATGACAAATGGCATTTGAAAAAACTTTTAACTGTTAAATCTGAATGAGCTCCTTGCTAAATAGAATATTCTTGGTTGTAGTTTCTTCCCTTTCATCACTTTAAATGCCATTCCCTTCTGGTTTGTAGAGTTTCTGCTGAGAAATCAGCTGATGAACTCATGGGAGTCCCTTGTATGTTGTCATTTTTCCCTTGTTGCTTTTAATATTTTATCTTTGTCTTTGATTTTTGTCAGTTTGATTACTATGTGTCTCAGTGTGGTCTTCCTTGAGTTTATCCTGCATGGGACTCTCTGTACTTCCTGAACTTGTTTGACTGCTTCCTTTCCTATGTTAGAGAAGTCTTCTTCAGCTATTATCTCTTCAAATATTTTCTCAGGTCTTATCTCTCTCTCTTCTTCTAGGATCCCTGTCATGCAAATGTTGGCGTGTCCCAGAGGTCTCTTAGGTTGTCTTCATTTTTTTTTTTTTTAATTCTTTTTCTATATTCTGTCTGGCAGCAGTGATTTCTACCATTCTCTCTTCCAGGTTACCTTTCCAATCTTCTGCCTTATTCTGCCATTGATTCCTTCTAGTGTATCGTTCATCTCCATATGTCTGTTTTTTAGTTCTTCTAGGTCTTTGGCAAACATTTCTTACATCTTCTCCATTCTTTTTCTGAGATCCTAGATCATCTTTACCATCATTATTCTGAATTCTTTTTCTGGAAGGTTGCCCGTTTCCACTTCATTTAGATGTTTTTCAGATTTTATCTTGTCCCTTCATCTGGGACCTAACCTTCTGCTTTTTCATTCTGATTAACTTTCTGTGTTGTGGTTTTTGTTCTAGTTGCTGCGGGATTGTGGTTCTTCTTGCTTCTTTTGTCTGCCCTCTGATGGAGGAGGCTAAGAGGCTTGTGTAAGCTTCCTGGGGAGGGACTGGCAGAGGGAAAAACTGGGTCTTGTTCTTATCTGCTGATGGGTGGGGTTGTGCTCCCTCACTGTTAATTGTTTTGCCTTAGGTGACCCAGCCCTGGGCTCTAACAGGCTCTGTGGTAGAGTTAATGAAGACCTCCAAGAGGACTTAGACCAAGGGGCACCTTCCAGGACTACTGTTCCAGTGCCCCCATCCCCATGGAGAGTCACTGCCGACCCACACCTCCACCGAAGATCCTCCAACACCAGCAAGTATGTCTGGTTCAGTCTCCTGTGGGGTCACTGCGCATTTCCCCTGGGTCTTGGTGAGCTCAAGATTTTGTCTGTGCCTTCCAAAAGTGAAGTCTGTTTCCCTTAGTCCCGTGGAAGTCCTGTAATTAAATTCTGCTGTCCTTCAAAGTCAGATTCCCTGGGGATTCCCAGTCCCTTTGCTGGATCCCCAGGCTGGGAAGCCTGATGTGGGGGTCAGAATCTTCACAACAGGGGGAGAACTTCTTTGGTATTATTGTTCTCCAGTTTGTGGGTCACCCACCTGGCAGGTATATGGGATTTGATTTTATCATGATTGTGCCCCTCCTACCATCCTGTTGAGGCTTCTGCTTTGTCTTTGGATTGGGGGTATGTTTTTTGGTAGGTCCCAGCATCCTCCTGACAATGGTTGTTCAACAGCTAATTGTGATTTTGGTGCTCTTTCCTGCCTAAAAATTACCCCTTGGTCCCTGCCTAGGAATTTCCCCTATGACTTCTGTCTAGGAATTCTCCCTAGTTTCCTTTCACGCAGGAAATGAGCTGTTACCCCTTAAGACTACAGATCTTAAGATAACAGCTAAATAAAAGTCATGGACTATCATTTAATAAAAGGATATCCAGATATCAGGGAAAACTCACCAAAGCATCTGAAGAGTGCTTTGAGGCAGAGGTGGGGTGGGGATGAGGGTCCTCAAGGGGCTTGGTACCAAGCACCAGCCCCAAGTAGGATATAGGTGACCTCAGGCCAGCTTTTCTGATATCCTGCCAACTACCTCAAGCATTGTCAATGTAAATAATTAGTAACCAAACTGTTATAGGTATAGAAAAGAGTTATAGTTTAGCCAAATTGAGGACTGTAACCCAGGACACAGCCACTCAGATAACTCTGAAGAACTGCTCTGGAGAAGCATGGTTTTCCATACAGTTTTATATCTTGTCAGAACAAAGAATATTAAACAAATCATCAGGGATACATTCCTTCAACTTAAAAAAAAAAACAGATCAGCACTTACACAGCAAGTTGGTTTGGTCTTGACACCTGGGAAGGGAGTCTTATCATCACAGGAGTTCAAGCATTGGTGTCCTAGGAAGGGAGGCACTTAATTTTTATGGACATTTTAAACTTTTGGTCACTATACCATTTTCTTTTATGGCAAAACAGATATATAATATATGTTTAATAGGCCACAAACAGCATAAAGTTCAAGTTAAATCATCTAGAAGCCAGAATGATCTCCCCATACCTCAATATGTGAAAATATCTTCCATTAGAATATTGAAAGGCGTTGCAAGCAGAGGCAAAACTGATTTTTTTTTTCCCACAAGAAAAGGTGGGAAAACAATCAAACCTCTATCAGACAAGTCAAAATTACCTGTCCACAAATTACTTACAATTTACAGAATTGTGAAATAATTCCTATTGAGTCGATTTGAATCAGCTAATTAAAGGAAGAGTGTGCAACAGACACATTTTTCTCTACAGATGGCAGTCTTGAAAACATGAGTGGAATTACAGAAAATTTTTGTTTACTTAATGTACTTTGTAAACACAAATATATGCCTCCCAAAATTTTAACAGGACATTCCAAAGCACCCTTAAATATTAGCATCCCCTGACGTTCTAAGTAGGTGATTGGTTTGCCAGCACATTTTAGAAACACCTGATTAATGTGGGGCATGCCTGGTTCTGGTTTCTCTTGAAGTTTATGAAACACCGTACTTGACATAATTTTTAGTTGCCTTCTTGCCATTGATTACTCCTTCTCTTTCTCAAACCTGGGCATACAAGCTATCCCTACATTGTAAGTCATCAAACTGTAGAGTCTCTAGATGGTTACAGAGATAGCAAGCTTCAGGGATAAAATTCCTCTCGCCTTCCTTTTCTGTGGAGTTGACAGTCCAAAGGCCAGAGGAGTCACTGGTTTCTGGATAGGACTGGGCAGGACTAGAGCTGAGGGTGAAGGTGAGAGTGGCAGGAGGTAGTGGGGCACCTTGAGGTTGCCCCTGCTTCTATTTTCCAAAGTCCACAGCCCTGTCACCCACTCCAGCAGATCTGCACTAGCTGAGACAGTGGTCACATAAACCTAGTTAAATTTACATTAAATAAAAATCCGGTTCCCAGTTGTAATAGCCATATTTCAAGTGTTCTATGTGGTGTACACGTGGTGAGTGGCTCCTGGACCCAGTAGTGCAGATAGAGGACATGTCCATCATTGCAGAGAATTCTGGTAACAACGGCACCACTGCTGTTGGCCAATGGCCACTCCCTCCCTCCATCTCAAATTCCCCTTCCATCCCTTTTTCTGCCTGCCACATTTGTTATTCACATAAATCAAGCATCTGACAAACACACTCTCTTTCACCAAACTCTGCTTAGGCTCCTCTGAGCCCTTTTCTCAACTCGGCCTCATACTTGGGCTTCTGTGTCTACCCTTGCCAAGTCCAGTTTCAGCAAAAACCCTAAGTTGATTCAGAAAGAATCCTCCACCCTGATATCTAATCAGTTCCTAGCCTGACCTCGGCAAAAATCCTGTTAAGTCAGTTGAGCCAGAAGCCTCATCACTCTTGGTGTCAAATCCTTTTAGTAGTTTTGCATCTACTCACCCCTTTACTCTGCTTAATGGCTATGAATTCCTATGTGTCCTTATTGTATTTGGAGTTGAGCGCAATCTCTCTCCCCTGTCGTAATGTTTCTATTGTAATAGCTCTGAATAAAGTCTTGTTATCATTTTAACAGACTTCAGAATAACTTTCTCTTTAACACTTCTTTGAAAGCTTCCTTCTTGGCCCTAGGAAAAACCAATTTTGTTGTAGCACCATAACAATTCTCCTAAAGCCAATATCATGGTATTAAACTCATTCATGTGTTTGTCTGTCTTCCCTTACAGATTACTGAACTTTCATGAAAAATACAGTGAGTATAGTGATTGAGTACCCTGGAGTCAGAATGCTGGGTTCAAAGCCTTCTAATGGCACTAACTAGCTGTGTGACCTTGGGGCAAGTAACTATTTCTCTAAGGTTCAATTTTATCAACTATAAAATGGGGATAGTAAAAGTGCTTCTCTTATAAGGATTAAATGAGATAACCCACTGTGTCAGGCACAGAGTAACCTAATCTCCAGTCTTAGTTAGCCCCCATATCTAGCAGTTGAAAACAGAAGTGGTAGATTTTCTTTGTAGGTCTAAATATAAATTCTCATTTCTTTAATATTCAGTTATAAAGGATTGTAGTTGCAGCCTTCCCTTGACACTTATATTGGAAACATCAGACTGATCTTTTTCTTCTATGCGGTCTAATTTAGCTCCCCAAACTATCAAGAAAACAACCAGTTGATAAGATATAACTGAGTTTATTCTTACCGCAGTAAGGAAGACTACCACCTCAACAGTAAGCTGTGTGTGTGTAGGAGGTGTCAACTCTTAGTGCATTTCAAAAGACTAGTAAGTAACATTAATGGAAATATATCCAGGATTCTGAGATCACTCACCACAGCAGACAGAGTTTTAGATAGAAGAGTATTCTTTTGGTAACTCAGAGGTAATTAGAACTTGCAACAGAAACCCCACTCTTGGGTTTACTCATCATTTCCCACCATCCTTTCATCTCAGTTGAGTGCCAGGAATCTTGTGAGAAGGCAGAATTAGAAACACTCATTCTCCTGCCTGAAACCTCAAGTGGCTTCGGGGGCATAATTTCCCTCGTTAAATGACACAGAAAAGTTACCTTTCAGATTTAGACAGATGCTGCACCTTGGAGAAGGGGCACTTCTGAATTTAATCTTCTATAGTCAGCATGTTCCATGTTAAATAATTATCCTGACATGATAAAAGAGGGACTTTATCCAGGACTATTGCAATGTGTACATTACACTAAAGGAGAGAGATTGCTGCTGCTAAGTCACTTCAGTCGTGTCCGACTCTGTGCAGCCCCGTAGACGGCAGCCCACCAGGATCCGCAGTCCCTGGGATTCTCCAGGCAAGAACACTGGAGGGGGTTGCCATTTCCTTCTCCAGTGCATGAAAGTGAAAAGTGAAAGTGAAGTCGCTCAGTCCTGTCCGACTCTTCGTGAGAGAGATTGCACTAGACTCCAAATACAATAAGGACAAGTGGATGGAAAATTACGAAGACAAGACATCAAGGTGGGGGGATTGTTGCCAAACCTACTTACAGGATTCTTGCTGAAGACAGGCCAGGGTTTCATCAGATATCAAAAAGTGGGGGAATTTTCTCTAAACTGACTTAGCAGGAACTCTTGCTGAGTTTATTCTTAACCCAATTAGGAAGAGCACTACTTTGACAGAGTTAACATTAAAGAATAATTTCTTCCTAGAGGGGAAATGATGAACCACAAACTAGGGCACCCAGGGAGATTGCTGGGTCTCCCGGGGCAGGAGGGAGGCATGATTAAAATGCCAGAGGCATTCTCATCTGTAAGACTCTTAATGAAGTATTTTGTGGAGGCAGGAGAAAAATAAAGATGATCTTTCAATGGCCCTTCAAATCTATGGAGCTTTCTCATTCAAAACGGAAAAAAAATTTTTTTTTTTTTAAAGTAAATGTCTCGTCCTAGGGGAAGAAATAAACTCCTTCGGATGTGATTGCTGCTCCGGAACAGACAAGGTGACGGAAAACTCTGGAACCCATGCACCTGAGCACTACAAGTCCCGTAAAGCACCGCGGTGAGGGCGGGACTTGCTGACCGTTATGACGCGATGGGCGGGGTCAGACAGGACAGCTCGTCCCTGGGTTTTTAGCCCCGCCTCTGTTCCCCTCTGTGCCCTGTTGCTGTAGTGCTGCCGCTGGCTGCAGCCCCTGGTGAGTCTCTGGCGCGAAGGTGGGCAATTAGGGACAGTTGGGCCCTCAGATTCTCCGACTTCACACTTTCAGTCCTGAGAAAGGGCCATGGGCTGGCGGATGTGCGGTTGGTTTCGGTTTTCACCTCCTTTCATCCTTCTAGGGTGACCGTAAGTGGGTGTGACGTCATGGGCCCCCTGGAGCCTCTCCGCGGCCTTTGGAGGGTTGCGGGCAGTTTTCTGCCGAGGAGGGCAGGGCTTCAGTGCCCGGGGCCGCGTGGGCGGTCCCTGGGACAGAAGGAATCCTGTGATCCAGTGAGGGTCTTGAAGTCACGGCGTCATGCCCCGCTCGCCGGCCGAGGTCGTGCTGGCTTCTTAATTCCCATGCTTGACGTCATCGTCATCGCGGTCGGCTTGGTGGCAGAAGCAGGACCCTGCCCAGAGACCCTAGGCAAGTTACTTTCTCTTTGGGTCTCAGTTTCCCTTTCCTGATCACTGAAGCCCCTTTCGTTCAGTTGCCGTTTGTAATTGGAGATGTTCTAGACAGTTGAGAAGAGAGAGCAGCTGGAATGCGGTGACCTGCTTCTTTACCATCGATCTCCTGTAGTCCTTCACCCCCAATACTCCCCCCAATTGAGTTCGGGGGCTAATGTTTCCACTTTTATTTATTGAGTTCAACCCTCCTGGACATTTAACCTTTTTTCTATCCCTCGGATTCTTTGCTTCTGATGTAAGCCAACAAGTAGCCATGGTTGGAGCGGAGTAGAATAATATAAAAGCTATATAACAACTACGCTACTGCAAAAACCTTTAAAAGCAAAAGACTTTAATACAGGAGGCCTTTGTAGATTATGTAGATGATTAAGGAATATTTTTAATGATTAAGGAATATCCAGGTGACTCACTTTCACAGATGCTTTCAGAAGGCCTCTATCTGAAAGTACCCTTTTGCAGAAATGACATCTGTGGAGTGGAAAGGACTCTGAGAAGGGTAGTAAGAGTTACACAACACTAACACATCCTGCAGACTTTGGAGTCAGAGGACAAATAGGGCTCTTCAAAATTTTTGACTGTGCTTATTAATATAATACCATGCTTCCTCATTTTCTTATATGAAGACAGTTAAACTCTGTCTTCACTTCCTTCTTCCTTCACCTGGGATCATCATTATAGCCGGAAAGTTTCTTAGAGATGTTCTTGCCCGATCCATGCATTTTTACAGATGAGGAAACAGGTTTAAAAAGTAGTGTGACTTGGCCAAGATCTCAGAGCTAGTTAGTGGCAGAACTAATGGACCCAGGTCCCTTGGCTCCTAGCTTAGTTCCCTTTCTGCTACACATCAAACACTGTCACTACCCTTGTCACTTCAAGGGTTAGCATAATCACCCTCTTCACAGAAAAAGTATAAAATCTCAGTAAAGTAAAATGAAAGAAAATGGAGATTGAGTACACATTGAGCTTTTTGCAGTTTCTTCTGGTTGCTCAGAACTGTTTCTCTGTTTTTTCTTAGTACTTTTGGCACAGTGATGTGGTATAAGGGATGAAGGCTGCTTAGAATAAGCTGGGTAACAAATCCAAAGAATTATTAGTGAATTAGGTATTAAAAGTCTCCCGGGGGTATGAAATTTACTTAAGGCACTCGAAAATTTTAGGTACGGAACTAGAATGAACTTGGAAAATTTGGATTAGAGCAAGTGGCTGTAATAATCTGAGGACCGGTGACTATGTATCTTTGCTTTTGTTCCCCATCTCAGGGCCATCTACACATCCATAATAGCTATTGTCTGTGTTCTCTAAAGGGTAGTTTTCTGGAATCATCTCTTCCAGGGCCAGGGGGAATGAGATTCAAATCAGTTCATCCATTTTGCTAATTGCTAATAGTTTAGAAAGTTAAGTAAGCAGAAGGATGAAGGAATTGGGTTGAATGTGTGTTTTGTTTTTAACTATTCCCAAATGAAGAATTGATTAGCATTTCTCTCTGGGCTTCGGATGCATTTGCTTTCTGTGAACTAATCCAGGGAAACTTATCTATAGTCTTCATTTCTCATGAAATGTGCCCACTGGTATAAAAAGCTAACATAAAAATGTTGGACATTTGTGTGGTAGAATTTTAGTTTAGTTTAGTTTTTTTTTAAATAAGGTTATTCTTCCTGATTTAGCATAATGAGGAAAATTCTTTGGGAAAATTGGTGAGATGATTTGGTTGAATATTTGCATTGTTAGAACCTAATCAGAAAGTTTAAAACATTTTTTAATTTTTTGCTAAAAAGTGTTAGCAGTGTAGTTTACAGATTCATTCAGAAAGAGCAGGAGTAGAACTGGCTTTTTTGTTCCTTTTCTTCAGGGAAATATAAGAGAATCTGTGCCCTCATGGAACAGTCCTAGGAGACATGTATTAATCTTGAGATGCTCATTAGATGAAAATGTGTCAGGTTTTCTTAGAAGCCAGGAGCCAGTTCAGGAGACTCATTTTAGAATACATTGCCTTCTTCCTCTGAGAACCTTAATCATTTTGGAAACAGATGAAAAAAACAAGTAACTATGTCAGAGTTCCATCTATTGGCCTTGAAATCAAAAGGCTTGCTCCTTGGAATAAAAGCTATAGCAAACCTAGACAGCATATTAAAAAGCAGAGACATCACTCTGTTGACAAAGGTTCGTATAATCAAAGCTATGATTTTTCCAGTAGTCATGTATGGATGTGAGAGTTGGACCATAAAGAAGGCTTAGCGCCAGATAATTGATACTTTCAAATTGTGGTGCTGGAGAGGACCCTTGAGAGTTGAGTCCCTTGGACTTCAAGGAGATCAAACCAGTCAATCCTAAAGGAAATCAAATGCTGAATATTCATTGGAAAGACTGATGCTGAAGCTGAAGCTCCAGTATTTTGGCCACCTGATGCAAAGAGCCGACTCACTGGAAAAGATGACTCTGGGAAAGATTGAGGGCAGGAAGAGAAGGGGACGGACAGAGGCTGAGATGGTTGGATGGCATCACTGACTCAGTGGACATGAGTTTGAGCAAACTCTGGGAGATAGTGAAGGACAGGGAAGCCTGGTGTGCTGCAGCCCATGGGGTCACAAAGAATCAGACATGACTTAGTGATTGAACAACAAAGATTCCATTGGCTCAAGCCTCAGAGCTTGAGCTCTGTCATGTCATTTTGTGTACATATGCTGTCATTTCTTCAGTGTTCTGTTCTGAGCTAACTTATAGATTGATTGTTTTCTAGTAAAGAGAGGCAGTACCAAACTCCCATACCCTTGGCTGGTCCTGCCTTTCAGAGTAGCATACATTTGCAAAACAGCATGCCAGAGTTTGAGTGTGTGGAAGGCAGGTAATGGAGTGTGAATTTTATGGGTCCTTAAGGAAATCAAACCTGTGCCTTTTATTTTTTTGGCACCATGCCACTTGAACCAGCTCTGCCCGCTGAACCAGCTATACCGAGAACTGACATAACACTTGGAGATTTTCATCTCTTTACCCTACTTTATTTTTTATTTTTTTGGCCACATCATGTGGCTTGTAGGATCTCAGTTCCCCAACCAGAGACTGAATCCCGGCCATAGCAGTGAAAGCCCAGAATCCTAACCACTTAGCCACCAGCAACTTGCTCCTCACTCTATTTTAGAAAAGAGAAAACTGAGAAACAGCAGCTTCTCCAAAGACGCCAAACAAATTAGGAGCAAGGCTAAAGACAAGGATAAGCGCCACCATCATACACACCATTGTTTACCTACAAAGTTCCTTCCTTTCACTTTTTGATGAATTACATGCATATTACATTCATTTATTCTGTGAGTTCCTAGTTAGTGGTTACTATGGGCTAGCATTAGTGTTGTATATACAGTTAAGATAGTGTTATGAAGGAAAAGAGCAGAGAGTATGATGGTACTTAGGTTAATTGAGAGACGAGGCCTGAAGTCACTCTTACTGGAGGTATTGATCATTATCCACGGTAAAGCACGATCAAGTTACATGCTCGGATAAGTGGTGCTCCAAGCTTAGGACCCAGTGGCTATGCTGGCCTCAGTGGACTGAAGTCCACTAGGAAAGACGGGTCGGCAAGTTGAAAAATCTCCCTGCCCATTCTCCTGCAGCGTTCATCAGATCAGCAGGCCACAGCTTATCAGGAGGAACAAGTGCTGGCCTAGACTGGAATGTGAGCTGTCCTTTCCTTAGAAAAACTGATCTGAGTTTTGACATTGAAGATGTGGCCAAACTGTGTCACAAACCAGAAAGCCAATACATTTCTTAGCTCCTCAGTTCAGTCCCAAGAACAGACAGTTGAGTACGTCAAAGTCCTCTTGCCTTCTCTGTGAAAAAACTTATTTCTGGGGGAGCTGGAAAAGAAGGCCTGTTTGCTTAGAGTTAAAAATAAAACCAGGAAATAAGTGGGTGGGGCAGAGCCAGAAGAGCAACTGTGTTTTTTGATTATTGTACTTACTGTTCTTTTAAGTTGTGTTTGCATGTGTGTGTATACAATCTTCCAACATGTTCTAGCAGCTGAATCTGTAAGGTATTATGTCGTTTTTGCATATGTACAGCTCTTTCTTCATCTGCTGTGTAGAGCTGCAGTATTGTTCTCATTTCCCAGTACAGCTGAGGGTTGAGTAACATGGACTCACTAAATGTTAGACCAAGGAGGCATTTAGAACACAGGACATGTGACTTTTGAAGGGCAGGAAGTATCAGGTCCTGACAGTTCTAAAGACTTTGTTTCTTTTATGTATTGTTTCTTTGTCTTCAATAGTTCCCCACCCTTGATCACATTTTATGTGTACTATGACCTCCAAAGGTGAAATCAGCTTAGTGTCTCCATTTTGTAGAGATCCAAACTTGCTTGCTGTCCTCGAAACATGGACTGCATGGACTGCATTTTTCTGTTTCTTTGCTTTTATGCATGCTGTTACATTCATCTGAAGTTTCCTTACCCCCAACACACTTGTCAAAACCCTAATCTTCTTTGAGGATTTACTCACTGCTCAAAGCTTTTCTTTATTTTCCTAACCAGTTTCATCTCTCTCCCTCTTTTGAACCCAGGAGCATTTTGCATGTATTTATCCATTTGGCAGTCACTTAAATTGTCATCTAACCTCCATATCGGATTGCGACCCTTTTGAGGGCAAAGACTGTATGCCAGAAAAGAGAAAAAAAAAAAAACACAAAAGTAATCATCACGTCTGTTAAGCCCTCTCTTTATGCAGAAAAGTCCAAGTACTTTATTCTGCCACTCAACATGACTTTAGCAGCTTCCCAGTTGCCTCAGTGATAAAGAATCTGCCTGCCAAGCAGGAGACACAGGTTCAGTTCCCTGGAGAGGGAAGTGGCAACCCACTCCAGTATGCTTGCCTCGGAAATGCCACGGACAGAGGAGCTTGACAGGCTACAGTTCATGGCATCGCAAAGAGTTAGACATAACTTAGCAATTAAACATGCCTTTACTTTGTGTGAATTGCCTACTCTATGACAGGCACTACTTTAAGGACTAGTCACTGTCTATTATAGGCATACCTAGTTTTATTGTGTTTCACAGATACTTTTGACATTTTTTTTACCAAATTGAAAGTTTGTGGCAACCATATCTTAAGGAAGTCTGTTGGTGCCATTTTTCTATCTGCATTTGCTTACTCATGTCTCATTTTGATAATTCTTCCAATATTTCAGACTTTTTCATTATTTTTATATTTATCATGGTGATCTGTGATCAGTCATCTTTGATGTTGCTTTTGACACTTTTTAACAATAAAATATTTTTAATTAAGGTATGTACATTGTTTTTTTAGACATAATGTTACTGAGCACTTAATAGATTATAATGTAAACAGAATTTCTATATGTACCGGGAAACCAAAAAAAATTGTGTGACTCACTTTTATTCAGTATGTGCTTTATTGAGAGGTCTGGAACTGAACCTGCAATATCTTCAAGGTATACCTATATGTCAGTTAATGCTCACACATACACACAAAGAATGAGGTAGATGTTATCAGCCCCATTTTACAGATGAGGAACCATGCGCAGAGTCCAGTTAAATAAATTACCCAAGGGCATGCATTTTATAGGTGGTGAAGCTGGAATTTGAACTCCAGCATTTTGATATCTGAAACTGTCCTGGTCACCACTGCATGTCAGATAATCTCCTCTTATGCCTATCTTTCTGCACTCATTCCCAGCCCCTAGCAGAGGGCTTTAATATTAAGAAGGATCTGATAATTATAGGATGAATGGAATTGAATAGAGAGGCTGAAATCTAGAGGAATTGACATTCTAAAAGTCACAGGGCTTATTGGGATAAAAAATCTAGAATCTAAGTCTTACAGTTCCCAGCTCAGGGCATTTACCTCTAGGCTGCCTTACTTAAGGCATTTAGAAGAAAGGGAGAAAATTAGCTGAGCAGAGGATAAGGATATAATGAGGATGGTGGTGCCTGTGGTGAAGAGGTCAAAGATAGTCTCAGATAATTCTTAGAGCATAGGAAGTTGTGAATACAAAGTGGCTCATAGTGAAACAGAAAGCAAGTTGTGTGATCTCAGTACTTGTCAGGCTTTTGCTTTTCCTGACTTGCCCTGAACGGAATGTTCCCTGGCTGAGAGCCCAGAAGTTTCCGGCATTTCAGACAACCCTTTTGAGCCCTATTGTGTCCCATGTCTCTTAACAGGACCCCTACCATGGAAGAGACAGTAGAGGATCCCCCCACATCAGCTGTCTTGCTGGACCACTGTCATTTCTCTCAGGTCATCTTTAACAGTGTGGAGAAGTTCTACATCCCCGGAGGGGACATCACCTGCTATTACACCCTCACCCAGCATTTCATTCCCCGTCGAAAGGACTGGATTGGCATCTTTAGAGTAAGTGTTGATTTAGTACCAAATGGTTAGGAACCAGAGGTGAATCTTAGTTACATGAGTGTGTGTCTGTCTCTGTATTATAAGCATTTTGCATATACGTGTGACCAATGTTAACATCCTGACCTCAGCTCCCTAGCACTTCCCCCTTCACACATCAACAGTGCTATAGGACTCAAATTTTAATTTCAGTCTTAAGCTAAAATAAGATAGCAAATCATACAGTACCCAAGTTTTATTACACTTTCAAAGACCAAATGTAAATATGTTTTAAATTAATATTCATCTATGACCTGACTGGGGTAGTTGGCCTCTTACATAATTTCTGTGAATTAGTGTCACTTGCTTACTTAGTACAGTGTTTAATTTTTTTTAATATGAGTATTACCAATCTGGAAAAGATGTTGAAAAGTTAATACCCTGCCTCCAAGAAGTTTGTTCCTGAATAAGTGTGTCTTGCTTCTTTGTGAAGATTTCCAAGAACAGAAAGTTTATGAGCTCCTTTGGTTTCCTCTTCCAGTGTCTAATCACCATGTCAGTTCAAGTACAGAAATGGTACTTTTTTATTATAGTCAATTTATTCTCTAAACTTCCCCTTCTTTCCCACCATGTCTCTCTCTATCTCTGACATTCCCCCTGCCACAGACACATACACTCACTCATTTACTCACATACCATAATGACAAATTGTCCTATTTCCAGAGACGGGAGATAAAGGTCAAACATACATTATTTACACTGCAGAGTTCCAGCATCAGTGACCTTTGTTTTGACACCTCAGTATGTCATGTGCTTCTTTGCCAACACTGTTCGTCCTGAAATCAGACATCATTCTTGACTGCAGTATGTAGGAGCTGGTGCTAATTCACATCCCTCATCAAATTCCTTCTCTTAATTGTTTGGAATTTCAAGCTAAGTGAAAGAGTGATGGAAGCTGGAGGTAACAAGGCTGGTATTTAGAGGTGGGGATAGTGGACAAGCAGAGGGACTCTGGCGAATATCATGACAGCTCCTGAGACTGCAGGACACTGACTCATTAGACTAAAGGTGTCCTAACAGAAACCTGACACAGCAGGATGTTTTCTGTCTTGGAAAGAAGATGGCAACTGTTTTTTTTCTTCCCCATATGTATCTCAGCTGTCCAGTAGAACTTTCTATGATTAACACTGACAAGTAGAATTTCTAGAAAGGAGCTATACTGGCTGCTGCGGTGTCCAGCATAGTAAGCTCTAGCCACATGTGGCTAATGGCACTTAAAGTGTAGCTAGTGTGACTGAGTAACTAAATTTTAAGTTTTATTTAATTTTAATTTAAGTAGCTTCAATATGCTAGCTAGTGGCTAGCATATTGAACAGTACAGGTATATATAATTGAAAAAAAGAATGATTAAAAATTACTTACAGCTTCTCAGAGGTAATCTAACTTTTTATTTCCATTTTGCTCAGGCTGATTGTTTATAATTCCCAAGCCTTAGCAACTTCCAGCGAGGATATCACTCTAAACCAAATGAAAGGATTATACTTTTTAAAAACAGATGTTTAAAAGCATTGTTTGTATTTTTTTTAGATCATATTTTTTTGGCTGTGCCACTCAGTTTGCAGGGATCTTAGTTCCCTGACCAGGGATTGAACCCAGGCCCTGACAATGAAAGTGCTGAGTCCTAACCACCAGACCACCCAGGAATTCCCTAAGAGCTATTGATTTGCCACCTACCCTGAAGCCTGAAGGGCTTCCTTCATAGCTCAGTTGGTAAATCATCTACCTGCAATGCAGGAGACCTGGGTTCAATTCCTGGGTCGGGAAGATCCCCTGGGGGAAGGAAATGGCAACCCACTCCAGTATTCTTGGCTGGAGAATCCCATGGCAGAGGAGCCTGACAGGCTACAGTCTACAGGATCACAAGAGTCAGACACGACTTAGCGTCTAAACAACCAATCACCACTACTAAAGCCTGATAGAAAATTTTAAGAGTAATAAAGAGAGAACACAAACTTTTTGAGAACATATGATGTGCTAGGTCTTTGATGGGGTTTTCTTTCCTTCCTTCTTTTTTTTTTTTTGTTTAGTGTGTGTATGTGGGTGTGTGTTTTCTAATTTAATCCTCACAGCACAGCAGCCCCCTGAGGTGTAAGCCGTTTTATTACTTGTACACCGATAAATAAAATGAATATACTCAACGTGGTGATTTTCCCAAGGTCTCCCCGTTTGGAGACCTTTATTTGACTCTGCTTTGCTTCCTCTATTCTGCTGAATTCCTTTGAACAACAGATAGTAAATTAGAGAATTAAGGGCTGAATGTAAAGTTTTGTCCTTCCTTTGTTGTTGTTCACTCATCCAGTTGTGTGCGACTCTGCGACCCCATGGACTGCAGCACACCAGGGCTCCCTGTCCCTCATCATCTCCCAGAGTTTGCCCAAGTTCACGTTCATTGCATCAGTGATGCCATCCAACCATCTCATCCTCTGATGCCCTCTTCTCCTTCTGCCCTTATTCTTTCCCAGCATCAGGGACTTTTCCGATGAGTTGTATGTTCCCATCAGATGACCAAAGTACTGGAGCTTCAGCTTCAGCATCAGTCCTGCCAGTGAATAATCAGGGTTGATCTCCCTTAACATTGACTGATTTGATCTCCTTGCTGTCCAAGGGACTTTCAGGAATCTTCTCAGGCACCACAGTTCGAAGGCATCAGTTCTTTGGCGTTCTGCCTTCTTTATGATCCAGCTCTCACAACTGTACGTGACCACTGGGAAGACCATAGCCTTGACTAGAAGAACCTTTGTCAGCGGAGTAATATCTCTGCTTTTCAGTGCCTGTCCTTCCTAGCTCACTTCTAGAAAGTTCCTGGTGTTCTTTCAGTATAGTCTTAATCCTGCTCCTCCACTCCTCATCTGCCCTAACACCACTGGTCCCTGGCACCCACGGGGCCTTCACAGAATGTTTCTGCGTGTGCAGCGTGCTCCATCTTCTCCATAGAGTGAAGGCTACCACCAATGATAAAAGCTAAAGTGGTTGGGAGTCAGGTTTTCTTCCTTCAACATAGAGCTCTGTGCTCCATGCTCTCCTTTACGGGCTCTTATGCCGTGTTCCATGGTCATACCACAAGAGGCAGGCTGGGACGAGGACTCCTGAGATGGAGGAGCCAAGGACAGAAAGCTCAGGTGACTGGAAGTTGCTTCCTTGTTCCAAGGCAGTAGTAATTCTCAGGCCCTCCCAGATGATATTTTAGTCACAGTGCATTAAGCTCCAGGATGTGAATGAAGACCCCATAAAATTCCTGCTTCCTGTTCCTCTGCAGGCTGCAGTGGCTCAGAGGTGCTCACAGCAATGGGGTGTGTATTAATGAGACACTAAAACTTGCCTCAGTATGTTCTGATGAGCTTATAGCCTTTTCAACCATGCTCTGATTCCTTACTATATAAAAATAGGATTTATTTTTAGTTTCTTTTCTTCCTCCTGGGCTCAGGCAGAGTCAAAGTATGGCAATAAATGTCATTTTGCTTCTTATTTGCTGAGTGTTCACCCTTTGAAGACACAGTGACTCCCTCTCTGTTCTCTGGTATGCACTTACCTTCCAGATATGATTTGAGCATCTTTTACCCCTTTTCACACTTAGAATATTTCCCACTTAGCCAGCTTTCTGCTCTGAGGCAAATTTTACAGTATCCTTATATCTTATGACTTACTACATTTCATACCTAGAAGAGGCCTTTATGACTACCAGATTATATTTTTTATCTTTATCACCAAAAAGTCTTCAATAAACATATATTAAGAAAAAACACCGGAGCAAGAAAATCATACAAACTGGACTTAGTTATCTGGTGCCTCCTAATCTAAGAACTCTCTTACCCATCCAGCCCCAACACACACATTATTTTAAAAAGCCATTTTTAAAGGCAGTGATGTAACCAGGTTGGTATAGGTGACAAGACTGAATTGGACACAGGAGAGGACAAACCAATAGAGAGGGCAGATCAGAAGTGCTTCTTGATTAAGAAGTTCCAAGTATACCATTGTAAGAAGATAGCAGAATCAAAGCTCACAATCCCACAACTTTTTTCCCCAATCATTCTCAGTACTGTATCTGACTTGGAGATACAATATTTGGCACTCTTATCCTGGGTATTGAGTGGCCAGTTTTTGTTTCCTTCTAAGATGAGTAATTTATGAGCAACTGGTATATGTGCATACATACCAATTTTTAATTGTATATGTAGTTATCATAAGTCACAAAGATTTGATCCATTGTGGGAGATCTTTTGATAAAGAACTTATTCTACTATAATTTTAAAATAACGAAAGGTGCATATTCAGAAGACAGAGCCTAAATCTGAGCACTTTCAGATGCTGAACAAGAGCCTCTTATCATTGCAGGTTGGATGGAAGACAACCCGCGAGTACTACACCTTCATGTGGGTTACTTTGCCCGTTGACCTAAACAGTGAATCATCCAAACAGCAGGAAGTCCAGTTCAAAGGTGAGAAAGATACTAGATCAAAGGTATTAAAAACAGCAACCAAGACTCATTAATTCTCTTGAGCTAGAGCCTTCTGGGGTAGATAAAAGACTTCTAGATTTTTAGTTTTCTGAATAGACCTTGAGTGAGTGAAAGTCGCTCAGTCGTGTCCGACTCTTTGTAACCCCATAGACTATACAGTCCATGGAATTCTCCAGGCCAGAATACTGGAGTGGGTAGCCTTTCCCTTCTCCAGGGGATCTTCCCAACCCAGGGATCTGACCCAGGTCTCCTGCATTGCAGGCAGACACTTTAACCTTTGAGCCACCAGGGAAGCAATATTTTGCCTTTAAAATCATGTTCTATTTCCAGCTTATTACCTGCCCAAGGATGATGAGTATTACCAGTTCTGCTATGTGGATCAGGATGGGGTGGTCCGGGGAGCAAGTATCCCTTTCCAGTTCCGTCCAGAAAATGAAGAGGACATCCTGGTTGTTACCACTCAGGTCTGTAAGCATCTCATCTCAGTCCCTTCCTGCCATTAAGAGTAGCAATTCCAGGGTAGGGTAGAATTTTAGTCAGTAAGCATTTATTGAATGTCTAACAGATACTGTTGTGAAATTTTTACACAGTCCCATTCAAACCCATCAGAAGGGAATGACTTCAGAATGTTGATAAGAATCATAACAATAAGTGATTTCTCCTTTCTCTAAAACGTCTGTAACTCACTTGGCATTCAGTTATTCCCTTAACTTTCCCAGTTACTTAATTTTTGTCATGTATACATCTTACCACTACAGTAAATTTTATAAGCTCCTTTGAGGAGAGACACAGCAGATATTCTTGTTTGTATCTTTCAGTTAGATTCATTTACTTACTCAGTTATTTAACAGGACATCTAGTTCCCTTCAGCACTCTGGTGGACACTAGGGATGTAATGAAGAATCTGTTAAAACCCTATTCTGGTCTCACATAACTAAGTCTGATAGGAGAAATAAAGTATTTGCACGAAAAAAAATTACAGTCTTCTGTCATTTCCCCTTTTAACTTTCTGTGGCTTGATTTTCTTTGTCTTTTCTTTCTTGGTAATGGCAGGCTCAGTGCTTATGGTAGATACATTTCTCTTCCCCCTTCCCTACCTACTGAGGGGTTGCTTCCACTTGGGGTACACAGATGTCACTACAGTGAGTGGGGATCAGCTAGACCCTCACCATCCCAGCGTATGAGACTTTCATGTCAGCAGGACTTGAATATCCATTGAGCTATAAGAAGCCAAATACGTGTGTATGGAACGTTCTTTGGTAGGGTGAGGTGGAGGAAATTGAGCAGCACAACAAGGAGCTTTGCAAGGAAAACCGGGAGCTGAAGGACAGCTGTGTCAGCCTCCAGAAGCAAAACTCAGACATGCAGGCCACGCTCCAAAAGAAGCAGGTATGTGTGCTTGTTAAATGTGAATGGGGGTGATGGCTCCTGTCCAGCACCCACTTTTTCGTGTGATCTGACTCTGTTATACTAGTATCTGGCACAGATTTTAGTATATTAGATGTTTCTTTTTTATTGTTTATGTATTTAAATGATATTTTAGATACACTGGATTAAATACATATACTATTAGTAAAATAATTTCATGTCTCTTTTTGCTTTTTTAATGTGACTGCTAAATTTTTAAAATTATATATATAATGACTTTCCTGAATTTCTTGGACAGCATTTTCTAGGAAAAAAGGAATTTTATTTTGTCCACTGCTGTGTCTACAGTGCCAGAACAGGGTCTGGTATGTATAGGCACTCATTAAATATTTATGTAATGAGTTAATGGACAAATTATTAGCTCCACTAGAAGAGAAATTAAGGTAGATGTATTTTTTCCTTTCTTTTTTTTAATTTGAAATATAGTTGATTTACAATGTTGTATAAGTTTCAAATGTATAGCAAAGTAATTTAATTATGCATATATATATCTGTTTTTAAGATTCTTTTCCCTTATAGTTTATTATAAATGTTGAATATAGTTCCCTGTGCTATATACCGGAGAAGGCAATGGCAACCCACTCCAGTACTCTTGCCTGGAAAATCCCAGGGACGGAGGAGCCTGGTAGGCTGCAGTCCATGGGGTTGTTAAGAGTCAAGAACGACTGAGCGACTTCACTTTCACTTTTCACTTTCATGCATTGGAGAAGGAAATGGCAACCCACTCCAGTATTCTTGCCTGGAGAATCCCAGGGATGGCGGAGCCTGGTGGGCTGCCATCTGTGGGGTCGCAGAGTCGGACACGACTGAAGCGACTTAGCAGCAGCAGCAGTACTATATACATAGGCCCTTATTGGTTATCTATTTTATAGA
Organism: Budorcas taxicolor; assembly: GCF_023091745.1. NCBI lineage: Eukaryota > Metazoa > Chordata > Mammalia > Artiodactyla > Bovidae > Budorcas > Budorcas taxicolor. Next base: position 37,399,921 of record NC_068928.1, on the reverse strand, counting down.
TAGTAGTCTATGTATGTTAATCCCAAACTCTTAAGATAAATGTATTTTTAATATGGAAAGAACATATTAAGAACATTTTAATATGAAAATCCTTTTACTTGGATATTTCATTTCACTGCTGTGCGTATATGCTTGACATATTATAAGTGCTCAATAAATATTTGTTGGCTGCCTGAGATACTAAACACTGCCTTAGAAATGGTCAGTCCCTTTGGCATTTCAATCTACAGGAGGAGCTGGAAACCCTGAAGAGCATCAATAAGAAGTTGGAACAGACAATGAAAGAACAGAAGGACTGTTGGGAGTTAGAGCTGCTTCAGTGAGTCTCATTCTTGAATGGGAGGAGCTGCTGTATTATAAACACCCTTAGGCAAGGTCAGATTAGATTTTTAGAATTTGTTAGTGCAGTCTTCCTGTTAGGACAACGATAGGTATGATTCTCCCTGTTTGACTCATGAGCTCTTTGAGTCTGGGTTAGAGAATTAGAATCAAAATGGTAAAGACAAATGACCTGAATTCAGGTATTAGTTTTAAGTAGTGAACACTTGGAGTTTGAGATCAGGAAGCCAGAACGGGACTGAAGAAGAGACTAGTGGATTTTAAAATAACTGCAGGGTTAGGGCCAAGGCAGCCTTAAATCATTTATGGTCTGGGGTAGCTCAACTAGAATCAGCGTATTTTTCATTTAGTCGTCTCTTACCTCCACAGACTGAAAGAACAAAACCAGAAGATGTCCTCAGAAAATGAGAAGATGGGGGTCAGAGTGGATCAGCTTCAGGTAGGTTATGCCAAACCTTTGCCAAAGTAGATTTTCTTAGCCTCACCACCACTCCACTCTGGTGATCCAGGAAGATGCAGCGCGTTATAGTGGGTGCCTAATGGTGGACTTCTCAGAGCATCAGATTGAAATTTCAGAGTGTGTGTTTTCCATTCTTGACCACCACCCCGCCCCCAATATCCTTTCTAATTTTTTTCTTTTAGCTACAAAATCTTTTCCAGCAAAATCTTACTAAAAAGATTGGATAAGCGGGTAGAAGCAGAACTGCTCTCATTTTTAGGAGGCTGTGCCTTAGAGAGGGGCTTTAAAGGGTAGTTTGTCAAGTTTTACTCAATTTGAGTCTTAGATTCTTAGGTGTAAGGTGCTGTGCTTAGTTGCTCAGTCGTATCTGACTCTTTGCACCCCAATGGACTGAAGTCCACCAAGCTCCCCTGTCCATGGGGGTTCTCCAGGCAAGAATACTGGAGTGGGTAGCCTTTCCCTTCTCTAGCAGGTGTAAGGTAGAGCTGAAGAACACAGAAGTTGATAGGAAGTTGGAATTGCTGGGGAAAGCACATCTTTTTATGTTACTGTACGTTTCAAAGCATTGTTCCTGTTTAGGTTTCCTTCTTTTATATCTTGATTGTATTCACTTCTTTTGCTTTAGGCTCAGCTGTCAAATCAAGGGAAAGAAATGGAGAAGCTTGTTCAGGGAGTTCAAGACAAGACAGAGCAGCTGGAGCGCCTGAAAGAGGAAAATGGCCAGCTCTTTCTCAGTTTAACTGAACAGGTAGAGTCATGAAAGAAAATAATATTTTTTGACCTTTGTGAAAAAATATATGGATTGTTCTTTCTTTCTTGTATATGTGGGTATCACAGACTCTGGGAAAGGTTTCAGGGGAAGCCATCTAAAATGAGGCATCTCACGGCTTTTCTCAGAAGCTAATAAGAGAAGATTTGCTTTTCCCTCTCTTGCTCATTAGCTTAGCAGGCCCTTCCCCAGTGCATGCATACTTGTGCTTATGCATGTGTGTGTTTTCCCAGCAGTGGTACTCAGAATCTGTTTTTCTGCAGAGGGAGCACCGGAAGAAGCTCGAGCAGACAGTGGAGGAGATGAAGCAGAAAGAAACTACTGCAGCGAGGAAACAACAGGAGTTAACGGCATGTCTGTCTTTGAATGGCTATGTGGGAGGGCGCCTAAGGAAAGGAAAGGATAGGACCTATTTTCAGGTGATAGGGTCAATGACAGATTAGAATAGCATTTACCTCTGGAGTCCTTTCTCTGTACCCAAAAGGACAGAGAATCTGACTTTTACAAACTATTTAGGAGAGCTGGGCATTTCTAATGTGTGATGAGTGACAGAGGACTATTCTAAGTTAAACTTCATGGCAGGTTGTAGTAAATAGAGCCTTGGGTAAGGAATCACACAGAATAACCCCTGCCCCCTTTTCAAAGAGTTACTGTGGGGGCAGACATATTAATGATTATAAAATGAGCTCTAAATTAGAAAATATTACAGTAGTCAAATTTTGTTATAATTAATATTAATATAATGTTAGCAATTGTCATACATTATTCTAAGCTATGCAACACAGTGATGAAAGCCTAATTGACTAATAATTTCCTGTAATATATTGTTATAGAAGAGGCCTTGTGGTGATAACAAGTGCTAGAAATCCCATTTTCTGAGCTGTTGTGAAGACCTGAGAAATCCCGATGTGTGGAAAATATCCACTTATTGGGAATGTAACTCATATCATTCATGCATCATTCATTCAGTCAGTCATTATCCAGTCAATGATTGAGTACCTACTATGTATGTTACTGTGTATTTTAGCTTGATGTACTCAAGAATAGATTCAACAAAATTTGAAAATCAGCAACTCATAGATTAAGTATATTCCATATAAATGTTTTATTTGTTCTAAATAGTGTCTTTTTAAAAATTGATTTGCTTATCAACACTTAAAAATGGGAATATTTCCCATTTTTTAAAAAATGGTATTTCCAGCTTCTTGGAAGATCAGAGGCTCTGGCAACATTTGGGCCACCATACCTGTCCAGCAGTGGTGTCTGGAGCTGAGTAACTGCTGATCCTCTTGATGGGTCCTGTATGCCGCACGTGGCTGCAGGAGCTGAGTAGCTGCTGACCCTCTTGATGGGTCCTGTATGCCCCATGTGGCTGCAGTCTTGCTGTTTCATGGCATCATCCCACTCCTCCAGTTAATTATATTACTTGCCAGGCTCCTGTTGGCACTTTTGAGTTTGTGACCTCTGATGTGGCAAAGAAATTACTGTTGTTTGTAAATAATCTCTAGCCATTCAAAGGTTTGGACCTCCTTGTGGCAGATATGGGTTTCCTTGGTTTTCATGGAATACTTTTCAAGACCCAGGGGGCACCCTAGCTGTCTGATAGCATTCTTTATTCCTCATGCATTCAAAAGGCCCCTAACTCTGAGGACTACGTATCTTATGCTTCAGGAGCCTAGGAACAAGAAAACAGCAGTGGAGGAGCAGTTAGTACAAGAGGTGGAACGCCTAAAGGCAAAAGTAGAGGCCGGGAAAGCCTGTTTCTTAGAGAAGTACAAGGAGTGTCAACGTCTCCACAAACAGATCAGGCAACTCAGGGCTGCCACACGGGTAGGTGACAGAGATGTGGGGCCCAGGAAGCAAGGGGTATGAAGGTTTGTGGTTCCAGGACTAGGATTTTACACCCTTGTTACAGAGAGAGATTTATCCTTCTGCTAAAAAGAGGAGGGATGGAGTATGCGGCCAGAAACCAGTCTGGGGATCCCTGGAAATAGAAGCCTCAGCTTAGCCATGGGTCTCAGGGAAGGTTTTTGTAACCATTGAGTGGGTTGCTGTGCGGACTCAGATAGTCCTTTCTTATTTCTGCCTTTTGAGGAAGTGAAGCAGGACCAGAAGAGCCAGCAGGAGCCAATGGGGATGGGGAGCCAGGAGCCTCCAGTCAGCACTGTCATCGGGTAGCCCCCTCTGGCATTACTTCCTCAGGGTCGGCTAGAAGCGCACAGCATTTTGGGCACCAGCATTCAAATAAAAAATCTTGGAAAAAAAAAACCACCCACAACTAGTAAGATTAGCTTAAGTGTTTCTGTGAGGTATGCGCATGTGTACGTATGTAGGTAGGAGACGGGAAGCACTGAAGCATGCCTATGACTTTCGGGTCCATGAAACTAGTCAGGTGAACCCATCGTACTGGAAAGCCCAAGACCCCAGTCTGGGTTCCTTGTAGGCTTCGATTAATGCCATCCAGGGTTCCTTCTTCCTCGTAACTGGAATCCACATGCCTGTCCTCACACTGGGAATCACACCAGCCTAACTCAGTGCTTCACTGTGCATTCAGTGAGGTGTTCATTCAAGACAGAGATGATTGTGTCCATGGTTGGGTGGGGTTTCCTTCCCTCATTCTGATAAGTCAGTCTTGAGGTTTCCCCCAAGCTAACTCTCTTTGGTCACTTACTCCCAGCTAAACCAAAAGAAACAGGCATCTTGATGCCAGCCCAGGCCTTCAGGCATTTTGTTAAGTCACTTTTCTGTAAGTCTGCATCCCCTCCATGACACCACTCGTCCCCCTCCCTGGTCCCTTCCCCCCACCTCAGTCCCACCACTTCGGAAACCAGATCCTCTTCTATCTCCTTGTTGTACCCCACCTCAGATCCAGACTACGATATGTGATCCTAATCCTAACTTTTTTTTTTTTTTGATAGGACCAGAACATGGACCTGTCAAAAAGACTGAGTGAGAACAAGATAATATGTAATGTTCTACAGAGAGAGAAAGAGAAAATAGAAAAAGAAAATGATGTAAGTGTGTAAAAGAGTTTTAAAGGGAAGGAGAAGGATGACCCAGAGATGTGGTGATAACATAAAAAGTTAAAAGAGCTCTTTCTGGGACATTGGATGAAACAGTTTCCCTAAACAAAGAGTACATTTCATCTGGTTTCCTAATCTACCGCAAAACCTACTCTTTGTTCTGTAACTGAAACGTGCTTGGCATGGCAGTAGTCAACTTGAAAGGAACAGCCTTGATGAAGATCTGAGTTACTATTTTTGCTTTTAACTCCACAGCTATCAAAAGTATTGTATTTAGGGAATAATATCCTACGTCGTTTTTATGCTGTTTAGCCAAGGGACCCCTTTCTTTCTGCACAACATTTTTCTTTTTCTCTGCTGCCAAACTAGGAACAGAAGTGGTGATCTGTACCAGTGCTGGACCCATGGTAGGCCCCCCCGAAATACTGTACATTCACTCATTCATCAGCTCATTCGTTCATCCAACCGGTATTTTCTGCTCTGTGCTAAACACATTAATTGATTGACGATGATGGCAACAAATAAAAAGATTGAACTTGAAGCCATTCTCACATACTGGCTAGCATCAAAGAGCAGGTGTCCATGCATTCTGGCTTCTCCTCTGATCTATACCTCCAGCCATTCTTCATCTCGCATCCCCTCCCTCTCCATAACGCTTCTGGGCTGTGCCTTCAGTCATCTCCCTACCTTTGATTGCATCATTTATGCCAATGGGCTTCAGTTTTGCAGAAGGACTTTGGGGTCTGTTTCTGGTCCTGTCATTCTCATCCTCTTAATTTACTTAAGTACCTTGACTTTGAAATAGTCGATAACATGGGTGGGCCTTTGGGGAGGGTGTGCAGGAGATGGGAAAGGAAGAATTCACACCACTTACAACAAGAAAAACATCTGATACCTGGAAGCTTTGTTAAGAACTATAGTAAAGCCCCCTGAAGATGTTCAGAAGTTTACTAATTTTCTTTCTTCTGAGAACTTTAAATGTCACCTGTCTGCCTTGCAGCTTGACTTCTTACATTCTTCCTTGCATTCCCTCCCTCTCTTCCTTCCTCCCTCTCACTCTGTTAGCATATCCATTTGATGGGATAAAACATGAAGAGGGGAAAATTATATCAGAAGAACATTCACAGTGTGTAAGAAAATTGTTCTAGGAAGGGGACTAAAAGAAGCATTTTGCTCTCAATAATGCACAACAGTTTTAGTCTTAATATAGCTCCTGCCGCCCTCACATATCCACACAGCTTCTATACCCGCTTCAGTTGGTATGTGTTTAAAGATTATAAATTCCTTTTTGCATTGATCTAAATAAAATCCTGTATATATTTAAATTTAGATATGAATACTTAGATTTGGGGACTTCCCTGGTAGTCCAGTGGTAAAGACCTTGCTTTCCAGTGCAAGGTTCAATCCCTGGTTGGGGAGCTAAGATCCTACATGCCTTGTGGCCAAAAAAACAAAACAGAAGCAGTGTTGCTAACAAATTCAAGAAAGACTTTGAAAAAATTGTCCACATCAAAAAAATCTTAAAAAAAAAAAAAAAAGACCTCATATCTTTGGCATATGGAGGATGCTGCTTCCCCTTTTGAAGAATAACGGTTTATCACTTCTTGGACTTCGCTGGTGCCACATTGTTAATTGACAGCTACCTGTAATGAGCATCCGTGGCCAGTTCCTCGTGGCCATTCTTTGTTGTTGTCTTTCAACATATCTCTGTGAATACTCTATCCTTAGTTTTTGAAGAGAGAGAATAGCAGTCTGCTGAGCTACCTGAACTGTGACTCTTTGCCACATCAAGTGCCCACTTCGAGTCAAGGAGACACAAGACAAGACCAGGGACTTGTCTTTGGAAACCCGTATTCTGGTAAGAACGTTGCCACTCAAGCTGGGAAGCCCCTGCCTGCATTCCGTTCCCCCACTAAATTTCTTTTATCTGAGATGCTAATTAAGACCAGCCTCATTGTTAAGACTTGCTGGGCAGAAGCTGAGTACCCAACAGAAAGATTGCCAGGCAAGAAGTGTTAATTGAGAAATAAATCTGAATCTAGAAGTCGCAAATCAGATCATTCGCCTGGAGGCAGCAGACACAAATGGAGTCCCGTGGCTATATTCCAAATATATAAATCAGAAAAATGTCTCTGTGCAGAAGATATACACAGAGCCAAGGAAGCTAATTAAGATTTGGAAATGGAAGCACGAGAGGCGGGCTCTGCTGCCCAGGATGGGCGGTGAGGCAGCCCCCCCCATGGCCTGACCAGGGGTAGCAGGGGTGTGCTCCACAGAGACCTCTGGGTGGTTTGGAGGACAGGAAATGCAGGGGGTGGGGAGGTGGGTGGTGACAGCCAGTCTTGTCATTTATGGACCTGGGGTCAGATGTCCTTGCCACACAGGGAACTTTCCTGCTTTTTTGTCTCCAAAAGCAACATGAGACCTCATTTGCTTTTTAGGGACAGTTTAAAGCAGTCATATTTTTTAACAGTTACAATCACATCTTTGCAATAGACAGTGGTACGAGTTTATTTTTCCTTAAAACTATTTTTAAGCATTTCATTAAAAAAATGACTTCATGTGCATTTGGTCTTAAAATCTATTCTCAGACTATTTTCTTGTTAAATTGTTACTGTTTTCATTAAAATCTCATTTTCTCCATACTGAAAACAGGTTTATTGTTTTTTCTGATTATATAATGGCCACTGAAAATGCCGCTTCATTATTTTTTCCTCTTTTCCCTCATTGACTTAGATCCCCTCTATCAAAATAGATGATATATGTGAGAGCTAAAGAATCAGAAGAGGAATGATGAGGGTTAAAGAAAATAGCTGCTAGAACACAGCTGGAGAATGCGTTCTAGTGCATAGATACTTTTTCATTGAATGAAATCTTTTTTATTACCCTCAGGTATCCAAGAAAGTTCTGCCCCAAGCCCGGTAAGTATTTGATTCATGAGATTGCCCACATCAAAGCTTTGAGAAAATTTCCCTTCCTGCTCCATCCAGTTTAGGGGAGAACTATAGGGAGACTGTTTCATTGTGATAACTCCTAAGTCAGCAAGATAAATTTGGTCAGTGCCAAGAGCTAAGAGAGCCTGTTCAGGTGGAGAGAGAAAAGCACAGTTTATCCATCATTGTTCTGTTCAAGATCTCTACCTGCAAGTAGAGTCTGGTAGCAGGACTGGGGAGGAAAGATGAACCAGGCAGGTAGCCAAACGAGGTATACCAGTGCTTCCTTTCAATCCTGGGGTTAGGGAAAGCCCTAGTGAGTATCTCCAAATGTGAATTTGCTCATTCATCTTCTGTTTCTTGATCACCTACCATCTGCCGAGCAGTATGCTAGGTGCTGAGGATACAGTAGAAAGTCAGACACGGTCTCTGCCATGTATACGTGGCATTCAGACTGACCTCTTTGTTCTTCCTCCCAGCTCTCCATCAAGAAATGCCCCGTCTGCAAATCAGACTTTCTTGATGATGGTTTTGATCACGACTTGGCCTTGGAGCAGCACCTGCAGACCCTTAGTTTGAATTGTCCAATATGTGACAAGACCTTCCCAGCAAAAGAGAAGCAGATCTTTGAAGACCATGTGTTCTGCCACACTCTCTAAGTGTCCAAGCCTCTTGGATCTATACTGTACCTGGATTTTATACAGTAGAACCTTCGCTTCTTCTATGAGTTATGACCTAAGATCCTGCCTAACCTCAGTTATTAGGAAGTTACTTAGTCCTGCTCCCCTATAGGTGGAGTCATGTCGATTATCTGAAGCATAGTGTTAAGGGCTGTTACTTCCATCCCTGTGGGTTACCGCCTTTTAAGTCACATAACTCCAGCTATGTCAGCCTCTCACCTAAAATGCCTATTCTTGTGAGGGTCTCTAGCGTAAAGGCCCTGCCTGCGATAGGGCTGACCTGGCTCTTCGCAGCCGGCCTGACTCAAGTGAGTCGTTTCCCAGGTTGTCCCGCTGCCGTTCAAGGTCAGACCTTGAGTATGTTTGTGCTTAGTCCTCCCTCCTGAGCCTGGGACTGGCGACTGATCTGGGATTGAGAATTTCTTCCTCCTCCTCAGGCCTAGCCCCAAATGGCATGGCAGAGAACCCAAACATCCAATTTGGATACCAAAGTTTTCTCACCTTGATTTCACAGCTCCCAACAGAAGCATTCCTGAATCATGGACGTGAAATATTATTTAAATCCCAGAAAGTCTTATTTCTCTTTGTATTATACCTCTGAATGGCATTTTTCTACTCTGGTTTTCCATGTGCACATAACTTTTATTGTTATAAGTCCTTTCTTAATGGTTAGTGGGACTTGTTAGAAACTGTATGGGTTTGCAACTTTCTGAGTAAGTGAGTTTGAAAAAGGATAAGTCAGAATAATGAGAACTATTGTTCATCACTTTAATACTAAAAATAAACTAGTCCTCTACTTCAGGGACTTTGGTAATTTAAAATAAACCTTGAGTTCATGTTTTTTTATTTTTAAGCTTATGGGGAAAGTGTAATCAAAAGGATTGTGGGAATTATAGACCCCACCAAAGATTTCTCTTCACCTGTCTTAACTAGTTAACAAGAGTATCCTGGCCGTTACTTTGAGGTGGAGACGGAGTTGAGGAAGCATGAGCTTGAGAAACTGGAACCTCGACTCATTGCTCTAACTTTATGTGTATTTTTTAAAGAGTGTGGATTCTGGCCCCTTTTGTGAACTAAGTTCAATTCCTTCCATCCAGACCTGCCTACTTGAACCAAAAGAAAGCAATTCCATTTTCTCTACCTGAGAGACTGAACAAATGGAAATAACCCCCAGGCAATCAACCAGCTGGTCACTAGAAAGGCTTTTACAGGAACTTTTGAATGATATGAAATAATGTTGTGAATCAGATTGAGCCACCTATTGCTGTGCAATCCTTCTGAGGTTTTCCCTGGCATGACTGGAGTTGCGCCTTAGACTAGCTATATTATGTTGGTCACAGCTCCTGGCCTTTATTTCTCCTTTGATAACAAGAAGATGAAACTATACTGCCCCCCTCCTTCTCCTGTATCACCATTTCAATAGGATGTCTCTTGGACTCATAAGTCTTTGCCCCTCAGAATCAGATGTGACATTAACACAAAGTCTAGAAGAGAAATATAATAGAGAGTAATGTGGTTTTTCTGGCATATACCCCTCCTCCCTGCAAAATTTCTGTTACTCCCCAGATAGTTCCAATGAAGAATTGCAGTTTCATTTATTTTGTACTAGTCAGCTCTTAATTAAGCACATGAATGGAGAGGAGCAGTGGTGCACATAATCCAAATCAGTGAATACCATTTTCTGGTGAATTACCCTCCCCTTTGCCCCTGCTACCCTGAGGGTTACCGTGATTATCAACAGCAGCAGGAGCCTTCCACAGGCTTGGTAAAAAAAACAGTTGAGGTGTTAATGATCCTTTTTTCTGGATGTAAAACAAAGCATCTTTTAACCACTGTTCATTATCCCCAGCTGCTCTTACCAAGGCTTTGAAGGGGAAATTATGCTCCAGGCAGTTACTAGTGGTAAAGGAAACAGTCATTCTTATATAATCCAGTCATCACCCCTTTAATAAAATGAAGATGAAAACTAGAAGATCACCCCAGCCTTTCCCCTGTATAGTTCTTGCACCCACAGACTTTAAAGCTGTAAAATGCCTCTGAAAAATAGCAGGTGGTAGGAGTAAAATGGTGTCTACATCTAAATTGGGGTTTGGAATCTTTGTACTTATTATGGCAACAAGTTATCCTTCTTAGTTCATTTTCTCTTTTTTAATATTAAAATGTTTTTGCATTACCTTAGCACATGTACTTGCTAAGCAGTGGGGAAAAACAAAAGTCACCCGGGCATACATGAGTGTGAGTAGTAAAGGAAAGCGAACCTAAAATCAGAGAAGGGGGAGTCGGCAAGATATTTGGTAAAGCAAGGTCCTTAGGAACACCTGTAGCTTCAGCCCTTTTCCCTTGACTTGCTAAAAATTGGGATGAAATGGAACTGCCTTGATGTTTAAACGTCCTGTGATTCTGGTGATTTTCTACATTGCCTTGTGGATTGCACTGAGCTAAGCATTCTCTAACCTGGTCTCCTAGCAACAAATGCTAATGAGATGATAGGCTGCGGCTAAAAGATACAGTCCATTACCTAGGAAAAAAGGCAAAATGGACTCAATGTAACGTAGAGATCAAACCCGAAGAGATAGCACCTAATTCCCCTGAGTTAACCAACAATAGGCCACAAGCTCAGGGAAATTACACTGGCCCCAACACTCCTTAATTGATCTCATATAAATATTAAAATGATGTCTTTACATGTATGTAGTGCTTTATAGTTTAGAATGTATTTCATATTTTCCATGTGTACTTTCAGTAATCCTTTGAAACAGACAGCTGCTAATTCCCATTTTTATAGATTAGTAAGATGAAATGTGGAGAAATAACCTGCTAAGAGTGAAAACAACCCAAATGTCCATCAATTTATGAATGGGTAAATATGGCACAGCCATAAAACAGGGTATTATTTGGCATAAATAGGAAAGAAATACTGATACGTCACAATATTTTGAAACCTTGAAAACTTGGTGATTGAAAGAAGCTAGTCACAAAAGACCACATACTGCAAGATTCCATTTATATGAAATATCCAAAGTAGGAGAATATTCTATGGAAACAAAATAGATTAGCCCTTTTCCTGGAGCTTCCCTGGTGGCTCCGTGGTAAAGAATCCCCCTGCCAATGCAGGAGACACAGGTTTGATCCCTGGGTCAGGAAGATCCCCTGGAGAAGGAAATGGCAACCCACTCTAGTATTCTTGCCTGGAGAATTCCAAGGACAGAGGGAGCCTGGCAGGCTACAGTCCACGAGATCACGAAACACAACTCAGCAACTAAAACAAAAACAGCCCTTTTCATAGGGTTGGGTGTTGGGGGGAAATGGAGAATGACTGCTAATAGGTAGGGAGTTTCTCTTGAGAGTAAAGAAAATGTTCTAAAATTTATTATGGAGGTGGTTGCCCAATTCTGTGACTATACTAAAACCACTGAATTACACACTCAAAATAGGTGATATATATTCCATATATTGTTTATATCTCAAGTTGGTATGTTTTTAAAAGGTTAAAAAATGGTAAGGTCATATATGGCATATAAGGCTCATAGCAGGATGTCTTTTTTTTTTCGCCACACCATGTGGCGTGAAGGATCTTAGTTCCCTCAGCAGAGCTAGAACCCATGCCTCCTGCCTTGGGAGCACAGAGTCTTAATCACTAGACTGCCAGGGAAGTCTCTAGGATGTCTTAAACACAGATACACAACAAGTTCAACACAGTTGACCTTGGTTAAAGCACACTTGCAGTACAACCCCTGCTTCAGCAGTGTTGGATTCTCTTGGGCTGGAGGCAGTGCCTCATATGTGATGAGCAGTGCGTATGTGCATGTGATGAGCAGTGCGTATGTGCATGTGTGCTGAGTTGCTTCAGTCGTGTCTGACTCTTTGCAACCCCGATGGACTGTAGCTCACCAGGCTTCTCTATCCATGGAGATTCTCCAGGCAAGAATACTGGAGTGGGTTACCATGCCCTCTTCCAGGGGATCTTCCCGATGCAGGGATTGAACCCGAGTCTCCTGTGGCTCCTGCGTTGCAGCCAGATTCTTTACCGCCAAGCCCCAGGGGAAGCCTGTGATGAGCAGGGTTAGGCCAGTTAATGGTAGCCCATTGTTTGGCCAGTAGCATTAGCGGTCTCCGGGAATATCTATTCTGTGGAGATGAATGTACCCAATAAAGTTGGGGGAAAGAGTCACCAGCCCACAAATTCCAGGTAATCATATTAAGGGATCCAGCCTGCTCTGCTGAATGTTATTACTTTCTCCCTGTGGAAAGAAAGAATATGACACTCCAGGGGACTAAGTCTATCATTTACCCAGTCAGTCGACATTTATTGAGCACCCACAGTGTGCAGAGCTAATATAGGGCCAGGATTTCCTTTTAAAAAACAGAAGATAAGTTCTTCCCTCAGGGATCTGCAAGATTAATGAAGACATTCCTTCTTCTGCCCTGCTGCGGGGAGAGAGCCTTTGGTTGCAGGGGTCTCCTAATCTGTTGGGGAAACGGGATAAACACCCCCAAAAGCAATGTAAGGACATGAATATAAGGGACATCATCTTCCAAACTGAAGACAGAAGGGCTGTGGGACCTGAGTGTCAAGATGTGAGCAAAGCCCAAGTTAATGATGTCTTATTAGGAGTGTGCTTTGGGAGAAGTGAGGGACAAAAATGGCAGACCAAAACAGGGAGGGTATCCTGAGGGTCTTTATAAACGGGCAGAGAGAAGCAGCCCCAGGAAGCAAAGAACTTAAAAGCAGAAGTACTAGCATATAAAGAGAAACAAGTTTCTGTCCTGAAAGACACTACAATCTAGTTGAATTCCGTCTAACAAGCTTATTTGAGCTCAGAAGGGACAAGAGAGGCGGGGGTGTAAGGGTATAAGAGTGTCTCAGAGACCCAGACCGCAAGACTCCCAGCCCTTGGGACTGGAGCTGTCATTGACACAGGAACCTCATCCCTGCTGTCTCCTCTCTTGTTTCTCTGCCTCGAAGTCCAAGCTTCTCTTTCACTCCAGTCTGACTCTGCCTCCCAGATTACATGATATAAAATGGTTGCTGCCTGTCTGAGTTTTTAAGCTACTCTGCTCTTAAAAAAAAAAAAAAGATTTGAAAGGAAAGGATGGGAATCTCACTGCAATTCTAGATTCCCTGAGGGAAGACTTGTTGCTCTGCTAGGGTGACCCAGTGCTCCCTGTGGCTAGAGGGTGCAGTCACCCGGCACCAACCCGTCTGCTCTAAGTCACTGGGAGGATGAGGAGGGCTGAGCATAGGCAGAGGAAGATACCAGAGATGATGTGAACTGAGCGTACAACAAGTACCTGTGATAATACTTAACAAGTCCTACAGGTGGAAGGATGGGATTTGAATCTGACATTAAAAGAGGAGTGGCCCTTAAGTGAAGAAAACTGTGGAGGATGCTGTAAAAAGGCACAAAATGGAATGCTACCCACCAGATTTGTGCCAGGACAAACCTGGCACACGCAATAATTTTACAGAAATCACCAGGGAGTTATGCTTAACTTGAAAGCATTTTAATTACATACTATATATTCTGTTCATTTAACCCTCTTGAGGGACTTCCCTGGTGGTCTGGTGGTTAAGAGTCTGCCTTCCAATGCAGAAGACATAGGTTTGATCCCTCGTGGGGGGACTAAGATCCCAACTAAACCCATAGGCTGCAACTAGAGAAAGTTCATGCGCCACAACAAAGACCTTGCACAGCCAAAAAAAAAAAGCTTTAAAAATTATAGACATGAAGACTAAACTAGTGATGCTAAGAGTTAGGTAGAGGTAAGAGGAGGAAGGTAGGGAAATGTATGAGGGCTGTACAAGGAAGAGGTCCTTGACTACGGTGGTGGATCCACTACCCTACATGTGATAAAAATGCACTGAACCAACTACGTAATGAGAACCAAAAAGCCAGAAAATTGAACAAGGCTGGCAAACTTCATGAGTGTTGATATCGTGGTTGTGTTATTTTACTAAAGTTTTGCAGGACGTTACCCCTGAGGGAAGTGACATTAAAAGATGCATTGTAGTTGTCATCCAGTCACTAAGTCGTGTCCAGCTCTTTGCGACCCCATGGACTGTAGCACACCAGGCCCCCTGTCCTTGACTATCTCCTGAAGTTTGCTCAAATTCATATCCACTGAGTCAGTGATGCTATCGAACCATCTCATCCTCTGCCGCTCCCTTCTTTTGCCCTCAATCTTTCCCAGCATCAGGATCTTCTCCAATGAAAAGATCAGGTGGCCAAAGTGTTGAAGCTTCAGTCAGCATCAGTCCTTCTGATGAATATTCAGGGTTGATTTCCTTTAGGATAGACTGGTTTGTTGGAGAAGGAAATGGCAACCCACTCCAGTGTTCTTGCCTGGAGAATCCCAGGGACGGGGGTGCCTGGTGGGCTGCCGTCTATGGGGTCGCACAGAGTCGGACACGACTGAAGCGACTTAGCAGCAGCAGCAGCAGCAGCAGACTGGTTTGACTTCACAGTGCAAGGGTCTCTCAAGAGTCCTCTCCATCTCCGCAATTCGAAAAGCATCGTTTCTTTGTTGTTCAGCCTTCTTTATGGTCCAACTTTCACAGTCATATATGACTACTGGAAAAACCGTAGCTTTAACTATATGGGCCTTTATCAGCAAATTGATGTATCTACTTTTTAATATGCTCACTAGATTTATCATAGCTTTCCTTCCAGGGAGCAAGCATCTTTTAATTTCACAGCTGCAGTCACCATCCACAGTGATTTTGGAGCCCAAGAAAGTAAAATCTGTTACTGCTTCCACCTTATCTGTTTCTATTTGCCCTGAAGGGATGTGACTGAATGCCATGATATCAGGGTCTTTTTAATGTTTAGTTTTAAACCAACTTTTTCACTCTTCTCTTTTACCCTCATCAAGACGCTCTTTAGTTCCTCTTTGCTTTCTGCCATTAGAGTGGTATCATCTGTATACCTGAGGTTGTTGATATTTCTCCCAGCAATCTTGATTCTAGATTGTGTTTCATCCAGCCTGGGATTTCACACAATGTACTCTGCACATGAGTTAAATAAGCAGGGTGACAATATACAGCCTTGATGTACTCCTTTCCCAATTTTGAACCAGTCACGTGTTTCATGTCGGATTCTAACTGTTGCTTCTTGACCTGCATACAGGTTTCTCAGGAGACAGGTAACGTGGTCTGGTATTCCCATCTATTTAAGAATTCCACAGTTTCTTGTGATCCACACAGTCAAAGGCTTTAGCATAGTCAAGGAAGAAGAAGTCGTTTTTCTGGAATTCCCTTGCTTTCTCTATGATCAGACAAATGTTGGCAATTTGATCTCTGATTCCTCTGGTTTAACCCAGCTTATATATCTGGAAGTTCACATACTGCTGAAGCCCAGCTTGAAGGATTTTGAGCATAACTTTACTAGCACATGAAATGAGCACAACTGTATGGTAGATTGAACATTCTTTGGCATTGCACTTCTTTGGGATTGAAGTGAAAACTGCATGGGATCTCCATTATTTCTTACAAACTGTACATGAATCTACAATTACCACAAAATTAAAGATTTATTATCTAAAAAAAGAACAGGAGCTTCAAAGAATAGGTCATGAAAAAGGCATTGCAGTGATCCATGTGATGAGAGCACAGTGTTCCTAGGAGGGCAGAGTGAGAAAGGAGGCTGAAAAGAAGGTTACATCCCATCTGGGAAGAGACTTGCAGACCATCCTGAGGAATAATCTGAGCTTGGTCCTATTAAAGGCAATAGAGAGCTTTTGAGATCTTTTAATAGGGGAGTGATTTAGTCAAACTTATATTCTAGAACGCTCCCTGTGGTTCTAGGCAGTGGAACCACTGTGGAAAATGGATTGGGTGTAGGGATAGTAATCAGGGGAAGCCTAGAGAGAGGGAAAACAGTTAGGAGACCATTATAGTGGTTCAAGAGAGCACAAAGGGACCTGGACCAGAAAGTGGAGATACACAAGGGAGAGAAAGAAGAACTGCTTAGGAGTGGGAATCAACAGGACTTTTGTGATCAATTAGATGCCAAAGAGTGAGGTTACATTAATTTCCATAACAACTTAACACTAACTGGCTGCCTTAAAACAACAGAAAGTTATTGCTTCACAGTGGTAGATTCTGGAAGCTCTTAGAAGTTCAAAACCAAGGTGTTGGCAGGATCACACTCCCTCCCAAGGCTGTAGGGAACGGTCTGTTCTTTGAGTCGGTATCCCTTGCTTGCAGCAGCGTGCCATCCTCTGCCTCCTCGGTCACAATGCCTCCTCTTCTCAGGTGTCTTCTCTTCCATGTGCCTCTTAAGGACACTCCTCATTGGGTTTAGGACCCACCTAGATAATCCAAGAGAAGCTCCTCTCAAGATCCTTAATCACACCTTTCATTTTATAAGGCAATATTCTTTATCCATATAAGGTAATGATTATAAGCCATGGACATCTTTTTTCAACCGGCTACAGAGAGGTAGGGAAGAATAGACAATGATTAGGGTTCTGACCCAGGCCATTAATATAGATGACACAAAAGGACGAGTTGCCCTCAGGGAGGGAATTTAAGTTTTAAGCATGTTGACTCTGAGAGACCTGTGGGGACAGGCGGTAGGCATTTGGAGAAATGTTTCTGCAAGGAGATGGGTTGGAGCTGCAAGTTGTTATTGACACAAGGTGGTGTGGCTGCAGCCATGGGAGGGAGTGCTCCAACCTGGAGGGTCAGTCGAGGACAGACCCTGAATAATATCAATTTTAGGAGTTAGGCAGCCATCCAAGAAGGAAAGGAAAGCTGCTGCTTGAAAGCCAAGCAGGAAAACAGCTTCAGAAAATGAGTTTAAGAGAGTCAAATACTAGCAGCTAAATTAGGTCCAAAAGAATCATTAACAAAGGGAAAGAAAAACATACGGAAAGATGTTCAAGTGAAGTATAATGTGAAGGATGCCTAACGTAGTCAGTTTTAGCTACATCAGCAGGGCTAGAAACAAACCTTTGACTTCAGGAACTAAACACTGACAGGCAGATGCGCTTCTTTTGTCTCTTTAAAAACTAGTATTTTCTCATTAAAGAGCATTTGAAATATACGAAATAGAAAATTATAGTTCCATCAAACTAACAATCACTGTTAACAGTTCCATCTAGTTCTTTCTATGCATCAATTCAGTTCAGTTCAGTCGCTCAGTCGTGTCCGTCTCTTTGCGACCCCATGAATCGCAGCACACCAGGCCTCCCTGTCCATCACCAACTCCTGGAGTTCACTCAGACTCACGTCCATCGAGTAGGTGATGCCATCCAGCCATCTCATCCTCTGTTGTCCCCTTCTCCTCCTGCCCCCAATCCCTCCCAGCATCAGAGTCTTTTCCAGTGAGTCAACTCTTCGCATGAGGTGGCCAAAGTACTGGAGTTTCAGCTTCAGCATCATTCCCTCCAAAGAAATCCCAGGGCTGACCTCCTTCAGAATGGACTGGTTGGATCTCCTTGTAGTCCAAGGGACTCTCAAGAGTCTTCTCCAACACCACAGTTCAAAAGCATCAATTCTTTGGCGCTCAGCTTTCTTCACGGTCCAACTCTCACATCATACATGACTACTGGAAAAACCATAGCCTTGACTAGACAGACCTTTGTTGGCAAAGTAATATCTCTGCTTTTGAATATGCTATCTAGGTTGGTCATAACTTTCCTTCCAAGGTGTAAGCGTCTTTTAATTTCATGGCTGCAGTCACCATCTGCAGTGATTTTGGAGCCCCCCAAAATAAAGTCTGACACTGTTTCCACTGTTTCCCCATCTATTTCCCATGAAGTGATGGGACCAGATGCCATGATCTTAGTTTTCTGAATGTTAAGCTTTAAGCCAACTTTTTCACTCTCCTCTTTCACTTTCATCAAGAGGCTCTTTAGTTCCTCTTCACTTTCTGCCATAAGGGTGGTGTCATCTGCATATCTGAGGTTATTGATATTTCTCCCGGCAATCTTGATTCCAGCTTGTGCTTCATCCAGCCCAGCATTTCTCATGATGTACTCTGCATATAAGTTAAATAAGCAGGGTGACAATATATAGCCTTGACTTACTCCCTTCCTATTTGGAACCAGTCTGTTGCTTCCTGACCTGCATATAGGTTTCTCAAGAGGCAGGTCAGGTGGTCTGGTATTTCCATCTCTTTCAGAATTTTCCACAGATTATGCATAGGTGAGCTTAAAAAAAAAAAAAGACCATTTAATTGTTTATCTGTGTGCACATGTGTGTGCGCAGCTGCCTGCCTTGATTTCAAACATAAGCATCCTTCTCTAAATCCTTCTGGAGGATCTGTCCCCAAGCAGGGAGCCTGAGTTCTAGACCTTGGTGAGGTTCCCCCAGGGTGAGCTACAGAATGTGGGACTCCCGACCTGGGGCATCTTCCTGTACCTCCTCCCATGGAAACTGCTGCACTGGTTTGGCCTGGACAAACACCAGGCACTTTCCCCTGGGTCAATATTTCACATCCGTTGTCAGAGGCTAGTCCCTCCTCAACATCCGCTCCTTGGGATGTTGTTCTCTGCCCTCCCGCAATGCATACACACACACCTCTGACCCTCTCCTGGTCTCTCTATGAGCCCCAACAGCAGAGGTGCTTTCTCCACCTCACTGCTTCTTGCTGTTTATCTTTTTCACCTTTTTTAATCCACTAGACTTTCCCCGAGCCGATAATCTCCCACAAATGACAGGAAGAAGCCCCCTCAATCTGATAACCTTCCCCGATTACTGAACACACAGATGCCTGGTAGACGCTTGTTACCTTGGGTTGAATTCAGGGGTCCCTGCCTAGTCTGCAGGCAGCACAGTCTAGCCCCGGCCAATGCCCTCTGTGCTTTTGTGGTGAAACGGTCGATGCCCCAAGTCAATTCCCCAGAATCTGCCAGGGGGCCCAGAACACATTCTGATCAAATGTCCAACTTGCTGCTTGTGCTTCCTGCTGCCAGCCTGTGGGAGCCCTGGGGACGCACTTTTATTTGAATAGACAGGGAAGAGAAAACCAATGCAACAATGTGACACAGTTTATTGCAAAGAGCAACTAGAAATTCTTGCCAATGTTTGTGTTTTGCTCCCCACCACAGGCTGGAAAAGGTATTTTCCAATCGCATTTCTTTTGATTTACGTCTGGCTTGTTCCTCTAATCAGCTGCCAAGAAATGGGACAGACTCTCTTCTCTGTATATCCAGCATACAAGGTTTACTGTCAGTAAGTGCAATTGCCATCCTCTTTTACAGAGGAGGGAGCCCAGGTTTAGCGAGGGTGAGGACTTGATAAGGCAGGCACAGACACAGAAGGTCAAGCCGGACCAGGGTTCAAATATGTAATACTGAATCCTGCTGTGGGGGTGGTGAATGGGGGGAGACTAAGGCCAACTTCCTCTCGCCGGCCATTCTATCCTGTCTGCAATAACGTCCATAGTTCAGGAAATTCCCTACAAGTGACAATGACTCTGAAACTTCCCCAAAGATAAGAACTATTTGACCAGGCCCCACCACCACCACTTGCCACCCCTTCAACTGATGTTCAATAACTCATTCTTTGCCAGTAGCCAGGAGGCTTTCCGGCTGCCTCCAAATCAGGACAAATCTTAAAGAGGTCCTAGTGATATCCAGGGGCTTCCTTGGTGGCTCAGACAGTGAAGAATCTGTCTGCAATACAGGAGACCTGGGTTTGATCCCTGGGTTGAGTAGATCTCCTAGAGGAGGGCATGGCAACTCACTCCAGTATTCTTGCCTGGAGAATCTCCATGGACTGAGGAGCCTGGTGGGACACACAAAGAGTCGGACACGACTGAGCAACTAAGCACAGCACAGTGATATCCAGACCTGGATCCAAGCCCATCCCCCATTATGGGGGGCCCATCCCTGCCACCCCACCCAACCCACTTATCTCCCCCTTCCTTCCTTCCATCCTTCCTTCGTTCCAGGAGTTTTGCAGCTCAGTTCTCACTCAGCCAAAGAGAAGCAAATACTAATGCTAAGCAGTAAGGAGACTTAGGGATCCAGAAAGTACTTTTAAAACAGAAATTTACTCAGGTCCAGGAAAGTTAAAAATGCACACCTTGGCAATGCAGGTGCTCCACCTCCTGGTTGTAAACTTCAGGCAATGCCATAGAGAATATCTGTCTATCAACTGTCATAGATTTAGGAAGCCACACATACCTGCCCACCACCAGGGCATCCCCAGGCCCTGCCTCCAGAAATGACCACCCCTGAGTTGAAATCCACTCTTGGAAAGAAACTGTGGAGGAGCTTTCACAATTTGCTCAAGCTTCACACTCTTGGTTGTGAGGAATTCTTTCCATAGCTAACTTGAACAATAGAACTGTTTTTGTTGTTGTCTCCCCATTTAATTTGAACGAGATAATAGGCATTGATTGTTTGTATTAATATGTTAAGCACTGTGTTAAGCACTTTGTACATGGTCAGTTTAATTCCCACAACAGGCCATTAACCATTACTATATGAACAGTTAATGAGTGAAATTATCATTAAAATAGTAAACTCCAAGAGTTGGTGATGGACAGGGAGGCCTGGCATGCTGCAGTCCATGGGGTCGCAAAGAGTCAGACACGACTGAGCAACTGAACCGAACTGACCATTAAAATACCCATTTTAAAGATGAGACAATAAGACTTAGGTTGAGTAAATTACCCAACATCATACAGTAACAGAGTTGGGATTTGAATTCAGATAGTCCAGCTTCAGGGCCCATACGCTTAAATATTAATACTCTTTCTCCCTACAGTTTCCCTTGCTCCAAATGTGATCCTTCCATCTACATAAACCTGTGCTTATTATTTCCCTTGAGTCACAAAACCTAGAACTGGTCCCAGAGACCCTAAATAGAGTCATATCAGAGACCAGAGCCATGGACGTTTCCCTTTCCAACACCTCATTCAATCTCTGACCTCACCCACACCAGGCTTTCCCCCATAGAGACCCGTCTTGCTAATATCATCAGTAAAGTGGCTCCTGACCTTAACTGCGTGAGCCATTCAGGAAAGCTTCAGCAGACCAATGGCCCTGATCACAGGGAAAAAAGGAACCCCTATTTGCAAAGCAGCGGTATTTGCTAATTAAAAACCACTTCAACAAATTGCCTTAAGGGAAAGATACCTGGGGAGGCATTATGTTCTCTGTAGTTTTGATAGGAACTCAGCATTGAATTCCTATTGAGGAAACAGCAGAGAAAAACACTGCAACCAGCTCCTGTGGCTGGGTTCTCCCTCACACACCTCGCAGACCACTGCACCCCACCCTCATGTTCTCCACCCCACTGGGCCTATCGCTGCCCCGGCCCCATAACTTGTGGCCTTATAAAATAGGCAAGCTTGTGGTAAAGAGCCCAGACTCTGGAACCAGACAGCTTGGAAGCAACCGTAGGGAAGTGAAGCAAGTGAATTAGCCTCTCTTGGCCTTGGTTTTCCCCACTTGTGAATGATCATTGCCTCCTTTTCTTCAGCTAAATGAGCTAAAATGTGCAAACCCTTTAGAACATGTCTGACACACTGATTGTAAGCACTCAATAAATGTTCCACTCTGCCACTTAATTCATAACCCTGTGAAACTGGGCAGGCCGCTTTGAAAAAGGGCATGATGTAGTGATTAAAAGCATGAGGTTTGAAGTCAGACAGACTTGCCCTTGAATCCTGACTTTCAATAACATATAACATCTCTGAACCTCAGTTTCCCTATCTGTAAAATGAACCTAATAACATCTACCATTAGGGTTGTTGAGAGGATTAAATGAGACGATATATGTAAGGGACTTAGCACAGGGTCTGGCTGGAAGTAAGCATTCAATAAATGATCCTATTTTTACTATTATAATTAACTCCTTGAACTTCGGCCCCCTTCGTGTATGAATTGGAGACACCACTGCCCCAGGAAATCTGTGAAGCCTGAAGGATGTGCCATTTAATTTCTCCTCGGATCTCTCCTACTCTTTTAGGATGTTCCACCTACTGCCTGTGTGACATTCACTCACCTGTCAAAGCCAACTCGAAATGCTGCCTCTTCCCAGAAGCCTTCCTGGGTCCCCACCCAGTGCTTTAGAGCCCTTGACTGGCTTTGACTTGAATTCAGAGTAACTCGGTCACATTCTCATCTCCTGCCCATTCTGTTGCTGATCCAGAAGTTCCAAGGGAAACAGCCTCTTCCTAGTCAACATTTTTCCAGTGAAAGAGCTCAAACCAACCCTTTGTTATCTTAACTTGAGATCAAGAAAGACCGTGGTGGAGGTCAACCTTTGTTACTGACCAGACCTTGGTAGGCGTGGCCCCAGAGCCCTCAGCAGAAAAGGGAAAGGCAGGTGGGTAGGCAGACCTCCGGCCTCAGACTCAGTGGGAAGCTGAGCTAAACAGCAGGGCCCTGTGCCCTCTGGTGGGGAGTCTGGGCTTCCAATAACACTCCATTCTGCTTACTCTTTCCCAGGGCCTTTTCAAGAGCATCAGGAGCCCTTGATGCTTTGGGACTGCCCACACCCTGACAAAAACAGGAAGATGCACTCACATCTCACATGAAATATAATTTATACATAAATTATGTACAAGTGGAGCTACAGTTAACTGGTGATGTTTTTATCTTGTGACCATTTATTTAATATTTGTGAATTTTCCTTTTTGCAATTTTTTTTGCTCATTTTAAAACCGATAACTTTTTCCATCTTTCAACCATAGTTCCTCAGCCCTAAAACGGTGTCTAAAGGATAAGGCAACAGTGATTCCAGTACCTAAATCTGCCTGGTTAGCGTCTAAGATCCCAGGGCTTGTCAACTCCAGAGCTCATCCAGTGCCACCATATCTATCCACCCATCTGTCTTAGGCAGTTTCTCTGGCCTCTGCCCAGTTGCTTTTATTACCTTAGGCAGCTTTTATGATGATGAGCATATCTATGTATCTACCCATCACCGTGCAAGCTGCCTAAGGTAATAAAAGCAACTGGGCAGAGGCTAGAGAAGCTGCATGTGGTATGCGACTGCCCTCTAGAGGTTGCTCCAGGAAGGTGCAGGTGGGGAGCCCCTCTTCTATCAGGCTGCAATCAACTCCACCGTTCACTCACTGACATTTATTGAGCGCCCACCTATACCAGGCCTCCTGTAGATGCTCTGAGAACAAAGGGTAATAGAGAGGAATCAGTCTATCCCTGCCATATGAGAGGTCACCATTTTTGTAGTGGCAACCACAAACACACACACACAATTAGAGTTCAGTGCAATGACTGTTGTATTGCATGTGTGTGCCAAGTTCCATGGGAGCACAGGGGAAACGTGACTAAGTCTGGAAAATAGGGAAAGTGTCACCACAGGGGAGGTGACATTTAACTTGGACTCTGAAGGATGAGTAAGGGTTTTCCTGACAATGCTAGAGAAGAAAGACATGACCGCATGAGCAAAAGCAATGCACTGTAGAAGTGTGGGCTTGTTGGGGGGCAGTAAGACTGCCATGCAGCTGGAGCATGCAGAGCTTGGAACACTGCAGGATCCACCTGGAAAGGCAGTGCGGCCAGGTGGTGAAGCTCCCATTCGAAGCTGCCCTACAGGGCAACATGCTGCATGTTGCCCTGGCCAGGACCCTGTGCCCAACAAGAGGCAAGAAGAACGTGTCTCCATTCCACCCAGTTTGCTTAAGGTCTTGCACTGGCCTCCTTGTTTCTCCCCCAGTCCCCATAGTTCAGTTCATCCTCTCAGTCATGTCCGACTCTGTGACCCCATGAATCGCAGCACGCCAGGCCTCCCTGTCCATCACCATCTCCTGGAGTTCACTCAGACTCGTATCCATTGAGTCAACGATGCCATCCAGCCACCTCATCCTCTGTCGTCCCCTTCTCCTCCTGCCCCCAATCCCTCCCAGCATCAGAGTCTTTTCCAATGAGTCAACTCTTCGCATGAGGTGGCCAAAGTACTGGAGTTTCAGCTTCAGCATCATTCCCTCCAAAGAAATCCCAGGGCTGACCTCCTTCAGAATGGACTGGTTGGATCTCCTTGTAGTCCAAGGGACTCTCAAGAGTCTTCTCCAACACCACAGTTCAAAAGCATCAATTCTTCGGCGCTCAGCTTTCTTCACAGTCCAACTCTCACATCCACACATGACCACTGAAAAAACCATAGCCTTGACTGGATGGACCTTTGTTGGCAAAGTAATATCTCTGCTTTTCAACATGCTATCTAGGTTGGTCATAACTTTCCTTCCAAGGAGTAAGCGTCTTTTAATTTCATGGCTGCAGTCACCATCTGCAGTGATTTTGGAGCCCCCCAAAATAAAGTCTGACACTGTTTCCACTGTTTCCCCATCTATTTCCCATGAAGTGATGGGACCAGATGCCATGATCTTCGTTTTCTGAATGTTGAGCTTTGGATGCTTCTAATCACAGGGCTGCTCCTGAATTCCACCTGCTTAAACCTCTGCACTGGTACATTAACATGCACAAAGCAAAGGCCAGGCTCCAGGCATCACATATAAAGGGGTGAACTGTGGGCTGTTTCAAGCAGCAAAGACCCTGGTCATGCAAAAGATCTTTATATAGTGGGGGTTTATCATGAGTCCAGACAGGGAAAGCAGGAGGACAGGAGTCTCAGCCACCAAACAGCCGGGCCGTGCAGTGACTGGAAGGTGACTGAGTGACCTGAAGGCAGCAGTGCAGGGGGAGCTGCAGGGGCAGCAGTCTTTTACTGGCAGACAGGACAGGACACATTCCTACAGAAGTGTACGAGAGTGACATACCTGAAAGCCGAACAATAGAGGTGTGTGTTAGAGGAAAGAAAGTTCTGACCTCAGAGAGCAAAAAAATAGCTCAAAAAACCCCTATATAAGGCCCAGAAGCAGAATAAAACAGTGATGAAGAGTATTGGGAAAAAAACAAAAAGAGTATTGGTCCTGGGACCAGACCGTCCTGGCTGCATCAGTGATTGCCTATGAGATTCTGGGCAGATTAATGACTGCTCTAGTTTCCTTCCTATACTAGGGTGCATTCCATCCATTCTTGTACAGGTTACAGGTTTCACACACCTCCCGTGTCTGAAACAGAGTGTACACATAGAAACCACTCAATAAACGTTCTGATTCATGCAGGCCTTGGGGCAGAGAGTACTAACTACCCCTTGAAGTACTCTGCACTGCCTATCCTCCCTTTCTTCTGGTTAGTAATGGAAGCCCCACCCTCAAGGATAAGTGGTAGTCCAGCCAGAGACTACAGCTCATCACCCTCCTTGCAGCTGTGTGGCCACGTGACCGAGTTCTCGCCAATAGGAGGCGAGCAGTAAGGAGGTGCCCAACTTCTCGATCCCAGGCTTAGAAGGAAAAAAGGTGCTTGCCCTTCACATTTCTCCCCTTCCTGCTGATGACAGTTGGTCTAGACAGAGAAGGAAGCACATGTTGAGGACAGCAGAGGCACTCCAAAAGCCCCAGGCTGCTCACCTCTTACTGCTACATGAGAAAGCATGGACCATCTGTCTTACTCAAGCCACTGCATTGCAGGCCCTCTTTGTTACAGCAGTTTAGTGTGCACCTTTAGTGAATGCTGTATCTTTCTCTAAAATAATACTTCCCTGCTAGAAAAGTGGACAAGAGGAAATAGTTTACTTACATATACACACGAAGGTCTAAAAATGGCCGTTAAGTATATGAAAATATGCATAACTTTACTCATGAAGAAGAGAAGTGTAAATTAAAAGTACACCATAACCCTACTTCTCATTTATCAGATTGGTAGAAATTCAAAAGCTTGGCCACATACTCTGCTGGCGAGGCTGTGTGGGAAACACACGCTTTCATACTTTGCTGCAATGACATAAGAAATGTATATTTGGAACTTCCCTGGGTCCAGTGGTTAAGAATCCACTTGCCAATGGAGGGGACATAAGTTTGATCCCTGGTCCAGGAAGATTCCACATGCCTCAGGGTAACTAACCCCTCACACCACAACTACTGAGCCCACGGCCTGAGCTTCACAAGAGAGGCTACCGTAACGAGAAGCCCAAGCACCAAAACTGCAGAGTAGCCCCCTCTCGCCACTAGAGACAGCCCAATAATCAATCTATTAATTAAAAAAAAAAAGAAATGTATATTTGGTCTCTGCCACTAGTTCCCGACACTGAGCCTCTATAACCTGAATGTAGGAGTGGTAAGCTCCTTTCAACCTTCCCTGAATTTATGCTAAAGAGGTGACTCTTGGAGGACATGGGCTGGTTGCCAGAGGAATCAACGACAAGATCAGAGGGTCAGAACTTTCAGTTCCACCCCAGCCCCACCTCTGGGGAGGGGAGAAGGTCTGGGGATCAAATTAATTACGAATGGCCTACGTAATGGAACCTTCACTAAACTCCCAGATGAATGGATTGAGAGAGTGTCCCATGGAGGTGTTGCGTATGCAGTATACCTGGAGACGGCGGGGGGGGGTCTCTGCACATACTTCCCCACATACTTTGCCTTGCGGATCTCTTCCTTCCGGATGTTCCTGAGTTACATTCTTTGCAATAAGCCAGTAAGGATATGTAAAGTGTTTCCCTTAGTTCTGCAAGCCATTCTAGGAAATCATTGAACCTGTGGGCTGGGCTGTGGGAAGCCCTTGTTTACAGCTTGTTGGTCAGAAGTCTGTGATGCCTGGACCTACGACTGGTGTCTGAGGTGTGCCTGAGCCCTAACCTGTGAAATCTGCTCTAACTCTGGGTAATTAATGTCTGAATTGAGCTGAACTGTAGGACACCCTGTTGGTGTCTTCAGGGAATTGGAGAACTGATATCAGAAATGTTGTTGGTGTGAGTAGAAGAAACAGTTTTCCTTTAGCTTTCCTTTAGGAAGTGTAAAATGGTGTAACCCCTATGGAGGAGGATGTGGCAATATCTAACAAAATGGGCTTTGACCCTTTGACCTGGCAATTCCACTTCTAGAAATTACCCTAGATATAATCCTAAATATATTATGCTGCTACTGCTAAGTTGCTTCAGTTGTGTCCGACTCTGTGTGACCCCATAGACGGCAGGATACCAGGCTCCGCCGTCCCTGGGATTCTCCGGGCAAGAACACTGGAGTGGGTTGCCATTTCCTTCTCCAATGCATGAAAGTGAAAAGTGAAAAGTGAAGTTGCTCAGTTGTGTCTGACTCTTAGTGACCCTGTGGACTGCAGCCCACTAGGCTCCTCCATCCATGGGATTTTCCAGGCAAGAGTACTGGAGTGGGGTGCCATTGCCTTCTCCAAAATATATTATATTATTACATAATTAATATATATTTACGTAATGTTATATTTACCCTAAATGTATTTTAAATATATAAATAAACATATTTAAAACACATCCACGCAAGGTTTTTCAGCATTATTTGTAATAGCAAAGTATGAGAAGCAAATGCCCAAACATAGGCGATTGGCTAAAGAAATCCTGGTATATCCATGAACTGGAGTACTATGCAGCTACAAAAAAGGAGCAAGAACGTTTGTTTTGAACTGATACAGAGTCAGGATGTACCATTAAGTGAAAAAAGCAAGATACCGAAGAGTGTGCAGATACCCCCTACTTCTCAAAAGTTCACTTTATGCCCCTTTGCTTTTCCAGAAGACCTACAGTAGCACCTGTTTTTGCTAACTGAAAGATCTGAAGAGAATTTTTGCTTTAAGAAAAATGGTGGGACTTCCTGGTGGCGCAGTGAATAAGAATCTACCTGCCATCGCAGGAGACATGGGTTTAATTCCTGATCCACAAAGAAACTAAACCTGTATGCTACAACGATTGAGCCTGTGCTCTAGAGCCCGGGAACTGCAACTGCCAAGCCCGCGTGCCACAACTAGCGAAGCCCTCATTCCCGAGCCCATGCTCTTCAACAAGAGAATGCCCCGCAATGAGAAGCCCACGCACCCCAACGAGAGAGTAGCCCCATGTGCCACAGCTAGAAATAAGCCCACACAGCAATGAAGACCCAGCACAATCAAAAGCGAAATTAAAATAAAAGGTGAAAGGGAATTGTCTGGAGGCCCAGCGGTTAGCATGCTCACTGCCAAGGGTCCAGGTTCAATCCCTGGTTGGGGAAAATACCGCAAGCCACCAAGCACAGCATCATAATAATAGTAATGATAGCGCTCAGAGTTTGCAGCTAGCTATTTCTGAGACAGCATGCATCCCCGTAAGAGTGGGCCACCAGGCTCCTTGCCGGGAAACTACACACAGCATCTCATCAAGCTACTGTAGCTTTGAACTGTGTCTGTGAGCATCTGTGCTTTATCTCAATTTATTTTGTTCATTCCATTAGCCAGATGTGTCCGGAGGTAACACTTTCTTCCTTTTACACCATTTCATTTTATGAAAAATCTCATAGGAACTCTCTACTTTCAGACAGCAAGAGAAACTTGTATATACATAGAAGGCTGTTGTTTAGTCACAAAGTCATGTCAGACTCTTTTGCAATCTCATGGACTGTAGCTCACCAGGATCCCCTGTCCATGGAATTTCCTAGGCAAGAACACTGGAGTGGACTGCCATTTCCTTCTGCAGGGTATCTTCCTGACCCAGGGATCAGTGAGTCTCCTGCACTGTAGGCAGAATCTTTACTTCTGAGCCACTAGGAAAACCCATATAGAAGGCTACCTTTTGTATAAAGGAAATATTCTCAACCACAAGTGGGATTAACAAATGAGGAGGGAAGAATTTGTAGTAGCAGCTACAAAGAAAACTAAACATGAAAGAATGAGACAATTAATCCCAGGCAAACCAAAACATTGTGTACGAAAGGAAATGTAATTATAATATACCGTACGGCTTAGCAGGAGTCATAGCTATTCAGTCATAACCAAAAATTATATGTGGAGTGTGGAGGAGTGCCAAAGGAGGAATCAGGAACTAAAGGGGGCTCAACGTTCATCTACCATAATAAGAAATAAAACGGATCATGTCTAATGTTAAGAAATTAGGAGTTAACAGTATAAACATTACTTAAAAATATGGTGGTAATAGTAGAGGAAACAGCTTGAAATATTAGATGAGAATAGTGGCCTCTGAGGAGTAGGACTGGGAAGTAGGAAGGGGAATCAGGTCTTTTAGTCTCATTTGCCTTTAAATAGTATATACCAATTATGTTGACTTTTAAAAAATGCTTTTTACTTTGAGAAAAAAATGAAAAGTTAAAAACAGGAGACTCCATACTAGCAGTAAAAGCTAGTAGAGTGTGAAAAGAAGTAGGGGAACCCACTTCCATCCTCACTTTGTCAAACCACATTCTATCTCCCTAATTTCAGCCAAGACTGCACAGAGGGAAATATTATTTGCGATTATTGGATCAAATCCTGAGATATTTGGGTTTTCAAAACAGAACAGACACTTCTCTGGTGGTTCAGTGGCTAAGACTCCCCACTCCCAGTGCAAGGAACCCTGGGTTTGATCTCTGGTCAGGGAACTAGATCCCACATGCTACAGCTAAAAGAAAAACTATATCTTGCTTGTGGCAACTAAGACCCCACACAGCCAAATAAATAAATAAATATATTAAAAATAAAAATAAATAAATCAGAACAAAGGACTTCAGTTGGGTTTGCCCGGAAGCAGACCGCAAGCAGTTTTTGAGGACAAATAGTGTTATTGGGTAACAATCCCAGGAAGCATGGGCAGATGGGGGTGGGGGAGTGAAGGGAGGAAGCCAACAAGGGTGAGTTATGAGCTGATGCGGCTGCTGCGGGCAGTTGGGCTCAGGCCTGAACAGAACCGGTCTCAGAGTTCTCCTAACCACGAATGAGACAGCTGGGGTATTTATCCACTAACTCCCACCCACCATCAACTGAGGGCCACCCCCAGAGCTGTTCATTCCCAACCGCTGCCCGTTTTTGGCCCGCCCCAAGGAGGCCAGCATGCTTCCACAGCAGAGCGGGTCTCAGTGGGAGGGTGCAGGTGTGTGAGGTAGAGAACTGTCGGTGTGGAAGGGAAGGTCCATGAGGGCAGAGTGGATGTGCAGGGGATACAGGGGAGTGCTGACGCTCTCTGCCTCAGGACTGAAAGGAGCAGAACCTGCCTTTCCTTTGTCCAGGGCTGGTTTCTCAAGAAGGGGCTGGGATGCCCTGTACTGTGTGTCCTCCAAGAGGGAAAAGGGGAGAGAATTGAGGGGGCAGAGGAAGCTGAGTGAGAGGCACCATCCACGTTAAACACCCTCCCGTCTAAGGCCCAGGTCGGGAACACCCTTCCCTTGTATGGTCTGAGGGAACACACAAGACAGGATTACTGCGTGCTTTTTCCCACTCGGCTGCTCTTTCGAGCTCCTTTCTTCATTGTGGCCTGGTGTGTGTTTCGTGAAGGGAAGATACGACCACCATTTAAAAGGGGACTTCTGTTGAGCTAACCACATTTCTAGGTGGAATATCTGCTAGTTGCCCTCTGCTGGTGTTAGCTTTGCCTGAAGACTCTCTTCTGTCACGGCCGCCGGACAAGTACAGCAGTTCCAGGCATAAATCCAGATGACGACGTCCAGAGTAAGAAAAAGGATTCTTTATCCTTTCAGTCCCAGGGTGGGAAAGATGCCCTGGAGGAGGAAATGACAACCCGCTCCAGGCCTGGAGAACCTCATGGACAGAGGAGCCTGGTGGGCTACAGTCTGTGGGGTCTGTGGGGTCACAAAAAGTCGGACACAGCTGAGTGACTGAGCATGCACACGCACGTCCTTCTTGTGTCTCTTTCTTAGTAATCCACCGGCAGACTTTCCTTCATATATCATGGCCAAATGGGTTTGATATAGAGGGGCCAACCTTCCTGGTTTGCCTGGGACTGAGGTTTTTCTGGGATGTGGGACATTTATGCTAAAACCAAGACAGTGCCCTTAACATACACACACAAATAGTCCAATTTAAAAATGGGCACACCCCACTGAAACTAGAGAAAACTCAAGCACAACAGCAAAGACCTAGTGCAGCCAAAAATTAATTCATTAATTTATTAAAATATATTAAAAATTTCTAATGGACAGAGACGTTTTTAAGGAAAAGATAATACGGATTACTGACAGATACATGAAAAGATACAGCATTGCTAACCATCAAGGAAACGAAAATTAAAACCACAATGAGAGATCACCTCACCCCTGCTATCGTTAAAAAGCCATCAAATAACAAGTGTTGGAGAGGATGTGGAGAAAAGGGAACCCTCATGTGCTATTAATGAGAATGTAAATTGGTGCAACCATTATGGAAAAAAGTATGATGGTTCCTCAAAAAATTAAAAATAGAACCACTATATGACCCAGAAATTTCACTTGCAGGCATTTACCTGAAGAAAACAAAACCTCTAATTTAAAAAGATACATGCACAACCTAAGTGCATATATGTTCAACCTAAGTGTCTGTTGATAAATGAATGGGTAAAAAAGATATATATACATATATATAATGGAATATTACTCAGCCACAAAAATGAAATATTGCCATTCGTGACAACACGGATGGATCTAGAGGCTATTATGCTAAGTAAAATAAATCAGACAAAGATAAATAATGTTTGATCTCTCTTATATGTGGAAACTAAAAATAAAACAAAATGAGAACCGACTCATAGATACAAAGAACTAAAGGGTAGGACTTCCCTGGTAGCACAATGGATAGGAATCCACCTGCCAGTGCGGGGGACATGGTCGGTTCCCTGGTCTGGGAGGAGTCCACATGCGGCAGAGTAACTAAACCCAAGCACAATGACTACAGAAGCCTGCACACGCTAGGGCCCAAGAGTTACAACTGATGAGCCCTTGTGCTGAAACTCCTGCAGCCCAAGTGCCTAGAGCCTGTCTTCCACAACAAGAGAAACCACCACAATGCCCGTGCGCTGCGAGCAGAGAGTAGTAGCCCCTGCTCTCCGGAACTAGAGAAACTCCATATGCAGCAACAAACACCCAACACGCAGCCAAAAATAAATAAATAATGTTTAAAATGAATTTTTATATACATAGAAAAGAACAAATGGGTAGTTGCTGGAGGGGAGAGGTGAGGTGGAGTGAAATTAGTACAGGGGATTAAGAGGTATAAAACCCCAGTTATGAAATAAATAAGCCCCAAGAATGTCAGTATAAGGAATGTAGCCAACAATATTCTAATAACTTTGTATGGGAACAGATGGTTACTAGACTAACCACGGTGATCATTTCATAACATATTCAAATATCAAATAACTATGTAATACACCTGAAACTAGCATAATATTGTATGTCAGCTATGTTTTTTTTTAAGGAAAAACAAATAGATAAAACCAAATCAGTCTCATGCAAACGGACAGTAGTCACCCTAATTCCATGCTATAGTACATGGTTTTGGTGCCCTGGGTACAAATACCCTCTAGTGAGCCAGGGGTTCCCCTGAGGGTTGACTACTGATGACCCACAGCTTGTCTCCAGCTCGAACCAGAATCATCTCGCTATCACCATCAGCACCACAGCCTCTCCTCAGGGGAACCTGTAGCCAGTGATTAACAGAGAAGCTGGTACAAAAGGTTAGCCCCTGGTTCCAAGATGGAAGGAAATGTGTGGTGCCATATACACTCCAGAGCTCCGCATGGACTCACATTGAAGCTAATCTCCAAATGAGACCATGTCCTTGCTTCCCTTTCCCTGCTTCCCTCATTTCCCTTCTCCTGAGGACAGTCCATTCATCAATTACATGTGCGAGCATCCCTGTCTTAGACTGTACTCTAGCAAACCCAACTGAAGACCCATGACTAGTGCCAAACCAGTCAACGACGAAAGCAATGAAACTGGCCTGATTTACTTCAGGTTCTGCCACTCAAGTTGGGGTGGAGTCCCTTTCTGCTGTCATATATGCCACTGTGGAGAGAAAACACCAGCCCAAACTGCCCTGAAGAAGGAAGAAAAGGAAGACAAGGTTATTAGTTAGGCAATTAATCCAACAGAGGCACTCTAGCAAGTAAAACTCTTGAGGGAAGAAAGGAAGTAATCCCAGTACACCTGGGCTACACACTGTGTTACTATAAGAGCAAGTTTGGAGCTTTATGAAATGTAAGCCCCAGATTTTACTTCCTGTGAAACCCCTTTGTATCTCTATAATAAGCTCTCCTATTTTAAAAATTTTGATCGCTGAGGAAGGCTTTCTTATCTCTCCTTGCTGCTCTTTGGAACTCTGCATTCAAATGGGTATATCTTTCCTTTCCTCCTTTGCCTTTCATATCTCTTCTATTCACAGCTGTTTGTAAGGCCTCCTCAGACAGCCATTTTGCCTTTCTTTTCCTTGGGGATGATCTTGATCCCTGCCTCCTGTAGAATGTCATGAACCTCCATCCATAGTTCTTCAGGCCTCTATCAGATCTATCCCTTGAATCTAGTTGTCACGTCCACTGTATAATTGTAAGGGATTTGATTTAGGTCATACCTGAATGGTCTAGTGGTTTTCCCTACTTTCTTCAATTTAAGTCTGAATTTGGCAATAAGGAGTTCATGATCTGAGCCACAATCAGCTCCCAGTCTTGTTTTTGCTGACTGTATAGAGCTTCTCCATCTTTGGTTGCAAAGAATATAATCAATCTGATTTTGGTATTGACCGTCTGGTGATGTCCATGTGTAGAGTCTTCTCTTATGTTGTTGGAAGAGGGTGTTTGCTATGACCAGTGAGTTCTCTTTGCAAAATTCTATCAGCCTTTGTCCTGCTTCATTCTGTACTCCAAGGCCAAATTTGCCTGTTACTCTAGGTATTTCTTGACTCCCTACTTTTGCATTCCAGATGCAAAATCAGAGATACCAAGGGAACATTTCATCCAAAGATGGGCACAATAAAGGACAGAAATGGTATGGACCTAACAGAAGCAGAAGATATTAAGAGATGGCAAGAATACACTGAACTATACAAAAAAGATCTTTACAACCCAGATAATCACGATGGTGTGATCACCAACCTAGAGCCAGACATTCTGGAGTTCGAAGTCAAGTGGGCCTTAGGAAGCATCACTACAAACAAAGCTAGTGGAGGTGATGGAATTCCAGTGGAGCTATTTCAAATCCTAAAAGATGATGCTGTGAAAGTGTTGCACTCAATATGCCAGCAAATTTGGAAAACTCAGCAGTGGCCACAGGACTGGAAAAGGTTAGTTTTCATTCCAATCCCAAAGGCAATGCCAAAGAATGCTCAAACTACTGCACAATTGCACTCATCTCACACGCTAGTGAAGTAATGCTCAAAATTCTCCAAGCCAGCTTCAACAGTATGTGAACCGTGAACTTCCAGATGTTCAAGCTGGATTAGGAAGGGCAGAGGAACCAGAGACCAAATTGCCAACATCTGTTGGGTCATGGAAAAAGCAAGAGAGTTCCAGAAAAACATCTATTTCTGCTTTATTGACTATGCCAAAGCCTTTGATTGTGTAGACCACAACAAACTGTGGAAAATTCTGAAAGAGATGGGAATACCAGAACACCTGACCTGTTTCTTGAGAAATTTGTATGCAGGTCAGGAAATAACAGTTAGAACTGGACATGGAACAACAGACTGGTTCCAAATAGGAAAAGGAGTACGTCAAGGCTGTCTATTGTCACCTTGCTTATTTAACTTTCATGAAGAGTACATCATGAGAAACACTGGGCTGGATGAAGCACAAGCTGGGGAATCAAGATTGCTGGGAGAATTATCGATAACCTCAGATATGTAGATGATACCACCCTTATGGCAGAAAGTGAAGAAGGACTAAAGAGTCTCCTGATGAAAGTGAAAGAGGAGAGTGAAAAGGTTGCCTTAAAATTCAACATTCAGAAAACTAAAATCATGGCATCTGGTCCCATCACTTCATGGCAAATAGATGGGGAAACAGCGGAATCAGTGACAGACTTTATTTACCTGGGCTCCAAAATCAGTGCAGATGGTGACTGCAGCCATGAAATTAAAAGACACTTGCTCTTTGGAAGAAAAGTTATGACCAACCTAGACAGCATATTAAAAAGCAGAGACATTACTTTGCCAACAAAGGTCCATCTAGTCAAAGATATGGTTTTTCCAGTGGTCATGTATGGTTATGAGAGTTGGGCCATAAAGAAAGCTGAGCATCAAAGAATTGATGCTTTTGAACTGTGGTGTTGAAGAAGACTCTTGAGAGTCCCTTGGACTGCAAGAAGATCCAACCAGTCCATCCTACAGGAAATCAGTCCTGAATATTCATTGGAAGGACTGATGCTGAAGCTGAAACTCTAATACTTTGGCCACCTGATGCGAAGAACTGACTCATTGGAAAAGACCCTGATGCTGGGAAAGATTGAAGGTGGGAGGAGGAGGGGACGACCGAGGATGAGACGGTTGGATGGCATCACCGACTCAATGGACATGAGTTTGAGTAAACTCCAGGAGTTGGTGATGGACAGGGAGGCCTGGCATGCTGCAGTCCATGGGGTCACAAAGAGCCGGACACGACTGAGTGACTGAACTGAGCTGATTTTAAAAATTAACTTGATTTGTATTCTGTTATTTGCAATCAGAGTCCTAGATGACACAGAAAGGAACATCCAGAGTAGGATTCAGATCTCAGACCTTGAGAGATACTCTAAACTTGGCTGATCTGGGCAGAGGGGTGCAAGAAGAATATGTGACCACAGAAAGGGAAGCTGACGGTCTTTGCAATGTAGTAATGAGATGATTAGTTAAACTCTTCCCTGGTGTCTCTCTCTCTCTTTTTTTTTTGTAGTTTCTTTTTTTAATTCAAGCATAGTTGATTTACAATGTTGTTTTAGTTTCAAGTATATAGCTAAGTGACTCATATATTCTTTTTCAGATTCTTTTCCGTTATAACTTCTCACAAGATATTGAGTATAGTTCTGTGCTATCCAGTAGGCTTTTGTTGTTTACCTATTTTATATATGTTAATCCCAAACTCCTAATTTATCTCCCCCATCTTCCCCAGTATCTTTTGGTGCTCAATCCACGTGTTAACTGAGACCAAAGCTTCAGATAACCTTATAGCAAAACAGAGTATGGTGGCCATTGTTTGTGGACTTTAGTAAGGTGCAGGGCATCCCAGGTGGCGCTAGTAGTAAAGAACCAGCCTGCTAATGCCAGAGACTTAAGAGACTAGGGTTCAGTCCCTGGATTGGGAAGACCCCCTGGAGAAGGGCGTGGCAACCCACTCCAGTATTCCTGCCTGGAGAATTCCCTGGACAGAGGAGCCAGTACATAGCATCACAAAGAGTCGACATGACTGAAGTGACTTAGCACGCAGGCAAGGTGCAGCCAGAGACAAGCTGTTATCCAGCAATGGTCCAATTGACAAAAAACGGTAAAATCCAGGGGGACCCGAGGTTGCTGTGGTCACGATCAAGAATTAGCCTTGGGGGGATTCTCTGGGGCCCAGTGGTTAGTACTCTGCTCTTTCACTGATGAAGGCCCTGGTTTGATCCTTGGTCGGGGAACTAAGCAGAGAAGGCAATGGTACCCACTCCAGTACTCTTGCCTGGAAAATCCCATGGACGGAGGAGCCTGGTAGGCTGCAGTCCGTGGGGTCGCTTTGAGTCAGACATGACTGAGCGGCTTCGCTTTCACTTTTCACTTTCATGCATTGGAGAAGGAAATGGCAACTCACTCCAGTGTTCTTGCCTGGAGAATCCCAGGGACGGCGGAGCCTGGTGGCCTGCTGTCTATGGGGTCGCACAGAGTCAGACACGACTGAAGCGACTTAGCAGCAGCAGCAGCAGCAGCAACAGCAAGGAACTAAGATCCCATAAGCCAAGTGGCTCATGATAAAATATGTTAGCCTTGGAATGGGAGTTTGGGACCAGCAGAAGCAAAGTATTATACATTGACATATAGGATGAAAAAACAAAGTCATATTATACAGCACTGGGAAATATATTTAATATAGTATGACAAACCATACTGGTAAAGAATATGAAAAAGAATATACATATATGTACAACTGAGTCATTTTTCTGTACATAAGAAATTAACACAATATTGTAAATCGACTATACTTCAATTAAAAAAAATTTTTTTTAAGAGTCTCAAATCCTCCTGAACTGTTGTGTCAGATTTTCTGATTTTCTATACCTCCCCAACACCCAGAAATGAAGTTAGAGCATTGATTAGAAGAATTGTAAAATCTTAGCTGTTGGAATGGAAGTATTGATTCATTCATTCAATATATACGTTTTGAGCACCTACTCTGGCCAGATACTGTTCTAAGCATAGTGAATTAACATCCCTGCCCACAAAGAGCTCATGCAGGAAAAAGAAAGATTTGTTGTTGTTGCTGCTGTTGCTAAGCTGTGTCCGACTATTTGTGACCCCATGAAATGCAGCTCACCAGGCTTTCCCGCCCTTCACTATCTCCCAGAGTTTGCTCAAACTTTTTCATGTCCATTGAGTTGATGATGCCATCCAGCCATCTCATCCTCTCTTGCCCTCTTCTCATCCTGCCCTCAATTTTGCCCAGCATCAGGGTCTTTTTCAGTGAATCTGCTCTTCTCATCAGGTAACCAAAGTATTGGAGTTTCAGTATCAGTCTTTCCAATGAATATTCAGGGTTGATTTCCTTTAGGATTGACTGGTTCGATCTCCTTGATGTACAAGGAATGTTCAAGAGTCTTCCAGCACCACAATTTGAAAGCAATTCTTTAGCATTCAGCCTTCTTCATGTTCCAACTCTCACATCCATACATGCCTAGTGGAAAAACCATAGCTTTGACTATACGAATGTTGTTGGCAAAGTGATGTCTCTGCTTCTTAGTATGCTGCCTAGGTTTGTCATAGCTTTTCTGCCAAGGAGAGAGCATCTTTTAATTTCATGGCTGCAGTCACTGTCCACAGTGATTTTGGAGCCCAAGAAAATAAAACATGTCACTGTTTCCACTTTTCCCCCTCTAGTTCCCATAAAGTGATGGGACCAGATCTTAGTTCTTTGAATGTTGAGTTTTAAGCCAGCTGTTTCGCTCTCCTCTTTCACCTTCATCAAGATCCTGTTTAGCTTCTCTTCGCTTTCTGCCATTAGAGTGATATCATCTGCATATCTGAGGTTATTGATATTTCTCCCGGTAATCTTAATTCCAGCTTGTGCTTCATTCAGCCCAGCATTTCACATGATATACTCTGCATATAAATTAAATAAGCAGCCTTGATGTACCCCTTTCTCAATTCAGAACCAGTCTGTTATTTCATGCATGGTTCTGTCTGTTGCTTCTTGGACTGCATACAAGTTTCTCAGGAGACAGGTAAGGTGGTCTGGTATTCCCATCTCTTGAAGAATTCCAGTTTGTTGTGATCCACACTGTCAAAGGCTTTAGTGTAGTCAGTGAAGCATAAGTAGATGTTTTTTTGGAATTCCCTTGCTTTTTCTATGATCCAGCGGATATTAGCAATTTGATGTCTGGTTCCTTTTTTAAATCCAGCTTGAACATCTGGAAGTTCTGGTTCACAGACTGCCTAGCTTGAAGGATTTGAGCATAACCTTGCTAGCATGTGAAATAAGAGCAACTGGGTAGTTTGAACTTTCTTTGGCATTGTCTTTCTTTCGGATTAGAATGGAAACTGACTTTTACCAGTCCTGTGGCCACTGCTGAGTTTTCCAAATTTGCTGGCATATGAAGTGCAACACTTTAACAACATCATCATTTAGGATTTGAAATAGCTCAGCTGGAGTTCCATCACCTCCACTAGCTTTGTTCGTAGTAATGCTTCCTAAGGCCCACTTGACTTCACACTCCAGGATGTCTGGCTCTAGGTGTGACCACACCATCTTGGCTATCTGGGTCATTAGGACGTTTTTTTGTATAGTTCTTCTGTGTATTCTTGCCCCCTCTTCTTAATCTCTTCTGGTTCTATTATGTCCATACCATTTCTGTCCTTTACTGTGCCCATCTTTGCATGAAATGTCCCCTTGGAATCTCCAATTTTCTTGAAGAGATTTCTAGTCTTTCCCATTCTATTGTTTTCCTCTATTTCTTTCCATTGTTCACTTAAGAAGGCTTTCTTATCTCTGCTTGCTGTTCCCTGGAACTCTGTATTCAGTTGGGTATATCTTTCCCTTTCTCCTTTGCCTTTCGCTTCTCTTCTTTTCTCAGCTTTTTGTAAGGCCTTCTCAGACAACCACTTTGCCTTCTTGCATTCCTTTTTCTTGGGGATGGTTTTGGTCACCACTTCCTATACAATCTTAAGAACCTCCATCCATAGTTCTTTAGGCACTCTGTCTACCAGATCTAAGATCTATTCTGATCTTAGATTCAGAATATTAGATTAGATTTAGAATATTCTTGATTCTAAATTCAAGTATAGATTCTCTTGGATCTATTTGTCACCTCTACTGTATAATCATAAGGGATTTGATTTAGGTCATACTTGAATGATCTAGTGGTTTTCCCTACCGTCTTCAATTTAAGCCTGAACTTTGCAATAAGGAGCTTATGATCTGAGCCACAGTCAGCTCCTAGTCTTGTTTTTGCTGACTGTATAGAGCTTCTCTACATAGCTGACTGTATATAGCTTCTCTTCTTCTCAGCTGCAAAGAATATAATCAATCTGATTTCAGTGTTGACCATCTGGTGATGTCCATATGTAGAATCATCTCTTGTGTTGTAGGAAGAGGACAAAGATGGTAAATAGTAAACAAAGCAATTATATTTGTTTATAACTTTCAGTATACAACAGTATGAGAGAAGGTGTTGGGAATTTCCTTGGTGGCCCAGTGGTTCAAAATCCACCTTCCAACAAGGGACCTGGGTTCGATTGCTGGTTGGGGAACTAAGATCCCACTTGCCACAAGGCAGCTAAGCCTGGACATCACTACTAGAGAGTCTGTGCACTGCAACAAAAGATCCTACATGATGCAACTAAGACCTAATGCAGCCAAATAATTTTTTTAACGTGCTGAGTACTGTGGAGGAAATAATGGAGCAGAGTAAGAAATTTGGATAGAGTAGGAAAGCATTGGTTGCGATTTTAAATAGAGTGGTCGGGGGAGACTCCTTGGAAAGGCAAGAATTGAGTGAAGACATGGAAGAAATGAGGCAGTGAGTTGTTTTTGCTTGTGCTCAATCCCTCAGTCATGTCTGACTCTGCAATCCATGGACTGTAGCCCCCCAGGCTCCTCTGTCCATGGGATTCTCCAGGCAAGAGTACTGGAGTGGGTTGCCATGCCCTCCTCCAGGGGATCTTCCCAACCCAGGGATCAAACTCGCATCTCTTGCGTCTCCTGCCATTGGCAGGCAGATTCTTTATCACTGCACCACCTTGCAAGCCAAGTGAGTTACATGAACATAAAAGGGAAAGAGCAAGAATGTGCCTGGGTGTTCATGCAATAACCAAAAGGCTAATGGGGCTGGAGCAGGGCATGGGTGGGGAGAGTTGCTGGACAGGTCAGACAGGTAATGGGGGACTAAGCAGGATGGAGTCTAAGTAAGGACTTTGGCTTTGACTCTGGGAGAAGTGAGAAGCCATTGCAAGATTTTGAGCAGAGAAGTAATACAGTATACTTATATCTTAAAATAATCTCTCTGGCTGCTGGGTCAGATGAGAATAGATGACAAGGAAGCAAGTAAAAGCAGGACAAGTGTTAGGAGACCTCCGCAGTAACCCAGGTGAGAGAATGAAGGAGACTCAGGCTAGAGCGGTAGCACTGGAGATGTGATTAAGTGGTTAGATCCTGCATGAATTTTGAAAGCAGAACCAGCATGGCTTCCTGGGATTGAATCAAGTGTCTAAGAGAAAACAGCTTTTTTTTTTTTTAAAGAAAAAAACCTGATTTCTCCAAACCATCTCCTATTGAGCCCCCTCTGCTGGGCAAATGTGAAATTGCCTCCTACTTTAAAAGACCCACAGAGATGTTATGGGGAGGGAGGTGGGAGGGGGGTTCATGTTTGGGAACACATGTAAGAATTAAAGATTTTAAAATTAAAAAAATAAAAAACCATTAAAAAAAATAAGATAAATAAAAGACCAACCTGCTGCTCTGGGACAACCCAGAGGGATGGGGAGGGGAGGGAATTGGCAGGAGGGTTCAGGATGGGGAGACACGTGTGCACCTGTGGGTGATTCATGCCGATGTATGGCAAAAACCCGACCACAATATTGTAAAGAAGTTATCCTCCAATTAAAATAAATTAATTAATTTTTAAGAAAAGACCTTCAAGTTTGCAGGGATGACCTTCCAAGGCAGATTAGAGGAGGAATTTAGACACCACCCCTGATATTCACCATACATACCCTGAAGCTAAAGCATTAACTGGAGAACTTGTATAACTGAGT
Source organism: Budorcas taxicolor (assembly GCF_023091745.1). NCBI lineage: Eukaryota > Metazoa > Chordata > Mammalia > Artiodactyla > Bovidae > Budorcas > Budorcas taxicolor. Next base: position 37,358,570 of record NC_068928.1, on the reverse strand, counting down.
AGACCCCCTAGGCAAGTCTAGCTTTGCATCTTAACCAGGCCTGGATAGTACCAAGAAAGACAAGATTCCTAGTTTGGACTTTTTAGCAGAGACTTTCCAAATGAAATGCCCAGGTCACCAAAATTTTATGGGAATTGTAGCACCAGAAAAAAAAAGTCGTGCTGGCAAACAGAGACCTGAGATTTTCATAAACCAATGTTACAGGAAGACTCAGTCCCTAATCACGGAAAAAAGATACCAGGAAAAAAATTAAAAGATACCGAAAATAGGAAGTAAATGACTCCCTAGAGAAGATCCTATCCAGTAGTCTTCTTTGGTTCAGACCTGAAGGATGCTGGTTATATAAGGGAAGTCTTCCAAGCAAGTAGATCACAGGAACCCGGGAACTCACTCCACTGCTCAGGAAGTGTGTTATACAACGATGCCCCCGAGATTTGCTGTTCCATCACTTACCTATGCAGACCTGTCCAGCAAGATACAGCACAGGTCCTGAACCACCAAACCCTTTTCTTAAGAGTAATTAATGTGATTGTCCTTTTTTTTTTTCTTTCCCACTATTGCATATGAGTAGTGGTTATTGGCAGATACTACTAATCAGAACTAAGACTGGGATTGTATTATGGTCGATAATATGTAAGGAAATGTACCTTATAATTGATGCTAACATAAGATGATTGGATAGCATCACCGACTCAATGGACATGAGTTTGAGCAAACTCTGGGACCTGGTGAAGGACAGGGAAGCCAGGTGTGCTGCAGTCCACAGGGTCACAAAGAGTCGGACACGACTGAGCGACTGAACAAGGACAAAATGAGTGCAGATGTTTAGGGATAGTTTGTGTTAGAAAAAAAATTCAATGAAGTTAGATGAGTATGTCTTGGTCAGCAAAATGCTGGGAAATTCAAAACTGATTTTAAAAACAGATTGTACCATTTGACTTTTTTTTTTAATCATGAGAGAGGGAAGCATTGGGCTGAAAATTGGAAGAACTTTGTGCAAAGATAGTGATTGAGAGCCTTAGACTGAAGGTCTGCATTATGGACAAAATGGACTGCAATCAACCTAGTGCTCAAAAAAGGTCTTGGCCCTGCACCTGCATAAATGAACCAAGTGTTCTTGAATCTGTTCTTATCCTTGCACCACCTGAGAACTTTGATGCACGTGAAGGAAGCACAAGTGAGATAGGTGGGCTCTATCTATTGTTTAGTCCATCAGTTCAGTTCAGTTGCTCAGTCGTGTTCGATTCTTTGCGACCCCACGGACTGCAGCACACCAGGCTTCATTGTCCGTCACCAACTCCTGGAGCTTGCTCAAACTCATGTCCATGGCATCAGTGATGCCATCCAACCATGTCATCCTCTGCCATCCCCCCGTCCCCTTCTCCTCCTGCCTTCAATCTTTCCCAACATCAGAGTCTTTTCCAATGAGTCAGTTCTTCACATCAGGTGGCCAAAGTATTGGAATTTCAGCTTCAGCATCAGTCCTTCCAGTGAATATTCAGGACTGATTTCTTTTAGGATTGACTGGATTTCCTTACAGTCCAAGGGACTCTCAAGAGTCTTCTCCAACACCACAGTTTAAAAGTTTAGTCCAGAAGTAACAGGATGATGTAGAACCACACCAGGGTAAGATAAAAGTCTGAACTAGAAGATTAGATAGACGTCTCTGGGAGATGATGTATGTGGGGAACAGCTGCTTCATGATGCTGCCTCTGGCTACAAGCTGGACATGGATGATTTTAACTTTGGGAAGAAGGTGGGTAGCAGTGGTCCTTGAAGTGGTTAGGTCATGCTTAGTGGGCTCATCTTAGGCTGTACAGGGAGAAAGGTAGGGGGGCTGGTAATTAGGATATAACTATGGCTGATTCATGTTGATGTAAGGCAGAAACTAACACAATATTGTAAAGCAATTATCCTCCAATTAAAAAAAAAAGAATGTAGTGGAGACCCTTCAAGGTATCTACCTGGTTAATGGGGGTCTTTACTTCCTCTTCTCTAGACGCTGCCCCTCAGTTTTTGATAGGGACTCCAACAGTCACATTTGAAAGGTTTATTTTAATGTCTAAAAGCATGTTTCATAATGTTTTGATTTCTCATTTAATTCTACTGTGGTCAGAGAATGTGGTCTGTGTGATATTGATTCTTTGGTATTTATTGAAGCTTGCTTTGTTACTTAGTAAGTGATCAATAAGTGTTCCATGTGTGCTTGAAAAGAATGTGTACTCTCTAATTGCTGAGAGCAGCATTCTATATAAGTTCACTAAATGAAGTTAATTGCGTCATTCAAATCTTCCATATCCTGGTTCATTACTGCTCTGTAGATCTGTCAGTTACTGACAGAGCTGTATTATCGCCCACCATGATGGTGAATTTCTGAATCTCCCCTTACACTTCTGTCAATATTCATTTTATATGCATGTCATTAGAAGCACACACTTCAGAATTACTATATTCTCTTCATGAATTGAACCCTTTGTTAGTGTGCATGTGGTCCTTTCTTCTGTAGTAGTGTTTTTTGCTCTAAAGGACACTGTGCCTGACATCAATACATAGTTATCTAAGGCCAGCTCCTTTTGGCTACTCAAGAGCATTATTTCAGAAGTCCTCACTTTTCTTTCATCATCAGTTTTTTTCCATCTTTGTTGGTTTGTTCCAATCACCATAAAATCATGTTGTTATTTTTTCTATTTAAAAAAAATTTCATTTGACCCCGCTTCCTCATCTAGCTACAGCCTAATTTCTCTGTTTTCTAAATTCTCAGTAGAATTTTTAGCAACATTTTTTGAAAGAATGATATTTAGCCCTCTCCTCCCATTCTCTTATTTTTCTCATGTTCAGTTTTTTCTGTTATGTTTTAAAATAATATATTATTTTAGATGAAATATACAACATTGTAGAAAATGTAGATAAACAAAATAAGTTAAAATTATTTGTTCTCACTATACGGAGAATATTAATCTTAGTAACTTAGCACTCCAATAATAACTAGATCTTTTACATACATATTTTTTAACATATGGTGTTTGTTTAAAACAAACTTTTAAAACAAACATACTTTTATTGAGGTAACATTGGTTTATAACATTACATAAGTTTCCTGTGTACAACATTATATTTGCACTTTTGTTTAGACTACGGCGTGCTCACCACCAACAATTTAATTTCCATCCATCACCAATATAGTTGATCTTTACTCCTTGCACTCAACCCCCTTCCCTTCTTCCCTGGTAACCAGTACCCTGTTCTCTCTATCTGTATGTTTGTTTTCATTTGGTTTGGTTTGTTCATTTATTTTATTTGCTTGTTTTCTATATTCCACATAAAGTAAAATTATGCAGCATTTGTCTTTCTTCATCTAATTTATTTCATTTAGCATAATACCTTCAAGGTCCATCCCTATTGCCACAAATGGCAAGATTTCATCTCTTTTTGGTGGCTGGTAGTCTGTTTTATACATGTATATATATGTATGTATAAAGAACATCTTTATTTTTTTTTTTTGAGAAGAAAAATGTTTTAATTTTACCCATAGGTGTAAATCATTAAATTGTTTTAAACCATCAGTAACTTGAGAAAAAGAGCTTCTTTATATCCCAGTTTTTCCAAGATACAATTCAAAGGGGTAGTTCTAGGACTGATAGCTCCCATCAAATGAAGCCCATTGCACTTCCAATCTGACCAGATCCTGGAATTTCCAATCTGTGTCCTCAGAAATCTCACATTTGCCAGCAGTGCCTCCATCCATATAGACCAGATGCGCAGCTTGTCTTGAAGATCCTGGACGAGCACCCAAGATGATAGCTTTGCAGTAAACAGTGAACAGTGCCGCTGGATTCGTGGTCTCTGAAGGAGATTTAACTTTTATTGCTGACTGAATTTTATCCTGCTTGAAGTGAAGTGAAGTTGCTCAGTCATGTCTGACTCTGCGATCCCATGGACTGTAGCCTACCAGGCTTCTCTGTCCATGGAATTTTCCAGGCAAGAATACTGGAGTGGGTTGCCATTTCCTTCTCCAAGAACATCTTTATCCATTCATCTATTGATGGGCACCTAGATTGTTTCCACATCTTGGTTACTGTAAATAATGCTGTGAGAAACATAAGGGTGCATATATCTTTTTGAATTAGCATTTTCATATTCTTTGGGTAAGTAACCAGAAGCGGATCATATCCCTTGCTGGATCATAAGGTAGTTCTATTCTTAATTTTTTGAGGAATCTCCATACTGTTCTCCACAGTGGTTGCAACAGTTTACATTCCACCAACAGTGTGCGGGTTCAATGTATGGATTTGTAAAATATTTATTATTTATTTGGCTGAGCCAGGTCTTAGTTGTGGCACATGGGATCTTTGATCTTTGTTTCAGCATGCAGGTTCTTTAGTTGCAGCATATAGGATCTTTTAGCTGCAGCTTTTGAACTCTTAGTTGTGGCATGTGGGGTCTAACTCCCTGACCAAAGATTGAACGTGGGCCCCCTGCATTGGGAACATGGAGTTTTAGCCACTGGACCCCTGGGAAGTCCCTGTATGGGTTTTTTAAAATCAACATGAGATCACATCATACATAGCACCGGGTAATTTCTATCAGTTAATCATCTCTGCCTTTCCAAAATGGAAATTTTTCATCTCATCTAACACCTAAACCATAATCACATTTTCCCAATTGTCCCAAAAATGTCCTCTATAACTGATATGTCCATATCCTACTCAACCTATGGCCATACATTATGACACTAACTTATTGAAGGCACTAGCCCATATGTCCTTCCTTCTGGATTTGTCTGGTTGCTCCTTCATGATATTGTTCAGTTTGTTTCTCTATCATCTGAATTCTCATAAAATGAAAGTTAGATCTAAAGTCTTAATGCTTTTAAGGTAAATGACTTTGAATAAGTATACAATAAATGATGTATATTTCATTTTGCATCTCATTGTAAAGCACAATATCTAGTGACGCCGATTGTGACAGCAGTATTAGACACTGGCCCAGGGTGAAGACAGCCATATCCTTTATCTTAAATTAGATTTCCCCGATGTAACTAGAAACTAAGCTCTGTATTGTGACTTTGGCACTACACAATGTCCACTTCCCATCTGCTCCTTCTCCTGATGGTTTTAAACCAATTCATAATCTTTGACAGAATCAGTAATTTCATAGAGTTTGCAAAGTGATGATGCTGAAATTCTAGATTATTCAGGAAGGTTTTTCTTTATCAACTGAATCTATTTGATTATCTCTACTGTTCCTACTGGAAAGGCAAGACCAGTGCTCATTTATTTTCCTTTAATTACTAATTTTCAAAGTACATTTTAGTTAAATGGTCATTTAAAATGATGACAAATAACTATGTTCTTAAACCCACTCTAAATCATCTTTCACTCCCACCAATCCACAAAACATCCCTTAAGTTCACAGATGACCTCCAGGTTGCTCCACCCAGAATTCAAGTCTAGGTCTCCTCTGATTGGCCCATCAGCACCCGTTGAGACAGTGGACCACTCCCACCTTGAAACATTCTCTTCATTTGACTTTCAAGCCATGACTCTGCCTAATTATCCTCCTACTGCCCTAGCCATTCCTCCTCAGACTCCTTTGCTAGCTCCCTTCATTTCCTTGACCTCTTAAGATTGATCTCCTCTATCTACACTCATTCTTTTTCAACTTTGAACCAAAAGGTATGTTTTCATTGCTAAGTGATATATTTGATTTTTCAAAGTAAATGTATGTATGTTCATTATATACAATTAAAAGTTTTTTAAAAAAAAATTAATTAAGGCCTGTGTTGCTTATAACCTAAAAATCCAGAGGCAATCATTGTTAACAGATGTATTTTTCAGATTATTTGGTTCTCTGTCTAGAAGTTGTGACAGGCCATTAAAAAGTATTTATAGAAATTCCCTGGCAAGTCCAGTGGTTAGGGGGCTTCCCAGGTGGCTCAGTGATAAAGAATCCACCTGCCAAGCAGAAGACTAATTCGATCTCTGGGTTGGGAAGAGCCCCTGGAGAAGGCAATGGCAACCCACTCCAGTATTCTTGCCTGGGAAATCCCATGGACAGAGGAGCCTGGCGGGCTACACTCCATGGGGTCACAAAAGAGCTGGACACGACTTGGCGACTAAACAACAACCAGTGGTTAGGACTCTGTGCTTTCACTGCTAAGGGTGATGGTTTGGGTTCAATCTCTGGTTGGGGAACTAAGATCCTGAAAGCCACAAGGCTTGGCCAAAAATAAATGTCGATAAATAAAATATATCTTAGTCAATCAATCGTGTCCCACTCTTAGGGACTCCCTGAACTGTAGCTCACCAGGCTCCTGTGTCCATGGAATTCTCCAGACAAAAATACTGGAGTGGGTAGCTGTTAAAAACAATTTATAACTATTTACATATCACTTGGATATATTTTCCTCCATCTTGTAGTGTGTGTGTTGTGTGATACACAATTTTTAGAAAAACAAAATTTTGCACATATGTATTTTTAATTGCGGTAAAATATACCATATTGGAGTTTCAGCTTGAGCATCAGTTCTTCCAGTGAATATTCAGGACTGATTTCTTTTAAGATTGACTGGTTGGATTGTAAGAGCTTTATAATACTTTTCACACAAATAATACATTAAAAACAAACACAAAAAATAAAGAAAACGTTTTTAATCTTATAGTACAGTACCTTGAAAAGTACAGTGGTTCAGTACAATAGCTGGCATACAGGGGCTGGCACTGAGTGAGCAGACAAGAAGAGTTACCTACTGCAGGAAGGAGAGGGTAGGGGAGATCCTAGAGCTGAAAGATTATCAGCAATAGGATTCAGAGGACAAGCTGCAATTTCACTCACAGCTGATGACGATGGAACACATATTCAAATACTTGAAAGTTCCCAACTTGAAGGCTAGTATGTAGGGGACTTACTGTATTATAAACCTCATGAACACAGCTTTATAATTGCTGCTCTACGTAATGGTCTCAGATCGGGTAGAAGAGGAAAAGAGGGGGTGCACCACGAAGCATGTAGAACTTCCCCAACCAAGGACTGAACCCATGCCCCGACATTGGCAGTATAGAGTTCTAACCACTGGGCCACCAGGGAAATCCATCCTTATATTGTCTTTTATATTTACTAATGCATTTACATTTGCTAATGCTATGTATTTCTTCATGTGTATTTGAATTACTCTCTAATGTCCTATCATTTCCACCTCAAGGGCTCTCTTTAGCATTTCTTTTTTTAAATTTTTATTTATTTATTTATTTTCGGCTGCCCTAAGTCTTCATTGCAGCGAGCTAGGGCTACTGTCTAGTCGTGGTACACAGGCTTCTCACTGCTGTGTCTTCTCTTGTTGCGGAGCACAGGTCTAGGGTACACTGGTTTCAGTAGTTACTGCATGTGGCTCAATAGTTGCAGCTCCCAGGCTCTAGAGCACAGGTTCAGTAGCTGTGGCACACAGGCTTAACCGTTCCACATCATGTAGGATCTTCCCGGGCCAGGGATCAAACCCATGTCTCCTAAATTGGCAGGCAGATTCTTTACCACTGAGCCTCCAGGGAAGCCATCTTTAGAATTTCTTGTAGGGCGAGTCTGCTAGTGCTGAATTTTCTTAATCTTTGTTTATCTGGGAATGTCTTAATTTCTCTGATAATTTTCAAAGGATATATCTGCCATAAATAGATCCTGGCTGACAGTTCTTTTCTTTCATCACTTTCAATTTGTCCTCCCACTGCCTTCTGGCCTCCACAGTTTACAGTAAGAAATCAGCTGTTAATTTTATTGAGGATTCCCTTGTCCATCGTCAGTCACTTTCCTCTTCCTCTTTTGAACTTTCTCTTTGTCTTTTGACAATTTGGCTCTGATGTGTCTAGATACTCTTTCTTTGATCATCTCATCCAGTCTCGGGATGTTAAATGCCAACTATTTACTGATAACTCCCAAATAAATATTTCAAGCCCAGACTTCTTCTAGACCCCAGACTCCTATATTCAAATGCTGACTGTTGCTCTCACTTCAGTGTGTAACAGTCACCTCAAATTAATATGTAAAATTGAAATCCTAATTCCACCTTCAGAAAAAGAAATCTGCTCTAAATATGGCCAAACCTTATCTCAGTTAATGGCAACTCCATTATTCCAGCTATTCAAGGCAGAAACCTTGGAGTCATCTTTAATTCCTCTCATTCTCTCATCCTCATCCGTTAATGCTGTCGTCTCTACTTTTAAAATAAAACCGGAACCCTATCATTTCTTACCACCTCCACTGCTACCATCTTGGTTCAAGCTACATCATTTTTCATCTAGATTATAACAGTAACCTCCAACTGGGGTCCCTGCCTGTCTTTGTCAGTATTATTTTCTCTGAATTACCCTTTCAAAACGTATGTCAGACTATGTCACTCCTCTACTCAAAACCCTCTAATGAGTCACCATTTCACTTGGAGTAAAAGTCAAAATTCTTATAAAGCTAATATTTACAGAGGTTCCTCTTCTACCCCCACCCCCACCATCATCATCTTTCTAACTGCATCTCCAATGACACTCCCTCTTGATCCCTCCTCTCTGTTCAAACTGGTCTATTTTTATTCCTGGGATGTATTAATAATGGCCTTTCCACCTTTTGTTCTTTCTGCATGGAATATGTCCTCCCCATATATCCTCATACCTTACTCTTTCAAGATTTTGTTCAAATGTTACCTTCTCAGAAACTTTCTATTGTAGATAAATTATTCTTTCTTTGTGGTAAATTTTAATATCTTCTCTGTGTAGAGTGGTCTATTGTTTGACTAAGATGGGAATCGTGGATTTTTCTCATTTTATAAAATCCTATTTGGGTTTTGTTGAGATTACTAAACCAGAAGATTTATGTTTTTCATCAGTGTGTAAACTTCTCAGCTATTATCTTTTCAAATAGTGATTCTTTCCCATTCTCTCTATTCTCTCCTTCTAATATTCTAATTATGTGGATGTCAGCTCTCATTTTGCCCTCCATGTCCCTTAACCTCTTTTCATATTTTTGATCTTTTACTTCTTTGTACTTCAATCTGGATAATTTTCTCAGACCTATCTTCCAGTTTGTTAACTTTTCCTTCAAGCTGTCATCAATCTTTTGTTTAACCTATCCATCAGGTTATTTTCTTAATTTCAATTACTATATTTTTCACTTTTTATTTCATTTATTTCTTTTTCTTTAATTGTTCATTTCTTATTTATTTTGCTTTTTTATTGGAGTGTAGTTGATTTACAACGTTGTGTTAATTTCTGGTGAACCACACAGTGATTCAATTGTTGTTGTTTAGTCTCTAAATCATGTCCTTTGCTTTTGTGATTCCATGGACTGTAGCTCACCAGGCTCCTCTTTCATGGGATTTCCCAGGTAAGAATACTGGAGGGGTTGCCATTCCTTCTCCAGGGGATCTTCCCAATGCTGGGATCAAACCCAAGTCTCCTGCATTGGCAGGCGGATTCTTTTTACCACAGAGCCACCAGGGAAGCCCACCCAAACTCATAATTTACGCACCACCACCATTTATTTATTTTTCAAATCTGCAAGTTCTTTTTTATACCATCTTGATTTTTTTCCCATGTCCTTGATCATTGTAAACATACTTAGTTTTAAATAATAACAAACATATTTGTGACACTATGTGCCAAGTGCTGTTCTAGGTACTTTATAAATATTAATTCATTTGATCCTCATAACAATCCCATATAAGGAAACAGAGGCATAGAGAATTTAATCAACTTACCCAAGAAAACCTGGATAGTAAGTAGAATGGCCGATAGTCTGGCTTTAAATTTTATTCTCTTAATCACTGCACTTTACTGCCTCTTCCATAGTTGAGTTGTCATCTGAATATTACGTTATCTGAAATTCTTGCTGTTTTTAATGTTTGCTGATCCTTGCTCATTGTGGATTGTTTCTTTATGGAGATTACTTTTCAGTCATCGTGAGAATCTTGCACAGGTTCAAAGGAGCTTTATGTTGTTTCATACCAAGGACACCCCCAGCCTAGAATAACTTTTGATGTCAATTCCTTAGCTTGAGCATTCCTGGACCCAGGGTATATATCTGAATCCAAAACCAACATAAAATATAATCTTGTAGTTATAAATTCTCAGGAAAGTTTTAGTTTTTTTAAAAAATATTATTTGTTTATTCTTCAATGCCAGGTCTTAGTTGCAGCATGTGGGATCTAATTCCCTGACCAGGGGTCAAACCCTGCACTGGGAGAACAGAGCCTTAGCCACTGGACCACCAGGGAAGTCCCTAGTTTTAGTTGTTTGTTTTTCCTCACTGAGAGCCAGGGATAGGCAGACAAGCTTCTTTGTCACCTCCCTGTGGATGGTAGTCCACATTTAAGTCCGCCCTTCAAAGGGTGTAGCCTTTTGAGGATCTTAGGTTTATTTGGAAATTTCAGTTCTAACTCCTCTTATACAGATTCCAAATCTTTTTCTCCCATGGGGACTTAAAACTCCAGCCAGTTAATTTCTATTACTGATACCCCTTTCTCTATTCCACCATATTTCCAGACATGGCAGCTTCAGTTTAGTATACATGTTTATGGCTCTAATTTGTCTTCTCTTTCTTTAGGGTCTTTAGGCGTGCTCCTTAATTTCTTGTGAGCTCAGCTATGCATTTAAAAGCTAGCATTTATCACCATGAATCATCTCTCCCCTAACTACTCCCCTCCCCACAAAAAAACTCCTTTTATATTCGTTACTATTGTTGTCACAGAATATATCATCACCAGCTGGGTCATTTGACAAAGGAGGTGTTTTTTTCAGGCTGTGGGAAATTAGCAATTTGGATGTAATATAGAATATATTTTCTTTTAACTGTCAAAAACAAGGTTATGGGACTTCCCTGGTGGTCCAGTGGTTAAGAATCTGTCTGCCAATGCAGGGGACACAGGTTCGATCCCTGGTCCAGGAAGATTCCACATGCCTCACAGTAACTAAGCCTGTGCGCCACAACTACTAAGCCCTCATTCTGGAGCCCGTGCTCTGCAACAAGCGAATGGCTATGTAACCACAATGAAAAGCCCAAGCACCGAAACTAGAGAGTACCCCCGCTCGCTGCAACTAGAGAAAGCCCAGGTGTAGCAATGAAGACCTGCAACAGCCAAAAATAATAAAGATTTTTAAAAAGCAAGTCTATGCAATATATGTGTTATATTTTATGTAGTGTTTTTAGATGTCATAGCAAGGGAATTTTCAGAATACTTAATCTGGCCATATTACCAGAATTGGAGTGTGGTAGTCATATTTCTGCTGTCCCAAGACCATGACTGATTAGTCTAAGTTTGGCTACACCAACTCTCCTGGGTTTCTACACATGTTGTTCACTCTGGCTGGAGTATCTTCATCCATTCTCACTTTCTCCCTTGACATATCTAGGTAACCAATTTTATCCTCAAAGCTAGCCCAAGGCTTCCCTGGTGGCTGTGTGGTAAAGAATCCACCTGTCAATGCAGGAGACACAGGTTCAATCCCTGATCTGGGAAGATCCCACACGCCATGGAGCACGTGGGAAAGCCTCCGCACGGAAATTAGAGTCACCCCCACTTTCCACAACTAGAGAAAAGTCCATTCAGCAACAAAGACCCAGCACAACCAGAACTAACGAACTAAATAAAATTATATATACGTTTAAAGAAAAGCTCAGCCAGAATTTTCATTTTATTTTTTTCAGAAAGGTCTTCCTTGGTTCTCTCTAAATGAAGTTAGTCCCTCCCTTCATTGTATTTTGCAAGTAGTTTTCCTGTGACGCTCATTAACATACTAGTAAGGCAATGGCACCCCACTCCAGTACTCTTGCCTGGAAAATCCCATGGATGGAGGAGCCTGGTGGGCGGCCATCTATGGGGTCGCATAGAGTCAGACACGACTGAAGCGACTTAGCAGCAGCATTTAGTATTTATTTACCTATTTATTTTCTTGCTAATTCTGAGATTTCTACTAAGCATTGGAAGGACTGATGCTGAAACTGAAGCTCCAATACATTTTGGCTGCCTGATGCGAAGCTCCGATTCATTGGAAAAGACCTTGATGCTGGGAAAGATTGAAGGGAAAAGGAGATGGGAGCAGCAGAGGACTAGACGGTTAGACAGCATCACAGACTCAACGGACATGAATTTGAGCAAACCCTGTGAGATAGTGGAGGACAGAAGAACCTAGATTGCTACAGTCCATGGGGTCGCAAAGAGTGGGACGCGACTTAATGTGGAAACTGGTTCTATTCATCTGTGTATTCCGGCACAGTGCACCACTTAAAGCTGTTAAGTGCTTTAAAATGTTTGTTGCGCTGAATTCCTAAAGGAAAAGTGAAACTGGATTAGAAGGAAAAGAAAGCTGATCCGAGATAAGATTCTGGGTGGAAGAGGTAGGTTTTGAAGAGTCAAAAATGTCTTTAGAAAGAGGGACCTGAAAAAAAGAAAAAGAGGAACTGCTGGTATTGTTATGCATAAGTTTGCCCTTTGTCACTGTCATCAAAAGCTTTTTTTTGCCATACAAATGAACTTATTTACAAAATAGAGATCCACAGACACAGAAAACAAACATAGCTACCAAAGGGGAAAGTTGGAGTCGGGAGGAGGGATAAATTAGGAGTTGAGGATTAACATATACACACCAAAAGAGATAACCAACAAGGACTTACCAGATAGCACAGTAGGTTCTATACAATACAAAATCTTGTATAGCCAATATTTTGTAATAAGGGAAAGAATCTGTAAAAGAAATATATATATGTATTTATAAAACTGAATCATTGTGCTGTACACCTGAAATTAACACAGCATTGTAAATCAACTATATTTCAATTAAAAATTTTTTCTAATAAATCACTTTGTAGCCATTGAAAAAAAGCTTTTTTGCCTACTATGGAATCCTCTTACCTCTCAGAGTTCCCAAAGAAGTTAGTGGGCTTCCTCTAAGTCAGCTGGTACAATCCTGAGATGTCAGGTCTGAATATGAGGTTTCCTAACTACCTTCCACTTCCTATAGTTTCTCCTAGCTTACCAGTACTTGTTACTTCAATAATTAAATGAGTACCTCTACATGTACTACCTCATTTATTCATAACAGTTCTTTTATAGATGATGACAGAGCCTTAGTTAAGTTAAGAGCCTTGCCCCAAACCACAAGGCAGTAAGTGGCAATGCTAGGACTACCGCTTATTTAACTCCAAAACTCATGTCTAAGCATAGTAATGAAATAGCTGATTTCCAGCAGGCCACAGGATAAACTTGACAGTGTTGAAGTCAAGCTATGAGTCAGTCAGTCAATTCAGTTCAGTCGCTCAGTCGTGTCCGACTCTTTGCGACCCCATGAATCGCAGCACGCCAGGCCTCCCTGTCCATCACCAACTCCCGGAGTTCACTCAGACTCACGTCCATCGAGTCAGTGAGGCCATCCAGCCATTTCATCCTCCGTCGTCCCCTTCTCCTCCTGCCCCCAATCCCTCCCAGCATCAGAGTCTTTTCCAATGAGTCAACTCTTCTCATGAGGTGGCCAAAGTATTGGAGTTTCAGCTTTAGCATCATTCCCTCCAAAGAAATCCCAGGGCTGATCTCCTTCAGAATGGACTGGTTGGATCTCCTTGCAGTCCAAGGGACTCTCAAGAGTCTTCTCCAACACCACAGTTCAAAAGCATCAATTCTTCGGTGCTCAGCCTTCTTCACAGTCCAACTCTCACATCCATACATGACCACTGGAAAAACCATAGCCTTGACTAGACGGACCTTAGTCAGCAAAGTAATGTCTCTGCTTTTCAATATGCTATCTAGGTTGGTCATAACTTTCTTCCAAGGAGTAACTGTCTTTTAATTTCATGGCTGCAGTCACCATCTGCAGTGATTTTGGAGCCCAAAGAAATAAAGTCTGACACTGTTTCCACTGTTTCCCCATCTATTTCCCATGAAGTGATGGGACTGGATGCCATGATCTTCATTTTCTGAATGTTGAGCTTTAAGCCAACTTTTTCACTCTCCTCTTTCACTTTCATCAAGAGGCTTTTTAGCTCCTCTTCACTTTCTGCCATAAGGGTGGTGTCATCTGCATATCTGAGGTTATTGATATTTCTCCTGGCAATCTTGGTTCCAGCTTGTGTTTCTTCCAGTCCAGCGTTTCTCATGATGTACTCTGCATAGAAGTTAAATAAGCTCTATGAGTAGAGCTATGTAACAAATCTGGATGTGAAAAAAAAAAAACAAAACATGCAAAGTTAGGGATTTCCTCATGAAACTATAACTTGTCCTAGAGTAGTAACAGAAAGGGAATATTCACCAAATACCAACCTATGCCTGGGGTTTGTTTTATCTCACATTTCTAAAAGGTGAATAGTATTAACACTGTTTTATAGGTTCTCCAGTTTCAGGGAGCATCAAGAACTAATGATTAAACACTTTGGACCCAGACCTACCTGGACCCACATACTGACTTTACCTCTTACCAAATATGCCAGACTGGAAAAAATGATGCTCTGTAACATGGGGGTAATCTGTAAAATGGGGATAATAATATCCACTTAAAGGGATGTTGTAAATATTAAATCATATAATGGGTGAATGCACCTAACCCAATGCTTGCTATATGGTGAGGCCTCAGTAAACAGTAGCTTATTACACTAAAGCCAAAAGAGATTTGGTAATCTGCTTAGAGAGAGACATATCTAATTATATAATATAGCCCTGATGGGAACGCAAGTCTGTGTGATTTCAAAACCCCATATTCTTTCCATTGTACCATTCTGGCAAGATATCTTAAATCTCAAATCTCAGTCTTAAAATATTTTTTCTAAGAGTCCAAAGTTCTGACTATCTGGACTGGCATAATTGTTAATACATACAATCAAATTGCCAACACCTGCTGGATCATCAAAAAGCAAGAGAGTTCCAGAAAAACATCTATTTCTGCTTTATTGACTATGCCAAAGCCTTTGACTGTGTGGATCACAATAAACTGCGGAAAATTCTGAAAGAGATGGGAATACCAGAACACCTGACCTGCCTCTTGAGAAATCTGTATGCAGGTCAGGAAACAACAGTTAGAACTGAACATGGAACAACAGACTAGTTCCAAATAGAAAAAGGAGTACGTCAAGGCTGTATATTGTCACTCTGCTTATTTAACTTATATGCAGAGTACATCATGAGAAATGCTGGGCTGGATGAAACACAAGCTGGAATCAAGATTGCTGGGAGAAATATCAATAATCTCAGATATGCAGATGACACTATCCTTATGGCAGAAAGTGAAGAAGGACTAAAGAACGTCTTGATGAAAGTGAAAGAGGAGAGTGAAAAAGTTGGCTTAAAACTCAACATTCAGAAAACTAAGATCATGGCATCTGGTCCCATCACTTCATGGCAAATAGATGGGGAAACAGTGGAATCAGTGACAGACTTTATTTACCTGGGCTCCAAAATCACTGCAGATGGTGACTGCAGCCATGAAATTAAAAGACACTTGCTCTTTGGAAGGAAAGTTATGACCAACCTAGACAGCATATTAAAAAGCAGAGACATTACTTTGCCAACAAAGGTCCATCTAGTCAAGGCTATGGTTTTTCCAGTAGTCATGTATGGATGTGAGAGGTGGACTATAAAGAAAGCTGAGTGCCGAAGAACTGATGCTTTCGAACTGTGGTGTTGGAGAATTTTGAGAGCCCTTTGGACTGCAAGGAGATCCAACCTATCCTAAAGGAGATCAGTCCTGAGTGTTCATTGGAAGGACTGATGGTGAAGCTGAAACTCCAATACTTTGGCCACCTGATGTGAAGAACTGATTCATTTGAAAAGACCTTGATGCTGAGAAAGATTGAAGGTGAGAGGAGAAGGGGATGACAGGATGAAATGGTTGAATGGCATCACTGACTGAATGGACATGAGTCTGGGTAATCTCCGGGAGCTGGTGATGGACAGGGAGGCCTGGCATGCTGTAGTCCATGGGGTCGCAGAGAGTCAGACATGACTGAATGACTGAACTGAACTCATCAAAATATAAATCAACTTTATTACACCATCCAGAAACAACTATTAATATTGTTTTCTTTTCTTTTTAATCTTTTTCTTGTTTTTCTTCATAATGCTATACAACTCTGCATGTACATCCTTAAAATTTGTCTTACATCATATAGATTTTCTCAATATAAAATGTAAAACCATAAACATGATTTTACTGGACTTGCCTCAATTTCTTTTATTTTTTTATTTTTATTTTTTTGCCTCAATTTCTGATGCTGCCTCCTTCTTCCTGGCAGCTGCCCACAGGGAGGGTTCACAGAGGACCCAAAGTAGAGCTGGGGAGGAGCTATCTTAATGCAACCCTGGATCTGAGAGCCCAGAGGAAGGCTGGGAAAGTAGAGTGTTGCAGTGGAAAGAAAAAGAGAGGAATTAATTTCTTTCTTTCCCTTTCCTGAGAACAAAAAAAATAAAGAGAACAGAGAGCAGGCCTGAACATTCCTAGTTTTGGCAAGCCACTCCAGTACTCTTGCCTGGAAAATCCCATGGATGGAGGAGCCTGGTAGGCTGCAGTCCCTGGGGTCAATAAGAGTCGGACACGACTGAGCGACTTCACTTTCACTTTTCACTTTCATGTATTGGAGAAGGAAATGGCAACCCACTCCAGTGTTCTTGCCTGGAGAATCCCAGGGATGGGGGAGCCGGGTGGGCTGCCGTCTATGGGGTCGTACAGAGTCAGACACGACTGAAGCGACTTAGCAGCAGCAGCAGCAGCTCTTAACTCTGAATGCGTGTAACTGTTTGTTTTTCTGCCCTCACACTATCATACTTAACTCACTGCTGACAACCTTGTGCTGAACTTACACCATGGAAATTTCACCCAGGGAAGTGACATCAAGGGTAAGAAATGAGGCTGGTTACCCAGAACTTGGCCCCCAGAGAAGTGGATCTGTTTTGCCCCCGATTTTTGAGGAGACAGTTTGGGGTCCAGCACACCCCCCTCCTTCCCCCTAGCAACATTTGATGGCTCCCCTAGCATCTGTCCTCCCAGTCCTTCCTGGATGAATGAGGGCTGACTCATTTTCAGGGAAACAACTTTTCCTCCTTACGTGGGCCAGGGATGTTGGGACTGTGTGATTTCTCCGTGATTTCCTAGTGCTCGCTCCTCTTGAGGATGGGTGCCCACAACCACTATCCTAGGATTTTTTGTTTGTTTGTTTGGCTGTGCCAGGTCTCAGTTGTGGCACACAGGATCTTTGATCTTTTTACAGGATGCAGGATCTGGATCCTGGACCAGGGATGGAACCTGGCCCAACCCACCCCCACCCCCACATTGGGAGCAAAGACTCTTAGTCACTAGACTGCCAGGGAAGTCCCCCATCCCAGGAATTCTAAATAAATTTTTATTAAACTGAAAGGAAAAGAAAGAAACATAATTTAAGATATCTGCTTATTTCATCAAGTGAAAATATGGCAATTTATTTAACCATTTACTTGTTTCCAATTTCAATAAATTCTTCATCCTCTGAAGAGAATCTTTGCATTTCTGATTTTGTCCTTCAAGATAGATTTCTATGAGTAATATTCCCGGGTAAAGGGATGGAGAATTTAAAGGCTCTCAGTTCCTCGAGAATTTCTAGGTCAAAGATGGACCATTCAAAGTCTGTCAACAAATATAGCCAAACAGCTTTGAAGAAATGTTCTAATTCATATTCTCACCAGCAAGTACACAAGTACCTGGCTCACATTAGTAAAAAGAACTCTGCACTTTTGATTAGTGAGAAAAGTTGCATTTAAACTTCTATTTCTTTGTATAGTTTAATTGAAGATACTTTTCCTTCAATTTACATTTCTTTCTGCCTGTTCCCATCGTTTTCCCGTCAGGATGTTAAGTGTTTTATCCTTGTAATGTTATTTTTACAATACGAAAATACTTTAAACAACTAGTTGCTAGTCCATGACTGCTCAACGCTGACAGTGTCCACAAACCTGCGCCAGCCCACTAGCGAGTAGGCAGCCGGCATTTATGCTTCATTGCGGAAGCAAGCCGCCCACAAATCTTGAGGGCGGGAATTGCTGCAAAGGCGTTGGCTTGCCCAGCCTGGGAGTCTCGCGGGATCTCAGCCACCTTTGGGGCCTCTGAAGCGACTACAAATCCCAAAAGACAACGCGCCTCAGGGCCCGAGTGCTCGAATGAAGGCTAAGGTCCAAGGTCATGTGTCTGTCTGCGTAAGCCGTCCGGTCTCTCTCCCATGCCTTTTTCTTCAGCTTTCCACCTTGGCCGCCATTTTGTGGGGAAGGTTGTGGAACCTCTTAGTCCAGCCGACTCTATGGTCGAGCACTTCAGAAATCGGCCAATCGGAAGCCAGATCTCAAAGGAAAACCCCGCCTTTGCCCACATAGAGGCGGGAACTGCCACGAAGCTCCTGTGGAGAGAGAGAAAGAAGTTCCGCAAGACCAATAAGAAAGGAGAACTAGAGGATGTTAACCAATGGAGGCTCGGGGGGATTGCGGCCAATGAGAGTTGGGGAACCCCGGGACACGTGGGTCCGGGAGCAGTGTGCCGAGTCCTAGAGCTAAAGCCGGGACGTGAGTCAGTCACCTTGAGCCGGGCGAGCGCTGTGGTCTGAGCAGGGGCAGCCGGGGCAGTGGGAGTACAGGTGACTTGAAGCCGAAAGCCAGCAATCGGCAAGGATGTGGCTGGGTTGTATGGAGGGGCATTTGTCCGTAGGGCCGGGGAAAGCGATGGATATCTGTAACCTTAACAATTAATCTTAATTACCAACGGTAATGAGCGATAACTGTCCCAGCTGAGGCGGGCGGTGGACTGCTGTTTGAAATGGGCAGGACCCTGAACGGCATCTGTCTAGTTCCTGCCTCCCCAGTCTATCCCGGAGATCATCCTCTTTGAGCATCATTTCCCTGCTGGGCTCGGGCCTTCTTTTACTTCCAATCTCCATGACCTTTCTTTACAGACCTGTCGCGCTGAAAGTGGTGGAACGGGAGTTTGCGCTGTCCCTCTGACCTCTAATGTTCTTCTCGGCTGGGGCATGGTTCGAGGAAGAGCGTGGTCCAGGGAGGACGGGCGGGGTGAAGGGGATGACCGAAGGTCGCAACTGTAAGCAAACAACTGGGCTGTCAATGGATTTTTTTTTTTTTTTTCTTCCCCTCTGCAGACTGAAAAAAAATGCAGACCACCGGGGCACTACTCATTTCTCCTGCTCTGGTAAGCTGCGGCTCCTGGGTGCTCTGTAGCACCAGGTGTGCGAGCCATCGTGTTTAATGAGTGAACCGAGAGAAGCTTGCATCCTGATGATGTTGCTCCTTTAGCGAGGCAGTAAGATGGATGCAGTTAAACCCTGATTATTTGTGCATGTAAACCAAGCTATCTTGGCTTTGGAATGTGGTCAGAATCTGGATCTGACGTGTACCCCCAGTCTAGCTTGGCCACAGGAAGATTGCCCTCTGAAACAGCGATTCTCAACCTTGGCTGCACGTTGGAATCATATGGGGAGCTTTAAAAAATCTTGATGCCCAGGCTGCACCCTATGGGGATGAAATCCATGCATCTGTATTTTTTTTTAGAACTGAGGTGATTATAATGTTCAACCAAGTTTGAGAACTGCCACATTATATTTCTTAAAATAGCTCAAGAAAGCTTTGTTACAGGAGTCTCTGGTTAGGTGACTGTTTCAGGAGCCTTATGAGGCTTACTGGCCCACTCCATTCAGGGTGTGTAACAGTGACTACATTTTTAGCAAAATAATATTTTTCCCCTTCTGATTCCTTTGGTGGTCTGGATGCAAACCCTTCCTGTGCTTGATCTGATGTTAGTGTTTTGTTTTGTTTTGTTTTGTTGCATTCTGGGATACTGATTAAGGACTGTGCCCATAGAAGTGAACTTTGTTACCCAGTTTTAAATGGAAAGATTGCCACTGCTGACTGCACCAGGGTCTCTGGTACAGCCATGTCTGATAGAAACAGTAATGCATTGATTGACCTTGAAATACCTTGGACTTGTTTTATTTATAATATTTGTAATCTTTTTTGACAGAAGCTCAGCGGTTAGAGGGGTTTTTTCTTTTGTCTTCTTGCCTAATTTGGAGGAATGTGTGTTTCTGATTTTATAGATCCGTTCTTGTACCAGGGGTCTGATTAGGCCTGTGTCTGCCTCCTTCCTGAGTAGGCCAGAGATCCCATCTGTACAGGTAAAGGAGAATGGGCCCTCTTAAGAATGTCCCCAGACTAGGTTCCTTTAAGTTTGTGCAGTTGCCTCTAAGGCAAAGTGGGAAGACAGTCAGAGAATCTGGGGTGCTGTAATAGTTTTAAGTACCCACAAAGCGAGTATTGTACGTGAGACTTGGAAAACTGAAATTGTGTTTTCATGAAATTTCCCTAGCCCTGTCTGGAAATGGACCCTAAGACTAATTCTAATCACACCCTGCAGTCTGAGCATTCTGTACTTGCTAAGCAGCCTTCCAACAATTTCTGAGCTCAGGTGGGTGGAGTAAGGGGCGGGGTCAGCCACCTGTCCTTGAGCCTCACTATCTCCTCTCTCCTTCCCTGCTTTCCCTCTCTCCCCCTCCTTCTAGCCTTCCTACAGCAGTGGCCCACTGCAGGTGGCTCGGCGGGAATTCCAGACCAGTGTTGTCTCCCGGGACATTGACACAGCGGCCAAGTTTATTGGCGCTGGGGCTGCCACAGTTGGTGTGGCGGGTTCAGGGGCTGGTATTGGAACAGTGTTTGGCAGCTTGATCATTGGCTATGCCAGGTAAGGTCCAGGGTGGTCTAGAGCATCTCCTACTGTAAATTCCACCTTCAGCAAAAGATCCTTCTAGCTTTGTGTTGATTTCATCTACATCCTATTTTCGCAGAATTTAAATGTTTCCAACTTGGCTCCCTAAAACTTACCATGTTGATACTCTGCTTGCCTGTCCAGTCCCCAGGATATATGCAAGCTGGGCCCTCTCCCATTTAGCACCCCCCATTCACCTAAACTACTTGAGTCTTCCACCACCACCCATGACCCATGCCCTCACCCTTTCCCTGTCTCTGTGCCTGACAGGAACCCGTCTCTGAAGCAGCAGCTCTTCTCCTATGCCATTCTGGGCTTTGCCTTGTCTGAGGCTATGGGGCTCTTCTGTTTGATGGTCGCCTTCCTCATCCTCTTCGCCATGTGAGGCTCCGTGGAAGTCACCTACCCACCCCTGCTGCTTCGACTCCAGGCCATGCCCGGTGCTGGAGTGTGCTAACCTTTACCATTAAACACAATGTTTCTCTAAACTCATATGCCAATGCCTCAGTCCTTTGCCCTTGGGGAGGGCCTTCATATATTAATAGAAAGGTGAGACAAGGAAGTAGGATTAGGGCAGCCACTGGAGATTAAAACTCTCAGGGCTGAGAAGTAGCACTGCCATGACTGTAATAACATCTCCCAGAGGAGAGAACATGGATTTGTCTAATGATGATTGGTGCTTTTTTCAAATTTAGTGTAATAACATGTAACATTTTTGAGGGGCTTAATTTGCACCAAGCTCTTTACAGAGTGTTTTGCATTTCTTACCTCAGCAACCCTATGAATTCTAAGTGCAGTGATTATACCTGTTTTGCAAATGAGGGAACTGAGGCTTAGGGAAACAAAATAACTTGTTCCTCATCTCAGAGCTGGTAAGTGGCAGAATTAGGGATTCCCCCCTCAGGCCAGCCTAAGCCTTTATCTGCTGTGTTGTCCCATCTGTTTTCATTTTGGCCACACAATTAAGGTGGCACAGACAGGGAAACTGTCCTAAAGACGTTGAATAGCACGTTAGAGGTGGGCCTCCATCTGCCAGCATTTGGCTCCACTGTAAGTTTCATTTCCATTCTCAATTAGAACACTTAGAGTGCCTAAATGTTCTTGAATAAAGCTGATAAGGGACATGGTCTGTGTTCCTGGAGAATTTAAAATCTTAGCTCTGCTAGAGATGAAAAGGATGTTTTGGCAGGAGCCAGCGCGGGGTGAGCAGGCTCCGGGAGTTGGTGATGGACAGGGAAGCCTGGCTTGTTGCAGTCCATGGGATCGCAGAGTCGGACATGACTGAGCGACTGAACTGAGTGCGTGGGTGAGCAAACTGCTTTCAGAGCTCCTCACAGTATCTTCCTGTGGTCTCAGTCTCCGCTCAGCCAGTGTCCCACACTTGGCCAAAGTGGACTTATGACCCAGGTAAAAGAAAGCTAAACTGATATATCCACAGAATGAACTCAAGGGTGCTGGTAGACATGACCTGCCTCAAAAAGAGACTCACTTTTTGAAAGCGGTACTTAAATATACTGTAAAACTGTGAACTAGAAACAATAATTAACACCTTCCAGCTGAAGGGCAGCTAGCAAAGGTTAAAACACACAGAAAAAAATGTGAGTCAATAAGAATGAATTCAATTTACATGCAATTTAAATACAGTCATGCAGGTATTTAGGTGTTAAGCATTCTCCTAGGAGTTTTGGGGAACGCTGAAAATCAACAGAGTGGAAACAATACTGAACAATGCCACAAATTATCAGCTCTGTGGGTGGACAAGCTATGTGCTGAAGAAGAGGGAAAGCAAGGAGGCAAGTGTTGGTTGTAATAAAACCAGCTAACATTTGGGCACTTGCATGACAGGCATATGTGTGTGTGAGTCGCTCAGTCATGTCCAACTTTATGACTCCATGGACTGTAGCCCCACCAGGTTCCTCTGTCCATGGAATTCTCCAGGCAAGAATACTAGAGTGAGTTGCCATTTCCTTCTCCAGGGGATCTTCCCCACCCAGGGATCAAATTTGGGTCTTTTGCATTGCAGGCAGATTCTTTACCATCTGAGCCATCAGGGAAGCTTCATGACAGGCATCAGTTCAGTCGCTCACTTGTGTCTTGACCCTGCAACCCCATGGACTGAAGCACGCCAGGCTTCCCTGTCCACCAACTCCCAAAGCTTGCTCAAACTCATCCATCGAGTTGGTGATGTCATCCAACCATTTCATCCACTGTCGTCCCCTTCTGTCTTCAGTCCTTCCCAGCAGCAGGGTCTTTTCCAAGGAGTCAGTTCTTCACATCAGGTGGCCAAAGTATTGGAGCATCATCTTCAGCATCAGTCCTTCCTATGAGTATTCAGGACTGATTTCCTTTGAGATCTCCTTGCAGTCTGGGGGACTCTTAAGAGTCTTTTCCAACACCACAGTTCAAAAGCATCAATTCTTTGGCACTCAGCTTTCTTTATAGTCCACCTCTCACATCCATACATGACTACTGGAAAAACCATAGCTTTGACTAGACGGACCTTTGTTGGCAAAGTAATGTCTGCTTTTTAATACGCTGTCTAGGTTGGACATAGCATGACAGGCATGATGATAAGTATTTTCAATTAATAACCTTAACATCCCTAGGAAATAAGTCGCTCTATTGGTAAGGAAAATGAGGGAGGCACAGAGGTAAGGAATCCTATGAAGGTCATTCAGCTGGTCATTCAAACTCCAGAACCTGTATTCTAATCACTGTGCTGAGTCATCTAAGGTCGGTGACATGCTCAAGGTCATATAGCAGGCCAACGGTTTCAATCCTAGACCACCTCACATTCAATAATATGGTCTTCTCCCAGGGGTTTGCTCACCTGGCACATTGGAGGTCAGATAATTCATTGTATGAAGATGTTTAGCAACATCCTTAGTCTCTACCCACTAGATGCCAGTGACAACCATCCCTTCCCCGATTGTGACAGCCAACTGCGAAATGTCAGATACTGACAAATGTCTTCTAGTTAGGGGACAAAATCACTCTCAGTTGAGAACTACTGGTCTACCATAATGTGCTGCTTGCCCTCTTAGCCTCTTCCCATTATGTAACTCAAGATTGTCCACAGCAACCCAGTGATAGAACCTAAAGCAGAGCCCAGGAATTTCAGGGCCAAAGAGAAGGAACCAGACTGAGGTTGAAGTGGTAGCTCAGGTATCATCAAGAGAGCAACTGATCAACCGGTAATGCTATTGTGCAAATGGAATACGGTAGCCTTTTGGGATGTCAGGCTGGCACCCTCGGGCAGTAATCAAGGAGCAGCCCTTAGGGAAGATGGTTGCCTTTTCCTTCCTGTGAAGTTCCGGGAACCTTTATTTTCCCAAGTGGCATCATGGGTTCCAATCAGCTTTGAAACTGCTGGGGTTTCAGATCCAAAACAGCAGGATTGGGAATGTGGTTCCTGAGCCCATGGAACCTTACAGTCAAGAGAGAATGTGTTCCTAGCCTGAGTCAGGCAAATAGTCCATTACCATTGAGGTTCTTTATCTAAGGTCTATGGCCCATGGGTGGGATCATTTTGCTTACTGCAAAATACTTGAGTGGAGACAAGGGTACATTGTTCTTGGGAGAGCGTCCTTTGTTTTCATTATATTCTCAGAGGAATAATAACATTGAGTAACCACAGCCTTAAGCATGGTGGCAAAGAGCATGTACTTGTGAGTTACAAGGGAGTGCAAATCTCAGCCCTGCCATTTCCTATGAAGTTAATTTTCTCTCCTGAGCCTTGATTTTCTCAGCTCTAAAATGGGGATGAGAACAATTCACAGTGGTTGTGACAACAAAGTAAGATAATACAGGGAAATATTGGGTTTCCCTGGTAGCTCAGATGGCAAAGAATCTGCCTGCAATGCAGGAGACCCAGGTTCAATCCCTGGGTTGGGAAGATTCCCCGGAGAAGGGAATGGCAACCCAGGCAATCCCACTTGCCTGGGGAATTCCATGGACAGACCATGGGGTTGAAAAGAGTCGAGCAGGACTGAGTGACTAACACTGGCCTCTAGAAGGAATCTACAAAGACCTTTATTAAGATGTCAAAAATATGACCTTTTGCGGAAGGAAATGGCAACCCTGGCAGGCTATAGTCCATGGGGTCACAAAGAGTTGGACATGACCGAGCAACTATCACTCACTCACATATGCAAATGATAATACATGTAGTATATACATGTACAGATTTTTTACATGTATTAATATATGTAATATAAAGATGTATTGATATATGTAATAACAATACATATATTCTTAAATTTTTTTAATTTAGCTACTATTACTTATAATCAGAAGTCTCAAGATACCCAGTCCAAGTTCTGATTTTTCCGTTTATCCCCAATTTACAACCTGGGTGGGAGTTCTTCATCTGTTCCTGGCACCTCAAGACAAAAGGCTAGGCACTGGGGAGGAGAGGCACTCCCGACAGCAGTGGGACACAGGACCTTGGGGAAGGACCATCTTCACGATGTATCGATATAGAGAGGGTTGAGGCACAGCGGTGACCTGAACTCCAGGGTACTTGCTGGCCTCTGTCCTGGGGAAGTGTGCTTGCCAGGTTGCCATGAGTAAGGTGCTACCAAACTGCTGCACTAAGAGATGGCTCAGTGCAGTCCAGTGTGCTGGGGAGGAAAGAGGCTTGGATCCAAGTTCCCATCTCTCAGTTCTCCCAGGGAGACTGCTTGGTTGTGTCATCTATCCCCAGAGGCCATGGGACTGGCTCCAAAAAGCACTCTTGCCCTCTGGTCAAGCTGCCAGGGAAAAGCGCCAGGTATTGCCTTGAAAAAAGTAGCACGTGACCAAGCAATGCCAGTTCACAAAGTCCTGCTAGCCTCTCCCTGGTCCTTCTTCTTCCCAGTTTATAGGCCTTCTGGAGTTCCCTTGGGAGTTAGTGAGCTGGTCCTTTAAGCAGTTGCAGCCCTTCAGGCCTCGAGTTGATTCTTTGTACAAGGCTGGCCAGCCCTTTGGAAAGAAAACAGGCATTTCTGAGGAAAAGGAAGTGAAATCTTAAAGATCCATGGTAAGGGGAAGGGCAACTGGCTACCATGTCTTAATTTCCATTCTGTTCACCATTTCTTCAATAATCACAGACTGTCAAGTCCTGGAGATGAAGGTTACTCCATGCTTATATCCCAGAGAATGTATGGACAGATGAGTAACGAAACCACTAAAAAAAAAGCAGGATGTGCTATAACAAAACAGAAGGCAATGGCACCCCACTCCAGTACTCTCACCTGGAAAATCCCATGGGTGGAGGAGCCTTGTAGGCTGCAGTCCATGGGGTCGCTAAGAGTTGGACACGACTGAGCGACTTCACTTTCACTTTTCACTTTCATGCATTGGAGAAGGAAATGGCAACCCACTCCAGTGTTCTTGCCTGGAGAATCCCAGGGACGGGGGAGCCTGGTGGGCTGCCGTCTATGGGGTCACACAGAGTCCGACATGACTGAAGCGACTTAGCAGCAGCAGCAGCTATAACAAAAATCTGAGTTACTTCAGAGAATGGAGTCATTTTAAATGGCTAATTAGTAATAATATTAATAATATGCCTGGAGGTGTTAACGCTTGGCAGAGAAAGTAATATTACAGCCAGCCTTGACAATGAGTAAGAAGAATAAGAATTAATAATTACTGAACACTTACTCTGGCCAGGTATTATGTACATTCGTTATCACATTATCTCTTCTTTATAACTGCTGTTACTTTATCAATATTACTGATGAGGAATAGAAGCATAGAGAGTTTAAATAACTAGGATTTTCCCTAATGAAGGGAAAGAGTATTCCAGGTAAAGAAAATTATGAGCACAGGCTCAGAAAAGATAAAATGGGCAAGTGAAGTGCCAACTATTTAGACAATGCTTGAAGGTGAAGTCGCTCAGTCGTGTCCGACTCTTTGCGACCCCATGGACTGTAGCCTACCAGGCTCCTCCGTCCATGGGATTCTCCAGGCAAGAATACTGGAGTGGGTTGCCATTTCCTTCTCCAGGGGATCTTCCCGACCCAGGGATCAAACCCAGGTCTCCCTCATTGGAGGCAGACGCTTTACAATGCTTACCACTTTGCAAAACACATCTAAAAGTGCCACACTTAATGTTCAGAAAAACCCTGAAAGGTAATAATTTATCACCATTCTATGGATGCAGAAATTGGCTCAGAGAGGATATTTGCAGAGTGCTACAGATCAAAGGTTGAACCTCATTCTCTAAGGCTGTGTTTTCTGTCATAGTCCCAGTGCTGATGGACCTTATACTTGAAAACAATGTCCCAGTAATAAGGAAGAGACTCACTGAGGGACTCCCTGAGGGTGAGAGGGAAGAGACTCTCACCCACGGGTCTCTGCAGTCTGTAGCCCTGGAGAAGCTATGTAGTGTTTTTCTTTGTGTGAGGTTTTACCCTGTGAGTTGACTTTTGATCATCTTACTAAGTAACTAATAACCAAGAAAAATTCTGGAATCCTTGAAAAACAAATGAAATGTATAGTTTGAATAGGCAATAGATGCACAGCACATATAAAAGGTACAAGTGTGTGAATATGTGTGTGTACCTATGTATGTATGTTGCAACCAAACCATCAAGAGGCAACCACTGTTACCAGTTTCTTGAGAATCCTTTCACAGATATTTGGGCATTTTTATTATAGAGAGGTAAAACACTATACCAACAAAACACGAAATCTGTATAGCATATCAATTCATTTTGCTTCATGTTAAGTACCTAAGTTTATGACAGGGCCCCTGCTAGATTCATAGATAATACATGATCTAAAGTCCCAAGAAACAGGGGTGGAGAGTAGGAAGCAATAGGTATCAAATTAGTTGTACTTTTATGTACCATAATTAGTACAAGGTACAATGTGATAGTGTGAGAGAGTTCCAAGCTGTAACAATATGCCACCTATCAGAAGGGACTAATAACAATACTCACTTCACAAGTTTGTTGAAAGGAATAAACAAGACAAAATATATAGAGCCCTTGGCACATATTCAGTTCAGTTCAGTTCAGTTGCTCAGTCGTGTCCAACTCTTTGCGACTCCATGAATCACAGCACGCCAGGCCTCCCTGTCCATCACCATCTCCCGGAGTTCACTCACACTCACGTCCATTGAGTTGGTGATGCCATCCAGCCATCTCATCCTCTGTCGTCCCCTTCTCCTCCTGCCCCCAATCCCTCCCAGCATCAGTCTTTTCCAATGAGTCAACTCTTCGCATGAGGTGGCCAAAGTACTGGAGTTTCAGCTTTAGCATCAGTCCTTCCAGTGAACACCCAGAGCCGATCTCCTTTAGAATGGACTGGTTGGATTTCCTTGCAGTCCAAGGGACTCTCAAGTCTCCTCCAACACCACAGTTCAAAAGCATCAATTCTTTGGCGCTCAGCTTTCTTCACAGTCCAACTCTCACATCCATACATGACCACTGGAAAAACCATAGCCTTGACTAGACGGACCTTTGTTGGCAAAGTAATATCTCTGCTTTTGAATATGCTATCTAGGTTGGTCATAAGTTTTCTTCCACGGAGTAAGCGTCTTTTAATTTCATGGCTGCAGTCACCATCTGCAGTGATTTTGGAGCCCCCAAAAATAAAGTCTGACACTGTTTCCACCATTAGGCACTCAATAAATGTTTTTCTTTTCTTTTTTCTTTACTCAATAAATGTTAACACAATATTTTAATTCCCAATAAATGCTGGCTATTATCATTCAGCTCCACAGTCCCTTGTTGGAAAATTCACAAAACAGTGAAGACAGGACTTCCTTTTTACGAACAAATTTGGCGGCAAGAATATAAAATAAAGCTATTTGTTTTAGTATGAATATTCATAAATTACCCAACTAGTATGAATATTCATATGCTTCCCTGCAGAAATATCAGTGTGGTTACTCAGTGCTGCCCCAGGTCCCGCTGGGAGTGCTAGAGTATGATCCTGTACTCTTGCTAGGAAGAAAAGGGAAGACTTTTTTTTCTTGATAGCTTGTGTTCCTTAGCCCGTAGTGTTTTTTCAGCTTACATATCTCAATAATGTCCTGAGAAATCCTTCCAGGATTTCAACTCACATCCCCTTGAGTCCTGCATATTCAAAGATTTGTGGGAAGAAATGCTGAGCGTGGAGTCAGGAGGCTTGATTTTTTTTTTTTAATCAAGCTTCTCTAGGTCTGTTTCAATATCCCTATGGCAACGCCTAGCAAAAGTGCCTGGCATTTAACAGGCCCTTCATAAATATACATCGAATAAAATCTAAAACGAGGTAGTTTTTCCACTAGCAATTTCTGATTCCTTCCTTCCTTCCTCTTGCTTGTGTTGCAGGCAGGGGGCAATGGCAGCCTGCCCTCCGTGAGTCAGGGTGCAGGAAAAATAAATCAGAGTTTCGGACAGGAAGGGCTCTAAGCGAGTCAACTCCTCTATTCAGGGCCTCCCCACAAAGAAGCTGGAGCCTCAGTCCTCCCCCTTGCGCAGGTCTGAGGGTCGCGTTCCTAAATGTGGTTAATGGTCCTCCTCTCTTTCCCTTTCAACGCTTGAAAACAAAATATTCCTGGGAGTTGGGCACCCAACCACACCTAGGAGTTCCAACCAGCCTCAGAACCCATGCTCCCAAAGCGCGGGATCCGCGCAGGCCCAGTACACACTCTTGCCCGGCGAGCTCCGACCCCCACCCTCTCTGGAGGACTGTGGGTGGACGCTCTTGCAGAGCGCTTCTCGCTGCTCTGGGAGGGGGCGGGCGGAGCCAGCGCCGCCCGGCCCGGGGAAGCGGAGGGTGGGGACACTCTGGCCCGGCTCTCGGTGGTGCAGGCACGGGAGGGAGCAGCGGCCGCTCCGGTCGGCGGACGTGCTGCCTAGCAGTCCCGGAAGCGAAGGAGCGATGGCGGAGAGTCCGACTGAAGAGGCGGCGACGGCGACAGCAGGCGCCGGGGCGGCGGGCCCTGGGGCAAGCGGCGTTACCGGTGTTGTCGGTGTTAGCGGCAGCGGCGGCGGGTTCGGGCCGCCTTTCCTGCCGGATGTGTGGGCGGCGGCGGCGGCAGCGGGCGGGGCCGGGGGTCCGGGGAGCGGCCTGGCTCCGCTGCCGGGGCTCCCGCCCTCGGCCGCTGCCCACGGGGCCGCGCTCCTTAGCCACTGGGACCCCACACTCAGCTCCGACTGGGACGGCGAGCGAACCGCGCCGCAATGTCTACTCCGGATCAAGCGGTGAGCCGGGGTTTTTCCTCCCCCAGCCCCGAGCTCCGGGACTCGACCTTCCCCGCCCCCCCTACCTTTTCCCACTACCACCCCCCCAACCCGCGCTGCCCTCGCGGTGGCCCAACTCCAAGGCCCACGTCTTGCTTACCTGGAGCTTCGGGATCCAAGTCCTCTTTCCCCCCGCCCTACAAGCACCAAGCCCCTCCTAGGCTGTCCAGGTCCGACCCCGCCCCTCAGTAACCTCTCTAGAGCCCTTGGTCTCCAGTCCGGACACCCTCCCCCACACCACCCGACCTCCCGCCCGAAACCCGACCCTTTCGCGCTTCAGTAACACCCCCTCCCGCCCTCTGCACCGCCTCAGTCCCCTCTTCCCCACCCCAGCCTTGCTAGATGCTGCCGGGAGGCCCCACCCAGCGGTCCCCTGCGTCGTCTCCTCCCGAGCCCCGTTTGTAATACACAGCTTGCTTTGCCCGGGCTGAGACTCCAGACCAGTCTGGCTTTTTATTCCCGGCCTCCTCAAACCCCCTCCTCAGAGACCCTTCCCCAAGTCTAGGTCTCTTCCCCCATATGCCAGCAGCCTTCCCTTGAACCACTTTTCTAGAATCGCAAAACTGTCTGCTCTCACACCTGTTCCAGGAACTCAAGCTTCCTTCACACTCAGCCCCCACCCCTAGTCTCACTTTTGCTTGTAATATCCCACTCAAGACTTGCTTTCTGTAGTCTTTCCCCTGAGTCATGTGATTTACTTTCTGAAGCCAATATACCCAGTTCAAATATAGGAACAAAGGTCCAGGTCCCTTCTGTGCTTATTTCTTGGGTGACTGGTCTTAGATCATATCATTTAATAGATAATGTTTCTGCAAAATTGCTTAGCGTATAGTACCTATCACAGAGGAAAAGGGAATGCTTTTTAGCTACTGTCAGTCCTGAAACCTGTTTGCTGACAACCAGATTCTCTCCCCATGCCCCCATCACAGTCATCCTCATCTGGGTAATCACATTCCCCACATTCCAAGTTCCTTCAGATGTTTCTACCTACTGATTGCTCTGAAAATTAAACAGCATACTGTGTGTAAAGTACCTGGCTCAGTGCCTGACACAGTTTGCCAACTCCATCGAGGTTGCCACCACTAAGTTAAATTCAGCACTCCTCAACTCTTGTACTCCTTTGGCCATTTTCAGCCTTCCAGTCCTAACATACCTTTCAGTTCTGCCAATACTTCTTTTCCTTTACTCTGTTGCTTATTTGCACTTTTTAATGTCCCTATGTATCCTCAGTTCAGTTCAGTCCAGTCACTCACTCCTGTCCTAACTCTTTGCAACCCTACGAACTGCAGCACACCAGGCTTCCCTGTCCATCACCAACTCCAGGAGCTTGCTCAAACTCATTTCAAGAGCAAGTCCCTAAACTTTCCAACTAGAACATTCTTCTGTAGACCCTTGCTCACAACTGATCCGTTCTAGTTCATGAGCTATGACCTAGAAGTTTTCTCATCTTATATAGTAATGGTTACATGACCTCTTCCACATGTGCAGTTCTCAGCAATTTCAGAGGATCCCTTCTCCAGCCTGAGGACATTTGTACCCTATTAGTCTCCTGGTCAAGAAGGCTGTTATTGCTCCCTGTTAGCTCACTTGCTTCATATAATCCACATGCCAACAACGATCTACTACGTGGTTTATAGAATTGGATTTTTAATGGAATTGATTAAGCCTTCCTAGTAACTGAAAAGTCTTCATTTAGCATTCAGGAGTAGTACCTGGGAATCTCGGAGGTGGGGAGTGAATGAAGTGCCATGTGGGAGGAAGTGAGAGTAAATGGGATGTGGCTTTTCCAGGGTGACATCTGATGCCATTGGGATCTCTGATTCCCCCCCCCCCCACTACCCTCCCCCTGAGGAAACAATGCCCCTTTGATAATAATTTGCTTTCTGCTTGCCTGACAAGTACTCCCTCAGCTGAGATTTCTCAGCCAACAAGACAGTGCAAACATTTGTGATACCAAGCACCACCTTTTCAAACCCTGGCCTCACTGAGGTGACAACTATCCTGCTCAAGGGATTCCCTTTTTTCTCCTCTCCCTCACTCCCTTCCACTTCCTCTTGGTGTTATACAGGGATATCATGTCCATTTATAAGGAGCCTCCTCCAGGAATGTTCGTTGTACCTGATACTGTTGACATGACAAAGGTATGTACCTTGGTGGGGTTTGGGGAAATTGGGGCCATAAAGTTGGAAGAGCCTAAAAGAGATTATCCAGTGCTCATCTTTGATTATATAAGTGAATAAATCAAAACTGCAAGAGAGTAAGTGGCTTGCCCAAGGTGACACAGTGAGGTGGAGCAGAGCCTTGAACAGGTTGTTTGTTTTTGGGGTGCCAAAGGTTCTGGTCGGCTTGGAAAATCCCAGTTTATGCCTGTTGTCCAAGCCTAACTATTAATAGGGCTCTCTTTCCCTCAAAAATGCTCCAGTTTGGATAATAAATTATATGGACATCCTATTGTACTACCCAATTCTTCCCCTATCCTGCCATTCTTGACCTTTAAGTGTGGTGCTCTAAATCAGATGAAAAAATGATTGGGGATGGGGAAGCTTGAGTGAGCAGTGTTCGTAGTTGCAGGGCCTTGCTTAGGCTCCTGTCCTTACTGATCCTTTGAATATCCCTTCCACCCCAAAGACCATTCCTGTCTTGTCCACACACAAACACAGAGAAAGCTTAAATTCCTCTGGCATAGATACCTAGACTTCCTGTCACTGATTACTCTACCTTAGAGATGAATTTTCACTTAAATTGATATTAGGAAGAAATTGGATTACCTGAATCTTGTGTTGTTTAAATGAAAATTCCTCATATCATATTTCTTACAGTAAAAATTCAGATTTGGTATTTTTTGTGTGTGTCTTTTGTTTTAAATAGGTTTCCCTTTAAATTGAGATTTTCCTTTTTATGTGGTTGGAAATTTTTTCCTGGGACATCTTGTCCTTAGTTAAGTATCAGTGTTATACACTAGTCCCTGGGATCCCAGAGTTGATGTCATGTTGATACCATTTGAGCTTGCTATTCCAAAGAACTGAAGGCTAAAAGATAACAAAGGATGCCACCAGGACAAGGTGGGGACTATAAATGGAGGCATTGGATTGCAGGTTCTTTTTCCTCTTGCTGTTTAAATTCTGAGCAGACTTAAGTGCCTAGGAGCCTTTGCAGATGAAGAAATATAACTGAGTCAGTTAAGGTTTTCCTCCCTTGGAGAAGAGAAATCTTGTTTGATAATCACAGCTGGAGGAAGAGAATTTAGTTCTAAGTGCTGATTTTTATTATTTAACCTACGGTGTTGGGGAAAGTTCTGGGGATAGTCTGTGGCTCCGAGTGGACCCTGAGTTTCCCCATTTTTCTTTGTATCTTTCACACACCTGGATGCTGCCTGAGCCACATCCTCTACAGTAGGTTTGATCCTTTGCAGAGGAAACAAATACCAGAGGCCCCCATCACAAACCTCAGCTCTGCCCTGTGATTGGCACTGTTGTTGTGGCCTCCGACCCCTTTCCTCTTTTCTGTTCATCTACCTCCCCTTTGTGCTACATAACTGGAGGGTGGAGTTGCATCGTACACATGTTTAACCTAGGCAAATCCAAATATTCGTACTCAGTTTAAAAAAAAGTATTGATTTCTTAAACATTGCTAGGATAATATTTTACAGATGTGTGTTATATTTTGTATGTTGGTGTTCTATTCATTTGTTACATAAAATGCTGATCAGCAAAGTCCAAACGGAAAACATACTTTAAGGGACACTCAAGGGTGATTTTTGGCTAGATTGAATGTTCACCCTGGGCTCTAACTTTAGAATGTAACCCCTGAGTAAGATGCCACTCCACTGTAGTGGGGGTTCTTAAAATTCCAAAAATATTAGTGTGAGTGAGCACAGGCCATTGATTCTGCATGGTGAGGATATGGAATATGGATTCAGATGAAGGTCCTGCTTCTGGTGTGGGTAGCAAGTGGAAGTCAGGAGGGTTTGGGATGGGACATCACCTCACAATTTTGAGATGGGGTTTTATTTTGCAGATTCATGCATTGATCACAGGCCCATTTGACACTCCTTATGAAGGGGGTTTCTTCCTGTTCGTGTTTCGGTGTCCGCCCGACTATCCCATCCACCCACCTCGGGTCAAACTGATGACAACGGGCAATAACACAGTGAGGTTTAACCCCAACTTCTACCGCAATGGGAAAGTCTGCTTGAGTATTCTAGGGTAAGAGGAGACTCCTAAGTGGCCAAGTTGGTTGTCAGCAAATACTACTCTAGGCCAGCCTTTATCAACCAGGGTTTCTCATCTGAATCACAGAACATGGAAAATAATTGGAATGACTGTTTCCTCAATTCTACCCTGGATGGTACTTGATTAGTATCATTCTAGATGCAAAAAACAGAATTTATGATGTACAATGGATGCCTTAGTGAAGTGGTTCACCCGGAGCAGCAGTAACACCTGAGAATTTATAGCCATACAGAATCTGGGCCCCACCCTAGACTTACTGTATCAAAAGCTCTGAGGGTAGGGCCAGCAATGTGTCTTACAGGCTCTCCAGGTGATTCTGGTGCAGACTGTTGGAGAACCACTACCTTAGGGCATCAGGGCTTAATTCTTTGCTGAGCAGGTTGAGAAAGGCTGCAGATCCTGTGCCATTCAAGGGTGTGAATGTCTTATTTCTGAGTTTATCGTGAGTGGCTTTGGAGGAAGTGGTGGTGGTGATGATTAAATATTTTTAACAACTGAATGAGAAATGTTAGATTGGAAATCATATCAGATATGAAACAAATTTCAAGTTCATTTTTGTTTCTAGGTGATGCCAAGGTTTTGCTTCATGTAGTTCTCATCCATTCCCTTTTAACCACCTTTGGGGGTTAATTCAGAAAGAAAATATCTTCTAGCATATTCTGGATTGGTCTTTTTAGTGTGATCTGAATTTCCCTGAGTCGGAGAACAAGTAAAAACTGAAGTTAAGAAAGTCGCCCAGACTGGTGGTACTGTTCTCTTTCTTCCTGTCCGGTCCAATACTTTTTAGGTTTGTGTAGGGAAACGGCAGCTGAAACAAACTTCTCCTCATCCCCATTTCTCTCAAATGTAGGAATATGTTCCATGATTGTGGCAGTGAGAAAGTCCTTTAAAGGAGATTGTCTTTAAAGAAGTCCTCTTATCTCATTAGGGTAGAGAATTGTCTGTGCTGGAAAGATGGTGATATGTGTGTCCCATAGTGGTAAGGAGAGTTAGTTGTTGCTTCTGTATGGAAGCCGTTCTTGAACATGTTCTTGTATTAAGTTTTACTTCATTAGGCCAGTATAAAACTATTTTGAGCAAACATCAGCTCAC
Organism: Budorcas taxicolor; assembly: GCF_023091745.1. Taxonomy (NCBI): domain Eukaryota; kingdom Metazoa; phylum Chordata; class Mammalia; order Artiodactyla; family Bovidae; genus Budorcas; species Budorcas taxicolor. The sequence goes on along the minus strand of NC_068928.1, from coordinate 37,323,284 downwards.
GGTAGAAACAGGGGAAGTAAGATGGTGTGGAGTACAAGTGACATAAGTACTGGGTGGAAAGGAAAAGAAGCTACTCTGAAATGGGAAATTGCCATCGAGAGTCAGAGGAGAATATTCCCATGCATACTTAGTTGTCCATTCACTTTATCACCGTCATTCCTTTCCTCCTTAACTATAAAAAATATTGGGCTGACCTACAAAAGACATTGAAAGTTTACCCTGTTGACTTTAATTCCCACATACTAGAAGCTTCTAAGAGTGTGATGTCTAGGGTTCCTGGGGGAGCAGAGCTGAGAAGAGAAGTTGAGAGGCACTGAAGAGTGAGCTCTGAGGAAGTTGTTATTCCTCATCACTTACTGGCCTTTTCTCAAGACGAACAGGGAGAAGGAAGTGGCCAGTTAACTTGAACAAGCCAATACTGTTTTAGGTTGTGTTCAGCTTCCAGCTGAGGTGCCATCTCTTCTATTAATTGAGCTAAAACATAAATGTCTTTATGTCCAAGCTTCCCTGCTTCTCCCAACATTCCATCAGGTTTATGAAAGAGCAGTAATTTTGGTGTTTCTCTGTTGTTGAAGATGTTATTTACTTTCAAATCCTCCACGCTCTTGGAATGCCCTTTGTTTCCTTTCTGTCCTTTGTCAGAGTTATGTAGTCTTCAGAGAATTTGGCAGTCTTTGGGGGCTTGATAGAGACTGGATCCCCAATCATCAGTCCCACCACATGGCCTCTATCTAACCAGATGGCTTCACTCCCTTCTCTGCCTCTGTGCTCAACTTCTCTCCTCTCTGACTCCATCACCACCCAGAAATAAATAAGCAAGCCCTTTGAGATCCATAGAGGTTAACATTTAGACTGTCTTTGGAGTTGTTTTCTTACCTTATTTCTTTCATTTTGATGAAGGGAACCTCCCCTGTCTGCTGTTTCTCTCCTAGCCCTAAGAAAATCCCTTCAAAGTTACCATGCTTGCTTTACCCTCTTTTGTGCCACTTGATAAGAGGATTAGTCAGTTGACTGATTTCTGTTGAATGAGAGGAGATGGAGGCTGGGAAATTCCAGAGTATTCATAGTGAAAGAGAAAGTGAGTCACTTACGATGGTGCTGCCAGGCCCCAGGGTACTTGTACACTGGTCTTTCTGTGTGGCCTTTCCCCGTCTCTCTCTGCCTCACGTGCTTCCCTCCCCTCTGCTGTGTTTTGCAGTACGTGGACCGGCCCTGCCTGGAGCCCAGCCCAGAGCATCTCTTCTGTGCTCATCTCCATCCAATCCCTGATGACCGAGAACCCCTATCACAACGAACCTGGCTTTGAGCAGGTAAGGCCAGGTGGGCCCAGCTGTGCAGTGTAGAATATTGAATATCGAGTTTTAAGAGATCTGAAAGATCTGCTTGAGGGTTTTTGTTTCATTTTTGACCTGGCTCAGTCCAGTGTATTAAACTTGTCCCTGTTGGAACTGGCATGTGTGTGTCTTAATGAATTTTTTTTCTTACTAAATTACAATAACATCATCAAGTTATTTCCATTGACTTGGATTAATCTACCATGTGGAAGTCAGTGGAGTCATTTGGAAATTGATTTCCACGTCTTATTTGGAAGGTTGCAGCCAGTGGGTTCTTCTGTATGCCTCCGTTCTCCAGTATCCCTTTAAGGTGCTCCCAAGTGACTGCTGCTGAGCCAGACTTTCTTCTGGAGTCCTGAAGTACTGTTACCTACAGAGCCAAAGGAGCAGTTGTTGGCTAGAGCAAGAGTATTTTAGTCAGTGCTGCCAAAGGAAAGTGGAGGAAACTCATGTTTTCAAGGGGATACCGTATGCCACTGCCAAACATTTATATGCAACTTCTCATTTAATCTTCATACTGTCTCCGCAAAATAAATGTTATCCCCATTTTCAGCTGAGGTAATTGTGACTCAGAGAAGTTAGTTAACTTTCACAAGGACGCACAGATCAGGATGTAGTCCCAGGAGCCCAAAGTTTTACATTGTTCCAGAGACCCTTCCAGGGTTACTCATGAGCACAGGAAAAGAATTCCACTGATATCTCAAAGGATAATAATTCAGTTTAGGTGATTAAAACAGCTTAATTCGTTTTGAAACTATTTGAGATAATGTTAACGTTGGTGATTCCTTGCAGGCCTAAACAAAGGGAAATACCCTTTAAGAATGAACAGAAATTATTCCCTAAGCCATCCTTTCAAACATATAGTGAATGCAATTTCAGGAGTAGTGGAAATGGAAATAGACCTCATTGGCTAACCAGGGAGCTTATTTTTACATATTGTCTTGTGTGCTAAGTCGCTTCAGTTGTGTCCAACTCTTTGCAACCCTATGGACTGTAGCCTGTCAGGCTCTTCTGTTCATGGGATTCTCCAGGCAAGACTGGAGTGGGTTGCTGTGCCCTCCTCCAGGGGATCTTCCCAACCCAGGGATCAAACCTGCATCTCTTATTTCTCGTGCATTGGCAGGCAGGTTCTTTACCACTAGCGCCATTAGGAAGCCCATGTCACTTTCAAGACATGTGACTTTTATTCTTAAGTCTACCAAACATTCTTGGTTCACTGAACCCTCTTGTCTTGGTGGTTTTTCAGTTTCCCAGGCAGAAACGCCAGACTCTTCCATTTGTTAAGTAGTTAGGTCCAAATCACTTACTTCCTTCTCAGGTGACACAGTGACTTAATAATAGGATGTGTGCACCTGTTGAGTGCCACACAACTTTTAAACTCATGGAAACAGATCAGAGCCACCACCCTCATTTCTGTTCTTTCCTGTCTTCTTATGGTGCTTGATATTTATCAAAGTAGAGACTGAAAATCCAGCTTCACAAAACAGTATGTCATCAACAGGAATGTAATACAGGTCAGTATTAAAACTGAACTGCTACCTCATGGTAACAGCATGGAGTTTGCACAAGTGTTGAATACTCTTGTTTCCCTCAAAAAGTTTACAGTATCCCGCATTGCCCTTGTGATTTTGCTCTGATGCACATTGGGAACTGAGATAGTAGGCTGCAAGCACCTTTATCTTTCCTGTTCATTTTATGTTTTGATCAGGGCCAAGGCTCTCATTGATTGATGGTGGTAGGAGGGGGCAACAAGGGAAGAGTTAAAGGTAAAGGTTGGGACACCATGCTCTCACATTTTCTGTCAGCTCTCTCAACCAAGTTTGGAGTTTTTCTTTTGAAAATTTTGAGTTCTACATCTGGTAGATAACAGTTGATTCAGTGATGGTGGCACCAACAGGCATGTAAAGGAGTTAACCAGGAAGCATCCTGCTGTCTATAGGTTTTTCAGGTTGAGACTCCTAGCATCATTTATAACTTTTTGTCCCACCATTATTCTTACGTATGGTTATTTCCCACTTAATCCTTTCTGCAAGGCTGTTCATTTCAAGCTTAGGGAAGTTTGATGCATCTGGTTTGCTGCTTATAGTCAAATGATCCATAGCAGAGGATGGGTGTTGGTATGCACGGGGAGAGGTGAGTGGTCTCAAGTACTTAGTTGCTCTTCATGTCTGCCATATAGTGGGAAAGGTATCCTCATAGTTAATTTGCTTGGTTCATATACCGTATACTAATCTAAAGTCTCTTCCCATTGGGTTTTCTTTTTACCTGATTTTTATACTTGGATACTGTGCTATCTGTCACATTATAGGAGAGACATCCAGGAGACAGCAAAAATTACAATGAATGTATTCGGCATGAGACCATCAGAGTGGCAGTCTGTGATATGATGGAAGGAAAGTGTCCCTGCCCTGAACCCTTAAGGTATGTGTAAAGACAGCCCACTTGATACTTGATATTCCTTTTTGGAGATTTAGCTTGTTCATATCTTTGGGGCAAAGTCCAGTGTTGGGCACCAGAAGGAGGTAAAAAGGAAAGATGTGGTTCATACCTTTAAAGAGCAAGTGACCAAAGGGTTATCTAAGAGGAAGTTCAAAGAGCCTCTCAGTTTTGGGAGAGTGTCAGGCCTGACTGGAAAGATGTAGTCCATGCCCTCAGGGAGCCCTTGTTTGATAAGGACCTGGACATATTAAAGACATGTGACTGTTACACAGCCAAATGAGGTGTAGAGCACTCCATAATAAACCCATTTCTTATGTCGACTTCTAGGTGTTAAAACTAGATGAATAAAGAGTTAATGAAACAAACTTTTCTAAGATTCGAAGGGGCTACTTTTCTTTTTTAAAAGTTGATATAGGGTTCATGTACAATGTTTCAGGTGTATCTAGCAGAATTTTGAATAAGGTTTGGGATTAGGGATGGCCTCTGGAAAATGATTGGGCAAGTCATGAGTTGAAGTTGGGGTTCAGGTGATCAGTATTGAAAGTCACTCCCATTTTAAAATCCTTAAAATCTAAGGAAAATAAACCATGGGCAGTCAGTGGAAAATAAAGTAATCTCTCTTTTCCATTCAAAGATTTTCATAGGAAACCAAATCTGGTCATGGGAACTCAAGCTGCTTAATTTGGCATTAAAGTTAGATGGTGAAGTGGTGGTGCCTTCCCCTCTTGTGCCTAACTTAAACTTCTCTGCTTTCCAGAGGGGTGATGGAGAAGTCCTTCCTGGAGTATTATGACTTCTATGAGGTGGCCTGCAAAGATCGCCTGCACCTTCAAGGCCAGACTATGCAGGTAACAACAGAGCCCCTGCTGCTAGCTCCAGAGACCTTACAACAGACCATTTAAACCCCCCCTACAAGGGTGACGTCCACATCTGTCATAGCATTCAGAACCAAAAGGAACCTGATGCATTTGAGTCACTGAGACCCAAAGAGTGAAGCCATCTGGAGTTAGTTCTAGGTTCCTGGCCTAAAGTAGATGCTCATGAGTAGAATCTGAATCATTCTTTCTATCCTGTAACCCCTTCCAATCTTGGTCAGCAGTCTTTTCAAACTAAGAATATCAGCCTTCTCCGAATTTAGGGATTATAGAGTCAATTATTAGGATTTCATCCCTAGTTCAGAGGGGTGCCAAGAGAAAGAATGCTTAGGGAAACATTGACTGTGCAGTTGTTACTGTTGAAAGATTCCTGTTACAAGGATGGTAACCAGTTGTTCAATCTCTGCCAGAAATGTGCTTCTGCTTCCAGTAAGAATGCAGAATCCAGGCTTGTTTAAATGAAGAGGTTCTTATTAAACTAAGTTGTAAATAGACTCAAATATAAGCAACAGGTTGAGAACCCTCGTGTCCTGAAGGACCAGTCCTGTGTTTTCGGATCCTTTACTTGCTATAGAAAAGTGGTGACTTGGCTAAACGACTAAGGCGTCATCAGGTTTTTTCCATTTCTTTTTGGTCTGTGTTGCCACACACCCACCACCACCAGCCATGGGAGTAAATGTCCTATTTCCTCAGGTGCTCCTCAGAGATGGTAGTTGCCCTATACTTCCTTCAAGGACTTCCTCCCTACCTGCCCCGTTTAAACTCAGAAGACAGGGCAAGTTCAAGGTTGACTTGTTCCTGAAACTTCTCTAAGAGTACATTGAGGATGCTGCGTGCTGTACTTGTTCCCCATCAGGAATTCTCTTTGCTGGTATCTAGCAGTATTTCTAATACTCAGTCTGTGAAGGAAAAACAATTTCTGATGAGGGAAGGGCAGGAAAAACAGCATCTGGGGAAGAGGAGAGTGGGTGGAAATGGAGCCAGTGATGGAGGAAGATTTGAGAAATTGACAGCTCCAGAGTAAGTGTGAAGTTCAGCCTCTGGGGACCATAACCCTCACATGTGAAAAGTGCAAGCTGTAGTCTCGAGACTGTGCTTTCCATCCACTGGCCCCGATCGTGAGGGTAATGTGTGTGCAGAAGTGTGACCGGAGTTTATGTGGGAGAGGCAGGAGCATGCACTTTTTTGTAACTGCCAAGGAAAGAGGTCTCCACTTGTGTAAACCTTGGCGGAGCTACATTGCTGCCATAATCCCTATTTAGCATTTTTAATTCCTTTTTTATATTCTCCACCCCACCCATAGTTATTTTTGAGACTTTAAGGACAGTTATCCCCTTTCCACATGATGTTTGGTGATCTTTGATCTCGAATGACAAGGACTGGCTGCTGCTGCTGCTAAGTCGCTTTAGTCGTGTCCAACTCTGTGCGACCTCATAGACAGCAGCCCACCAGGCTCCGCTGTCCCTGGGATTCTCCAGGCAAGAACACTGAAGTGGGTTGCCGTTTCCTTCTCCAATACATGAAAGTGAAAAGTGAAAGTGAAGTCGCTCAGTCGTGTCCGACTCTTAGCGACCCCATGGACTGCAGCCTACCAGGCTCCTCCGTCCATGGGATTTTCCAGGCAAGAGTACTGGAGTGGGGTGCCATTGCCTTCTCTGGACAAGGACTGGAGTGATGCCCAAAAATCTGGACAGGAATGTGGTGACTAATCCTTGGGGAGGAGGGCAGGTGCTTATCCAGAAGTCAGAATTCCTGAGTTCTCTACCTGCCTGTGATCTTAGAAAAGTAAATTTTCCTTTTGAGTATAGGGAATGAAGGACAGTTTTTCCCTTGTATAGTTTGAATGAAAGTGAGGTGTTAGTCGCTCAATCATGTCTGACTCTGTGACCCCCATGGACTGTAGCCCACCAGGCTTTTCTGTCCATGGGATTTCCCAAACAGTAATACTGGAGTGGGTTGCAGTTTCCTTCTCCAGGGGATCATCCGACCCAGAGATCAAACCCAGGTCTTCTGCATTACAGGCGGACTTTACCATCTAAGCCACAGAGAACCTCTCATAGTTTGTATGAGGTTAATTGAAAATATCGCCATACTTAATGATTACAGTCCTCGTCTTGAATTTCTCTTCTCTCTCCTCCTGTTAGTGTGTCCCCTTTTTGCATGCTGGCTTGCTTTTGGGGAATGCAAACACATTTCAATGTTAGCCCAAGCCAGACCTGTCTGGTTGTTGAACGTGCCACAGTATCCTTAAACAAGGATGATGTCTGCTGTTGGGAATCTCTGTGCTATGCCTTCCTCTGTCCCCATGCTCAGAAGTTGAGCGTGTACTTCATGCGGGCCTAAAGCTGTCTCTCTAGGGTGAGCCACCCAGACTTGAATCTTCCTTCCCGATTGTCTCCTTTCCCCCCCACAGGACCCTTTTGGAGAGAAACGGGGCCACTTTGACTACCAGTCCCTCTTGATGCGCCTGGGACTGATTCGTCAGAAAGTGCTGGAGAGGCTCCATAATGAGAACGCCGAAATGGACTCTGATAGCAGCTCATCTGGGACAGAGACAGACCTGCACGGGAGCCTGAGGGTTTAGACCCTGCTCCCCTCTCCCCTCCCCCAACTCGAGAGTCCCAGCAAAGTCCCTTTCCCCCACCCCAGGGATGGAGAGGCACTGTGTATCTCCCTCCAAATGTGACGTCATCCTGCAAGATGGCAAGAACCAAGCAAGCTCGGATCCCAGGGTGTGGGAGAGGGGAGGCTGTTTTCTGATCTGACCTCCTTGGCTCTCGAGCATCTGGGACTGTGTTCATCCTAAATCAGGGGCCAAGGTACCTATGCAGAAGCACCTAGGGCGAGGGCCTCTGGCAAAAAAAAACAAAACCAACACACCTCTCCACAGGGCCAGCTCCTTAGGGACAGGTGGGAGACGGAAATTGCAATTCCTAGAGGGAGTGTTCCCAAAAGATTTATGGGGATATCTGGAAGGGAGCTTGGGGTGGGGGGCTGTCTGTGACACTTCAGCAGTCTGGGTGGTTGTCTGTCTGTCTGTCTGCAGTCTTGAAGCAGGGCTCCCCAGTGCCCTTTTCCTCCCTGCCTCTACCCCCATTATTTCCCATGGGCCAGCGTAAAAGTTTTTCCTAATTTATAGTCACTGTTCTAGACAGACCAAAGAGAAGGAACAGTGGTGGAGTCTAGGCTGCTGATGAGTAAGCTTTACCTAGCACCTGAGCACCTTTCTCCTCTGTCCCCCATTCCCTCACCCATTTTAGATTTAAGACAGAAGGTAAATGTGACTGGGACTGAACCAAGGTCGTGGTAAAGCCTGCACAGGCACCATAAGAAGCTGAAAATGCCATTTGTTCCCACAATCACTGATTAGAAAAGTCCCCCACACAAGCAGCTGCTGTGTGGATGGGATTAGAGCCACTACAGAAAATAGTCTCTTTAACAGATTTTTCATAAATACTAGTCACGATGAGGGTCTTTCTCCTGGGGGTGGGATACAGAGAGGAGGCTGATGCTAGTCCTGTTGTATTTTGTTTGGCTGTCCTTGTGTATTTTCACTTCAGCCTGTAGTCCCACCTCCTCCCTTCAAAGCCCAGGGAGTTGTGGGGAACAAGGGTAGCCAATGGCAGAGGGGATGGGGGCTGGGACTCTGAAGACTCCTCCCCTTCTCCACCCCCCCTCACCTCCAGCCGCTCTGTCACTGACTGACAGGTGTTTCCCTGGCTGTGTTGGTTCTCTTATCTGTATTTAGCTGCGGTGATCTTTTAGCTGGTTGGCTCAGAAAAATGTGCTTTAGGTGCCCTGTGATACTGGGCATCAAGGGAACCCATCCTTCCCTGCTTTGATGTGTTCTGTACTTTCCAGATTCTTACTGTTAGGGCTCCCAGTGGGGTAATAGTGAGCCGCATGACACAGGGCCTCAGTCAGTATCCAGCCACGTGTAAAGGGGAGGATACTGGTAATTCGTACCTGCTCCGCCCGCTGCAAGGGAGGCCTCTGCCTTGTGGATCATGGGACCTCCCAGGGGTGGCAGGGTGGGCACAAAGGAGAATGTCCTACTTGGGAGGGCAGGAAGAAAAACTGGACAGTAAGTGGGCTTGGCGGATGGAGGTTTAGCTTTGTACCTAAAGGCTGGGTCTTCTCACAAGGAGACTTAGAAAGGGACCCTGCTTCCAATTTTCCCTCTTCCGTTCCCAGAGCTAGTACAGGGCTTAGAAGAATGCCCTTGGTCTGTTGGTCCAGTGTTGTCTGTCATCCATTTAAGTGTTCCCACTTTCAAGTGACAATCCTCCTTGGCCCTGCCATGGGCAGAGCATGTCTGGCATACTAGCCTGACTTTTACGCCCTAAATCTTGAGTTGAGGAAATATATGCACAGGAGTCAAAGAGATGTCTTTATATCTGTACATAAATGAATTTTTTTTTTCCTTTTTGGTGCAATAAAGTTTGTTTTGGCAGAAGGAGGAAGCGCCTGTGGGTGTGGGAGGGTTTGTGTAAAAGGAAGAATGATCGTTTTGACAACCAAACTTTTCACCTAGGCCTGAAACTGTCGGATAAAGATAGTGCTCATTAGAAGCCAGAAACTTGGGTTAAAAGATGTGTGGAAGCAGGACTGCTAGTGACAAGAAGTTTCCATCCATCAGAAATACGGTCTTTTTTGAGGCTATAACTTTGGCAGTCAAGGAAAGGAATGCCACCTTGGTCTTAGTTGCTTCCAAAGAAATACCTATTTAGGAAGTGAACATGTCCTAAAGGACAGGCAGAGCTAGACAGGCTCCGACTATAGATCCCCTTGGTAAGGGAAAGGTGTGTCAATATGGATATCCCAAACCATTGGGTTTTCAGTTTTCTGATAGCAAACCAACCCTGGGGAATTTAGAATTAAAGACCATGAAGACAGAGCTTAACTCTGGCCACCCAGCTCATCACCTCTATTTGCTATAGAAGGCTCTTGCTTTCTGGTACAGAGGCTTCTCTTGGTTGACCATCTGTATAGGAAGAAATTATATACAAAATCTATTAACCTGTGCCATGCAAAGCTAGATAAAGGCAAGTGTGGGCTCTGGGGGTAGTTGGCCTCGGCTCTGACTTGAGCTCTGCTTAAGGTGGTGGGTGAAAGTGAAGTCGCTCAGTTGTGTCCAACTCTGCGACCCCATGGGCTGTAGCCTGTCAGGCTCCTCCGTCCATGGGATTTCCCAGGCAAGAGTGATGGAGTGGATTGCCATTTCCTTCTCCAAAGGTGGTGGGTGGGCCCTGTTAAGATTCCTCACCTGAAAGGTGAGGGCACCCATTTGACATTGACCATTGTGAGGACTATATAAAAGGTATGGAAAACTGGGTGCCTCACGGGTGCTCAATAAATGATTCCCACCAGTAAGGCTAGAGGGGCCTGGTGATCACTAAAGGAGGGAAAGTCGGTAAGGAATTTGAGAAATACTGCATCCGCCATTGGTTGATTCCCCTCAAATTCCATTTTCTTTCCTCTAACCACCATTGACCTGTATTTCCTTCACACTCACAGCTGAGTCTGCGGCCATAAGCTGGAACCTCTACAGAGGAAGCTAGAAGAGACTGAATATTTATTGGCCTGTTAGGGTCTGCTCATTTGAGATAAGGAACATCTTAATGAGGAAGGGGCTGGAATTAACAGAGACTAGAATTTATGTCTTAGGGCTACAGGGACTAGACTGTCCTAGCCAGGAGACAAGGCAGCCTTCATTCTAGGCCCGGCTCGACCATGACCTTGTGGTGGATGACCTGTGCAAGTCATTTTATACGTGCTCACGGTTTTCTGTTACTCAGGTTATCCTTAGTGGATAAACAAGGTTTTCTCCAATAAAAATGCAATGTGAAGGCACTTTAAAAAATAAAGCAATGAATGAAGAATATTGGGGGAAGAAAAAAACTTGGAATTTTTTGGGGGGGTTTTTTGGTTCTTTTTTAAAACAAAGTTGTCCAGGTTTTATTCACCACCAGCTCCTCCCTCGTCTCCCTGCCTGTTGCGGTGCCCACTTCATTCCCAGTCAAGGGAGCGCTTCTCTGGCCTCCTCCGCTGTAATCTCCTGGGAGTAGAGGTCAGTGAAAAGAGCTGGCAGCCAGTAGTGGGCCTCCCCTGGGGCCTGCAGGTCCAGCCAAGCCAGCCCTTCCTTCAGCAGGTGTTCCTGGTGGAAAAAGGAAAAAGTCAGTTGAGAAAGGGGAGTTTCCACAAAGTAGGGTATATAATCTTCAAACCTATCTTGGCTTCAGTAGGGTTTTCAAGCTAAATCTACAAGAGTGCCTTCACACATCCACACAGCCGAACTGGAATGATGTGTTTAACCTAGATCTTTGCCCGCTGTGTGAGAAATACTACCACGTTGCTTAATCTGTGCTGCTGGGAAAGAGGATCATGACAAGGGGGGATGTTGTGGAAGGAAGGTAGGGCCACAGAAACATTTGCTACATGGCCTTCAGTAAATCACTAACTCCATTCCCTAAAACAAATGGAGATCACTGACTTTCAGTTAACTTACTGGGTAACAGACAGCTACAAGACAGGGAAACCCTTTTGGAGAAGTTACTGGAAAGTCTGTATTAGAATGGACCCATAGTTCCTGTAACTGGAAGTATGCTCCAGATGGGTTGGTTTAACCCAATATTATTAAACAAATGTTTATGTCATCCCCACTTCACAGATGAAGTTAAGTCTTTAGTTTAACTGCCCGGGTAAGGATACTGAAAGCCAGGGCTCCTACATGTTCATGCTACTCTCTCTTCACACTAGTCTTTCATTAGTACCAAGAAACTTGTATATATAACTATATATAAATGCACTAATTATAGAAATGTAATATCATTAGTTAATAATTCCTTTCACTCTGTATCAACTGTTAATTTCAGTCAAACCACATTAACCATCTGACGAGGCTCTACAGGTCATGAGAGAAGGTGTTGGTGACTCCCCAGTGGCAGAGGCAGGCTGGTTGCACCTGTGTGCCAGGGTTCGAAGCCCCTTCCTTTGTTGAGTTCTACCTCTCTGTGCCATCTGCAGAGAAACACTGGGATTACTTCTGTGTGGTAGCAACAGCCTTCAAGGCAAGAAGTTAGCAGAAAGAAGCTGCAGCCCTTGCCTGAGTGGTACCTGTCTACCCACCTCCTCCCATCTGGGGCCCATCTTTTCTCAGCCATTCCAAAAGTCACATACCAACACTTGCCGCGCTCGCTCCGTCTCCCATTTAAGATTGGCCTTGATATCACTGACAGTCACATAGCCATTTTTCTAAAGGAAGGAATGGGGAGTGAGTTGAGTGTGTGCTTTCCCTTAGAATCCAGCATCTGCCCAGGGACAAGTAATTTATCCAGACAGGAGGGGGACCTGCCCTTGGGTAGAGCCTAAGGGAGCACAGAAAAGAATGTTTAGAGGTCCCGGCAGAGAGTAAGAAGTGATTTTCAGGATGACAGAGGTAGGCAGACTGAGGTGCTCAGTCTTAAGTAGAATCCCTGGTACTAAATATTAATGTAGACTTTTATCAGTAAACTCAAGAGTATGGCAAAGATTCAGAATGATTAACTGATAGGAAGGAATGATGATCATCAAAACTGATCATAATCTAAAATAATTAAGAATTCAGCCTTTGTCCAGCCTCACCTGAACCATTCCCCAACCCAGAAAAGTCCTCCCTTGTTCACTTCTCATCTACATTACAGCACTGAAAACTGAACGTGTCTTCCCTAAACACATGATAAGGATCTGAAGGAAGATGGTATAGCTTAAGGCACTATTAAGGAACAGGAGGATGGTAAACAAGATTAAAAATTTTTTTCAAAGAATCCATAAAGTAGTTTTACAAAGACATCAAAAAAATCTGTTCACCGAGGAGATTCAGTTAGTTGTGTGCATGTCTACTACTCCACTAGAATGTAAGCTCTTTGAGAGCAGGAACTATGTGGTGCCCATCTTTATTTGCCCCTACAGCCTGGCCCAGTGCTTTGCACTGTAGCTGCTCAATAAACATCTGCTAAATAAGAACAGGTCTGAGTAGTGCATCCGTTAGACAGTTTCAGCAAAAGCATGAGTGATGGTGGAGAGATGAACAAATACCTTCCTAGACTCTCATGCACACACATGCACATGCATGCACACACTCACACACATGCTCTCTCAGAAGGCACACCGGTACCTCTGCCAGCTGCAGCACCACCGTGTGATCCATATTGAGCTCAGCAGGAACAGACTGGATGAGGTAAGTGCCACCCACAGGGATGATGCCGAAGCCAGTGCCGAGTGCCTTTAGTTTCTTGATGGCCCTGATCAGGTCGTCTCTGAGGTGAGGAAGAGCTGCATAAAGATCCCTGGCAGACCAGACCTAGCAACAATGCAGTTTCATCTCTGCCCTAGGCAGGATACCCTGATGGAAGACTCACAAGTCTGCACATTTAACTACACTGGTAAAAAGGCAGGGTTAAAGTGCACCAAGTGGTGCCTGGACGTTCAAGGGAGACGGTAGAGGAGTCAGGCTTTCCATTCAGCAAGCCGTTCCAACACCAGAGGTAAAAAACATGCTTCCAGGAGCCCATCAGGAAATGTGAATAAGCGAGCTGAACTTAATAGGGAGTAGTCTGAACCATAGCAAAATACAGAATGCTTATCCATTTGAAAGGGGGCAACTCAGCTCATTACTGCCATTTGGAAATTCAGACCCAGCAGTGTTAGATTTTCTGATTCCTTAGTTGACAACTGACTGAAATTAGAGAAGAAAACCCACATCTGAAGATGCGCAGACCACATATGCAGTCTACATGCTGATTAGCTTTTTTCACCTTTTCTCAGATTGGAGTCGTGCATAAAGGCTAGTGAACCAGGACCATTTAGACCTCATCTTCTGAGCTCAACTCTTTTCCCCAGCCTTTCTCAGTGCCTGCTCTAATCTCCTTGACCACAAATAACGTCAAGAGTATACAATGCCTCAAGTATATTTTAAAAAACATGTATGTGTATACACACACATTCACATATTTATGCATGCTTAGAAGGAAATCTGTCAAATGTTTAATAGTTATAATCTCTCAGCTGAGAAACAATGGGTGGTTTGGGTTTTTTTATATCTTTTTTCAGTTTTCTAAAATGAAAATGTTTCTTCTGATCATAAAGAGGAATAAAAAAGATTTCTAAACTAGCCTAGATCTACAAACAGTAAGGAGAAAAGATTTCCACCTGATTTTTAAAGACCTTTCTATACTCCAAGAGGTTGGAAGACAAAACCTACTGGCTGACATCCTGGGCGAATTTGCCCCTTCCTTTTAACACCTGTTGATGCAGTTCCTCCAAAGTTATCAGACCTATTGGAGAGGGGGAACAGAAAGCAGTTGAAGGATTACCTTTATGACTTAAAAAAGTCAGCATCATATCTGAAAAACTATAAATGTTCTCTTGACACCAGGGCTGTGTCTACACAGCCTATGATTTCTAACTGGTTTTAAGCTTTAAGACCATTCAATATGCTTATTAAGATGACACCACTGGATGACCATTTTGAAGGTCACATCTTGGGGAGCTCAGAGACTCAGTTGGCATCACACCTTGGAGAAGCAGAGCAGGCCTACCGTTACTAATGAGAAAATCATAACCCAAACATATCATCTATCAGGGGAAAGGGCCTATTTTCTACCTCCCTATATGTTCTGTAACAACTAGGAGCTAAGCTTTCCTGACCAAAGGCCTTTGGCGAATAGAGAGAATCATTCATGTTTACCGCTGGCCATGGAGACCAGCCATGAATTCAACTGCATGAAGCCCTAACGTGCTTCTCAGGACCACACAACTTCTCAAGACCTTATTGGCCTGCAGACTGCCAGACTGGAAAGATCATTTTTCAAGACTTATTTTTCTTTCTCAGAGAAGCCCAAAGCCCAGTCCACAGGACTCCATTCAGCCACCCTCACCTCCATTCCGGTGCTTCAGGGCCAGGCACACTTCAATAATCTGGACACCCAGCTCGTAATAGAAGTCCCCCACGCCTAGCATCTCAGACCAAAATCCTTTTCCAGCTAAAAGACAGAAAAACAAAAGCTAGGTTATTCATTAGTTAACAACTTTTTCTTTCAAAGCTAGATTAAAACATCTACTCTATGGGCAGTCTTCTCTGCCCAGTGTTAACCCCTCAGGATGCTCAACACAATCTGACTCTTGGTTATTCCTACTAAACAACAGGTCCAGAAAGTTTTAAAGGTGGGCAATCTAAAAAGCAGTGCTATTTGGCTGCTATCTCTGGCTCAGAGTGAAATATAATGGGACATATGGTCTAGACAAAGCTAAGAATATAAGCAGACCTGGCATTCGAAAGTCCACTGGAGAAAATGCAGGTTATAAAGCAGTAATTACAGCATAATCCCATATATCTTAAAAAAATAGTTTATAAATATGATGAAGTGAATATGATTCACTTTCTATGTCTAGAAAGTAAAAATACCTTAACCATACTTTATCTCTGCAATAACGGGCAGGGTCAAAAGACTTCTACTTTCTCATTTTCTTTTCTTTGTTGACTGACTGAAACACATACCACTTTTATCAAAATTAAATATTTTTTTTAATAAACGGAAAAAACAGTCATAAAAAAATTTTAGAGCACGTCATTCCAAGCAAGATCATGCACACTGTCCACTCAGCCTGCACTCCAACCTCTCCATCGTTCCCATCAAACTGGACATTCAGTTATCCTGCTAGGCATTCCCTACAGATAACATCCTCTGGATCTCCCTGTAAGCCTTTACAGATGTTCCTGCAATAGTGATGACAACTAGGTGAGCTCTGTCCCTTAGCAACCAAACACCATACCCCTACGGATTCCTTACAGGCCAGAGGATCCACTCCAATAGTGGCACACATGTCTTGAAACTGCACCCGGAACTCAGGATTCTTCCGGATCTCCTGCTTGTGTTTGCTGGCAAATTCTTCCAGGTTGGTCTTGAACATGTCCAACTGCTTTGACATCTGCAGAGTGAACAAAGGGAAAGTTGGGGGCAAGCCAACCAAGTGATAACTAAATGCCAAGAGTAGGTCCCTGGGCCAGTGGCACAGCAAAGGCTGAAATGCCCTACTGTCTTCAGGACTACCATAATACTGTTAACTGTTCCCTTCCTTTTCTTTCCTGCCTCTCCTTCACAGTTCTGCTATAACAGAAACAAGATGCTGTAATGTTGCTTCAGTTCTAACATACACATTTCCCCCTACGTCTTTCTGTTCTAAAGTCAATATTCATCTAACAATTCTTTCTTTCCCATTCTTTCTTGTTTAAAAATCTTCATATTTACTCATTCATTCACTTTCTTCCATATTTATTGAGATAAAACTGACTTACAGCACTGTATATACAGCATTATACGGCATAATTATCTGACTCACATACATCATGAAACGATCACAGTTAAGTTTAGTGAACATCTATCATCTCATACAGATACAAAATTAAAGAAATAGAAAAAAAAAATGTTTTTCCTTGTGATGAGAACTCTTGGGATTTACTCTCTTAACAACTCATCATATAACATGTTGTAAGTGCTTTTCTTTTTCCCAGGGTTGGGGGTGGTGGGGTGGGGAATGTTATTAAACTGAAGGACCTACAAACAAGGACCTACTGTATAGCATAAGGAACTCCACTCAATATTCTGTAATGACTTATATGGGAAAAGAATCTGAAAAAGAATAGATATTGTGTAACTGACTCAACATGCTATACATTTGAAACTAACAGAACATTGTAAATCAACTATATGCCAATATAAAATAAAATTATTTTTAAAACGCTAATGAAATTAATTGAAGATGCACCTAATAATCAATTTTGCAGCATTCACACAGTGGGAAATCTTCAGCAACTGACAGAAGAGCTAGATAGGAGAGTAAGCAAGCCTGGCATGAGTCAGGTGTGTTGTTGAATCTTTGGGTCAAGGACCTCCTTGAGGATAACCCTGGATAAAGAATCTCTGAGGAAGGGTTTTGAGTCTACAGTCTACCACATTACATTCTAAACCTACATTCTTTTTAGTTTCAGGGGCTATTCTGATTTCCTATTTGCATTATTCCTTCTCTTTCCCTAATTAACAAAGCCTATCTTCAACCCGCCAAGAATAACCACTCCTTGCCCAGCATGTCCTCATTTTCTCCTATTAAAAATCTGTATGTTATTATAGTCACCGTTTCCAGTTGATTCCTGCATGTTATCTCCCTCTATGACAGGGACCTTTTGAAGAGCACAGCCTGTGTCTACCTTCTCTCCTCAGTCCCAGGGCCCCAATTCCCTGCCTCACTGCCTCCTTTTCTTCACCAGGAAAAATAAATGAGTACACTAGAGGGCATGTACAGAAAAGGAAATACTAGAGAAGGAAACTGCAGGAACCACACCCTCGTCACTGTCACACACTTCTGGTATGCACCTAGATGTGATGGTGGTGGGTGCCAGAGGTTAGGCAATATTTCCATGTTATTCTTTGGCATTTGAAGTAAAAACTCAAAAGACCCAAATCAAAGACGCGCCTAATAATAAAATTTGAAGCATTCACAGTAGGAAATCTTCAACCACTGACATGGCTTAAGTTTTCTACCACTTACTATCTATGTAACCTTGGATAAAGCACTTAACACCTCAGCGCCCTCAATTCTAAACTGCAAAGAACAGAGTTCTTTCTTGATAGAACTGTCAAGAGGAATGAACAAGACAGCGTACCTAAAGAAAATGTACATATGCCTGGGATGCTGAAAGTAGGTAATCATTCAAAGATGTCAGCTATCGTTGTTATTAGCAAGTCACCTAAATGATCTGAGCAGCACAGAAATCAGGATTTGCCAAATACCCTATTTTTGGTTGATCCTAACAATTTGGTTTATATCAGAGCGGTCCTGCCCAGCCTCGTGGGATCTCTTTTGCTACCTGGAGCCCTCCAACCTACTCACCTGGGCCAGCTGGTCCTCAGCCAAGACAGTCCCTCGCTCCTTGTACTTGGCCTGTCAGGCAAAGAGACAAGGATGAGTTGAGCGAATGGATGCTGGGGGCTCCCACTTGTATCGCCTCCTCAGAAGTATGAAAAGACGAAGGTCTCGCAAATGGTTTTTCTTAGGGAGAGGAGGGAACAGACGACTCCCTTGTAATCAAATTGAGGGGCGTGGGGGAAAGGACTGATGGGTCAGGGGATGGTGACATTCCAATCCACCGGAAGCTGGAGAAACTCAGCTCCCCGGGATCCGAGAAGCCCGCGTCAAATTCTTTCGGGAGGCTATTTGAGGGTATAGAGCTCTGCTCGGAGAGATTGTCTCTCGCGAGTCAGGGGTGGCTGTGGGCCCGCCTTCTTCCCCTCACCTCGGCAAGCTTCTTCTTGGCGATGGCGCCAGCTCCCACCCCACGACGGTGCATCCCCGCCGTGGCCCGCGGGCCGCCCCGCTGCCGGGACCCCGGGTCTCCACGTCCCGGGATCCACCACCGGCCCCCCGACGCGGAAGCGCGTGTCGTACGTCATCTTCGCGCGACGGAAGTTGCGTCCCGACTTCCGGCTGCGGAGCTGGAATCGCCCACCGCCAGGGGCCCAGCGGCCCCGCCTCTTGCGCCGAGAAGGAGCTGCAAAACTGCGCCCGAGTGTTCCCACCCACGTGTACTCTCGGATCCTCTTAACTTCCTGTGGCCGTCCTCAGCTGCCACCCCAGCTTCCAAGTGGAGGTCCGCCACTGCTCCTTGGCTGTCTGCCGAGTGCCATACGCTGAGTTGGACACCAAGGATTCCGTATTAGGCATACAGCAATCCATTCTATGCTAATAGGGTTTACCTTTTGGAATCACTCAGAGCTTCTGACTGGGGAAGGCCTTATAGTTAAGAACTTGGACTCTGAAATTAGTTTACCTAGCTCGTAGCTTCCACTACATATGATCCAGTTGTTTAGTCTCTTAAGTGAAGTCGCTCAGTCGTGTCCGACTCTGCGACCCCACGGACTGTAGCCTACCAGGCTCCTCAGTCTATGGAATTTTCCAGGCAAGAATACTGGAGTGGGTTGCCATTTCCTTCTCCAGGAATCTTCCCAACCCAGGGATTGAACCCGGGTCTCCCGTACCGCAGGCGGACACTTTACCGTCTGAGCCACAAGTCGTGTGCTACTCTTAAGACCCCCATGGGAAAAAAAAAAAAAAAAGACCCCATGGACCATAGCCGGCCAGCCTCCTCTGTCCAAGAGATTTCCTGGAGTGAGTTGCCATTTTCTTCTCCAGGAGACTCTTCCCCACCCAGAGATGGAACTCGTGTCTCTTGCATTGGCAGGCGGATTCTTTATCGCTGAGCCACCAGGGAACTTAAGGCAAATACCTTAATCACTTGTGTTCCATCCACAGTTGTGAAAGAGTAATACCTACTCATGAAGTTATGAGAAATAAGCCAGAAAATATATAACAAAGCATTCAGTACAATGTCTGCCACATGAATATCAGCTGTGTTTGTCATTCATCAGGTCTTTGATAGAATCAGTTTTCTGTGTGTTTAGAAAGCTCCATATGTGATTTCCAAGGGCTCTCCTTGTGGCTCAGATGGTAAAGAATCTGTCTGCAGTGCAAGAGACCTGAGTTTGATCCCTGGGTCAGGAAGATCCTCTGGAGAAGGGAATTGCTACCCACTCCAGTGTGCTTGCCTGGAAAATCTCATAGACAGAAGAGCCTGGTGGGCTACAGTTCTTGAGGTTGCAGAGGGAGACAGGACTAAGCAACTAACACTTTCACTTTTCCTTTTTTTTTTTTTTAAAGTAGGCGATTTCCATAATATTATTGAGTCTTCCAAAGGAGGAGCCATTAGAGGTTTGGAGGAGCCAATGGAGGTTTCTTAAGTCAGAGAGTAGTAATAAATTTTTGTTACAGGAAAATTAGTGGCAACCTAGACTTAATTTTTGAGTCAGTTGTAGCAGTCCAAAGAAGAAATGGTAAGGGGGCAATTAAGATGGTGGCAGTAAGGATAGAGAGAATGGCACTAATTCAGGACGTATTAAGGTGGGATGATAAAACTGATGAGACAGGGGCAGTGAGTGAAAGTTGCTCAGTCGTGTCTGATTCTTTGTGACCCCCACGGACTACACAGTCTGTGGAATTCTCCAGGCCAGAATACTGGAGTGGGTAGCGGGGGCAGTGAGTGAAAGTCACTCAGTCGTGTCTGATTCTTTGTGACCCCCACGAACTATACAGTCTGTGGAATTCTCCAGGCCAGAATACTGGAATGGGTAGGTAGCTGTTCTCTTCTCCAGGATATCTTCCCAAACCAGGGATAGAATCCAGGTCTCCTGCATTGCAGGCAGATTCTTTACGAGCTGAGCCACGAGGGAAGCCCAGGAATACTAGAGTGTATAGCCTATCCCTTCTCCAGCTGATCTTCACAACCCAGGAATCAAACCGGGGTCCCCCACATTGCAGGCAAATTCTTTACCAGCTGAGCTACCAAGGAAGCCTGAGATGGGGGCAGAGTGGGTGGGAAAACTTAGCAGGATGTTCAACTTCCTGGCTTAGGCAACAGGGTGGTGCCATTCAGAGAGGTAGAACAGACTACAAGATGAAGTTGAGGAAATAACTGAGTGGTTTTGAAAATGCTGAAATTGAGGTTTGTGTGACATCATAGGAGAGATGGCCAGTTGTCCTTCAGATGTCCTGGTTTGAAGTTCTGCGGAAAGATATGGGCTGGGCTACAGGTCAAGGCAAAACCATGAATGTGACTGTTACCAGAGTGTTTTCAAGTAAAAGGATAAAAAGAAGACGTGAGGGACTTCCTTGGTGGTCCAGGGGTTAGGAATCCACCTTGCAAAGAGGAGGATGCAGGCCCATCCCTGGTCAGGAACTAAGATCCTAGATGCCTCAGAGCCACTAAGCCTCTGCACTGCAACAAAAGAAGCACATGGTGCCACAGTGAAGACCCAGAGCAGCGAAAAAAAAAGAGGATGGGAGCGGGGACTTCCCTGGAGGTCCAGTGGTTAAGACCCTGTGCTCCCAATTCAGGGGGCACAGATCGGGGAACTAAGATTGTGCATGCCACATGGCACAGCTTCAGCAAATAAAAGAGGATGGGAGCAGAGATAGGTGGCAGGATATTTAGTTGGCATTTGGGGCCTTGAGGGATGGTGGAGCCATGAGCCCAAAGAGCCTAGGTCCCTGAGGATTTCATAGGACAATCTGTCACATCAGCTCTAGGCTACCTGCCTCTAAGTAGAGAAATAATGCTCTATCTTGCTAAAAATATTCAGCACTGTTATTTTATGTTTTACTCTCTTTTGAAGCAGAAGGTAATGTTATAGATTCATGGACTAAGGCTGGAACAGTTATTCTGGCTATCATAGTCCTACCTTTAGGCTCATTCTGATGCATACCCTCAGATACTGAACATAGATAACATAAGCCCCCTAAAACACAAACTTACTTTCACAAACACAGATTTGTCCCCTCCAACACATATATTTGACACCCTTTCATACACATTCGATCCTCCATTATACCTACCCACCCCTGACTATGAAAAACACACTAACCTCATACAGACGAGCTGAGCTCCATTGATTTTGAGCTCATATTTTCATATTCTTACTATACCACTACTTAACACAAAAATTCAGTCCTTTAGATACTCACTGACGCCATCTAGACACACCGACCTGATTTTCACTCTGTGACTCCTTAACATGTACAAACTGACCCCCTCACTCATACTCATTACTTCAGAGAACTGTGGTGTTGGAGAAGACTCTTGAGAGTCCCTTGGACTGCAAGGAGATCCAACCAGTCCATCCTAAAGATCAGTCCTGAATGTTCATTGGAAGGACTGATGTTGAAGCTGAAACTCCAATACTTGGCCACCTGATGCGAAGAGCTGACTCATTGGAAAAGACTCTGATGCTGGGAAAGATTGAGGGCAGGAGGAGAAGGGGACTACAGAGGATGAGATGGTTGGATGGCATCATCGACTCAATGGACATGGGTTTGGGTGAACTCTGGGAGTTGGTGATAGACAGGGAGGCCTGGTGTGCCTGGTTCATGGGGTCGCGGAGAGTCGGACACGACTGAGTGACTGAACTGAAGTGAACCCTGGGTTGGGAAGATACCCTGAGGAGGGCATGGCAACGCACTCCAGTATTCTTGCCTGGAGAATCCCCATGGGCAGATGAGCCTGACGGGCTACAGTCCATTGTGTCACAAAGAGTCATACACAACTGAAGAGACTTAGCACGCCCGCACCTTCAAATGCACACATACATCTTGAAGTACACACATTGGCCCTTGATAAACTTCATTGGCACCCATGAGCAGACATGCTTATTTCCTTCTTCAGACACATTTATTCTCTATAAGAGAAAATTTGTTGACCAATAATGTGCTGGTAAATAATCACCTCTCTAGGTTGGAAGAGAGGTGCTCTGATTTATAGCATTTGCCAATTTCCATAGTGTAAATACTCTGAGTATGCCCTTTGCTATTGTTTCAAGTTATCAGTGCTTTTGCAACCTGCTCACAAAATTACTGCCAATTTCACAATGCTCTTAGAAGCACTTTGGTCCAGTACACCACTGAATGCTGACCAACCCAGATGCCCTCACTTGCTTTAAGTGACTAGCGAGTCATGGGTCTTACTGCAAAGTGGCTTAGAGCATGGGCTTATAATTCTCCGCCTCATGGAGGCAGTATAGTGCGTGGTGAACAGCTATTACATTATCATTATCTTGAAGGATGGTGATGAGGCTTTAAATTAAATGAGATTACCATGATTTTTAAAAACTGGTATTTACAAGTATGAACAAAAACAAGAGTAAAAAAACCCACCAAAAGTTGAAAAAAAATGATGTTTAGAAAGCACTGAGCACAAATGCCTGGCCCATAGTAAGACAGTTGCACAAAACTTTTAAAAATAACCCTTTCAGATTCATTGACTCACAGAGACACCCAAGATTGCAGAAATAAAGATCCAAACTCCTCCTCAATGCAGTCAGCTCTATCATGGAGAATCACTAAAATATATCCTCTGAGTAAAGGCATGCTCTAAATTGTGTGATGCATACTTTTAGAATGCAAGGAGTTTAAAGGAAAGGAAACCCAAAATGTTACAACTGAAAGAGATTGCCAACTGGCAGGCCTCAGGCAAATTCAGTTCTCCAAGGAGTTTTATTTGGTCATCAGAATGCCTTTAGGGTCACATTTCTTTCCCAATTTCACAGTCCCAATCTTTCCCCTTGCTTTACATGCTCCTCACTCAGCTTATTTGGTTTACCAACCCAGCCATTCAGCCAATCCAGTTTGGCAGTCCCTGAAATTAAGCTAATACTTTGGGTTTTGTTGTTTTTTTTTTTTGCCCCTACATGCAGCATGAAGACCTTTGCTGTGTGGGGATAAAACCATTTACCTCTGCAGTGGAAGCAGAGTACTTTTTGTTTTGTTTTTTTTAATTATGAAAATATGATAACACATACAGGAGGCTTGGAAAATACAGAACAAGGTTACATATAGATCCACTACATATTGAAATTAATTTTTAAGTAGATAAATTAAGATTTTTAGTTGGCATTTTAATATCAAACTGTCAAGAATGAATAAAACGAATATACAGAGAAGTAGAAGGATATAGTAGACCCGAAAAGCATTATGAACCAGTTCAATATAATTAAGATTTATACAGTTTTCACACAAGAGTAGGATACAAATTCTATTCAAGTTCCCATAGGCGATAAACTAAGAAACATTGGAAAATATCCAGGGACATAAGACCAAGTGCAAAAACTTGATGGTCAAAATTCCCATTTTCTTTCTTTTTTTTTTTTTGCAATAGTATTTCTTTTTATTCTCAGTATTGGATTCAAAGTTTCAAGCCTCATTCAAAATTTTTTTTAAATCAGTAAGATAATAAACTTTCTAGACTTTAATCAGTAATAATACTAGATACCAAAATACATGAAACTATATCAAAGTTTCTAGTGAATATAAAATAGAAATCTAGCATTCTATTCATATTAAGTCCAACAAGTAGAATCAAAATGTCATAAATTGTTTAGCTAGTCAAACAGCATAAGTTTTCCAAAATGTATATTATATATTATTTATGTGTACATATGAATACACCAAAGAACTATACAAAAAAGATGACCCAGATAACCATGATGGTGTGATCACTCACCTAGAGCCAGACATTCTGGAATGTGAAGTCAAGTGGGCCTTAGGAAGCCCACTTGAATCACTAAGAACAAAGCTAGTGGAGGTGATGGAATTCCAGTTAAGCTATTTCAAATCCTAAAAGATGATGCTGTGAAAGTGTTGCACTCAATATGCAAGCAAATCTGGAAAACTCAGAGGTGGCCACAGGACTGGAAAATGTCAGTTTTCATCTCAATCCCAAAGAAAGGGAATGCAAAAGAATGTTCAAACTAGCACACAATTGCACACATCTCACATGCTAGCAAAGTAATGCTCAAAATTCTCCGAGCCAGGCTTCAACAGTACATGAACCTTGAACTTCCAGGTGTTCAAGTTGGGCTTAGAAAAGGCAGAGGAACCAAAGATCAAATTGCCAACATCCACTGGATCATCAAAGAAGCAAGAGAATTCCAGAAAAATATCTACTTCTGTTTTATTAACTACACCAAAGCCTTTGACTGTGTGGATCACAACAAACTGCGGAAAATTCTTCAAGAGATGGGAATACCAGACCACCTGACCTGCCTCCTGAGAAATCTATATGCAGGTCAAGAAGCAACAGTTAGAACTATACATGAAACAACAGACTGGTTCAAAATCAGGAAAGGAGTACGTCAAGGTAGTATATTGTCACCCTGCTTATTTAACTTACATGCAGAATACATCATGCGAAACGCTGGGCTGGATGAAGCACAAGCTGGAGTCAAGATGGCCGGGAGAAATATCAGTCACCTCAGATATGCAGATGACACCACCCTTATGGCAGAAAGTGAAGAGGAACTAAAGAGCCTCTTGATGAAAGTGAAAGAGGAGAGTGAAAATGTTGGCTTAAAACTCAACATTCAGAAAACTAAGATCATGGCTTCTGGTCCCATCACTTCATGGCAAATAGATGGGGAAACAATAGAAACAGTGACAGACATTTTTTTGGCAGGGGGAGGGCCTCCAAAATCACTATAGATGGTGACTGCAGCCATGAAATTAAAAGACACTTGCTCCTTGGAAGAAAAGCTATGACCAACCAACATAACATATTAAAAAGCAGAGACATTACTTTACCAAAAAAGATCCACCTAGTCAAAGCTATGCTTTTTCAAGTAGTCATGTATGAATGTGAAAGTTGGACTATAAAGAAAGCTGAGCACCAAAGAATTTATGCTTTTGAACTGTGGTATTGGAGAAGACTTTTGAGAGTCCCTTGGACCAATGAAGAAGCTCTATACAGTCAGCAGAAACAAGACCAGGAGCTGACTGTGGCTCAGATCATGAACTCCTTATTGCCAAATTCAGACTTATATTGAAGAAAGTGGGGAAAACCACTAGATCATTCAGGTATGACCTAAATCAAATCCCTTATGATTATACAGTAGAAGTGAGAAATAGATTTAAGGGACTAGATCTGATAGACAGAGTGCCTGATGAACTATGGATGGAGGTTCGTGACATTGTACAGGAGACAGCGATCAAGGCCATCCCCATGGAAAAGAAATGCAAAAAAGCAAAATGGCTGTCTGAGGAGGCCTACAAATAGCTGTGAAAAGAAGGGAAGTGAAAAGCAAAGGAGAAAAGGAAAGATATAAGCATCTGAATGCAGAGTTCCAAAGAATAGCAAGAAGAGATAAGAAAGACTTCCTCAGCAATCAATGCAAAGAAATACAGGAAAACAACAAAATGGGAAAGACTAGAGATCTCTTCAAGAAAATTAGAGATACCAAGGGAACATTTCATGCAAAGATGGGCTCGATAAAGGACAGATACGGTATGGACCTAACAGAAGCAGAAGATATTAAGAAGAGGTGGTAAGAATACACAGAAGCACTGTACAAAAAAGAGCTTCATGACCCAGATAATCACGATGGTGTGATCACTCACCTAGAGCCAGACATCCTGGAATGTGAAGTCAAGTGGGCCTTAGAAAGCATAACTACGAACAAAGCTAGTGGAGGTGATGGAATTCCAGTTGAGCTATTTCAAATCTTGAAAGATGATGCTGTGAAAGTGCTGCACTCAGTATGCCAGCAAATTTGGAAGACTCAGCAGTGGCCACAGGACTGGAAACTGTCAGTTTTCATTCCAATGCCAAAGAAAGGCAATGCCAAAGAATGCTCAAACTACCGCACAATTGCACTCATCTCTGCTGCTAAGTCGCTTCAGTCGTGTCTGACTCTGTGCGACCCCATAGACGGCCTCCCGCCAGGCTCCCCCGACCCTGGGATTCTCCAGGCAAGAACACTGGAGTGGGTTGCTATTTCTTTCTCACTCACTCATCTCACATGCTAGTAAAGTGATGCTTAAAATTCTCCAAGCCAGGCTTCAGCAATACGTGAACTGTGAACTTCCAGATATTCAAGCTGGTTTTAGAAAAGGCAGAGGAATCAGAAATCAAATTGCCAACATCTGCTGGATCATGGAAAAAGCAAGAGAGTTCCAGAAAAACATATATTTCTGCTTTATTGACTATGTCAAAGCCTTTGACTGTGTGGATCACAATCAACTGTGGAAAATTCTGAAAGAGATGGGAATACCAGACCACCTAACCTGCCTCTTGAGAAACCTGTATGCAGGTCAGAAAGTGACATGGAACAACAGACTGGTTCCAAATAGGAAAAGCAGTACATCAAGGCTGTCTATTGTCACCCTGTTTATTTAACTTCTATGCAGAGTACATCATGAGAAACGCTGGGCTGGATGAAGCACAAGCTGGAGTCAAGATGGCCAGGAGAAATATCAATAACCTCAGATATGCAGATGACACCACCCTTATTGCAGAAAGTGAAGAGGAACTAAAAAGCCTCTTGATGAAAGTGAAAGAGGAGTGAAAAAGTTGGCTTAAAACTCAACATTCAGCAAATTAAGATCATGGCATCTGGTCCCATCACTTCATGGCAAATAGACGGGGAAACAGTGGAAACAGCGTCAGACTTTGTGTTTTTGGTCTCCAAAATCACTGCAGATGGTGATTGCAGCCACGAAATTAAAAGACGCTTACTCCTTGGAAGGAAAGTTATGACCAACCTAGATAGCATATTCAAAAGCAGAGATATTACTTTGCCAACAAAGGTCCGTCTAGTCAAGGCTATGGTTTTTCCAGTGGTCATGTATGGATGTGAGAGTTGGACTGTGAAGAAAGCTGAGTGCCAAAGAATTGATGCTTTTGAACTGTGGTGTTGGAGATGACTCTTGAGAGTCCCTTGTACTGCAAGGAGATCCAACCAGTCCATCCTAAAGGAGATCAGTCCTGGGTGTTCACTGGAAGGACTGATGCTGAAGCTGAAATTCCAATACTTTGGCCACCTCATGCGAAGAGTTGACTCATTGTTTGAAAAGGCTCTGATGCTGGGAGGGATTGAAGGCAGGAGGAGACGGGGACGACCAAGGATGAGATGGTTGGATGGCATCACCGATGCGATAGACAGGAGTTTGAGTAGACTCTGGGAGTTGGTGTTGGACAGGAAAACCTGGTGTGCTGGAGTACTTGGGGTTGCAAAGAGTAGGACACGACTGAGTGACTGAATTGAACTGACTGACTGATGAATACAAAAACTTTTCTAGTATGCTTGATAAAGGCTTGAGAAAGAACATTAAAAAAAGATGGAGAAATTGGAAAACATAAGCTAAATTAAATGGGAACACTGAAGATGAAATAGAAAAAGTGAAACAAACTAGGTAAAGTAAAAATCTTCATATAGTCTAATTGTTTTTAAACATAGCTGCTCATTAGAAACACATCTGGATCTTCAGAGGAAAAAAAGCAATACCTGGGCATTTGTATTTGTCAAAAAATTCTGAGTTAATTCTGATATGCATCTGAATTTTAAAAAGTGATTGCAGGTTTTTCTAGTAAATGGTAGTTTTAGTGATTTAGAATTCTACCATTTTCTGTTGGCCAGTCTTGATACAATGCTATTAAGTGAATAATAGTTACATAATTACAATATTAAAAGAAGCGTATCAACTTTCACAATCAATAGTCAGGCAAAAAATAAAAGATAATTACACTTGCAAGTCATAATGGAAACATGATTAACCTAACAATATAAAATAGTTAGATACAATTTGGGGGGTTAAGTAAAGTGGTGTTGTAAGTGGAAGTGCATACGTGTACATATTTTCATCCACCCAGCCAGTCTATGTCTTTTTACTGGTACATTTAATCCATTTACACTTAAGGTAATCATAGGTATGCAGATGGTGACTGCAGCCATGAAATTAAAAGACGCTTACTCCTTGGAAGAAAAGTTATGACCAACCTAGATAGTATATTCAAAAGCAGAGACATTACTTTGCTGACTAAGGTCCGTCTAGTCAAGGCTATGGTTTTTCCAGTGGTCATGTATGGATGTGAGGGTCGGACTGTGAAGAAGGCTGAGCGCCGAAGAATTGATGCTTTTGAACTGTGGTGTTGGAGAAGACTCTTGAGAGTCCCTTGGACTGCAAGGAGATCCAACCAGTCCATTCTGAAGGAGATCAGCCCTGGGATTTCTTTGGAGGGAATGATGCTGAAGCTGAAACTCCAATACTTTGGCCACCTCATGTGAAGAGTTGACTCACTGGAAAAGACTGATGCTGGGAGGGATTGAGGGCAGGAGGAGAAGAGGACGACAGAGGAGAGATGGCTGGATGGCATCACTGACTCGATGGACGAGAGTCTGAGTGAACTCTGGGATTTGGTGATGGACAGGGAAGCCTGCGATTCATGGGGTCGCAAAGAGTCGGACACAACTGAGCGACTGAACTGAACTGAACTGATGGTCCTCTGGGTGGAGAAGGAAATGGCAACCTACTCCAGTATTCTTGCCTGGAGAATCCCAGGGATGGGGGTGCCTGGTGGACTGCCGTCTATGGAGTTGCACGGAGTCAGACACAATGGAAGCGGCTTAGCAGCAGCAGCAACATGGTTCTCTGGGTGGCACTAGGGGTAAAGAACCCGCCTACCAATGCAGGAGATATAAGAGATGTGTGTTTGATCCCTGGGTCGGGAAGATCCCCTGGAGGAGGACATGGCAACCCACTCCAGTATTCTTGCTTGAAGAATCCCATGGACAGAGGAGGCTGGTGGGTTGCTGAAGTGACTTAGCATGCACATTATCGTTTTGTTGATTGTTCGGGTTTGTTTTGTGTTGGTCTTTTCCTTCTCTTGTGTTTCCCTCCTTGAGAAGTTCCTTTATCATTTGTTGTAAAGCTGGTTTGGTGATGCAGAATTCTCTTAACTTTTGCTTGTCTGGAAAGTTTTCCTTGCTGAGTCGAGTATTCTTGGTTGTAGGTTCTTCCCTTTCAACACTTTAAATAATCTTGCTATTCCCTCTGGCTTGTAGTGTTTCTGTTGAGAAATCAGCTGATAACTTACAGGAGTTTCTTTTTATTTGTTGTTTTTCCCTTGTTCCTTTTAGTGTTTTATCTTCATCTTTAATTTTTGATTTTTGTCAGTTTGATTACTATGCATCTCAGTGTGTTCCTGCTTGGGTTTATCCTGCCTGGGACTGTGCTGCCTGGACTTGGTTGACTATTTCCTTTCCCATGTTAGGAAAGCTTTCAGCTATTACCTTTTCAAATATTTTCTCAGGTCCTTTCTCTCTCTCTTTTCCTTTTGGAACCCCTCTAGGACTTTGCATTATAATGCAAATGTCGGTGCCTTTAATGTTGTCCCAGAGGTCTCTTAGGCTGTCTTCATTTCTTTTTTTTCATTCTTTTTTCTATATTCTGTTCTGCAGTAATGATTCCCACCATCCTTTTCTTCAGATCACTTAACTGTTCTTCTGCTTCATTTATTCTGCTATTGATTCCTTCTAATATATCGTTCATCTCTGTTTTTTAGTTCTTCTGAGTGTGAGTCATTCAGTCATGTCCTACCCTTTGTGACCCCACCCCATGGACTACAGTCCATGAGACCCCATGGACTGTAGCCCACCAGGCTCCTCTGTCTGCGAAATTCTCCAGGCAAGAATACTGGAGTGGGTAGCCATTCCCTTCTCCAGAGGATCTTCCCAACCTAGCGGATTACATTTGAGTCTCTTGCATTGCAGGCAGATTCTTTACTGTCTGAACCACCAGGGAACCGTTCTTCTAGGTCTTTGATAAAAATTTCTTGTATCTTCTCCATTCTGTTTCCAAGATCCTGGATCATCCTCACTATCATTCTGAATTCTTTTTCTGGAAGGTTGCCTGTCTCCACTTGTTTAGTTGTTTTTCTGGGGTCTTATCTTGTCCCTTCATCTGGGACATAACTCTGCTTTTTCATCCTGATTAACTTACTGTGGTGTGACTTTCATTCTAACTGCTGTGAGATTGTGGTTCTTCTCACTTCTTCTGTCTGCCCTTTGGTGAATGAGGTTTGTGTAAGTTTCCTGATGAGAGAGACTATGTGGGGAAAATTGTGTCTTGTTCTGGTGGGTAGGGCCTTGCTCAGTAAAGCTTTAATCCGATTATCTCTTGATGGGTGAAGTTGATCCCTCCCTGTAAGTTGTTTGGCTTGAGGCCACCCGGCCCTGGAGTCTCTGGGTTCTATGGCAGGGTTAATGGTGAACTCCAAGAGGACTTAAGCCATGGGCCTCAGGACTGCTGCTGCCAGGGCCCCATCCCTGTGGTGAATCACTGCCAACCCATGCCTCCACAGGAGGCCCTCCAACACTAGCAAATAGGTCTGGTTCAGTCTCCTGTGGGGTCACTGTTCCTTTCCCTTGGGTCTTGGTGCACACAGATATTGTTTGTGCCCTCCAAGAGTTGGGTCTCTGTTTCCCCTAGTCCTATAGAAGTCCTGTAATCAAATGTGGCTGCCCTTCAAAGTCAGATTCCCTGGGAATTCCCAGTCGCTTTGCTGGATCCGTAAGCTGAGAAGCCTTACGTGGGGCTCAGAACCTGCACAACAGTGGGGGAATTTCTCTGATATTATTGTTCTCCAGTTTGTGGGTCACCCACTTGGCGTGTATGGGATTTGATTTTATCGTGATTGTGACCCTGCTACCATCTCGTTGTGGCTTCTTCTTTGTCTTTGGACGTGGGGGTATCTTTTTTGGTGGGTCCAGAGTCCTCCTGTCCATGGTTGTTCAACAACTAGTTTCAATTTTGTTGCTTTTTTGATAGGGATGAGTGCACGTCCTTCTACGCGACTATCTTGAACCAGGAGCCAGAAGCGCAGTCTTAATCCCTGGACCACCAGAGAAGTCCTAATACCCCCATGTTTGTAAATTGATGCTTCATGTGTGAATAATAATAACAAAAGTTACTTTGTGCCAAGCATTATCTTAAAATTCTTCAACTCTATGAAGTGAGTACTTTTTAATCTTTTTACAGACAAGAAACTGAGCATCAGAGAGAGGGAGGAACTAACTTGCCAAGTCACAGACCTAGAGTGATTTGAATCTAGGTGTGTTTGACTCTAGTCTGCTAAGACGTGACTAGATCAAGGGGATAGGGGGACATTAGTAAAGATAACCTAAACTAAGTGGGAAGGAGAGACAGCCTTGCCTTCTGTGGATGCAGGGCAGTGAGAGAAGGCAGCACACCAAGGTGGAAAAGTCTTGAAACACAGAAAGAAAGAGGTATTGACTTTTGGACAAACTGAGTTCTCCCACTTTACTTCACCTTCCCTGCCATCTCCCTAGTGTGAAATCTGGAATCCTGCAAGAGAGATTTCTTGTTCATTCCTCTTCATCTCAATATAATTCTTACCATCATCAGTATGATTGGAGATGCAAATAGATCTTGTCTGACTTCCCTCTGCTCAAACTCCTTCAAGGACCTGCCCTTACACTAAGGATAAAATCCCAAAGCTTTAATGTGGCCTTTGAGGCCCTGCTTCTGCCTACCTTCCACCCCACACAGTCTCCACCTGTGCTCTTCTCTCCACCCCATTGCCCATTTTGCCATATTGTCTCTCTTCACCATTTGGCCATTTAATCCTTCAAATCTCACTCAGCTTAGGGTTTCCCTGGTGGTTCAGTGGTAAAGAATCCACCTGTCAATGCATGAAACATGGGTTCCATCCCTAGTCTGGGAAGATCCCACATGCTGCGAAGCAGCTGAGCACTTGTGCAACAACTGTTGAGCCTGAGCTCTAGAGCCCACGTGGCACAGCTACTGAAGCCCGAGCACCCTAGAGGCTGTGCTCCGCAACCAAAGACGTCCTCACGGTGAGAAGCCAGTAAGTCACAGAGTAGCCCCCCGTCACAGCAACTAGAGGAAAGCCCACACAGCAAGGAAGAGCCAGCACAGCCAAAAAGAAAGAAATGTTTAAAAAATCTCATTCAGCTTAAGCATCATTTTCTCAGAGAGGCCTTCCTGATTGCCTATTCCGTCTATGAGGCTTCTCTGTTGCATGCAGAATCTTCAGTTGTGGGATCTAGTTCCCTGACTAGGGATCAAACCTGGGTCCCCTGCTTTGGGAGTGCAGAGTCTTAGCCACTGGACCACCAGGGAAGTCCCTGTTTGTATAAAGATTAAGGTATGTCTTCATCACTAGACTGTAAACCCCTTGGGGACAATGATTGTGTCTGTTTCCATCACTGCTGTATACTCAGTGTTAAGCATAATCCCTGCCTGTGTTAGGTTTCCAATAAGTGTTCATGAAACAATCGATGAATTAACAGATAGGTAAGAGCCATACCTCCTTTTCACTGAGTAGTGCACACACAGACAAACGTCCAGTTAGTCATCAGTAGACACGTAAGTTTTGACAATGAGCACAAACATTTATTTCAGCTTAAATTTAGTTTGGTTCCTTTGGAGTATCTTGGAGTGGAGCTGAAGCAGGAGCTGAGTAAATGAAGGGCAGAGTCCAGTTCGGAGCTTGGGTTTGGTCAGAGTCACTGAAACCTGTGCAGAGTGGAGAGAGGAGGGGAATATCTCGGCTTAGAGTCAGCAAAGTAAGTGTATTCTGGCACCCAGCCATAGTTCAACTCCTCCTACCTCCAAATTACCTTTCTAATGGTAATTATTCCAAAAAGTGCATAGACTGTTACCCACTTTACCAAGGAGATTTTCTCATACTCTTTTCTCCATTGTTCTGGCCACATAGGGTCCTTCTAACCCTCCTACAGGAAGCCATTCCAGGTTTGTTCCCTCAATCCCTCAACTTCCCATCACCGAAGTCTGAATTTGTTTTGGTTTCTGCACCTTGGTGTCTGCATCTTAAATGAATGTCCTGTCTCACTGTTCGAGTGGCTGGATCTCTCCATGGTTTTGAGCCATCCCTTGCTTCTAAGACATGATATTAATAAACTGAAAGACTTCCTAGCTGAGGAGGAGGATTCGAGGATTATTGAGACCAGCTGGAGCTACAGAGAAGGGCAACGTTCCTCCAACTCTAGGGGTTTCACCACTGAGAAGCTGCCGTGGCACACGGGTACTGAGGGAAAGCTGAGGATGCTATGGTCTTAGGTGGGTAGGGCAGGTGAGAGCAGCATCTCACCTGGAGGAAACTGAGGAAGAAGTGAAAGTGGTACCACGATCTGTCAACATTACCAAACTCTTAACACTCTGCAGATGTTCTTGTCACCCTTTTCCTAGCATTATCTTATTCAAACCCCACCAAATCCTATGAAGTGGTTTAAATAACCCTGACTTTCACAAAAATGCCTCTTTGTGACCCCATGGACTGTAGCTTCCAGGCTCCTCTGTCCATGGGATTTTCCAGGCAAGAGTACTGGAGTGGGTTGCCATTTTCTTCTCCAGGGGATCTTCCGAGCCCAGGGATCGAACCTGGGTCTCCTGCATTGCAAGCAGACACTTTACCATCTGAGCCACCTGGGAAGTCTCAAGTTTTGGAGAGTGTAAGTAATTTGTCAGCCTGTGTTGGGGTGAAGATCTGAACCCACGTCTGACTCCAGAGTGAGAGCTCACAACCGATATGCAAGATGCCCAAAGCTGCCAGACTCCCACCTGAGCCTGCAGAGCTCCATCTGATCCACCATCCAGGCCAGCAGCTCTCGAATCAGTAAACGCTTTAGCAAATCTTCATCACTGGGGTTCTTGGGTAGGGAACTACAAAGGAGAAAGCTTCTGGCAGGCCCCTTAAGCCCGGGCCCCACCCAGAGAGAGTAAACACAGGGGCTGGGACTCCGGCGTGGTGGGACAAGGTGGGGCGGGGGTGGGGGGTACAAGTCAACACAGCTGCCTCACAGTTGTCTCAGCTTTCAAAGCTCCGCCCAGATCTGTCCGCCAGGGAATGAATATAGGCTCTTCCATACAGGCAAAGACAACAATTCTGGTGGGAGACATCCCTCCCACCCACCTCTACAAGTTTCCCAGAGTGTATTCCAACCCCCCCAGAGATTACTTTGGGAATGTTCACTCTTTAGAATGATCTGTGTCAATTCCTCAGCTTCCTACAGAGACAGGGTAACTGATTTCAGGGGACTGGCCTTGGGAGGTTCCTTGTTCCATAAAAGCCTTCCTGAAGTTTAGCAGACAAAAGGGGAGAAGCCAGTTTCTGAAGTCCCTCCAGGAGCCTCTCCTGGACTTGGTGACTCTGCACATTAAGTCATCAATCTTAGAAATTCTAACCCCAAATCCCCTCCCAGGACCTCCACCCCCATTCCTCCTAGGCTATTCCCTTAGGCTTGGGCTGATCTCCAGGAGCTCTGTGAAGACCCCTCTTTGAATTCTGGGTAGAAGAGGATGCTTGTCTGGGGTCTAGCCCTGCTCTGGAGTCTGGGAAAGGGAACAATGAGCGGGGAGTGAGTCGGAGGCCCCACCCCCACCCCTTCCCCTGCGGGCAGACTCACCCCTGCTCCTCCTTTGCCTCCTCCTTCCTGTTAGACTGATGGGCCAGCTCTAAGGCCCCAGCCTCCCTCTGGGTGATGTTGTGTATCCAGCTGGTAAAATAAAGATTAGGGAATAGGTGGGGCCAGGGGCGATTCCAGATATTCTCCAGTCCAAAGAAGCTCCAACCATTTGGTACCTCAGCCCAAGGAGCAGAGGGTACCTCTTTCTTCAGTCAACCTCCCAACTGCTTGTCTTCAGCTCCCAGTGAAAAGCTTTTCAAAAGCTACCATGCAGGTCAAACAGCAAAGTCAGGGAAAGAGACTTTGCAAAGAGAAGACCGAGATCAACTCGTCTTATTTCCAAAGCCTGAAGCTGCCACCACTGAAGAGTCGTTGGCAGCAGTTCAGCTCCTCTGCCTTCATCCCCAGCCCCCTAGAGATCCTCTCTGAGCCCAATACACCTTCCCTGACCCTTCCCCTTAGAAGCAAAGGATTGGAAAATTGCCCACATCCTGCCCTCAGACTGGACTGCTGCCTGAGCCAGGAGCCCAGGCAGGACTGCCATGCAATTCAGCTCCCGATCAGCACCTAAGAGAAGGCTACACTGGGCTTGTGCATCACACGGGGCACAGGGAGCAGGGGGTGGGGGTGCACGTGACTCACTCGCTCTTCTTCCCCTTCTGCGCCAGTAGCCAGTTCACAAAGTCTTGTTGGCGGATCTTGTCCATGGCGATACTGTAGTCACTGATGAAGGTGCCCTCAGCATACCTGGCTGCTCGAGGCTGGGAGCCACTGGGCTTAGAGTGGAACCTGAGGAGCAGGGAGGAAAGAGAGAGGGAAACCGAGGTGCCACAGAAGCAGCAGAGAGAGCAATGATAAATGATGTTCACCACCATTTGAAAAGGAAGCAGCCCATTTCTTGGGAGTCAGTTTTTATGGAGTCACCCTTTTGTCCATGCATCACGCACCTGGGACTTTATCCTCAACTCAAGAGCCCACTTCCTGCATCCTCAATACGTGAGGCTCTGGCTTCTGGGCAAAGAAAGATCAGAGGTTCCCCTTGTCCCCAAGGACTGAATCACAGTTCCCTCCTTCGCTCCTTTTGTCCTGGTGCCACCCAATTCAGTTATTTGGTTCTCAGTTTCCTAATAATGGGTTTTCCTGGTGGCTCAGATGGTAAAGCGTCTGCCTGCAATGCAGGAGACCTGAGTTTGATTCCTGGGTCAGGAAGATTCCCTGGGGAAGGAAATGGCAACCCACTCCAGTACTCTTGCCTGGAGAATTCCATGGACAGAGGAGCCTGGTAGGCTACAGTCCATGGGGTTACAAAAAGTCGGATATGACTGGGTGACTTCACTTTCACTTTTCCTAATAAGAGTGAGCTCTTATAAAACAGGACTTAATATGAGTCAGGTCCTGTACAAGTCCTTTAATACATAAATTCATTGTGTAGGAGGTACATGTCTTTGGTGAGTGAGGCAACCACGATGCAGAGAGATTAATTTAGCACACAGCGCAAGCATGACCAGGGCTGACCCTCAGCTAGTCTGGGTCCAGGTCTACGGTCTTTAACTTCTACACGATGTTGTCTCTCCTTGTACGTGTCTGTGCCTCAAACTTACGTGGCCAAGTTGATAGGGCCATACGGTTTGTCCTTGCATCTGAGAAGGCCTAACTCTACTCAGACATGTCTCTCTTGGTCTCCCCAACACACAAACAGATTCCCCTTCTATGGCTGTGTGTGCGTTCAGTGGCTAAGTTGTGTCTGACTGTTTGCAACCGCAAACTGCAGCACACCAGGCTTTCCCTGCCCTTCACTATATTTCCCCCTATTATATTCACTCATAACATTCTCTGCCTCTCCTCATAGCACTCATGACAGTTTGAAGTTTGCTTAGATGGGTCTTTGTCTTCCCCGTGGATCTATACACTCCATGAGGACAGGTGGCATTTGTGGGCCACTCTTCATGTGTATCCCTTGTGCCGAGCACACAGGAAGCTTCCTATAAAATCTGATCAAATGCACAAATAAATGAGCAGTTAAGGCTTTCATCAGGGAGATACTATCACCTACTTCAGCCACTTCACTGCTGAGAAGTCCTTCCAGAGATTTAACTACAATCTCTTCAGCTGCAACAGTAGCTGGTAAAAAATACTCCCTGGTTCTAGCCTCGTTCTTTCTTCTTGGCCTGGGATTCCTCCCTTTCTTACCTGTCTCTTGAAAATCAGAACCCAATCATCCCCCCAGCCACCTGACCCCTCCTTCTCACCCTAGCTTGGAGTGATCCTCTTCTTTCTTCCCCAGCACCACTGCCAGGAGCAGGGACACCACCAGCAGGGAGAAGGTCTTCATGGCCAACATCTTCCAAGGGTTCTTTCCTGAGATAAGAGAGAAAAGGACAAGGGTGAGAGGGAAGCCCTGTGCTGAGGGGGCAGCCAGTATGGTGGTGCACTTAGGAGCCCTGGAGCCTGTGGGGAATCTGGAAGCTGGGGGCCAGGCCTTGGGAGTTAGAGCTTTTCTAAGACGCTGGAGAAACACCTTTGGGATGGTGAGGGGTGCTGGCATTAGAGCTAGAAGGGACATTAGAAGGCACGTGAAACCTGGCCAAGAGTGAACCTGTTTTGGGGGTTTTAGGAGGAGTCTAAGCAGGGAGGAAGGAGGGCAGCAGGGGGCAATCGTGGCAGGAGAAAGCAGCGAAGGCTTGTATGTCTGGATGGCTCCCTTCCTGGCCCCCATGGCTAGACATCATGGGCATGTGAACTGGCAAGATTCTCACCTCCAGAGTCTCCAGCCAGCCTTCCAGATCTCAAGTTGGCTGTCACCTAAATCATTGCAGCCCTCTTGTCCAAAGTGAAAATTGCAAATAGAAGCCCCCTCCACTTCTCAGACTTCACTGTCCCTACTCAGGGATGTCTGATGCTTCTGGTAAGGGTGAGCCCCATTTCCGCAGGGCATCTTCAGCAGAACTTTCCTTAGATGCTTTGGTGCTTTGAACACCAAACAAGAACAAGCTCTGAGCACCAAAGCTAGCTCTAGAGATGTGTAGGCTGCAAGACCCTGCCTTCCTGCCTTGTCACCTGGGTGTTAAAGGAACCCTTAGAGCCACCTTCTTATTACTTGTATAGAAGAGAAGTGCTAGGGTGCCAAGCATCTCAGGGGTGCCGAGACCCACCCCCCTCCAGCATCTCGTCCATGGCCACCCCTTCCCAGCTGCTCTCTTACCAGGCTTCCTTTCCAGCTTGCCCAGAAGGACAGGGCAGGGGTCTTCTCCTCCTCCCTCCTGGCCCTTCAGAGCCTGTCTCAGGAAAGTTTGCCCTGGCTCCTTTATATCCAGACATCACTGATCTGCTGATTAGCCTAAAAGCATCTTATCTCAAGAAATTAAGCCCACAGCACCTGCCACATTAAGTCCATTTTACATGTAATAAAGTTGTCCTTTCCACGTGGACTGTGCTAATTGGTGATTAACATTTGGGGATCTCCAGCTGTTGTCTGGGCTTGACCTGTGGGCAGGGTAACTTAAGTGCCCCTTTTCTTCTCCCTTTCCCCTTCTGGGCCCCAGAAGGGGCCTCTTCCTTTATAGGTGCCCTCACTTAGAAAGGATGCCCCTGGTGAGGGCAGGTGCAGGTAGGGTGGCACTAACTGGAGTGGGGTCACTCCCACCGGTAACAGGCTACTCCTGGGTTGGAGGGCGTGGGGCCACAGTGGCCTAAGGCTTAGTCAGTGTGGCAATGTCTCCATCTAGATGTCTAGGAGAGGGTCCAGCTGGCTGGGGAAAGGGCAGAGAGTGATGATGGGCAGAAGGTTAAGGGAACATGAAGGATGGGGGTTTCCTGGTGAGAGCTGTGAACTGAGAACTTTCACTCGAGCTACCTTCCTGCTGAGGGGCAGGCAGAGTTGGGAAAAGAGGATCATGGACACCAGGGGGACGCAGAGCAAGGCAGGCCAGCTACAACTCAGTTCTAACTGGAGAGTTTTATGAGCTCCAAGTCTCTCCGCAAACGCTCTGCTCTCCTGTAAGAGAGAAGTATATGCCCCTGTCTTTGCTATGGGAGTGGGGCCCCTGAGGCCCTGCTCTCCTCCATCAGACCCTGGGCTCTAAGCTCAGCACTGG
The DNA here is from genome assembly GCF_023091745.1 of Budorcas taxicolor. Lineage (NCBI taxonomy): Eukaryota > Metazoa > Chordata > Mammalia > Artiodactyla > Bovidae > Budorcas > Budorcas taxicolor. The sequence continues at coordinate 37,284,663 of NC_068928.1, read as the reverse complement.
GAGCCAGGCTGTGTGCCCCATCGCATGGAGGCTTCCTCAGGCTCAGGGTGGTGTCTGATCCTTGGACTGGAGACTTGTTGAGAGGCGCCCTTTTCTCTCTGCAAGCACAGTGCATGGCTCTGTCTACGTGGGCTCTTGGTCCAGAAGGGACAGGGCACAGCCTGCACGTTTGGCCGACCCCCAAGGCCTCCTGCCCAGGCTGTCCCTTCTCCACTCGCTGTGGGTACTTTGAACCCTAAACAGCCCTGCTAGCTGCAGGGCCGAGTAAAGGCCACTTTCCTTTCCAGGTCAACTCCCCAGCCTGGGAACAGGTCCAGCATGAAATTAAGTGCTTGTGTGGGATGAGAGGTAACTGACTAGGACAGCCACTCACCTCTGCTTCCTAGAAACCTCGCCTACCCACTACCCATTTTCTACCATCTTAGAAAACTTCTCTCTGGGCAAGCTCTGCAAATTCCATCTCCTAGCTATCAATGGGCAGAGATTAGACATCAGTTCAGATTTGGCCTCCAAAGAGGGTGTGGGGGCTGCTTGTGATCCTGCCTGCTGGTGAGTAACACAGTAAATAGGCTCAGAAGGGTTGATGTCCAAACCTGGGCCTCTGCTGGAGGCACAGCTTATCCTAAAAGGGTGGACGTCATTCCCTGGGACCCTTACGTCTCATGCCCCACTGAAGTCAAGGAAGGTTCTGGAATGGGTCCCAGCAGTCCTGAGCCCCTCCCGGGTACCCTGGGGACTCGTTTGAAGTGGAGGTGCAAGATTGCTTGGAAGACCAGCTGTGCTTTTGGTTCCGACCTTACCCCTTCTTAGCACTGACCTTTATGAAGCCCTCCTCCCTTTTCCCCTTTGATTTGGGGCTCTCATGCCCAGCAGTGGACAGATTAGGGAGAAATGTATCCTGAGTCCTGGGGAAGAAGATCAGAGAAGATGCCAGACTCCAAGGGGAGCCCACAGGCCCCTCTCCCTGCCTGGTATATTGGGAGCCCAGAGAATGGGAAAGACGACTTTGGGAAGTTTCTGGGGATCAGAAGGGCCTGCTGCACTTAATCGAGATAGTTCAATAGGGACTTCCCTCCAGTGGCTAAGACTCCACACTCCCAATGCAGGAGGCTCAAGTTCAATCCCTATTGGGGAACTGGATCCCACATGCCACAACTAAGAGTGTGCATAGATCCCCCATGCTGAAACAGAGATCCAGTGGAGTCAAATAAATAAAACAAACATTGAAACAACAGTTTGGTAAACCCAACTGGCAACCCATTCAGCCTGTCAATGCCATGATGGGCAGTGCCCTGGTGTGCAGAATCCAGAGCAGTGGAGTACAGGAGTGGGGGTGGGGTGGAGAGGCTCAGGAGGGAGCGGAGAATTCTACTGTGGAGAATTTCTATGATGTGAGGGATCAGAGAGGACACACAGAATGGAGAGGCAGGAAGACACGCCCCACTGGTGGGGAGCCCAGACACAAAGAATGATGGCCCAGACAGGTGGAGAAGGTCTGTGGATCTGGGGGTATCTGAGGAATCAGGGAGTCAAGGAATCAGAGTGGGGAGGAGAGGGTGATGGCAGTTCTGTTGCAAGAGAACCCAGCATCCTGCTTCCCCGATCCTCCTGGCATCTTGATTGAGGCGGTGGGGGCTGGAGCAGCAAAAAAGCTTTGGGGGCTTCCTGGCTCTTCCAGCTCATGGAGGTGACTCAGCCCTGCCCCCCGTGAGGCCCCCAGGGGCACCACAGATGTTCCAGGCCTGGCTCTGAAGCCAAGCCAAGGTGACTCAGAGGGCTGGCTGCAGCCTCCCTGCTGTGGATTATGTTCTAGCAATTCACTAGGTCTTTAAGCTTACCGGCTGACTCAGGAAGCAGCCACCCCTCTTGGAGCTTCCTTACACCAGGTGGCAGATTTTATTTTCCTCCTGAAGAGGAGACAAGAGGTGACTGGGAACCCTGACAAACTCTGCTGAGTCATCTGGTCTATCATGATTGCTGGAAGGATTACCTAGAGCTTTCCCCTTGAGTCACATCAGAAACACAGGCGTAGTCCCAGACATTTTTTCCCACTTAGCCTCCACTGCCATTCAGATCAAGATACTTTTCAGAAAGATCTTAAAGAAAATATATACTACCTATATAGCCTCTCTTGACCATCTGCTCTAGGGGATTGGTTTGGAAGTCCCTTCTGGTGGCTCAGATAGTAAAGAATCTGTCTGCAATGCAGGAGGCTCAGGTTTGATCCCTGGGTTGGGAAGATCCCCTGGAGAAGGGAATGGCAACCCACTCCAGTATTCTTGCCTGGAGAATTCCATGGACAGAGGAGCGTGGTGAGCTATAGTCCATGGGGTTGCAAAGAGTCAGACACGACTGAGTGACTAACACTCTCACTTTCTTCACTCTAATTCCAGTCCTTCTTGCTGTTTTCAAAGGTTTGGGATTTTTTGCTTGTTTTTTGGGGGGGTTCTTGTTTTGTTTTTGTCTGCTTTGGTTTGTTGAGAAAAGGGCTCAGTCCTTAGTAGTTACAGGAGAAGAGCAGCGAGGAATTAGAATTGGGAGGGGGGTGGCCACAGGTTCTCAGTTCCAGGGACTGAAAGAATTGGGATTTAGGTAATAAAAGGCCAAAGAGCTGGTCCTCCCAGAGAGAACAGCCTTCCTGAGCCTCTCACTCTCCTGGGTAGGAGCACATCCCAGTGAAAGAAAAAGAGGGGGAAGGAAGTGAGGGCTTTCCCTTCCTTTTCCTTGCATGGGGATCATGAAGGATGAAGTGATTTTCAGGGTCCCTAGTGAGTGCCCCCCATTGGATTAGGGAGTAGCCTGGTAGGATGGAGAGAGAGGAGTAGAAGGATTCAAGCTACAGCTCCACCCTCTCACCACTCCAGGGGATGTTTGGCTTTGTTTCCGCGAAGGCTTTACCCACACACAGCCTTAGCTTCATTGTTTCTAAACTGGGGACCAGAAAACAAAATCTGCTCTGCCTAGCTTATGGGAAGTGTGAAATGCGTGTTTTGTTCATTTTGAGGGCTTCCTGCCAGTGTTGGCTGGTGGTTTTCTCTGAAATGACTTTATTTATCTCACTCTATCATGAAACTTAAATAAGATGAAATAATAAGTCCAGGTTGGTTCAGTCCAGCACCCAAAACATAGAAGATGCTGAAATTGCCAAGGAGGGCTAAGGGCTTTGGAGAGAGGTCCACCTATAAGGGTGATTTGGAGTAATGTGTCCTCCTTGTGCTTTAGTTTACCTTCCGGCAAAATGAGGAATGTAATAGTTCCTGCTTCACAGCATTGGTTTGGAAAGTATTATACTTAGAAAATGCATTATGTTACACTATATCTTGATACATTAGGTATCTTATGCGGTTTATCAAATTACTCCAGATTTTAGCAGTTTAAAGCAACGAACATTTATTTCTCACAATTTCTGAGGATCACTGATATGGCAGAGGCTTAGCTGGGTAGTTCTGGCTCAGGGTCTCGTCATGGCAGCTGAGCTGTAGTCTCAGAAGACTCATCTGGGGCCGAAGGTCACCTTCCAAGTTCACTCCATGACTGTAGGCTGAAGGCTTTAGTTCCTCACCATGTGGATGTCTTCACAAGGCTGCTCACTGCGTGGCTTCGTTCCCCCAGAAGCAGGGCATGCGCCTAAGATGAAAGCCCAAGTAAGTGTCTTAAAACCTAAACCCGGAAGCGACATACCACATACCATCAGGTCATCTGCATGCTATCGTCACAGGGACCAGCATTAGCACAATGTGGGAGGGACTCCACGTCTGTGGCTACCAGGAGGCAGGGTCATTGGAGGCCGCCTTAGAGACTGGCTATCTTATGCATACTGAAGCAAGCCTTCTTGTCTCTCCTTGCTAGTCTCTGGAACTCAGCATTTAGTTGGGTGTACCTTTCCTTTTCTCCCTTGCTTTTCACTTCTCTTCTTTCCACAGCTATTTGTAAAGCCTCTTCAGACAGCCACGTGGCCTTTTTGCATTTCTTTTTCTTTAGGATGGTTTTGTTCGTTGCCTCCTATACAATATTACGGACCTCTGTCCACAGTTCTTCAGGTACTGTTTACTCGATCAAATCCCTTGAATCTATTGGTCACCTCCAATGCATATTCGTAGGGGATATTATTTAAGTTGTACCTGATTGGCCTAGTGGTCTCCCCACTTTCTTTAGTTTAAGCCTGAATTTTGCTATGAGGAGCTGATGATCTGAGGCACAGTCAGCTATAGGTCTTGTTTTTGCTGCCTGTGTACGGCTTCTCCATTTTCAGCTACAAAGAATGCAATCAATCTGATTTGGGTATTGACCATTTGGTGATGTCCATGTGTAAAGCCATCTCTTATATTTTGAAAAAGGGGGTTTGCTATCACCAGTGTGTTCTCTTGGCAGCAGAATTCTGTTAGCCTTTGCCCTGCTTCATTTTGTACTCCAAGGCCAAACTTGCCTGTTACTCCAGGTATTTCTTGACTTCCTACTTCTGCATTCCAGTCCCCTATGATGAATTTGCTATTCAGTCACTTAGTCATGTCCAACTCTTTGTGACCCCAGGGACTGCAACACTCCAGGCCTCCTTGTCCTCACCATCTCCTGGAGTTTACTCAAACTCATCTCCATTGAGTTGGTAATGCCATCTAACCATCTCATCCTGTGTCATCCCCTTCTCCTCCTGCCTTCAATCTTTCCCAGCATCAGAGTCTTTTCCAATAAATCGTCTCTTCACATCAGGTGGCCAAAGTATTGGAGCTTCCACTTCAGCATCAGTCCTACCAATTAATATTCAGGGTTGATTTCCTTTAGGATTGACTGGTTTGATCTCCTTGGTATCCAAGGGACTCTCCAGAGTCTTCTCCAGCACCACAATTCAAAGGCATTAATTCTTTGGTGATCAGCCTTTTTTATTGTCCAACTCTCACATCCATACATGACTTCTGGAAAAACCATAGCTTTGACTATACGGATAGTTACAGCCAAAGTAATGTCTCTGCTTTTTAATATGCTGTCTAGTTTTGTCATTGTTTTTTTTTTCCAAGGAGCAAGTGTCTTTTAATTTCATTGCTGCAGCCACCATCCACCGTGATTGTGGGGACCAAGAATAGGACATTTTTCTTGGTGTTAGTTTTTGGAGCTCTTCTAGGTCTTCATAGAACTGATCAGCTTCTTTGGCACTAGTGGTTGGGGCATAGACTTGAATTACTGTGATATTGAATGTTTTGTCTTGGAAATGAACCAGGATCATTCTGTTGTTTTTAAGGTTGCAGCCAAGTACTGCATTTTGTACTCTTTTATTAATTATGAGGGCTACTCCACTTCTTTTATGTGATTCCTGCCCACAGTAGTAATTATAGTGGTCATCTGAATTAAATGCACCCATTCCCGTCCATTTTAGTTCGCTGATTCCTAAGATGTTGATGTTTACACTTGCCATCTCCTGCTTGTAACTGAGGATGGTGACTGCATCCGTGAAATCAGAAAATGATTGCTTCTTGGCAGGAAAGCTGTGACAAACCTAGACAGTGTGTTAAAAATCAAAGACATCACTTTGCTGACAAAGGTCTATATAGTCAAGGCTATGGTCTTTCCAGTAGTCATGTACGGATGTGAGAACTGGACTATAAAGAAGACAGAGCATTGAAGAATTGATGCTTTCAAACTGTGGTGCTGGAGAAGACTGTTGAGAGTCCCTTGGAAAGCGAGAGGATCAAACCAGTCAAACTTAAAGGAATCAACCCTGAATACTCTTTGGAAGGACTGATGCTGAAGCTGAAGCTCCAATACTTTGGCCATCTGATTCGAAGAGCTGACACATTGGAAAAGACCCTGATGCTGGGAAAGATTTAGGGCAAGAGGGCGACAGAGGATGAAATGGTTGGATGGCATCACCAATTCAACGGACATAAACTTGGGCAAACTCTGGGAGATGGTGAGGACAGCGAAGCCTGACGTGCTGCAGTCCATGAAGAAGTCGGATATAACTTGGTGACTGAACAACAACAATATCCTATGCATAATCAGTACTAAAAAAATGTTAACCACCATTTCCACTGTTATAGAAAATGCTAGATTCATTGTTTCTTTTCATCATCACAAATTCTGGCCATTTGATATCTCCCTATCCCTATCTCTCCACTTAATATCTCCCAGTCCTGATCTCTCTGCAAGAGTGGAAACAGAGATGGTTTTTGATATCAAAGACCAGCAGAGGACAGATAGCAGAATGAATTGCATTCCAACAGGGTAATTGCTTGGGTAGGCAGCAAATTCTGCATGGGATGTATTTGTAATAAAAAGTGTTTTAACATGGTTGTTTATCTGAAATTCAGATTTAACTGAGCGTCCTGTGCTGTTACTTGCCAAATATGGCAACCTGAACTTTCCCAAGATTTTAAAAATCCTAGTGCCTCAGTGTCATTCCCAGAGACTCTGTGTGTCATTTGTCTGGAGGTTTTTAAAACCTTCTGTTTTGAAATATGTTAAAACTTACAGGGAAGTTGTAAAAATAATATGGAGAACTCCAATATATGCACAGATTCACCAACGTTCAACATTTTGCCACTTTTCTTCCATCGCTCTATTATCTATCTTTTAAATTGAGAGTAGATGATGTACATCGTGCTCCTTTACCAGTTAATATTTTCAAGCATATTTCCTACAAACAAGGATATTCACTTATCTAACCACAATAAGCACAATTATGAAATGTGAGATATTTAACGTTGATGTAAACATATAGTCTGTATTAGAATTTTTTTCAATTATCCTGCTGACGTCCTTTCAGGCATTTCTCCTCCGTTCATAGATCCAGTCCAGGATTGTGTTCTGCATTTCATTGTTATGTCTCTTTATTCTCCTTTAATCAGTTTCTCAGTCTTTCTTTCTCTAATGATACTGACATTTTTAAGAGTATAAGCCAGTTATGTTATAGAGTGTTTCCCCATTTGGTTTTGTCTGATGTTTCTTCTAGATTAGATTTGGGTTATACATCCTGACCAGAACACTGGAAAATGAAAATGTGTCTTTTTTTCAAGGTATTGCACCTGGAGGAACAAGGTGTCTGCCTTCCCATGACTGATGATAATTTTGATTACCTGAAGCTGGATTTTTCCACTGTACAGTTCTCCTTATAACTAATAAGCAATGTACATGGAAACACTTTAGGACAATGCACATAACCGCTTCTTCATCAGAATTCCCCCACCCTCAGACTTAACAACTTTTGATGATTCTTGTATGAACTTATCTCTACTATGATAATGGAAAATGGTTATTTTTCCAATTCACCACTCCTTCCTCAGTATTGGGATTTTTGAAAATGGCATTGTTGAGGTATAACTGACACATACTTAACTGCACATATTTAAAGTGTACAATGAAATGTTTTGACATGTGTCTCCTCCCATGAAATCATCACTCCACTTAAGGGAGAGAACATAACTGAACATAACTGCTGTTTCCAAAAGTTTCCTTGAGCCCCTCTTATGATTTACCCCTCCCATCACCAATCTGCTTTCTGTCACTGTAGATTTGTTGGTATTTTCTTGAATTTTATATGCATGGAATCACACAGTATGTTTTCTTTTTGTCTGGCTTCTTTCATTTAGCGTACTTGAGATTCAATCACATTGTGGCACAATGTCCATTCTTTTTTATTGCTATGTAATATTCTTCCATTGTATGGATATATTAGTTTGTTTATCCATTCATCTGTTGGTGGACATTTAGATTATATCCAGCTTTTGGCTATTACAAATAAAACTATTGTGAATACTTGTGAACAAGTCTTTGTATGGACATATACTTTTATTTGTATGGACATATAAAAGAACAATACCTAGGACTGGGGTATATTTGGCTTTTTAAGAAACTGCCAAGATGTTTTTGAAGTGATTGTAACATTTTACATTTCTACAAGCTGTATGAAAGTTCTTCCACCATTTTGCCAAAACTGAATTTGGTCACTTTTAAATTTTAGTCATTTTAATAGATATAGTATCTCATTGTGATTTTAATTTGCATTTCTCTAATGGCTAATAATGTTAAGTAGCTTTTTTATGGGTTTATTTGCTATCTGTATATCTACTTTGGTGAAATGTCTACTCAAATCTTTTGACTATTTGGGAGGAGGGGTGGTTGTTTGTTTTCTTGTTACTGAATTTTGAGAGTTCTTTGGATGCGAGTCCTTTGTCAGTTATATGATTTACAAAACTTTTCTCCCAGTCTATGATGTGTCTCTTTTCATTTCGCATTTTTATTTTTTATTTTTCTCTTCCAGTTTAGAGGTATCATTGACATACAGCACTATATATCCAATCAGCATGATGACTGGACTTATACCTACATTGTGAAATAATTACCAGGGTGTTTAGCAGACAACTATGAAAATTTTAAAAGAAGAAAAAAAACTTTATTATGATGAGACTCTTAGGATTTACTCTCCTAACAACTTTCATATATCGCACACAGCATCGTTGAGTATAGTATTCATGTTGTACATCATATTCCTCGTGCATATTTGTCTCATAACTAGAAGTTTGTAACTTTTGACTGCCTTCACCCTCCCCTCCAATTCACCCTCCCCTCACCCATCATCTCTAGTACTACAAATCTGACCTTTTTCTGTTTGTTTGTTCAAAGTATAATTGACCTACAACACTATATTAGTTCCGGGTATACAACATAGTGTTTCTGTAGGATAATCACCACTGTGACTTGTCTTTTCATTCTCTTAACAATATCTTTTGAGAAGCAGTTTTTAAAAATTTTGATGATGTCCACTTTATCAATTAGGCTTTTTTGTGAATTTTGCTTTTAGTGTCATATCAAAGCTTTGTCTAACCCAAGGTCGCAAAGATTTTTCTCTTAAAAGTCTTATAGCTTTTGGTTTTTCAGTTAATTATATGACTCAAATGATTAGATTTAGGTATATGATTGAGTTAACTTTTGTATATAGGATGGGGTATGAAAGGATATTTATTTTTTGCATATGGATATTTACTTGTTCCAGCACCATTTGTTGAAAAAATTATCCTTTCCCCATTGAGTTGTCTTTACACATTTGTGTGAAATAAATTGTGATATATATGTGGGCTACATTGGGATTTTTAAATGCTCCACTGATATAATAGCAATCGCAAGGACTTATGTCTAAGCATACTTGGGTTAGACTCCTGGTCCAACTGTGGCATAGTTGACCTATAGAATAGAAACAATGATACAACCACCTCACGGTGTTTACCACATTTTCCATTGTTCTTTCTGCATCTCTTCTTTCCTCTTCTGCTCTCCTCCCAAGCAAAGTACTGGAATTAAGAAAGCTGGTCCTGACTAATGTTTCTCAGACTCTTGAGTCCTTAGATCCAGGACTCTAAGAAGGAAGGAAGGAAGGTGGAATGGGTACAGTGTTATCCATGAGCTATTTTCAGCACGATTCAGTGGGTAAAGAATCTGCCTGCAATGCAGGAGACCCAGGAGACATGGGTTCAAACCCTGGGTCGGGAAAAATCCCAAGGACAGAGAAGCCTTGCAGGCTACAGTTCAAAAGGTTGCAAAGACATGACTGAGTGACTAAGCATGCATGCACACCAGACATCACACACAAATTATTCTAGGCACAGCTGTGTGGGTAAATTTCAACGCCAAGTCCCTCTGCTTTTGGTGGAAATAGTGTAACCTCTTGTCACTTGTGTAGAAGCTCTGCTTTGTTTAGTCGCTCAGTTGTGTATAGCTCTTTACAACCTTGTGGACTGCAGCTTGCCAGGCTTCCCTGTCCTTCACTATCTTCTGGAGTTTGCTACAGCTTGTCCATTGAGTTGATGATGCCATCCAACCATCTCATCCTCTGTTGCCCCCTTCTCTTCATGCCCTCAATCTTTCCCAGCATCAAGGCTTAGCCACTCATTTGCTATCACTTGATCGATGGAATTTTTTGATAAGGCAACATTTTGAAAAATGTTGGGCTTATATATGCAAGCATGTTCAGTCGTGTCTGACTCTTTGTGACCCCATGGACTATAGCCCTGCCAGACTTCTCTGTCCATGGACTTTTCCAGGAAAGAAAATGAGTGGGTTGCCATTTCCTTCTCCTGGGGATCTTCCCAACCCAGGGATTGAACCCATGTCTCTTGTGCTTCCTGCATTGCAGGCAGATTCTTTGCTGCTAAACCACAGGGAATTTCTCACTTGATCAATGGAATTTTTTGATAGGCAATGGTTTTCAGAATATTGGGCTTATAGGGAAATAATAAAGGAGATCTTAGGTGGTAAAAATAATGAAGCCACTCAGAGAAAGGAAACAACATGGATCCTGCCACGCGGTTTCCAATGTATTGAAGGACATGATCCCTCAGCAAGAAACTCCCAAACTAATAAGAAAGAAATAAGCTTCACCCTATGGGTTTCCAGTGATGCAAATGAAATGCATCTGCAAGATCTAGGATAGACTGGGCAGGTGTGAATCTGGGTGCTTGCTTCCTATTATTCACCAGCTGGTCCTAAGTTTCAGCACAGACCATCTCAGTTTATTATGAATACATGTATAATTAATCAGACCTTTAGCTAAAGTCAAGCCACATCCATGATTTGGCTTGTAAAGATATTTGGGGATGATTACTTTAAATATCCACTTCACCTTTTTAAAAGAGTTTGTTACAAAAATGTAATAGACAGTTGGGAAACCCAGAAAAATATAGCAGAGTAAAGAGAGAGAAATGGACATTGGGGGAGAGAGAGAGAGAAACAGGGAGGGGAAACAGAAAGAAATTCACTAACAGTCTTAAAACCAAAGGTATTGTTAGTGGTGATAATACTGAAATGTATAGAAATATCAAATCACTGTGTTCTGCATCAGGAGCTAACATAGAGTTGTAGGTCATTACTTCAAACAGAAACAGAGATGAGATTTGTGGTTACTAGAGATGGGGGCAGTGAGGGGGGGGAGAACTGGAAGAAGGTGATCAAAAGTTACCAACTCCAAGTTATCAGATAAATAAGTAGTAGGAATGTAAAGAAAAAAATGATTAATATAACACTTCTGTATGTTATACACAACAGTTAATGTACACAAACGTATACAATGCTGTATATCAACTATAGCTTATTAAAACTGAAAGAAAAAACTATTGTTAACAATAGTTTTCCAAGCTTTATCATTTCCATTAATTTTTATTATGAAATAATTATACTTAACAAAAATAATGCAAACTATACACATAGAGTTTCGACAATCATAAAACAAATACTTACGAAGCCACGACTCAGATTAAGAACTAGGACATCCATTCCCAATCTTTGAAGTATCCTATGAGTCTCCCTATATACTGTTTAGTTTTGCATATTTTTTGAACTTACATCAATGGAATATTACTCAATTCCATTGGGTATATTACTCAATCTCTGGTTTTTCTTTTTAAAGTCAAATTATGAAATTCATCCATGATGACACATTACTGAAATTCGTTCATTGTCATTGCTCACTAGTATTCCATTGCATAACTATACCTGGTTTTACTTACCCATTCTATCAATGAACATTTGTAGGGTTTCTAGGTTCTGTTATTACAAACAATGCTAATGTAACTATTCTTGTACATGTCTCTGGGTCTCCATGTACAAGAGTTTCTATAAGGTAATTTCTAGTCCTTTATGCACATGTAATTTTTATTTTCAATCATATAGACTACATAAGCACAAATACTGTTTTGCGACATACATTTTTTGGTAAACTTCCCCTAAGTTTTTGTAAACTCTAAACATAATTTTTTGTTGTTTTAACACAAATGCAATTTTATTTTAATAAGATTTATGTTAGTAACTGAGTTAAGAATTTGTATACTCAGATAAGATAAAGGAGAAATTTCAAAATTGTAGGACTTATGTATTCAAGGAATTTTATACAAAATATTCCAAACAATCTTCCCAAATTTAACTCTATGACAAATGTTAAAGTATCTGTTTTGGCAGTAAAACTAATATTACTGAGGTTACACTTTGAAATGATATTACCTCTTCTGTACTTAATTAAGGAAACAACATACTCCTGTGGCCAGTTTCTTGAGCTGTCTAAGCAGAAAGTACCTTGAGGTAGGTTTATGCCTCTCTAATCACAGTCATCAGGGATGATCTATGGAATCTCATTTTCATATCACTTAATGAAAAACTGATCAAATTTTATAATTTCACAAATTCTTATTTAAAAATATAGTCTATTTATAACTTTAATTTTAAACTCAAAATTCTCCCTCTATCACAGTTCTCCCTCTACATGTATGTTCAGGCTTGATCTGGAACTCTTGACAGTTTATTGTGAAGGATGGTAGGAAAGATAAGATATAGGTCAAGTATACAATTTGATAAGCTTTGACACATGTATAGACGCAGGAAATCACCACCCCAATCAAGAACCTGATTCAGAGTATGTGAGACTTTGCACACATTTCTTTAAGAGCAGAGTTGCTGTTTCCAGCACCCTTCCAGTTCTTCCAAACACAAGTCCCACTGGCCTTGTGTGAACATAATTTTTAATGACTACATAATATTTTACTAATAAAGTTACTTGAGGAGTTCTGTGTTTTAAAGCATTTATAATATATTGCCAACTGTTTTTTCTTGACAGATACATACATAACACATCTTTGTTCATTAGGGTTTTTTTTTCTTTTTGAAATTTTCATTAAGTTTTTTGCCTTTAAAAAAACTTTTTTTGGGGAAGTGGCGCACTGCACAGCATGTGAGATCTTAATTTCCCAACCAGAGATTGAACCCATGCACCCTGCAGTGAAAGCAGTGTCCTAACTGGACCGGACCACCAGGCCACTGGACCACTGGGGAATCTACCTTTTTTGCCTTTTTTAATCATGGTAAAATATATATAACATAAAATTTATCATTTTAACCATTTTAAGTGTAAGATTCAGTGGTATTAAGTGCATTTACAGTGTTGTGCAATTATTGCACTGTTTCAAGAACGTTCCTGTCCTCTTAAGTTGAAATTCTGCACCCTCAAAACAGTAACTACCCATCCCACCTCTTTCTCCCAAATCTTGGTACTTTCTGCCTCTGAATTCATTCTAGGTATCTCAGGTAAGTGGAGTCATATATTTGTCCTATTGTATCTGGCTTATTTTACTTGGTGTGATGTTTTTAAGGTTCATCTATATTGTAGCAGTTATAAGAAATTCATTTCTTTTTAAGGCTGAATAAAACGCTTTATATACTGGACTTTTGGTAGAGATGTTACTCAAAGTGCAATTTCTTAGTCAAATGGTATGAATTTTTAAAAGTGTTTGTTCCTTTAAACTTCTCCTCCACAGTTACATGGAATGTTCTATTTCCCTATATTCTTGCTAGTAATGAGTAGTATAAATTAAAAACCAAATAAAGCATTTTGCTATTTTCATAACTGGCTTTATTTTTTTAATCTAACCGGCTATTAAAATTTGTTTGCCTTCTCCTTGAGTGTCTATAGCTGTATTGATACCTGTGTATCCGTGCTCAGTCCTGTCTGACTCTTTGCTACCCCATGGACTGTAGTCTGCCAGGCACCTCTGTCCATGGAATTTTTCAGGCAGGAATACTAGAGTGGGTTGAAATTTCCTACTCTAGATCTTTCCTGAACCAGGGATCGAACCTGCATCTCTTGGGTTCTCCTGCATTGGCAGGCAGATTCTTTACCACTGTACCACCTGGGAAGCATGTACTGATAGCTAGAATATTTAATAAACATCTGCTATCGTTGGGTGACTATACCAGACAATCTGAGAATTATTAAGATGGAGGGCTACCCTGGAATGACATTTTTGCTTTGGATGATGGTTAATGGGGAGCTGCCTACATTCCAGAGGAAAGACCCAAAGAGGGATCTTGGCAGGAGATGTATGTAGATTGGGATTGTCATGCTGGCTGTGTGGCATCGACGGAGATCAAGACAGCAAAGAGATTGGCCAGCTCTGTTGGTTGCCAATGACTGCCTGAAACTCTGAGTTGAGAATAATTTCAAGACTATTCTTTTGACCAGACGTGGAAGGAGGATGCTCCACATTGGGCATTGGGCACTGTCATGGCACAAGACTAGGGAGTGAAAAGCCCAGAGATGCCATTTGCTTGCTATTCTTGATGCAGGCCAATCAGTTTTTTGGATGGCTGCATTTACTTGTATTTCAACTGAAGATGGTTGACTATTGTATTTAAAAAAGAAAAGAGGAGGGGAAGGTAGGGGAAATGAAAAAAAGGAAAAAAGGGAGGAAGGAGGGAAATAGGGAGGAAGGAAGGAAAGAAAATGCACTTATAAACTGAATACAGCATTCTATCTGATTACATTGAGTTCATCTTCTCAGGTAGCATCAAAAGACACTTATTTTATATATACATATATCTGTGTGTGTGTGTGTGTGTATATATATATATATATATGTCAGACACCTGTTAGCACTGTGTCCCACTCCCTGGGTAACAGTCTTTGCTCTCAAGGATTTGATGCATAAAATGCTAATAACCAAATTAGTTATAAGCAACACAAGACACAGGAAAATGATACAAATAAGGAAAAGTGTCTAGGGAATGTCCAGACAAAACACACTGGGAGTACAGGGGTGAAGGAGCTCTGGGGTCTGAAAAACCCTGGAGTTCTCAAAAATTTAACAAGTTTCCCATTTTGGTGTATAAAATAATTCAAGCATCTCTGTGTCCTTCCACTTCACCAGAAATAACATTTTAAATGACACGTCAATGATAGTGGCAGAGGAAGCGGGAAGGAATGAAGAAAAGCAAAGAAAGTTTGAATAGGTGTACTGATTAAAAAGAGGAAAGGAATGGGTTGAGGGGCAAAAGACCCAGAGAATAATAAAAGGGGGAAGAGAAGTAACAAAGAAAAAAGAAAAACTGAAAAGAGGGTAAAGGTAAAGGGGGAGGAGGAAAGGAATTGGCAGTGTCGGGAGTAGGAGGAAAAATGGAGGAACAAAAGGCGAGGAGGGGGAAGAAAAAGGAGGGGTGGGGGGAGGGGCGGGGAGGAAGAGGAAGATAGAGATCCTGAACCTCATTTCAAAGCAATTTAGAAAGAACTCTAGTATTTGTTTCCTACACACTTTGTAAGCACATTTTAGAAATGAAAAGAAATTCATAAAAGGTATTCAATCATTTATCACACACATGCTCATCAAATACTTTCAGGTTATGTTTAAAACTGGAAGTTGTGCTAATAATAATTCTTAAAAATTTTTTAGTATTTATGGGAGAAGTGGATGGACCAAAACTCTAGACTGTTAACCCATGAAAACTGAAATAACTTTTAGAATTGTGTCTCAGTTTAAACAACCATTAAAAAAGAAAAAAAAACCCAATGTACTGTTAGGCTGGGTCCTTTTTCTTTTACAAAGAAAAAGTTTGTTTTACAAAGACAGATTGAAGTGTTTTTAATGAGTATTTTGCTGATTAACTATCAGTGAAATAGTATATGTATTAATTTTTTCATCTTAAATATATTTTTTAAAGTATCCCTTTTAAGCACTCAGAAACATTTAAACATTCAAGACACCTTCTGAAAAAAAGGGTCCAACTAGAAACAGGAGTAAGGTAAATTAGTTTTATTATCAGAAGTAAACTTTTAATGAAGGAAACAAAAATAGTTTGAGTTCCAGATAGAAAAATTCTTTTAGTCTTGAAAAGCATAGAGGTTATCCAGATAAAATCAAATTAACTCCATGCAATTTAATGTTGTAACTTAAAATCATTTACTTAGAAGATATGTAGCTTTCAAGTAAAAAACTGTCTTATTACTATTCCCACTTAATAATATCCATGTATGCATTCCCTCACTTTTGTTGCTTGTTATAATTTATTTGGGAAAGTAACATTTACTTCAAGAAATAACATTTATTTCCTTGTCTTTTATTCAGTTGTACAATTTTGCCCCAAATACACCAACTATCTATTTTACATTTTGTGCAAAATAAGGACTAAATAAAGTTATTATCTTTTAACCAAATGATTTTGCTGTAAAAAAAACTTGTTTAATCTGAGGAATGTTATCACCATTTCTTTTACGTGTGTGAATAGGGGTTACTGTGGTGAAGTTTAATTGACTAACAAATTGAATTTGGAAGCATTTATTTTTTAAAAGTTAATTAAATAAATTATTCTCTCCCTTATCTAAAAGTTTCTACATTGTAAACCTGAGCCAAAACCAAAAGTTAAGCAGTTTTTGTCATATACATTGTGTGACCCATAGAAAAACAAATGACTGTTCTTAAAGTTTTTTCCCTCCATGAATCTCTTCTATCTCTGGAATAAACACATTTCTTTTTAAGGCTTTGAATACTGAACACTTAAATAATAATTTGAAGGAGGGAATTTCCTTTTCTGCTTATAATTCTCTTACATTTTATGAGTTATCTTAATCATATAATTATCCTTATTGACAGGAGAAAATGCTGAATGTGCTTTAATATTGGGACAAATTTACACTTTTTCAAAGTTTGTAGGCATTTAAAAGAACCACACTAAAACTTCAAGTTGCAGGAAGAAATAAAATATCTCAAGACAATAACAATAAAAAACAAGCAAACAACAAAATAAACAAAAACCAAGCAAACAAAAGACAAATTCTTTCAAAAACTTTGAAGTCAAAGTGGCCATATGTCAGGAAATGTGTAGTCTCCTTTTTCTGTATTTCATAGAAACCATAAGTTTATTTCAATATTGATCATGATTCATTAGAAAACAAAAATTGCAAAAATTCTATGTTAATGTATTTTCCTTTTAAGTGCTTTCCAATTTGTGTCTTCTTTTTTGTAAAGCATGTGAAGTTTTTGAAATAGGAAGCCATTGATTACTTTTAGATTTAAAATGCAATATACATTCTGGGGATTTATCCAAAGGAGCTAATTTAAAAGAGGAAAAAGTTATATGCCCTCAAATACCTAGTCAGCACTACTAACAAAAGTGAAAGATTTGATGTAACTTATACACCTAAGAATAATGATTCATGATTAACACATCTATTGGGCTGAATATAACATTTTGGCTAAAAAAGGTCATTATCAAAGCTTGGAAGCAGTATGGGAAAATACTTATGGTACAGGAGTGAGTAAAAAATCAAGATATACAAATAAGATGACAAAATAAAAAATATAAAACTATTTATAAAAAAACTGAAAAGAAATATTAAAATTAATTTATGGAAATGATTTTTTTCACTTTATATTTAAAAATTTTAAGCTGTATTATCCTTAAATTTTTTTTTCTGTCTGCAAGTATTTGTATGTTTGCACTAAAGAAAAATGGATCAGAACCCCTATCTTTAAAATGGAGTCAAGTTTCAGTGTTTCTGAACTCAGAAAACTGAATTATGTAACTAGACCAAACACTTCTTCAGCAAAAATAGAGGAAGAGGAGAACAAAAATTATGGTAATACTTTTAAAAATCATTATTCTCAAGACAATTTACCCTGCAGCTGTACTTTTAAACTCTCACAAAGTAAATTTAACTCTGCACTGAAGATTAAATTTTCCCACAGAAGTGATGTACGGAAAAAAAAAATGTAACAAATACAATGTTTACTAGTTGTCTTTAATTTTTAAAAAAGCCAAGGAAAAGAATGATGACAAATTATGGCATCCCAAGTCTTCCCACCCCTATTCCTAACCTGGGAGTGAGTCTTGACAAGAAATAACCCCTCTCAGGTTAATTTTAGAGCTAGACTCACTCAGAGGAAAAGATGAAGCACCAATCAACATCATTCAGTCCCCCCAACCTCAGCCTAAAATAGCCAGGTCACTGAGGCAAAACTGATTTGGGGGGCTAAAAAGGTCTGCATCTCACCCAGCTGTCTCCTTTCCCTTGTGTTCTTGTAGCCTCTGACTACACACAGAAGCTCTTGGTGGTGGGGGGTGGGGGAGGGTTAGAATTCAGTAAAACAGCTGATTTTTAAAAAGTACTAATCAGTTTATCAGCATTTGGTAAATTTTTTGTTTAATACATTTATACTTTTTCCTTTGTCATTTTAAAACATATGAAAAACTGAGTAATTGCAGCTAACCTTTACTCTTCTATTATACTTTTAAATAGAAAAAATCAAGCTAAAAGCAAATTGAATAATATTCAATCATTAACTTAAACTTGTTTCCCTTTGAATTTAGGATAGGAAAATGTGGGCTGCATTTTACAGGCGTTTAGGGAGCTGAATGGAGATTTTTGTGGGGTGTAACTTGCCTTTGTTTTAGGAATAAAGAGATAGAGTAGTGGCTATGTTCCCCAGGGAGAAAACCTGAGAGGTGCTTCTATTAATTCCTGAAGATTTAAATTAAATGAGGGAAACAGCACGTAAGGTTGCTGGGACCTGGAATGCCCCGCCGAGTACCCTCTTCCTTGTTCCCCAATGTAACAGAAAAGGTTTCAGGAAGCTGGGCTCCTATTTAGGGAAAGGCCAAGGAACACAACAGCCTTTCTGAGACCATCTTTTAGCCCTTTCAAAAGTAAACACACAGCACCAAGAAGAGTCCCCGGGCAACAGACCCACACATTCTGGCCAAGATAATTTTCCCCCCCTAGCCTCCTAATTTTCCTTTTACTTTTCTTCGCTCTACAGCTTGTATTAGCTTGCTTTTCACTTAAGAGAAATTATTTATTGAATACCTACTATGTGGCAGGCAGTGGAAACTCATTGGTTTGTTTAAAATTGTTTATGTCAAGAGCCAAGTATTAAGAGTCTGAAACAGATAGGGTCGGAGGAATTGGGGGGTGGAATACAGATATCGCCCACCTTCTTGGATAGGAAACACTTTTTGTCTACTCAGCAACTGATGGCTTATAGTATTCAGATTTCTGTAGATCCATGGAAAGAAAAAAAAAATCACAAGTAAAAATTCGAGAAACACGTGGCTGGCAAGAACAAAACGCGGATTTGGAGGGTGGGTTTGGAAGGTGGTGGAGATGGAGAAACCGAGTTGGAAGCCCTCCCCCACCCCATTTCTTTTCAGTGCGCGGGGAAAACGGGGTGGGGGACAAAGGTGCAGCGTGCGGTCCTTTAACTCCCGACTTCTGAACGGTGGGAAATCGTCTGCCAGAAGGGCGGTGCGCCGAAGTCGGAGCCGGCTCACTGACTCTGCAAACACCAAATAATAACAAGAAAAAAAAAATCCAAGGCATTCATATCGGTGCAGCTAACACGTGTTGCGGAGTCGGCCCGGGCCGCCGGCGACTGAGACAATGGGGTCGGGGACCGGGAAAGGGAGAGTGACCCCCTTCCTCACCTGCCCTCGCAGCACGCGTGCCCCCGACAAAATTATTTCTCCCTCTCGCAGAACCAGGAGCAAACCCCCAGCTTCCGCCCAGTTCGGGGAGACTCCGGCATTACTGGGGGTCCACCCCCCTCTTGCCCTGGTTTGCTGGGTAAAGGGGCTCCGGGGTCCCAGGGCCGCGCTCTCCACCACCCGCTGGCGCCGTCCCAGCCCCCGCCGCTGGAAACTCGTTGGCCTCGCTCGCCCATCGGCCTGGGATCACGGCTGCGCGTGGACCGCACGCCCGGCTCTGCGCCGCGCACCCGGGACTCCGAGACGCGCGGCCAACCGCCCCCTCCCCCACCGCCGAGACGGGGTGCGACCGCCCACGTGTCGCCCCTCGCCCAGTCGGGTCCCTCCCTCGGGCTCCCGGGGCCAGAGGATCCGGAACGAGTTGGTCAAAGGCGAGGAAAGGGACCAGGGCGGATCCGATTCCCCCTCCCCAGGCGGGCGGGGGAGGCGCCGCCGCCCCCTCCTCCAAGCTGAGCTCCCGCCCCTCGCTTCCCCGAGCGCGGAGCGGAAATTACCCCCTCCCCCCGCGGGCCTGACCTGGGGACGTGGGCGGGGCTTAGCGCTCGGCCCCCCCAGCCCTCGGCCCTTCTCCCGCCTTCCAGCCAGGATCCAAATCCCGCACCCCAAAAAAGTTCCGAGACCCGAACCCGGAGCTGGGAAAGCTGCCGTCGCTGTCGCGAGAGGGACGGGCGGAGGGGACTCCACCTGTCTGCCCCCGCGTCTGGGAGCGAGAAGGAGATCCTTCGGATCTCCACCCTGTCACTCCCTCCCTGAGACCTCCCCCTTCGGTTAGCCCGGGTCCGCTCGTGCGACCACTCCTCTTCCTTCTCTCCACCCCTCCCTCTCTCGGGGTCATCTTGGGCCGGAGCCGCGCTTTCCCCCAGGACCCCGAGACGTTAAGAGTTCAACAGCCGAACCCCGGGTGTGAGCCATCCTTTCTCCCGAGAGAATCCCGAAACACGATTTTCTGCGGATCCCTGGTTTCCAGCCGCGATCCCCCGTGTTTTCCAGCTTTCCAGCCCCGCGCTTTCGGGGCCCCTCAGTCCCAGACTCCCCGAGGCGAGGCAGTCTCCTAGAGCTGGGGTAGGGGAGGCCGAGACCCCCCCCCCCCACACACACACACACTTAAAGATCTAGGGGAAAAGCGCCTTTCTTTTGAAATCACCGGCTCGCGCGACCCCCTCCTGAAGACCCCAGAGTCCTCATTCTCTTTGTCTCTCTCGGCCGTCCCCCGCCTGTCAGTCGCTAGCAGTTAGCTGGGGTAGGGTGGGCAAACTCCCCCCCAGCCCCGACCACTTGAATAAAAAATAACCGCACATCTTACCCAACCTCGTAAGAGGAGGGAGATTTGGGGCTGGACCACCCTCCCCCAGCTAGGGCCCGGGTAGGGGGATGGGTGTGTGTGGGGGGGGCGGGGCGCCTCCCTAGGGGCCAGATTCTTGCAAGGGGGAGGGGGCAAGTAGAGCTACACGAAAGCAGCCCCCTCCTACCCAGCTTACCCGGGGGGTGAGTTGAGAGCCCACCCCCCACCCCCCAGGGTGGGAGTTTGCTGGGCTGGGCTGGATTGGAGGGCCCAAGGGCCCTGAGGCGTCGGGGGTCTTCCCCTGCAGGGTGGGTGGGGGCTTTCACCACGTGGCTTTGCCTTTTTTTTTTTTTTTTCCGCTCCATTTTTTTTCAAGTCGATTTTATTTAGAGGCGGCGCCAGGGCGGCCGCGGAGAAACGTGACACACCAGCCCGCTCGGAGGGGTTTCGGACAGAAGGGAAGGAGCCGCGCCGCGTCGTCCGCCTCCCAGCGCGCCGCGGGCACTTCTCCCGGGCCTCCCCGAACTCTCCCGCGACCTCTGCGCGCCCTCCGGCCGCTCTCCCCGCCCCGGGTCCGGACAACTTGAGGGGTGGGGTGCAAAGAAAGTTTGTGTCTGCTGCCGCCGCCTCCCGCCTCGGCCTAGGAGGCTCGCCGCCCGCGCCCGTCTGCTCGGCCTTGCCCGGGACCGCGTCCTGCTCGAGACCGCCACCATGAACAAGCTGTACATCGGCAATCTCAACGAGAGCGTGACCCCCGCGGACTTGGAGAAAGTGTTTGCGGAGCACAAGATCTCCTACAGCGGCCAGTTCTTGGTCAAATCCGGCTATGCCTTCGTGGACTGCCCCGACGAGCACTGGGCGATGAAGGCCATCGAAACTTTCTCGGGTAAGAGTCCACCCCCTCCCCGGAGAAAGCACCGCCTGAACAACGGGGACCTGCTCCTCCTCTTCCCCTGCCCGCCAACTCCTCTCTGCTCCCGGCCTGCGGGGCTTGGCCTGGGTACCGACTTCCACCCACCTCCTCCGACGCCCTCTCGGTTCCCCCTTTGACCCCTCGCCGGTCCCTCCCAGCCCTAGATGAAGAGCTGGAGGTTTTAGTGAAGTGATCCCCGTACCCCCCCAACGACGGGACGGGAGCCCCCGCTGGCAGGAGGGGGGGAACTCGCCACCAAGACGACCACCGCGTGGGCGTCGTTCTAAGTCAGGCCCTCGATGTCCAAGGCTGGCCCCCCCACCCCCCAGCACTCCCTCCCTTTTCTCCGCCCTAGGCCTTTCCGGGCGGGGAAGGGTCCTCGCTCGTTTCCCGATCTCCAGGGTTTCCGTGGGGACTGCAGCTTTCGGGCTCGACCTGAGAGCAGCGGGGTCCCGCCTCCCGCCCAGGGCCCGGGGCTTGAGCCATTTTGATTTGAAAGTGGGGCGTGAGCGGGGTGGCGCGGCGGCGGCGGCGGGTCGCCATGCTGCTTCCCGAGACCCAGGCTGGGCCGAGAGGCGCGCGCCGCGGCCGCCGGGGACCCTCCCGCGGGGCCCCCGCTCCGCTTCCCCGGGCCTCGCCTCCGGGCCGGTCCCGACAGGTGACCGCCCCGCCACCCGAAGCCCTTCTCCCTGGCTAGGCAGGAAAATAAAGTTTCATTCTGCTCCCCATCCCCCCACCCCCCGCCACACACTTTAGGAGAAACGGGGAGCCCTTTCTCGGTCCCCTCTCCCCACATCTGGGAGCTGGAAAGGTAGCCGGCCCACACGGACGCCCTCGCATCTCCCAAATCCGGCTCCCAGAGCCGTCCACTACTCAGCTAGCTTCAGTGAGAGAACAAAACACAAATTCAGAAAACACGATAATGAATTTATAGAGTCCACCATTCCTCCAGCGACCTTCTCACATCCAGCTGCGGAACCCACTACCTGGATTCCTAGGAAGATCTCAAATCCCAGTAACCCCTGAATCACCCTAGTGTCTTTCTCCTTCCTTTTCCCGCCCCCTACCCTCTGTCCAAGCCCTCATATTGTCTTTTTCAATTTAATCTGTAGGGAAAGTGGAGCTGCAAGGAAAACGCCTAGAGATTGAACACTCCGTTCCCAAAAAACAAAGGTAGGAATGAGCTTTTCTCTGGGGAGGGGTCAGCCTGGGGATGCTGAGAGGCTGTGTTTAGGGGTCCATCGTGTTTCCAGGGGAAGAAATCCTTTACTGGCCTTCCTACCCCCAACTCCGGATGTTGGGGGCAGGGAGGGAAGATTGGCTAAGATCTTGTAATGGGTCGTTTACAGCTTGTAAAAAAAAAAAAAAGCTGGGGCTGGGGTGGACTTGGAGATGTTACTTGGAGAAGTAAAGGGAAAAAAGATCAATAGGGGAGAAACCTTTTGGAGTTTGTTCAGGTGTGTGGGGCTATTTTTGTAGGGAAGCTAAAAATCTTTTTAAGAGTTTAGACTCATGGACATTCAGCAACTTTTTAGCAGGCCTGTTTTTTCCACCCTTCTCTCACCATAATTCTTAAGTGAATTGGGAAGAGGGGTCCCCTTTGACTTCCTAGGGGAAGTGGAATGAGTTCCTGCCCCCTGAAGAATTCTATGCTTGCGCTTTATTTATATTTCTGGAACAGGCAAAGGCGTAGTTTTTTTTCACAGACCCCTACCTCTAGTCCCTCCCCTCAGACCTAGTCCACCCCTTCCAACTGGATTTTGCAAATACGCTTTGGCTGTACTATCCTTTCCGAGCCCCCCACCCCCACTCCTTCAGTCCATTGTTACAAGGGGACCATCTGGGGTGAGAGCTTTGTGTTCAGGCTGTGAGCTGGGGCTCTTTGGAGGGTCTAGAACTCCCTGGATGAATGGGTGTGTGTGTGTGTGTGTGTGTGTGTGTGTGTGTGTGTGTGTGTGTGTGTGCAAGAAAGAGACTGTTCAGTACCTTCCTATTCTCTCTTTAGCAAAGGGAGTACCTCTATCATGTTATCCCCAAAACTGATTCATGGTTCATATCTTTCATTGAACTCTGGCTGGGAAGTATAAGGGCAGAGTCTTTCTGCAAACCTCACTTTAAACGTGTTGACAGTGCAGAATTTTCTCTCCTGTTGCAGTCCCCAGAAAATCTATGATCCTCCCCCCCCCCACCCCCACCCCCTCATTTCAACTGGAAACTTGCTGCAGTTCAGGATAGTCCCTGGCTTTTTCTGGGTGAGAGAGTGGAAGTGTGGGTGACTGTGCTTTTTTGAAGGCAGTTAAGAGGATCTACAAAGTTTAATGTGAGAAAAATCTGTTCAGTGCTTTAGGTTGAGATATTTAAGTAACATGGAACTGTTGTATCTATAGATGATCAATATGACTTGTAACTATGTTTATAGAGCTTGTGATTTAACCTCCAGTGCTTGAAATACTCTGTTATTGGAAAGGCAATTATGGTTAAGGAATAAAGAGGCAATAAAAGCAGAAGAAAGAAAAAAAAGTATTATTATTTGGAAGCATTTCCTGGAGATGGGAATAAGAGAAGTATGTACACTGACATCAGTAGATTTACTGAGAAGATAGTGGATTTTTGAACTGAAAGCTGAGTGTTTGAAACTTGTTGATGGGAAATAACCAGAATAACTGGAATTCTGAATAATGTGGAATTTTTCCTTTTGCTTTAAAGGATGGTTTAAATTTTAAAGGGAATGAAGTGAAAAGCAAGAAAAACAGCAAAATGTGATGAAATGGAACCCAAAACATTTATATTTTAATTTTCATGGTGCTCTGTATTTTATGGATCTTTTCTCCTAAGCCATCTGCTTGCTTTAAAGCCATTTTTAGGCTGCTTCTTGTCCCCTCCAAAATGTATTACTGAGAGCTTCTTTGAGTTGGGAACGGGTGGGGTTTGTGAGGACTGGGTACAAAATCTTCCTTTCCACACCCATATTCAAACTTTTGTGTGTTCTCCCCCCTTCCTGAAACAATTTTTGAGCACAAACATTGAGTCAGTTGTGTTTTGTTCCTCTGAGTGGTGGTAAGGCACTTCATTTTTCTAGAATGAATCAATTTTTGAAGTTTTAGGATTTAAAAAAAGGTTTGTTTTCCTGAAGTCGGTTTGCTCTATCATTTTGTGTTCTTTGAGGAAGCATGTTGTGGTATGTGTTTTCAGTCTGTCTGAGAAGTATTTCTTCAGTTGGTTTGTTCCTGGCTTTTTTAGTTTTGTGGATGTATAGGACAGGAACTAGTTAATTAACTATGACTAATGTATTTTAAGCAAAATGAACAATGGTGCATATATATATATGTGGGGCGTGTGTGTGTGTGTGTGTGTGTGTGTGTGTGTTGTTTTCACTGTTTAAAAATAGAGGAGAACTCTTCTTGATGTACTCAGTTCCAAATGAACTATGGCTTTAAAGATTTCCAAGAAATTCATAAAAACCTTCCAACCTAGTTCCTGGGGGTTTTTTGTTTTGTTTTGTTTTTGTTTTTAGAGGATGGGGGTTAGCAAGCAAAAGATACAATATTTTTTAGCAGTTCCTTCTGAGTAACTGATTTTGAAGTATTAATATATTTTGTTTTAACCTTGTATCTATTTGATAAATACAGTTTGTTCCTTTTTAAGAACTCAAGAGAATGAACAATATACATTAACACTGAAAACATTAAATTGAATTTTTTAGATGAATGGCATTAAATTTCTCTTGAGATCACCTTTCCAAGTACCCTCTTAGTCAGTGTTGGAATTTTAGTCAAGAGTTTCAGCTTATTGTTGAGAATCTATATAAATTTACTGCTAAGTGTTAAGACAAAGGAGGGAAAGCAAAAACATTTTAGAAACAATTGTGGAAAGCATTTGTATTTATTTTTAAATTTGAGACACTTGAGTAGTGAAGGTAAAAGGGTATCATCCTAATGAGACTTGGGTATTTTGGAAGAAAATTCCTTAAAAGGGAATTAAATTTTTGTTTAATTGACCACTGTGTGTGACTTTTTCTAGAGGAATGTGGCCTAAAGATAGCATACCTCCTGTCAACTGGTGTCATCAAAATAAAAGGTGTTGTTAAGGGAAAAAAAAGATGTACTCCATTTCTCTAGGTGAAATGTGTTCAAGATGAAGACTTTGATTTTCTTAGGCAGGTTAGTGTTGTTTTTTCTGATTTAAAATGAGGTGGGCTAATTGAACACTTTCCCTTGTATTTCTAACTATCAAAAAACACACAAAAAATGGTCTTCCAGCCAAATGAAGTGTGAGAACTCAGAAGAGTATGTATTCAAACTTTATTCTGATTGTACAGTTTAATTTTTAAAAGTTGGTTGCTTTAAAAATCTCTGTAAAGGGATGGCTTGTGAATGGCAACAAATATTTTTAAGGGATTTATGGAGACGCTGAAGAAATAATTGGATCACTGAGTGTATTCAAAACAGACAAAAATTTTGCCTTCAGGAAGGGGTTTGCCTTTAAGGAAAATTGTTCTTATGGGCTGAAATGAATTATAAGAGAAGCAAGGGAATGTCTTAAAAAAAAAAAAGAAACTTCAAAGGAGGAAAAGTACTAGAGTGGGAGTATTCGCAGGCACTTTTGCCATAGTGGTTTATAGCTGAAAGGTACATTTGACCAGGTCTTCAACAAGTAAGTTGAAAGTAGAAATAGTTTTACGCTTTTAGTAAAAAGGTTTTCCTAACTAATAGCAGTTTTTTTGAGTTTTAAGTAAGTTGAAAAAAATCAGTTGATTCTTAATTTTTCTGCACTGTTTGGAGAAAAGGTGGGAATCAATTCACTCTTTCCATTTTAATTGTCACCTAGAAAGTAAATGTTTGCAAATTTATTTTTTTCACTGCTAGAGAAATCTTTAACTTAGCATTTAGTGCTCAGTATTTGAAGATGACTTTGCTAAAGACAGTGGTATAAGACTGTCCTTTGGAAGAGCTGTAGGTTTCCAGAACCCTTGGCTTTCTAACCCAAAGTAGATGAAATTTTACTCCAATGATTTCCCAGATGGAGAACTTTTGTGTAAAGAGGTGGAAGAATTGTAATTCCCATCACTAATTTATTCAAAGTATAGTTAACTGGTCCAAATGTAAAATTGTAATGGCATAGACTTTGCTGGAACAAGAGCAAAATGTTCTATCTTGTAATTATGTTTTAGAGGTGAAGTACATGACGTTAATCATTGGAAGAATCTTGATTCAAAGCTTCAGAGCATCTAATCTTTTAAAATTACCTTAATATATGTCATTTGAATCTTACTTTATGTCTTTGAGTACTTTTAAGCCTGGTTTTTTTTAGCTTATTTATTCTATAATGTGTAACAACAGTTGACAAAGGCACCATTGAGATAGGCTTGTGAGTATAAAATTTTTAAACACTAAATTTTTTTTTCAGAACTGGTTTAAAGTGAAAAGAAGGAGACCTAAGTGCTATTTGTAGACGTTTAAGGGTTTTTGTGGTGAAGAGATATAGATTATTTGTACGTGTGTTGATTTGTGTGTGTGTGTTGGGGGGGGTGGTGTTGGTGTTGGTCATGTTGTCATTAGAATAAATGTATGAACCAAAGGCGTTTGAAGAACAGACATTTCGCCAACTGTTAGAATTTAAATTATGTCTTGTTCGCTCCCCATCCTCTTAAAAGATTTTTAAAATGTGGCTAATGCCTTCCAGAAAGTGCAGCTTAGATTTTGGGATGGGAGTGTTTGGGAGAGAAAAGGGGAGGAAAAAAGCAGCAGGGGAGACTGGAAAAATCAGACGAGTTAGTCCTGGGTTGGAAATTCCAGACGGGGAAAAAAAAGAAAGAGAGATGGGGGTTGGGGTGGATTGCCCGCTTCTCTTTTAAAGAGGAGCGGCCGGAGGCGCACAGCGACCGACGGGAGAGGGGCTCTCAGACACCAGGTTTGGAAGACGGTGTTAGATTCAGCCCAGGGCAAGGCGATTTTTGCTTTCGGAGTTGCCTGCCTTCCCTTCGCTTTTTGAAAAAGCAGAGAAAGTCGAGGCGGCGCTGGAGGCGCTTCCTGGAGAGCCCGCGCCGGCCCCGCTGCCCTAACCCTTCCCCGCCCGCCGCAGCCCCAGCCCAGCCCCGGCCTCGCAATCTCTGCCCGCTCCGCGCAGGGGCCCCCGCCTGCCTCTGAGCCAGCCCCTGCCCGGGAACAGCCGCAGGCCTGGGTCTCCGAGGAGGGCTTCCTTTCCCAGGGTCCCCGAGACCCCTGGCTGCGACGCATCGGCCCACAGCCTCGTTTTGGTCCTGGGAGCCCCCAGATCCCAAACCTCGCCGCGGCTTACCCGGCCTTCCACACGGGGAGAGGTCCCAGGCCCCATGGTGCAGACCTTCTAGCACCCGCGCTGTCTCAAGACCTTTCCATTCTAAGGCAAAAGCTAAAGGCTGGTGGGTGAATGTGGAGTGAAGAGGCAGAGGAGACAGGAAAAGAGCGGGTCCGGGGAAAAGAGGATGAGAGAGGTGGAGAGAAAATGGAAGTCCCTCTAGTTGCTGCCCTGTCCCATAGACCTGAGGCCCTTAGCCATGGGGCATAGAACCTTGAAGAGTTAACAGAGTGGGATAATATTTAATCTTTAGTAGATGGACTGTGTGTCCCCACCTCCCAAAGGCTGACTGAAACAATAACAAAGGGAGTAATAGTAACCAGAGGATCTACCATGGGTTTTATTTAGTTGTAAATGATTGACAGTAGGTCTTTCAGTTGGCCACTGGTGAGGCTGCGGAGATCCATCAAGTGTTTGACTCCACGTTAACCTCAGATTTGCATGCTATTTCCACCTGTGTCTAGTCCATACCTTTTAAAATGTCTGTCAAAGGAAATAAGAAAAGGTCTGTCCTTGAAAAAACGTGGAATCAAAATGTATGCTTTTTTGGAAATTGATTTGATTTGGCTGGAAGACAATTGTCCAGGAGAGCGCCTGTGATGGCAGCACAAACAGGGAGACGTCCAGTCCTTGGTTTGTTAACTGTGTTCCAGTAGAAGAACCTGGAGTTTGTTCACAGGGGGCTCTGTACTTTTTAGCAGGTCCAAGGGGTCATCCTAGTATTGAACAAGCAGAGTCAGCTTTGTAAGACCTGTTTCTCCTTTGCAGCCAGTAGGTTTGCAATAAAGTGTCATGGAGTGAAGGAAGAAGAGGCTTGAACAACCTTTCACCCTAAATGCAGACTGCTGAAATAAGATGTGTGTTGATTATGGGTAAATCACAGGAGAAGAGTAGGTCTGGACCTCATCATTTTAATATAGTTGGAGAAAACTTGATTGCGAAACGCTGAAATGTAACTGTATACAGAACAAACACCACCGTGCAGAAGTCCAGGCTTCCAGGATCTGATGTTCTGGTCGTGTGGCAGAGAGCAGAGAGCATGGTGAGCCACCAGTAAACTGCTTCTGTATGAAATACAGAGCAAATAACTGGAAGAGTAAAAAAAGAATTTTTTTACTAGACTGTTCAGATATTTTCAAAACCCCTAAGGACAAGTCTGATTTATTAGACAAGTGGCATTTTGGGGGCTAAAGGCATATATAAGTGATCGGTCAGGATGGGTGGGAACTTTGTTCATAGTTTAGTGGGGGAGGTTGTGGAGAAGATCCCTGTTAGAGAGGAGACAGAAGAAGTGAAGGATCTCTTTTCATTTTCTCTTTCCCTCTACAGCATATCTGTTTTGTGGATGTTAGTCAATCCTTTGAACATTTCCTTAGGAAAAGTGGGTTAAGGAAGGCTTCATTTTTACTCATTTTGAGTTAATTCAGTTAAAAAATGAGTTTTTCATCCAGATGTTTTGGCCACTTGGAATGGAAAATGTTAAGTCTGAGTGAAGTTTGATTGGATGGTTTAATTTAGTTAATTGGATATAGTTAGAATCTTTAAGAGGAGAAATGAGAGAATTTAGAAATTTTTAAAAGATTGTTTTGTGTAAAGGTTGTTTATGGAGTCTGAGTTCTTTGGCAACAGGAGCAGGGAGGACAGGAATCATTTTCAGAATTCTTGAGGCTCAAGGAGAGAGGAAGCACTATTATTAGGTCAGAGTCTCACGTCCTTCCCTAGGTCCCTCACTCAGTCCTACAGAAGTGTGGACACCTTTCCAGGTGTCGCCAGAGATCTCCGGAGAGTTTTGGAGTCCAGCAATGAGTGGGAAACTGGACAAGTTAATTAATCTCCTTGAGCCACCATTACCTTAACTGTAAACTGGTGCTACCACACATTAGCTATTCCTATCCTTTGTTTTCGATACGGACTTGTGCCTCCTGTCTTTGGACTGGGTGTAAGCATTGGGCTATTTTCCGAAGGCAGTAGGTAAGGTGTTCAAGTCCACTTCTGTGAATATGGTGTGCATTTTATGTGGAACAGTGATGGATAGGCATATTGAAGGGGATTTGTGTGTAGGATGGTTTTGATAACCTGTGTGCTAAAAGGAAAGGCCACCTTTTGGGAGATAGAGATGAAGCTCATCAGGGCAACTGCCAAGAATCCCTAGATATGGGCCCTACCATTGTCTCTTAACCATCCTTTTAGGAGAATAGAGCATATTTTCCATTGTTGATGCCCTCAGCCTGGACCAGGTTTCTCACTGAAATTTTACTCTGGTGCTACTGTCAAAGGTGCTTGTAGGGTAGGGAAACTGATGAGAGGAGAACTCCCCTAATTCTGCAGATGAGGTAGGTGCTGTGAGAATTCTGGGTGAAGGGGACTCTTAAGTCCTCTAGAAGGGCTGAGGAAGGAAGAAATAAGCAGCTTCCCCTACCTGGTAGGAGATGGGCATGTTTCTCTTGAAGTTCTGCTCTTACTTAAGCTAACAAAGTAGGCATTCAGGAGTTGGGGGTCCCTTGGATTCAGAGGTAGTGACTGCATCCCTGGCTCCCCTCCCTGTGCCCTCTTAGATGGCAAGGCCGTGGTGGTCTCAGTCTGTTTCCCTGGTCTGGAAATACTCTCCAAAGGTGTACTCTGGACCCACCTTCATGTCCACTTCCTTTCTGCAGCCCTTTCTGCTCAAAAGGTACAAGCATACCTACCCACAGACTTAGAGTCCCTCTCCACATCTCAGTCCAGAGAGTGAGGATTGAATCTTCTCTTAGTGGGATGGGGAGGGGTAGGGCTTTCAATCCGGATGTGGTTTTTGACCATTTAACAGGCTTGTGACTTTAATCAGTTACTATAAAGGATTTTACAATTAGTTTATGTGGAATGATGTGTGTTGCCTCTTTTCTGGAGTGGCATTTGGGATTGCTTGGGGCTTGTCAACTTTCCGTTAGGTACTCTTGAGGAGGAGAAAATGAGGGGAGACAGGAACTCAAGTGGGGGCTGTTGGGTGGAGTAAACTTGTTGGGGCTATCTATTCAGAATTAGACATTTATGCCACTTCCTCCTCCAGGTCTCTAAGTTGCTTGGGAGGAGAAGTCCAACTGTAATAGAGAGCAGTTGCCTTGGCAGGATTTGGAGACGGAACCCTAAATTAAAGGGCAAAGACGATCCTTCACAGACGTGGCTGTTGGTGGCTGCAGCCAGTTTGTTCTGAGTGAGGACTGGATGTAAATAAGATGTTGGCTGGGGAGACAGCAGGGTTCAGAAGAATAATCTTTTCATGTCCACTCCAGCAACTTTTTATTTAATGTGGAAGAAGGGAAAATCTAGCTGGCTGAAGTTTCATTTTATATAGAGGGGTTTCCTCCCAATGTTTATTACCATTTGGTTCAAAGCTGCTTCTGCTGACTTTTTAGAATAGGCTGGAATGATATAAGCCCAGAATAATAAGCTGTGGGAGGCAGGAGGGGGAATAAAATGATTTCACAAACCTCACAACCTCGAAGATCTCTCAGATCATCTTTATTTCACTTTCCCACCCTTGCCCCGACCATCTTGGGTAGTTTCCTTTAAACTTCTTTTTTTTTGGCTGTGCCCCATGGCGTGTGGGATCTTAGTTCCTTAACCAGGGATGGAACACCTGCCCTGTACATTGAAAGTGTAGAGTCTTAGCCACTGGACCCCTAGGGAATTCCCTGAATTTCTAACTAGAAGAATAGTGCCTGTCTAGGCCCAAGTTCCTCTCTTCTCCTCTAAAACACCACACAGTCAGCCACTTTAGTCTGAGTGTGTGGGGGTCTTGCCATTCAGTCATCAGCCATTTTAGGGGATGAAGTGGGGTATAATTTTAAAAATACATATTTACAACTAAATCATGTAAGAAAATATTTAACTAGACATCTGATAGTTTGCATATTGCTCCAAAGCTTGGTACCTCTATTCATGCATGTAGGCATGCATGCACTTATTTTTATCTGTTCAGAGTCTGCTATTGACATCCCCTCTGCCAGGTACCAGAAATACAAAGGACAAGATATAATACAAAGACAGACCTTAGTCTTTAGTGTGGAGATGCAAGGAAGTACACTTTATCAGATCATTTTTCTCCTGGAGATTTTAGGTTTCCTCCTCTATCCTTTTTTTTTTGGTATAAGCTGTGGCATAGTAAAAAAATTAATTTTAAATTAAAAATTAAATTTTATATTAAAATTAGTAAGCAATAATTAAAACAATTTTATGAAGTAAAATATATAGAGCATAAAATTGACGATTTTTAAGTATACAGTTCAGGTGTACTAAGAATATTCACATTGGCGTGCAGCCATCCTCTCCACTTATCTCTAGAAATCCTTTCATCTCGCAAGATTGAAACTGTACCCCATAAACAGTAACACCCCATTCCTACCTCCCTCCAGCCGTATTTGCATCATCGGTTTTGATTTTCTTACATGGTGGTTGCCTCCCCATTTTATATAAAATGGGAGTCTTTGCCTGACCCTTCTCCTGAATTAAATATTTGATTATTCATTGGTTTTTTTATCTAGCATTATTTGGTCTTTTTCAGGGCAGGGAATGGAGACATAGGGAGAAGGAGCTGCACAAAAAAGGTGCAAGATAACATTCCTGCCCCCCAGCATTTTCACTTTAGATCCAAGAAAAGCTGTGGGACCACAGAAACCAAGAGGCTGCAATGTGAGGCACACAACCTCAGGAACTAGCAGGAGGTAGGCTTTGAGTGAGTGTGAGCTGTGTTTCGAAGGATGGGCAGAAAAAATAGGAGTGGATTCGGGAGAAAACTGTGGGCAGGCAGCGAGATGTTTGTGGGGTGATAACTCTTCTGGAAGAGAGTGGTGGTATCCTAGTGGGGGAGAGCAGAGCCCCCCTCCAGGTAGATACTGAATAGTCACTGTTATTTCCCCTATTGAGCATCTTTTTTGTGCTGTAGGTCAAAAGATGAGTGCCTTTTGCAATGATAAGCATTTATTGAGTACCTACTGAGATGTAGGCATTATTCCTGTTTTGATTTCTAAGAACCCTGCAGGCATTAGTCTTCATTCCACAGAAGAAGCTGAACCTCTAAGTGGTTATGGTAGCTTAGCCAAGGTTGTACCTTGAATAAGGAGTGCTGAGATTCAAACTCAGACCTTTGTACCTTCAAGGCTGAGCTCTCTTAGAAGGTGGGAGCAGGTGATCCTTTAAGAGAAGTTGAATGTTTTTTGGGGGGAGAGCATAAGGTTAGCAAATAAAAACATGCTTGGCATTAATTTTTCCTGTGTTCTGAGTCTCCTGACTCTAGATGTTTTATACCTGCCTTGCATTGTATTTTCTTCTCATCATTGGGATTTTCAGGCAATCTTGACTGGTTGAAGAAAACTAAGAGTGTTCTCCCTGTGTCTGGGCAGCTGTGATAGGAAATGGGAATTCTTCTCTTAATGAAAAACCTACGGAAAGGGAGTTGAATGAATTGGAGAAGGACTTGAGTGGTTTAGGATTCAGATGTCCATCTCAGCTTGCCATTTGGCCAGATGTGGGTGCACTTTGGGATCTGGGGTCAGTATCTTCTTGGGCCTCCTGCCATCTGAAACCTCCCCATCTCCTAAACCCGGAAAATAAACTGGCTATGTATGTATTTTGAGTTCTAAGAGCTTCTTGGCATTCTTGGAGGTGCCAGGGCTGGAGCTTTAGGCTGATTTTTTTTTTTTTTTCTTTCCCTTTTCCTTTTGTTTAGGTTCAAACCTGGGGAAAATGGGAGGCTGGGGGGAAGGGCAGGGCCCAAGTGGCTTCCCCTCCCACCCTGCCTCCTCCTAGCAGGAAAGGACAAAGAGTTAACCTTTGTTACAAGCCTACAGAATCATAATTCATAGCTCATACATGTTTTTGAGGAGCGAGAACCCAGTTACCTTTTCCTGGTGAGCAGGAGCAGGCTTCATGGTGTGGTGACACTTGGCAGGCTAGTGTCAACTTGGGACTAGGCACTTAACCCCTGAGCCTGTTTTTAAGTTGCAGAATGAAAGTAAAAATATTCTCAATATTCTGTGGTTTAGAGGCTCAAATCAACCTCTTGTGTTCTAGGCTCATAGGAGAGTGTGGATTGTAAACCCTAAAGAGGCTGTTGTGTCCACCTCTTTGCTGAAGTACTGTGTAAACGTGAGTTATTAATAAGACTATCTTTAACTGATGATACCCCAAGAGGGCGGACAAAAGAATGTCATTTGCACCCCCAGACAAATGCCCTACTCTGCGTGGAGGTGTGACTCTTTGATTATAAATTTTCTATAGTGGCTCCCAGAACGCCCAGGGAGGAGGGTCTTTTTTCTCGAGGCCCGGAAGGCCTCTTGGTTCCGCGCCCCCAGCCCACCCCACTCCCAGGCCTCAGTTCCTGCCTTCTCAGTGGGAGGCCTCCCGGCCCGGGTCCTGCCTCCTCCCACAGCCCAGCCGAGGTCTCTAAGGAATGCCGCCTCCCGGGCCATTTTCTCCCCTCCTGCTTCTGCGGCCCCACTTCCAGCCCCCTACCCCCAACCGGTTCCCACTTAAATGCTTGCAGGCCTGTTTGCAGGCGGGAAGCCCCCTCCCCCACAGGACCACCTCAGTCACAGCCCTGACCACAGGGAGGTCGGGTCTGGATTTACTAAAGGACCCCAGAGGGGGAGCCTGCCCCTCGCTGGCTGCCTGGCTCGCTGATGGGGTCGGGTTTCGGCCGGTGGCTCTGGAGAGAGAGACAAAGGGCAAAGTCCTGGTCCCCACCCCCACCCGGCAGCCCCCGGCGGCTGTCCCCTCCCCCTCCGGGCCCTGCGCGGGTAGCCCGGGGCCCCCTGGGCCGGGTGGGACCGGCTGTGGCGAGTCGGGAAGCCGAGGGGGTTCTGGCGGCAGAACGTTCTAGACCGCCGGGCCCCCGCGGGCCCCGGGCACACCCTCGGTCCCCCTCCTTGTGCTCTGCCAACTCGGCCCACCCAGCAGCCGGGTTGGGGGGCTGAGCGCTCGGCTTCTGCCGGCTGAGGTGAGAGGGGCTGGGGGAAGGGGCCGGCCCACGTGGGGCACAGGCCCGGCGACGCCAGCCCGGCCGCTCAGCTGCTCGGCCCTTCTCAATTGCCCGTTCATGAGGACTCCCCTCCTCCCCCCCAGCTGCTGCCAGCCCTCCCCCACCCTCAGCTGCTGCCGCCCTTCCCAGGCACCTCTTTCTCCTTTGCCTTGCCGCGCCTGCTCCCCGTTGTCCTCGCCGCCCTGGGTCCCTTGGGCTCTTCGAGCCCTTGCTCCTGCTCCTGGCCCAGGATGGTGAGAACCATCTCGCATGACGCTGATGGGACGTCCTGGCAGAGTCTGGGGCTGGGGAGAAAGGCCTTTAACAGAGAGGGCATGTCGCTCCCGCCCAAGCCGGGGCAGAACTCAGGGCTGCGCGTCCGTGGCAGGGGAGAATTGTTTTGATGCACTACCCATTAGAAAGAAAGAAACAGCAGTTCCTGAAGTTTTCCACCACCAACAGGTCTGTGTTGGCAGCTGGAGGAGAGAATTCCTTGAGGTTGTTAACCTCCTGTTGGAGGAACACAACCAGAGCGCCTTCCCACCAACAGGGTAAATTGTATTTTTCAACGTCTACTGGCATACATTCCCATCCTTTCACAGGAAAACTAGCAATTCCAAGAAGCGCCCAAGTGACACCAAGGTCTTTCTCAGTGCAAATTGTGAGTTTCAGAAGAAGAGAAGAAGGTTTCTGTTAAGATTGATCTAGTTTTCATTTCTTTGCTTCTCTGCCTCAAAATCTTAGCCTGGAGCTGTGCTTCAGAGCTTGCTGGTCCCTCATGAGGGGAGGGACCCCCCCACCCTGCCGCCCCCTTGCTTCATTTCTGAGGCACACCTTGGTAGTGCTTTCCCCTGAGTGTCAGCTCCATCCTCAGCCAGGTCTCTGGCCCCTGAGGCCAGACCTTTTGGCTCTAAAGCTTCTTCAAGAGATGCTGATATCTCCACTGAGGGGATGAAAGCTAAATCAGTCTCTCCGTGAGGTCTTTCTAGCCCCCTCTACCTTTCCTTCTGTCAGAGTGTATTAGCCTCCCCCACTCTGAGGGAAGATCCTGGGAACGCTTCCCATTACCAGCCAGAGAATGAAGGTGAGCGGTGTCCCCAATGGTTCATTTCTTACCCACAGCGTTGCTCCCTCCACCAGCAGGGTTGTGCTACTCACAGTGGGCACCTCTCCTGTTTGTCTCCATGCATCCGGTTTAGCGCATGGCTCCTTCACACCTCGCACTTCATCTGTTGAGCTCAGGAGGCCATCTCGGGCTCTAGGCAGCCCTCAGGTGAAAGCGCATGGATTCTAGGCAGAGAGAGCACTGTGGAGGCAGGGAGTGGCAATTGGCCCAGGCTGACTTGGAATTTGTCTCGAAAGAGCTACGCTGCCTTAGCTTCTGTTTTGGCTTCCTCTGGCGCTGCCCAGATGGGCAAGGAAAAAAAGTGGGCTCTCTAGTCAAACCATGTATTTCCGAGATGAGTAAATTGAGCAAAAGATTTATTCCTCCTTTGCTTGCTCTCCAACACCAGGTAGCGCCTTCCCAACTGCCTGTCACCTCTGCACTCCTGCCTATCCCAAACCAAGATGAAATTTTGCAAGACAATATTTGGTGACTATACTTTTTCCCTGCTAACAAATCTCTCTGACAATCATCCAGCCGTATTATAGTGTAGTTAGCTCTTCTGCAAGTTAAATCCTGTGCCCAAATTGGAGCCGCATGCAATAAAAGCCAGTTGGCACGCACTTAGCCATACAGAATATGGGCATTTTTCCTGCTGCTGACATTGGGGCTATACAAGCTTCTGCTGTGTTAACACTTCTTGTCAGAGAGAAAGAACCGAAGTTTGGTGAGATGAGCAGAAACCAGCCTGGGAGGAGAGCTGAGTTCTAGTCCTACCTCGGTTTCCAAGTCTCTTTCCTTTTCCTGTGCCTCGGTTTCTCCTATAAAATGAGAGGGACTATTTAGGACTCTTGTTAGACCTCAGTATCTACATCTGATTTCCTCGGTGTTGGAATCTGATTTTCTTCAACTGGAACTTGCTATTGCTGGGTTAATGATGTGTGTGTGTCCTTGGTCATCTGAGAAGCCTAATGAATCCCCGTCTTCTTCCCTGATTGCAGGCGGGCCAGGAGCACTTTAAACACAGTACAAGAGCCTTCCAAAGAGGGACTATGATTTGTCCCAGAGTTTCTCCCCGGAATTTGCTTCCTGTCCTCAGCATTAGTTCAGGAGCACACGGACGGTGTGTGTGTGCTGCATACCTTTAAAAGACCATGTTTGAGGGACCAGAGATACATTCCAGCGGTGTCCCTGCTGTCCTGTTTCCCCAATACTTTGACCCCTTGGTGGTGGCATCTGCTCTGCCTGGTCCTGCATCTTCCAGCAGGTCTGTGTTTTCCTTTCAAGCCCCTACCCTGCCCGTCAACCCACCCGGCTGCCTGCCTGTCTGGCTGCCCTACCTCTGGATCAGCCTGGCACAGAGCCCTGGGCATTGGGCCAGCTTCTCCTCCCCTCCCCAGCCCCGCCCCCTTTCTCAGCTACTGCCATGCTTGGAGCGTGCCAGGTCCGCCCCCTTCAGAAGCTTTCCTGCACAATTATTTTTTTCTCCACCTCTCCACTCCACAGGGATAAGGAGGCAGGGTGGGGAGGAAGGACTAGGTCAATGGTGATCTTATGGGAAGGGCAGAGGTTGGCACATTAGGACATCTTTTATGTGTGATTTTTCAGTTGGGCAAAGCAACTGGGATGGGAGCCAGCTTTGGGAGGGGGGGGTCGGTGCCTCTTCTCTGGTGTCAGCTGCATGGGACTCTCTTGTTGAGGAGTCGACAGTATCACCCACTTCTGAAGGGTTACTGTGCCCAGCCCACCTCCTCAATGCAGTTAACCTTTTCTGTTCCCTTCTCCCATCCCTAACCAAGCTAGGGTGTCCTGCTGGACTGTAAACTGAAAGCAGGAGGCTTGCCTAGCTTCCTCATCACTCCGTGCTCTGTACTGCAGCACAGTGCCTCGCACAGTCCAATGGAAATGTGAGGCAAGGCACACATCTAAGTGTAAATTTTCTAATAGCCACATTGAGAAAAAAGTGGAAAAAAATTAAATGTATTTTTGGCTGTGCTGGGTCTTCGTTGCTTTTCGAGGGCTTTCTTATTTCGGTTTCTTCTCTTGTGCGTAACATGGCCTCACTAGTTGTGGTTCCTGGGCTTAGTTGCTCTGAGGCATGAGGAATCTTCCTGGACAGGGATCGAACTCATGTCCCCTGCATTGGCAGGTGGATTCTTAACCACTGGACCACCAGGGAAGTTCAAAAAAAGTGAAAGTAATGTAGAAGGTTAACTCAACAAATTATTTTTAAAATTTATTCAGAGATTATTGTCAGCATGCAATCGGTATAAACTTATTTTTACTACTTTATTATTATTAATTTTGGGGGATAATACCTTCCCTGGTGGCTTGGCAGTAAAGAATCCGCCTATAATGCAGCAGACCCAGGTTTGGTCCCTGGGTCAGGAAGATCCCCTGGAGAAGGGAGTGGCAATCCACTCCAGTATTCTTTGCCTGGGAAATCCCATGGACGGAGCAGCCTGCTGGGTTGCAGGTTCAGAAAGAGTCGGACATAACTGAATAACTGATCATGATGAGCATGAAATCTTAGGAACCCAATGTGTATTTTATTTTACTGTTAGAGCCTGTTCCAATTCATATGATAAATTTTCATTGGACGCATTTGATCTGTATTTAGAGTTCGTAAAATTTAGAGACGAAAAAGTTAAATTATATGAAACCTTTAGTTTAAAGAAAAAATTCAGTCGCTGATTTGAAGTGCTCAGTAGCCACACGTGACTAGGCTAATGGCTACTGCAGTGTGGATAACACAGGTTCAGTGCCTAGCAGGTGCCAAGAAAGTCTGGAATGAATGACTCCAGCAGCTGGACACCAGAAACCTTAAGAAAGTGGTAATGACCTTGACTGCTGATTAGAATGAAAAGAACATGGTATCATTGCAAGTTTGAAAAATCTTAATTAGTTGCTCACTGTTTTAAAATGGCCAAGTAATAACCCCAACCCCATCACCAGGCAAGCTTAGTTTTCTAATTGCCTTGGGCTGTTTCTTCCCACATTTTCGAGGAGATGCCTGGAGGCTGGAGTGAATTTGGGTATCACTGGGGATGAAGTTAGTGTGGATATGTGAGAGAGTGTCTTAACTTTGGGCTATGGATGGATTCCAAAGCTTTTGTTAACCCATGAAATCTTTAAATTGTGTGCAGAATGTTTGCATCTTTCTGGTGAAGAGTGTTCTTACCTTTTATCATATTTCCTAATGAGAATCTCCAGGGGAAAAATTGGTTCACAACCACTTCTGTAGACCATTAAGACACAGAAAATCACTCTAATTAAAAAGGTGTAGGAACTTTTAAAATTAGTGGTCCAGTGGTTAGAACTCCATGCTCCCAATGCATAGTGGCCTGGGTTTGATCCCTGATCAGGGAACTAAGATCCCGCATTCCACAGCAAAGATGCCACAGTGAAGATCCTGCATGCCACAACTAAATATTTGGCACAGCCAAAGACATTAAACAAAAAAAAAGAAAGTGTATCACTGTAGGTGGACAGGGTTGATCTCTATCTGGGAATATAAGATCCAGTAAAATAGGCTAATCCTAATCCTTTGTTTCTGTGATGTGAGAAACTGAGGTCTGTAGAGTTGAAGGCCTGACTTGCTCAAGAGCATGCAGCCTGCTAGTCAGAACCGTGACCTGGGGGAGAGGTGGAGATGAGGGTCTAATCTGGAGAATCTGACTTAATCCTAGTTCTCTAGAGAGATGAAAGCCTTAATTTGATTCTGATAGGGGGTTCTGGGGGTTGGGGCCCCAAGTCTGAACAGTTTTCCAAAACCTGCTGTTGCCTCTCCCCACAACTGGCTTGCTCCACCTTGATGTAAAGGGAGTCTTCCCACTAGAGCAAGATGAGGTCGCTAGCATAATTGAAGGTCGCATCCTACCCTCTGGACATGGGGGTGGAAGGAGGAAGGAGGTGGTTTGTCTGCAGGGGTTAGAAAAAGAACACTTCTAAGGCAGGCAGTTTTTAGCTGTCCTCCCGAAGACCTAAAGACCTCCCAGGGTGTGTTCTGTCCAGGTGTGCGTTCTGTCGTCTGGGGAGGCCCCCTTCTGAAAGGGGGCCTGTGCGTCTGCTTGTCTCTCCACTGGACCTCAGACCCGTCCTCCCTGCCCCCATGAGGCTCCTCACCAGGGCCTGGATTCTTGCTAACAAAAATAAAATAAGAAAAAACTTCATTGGCTTAGACGCATTAATTTTGAATCTGTGATGACATTAAAATTGGGTGAGCTAGAATTATCTTTTTTAAGAAAGTTTTTGTTATGGAAAAAAAAATATTTTGAAAAGTAGAAAGGATAATTAAATAATTCCCCCATGTACCCATCACCAAAAATTACCAAATCATATTTGATCTGTATTAATTTTACCCCTGGTTACTTTAAACCTAGACATGACATTTTATCTGTAACTGTTTCAGTATGTATTTCTGAAAATCAGCATTTTATCTTTTTGGCCATGCCTTGAGGCTTGTGGAATCTTAGCTCCCCTGCCAGGGATTGAGCTCTTAACTTCTGATGGTGAGAGCTGCTCAGAGTCCTAACTGCTGCTGTGAGTGCCTGTGCGCTCAGTCTCTCAGGGGTGTCTGACTCTTTGCCACCCCAAAGGCTGTAGCTGCCAGGCTCCCCTGTCCATGGGATTTTCCAGGCAAGAATACCGGGTTGCTATTTCCTACTCCAGGGGATCTTCCCAACCCAGGGATCGAACCCGTGTCTCTTGCATCTCCTGCATTGGCAGATGGAATCTTTACCACTTTGCCACCTGGACACCCTCTAACCACTGGACTGCCAGGGAATCCCCTGACTTTTTTTTTAAGAATCTTAATTTTTAAAAAAATGGTACAAATGAACCTATATACAAAACAAATAGACTCACAGATATCGAAAACAAACATACGGTTACCAAAGCCTGTTCTAATATTATCAAATATCTAGTCAATGTTCAAAACCCATGAATCCCTTTTCAACTAACTATGGAAATATATGTCTTGAGAAGTTATAGGTGGGGTGTTTTGACTTCCTGGAGAGCAGTACCCACTCAGCACATCTGCTCTTCACTCTGATGGTTGAACTCTGTGAGTGTTTTAGATTTGTCCTCAAGCCAAACCTTTCTTGTATTTTGGCAAAGACTTTTGTTTCCTTTCTGTCATCAAAAAGGCAGCACAAGGGGACAAGCCTGGAAGAGCCTGGAACCAGACAGCCTCTGTGTTTCAGTACTGACTCTGACTCTGGGTATCTGACTTGGCAGATACCCAAGCCCTCAATCTCAGGGCCTCAGTCTGTAAAGTGGAGCTGCAGTTACCATGGGCATGGATAGTGGGAGGCTTCTTGGAGGTGTAGAATCTGCACCTGGCGTCTGGTAAGCACTCCTGACATGTTAGTGTCTTCCTTAATGAACTGTTTTCCTTCCCATTCAAGGTCAATGACATGTCTCTCAAAAAGTAAAAAGGATCAGAGCTCCCTGCCCCGGGGAGCTTTCCAGTCATACTTTCAGGTGTCCAGCTCCTGTTCTTCCTGAATCTCTTGTTTTCCTATTTATCTCCTTAGCTGTTGCTCAGATGCTCTCTCCCTCTGGTCTCTCCTGGAATCTCCCCTGGGCTCGAAGGAGGTCACTTGGTCCCTGTGGCCCTCGTGTCCCCTGCTTGTCCCCAACCACATCAGAAGGGAGCGTCCCCTATGATTGCTCTGTGTCTGGGGAGCTGCCCCAGGGCCTGCTGGTTAGGGCAGGCAGAGGGGGTCAGAAGCCTCAGGGTGTTGGCATCCAGGGAAATAATTTGACTTGTGCAACCGATGCCTTCATTGCCAGGGGCTGGAGGCTTTACTCTTTCCCTTCACGAGTTTATCAGCTCCAGGATGGGTGGTGGCTCCTGAACCTCTGGGAGTTCTCTTGCTTTTCCGAACAGTAGGTATTGGCATGTAGGGTCCTGCTCAGTGTTCAGTTCCCTGTGTGCCTGTAGTGCAGAGGCTCCGCTCTAATCTAGTGGAAACCTGTCTATCAGTCGAGTGCTGGATTGGGACCCTTCGGTTGTCACAGGAGGTGGAGGTGTGGGCTGTGGTATTTCCTGCTATTTCCCCATCAGTGCAGAAGCCTAACCATTTTACAATCACAGGTAGCCACTCCTTGTCAGACGTGTAGCCTCTTCCCATGCCAGTGTCCTGGGGACTGACCGAAATTGGGACTGGGACCATGACTTAGCAGGCCTCCTGCCTGTTCTAAGTCCTCACAAAAGCCCTATCAGTTTTCCACAGGAGGAAACTAAGGTACCGAGTAAAGAAGTCAGGGATTCTTAACTTCCATCCTGACCCTCCAAGCCCTCAGCACCCTGCCCTGGCCCAGCTTGTACTGCACAACCGGAAATGCCTGTAGGGTGAATGAGTTAGCAGTGGGTTCCTGGAAGGGACTTGAGTACTGGGTCCACTTCTCAACATGGCCCCATGTGCCTTGGGCCTGAAAGAAATTAGGTAGCACCATACTTAATACATGGAGAAGGCAGTGGCGCCCACTCCAGCACTCTTGCCTGGAGAATCCCAGGGACGGGGGAGCCTGGAAGGCTTCAGTCCATGGGGTCGCTAAGTCGGACATGACTGAGCGACTTCACTTTCACTTTTCACTTTCATGCATTGGAGAAGGCGATGGCACCCCACTCCAGCACTCTTGCCTGGAGAATCCCAGGGACGGGGGAGCCTGGAAGGCTTCAGTCCGTGGGGTCGCTAAGTCGGACATGACTGAGCGGCTTCACTTTCACTTTTCACTTTCATGCATTGGAGAAGGCAGTGGCACCCCACTCCAGCACTCTTGCCTGGAGAATCCCAGGGACGGGGGAGCCTGGAAGGCTTTAGTCCATGGGGTCGCTAAGTCGGACACGACTGAGCGACTTCACTTTCACTTTTCACTTTCATGCATTGGAGAAGGAAATGGCACCCCACTCCAGTACTCTTGCCTGGAGAATCCCAGGGACGGGGGAGCCTGGAAGGCTTCAGTCCATGGGGTCACTAAGTCGGACACGACTGAGCGACTTCACTTTCACTTTTCACTTTCATGCATTGGAGAAGGAAATGGCAACCCACTCCAGTGTTCTTGCCTGGAGAATCCCAGGGATGGGGGATCCTGGTGGGCTGCCGTCTATGGGGTCACACAGAGTCGGACACGACTGAAGCGACTTAGCAATAGCAATACTTAATACAAACCAGGCCAAGGGCTTAAAAGTCAAAAGCTCGTGGTCTCTGTGTTTTTGTCAGGGTTTGCCTTGCTGGCCAGGTTTGGAGGCCTGAAGTGGCCTTGTGTGGGTTCCCAGGATTGGGTGTGTGTGCCCCGGAGAGGTGGGTGAGCCATGCCTTTTGGGGGTGGGGGAGGGCTGCAGGATGTCTTTTCTTTCATTGGTTGGGTGTCCCTGCCCTCCTCCCTGCTCCTTCTCTTGGAACATTCCAGACATTCCAGACTGCCATTGCTTTCAGGATATGGATTAACATCCCAAACTGAGATTTGATTTCACCTCCCCATCCCCTCCCAACTCTTCCCTACCCTAAAAGAAAGCCCCTAAAAGAGGGAGTTTGAAGTAAGAAGAGGATATATATTTTTTTGAAGAGGGTATTTTTGACCCTTGACCTGAGATTGTAGTAAGGGACCATCCTGAAAGAGTGCTCTTCAAACTAAACTTCCGCAGGGGGTTGCTTTAAGCCCTTACTGGTTTGAACTCCAGGCTGTCAGCTGCCCATCCTCTTGTGGTCCTTCCAGAAGCATTTGCTTGAGAGAGGTCCTCACTCACCTTGGTGACCCCTGTCACTAGCATTAAGGTAGATCAGTGTTCTCAGTCTTCTAAATCACCTCTTCAGTTCGCCAAGAGTTTGACTTTCCTCCTGCGAGAGCTCCTGTGTTTTCTTTGCCCATTTCATCACAAAATGAGTTGTTTATGGGAAATCCCATATAGCATGTGATGCAGATACCATGAAGCTCACTCTTGGCCATTGCACTGGATCCCGAGAAGCTGGCGGGGTGTGGGACCCGAGGCCCTGGAAGGGGGCTTGTTTCTGATGCTTGTTCTTTTGTCCTGCTATGATCTATCCTCCTTAGATCAGGTTCACGAACCAAACCAAAGTAAAGAACCATTATGCCACATTTCCCTTAAGTTGTTTCAACCCCAGAAGAGATTTCGTTAGTGTATTTCATTGATAAAGACTCTCTACCCCCAAAACTGCAGAGCTAGAAGGGGTCTTAAAGACCCTTCTGTTTCTGTTCTACATCTAAAGAAAGACTTGGTCACGGGTGAAATGAGTGAGCTGGCCGAGGGCAGAGAGCCAAGATCAAGACATTTACAGTTAAGAGTTTAGCATCCCTTCCCTTGCCCTCATGTGTGTGTAGGGTTTTGTTTTATATATTTTCTTGTCCACGCCACGTGGCATGTGGGATCTTAGTTCCCCTACCAGGGATGGAACCCATGCCCCTTGCATTGGAAGCGTGGAGTCTGGACCACCAAGGAAGTCTCACTCTCATGTGTTTTTTTGTTTGTTTGTTTGTTTGTTTTTGACATGTAAAAGGTCTTAGTTTATTTTCTCTTTCATGAAAAATCTGCACAATCACCACAGATACAGTCACTGCAGAATCTTTACTCCTTCTTTTTGCCAGCACCAACATTGGCCTTTGCAGTCCCCCTGACTTTCTTCATTCTGTTCTTGCGTTCCTTTCGCTGTTTTCTTGAGGTCTTTTTCTTCTCATACAGGCCATGTCTTGCAAGCCTATGTTTGGGCTCATTCTTCTTCGCGTAATCCAAGGAATTGTAAATCATGCCGAAGCCAGTTGTCTTGCCACCACCAAAATGAGTTCTGAATCCAAATACAAAGATGACATCTGGTGTGGTCTTGTACATTTTAGCCAGTTTTTC
This sequence comes from Budorcas taxicolor, assembly GCF_023091745.1. Classification (NCBI taxonomy): domain Eukaryota; kingdom Metazoa; phylum Chordata; class Mammalia; order Artiodactyla; family Bovidae; genus Budorcas; species Budorcas taxicolor. The sequence continues at coordinate 37,239,883 of NC_068928.1, read as the reverse complement.
CCGAATTTCTGTTTTAGGTACTGTTGCCTTTCCAGGGTGAAGAACATCGATGACCATTTGTTTCCGCTGAAGCAGTCGGTTGGTCATGAACTTCCTAGTCCGGATAGTTACTGTGTCGTTCATGATGGCGGCTGATCTTCAAGCAGCCAGGGAGGAAAAGAGCGCTCATGTGTTTTGAGCATGATTTTCCCCTAACTTGGCAAGAACTGACTTGGCCCTGTTGCATGTCAGCCAGGAACACGGGGCCTAAAGCTTGAGTGGCTTAGTCAGGACAGCCAGTCGGGGGCAGTTGAAGGGCTGGAACTGGACTTTCTTGCTTTCTGCTCTCATTTTTCCCTCGTGCCACTGGAATTTCGTTGGACCATGTCCCGAAACTGAGAGTTTTGTAATCAAGGATACACAAAGACAAGTGACAATTGACCAGTGCAGATCAAGTCAATTGAAATGTTTTAAGCCCAGGGATTAGGGCATTGATTTGGGTGGTGAGCAATTAATTGCCCTGGGAATCAACCTCGAACCTGAAAGCCTTCCTTAGGGAAAATTACATTTTTAAGAGGGGTTTGAAAGATGGGAAGGAGGAACTATAATAAACTGGGAGGAGGGAAGGGGGTGGTCACGATGCTGGATTGTGTGTGTTAATCACTCCACCTTAGTATCCACATGTGTGTCTATTATTACATTTTAAGTACGATGCTTACTCGAAACCCTTTGCTAAGCTCTTGATAATATTATCTAACATCACTTTATACCTCCCTGTGAATAGGTATTATCCCTGTTTTACAAAGGAGAAAACTGAGCCTCGAGTTAAATAACTTTTTAAAGATCAGTGCTAAGTGAAGCGCAAGTTTAAATCTGTATCAAAGAAAGAGCTTAGCTACTGCCAACTATCCTGCTGCAAGTTGTTTGCATATATGTTTCCCCTAATAAACTGTGAGCAGCTCGAGGCCAGGCACTTTGTTTTGTTTATCAGTTGTGTCCCCAGCATGTAGAACAAAGTCATCCAGCATGGAGTAGACCCCGATTTAAAAAGGTATCAGGTGAAGGATTCATACAGTAATTCACATACCTAGCTCTGTATTCCTAGAGGCTGAAACCCGGTGGGTGGTAACGGATGGTTACTGAGTAAGATATAACTAGTGAGGAACCTAAGAGATGAACAAAGCAGGTATGACTGGGGGGAATTAGTTATCCTAGCGCTTAGGGCACCTGGTTTTGGCTTTCCTAGCTGTGGGCGCACTGTATTTCGCTCTCTAAAGAAAGGCCAGATTTCCATTCCCAAAGGTTATCATTCTTAGACTCTTAAGGCTTTGTGGTTGAGTAGAAGGTAGGAAGATAGACTGGAACGAGGAGTAAAACCTACAAGGTCACAGGCCCCTAAAGTATCCAGAGCTGTCACTGATGTTTTCTCTCTTAATTTCAGGAGTCGAAAAATACAGATCCGAAATATTCCACCCCAGCTTCGATGGGAAGTAAGTGATTAGGGGAAACTGTTAGTGGGGTCATGGAGACTGGGAGGGAAGTCTTGGTTAGCCTGAGGTGGCAGAGATGACTGGGAGGTGTCCTGGGGGCTTGGTTCTAGGCCAGAGATTCTGAGGGAGGGGGTGGCGGGGTGGACAGTTGGATTGCATCCTCAGCCTAAGACTTCCAGCATGACTTCTTGGGCATTCCCTCTGGTGAGAGGCATCAGGGAGGTGGGAGGGGTATTCCTGAACCCCAAGCTTAGAGATGACAGAGGACCGGCTGGAGACCCAGGTGCTACAGGTCTGCTTCCCAAAAGGACCTTAAGTTCCTTTTTGAGCTCAAGTACATTCTGTGAAGAAATTCTGATGGATTACCACCAGCATTAGTACCTGAGAAAGGGCAAACCAAACAGGTAACATGTTCAGTCCCCACCAAAGGCTTTCCCAGTGCTTTGGGGTGAGGGGTGTGCCCAGTGATGACTTGGTGAGTTCCTGGGGTACTCAGGTTAGCCGTACTCCCTTCCCCTGCTCTCAGGTACTGGACAGCTTGCTGGCTCAGTATGGTACAGTGGAGAACTGCGAGCAAGGTAAGAGTGGATAGAGGCGGCGGTAGTGGGGTAGGGGTAGATGGCTGTTGGAGGAGTTGTGGGGGGCCGAAGGGCGGAAATCTGCTCTGCTTCCTTTTCTGGTGCCACATCTCTTTGGAACACCAAACAAAGACAGCCAGAGGGTACCGTGGAGGGAGGTAGAGTGGAGTGTCCCAGCGCTGGCTCTGCTACTTCTCTGGAACTGGCTTCTCCTCTGGTTAATAAGAGAATCAGCAAAATCACTCATTCCCAGCATGGAGTCTCCATGAGCCAGCCAAGGTAGAAACAGGTTCCCAAGATTTTAGAAATAGGTTAAGAATGGAAGCTGTGCGCTAAGTAAATCTGTAGCCCTTTTATTTTAAAAGCTTCATGACTCTTGGTTTTTGTCTGAAATAATCAACAGGTTGTCTTTTTTGGGTGGGGCTGGGTGGAGGGGATAGAAACTGATTGTCAGCTACATGTCTTTGCTTAATTAAAAAAAAAAGGCAGAAAACTTTTGCACATACTGATGGGCAGGCAAAATGTTTCTCAAGTCTGGGCCCACGGGAACTTCCCTGCTGGTCCAGTGGCTAAGACTCCGTCTCCCAATGTAGGGGGCTTGGGTTTGATCCCTAGTCAGGGAACTAGATCCCACATACCACAGCTAAGACCTGGCGCAGCCAAGAAAAAACAGTAGGCCCACAGTTCAGTTCAGTCACTCAGTCATGTCCGACTCTTTGCGACCTCATGAACTGCGGTACGCCAGGCTTCCCTGTCCATCACCAACTCGTGGAGTTTATCCAGACTCATGTCCATTGAGTTGGTGATGCCATCCAACCATCTCATCCTCTTCTCCTCCTGCCTTCAATCTTTCCCAGCATCAAGGTCTTTTCAAATGAGTCAGCTCTTTGCAGCAGGTGGCCAAAATATTGGAGTTTCAGCTTCAACATCAGTCCTTCCAATGAACACCCAGGACTGATTACCTTTAGGATGGACAGGTTGGATCTCCTTGCAGAAGGAGAAATAATAAAAAGGAATTCTAGATCATAAAATGTTTGCTATGATTTTTGAAGTTTCTCCAAAAATTTCTTAAGTTCTTCTCAAATTGCTTAGGATTATAAATTATTTTCAGAGGAAATGAGCTAAATTAAATTTGGATGACTTCCCTGGTGGTCCAGTGGTTAGGAGTCCACCTGCCAATGCAGGGAATGTGGGTTTCATCTGGTCTGGGAAGAGGGAAGATTCCACATGCCATGGGGCATGGTGCAACAAAGCCCCGGGTGCCACAACTCCTGAAGCTGGCTATCTAGAGCCCTTGAGCTGCAGCTGCTGAAGCCCTTGCGCCTCTGGCCCACGCTCTGCAACAAGAGGAGCCAGAGCAATGAGAAGCCCGCCTACTGTAATGGAGAGTAGTCCCTGCTCGATGCAACTAGAAAAAAGCCCATGTGCAGCAGTGAAGACCCAGCTCAGCCAAAAGCGAATGAGTGAATGAATGAAAATTTGAAGTGATTTGGGCTGGACATAAAGTAGAGCTTGGTCGTTAGGCAGACAAAATGGTTTGAGTTTGCAGATCTTTAAGAAACCTAGACAAGACAAAATATTCATCTCCAAATTCTAAACGGCCAAGCTGTAAATCAAATTCTCGCGTGCACAAAGATCTGAGGTGCTGAATCAGTGGAACAGGTTTTCTTCTCTGACCCTGGAGCTTGCTTTTACTGTAAGCACCAGGGCATAACTGGAAGCACTGATAGTCATTGCTCAGTCCTTGATATCCATTGTCCAGGCCTGCTTACATCTTAGACTGATGACTCAGTTACTCCTGGACAGACAGCAGTGGCTTGGGAGCACGTTGGAGAGCTTCACGAGGGGTGCCCAGCAGGGGTCACTGCTAGTTCAAAGGCTCACCAGAGAACCATAACACACCTAATCTGGGGGCGATGCCTGCTCCCTGGAAAAAACAGAATGGGAAGTGTTTGCTTTTGTAACAATAAACTCTTCATCTGCTCAAATGCAGCTTACTAAGCAATGCCCTTTCTGTCCACCCTATGTGAAATTATACCCCTAACCACCACTTCCTTTTCCCTGGTTTGTATTTCTCCGTAGCACTCAACCCCTTCTATTTTTTTTCAGGGAGAACATGAATTTTTTTTTTTTTTTATTGAAGTATTGTTGATTATAATATATTAGTTTCAATTATACACCATAATGATTCAGCATTTTTTAAGATTATACTCCACTGAATGTCATTACAAAATAATGTCTATAACTCCCTGTGCTGTGCAATATATTTTTGTCCTTTGACTGTTTCGTTTACTTATTTATTTATTGGCTTGTGGGATCTTAGTTCCCTGACCAGAGATCCAACCTTGGCAGTGAAAGCGCTGGGTCCCAACCTCAGGATTGCCAGAGAGTTCCTATCATTTTACTTTATACATAGTAGTTTGTATCTGTCAGTCCATACCCCCATACCCTTGATGCCCCCCTCCTTTTTAGTAATCACTAGTTTCTCTTCTGTATCTGTGTTTCTGTTTTGCACGTACATTCATCTGTATTTTTTAGATTTCTCATGGGTGATATCACACAGTATTTGTCTTTCTTTGACATTTCACTAAGCATAATATGCTCTTGGTCCATCCACATCTCTGAAAATGGCAAGATTTAATACTTTTTTTATGGTTGAGTAATAGTCCATTATCATACCATCTTTTCACCATCTTTGCTTATTATATTTTTTGCTTTCTCTTCTTACTAGTATGTTTAAGCTCCATGAGAGCAGAGGTTTTGTTTGTTTGATTCACTCCTGTATTTCCACTTAACTGGTAGAAGATTCTTGCAGAATCTTCCTCTCCATTAAGATGGGAGAGCTTTACTGACAGGCCAGAGGGGCTGAGAGTGGTCTGCACTGCAGTTTTGTGGTGATAAGTGGCTTTGGTATTGTAGGGGGAGGGGTGGATTTTTGTTGTTGTTGTTGTTCAAGTCCCCCACTCCAGGGCTGGGCAGTCTCAGTTCAGTTCAGTTCAGTTGCTCAGTTGAGTCCGACTCTTTGTGACCCTGTGGCCTGAAGCATGCCAGGCTTCCCTGTCCATCACCAACTCCCAGAGCTTGCTCAAACTCATGACCATTGAGTCAGTAATGCCATCCAACCATCTCATCCTCTATCGTCCCCTTCTCCTCCTGCCTTCAGTCTTTCCCAGCATCAGGGTCTTTTCCAGTGAGTCAGTTCTGTATATCAGGTGGGCCAAGTATTGGAGCTTCAGCTTCAGCATCAGTCCTTCCAATGAATATTTAGAACTGATTTCCTTTAGGATGGACTGGTTTGATCTCCTTGCAGTCCAAGGGATTCTCAAGAGTCTTCTCCAACACCGCAGTTCAAAAGCATCAATTCTTCGGTGCTTAGCTTTCTTTATGGTCCACCTCTCACATCCATACATGACTCCTGGAAAAACCGTAGCTCTGACTAGACGGACCTTTGTTAGCAAAGTAAGGTCTCTGCTTTTTAATATGCTATCTAGGTTGGTCATAGCTTTTTTTCCCAAGGGGCAAGCATCTTTGAATTTCATGGCTGCAGTCACCATCTGTAGTGATTTTTGAGCCTAAGAAAGAGCCCTGCTTTCTTGAGCAGGTCTAGGGGACCCGAAATCACAAGACAGTGATACATAAAGCAGAGGTTAATTTTATTAATTCAAAATGGGGGAAGAGTATGTGGCCAGATCACATGGAACTCTTAACATCCAACCCAAGTCCATTCCCAAATCCTGCCCCCTGGACTCCATGGCAGCCACTCTTGTCAACTTATTCAGCTAGGTGATGATACACTTATATCTGATCAATGAATACTTGAGGGTACTCTAAAATGGATTTAGGTGTTTTCTCAAATCTCTTCAGCGATGTCCTTACAGACCTTTTCTTTGTCTGATTTCAGTGTGTGATTTTTAACTAGTATAAATTTCTTTCTAAGAATAAATTTATTTCCAGATCGGGGTATATGTGTATGTGTGTGCTCTCTGCTGCATAACTGCTGCTATGTTGACTGCACATCCGTGTGTATGCCTGCTCTCTTGAGGGCTGGCAGGGAAATCTAAGGAAGGCATATTAAAGTTAAAGGAAAATGATAAGCTAATTTGAATTTTCCAGGAGTCGCGATGAAAGGGGCTTGTAGGGGAAATGCTCTGCTTTGTCTCATTGAAGTATTTCCTTCTTGAGTGCATGGCCCTCAAAGATGAGCCTTTTAAGAACGTCATTGGTGCCATCTCCAGGACTCACTGCTCTAACCCTGATCTCTGTTTTTGCTCCCCCAGTGAACACGGAGAGTGAGACGGCAGTAGTCAATGTCACCTATTCCAACCGGGAACAGACCAGGCAGTGAGTGGACCCTAAAGTGGGATAGGGAGGGTCTTTGTGGTTGTTGGGAGCCAGGTGCCCCTGCTTTGACAAGGATAGGGTGTGTTTGGGCACCAGTCCCCGCCTAACCTCTCATTTTGTTGCAACCAATGCCAGACTCTTGTCTTTTGGTGCAGGAATCTCAAAGGTTCAGAAACCTCCCTGGGATTGATAGGATAAACTTTGAACGGAGAGACCCAAAGACTTCCCCGGAGAAAGTGGGAAATCGTTTTTAGAAGATGCTGGCTTTTGATAGGTCTCTGGTTGTGGAACCATAGGGTCCTTTGCTGTGTTGATGGTGCCATCTAGTGGTGATGAGAAGGAACTGAGACCTAAAAGATTTGTGATGTGGCAGAAGCAGACATTTTATTAATAATATCTCCGGAATCACCTTGAGTCCCATCACATCCACAATTTCTGGCTCTCTAGCCATTTGGTTGAGTCACCCTGCCCCACCCCATTGGTACTGATAGACTTCATTTATAGGCCTTTTGCCACATTTTGCTTTTGATGGCTTTCTCATTCCTTCAACATGTTGCCTCTATCCCATTTGTTTCCTCCAACCTAGTTTAAAACTGTACCACTTTCTCAGACCTTCAGTTTTCTTTCAGGTGTCTACTTGGCTGAGAATTTTCTGGAGGTCCCTGTGGCCAATCTATGGGCCTTAACTTGGCTTTAAGTCCACACTTGCTTGCGTCTTACTGTATATTGCTTTGTTAACATTTCTAACCAGCATCAGCCCAGGGAATGGATGGCACATGGCCTCTCCCTTCAGTGTTCACTAGTCTTGGTTTGCAGACATTCCAGATAGATTTAAACTTCTGCAAGCCATTCTGTTTCCACTTCTTCTGTTTCCATGGAGTTTACTTGGAAACTTGAAATTAACAAGCCAATCCCCAAATTCAATGGAAATAGCTTATTTTTGCTATGCTACCTTATTTGATGTCTTACTTAGACTGGAGGTGTCTCTAAAGTGGAGGTGGGAGTGTGGGCAGGTGGTCATCTCCCTTTCTTCTGGAATGTTCCATGTTGTAACCCAGCTGAGTGCTTTATACCTGGAGGGCATTTGGTGTGATTGGCATGGATTGGAGTGACCGGTAGATTTTCTGTCTGTCCTCAGAGCCATCTTGAAGCTGAACGGCCACCAGCTAGAGAACCATGCCTTGAAGGTTTCTTACATTCCTGATGAGCAGATCACACAGGGTCCTGAGAACGGGCGCCGAGGAGGCTTTGGCTCTCGGGGTCAGCCCCGCCAGGGCTCCCCTGTGGCAGCTGGGGCCCCAGCCAAACAGCAGCAAGTGGACATCCCCCTGCGGCTCCTGGTGCCCACCCAGTATGTGGGCGCCATCATTGGCAAGGAGGGCGCCACCATCCGCAACATCACAAAACAGACCCAGTCCAAGTGAGTCTTGGCCGCAGGGGACGTAGAGGTGGGGCCAGGAGGCAGTGGTTGGTGCCCAGGAGGCGAGGCCCCTCCTGGAAACGCACGGAGGGGTTTCAACTTGACTTTACCTCTTAGGAAATGTTGGGAGATAGAATAAGCCTGGGATGTGCCATTTGGTGGCAGTGGCTGGGCCACACACTGTAGTTGTAAGAAGGGTTTCTTGGTAGAACTTCTCACGGAGCAAAACTAGTCTTGGGAAGAAAGCCCCTCCTTAGTGCTCTGTGACCTCAACACTGATTATCGGTGGCAGCAGGACAGGCCAGTCAGGGACCTCAGTGAGAGGGCGTGGTTCTGACCTGTCTCCCATTGCACATAGCCACCGCTCTTCTCTAAGCTTTATAGCCGATCTGTGGAACAGAACAGGTCATTTTGTGTTCTGATTCATAATGCACCCTTTTATTATTTGCTTTTAATTTGACACAGTGTGCCTTCCCTTTATAGTTGTTTCAAGTGGGAAACGCAGCTTCAGAGCTGAGGGCTGTTGATCTCCAGCCCTGGATTCCCATGAAAGATGCCATCGTTCTCGGCTGCCGCCTCCTGACTGAGACAGAATCCATAGCAACAGGCTGCCCTTTCCTTGCCTGTCTCAGTTCCACGCTTGGCCTTGTTCCAAGAAGAGCAGGCCTGTAGTTTGTTTTGAGGAGCTTCACCAGGGACAGCTAACCATCCATGTGCTTGTTAGGATTGACGTACACAGGAAGGAGAACGCAGGTGCTGCCGAGAAGGCCATCAGTGTCCACTCGACCCCTGAGGGCTGCTCTTCTGCTTGTAAGATGATCCTGGAGATTATGCACAAGGAGGCCAAGGACACCAAAACGTAAGGCGTTAGCGTCTCTGGGCACTGCCGCCTCCTCAACTCTTAACACAGACAAACAGGGGACACAGAAATTGTACAGCAGGGTAAAAGCTGAAGAACGAATCCTCCTCCTTGTAAATAAGGGCCTGTGTTTCCTAGCAGTGCTGTGCCCTCGTAGGCATGCGCACATGTATGTATATGCGTGTGCATGTTTAGCACAAATAGGATCATTGTGAACAGACTGTTGTACAGTCTGTTTTTTCCATTGCTGTGCATCAGTACGTAGGCTCACCTTGTTCTTTATTAGCTGCATAGAACTCTGTGAGAGAAAGTTGCACAGTTGTGTCCGACTCTTGGCAGTCCCATGGACTGTAGCCCGCCAGGCTCCTCTGTTCTTGGGATTCTCCAGGCAAGAATACTGGAGTGGGTTGCCATTCCTTTCTCTAAGGACTCTTCCCGACCCTGGGATTGAAGCCAGATCCTCCTGCATTGCAGGTGGATTCTTTACCAACTGAGCCACTAACCCAAAGGTACATAGAATTCTGTGAAAGTGAAAGTTGCTCAGTCATGCCCAACTGTTTGTGACCCCATGGACTGTACAGTCCATGGAATTCTCTAGGCCAGAATACTGGCGTGGGTAGCCTTTCCCTTCTCCAGCGGATTTTCCTGACCTAGGAATCAAACTGGGGTCTCCTGCATTGCAGGTGGATTCTTTACCAGCTGAGCTAACTTGTATAGTATGCCCATTTAAGAGTATACACTTGGATGAGTTTTTAATACTAGTATATTTACAAAAACCATCACCACAGTTAAGACAAGGAACATACCCATCACCCATAGTGACCTTGTGCCTTTGCCATCTGTTCCTACTTCCCATTTCTCTTCCACTGATCTTCATGGTTCTGTTTGAAAACACGATTTGGTTCTGGTGTTTGTCTTGGAAACCCTCATCTGCAGCGGCCTACCATCTAAGGAGCTTTTGTCCCTCACCTCTTCCCAAGGGCTGACGAGGTTCCCCTGAAGATCCTGGCCCATAATAACTTCGTGGGGCGACTCATTGGCAAGGAAGGGCGCAACCTGAAGAAGGTGGAGCAGGACACGGAGACAAAAATCACCATTTCCTCGTAAGGCACTTTCCTTTCCCTCTGCGAGTGGGATGCCTGGGCCCCCACGGTGGCATATTTCATCATCCATCCTTAACACCTGCCCCCTAAGTCAGATATAGTTTCTGCTTATTGAAGAATAGTTAAAGCAGGAGTGAAGAGCATTTTTCTGTAAGGGCTGGAGTCCTTCCATCACCGCTGTGGTTAGGGTGCTGCTGCCTCTTCAGTCCTTGGCTGCCGCATGCTGTCTCTTTTGCTCTGCATCTGGGGGAGAGAGCCTGCAGCCAGGGGCCAGGATGGGGGGTCTCCCGGCACACTGCCAGGCCACAGGGAGAGGACGGACCCAGATCCTTTCCTGAGGCTTGAGCAGGTGCTCCGTGTGGTGGCCTGCTTCTCAGGAGGAATCCGTCAGCCCCTCTGTGGACACTGTGTCTCTTGACTGTGTCGAGAGACTTACCTGTGGGCAGATTACCTGCTCTGCTTCAGAAGGGCTCAGAAAATGGATTGCTGGCGCCACTGGGGAATTTCCAGCCAGGAGCCCCCTCCTTGCTTACAGTCTGTGCCCAATGTCCTCACCTCCCTGCAGGGAAGCCTTGCTCTGGGGACAAGCTAAAAGCCAGAGACAGCTATTCATATTTGCCCCAAACTAAACAGCCTGTGGAAACGGCGTGGCTGAGCTGTCCTCAGCCAGGCTCTTTTCCTGGTCTGGGCCTATCAGTTGGAAGCTTGACGCTGCTCCGCTCCCTGCCCCAGGCTGCAGGATCTCACCCTCTATAACCCTGAGAGGACCATCACTGTGAAGGGCGCCATCGAGAACTGCTGCAGGGCTGAGCAGGAGATCATGAAGAAAGTGCGGGAAGCCTATGAGAATGACGTGGCTGCCATGAGCGTGAGTGTCGGAGGCCTCTGAGCTGGAGCCACAGCAGAAATGGGTCTCCAAATGGGTGGGCGTTCACATGCTGCAGTCCTGGGAACATTGACTGAGCTTTTGGACCTCAAGATTGATCAGTCCTTTTAACACTGAATTAATAGGGGTTCTTCATTTGATTTCTGGGTGCAAGTGGGGATCCAGTCTTGGGCTTGGAGGTCTGTGGTTCCTCTGTAAGCTTCGTGTTTATGTGCACTTTAGTGGGGGAGAGGGTTCCTAGTTTTCATCTGGTTTTTAAAGGTGAGTGAGGATGTGGGTCACATGACCAAAAATGTGAGTCTTAGAAGTCAGAGTGGAGAAGGAAGTGGCAGCCCACTCCAGTGTTCTTGCCTGGAGAATCCCAGGGATGGGGGAGCCTGGTGGGCTGCTGTCTCGGGGGTCGCACAGAGTCAGACACGACTGAAGCGACTTAGCAGCAGCAGCAGAAGTCAGAGACCTGTCTCCCCCACCTGGTCGCGGGCTGTAAGTCTGAGGTCTGCCTCCATCAGAGGGGAGGGACTGCTGGAGCAGAAGGACGTCTGAGGGTCTAAAACAGTGTCCCTTCACCTCAGAGGTGGGAACGCTCATGTACATGTGAGTGTTGTGAATACCAGAGGGGCAGGCAGGTTTGGGGCAAAAGTATGCCATTCTCCTGTTTTGGCCCATTCACCCTCTTGTTCAGCCAGCACCATGTACAAGAGCTACTAGGCCCCATCTGAATGAGCCAACCTCTTTCTCTTCGCCTTCTTTTCCCTAGCTGCAGTCACATCTCATCCCTGGACTGAACTTGGCAGCTGTAGGTCTTTTTCCAGCCTCGTCCAGTGCAGTCCCACCACCTCCCAGCAGCGTCACTGGAGCTGCACCTTACAGCTCCTTTATGGTAGGTGCAGGGGACCCTGGGCTGTCCGTGAGCTCACTTAGGGCCCAACTCCTTGCGGGAGCCTGATACTTGGTAATTTACAGGGAGCGGGAAGGGCTCCCAGCCACTAGTGCTAGCTGTCCGGAGCATCAGCCCTGTGGACAGCAGCCTCGGATGCTGGGAGCACTCTTCCTCTTCGTCTGGTCCAGCTTCTTTAGTTTGTCCCTGTGGGGCCTTGGGAGAGCTGCAGAGCAGGTCGCCCAGGCTGGTGTCTGGGTGCTGCACCCCTTCTTCCTTGACAGTGCAGGGCAGGGCCATGGAGGGGCTTCCGGGCTGTGCCCCTTGATTCGAGCTGCATTAACGGCATGTCCTGTCTTGGCAGCAGGCTCCAGAGCAGGAGATGGTACAGGTGTTCATTCCTGCCCAGGCGGTGGGCGCCATCATCGGCAAGAAGGGGCAGCACATTAAACAGCTCTCCCGCTTCGCCAGCGCCTCCATCAAGGTGACCAGCTCTGCTCTCTTCTGGTTCCCGGGGTGGGGGGGCGCTCTGCTCCCATCCCCCTCCCCTTTGGTTCTCAGACACCCCATCTGCCTAGCGTTAGGGCTCTCTCCTGTGGGCTCCCAGTTCCTTTTGCTTTCGACTTCACTTTCAGACTAAGGGAGGAAGTGGTGTCGTAGCACAGGAGAGCTTCAGTTCAGGCAAGACTGACTGGGTTCAATCCCAGTGTTTGAGCTGTAGTACCTGAGCCTTCATTTCCCCGTCAGCTATACTGATGAGAATAATCTGAGATGATGCAGCCAAAGCCCCCAGCTCAGTGCTTGGTTCACAGTGGTTGCTTGGTAAATTTTAGCTGTTTCCACCTTCCCTGGTCTGGGAGAACCTGTCACAGTGAACAAATACTTTGTTAAATTTCACAAGTCTAAGGCCATTGGTTTTAGTGGTCTGCAAGGTTTTGGTCAGATGGAGTGTATGTTCTCTGGTGAATAAGGGCTCCCAGAGATTCTCTAGGAGATCAGTCCGTTCCCCTCTACTGTCCCCACCACCAGTGGTCCCTCTTGGCAGGACTCAACTGAACCCCTCTGGGCAATGAGCAGGGAGGTCCTACTTAGAAAACGTCAAGAAACAAATGCGCTTGTGCCCTCGTAAGAGTTTTGACACAGGGCCAATAGCCTTGGGTCTGGGGTGTTTGTTCTTCACTCTCTAGGCCATCAGAAGTGGGAAGTTGAAGCAGGGTGTTGGTAGGGTTCTGGAGGAGGGGGCGATAGAGTGCTTATCTGTGACCACTGTTTGCTTTGTAGATTGCTCCTCCTGAAACTCCAGACTCCAAAGTTCGTATGGTCATCATCACTGGACCCCCAGAAGCCCAATTCAAGGTTCTGATCTTTATTGTTTTTTCGAGTAGGACCCACCCAGGGGAATCAAGTTTGCGTGAGAGTGCAAATCTGCATCAGATTTTAAGTTTCCCTGTAAATTCGGGGCTGCACAGCTGCTTTCAGACTGACATCCAACTTGCATTCTTTTGCCTTCCCTCTCTGCTTCCTGAGAGTGGATAGGCACACAGGAAAAAAGGCCCTCTCCTTGCCCTCTGCTGTAGTGACTAAAGAAGGCTCTTTTCTCCTTTATGTCCTTGCTGCGTTCCCAGGTTCTCGGACTTCTGACAGCCAGCCAAAGAGCTAGTAAAGTCACTTGCTCTGATCTAGGGAGGGATGGAGAATGGGGACAGCCCTAGGCTGTGTACAGTGACCAGCAGCCTGCCACTGAGTGGCTCCTCCACTTGCCACTCAGGGCTTGACTTGCCATTCACTGCTTGTCCAAGTCCATGCAAGCCTCCCAGACCCCTTAGGTCTGGTTTGTGGTTTAGGTACTGTATTCGTCTGGGGAGTTACATATTCATATTCAGTTACTTTGCCCAGGCCTCCCAGTGTTACAAGTGAGCAGAAGGAGTGTTGACAGGTCAGTGCTGTGGACCTTTCACGCCACCTGTCCTAGGCGATGATCTACCCCTCACGAGGGAGTGGGGCATGGGGAGCTTCCCTTCTGTCACGTATGCGTGTGTTGCCAACGTAACCGTGACCTCCTTTTCTCAGGCTCAGGGAAGAATTTATGGAAAACTCAAGGAGGAGAACTTCTTTGGTCCCAAGGAAGAAGTAAAGCTGGAGACCCATATCCGGGTACCAGCGTCAGCAGCCGGCCGGGTCATTGGCAAAGGTGGCAAGACGGTGAGCCATGAGGGTGGGGTTGGAAGCTCTGGATGTTAGTCCCTGAGCCTGACAGCTCTGCCCTGGCCCCCACTTCCCCAGGCTGAGTGACCTCTGAGTGTGAGTCACTTGGTTGTGTCTGACTCTTCACAACATGGACTGTAGCCTGCCGGGCTCCTCTGTCCATGAGATTCTCCAGGCAAGCGTGCTGGCGTGGGCGGCCATCCCCTTCTCCAGGGGCTCTTCCAGGTCTGCGCAGCCTTAGTTCCTGCACTTTGCCCCTTTACTTGATTCTGCTCTCCAAGCTCAGCTCCTGAATCCTCCAGTTGCTACCAGCTAGTGACTAAACTTCTTGCCCCTCCCTCCACTGCCATCCACGTTTGACACTGTCGGCACTCAAGCGCCTCTCTGACCTGTCCTCCTGCCCCCACCCCTGCCCCCAGGTGAACGAGCTGCAAAATTTGACAGCAGCTGAGGTGGTGGTGCCAAGAGACCAGACCCCTGATGAGAACGACCAGGTCATCGTCAAGATCATTGGGCATTTCTATGCCAGCCAGGTACATGTGGCACTCCCCCATCACAGGAGGGTGGCAGGAACCCGGGGATCAGAGCAGCGGGACTCTGCCTGCCTCTGGCCTGGGTCACTCTTCTCTTCCAGGTGTAGGGTGTGATGTGTAGATGTCTTATTCCCTCTTAAGACTGTAGGGACAGTGATTTGACTATTTTCTTAGGTATGTTATGTACAGCAACTATTAATGTTACATGTCGTATGTTATATGTTGCTGTCGTCTAACCACGTGGTCCTTCTCTTTTGCACTGGAGAGGAGAAATGGGTCTTAGCGCTGCCCAGTCTGGTTTGTGGGGTGACACCATGGGTTGCCCTTTTCCAGGGCATTTCCTTCACCTTTCCCAGAACCACTGCTCCATCCTTGCTTCCAGTTCTTCCAGCTTCCTGGTCTCGTCCTGGCACTCACCATCCATTTCTGTGCTGCTTCTAGTGAGCCCGTCAGCAGTGCCCAGCATTGTGACTGACCCCAGAGTCTAGAAAGGAGGGCAGATATCAGATTCACATTACAGGATGATTGAAACTAGTGGGGTTTTCCTAAGACCCCCTATTGTTGGAGCTAGAAGGCTGTGAAGGCTATTGGATACCACCCCTTTCATTCCCAGAGGATAAGCTTGTTAACAGGTTTGTGGCCCACCTGAGGCTGCTCATGAAATCAAGGGCCAAACAGGAACCCAGACCCCAGCGTGGTGTGGTAACTTTCTCTGACAGTCCTTTGGGAGCCATTAATAGAAACTTATATTCAGGTCAGGAAGCAACAGTTAGAACTAGACATGGAACAACAGACTGGTTCCAAATAGGAAAAGGAGTACGTCAAGGCTGTCTATTGTCACCCTGCTTATTTAACTTATATGCAGAGTACATCATGAGAAACGCTGGGCTGGAAGAAGCACAAGCTGGAATTAAGATTGCTGGGAGAAATATCAATAACCTCAGATATGCAGATGACACCACCCTTATTGCAGAAAGTGAAGAGGAACTAAAAAGCCTCTTGATGAAAGAGGAAAGTGAAAAAGTTGGCGTAAAGCTCAACATTCAGAAAACGAAGATTATGGCATCTGGTCCCATCACTTCATGGGAAGTAGATGAGGAAACAGTGTCAGACTTTATTTTTTTGGGCTCCAAAATCACTGCAGATGGTGATTGCAGCCATGAAATTAAAAGACGCTTACTCCTTGGAAGGAAAGTTATGACCAACCTAGATAGTATATTGAAAAGCAGAGATATTACTTTGCCAACAAAGATCCGTCTAGTCAAGGCTGTGGTTTTTCCAGTGGTCATGTATGGATGTGAGAGTTGGACTGTGAAGAAAGCTGAGTGCCAAAGAATTGATGCTTTTGAACTGTGGTGTTGGAGAAGACTCTAGAGAGTCCCTTTAATTGCAAGGAGATCCAACCAGTCCATCCTAAAAGAGATCAGTCCTGGGTGTTTATTGGAAGGACTGATGCTAAAGCTGAAACTCCAGTATTTTGGCCACCTGATGCGAAGAGTTGACTCACTGGAAAGACCCTGATGCTGGGAGGGATTGGGGGCAGGAGGAGAGGGGACGACAGAGGATGAGATGGCTGGATGGCATCACGGACTCGATGGACGTGAGTCTGAGTGAACTCCGGGAGTTGGTGATGGACAGGGAGGCCTGGTGTGCTGCGACTCATGGGGTCGCAAAGATTCGGACATGACTGAGCGACTGAACTGAACTGAATAGCCACTAAAACTATCTTAAGATTTGTGGGTGCTCCTGCTACACCAAGCACCATTCTACGTGGTCTCTGTTAACTCATGTCATCCTCATAACACCCTCATGGTACAAATGAGGAACATGAGGTTAAGAGAGGAAATGATGTATTCAGGGATGCAGAGGAGCCAGGATGTATTAAATACTGAAGGGGGGTATTTTTTGTTGGTTAGAATGAGAACTAAACGAAAACCTTTGTAAACCATTACGCACAGTGCTGACAGGAGGCATTAACATATAAAAATATCGACTGCACGTTCGTTCTCCAACGTAGACCAACTTTTCTCTTTAACCAAGAAAATCAGTCACTCAGCTTATGGAAAGCGGACATTCTGATATTTTTCTGTCAAGTGAATCACAGTTGACAGTTGGTTTCGCTCACCAAACTTTTGTTCATAGGGAAGATATTTTTAAGAAGGAAAGAGTTAAAGATACTGGTCCTTTGTCTTCTCCACTTTCACGGTAGAGCTTACTTCACTACCTTTTGGTTATTCCATTTCATCCCCTTTCCCGGGATATTTACGTGCATAGTGGAGTTGTGATTGGTGACAAGGCCTCCTGATTTTTGACCTTCTGACAACATATACCCCTGGAAACTTAGGGAGTTCCCCCTTGAGTTCAGAAATGTGGGTCAGCTTGGTCATGTTTTAAATTCTGATGAATGACTTTATACTGCTTTTCTCCTCCATTCCCCTGTATGAATCCAGTGGGTGCTCAGGGTTTACTCAGAGGCAAAGAAACTTTCTGTCACTCTAACCCTCAGCCTTCTCTTACCTTTCTTCTAAGTCCCATGTGATCTATTTGTTGCCGGGATCCAGACCCTGGTGGCCTGTCTCCCCAGTAGGGCTGTCTCTCCCCACCTTTGAAGATCCTCACTCTCACGTGTTCTCTCTGCAGATGGCTCAGCGGAAGATACGAGACATCTTGGCCCAAGTCAAACAGCTGCACCAAAAGGGACAGAGTAACCAGGCCCAGGCCCGGAGGAAGTGACCAGCGCCTTCACGTCGACCCCCGTCGTGTCGGCTGAAGGACAACAGGCCGAAATCGAGAGCATGATCTCCCCTGCAGGCCTGAGAATGAGCGGGAATCAGGGACACTTGGGCCGGGATGTAGATCAGGTTTGCCCACGTGCTTGAGAAAGTTGTTCCAGTGAGGAACCCTGATCTCTCAGCCCCAAACACCCAACCAATTGGCCCAACACTGCCCACCCCTGAGGGTGTCACCTTGGAAATTCTAGCTCAGGGTGCTTTTAAACGTGGATTGTTTTACGTTCTCCAGGTCCCATCGAGAGGGTTGGTCAGACCCCAGTGGGAAGAGAAATAAAATTTCCTTCAGGTTTTTAAAACATGCAGAGGGGTGTTTTAATCAATCTCAAAGGATGATTTACTTCTTGACCCTAAAGCCCTTCCAGCCTTCTCCTCCTTGGTTTATTGATTAAAATACCTCTATTCTCGTGCCCTGACATAACCTCTTCCTGTATTCACACTGGTTAGCTCATCTTTCTGCTACTGGCAAAAGTGGGAACCAATGCATTGCTTTGTGTATATTATTGACTTGAAGGGAGAAGACACATCGGCATCTGTAGATTAATTCCAATCCCTTCCTAACCAACCTATAGGAACAGCGAGTAATAAAGAATGGGAGAGACAGATGATTAAAATATATAGTAATCCACGTTTAAAAGGAGTGCCCTTGTGGCTGATGGATTCCAGATCACCACCTTGAGAAACTGGTGCAGTTCAAATTGCCCGCACGGTCGGGGCTTCCCCACCAAGATTCCCGCCCTGTTCATGTCCCTGTAACCATGAAAGTCCCACGTCATGTCCAGGAGCGCATGGGTGGTACTGACTGCTCAGCGGGACAGGGGCTGACCACTGTACTGTCCCTGATTCCTGCCATTCTCAGGCAGATTTTATATTTTTTTAAAGTCTATTTTAATGATTGGATACGAGCACTGGGAAGGGGACCCTCACTCCCCTTGATAAAGTCTCAGTTCCATGGAGGACTTGAGTGGCCCCAAAGGCTGCCACTGTGCCCTCACCCCGGCCCGTATGCTCTCATAAGGGCTGGTTCCCAGAAGCGGGGGTTGCGGGGCACTCCCCCACCACGGCACTGTTCCCTTGGTGGTGGTGGGATGTGCAACCCGACCCTGAGCTCCTGAAAAAGCTGAAGTCCATCATTTGGCATCTGTTATGAATATTCAGTAAATCGGAGAGTATTTGCTTCTGTGTTTATCCTAGAGGCATATTTAACTGATGGTTTCTGCCTCCACGAGTCATTGGCGTGATGTTATGTGTGCCTAAAAGAAACAAAATTCAAAATACCAGCAGCATTATGCACAAAAGGGTAAACAAGCTTAATTTATTAATTTTTTCCAGGCTCAGTAAGGTCCCATTTTAAGTTCAGCCCTCGTGGAAGACAGCAGGCATCAGTTAAATGAGGTTTGGCCTCCCCTCCTCATGTGCTGATCGTCAGTGCATATTAGCCAGGTGGTGCACTTTAGCTGCCTTGGACAATGCTATCCAGTGTGCTGGGAAGGGAGGAAGGCCTCTGCGTGTGGAAGAGCCCATGCTCGGGACTCCCCTCCTTGCAACATTGCAACAACAGTAACAACCAGACAACCGTGACATGTGGGCGGAGTCAGTCAGGTAATGCTGTGCGCAAAGTAAACTACCTCAAGGTATGAAGTTACCTCAGCAATTACTTTCCTTTTTGTTCCCCCCACCTCTTTTTTTTTTTAATCTTTTTTTTCTTTGCGGCTTGCTGATATTTTATATAAAAAAGAAAAGCAAAGCAAAAGAGAAGCTGATAGTCTTGAATATTTTATTTTTTTAATGAAAAGAAAAAAATGAGAAAGTTATGTTTCATAATTTCTTACAACATGAGCCAGTGTAACTCTTTAGGAAGTCTCTATGGAGAACAGGCCCTGTGGGAAAGGCAGCTGGCGCTGCCCCTTGGAGGGAGGCTGGGCCCAGAGGGAAGTCCCAAGTGTGAGAGAGCCCAGGGCCAGGCTCTGATCTCTAAGCCACCCACCTCTCCCAGGAAAATCTTGCCTGATGAGATTGACAGGCCCAGCAGAGCTGTGGCCCCAAGGGCGAAGCAACAGCCTCCAACAGCTGGCCTGTGGTCTCCCCTCCCCCCTTTGGTTAAAGGGCACCCCGGTTGTTTTTTCCCACCAGTGGTGCTGTTGAGATATTTTAAAGTATTGCCTCCGTTTTATCGAGGAGAGAAATAATAACTAAAAAACATACCCTTAAAAAAATGTATACTTCTCTAAAAATATGGGAGCCAAGATTCCATTGGTGGACGAGACAAAGCCACCCTCTCAGCCTCAGAGAGGTCCATCTGGTTTGTCGTTGCAGTGCTTTTCATTTATTGTGACTGTTATTTCATTTCAGTCCCATCTTGCCATTTTTGGTCTTTATCAGTAGACCAAGGGACAAACAGATAACTGGCCCTTCTGTCTCCTCATCTTCTTTCAATTGATATGATTGATTCTAACAGTGGACCCACACTTACAAATCCTTGATTTAGGGTGGTGGGTGGCAAGGAGGGGCAAGGGATTTGGGAATGTAACTGGGGACGGGTTCCTGCCTCGTTGGTGTCTTGTCACTTTCTTCCCATGACGTTCCTTTGTAGACCCCCAGAACTGTCTGCCCCAAAGAGGAGGAAGCAGGAAAGCCTTTAGAGATGATACCAGGCCAGTTTATTTAAGCTTCCCACCTGTCCAAACCACAGAAAAGGGTCTCCCAACTTGTGTTTCTGGCTCTATATGCTTTATTCCAAAATGAAGCAGATAACTTCAGACATCGGCCATTTAGTGATTTAAGGTGAATTTCCAGCAGCAAGCATGCTTTGATATCTGGTTCAAACTGCCATCAGAATAAAACCCCCCACAGTACCTGAAATGTGATTGTTGCAGTGTTCAGTTTCCTTGGGATCCTGCTCCCATCACACCTGCAGCCCACATCCTTTCCCTCTGGCTGGTTCAGCTCCCAGAAGAGACCAGGAGTGTGGCAAGGGACTGTCAAACCTGGATTCGGCATGGCTGATATTTGCCCAGCAGCAAAATTGTGCAAGTTACACTACCGGAAAGCAAAGGAATATGGTTTGGTGGTTAAAGTTTAGCAGGATAAAGGGCTTGTCTTGGTGGTTCCACCTTTGACCTCTGGGCAAGGTCTTGGGGCAACTCCGCCCCCTGCACATCACCTCCATTTCCCCATCCTTGGTGAGATAACAAGTTAATGTGAAATGCACTTGAGAGATTTGGATGATCTGAAAACAGTGACTTTTAAAAAAACAACTTCTGTGCTCTGATATGTGTGTGAGCTACATATATATTTTTAAGAAAAGACCATCACTTTTAGGATGTATTTTTTAATTCTGTGGAACATGTGAAAAAACCAAAATGGTTTGATTCCCTGACTTTGAAGCTGCGTCTGACAGTGACACCCAATGGCCCTTGAGGGCCTGGTTGCCTTTTTCGGTTTGGGTCGTGGACTTGGCTCCTCGGAGGGGCCTGGGGAGGAGAAAGCCGTTTTTAGGGACAGGGAGTTTCATCACCTTCTACTCTTTCCTGCGCTCCTCTCGGTCCTTTCTCAGTCTTTTTTTCCTTTACCCTGAGCTCTCCACTTCTGGGACCGGTGGGGGCTGTTCTGTTAAGTTATGCCTCACGATTGGCAGAAGAGACCCCATATAAAATCCAGAGAACACTGGAGGGGAACCCTCCAGTTGGTTCTGTGTGTCCATTTTCCCCTGTGCCAAAGACAGGCTGTGAGAGACGCCATCTCTGAATCAAAGCAATAACCATCCTTTGAACCCGCACCTGGGCTGTCTGAGAGGGGGAGCGGTCCCGGGAACTGTAAGGGCTAAAAGACCCGGCCCTTCCCTTCTGAGGCTCCCGGGGGATGTGGGGGCGGTACGTGCCAGGGCACGGGGAGCTGAGAAGGGGTCCAGTGGCTCCGGTTGCACTTTGGGGAAGGAGGGGGTTGGGGGCTGCGCCCTGTGAGGCTGCGCTCCATCCCCCGCCCCCACTGCAGAGACAGCACTGCGCGTTCTCTTCAGGCCCGGCAGACTGGCAGCGAGGAGGGGCCTCAGTTAACTCTCCAGGGTGCCTTCCCCTCCTCCCACCCCAGACATACTCTCTGCCACACTGGGAACAGCGGTGCTGTGTAACTACCTCACAGAGCCCCCGAGGGACCGCCCGAGCTTCTGCCTCTAGTCCCCCTTCCCTCCTTCCTCTCACTCAAGGGTGGGGGTCGCCCTTCTCCCTGAAGTGTTGATGCGGAGGTCCTAGAGGCTTTGGTGTTCAAAACATGCCAACTTTCGCCTATTTGTTGAAAACCGGTAGGAGGAAAACAGCACAGCCTGCCCCCGTAACTGCAGGAAGATGGAAGAGGGATCCTCGGTGCCAGGGGACATAAAGCCATTTCCCTTCCAAACTCTTGGTGATTTAGAGGCAGGGCTTTTCTCTTGTATTCAGACTTCGGGCAACACCAGCTGAAAACTGCAGTTTCTTTTGGATACATAAGGCTTCTCTATTGGGGTACAGGACAGGGAGGAGGCCTCATGACTGAAGGTGGATTCAGAGGGTGAGGGCCGGAGCCCCAGCCCTGACCCTCAGCTCTGTGCACCTCCTTGGGGGCACAGTCTGATGGCACCATTACTGGTGCCTTGTCTGGTTGAATCTGGATGGACGAGACAAAAGAATTTTTTTCTTAAATGAAATAGCAGGAAGCTCCTCGGGGCATGTGTTTTGAGTAACCACAGATGATGGATGCTACGAGTATAAACGGATTAACTACCTCAATCCTCACAGTGAGATTAGAACCGAGGGCTGGGACTGGAGAATGAGGGGGTGGATCCCAGCCAGGAGGAGTGAGCTGAGGCTTGTGCCACAGAAGGTTTGTTCTTGAGGAATAGGCATGCCTGCTAGATACTCATTGGTTGGGTTGAGAGGACTGGTCATGAGGCCCCCCCTTTCTGCCTTCCTCGGCCTGGGGACCCTTGCTTCACCTCTTCCCTGCAGCCTGCCCTGCCCTCACCTGCCGTATCTTGTTGGACCAGAGGGGGAGAGGACGGGCCTCCTGTCTTCTACCAGCGGAGGCTGCCAGGAGGTGAGATGTGGGGCCTGGCCTGGAACCCGCCACTCAGCCCCACAGCCAGGAAGCCTGGGGAAGCCGAAGTTAAGACGTCTTCAACAGGGTTTCTCTGAGATTCTCCACCTCTCTACCCCTTCCCAGTGTTCACAGGGACGGTGGGCTCTGGAGGTGGAGCAGGATCCCTTATCCTGAGAGGCCGAGGGCCTGTCCTCTGGTCGTCAGGAGCCTTTGTAGTCGGGGAGTTCCACTGGGCGATCCCAGCCCCTCCCCACCCTCTAATGGACCTCCTCATAGAAGCCCCATTTCACTTTTGTTTTATCTACCTCTTAGCAAGACAATAGAGAGAAATTAGGTAGTGGCAACTCCACTTGCTTAGATTAGGGGGGGAAAAAGATTTCTTTTTCCAAAGGAAAAAAAAATATTACCTTAAAAATACTTTCCAAAAAATTAAAAAAAAAAAAAAGCCAAAAAAAAGTTCTTAAGAGGGAGACATTTTCCAGTGACCGCTGGATTGTTTTAATTCCCTAAACTTTTCTCTTTTTTTTCCCCCACAAATAAGTTTCACTCTGGCAATTTTCTGCACCTGGTCTAAGATAATGTGCTATTCTAACAGGTACAGCTTTCGCAGTCTGCCCCCCTGGCTTTTCCCACCCCGCACCTCATTCCTGTCAGTGAGTTCCTGTCTGTACTCTCCCTGTTGCTTCTCAGCCAGCTGACTTCACTCAGCCCCACGGAACAAACGCTTTGTGTGTGTTGCTGCGGTGCTGAAGTCTGGACTCACCATTTCAACCTGTGGAGATCGGGGGCGGGGGGCGGGGGCCACTTGTAACCCTTTTGTGTCAAGTTTCTGTAACCTACTGCAGTGTAAAGGTGTTCAGAATGAATTTCAGCAGATAATGAGTTAGGAGGAATAAGCATTCTTTACCACCGCTTGAATCCTCCCCTTCCACCAACATGTTGATTCTAATCCCAGGAACCAGAATAAGAGAGTCCCTTCTCCTGAGGCAAAGTGAATCATGTTCAGTCCTGAGACATCACTCAGGAAAGTGGAAAATTATTTTTATGAATGCAAAACCTGGTGGGGACTGGAGGGGGGACTTGTGCCTGTGATTGTGTGACCCTGTTCTGTAACTGCGGCCACTTTGAAAATTGTACTTTGCTGGGGATCGGCCAGCCGTCACCACCAAATTTTGATTGTACCCTTTCTCCCACCCTTTAATCTGCCCTGTGTTTGGTCTGGGAAGATGGGGCGGCTGGCTCAGACTTTTTGGAGTTTGTTCTTTTGCTGGATGAGCACTCCAGTTTTCTTTCCCATGAAAGTTGTTTCTGCTACAAATCACTTGATTCCGCTGTTTCAATTTCAAAATAAAAGGAAACTTATATTGAAAGCTGTGAGAGAGTCTATGTCTCAGGGAGGGTTTGGGGGATCTGGTTGCTGAGATGGTCAGACCTCTGGGGGTGGAGTCTTGCTTTCCAGGGACCAGAGCCACTCAGGTTCGAAGTAGGCATTTTTCTTAAATTTACAGAATAGTAAAACGAGTGGCTTTTAAATGGTGCCTTGCTCTTAATTCCCTTGGCATATTGGTATAAGGCCTTCACTATTAAAAATGTTGGGTAATGTCTGCAGAGGAGTTGCAGCTATTCCTGATACCTACCGTAAGAAAAACAATGCCAGTGGCCTTGCGCGGGGAGGGTTGGTGGAGGGGAGCTCGGTCACCATCTACTGTGACTTTGCCCTCTCTTTCCTTTCTGAAGACTAGATGGGTGGAGGGACAGCCTTGTGTGAAACAACCTGGACCCTGACTTGGCTCTCCTGATTCTTGGTCCAGCCTTTTCCTTAAAAGAGAAACAACTCCCCATTTAAAGTGTCATGTCATTCCAGGTTATCTTGTGCTTCCCTGGTGGCACAGAAGGTAAAGAATCTGCGGTGCAGGAGACGGGTTCCATCCCAGGGTTGGAAAGATCCCTTGGAGAAGGGAATGGCTACTCATTCCAGTCTTCCTGCCTGGAGAATACCATAGATGGAGGAGCTCAGTGGGCAACAGTCCACGGGGTTGAGTTGGACATGACTGAGCGACTAAGCACACACGCAAGTTATGTTTTGAGTGGACAGATGTGGCTACCCTTAGAAGTCTGGGGTAGAATGAACACACTAAGAACTGTCCCTCCCACTTTTTTAAGCAGCCCCAGATACTGAGCAGATCAGTGAAACCTTGACTTCCACAGGGGACAGTGGGGAATAATTACTAAGTATACTGACGCCACACCTACTCTCGTCCTCTGCGCAGTGACTCTGGATGGGATGGGATGAAGTCATTGGATTAGTTTTAGTGTTGCTGTTACGATGCCTTCCTAAATAATTAGGTAGATGTTGGGGCATGATTCTCAAGCCTTAGGGGAAGCTTTATATAGCAGTGAAAGTGACTGAAAGTCACTCAGTTGTATCCAACTCTTTATGACCCCATGGAATTCTCTAGTCCAGAATACTGGAGTGGGTAGCCTATCCTTTCTCCAGGGGATCTTCCTGAACCACGATTCGAACCGGGGTCTCCTGCATTGCAGGCGGATTCTTCACCAACTGAGCTATGAGGGAAGCCCAAGGAGAGTAGTATTTATTTGTTCCCTGACTTGTTTCAGGAATAATTAAGGTAGGAAAGGAAAAAAGAAAAGGCTTTAGGGAATTCCTTGACAGTCGAGTGGTTAGAACGTGGTGCTTTCACTGCCCAGACCCAGGTTCAATCCTTGGTTGTGGAACAAAGATTCTACAAGCCACATGTAGCACAGCCCACCCGCCCCCATCCCCTCCCCCCAAAAGGAATAATTAGGGTGGTTTAACATGAGAATGGAACCCTGTGGATATTTCCTAATGGGGGCTAATATTTGTTATGATAAATATTGTGCTTGTTAAGGCATTAAAGTCTATATGAGGTATTATTTATTTAACCCTGACGACAATCCCAAAGTGAATGTTATTCCTTATCTTATAAATGAAGTAATTGAAGTTTAGAGAGGTTATGTTACTAGAGTCACATAGACATTTAATTCTAGAAACTATCTTTTATAAGGCTGACTGGCACCTCTGCAAGAGAAGTCTTCATTGGTGAATATGAGACAAGATGAAAGTTTTACTGGAAAACCTTTTTCTTCTTTTCACCATCCATGTAAGTAATAAACTATAAATTTCTTTCTATCTTTGCTGGTCAAATCAGTCAGACCTTGGCCTTGGCCCTGCTTTGTCATGGGTACATGAGTGTGACAAATTTGGTGCCCAGCATGGGGCTCATAAAGTGCCCTTGAAAGAAGACTGGAGTGGGGTTGGAGGGAGGTTCAAGAGGGAGGGGCAATATGTATACTTAGGGCTGACTGACGGCGTATGGCAGAAACCAACATAACATTGTAAAGCAATTATCTTCCAATTAAAAAAAAGACTGGAGTATGTGTGGACAGGATAGAGAATAATATATGTGTCCCAAGATCTGGTAAATCAGTGGTGGGCAAGAGGGTAGAGGTCCTTCTATTCAGGGGCCGCATGCTTCATGGGACAGGGCTTCCAAGGGTCTGATAGCTATTGCCACTTGATAAATGTTGGAGGTCAAGCAGCTAGAGGTAAGATTGGTGCTTTCAGGTGTTAAAAGTAAGTTTGAGGCTGAATTAATGGCCATTTAAAACCCAAAGTAAGTGCAGAGCTGCTTATTGGTGCAAGTTGCTCACTCAGCTTTCAGCTACTGCTTTACCTGTGTTTCCTTGAGAAAAACACCTGCTAGAGTTTGGGCAAAAAAGAGAGGGGAAAAAGAAACAAAAGTAACTTTGCAGGGGAAGGGTCCAACCCATTCATTGATAAATGTGTAGCTGGTATGGAAATGTGTCGCCTGTTTGAATTGTGACTGCATGAAGTATTAGAAAATTCCTCTGGTGTCCAAAATTTTCACTCAATACTGATGTCTTGTTTGGCAAGTTAAATGTCTCCTCCCGAGTGGCCTTGGATGCCTGCCAGTGGTGGCAACCACAGCCTGTGAGCCTCATTGAGACGCAGACATGCTTACCAAGTCATGTGTCTTGAAACAATGATTTTCTCTGATAGTCAAGAAAAAACTTCTTTTTCTTAACAAAACAAGAAAACTCTATGTTCCTAATTCTAAACGTTACTCTTGTTAAAAGTTGGTCAGAGTTGGCCTGTTCACAGGGGTGGGGGTAGTTGCTCTGGGTCTTCATTGCTGCATGCAGGGTTTTCTCTAGTCACAGTGTATAAGCTTCTTATTATGAAGCTCTAATGGTGTGATCACTCACCTAGAGCCAGACCTCCTGGAGTGTGAAGTCAAGTGGGCCTGAGGAAGCATCACTGTGAACAAAGCTAGTGGAGATGATGGAATTCCAGCTGAGGTATTTCAAACCCTTTGCTGTTAAAGTACTGCACTTAATATGTCAGCAAATTTGGAGCACTCAGCAATGGGCAAAGGACTGGAAAAGGTCAGTTTTCATTCAAATCCTAAAGAAAGGCATTGCCAAAGAATGTTCAAACTAGCGCACAGTTGCACTCATCTCACACGAAAAAGTTGGCTTAAAGCTCAACATTCAGAAAACGAAGATCATGGCATCTAGTCCCATCACTTCATGGGAAATAGATGGGGAAACAGTAGAAACAGTGTCAGACTTTATTTTGGGGGGGCTCCAAAATCACTGCAGATGGTGACTGCAGCCATGAAATTAAGACGCTTACTCCTTGGAAGAAAAGTTATGACCAACCTAGATAGCATATTCAAAAGCAGAGACATTACTTTGCCGACTAAGGTCCGTCTAGTCAAGGCTATGGTTTTTCCTGTGGTCATGTATGGATGTGAGAGTTGGACTATGAAGAAGGCTGAGCGCCGAAGAATTGATGCGTTAGAACTGTGGTGTTGGAGAAGACTCTTGAGGGTCCCTTGGACTGCAAGGAGATCCAACCAGTCCATTCTGAAGGAGATCAGCCCTGGGATTTCTTGGCAAGGAATGATGCTAAAGCTGAAACTCCAGTACTTTGGCCACCTCATGCAAAGAGTTGACTCATTGGAAAAGACTCTGATGCTGGGAGGGATTGGGGGCAGGAGGAGAAGGGGACGACCCAGGATGAGATGGCTGGATGGCACCACGGACTCGATGGACGTGAGTCTGAGTGAACTCTGGGAGATGGTGATGGACAGGGAGGCCTGGCGTGCTGCGATTCATGGGGTCTCAAAGAGTTGGACACGACTGAGTGACTGAGCTGAACTGAACACACGCTAGCAAAGTAGTGCCCAAAATTCTTCAAACTAGGTTTCAATAGTACGTGAACCAAGAATTTCCAGATTTTCAAGCTGGATTTAAAAAAGGCAGAAGAACCAGAGGTCAAATTGCCAACATCCATTGGATCATAGAAAAAGTAAGACAATTCCAGAAAAGCGTCCACTTCTGTTTCACTGACTATGCTAAAGCCTTTGACTGTGTCGGTGGATCACAATGAACTGTGGAAAATTCTTCAAGAGATGGGAATACCAGACCACCTTATCTGCCTCGTGAGAAATCTGTATGCAGGTCAAGAAGCAACAGTTAGAACTGGACATGGAACAATGCAACATGGAACAACAATTTGGTTCCAAATTGGGAAAGGAGTTCGTCAAGGCTGTATCTTGTCACATTGCTTATTTAACTTATATGCAGAGTACATCATGTGAAACACTGGACTGGATGAATCATGAGCTGGAATCAAGATTGCAGGGAGAAATATCAATAACCTCAGATATGCAGATGACACCTCTGTTATGGCAGAAAGTGAAGAGGAACTAAAGAGCCTCTTGATGAAAGAGAAAGAGGAGAGGGAAAAAGCTGGGTTAAAACTCAACATTCAAGAAACAAAGATCATGGCATCTGGTCCCATTACTTCATGGCAAATAGGTGGGGAAACAGTGGAAACAGTGACAGACTCTTTTCTTGGGCTCCAAAATCACTGCAGATAGTGACTGCAGCCATTAAATTAAAAGACGCTTGCTCCTTGGAAGAAAAGCTATGACCACCCTAGAGAGCATATTAAAAAACAGACATTATTTTGCCAACAGCAGTCCTCTAGTCAAAACTATAGTTTTTCCAGTAGTCATGTATGGATGTGAGAGGTGGACCATAAAGAAAGCTGAGCATTGAAGAATTGATGCTTTTGAACTGTGGTGTTGGAGAAGGCTCTTGAGAGTCCCTGCGACTGCAAGGAGATCCAACCAATGCATCCTAAAGGAAATCAGTCCTGAATATTCGTTGGAAGGACTGATGCTGAAGCTGAAGCTCCAATACTTTGGCCACCTGATATGAAGAATGGACTCATTGTAAAAGACCCTGATGCTGGGAAAGATTGAAGGCAGGAGGAGAAGGGGACGACAGAGGATGAGATGGTTGGATGGCATCACTGACTCGATGGACCTGAGTTTGAGCAAGCTCTGGGAGTTGGTGATGGACAGGGAGGCCTGGCGTGCTGTAGTCCATGGGGTCGCAGAGTCAGACATGACTGAGGGAACTGGTGGCTTCAGCAGTTGCAGCTTCCGGTTTCTAGAGCGTGGTCTCGGTAGTTGTGGCGCACAGGCTTAGTTTCCTTACAGCCTGTGGGATCCTCCTGGACCAGGGATCCAACTTGTGTCCTGTGCTTTTGCAGGTGAATTCTTAACCACTGGTACACCAGAGAAGTCCTGGCCTATTCATCTTGCTGTAAATGAGGCCATATTAGTTTCCTGTAACAAGTTACCCCAGAACTGATGGTTTAGAACAAGAAGTCAGATCAGGCTGTCACCAGGTCTATTTCTTCCAGAGGCCCTTAGGAACATCTATCTCATGTCTTTCTTCTAACTTCTGGTGGTTAGTAGCAATCATTGGCCTTCCTTGGCTTGAAGACAGATCCCTCCAGTCTCTGCCAACATGGTCTTCTCTGTGTCTCTGTCCTTGTGTCTAATAAAGATAATCCTCCCTGGATTTAGGGACCCCCTCATCTAGGATGATCTTGTGATCCTCTTCAAAGATCCTTATTTCAGTTAAGATCACATTCTAAGGTTTGGGGTGGACATATCTTTTGTGGGGACACGATGCAACTCACTATAGAAGCCATACCACATGGGGCTTGGGCCCATCTTGTCATTGTAGCCAGTGACAGGCTGGCTGCCTGGAATTTTTTAATCCTTCTTCCCCTGGAGGTTGATAAGACCACAGTGCCCTTTTGGAAAAAGGCAGCTATGGATCAGGATTCTCAGATGGTGGCACCCTGGTTACTGAAGCATTTGGTGACAGGAGAAAAGTGGCACTTGACTGTTGCCCATGGTTAGAGGATCCTATAACACTAAGAAAAATATAGTATAGTTGCTGTTCACCCATCTGTTCCCTGGGAAAGCAAAACTGTTTCCTCCCACCTACAGGGGTAACCTGATATAAGATGCTCCCTGGTGGCCAGGTGCAGTCAGTTTTGCAGAATGGTCCTGTGGTCTGCTCTTACAAAGAGTGGAAGAGGAGGAACGTGAGGTTTGGACCAAAGCCCAGTGTCTTAGCTGGGGCTACTATAACAGTTAAGTACCATAGACTGCATGCCTTGTAAACCACAGAAATTTTCTGTGGCTGGGAAGTCCAAGATCAAGTTGCCTACAGATTTTGTATCTGGTGAGGACCTGCTTTCTGGTTCATAGATGGATGTCTTCCACTGTGTCCTCCCGTCAGATGAAAGGATTTCTTTTATAATGATACTAATTGCATTCATGAGGACTTCACTCCATGACCTAATCACTGCCTAAAGATTCCTCCTCCAAATACATCACTTGGGAATTAGGTTTCAATATATGGATTTGGGGGACACAAACATTCAATCTCTAGCCCCCAGTAAGACTAGAGGGATTGGCGCTTTAGCTGTAGTGAAGGAAGAAGCTATACCAGTTGTGTTGGAATGAGAAAAAGTAGAAAACATGTGGTTGCCTAATGACTGATGTGGAAGCCTGCCTGGCTGATGACGTGAACACGGAGGAAGACCTTGGACGAACATGGAATGGTTTGGTGCACTCAATGGGTCTTTACCTCCACAGTGAAACAGTGGCCTCCCTCGCCCGAGCTTACCTTGTCTGATGAGCATCCGTGGTGACAGAAGGGGAACCTATACATTTCCTTAAGGTAACTGTAATTATATGGAAACCATGAGTACCCAGGTGATGAGATAGTCACTCAGGGTCTGACTGGATTAGTTGGCACCAATTATCAGAGACAAGTAAGTCCAGAAAACTCTTTTAACAACTGGGCAACCAACTCCGCAGAATAGAGGCCTGACACAGGGCAAAGTAAATGCCCTTCAGACTAAAGAGGAGATAAACGGGTTGAAGATTCAGACGGTAGGACAGTGTGGGCATAGCATTCACACCAGGGAGTTCCCAGACAGGAGATTGAGGACTTGCCCGTGAGGGAAATCCCCACTCTCAGGCCAGTAGAAGGCCACAAATGTAAAGATCTGGGCTGTGGCAGGTGAAGATGCCAGGCCAGCTGTGCTGTTTACTGTGGACAAACAGGAGGGCCAGGAGGGCTGAGAGACCCTGCTGAGGCCTGCACTGTGCACACTGGTGCTGGTCTGACGCCTTCACACCACCTGTCTGACCAGACGTCACCCGTTCAAGAACAAATAAGACTAGGGCAGAAGCCGAGTTCCTCTCTTCCCTAAGGAGGGCTGATGGTGCTGGTCAAGGTATGCTGGGGACTTGATGGCAACCAAGGTCACCAGATCTTTTCAATCCTTTTGGGCACAGAAGTACAAGTCTATGATGCCAGGAAATACCCAGGGACATGGCTGGAAAACTACTGCCATTGAATTTGGGACAGACTCTCAGCTTGGACAGTGGACTACTGTAACTCGATGAATGGGCCCTTTGGGACAATACACACTCAAGTGGCTGTCACTGATAACTGCTGCTGACCACAGAGGAGGTTCCCAATGGGGAAGTGCCACGGCTGGAAAAGTGCTAGTGGAACACGTCCACAGTCTTGTTTCCAGCAGGCTTCCCAGCCTACTCTTAGGACTGAACCAACACAGGATGCTGGGGGCCGGGGGCCAGGGGGCAGGGAAGGACAGGATGTCACTAGACCAAGAAGCTAATGGAGGCAGAGATGTTTAAAAAGTGTTATCACCTTATAATAACCCTGTGTGGCTAGTGAAAAAGTCATTAGTAACTGATACCTTCCTGTGGATCCCTACAAACTGAATGTGGCCCAGTGCCCTGTTGTGCAGACTGGAGCAGCTTCATACACTGGAGACCTCACTAACCCTGGCTCCAGCATCTCTCTGCATCCAGGTGATCAGAGACGATTTGCCTTCATGTGACTTAGATTAGAATGTGTCACTGGGCTGCTGCAAGGCAACCTAATCTCTCCCATAGCTTGTCTCTGGTGGGCGGACCGAGACCTGAGAGGCTGACCTCTCTCCAGCAGGGTCCAGTACCATTACCTGGAGACGTTATTCTGACAGTAAGGGCTAAGGCAGCACACTGACTGCCTTAGGTAAGATGGTTCAGTTTTGAGTGCACAGGGAGGGAATATTAACTTCAGCGTGAATTGGGACCAGTAACCTAACCAGCGTTCTTGGAAACTGTTACGGTCTGAACTGTGTCCCCTTAAAATTCATCTATCAAAACCCTAACCCCCAGAATTCCCTGGCAGTTCAGTGGTTAGGATTCTGTGCTTTCATTGCTGAAGGCCAGGTTCAATCCCTGTTCAGAGCACTAAGATCCTGCAAACCATCCAGTGCAGCCAAAACAGAAACCCCTAAGCCCCAGTACCTCAGAATTAGATTGTGTTCGGAGAGGGGCTTTAAAGACGTGGTCAAGTTAAAATGAGGCTGTTAGAGTAGGTCCTAATCCAGTCTGCCTAGTATCCTTATAAGAAGAGAAATTTGTAGATAACCAACAAGGACCTACTGTATAACACGAGGAACTCTGCTCCATAGTCTGTAATAACTTAAATGAGAAAAAGAATATATATATATATATAACAAGTTATATATACGTATATATAACAAGTTATATATACATATATATAACTTAATCACTTTGTTCTACATAAGAAACTACCACAGCATTGTAAATCAACTATAGTTCAATATAAAATAAAAACTTCAAAAATAAAAAAAAAATAGAGGAAATTTGGACACATAGGAATACCAGGAAAGTGCAAAAACAGGCCATATGAGGACACAATGAGAAGGTGGCCATCTGCACGCCAAGGACAGAGGCCTCAGAAGAAACCAAACTCACTGACACTTGATCTTGGACTTTAGCCTCTAGAACTGTGGGAAAATAAATTTCTGTTGTTTAAGTGTATGGTGTTTTGTTGTCCATCCCTAGAAAATGGTTTCAGACTGCATGGGCAGAAGAACTGTGCTCAGTGGTTAGAGTGCAGGCTGTGGTGCTTGTCCTGAAAACACTCCCCCAAATGGACCTTGAGGTCTATTTGTTAATGCATGGGACTGACGGTGTGGTTTAGTACCTGGCCGGAGGCGACCGGACCATCAAGTCTCGGGCTCTGTGGGGATTAACACTATGGCAGCAAATTGTACAAGACCCACACCCACTGTTCACAACCCATGTAGAAAGAGACCCTCCAAAGATAAACATCAGTGGAATCAACAAGCTGATCGACACTGCCCAAGTGAAGACTACAACTCCATGGATACAGTGTCACACAGGGCGTGGTCATCCATATACAGTTCAGAAAGTGAAAGTGAAGTCGCTCAGTCGTGTCTGACTCTTTGTGACCCCGTGGACTGTAGCCCACCAGGCTCCTCGGTCCATGGGATTCTCCAGGCAAGAATACTGGAGTGGGTTGCCATTTCCTTCTCCAACAGTTCAGAGTTGAGTTGAGTTCAGTCGCTCAGTCGTGTCCGACTCTTTGTGACCCCGTGAATCGCAGCACGCCAGGCCTCCCTGTCCATCACCATCTCCCGGAGTTCACTCAGACTCACGCCCATCGAGTCAGTGATGCCATCCAGCCATCTCATCCTCTGTCGTCCCCTTCTCCTCCTGCCCCCAATCCCTCCCAGCATCAGAGTCTTTTCCAATGAGTCAACTCTTCGCATGAGGTGGCCAAAGTACTGGAGTTTCAGCTTTAGCATCAT
This sequence comes from Budorcas taxicolor, assembly GCF_023091745.1. Lineage (NCBI taxonomy): Eukaryota > Metazoa > Chordata > Mammalia > Artiodactyla > Bovidae > Budorcas > Budorcas taxicolor. The sequence goes on along the minus strand of NC_068928.1, from coordinate 37,206,646 downwards.
TCCTTCCAAAGAAATCCCAGGGCTGATTTTCAGAACTGTGCCCTAAAATTAGGCTTAATGACTCCAGCCTATGAGGCTAAGGAAGCCTGGAAAATGTGCCCAGACTGCCAGCTTCATAGTGAAGTAGCAAAGGGAACTTTAGAGTGTACAGTTAGGGCTACCAGACCAGCCTGGCCCTAGCAAGTGGACTGTGTTGGCCCCTACTCTCTCTTGAGGGCGCTGCAGGGCACTGGCCACAGGAGACAAGTGTTCTTTCTCTATTGCTGCTGTAATAAATTGCCACATGTTTAGAGGCTTAAGTCAACAGACAGTTACTATCTTAGATTTGTAGTGTGGAAATTCAAAGTAGGTCTTGCTGGGCTGACATCAAGTTATTGGCAGGACTGTGTTCCTTCCTGGAGGCTCCGAAGGAGAACCCTTTTCTCTGCCTTCTCTAGTTTCTAGAGGCTGCTCCCACTCTTGACTCCTAGCCTCTTCCATCTTCAAAGCCAGCAGTGGCCGATCCAGTCTTTCTCACACACATGGTTCTGATGCTGATGTTCCAGCCTCCCTCTTTCACTTATAGGAATCTTTGCAGTTACATTGGGGCCAACTGGAAAGTCCAGGATAATCTCATTTCAAACCGTGTCCATGTGTGCTCAATTGTATCTGACTCTTTGCAACCCCATGGACTGTAGCCTGCCAGTCTTCTGTGTCCATGGAATTTCCAGGCAAGAGTACTGGAATGGATTGCCATTTGTTTCTGTAAGGTATCTTCCCGAACCAAGGATCAAACCCACATCATCTCAAACTAAGCAACCTTAATTCCACCTGCAACTCTTAATTCCTCTTCCCAGGTATCATATGTTCACAGTTTCCACATACAGTTAGAGTGTGGTTACCATTGGGGGTCCATGAATATGTTCTTGGGAGTAACACAGGCGATGAGTGCTATCATACTATCCAAGAACTCTCAGATGGACTGGGTCATGTCTTTGGATTCCCTGAGCACATGCAATCAGAGAGTGGCATTGCCTTTGCAGCAAAAAGTACCCGGCAGTGGGAAACACTTGGAACATTTGCTGGATCTTTCATGCCCTGTATCATCCCCAGGCAGCAGGTGTCATTGACCCCTAGTATGGACTCAAAGGAAAAACTGGAAAAGACAACTAACCAGACAACTGATGTTCAGCTTCCACCAAAGCACACTTAAGAATGGCAATTAGGTCTCTGAACATGGTAATTTTCTAGAAAGTGAAATAAAGTGGAAGTGAAGTCGCTCAGTCGTGTCCAACTCTTTGCAACCCCATGGACTGTAGCCTACCAGGCTCCTCCGTCCATGCGCTTCTCCAGGCAAGAATACTGGAGTGGGTTGCCATGCCCTTCTCCAAATTTTCTAGAAGATGCCTCCCATTTAAATAAATTGCTTAATTACAAGGTTAGGGATGAGGTGAAGAGATCTAGAATGGCTGTAAGAGACCCAAACCACATGATGAAGCCTTCTCACTTCACCTTGTCCCTTTCCCCATCTATGCCTAGGAGACTGGGCCACTGGAATTTGAGAGCGCTCAGGAAGATCCGGGGAGGGAGTTTGGCAACACCAACCCAGTGATTCTTTTGCCACCTGCCCTCACCCCTACCCACGCTTGCTGGATTTGGGCAGTTATGGACACTGAATGAAGATAATGGTTAAGAATACAAATGACAACTCTGTGATCTATGCAGCTGGTCCTGGCATATATCACGGTGGCATGACGCACACACAGTAGGCAGGAGATGGTCTAGGATGGGACGAAGTGTATAAGAAAGAAACTGCTGAGCCACCTAGGGATGAAGTTGAGTGTGTGATGCAGGCAAGACAGGACAAAGGGTGGAATGATCCCTGCAGAGGCTCGTCATACAATCACATGGATGTGGAAGGAGAGGAAGAACCTGGGTCGGTAAGAGAAACAACCTTAGACCTGAAGAGGCCAGCAGATGAGGTTCAATCAGGCAGTACGACAAGGCAGAGATGTAAGCCCTGGGACAGCAACTCGTGAGGCTGGGTAGGCCTCCCAATTATTTATAATTGGGTCTTGCTGCTCTCTCGGCAAGAAGAGAGAAGGTCCCTAAGTGCAGATTCTACCTCCCATCTTCCCATCTGGTAGCCTAACTGATGCAGGTGTGTGATTCCAGGAGCTGCAGTATTTATCCCAAGTTGAACTTTGTCTTTCCTCTCTTGACCAGCGTGGACAGCCCTACCTCTGTCCCACTGTGAAGGGAGAAGGCAGGGTGAGGAGAGCCTGGGAATAATGTCCCAAGAGTTCAGCAAGGACAGGGTGGTTGAGGCAGGGAGCTGTGAGCAGATGTTCCTGCAGGAGACTGGGAAGAACAAGGAAGTGGTAATGTTTGCAGTGGCAATGGTTTCCAGGGCAGAGACAAATCTACCAAGTCACTGAGGGCAAAGTCAACCTCACTTTAGTCAGTCAGTTCAGTCACTCAGTCATGTGCAACTCTTTGAAACCCCATGGGCAGCAGCATGTCAGGCCTCCCTGTCCATCGCCAACTCCCGGAGCTTGCTCAAACTCATGTCCATCAAGTTGGTGATGCCATCCAGGAAGGGAAAATAAGGTGATATTTTCCTTATTTGGAGGCAGTTGAGATGCAGGGAAAAGACAGGCTAGAAAACTGGTCAAGGCTGGAAACCTAATCCAGAGAAGGGAGGAAAGAGAAGGGACCCGGAATGAGTTCAATAGTATTTTCACTCTCCAGGAATAAGGGTTTTGCTCAGAGGGTCTTTGGTTTCTGGACATCATCTGGAGATGAAATCATACATTAAGATACAAACACCTATCTCACATCTCTTCCTTGCTGAAATGGCTTTTGTGGCTGGTTTGTGAATTGTTTGAAGTCAAAAATTTCACCATCTCAAGGCATGGCTTGGAAGGAGGGTCCAGAAACTGTCCAAACAGCTGTCTACTAGGCCCCTCTCTCCTGCAAGAGTGTCTGCAAACTCCCCTGGGCCAAAGCCAACCGTGCTGAGAGGGAAGAGCCCCTGCACCCGGGCACTTTGTTTCTTTCACTTCACAAAGTCTTACAGTTCAGACTGAAGAGTAGAAACTTCCCAGGGGGAGCCAGAGCTGGTGCAACCCCCACACCAACCCCGGGGGAAGAAGTAAGATATACTGGCACTGAGGGTCAAGGGCGGAGCCCATAGTGTTTACTCAGAGTTAGCACTGGGCATGGACCTGAGGAGATTACTGGGTGTAGAGTAATTATTTCTGTCACTAGCCCCATTTTTTTTTTTTTATGTCCAAAAGCCAGGAACTACCTTCTTTTTCTTTCTTTAAAAAAAGATATTTACTTATTTTTGGCTCTGCTAGGTCTTCGTTGCTGTGTGGGCTCTTTCTAGTTGCAGCAACCCTGGGCTACTCTCTACTAGCCATGCGTGGTCTTCTCATGGCAGAGCCTTCTTTTGTTGTGGAGCTTGGCCTCTGGAGTGGGCTCAGAAGTTGAGGCACGTGGGCTTAGTTGCCATGCCACATGTGGGAATCTTAGTTCCCAGACTAGGGATCCAACCTGCAGCCTTAGCACGGGCAGGCAGATTCTTAACCAGTGAATCACTGGGGAAGTCCTCAGGAACGTACCTTCTTGATTAGCCTAGAAGAAATCAGCACCTGGGTAATTATCCTCCACCTGGACTCCCAGAGTCAAAATCAGCTCTACTTTCCCTGTAGGCTCAGCCTTGACCTTGGCTCCTTCAGACCACAGTTCTTTCCTGCTGTGCACTAACCCTGGGTTTGCAATCGCTCTCCTCAGGCAGAGTGCCGGAACCATATAGACTTAACCTCTAACTCAGGAAAAGAGCTGTTTACTCATCTGCCAAATAGGGTTATTAATATTTAAGTTTCAGGGTTGCTTTGATAATGAAGAAAGCAAACTGCTTGGCTCAAGAGGGAAGGATCATATATATAATTATGGCTGACTCATGTTGTTGTATGGCAGAAACCAGCACAACATTGTAAAGCAATTATCCTTCAATTAAAAAATAGAAAGCAAACTACCGTATTTAATCAGTGCCAAGACAACATCAATTGTATTGATAAGATGTAGGATTAACCACCCTGAAAGGAAAGTGCCTTCATTGCTTCTCTTTAACAATATAGTCCCATGTGCTGAGTCACTAAGTCATGTCCAACTATTTGCAACCCGATGGACTGTAGCCTGTCACACTCCTGTCTATGGGATTTTCCGGGCAAGAATACTGGAGGGGATCTTCGTGATTCAGGGATCGAACTCACGTCTCCTGCATTGGCAGGTAGATTCTTAACCACTGAGCCACCTGGGAAGCATCAGTTCAGTTCAGTCGCTCAGTCGTGTCTGACTCTTTGCAACCCCATGAATCGCAGCACGCCAGGCCTCCCTGTCCATCACCAACTCACTCAGACTCACGTCCATCGAGTCAGGGATGCCATCCAGCCATCTCATCCTCTGTCGTCCCCTTCTCCTCCTGCCCTCAATCCCTCCCAGCATCAGAGTCTTTTCCAATGAGCCAACTCTTCGCATGAGGTGGCCAAAGTAATGGAGTTTCAGCTTTAGCATCATTCCTTCCCAAGAAATCCCAGGGCTGATCTCCTTCAGAATGGACTGGTTGGATCTCCTTGCAGTCCAAGGGACTCTCAAGAGTCTTCTCCAACACCACAGTTCTAACGCATCAATTCTTCGGCACTCAGCCTTCTTCACAGTCCAACTCTCACATCCATACATGACTACTGGAAAAACCATAGCCTTGACCAGACGGACCTTAGTCGGCAAAGTAATGTCTCTGCTTTTCAATTTGCTGTCTAGGTTGGTCATAACTTTTCTTCCAAAGAGTAAGCGTCTTTTAATTTCATGGCTGCAGTCACCATCTGCAGTGATTTTGGAGCCCCCCAAAATAAAGTCTGATACTGTTTCCACTGTTTCCCCATCTATTTCCCATGAAGTGATGGGACTGGATGCCATGATCTTCGTTTTCTGAATGTTGAGCTTTAAGCCAACTTTTTCACTCTCCTCTTTCACTTTCATCAAGAGGCTTTTTAGTTCCTCTTCACTTTCTGCCATAAGGGTGGTGTCATCTGCATACCTGAGGTTATTGATATTTCTCCCGGGAAGCATATATCCATATAATTCCGTAACATAAAATTCACCCATTTAAGTATACAATTCCGTGGTGTTTGTACATTCATACAGTTGAGCATCTATTACCACAATCTAATTTTAGAACATTTTCCTCCCTCCCTCTAAAGAAACCGCATTAGAAGTCACATTCTCCAGTCCCTAGCCATAGTTTACTTCCTATCTCCATAGATTTGCCTATTTTGGACATTTCATAAAAATGGAATCATATAATATGTGGTCTTTATGACTGGTTTCTTTCACTTAACAAAATATTTTCAAGGTTCCTTCATGTTGCAGGTTATTGCACTGTATGGACATGCCACATTTTGTTTATTCATAAGTTGATGGATGTTTGGGTTGTGTCTACTTCTTGGTTATTATGAATAGGCTGCTATAAATCTTTCTGTGCAAGTGTTTGTACAATACTTTCTTTGAGTATATACCTATGAATAGAATTGCTGGGTTATGGTAACTTTTCATGTTTAACTTTTTGAGGCAGTGCCAAACTGTTTTCTAAAGTAGCTGTATTGTTTTATTCTCCCACTAGTAATGTGTGAGGCTTCCAGTTTTTTCCACACCTTCACCAATACCTGTTATTCTTGTCTGTCTTTTTGGTTATAGTCACCCTTGTTGTCATTCAGTCTCTGTCATGTTTGATTCTGCGATCCCGTGAACTGCAGCGTGCCAGGCCTCCCTGCCTTTCAGTATTGCCTAGAGACTGCTCTGATTCATGCCCAATGAGTCGGTGATGCTATCCAACTATCTCATCCTCTGTCACCCCCTTCTGCTCGTGCCTTCAATCTTTCACAGCATCAGTGTCTTTTCCAATGAGTCGGCTCTTTGCATCAGGTGCTAAAGCCTCAGCTTCAGCATCAGTCCTTCCACTAAATATTCAGGCTTGATTTCCTTTAAGATTGACTGGTTTGATCTACTTGTTGTCCAAAGGACTCTCAAGAGTCCTCTCCCACACCACTATTTAAAAGGATTAATTTTTCGGCACTCAGGCTTCTTTATGTTCAACTCTCACGTCCGTACATGACTACTGGAAAAACCATAGGCATCCTAGTGGATGTGACGTGGTATCTCAGTGTGGTTTTGGTTTGTATTTCTGTGATGGCTGATGTTGAACGTTTTGCCATTGCTTCTTTTCACTTAGAAATTTTCTTTTGGGACTTCTCTGGTGGTCCAGGACTAAGACTCCTCTCTCACAAGGTGAGGGACCAGGTTCCATCCCTGGTTGGGGAACTAGATCTTCCATGCTGAAACTAAGAGTCTGCATGCTGCCACTAAAGTACTCACGTACCACAAAGAAGATCAAAAGATTTGAGTGCTGCACCTAAGGTCGGGCACAGCCAAATAAAAACAAAAGGAAATTCCCCCTGGAACCCTTCAGTGTTCTCTTTTTTTAAAGGGAATTTTATTTTATTAGAAGAATCTTTTGACTTATTTAGACATTAAAAAAATCATATTACTCTTATGCACACATAAGAGTGAGAATATGCAGCTTTTCACTTAGCGCTTTTAGCAGCTGCTTACAATCACTGCCTAGTTTCTTTATTTTATTAGCTATTTTCTAATTCTAAAATTCCTTCTTTGTTAACTGGAATATTTATATCATAAAAGCTTTTCCCTCATCAATCATTTGGTTGCCCTTAGGAACACTTCATACAGGAAAGTCAAGATAAATGTGTGAAAGTTCCACCTTTATTTACCTGTTTTCTGAATAACAGCTTGGTTTCTAAGCATTCTCCAAAGCCAAAGTATTTTTTTTTCTCCTAAGAATTACGAATTCATGAACTTTACCATAATTGATGTGTTTCAGCTCATTGCTGCTGTTATTCCTTTTGCTGCTGGTTCAGTGAGGAGACAGGAACTGTATCCATTATTTGAAAAGATATAATTTGATATGATTGCTATTAAGAATTGTTTTCATGCACTCTTACATTCATTGCATCATTGTTTATAATAGCCAAGACATGGAAACAACCTGAGTGCCAATCAGTGGATGAAAGGATAGAGAAAATGTGGCACGCAAGCACGCACGCGCGCACACACACACACACACACACACACACACACACACACTGTAATATTATTCAGCCATCAAAAAGAAGGAAATCTTGCCATTTGTGACAAGGATGGACATTGAGAGCATTATGCTAAGTGAAGTAAGACATAGAAAGGCAAATACAAATGATCTCACTTATATATGGAATCTTCAAAAAGCCAAAAAACCAAGAACCGAAAAACAAATTCACAGATTCAGATTGGTGGTTGCCAGAGGTGGGGGATGGGCGGTCGTCAAAATAGGTGAAAGGAGTCAAAAGGTACAAACTTCCAGTTATAAAATGAATAAGTCATGGGGATGTAATGTACAGCGTAGTGACTATGGTTAATAATATTGTATCACATTCTTGAAAGTTGCTAAGAGAGTAAATTTTAAAAGTTCTCATAAAAAATGTGATTGTGTATGGTAACAGATATTAACTAGACTTATTGTGATCATTTTGCAATATGTGTAAACACTGAATTGTGTTGCACATCTGAAACTAATATATCAACTGTTATGTCAACACCTCGTCTTGCTATATGTCAATTATACCTCAAATATGGAAAGAAAAGAATTGTAAACTAGGTTAGCTCGGGGTACAGTGGTTAAGGAGGTAAAGTGTAAGAAGAGAAGTCTAGGGTATCATGGAGTGAGAAATTGTGTGAAGTAGCTACAAATAAAATGAAGACATTGCTTCAGTTGACTGTTTTAGCTGCAGGTTTGTTTTTTTTTAAATATTGATGCACTTGGCTGCATTGGGTCTTAGTTGCAGCACTTGAGATCTTTAGTTATGGCTTGCAGGATCTTTTAGTTGCAGTGTGCGAATTCTTAGTTGTGGCATGTGGAATCTAGTTCCCTGACTAGGGATCAAACCCAAGCCCCTTGCATTGGGAGTGCAGAGTCTTAGTCACTGGACCACCATGGAGTCCCTAGCTGCAGGTTATTTACTTATTTCCTTCTCATGTCCAGTAATTTTTTATTATGTAGTATAACATATGGTTTTGGCAAGCAGTTAAATTACCAATAGGTAACCTTAATAGGGCTTCTCTGGTAGCTCAACTGGTAAAGAATCTGCCTGCAATGTAGGAGACCCGGTTTGATTCCTGAGTTGGGAAGATCCCCTGGAGAAGAGAACAGCTACCCACTCCAGTATTCTGGCCTGGAGAATCCCATGGACAGAGGAGCCTGGTAGGCTACGGTCCATGGGGTCTCAAAAGGGTCTGACATGACTGAGCAACTTTCACTTTTACCCCTGTCTGGTTGATGTTTGGTTTTAGGCTTTATTAGAGTGAGTTTGGGCTTGCCGGGTGGCGCTAGTGGTAAAGAACCCACTTGCAAATGCAGGAGATACAAAAGACATGGGTTCGATCCCTGGGTGGGATGATCCCCTGGAGGAGGGCAAGGCAACCCAATCCAGTATTATTGCCTAGAGAATCCCATGGACATGAATAGGACAAAGGGGCCTGGTGGTCTACCATCTATATTGTTTCAAAGAGTCGGACACAACTGAAGCGACTTAGCATGCATGCAGAGTGAGTTTATTTTTTTACTTTATCCCTAGAATGTGTGTAGGTTTACTTCTAGGACATGGTTTGTCTCAAATTGTTCTCAGAACAGCTAAGATTGTTTGGCAAGCTTTTTTCATTCTGGATGGGGAAATTTTGGCTGACCACAAGAAACCATATCTAAGAAGCATAAGGTTAAAATTAGATTTTATGGGAAATTTTACTGCCTTCAACTGGCCCTTCTAGAGAGAAATTTTATTTTCCAATTATATATTTCACTTATCATTTCTCAGGATTGGGTTTTCTTCCTCAAACTTTGGGCAAGAATAGAAACAGCAGACAGAGCAGGCAGAGTTTGGGAGTTTAGTGTGTTAAAATTTCTGGAAGAAAGTGGGCCAGGACGTAGTCTTCAGTAGAAGTTTTGAACTGTTTATATTTGAAAAAGCAGATGTTAGGAGAATGGAGGAAGAAATGAAATAAGTAGAATTTGATAGGACAACAAAAGCTGTTTTCCCCTTTACTTCCTTTTTAATAAGAAAATTGGATTAGTTGGTAAATTGTTCTAGGTATAAAGCATGTGCATCAGGTGTCCTGAGATCTATTCTCACTGCCTGGCTCTCATTAGGGACATTTATTTCAGCCAAGTCTCTGAAGTATTTATGTTATTAGGGAAGGCCTATACATAATAAGAGTTTTAAACCTTTATCCTAAGCAATATCTTTATCTGCTTCCTCTTTCTTTTAAATTTTTTATCAGAAACACTTGCATGTAAGGAATACTGTGATTTGCAAAATCATGATTTGGAAGTCTCACTCATCCTCCTCCTGTTTTGTGATGCAGATGCTGTGAGAAAGCAGTGGACTGGTTAATCCGTGAGCAGAGAGCCTCACACTCTTGAATCCCTGGGAACCAGCTGCGTGCCTCACTCTCAGGGAGTTCCATCTAGTCTCTCTGGGGGCTTTAAAAAGGCCATCAAAGGGCCTTGGCAGAGTGCTTGTCAGTGCTGGGGATCCTGGAAGCCACCGTTCTCCCTCCTGGGGAGGTGGTCAGCTGAGCAGACACCTTCTGGGGCCCATGGCTGCTTCCTACCTGAGGACAGTGATGAACAGGAGCACTTGGGCAGCTGAGGATTCTGGGCTGTAAACTCAGTTTGGACACAGATGAGGTGGAAGGGTGTTCTGGCCTTGCCTTGTCTCTAGCTGCTAGAGCCATCCCTGGCCTCTTCCTCCAGTCGCCATGGGGGCTCTGCAGCAGCGCTGTGGAAGCAATTACAATGCCTCATCTCACTCTCACTCTCTCCATTTAGAGGCATCTGACCTTCGGGAAGTTCACAGAAGTGGTGGAAGCCAAATAGGGGGCTCAGAAGGAAGAACATGCAGCAATTACGCACAATCAGATGATTAAAAGGCTCATGAGACTTAGCAAAATATACTTGAAACAACAAAGGGTACAATACTGTAGAAGAAAGAGAACCCAAGCAAACATCAAAGAGGTCGAAGACACAGCTCTTTTTGCAGTCACCTAGGACAGGCTTTCGGAGAAGGCAATGGCACGCCACTCCAGCACTCTTGCCTGGAAAATCCCATGGATGGAGGAGCCTGGTGGGCTGCAGTCCATGGGGTCGCTAAAGAGTTGGACGCAACTGAACGACTTCAGTTTTACTTTTCACTTTCATGCATTGGAGAAGGAAATGGCAACCCACTCCAGTGTTCTTGCCTGGAGAATCCCAGGGACAGGGGAGCCTGGTGGGCTGCTGTCTATGGGGTCGCACAGAGTCGGACACGACTGAAGCGACTTAGCAGCAGCAGCAGGACAAGCTTTAGGGGGGATTCACAAACAAAAAAAATAAGATAACAGAAAAACTGCAGTGCTATGAACTGCTTCAATATCCTTGCCTCGAGAACCCCATGAATAGTATGAAAAGGCAAAATGGCATGACACAGGAAGATGAGCCCCCCAGGTTGGCAGGTATCCAATATACTACTGGGGAAGAGTGGAAAAATAGCTCCAGAGAGAATGAAGTGGCTGGGCCAAAGAAGAAACGACACTCAGTTGTGCATGTGGCTTTTGGTGAAAGTAAAGTTCTGAATATTCATTGGAAGGACTACTGCTGAAGATGAAGCTCCAATCTTGTTGGTCACCTGATGTGAAGAGCTGACTCATTGGAAAGGACCCTGATGCTGGGAAAGATTGAAGGCAGCAGGAGAAGCGAGCGACACAGGATGAGATGGTTAGATGGCATCACTGACTCAGTGGACATGAGTTAGAGCAAACTCTGGGAGATAGTGAATGACAGGGAAGCCTGAGTCAAAGAAACTTAGTGGCTGAACAATAAGAACAATGGAAGAATTGTGTCCTCTCAAAATTCATGCACTGAACCCATAGTGTAATGGTATTAGAGATGAGTCCTTTGGGAGGTAATTAGATGAGTTCATGAGGATGGGGACCCTAAAGAATGAATTAGTGCTCTTACAAGAAGATACACAAGACTCCCCTGGCAGTCCAGGGAAATGGTTAAGAATCGGAGCTTCCACTGCAGAAGAGATGGGTTCTATCCCTGGTTGGGAAACTAGGATCACACATCACATGCCATGGGATGAGTCAAAAAAAAAAAAAAGATACATAAGAGAACTTCTAGTCTCTCTCTCCTCCATATGAGCACATAGCAAGGATGTGGCAGTCTTCAGGCCAGGCAGAGAGCTCTCACCAGAGCCTGACCATGCTGGTACCCTGATCCCAGACTTCCAGCCTCTGGAACTATGAGAAAAGAACTTCCTTTTGGTTAAGCCACCCATTTTATGGTATTTTGTCACAGTGGCCCCAGCTGACTAACATATACAATCAAGTTGTTCCAGAACCAGGAAATGCAGGGCAAACTAGCTCAGCCTTCAGCTGAGTGAGAATAGCTCATCTAATTTCATTCCAAAACCTTTCACTATGTATCTCTCCATGTGGTTGGTCCTGATTTATATCCTTTATAATAAAACTGTATAGTAAGTATAAAGTTTCCTGAGTTCTATGAGTCATTCCAGCAAATTATTGAATGTGAGGGGGATGACACCCCTAAACTTGGCATGTGAAGTAAGGGCAGTTGGGGGAGATTGTGCCCTTAAACCTGTAATGTCTGTGCTAACTCTGAGTAGTTAGTGTCAGAACTGGATTGCAGTATTGTAGCGAGTCTGGATTTAAGAAAATGATAGATATACAGATTTAATGGTCATTGGCATGGGGTTGGTATCTAATGTCAGGGTCTGAGTGAAATTTCTTAGGGATTTTGTATAGTTGGAGAAAGGACTCTCAGAAACGACCTTGGATTACTCCAACATTTTGAGTTTGAGCAGAGAGAGAGCCAGTACAAGAGACTGGAAAGCAGCTGTCAGGATGTAGGAGGGAAACCTGAAAGATGTAGTAGGGTGGAAACCAAAAAAAGAATGGGTACCCAGAAAGAGGGAGTGGCCAACTGTGCTCACAGTTCCCAAGAAGACAAATAGTGTGAGTGTAGAGATGGGACCATCATGGCACCATGACATTCTCAGCAGGGTGTTTACCACCTTAGCAACCTTCCTGTTAAGATCTACCTCAGTATTCACAAGATCCTTCCTTTCTGATTCTCCTCCTTGGTCACTTTGGAAGCAGGCATTAAATATATGCCCTCTGTGTTGGTGGAGAAGATTTGTTAGCCTTCTTCTTGTCCGCAGTGTCAACTAAAATAATAACAATAATGCAGGAGCTGCAAATGAGCAAAGAATTTATTTATTTATTTGGGATCTTAAGAATTGCAACTGGAGAGGCACAGATTTGAGTAACTCCAAAAGAAAGTTCCAAGCCCCTGGGTTGTTAAAAGTTACCTGGCAAGAATTGTGGTGGACTCTGATGCAAATATTTGATGAAAATACTTGTCCTCAAGGAATCAGAAGTTATTTCAGGGTAAGGGTCTGATAATTATCTTGAGCTTCTGGCACATGTTCAGCATGACTTCATCAGGTCAAAAGGCTAGATTCCATCCAGGCTGAGATGTGCACGTCACACTTCCCTAGTGGCTTCCTGGCTCAGTTGTGGAGAGTGCTCTCAGTAGTACACGGTACATTTTGATTTTCCTTTCACAGTAGAAACGTGGGGGCATCAGAATCCTTTTACATCTCCTGTCTCTTTCAGTCCAAGTTGGGGGCACCTTGCCAACAATTCTACCACAAATGAATGTTTCCTATGTATTTTATTTCCAACAACTTTATGGGCTAAAAGCCATGCAAACATTTCTTTTATGCTCTGTCTTATTATCAAATATTTAAGAACAGACATATCAGGCTTCTGTTGGTTTGTAGTTAATCATTCCAGGAACACTTTTGTCTAGCTGAAAGAATTTGTAGGCACTGCCTTTATCCCCTCAAAGTTCTTTTAAAAAGGGTGTGATAGCCACACCCTTGATTTTTCTTTGTCCTAAAGCCCTGTGGTAGATTGCAATTGTGGCCACAAATTGCCATATTCACACCCCTTTCATTGTGACTGCCAATCTTTCCATGAAAAAACAAATCCTGTGTTTCACCCTTTAATCTAGGTTGGGCCAGGTGGTTTGCTTTGTGCAATGGTACATTAGCAAAAGTGACGAAACCAGAGGCTTGGGAAGGGTCTGCCCTCTCACTGAACATCCAGATGATAAAGAATAGCTTGGGTGGATGGTCTGGAAGGAGAAAAATTGAAAGACTAGAGAGAGGAGGTCTAGAGATATGTGTGAACGGATATGGGAGTGGGCATCTGTGTGCATATATTTATGTTTTCCATCAGTAACCTTAAAAGGGCATCCATTTCAGAGGTGCTCAACAGCCAGCTGGATATGCTAACTCATTCAGTGGATATCAGCCAGCCTCTCCTTCCCCACCCTCCAGCCCTGCCCAGTGCATGCCAATATGCCCATGAGCAGTATAGCTATAACAGCAGAGGTGCAGCTAAGCATGGCCCTGTGCATGGGCTCCCAACTTTAAGGCTCATCTACTTTTTGCTGCTGTCTTTGAGTGTCTGACTGGTCAGCAGCAGAAACAATGGCTAAGCTGTCTCCCATTTCTAGGAGACCAACTTGCCACTCAGAGGCAGGTTGATTACAGCAGACCCTTTCTGCTCTGGAAGGTCCTAACTAGGATCAATGTAAATAGCCGGCATGAGGTTGTTTTCCCTGCCTAGCCACCTTAGTGCTTGCTCAGTGGGCCCAGGTACAAAGCAGCCATAATGGAGACATATTCCTCCCTTCCCAAGGGTGAATTGGCTTCTGCCACTGCTGAGTGCCCAACCTGCCAAAGCAGACTATACTAACCTCCCCAAATTCCCTGGGAATCAGCTGGCTACCTAGAGGCAAGGTGGATGGACTTCACTCAACCCTTCCCCATAATGGAGGGCAGTGCTTTGTCCACATGGGGGTAAGATACTTTTGGGTACAAATTTGCCTGCCTGCCTGCCCTCAGCACTCCTGCCAGAACCCCCTGCATAGAATGCATCATCCATTACCATGATGCCTCTCATAAAATGTGGAATGGCAATCAGGGGACACTTTTTGTGGTGAAGTAAGTATGACTATATGTGTGTGTGTGTGTATATATATATATATATATATATATATATATATATATTTTTTTTTTTTTTTTTTTTTTTTTTTTGGTGGGATCCACATTCTCCGGTTGATGGTTATTCAGCAGTGAGTTGCAATGTTGGAGTTCTTGCAGGAGAAGATGAGTGCACGTCCTTCTACTCCGTCATCTTGTATGTCAGGAAATTGGGAAAGGAGTACGTCAAGGCTGTATATTATCACCCTGCTTATTTCACTTATATGCAGAGTAAATCAAGAGAAATGCCAGGCTGGATGAAGCACAACCTGGAATCAAGACTGCTGGGAGAAATAGCAATAAACTCAGATACACAGATAACACCATCCTTATAGCAGAAAGTGAAGAGAACTGAAGAGCCTCTTGATGAAAGTGAAAGAGGAGAGTAAAAAAGTTGGCTTAAAACTCAACATTCAGAAAATTCAGATCGTAGCATCTAGTCCCATCACTTCATGGTGGATAGGTGGGGAAACAATGGAAACAGTGACAGAGTTTATTTTTCTGGGCTCCAAAATCACTGCAGATGGTGATTGCAGCCATGAAATTAAAAGATGCTTGCTCCTTGGAAGAAAAGCTATGACCAAACTACACAGCATATTAAAAAGCAAAGACATTATTTTGCCAACAAAGGTCTGTCTAGTCAAAGCTATGGTTTTTCCATAGTCATGTATGGATATGAGAGTTGGACTATAAAGAAAGCTGAATGCCGAAGGATTGATGCTTTTGAACTGTGGTGTTGGAGAAGACTCTTCAGAGTCCCTTGGAGTGCAAGGAGATCCTACCAGTCCATCCTAAAGGAGCTCAGTCCTGGATTTTCATTGATAGGACTGATGTTGAAGCTGCAACTCTAATACTTTGGCCACCTGATGCGAAGAGTTGACTCATTGGAAAAGACCCTGATGCTGGGAAAGACTGAAGGCAGGAGGAGAAAGGGACAACAGAGGATGAGATGGTTGGATGGCATCACTGACTCAATGGACATGAGTTCGAGTAAGCTCTGGGAGTTGGTGATGGACAGGGAAGCCTGGTGTGCTGCAGTCCATGGGGTCACAAAGAGTTGGACATGACTGAGCGACTGAATTGACTGACTAGGTATGACAATGAGCTCATGCTCACAGAATTCCTGGTCATAACAAGTGGCCCTGTCACAGAAGCAATGGCTTAACAGAACAGTAGGAAGGTTTGCTGAAGACACAGTCACACACTAGCTGTGAGACAACACCTGTGCCTTTGGGGTTCTGTCTCGCACACAGTACATGGGCCCAATTGTGAGGCTGAGGCAAGAATATAAGTAGAGGCAGATGTATTTTAAGTTACAAATGAGGTTAATAGTCAAATATAATATGTTCTGCCTCCCTACCTTAACAAACACACCTTCATAATGAATTAGAAACTCAATTTTTTAGTGCATTGATTCTCTTTTCTCTATTTAGTACTATTTTTATTGAAATATGGTTAACATATAGCATTATATTAGCTTAAGGTGTATAACATGGCAACTTAATATAAAGTTATTGGAAAGTATCGACTATATTGCTTGTGCTGTACATTACGACACTAATATACTGTTGGTGGGAATGTAAACTGGTACAGCTACTATGGGAAAACAGTATAGAAGTTCCTCAAAAAGGTTAAAAATAAGACAATCATGATACAACAGTTTCACATCTGGGAAGTGGAAGAAGAAAGTGAAAGCATCTCCGCTCAAAGAAAGCAGAAACATTAATTCAAAAAGATATATGCATCCATATGTTAATTGCAGCATTATTTACAGCAGCCTAAAGATGAAAGCAACCTAAGTACCTATCAACAGATGAATAGATAAAGAAGATTTGTTATATACATACAGTGGAATTGTTGTTCAGTTGCTAAGTCCTGTCTGACTCTTTGGGTCCCCATGGACTGTAGCACACAAGGCTCCTCTGTCCTCCACTGTCTCATGGAGTTTGTTCAAATCATGTCTTTTGAGTCCATGATGCTATCCAATCATCTCATCCTCTGCCACTCCCTTCTCCTCCTCCTTTTGCCTTCATCTTTCCCATCTTTCCAAGGAGCGGTGGCTCCTCCTGGCTGCCGCCCCTGAGGCGAAAAACAAAGGAGAAAAGGAAAGATATAAGCATCTGAATGCAGAGTTTCAAAGAATAGCAAGAAGCGATAAGAAAGCCTTCCTCAGCGATCAGTGCAAAGAAATAGAGGAAAAGAACAGAATGGGAAAGACTAGAGATCTCTTCAAGAAAATTAGAGACATCAAGGGAACATTTCATGGAAAGATGGGCTCGATAAAGGACAGACATGGTATGGACCTAACAGAAGCAGAAGATATTAAGAAGAGATGGCAAGAATACACAGAAGAACTATACAAAAAATATCTTAATGACCCAGATAACCACAATGGTGTGATCGCTCACCTAGAGCCAGACATCTTGAGAGTGTAAAGTCAAGTGGGCCTTAGGAAGCATCACTATAAACAAAGCTAGTGGAGGTGATGGAATTCCAGTTGAGCTATTTCAAATCCTGAAAGATGATGCTGTGAAAGTGCTGCACTCAATATGCCAGCAAATTTGGAAAACTCAGCAGTGTCCACAGGACTGGAAAAGGTCCGTTTTCATTCCAATCCCAAAGAAAGGCAATGCCAAAGAATGCTCAAACTACCGCACAATTGCACTCATCTCACACGCTAGTAAAGTAATGCTCAAAATTCTCCAAGCCAGGCTTCAGCATTATGTGAACCGTGAACTTCCAGATGTTCAAGCTGGTTTTAGAAAAGGCAGAGGAACCAGAAATCAAATTGCCAGTATCCACTGGATCATGGAAAAAGCAAGACAGTTCCAGAAAAACATCTACTTCTGCTTTATTGACTATGCCAAAGCCTTTGACTGTGTGGATCACAATAAACTGTGTAAAATTCTGAAAGAGATGGAAATACCAGACCACCTGACCTGCCTCTTGAGAAATCTGTATGCAGGTCAGGAAGCAACAGTTAGAACTGGACATGGAACAACAGACTGGTTCCAAATAGGAAAAGGAGTACGTCAAGGCTGTATATTGTCACCCTGCTTATTTAACTTCTATGCAGAGTACATCATGAGAGACGCTGGACTGGAAGAAACACAAGCTGGAATCAAGATTGCTGGGAGAAATATCAATAACCTCAGATATGCAGATGACACCACCCTTATGGCAGAAAGTGAAGAGGAGCTAAAAAGCCTCTTGATGAAAGTGAAAGAGGAGAGTGAAAAAGTTGGCTTAAAGCTCAACATTCAGAAAACGAAGATCATGGCATCCGGTCCCATCACTTCATGGGAAATAGATGGAGAAACAGTGGAAACAGTGTCAGACTTTATTTTGGGGGGCTCCAAAATCACTGCAGATGGTGATTGCAGCCATGAAATTAAAAGACACTTACTCCTTGGAAGAAAAGTTATGACCAACCTAGATAGCATATTCAAAAGCAGAGACATTACTTTGCCGACTAAGGTCCATCTAGTCAAGGCTATGGTTTTTCCAGTGGTCATGTATGGATGTGAGAGGTGGACTGTGAAGAAGGCTGAGGGCTGAAGAATTGATGCTTTTGAACTGTGGTGTTGGAGAGGACTCTTGAGAGTCCCTTGGACTGCAAGGAGATCCAACCAATCCATTCTGAAGGAGATCAGCCCTGGGATTTCTTGGGAAGGAATGATGCTAAAGCTGAAACTCCAGTACTTTGGCCACCTCATGCGAAGAGTTGACTCATTGGAAAAGACTCTGATGCAAGGGATTAGGGTCAGGAGGAGAAGGGGACGACAGAGGATGAGATGGCTGGATGGCCTCACTGACTCGATGAATGTGAGTCTGAGTGAACTCCGGGAGTTGGTGATGGACAGGGAGGCCTGGCGTGCTGCGATTCATGGGATCACAAAGAGTCAAACAGGACTGAGTGACTGAAATGAACTGAACTGAATAAGAAATCCAGAGAAAGGTAATCCAGAACTGGAATAATGGCTTTACATCACCAGGAACCCAGATTCCTCTGGTGCCCAGTCTGCTATTCCTAGGGTGAGTTTTCATCCTTCTGCTCACATAATGGCTGCTAAGGTTGGAGCCATCAATTCCACATTCCTGGGATTGGGGAAGGAAGGACCAAGTATACAAAGAGGAAACTACCAGTGGAGTTTGCCCCCCTTAATAAGCCAGAGTCTTCCACTGACATCTTATTGGCCAAAATTGTGTCACATGACCACCCCAACTTTAAGATAGGCTGGAAAATGTGGAGGTTTTTTTTCAGCCGAACTTATTGACATCCTGAATACAACTGAGGTTCTACTATGAAGAAAAAAGGGGTGGAATGGATATTGGAAAGCACCCCGCAGTTCCTATCACACCCAGAGAAGGCTGCCATTTGAACTTGGATATGCATGCAACACCCAAGAGGAACCTACCCTAATTCCCCTAATGGAAGATGTCTATTTTTAGTTCAAGGCAGGGCTTGAATTTGAGCCATTTATTGAACCTCATCCTTTTTCTATAAAGCCAACTAAGTAAATTTATTTGATTAATAGCTGTCACTGACTGTTTGTACTGCTTACCTGTGGAAACTCCCAGGTGACAAATTAATGTAAACCTGATTCAGAACAAGTGTTTGTTTCTCTATTTTTACTGGAGTATAGTTGATTTACAATGTTGTGTTAGTTTCTGCTGAACATCAAAGTAGATCAGTTATGTTGTTGTTCAGTTGCTAAGTCGTGTCTGACTCTTTGGATCCACATGGACTGTAGCACACAAGGCTCCTCTGTCCTCCACTGTCTCATGGAGTTTGTTCAGATCATGTCCTTTGAGTCCATGATGCTATCCAATCATCTCATCCTCTGCCACTCCCTTCTCCTCCTCCTTTTGCCTTCATCTTTCCCAGCATCAGAGTGTTTTCCAGTGAGTCGGCTCTTCACATCAGGTGGTCAAAGTATTGGAGCTTCAGCTGCAGCAACAGTCCTTCCAAGGAATATTCAGGACTGATTTCCTTTAGGATTGACTGGTTGGATCTCCTTGCAGTCCAAGGACTCTCATGAGTTTTCTCCAGCACCACAACTCAAAAGCATCAATTTTTCAGCACTCAGCCTTCTTTATGGTCCAACTCTTACATCCATACATGACTACTGGAAAAACCATAGCTCTGACTATACAGTCCTTCGTCAACAAAGTGATGTCTCTGCTTTTAATATGCTGTCTAGGTTTGTCATAGCTTTCCTTCCAAGGAACAAGCATCTTTTAATTTCATGGCTGCAGTCACCACCTGCAGTGATTTTGGAGCCCAGGAAAATAAAATCTGTCACTGCTTCCACTTTTCCCCTTCTATTTGCCATAGAGTGATGGGATGAGATGCCATGATCTTAGTTTTCTGAATGTTGAGTTTTAAGCCAGCTTTTCACCCTCCTTTTTCACCCTCATCAAGAGGCTCTTTAGGTCCTCTTCAGGTCCTCTTCACTTTCTGCCATTAGGGTGTTATCATCTGCATATCTGAGGTTGTTGATATTTCTCCTGGCAGTCTTGATTCCAGCTTCTGATTCATCCAGTCTATCATTTCACATGATGTACTCTGCATATAAGTTAAATAAGCAGGGTGACAATATACAGCCTTGTCATACTCTTTTCCCAATTTTGAACCAGTCAGTTGTTCCATGTATGCTTATGTATATGGACATATATGCACATACACATATACTTATATAACCAAAAGGTAGAGATTACACGTTCTTTTTTTTTAATGTCACACACACACACACACACACACTTACAAAATGGATGCTTTATTGTGCCTTCAAAAATCTCCAAAATGTCAGTATCTTATAGACCACATTCTCTAATCACAGTTAGAATTACACACACACATACACAGGCCAGGAAACCTTATTAATTTGGAAACTGACACATACTTCTAAATAGTGTGTGCCTTAAAGAGGAAATCTCAATGGGAATCTCTAAATATTTAGACATGAACTATGGTGCGGTTCTGGTTTTTACCAATAAGCTGAACTAAATGTGGAGGGAAAATACCATAAAATGGAAAGATTGTGAAAGAATCTAGGGGTTGGGGAGTGGGTGGAAGGTATAAGATAGTAGTTTAGCTCAAGGCTCGCTACTGTGGGTGTATAAACTCACACCTATGGTGACTCAGAGCTTGTCCAGATTTCCTCAGGATAAAATCAGGGCAGCATAGGCACATGAAAGGCTCAGGAAAACAGGTCAACCAACCCGGATAGTCACTTCTCTCCCTAAGCCTCCAGGAGACTGGTTCAGCTTGTAATTCAGTGAAGTCATGACGGTGCATTTCAGTGTCAGCATTCCTCCTTGTTCACTAGGACCTTCACATACCAAACCCAAGGTCATGGGGGATGGGAAAAAGATCATTCAAGCAAATTATTATGTGTAATAGTAAGAGGGCTGCTTCATCCATGAAGCATGCTTCTCCAATCCACGCTTCCAGGCTGAGGGGAAGAAAGGTTGGCCACAGGTTTAAAGCATATGCTCATTTAGTTCAGTTCAGTTCAGTCGCTCAGTTGTGTCCAACTCTTTGCGACCCCATGAATTGCAGCATGCCAGGCCTCGCTGTCCATCACCAACTCTTGGAGTTCACTCAGACTCATGTCCATCGAGTTGGTGATGCCATCCAGCCATCTCATCCTCTGTCATCCCCTTCTTGTTAGATAGAGGCAAAAAGAGCCCTGACTTGAGCCAAGCATTGCAGAAGCCCTGCTCTGTGTCTGCTGTGAGGGGTGTGGGGTCCTCATGATAGGAGGAGTCTGGGCCAAGGGGATGTATCAACCCAGAGCCCACACATACCCAAGCCACTCTCTAGGTGCCTGGGACCCTGGAATTCCATGCCCACTTCCTGAATCTGCACAGGCCTCTCCTCCAGCCCTGTGTCACCACCGTCAGCATATACATCCCTAGGCTTACGAAGTGGCCAAGGGTTAGCTCCTTGCAGAATGAGCAGATAGCACGTGAGATATGAAGGCTTGGTTCATGCAGATTTATGAAAATCTATGGAAAGATGAAGGAAGTGGTTGGAAGGGGAAGGGGCTAGACCCTGGGATGCAAGACCATGCTAGACCACGGGAGTTGGCTTGCCTTGCAATACAGAGATCGCAAAACTCTTAAGTTCAAAGTTGAGTTTCCTCTGCTAGTTTGTACCCCTTAATCCTCTTTACCTATTTTCCCCCTCCCTCACCCCTCTCCCTGTAGTAACCACTAATTTGTCTCAGTATCTGTGTCTGTTTTTCTTATATTAATATTTGTTTGTTTTGCTTTTTAGATTCAACATATAAGTGAAAACATACAGTATTTCTCTTGCTCTGTCTGACTTAGTTCATAATACCCACCAGGTCCATCCATGTTGTTGCAAATGGAAAGATTTCATTCATTTTTATCATTAGTATTTCAGTGTATTAACCATACAACTGGGCTCATTTCACATGCTAGTAAGGTTATACTCCAAATTCTTCAAGCTAGGCTTTAGCAATATGTGAACTGAGAACGTCCAGATGTACAACCTGGGTTTAGAAAAGGCATAGGAACCAGAGATCAAATTGTCAACATTTGTTAGATCATGGAGAAAGCAAGGGAATTCCAGAAAAATATCTACTTCTGCTTCATTGATTATGCTAAATCCGTTGACTGCATGGATCACAACAAACTGTGGAAAATTCATAAAGAGATGGGAATACCAGACCACCTTACCTGTCTCCTGAGAAACCTGTATGTAGGTCAAGAAGCAACAGTTAGCACCAGAAATGGAACAACTGACTGGTTCAAATAGGGAAAGGAGTACAACAAGGCTGTATATTGTCACCCTGCTTATTTAACTTATATGCAGAGTACATCATGTGAAATGATAGACTGGATGAATCAGAAGCTGGAATCAAGACTGCCAGGAGAAATATCAACAACCTCAGATATGCAGATGATAACACCCTAATGGCAGAAAGTGAAGAGGACCTGAAGAAGACCTAAAGAGCCTCTTGATGAGGGTGAAAAAGGAGGGTGAAAAGCTGGCTTAAAACTCAACATTCAGAAAACTAAGATCATGGCATCTCATCCCATCACTCTATGGCAAATAGAAGGGGAAAAGTGGAAGCAGTGACAGATTTTATTTTCCTGGGCTCCAAAATCACTGCAGGTGGTGACTGCAGCCATGAAATTAAAAGATGCTTGTTCCTTGGAAGGAAAGCTATGACAAACCTAGACAGCATATTAAAAGCAGAGACATCACTTTGTTGACGAAGGACTGTATAGTCAGAGCTATGGTTTTTCCAGTAGTCATGTATGGATGTAAGAGTTGGACCATAAAGAAGGCTGAGTGCTGAAAAATTGATGCTTTTGAGTTGTGGTGCTGGAGAAAACTCATGAGAGTCCTTGGACTGCAAGGAGATCCAACCAGTCAATCCTAAAGGAAATCAGTCCTGAATATTCCTTGGAAGGACTGTTGCTGCAGCTGAAGCTCCAATACTTTGACCACCTGATGTGAAGAGCCGACTCA
Source organism: Budorcas taxicolor (assembly GCF_023091745.1). NCBI lineage: Eukaryota > Metazoa > Chordata > Mammalia > Artiodactyla > Bovidae > Budorcas > Budorcas taxicolor. The sequence goes on along the minus strand of NC_068928.1, from coordinate 37,183,873 downwards.
CTGGAAAACACTCTGATGCTGGGAAAGATGAAGGCAAAAGGAGGAGGAGAAGGGAGTGGCAGAGGATGAGATGATTGGATAGCATCATGGACTCAAAGGACATGATCTGAACAAACTCCATGAGACAGTGGAGGACAGAGGAGCCTTGTGTGCTACAGTCCATGTGGATCCAAAGAGTCAGACACGACTTAGCAACTGAACAACAACATAACTGATCTACTTTGATGTTCAGCAGAAACTAACACAACATTGTAAATCAACTATACTCCAGTAAAAATAGAGAAACAAACACTTGTTCTGAATCAGGTTTACATTAATTTGTCACCTGGGAGTTTCCACAGGTAAGCAGTACAAACAGTCAGTGACAGCTATTAATCAAATAAATTTACTTAGTTGGCTTTATAGAAAAAGGATGAGGTTCAATAAATGGCTCAAATTCAAGCCCTGCCTTGAACTAAAAATAGACATCTTCCATTAGGGGAATTAGGGTAGGTTCCTCTTGGGTGTTGCATGCATATCCAAGTTCAAATGGCAGCCTTCTCTGGGTGTGATAGGAACTGCGGGGTGCTTTCCAATATCCATTCCACCCCTTTTTTCTTCATAGTAGAACCTCAGTTGTATTCAGGATGTCAATAAGTTCGGCTGAAAAAAAACCTCCACATTTTCCAGCCTATCTTAAAGTTGGGGTGGTCATGTGACACAATTTTGGCCAATAAGATGTCAGTGGAAGACTCTGGCTTATTAAGCTATTTGTAAGGCTTCCCCAGACAGCCATTTTGCTTTTTTGCATTTCTTTTCCATGGGGATGGTCTTGATCCCTGTCTCCTGTACAATGTCACGAACCTCATTCCATAGATCATCAGGCACTCTATCTATCAGATCTAGGCCCTTAAATCTATTTCTCACTTCCACTGTATAATCGTAAGGGATTTGATTTAAGTCATACCTGAATGGTCTAGCGGTTTTCCCTACTTTCTTCAATTTAAGTCTGAATTTGGCAATAAGGAGTTCATGATCTGAGCCACAGTCAGCTCCTGGTCTTGTTTTTGTTGACTGTATAGAGCTTCTCCATCTTTGGCTGCACAGAACATAATCAATCTGATTTCAGTGTTGACCATCTGGTGATGTCCATGTGTAGAGTCTTCTGTTTTGTTGTTGGAAGAGGGTATTTTCTATGACCAGTGCATTTTCTTGGCAAAACTCTATTAGTCTTTGCCCTGCTTCATTCCATATTCCAAGGCCAAATTTGCCTGCTACTCCAGGTGTGTCTTGACTTCATACTTTTGCATTCCAGTCCCAGCCTTGTCTCACTCAATGAAACTAAGCCATGCCCGCGGGGCAACCCAAGACAGGTGGGTCATGGTCTGACAGAATGTGGTCCACTGGAGAAGGGAATGGCAAACCACTTCAGTATTCTTGCCTTGAGAACCCCATGAACAGTATGAAAAGGCAAAATGATAGGATACTGAAAGAGGAACTCCCCAGGTCAGTAGGTGCCCAACACGCTATTGGCGATCAGTGGAGAAATAACTCCAGAAAGAATGAAGGGATGGAGACAAAGCAAAAACATTACCCAGCTGTGGATGTAACTGCTGATAGAAGCAAGGTCCGATGCTGTAAAGAGCAATATTGCATAGGAACCTGGAATGTCAGGTCCATGAATCAAGGCAAATAGGAAGTGGTCAAACAAGAGATGGCAAGCGTGAACGTCGACCTTCTAGGAACCAGTGAACTAAAATGGACTGGAATGGGTGAATTTAACTCAGATGACCATTATATCTACTACTGCGGGCAGGAATCCCTCAGAAGAAATGGAGTAGCCATCATGGTCAACAAAAGAGTCTGAAATGCAGTACTTGGATGCAATCTCAAAAACGACAGAATGATCTCTGTTCATTTCCAAGGCCAACCATTCAATATCACAGTAATCCAAGTCTATGCCCCAACCAGTAATGCTGAAGAAGCTGAAGTTGAACGGTTCTATGAAGACCTATAAGACCTTTTAGAATTAACCCAAAAAAGATGTCCTTTTCATTATAGGAGACTGGAATGCAAAAGTAGGAAGCCAAGAAACACCTGGAGTAACAGGCAAATTCGGCCTTGGAATGCGGAATGAAGCAGAGTAAAGACTAATAGAGTTTTGCCAAGAAAATGCACTGATCATAGCAAACACCCTCTTCCAACAACACAAGAGAAGACTCTACACATGGACATCACCAGGTGGTCAACACCGAAATCAGATTGATTATGTTCTCTGCAGCCAAAGATGGAGAAGCTCTATACAGTCAACAAAAACAAGACCAGGAGCTGACTGTGGCTCAGATCATGAACTCCTTATTGCCAAATTCAGACTTAAATTGAAGAAAGTAGGGAAAACCACTAGACCATTCAGGTATGACCTAAATCAAATCCCTTATGATTATACAGTGGAAGTGAGAAATAGATTTAAGGGCCTAGATCTGATAGATAGAGTGCCTGATGATCTATGGAATGAGGTTTGTGACATTGTACAGGAGACAGGGATCAAGACCATCCCCATGGAAAAGAAATGCAAAAAAGCAAAATGGCTGTCTGAGGAGGCCTTACAAATAGCTGTGAAAAGAAGTGAGGTGAAAAACAAAGGAGAAAAAGATTTCTTATTATATAAGGTAAATAAAACTTTTATTTTGTTCAAGCCACACTTTTGAGAGTCTCTATTTCTTGCAGAAGATTTCAATTCCGAACAGATTCAATGTATTTCCTGCCTGCTGCCTGGTATATGGACAGATTGACTGGGGCTCCAGCAGTTTTCTTGTAAGTGACTGAATGCCAGAAGGGGCTTAAGATCTGGAGGATATGTGTGTAAGCTAAGAGAAAGTATATAAAATACTGAATAATTGGATAGCTGAGCCCTGGTTTGGTAATCACTTACAGATAAAGGGGTATGGTCAGAAGTGCCCAGAACTCTTCCTATGCTTAGATTGGAAGACTAAGGCAAATCTCCCCCCTGGCTTACTACCCCTGTTTGGTATTTCCACTGCTCCCTTAAAGAATCTGCCTGCAATGCGGGAGACCTGGGTTCAATCCCTGGGTTAGGAAGATCCCCTGGAAAAGGGCTTGGCAACCCACTCCAGTGTTCTTGCCTGGAGAATCCCATGAACAGAGGTGCCTGGCAGGCTACAGTCCATGGGGTTGTGAAGAGTTGGACATGACTGAGCAACTAAGCACACACACACACACACACACACACACACACACACACACACACACTGCTCCCAGGCCTGGGACTGCCTCAAGGTACCCAACTAAACTCTATGGTAACCTGAGGCTTACATGATGCCATCTGGTTGAGTGAGGCAACTTTGTAAAGTGCTCATAAAAAACTGCAAACAATCTCCACCCACTCCTCACCTGGCCATTTGGGTCTCCGAGGGCCTTCTGAGTTGACTCAGGATGATGCAAATAAGCAGCTTTCCCCAGGGTTACAGGTGGAAAATGTCATCAGTTGTCTTTTGGAGTGGGAAATCATCCTGCTCGCACAACTCTGGACAAGTTGAGAGCCTGTGGGGATACACAGAGCAATGAGTGCATGGTTCCAACCACGAACAAGAGCCTCCTATGAAGCTTTGGTGGTAACTGTGACTGGTTCACCTCGTGCCATGTTCTCTGTATTTGCTCTAGAAAGAGAATGCTGGTTCCAGGTGATACAAAGCAGTATGCCTAAAATATCTCTGCCCTTGCTTTCTGTCCGAGCTTGTGCACAGGGCAGAACAGAGAACCTAAGTGAATCTCAGCTCTAAGAAACCAAGATATTTCCTTAACGTGTGTGGGTGATACAAGCAGAACCTGGAGTCATTGATATGTGGAGAGTTAAGGATTTATGAATAATGTGGGTATTTAATGGACTTTCCAAATCTAGGCAATGGCCTGGAATTTGTGGGCATGATGGCATAAAGACTCTGTGGTCCCGTAATACACCTGGAGGTGGGAGGGAGCTGTGGGCACTTGCTGAAGCATCAGTTACAGTGGGTAATAGAGCCAAACAGAAGAGTTCACGGGGGTAACCCCATCATAAAATGTGCGCAGCTTCTTACTACAGCTGGGACATTATTATTGAGTTGTGTGTCAGGAAGAAGAGGAAAACACTGATATTGATGTGCACTCATGATCTCTGACACAAGGATTATAACCCAGGTTGGTTTTTAAATTCATCCAGCCCCCTTCAGAGCTGGACACTTCAAGTTCATGCCTAGAAAGAGTACCTATTAATATTTGTGGAGCCAACTCAATTCTCCTTCACGGTTTTTCATGGATGTGCCACAGAGATTAGAGAAAGATCATTAAGAAACTACACTAGCTTGGCATTACAAATATAGAATAATATAGAAATAACAAATTATAGATGACTTAGCTATGAAATATGACCAAAACTACTGCTGCTGATGTACCTTTAGGGACAGTGTCAAAGAGATACATAACTCAGAAAATAATAGAAATTGTTGGAAGGCATTTTAGAATTTAATAAAGAGCATTTTACTGTTTTTGGAGGTATAGGAAACTCTGTTAATATTTACGGCCATAAGCATTGAACATTAGGAATCTAAAATCATAAATAGAAACCAAAAAAATAAATGGATACCCATTCATACAATGGCACCCCACTCCAGTACTCTTGCCTGGAAAATCCCATGGACAGAGGAGCCTGGAAGGCTGCAGCCCATGGGGTCGCTGAGGGTTGGACATGACTAAGCGACTTCACTTTCACTTTTCCCTTTCATGCATTGGAGAGGGAAATGGCAACCCACTCCAGTGTTCTTGCCTGGAGAATCCCAGGGATGGGGGAGCCTGGTGGGCTGCTGTCTAGGGTCACACAGAGTCGGACACGACTGAAGTGACTTAGCAGCAGCATTCATACAAAATTGAAACAAAATTTTGTTATTTTAAGTTCCACATAGCAGTTCCTAGACCAAATTCCTTTGATAATATTTGAAGAGCTCCCACAAGGTCCAAACTAACAGATCCCATTCCAAATTCTGACATGGAAATATGAGATCCTCATAAAAATTCCAAGAGCTGACATGTCTTCTTCCTAGAACCTTTCATTCTTCTTTCACTTCAAAGAAAGAAGAGAAATGGAAGAAGAGTCTTAAGACAGACTCTGGTGAACAGCTTTGATTTCTAGATTGACCAATTTTGAGGCCCATGACTTTTTTGTGGGGAAGGCACAGCATTATTAAGCTGCAACTGCTACAGCAGTGCTGTGTAACAAACAGTCCCAAACCCAGTGGCATGCAGTTCAGTTCAGTCACTCAGTCGTGTCCGACTCTTTGCGACCCCATGAATCACAGCACGCCAGGCCTCCTTGTCCATCACCAAATCCTGGACTTCACTCAGACTCACGTCCATCGAGTCAGTGAGGCCATCCAGCCATCTCATCCTCTGTCATCCCCTTCTCCTCCTGCCCCCAATCCCTCCCAGCATCAGAGTCTTTTCCAATGAGTCAACTCTTTGCATGAGGTGGCCAGAGTACTGGAGTTTCAGCTTTAGCATCATTCCCTCCAAAGAAATCCCAGGGCTGATCTCCTTCAGAATGGATCTCCTTGCAGTAAAGGGACTCTCAAGAGTCTTCTCCAACACCACAGTTCAAAAGCATCAATTCTTTGGTGCTCAGCTTTCTTCACAGTCCAACTCTCACATCCATACATGACCACTGGAAAAACCATAGCCTTGACTAGATGGACCTTTGTTGGCAAAGTAATGTCTCTGCTTTTGAATATGCTATCTAGGTTGGTCATAACTTTTCTTCCAAGGAGTAAGCGTCTTTTAATTTCATGGCTGCAATCACCATCTGCAGTGATTCTGGAGCCCCAAAAAATTAAAGTCTGACACTGTTTCCACTGTTTCCCCATCTATTTCCCATGAAGTGATGGGACCGGATGCCATGATCTTCGTTTTCTGAATGTTGAGCTTTAAGCCAACTTTTTCACTCTCCTCTTTCACTTTCATCAAGAGGCTTTTTAGTTCCTCTTCACTTTCTGCCATAAGGGTGGTGTCATCTGCATATCTGAGGTTATTGATATTTCTCCCAGCAATCTTGATTCCAGCTTGTGTTTCTTCCAGCCCAGTGTTTCTCAAGATGTACTCTGCATATAAGTTAAATAAGCAGGGTGACAATATACAGCCTTGACGTACTCCTTTTCCTATTTGGAACCAGTCTGTTGTTCCATGTCCAGTTCTAACTGTTGCTTCCTGACCTGCATATAGGTTTCTCAAGAGGCAGGTCAGGTGGTCTGGTATTCCCATCTCTTTCAGAATTTTCCACAGTTTTTTGTGATCCACACAGTCAAAGGCTTTGGCATAGTCAGTAAAGCAGAAATAGGTGTTTTTCTGGAACTCTCTTGCTTTTTCCATGATCCAGCGGATGTTGGCAATTTGATCTCTGGTTCCTCTGCCTTTTCTAAAACCAGCTTGAACATCTGGAAGTTCATGGTTCACGTGTTGCTGAAGCTTGGCTTGGAGAATTTTGAGCATTACTTTACTAGCGTGTGAGATGAGTGCAATTGTGCGGTAGTTTGAGCATTCTTTGGCATTGCCTTTCTTTGGGATTGGAATGAAAACGGACCTTTTCCAGTCCTGTGGTCACTGCTGAGTTGTCCAAATTTGCTGGCATATGGAGTGCACCACTTTCACAGCATCATTTTTCAGGATTTGAAATAGCTCAACTGGAATTCCATCACCTCCGCTAGCTTTGTTCGTAGTGATGCTTTCTAAGGCCCACTTGACTTCACATTCCAGGATGTCTGGCTCTAGGTGAGTGATCACACCATTGTGATTATCTGGGTCATGAAGCTCTTTTTTGTATAGTTCTTCTGTGTATTCTTGCCATCTCTTCTTAATATCTTCTGCTTCTGTTAGGTCCATGCCATGTCTGTCCTTTATCAAGCCCATCTTTGCATGAAATTTTCCCTTGATGTCTCTAATTTTCTTGAAGAGATCTCTAGTCTTTCCCATTCTGTTCTTTTCCTCTATTTCTTTGCATTGATCGCTGAAGAAGGCTTTCTTATCTCTTCTTGCTATTCTTTGGAACTCTGCATTCAGATGCTTGTATCTTTCCTTTTCTCCTTGGCTTTTCGCTTCTCTTCTTTTCACAGCTATTTGTAAGGCCTCCCCAGACAGCCATTTTGCTTTTCTGCATTTTTTTCCATGGGGATGGTCTTGATCTCTGTCTCCTGTACAATGTCACGAACCTCATTCCATAGATCATCAGGCACTCTATCAGATCTAGTCCCTTAAATCTATTTCTCACTTCCACTGTATAATCATAAGGGATTTGGTTTAGGTCATACCTGAATGGTCTAGTGGTTTTCCCTACTTTCTTCAATTTAAGTCTGAATTTGGCAATAAGGAGTTCATGATCTGAGCCACAGTCAGCTCCTGGTCTTGTTTTTGTTGACTGTATAGAGCTTCTCCATCTTTGGCTGCAGAGAACATAATCAATCTGATTTTGGTGTTGACCATCTGGTGATGTGCATGTGTAGAGTCTTCTCTTGTGTTGTTGGAAGAGGGTGTTTATTATGATCAGTGCATTTTCTTGGCAAAACTCTATTAGTCTTTGCTCTGCTTCATTCTGCATTCCAAGGCCGAATTTGCTTGCTACTCCAGGTGTTTCTTGACTTCCTACTTTTGCATTCCAGTCCCCTATAATGAAAAGGACATCTTTTTGGGGTGTTAATTCTAAAAGGTCTTGTAGGTCTTCATAGAACCATTCAACTTCAGCTTCTTCAGCATTACTGGTTGGGGCCTAGACTTGGATTACTGTGATATTGAATGGTTTGCCTTGGAAACGAACAGAGATCATGCTGTCGTTTTTGAGATTGCATCCAGTGGCACGCAGCAGTGCATATTAGCCATCACACTCATGCTTATGGGTCGGTGGGTCATCTGGAAATGCTCTTCTCATGTATGTTTCATTTTTCTGGAACCAGGGCATTTTTTCTCCCATAGTGATGGCAGCGGCACAGAGGAAATGCAAAGTCACAATACAAAAGGCATAAGGAAGGGTGAACAATTGAGAACAATAATGCATCTACTATATATGGTATATTCATCAGCAGTTGAAAAAAGGAGGTGTAAATAACCCAATTCTCTAGACTTAGAATTGTGAGGACACTGCTGGGAGATCAAGAAAGATGAAACATGAAAAGCATACATTAGGCTTAGCAATGTGAAGGCCACTGGTGATATTAACAAAAGCTAATTTTGTGATATTGTGGAGTGGAATCCACAACGGGGAGATTGAGGCATGTGTGGCAGGTGGAAGAATGGTGGTAGTGAGTATATACAACATTTCAGAGATCTAGCTGAGAAGGGAGGAAGGAGACTAGTAGCTGAAGACCAGTCTGAGGAGGATTCTTCTTTTTTAATGAAAGAGGCACACATATGTTAAATGTTGCCTATAAGGGTCCAGTAGAGAGGGAGAAGTTGGAGATATAAGAGGTAGAGGAGGTGACCGATAGGGCAAGGCCTGGAAAAGCGGGCATGGAGGGACCCAGGAAACAGGGGAGACTTGCATTATAGGGAGGAGGAGGGACACCACCAGGTCCCACTCTTGACTCATAATAAACTTAGAGAAGAAACTGACTCCCCCATCTTTTCCACAGCAGGTGTAGTATGCTCCTCTGAGTTCCTTTTCCTGCCATGGAGCATCAGTATTTTGGATCTGTGTGCCCCTTGGATATTTAGTCCCACACATTTCACCAGAATCAACTCAGTCGTCACTAGATTCCCTCAACATTGTTGCTGTGAAAGCAAGTACCACCAGTTCTAGTCTTCGATCAGAAGGTCCGGAATTGTTTAGAGACTGTACTGGTTGACTTTTTTGCATCAGCATGACTAAGCCATGGGTTGCCCAGATATTTGGTTAAAGTATTATTTTGCATGTGTCTGTGGAGGTGTTTCTGTACAAGATTAACATCTGAATCAGTAGGTAAAAAAAACAGATTGCCCTCCCCAATGTATGTGGGGCCCCATCTGATCTGTTCAAATCCAGAATAGAACAAAAAGGCTGAGTGAGAGATAATTCTCTCTCTGACTGTCTTCACACTTGGGAAATCCTTCTTCTTGGTCTTTCAGACTCAGTCACTGACCTGAACTATTCCATCAGCCCTCTTGAATCTCCAGCTTTCTGATTACAGATCTTGGGACATCTTAGTCTCCATAATCACATGAGCCAATCCCTCATAATAAATCTGTCTATTTAGATAAAGATATGTAGATACCCTAGGGGTCTTTTTGTTTTGTTTCTCTGGAGAACTCTGACTAATACAAAATCCTTGGAACATCCCCTCTTAGGAAAAAGGCTTGGCATGGGGCTGGGAAGAAGCTTACGGGGAGGACGCTGGGGCCTCTGGTGTGAGAGTAATGTAAGTGGGGGGCACCTGCTCCACTCTCCCCATTAGAGGAGCTGCTGCTTTAGTCTTTACACCATGAAGACAGTACTCGTAGGAACAGTGGAGGAGCATGCGTTTGGGACTTCTGTGACATTGGTGAGTCACTGAAAATTCTGAGAAGCAGGCTCTCCTGGCTTCTGGCAAAGAGATGACCAATGGCCTTGCTTCTTAAGCCCTTTTAGCCAGGTGTTACCTGAGGCTGAAAAAAAAGTCACAATCTTAATCTTGATAGGACCCTGGAGTTTGCCCAGCTATTAGATTCACACCCATAGGTGACACACTGGATGTGGAATAAGGGACAAAGAGGCACTTATAAGACTCCACAGTGATCACTGGGGCTATCAGCATCAGCAGCGTGGAGGTGACAGAAACCTAATCCAAGATGCAAGAGATCCAGTTCTGACTAAAGCTCCCTGTGTGTCCTTGAGAAGGTCAGGTCACCTTTCTGGGTCTTAATTTCTTTTGCCCCATCTTGTCCCTGTGATATGCAGAGACTCTTAAATTCTCCACCTTCTTCTACCAATAGCCAGAATCAGGCTCAGGGAAGAATATTATTTTACAGGTGATTCAAAGAAAAGTGTGTTCAGTCACTCAGTTGTGTCAGACTCTTTGCTACCTCATGGACTGTAGCCCGCCAGGCTCCTCTGTCTAGGGGGATTCTCCAGGGAAGAATACTGAAGTGGGTTGCCATGCCCTCCTCCAGGGGATCTTCCCAACCCAGGGGTTGAACGCAGGTCTCCCACACTGCAGGTGGATTCTTTACCAACTGAGCCACCAGGGAAGCCCTCAGAGATGACAGTGTAACTCATATGTTGGTGGTGGTGGTGGTGGTGGTGGTGGTTGTGGTGGTGGTGTAGCTGGTCTACCAGATGACAGGCCCAGTTCACCACTTCGTTTGGTGCGTATGCTGCTCCCATGCCTGGGTTTGCTATCAGGTACCCAATAAACCCTGTGATATTACAGGTAACCAGAGGCTTATGCAGTTTCACCTGGTTGAGTGAAGCACCTTTGTAAAGTGTTCATAAAAAACTGCAAACAAGCTCTACCCACTCTGGCCTGGCCATTTGGGTCTCCATGGGGGCCTCTGAGTTAACTACAGGACTGATACAAATAAGCAGTTTTTCCAGGGGAGTCCAATTACAGGTGGACAATGCCATCAGATATCCTTTGGAGTGGGAGGTACTTCAGATATCCCTATTCCCACCTCGTGCCCTTCAGCCTAAGATGGTAACAACTTCTCGCTGCTGCTAACTGCCCAAGGGTTTTACCATCTCATTTTGATTTCTTAACACTACCCACATCTCTGTAAATAATTCTCCAGTGAAACCCTTTGGACTGAGTCAACAGTGAAGCTGACATGGATCGATGCATATGATTGTTTAAGGAAGTTTAAATAATTTTTATTTATTTATTTTTGACTGAGGAGCAGATTCCCCTGGCTTCTGGCAAAGAGATGACCAATGGCCTTACTTCTTCTGGTCTTACTGCTGCACGGGTGGGGTGGGGTGGCTTTCTCTAATTGTGGCAAGCAAGGGCTACTCTCTAGTTGCACTGCATGCGCTTCTCGTTGTGGTGGCTTTTCTTGTTGCAGAGTACAGGATCTAGAGCATGCAAGCTTCCGTAGCTGAGGCACCTGGGCTCTGGAGCGTGGGCTCGTGGTTGCTGCCCACGGGCTTAGTTGTCCCTCAGCATAAGGAGTTTAAATATTAATCAGAGTTTCTCTTAAAGCTTAGGATTCAAATATACTGGATTTATTAATAAAAAATATGTCTTAGTTGACTTTTGTTGCAATACTGCTGTGTAAAAGCCATCCCAGCAATGCTTACAAGCATTTATTCTCATGCTTGTGGGTCCAAAGATAAACTAGATTTCAGCAGACCTAGACTGGGCTCAGCAAGCTTTAGACTGCTTGTCAGCCATGGGTTCAGTTTGAATCCCCTTCCTGGAGTTTCTTCTGGAGTCAAGGCTGAAAGGCCATCTGCTACCTGGGGCATGTTCTTCTAAGGAGAGTTTGCTGGAACTAGGGAGAAAAAGGCAATCCATGCATATTTCAGCTTCTGTTAATATCCCCCAGGGTAAAGCGAATGTTTTGGCTGAACCCAAGTTTCAGCTTGGCTCACCTGTGGCCATGGCAAGCATGTGATGTAAAACTCTAGTACAGGGGAGTAAAGTATTGGAACTCATAATTCATTCCACCCCCCAAAAATAAGATTTGTTCCTTGAATATGGAGCTTGCACTTGTGAGTCCACTAAATTCAATATTTACTTGGTCAGAAAGAGAAAGGCAAATACCATATGATATCACTTACCTGTGGAAGCTAAAATATGACACAAATGAATATATCTATGAAACAGAAATAGAATCAGAGAATAGACAGGTAGTTGCCAAGGGGGAAGAGGGTGGGAGAGGGTTGGATTGGGAGTCTGAGATTAGCAGATGCAAACTGGTATATATGGATATGTCAAGTTGCCTTCCCCTATGACTCAAAAACAATTGTGAGCTTTCCTGGGGCTAACCAGGTTTGTAGAATCTGGGTACCCAACTACGGCCTAATCACCCAGCCATTACATGAAAGCTTTAAGAGATGGGATGATTCAATCCCACTGATGTGAGGATCTCCTCAAAAGGAGACAGAGACTACACTAAAACAATCCTTAACCCAAGCACTTGCCTTAAGGTTGCCAGACCCAGAAAACGCATTCCAACTATATGTCCATGAAAAGGAAGGAATAGTCTTGGGAGTGTTAACTCAAAGGTTGAGACCTGTGCCCCAGTCAGTAGGTTACTTACCCAAGAAGCTTGATCCAACCGCCCAAGGCTAGCCTCCCTGCCTTCGAAAAGTTGCAGCTGTTGCAGTCCTGATAGAAGATGCTTTACGACTTTCTCTTGAGGACAGACTATTTTTACCAGTCACCAAGCGAAACAACTCCTGAATGGGAGAGGCCATTTATGGATGTCTGATCAAAGAAGCCTCAGATATCAAGTCTGATCAAAGAATCCTCAAAAAAATCCAGGCTTGACTGTATCCCCTTGTGAGCTTCTTAACCCAGCTACCCTCCTGCCTACCCCAGAGGGCTCTCTCTTCTTCATTCTTGCTTAGAAACTTTGGACCATTGGACAAAACCCCAAGAGGGATTGTCAGAAGATCCTCTGACCAATCCTGAGGAAATCTGGTACACTGATGGGAGCAGCTTTGTCTTAGATGGAAAAAGGAGAGCAGAAGATGCAGTAGTCTCTAATTTCAAGACCATAGAGGCTAAACCTTTACCACCAGGTACTTCAGCCCAATTAGCTGAGCTCATAGCCCTGACTCGAGCTTTAGAGCTGGGAAAAGGAAAAAGAGTAGCCATTTATACTGACTCCAAGTCTGCCTTTCTGGTGCTACATGGCACATGCTGCTATTTGGAAAGAAAGAGGCCACTTGACCACCTGAGAGTTCCCAATTAAGTATGGTGATCAAATCCTTAGGCTCTTGGAGGCAGTCCATTTGCCTGCTGAGGTTTCAGTCTCCCACTGTAAAGGACAGCAAGAAGGGAGCACAGAAGTGGCATGAGGGAACCAGACAACCGATCAGGCAACTAAGAGGGCAACATTACAGAACAATGACCTAATAGGGGTTACCACCCTAGTTCTGCAGACTAATTTCCCAGAAACTCCGTCATGTACTGAAGGTGAGACTCTTAAAGCTAAGAGTGAGGGCTTCAAGAAGATCATATGGGGAGGTTCCAAAAGGAGGGAGTCCTTTTTCTGCCTGGGAACCTCCAATGGAAGTTGGTTAACTCCTTATATGCCACCACTCATTTGGGTGACAAGGACCTCCAAAGATTACTAGAAAGGTCCTTCAGAGGAACAGGCCTCCCAATGACTATAAGGCAAGTGGTCTCCTCTTCTCTCACTTGCCAATTAAACAACCCCAAGGAGCTTGGAGACCCCAGCTGGCCCAGCCCATCCAATCGAATGGGACCTATCCAGGAGAGGACTGGCAGATGGACTTCACCCAGATGCCAGTTTCTCAAGGGTATAAATACCTACCAGTCATGATAGATACCTTCACAGGATGGACTGAAGGTTTTCCCACCAGGACTGAGAAAGGTCAAGGAGGTGGTAAAAACACTGCTCCATGAAATCATTCCAAGATTCGGCCTGCCCAGGTCACTACAAAGTGATAATGGGACATCATTTACTTCTAAAGTCCCCCGCAGGGTCTCTAAAGCGTTGGGCATTACTTATTAGCTCCATTGTGCCTGGAGGCCTCAGTCTTCAGAAAAAGTAGAAAGAACCAACCAAATCTTAAAATCAGAGATAAAAAAGATAATCAAGGAGATCTCCCTCTGGTGCAAGGAAGCTTCAACAATAGCTCTCCTCCACACCCGTAGTGCCCCTAAGGAACAGGTCAGTCTTAGCCATTATGAGATGCTATATGGGAGACCTTTTGTTTATATCAATGACCTCTTCCTAGATCCAGAGGCTCAGAACCTCCAATCTTACACCATGGCCATTGGGCAATTCCAAGAAGAAATATGCTTATGGGGTGTCAACAAGGATCCAAAAGAGTCTAAAGGGCCACCACTATATGCTCCAGGGACTCAAGTCCTAATTAAGGTCTGGAAAGATGGGTCCCCAAAGGCTCAACTCCAGCCCACATGGAAGCGCCTCTACTCTGTAATACTTTCTACCCCCACAGCCGTCAAGGTACCAGGGCCTGACTCCTGGATTCCCTACTAATGAGTCAAGTTGTGAAAGAAAGCAGATGAGGACACTCAACATACCTGTGAGCCCCTGGGAGATCTCAGATACCTACTCAGGACTACAGATAACTACATACACCATATGATCTCACTAATATCTAGAATCTAAAAAATAAAACAAACAGGCAAGGAAAACAAAAACAGTCCTAGATACAGAGAACAAATGGGTGATTGCCAGAGGGGAGGATTTCAGGGGTGTGTGTGAAATAGGTGAACAGAGAATCTCCAGTTATAAATAAATAAGCCAGGGAATGTAATATACAGTAAAAGGAATGTGGCCAATAACACTGTAATATCCTTGTATGCGGGACAGATAATTTCTACACTTACTGCGGTGAGCATTTCATAATGTATGCAGATATCAAATCACTCTGAAGTGGTGCATCTGAAACTAACATAATACTGTACATCAACTATATTTCAACTGGGAAAAAGAAATCATTTGACTTCTCCCCTGAGCACCCCTCCTCTTGGCTGACTCACTGGACCAGGATGCAGAGTTGGTTTAATCAACCTTCCAAGAACACTTTTCAGGAGGCTTGGATATGGCACCAGGATCTTCTGGATGCATCTCAGACCCAAACAGATAAGAGCTCAATTGTCAAAGAGAAAGAGTTTGTGTATATAACTGTGCCAATTTTCTGTACAACAGTGATTATCACAAGATTATAAATCACCCACATTTCACTAAAAAAAGAAAAAAAAAAAAGTTTGGCTTTTGGCCCAGTGTCACCAGTGATGGTGGTGCATAGATTGGGCACTGGAAGTGGCTGGAATAACCAAGCACAGAGGAGGTCCAAATGACTTAAGAACTTGCTAATTTATCAAGGTGACTGCCAGAAATGGGCCTACAGATATGGAGAAGTGGAGGTCTTGTCATGGTGGTAAAATAGCAACCCCTGCCACCATGAGAAAGCCTCATGTCATCCTGGGAGAGGCTACTCTCAGGCTAGCCCAGACAGCGTGGAGTAAAATGTGCTCAGACCTGGTCACCTGTCAGGGCTCCAGGTAGACTGGAGGAGCTCTTTCTTCACCTCTCAGGGAAGCAGCAAACACTGCTTGGCTCTGGGTCTAGACACCCAAGGGACCACAGCCAGACTTTGCCATGGGGAACTGGTGTTTAAGCCTCTGGCTAAATTAAGCTGAAAAAGACCAAACATCCTTACTTAGGTAACTTTCCCTTCCTGCCAACCACAGAGAATGTACGCTGGAACCAAAATCACAGGTCGCAATGTTACTGAACAGAAGTTCTTGTGTCCAATGCACAATGAGGCCAAACTGAGACTTTGGAGTTTGGAGAAAAGAAACATTTATTTCAGGGCCAAGCAAGGAGAAAGAGCAGCTCGTGCTCAAAAACCCTGAACTTCCCAAAGGCGTTCAGGGAAAAATATTTTTAGGCAAAATTTGGAGTGAAGGCTGCAGAGTTTGTGACTTACTTCTGATTGGCTGGTGGTGAAGGAACAGGTTGGTGTTATAGGAATTGAGAGGCTGGGACTTGGGACCTGGGACCCTTTGCTGCAGGGCTTACACCTGGGCAAATGTCTCAAGCAACAAAATACAAAGAAACTAAATTATAAGAGAATAAAACTAACAGCATGCATGCTTGGGGGAGGTTATGGACAACACATAAAAAGACAAAAAAAAAAAAAAAAAGCAAACCAAAACACCCAACTGCCACTTCTGAAGAACTGGAAGCAAAAGTAGGGTAAAGTGCATGCCTTGCACTCAACATTGCCAAAGAAGTGGGCAAACCACCTCCGCCATCCCTCAGGCTTGCGCCTACACACACCCCTACCCTCACCCCAAATAAGGAACCAGGTCGTTCCTTATGTGGAGGGAACAAGGTAATTTGTTATTTGTTTTCGATTCTCCCCTACTGCAGCAGGGACCCCAATAAAGCCTTGCCTGAATTTCTTGTCTGATCTTTTATCAATTTCTATTGATAGGAGAAGGTCAAGAACCCTGGAGGACATCAGAATCTTGGGTTCACTCTGAAGTTACCACCTTCACTGATCAGTTCAGTTCAGTTCAGTCACAGTCGTGTCCGACTCTTTGCGACCCCATGGGCTGCAGCACGCCAGGCTTCCCTGTCCATCACCAACTCCCGGAGTTTACTCAAACTCATGTCCATTGAGTCAGTGGTGCCATCCAACCATCTCATCCTCTGTCATCCCCTTCTCCTCCTGCCTTCAATCTTTCCCAGCATCAGGGTCTTTTCCAATGAGTCAGTTCTTTGCATCAGGTGGCCAAAGTACTGGAGTTTCAGCTTCAGCATCAGTCCTTCCAATGAACATTCAGAACTAATCTCCTTGAGGAAGGACTGGTTGGATTTCCTTGCAGTTCAAGGGACTCTCAAGAGTCTTCTCCAACACCACAGTTCAAAAGCGTCGACTCTTCGGTGCTCAGCTTTCTTTACAGTCCAACTCTCACATCCATACATAACCACAGGAAAAATCATAGCCTTGACTAGATGGACTTTTGTTGGCAAAGTAATGTCTCTGCTGTTTAATATGCCCTCTAGGTTGGTCAGAACTTCTCTTCCAAGGAGTAAGCGTCTTTTTATTTCACGGCTGCAGTCACCATTTGCACCTTCACTTGGGTGGGGCCTTAGTTCCGGAGGAACTGAAAGGTGATTGTTGAGTATATTCCCTGAGGAGGAACCAGGACCTTGCTCATCAGCACTATAGTTTCCTGATTGTTCCTCCTTTGTTTTTGCATTCACTATTTCCTTGTTGAATGTGTCTTTTGGCACTGAGGGAAGATCAAGAGGCTGAAGACTTTATCCTGCAAATCAGAAAAAAGGGACCTGATGAACTATACTCCAATAAAATAAAATAATTACAAATTAAAAAGAAAAGTCAGAAATGGGGGACCCAAAAAGGCTTTTGTGCCCAGGAGGATTCCACAGGGTCCTGCTCAGTTTCCATAATATTTCTGTGAGGCAAGAGTCATGGCTAAATAAACCTGGTCCAATCTCCAAGTCGGGCTTCCCTGGTGGCTTAGGTGGTAAAGAATCTGCCTGCAATGCAGGAGACCTGGATTCGATCCCTAGGTTAGGAAGATCCCCTGGAGAAGGAAATGGCAACCCACTCCAGTATTCTTGCCTGGATAATTTTATGGACAGAGGAGCCCGGCAGACTACAGTCCATGGGCTCGCAAAAAGTCGGACATGACTGAGCAACTAACACTTTCACTTTCATGTCTAAGTCAGAAGAGCTCCCCTCTTAGACACAACCAGGGGGCAGGTGCGGTACGGTGCACTGACCTTAGAGATACAACGCCAGGGTGCAAGTCTTCACTCAGATGCTGGCAACGAAAGTTTGAACAAGTCGTGATATCTCTCCCAGGCTGGGTCTTCACAACCGCAAAGCGGTACATTATGAGAGTTGAGTAGAATTAAGGAGTACAATGCATGTGAAAGCCCTTGGTAAACAATGGGGTGTTTTTACTTCATGTACCTGCGAGTGCTACGATGTCTTGCTGATTACTCTTGTCTCCGGTTTACAGCTATTTCTTCTAACTGAAGCAAACTGACTGAAACCGCCCACCAAGGCCGGGCACCATAGTAACAATATGCATGAGGTATTTTAAGATAGGAGGTTCTAGAAAGGAACGAGGAACTAATAAGCCACCACCAACCAGAAGAGTTCCACAAAGGTAAAAGGAGACACTATGTGCCCTACCACCTCCCAGAAGCCTTCTTTCTGGCACCCATCTTGGCTGAGCAATGCCTGAGCCAATAGGAACGATTCTGAGTCAGAATGATTGGCCAAAGACAACCCGGAAACTAACCCCCTTACCAAAAACCAAGACTGCAAGCTGAGCGACTGCGAGTTGAGCTGCCAGGCAGAGCAGTTCTTCTGTGTTCCCTTACCCTACTGCTCTCCGCCTGGGCGCCCCTTCCCAATAAAGTCGCTTGCTTTGTCAGTATGTACTGTCTCCTCTGACAATTCACTTCCAAGTGTTAGACAAGAGCCCATTTTCCGGCCCTGGAAGGAGCCCCCTTCCTGCAACGCTGGTGGGAAAGTTATCTGCAAGAGCCATTCCAGAACTCCCTCCAGCAGGGTTTCTCTTTTTTGCTGGCTGCTGAGAAGCTTTGAGCTGACTTTGGGACTCAGCTACACCAAGGCTGTAGACCTCTCTGGTTGTAGATCTCTTCCCAGACTTTTTGGGTTTCACTGATTGTCTGTGTGTGTTTGATTTTATGTCTGTCTTAAATTCCTTTTGGGAACTTACATGGACAGAAAATCGATCATTTTGCAATGGCATTATTAATGCCATTGTTTTGTCTAGTTTAAAACAAGGTTACGTTCGTGATTTAAATACTGGATCATACTAAAAGACAATCACACATGAGGTGAACTACAAGGAGCCGCCCAGCACCGCACCTGTCTGAAAAGGGATGGGCAAATGCTAATTTCACCTGAAATCCACCAGACTCTTCCAGACACAGGCATTACGTGGCTGTACAAGAGTGTTAAAGGGACTTGACCAACTGCAGTTTTCCTCCCGCGACCTTTCTCCAGAACAGTTCAGGTGGGGCGGGGGTGTGGAGTGCGGAGCGCGGTGGAGGCGGGGCAAGACGGATCTCCGCGAACTCAAATGTGAGCTGCACGGGAGGTTGTGAGGCTCGCGGACGAGTGGATGGATACCGTTTCAACAAGGCGGAAAGTGAGAGGCCGCGGTCGTAGGGAGGCTAGAGGTGGGCGCGGGGATTTTATTCTTTCTGGTGGAGACGGAGCTCCGTTTACCCAACGAGAAGTGTCACAGAGATCGGGAGTGAGAGATTGGGAGGGACGCGGTGCAAGGACGGGCTCCGACAGCCCGGAGCAGGTGACCTTGGCAGGAGAAGGGAAGTGCGGGTGCCACGGGCAAAAATCGTTGAGTCCACGCGGTTCTCCATGGAGAGCCCCCCACCCCCCCGCTTTTTTTTTTTTTATCAACTCGGGCCAACAAGATGAAGTCTGGCCGGCTTGGGGGCTCCGCGTCCAAGGGACAGAAACTGCACCACTCGTCAGGGGCTTCCGAGTCACCCAGACTCCGTTCAAATCCCAGCTCTTCCATTCAACTGATCGCCCTACTTCGCCCCAGCTTCCCCGTCCTAAAAGTGGGGCTAATAACTGCACTGGTCTCTTAGGGCTGTTGTGACGAATAAATGGTACCACGTAAATAAAGTGTTTGTGCCTAATATCTATCATAGGCAGGGACTATGTCATTACTGTCACCTCGGAAATTCCTTGGTGGTCCAGTGGTTAGGCAGAGAAGGCAATGGCATCCACTCCAGTACTCTTTTGCCTGGAAAATCGCATGGACAGAGCAGCCTGGTAGGCTTCAGTCCACGGGGTCGCTAAGAGTTGGACACGACTGAGCGACTTCACTTTCACTTCTCACTTTCGTGCATTGGAGAAGGAAATGGCAGCCCACTCCAGTGTTCTTGCCTGGAGAATCCCCAGGGATGGGGGAGCCTGGTGGGCAGCGGTCTAGGGGGTCGCACAGAGTCGGACACGACTGAAGCGACTTAGCAGCAGCAGCACAGCAGCCAGTGTTTGGGACTTTGGAGCTTGCTTTGTAAGGGACATTGAGTTCCATCCCTGATCAGGGATCTAAGATCCTAAAAGGTTCAGTTGTCCCCCAAAGACCACAAAGATGCTGGCGCCAAGCTGTGCTCAGGACAAGACCTAGGAGATGGGCGGGGGTTGGTGGTGAAGTGGGCGGGTTCGACCCAAGCTCTTGCGGCTTTCTCTACCCCGGGTTGGTGCCTAGGGCTGGACAATCGGCTGGGAGGCTGCCCGGCTCCACCAGCCCAGGGCGTCCGAGGCGGCGGGATTCGTGATGACTTCGTTCGGGTGAGTGTCTCCGGAGCAGAGGTCAGTCTTGGCCAGCCAGACGCGCCTTCGGAGAGCGGCCAAGTGCTGGATCCGCGGATGCCAGGGTCAAGGGAGGGGGCAGCCGGTCTCTAAATTAAGTCCAGTCCGCCCCCTACCTAGGCGGGACAGCTAGGAGACAGTGCCTGGGGACGCTGATGAGAACCCTTGCTTGTTCTCGACCGCTGCGCTCTGGGGAACACTGGTTTTAGAGGTGGAAATGGAAAATTTGACGTGGAGGTTGCTACTCGAGCCTGGAGTGCGTAGCGCGGCGTTGGCCAGCATGCGGGAGCGGCCTGGAACCCGAAGACTCTGATCAGGGCTTGAAGGTGTGGGTCCCAGGCGCGGAAAGCGCCAGCCCTGTGCTGTCGGAAACTGCAGCTGCGTCCCTTACGCAGCTTCAGAAAACAGCCTGGGGTTTAGGAGTCAGAGATTTTGAAAAGTCGGTTCTCAGATCCAGGCGACAGTCTCGAGGCAGAGTGTTTGTTTTGTGGCTCCGGGTGCTAAATCCTCTAAGGAATAGCCTAATAATTAACAGGGGAAAAAATAGACTTGGAGGGCTCCTTTAGTTTTTATAAACCAGGAAGAAGGATCAGAAATACAATTTGTGCCTTTTTATCCCCGAAGTTTACTTTCTTTGTATATTTCAAAACGAAAACGATCATTTAATGCTAACAAGGAAGGCGTCTCCCGGCAATGCAAAAACGTGTTGGTGGGATGATGTTCTACGGGCATTAACATGAAGCACAGTTTGTAAGGGTTTCCCTGGTGGCTCAGATGGTAAAGTATCCGCTTTCAATGCTGGAGACCCAGGTTCGATCTCTGGGTCAGGAAAACCCCCTGGAGAAAGGAATATCTACCCACTCCGATATTCTTGCCTGGGGAATCCCACGGACAGAGGAGCCTCGTCCATGGGGGTCGCAAGAAATCGGACACAACTGAATGACTAACAATTTTACGTTCACTTTTGTGGCTGACCGAGGGGAGGAGGTAGCCCTTTCATCGCAGAAAGACCTCTCCCCTTCCTTAGCCAGAGGCTTCCCTCATCCCACATTCCTTGATGAGTGAGAAGGAGCCCTGGCACCAGGCTCCCAACTGGTGCCAAGGAATTTAAAGCTGGCAAGTCCTCAACAAACTTGACTTTCCCTTCACATATGGACCGCTGGAATTGTGAACAAAAGGTCTGGGTTTTGCCTGATATTTTTGCTATGTTTATATCTCTGTAATCGTAAGGCTGCTGACTCGTGTGGCCTTGGGGAACTAAGTTTCTTCCTCAGAAGAAACTTTCTTTTAACCTTTTCTTTGCCTTTTTTTCTTTTTTACTTAAAAAAGACCTGATTCTGAAATAGATATTTCTGATTTTTGTCCCTCTGTGATAGGATAGTTCACTCCAACACACCCTACCTACCCAAGAAACAATTGCTATAGCAGCATGCGGTAAAACTCAGGAAATGTGGGTCGGTAAATTCCTTTCATCCACTGTGGAGCACTTATTTGTTATCAATAGGCCCTGTTCTAGATTGTACCACTAGCGTTCACCTCAGCTCTCTTTGAAGTGTCATGTCCAAACTACAGTTGTGGAAATGGAGACTAAAGGTTGTCCAAGGGCTACATTGAAAGGAGCAGGTTGGACTCTAACTCTGAGGATAGTCAGTACTTTTTTGATTTATTCATAGCATTTCATTCCACAAAAGTTTGATAATCTTACCATGTGAGAGGCATTATACCAGGTACGGGGAATACAACTGTCCTGACCTCTTGGAGAAGTTATGACTCTAGCATATTTGACATCATCAGTTGATCATTTTTTAATACCCTTCTCTACAGAATTATCTTCAGTAATAATATATAATACCAATGATAATTACTATTGTCTTGCTTTCTTTTCATTTGCAGACAATTAAAAACAAACAACAATTTTTTAAGATATTCAAATTGAGTAAAATAATTTATATATGAATTAATTCAGTTCAGTTCAGTCGCTCAGTCCTGTCCGACTCTGTGACCCCATGAATTGCAGCACACCAGGCCTCCCTGTCCATCACCAACTCCCGGAGTTCACCCAAACTCATGTCCATCGAGTCGGTGATGCCATCCAGCCATCTCATCCTCTGTCGTCCCCTTCTCCTCCTGCCCCCAATCCCTCCCAGCATCAGAGTCTTTTCCAATGAGTCAACTCTTTGCATGAGGTGGCCAAAGTACTGGAGTTTCAGCTTTAGCACCCAAAAAACACCCAGGACTGATCTCCTTCAGAATGGACTGGTTGGATCTCCTTGCAGTCCAAGGGACTCTCAAGAGTCTTCTCCAACACCACAGTTCAAAAGCATCAATTCTTCGGCACTCAGCTTTCTTCACAGTCCAACTCTCACATCCATACATGACCACAGGAAAAACCATAGCCTTGACTAGATGGACCTTGGTTGGCAAAGTAATGTCTCTGCTTTTTGGTATGCTACTTAGGTTGGTCATAATTTTCCTTCCAAGGAGTAAGCATCTTTTAATTTCATGGCTGCAATCACCATCTGCAGTGATTTTGGAGCCCCCAAAATAAAATCTGACACTGTTGCCACTGTTTCCCCATCTATTTCCTATGAAGTGATGGGACTGGATGCCATGATCTTAGTTTTGGTAAATTCATACCAAACAAGATATACTTGGCAGTTTGCACTGTTTTTGCTATTTCAAATTTTAAACAGAAATGAAAAACTCAAGTGGTCACCACTAAAGATAGAAGTAACCAGACGCTTGGCTGTGTCTTTAAAATCATTGTGCTATTAGTGTCTATTTTACGTCTGTTGCTTAAATGAAGAAATGGGCTTGAGCAATTCTGAATACTTATTCTGATTGCACGTTTACTCCTGTGAATCTATGTAGCTGAGCCAGGTATGTGTTGGAAACCAGCTGTGCCTGTGCCTGTGAGTTCTTCAGATTAACTTGCACATAGAACATAACTTTTATTAAGGGATAAGTAATGTGCTAATTTGAAGCTCATCTGTATTATTATTGTCTTACTAAAATTTTTATTGAGGTATAGTTGATGTACAGTAAGTTTCAAGTGTGCAACATTTTGTTGTTCAGTTCCTCAGTGGTGTCTGACTCTTTCGCACCCCAGGGACTGAAGCATGGCAGGCTTTCCTGTCCTTCACTACCTCCCAGAGCTTGCTGGACTCATGTCCATTGAGTTGGTGATGCCACCCAACCATCTTGTCCTTTGTCATCCGCTTCTCCAATCTTTCCCAGCATCAGGGGTCTTTTCTATAGTGACTGACGAATTTTAAAGATTATATTCCATTTATATTTATTATAAAATATTGGCTATATTCCCTGTATTGTATTATAAGTCCTTGTAAAAGCTCATCTATATTATCAAGAACCATAGTAATTGCTTAGAACTTAGATCAGCAGTTCTTGATCTTTTTGGTCTCAGGACCCTTTCAATGCTTAGAAATTATTGAGGACCCCAGAGAACTTTTGTTTAGGTGGGTTGTATCTATTCCTATCATCATATTAAAAATTAAAGCTGTGAAAAATCTAAAAATACGTAAAGCCAGTAAAAATAATAATCATAAACCTATCCAATGGAAACATAACAGATTTTAATGAAATAACTATGATGAGTTGAAGACTCTACTGGGGCTGATGGCTGGATCTACTTCCTAGCTCACTCAAGTGCCTGTTGGCTGGGGACTTTAGTTCCTCTCCACGTGGTTCTGCATGGGCAACTCACAGCATAGCAGTGGGCTTTTCCAGAGCAGATCCTCTGAGAATGTGTCACCAAGGTGATAGTCAAATTAGCAGTCTCAGAAGTGATCTATGTTGTTTTCATATTGGCCACCCAGACTCGTGTGAGAAGGGGCTTCTTCCACTCTGTGCTGTTACTGGCCAGGGTGGAAAGGGCTACACAAAGGTGTGACTGCTTGGAAGCTGAGACCATCCAAAGGCCACCCAGGAGACTGGCTACCAGGGGACTTTGGTGTTTATTTTCATGAATGAGACTGGCTGTGATTTTTTTCTTTAAAAATTGTTTTAAATATTTGTTTTTATTTATTTGGCTGCTCTGGGCCTTAGTTGTGACATTAGAGCTGTTAGTTGTGGCGTGTGGAATCTCATTCCCCCACCAGGGGTCAAACTTGGGTCTCCTGCATCGGGAGCTTAAAGTCTTAGCCACAGGACCACCAGGAAAGTCCCTCTTTCTTTCTTATACCTTTGTAAGGTTTTGGTGAAATGTTTATGCTGTTTCCTAAGTTGTAGTTTTTTCCCTAGTCTTTGGAAGAATAGGAAGTCAACTGAAAATGAAAATTTGGCTGATAGAATTATTCAGAATTTTCTATTTTTCCCTGTGTCGGTTTTTAAAAGCTGTATTCTTCTCTAAGAACTTGCTTATTTTCTCTAAATTTTCAAGTTTAGTGTCATAAAATTACTCATTTATATTCTTATTACTTCCTTAGTAGTCTTAAGTTTCAAGTGATGCTCCCGACATTCCTGACTTTGGTGATTTGCGCCTGCTCTTGTTTTTATCTCAATTCCTTCCAATGAGCTTATTATTCCTTTTATAAGGGCTTCCCTGGTGGCTAGATGGTAAAGAATCCACCTGCAATGTAGGAGACCCAGGTTCGATCCAGGGGAGATCCCCTGGAGAAGGGAATGGCAACCCACTCCAGTATTCCTGCCTGGAGAATCCCATGGACAGAGGAGTCTGGTGGGCTACAGTCCATGGGGGTCACAAAGAGTCAAACTAACACTTTAACTTTTAAAGTAAAACAGCTTTTGGCTTCACTGATACTTTAAAGTATATATTCCCTATTACATTATTTTCTGCTCTCATATTTATTATTTTCTTCTTCCTACTTTATTTAGAGCCTAATTTACTGATATTTTTCTAATTTTAAGCCTAATTTAACTGATTTTTTTCTAATTTCTGAGGTAGATGCTTGACTTCCTGACTCTCAGATTTTCTTCTTTTCTAATAGAGATATTCAAAGGCATAAATTTCTTTGTGAGTATTGCTTTTTAGCTGCTTTCCAGTGGTGTTGATTTGTGGTATTTTCACTGTCATGTAATTCAAATGAAAGTTAATTTCCATCGTGATGTTTTCTTTGATCCATGGTTATTTAGAAGGGCATTTCTGAATTTTTAAAAGCAAGGATTTTCTAGTTATCTTTTTATTGTTCACTGCCAACTTAATTGCACCAGGGTTAGAAAATATACTCTACATTACTGAAATTCTTTGAAATTTTGGACACTTGTTTTATGACCCAGCATATGTTCAGTTTTTGTAAATGTTCTGTGTATGTTTGGAAGAAATTCATATTCTGCAGTCATTATATGTAGGGTTTTATATAGTCCATTTATATCAAGTTTGCTGATTGTCTGCTTCAAATCATCTAAATGCTTATTAATTTTTTGATTGCTTTGTTGATCAGGTTAAAATCTCTCTCACCATGATTGTGAATATGTCTGTTTCTCCTTGTAATTCTTTTAGTATTTTGCCTTAAATATTTTAAGGGTATGTTATTAGAATAAAGAATTGTTATCTCTTTCTGTGAGCTGAGTATTTTATAACTTGAGGTATTCCTCTATCTGTGGTTTTGCTTTATATCTCTATATTAATGTCACATGAAGTAGGCTTCACTTGATATTAATAAGTCAACTTCCTTTAATATTATTAATATAGAGAGCAACTTTATCTTGGTTACACTTAGTGTATTTATCTTCCTTTTTACTCTCAACATTTCTATATTGTTTCGATGTATCTCTTGCAAATCACATATATTTGGATTTCTTTTTTCCATCTAGTTTGATTACCTTAGGTTTTAATTGGAGCATTTAATCAATTTATGTAATTATTGGATGAGATGGCTGGATAGCATCACTGACTCAATGAACATGAATTTGAGCAAACTTGGGGAGTAGTGGAGGACAGAGAAACCTGGCGTGCTGCAGTCCATGGGGGTCACAAAGAGTTGGACACGACTTAGTGACTGAATAGCAACAATTATTGATATAGTTGGTTTAAATCTAACATCTCGGTGAGTGCTTTCTGTTTGTTCTGCCTGGTCTATATTCTTTCCTCTCTTCTTGCACTTCTGGAATTTTTTTTTTATTATCCCATTTTCCTGTCTATTAGCTTTATAATTTGTATTTTATTTCTGCAATAGTTACACTATAGATTATAAGATTCTTGACCTATCAAAGTCTAAAATGTTGTTTTTAAAAATTATTTAATTCTTATTTTATTTATTTTCATTTTTCGGCTGTGGTGTCTGGCATGTGGGATATTAGTTCCCCAACCAGTGATCAAACTTATGCTGCCTACATTTTAAGAGCAGAGTCTTAACCGCTGGACCACCAGGGAAGTCCTCACTTGGTTTTTTTAATCTTCTTCCCAGGGAAATGTAAAGACCTTGGAACACTTTTAGTCTGCTTACTCCTTTCCTGACTTACGTGTCATTACTTTACCCTTTTTTGGTTCTGTTGTGTTTTATTATTTTCTTATTGTTTTGTACTAAACAAAACAGTATTATTTTATATAGTCAGTAGCATCTAGACTTACCCACTTTTCAGTTTTATTTCTCTTCCTTATGTCTTTATGATCTTCCTTCTGGAGAAATCTACCTTTAGTAGTTATTTTAGTACAAGTATGCTGGTGATCAGTTCCCTCAAATGTTGCTTGTCTAGAAACACCTTTATGGGCACCTTCATTTTTGAATAGTCCTGGTGATATCAAAGATATTTCATATCTCTGGCTTCCCATATATTCTGTTGGAAAATTAACTAGCAACTTCTTTTATAGGTAATCTTTTATGGCTGCTTTTAAGATTATCTTCTTGTATTTTATTTGTTTTTTGAAAAGCACTTGTTTAACTTTATGCCTCTCCCACCATATGGCTTCAAGCTACCAGGACAAAAGCCCCACCCACATCTTAAATCTCCTCGGCTCTCCTGCTAAAGAATTTGGCCGTCATGACAAGCTGCTTTGGGAACTTCCCCTTCCCCAGAAGGGGGAAGTAGCCCAGTTGCACCGCATCCATGCTAGGACTCACCCCAGTCTTGTTCTTGGCAGCATTTACCTGTGTCTGCTCACTGACTGAGATCCACGTTTTATCAAGGTTGACAGTTGGGCAGAAGCTCTGGTTCCTCTTTAAGTAATAATGCCTCACCAATTTTGCGTGACTGGGGAGAGAAGGCAACCATTGTCATTACTTCACTACGATTAAAAAGCTATGTTAATCATCTTCACAGCCCATCTCCCCCATTACAGTGCAAGTTGCTCACTCATGCAAAAGAGTGACATAGCAATTACTCCACTTTTCAAATAAAACAAATCTCTAAAAAGCCACCGAAGCTATCGAGTGGAAAAGACTAGTTTTTTCATGGAACCAGAGTAAGTCACTGAGAAGGTCAGAGGCAGTGCCAAGACTAGAAATCAGGTCCCTTGATAGCTTCTACAGCTGTTACTCTGTAACAGAGGTCTCCTAAACCTCCCCCCAGTTTGCAGACATGCATGGATCTAATAGTTGTGTAGGTCAGTCTGATGCACGTCACTAACCTGGTGACTGTGTCATGAGGGCCACAGCCAGTGACTAAGGTCAGCAGTTACTTTTGGAGGACTCCACTGCACTCAGGCAGTAACTGACACCCAAGCGTGACTCTAGCCCTGATTCTCCTTGTGTTTTAATTTTTACTATAATGCTTTTTGATGTGTATTTATGTTTAATTTTCTTCCTTGTGGCTTAAATAGAACTTCACAAAAGCTCCTTCATTAATTCTGAAAATTTTCAGTCATCTTTCTTCAAGTATTCCTCTGTCCCGGTCTCTCTTCTCCAGTACTCGAATACTTACTGTTTCCTCTGTGTCTTTGATTCTTTTAGTAATTTGAGATCTTTTGTTCCTATATTATCCATTTTGGCAGTTATTTTATTTTATTTTTTTATTGAAGTATAGTTGATTTACAATGTTTCAGGTATACAGCAAAATGGACATTACTTTGCTGACTAAGGTCCATCTAGTCAAGGCTATGGTTTTTCCTGTGGTCATGTATGGATGTGAGAGTTGGACCGTGAAGAAGGCTGAGCACTGAAGAATTGATGCTTTTGAACTGTGGTGTTGGAGAAGACTCTTGAGAGTCCCTTGGACTGCAAGGAGATCCAACCAGTCCATTCTGAAGGAGATCAGCCCTGGGATTTCTTTGGAAGAAATGATGCTAAAGCTGAAACTCCATTACTTTGGCCACCTCATGCAAAGAGTTGACTCATGGGAAAAGACTCTGATGCTGGGAGGGATTGGGGGCAGGAGGAGAAGGGGACGACGGAGGATGAGATGGCTGGATGGCACCACGGACTCGATGGACGTGAGTCTGAGTCAACTCTGGGAGTTGGTGATGGACAGGGAGGCCTGGCGTGCTGCAATTCATGGGGTCGCAAAGAGTCGGACACGACTGTGCGACTGAACTGAACTGAATACATATACATACATAAAAAAGTAGAGCTGGAAAACCAATAAGGTAGATAAGTGGAGTGAAGTGAAAGTCACTCAGTCATGACCGACTCTTTGCAACCCCATGGACTATACAGTTCATGGAATTCTCCAGGTCAGAATACTGGAGTTGGGTAGCCTTTCCTTTCTCCAGGGGATCTTTCCAACCCAGAGATTGAACCCAGGTCTCCTGTTTTACAGGCAGATTCTTTACAGGCTGAGCCACAAGGGAAGCCCAAGAATATTGGAGTGGGCAGCCTATCCCTTTTCCAGCAGATCTTCCTGACCCAGAAATCAAACTGGGATCTCCTGCACTGCAGGCAGATTCTTTACCAACTGAGCTATCAGAGAAATCCCAAGGTAGATAAACTGGTATCCTAAGAATGTCATAGCAAGCTCTGTGAGAATGTTTGGAGGTAGTAGATGCAGATTAGCTTAGAAAATGGTAGCTTGGATATTAGGTTATGAAGGGCCTGTAATGGGCCTCCCAGTTGACCCTAGTGGTAAAGAACCCAGCTGCTAATGCAGAAGACACAGGAGATGCAGTTCAATCCCTGGGTTGGGAAGATCCCCTGGAGTAAGAAATGACAATCACTCCAGTATTCTTGCCTGGAGAATCCCATGGACAGAGGAGCCTGGCGGGCTATAGTCCATGGGGCTGCAAAGAGTCAGACAGGACTGAAGCAGCTTAGTACTAGCACTAGCATGCATATGTATCTATTCTTTTGCAGATTCTTTTCCACTATAGGCTATTACAAGATACTGAATATAGTTCCTTGTGCTATACAGTAAATCCTTGCTGTTTACCTATTTTATATATAACAGTGTTTATCTATTAATCCCAGTTCCTAATTTATCTGTCCCCTTCCTTGGTAGTTATAGTCTGACCTATCTTCCAGTCTTGTCAAATTCTCTGTTAAATTCATCTACTTAAGTTTTCAGTACTGTTATTTTTTTATTTCTAAACTTTCTGTCTCTTTTTATATTCTCCAATTTTTTGTTTGGGAAGCAAAAGGCAAAGGAGAAAGGGAAGGATATACCCAAGTGAATGCAGAGTTCCAGAGAATAGCAAAGAGATAAGAAAACCTTCTTAAGTGAACAGTGCAAAGAAATAGAGGAAAACAATAGAATGGAAAAGACTGGAGATCTCTTTGAGAAAACTGGGAGATAACAAGGGAATATTTCATGCAAAGATGGGCACAATAAAGGACAGAAACAACAAGGACCTAACAGAAGCAGAAGCGATTAAGAGGAGGAGGTAAGGATACACAGAAGAACTATACAAAAAGGTCTTAATGACCTGGATAATCATGATGGTCTGGTCACTCCCTAGAGCCAGACATCCTGGAGTGTGAAGTCAAGTGGGCCTTAGAGAGCATTACTATAAACAAAGCTAGTGGAGGTGATGGAATTCCAGCTGAGCTCTTTCAAATCCTAAAAGATGATGCTGTGAAAGTGCTGTACTCAATATGTCAGAAAATTTGGAAAACTCAGCAATGGCCACAGGACTGGAAAAGGTCAGTTTTAATTCCAATCTCAAAGAAAGGCAATACCAAAGAATGTTCAGACTACCACACAGTTGCACTCATTTTACATGCTAGCAAGGTAATGCTCAAAATCCTTCAAGCTAGGCTTTAGCAGTACGTGAACTGAGAACTTCCAGATGTACAAGCTGGGGTTAGAAAAGGCAAAGGAGGGACTTCCCTGGTGGTCCAGTGGCTAAGACTCTGTGCTCCCAATGCAGGAGGTCAGGGT
This sequence comes from Budorcas taxicolor, assembly GCF_023091745.1. NCBI lineage: Eukaryota > Metazoa > Chordata > Mammalia > Artiodactyla > Bovidae > Budorcas > Budorcas taxicolor. Next base: position 37,153,602 of record NC_068928.1, on the reverse strand, counting down.
TCAATCCCATGTCAGGGAACTTGATCCCACATGCTGCAGCTAAGGCTGGAACAGCCAAATAAATAAAATAAATAAATATTGAAAAAAAAGAAAAGGCAAAGGAACCAGAGACCAAATTGAGAACATCTGTTGGATCATAGAAAAAAAAGGAATTCCAAAAAAAAATACTTCCGCTTTATTGACTACCCTAAATCCCTTTGACTGTGTGAATCACAACAAACTGTGAAAAGTTCTTAAAGAGATGGGAATACCAGGCCACATTACCTGCCTCCTGAGAAACCTGTATGCTGGTCAAGGAAGTAACAGTTAGAACCGTCCATGGAACAGCAGACTGGTTCAAAATTAGGAAAGCTCTCAGTAACTTTGGGGATCTTAGGGCATGAGCCACTCATCTCCTTCTACGAATCTGTAATAAACCTTTCTCTATTCCAAACTCTAATGTTGGATGTTGATGGGCCTCAAGACTGTATATTGTCACTCTGCTTATTTAACTTATATGTAGAAGTACATCATGCAAAATGCTGGGCTGGGTGAAGCACAAGCTGGAATCAAGATTCCTGGGGGAAATATCAAAATGTCAGCTATGCAGATGATACCACTCTAACGGCAGAAAGTGAAGAGGAACTAAAGAGCCCCTTATGAGGGTGAAAGAGAAAAGTGAAAAAGTTGGCTTAAAATTCAACATTCAGAAAACTAATATGGCATCTGGTCCCATCACTTCATGCAAATAGATGAGGGGGAAAAGTGGAAGCAGTGACAGATTTTATTTTCTTGGGCTCCAGAATCACTTCGGACTGTGACTGCAGTCATGAATCTAAAAGACACTTACTCATTGGAAGAAAAGCTGTTTCCAACCTAGATAGCGTTTTAAAAAGAGACATCACTTTACCGACCAAGGTCCATATAGTCAAAGCTATTGTTACTGAAATTGCAAGTCCATATGCCCGATGCGCAGTGAGGCCCATCAATATCCAACATTAGAGTTTGGAATAGAGAAAGGTTTATTACAGATTCGTAGGAGATGAGTGGCTCATGCCCTAAGATCCTCAAAGTTACTGAAAGCTTTCAGCAAGTCCCTTTAAAAGCAAAAGGTGAGGGATGGGCGTGGTTAGTTGTTGCAGACTTCTCCTTGTCAGATCCTTTGTTCTTGAGGTCCGGTCATGGTCAGATAACTATGTTCCTGTAAATCTCTACCAGATAAATGTTATTGTCTGTCCTGACAAGAAAGGACAAAGTCCCAAGGCACAACTTTCACCCCAAAGCCCCAGTCCCTGCTAAGAGGAGGGCAGATCTCAGTTGGCAGCTCTTTCAGGGCCAGGTTCCCACATCCTGCCCAGCTGTCACCCCTGAGGGAGCCAGGCATCCAACCCAACTGGCCCTCAGTTTGCTCAGGCCACCCAAATGGGGAGACCAGGTCTCTCAGACTGCAACTCACACAGATGGCCACTGCTATTAGGTTGCAGAGACAGAGATGGGGGAGAGGTTCACTGCTGCCTCAAGGGCTGAGCCAAGGCTAGTGGAAGGGGCCTTAGTGAGAGCTCTGGAGCCCTATAGGACATAGTCCCCAGTCTGTTCCCTGGACTGTCCAACTCACCTTCTGGCCCAAGTCTGGGTAAGCTGGAGGGCCTCCAGGAGAAGGCCTGAATCTGCCTCTTATGTCACTCTCCACCAGACGACCACCACACCATCGCTGTTGACCCAGTCACCTCCACAGTGATTGACAGGTACCAGTGGGCGGGGCACACTGCAGCCCTGACCAATAGCTGAGCAAGATAACTAATGGTCACTCACTGATGGTTGGTTGCTGTGGGCAGGGCCCCCCGAGGCACAGAGCAATGGCTGAGCAAGACCTGATGCCTAGTAACGGGGGGGGGGGGGGGGGGGGGGGGGGGGGGGGGGGGGGGGGGGGGGGGGGCAGAGTAATAAGGCACAGCAATGGCTACCTGCTAAGGGCTGTGCTCTTCCTGCTCTGTTACAGGAACCATCAAGAGCTTCTAAAATCAGGGAGAGAACCCTGACATCCCTGTAGAAGAAAAGGCTAGAGCAGGGCTTCTTCAGTTGTGGGGCCAGAGACTCTTGAGGGCCCCAATGACCTCCTCAGGGAGTCTGTAAGGTCAGGACTGTTTCATGATAGTATTAAGATGCTAGTTGCCTTTTTCACTATGCTGACTTGGACACTGATGATGCAGGGGCAATGATGGAAAACTGCTGCTGGTACCTTCGCTTGAACTGTTGGGAGTTGCATTCTTCCCACCACACCCAGGGGAAACTTCAGAATATCCTTGATGAAATGGTTAAATCAATTGATTTTTTTTAAAAATACCAATTTGGACTTACCTGGCAGTCCAGTGGTTAAGGCTTTGTAGTTCCATTGCAGGGGGTGAGGGTTCAATCCCTGGTGGGGGAATGAAGATCCTGCATGCGGCATGAAGAAAAAACAAACAATTTAAGATATATTTTTTGATGAACAGTAAAACATTCCTACTACAGACTGAAGTGCAGTTGTTGCCTCAAGAAAAAGTGCTTGTGCAATTTGAGCAGGGAGCTGAACTAACTGCCTTTTTTTTTATAACCGTTTTTTAAAATTTTATTTTTTAACTGAAGGATAATTTCTTTACAGAATTTTGTTGTTTTCTGCCACATATCAATATGAATCAGCCACAGGTATACGTATGTCCCCTCTCTGTTGAGCCTCCCTCCCCACCCCGCCCTCTAAGTTGTTACAGAGCCCCTGTTTGAGTTCTGAGTCATATAGCAAATTCCCATTGCTTATCCATTTTGCATATGGTAATGTAAGTTTCCATGTTACCCTCTCTATATATCTCACCCACTCCCTCCTCCCCATCCCCGCCATGTCCATAAGTCTGTTCTCTCTGTCCTGTTCCTCGATTGCTGCCCTTCTAATAAATTCATCAGTACTATTTTTCTAGATTCCACATATATGTGTTAGTATACAATATTTATCTTTCTTTCTGATGTACTTCACTTTGTATAAATAGGCTGTAGGTTCATCCACCTCATTAGAACTGACTAATGCATTCCTTTTTATGGCTGAGGAATATTCCATTGCATATATGTACCACAGCTTCTTTATCTATTCATTTGTTGATGGACATCTAGGTTGTTTCCATGTTCTAGCTATTGTAAATAACGTTGCAATGAACACTGGGGTACATTGTCTTTTTCAGTTTTGGTGTCCTCAGGGTATATGTCTAGTGGTGGGATTGCTGGGTCAAATGGTGGTTTTAGTCCTAGATTTTTAAAGTAATCTCCATACCGTCTTCCATAGTGGCTGTATCAGTTTATATTCCCACCAACAGTGCAAGAGAATTCCCTTTTCTCCACACCCTCTCCCTCATTTATTGTTTGTAGACTTTTTGATTATAACAGTTCTGACTGGTGTGAGGTGCTATCTCATTGTAGTTTTGATTTGCATTTCTCTAATAATGAGCAGCGTTTGAACATCTTTGCATGTGTTTGTGAGCCATCTGTATGTCTTTGGAGAAATGTCTGTTTGATCTTTTTCCCACTTTTTGATTGGGTTGTTTGTTTTTCTGGTATTGACTTACATGGGCTGCTTGTATATTTTGGAAATTAATCCTTTGTCAGTTGTTTCATTTGCTGTTATTTTCTCCTATTCTGAGAGTTGTCTTCACCTTGTTTATAGTTTCCTTTGCTGTTCAAAAGCTTTTAAGTTTAATTAGGTCCCACTTGTTTATTTTTGTATTTACTTCCATTACTCTAGGAGGTGGATCATAGAGGATCTTGCTTTGATTTATGCCATCAAGTTGAACTAGCTGCTTTTTAATTGAAATATTTTTTGTTTAAAGAATGAATGAAAATGAAGAATAAGCTGGTTATTCAGACTTCTGTTTTTGGTAGGTATCTTTTAAAAAAATGAACCAAGTGATCTTGTCCATTTGAAGAAAACAACTGGTAGTATTTGTTACCAATCATAAAATTCAAGCTTTCCAAAAAATTAGAACTTTGTAAAACTTATTTCTACTGCAATGAGTTTGAAAGTCGTATTATTTAGAGACCTTTCTGATGAGACTGGTGTCGATATTAATGAATGAATTCTCTGTATTGCATTAAAAATGCATTTGGGGGCTCAGCATAGCTCAATGAACCAATATTTTCCATATGAATGATGCATGGTGTTATAAAATCAAGTGTAGGTAAAAGACCCATTCAAAGTCCAAATCATACCAATGAAAAAAGTTCATTGATATGGTTTCAGATTCCACGTTGCTGATAACCTTTAAACTGCTACTATTTGGTTTTTTGCATGGTATCAAAGATGAATATACACAATTATCTTTGTTCCACTTGTATATCTGTGTGGGGCTGTATTTTCCTCATATGTTTCAACCAAACAGCGTAACAGATTGAACACAGAAACGATATAAGAATTCATTTTATCTATTAAGCTAAATATTACAGAGATAGGCAAAAATGTAAAATGAAGCCATTTTCCTCACTACTTTTTGTTTGGAAAAATGTAATTATTTTTCATAAAAATATGTTATTTGTGTTAGCTTTTAATGGGCTTATTATGTTATTTCTAAATTAATACATACTTTTAAAAACTTCTCAAATTCAATTTCCAAAATGGTAAACATTGACAGATATAACCCACAAAAACAAAAGCTCTTTGGGAGTCCTCAGTAATTTTTAAGATTATGAAGAGGTCCAGGGACTTCCCTGATGGTCCAGTGGTTAAGATTTCGCCTTTCTGTGCAGGGCGTGTGATCCCTGGTGGAGGCTTTAAGATCCCACATGCTTCATGGCTTTAAAAACCCAAAACATAAAGCAGAAGAAATATTGTAACAAATTAAATAAAAACTTTAAAAATGGTCTACATCAAAAACAATTTTTTTTAAAGAATACAGATCCTGAGCCCCAGAATACTCAGAACCAGTGATCTGGGCAGTCATCAAATGCCTACTAATATTCCGCAAAAGAAATGCTGTGCCTAGCCTCTCTGATGGAGGGGCGCACACCATCACCTATGAAGGGATTTTCTCAGAAATCAAACCTGGATCTGATCAAGCCTCTTGATCTAACTACAGATTTATCGATATTTCAGGGAACAAAGGAACATGGCTCGGGGGGTGGGGGGGTGGGGGGGTGGGGGGTGGGGGGTGGGGTGTGGCGGGGGCTGAAATCAGCCCAGTCCAGATGTGGAAAATCCAAATTATGTAGGATAAACAACGTGGTTTCTTAAACAAGTATGTTGCTAGGAAGAGATACAGAGGAATGTATGTATTAAAAGGTACTGATGAAACATATCAACCATTGTGTGGCTCTTATTTAGATTCTGCTTTGATTCTATTTTTAAGTGGAGTATAATTGATTTACAATGTTTTGTCAGTTTCTGTGTACAGCCACGTGAATCAGCTCTATGTATATATATATATCCCCTCCTTCTTCAGCCTGCCTCCCACCCCACCACACCCACTCCACCCCTCTAGGTTGTCACAGAGCACCAGGCTGAACTCTCTGTGCTATACAGCAGCTTCCCACTAGCTATTTATTTTATGCATGGTTCTCTATATATGCCAAATGCTACTCTCTCAGTTTGTCCCATCCTCTTCTTCCACTCTGTGTCCGCAAGTCTGTTTTCTATGTCTGAGTCTCTTCCTCTCCTGCAAATAAGTTCATCAGTATCATTTTTCTAGGTTCCATATATATGCCTTAATATACGGTATTTGTTTTTCTCCTTCCGACTTATTTCAGTCTGTACAAAAATAAAAAATAAAAAAAGACAGAAGGGAACTCTGTGCACATTTGATGGTAATAAAGACTGATTGTTAAATTTTTAGCTAATAATGGTATTGGGTCTCTCTGTGTGTGTAAGAACCTTTATCTGAATCCCCCAAGCTTTAAGCAAAGAAGCAGAACTTCAATGAGGATTGCACAATAAGAAATTTATTATAGGAATTAACACAGTCTGGGGATGAATTCCAAAAAAAAAAAAAATTAGAGAAAAGTCACCAGTCAGGTGACTCATCATAGGTGAATGAGCTGGAACTGGGAAGAATTCAGAAACATCTGTTTTCTGGAGTACAGCCACAAAGAGAGTTGCTGGGGAAGTCTATGAAAGGTTGTTTGTTCCTCATGGTTACCACGACTGTGAGTTCTCAGAGAAAGTTCTTATAGTGAACCTGAGGTAGTTGGTCAGCAGGGCCAGTTGTTGGGAAGGAGGGCTGGACACAGGATTTAGGGAAAGAGGACCAGGTGGCTAGAACTTGCCAGCGTCTGCACTGCCTCTGAATCTCATGCAAATTTCTCTGTGGCCATCCCTAACCTGGCATTACACAGGGAAGGGAATCAGCTTGGTTCCTCTGAGTACAAAACTGCCACATTACCCTTCAAAGATAGAATATTTACTGATGAAATGATAAGATGTCAAGATTTTCTTCAAAATGATGTGAGAAGTGAGGGAATAGGTGAAGAAACAGATAAATCCATTTTGTCCAGGAGTAGAAGATAGGTAATGGGTATAATAAAATTCATTTTATTGTTCTTTTTATTTTTTGTATGTACTTTGGATTTTTCTCTATAATTAAAAAGTTTTTTTTAAGTACCCTGATCACCCCTTGCATTTTTCCCTTGGAGTATCATTAACTTTATGGGTTTTATTTTATTTAATATGTTATAATTATAGTCATTGTTCTTGTTGATGTATCAACTATCTCAAATATGACTGGTAGAAGACCCTTTAAACTGGCTCCTCTTTCATGGATATAACTGTGGTCTTCTTAGATAGCCCCCTTCCCTTCTGGCATCACAGGATATTCTAGACTTGCTTTGAATTTTCCTTACCCAAAGCCAGAATCAGTCATTTCAGCAAGGGGCTCTGATTTTCTTTAGAGGGGAATGCTGTATGTAAACCAAGAACCAGATGTTAGATGTGGCTCATAATTATTAGTGTGATATCATTTCTTCCAGGTTCTTCCCTTTTAAAAAAAATTTGTTGGAGCATGGTTGATTTACTGTGTGTCAGTTTCTGCTGTGCAGCAACGTGATTCAGTTATACATATTTATATATATATACTTTTCCCTATTTTTTCCATTATGGTTTGTCACAAGATATGGAATATAGTTCCCAGTGCTATAGGGTAGGACCTTGTTGTTTATCCATTCTAATGGTGTATGTCTGCTAATCCCAAACTCCCAGTTCTTCCCTCTCTCACCCTCCCTCCCTTGGCAACCATGTTTATTCTCTGTGCCTTTTTCTGTTTTGTAGATATGTTCATTTGTTGTATTTTAGATTATACATATAAGTGATATAATACAGTATTTGTCTTTCTCTTTTTGACTTTGCTTAGTATAATCATTTCTGCTGCTGCTGCTGCTGCTGCTGCTGCTGCTAAGTCGCTTCAGTCGTGTCCGACTCTGTGCGACCCCATAGACAGCAGCCCACCAGGCTCCCCTGTCCCTGGGATTCTCCAGGCAGGAACACTGGAATGGGTTGCCATTTCCTTCTCCAATGCATGAAAGTGAAAAGTGAAAGTGAAGTCGCTCAGTCTTATCTGACTCTTAGCAACCCCATGGACTGTAGCCCACCAGGCTCCTCCGTCCATGGGATTTTCCAGGCAAGAGTACTGGAGTGGGTTGCCATTGCCTTATCCAATGATAATTTCTAGGTCCATCCAATTTGCTGCAAAAGGCATTATTTTCTTTTCATGGCTGAGTAATATTCCACTGTATAAAGGTGTACCAGACCTTTTTCCATTCATGGACAGTTAGGTTGCTTCCATGTCTTGGGTATTGTAAACAATGCTACTGTGAACATGGTGCATATATATTTTTGAATTATAGTTTTGTGTGGATAAATGCCCAGGAGTGGGACTGCTGGATCGTATGGTAGCTATATTTCTAGTTTCTTTTTCTTTTTTTTCTTTTGACTGTGCTGGGCCTTTGTTGCAGCGTGTGGGCTTTCTCTAGTTGTGTCTTGCAGGCTCAGTAGTTGTGGTGCATGGGCTTAGTTGCCCAGCACTATGTGTGATCTTAATTCCCCGACCAGGGATCAAACTGAGTCTCCTGCACTGGCTGATTCATGTTGATGTTTGGCAGAAACCAACAAAATTCTGATCACTTATCAATTATCCTTCAATTAAAAAGTAAATAAAATTTTAAAAAAGAATGGATAATTTTATTAAATGATTTAAAAATCATCTGTCAATATAATCATATTGGGTGTTCTCCTGACCTGAATTTCCACGTGGTGAAATTTATTAATAAATTGTATAATTATCGGAAGGCAGAGATATGGAATAATATCCTCCTAACTGAGAAGGAACTTTGAGACCCAAAAACAAAACAGGCAACTGCATGAAGAACAATTCTGAAGTTTATTGTGGGTGACTTGCACATGGGCAGGAGCTGGGAGATGATCCAGAGGCATTCAAAGCTGCAGAAAAGGGTACAGAAGATTTAAAGGACCAAAGCTGGAAATAAAATCTGACTACTAGGGAGAATCACGTCCATATCAATGGGAAATGGGTGTTTTTCACTCCCTTTGTGTATGTTAGGGGGAGGTTCTCATGACCATTAACCATTCACATCAGCAAAAGGCATTCTTCCAGTTTTCATGTCAGATGAAGGCCAGGGGAAAACTTAATAGGAAACTCCCCTGGCTTAGGCACATTTCTTGTGAGTAGGCTAAAGCTCCGTCTTGCAGAAAGGGGAGCAGGTAACAGTTTAAGGAGAAAAAATTATATGGAATACAAGGAAAGTCATTTACCCAGAGAATTTTTTTCTCCTGATTTTATTTTGTTTTCATTCAATGACACACAGTTTCATTTCCTGCTGCTGCTGCTAAGTCGCTTCAGTCGTGTCCCACTCTGTGCGACCCCATAGATGGCAGCCCACCAGGTTCCCCTGTCCCTGGGATTCTCCACGCAAGAACACTGGAGTGTGTTGCCATTTCCTTCTCCAGTGCATGCAAGTGAAAAGTGAAAGTGAAGTCGCTCAGTCGTGTCCGACTCCTAGCCACCCCACGGACTGCAGCCTACCAGGCTCCTCCGTCCATGGGATTTTCCAGGCAGTGGGTTGCCATTGCCTTCTCCAGCTAGCAGAAGGAAAAGAACCAAACCCTCAAAAAGACCAAGACCACATCCCTCTGTTGTTCCTGATTTGTTTCTGTTAGGTTGAAAATTGTGTAATGAACTTGATGACATTGTTATTCTTAAAAAAAAAAAAGAAAAGAGGTGGATTGTGGGCCTAGGATAAAGTCAGAGTGGTTCAGCCACACCATAGGACTGAGTCATCCTTGCTCTCCTAGAAGAACTTCATTTGTTAGTGATGAATCTTTCACTTAGCATACCATTATACTCTATTTGCTAATATTTGTTCAGCATACTTACAGCATTATTCTTCAGTACTTGGCATCACTGTAAAACTGGTTTTTGTAAATTGGCGTGGAATTGTTTACTTATGAAATAGGGATTTCGGATTTTGTGAGGCCTTTGACAACTTCCTTGTTTTTTTTCCACTCAAGTGGACCTGTGTATATCATCTCTTTCATCTAGGTATTTAAGATCTAGGCTTCTCCTTGTGTCTCTTACATTATTCTATCTTCTCTTCCTTCTCTCCTTTCCTCTATTCTCAGTTCAAGGGGCCAGATTTAGCTGATCTCTGCTTACCAATTCCAGGGAAAGAAATTCTGGCTGATTGGCCCACCTCAGAGGTGTTCGCCTTTGGTCCAATCAGCCAATGATCAGGGGAGAATCATGTGATACAACCAGCTCATAGGTGTGACCTCTGGGTCAGGGAGGAGAAGAGTCTTAGAGCAGGAAGGTTATTAAGTAGGCAGATATCTCAAAAGTTGTCTCCTCCATGCTTGGGTTTAATAATTATTCCATTTTAGATGTTTTCTAATTTGCCACTTTCCATTTGCATTGTTATTAGGTTCTTGTTTCTACTTTTCTTAGATTCATTTTGCTATCCATTTTCAAACTTATTTGATTGTTTAATCTATTAATTTTATGTCTTGTGATCTGAAATTTGTAAATTTCCACTCAGTATAATTTTAGTGTTTCCCATAGTTTTGTATGTAGTATCTTCATTATCTTTATAATTTTGTTCTGATGTTGTCCTTGACTCAAACCGTTGCTTTGGAAAACTTAAAATCGTTTTTTCCAAGTTGTGGAAGAGGGGGCTTACTATTCTTATAGGTTATATTTAAATTATTTATGTATTTATATTTGGCTGTGCTGAGTCTTGTTCGATATGCTTTTCTCTAGCTGCAGTGAGTAGGGGCCACTGTTCCTTGCAGGGCGACGGCTTCTCATTGTGGCGGCTTCTCTTGTTGCAGGGCAAAGGCTCTAGGGCACGCGGGCTTCACTAGTTGTGGCTCTTGGATTCTAGAGCGCAGACTCACTAGTTGTGGTGCACGGGCTTAATTGCTCCACAGCATGTGGAATCTTCCCTGACCAGGGATCGAACCCGTGTCTCCTACATTAGCAGGCAGATTCTTTACCGCTGAGCCACCAGGGAAGCCCCTATCAGTTACATTTTGATTGCACTTGTCAGTGTGTGGAGTGTATAACCTGAATGACTTCTACTTTATTATGGTTTTCTTTGTGTTCAAATAAGTGGCCAACTTTTGTAAATGTCCTAAAAGCTCTTTAACAGAATATGAGATCTAAAATTTGGCTGCAGACTCCCCTGGTGGTACAGTGGATAGGAATCTGCCTGCCGATGCAGGGAATGTGGTTTCAACCCCTGGTCCAGGAAGATTCCACATGCCATGGAGCGGCTAAGCCCGTGCACCAAAACTGTTGAGACTGTGCTGTAGAGTCCAGGACCCGCAACTACTGAGCCGAAGCTCTAGAGCCCACACCCTGAAACAAGAGAAGCCCCCGCAATGAGAAACTCACACACTGCGATGAAGAGTAGCCCTCACTCGCTGCAACTAGAGAAAGCCTTCCTGCAGCAATGAAGGCCTAGTGCAACCCAAAATAAATAAAATACATCGATTTAAAAAAAATTAGTTGCTTTCTTGCTTTATATATTTCTGAGACTTGATTTGTTAGGGAATGAGATGTTAGAATCCATGACCACCTTTGGATTTGTAATCTTTCTCCTCCCATATTCTGCCATTCTTTGCTTAAATAATGCTGTTTTCTAGTGGATACCATTCATGACCACTACATGATCTACATCTGTTTTGTAGATCACTCATGTGATCACAGTAAGTGATTCTTTTAGCCCCATTTAATTTTTTTTTTTTTTTTTGGCCTCAAATTCAACTATGTTGACATTAATACTGCAAGCCTTACTCTTCCACTCTCCCTCCTTGGGCTTTAGCACATTCTTTTATTTGTGATTTTTCTGAGTGTCTGTTGCAACTTAATTCTTTTCTCTTTTGTTTATCAGAAATCAGTCTTGGTAAGTAGTAGAAGATATAGGTTTAATTGACCTTTCCCTGCAGTTACTGTTCCCATCTATATTATACAATCAGGTCCTATGTGATCAAGGAAAAAAGATTTACACAGCATTTGCTCTTTTGTGTCCTAACAGCTCTAGATATCTGTGGATCCTCAAGATGTCCGTCTTATTCTTGGCCCTGGGCATTGTATTATTTATGTTCAGAAGTGTGTCCCTGTATTCAGAGTTCAGCATCTACAAACCACCACTCCTTCAGCCTAGTGTGGCTGCCGGAATGCTGAAGCTTCTCCCTGAGAAACACGTCAAGAGCCTCTTTACCCACGATGGAATCTGGTGAGACAGCCAGTTATTCCCCCTTGGTCTGACCTCTCCCCCTCCCTCCTCCTGTGGCTGAGTGTCCTATTGTGCCCACCTTACAGCCAGTTCCGTACCTTCCTGCACCTGTGCTGATTGTGAATGTGATTCCCAACTACAGGACCAGAAAAGCTCTTGGTCTGCAGGGCAGAGACTCTGTTCCCTACAACACCCAGCAAAGTCCCTGGTGATTTTGGAGGGCCCGTTTAACCCAAACTACAGGAAAGATGTTGCCTTTCTGTCCCTTTGGCCTCCTCTTCAGGGGGGTGGGACTGAGATGCCATTGTGACTCTCAAGTTTAAAGAAGTTTGGAGAGGGCTTCCCTGGTGGCTCAGCAGTAAAGAATCTGCTTGCCAATGCAGGAGACAAGGGTTTGATCCCTCGTTCTAGGAAGATCCCACATGCCGCTGAGCAACTAAGCCTGTGCCACAATTACTGAGCCAGTGCTCTAGAGCCTGTGAGCCACAACCAGTGAGCGCATGCGCCTAGAGCGTGTGCCCTGCAACGAGAAGCCACCGCAATGAGAAGCCCCTGCTCCACAACTACAGTTACGTCCCGCTCGCCGCAACTAGAGAAAGCCTGCACAGCGATGAAGACCCAGCAACAACCAAAAATAAATAAATGAAAATTATTAAAAACACACACACACACATAAAGAAGTTTAGGTAATTCCCTGGCAGCCCAGTGGTTAGGACTTGGAGCTTTCACTGCTGAGCCTGGGTTCAATCCCTGATCAGAGAACTAAGATCGCACGAGCCACATGGCTTGTGGGATCTTAAGTAGAAGTTTGGTGCAGGAGATGATTTAAGAGAGGGGTGGGTTTTTTTTTTTTATTACAAAATTTATTGTTTATTATTTAAAACAATTTATTGGAGTATAATGATCTTCAATGATGGGTTAGTTTCAGGTGTACAGCAAAGCGATTCAGTTATGCATGTACATATATTCATTCTTTTTCAGATTCTTTGCCCATGTGGGTTATTACATATTATTGTGTAGATTTCCCTATGCCATACAGTAGGTCTTCGTTGGTTATCTGTTTTATATACAGTAGTGTGTGTATGTTAATCCCAAGTTCCTATCCCTCCTCCTGCCACATGTCTGCTTTGATCACTATAAGTTGGTTTTGAGAGGGGGCCTTCTTATCCCTTCCCCTCTCTGTGTCTTTGGGAATGGCTACTGCTGGGATTCTAGAGTCTCAACCCAACCTGGATGGTGGCTGTGAGAAACGAGAGTCTGGGGGGAACAGCACAGTGGGTCAGACTTCAAGTGCCTGCCTCACCCGCCAGCCCACCCAGTCTGTGATCTAGTCCTCATTTTGTTTTAGGCTCTTCCCGAAAAACCAGTGCAAATGTGAAGCCTGGAAACTTCAGCAAAGCTATTACTTTGAAAATGCTTATGGCCAGACTGAACTCCCTGCGGTGAAAATGAGGAGACAAGCTGAATTTGAACACTTTCAGAGAAGGTAATGCAGATCACGGGGGCTCTTGGGCCCTGAGGTGGTGTGGAAGCTCTCTCTGCTCTCTCCTGAGGGTGTAGGGCCAGGGAGAGAAGAAAGGCACTCCCACTCTTGCAGGGTCCCTGGAAGGAACTCCTAAGAATAAGCCAAGTAAAGAGAACTGGGGAAATAGTCCTTCAGTGAATATTTATAAAACTTGGAAATTCCCTGGCAGTCTAGTGGGGACTTTCATTGCTGGGGCCTGGGTTTGATCCCTGGCTGGGGAGCGAAGAGGCTACAAGCTACATTGTGAGGCCAATAACAAGCACACAAACCAAAAAAACCCCGACACTTGACATGTCTCAAGCATTTCATAATAAAGAAAGAGCAAAGGAAGGAAAAGCCTGAAACATCAGTGCGATGTTGGTGGCACAGCCTCCATGCACCCAGGCCATCAGAGCCTTTAGTCTTGCCACGTTGCACTATCTGATTCATTTATATGTTGAGAATGTACTGTTCCTCTGCTGTGTGCAAAGCCCAGAGTGAAACTTTTGGGATGTGTTGACCAGGATTGTTGGTTGAAAACAGGAGAAATGGATTCTGGCTGGGTTATGTTAAGAGGGAATCTGTAGGAAAGATATTGGTACTTTCCCATATCCATAGGTGGTAGGATGACCAGGTTGGGAAATCAAGACCCAGGGGAGCACAGAATGGCTGGGCAGGTTTTCTCTTTCTTCCCCTAGGAATCATTTGTGAGTCACAGTGGCAAGCGTACTGTAATAAATAATACCATTTAAGGACTTGAACTCTGGAACAGGCTGGATGGCAAGTTGCTTAATGTCACAGACTTCTGTATCTTCATATGAAAAACTGTAACAGTTTATTGCAGTAATAACAGAGTTTATTACAGTAATAACAGTTTATTACTGTAATAGATTATTCGTCAGAAAAACTGTTCACATGCAACTAGCAACTCATACAGGGCCTGACGTATAGAAGCTCTACAAAAATATTACCTGTTTTGCTTGGTTTATTATTAACATTATTATTCTTACAGTTCTTCATGGGCAGTACAGGATACAGTAAGAGGGACTTCCTTGATGCTCCAGTGATTAAAACTTCACACTTCCACTTTAGGGGGCACATGTGTGACCCCTGGTTTGGGAACTAAGACCACATCCTACATGTCGTGCAGTATAGCCAAAAAGAAACAAAACACATAAATAACCTAAATAGTAGATTGTTATCAGTGCTATGGGAGGTAAATTAAAATATCATGGTCGATGGCATAAAGTTTAATGGGACAATGAAAGAAGGTTACTTTGAACTCTGATTTGTGTTATCTTTTATTGTCTATCACGATCCCCCATAAAAGAGCATTCCAAAAGGAAGAATTAACAATGTCCAAAGCCAGAGTGAGTTACATGACAGGAAAACAGTCCTTTCCTGATGGCTGCATGACAGGAAAGCAGGCCAGGACCGTTATGGCCTAGCATGTCAAGGGGAGGCTTGAGGTTTGAGCCCAGAGAGGCCATTGGTGGCAGCCATGGTAAGCCAGCAGGTGGAGTGTGCATTTTGCTTTCTGGGTAATGCAAAGAATTGAACAGTTTTTCTTTATTTGCTTATAATTTATGTGGGTTGCACTGGGTCTTCCTTGCTGCGTGTAGGCACTCTCTGTTTCCGGTGAGCAGGTGCTATTCGTTGCTCTGACTTCTCCTTGTGGTGCCTTCTCGTTGTGGGGCGCGGGCTCCAGAGTGCATGGGCTCCAGTAGCTGCAGTTCGCAGGCTCAACAGTTGTACACAGGGTTAGTTGCACTGCTGCCTGTGGAATCTTCCTGGACCAGACATCCAACCCATGTCCCCTGCATTGGCAGGTGGATTCCTAACCACTGTACCACCAGGGAAATCCTTAAACAGTTTTTAAAACTGGCAACTTATTCTATGAGACAGGGGCATGCTAAGTTGCTTCAGTTGTGTCTGACTCTTTGTGACCCCATGGACTGTAGCCTGCCAGGCCCCACTGTCCATGGGATTCTCGAGGCAAGGATACTGGAGTGGGTTGCCATGGCCTCCTCCAGGGGATCTTCCAGACTCAGGGATTGAACCTGTGTCTCTTACATCTCCTGTGTTGGTAGGTTCTTTACCACCACCAGCCCATTCTATGAGATACTTTCATATGTAAAATACCACTGTGGCTTTTCTGTGGAGGATAAGCTGGAGGGAAGGTAAAGGGAAGGCAGGGACATCAGTTGAGGTGCTGGGAAGAAGCTAAACATTTTCTACTGCTGCGACAATTATATGTGCTGCTTTAATGACCAGTCCCCAGGCTTTACTGCTCAGTTGACTGAGCCTAAGTCTTGAATGAAGGAAGGGAAAAGGGGACTCTCGCCCTTGCAGGTTTGATTTCTAGAATGAGCTGCTACCCCAGACTCCATACAAACGGAAGACTCCCCAGAAGACGGAAGAGCAGCAGAAGGAAGTGTTGGAGGTCAGGAAGCCAGTGCAGTGTGCAGGTGATCGTGGCTGGGGTTTGAGCCCGGGGCCCCCACGGCTATGCAAGGAGCGTGGGGCTCAGTGGTTAACAGTGCTGCCAAGGGAGGCAGACCAGCTGCGTCCTCCATGTCTCAGATCGGCGACCATGGGCAAGCAGTTTAACTTCCTCTGTCGGGGGGCCAGAGGTACGGGGTAGAATGGTGATAGCGCCTCAGGTTGACATTTAGTAAGGTGATCCATGAAAGGCCTGAACAACCTCAGTGAAATTATAGGGTAGTAAGGGAGTGTCACTGTCTGTGAGGTCCCTGTGCTCAGGGACTGTTAGCTCCTGGCACAGAGCAAGGCTATCAGGCATCTGTAGAATTAGTGGATGGTGGGAGGGGAAACACGTAAGACAGCTCCATCTTTGGGACGGCACAGGACTGCAGAGAGAGAAAGAGAGAGAAGTCACAGAGCCCTCAGGAGAGGGCTCCAGGTGCGCACAGTGCATAGTGGGGGAAGGGAGAGCAGGAAGGGAACTTTGAAGAGATCAGAGCCGGTAAGATGGGGACAGGAAGGGATAAGAGGAGGTACTAGTGGGGAGTGTGGGCTCGTCTGGAGGAATCAGCGCAGAAGGAATCACAGAAGGAACAGATTCCAAACAGGAAAGGCCAAGGACTGGCTGTGTTCTCACCTTCCCCTCCTTTGCCTGTTTGAAATGCCCAGCTCTCTTGGGATTATACCTGGCAATCCAGGTATGAACAAAAATGGTCCGATAATGATAACTGACGTGAACTGGGTCTCAGGCCAGGAAGGAAGTAGCTGGGTGGGGAGATTCAGCGCAGGGCAAGGCACTGAGTCATGTACAAAGATCAGTTCAGTTCAGTTCAGGTCAGTCACTCAGTCGTGTCCAACTCTTTGCAACCCCATGAATCGCAGCACGCCAGGCCTCCCTGTCCATTACCAACTCCCGGAGTTCACTCAGACTCGCGTTCATCGAGTCAGTGATGTCATCAGCCATCTCATCCTCTGTCGTCCCCTTCTCCTCCTGCCCCCAATCCCTCCCAGCATCAAAGTCTTTTCCAGTGAGTCAACTCTTCGCATGAGGTGGCCAAAGTACTGGAGTTTCAGCTTCAGCATCATTCCTTCCAAAGAAATCCCAGGGCTGATCTTCAGAATGGACTGGTTGGATCTCCTTGCAGTCCAAGGGACTCTCACCACAGTTCAAAAGCATCAGTTCTTCAGTGCTCAGCCTTCTTCACAGTCCAACTCTCACATCCATACATGACTACTGGAAAAACCATAGCCTTGACTAGACGGACCTTAGTCGGCAAAGTAATGTCTCTGCTTTAACATCTCTCACTGAACTTATAGGATTATAGAGGATTATAGAATGTGTCCTCCCCTGGGGTCAAGTGGCTACTCTCTGAGTTACAGCCTCCCTGCACCACCATTATCTGGGTGCGAAGAACACAGCATTGAGTGCACATGGGCAGTCTGTGGCCTGGGGAGTGTTTTCAGCAAATTGCATGGAACTCAAGAGTTCCATCCCAGCTCAATGATAATAGCAGTCAAAGGGAGGGAGGTCTGAGAATTAAAAAAAGAACATTCAGGAAGAAGGTGACATTCAAGCTGGCCTGCCCTCTTTTACTGAACCGAGAACATTGTGTTCTAGTTATTGGACTTTGGCTCTGGGTTCTCACCCTTCCCAGAAAGGGACTTTACTGATATCTTTGTCCTGGGTTTAGCACAAGGCTGGGCAAGTCAAGGAAGAAATGAATAAGAGGCAAGGGGTGATGTGTGACTCTAGACCGAGCTTTGGGTGTGGCTCACTCCTTGAGGGAAGAAAAGCAATTTGGAGGATGAAGCTTCAGGCATTAAATGAGAAAGGGGAAAGAGCTCCCTTCATTTATTTAGTCAAAAAAGCAAGATGCAGACGGTTTGTACAGTGTGTTACATTTGTGTTTAAAGGAGGAGGGAGTGTTTCTGTGATTGTATGTGTGCGGAGACATGTTTATATATGTTGAAGGGAGAAGGGTGAACAGTGATGGTGTGTAACAGTGGGCTTTTGATAGTAGCTTGTAGTGTTTGCTAATTTCTGTGGTTCAACAGTCACACTGTGGCTGATTTCAAGCTATGGACAAGATATCACTGGATTCCGGTTATAAAATATCTCCACCATTTAGATACGATAGATGAAAATAACCTGCAGAGCAGAGATAATAGGAAGATGTAGTAAAATAATTAGGAAGTGGTGAGTTTTGACTGCTTTTCAGCTGTGTTCCCATAATTTAATTTTTGTTAATGACTGCGTTTAAAAGCTGGCTTGCAAAATTCCTGAAAATTCAACAGTTGACTGCACTGTGTGGGTATAGGCCGGCTCTCCCACACCACTGTTACACATGAATATCAATGGCTCGGTGTCCCTTTGTGGTAGGCAGGTGATTTTGCCTCACAAGCCCTTTTCACACACAGTTTCCAAGCTTCCTGATGGACAGTGGACTGGGCCAAGTCACTGAGGCACTCGTATTCAGTGGCCGGTATGCTGGCTACCAATTTAGGGGTATCCAAGAGGCCCAACTCTGGGAAGAGTTTTCTGCTTTTCAATCCCCTCAGAAAGAAAGATCCTGCCTGAGGCTAACAGTGTCCTTCTCCTCGCCCAAGTCCTTCAAGGGCTCGTTTCCCCCTCCAGTCTGAGGGATTCCCACCCCCCCAGCCTCAGTTGTAATTACACTCTGGATAAACTACTGGCAGAGGCACTTGCTGTCTCACTGTTCCTTTCCACACTGCTGACAGTCCAGTGGCTTCTTGCTGGAATGAGGCAGGTCTGGAGCTTGTGGGATGGATAGGACTCAGCCCCGGGTTTTTAATGTATCAATACGGGCGTAAGCCAAGCTATCAGAACTTGGGTACTGCATTCCAGTAGATATCAGCTGAGTGGGACCAGTCGACTCTCAGGCCAGGAGCCTGGACAAAGACACTCTAAGGGCCTACCCAGATCCTCCTAGCCCTGTTCGTAGCAAAACACATCAGTTAGCAAACATTGCTTTCACATTCTCTGTTTCACACACTCTCTTCCTCTGAGTTTCATTTGTCATCTTCAGGCTAGAAACCTGTCTCTCTCAACGCAGCAAGTACAAACTTGTCTGCCCAAGGTCAGGTTCCCCAAAGACTTTCTGTCCCAGCGCACCGACGGAAATAGGGGACTCTACAGCTCTTTGGTAACAGCATGTAGAGATTTTTCTGGGGGTGCTGTGGGGGAGCTGGGTAATAGAAAAGATGTTATTCCATATAATTTTTATATCGTTACACAGATAAGCACACATAATCACATATTTATGTGTGTGTATACATATATAAATATATACTACTGGGGTTTTGTGACTTCCCTGGTGGCTCAGACCAACTCTGTCTGTCTACAATGCAGGAGACCTGGGTTCGATCCCTGGGTTGGGAAGATCCCCTGGAGAAGGAAATGGCAATCCACTCCAGTACTCTTGCCTGGAAAATCCCATGGACAGAGGAGCCTGGTAGGCTACAGGTTTTGTATATATATATATTTATTTACTTTTAGTTGCACTGGATCTTTGTTGCTTTGTGCAGGCTTTCTCTAGTTGCAGTTCAGTTGCACAGTCCTGTCTGACTCTGCAACCACATGGACTGCAGCATGCCAGGCTTCCCTGTCCATCACCAGCTCCCAGAGCTTACTCAAACTCAGGTCCATTGAATTGGTGATGCCATCCAACTATCTCATCCTCTGTCATCCCCTTCTCCTTCTGCCTTCAACCTTTCCCAGCATTAAGGTCTTTTCCAGTGAGTCAGTTCTTCGCATTAGGTAGCCAAAGTATTGGAGCTTCAGCTTCAGCATCAGTCCTTCCAATGAATATTCAGGACTGATTTCCTTTAGGATGGATTGGTTGGATCTCCTTGCAATTCAAGGGACTCTCAAGAGTCTTCTCCAACACCACAGTTCAAAAGCATCAATTTTTCAGTGCTGAGCTTTCTTTATGGTCCAACTCTTAACGTGCATACATGACTGCTGGAAAAACCATAGCTTTGACTAGATGGACCTTTGTCGGCAAAGTAATGTCTCTGCTTTTTAATATGCTGTCTAGCTAGGAGTCGGACACGACTGAGTGACTTCACTTTCACTTTTCACTTGCATGCATTGGAGAAGGAAATGGCAACCCACTCCAGTGTTCTTGCGTGGAGAATCCCAGGGACAGGTGAGCCTGGTGGGCTGCCATCTATGGCGTCGCACAGAGTCGGACACGACTGAAGCGACTTAGCAGCAGCAGGTTAATCATAACTTTTCTTCCAAGAAGCAAGCATCTTTTAATTTAATGGCTGCAGTCACTATCTGCAGTGATTTTGGAGCCCAAGAAAAGAAAGTCTGTCACTGTTTCCATTGTTTCCCCATCTATTTGCCATGAAATGATGGGACCACATGCCATAATCTTCGTTTCTTGAATGTAGAATTGTAAGCCAATTTTTTCACTCTCCTCTTTTACTTTCATCAAAAAGCTCTTTAGTTCTTCACTTTCTGCCATAAGGGTGGTATCATCTGTGTATCTGAGGTTATTGATATTTCTCCCAGCAATCTTGGTTCCGGCTTGTGCTTCCAGCCCAGTGTTTCTCATGATGTACTCTGCATAGAAGTTAAATAAGCAGGGTGACAATATACATCCTTGACGTATTCCTTTTCCAATTTGGAACCAGTCCATTCCATGTCTGGTTCTAGCTATTGCTGCTTGACCTGCATACAGATTTCTCAGGAGGCAGGTAAGGTGGTCTAATATTCCCATCTCTTGAAGAATTTTCAGTTTGTTGTGATCCACACAGTCAAAGGCTTTGGCATAGTCAATAAAGCAGAAGTAGATGTTTTTCTGGAACTCCCTTGCTTTTTCTATGATCCAACGGATGTTGGCAATTTAATCTCTGGTTCCTCTGCCTTTTCTAAATCCAGCCTGAACATCTGGTAGTTCTCCGTTCATGTACTGTTGAAGCCTGGCTTGGAGAATTTTGAGCATTACTCTGTTCACGTGTGAGATGAGTGCAACTGTGCTGTAGTTTGAACTGTCTTTGGCATTGCCTTTGGGATTGGAATGAAGACTGACTTTGCCAGCCCTGTGGCCACTGCTGAGTCTTCCAGGTTTGCTAGCAGCAGTGAGTGGGGGCTACTCCTGGCTGCGGTGGGCAGGCTTCTCACTGCAGTGGCTTCTCTGTTGCAGAGCACAGGCTCTAGGTGCCCAGACTTCATCAGTTGCAGCTCTAGGGCTCAGTTGTATATTTTTAATGTAATTAGTACCGTAAGAACAAATCACTCTGAAATTTGCTTTTTCCTTTAATGATTTTTTTTTCCATTTTAAACAGGAAGTTTATTTAAATGATAAGATTTCCAGACTTCCCTGATGGTCCAGTGGTTAAAAAGCTGTCTGCCAATGCAGGAGGCATGCATTCGATCCCTGGTCTAGGTAGATTCCACATACCATGGGGCAACTAAGCCCAGGCGCCATAATGCAGCAAAGACCCAGCACAACCATAAATAAATAAAAAGAAACAAAAAGATGTTTGACTTGGTGGAAAACTATCCAAGATTCATTTCTTTTCTAGTGATTCATCCTTCCTTAAATACAGATTGCTCTACCTGTAACAGCTATGTATAAAAGAATCATAAAATTATCCTTGATTTTATGATGATAAATGAAAACATTAAAATTCTCCAATAGAGGGACTTCCCTGGTAGTCCAGCAGTTAAAAATCCACCTTGCAATGCAGGGGACATGAGTTTAATCCCTGGTCAGGGAACTAAGATCCTACATGCTGCAGAGAAGCTAAGCTCGCTTGCCGCAATTACTGAGCCTGTGCACCACAACTAGCGAGTCCGTGTCCATGTGCCACAACAAAGATCCTGCATGACACCAGTAAGACCCAATGCAGCCAAATCAATGAAAATTAAAAAATAAAATTCTCCAATAGGTCAAAGTATGCAACGACTTCTATCTTGTGTTAAACTTCGAAAGCAAAATAACTTACTGAATATAAAGACAAGAGCTGAGTGAGCCTGCTGCTAATGGAGAAAGGGATATTTTCTCATAACCAGTATTCCCCCATCCCATCTCCATTTGATGTTGATCAAAACATGCTATTGGCTATTTAGTTTTAAAAAATTCAACACGGGGGAATTCCTTGGGTGGTCCAGTAGTTAGGGCTTCATACTTCCACTAAAGTGGCCTAGGTGCCATCTCTGGTAAGGGAACTAAGATCCCACAATCCCCTCATTTCAACAATACACAAACAAGCAAACAAATAAATAAGTATGCATGTGCACACACACCAGAAATGGGGAAGGGGAAAATGAAAGAATAAAGAAAACAGTACTGTAGCGATCAGGAGGTGGTAGAACCAAATTGCAGTGTCTCTGATTTCTGCAATGGCTCCTTGGTCTGGAGGAACAAAGCAGCAGGTTTCCTTTCTAGTGGACAGTCCCTGTCTGCTACTGGGACGCTTCAGTGGTATCTCCAGCCTCTATATCCAGCAGTGTGTGTCTTTCTCATTGATTGGCTGCCCATCAAATCAGAGTCTGATCTGCCTTGTGGACAAACCCTGCCAGTCACATAAACTTCCACTGGTTTGCTGAGTGGTGTGTGCCTCTTCATCTCAAACGGCCCGCCTCCTTCAAACCACATGATTGCCAGTTCTCCGCTTTGGCTCCTTCCTTGGGATTTTTGTGGGTCAGCTCTGAGTCTCCTGTTGCTGCTTCACAAAAGAGGAAGTAAGAAGCACCAGGAGAGTCTGATATATTTTTAATTGTTATCTATACATCTAGTTTGTTCTTTTTAATTGCTATATAGCTATGAGTATGAATGCATTGAATTTTATTAAGCCATTCCCCTGTTGAAAGAGACTCCGATTTTTATAAAATTTTCATGATTACAATTTCATAATTTTTGATATTACATTGTACTTACATTCTTTCCTTCATTTATTAAGATGTGTATAAGGATGTTCATTTAAGACAGTGCTGAAACAAACCTCCTTTTATGCATGTCCTGCTGTTGACAACTGCAGGTTTCTCCCGCTACCTATAGCATCTGAATTGCTCAACCACAGGATATGCTTATTTCTGCTTTTAGTAAATATGGCCAGATTGCCCTCAAGAGGACCTATATTAATTGACACTTTCATGAAGAGTTGGTAAATGTAGTGCCTTGTTTATATACATGCTTGCGGGCTAAATCGCTTCAGTCGTGTCTGACTCTTTGCGACCCTATGGACTGTAGCCCGCTAGGCACTTCTGTCCATGGGATTCTCTAGGCAAGAATACTGGAGTG
Organism: Budorcas taxicolor; assembly: GCF_023091745.1. Classification (NCBI taxonomy): domain Eukaryota; kingdom Metazoa; phylum Chordata; class Mammalia; order Artiodactyla; family Bovidae; genus Budorcas; species Budorcas taxicolor. The sequence continues at coordinate 37,130,604 of NC_068928.1, read as the reverse complement.
GGTTGCCATGCCCTCCTTCAGGGGATCTTCCCAGCTCAGGGATGGAACACACGTCTCTTAAGTCTCATGCATTGGCAGGCGGGTTCTTTACCACTAGCGCCACCTGTGAAGCCCTGTTTATATATATGCTGCTGCTGCTACTGCTGCTAAGTCGCTTCAGTCGTGTCCGACTCTGTGCGACCCCATATACGGCAGCCCACCAGGCTCCCCGTCCCTGGGATTCTCAAGGCAAGAACACTGGAGTGGGTTGCCATTTCCTTCTCCAATGCATGAAAGTGAAGTCTCTCAGTCATGTCCGACCCTCAGTGACCCCATGGACTGCAGCCTTCCAGGCTCCTCCTTCCATGGGATTTTCCAGGCAAGAGTACTGGAGTAGGGTGCCATTGCCTTCTCCGGTTTATATATATACCTTCTACCTAATCAACACTTGTTATTATCAAATTTTAAAACTTCAAGGAAAAGGTACTGGTTTTTATTTATTCATTTGACTCACCATCTCCATAATGTGCCTGCTCAGTAGTTGCTGCTTTCGAGTTTAGTTACCCCATGGCATGGGTTCTTAGTTCCCTGACTAGGGATTGAACCCATATCCTCTGCAGATTCTTAACCACTGGACCATCAGGGAAGTCCTCTTTTTGAAAAATTATTTATTTATTTAGGGCTGTGCCGGGACTTTGTTGCTTTGTGTGGGGCTTTCTCTACTTATGGCTAGTGCGGGCTATTCTTTGTTGCAGTGCACGGGTGTTGTTGTGTAGTTGTGACGTACAGGTTCAGACAGGTTCAGCAGTTGCGGCTCACAGGTTCAGTTGCCCCGCAGCATGTGAAATCTTCCCGGACCGGGGATGGACCTTCTGTTCCCTGTGTTGGTCGGCAGATTCTTATCTACTGCGCCACCAGGGGAGCCTGCCTTGTTGTTTTCTTAAAGTTTCATTTCCGTGACTAATATTAAAGCTGAATGTGTTCCATATATTTACTGGCCATTTGTATTTCTTCTTCTGTTAATTACCTATTTCTGTCTCTTTCACCTTTTAAATTCTGGCTTTTGCACGTTCTCGTAAATACTTAAGTAGTCTAATCTTTCTTCCAGATAATCTCGATGATTTCCATGTTTAAGCGGATCCCTGAAGCCTCCATTTCAACTGTATTACCTTAGTCCCTCAAATAGTCAATATCACTGGGCTGCCTATATCCTTGACTGAAGGTTGTGTTATGTCCTTGACAACAAAACCATCTGAAAATTGTCACTGTGTTTGCTCTGAACATATTTAGACATCATCAACTCTGAGATAAAGTTTGTGACATATTTCATTTTTTAGTTCAGTGCCAGGAAGTTTGACTCCATTCAGTTGGTCTGCTTTGTCCTTTTGATAATAAATCCAGCACATTGATTGTCAATTACTCTGTACCCTGGCTACCATGAAATTCGATGTGACTTTGGTATTTCCCAAAAAAACTGGCTTGACTCATATGACCTAATCGTTTTTTTCTTTTTCATTGGTTGTGATTTTTTTTAATTAAAAAAAATTTTATTTATTTTGGCTGTGCTGGGTCTTTGTGGCTACACGTGGGCTTTCTCTGGTTGTGGAGGGCGGGGCATATGCTCTCTAGTTGCAGTGCACAGGCTTCTCATTGTGGTGGTTTCTCTTGTGAAGTGCAGGCTCTAGGCACGTGGCCTCAGTAGTTGCGGCACAGGGGCTTAGTTGCTCCAAGGCATGTGGGAAATTCCCAGATCAGGGATGGAAAATGTGTCCCCCTGCATTGGCAGCTGGTTTTTTTGGGGACCCTGTGGACTGTAGCCAACCAGGCTCCTCTGTTCATGAAGTTCTCCAGGCCTGGAGCAGGTTGCCATTTCCTCCTCCAAGGGATCTTCCCCACCTTGGATCGAAAGGATAAATAAACATTCTTACTCTGGGTGTTGTTGTTGGAATTTATGCCTGGAACTGCTGTACTTGCCTCGTGGCCGTGACAGAAGAAAGTCTTCAGGCAAAGCTGACACCATCAAGGGGTAACTAGCAGGTATTCAACCTAGAAATTTGGCTATCTCACCAGAAGACTAACCAAACAGAAAACTAACCAAACTGATCACACGGATCACAGCCTTGTCTGACTCAGTGAAACTATGAGCCACGCCGTGCAGGGTCACCCAAAATGGATGGGTCATGGTGGAGAGTTCTGACAAAATGTGGTCCACTGGAGAAGCCATTTTAGCATTTGTGCCTTGAGAACCCCATGAACAGTATGAAAAGGCAAAAAGATACGACACTGAAAGATGAACCCCCCAGGTTGGTAGGTGTCCAATATGCTACTGGAAAAGAGCAGAGAAATAGCTCCAGAAGGAATGAATAGGCTGAGCCAAAGCAGAAACAGTCCCAGTTGTGGATGTAACTACTGGTGAAAGTAAAGTCCAATGCTATAAAGAACAATATTGCATAGGAACCTGGAATATTATGTCCATGAATCAAGGTAAACTGGATGTGGTCAAACAGGAGATAGCAAGAGTGAACATCGACATTTTAGCAATCAGTGATCTAAAATGGACAGGAATGGGCGAATTTAATTCAGATGACCATCTACTACCATGGGGAAGAATCCCTTAGAAGAAATGGAGTAGCCCTCAGAGTCAACAAAAGAGAAATGTAGTACTTGGTTGCCATCTCAAAAATGACAGAATGATCTCTGTTTGTTTCCAAGGCAAACCATTCAATATCACAGCAATCCAAGTCTATGCCCCAACCATTAATGCTGAAGAAGCTGAAGTTAAACAGTTCTGTGAAAACCTACAAGACCTTCTAGAGTTAACACCCCCCAAAAATGTCCTTTTCATCATAGGGGACTGGAATTTGAAAGTAGGATACCTGGATAACAGGCAAAGTCAACAGATATCTAGAGTAACAGGCAGGTTTGGCTTTGGAGTACAAAATGAACCAGGGCAAAGGCTAACAGAGTTGAAGATGTAGCTCAGATCATGAACTCCTTATTGCAAAATTCAGACTTCAATAGAAGAAAGTAGGGAAAACCACTAGACCGTTCAGATATGACCTAAATCAAATCCCTTACAATTATGCAGTGGAAGTGACAGATTCAAGGGATTAGATCTGACAGGGTGCCTGAAGAACTATGGATGAAGTTTCACAACACTGTACAGGAGGCAATGATCAAAACCATCTCCAAGAAAAAAGAAATGCAAAAAGGCAAAGTGGTTGTCTGAGGAGGCCTTACAAATAGCTAAGAAAAGATGAAAAGTGAAAGGCAAAGGAGAAAAGAAAAGATACACCCATCTGAATGCACAGTTCTAAAGAACAGCAAGGAGAGATAAGAAAGCCTTCTTAAGTGAACAATGCAAAGAAATAGAGGAAAACAATAGAACGGGAAAAGACTAGAGATCTCTTCAAGAAAATTAGAGATACCAAGGGAACATTTCATGCAAAGATGGGCTCAATAAAAGACAGAAATGGGTATGGACCTAACAGAAGCAGAAGATATTAAGAAGAGGTGGCAAGAACACACAGAAGAACTATACAAAAAAGATCTTAATGACCCAGATAACCACAATGGTGTGATCGCTCACCTAGAGCCAGACATCTTGGGAGTGTAAAGTCAAGTGGGCCTTAGGAAGCATCACTACAAACAAACCTAGTGGAGGTGATGGAATTCCAGTTGAGCTATTTCAAATCCTGAAAGATGATGCTGTGAAAGTGCTGCACTCAGTATGCCAGCAAATTTGGAAAACTCAGCAGTGGCCACAGGGCTGGAAAAGGTCCGTTTTCATTCCAGTCTCAAGGAAGGGCAATGTCAAAGAATGTTTAAATTAACACACAACTGTACTCATTTCACATGCTAGCAAAGTAATGCTCAAAATTCTTCAAGCTAGGCTTCAACAGTATGTGAACAAACTGAATTTAGAAAAAGCAGGAGAACCAGACGTCAAATTGCCATCGGTTGGATCATAGAAAAAGCAAGAGAATTCCAGAAAAACATCTACTTCTGCTTCATTGAGTATACTAAAGCCTTTGACTGTGTGGATCACAATAAACTGTGGAAAATTCTGAAAGAGATGGGAATACCAGACCACCTTGCCTGCCTCCCAGGAAACTTGTATGCAGGCCAAGAAGCAACAATTAGAACCGGACATGGAACAACAGACTGGTTCCAAATTGGGAAAGGAGTATGTCAAGGCTGTATATTATCACCCTGCTCATTTAACTTATAGGCAGAGTACATCATGCAAAATGAAGCACAAGCTGGAATCAAGATTGCTGAGAGAAATACCAATAACCTCAGATAGGCATATGACACCACCCTAATGGCAGAAAGCCAGGAGGAATTAAAGAGCCTCTTGATGAAGGTGAAAGAGAAGAGAGAAAAAGTTGCTTTAAAACTTAACATTCAAAAAGCTAAGATCATGGCATCTGGTCCCATCACTTAATCGCAAATAGATGGGGAAACAATGGAAACAGTGACAGACTTTCTTTTCTTGGACTCCAAAATCACTGCAGGTAGTGACTGCAGCCATTAAATTAAAAGATGCTTGCTCCTTGGAAGAAAAGTTATGACCAACCTAGACAGCATATTAAAAAGCAGAGACATCACTTTGCCAGCAAAGGTCTGTTTAGTCAAAGCTATGGTTTTTCCTTTGGTCATGTATGGATGTGAGAGTCGGACTGTAAAGAAAGCTGAGTGCTGAAGAACTGATGCTTTTGAACTGTGGTGTTGGAGAAGACTCTTGAGAGTCCCTTGGACTGCAAGGAGATCCAACCAGTCCATCCTAAAGGAAATCAGTCCTGAATAGTCATTGGAAGGACTGATGCTGAAGCTGAAGCTCCAATACTTTGGCCACCTGATGAGAAGAGCTGACTAATTGGAAAAGACCTTGATGCTGGGAGAGATTGAAGGCAGGAGGAGAAGGGCATGACAGAGGGTGGGATGGTTGGATGGCATCACCGACTCAGGGGACATGAGTTTGAGCAAGCTCCGGGAAATGAGGGAGCTCAGGGAAGCCTGGCCTGCTGCAGTCCATGGGGCTGCAAAGAGTCAGACACAACTGAGTGACTGAAAACAAGAGCAACAGAAGACCCCTGTCTGCTGATGGTCCTGTCTTCCCTTCACGAAACACACGCCAGACCACAATGAAGAAAGGACCTTGAAAGAGCAGCCGAGTGGGAAAAAGCACGCAGTAATCCTGTCTTGTGTGTTCCCTCAGACCATACAAGGGAAGGGTGTTCCCGACCTGGGCCTTAGACGGGAGGGTGTTTAACGTGGACGGTCCCTCTCACTCAGCTTCCTCTGCCCCCTCAGTTCTCTCCCCTTTTCCCTCTTGGAGGACACACAGTACAGGGCATCCCAGCCCCTTCTTGAGAAACCAGCCCTGGACAAAGAAAAGGCAGGTTCTGCTCCTTTCAGTCCTGAGGCAGAGAGCGTCAGCACTCCCCTGTATCCCCTGCACATCCACTCTGCCCTCATGGACCTTCCCTTCCACACCGGCAGTTCTCTACCTCACACACCTGCACCCTCCCACTGAGACCCGCTCTGCTGTGGAAGCATGCTGGCCTCCTTGGGGTGGGCCAAAAACGGGCAGCGGTTGGGAATGAACAGCTCTGGGGGTGGCCCTCAGTTGATGGTGGGTGGGAGTTAGTGGATAAATACCCCAGCTGTCTCATTCGTGGTTAAGAGAACTCTGAGACGGGTTCTGTTCAGGACTGAATCCAACTGCCCACAGCAGCCCCAGCAGCTCATAACTCACCTTTGTTGGCTTCCTCCCCTCACCCTGCCTCTGCCCATGCTTCTTAGAACTGTCACCCAATAACACTATGTCCTCAAAAGCTGCTCGGCGTCTGCTTCCTGGAGAACCCAACTTAAGTTCTTGTTCTGCTTTATTTTTATTTTATTTTAAATATATTTATTTATTTGGCTGCGTGGAGTCTTAGTTGCCACATGTGGGATTCTCTTTTTTTTTTTAGTTGCAGCATTCCCTGACCAGGGATCAAACCCAGACGCCTTGCCTGCATTGGGAATGAGGAGTCTTAGCCACTGGACCACCAGCTAAGACCTTGTTCTGTTTTTTTTAAAAAACCAAGACATTTCAGGATGTGGTCAAATAATTGCCAGTAATATTCCCCTCTGTGCAGTCTTTGATGAAATTAGGGCCATAGAATGTGGTTTGACAAAGTGAGAACAGAAGGGGGTTCCCCAATTTTCTTCACACTCTGCTAGCTTTTGCTGCTAGTATGGAGTCTCCTTTTCTTTTCCTTTTTTTTTTTTTTAAATTAAAAAGCATTTTTTAAAAGTCAAATAATATGTGTATACTGTTTCAAGGCAAATGATACTAAAAGGCCCAACCCTGCTCCCTACTTCCCAGCCCTACTCCTCAGAGGCCACTATTCTCATCTAACATTTTGAGCTGTTTCCTCTGGAATTACCACCATATTTCTAAGTAAAAAGCTTATACCGTTAACTCCAAATTTCTCAACATTAGACATTATCCATTTTACTTGTTATAGTAGATGAACAGAGAGCCCCCTTCAGTTCTTGATTTCTCCTCTTGTACACTCTCACGCTCCACATAATTTTTGGTTAATTCAACATTTAATATTTCCATTTTATGACTGAATGACTATGACTCCCAGTTAAGCCACATGTTGTTGCTGTTTGCTGTTCAGTCCTAAGTCATGTCAGACTCTTAGTGACCCCATGGAATGCTCTCCTAGCCTTCACTATCTCCTAGAGTTTGCTTAGATTTGTGTCCGTTGAGTCGGTGATGCTGTCTAACCATCTCATCCTCTGCCGTCCCCTTCTCCTCCTGCCTTCAATCTTTCCCAGCATCAAGGTCTTTTCCAGTGAGTCAGCTCCTCACATCAGATGACCAAAGTATTGGAGCTTCAGCATCAGTCCTTGCAGTGAATATTCAGGGTTGATTTCCTTTAGGATGGACTGGTCTGATTTCATCCTTGAAGTTTAAGAGATTCTCAACAGTCTTCTCTGGCACCACAGTTTGAAAGAATCAATTCTTCAGCTCTCAGCCTTCTTTATGATCAAACTCTCACATCTGTATATGACTACAGGAAAAAGTGTGTGTGTGTGTGTGTGCGTGCATGCACGCTTAGTCACTCAGTCGTGTCTGACTCTTTGTGACCCCATGGACTGTAGCCCACCCAGCTCCTCTGTCCATGGGGATTCTCTAGGCAAGAATACTGGAGTGAGTTGCCATGCCCTCCTTCAAGGGATTGAATGTTAAGCTTTAAGCCAGCTTTTTCACTCTTCTGATCTTTCACCTTCATCAGGAGACTATGTAGTTTCTCCTCACTTTCTGCCATTAGAGTGGTATCATCTGCTTATCTGAGGTTGTTGTACTATAATTGCATTTCCTTTCTTACATTTCCTTTTGTATGTAATGTTTCGGTTTGCCTGGAATTAACTGTCTCATTCTTTCATTTGTTTAGTTTTCTTTCTATCAACTCCTAATTCTCCCCTCCTTTCTTAATCTTATCTGTGGTTGAGAATATTTCTTTTATACCAAAGGTACCATTCTCTATGGGCTGCCCTGGCTTCTCAGGAGTCTTCCCTGGTGGCTCAGACGGTAAAGAATCAGCCTGCAATGTAGGAGATCTGGGTTGGATCCTTGGGTTGGGAAGATCCCCTGGAGAAGGAAATGTCAGCCCTCTCCAGTATTCTTGCCTGGAGAATCCCATGGAGAGAGGAGCCTGGTGGGCTACAGTCCATGAAGTCACAGAGTCAGACATGACTTACAGGCTAAACAACAACAATATCCTTCTATACATATACAAGTTTCCCTTGCTATCTGAATGTAGACAGTTTCTATGAAATTTTTCATAAAATGAAATGGTGTAAAGCGAAGAAACAATTACCTCTGGACGCATCTTGCTAATGGAATGCCCGAAATAAGTTGAGATAAAGCACAGATGCCAAAGCTACAGTAGCTTGATGCGGAGATGCTGTGTGTAGTTCCCGGGAAAGGAGCCTGGTGGTGCCACTGATACTGCCTGGGATGCCTGCTGCCTCAGGAATTTTTGTTGTTCAGTCACATAGCCGTGTCCGACTCTTTGCGACCCCATAGACTGCAGCACGCCAGGCCTCCCTGTCCCTCACTATCTCCTGAAGTTTGCCCAAGTTCGTGTTCATTGCATCGGTGATGATACCTCAATAATAGCTGCAAATGCTGAGTGCCCATATTATTATTATGCCATTCTTGGTGGCGTGTGGAATTTATTTCCCCAACTAGGGGTTGAACCTGGACCATCGGCAGTTTGAGAGCGCTAACCAGTGGACCGCCAAGGAATTCCCTTTCACCTTTCTTTGTTTTGTTTTGCTTTGGCTGTGTTGGTTCTTCGTTTCTACATGGGGTTTTCTCTAGTTGTGGTGTGCGGGGCTACTCTCTACATGCGGTGTGTGGGGTTCTTATTGTGGTGGCATGGGCTCTAGGGAGTGTGAAATCAGTAGTTGGGGCACATGGGCTTTGTTGCCCTGTGGCATGTGGACCAGGTGTTAAATCCGAGTCCCCTGCACTGACAGGCAGATTCTTTACCCCCAGGAAAGTCCTGCTAGTTGTGGTTTTGATTTTGAAGGTGCTTTGTTTTAATCTGCTTCAATTCTTTGTGGAGTTAGAGGTTGGAGAGAGGAGCAGGAAAAAAGGAGGCGAGAGAATGGAGGGCAGATTGGGAGCATCTATGAATGATTCCTCCCCATTGGCAGCACAAAGCTCTGGGTACAGACATCACTTTAAGAACTAACCAGGGACAGGTGTCAAGGCAGCTGCTAATGGTTTTGTTTCCCTACAGAGAAGGGCTGCCTCGCCCACCGCCCCTGCTGGCTCAGGCCAACCTCCCCTTTGTGTACCCCATCCACGGGGTGGAAGTGATGCCCCTGCACACAATTCCCATCCCAGGTAGGTGCCTCTCCATTCAGAAGACTGAAACAACTTTCTTCTTCTTCTCAAGCAAAAAGTGGGAGCAGAAGGCAACAGTCATCCATGCTGTGTATCTGGCACAATGCACCAAGCTTGACATGATTTCATTTAATGTTGGTCTCACTCTTTCCATCACCGGCCATCACCGTTAGTAGCTGTGACCTCCATGGGGATCTGAGATAACACAGAAGAGGACAGAAACCTAGGTGCCTTGAGGAACCTTAGGGCGTAATGGACTGCTTGGTGTCCTCCAGCATCAAAGCATGAGCCCGTCTCCACGGAGTGCATAGGAAAAGGATGTCTATGCCAGTTAAAACTCCCCTCCACGAGTGGTTTTTACACACTCTTCTAGTTAGCTCAGCATCACTTCTCTGTGAGGCAAATATTATTTTGCCAACTTCACAGATGAGTTTAGCAAGTTATCTAAGAGCGCATAGGGAGGATATGTTTGAATTAGAACTTGAATTAGTCCTATTATAAGAATAGAGGTAGATGCTAAAGTGAAAAACATTTGGGATAAATTGCTAGTGTGTCTGAATAGTCACTTTAAAATGATTTGCCATTTCGTATAGTTCTTTTTCTTTTATTGTGGGTAAATACACATAACATAAAATTTACCATTTTACCCATTTTTAAGTGTCCAGTTCTGTGGCGTTAAGTATATTTACATTGTTCTCCAACCAGCCTCAATCTCTAGAATGTTTCACCTTCCCAACTGAAACTCTGTATCCATTTAACATTAACTCCCTTTTCCCCCTCAGCCCCTGGCAACCACCATTCTATTTTCTGTCTCTCTAAATTTGACTATTTAGGAAAACTCATATATGGATGATTCATTATTCATCTATCGCTTTCTTCCCTTCAGTATCAGAGATATCTGGAAGGGACTGGATTAATTCACAGCACCCATCCAAAACTGATGGTGGGCAGCAGAGGCTTTAGCACCATCAGAGTTTGAGGAGGACCATGGGACACCATCTAATGGAGCCCTGGGAAGGGGGGGTGGCCAGCAAACACTCTGGGTAGGTGACACTTGAGATGACTCTGGAGGGACATGTAGGAGTCGGACAGGAAGGTGAGGGCATCCTCTCAAATGGTGTTGATTGTCCTTTTCATTGTGTCCTCCAGGTCTCCAGTTTGAAGGACCAGACGCTCCCATCTATAAGGCAAGAGTCCCCTTCCCAGCTTCCTTTAGCTCTTGGCATCCTGTCCTCGGCTCACTACCTATGCTTTCTTCCCCCAGTGGTGGCTGGTCTCAGATTTTGACAGAACCTCTATCCTGATTAAGTATAAGACATGAGTCTGTGGTGGGGAGTGGGGGAAGGGTGCCTATAGAAGTCATGAGTTTTCCAGCCATGGGGTGGTTGAAGTTCCAGGGGGGACTTCCAAAGAAGTCACCACCAAGGCTCCTGCTGGCTTCAGCTCAAGGGGAAGCTGCTGCCACAGCTGGGCTGTGTTGCCTCTGTTTGGGTCAGCACCAGCAAGGTGGATGCTCTGTGGCCTGTCCTTCTTTCGCTGCTTAACATAGCTCCAAATTAAGGTCTCTGCAAGTATGTCTGAGGGGTGGGATGCAAATTGCATCCAGAACCCTAACTGAAAAGGAGTCTGGGAAGTGTAGTTTTAGTTTTCCCAGGCCGAGGCCGGAATGGGCGGTGATGGAGCTGCTCTGTTCTCCACAGGGCACCTCTGCCCACCTTGCTCCCAAGTACCCTCACCTCCCTCCTCCCTCCCCCACCTTCGTCGCTTTCTGCTGTGTCACTTTCTCCATGGCTCTTATCATACCTGAAGTACTTTATGTGTCATGATGTGCTTATTGCCACTCTTCCCCCCTAGAACGTGAGCTTTTTGAAGGCAGGAAGTCAGTCTGCTCTTTTCCCAGCACCTGTAGTTTGGATCTCAGAGTATCTGTTGATTGACTAAAGCATTTTCACCAGGAATGACATTATCCAGGTTGCTGTTGAGCAGTGGCTCAGTCATGTCCCACTCTTTGTGACCCCGTGGACCGCAGCACGCCAGGCTTCCCTGTTCTTCACTATCTCCCAGAGTTTGCTCGAATTCATGTCTATTGAGTCGATGATGCAATCCAACCATCTCTTCCTCTGTCATCCCCTTCTCCTCCTGCCTTCAATCTTTCCCAGCATCAGGGTCTTTTCCAATGACTTGGCGCTTCGCATCAGGTGGCCAAAGTATTGGAGCGTCATCTTCAGCATCAGTCCTTCCAATGAATATTCAGGACTGATTTCCTTTAGGATGGACTGGTTGGATCTCCTTGCAGTCCAAGGAACTCTCAAGAGTCTTCTCCAACACCACAGTTCAAAAGCATCAATTCTTCAGTGCTCAGCTTTCTTTATAGTCCAACTCTCACATCCATACACGACTATGGAAAAACCATAGCTTTGAAAATACAGACCTTTGTAGGTAAAGTGATGTCTCTGCCTTTTCATATGCTGTCTAGATCTGTCATAACTTTTCTTCCAAGGAGCAAGCGTCTTTTAATTTAATGGCTGCAGTCACCATCTGCAGTGATTTTGGAGCACAAGAAAATAAAACCTGTCACTGTTTCCATTATTTCCCCTTTTATTTGCCATGAAGGGATGGGATCGGATGCCATTATCTTCATCTTTTGAATGTTGAGTTTTAAGCCAGCTTTTTCACTCTCCTCTTTCACTTTCATCAAGAGGCTCTTTAATTCCTCTTCACTTTCTGCCATTAGGGTGGTGTCATCTGCATATCAGAGGCTGTTGATATTTCTTCTGGCAATCTTGATACCAGCTTGAGCTTCATCCAGCTTGGCATTTCACATAATGTACTCTGCATATAAGTTGTCTAGGTTACTTTTCCTAAAGATAACTGGCTGTTGCAGAAAACAAGGAGGCAAAGGAAGAGAATAGCAGTGGGGATGAAGAGAAGCAAATGGATTTTAGCTACATGTTGAAAGTGGACTCGACAGGACTCACTCATAGATTGCAGGTGTCAGGGAAACTGCAGGTGTCGGGGAAACAGCAGGACAGGAGTGACTTCTGTTGGGGACTTGAACAGCTGAGTGGGTAAAGGTACTATTCACAAGGTAGGGAAAACCATGGATGGGGTGGAAAACAGGTTTATTGAAAACAATCAGTAGTTCAAGTTTTGAAGATCATGAAACTTCCTAGCAGAGCAATCAGCCAGGCAGCTGGATCTCAGAGAGATAGGAACTAAAATGTGCATCTTCAAAGTATCAGCATATGAATGGCATTAAAGCCAACGCCTCTGGTGAGAAAGGGTCAGTTCAGTTCAGTTCAGTCGCTCAGTCATGTCCAACTCTCTGTGACCCCACGGACTGCAGCACCCAGGCCTCCCATCACCAAATCCCAGAGTTTACTCACACTCACGTCTATTGAGTCAGTGATGCCATCCAACCATCTCATCCTCTGTCATCCCCTTTTCCTCCTTGCCCTCAATCTTTTCCAGTATCAGGGTCTTTTCAAATGTCAGTTCTTCACATCAGGTGCCCAAAGTATTGGAGTTTCAGCTTCAACATCAGTCCTTCCAATGAACACCCAGGACTGATCTCCTTTAGGATGGACTCGTTGGATCTCCTTGCAGTCCAAGGGACTCTCAAGAGTCTTCTCCAACACCTCAGTTCAAAAGCATCAATTCTTTGGCACTCAGCTTTCTTCACAGTCCAACTCTCACACCCATACATGACCACTGGAAAAACCATAGCCTTGACTAGATGGACCTTTGTTGGCAAAGTAATGCCTCTGCTTTTTAATATGCTGTCTAGGTTGGTCATAACTTTTCTTCCAAGGAGTAAGCGTCTTTTAATTTCATGGCTGCGGTCACCATCTGCAGTGATTTTGGAGCCCCCACCAAAGAAGTCAGCCATTGTTTTCACTGTCTCCCCATCTATTTGCCATGAAGTGATGAGACCAGAGGCCATGATCTTAGTTTTCTGAATGTTGAGCCTTAAGCCAACTTTTTCACTCTTCTCTTTCACCTTCATCAAGAGGCTCTTTAGCTCCTCTTCACTTTCTGCCATAAGGGTGGTGTCAGCTGCATATCTGAGGTTATTGATATTTCTCTCGGCAATCTTGATTCAAGCTTGTGCTTCTTCCAGTCCAGCGTTTCTCATGATGTACTCTGCATAGAAGTTAAATAAGCAGGGTGACAATATACAGCCTTGACGTACTCCTTTTCCTATTTGGAACCAGTCTGTTGTTCCATGTCTAATTCTAACTGTTGTTTCCTGAGCTGCAAACAGGTTTCTCAAGAGGCAGGTCAGATGGTCTGATATTCCCATCTCTTTCATAATTTTCCACAGGTTATTGTGATCCACACAGTCAAAGGCTTTGGCATTGTCAATAAAGCAGAAATAGATGTTTTTCTGGAACTCTCTTGCTTTTTCCATGATCCAGTGGATGTTGGCAATTTGATTTCTGGTTTCTCTGCCTTTTCTAAAACCAGCTTGAACATCTGGAAGTTCACAGTTCACATACTATTGAAGCCTGGCTTGGAGAATTTTGAGCAGTACTTTACTAGTGTGTGAGATGAGTGCAATTGTGCGGTAGTTTGAGCATTCTTTGGCATTGCCTTTCTTTGGGATTGGAATGAAAACTGACCTTTTCCAGTCCTGTGGCCACTGCTGAGTTTTCCAAATTTGCTGGCATATTGAGTGCAGCACTTTCACAGCATCATCTTTTAGAATTTGGAATAGCCCAACTGAAATGAGAAAAGTTAAGAAGGGAAAAGATAAAGAAGGGAAAAGGACTCAGAACCAAGCCCTGAAAAACTCTCTTTGGAGGTCTGATGGATGAGGAGGAATTAGCAAGCGGAATTCAAGGAGCTGTCAGCAGGGGTAGGACGAAATCTTTAAGGATGGTATCCTGAGGCTTCCCTGGTGGCCCAGTAGTTAAGAATCTGCCTTGCAATACAGGGGACACTGGTTTGATCCTGGTCTGGGAAGACCCCACATGCCTCGGGGCAGCTAAGCCCTGTGCACCACTGAGCCCGTGCTCCACAACAAGAGAAGCCACTGCAGTGAGAAGCCCACCCACAGCGTCGAAGAGTAGCCCCCACTTGCTGTACCTGGAGAAAGCCCACGCCCAGCAACAAAGACCCAGCGCAGGCAAAAATACTTAATTACAATAAAAATAAACTAGTTAAAAAAAAACATGGTATCCTGCATGGCAAGAGTTAAGAATGTTTCAGAAGTGTCCGTTGAACACACCAAGTCTTAGGTCTAGATTCTTCCTTACTGAAGCTGAGGCAGTAACTCCTGCAGAGACAGACCCTAAATTTCAGGGGCACTATCTATCCTCTCTACCTTATGTGCTCTGCCCCCTGCTGGCCATCCTGGGTATGTGCTATTCTTTGCATTTAGTCTTGGTGTCTCATCCACCCTAGGTCACCCTGAAAGCTTCTCTGGGGACACTGAACACCCTCGCTGACACCCCAGACACTGTGGTGCAGGGCAGAGGCCAGAAGGAGCTGACCATTTTGACCAGTAGCCGGATGGTTTTGAATTTCATCCTCCAGCACGTGACATACACCAGCACAGAGTACCAGCACCCCAGGGTGGATGTGGGTGAGAGCCTCTCCTTGGATGACAAAATGCTCAACACCACCAGCCCTCAAAGTCTTCCTCCTCCCAGAAGCCTGCCTCCTTGGCTTCTATTTCTAACTCTAAACACTGAACTTTCCAGTTACTGTATCCAGTAATATCCGCCCATTGCCATTGACCCCACAGGACAGGCAAACGCCCGCTCGTCTCTCCATGAAGGCAGATCGTTCGTGCTGTGTGCCCAGCTCTGTTCCTCATTCTCAGCAGCGAGCAGGCTGAAGATTTCAGCTGCAGTAGAGAGGGTGCAGTCTGTGCCCCAGCGTCTTGTCCTGGGCACTAACTGGAAAGTGGGGTGTGAGGAAACCTGCAGTGGGAAGGGCAGAAGCTTTGTCTTCCTCCTCCCATCCCAGCCCCAGAATTCCTGAGAGAATAATTGCTGACACTAAGTGCAGCCCCAATTTCTTTCTGGATGAATTAAAGGCACTGTTTCCCATTTTGAGCAGCTCCACAGGATGCATTCTCAGGACACCCACACACACACAAAATGAACTGTGGGACAGATTTCCCAGGAACACAGACTAGGGAGAGAGTTCCCTCCATCTTCAGGTGTTCAAATGTTTCTTATCACAGAATGACCCTGAGAGGTCAAATGAGGCAGGTAGAGTTTTCCTGGTTTTGTAGATGGTGAAGGAGATGAATGATTTACGCAAGGTATTTCAGATAATAAATAACAAAGTCAAACTTAACCCACCCCTCTGATTCCAAGCCCTCTTCACCCTACAGAGCCGCACGGGGAAGAAATGTGAGTTTCAGAGGCAGTCAGTGGGTTGCCCCAGGGACACACAGTGATTTCAGAAGCTCAAATGCCATAGCCTCTATGCTGTCCTCAATCTCCTCCCACCAATCTCTCAATCCCCCATCTCGTTGGCTTCCTGGGCAGCATAGGGAGTGACCCACACGCAGTACACAACTCTGACCTTATTTCTCCCGCCAGTGAGTCTGGAGTCCAACTCCTCAGTGGCCAAGTTTCCAGTGACCATCCGCTTTCCTGTTATGCCTAAGTTATATGACCCTGGACCAGGTAAGGCCCTTGTTCCTGGGGCTCTGTAGTGGGTCCTATAGACTACTGATGAAATTCAGAAGGGATCCTCTCTGAGACAGCGTAGGAGAATAATTATAAAAACAGAGTGGTACTGGAGGAGGAATAGATATATCAAAGCATCAAATTAGAAATCTAGAAATAGACAAGTTGAAATTTTACCATATGATAAAGGTAATTTTTCAAATTAAAGGGGGGAAAAGATGGATTATTCAAGAAATCATGTGGGATAACTGTGTAGCTATATGGAGAATGACAAGTTGAATATATCTCACAGCTCACATCAAGATAAATTCCCAATAGAGAAAATCCTAATTTTTTTTATAAGTATTCAAAAAAAGGGCTCCCCTGGTGGCTCAGAATCACCTGCCAAGCGGGAGACCCTGGTTTGATCTCTGGGTTGTGCAGATCACCGGGAGAAGGAAATGGCAACCCACTCCAGTATTCTTGTCTGGGAAATCCCATGGACAGAGGAGCCTTGCAGGCTATAGTTCATGGGGTCCCAAAGAGTTAGCAACGAAACAATAGCTAGAGAAAAAAAAAGGAATTTAAAAATAACTTTGGATTATAAGATTTTTCTAAATGTTACACAAAACCCAAAGGACATAACAGACTGGAAACATACATAACAATTTTTAATTGTTTTCCTTCTTTGTGGCCTCTGACACGGCTTGCGGGATTTCAGTTCTCTGATCAGGGATCGAGTCTGGTCCCTCAGCAGTGACAGCGTGGAGTCCTAACCACTGGACTGCCAGGGTATTCCCAATTTTTAATACTTTTTTTCTGGACAGAAATCTACCATATGCAAAGTCAAAGGACAAACTGGGGGGAAAATACCTTCAACACAAAGTCAAAGATCTAATTTTACTTAAGAGCACTTGTGAGGACTTTCCTGGCTGTCCAGGGGTTAAGCCTCCATGCTCACAGTGCAGGGGGTACTGGTTTGACCGCTGGTCAGGGAACTAAGATCCCACATGCTGCACAGTGTGGCCAAATACATAAAGAAATTCTCACTGTAGTCCTATCAAGTAGGTTGTTTTTTAGTCGCTGTGTCATGTCTGACTGTTTGTGACCCCATGGACTGCAGCATGCCAGGCTTTTCTGTTCTTCACTATCTCCCGGAGTTTGCTCACTCGTGTTCACTGAATCGGTGATGCTGTGAATCAACAAGAAAAGAACAAATAAGAGAAGAATAAGCCAGTTCACAAAAAGTTAAATTTAAGAATACTTTCAGTCATTAAAATATATGTTCAGTCTCACACTAAGTGCAAATGGAAACTACATCCATATCAAAAAGCACTGGAGGAGGAGTGAGGAAACATTCTTTTAAAGTGCCAGTAGGAATATAAATTGGCACAACCCTTCTGGAGCAACTTAGCAACGTCTGACAACGTTTTAAACGTATACGCACGTTGGGTCAGCGATTCCACTTGTATGAGTTATCCTATAGATGCTTACATCTGTGTGAAAAGACATTTGTTTGTTTATTGCAGCATTATTTGCAATGACAAAAACCTTAAAAAATGGTTGTGTGTGTTAGTTGCTCAGACATGTCTGACCCTTTGCGACCTCATGGGATTCTCCAGGCAAGAGTGCTGGAGTGAGTTGCCATTCCCTTCTCCAGGGGATCTTCTCGACCCAGGGATCGAACCTGAGTCTCCCTTACTGCAAGCAGATTCTTTACCGTTTGAGTCACCAGGGCTTAAACCAAGTGTGGTCCATGGGTATAATGAAATCCCACGCAATGACATTCAGAAGGACAGAGGAGGAAAACATGAGCCGCAAGTGTTTTTTATATTGATACAAAATGCTTTCCAAGATGTAAGCAAGGTACAGAAAAGAGTGAAAAGTAAGCTACTATTTCTGTGAAAAGAAAGGGGTAAAGAAGACATAACTGCTTGATTACAGAAAAATAAACAAGAAGTTAGTAATACCTGGTAATCTCCTGGGGAGGAACCAAAATGTTGAGGACAGAGATGGGAAGAAGTATTTTCATGGTATAACTTTCAGTATATTTTGAATTTTGAGCTCATTGGCATTTTTGATGATATTTCCTATATATTCAAAATGTAATGTATTCAGATAGATTATATTAAAAATATAACTTATTTAAAAGCAATAGGATTAAATATCTACAGAGAGGAATTTACAGTATGTGCTTCATATCATCATTACTATCTCAAAAATAAATCAGCACAAGAAGTTCACAAAAAAAGCTTTTTTGGCTTCAGATTTGTCTTAAAGGTGAAGTATTATGCATGAAATGGAAATCTCCATAGTCCTATTTCCCTCTCTCCTTCCAACAGTCATGGTCTTTCTTTTCCTGGTTTCTGTACATTTTAATATGTAGATTTCTATTCCTACACACATGTGCACACACAGAGCATACAGTGTGGTACCATGCATTTTTGAACTTTTCATAAAATTTATCACATTGTATGGCATAAAATTCTAGTTTCTGGCCTTTCCTTAGTCCATGGCTTGTCTCTTGGTTTTGCTTCTGGGGTCTTTTGTGTTATAAAACTTTATCCTTTAATAAAATGGATTCATTGTTTTTTTCTAGCTTTTGCTCTTTTGCCTTAATTCAAGAAATTCTTCCCTATACTGAAGCCGTAAAGATATTCTCCTATATTTTTTTTCAAAAGTTACGTATGCTTTTTTCTCACATTTAGATACTTAATCCACCTAGAAGTTATGTTTATGCGTGGCATGTGATAGGGACCTAATATTTTACACATGAAGAGCCTACTGTCCCGCCACCATGGACCAAGTGGTCCAGCCTTGTCCCGCTTGAACAGCCAGCCCCTCACACACACAGCTTCTTGCATGTAGGAGTTTGAACCAGCCTTTGTTGAGGCACATTGATCTGTATCCTGGGGCTCATTTTACATTTCCATATGCTTTATAACAGGTTTTCTATCTAGTGCAGATAAATTCTGTGTTGCAGGATGACTGTACTTCATTTAGTGAAATTTTCTTAGCTCTTCTTGGTCATTTATTTTTCATTAGAGTTTTAGCATCAGCTCATCAAGATCCTCCAAAATGCCTTGAGATTTTGATTAGAATTTTCTAAAATTTGTTGATTAATTAGAGATGAACTGACAGTTTTATGAGGTTGAATATTCACAACCATGAATCTGCTATATCTCTCCATGTCATAGTCTCTTCACAGGTTCTTCAGTAATTTATTTTGTAGTCCTATTTGTAAAGGAATTGTACATTTTATTGGATTTGGTCTTAGGTAGTTTATATTTTATTTTACTTTTATAAATTGGATTTTGTTCTACATTGTAACTGATGTTAGTATATAAGACATTAGTGATTTTTGAATGTTGGACTTAATAGGCATCCTTCTTGCACACATATTAGTGATTTTTTTTAACACATAGAGTCTGTTAAACAAATAATGATTTTTATCTCTTCCTTTATAATTCTCATCATTTGTTTCTTTTTATTGTCTTAATGCGTTTTGGTAAAATCTTCAGTACAGTGTTGAATAGTAGCAGTGGTAGCACACACTTTCGCTTGTTCCTGACTCTAAGACCATTCCAATGTTATGCCACTATTCTCGTTTGCTGGGCAGGAGTGTGGTGTCAGGGTAAGAAAGTTTCCTTCTTTCCTTCTGTTCTAAGAATTTTTCTATTTCTACTTTCTATTTCCTCGCTGAGAGTTTTCATTTTTATATGAATAAGTATTGAATTTTATCAAAGAAATTGTCTGCACCCACTGAAATAATTTTTCTCCTTTAACTCGGTTCACGAAGTGACTTACATTGATTTTCTTTTTATTTACTTATTTATTTATTTATTTTTAATTTTTATTTTTACTTTATTTTACTTTACAATACTGTATTGGTTTTGCCATACATTGACATGAATCCACCACATTGATTTTCTGCTGTTGAAATTGTTCTTGCATTTTGGGGATTAACCCATCTTGATTGCAGTGGGTTATTTGATTAAATGCTGAATTAAATTTGTTGCTCTTTTTATAGATGATTCTTATATCTGTATTCAAAACTGAGACTGTCTTTTTCTGTAATGTCTTTGCTCAGTTTTGTTATCAATATTATACAAGTCTCATAAGACAAGTTAGATACCTTTCTTTTGTTCACTGTTGGTTGAAATGAATTGAATTGTAATAAAATAGGAATGTCTCTTTGGAGAAGGCAATGGCACCCCACTCCAGTACTCTTGCCTGGAAAATCCCATGGATGGAGGAGCCTGGTAGGCTGCAGTCCATGAGGTCGCTAAGAGTCGGGCACGACTGAGCGACTTCAGTTTCACTTTTCACTTTCATGCATTGGAGAAGGAAATGGCAACCCACTCCAGTGTTCTTGCCTGGAGAATCCCAGGGACGGGGGAGCCTGGTGGGCTGCTGTCTATGGGGTCACACAGAGTCAGACACGACTGAAGTGACTTAGCAGCAGCAGCAGCAATGTCTCTTGGGGTTTTATTAAAACTTGTCTGTCCTTTTGTCTTTTTTTTTTTTTTTTTTTGGTCCAAGTTTTGGGGAAGGTGGTTGGGGCAGGAATGTGAATGGGAAAGAGTGAGAGAAAGGGAAGAAATTTAAAACTAACAGTTCTACCACTTCAGTGGTTATTGATCTATATGTACATTGAGTCAATTTTTTAAATGTTTCTATAAAGTTGTCTTAAAGTTAATGTAAATTGTCTATCTTTTTGTCATAAAGTTGTTCATAGAATTCTCTTATGCTTGTTAAAAATTTTTTAAATATCTTAAGTCATGTCTCCCTTTTGATTTTTTGTATATATCTTAAATAATTTTAAGTTGGTTTCATATCTAAATATTCTCATTTCTTTTATGCCTGTTTTGTTTCATGTTTTCTTTTTCATATATGTGATTCTGTGATTTATCACCTTAAAGATTTTAAATTCTCACTTTAAGTCCCTTTCAGATTCGTCTGTTGTTTATCTGTCTAGAGTGGATACTTCTAGCACAGGGTGGATTTGCCGGCTGTTCTTTCAAACTAGTTTTCTCTGAATGTCTTGGGATTTTTGCTGGTGGCTCATCTTGAATACGAGGCTTTACAAGCTTGTTTTATTTTCTCCTCTCTCCCTCTTTTTCTCTCCTGATTCCTTCCCATCTCACAGCTTTACAGTTGCCACAGATTCTCAGCCCATCATTATATACAACAGTCTTGGGGTCCCTGTCCCCTAGTGATATGGGCATCACCAAAGAGCCAGTTGCTGGGCCTGAGGGTGGCTTGGCACAGGACATGGCTGTGTGAGATGGTGTCATCTCTGAACCCAGAGATGTGTTTGGGGATGATGGCTCTTTGAGGTTCCTTGCCCAGTGGGTTATATGTCATGAGAGCTGGAGGGAGTGCAGCCTGGCTCCAGTCCATGGTTTCTAGCAAAAAGCCTGGTTGTGGACCCACATACTACGAGAGACACTTTTATTCCATTAACAATCAAACTCTGCCTCCTAGCCTCTGCTGTTCTGACCCCAGATAGCAGCAGACCCAGCTCCAGCTCTGCTCACTGCTTTTGATTCCTGTTCCTTGGAAGAAATGTCATTTGTTTTTGAACATGGCTCTGTCTTTGCATATTTCTTCATCATTGCTCTGTGTTTGGAACAATAAAGAATATCAAAGTAGAATGCTATACCACCCACCTGGCCAGGAGTCTCCCACCTTGACTACCTCCTATGGTAACTCAGGCTCCTGATTCTGTCTTTACTGTAATGAAAGAACCAAACTTGTCACGTGGCCTGAGAAGAGAAAAGGTAGAGCTTTCATTCGACACGCTCTTGAACCTGATTTACATGACTCTTTCTGTTACTGAGCCCTTTCCAGATTCTCAGACCATACCATACCATCCCACAGAAATGAATATCACTTCCACAACTCTTCAGCATGCAAAGCCTTTTATTCACAGAGATAGTTTGTGCATAAGAGAGAAGGCAGGGAAAATGCCAGCTCCCTGGGTAAAATGGGTGAGTTGCTTTTATAGCAAAAGGGATGGTTTGTCTCATGATCACTGATAATTTCCAGAAATCATCAAATTTCTTGGATCAGCAGCAGGTAGCTGCATGATGGCTGTCAGGAATAGAGAGTGTTTCTGTGCAGGGGAAGAAATGCATGAGAATTTTCTGCAAGAAAGCCCAGGAACAGATACGGTTAAAATTTACAGTTGAGCTTCTTGTCTTGCGGCAACTAGGTATACTCAGTAGTGGACCAGAAGTAATGTTAATCTTTTATTTCTGTGATCCTGGTTTCTCCCCACGGGACTTGGACCCCAAGGGCCTTTGTTCTTTAGTTTGCAAGGCTTGTCCTGCCCAAGGCCAGTCTTTTTCTGAAGTGACTGTACTATTGTCTTCTTGTCTTACTTCCACTCACTCCCAAAGACTCAGGAGGAGCTGGGTAATGGTGCAACAGAATGACCTCTGACTTCTGTCATTCTGAGAAAATGGCTCTGCAGTGGGGTTCTGTTGCACTCATGCACAAACAGTTGGTGGGGTGTGAAGGTCAGCATGTGTTTACTCCAGCTGATCCCACCCCACCAGACGACCCACCTGCCTATCAGCTGGCATGGCTCCATTCTGTGGCTAGATCTCCTAAACACACCAGCAGCTACTGTTGTTTGACCCAAGGGTCATTTCCATAGAAAGGCTGTCCTTTCTCTGTTTCTATAAATCATACAACCTGGTCTAACCCTCTTCCGATCTCCAAGTGGACCTGTTTCCTCTTACATCTTCCAGAGGATAAAGATCAGGCAAGTTTCTCCGTAGGAGTGCAGCTGATGACAGAGCAGGTCTCAAGTCCTTTAGAGCTTTTCTCCTCTTCCTGGGACCTGTGACTCTAACATAGTGAATCCCATGATGGGCAAGGCTCTATGCATCTCAGCTCCTAGCATGAAAGCAGGATACAAGCCCAGTACAGACAGGCAAGCATAAAATGAAACGTCCAGGTAGATTGTAGGAAACACCAGAACGGAACCAACAGAACCAGGGAAGAGACTTTAGAATAGAACACAGACAAAATTTAAACAAATCATTATCGTTGTTTTTCAGTTGCTAAGTTATGTTTGACATTTTGCAACCCCATGAACTGCAACACGCCAGGCTTTCCTGTCCTTTACCATCTCCTGGAGCTTGCTCAAACTCACGTCCATCGAGTTGGTGATGCCATCCAACCATCTCATCCTCTGTCATTCCCTTCTCCTCCTGCCCTCAATCTTTCCCAGCATCAGGGTCTTTTCCAATGACTTGGCTCTTAGCATCATGTTGCCAAAGTATTGGAGCTTCAGCATCAGTCCTTCCAATGAATATTCAGAGTTGATTTCTTTTAGGATTGACTGGTTTGATCTCCTTACAGTCGAAGGGAGGACTCTCAAGAGTCTTCTCCAACACCACAATTTGAAAGCATCAGTTCTTTGGTGCTCAACCTTCTTTATGGTCCAACTCGCACATCTGTATATGACTACTGGAAAAACCACAGCTGTGACTATACAGATCTTTGTTGGCAAAGTGAAGTCTCTGCTTTTTAGTACACTGTCTAGATTTGTCATAGCTTTTCTTCCAGGGAGCAAGTGTCTTTTACTTTCATGCAGTCACTATCTGCAGTGATTTTGGAGCCCAAGACTGTTTGCACTTTTCCCCCATCTATTTGCCCCCATCTATTTGAGGTGATGGAACCAGATACCATGAAAAACAAATAGGGTATGTTTAAATATATTTTTCTAAACCAACTAACGAACTCTTATTAAGCACTAACTGTATACAAGAGGCCTGAGGTCCACAGACACTTGAGAAGTCATGATATAGAGAAACCCTCAGAACGACGCAAGTTAAGACAGTGAGGCTTCCCAAAGACAGAACTCTGATGTCTACCCTTTCTTGCTCAGAGAGGAAGCTCAGAAACCTGGTGTCCATTGCCACCAAAACTTTCCTCCGTCCCCACAAGCTCAAGACCATGCTCCGGAGCATTCGTGAGTATTACCCAGACTTGACCGTGATCGTGGCTGATGACAGCAAGGAGCCCCTGGAAATTAATGACAGCCATGTGGAGTATTACACCATGCCCTACGGCAAGGTATGTCCCTCCTGGGTGGGGAGACACCTGAATCCTGGGACAAGAGGGCCTCAGTCAGAGTCAGGTCCTTACCCCGGAGGGGCCAGCTTCAGTAGACTTCACAAGGCAGCAAGATCTTGGCATGGGAGGGTGTGGGATTCTCCTCTGAATCCTTTTGCTGACTTCAAATTCACAGAGAAATCAGGTCACTTTCCCTTTTCTGCATTAACAGGGTGGTTAATCCACCTTTTCTCATGCGTGGTTTAGAAATTGATTGGGATCCTTCTAAGTGACTTGCAGTGTCTGACAGTCTAGTTTCCTGGCTTGCAGGTCCAAGAGCAGAGAAACCGCTCATCCCTATCATTTCACCCTCTCTGACGCATCTCCTCCATTCACCTTCCTTCAAACAAAGGAGGAGGTGGACGTGACACTCACCAGAGTGCCCCTTCCCCTGCAATAGCTTCCAGGCTCCATGAGGGGACAGGGCTTGAGAGCCCCAGAGACTCTGTCAGGTGAAAAGAGACTTCCATCAGTCCATATTGACCACAGGGCCAGGGAGGGACTCTCTCACCTTTCTTGGTCTCAGTCTGACCCAGAGAGCCCCTGGCCTTCTCCCAGTGTCTCTGAGGCATGGACTCCCTTTAACGTAGAGGTTCCCGAGCACTGTTTGGGGTGCAGTGCAGTGTGGCTCTTGGCAACTGAGAAAGCTGCCAAGCGACGCTGATAGGTAGCAGGGCAGGCCACCACCATCTAACCTCACTCTACTCACAGGGTTGGTTTGCTGGTAGGAACCTGGCCATATCTCAGGTCACCACCAAATACGTTCTCTGGGTGGACGATGACTTTCTCTTCAATGACAAGACCAAGATTGAGGTGCTGGTGGATGTCCTAGAGAAGACCGAACTGGATGTGGTAAGGGAGAGCTGCTGGTTCTATCCCCTCTGTGTGACAAGCCAGAGGGGAAGGGAAGGAGAAGGGCAGAGAGGCAAGTGTTCAGGGGAGGCGGGGGTGGGGGGCAGTGCAGGAGGAGATGAGGGGCCGCTGGGGCTGACACCTTCACATGGGAGTCAGATGTGCAAGTTCTGCTTCTGCCTCCATTCTTACTCTTCTTTGAGCAAATTACACCAACCCGCATCCCCAAACGCACCATTGTTCCGTCTTTGAAATGTCGTGTTTATGCATCCCTTCTGACTTCCTCCCTGCAGTGATGGGAGAAGGCAAGCGGGGCTCTGGTTCTGTCGCACACCCTTACAAACATGCAAATGGGACAAAGCTGTGAAAGCACGTGTAGCCTTAATGAGAGTTAGAAAAAATAACAAAAACATCAAAAATCCATTCACATGCAGGAAAGAGAGGAAAAATGTTGACAGTAAATAATACTGCGTTGTATCTTGAAATTTGCAGAGATAACCATACTGTGTAGAGATGATGGATCTGTTAATTAGCTTGAGTGCGGTGATCTTTTCGCAATGTATACATCCATCAAAACATCAAGATGTATAACCTCAAAATATACAATTTTAATATGTCAAAGAAAAAGCTGTTAAAAAGAAAGAAAATGGATAAAAAGTAGCACAGTGACCATGGTTATCTCTTACTCCAAGTGGACAGTCCCCAAAGCATCTGGCTTGACTAAGATGTCTCTAGAGACCCAATCACAGTAGCGTAAATGACATAGAAGGTGCAGTTCCCTAATGAGAGCTGGTGCTGGACTCTCCTTCCGGAGGCATCCTGGACCAGCTCCATTCCCCGTTGTTCATGCAATTTTGTTGTCCACAGCTGTATGGTCCGAAGAAATGGGGAAAGAAGGGAATTGAAAGACAAGCAGTTTTCTTTTAAGAGTGTGACATTTATAAAAGTAGCAAGCATCTGTTCTAAATCACATCCTTTCAGCCAGGACTTAGACACATGGTCAAAACTTGCAAGGGAAGTGGGAAATTTTCACCTTTGGTGGGATAGTAGCTAGATCTTAATTTAGTCCATCAAAACTCAGTCCATTTACTAAGAGGAGGAGAGAAAGAACAGGGGACAGCAGACTGCTGTGTCCTTCTGGGTGATTATGATGTTTCAGGAACAGATATACTTGCTTGTCCTGTTTCGCCCAGGCTCCAACATAGAGATGCACTCATCTCCCATGAGTGCAGGGACAGGCAGCGCAGAGAGGTGAGCCAAGAACAGAGAATGGGAGGAAGGAGCTTGAGACAGACGGCTGGCTGCAGGAAGTCCATATAGGGACGCTTGCATATGCAGGCTGCCTCTCACCTGCACCCAAACACTGCTTCTCATACCAGAAGGGAGTGAGCCATGTGGAAAGAGTGAGCTTGCAGGAGGGTAAGCACAGCAGAGTTGTCTGCCCTTTTGACTTGGGGTAGGCCTAGTATGAAGGGTAGATAGAGAAAGGGTGTTATTCTTGTCATGAGCCTTCCAGGCTCCTCCGTCCATGGGATTTTCCAGGCAATAGTACTGGAGTGGATTGCCATTTCCTTCTCCAGGGGATCTTCCCAATCCAGGGATTGAACCCGGGTCTCCCGCATTGTAGACAGATGCTTTACCATCTGAGCCACCAGGGAAGTCGTTCTTGTCATAACAGGTTCAATTCAGTAAGGCTTCCTGGCAGGGGCTACATGGATATCGTCTGTTCTCTAATGCAGGTTTCTCTGTCCATTGGCTAGGTAGGTGGCAGTGTGCTTGGAAATATGTTCCAGTTTAAGCTGTTCCTGGAGCAGAGTAAGAATGGGGACTGTCTCCATCGGCGGACAGGATCTTTCGGGCCCCTGGACGGCTTCCCCAACTGCGTGGTGACCAGCGGCGTCGTTAACTTCTTCCTGGCCCACACAGAGCGGCTCCAAAGAGTTGGCTTTGACCCCCGCCTGCAGCGAGTGGCTCACTCAGGTGAGGAGGCTGGGAGAGTGAAGAGGGAGCTGGGCTGTGGACTGACCTCAGAAGTCTGCTCTCCCCCGAGGGGGTTGGGAGGAAGGGCCGTGTGCCACGGATCAGGCAGCTTGCCCATTCTCCCCAAATTGGGGAGCCCCCAGTTTCCCCTGCCTCCTTCCACTCTCTCTGCCTTCTTGCCTCCGTCAGGCTGTTCCTACTTTTCTGAGATACCCTTCCCCTTCCTCTCCCCACAGCTCTGGCCCCTACCTGCTGCTGCACCTGCATTTCCAGACTTCCTTTCCTCTGTAACTGCAGCTGGTGAACTTCCTGTCTTAAACTGCCCTCAGTCCTGGAGTCCACAGTTCCGTTTAGTTGGAAGCTAATCTGTGTCTGTCTGTCCTTCCAACTCATTAGCCTGGGCAGGTGGCTCCACGTGGGTGGAACCACCGCAAGGATGTAAACCGTGTCCCTTCCCCCTGACTCTCCTGGACCTGCAATAGGGCCCTAGGTCTGTGGCTTGAAGGTCACATTTCCTTCTCATGCTTCCCCTCTCTTGGCAGAGTTCTTTATTGATGGGCTCGGGAGTCTGCTCGTGGGGTCCTGCTCAGATGTGATTATAGGTCACCAGCCCCATTCTTCAGTGGCGGACCCAGAGCTGGCAGCCCTGGAGAAGACCTACCACAGATACCGGGCCAACACCAATGATAAGGTCCAGTTCAAGCTAGCTCTCCACTACTTCAAGAACCATCTCCAATGTACCACATAAAGATGCTTGGACTTTGGCAGAGTGCTAGGTCTGGCTCAGTTACTGTAGGTCATTAGAAATGGACCAATCACTGATCAGGGCAATGGCGATTGTATTAATAATAATTATTGTTTGGTGTCTTACCATTTGTGAATCACTGTACATGCCTGATGTGAAGAGCTGACCCATTGGAAAAGACCCTAATGCTGGGAAAGATGGAGGGCAGGAGGAGAAGGGGACGACAGAGGATGAGATGGCTGGATGGCATCACCGACTCGATGGACATGAGTTTGGGTGAACTCTGGGAGTTGGTGATGGACAGGGAGGCCTGGCGTGCTGCGGTTCATGGGGTCGCAAAGAGCTGGACACGACTGAGCGACTGAACTGTACATATAACGGTGGTGGTGGTGGTTTAGGCAATAAGTCGTGTCCAACTTTCGTCTCACATCATCTCATGCAAAAGAGCACATGATGGACTGGTATCCTTGATCAAAAGGATCAAGAGGATTGGTATCCTCTGGGTCCTTGAGGATTATTTGGTGGGTGTTACATCACAGATCATCTCTAGCATCAACTATCATCCACAAATTTCGATTTGGTCCTACTTTGTGGACTCAAATAATGTGAATAACCCAGAGTCCTTTCCTTGAGGAAGTGGCAGTCTGGTTCAGTTCATTCCACTAGTAGCACTGGGCAGCCAGGCTTAGAGGATCAGAGCGTGGGGAGAACTCACAAGGGCCCATGCAGATGAGGAGGGCTCTGTGGCGTCAGCTCACCTGGAGTCCAGCACATGGATGGGATGCAGGAAGGTGGAGGGCAGAGATCACTGGGGTAGTCCACTCAGTGCTGGGATAAAGCTTTCCCCGGCATCAGATACCTACCATAAAGACACATTCCAGAATGCCTGGGATTGAACTTGGACCTTGTACTTTGTAAGCGCAGTGGCCAAGCCACTAAATTCCAGGGCCTTAAGATCAGTTGCTTACTACTCAAGACTGCCGTCATCTGCAGAATGGAGCCATCATGATGACGGGGGTTTTCTCTGTCACCTTGGGAGCCAGTGGATTCTCCCACTGCTGCGCTGCCTTTTTGCTTCTACTCTTTCCTACTAAAGACAGCCATGGTAGGTCAAAGTCTCTGAAAAATGTGTGAGATGTTAATTCATGAAAAGTGTTTTGGTAGTCAAATAAATTTAAAAAGTACTGCGTGCTCTGTCTCCCTCTTTGACAGTCACAATTCATATTAGTATATTCAAGGCTCTGAGAAGTCCTGCTGTGAAGAAATTGACTTAACGTCAATTCAGCATTTCTCAGATACAGATACAGACTGGCCATCATTTTTTTGTTCTCCCAAACACGAATATAAAGCACATACCTCATTCCATTGTATATATCATAATGCCTCTGTTGCAAAAGTTTTTTATAACTTTCATTAACGTGCATAACCATTTAGTACAATAGTATATTTATTTTGTGTTTAACATCATAGCTATAAAGGGAGGCAATGTTGGCTTGGTCTATTCAGTACTGTCCTTAGACCCAGGCAAGATGAGCCCCTGCCTGTGCTTCAGAGAACTCTGCATATCACAGACACATGTATTGATTTTAAAAACCAAACAAACTCACAGAAGAGATCAGATTTGTAGTTACCAGAGGCAGGTGGTGGAAGGGAAAACTGGATGAAGGTAGTCAGCAGATATAGATTTCCAGTTATAAAATAAATCAGTACGAGGGCTGTAGTGTACAGCATGATAAATATAAGTAACGCTGCTGCTGCTGCTAAGTCACTTCAGTCGTGTCCGACTCTGTGCGACCCCATAGACAGCAGCCCACCAGGCTCCCCCGTCCCTGGGATTCTCCAGGCAAGAACCCTGGAGTGGGTTTCCATTTCCTTCTACTGTGTGTTATATATGAAAATAGTTAAGAGAGTAAATCCTAAGAGTTCTCATCACAAGAAAAAATATTATTTTTCTATTTCTTTAATTTTGTATCTATATGAGATGATAGATATTCACTAAACTTACGTGATAATCATTTCATGATATATGGGAGTCCAGTCATTATGTTCTACGTTTTAAACTTTAACAGTTGTAGCGGATGTTTTTGTTCAGTCACTCAGTTGTGTCCAACTCCTTGCCACCCCATAAATTGCAGCACACCAGGCTTCCCAGCCCTTTACCATCTCCCAGAGTTTGCACAAATTCATGTCCATTGAGTTGGTGATGCCATCCAATCATCTAGCCCTCTGTTGTCCCCTTCTTCTCCTGCCTACAGTCTTTCCAAGAATCAGGGTCTTTTCCAATGACTTGGCTCTTTGCATCAGGTGGGCAAAGTATTGGAGCTTTGGCTTCAGCATCAGTCCTTCAATGAATTTTCAAGGTCGATTTCCTTTAGGATTGATTGTTTTGGTCTCCTTGCAGTCCAAGGGACTCTCAAGAGTCTTCTCCAGCACTACAATTCAAAAGCATTAATTCTTCGGCACTCAGCCTTCTTTATGGTCCAACTCTCACATCCATACATGACTAGAAGAAAAACCATAGCTTTGACTATGTGGATTTTTGTCAGCAAAGTAATGTCTCTGCTTTTTAATATGCCTGTCTATGTTTGTCATAGCTTTACTTCCAAGGAGCAAGTGTCTAATTTCATGACTGCAGTCACCGTCTGCAGTGATTTTGGAGCCCAAGAAAATAAAGTCTGTCGTTGTTTCCGTTGTTTCCCCTTCTGTTTGCCATGAAGTGATGGGACCAGATGCCATGATCTTAGTTTTTTGAATGTTGAGTTTTAAGCCAGCTTTCTCACTCTCCTCTCACTTTCATCAGGAGGCTCTTTAGTTCCTCTTTACTTTCTGCCGTAAGGGTGGTGTCATCTGCCTATCTGAGGTTATTGATATTTCTCTTGGCAATCTGGATTTCAGCTTATGCTTCATCCAGCCCAGCATTTTGCATGATGTACTCTGCATGTAAGTTAAGTATGCAAGGTGATAATATACAGCCTTCACATACTCCTTTCCCAATTTGGAACCAGTACGTTGTTCCATGTCCAGTTCTAACTGTCCTGCATACAGGTTTCTCAGGAGGCAGGTAAGTTGGTCTGGTATTCCTATCTCTATAAGAATCTTCCACAGTTTGCTGTGATCCACACAGTCAAAGGCTTTAGTGTAGTCAATGAAACAGAAGTAGATATTTTGCTGGAGTTCTATTGCTTTTTCTGTGATTCAACGGATTGTGGTAATTTGATCTCTGGTTCCTTTGCCTTTTCTAAAACCAGCTTGTACATCTGGAAATTCTGGGTTCACAGACTACTGAAGCCTAGCTTGAAGGATTTTGAGCAATACCTTATTAACATGTGAAATGAATGCAATTGTGAGGTAGTTTGCACATTCTTTGACATTGTCCTTCTTTGAGATTGGAATGAAAACTGACCTTTTCCAATCCTGTAGCCACTGCTGAGTTTTCCAAATTTGCTGGCATGTTGAGCGCAGCACTTTAACAGCATCATCTTTTAGGATCTGAGATAGCTCAGGTAGAATTCCATCACCTCCACTAGCTTTGATCATAGCGATGCTTCCTAAGGCCCACTTGACTTAACACTCCAAGATGTCTGGTTCTAGGTGCGTGATCATTCTATCGTAGTTATCCGGGTCATTAAGAGATCTTAATGAACTTGTATAGTTCCTCTGTGTATTCTTGCCACCTCTTTTTATTATCTTCTGGTTCTGTTAGGTCCATATCGTTCTGTCCTTTATTGTGCTCATCTGTGCATGAAATGTTCTCTTGGTATCTCTAATTTTCTTGAAGAGATCTCTAGTCTTTCCCATTCTATTGTTTCCCTCTATTTCTTTACGTTGTTCACCGAGGAAGGCTTTCTTATCTCTCTTTGCTATACCTTGGAACTCTGCATTCAGATGGATATCTTTTTCTCCTTTGTCTTTTATTTCTCTTCTTTTCTCAGCTATTTGTAAGGCCTCCTCAGACAACCATTTTGCCCTTTTGTGTTTCTTTTTCTTGGGGATGGTTTTGATCACCACTTCTGCGTGATGTTATGAACCTCCGTCCTTAGTTCTTCATGCACTCTGTCTATCAGGTCTAATTCCTTGAATCTATTTGTCACTTCCACTGTATAATTGTACAGGATTTGATTTAGGTCATACCTGAATGGCCTAGTGGTTTTCCCTACTTTCCTCAACTATTACAGTGCTGTTGGTCAGTTATATCTCAATAAAGCTGAAGGAAAAGAACAAACACACGTGTTTACTCAGGATCTAGTGCTCAGCACCAGGACAGCATAACCTGTTTCCCTAAATATCTCCTCTGAGACTAGACGCTGTCCAGGCCCCAGAGAAATGCTTCTCTATTCCTCTTGCCCTGTGTTCTCAAAACAAAAGACAGTTGCATCCAAATGCGCTGAAAGTCTGTGGACAGTACTTTGAAATGTAGGTACAATTTGAGCAGCAAAGTGCTTAGGTAAAAGAAAAAGACACATTTTAAAATTTGTCAAATTCTTCCTCTCAAAATAAATAACAATAAAGTCTTGCTCACCACCTAGTGTGTATTTTCTTGCCTTTCAATGCATGGTTACAAAAGTACTAGAAAATTAGTGTGCTGTTCACAACTGCATGTGTGGCTTAAGAACATTTAAAGTGAAGTGAAGTGAAGTTGCTCAGTCGTGTCCGACTCTTTGCAACCCCATGGACTGTAGCCTACCAGGCTCCTCCCTCCATGGGATTCTCCAGGCAAGAGTACTGGAGTGGGTTGCCATTTCCTTCTCCAGGGGATCTTCCCGACCAAGGGATCGAACCCAGGTCTCCTGCATTCCAGGCAGAACGCTTTAACCTCTGAGCCACCAGGGAAGCCCAGAACATTTGAAAATAGTAAGCAATTTTTATTACTCTTCAATTTTTATACATGTGGTTCTAGCTGTATCATGGTTAAGTTTTCAAAACTTAAATCTAAATATAAAAACCACAGCTTTACAATATTTTGGATTTTGCCTTTTAAAGATAAATTTATCAAAGTAAGAGGATAGTGAAAGTCACTCAGTCATGTCTGACTCTTTGCAACGTCATGGACTATACAGTCCATGAAATTCTCCAGGCCAGAATACTGGAGTTATACTTTGCCCTTCTCAAGGAGATCTTCCCAACCCAGGGCTCAAACTCAAGTCTCCCACATTGCAGGCAGATTCTCTACCAGCTGAGCCACAAGGGAAGACAAGAATACTGGAGTGGGTAGCCTATCCCTTCTCCAGCATATCTTCTGGACCCAGGAATTGAGCCAGGGTCTCCTGCACTGCAGGCAGATTCTTTACCAGCTGAGCTATCTGGGAAACATTTACTTTAACAGTTTGCTAGCTTTAGTTATTATAGCTTTTACATATATAAAAATAATTAAAATATACTTAATATTTAAATATTGGGACATATTTAATTTGTCCCAGGCCTGGTTCCCCACCCCCCTGCAAAAAGTCTGTCTTTCTCATGAATTGCTTGCAGCATGCCATGTGGAGTCTTAGTTCCCTGATCAGGGATCAAAACTTTGTCCCCTGCAGTGGAAGCATGGAGTCTTAACCAGCGGACCACCAGGTAGGTCTCTTGCATTCTTGATACAGGGAGATAGAGGTCATGGCAACTGTAGCATCTTTCAGCATCCTCCAGCAGGGACTGTTGTGATGTGCTACAGTTACCATCAGTAGGTTCCAGGAAAATCTTCCCTGTTCCCAAGATCTGGAACCATCTACTCCAGCCAAGACTCCAAGAGGAGTTCTTAAAATGGAGGATGTTTGCTTAAACCATGAGCCAGTTCTCCAAGAAAATTTCTCTAGGAATAGATCAACTTCCCAGAGAGTGTGTGACTCCACATCATGGTCTTACCATATTGGACCAAGAGAAGCTGAACCGCTACCCAAGGCAATTTTCTCTCTTGGAATGTGAATCGGACCTGAAACCATCAGGTGGGTGACTGGACAGCAGAGTGCTCCCATATGCTATATGGACTGGGGAGCAGAAAAGGCTAGTCTGCAGTGAGAAAAAGAATTCAACATAAGCACAAAGAGAAGCTGAAATGAGAGACTTCTGGCAGCCTCTGGTTCTTTCCTGAGGTCTGGCGATGGTCCTGCCCTGGGGTTTTGTGAAACACTATATCCTTATAATTTTCCTTTTTTCTTAACTTGAGTTGGTTCCTGTGACTTACAAGCAAAGTGTCCTAAATAATACAACTATCCTGTGTATCTGTGTGTTTTCAAAACAGGCATAAATAAAATGTTTTCTCTTTGGGTAGTTTGGAAGCAAAAATCAGGTCATAGGGAATAACCCCTGCATGGGCCTCCCTCCAGTCTTAAATTTCAGACACAATTTGATCCAAGAGCAGCCTGGATCAAACCAATAACAAAGGTATCCTTTCAGGACAGTGAAGGGCCTCTGCTACTTCCTGCTAAACTACAAATTCCTGGACTGATGGACATGCTTGCGTGCTAAGTTGCTTCAGTCGTATCTGATGCTTTGTGACCCTGTGGACTGTAGCTCCTCTGTCCATGGGATTCTCCAGTCAAGAATACTAGAGTGTACATTTGAATCAGTTCTAATGAGGTGGATGAAACTGGAGCCTATTATACAGAGTGAAGTAAGCCAGAAAGAAAAACATCAATACGGTATACTAACACATATATATGGAATTTAGAAAGATGGTAACAATAACCCTGTATGCGAGACAGCAAAAGAGACACAGATGCATAGAACAGTCTTTTGGACTCTGTGGGAGAGGGCGAGGGTGGGATGATTTGGGAGAATGGCATTGAAATATGTATAATATCATATATGAAACGAATCGCCAGTCCAGGTTCAATGCATGATACTGGATGCTTGGGGCTGGTGAACTGAGACGACCCAGAGGGATGGTATGGGGAGGGAGGAGGGAGGGGGGTTCAGGATGGGGAACACGTGTATACCTGTGGCGGATTCATGTTGATGTATGGCAAAACCAATACAATATTGTAAAGTAATTAACCTCCAATTAAAATAAATAAATTTATATTAAAAGAAAAAAGAATACTAGAGTGGGTTGCCATAACCTCCTCCAGGGGATCTTCCTGACCCAGGGATTGAACCTGTGTCTGTTAGGTCT
Organism: Budorcas taxicolor; assembly: GCF_023091745.1. Lineage (NCBI taxonomy): Eukaryota > Metazoa > Chordata > Mammalia > Artiodactyla > Bovidae > Budorcas > Budorcas taxicolor. Next base: position 37,096,273 of record NC_068928.1, on the reverse strand, counting down.
CATTCATTGGCAGGTGGGTTCTTTACCACTAACCCACCTGCAAAGCCCGGGGACAAATTTGTGCAAATAATTGTGTGGGCCTCCAGGGGGAGCTCAGGTCCAGTCCATTTCCCAGCACTGGAAAGGAAAATTTCTCTGAGCTTCAGAAAGAGGAATCCTGCTGGCTACTGGGTTAGTGGCCTTTTTCTTGCATACATGAGGTGTGTCCATTTCATGGGACTGGGGTTTGCCTCCTTTTGGATACTCTCCCTGACTCAAGAAGGTATCTCCCCAACTGTTTTTTGATTATCGATTGACCAACAATATATACAAGCCACTATGCTGCTGCTGCTGCTGCTGCTAAGTTGCTTCAGTCGTGTCCGACTCTGTGCGACCCCATAGACGGCAGCCCACCAGGCTCTACCGTCCCTGGGATTCTCCAGGCAAGAACACTGGAGTGGGTTGCCATTTCCTTCTCCAATGCATGAAAGTGAAAAGTGAAAGTGAAGTCGCTCAGTCGTGTCCGACTCTTCGAGACCCCATGGATGGCAGCCCACCAGGCTCCTCTGTCCATGGGATTTTCCAGGCAAGAGTACTGGAGTGGGGTGCCATTGCCTTCTCCGACTTCCACCTTAATGTCCTCTTAAAAAACCTAGAAGTGTTATTCGCCTCTTGTCACAAATGCTAAAGAATAATTCACCTTGAAAACATAACAGAGACAAATGACTTAGAGAGAACACAACTGAATTTAAAATCTTATGCTGCACTAAACTGTATATTTAAAACTGATTAAAAATGGTAAGTTTTATGTTATGTATATCACACCACAATTAAACTCTGCTCTCAATCCTGTTGGTTTTTGTTGGGGAAAAAATAAATCTATCAGATTACATTAAAGGACGAGAAGCCATTAAATTGAATGTTTTTAAATTATGTATGGTTGAAAACTTCTAGTGATTTGTACTAATAGAACAAGCCACTATAAAGGGTATCTATGGGAATGCATTTGTCTGCATGTACCAGAAACTTGACCCAAACTGTCTTAAACTGTCTCATATACAGTTTGAAGCCCAGAGGTGGAGCAGACCACAGGTTTCCTGTCACTGATAGGAATAGGTGTTAGGGATTCCAAGCCCTGGCAGTGGAGGGGGCGCCTTGCTTAGCCCATCTAGCACCACCCAGGACAATCCAGATTCTCCTAAGAGGAGCCACCTTGTCCATTACCTTCCTGTTCCCCATCTGATTGAGCATTGGGCAGGGTGACCTTTCTGAGGCCTCCACAACCATAACTGCCTACTTCCTGCTAGTGCTGTTCACAAGCCCAGGATTGGCCACAGGAGTTAAAACACACTAGCTGTTATCCGTCAGATTTTAAAGGAAACTTGATTGCCAATGAGATCTCACTGGCAATTCCTTTCTTTTATTTCAGTCCAGACATCTTGTCTAGACATAGTCTTGGAGACTAGGAAACCCATTCTGGTAACCACAGGTCTCCACACCTGGCCTTTGCCGTGATGCTGTCATCTAAGTTGCAGTCATCTAATTGACTATGCCAAAGCCTTTGACTGTGTGGATCACAAGAAACTGTGGAAAATTCTGAAAGAGATGGGAATACCAGACCACCTTGCCTGCCTCTTGGGAAATCTGTATGCAGGTCAGGAAGCAACAGTTAGAACTGGACATGGAACAACAGACTGGTTCCAAATAGGAAAAGGAGTATGGCAAGGCTGTATATTGTCACCCTGCTTATTTAACTTCTATGCAGAGTACATCATGAGAAACGCTGGATTGGAAGAAGCACAAGCTGGAATCAAGATTGCCTGGAGAAATATCAATAACCTCGGATATGCAGATGACACCACCCTTATGGCAGAAAGTGAAGAGGAGCTAAGAAGCCTCTTGATGAAAGTGAAAGAGGAGAATGAAAAAGTTGGCTTAAAGCTCAACATTCAGAAAACGAAGACCATGGCATCTGGTCCTATCACTTCATGGGAAATAGATGGGGAAACAGTGTCAGACTTTATTTTTGGGGGCTCCAAAGTCACTGCAGATGGTGATTGCAGCCATGAAATTAAAAGACGCTTACTCCATGAAATGAAAGTTATGACCAACCTGGATAGCATATTCAAAAGCAAAGACATTACTTTGCCAACAAAGGTCTGTCTAGTCAAGGCTATGGTTTTTCCTGTGGTCATGTATGGATGTGAGAGTTGGAGTGTGAAGAAAGCTGAGCGCCAAAGAATGGATGCTTTTGAACTGTGGTGTTGGAGAAGACTCTTGAGAGTCCCTTGGACTGCAAGGAGATCCAACCAGTCCATTCTGAAGGAGATCAGTCCTGGGTGTTCTTTGGAAGGAATGATGCTAAAGCTGAAACTCCAGTACTTTGGCCACCTCATGCGAAGAGTTGGCTCATTGGAAAAGACTCTGATGCTGGGAGGGATTGGGGACAGGAGGAGAAGGGGACGACAGAGGATGAGATGGCTGGATGGCATCACCAACTCGATGGACGTGAGTTTGACTGAACTCCGGGAGTTGTGAACTCCAGGAGGCCTGGCGTGCTGCAATTCATGGGGTCACAAAAAGTCGGGCAGAACTGAGAGACTGAACTGAACTGAACTGAAAGGTACAGAGGGACCGTCTAGAATCTCTTTGCCCCCAGGTTTTTCCTCTTCATGGGTAGAAAATGTTTAAAGCATTGCAGTGTAATAGGCTAGGCTTTTGCTCCAGTTGGTCTGCTGCTAAGTCCTCTGTCTCTGCTGGTGCTTTCTCTTGGGTGGGAGAGTTCAGTTTTTCTAGTCCTGAAGGCTCCACATTATAGGACATCCAGTAAACTTGGATTGCAAGCCACTCTTAGCAAAGCCATAGTACACCTGCTTTAAAACAGGCTGCCTCAGCCTAAAACTCCTCTGTCTCATAGGACCATCATGAAGACGGCATGAAAATCACAAACACATGCCAACATCCTGTTTTTTTCCTACCATTTGCCATTATTGATATCCTACAGTCTCGCTAGGCCCATAGTCTGTGTTCCAGACCCCAGCAACAATTTCAGGATCAGCTTCCAAGGAAGTCACTGCTATCTACCCCAGTTTTTCTGCTCAAACCTACACCTAATGACCTTCACAGTGTTCTTGTCTATATACAGCTCTTTTTCTTAATCCTTTGCTTGGATGCTTCAGCCACCTTTCTGTCCTTCAGCCTCCCTGTTCCAGCTTCAGACAAGTCTGCTATATAAAACCTATATCCCTCAAACCTCTTTAAATTTTACCAAGATATTATCAAAGTTTTCATTATGTAATTGAGTAGTCTGTATAACTGCACAAGCCCCTCTATGCCATGTGCTTGGAAATATCCCTGATCTCTGCATGCAAGAACACAGGTACTAATAAAAAGAATAATTTTGACTTGATTGAAATTAAAACCTTCTGCTAAACAAAAGACACTATTTTTTCCTTGGTTGTGTGGCTTGTGGGATCTTAATTCCTCGATCAGGGATCAAACCCAGGCATTCAGCAGTGAAAAGGTAGAGTCCTAACCACTGGACCACCAGGGAATTCCCAAAAAGACACTATTAAGAATGTAGAAAGACAAGCCATAGACTAGAAGAAAATATCTTCAGTATAAATATTTGACAAAGGATCCAGATACGTTAGGTTCAAACTGGTAACAACCCAACTGTCCGTCAACTGAAAAACGAATGAACAAACTGTGGTCCACTCATAGAATGGAATACTCAGCACTGAAAAACATACTGCTAGTATATAAAATGACATGCATGAATCTTGAAAAAATCTTTAACAACAGTGAAGTGAAGTGGTAATTGCACAGTCGTCTCTGACTCTTTGTGACCCCATGGACTGTAGCCTGCCAGGCTCCTCTGTCCATAGGATTCTCCAGGCAAGAATACTGGAGTGCGCTGCCATTTCCTTCTCCAGAGTCTTCCCAACCCACGGATTGAACCCTGGTCTCCTGCGTTGCAGGCAGATTCTTTACTGTCTGAGCCACCAGGGAAGCCAGACACAAAAGATACTGCAAAACAGTATATGTATGCTATAATAATAGGCACAACTAATTTCTGGCAATAGAAACCAGAGTAGTGATTTCAGTAAAGACTGGAAAAAAGGATCAGAGAACTTTCTGGAGTGGTGGAAATGCCCTATATCTTGATCTAGTCGGCGATCATACAAATGTATACGTTTGTAAACAATAATTGATTTCTTCAGTTAAGGTATGTGCATTATTCTTAATATAAATAATATCTCAATAAAATGATTTTTTAAAAGTGAGATGGAGGGCTTCCCTGGTGGCTCAGTGGTGAAGAATCCACCTGCCAAAGCAGGATACACGTATTCGATCCCTGATCTGGGAAGATCCCACACGCCACAGAGTGACTAAACCCACATACCACAACTATTGCGCTTGTACTCTGGAGCCAGGGAACCACAACTACTGAAGTCCACGTGCCCTAAAGCAACAAAAGCCACCACAAAAAGAAGTCCGCACACCACAACTAGAGCAGCCCCCACTTGCTGCAACTAGAGAAAGCAAACATGCAGCAATGAAGACCCAGGGCAGCCAAAACGAATGAAATAGCTCAGATTTCCTCATCAGAGCCTGGGGAATGCCAGGCTCAGAGCAGGAGGCTGGACAGGACGGGTTGGGATGTGGCTAGTGGAGACTCAGGGCATGTCACCCTGCACAAGTCGACACTGGTGGCTTCCCTGGCATAATCAGGGTTCACAAGGCAAGACAGTGACTTGTGGCAGATCTCACCTATCCTGGGTGGCCAGAGAAAAGAGCCAGGCTCATTCTATCCCAGTTAACTGTGAGCATCCTGGTTACAGGAAATGGACTGAACATAGCCTTGAGTGAATATGAATACTTTCCACCTTGACTACTCAAAGCATTATCGTCCCTACTCCATGGTCTGTTCATTTACAGGCTCATAAGAAATGGGAGAACATCTTTAAAGTTCCTAATCCTGGACTTCACCCCTGTTTTCTTAAACCCTGGCCTCATTGTACTTTCTGGGGTACAGTCTGCCCTCAGTCACAGGTGCCACAGCTGAAGCTATGCTAACCCCACCTCCGACAGAGCCCTGAACTCCCCTAGCTCAGGAGCCACCTTGTGGAGGCTTGAGAGTCCATCCTCAAAGATGACATGAATTATACTGGGGCAGGGAGATTACATGTTGTCTCTGTTATCATACATATATATTTTTTAAGTGTATAATAGATATATTAAATATATCTATATATAGTGTGTATTTATGTGTGATGCTAAAGGGTCTCTGAACACAAAACTCGATCGTCGTTTCTTCCTCCTAAGTTCCCCTGTGCCCTCTAATGGGGTTCAGGGAACATGTCTGTTAAGGCACTAGCCACACTCAAAGATAAGCAAGTCCCAAGGAATTCATAGCCCGACCGAGGAGGAGAGGGAGGGAAGATGGGAGAGACCGAGACACAGAACAAAATTTCTTATGATTCCAATGAGTCGTGACAAAAGTTGTAAGCGAGATGATCCTTTTACATCTCTTGGGGAATGAGGAAGTAAGGTTTTGTTCAAGCTGAGAAAGACGGTGGGGGGAATTGCAAAGGAAGAACTAGGGAGTAGAGCAGGGAGAAGTGGGAATAGGAAGGCAGTCAATCCTTCACACTGGAGAGAGGAACTATGCGTATATTTTCCAAGGATATAATCATCACCCTTTAGTAGTTTCTGCAGTAGCTTTTGAAAAATTACTTGCAATACACTTTAGCCTGTATGAACCCTTTCAAGAAGAAACTAGAAAGGGAAGGCTGAGGTCCAGAGCTGCCCAAGTCATTTGATGTTAAGTCAAGTTGATATTTTTATGTCATTCCAGCCTCAAGAGAGGGATATCCTTATCTCACCATCGAAACTCAACGGGAATTTGGTTATTTCTTCAAAAAGGAAAATCGTTAATGTTTCTTCTAACAATATACAAGAGTTATATACCAAAACAAAGAAAAGAAAAGGCCTTCATAAATTTATTCCCAGGAGATAACTGTCATCAACAGACCTTTTTGGATCTGGACTAAGCAGGTTCTTCACTATATGTAACAGAAAAGGACGCTAGGTACCTTACATAGAAAAGGGGCTTATTAGGAGGATCTTACATAGTTCATAACAGCAGAAGGAAAGAAAACTCAGAAAGATGGGCAAGAATGAAGGGAAACTAGGCAACGAGGAACCTACCAAGATCAGGATCCCAGACCATCTACTAAGGATGCCGCTTCTGCTGCCAGTGGACACGGCATGGCTGCCATCACTGCCTCTGGGACTCGGCGTCACAGCCACCACCAGCAGCCAGCTAAGTTCTAAAATGTTGCTGCTTCTGGATTCTAAGTCCAATTGGCTAGGGTAAGGACACATACTGTCACTCTGGCAGCCAAGAGCCTGGAGAGAGAGTATGTTGCATAGCTCTGCAGTCACCCAGTCCCATACAGTGTTGAATCCCTCAAGAAATCGTAGGGCCCAGGGAGAATACTCACTGTATCTGTATGCATTCAGCTCTTCTGTTTGCGTGGAAGTGAGATTTTATTATACACACTAATTGGTAAGTAGATTTTTGTTTTGGTTTGTTTAGGACAGTGTATCTTTCCATGCCAATACAATAATTTTTCCCCTAAATTCTTGCACAGTATGTATTGTATAGATATTGTCAATATTTATTTAATCAATTTTCACACGATGGACATTTATTTTTTATTCTTTACTATTATAAACCACACAGCTGAGAACATTCTTGACCAACTGGCACTCATCCTAGTAGTCCCTAAGGATAAAGTGCCAAAAGTGAAACTGCTAAGCAACTGGCCTATAAAATTATCTGTCGCCGGATCGACCTTAAGAGACATTATCCATTTACACCTTAACTAAAACTTAGGAGAAAGTCCAAATCGACAGTCTTTCACTGATCTGCTTCTAATTTTGTTAGAAGGAACCATCCACCAAGTAGCAGGAGAGGGAAATGGGAGTGAGACGTTCTCGGCTAATTTCTTGGCGCTCTAGCCACGTGGAACGCCAAGGAATCAGGTGGGGCGCACTTCCTGGCGGCGATTCGCGCTCGGGGCACCAGGGCCTTGAACCGCATTCGCCCCACGTGCCAGTCGGCTTCCCTCCCGGCTCCGCCAAGATAACCTATCCAGAGCACCCTTTGTGTAAATAAATAAACAATAAGAAGCCCAGGGTGGGAGCGCCGAGCCTCCTGCTCGTGAGCTGGAGGTCAGGGCCAGCCCTCTCTGGTCCAGCATTGCTAAGACCGATCCCGCCAGCCTGCCGCACTCCGTGCTTCCCCAAACCCGGTGAGGACCCCTGGGGGACAGCAGAGAGAGAGGCGACAAGAAATGACACCCCGGGACCGGGAATGTATGGGACGCCGGGGATGCAGAAGCCCTCGCCGCTCCGCTTCGGCCCGCTCCTGCGGCTCGGGGCCGAGAGCCCACAGTTCAGCGCCGGCGGACACTAGGCATCTACTGCTGCTTTCTAAAGGCAGCCTCACGCGCCCGCTATGTGGCTTGAGAAGACTCCCGGCCGCCTAAAGCAGCCAGCAGGTCCCATGGTGTAATGGTTAGCACTCTGGACTTTGAATCCAGCGATCCGAGTTCAAATCTCGGTGGGACCTCTCCAAGCCTTTTGGTTCTATAATTCCTATTTTGGAGGCCTCCGGCGGTAGTGCCTATCTCGTGCTGTGGCTTCTCCCCAGTGACCTGTCGGAGCGTGGTTTAGGCTCCCTCGGTCTTTCTCAAGATCCTTCCATTTCAGGGTCGGCCTGAAGGTTGCCGCACGCATGCGCAACAGCCCGGGCGGAAAAGTAAGCGTGTCTGTGGGACTCGGAGCGGGACTTTAGCTCACAGGGACTGCCAGAGGCGCCCGGAGGGTCTCCAGCATCCTGCTTCCGGCGGGGAGCCGCAGCAGGCTTCGGGTCTGGGAGACGCCCCCTGCCCGCGCAAGCTGCCTGGAATCCTTCTTCCCATTGGCTAACGTGCCAAACATTCTGCTCTGGTAGCTGGGAACTAAGTGGCCCGAGCGAGCCGAGGGTGAGGGAATAACCGGCGTTTGGGGATCGCTCCGCCCGGAAGCCGGTCTGATACGGAAATCTGTCTGTCTGGATTGTCCGCCACACGGGGAGCAGACTTCGAGGTTGCTTGTGTCTTTCAGTCGAAAAAAAAAAAATCCCTAAGTCAAGGAATCCGTTCTTCAGTCCGTTTCGGCCGGTCAGGCTATCTGCTAGCGCTTTCTCGTCGTATCGATGGGCTGTTTCTCCCAAGCAGACGATAGGGATCACCGTGGGATTCACCCACAAGGCTGAGCGAATCTTTTTCGGCGAATTTGCCCAGGGTCGGTATTTGGGTGCCGAGCACGCGCACGTGATTTGCAGGAAAGGTTGTACCTCTGAGATAGCCGCGAAGAGAAGGGAATGGAGTGTTGTCTTCTGGCTTGGTATCTGGGTTTTAAGAGCTGTCTGTCTCTCGGGAATAAGTGACGAGGGAGCCCGCTGACGCATTTGTGATCTCCCTACGGGGTGGCTGGCACTGTGATTATGTGGTCGCGCGCCTTGGGAGAATGCCATGGAAACAGAATACTTGCTCTGCTCTTCCCTTCTCTCATCCTGAGCACCCTTCCTCCCCAACCCACCGCACACACTGCTTAAACATTGGAATGGATTCGTGTGTATGGGCGATCCCAGCTTCAAAAATACCTAGGCATGAGATGTGGGAGGACCTGCACTATCAAATATTAAAGTTTATTATCAACTCTTAAGCTGTAGGAATTAAGACAGTGTGGTACTAGGATAGAGAAAGACAAGCATACGAGTAGAACAAAATAGAGAGGCCGGATTCAGGTGCACACATACTTGGACAGTGACTTATGATAAATATAGTACAACAGAGCAGTGGGAAAGGGGCCTTTTTTTCAATAAATTATTCTGGGATCATTGAGTGTCCATATGGAAAAATATGAAATCAAATTCCTCCCAGTTTACAATAACACAGCAATACATTCTAGATGAATTATAGACTTTAATGTGAAAAAGCGATAAAGTTTTGGAATACAACGCAGGGGAATACCTTCATGACCTCAGGGTAGAGAAAGTCTTCTTAAGACACAGAAGATTCTAATAGCTTGATATGTATCACCATAGTAATATGATATTCTGTGTTCTTATCAAAAGACCCCAATATGGAAGTGAAAAATTAAGCCATAGAAAAGGAAAATACATTTGTAATGCATCACTGACAATTTGTATCTAGAGTATATTAAAAACTCCTAAAACTCAATAAGAAAAAAAAAAACCCTAATGGAAAATTACAAAAGACTTGAACTGGCACTTCATTAAAAAAAAAGAAAAAAAAGGAAATCCAAAATAACCAATACACATGAGAAGATGCAACACATCAATCATCAAGAAAATGCAAATTAAAAGCCCAGTGAGATACTATTACACACTTACCAGATTGGCAGTGCTGAATGTTGGGTTTCCCTGGTGGCTCAGATGGCAAAGAATCCGCTGCCTGCAATGGGGGAGACCAGAGTTCGATCACTGGGTTGGGAAGATGCCCTGGAGGAGGGCTATGGCAACCCACTCCAGTATTCTTGCCTGAAGTCGAACTTGACTGAGCGACTAAGCATACAGCACATGCTGAATGTTACCGAGATTATAGAATACTGTGAATTCTCAGAGGAGTGTAACTTGGTGAGAAGTTGAAGGTATCCTACCCTATAATCTTGCAATTTTACTCGTGTGTGTGTGTTAAGTCGCTTCAGTCGTGTCTGGTTGTTTGTGACCCTATGGACTGTAGCCACCTCAGGGGGCTCCTCAGTCTGTGGGATTCTTCAGGTAAGGATGCTGGTGTGTGTTACTCCAGGGGATCTTCCCAACCCAGGAATCAAACCTGAGTCTCTTACATCTCCTGCATTGGCAGGCAAGTTCTTTATCATTAGTGCCACCTGGGAAGCCCAATTCTACTCCTGAAAGAAGTGAAGATCTCTCAGTCGTGTCCAGCTCTTTGTGACCCCATGGACTCTAGCCTTGCAGGGTCTCCTGTTCATGGAATTCTCCAGGCAAGAACACTAGAATGGGGAGCCATTCCCTTCTGCAGGGGATCTTTCCAACCCAGGCATTGAGCCCAGGTCTCCCAAATTGCAGGTGGATTCTTTACCATCTCTGCCACCAGGGAAGCCCTAGACAGTGTATTTACTCCAAGACAGCATATTAAAATGCAGACATCACTTTGCCTCCAAAGGTCTGTATAGTCAAAGCTATGGTTTTTCCTGTAGTCATGTGTGGATGTGAGAGTTGGACTGTAAAGAAGGCTGAACATGGAAGAATTGATGCTTTCAAATCGTGGTGCTGGAGAAGACTCTTGAGAGTCCCTTGGATAGCAGAGAAATCAAACCAGTCAATCCTAAAGGAAATCAACCCTTCAGGGGTTCATTGGAAGGACTGATGCTGGAGCTGAAGCTCCAATACTTTGGCCACCTGATGTGAAGAGCCAAATCACTGGAAAAGACCCTGATGCCAGGAAAGATTGAGGACAGGAGGAGAAGGGGTCGGGACAACAAAGGATGAGATGGTTGGATGGTATCATCAACTCAGTGGACATGAGTTTGAGCAAACTCCAGGATAATAGTGAAGGACATGGAAGTCTAGCGTGCTGCAGTCCATGGGGTAACAAAGAGTCATACACCACTTAGTGACTGAACAACAGCAACATATAGCCACAGAAATGGTTGCTTCTGTGCACTAAGAGACGTGTAAGAGTGTTTTTGTCAACATAATAGCCAAAATTGGAACTCAAATGTCCACCTACAGTAGGATGGATGAATACTTTGCAGTAAGGCCACACAATGGGATATCACATAGAAACAAAACAAATGGCCAACTCCATGCAACAAAATGGATGAATAATTTTTTCAAAATATGTTGAACAAAAGATAGGTAGGAAAATCAAATTATTCCATTTGTTTACAATTTCTAAACAGGAAAAACTTTTTCATTGTCTAGAGCTGCAAACTTAAATAGTAAAATTATCCACCAAAGCAAAGACGTAATTCACATGTAAGTGAGGGTATGGAATATTTTGGGGAAGAGAGAGGGCAGTGGTTGGAAGGGGGCCACCAGCAGTCTTCCAGGGGTACTAATACTATTGTATTTTTTGTCCTTGGGTGGAAGTTACATAAATTGTTCACTTACAGATTTTTGTTAAAATGGACATTACGTTGTATGCACTATTCTGAACCTGTGGTATATTTCTCAATTTAGAAAGCCAAAAAGTGATAAACAGCAAGGTCCTACTGTATAGCACAGGGACCTAGATTCATATTCCTGTGGTAGGGGCTTCCCTGGTGGCTCAGTGGTAAAGAATCCTCCTGCCAATGCAGGAGATATGGGTTTGATCCCTGGTCTGGGAAGATCCCACATGCCGTGGAGCAACTAAGCCCATGTGGCACAGCTGTTGAGCCTTTAACCCTAGAGCTCCAGAACAGCAACTGTTGAGACCACAGGCCACCTCAACAAGAGAAGCCGCCACAATGAGAAGCCCACACAGTGCAACTAGAGAGTAGCCCTCACTTGCAGCAGCTAGAGAAAAGCCTGGGCAGCAATGAAGACCAGGCACAGCCAAAGATCAACAAAAGCATTTAAAAAATGTATCCTGTGATAAACCATAGTGGAAAAGAATATGAAAAAAAAATGTATTCGTATATATGTGCGTAACTAAATCACTTCGCTATACAGCAGAAATTAACATTGTAAATCAACTATACTTCAACGAAATAAATCAAAAAACAAGACAATAAACAAAAAAGTCAAAAAGTCCCTGCCTAGAGACATGTTTCTGCCCTGGTCATAGATAAGAAATCTGAGATCAAAGTTTGTCCACAGAGAGGGAGTCAGGAGAAAGCTACTGTCTCTGTTCTGAGCCATCTGAACCATATTCAGAGGATCGGTTTCGATTCTAGGGATCACACAAAAGCACTGATAAATTTCATCCTGCTGCTACCTGGGTGACTGCATCTGGGTAAGAAGTTGAAATGCTCTGAAGGTGTAACTATGTGAGGTGATAAATGTGTTAACTAAAATTATTGTGATAATCATCTGGCAGTATATAATAGATAAAATCATTACTGTTGTACACCTAAAACTTACACATTGTTATATTTCAATTATATCTCAATAAAGCTGGAAACAACATTCTGTGCCTCATCTGTAAAAGGATAGTAACAGTGCCTTTTACCTAGCAGTGCTGTGAGAGTTAGTAAAACTGTAAGCAAAAAGTCCTTTTCTCTGTGTCCCATCCATGATAGATTTAGTAACGATAACTGCTAGAAAGATAACCAGAATAATAAAAACTCAGACTCTTGAGAAAAGAATAAATGCTCATATGGGAAGGAAAATAAAATTTAGAGGACACTTGTTGGTTGCCAGTTCATTTGCCTAGTTATTCCTAGTCTTGGTTGTACAGAGGCAGAGAGAAGGAGCACTCACGGGTGGAAGTTAAAGGGGCAAATGGGAAGAACTTTCTAACAATCTGAGCTGTCCATCAATGGAACAGGCTTGAGAAATTTTGAGCTTTTGGTGCCTGGAAACTCAGGGGTGTAGGAAGACGCTGCACTGAAGTAGAGGTGCCCTGCCTTCCACCCTAAGGTCTGATTCTGCTGTGAATCCTTGCACCCACTCAGAACTTACTCACCAGGACCTATCTCGTCATTTCTCTGGTGACTTTCACCATTTTTTTGTTTCTACCAAGATCCTCAGTAAGGTGTTTTATATTGCCAACCAGTTCACCCATACACGAAGCGGAAATAGAAGTTTGAGAAACAATATTTACCTTTATTTCATGTAAAAGTACACTCTGATATTTTCTATGGTTTTTATTTATTTTTTAAAGCTTATCACAATCTACTAAGTTGATGTCACAGCTACTCACTAATGGTTCTGAACCCACCACCATCCCCTCTTCCTTCCCCTACTAGCTCAGCTTTGCTGAGACAACCCCACCCCCTGCCCCACATTTCCTTCCCTTTCCAGTCCCAGTATCTGAGAGGAGAACTCTCTCCGCCTCTCCAACAGTCTAAGGAGCCCTTCCCCTTGGTTTTAGTCCAGTGAAGGGCCCCTAAGGATAGCATTGTCTGGAACATATTGCCTATAGGGTGTCCTTGCCTGGAGTGACCAGCAGAGGGACCAGCAGAGCCTCAGGACCTCCAGGGAAGGCAGGTCTGTGCCTAGGCCGGCCTGCTCCTGTTAGATGCCCAGGGCTGTCCATTCATTATCTGGTTTATTCATTTGTACATGACAGAGTGTGCAGTCAACACACAATGCCTGGCCCATAATAAGCCTATAAAGTAGAGCCACACAGTTATTCCACGCCCATTCGTTGAGCACCTACTATGTTCTAGGTGCTGGAAAACAAAAAAGTGAAAGACTTGATACCTGCCCTCAAGGAGCTTAAAACTTGACTAATAAATGGAAGATTAAAAGCATGAAATGAGGGACTTCACTGTTGGTCCAGTGGCTAAGACTCCCTGCTCCCAATGCATGGGGCCTGGGTTCGATCCCTGGTCAGGGAACTAGATCCCACATGCCACAACTAAAGATCAAAGATCCTGCATGCCACAGCTGAGACCTAGCACAGCCAAATAAATAAAATGTAAAAAATAAATATGTAAAATACATGAGAGTAAAATGAAAGATTATAGGCTCGGGGGTACATGTGGACACAAAGGTAAATGAAATCCATCCAGGTAAGGTTAAAAACAGAGAAATCCAGACCAAAGCTGAGAACAGTATATAAGTGCTACCATTTGTGTGAAAAAGGGGAGAATGTTTATATGTGTTGGCTTGCATATGCATAAAAGATCTCGAAGGGCACACCTGATACGTGGGTGACATTGGTTCTCCAGGAAGGAGTCTAGGAGAAAAGGAGGGAGGGATTGTTCATAGCATGCCTTTTACACCTCTCAAATCCTACACTACCTAATTCTCTTGTCTTCTTTGGTTGTGCTGCATGGCACGTGGGATCTTAGTTCCCCTACCAGGGAGGGAACTCATGCCCCTGCAATGGGAGCACAAAGTCCTAACTGAAACCATTTACCTCAGGTTGGGGCTTAACCCATGTGCCAGCACTTGAGCCCGGCCAAAACCTAGTCTGACACTCAAACGGAGGAGGCCAGGACTCAAATCCAGCCGAAACCCTGCTTGGGATTTGAACCTGTGATTTTTTCATTAGAATCACTCACTTGGTGTCTGGACTTACTGAGGTCCAGGTTCTTTGTATCTCATCGCAGAAAGAATTCAATGAGAGACCAAGTGATAGGTAAGAAGTGGATTTTATGCAGAGAGAAACACACTCCACAGAGTGTGGGCCATCGCAGAGGGTGAGTGCAGTAGCCCTGAAATGTGGTGTGGTTAGCTTTTATGAGCTGGGTAATTTCATAGGCTAATGAGTGGAAGAACTGTTCCAGTTACTTGGGGAAGGGGCAGGGATTTCCAGGGGTCCGGCCACTGCCCGCTTTTTGGTCTTTGATGGTCGACCTTGGAACTGTCATGGTGCCTCTGGATGTGTCTTTTAGCTTGCTGCTGTGTTAAAATGAGCGTACACTGAGGATCAAGATCTAGTCAAGTTGACTTGTCTGCCATCTTGCACCCATTTGGTTCTAATTAATTTATGTTGTGCCCCTAGGCTATGTCATTCTTTCAAAGGTTGAACCCTGACCCCTCCCTTCCTGTTTCATAACTGCTGGAGGGGATTCCATGAACTACCTAATTTTGAATGACTTATTCATTCGGCCATAAAGGAGAGATTATGGGAAAGCAGTGTGACTCTACCTGAATTAGCTGGATACAGACAGTATCTCAAGCACAGCATGAGCTGGTGGAGAAATTAAGAAAAGCTCCACTGATGGAGCCCTGGGGACAGGTGGGGGGAGCAGTGGGGAGAGCTGAGGCCTCAAGGGTAAGCAGGGCCCTCCTCCCCAACCCTAGGGTGTGGGACGACGGGCCTTGGTGCTAAAACCGCAAGTCTTGGCTTGGTTTTACAGGAGGTAAGCAAGGCAGCCACAGAGAAACACAGCAGCCAAGGGGTGGGGGTGGAGGGGACAGGGTGAGGGGAGCTCTGTGCAAGGCTGTTGGAGCAAAGGGATAAACAGAGGAACGTGTGAAGGAGGTAGAAGGTAGACTCTAGGAATTTGCATCTGATTACACAGCACGGGGGAGTGGGCAGAGTCTGCAGCTCTTCTAGGCCTTTCTGTCCTCTCTCGGCCTCTCTGGTTTGTTTCCTCAGCTCTGATGCTGCAGGTGATGTCATCCACTTCACCCATTTCCGTGGTCTGATAGAGAAAATTCAGAGGGGCCAAGGGGATGCTGAGACACTACTGCAGAGTCGCCTCCACTACCGGACCGCCCCCCGGCTTCTAACCCTCTGAACTGGTGGAGGAGGACCAGGAGTATCAGCATTTTGACACTATTTTAAACCCCACTTTAAACCTTGCTCCTGGATAAGCGTCCTGCCTTCTCCACTAGGCGGAGGCCTCTGTCTCCCCACACAGAACCGGACACGTAATCTGTGGATCCAAGATCTGCAATGAAAGCGTAGGACCTGCAGTCAAAAATTAAGAATTTCGAGATGGAGGCAGCAGAGTGTTAAACCAAGCAAGGGCCTTCCTAAGCAGGAGGCCCTGTGTGACGGCTCAGGTGGAATAATACACCCACAAAGCTGGTCTAGTCTCCAGGTCTTAGGTTCAGGTGGGGAACTGGTAGGAGGCAGCAGGGACTTTGACTAACTTTCCCAGAGGCCCTGAGGTCCAGATTGGGTAATTGCTCTCTGTCTGAGGCCCCAACATGCCAAGCAGATAGACCCCACCCCCACTCCATTCCCTACGGGTGCAGGAGTGACATCCAGAAGAGAGCATGGGGGGATAGGGAGTGGGGGAATGGGGGTGCGGGGGGTGGGGGGGGGGGTGCGAGGTGAAGCTGCCTGATCCACTAGGCAGGATTTCAAGCTGCAGGCAGTCCTAGGAGCTGAGTCCGGAATGAACTAGTCATCTGTCCCCACTTCCCCTCTCCTCCTTCTGATGCCTGGGAATCCCATTCTGGGAGCCCCTGGTGAATGTGCAGTGTGGAAGAAAGGTGATAGAGAATTTGAAACTTGGGAATCACTCAGCTTGATGTTAGCTGACCCGGAAATCAGGAGTTCAAGGGCATCCCTCCTGCCCCTTTTCCTGGCATCATTTTACTCCTCAGGGTCATCAGAATTTCAGTGATTCCATCTCTGTTTGGAGTCCTTACACCTCTGGCCCACCCTGCTTGGCTTTTTCACTGCCCTCTTCCTCCATTTCAGTGAAGCAAATGTCCCTAGGGTTTTGCTGGTCTCATCATGTGTCCATCATCGGGACGCTGGTGGGCCCATAGAGTAAGGGCTGGTCTGGTAAAGGCCCAGTTTGGTGTCATCGTGTTCCAAAGACAGGCTGTGAAGAGGGCTCCTGGGTGTGCTCTGACCTGAACTGGTAACAACATCCATCAGGGGCTTCCTTTCAGCCAAAAGGCTCAGGAATCTGTGGGATGGAACTGGAGAGGGGTGGCTCAGATTACTTCAATGACCCACCCTCAGAACACCAAACTCTCCTCTGCTGAATTTCCTAATATGAAGGAAGGAATGCTGCCACCAGGGCACAAAATACTGATTCCTTCCAAGTGAAAGCTGGGATTGCCCTCAGCCACTGAAGGCTCCTCTGGCTCTAGGAAAACGAAAGGGGGTCAGGGGGTTGGGCCTATCACTGACCTTGAGGGCCTATGATTGTCATCATATCTTAGGGGGTCAGAAGGGTATAGGTGGAATCAAGAGAACCCCTGGGGCACTGAGCCCTGAGTAAGGTATAAGATAGTTAGGGAGTCTCCAGAGAAAGAGAACCAGGGATGGCTGTCTTGACATGAGAAGCAGTTTTTGGCCTGAGCTATTTTGTGATCTAAACCTGGTCACAATGCTTGCCTTTGGACAGGTCTCCTGAATTAAATATCTTAAGGGAACAGAAGAATGCAATAACAAATGACTATTATCAGGCTAGAGAAGTTACCATAGTAAAGATAGTATATCAGTTGTAAAGATTTCCAAGTCTGTTTCACTGGTAAAGGTTAGCCTGAAGCGCTCAAACCACCAGATCAACTGGAACCTAAGAGGTGATGATGTTGACATTTTCTGACCCTTGTGACTTCAGTTAACTCAGGTTTGGATTTTTGTGGATACTTCATAAATGTGCATGTATCCTTAGTTTAAAAATTCTCCAATTTCTGTTTTGGGAAAGATCCCTGGTGTTCTCTTTTACTGTGCTGTAAGTAATAAATCCTTCTCCTGCTCTTTGGCTTAGTTACGTCTTTTAGCTTGACCAAGAGGTGGACTGGGTTTTTTGGGTAACACAGGCTAGCAGAAGAGACCACTGCTCTACCTGGATCCTCAATAAGGGTTCAGCGTCCTGAGGAATGAAGGTTGGAGTCAGCCCCTTGAACCAAGGACTCCAACCAAGAAGGAGGCTATATCAACGATCTACACCCGTGTGACTGTAGCCCCCATCTGTTTTTCCCTTCTTACTGGAATATTAACACTTCTTCATTTTAAAAAATTAGAAGATGTATTTAAATATTTTCTCTTTCTCGCCTCTCTTCTTTTCCTGCTCTTGGGGAGTGTATTGGAGTGGCTGCATTTATTATTGAGATTGCAGAATGGTGAAGCAGGGTTACTGTGGAATTGGGAAAGAAGTGGACAGTCCCTGGGAGACCCTGAATTCTGACCAGTGGCCCATGAACTTACCAGTAGGAGCAGGACAGCCCCAGGGCTATGGCCCACTGGGGAGGGGCTGAGGGAGTTTGCAGCTCTGAATCAGATGACTGTATTATATTAGGTTTGTTTGCAAATACTTGCTTTCAATCCTTCTCTCTCACCCCGGAAGTGGTATCCTTGACCACTTCCTGTCCCTCTCCCATCACTTAATGAGATGTCAAGATCTGAAAACTTAATTTCCCAAAGAACCCTCCATCCCACCTTCCCCTCTAGACTTACAGCCTCTGCCCTAGCCCACTTCTCCCAATCATCTCCTTAATTCTCTGATTCTACTCTTTGCCCTTTCAATCTTGTCAAAAGCCTTGTCAAAACCCTTCTAAATGCAAACATTACCAATTCACTCCCAGCAGATATGGTGGTTTAGTATCACAAACAAGATCCTCTGATCACCTGCAACTCCACCTCTCTAGCAGCAGATCCTGAATATCTAGGCCTTTCCCTTGACATTCCAACAACTCTGACCTGAAGAGCGTTTGCATTCAAACCTTTGTTCTTTTCATCTTTTCTTCTGTTAATACTGTCCCTTCAGCCAGATTTATATCACCTATTTACAACTTAATCCTGTAGGACTCAGCTGCAAATATCACCTCCTTTTTGAGGCCTTTCCTGTCCTCTCGATCTCAGGTGGCCTTGGCCTACAGCGGCCTGAAGCAGGGTTTCAGCTCCCAGCCAGAGACAGGTCAGGCAGTGGCAGTGAGCGCTAAATCCTGGCCACTAGACCACCAGAAACCAGCAGCCAGTGACAAGGCCCTGGCCCATCAGCTGTGTAGAAATGAATTTCCACATAGAGATGGAAAGTAGTGAAACAATTAGTGTTTATTAGGAGGGAAAAAGAGTCCAGTACATGTGGATAGACACATGGTGGGCTCAGAGAGAGAGTCACACCTCCGTGGGAGCTTCAATCACTTATGAGGGATTTCTTCCGGGTTTCCTTTGGTCGGTCATATTGTTTTGCTGGGTTCTGAGTCTGTATTTGGGATATCTCAGCGTCCTCCCGTGTGTGTATGGACATCTTTTAGCCAAGGTAGATTTTGGTGAAGAGGCCTATGGGTAGTTGCATCACTTACTATGAGGTGATGCCCCTTCTCTTTCGACCTCCAAGGAGCCTTTCTATGCATGTGCAGGCTGGGAGGTCTCCTTAATTTCAAGAATGAGGGATATGTGGTTTTTTATCTCCTATCTGGGCAGGGCCCGGCCTCCTCTATCATCCTGCATTTATGGAGTTTCTGGTATTATGGAATTCCTGTCCACAGGGGAGAAACTGTTCAGCCTGGGGCCCATCTATCTCACTCTCTCTCAGGATGCAATGCAGCCACTCAGCTGGATTCTGTAGTCTTCCTATGTCCCCTTCATACTCCACACAGACTTCTCTGACATTGCACTGAACACATTGTATCATGAATGTCTGTCTGTGGCTTCTTTAGACAGTAATCTTCTTGCTAACAAGGCCTAGGAATTAGTCTTTCAGCTCTAAGCAGGATCCAACCTCCCTTATGCTAATCAAAGCCTGGCCTTCTGCTGCTTAAATACCTTCATCAGCTCTCTGTTGCAATGAGAATGAAAAAGGAAGTTCTTACCTGAGCTCATAGCAAAGTCCTTTAGACTGGACTTCATCTTCCTCTCCAGCCCCATGTTTTACCCCTGCTGGCTTTGTCCTCACCATCCCCTCCCAACTGTCTGCAACAGTTCACTTTGACCTTGTTCATTGCCCTGAATGTCCCTCTGCTGTGTGTTCCTACACCAGCCTCGACTCCCTCTTTGCCACTGTAGCACTTACTGATTTAACTGTAACTCTGTTTCATGTCTTCTCTGCTAGATTCCATGACAATAAGAGCTACTTGAATTTTCCTTGCTCTTCTATTCTAGCCCAACATGGAACAGACATTCAGTAATATTCAATAAATCATGACATCATGACTTTACAAGCTCTTTTTGTCACCAGGCCAATCTCAGGTTATCTAAATGACTGAGAGGAGTTCCATAGGACCAGACATGAGGTGGGGGCAAAAGACCGCCCACCCCCCACTGGCCCCCGCCAACTCCAATCCTTAACCCAGAAGCTCTTGATGGAAATGCTGGTTCCCAGGCAGACAGTGGAGGGGGAAATAGGAGTTTTAAGGAGGAGTAACTGTTTCCCAAGGACTGTCCAGGCTCTCAGGGAATTGCGTCCTGAGCCAGGGAGGCTCTCCTGGGAGCAGTTCCAGGTGGGGTCAGCAGTGAGCCAGCAGGTGATGGAGGTAATGGGAGAAAAAGAGTTCACAGTGGAACTGGGGAATGGATTCACAATGAGTACAGCCAGTCCTCTTTACTCATCCTGTGACTAAGAGAGAGTGAACATCCAGTGCTTCCCTGCACATCCCAGGGTACTTGGTTCTGGGAGGGAGAGGGCTGAGGAGGGGCAGGCGTTCAAGGTGAGGGGCTCCAGCACCATCAGCTTATCATACAACCGCCTTTTTCCTTGAAGGGATTCTTGTCCTCAGGGATGCCTTTAAGAAGAGGGTCATTTCCTGCTTCAGCCGCCACATAATCCTTGATTTCCTTTCCTGTTTTGGAAATCTGGGAGAAAGCAGAGTGTGGTTCTAGCCCTTTTCTGTTGCTCAGGATTCATGATTTGCTCAGACCCCAAAAACAGGCTTCTGGGCAGGGTGGGGATAGAGGCCGGAGAGGAGAAAGACGAGAGGCACAGGCAGCTGTGAGAGGGGTATGAGTTCCTTGACCAGAACCAGAAAGCCTGACTTACCTGTGAGGGATTTTTGGCCAGGCCCAGTCCAGGGACCGAATTAGACACACCAAGCCCTCCAGGCTCTGAGGTTATCTTTTGTGCACTTTTGTGGGATCGAACCCTGCCTCCTCCCACCTCCCAGCCCATTCCAGAGGCACCTCTTACTCTTTCTACTGCCCTGGAAAGGTCCCACCACCCTGCTGTTCATCACACCTTCCTTTGCATCCCGCCTCCATGAGGACCAGAAAGGGATAGAGGAGAGGCAGCAGGGAGTGAAAGAGGAGGCTCACCGGAGCTCTCGGGTTCTTCACTTCCTTCTTCAGCTGCTCTACCTCCAACTTTAAGAGCTCCTTCTCGCTGAGCTCCTGGGCCATCCTGTCCTGGAGAGAACAGGCCCTGGAAAGCATCCACAGCCAGGACTTTAAATCCCTTGGTCACCCCCAGCTCCTCTTCTGTACTTTCCATACCTCAACTTCTAACTTCGTCCCTGCTCACCATATATTCTCATCACTCACCACGGATTCACTGCAGCCCCTGGCCCTACCCCACTGTGAGCTAGGCTCAGGAGGAGACGATGGGGCAGGCACACACAGTCTTTGCCCTTAGATAAGATCTGTCTATGGAGAAAATGGGGATCAGAGTGTTAGGTAGGTAGAGTAGGGAAAAGGAGCCCAAAGTGGCGGTGGCTAAAAGACAAAGAAGGGAAAAGCCCGTGAAAATAGAACAAAGGAAGGTCTGAGGACCGGAGTGAAGACCTCAGGTAAAACAAACAACACTCCTGGCTGGCCCAATTTACATAGGACAGGCCCAGGGAGAGAAAAACATAAAAAGAGGAGCCAAAACTAGCTCTCTCTCTCCCGCACGCTGGGGCGCTCTTCTCTTCGCGTCTGTGGATCGACGTGCCCTCACGCCTTGAAGATCGATTTTCTTGCTATCTTCTAAATAAAATAGAGCTGTAGCACTGATTTGTCTAAGAGCTCTAACACGGTCCTTTCGCGACCTGAGAGCTATAAAGCGGTCTATCCAAGACTCCAAATCATTGTTGTGACGAGACACAGAGCCAAGGAACATACACTCACGGGGGAAGAGCATGGAGAAGCGAGAGGAGAGCAGTTTCTTTCAGTGAGACAGATTTGGGAAGCAAAGTCATTGTTGCACAAACACACGTAGCTCATTAGGCAGTTTTCAGGAAAATTCAGGTCCTGCCAGAAGAAAGACTACCCTAGTGATTAAGGGAAAGGCTCTGGAGTCTGCCAGACTCCAGTTCCGATTGTGACTTGGCAGCTTCCAAGCTGGTGCTCATCCTCTTTCAACCTTCGTCTCCCCATCTGCAAAATGGTATAATAATGGTACCTACCTCATATGATTATTGTGAGGATTAAGAAAATAATGTCTGTAAAATATTTTAGCTCACTGCCTGGCATGTAATAAGCACAATGTGTGTATCATCATTATCACTGCCACAGGGTTATCCGGAAGGCCTGCCTGGTCCCTAACCTCAATAATTCTAAGACTAGACCCCAGTCCAGTGCAGCCTCAGCCCCTCTCACCTGCTAAGCAAGAGCGTGCACCTCAAGACCCGGACGAAGGCGTTTGAGCCTCCTAGCTCCTCGTCAGCTGAAAGTCTTTAGACAAAGCAGGTGGTCTGGAAGCCCAAATCTCTGATGCCTAAGCTGATCATAGGCTCAAGGTGCTAAGCCCATCCAGCAGCTTGAGCCTTCCAGACTACCACCACTGCAGGCAACCTGCCCCGCCCCCCGCAATCAGCCCCTCTCCTATAGTGACCCCTCTGGCTTAGAGCTCATTTCCCCGTTCTTACCCTCCAGCCCTGCCTGCTCCCCTTCCCCAGTCTTCTCCCTCAAGCCCTCTCCTCCCCTACATCTGAGCCTGCTCTGAGGCTGTTTCCAATGAGGCAAGTCCTGCACCACCTCCTACCTTCCCTCATCCGAGAAGCCTTTGTGTCCCTCACTCAAGCCCCACCATTTCACCTTACAAGGTTCTCCGAGCTCAAATTTCATCACCCGTTCCATGAAAATGTACTCAGGATGCTATGCCCATCAGCTAGGGGCCACGGCCACTGCCAACACCCGTGTCCATGCTTCTTTGTCTCCATGCCTCCCTCCGAGCCCGGCACACGTGTCTCCCTCAGCAGTCCCTGAGCACAGGGCTCACATCCTGATCTCTCTCTTGGTCTCCTCCCAGGAACACCCAAGGGCTATGTCATTTAACAGTCACTGAGCTTCTGCTCAGCCTGACGCCTGTCCAGTGACAAGAGACCCTCTCAAGGAGCAGATATTAAGGGACCAATGTGGTCAGTGAGGGATTCTTTTTTTTTCTTGACTTCAGAATGACAGACTCCCCAGTAAGAGGGGCAGCGAGGAGGCCCAGAGTCCCTCCTAACTTCCCTTACTCCAGGAATCAAGTCCCATTGACAGCTCTGGGCTCTAAGAGTTTGAGATCAGGACAGGACCCCGGACATCATCCAGTCTGAGTCTCTTGTGAATTCAGGAAATGGAGCACATACCTCCTGAAGCAGGCTCGGTGCTCTGGCCACTGCCGCTTCCTATGACTGTTGATCTGGAATTTAAAGTTGGCGCTCCTCAAAGCCAAGTCCTTCCTGTTGTCTAGTCTGAGTCCCTTACGCTCCACCTGGTCACTTTCATCTTGTCCTGCCTCCACCAGGCCCACAGCATGTACATACACCAGATCTTCATTGCAGGTAACCCTTCGGAGACTTGATAACACTTCTCAGGGGACCTCTGGTTGTATCTTCTCAGTGTCCTGCCTGGTTCCTTTGGCTGCTGCACCGGCTGTTTTCCATTGTTGTGGCACCACCGCCCTATGGGCCCCCAGCCTGACCCGTCTCCATATCCTCTCCACCCTCCAGTCCCCTGTCTCTTGGTGACTCATCCCGAGCTTCCCAAGGAAACCCCCACCCTCTGCCCTTTCCTCCCCTTCCATGAGTGGAAAATCCATCTCCACCTACCAGAGCAGGCCAGCCCCCTTCCTCCTGTCTCCCACCCCAGCCCCCGCCGCAGCTTCCTCTCCAGGCCCAGGGAGCAATCACAGCCGCCCCAACCTTGGCTTCCTCTGCTAGGAGGGATTGGGGGGCTGGGCCCCCCCCATTTTCTCCCTTCCTCTGGGCAGGGGACAGAGTGGCACAGGCTCAGGGAGTGGGGACTAACTTCCTCTTGTCCCCGTATGAGCATGCCTGCCCCTTGCTAGCAGGTTTGGGTCTTTCACGAAGAGGAAACCAAAAGCAGTGAGAGGGAGGGAAGGCAGAGCAACCAATCAAGGGCAGAGTGAGGTGCAAAACCGGCAGGCTCCCCGGGGAGCCGGGCAGAGGCCAGGGGCCATGGCGGAGCTACAGCAACTGCAGGAGTTTGAGATCCCCACGGGCCGGGAGGCCCTGAGGGGCAACCACAGCGCCCTGCTTCGAGTCGCGGACTACTGCGAGGACAACTACGTGCAGGTAAGTGGAGCGGGTGCAGGCCTGGCACCGCAGCCCCCCAGAGGCCCAGAGCCCACCCTGACAGGTGCTGGGCCTGGACACTGGCTGAGCTATCCTCCCACTCCAGGTCGGCTTCATCCCAGGCCCTTAAATTCTCATGCTGACGCGTGTTCCCAGGGCCTCCTGTACTCCTCTTTACCAGAGCCTCAGAGATGCCCAGGGAAGGCAGTGCTACCACATCCTGCTATAGGCTTCACCCCAGGCTCCTCTCCTTCCGAATCTCCCGCTCAGATCCAGAGGCCTAAAGACTTGTCCTCACACACCTGTTGGTGCCATCATTCCATGTTCATGCTGGCTCTAGGTGAGACTTCAGAAGAACTTCCCAAACATTGTCTTGAACTTGAGATGGACAAGAGAAAACTGTCCCTGATATCTGAGGGAGAGCTGAGAGATGTCCCACTATGTTGGGTTAAAGAGATGGAGTTTGACTCAGAGGCAGGGGCATGGACAATATGACGGCATGTAGCAGACTACCAGCAAAATGCAAGGAGAGTGGCATTTTAGAACAGTTTTCTAAATTGTGGGGTTGTCCCAGGACGGAGAGTAGGTGCTTGGATAAACCCAAGAGGACAGCCTTTATAACAGCCTTGTGAGACAGTATCATTATTCCTGTTTCATAGATGAAGAGACAGCAGTTCAGGGAGGCAAGGTGACTTGTCCAAGGTCACATTGCTTGGCAATGGCAGAGCTGGGCATCAGCCTAGCCTTCCTGACTTCTGAAGCTGAACCCTCTCCTCTCTGCCTTTCCCTCTCTGACATGCTGTATGATTTTAAGACAGTTTATTTGCACTGGGACCTCCCAGCTCCGTAGGAGTGAGTGTTGAAAAAAAGTAAATAAATAAAAGGAGAAAATGCTTATGAGAAAATGGCAGCTTAAAGAGAGATAATGGTAACAGCAGTTAAAGTGCTTTGCACCTGAACTGGCTTCATTGCTCCCTTCAGTCCTCACCCAAGTCTCTGAGGTGAGGACCACTCCCACTTCACAGTCAGGAGGCTGAGCTTCAGAAAGGTTAACTTACTTTCCCAGGGTCTCCAAGCTAATGGTAGAACCCGGATTTGAACAAGCAACTTTGACTCCAGAGCATTCCCCCCCAAACCTCTAGTTGAAAATGCTACTCCCGCTGTAGATATTGAGTGACTGTGGGTACTGAAACTGAGCTGGAATGTGGCTTGTGAACTAGCTGCATTTCCCCAGCACTGGAAGGCAAGCTCCTCCTATGGACTAGGATGGAGGCCCTCCTTCCCATTCCTTCAATAACTTGCGCACATCTCAAAGCACTTCTGGGTGTGTTCTCATTTGCACACATGGTGTGCACACAGAATTTGAGGTCAGAAAGACCTGAGTCCAATTTCCAGCTCCTGGACATGGGGCAAGTTTCCCTTGTGATTCTTATACCTTTCATCACAGTGTTCACATGGGTTAAACGTAATAATGTATTAGCACATTTAGCCCAGTGTTTCTCCCTCAAGAAGGGCAGGATAAATGGCAGCTGTTAGCATCATCAGCATCTTTCATCAGATGGATGAAAGACAAATATAGATATTCAAAGTTAATTCTAGTGAGGTGAAGCAGCCCTTGCAAAAACCCTCAGAGCATCAGAAGCCCTGACCCAGGTCAGAATCCTTGGATTTCAGCTTCCTTCATGCAGAACACTAACTACTAGACTACAGAGCCAGTTACCTTCCCTGACTTCTCCGAGGATTTTCTGAGGAGCAAATGCCTAGGAAGGATTTAGATGACTTCTCAAAATTGGTCTTAAATAAGACCTGGTTCCCACGATCTCCCCCTCTTCCTCACACCGCCCCCTCCATCTCAAGCAGGTGTCAGGAAACCCTTGGGGAATCTGGGGGGGGGACAGGCTGGGGTCAATTGCAGAGTTCTCTGTCAGGGTCCATTGAGTTTGTAGACAGGGTAATTTGCATGATGAATAAATAGTCAGCCATGAAGATGGATCCCAGACCTTTGTTTCTCTAGACCTGACTTTGGGTTAAGACCAAAGCCAGGGGTCGGTAGGTATCCAGGCTCTGTCCCCCCAGAGCTGGGCCCAAGCAGACATATTTCCTGTTTGGACCGACAGGAAAAATCCAGTGATGAATTCCACATGCCAGTCCAGGGAGGGGTGAGTACAAGAGAGGCCAGCTAATACAGAGTAGTCACTGCTCCATTCTGGGCCTTCATTTCCTCATCTACTGAAGGACAGTCTTGAACTAGAATTAGACCTGTTATTCTTTCTGGGTTGATTTCTTTGCCTTTTCAAGGCACTCAGTTATGTATGTTGATGAGATGTAAATTGGATGCAAATAAGCAGTTCTTAGCCTCTCTGGAACAGAAAGGCATGGAGAAGCACCTGAGGGTCTGGTTCTGGGCCCACCCTTTGGTTCAAGTTTCATTGGGGCTACACTGGATGCTTCCAGGTCTCTTTGAGCACCCTGCTTAGATAGATTCTAGGTCTGTTCTCCACTACGGGCCCTGAGGAGCAACTGAAGGCCCTTAACAAGGAGACCTCAGGGTACAGCCTTACAGATCAGTCTGCTGGCCTCTCCCCAGACTTGCCCTGGATTGGCCCCTACCCTCGTGTCCCAACCTGAGATGAGGAAGCTGCCTGGGGAACCAAATGACTAGAGAAACAAACTCCCTTCAGTCTTCAGACACTCCCTGTCCACCCCACCACCACTGCCTGGAAGTGTGACCCTAGCCAGCACTGGGCACAGTGCCTGGCAGGCAGTAGGAAGATGGCCAGCCAGTGTTTGGGTTTGCATTCAACCCACTGATTAATTCACAAATGCATATTCATCAAGTTTCATCTGTATGTTGGGCACTAACTATTCCAAGATAGGATACAGAATAAAACAGATGAGCTCCCTTCGTTCTTAGGGCTTACATTCTAGTGTGTCTGGATGTGTGTGTGTGTGTGTGTGTATGGGGGGATAGATAATAATGTACATAGATAAAAAATTTCAGATGGTACCAAGTGCTATGAAGAAAACAGTAAATCTAATACAAAGTCAATACAGAGGGGGGCTAGGGGAGATCTTAGGGTGATGAGGGCAAGTGTCTCTGAAGACCTGAGTATAACAAGCGCAAAGGCCCTGAGGTACAAGCAATCTCAGCTTGATCAGGAACTGAGACCCAATAGCCAATGTGGCTGGAGGACCATGAGTGAGAGGGAGAGAGGAAGGGGATGAGGGTGAGGAGAAAAACAGGAGCCAGCCTTGTGGGACCCTATATAGGCCCCGGTTATACAGGCTACACTTCCCTGGTGGCTCAGACAGTAAAGAATCTGCCTGCAATGCAAGAGGCCTGGGTTTGATCCCTGGGTCAGGAAGATTCCCTGGAGAAGGGAATGGCAACCCACTCCAGTATTCTTGCCTGGAAAATTCCACAGACAGAGAAGCCTGGTGGGCTACAGGCCATGGGGTCACAAAGAGTTGGACACAACTGAGCAACTAACACTTTCACTATATAAGCTACAGTTAGAAGTTGCTTTATTCTACCCCTCTGGGCTTCAGTTTCTTATCTATAAAATGGACCAAATTACTGGTTCCCAAACACCACCTTGCAGACCAGAGCTAAGCCAGGAGCTCAGGAGTCACGTAAGGAGCTTTCCAAGGTACAGATTCACTGGCTGCATGCCCAGGGGATTCTGGTTAGAAGGTCTGGGATGAGGGCCTGAGGTTGGTTGTTTGGTTTTCAAGTCCAATAATATCTTTTCCAGCCAGTGTTGACTTCCTCTTTCCTTTCTACTGTTCACCATTTATGATCCTCCTAAACAAAATATCTTCAGGAGGGTGGTAGGGCTAATCCTCAGTGTGACTATCTGAGAAGGGTATCTTTACCTCCCCTTGGACCCGGTTCCCAGGGCTGCAGATTCACTTTCCTAATACCCCTTGAGTCCTTCTTACTGCGTCGTTCTTATAGAAACCTCCTCAAACATCTGACGGTAATCGCCTTCTCCCAACTCAGCCCCCAACTTCTTCACACCCTATCCCATCCCAGCCCACAGCCAAGGACCCAGTGGAACATGCGAGGGCTGTGTGTATTTCAGGCCACCGACAAACGGAAAGCACTGGAGGAGACCATGGCTTTCACCACCCAGGCCCTGGCCAGCGTGGCCTACCAGGTGGGCAACCTGGCTGGACACACCCTGCGTATGCTGGATCTTCAGGCGGCTGCCCTGCGGCAGGTGGAAGCCCGCGTGAGCACACTGGGCCAGGTAAGAGCTGGGGAAATTCTGCTCGCCTCAGCCCCTAACTCTTCAGCCCCACCCGGACATCTGTAGCAAAATTTCTTTCCTGCCTTCCTCTACATCCAAATACCCACCTCTATCCCAGACAGTTGGCACTTGTCAAGCTTTTTGAGCTTCCTTGTGTCTCAGGGGTGGGCCTTGCTGCCCCTTTGGACCAGGAACTCCCTGATGGCAGAAATCTTTCTGAATTCCTTCCTACATGATAGAAAGTAGGCTCTCCCCATCACAGTGGCTACATAGCACAGAAAAGAGGCAAATGGACCCTGTTTTCATCTAAACACAGGCGGTGACTTTATAAATATCCCAAAGTCAGACTGCTTGCTTGGCAAGGTCATTCTCAGCCCTGGAAGCACTGCCATACCGCACAGCGCCCCACCCCATCTCGCATATACACCCTCCTCCTTCCTTCCTGAATCCTTGGCCGAGGAATTACCCCATAAACCACATGCATGAAGCTACACATCAGCCTGGCCTGTGCATCACTCACATGTTCAGTGTGAGTGTGTCTTTTTCTCTCACCCCAGCAGACTGAAGTTCCCACCCTCTCAGAGATGTAGGTTTCTCCAAAGAACATTACAAGAGGAAGTTGATTCGCTTGTATTGTCCCCCAAGGCAACCCATTCCAGCATTCTTGCCTGGAGACTCTCAGGGACAGAAGCCTGGTGGGCTGCCGTCTATGGGGTCGCACAGAGTCGGATGCAACTGATGTGACTTAGCAGCAAGAGGGAGAGCTGGTTCAGCCATGATTCTCCACGTTATCTCCCTCTGCTCCCAAACTGGCCCAGTCTCTTCCCAGCACCCCTTAAGGATGCTGTGTTTTCTCTTTTCCTCTGGTTCCTGCTCAGCTAATAATAGCTCTTGTTCTCTTCCACTGGAAGTTGCTCCAAAGTGGCTCTATCCTCTCCTGGCAACTCATCCCAAATGCTATGCGACCTTAGGGACAAAACTCACTCTTTCTCCGCACCTCGCTGCCTCCCATGGCCTCCCCCCGTCCCCAAAGTCTTAAGGGAAAGAGTGCTGTCACCTCCAACTCTGTCACACAGATGGTGAACATGCATATGGAGAAAGTGGCCCGAAGGGAGATCGGCACCTTAGCCACTGTCCAGCGGCTGCCTCCCGGCCAGAAAATCATCGCCCCTGAGAACCTGCCTCACCTTACGCCCTACTACCGGAGACCCCTCAACTTCAGTTGCCTGGATGACATTGGCCATGGGATCAAGGTAGAGAGAGGGGCCCTCCTCTTTCTCCACAGCACAGCCTCTGTTTTTTTAAGGCCACACCTCATGGGGATTTTGTTTCCCCAGTCCATGCCCCAGGTAGTGGAAGCACAGGGCCCTAACCACTGGGCAACCAGGGAAGTCCCCCACCCTCTTCTGCCTCATGACTCCCTTCTCTCTAGAGCCTCAGTTCTCTTCCAGGACCGTGTTCTCGTCCCACCCTGCAGCCCCTTTCCTTCCTCATTCCCTGAAGCCATCGCCCTAAGAGGCTCTGCTGCTCCCCATGGGGCCCCCTTATAGGAGAGGGGGCCCCATCTTCTTCCTTTAAAATTCATCACGACCTTTCTTTTAATAACTGACCTTTCCCCTTATCACATGACCTGCTGACAATGCCACCTGGGCTCACACATACACACTTGTGGGTACAGGATGGGGGTGTGTGTGTGAAGGGGAAGAGCGGAGAGGGAAATGTCAGGGTGCATGAGAATGGTTCCCCAGCCACAGCAACTTCCTCTGTCTGGAGGTTTGAGGTCACTGTGCTGAACAGTCACCCAGAGTTGCTGTGGGGTGGGGAGGGTGGGGGATGTAGGCACTCAAATGAGGACATGCTGAAGACTGGCATTTTCTTCACAGCCCACCTTCTTCTGTGAGGTGGGAGAGGACACACCCTTAATCCCATTTTATCCATTCCTTGTCCCCACACTTCAACATTCCAGATTAGACTGGCTGCTCTCCTGTATCTAAACGGCCCCTTGATTTCCTTAACACATCTCCCTCCAAAACAGAAAGCACACTCCCTCCTTCAGTCGCCAGGCCCTCTTACCAGTAAGTTCTTCCTTTTATCCAACCTAAATTCTTTATGCCTGAGTTCAAGTCCCTTTTGTCTTGTCCCTAGGGGAGGATAGCAGAGGACATCATTCCTCAGGTACCTATTCTTGGGGAAACTCCATCACCATCTGAAGTGCTCTCTTGCACACGAGTTCACAGCTTGTCACTTGTACACTGTACATTCTGCTCCTCTCTGTCCTGAACTCCCCAAAGCCAGTTCCCACGAAAATGACAGGTGGGAGGCTTCTACCTCAACCTCTACCCCCTCAGCCGTGGGCTGGAGTTGGGGTTTCTCAGAGTTAAGGCCCACAAAGCCGAGCGCTCAGCGTCTTTGGGTGAGAGTGGGGCTCAGCTGCTGAGGCCCTGCAAGAGGAAGTGGCCTTCAGATCCTGTCTGCCTGAGCCTATGGCAGATTTAAGGCCCGGTCTGCCAAGAGCAAGACTGAGAGGGGTGGGGTGGGAGAGCCGGCTGGGAAGTGGAAGTCGGCACTTGCTCTCCCTCCTCCCCACTCTCCCAGTTCTCGTCTGCCCCTCCCCCATTTCCTCTCTGGGATGGAGGGGCGCCGTTGCAGGCCCCTGTGGGTGTCAGCCCCCGCCCCCTGCTCCCCCTGCAGGATCTGAGCACGCAGCTGTCGCGGACCGGGACCTTGTCTCGTAAGAGCATCAAGGCACCTGCTACTCCCGCCTCCGCCACCCTAGGGTGAGGTCTCCCCACAGTCGTAACCTGCCCCGCCTCCTCTCCCTCCCCTCAACCAGAAACTACTCCCCGCCACCCGCCCCTTCAAGCCAGGCGCCAAACTTCCTCCTCCGACAGCCCGCCTGCCCGAACCCCTGCTCGCCTGATGCCTTCTCCCTCGACGTCACTTCGCCCCTATCTCCCCACCCCAGGAGAGCGCCCCGGATCCCCGAACCCGTGCAGCCCCCCGTGGTGCCCGACGGCAGACTCTCCGCAGCCTCCTCTGCCTCCTCACTGGCCTCGGCCTGGTGAGCCCCACAGGGTTTAGGTTGGGGCGGTCGTGAAGGTGGATAAAGACCGCGGGCCACAAGGGCGGAGCTTGTGATTGAAGGGGCGGGGTCAGCTTGGGTACTGAGTAGGAAGTTGTCCCCCAACCTAGCAAAGCCCCTCTCTCTCTGGTCTTCAGCAGCGCCGAAGGTGTCGGTGGGGTCTCCATGGCCAAGGGGCAGGCAGCCCCCCCACCCCCTCCCCCTGTTGCCCCTGACTTCTTCCTGCTACCCCCTTCGTTGGAGAAACTGTCTTTGCCCCCACCGGGTAAGGAGCCCCGCCTCCTCCTATCTCAACGTTTGGGGTTGTTTTCTCACCTCTCGAGACTTCCCACCCCACCTCACCCTAGTTGGATCCAGCTGGGCCTATGTCAGTGAATACTTTGTCCAAGGTAGGACAGGAAGAAAGCAGAGGAAGCAAGCTAACATAATTGAGCCCCTGCTTTTTACCAAGTCAAAGCTTCTCATCCATTTTCTTGCGTAAATTTGACCGCTTAGGATCTTCACACTCCCATTCAACAGATGAAGAAACTGAGCCTGTGAAGTTAAATTAAGTGACTTGCTCAAGGCTTGCCCAGCCAAGTGGCAGAGTCTGATCACCCTACACTGTTCAACACTGCTGTTTACTGAGCACCTACCACCCGCTAGAGGCACTGTGGGAGGAGCAGGATGAACAAGGGCTGCAGGCAGAGTGCATTGAATGGGTAGATCCCCGGGCCCTGCTCTCCAACAGTGAAGTTTCTTGGAGTGGATGGGGTTGCCTGTGTCACGCTTGCAGCCTTTCTGCTTCTCTCCCAGCCCCAGAGCTGCCCATGCCCCTCGACCTGCCCCCTCCTCCACCCCTGGACGTAGATGATCTGGAGCTGCCACCTCCACCCCCACCAGGCTTTGGGTCCGAAGAGCCCAGCTGGGTCCCTGATGCATACTTGGAGAAAGGTACTTGAGTCCTGGGACTGAAGGGCAACAGATCGTGGGGTCAGGTTTCCCCCCACTCTTCTAGCCCAGAGCCATTCTCCCTTCCATTTGCAAAGGTGTGACCCTGTTATTCCTCACACACACCCACACAGAAAAGCAGCTGGCCTGATACTGAGTATTAGCTCAGCTGGGGAGGAGCCCAGGGCTTGGTAGAAGGCATCTCCTGCCCCAGTCCCCATGGTGCTCTCTAGAGTTCAGGGTGTAGGCCCCAGCATCCCACGGCACCCTCTCCTCTCTCCCTCCAGTGGTGACACTGTACCCATACACCCGCCAGAAGGACAACGAGCTCTCCTTCTCTGAGGGCACAGTTATCTGCATCACCCGCCGCTACTCTGATGGATGGTGTGAGGGTGTCTGCTCCGAGGGGTCTGGATTCTTCCCTGGGAACTATGTGGAGCCCATCAGCTGACAGCCTGGTCTCTGCGATGCTGATTCAAAGCACTGCCTTGAGTGAGCCTGAGTCCCACACCAAAGCCAGCTTCACTCAAGACTGGACCAGGCTTGCACACCTCTGGGCTGTTAACTGTTGTCTATCCCTTCCCCCCATTGCAGTGGGAGGGGGTCCTGGGAGAGGTACCCAGAAGCCTGCTAGAGACAGGAAAGAACTGGAAGCCAAGGTGTTTGGTGATCTTATCCACAGGAGACCCTTCGACCATGCAAGACAGGGTCTCCAGCTGCAAGTGCCAACTTGGAATAAAACTGGTGACCTCTTGATGATTGCCCGGCAGGGTGGGGTGCGAGGTGTGCCGAAAGATTGAAAGGTAACCCGGTTTTTAGGCTCCCGGGGACTGAGTCCCTTTGCCTGCCCTAAGCAGGAATATCTCCCGTCTCCTCCCTGCTTGAGCCCTCTCCCTGAGACCCTTGTGCCACTCTGTGAAGACAGGCTGCACCCTACTCTTTTGCCTGTTCCTTGCTTTATGAATTCAGTCTTGGTTCCCCAAACTGGACACTCCTCCAAGAGTGGAGCCCAGCTCCCTCACTTAAGTGGGGCTTTCTGAGAGATCATCTCACCCTCATCCCTCAGACTGCGGCGCGAGAGATCTCAGTCACCTCTGCCCCTTTTCCTCCTTTATAGCTCTGAAACACCGGAAGGGGAGGGGGTTGGGTTTCAGTGGCTCTGCTTTAAAACATCATGGCTTTCTGTTCCATACGGGAGGGGAGGGGTTCAGAGGGTCCAGTTGGCGGGGCGACTTTGGTTAAGTCCCTGGTTTCTTGCTGCATAGAAGAGGCTGGGGTGCGAGGAGGAGACGTCGTCGCGTTCTCTGAGGTCCCTGGCTGGCCGGACCCGAGCCCTGGACAGTGTACTACCTCATTCCACCACCAGGAGGCGACTGTTCCCTCTGGCATTTCTTCCTGTGGGAACGCTGACAGCGTGCGTGGGGGGAGGCAGGAGTGTAGTGTAGGGTCACAGACGGTAAAGCAAGACCTAGGCCTGAGACTGGCGTCCGTGGAGAGCACCATCTCTCCGCGGGGATTCCGGGGCTGAAGGGACGGGGAGAGGAATTTCAGGACCTGGGTCCCCCTGACAGAAGTCTAGGGGAAGGAAGTCATGTGGCCCAAGGCAACAGTTAATGAAACACAGTGGGAGATGTTCCTTCTCTACTCTGCCAGGCAACCTTTTCCCCCCAGTTGGGAGGGGACAAGGTTTTTGGAAAACACTGCTGCCTGCTTGGGTCTGCGCACCACCCTAGCGGGACCAAACCAGAATTCGCTGGCAGTGGAACTGGGGGAGACAGCCAAGCTGGGTTAACTGCATAGATGGGGACAGCTCCGAACTCTCTCCTCCAGCCCCCAAATGGACGAGCTCCGGATTCCGGAAATTCCCGGAGGGACCCACCAAAACGAAAGGGAAAGGGAATAATAAAACTAGGTTTGTCTTTCCCTGTCCCCAGCCCCCTTCCCGCCGGGCGCCCCCTGCAGGCCGCGTCCTCAGCACGTCTTCAGCACCTGTTGCAGATGGAGGCGCACTTCGGTGGCATTTTCCCAGGGTACCACGCTGGCGCGGAAGGAGCTGGGGTCAGCCTTCTGTGCCTCCTGGATAAGGCGGTGCATGGGGTAGCCGCGGCGAGGGAAGGCCACATCGCCACCGGCCAGCAGCCCCATGGGACAGAAGTCGTTGGCTCCGTCGCCCACGTAGAAAAGGCGCTCGAAGTGCACGCCGTCGTGGGCCCGCTCGCGCAGGTAGTCGCTGAGCACCTTGTGCTTGCACATGTTGGCGGGGCAGCGTGCGCAGCTGTGTGAGTGGAAGGGCCGCAGCGCCAGCAGCCCCCTAGCGTCGGGCCCGGAAGGGTTGCTGAAGATGCGGCGGAACAGGCCTTGGTGGCCGGCGGCGCGCAGCGCGCTCTCCACGCCAAAGGTGTTGGCGTCTGAGATGAGAATAACCTCAAAGCAGGAACCCTGCTTGGCCACAAACTGCAGCAGTTCGCCCATGCCGGGCGATAGCGGGATGGACTCGTAGACAGCGCGCAGGTCTCGCGGCCGCACGCCCTGGTCGCCCAGGTACTGGAAGACGCGCTGCATGTACTCGTTGTAGAAGCCCTCGCGGTAGGTGGCACGCAGGCTCTCCGGGAGCCGCTGGCCCGGCGCCACGCGCACGATCGAGTCGTCGCTGTTTTCGTCCACGATAGTCTCATCAAAGTCGAAGGTCAGGAGGAAGCGCGGCGAGCCCTGCGCAGCCATCCCGCCGTCCTGGGAGCAGGGGAGAGAGGAGCAGGAGGAGGAGGGAGCAAGCGAGAGGGGGCGCGGCAGGAGCCGGCCCGGGAGAGGCAGGTTAGCGGGCCACGGCCAGAGATGCTGGCACATCGAAGACCTGAGGAGGACCCAAGGCTGGTTAGGCTGGTTAAGCAACGCCGGCGTCCCCACCCCTGCCTTCCCTGTCCACCCTCTTGCACTTCTGTGTTAACTGCTCTGGGGTTTATCCTCAGGGGACCATCCTCCTGAACCCTGAAGGGCTTCTTTGGCACCTTTCTTCTACTCTCATCTGGGGCCATGGGGGCTTAACCAAGGTTCAGGAGAGTGGAAGAGTGGAAGAGCAGCTTCCAAGGAGTCACTCCGTTGGGAAGGTTTCTGGACTAGACCATTCTAGAGACTTCCAGTGACCCCTTGTTGGTGGTGGACACAGGGAAGGTGGGAGGGACTCTCCACTCCTCTTCCCTATTCATTCATTCATTCAACTGGAGCAGATCTGTCACTCCACTTTTCAGCCATGTAGAGCCGATGGCTTGTAGGACTGTGATGGACAGTAGAAACCAGGGAAGACTTGTTG
Source organism: Budorcas taxicolor (assembly GCF_023091745.1). NCBI lineage: Eukaryota > Metazoa > Chordata > Mammalia > Artiodactyla > Bovidae > Budorcas > Budorcas taxicolor. The sequence continues at coordinate 37,060,676 of NC_068928.1, read as the reverse complement.
GCACTACCCAAGGCATGTGGGCAATCAGTGCCAGACCTGGAGAGTGAGGTGCCTGGGCTTCCGCATTGGCCAGAGAACTGGATTTTAGCTCTTGGAGGAACCAGTTAGGTGGACTGACCACCCAAAATCCAGGCAGGGTCTGTGAGCTGCTTCCAGCCAGGTGGCCCTGGGCAGGGGTCCAAGGATGGAACACAACTTCTCTGGGGAGTTTCAGGGCCCTGTCTGACAGCTCATCACTAATCACTTGCCAGTTCCCTGGGAGGAACTTGTCAGCAGATGGGGTTTCTGCCCGAGTCCGAAGCAAGCAGGCAGCAGGAGAAGCAGTGGGACTTGGGGAAGTAGAAGTCTCCCGCACCAGGCCACGACATACCTGGGAGATGGGTAAGGAAGAGGAAAGAGAGCGGCAGTGGCTGAGAAGGCAGAAGGAGAGGGAGTGGGGGCATGGCTGCGGTGGAGGGGATGAGGAAGGGCTGGGGAAGAAGAGGGCCAGGAGGACGTCATGCTAGGGGAGCACAGGGCAGAAGAGACAGGAAGAGTAGGGGTGGGGAGCTCCAGGAAGTCAAGACCATGGGATGGTCATGTTAATGGGGGATAAGGGAGAGGATGCGGGGCAACATGGCAAGGGTGAGGGCATGAAGGCAAGCATGTGGAGAGCAGAAGCCCTCTGCAGCTTGCCCCTGCCCCAGAGGGACAGCAAGCAGACTGCACAGCTTCCGAGTATCACTGTGCTGTCTTCTCCCTCTCAACATTCCACCCCAATTAGTTGAGACAAAACCACTCCTCTTTCTAGTTTCTTCCTAACTCCCTTTCCAATATTCCTGTGATGTTTACAGCCTGGCACATCCTGTAAAATGGAAGTCCAAGGCTCCTAACTTCTGAGTTGAGATTTGAACCTGGCTATCTGCCTCCCTAACAGAACTGTCCCTTCAATTTCATGCAGTCACTCTCTGGTCTCACCAACATCTATCTGAGTTTCAGTGGCCCAGGATTCCTGGAGTTGAGGATATAGAGCATCAGGGACCCATGCTTGGGATGGAAGCTTTCAGGGATTAGTGGAGGCTCAACAGAGGTGAGAGCAGGCTTAAAAGAGGCTGGATAGGGCTCCTCCCACCCCATGATGGGAACATGGAGCTGAGGCCTCATCCTAAGAGACCCCTGGAGGGACCCACTTACCCGAGACAGGCATCGGAGGCCAGCAACTGGAAAACACCCGCTCATTGTCAGTACATCACCCTGAGCACCACCTGTAGGGATTGTTGGCCTCCAGCCGTCGGTCCAGAGCTCCTGACAACCATACAAGATCCGTGTGAGGGTGCCCGGTCAGGTGGTGTTGTTTCTACCACCAACATCCACCTGATCCTATCCCCTCTCCTGAGCCTCAGGAACCACTCGGTAAAAATAGCCCATCAAATAAGCTAAGGACCACAAGGCCCTTGCTAGGCATCCTCTTAACAATCCCTCATGATGCTGGAAAGGTTACAGATATTATTGAAGACCTAGAAAGGGTAACCAACTTGTACAAACATCACCCACTATATATGGCAGAGACAGATCTCAAAACCAGATCTCAGAGTCTGAGACCAGTGTTTTTTTTCTCTATATGTTCATTGCCCCTTTCTTGTGTATGGTTCATCATGGTTTACAAATCAGCTTCACTTATATTCTGTCCTTGCTCATCACAATTCCATGGATTCAGCAGATGAAAAGGACTCAGAGATTAAATAACTTGCCCAAGGCTACGATGTTTCCTTGGGGCAAAGCCTGGTTTGTGAACTCCTGGCCACAGCCTTGCCTGCCCTCTGTCCTCAAAAAGGAAGAGGCAGATGCCCAGGGATGGGCATCCACTGCAGCTGGAGGGCTAGGACCCCTGGGTACCACAGGTGATCTAGGACTGTCTCACTCCCTGGTGCTTCTAGAGACTGGCAGTCCGCCAGGAGTCAGGTTGATATTTCTGCCAGATTTTGCTATGTGACTTTGGGGACAGGATTCGGCTTCATGGGGGCTTCACCAATGCTGCTTCAAACCTACAAGTCCCAGTTGCTGCCCTCCACCCTGGGTTTAAATGAGAGACTAGATGCAGCTGGGACACAGCTGGACGGCGACTGTGAGCCAGGAGACTAGACAGGGGAAGGAGCAAAGGTCTGGCTGGCTGCTGCCCTCTGGTGGTGAGAGTGGGTGACACTGGGTACCCCTCTGACTTTGTCAAGGTGACTCTCCCCAGACCATCCCAGGACAGCAAGGAGAAGCAACAGCTTCTCAAGAAAGAGACGGGGACTTCGCAGGAGCAGGGCACCAGTTAGAGGAAGGGCTCCCTCCATCTTGAGGTACCCCATCTGTCCCCACTCCCTGGCTACACATGCAATGTGGATTTCAGCCTTTTCCCTAAGAATTTGTAGTCTAGGAATCTAGTTGTGGACAAAGCTGAATGGGACAGTGGGCAAAAAGAGGGAAGGGATTGGGAGAGGAGACACAGGTCAAAAATATGGGAGAGAAGGGGAGGGAGGCATGTGAGGTAAAAGAAGGGCATGTTTGGGGGGTTAGAGGTGGAAGGGCTGTCCCAGGTCCCATCTAGATGGACTTTCAGCCTTCCAGAATCCTGGCTGATATCACATGTCCCCCAGGGGACAGGTGAGTCCAAAGAGGAAAGGTCAAAGGATGCCACACCCCTTGTAAAAACAAACACGGACAGACACATGCCAGAATGATATGAAGATAAAAGGATCTCCAGGAATCACCCAGAGACCAGCTTTCATTTCTTTGCCCTTGATTCTTTTTTTTTTTTTAAATTTGGTGGAATAGTCTACTTGTTTTTAATCATGTTCAAAACTTCTCAGCAAAAGTTAGGTTCTTTTCATCTAATACTAGTATTCAGGGAAACCAGATTGTTGGTGAGTTGCCCTTGTTTTAGTCCCTAGAGGTCTTCCCGTCAAAATTGAGAAGGCCATGCTGCAACACCCACCCCTAGCCCACAGTAGTCAGAGGCACCCCAGGCCCCGCTGAAATCTGGCTCTTGGGACATTCAGAGAGGTCACTCACCTCTGGAAGCTTTCTCCTGAGTGATTGAATCCTCTTGTGGTCACCGAATAGGAAAAGGGGGACAGGACCTCTGAGCTTTTCCAGCAGGCTAGAGCAAACGACAGAAGGGTTTCATTGGGCTGGCAGGGAGTCCATATTCTAGTTCTACCTAAAACCAGTGTTTCCCCCACCCCCACACTGGCCCCTCGCACCCCTGCACCTTTTTACACAAGCGCTGTTACATTATATCCATGGGAATAGGATGGGAGGACACCTTTGGGATGGGGAAACAGAGTTTAAAAATTCCCATTAATGGATGGTTGGAGGCCACAGGGCAGTGTTCCACAAGAAACTGCAGGATAAGGATGTGGCAAAGGCAAGGATCCCAGAAATACTACAGTAACAAGTCCTCTGCTTAAGACTAGGTCTCCTAGCATCAATCACTAGAAATCACTTTCCACCACTAAGGTGGAATTCTCCCCCTCCCCCAGACAGCACTCCCAACTTCACCATGGTTTCTTCCTTGGTCTCTTCCTTCACCACTAGCAGTGAATAAGAAAAACAAAAGCCCAGAGAGGTCAAGCTAACATCCTGGGTCACACAGCATCAGAATCAGGATTAGAACTAGAACTCAAGGGTCTCTGCTGCCTCTTGGGAAAACTGCAGCCAGAACTTCCTCTATTGCCTTGGAGACTCCCCTGGGTTGTGAGCTTGTTGTCCTGACAGCTGGGTTGACGTCCTGGAGCTCTGGTGCCAGTGAGAAAGATAGGACCAGGAGTCACCTCTGTGTTTCCCTGCCTGGGGAGACAAGCTAGGAGGGGATCTTCAGTGGGCAAGGAGGTGGCAGCTGCCGGTGGAGTCTGGGGAGAGATATTTTTAGAGGTGGCTGGAGAGCAGGCACTCTGGCACACCCCCAGCTGGCCGGTGCTTCGCTCCAGTGCGGGGCGGCGGGGGGTGGTGGAGGGGGGACAGTTCGGGAGCCCAGGGGACTCGTGGGTGGCAGGGAGCAAGGAAGCACGGATTCCTTCGCCTTGTCTGTGTCGGGAATGGAGCGATAGCCAGACACCTAGTCCCTTGGGTAGGAGAGGAACTCATTCCTCTGCTCCAGCGACTCCCCTACGGACACGCGCGTGAAGGAGCGCTCTCAGACCCAGCGCAGCCCCCACCCCACGCTGGGACCCCAGCCTTCCCCTACCTCGGCGAGTCCAGGACTCACGTGGGGAGCGGCGGCGGCAGAGGTCTGTCCCGGCTGAGTTTGGAGTGTGAAGAGTAGGGGGACACGGGCTAGCTGAGGTATTTGGGCTCAGGATGGAGCAAGGGGTGCTTACAGGAATTGGAGGGGATGCGGTGTCTTATCCACCCCCGGATTTCTGGGCTTCGGCTATCACGAGTCCCTCCAGTCCGGAGGGGCCGTGGATGATATGCGTCTGGGCCGTCCCCTCCACTTGCCCCCCATCCCCCCGGGCCGCCGCCGCGTCCCCTTTAAATACCCGGGAGCCGGAGCCGGAGCCGCGGCTGGCGCTGCGGCTGCCGCAGCACCGGAGCCCCCCGCAGTCTCCGCACGTCACAAGCGGTTGTCCAATCACAGCGGCGTCGGAGCACATCAAAGGGGCGGGCCGCCGGTAGGCCACGCCTCCCCGCTGCTCCACAGGCTCCCGGAGCGCGAGCGAAGGTGGGATTGGGCGCCGCCGGGAAGGGTAGGAGGGTGAAGATGTAGTGCATCCCTTCAGAGGAGCGTGGGTGGGGGGCACCCTCATTAGAGCGGCTGCTGGGCTCTAGGTAAGTCCCGCCCACACACCTGGAGGTGCCAGGGCAATGGACTTTCTCCACCCCCGCCTCCAGAGCTCAGATCCCCCGGACTTGCAAAAATGCACTCCCACCTCCAGCCCTCATTCTGTTCTGCGCTCCTAAGCCCGAGGGCAGGCTTCGGCTGACCCCGCCCAGGGAAAAGCAGTTCCTCTCCCGTGTGCGCAAAGCTGGACTGGCTGGGTGCCCTCTGCCCTCCGGGCGCAGTCGCTTCGCCCCGCTACTTGGGACCCTGGCCCCGGTTACAGGTTACAGAGGCCTGCGGACTTGCCCGCTCTCCTATCCTGTATACACTGAGTTGGGGACCAGACTCTGCCCCTTTGCAAGTAGCGTTGTAAATAAAAACCCCGACTTTCTCCTCGCTTCTTGAGTCCTTTCCCGGCCACACCCGCTCCACCCTTATGCCCTCCCACCCTGGTGAGGAGTAGAGATCACGTTTAGAGAGGAAAGAAATTTACTGAGAACACACTATGAACCCGGTGTAGTACTAGGTCACAGCACTTAACGGTTGAATGTTGACAGCAGGAGAAATTGAGTTCAACCCCCCGCACAGCCAACTCAAACGGGGTCACAACGGGACTGTGTTAGCTAGGAAGAAGGTGGGCACCCCGTGCCTGAGTCTAACTTCAGTCCTCCCTAGTCTCCCTGGCTCCACTCTTGGAAGAAGAGAAGGAGCAAATGCAAAGGGCCTGAGTCATCTGGGAGCTGGTAAGGCTGGAAACCAGAGGTAGCAGGGTCAGTCAGGGAGTACCCTAATCTCTGTGCCAGGGGCTAGGGGTTCACCGATGAACAGGACAAATGTGTGCCATGCTTCCATATATACAAAAGGAAACAAACGCTTTAAAGCTCCAAACCTGACCCTTGACACTCTTACCAGTAACTCCCAGTGTCCCAGCTCCTTCAACTGATTGGCTGCTTCACTGCATCTCACATCCCTGTCTTCACACCTCACCTTTTTCTCTTGCTCTCCTGTTGGGGCCCTCTCCTCCTAAGGACCACGTCCACCCCATTTGCTGAAGGAGCTCAGCCTGGACATCATCTCTTGCCCTGTTATGCATCCTGCAGCCCCTTTCATTATACTGACCACATGTGTACTAACAGACCACGTAGTAGATGCCACAAATGTAAGCACATAGGGTAGGGGGGCCCCAGAGAAGGAGATCAGGCATGGCCTTCTTGACATGAGAGGCCACTTTTTTTTTTTTTTTTTTTGAGAGGCCATTTTTTCCTAAGCCATTTTGCGATCTTAGCCTGGCCACAATGATTATCACTGATAGGTCTTAGTAATTAACGAGCTTAAGGAAAGAACACAGGAAAAGCAGTCAAGAAAAAATAGTTCAGTGATAAAACAGAGTCCAAGTTCCTCCTCAAGGGATACATAGAAATCTGATACATATCTTTGAGTTCTGCAGGAACTATGGCCCCAACCCAGGTGGAGAATGGAATGATGGTGTTGACCCTTCTGACTTCAATCAAGTAAAGCTTGAACTCTGTTGACATTTGCCCCAACTCTATGCTGAATCTCCTCTGCTTAAGCCCCTTCATGAATACTCATATACCAGACAAACCCCTTCAAGAACACATGTACCCTTAGCTTAAAACTTCTCCAGTTTTGCAGATCAGAGAGACACTGCTTTGGGAAAGATCTCCTTGCTTGCTGTAAGTAATAAATCTTTCCTTCTTCCTCTCTTTGGCTTGATTGTGTCTAGTGGTTCCACACCCACCAAGAGTTTTCAGGTAACATATTTTTCCATGTGTCAATTAATGGAATCCTTACCACTTTATGAAGTGGGCGCATGGCTTACTTTACTGTTGGGAAGTCAAGGCACAGAATGCATCAAGAGCCAGGGCCACCCAGCTGGTGAATGGTGGCACTGGGCCTCCAACCTAATTGCCTTAATCATCACCCCATACTATCCCTTCTCATTTAGTGTCTGCCACCCTGCTTCTCCTACAGGAGACATAAGGAGACCAAGTTCATCTTATTTCTTAATGTCTCCTAGTCCCTAGAATATCGGAGAAGGCAATGGCACCCCACTCCAGTACTCTTGCCTGGAAAATCCCATGGATGGAGGAGCCTGGTAGGCTGCAGTCCATGGGGTCACTAAGAGTCGGACACGACTGAGCGACTGAGCGACTTCACTTTCATGCATTGGAGAGGGAAATGACAACCCACTCCAGTGTTCTTGCCTGGAGAATCCCAGGGATGGGGGAGCCTGGTGGGCTGCTATCTATGGGGTTGCACAGAGTTGGACACAACTGAAGCGACTTAGCAGTCCCTAGAATATAGACCCTGGCACCGTAGGCCTTGGATATTTGTTATTGGATGAAACAAATCCCCTGCTGTGTTCTTGTCTCAATGTTAGTGGTCCATCTGTGTTCCCTCCTTAACTCTTCACACCAGGGTCCCTTCAGATTTATTCCCTATTTACAACAGGAAATTGAGATCAGATGACTTGTCCAGGGTCACATGCTCCCAGGAGGCTCTTGATGCAATTAGCCCTTTTAATCTTGTTTCCAGATTCACCCCTGGGGCTGGGGGAGGGATGGACAGAGAACTTACTCTGTCAAGAAAGTAGAGAGAACTAGCTGGGGATACCAAAGCTCATGGCGGCTTCCTGCAAAGTGCCTTTGTGGAATAAATGTGGAAATTCCTAGTTCTCCCTACACTAACAATTTCAGGACACAAATCTATTTCTCTTTAAACTTTCTCCTCTCATCGTGCCAATGAGTCAGCAAGTTGGATGATCAGTCATGTGTCTAAAGATGGGGACAGAAGGAATGGGAAGTCCTACCTGCTGCCCCACCCTATCCCTGCCCCCAGCAGGTTGAGGCCTCTGCCCAGCGTTCGGGCTGCTGAACTTCCTCCCCCACTATGGGGTTCACCTTAGAACTCAGGCTAGTCCATCTGGCAGAGAATTTGTGGGGACAGGAGTCATCTGAGGTGACAGGGACAGGAGTCCCTGATGAACTCTGACTCAGGCAGCCAGGGAGAGAGCTTTCCAGCTGGTGCTCACAAAGAGGGTGTGATTCTTGCCAGAGGCTTCCGTGGTAGAGCTGGGGCGGTCAGAAGGCCAGGAATGTGGCCTCTGATTCTCCGGTCAGCTTGGTGGGCAGGAGGGCCACGGACCAGAGAGAGGAGCGGATCACCGCCGGGAGAGTTGTGTTTCAGACACCAGGCACCAACTGGTGCCGGGCACATAATCCCCACATCAATCCTGGCAGATGGGTTTTAGCATTTCCATCTTACAAACAAGAAACCAGAAGCACGTTAAGAAAGAACTTGCCCAAGGACACTGTGTAGCAACCCCAATCGTGGTCAGCCCCAGTGTTCAGGTCAGCATTTCTCTGTCTGCAGAAGGCACAGGGCCCTTGGGGATCTGACAACTGATGCAAGTGGGCTCAGTGGAAGAAACCACTGGGAGTGACCCCATTCAGGCATTGTAGGTGCTCAGTGTCTAAGGCATTGTGCTGGGGCTTAGGGATCAGGGCTGGACAGATTTCTTTCCAGGTGTCTCATTTCCTTCCTAGACAACAATTACTGACATTGATGGAGCGCACTGTGTGCCAAGCAGTGTTCCAAAAGCCTCAGCTTTCTTCATTCTCACATCAAGCCTGTGATCTGTTAGTTCTCCCTTTTTACAGATGAGAAAAGTGAGGCACATAGTGGTATGTAATTTGTCCTATATCAATAGGGCTAGGAAGAGGCAGAAACAGGACTTGAACCCAGGCAGTCAGCTGCCGGTCTCTATTCTTAATCAGAACATTACATGACTTGCATTAAAAGTCTCTTGAGTTTTGAGTTGCCCTTTTATAGATTCTTCCCCCATCCTTGGAAGAATCTGGTGATAACATAGATCAAGGCTCAGATCTTCCGTAAGGTCACATCAGTAGCTGCCGGCTGACTCCTGCTCTCCAAATCACCGCTACAATACAGTATTCCTGTGTTTGTGCTTTCATTCATTCAACAAATATCTGCATCCGGTACGGGGAGATATGACATTGAACAAGACAGAGACCCTGCCATCCAGGAGTTATAAGTTACGGAGAAGACCCAGACGAGCAAATAGTTCTTTCCCAAAGGGTGTCAGAGGGAATTGCTTGGCAGTCCAGTGGTTAGGACTCCGTGCTTCCACTGCAGGGGGCGTGGGTTTCATTCCTGGTCAGGGAACCAAGATTCCGCATGCCATGTGTATTATGTGGCCTGGCCAAAAAAAAGGAGTGTCAGAAAGAGTGTCAGAGAACAACCGGCAGATCTGTTCTATTTGTGACTGTCAAGCCATTCTGTCTTGTCCTTCAGCAGGTAAGGCGACTGGAACCTGAGGTCCCTTCAGGAAAAAGAAGAGACTCATAATCCAGGGCTAGGATCCCCCAGAGATGCCCCATCCTGACCACTCTCCTTCCCTGGCCCACCCCAGTTCCTGCTGGCTGTCCCCTTCCCTCTCTTTTCTGCCTTCCCTGAACAGCCTGGAGATACCCTAGAACACTTCTCTACCCCTGCATCTTTCTGCAAGCAGATAGGTAGGGGGTCCTTGGAGAAAGAGAATCAGACCTGGCTTTCTTGACATCAGAGAGGCCATTTTTGGCCTTAGACCATTTTGTGATCTAAGCCTGGTCACGATGAATGCTCGTAAACAGGTCTCAGTCATTGAGATTAAGGGCAGAAACAAAGGAACAGCGATAACAAGAAATAATAGCTCAGAGATAAAAGAGATCTAATTCCTCCTTCAGGAATATACATAACAATCTGGTTCATGTCTTTGAGTTCTGCAGTAACTAAGGCCCCCACCCAGGTGAAGAATGATAACTACATGCTGAGTTCAAGAGGAGTGATGGTGCTGATTTTTCTGACTTCAGTCAACTAAAGCTTGAACTCTGTCCACCTTTGCTGAATTCTATGCTGAATCTCTGCTCAAGCCCCTTCCAGATTGTGCATATACTGCCCAAGCCCCTTCAAGAATATGCACTTACCAGTAGCTTAAAAATTCACTGCTTTGGGAAAGATCCCTAGTGTTCTCCTTACTGGTTGCAAGTAATTAACCCTTCTTTCTCATGCTCTTTGGTTTGGTGACGTCTGGCTTCTCACCAGCCAAGAGGCGAAATCAGCTTTTCAGGTAAAATTTACCCCACTTCCTTCCCCAGCCCCAGCCCCTTCTCTATACAGCAGGCTCACCCTGACTGAGCTGTCCTCTTTCACTTAGCAGGAAGGATGGGGAGTAAGGTGGCAGGGGCCACAGGGCAGAGAAGAAAATAAGCAAGCACTCTTTCTCCTCTGTGGCAGACCCCCTGTAGTGGGGACAAAATAATCCCACAGGGCCTCCTCTGGGCCAGGAAGTCCGCGCTGTCTGATTCAGATCCCACTTGCTGGGTATTTCCTCTCAATTCGCTTCTCAGACCCTCCTGTGAAATAGCTTCAGAAACTTGAAATGTGCCACTCCTGTCTCTTCATTTTTGCAAGATGTCACATTAAAGAGAACAAAGTGATTTAGTCTCTGTCTGCCTTGTGTCCGTGATTGGGTCTTGTATCCCTCTCCTCACACTGGGCTTCCCTGGTGATTGAAATGGTAAAGACTCTGCCTGCAATGCAGGAGTCACAGGATCAATCCCCAGGTTGGGAAGATCCCCTGGGCAAGGAAATGGCAACTCCCTCCAGTATTCATGCCTGGAGAATTCCATGGACAGGGGAGCCTGGTGAACTACGCAGTCCATAGGGTCGTAAAAAGTCAGACACAACTGAGCGACTAACACACACACACCTCACACTGAGCCTTAGTTCAGATTTTCAAATGTGCTGCAACAGGCCCTTTGCCCCTGTTGTGGCCTCTTTCCACCCCAGCCATGGTCTTTCAGTGAGTTCAGAGCTCAGCTCATATGTCACTTCTAAAAGAAAATTTGTTATGCCCACGGTCCCTTGATGTCAGAATCTCCCATTCTACATCTCTGCAGCACCCTGAGCTTGTCCTGGTGATTAACACCTGCTTCCCACCAGACTGTCAGCTGCACAAGGATAGGGCCATGGTGTGTTTGCTTCCACAGTATCCCCAGAACCTAGTACAGGCCTAGATCTACAGCAGCTGGACAATAAATAGTTGTTGCCTGAAGGGCTGCTGGAGTCTCCCTCTAGTCCGCTGGTGTGACCTGAGGCCTGGAATAGACCAAAGCAAGCTGCCTCAGTTGTGTTGCAACCTGGCCAGCTGACTGTGAATTTGCTAATAAAGGACAGGGTTGGCAGCTCAGCCTGTTTTTACACCTTCCTCTGAGCAAACTGCCCCACCCTGAAATCTCCCAGTCCCTAAGGCAAGCCTGTGCTGATGGGAGTTGGAGGCCTTGAGGGCAGGTTGATAGGAAATTTTTTTTTTGTTCCTTTTGCCTAAATCCAACCAAGAGATCCAACCAGTCCATCCTAAAGGAAATCAGTCTGGAATATTCACTGGAGGACTGATGCTGAAGCTGAAACTCCAGTACTTTGGCCACCTGATGGGAAGAACTGACTCATTCGAAAAGACCCTGATGCTTGAAAGATTGAAGGCAGGAGGAGAAGGGGACGACAGAGGATGAGATGGTTGGATGGCATCACTGACTTAATGGGCATGAGTCTGAGTAAGCTCCGGGAGTTGTTGATGGACTGGGAAGCCTGGCGTGCTGCAAGTCCATAGGGTGGCAAAGAGTCGGAGATGACTGAGCGACTGAACTGAACTGAACTGCCTAAATCCAGGTGCACCCAAAATAAGAATTCCTCATATTTTCAGTGGCCTTTGGAGCTTTGAAACACTCTCTGGGAAATTTCTTGGTGGTCCAGTGATTATGACTTGCGTTTCCACTGCAGGGGGCATGGGTTTGATCCCTGGTTGGGGAACTAAGATCCCATGCAGTGTGACCAAAATATAAATAATTTTTTTTAATTTAGAAGGAAAACGACTCTCTGTAATTCACATTATTTTCCTGATGAGGAAAATGAGGCTGAGAGAGGTTAAGTGACAAGTCCAAGGACATACAGTCAGTGGGGTGGATAAGGCAAAACTTGAACCCAGATCTTTTGAAGCCAACAAGTTGTCCTGAGATAATTATACCAAGGGGGATGATGTGCTGCTGCTGCTGCTAAGTCACTTCAGTCGTGTCCGACTCTGTGCGACCCCATAGACGGCAGCCCACCAGGCTCCCCGTCCCTGGGATTCTCCAGGCAAGAACACTGCAGTGGGTTGCCATTCCTTCTCCTGCTAACCAGCAAAGATTCCAAGATTCCCACCTTTGGGGCAGTTTACACTTTTTTGTTGTTGCTCATTCATGCATTCATTCCTTTGATCAGGAGACACAAGGTTCTCCTTGCCTTCAAGAAGACCACAGTCCAGTGCTACCGTTTTGAATCTGTGGTCCATCGGTGATTGGCCTGAGTTTATTACATACACTTTCTGTGTGTTTATGTACCACGGTGCATTTTTAATGTAAATTTCCCAAAAGTTTCCTGACACCATCTGCCCTGCTCTCCCCTTCCTGCAAAAGAGGTTAACATCTCCTGCAAAGAGGTACTTAGTGTAAGGGCTTCCCTCATGGCTCAGGTGTTAAAGAATCCCTTGGCAATTCGGGAGACTTGGGTTCAGTCCCTGGGTTGGGAAGATCCCTGGGGGAAAGGAACAGCTACCCCCTCCAGTATTCTGGCCTGGAGAATTCCATGGACTGTATAGTCTGTGGGGTCGCAAAGAGTCAGACACTACTGAGCAACTTTCACTTTGCATAAATGGACAGCAGCCCATGTACTCAGCAGTCTGTCCTGCTTGTTTGGGTGACTAAGGTCCCATCACGTGACCATCTCTGGCCCAAGTGATAAACCTGGTATCTGGACCACATGACATCCTCTGCTCTGAGACCCTGGACAGCTCCGTTCAGCCACTTCTCCTGGAAGAGTAAACATATAGAAACACACATACACACCCAGTTCTTAAACCGCTCCTGACGTTAGGAAGATACTTTGGTTCCCCACCCCACAACCACCGCTGGTATTAGTAACACACAGTGCTGCCCATGATGGCTACATTTCTTGAGGACTGTGTGAGTTGGACACTGCTATGCTTAAACACTTCTCCCTTTTCATCTCCACAACAGGCCCGTGAATTTAGGAGCCTGCCCAGGGTCACGTGGCTGGGAAGAGGTGGAATTGAATTGTAAGAGGGCACCATGGGGACAGAGTGGGGGGCTGAGGGAAGCTGAATGTGGTCCAGATCCTTCAGCGATGGGGCAGTGGTCACAGCTCTTAGCTCCTCATGAGAACGGATTTCTGCTGAAATCATTCCTACCTTCATTCTTTCACTCTACAACTGCTTCTTGAGCATCTTCTCTGTGTTGAGGATGTGTTGGAGATTGGTAGCCAGTTTCCAAGATGGCCTCAGTGATGCTGGCTTCCTGGTGGCCACATCCAGGGATGGCTTGAGTGACCTGTGGCATTGGGCAGAACCAAAGGGACGTCTCTTCCGATATAGACTATAAGACTGTGGCTTCCCTCCTGGGAGCTCTCTCACTGTCTTGCTCTTCCTCTTTTTTATCACTTGCTCTCGTGGCAGCAAGGTGCCAAGTCACGGGCAGTCCTATCACAGTCCAAGTCACAGGGCAAGGAACTGAAGCCTCTGGCCAGCAGCCAGTGCACACCTGAGGCCTGTCAGCAATCACACAAGTCAGTCTGAATGCAAACCCTCCGCCTTGGTCAGGCCTTGTGCTAAGTCGCTTCAGTCGTGTTCAACTCTTTGCAACTCTGTGAACTGTGGCCCGCCAGGCTCCTCTGTCCATAGCATTTTCCAGGCAAGAATACTGGAGTGAGTTGCCATTTCCTTCTCCAGGGGATCTTCCCAACCCAGGGATAGAACCTGTGTCTCTTAGGCCTCCTGCATTGGCATGGGCAGGCAGGTTCTTTACCACTAGTGCCGTCTGGGAAGCCTTGAGGTGACTGCAATTTTGTGAGGATTCCTGGTTCCCAGAAACTGTGGGAGATAATAAACGCTAGTTTTAAGCTGCTAAAAATTTAGGGTCATCTGTTACACAGCCATAGAGAACTAAACCAGAGCTATACCTGTACATGTGTTTCTTAACATTCTGTAGAAAGGAGACAGACAGTGGAAGGAAGAAAAGGATGGAGGGAGGGAGGGAGAAAAAAGGGAAGGAGGGAGAAAAGGAAGCCGTATGTTAGATAAGCAGCAGTTCTATGGAGTGGAGAAGGAAATGGCAGCCCACTCCAGTATCCTTGCCTGGAAAATCCCATGGACAGAGGATCCTGGCGGGCTACAGTCCATGGGGTTGCAGAGTCGGACACAACTGAGTGACTAAGCGCAGCACAGTGCTATGGAGAAAAATAAAGCAGAAAAATGGGGTGGGAGTGAGGGAGGTTCGTTTTTAAATTTTTTTTAATTTTATTTTTTTTGCCCCATTGTGTGGCATGTGAAAATTCCCCAACCAAAGGTACCAGGGCCTGTAGCGGAAGAGTGGAATCCTAACCACTGTACTGCCAGGAAAGTCCAGGACTTTCCATTTAGTTTATTTATTTATTACTTAATTATTTTTTTAAAATTTATTTTTGGCTGCATGTGGGCTTTCTCTTGTGTGGTGAGTAGGCTCTCGAACTCAAGCTCAGTAGTTGTGGCACATGGGATTAGTTGGAACCTTGGAACCAAATTGCATATGGAATCTTCCTGGACCGGGGATTGAACTGGTGTCCCCTGCCTTGGCAGGTAGATTCTCAACCACTGCACCACCAGGGAAATCCAAGGACGTTCCTTTCAAATAGGGCGACCAGAGAAGGTCTAAGTGCGAGTTCAGTTCAGTTCAGTTCAGTCGCTCAGTCGTGTCTGACTCTTTGCAACCCCATGAATCATAGCACACCAGGCCTCCCTGTCCATCACCAACTCCCAGAGTTCACTCAGACTCATGTCCATTGAGTCTGTGATGCCATCCAGCCATCTCATCCTCTGTCGTCCCCTTCTCCTCCTGCCCTCAATCCCTCCCAGCATCAGAGTCTTTTCCAATGAGCCAACTCTTCGCATGAGGTGGCCAAAGTACTGGAGTTTCAGCTTTAGCATCAGTCCTTCCAAAGAAATCCCAGGGCTGATCTCCTTCAGAATGGACTGGTTGGATCTCCTTGCAGTCCAAGGGACTCTCAAGAGTCTTCTCCAACACCACAGTTCAAAAGCATCCATTCTTCAGCGCTCAGCTTTCTTCACAGTCCAACTCTCACATCCATACATGACCACTGGAAAAACCATAGCCTTGACTAGACGGACCTTGGTTGGCAAAGTAATGTCTCTGCTTTTGAATATGCTGTCTAGGTTGGTCATCACTTTCCTTCCAAGGAGTAAGCGTCTTTTAATTTCATGGCTGCAGTCACCATCTGCAGTGATTTTGGAGCCCCCCAAAATAAAGTGGGTGGAGGTCTTCCTGGGCTGTGAATGCCAGCCCGGCACACTCTTTTCTAGAGCTCAGACTTCCTGATGTAGTCCCGTCTAAGACTCCCTTAGAGTCAGACGGTGCGCAGAGCGCGGGCGGCTGCAATGGTGCTCAGAGCGTGGCCAAGAGGAGCTACCCCGCGTCCGAGACCAGGGGCGGCGGCCAGGAGGAGCGACCCCACATCCAAGGAGCGGTGGCTGCGCGAGCGCCGGAGGGCCTAGAGGAGCTATTCCACGTTCAAGGTCGAGAGGGGCGGCGGTGAGGAGATAACCCCTCGTCCAAGGTAAGAGAAACCCAAGTAAGACGGTGGGTGTTGCAAGAGGGCAGACACACTGAAACCATAATCACAGAAAACTGATCAATCTAATCTAAGTGTGAAGGGGCAGTTAAACAAAGACCCATGGGAGTGAGACCTAGGAAAACGTGAGGGGAAGAGCATCAGGCAGAGGCAACGGCAAGGGTAAAGGCCCTGAGGTGGGCTCATGTCTGGATGTGGACCTACCAGAGTTCAGGCTCTGTTTTTCACCACTAGCTTGATTGTCCTCACCAGGCCTGGCTTTGCCCACTCATCATGCAGCCTCCAGGAGCAGGGAGGCGGTGTGCATAGCCGCCACCGTTGTCTCTCTAAAAGGCCTGGGCCCTAGACCTTGGCTTTGTGGCTGTACACCTGGAAATGGGTCTCAGGCTCTCGGGAGGTAGAAGCAGCTGAAAGGCCCATATTTTCCCAGCCTCCTAGGCTGGTGGTCCGGGACAAGCTCGAGTGAAACTTCAGGGTGAGAGAAATGATGGAAGAGATACAATTTGGATGCAGAAAGACTCAAATTTCAAAGGTTCTCCAATAATTAATGGGGGTTAACATGTAGAATAATCTTACTCCAGCCTCATTGCTTAGTTGTAGGCTATTCTTTGCAGTGTCTGTCTTTGGAGCAAGCAAAGTGCAAAGTGTACGATTGGAAGAGTGAAAGTGAAAGTTGCTCAGTGTCTGACTCTGCGATCCCATGGAATTCCAGTCCATGGAATTCTCTAGGTCAGAATATTGGAGTGGGTAGCTGTTCGCTTCTCCAGGGGATCTTCCCAACCCAGGGATCCAACCCAGGTCTCCTGCATTGCAGGCAGATTCTTTACCAGCTGAGCCACCAGGGAAGCCCGTGATCGGAGGAATCACAGCACAAAGTGCCAAAATAAGAACCCACACTGCCCATTTGGCCAGCACAGCCTCCCTGCCTCTTAGTGACAGAAATGTTGCTTGTAAGTGACCCATGGCCTGTGGACTCCTTCCTTTTGTCCCTTCCTCCCTCTCACCTGAAGGATGTCTGCCTTATGCCACAGTGCATCCTCATGGTCCCTCGGGGCTCCCCTCTGGCAGGCCCAAGGCCATAGCAACTGCATTTTCCAGATCACAACGGACAGACAGTGCAGCAAGCCTGAAGGTATACTTAGAGGACAAAGGGACAGACCACTGAAGAAGGGACTTTCTGGGAAAATAAAGGGCCCAAAGTAGCAAATACTCCTGCCCCCGAGAGACCCACTCATCTTGGAGGGCAGATGTGCCATCCCTTTACTCATCAGTGAGTTCTTTCAACAAACTTTTCTTGAACCCCTACTATACAGCAGGACTGGCCTGGGTGCTAGAAACAATCTGAGCAAGACAGACTTCCTGCCCTGGGAGCGTTACTGCCAGCAAGGGAGAGAAACAGACCAGGGAGGGACTCTCATCTGAGTCCAAGGGGAGGACCTAGGAGGAGCGCGTACGTGTGGTGATATCAGGGGAAAGTGCCATGGGAAGTGACCTCTAAGCCGAGATCTGCAGTATGAGTAGGAACTAGAGGAAGAGAAGAACTAGGCAGGGAAAGAGCTAGTGCCAAACTCCTGAGGTGGGAGAGATGGTAGAAAGGGCAGAGAGTGTTGAGTTTCATCCCTAAGGCCCAAGGGGCATTTTATTTTTTTGTTTGTTTGCATTTGCATTTTAGAAACATCACTTTTGCTACTGTTATTGACTGCTCCCCACCCACCACCTGACCCCTCCTGGCCCTGAGGCTGGGCTTGAGCTGAGGCAGGAGCCTCTGGGGAGGCCTCAGCCCAGGCTGACCCAGTCCCCATGGTGTTGGGGGTGTAATGACAGGCTCTCCTCTTCTCTGCACCCCACCCACCCAGCAGACCAAGGGGTCAGTTCTGAGGGCCGCTATATTGGGCTCTGGTGGGTGAGGGTTCCGTCCCTCTTCCGCCCACATAGGCCGGGTTCCCCCCCGGGATTGAGGGGTCATTTATATCTCCAGGGTGGCAGGGCCTCCTCCCCAGAGCCACGGGCGCCCGAGATAACAGGGCAGCCTAGGCGCTGTTTATGAAAAGGTAGTCTAGTGGTAGTGGGCAGGGCCTGAGGGAATGGTGACTGCTGCCACAGATAGCAATTGGGGCGGGGAAGGTTGTCTAAATTACAGCTCCCAGAATAGAGGGACTCGGAGGGAGTGGTGGGGCATCCTACCAAGAAAGCACTGGCTGCCTGCCAGGCACGTCCGGGCTCCGGGCCCTGCTGCAGGCAGAGGTGGGGTGACCACACGCCAGCCAGGCCCTGGGGGATGCCATTCATCCCTGGCCAAGGCAGCGGGCAGCTCTGAGGTGGGCTGGGCAGTGGCACGGAGGTTTCTGGGGCTTGGGAGAGAATCAGCCCGGTGTGACCTTCTGCAAGGGGTGAGAGCGTGAGAGGAGGGAAGACCCAGGAATGGGGTGGGGGATACTGACATCTTGCTCGCCCCTGGAGGAGACTCCATCACACGTCTCTCTGGATATTTCACATAAGAAGTGTGAGATACTGTAAAAATAACAAGAACGACAGGCATAAAAATAGCAGTTACGTGTCAGGCATGGCTCTAAGCAATGCCATACATCACTTTAATTCACCCTCATAGCTTAAGTGATGTGGGTATTATCACCCCCATTTTACAGCTGAGGAAGCCGAGGCCCACAGAGGTTGAGTAGGTGCTAAGTGAAGCCAGTGAGTGGGAAACCTTATTTGACTCCAAAGCCTGGGCTCAGTCAGGAATCTGGTTGGAACCTTTACCCACTGGGTTTGGGTTTTTTCTTCTTTTGTGTGGATCACAGCTTCCTGCTTTGTCTCAGCCTCCCAGAACTGTTGTAGGAATCACGTGCGGACAGTAGGCCGGGCTGGAAAGATCTTCAAGTCTGAAAACCTGGCCACACTGCATGGCTCACCCACTCTAGGCCTCTCTGTTCTCATCTGTAAAATGGGGATTTCCTAGGGCCTCTGATAATCAGATGAGAATATATATGTGGAAAAGTATTCAGAGCTTTGAAGGCAGGTTATAAAGAGAATGCCACATTTCAAATGATTATTATTGGGAAGTTGAATTGTCATAAAGGCAACAATTCCAGTTCACTAGGGGAGCTCACCCACGCACACCATCCCCAAGGAGCATCCTTCTTTTTTTCTTTAAAAAATTATTTACTAATGGCTGCACACAGGCTTTCTCTAGTTGCAACTAGCAGGGGCTATTCTCTAGTTGTGGTATGTGGGCTTATCATTACGCTAGCTTCCCTTATTATAGCATGGGCTCCAGAGCACTGGGCTTCAGTAGCTGCTGCTCGAGGGTGGATTCTTAACCACTGGACCACCAGGGAAGTCCAAGAGTCCCTCTTTAAAATATGCACTTGCCCCTTGGTTTATCCTCGGTAGCAGTTTAGTTTCCTTGTAAGTGGTGGCTTAAAGCAAGGCACACTCACATTCATTTTCCATGAGGATTTGCTGCTCTGAAACTGCATTTCTTCAACTGCTTCTCCTCCAGTGCTGATTTTCAGCTGAGATTGGGGGTCCCTTCCCACCCCCAAGTTCTTAGCACCAGCTGTGTTTGGGGCTGGGATCTCCATACGGAGACCCAGGCTTAGCCCTGGGTGACCCTTGTACCCGGGCTGCTGTTGGCTTTCTGAGCCTTCTACCCTGCCCTCCCAGGTGTGTTACTTAATGTCGTGCAAGATCCTCCAGTCCAGCCCCAGAGGGAAGTGGGGCAACAAGCCCCAGAGGCTGGAACTTGCTGATTCATCTGGGAGTCAAGGGCAGGTAAAGGAGGAATAAGAGGGGACACCTGGCCACCAGCCTCACCGAGCTCCCTGCACACATGACTGCCTGCTCTCCCTTGGTCTCTGGCTCAGGGTCTTTGGTGACCTAGCTTTCCCCCTGCTTCTCCCAAGCCCAGTGGTGGTCTTTCCCAAGACCAGGTCTTCCTCCTCCCCCCAGGATCCTCGTCATTCACTGTGAGGATCTGGTTCAACTGGGCACCTGCACCTTCTGCTGAGATTTACGACACACTCTCAATGACTGCTCCTGGTGAAACTGCCCCAGGACCTATTAATGTGAGCAGCCCTCTCCATCCTAGGGAGGATTCTATGGAGAATCCTTAAGAGGAAACCATTCACCATCATTCACCCACTCACCCATTAAACAAATGCTTATTTCCTACCTACTGTGTCTATGGTGCTATTCTGGTCACCAGGGACACAAAATATTTTGCCTTCATGGAGCTCACATCTAATGGGAGGGCAACTGATACGTAAATATACAGAATGCTGGCCAGCTAGATATGCCATGGAGAACATAAAGCAGGGAAGGGTATTGAGAGTGGGGGGAAGGGTGATATTTACACAAAGACAGCTGGAAGAAACACAGCTGGTAAGGTGTGGGGCAGGATGAGGGATCCAGCTGTGCAGATGTTTGGGGACAAGCCTTCAGGCGGAGGGAACAAGCAGCAGGAGGCCAGGGCTTGTGAGAGAGTCCAGTGAGCCAGTGCGGGGGTGGCGGGGACGGCACTGGAAGAATAGAGTTGTTATTTAAGGAGAAGCAGGTTTGAAAGATGGACATTTTGGCTGTAAAGCCCTAAACTCTAACCCAAGTCCCTCAAGCCAATTAGTTTAAATCAGCTGGGGTTAAGGGTTCACGTCCTGATTTGCCGCTTCCTCCACTCTGACCCTGTCTGCTGGGAAAGTGATCCAGCTCCCCTGTCTGGCACGGTATCCTGCTCTCTCCCCCACCTCTCCACCCCACGCCTCCTCCAGCTCCCTCGAATCCAGAGGAGATGACTTACCTGCCTGCTCACCTCCCTTAACCCCTGACCCGGCACATACCCGCTTAATGTCATCACTTCTATTTATGTCTTTTCTCTCCAGCTACATTGACAACAATGGGAGGGCAGGAACTAGTTTTAAACAGCTTGGAATTTATTGCGCTGGACTTAACAGAGACGTCTCTATAAAAACATCTGGACTGATCAAGATGTAGATGCTCAAAGGAGGCTATCTCTCATCTTGGGGACCATGGGTCTCCAAGCAGCCTTCTCTCTAAACTGCCTTCATGGGTCTGAGGGATGTGAGGAAGCCTGGTGGGGTTTACCAGACACCAGGGGTTTCCAGGGTTCTCCCACCTTGGATCTGAACATCTGAACACCAAGTTCTTGTCACCTCTAGGATGTCACCTAAGATGAGACTGTGGTCTCTCAATCCTTGGGCTCCAAGACGGTGCTGTAGGGGTTGCAATAAGGCAGAGGAAGCTCGCTAAACACCCCCTACCCACCCCACTTCACCAGGAGGAGAAGCTCTGCTTCTCTTTACGTATATGCTTCCAGGTATGATTTCCTTTTGAAAAAAGATTTGCTACTAATCACACACACACACTCAGAGTCTGTAAAACACTGGTGTAGCTGAAAGTGTTGGAAACTCTGGTTCTAGATCTTATATGAAGCTGACCAGATTTGGCCACAGTCTCCTTATTTAGAAATGCTAACATATGGAAATACCTTTCCAACCACAGGATGATAAATGTCAAATTCTTCAAATCAATGTTCTCCAGCTCTAATGATTGTGACCCAAGGAACAGACACTCTGAGATTCTGACTCAGGTGATCTATAGAGCATGTCTTGACAAATATGGCTTTAAAAAATTCCTAAATGGGTAGGAGAGATAATTAGGATTAACATATGCATACTACTATATAAAAAATGGGGCTTCCCTGTTGGCTCAGTGGTGAAGAATCTGCCTGTAATGCAGGAGACACGGGTTCGATCCCTGATCTAGGAAGATCTCACATGCCACAGAGCAACTAAGCTTGTGGGCCAAGATTATTGAACCTGTGCTCTAGAGCCCAGGACCCACAAACTGCTGCAGCCCTCGAGTCCTAGAGCCTGTGCTCCACAACAAAAGTCACCACAGTGAGAAGCCTGTGCACAACTGGAGAGTAGGTCCCATTCCCCGAAACTAGAAAAAAGCCTTTGCTGCAATGAAGACCCAGCACAACCAAAATAAATACAAAGTTTAAAGATATACCTTTATACTTTAAAAAAAAAGTATTTAGTTTTGTGTGCAGGGTCTTCATTTCCGTGTGGGCTTTTCTCTAGTTGTGGTGAGGGGGGGCTATTCTCTAGTTGCGGTGCGTGGGCTTCTGATTGTGGTGGCTTCTCCTGTTGTGAAGTACGGGCTTTAGGGCGTGTGGGCTTCAATAGTTGCGGCACATGGTCTCAGGAGTTAGATCCCAGGCTCTAGAGCCTGGTGTATGGCCTTAGTTGCTCCAGGGCCCTTGGGACCTCCATCAGGGATCAAACCCCTGTCTCCTGAATTGACAGGCGGATTCTTCTGAGCCCCCAAAGAAGCCTCCCTTTATACTTATTTATAGGCTTTTATCGAGCGCTACTATGTGTACTGGTTCTAGGGAGATAAGTATAATTATGATGAGGAAAAAAGGAAGAAAAGTTAACTCTTTACATCAGAGAAAGTATGTGAATTAGAATCATGAAATATTAGTGCTGGAAAATTTCTTAGGGGTTTATATAATCCTTCTTATACAGGTGGGAAAACTGAGGTTCATGATGGAGAAGGAGCTTACCCAAAGTACCACGAGTTAGAACGCTTAAGTGGTCTTTAATCAGATTTATTAATGAGAAAATAGGAATGGTCCTTAGCCTCCCACCCTGATAGAGTGAAACCAGGAAAGGTGGAGACAAGAGGGGGAAAGTGGAGTCATCCTGTAAAAGGAAGCCAGGGAACATAAAGCAAGGTCCAGGACCTAGGTCCTCCTTCCCTCTCAGCTTAGATCCTTGAAGTCTGCCATCCCCTCACCAGGGGATGCAGGCAGGAAAATAGGGAGATTGGCCTGTTTGATTCTGAGCCCTGCTAAGGAGGGTTTTCCAGAACTTCATTCCCGAGACTGACAATGGAGGGATAGGAATTCTCTCTTTTCTGTTAGTTGTATCTCGCAATGCGTTTTTGGCCAAGTGGCTTCGCTCCTCAGTTTTGCCATCTGTTAAAGGGAGTTATGTTCCCCGCCAAGTCGCAGACGCAGATGGCAAGAGAATCAAAAGAGACCAGAGGCAAGGTTATTTGTACCCGGCTTTTCCTGAAAACAGATTCCGCCCCCTCCCCCAGGACCTGTCCCAAAGAGGCGTCTGGAAATTCAACAGAGCCAGCCAGTCTGGGAGTTAAACAATCGGCAGCCGACGCGGGGATCTGCAGAGACAGAACAGCTATTCAGACGGCGGGGGGCGGTGAGCGGGGGGCCGCGCAGTGACACGTGGAGGGAGCAGCGTTGCACACGCGTCCCCTCCCGGCCCCCACCCGTTGCCATGGCCGCCCCCACCCCACCTCGCCGGGCGTCCCCGTCTTTTCCCGTTTCGCGGTCGCTGGAGAGCGGAGTGTGTCACGTCCAGGAAGGACGAGTTGGCCCGCGGCGGGGCGGCATCAGGCTTTGGCTGGCAGCGGCCCTTTGGCTCCGGCCACGCCTCCGGCGGCGCCACATTCTGGGTCGGGTGCGGCCGCCAGGAGAGTCGCTTCTCGGGCCGGGGTGTCCGCACGCCTCCCAGCCACACGTGGCGCTCCTAGGGCGCCGGGCGACAGCTCGCGGTTGCAGGGCGCACGTCCGTCACTGTCTCCTTTTGTTAGCGCCAGACACTTGCTCAACTTGAGTTGGCATCTTGGGGGCCGAAACCAACTGGCAAGGGGCTCAAAGGATTTCCGCTGGGCCCCCGCTTCTGCTGCCCCGGGTGGGGTTCCCGAGCAGAAGCAGTTCCTTTGCTCCTGCCCCAGGGATAACACTTTGCCTGCTCAGATGAACCAATCGTACAACTGACTGCAGGATAGCATTGCCTGGTGGAGCACGGTGGAGAGAGCCTAAGGTCACACCTGTGTGTTTTACTGCTGGGGAAACAGAGGCCCAGAGAAGGGGGATGATTTGTTCAAGGTCAAGGTCCCAAGGTAAGTTACTACCCAGCCAGAATCGGGACCTCTGTTTTCTACACCCAGCCCAGGGCTCGTTCTCCAACACTCTCCTACCTATATAAAATTAAATCACACCCACCCTGGGGCTAAGAACAGTCAGACTTTTTGCCAAGAGTGGTTTGGCTAAATTAGTGAAATGCCAGAAAAATGGAAGGTTTCTAATAAAAGCTGTTTCCAGGGGCCCAGAGTGTTAGAAGGTCTCACCCACTGACTCCACAAATCACCTGCACAACCTTGCTGGATGTTTGCCGCCTGGCGACAGCAGATGGCCCAACACCTCCCTCACAAACCCCTCCCCTGCTCCGGACTCACAGACACAATAGCATTTTCTTCTCTGGCGCTTGGAAGCAGTGGAGATGTCCAGAGACCTGATGTGACCTCTTACTGCCTGTTTTTCCTCTAACTTTAAAAAATCCTAGAACTGGGAAAGTGGGAGTGGGGGGTGGGTTTGATTTTTCTCCTATCTTGTACCTCTTGATGGGGTTCTTACATTCTACCCACAGGCAGTTCTCAAACTGTGTCCTAGAGTTATATTTAGACGTCCCTTCATTCCCAGTCTTTATGAAGGGCTAATTAAGCTATTATCCAAGCACACCGTGGCAGCGTTTCAAACCACATCAAGGAGGACCTTTTGTATGTGAGTCCCACATCAAAAGTATTGAGTAGCTCTTCCTAGGTCCCTGCCCTGCCCCCAAAGAGTTCAGAGAGTAAGCGGCCCTCTGTGTCTGCTGCAGCAGATTGAGACCTTAACCTGGTAGAGATTTTCTTTGGTCAGGAAAACCCAGAGTAGAAACTGAGAATGTCAGCTGAGAATCTGGATCACGCCTCAACATGTGTGTGGTTCAGCACATCACTCAACTCCTCTAGATTCTTCTCCTTCCATCCCCTTGGGGAAATGATCCATCTTCTCACCTGTTAAAGAAACACCATCTCATCTCACACTGTGATCACAGACCTCAAAATGCTTTCAGATGACTAATCTATGCCCACAGCGGGGGTGGGGGTGGTGGGGGTGGGGTGGGGGGGGAGAGGCATGTCTAATCTCCTGATCTCTGTCACGCCTGTGTACATGATGTATACATGTATTTTCCCAGAATGCTGCATCAGTGTCCTAGAGGTGACTTCTGGGGTTACCTCTCAGAGAGGTAACTTGTCAGAGACCAGCTGGGTTGGAACACTTGGATTGAGCATGCTTGGTCTGAGGGTTTAAGGATCCTAGGTCTTTCACCTCTGTGTGCCTCTCAGGCATTGGGGCCCAACCCCTGAAGTGGGGTTGGGGTCATCAGACTCTTACAATAAGGAAGCTATCTTCAAGATTACCGTCTCATTTTGGAGCAATTCCATAATTATTTGTATATTGAGTACCTAAAAAGATGAGATGATCAAGACAATTCTCTTCCTTCAAAAGCTCACAGTAGGCCCATACACAGAGGAAGTGGTGCTTGAGCTGGGTTTTGAAGGATGGACAGTTGGCCCAGAAAGGCAGGTTGTGACAGAGGCTGGAGTTAGGACCTGTTTTCTAGGCTGGTGCTCTTTACATATATGGTCACTGCTTCTGTCATCATTAAAAAAAAATTATTTAAAAATAATTTAATTTATCTATTTCATTCTTTATTTGGCTGCACTGAGTCTTAGCTGAGACATGCAGGATTTTCCATCTTCGTTGCAGCATATGGGATCTTTATTCTTAATTTTTATTTATTTAGTTAGTTATTAGTTTTGGCGGCACTGGGTCTTTGTTGCTGCACATGGGCTTTCTCTAGTTGCAGCGAGGGGGGCTGCTCTTCATTGCGGTGCCTGGGCTTCTCGTTGCCCTGCCTTCTCTTGTTGTGGCTCTAGGCCTACAGGCTTCAGTAGTTGCAGTGTGTGGGCTCACTAGCTGCTCTCGTGGGCTCTAGTTGTGGTGCATGGGCTTAACTGTCCCATGGCTGTGGAATCTTCCCAGACCAAGGACTAAACCAGTGTGCCCTGCACTGGCAGGTAGAATCTTAACCACTGGACCACCGTGAAGGCTCTTCTTTTTTTTTAGTTGCAGCATGTGGAATCTTTAGTTGCACTATGCGAACTCTTAGTTGTGGCATGTGGGATCCAGTTCCCAGAAGGCCTCCTCCAATGGGAGTGTGGAATCTTAGCTACTGGGCCATCAGGGAAGTCTTTGCTTCTATTATCTTGAGATGACTTGCTAGGGAAGCTGGAGACCTGAATTCCTAGCAGCCTGAAAAGGGGTACTGATGCAGCAGTCTGGGAAAGGCCATTCTTATATTCAGCCTTGATCCAGTATCCTTCAGAAGACCAGAGGTGTCTGGGCAATGGAAGGAGAAAATAAGAGACAGCCTCACAGATTGACTGTGCTAGGCAGCAGCAGTGGAGATTTGAAGCCTTCAAAACCTTGGCATCTCCTAGAGGGAAACCACGGTCAAGTTGTTCCATTTTTCCTAGGCAAAGAAAGGAGAGGTAGTTTCCATTTCTCTTTCCACTCGTAGGCACCACAAGGATAACCTGCTGAATCTGAGCATTTGATTCTTGATTATCTGACTGTGGCTTATCCACTAGTAAAGGAGCTATTTCCTAGACCCCTTGGTCCCTGCCTCCTGGCATAGGTGTTCAAAGGATGCAAATATCTTAGCATAAGACAAACCCAACTCAGAATGGCAACATGCCACATTAAACACATGCTTATAGAATGAATATCTAGTAAAAATGAAGTTGGAACCTGTTGCTGTTTTGGATTAGTCTCTATACTCCTTCCTCTCCTTTAAAATATGAATGAATTAGAATTTTCATATTATTTTGAAAGACTGAAATGAGAGAAATACCAAGGTAACAGAGCACGGTGAGTGCAGGCCATTCACAGCCATTGCTGAGCATCATCCCTGTGGCACCCTGTTACTAGGCAACTGGTCCTGCTCAGTCATTGGTCAGTGCCTCAAATGGGCCCCACCCACTGGCAATCAACAGTCAAGAGATGACAATGAGGAGATTCAGATAACAGTAGAGTGGTTGTGAGGTGGAGAGTAAAGTAACAGGCGGATCCCGGCCTTCTCCTAAGGCCCTCCTGCTCACCTGGACCAGTGGGTGAGCTGGGGGGCCCAGAGAACAAGCTTGGGACTGTGTCCAGAGCCCTCACCAAGGCCACCCACTAGCCTTGGCCCAGGCCTTGAGGCAGCAGTGAACCTCTGTCCCATCCTTGTCTCTGCAACCTAATAGCACTGGCAGTCTGCCTGGGTTGCAGTCTGTGGGATCTTGTCTCCCCACCTTTGGGTGGCCTGAGGAGCCTGAGGGCCAGTTGGGTTGGGTGCCTGCCTCCTTCAGCAATGACAGCTGGGCAGGGTCTGGGGACCTGGCCCTGAGGAAGCTGCCAGCTGAGAGCTGCCTCCTCTTAACCAGGATGGGGACCTTGGAGGGTAAAAGTTGTGCCTTGGGACCTGGCCCTTTCTTGTCAAGACAGAGAATAATATTCATTTGGTAGAGATTTACAGGTACTTGATTTGGTAGAGATTTACATCGTTACTTGACCGTGACCTGACTTCAGGAACAAAGGATCTGATACCAAGAAATTTGCAACAATTAATCACACCCCTCCCTCACTTTTTGCTTGTAAAAGGGCTATGATGAAAGCTTTCAATAACTGTGGGGTTGTTAAGGCATGAGCCACCCATCTCCGTGCATGGCCCTATAATAAACCTTTCTGTGACCCAAACTCCAACATTTTAGCATGATGTGGCCTTACTGTGCGTTGGGCACACGCACCTGCATTGTTTGGTAACATCAACATGCAAATGGAAGGATGAGAAAGTGCTCCAGGGAGGTTCTGGAACTGACCTTCCAAGGGTCAGCTCTGCCATGAACTTGCAATGTGGCCTTGACTGGTCACTTCTCTCCAGGAGTCAGTTTCCTCACCTATAGAATGAGGGCAGAGACTCCAGGGACTGTGAAACATGGAGTTTAGTCCTAGAAAGCTCAGACTCCTGAAACTGAAACCTACCTGTCTGACTTTATCCCCCATCACGTGGAAATGTCTTCTGGTGACTGTCCTGCACATCAGTCTAGAACACAAGAGCCAAAGTGGAGGATGAGAGACTGAGTCTGGGGCCCAAGCCTGGGTGAGCACACAGAGGGTGAGCTCAGGGCCAGGCAGAGGGGCCGTGAGATCGTAAGAGGGCTGGTCTGAAGGGAGGTAGAGATGGAGGCAGAGGGGTTGGAGACGGTTCTGCCCGTTGCTTGTTAGGTGGCCTTGATGGATCCTGTTCTCCTGTCATCCTCACAACATGTGGTTCAACCGATGGGGCAGCTGTCAGGATTCTCTAGAATGGGTCCCTGAATATGGTGGAGTTTTCAGATGCTCCACCGTTGGTCTCCTGAGCTGACGTCTCCAGCTCTCTCCTTGACCCTTCTGTAGGGTCTGGTAACTTGGATCATAAAAAGATGGAAAAAACCAAATCCTTTGACAAGGGCTCTGTTCTTTCACTGAAGACAGCTGGTATGGTCTTCATAGCCCCAACCCAAACATGTCACATCACCCCCAAGGACATCATTCTATTCATTCTGCTTGTGGTGCAGACCTGGACAGAAAGATGTGGCTCCCTGAGGGCGAAGAAGGTAAATAAAATGGTCTTAATTTGGTAACTAGCTAATGTCTGAAGTTCTAACTTTATAGCTTTCCAGGGTGAGCACTATTTTGTGGTCTGAGATTGTCTGGAATATTATTTGCTAACCCAAGCCACCGTCATTTGCCTAAGCCTGCATGCATTCCTGTTCTTTAAAAGTTCTGCTGCTCCATGCCCGCATTGGGCTGGCGTTTTCCCAGTGAGCTCCCTGATTTTAACCTTCCACTGGGTTGGCCTATGGTAATGAATGTCCTTTCATGGACCCAGCAGGAGACGAAGACAAGCCCAGCTGTGAAATCAGAGCATCAGTCAAGGGAGATCAGTGGCTTCCTAAACTGATTTTTACAAAGTCACAACCGGAAAGCAAGAAAAGTAATTTTCAAACGCTGAATGCTGACTGTTCTCATTTTTTGGTTCAATATTCCTGACTCCAGAGGAGCATCTCTCATGACTCTGACTGGTCAACTTCTCACTCCTCTGCTTCTGACCCCTTTCAGGGCTTGATCAGGTCCCTTCACACATGAGGGGCTGTGGGGGGTCATGCTGCATTTCATCCTGCAGGGTCACCTGGCTTCACCCCAACTTCAGCCCCTGCCCATATCCTCAAGGGGGAGACTTCTCAATGAAAGTCTTCTTTGGATGAATGTGCGTGCACCCCCTCAGACTGGCCACAGTCTCTGGTTACCATTTCTATCATCCATTGATAACATTGCCAAATGCAATTTGCTACCATCTGTGATTATCAGCCTGGAGAGTTATGATCCTGAATAGTTTTCTTCTTCATTGGTCTTGTCTTTAACATCAAATCTGTATTAATGGATACCACAGCAGGAGCTTGGGACAGGTGAGCTGTGGACTTCTGAGTTCCCTGGAAACTGGTGATTTGGGAGCCAGAGGCTTTCTGTCCACTATCATGCTTTTTTTTTTTTTTTTTTTAAAGTACGCCCTCAGATAGTGATGCTGGCACAGGCCTTAAATCAGCCAGGGCTCTACCAGAGAGACAGAACCAGTAGGAGATATATCTGTGTCTACCTATAGCTTTAGAAACTTATTGCAAGGAACTGGCTTATACAATTGTGGGGGCTAGCTAGACAGGTCCACACTTTATTAGACAGATCAGCAGTCTAGAACTCTTAGGCAGGGGCTGATGCTGCAGTCCACAGTGGAATATCTTCTTTCTCAGGGAAACCTCACTGTTGCTCTTAAGGCCTTTCAACTGATTAGATGGTAGTGGTTTAGTTGCTAAGTTGTGTCTGACTCTTGCGACCCCATGGACTGTAGCCCTCTGTCCACGGGATTCCCAGGCAAGAATACTGGAGTGGGTTGCCATTCCTTTCTCCAGGGGATCTTTCTGAACCAGGGATCGAACCTGGGTCTCCTGCAGTGCAGGCAGATTCTTTACTGACTAACCAAGGAAGCCTTGATTAGTGAGGCCCATTCAAATTATTGAGAAGATGCTCCTTAAAGTCAATAGATGTTAAATCATAACAGCAAAACCTAGATTGAATTGGTGTTTGATTGAATAAGGCTGCTATAGCCTAGTCAAGTTGATGCAGTCCCTGTCAACTTCCCTGTGGCAGGAAAGGCAAACACATAACCAGAATATATGTTGATTCCAGTCAAGATTAATTGCTGCTGCATCCAGAGTAGAAGGGATCCAGTGTGGTCAACCTGTTATCAAACGGCTAGTTGATTTCTTTGAGGAATGGCAATGCTGCATCTGTACCACGGCATTGGCCTCTCAGAGGTAGGTTGGTTGGCAGTAACCAGATGGATCTTGGTGAGTGGGAGTCCATACTAGTTGGACCAGTTATAACTTCTATTCCCTGCTCTCGTGGATCTCCATTCATGTACCTACTGGGTGAGCACTGGATTGATCAGTGTTAATGGTTAATGTCAACTGGCCCAACAATTCGTTCTATTTGGCATGTAGAGTGTCGACACGGTGGATGTCTGGGATAGTCCTTGATGTGTATTGTGAGGATCTTCACACTTCACGCCCATTCCTTAGGTCCATCTGCGTATCTCTTTACCATGCTTCTTTGTTCCTGATCATCCAAACTTTATTTCTCAAGCCCCTGGACAACTAGTCACACCATTTGCGCCTATGCGTGTCTCTGGCATATTCTTACCTCAGGCTGCTCCTTTTTCCACATGCAATGGATGTTGGCATGCGTGGCCAAAGCTCTGCCCATGGAGGATTCTTCCTCATTGCTCTTCCTCCAGATGACCCAGAGAGGGTGGCAATGTAACAGTTATCTATCCCAGAGTGTATCCAACAAGCCAAACCCTCTGTGAACCAAGCTCTTCCTCCAAACGATCCTAGAGGGCCCCTCACCCCCGACTCCGTGTATCCACCACACATGGATAACTGGAGGAGAAGCGCCCATGCGATGGGAGACACGGGGGTTTGGGCCACGCTTGGGTAGCTTATTTGTATGTTTTTCTTGTGCCCTCTGTCTTTGCTCGAGTTCAACCTTGAATATATCCCTTAAATCTTAGAGTGCTGCTCAGCCCACTGACCTTATAAGCTGGGGAACCTGACAGACTTGAGCTCATGATGGGAAGTTCTGGCTGCATGAACACTGATAGCTGAGGTCAGGTGTTCTGTTTATACCAGGGTTCAGTGGCATTCCAGGCAGCTGTTTTGCAAAAAATTGATAATGATCTTATGCAAATAGGTCTGCTCCAGATCCCATAACCAAAGTGTTAGTCATTCAGTTGTGTCCAACTCTTTGCGACCTCATGGACTGTAGCCCACCAGGCTCTTCTGTCCATGGGATTTTTCCAGGCAAGAAGACCCCATGTCTAGTAATTCAATTTGGGCTTGCTATAAATGCCACATAATTTCACAGATACCTCTAATGCCACAGTTGTATGGCCCTAATGTGTGAAGTGGTAAGCCTGCTTGCACCATGGCCTGGACCTGCTGAAGAACTTTTTTAAACTCTGGACCCCACTAAAGTTGGCATCCGTTTGTGCCACCATTTACATGAGTTGAAGCTAAGTATGGAAAGATGCCTCCAGAACCCACTGAGGCCTACCAGGCATTATATTTCTTTAAGTTGGAAGGTGCAGGATGAAAGGATTTGTCCTGTATTATGGATGCCCTAGGGGGCTTCCCATGTGGTGCTAGTGATAAAGAACCCACCTGCCAATGCAGGAGACTAAGAGACACAGGTTTGATCCTTGGGTCAGGGAAGATCCCCTGGAGGGGGGCATGGCAACCCACTCCAGTATCTGCCTGGAGAATCCCATGGACAGAGGAGCCTGATGGGCTATAGTCCATGGGGTCACAAAGAGTCAGACACAACTGAAACTACTTAGCATGCATGCATGCATGGATGACCTAAATCACTGGACCCATAAACATTTCACTGATGTGGCAGGCCCTGGAATTTTAAGAATAATTTTCCACTCTCTAGAGCACGCAAGTCTTAGCAAAGCCTACAAAATACTTGCCACTTCTTGGCCCTGTAGTCTGATTAATAATGTCATCAATGTAGTGTATCAGTGTGATGCTTTTCAGGATGTCCAGTCATGTCCCTTTGGACTATATTATATCAGAGGCAGGAGAGAGGACACAGATGGAGGGTAGGGGGAATAAGGCTATAAAATATACTTTTATCCATCTAGAGTGAATGTAAATTTTTTTTTTGCTTCTCTTTGACCGGCATAGCCACCCATTAGGTCAATGGCCATAAACCATGTATTAACACTTGAGGCTGTATTAATTACCTTTAGCAAAGATACCAAGTCTGGCACAGCAGTTTCAATGGAGCTACCATTTGTTGAGTTTGCAGTGAAGCCGGTTTTAATCCCTGAAGCCCAGTCTGTTTTTTGCAAAGGCCAGACTGGTGAATTTAGCGAGGATATAATGGAGATTGTCATTCCTGCCACGTTCTATTAATCATCTCTGTAGCTCTTTGCAGATCAGCTACCCTGCCCCCCAGATTTGACATGGCCACTCATTATAATTGAATCCACCTTGCCTCTGATGTTTAAGTGCTACCATCTGCCTCCATTATGTAAGGATCCTAGCCTCCCCATTGCTATTAGGAAGCCTAGTTCTGTACCATCAGCTCTGCTCAGCAGAGGACAGACACATGGAGCTTCTCAGCCATGGTCTCCCTCTCACCAGAGATTTCTAATTCCTCTGGTAAAAGGCATGAGCTCCAGGTCCTCCTGTGGAATACAGTTATCTGTTGAATTTTCTAGCTCTTCACTGTATGTTCCACTCAAGTATGCCTACTTCTTTGAGCCTCCCTTAGCAATTTCAGCTTATCTCCTTCTCTTGGTGTAGGCCATTTTCTCTCCGCATTTCCAACAGCCATCCTAGCAGCAGTATATTAGCACCATCTCCTGTGGAATCTTTGCTAGGGTGCATTTTCAGAAGGCTCCCATTTGAAGAAACTGTCATCTATTCAGCCTTACACCACTCTCTAGCTCTTGATCTTGATCATAATACTGTCCTGGCTTCTGTCAGCACATGCTGGCTAGGTCCTACAACTTCAGAATATAGAGTCTGAATCAGTCAGAGTCCAATCAGGAGTCAGAAAGCACACTGTAATTTGGACATGGAAACTTTGACATGTAGAATAGTGAAGTATAATAGGGAACTGGAATGATAAATGATTGGCTAGTAAAAAAACAAAGAGACCTGAGAAGAGTATAAAGCAGCAAACATAAGGAACAGCCACTTCCCTTAATGTTGGGATGGAGCAGTCAGGAAGAGGCCAGCCCGCGGCTGAGATCCAGATCTTGTTTAGAGGATATAGTCATGACTCTCAGGATGGCAGAGAAGTCACTGTGGTGCTGAGCAGGCGGAGCAGGAAATTGGCCCTGCAGACTCACCAAATGCGTCCTCCCGGCTGCCTGGCTCAGTCCACTACGAAACTTTCTGATGGGAGTGCTGGGAAAGGCTGCTGGCCGCTGGGTGCTGCTGACTGTCCTGCACCAGAACTGGACATGGAAGCTGCCCATGCTGCAGAAGCTGGGAGCTGGAGAAGGCCAGGAGTGGCACACGAGAACTAGGAAGGAAAGCCCCTTGCTCCTGCAAAGGTTCTCCATGGCCCTCTACTGCTGAAGCTTAGCATCATGCCAGCTGGCAAAGAAGAAACATTTAAAGGGCTCAGATCCATTCCTACAGAGCAGGCAGTGAAGGGTATTTCTGGAACTAAGAGGCAAAAATTGACAATGGGCACAAGTCTTTTCTTCCTTTGGCAAGGCCAGCATTTCCCTGGCTAGGTTATGTTGTGACTTGATCCTAGTTATTGGTCTGGTAGCCAGGAGGAGAGACGGGGTAGACCCAGAGAGATGTGCATTATAGCAAGGCAGAGGTCTCTACATCCTTTTGAAGCAAGAGGCGGATATTAGTTTCTTCCAGGAAGGGGTGAACTGTTTCTGCAGTGCTAGAGGTTCAGGGAGACCTGGGATTCCTTGGCCCAGATGTCCCCATTACATCTCTTCCCAACCAGACCCCTGGACTTGTCATAGTAGGTAATGGATGAGAATTCATTGGATGAGAATGCAATGGATGAGAATTCAACTTTATCTGGAATTCTGCTACTCTTACATTTAAAAACTGAACCTCATTCTCAGCTTTTCTGCTTTCTGACTGCAGAAGATGAGGATTTGTCCTTATATGTTGCCAAGGCAGTTAGTTTTCTATTGCTGTGTAACAAAAGACCACGAAGAGTTGCTTTAAAAAACATCCACTTAGTATCAGGCAGTTATGTGGTTTAGGAGTCTGGGCAGACTGGACTAGGTTCTGCTCAGGGTGTCAGGTCAGCTGTGCCATAGTACATAACATAAATATGGGGGTAGAATCTCATCATATTACTAGGTTCCAAGGATTAGGGCATAGAATCTTGAGAGGCCATTTTTAGAATTCTGCCTTCTATAGTCTGTCCTGTGGTCCCCAAAGATTCACATTCCTCCTAAATGCAAAATATACTCAACCCCTTCCAAAGTTCCCAAGGGTGTCATCCTATTACAGCATCAATTCAAAGTCCAAAATCTAATCTAAATATCATCATCTCAAAAGTACAAAGTTTTATCATCTAAATCAGGCGCAGATGAATCTACTGAGTGTAACCCACTAAGTATAGCTCCTGGGCACAATTCTCCATCTACTGACCTGTGAAACTAAAGAAATAACAGGCTCTGGTTCAAAAAGCAGGAAATGTCATCAGTCCAAAGCAGTCATTAAATCTAATCAAGCAAGCTCTTAGATTTCAAGGCTTGGGACAACTGGCTCTTGACTCTGCCCTTGGGGCTCTTGGATCCCCTATTCTTCATTTTTCATCTGCATGAAAGATAGCACATGTTTTCAGCTGAGATGTTTTATCAACCTGCTTCTTGCCAGTGAAATTTGGGGGACCCAAAAACCTTTTTTCATTTTCCACTCTCTTTCCCTGTGGGTATAAAATTCTCAAGAACTTTGTGGGCTTTGCGTTGACTGCACAGGGATTAACCAAACATCTAATGAGACAAAAGTCTCTCCTACACATCTTTCTGAAATAATCCCTTCTCTACATTTGGCTTCTGCTGAGATGGCTAAGGAACAATAACCCCTAAGCTTCCTCAGGACCCCTGGTTTGCTTGAGATCAATGACAATGACAGAGACTGAACTGTGTCCTCCCAAAATTCATCCTTGAAATGCTACCTCCCAGTACCTTAGAATGTGATTTTATCTGGAAATAGGGTTACTGCTGAGGTAATTCATTAAGATGAGGTCAACCTGGAATAGGTGGACCCTTAATCCAATATGACTGGAATCCTTATAAAAAGGGGAAATACACACACACACACACACACACACACACACACGAAGATGCAATGAGAAGATGGAAGCAGATATCAGGATGATACTTCTACAAGCCATGATCTCCAGAGATTGCCAGCAACCTCCAAGAAGCTAGAGAGAGGCATGGAACAGATGGTCAGTCTTCAGAAGGAGCCAACCCTGCTGACACCTCAATCTCAGGAATTGTGAGACAATACATAATTGTTCTTTAAGCTACCAAGTTTGTGGTACTTCACTGTGGCACCCCAGCAAACTAGTACAACCCCTGATCTCTGGTTGACTGGCTCATGGACCTTTCTGAAGTTTCAGCAAAAGGTTTTACAGCCGCATACCAGGGCTTTTCTTTAGGCCAGTTTTTGGCAGCCATTTGGCTTCCCTGGTGGCTCAGATGGTAAAGAATCTGCCTGCAATGTGGGAGACCTGGGTTCCATCCCTGGGTTGGGAAGATGCCCTGGAGAAGGGAAAGGTTACCCACTCCAGTATTCTGGCCTGGAGAATTCCATGCACTGTACAGTCCATGGGGTCCCAAAGAGTCGGACATGACTGAGCAGCTTTCACTTTCACTTTCTGAATTTTACTATCTTTCACAATCTAGATAGGCCGAGAATTTCCCAAATCATTGTCTACGTTCCCTTTCAACAATTCTCCCCTTAATTTCTTTCTCTCCTCTTGTATTTTACTATCATTAGCAAAAAGAAACCAGGCTTTGCCTAGAGAATTTCATTCCTTGCTTGTAAGTTGTTTTCCACATAACTGCCAGACACAATTCTGCTAAGTTTTTTGCCACTACATAACAAGAATTATCCTTTCTCCAGTTCCAATAACATATTCCTCACTTCTGTCTGTGCCCTGTCAGCATCTTGTTTCTATTAATGATTTGTTCATGCAGATTGAGGCTTTCTCTTAAGGCAGTTTAGGATTTCTAAATTTTCCTCATGTTCTTTTGACCTGCAGCATCTTGAATGTACATATTTCTACTAAGAGTCGGTTCAAGGCAATCTAGGTCTTTTCTGTCATGCCCCTCAAGATTCTCCTGGCCTCTACCACTGCCCAGTTTCAAAGCCATTTCTACCTTTTTAGGTATTTGTTTTGGTACCCTGCTTCCAGGTACCACGTTTTAACCTTCTATTGCTGAATACCACAAACTGGGGGGGAGGGGTGCTTAAAACAACACAAGGCCCTTGGATTTCACACTTGTCTTCAGTTGGTCATTAAGCACCCTCAGCCTTTCATTATCTTACTCCAGTGTGTCAATGGCAATCACCAGTAGCCATCAGATTCCACTGTCTTTAGAGTTAGTACTTATTCCGCCTCTCAAAAGCCTGTGCCGTCAACACCGCACCCCTCAGCCCTCATGCCCAGTGCTTCCCTTCTGCAGGGTCACCGCTGGTGACAGTTGGAACAGTTGTCCCACCTATCACTAGTGATCGTGTCTTCATTATCAGCTGCCCAGCAAGGGTCCAAAATCCCAGTTTTGACTCTGCTTCTCTGAGCCAATCCTAGTACCAACTGTATTAGGTCAGGTCCTGATAAAACTTGGAAAGTCTTCAAGGAAGAAGGACTGGACAGAGGTCAAGTTGGGCAGAGTTGAACTGCGATGCATTCACTGCAAAGCCCTCAGCTGATCTCACAGGAGGTCAGGAGAGGGCAGCTCTTTAAAACTGGGCCCCCTGAGGCAGTAAGTCTGGGTCTTTATACCTCTGCACTAACCAGTCACTGGAAGTGGGCTGCCCTTGGGGAAGGGAGGAGGTGTGACTTTGGGGGAGGTGGCTGTCTTCAGCTGAGAGCAATCCTGGAGAGAGACTCAGAAGCTGAGGCACAAAGGCTTTGGAGTGACTGGGAGAACGAGTGCCTGGACCCTGAAGTGGTGGCAGTGGGGTGGGGGAGGGGCAGGGGGTGCTTGGGGGGTAGGATTTGGAAAAGCACACCACAATATCTACTGCAGTTATTGTTTTCTGTATCTGCTTTTATGTAACATTTATACTTTGTATTAATTCTTTATTGTTGCACAAATTACCCCCAAACTTAAAACAACAAACGTATCATTTCATCCTTTGTTGGTCATGAATCTGAGCTCAGCCTAGACAGGTGTCTCTGGCTCAGGATCACCAAGCTACTGGCCTGGGCTGTCAATTCCAGACTGTACTGTGCTGGACAGCCCGCCTCCAAGCTCACTGATGTGGCTGTTGGCAGGTCTCAGAAGATCACTTCCAAGTTCACTCA
The DNA here is from genome assembly GCF_023091745.1 of Budorcas taxicolor. Taxonomy (NCBI): domain Eukaryota; kingdom Metazoa; phylum Chordata; class Mammalia; order Artiodactyla; family Bovidae; genus Budorcas; species Budorcas taxicolor. Next base: position 37,023,519 of record NC_068928.1, on the reverse strand, counting down.
CGTGGTTGCTGGCAGGCTTCCGTTCCTGGGCAAGTCATCCATAGGCCGCCTTAAATGTTTTCATGACACAGCAGCTGGTGATTAAAGAGGGAGAGACCACGACCAGGAGTCTTTTTTCTTTGCTCCCAAGTCTTCTTGTAACTATAATCTTGGAAGTGAAGCTGCATCACTTCTGTCATATTCAATTCCTTAGAAGCAAGTTTCTGAATCCAGCCCAACTGAAGGGGAGAGGATTGCATGGGGTGCAAATATCAGGAGGTGGGGGTCATTGGGGCCACCTGTCACAAATACTACCTGGCAAACACTGAGCTGAGCATTTTACCTGCCTGGTTTTATTTAATCCTCACAGTGAACTCAAGGGAGCTGCTATTAGTATCTTCCTTTGCAGATGTGGAAATAGGCAGAGTGGTTAGATAACTTGCTCGAAGCCATACAAGTGACTGTTAGAGGAGAGAAAAAAAGAGAGTCCAGTTTTGCAGACACACACAAGTCTATGTGTTTCTATTTCTTATACTGTCTCCATTAATAACATCTCAGGAAAGTCAAAATTGTTGCAAAGATCAAAGCTAGATTGGGGGCTACCAGCTTTAGGTGCAGGGGCTGGGAGTGAGAGGTACCAATCAGAGGGGTCTAAACCTAGGCAATTCCTCACTCAGGAAGCTTAGGAAAAAGGCTCGGGACACAGAAGGCAGGCCAGAAGTCTGGGTAGAGGGGAATTTTGAACTGGTTATGTTCTTGATGAAATCAGCTGTGGACATGAGGAAAGCCCTCCTTCCTTTGCAAGTGTGCAGTTGCTGAGTAGGGACTGAAAATAGAAGTAGCAGGGTTACAAGCGAGCTACAACTATCACTTAGTCATGCCCCTCAAAGTTCTTGCATAATGGACTGTGCAAAGTTATAAGCTTTTAATTGTTAGACTTAAGTTTTAACAGTTAGACTTAAATCTTAGAGCTTTTCCAAGTTATCTTATTGCTGTGTAACAAACCACCCTGAATCTTAGTGGTTTCTAACAAAAATAATTTCTAGTGATTCTCTGAGTTGACTGGGCAGTTATTCTGCTGGCATCACCTGGGCTCTTAAGCAGGCGTTTAGTTGGAGTCTGATCTGAAGGGTCTGTGATGCCCTCACCCACAGGCCGGGAATCTTGACAGGGACACCTGGGACGTGTGTTTCCAGCAGTTCTTGTCAGTCAGTGGTTTCACCTGAGTTACCTCAGTCATGTCCCAAGAGAACAAAGGCGGCTGTTGCACTAGGCTCCAGAACCACATCACTTCCTCACGTTCTATTGCTCAAACAAGTCATGAGACCAGCCCAGGTTCAAGGTAGTTGAGAATGGCCACTAAGTTCCCAGTGGGCGCTTAATGGAGGGGTAAGGCCAAGACTACAAAAGGGTATGGACACAGGAGGCATGGCTCATGAAGGATCACCATTTACCATGGAGACCTTGACACTGCAATAAAGTAGTTCTAGCTGCCTTGGTACAGGCAGCAGGTTAGAGGCCCCACAAGATAGGACTGCAGTGTGCCCAAGATTGACCTGTCTTCACTGCAGGGCACTGGAATAAGCAATGGCTAATCTGTGCCAGGAGCTTCAGCGTCTGCGCCCGATCAGAAATAGAAACATGTAAGACTTAAGATGCTGGAAGACCCAGTTAAAATAACCAGATTCTACATGAAATTGAATTCAGGCTGCTGTTGGGATAAAATAATACACATACACATATACCCTGCTTTAGAAAGATTCTTCAAACTGCAGGCAGAACTTAGTGGGACTTAACATTAATTTTGTAGTTCAAGGTCAGCATTTAAAAAATAAAAAATATCAAAATGGATATTTTTCTTGAATTTTTAATTCACTTATACAAACAAATTCATCAATATATATATATTGGATAGCCAACTAATGAGAAAATACACTTCTTACTATGGGCCACAGCCAAAGTTTGAAAGCCACTGATTTAGTATATGCTGGAGTCAGAGGCTATCTACTTTATATTCATGAAAAAAGTGTGTTAACATCAGTATTTAGTCAGAGTTACAAAATGATAGAAAATAAGAATGTCAGTTCTATGATTTGGGGAGTTATGTTCCATTCTAAAAGGTTTTAAACAAAAGGAACCTTGAACAAAGTTTCTCCTTTCTATGTGCTTAACTCCCTCAGTGGAATTCTTAATCTGAATGAAACAGGGTGCATCCTGAGCTGAAAGGCTCCTGGCAGAAAATGGTTGCTCCTCCAGTGGCTACAGTAACAGCTCATGTGTTGGAGAATTATTTACTTGCTTGTTGTCGGGTTTCCTCCACTGGAACACAGGCGCCATGAGAGCAGAGACTATCTTGTTTATGGTGGAGCCCTCAGTGGGCAGATCAGTGCCCAGTATGTGTTGAGCACTCCATAAACATTTGCGGAGCAGACAAATGAGTGCATGAATGAATGGGGAAGGGAGCCTCATCCAAGTACCACATTTTATAATCATTGCTTTTCACTGAATGTGCTTTGTAAGCGCTTTCCACCTGGCTTCTTTTTCTTCAGACTGATTCAGAACCCAATCATGATCCTTTCTTCAAACACTGTTTTCTAGGATAGGTTCAGAGTAGTGTTACTGAAACCAATCAGCCCTGAGCCAGGCAGCAGAGAAAAGAGAGAACTAATCACTCTAACTTTGGCCAGCAGCTGTGAAAACATGCTACCTTTCATACAGAGGTCAGCAGGATTTGTGGGCTGGACAGCATGTTATGAAGACTGTCAACTGAGGATAAGGAAGAAATGAAGTGAAGAAAGACACGCAATGGATATGGCTACTTTTTTTTTTTACTGTGAACATTAGCATTAAATTGGTTACCGTACACATCCAAAGGCCCAGCATCTTGGAAATATCATGAAATGGCACATCTTGTACCAGAGTCTCACAAGAATAAAATAGACAATGCTACATCAAGTGGTTAAAAATACACAAAAAAGTAGTTTTAACAGTCTATAAATTTTTATACTTAAAATCATGATTGAGTTGAAATTAAAAAAGTGCATTTCAATTGCTAAAAAAATAATATTGGTATAGTTAACACAAGGGGGGAATCAGTACATTGAGGGATCTGACAGGATGCTGGAATACAGAGGACTCCGGGAAGCTGGGCACATTTGGAGATGCGGGAGGGAAGTGTGGTTCCCCCTCACCATGGTTCCCTGGGGCCGAGCAGCTCTCCCTCCCCAGTGTCTTTCCCATCTTACGAGATCCTGTCCCATTACCTGTCACCTCCCCGACTGAAGACTCCTCTAAACTTCTTTGCATCATGAGAGGTACCTGCCCTACATGAGTCCAACTTGACCTTCAACTGTACCCTCACAGAGGTAGGAGAGGGACACTGCCCTCTTCTGGACTTGACACAAGTACCCCAGCCACATGGCCTTAATCCTTATGACCCAGGAGGCAGAACAGGGACCAAGCAGCTTCTGTTTAGTCAAACTCCTTTGGACAAATGTTCAACATTCAACAACAAGCTCTGTAAACCTAACGCTGAACAATTCCTGGCAAGCAAACTGGATTTTTTCTTTTAAGAAATGAGGGAAAGTGCAAGTGATTTCAGTACTGTCAGGGAAAACAAAAATAAAGACAAACAAGTTACACCTGGCCCCATTATCTGAAGCGATCACAGCTTCATTTTTTTTTTTTTTTTCATCAAATGGAGTTACAAGCAGACGCCTCTGTCTACCTATATCGCTCAGGGTCAGATTTGGCTGGGGAAGAAGGGCCAGGCAGACACCTGTTTGGAAGGCCATTTCAGGTGCAAATGCCTCCCAGTTCTACAGGCTAAATAGTTAGGGTCTGGGGTTTCCTCTTGGTTGATAACTGACCTGCATCTTGTGAGGAAGACGCCACTATAAGCACAAACCAACCTTGTGATCAGAGAGCTGATGAGGATTAGGAACCCGAAGACAAATAACTGACACACAGGGAACGTGAGCTGAACTCTAACTGGGCGGAGTGGATGCCATAGCAGACCTCCCACAGGTCAGGATGAAGAGCTGACCCCAGTGACTTGCTCTCTGCTATAATGGACATGTGCTTGGAGCAGAGAAGGTAAGAAGCATTTCCTCATTCATACTCCAGTTATCCCTGCCGCTCTTCTTCTTCTCAGAGACATGATGGCCCTGCACCGGTGGTGGGATTTGGGAGGAAGAAGTAAGGAGGGTGGCCTTCCTGCTTTGCATTTAGCACATGACAGATCCCTCAAGGGAAGGTTCTGGCTTTCAGTTCAGATGCCTGACCCACAAGGACACCTGACCCACACATCAACCTTTGTTTCCATAAGGCTGAGCACTTAGTAATATGGGGAAATGTCTTAAAAACCAAGATCTGAAAACAAATATTGAGCCAAGAAAGAATATTCTGTAAGAGACTTAGATGTTTCTTTAGAAGGTGAGAATAAAGAAGCTGAAGTATTTTGTTGCTCCCTTGTGGACAAAGCCAGTACTGCTGGTGGAGCAGAATCACACTGCCCATGTCAAGAAAAGAGGAAAAGGCGTACTCAAAACTTGCAGAAGATTGAGAATTCCTCTGAGGCTGCATATGTATGGTTGGGGATACAACTCTAGCAGGAAACACCAAAATTATGCCACATTCTTTCCTTTTCACTTTTGGAAAAAGTCTCAGGAGTTGAATGATCAAGCATAGAAAAGGTATTTCCAGGTCAGGTTAGAGATTCTAAAAGAAAAAAATATTTCCCCATGAGCTTTCAAATGCAGTTAAACATAGCCTCAAGTCTTATGCAGAATGTGAGTTGGAGTCTCTGGCCTTGCAATCACACAGTCCCTTTCCACCCGTGACAGGCAGGTAAGAAGGAAGCTGTGTTTGTCAAGGGAGCTGGATATTTAGAAACACCTGGACTCTCTGGCACATCCACTAGAGAGACAGGCTCTTTGGTTGACCAAACCCAACAACACAAGTACCAGACTTCCTTCCAACTTTGGAAGGAAAACTCAGCTCCTACTCCTTCTTGCCCTGTCCCCCAAATCATTTTCAAGTAATGTGTAACATCCCTGGTCTCACCAGGGAAGCTCAGATAGTGTGAAATTAGAAAGTGGAAGCGACACTTCTCCGGGGCAAAGACCCTCTGATACCTGTGCCAAGTGTCTCATACAGACGTGGACATGAAACAAGCCAACAGCCTGTCTCAGGGATGTGGCTCCTCAGTGTGAGCCCCCCATCACTCCCACTGCTGTACTGCCTGAGAGTCCCAGGAGAAAAGCCAGATATACAAAGCGGTTGCTTTCGGTAGAAAGTTACTACATAAAAGATGCAAACTTCTAGGTCAATAATGGGGACTACCAAGGCATATTAAAGTAAAAAGATTTAAAACAAGAAACTTTCGTTACTTATTTCTGTAGAAATCAACTTTTTGCATTTTGTAAACTAGTATTCCCATTCCAAATACCCATTGAAATCTTCAAATGTCTAGAACATATTCATTATCAAACATAAGCATTCTCACAATTTTGCACTATCCCATCAATAACATACTGTCACCAGATAAAAAGCAGTAAGAATTTATTAACAGCTGCCTTCTTAGACTCCCACTTCATGTGGTTATTAGTTAGTCTTGAAAACCTGAGTATTAGAATTATTAACTTTAAGGAAAGAGACATGACATTTCAAGTCAGAAAGGAAAGATTTTGACTAAGGCCAACACACTCAACAGCCTTCTTTTACTTAAAAACAAAAAAAAAGCGCAATATAATTTCCTCATTTGAAAGAATTGAATTTGTTTTCAGCTTTGGAGGAGAACTGAAAGGGAGCAAGAGGCCTGTACACAGCACAAACTACAGTGTTGACCGTGAACAGTGAGCCAATGACTAAAATGTTTTTATCAGTAAGGTGCTCATCTCACATGGAGAATACAAGGAAACCTCTTTTTTATTACATCCTTCATATATTACGTATCAACAATATTTTAAAAATTAATTAGATGAGAACAAGCAGAAGAGAAAGTAACTGGAAGTTTTTGAGGGATAGGATAAAAGAGGCAGATCAAAACTCAGTAAGGGACTTCTGATAAACCCAGAGAGCAATCTGAAATTAGACTAAAATAAAATTATGAGTACAACCTTGCGAAATGTTTCTAGGAGAGAGAGAGAGCACATAGAAAGAGGGCATAGCAAAAGCAGCATTCACGACCCCTTACTCAGAAAGGGGAGGCATTTAGGAAGACTAAGATGAGAAAAAGATGTTCAGAAGAGATACTTAGTGACCTTTACTTTGAAAGGACCATCTAGTTTCTGGTGAAAGAGAAAACACATGAGGAGTAAGATAAGGATAAAATATTTCATCAATAGAGATGTAATACATGAAGAAACAAGATATAAATAAAAGTTTAAAGTGTAATCTAAATGGAACAAAACAGAAATGCATAAAAAATTCACACCCAAGGTTTCAGCGAGCTGGTGGAGACAAATCAAGTGGAGTATAGGTGAGTTCCAATGATCATGGAGGATGAAATAATCAGAGGTAGGATTCAGATCAGGAAAAGAATGTTCCAGGATGCTGGCTTTTTGAAGGCACTCAAGAACAGAGTGAGAGAGACTGAAGCTGCAGCAAGAGATTAGAGAGATGTACACTCACTAACCTGTCATATGAAAATTAAAAACAACTCCAGGAACTTTGTGACAATACATATATTATCAAGTTATACACAGGGTCTAACAAGGTAGAAATCCACTTTGTAAGTAGTTTCTGACAACAGTATAGCTTCCACTTACGGGATAAGGAAGAGAAGTTTGCTTTCTGGATATGCAATTCTGCAAATGATAAATGGTATACTATCTAATTTTTTAAACAAAAGTACTGAGTTACAGCTTCAAAGCTGGGACAATCAAGGAGTGTGATTTTCCTTTGAATATTGCAAAACCTATCCTCTAAGACAAAAAGATCTGATCACAAAGTCTACAAAAAGTCCAGAGAGTATAAAAGTACAGAACTATGAAAGTAGATATCTTGATGGCAACTTTTATGGCTTCCATAGAAAGTCTAGAGAGGATCTCTGGTTCACTTTATCGAGGTAGTGTCCAGGGTTGGAAGGTCATTGTTATTTGTCACCAATTACAGATGACAGAAGCAGGTTAGCTAGGGTGTTGCTAGTACATGGCTAATGACCTTTCATTCCTGAAAAAAAAAAAAAAAAGATCTTTTGGGAAATTTCCTATCTTGGTTCAGGCAGAGGAAAATTAAAACCCAATATTTACTTGCTCAATTTTAATAGTCTGAAGAAATCCAAGTGAGTTGATTTTTATAATGGGACATAGTTCATAAAACTCCTAAATGTAATTCATCCCTTTTTCATCAAATATTTCTCATACAGTCTGAAACAGCATCAAAATGTTCATCATGTTGGTCAGCAACATAATAAAAGTTGTCTCTTCTATACAGTAGCTTGAACAGAAGGATTTCTCTAACTTTAGTTTTTCTTTCTCTCTTTTTCCAAACATTAAAATCCCACCCACCATTCTGTATTTCACTAACTGAAATCTTTAAGATGTGGTAAATACACACACACACACACACACACACACACATATACACACGTATCTGCAATGAATTTCTATTTCTGCTTGATTTTCTTAAAATTTAAAATTTCCAGTGAAATAAAAATTAAGCTTAACAAGCATATCCATTCAACAAACATAAAAACTGAAAAAAAAAGTCAAGAAATAGAAAATCAAAAGCTTACAAGCATCTCTTCAGAGTATTTTGCCTTTAGAATACAAGGGACAATCAACCATATATAGAGAGTGTATATAGGGGACTTTTTAACCACCATGAAAATTTTCTTCCAATCAATGTTGGTTTAAGAAAGATGGTATGATTATGGCAATGTCCATGCTCAGTCATTCATTTAGAACAGAAAATGTAAATGGTAGACTGTAAAAGTATATGTAATTGATTTGTAAAGGCTACTGTGAGCTATGTAGTCAAGTTTTACGTGGAGACTTCCCTGCCTGCTAAAAACAGGAATCAAATCACAAATATACATGGAAAGGAAGCCACATGCTTTAAACTGTTCATCTTATTTTCTTCATTCAAATGTAAAAAGTCTAACTCTGTATAAACCTGCTCCTCTCAATTTGAGAAAGCAACAAGCAGCCTTTCATTTAGGCTAAGGAAGAGTTTATATTTGAACGACAAATCTACACGAGAATAGAAAAATGTAAAAAGAAAATTAAAAAGCAGTATCAACTCAAGCTGGGAATTGCTAAGTCAGTCTTAATTCTAGCAATGGTACAAGCCTTTGAAGACAGTAAAATTTAAGTCATGAAAAACAGCCTCAATTTGATATCTATATAATGCTGAAATGTGGCCTTTGTTGTCTTTGAAATTTAAGTATAGATAAGGGCTGAGAACTCAAACTCCTCCAGAGTTCTTTTTTTCATAAACAGATAACAAATAGGTAATAATTTCTGAAGAAGTCACAGGGTGCTGTACCATAGGTGGGAGGGAACACGCCACACAACTTTTATCTTAGTAAAGGATCCCATCAAATTTTTAACCCTGAGTTTGAGTCTTAAGCATGTTAAACCTGATGCACATATGTGTTTAAGGCTTCATCTTGCAGTCCTTCTATTCAGAAACATTGTTATGAATATTCTTAATGCATTTCATTAGGCATATATAATCTGACACTGGTGAGCAGCCAATATATTCTGAGCAGTTTTCCTGAAGACCACAAACCCCAAATCAGGGAAGGTATACTTAACTAGGGGAAAATTTTGAGTTTCCAGATTGTTCCATAATATATTTCACTAAGAACTGTATTGTGTGACAATGCTGATTTTTTAAAAAAGATAGTCCTTTTTTATTTTTTGCTTCTATTAAGGGTGGTAGTGATTTTCTGCTTAGTATTGGTTTTCCTACGTAGCAGATATTTTATGGCTATATTCACTTGAATGAAAAAAGAAATATGACTATCTGGATTTTCCAGTGTGTAATTTATAGTACACCTCATAAAATGGTTGATTCTGTAAGTCTCCAGTTAGAATTCAGAACTGCAGCCCAATACTGTAAATTTATTTAGAATAAAATAAGGTATAACCAATTAATTAAGCTCAATTTACATCTTAAAAATCATTTTAATATTATAAGATTGGACATGAAAAAATGGTATGTCCACACAAAGGTGTATACCCACAAACTTGTCATGGAATGCCAAGGAAATTGTGGAAGTAAGGGGAGGCAGCCACTAAAGATAGAACAGTCATAAATAAATTAACTTTTCGTATTGGTTTGGGTACTAGAGTGTTCAAAGAATGTATACAGACATTTAAAACAGCATTCTTTAGAAGTTACATCCAAAAATAGGGAGAAAAGTATGATACTGAAGATACTTTTCTGCCTCACTCCCAAATTTTCCTATGCTCACTATAGAAGACAAAGGCAATAATCAGAAAGAAAAAAATCTGGAAGTATTAAACCAAAAAGCTAGCAGAGAATGCAGCATTTTAAAAATAGGGACTTAACCTCAATGGAGAGTTCCAGTTTTTCCTACCACAGAGCTAATAAGCCAGAAAAGTGCTGCAAATATTTCTGCACACTTAATATTAAAAATAAAAATAAATAAAAGTCAGGGTTCTGAGTCACACAAAGATTTAAAAGCCCGAGGAAAGAAAAATGAAGAAATTTCAAGATTAAAAAAACCGAGGAAGGGAGAGAGAGAGAAAGTAGACTTCGCGCTGGAACTCAGTTCACTGACATGAAAAATTACAAAACTTTTAGCTATACTGAGTCTGGATGAATGTGATCAGTTAAAAATAATCTGTTAGCCCTTCTGCTCAGCCTTTCCTATAATGAACCCCCAACTGACCATGCTCTTTAGAAGTTGCCCAAACTCTTCCAAATCTGTCCCAAATTAGAGATTGGCTCTTCTTATCACCAAGAAGACTGCTACCAGGTAATTACTTGCAGGGGACAGGGCAGTAAAATGTCACTTTCTTCCCCTCACTGCAATTTTCACTGTGTTGAACAGTTTATGTTGTGACTATATCCACTGATACAAGAGACATTTTAAAAGTCATAGCCCATTTGTGTTCTTATCCAAATTTCTCAGCCACTATCAGCAACATCATGTTTTGATTTTAATGTACTATTTTATCTTTCCACAACAATTCTAGAAAAACAAAGCAACCTCAAAGTAAGCAGTGTAGCAGGAGACTTCAATCTGTCATCCCACAAAGGTTGAACCTGAACACAGTTCTGAGGGAAGGGAGACGTGACTGAGATGAAACAGTCTCCCCAGCTTCCTCCTCTTGACGGTGAACAGCTTGACTCAGATTTTCAAAACAGGCCAGCTTCAGGTGACTTCCCTGGAAAAGGCTCAAACCCCTGCAAATCATTCCATTTAACACACTAACTGAACCAAACGGAACATGGAGGACAGAGCATGTCCATAAGCCTAACAGACCCCCCAAGTGTTAAGCAGAGATTAAAAAACTACCGAGGACTTAGGTCAAGTTCTGAAAGCAAAACCTCATTTTTTGCAATAACTTGGTCTGGAGACCCTCTGAGATACATCTACTTTCTGAAGCACCTTTGAGTTGTACGGATGTAAGAATAACTTTGAACTATAGAAGTTATATGCATCTTTAAGAATCACATTTTGATGATTATAAAAATTTTTTCTATTTTACAACATAGGTCCAGCTACACTGAAAAAATTACACCGCTTATTGAAATACATTTCATTTTAGAAACAGACTACTAAAGAAGTCTATACAAAAACTCTAAAATAATTTCTGTAGTAAAATAAAGAGTGCATTAGGAGAGCTACACAAAGAAGAAAATTTGTCTTTCTCTATAATGCTTGATATACTGTGAAACACAGCTAGCTCAACTCTGAAGCCAGCACCAAAAGCTGAAAATAATTTGTTACGATACACAGTGATACAATTAATGCTCTGGATTAATCTCACAGCCTTCCCGATTAGTACAAAGGAAACCAGGCCTATCCCCTCTTTGAGGAGAAGTCCAGGATATAAAAGCAAGCATACCTCATCAGCTGATATGAAATTATAAAATTCCACAAGTCTGAGTATTTGAAATTTATAAAAGTCACCAGAAAATGCAAGCAAATTGGGCTTTACTTCGGTGGTTCCCTGGTTTAGATGACCGTTCCCTCCGTGAGCTCAAGGTCTTCTCGTTCACTCCCTCGGATGTGCTGATTCACCAAGACAATGACAAAGCTCTTGGTGGAGGCTGAGAGTCTGACAGCTACAGAAAGGCTCACCAACCCCCTCTCTGCAAGCTCACACAGGGGCACGTGACTCGTGGAGAACACCCTTAAGGAGATGGATGTTAGTGATGCTGTGCTGCACTGTTCTTCTCTGCCAGGTGCCGCAGAAACGTGTCCTCACCCTGGCCTCTGTTATTTAAAGGCTCACTCTTAAAGAGAGCTGGAGGTGGGGGCAGGTGAGGGACGGGGGGGATGGGAAGGTGGTGTGGGTGGTGAGGGTGAGCGTGGATGTGAAGGTGTGAGAAGGGGTGGGGGATGGGCCGAGGGGGCAGAGTGCCAACAGGGTTCATACTGACGGGCGGGGCGGGGGTCGTGGGCGTGTTCACCGCAGAAGGAACTGGGGTGGCTGGGGAGGTTGTGAGTGGGATCTGGACAGCAGGCGGCACGTTCACGGGGCTGGTCACCCGGAAGCACTTCTCCTTGTGGGCCTTAAGCATGTTGGAGAAGCGGAACCGCTGGCCGCACACGTCACACGGGTAGGGCTTCTCGCCTGTGTGAGTCCTACGGTGCCTCTTCATGTTGGGGCGGCTGGTGAAGCTTTTGCCACAGATTTCACAGATAAAGGGTTTCTCTCCTGAGATGAACACAGACACAAAGACATGATTAACACACTAGGCGGTAAGTATGTGCTCCAGCTACCCTTCATATTAGATAAGGAGGTTACCACTTCTCTCCCTTACTGCATATTATATTCTGATAGTCATAAAAAAAAGTCCCCCAAAGTTGGGACTTCACAAAAAACAGCAGACACAACTAAAACTTATGTACAACCTACCATCGGGGCTTGGGTAAAAGATTTAAAAAAAAAAAAAAAGGCATCTACAAAAGTGATCTTCCACATCCTATGGGAAGAAGTGGTCAGATGGCTTTCCTGTGCTCAAGGGGACCAAGCCCACAGATGAATCTCTGCCTTTAAGCTAGGCCAGCTGATCCGTAAGCAATTTCTGACATTCCAACACAACGTAGGACTTTGCTGAAAATGTCCCATGGAGTAAATAAGTCTCCATATGTCTACTCGTTCCTAATCCTCAGCATGTGGCTTACTTTTTGGTATTTGGGGAAATACTGGACTGACTCACCCTACAACATGGATTTCACAATGCAGTGTTTCTCTGCAGGCAGTTTTCCATCACATGGGACTGTCTGCACATCTGAAGAGCACTCAGTGGTCCTGGATCCAGTTTACTAAATGCCCCCAAGAAATTCTGACCATCAAAAATGTCCCCATACCATTTCCAAATGCCCATGGGTGTGGGGAGGATTGAAAGGCAGGCTACCGTTCTTGGTGGAGAACCTTTGGGACAGGGAGCCAAAAAGGAAACAAAACCCTATAATTCTAAGTGCACCTAGGGAGGAACTTGGGTTTGGGTTCTAAGGGATTAATTTTTAAGCTTTCCTTTGGACTTACTGCTTATTCTATGCTGTTTGCCTGCTCCTCTCCCTGGGTCATAGGCGAGAAACAAAATGATGTTTGAACACGTGTCTGTGATCACTTCATCCAGAATGCTGTGGTATGGTGTGCAGTACCTCTACACATGTGCTTCAGTGACCATGTGCTTGTACTAATCAATTCCTTCACCAATGCTCAGTGTATGTAGCTTCTATCTTTACTGTAGCTCCTGCTACAAGAGTTTGCTCTCACTTCAATCATTGCTCCCTTTCTTTCTAATAGATGTCCTTATTCTATTCAGTATAAATAAAAGATACTGCATATTGTTCTAATATGCAGTATTACTTACTTACTTACTATGTTTTAATCACTTAACATCTCATTAACCTTTGGTGATCCTGACAGCCTTATGAGGGAGGTATGTTGTTATCCCTATTTTACTGATGAGGAAATTAAGAAACTTGCTAAAGGTTCTATGGCTAGCGGAGAGGCAGGATTTAAAATTCTGCAGAATGGCTCCAGACACAAAAACCACAGCACTTTATACCTCAATGCTTTGTGCATTCCTGCACACACAAAGGCATGTTATTTTCTTACTGTTTTCCTTCACTTTGAGACTACTAACCCTTTGGCAAACACCTCTTTATCCATATTGCAGTCTTTACTTCTCTCTGCCTTTGAAAATGGAAATTTCCTGGTGCCCTCCCCTTCAATGGAAGCCAGAATTGCCCTCACTTCCTGAAGACTGAACTGAATCATCAGGACAGACCAGTTTTCTCCACTGTTACCAGTACTATCTGCTGACTAGAATATTTCTTTTATCTTCCTACCTTTTATTATTCAATCACTGCCACTCTTCACTGTGAGTCACATTCATCTTTCTAGATAAATTCTGTACCCATTTGCTTTCCTTCTTTTTAATCCATTTCCTCCAATTAAAAACTTAAAATTCTATGTTAAGTGGAATTGATCAATTGTGATATACTTATCTAATGGAGAGTGTCATTAAAAACAATATTTTAAAAAGTATAGAAATGTAATTGTTAACATGAAAATCTGTAATCTATTATCTGTAGTCTATTAAGTAATACAAGCAAGTTATGAAAATGTATGCATGTGTTATCCACTTTTAATGAAAAATGCATATAGGAAAATATGGAAAAAAAATACAACAAATGTTACAAGCGATTATCTTTAGATAATGGGTTTATGAGTGATGTTTTATTCTTTTTATGCCTATATGTACTTCCTGTTTTCTAAGATAAACATGATTCATTTGTATAATAAAATGTTTTAAAAGCACACCTATTTGATAACCTATTAATCCCCTTGACCCTTTCCTCCTTGACTCTCCAGAGTTAATATTCTTCATTCCTAACAGCCATATGGAACCAGAGCCAAAGGACCTAATCTTTGATTATTAATCTAATACAGGCAAACACTCTCCATTTCACTAATCACTTCGTTGGTTCACTATATGTTTTGACTGAAAGTTTATTAAATATATGGACATGTAACTTTCTGATATGTGTTCAAACCTGAGTCCAATACTGGATCGTTCTAATCATCTCTCATTTGTAGTCTTCCAGGCTATAATGATTTGCCACAGATAGATCAAAAACTATTAGAATTGGTCTACCACAAATCCATGTATTCAAATTTAAATGAGTCCTTTTTACTACTTACTAATCTTTTATCCATTTCTTGAGGTCCTACCAAATTTTCCACATTTGCTGTTCACGACATAAACCCACACTCTCACCTAACTCTCTCATTATTTATTAGGCCCAATCTTTAACTGTGCTAATGACTGATGATAAAGTTTCCCTGAAACCTCAAGGCAAGATTACAATGAGGGTGAAACAAGGAAAAATAAAAATATAATACTTGAAATCAACCACCTGTACAATGTCCCATTTTAAGGAAATGCTAGTAAATGGGTGGCTGGCGGAGGTACTAACATCTAAGTCCATCAAGGTAACTACAAACACATATATCAATACATCTTATGATGTGACCTGTTACATACAGATAAAGCTAACCTAATTGTAAGAAATAGTATTATAGTGAATCTGAAGATCACACAATATAAATGAAGAGAGAATCTGCAGGGAAGATAAAAAAGAGCAAGAATTTGGCTAGTTAGCTGTCTTCTGCACTGTTCAAAGGAAAAAGTGATCTGGCCAATAAACATAACCACTCTAGTCTGCTTATGAATATCCGTGAGCAGCATCAGAAATGTGTATATCTATATATCTGGCCTACCATAAGATTACAATCCTTCACGTGGATTACTGCAACAGCCATCTGACTGGTTTCAGTTTATGTATTCTTGCTCCCCACCCTCCAATCAATCCACTCTTCACACTGTGTAGCCAGAGTGAACTTTCAGACAGTTGTGTCACACTCTGCTTAAAACCATTTAAGGACTTCCAACTGTCCTTAGAATAAAGCTCAAACTTTTCTACATGGCTTATCCTGTGATCTAATACTTGCTTATTGCTCTCAGGTATCATGTCTTATCATATTCCCTGCCTCCTCTCCCCCCCTAATTCATCAAATTCTAGCCAATTTCATTTAGTTGTACTTACTATGCTCTCACTACCAAACCACTGTTAGGCCTTGATTGTCTATCACGCTAAGCTGACAATAAAGTCTGTGAACCTAGGGACTATTTTAGCCTTGTTCATTACAGTAACCCCACTGAGTAGATTCTTAACATCAATAAACAAATATTAGTTAATTCTAAGACATGCATCCCCCCCCAATATTGACATCTGTGAAACTGATATATACCATAACAACTGATGGCATTTCATTCTTTAATTTGCAGCATTTTCTTAGTGATATATAAACTTAGCTTTGTCATGGAACTGATGACTTCTTGAATTCAATGAAGGTTGGGACTCACCAGTAAGATCATTCGATTACCTTCCTCGCCTATAATTTCCTGTCCCTGACAATCTTGTGATTATAATTTAGCAACTAAAATAAATTTTATTTTAGGCAAAGAATATTCTGACTAAAGAACGTAAGAGTTCTGAACCACCCATCATTCAGCCTTTTCACTGTAAATTAGCAATTTTATTAAGAAATCATCAAGACTATTTAGCACACACACACACACAGACTACTTAGCACAGATCAATCCCTCTGATCCTGACTGGGTACGCTGACAAATTCTGGAATTTCAGAACCAGCCTCTGGGATGGTGCTTTTTGCCCTCATCATGTCCTGTGTATCCTTCCATTTTATTACTTGCTTCATTAAATTTGTATCAGAATGACTTAAGTATGTGTTTCTGGAGTCAGATTGCCTTGGACAAGTTCTTTACTCTCTAAGCCTCATCTGAAAAATGAAGATAATAATAGGTTACTGTGATAACTTAAAAATTCGAGGAGTATTTGATCAAATTCGACAGTATTTGATACACAGTAAACATTCAATGCATTTTATTGCCACTACTACTATTATTATTACCATTACTATCACTGGACTATAAGCTTTTTAAGGGCAAAACCAGGCCTTAATCCATTCTATATCTCTAGGTACTTAGCACTATGCCTGGTACAAGGAGAAATCAGCAATTATTCTATGTTGAACTCACCCCGTGTCCACACCATCCCAGGAAACCCTGCCTGAGGGCTGGTCGCTTCCCTAGATAAGATCTGCCTCACTTCTGTTTAACTGCAAAGAAATAGCCCAATCAATGTCAGTTCCTGCAATGGCCTAATCCCCACCAAAACACACTCTACAAGTGGTTCCAACCAGCCAGCCGTAAAAGAGCTGTCTTTTTTCTTCTGTAAAAGCTAACCCTTCTTGGGTCCTCTCCAAGGTACTACTGTCATCCTTATTTAATACTGATACCAATGGAACCAGAGGCCTACAGGAGTTGCATAATTCAGGTAAGGTCACATTGCTAGTGACTGGCAGTGCTTTCTCAGTGTGAGCATCATAAACAATATTAAAAGGCAGAGGACAAACCAGGGGGAAGTATTTTAATATTGCTGTTAAACAAGGTCCAGGGGACATAAATATACACAAAGAGCTATTATATAAAGAGCTACCACAAACAATAAGAAAAAGCCAAACACTGCAATGACAGGATGAATACAAATAAGGTATAAGCAATTCAGAAAATACACTGATACCCAACAAGTGTACTGAAAGAAATGTTCCATCTTACTTAGCAACTAAGTACAAATTAACACAAAAAGAAACCATTTTTCACCTATTAATTCAACAATTATTTTATTTACATTGGACAGGGTTGGGAAAATGAGTGTTTTCACGCACCACTGCTAAGAGTGTATATGGACAGCTATTTGGCAATACATACCACCAATTCTTAAAAATACACACATCCCTTTGCCCTGATAATCCCATTTCCAGGAATTTATCTAAGAAAATAATCATGGATGTGTTAGCCAGAAAGTTGTTTGTCACAGTACTATTAATACTTATAACAGTAGAAAAATTGGAAAAATCTATATGTCCAATGGGGAACTGGTAAAGTAAAATGGAGATAATATCCTTAACAGGACTGTGGTAAAGGTTATATTGATTAAATGAGATAATGTATGCAAAGTGCTTAAGATAATACTTGGCATATATGTGCATAATAAATGATGGCTATTATTACAACAAATTTATAAGGACTATTACACAACCATTAAAATGATATTACTGTTAATGACATAATACAGTAAAATAAAAGTAGGTTATAATAGAGCATAAAGACCCAACTTTTGTTTTATTTACTATACATATATGAATATATAAACAGTTTTTCACAATATCTGTATATATATTAAATCACAGAATTTTAAAAATATATATGCTAAAATGTTAACAGTAGTGATCTCACTGATAAGATTATAGAGCATTGCAATTTTCATATTTTCTAATATACTTTCATAAGTATGTACTAATACTTTTAATGAGAAGAATAAACATTTAAGTGAATATAGGTGGCTATATTCCTTTAGAAGAAATAGGAAATGTTCAGGTTGCCTATTTGGTCAAAGAAGAATATGTTAAATTTATAAAACTTTGTTTTTATTCAACAAATACATTAATCATGAAACGTACACTTCAGTTTCATACTCTGGACATTTAAGGGCCTGAAAAAAGAAAGAAGGAGAAAGAAGAAAGAGGAAGAAACACAGAAGGAGAAGGGGAGGAGAAAGTCCAGGGAGGAAGAAGCACAGGGAGACAGGCAGGGAAGAGGTGAGCACAGAGGCACAGGCTCACACGGTGGACGTTCCTTCCAGGCTTGCAACAAGCATTAACTGGGCGTCTACTATGTGCCAAGCACTGTTTCTGAGTGTGAAGCAGCTTCTGCCATCAAAAAGACTTATTTTCTGCTGAATAGTTTCCTGCTGAATTAACAAAAAACTGTGCCCTAAAACTGACGCAGAACTGAGAATCTATCCAAGAACCACCAGACTTTAAGGGGAGAATCTATTAAATACTCTGATATATACTGCTCTCTGCTTAGGCTTCAAAGTTAGCATTACCTTTTGAAATGCAGTTTACTTAAACTTCTCTCATGACTCTTCCTCTAGCTTATTCCTTAAAATCTGAGGTGCTCTGCTCTGCTCTGAAGGGGAAAGAAGCCCATCAGGCAGGCATTCTTCCTTGGACTTTAAATATAGAAATGGGAACTACAGAGACCCAGACATGGGCAGAATTTCCTCACCACTCGTAAGCAGGCTAAGCAAGATAATCTCTTGTGGTTCTTTCTAGCTCTGCTACTTTGCAGACTAATAAAACCTAGAATTCTGTGATTAGATTTTATTTAAAAGCTTGAAAAATGTTTCATACTGTTCAGTTTGTGCACAGACATCTAATTCCAGAGCATCAAGATGAGATGGAGATACAATGCCCCAGTGTTTACACTGGGCTATTATTCTAACCAGCTCTCTGAAGGCTGGGTGATTAAATGCTTACAAGACAATTCTATGCTATGAAGCATATACCCGTGAAAACATAAAGCAGTTAAAACATTATTTAACCTCAGTTGATGGTAATGTTCATGAAAAGTAGTGAATTTTGGTAAATCAATTCCAATCAAACTCTAAGAATACTGAGAGGGTATTCTGCTAAAAGCAGTCAATATCCTCCATTTTTTAAAGACCTAGAATCCTTTCCTCAGAAAAATAACATATACACATACACAAAATAAGTTTCATACAATTTCAGGAGATCCTGTGCCCCAAATAAACAGTCCATCACCTTGAAGGAACTCACAGTTAAAAGGCACTAACAATACTTTTTGAAATAAATAAATTGATAAAGGCTTAATTTTTCTATATTATAAATTTGTATTGTTCAATATCAGATTTATGTAAAGCGGCATTTGCACTTAGGATGCAGGCTTGTGGTTTAGAATTTTAAGTAAACGGACTCACAGGTGATCATCAATAAGCGCCCGAGACACATCTGTACCTTTCTCAAGAATTCCTTACCAGTGTGTGTTTTCATGTGCTCGTCGAAGTACTGCTTCATGTTGAAGTCCTTGCCGCACCACTGGCACATGAACTGTTTGTGCCCGATGTGGATGCTCATGTGGGAACGGAGCTGGTACTTGTACTGAAACCTTTCGTCACAGTTCTGCATTGGACACAGTGGAGACTTTTGAATGCCAGGCATAGCAGCTTTACCTGCACCCACCCTATATAGTCTGAGATTAGGTTTATTTTTCACACTCAAAACAGAACCTGCTTGTGTCAACTGTTTGGCTCTGCTGTATTTCCCAGCTGAGTTATTAATAAAAGGGAACATTTCTTAAACAATTATCATTGAAGTATATCCAACTTCTCTGAATGAGTGAGAAAAGTAAAATAATTCACCACGTGTTAGTCCCAACTTTAACCTAATCTAAGAAAGTCAACACTGTGTTAAAAATGACTGCTCTTTACCCAGCAGTGAGCTAACAACACACAGCGCTCAGCACATGGGTCTGATGGTTCTGCGGAAATGCAGCCTGTGCCTTGCACAAGGCATACCTCTCTTCCACTGCTCACCACGTATACACACACAAGCCAGCCCCCACAACTGGGCCTGGGGGCCAGCCCAGGCTCACCTCACATCTGAAGGGCTTCTCTCCAGAGTGCTGCAAGGAGTGCACCTTGAGTGACATACTGCGTTTGAATGACTTCCCACAGGTTTCACAGGTAAATGGCATATCTTTTGTGTGTGCTGCAACAGAGAATGGACTTATACTCAAAATCAGGTCACCAAAAGGCTCAAACTGGAAAAGAGACATGTTCTACTGTAAGGACATCTTAATTTACTACCCTCTAATCTGTGAGGCTGTAACAGCAAAGTTGAAAGAATAACAATGGTGAAAAGAAACCTGGGTGTGGAAGACTCTCTACCATCCAATCTGGTGATGCTTACTGAAGACATGTTGCATTTGGTTTCAACAAGTCAAAACTGATTCAAATAAGGCAGTGTCTCATATGCTGCCCAATTCAAAGCATAAAACACACCAAAGAACAAGGGAAAATTATAGGTGTTAGAGAAAAGCAACTTACCAACCATATGTTTCCGTACATGAGCCATGGTATAGAATTTCTTCTCACAAATTTCACAGGAAAATTTCTTTTCTGCATATCCATGGACAATCTTGATATGTTCATGAAGGGACCAGAGTTTCTTGAACGATTTATTACAGGAAACACACTGAGCAGGATAAACAGAAATAATCTTTACTTATAGGGGTTTCCAGAAAGCCTCACCTGTGGACCAGCAGCTGAAATTGGCCAAGTTGAATGGGTTGCAGTATCTTAGTTCCCTCAACCAAGAACTGAACCCAGGACACAGCGTAAAAGTGCAGAGTCCTAAGCATCAGACTGCCAGGGAAGTCTCAAGAAGTGGGTGTGTTTTAGATTTGTGGCATAGACCAGAACCCAAACAAATGCTATTCTTTCATGGAGTCCAGATTTCAAAACCAACATCTTTATGTTCCATTTCCTAAGATGAATTTTTTTAGAGACACTTTGGGAGTATGAACACAATGGCAAAAAGTAAGACAAAAAGAAATATAAAGTTCCACTAATATCAAAGAATTGACTGCTTTTATCAAATTAGTATTGTACCTTTGAAAAGAACCTTCAAGTTTTGTTTTTTTTTAAAAATATGGATTACTGTAAGCAGCTGTTTCCTACACATGGGTCACTATGTAGTTAATATGTGTTTACCAGAGGATACAAACTAATTTTAAATTAACATAAAAGCAAGATAAAACAAAGCAGATGTGAATGGTTATAGATCTACGGAAGAATAACAGTATTTCTGTAGCTTAGCGAACATATTCAGAGTCTTCATTAATACAAACTACTGAGATTTTACTATATTTTCCTAATTTTCTCTATTAAACATTTCCCTCTGGCAGAATTTAACATAACCCCTCAGCTGCTGGTATCCTCCCTTTTCCTGAGGAGCTCAGATCCAGATCTCGCACAGGCATTTGTAGGAGACACAGGCAATCCACCTACTGCCCTGTATTATGCATCATTACTAGTCTAGGATATCATAACGTATCAAAATAAACTACTTCTGTTTAAAAACAGTATTAGGAAGTTCTAGGTAACCATCAGCCTCTGTAATACATAAGGGAAAAAGTTGTTACTTGCTGCAAAATTTAATAAAGATCTCTGAACACACTGTTACTTCAGGAAATGAGGACCAAGAAGAGTCACAGAGATAAGCCTCTGGCTGGATACTGCTGGAGGAAAGGACAGACAAACCCTATAAGCCATTCATTCTGTAGAGCACAGCTTTAATTTTTACTTGTTATTAGGTCATCAGGATTAGAAATGCAAAAAGAGTTCATTCAGCAGAATCTACAAAACTTAAATGATAAGTTTAAATGAAATTACAGTAAGGAACAGTGAATACAGTCACACAAAAAAAGGATTTATTAAATGTTTTCTTTTCTGCATTTCTTCTTGTTGTTTAGTTGCTAAGCTGTATCTGACTCTTTGGGACCCCATGGACTGCAGCCTGCCAGGCTCCTCTGTCCACGGGATTTCCCAGTCAAGACTGGCGTGGGCTGCCATTTCCTCCTCTAGAGGATCTTCCTGACCCAGGGACTGAACCCGCATCTCCTGCACGGGCATGCCAATTTTTAACCAGGAGAGCTACCAAGAAAGCCCCTTCTGTACGTAGTGAAGCAAAGTTAAAAGAAAAAAAAACCCAAAAAACAACTACACAAAGACGAAGATCAAGAGACACCTTTTCAGCAATGGATCATTACAGAACTAAGTCTGACCCCTAGGGTGCAGCACAGCATCGCACTTCCTCTGGCCTGAACTGCTGCAACCAATTGAGAACCAAGTCCTGGCACCAGTAGTTACTGAGTGACAGGTGCCACGATTCAGTCTTTTATTTACCAAGTATGCCAGAGGTCAAGTCACAGCTGATGAATCAAAGTGCAGTGAATTTTTAGCAAATATAATTTATATATGTATTTATTTATAACTCTATTTATTTATTTTTGGCAGTGCTGGGTCTTTGTTGCTGCAGGGGCTTTTCTCTAGCTGTGGAGAGCGGGGGCTACTCTCTAGTTGCGGTCAGTGTTCAGGCTTCTCACTGTGGTGGGTTCTCCTGGTGCAAAGCATGGGCACAAGGGCCTCAGTAGTTGCAGCACATGGGCTTAATAACTGTGACTCTGGGGCTCCAGAGCACAGGCTCACTAGCTGTGGCACACGGGATTAGCTCTGGCATGTGGGATCTTCCTGGGTCAGGGAGCAAACCCATGTCTCCTGCATTGGCAGGCAGATTCTCTACTACTGAGCCAGTGGGGAAGCCCCTAATTCATATTTTTAAAAAACCTCTTTAAAGTAATGATTTCAGTTGTTGATTAAAAACAAGGAAGAAAAATGACAAATAAGGAACATTCCAAATTAGGAGTACTCCAAGAAACACACTGAAACCAAATGATTTCATCTTCTACAAGAAGTTCAGCTTAAGCATGGTACAAGAAATGTCTATTTTACATATCTTTTGGAGACATTAATAGACTTACCTTTTATGAATGAATATTCATATTCATAAATATGCACTTACATGTGCAAACCAACATAGCCCAACATAACATAGTTCACACAACATAATTAGCACACCTCTTAACCTATCACAACATAGTCCTTTCAAGACACCAACCTGGTTCGAATACCGTGTTTTGTTACTTTAATACTACACCGTAGCATTCTATAAGCCTACCGCCAGGTAGGCAATATTTTCAATCAGCTCAGCCTCCTTTAAAGTTTGCATATTCCCATGAGCTTAGCCTCTTGACAAATTTAGTGCTGTCATCTCTCCACTGGTTTAGAAGCAAACTCACTCCTGGAGATCTTCCATTTCCACCAGTCTGAGTCATTATGGTTTTTGTCCCCAACAGCTGTACTAGAACCTAGCATCCTTTCAAACCTTAGAAAAGGACCTCTCTCTACTCCTCTGACTTTTACTTGATATCTCCCACCTTGACAGCGAAGACACCAGAATGAACTATATTACATGTCTTACAAGAGTAAATCTCAGTGCCAAGTCAGTGTTGACTTCATCTCCTTGTCAATCACCTATTAACAGATTCCCCTTTCCAATGGACCTGGGTTCCCACTAGTCCAGCGTCAGTTAAAATTTATGCTTTTGAAAGAAAATGTTAAGCCTGGTTTTGAAAATACCAAAGCAGGGGCTTAAAAAAACACATAAATTGGTGAAAACTGTCCCTTCAGCCTCTACTGTATTTATTCTCTTGGGCAGATACCAGGTGAGTCTGAAATAGCCAGGTTCTATCCTGGAAAGTTTGCCCTCTTGGTGATAAGACCTACCTGAATATTTTTTTCACAGTCTGTTTGCTGGTGAAGGGACAGCTCACTTTCCAGGACAAACTTCTTGCCACACTTATCACAAATCTGCATGCGCCTATGAGTAACGTTCATGTGCTTCTCCAGGTACCAGCGAGTATTAAACACCCTGGGGCACTTCTCACAGGTCAGAGTCTCTTTCTCTTCACACTTAGCTTTCTGGACTGGTGCTTTGGGCTCCTTTGTGGCCCGCTTCTTACGCTTAGGTGGCTCTACACTCTTCCTACGACCTCTTGTAGCTCTGGGAGCAGGGGAAGTGGCAGCTGCGGCGACAGAGGCGGCTCTCCTCGTTCTCCTCTGTGTAACGCTGACCTTCTCCACCGTCTTCTCCTTTTTCTTCTGCCTTTCATTCTCTCCGTAGTCATTGCTGTCATCCGTGGCCTCTTCCTCACTCTCTTCCTCTTCCTCCTCACTGCTTGTCTTAAGAACAGGAGTCTCTTTGGACTGAGAAGAGACACCCTTCTCCCCTTTAGACACATTTAACGTTTGATTATTAAGGTTTACCTCCACTATGATCTGCTCCCTTTTGTAGGAGACCTCCTCCTCCTCCTCCTCATCCTCCTCTGTGTCATCAGAACTCTCCCGGTCTGCTTTAACACCGTGCACGTCAGACACTGCTCTTGTCTCCCTGAAATACGGCTGCTCCTCTGTTTCATGGAGATGTGGCTTGCTCACCTTGGTGTCCACTAACACAGAATAAGGACTTCCTGATTCCCTTTTGTACACTTTGGTGGACAGGTCGAGTTCTTGGTTGGCACCATGATAAAAGGAAGATGGCACTTGACCACGGCGGCTATCTTCTTGTGCCATTCCTGCTCCGTGCACAGCACGGTTTTCAACCAGCTCCTGACAAGAGCTGGCTGTGTGGCTCATTAGTAAGTGGCCTAATGTATTAAGCAGTTCAGACTACAGAGAATAGGTTTAAAACAGGATAATCATTAAGACTCAAATCTTTTTCCATCCATGAAGAATCACTCAAACGGGGGTGGGGGGAAAGGTATTCCTGGAACCTCTGTGCAATTCTTCCAGTGTGTTGCAGCACCAATGCATAAGTCAAAAGGTTTGGTATTATGGCAAGAGCAGAGCACTAGTGATTTTCCTTTTGCAGAGAGCTGCAAGTGACTTGGAGCATCTTATCTGCAAAGAAAAGCAAAGAGAAAAAAGATCAGATATCTCTTACTTCCTTCTCATAGCATGCACTGACATCATACAACAAACATACCTTAAATGATTAAACTCTTTATATATACAATTCTTTATCCTGCTCAAATGGTTCAGTGTGGGCCATCATTTTACTGCATTACATGAATTCAATAAACTTTTTGTTAGAATGTAAATTCTAAGACAGCAGGAGTCATTATCTGTCCCATTCACTGAGATATCCTTAGAGCTTAGTACAGTGACTACCAGCACTTAGCTGGTATTCATTACATACTTAATGATGCTTAGTGAACATGTTTTTGCATAGTAGTCATTATCCTGGACATACTGACATGGTAGAATATATGGTCCATGTTCACAAGTTTACAATCTAGATACACAGTATGTGAGGTCCATGAAATACACAAGAACCTCATGCTGGGTGGCTTTCTTTTCAACATCAGACACCACCATCCACCACAGTGAGAGCTTAAACAACAAAGGTAGTAGTGGTCTAGGCACTGTGGACCCGAAAAATAAAGCAGCTAACTGACGTAACAATAGAAGAGAGAGAGATATCCCTGGCCTTAAATAATTTATAATCTAGTTATAGATATTATTGTTTTCAAGTTTATTAGAATAATTTCAAAGTTGCTAGGTATTTTAAAATTTGGTCTATGCATAGCTCTCTAGATTCACTCAATAACCAGATGATTTTCATGTATCAGCTGCACAGAAGTCTAAACTCTAAGAAACAATAGCCATAAAGCTGATATGGTTCCAGGAAAAATAAAATCATCCATTAAAAAAAAAAAAGATGAGAAGGGAGCATAATTTGCTTTATGACGTACCTCACATTGCTGCTTAGCCAACCACTTAACTTCTGAGTCACATAAATATCACTACAGGCATATACCCTGTCTAATTAACAAAATGAAGGAAACTAATACTTACTGAATAGCTGCTGTGTGCACAAACGCTGTAAAGGTGCTCATTATTTGCTATTTCTATTTAATATCCACTACGAAACTTTGGGGTTGAGTTTTAAACTTATTTTAAAGCTTTCATCAAAGTAATCACTAATAAAAAAAGCACCCGCAGTTTCACAAATCAAATATACTGCAAGGTTTATAACAAAAGCAGCCATCCTCTGCCTACTCCATCCCATCTGAGTCCTTTACCTGAGACCAAGTGTTTCTTTCAGCTGTTCCTCTTCCCTTTCCCCTTGTATTTACTTTTATATTTCTAAACAATGTGGTTATATTTCTTTTCTTTTTCTTTTTTTTGGCTGTACCACATGGCCTGTAGAGTCTCAGATCTCCCATCAGAGGTTGAGACGGGGCCCTTGACAGTAACAGCGTAGAGTCTTAACCATCAGACCGCCAGGGAAATCCCTGTGATAATATTTCTATTTCTTGACTTTTTTGTAAAATATTTATTGTTTACATTATTATGACCATAATAAGTAATTCACAACTATTTCTATCATTCCTCTGCTACTGTCTCTCTTCCATTTTCTAAAAAATTATTTTAGGGAATCCCCTGGTGGTCCAGTGGTTAGGATGCTGTGCTTTCACTGTCAAGGGCCCGGGTTCAATCCCTGGTTGGGGAACTAAGATTCCATAAGCTGTGTGGCATAGCCAAATAAATAAATTAATTAACTTAAAAATGTATTTTACTTTCATTTTAGTAAATTTTCAGAAAGCAGCAGTGATAAATGCCACCGTGCTTTACTTGACATCTTTATATATATATATATATATATATATATATATATATATATTTCTTTATATTTATAAAAGAGGAAATTATGCCTATGAGAGGTTAAATAATTTGTCTAAGATCACATATCTGTTAAATGACAGAAGCAATATTTGACCCCAGGCCTGACTCCAAAGCTTTATTTCTACTATGACAAATGACATTCCAAAATAATTTAAACTCAACTCTTCCTGTAACTATATAGCTTTTTAATCAGTTTTATACCTTGCATTTTAAGTAGGAAAATCACAGTAGCTTTATTTTGTATTGCCCAAACTTCTGAAATAATGTAAACTACTATAAGTACCAGTAAATAAAACTGACCCACATTAATTATCCAAATTAAGCAAGGGAAGAAGGACAGTAAAATTCAATTAGCCAGCAAAAATAGGAATAGAACAAAATCATGAAGGAAAATAAATGAAAGGATATCCTCTATGGTAGTCATCCATGTATTCTTCCCAAATATCCTGGCCCTCAGCCTTCTGGGCACGTGACAGGCCTGCACTTTCTGACTCTGCCCGTCCCCAGTTGAGTAGAAGTGACATGAAGAGCAACATGAGACCCTCCAGGCCTCTCCGCCCACCGCAACAGCGACCAGCAAGCCTCAAAGTGATGACTGCTATGGCTGCTATCAAGCTAGGACCCTGAGTAACACAACGGCCCACAGGATATGCACCGTGCAGCAATCATTAAAATTCTTTTGTATTTTATTTAACTTGAGGGAGAACATGATTTCAAAGCCACTGAAATCTTGTGTTGTGTATTACTGCAGCATAATTTGGTCATAATTAAGTCATAATTTGGGTCTCTCTTAGCTGATACAGGTGGAATCCAGAAGTGTGGTACTGTCTCATCAAAAAACCTAAAGTATATGGTGAAGGCTAAGGAGCTAGGGAGAAGGAGGTTAAGGAAAAACTTACCAGAGGCTAAAAGGATAGCAGCTCATAGTGTGCAGTGGTGAAGAGAGCTAATATGCCTTGAGAATTTATAGCTCTAGTGGGAAAATGGACCATTAAGAGATTGTGTTGGTTACTGCTGGCTGTATTTAAAAAATTATTGTATGAATTCAGAAAAGAATTCATCAGTTTCCAGCGATTTGTGGGGTCAGAAGAATCAAGTGCTTAACCCAAAACTGAGAAGGTCTCTGAGCTACAAATGCTGATCAGAGTTCAGTCTTGAGGCAAGAATCAAATCAAAGATTCGGCCTTTACAACCACTGATAAAACCTCCCAAATGATTAAGGTACTGCTGAATAAAACAGCTTTTCTAAAAAAAGACTAAAGAGGGCTTCTCTCATCAAAACAGCCTCTTAGTCTGTTTTGCTACTAAGCATGTTGCTTTGATGTGAATTAGTTCAAATGCTATTAGTAAATAAGGAAATGATGTCAATATAACACAGAAGTTAAGTTGGTTTATATGCATTTTTCTCTTGTTGGAAGTAACCAGGAAAAAGCTTTCCCAAATTTAAAAGAAAGCCTTAGCAATATATGAACACACTAAAAAAAAAGCTAAACATCCCACTTATGTACCTTCCTTTAATGCAAGTCGTGGCTGATTCAGTTGCTTCATGAACCACTGCATTTTCCACTTTATATCTGGTGAAGCTGAGGATATATGTTTCTCCTCCTGTGTTTAAAGAAGACAGTTTTTGACTGCTGAATCATACACCACACCACAGATCAAATTTTTACCGTAATGAAATTAGTTTCTATTGTAAGTGAATGTCTTGAAGACCCCAGAGTCTCAGAGGAAGCAACAAGCATTCTGGAGACTGAGTCTGTAAAGCTTCAGCCAACTGATGCTGACTGCGTATGCCAGTGGAGATTTAATATGCTATTGTTTTTATTTTAATTACTTTATTAGTGCACTGGTTACAGTGGTCCACAGATTTTGAGTCTGCAAAATCCTATTTTTTCCTATAAGCCCTGTTTATTTTAGTGTGCAATTTTGCAGAATTCAGGAAAGCATATATGGCATTATAGCAGAAATACCTATACTCAAAATTAAGTCAAGAAAGAAGTATGAGACCAATAATGCAGAGCCACACAACAAATCTATGAAGTATGGTTAGAAAGAATTATGGATGTGGCTGCTGTCTATGGGGTCGCACAGAGTCGGACACGACTGAAGCGACTTAGCAGAAGCAGCAGCACCAGGGCACGTGGAGCTGACTGGAAATAAATAAGTAAAAAGCCAACTAAGTTTTTGAGGGTTATACTGCTAAAAGAACCACCAGCCTACACTTGAGAAGCTTTGACTATTCAAGACTTTTTCTTTTTGGCCATACCATGTGGCATGTAGAATTTCCCTGACCAGGGGATCAAACCCATGCCCCTCCTCAGTGGAAGCGGAATCTTAACCAGTGGACCACCAGGGAAGTACTCAAGACTTCTAAAAATGATCTTTGGGTTCCCAAGCATCCACGGCAGGAAGTGGATTTAAAAAGCTGTTCATCCCCTTAAGGGGGAATATTCCTCATTGTCCGTTTGGAATACAGCCAAGGAACAGAACAGGAAAACAGGAGGAGGATCAAGAAGATTAAGCCAGGGAGCAGACAACTGAGTTAAGGAGCAAACTCGGGATCTTGTCAAGAACATTCATCATCCCTGGAGGGGTCCCTTCAATGACTGCTCAGAGGGACTGCAGTATTTGCTGTATGTTTCTTGTGCTTCCCTTTTCCAAACGGGAGTTGTTGTTTTTTTTTTTAATCATCCTGCCACTAGTCACCACGGTACATTGTTTGTGAGGGCAGCCAATCATTTGTCAATTTTTTTCTTAAGTCTATGGATCAAAAAGAGCAACATTTGGGCCCTATGTAGAGATGACCATGCATCATCTCCTCACGAACAGACCACCAGGATCACATCCTTGCATATCTGCTCAGAAATCCTGGACTTCAAGCTTAATGTCATGATTGGACAGGAACTTAGGGTTTCCTACCTGGGGAGGAAGTGAGTATATTTTTCCTGTGTGAGAGAGCAGATCAACTAACTGGTGGCCAAAAGAATGGTGCTATTAATCAAATATTTTCAGCTGTCTGCCTGGCATAGGCATGATATGTTTCCTGGCCCTGCCTAGTTACATGGGACCATCACGCTGTGAAATAAGCAATGTGAGTCACTTCTGAGCTGATGAGAGACCCTCTGGACTTCATTTCCCTCTTCGCATGATGACCAGCAGAGTACAAAAAGGTGGCTGGTGGTCCCATCAGCCTGGGTCACTGAGTGGCACAAGCAGAGCTCCCCTGCTGATCTATCACAGCCGCGAAGTGAGAAAGAAAGTTCCTTCATTGTTTTAGTGAACACAACAGCTAATGCAGTTCTTCACGAATATATATACATACATCAATGGTTTCAGTCTTAAGCTAGACAGAATTGCTAGGTGAAAGTTAAAAAATCAGAAAGATAATGAGATCAATTCTCTACTTAATAAGTTAGAAAATAAGACTTTTCCTTTTTTAAAAAAAAAAATTAGACTTAAAGGGCTTTATTCTATTTTTTTGTGGGGGTGGTACTGCATGGCTTGTGGAATCGTAGCTTTCTGAGCAAGGATTGAACCTGGGCCCTGGAAGTGAAAGCATCGAATCTTAACCACTGGACACCAGGGAATACCCCTCCCCTCCTTTTTTGGCTTTATTCTATTTTTAACGACGTACACATATATGGGAGCTTCCCTGGTGGCTGCAGTACAAGAGATACAGGTTCGATCCCTGGGTCAGGAAGATGCCCTGGAGAAGGAAATGGCAACCCCCTCCAATATTCTTGTCTGGGAAATCCTGTGGACAGAGGAGCCTGGCAGGCTACAGTCCATGGGGTTGCAAAAGGGTCAGACACAACTTACCTACTAAAATTAGCAACACATATATGGATTCCCATATGAAACTGAAAGTGACATCTCTCTACTAATAAAATCAGGAAAGTTCATAGAAACATCAATAAATGACATTGTTACAATATAAGCGGCAGTCTAATGGTTCACTCCGAAATACATATGGGCTTTCTGCTCACATTTTACTTTCTTCATTTGATTTTGGCACCTTTCCCCTTGTCTGAGTTTTGATGATAATCTTCTTGTATTTTCTTTCCAGAAGACTTAAAAATATCTCATAAGGGCACAACTGAGTAATTTTTAAAAAACCAAAACCACATTAGGGAAATTAAAACCTTCCATGTTCCATTATCCAACTCCTCATGTGTAACTGAGGATAGAGTTCTATCCTTACTTACAGAGTAACAGTTCTAACTTACCTATTACAAATCATCTTAGCTTAGTTTTTAAGAAGACTAAGTGAATATATTGAGCTCTAAGAAACTAAAGATAGATAGAAGAGGCAAATGAGAAATAACTTTCACTGAAATTTAAAGCTGTTCTATAGTATTAAGACAACATAAGGCCATCAGTTCTTAAAGATAATTTTCAAAAGTGTCATAAAATAAATTCCAAAATAAAGTGGGTCATTCTTTAGTGTTTTGTTATAATTAATGTATATAACTTGGGGGGAAATGTAGTTTGTATGTCAGGGGTACACAAGCTGAGAAGCAGTCAGTCCTGGTACTCTATAAGTTGGACCAGCTATCGGGAAGAAAATACAATTTTTTTAAAAAGTCGGAAAATACGTCAGCATATATAGAGATAGTAAAGTACAGCTTTCAGAATGTGCTTTTTTCAATGCCATTTCCCCCCGAGTGGACTACAGAATAAGTTTATGCAGTCCTCAAGGAATTTAGTTTTAAAAGGAAAACAATTAATTTTGTTTCCTGAAAATTTTAAGTTAATGTCAACAAATTTAACTTTCTTTCTACTAAAATATGTACCTGTGCATTCTCCTTGTATGTTAAAAAGATTCTATTTGGGATGAGTCTTTTCAGGTTGAAGAGGCAGTCTTGTAAGGTATATCAATCTGGTACCTCTGCTGACTCCACTTCTTCAGAGCCGTGGCCCCTGACCTGTTTCCAAAGCTCAAACCACCCATGTGCTGCCAGACCCTGGTCCTGCCAAACAGAGAGGTTTCTAAAGCATACAACTACCTACCAGGCTCGGGCCAAAAGTAAAACCATCAAGAAATGGAAAGGAAAAAGGAGGGAGAGATAAATATGTATCAGCAAAGTTCTTTTGAAAAACAATCCATTAGGAAGAATGGATAAGATGGGTTTATGATAGCAAGGGTCTGATGTTTTAGTCAAAGCTTTCTTGGTTTTGCTTAAGGCTATTCATTTCTTTCTTACTGGGAAAGTATGTTAGGGACACATTTATCAAATAACAATCTCAAAGTCTTTGGATGGTCAAATAATTATTTAACAACTACTAACTATATGTTTAATATGAATTAAAAAAGTAGAAATCTGAAAGTTTGGAAGATAAATTGCATTCAGGGGGTAAAATCAGGAAAGTTCTGTGAAGGATAGTACATTTCAGGAAAACCTGAAAGGCAGGCAGGTTTCAGACTGGCAGAAATGAAGGCAGAAGAAGTCCTTTCTAGCATAGGGGAATAAGAATGGGCTAACAGTGAAGTACACTCCTGAACAAGAGACAGTATAAGTTGTTTAGTTTTACTAGAATATAGGGCTTGAGCAACAGAGAGATGGCAAGATAGGTGAGTTATTGTCATATAGTGACAAGCCTTAAACCCTGGGCTGAAGAGTTTGCAGTTAATATGGATGACAAAATAGAGCAAAGGTTTTCCAAGAAGGAACTAATATAATTAGAGTCATGTTTTAGGGGTCAAATTATATCATAACAACCAACTGTAGACCTATATTTAAGTATGTCTTTGAAATATATGTATATGTGCTGTGCTTAGTTGCTCGGCTGTGTCTGACTCTGAGACCCCATGGACTGTAGCCTGCCAGGCTCCTCTGTCCATGGGCATTCTCCAGGCAAAAATACTGAAGTAGGTTGCCATGGCCTCCTCCAGAGGATCTTTCCAATCCAGAGATCGAAGCCAGGTCTCCCACATTACAGGTGGATTCTTTATCATGTGAGCCACCAGGCAAGCCCAAGAATACTGGAGTGGGTAGCCCTATCCCTTCTCCAGGCAAACTTCCCAACTCAGGAACCAAACCAGAGCCTCCTACATTGTAGGAGGATTCTTTACCAGCTGAGCTAACTGGGAAGCCCAACATATACATGGAAAAACAGAATAAATTTAAAATATGTAAATAAATTGAAGTAGAAAAAAACTGAAGTAGGAAAATAAGATAATACCAGGAATTAGGATAAAAACAAAATGAAAACACAATTTTATTCTAAATCCTATATTAGTACAGACTAAAATTTAAAATATCCAAATGACAACTTTAAAGAGTTCTTTAAAGAATGCATTCTTTATGAAATAATTAATTCCCTACTTAGTGATTAAACTGAGTTTAAGACTCATGTTCACACTAAAATCTTTATATATATATTATAGAAATATAAATATAAATATATAAATATAATACTTCAGGTTCTACTTTCAGTAGGCCTAAAATAAGTGATATCTTACCATGTCCTGTTTTTTCCTTAAAAATAATCTGTGAAAGCAGCCACTATGAAAAACAGTATGGTGATTCTAGCAATTCTACTCCTGGGTAATTATCTGAAGAAAATGCTTATGTTCATTGTAGTATTATTTACAATAGCCAAGAAAAGGAAGCAACCCAAGAGCCTATCAATATATGAATGGATAAAGAAGATACAGTGTGTGTGCACATATGTGCATGTGCGTGTGCACACACACGCACACAGACACACACACAGAGGAATATTACTCAGCCACGAAAAAGAATGGGCTTCCCTGGTGGCTCAGTGGTAAACAATCTACCTGCTAATGCAGGAGAAATGAGTTCAATTCCGGGGTGGGGAAGGTGCTCTGGAGGAGGAAATGGCAACCCACTCCAGTATTCTTGCCTGGGGAATCCCATGGACAGAGAGGAGCCTGGCGGGTTACAGTTTATGGGGTCACAAGAGTTGGACATGACTTAGCAATTAAACAACAAGAACAATGAAAAAGAATGAGATCTCGCCATTTGCAACGGTATGGATGGATCTAGAGGGTACTATGTTAGGTAAAGTAAGTCAGACAGATACTGTATGACTTCACTTATACGTGGGCTCTAAAACACAAAACAAGTGAACAAACGTAACAAAACAGAGACAGAGTCTCAGATACAGAATACAAACAGGTGGTTGCCAGAGGGGTGGAGGATGGGGGGAGAAGAAACAGGGGAGGAAGGTTAAGACGCACAAACTATCACTTACAAAATAAATGAATCAGGAGTGTAAAATGCACAGTGTAGGAAATATAGTCAATAATTATGTAATACCTTTGTTTGGTGACATATTTGTAACTAGGCTTATCGTGATGAAATTCATAGAAATACTGAATCACTATGTTGCGTACCAGGAACTAACATAATGTTTTAGATCAATTATAGGTCAAAACCAAACAAACACAATCACAGAAAACAGGATCAGATTTGTGGTTACCAGAGGCAGGGCATGGGAGGAGGGGGAACTGGATAAGGTGGTCAAAAGGCATAAACTTCTAGTTATAAAACAGTTAAGTAACATATAATATAATTAACACTCCCATACATTATACATGAAAGTTGCTGAGAGTAAATCCTAAGAGTTCTCATCACAAGGAAAATTTTTTTCTATTTCTTTCATTTTGTGCTTATGTGAGATGATGGATATTCACTAAACTTATGGTAATCATTTCATGATGTATATACGTCAAATCATTATGCTGCACCCCTTTAACTTATACAGTGCTGTGTGTCAATTACATGTCTATAAAACGGGGGAAAATCTTAAGAAACCTTTCGGTATACAGTTGGTGCCCCCTATCCAGGGGTTCCACATCCACAGATTCACCCAACCTCACATTAAAAATATACATATTTGAAGGCGAGGGTGGTATGCTTTGAGAAATAGTGCTGAAACATGTATATTACCATATGTGAAATAGATCACCAGTCCAGGTTCGATGAATGAGACAGGGCACTCAGGGCCTGTGCACTGGGATGACCCTGAGGGATGGGATGGGAGGGAGGTGGGAAGGGGGTTCAGGATGGGGGACACATGTACACCCATGGCTGATCCATGTCAGTGTATGGCAAAAACCACTACAATATTGTAATCAGCCTCCAATTAAAATAAATAAATAAATTTTAAAAAAAGAAAAAAAAATTTAATTGCAGAAAGTTCCAAAAAGCAAAACTTGAACTTGCAGCACCCAAGCAATTATTACACAGCATTTACACTGTGTATACCTAGTACAAGTAATATAAGTACTTAGAGATACCTACAGGAGGATGTGCACAGGTTATATAAATGCTATATACCATTATATACAAGGAAGCAATCTTGGATTTTGGTATCATGGGAGTTCTGGGATCAGTCCCTCATGGATACTGAAGGATGACTTTACCTTGTGGTATACACCAGAGGTCTGAACTACTTAAGATGATAAACTGCTACATAATTTTAATTAGTAAGAATCATTTAGACTCCTCTGTCCTTGTTCTTTTACATAAAACAAAGCCATATTATTATGACAAAGAATGCATGATCAAACAGCCTTAACGATGGGATTGATAACCAGGGTTCATTTTTATTTTTATTTATTTTTTTTTATACTTTAAATTTTTATTTTTACTTTATTTTACAATACTGTATTGGTTTTGCCATACATTGACATGAATCCACCATGGGTGTACATACGATCCCAAACATGAACCCCCCTCCCACCTCCCTCCCCACAACATCGCTCTGGGTCATCCCCGTGCACCAGCCCCAAGCATGCTGTATCCTGCATCTGACATAGACTGGTGATTCGATTCTTACATGATAGTATACATGTTTCCGGACTTTTGGACTCAGAGGGAGAGGGAGAGGGTAGAATGATTTGGGAGAATGGCAGGGTTCATTTTTAACCTAAATTTTGGTATTGTCAACCCTAAATTTTAGTAATCAATGTTTCAACCTGCTAATCTGGAAGATGGGAGTTAAGAAAACAAACTGCAAAACTTGGTGTATTCTACTCTCTGATCTATGAAACATATACGGTAGTGGAGATAATTACACACACTTACATACTTCACATATTATATAAGGCACATTTAGCATACATTTGTTAGACATTAACTAGCTGCCTACTTTCTAAAAGTGCTCACAAAATTGATCTGGGTTACACAAGAAAAGCTACAAACACCAACATATAAAAGGCAACTTTACAACAAACAAAACCTCAAATGATATATATCACTGAACCATACTTTAGATGAACGTCATAAAGTGTTCTCAGACGCCTGTATTTTATATAGTTGAAAAATGTAACTAATTTTAATGCTGTCTTATCTAACAAAAGTTAATATGTCAAGTAATTATTTTTTAAGCAGTCCATTTAATCCATTAACTGTTAAAGATGAAATTGAGAAATACCTGTCACCTCCAACTTTAAACAAACCTTCTGTAAAAATAAAATTTCACTGTGGTTTCTTACATATGCATTTAAATGAGACTGTCACTGTGCTTCTTGGTAACATGCAAGTGAAGCTAGCGGAAGAGGACGGGGAGAGGCATTCTTCCTAGGTATTACCTGATTACCTTCAAGCATCAACAGTCTCCACATTTCCATATAAGACAATAAAAACTAAAGTGCATTACTCATCACACTGTCGGCTTAAGCAACCTTCAGTTCAGTTCAATTCAGTCACTCAGTCGTGTCCGACTCTTTGCGACCCCATGAATCGCAGCACGCCAGGCCTCCCTGTCCATCACCAACTCCCAGAGTTCACTCAAACTCACGTCCATCGAGTCGGTGATGCCATCCAACTGTCTCATCCTCTATCATCCCTTTTTCCTCCTGCCCCTAATCCCCCACAGCATCAGAGTCTTTTCGAATGAGTCAACTCTTCGCATGAGGTGGCCAAAGTACTGGAGTTTCAGCTTTAGCATCATTCCTTCCAAACAACACCCAAAGCTGATCTCCTTTAGAATGGACTGGTTGTCAAGAGTCTTCTCCAACACTACAGTTCAAAAGCATCAATTCTTCGGTGCTTAGCTTTCTTCACAGTCCAACTTTCACATCCATACATGACCTTAACTTTCACCAATAACTCTCTGCTGCTACTACTAAGTCACTTCAGTCGTGTCCAACTCTGTGCAACCCCATAGATGGCAGCCCACCAGGCTCCCTGGTCCCTGGGATTCTCCAGGCAAGAACACTGGAGTGGGTTGCCATTTCCTTCTCCAATGCATGAAAGTAAAAAGTGAAAGTGAAGTCGCTCAGTCGTGTCTGACTCTTAGCAACCCCATGGACTGCAGCCTACCAGGCTCCTCCATCCATGGATTTTCCAGGCAAGAACACTGGAGTGGGTTGTCGTTTCCTTCTCCAATGCATGAAAGTGAAAAGTGAAAGTTAAGTTGCTCAGTTGTGTCCAACTCTTAGCGACCCCATGGACTGAAGCCTACCAGGCTCCTCCTTCCATGGGATTTTCCAGGCAAGAGTATTGGAGTGGGGTGCCATTGCCTTGTCTGAATTCTCAGTCTAGCTTTGACCAAAGATTGTTTTATGGAACAGTTATTGCATTTAATGTACTAGCCCATTTTCAAAATTGCTATCAATGTGAGTATCTTGGTCATTATTAGTTGATATCCTGCCTATGAGAATGAGAAAAATTAGACGTGAAAGGCCTTGTGCAGCTTACATTTCTTAAACTCCTAAAGATAATACGTTAAGTTAGAACTGAGACTTATTTAGCAGGTACAGATGTTCATACATGGCTACCTATATGGAAGCCATCATGAGAGGCCTATGTGTATGCTGACTAGATCACTGCGAACTTGAATTAAAAGCTCATTTAGAAAATGAAAATCAAGAAATTCTCTCATTACATTCATCCATGATACTTTACAAAAATAAAAATTGCAGTATTCAGATGCATGACCAACACCAGGAAATTATAGAATTTATATATTTGACCTGCATACATGCCTGTTCAGTCATTCAGTCACACCCTACTTTTTGTGACCCCACAGACTATAGCCCACCAAGCTTCTCTGTCCACGGGATTTTCTCAGCAAGAATACTAGAGTGGTTACCATTTCCTCCTCCAGGGCATCTTCCTGACCTAGGGATCAAACCTGAGTCTTCTCCACTGGTAGGTGGATTCTTTACCACTGAGCCACCCTGGGGTGGGATATTTGACCTACCAAAAGACAAAGGATTGTTTATGTTTTCTCATTGTTGTTGCTGTTGTTGTTGTTCAGTTGCTTAGCATGTTGGATTCTTTGCGACCCCATGGACTGCAGCACACCAGGCTTCCCTATCCTTCACTATCTCCTGCTCAAATTCGTGTTCATTGAGTCACTGATGCCAATCAACCATCTCACTCTCTTCGCCCCCTTCTCCTGCCCTCAATCTTTCCCAGCATCGAAAAGTCTTTTCCAATGAGTCAGCTCTTCGCATCAGATGGCCAAAGTTTTGGTGCTTCAGCATCAGTCCTTTCAATAAATATTCAGGGTTGACTTCCTTTAGGATTGACTGGTTCGATCTTCTTGCAGTCCAAGGGACTCTCAAGAGTCTTCTCCAGCACCACAGTTTGAAGGCATCAATTCTTCAGCGCTCAGCCGTCTTTATGGTCCAACTTTCACATCCATACATGACTACTGAGAGAAACCACAGCTTAGACTATATGGACCTTTGTCAGTAAAGTGATATCTCTGCTTTTTAATATGCTGCTAGGTTGGTCATAGCTTTTCTTCCAAGGAGCAAGTGGTTTTTAATTTCATGGCTGCAGTCACCATTCCCCAGTGACTTTGGAGCCCAAGAAAATAATGTCTGTCACTGTTTCCATTGTTTCCCCATCTATTCGCCATGAAATGATGGGACTGGATGCCATGATCTTCATTTTTTGAATGCTGCGTTTTAAGCCAGCTTTTTCACTCTTCTCTTTCAAGAGGCCCTTTAGTTCTTCTTCACTTTCTGCCATAAGGGTGTTGTCATCTGCATTATCTGCGGTTACTGATATTTCTCCCGGCAATATTGATTCTAGCTTGTGATTCATCCAGCCCAGCATTTTGCATGATGTACTCTTTGTATAAGTTAAATAAGCAGGGTGACAATATACAGCCTTGATGTACTCCTTTCCCAATTTTGAACCAGTCTGTTGTTCCATGTCCAGTTCTAACTGCTGCTTCTTGATCTGCATATAGGTTTCTTAGGAGGCAGGTAAGGTGGTCTGGTATTCCCATCTCTTTAGGAATTTTGCACAGTTTACTGTGATCCACACAATCATAGGCTTTAGTGTAGTCAATAAAGCAGAAGTAGATGTTTTTCTGGAATTCTCTTGCTTTCTCTATGATCTAACAGATGTTGGCAATTTGGTGTCTGGTTCCTCTTGCCTTATCTAAATCCAGCTTGTTCCTTTGGAAGTTCTCAGTTCACATACTGCTGAAGCCTAGCTTGAAAGATTTTGAGCATTACCTTGCTAGCATGTGAAATGAGTGCAATTGTATGGAAGTTTGAACATTTTTTGGCATTGCCCTTTGGGACTGGACTGAAAACAAATAAATGAAATGAAATGGGCTGTCTGGACACTAATACTTCAAAGATGGTCCAAAAGAAAAGATGAAATTAGGTATTCTATATAAAAATGACATTATTGATTTACTGGATAGGTCATAAGTGATGAACTGGACTCTTAACAGGAGTGATGCAATGAGACTGAGTGGAAAATTTAAAACCACCCACAGTACTAAGGTCACAGGATTTAAACTGGCACTGTTTTGGGCTCTTCCATACCACTGGGCACGTTACTTTACCTTTCAAACCCTCAGATTTCTCATCTACATACTTAAGGGCATCCCTTCCACCAGCGACACTTACTGTTTGCACTACTGTTTCTTTCCATTCTCTTGCCTATTTCATCTGGTCACCTAATGCTGCACAGTAACCCCATCTTTTCAACATGAAGGGCTATCATTTATACTCCCCTTGCCACTCTCCTGATGCCCCTTCCATGTTTGCATGCAGCATTGTTTTTAAAAGCTGTGTTTAGGAATTTGCATTTAGGTCATACTTTAAAAAATTTTTGTACTAACCAAAGATAAAAACATAGCCTACCTTAATTTTTCAGTTAGGCTCTCCAGCTTTTACCATAATTTCCATTTGACTTTCTGAACACTAAAATTAGTTTATTAATCTCAGGATGGGGATGCCTGGGTTAAGGGTATATATTACCTACAGTCTTGAAGGAAGTATGACACTAAATGGGACTGGCTCATAGCCTGAACCACAGTATAGGTAACTTATTCTAAAACCAACACTGGGTCCACCACACTTTCTCAGAGTAGAGAGAGATATGACCATGTTTAACACCATCCCTTGGATGATTCAATTCTCAGCCTTGATCAGCAGGCATTTATGACAACAGGCCAAATAGGACGTAGAAGAAATCTATGAAGCCTCAGATACCTGCCATATCCATTGCTACCTTACTTTTAATGGTCCTTAAAAAAAATAAGTTGTCGGCCGAGTCAAACAAAACCAGGCAGCAATGCCACAACTGTGTCAAAAAGGTAGAGACACGCGGTAACAAACCGACCCCATGGCTCTTCCCTCCCTTTGGGGAAGTACAGCTGAATACAGAGAATAGGTTGATACTGGGATGTGGGTTGTAACCCAAACCACACTGAGCTATGGTTAAAGAAGTGTCACGAGACATCCAGTGAGTCACAGTCTTGGAAGTGACAGGACTCTACCAAAACTGCTGCTACTCAAACATAGGGTTTATTTGTGAATGCCCAGATATCCTTCCTTCCTCTAAGGAGAGAAATGTTTGGTTTTTTTTTTCTGATTATTAAAGGCAAAGTTTACAGGTCAAATGGGTTTATACACTAAGTGTTTTCTGTCCAGTTATAGAACTCTACTCTTCATTCACATTTGTCATCTACACACAAAGTACCAAGAGTCTAATAAAAGGAGAAGATATGTATTTATTCCTTCAAATAATTATTGTATTGACCCCAGCCTTCATATGCTTAAATCTGTTTGGAGAGCAAGAACAAAAAACAAGTCACAATTGCCCAATAAAATAAATGGTATTTTTTAAAGGCACCACGTAACTATTTAAAAGGGCAAGAAAGATGGAGAATGTGCAGCTATGGGAGACCCCATGAAGAGCATGAGATCTGAGCGAGGTCCTGGAGGACGGAGGGATCTCAAGAAGCAGAGAGGAAATGAAAACACAGGCTGAGGAGAGTAAGGCTGTCATCATGAAGAACCACAGTATACTCAGGCCCAGCCAAAGAGATCTTACCAGGGGTTATAACCTTATAAATGTGATTAGCGCAGGGACAAAAAATGGAAGGGTCTGACTACAGGGCTGAGAGATACGGGCATTACTAAAAGTGGCAGAGAGCCAAAAAAAAAAAAAGGGAAAATCAACAGGATTTTCTCATCATATGTGAAGGATAAACACAGAAAAGTGATGGACTTCCCTAGTGGTACAGTGGATAAGAGTTCGCTGCCAGTGCAGGGGACGCAGGTTCAATCCCTGGTCTGGAAAGATTCCACAGGCTGCAGGGCAGCTAAGCCCGTTTGCCACAAGTACTGAGCACGCACCCTAGAGCCCACACCACAACTACTAAAACCCGTGCACCTAGAGCCTGTGGTCCACAGCAAGAGAATTCACCGCCATTAGCAGCTCGTGCCCCACAGTGAAGAGTAGCTGCCGCTCACGGCAACTAAAGAAAGCCCACGTGCAGCAACGTAGACCCAGTGCCGCCAAAAAGGAAAGAAAGAAAAGTATCAAAGATGACTTAAGACAATTTGAATTTCCGTATCTAAGGCATCCTAATTTATACGATCATGTCTGAGATGCAAATTAGCCATGCAAGCAAAGATACCAAGTAATCAATTGGATAGACGATCAGGGGTGAAGTCAGGACTGGAGTTACATATTTTGGAGACAGCAGCATACAGAAAGAATTTAAATTGGAGGACTGGGAAGACAGGATAGATAGAGCAAAGGAAGCTTTAGGGCACTCTAAGAGCAGAGGAGAAAGAGCCAACAAAGAAGAGTGAAAAAATTAACACTGAGGTAAAATGAAAATGCTAAACTGCAACACACAGAAGCCAAGTGATGAAAAAGAATTTTTTTTTTTTCCCCAACAAGGAAGAACTGGTCAGCTGTATCAAATACTGCTAAAAACACTGAGTAAGACGGAGACCTGATGTGAAGAACAGGCCCATTGGAAAAGACCCTGATGCTGGGAAAGAGTGAAGGCAGAAGCAGAAGGGGACGACAAAGGATGAGATGGTTGGATGCCATCACCAACTCAATGGATATAAGTTCGAGTAAGCTCTGGGGGTCGGCGATGTACAGGGAAGCCTGGCATGCTGCAGTCCATGGGGCCGCAGAGAGTCGGACACAACTGCGTGACTGCACTGAACTAAAGACAGAGAAAAGTGACCAGTGAATTTAGTGGCTGAATAATTCCTTAACGTGAAGGCCCCCTTGTCCTTCCACAGCCTCCTTCTCCCTGGAAAAACAGGCGTCTTGAGTTAATTAGTACAACACGTCCCCTACATATGAATGAGTTCCATTTTGAGAACACATTTGGAAATCCAATATGCTTTTAAGTCCAACAAAGTTAGCCTAGGTACCCCAACTAACACAATCAGCTATGTAGTACTATACTGTTATAGGTTTATAATACTTTTCACACAAATAATACATAAAAAACAAACATAAAAAAATAAAGAAAAAGTTTACATCTTACAGTACAGCACAGTAGTACCAGCTACATCGCTGCTGCTTTTGCATTTGCTTCAGGACATCCTGGGCTTGGGATGTAGTACGGTACATACTACAAGCCTGCATACAGTACTGTAAGTAAAGCAGACAAAAGCACAACCACCTGGAGAGGATGCACGCGTATGACACTGTACGGCCACACGTATACCAGACACGCGAACTAACTTACGCGACCGGACATGTGAAACGTCTCCACCTCGGAAAGCCTGCAACCTGAAGGTTCGTATG
This sequence comes from Budorcas taxicolor, assembly GCF_023091745.1. Taxonomy (NCBI): domain Eukaryota; kingdom Metazoa; phylum Chordata; class Mammalia; order Artiodactyla; family Bovidae; genus Budorcas; species Budorcas taxicolor. The sequence goes on along the minus strand of NC_068928.1, from coordinate 36,981,045 downwards.
TACAGGACTTACTGTGTAATGCTTGAGGGCTCAGCCTTGGGCTGAGTTCTAGAGCTTCCACTCCTAGCTGTGGGACCTACTCAACTAAAGAGCCTGTCCTGAGAGGAGGAGGGAACGGCAGCTAAGGAGTGGAAACTGAAACAGGACTCCAAAAAGACACAAAGTTGGATTTGGTTTTCAAGGATGGGAGAGATTTGGGTGTGTTTAAATGCTGATGGGAAGGGACACCTTTTACCACAAAGAACCCACTAAAAGAAAAGATTTTAGAATTTCATTATAGTAGGTTAGTTTATTAACCTTTAAAAAATTATATACAGAAGAAAAACTGATAGAGTCACAAACTTAATCTCCACCTCACTTCAGAATATACCAACCAAAAAAAAAAAAAAAACACACACACAAAATCTATCTACCACAATAAGTAGTAACAGTATATAAATGAAAAGTAGAAAAGTACCTAGTCTTCTCTTAGTTATACTAAAACAGTAATTCCAATATTAAAACACTAGGTACTAAATCATAAAAGTTCAGATATTTTAAAAGCTAAGGAAATCTATAACACAGCTACCTAAAACCATTTGGAATACGCTCCTAAAACACTTTCAGTCTTTAATAAACATTCTCAAATCTTAAGCATTTTTTCCCTTTGGTCTTATTGAAGAAATATGCTGTCTAGAGATAAGCTTTCTATAAACTTGTGTACAACAACCACATAAAAAATACTAAAACATTTTAATGTTCACTTCAGAAACGTCTAAAATTTAAAACCACTCCAAATTAAAATATGACCACTTCAAAGAAAAAGGGATAATTTCAGAGTTAAGACCAAAACAGCTTTTGATGCAAACCACTGCGTGTTGCAGCAGCAGTAACCTAGTTTCACTTTGAGTGTGGAGTTTGTTGCCCTCAAGGGATCTGCAACTTTCACGAAAAAAATTTTTTTCACTAAATACCATATAACAGGTAAAGCAGTGGAGGAAAAAAAAAGGTCAAACACATCTCAGTAGTTCAGTTTAAGGAAAGAAAAGCACACTCCTTACGAACACATACATGTACAAACATGCATATGTATACATGTATCATACTGACAAACTTATGCTAGGTACTGGTGACTAAACACTAAAATTTTAACTCAAGGCCAACCCATAAAACATGTGGCAATTTAACAACGTGTTTGTGAGGAGCAAAAATCCCTCAGCATCACACAACATTATTCTTCACTATTTGCTCTGTGGTTCAATAATTGGTCAGGGGTAACCTGAGCAGAGAAAGCTGGTGAAAGCTGGTGGAAGATGTTCAAATATACAAAGGTTTTTCCACACAGAAGTTTTAATTACTTCTCCCCAAACACAGTTCTCTATATTGAGCTGTGAATGACTGTGCGTATTTCAGTAAGACAAAAAATCCAAATATCCATATTTCTGAGCGAACAACCTGTTCCAAGGCACTATCTCCCTATAAGCCCCAGAGAGGTTACTTTCAGGGTATAAAATAAATTAACTAGTAACTTTAAACATTTTATATTTTATACAAACAGTTTAAACATGTGTGTTTTAAACGCACTGGAACGTCTAGAAAATGAGCTTATGAACAGCAGAGGCACTGAGCCCAAGCGGAAATGAACAGACTCCTGGCTTGCAAACAAATGAGTGGGCAGAGGAAGCATTTATGTGGAGATGATTTTTACATGATGCTTTTCTTAATCTAAAGAAAACCACAGCTCTTCACAATATATGTGCTATAAATAGATGTAATCAGTCAAAAACCTGAATATCTATTTGCCTACTTTTTTCCTGTTAAGTAACTTTTGTCATAACCCAAATCCAGTGAGTGCTCAAGATAAGCAAGCCAATATGACCAAGCAGGTTGCCCCGTCGAAGCCTTATGGACACAGGACCAAGACAAATCCTCCTGCACCTAAACGCTGAAGAAAATATTTTACACAGTAAAGTGGATTTTTATTGTAATATCTTTAAATATACTCCCCTCACCAAAATCAAAGTGTTTTCACACTGGTTCACATCAATGCAAAATTTCTATCAACTATTTTTGGCAATACTTGAGAGTTTAATCACATAACTATTGTTCAAGTAACTGCTGTCTCCTTCCCCAGCTCCCCTCTCCCCCGACCAAAACCCCACATCAATCTAAGAATTACAAAGTTCCTGTCAAATGGGTATAAGTCTCCTTTATAAACAGAGGAAATTAAGGTCCGCTGGCTAAATGGTGAGTGAGAGGGACTCTGAGAGTTAAGAACTAGTTGAGTATATAACTGCTATGCTCTTCTCTCCCTTCAACTAAAATCTAATCAAAGGATGTTGTTATTCTTTAGTTGCTAAATCATGTCTGACTCTTTTGTGACCTGCCAGGCTCCTCTGTCCATGGGATTTCCCAGACAAGAATACTAGAGTGGGTTGCCATTTCCTTCTCCAGGGAATCTTCCCTACCCAGGGATTGAACCGGCGGCATCTCTTGCTGAGTCTCCTGAACTGTAGGCAGATTCTCTACCGTTGAGCCACTGGAAAAGCCCATAATCAAAGGATAGATGACTTTTTTGGGGGGGAGGGGGGAGTGGAGGTGAGAGTTGCTGGTAAAGAGGTAATGTACATATTCTAATATTTTTACAATGAACATGTATTATTTCTATAATAAACAGAACAACAGATTCTAAACTTAAAAATTAAATGAACTCATCAAATCTTTTCAGGTTCAACACATAAGATCCCTTAGACAGAAGTGGTGATAAAACCTGGAAGAAAGTGCAAACATAATTTAACAAAGCGTAAAAAGCACTTAAATCTACACCAAGCCTCAAAATACCAGCAGATTTTCAGTAACACTCAACAAGTATTTACGGAGCACCTACCACATGTGAGTTACCACAGATATAACTACTAACATGCTAATATGATCCCTGGTCTCTGAAAGCTTACAATATTGCCAATTAGTTTATAAACAGGGTGGCTGTATAGCCCTGATTTATACCTGTTTCTCCCAGTGTAATTATTAATAATGCCCCTCTCACACTTCTCCCAGTCTAGACAATAAATTATATGGTTACACATTTATGCAAAAAACAAACATACTATTGTTCCTGCATGGCAACAGGTTTGTAAAATGTGTATCATTTCCAGGTTTTATCTTTTTAAAGTCATTCTATTAATTTTTATTACACATTAAATTTTAAAAAATTATTTTAGACCTTCTTCTCATTCTGATATATACCTATCATACAATAAAATCAAAGATTTGCTTCAGTCAAGTAAGAGAAAATCGAAATCTGATTTTACCACATCAAAATGTAGGCAAAGTAAATAAACCAAATGAATAAAAAAATAAAAACTTTAAAGACTATAAGCCCCTTGAGATCGGGTAGTTCTTTTTGAAATACCACTTCAGCATTCTAGCCTGTGTCTAGCTCAGCACTGAGAACATACTGAGGTTCAGATACTTCCCACTAAAAGGAGACAGGACAGGAAACATCTAAGTCTGAAACATCTTGTCATAATGGAAAGCAAAGAAGCTATCAGACTACCAAGGTTGTGTCAAAAGACTCAGAAGCCAGCCTGATAAGCTCCTAATGGATAAAAACAGGACAACTGAGTACCAACAACGATGAGGAACAGAGTGCATCGAAACACATCAAATATGCTTAAACCCACTGGTCACCTTTCGGGGATGACAACAGAAAAAGCTCATTCTTCTGAAAACTGGTTAGTGAAGGACAAGAATCAAGCATTCAACCTGCCATTCCCATCAGATCTGTACTTCAAGGAAATTAAATATTTGTTCAGGGGAAATTTCTTTCTATAGAAGTGTTCTAATTGAAGAAGAAATTATTTTTGTATCATTTTGCAACCCATAATGAATTAATAAATATAGACAAAGATCATCAGTGGCTGGTAACAGCACCAAAGAAGAAACAACCGACACCGCACATCTCCTGGTAGCATTCTACACCACCACCTATTAGTCCTGCCCCACACCCACACGAGAACTGAACCTTAATCTGATCAAGTCTGTAGGTCTAAAAACCAATTTACAGGAAATAAAAAGGGACCAAGGAACATGTTAAATGGTGTCACATGGATACAATCACCACAATCCAGACTATGGAAGATTATCCAATAAATGACATGCATTCCTCAACAAAAATTCCAAGGAAAAGGAAAAGGAAAGGAAGGAGAACCTACACATTTAAAGAGATTTAATAGACATATTAACAAAGCTAGTGGAGGTGATGGAATTCCAGTTGAGCTATTTCAAATCCTGAAAGATGATGCTGTGAAAGTGCTGCACTCCATATGCCAGCAAATTTGGAAAACTCAGCAGTGGCCACAGGACTGGAAAAGGTCAGTTTTCATTCCAATCCCAAAGAAAGGCAATGCCAAAGAATGCTCAAACCACCACACAATTGCACTCATCTCACACACCAGTAAAGTAATGCTCAAAATTCTCCAAGCCAGGCTTCAGCAATACGTGAACCATGAACTTCCAGATGTTCAAGCTGGTTTTAGAAAAGGCAGAGGAACCAGAGATCAAATTAAAAACATCCACAGGATCATGGAAAAAGCAAGAGAGTTCCAGAAAAACATTTATTTATGCTTTATTGATTATGCCAAAGCCTTTGACTGTGTGGATCACAATCAACTGTGGACAATTCTGAAAGAGATGGGAATACCAGGCCACCTGACCTGCCTCTTGAGAAACCTATATGCAGGTCAGGAAGCAACAGTTAGAACTGGACATGGAACAACAGACTGGTTCCAAATAGGAAAACGAGTACGTCAAGGCAGTATATTGTCACCCTGCTTATTTAACTTACATGCAGAGTACATCCTAAGAAATGCTGGGCTGGAAGAAGCACAAGCTGGAATCAAGATTGTCGGGAGAAATATCAATAACCTCAAATAAGCAGATGACACCACCCTTATGGCAGAGAGTGAAGAGGAACTAAAAAGCCTCTTGATGAAAGTGAAAGAGGAGAGTGAAAAAGTTGGCTTAAAGCTCAACATTCAGAAAACTAAGATCATGGCATCTGGTCCCATCACTTCATGGGAAATAGATGGGGAAACAGTGGAAACAGTGTCAGACTCTATTTTTTGGGCTTCAAAATCACTGCAGATTGTGACTGCAGCCATGAAATTAAAAGACGCTTACTCCTTGGAAGGAAAGTTATGACCAGCCTAGATAGCATGTTCAAAAGCAGAGACATTACTTTGCCAAAAAAGGTCCGTCTAGTCAAGGCTACGGTTTTTCCAGTGGTCACGTATGGATGTGAGAGTTGGACTGTGAAGAAAGCTGAGTGCTTAAGAATTGATGGTTTTGAACTGTGGTGTTGGAGAAGATTCTTGAGAGTCCCTTGGACTACAAGGAGATCCAACCAGTCCATTCTAAAGGAGATTAGTCCTGGTGTTCTTTGGAAGGAATGATGCTAAAGCTGAAACTCCAGTACTTTGGCCACCTCATGCGAAGAGTTGACTCATTGGAAAAGACTCTGATGCTGGGAGGGATTGGGGGCAGGAGGAGAAGGGGACGACGGAGGATGAGATGGCTGGATGGCATCACGGACTCGATGGACGTGAGTCTGAGTGAACTCTGGGAGTTGGTGATGGACAGGGAGGCCTGGCGTGCTGCGATTCATGGGGTCGCATAGAGTCGGACACGACTGAGCGACTGAACTGAATAGACATATTAGCCAATCACTCATTCTTTGGACCTTAAGTCAACATTCTAGCCTGTATCTAAATGTTGAAAAAACAAAGTGAAAAAACAATTTATGAGTCAACTGGGAAGTATAGATACTGATTACTTAATGATGGTCTGGAAGTTTTTTTAGTATAATGGTATTTGTCTTTTTTAAAAAAGAATTTTCACATATAAAAATAATATGATATGACATCTAAACCGCTTCAAAGTAACTGGAGAGAGGGAATTACAGTGAGGGTGGATATAAATGAAACAAAATTGTGTGTGTGCTTGGCTGCATCCAACTCTTTGTGACCCCATGGACTGCAGCCCACCGAGCTCATCCGTCCACGGAATTTTCCAGGCAAGAATACTGGAGTGGGCTGCCATTTTCTACTCTGGGGGAACCTTTCTGAACCAGGGATAAAACCTGCGTCTCTTGCATCTCCTGCACTGGCAGGTGGATTCTTTACCACTGTATCACCTGGGAAGCCCTAGGAAACAAGATCAGCCATGTACTAATAATTGTTGGGCTTCCCTGGTGGCTCAGTGGAGAAAAAAAATATTTTATAACTACAATTAACTCTAAATTAACTTTTTGATATGACTAAACTAAGGAATTACAGAGGTAAAATATAGTTTGAAAATCCCCCCATATTATGACATTTTCTTTTCCATAACTTAAATTTCATATCTCTAAAAACTATAATATAAAATGTACCAAATATGGTATATGTTTGATATAATAAAACTTTAATCCCAAATATGCTAACAGAGAATAATAAAAAAAAGTTAACTATGTTTGAATAAAACAATTTGCCTAGTAAGATCATCATTCAGTCAAGACTGGTTAGACAGTAGACAGTACTGTATCCTATGCATTAAGTCAACTTTTGTCAATGAAAAGACAATAAAACTGAACTCCAACCTTTGTCTTCATGTGGAACTTCCTATGTAGCTCTGGCTACAGGTAAGGTTTTAGGTCGGTATTGTCTACATGCATAGCCAATGTTTTAGTAAGAACTGGCATTAAAGCTGCTTTACCTGTGTTCTCTAGCTGATGGACTACACAGTACATTGTCACCTTTGTATACACAGGTCCAACTAAGAAACCATCAGCCAAACAAAGTACACGTACGTTTATAGAGAGAGGCCCACAGGTGAGCAGCAGACCGTTTTAGACGACTTCCTAAATCTGTTGTACTGTGAGGTCACAGGATTCTCATCTTCGGTCAGGGCTGTGCTGTTGCTATCACCATAAGCACAGTATGTGCTCAGTCACGTCCAACTCTTGTGAGTCCATGAACTGTAGCCTACTAGCCCCCTCTGTCCATGGAATTTTCCAGTTAAGAATACTGGAGTGGGTTCCCATTTCCTTCTCCAGGGGATCTTCCTGACCCAGGGATCAAACTTACATCTCTTGAGTCTCCTTTGGATTCTTTACCACAGTGCCACCTAGGAAGCCCAACCAAGAATACTGAAGTGGGTTGCTATTCCCTTCTGCAAGAGGTCTTTCTGACCCAGGTACTGAAACCAGGTTTCCTGCATTGCAGGTGGATTCTTTACTGTTTGAGCCACCAGGAAAGCCTGTAAGTAAAATGGCCTACACCATTGCACCGTATAAAAATCAGATGCAAGTACAAGCCATAGCAATGGTTCTCCAGTGTTAAATGAAAAACTACCTTCTTCCTTCCCTGGTTCTCTTCCTCTATCCTGACTCAGTTCTAAGCTGCATTTTATGGTTTCCAGAACAAGGGACTACATAATTTTCCTCAGTTCTAGGATGTTATTGATTTTAAGTTCTTATTTTATGGTCAATTTTGTGGAAGACCCAAATGAAGCAGCTGTAGTTTCTGACTGAGGAGCCAAACCTCGGGTTCATTCTGGGGTTCCCTCTACCTTACCCCAATACCTAATGAACCAACAAGTCCTGTTTTTAAAAGCTGACATGTCCTCCCTATTCCAATTGCTAACACAACCTCTGAGTTCAGGCCCAAATCATCTCATACACACATTACAATAGTCTTTCTGCCTCCCTCTTTTAAACCACCTTACACAGAGATTTTCTACACTACATTTTCCTAAAGAATTTGGATCATGTCATTCCCTAGCTACAAAACTAGGTATTATTGGCTTCTAGAGCCTTGGAATAAAGTTCAATACCTTAGCAAATCGTTCCAAAGCCCTCCTCCATCTGACCCAACTGACTTTTTCAGACTTGGATCCCCAAAATCCTTCTCTCCCACCTAATGCCATCATGCTATTTCTAAAGTGCACCCTGACTTTTTCCACTTCTAAACCTTTGGTTATGTCATTCTTTGCTTCTACCTAGAACACCACCACTCCACCCTCACGGCCTATATGACTATAAAATTCCAAGCACCATTGCAGACCTAGCTCAAAAGTATCTATCTCCTTCATGAAGCTTCTGTTGACTACCACTTTTGTTTCCAAGAATGCTTAGGAAGATTTTTATTTACTTTTAAAAGGACATGTAAGCTAATGGAACACCTAACAGTTTTGTTTAAGCTGGAAGGAAAGTGATTTTTAAAAATCCATACCCATGTGATGTTGCCAATTTCTTCTGCCTCTCCCATAATGTAAACTGTTTCAATAAATCATTTAAATATAGTGAGTTTGGATGCCACAGTTTGCCTCAAGAGAGATTCTCTGCATTAGCAAGTGAAGAGTGAAAGACAGCCAAGTAAGTACCCCCTCTATAATGGTTCAATTCAGTGCAGTCACTCAGTCATGTCTGATTCTTTGCGACCCCATGGACTGCAGCATGCCAGGCTTCCCTGTCCTTCGCCAACTCCCAGAGCTCACTCAAACTCATGTGCATAGTCAGTGATGCCATCTGTTGTCCCCTTCTCCTCCTGCCTTCAATTTTTCCCAGCATCAGGGTCCTTTCCAATGAGTTAGTTCTTTGCATCAGGTGGCCAAAGTATTGGAGCTTCAGCATCAGTCCTTCCAATGAATATTCAGGGCTGATTTCCTTTAGGATTGACTGGTTTGATTTCCTTGCAGTCCAAGGGACTCTCAAGAGTCTTCTCCAACCACAGCTCAAAAGCATCAATTCTTCAGTGCTTAGCTTTCTTTATGGTCCAACTCTCACATCTATATATGACTAACTACTGGAAAAACCACAGCTTTGACTATATGGACCTTTATCAGCAAAGTAATGTCTCTGCTTTTTAATATGCCGTCTAGGTTGGTCATAGCTTTTCTTCCAAGAAGCAAGCGGCTTTTAATTTGATGACTGCAGTCACCGTTCCCTAGTGACTTTGGAGCCCAAGAAAATAATGTCTGTCACTGTTTCCATTGTTTCCCCATCTATTTGCCGTGAAGTGATGGGACGAGATGCCATGATCTTCGTTTTTTGAATGTTGAGTTTTAAGCCAGCTTTTTCACTCTCCTCTCATTTTCAAGAGGCTCTTTAGTTGTTCTTCTCTTTCTGCCATAACGGTGGTATCATCTGCTTATCTGAGCTTATCGATATTTCTCCCAGCAATCCTGACTGCAGCTTGTGCTTCATCCAGCCCAGCGTTTCACATGATGTACTCTCCATGTAAGTTAAATAAGCAGGGTGACACTATACAGACTTAATGTACTCGTTTCCCAATTTTGAACTAGTCCATTGTTCTATGTCCGGTTCTAACTGTTGTTTCTTGACCTGCATACAGATTTCTCAGGAGGCAGGTAAGGTGGTCTGGTAGTCCCATCTCTTTAAGAATTTTCCAGTTTGTTGTGATTTACATAGTTAAAGGCTTTAGCGTAGTCAATGAAGCACATGTTTTTCTGGAATTCTCTTGCATTTTCTATGATCCAACAGATGTTGGCAATTTGATCTCTGATTCCTCTGCCTTTTCTAAATCCAGCTTGAACATCTGAAGTTCATGTACTGTTGAAGCCTAGCTTGGAGAATTTTGAGCATTACTTTTCTAGCATGTGAAATGGCTGCAATTGTGTGGTAGTCTGAACATTCTTTGGCATTGCCTTTTTTTGCGATTGGAATGAAAACTGACCTATAATGGTATTCTGCTGCAAAACCAGCACCAGTTTCTCTTTCAAGAACTGCTTAATATTTATATTCTCTCAGAGCCAGACAGGGCAACCATCCAGCACAAGTTAATTTCTTAGTAAAACAAAAGGTAGCTATGTGATCCTGGAGATAGAGACTTATAACTGGACTGAAAAGGCTATCACTGTGCAAGGACTATTCTTACTCATATTATAAATTATGCTTCTGCATGGACACAAGAAGAGTGGGGAAAAAGACCTCCAAACCTACCCTAATATGGCCTTGGGCAGACATCTGTAAACATCAAAAGATAACTTTCAAAGATAACAACATCAAAGATACTTAAAACTTATCTAGACAAATATAGAGATCTGGATACATTATACACGGTACAAATGTACAATGTATGACTAAAATTAATCTATGAACAGATATTCAAGCTTATTTAAGCACAGAGTTTAAAAGCTTGATTTAGGATGTTTCCAAATAGAAAAAGAATATTAGTTGAAAAACTAGTGAAATCTGAACTAAATCTGGAGTTAAGCTGACAGTAATGTACCAGCGCTGGTTTCTTGATGTATGTAAGACTTTAACAATAACAGAACTAGATGAAGAGAACCATATTCAATATTTTGTAATACTGTGTAAGGGAAAATAATCTGGAAAAAAGATAAAGATAAATATCTGAATCACTCTGCTGTATATCTGAAACTAACACAACACTGTAAATCAATTCTACTTCAATAAAAGTAAAGTTAAATTGAAATTTTTTAAAAAAAGAATATATGAGAAAAGTATCTCAAAATCCTACTTGTTGTTGCTGTTGTTCAGTTACTAAGTTTTCTGACTCTTTGCAACCCCATGGACTGCAGCATACCAGGTTCCCCTGCTGTCCTTCACTATCTCCTGGAGAAAGCTCAAATTCATGTCCAAAACCCTATACAAATGTTATAAGTATCACTATGCTTTGTGTTTATATGATTTTCAACTTTATTCATGAGATATAATCATCTGGAAAATTTTCAAATTCTACATTTATTATAACTTAACGCGAACAAAATGTCAACACAATGAAGTAATTTTCAAATGCTAATTTTCATAGTTTGCCAAATATACAATAAAAATATACCAACTTTAATGTTACCATTTTATTTTACCTGTTCTAACAACTATAAGAGAACAATGAATTTAGCTAAAAATAATTACAGATTCATTTCTCTAATATAAAGTACTCAACTTCTAAAATCTATGTAGAGCAAGTAATAAGCTCAGAAATACCGATATGTAATTGCTTTTTAAGTAATAATTTGTTTTCAATTTGGTTCAGAGTAATGTGAAAGACTAAATTATATTATTTTAATGGCTGTTAGGTAAAACTCTCAGTATCAGAATTAGGTTAGGAAACGGAAACACAGTCATAGAAAAAACAAAAATAAACCTTTAAAAGTACTGGACCTTAAACTCTACCATTATTCCATAAACCACAAGAAGACTATAAAGTTACTGAAGATTATCAATACCATTTATAATATTTATATAGACAGTTGTACTGTGTTACTGTAACATTTTTAAGTATATATTTTAATCTAAGGCTTTCTTTTTATAACCAAGAAATAAATGCATATACATCCATCTTAAGAAAAAAGAGAACTAGATGAGGTGATATACAAGTACTTGTTTTAGTCTACAAACAATAAATGCTGGAGAGGGTGCAGAGAAAAAGGAACCCTCTTATACTGTTGGTGGGAATGCAAACTAGTACAGCCACTATGGAGAACAGTGTGGAGATTCCTTAAAAAATTGGAAATAGAGCTGCCATACGACCCAGCAATCCCACTGCTGGGCATACACACCAAGGAAACCAGAACTGAAAGAGACACGTGTAACCCAATGTTCACTGCAGCACTGTTTACAATAGCCAGGACATGGAAGCAACCTAGATGTCCATCGGCAGATGAATGAATAAGAAAGCTGTGGTACATATACACATGGAGTAATACTCAGCTATTAAAAAGAATACATTTGAATCAGTTCTAATGAGGTGGATGAAACTGGAGCCTATTATACAGGGGGAAATAAGTCAGAAAGAAAAACACCAGTATATTAACGCATATATATGGAATTTAGAAAGACGGTAATGATGACTCTATATGTGAGACAGCAAAAGAGACACAGATGTAAAGATCAGACTTTTGGACTCTGGGAGAAGGCAAGGGTGGGATGATTTGAGAGAAAAGCATTGAAATATGTATATTATCATATGTGAAATAGATGCATGAGACAGGGTGCTCAGGGCTGATGCACTGGGATGACCCTGAGGGATGGGATGGGGAGGGAGGTTGGAGGGAGGGTCAGGATGGGGAACACATGTACACCCATGGCTGATTCATGTGAATGCATGGCAAAAACCACCACAATATTGTAAAGTAATTAGCCTCCAATTAAAATAAATTAGAAAAAAAAAGTACCCATTTTGCATCTTTTCTGTGAATCTAAAATTATTCCCAAATTTAATTTTTTTTTAATTTTAAAAAAGAGAACTTACAGGGGTAGTACAAATTGAGGTAAAACCACATTAATGAAAAGATTTTCTTTGAATTAAAAAAACAAATAGCTTTATTAGTTTTTCTCAAAAGTGAGCGCTTTTTAAACTTTTTTTCCCATGCCACGTGGCTTGCAGGACTTCAGCGCCCCCACCAGGGACTGAACTGCGGCCTTCAGCAGTAGAAGTACAGAGTCCTAACCACTGGATCACTAGGGAATTCCTTAAAAAACTGCTTTTTTTAACTTTGATGTTTTTCAACATTTTCAGGTTTACTTGGTAAAGACTATCAGTTACCAAATGGAACAAGTTTTTCCAGCAGGATCCACCTACAAACACGTATAGATATGATTTATGGCTTAAAACCCAAACTGGCTAATGCCAAGATAACCTGACTTCTGACATCAGCTGGTTTGGCCAATATAGACCAGAATGCTATGTGACTATGGAATAACTAACCTTCATTAGAGCAACTCAGCACTATTTTCCTAAGTGTGAAGTGTGCGTATTTTTGGACCCAGCTATCGAGAATTCCTCATTAGTAGATAATAACACAAGTATAAAAAGATATGTATACAAGGGTATTCATTTTATAGCACTACTTAATATAACAAAAACTTGAAACATAAATAATGATACACACAGATCCTGGCATACTACACCGTCATTCGAATGATGATGTAGGTTTATATTAATTGACACAGAAATATATCCACATGAGAAAAAATAAGCGTAAAGTACATGTGGGAGTGGAATCACGTAATCCCACTACCTAAGACTATGCACATAAGCTATGCATATGTATGCTCACACTGAGAGATACCTAGGATAGGGGCAAAGATGAAGGCGGAGATACTTTGTTCCTTCATATCTTTCTGTCATCCTTAAATAATTCTGGATAAGCTTGTATAATTCTTTGGAAAAATAAGAAACTATTCTTCATAACACTATAGAAGCAATTTGCTTCACACTCAAGTAAGACACTAAGTACCCAAATATGTAATTTAAAAAAAATGATCCCCTGTTCATGACTGAAAATGGTAAAATATGTTACTGAACTTACTGTAAACAATTGCCCTAGAAAGCTGAGAAATAGTTCTATTATGAAAACATCCAACATTAGCCAAGGACTCTAGACTGTCAATGTTAACTGCAACATTAGCTATATAATTTTAGCTTATAGACATGATAGACACATCTCAGTATTATTATGCTTAGCTAGAGCTAAATTACAGTTATAAATATCAAGTTATTTCACACAGATTCTACTTACAAATAGACATGTATTGTTTATAGTGTTTATACCTTAGCTTAGATCCATCAATAGATTTTTTTTACACAAGCAACAAAAGCTGTCCTGTTGCCAAGGATTTATGCTTCCATACCAATGAACTGGAGAGCTGCAAGAGAACTTACAACATATTCAATATTCTCTATTATATGAGAAATGAAGAAAAATGAGGCTTTAAAATGTTAAATGGTTCCTGTAAGGTCAACAGCTAGTTGATGGCATAGCTTGGTCTATTACCCAGATTCTGGTCCTAAGGGTCAAAATGAATTATTTCTACATACTCATTAGGACTCAGGCTTCCCTGGTAGCTCAGATAGTAAAAACTCTGCCTGAAATGCAGAACCGGGTTCAATCACTGGGTTGGAAAGATCCCCCGGAGAAGGGAATGGATGGACCCACTCCAGTATTCTTGCCTGGAGAATTCCCTGGACAGAGGAGCCTGGTGGGCTGTAGTCCATGGTTTGCAAAGAGTTGGACATGACTGAACGACTAACATTTTTACACAAACACCCATTAGGACAGTGAAGATAAAAAATACAATTTCAAGTGTGAGCAAAGACGTAGACCAAACAAGACTTTCGTATCTTTCTGGTGGAGGTACAAAAGGGCACACTCTCTCTGGAAAACAGTTTGGCAGTTTGTTACAAAGTTAAACACACACACCTGTCATCAAGCAATCCCACTCCTAGGTATTTACTCTAGAGAAATGAGAATTTATATTCACCCAAAACTAGAAAACAATCCAAATGCCCTTTAAGAATGAATGAACAATCTGTGGTGTACCCACACAAAGGGATACTGAAGGTGAAGGTGAAGTCGCTCAGTCGTGTCCGACTCTTTGCGACCCCGTGGACCGTAACCTACTAGGCTTCTCCGTCCATGGGATTCCCCAGGCAAGAATACTGGGAGTGGATTGCCATTTCCTTCTCCAGGGGATCTTCCCAACCCAGGGATCGAACCCAGGTCTCCCTCATTGGAGGCAGACGCTTTAACCTCTGAGCCACCTATTACTTGGTGATAAAAGGAACAAACTGTTGATAACCAGAAAACTTGGATGAATCTCACAGGCGTCATGCTAAGTGGAGGAAGACAGTCTCAAAAGGCTACATACCAACTGATCCTACTTACATAGCACTTTCCAAAAGAGAACACTATAGAGATGGTCAACAGATCAATGGTTGCCAGAGTGGCGGGTGGAGGATAGCACCAATGCAAAGGGATTACAGGGAAGAGTCTGGAGTGACGGACTTGTTCTGTACCCTGACGTGGTGGTGGTAACATGAATACAAAGAACTGACACAAAGGTACTGATACGAAGAACTGTACACATGCCAAAATATCAATTTACTGTACATTATTTTAAAAAATAAAACAGGGACGCCCCTGGCGGTCCGGTGGTTAGGACTTCAGGCTTCCACTGTAGGGGGCACAGATTTGATCCCTGGTCGGGGAACTAGGATCCTGGACACTACACGGCATGGCCAAAATATCTTTTTTAAAATAACAATTTAACAAAATTACTTACATAGTCTCTGGCTTCTAAAAGCCAGAAATATTTATGGATTTTTAATTTTAAAACTAAATTTTCAATTACCAAAATAAAATCATTTGATGGGTCTTTTCCTACAAAATCTCAACACCAAGAAAAGAATACATTCACTTTGGCAAGTTACATAACCCCTCTTTGTCTTAATTTCCCTGTTGAAAAATGGGGATAATAATACCTACCTCAAAGGGTTACAAGAGGATTAAATGGTACATAAAGAAAGAAAAATACAGACATATTCACAGTATACATAACTTTGGGTATGGAAATGAAAGACAACTCCAATCAAGTAACTTTAAAGTTTTGTCCTTCCATTGAACCAGGTTCTGATGATTGCTTTTCTGACAGAGCTATCTCTGAAATATAGTCCAAGCCCATAGTCTGATTTTCACACAGAGGTAAAAATTCACTATTGAGTCCTTGATGTATTTTTATTCTATAACCATTTTACACAAGTACATTGATATTTAAACCACACTTTGTGTTAAAGGTTATGCTGTATATATTTATTACATTTGTATAAGTTTATATGTATTTGTATATATTTCTTAGTCCACTCAATTCCGGCTAACAATGAATAAACAGGTAGCCAGTGCTTGACTGTATGTGTGTGTGTATTAAGCAAGAGTAGGTGTCCCATCTTTTAGAAGAACATAGTTTAAATGCTAGGCAAAATGAGAATCCAATTTTAACCTTTCCAGAGTTTCACTTTAAGAATTAACACTCTCTATGCAATAACTGGGCTTCCCTGGTGAGGTTGAACGGTAAAGAATCCTCCTGCCAATGCAGGAGATGCAGGTTCAATTACTGAGTCAGGAAGATCCCCTGGAGAAGGAACTGGCAACCCACTCCAGTATTCTTGCTGGGGAAATCTCACAGAGGAACCTGTCTATGGGTTACAGTCCATGAGGTTTCAAAAGAGTCAGACACAACTTAGCGACTAAACAACAATAATGCAATAACTAAGGTCATAAATATGATGATTTCCTTCATGCTACGTTTCTTAACACTTCAAACTCATACCATTAAGCACAGCTTTTCAATTTATCACTCCCCCCATCCCCATTTACTCCAGTAAGCATTTGTTTAGCATCAACTTCAAGAAAATACTTTTTGTTAAGTTCTATTTAGGGCAGTGATTTTCAAACTGTCTGTCCCAACCCAATTTTTACAAATGAAACAGTGTAAAATAACAGACTGTCTCACAGATGGTAAGGCTAAGTACTGTTTCTGGAGCTTTGTTTCAGTTGTAGGCGGTGGAACACATAAGAGGGAATACACGTGGGCATGCATATACTGCTTCTCCCTGTGGATCATGATCCAAAAGTTTGAGAAACAGTGTTACAGAGAATTAAATAAACACCAGTTCTAGATTTCGAAGAGTCCAACCCTGCAACAGCTGGCTCCTGTGGAATGTCTTTAGGACTCTCTGTACCACCTGACCTTAGAGACACAAGACATCTTTAAAGAAAAAAAAATCTAACTTTCCATTTGAGGTGATTAAAAGTTTGAGGAGTTTCTGAAAGGCAGAAAAAGCTACCTTTTGGATGCAGTTTTAATTCCTGACAAGTTGGAATGGATGCGTAAGTGTATATGCTGCTTACCACAATCTGACAGGAGGCAACTAGCCATTTGAAATTATATAATTTTTTAATTAGAAAAATTATTTAGCATACACATGCAAGGATCAAAAAATAAAAGTACAGAAGAGAATATAGTGAATACAGCAGCATTACTCATGACAGCTACACCAGAAACAATTCAAATGTCCATTAATGGTAGAAAGTGAAAGTGAAGCGAAGTCACTCAGTCATGTCTGACTCTTTGCAACCCCATGGACTGTAGCCTACCAGGCTCCTCCATCCATGGGATTTTCCAGGCAAGAGTACTGGAGTGGGTTGCCATTCCTTCTCCAATTAATAGTAGAATGGAGAAATAAATTACAACGTATGTATACAATGAAATATTATATGAGAATAAATGAAGCATTGTTACACACAATATGAGTGAATCTTATAAGCCATACTCAAATGAGTACATACTGTATTACACTTAAATATGGCTTGGAGATTTTTCACAATAATATATAGCTTCTTCATTCTTTTTTGTAGCCATATAAGATTTACTCAATTACATGAATATACATTAACTTATTTATCCAATTCTTACTGTAAGGATTTAGGATTTTCCTAAACACTTACTGAGTTAATTTAAATGCCTTTGTATGCCTAGTGCGTATACCTGGTATACTGAAGAAAACTAAAGAGCTCAGGATGCTTCAGGCAAGGTTAAGTTCAAACTCTTGTTCAAACTCATTCATGTCTGACTCTTTGCGACCCGATGGACTGCAGCACACCAGGCTTCCCTGTCATTCACCATCTCCTGGAGTTTCCCCAAACTCATGTCCATTGAGTTGGTGATGCCAATCAATCATCTCATCTTCTGTTGTCCCCTTCTCTGCCTGCCTTCAATCTTTCCCATCATTAGGGTCTTTTCCAGTGAGTTGGCTCTTTGAGTCAGATAGCCAAAGTATTGGAGCATCAGCTTCAGCAACAGTCCTTCCAATGAATATTCAGGGTTGATTTCCTTTAGGATTGACTAGTTTGGTCTCCTTGCTGTCCAAGGGACTCTCAAAAATCTTCTCTAGCACCACAGTTCGAAGGCATCAATTCTTTGGCACTCAGCCTTCCTTATGGTCCAGCTCTCACATTCATACATGACTACTGGAAAAACCATAGCTTTGACTATACAGATCTTTAGGCACAGTAATATCTCTGCTTTTTTTAACACGCTGTCTACGTTTTTCATTGTTTTTCTTCCAAGGAGCAAGTGGCTTTTAATTTTATGGCTACAGTCACTATCTGCAGTGATTTTGGAGCCCAAAAAATAAAGTCTGTCACTGTTTCCATTGCTTCCCCATCTATTTGCCATGAAGTTAAGGGACCAGATGCCATGATCTTAATTTTTTGAATGTTGTTTTAAGCTAGCCTTTTCACTCTCTTCTTTCACCTTCATCAAGAGGCTTTTTAATCTCTTTAATTCCTCTTTGCTTTCTGCCATAAGGGTGCTGTCATCTGCATATCTGAGGTTATTGATATTTCTCCCTTCAATCTTGATTCCAGCTTATGATTCATTCAGCCAGGCATTTCGCATGGTACAAGCCGTGAACTTCCAGATGTTCAAGCTGGTTTTAGAAAAGGCAGAGGAACCAGAGATCAAATGGCCAACATTCGCTGGATCACGGAAAAAGCAAGAGAGTTCCAGAAAAACATCTATTTCTGCTTTATTGACTATGCCAAAGCCTTTGACTGTGTGGATCACAATCAACTGTGGAAAATTCTGAAAGAGATGGGAATACCAGGCCATTTGACCTGCCTCTTGAGAAACCTATATGCAGGTCAGGAAGCAACAGTTAGAACTGGACATGGAACAACAGACTGGTTCCAAATAGGGAAAGGAGTACATCAAGACTGTATGTTGTCACCCTGCTTATTTAACTTCTATGCAGAGTACATCATGAGAAATGCTGGGCTGGAAGAAGCACAAGCTGGAATCAAGATTGCCGGGAGAAATATCAATAACCTCACATATGCAGATGACACCACCCTTATGGCAGAGAGTGAAGAGGAACTAAAAGCCTCTTGATGAAAGTGAAAGAGGAGAGTGAAAAAGCTGCCTTAAAGCTCAACATTCAGAAAACGAAGATCATGGCAGCTGGTCCCATCACTTCATGGGAAATAGATGGGGAAACAGTGGAAACAGTGCCAGACTTTACTTTGGGGGGCTCCAAAGTCACTGCAGATGGTGACTGCAGCCATGAAATTAAAAGATGCTTACTCCTTGGAAGGAAAGTTATGACCAACCTAGATAGCATATTCAAAAGCAGAGACATTACTTTGCCAACAAAGGTCCATCTAGTCAAGGCTATGGTTTTTCCCGTGGTCCTGTATGGATGTGAGAGTTGGACTGTGAAGAAAGCTGAGCACTGAAGAATTGGGTGATGCTTTTGAGCTGTGGTGTTGGAGAAGACTCTTGAGAGTCCCTTGGACTGCGAGGAGATCCAACCAGTCCATCCTCAAGGAGACCAGTTCTGGGTGTTCTTTGGCAGGACTGATGCTAAAGCTGAAACTCCAGTACTTTGGCCACCTCATGCGAAGAGTTGACTCATTGGAAAAGACCCTGATCCTGGGAGGGATTGGGGGTAGGAGGAGAAGGGGACGACAGAGGATGATACAGCTGGATGGCATCACTGACTCGATGGACATGAGTTTGGGTGAACTCTGGGAGTTGGTGATGGACAGGGAGGCCTGGCGTGCTGTGATTCATGGGGTCGCAAAGAGTCGGACACGACTGAGCGACTGAACTGACTGACTGAACTGACTCTGCATGTAAGTTAAATAAGCAAGTTGGTAATATACAGCCTTGACATACTCCTTTCCCAGTTTTGAATCAATCTGTTTTTCCATGTCTGGTTCTAACTGTTGCTTCTTGACCTGCATATAGGTTTCTCAAGAGGTAAGGTGGTCTTGTATTCCCATTTCTTTAAGAATTTTCCAGTTTGTTGTGATCTACACAGTCAAATGCTTTAGTGTAGTCAATGAAGCAGAAGTAAGATGTTTTTCTGGAATTCTCTTGCTTTTTCTATGATCCAATAAATGTTGGCAATTTGATCTCTGATTCTTCTGCCTTTTCTAAATCCAGCTTGTACATCTGGAATTTCTTGGTTCACAAACTGCTGAAGCCTAGCTTAAAGGATTTTGAGCATTATTTTTCTTGCATGTGAAATGAGTGCAATTCTGTGGCAGTTTGAACATTCTTTGGCCTTGCCCTTCTTTGAGACTAGAATGAAAAATGACCTTTTCCAGTCCTGTGGCCACGGCTGAGTTTTCCAAATTTGCTGGCATATTGAGTGCAGCACTTTAAGAGCATCATCTTTGAGGATTTGAAATAATTCAGCTGGAGTTCCATCACCTCCACTATCTTTGTAGTGATGATTCCAAAGGCCCACATGACTTCACACTCCAGGATGTCTGGCTCTAGGTGAATGATCACACCATTGTGGTTATCCATGTCATTAAGATCTTTTTTGTTCAAACTCCAGCTCTTAGTATATTAATATAGGAAAAGTCCATGGGCAGCTGGGACATAGTTTTAAGAGGAACCGGGGGAAAAAACAGATTTATCTACAAAACTGAAGTCACAAATGCTCTCCTTGCCACTCCCTCAAGAAACAAAACAGTATTTTACTGTATTATTGTTTGCATTTCAATATTTATAGGCCACTGGTATTATTCTAGATATATTAAAATGATATATTCAAAAGGGTAAAAACAATTTTAAGGGCCTAGTTATAAATCTCATTTTATAGCTCACATAGTATAATTAAGAAGTTATATGCTGGGACTTTCCTGGTGGTCCAGTGGTTAAGAATTCGCCTGCCAATGCAGGGGACACAAGTTTAATCCCTGGTCCAGGAAGATCCCACATGCTGTGGAGCAACTAAGCCTGTGACCCACAACTACTGAAGCCCCTGCGCCTACAGCCTTTGCTCCCCGAGAGAAATCACCACAGTGTGAATCCCACGCACTGCAACTCTACAACAGTCCCTGCTCAATGCAGCTAGAGAAAGCCCATGAGCAGCAACTAAGACCCAGCCGAGCGAAAAATAAAAAATGTTTAAAAGATTTAAAAAAAAGAAGTTATGTTCCATTGAATCCCCCAAACTGAATCTAAATCACAAAGCTGAAAAGTATAAATGTGTTGAAGATTATATTCTACATTAGCATTGAAGTCAAAAGGAATCACCCACACTGCCTATCTTGGTGAAATCCAAGTACAGTCACAATTCTCTGATACCATGGTCTTTACATCCATGGTAAAGACCAAAAATCATGCTCAGGAGCCATTCTTTGCATGATTTCCATTCTTATTCTCTTCCAGCAATCCTTTCTCACCACACTGACTGGCCTATCAAGAAACTGACAAAAGCAACAAGCCATCTACTGAGCCGTTTGACTCCAGTAAACTAGACAGAAAAAAAAAAGAAAAAAAACATAGCACCACTTCCAAAAAAAAGTTTACTTGGCAAAATGTACTATAGTTGAGAAAAAATTATGTTAACTCAATCATCTAAACCTTATTTAGTCAGTGGGTTCACACAGCATAAATGCTGCAGTTATACATTCTGGCCAAGACTAAGTTTTTCTCAAGTGTTCTGCAAAGTCTAACTTTGCCAACTCCTCTTTATCAGCAATCCAATACTAGTGACTGATTCCACTGATGGGCAAGCCCCTAGGTGGCTCAATAATAAAAGAAAATAAGGCTTAGCAGATTCCCTTGAGCTATTTCCTAATGCATTACTGATGTGCCTACCTTATCTGGAAAGTCTCTAGGTTATGGACTTATCACAGTGATATTCTGCAAAAATGACAGAATAATTTAATTCTATAGAACTCAAGAAACTCTATTTTAAAAGTTCTGTGTATAGAGTAAAACTGTATACGTGTCCTGAATCTACTTTTCAAAGTAACCAGACTCTTATGTTTATGTATGTGAAATCGCTCAGTCATGTCTGACTCTTTGAGACCCCATGGACTGTAGCCTACCAGGCTCCTCCATCCGTCCATGGGATTTTCCAGGCAAGAGTCTGGAGCGGGTTGCCATTTAAAAAAAAACAATGTACCATAAACTTGCCTTTTTGACTAAAAACAATGCTGGGAACTATATACATAACCTAAAGGTATAGGTCTAAAGTGGAGAGCTGATCAAATTTGACAGGTATGGGATCTTACTTTTCTTTCTTTCACCCATCAAAGCAAAAATGCCTTAGGCACTCAAACTTATAGCCCTAATAATAGTTTATGATCAAAACCTCAGAAGAGCAATGAGAATTTTTTAAGAAAAACATGTTCATAAGTGTTTTCAAATATCAAAGATAACTGCTATATAAACAAACAGATTAACTAAAATAAGCATTGGATGTCTTCACTGATTCCACCAAGGACTTTATGACTTGCATTAACCATGAAAATTTACACAAGGCTTTGCACGTGATCCAACTCTGGACACAGAACTCATTGAGCTACATTAGTGTCCTAAAACACCCCTTTCACCACGTAAGCTCTGAAAAGGCTTTAAACAAGCACAGCCTGTGGGTAACACTGTTGAATTTGGAGCTAAGTTTTATTGTCTCCACCAAGTTCAGCCAGCCATAGAGCAACAAATCAAAGTTCCAACAAGCACAGTGCACCTGCAAGACTTAGGTACGCACCAAGTTAAATATTTGCAATTTTTTCATCTCAAATCAGCACAAATTAAAGTATGCAGATTGCAGCACCAGACTTCTAAATCCTGTAAGCCAAAATGATCTGCAGTTTCACTCCCACATCACTCCTGTCCTACCATTGAGTCCTTAATGTGTATATGTGCCTGTCTTCCAGAAGTTCATATATATTATCTCTAATATCATAACAAACCCCACTCTTCTGGTGAGGAAACTGAGGCTATAGAGAGGTCAAGGTGACTAGTCCAATGCTGTAAAGACAGTGGACCTTTATTCAAATCTAGTTCTGCCTGGCTCCAAAGAACCATCTCCCTGATCCTCCCTCAGCTAAAGTCACTAACTCCAACACCAACTCACTTTTATTAAAATAAATTCTGCTTATCAAAATCATTTTATCAAAATGCTGTCTGAAATGATGACAATAGATGAGAAAAACATCATACCTAAAACGGTAGCATAAGACTCAGGAATTCCTGGCGAGGAAATGCAGTCACCTCCTTTAGTTCCAAAGGCTATGATTCAAAATACGAGAGAATCCAGTTCAGTTCTTTTTTGCTTTTGGTTGTCTCTCAACTGACTTTTTAGAACAAGGGAAATGAAACTCAAGAGTATATTCACATTTTGGTGAAATCTTCTGAAACGCTTGAGAAAAGGGTGATTTGTTTTTAAACAGTTCACTTTTACAAGTATGCTTCTTCAAAAGGCTTCAGACATTCAAAAACAAAATCACATCAGCAGCATTACTAATCAACTTTTTTCTACAGACTTGAATAAGTATTTTCTTACCACACTACAAGATTACTTCCCATACCGAGAGCAGAAATGGAAACAGCTCTGGGTGTCACGCATCAGATCTTGAAGCCACAGTTGCAGAAAGTAGGTGCTGTTTCCCTTGAGTAGAAGCTGCTGATCTGAAACCTCCTAAGGGAAGGGTGTCTGAAGAAGAGCGCTGAAAAAACTACAGCAAGCTATTTGTGTTAATGAGAGTGAGCAGCCGGCACCACGACTCCATGTTTCACTGCTATGCAATTGTTTTCCAGCTTCCAAGCTCTGCATTTGGCAGGGAGAAGGTTGTCCTCACAGCCATATGAGTTCTATGGTCAGCTGCTTTGTGGTGTGTGGGTGTTTACCCAGGTAAGTGACTGGTTAGAAGAGGTTTTGTGATGTTAAATCAAGGAAGCACACTGTCCCCTGAGATTTTAATGATCTGTCACATACTACACTGAAAAAGAAAAGTAACATATTTGCAATTTTAAAATTCCCTGGGCTTAGGATATGCAAATAATTTCTGACAGTAAATCTTTAGGCACGACATGAAAAAAACAACAACATAACCTGCAATATAAGCCACCTCAATCCTGTTTATTAGATAATAAAAATGCAATATTTGCAATCTCAGCATACTTTCAAATTTCATAGGATATACTGCCTAATTATTAGAATAAATGTTATTCTTCAGGTGAATGAAACAGGTTTTATGCAAGATTCCAAGGCTCCCTTGCCATCCAAAATGCTGTTAATACCATAAATTCCTTAGCCTCTCAGAAACTCCAAAATATCAAAAATATGAAAGTCCTAAAGGATTTTGTAAGCAAAAAATATTATCAGAATTACAAGCTCCTGGAGAGCTGGGGACCTGTTTCTTTTATCTCACTGCCCATCATAACACTATCACACACTGTCTCCTGACTGAGATATGGTCAAAAGGCAAAGACTGAGGGCAGGGTGATTTAAACAAGAATAGTTGATATTTATCCCCTGCTTATTGTAGAATGGTGCAACATTCATACCTAGTTCTAGATTTTAAACATGGAGACTGAATTTCCTTATTATAATTAAAATCCTTCCATTAAAACAAAATTTAAAAATGGATGATTCTGATGGTAACATCACTCTGAAAAAAAGACATGAAATCACATTTAATAAAGTTGAAAAATCTTCACAGAGCAGGTACTCTACCATGGGAAAGATAAGGCCTTCTTTTAAAAGATCAGATCAACCTCAAACAACACAAAATGATTCCAGATAGGCATTAGAAAACAGACCACTGATTCTGCTGTTGAAATCTGCTACACTTAGAAGATAATGCCAGGCACATTTAGACACATTTAAACAAGTTATTCTGACTCCAGTTTTAACTTTTTCTGAAATTCTCACATACATTTCTTTACTGTAAGACAGGGGAAATGATACCTTACAAATACCTAACTCACTGTAATCAAAGAACAAGACACAAGGATACATATTTCATCTAGTTTGTTGGTTACTGCTCAGGACCAAAGTAATGACAATCCTCAAGAAAGAAAGCAAAACATAAAACTCAAAGTCCTTTCAATACAGATTTTAACCTCAGGGCCCAGGACCAGGCTCAAGATGACTGTAATTGCATACAAAATTATGAGTGTCTATTTCCCCTGGAAGAGGGTCCTAAAGGCTTCCATGAATCCAAAGAGAGGTTAGAAATCACTAAAACAGACATTTTCAGAATTCCGAAAACACATCAGTGTACATTTTCAACAAAAACCCACTCCAGTGTTCTTGCCTGGAGAATCCCAGGGACGGGGGAGCCTGGTGGGCTGCCGTCTATGGGGTCGCAAAGAGTCGGACAGGACTGAAGCGACTTAGCAGCAGCAGCATACTAAAGGCAGTATCTATCTGAATATATGTGCACAGTCCTGATACAAACATCCTAGATGCCTGCCAGCCCTATCACAGTACAGCTCACCAGTCTCAAATCAGCCCTATATGGGAACACAACCAGCATTCAGTGCATACACTCTCACACGCCAACCACAGCAGCTCTTCATTCCCTAAGCACACACATGTTGTCAACAAAGCATGTGCTATTTGCCATTCCCAGAACAATACGGACCATGCCATCTCTGGAAAAGAAAAGAAAAAAATCGTCCCAAAATATTATCCTATATATTTACTATGCCTTGACTACAAATGTTAAACATTACAACCAAATAAACGAAATTTTTTTAAAAAATGAAATTCCCACACACCATACGTAATTAACTGGTGGGGGGCAACCCATCACTCAGGTACTACTGGGGATCCACGGGAGATGTAATGTATATAGGGGAAACACTGGAAAGATGATACTTGAACACAGAGGCAACCTGAGGACAATCAAAGACAGACTCACACAGCAATATCCTGAGAACGTGGTTGTGGAAAGCACCCTTCTCCAAAGGCAAAAGCACATTCCTTTGATTGGCACAAGCCATTCCTGACAATGGATCCGCGATGACAGGGACTGTTCAGCAATCAGGAAGTGTGTGTATGTGTGTGTGTGTGTGTGTGTGTGTGTGTGTGTGTGTGCGCGCGCGCGCGCGCGTTGTGGGGGAGGGATGTGCTAGATGTGATCAAAGACTGGCCCTCTTCAAGAAGAGCAGACGGGATCTTAAATCGTAGACAGTGTTCCAGGGTGAAGCAGGGGTATTTTTCATTTCTGGCGGAGACATTCCTCGACAATGAACATGTTCTGTGCAGATGTAACGGGGGTGTCACTACCTTTAGTGGCTCCCATCTAAGAATCTTAAGCAGAGCCTGATTGGAGGGGAGGCTGTGGTGGGGGTGGAGAAAGGTCTGCATTACCCTCTGGGTGAGTATTGGGCGGGTGTACACTTAGATGCATTTTTATCTCAGGCGGCACAATACTCCCGGGGGTTGGTGGTTTGGGCGCAGCCGCACGACAGGGGAGGCAGTGGGTGCAAGCCACCAGCTGCTGGGCAGGAGAATGCTCGAAGGAGGACCGGTGCAAACCTCCCCTCGGCCCGCTACCCCGTGCAACCCCAGCTTCCCCTCCGGCCTCCGGGCGAGCGCACTCTGCAAAACTGGAGCCCAGCCCGGGTCCGAGAAAGAGGGGGCGAAGGGACAGAAGCCGGCGCCTCCAGCCAGGGTCCGGGCCAGAAAAGCTCCACGCCCGGGGCCTCCCCTCCGGATGGGGGCTGCTCCGGCCTAGTGCACGCAGCTGCCTCGGCGAAGGGTTAACCCGGCGCCCAGAGCCCCTGTCGGCTCGGAGGGCGGCGGAGAGGAAGGGCTGCTGCCAGGGGCGCAGCCGCAACTGTGGCGTGTACGTGGGGGGCAGGGGCCCCTACTCACCCGGGCCGGCCGCCTCCGCCTCCGCCGCCCCGACCGCCGCCTCGGCGGTCCATCCCTGCGGCGGGGGGCCTGTAGCCGCGGCGCTCGAGTAACAACCGCCGGCTGGGCCGGCCCCTCCCCCCTGCCCAACGTCTGTCCTCAGGGCCGCTCCGCAGACCCGGCCTCGGCCGCCGCCGCCGCCGCCGCCGCCGCCGCCGCAGCGCTACGTGGCCGCCGCTCCGACGTCTCGCGACTCCCTTCCGAGCGCGCGAGGGCGAGCGGGGCTGGCGGGGCGGGCGGTGCGCGGGGAGGGAGGCAGGGGAGGGGGGGTGTGCGTGTGTGGTTGTGTGTGCAGAGAGGGGGGCAGGGAGAGAGGGAGGGCGAGCGGCGGCGAGAGCGCGCGCGCGCCCGCGGCCCCTTCCCTTGCCGGCCCCCCCCCCCCCCGCCCGCCCAACAGGGAGCCCGACACCTCCCTCCGCCCGCCCCCCTGGCATCCCGGCCGCTGGGCGCGGCGGCGCGCATGCGCAGCCCTCGGGGCCGGCCCTGGCGCACCTTTTCTCCCTCCTGCCACATTGTGAGCGCTTCGCCTCCCACACAACCGCCGACTCCCGCTCCATCCCCGCCTCCCCTACTCCGCCCACTGCCGAGCGCCCAGGTAAAGGCGTGGGGCGCGCGTGCGCGCCGCTCTCCTTGGGTCTGGGGGCGTGGTTGCTGAAAGGAAGCCAAAATGTAGAGTAGGAGGGAGCTTTGGGCTGGAGAGTGGGAGCGTTCCACGAAGTAGAGAGCGGGTTAAGATTAGGGAAAGTGAAGTTCAGAAAGGGGGCCAAAGTAGAAAAGTAGGTCCAAGCGAGGTGTAGTAGAAATCAGGAGGTTTTTTGGTTTATAAGGTAAACAAACAAAAAACAACTTGACTCTGGCCCCCTTGTTACTGAAGGGCGGTGTGGGTGACAGAAGACAAATAAAAAAGACAGAATGTAAGCAGTAGTGGGTTATTTGTTTGATGAATGAGACAGCTAATAAAAACGAGAAATTTAGAGATCGCCCAGACTTGTCAGAAAAACAAATTTAGAACCCTGCTTGTTCTGCGGCCAGAAATAGGGAAGGGGATTGTGTGTGGTGTGTGTGTGTGTGTGTGTGCAGGCGCGTGTACGCGATTGTGCTTGAGATATGGAGCTGCCGAAAGAAAGGAAGCCTCCATTTAAGCATTACAGCATCATGACTAATTAGCTATTAATCATTAATATAATTAATGGTACTATTAGCTAACAAGGTAGCATTTATCCAAGTTCATCGCCAAGAGAAGCTGTCCATAATTGAAAGCGCTTGGAGTACAGGGAGGGGAAATGAACCAGGCAAAGTAAAGGCCTCCAGTGGAGTAGAACCAAGTCATGACCTTTCCCACCATAAACCAAAGTTCCTTGATGTTTTCCAAATTTTATCTTAATTGGAATTCCTTATTATTCTTACACTATGCTTAATAAATGTTCTTGCACTAAATCTGAGCTCTCAACATTTTTAATACATATGCAGCTACTTCTCCAAAAATTGCACCCCCCAAAATTCCTGTGGGGAATAAAATGACCTGAGTTTGGGAAAAGGGAAGAGACTGAAACTTTATAAATAAAAGGGTTCCAGGGCTAACTCTATCCTTGGCTACTTCTCAAAACAGATGCTTCGTTTTTATTACACTTGGACTCCAGGGATCATAATTTAGCAACTTTGGTCACGTTCTTCAATAGTGAGTGTCTTCAGTGGATAAACACTAAAAATAATGTCATATTGAAGCAGGTGAGAGAAAATCTTCAAGAAAAACAGGAGGAAACAACCATAAGTAGTAAAAGGGAAAACTTCGATTCAATGTGAGAAAAACCTTGGCATCCATGGAGGCTAGTGAGCCTAGAACATCTCACTGAGATGTCTAACTTTGCCTTCTTGGACATTTGTCCCGTCCCTTCTCCCACTCGGCCTCTTGGAAGAGGGGTATGCAGAGTGAGGGCTGAAGAACCAAGTCTCTAGGAGTTTCTACCCATGGGCCACACCTCTGAAGGGCTCCTAGTCATTGGAATAGTAATATTATCACCTTCCGCTTGAAGAATGCTTTAAAGTTTTTGCAGACAGGTTATATCCATTGTCAGATTTTCCAACAACCCCATGATGCAGATAGAACAGGTATTATTCCAAATGAAGGCAATTCAAGCCAAGGTGTGTCTCCTGGCTCAGCCTAAGTCACCCAGCCCAGTCAACAATGGAGGCAGGGCAGGATTCAGTCTTCTGATTCCCAACATGCTGTCCTCTCAAAGGGCTTCCTGGAAAAATGGCTGCATTTTCCTGTGCAGTGAAAACAAGTAGCCGCACCACGTGAGGGATAATAGTTCTAATATTCAGTTTTACATATCTCCTTTATTTCATGTTTTTTTCCTCTTCGCTCTCTCCAGGCACTTGGGACTTGACCAGTGTATTTGAAGTGCTGGTGACAGGTACTTTGGAAGGCCTTGGGCCTGGCATGGTGATCCTAGTTCCTCTGCTCCCCCTTAACTCTTCCCCCTTGAGAACCTACCAGAAGAAGTGCTGTCATCATTTTGCTAGTTTCAGTGCCTCCCTTCTTCTGCTTGGCAGTCATTACAGGCAATATTTAGCAACCACATCTGGTCTTATTGGAAAATGAGACTTCTGTCATCCTGGTTTCCTGGCCCTGGATAATTCTTCACCATCTCATTAAGGCCATCAGCCAAAACTAGCAAAACTCCCTTATCCCCACCCTTTTATTGGCCATGCCATGTAGCTCGTGGAATCTTGGTTCCCCAGGGATTGAACCTGGGCCGTGGCAGTGAGAGCCCAGAACCCTAACAATTTGGCCACCAGGGAACTCCCACCATTTCTTTTTTTTTTTCTAATTTAAAAATTTTAGTAAAAAGTTCTGTATATTTTGACAGTTCTGAAAGTCTTACACATTTAATTTAAACAGCAGCAGAGCTATCTGGTTCCTATAAGGTGAGCTGGACAGCCTGGTACAAGCCCCCAGTTCACTGCATTTCTTTGCTCCCCAAGTTTCCAGGGATGTAGCCCTAGTCAATACTAGTTCTTTCCACGTGGAGGGGCAGTGGCTATGGCTCCCTGCCTACCCGTTGACTAATGTTACCCCACGTATTGCACCAGAGTTGGGGCCAGAGTTCTGTTCGGGGTTTCCTAGGCCCTCATACTTGTAGGGCTGTGACCTTTGTTCAATCATTCCACCTTTGAGGTTTTGTAAGAAGAGGGGATTATATGGCTCTTAGAGCCTTTCAGATGTAATACCTAGGATTCTCCTTTAGAAAGTTGACTGTGTTCCTTAATACCTTGTAATTCCATTCCTTTCCTAAGAGTTACTATCCAATTTCTCATCTCAAAGCCCTTACTATAGGAAACTGCCCCTTGTACAGAACGGGTAAAGTTGTCCTGGACTTCCCTCTGGTAGCCACTTTTTTCTCAAGTGATAATGTTTAGAGACACCCAGAAAGCTGGACTCTTGGCTTGTCTGCCAGGGGGCTTGTGTGTGTGCACTTGTGTATATGTGTATGTAAGGTCCATGGGCGCTTTCATTCTGCGCTGTCTCAGTTGGCACCACCCCCACTAAAATTCCAAGGAAAAGTTAAAACAAATGCCAGAATGCACTAAAAGGTCAGGTATGTGAGTGGAGCTCTTTTGCTTTGGGGACAAAGATGAGGGAGGCTCTTGAGGCTATTGGCCACTTTGATCTCAGCTGATTTAGCTGCAGCATGGCCTGGGACCATCATCTGGTTCAGAGCTCCATACAGCTGTGGTCTCTACACATCAGCTTCTCCAACTGAAACATCTCAGAGTTTGGGTCATAGTTGCTGTGGTGTCCTTATCATCAAAATGCATTTTATAATTTTTTTTTTTAGTTCTACCAGTTTATAGCTATCAGCCCATCTCCCTCCAGCCTCATGCACGCATGCTCAGTCATGTAACTCCATGGATTGCAGCCTGTCAGACTTTTCCAGGCAAGAATACTGAAGTGGGTGGCCATTTCTTTCTCCGTATAATTTTTTTTTTAATGCACTTATGTGACAACTTCTACAAATCTTTCTTTTACAATATTTCACTTAATTCTTCCCTCAACACTGGAGGGTAGGAAGGGCAGAAAATGTTGGTTTCTGCTAATTTTTTAAAAACAATATATTAAAAACAAGGTCCAGATTTTAAGGGTAACGTGGGCAGAATGAAATCCTGGGTCTCCAGGGTCCAAGTCCAGGACTTGTCTGTGATACTGTACTGCAGCTCTTTGCTGGACACCATACAAAGCAAATGGAACACATGTGGTCTCTGCTCTCTGGAAGTTTGGACTCAAATGGCCAGCCACGATTCTGGCAAACATAACAGACTCACAGGCGACTCACATATGCCAATAAAGAAATGAGTTAAATAGATAAGGAAAGCCTCGTTTACCTGGCCTACTAATGTGTTTGTTTTTTTAATTCCAGTTGGGTAGAAAGGACAATGTTAATGAGGTTAAGGTGTTAGACCAGTCCTGTATGCCTACTTGCTTTGCACATGGAAAAGTGTTTGTTGATGTACTGCGTGCTCTTACCCCTTTCTGTCTGCAGCATTCTATGAACCTTCCTGAAATACCTACCAAGTGTCTGTCATGCCAGGTGGGACTCAAGGACCATTAAGAAATTATCTCTACCCTCAAGCAATATCTGTGACTGTTTTCCTAATTCAAACCACTGTGAAAGCATTAGTTAAGCCTGTGTCTACCATCTTTATGGATGGAAGGACAGATTAACTTAGTCCCCATCCTGTTGTGTGAGGGCCTCAGATTCATCTTTATCCACGCAAGATGGCCAATTAGGACAGTAGAGAGGCGGGCTTTGGAATTTGGGAGACGTTGTTACTACCCTAGAGAAACCACCTGAGCTTCCTGACCATTTAAGCAAAGGCCAAGAGGAACCCTGGGGTTAGGGAGCGTGGGTGGCCCAGGGCAGGCACCCACAACAAGAGAACATCTTCCATTCCTAAGTGGACCGCTGCAGCTCGATTCCACCCCTGGGGGTTCGGCCTCAAGGTCCATGTACAGCTGAGTGATCTAAGGCAGTTAGGCTCGAACTGTGTTTGAGTTGTTTAAGAGGCTCACAGCTTCTTTAAGCAGCAGACTTAATTGTTGTGTGTAATTGATGTGACATGTGCCCCAGAGGCATGCACTGAGGTCCAAATGAAGAGATGATTTTTCAAAAATTGGAAGTAATTAATTAAAGAAGGCAGCTGCACGGGGCTGTGAGTTAGTGCCAAACTCTGTAACCCTAAACCAAACCCACCCAACCGGCCTCGCCACCTGAGGAACAATCCTGAAGGTCTCACGAAGGTGGGATGCGATACCTGGGATGCACTGGAGGACGTGGGGAACGCAAGGGTGAAGGACAGGGCTCAGGGAACCCCCTCTTAGCTTTCGTGATCCTCAAAAGCCTTGGCTCTGAAGAGCAGTTTGGGAGTCAAAAGAAATGTGTTGGGAGCGCTAGAAAACTGCAGGAAAGGGGAGACAAGGTCAAGAGAGGTGTGTGAGATTACATGGGGGAGAGGTGGCAAAGGGGATGCGGGTGTCTGGAGCTGGGAGCAGTGCGACCTGGAGTGTTTGCGGGACTGAAGAATGATGGAGTCCCTCAGATAGGGCCTGGGAAGATCTGCCAGGTTGCAAGGACCCTGAAGGTGGAGTTCCTAGGAGGTGGAGCCTGGATGTGGGGGCGGGAACATAGTGCCTGGGGCCTCTGGCATTCAGAAGAGGTATTCATTAAACCCCTGACCTGAGGTCACTAACAGAGCTGTGGCAGCTTTTCACAGGAGTTGGGTTAAGAACAACAATAACAAAAATAATAACAACAATTAACGATAATGAGACCTTATCTGCAGCAAGTTGTTCCTAGAGCTTTGTAGGCATTAAGTCATTAATTCCCCTGGCCCCTCAGGGTCACTTTTTCAAGAAGTAATGGAGGTGCTAGAGAACACAGTTAATCCTGTGTGGTTAGGCCTCCTGCCTTCAGCTGGGTGGGTCAGTTCACATCCAGAGGGGGTAAAATTCCTTCCTGATTCATAAACTGTTATAATCTTTTGCATTTACTTAGAGTTTCTGAAATAATGCTGAAATGAGGGTGAGTACAGAAATGCAGGAACCAGCCATCACAACATGTCTAAACATCTTGGATGTGAAAACTCAAGTCCCACCAACAGCACCAGGCTGAACAATATGCTGCAGTGGAGAGTGGCTGCAGATGACCAGGAAGTGACCTGGAAGTGATCATCTGCTCGAAGCCCTAACTGGCGGCAGGGCTGAGCCTCAGCCTGCAAACAAGGTAAATTGGAAGATTTCAGGTGTTTACCCCCACTCCCAGCCACA
The DNA here is from genome assembly GCF_023091745.1 of Budorcas taxicolor. NCBI lineage: Eukaryota > Metazoa > Chordata > Mammalia > Artiodactyla > Bovidae > Budorcas > Budorcas taxicolor. Next base: position 36,948,198 of record NC_068928.1, on the reverse strand, counting down.
GACCCAAGTTTAGAGGGCTCACGGTGAATAAAAAAAGGAGGGTCATTCTAGATTGGAGGAGTTACATGGGATGGAGCCTGAGAGCCAAACCTTGAGCAAAACTAGTGCCAACCATGACTAGCCTTGCAGATTTCAGCTGTTCTTTCATTTATGTGTTTCATATAACAGTGACTGCGAATTATACACACCCAATCCAGAGACAGACTTTCACTTACATCCCATAGATGGTGAGAATCATCATCATTATCCTAGCCCAGATCAAAGACAGCAATATAGACAAAATGATCTCAATATACTTAAGCAGAGTGGGTATCCTGGTCATCCTTGGGTCCTGGAGCAGCAGCGATGATCCTCCCCATTAATGTAGAGGGCAGATGCGATACGGAGCAGGAACTGAGTTTCTCTGAATCTCAGAGTTGGGCAGAAGAAGAAACTGTATCACAGCTATCACCATTCATATCAGAGAAATAGAGGGACCAGTCCTCACTATTTGGACCCTTGCCATCCCTCTGGAAACAGTCTCCCCTCCTTTCCCTGTGTTAGTACAGAGAATGTCTACCCACAGAAGGTACGAGAACTTTCAGGGCTTGAATACCAATCTGGCTTGTAGATTACATCAAAGAACATAAAGTATTATATGGTGAATTTAGGGAACAGAGTACTCTGGTTAATCAAATAATCTGGTTTTTAAAGTATTTCTAAACATATAGTAACATTTGAGACATACTAAAATTGTTCGTTGTTTATCTGAAAATTCAGGTTTAACTGGGTGTCCTGTATTTTATCCATTTGCAGGTAAACTTCTAAGCAATCCAAAACTGCTCCTTTAGAGTTCTGTAGAGAAAAAAAACCAGAGAAGGCAATGGCACCCAACTCCAGTACCCTTGCCTGGAAAATCCCATGGACGGAGGAGCCTGGTGGGCTGCAGTCCACGAGGTCGCTAAGAGTCAGACACGACTGAGCGACTTTACTTTCACTTTTCACTTTCATGCATTGGAGAAGGAAATGGCAACACACTCCGATGTTCTTGCCTGGAGAATCCCAGGGACGGCGGAGCCCGGTGGGAGGCCGTCTATGGGGTCGCACAGAGTCGTACACGACTGAAGCGACTTAGAAGCAGCAGCAGCAGCAGAGTAAAAAAAAACAACAGAAAGGAGAGATTTTCTTTGATAGCTTCAGGTTCATTGGTACCAGAAAATGGAGACAGAGAAGATAGGGAAGAAGAGGCCCCAAACCAGTTGTCCATCAACTCAGAAGCACACTCACGGTCACACTGGGTATGTGGCTGAGATGTTGCCAGGTCTTTCACTGGCCCTGTGTCAAATCCAACACTTGTTCCAGGGATCTCAGGGAAGAGCTTAAGACAAAGAAAGCATCACCTACACTCGAATATTATCCAACACAGATGGAACCCCACCTAAGGATAGAAACAGATTGGTGCACATTCTTTCCCTCATTTCATTTTGCCAGCAGAGAGGAAGCAGGTGAGAGCTCCGCTGAGCAACGTGGTGCCGTTCGGAGGGCCTGCATGATTCCTCTGTGCCATAGAATGCCCTGCCGCTTGGAGACCTCCTTCCTACTGTATTGATGGTCCTGTGGAAATGGGTCCCCTAGATGCTACATTCTGCACTGCACGGCGTTGACCGCAGTCTTTTTCCTGGCCAGATTGCTGTTCTTAGCATGTACTAAGCACCAGGATGTCCCCAGCTTATTGAGTGCTTTCCGCTCTCCTAAGTGTTGCACCTCTGTTAGTCTGCAGAATCCTTCCGACTGTCTTTTGAGGGAGGTATTCTCATTTCACAGATGAGGAAACAGAGAGAAATGAAGTAGGAGGTGATATAAGGTCACACAAGTCTTATATGATGGAGTCAGAATTGAATCCAGGAAGTCAGACTCCTACAGCTGCTCTTTGAACCATGATACTGTACTACCCAACACTCCAATAACCCCCACATTCCTGCTCAGAATTCTGGCATGGCTCCTGTGATAAGCAGAATAATAGCCTAAATATGTCCACATCCTAAACCTGGAAGCTGTGAATATATTACCTTATGTTGGTGAAAGGGATTTTGCAGATGGGATTAAGTTAGGGATCTTGAAATGCAGACCTTAACCTGGATTATCCAGTGAAAGAAAGAAAGAAAGTGAAGTCACCCAGTTGTGTCCGACTTTTTGCGACCCCATGGACCCCACGGTATTTCCCAGGCAAGAATACTCAAGTGGGTTGCCATTTCCTTCTCCAGGGGATCTTCTCGACCCAGGGATTGAACCTGGGCTCCCGCATTGCAGGTAGACTCATTACCGCCTGCCAGGGAAGCCCCATCATCCAGTGGGTCCAATCTAATCACAAAGATCCTTAGAAGAGAACATTAGGGTCAGAGGAGAAGTGACCAGGAAGCGGAGGTCAGAATGGTGTGATTGCTGGCTTTGAAGATGGGAGAGGGACAAGCGCCAAGGAATGTCAGCAGCTTCTAGAAACTGGAATAAGCAAAGAGCTGACTCTCTCCTGGAGCCCCCAGAAGAACCACGGTCTGCTGACACCTTGACCTTGGCCTAGTGAAGCTCTTGACCTCCAGAACTGTCAGATAATAAGTCTGTGTGGTTTTATGCTACCAAGTTTGTGGCAATTTGTTACAGCAGCAGTAAGAAACTAATTCAGCTTCCATTGCTTAAAGGGAAATCTGAACTGCTTTGCAGGACATTCATGGGACTCATGTTATCTTCCCCTCGTCTAACTGCCTGGCTAGCTTATGCCCACCCCACCCCTGTGCCACCCTCGCCGTTCTTTACAGATTGAATTGCTTCACGATCCTCAACAGCCATACCCTTTCTTATGTCAGTGCCTTTGCCTGGAACACCCTCTCCTCACTTGTTTGTCTGGTAACTCCTCATCCTTTCTGTCTCAGCTATTATAAAACAATACCTCCTCTGTGAGGCTTATCCTACTTCCCGCAAAGGAACGTGGGACTCCTTTGCTGTATCTCATGCCTCTGCTGTTTTTCACATTCACTCCCGTTAAAGCAGATTGTAAGAACCCATCTGTCCCCTTCCTGGGTTATGAGCTGTTTGAGGGCAAGGACCTCTCTTTTTCAGCTTTGATCTCCTTTAGCACCTAGCATGGATCCCAGCACATCAAAGAAAGGTCCCCAGAGAACAGAACTCTTATCCTGACCTGTGATGCAGCCCCTCCAACCCCATTTCACCATCAGTAACAAGCGTTTCAGGACATCATCCCTTCCCTTCCCTGGTGAGAAATAATGACAAAGAAAATCAGACATGGAAGTGTTTCAAGTTTTTGTTTTGAAAAAAAAATAGCACGAATCAGTTTTGTGATTCTAGCTGTACCTACGGTAGAAAATGCTTCCTGTCCAAGTCTCAATTTTTTCAGCTGAGAAATGGATCAGAGACGAGCTGTACAGAGACAGGAGCTGTGGCCTCTTTGCATCCTATTGTACCCCTGCATCTACCCTGCTCTTGACTTGGGTGAATCCTCTGATGTTGGTTGGTAAAGGTCTCGAGGGAGGTTTTTCCACATTCTTTGGATTCATCACTTCTCTCTAAGGTGCACGCCAGTGTCGGGTCTCTTGAGCGAAGGTTTCCCCACGTCACGTTCTATGTAACTGAGTTCCAGAACACTGAGTCAGATGAGCCTTCCAAGCCTCCAGACTCACCCGAGGGCTCTCCCACAGACACATCAGATACGGGGCTTCTCTCCAGTAGGAATTCTCTAATGTATAAAATGGTTGACGACTCTACCCACATGAAGGCTTATTCACTTTCATTATTTTTATTTTCCTGTGTGAATTCTCTGATGTTTAATGAGAAGTAAAGGGCAAGTGGAGGTCTCAATAAAGGCCTGTTAGATACCCAGCTCTGGGCTGAGGGACTCTAAAAGGTAAGGAATGGCCCCTGCCCTCTAAACGTTTTCAACCTGGTTGGGGAGCACCAGACACTGTGTAGCCATACGAAGCGATTCAGAGAAAGGAGTGGACAGCCGGAGGTTGATTAGATGGGAAGGGTGTGTGAAAGAGGTTAGCCTTTAGCTTGACCTGGAAAGATGGTAGAATTGAGGCTGGAAGAGAGGAAGAAGGTGTTTCCATTGAAAGAGAAACAAAAGGAAGGATGGAAATAAAGAAGCAGGGGGAGGCAAGAAAGACGGAGGGAAAGAAACTTGCTAGTGTAGGGATTTGCCTGTTGGTTTAGGAAACCCCCACAGACTTAGGGCAGCGGCCTTTGAAAGTTTTCTTCTGATGCTTTTCTTGTTTTAGCGCTCAAGCCACTTTCACTTCTGCCAGGCGCATCTAAAAAGGAACACTCTTACGGCTGCCTTGCACAGGCCAGCCCCACCCCACCCACCACCTCCACAACATTCTTAGGGCCCACTCCAGTTCCACAACCAGATGACAGAGGCACCAAATGGGGAGAGACCCCCACCCACCAGAACCCGCCAGGGAAGCACCCAGTAGGCTTATATTCAAAATATGGGAGCTCTCTGCCCCCACCCTCTTACCCCACCATCACGTCCTCTAAAAAAGTTTCTGCACCCTTACAGAGAATGAGGGTCATCAGCTCTGAAACCCTGTTACTTTTGTCAGTTTTGTAGATGTTTTCTGAAAAGAGTGAACTCCAGGAGATGGTGATGAACAGGGAGGCCTGGCGTGCTGCGATTCATGGGGTCGCAAAGAGTCGGACACGACTGAGTGACTGAACTGAACTGAACTGAACTGATACTTCATACCTTTTCCTTATTTTCCCCATTCCACAGAGAGCAGTGGACAAGCAAGCCGAGTGGAATATGCAGTGTCTCATCTTGGTTAAATTGTTGGAGGACTTTTCTGCAAATTATAGTGGTTAAGCACTGACTCAACATCCAACAACTGCATAAGAGCTTAGAGCCTTCATTCATGGACAAGTTTCAAAATGAAACAGCGTCACCACCTCTCATGGGCGATGTAGTCAGAGAACAGAAGAGAGTGAATTTCACCCTTAACAAAGTGGCTGCTTTCTGGAGAAGTGGCAGGATCTGGTATTTCCCAGCACGGTGAAATTGGGAAGTGCCTTTTGCAGTCCTTCTCACTTTCATGGTTTGTTTGGACATGGAATTCTTAAGTTCTTAATTCCGTCCCTGCTTCCTGTGTCACTTCCCTAGGAGACTGAATTCAAGGAGGGCGGGACCTCCTCCCCAGGGGAGGGGGAAGAACAGAATGGGGACTGATGCCTTTGGGCTCTTACCGCGTAGACATCCTGTTGGCACATTCTCCACTCCTCCCCAGCAAAGCACACTCTGCTCTGTGAAGAATCCAGGCCGGAAGTAAAACAGATCTGTGCAGCCACAGTGGAAATGCCCGGACTCTCAGGAACCCCAGATGGCCATCCAGTCTGATCACACGTCCCATTCTGTTTTCATTATTAGTGTCTGTCCTGTCTGTTCATGGGCTCCTCCAGGACAGAAGGCATGTCTACCCTAGTCACCATCAGAGCCATCTTAGTACGTCACAGTGCCTGGTACAGACTGGCTGTTAGTAAATATTTGTTGAATAAATCAACTATAAACGTGGAAGTGGTTCTCTTAAAGAGCTCTTTGCTCTTTCTCAGCTACTGAGTTACAAAACGAGCGTGCTGGTGGTGAGAAGAGACACTGTTGGGTTATAATAAAAGGAGCTAGAAATGTGTGGGAGGGCTCCTAAAGGTTCCAGTTGTATCTACTAAGCAACAGGGAACCTCTGCGAGTTCTTTAGGTCACCAACAGGAGATGGCGAGCGGTGGGAGCTGTGTTATTGTTGTTCAGTCGCCCAGTCGTGCCTGACTCTTTGCAACCCCATGGACTGTAGCACACCAAGCCTCCCTGTCCCTTACCATCTCCTGAAGTTTACCCAAGTTCATGTCCATTGCATCAGTGATGCCATCCAGCCATCCCATCCTCTGACACCCTCTTCTTCTTCTGCCCTCAGTCTTTCCCAACTGTGGGTGACCCCTGGGAGTGGGGACTTTGCAGGCTGTATTTGAAGTACATCTTCAAGTACATCTTCTTGAAGAAGTCTAATCACAGTTGCAAACTTCAGAGATGACTTTTGTGCCTGAAGGGTGACTATTTTAGCTAGGTAAGTGTCAAGAAAGTGGTAGGAATTCTAGTGAGCCTTGCTCCTGAGTGAACTCAGAGCTGGCGGTGGGAACAGAAGAAGCAAGCAAGTGCAGTCATGGTCAAAAATGACCAAAGAGGAAGATGCTTTGGGACTCAGCCCAGGATCCTGGTATTGCACTACGTGGAGTGAGGGGGTGAAACCAAGTAGGAAAATTTGTCTTTATTCTGAAGGCAGAGGCCATGTCTTAAGGATCAAACCCACGGCTCAGAGCAGAGCACGTGACATACCATAGCTGCTTAATACATGCTTGATAGTGAATGAATTGGGCTTCCTAGGTGGCTCAGTGGTAAAGAATCTGCCTGCCAACCCACAGGAGACGCGGATTCAATCCCCAGGTCGGGAAGGTCCCCCTGAAGAAGGGCATGGCAACCCACACCAGTATCCTTGCTTGGAGAATCCCTTGGACAGAGAAGCCTGGCAGGCTGTAGTTCATGGGACCACAAAGAGTCAGACGGGCCTGAGCACACAACGAGTGCTTGGGTAGTTGGCTGGCTCTGGGACTCACTGAGAAAGCGAGAGCTTGTGGCGGCCTCCGCAGCTGTGTTTACTATCCTTTCTCTTCATCCTTCTCAGTCTGCCCTCTGTGGTCCCACCTCTGCATTAAGCCAGAAGACGTTCCCAAAGCTCACTGCTCTCTCGGTGGACAGCACCAGCTGGGTCTCAGCCTCAACTGATCAGGCCATTCCATCCCTTCTGGGGGTTCCCACTGCCAATAAGATCCCTCTCAGCCCCCCACCCAGTCATCAGATTGGTGTTCACATCTTTTGCTCTTCGATTTCCTCTGGGCAGGCAAGGACATGCCACTGCTAGAAGCCTGGCCTTAGCGAACGCGTGTGTGTATGTGCACACGCCCCTCTCCCTGTCTCAGATCCTTGTCTGGCCCTCCGCCCCCCTGGCCTGGCCCGTCTTTATGAGACTCGGGCTCTTCCTCTCCAGGTGCTGGATGTAGTGTCTGATTCGAGAGAACCAGGCATTTTGCAGGTCTGCATCTGTGGCCTTGGCCTCCCTCAGGGGCTTGGGTTGATCCACCCATAAGGAGGGACCTTCCAGAGAGACGCCAAACCCGGAGTCTGACCTCATGATGCCCGCAGCACCTGGCAAGGAGGGTACCAGCTCTGCTGTCCTGGCCCAGACCCAGTTCTCTCTTCTAGCATCCACACCTTCACCTTCTCTGGCTCCCCTCCAGGCCGACAGGACCTGCCCCGTCTGGGGAAGGATAAGCCTGGTCTGGTGAGTAGGGCCAGGATAGTGAGGGCCCCCCAGGATCTTAGTCAAATCATTCCCTGGCTCCATGCCTTAGTTTCCCCCCTGAGAAAGTCTGCCTCTGGTTCCAGGGTTAGGAAGTTAGTTCCCTGGTCTCACTGGGCAGAAACCCGAACTAGTGTTGTGTTTCCTTGCAGCCAAGACCTGCCCGCCCCGCCCTGCCCCAGGAGGCCTTGCTAGTTGGTGACGCCTTGCTAGTTGGTGACTCCTGGCCAGCAAGGCAGGGTCCTGCAGGATGAAAGCTCAGAGAAGCCAGAGCAGGAATAATAATGATAATCATCAGCTGTGGCGTCTCAACCATCCGGGAATGCGAGGCCCACGCCCTGTGCTCCCCACACCCCGAGACACTCTGAGGGCTCCTCTCCCTTCATTTTATTGCAGTGATCCCACACTCAGCCATTCCCAGCCCAACCTATTTGGGTTCCCAAGGACTGCAGTCCAGCTACCTGCTCACTCAAGCCCCATGGGAAGAGTGAGCTCGACAAGACCCACTTGTCGAAGGTAGGACGCCTGGCTCCTTGGAGACTCAGGCTCCTGGGTTTCCCAGAGAAGCATCTGGCCGTGCCTGGCCTGAAGCACTTTCCCACAGACCCATTTCTGTCGGGTTAGCGTCAGGTCTAGGAGCTTTGCCTGTGTCAATATAAATCTGCATTCAAGTCCTGGCTGGGCCACAGATTAACTCACCATAGGACCCTGGGTGGGTTTTGTTTTGATTTCAACATTTTGTGTCCACTACCTCACCTGCCCCTTGCTCACTGCAGATAAACTCTGAATCTTGTAGTCCAGCATGTGGCTGTTGAAAATCTGGTTTTAAATCACGTTTCCAACCCCACTGTTCATTCTCTAGATGCCAGCCAAAAGTGACTCCTCACTGCTCGTCATGTATATCCCGTGCCTTCCCATTCCAGAACGTCTGTCCTTCTTTGCGAATGTCATTTGCTCTGTTTCTACCTTGTCAGACCTTCCTAGCCTTTGAGGTCCAAGCCAGGGTCATCACCTCCATGACTGTGCCGCCTGACTCCCCACCCACCTCAGAACGCTTGCTCCTCTTTGTCTGAGCCTCAAGCCCCTGGGTCTGCCCTGTACATGCTATGTGCAGATCTCAGTTTGCTCACTGAATCATCAGTGTGCTGGAGTCTCCATCTCTGGGTCCTCCTGGTGCCTTGTGTAGCACCCTGCATACACAACACATGCTCAATAAGTGTGTTGGGCATAAATTGTGGGAAATAATCATCCCCACCCTATTAATTTCGCCATGCAAATGTGTTTTGAAAAAGTGAAATAGTTATTTTAACATAAAATTGTGTGCATGTGTGTTCTGCCCAGTTTCCTCAGGGGCAGTGGGTTGCAGGTACTCAAGTGGCAGGGGAAGGCATTCGCTCCCTGGCGTTGGGCCAATAGGTGGAAGGCTTTCCTCAACCAGTCTGGTCCAGTCCGGTCTCGGATTCTGGCTCAAAGGAGATGAGCACTTCCCTCCTCAGAGAATAGCAATCCCATCCCTTTGGGGCTTCTAAACCCTAGCAGCCTCCATGCCCCATGGGACTCACACCAGCAGGACCCCTAGATCAAGTGTTGTAAAGAGATGAGTGGTTGGATGTGTTTAGAACCTTCTCAGCTGGATCCTTATGAGAACACCTTGGAGCAGCGTTCATTGCTGCTACCTGTTCAGTGTTGCGAATGATATTAATAGTAACGTAACTTCGGCAACGCCTTGTATTTACTTAATGCTTTTCTCCAGGGAGCTCAACTAATCTTTCCCTCATCTCCAGAAGGAAGAGAAGGACCAAGGCAATGAAAAAGTGAACCACTGGGGCCACGCTTTGAGTACAAGCATCCTTTGTTCTAAGAGGTAAATGTAATCCGTAGCATTTCAGATGTGTGGAACTGATAAAGTAGGAAACATGTTCATGTCCTGGGACCTGGAACCTATGACTTAAGAATTTCCCCCCAAATCAAAGCCTGTGTGAGATGACAGCTCTCATACTAAGAAGTTACATCTCATCAGTAATGAAGTTTGAGAATGCACCCTTAACATAAGTTCAATCACTTACAAATCATACACACGACCCACTATCATTATATTTCAAGACACAAAGTACACTTGGGTGAGGTCTGTTTTTAACAATGGTAGGAAGTGTAATTCACATTTCAAACAGTGACCTTGATAATGAAAAATTATAAAGCAAGTTTGCTGGCCGTCATTGTGTTAGACCTGATCAGATTGTCCCTGTGTTACCCTCCCGATGGGGCTGACCAAGAGCTCCCGTGAGAAGCACCAGTGGTACCACTTTTTTGAGTGCTAGCACTTGCTGAGTTACAGAGATCTTTAACCTGCAGCTCCTTTGCAGGAATTATTTTAATTCCCATGTCCATTTTGTGAAGTTAATTTAGTTCAAGTTGGATAATATAATCCATAACATCATTTAACCAGGCAGTGGAAACTGTGATATTAATACTTTGTGGTTTTCTAGTCTCTTGATGAAAGTGAAAGAGGAGAGTGAAAAAGTCAGCTTAAAGCTCAACATTCAGAAAACTAAGATCATGGCAGCTGGTCTCATCACTTCATGGGAAATAGATGGGGAAACAGTGGAAACAGTGTCAGACTTTATTTTGGGGGGAGCTCCAAAATCACTGCAGATGGTGACTGCAGCCATGAAATTAAAAGACGCTTACTCCTTAGAAGGAAAGTTATGACCAACCTAGATAGCATATTGAAAAGCAGAGACATTACTTTGCCAACTAAAGTCCGTCTAGTCAAGGCTATGGTTTTTCCAGTGGTCATGTATGGATGTGAGAGTTGGACTGTGAAGAAAGCTGAGTGCTGAAGAATTGATGCTTTTGAACTGTGGTGTTGGAGAAGACTCTTGAGAGTCCCTTGGACTGCAAGGAGAGCCAACCAGTCCATTCTAAAGGAGATTAGTCCTGGGTGTTCATTGGAGGGACTGATGCTAAAGCTGAAACTCCAGTACTTTGGCCACCTCATGTGAAGAGTTGACTCATTGGAAAAGACTCTGATGCTGGGAGGGATTGGGGGCAGAAGAAGGGGACAACAGAGGATGAGATGGACATGAGTCCGAGTGAACTCCGGGAGTTGGTGATGGACAGGGAGGCCTGACGTGCTGCAATTCATGGGGTCGCAAAGAGTCGGTCACAACTGAGCAACTGAACTGAACTGAACTGACCTATGAGCTAAGGATTCAGGGAGCCCTGTCAGCCCCTCTGGTGTCACCCCCTCTGGTATTAGCTCCTCTGGTGTCAGCGCCTCTGGTGTCAAACCCTGTAGTATCAGCCCCTCTGCTGTCAGTTCCTCCAGTATCACCCCTCTGGTGTAATCCCCTCTGGTATCAGCCCCTCTGGTGTCAGCCCTCTGGTGTCAGTCCCTCCGGTATCAGCCCCTTTGGTATCAGCTCTTCTGGTATCAGCCCTCTGGTGTAGACCTCTCTGGTATCAGCCCTCTGGTGTCAGCCCCTCTGGTGTCAGCCCCTCTGGTGTCAATCCCTCTGGTATCAGCCCTTCTGATATTAGCCCCTCTGGTGTCAGCCCTCTGGTGTCAGTCCCTCTGGTATCAGCCCCTTTGGTATTAGCTCCTCTGGTGTCAGCCCTCTGGTGTAGACCCCTCTGGTATCAGCCCCTCTGTGTTAGCCCTCTGGTGTCAGCCCTCTGGTGTCAGTCCCGCTGACATGCCTCCACGCCTCTCCCAGCAGCCCTCCGGTGTCTGCCGTGGCCTCTGGCTTCATGTCCCAACTTGCTTGATTCAGGCTAAAGGGAGTCTTCTGCAACCGCACCTCATGTCCATCACTAAACTACCGTTTCTTCCATCTCCAAGCCCCTCCTGGCTATCTCAGCCACGTCAAGCTCACCCTTTTCTTTTCCTTTTTTAGAAAATTCTAGTTATTTACTTTTGGCTGCCCTCGGTCTTTATTGCTTCAGGCGGACATTTTCTAGCCGAAGCTCGTGGGCTCAGTAGGTGTAGCACACGGGCTTAGTTGCTCCACAGTTTGTGGCATCTTCACAGACTAGGAATCGAACCTGTGTCCTCTGCACTGGCAGGAAGAGTCTTAATCACTGGACCACCAGGGAAGGCTCTCTCTTTCTTTCTTTCTTTTTTTTTTTTTTGACTGTCCCATGGGGCTTTCAGGATCTTAGTTCCCAGACCAGGGATTGAACCTGGGCCCTCTGCAGTGAAAGCACTGAGTCCTAACCCCTGGACTGCCAGGGAATTCCCTGAAGCTCACCCTTTCTAAACCTCCTCTGTCAAGCCTACTTTGTTCCCTTTCTTCCCCATCTCTGATAAGGACACCACTAAACACTCAGACTGGAAACTACAGGGGCATTTCTTCTCTTTCCTCCTTGCCGTCCTTCCAAACTAGTCCACTTTCTTTCGTTTTCTTGAGCAGTATTTTTATTTTATTATCATAATTGTATAGTTGTTGTACAATACTATATTGGGTTGGCCCAAAAGTTTGTTCAGGTCTTTCTGCAACATATTACCTAGCATGTTGTTGTTCACTCAGTCATATCTGACTCTTCGCGGCCCCATGGACTGTAGCACGCCAGGATTCCCTGTCCTTTACCATCTCCCAGAGCTTGCTCAAACTCACGTCCGCTGAGTCGATGATGCCATCCAACCGTCTCATCCTCTGTCGTCCCCTTCTCCTTCTGCCTTCAATCTTTCCCAGCATCAGGATCTTTTCTAATGAGTCAGCTCTACATCAGGTGGCCAAAGTATTGGAGCTTTAGCTTCAACATCAGTCCTTCCGATGAATATTTAGGATTGATTTCCTTTAGGATTGACTGGTTTGATCTCCTTGTATGTTATAGGTGTACAATATAGTGAGTCACAGTTTCTAAAGGCTGTTCTCCATTTATAGTTATTATACAATATTGCTGTATTCCCCATGCTGTACTATATTTTTTATTTTCTACTTTTTTACATCTATTTTTTATTTTGTATTGGAGTATAGTTGATTTACAATGTGTTAGTTTGGGGTGTACAGCAACGTGATTCAGGTATATATATACCTAAATCCATTCTTTTCCGTATTCTTTTCCCGTATAGGTTATTACAGAGTATTGAGTAGAGTTCCCTGTGCTCTACAGTAGGTCCTTGTTTTTTCTCTATTTTGTATATAGCTGTGCGTATGTGTTAATCCCAAACTCCTAATTTATCCCTCCCCACATTAGCCCACTTTGCAAGGGTCCTCCTTTTGGTGTCTCTGGCCCTTACCATTGCTGGGCCAATAAACCAGTTGGCCTCCCTGCCACTGATCTGGTCCCTCTCATTTCCCCTCCACTTTTCTGCCAGAGACTTCCTTCAAATACTTGAGTCTGATTTGGATCTCTCCCTTCCTAGCCTCTCCACATGCCTCAGACTCAAAGGATGAAGTTCCACCTCTCAGCAGAGGATTGTATGGCTGGGCCCTACTGACCCTTCTAAGCTGGTCACTCCCAGCTACTTTCTCTGCTCCCGACCCCCAGGCATTCACCCAGGAGCCACACCTTGAATACCATGCTCCCTTCTCAGCCTGCTAACTTACTCTACTTGACCTCTAAGACCAGTATACCCAGCACCTTCCAAACACTGAAAGCAGGGAAGTCACTCCATCTTTGTGCACTCTAGCACTTGGTACGAAATGCTTATGTTTTATGCTGAAATGTGATTGGCTGTCTGTATCCTCTGTTGGTTCCTGAACGCTTGGGTTACATCTATCTTAGTTCCATCCCCTGCTTCCTCCGCTTCCTGCCTAGCCTGGGGTGGTGCGGGCTCTCTGCGAAGCGCTGTCTGCTGGACAGGAGGCATTGGGAACTCCTTCCCACCCGTCAGCTGCACCATCTCCTAGTTCAGTCCCCAGTGGCTAATGCTGAAAAAGCAATACTCGCTACCAGGTACTGTTCTAGAAACCGTGGGCAAACTAGCTCACTTAATCCTCCCCACAACAGCATGATGTTGTCCCTTTAGGCATCTCCATTTACCGATGAGGAAGTTGAAGCACAGAAAAGTTATTTGTCAGTCCCAGGTGGTGGGGCTAGTAAGCGGTTGAGTTAGGAGTCAGACTCACATCCTGGATACAAGGGCTGATGGTCACCTCTGGCCAGTGGCGTGCCACCTCACTCAGCCCTCTCGCTGTTCTCCCTCCCCTGCACAAGAGTGGGTGCTGTTCCCAAGGCCAGCTGAACCCCCTTACACCCTGTCCAGGGGTAGACTGAGGGTTTGTTGGCTCAGCTGGCTCTCTCCCCGCAGCGGGAAGGACCGACATGACGATCTCCCGCTGGTCACGCCTGCCCCACTGTCCCTGGGGGCACTGCTTTCCTGGGCCAAGGCTCTTTGCAGGGGATTTGAGCCCTGGTCTCAGTGGATCCAAATCATTTCTCTGGGAATGTCTGCCTGAACCCTGCCCACAAGCCTCTCGGGCACCTTGGGGGGCTTTCCCCACCTGTTTTACCTGATCAACTTCTGGCCATTACTAACATCTCATTCTTCTTCTCTGGGGCTTTTTTTCTATTCTGCCTTGCTTCCCCACACTTCCTTCCTGTTCTTCTTTCTCTTTACAAGAAGACTGTGTATTTTTAACCTGAGGTTTCCACTCACCTCTTGCTGTCCGGTTGGGACTAGGTGGGGCTGCTGGCATGGTTTGCCAACCATGGGGGTTACAGTCTGTGGCCTCCCTGCTGAGCCCAGCTTCAGCCCTCACCCTTAGCCGTCTCCCTAAGCTCTCCCTTCTCCACTTACAGAGGAAACACCCTAAACGGGCTGTTCATCAAAGCTTTGGAAATTGTGCAGGTCAGGTAGGGAGCTGACTCCCCCCACCTCCTGCAATGCTGGGAGGCTGCTGTGGAACCAGGCAAGGATCACTCACACTGGAGCCTCACCAGGCCTCCAGGGTCAGCTCTCGGTCCACCCGTGTGGCCCTCACTAGGAAGCATCGGGGGGCTGCTGGTCCCTGGTCTGTTTTGTCTGCGCATTTTCGGAGAGGCAGCTCTGACTCCCTCTCTGCCCTCCTGTGGTGTCTGACATCTCTGCCTCCTGGCAATGCTTCCTGCTTCACCTTCTGCCTCAGCCCCAGCCTGGTCCCCCATCGCTCTGTCCTCACCAGCCTCCAGCCAACCCCCCGCCCAGGCTTCCCTGCCCTGCCGGTGCTTAAAAGAGAAACTTTTATTTGAAGACCAAACAACCGCAAAGGGAAGATAACTGGGCTTTTAGAGTTCCCCAGTTATTGTTTATTTTCAAGTTTGGTTTCTGCTTTCTTAAGTAAGAGAATAGTGGCAACTAAATGAGTTGATAGCTGAGATTCTCTTTTAAGCAACTGACAGTGACTCACTGCAGGCTGCTGGGCCCACGGCTAATGTTCTCTAAATAATTGATAGGCGTAAGGACCGCCCCGGGCAGCGCAGTATCCCACTGCGCCCTCTGAGTCACCACGAAGGATTAAAAGTATATTCAGCATTGTTTTAATGTTGTGCATGTGTGCGTGCTGAGTCGCTATTAGTCGTCTCCGACTCTTTGCAACACTATAGACTGTAGCCCGGCAGGTTCCTCTGTCCATGGCATTTTCCAGGCCAGAATACTGGAGTGGGTTGCCATGCCCTTCTCAAGGGGCTCTATCTGACCCAGGGATCAAACCTGCCTCTTTTTTTTTTTACCACTACCGTCACCTGGGAAGCCTGTTTTTATGTTGACTGTGCTTTAAAAATTTGAATTCCTTAAAAAACAGGCACTCTAGCCCCCCAACCCCCGCCCCGCCCCATATAACCTGTATAGTAACTAGCTGATTACTGATTGGAAATGGGCTTTCGGGCCTTGTAGACCTGACAGAGTGCAGCCCTCATCCCTGGCCTCGGCCCCAACCGCTTCTCTGCTTCGCACTCTCTTAACTGACCCACCACTCCCCCTGGTCAGCTGCCCCAAGGTCCACTCCGAAGCAGTGATGCCTTCAGGCTCCACCATGATCTGGGACTGCAACCCTGTCCTGCGTCCCCTGTTCCCTGGCATCCCTTTTGGAGTTGGTCAGTCATTCAGTCTACAGACGCTTATTGGGCATCCCCCATGAGCAGAGTGCCATGCTGGGTAGGTGCTGGGAAGAGACACAAGAGGTTGGTGCCACCTTCAAGGGGAAAGCGCTCCCACCACAAACACCCAGAGAGCTGCTTATTGCAAGTTCACAAGAACTCTGTCTCACAATCAAAGAAGAAGGGGGAGTCAAACAGGGGTGGGCTTTATCAGAAAAGGCTTCTTGAAAGGGAGAAGCTGGAGTCTAACTTTGATTCTCAGTAGGGCCGTCCCAGCTAGGTGAGTAGATGCACAGGGCTGCAAAGCTCATCTGGGAGTGGGACCAGAATTCCCCACCACCTCTGCCCAGCAGCTAGCTGCCTTGTGAATCCTGGGCTGCCCCTTCCCCCTGGGCCAACTGGGTGATAAGGACGGGGGACCAGCCCCAGCAAGGAGGAAGTGGCCTGGCTTCCTGTTTGTTTGTAAATCTCAGAGCAGCACCATGGAGCCATGAACCTCAGCTAAGCAGAGCAACCCCAGCCTGAGCCAAGAGCTCTGGGGAGCTCGCCAACCAATCCAGCAAGCCCTCAGCCAGCTGGGACTCCAGAGCAGGGACCCATCCAGGGCAGCCGCGCTGGGATGGCCAGCCTGGTAGCAGCCATGCCAGCGTGGCAGGGACAGGAGGTGGAGTAGTGAATTCTCCAAAGAAGTTAGAGTCACACACTCACAAAATGAAGCCTCTGGGCAACTCCAAGGGCTCAAGTAATACCATCCCCCCACCCCAAAGATGATTTCCTAGGACCTGGGCACATCTCTTTTGCCCGAGAGGGAAATTTTGCGCAAAGATCATTGGACCCTTTGAAAAATGGAGATGCGTGCATTGTGGTTTTGTTTGCAACAGCAAAATACATGAAAAACCACCACCAAGTCATACAAAAGCCAACTGGTGACAACAAAATATGATAGATTCAGGGGAAACGCTGCAGCCATTCAAAAGAATGGGGTGGATTTGTTTGTGCTACTGTGGTGAGATGTCCAAGATAAGTTCAGTAAATGAAAGCAGTCAGATACGGAAGAGCATGATCCCTTTTCTGTAAATAATCACAGAGGACATGTTCATATAGGCATAGAGATGGATGTGCTCCTGAATGCTTGACTTTTTGTTTTCTGAAAGGAAATTTAAGTGACCTAACAGTGATTATTTTGGGAAAAGCAACTGTGGGAGAAAAGTGGTGGAAAGGTATTCAGTGTTCACTGTTTATTTTCCTGTGCTATTTTCATTTTTAAGTGATATATATACGATATTAAATATAATATTTTAAAAACACTACCTGTGGGCACTGGGGTTGTGGTTTACTCTGTTTAATTCTTTATACTTCTCTGTATCATTTAAAATAAAAAATATTAGGCTTTCCTGGCAGTCCAGTGGTTAGGACTCTGTGATTCCACGACAGGACCCCTGATGGGGGAAGATCCCACATTCCATGTAGCCAAAAAAATAAACAAAAGAAATTAAAATATCAAAGCAATAAGTATTATTTTTAAGCCAATTTAAGGAGTCAGGCAGTGTGTATTTGCAAGATTAAACAGAGTAGAGCTAGGATCACACATTCTCCAGAAAAATTGACCAGAGGAGATGGGGAGAATGCTTTGCTTTAAGATCTGCACACATTGGTAAGAGTGGAGCCAATTCAATGCTCCACTCTGCTTTGACTGTGTGGATCACAATAAACTGTGGAAAATTCTGAAAGAGATGGGAATACCAGACCACCTGACCTGCCTTTTGAGAAACCTATATGCAGGTCAGGAAGCAACAGTTAGAACTGGACATGGAACAACAGACTGGTTCCAAATAGGAAATGGAGTACGTCAAGGCTGTATATTGTCACCCTGCTTATTTAACTTCTATGCAGAGTACATCATGAGAAATGCTGGGCTGGAAGAAGCACAAGCTGGAATCAAGATTGCCGGGAGAAATATCAATAACCTCAGGTATGCAGATGACACCACCCTTATGGCAGAAAGTGAAGAGGAACTAAAAAGCCTCTTGATGAAAGTGAAAGAGGAGAGTGAAAAAGTTGGCTTAAAGCTCAACATTCAGAAAACGAAGATCGTGGCATCTGGTCCCACCACTTCATGGGAAATAGATGGGGAAACAGTGGAAACAGTGTCAGACTTTATTTTGGGGGGCTCCAAAATTACTGCAGATGGCGATTGCAGCCATGAAATTAAAAGACGCTTACTCCTTGGAAGGAAAGTTATGACCAACCTAGATAGCATGTTCAAAAGCAGAGATATTACTTTGCCAACAAAGGTCCGTCTAGTCAAGGCTATGGTTTTTCCAGTGGTCATGTATGGATGTGAGAGTTGGACTGTGAAGAAAGCTGAGTGCCGAAGAATTGATGCTTTTGAACTGTGGTGTTGGAGAAGACTCTTGAGAGTCCCTTGGACTGCAAGGAGATCCAACCAGTCCATTCTAAAGGAGATCAGACCTGGGATTTCTTTGGAAGGAATGATGCTGAAGCTGAAACTCCAGTACTTTGGCCACCTCATGCGAAGAGTTGACTCATTAGAAAAGACTCTGATGCTGGGAGGGATTGGGGGCAGGAGGAGAAGAGGACGACAGAGGATGAGATGGCTGGATGGCATCACTGACTCGATGGACGTGAGTCTGAGTGAACTCCGGGAGTTGGTGATGGACAGGGAGGCCTGACGTGCTGCAATTCATGGGGTCGCAAAGAGTCGGACACCACTGAGAACTGAACTGAACTGAACTGATGGCAAATGTTTGAACTCTCTCTGTTTTCCTTTTAACCATTCCATTTCCCTGTTTCTCCTCCCATTTCATGGCCTCATCATTTAACTTTTTACCTGAAACAATAAGAAACAGAAATCTGAAGGGAGAAGAAGATACACAATATGACTTCAATACACACGACCCGATCACTTGTCATTTGACTTAAGTTGTATTCACTTCTTTATAAAAGATCTGTGTTTGACTCATCTTCTGGTCCCCTGAAGCATCTAGCCCAGGACTGTACCCAGCAGGCACTCAGTAATCATTGTTGGATGAGTAAATGGACCAGCTTGTGTATATGACACTTGTCCTTTTCAGGTCTACTCATTCACAGAGCATCCACTCAGTGGAAGTCCAAACTACCCCCAAGACTATCAGATTTTATTTTGCTTTTCCTCATGAGTGTTTGGGGAGTTGGAGGGAAACTCTTGGGGTCTCAGAAGGAGAATGTAATGTCCCCTCTGTGTCTCACTAATTCATTAAAAACTGGTTAATTCCCCCAAACTGACCTCAGGCTGCCAAAGCCTGAGTATCCAACACAGTAAGAGCCTGTCTGGTTTTAGAAAGAGTTAAAGCTGAATTAATGGCGATCTCCCACCTGGCGAAGAGAGGGGTAGCACCAGTTTGGCTGGTGGTTGGGGCAGAACATTTGGTATATTTACAGTCACAGATGCCCAGGGGGTTCTATATCAGGAAGTTGACTGCAGAGGGTCACCTCTATCTATTTACTTACCCTCTGGTTAAGGCTAATGTTAGCTGGTGCTAACATCCTCCTGGTCCTTTCCCTGGGATCTTTTTCTGCACATCTTGTACTTGTCAACACAGCCTGGCACCTGCAGCAGCAGGCAGGTTGCTGCCACCTGGTGGAGAAGAGAGGCCACAGCCTTGCGGGGCTGGGCCTAAAACAGACTTGAGAGATGGAAGTGAGTGAAATCGCTCAGTCGTGTACAACTCTTTGCCACCCCATGGACACCAGGCTTCTCCATCCATGGGATTTTCTAGGCAATAGTACTAGAGTGGGCTGCCATTTCAAACAGCTTCCACAGGACAGTGGATTTCAAAATTTCGTAGCCATGGATCTCTTTCTTTAAGACCACTAAGTGACTGAGGCCTTCCTGTAAGACTGCTAAACTCAACACTGCTGTGGCTGTATGTAGCAGGGAAAGGAGGGACTCAGAGCCCCAGGGGACACGTTCCACACTCCCCTGAGCTCAGCTGGCAAACAGCTGTTTACTCCCTCATTGCAAGGATGGGGAAATGGAGACTTGGCAATATAACGAGATTTGTGCAAATCCTTTGTATGAAACACATTTTGGAATATGTGCAGCCAGCTTGTACCCCCAATCTCAAATAAGGAAGGTCTGAACGCAGCTTTCTGAGTGCTAGATCAAGCCTCCTACCTCAAGACATCTGGGCTCCGGGGAGGAGGAGCCTGGAACTCAACCCCTCCAACATCTTCTTGTTTGAATCAATCCAGGGGCAGACCCATGATGGTCCCTATGCCCCCTATTCAATATCTGGCCTCGAATCAGGGGCCTGTAGATGCCCAAATAAGTTTTTTGATATCTGATGTTAGGGAGAGGCAGGCAGCACCTTCAAACACAAATAGGGATAGGAACGAGGAGATCTGGGGCATCTCCTGTGTGCTGAGCCCTGTGCTGAGCATTTTCACATCTGTCATCTCACTTATTCCTCAACAACCCTGCAATGTGGATATTTGTGTCCTTAGTTTTAATGAGACAAAAAGGATGGTTAAAGTTGTTGAGTAATTTACCCAAGGTCTCCCAAACTAGTAAGTGGCAGAGTCAGATTCCCAACACGAATCTTTCTGATTCTAGAACTCATATTCTTTTACAAACGTAGTTGTCTTCTGGGGTGAGAAACCTGGGACTTCCAGGCCAGCTCAGAGTTTCAGTGTCAGCAAGGCTGAACGTAGTGCCCTGGCATGAGGGCCTTAGAAGGCATAAGTGCTGTCTCTGCCTCCTAAGTGCTGTGGTCTAGCTGGGGATGGAAGTGCGCCCACAAAGGGAATGAGGACCCCACACGCACTTGCACACCCATGAGTGCCAAGGATTTACAGGACAGGGGCTCCTGGGTATAGAATCCTGGAAGCTGAGAGATGGGATGGAAACAGTACTAGATGGAGGGTGGATGCCAGATTCCACCCTTGGCCCTACCATCTGCATCCTGTGGGATGTTGGGCAAGTCTCCTCCCCTCCTCCCCCAAATGAAGGGGCTGTTCCTGAGGCCCTGAAAACCTTCTGCTCAATTCTGTGCTGTTGTGACTGCAGTGGAAATTCCCGAAGGAAGTGAGTGAGCTGGAGGGTTGTGGACGTGGGAGAGGGAAATAGCATTTCCCACTGAGAGGCCGGCGGAGGCAAGTAAGACAAAGAAGCCATCGTCAGCCAGAGACGGCAAGCTCCTCTGCTTTTGAATGTTTGGTGGAGAACAGGGTTGGCATAATCTACAGTGAGGAACATCTGTGGGTTCTTTTGGGGTCTCTGATTGTCCAGGATAGACACCGTCTTAACCAAGAGACTCTCCCACCCAGTGGCTAAGTGTCCCAGAAGCCCCATCTCTGAAGTCATTGCTGCACCAGGCTCCCTTCCTTGGCTGTGGCCTCGCCTGGCTTGGAAAGGACAGTACAGCAGCAAACCCTCCTGGAGGGCAGACAAATGGAAAAGAAGTGGTTTTACCCCAGGCCTGGAGATCCTCAGACCCCTCAGTGGCTATGGGGTCACCTAATTCCCATCTGTCTCCTACCCCATTCCCACTCTGCCTATTCTAGAACCATGTGCAGCCACGGAGACAGCTGGTGTTATAAGTCTGTGTGCCAGGGCCTCAATGTTACTTTTCTTCCCAGTTCACTGTAGCCTCGGACACAGTCAGGGACTTGGGTGACAATTACATTGTCTGACATAAAGCCCTCAGGCCTGAGACTTCCAAATTTCAGGGTTCACCCCATATTTAAGGCTATCTAATCTCCTTAAGTCAGAGGTCAGCAAACATTTCCTATAAAAGGACAGACAGTAAATACTTTAGGCTTTGCAGGCCATATAATCTCAGCTATAAATATGCAAGTCTGCTACTCTAGTGGCAAACATGCATAGTTATTTTCCAATAAAACTCTTACTTATGAACACTGAAGGCTGATTTTCATATCTTTTTCATGTGTCACAAAATAGTATTCTTTTGATTTTTTCCGACCATTGAAAACCAGTGAAAACCACTGTTAGCTCATGAGATGTACAAAAACAAGCAGTGGGCTGCATGTGGCCTGCATGCCAGACTTTGCCAGCCCCTGACCCAAATGTTTACAGCTCATTCAGGCAAATTTAGATGGTCCAAGCCTGTCATCAATAAAAGGCTTTTCTGGCTAATCCAAGTGGTTTGTCTGATCTTCCCTGGATGACAACAGCTTCCAGTTCCTTCAGAGTAGCCTTGCCCTGTTAGTTGTACTCTCTCTTCCAAAGTAGCTTGATTGGAAGATGCTGGAAATACGCCCTCCTCCTTCTCCACACAGCGTCCTGGGCAAAGTCGTCCTCTTTCAAATCTAAACTAGCTTCCCCAGGCCAGTACATTTCCATTCTCTCTTCCAGCCGTGTGCATCTGGGCCTTGCCAAAGCATCCCAGCCTCTACCAGCTGGGACAGGCCTCACTCCTTTTTTGTTCAATCCTCAACCCCTCTGTTGCCAGAGTTCCGGAGCTAAAGTCTTTTGAATAAAAGGAGACCTTATGTGTAAAGAAAGGTGGGAAGAGGTCAGCCACAGGCAAATTCCTGGAGAAGAAGAATTTTAAATTGGGCTTGAGACAAAAAGGGACTGGGATTGAAAGAGGGAGGTGAGAGAGGAGAGGTGCTCCAGAGAGAAGCAAGGGAGGGCAGAGGAGAGCGAGAGGAGAGTCCGCACATGCAGGCCGCAGGAAGTGAGAGGGTGGTGGGACCTTTGTGGGTGGATCGGTCTGCAGGACTGTGAGCCCTGCTTCAGAGCAGCCTGAGGCGACCTAGGGAAAAATGCTCAGCTCGCCTCTAACCTCAGTCCTGTACGTCTATTCTTCATCTCGTCTGACAAACATTCAGTAACTCCCACCGAGAGCCAGGCATGTTTGACTTGGGGGGAAAAGGCCACGGGGGTTGGGGGAAAGAAGAGGAAGGGGAAATGTTGACTCACATAAACGTAGGGCTGGAGGGAGGACACACACACCTGCAGCCCAAATGAGCACAGAGTGCCTCCCGGGACTGTGGGTCAGGGAAGTTTTGTGTGTGTTAGAGAAAGAAGCTGAGCTAGCACTCAGAGGACGTGAAGGAGGAAACAGAACAGGCTGCATCTTGAAAGCAGGACTCCATCTTGGGCCGGACTCTGGACTTTGAGCTATATGCCCAGTATCTATGGAAATGACATACCAACTGGAAAACCAGACCCCCTGGATGGAAGAGCCCCAGGGCTCGTGCCTAGACTCTGTTGCCTGAAAGAATATCCTAATTATCTGTGTAACCGAATAGAATCATACATTCTCTTGTGCTTATTGGGGTATGACCATAGGCCTATTAATAATTGTCCACTGTTAACTACCTAGGCTTAAGGCATATGAATCATGGGTTAACTTTGATTGTATCTTTCTTTTCCTTTGTTCAGGCTAGTTTCAGGGAATTTGGGGAGGTGGGTTTGGGCATGTACACTTAGGGTATATAAGGTTTTCACAAGAACTGGTCAGGGTCCTTGGCTAAGAGGAGACTCTGCCTTGAGCCCGCCGGTGTAATAAACTGCACTCCACTATCTGCATTGTCCTTCTGAGTGAGTTTGTTTCCCAAACACGTGGCTACAACAGATGGGGGGCATCTGGGCTTGTGAAATGTGGGGGAAGGGCTGACTGGAGGAAGTGACTCTGTGAGCAGAGGGGTGCAGCGAAAGTAGGGGGTATGCCGACAGGAGCAAGGAACTCAGTTTGGCGTGTGTTTTCAAAGGGGGGTTTCACTGGCATTACATTTGGAACAGCTTTTGTCGTGTGAGTCTGTCCCATATGAGGTAGGCCTCCTAGTGCCCCCGCCACCTCCACTCGCCATCACCTAAAGCTAGTAGCAGCTGCCCCTCTCCACTTGCATTTTCAAACAGCACTCCCCATCCCATGGGAGCCACTAGGTAGGTATGCGACAGTAAGCAGTCAAGTATGTTGGACTAGAAAGGCAGCGAGGGCCTTGAATGCCAGAACAAGGTATTTGCACTTTATTAACCAAGGGAGGCTTCCCTGGTGGCTCTGCTGGTAAAAGAATCCGCCTGCACTTCAGGAGACCCCGGTTTGATTCCTGGGTCGGGAAGATCCCCTGGAGAAGGGATAGGCTACCCACTCCAGTATTCTTGGGCTTCCCTCATGGCTTAGCTGGTAAAGAATCCGCCTGCGATGTGGGAGACCTAGGATCGATCCCTGGGTTGGGAAGATCCCCTGGAGAAGGGAAAGGCTACCCATTTCAGTATTCTGGCTTGGAGAATTCCATGGACTGTGTAGTCTGTGGGTCGCAAAGAGTTGGACACAACTGAGCGACTTTCACTTCACTTCAATCAAGGGAGGAGTAGCTGCTGAAGGTTTTTCAGGAGAAAGGGGAAGAGATCTACTTAGAAAAATGAAGTTTGTTGACATATACTCATCACTAAGTATAAAATAGAAAACTGATGAGAACCTGCAGTATAGAACAGGGAACTCTATTCAATGCTCTGTGGTGACCTAAACGGGAAGGAAATCCAAAAAAAGAGGGGATATATACACACGTATGCATGCTAAGTCACTTCAGTCGTGTTCGACTGTTTGTGACCTTATGGACTGTAGCCCACCAGGTCCCTCTGTCCATGGGATTCTCCAAGCAAGAATACTGGAGTGGGTTGCCAGGCCCTCCTCCAGGGATCTTCCCAACCCGGGGATTGAAGCCATGTCTCATTATGTCTCCTGCATTGCAGGAGGTTTACCACTAGCGCCACCTGGGATGTGTATACATATAGCTGTTTCATTTCGCTATATAGCAGAAACTAATACAACATTGTAAAGCAACTATACTCCAATAAAAATAATGAAAAATGAAGCTTGGAACAGTGTGCAGGATGAACAGGAGGCCAAGGAAAGGCAGGGACATCATTTACAGCTTCCTGTGACTGTCTCACCCAGGTTATTTTCAGTCAGGATGGGCTGCTTTGCCCACAGTATTGGCAGATGGGAAAGGTCCAGGGACGGCCTAAACACTCTTCCCTGCTGATGGCTGGACCACTGGCTCATTAGAAGAGCATCTGCTACACCAAGCTTGGACAATATTCCATTCTCTCTCTCTCTCTTTCAATTTGACCCACCTGGGGATGGGAGGAGCGGCACAGCTCCTCCCACTTGGGTCCACACCAGCAGAACGCGTGTAAAATGCAGCAACCTTTGAGGGTCTTCTTTCCCGGCTCCCCCAGTTCAGGGCCCAAACAAGGGAACTATTCAGCCTGACCAAAGGAGGCAGGGATGGAGACACTCCTGCTTGGCCCCTCCCTGGGCAGGACAGGACAGGGCTTCTGATCCAAGGCCAAGAGAATCCCGAGCTGATAAAAGCCCATTGTGGCAGTGTCTGGAGAAACCCGGAGGCCTTCAGGGGACGCTGGGACTAAGCAGTCAGTTAACAGCCCTTGAACATTTGTGAAAAGAATTACTTGGCGGAAGTCAAGGCAGAATGAGGCCCCGGGTTACCACTGGCACCATTCATGGCAGGGAGGCTACAGACAAAATCAGCAGGAACTGGCCTGCCTGCTGCTGAAGGGCTGACCTGGAGGCAGAAAGAACCCAGAAGCTGGGGAGGGCTCCCCTCACACACCTGGGTGGGAAATCCAATCTCCTGCCAAATGCAAGAAACAAGCTGCTCTTTTAAAAAGGGCCTGGGGAAGAGAGGCGCCTCCTGCACCGGCCCCCCCTTCCCCCCCCCCGCCCCCGACACCCACCAGGGTGTCCGGAGCAATAAACAGCAGGAAAGGAGGAAGGCCGCTGAGTGGAAGCAGGTCTGGAACCTATTTAGCAGTCAAGCTCTTTCTGCTCCAGTCTTCCCTGCATTTTGAGTTCAGGCACCTCCCCACTTGCAGGCCTCGCTACTCTTACAGCAAAAAACACAAGTAGTAAGTTATTCTGAGATAACTGATGCCAGGGAGGTGGTGAGGTGACGGGCTGAACGAGGCTCGCTCAGCATCAGAACGAAGCTTTGGCGGGAAGTTCAGCTGAGGGTCATGAGCCCATCACACTCCTGTCGGCATGCTCACAGCGGTGGGAAGGGACGTGATCCCCACGGAGGGGCCCTGGAAGGGGAGCAGGGTGTAGTGCCAGCAGAAGTCAGGCCCCAGCCCACCCCGAATCAGTGCATCTGTCCCCTTTCCCAGCTGACAGCTGGCCCTATCACTCTGGGAGAGGAAATGCAGAATCCAGGTCATAGACCAGCCTGCCGAGTCCTCTTAAGAGGCTGCTCTCCTTGGCCAGGTGGTGAGCCTGGGACTAAACCAAGAGCAGAGGTTAAAGCAGTCAACGTGGGTGCTGACTGCACTGTTGTTCCCGTTCTGTTCCTGAAAGGATCTGAGGTGGGTGACCAGCACAGCTCATTTCTCAATCCTGTCCTCTCTCCCCCCGCCCTTCAAAGACCAAGGCCTTTCCACAGCAGAATAAAGCGGAATAAGCAATACAACCCCATGACAGGCAAGGTACCTGAAGCCGTCTACTGTGTGTCAGTCTAACCAGAGCGCACTGCGGGCTTGGCAGTGTATTTCACGCCAATCCCTCTCTCAGTAAATGTGCCTACAACTCCCAACTCAAAGACAACAAAGGAAGTTAACAAGCCTCCATCTAACCTTACCTCCTAAGTACCCATGTCATGATAAACCTCACTTGACACCACTGATTAATTTCAGGCTGGGGATGGATCTGGACGGCAACCCAGTGTTTTCTGAAACCAAAGCATTTCCTGCCCTGCTGGAGAGTCTGTCCTCTCTGGTGATACAATTGTGCACACAAAGACTACTGGAATGTTCTTTCCTGAGCCCATGGCTCCCACAAACAAACAAAACAAACCCACAAAACTGAGCTGGAAGGTCTGGGTGTCATTTATTGATAGTTTACACACATTTGTCTTCTTCTCATGGTCATTTCCTTCAAGGCACAGGCACAGAGCCCTCTAGAAGGGCAGTCTCTGAACCAGGGAGCCAGGAACACGGGATGCACACGTCTTTGGCAGGCCTGTACAGCTCTGGCCGGATGCAATCCTTCAAGCTGGAAATCCGCCGGGTATTTGAGACACGAAGGTGGGAGGTGGAGAGGAAGGCCACAGGACTCTCATCTCAGTCCAGGCCTGCTCTCTCTATTCAAATCCATTCCAGAACTCTGAGGCGGGGGGAGAGCAAATCAAATCAGGCCCACCCACCTTCACGGAGGCAGATTCTTCAATCCGTGCCATTTGTACACACCTGCTTCCGCTGGTCCCGCAGTTAAAGAGCATCAGCTTTATGGTAAGAGATGGATCACTTCCTCTCTGACCCTCCCCAGCACCTCTCTTCAGCTGGGTCTGTGCAGGAGCCACTGGAGAAATCCAAGGCCTGTGTTCACCATTCATCTGCATGTGCCATCTTCCTCAAATCCTGAATGAAGGGTTGGTTGGAGGCTACAAGTTTACTCAGGCCTCCCACTGACTCCCAGCTCATTACACACAAGGCCCTGCCTTTCTTCTGCCAATTCTCAGTGCCTGGGCAGGAGTGCCAGCCGGCCCCAAAGACCGGAACCAAGCTGTCTGTGTAGGCACTTAGCAATTTTGGGTAGGAAGGTAAATTAAAACAAAGGGGATGGAAATGAGAAGAATCAAAGAGCTCCATCTGATTGAGTAATTAAGAGATCTGAAGTGATTTTACTTTTATTTCCTTCACTTTAAGCCAATCATGAAGTTTCACAGTGATTTCTGGGGCAGGAGAAGGAAGGTGGTAGAGCTGGCCCAGGAGGTGTAGGCCTCACTGGGGCAGCTGGAGGAGCACCGACTGCCCGGCAGGCAGGTAGGTGATGTTCCGCGAGCGCGACAGCTGGTACGCAATGTCTTCTGCGGCCTCCAGCTTGCGCAGCTCGATCAGACCATCGCCTGCAGTGGCGAGCGAGTTGGCGATTAACTCGGCCGCCTTGGAGTCGCCCTCGGCGGAGATGATGGCTGCCTTCTTCTGCTGCTCAGCCTGCGAGGGTGGAGGCAGAGACCAAGATGACACCCTGGGGCGTGATGGCGGGTTACAGCCTCAAAAGCTCTGTGTTAGGCACCCTCTCTGGATCCTGAATGAGCTCTGGGATTTTACCTCTCTCTCCCTTCAGAAGGGCTCAACAAACACTATTCACTCAATTCTCCTTGCCCTCATCATGCCCACTGCTCACTACTAAAGGGACACGTTTCTGTTGGCTGTATAGAGAGCTGTCTTATTTCAAAGTCCTCAATAACATTAACAGCAACTGAGGCCAGCCACCTACTCTGAGCCTGGAGGATCCCAGGCCAAGGAAAGGTAGACTCAACCTTCATCTTTCCCTCCAGGCCCAAGTCAAAGCGACTTTCATCAAAACCAGTGCAGCCAAGTAGGAGCAGCAGGCACAGGATGCTCCTTAGACTGTGGGCTGAAGGGGTTCCCGACCAGGAACTTGGGCACCAGTACAAGACCTCCTGGCTTTCTCAGCTTGTATCAACCGAAGACGTCTATCTACAATGTATGATTTTCAGAAGGGTGGGAGGAGAGCGCGGTGCAGGGCCTCCCTGAGATTAACACACAGCTACTCAACTGAGGCTCTGGGGCTGTTCACTCAACAAATGTTTACGGATTCCTAGTATCTACCTGAGGCATGGTTTTGGATATGTTCTAGATGCTGGAGAGAGGAAGAAAAAAGAAAAAAAAAAATCTCCACCCACATGGAGTCTATATTCTCTAAAGTTAAATGTCTACCCATATATCTTTCTTTGGTTGATTCTAAGGACGAAGGAATCTTGGATTAGGAATAAAAATCCAAGTGTATTAGTGGTGGGGAGAAGGAGATACATGAAATAAATACACCTTTGCAAAGACTGAAAGACCAGGCCCTGTGCAAATCCACTGCATCCCAGCACACTCTGACACATCTGGATGGATTTAGTGCTTGAAAAAAAATCCAGTGATAATAGTGTATCTGGTGCAACGTTTGATCCTTTACACTGTCAGCTTTCACTGTGCAACTAAGGTTAAAAACAACTTCTCAGTGAAGCTGAAAATATTCCAGAAGAAACATTTTTATTTGTGGGAGAGTGTTTTTGATCTTGGGGACGTGGAAAAGAAATTACTCTTCAATGATTTAGGAACATAACCTCACATATCCCTGACTAGACCCTAAAGACTCTGGAACCAATTGCAGGAGCACAGTCTTTTCAATCCCCTTCCGATGATCCCGGAAGAAGAGATGACAGATGATGAATTTCCAGGCCACCCAGCAAACGGGGCGGCTGAGCACAGGAGAAAGGGGAGAGAGGCTCCTGCCATCTGGTTGAGCACTCACCTTTTCCACCACAAATCTGGCCCTCTCTGCTTCCTGCTGAGCCACCTGTTTGGCTTCCACCGCTTCTGTGAACTCCTTCCCAAAGGTCAGATGTGTCTAAGGGGAAAGAGTGAGAGCAAGATGAGGCACTGTAATTGCTTTGACAGGGCTGCTGCAGAGCCCCTCTGGCGGCTGGAGGAGGAGGCCAGGAATGGCTCTAGCAGCTGGAGATAACATGAGGCCAGAACACCCTTCCACCTCCACATCTGTGTCCAAACTGAGTTCGCACCCCAGAATCCTCAGCTGCCCAACGTGCTCCTGTTCATCACTGTCCTCAGGTAGGAAACAGCCATGGGGACCAGAAGGTGTCTACTCAACTGACCACCTCCCCAGGGGAGGAGAACAGTGGGTTCCAGGACCCCCAGCACCGACAAGTGCTCTTCCAAGGCCCTTTGATGGCCTGTTCAAAGCCCCCAGAGAGACCAGATGGAAAACTGAGCCCCTGAGAGTGAGGCACGCAGCTGGTTCCCAGGGATTCAAGAGTGTGAGGCTCTCTGCTCATGGATTAACCAGTCCACTGCTTTCTCACAGCATCTCCATCACAAAACAGGAGGAGGATGAGTGAGACTTCCAAATCATGATTTTGCAAATCACAGTATTCCTATGAGCAAGTCCTTCTGGTAAAGGGTTTAAAAGAAAGAGAAAGCAGGTGAAGATTATTGCTTAGGGTGAAGGTTTAAAATTCTGATTATGCACAGGCCGTCCCTAGTAACATAAGTGATCAAGTGCAAACTACGGGAACAGAGCTCAGCACTCCGAAAGCCTAATTTATTTATCTAACTTTTTATTAAACGGGAAGAATAAAGGGGAGACTAGTATGGGTTTTGCTATCAAATTCTACTTGTTTCATTCCACCCCCACACTCCCAATCTCTGCTTTAAAAAAAACTGGCAGCTCAAAACCTCTTCTGGAGAGCAAACTGCAGCCCACTGTCTTTTCAGAACTTTTAACACTCCTAACTCTTACACTGCAGCTGTTCTGCCTTGCTTGCTCCATTTCTGGACTCCTGCTCAAAGTTTGGGGAAGAAAATACGACCCTGAGAAATGAAAATGAAATGTGCAATTAAGGAATAAAATTTCTTTCCAGAAGGGCCAGCTGAAGGCAGCAAACTCCCCATGAAACCTAATTTTCTCCTCACACCTCTTAGACCGTTTCTTGTGGTCAACCCGCATTTCCCCAGAATGGACTACGTGGTTAAAATTTAGCAAAATGCCAAGGTTCTCCTTAGGTTTTTACTTACTATGTTCTCATGACCAAGGTGTTTAGATTAACACTAAGTGGGAGGGCCTGAGAAACTGCTCTGGTCGCAAGGGCCAAGTGGCTGCAGCCTGGCGTCTTGCCAGTAGAGGGAACCCAAAAGCCTTCCACGGAGGCAGTGTCCTGGGGTGAGCAATGGGTGTGCACAGGGTGACTGTTTAAACAGCTGCACAGATGTTGAGTGGGAAACGGTGCCTTTCCCCAGTGACGCGCAGGAGAACGGAACAGGAAACACCCTACCTCACTAACCGAACAAATCACTCCAAATGATTTTCCCCAGAGAATCAGAAACAAGACCCCTTTCCCTCACCCTCCCTGATCTGAAATGCTATCCTGCCTGTATTGCTTTCTGTCTGCACTGCGGCATTCAATGTCGTATAAATACACAGACCACACAGTCTCAAGAGGGTAACTCATGCCTCAGAGATGCCCCCATACCAGGCTTTGGGGGACAGAACCATTCATTTACACTCTATCACCTTTCACGGGGAGTTCTCAGAGTTCACGTCACTGCACTTCAAGCCCTAGCTGTTGGGAAATTCCCGGGGGTCAGGCTGGGAGGTCTGTGCGCGGGAGAAGAGACTATGCAAGCCGCTCCCTAGTCTCTATCAGGCAGTTTCTGCGTCAAATGAGGTGAACGTGACAGCGCTTCCTGGGGACCCGTGAGCAACACTCAGCCTGGGAAGGGAAAAAACCTAGTGGCTAGGGACCACCTGGGTAGGATCAAAAATCAAAACAGAAACGTCTGCAGCACAGGGGCAGTAAAAGAACCCTCATCTGAAAATAAACCCAAGGAGACTGTCTCATACCACTAAGAAGATTCCATGTTTTCCAGTCTTCATCAAGGAAAGTGGAAGGTAGGACCTCACAGTATCTACCCAGAAATGGAGCCAGGCACCCCCCTACCCCCACCCCTCCGGCTCCCCAAGACCCTTACCAAGGATACGTCATCCAGGATGAGCCCAAAGGTCGCTGCTCGCTCTGTGAGGTCATCGCTCACCTGTCTGGAGACCAGCTCTCTCTGGGTGATCAGTTCTCCAGCATCAAAGCGAGCCTGGTTCCAAGGGAAGGCAGAGGAGCCAGTCATGATTGCAAAGAAGCAGAATCCCAATCAGTCATCACCAAGCTCTTCCTGCCACCGAGTGCGCTCTTGGGGGCTGGGCTCGAGGACGAGGCCCTGCTCACTCACCACCACGGACTTGAGGATCTCTGTAGTGATGGACGGCAGCACGCGCTCATCGTAATCCTCTCCAATGCTGGTGAAGATGCGAGGAAGCTGACTGGCAACCGGCCGGAAGAGGATGCGCAGGGTGATGTTGACATTCTGCAAATCTGAGGGCAGGGCACAAACGCTGGAGTTAAAAATACAAATCACATGGCCTCCTATGACCTCCCCTAGGCCAAATCTGCTACAATTTTTAAGTAAAGTTGCTGATTAACAAACCCTTCAAGGTGAGGTGCACAGGTTCATGGTTTCTTTGGTAGAGAACCCAGCAGAGCACCAGCGCTAATAACTTCTCAAAGGATTCTGGTGATGACAGCTTTTCCATGTCCTGAATGCCCTCTGACATGAGCAAATTCAGATTATAGGTCTAGTAAGTGCCGTGGAATCTCTGGAATAATGAATATGCTAAGCAAAGAGATAAGCCAATGCCAAGAATACTAGGATAAGGCCTCTCCAAGGCCAGGTAAACGTGGCTCAAGGCAGGAGTATGCCTCAGAGAGATGACTGTGAATCCAGTGGACTGAAAGTCCAGGGCCTGGCTGTGCCTTAACTCTAATGTTTACTTATTACACAGCCTCACTAAACCTTAGCCTCTCTCAGCTTATTTCCTCATCTGTAAGAACAGGGATGATATCATCTGCCTTCCAGGCACGTTGGGGGAAACTGAAGGAGACAATATAAAAGCACTCTGTCAAATATGCAGCAGAGGTGAGGGGTTATCAGACTCATTGAGAGGCTGCTTCTCATTACCAGTCAAAGGACCAGGGAATTACAACTTCCCCTGACAATCCAGTTGTGCTTGGAGCCAAGGCACTGCTTACAGTCATCAATAATATGGACCAAGTGCCCATGAGATGAGTTCTGAACCAGGCACTAGAGTGGGAAATGGTTATACACGCACTCGTTAAGGCCTTTAAGATAAATTATTTAACCTATATGCAGAGTACATCACGAGAAACACTGGGCTGGATGAAGCACAAGGTGGAATCAAGATTGCCGGGAGAAATATCAATAACCTCACATATGCAGATGACACCACCCTTATGGCAGAAAGTGAAGAGGAACTAAAAAGCCTCTTGATGAAAGTGAAAGAGGAGAGTGAAAAAGTTGGCTTAAAGCTCAACATTCAGAAAACGAAGATCATGGCATCTGGTCCCATCACTTCATGGGAAATAGATGGGGAAACAGTGGAAACAGTGTCAGACTTTATTTTTTGGGGCTCCAAAATCATTGCAGATGGTGACTGCAGCCATGAAATTAAAAGATGCTTACTCCTTGGAAGAAGTTATGACCAACCTAGATAGCATATTCAAAAGCAGAGACATTACTTTGCCAACAAAGGTCCGTCTAGTCAAGGCTATGGTTTTTCCAGTGGTCCTGTATGGATGTGAGAGTTGGACTGTGAAGAAAGCTGAGTGCCGAAGAATTGATGCTTTTGAACTGTGGTGTTGGAGAAGACTCTTGAGAGTCCCTTGGACTGCAAGGAAATCCAACCAGTCCATTCTAAAGGAGATCAGCCCTGGGTGTTCACTGGAAGGAATGATGCTAAAGCTGAAACTCCAGTACTTTGGCCACCTCATGCAAAGAGCTGACTCATTGGAAAAGACTCTGATGCTGGGAGGGACTGGGGGCAGGAGGAGAAAGGGACAACAGAGGATGAGATGGCTGGATGGCATCACTGACTCGATGGACGTGAGTTTGAGTGAACTCCAAGAGATGGTGATGGACACGGAGGCCTGGTGTGCTGCGATTCATGGGGTCACAAAGAGTTGGACACAACTGAGCAACTGAACTGAAGATGTTTCTTAATGAACCCCACCCCACTGTTGATTTCCTCTGATATAGTAGGCAGGCCAGACCCTTTACAGGAGGCTCGTCCTCTCCCTCGTTGGGAGAAACAGGACAGATTAGACAATACCCTGTCCCCTCCCCTGTCCAACGCACTTCTCACTCTCAAGCACCAGCACAGACACCCGCTCCTCACAGCTCCTCTCTGCTCCCCTCCATGCTGCATACCACATCCCACTCCTAACGCCTGTCCACGCCTGTCTCCCTTGCTAGATCGAACTCCTAAAGGCTCCCGCTTTACTCATTGCTGACGTACCCCACCCTCCGACGCAGCACAAAGCCTGACACTACTATAGAAAGCAAACATCTGCCGAGGACCAGCAACATCCACGCGATCCCCTCTTCCTGCACAGAAAGGTCACAGCCGAGCCAGCACCTGCCGCTCCATTTACTGCCATGGGAGGGGCAGGGAGGGGAGAACCGTGACAATAATTCATTTCAGGCTCCAACCAGGGAGTCGGTGGCATGTCAGACACCAAGTTGCTCAGGGTGTGGGTCCCGGCCCAGGAGGTTAACAGCGTGGGGACAGCATTGCTGGAAACACAGGTCTAGAAGCAAGGCCAAGGGCAAGCCAGCTGAGAAGGCAACACAACGGCTGGATCAGCGTACAGTCACCCCGGGGGCAAGAGCTGATGGGAAGGGCCAACCGAGAGAGCAGAGGCACACTCAGATTTCTTTAAAGCTGGATTGCGATGCGACTACTGAAATACATCCGTCCATTTCTCTGAATTCATAGTTGTGTGTGTATCTTGAATATACAGGCACATCTCATATATTTGTGCTTCGCATACACTGTATTTCCTACAAATTGAAGGTCTGGGGCAACACTTTATCAAGCAAGTTTATTACCATCATTTTTCTAACAGCACCTGCTCACTTCATGTCTGTATCGCATTTTTAAAGATATTTACTTGGCTGCTTTGGGTCTTAGTTGTGGCACATGGGATCTTTTGCTGCGATATGGGGACTCTCTAGCTGTGGCTCATGCGCAGCCTTAGTTGTGGGATCTAGTTCACTGACTGGGGATCGAACCGGTATCCCCTGCATTGCAAGGCAGATTCTTAACTACCAAGAAAGTCTCTCTGAGTCACATTTTGGCAACTCTTAACAATATTCCAAACTTTCCAATATTATTACATTCACTATGGTGATCTGTGATGTTACTACTATAATTCACTGAAGGCTCAGATGATGGTTAGCATCTTTTAGCCATAAGGTATCTTTTAATCATGGTATGTACACTGTTTCTTTAGAGATAGAGCTGTTGCACCTGTAATAGGATACAGTATGGGATAAACATAACTTCTATTCTATATGCACTGGGAAACAAAAATATTGGTGTGACTCACTTTATTACAACATTTGCTTTGTTGCAGGGGTCTGGAACTGAACTCATAATGTCTCTTCAGGCATCCTTGTATACTTCTTTTTCTGTAGCCACATAAAACTCTTCAGGAAAAATATTTAGGGAAGTTCAACCCATTCTGGATCCCACAGCACCTGTTCCACACACTCCACTTTACCTGACCCACAGATGAGACTTACCTTTGCTACCAGTGATTACTGGCACGTTACGTGGTCGAGAGCGGCAGTCAAAGATAATTGGTTTCTGTACCCAAGGGATGAGGAAGTGAGTCCCTTCTCCTACGACAATGTCCTGCACTCCCCGGAACCGGTCAAAGATGACAGCTCTGTGCCCAGCATCCACTGGGAATGAAGGATAACAATGGGTCAGAAAAATCCCCTCACCCTTAACCAAAAGGATCATGTCTGAAAGGCCCCTGGTGTTTTCTGTTTATATAGTAAGTCTCTTGCTCTGTCTTCCCACACTTCAGGACTCCAGAGTCTTCTTAATAGCTACGAAACAAAGCAATCACTTTCTGTCCCGTGTCCTCCTAAGGACTTTGGTAACAGGATCTATTCTCAGCGTTCTTCCTCCTTGAAACAACTGGCTGCTGATTTTCTGATTAACCACTCCACCCGTGAACTCCCACCAACACATTCCTAGGAACCAGCTCCCAAAACTTCCTTCTAAAACTCACAGTCCATCCTGGTTCCAATTTAACCCAGTATTCCCAGAAGTAGCACCCTTCCTATGGCAACCCTAAAATTTTTAAAGTCCTCATTTTTTTCTTTCCAACAGTTTGGTTTCTCTAAAATCTGAAGGGGTTATAGAGCTGTCTTGCTAATTTCAGAGAGAAATTAATGATGATGATTACAGTCTAGCCATGCAGGGTGGCCAAAAAGATCAGAGTATAAAGCTGGGCCACAGAAGCAGAGGAGGCTTTTCTGATCAGCCACTTTCTGTCTCTGCCTTTTTGGGCTTTATAGTTGGGCCAGTATCTTCACTCTGAAAGTAATCCTCCTGCTGTCAGAGTCTCGCGTGAGATGGGTCAATCTATTGCTGCTTTCCAACAGTGAAAAGTTAAGAGAATATCAAAGCAGGAAGTGTCTTAGATATAAACTAGTTCAATCCTGCTGCTTGACCAATGAGAAACCTGAGTCCTATGGAGGGGAAGGTGACTTGCCTAACGTCACACAGGAAAGTGGAAGAAAACCTGTTTTTATTTTTTAAATTTTTGGCCACACCGCTTCACCTGCAGGATCTTAATTCGCCAACCAGAGACCAAATCTGCACTCCCTGCAATGGAAGGACAGAGTCTTAACCACTGGACTGCCAGGGATGTCCTCAAAAGACAGCTTAAAGCCTGGTTACACTGTTAAAAGCTGGGCAATACATCTCAAAGATATTTTCTTGGGAACAACTCAACTAGAGCAGAGCAAAAGTTTTTGCTCAGATCAAGGTCACCAAAGGTCTAAAGCCCTTGCTGAGTTACTCCCCACACAGGCAGAAGAGAACAGACTCTCCATTTCAACTGGCCAGCAAAATCCTGACATACTGATACTTTAATAAGAGAAAGTGGAAACACCCAATTAGGTTGGGAGGCTCTTTGTAAAGAAAGGCTCTGAGAGAACCTAAGGCTCCAAGGACAGAGGTTCTGATGACAAGGCCATCATATGGTGCAGGATGGCAGCAGGTGAGCCTTCTTGGTCAAATATATTCGCAGCAAGTGGCTGCCAACAGGAGTGTCACATGGGCTAGGCAGACCAATGAAAATCCTCTGGGAAAGGTCAGTGACCCACCACCCCTCAGTGCCTCACCATTATACAAGGCAGAGTTCACCACGCCTCCTGCAACAGCTAAGGCAAGACCAAACTTGCCAATGGACTCAAACACTTTGGCAGCCATGTCTCCCTTGGCTGGACCCACTCACACCTAAGGGGGTAAAAACAAAACAAACAAAACAACTCAATCCCCAATCCTCAGAGGAAGCCCTCTCTGAGGCATCACATGCATTTCTCAAGCTAGCTATTTATTTCCCCACTCCTGAGAGCTCTAAATCTTCAACTGAAAGACATTTCATAAATAACTCTCTGCAGCTTGTAAAAGTGTATAATCAATTCCTCTGATCTTCTTTTTCTGCTGCTTTCTTCTTTTTCTACTACTTAAGAAACGGCGTCTGGGGTATTGGTTCAAAATGGGAAGGAGGCACGGGCTGGATTACCCATAGAAAACTTAGCACCATACCAAAACAGCCTCTCATCTCCTGAACCTGCAGGCCCCAGAAGAGAGGCTGTGGGGTTGGTTCTATGTGATTTTGATACAGAAAAGAACGTGATTCCAACAACAAAACAGCAGTAGCAGCTAACCTTTACAATAGGCAGTCTTCTAACAGCAATTGGTGTATTTAATCTTCACATCAACCCCTATGAAGTAGAGGACTACACAGATGAGGAAACTGAAGCACAAAGAGAGGTTAAGTTACAAAAGAAGCCTAAGATCACGCAGCTATGAAGGAGGCAAAGAGAATTAGAACCTGGAGGTCTAATTCTAGAAGACACAGCTTAACTCCTCATCACGGTTTCTCAACATCAGGTATGAAGAATGAATAACCTGTTATTATGGAAGCAGGCTCTGGATGACGTTCTGGGGCCAACAAATCACGAGAAATAACAGGGCCAAAAATGTCTTAAACAGCTGCACCGCGAACAACAGCCCTGGAACAGGTGGGGGTAGGAGCAGAAGCGGGGTGGACGGGAGCGCGGCTGACCTCTCTACAATCTGCTCTTGCACTTAAAACTTTGTCTTTCCCCGCCCCATTCGTCGTCGGCCACTTCAGCCTCTATCCCTCCTTCTCAGGCCTCAACTTCTGAGCATCTTCATCTCTATCCGTGCACTTAACTATTCCATTCGCGTGATCAGGACGCCTAGTCCCGACCCTTCGGCCTTTCCATTCCTAGTATCTTCTGGATTATTCCTCACCCTGCCCCCATACACACCTACCTACCTCTACGTAATTCCTGGCTCCTCCCAGGCTCACCCCCTTCCCCTCCGACACGAGGCGGACCCAGGCACACACTCCGCCCGCCCAAACTTGAGGAGAATGGGAACGCAGAGAGGGGACTGCAGAGACGCCAGAATGCGGACCACAGCCGCTCCCCAGCTTTCTCACCTGCTTCCACTCTGACCTCCACATGAATTCCCCAGCCACAGACAGCGCGTGCGCCGGACAGCTCCTCCATGTCCCCGCCCTACTTCCAAGATCCGCGCTTCGGATTGGGGAGGATGCGCGCTATGCATTCTGGGAAGGGTGGCTTGCTGCCTTACTGTTGTTCCCAGACTCTTCGCAGATGAACTACAATTCCCAAAAAGCCATGCGGGGGTTGACCCGCGCTGAAAAACCTTTTGTCTTTGGTAGTACTGAAGGCCCAGAGGTTGCCGCAAAGCATTTGGGGGGCTGTAGTTTCTTGGGGGATAAATGCACGTGCCTGTTGTGAACTGAAGCTGGAGGCTCCCAGAAGATGAGCCCTAAGGCCCTCAGAAAGAGTAGCAGGGCCTGCTGGCTGGTGGACGAGATGGGCAAGGGCAAGTTTATGGCTGATGAAAGAGGGCGGGTGTGCATGGGGGATAAAGTTGTGAAGTAACTGCTGGACTGAGAGACAGAGGAGACATCTTCTTTCCAAAGCCCTGTCTAGAAGCGACCTGAGTTGTGGGACATTGATTGCCAGAGTCAGAGAGAACCTCAGAAACCATCTGGACTAGAAAATGAGGTCCAGAGAGAGGAAGGGAGTCATTCAGGGTCATGCAACAATTTAAAAAAGGGATTGGGCTTAAAGTCTGGGTTCGGGGGACACATTTGTAAAAGTCTTATTTGGAGAATTTGCAAAGATAGTGCAAAGAAGCTGTGTAATCTTTACTCAAATTCACCTACTGCTAACAATTTGCTCCATTTACTTTTTTGATCTAAAGCAATAAAATAGCCAGTTATTTTATCAGCAAATTGGGTTTACTTGAGAACAGCAAAGAATTGCAATTCTGGCTGAGCAATCTATGGCAACCCACAGGCAAGTCTGCAGAACAAGGCAGAGGACTTTTTTTTTTTTAGTGGAGAAGGGTGATTTGGAAGGGACTGTCATAAACAAAGAGTTAGAGGGAACTGGGAATTAAAAAGTGTGGCTTTTCGTTGTCTCAATTGTGACAGTCTCTTTCTTATTGGCTGGGCTGTTTCTGAGCAAGGAGAAAATTTTCCTTCCTTCTGCTGGAAACTAAAGTAGTAACCTTTCTATTGGAGATGCAAAGCTGTCTCTTCCTGTTGAGTCTCTACCTGTTGGTAGGTTGTGAGAGTTCCCCTTTCTGTTCTCCTGACTCAATTTAAAATGAGGTTTCTGCTTATTAATTTTCACTTCTTATCATTTGTTCCCTCCTTTCTGCCTCCTTTTTTCTCTCTCTTTGTATTTGCAAAGAATAAGGATATCCTATTACATAACTTGAATAAATTTAATATACCTTCTCCATCCCATTTTTTCGATTGACCCAGTAATGAACTTTATAGCAGTCTTCTCCTCTCAGCCTCCAATATAGAAGGCAGTCAAGATTCGGTACTATATTTATTTTTCTTGTCTCTTTAGTCTTCTTAATTTGTCCTCAGGCTTCCTTGCCTTTTGTTATATTAAAACAGAAAAAAAGAATGTTCTGGTATTGGGTTTCTCTAATGTTTCCTCATAATTAGATTTGTTGTTTTGCATTCTTAACTGAGGTAGCTAAGTGGTGTATGGACACTTAATTTTAATGAAACCAGGCCCGTTTCTGGATTCTAGTATGATTGGATTCTTTCAACTTCTTTTTCCTGCATTCCTCTCCTCTCTGTCTCTCTTTTTTGTCCCCGTTTGGCACCAGTGGGGTAACAAAGGGCCAGAGATATGCATGGGCAGCACTCTGCAGGTGGTGGATATTTACCCTCAGTGCCTACAGGCTTCTCCTCTCCCTACCAGAATGCAAGCTCTATGAGAGCTGAATATTTAGTCTACTGTCTTCGTTGTTCTGTTCCCAGAATGTACAACAGTGCTTGGCACACAGTGGGCACTCAATAAGTATTTATTGAATGAATGAATAATGAAGAGCATTGACGTGGCTGGCTAGGCAGACTGTGGCCAGGAAACGCAAAGCAGGATGCTCCAGAATCCTGCAAGAATAGCCTTAGTATTGTCTGCTTCTATTCTCATCTCACTAGCAGGAATGCTGAAAATATGAAACAACAACAACAACGACAATTTTTGTATGTTTTATAACTTTCAAGTCTGTGTATCTACAACATCCCACATGAGCATCATTACAACCCCTTATGTTCTGCAGATAAAGTTAAAGTTCAGAGGTTAAATCACTTGTTTGGGGTCACTCATCTAGTCAGAGCTAGACTGAACCGGATCACATGTCTTCCAGTTCTAAGCCCTGTTTCCACTTCCCCTCTATGTCCTGGGAAGCAAAGGGAAAGCTTTTCCTGTGTCACAGGAAAGCTCATGTGACATGAGGGCACTGTGTGGAACTGGCCTAGTTGTAGGTGGAGACATGGGAAGGATAAAGGATAATCATACTGAGGGGGTTATCTGGGAAGAATTTAATTGGGCTGAGGCAAAAGTTAAGGAAGAGCAGCATTGGAGCAGTGTGGAGATTCCTTAAAAAGCTGGAAATAGAATTGCCATACGACCCAGCAATCCCACTGCTGGGCATACACACCAAGGAAACCAGAACTGAAAGAGGCACATGTACACCAATTTTCATCGCAGCACTCTTTACGATAGCTAGGACATGGAAGGAACCTAGATGTCCATCAGCAGACGAATGGATAACAAAGCTGTGGTACATATGCACAGTGGAATATTACTCAGCTATTAAAAAGAATGCATTTGAATCAGTTCTAATGAGGTGAATGAAACTGGAGCCTATTATACAGAGCGAAGTAAGTCAGAAAGAAAAACACCAATATAGTATATTAATGCATATATATGGAATTTAGAAAGATGGTAAGGATGACCCTATATGCGAGACAGCAAGAGACACATATATAAAGAACAGATTTTTGAACTCTGTGGGAGAGGGCGAGGGTGGGATGATTTGAGAGAATAGCACTGAAACATGTATTACCGTATGTGAAATAGATGACCAGTCCAAGTTCGATGCATGAAACAGGGCACTCAAAGCCGGTGCACTGGGACAACCCAGAGGAATGGGATGGGGAGGGAGGGGGGAGGAAGGCTTAGGATGGGGGACACATGTACATCCACGGCTGATTCATGTCAATGTTTGGCAAAAGAACCAAACAAACAAACACTACAATGTTGTAAAGTAATTAGCCTCTAATTAAAATAAATTAATATTTTAAAAATTTAGGGAAGAGCAGATTTGGGGCACCAGCTTCAGGAGTGGATCCAATTTATTGCTACACAACACATTTACCCTTCAGCTCTTCTTCCAGCCAGGTGTGCACGTTGGTGTTAAGAAGAAATAATCTTGAACACTGACTGCGAACCACTTGCTTCATAAATACACAGTCTTATTTCAATTCAGTTCAGTTCAGTTGCTCAGTGGTGTCCAAGTCTTTGCCACCCCATGGACTGTAGCACACCAGGCCTCCCTGCCCATCACCAACTCCTGGAGTTTACTCAGACTAATGTCCATTGAATGGGTGATGCCATCCAACCATCTCATCCTTTGTTGTCCCCTTCTCCTCCCACCTTCAATCTTTCCCAGCATCAGGATCTTTGCAAATGAATTGGTTCTTTGCATTAGGTGGCCAAAGTATTGGAGTTTCAGTGTCAGCATCAGTCCTTCCAATGAATATTCATGACTGATTTCCTTTAGGATGGACTGGTTGGATCTCCTTGCTGTCCAAGGGATTCTCAAGAGTCTTCTGCAACACCACAGTTCAAAAGCATCAATTCTTTGGCACTCAGCTTTCTTTATAGTCCAACTCTCACATCCATACGTGACTACTGGAAAAACCATAGTTGTGACTACTGGAAAAACCATAGTTTTGACTACACGAATGTTTGTTGGCAAAGTAATGTCTATGCCTTTTAGTATGCTGTCTAGGTTGGTCATAACTTTTCTTCCAAGGAACAAGCTTCTTTCAATTTCATGGCTTCAGTCATCATCTGCAGTGATTTTGGAGCCCAAATAATAAAATCTGTCACTGTTTCCACTGTTTCCCCACCTATTTGCCATAAAGTGATGAGACCAGATGCCATGATCTTAGTTTTTTGAATGTTGACTTTTAAGCCAACATTTTCACTCTCCTCTTTCACTTTCATCAAGAGGCTCTTTAGTTCTTCTTCAGTTTCTGCCATAAGGGTGGTGTCATCTGCATATCTGAGGTTATTGATATTTCTCCCGGCAATCTTGATTCCAGCTTGTTATTCTTCCTGCCCAGCGTTTCTCATGATGTACCCTGCATATAAGTTAAATAAGCAGGATGACAATATACAGCCTTGACGTAGTCCTTTCCCTATTTGGAACCAGTCTGTTGTTTCACGTCCAGTTCTAACTGTTCCTTCTTGACCTGCATACAGCTTTCTCAAGAGGTCAGGTGGTCTGGTATTCCCATTCAGAATTTTCCACAGTTTGTTGTGATCCACAGTCAAAGGCTTTGGCATAATCGATGAAGCAGAAGTAGATGTTTTCTGGAACTCTCTTGATCCAGTGGATGTTGGCAATTTGATCTGTGGTTCCTCTGCCTTTTCTAAATCCAGCCAGAACATCTGGCAGTTCACGGTTCACATACTGTTGAAGCCTGGCTTGTAGAATTTTGAGCATTACTTTGCTAGTGTGTGAGATGAGTGCAATTGTGATAGTTTGAGCATTCTTTGGCATTACCTTACTTTGGGATTGGAATGAAAACTGACCTTTTCCAGTCCTGTGGCCACTGCTGGGTTTTCCAAGTTTGCTGGCATATTGAGTGCAGCACTTTCACAGCATCATCTTTCAGGATTTGAAATAGCTCAACTGGAGTTTCATCACCTCCACTAGCTTTGTTTGTAGTGATGCTTCCTAAGGCCCACTTGACTTCCTATTTCAGGATGTCTGGCTCTAGGTGAGTGATCACACCATCGTGATTATCTGGGTCGTGAAGATCTTTTTTGTATAGTTCTGTGTATTCTTGCCACCTTTTAAAAATATCTTCTGCTTCTGTTAAGTCCATACCATTTCTGTCCTTCATTGTGCCCATCTTTGCCATGAAATGTTCCCTTGGTATCTCTAATTTTCTTGAAGAGGTCTCTAGTCTTTTCTATTCTATTGTTTTCCTCTGTTTCTTTGCATTGATCACTGAGGAAGGCTTTCTTATTTCTCCTTGCTATTCTTTGGAACTCTGCATTCAAATGGGTATATATTTCCTTTTATCCTTTGCCTTTCGCGTCTCTTCTTTTCACAGCTATTTGTAAGGCCTCCTCAGACAACCATTTTGCCTTTTTGCATTTCTTTTTCTTGGGGATGGTCTTGATCACTGCCTCCTATACAATGTCATGAACCTCCATCCATAGTTCTTCAGGCACTCTGTCTATCAGATCTAATCCCTTGAATCTATTTCTCACTTTCACTGTATAATCATAAGGGATTTGATTTAGATCATACCTGAATGGTCTAGTGGTTTTCCCCACTTCTTCAATTCAAGTCTGAATTTGGCAATAAGGAGTTCATGATCTGTGCCACAGTCGGCTCTCAGTCTTGTTTTTGCTGATTGTATAGAGCTGCTCCATCTTTGGCTGCAAAGAATATAATCAATCTGATTTCAGTATTGACCATCTGGTAATGTCCATGTGTAGAGTCTTTTCTTGTGTTGTTGGAAGAGGGTGTTAGCTATGACCAATGTGTTCTCTTGGCAAAACTCTATTAGCCTTTGCCTTGCCTCATTCTGTACTCCAAGCCAAATTTGCCTGTTACTCCAGGTATTTCTTGACTTTCTACTTTTGCATTCCATACCCTATAATGAAAAGGACATCTCTTTTGCGTGTTAGTTCTAGAAGGTCTTGTAGGTCTTCATAGAACTGTTCGACTTCAGCTTCTTCAGCATTACTGGTTGGGGCATAGACTTGGATTACTGTGATATTGAATGGTTTGCCTTGGAAATGAACAGAGATCATTCTGTTGTTTTTGAGATTGCTGAAAGAGATGGGAATACCAGACCACCTGACCTGCCTCTTGAGAAACCTATATGCAGGTCAGGAAGCAACAGTTAGAACTGGACATGGAACAACAGACTGGTTCCAAATAGGAAAAGGCTGCGTATTGTCACCCTGCTTATTTAACTTCTATGCAGAGTATATCATGAGAAATGCTGGGCTGGAAGGAGCACAAGCTGGAATCAAGATTGCCGGGAGAAATATCAATAACCTCAGATATGCAGATGACACCACCCTTATGGCAGAAAGTGAAGAGGAACTAAAAGGCCTCTTGATGAAAGTGAAAGAGGAGGATGAAAAAGTTGGCTTAAAGCTCAACATTCAGAAAACTAAGATCATGGCAGCTGGTCCCACCACTTCATGGGAAATAGATGGGGAAACAGTGGAAACAGTGTCAGACTTTATTTTTGGGGGCTCCAAAATCACTGCAGATGGTGATTGCAGCCATGAATTAAAAGATGCTTACTCCTTGGAAGGAAAGTTATGACCAACCTAGATAGTATATTGAAAAGCAGAGATATTACTTTGCCAACATAGGTCCGTCTAGTCAAGGCTATGGTTTTTCCAGTGGTCCTGTATGGATGTGAGAGTTGGACTGTGAAAAAAGCTGAGCGCCGAAGAATTGATGCTTTTGAACTGTGGTGTTGGAGAAGACTCTTGAGAGTCCCTTGGACAGCAAGGAGATCCAACCAGTCCATTCTAAAGGAATTCAGCCCCGGGTGTTCATTGGAAGGACTGATGCTAAAGCTGAAACTCCAATACTTTGGCCACCTCATGCGAAGAGTTGACTTATTGGAAAAGACCCTGATGCCGGGAGGGATTTGGGGCAGGAGGAGAAGGGGATGACAGAGGATGAGATGGCTGGATGGCATCACCGACTCGATGGACATGAGTTTGAGTGAACTCCGGGAGTTGGTGATGGACAGGGAGGCCTGGCGTGCTGTGATTCATGGGGTCACAAAGAGTCAGACATGACTGAGCGACTGAACTGAACTGAACTGAACTGCATTTCAGACTCTTTTATTGACCATGATGGCTACTCC
Organism: Budorcas taxicolor; assembly: GCF_023091745.1. NCBI lineage: Eukaryota > Metazoa > Chordata > Mammalia > Artiodactyla > Bovidae > Budorcas > Budorcas taxicolor. The sequence continues at coordinate 36,903,541 of NC_068928.1, read as the reverse complement.
ATTTCTTCTAAGGGATTCTTGCCCACAGTAGTAGATATAATGGTCATCTGAATGAAATTCACCCATTCCAGACCATTTTAGTTCGCTGATTCCTAAGATGTTGATGTTCACTCTTGCCATCTCCTGTTTACCACTTCCAATTTGCGTTGATTCAAGGACATAACATTCCAGGTTCCTATGCAATATTGCTCTTTACAGCACAGACTTTACTTCCATCACCAGTCACATCCACAGCTGGGTGTTTTTGCTTTGGCTCCATCTCTTCATTCTTCCTGGAGTTATTTCTCCACTGATCTTCAGTAGCATATGGGGCACCTACTGACCTGGGAAGTTCATCTTTCAGTGTCCTATCTTTTTGCCTTTTCATACTGTTCATGGGGTCCTCAAGGCAAGAATACTTAAGTGATTTGCCATTCCCTTCTCCAGTGGACCACGTTTTGTCAGAACTCTCCACCATCACCCGTCCATTTTGAGTGGCCCTACACGGCGTGGCTCATAGTTTCACTGAGTTAGACAAGGCTGAAGAAATGGAGATTCAGAGAAGCCAGGTTACAGTCACATGGCTGGCAAGTGGCAGATATGTCTTAAACCATAGCCTGTGCTATTCCAAGCTGTGGGACTGTGCAATCTGTAATTAATATCCAAACAGAGGTTGATTCTACTTCCAGGATCAGTGCCATAATGGGAAGGATGGTAACTAAAGCAAGTAATCATAGAAAAACAACTCTTTCTTTATTCATCTGACACATGTTTATTGCAGGCCTCTTGTATCATACTGGACACTGGAGATAAGTGATGAAGAAGACGGAGAAGGCCCCTGCCCTCATAGAATTTACATTATGGAATGAAGGGAGAGTGGTGTATTCAGGCAAAAGATAAGTACACAAAGGAATAAATGATATGGAATTTTGACTAGCTTCCTGAAGGAAATAAACAGACAATAAGACAATGATGAATCAGTAAGGAAGTACTGCAAGTAACAGAAGAGTGGGCTCAGTTGACTTAAACAGTAAAGAAATATATCAACTAGCAAGTCCCAGGGGAGAGCTGGTCTGGTGCTGGTTAATTTAGTGGCTCACCAGACCCTCAGTGACTCAGAATGTTTCCATCTTTCAGCTTTGCCATCTTCAGGTGTTGACTTTCATCCTCCTGTTTGTCCCCACAAGGACAAGAGATGACTGTAGAAGGTTCAAGTTTAATGTTCTCACACAACACTAACCAAAGGCCAGAAGGCAGGAAAAGGGTATGTCATGTTTTTGGTCCCTTTGTATGAGTGAGGTAAAGTTTCTCAGAAGCACCGAAACAGACTTCCACCCACGTGCTCTTGGGCAGAATTGTGTCATCTGTCCCTTTACAGAACAGTCACTGGCAAAGGAACAGCATTACAGTGTTGGAATTTGATGAGCCAAAAGTCAGTCTCTGGGACTGGGGAGGGCTGGCCTCTCTTCAACCACATGACAGCCTAATATGCTAAGAAATCAAAACGAGGCTGCTTGTTAGCAAGGACCAGGATGCAAGGGAGAATGGATGTTGGAACTGCGACCAACTGCGTTTGATACAGTGTGTCTGTTTTGAGTGAGCTAGTCAAGGAGGGCTCCATGAGGAAATAACATTTACAGCAAGAAGTAAAGAAGTTAGATGTGAAAGGTTGGGTGGAATGGGAAGAGAGAATAACATTGCCATGTCCAGCCCAAGGAAAGGCATGGCAGAGAGATTTGGCTGGTAGAGAGACAAGGAGCCCTGTTTAGATTCAGACAGTTTATTACTTATACGACACCAAAAGGAAGAGTAGCCAAAGAGGCTAACTCCTAATGACCTTTTGGTAGTACATCACAGAAACAAATGGGGCCAGAGGTTAGGATGCCCTGTTGCTGAGGAGCCCATGGCCTAACAGGGTGGTGGGGTGGGTGAGACAGAAAGCCTCAGACCTCACTAGAACCCAAAGGCTAGGAGAAACTATCTCCTGACAGCTTTAGATAAGGAAATGAGTAAAAAATGGCCTTGTAGCAGCTCCTCACCGGCCTCTCTTTTGTCATAGGAGGATCACATGGCATTCTTCAAGACAAATTTTGCTGAAGTTCCAGCATTGCTGATATGGACTCTGTTGAGACGTGTAAGGTTGCCAGGGTGCCACGACAGAGCCGTTTCCCTACACTGCAGAGACCTCCAGGCAGGCTGGACCTTGGTGCCCTGAAGGAACCCAGTGTGGTCGAACTATAGCGAGTGAATGGGACTGGGAAAGTTCCCCACCATGACAGTGATGAAATAAGCAAGCCCCAGATGCAGGCTTTCTAAAAATGTTCCAAGTGCAGTGAGAGGTCTCTGAGAGTTTCTAAGCAGGAGAAAACCCCACAGATCCTGACAGTTGGAAATCCCCACTCAGAGAACCCTGGGCGGTCATCCTTGGGCAATGGTTCTTAAACTTTTTGATCTTAGGAACTTCTGTGTTCTTAAAAGTTATTAAGTATTCCAATGAGCTTTTAAAAATGGATTATGGACGGGCCAGAAATTAGGAGTTTTGGGATTAACATATACATATTACTATATATAAAATAGGTAACCGACAAGCACCTACTATGTAGTACAGGGAACGATACTCAATATTTTGTAATAACCTACAAGGGAAAAGCATCTGGAAAATATATATATTACCTATTTATATACATATACTTTTTCAGATATATGTTAATCCCTGGGTTATACACCTGAAACTAACACAACATTGTAAAGCAACTATACTTCAATTTTAAAAAAGATGGATTATACATATTCAAGATTGAAATGAAAAAATTAAAGAATATTTACTTACTCATTTAAAAATAACAATAAACTGTGTTAATGTATTTTTATGAAAAATAACTGCAGTTTTCAAGTAAAAATATTTAGTGAGAAGAGTGGCATTATTTTACATTTTTGCAAATCTGAGGTTCTTCATTCATTCTGTTAGGCTATCACAGGTCATGTAGTTTCTGGAAAACTCTGCTGACACTCGGGAGAGAATGAGAGTGAAAAAGGTAGATAATAGTTAAGTATTGTCATGAAAATAATTTTGACTTCAAGTACCCTCTGAAAAGGCCTCAAGAACCCCCAGGTTATCTGGACCACACCTGGAGAGCCACTGCCTTGGAGTGAAACTCACCCCTGGATGGTCACACCAGTGAAGCTTCCAGCCAGCTTTTCAGTGCTTGTATTAGCTGAAATATCAGAGCAGAGTTTGATTTGCTATACCAAGGAGACCCGCGTGCTGCGATTCATGGGGTCGCAAAGAGTCGGACACGACTGAGTGACTGAACTGAACTGAAAGAAGATAGAATTTAGTTTCTCTTTGTTCCACAAGTCATTCACAGACCCAGTTTCCTTTCATTGGTTTGTCATCCCTTAAGAGATTGTCTTCATTTAATCACGGGCCATCTGTGTTCCAGCTTGCAGGAAGGAAAACAGAGGAAAATCAGGGCAGCAATTTTGTTGTAAGCAGATGAGGCAGAAGCAGCACATAGAAATTCCACTTCAGTTTATTGGTGAAACTTGGCTGCATGACCTCATCTAGTCACAGAAGAGGCTAGAAAATGTATCCTTTAGCTGGGCAGCCAAGTATCCGGGAAGAAAGGATTTGGGGACTAACCAGCAGTCCACAGTACCTCACTTTCAAATATGAATAGACAGTGATGTAAGTCCATTTGAGAAAGCCATAAAATGAAAAAGACAAGCAAAACAAAAACAAAAAACTTGGCAGAATCAAAAACAAGGCAAAGAGCATCGAAAATCTAAACCAATAACCAACCAACACTGTAACTGATATCCTTAAGTAAAGGCAAAGAACCTTGAAAGATGCATGAAATGAGAACAGATGCTATTAAGAAAAATAGGTAGAGATGAAAGGTGTTTTCCCTTAAAATCAAGATCAAGGTAAACAGGCCCATTTCCATCACTTCTATTCAATATTAGGAGGTCTTTGCCAGTACAAAGGTATAACAGGCACAGAAAAATAAATAGGAGGCATACAGATAGGAAAAGATACAGTATAACTGCTTTTATTTATTGTATATGAAGAAAATCCTAAACGTTTTGGAAGGAAACAATTAGAACCAATAAGTGAGTGTAGCAAGGATGCAAGATGTAAGGCTGATAAACAAACTGAAAGATGGAAATTGAAAATTAAAAATACCCTTTACAATAGCATCAAAAAAATGAAATACTTAGGGATAAATTCAATACCACGTCTGATAAAAACTGCAAACATTGCTAAGAAAATATTTAAAAGACCCCTAAAGAAATGGAGAGATCCACCGTATTCATTGAATAAAAATTCAATGTTATTAAAATATCAATTCTCCTCACATTAATCTATAGATTCAAAGCAATCCCAAACAAAATTCCAGCAAGCTTCTTTTGGATAAAAACTGACAAGTTAATTCTAAAATTTAAATAGAATTGCAAAGGACCTAGAATTAGCAAAACTATTTTGCAAAAGAAAACGAAGATTTAGTGTATATGGAGGATATCGTGTCCATTCATCCATAAAGCTACAGTAATCTAGAATATGTATTGATTCTCAACAGAACAGAATAGAGGATCCAGAAATAAACCCACACATCTGTAATCAGTTGCTTTTTTTCTTTTTTGGTTTTTTTTACAAAGATGACAATGTAAATCAATGATCAATGGATTGTCTTTTCAAAAAATGACACAGGAGTAAGTGAATATCGATATGGAAAAATGAAAGTACTTTACCCTAATCCTTCTCCACACACAAAAGTTAACCTGAAGTGAATCATGAACTCAAACATAAAAGCTAAATTCATAGAAGTTCTAGAAGAAAAGCAGGACAAAATCTTCAAGACTATGGTAAGAATTTCTTACATAGGACACAAAAGACACAAATCATAGAAGAAAAAAATGGATAAATTAGACTCCATTAAAATTTAAACTTTTATTTTTTGAAACAGACTGTTAAGAAAAAAAATTAAGCTGCAAGCTGGGAGAAAATATCTGCAATGCATTTACGTGACAAAGGACTGTATTGAATACATGTAAAAACTCTTAAATCAAGAGCAAGAATATAAACTCAGTTAAAAAAAATTTTTTTAAAGATTTGAATGGATCCTTCATCAAAGTTTCTTAGCACCAAAAAGCTAACAAACACATGAGAAGATTAGTCACCAAGGAAATGCAAATTAGAATGCAACAAGTTACTACTATACATCCTCTAAAATGATTGAAATGAAAAAGCCCAAAAATATCAACTCCTGGAAAGAATGTAGAATAATTGGAACTCTGTTGGTGGAACTCTAAAATAGTACAACCACTTTGGAAAACTGTTTGGCATTTTCTTATAAACTTCAACATGTAACTTTGCAATTCAGCAATTTCATTCCTAGATATTTATTCCAAAGAAACAAAAACCTATGTCCGTACAAAGACTTGTGTACAAATGTTTATTTCAACTTTCTTCCTAATCTCAAACTGGGAGCAACCCCACTGTTGGTCGCAAGGTGAATGGATAGAAATCTGAGAGGTGCAGTGCAATGCTATCCAGCATTGAGACAAAATGACTGATACAGCAGCGATATAAAAGCCTGGAACCATTTTCTTCCTGAGAGAAGCCAGGTGCCAAAGAGTGAACATTTAAAATTCCATTTATATGAAACTCAAGAAGAGGTCAGCCTAATCTGTATTGTCATAAAGCAGATTGGTGGATGCTTGAGACCAGGATAAGGGGATGATCAAGTGCAAAGGGACTCAAGGGAACTTTCTGGTGTGGTGAGAATTTTCTATATCCTGATTGTGGTGGTGGTTACATGGGTGTATTAACTTGACAAATTTTACCAAATTTTATCACACTTAAATAGGTTCCTTTTACTTCATGTAAACTACACCTCAATAGGGTTGCTGTTGTTTTTCAAAGAAGTAGAGTATAAATAGACCCAAAGGAACAGCAGCTTTTGTCTTTCTTCACTGTTAGATCCCTGTCACCTAGAAGAGTACTCGATTCTCCATAAATATTTGTTGAATGAGTTATTGAAAACATTAAAAAGCTCTTGGAGATTAACATTTTGAGATAAAATTTAACATAAAAAATTCAATAGAGGAACTGGGAGATAAATTACTCCCAGAAAACAGAACAAAAGATAGAGATGGGTAGTAGGAAAGAAGAGATTGGAGAACCAATTCAGGTCTGACATCTACTAATAAGATTTGCAGAAAATAAGAACAGAGGAAAAAAGGAAGATATGATAAAATAGACAACATAGTGAACTGAAGGATATGCTTTTCAGACTAAAAGAGCACAGCAAATGAAAAAGAGTGCTTGACACCAGCACTCATCACGAACTTTCAGAACAATGAGGACAAAAGGGGGATTCTCAGTGCTCCCAGAGAGAAAAGAACCGGAAGGGATGGCATGAAGATTTTACCAGTCCCACTGGAACTTAAGATATAACAGAGCAATGCTTTCAAATTCTAAGGGAAACTGATTTGCCACCTAGTATTCTATATGCAGCCTTCCAAACATGTGAGAAATCAAGACATTTTCAGAATATAAAATCTTAAAATTTTTACCTTCCATGCACCATTTCTCAGGAAGCTACTTAGGGATGAGCTGCACTGCAGGAAAAGAAGGAGAAAAAATTTTCAAAGGACTTAGGAAATAGGAGATCTAACCACAAGAGAGGCAAACGGGATCTCTAGAATGATGGTTAAAGGAGCAGAAGGAAGCAGGACTCCAGGAAGAATATTGTGAGGAAAAATATTTTGTCTGGGGCTTCCCCAGTGGCTCAGATGATAAAGAATCCGCCTGCAATACAGGAGGCCCAAGTTTGATTCCTGGGACGGGAAGATCCCCTGGAGAAAAGAATGGCTCCCCACTCCAGTATTCTTGCCTGGAGAATTCCATGGACGAAGGAACCTGGCAGGCTGTAGAATGGAATGGCTCCCCACTCCAGTATTCTTGCCTGGAGAATTCCATGGACCAAGGAGCCTGGAGGACTACAGTCCATGGGGTCGTGAAGAGTCGGACATGACCGAACAACTAACACTTTCACTTTCCCTCAGTGGTAAAGCATCTGCCTGCAGAGGACACAGGTTTGATCCCTGGGCCGGATCAAATGTGCCGTGGAGCAAGTAAGTCCATTGCTACGACGACTAAGCCAGGGCTCCAGAGCCCAGGAGCCACAGCTGCTGAAGCCTGTGTTCCTTAGAGCCCATGCTCTGCAAGAAGAGAAGCCACCACAATGAGAAGCCCTTGCCCTGCAACTAGAGAGGAGTCCACACAGCAGCTAAGATCCAGCACAGCCAAAAATAAATAAACAACACTGTAAAAGTCTGTTGGAAAATACTGAGTTTAATTTCTGTCAAAGAGTGTGGGGATCAGCAATAAGCACATAGAAAATAAGCAACATTTCTAAAAAGACAAGTTTAATTCCAGAGAAAATGAAGTTTTTCAAGGGAGGAAATAGTATCATAGTACCCTAACTGGCTCAATGTGAATAACATTCTGATAGTCATAACAATACAAGCACTTAATGAGCTCATAAAAGGTGAGACAGCAGCTCTATTGGGAAAATGAGAAATGAAGATGATATGTACGTGTATGAGCTAATCTCCAACTTCCACAGTAATACTGACAACTAAACTTTCAGCAAATAGTTCTACAAGCATGTGGTTTAGAAATGTGAAGGAAATACCAAAAGAAAAGATACAGGACTTCTGTTTGTAAGGCTTCTGAAACTGTTTGAATTATTTAACTATGTACATATATATCTTTGATTAAAATGAAAACTAAAAGAATAAGAAAGATGGTAGAAAGGAGAAAGCATACACAAGAATATATGACAAAAGTTGTCTCCCTAAACTTCTAACAAATAATTACAGAAGCTAAAAAGCGGTGACGATTTGGCAGTACAAGAAGATGTATATTCTACTTAGGGAGAGACACAACAGACTTTTAGTTAAAGAGAGGCTTCTATTCTCTCATATATATTTTACTTTTTTGGACTATAAAAAGGTAAAATGTGTTCACTGTAGAAAATAGGAAAAAAGAAAAGCATCCCAAGCAAACAAAAATCACCTCTAATCCCAACATTCACCAATGACCACCGTTAGAATTTTGCTCTTTCCTTCATTTTTAATGTATAAATAATTGGAATCAGACAGAATATGCAGCTTTATATCTGGCCTATATTCACTTTACATTCTCTTATGAGAATTTTCCTGTCATTAACTATTCTTTGTAAGCATGGGGGAAGAAAAACAGAACAGGAAGCAGGGAAATGGAAACTGAGCGCGTCAACAGTTCTTTGGGGAAGCAGAGAAATGAGGTAGAAGCGGGAGAATGACGTGGGGAAAGGGGGAACCCCCACCCCTAGGGGTTACTCAGTCCTGTTTGTAGACTGACAGGAGTTATCAGGTGGTGAGAAATGACGTTCAGTTCAGTCACTCAGTCGTGTCCGACTCTTCCAGGCCTCCCTGTCCATCACCAGCTCCCGGAGTTCACTCAGACTCATGTCCATTGAGTCAGTGATGCCATCCAGCCATCTCATCCTCTGTCGTCCCCTTCTCCTCCTGCCCCCAATCCCTCCCAGCATCAGAGTCTTTTCCAATGAGTCAACTCTTCGCATGAGGTGGCCAAAGTACTGGAGTTTCAGCTTTAGCATCAGTCCTTCCAAAGAAATCCCAGGGCTGATCTCCTTCAGAATGGACTGGTTGGATCTCCTTGCTGTCCAAGGGACTCTCAAGAGTCTGCTCCAACACCACAGTTCAAAAGCATCAATTCTTTGGCGCTCAGCTTTCTTCACAGTCCAACTCTCACATCCATACAGGACCACGGGAAAAACCATAGCCTTGACTAGATGGACCTTTGTTGGCAAAGTAATATCTCTGCTTTTCAATATACTATCTAGGTTGGTCATAACTTTCCTTCCAAGGAGTAAGCATCTTTTAATTTCATGGCTGCAGTCACCATCTGCAGTGATTTTGGAGCCCCCCCAAAATAAAGTCTGACACTGTTTCCACTGTTTCCCCATCTATTTCCCATGAAGTGATGGGACCAGATGCCATGATCTTCGTTTTCTGAATGTTGAGCTTTAAGCCAACTTTTTCACTCTCCTCTTTCACTTTCATCAAGAGGCTTTTTAGTTCCTCTTCACTCTCTGCCATAAGGGTGGTGTCATCTGCATATCTGAGGTTATTGATATTTCTCCCGGCAATCTTGATTCCAGCTTGAGCTTCTGCCAGCCCAGCGTTTCTCATAATGTCCTCTGCATAGAAGGTAAATAAGCAGGGTGACAATATACAGCCTTGATGTACTCCTTTTCCTATTTGGAACCAGTCTGTTGTTCCATGTCCAGGTCTAACTGTTGCTTCCTGACCTGCATATAGGTTTCTCAAGAGGCAGGCCAGGTGGTCTGGTATTCCCATCTCTTTCAGAATTTTCCACAGTTTATTGTGATCCACACAGTCAAAGGCTTTGGCATAGTTAATAAAGCAGAAATAGATGTTTTTCTGGAACTCTCTTCCTTTTTCCATGATCCAGCAGATGTTGGCAATTTGATCTCTGGTTCCTCTGCCTTTTCTAAAACCAGCTTGAACATCTGGAAGTTCACAGTTCACGTATTGCTGAAGCCTGGCTTGGAGAATTTTGAGCATTGCTTTACTAGTGTCTGAGACAAGTGCAATTGTGCGGTAGTTTGAGCGTTCTTTGGCATTGCCTTTCTTTGGGATTGGAATGAAAACTGATCTTTTACAGTCCTGTGGCCACTGCTGAGAAATGATGATCCCAGAGGCTAGTTCACCGAAGGAGCAATCTTCGGAAAGGCAAGGAATGTAAGTGGAGACATTGCAATCTCAAGCTGAGAGGAGGAGGAATGATGGTGTGATGCAGGATGCAGGAAGTTTAGGGTCTGGTGGTGGGAAATGGCAGTCAGGTCAGATGGTTTCTCAGTTAAGTAATCACAACCATGTAGGGTCATTGGTTGAGGGGCAGGAGGAGGAGGAGGAAGCAATGAGATGTCTTGGGGAGTGAAAGCAAAGCTACCAGAGAAACACAGCAGGACGGCTGGGCAGAGTCAAGCCCACTGAGGTCTGTGAGCATTAGTACCCAGTGACCTGCTCAGCGTCGAGATTCTCTGCAGCCACGGCCAGCTACTCGCGCCAGGCTTGAGGAATGTGGATGGCTGACTGATTCCAGTGTTGGGATTTTGCCTCATGGGTTATGACAACAGAAAGAAGAGAAGGGTGGGTAGAGGGACTGACTGCCAGGGGTGGACCTGAGAATCCAGGCTGGGCTAAAACGAGGGGGGGCAAGTCAGGAAGGGCTTAATGGCTGGTGAGAAAGTGGTACCCGACAAGGAGGTCTCAATGAGCTTGAAGTGTGGGCACAGCAGGACCTGAGAAGCAAGTTGGAAGGACAGGAGGTGGCATTTGGAGTTAGAGATTTCAGAGGAGGCATAGTTTCTGGTGAGGATGAGGTTCAGGGAGGTGGATTAAGGAACAGATAGTGACAAGCTGGGGAGAAGGTAGATGGATCGCAGGAGCTTCAATAAAGAAGGAAAAAAGAAGTTGGAAGCAAGGACTCTTGTCTCCTCTCCAAGCTGCAAGGTGTTCAGGGTGTGAGAGAAGAAAAGCCTTCAACTGAACAGGCTTCAGGAGGGGCATCCATGTGGGACCAGTTGCTCCTGACAGAGGGGAAGATAGAAAGGAGTCTGCCCACCACAAGCTGGGAGCCCCAGGGGGCCCTATAGGAGGGCCGGGAAGACTGGGGCCAGGGTGGGATTTGGGTCCATTGAAGGGATGCAGAGGGATGAAAGTCAGAGTGACCTGGGGTGACTTTTGGTGGAGATGGAGGTGAAAGAGGAGTGAGGCTGGGGACTGGTCTTGGGGTTTGGGGGAGGGAGTGGGTCGGGCTCTCTTCCTGTCCCGATGTTCCCTTCCCTCCGTGGCTGGCCTTCCTCAGCAACAGCTCTCAGATCCTGCTGCTGGAAGTGCCCAGTCGTGGTCCCCTGCTCCTCTTCCTCTCATGGGTCTTCTCTGCTGCAGCAGGACCTGGAGGTGCCGTCTTCCCTGCAGAAGGGAGCCGCCTCAGCCCTGGATCGTTCATGTGTTGGGTTGTTGGTGTCCCTCGCCCTGAAACCTCTGGAGGCCACGCTGATTTCCCTTTGAGCGCGCTGTGCTTAGACCTCGCAGTGCTCCAGGCAGCGCTCCCCAGGCTCCTGCTTGATTAAACTGAACTCATTCAGGAGGGGAGAGGGGAGGGAGGCATGCTTAATGAGCGCCTTCTGCATCTAGGCGTTTGTTAGACCATTTTAAATCATGTTTGTGGTTTCTCTAGCGGAGCACTGGCACTCAGCAAATGTTAAGGGTTATTATTTAATCTTCCTAACACCTCACTGGATAGATATTAACTATTCTATTCTATGTAGTCACGTGTTTCTTGAGTGCCTGCTGTATATCAGGCACTACGCTAGACTCCTGTAATACTAAATGTATACGAGTGTGCTGGTCCATCTTAGTTTAATCCCAGATCCATTCTGCCCTGCCTGTAGGTAGGGAGGCCAGTCATTTCATGTGCATCCACCCAGCTTGCCCACTACTTCTTGGTGAGTTAGGCCTGTGGGAGGCTCTGGTAGCAGACAGGGTGAGATAGAAATTGAAGTGGTTCCTCCTCGCTTCTCCCTTGCTTTGGGCTGGGTTTCTGGCAGTAGCACAACTACCACACAGGGCCACCCCCTCCTTGCAGTTCTAGCTCTTAAGGGACTTTGGTAACAATATTCCCCTCCCTTCCTCTGTCTCTGAAAGGTCACAGAGAGTATAAAGGGGGCAACTCTGTTGGAGAGAAAAGACAGTGAATTTGAGAATCAGGAGACATAGGTCCCAGCTTTGTCCCTCTTGCCAGTTCTATGACCTTGAGCAACATATTTGCGTCAGTTTCCTCCTCTGCTAAATGGACATGGGAGAACATACCTTTCATGTTCAAAAGTCTTGCACGGAATCCCCTCAGGATTTGTGCAGATGTTAGCTGCTGTTATAATCACATCCAACCTTGTCCCCAGGGCAGGACGCCCCCATCACACAGGACCTTTTCTTCTCGCTTCCTCAGAAACGCAGGCACAGCCAGGAGTGATGAAAACGATGCCACACACAACTGACTCTTTACATAAAAAAGGAGGAAAAAATCATGAAAATCACACCAGCTCCCCTCCCCCAGAATTTATTTTTTAATTTTTATGCTTTTTCCTTTTTTTTTTTTTCAGGATTGTTGAATAAGCAAAACTCTTCAATTTTTAAAAAACCATGTGGAAAAAAAGAGAAGGATGGGGTCTGGGAAGTGCTGACAAAGCCTTGATAAGGTCTCTGATTCACCTTCACTCTCTGAGGTGGAGTCAGGGAGAGGGGCAGAGAAAGCTGGAGCCTGGAGGGCTGGGGGCTTGGTACAGATCCGTTCAGACAGCTGAATGCAGTTCTGGGAGGTGCTTCTCCATTTCCCTTGAAGCCTGGAGGGACCTGGCACCAGCCAAGCAGAGTAATCTGGGTTTTTTAAAAGGGGGAGCTTCATGATGAGCTGAAACTGAGAGGAAGATGCTGGTCCTGGGCGTGTGTGCAAAGAGGAGGCGATCTGAGCCCACTGGGCATTCATTGAGAACACAGTATGTGTGAGTCCCGGGGTCAGAATCTGAAGAAATAGAGGTGAAGTAAGCAGGATGCTTGCCCCGAGGAGCTTTCCGTCTGGCGAAAGTATCTAGGTATAACAGGGTGGGATGTGAATTATAAGCCATGGAAACACATCAGTTATGGCCCAGGAGTCTGTCCTGGAATAGAGAGGGTCTTGCTGGGGTCAGGCCTCAGCTCTGGTGAGAGTGAACCTCCTACAGTTGCAGTCCTCTGTTGGGGAATGAGGAACAGGGAGTGGGCCCTTTCTGGAGATTGGTCAGAGGGAACTGTGGTCCTATGCTCCAGGGACTTGGAACTCCACGCAGACCTGGGACCAAGAGCAGTGTCCCTTGTGACCACTAGGAGGAGACAGTGTCCTCGAGTGGACTGCAGGGTGGCGCTCTCTAGGGAGAGGGAGCATTCAGCAGGACGGAAGGGAGAGCCCCAGAGGCCTGGAGCTCTGGCTGCCTCCTCTGTCACACTCAGGGTGGTGGGGGCAGTGGGGTACCAGGTTCTGTGGAAATGGGCAGATTGAAGGTAAATCAGAAGCAAATCTAATCACCCCCTCAACCCAGAGGAGGAACAACTTGCGGAAGGGGGGCAGTTTTAGCCAGGCCATTCTACCCACCTGAGCCTCAGTTTCTCCATCTGTAAGATGTGGGGATTCGATCAGCTGGATGATTTTTGAGGCCCTCTGCTACGGTTGAAGAAAGGGTTCCATAACCATGGGGCTCCTACCACCCGTGGTTCCCAGCAGCGCCCCTTCCCTGGACCCCTGGCCTTCCCTGATTGCTGCAGGTGCACAGTGCAGAGCGTCCTGCCCCTACGTCCCCCTCCGTAGCCCCCAATTCAGGGGCAGTTCCCTGTGGCGGGGACTGCTGTGAGAGGCAGCATCCCTGGGAGACTGGGGAACCTACGCTGAGATCCTCGCTACTCGGTCAGTATCTCATTTGCAAGCACAGCCTGCTTCCCAGCTGACAGCCAGACCCCCCTGCCTGCATCTGAATGCACCCAGGCTGAACCCTCCACACCGATTCTAAGCTGCTCTTGTTCTGTGCTGTTCCTCCCAGGGGCGGTCGTGCCACTCTGCCAATCACCCTGACCTGAGATGTGGGTATCAGCATCAACCTGTCTCTTCTCATGCTTCACTTTCTCATATTCACCAAAAGTCCAGACAGTCTTACCTGGAATGTGCCCTTTTCTCACTCCCTGCCACCCCTGCCCTGGCTCAGCCTATGTTGTTTCTTTCCGGAACTGGTCTGTCTCTCTGACTCCAGTCTGTCCTCTCTCTAATCTATCATCCATCTGTGTTGCTGCCAGAGAGCTCTTTCTAAAACACAAATCTGATTATGCACGTCTCTGCTTTAAAATCTTGGCTGTAGCCTTGTGGCCTAAAGATAAATCCAAAGTCCTAACGAGCTTCCAAGTCCATTCATGGTCTGACCCTTGCTTCTGCAGCCAAGTGCACTTCCCAGCATGCTCCTTGATCCATCCACACCACACTTTGCCCCACCAAGCAGCCCATGTTCTTTCAGGGTTATTGCCTTGGCAGACATCACCCCCTCAACCAAAAGTTCTGACCCTGATTTTTGCTTGGTGAACTTGGGCTCCTCCTTGAAGTCTGATCTCAAAGCTGTGAAGCCTTTCCCAGTTTCCCAGGCATATCTCTACTATCTGTCTGCCTCCCCCACTAGACTGTAAGCCCCTGTTTAGCTCTGTATCTCCATATCTAATCAATGCTTGATGTGTGGCAGCGATTCAACACCGGAGTCTGAATGAATGAATAAATATATGAATGGTGATCTAGTAGCATCATCCTCAGCCTTCTAATCTATTTTCTTGATGTCTTCCCTCACACTCAGTGAGAACCCACCAACATTTATCTCATGTGAATCTTCCATTCTCCCTGCTCCTGTTGGATTGACAAAAAAGCTCGTTTGGGTTTTTCCGTAACAGCTTATGGAAAAATCTCAAAGACCTTTTTGGCCAACCCAATAAAGAAGAATTTGAGTTTCATTCTCAAAGCAATAAGTCTTCAGAGATTTTTAAGCAAGGGTGTGACATGATCTAATTTTCACCTCATAAAGATTGCTCTGTCTCCTCTGTGGAAAATGCATCATAGGGGACACAGTGGAGCTGGAACACCAGATAGAGGCCACCAAAGTGGCCCAGATGCCCGGTGGTGTTAGCTGGAGAGTGATAGTGGAGGCAGACAAAGTGGGCAGGTCAGTGTAGGTTTGGGAGGGAGAGCAGATCACATGGGTGGGTTGGTGCGTGAGTTGTGAGGATTAAGAAAGAAAAAGAGGAGGGGGTGTAAATTAGGAGTTTTGAATTAACATATACACACTACTATATGTAAAAAAGATAATCAACAAGGACATACTGTATAGTACTGGGAATCCTATACTCAGTATTCCATAATAACCTATATGGGAAAAGAATCTGAGAAAATAATATAACTGAATCATTTTGCTGTACAGCTGAAACTGACACAACATTGTAAATCATCTATATTCCAATAAACAAAAAGACTTCAGTAGTGAAGGTTCCAGAACTCCAATATAGAAGGGTTTTGGGAGCAGTCATGTTTTTGGAAGGGGAGCCGGGGACCATCTAGCAATTGTGTGCATAGCAAGCACTGTTCTTATTTAGACTGTGTTTATCTGGGCCAGGTGAAGAAGGATGCTTAGGGGTGTCATGGAGAGGGCAGTTTTGGCCCTCCAAATTACTTCTGAATACCATAACAGGCCACAGGGCCTTTGCATGGAAGGCTCTCACTCTAGCCTCACTGGAGAGAGGACCTCCGCACGCCTCTCCCACCATCACTCTGTCATGCCCTTTTACTTTCTTTGTAGCATTTATCAGCATGTTGGCGTCGTTCTTGGGTATAGCCCCTTTCTGGAGCTTTTGGTGCATTTTCAAGGCTCCTCTCTGTCAACTACAAACTGGCACTTGCCATGGGCACTTATCTCTCCAAGGATTAAGTCACATGCTGCTGTAGTTGCCGTCAACCCGAAAGGCGCTCAGGGTAGAGAGCAGAAAGGAGGCACTCTGTGCTGGGAGTTAGGTATTTTCGGGAGCCGATTTCAAGAGCCCAATTCTTGTATCTCTCATATCTAGAAAAGTACTAAAATCCTTCATGATGACGACGGCTCCTCATGACTACCGGAAACTTTCTGGAAAAATATGTGCTTGACTGCAGGTATTCCCGCTTCACCAAAATGACAAATATACTGACCTTTCATCCCCAGCCTCTTTGGAACAGTTTCTCAGAGCTATCTGAGCTGCTGTCTCCTGAGCTGCAGTCCTCATTTTGCCCCAAATTAAACTTAACTTGAGGCTCTCACGTTGTGCATTTTTGGTAAGTTGACATTCTCCCTGCTGGGGGACCCGGGCAGGTTGGAAGGCAACTGAGAACTGAGCAAAACTGGGCTTTGTGAGGAACCGGTGCCAGGGCCGCATCCAGGCACATCCAAGGCGGGAGGACAGTCCCCGGCTTGGCAGTCAGGCCGGAGTTAAGTCTAACCCCAGAAGGTGGTAACTGTTCCCTACCTCTACTGTCACCCCTCCCCCAGCTCAGCCAGCTGCTGGGGAGGGAATCTGGGGAGGAAGGAGGCCTGGTGATTAAGAGCTCCGGTTTTCAGGGCTGGGGCCAGGGGGCACGCCCCCTGGGTGACATTTTCTCGCATTGTGTCCTCAGAACAAAAACGAGTCTTATTTGAAGAGTTGGAGCGGGGCGGGGGCAAGGGGCCGAGTGGAATCGTGGCTCCAGGGAACGGCGATTACTCATCAAAGGCCAGGGCAGCCCGCGTCTTTGTGTGCCCTCCGCAGCCCGCCCGTGCCTGGCCACAGGCCCTCAGCCATCGACTCCCCCGCGTCCGACCTCCCAAGAGCCCGGCCGGGGATCGTGTGTGGGCAAAGAGCCGCTGCAGACACGGTGGGGGGAGGGGGTGTCCAGGCAGACTTCCTGGAGGAGGGAAGACGGCTAAACAGAGAAAAATGGAGTGGGTCTCCCGAGATCAGAGGGTGCGTGCAGGGGGAGGGCGAGGCAGAACTCTAAGGTGTCAATTCAGCCCCCGGATGGAGAGTCCTGGAGGGGTCAGGGGAGGGGGCTGCTTCCTGCTACGAGGGCTATTTTGGGGCCTGAAACAAATCAAATCCGCCGCAGCCCCCAGAGCCCCCAGCAGCTGCGCACAACAGCTGTCCCGCGGAGGGCGCTGAGGGGTGGAAGCTCGCTTCCTGCCCCCAACTGATCTCTCCCGACGCCCGGGGGGTGTGGGCTTCGGGGAAGGGGGAAGAGGATGTGAAAGGGTTGTAGCCTCGAGTCAGAAACCTGGGCGAAACGTGGGCCTTTCCTCCTCCTGTGCTGGGCTGCCCCGGGGCTGAGACTGGCTATTCCATCCGTCTTTGAGATGCTCCTGATCATGGGAGGAGAGTCACCCCAGAAGCTCTTCCCTGCACCCCCCACCCTTCTTTGAGCCCCAACTGGGTGTCTGCCCAGGTCCAGACATTCCCTGCCCACAGTCCCTGCCCAGAAGCTCACCTACCTCTGGGAGAGGTAGGTGGGATGGGCCGGGTCCTTATCTAGCCCCTCCCGCCTCAAAAGCCAGTCCCCACGCTCATCTCCCTGGGTCTCGGTTTCTGAACCGTGATGTGTGGGTGCGAACTGCCCCAGCAGACTGATCCTGCCTCCAGTGAGGGCTGGGGGCTCTGAGAGCTGGACAGGTCTTAGCAAGGAGAGGGCAGGAACCAAGTCCTTTGTTGGAGTAGAGGCTCCCTGGAGGCTGGGGACACATCTCCTTTCCCCAGGGCGGTGCCCAGCTGGGTGGTGTCTCTCCACCGAACTAGCTTTGATTCCTTCCTCTTGACCCACAGGGACTGGCATGTGGGAGCTCTGGGACATTGTCAGCCTCAGGGCAGGTGCTATTCAGGCTCCCCATTGCACTGAGCCGGGAGCCCCATGCATCCATCCCACCAGGCCCACCCACCAGAACCCCAGATGTGGGCCTGTCAAGGAGCTGGAGGGGAGTATTGACCCCTCCTCCAGGGAGCCTTCTGGGACAGGCAGGAAGGAGAACCTCTCTTTCTCTTTGGTCCACCCTGGCTCAAGGCCAGTCAGTGTCCACAAGTGTGACCAAGGCTGGGATATGCCCTGGGGCAGCCCTGTCCCTCAGGTCACAAGTCCATGCCAGAGTCCCTCGTGCCCATCTTGTGCAGAAAGAGCCCCGTTGTCCTGGGGGCATAGCTGAGGGGTGAGTTCAGAGCCCAGAGATGTGGACCACTTGACTGGTCACAGGCTTTCTGACCGCAGCAGGAGGGAGTCAGGGAGAATCGCTGGACTGCTTGTTGGGGAAAGGGGCTGGTACACACAGCAGGACACACGGAGGGGCTGGTGCACATGACATGCACACGAGCTGTAGCCCACATACTGCCATCTTCACTCACACGGGCCCACTTGCTCACTAGGTTCCCCAACATACACACACACACACAGAATCTCCCTTCAGGACAGCCTCTCCTCGCCTCTTTCCACATTCCTGCCAGCAGATGCTCTATTCTTTCCTTCCGGGAGCTATTGAAGCAGAATCTCCCCACCTTCCGGGGGTGGGGGGTGGGCTCCGGACGTGGCAACAACAAGGGGATTGTGGCACCTGTCCCTGGGGGCAGGGTCGTCCCCTGGAGCCCCACCCACACTGGGCCGAAAACCCAGGTACTTTGATGTCCTGTCTGGGTGCGCTTGTGATGGGCACTGCCAGGGTTAACAGAGATACACTCTTTCGGCCAGTTCTGCGTTCCTAAGCTTGAGTCCACATCTAAGCCCACATCTTCCTCCAGAGCCCTCTCCCCTGATGAAATCCTCTCCCTCTCACTGAGCACCTCACCGTGTGGAAACCCCTGTGCCCTCACTGAATTCTCTTAACTTACTGAATTCCTCTCCTTTCCCACCCACATCTGCATCCCCCTTTTCCGAGACAGCAGCATCCTTTCCTTCTAATGTCTGTGGCCCCAGAGGGCCTGGTCTACAGCACAGTCTCCATAGATGGTGCTGAGACAGTTGCACTGGTCTGCCCAGGCCCCGTCCCCCAGCCTACCCCACCCAGTATGCCCATCACCACCACACAGGCCAGACCTGGGCCTGGATGGTGTGCAGCTTTGGTACCAGCCATTTCAGCAGGTTGGGCCTCCTGGCCCAGCAGGGCCCACCAGGCTTCAAGCAGACCAGGGCTGAAGAGAAGTAAATGGCCGAGGGATAGGTTGAACTTGATTCAGCTCTGAATCCTGGCCTCCTTGAAGGAACATTCCCAGAAATCACTATTCCCCCTCCTGCCCCCGCACCCCGCTGCCCTGCCAAGCTTCCAAAAGTGAGGAGGATCCCCCATTCCCACCCTCTCTCATCCCAGACAGCTCAGCCAACCGCCTTGGTCTTGGTGGCCAAGAGGTCACCATATCTGCCTGGTCCCAATCCTTCCTGCAGTGGTGGAGCCCCCACCCCCAAGAGAAGCAGGGCCTGTGGGATGTGGGGCTCAGGGAGGAGAGAGGGTGAGACCCAGGGAGCCAGAGGCAAGGACAGAGTCAGCGAGCCAGAGAGGAAGCGATGAAGACACAGGGGAGGGCAAGAGGGAGGAGAAAAGAAAGGAAAAGAGAAAATGAGCAGACAAGCGGGGAGGGGGCAGAGGAGATTGAGAGAGTAGCCAAGTGCTGAGCCAAGAGATAGGAGGAAGGAAGCTATCGGCCTCCCTCCCTCGCGCTCTGCTCCTTCCTCCAGCCTGGCCATGCCAGGCAAGCTCCAGACCCAAATGCAGCCTACTGGGCACAGGCTCCAAACTGCTGCAAGGTCCTCCTGGGTCAACGTGGCCAAGGGTGTCAAATCATGCATCACCCATCACCCCACACCCCCTAGAAACACAGGCCATGACTTCCACTGGGAAGATGATTCTGGAAATCAAAAAGAAGGCAAATCAGTTCAAGGCCCCCAAAAAAGCTCAGCCCCTGCATGGCTGGAAATTCTCTCCTCCCCTATAACAGGGCTGCACTGACCACCAGGCGGCCAGGCCTGCTTGCAAGAACAGACACCACCCCCAACCTTCTGCTGTGCCTTGCCAGTGACTATTTGCTGACTGTCTCTTTCATGTCGCTAATCGCCCGGCCCCATCTAATTGGTAATTAGCCTTGAGAGCCCAGCCTGTGCTTGGCTAATTGCTGTTTGTCTCACCCTCATCTCCGGCAGCGGAGCCGTGCCAAGGCTGCTGCCTGGGCTCTATCTGGGCTGCTGGCATCCATGCCAAGGCTCCGTGGAGGTTTCTGCAGCCCCACCCTGCTGTATTCCAAGGGGGCTGCAGGGTGGAGCATCTCTCAGCAGTGGTCTCTGCCCCGAGAGGAGTGGTCGCCAACAGGTCTTCTGGGTCACTGCAAAGAGTGACCCCAGCCTTCAACCATGTTCCACACCCAGTTGCAGGAGAGGGCCCTGAGTGAGCCATCCTGCTGGGGAATAGAGTCTGGGAGGGCTCCAGGGAGGGTGAGCTGTCTGAGATAGTTCCTTGAAACTTGTCTAGGATTTAGCCATCAGAGAAGGGAGAAAGGACATTCCAGGCAGAGGGTAAGGCAAGGGCTACTTGTAAAGAGGGTTCCACAGCAGGGCTGTACAAAGGATGTCCAGTACCTGGAGGTAGTTGGCCCAGTGTGACTGGAGGGTCTGGCATGTGGGTGGTAGGAGAGGAGGCTGGAAAGGCAGGCAGGGGCTAGATTGTGGAGGAGGGGCTTTGCGTGCCAGGCTAAGGAGCTGGGTTTCATTTTTCCCGGCAGTGGGAGCCATTGATGTTTTTTCAGCAGGTCTGCTCTGCTCTGGAGGCCATGGGGAGGAGGAGGCTTGGTGAGGAGAGACCACTTGGACCAGGCTGCTGCTTTGGGGTTGGAAGCAAAGAAGAGGGAAGAGTGGAAAAATCATTTTAGAGGAATCCATGGGATTTGTTGACTTGTTAGAAGCAGGAGTCATCCATGGGGGCCATGTGCTAAGGGTAGAACCCACCAAGAGTCATCTCTTCCCTTGATAGCCCTGTTGAGGGGCAGGGCAAGGGGCACCTCACATGTTTTCTGTGGCTCAGAGTAGCTTGGGGATCCATTTCTGAGAACTAACCCTTCTGGTCTCTTTAGGAGCCTCTTAAGGAGTTGTTGCCATTGTCACAAGAACTGACACTGGCTGGGCCCTTACCGTGGGCCAGTCACCGAGTGCCCACTTGTTTTGTGTTCAAAGAATCCTAGCTGGAAGCCCCTATTATTAACTTCATTTTTCAAATGACAAAACCAAAGCTGGAAGAGATTAAGTCACTTGCCCAAGAACACACAGCTAGTAAATGACTGAGGCTGGATGTAAACTCAGGTCTAAGTCCTCAGCCAGAACTGTAAACGTGCCTTCCACTCTCCTGTAACAATTGTGCTAAGCTAGGGTTTATTTTCGGAGAAGGCAATGGCACCCCACTCGAGTACTCTTGCCTGAAAAATCCCATGGACGGAGGAGCCTGGTAGGCTGCAGTCCATGGGCTCGCTAGGAGTCGGAGACGACTGAGCGACTTCACTTTCGCTTTTCACTTTCATGCCTTGGAGAAGGAAATGGCAACCCACTCCAGTGTTCTTGCCTGGAGAATCCCAGGGACGGGGAAGCCTGGTGGGCTGCTGTCTCTGGGGTCACACAGAGTCGGACATGACTGAAGCAACTTAGCAGCAGCAGCAGCAGCAGCAGGGTTTATTTTATCTACTGATTTAGTTTAGCCAAAATGGCGCCAACCAGCTTGTCCCCTCTACCTGAAACCCCCTTCCTATTTAACTCTGTGTCGTGCTTAGTCGATCAGTCATGTCTGACTCTTTGCGACCCCATGGACTGTAGCCTGGCAAGCTCCTCTGTCCATGGGGATTCTCCAGGCAAGAAGAACACTGGAGTGGCTTGCCATGCCCTCCTCCAGGGGATCTTTCTAACCCAGGATCGAACCCAAGTGTCCTGCATTGCAGGTGGATTCTTCACTGTCTGAGCCACCAGGGAAACCTAAGAATACTGGAATGAGTAGCCTATCCCTTCACCAGGGAATCTTCCCAACCCAGGAATCGCACCAGGGTCTTCTGCATTGCAGGCGGATTCTTTACCAGCTAAGCTACCAGGGAAGCCCTCTATCCAAATCCTATTTAACTCTATCAAAATCCTATTGATCCACTGAAGCTCAGGACAAAGCCTGCCCCTCCAGGAAGTGGTCCTGGATTCTGTAAACCCTTCTCCACATGCTGGAGATAATCTCTCAGGTGTGTTTGATTTTGAACCTCATGGCAGCACTTTCCCCACCTCTCCCCTTGTCCCGGAGCAGCCCCGCGCCCGTGCATGGAAGGCCTGCCATGCAGGAGGCCCGGCATGTGTTATCCACGTTGCCCTGGGCTGCTAGGGGTCTTCTTCCCGCACTGGACAGCGGGTGTTCTGGACCTCTTGGTCTTCTTTGCTCCCCCACCCCCACCCCAGCCTGGCACCGTGCCCCTGGTCTGTCCCTGCTCACCAGCTGTGTGCTGGCTGAGAGATGCTTGCCTGCCCGGATGGCAGCAGCACAGCTCACACACCATGCTGGGCTGCAGGGGCTCTTGGGTGCCCCCCCAACCTCAAGTTGAGCCCTCACAACTGAAATCTTTGACTTTGTCCTAAAGAGGCAGAAGCCTGAGCCCCAAACCTGGGGTGGGGGAGGGGTTCCTAGAAAGAGGGCTTTGAAAGGGACCACACGTGCTCTGATGAGTGACTCCTGTTGCTTTTATCAAAACCATCAGTGACATCTTGTGCTTTCCTTTCAGGGCCCCTGTTTCCTCCAGCAGTGCTGGCCTCAAGCCCCTGGAAAACATGCACTCGTACTTTCCATCCAGCCTGGAGGGCCTTCGGTAAAAGCTGGTGGAGCTGCAGGAAAGGTGGGCTGGTGGAGCTGCAGGAAAGGTGGGCTGGTGGAGCTGCAGGAAAGGTGGGCCGGTGGGCAGATGAGCCCATTGTCTTCTGCCCTTAAGTGGGTCCCAGACTAAAGCAATCTAAGACTCATCTAAGAGCCATGGGTTGGAGACCCCACTGAGGACAGGATCCTGGGGGAAGATTTAGAATAGTGTTTTCAGTTGTGATCGAGAGACCTGCAGGATCCTTTGAGGTGCCTCAGGGACTGCCTTGGGGTATGAAAGGGCATCATCTGACCCTGGTTCCCATAGCCATTGCAGATGTGGGCTCTGCGACTCAGCTGCCTGGGTTCCACCTGCTCTTCCTGCCCTGCCTGTGTAACCTCGGACAGTCGCCTGACATCTCCAGGTGGCATTCCTCATCTGCACTGCAAGGACACTGATAATCACATCCACTTCAAGGTGGGCTGTGATGGTTGTAAAACCCTGGTCCTCAGTAGGACTTTATAAAGTCAGCTTGTATTTAGCCATCTGCTTGTTTTGTTTTTCTAATCCCCACTAGCCTGTCTGCCAGACTAGGGAACAGCCTGGCACAAGGCTGACAAAGACCGAGGAGGCTCCCACCACTGTCTTACTTCTGGGCACCCTTCTTCCTGGCCAGCCAGGGCTCGGAGCCGAGGCAAGAAGAGCCAGGTGTCCACAGCCTGGTCCTTCCGGGAGGCCCCTCGGCCTTCCCACCTCTGAGAACATTAGGCCTTTGAGACGTGCCCCTGGCCTGCCCCCAACCCCCCCGGCCTGACAATGGGGGCTTCAGAGGGGATGGGTGGCAGGACACAGCCCCCTCTGTGAACTGGAGCCGCCCGCCAAGCTGGTGCGCCTCTGAGGACACATTCCTCACGGGGCAGGGAAGGACGAGGGGAGGGGGCTGGGCATCGGCCCCTCGGCCTGGCTCTGACCCGAAGAGCTGTCATCTCTGGGGGACCGGACAAAGTCCCCTCTTCCTGCTCTCTGCCTCTTGGTGCCCACCCGGGAAATGGTGCCAATCAGGCCAAGAAGGAAGGCATGAGGCTGGGACAGGATAGGGGTCACCTCCAGGTTTGAATATAGCAACCATAGCACTGTGGGGGAAAGGGGGGCAGGCCGGGCAGGCAGCCAGCGGAGAGAGTCTGCTGGAGTGTGTGGTGGGCCTGAGGGCTTGCTGCCTTCTCTGCATCCCCAGCCCCAGCCCCAGCCCTCTGAACCACCTCTTGGGCAACATCTCCATCATTCTCAAAATTCCCCTCTTCCTCTCGGGTCTTCTTGGATTAATGGGGGAGTGGGGATGGCTTCACTCAACCCCACTCAGTGTGAGGAAAGGAATTCCAACACCATGACAACCCTCTTCCCTCATCAAGATCGGTGTCCGGACAGCCACGTCCCTTACCCCTGGCAGGAGGGAGGTGTCTGAACCAGGAAGGCCACCTTCCCCCAGCACCCCCATCTCCCCTCAGGACTTAGCTCACCACTAAAGTGAACCGAGCCATCCCCACAGGCCGGACCTCTACAGCATCACCTCACTTAGTCCTCTCACAGCCGAGGACCATCACTATTCCCAAGACGTGACCCAAGGTCATGTAGGTAGGAAATAGAAAAGCCAGGATTTGGAACCAAGCTGTGTGACCCCTGAGAGTCATTCACTTGAAGCAGAAGCTCAGGAATGATACCCTAATCCCTGTGCCAGGCCAGTGGTTCCAGAACCAACGATTGCTTGACTCCTACAGAGGATTCTTGCTGGTGAAGGTGACAAGGAGGCTAGAAAGATAAGATCGGTACTAATGAAGAATGTGTTGATGAAGAGGTTGGATTCCTAGAAATTCCTACATGGGAGTAATTAAGTTGTTCATTCATACACTCCATCATCCCTCTAAAGAGCTCTGTAGAGCGCAGTGGTGAAGAACGCGAGCCCTGGAGTCAGACAGTCCAAACCCCAGCTCTGCCGTGATTCACTGTGTGACGTTGGCAAGTTGCTTTGCCTCTCTGAGCCTCAGATTCCACATCAATAAAATGCAGATGATAAAAGTACTTGTTTTGTAAGGTTGTTGTGAATAATACATGATATAATATATAGGAAGTGGTCTGTATGGTACCTAGTACAGAATGAACACTCAATAAATGTTAGCTATTACTTCTACTCCTTGCCAGGCACTGGGCTAAGATGCCAGAGTTACAAAGATGAATGAGACTGCTTCTTCCCTGGAAGAGACTAGTGGAAGAGATAGAGGTGGACAGACAAGATAATAGGTGCTGGGAGAAGGGCCTATACAAACAGCTACTAACTGTGCCTGGAATATTGAGGAAGGCTTCCTGGGGGAGGTGACCTTATCTGGGACTTGAAGGATAAATAGGAACCTGTCAGGGAGACAGGCAAGGACAAGATAAAAGCCAGTCCAGCAAGGGAACAGCAAATGCACAATGCTCTTGTACAAAAGGAGCATCATCAAGGGAGCAGGAGCAGTGCGTGCTTGGCAGGCAGGAGGCGCTGGGTCTGGCTCTAGTGCTGGGTGTAGGGTAGGTCAGCAGCAGGAGGTAAGTCTCTTACATGCCTAGGACCATGATGCTTCTCCCAGACTTGGCTTCCTTACTGGCTCAGTGGTAAAGACTCGCCAGCAATGCAGGAGATGCAGGAGAACCAGGTTCAAGCCTTGGGCTGGAAAGATCTCCTGGAGAAGGAAATGGAAACCCACTCCAGTATTTTTGCATGGGAAATCCCACGGACAAAGGAGTCTGGCAGGCTGCAGTCCATGGGGTTGCAGAGTTGAACACCACTTAGCAACAGACTTTCTTACAGACAGGGATAACCAGTGAAGGGTTTTAGGTAAGGCAAGACATAAGGCAATCTTAGTAAAGCTGATCCTGAGAAGATAGGTTGGACATGAGACAGACTTTCTGGTGATTGGGGACCCTTGGGATTTCTTACACAGGAAATATGGAGCCCTTTGCTGATGCTGAAGGAGAAGGTGGACAGCTCTTTTGTGGAAATGAGAGTCAAGACACATTTCTAGGGCTCTCCAAGCATGGACTGTGGCGATCTTGCCTGCCTTAGGGGTGTAGAGTGAGACCTGGAATGTATGTGTGTGCACATGTATGAGTGTGAGTGCACATGGGAGAGTGAAGGAAAGACCTAGAAACCATCCTGAATCATGGTTTGGACCTAGGAGAGGTGGACCCTCCCAAGAAGTCAGAACCCTCTCCTAAGAATAAAGCAGAGACAGGAAGAGTGAGCATCATAACCTCTTGCTGCTCAGCCTAACTGAAACCCTTCTCTATCTAAACAACTTAGAAGCACAGACCTGGAGTCTTGCCCACTTACAGTGGAAGGTTCTAGAACAGTGACTCTCAAACTTCAGCCTGCTTTAGAATCCCCTGGGAATCTTGTTAAAATACTGATTCTGATTCAGCAGGCTGGGGTGAGGACTAATAATGTGCATTTCTAATAAGCCTCCCCTCCCCCTTGGTGCTGATGTTGCCAATCCAGAAACCACACTTGAAGTGGCCAGGATGGTTTTTCTTTTGGTTGAACATTTACAGTCCCAGGGTCCCAGGTGGTGCTAGTGGTAAAGAACCCACCGACCAATGCAGGAGACATAAAAAGATGTGGGTTCGATCCCTGGGTCGGGAAGATTCCCTGCAGGAGGGCATGGCAACCCACTCCAGTGTTCTTGCCTGGAGAATCCCTTGCACAGTTACAATCCATAGAGTCACAAAGAGTCAGACACGACTGGAGTGATTTAGTACACACAGGGAGGTTTTTAAAAGAAAAAAAAAGGATGCCAGGGACTCATCCCAGACCAATTATATCAGAATATTTAGGAGCAGGGTGTGGGCATCCATCCACTCCTGAAATGATTCTGATGCACCGTGAGGACATGAAAGGAAAATTGCTCCAGAACGTGCCCATTCAGACTGGGGCAAGGGATTCAGAACTCCCTTTCCAGGGCAGAAACTAGAAATAGAAGGCAAGTCACACAAAGTCCCAGACCCTGATTCTGTGAACAGCACTCCTGGTAACTCCAGAAGGGCAACGGAGGGGTATCCATATCAGGAAGGGGAAGGGGCAGGAAGGGCAGCCCCCTCTCAACTCTGTCCCCACCAGCTCCTCGGAAAGTGGCTTTGTCCAGTGTTTGAGGCACGAGTCTAAATATAGCCTAGGCTGGGGGCTGAATTCAGTCTATTGAAGGGACAGGCCTGTTGCTGCCCTGCCCCAGGCCCACGCCACAGATAGCTGGTGCAGAAGAGGCTGGGAAAGAAGGGAGTAGGGGTGGGATCGGGAGTGTGGGCCTCCCAGAAGGTGGGGCGGGGTGGGAGAGAGTTGGAAGAGGAGATCCAAGCTAGATCATCCCCCCAAATGGGGACACAGTGTGGGAGAAAAAGGAAGAGAGATGCCTCACCCTGTGCTGTGGACTGATTCGTGTCTAGCCTGGAAATTGGTATGTTGAAGCCCTAACCCTAAAGTCATCATATTTGGAGAATACATATATATGGCCTGGAATGAGATAACTGAGGTTAAATAGGGTTTCAGGGTGGGCCCCTGATTTGATAGGATTAGTGTCCTTATAAAAAGAGAAGCACCAGAGAATCTGTCACTTCCCTGGCCACCTGCATGCACGCACCAAAGAAAAGCCATCTGCAAGCCAGAAGAGGGGTCTCAGCAGAAACCAAAACGGCTAGAATCTTGATCTTGGACTTCAAGCCCTCAGCACTGTGAGAAAATAAATTTCTGTTGTTTAAGCGCCCCAGTCTGTGGCATTTTGTTATGGTGGCTGGAGCTGGGACAAGAGTCAACTTCCCTTCCAGAAATTTTTTTTTTCCCCTTCCGGAAATTTAAGGATGGTTACTCTAGTCTCCCATCCAACACACATGAGGAAGTTCCTCTTGCAATCTAGCCACAATCTTTACAGCTGCAACTAGACACGTAGGAGAGAAGAATGATGCTCAAATCCTAACCTGCAAAAACCCACATTTCTTCGTTGGAGTGCCTACCAGAGGCTTATGGGAGGCACAGAGGTGTGGCTGCGAGTACAGCAGAGAAAGAGTCAAACCCACTCCTGGCCTCTGGCATACCCACTCCTCTCATACGAAACCATTGTAGCAGACAGGCACCTCCGTAACACACACAGCATCCCTGAATCTCAGCTTGCGGCAGTACCAAGCCCCACCCTGAGGCGTGTGAGCTCTGTGGCTCGTCCCCATCAGCCTGGAGTGTTTAAGTGGTGAATTTGCACAGCAGTGAGGCCAGAGGCACATTAAGGATTAACTTCCTGGCTGCAGCCAGCCTGGCTCAGTCTTCCTGTTAGAGGATTCTGTGGGCAGCCTCTGCCCAGAGACACAATTCTGCAAAACCACAGCCCCCTCCCTGGCCTGGGCCCCCACACATCCACCACAGCCCCCTCTGGCGCCCAGGCAGGAGCTGTTCCTGTGTCTCTTGCCAAGGCCTTCCAGATGTCTTTGAGCAGCCAGCCAGAGACTTGAGGGGTCTCAGGTTGGGAGGAGGTGTGCAGAGTTGTCTTGGCTTTGCTGTTTCAGCTCTTAGCAATGATGCTTAACAAAATCCAAAGGTCTAATTGGCCTGACTACCTTATGGAGGGCACACTCCACTGTCTGCAGTCTGGATTTCAGGGTTTGGGGAGTCAGCTCCAGGCTTCTAGAGCACCTTCCCATAGAGAAGAATGTCTCTGCTGCTTAGGGGGTCCCAGACCAAGGGGAGAGACACAGTCTGTGTGCTTAGGGCTCCTAATCTGACAAGGGAGTATGGACACATCTGGAGATGGGTGAAATGAAGTTGGGAGGATCAGAATGGGGGAGGCAGGGAGGGGCATGCCAGGCTAGGCTGGGACAGTTATGGCGGGGGTGGTGGTGATGGCAGATGTCAGGGAGAAGAGGATGTGGTGACAGGGTATAAGTTGGTCTCACTGCATACCTCTTTTAACAGTCACCAGGAGAGCCCCATCTCAGGAGAGCTGCGCCAGTCACCCCATTGAGGGCAGAGCCCTCAGCCTTCTACACGGTGTCCTGTGTGCTGGATGGGGTCATTCCTCCTTTGCTCCCCAAATGACAAGAGGCTCCCGGGGTGTCTTGGGGCCCAGACTTGCTCAGACTGGTCCAGCCTGTCTCCAGGTAGCAATACCTCTCACTGGGCTCTGGGTGCTGCCTCCATCACCTCGCTCTTCTCCTTGAGTACCGGCTGCCCCACAGTCCCAAGCAAGCAAGGAACTGCTTGGGGTGGGGGTGGGGTGGGTAGTCAGTGTGTGGAGGGGAGGGGGAGCCATTAGGGAGGCGAGTTGCTGCAGGACTAGAGGATTCTAATCGATGAGCTCATGTTATATTTATCAGCCACAGTACTTAGGTGCTGCCCTGAGCAGGACTAATGGCCTCCCCACTGGAGACGCCATTACAGGAAGTGTAGGGGGAGGGCCGGGGTGCTGAGAGGAGATGAACGCCTGGCAAGGTCTACTACGCCTGGCAAGGTCTACTTCCCCTGGCAACTACCCTCCACCTCACCCCGCACCCCTACCTCAGGGGCAGCTGATCTGCAGGCTGCTGTCAGAGTGTACTCCAGACTTCCTCTCTTCCCCACTGACGGGGGAGGGATCACCCAGAATCCTCTGTCAGAGGTCACTCCAGCCATCCCTCTGCCTCCCTTTCACCTTTCCTTGACTGAAGCCACACCCCCTCTACCCTTGCCTGAATGACAGCCATGTGGGCCAATCAAGTGGTTCACACTTTTCTGGGGTGGAGCCAGCAGTGGTTGCCATGGTGATCTTTCAGGGTGGTGGCTGGAGGGGCCTGGATTCTTCCTGTAACAGCCTTAATTGCTCATTTATTTAGGGCAATTAGTCCCTGGTGACCCTCCCTTCCTTGACCCTAGCAGTGACTATTCTCAGCTCACACAACATTCCACCAAGATGGGGTGGGGCCTGGACAGGAATGCCTGGAGTGAGGAGGGGCCAGAAGGCAGGGTGCTCCCAAAGTCTGAGAATCCTTCCCTTGTCCTGTCACTGGCCCCTGCACCCAGCGTGCTCTTGGCCCTCTCTGGGCTGTCCTTTCAGCCCCACGGGTGGATCCACCCCTCCACACTGCCAACGGTGGTGGTCTTTGGACAGCCACATTCTCCACTGATGGCACGAGGGTCTTCCCTGGCAGCATTCGTTGTGGTTGGCTCCTGCAGAGCTTTGCCCCTCCATCCCTGTGACAGCCTCTCCCATAGCTAAGGGTCTGGAGGGCACCTCCCTGCTCTGCCAGGTTGCACCATGTCTCATCCGATGACCACAAGGAGCCCCTTTGCCTGCGCCCCAGATCTGTACCTCCACACCCTGCTTCCTAGGACATCTTAGTTGGGACTGCTAGAACTTTGGTTCGGGAAGGGTCTCGTTGCACAGATGGGGAAAACTGACCCAGAGGAGTGAGGCAGCCTGAAGCTCTTGGGTGAGTTAGAGGCAGAGCCAGGACTAGAACCCAACACCTTTGATTCCCATCCTGGTGTCCAGTGACACCATGAGGATGCGTCCTCCAAATTCTTCACAGAAGCCCTCCTGTCCCTCTCATCCTCCTTACCCCCTCCTGACAGTAGAGCCCCAGGAAGGCCTCCCATCTCAGCTTCTCCCATCTCAGTGCTTCAGACTCTGGCTCTGTTGCCCTTCCAGGCTGTGGACAAGCTCTCCTACCTTCCGCAGCCCCAGCTTTTCCTGTACGCTGGGCCCCAGACACCCTCTGCTTCACTCAAAGCCTCCTCTGACTGTGCCTGTGAGACTCCCTGATCACTCCCTCCCCAAAGGCCTCCTGGTAGAAAGTTGAGGCAAGCTACTGGGGCCTTTCGGATCAGACCTCCTAGGTTTTCCTTTCGAGTTTGGAACTGTCTTTATAGATCAAGCCACTCTAGAGTCTGGAGATCCTTGTGAGGAAGTGTCACCCTGTAAGTTTGGGACTGTCCCTCAGCCCAAAGCCCTGAGTGTACCCGTGTCGAACCTTCTGCACCTCTGCCAGTGCCCCCTGCCTCCCTGCTTGTTAGTGCTCCTTCCTATGTCCCTGGGAAAGCCTTTCTTGGGGTGGAGGGTTTTCCAGGGTTTTGAGGACAGAGGAAGGATGCCTGGATTTAGCCTTGGTGTCTCCTTGGCTCTAGGACAAAGAGAGCCATGTTGGGGGTGACCTCACCCTTTGGGCATCCTCCTGTTCGACAAAGGGCTCAGTTGTTCCCTGGTTTGGAAGCAGGAGGCGGGAGGATGACACTCCAATCCTCGGACCCTTTTTAAAGACCCTGCACTCTTAGCTGATGTGACTTTAGCAGTGCAGTGAGGCAGGTCCTGTGGAAGGAGGCTGACCCAATTTGGAGTCCAGAGCAAAGCATGGAATAACGGTGAAGTCCTTCCTAGGGTCTAACTGCAATCTTGGGACACTGTAGTCACCACTTTGAAGTGAGAAGCAGACACTCTCAGCTTTCTTTTAATTCCAGCAGTGATCTCTGTTTGGACTTGGGGCGGGAGCAGGATTCTTATCTTCTATTCCCTGGGAAAGCAGTGGTTTTCAATATTTCTTTTCCAATAGTATTGGGAGCCTTCAAATGAAATCTTCCTAGAAGTCTGATTAAAATGACAGTGGAAGCTATTTTGATTGAAGTGGTAGGATTGGTGGGGTGGGAAGCATTCCTCAAGCCCGTTTTCCCATCCCGCATGGCAGCATCTTTGGGGTAGGGGTGTCCACAAAGCACTGCTCGAAAACAACTGCTTTAGGCTTCTTTGCTCCATGCTGTTCCCTGCGTATCCAGGAGCCAGGTCTCTGTAGATGCTTAAAACCTAGTGGTTAAGTAAAGAAATAGATGTCTCCACCCCCTTGCTTACAGGCTATAAAATTTTGTCCTCGGTTCTCTTAAGGGCCTGGCTTGGGGCCTCTCCCATTTCCCCCTGCTCTAGGCATAATTGGGATCCTGTCATGTCCATCCCCAGTTAGGGGCTCCCTCTTGATTATGCAGAACTATCCAATGTCCAGGCACTAACAGCCACAGCAAGGGATGCCAGGGGTGTCTGCTGAAGTAGCAAGCAGAGTGGGGGCGAGCATGCGGGCCCCCTGGACACTGGTTATCGCACAGAATCTGCCAACAGCCCAGACACAGATTGAGTCCCCAAGACAGAGCCTGAAGTGGGACAGAAAGTGAGGACCACCCTAACCTCATCCTCCTACGTGAGCCAGAGGCCCCCAGTTCTAGCGCCACTTCTACCACATACTGCCACACACCCATGGGCAGGTCACCTCTCTTCTCTGGGCCTCTGTTTCCTCCCCTATGAAACTGATGGAGTAGGACTAATCAGACACTCTAGGCTCCCGGTTCTGAGCTGTGCTCCTTCCCCCGTGGCTCAGTGGTAAAGAATCCGCCTGCAGTGCAGGAGACGCTGGAGATGTGAGTTCAGTCTCTGGTTTGGGAAGATCCCTTGGAGAAAGGAATGGCAACCCTCTCCAGTATTCTTGCCTGAAAACACTCCCATGGATAGAGGAGACTAGCGGGCTACAGTCCATGGGATTGCAAAGGAGTCAGACATAACTTAGTGACTAAACAATAAGAAACCCAGGGTTGAGCAGGAGTGGGGACAAAGCCTGGGGTTAGTTGCCACGGGAGGCTACAGAAAAGGGGAGAGACATAATCCCTGCCCAGGAAAAGGTTCATCTGGAAGTTATAGAAGAGAAGGAAGGTGAGCAGAGCCTGGCCCCTCTCATGCCCTTGGCTGCACAGTTACGTCCTTGGTTTGGATTTCCTCCTGGAGCTGGGCCAAATTTCTTTGCCCTCTGCACCATTGTTCTTTGCCACTTTGCCTATTGATGTTCCTTATTCCCACCTCTCCCTGAATATAAGCCCCTCCTCCTACACATTCTTTCTCACCCATGTCTCTTTGTATTTTTATAGTCCCCCTCCTCCAGGAAGCTCTCTCTGGTCTCCATGTCCCTGTGCCCTGGCTTGAGTTCATAGCCCCTGAGTTGACTTCTGTCGAGGCCCTCCTCGTGTGTCGTCATCATCTTTTGGCTTGGAAGTCCTTGAGGATAGGGACGCTACCTTCCTTTTTTTTGGCCATGCTGCGTGGCATGTGGGATCTTAGTTTCTGGACTAGGACTGAACCTCTGCCTGCTCCAGTGGAATCTTAATCATGGGACTGCGAGGGAAGGCCCCAGGATATTCCATCTTTTCATCCCAGAATGCCCATCGCCTGGTTCACAGCAGGGGCTTGTGGAAGGCAAAACAGGAGTGACTCAGAGGGAAGCACTCATGTGGGGATTTACGAGGCTGGGCTTGTGAGCAAGGCAAACACTCCAGACCATCAAACTCACCCCCATGTATACACAAATCTAGTCAGGCACAGACATACACACCCATGTATACGTCTGCGCCTGGTGTGAGCACCTCTCTCACACTGTGGCCCCATGTGGGGCGGGATGTGCTGTGGAGGAGGATGTGAAGGCGACCGCCCTCCAGATGTTGTTGGAAATCCAACACATTCCCTCCACCCCTCCCTCTCCCGCTTCCCATTCCATTTCCCCTAAATATTTACTGATTTTTATTTATATTCTTTGCCCGAGGTGCCCAGCCCCTGTCAGGTCCCATTTGCTTGCTCTGTTCCCTCCTGCCAGTTCCCCTCCTCCTCCCTTGAATCTGGAGCCAGGAGTTGTGTGTGGTTGGCAGAAACCTCCTCCAGGCGCATGGGATGTTGGGGGCAGTGAAGCCGGTGGACCAGCAGCTCCGGGCAGGGCTGGGGCAGACCGGGGCAGCTTGCCTCCACACTGTGGCCTGTCCCCAATCTGGGATCGCTTTAGCGAAACCCTTTGTTTCACAGAGGCTTCTGGAAGGGACTGATGGATGCCAGATGCCAGGAGCACAATCACCCAGAGAAGACCCTGAAGGGCGGGAGGAGGGAGAATGGGACAGATGTGACCGTGAGGGGGACAGGTCTGTTCCTGGCATGCTGGGTGACTACTCCAGCCACTCTGGGTCTCCTCAGCCCTGGCTGACCGAGGAGCCTGGAAAATTGAGTTTCCGCCCCATTTTCAGTCTCTCAGCAGCACTTATACCCTCTCCATAAGTTATTTAATCATTGGGTATCAAGTACCTACTATGTGCCAGGCGCTGTCCCAGGTGCTGATAACATATCAGCAAACCAACAGATTATTTTTTCCTGCTCCATGGAGCTTGCTTTCTCTTGAGAGAGAATAAGTAAATTGTGGAGCAGTTAAAAGGTTATAAGTGCATGGGGGAGGAAGAGAGAGCAAGGTAAAGGGGTGGGGCTGGGGAAGGAGTGCAAATTTCAATAACACTAGCAGAGGAGGGTCCACTGAGAAGTTGACACTTGAGCAGAGTCTTGCAGGTGAGGAAGTGAGCCATGGGGCTGAGGCAATGGTTTAGGGAGGAGACAACAGCCTAAGGAGGCTGGCCATGTGCTTGAGGAGCCTTCATGGAGGCTGCAGTCTAGTGGGAAGTAGACATACAAATAGCCACACAAAGGCAGTCAGAATAACAAACATGGCCAGTGCAAAGAAAAGGCAGAACACGATGCCCTGAGAATATATATGGAGTGTTTGATCAGCCAGGAAAACTAAGGGGCTTCTTCAAAGAGGTGATGCTCAAGCTGAGGGAGTGGAAAAATAGTCCATGTACATGCAAAGACCCTGTAGTGGAAGGGAGTATAAAGGGGCTTCGAGAAGGTGGTTGCGTCTGGATTTCAAAGAGCAAAGGGTACAGACAGAGGGAGAAGTGGGCCAAAACAGACCATGCAAGTCAGTTTCAAACCTGGGTCATGTTTCAAACCTTGGTTCGAGAGCAGTAGCAGCTCTCCAGCCAAGTGTTGGAGAGTGTTTTGGAGTTGTGTTGGTTAGGTAAGCAGCATCACAGGTTGGCTGCAGATTGGGGGTAATGAGGATGGAGGTGAGGAGACTTAGAATGCGTTGGCAGTAGTTCAGGTAAGAACTGATGCCAGCTTGAACCAGGAGTTGGCAGGGAATTAGTAAGGCGAGGAGGGTGGTGACAAGGAAGTCTCCTGGATTTCTGTCTGCAGGGTTTTCCACCTGTGAAGAAGAGAGAAGCAGCTCTGCTTGGCGTTAAGTGAACTAACAGAGACCAAAATTCTCCTTCTCAGGAAGGCATGAGAGTAAACTCTGACAATACCATGGCTTCCTCCCCACAAATGGATAGTTGTACCTTGGATCTGCCTCCAATCCTTCAAGCTATCCATACCCCTACAGAACCTGGAAGGTAAGAAGAGGTGCGCCTTACACCTCAGTGAGCATAGATTAGACGGCTCGCTGCCAGCAGGGCTAGAGCAAAGTTAGTAAGAAGCAGGGGCAGGGGATGAAGAGGAGACAGGATTCAGGTGGAGGGCCACATGCCAGGAGCACAGGACAGAGGCTGTAAACACCTGCAGAACAGTTAGGATCCAGCAGAGAGGAGGGGTGATCTCTGAAGCTGGCACTGGCCTGGAACACGGCTTCAAAGGGGAATCCTGTACTGTACACCAGCAGAAGAGATGTTCTTCAGAAATCTCCACAGCCTCACAGGCCACAGACATTGGCCCACCGCCTGGAGGCTGTGTTTAATGGAGACAGAGCACCCCGAAGAAATAGAGAGATGAAGGGTGTAGGCACAGGAGCTGGGCCGACATGCAGGGAACACTCTGGTGGGGCAGAGAGGATTTGAGAAGCCTTCCTGTAGGAGGTAAGGAGGAGGGACACTCAGAAGGGGTTTGGGGACAGCTGGGTTTGTCAGCTCTCTGGCGCAGCTGGGATTTACTCATTTAAGTTGACAGCAAGTTGGGTGTTAGGTGATCCCCCGTGCCTCACTGCATGCAGTACTTCCCTCCAGGATCCCATCTTCCTGTCAGTTTCCAAACTCCCAGTAAAAGCATGGTGAGCTCATTCCTCTGGGCCCCCTCCTCCACTAATCTTTCCTCTTCTCTCACTCTGATCGCTAGCATCAGTGGCTTTGGAAGATCTGTACACTTGGCTCCCTGCTCCCACCCTGCTCCTCCCAGGACCCTGGGTAGGTGGTGCTCCCAGAGTGAGCACCGCTTGGCTGATGGTGTAGGGTGTGCTGTGCCTTCGGCTCACACGCTGGCATTTGGGAAGGAACGAAGATCTTGATCTTCCCTGAGCATTGCTCCACTCCATTGAGGCCCCCAGGAGGAACCAGCCTTAACCTGTATGGTATGGAAGTTCAAGTGCAGGAAGGATTTCCTAGGCTGCAGTTTGAGGAACCAGCTCAAGTGCACTCTGCTGTGTGGAAAGTCCACAGCTGAGGGCTTGGCTGGGGGAGGGTCAGAATCTTGAGAGGATCAGGAACTACAATGCCACACAGGCAAACAGAGGCAGCCAGACTGGACATCAGAACCGCCCTGAGACACAGAGCAGGCCTTCCGTGAAGGCCTGTGGCGAGAAGAGGTTTTGATTCCCAGCTGAGGTTTCCAATAGGTCTTCCTGAATCTCTAGCTTTTTATCTGCAAAATGGGTCATAACCCATGTACCTTCTTTCTCATTAAGCTGAAGTTCATGAGGAACATACAAAAGGATGATGGTGAAGGTCTTCTGTAAACGCAGTCAACACAGCACAGTGCTTGACACATAGTGATGGATAAATGCGTGAAAGATTGGGTCCCCAGCAGACTGAGCTCCATGAAGGCCGAGACCTGGCTTGTTCTTCCTGGTGGTGTTTCTCGCGTGCCAGCCACATAGGAAGAACCTGATAAATATTTGGATTGAATGAATGATGGATGAATGAATGATGAAACTTAATCCTACCCTTGAAAATGTCTAAAACCTTGGAGGTGATGACCCTTAAACCACAGGGCAATGAACCGAACAGGCTTTGGAGACATCACGATCTCCATTTGAATCATGACTCCCTGAAAACAGCTATTTCCCATTTTACAGGTGAAGAAAAAGGCTCAGAGAAATTGGGTGATTTATGCATGGCCTCACTGCTCCTAGTACATGATGGGATCAGGATGGGAAGCCAGGATTCTGCCTCCAAAGCTTATGCTTTTCTTTTCATAGAAGGTTCCTGCTATAGCTGGTCCATTGGCATATGGTCTCCATTATGATCTACTTGACAAGCCGGTATATTCTTCTGGGTGGAGATCTCATAATTACATACCATCTCAGTGACTTCCTGGTCAGGGGCTTCTGGGTCTAATGAGAGGCCATGATTCTTTGGGGATGTGCCAGGACACCCACTTGCTCTTAAATCTGTGTTCAGATGAGGAAACAGCCTAGAAAAGAGAACTGTTCATGGATTCTCCTGACCCATGGTCTTGGCCACACCCACGTCATCCTAGGCCAGCTCCCCTTGTCATCCTAGGCCAGCACTGTCCCCCCACTGGGACTTGCCGTCTCACAGCTGCCCTTTCCCTCCCCAAATGGATTTACCATTCAGTTCACTGCTTCCCAAAGTATGGGACAGTTTCTTAGGCTGTTTAGAGGTATTTCTTGCAAAAAAAGACTGTGTGTGATTAAGTTTGGGAAAACTGTGTAAAACATGCTAACCTTGCAGGACTTCTCAGAGCCTTAATTATGGTCATGTGGACTGTGAGTCTCGAACTGGGTAAGAAGCTCCAGTGAAGAACATTTTCCAAATCTATTTGATCCCCAGCCACTTCTTCAGGCGTATCACTTGGGACTGACATGCCCCATCAATTTTGGAATTATTGCTGTAGTTGTGGAGAGTCCCTGCAGGCATTTAAGCAGAGTCAGAGAATCTGACAGGAGAAGGCAATGGCAACCCACTCTAGTACTCTTGCTTGGAAAATGCCATGGACGGAGGAGCCTGGTAGGCTGCAGTCCATGGGGTTGCTGGGAGTCAGACACGACTGAGCGACTTCACTTTCACTTTTCACTTTCATGCATTGGAGAAGGAAATGGCAACCCACTCCAGTGTTCTTGCCTGGAGAATCCCAAGGACGGGGGAGCCTGGTGGGCTGCCATCTACGGGGTCGCACAGAGTCGGACACAACTGAAGCGACTTAGCAGCACCAGCAGCAGCAGCAGAGAATCTGACTCTCGTCATGAGAACCTCATGAACAGTATGAAAAGGCAAAAAGATATGACACCAAAACAAGAGCCCCCCAGGTCAGAAGCAAGGATTGGACAATATGCTACTTTGAAAGAGTGGAAGGCAATTACTAATAGCTCCAGAAAGAATGAAGAGTGGAAACAATGCTCAGTTGTGGATGTGTCTGGTGGTGAAAGTAAATTCTGATGCTGTAAAGAACAACACTGCATAGGAACCTGGTATGTTAGGTCCACGAATCAGGATAAATTGGACATGGTCAAGCAGGAGATGGCAAGAGTGAACATCGACATCTCAGGAATCAGTGACTTAAAATGGACTGGAATGTATGAATTTCATTCAGATGACCATTATATCTACTACTGTGAGCAAGAATCCCTTAGAAGACATGGAGTAGCCATCATAGTCAACAAGGGCCCAAAATATAGTACTTGGGTACAGTCTCAAAAATGATAGAATGATCTCAGTTCATTTCCAAGGCAAACCATTCAACATCACAGCAATCCAAGTCTATGCCCCAACCACTGGGGCAAAGAAGCTGAACAGTTCTATGAAGACCTATAAGACCTTCTAGAACTAATACCAAAAAATATGTCCTTTTCACTATAGGGGATTGGAATGCAAAAGTAGGAAGTCAAGAGATACCTGGAGTAACAGGCAAGTTTGGTCTTGGAGTACAAATGTAGCAAGGCCAAGGCTAACAGAGTTTTGTCAAGAGAACACATTGGTCATAGCAAATACACTCTTGTAACAACAAGAGACGATTCTACACATGGACATCACCAGATGGTCAATAACAAAATCACACTGATTACATTCTTTGCAGCTGAAGATGGAGAAACTCTGTAGTCAGAAAAAACAAAACTTGGAGCTGACTGTGGCTCAGATCATGAGCTCCTTATTGCAAAATTCAGGCTTAAATTGAAAAACGTAGGAAAAGCCACTTGGCCATTCAGGTATGACCTAAATCAAATCCCTTATGATTTTACTGTGGAGGTGACGAATAGATTTGAGGGATTAGATCTGGTAGACAGAGTACCTTAAGAACTATGGACCAAAGTTTATAACGTTGTACAGGAGACAATGACCAAAACCATCCCAAAGAGAAAGAAATGCAAGAAGGCAAAGTGGTCATCTGAGGAGGCTTTAAAACGCTGAGAAAAGAAGAGAAGTGAAAGGCAAGCGAGAAAGAGAAAGATATACCCAACTGAATGCAGAGTTCCAGAGAATAGCAAAGAGGGATAAGAAAGCCTTCCTAAATGAACAACACAAATAGAGGAAAATAATACAATGAGGAAGACTAGATATCTCTTTAAGAAAATTGGAGCTAGCAAGGGAATATTTCATGCAAGGATGGACATGATAAATGACAGAAATGGTAAGGACCTAATAGAAGTACAAGAGATTACGAAGAGGTGACAAGAATACACAGAAGAACTATATCAAAAAGTCTTAATGACCCAGACAACCACCATGGTGTGATCATTCACCTAGAGCCAGACATGCTGGAGTGTGAAGTCAAGTGGGCCTTAGAAAGCATTACTATGAACAAAGCTAGTGGAGGTGATGAAATTCCAGCTGAGTTATTTAAAATCCTAGAAGATGTGATGCTGTTAAAGTGCTGCACTCACTATGCCAGCAAATTTGGAAAACTCAACAATGACCACAGGCCTGGAAAATGTCAGTTTTCATTCCAATCCCGAAGAAGGGCAATGTCAAAGAATGTTCAAATTACTGCATAATTGCACTCATTTCACATGCTAGCAAAATAATGCTCAAAATCCTTCAAGTTAGGCTTCAGTAGTATGCAAACCGAGAACT
This sequence comes from Budorcas taxicolor, assembly GCF_023091745.1. Classification (NCBI taxonomy): domain Eukaryota; kingdom Metazoa; phylum Chordata; class Mammalia; order Artiodactyla; family Bovidae; genus Budorcas; species Budorcas taxicolor. The sequence continues at coordinate 36,864,108 of NC_068928.1, read as the reverse complement.
TCCAGATGTACAGGCTGGGTTTAGAAAAGGCAAAGAAACCAGAAACAAATTGCCAACATCATGGAGAAAGCAAAGAAAGTCCAGAAAAACATCTACTTCTGCTTCATTGACTAAGCTAACGCCTTTGACTGTGTGGATCACAACAAATTGTGGAAAATTCTTAAGGAGATAGGAATACCAGACCACCTTACCTGTCTCCTGAGAAACCTGTGTGCAGGTCAAGAAGCAACAGTTAGAACCGGACATGGAACAATGGACTGGTTCAAAATTGGGAAAGGAGTACAAGGCTGAATATTGTCACCTTGCTTAATTTAACTTATATGCCGAGTACATCATGCAAAATGCTGGACTGGATGAAGCACAAGCTGGAATCAAGATTGCTGTGAGAAGTATCAACAACCTCAGATATGCAGATGATACCACTCTAATGGCAGAAATTGAAGAGAAACTAAAGAGCCTCTTGATGAGGGTAAAAGAGGAGAGTGAAAAAGCTGGCTTAAAACTCAGCATTCAAAAAAATATATATATCATGGCATCTGGTACCATCACTTCATGGCAAATAGATGGGGGAAAAGTGGAAGCAGTATTTTATTTTCTTGGGCTCCAAAATCACCGAGGACAGTGACTGCAGCCATGAAATTACAAGACACTTGCTCCCTGAAAGAAAAGCCATGACAAACCTAGACAGTGTATTAAAAAGCAGAGACTTCACTTTGCTGACAAAGGTCCATCTAGTCAAAGCTAAGGTTGTTCCAGTAATCATGTATGGATGTGAGCTTTGGACCACAAAGAAGGCTGAGTTCTGAAGAACTGATGCTTTTGAACTGCGGTGCTGGAGAAGACTCTTGAGAGTTCCTTGAACCACAAGGAGATCAAACCAGTTAATCTTAAAGGAAATCAGTCCTGAATATTCATTGGAAGGACTGATGCTGAAGCTCCAATACTTTGGCCACCTGATGCAAAGAGCTGACTCATTGGAAAAGACCCTGATGCTGGGAAAGATTGAGGGCAGGAGGAGAAGCAGGCAGCAGTGGATGAGATGGTTAGATAGCATCATCGACTCAATGGACATGAGTTCGAGCAAACTCCAGGAGATGATGAAGGACAGGGGAGCCTGGGGTGCTGCAGTCCATGGGGTCGAAAAGAGCTGGACACAACTTAGTGACTGAACAACGGAGAATCCGGGCTGTGTTTAGGGAAGACTGTTGGGTGGACTGAAGGGACCAAAACAGAAGCGGAGAAAGCGCTTAGGAGACTGAATCAACAGTGTGCAGAAGAGGAGCAGAGCTCTCCTGCCAGCCAGGCACCACGCCAAACCACAGTCTCTGTCCTCAGTGAGCTTGCAGTCAAGTGTGGGAAGATGAGGGCCCATCAGGAACTCTCCTCTAGGGCAGAAGATGCTAAGTGCACAAATGGAACCACATGTCCAATATCAGAAGGGTCCTGATGACTTATTCAAATAGCAGCCAGTGGCTTTGGCTGGCTTCCTCTCCTTCCTCTTTTCAAGAATCAATAAATTATTTGAGATTAAGTCAGGTGGTCTTTTGTTGCTTTTCCACCTTCATTGATGAGTGAAAAATGGTCTCAGCATTCATCCCTAGAAGTAATTTGGAGTCAGCTTACCACATCACTGGGGCATTGAAACTCAAGTCAGGAGACTTGGTTCCAAGGTTTAAGTTGCAATGCCTAGTTTATTTTTAGTCTATCATGTTGTTAAAAGGCCAATCCACTGGCACTGAGGACAGCTTAGATTCAGTTAGGCTAGGGTGCAGATACAGTAATACTGCCATCTTCCCCTCTCCCCGGCTCTGCCCTGTCCCTCACCAATCTGCAGCTCCAGTTACAGGGAAATGGGCTAATACAACACTCCCTCCCCAGGCAGGTCAGGCAGCAACCAGGTCCCCAGAAAAACTGGATAAGAGCAAAGACTTCCTTCACCATCCCTCTGCAGAGTCTACACGGGGGACTGTCAGTTCTACCTAAGTCTCTGCATCCAGCTTGGATGTTCATCTAGCTGTCATGGTTGTTAGGGTAGGTTGGACCTCATAAGGACAATGGACATTCAGGTCCTACCCTCTGACTTGCTAAGATCCTGAAGCCCCCTCCTCTTTGGTTTCTTCTCTGGGTTCACAGCTGGAGGCAATGGAAACTCCTTCTCCTCCCTGTGGTGGTGGTTTAGTCTCTAAGTCATGTCCAACTCTTGCAGCCCCATGGACTATAACCCACCAGGCTCTTCTGTTCATGGGATTCTCCAGGCAAGAATACTGGAGTGGGTGGCCATCTTCTCCATCTCCTCCCTATGCCCACAGGCTGAATTTGAATGGATTCCCTCTCCCAATCCCTTTTCTTTCTTTGGAACCAACTCAGAAGACAGGTTTGTTTTCCAACATAAGATCTGATTGGTTCACTCCCGTCTTCAGCAACCTTCAGCGACTCTCTATTGGCTTCAGGATAACATCATCCTTAGAAACTGCACAAAGAGCCCTCAGTCATTCAGCTCCTGCCTGCTCTCCAAGCATCTCTCCTGCTTCTCAGCCACGTTAGACTCCAGCCTCCTGAATTTCATTGCAATTGCCCCTGAAATTTCCATGTCCCCTGCCCCACTGTGGTTTTCCTGCTCAGAAGAACATCTTCCTCCAGCTGGTTTATCCAACCAATTCCTACTTGGTTTTCAATTCTGGGCTCAAATTTGAGCTCCTCTGTAAAACCTTCCCTTTTCTGAGCACTTACTATGTATGTGCCAGGCTCTATGCCAAGCACTATCTGTCCACCGTTGTTTAATTTTCACAATCCCAGGAGGTAAGTATTATAATTTGTCCTGCTTTCCAGATAAGAAAGCTGAGGCCTAGACAGGACAAGCCACTAGCCCAGGCGACAAAGCTGGACACAGGATTGGAGCTCACCTGCCCACTTCTTTCTTGCAGCTCCTGTCCCCAAGCAGGTTGCATCTTTTGTTCCCCCATTTCATTCCCTAAAAGCCACTCTTTTAAAATTTTAATTGAAGTATAGTTGAGTCACAGTGTTGTGTTATTTTCAGGTATACAGCATAGTGACTGTTGTTGACTGTTTTTTTTTCCCTTTTTTTTGTTTTTTTTACAGATTTTTTTTCCATTGTTCAGTTCAATTCAGTTCAGTTGCTCAGTTGTGTCTGACTTTTTGAAGCCCCATGGACTGCAGCACGCCAGGCCTCCCTGTCCATCACCAACTCCTGGAGCTCGCTCAAACTCATGTCCATTGAGTTGGTGATGCCATCCAACCATCTCATCCTCTGTCGTCCCCTTCTCCTCCTGCCTTCAGTCTTTCCCAGCATCAGGGTCTTTTCCAATGAGTCAGTTCTTCACATTAGGTGGCCAAAGTATTGGAGTTACAGCTTCAGCATCAGTCTTTCCAATGAATATTCAGGACAGATTTCCTTTAGGATGGACTGGTTTGATCTCCTTGTGGTCCAAGGGACTTTAAGAGTCTTCTCCAAATATTCCATTGTAAGTTATTACAAAATATTGGGTGTAATTCCCCAGGTGCTGTGCTGTGCTTAGTTGTTCAGTTGTGTTCAACTCTTGTGACCCTGTGGACTATAACCCAGCAGGCTCCTCTGTCCATGAGGATTCCCCAGGCAAGAAGACTGGAGTGGGTTGCCCTGCCCTCCTCCAGGCAATCTTCCCCACCCAGGGATCGAACCCAGGTGTCCCGCATTGCAGGCAGATTTTTCACTGTTTGAGCCACCAGGGAAGCCCAAGAATACTGGAATGGCTAGCCTATTCCTTCTCCAGGGGAACTTCCCGATCCAGGAATCAAACTGGCGTCTCCTGCATTGCAGGCAGATTCTTTACCAGCTGAGTTAGCAGGGAAGCCTGTAATTCCTCATACTATACAGTAAATCCTTGTTGCTTATCTGTTTTATGTATAGCACTGTGTATCTGTTAATACCATACTCTTAATTTTTCCTTCCCCTCTGCCCTCCTCTTAGGTAGCCATAAATTCCCATTCTTTCCCCAGTGGTTCTCATGTGCTTGCCTGTCTGTAGTCCTATTAAGCTGGAATCTGCTCGAAGGCAAGGGCTGGGATGGTCACTTTGTTATGTGCCTGATGCAAAAGAGGTGTGCAGTTATTGCTGGGGGAGGAAGGATGAAAGAACCCAAGGAGGGAATCATCAGAATCCCCACTTGAGCCAACAAATCCCTGTGTATAATTCATTAGCATTTGGTTATCTAGTGCTGCTGCAACTAATCACCACACAGTAGTTTTAAAAATGTAAGTTCAGGTCAGAGGTTAGAAATCAAAAATGGTCAGCCAGGCTGCACCCTCCAAAATGGGAGAATCTGTCTCCTGGCCATTTCTAGTTTCTAGAAGCTGCTCACATTCCTTGGCTCATAGGCCCTTCCTCACATCCCTCTGGCCTCTGCTTCTATCGTCACATGTCTGTGACCCTCCTGCCTCCCTCTTTCCCTTGTATGGACCCTTGTGATTATATTGAGCTCATATAGATAACGGAGAAGGCAATGGCAACCCGCTCCAGTACTCTTGCCTGGAAAATCCCATGGACAGAGGAGCCTGGTGGGCTGCAGTCCATGGAGTCGCGAAGAGTCGGACACAACTAAGTGACTTCACTTTCACTTTTCACTTTCATGCATTGGAGAAGGAAATGGCAACCCACTCCTGTGTTCTTGCCTGGAGAATCCCAGGGACAGCAAAGCTTGGTGGGCTGCCATCTATGGGGTCGCACAGATTTGGACACGACTGAAGCGACTTTGCAGCAGCAGCAGAATACAGATAATCCTAAATAATCCCAGTCAAAAAATCCTTAACTTAATTACACTTGCAAAGTCCTTTTTGCCATGGCAAGTAACATATTCACAGTTCCAGGGATCAGACAGAAGGTGGACATCTTTGGGGCAGGGGAGTATGCTGCTAACCACACCCTGACAACAGAATGGATCAATTTGGGAAGAAATACGGCTTTTGGAGTCTCAAATGAGACTCCTGTGTGGTTCCATTTGTAGTCAGGATCCCTGAAGTCCTCTTTGGGGATGTTTTAGGAGCCCAAAGTTCTGCCCCTGAAGCAGGAGGGAGTGAGATGAACCCCAGGAAGACCAGCTCCTTCTCCTGCCACAGGTGACATCTGCCCACCCCAGGATGAACTCTTACTCTCCCCAGAGCCTCTATCAGGCTAGAATCCTGCTGCTCCTGGCGCCCTCCCACCCCAGAGTCTGTGCCATCTTTCCCTGGGGCAGGACAGGGGGCTTTGTCTGGGCATCTTGTGTCCCCATGGAGCCCTACAACGTGAAGCAAATCAGGGCACAGGGCCTGGTCAAGTGCCTCAAGTGGGCAAAGCCAAGGGGTGGAACACGAATTCCTTCTCAGTCAAAGATTTTTCAAGGAAAAGTTTGGTAATTTAGCGGGAAATAAAAATAATTTCATTTGGAACAACACGGATATGTTACGGAGCAGAATACAAAATAGGCTAGAATTTTGCAAACAAAACTGCAGGACTCATTGTGTGGCAGCCACTGAAGGGAAAGCTGGAGGAAGCAAAGCAGAGGCGCTACTCGGGGCCTGAGGGGCCACAGGAGCAGCTGAGAGAGAAAACAGGTGTGTGTCGGGGCAGCGGGACAGAGGGAACTGGAGATTAAGGGCAAATCTGTGTTGAATGAGGCCTCGGGGAGGTGGGGGGGCGGTGGAGGAAGATGAACCTCCGCTCTTTCCTGTGGCTGGTTCCCCCCACCCCCGCCCCCACTGGCCCTTCCTTCAGAGCCTTACCTCAGATGTTTCCAGAGGAGGCCAGATGCTGAGAAACCAGGAGGCTTGGCCCCTTCAGGGGATGAAGGAAGGACAGGAAGTGCGGGAGGAGGGGTGTGATCTCAAGCCAGGGCCTTACAGACAGGGTCTCGGCTAATCCTCACTACTGGGGAGGCAGGTATGGGGCCCACTTTTACAGATAAGTCAACTGAGACTCAGCAGCGCCACCTCATCTTCAAAGATTGCCCACCTTCCTGCCCGGCCGCCTACCACCCCTCTCACACGCCAGATGAAGAAACCTGTACCTCTCTGGTAGACTCCTCTTTCCTCTCCCGGGCTCACCCCTGACCCTTCCTCTTTCCCTTGGCCTTGCTCTTCTGTGCTCTCCTTGCCCCCTCCTCCAGGAAGTCCACCTGAGGCCCTCATCCAGCGCTCTCCTGCTGGACTGTCTGTCTCTTCCGTCTGTCAGCAGAGGCGGGAAGAGGAGGATGTCTCTTGCACTTGTTACCTGCCCCCATCAGACTGGGCGTGCACTCCTCCCACTGGGTCACCTAACTACTTCAGGCTTAAGGGCTGCTCACTTGTAGGCCCCGTGGAGGGGGGCCAAGTTGATCCCCCATGGCCTGCGCTGGGCATTGGGAGAAGTACAAAGGCTCCAGATGAAGTGAGAGTCTTGGCTACATCCCCACACCCATAAAGAAGGATGTTAACAGCCTCTGAGGGAGTGCATGAGGGTCGATCAACGTGGTGGATCAAGGGTTTCTTGCTGGGGGAATGGCTCCTTCCAGGCTCTGGGTCAACACTGGCACCTCCTTTCTGCCCCATCAAATGGAGTATGTCATCCTGAGGCTGCTGATGGTAGGAGAGTGGTTTGTTTCAGCTTCCCATTCTCCCTCCTGTCCACTGCCACCAGGGCCCATCTCTCCCTGCTCCCCCAGGATACCCAGTGCTGTCCTCCCCGCCAGTGGAGGGTGAGGGGACCAGGCTGCTATCTGTAGGGACATAAGGAGGGGACAGGCAGGAGGTCAGACTGGCATATAACAATCTGCACTCCTACCAGCCTGACTGTGGAAATAAAAATCAGTTGGCTGTGCCAGCTGACTGATTAAAAAACCAGGATCATGAAAAGGCTAGAAGGTATGCTTGGAAGGGGGAAGTAGGGAAGCAGAGAGGGGTACAGGAGCTGCTTTGGGAAGGAGCCTGGAAAAGCCAGCCAGGCATGGAAAGAACCCAGACATGACACTAGACACCTGAGTCAAGAGATCAAAGATAGTAAGCATATGGGGCTGGGGCTGAGGCTGTCAGGACCCTTGGTGGGACCCTGTGGTTATTGGGCCTCACCCATGGCCCTCAGAGATGGTCAAGAACACCCCAGTATTACTATTTTTAAAGTTTTTTTTATTGAAGTATAGTTGCTCTACAATGTTATGTTAATTTCTGCTATAAGCAAAGTGATTCAGTTATACGTATATATTCAGTTCAGTTCAGTTCAGTTCAGTTCAGTCGCTCAGTCGTGTCTGACTTTTTTTGACCCCATGAATTGCAGCACACCAGGCCTCCCTGTCCATTACCAACTCCCGGAGTTCACCCAAACTCACGTCCATCGAGTCAGTGATGCCATCCAGACATCTCATCCTCAGTCGTTCCCTTTTCCTCCTGCCCCCAATCCCTCCCAGCATCAGAGTCTTTTCCAATGAGTCAACTCTTGGCATGAGATGGCCAAAGTACTGGAGTTTCAGCTTTAGAATCATTACTTCCAAAGAAATCCCAGGGTTGATCTCCTTTAGAATGGACTGGTTGGATCTCCTTGCAGTCCAAGGGATTCTCAAGACTCTTCTCCAACAACACAGTTCAAAAGCTTCAATTCTTCGGCGCTCAGCTTTTTTCACAGTCCAACTCTCACATCCATACAGGACCACTGGAAAAACCATAGCCTTGACTAGACCAATCTTTGTTGGCAAAGTAATGTCTCTGCTTTTGAATATGCTATCTAGGTTGGTCATAACTTTCCTTCCAAGAAGTAAGCGTCTTTTAATTTCACGGTTGCAGTCACCATCTGCAGTGATTTTGGAGCCCAAAAAATAAAGTCTGACACTGTTTCCCCATCTATTTCCCATGAAGTGATGGAACCAGATGCCATGATCTTAGTTTTCTGAATGTTGAGCCTTAAGCCCACTTTTTCATTCTCCTCTTTCACTTTCATCAAGAGGCTTTTTAGTTCCTCTTCACTTTCTGCCATAAAGGTGGTGTCATCCGCATATCTGAGGTTATTGATATTTCTCCTGGCAATCTTGATTCCAGCCTGTGTTTCTTCCAGCCCAGCGTTTCTCATGATGTATTCTGCATAGAAGTTAAATAAGCAGGGTGACAATATACAGCCTCGACGTATTCCTCTTCCTATTTGGAACCAGTCTGTTGTTCCATGTCCAGGTCTAACTGTTGCTTCCTGACCTGCATATAGGTTTCTCAAGAGGCAGGTCAGGTGGTCTGGTATTCCCATCTTTTTCAGAATTTTCCACAGTTTATCGTGATCCACACAGATCAAAAAGTTAGATTGGGTTTTTTTCTGTAGGATGTTATGGAAAAACCCAAACGAGCTTTTTGATTAACCTAATATATTCTTTTTCATATTCTTTTCCATTATGGTTTATCATAATGAATATAGTTACCTGGGTAACTGGACACTGAATACAGTTACCTGGGTTACATGATAGGACTTTGTTGTTTATTTGTTCTGCATATAATAGTTCGTGTGTGCTCAGTTGTCTCTCTGTCTAACACTCTGTGACCCTTTAGACTGTAGGCTCTTCAGTCCATGGGGTTCTTCAGGCAAGAATACTGGAGTGGGTAGCTATTTCCTCCTGTAGGGGACCTTCCTGACCGAGAGATCGAACCTGTGTCTCCTGCATTGTGGAGGTGAATTCTTTATCACTGAGCCGTCAGGGAAGCCCATATAATAGTTTGCATTAGTTAATTCCAAATTCCCAATCTATCCCGCCCCTGCACCCCTCCCCTTGGCAACGACAAGTCTGTTCGCTTTCTGAGTCTGAGATCTGTTTCGTAGAGCAGTTCATTTGAAGAATACCCCGTTATTTCACAGATGACGAAATGGAGACTCAAAGGCTAATAGGAACTTGCTCAAGTCCCACAACCACAATCCAGTGGCAGAGCCAGGACTAGATCCCAGCTCTGGTTTGGGGGTTGACTGCTGTGGAGGCCTTGTCTCCTGCATCATAAGCCCGTTTAAATGTGTGGCCATGAGGTTCTCTCTGTTTTTATTGCATCCCAATTCTCCCCATCTTCCCCTCCACCAGTCGTAATAGCAGGTTTTCCCCCTTGCATTGCTCCTTCCCTGAACTCCAGCCCTCCCAGCCCTGTTCTGTCTATAGTAACCTCGGTTCAGCCCTGAGAGAGGCTGCAGAAAGGATGCCACCCCCCATCCATTCATTCCCTGAGAGTCTCCAACCCCCAGGCTTTTCCCTGACTCCCGCCTCAGGCCAGACCATTGATTTCCTCAGTTAACTGAATCAGAAGAGCTATAGCCATCCTCTCAGTGAGTGTCTGCCCTGACCTTCTCTCCAATTGATCCCTCTTGCTCTTAGGCACCACCTCCCTGAATAATCCACCCTCAAGATACAGCTCTTGTTTCTCATTCACATATTCTGCCAGTGATCCAGAGACCTCCACAGGGCATGAACTCATAAAGCAATAAATTCATGTGACATCAGAACTGGAAGGGTCTTTAGAAATGGCATCACCCTCTACTCATTCCCTCACTTAACATAAAATCCCTGAGGCAAGAAATAACAAGTATTGACAAGGATGTGGAGAAAAGGTAACCCTCCGACACTGTTGGTGGGAGTATAAATTGATGCAGCCACTATGGAAAACAGTATGGAGTTTCTCCAAAAAGCTAACAATAGAAATATCATAGGATCCAGCTTTCTCACTTCTGGGTATTTATCCAAAGAATACAAAAACACGAATCCAAAGAGATATCTGCACACCTGTGTTCATCATGGCATTATTTACAATAGCCAAGACATGGAAACAATGTAAACGTCCATCAGCAGATGCATGAACAGACTTATGGTTACCAGGTGGGAGAGGGTGGGGAGGAGAGATAGTTAGGGAGTTTGGGATTGACATGTACACATTGCTGCATTTAAAATGGATAGCCAGGGACTTCCCTGGTGGTCCAGTGATTAAGATTCCATGCTTCTGCTGCAGGGGCCACGGGTTCCATCCTGGTCAGGGAACTAAGATCCCACATGCTGCACAGTGTGGCCAAGAAACCTGTTTTAAAATGGATAACCAACAAGGACCTACTGTATAGCACCGGGAACGCTGCTCAATATTATGTAACAACCTAAAGGGGAAAAGAATTTGAAAAAGATTAGATACCTGTATATGTATAAATGAATCACTTTGTTGTGCACCTGAAACTCATATGTCATTGTTAATCACCTATATTCCAATGTAAAATAAAAAGCTTTTTAAAACAGAAAAAAGATGCGCGGGCAAGGAAGATGTGGTAATATAAAAATAGAATACTACTCAGTCATAAAAAAGAACATAATTTTTTTCATTTGCAACAACATGGATGGACTTGACAGTTATGTTTAGTGAAATAAGTCAAGCAGAGAAAGGCAAATACTGAATGTTTTCGCTTATATGTAGAATCTAAAAATTAAAGCAATGAATGAATATAATGAAATGGAAATAGAGTCAAGGATATAGAGAACAAACTAATGGTTACCAGTGGGGAGAGAGATGGAGGCAGGAGCAAAATAGGGGTAGGGGATTAAGAGGCACAAAATAATAGGTATGAAGTAAATGAGATACAAGGATGTAATGTTCAACACAGAGAATATAATCAGTGTTTTATAATTACTGTAAATGGAGTATAAGCTATAAAAATACTGAATCATTGTTATAAACCTGAAACTAACATTGCAAATTGATGATAATTCAATTAAAAAAAAAAACTGGTACGTACATACATACACACACACATACACACACACTACTCAGCCATAAAAAGACAAAATCTTGTCCTTTGTAACAACATGGATGGACTTTGAGGGTATTGCATTAAGTGAAATAAGTCAAATGGAGAAAGACAAATATGGTATGATTTCACTAATACGTGAAATATAAAAAAAACTAATAAATGAAAATAAAATAAACAAGCCAAATCAAACAAAGACAAACATAGATACAGAGACCAGTGGTGGTTACTGGAGTGGAAGGGGGAAGGGGAGAGTGAAATGGGCAAAGGGGATGAACTGTTTGCTGAGAGATGGAAACTAAATTTTTGGTGGTAAGCACATTGTAGGGTATACAGAAGTAGAAATATAATGCTGTAATCATGAAGCTCATATAATGTTATTATAATGTTATAAATCAAGTTACCCCAATTAAAATTAAAAGAAACGAAAAGAACACTGAGACCCAGAAGAGAAATGATGTGTTCAAGTTTTGTAGTTTGATTCAAAATCCAGATCCCCTGACTGCAATTTGTTTTCTGGTCCAGATCAGGTACTTGAGTTCCAGGGGTCATGCAGACCATGGCCAACTGTCAGGAGTGCCTTCCAGCAAGACTCCTTGAATTGGATGGTTTCAGCTTGGGAGCAAGGCCAGAAGAACAGGAAGTTAGAGACAAGAGAAAAAAGTGATAGTGAGCCCTCCAGCATCTCTCAAGCCTTTATGGAACATCTCTAATGCCCCAGACCCCATCAGGGGAGCAAAGTTGAGCAAGCCACAGCCCCTCCTCTCAGGAATGGACGAGCAGATACCTGCTAAGGGATCTGCTGGTGTGGAAGTGCTGGGCTAGCAGTTTGAGCAAAGTGCTGTGGGAGCACAGAGGAGGGAGCAATTCATCCTGCTGAGCAGGGCAGGGAAAGCTGCGTTGAGATGACATCTGTCTGATCTTAGAAGGAATAGTACAAGTTTGCCAAGTGGAGGTGGGGAAAGGGATGTTCTGGGCAGAGGTACAGTGGGAGCCAAAGCAGAGGGGAGTGAAAACCTTGGCACATCTGGGCAAGGGGAACAATCCCATGTGGCCAGCAGCTCGTTAGATGTGAGAGGGAGGTGGGCAGAGGTGGGTTTAGAAAGGTTTGCTGGGGACTTCCCTTGTAGTCCAGTGGTGAAGACTCCACGTCTTCAATACAGGTTGAATCCCGCGTGCTGCAACTAGAGATCCCACATACCGCAAGTAAAAGATTCTGTATGCCACAGCAACTAAGACCCAGCGCAACCAAATATATATATATTAAAAGACAAGTATGCTGAACCCACTTCTTATTTATCTACTTTGGTTGCGCTGGGTCTTCATCTCTGTACGCAGGCTTTATTTAGTTGTGGCAAGTGAGGGTACCCTTCATTGAGGTGTATGAGCTTCTCGTTGTGGTGGCTTCTCTTATTGCAGAGTACTGAGTTTTAGGCTCAGCAGTTGCAGCAGGGTTCAGTAGTTGTGGCACTTAGGCTTAGTTGCTCCACAGCATGTGGAATTGTCCCCCTCCAGGGATCAAACCTGTGTCCCCTGCATTGGCAGGCAGATTCTTAACCACTGAGCCACCGGGGAAGTCCTGGACCCACTTGCTTTATTTTGAAAGTTATGGGAGCCGACATTTCTAAAGCAGGAAATGAAAGATTAGATTGTTATTTGGAGATGTGCATTCAGTGAGCAACATGGAGGAAGGAATTGAGTGGGGGGTGGGCTGGAAGCCCATTGAGAGGGTCCTGGAATTGTGCAAGTGTGAGGGACTCTGGGGCTGAGCCACCCCACTGCCTCACAGCTGGGAAGCAGGGGCCCAAAAGTGACAGGCCCATTTCATAGAATGGACCAATGCCTGGTCCATTGGTCCAGGTCATGACATGGAGGAAGAAAGAGAAGGGAAAGCAATAGCCCCATGGTGCCAGCTTGGGCAGCCAATGCTGGCTTGGGCAGCTGTAGCTGAAGGTCCCTTTTGCAGGAGGGAGGAGTGGGCTGGGGAGTGAGGGATAATGAGCTCAGACTGCAACATGTTGAGTTTGAGGCCCCTGCCAGACAGCTGGTTGATGATGTCAACTAGGCAGTGAGATAAAGGAGACCAAGTTCAGGACAGAATCAGAGTCTCAGATGTGGTTCAGAGGACATTTGCTCAAGTACCAAAGTCAGCCTGGCTGGGGTTCAAATCCAGTTCCCACATTCTTGCTCTGGGACCTTGGACAAGTCCCTTAATCTCTCCATGCCTTAGTAATCTCATCTGTAAATTCACTTGGCAGCCAAAGCTCTGGTAGTTTCTCTCTCCACCTTCTCTGACTCGCCCATTGCCACTATTAATTCTCCAACTAATCCTACCCAAGAGTGTCCAGAGGATCCTTCACTCCCTACCCCTTCTGCCACCGCCCAACATGGACTTGAGGCCAACCACTGACCAGGCCTGAGAGTCCAGCTTTGAGGCTTCAGCATGCTGTGACTGACATCAACACAGAGACTCCCGTGGGCTCAGGAGAGAGAGCAAGGCACTGGCCGGGCTGCCTGGGTGTGGTTGTCTGCTGCCTGACCTGGGTCTCTGACAGCACCTTCTGCGCCCTTCACCTTCGTCCTCTGTCAGAGGAGGGGCGGGTTTGGATCTTGGGAGCTGACTTGGGTCTGAAGCCATCCAGGACTCATCTTTCCTATAACCTGACAACTCAGGTCTAGCTCTCTGTCCTTGAAGGATGGAGAAAAGGGGGAAAGGCCAGGCTAAGGGCTCACCTATCAGGTCTTTTCTCAGGTTGAACCAGTCTGGTTGGTGGTGGGGGGTGGGGGTGTCCCATCTGGAAGCATCCAGTGCCCTCTGCCTTGCCAATGACATGCTTCTGGGATATGAGAGTCAAGGATCTTCTCCAGTTCTGAGAGGGAGGTGCTCTGGGAAAGAGAGGACCATCCAAGGGAGGAAGGACCCCTCCTCCCCATTTGGCGGGGGGAGGGGCAAGCCGGCCTAAGTAATGGGCTCATGATTCATCGCCGGGCTCTTGTCTACGCTAATTGGCTCTGCCGGCCGCCTGATTCATGGCAGGGAGCCGGGCTCTGGGGGACCCCCGTGTCCCTCCCCCGCCTCCCGCCCAGGATGGCTGCGTGAGGCTTTTAGATCCAGGATCCGTTCCAAGGGACTGCTGCCCAGCATCCATCACTGCTGACAGACTGGGGCTCCAAGGTGGGGGAGGGGACACCGGCACGGAGCTGCCATCCACAGCTTCGGGACCCCACCCCAGCTGCGGAAGGGCATGAGAGGGCAGTAGGGGCACCGGGGTCTTAGGGAGCAACACATGGGGGTATCCAGGCAGGTGTGAATGGTGAGGAATGGTTTTCTAGAAGAGAGAGAAATGGGATGCAGTTAGAAAACGGAAAGAACACTGGGGACAGGAGGAGAGGCTTGGGCATGGGCTTAGTAGCAAGTGAGGATCGGGCTAGAAGGGAACGGAGAATTGTGAGCTGAGCTTGGTGACTCAGAGCAGAGCTGTGTGTAGCCTAGAACTTTGGGGCTTTATCTCAAGATGCCCAGAGCAAGACAAATGAGACCTGAGACTCTGCTTGAGAAACTGCTGTGACCTTTGGTAAGTCACTTAACCAGTCTGAGCCTCCACCACGCAGGACCTTCAGAAGACAACTATGACCCTCAGGCATAGGCACTCTTGGGGATCTTCTGGCAGTGTCTCGGTCCAGGCGCCCAAGACCCCTGAGTAGTGTTTGTCATTCATCACCCTCCACAATGACAGGTGTCTATCAGGACCTGCCTTCCTGGGTACAGGGATTGGTGGGGACTCCATCCCCTGGACAGGAACGCTCCCTCTGTTCCCCCCATCCTCCTTCAGAGTGTCTCACTACTCAGAGACTTGCAAGCTCTCCAAGGCCCCTCATGTCCACCCCACATCTGGGCAGCAGTGTACGAGGCCACACCCTGCAGGCTGGAGGGAAGGGTAGCTGTCTACCCTGATTGCAGAAGCTGGGCAGGGTCTGCAGAGGGCAGGGCTGGGGACTGGAAGGGGTCTGACTTGAGCTCAAGATATACCTCTTGTGGGAATCCATGAATGAACCTGTGCTGCAGCCTCTGCCGAGGCAGGCCCAGGATGGCAGCAGAAGGAGATGAATGGAGAATGCAGTCCACACAAGACACAGCGAGGCTCCACCAGCCTCTCAGCTGCTCCCGCCAAAAGCCCAAGTGTCATCTCCTCTCTTCCTGTTGACCCTCAGCCACAACCAGTTGTCAGCAGGGCTTGCTGGCTCGAATTCTAAACCAAACCCAGAATCTGGCTCTTCCCTCTGTCTCCACTGCCGCCAGCGGCTGTCAGCCCGACATTGCAGCAGCCCAGGTCTGACCTTCCCTCCCAGCCTCCACGCTGGCACCTATAATCCATTCTCCACACAGCAACCGGATCTTTTAAACACATAAATTGGATCTCATCACTCTCCTACTCAAAAAACCCTCTGGTGGTTTTCTCTCGCATTTAGCAGAGAATTCAACCTCCGTGCCTTACCTCACAAGGCCCTCCATGATCTGGCCACTTCTCTCACCCCACCTCTGGCCAGTTTTGCTCCACGCACTCGGGCCTTCTTGCTCTGGCTCAAAATCCACCAAGCTTTGCACTGGCTGTGACTTCTGCCCAGAAAGCTTTCCCTCTGGTTCTGCACAAGGCTAGCTCCTTCTTGGCTTTTGGGTGTCAGCTCAAATTTCACATCTTTAGAGACACCCCCCCATGACCACTCCATCTATTGCAGCCCCCAAGAACTCTCTATCATACAAATTTATTATATTTTTTTAAATGCTTAATACTCCCTGACATTCTTATTTGTTTAAAAATCTGCCCTCCATCACAGAGTTCTGTCTCCTAAGCTTTCACTCCACTAGCTGCTGTTTTCCAAGGTTTCTGGGTCTCTCCCAGCATCTGAGGGTTGAATAAAGGACTCAAAAGGCAGGCCTTGCCACCGGCTTTTCCTAGTGGAATGTTTTTCTCCTTCTTCTTTTTGTTTGTGGAAATGTTTGTCTTCTCCAAGCCTTTCCCCCACAATTGGACAGCTGCCCCCCAGTGCCATTCTATCCTTTTCACAGACACTTCCTTTCTCCCCACCTCATCTTACCCCACTGCCTCCACCAAGCAGGAAGCCTAGGGCCAGAGCTGCGATGGAAGGGTAGGCACCAGAGGATGGTCCCTCCTGCAGAGGTTCTATGTAGCTTTGTGATGGGACAGGTGGCTCGTGGGTTCGTGAAGCTGGTGGGGAAGAGCATCCCAGCAGTGTCCAGGAGTCTAGCCCCCTCCATGCCACACACCCTTTCCCTGCCCCCAGGAAGGAGGTGGTCTTGGGAGAGAGGATCCCCCTTCCCACTGGGTATGTGGCCACTCCTTGCAGGGCCACTGCCTGCTAGGCTAGGAAGTCCTTCTAATTTAGTATCCATCCATTCTCCTGCAGTCCAACCTCGCAAGTGACCTGAGTGACTCTCACCCTCCCTCAGGATTTATTTCCTGTTCCCTGACCCCACTACAGAGGAAACTGGGAGTCAAAGGTCAGGAGAGAGAAGGCCAAGTTCATGTCCTCAGTGCTTAGAGGCCAGAGTCAGCAGGGGAAGGCTCTTATCTGCAATTAGCAGCAGGGCCAGGCTGGAGAAACAAATCTCTTTTCTGGCTGGAAAAACTGAGGCCTGGAGGCTTGCTTCCCCTTGTCTAAAGTGGAGAACCAGGTTCCTCCTGCTGCTCCCGCCTACCTCATCCCCCAGGGGCTCCAACTGCAAGCTTCCAGCACAAACCCATGCCCCCACTGCCCGCCCCCCTACTCAAGAATTGTGATGGGAGTAAAGAAATGGCTATGGAATTCTTTGGCTAAGGCAACGGCAACCCACTCCACCACTCTTGCCTGGAAAATCCCATGGATGGAGGAGCCTGGAAGGCTGCAGTCCATGGGGTTGCTAAGAGCCGGGCATGACTGAGCGACTTCTCTTTCACTTTTCGCTTTCATACATTGGAGAAAGAAATGGCAACCCACTCCAGTATTCTTGCCTGGAGAATGCCAGGGACAGAGGAGCCTAGTGGGCTGCCATCTATGGGGTTGCACAGAGTTGGACGCAATTAAAGCGACTTAGCAGTAGCATGGAATTCTTGAGTCAAGAATTGTGACTCAAGAAGGTCCCCGGTATTTCTGATGCGCCCTGTGGTCCTTTCCCGTCAGGAGGGTTAGCCTGATGGAAGGAGTGCAGTGACCTTTGATCTTGATGGTGGCCACTGGGCAGAGCCACACCAGGAGGCTGTGGCTCCTGGAGGCAAGTTTTTTCCTTCTCTGAATGCCAGTTTCTCCATTTTCTATGAGCCCAAGTGGTGGTGGTTTAGTTGTTAAGTCGTGTCCAACTCTTGCGACCCCATGGACTGCCAGGCTCCTCTGTCCATGGGATTCTCCAGGCAGGAATACTGGAGTGGGCTGCCATTTCCTTCTCCAGGGGATCTTCCTGACCCAGGGATCGAAGCTGGGTCTCCTGCATTGCAGGCAGATTCTTTACCGACTGAGCTATGAAGGAAGCCCATGAGCCAAGGGTCTCCCCCAACTCTGCAGCATTGTCTTCTGTGAAATCCATCTAGCTAGACATCTAGGAGAGATGTCAATGCATAGAGAAGAGGATGGGGTGTGCCCACAAAAGGGAGCTGCCTGGAGACTGCAGTGTCATTCTGAGACCTGTCACGTCGGCCACTCTCTGGTCTTACTCAGTGTGTTCTTTCCTGACCCTATTTTTCCCCAAGCCCACTCCTGCTAACTAACTGGGAGAAGGAAAACTGGGGAGAGGGCTATGGAAGAAAGCAGCAGAAAAGACATTTCCTCCCCAAAGTCTACTGACATCAACACGAAGACTGATGTTGCTCCAACCCCAGAAGAGACTTGGCAGCTGCACTAGTTCCTGGGGGCTCAGAGAGGGTGAGGCAGGGGTCTGAGACCACCCTGTGAGTGAACCACTAAGGCTGTGGGGCTGGAATAAGCCTACCCTTGGGGACGCTGAGAAAGGGGCAAGAAACCCAACAGGTTGAATTTCTGAAAAATACACCAGGATTAGGCATATTTTCCCAGCCATCTCGAGTGTGGTTTTAAATGGAAAACACAGCCCATCAGGGCAAAAACATGTTTAGATGAAGAGAACCCCCTCCTCCCTCACTGCCTGGAAGCTCTCTTTCTGCTGAGACAAACATGTGATTATATTTATTTTGCAGGCCTGGGAGGCCTGATTGTCACCCCTCCCCTCTGCACAGCTGGGGGCATACAGATCTAGGCTTCACCACCAGCGGTTTCTTCTCCTAAGGGGCTGGGGATGGTGGGAGGTTGCTGGGCTCACAGAGTAGAAAAAAATCAGTGTTCAAGCCTCTGCTTTGGGTGACTAGAATAACTCTGGTGAGCCTCAGTTTTCTCCATCTGTGAAATGGAAGTGATCAGATCACCTGTGGTAGCCAGCTTCCAGCATGGGCCCCATGAATCCTACCTCCTGGTTTTTGTATTCTGAGTCCCTGGACCCCCACTAAATAGGGTCAAGTGGCATGAAAGACAAGTGACTTTCTCCTTATTCTTGCTCCTAGATCACTTGCTTGGGAGGAAACCAGCTGCCATGGTTGAGAACACTCAAGCAGCCCTATGAGGCCCATAAACTGAAGAGTTAAGGTCCCCAACCAACAGCCATCATCAGGCGAGTGACCTGTCTTGGAAGTGGTCCCTCCAGTGGTCAAGTCTTAAGAGGACAGCACTGACATCTGACTATGACTTCTCAAGAGACAGCTAGCCAGAACTACTCAGCTAAGCTCCTCTGAAACTCGTAACCCACAAAAACTGTATGAGATAATAAATAGATGAAATTGTTTCAGGTTTCTAAGTTTTCGGGTAAATTTGTTGGCAGCCGTAGATAATCAGTATACTCCGGTAGTCCCTTGTCCTTCTGGCTTGGAGCCCCCCAGCAGCTGTCCTCCTCATCCATAAGCCTTGGGTCCCTCTATCACACTCCTGCTGCCCCCTCAATGCTAGAACCAGTCTTCTTTTGATTTGCTCACCTGTGTTTCCCAAACTTGTCTGACTTACAACCTCCCAGGACCCTTATTAAAAACACTTAGTCATGGGCTTCCTTGGTGGTCCATTGGTTAAGAATCTGCCTGCCATTGAAGGGGGACATGGGGTCTATCTCTAGTCCTGGAAGATCCCATGTGCCACGGAGCAACTAAGCCCATGTGCCAAAACTACTGAGCCCAAGCACCTAGAGCCCATGCTCTGCAACAAGAGAAACCATGGCAACAAGAAGCCCAAGCACCACAATGAAGTGTAGCCCCTGCTTGCTGTAACTAGAGAAAGTCCATGTGCAGCAGTGAAGACTCAGCACAGCCAAAAATAAATAAGTACATCTTTAAAAAAAAAAAAAAATCCCCTACCCTTATGGCAGAAAGTGAAGAGAAACTAAAAAGCCTCTTGATGAAAGTGAAAGAGGAGAGTGAAGAAGTTGGTTTAAAGCTCAACATTCAGAGAACGAAGACCATGGCATCTGGTCCCATCACTTCATGGGAAACAGATGGGGAAACAGTGTCAGACTTTATTTTTTGGGGCTCCAAAATCACTGCAGACGGTGATTGCAGCCATGAAATTAAAAGACGCTTACTCCTTGGAAGGAAAGTTATGACCAACCTAGATGGCATATTCCAAAGCAGAGATATTACTTTGCCAACAAAGGTCCATCTAGTCAAGGCTATGGTTTTTCCAGTGGTCAAGTATGGATGTGAGAACTGGACTGTGAAGAAAGCTGAGTGCCGAAAAATTGATGTTTTTGAACTGTGGTGCTGGAGAAGACTCTTGAGAGTCCCTTGGACTGCAAGGAGATCCAACCAGTCCATTCTAAAGGAGATCAGCCCTGGGTGTTCATTGGAAGGACTGATGCTAAAGCTGAAACTCCAATACTTTGGCCACCTCATACAAAGAGTTGACTCATTGGAAAAGACCCTGATGCTGGGAGGAATTGGGGGCAGGAGGAAAAGGGGATGACAGAGGATGAGATGGCTGAATGGCATCACTGACTCGGTGGACATGAGTTTGGGTGAACTCTGGGAGTTGGTGATGGACAGGAGGCCTGGTGTGCTGCAATTCATGGGGTCGCAAAGAGTCGGACACGACTGAGCGACTGAACTGAACTGAACTGAAAGGATCTAAATCGCCCCATTGAGTCTTATGACCCAGCAACTCTGGAAAACTCTAACTAGTGTAGAAGTTTCTTACATAGCTCCTAGCACACAGGAGTTATTAAGTAAATGTTAATTTTTCTCCCAGAAGTTCTGATTCTACCGTTATCTCCCTGGGACTTCCTATAAAGAACCTACATGCCATCAAGTACCAGGGACTACGCTAAGTGTTAGCCTGCTTAATTCTCACTCCTCTGAGATGGTGGGTACTAGAAAACTGTGAAACCAGGATATGGCTTTTTCCTCTCCAGATCCCACTCCCAGCCACTTCCCCACGTGGGGCCCCCACTGCCTCCTCTGTCTGGTGTCCCTCAGGACTGCCTTCAGCCCCTTCCCTCACTGTCATCCCACTTCGGCTCAATTTGATCCAGTTCACAATTTCTGGTACCTCCCTTGTGCCCGTTCAATTCTCCTTTTCTCCCAAACACCACCTTCATTAAGTTTCACACCAGCTATTTCCTGCCTCCACCTCCCTCCATCCCTCCCTTGGCCAGGAAGCCTGTCCAAACTGCCCACTCTCTTCTCCTCCCTGCTTCAATGTTCCCAGTTCTAGGATGGCCCCGGGTACTCTGTCTGGAGACCCCCGCACACACACACCATCTCCCTCAGTCAGAAAGCCCCGTGAGGACCAGCGACTCTTCACAGGGCTTGCTCAGCTCTGATGCAGCTGTAGCAGCCGCTGTGTGACTGTGGGTCAGTCACTTGATTTCTCTGAGCTTTAGGCTCCTCATTCCTGCACTGAGCATCTAAAGCCTGCGTCCCGTGGATTGTGGGGAAGGTTAGACGAGATTATGACTTCGAGAAGAACCTAGCAAGATGTCAAGTGCCATATAAATGTGAAGGGTTATTAGATGTGAGCTTTTTCCAAAACTGTCTCCACCCACCCCACCCCACAGACTCATGCTTTGTTGCATCTCAGGGGTTATGTCAGTTCCCCTTCAACAGCCTAGGAGTCTCCTCTCTCATTTCTGCTTTGTTTGCTCCTATTCACTCTTTTCAGCCTTGTTCAAGTGTCACTGCCTCCAAATATTGTGGTGGCTTAACTGTCCTCGTCAACCTACTTATATCCACTTACTTATCTGCCTCCCCTGTGGACCTCTGTAGCTATGCATATAGTAGGTGCTCAGTAAATGCACATTAACTTTGTATTCCTTGCTATACATTCCAGTCCTACTTAATAGCAGTTTGCTGTCTTCCTGTGAAAGTCGCTCATCCGTGTCTGACTCTTCGATGCCTTGGACTATACAGTCCATGGAATTTTCAAAGCCAGAATACTGGAGTGGGTAGCCATTCCCTTCTCCAGGGGGTCTTCCCAGCCCAGGGATTGAACCCAGGTCTCCCACATTACAGGTGGATTCTTTACCAGCTGAGCCACCAGGGAAGCCCTAGGTATCCACAAGCACTTCCTCTTCCAAATAAGTCTTCAGGAATCACAACCGCTTCCCTATAAAAATCTCCATCAGTTACCTGCCCTCTGCAAAAAAGAACCAAAATGAGGCGTGACTGTGGTCTGGCACTCAGCCTCTCTTCTAGGGCCTGAGATAGAAAGAAAAGCTTGGGGAGGGGTGCGAGCGGGTAGGAGCTCCAGCTCCCCACCCCCATCCATGGGGAATTGGCTTTGACTCCACTGTTGTGAGGTTGGGGGTAGGGGGGTCAGTGTTTGGTTTTCTGGCATTTCATTTATGCCTTGGAAGTTGGCTTAGGCTGTCAGGGGATCTAGGGAGGGGAGCCAGGCTGGTGGCAGGGGGTGGCTCCATAAGCAGTCTCTGACATTTCATTGGCTTCCTCCCTGTGCTGAGGGCAAGATCAAACATCAAACACGGTCTGGCTGGTGCCTGGGCTAATGGAGCTGGGCAAGCGTCTTCCAGATGTGTGCAGCTGTTTTCTCCCACTTCTAACCCAGAGTCTTGGGTTAGAGAATCATGTCAACTACTCTGGGGGTCCCAGGCCCTCAGGTTTGGGCTCGAGGAGGCCAGCCTCCCTTTCTTCCACCTGTGACCTCAGTGCTTCACGGATGGAGACTCTTTCACTTTCTCCCTTCCTCTCCTTCTATCTAAGGATTCTTTTAAGGTACTACCATGGGGCTTTCCTAGTGGCTCAGGCAGTAATGAGACCTCCTACAATGCAGGAGACCCGGGTTCAATCCCTGGGTCAGGAAGATTCCGCGGAGGAGGAAATTGCAACCGATTCCAGTATTCTTTCCTGGAGAATCCCATGGACAGAGGAGCCTGGCAGGCTACAGTTCATGGGGCTGCAAAGAGTCAGACACGACTGAGTGATTAAACCACCAACTGGAAGTCCTTCTTGCTATATAGTTTGCATCCTTCTGCTGTAGGAAATTGTCTCCTGGGACTGGAGGAAGGTAAAGGAGGAGAAATTCTCTCAGGCAGAGAGGAAGGAAAGAGAGAGACTCAGGATGATTCGACAGGGGGAAATGTGCAGAGATAATGAAATATGTTAAGCACAAGTTAATTTGCAAATGGGAGCACTTCACTTCCAGGCACTCAGCCGTCAGAGAGGATATCAGCCTCTTAGCTGCCCGAGCCCCTCTTTCCAAATGCTATAAACTTCTAATAAGGATGTAATACAATTGAATTTATTACAAACTTAATTGTTTACAGAAATGTACCCAGCTGCAGACATGGACTAGAAGGATTGACCTAGTGGAAAGATGGGAGAGCTGGAGAAGTACATTAGGAAAAGGACAAAGAATGGAGGACGAAGCGGGGATAGGAAGAGAAAAAGGAGGCTAGGGACACAAGAGGACAAAGGAGGCAAAGGGTCTGAAGTAGTAATGAGTCAGTCTGTGTCAGTCTAAGGATTTCTGCCTCTCCAGGGGCTCAAGGAGGCCCCATCCCCACGCTGGCTAAAGAGTGCTGGAGGGAGGATGGGCCCAAGAGGAGGGGCTTCAGTGACACCTCACACTGGTCTAGGTCGTGGCCAGGTGGGACACTATGGGTGAGGCTTAGAGAGGGCAGAATTTCTAGGATTGGTTCAGAGGCAGGAGTGCCTATGGAATGCTTTGGCAGGAAAGCTTATTGGATGGATCAGAGAAGTGGGCTGGCTTTTCTGGCAGAGCCCTAGCTGGATCTAGAACCCTCCAGGCCCTTCTGCTCTATGTCATCTTGTCCTTATCTTTGACTGACCCTGCCTCCCCCCAGTACATAGAAACACCCCGAGAGGTACATTCAGCCATGCAACAAACAGGAACAAGCGCAGATGTCAGGGACTGAGGATTCACCAACTTGGCACCCATCATCAAAGTGCTTACAGTCTACCAGGCAGACGCAGGGACAGACGTAGACACGGTCTACAACAGTAGGATGGTAGGAGGAACCACAGAGCCTGGTGTGCAGCAGGTGACCGGTGACTACTGAATGGATAATGTGAACCTGCTACCAGGGAGCAGAGGGGACAGGGGGCCTCATTGTGGAAGCTGGCCAGGCAGCACAGAGGGGAAGCCTTTGGACAACGCTGAGGAAACTCTGAGCTCCGGAGGCAGGGGCTGGGCGTCCACATCCTCGGATTCCACCCCTCAGCTCAGCGTGACACAGAGGAGGAGCACAGTAGGTGTTGAATAAATGAAATGATGCCTGTCAGGAACAGAAAGTCATCTGAAACTGGCTAAAGTGAAAAGAGAGGGAGAATGTGGCTCAACGTAACTAAGCTCCCTGGAGTAGGGTGGGGGTTAACAGCAATATCCAGGCAAAGCTGCGTGCAAATACTCATTGTCGCCATTGAGCAGCTCTTGGCTCTTCTCTTGCGTTGGTTTTACACTCAGTCAGGCTCTGCCCAAGGGATGGTAAGAAGGCTTACTATACTCTAGCTCAGTATCCCAGTGCAAAGAAAGTACTTCTTCCCTTGCAGCCCCAAAGAAATCCCAGGGCTGACTCTAATTGGATGGGTTTAGTGATATACTCATTCTTAAACTGATCACATGTTACCAGGCTTTAGTCACAGGACCACTCCTGGAGTGGGAAGAAGGGTGAAAGTGAAGTGAAAGTAAGCTTCTCCTCACAAAAGAGTTGGGAAGAGGAGGCTTCCCATCAGCTAAAAAGTGGTGCTGAGCAACAGATGTCCATGACAAATGGATACCTGAATGATTGGATAAATGGATTGGGCTTTGAAGGGTGAATAGGAGTTCACCAGGTGGAGCGAAGAGAGAGGGTCATCTTATATGTATGTGTACACACACAGAGTCTGATTTTTCATCCCTGGCTGCCCATTTATGTCTGTCCCCGTCTGTGTGTCTGGCATCCTGGAAGCCCCAGAGGGCAGGGACAATGTCTGCTACCCTCTATTTGGGCACTGCCCAGGCCTGTCCATTTAGACACTTAATCAAGGCTACTTAGGCTCTGCAGTTGCCCTCCCTTGCAAGCAGGATACCCTCTCCTTCCTCCAGCAGATCTGGGTTCAGCCAGGCCACAGTCCAGTCCTGGAGGAGGAGGTGGGAACTGTGCGGAGCCAGAGACCTGACAAGCAGACAGTGGGGAACCCTCTCCACAATCTCTCCTGTTCATCTGGGGATTCCTCCCTGCTCCCAAAAACCTCAGAATGTCCTTAAAACGGCACTCACGAATTGTAAACATAATAATCCAATATTAAAGGAGAGTTTTTAAAATGGAAAAAAAACACAATCGCTGCCTTCTGGTCGTGAGCACACGGCATACTGAATTTAGGTAGAGGTGCAGCTCCACATTTATCTACATATTCCTCTCCCCGTGCTGACGCTTGGTTTCTAATTAGAGTTTTAAAGGCTATAGAAAGTTCACGGAGGGCACGCGTTCTTGACTTTCCCTATCCTCTCCCAGTGCTGTTCACGCTGCTGTTGGTTCATCTTCTTCCTCCATTCATTCCTTACCCACGCGTTCATTCACCCACACTTATCTAGTATTTGCTACACAGGCCTGTGCTAAGCGAGGAGGAATACCAGATGGATAAGACACACTCACTTTCCTCCCCAAAAGGCTCAGCATCCAGCCAGATAGTGAAGGCAATCACTGACCATGCTGCGGCGTGCTGGTGAGCGGGGGCTGGGGCGCGGGGAGCAAGGTGCCTGAGGTCCCACGTGGGTCACACAGGCTGGAACAAGATGGAGGGCTTCCCCGAAAAGGCAGTTCCTAGGTCAAGCTGTGAATGAGTAGGAGGGAGTAAGGCAGTTTTAAAGGGGGGCAGGGTGGGGTGATGAGGCTGGAGAAATAAACAGGGGCGATAAGCATCTTTGGCTTTGAGTTTTTCCTTGGCTGAGTTCTGCCCCTGGCCCCTGCTGCCATTCTTCATTCATTTGTTTGCTTGACCATTCATGCAGTTCATTCACTCTTGCCTCCCTTCCTTAGGGTGGAACCTGACACAGACCTTCTGCGGAGGCCCAGTGGAGCAGTCAGTAACCCTTTCTCTCAGATTCTGGGGTGTACGCTGCAGGTGGGGGAGGGTAAAGTCAGGGACCCCAGGGGAAGTAAGCAGGGAGAGGGGAGTTATCTTTTATTTGGGAGGAAAGGCAGCATTCTGCGTGCCCCAGAGTTGGGCTGAGACTGAAGGTCATATCATGGGCACCCCTATAAAGCTCAGACTCATGTGTACCCCATTGCTGATCCACTGGAGGAGGGGCCTCCAAGGAGGACTGGGACAGGAGAGGGACCTCAAAAGGCAGAGGAAAGAGAGAAAAGCCGCCAGGGAAATTACACATTTCCGAAGCCGCCTAGGCTTCAGTAATGAGAACCAGAGAAAGGCCTAATGGAGATCAGATTGCCCAGGGGCTGGCTCCCAGCAGACCCCTCCCCAGGCTGGCTCCCAGCAGACCCCTTCCCATCTTGCTGAAGGAGAGGCCAAGGACAGGATGTATCAGGGAAGAGCCACTCTGCCAACCCGGTCCATCCCTTCCTTCATCTCAGCCAGAGTTGAGGGGATGGAAGCTGAAGGAGGAGGAGGACCAGGTGGACTGTTTCTAATGGGAGGCAGCAGGGTCGGGAGAGAGGGCAAAGGTCAGCTGGAGTCAGCCCCCTCTGCTGTGGCTTCCACAGGCCACTCAGTCAGTTGGTCAATAATCCACCCCAAGTCCCAGGCCCTCTGGCCATGAAGGGCCAGAGTGGGCACTCAGGGTCATAAGGGAACCTGGGCTGCACCTCCTCTCCCAGGGGATTCCCAGCCCACCCAAAAAGAGTTCAGGAAGCCCCCACTCTGGGACGAGGGACACAGCCCTGCCCTCGGGAGCCCCAGTCTAAGTCTGGTGGGTGGGGAGGCTGGCGCCACAGCCCACCTGCTGCAGAATAGGATGGTGTATCATCTGGAGGCGCTCACTGCCAGAGGGTGAGAGGAGGAAAAACCAGCCCTCCTGTTAATACTAGTACTTCTACTACTAGCATTG
The DNA here is from genome assembly GCF_023091745.1 of Budorcas taxicolor. Taxonomy (NCBI): domain Eukaryota; kingdom Metazoa; phylum Chordata; class Mammalia; order Artiodactyla; family Bovidae; genus Budorcas; species Budorcas taxicolor. Next base: position 36,837,797 of record NC_068928.1, on the reverse strand, counting down.
ATTGTAATAACAATAGCCATCTTGAACTGAGTGTTCATTTCAGGACAGTTTTTTTGTACTCAGTCACATCTGACTCTTTGTGACCCCATGGATTGTAGCCCTCCAGGCTCCTCTGTCCTTAAAATTTTCCAGGCAAGAATAGTGGAGTAGGTTGTTATTTCCTATTTCAGGGGATCTTCCTGATCCAGGGGTCAAATCCATGCCTCCTGAGTTGGCAGGCAGATCCTGGTTAAAAGTTTGGTAGGTATTTAACTTCATTTAATCTTCACGACCATGTCAGGAGGAGGAAAGGTGGACGTGACCACTATTTTGCAGATGTGTAAAGAGGAGGCACTCACTTGCCCGAGGTCACAGCACTTGAGGGAGCCCACCCAGCCCTGGCATCCAGGGACTCAGCTCCAGCAGGCCCTGTGGTTAGGACCCCAGGGCGCCAAGGCCCCCTGAGCCAAAGCCGTTTGCCTCCTCTCTCCTCCTCTGTCTCTATGCCTGCCTCTCAGTCTCTGCTTTTCTCTCCTTCCTGTCATCCAGTCTTGAACTTGGTCCTTCTTTCTTCTTCTCCATGCTTCAGCTTCTGTCTCCTTTCTCCTTTTCTATCTCTTCCTCCTTGCTTCTCTTCTGACTCCATCTCTGCCCTGTAGTGCCCTCCACCAGGCAACCGTCCAGCAGGGCACTTGGTTCAGGAAGGCAATGAGCAGACCCTAAGGGGTCTTCTTCCAAGTAGGGATCCAGAGCCAGGGCCTACCTGCAGGGTAGGGCACATAGGCCACCCAACTGCTCAACGGATGCCCACAGCCCAGGAGAGGAGACACAAGAGGATGCTGGCATGAGGCAGCTGGACACAAGGAAGGGTAGCCCTGGAGAAGCTCGCCAGGTCTCTGGCAAAGTCATAGCATAAGGTGGGGATGGAAATGACCCTTCCACCCCCTCCTGCCTGCCACCCTTCCCTTCTGCCCTCCTCCTTATGGTTCTTTCCCTTTCTCATCCCTTTATCCTCTCCCCTTGTCTTTCTCCCCTTCCCTGAACTCATTCTGGGGCTTGCATTTTCTCTATCTTTTTCCTCTCTCTCTCTTTCTCTCTCCCCTTACCCCATCCCTCCTCCTCCTCTATCGATCAGTCTCCCCAGCTCTAGCCAACACGGAGGCCTTGGATGGCGCTCACAGTCTTGCTTTAAATTTATTGCCCAGTAAAGGAGGCGGCAGATGGAAGTCTCTGCACCCCACCCCCACCCTCCATGTCTCCTCATCCCAACAAAAGCCAATCTAGACACGAATGTCGTCCATCAAATGCACCAATATGGGGTTATTTATAGGCCACCCCCTTCCAAGAAAGCAGTGTGTTTTTCCTTCTTCTCTTTTTTCTCTTTGAGCTTTCTCATCTCAGGAGCCAGGGATTCGATATTTGAAAAGCTGCACAATGAGGTCCCTATCCCTCAGATTCTAGGGTAGGGGGGCGCAGAAGTGTCTTGATTGGAAATGAATTAATTAGAAGTGAGGCTCTTCAAGTCTCCGAGTTGGGTTATTTATAGTGTTTGGTTAATTTTGATAATTAACACTGGGGATGAAAATCGAGTTCCGGGCAAGGCTGTGCCCGCCAACAGAGACACACTTCCTACCCCTTCGACTGCCCCTCCCCACACTGCTCTATTTGGACTCTGTCAAAATAGGCTACTCCCTGTCATGGAGCCCCTGGTTTTTCTAAAAACAGAATGAAGGAGGTAAGGGCAAAGGCAAAGGGGCTGCTTGGGCAAAGTGGGGGATGGTCTGGGCTCAGCTTCCCCATTCACCTAGTGTCAAGCCAGTACCCCTCCCCTCTCCTGCCAAATTTCTTTCCTGGAGCAGCAGGTGCCAGGCTGCTGGTCTGGGCTGCATACTGCACGGTAGCCTATAGAAACAGGGGGGAGTCAGGGAGCCTGTGGCTGAGGTTTGGGCATAGACGCTCATTCTCCCAAAACTGCTGGGGAGAGGCCTTCAGACAAAGGGTGATGGGAACCAGAGACAGCAAGAGACAGCAGGGAGAGGGTGGATGGGCAGAGATTCTCAGAGAAGCAGGAAGTTTTGGCTTGGATCCTGCTGCCTGCCCCCTGGGCAGGCTGGGCATTTCAAGGAGAGGGAGTGATCTGTCACCCGAAGAAAAGGGGCCTTCAGAGTGCTCCCAGCGTGCATGGCCAGCTCCATGCACTTGAACTCAACTCAATCCACTTTCTCCCCCGTCCCCTGTGCTGCCCCACATTGATGGCTCAGCAGTTCCACACGGACAGCCTCCTTCCACACTCGGATAGCCTCGGACAGCCCTGGTGCTCAGAACGGCCTCCCCTCCTGGCTCCAGTGAGATCAAGGCCCAGCACACCTGTGACCTCCCCTGGGAGCCTCACTTAGCTGGTGGTTCCCCTGCCTCATGCTCTGCTAACTTTGGTGGAATTCACAGTGGAAGGTGGCTGTAAATATAGAACTGGAAAGACCTGGGGATGGACTCTAAAAGGCCCTGTGAGCCCTTCCCTGAAGGTGCGGGGAACTTCTTTGCCTGGGAGCTGTACAGTGGGCTCTGGGCTGCCCCACACACCAGGGTAGTTTACCAGGAAGGGATCACTTTTCTTCCTGGGATAAAGACCAACTGGACACCCTCGCATCCCAGTGGAGGCAGGTGGGACCACCCAGCCCAGGTACAGGAAGTGGTGGGAGGCCTTTCTCCCTCCTGCAGTGTCCTCTCCCCGTGAAGTGCAGAGGCGGTCCGGAACTTCAGATGCAACCCTGCCCTCTTACACTCTCCCGGTGACCAAGGGCTGTGGGCTCCTGTTGTTCCTGCAGCCTGTGCCAGCTCCCCCGCCCTCCCCTCCTCCCCCCTACGGATGTTCTCAGGTGTCTTAACCAAATCCCTTCCCCTGCCATTCCTTCCCTTCTCTCCTGGCTCCCGATCCCTGATAGGAGGAGGAGAGATGGCTTTTCCCTGCTCTCCTCATCTCTCCATCTTCATAGTAAAATGCAATAAAACCCTCTGTGTCTCGTCTCGCTCCCCTTTGCACAGTCTTCCCACTGCTGCCCTGCACAGCCCCGTTTCACTGGGATCTGAAATCGCCTTCGAGAAGCCTGCTGCAGCTGCCCTAGTTCTTTTAGTCTCCAGTCATGGGTACACTGGGCCACCCCCCGGGTTTGCTTCCATGTTGTTCTGGGAGGTACTTATCGGTTTGTTATTTTCTATCCTAAATGTTTTGTGCAGGCCCCAGCCCTTTTGGAGGATGGCAACCTGTTCCTGCCCCATCCTGGAGCACCCCTTGTAGTGAGGGTCTTGGAAATGGAACTCCTGCTCCCCACTCCACCCCCACCCCAGGGTGCAGACATGCTGCCCGTGCCCCCTCCCCCCCCCCACCAGCCTGCCTCTGCTTTTGTCTGTCTCCAGTGCCCAAGGCCTCATGGCTCCTGTTGCCCTCTGTGGGCAGGGCCCTGGGCATGTGGCAATTCCAGGCCAGGCCCCTGACCCTAGGCCACCACAGTCCAACCCTCAGACATCCCTGAGCATTCCCCACCCCACCCCAACTTTTCAGCACAGGGCCCTTTGGGGAGCTGCTATTTCATCTCCAGCTTCCCCTGAATGGAGAGCCCATTTTTAATTAAAGTGGAAAAAGAGCTGAAAATCTGTTCGCATTTAATCATCTTGACGACCTTTTTGCTTAAGAGTTTCCAGCTGAGGGGGGGATGCTGAGAAGGGGGTTTTAAAGGGGGGGGGCATTTCTTGAGAGTGGGCCTGGGTTGGGAAGGAGGAGGGAAATCTCTTGCCAGGATGAATAATGGAACAGGAGCTCTGAGTGCCGACTCAGCACTTTCCTCCAAGGAGGTGCCCCCACCCGCACCTGCCGCCCCTCCCTGGAGCTCCCTGTGGGCTGGGCCACACAAGAGCCTGGCCTCAGGCTCCACAGGGAGCGGAAACAGGGGCAGCCTGAGAAGGACAGGTGAGCACAGGCCTGGAAAGGCGCAGTACGCCATCCCAGGTCACACACCTCTTAGACTAGGCGGTCCCCAAGGCCCTGGGCCATGTCCCCTCTCCCCAGCCCCTGAGAATACAGGAGGGGACGGCAGCATTGCATCCATGTTTCAGACATGCTCCCACAGGACAAGGGCAGTCTAGGTATCGCATCTCCTCCTCAGAGTGGCAGGACCCAGGGCAAGGATGCTCTCTCCCCCACTGGAACCCCCTCAGCCAGCAGCCAGAGTGGGTGGGACTGAGAGAGCCAGGCCTATCTTAGGGCTCCCCCAGCCCAGCGGATCTGGCCTTGGAACGGTGGGGTTCGCGAGGGATCCTTCCCCGGCAATTCCTCCCCCTTCCCTCCTGGGGATCTTCTCTTGACTGGGACACTTAACAGACTGTGTATCTAGGCCCTTTACCCTCTTCTGCTAGAAAACCAACCCAGACAATCGCACTTGACCCCGCTTCCCAGACGCGCCAGAGTGAAGATAAGCCTGGGCCTCGGCTGTCTCCTCCCCCAGCGATTCCCGTGGGAATTGTGCGGGAGCCTGAGGCCTGTCACAGCTCCGGCTCTTATTGGCAGCAGGAAGGCCCCCAAGCTTCCTCTCCAGTGGTGAAATGTCACCTCACCTCTCATCTGGTCTCCAGCCTGCAGGCCAGAAGCCACCATCAGCAGGAGCAAACAGAATAAGAGTAATTGATATCTGCCCAGTTCCCACGACACACACTCAAGACCTGTTTGATTCCTCACAGTAACTCTGAGACTGATTATCTTATGCCCATTTTATAGATTAAAGAAACTGAGGCTCAGAGCAGGGGAAAGAACTGGTCCAAGGGCACACAGGATATACATGTTAGGCCTGGGCCTTCCCATGCCTCACCCTCTCACCTTCACGTTCCTCCAGCAGTGGGTAGCCCTACTCAGGTTGTCTTTAAAATGTCTTGAACTGTCCTGAGCTTTCGAGGTGGCTCAGTGGTGAAAAATCAGCCTGCCAATGCAGGAGATGCAGGTTCAATCCCTGGGTTGGAAATCCCTGGAGAAGGAAATGGCAACCCACTCCAGTATTCTTGCCTGGGAAATCCTGTGGACAGAGGAGCCTGGGAGGCTAGTCCATGGGATAGCAAAAAAGTTGGATACCACTTAGGGACTAAACAATAGCAACTATAACGTCTTTGGATGCAGGATAAAAAGCGGGAGAGGTGACTCTGTCCTTGAGACCTACATGGCAACTCTGCCTGGGATGGATCTAACTGGGGTGTCCTGAGGAATTTCCTAGAGAAAGGGCACTTCAGGGGAAATGTGCTATTGAGAGGAAGGCAAAGACAAAGAGAAGGGAGGCCCCCAGAGTTGGCAGCAAAGGTACCCTGAGGCACAGGGTACCCAATCTCTCCCCTGTGCCCTTACCACAAGGCCTGGAACTCTCTCCATCCAAGCACTTGTGTATAGCATTGCCCTCTCTGGGAACCTCTTCTTCAAGACACAGAGTCCGGTAAAATTAAGTCCTTACTGGTTATGTATAAGCGAACCAATCAGATGTGATGCCTTGATGAGAGGTATGAGTGCAAAACAGGACACGTGTGAGGAAGGGTGGCCTTTGAAGGGAGACTACAGATGGGAATTATGGAAGGCTTTCACCAAGGCCACAGTTATGTTGAAAGAAGAGAAGAAACAACTCTCATGGGGGCCATAGAAGGGCTCAGAGTTGGGAGAAACTGAGTAATGTGGGTTAGACAGGGTGGAGGCAGGAAAGGAGTGCCAGTCTCTGAGGTTGGTGCAGACGGTGGGGAAGGGCACCGCGGAACTGGCCCACTTTGATGCTCCAGTTAATCTAACTGGTCTCCAAAATTAGTGAATTCCTCTCCCCTCTCACTACTGATGCAGTTCCAGAATCCAACTGGGCTGACCCAAACTAGTCCCCAGCCCACCCTGCCCCCTCATTGGTCAGAACCCCTTTGCAGCCCAGAAGGAGGCAGCTCAGAGGTAATCACTGCATCACGCTTCAAATCCAAGGAGCTAGCTCCTAATGAGGGGCAGCGAGTTTCACTTATCTGGCCTGGAGGCCTGCCAGAGGCAGATGGGATGCAGCTAGGGGAGGCCCAGCACCTCCTCGTCTCCCTCTCCTCAGAAATTGTCCTTTCCTTGCCCATTGCCCGTCATCCCTTCTCTGCTTGGACATTGGAACTGGGGAAGAAAGGGGGTGATTTTCCCAAAGCAGGAAAAGTGAGTGCTCACTAGAAGAGCTGGAAATCATGTCTTCGATCAAAAGACAGAGATCATCCCCTGGCTTGCCTCAGCCCTGGCCAAAACCCAGATTCTGCAAATGCATGTCAGGAGTGGATAACTGAGCTTTAGTATTGAAGGGCCACGTGCAGCCCCTGTGAGTCGCAGGTTCTATCTCCCCAGCTCACTGGAGGGAAGGCTGGAGGGGCTGCATCGGAAGAAAGGAGTGGTTGGAACATGGGTGTCAACATTGAGACATTTGGTTGTACAGTGGCCACTTATGGCATACTGCTTCCTTCTGGGATCCTTGAGCTAGTGGCTTAACCTCCTTAAGCTTCAGTCTCTTTATCTGTATATAGTGAAGCTCGCACCTCCTTATGAGATTATGTGCTGTGCTGTGATTAGTCGCTTAGCTGTGTCTGACTCTTTGCAACCCCATGGACTTCAGCCTCTGTCCATGGGGATTCTCCAGGCAAGAATACTGGAGTGGGTTGCCATGCCCTCCTCCAGTTATGAGGTTACAGTGAGGATTAAAGGAGATACTTGGATGGATCTCCTGGCTCACAGGACATCTCAGTAAATGTGAGTTCTCATTGTCTGCATCCCCATTTCTGCTTAGAAGTGAGTTGGAGCTGCAGGCTGGTTCGCCAGGGACTGCTGTACACAGGCACAGAGAGCTGTGAGCAAAGTTCTACAGGGGCCCAAGGCCAGGGGTCCCAGTGGAGAGGAAGGACAGGGAGTATGAGTTAGGAGCTTGCCTTCCCGGAGGAGCAGGGTGATGGAGGGATGGTGAGATAAAGAGGGGAGGGGCAAACCCTTCCCACTTCAGTTCCTGAAGATGCAGTCTGACCCACCACTACGACTTTCAGCTCCATGTAGATCTGCATTGGGATCCTCCACCTTTTCATCTTGGTCACTATTTGGCCCAGGAGGCCTTGGTGTATATGTGGTGGGAGGAGGGGTCCTGTATACCTGTAGTTCTGTTATAGGAGATGGTTTGAGGGGACCTTTCAATTAAAACTGCTGCCCCCTTGGTGCTGCCTTGCTGGTCAGCTCCTAAGAGCCCTCTCTCCATCCCCCCTCCCATAGCTGTGACTGCAAGTGCTGAGGTTTAGGGGAAAGGGAGCTGAGTCAGACAGAAATTTCTGAAGCATGCTCATGTTTGTGGCCAGGAATCATGACAATTGGAGAGTTAGGCTGGGGCAGGCAGTGGCACCATAGAACCTCCAATATTGTTCCAAAGAAAAGGGGTGGACCTATGTAATCAGCACTCATTAGAACAGGAGTCCCTGCTGCTTGTGGTGCAGACATCAAAAGGCACGTGGTGGCGGTAGCCATGGCCTGGCATTTGTGGTGATGATGGTGATGGTGGTAATGATGATGTGGTAATCATGACAGTGCTGGGGACAGTTGTGGGATGCAGTGATAGCTGCGGTGCTTCTGGTAGTGATGCTCGTGTCACGGTGATGGTGGGCAGGACGGTGACAGTGATGGAGATTGTGATGGCAGTGGTCCCAGCAAAGGAGCACTCTAATCACAGCCTATCTAACGGTCAAGCCAAGATGTCACATTATAATCCTTCATATCCAATCCTAACACACCAGAACCTCAGCTACATGAAGGTGGCTGCTGCTGTTCACTGCTGTATCCTCAGTACCTAGAGCAGGGCATGTACGGCCCATAGCACGTGCTCAATAAATGCATGGGTTGAACGAATAAAAGGAGATTGAGTCTCTTTTTTAATGAACTTTATTTTGCTGTTCCAGATAGGATCTTTTCTAAAAAAAAAATCCCATTTTATAGATGAGGAGACTGAAGCTGAGAGAGATGACATAACCACAGACCAGGCAGAAGTAACTGATGTGAGGATGAAGTGGGAGGTGTAGGCATATGTGGCCAGGCCTGTCTGACTCTCAGCTCAGTGCTCTTTTCTCTGCGCAATTCACAGCGTCTCCCCACCAGCACTCAGCATTACATCGTGGTCTTGTGCTTAGGCTTAATCATAGAAATACTGCTAATAATAGTAACAATTGCTGTTTGTAATTGTTCGAGTAAGGCTTAAATTGATCAAGACCATGGAAATTATTAATAACCCAGGCCCAGCCATGGTGATGTGGGTCATATTAAATTGTGTTGAGATGGATAACCCTGGCAATAATAGTAACCAGGATCATAAATTAATAACAGAAGTATTTAAGTTAATGCCATACTGCTGATACCCTTGGTAGTAAGCTGCTCAATGCTGCTCTTAGTACTAATGTTGCTCCTTCCTGCCTTCCATGAATTCAGCTGAGAGGAAAGGCAGGCCTCTAAAAGCCGCAGGAGGAGACAGCTTAGAGGCAATCCCTGTCTGAGAGGAGGGATCCTCAGGGATTTCTGAAGAGGGGACGGCTGCCTGGTGTCTTCTGCCCAGCCGTGGGAGGTAGCTTATTCACATTCATGGCCAAGGCCACAGTGATTGACGTCTACCTGTCCTTTCTGGGGATAGCCACTGGATTTTGTTGGTTACACAGGAAAGAAACTCACAGGGCAGAATTTTTACTCCCACAAATGAATGATTTCACTGGGAAATCACCTACCAGTAGTAAGCTTGCCCTAAGCACAAGTGTCTGAATCTCTCCCTTCTTCCTGTAAGGCTATTTTTTCAAAGTTGAAACTGAGGTCCACACCTGGCCAAGTTCAGGGTGAGGGGATGAGCTTTATAGACTTGCCCCCTACAACTCTATGCTCCAGGGCTGTCTGGGAACCGGGAAAGGGTGGGGACAGGCAAGGTGGGGTTGAGCATCAAGGTGGAGGTGGGAGTGCTTCCTGCCAAAAGACTGGTGGCAAACTCCTGGGGTTGCCAGGGCCTATAATTTGAAACTTCCAAGTTTTCTAGAGCATGATGAGTGTGGTCCTGGAGATGTACATGGATGTGAGTCCATTCAACTTTTATTCTTTCTGCAGACCTTCATTGAACACCTACTGTGTACTAGGCATTCAGATAAGAAACCATAGTCCCTGCCTCCAGGGAGCTCATCAGCTTATGGAAACATAGTCTAATGAAGGCAAATGGTTGAGGATACATCTATGTGTTCATATCTGTGTGTGTGTGTGTGCACTGTGTGAGAGATTATACATATGAGGGGTTTCATGGAGATGACTGCACACGAACACACGTATGTGTGAGTGTGTATGTGTGGACGTGTGTTTGAATGTTATGAGCACACGGGCGATGAGTGTGCATGTGTGGAGGTGCACAGGCATGGGCAGAAGGCACAGGTCCACAGGACTGCGTGAGGATGGCGGGGGCATAGGAGACTGCATAAGCACATATGTATGTAACCTTGGGAGTGTGTGTATTCCTTTTTGTGTGTGTGCACACCTGCTATCGCTTCAGACCCGTCTTTTGAGAATTCAAATGATGTCGGGATGGTCTCCTCCTTGAACGTCCCAGCTCTCTGTGGTCCGTGTCAGACCACTTGCCACCTCTCTCCCTCCTTCCCGTAGGCCTTTGCAGAGGGAACCCCGCACTGGGAAGGGGCAGAGGAGGACTTGGGTATAGACCGGGAAATGAAAGGAGAGGCGGGCAGTGAGCATTACTGCTAACGGCTGGGTAGGGAGCAGGGCACCGGGGAAGAAGCTGAAGCCAGAGGCAGGGAAAGATGCGCAAGAGAGGGAATCCGAGCCCACAGCATCCGGGAGGGACGCGTAGCAGCGCGGGTCAGGCGCCGGGTACCAGGTCAGGGATAAGCTTTGAGGGCGGTGTGCGGAGAAGCTGCAGCGGGGCTCACGGGCGCGGCTCCCTGCACGGTCCCTTTCCGCCTCTCCCCTCCGGGAGACCGCGGGGAGGGCGGGCGGGCGCGGTTCCAGGGGTGGACGGGCTGGGCGGGGCGAGGGCGGGGCCGCCGCACTGGCTTCTCCTAGCCCCTCCCGCCGGCAGCCAGAGGGAGCCGAGCCTCCGCCAGCTCTGAGGGGCTGGCGCTGGAGCGCTGCGCAGCGCAGCCCTATCGGTCCGCGGAGCGGCCTGAACTGAAAGCCGAGCGCTGCCGCGGGAGGCGGGCGATGGGGTCAGGTGCCGCCGGCCGCGCCATGGACGGGCCGCGCCTGCTGCTGCTGCTGCTCCTGGGGGTGAGTGCTAACTGAAGGGGAGCTCGCTCTTTCCCGGGACCGAAACCTCGATGAGTCCAAGTTTCCCTGAGGAAAAACAGAAAAGAGCGTTGGGGTCCCAGATGCTGGCGCCGGGGGGCGGGGGGGGCGGGGGGGCGGTGGATGAAGAGAGAGGAGCTCCGATGATGCCAGTATCCACGGAGGAGCGTCTCAGGTTCTCAGAGCGAAGAGGCGACTCTGAGATTTAAGGTAAAGATGCGGAGAAGAGGGGCGCACGGAAGCAGGTCCTCGTGTGCCATAGGAGGTGTGTGTGGAGGAGCTGGGAGGGGTCTCTCAGGACAGAGTCGTGGGGCTCTCGGATGCCTGGGTTCTTCGGAAGAGGGCGCTTGAATGCGGGATCTCGAGGCGACTTTCCCTCTGAGCATCTTGATCTCTGGAGAGTCGTGGGACGGAACCCAGGCTAGAGAAGAACGAGGAATGGGACGGGAACTAGAAAAGTGAGGGGCGAGCGTGGTTGGGGTGGGGAACCAGAGACGAGGAGATAAGAATGGTGTGGGAGGAGGACGGAGGGACTGGAGGCAAGGGGACCGGGCATCGGACAATGAAGACCAGCCAGACAATGGGGTGGGGGGAGGGGCGTGGGAGGGAGAGGTTCGGGGAGCCTCTGTTGAAGGGAGAGAAGTGGGTTAGGCAGGGCAGAAAAGGGACGCTGGTGAGGCAGGTGGAGAGAGGGAAGCAAAAGGAAAGAGGACGGAGTAGGGAGAGCAGAGCTGAGTGGTGTGGGCCCCGCCTGTCCGTCGAGAGACAGTGGGACGAGAAGAGAGAGCAGAGACAGACTCTCCCCGCAAGTGTCGCGCGCGCTCTCTCCCGCGGTCGGGGAACTGTGGTTTGGGGTCCGAGGCCGGGAAAGGAGTGCCCACCTCGCCAGGGCGAACCCGCCTCCCCGGTTCCCCAGCGACCGGCGGGCTCCCGCTACACACTTATTGTCGCGGTTAGAAGCAGAGCTGCGGACTGGATGGGACGAAGCAGGCGTCGTCTGACGGGTTCTGGCCGCTGCCAGTTCTCGGGGTGCAGAGAGGCGGGACTCGCAGAGCCGGGAAGGTCCAGGCAGTGCGCCGCCGAGGGGGCGCTCCGGCGAGGGCGGCCGGCAGGGGGCGCTGCGGCGCGAAGGCTGCGCGATCGCCGCTACTGGCGCGCCCCGGACTGCGCGCTTCACCCGCCACCCGGACCCGTGTGAAGTCAACCTGCCGCAGCGCCGCCGCGACCGCTCGCTACGTTTCCGCTAACCGGGGGGGAGGGGTCGGGGTTCTGCCCGCGCCCCGCCCAGCTTTCGGTGAAAGACTCCGGCTCGGGACAAGAGAGAGGCTCTCAGACATCTCGGCAAAGGACTGCGGGTCTTAGAGAGCGTCGAGGTCCGCCCGGTAGATCTGACAGGACATTCAGGACCCGATGTGTGGCCGTGAAGGGAGTGCCCTGGAAGGTTCTGCAATGGAGATGTCCTCACTCTCCCTGCCGTCTTCATCTCCTCTGAGCACTGAGCCCCCAACCCCCCATTTTATAGACAGGCGACTGAGGCTCTGAGAGTTTTAACCAGTTGGTCAAGGAAGGTCCCACAAGCGAGTTGAGCCAGAATCCTAGGGAGACTGCCCCTCACCTGACTGCCAGCTCGGTACCTCCCGTACGTCTTACGGGGCAGCCCGGCGTCCCAGCTCCAGAGAAGAGCTGCGCGCCTCGGCGGCGAGCGGGCGGGAATAGGGGGGCTGGGATGGGCAGAGACCCATCCCCGAAGCTCAGCACAGCCCCCCGGGGCGGTCAGTACCTGTGGCTGCGTCCGGGGATTTGGGAGTGACCGCGGGCACGTCTGCGCACTAACACCGCGGGTTAGAGAAGCTTCTCAGGGGCCGGGGCCGGGGCCGGGGCCGGGGCCGGGGCGGAGGGCGGGGTCGGGGGTAGGGGTGGCCGGGAGCGGGGACTGGGGATTGGGGCAGCCAGTAGTGCGGATTCCGGAGGGGCGAGGGCGTAGGCTCGGGATTTGGGCTGGAGAGTGTCCCCCGAATAGAGAGAAGGCGAGGAAGGAAGGGAGCAGGGGTTGGAGGGCCCGGGAGCTCGGGAAGGTGGACCCGCATAGAATCTGCCGCCCGCACCCCTGCGGCTCTCGCGCCTGCCTCGCCGCGGGGCTGCTGTCTACGAGCTGGCCCTGCGCACCGCAGCGGTCCGAGTTTCTTCCTGGGCCGCGGCGAGAGAGTGCTGAAACCGGAGCGCATCCCGGCGGGTCGACTGACGGGCCGCGCCGGTAATGGAGGCACTTTGTCATTCAGACGTCTGTAACCGGAGCCGCCGGCTGGCTAATGCGCCTAATAGGGATGCAACTAGGACAGCAAATGCGAGGACAGGAGCGGGTGGGGGAGGAGACCCCGGGAGGGAAGGGGTCCCCGCCCCGCTGTACCAGCCGGGTCTCGTTCACGCGCCTAGATTCTTCCCTGGGGTGGGAGGCGCAGAGGTGGGAATAATAAAATTGGTTGAGTGCCTACCGTGTGCCACGCACTGCCCTGGGTAATTTCTCTTGTCCCAGCAGAACAAATCTAGTTATTCCCATTTTACAGTTGAGAAAGCTGAACCTCTCAGGCCTTCAGAGAGGAAACCAAGTTCCCCCAGTTAGTATGTGGTGGCGCCCTTGTTGGAACCCAGGATTCCTGGCTTGGAGTTTACTCTTTCCTCCTTATGCCAGGCACACTCCCCTGCCCAGCCTTCGAAATCACGGACGGACACGTGGTCTTGAACCACCACTAGACCTGGAGATTAGACTCTGTCTTATGCCCTTGGCACCGCAGATTTGTAACTGAGCCCATTCACTCCCCCCACTCAGAGCCCTGCTCCCTTTCAAAGTCTTCCTGCAGTAATTAGATCTTGTTTTCCCCTCAAACTCCACCCCTGTTTCAAGGGATGGGAGGGGGGCATGTACCAGTGCCTCCTCAGGGTTTGCATTGGTCTTAAAAGACTCTTCCCATATTTGAAAACTCTCCAACCTCTTTACCCAGCCAATGGCTCCATTCACCTAAGGAACCCTTTGCTGAAGCTATTGTGAATAGTTAGGACTCATCACCCTGAAGCCTTCCTATAGTTTCAAATTCTTTCAGCTATTTTGGTGTGTTTTCTGTTTTGTCCAGTTTTTTAAAATTAATTATTAAAAGTCAGTTCACCTTAGCGTATTTCCACCTTAGTTTCTTGAAAGCCTTGACGTGGGAAAAAAAGATTTGCAAACATTCTTGAAAATGGAATAAGTATAATAAATGTAAATTTCAAGCAAATGTGTCTATCATTTTGGTAAATTGCTCATTTTGGAACAATTAGCCTGAGTCCTAATGACCTCCCACCCCACTTCCCAGGATTGCCGGGCTTTGGACCAATAGATGGTGTAGTCGGGTTAGTGCTACTTGGCCACTTAGCAGCATGACCTCTGAGGGCCTCAGTTTCCACGTCTGTCCCTCAAGCCTTCCTCCTCAGCTTCTGGAACAGCTGTTTGAGGTGATATTTCCTCTTCCTCATGGCACTGTGACTCCTGCCAGGAATCAGGGACCCTGTCTCATTGGAAACTCTTAGTTTGGACTTCCCTGGTGGCTCAGACGGTAAAGCATCTGTCTCCAATGCGGGAAACCTGGGTTCGATCCCTGGGTTGGGAAGATCCCTTGGTTAGTTAACTTTAAGCAGAGCCGTTCTCCAGCCTCCTTTGGCCTGCATACCCTCTTCAGACTCCTCTTGGTGGGTAAATCTCTCTCCATTTCTGTCCTGCCTCCTACTCTGAGATGGTTTCCCCTGTTTGGGGATGGCTCAATTCTCCTCTCCCACTACCTACCCTTCAGGCTCAGCAGCCCACTCTCTGTAAAACAAAACACTTCTTTGGTAACCAACATTTATTGAACTCCTATTATGCACCAGGCAGAGTTAACATACCTTATTTCATTTAATCTTCAAAGCAAGCTTAGACAGTAGATATCACCAATCCAGCGTTTTAGGGGGGAAAATTGAGGCTTAGAGAAATTGAGAATTGAGCCAAAGTAGGCAATGGCACCCCACTCGAGTACTCTTGCCTGGAAAATCCCATGGACGGCAGAGCCTAGAAGGCTGCAGTCCATGGGGTCGCTGAGGGGTCAGACACGACTGAGCGACTTCACTTTCACTTTTCACTTGCATGCATTGGGGAAGGAAATGGCAACCCACTCCAGTGTTCTTGCCTGGAGAATCCCAGGGACGGGGGGAGCCTGGTGGGCTGCCGTCTATGGGGTCGCACAGAGTCGGACAGGACTGAAGCGACTTAGCAGCAGCAGCAGCATACTAGTAAGTAGCAGATATGGAATGTTTTCAAATAGAAAACAAAACAAGCTTAGGAAACACATGGTTACTAATTATGTGGCCTGGATTCCAAACAGAAGACTTTGGAGAAGGGAGGGGACCACAGGCTGCTGCAGGGAGAGGAGGCTTCCAGAAGAGGGGCTTGCATGAGGCTGCCCTTCTGCTCACGACTGCTACGGACAGACCCCCTCAGCTATCTGGAGCCCAGGTCTCTCTACCAGCCTCAACTAACTGGAACACAGCCAAAAGCCACAAAAGACCTTGGAAAAGAGAAAAGAGAGGTCCCAAAGTGAATAAACACCATACTCATTTATTTACTGCCTCCAGCAACCCTGAGAGGCAGAAACTGTCATGGTTACCTAGTGACAAAGAAACTAAGGCACAGAGAAATTCAAAACCTGTCCCAGGTCACCCAGCTTGTAAGCCATGAGCCAGTAATCAGAGCAGTGAAGGCACCAGAGGAGGAAGGTAGACTTTTTACTCTATTGCCCTCTTCTAGTTCAGATCCTGCTTACACTCGATTTATATACCTTCTTCCCAGGGCTAGTTACATATTTTCTAAAGATTCAGTTTGTTGTTGTTTAGTCACTGAGTTGTGTCCAGCTCTTTTGCTATCCCATGGACTGTAGCCGTCTTCCCTGAAGCCGGCCAGGCTCCTCTGTCCATAGGATTTCCCAGGCAAGAATACTGGAGTGGGTTAACATTTCCTTCTCCAAGAGATCTTCCTGACCCAAGAATCGAACCCACGTCTCCTGCACTACTGGCAGGGGGATTCTTTACCACTGAGCCACCAGAAATTAGAATGGGGGAGGGGCTGCTCAGGTCCCACTAGTAGCGGCGAGGTTTGACAACTGATATCCTGACAGGAAGGGAGTAGGCAGAACTGTAAGAAACGCTGACGGGGGAACTCAAAGAGACAAAAGTGTGTTACTTTGGGATAAAGAGCACAGGGCTTCACTGCATTGCATCCTGGAATACTTGTTGATGTAAACATTGAGTCCCTGAGTCATGGGGAAACCGTGAAGGCATGTTCCAGAGAAGGAGGAAGGTGCAGCCTCCATGGTTAAAGTGAGAAATGTTAGGTGAGAATAGCAAAGCCATGACTTTCCGGAAACTCAGCTATCCAGAAAGTCAGTCCCTGGAGTGCTAGTTAATTGAGGCCGTATAATATGTTGAAGGCAATGGCACCCCACTCCAGTACTCTTGCCTTGAAAATCCCATGGACGGAGGAGCCTGGTGGGCTGCAGTCCAGGGGATCGTGAAGGGTCGGACACCACTGAGCGACTTCACTTTCAATTTTCACTTTCTTGCCTTGGAGAAGGAAATGGCAACCCACTCCAGTGTTCTTGCCTGGAGAATCCCAGGGACGGGGGAGCCTGGTGGGCTGCAGTCTATGGGGTCGCACAGAGTCAGACATGACTGAAGCGACTTAGCAGCAGCAGCAGCAAATATTCCCTAAGTATACATGTTGGGTCCCTAATATGTGCCAGGTACCATCACAGACACTGAGGCAACCAGAGTCCCTGGCCTCAGGGATCTGACAGTCCACTGGGGGACTCTGTAGAATATCAGAGCAGACAGGAGTGAACAGGGAGGACACGTGACAGGGCAGCTCTGCCTGATGAAGCAGAGCCTGGGGCCACAGGACCAGTTCCCCGATGAAGTGCCATTTAAGCAGACCACTGAAGGATGAAAAGAAATCCAGACAGACCCTTCTGGAATCTTGCTCACCTCCTGGGGGAAAGCCTGCATCTGGGACTACCCTCTCCCCGGGCCAAGGCTTCTGGTCTGCAGATGGTCCCAGCACTGTGTTCCTGCCACCTGGGAATGGACGGTGGCAACACCCAAGGTTCCCCTCCTGTGCTGCCTGTACCCTCCCCACCAGTCTCTTGAGGACTGCAGGCTGCCTCCTAGACTGATCCAACCCGTCTATCCCCCTGCCTCCCCTGAACCCTAGTGAGACCTCAGGACAGTTGAAAGGACTGAAGGGAAAGGAGTATTGGGAGCCATTCTGGCCAATGTGGAAGCAAGGAATGCCCAAATGATCCTTACGGCTCCTCTCTAGTCCCATGACCCAAGAGCCCATACTTCCTCTGAGTATCAAATGGGAACTGCGTGGTCTGGAGCCAGGGAAACAGGCTGTGGAGTTTTATTAGACGTTAAGATTTTTTTCAAGGAACAGAAATATAAAGCAATCTGCCAGCAGCCCCTCCCTCTAGGGAATCTGGTGCTAAATCATTCCATCCATGAGCAAAGATGCCTCGGCAGCAAGAATCTGACTCCCTTTTCCGCTGTTTGCAGTGTTGTTTCCACTGACTGTATGGGGGCAGGGAGGAAAGGGCTGGTGGCTGGAAATCAAACCCTGGGGGAGCAGGGCTGCTGGGTGGTGAGAGCAGCCACTTTCTCATTGGTAACAGGCGCCCTCCCCCCCCACCCCACCCCGTCTTGGCACCAGAGTCCTGATGATTGGCTGTTCATTTGCTTTGGCCCTGAGCTGTCTCCGTCTCTTATCTGTCCAGAGAGATGAAAACTCAGAGGGAAATGAGCAGGTCAGAATTCCGAGAGTGGAGTCAGGATTTGAACCCAAGGTCCCATCCCTCTGCCTTTTGTTCTTGGGTACAGACACCTCCCATTTGATACTTAATATATGGAATGGTAGGATTAAGGACTGAGAGTAGAGCTCTGCTAGGCTTTCTTAGAAAAAGATTCCCCTCAGGGTAGACGCAGGTGTGCAGCTTAGCAAGTGGCATTTGGGCTAGATTTCAGCTTCAAGTTGCCCCCTTGGCTGGGAGCCCTGAGCAAGCTGCAACTTGGCTGCTGGTTCCTGACCGCCGCCCAAAGGCCCTCTGCTGGTCCTCAGGTTACCTTCCCCACATGGTGTATCCTTGGGATTCCAGGAGTTACTGTAACCCCAAGGTGAACTTTGCAGAAGGTCAGCATCCGAGGCTCTGATCTCACAACCCAGCAGCTTGCAGGGGTGTGCTGTCCCCCTGCCCTTCTTCCCTGTCAGCTTTCAAATGCCAAAGCCTCCCTGGTGAGCTCATCCCAGGCCAGGTGGTTCCAATAGAAGGCTTTAGGAAGGGGTGTTTGCTCCCTCGGAATACATCCTGTCCCCTTTCTCTTGCCAGTCTGACCTTCTGATCTTCCCCCATCCAGGTGTCCCTTGGAGGTGCCAAGGAGGTGTGCCCCACGGGCCTGTACACCCACAGCGGAGAGTGCTGCAAAGCCTGCAACCTGGGTGAGGGTGTGGCCCAGCCTTGTGGAGCCAACCAGACTGTGTGTGAACCCTGCCTGGACAGTAAGTAGAAAGTGTCCGGTGGGGGAAGGAGAGCAGAATGGAAGGGAGGGCAAGGGGACTGGCGGGCATGCCCAGTATAAGCCTTACAGGCGCTCTGGGTCCTGGCAGGAACTCCTGCCCACCGCCGCATGGGTGCCACAAGTGAGACTATGGATGAGGGAAGTATGCAGAGGGAGAAGGGGGTCATGATGGGGGATGCCCAGGGGGTGCCCGTTCCCAGCCCCCAAGTAGAGAGGCCTAGTAGAAGAGTGTGGCTAGGTGGGAGGAGTAGCTGATGCTAAGATCAGCTAAAAATATCATCTGCTGTGCAAAATCAATGGCTGCCACTTACCCTCGGTGCATTGGGGAGGGGGAGGGGAAGAGGATCAAATCCTAGCTACCCTGGAGACTGACCTTGGGGGATCCTGGGAGGGTGTGGCTACCAACACCCATCAGCCCCCAGCACCTCCCACTACCCAAACACCACCACCCCGCCCGCCACTGCTCCCCAGGGCAACTGTACTCCAGTTCTGACAGAGGAAACAGAGTTTTCCCCCAGGCTACAGGGATGGGGGTTGGAGCATTACAAGGATGTCCTTACTGGGGAGTGATGCTAGGTGCATCAGTGGGGAGGGGCGCTGTGGCCATTCCTACCTGGGATTTCCTTGAGGAGGGGAGAGAACCCCATCTTCCAGAGGTGCTGGATGAGGTGGTGGGTCTGTGATCTGAAATTCTGTGCCCTTGTCTCATCTCTGATGGATGCCCCCCCCACCAGTTGCTTTCAGGCCATGAACCTTTTTCCTGACTCTGTCTGCAAACCTTTCCTGTTGACAGTTAGGTCCTGCCTTCTACCTGACACTCAGTGCCCACCCGGGGGCCAGTGGGAACTCTACTCAGATTGTTCTTTAATCATGTTGTGAACCAGGGTATAGGAACTGGGAACTCTGAATCCGCCTGTCTTACCTTGAATGTCTTGCCGCCGCCACCACCACCACCACCTCCAGGCACCACACTGCACACAGCATCTCTCCTTCAGGCAACCCCAACTCCTTGGTGTCCCAAACACAGCTTTCCTATTTCTGTGCTTGTGGATCCTGTAACTCCATCCCCCAGCAGAGGGGTGCCAGGTAGGGAAGGCTAGATATTCTTTTGCTACCTTGCCATCTGGGTACCTCCCCTGGCCCCGGCCTAACAGAGTTTCTATCTCAGGGCAGGAGTAGCCAATCACACTTGCCCTGGAATCTCCCATGTTTTCCTCTCATTTCCTAGACTCTTACCCAGGACCTCTTCTCTTTGGACCATAAGTCTCCCAGGATGGGACCCTAATCCTTCTGTCAAAGCAAGGGCTGGGATACAGGAGGCTGAGAGAGGGCATCTCCAGGGAAGGGGAGGGGAGACAGGAGCAGAGAGGGAGCTCAGAAATCCCACTTGCTCCCTCCACTCCCCTCCCTTCCTCTTCTTCTCTCATATTTCCCACCCTCCCCCAGCTGTGTTAACAGGCTGCCTTTAAAAGTCTACTTTATGGGATGGAGACCCCAGCGGACTTTCCCTCTATCCTCAAAACGTTTCCACAAGGAAACCCATTAAGCCCCTGCCTTCATTCTCTGCCAAAAAAGACCACATTTTTCCCACCCCCTAAAACTCTCTCCTAGGAGTTCGCTGCTAATTTTCTATATTTTCCCATAAGCAGGGCCCTCTCCTTCCCTTCCCATGTGGCTAGACCCACCCCACTGCCACATGCCAACGAGATAGGAGCTTCTTGTATAAATTGGACATCTTGCCTTTGCTGTTTATGTTTGGAAGTCCTTTCTGTTTGACTGTGCCTGCTACTGAATTTGTCATTGCCCACCCCAGGGGCCCAACTGTTACAGGATCCCTGCTGTGTGTCAAGTGCTTTATGGTGGAATTTCACTTATTCCTCACCACAACCCTGTGAACGGAGACAGTATTCCCAGTTTTACAGAGAAAGAAAAAAGCTCAGAGAGGTTAAGTAAGATACCCAGAGTCACACAGCTAATAAAGTGATGGAAGCAGGTTTTGAATCCAGATCTGCTTGATGCCTAGGAAGAGAAACACAGGAGTTGCTCTGCCAGAAGTGAGTTGAAACTGAAGGCTCCCTCCAGGCCCATCTCTATCTTTTCTTCTCTCCATCCACCCCGCCCCCCTCTCCCAACTGCTGCCCCTTTCACCTCTCTCTGCTTTTTTCCTTCTTTGCTTCTCCAACCCTAATCCCAACCTCTAAGATAATGACCCTGTGCTCCATCTTGTGTCTGGATGCCGTTAGAGAAGGTTAAGATAGGACCCCCACAGCAAGCCCCAGTTTCCCTCCACTGGGATCCTAACCTGCTACCTCTGCTTCCGCATTCTGAGCTACCGTCTTTCCCCAGTTCTCAGATCCTAACTGTGTGCTCTTCCTGCCCTTGGAGCAAGGATACATTCTCTTGGATTCAGTTTGGCATGGAGTTCTCCACCCTGGGCTAGAAGGGGTAAAGAAGATCTGGCTCTGTGCCTACCCACTCTTTGCATGAGGCAGAGGACCCTGGCGTCCGTCCCCTTACTCCAGCGTGTGCGTCAAGAGTGAGCTTAGAAATTTTTCCTTCATGCCCTTTGACTCATGGTCCATAAGGGGAGGGATGCCAGGGTCCTCTCTGCCTCGTGCAAAGAGGGACCACACACACAAGTCCTTTTTCCCTTCTAGCTTCAACCCCTCCTGCTGTGCCTTTCTTACTAGGAGTCCCATCCCTGCCCTCTAGAGCCAAGCCCTTCAGCAGCGTGGGGTAGCGCCATGGGTGGGAGATTTTGTCATCTAACCCTAGTCACTCCCATTCAGGCCACACCTGAGCCTCTGCCTGTGCGGATAGAAATGGAAGGGCAGCTGAGGCTCTCTGGGAAGGCTGGCCATGTCTGGGCTGGGTTCACAGCTCAGCTCTGGCCTGGGGGAAGGGCTGGGTGGGAACCACGCTCAGATTATTCCTTAATCATGCTGGGAACTCTCCGAGAGAATCTGCCAAGAAATTTACCGGCACCAGCTGTGTTACCCCCTGAGACTTCAGGGCCAGAGTTTCCGGGGCCGGAGTATGGGGCTCCTGGCTCCCTTTCTCCTTCCCAGCTTTCCCACACCCGGAATCAGAGACGGGCGGGAGAAGCGGGTATCAATGAAGGGGGGCGAGGTGGGCCGAGGGGCTCCGGGGATGGGGCGGGAGGGCCTCCAGCGTCCCAAGTGCCCCAAGGACCGCGACTAAATTCGGGGTGCGGCTCCCCCACCCCCATCCTGCACACCCCTCTGTCCTCAGGCGTGACCTTCTCAGACGTGGTGAGCGCCACGGAGCCGTGTAAGCCGTGCACGGAGTGCGTGGGACTGCAGAGCATGTCGGCGCCCTGCGTGGAGGCCGACGACGCCGTGTGCCGCTGCGCCTACGGCTACTACCAGGACGAGATGACCGGCCGCTGCGAGGCGTGCCGCGTGTGTGAGGCGGGCTCGGGGCTCGTGTTCTCCTGCCAGGACAAGCAGAACACCGTGTGTGAGGAGTGCCCCGACGGCACGTACTCTGACGAGGCCAACCACGTGGACCCCTGCCTGCCCTGCACGGTGTGCGAGGACACGGAGCGCCAGCTGCGCGCGTGCACGCGCTGGGCTGACGCCGAGTGCGAGGGTGAGAGCTGGGGCTGCGCGGTGCAGAGGGCGCCCACCCTGGCGGGCAGGGTCTGCAAGGGTCCGGCCACGGCCTGCAGGGGCAGCCCCCATGGCCTCGAACCAGCAGACGCCCTCCTGATCTTTCCCACCAAAGGACCCCATCCACTGTTAGCCCCTCTGGGCCAAGTGTTTGGAAAGCCATCCTTATCCTCCCAGGCCGCACTGGGTTCCACGCTTTGGTAATCGGTGGCTGCGGGCTCGGGCCTGGGTGGGTGGCAGATGAGTGGCAGAGAGGTGGCCTCCGTGGCCAGGGCACAGACAGTGCATGTTTGAGCCTGGGGTAGACTCTCTGAACTGGAGAAGGGGTCTGAGGAGCCTTTGGCTCTGAGCCCCATTGTGGCTCTGGGACTTCGGATGGAGTCCACCACCCTGTCACTTACTGAGTGACATCAAGAAGGTCACTTTGGTTTCTGGACCTAGGGTTCCTGCTGGTCACAGGGTTTCCGGGTTAGGGAAGGGGGCTGGTTCACTTCAGCTTGTTGGGGAGGGGTCAGAAGTCACTGTTACAGTTTAGCCAAGGATGAAGTGAGACCCAGGGAACACTAAGGAGATGGTAGGAACAGGGGCTTTGGGACAGAGAAGGAAAGGGAAGCAGCAGGCCTGGAGTTTGGGAGCCTGAGGATGAGGCAGGTGCGTGTGGAGGGCCTTCGGCTCCCCAGGGGGATGGGAGCTGGGTGTGCCCACCTTAGTCGGATGGGCAGTTCCTGGCATGGAAGTTCCTGGAGGAAGCGCTGTGGTAGTCAGGGCAGAACTGTTTTGGTCCTCTGGTTGGTGACATCCATCTTGGGGGAGAGGTTGACTGCCTTTTCTTTCTGTCGCTCTATGACTGGGCACCCGTTTAGCTATTTCCCTTTGGGACCTAACCCTCAGGGTGCTGTCTCACTTTGAGCAGGCAACAAGTGCCTCCTTCTGGGAGCCCTGAGTTGGACAGGAGAGAGCTGGCCTTTGCCCCAGTCTGCTGAGGGAGACGTGGTCCCAGCACTTGGTTCCCAGGAGATCCCCCTTTGTGGTGGGGGCAGCATAGCCTCTGCCTTCAGTCTGCCCGCAGTCGGATGGGGGAGGCAGATCCCCTGCTGTGGAGAGCCTCTGCTCTGACACACCCGTACCAGCCTTCCAAATCCTGTGATCCTCTGGTGCCAGGACCTCAGGGTGGAGAGGGCTGTTAAGCTGGGCTGAGGCCAAGCATGTGTGTGAAGCTTCCTGCACTGGGATGCGGGGTTGGGGTGGAGGAGTGGGATGTGGTAGTTCCGGTGGCAGTTGCCCTGGGCCAGGAGACAGGCAAGTAACATCAGGCGCAGGGCAGAGGAGGGGGAGTTTCAGCAGCCTGCAGCGGGCAGCGGGTGGCACGCTTCTGTGGGCAAGTTGGGACCAGCTGGTGGAGGGTGGGAGTTAGGGGTGCGGTTAGAGCAAAGAAAGGTGCCAGCTGGGAGAGGGGTGGACTCTGCCTTTACGGGCATTCACAGATTCCTTTCAGGTACTGCTCTGCTTTTCCAGCCACCCTGAAGGGGTGTGTTTGTCCCTGCCCCTCTTCTCCTTCTCCCTCCGAAGGGTTACATGTCAGCTCCGGGGCAGGGGGGAGCATTTCAGGAAGTGGAATTTGATTTGTGGTAGTTTGGCTCTCCCCCTCCCCTCCAGTGCAGGGTATATTCCTTGCATATACATTTCAGGGGTCCACATGGTGACTCACCCACCTTGGGGGCAGAACCTGACCCCCTAGCCCTCAACTAAAGAAATTTGGGTTTAGGAGGAGTAACCCTGTCCTTCTTTCCACCTACCCCCACCA
The DNA here is from genome assembly GCF_023091745.1 of Budorcas taxicolor. Lineage (NCBI taxonomy): Eukaryota > Metazoa > Chordata > Mammalia > Artiodactyla > Bovidae > Budorcas > Budorcas taxicolor. The sequence goes on along the minus strand of NC_068928.1, from coordinate 36,814,426 downwards.
AGTCTGAGAGCTCCCATGCCGGAAACGGCTGTCAGGACCTGCCAGGGGCTTAGTGGATTGGAATGCCAGAGGACGTGGTCACATCTGGATCTCATCCTCGCCCTCTGTTAGGGGGGCATTCGGGAGACTAGGGGGAAGCGCCCTGGAAGCGCTGTCTTCAGCCTTTCTGGCTACCACCCTCCCTCAGCTCTTCCCCTCTGCTCCTAAATCTCTGTGATGCCTGATTCATTGACCTTCCACCTAACCGTGCCTTCAGCCTCTGGGTTCGGGTCACTTGAGCAGAGCTGTACCCTCAGCCTCAGGGCTCAGGTTGCCCCTCCAGCTGGCCCTAGCCAGGCAAGAGAAGACCCTCCCCAAACCAGTGCCTTGTCAGAAGGTAGGGCTGTGTCTCCTCCACTCCCTGCCCCACCTCTTCCACCCTGTCCTCCCCAGGACTGAGATGAGGGAGGGGAGGGATAGGGCAGCAGATGGCAGCCGCTCGCCAGTGCCAGCCAGATGGATTCCAGAGTCACATCTGGGGACCGTATTCCTTAGAAGGTGCTGAAAATGGGGGCCTTTAAAGCATCTTTGCCTTGAGCCAAGAAGGTCTAGGAAACCAGTGGGCAGCTTCAACTCCAATTTGGGTGGGCAAACTTGAGGGCTGAGTGGGGCAGATCTGGGGAGCATAGTGCCCGCCCTTCACCCTGGTGGCATGTCCTGTCTGCGTTCCCTCCCTGCTTCAGGCGTGGGAAGCGAGGATAGATGGAGTAGGCAACTTTGCCCAGACAGGTACCCCCAGGTCATCCAGAGCCCACAACCCCGGGTACTGCCTTCAGCTGGGTGATAGAATGGAAAATACCACCCACTGCTGCCAGGGAGTGCTCAGTCCCCTACTAGGGGGGCTGGCAACGCCCAGCTGGTATGAAAGAACCTAAATAGGTGGCAGAGCAGTCTCCTTCCTCTGAGACAGGGCAGTGCCTGGTCTGTGGGCTTGCTCTCCGCCAGCAGTCCTCATTCTTTCCCACTTGGGTTTGGGCTGTCAGACATGTCTTCTCTGGATGGCAAGATCAGATGGTGTGGGGGCTACACAAGGCAGGAAATAGAGGCTAGCCACTACCCATGGACCGGCTGGAGGGAAGCGAGCCAGCTGTGTACCTCCACACCCTGCCTGAGCTTAGAGCCAGGACACGAGAGACTGGAAAGAAGGCTGGATGCCAGCTCTCAGAGGGTGGTGCATTGGACAGTACCTCTCTGCCACCCCCGATTACTCTTATCCTTCTTTAGGACAGGGGTGACTGGGCCCACTAGGACAACCTGGGGCCAGAGAAATTACATTCCGCTAGCCTGATTTCAGCTGGAGGCGTCCCAGTGCTTATTTTCTTCTTTGTGTGTTTATCTCCAGGCGAGGCTTCTGGGTACCCAGAGTAGGCAGAGTTGAATTCTAGGGTCACAGCTTTCCCTGAGATGGAAAGGAGCTTGAAGACTATCTCTTTTAATATCCCCATTCTATAGATATGGAAATTGAGGTCCTGAGAGCTGAAGGAACTGGTCCAGAGTCACACAGGAAGTCAGTAACAGAGCTGAAGGGGGCCGAGGGCTGTTAATTCTTAGATCCTTGGTTTTCTCCTCCATCATGATGTCATATATCCAATCCAAGCCCACCCCTGTATGTGTAGCCGCTGGGCATACAAGCATCTGGGGCCGGGCCGGGGCTGGGGTAAAGCTCTGGGGGTCAGAACCTAGTGGGGGGACTCGAGGGAAAGTGGGTCCTCACTCCTGTGGCCTTTTCTTCTAGAGATCCCTGGACGTTGGATTACACGGGCCACGCCCCCAGAGGGCTCTGACAGCACAGACCCCAGCACCCAGGAGCCCGAGGTACCTCCAGAGCAAGATCTGGTGACCAGCACTGTGTCCGATGCGGTGACCACGGTGATGGGCAGCTCCCAGCCTGTGGTGACCCGAGGCACCGCCGACAACCTCATCCCTGTCTACTGCTCCATCCTGGCTGCGGTGGTTGTGGGCCTCGTGGCCTACATCGCCTTCAAGAGGTGAGAGGGGGAACCTGAAACAGGGAGCCAGACCTTTGGCCTCAGGGAGAGCTTCGCTGTGACCATGACCTGAAAATGCACACACTCTTTTAACTCAACCCCAAACCAAGCTCATCCACACTTGCCATCAACCTCACGCAGAAGTTTTTACTTCAAGGTGTGGCAGGTCAGCAGGAGGCAAGGAAGGGGATCGTTCCTGTCCCGCCCTGGTGCCAGCACCTCCCCACTGTGCTCCCCTACCTGACTCCTCAGCCTCCAGCTGCACACAGAGCTGCTTTTACCAGCTGCTTGCATCCTCATTCCCTGGACCCCATTTATTCACACAGTTACCTGTGTGTGGGTGCATGTGTGTGTGTGTGTATCTTTCTTTCCCATGTCACACATGGATGTTATGGCACTCATGTCCAGAAATCCAGGATGTGGAGAAGACCTCGAAAGCATTCTAGATGTTTAAATGCATTTTCCATTCTTTAGAAAAAAATCATCAAAGAAATAACATGGTTTTTGGGATAATGCAGAGAAGACCAATGTCTTGTAAAGCAAAAAGTAGTAAAACCTCCTTTTATCTCCCCAAATCCTACCTACCCCTCTCGTCTTTGGAATCTGTTTGGAATGGATCCCTTCCAGCCATTTTTTATGCATTTATAAACACATGTGTATAAAACCTTTTATAGTTATATGTACACACAGGTTGGCTTTTTTTTTTTTAACATCAATGTGATCACACTGTACATATTCTACAACTTACTTTTTCACTAATCTCCCTTGGGAGAGCTTTCCTCAGAACATATAGAATTATCTGATTATTTATAACTGCTCATTCAATAATATGGGTGGAGTATAATTTATTTAACCAATCTCCTATCGATGGACATTTGGTGTGCTTCTAGTTTTTCCTTATTGCTTATAATAGCAGGGGAAATCCTTACATGTACGCCAGCACACACGTGGGAGTACTTTAGAAGGAAAGATTGGGAAAAGTGAAATCCTGGGAAGTCATTTATTTGTGCACCATTCGTCCCATGGACATTTACTGAACACTGGCCACATACACCAAGCCCTGGGCGCCGCTGTGCCCTCACGGTGCTTCCGGTGTGGGCCGGGGAAAGGTAGGTAGAGGACAGGTATGTAGAGAGCCTCCCGTGCTGGGCAGGGGTTAGGGACCAGCCCCCACCAGGCCTCTGGTGCCCACGCGCCAGAGCACAGACACTTTAGCCACGTGGCCGTGTGGCTCCTCAGGCTCTGAGACTGGGCCTATGCTCTGGCTCCAGGTGGAACAGCTGCAAGCAGAACAAGCAAGGAGCCAACAGCCGACCCGTGAACCAGACGCCCCCACCAGAGGGAGAGAAGCTGCACAGTGACAGCGGCATCTCTGTGGACAGCCAGAGCCTGCATGACCAGCAGCCCCACACGCAGACTGCTGCAGGCCAGGGTGAGAAGCAGGGCTGGCCGGGGGCGGGGGGGGGGGGGGGTGGTGCGGTGCGGGGTACTGAGGCAGGGAGAACAGGAGTAATTAAGGTTAGACTGTAGGAGGGACTGCAGAGGGGCTGCCTGCAGGCCTCTGGGTGGAAGGATGGAAGAGGTGGGGTGAGAGAGTGGGTAGGAGAGGCCCTTGCCAGTAGAATGACTTGGGAAACAGAAGCTTTGACAAACTGGAGCATCTAGACTCATCAAGCTAATTGTCCCCCAGAGCTAATTACTCCTCAAAGTGGCTGCAATTAGCCTCCTGCCCAGGACTTCTGGGGAACGAGTAGTTAATAATGTCCCCTAATTGGTAGCCCATAGCCCAGTTCCAGACACTTGGCTGCAGTTGAGTCTAGGACCAGAAGTCCTGTCTCCTCTGCCTTGATTAATTGCTGGGGGGCGGGGGCAGGCAAGTTAGGGGCTGGGGATGGCTCTGGAGCTAAGGATGAGGAGGAGACATGAGTCAGCAACCCCCAGGTGCCTCCGCTGCCCTGCCCACATCCAGGACTGCATCTTGGGCATCCCTCTGCTTCTAGGCTCTTGGGTCCTCCCCAGACTGAGAGGAGAAATGCCTCAGCCCCTCTTGGGTCTTATTCCAGGCCCCCACACCCACTGTGGGAGAAAGGGGGTCTAGTGGGTAGTGTCTGACTCCCCCTGGGTTCTTGGCAGCCCTCAAGGGTGATGGAGGCCTCTACAGCAGCCTGCCGCTGGCCAAGCGGGAGGAGGTGGAGAAGCTGCTCAACGGCTCTGCGGGGGACACCTGGCGGCATCTGGCAGGCGAGTTGGGTTACCAGCCTGAGCACATAGACTCCTTCACCCACGAGGCCTGCCCAGCCCGTGCCCTGCTGGCCAGCTGGGCCGCCCAGGACAGTGCCACGCTCGACACCCTCCTGGCAGCCCTGCGGCGCATCCAGCGGGCCGACATCGTGGAGAGCCTGTGCAGCGAGTCCACGGCCACGTCCCCCGTGTGAGCCGGCCGGGAGCCCCTGCCCTGCCCCCGCATTCCGACGACCGATGCTCCAGCCAACCCCGCGGGCCAGAGCTGCCTGCCTCCGGGCAGGGCCTCAGCCCCGTCGCTGCCCCCGTGCGGCCCCACCGCCTCCAATCATTGCCCCTCCCTCCCGTGCTGCGGGTGCCCCTGCACCCTCTCCCACCCTCTCTGCCCCGTCGCCATCTCAGGCCTTCTGCTCGCTTCTCGCCCTGCCTCTCGGGGTGTCAGCCCCTCCCGCCTGAGCAGGTTGTCATGTCTGGGGGGCTGACACCAGGGATGGTGCTGGGGGCATGACCAGGCTCCAGGGACTCAGACGGAGAGACTGAGGAAGCAGAGCCATGGACACTACACTGTGAACGTGGGGCACGAGGGAGCACCTTTGTGGCCTAAACTTCCCTCAGCCCCTCCCCTCCTCCCCTGTGGCCTAAGATGAAGAGCCTCAGAGGTTTATCAGAGCTGGTAGCGGGGTTGAAATCTAGTCTATCCCCCTCGTCGTACAGGACCATGAGGCCCAGAGAGAGGTCATTTGCCCAAAGCATCCAGCAATGGAGAAGCCAAAGATGAGCTGCCTGACCCCTCACCCTGAATGAGGGGTGCAGGCCTCAGGCTTGCTGGAGGGGACCAGACGACCCTCTGGCAAGTGTCTCACAGCCAAACCCAGTCTGCTCTTCACCCTCTCCAGGCCTGTCCAGCCCCTGTGAAGGGCACATGCTTCACCCAAGGCCTGACCCCCTGGTCTGTCCTGACCCCAGTCAGGGTCGGGGTTTGTGGCGAGGGGTGCAGCTTCCCTCTGCCTGTCCCCTCAGGCACGTCAATGTGACATCTGTGGTGTGGCCAGTCTGTAAGTATTTGCCATCCCAGCACAGACCTGGAGCTAACACAGGCAGCATCTTCCCCTGGAGTCAGCCTTGGGGGCTGGGGACTAAGGACCTCCCCCCCTCAGCCAACCTGCAGCACACAGATTCACAGAGACACACACAGGATGAGAAATCTTGCTTCTCTCCAAGAGTTCTTTCTCTTGGGCCGAGGCCGGATCCTACTGGGGCAGCTGCCAGAGAAGCATCGAAGGGAATTGAACTCTGCTCGCCGTCTTCCCTCACCCCCGGGTTTGGCGGGCCAACGAAGACTGAGGCTTGAGCTGGCGCCTGCCTTCCAAGGGCCTGCACGTGGAGGAATGCTCCCCCCTCCACCCTTTCCCTGCAAGCACGGGTTTGGCTGGGCCCCGGAGGCTGCAGTGAAGAAAAGTGGACCAGTGTGGGAACGCAGCAGGAAGAAACGGAGTTAGAGTGTGGCCCATCGAGGGTCTCTTGTGAGTTGAGACGACTCTTCAAAGGACTGTTTCTTCCCTAGCTTGGTACCAGAAAGGGGCCGTGAGGTCCCTCCTGGCCTGTTTTGCTTGATGTTGGAATGAGTGTGGCCCCCCTCTATTTAGCATGAACAAGCCCCGAGCAGGGTGCACACTGCCAGCCACCCCCTCCCCAGCCAAGGGGTCTCTCACCCCTGTATAAGGGACTGGGGACATTGTACATAGACCGCACTTCTTTGACCTGAATCAGTAACAGGAGGAGGAAACTCATCTGACCCCTCACCTGTGAATTTGGGGAGTGGGACAGAGTCTGAGGTATTTATTTTCCTCCCCAGCAGCGAAGGAGGGGGTTGGAGGTTGCAAATATGTTTTAGCATGTGTTTGGTTCTGGGGCCCCTCCTGCCTCCCTTCGGGCTGAGATGGAGCCCTTTTGCCCAGTCCCTCCCGCAGCTGGGAGCTGTAAGCTCCAGACTCCTTGTCACCCTCCCTGTCACCTGCCCCTTGCATCCTGTGTAATCATTTCTTGGGTCCTCCTGAAACCTACACATAAAACATAAATGATGAACATTAAATAGCAAAGAAAGAAAAATCGTACAGAGATTTTCTGGAAACATACATGGTTTGAGTTGGTAGGGCGTTGTGTGTGTGTGATAGGGACCTGTATAATTTCCAACTCAGTGAGTTCCTGTCCTATTTCCCGCCACCCCACCCCCCTACACACACACACACACACACACACACACACACACACACACACAACAGGGAAGTTTTAACAGAAACCCAGCAAATTCCCATGTGTCACCATGGAGTTAAGTGGGATGAAGACGGAGTGGGGGCCTTAGCCGCCAGACCTTGGAGAGGGAAAGTGAAAATGGCCATGCAAGAAGCTGGCCAGCTGTGAACTTAACCAGATGTCAGAAGTGAAACTGACCACAGGGGAGCCAGAGGCTTGCTGGGAGGGCCAGGTCACAACCCCACAGCTCCCAGCCACCCACATGACCTGGGAGGCACTCCTCAGGCCAACACACAAGCACACACAGACAGTCCTGCTCCAGATGGCCTGGCAGGAGCCTGGCTGGCCCAGCCTGAGTTGGGCAGGCCTCTCCCCTGTGGCTCTCCCAGGCAGGTCCCAGCCCCAGCTCCCACCAGCCTGGCTTTGTGCCCTGCCTGGTCCAGGAGCTGCAGACTTCCAGGCCCTGGGCCTGTGCCCCTCTCCCAGGCTGGCCAGACAGCTGGTTTGAGCTGTTCAGCTTGTGGTTGCTAGGGAATGCCACGGGAGGCTTGCTTTCCCACAAAGAACAGCAAACAAGCTTTCCTGATCTTGGGATCCTGGGAAGGGCCAACCAGACCCCAGCCAAGAGTTATGTGTGAGGTGGAGGGAGGCGTCTTCCGTCTCCCACCCCCAGCCTGTGAGGGTTGTGAGGAAGGTGGTGGGGAGGGGCAGTGATTTGGAGTCGAAATTAGAAATGATCCTGGGTCTTGGTAACCCCACTGTGATGGTGGAGACAGACTCTTGAGGGGCCTCCCCTTCAAAGAGGGGAGACACAGCCCCAGACTTGAGGATACCTCTAATCTGATGAGGGAGACACAATTCCTGTCCTAGAAGAGCCCCCATTCTGATGGGGAAATGCCTCTAATTTGGTGGAGGAGAGCCAGATGCTGCGTGTGGAAATAAGGAGGTGCAGACCCTTCCACAGTCTTAAGTTCTTGACGGGGAGGCAGCAGACAGCCCCTGATGGTGTGGAGTGCCGTGCTAAGGATGAGTGGGAGTCCCAACCCAGACACCCCTCCCAGGGGTTAGGGAAGGGTAGCCAGGAAAGAGACACTGATGCTAAGCCCTACTGAAGTGGAGTCAACAAGCTGGGGGAGGAGAAATTTCCTGGCAGAGGAATCAGCGCAGCAAAGGTCCTGAAGAGAGAGAACAGAGCACATGGACCCTGGGGAGACTCCTGTGCCTGGAGCCCAGAGAGCAAGTCAGTAAGGCCAGATAAGGAAGGGCTTACAAAGAGACACACTAAAGCCACCTGGACTAATCTTAGAACACTGGGGAGCCACTGAGGGGGATTAAGCAGGGGGATGCCATAGACAGGTTTCCATCTCAGAAAGCACAGCTCTGGTTGCCATGAGGGTCATTAGGGTGGGACAGAATAAGTGGGCCAGGAGGTGGAAGTGAGAGGTAAAGGAGGAGCCACAGGGCTGGCGAGCAGAGGGCATCGTGGAAGCTCCTTATAGTACACGGGATGAGATAGGAGGTGTGGAGGTAACTGATACTGGTCTGGGGCTCCTGGGGACAGTGGGGCAGAGAACCTGAAAGACAGTGCCAGAGGTTCACACCGACCCACCACCACATCGTGGAGAAACCCTCTTTGTCCTTCTTCAGCCTAACTTTCATCCCTTCTCTAATTCCCCTGCAAGAGCAAAACTGCTTCATTGGTTCCCGATCTTTAATGTTGCCTCAGAGGCTGTGTGAGACTTCTGCTAACCCCTCCAGACTCACTGCCTTGCTCCATCTGTCCTCATCCTCACTCTATGCTTCCCCACACCAGCACTCTCACAGTTCTTCAAGCTTCAAGCCACAGGACCTTTGCACATGCTATCCCTTCTGATTTCAGTCCTTCATTGGAAGGACTGATGCTGAACTTGAAGCTTCAATACTTTGACCACTTGATGCAAAGATCTGACTCATTGGAAAATGAGTTCCCACCTGATGCTGGGAAAGATTGAAGTCAGGAGGAGAAGCAGACGACAGAGGATGAGATGGTTGGATGGCATCACCAACTCGATGGACAGGAGTTTGAGCAAGCTCCGGGAGTTGGTGATGGACAGGGAAGTCTGGTGTGCTGCAGTCCGTGGGGTTGCAAAGAGTCAGACACGACTGAGTGACTGAACTGAGCTGACTGATCCTTTCTGTACCATTCTTCCTTTCTCAATTTACCTCCCAGTTCAGTGCTTCCTTGGGGAAAAGCTCTCACCATATTCTGAATACAAATCAGGTTTTTTGAATCCAGGTTCAGAGAGTACCAGGTTCCATTCCTTCCCCGCCCCCCCATTGGTTGTGTCACGTTGCATGTGGTATCTTAGTTTCCCTGACCAAGGATCAAACCTATGCCCTCTGCTTTGTAAGCACAGAGTTTTAACCACTGGACCACCAGGAAAGTCCCCACAACTCCTTTTCTTTAAACTATTTATCTCTCTTTGCATTTAGGCACCCGTCTGAGTGATTATTTGATTACTGCAATCTCCAGGAAACCAGCGACAAGGTCTGGTTTTGCTCACCTTCTAATCCTCCACACCTTGCCTGGCATACAGCTAGCACCCAATAAAATTTTGTTGAATAAATGGAAGAATGTGCTCTGAAGCAGCACTGTCTGATAGAAATATAATGCAAGTGACATGATTTTCAATTTTTTAATAGCCACATTGTTGTTCAGTTGCTCTGTCATGTCTGTGACCCATGGGCTGCAGTACGCCAGGCTTTTTTGCAGTAAGCCAAAAGTAAAAAGAAACAGGTGAGATGAGCGTAATAATATATTTTATTTAGCCCAATGTATCCAGTGTTTTCAACATATAATCAATATTTTAAAATTATTAATGATATGGTTTACTTTTTTCTACTAAGTTTAAAAAATCCAGTGTGAATTTTATTCTTACAGCACATCTCAGTTTGGATTAACCCCTTTGCAAGTGCTCAGTAGCTGCGTTTGGCTGGTGGCTGCCACACTAAACAGCTAGCTCTAGTGTCAGACCTCATTCTGAGCTCCCAGTGGGCTCAGAGGGCAGATAGATGCTCCCTGGCTTCCTCCTGTGTCATCAGTCTGTTTGGGCCCGAGGCCTATTGTTCTCTCCTTCCCATCCCTAAGGCCCCTCTCCTCGCCACTGTCTCTTTCATTCTCTAGGTTACAGGATGAGACCCTTCATCTTTGTCTGCTCCTCACGGCCCCTTCTCTTCTCCTAGAGCCTCCCTCTCCTCTTTCATCCGGTGCAATGAAGCTGAGATGAGTCTTGGAACAATAGGAGAGGCCTCTTTACCCAGTGGGGAGGGGCGTAATGGGGGCCACCAAGCCTGTACTCCACAGGAAGAAGGGGCTCAGCCAGAGCTGGGGTCAGAAGAAGACCTCCCCCATGATGCTCGGGGCTGTGGGGTCTGCTGACCATATGCCTGGAGGAGGCAGCTCCTCTGATAATGCAAAGCAGATTCCTCCCAGCTCTGTGGCAGCTGATGGGCAGAAGGCCAGGCGACAAGACTGAGGCCCCAGGAATCTGGATTCAGAAGAGTCCAGAGTACTCCTTCAACCTCCAGCTCCCTGACTCGCCCCAATACCCCTGCCCTCATACTGACCTCTCCCAACCACACCAGGCTCCAGATCACCCTCCAGGTCCATCAAAGACCCCCAGTTCTCAGCACACATCCTTGGGCATCTCTGATGCAACCTCCTCATTCAGAAGGGCCCCCAGCATTCTTCTTCTCAAGGCAGACCCTGAGTGCGGCTCTTCATTTTGGGCCTGGAGTCATTCCTTCCAGGCCCCACTGAAACTTAAGGCTTTTCACATGCGTCCCAATGTCCATACCCGATTCCACCTATTCCAGTCCTCCAAACATCTCAGAGGTGAGGCCTAGATCATTTCTCTAAGGCTGTGTCATGCAAGAACATTAAGGAACATTCCAACTCTCACCCCCTGTTCCTCCAAGGGCACTCAATCCTGCCCTCTTCCCACAGCATCCGGGCACTTCCCAGTTCCTATACTCCCCTCCCAGCAATTCCTGTTCCAGCTGCTTCCAGCAACATTCCCAAAGGGCTCCTGGGAGAGGTGTGATTGGGTCTCCTCCCTGGGCAGGAACTGCTCCCTTTGGAAAAGTCTGGGAATGCACCCATCCCTTTCCTATCTTCTGGTGATTCATAGATGCTAGGGGTCCTTCTGCATCATCCAGGAGGCTGTCACCCTCCTGAGAAGCCCTCAACACTCTCTGGCCTGGGCCTGGGCTCAGTGTCCACATTCCAGGGGCCCAGCTCAAGGCCTAAGTCTTCACTCAGCAGTCCAGATGGTTCTCATTCTACGCCTACGCACCTTGGGATGCCAGCAATCCACATCAGATATGCAGGCCAGGGGCACGGGGCAGCCAGGCCTCCATTTGTCAACCTTGGAGCCAAAGGAGATCACACGGTGACCTCCTGTAAGATGATGCCGAGGGCTCAGAAGCCAGCCACCTGGGAGCTCCCTTCTCTTCACTCTGTGTAGCAGTTTGGATTTTTCATGTCAAAGGGGAGAAAACCCAACTCAGGGTGATTTGCAGAAATTTACTGGCCTCAGAAGTGAAAGGTCCAATGGTAGGCCTGGCTCTTGGCACAGTGTGATTCAGAGATTCAGACACTACCCTACCACCCAGTGTCTCCTTCTCTGTCTTGTGCCTCCTTTCCTTGAATAGACCCTTTCTTTGTGATGATAAAGCATCCTTTGAAAGTCTCCAGGCATCCCTGGTTCTGAGTGACCCAGCCAAGGAATGCCAATCACTGATTGGGTAAGGTGGAGGTCATATGATCCATCCACAGGACAGGGATGTTGCCCTACCTAAGGCATTAGGACTGAGAGTGGGGGAAACAGGTACAGTCACCAAAAGTGAAAGTGTTTAAGTGTTAATCACTCAGTCGTATCCGACTCTTTGCAACCGCATGGACTGTAGCCCATCAGGCTCCTCTGTCCGTGGGATTCTCCAGACAAGGACACCGGAGTGGGTAGCCATTCCCTTCTCCGGGGATCTTCGTGACCCAGGGATCACACCCACATGTCCTGCATTGCAGATGGATTCTTTACCATCTGAGGCATCAGGGAAGCCCATACAGTCACCAAAAGGGGACCCCCAAAATGTAAGGCTTCAGCCTAGATCAACACTTGGGCTCCTCCCTCTTCACCAGGCAACCTGAGCAAGCATATCTTTCTGGTGAGAAGGACTTGAACGCCAGGCTGAGGAATTTGGACTGAACAGGGAGCTACTGAGGTTGTCTGTTCTGAAAGGAGAGGCAGGAAGACCAGCTGGGAGGCTGGTGCTTCAGACACAGGGGCTAGCAGTGTGGAAGAAAGGAAGGAAGCAATTTGGGAAATATTAAGAAGGGAGAAGAAACTTGGCAGAGGATCAGATGGGAATAGTAAGACAGACAGTGCATGACTCCCAGTCTCCAGTTTTAGCAGCTGAGGTGCTGTTCGCAGAGCGTGGTCCCTAGAGGAGGAACAAGCTTTCATGGAAGATCAAGATTTCCATGTTGAAACAAAACAAAGTCATAGATACAGAGAACAAACAAGTGGTTGCCAGGAGGAGGGAGGTGAAAGGAGGAGAGAAATAGATGAGAGAGACTGAGATACAAACTTCTAGTTATAAAACAAGTCACCAGATCTGAAATATATGGGCTTCCCAGGTGGTGCAAGTGGTAAGGAAACCACCTGCCATTGCAGGAGATGCAAGAGATGGGGGTTTGATTCCTGGGTCAGGAAAATCCCCTGGAGTAGGAAATGGCAACCTGCTCCAGTATTCTTGCCTGAAAAATTCCATGGACAGAGGAGCCTGGTGGGCTACGGTCCAAGGGATCCCAGAGTCCGACACCGCTGAGCAACTGAGCATGCATACATGAAATATACAATGTGGGGAATATAGTCAATAATTATGTAATATCTTTGTAGGGTGACAGTAACTAGACTTACCATGATGATCACTTTGAAATGTATAGAAATATCCAATTGCTATGCTGTGCACCAGGAAATAAATAGTGTTGTAGGTCAATTATACTGCAAATGAACAAACTCATATAAAAAGTGACATACAACTTGATAAGTATAATTAACACTGCTATGCATTATATATGAAAGTTGTTAAGACAGTAAATGCTAAGAATTCTTATCAGAAGGAAAATTTTTCTATTTTTAAAAATGTTATAATTATATGGATATATGGATATTAGCTAAACTTACTGTAATCATTTCATGGTGTATGTAAATTAAATCATTACAATGTACATCTTGAACTTATAAAGTGCTGCACGTCAATTATATCTCAATAGAACTGGAAGAAGAAAATTTCTGTGTTGAGTTTGAGAAGCCTCTGAGACATTCAGAAAAGAAAGGCAAGCAGTATTTCTTTAAGTCAGGAGCAGGGAAAGAAATTCGAGGGCTACAGTGCCTCAGTGGTAAAGAATCCACCTGCTAATCCAGGAGACCCAGAAGATGCGGGTTGGATCCCTGGGTCACGAAGATCCCCTGGAGAAGGAAATGGCAACCCACTCCAGCATTCTTGCCTGGGGCATCCCATGGACAGAGGAGCCTGGCAGGCTCCATGGGGTCAAAGGAGTCAGATACAACTTAGCGACTAAACCACCAGCGGCAGCAGCACAGTGGAATATTTAAAAGTCACCTGTCAGCCACTGGGTGAGGTCCCTGGGAGAGAGAGCCCTTGAGGTAGTCCTGCTCAGGTGGCCAAGGAGAATGAGGAGGCAGAGATGACGGTGTTAGTCGGAACATTGGGGAGTCAGTGAGTTCAAAGGCCTTGATCTTGCAACATCCAGGAAGTCCAAGAAAGGAGAAAGTTTCTGGGAGAAACAGCAGATGATTCCCAATGCAGGTGCTGCAGAGAGGCCTGGGAGAGAGAGGCTGGGGGAACCACTGCGTTGGACCCTAAGACTGCAGGAGACAGATGACAGTGATTGGAGGAGAGGTTGGCAGGCGAGACAGTGGAGACGCCCCTGGATAAATCTCCTAGAAGCTTGGCTGTAAGAAGGATGTAGGGCTTGCCCTGGGATAAGGAGGGGCTTCCTTGGGGAGATGGGGAGGGAAGACGTGACCTCCACAGTCAGGGAGTTTTAAGGTTTAAAGCCAGGCTACCTGGAGCTGCCACTCTGGTCTTGGACTCTACAGCCTAGTTCCACCAGCCCAGCCCTTCTGTGTGGTCTCAAGGGTCCAGGCCAGCTGAAAGGGGGTCAACTTTGGTCCTCAGGTCCCAACCTTCTTGTTGTCCCAACCATCTTGCCCTCTACCCCACCCATTCTTCAGTCCCCCGTCTCATCACCACTAATACAGGATTAATTAGCAAAAAACAGTGCCTGGTTCACAAGGAGCTCAAAATTCAGTTAAAACAAAGAGGGAAGTTGTCTAAAAATTCTAAATGGGACTGGATTCTGCCAGGGGAATCACAACCTAAATCACCTGTCAAAATGCCACCTCTTTGAGCCTTTAATAAGCAGCCATTAGGCCCTGCAAGTTAAAGCCTCATTCTGCCCCTTCCAGGACTGAAGAAGCTGCCAGAATCACATTAGGTTCCTGCAGAAGCCACCTTGGCAGTTCTAGGCACCAAGCCCCACCCACCCCTCCCTGGGGTAACACATGGGCTGGGCACGTGCCCAGAGAGTGCCACATGTCTGTCAGGTTGCAGCCTGCCTCATGCCTCTCCAGAGAGGCTGCCAGAAACCCTGGTCCAGGGCAGACCCAGAGCAGTGACTCAGGTGAGGGGCAGGGGCTGCAGTCTAGGCCAGATAGTGGTGCCTGGCCAGTCAAGGGAAGGGGAGGGAGCCCAGGTGCCAGGGGCAGGGCCTTGGCCGCCCCTCATCTGGGAGCAAGGTGATGCCTCCCTGGGCAAGAGGGAAGTCTTCTGGCTTTGAGGCAGTCTCAGGCTGACCAAACGGAGACGATGCTCTGAGACCGGGCAGTCCTCCATCCATGAAGAGTTTCCACACAGGACAAAGGGCAGCCATGGTTCAGCCTGCAGGACCTGCCCCTAAGGCCTGCTGCGAGGATAAGAGTGGAGGTGAGGGTGAGTGAGGCGCGTCACGGGGCCACAGCCCAACTCTCTGGACTCTGTGCCCCGAGTCTGGCCTCACGGTAGGGGAGAGGCCCTGGCTCCCCCAGGGGATCCCTGGGGACTTGGGGGCCAACCAGAGCCTCTGAGGGGGCTGAACTGCACAGCACAGCTGCCTGTTAACCAGGGCCTCTGGAGACACTACTTAATGACAGCAAATGCCATTCTTCCAGCATTTCAAAGTTGACAAAGAACTTTCACAGCTGTGATTTCATGTGACGGTCTCATGAGCCCTGACCGAGAGGTATCATTGAACCCACTTTACAGATGAGACGACTGAAACCCAGAGATTTGCCCAAGGTCACCTGACAGGAAGTAGCAGAGCCAACCTGGGAGCCACATCTCTCCTGAGCACCCTGGTCGCCTTGCCCTCTGCCCTCGCCGTCCCCTAACCCCGCCAGGCTGCCAGTGGGATGCAGAAGGAGGTGGCTGTGTTGGGGGTAAGGTGACATGAAGGGTGGGGGTGAGGGGCTGGCCTGGGGAGGCAGGGTGCCTAGAGCGGGGACTGGATTTCAGATAGGGGATGGAAATGGAAAATAAAGTGACCCCAATCAGGTATTTCCCAAGACTTACTCCTCTTCCCAAATCCCTTGCCCCCTCCTGCAAAGAGTGACAGGGACAGCTGGAGCCCACCAGGAGAAGAAAGGGGATCCCCGTTTAGAGCCCACTGTCTTAACACTGATGCACAACCGGCCCCCCTCCCTCTGCCCCCAGCCCCCTACCCAGGCTGCAAGAGGCTGGCGCCACACAGGGGAGCCTGGCACAGAGCCACACTAGCGGGGCTTGGTGGAGGGGGACGAAGACCACTGCAACCTGAGTCCCACCCTGGGGGACCCCTCCCTGGACCCCTCTGCCCATCCCCAGCTGCCCACTTCTCTGACCGGCCACTGAGAGTCCTCAGGGCCTGAGCTTCAGTCTGGGATTCAGAGAAGTGTGCCCTGTGGAAACACCCCTCTCCTTCCCGCCCACAGGGACACTTCCTGGTTCCTGAAATGAAGTTCCAAGGTCAGAACGCTCTTCCCACCTTTGCTGCTGGTTATTTGGGCTCTATTACTCAAGGGACATAAGTGTGACCTTTAGAATCACACAGTCCTGAGTTCAAATCCCAGCTTTGCCACTTACTAGCTCTGGGATCTTGGACAAGGCACATTCTCACAGAGCCTGTTCCTCAGCTGTAAAGGGAAAATAAATAGCAGATCTTTGGAGATTTGTTATAGAACTTAAAGCTAATATGTGTGAGATTAGACCTAGGACAACCCTGGGTCACAGCAGATATTTGAATCATTGTCATTCCCCTGCGCCCCACACTACCACCACACTATCATTACTGGCTCCCACAGGAACCCACCTGCCTTCCAACCTACCCCCAACCCTGCAGCCAGACAAGGTGACTTTGCGTTCCCTGAGTTAAGCCTATGCTTCCCATTTGGGGCTTTTACTGCTGTGCCGGCTGCCTGAGGAGCCTCTGCCCTGCTCTATCCATAGCCACATCCCTTTCCCAGCTCCTCCTGGAAGTCCTCCCAGATCCCCCTCTCCCACTGCCTCCAGGATATCTCCTTTGCAGAGAAAAGACTGTCCGTTTGGGTCCTTGCTTTATCTTACAGTAAATTATAAGCTGACTCATCTCTGTAACCCTTTCCATCTCCATGGGGGGCTTCCCTACCCTCCAGCGCCTGTAAAAGCCCATGGAGTGCTGACTGCGTTCCCCCTCAGTGGAGCAAGTTCAGCTCATGTCCCTCCAGCCTGCTTGGATCCACTTCTACACGGAGCCTTTACATCATCCAGCCAGGACAGAGCATTACCATTCAAAGAGAACTTGAAACCAGACTACTTGGAACCCGTATACTCAGATAGGATAAAGAGACCGGGAAAGTGGAGAAAGCAGCGTAGTAATGGGAGCCAGCCCCGTGACTTAATCCAACTTGACATGGTTGGGCAAAAGCCATCCACCGTTGTCCCTTTGGCTCCAACCAGGCCAGCAACTCACACCTTCCCCCATTCCTGGCTGTCTGCTATTGCAGACGTGGAGCTACAGTAGCCACCCACAGACACCAACCTGCAAGACAGAGCCTGGGCCTCCATGCAGGGGATAGGGGGAGGCTGCGGGGTTGGGGCAAGCACATTTGGGGATAATCGCTAAGTTTAGCTACAGCTGACACAGGGCTGGAGACAACGCATCAGACACCCATTTGCCTTCTGAGCTGCTCTCCACCTCCAATCACCACTCCCCACCCTGGCAACATCTTCCATATTTTGAGTAAAGTCCCTTCTTCATTTCGCCTGAACTGTGAGCTCCTTGAGAACAAGGGACTGGTGCTCACCCAGTGCCGTAGCTCATGAACAATTATTAGTACAATCACCCCATTGTACAGATGAGGAAATTGAGGCTCAGAGATGTATAGTGACTCATAAGGTGCACAGGTGCACATGGATTCACAGCAGAGATGGGAACCTATTTGAGACCTCAGGCCTTCAACATTCTGGACTCCTCTCACAGTACCCTTTTGAGGGGGAGGTCAGTTTCTCAAGGCAAGATATTCTCCTCAAACTTCCAAAGCCAACAAGTTCTGGAGGATTCAGGAGCAGAAAGCAGGCTCCTTCCTCTCCACCCACACTCTCCCAGGGCTCTCCAAGTCACCTCCTAGCTTTGGAGGCTCTGAGCAAGGTCACTGGCCACTGGCCAGAGGGGTTTCTTTCCTGGTTTTTCAACAAACCCTTAGTCTCCTCCTTCCCTGCCTGCCTCCACTCTGCGGAGGAGGACTTGAGGCCCTTGAGGGGCAGTGGGCCAGCCAGTAAAGCCTCTGGAAGGGGACGCCAGGGTCTGGCTCCCAGGTGCCAGTCTTTCTGGAACCCCAGGCCATTCCTGTATAAATAGCAAAGCTCTGCACTCTCCCTTCTGCCAGCCTTAACTCCAACCTCAGTGTCCTATGCTATTTGGAGCAAACAAAAATTGCTGGCAGCAACTGTTAAGCCCCCAGAGTGATGGGAAAGGCACGGTCCGCTCCTCAACCGATGGTGGAAACAGGTCGCACTTGGAGGACGGCAGAGAGAGGAAGAGCACTGGGCGTTGGTGCCGGGCAGGAGGGTCGGCAGGGGAAAGGCGACCTGTGGGAGCAGGGCGCTGGGAAGAAGGGCTGGCCTGGGAGGTTTTGGCCGGAGGAAAGGCCTGGGGGACCGGCGGCGGCGGCCTGCGTGGGTTGGGGCAGAGGCGCCGGCCTGCGTGGGTTGGAGCAGAGGCGCCGGCCAGGGCTGGCCCAGGGAGCGGGTGGCTGAGAGGCTGGGGGAGGGCAGGACCTCGGCGCTGGAGGTCCCGTCCTGGACCGGCTCCGGAGGCCCCAGCCAGGAAACCTAAGCTTGTGGGCCCTCCCCCTCCCCAATCATCGGGTGCTAAATAGCCCACGACATTTACGACTTCAGGAGGGTAAAGAGCCTGAGAAAGAATCGCAGACCATATGGATTTGTTTCCTGGGTTTAAAAAAATAATAAAAACTTCTAATTAGGCCGGGGAAAGCCATCGGCCTCAGTCTCGAGGCCCCTGGATTCAATCACGCCCCCGGCTCCTCCGCGCGGCGGCAGGGCCCTCCCCGCCCCCTCCGCTCGCGAGGTCAGGGGGCGTGGAACGAGGGTGTCTCAATGTTTTTATTCACTTGGGATGGATTCCATGTTAGATCCCCTCGCGGCTGTTGCGAGTCTTCAGCGCCCAGCGCTCCCCTCGCCCCGCCCCTCGGCTACTGTCTCCCAGAAGAGAGGTCTTGGGATAGGACCTCCTTGAAATCCCCTCTTCTCTGCTAGAAAAACTTCTTGACATCAGACTAAAACTGAATCACTGAGCAAGTTGGAAGGTAGAATTGGGGGTATTTTCACCAAAAAACGTTTTTAAGAGTTGGTATAAGACTTTTTCTAGGATATACGGAAACAACCCGGAAAAAGTGGTCTGGGTCCTCCCGGAGCCCGTCCCCTCAGTCTATACACCTTCCCTGAGCCCTGTCACTTTCTCAAGTCTGTTCTTGCACCCTCTCCATCCAACTCCAGATTCTGGGAGAAAGAAGTCACCCCCTCCTGCCTCTCACCCTACCAACCCTGCTGACCTCCACCCCCGCAACGCCCTTCCCGCCCCTAGCTGGCCTCCCTCTTTGTGGGACCCCCTGAATGCCCTGCCCCTGTGCTCTGAGGGCCTGGTCACCCCTGCAACGGGGTCCTCCCTAAGCTGCCAGGACACAGCTACCTCTTCACTGACTCCTCCCCCCACTGACCCAGGGTCAAAGCTCCTGGGTTCCCTTCTGGGCCTTTCACTCTGTCTAGGCTGTGCTGTCTTCCTGCCTCACATCCCTACTCTAAATGGGTTCTGAGTCTATTACCTTAGCACTTTCTCCCTCCTGATTTCCTCAGTTTTCTGGTTGCCTATAAGTACTGCCTTTTGCATGTTCTACTAACATCTCCAGCTCAATGTGCTGGTAGTGCAACAAGCATTCATTCTTGGGACTTCCCTGGTGGTCCAAGACTTGATGGTCCCAATGCAGGGGGCATAGGTTTCATCCTTGGTCGGGGAACTAGGTCCCACATGCTGCAACTAAAGATCTCACATGCCTCAATCAAGATTGAAGATCCTGTGTGCCACACCTAAGACCTGGCAGCCAAGTAAGTAAATCCATTAAAAAAAAAAAAAAAGAATTTATTCTTTATCTGCATCATCCTTCTGAAACCAAAGCAACAACAAGAGTTCCTCCTTCAGTGCTCTGTATTGTTTTTTAATATATATATTTCAAAAAGCAACTTTAGGTTCACAGCAAAGATGAGTGAAAAGTACCAGAAGAGTATTGATAATTCCCATGTACCCTCTATCACCCCAACACATAGCTTCCTCCACTGTCTACATCCCAAGCCACGGTGGTTCGTTAGTTACACTGGTGAACCTACATTGACTCTTCATCGTCCCCAAAGTCCATGTTTACATTAGAGTTCACTTTAGTGCCGTACATCTTATGGGGCTGGACAAATGTATCATGACATGCATCCACCCTTATAATATGCTACAGAATCGTTCCACTGCCCTAAAAATTCTCTCTTTGCCCCTCCTATTGACCCCTCTCTCTCCTAGTCCCTGGCAACCACTTATTCTTTTATTGTCTCCATAATTTTGCCTTTTCCAGATTGTTATATGTATGACATACAGTATGTAGCCTTTTCAGAATGCCTTCTTTCACTTAGCAATATGCATTTAAGTTTCCTCCATGACTTTTCACGGCTTGATAACTCATTTCTTTTTAGTGTTGAATAATATTCCATTTGACTTCACATTCCAGGATGTCTGGCTCTAGGTGAGTGATCACACCATCATGATTATCTTGGTCGTGAAGATCTTTATGTACAGTGGGCCTTAGAAAACATCACTACGAACAAAGCTAGTGGAGGTGATGGAATTCCAGTTGAGCTATTTCAAACCTTGGAAGATGATGCTGTGAAAGTGCTGCACTCAAGTTCAGTTCAGTTCAGTTCAGTCGCTCAGTCGTGTCCAACTCTTTGCGACCCCATGAATCGCAGCACGCCAGGCCTCCCTGTCCATCACCAACTCCAGGAGTTCACTCAGACTCACGTCCATCGAGTCCATGATGCCATCCAGCCATCTCATCCTCGGTCATCCCCTTCTCCTCCTGCCCCCAATCCCTCCCAGCATCAGAGTTTTTTCCAATGAGTCAAGTCTTCTCATGAGGTGGCCAAAATATTGGAGTTTCAGCTTTAGCATCATTCCTTCCAAAGAAATCCCAGGACTGATCTCCTTCAGAATGGACGGTTGGATCTCCTTGCAGTCCAAGGGACTCTCAAGAGTCTTCTCCAACACCACAGTTCAAAAGCATCAATTCTTCGGCACTCAGCCTTCTTCACAGTCCAACTCTCATATCCATACATGACCACAGGAAAAACCATAGCCTTGACTAGACGGACCTTAGTCAGCAAAGTAATGTCTCTGCTTTTGAATATGCTATCTAGGTTGGTCATAACTTTTCTTCCAAGGAGTAAGCGTCTTTTAATTTCATGGCTGCAGTCACCATCTGCAGTGATTCTGGAGCCCCCAAAAATAAAGTCTGACACCGTTTCCACTGTTTCCCCATCTATTTCCCATGAAGTGATGGGACCAGATGCCATGATCTTCATTTTCTGAACGTTGAGCTTTAAGCCAACTTTTTCACTCTCCTCTTTCACTTTCATCAAGAGGCTCCTCTTCACTTTCTGCCATAAGGGTGGTGTCGTCTGCATATCTGAGGTTATTGATATTTCTCCCGGCAATCTTGATTCAAGCTTGTGCTTCTTCCAGTCCAGCGTTTCTCATGATGTACTCTGCATATAAGTTAAATAAGCAGGGTGACAATGTACAGCCTTGATGCACTCCTTTTCTTATTTGGAACCAGTCTGTTGTTCCATGTCCAGTTCTAACTGTTGCTTCCTGACCTGCATACAGATTTCTCAAGAGGCAGGTTAGGTGGTCTGGTATTCCCATCTCTTTCAGAATTTTCCACAGTTTATTGTGATCCACACAGTCAAAGGCTTTGGCATAGTCAATAAAGCAGAAATAGATGTTTTTCTGGAACTCTCTTGCTTTTTCCATGATCCAGCAGATGTTGGCAATTTGATCTCTGGTTCCTCTGCCTTTTCTAAAACCAGCTTGAATTTGGAAAACTCAGCAGTGGCCACAGGACTGGAAAAGGTCAGTTTTCATTCCAATCCCAAAGAAAGGCAATGCCAAAGAATGCTCAAACTACTGCACAATTGCACTCATCTCACACACTAGTAAAGTAATGCTCAAAATTCTCCAAGCCAGGCTTTAGCAATACGTGGACCGTGAATTTCCAGGTGTTCAAGCTGGTTTTAGAAAAGGCAGAGGAACCAGAGATCAAATTGCCAACATCTGCTGGATCATGGAAAAAGCAAGAGAGTTCCAGAAAAACATCTATTTCTGCTTTATTGACTATGCCAAAGTTTTTGATTCTATGGATCACAATAAACTGTGAAAAATTCTGAAAGAGATGGGAATACCAGACCACCTGACCTGCCTCTTGAGAAACCTATATGCAGGTCAGGAAGCAACAGTTAGACCTGGACATGGAACAACAGTCTGGTTCCAAATAGCAAAAGGAGTACGACAACGCTGTATATTATCACCCTGCTTATTTAACTTCTATGCAGAGTACATCGTGAGAAACACTGGGCTGGAAGAAGCACAAGCTGGAATTAAGATTGCCCAGAGAAACATCAATAACCACAGATATGCAGACGACACCGCCCTTATGGCAGAAAGTGAAGAGGAACTAAAAAGCCTCTTGATGAAAGTGAAAGAGGAGAGTGAAAAAGTTGGCTTAAAGCTCAACATTCGGAAAACGAAGATCATGGCATCTGGTCCCATCACTTCATGGGAAATAGATGGGGAAACAGTGGAAACAGTATCAGACTTCAATTTTTTGGGCTCCAAAATCACTGCAGATGGTGATTGCAGCCATGAAATTAAAAGACGCTTACTCCTTGGGAGGAAAGTTATGACCAGCCTAGATAGCATGTTCAAAGGCAGAGACATTACTTTGCCAACCAAGGTCCGTCCAGTCAAGGCTATGGTTTTTCCAGTGGTCATGTATGGATGTGAGAGTTGGACTGTGAAGAATGCTGAGCGCCAAAGAATTGATGCTTTTGAACTGTGGTGTTGGAGAAGACTCTTGAGAGTCCCTTGGCCTGCAAGGAGATCCAACCAGTCTATTCTAAAGGAGATCAGTCCTGGGATTTCTTTGGAAGGAATGATGCTAAAGCTGAAACTCCAATATTTTGGCCACCTCATGAGAAGAGTTGACTCATTGGAAAAGACTCTGATGCTGGGAGGGTTTGGGGGCAGGAGAAGGGGACGACCGAGGATGAGATGGCTGGATGGTATCACCGACTCGATGGACATGAGTCTGAGTGAACTCCTGGAGTTGGTGATGGACAGGGAGGCCTGGCGTGCTGCAGTTCATGGGGTTACAAAGAGTCTGACACGACTGAGCAACTATACTGAACTGACCTGAACATCCCATTGTCTGGGTATAATATCTATTCACCTACTAAAGGACATCTTGGTTGCTTCCAAGTTTTTGGCAATTATGAATAAAGCTGCTATAAACATCTGTGTGCAGATTTTTCTGTGGATTTAAGTTTTCAGTTACTTTGGGTAAATACCAAGGAGTGTAATCGCTGGATCATATGGTAAGAGTATGTTTAATTTTATAAGAAACTGGTAAACTGTCTTCCAAGGTGACTATGGTGACTATACCGCTTTGCATTCCCACCAGCAATGAATGAAAGTCCCTGCTGCTCCACAGCCTCCCCAGCACTTATTGTATCAGTGTTTTGGATTTTGGCCATTCCAATAGGTGTGTTGTGGTATCTCATTTTTGTTTTAATTTGCAGTTCCCTAATGACATATGATGACATCTTTTCCTATGCTTACTTGTCGTCTCTTGTTTGGTAAGTTGTCTGTTCAGGACTTTGTCCATTTTGTAATAAGGCTGTTTGCTTTCTAATTGTTGAGTCTTTGGAGTTCTTTATATATGTTGGGTAACAATCCTTTATTAGATATGCCTTTCGCCAATATTTTCTCCCAGGCAGTGGCTTGTTTTCTGATTCTGTTGACATTATCTTTCACAGAGCAGAAGGCTTTTACTCTAAAGAAGTCCAGCTTATCAATGATTTCTTTCAAAGATTGTGCCTTTGGTATTTGTGTCCAAAAAGTCATCACAGTACACCAGGTAAACTAGGTTTTCTTCTGTATTATCTTCTATAAGTTTTCTAGTTTTGGGGGTTTTACATACAAGTCTGTGATCCATTTTCAATCAATTTTCTTGAAGAGTGTGAAATCTGTGTAGATTCTTTCTTTTTTCTTTCTTGCTTTTTGTGCCTGTGGATTTCCAGGTGTTCTAGCACTATTGTGGAAAAGACTATCTTTTCTCCATTGTGTTGCCTTTGCTCCTTTGTTAAAGATCAATTGACTATATTTCTGGGCTCTCTATTCTATTTCTTGATCTATTTATCTATCTTTTGCCAGTGCCACAGTGTGTTTTGATTATTGTAGAACAACGAACTGGTTCCAAATCAGGAAAGGAGTATATTGGCTGTATATTGTCACCCTGCTTATTTAACTTCTATGCAGAGTACATCATGAGAAATGCTGGGTTGGATGAAGCACAAACTGGAATCCAGATTGCTGGGAGAAATATCAGTAACCTCAGATGACACCAACCTTATGGCAGAAAGCAAAGAGGAACTAAAGAGCCTCTTGATGAAAGTGAAAGAGGAGAGTGAAAAAGCTGGTTTAGAACTCAATATTCAAAAAACAAAGATCATGGCATCTGGTCCCATCACTTCATGGTAAATAGATGGGGAAACAATGGAAACAGTGTCAGACTTTATTTTCTTGGGCTCCAAAATTACTGCAGATGGTGACTGCAGCCATGAAATTAAAAGATGCTTGCTCCTTGGAAGAAAAACTATGACCAACCTAGACAGCGTATTACAAAGCAGAGATGTTACTTTGCCGACAAAGGTCCGTCTAGTCAAAGCTATGGTTTATCCAGTAGTCATGTATGGATGTGAGAGTTGGACGATGAAGAAAGCTGAGCGCCAAAGAACTGATGCTTTTGAACTGCGGTGTTGGAGAAGACTCTTAAGAGTCCCTTGGACTGCAAGGAGATCAAGCCAGTTAATCCTAAAGGAAGTCAATTCTGAATATTCATTGGAAGGACTAATGCTGAAGTTGAAGCACCAATACCTTGGCCACCTGACTCATTTGAAAAGACTCTGATGCTGGGAAAGATTGAGGGCAGGAGAAGGGGACGGCAGAGAATGAGATGGTTGGATGGCATCACTGACTCGATGGACATGAATTTGAGCAGACTTCAGGAGTTGGTGATGGACGGGGAAGCCTGGTGTGCTGCAGTCCATGGGGTTGCATAGAGTAGGATACGACTGAGCAACTGAACTGAACTAAGTCTTAAAGTCAGATCTTCCAACTTTGTTCTTCTCCTTCAGAATTAAATTGGCTATTCTAGGGTTTTTTGCCCCTCCATTCAGATTTTAGAATCAGTTTGTTGATATCCACAAAAAAACTAACTGGTATTTTGATTAGGATTGCACTGAATCTGTCGGTCACACTGGGGATAATTGAGAGCTTGACAAAATTGAGTCTTATTATCTATAAACATGGAATATCTCTCTATTTAGTTCTTCAATATCTTTCATCAGAGTTTTGTAGTTTTTGTCATATAGACCTTATACGTATTGACTTATACATAAATATTTCATTCTCGGGGATGCTAGGTAAGTGATAGTGTGTTTTTAACTTCAAATTCCTCTTGTTCCTTGGCTGAATGTAGGAAAGTGATTTATGTATATTAACCCTATATCTTGCAACCTTGTGATGATCATTTATCAGTTCCAGGAGTTTTTTTTGTCAGTTATTTCAGATTTTCTATATAGATGATCATATAATCTAAGAAGAAACACAGATTGATTTCTCCCTTCTTAATACTTTTTTTTCCCTTCTTTTTTTTCGCTGCATTACCGAGGACTCCCAGGACAATATGGAAAATCAGAGGGAAAGGGGCATCCTGGCCTTGTTTCTTGTTCCCTACCAGGAACAAGCGTTTAGTTTCTCATCATTTAGTATGAGGTTAGCTATAGATTTTTTGTAGATATTCTTTATCAAGTTGAGGAAGTCTCTTTCTATTCCTGGTTTACTAATAGTGTTCATCATGAATGGATGTTGACTTTTGTCAAATGCTTGTTTCTATGCCTATTGATATGGTCACATGATTTTTCTTCTTTAGCCTGTAGATGTGATGGATTACATTAATTGACTTTCAAATATTGAACCAGCTTTGCATATTTAAGATAAATTCCATTTGGTCATGGTGTATAATTTTTTTTATACATTGTTGGACTGGATTTGCTAATATTTTGTTGAGGATTTTTGCATCTATGTTCATGAGAGGTAGTGGTGTATAGTTTTCTTTTCTTGTACTATTTTTGTCTGGCGTTGGTATTCAGGTGATGGTACTCTCATAGAATGAATTGGAAAGTATTTCCTCGGCTTTTATCTTCTGGAAGAGATTGTGTTAGCAGAAAACTGGTATAATTTCTTCCTTAAGAAAAGTAAAGTAAAAAAATTCACCATCTGGGTGAACCCATCTGGGACTGGCACTTTCTGTTTTGAAAAGTTATTGATTATTGATTAGATTTTGGTAATAGATATAGGTCTGTTCAGACTGTCTGTTAGTGTTCTCAGTGCTTTTGAACTGTGGTGCTGGAGAAGACTCCTGAGAGTCCCTTGGACAGTAAGGAGATCAAAGTAGTCAACCCTAAAGGAAATGAATCCTGAATATTCAATGGAAGGGCCGATCCTGAAGCTGAAGTTGCAATACTTTGGCCACCTGATGCGAAGAGCCAACTCTTTGGAAAAGACCCTGATGCTGGGAACGATTGAGGGCAGGAGGAGAAGGGGACGACAGAGGATGAGATGGCTGGATGGCATCACTGACTCAATAGGTATGAGTCTGAGTAAGCTCTAGGAGTTGGTGATGGACAGGGAAGCCTGGGGTGCTGTAGTCCATGGGGTTGCAGAGTTGGACTTGACTGAGTGACTAAACTGAACTGAATATTCCATTGTCCTACAGTTTGTTTATCCATGCAGTTGTTTCTAGAATTAATTTTTATTGGAGTATAGTTGATTTACAACATTGCGTTAGTTCCCGCTGTACAGCAAAGTGAGTCAGTTATACAAATACACACGTCCACTCTTTTTTAGATTCTGTTCCCATTTATGTCATCACAGAGCACTGAACACTCAATTGTTGAATGAAACATTTGCGCTGTCTCCAGATTTTGACTGTTACAAGTGAGACTTCTATGAACTTTCATGTGTGTCTGTCTTTCTACATTTGCTTTTCTCTTTGGTCGACACTGCAGAGTGGAATGATTGGATGATACGGTAGGTATATATTTAACTTTTAAGAAACTGTCAAACTCTTTTCCAAAGTGGTTGTACCATTTTACATTCCCTCAACACTGTATGAGAGTCCTAGTTTTTCCATATCCTTGCCAAGACTTCGTATGATCAGTTTCTTTTCTTTTTAATTAATTAATTTATTTTAATTTTAGGGTAATTACTTAATAATTTGAGCTTCTTTTTTAAAATTTTAGCCATTAATTAACCTACTATGTTGTGGTATCTCACTGTAGTTTTAATTGGGCATTTCCATAATGACTAATATTGTTGAGCATCTTTTCATGGGCTTATTTGCCCTCCATATATTTTCCTTAAAAAATATCTCTTCAAATCTTTTGCCCACTTTTTATTGGGTTGTTTGTTTTCTTACTGTTTTGAGAGTTCTTTATATATCTATAGATACAAGTCCTTTATGAGATAATATGCTTTATAAATATTTTCTTGTGTTTTTAAAAATAAGCTTTTAATTTTAGAATAGTGTTAATTTTACAGAAAAATAACGCAGAGAATTCCCACATATCCCACACGCAGTTTTCCCTGGTGTGTTAATGTGATACATTTGTTACAAGTAATAAACCAATTGTTATTGTTCAGTGGCTAAGTCCTGTTCAACCCTGTGTGACCCCCATGGACTGTAGTCTGCCAAGCTCCTCGCCATGGGATTTCTCAGGCAAGAATACTGGAGTGGGTTGCCATTTCCTTCTCCAGGGGATCTTCCCACATCAGGGATTGAACCTGTGTCTTTTGCATTGCAAGTGGATTCTTTACTGCTGAGCCACCACAGAAGGCCAATAAACCAACACTGCTATATTAATAATAATTATTATTAATATTTTGGCCACACCACATGGCATGCAGGACTTTAGTTCCCAGACCCGGGATTGAACCTGAGATCCCTGCAGTGGAAGGGCAGACTTAATCTCTGGACTTCTAGGAAATTCCCAGATTTCCTTACTTTTTATTTAATGTCCCTTTTCTGCTTCAGTATCCCATCTTGGACACTATACTTAGTCTCCTTAGACTTCTTAGGCTGTAACAATTTCTCAGACTTTCCTTGTATTAATAACCTTGACAGTCTGAGGATTTTGTAGATTATCCCTGGTCAAATATTTTGTGGTGTGTCCCTCCACTGGGGTTTGTTTAATGTTTTTCTCGTGATTAGACTGGGGTTATGGATTTGGGATATCATTTTTATCATACTATATCAAGGGTATATTAACGTTGATCACCTAGCCAAGGTTGTTTGTCAGGTGTTTCTACTGTAAAAATACTCATTTCCCCCCTCTTTCCATACTGCATTTTCTGGAAGGAGCTCACACTTAAAGGATGGGAAGCTATGCTATACCTCACAAGTAGGATATGTATTATTTAGACTTCTCTGCATGAGATTTGTTTCTTCTCCTCTATTTACTTACTCAGTAAATTTATTTATATCAGTATGGACTCATGGATATTTATTTTCTACTTTGAGCTATAATCCAACACTACTTCACTTATTCTGTCGTGCAGTTTTTCCCAGCTTTGGCCACTGGGATCGCTTTCAGTTTGGTCTGGGTTCCTTTGACATATCTTCATGACTGTGTGTGGGGGGAGGCTGCCTTTTTGTGTGTTTTGTTTTGTTTGAGTAGTTTCTTACTTTTGGCATTGCAAGATTCTCCAGGCTCATCTTGTATATTTCCTGTCCAAGTCCTGCGTACGTGTGTGCTTATTTCAGTTGTGTCTGCCTCTTTGCGACCCCATGGACTGTACCTTGCCAGGCTCCTCCGTCCATGGGATTATCCAGGCAAGAATACTGGAGTGGGTTGCCAGGGGATCTTTTCGACCTAGGGATCGAACCAGCATCCTGCATTTCTTGCATTGCAGGCAAATTCTTTACTGCTGAGCCAGGAGAGAAGCCCATTCATGGCCTAAAATCAATTTTCTAAAAATCCCTTGTTCCTTTCATTGGAGAATGGTATTAGAAACCAAGATCTGGGCACTAAAGTGCTCATTTCTAATAGTGTGTGATTGCTTCTAGGCTGTCTCAGTTGTTACAGCAAGGAAATATATGTATGCAAATCCATGTATATAGATATGGCTATACATATTTCTATATATAACCATCTGTATCTATATTAAGTTGAACATGAGTTTATACTAATGTCTCTAACTGTAACCCACAAATCATTCTGTCATTCTAGCCTCCTCTCCTTGCTTACGTTTATCACTGCATAGTGAGAAATCCAGCTTCTACAATCCACTATCCATTTATGTAGCTGTTCAATCCCAGTATATACATATACCAGAATAGAACTGTGACCCGGTGCCCCTGCAGGAAATAACTTTACCAGCCAGAATCCCGTACTAAAGTACCGTTTCTTCTTACTTTAATCCTATTGATGGGACTCATTCATAATCTCCTCTAGAGAGGTTGTTTCATATATTCATTAACAGATTATTTTGTCACAATCTGCATTCTTTTATAGCTGAGCTTGGGCCTTCCCAGGACAGAAGTCCCCATCATGTCCCTAGACTGCCCCCCTCTTGTTAGTAGAAAAACTTTAGCTTCCTAGGCCTTCTCCAAGTTCCAAAGAATAAATTTAATCAGAAATGTGAGAAAAACTCAAAAGAAAGGAAAACAGTCAAACAAGGCAAAATAATAATAATTTTGGCATTAAACGAGCTCAAAGACCTTTAGTTCCTCCTCATGGGCTATAGACAGTAATCTGGGTCATATGCTTTGAGCAGTTTTGCAGATACTGAAACTCTCATCAGGTGGATAAAGTTTGCTGATCACAAGCCATAGACCCTCATCTAGAAGGCTGGAACTAGAAGGTTGATGATGCTGACTCCTGATTACCTCCCATCAACCAATCAGAAAAATGTTCTTGAGTTGATCACACACTTCCCAACCCCTTCCCTCATCCTGTCTTTAAAAACCTTTCCTTGAGAGCCATCAGGTCTTTTAAGCACAAGCTACCTGGACTCCTTGCTTAGTGCCCTGCAATAAACACTACAGTTTCCTTCACTACAACCCAGTGTAAACTGACTTTACTGCACATAGGTGAGCAGACTTGATTTGGTTCTGTAACACTTTCCTGAGATTGCTCAGTTCCCCAGATGAATTTCTAAATTTGCATGCAGTATGGTTTACTCTTTGTGCTGTAAAGTAATGTGCATTTAAAATTAACCCATGACTTTTCTTTCATCACTGAATAATACTCCCCTGGATAGATGTGCATGGTTTCTCTATCCATTAACCCATGGAAACATCTTGATCACTTCCAATTTGGGGCAATTATCAATAAAGCTGATAAAAAACATTTGTATGTAGGTCTTCGTGTGGACATAACGTTTCAAATCAATTGGGTAAACACATAGAAGTGTTATCATTAGATCAAATATTTAGCTTTGTATGAAACTGCCAAACTGTCTTCCAAGGTGGCTGTACCACTTTGCATTCCCACTGGCAATTGTTTCTTATCCTTGCCAGCAATTGACATTATCAATGTTTAAAATTTTAACCATTCTAATAGGTATGTCATTTTTGTTTTAATTTTCAATTAAACTTAAATTTTCTTAATGACAAATGATGTTGAGTGTGTTTTCATATCCTTATTTACCATTTGTGTGTTTTCTTTGGGGAGGTATCTGTCCATATCATTTGCCCATTTTTTAATTGGTTGGTTTTATTTATGTTAAGTTTTAAGAGTTCTTTGTGTATTCTAGATACAAGTCCCTTTTTTTATACAAGTCTTTTTTGTTTTGTTTTTTATACAAGTCCTTTTTCAGAAATATGTTTTGCAAATACTTTTTCCTAGTCTGAGGCTTGTCTTCTCATTCTCTTAATGGTGTCTTCTGAAAAGATTTTTATTTTGATGAAATTCAGTTTATTAACTTACTCTTTTATGTATCCTGGTTTTGATGTCATATATAAGAAATCTTTGCCTAACCCAAGATTATAAAATCAACGATCTTTTATTAATGTTAATAATTAACATTTAATTAATAAAATTAAAACATTTTCTCATGTTTTCTTCTAGAAGTTTTATAATTTTAAGTTTTATGTTCAGGTCTATGACAAATTTTGAGTTTATTTTATATATGGCATATTATGTGAATCAAGATTTTTGTTTTTTGGCTGTGGGGAGTTTTGGACATACAGATACCTGATCATTTTAGCACCATTTGTTTTAAAAACTACACTTTCTCTATTAAGTTGCCTTTGTAACTTTGTCGAGAATCAGTTGCCCATATATGTTGGTTATTTTTGGACTCTATTCTATTCCATTGATCGATTTGTCTATCTTTGTGCAAATACTATATTGTCTTGATTAGTCTGTCTAGTCAAAGCTACTGGTTTTTCCAGTAGTTATGTATGGATGTGAGAGTTGGACTATAAAGAAAGCTGAGCACCAATTGATGCTTTTGAACTGTGATGTTGGAGAACACTCTTGAGAGCCCCTTGGACGGCAAGGAGATCCAACCAGTCCATCCTAAAGGAAATCAATCCTGAATGTTCTTTGGAAGGATTGATGCTGAAGCTGAAACTCCAATACTTTGGCCACCTGATGTGAAGAACTGACTCATTTGAAAAGAGCCTGATGCTGGGAATGATTGAAGGCGGGAGGAGAAGGGAGCGACAGAGGATGAGATGGTTGGATGGCATCACTGACTCAATGGACGTGAGTTTGAGTAAGCGCCAGGAGTTGGTGATGGACAGGGAAGCCTGGAGTGCTGCAGTCCATGGGGTCACAAAGAGTCAGACACGACTAAGTGACTGAACTGAACTGAACTATAGATTTATAAGTTCTGAAATCAGGTAATGTTAGTTCTCCAACTTCGTTCTTTTACAAAGACAGATTCAGAGTGATGCTCGGGCTAATCATTCCTATCACTGAAGTAAGACCTTCCTGCATAGTCTGCCCAATACTGCACGAATTATGAGTTTTTCCAGCCAGGCTGGTGGAAACAGGTGCTATTCCCAGATGGACACTGCTCTCTAATCCTTTCGGATTGTCTTTCCTGGCTGTTGGTAGTTTTCTCAACCGCATATGCTGATTGGTTCTCTGTGTAACACTCAAGAGATCCCCTCTGTAGATCTAGCGGTAGCCTCTGAGCAGGTCTCTCCTCTCAGGTACCCTTTCCTGTGGACTCTAGACTCCTTGGCCTGCTTGGACTCTCGTGTCCACTCCTCCTCTCCAAGAGCCCCTCAGGCTCTGCCTCAGTCTCTCCTTGTGCATGGCCTGAAAACCCTCTCTAGGCCCAGCACGTGGTTTCCCATTTCTCAGGGATTACTGCCTTTGTCCCCTAATGTCCAGTGCCTTGATGACCTTCCTTCACATCTTCTGTCTGGTTGTTTGGGGTCGTTTTGAGGACAGGCAAACACAATCTGTATTACACTATCCTGGGAAGAAGCTAAAGGATTTTAAAGCCTCTGGCTCTGTCTGACCCAGGAGCTCAAACTCAACTGCTTGCAACTCTGTCTGCTCTGAGAGACCAACAAAAAAGATAAAGAGAGGGCTTGCATGTGGCCCAAGCCAAGGGACCCTGCCAGACGCTCCTAGCTCCCAGGAAGAGCAGAAAAAGTGGGCAGAACTGGGCTTTGCTGGGTTGAGAAGGGCCTCTTCCCTCCAGAAGACGGAAGGGAGACCCTGTTATGTGAGAGGCTTGCCTCTGGAGGGCTCCCAGGAGCTCAGAGCTCCCCCCAGTGCCCGTGTGGTGCCAAGGACTGGGGGGACAGGGGCGGTGTCTCAGGGTGGACACCTTGTGTGCTGAAGGTTCTGGGCGTGGGACAGGTGCAGCCCTGACGTGTCAACCTGGCAACTTGCTGAATGTGCAGGAGCCCAGGGCCCTGCCACCCGCCAGGATGGAGACTAGGATTCAGTGGGGCTGGGCCTCTGAGTCCCCAGTGAGTTTGTGGCAGCAGGTGGTTTGGGATTCCATTCTGAGAGGCCACGGGCATCTTTCACCAAGAGTAGATGAGGCTTGGGGTGCACAGGCAAGTGTGGAAGGAAGGAGGCCAGGTAGACAGGCAGAGGTGCGCTAGGAAGAGGGCAGCTGTCGGCACCCCTTTAAAGTCTGTTGAGCCCTGGGCTCCCTCTCATCCCAGATCTTATCTCAGTGCTGGCCCCGGATGGTGCTTTCTCCAGGGTACCTCGGGATCCCTGGGGCAGGAGGAAGGGCAGATCAAAGGGCAGGCGCCCCAACAAGGGAACCTGAGATGGCTTCTTTGTCTGCACCCCAGCAAGGCCTGCCCTGAGACAGGATGGATGGGAGCCCTGGGCCAGGGGGTTGGGAGGGAGTGTGAGCAGAGAAACCAAATCCTGATGCATTCACTGTGGACAAAGGGAAGGGCTTGCAGAGGGGCTCAGCCTCCTCTCACAGCTGCTCTGGCTGAAGGCTTCCGGCACAGTCTGGGGACATCTGGGTCAGTTCTCTTCAGAGGCAAGAAGGACCCAAAGGGGGTAGTGGTTTGCACGCCTGTCAGTTGGGGACTGAGGCCCACTCACTAAACCCTGCTTTTAGCTGATTCGAAGTTATCCACGTCCAGAGGGGCCCTAGGAGCAGAGCTGGGGTTAGGAGGAGTAGGAAGCAGCGCCAGCCCCCCATCCCAGACTCTCAAATCCCAGACACCCCCGACATCACCATCCTCCTGGGAAAGCAGCCTAGCCACTTGGGTGTAACTCTAACCCCAGGCTTGGGGCTCCCCCACATCTGGAGCCCCAGCTGCCGACCCACCATGGAGGCTGTGAACTCTTCCCCCCAAGTCTGCCTGGTCCCACCAACAGAAGAAAAGCCGAGGGAGCAGCAGCTGTCTCCCTGGGGCGTCGGGGCCGCAGACGGGCGCCGGTGCTCGCTCTATAGGGGGGTGAAGGGGGAGGATCTGGGTTTCACTTGCTTCTATGGTAATTTGGGGCCTTGCAGTTGGTGTTAAGTTGGGGGTGTATTGGGGATACAGTTAACCTTATTGTAACTTTGGTCTGAATTCAAGGAGACCCAGAGAGACTGGGACCGTCAAACCATATACCCCTGCCCCTCTGCAAGACCCCTGCTGGGACCAGTTGGATTCCACATAAACTTACTGGTCCAAGCACCCAATTCAGCCAGGCCAGGTCTGGAGGTGGAGATGGGTGGAGACTGGGCAGGGAAAACCCAGCGGCAGGGGGGGTGTGAAGGCCTGAATTCAGTCCTCTCTCCTTCAGTTTTCTCACTCCCCTTGACCCTCCCCCTAGCATTCTGCCTGAGGCTGGTTGTTCTCAAGCCCACCCAGGCTAGTTACTGAGTAACAAATTATCACAAATTCAGCAACCAACAACAGTGCATTTATTATCTCATGGTTCCCACGAGTCAGAATCTGGGTCCAGCTTAACTGGATGCTCTGTTTGGGTCTCACAGGCTGTAGTCAAGGTGTCCGTCAGGCTGCTTCCTCCCAGAGTTCGGCCTCTTCTGAGCTCACATGATTGTTGGCAGAATTCAGTTCCTGAGGCTACAGGACTGAAGTCCTGATTTTCTTCCTGGTTGCCAGCTGAAGGCTACTGTCAGCTCCCAGAAGCTGCCCACACTTCATTGCCATGTGGCCCTCTCCCAGCCCTCTCACTGCAGAACACTTTCCTTCTTCAAGATCAATAGGAGGATCTCTCTGACCTCAGTCTCCCTTTGAGGAGCTTTTATCTGATTAAGCCAGGCCCACCCAGAATCAGCTCCCTTTCGATGACTCATCATTCACTGATTTGGAACCTAACTATAGCTGCAAAACTTCATTACCTTTTTCAAATTCTACCAGATTCTGATCATGAGCAAGGGAGGGGATTATATGAAGGTTTGACTCACTGAGTATCCCTCTTAGCCCTGCCTCTGCCACATCAGCCACTGAGGGTCTTTGTAAGGTGACTACCCTTCCTCCTTCTGTAGAGCTCTGCCATCTCTGGACTGTGGCAGCAAGAGAACCAATTACCTGCTCAGGGACCTGTGTGGACTCTTCTTTTCTTGATTACCTGTCAGCAAAGGGCTGAGATGTGTACAAGGCAAGGCATGGGGAGGGGCGGGGGGAGGTGGCAAGGCTGAGACCCATCGCTGGAACTCACATCCCCAGGGATGAGGCCAACCCCATAAAGAAGTCACTTTAGGAAGCTTCCAAGAGGAGGGATGGTCTGAGCTGACTCCGGTGGGATTTTGAAGGCAACCAAGGTTGGGAGTGGAGGAGAAAGGGCTGCTCTGGCTGAGGGACAGGCTGAGGGAGGTGAATTTGGGGAACGGTGTGCCTGTTGACAACAGGGGCTTTATTTGTTTATTTGACCACACTGAGGCAGTGTGGGATCTCAGTTCCCTGACCAGGGATCAAACCTGTTGCCCCCTGCATTGGAAGCAGAAAATCTTAACCACTGGACCACCAGGGAGGTCTCTACCACAGGGCTTTGGCTGGAGAGATCAGACTAGAAAGCAGATGCAGGAGGGCTGAGGACGGCAGGCTGAGGTGGCAGTGGAGAGCCACGAACCTGAACCTCCATGAACCGGGGGCGACACGATAGCCTGCCGTGACCACATCCTGGGAGGCCCGCGCCCCTTTCTAATTTGAGCCCCCACTCCGAGCCAGACACTCACGGTTTGGTGCTGCTAACACAATATTGAATCAGCAGAGCGGGGATTTCAGGGATCTGAGCGACACAGGCACTAACCAAATCACCAGTTCCATCTGGAATATGAGCTCACAGGAGAGAAAAGGGTGTTGTATGAGCAAAGACCTGGTCCCTGACCAAGTCTGGTGAGCCCAAGGAGGCCATGGAGGGTGAAGGTGGCTGGGTCATCACACCCCAGCAGAGAAAAGAGAAAACCGGAGATTGGGCCCGGATTCAGACTGAAAGCAGCTGCCCTGTCCCCAATTCTCGCCCTCTCTAATAGCGAAGGCCACCAGCACGTGCCCCTCCGGTGTGCCCAGCTCAGGGCCCTCCCTCTACCTTCACACGCGGGGAAGGAAAAGCCCTCCTCCCCGGGCACAGAGCCCTCCTCCCCGGGCGCAGAGCCCACAGCGGGGTGTCCCCAGGAAGTGAGAGCCACTCTGTGTGACCACGGCAGGCCCAGGGCCCTTCCCCACCGCCTCGATGCTCCGCACCCCCAGCCCCAGCTGTTCTCACGCCCCATCGCCCCAGACGCAGCCCCGAGAGCTGCACAGCTGGTGGCCTGTGGGGCCGAGGGCCTGCCAATAGCCCTGGGAAGGAGGGCAAAGAAGGGACACCTCAGACAAACAGAGCTGGCTCCCTGAGCCAAAGCATACACCGCTCACTCGGAGGCCTGAGTGAGCAGGCTGGCCAGGGGCAGGGCTTAACCCTTTCCCACCCAGCAGGGCTCCATGGAGCCCCGGGTACTCTCATCTCTGCCTTCCCCCTGCCTCCAGCCAGATGTCTCCGCCCCTCCACCATCGCAGCAGACTCCTCTGGCTGGACAAAGGGAGTCCTTCCCTGCTCCCCGTGTGGCAGATTGATTCATTTCCACAGAAGCAAGACATGGGTCTTGTCCCCAAGGGGCCAGGGTCTGCAAGTTGTTTCTGCTGTTTGACCTTGCTCCCTGTCTCTGACTTGGTCACTGGCGTCCATCTGCTCCGGCAGCTGCTGACTCCCCTCCCCCACTGGCCCCGATCTCCAGGCAGAGGAACAGGAGACATGTCCGGGAAGAGCAGGGGCACAAGGGACGGAGGCAGGGTCTGGAGGCGGCTCC
Organism: Budorcas taxicolor; assembly: GCF_023091745.1. Taxonomy (NCBI): domain Eukaryota; kingdom Metazoa; phylum Chordata; class Mammalia; order Artiodactyla; family Bovidae; genus Budorcas; species Budorcas taxicolor. The sequence goes on along the minus strand of NC_068928.1, from coordinate 36,778,090 downwards.
AGACCCTTGGTGTCCTGAGGGTGTTGCCTTGTTCTGGACGAGGCGCAGGGCAGCAGGTGAAGCCTGCACCCCCATCTCAACCCCCCACCCACTGACAGTGTGTCCCTAGACAAGTTGCCGAGGTCTCTGCTGACTTGTGTGTCAGATGGGCCAGACTGTTGGAGCTGCCTCCCCAGGGCTCCCAGGAAAAAAGAGGCAGTTCATGCAAAGTACCCGCTTAGCCAGGGCTGCTGGCTGCTGCTCAGACAGCAGGGCCAGAAAGCTCCAGGCAGAGATGGAGTCTGAGCCATCTCCAGCTCACTCGCCAGGGGCCGGGGCCGGCAGTCCTCAAAGGAGATCAACCCCAGCTGTGACAGGTGATATAGGAAGGTACTCAGCAGGGTGAGCAAGGGTCTGGATGGATGGGTAGGAAGCAGAGTGGGGAAGGCTGGGTGTCAGACAGCGGCTGTTTGTCCATCTCTCTGTCTGCGCCCTGGCGAGCAGATGGAGACTTAAAGGTAAGTAGGTGCCAGGCCCTGCACCCAAGACAAATACTCAGAGAGACACAAGGCTACAGGAGCAGAGAGCAGACATCCTTCATCCTCGGGTGGGCAGAGGGAGAAGAGGCTCGGGGCTATTGGAGGGAACGTGTGACTGGGACGAGATAAAGAAGCCCTGTGAGACCAGGAGTGAAAGGCTGTGAACGCCAGACAAGGAGCTGGAAGTGCGGAGCCATGGAAGGTTTAGGCCCAGAAGTGATTGTTCAGATGTGGGTCTCGGAAGGACCACTCTGACTGCCGTGAAGAGAAGAGATGGGAAAGGCTGGCCTGGGCGTGGCAGGGAGTCCAGATGGGCCAAGCCTGTGATTTTTGGAGAAAAACCAGTAGCTCCTGGCAACTGACTGGACCTGCAGAAGGGAGAAGACCTGGGTTTCCCTGAGCTGGACTGTGACTGTCCCTGCCCTGTTCAGTCCAACACTTCTCAACACGTCTGCTGGGGGCCAGAGACAGCCGTGAACATGCCAGATGTGGGCCTGATGAGGGCCTCCAGGAGATCCTAGCCAGTGGGGGAATCAGCTGTTATGCAAACTGCGCTGGGAATGCTGACTTCTGAATTACCGCAGGGACGCGGGATGGGCTGTCTGCTTTAAACTTGAGCTCCCTGAGGGCAGGGGCTGTGTCTCCCCTTCACCCTGGAGCTGCCTCAGGTCGGGGAATGTTTTCTCCATGAGGCTGGAGGCTCGCTGAGAGAGGCTCTGCTTCCTGTTGGCGCTGGGGCTGTGGTCTGGCAGCCAGGAGCCTGGCCGCTCCCCACACCTCCCGGGAGGCCTGGAGCAGAGGGAGCGGGTCATGTCCTCCTCCAACGCTCTCCAGCCACCCACCCCTTGCCGGGGAGCCCACAGCTCCCGAGGTGGCAGGGCCACCCCTCTATCTGAGAAGGGCCCCTCGGGGTGTGACCAGGCCAGGGGAGGGTCAGCTCCCCACAGGGGGTCTCCGCAGGGGCTCACCGCCCTCCCCGAGCTCCACCCTTACCTGCCTATTCTCCCCCAACTGTAAGCTCACTCAGCAGCCCATGGCAAGGGAGACTGCTCAACGGGGCCAGGTGGGAGCTGGGCTGAAGCCAAAGGCCTACACTCATCCTCAGGATGGGCTTGAGGGCAGGACCAGCACGGCAGAAGACGCGTGAGAGGCTGCCAGAGCAGGGAGGCTCTAGAGCCAGGGGACAGAGCCTCTGCCCTCAATTCCCAGGGGCCTTGGGCAGGCCCTTCCGTCCTATCGGCCTGTTGACCCAGGAGGTGACGGGCCTAGGTTAGTCGCTGCAATCCCTCTGGGCTTCACTTTTTTTTTAACTTTAAAAAATTCCAACAGGGACAATACATCTTGGAAAACTGTAAGATTAGGAGAGCTCCTGTGAGAGCCCCAGGAAGCCCAATGAGAGGAAATGCTGTGGAGCGTGGGGGAGGTTTGAGGCTGACCCTGAGGAAGCCTTCCTGGGAAGAAGGAGCTTGAGTCCCTGGACAAGCCCGGGGTCACTGCTGTCCGGGGCTCCAGCTGCCTGGGCAGCGGAAGGGACCTCTGAGCAAAGCAGTGTTGGGAGATACCTCTGCCCTTGTCGCTGGGATAGCAGGACTCTGTCCTGGTCAGGCTGGATGTCCGATCCTGGCCCTCATGAGATCTGACTTTTGACCTTTGGCTTAATCATAGAGCGAGGTTGTTTGTCCAGTCACCCCACACCATTAAGATTGTGCGGAGCCCAGTGCTGGCTCTGAGCAGGGCGGGAAGTCTGTCTGAGGAGGAGGCACAGCCTCTGCCCTCAGGAGCCCAGTGGAGGGGCAGTTAGCTCTCCCCCAGGGAGGAGACCTGTCACAGGGACAAACGACCTGGGAGGCAGGCGAGCCCCTCACCCCTTCTCTAGGGGCAGCTGGAGCCTGAACTGCATGTGACTCTGAAACTAGATCAGGGAAGAGCTGGCAGCATGCCTGGCAGTGGCAGCAGTGTTTTGGGGAGCTGGTGAGGGTGAGGAAACACCCGTGAGTCCCCCTGCCCCTGGCCATCTGCAGACAAGCCCTTGGGTGTAAGGGACGAAGGCTGGGTGGGAGAATGCACACTGCGGGCAGATGTTCAGGCCTGGGAGAGGGGCGTGCGGGGCTCTTGGTCCTCCATGCTGGTGAGTGTGCTGCACGCAGAAGATGCACGAGGCATCGGTGACGATGTGAGGTGCAGGTGTGTGCACTGCTGGGGCAACACGTGTGGGTGAGCCAGAATGCAGCCCACAAGGGGAGCAGGGAGACTGGGCCGGTGTCTGCCCCGTGAGGTGGTGCTGGGAAATCTGCCCCTGCTCCCTGGACCTCAAGGCCCCTGCACACAGGGAGGGGTCGGCAGATGGCTGTGTAGGCCTCCCCAGCTCCCCCAGTCTGTGCTCTGAGCATCTGCTCCAGGGGAGCCCCAGGGGCCCTGCCCGCCCACTGCCAGGCTTTCTGTCTCCCCTTGATCCCTGGAACTTGGCGCCCCAACAACTGTGCCTGACCAGCAAATGCAGACTGAGCCAGCTGTTGCTGTGACATCTATTCTCCTTGGTGGGCCTGGGCGCTCCCACCCAGCTCCCCTAGCTCCTTTCGCCCACCTCCCTCCCGGCTACACCCACATCTGGGAATTAGGCAGGGTGACACCTAAAAGCCTCCAGTGGCCATGGAATCCCATGGGGTTCTGAGCCTTAATCCACGAGCTGGGAGAGACCAAGGTAACAAGAAGTTCTGCTCCCAGCACCCTCAGAGCCCCACTTTCTCTGCCCCAGGGCTCTGGGAGGATTCCCGGGGCACCAGCCCAGAACAGGGAAAAGGCGCCTTATTTGCATAGCACTTTCATCTGATTTGCACGTGCCTCCTGGTTTGGCCATTTCTAAGCAACCCTAGAATTTGGATCTCACAGGATGCTGAGCCGTTTCTAGGAGCTAGCTTCTCTCCATCTCCCACGACCCAGGTGCCTCCTAAAGGATAGTCACATGAGCGTCCCTGCAAATAATCCACCTGCCAATGCAGGAGACGCAGGTTTGATCCCTAGGTCAGGAAGATCTCCTGGAGAAGGAAGTGGCAACCCACTCCAGTATTCTTGCCATGGACAGAAGAGCCTAGTGGGCTATAGTCCATGGGGCCGCAAAGAGTCAGACACAACTTAGTGACATCAAAGGACAGTCACATGCACAGAACTCTCCCTCCACTCAGCTGCACTTGCACATGGGCACAAGAGGATAGCAGCCTCCGCCTACAGGCAGAAATGCAGAGTCCTGGGCCCCAGCCCTGTGCACCCTTACCATTGGCCCACGGAATATGCACTGAATATACACTCACAAGTGCAACTGCATACTTCTGTCTTCACACGCACTCAAAACTCACACACATTTGTCTACACACAGCCTCAGGGCACAAGCAAACACAACTCAGCTTCACATAGGAGTTGGGTGGGTTACACACAGTCTCTGTGCCAGGGTGGGCTGCCAGTGAGGTGCCCTAAGCAACAGATCCCACCCAGCCCCTGAGATGGGCAGGACTGGCAAGGGCACTGCTGTGTGACCGGCTGGGAGGAGACAGAGCAGCTCAGGTGGCTATTTTTAGTGGCTTTACCACCAGCAGGTCCCTAGGATACACAGTCAATGTAGCAATCCTTTAGTCAGAGTTTTGTCTTCCCTAAAATATGGTTTCATCCTGCATTTTCTATACCATTTCTGGTCCCCCAACCCCAGGCCTCTTGCCCTTATTGGTCCCCGAACAGCTTCCTTGGGTGGGCCTGGCTTCTGACTTTATTCACCCTACTTCCCTACCAAGCACACCTCCCTGCCTTCTCCAACATGGACACTCAGCACCTTCGTTCGTGCCCTCTTCCTAGGTGGGCTTCCTTCCCTGTTCTCTCAGCACACTTCTATACATCTTTCAAGTCCCACCTTGAACGTCACATCTTGGGTGAATCCTCCTCCAGTCTTACCAGGCAGAAGTAATCTCGTTTCTCACTTTGTAAATCCAGAGGCAGAGCGGGGGTAGAAAGACACAGTTGGCCCTGAATATCTGTGTAGAGGATGTTTAGGGGTTCAGAGGCTTTATTTGAAAGGAAGGGCAGGGGGCTTTTCAGAAAAACATAATTACATGGTGAGTGTCTGGATGTAAATTATATCTTGTGTTTATTTTCGGGGAAGAGCATAGACACCAGAATCAGACAATGCTGCTTCGACCATTTCTGCTGTGCACCTTTGGGTGAGTGTTGCAGCCTCACGGGCCTCAGTTTCCTCATCTGTAAAATAGGCTCATGGGGGGATTATGAGGGCCCCATTAGAGCTTAAATATTTATGGCTTAAATTCTCATTTCATTGAACAGTACAGACTAATTTGGCTCAAAGGATTTTTGCTCACTTCTCTGTCTCCCCACTGGACTAGAAGTTCCTTTACAGCAAGGGTTATGTCTCCATCTACAAAATGGGGATAATAATAGGACAGACCTCATCTGCTTATTGTTCTTGTTCAGTCACTAAGTCATATCCGACTCTTTGCAACCCCATGCACTGTAGCACTCCAGGCTTCTCTGTCTTTCCCTGTCTCCCTGAGTTTGCTCAGGGACTCATGTCCATTGAGTCAGTGATGCCATCCAACCATCTCATTCTCTGTCACTCGCTTCTCTTCTTGCCCTCAATCTTTCTAGCATCAGGGTCTTTTCCAAAGAGTTGGCTCTTTGCATCAGGTGGCCAAAGTACTGGAGCTTCAGCTTCAGCAACAGTCCTTCCAATGAATATTCAGGGTTGATTTCCCTTAGGATTGAATGCTTTGATCTCCTTGCTGTCCAAGGGACTCTCAAGAGTCTTCTCCAGCACCACAGTTTGAAAGCATTAATTCTTCTGCACCCAGCCTTCTTTATGGTCCAACTTTCACATCCGTACATGACTACCGGAAAAACCATAGCTTTGACTAGATAGGCCTTTGTCAGCAAAGTGATGTCTCTGCTTTTTAATACATTGTCCAGGTTTTTCATAGCTTTTCACCTGCTTATAGTGAGGATTAAACAAATCAATTCATGTAATACACTTAGAAGAGTTTCCTGGCACTACTTAGTATTTACTATTATAGTTATGACTACATACCTGATTTAACTCCTACAACAGTCTTGTGTTGGAGATACTGGCTCTCCACTTTGTAAGTGGAAAGTGGACTCAGAACATTTAGGGGCTTCCCACGTGGCACTATTAGGGGCTTCCTCACCAAGGTCACACAACGAGCAAGAATCAGAATCTAGATTTTAATCTGGATTTGACAGAGTCTTAATCATGGGTCAGGATGTGACATGGGTCAGGCAGACAGATCAAATGTCCAGCCTAAGACTTCCTGACATAGCTTATTTGCGTTAAGTCCACGCCCCTTACTGTGTGGTCCATAGGCCTGTGTTTCATCTGGACTCAGCAACTGATCATAGCGTGGGGTCCAGGCTCAGAGAACCAGATACTCGAGTTCTGTGGACACTAGTGTGACCAGGGCTGTAGAGAGGAAGATCTGGTTGATAGGGTCGCAGTGATGCGCGGGGCACACCCAAAACCTCAGCTTCAGCAAACCGCTCAGGGTAAGGCGATGCCGCAGCGCCCTCTGTTGGCCAGAGGATGTGGCCATCTTGAGCGCTCCGATGATGAGGGGGGAAAGAGATTGCTTGCAGACGCTTGTTGTCCAGTCGCTAAACCTTGTGCGACTCTTTGCAACCCCGTGGAGTGCTGCATAGCAGGCTTCCCTGTCCTTCACTACCTCCCTGAAACAGTGAGTCAGCGTCACTATCTCACTATCACTGAGTCATAATAACTTACCATCTAATCATCTCATCCTCTGTCACTCCCTTCTCCTGCCCTCAATCTTTCCCAGCATCAGGGTCTTTTCCAATGAGTCAGTGGCCAGCGTATAGGTGCTTCAGCTTCAGCATCAGTCCTTCCAGTGAATATTCAGGGTTGATTTCCTTTAAGACTGACCTAAAGGAGTTTGATCTCCTTGCTGTCCAAGGGACTCTGAAGGAATGCAAGCTTCCTAGGGCCCCAGGAGTCAGTGCCCACTGAAGTGGTCATCTGAGCTGGGGAAACTTTAGTGACTCCTGCATCAATCCCTATTTTGTTGCTGGGAAAACTGAAGCCAAGAGAGGGGAGATGGTTGACCCCCAAAAATGGCTGGGGCCAGGGACTGGATTATGAGGCTGGCTAAATCCCAGTGGTGGTGTCACGGAATGACCTAGTCACCCTCACCGGTCAGGGTCCCCACCAACCACCCCAGCACAACCTACAGACCACTCCAGATCTCCTAGCTCTGCCCCTTCCACCCAGTCCCCTCTTGTAAGAATTCTAGAACCTCCTTGTCTTGTCTCTCTGCCACCATATTCTCCAGTCCTCTTCAGAAGCCCGTCTCAGGAGAATGCCTGTGCTCTCTGACAACCAACTTCTCATGTAAAACCTTCTGATTTTTTCTTATTTTTCCCCCAGGAAATGAAAACTTTAATTTCTTTCTTTTCTTTTTTAAAATTAACTTTATTGGGTTTTCTTTTTAATTACAAACCACCATACTACATGTTCTTTGTAACAGCTAAACAAACCACAGGTATCTAAAGAAAAACTTGATAAATTTCTCCCTCCCTTTCCAGCCCCACACCCCTGAGATCACTAACGTGGCTGAAGGAGGGTTGTCTTGCCTTATTGTTCTAAGGCTGTTCACTAAGCAGGTAGGAAGAATTGAAACCCACTATGTGCTGAGCACTGTGCTAAGCCTGGGCTACGGGAAAACAAGACAACCACGATGCCCACTGCCCTCATGGGGCTTACATTCTAGTGACGGGGAGACAATAGAGAGTGAACATTTCAGATAGTAATGCAACCTCTGGGTGGGGTTGGGGCGAATGGTGGGGTGATGGGCTGGGAGTGATGGGTTCTGGGGCAGGGACCAGGCTGGTTTGGGTGGAACAGCCAGGGAAGGGCTCTTCAAGGAGGGACGTTTGAGTTGATGCCCAATAGAGGGCGCTGTAGACCACTGTTTGAATGCTATTCGAAGGGCACCAAAAAGCCTCTGAGCATAGGAAGGGGTTGCACAGAGACCCCTTGGAAGAATGGAATGAGGCTGAGCCAGTATGGCTGTCAGGAGACAGAGAAGAGAGAGAGATTTCTTTTTTCAGATGTTCCTTCATTTTATGTAAAATGGGCTTAGACTATATACATTTGCTCGTCTCTTTTTCCTTCCAGTGCTTTAGTCAGAAAATGCAATTCTAGTTCCAAAGGGACAGCCGTTCACACTCTGAGCAGCCAGCACCCCACAGATGCCACAGCCCCGGTTGTTAATCAGTCTTTTAATTTTTTCAATCCAAAGTGTAAAAAATACATCACAGGGATTTGAACAACAAAATTAATAAAGTAGTATTGGATTACAACCCAAAGCATAAAATAAATATACATGAGTCCATAGTGGTTTTAATAAATGATTGAATAAGTTAATAAAAGGGGAAAGAAGAATTCCAGGAAAATGATGCAGTCAGTTCATCCTATAAGAGGGGCGTTTCATCCCTCCCTCCTTAACTGTGGGCTGCACATAACCACATCCTTTTAAAGAGTAGAGCATGGAAGAGACAGGCTAGGGAGTTGAGGGATAACTACAGAGAAAGAGCCTGACAAATGCTGCTGCAGCCAGGTAATCCAGGTCAACATCAACTGTCATAAGGCACGTTGACATTATTTGTTTCTGAGTCCAAACTGGCTCAGTCTGTTCACTGCACAGTTCAGTTCAGTTCAATTGCTCAGTCATGTCCGACTCTTTGCGACCCCATGAATCGCAGCACGCCAGGCCTCCCTGTCCATCACCAACTCCCAAAGTTCACTCAGACTCATGTCCATAGAGTCAGTGATGCCATCCAAACATCTCATCCTCTGTCGTCCCCTCTTCCTCCTGCCCCCAATCCCTCCCAGCATCAGAGTCTTTTCCAATGAGTCAACTCTTCTCATGAGGTGGCCAAAGTACTGGAGTTTCAGCTTCAGCATCATTCCCTCCAAAGAAATCCCAGGGTTGATCTCCTTCAGAATGGACTGGTTGGATCTCCTTGCAGTCCAAGGGACTCTCAAGAGTCTTCTCCAACACCACAGTTCAAAAGCATCAATTCTTTGGCACTCAGCCTTCTTCACAGTCCAACTCTCACATCCATACATGACCACAGGAAAAACCATAGCCTTGACTAGACGGACCTTGGTTGGCAAAGTAATGTCTCTGCTTTTGAATATGCTATCTAGGTTGGTCATAACTTTCCTTCCAAGGAGTAAGCATCTTTTAATTTCATGGCTGCAGTCACCATCTGCAGTGATTCTGGAGCCCCCAAAAATAAAGTCTGACACTGTTTCCACTGTTTCCCCATCTATTTCCCATGAAGTGATGGGACCAGATGCCATGATCTTCGTTTTCTGACTGTTGAGCTTTAAGCCAACTTTTTCACTCCCCTCTTTCACTTCCATCAAGAGGCTTTTTAGTTCCTCTTCACTTTCTGCCATAAAGGTGGTGTCATCTGCATATCTGAGGTTATTGATATTTCTCCCGGCAATCTTGATTCCAGCTTGTGTTTCTTCCAGCCCAGCGTTTCTCATGATGTATTCTGCATAGAAGTTAAATAAGCAGGGTGACAATATACAGCCTTGACGTACCCCTTTCCCTATTTGGAACCAGTCTGTTGTTCCATGTCACTGCACAACAGGCCAGTAAATCAATGAGTTGTTGGGGCAAGTAACAGCCACTTAGCCAGCAGACCAAGATGGCGGACTAGCATCCCAAAGAACCGTCCGGCCCAGGTACGGATGCTAGCTCCTTTTCTGGAAGAGAAGGGACGGTGAGGAGGTAAAAGCAGGAATAAGTAGCTCCAAATAACTGCTGGTTCTAGCCAGACCCTGGAGAGGATGTGTTCATTTCTTCCTTCTTTCAGCCATTCACAGATAGACCTGGTCAGGATACTACCTGATTACTAAACAAGGTATTTTAGCTTCATGCTCAGGCCAGGAAGGCAGGGTTCCCAGAGAGGAGACATTATGTATGTTTTAAGTTATAGGCAACATCCTTTCAGGGATTAACTTGTAGAAAAAAAACAATAGAATACAGAGGTACAAAATAAAAGAAAGAGATCCAATGTGGAGTCAGATTTGTTCTTCCCTATTATATATGTGGGCTTACCTAGTGGCTCAGTGGTAAAGAATCTACCTGTCAATGCAGGAGACGTGGGTTCAATCCCTGGATTGGGAAGATTCCCTGGAGAAGGAAATGGCAATCCACTCCAGTATTCTTGCCCGGGAAATCCCATGGACAAGGGAGCCTGGCAGGTAACAGTCCATAGGGTCTCAAAAGAGTTAGACACAACTTGGCGACTAAACAATTACATATGTATCCTTGACATGATGTGATGAGGACAGCACTTCCCTTCTGTGGTCAACCTCCCCGAAATGCACAGGCCCAGCCTATGAGAAAAAGAGCAGACGAATTCCAGCAGAGGGTATTCTACAAAAGAAAAAAAAAAAGCCTGACCGTACTCCTCAAACTGTCAAGTTATCAAAAATAAGAACAGTCTGAGACTAAATGTAATGAGGTATCCCGAATGGGATCCTGGGATAAAACATGGTAAAAATTAGGAAAATCTGAATACAAGTATGGACTTTAGTTAACAATAATATATCACTATAGGTGACTCAGACAGTAAATAGTCCACCTGTAAGAAGGAGATCTGGGTTCAGTCCTTGGGTCGGGAAGATTCCCTGGAGAAGGGAATGGCTTCCCACTCCAGTATTCTTGTCTGGAGAATTCCGTGGACAGAGGAGCCTGGTGGGCTAAAGTCCACGGGGACACAAAGAGTCGGACGTGACTGAGTGAATAACATTTGTGTGTAACAATAGTATATCACTGCTGGTATCTTTAGTTGCAGCATGTGGGATCTAGTTCCCTGACCAGGGATCAAACCTGGGCCTCCTGCATTGGCACCAGAGAATCTTAGCCACTAGACCACCAGGGAAATCTTACTATTGTTTCATTAATTGTAACAGATGTACCATGCTAATATAAGTTGTTAATATTAGGGGAAACTGGATGGGGTGGGGCAAGGGATATCGATGGGAACTCTCTGTACTATCTGCTTAATTTTTTCTGTAAATCTAAAACTGTTCTCATGCAACTGACAAGGGCTTAATTTCCAAATATACAAACAGTTCGTGCAACTCGCAACAACAAAAAACATGAGCAACCCAATCAAAAAATAGGCAGAAGACCCAAAGAGATATTTCTCCAAAGAAGACATATAGATGGCCAACAGTCACATGAAAAGATACTAAATCTTGCTAATTATTAGAGAAATGAAAATCAAAACTACAATGAGGTGCCACCTCACACTGGTCAAAATGGTCATCATTTAAAAATCTAGAAATAACAAGTGCTGGGGAGGATTTGGAATAAAGAGAACCCTCCTACATTGTTGGTGTGAATGTAAACTGATGCAGCCACTATGGAAAACTCTATGGATGCTCCTCAAAAAACTATATAGAACTACCATATGATCCAGCAATCCCATACCTGGGCATATATCCTGACTAAACTATACTCAAAGAGAAACATAACATCCCTATGTTTGTAGTGGCACTGTTCACAATAGGCAAGACGTGGAAACAACCTAAATGACTGGTAAGGAGATGGAATACTATCAGACATAAAAAGGAATGAAATAATGCCATTTGTAGCAACATGGATGGACCTGGAGATTATCACACTAAGTCACAAAGACAAATACCATGTATTATCACTTATGTGTAAAATCTATAACGAAAGCTGAGTGCCAAAGAATCGATGCTTTTGAACTGTGGTGCTGGAGAAGACTCGTGAGAGTCCCTTGGACTGCAAGGAGATTCAACCAGTCCATCCTAAAGGAAATCAGTCCTGAATGTTCATTGGAAAGACTGATGCTGAAGTTGAAACTCCAATACTTTGGCCACCTGATGCGAAGAAGTGACTCATTGGGAAAGACCCTGATGCTGGGAAAGATTGAAGGCAGGAGGAGAAGGGGACAATAGAGGATGAGATGGTTGGATGGCATCACTGACTCGATGGACATGAGTTTGAGCAAGCTCTGGGAGTTGGTGATGGACAGGAAAGCCTGGCACGCTGCAGTCCATGGGGTTGCAGAGTCGGACATGACTGAGCGACTGAACTGAACTGGTATGTAGAATCTAAAGTATGACACAAATAATCTTATCTGCTAAACAGAAACAAACTCACAGACATAGAGAACAGATTTGTGGTTGCCAAGAGGGCGGGGGAGATGAATTGGGAATCTGAGATTTGCAGATGCACACTATTAAGTACAGAATGGATAGCAAACAGAGTCCTTAGTGTGCAGCCCAGAGAGCTATGGCCAATATCCTGTGATAAACCATAATGAAAGCGAACATGAAAAGGACTATATATATATTATTGGAGAAGGCGATGGCCCCCCACTCCAGTACTCTTGCCTGGAGAATCCCAGGGACAGGGGAGCCTGGTGGGCTACCATCTATGGGGTTGCACAGAGTCGGACACGAGTGAAGTGACTTAGCATATATATATTATATATACAAGTATAGCTGAATCACTTTGCTGTACAGCAGAAATTAACATAACATCGTAAACCAACTATATTTTAATAAAATAAATTTTTAAAATATCTATCTCATTGTTTTAAATTGTATTTCCCTGACGCCTTCTAAGGCTAAATCTCTTTTCACATATGTTTTCTGTCAACTGCTTGTTTCTACTTCTGCCCACTCTTTTATTTTTTTGCTTTTTTTTTATTGGCTTATAAATTTTTTTTTCATAGTAAGGATATTAACCCTTTGTTACACATGTGTGGCAACAGTATTTTTGGGGGGGCTGTGCTAACAGTATTTTCTTAAGTCTGCTGTTGGCCTTTCTGTTTGTGGAAACATACGTCACCCAGAAAAATGTTCTTCTGTGAAAAAAAAAATCTTTCTCTTTTGTAAGACTTCTGAGTCTTCTGTCCCTGCAAGGTTAAAAAATTATTCTTCTAATTTTTCTCCTAATATTTTTAGCTTTTATTTTTCACCCATCAGGGATCTATTTTGCAGGTGGTGTCAGGTGAGAGGGGAGGATGTGGCTTTATTTCATTCCAGATGGACCATTGATATGGCAGCATCATTTATTAAATATACAGACTTTCCCACTAACTTGCCATTCCTCTTTAACAGAATATAAGTTGCCATATAGAGCCTTAGATCTGGGTCTGGGAGACTGTTCTCCAAGCTGTCATCAATATCCACCTCAAGAACCCACACCCACCTTCTCGTTAAAAGCTGTAATCCCCTGCCCCACTCCTCCCAGCTGGAATCACCCTTATCCCCACTTGACCTCCCTTACCCCCAACTTGACCTCCTACGGAAGTCATTCATTCAAACCATACACTCATATATCGCGCTCCTCCTGAGTGTTAGGCACTGGCCCAAAGAAGACTGCCCCTGTCTTCTAGGAATTCACAGTCTGGGAAGAGAAAGGGGAACAAAGTGAGGCCAAGTAACTCTGAGGGAATATTGATGGGAGAGGTGTCAATTCCATTTCGGAAATCTTCAAGAAGGGCATGACACTGAGGTGGGTGAAGGGTCCAGTGGTGAGCAGGTGTTCACCAGGCAGTCACGAAGGAAGGAGCTGCCAGGTGGCATGAATAGTGTGTACAAAGGCACCAAGGCAAGGCAAAGCTTGGTATGTTTGGGGAGATGCAAATGGTTCAGAGGCCCCAGAAAGGGGGTGCTGGTAGAGAAGAGAAAGTAAGGGGCAGGCTGGCATGGTAAGTCTGAGACAGACCGGGACCTAGGACCTGGGACCCTTTGCTGCAATGGTTGCATCTGGACAAAATACAGAGACTCTGTAAGCGACAAAAAATAACTGCGTGCATACAGAGTTGGAACAAGTTATGGACAAGATATAAAAAGGCCAAAAAACCCAATTGCCACTTTTGAAGAGCCCAGAGCAAGGACAAAAGCAGGGTACCCTGCATGCCACTTGCACACACCACCAAAGGGGTAAGCAAGTCACCTAAGCCACCCCTCAGGTCTGATCCCTGGACACACTCCTACCCTCACCGCATGTAAGGAGCCAGCTTACCCTTCCTAGGTGAGCAAGCAAGCAGGAGGACCTGTTATTTGTTCTCGTTCCCCCTTGCTGCAGCAGGGCCCCAGTAAAGCCTAGCCTGAATTTCTTGTCTGGCCTCTGGCCAATTTCTATTGATTAAGGAGGTCAAGAACCCGCATCGGTAACAAGCAGGGCCAGAGTGCTCACAAGTGTGCTGCAGCGTGTCTGCCTTCTGCAAAGCACAGTGTGGCAGCAAGTGCACCAGCTCTCATATCCCATCTCCACTTTCTACCTGGTCTGTCATATACTTACTACTTTGCTTTCAGTTGGGCTTCCCTTGCACCTTAGCTGGTAAAGAATCTGCCTGCAAAGCAGGAGACCCCAGTTTGATTCCTGGGTAGGGAAGATCCCTTGGAGAACCGATGGGCTACCTACTCCAGTATTCTTGGGCTTCCCTGGTGGCTCAGACAGTAGGGAATCTGCCTGCAGTGCAGGACACCTGGGTTCGATCCCTGGGTTGGGAAGATCCTTTGGAGAAGGGAATGGCTACCCACCTCAGTATTCTGGCCTGGAGAATTCCATGGACTGTATATCCATGGGGTCAAAAAGAGCCTTCTGAGTGACTTTCACTTTTGCTTTCAGTTAGCTAATCTTTTTCCCTAAAATAAAATCATTTTAAAAGTCACTTTGTATCACCTCCATAAATGGGAAACCAGTATCCCTTGCTATAAATAAAATAAAATAGAAGAAAAAGCCTTAAATGGAAACGTATTTCTACAAAAACTAAAATTGTTCATCTGTACTATTTAAAAAAAAAAAAAAGGAATATCCCAGCCAACACAACAAATACTTCACATTAGGACACACTGGTGTGCTGAGTGAAAGAATGGGCTGCCTGGGTCCAAATCCCAGCTCTGAAGAGTATTAGCTATGGATCTCTGGGGAAGCCACTTTATCTCCTGAAGTCTCTGTTTTCCCATCTGTAAAATGTGGCGATAATAGAACCTACCCCACTAGGGACTGGCCACAGCCTGAAAGGGACTTTAGTTGGGCAGCTCCCAGGAAGGGTCAGTGCAGCTGTGAAGAGGCAGCAGGAAGGAAGCCAAGGAGGTGTTGTGCGATTAAATAAGAGAATTTGGGTACCATTTCATGAGTGTTCTCAATATGCCTTGGCTAGTTTGAGGCTGTAGGAAGTCCTCCAAGGATATGAAACAGAAGACAATCTCGTTTGCATCTTTCCTTTGACTCTGGAGTAGGTAAGGAATGACTGGGAGAGACCCGTCCAGGCTGCTGTGGTCCTAATGAGCAGGGATGGACTCCTGAAGCCTCCAGTGGGTTGGAGGAGATACAACTGGACATCAGGAAGAGAGACTGGGGGTAAGGCTGGCACCAAGATTCTAGCGAGGTAGATGATGGGGCCCTTCAAGGAAGGAGGAACACAGGAGGCAAGACCATGGTCCAGGGTGTGAGGAGTATGATTCTGTATACATGGAGTTGGCAGCCTGTGAAATCCCACATCCAGAGTTGGCTGATTCAGGGCCTGACATTCAAGGGTGAGTAGGTTATGCCTTTGGGCCGAGGTCAGTCCTCGCCCTTCAAGCCTGAAAGGCGGCAAAGTCTCCCTAGTCAGGTGTGGGCGCTCAGGAAACACCTCCATGGCGTCCTTCCTGCGGCCTTTTCACAGCTGCACTGATCCTTCCTGGGAGTTGCCTGACTAAGGTCCCTTTCAGGCTGTGGCCAGTCCCAGACTCATCTCCCAGTGTACCGCCCTACATTGAAATCTGGGAAGGGCTGGGGCACTGGAGGGGAGCAGTGATGACCCCAAATGGGGTGGAAAGAGAATACGATGGAAGTCTTCCTCCTGAATTCTCTGGGGTCTCATTTGGCTCCCACTCCAACCCTGCCCCTTCCTGAGGGCCCCTGGACTACCCCTGCCCCAACTTTAATCAGCTTAGGAATTGGAATGTTTGGATCCCATCTCCCCAACAGAAACCCAGGTCGGCGCTGCTCTGGGAGCCCGTCACCTCTGGGATCACCCTGACAGTGTCTGCTCCACATCTCAATGCCCCCTAACACTGCCCGCCACTCCCGCGCACCCCCACCTAGGGGTGCCCGAGTTTAGACAGGAGTTCCTTAAATGGAGGGGAGGTCCCGGTAGTTCTTCCTTCCACCGCTAGGCGTCACCATCGGCCTGGAAATGGAAGGCGCTGCCAGGCCCTCTGGACGGACGCCTGGTGGGCAGCGGGCCCCGGCTAGCTCTATGCGGGGTGCCAGGGACCCTGCAGGAAGGACGCCTCGACCTCCGGAGGGCTGCCATTGGGTGCTCTGGACCCAGTGTCCGTCGGGGGTCCAGAGGGGCACGTGTCCCGGAATTCTGGCCGCTGTGACCTGGAGTGGAGACGAACTGGAGGGCCAGGGTGCATGTGAGCGTTGGAACCTGAGGGCGCCCCGCCTCTCCGCCTACCCTGCGCCCCTTCCGTGAAAAGAAAGTGGAAATTGTTCAGTTACGGATGTTATGCTGAC
This sequence comes from Budorcas taxicolor, assembly GCF_023091745.1. Lineage (NCBI taxonomy): Eukaryota > Metazoa > Chordata > Mammalia > Artiodactyla > Bovidae > Budorcas > Budorcas taxicolor. The sequence goes on along the minus strand of NC_068928.1, from coordinate 36,761,964 downwards.
CCTTTCACAAATAAAGAACTCGAGGCTCCCTTTCTGTGCCGAGGTGGACGACCCCTCTCCCTGACGCAGTCGCGACCATAACTACCCCAGAGCCGCCTCCCTGCCAAGCTCCTGATCCGACAGCGACGTGAACACCTGAGGTTGAATGAGTAGCCGAATACAAATATAACGACAGGTGGCACTCACTGAGCACTTTCTATGTGCCAGACGCTGCTCCCAACAAGCTTATACGTGCATACTGTTAACTATCCCCATGAACAGGCTGGGCACAGAGAGGTGAAGGCATTTACCCGTCACAGTGACAAATGAAGGATTGGGACCCAGGCAATCTGGCCCGAGAGCTCGATTGCGCAACAACGCCTCCGAGCCGGACAGGCCCTCCCTTGGCTTCAGCAGTTTCCACCAAGCGCTTGGGCGCCAGGCTCTGGCGCTAGAGAGAGACAGAGAGAGGAGCACAGCGGGCGGGTGCGGCGTCATCTTCCTGGCGCGGCAAAGCGCCCCCAGGCGGCGCCCCAAGTGACCACCAGGCGGCGCGCTGACCCCACTCGCGTCCCACTCGACACGCCCGCGCGGTCTCCTCGGCCTCCCGGTGGGAGCTGGCGCTGACCACGGCGACCTGGGGCCAGCCGACAGGTGGAGAACAGCTGACCTGGTGTCAGGTGTGGGGTCCCTGCCAGGTGCCCCGCGGTCTAGCGGCCCAGGGCCTGTTTTCTTCCCCTTGCTTCTCACCTCCGAACATTCTGGTTTGTACCATGAAAGGAGCACAGGCAGACTCCTCACGTTCAAGGGCTTCACTGTTTACAAAGCTCTTTCCACCAGCTCAGTGCAGACAAAAGACCGAGGTACTCTGTGCCCACTGGGAACCAGATGTTCTCACCCTCACAGTCCTCACCCGGAGAGAGGGGCAGTGCCAGCTCCCTAGACAGGCAGTGCCAGCCCCCCTAGAAGACAAGATGTTCTCCCAAGATCACCCACACAGCCAGTCTCAGGGCCAGGCCCTAATCCAGGGATCCTGGACCCCACGTTCTTACCCTTTCCTCTCAAGAAAGCACACGTGGGTGTACAGCCACGTGTAGAGCCCTCCTGGGTGGAGAGTCCCTTGAGAGGCAGGGGCACAGACAAAATGACCCCTCAAAGAGGCAAGCACAGTGTGGGATGTTAGTGGGAGCTTCCCTCAGGCCTCTGGGGCCGGGGGATCCCCGCCTGCTTCCTGGCCCCCCTGTTCCCGCTGCGGTCACTCCTCCCTGCATGACTGGCCCTGGCAGCCCGCTGTACCCTCACTGTCCGTCTTTTGGGAGTCCCTCACACTCTCACCTCGGATAACTCTCGAGGTTTGCACACCTCCCAGCCTGAACCTTCCAGTGGGACCTCCACCCTGCACCCAGCTCTTCGCTGTGCCTGAGCACCTGAAGCAGTTAACACCGCCTGTCCAGGGCAGGGCACTGCAATCTCCCACAAACCTGCCCTTCATCCTGTGTCCCCGGGCTAGAAAGCTGGGGGCATTTCTGACTCCTCAACCACTGTCCTAGAGCCTAACTCCTCTTCATCCCACTACTTACATGTCTTCCAGGACCATCCCCTCCTCTCCATCCCCAGGGGATCTGCCCTAACTCAGGACACCAGCACCTCCAGGCTCCTAGTATCATCCACTCTCTTAAATCTACTGCCGGCAGAGTGATCTTTCTAGTGATCATTCTAAAGTACAAGTCTGCTCCCTGTTTAAAACTTGTAAATTAGAAGTTTGTAATACAAAACATCTTAATCATAGGACAAAACCCACCCAACCTTTCACCAGCCCTGTAAAGCCCTGGGCCATCCAGGCCCTGCCCATCTCTCTGCCCCCTTCTCACTCCCCACTCCTTCACTGCCTTCAGCTCCTCCAAAGCACCAAACTCTTCCTAGGCTCTGAGCCTTAGCATGCGCTGTTCCCTCTGCCTGGAAGGCCCCTCCCTAGCTTGATAGCTGGCGAGGCCTCCTCACCCTTCTGATCCCAGCTGCAACCTCACATCTCACAGACCTCCCCCTGACCAATTCCAGGGAAAGTGGGACCCCTCCTTAGTTCCTCTCTCACTCAGAACTGGCTGGTCTTCTTCCTTCACACCACTTGCCAACATCTCAGAGCTTGTATTTTCATATGCTTAACTATTTAATCTCTGTCTCTCCCAGAGCCCAAATTCTCCACTTGAAGGACTGCCATCTCTCAATCACAGCTGTACCCCCACACCCAGCCCAGGACCCAACATAAAAGTAGACATCCGATAACTATTTGTGGAACAAATGAATCTTTCATCTTGTTCTCATCAGAACCCCATTCCCAGCCTTTCTTTCATCTCTGGCCTTTGCATGAGTTGCTTCCTCTACCTGAAAGGTTCTTTCCTTCTCCCACCTCAGCTGATCCACATATCATAAGACTAGTTTCTCTAGGATTTGTCCTTGGCCTCCTCATTAGAATTAGGGTTTCCCTCTGGGCTCCCCTGGTTTCCTCTAATAGCATTCTATCATAACACTCAAAAATTGCAAATTTCCAGGTAAACAGGAGAGATTGTTAGCAACAATGATCTACTCCCGCCTCTCCCGCGACCTCTCCGCTCCAGCTGGCTCAAGGGCATCCATTCTCTGCCTTTCAAACCATCAGGAGCCCCATTTCCTATTCATTCAATAAGCACTGATCAGGCACCCCTGTGTTTTTTTTTACTGCAGCACTGGAGTGGCAGAGAGGAGGGGAGGGATACAGACAGGATTGTTCCAAAGGTGAGACTGAAGCAAGTGAAAGCATCAGAAGTGCTAAGCAAATGCCCAGCCAACCCACATCCAGGGTGCAAGTAGGCACCACGGAGGCTGGGGGCCAAGGGCAGGACTAGCACATTGAGTTCCACCCTCTTCACTGAGCACCTGCTGTATGCAGGGTGTGACGGGTGAGAGGGTTAGGGACATGGAGAGGTGACCCTGAATGGCAGACACATCTGGGGTCAGTCACCTCCAGCACAGCTGTGCAAAGGTCACTGAATTTGTGGTCTGTCTTCCCATCCTGGGAGTAGCTGGAAGAAACAGTGTTGGGGCCACTTCCCAGAGGACCCTCTGCCAAACCCTACAGTCTCTTTTATGCCAGGCTGCTCTGCTCCTGTGAGCTGCTGCTCATTCCCTTTCTTGACATTCCCCACACACCAGTTTATCAAAGTCCAGAGGCCATTACCTGGGAAAGGGGCAAAAATACATGGTCCTGAGCTCCCATCTGCTGACCCTGGAGTGGGACCTGGCATCTGCATGTGTACAGTTGCCTCAGTCTGGCACACTCATGTGAGAGCCCCACTGCTTCTGTTGCTTCTGGGATCAGCCCACAAACCCTCCTTGCCCCTGGCTGCCAGCTTCTGCCCTCTGCCCACCCCTTAAATCCATCCAAGCCCCTTGTTCTACTTGCACATCCACACTCTAGTACCCCAGGCTAGACTCCGTTCTGCCTTTGGTTGGCTAACAGCACCCAGACTTGACTTGACCAAAGCCAACCCCCCTGGAACCAACCTGCCTCCCCACCGCTGGTAATGCCCACTTCAGAGAGCATCCTGCCTACTGTCCAAGCCAGAGACTTGGTTATCAGACTTGACTCCCTGTCTCCCTTCCTCCCTTATTTCAGCAACAACTCAATCCTGATCTGCCTCCCCAGCATGTTTCCAGTCTCCCCGTCTCTCTCACCCCAGATTGCATTTATCCCCTAACTGGTTCCCTCCAGAGCGCTAGTCTTTCCTCTTTCTTGTGAATTCTCCAAAACGTTCTAAAATGCAAATCTGACTATAATTACCAGCCCCCCTTAAAACCCTTCAAAATGTTTTCAAGGTCCTAACCCCCTTGACCCACAGGAAAGACCTTGGGTCAGCTGTTCCCAGCTTCCTGCTCCAACTTCTTCCCCTCCCCTCTGAGCTCCAGTAATAGCAAACTGCTTCTGGTTCTAGCCTCCAGATCTTAGACCTTTCATTCGTCCTTTGGCACCACCTCCTCCAGGAAGCCATCCCTCTCCACACACACCCACACGGTCCTTGGAGTATACGTACTGACTGCTGGAAGGATCTTTCTACTCACCACACCGAGTTATAATCATTGATTTTCATGTCTCAGTTCCACACTAGCCAGTGAGATCTTTGAGGGCAGGGATGGAGTTCCATTCATCTGTGTATCCCAACCCCTGGCCTGGTGCCTGGCACCAAGGACAGGCTTGGCCAGTGGTTGATGGATGAATGCGGAGTGGAAACTCTAAGGAAGAGAGAGTCAGTCAGGAAGGACCGAGAGGGCAATGAGGGCAAGCCTGGCAGGAGGCTCAGCCAGAGCAAATGTGTGGGCAGCAGAAAAGAGCTTCCCTTTATCGCACGCCATGACTGCCCGCCAGCCACTGTGCCTGTACTCTGCTTGCACATTCTGTCTCATTTAGTTCTTACAACAACAGATCAGGAAACTGGCTTCAGAGAACCAAAGCAACCTGCCCAAGGTCACACAGCCAGGCCCGGAATGGAATCCAGGACTGTCTGGCCTGAAAATCTGTGCTCTTTCTGCTGGGTCACACTGCTCTCCTGGGGATAGGACCTTCTGGAGATGGACAAGGAGTGGGCCCAGCTACGCCTCTGCCTAGCTGAGCGCCGGAACCAGCTGCCCACGCTCAGGCCGACAGCTTCTTCCTCCCAGCCGGACCAGAGGCTCAGAGGCCAGACAAAGATTTATCTGTTCCTTCCTCCCCTGGCTTTGCTGGGGTGGGGGGTGGTCTTTGATTAGACATGCACACCCCCCACCACCCCCAGAGAAGGGCTGCTGTCTCCTGTACTGCCCAGGGTGCCTGGGGAATGCAGGGGGCCCTGTGACGCTGTCTGGGTTCTGCAGAATCTGTCTCCCTCATCGCACTTGGCCCAGGCTGATATTAAGATTCATCTGCATTCCCCATGCACCCGCCTGGCAGATGGTGGGGGAGGAGGCTGGGTGCGTGCTGGGGGCTGCAGCCAGAGACCAAGCTGGGCCTCGAGGGCCACAGCAGAGTGCCCACCCACCCTGCCCCACGGGCCAAGCCCAGGCTGGGGCCATTCCAAATGCTGGGGTACCTCCTCAGCCTCACAGCCTCTGAAAAGTGCTGGGTGCTGGGACTTGACCTTTGATTTTTCTAAGGACTAAAGGGGCCCTGCAATTCCAAGAAGACAACGTGGAGATGTGGGGCAATGGGGGATGGGCCCCACTTTGCAATCTCGAATGAGGGTCTTTTTCTTCCTTCTTGCCCTGGAGGGTTGCAGAAACCTGAGACAGAAACCCTGCTAGCATAGGAATCCCACATCCCTCACAGGAAGGGCAGAGTGAAGAATGGAGGTACAGCCTCCAGGGGCCTTGCTCACCTCACTTCTCAGCTTCTCAGGAGGCTTACCCTTGACCACAGCCCCAGATATCCAGCCTGGCCCCTAGCTGCCTTTTCATCCCAAGACTCCAGTCAAGTTTCCTGTCACAGCGACTGGACTGAGAGGTACTGGGGGGAGGTGGGGAGGGTTATCCCAGCCCCTCTGAGTAAAGCAGAAGAGGATAGGAATTGAGATTATAACCAAAGGAGTTCAGGCTAGACACCCAGAAGAACTTCCCCCAGCACAAAAGCAAGTCTTGCAGACAGAGGTGGACTTTGGGCTGTGGAGACGGAAGGAAGACCTTCTTTTCTGGCTCTCTTGTAACGGGGTTTGGGAAAAATAATCTTTCCACATTCCAGGTCTCTTGGGGTTCAGGGCAGGGCAGCAGATTCTCAGTGCTCCTTACCAGGAACAGAGGCCCTGCTCAGGGTTGGAATTAGTAGGGTTCCTATCCCCGAGGTCACCACCCTCTTCCTGCCTCGCGGAGTAAACTCCGCCCCCAAATCCTGCCCCCTGCGTCCTAAATCCCCGGGTTGCGGGCCGGCAGGGGAGGAGTTAACTCCGGAGGTACCGGCTGGGCTCACAGTACCTGCCGCCGCCGCCGCCGGTGGTGGGAGGGACGAGGAAGCGGGAGCCGCCTGGGCGCCAGGAGCGCTCCAGTCTGGCGGGAGGCAGCGCGGGTAGCGGCGGCGGGGCTTGGCGCGGCCAGGGGCGTCCGCCAGGGGGCGCGCCGCGACGGGGCGGGAGGGGCCATCTGGCCTGGGGAATTAGCTCTGGGGCGAGCGCGCGCGCGGGTCCCCAACACATCTGGGCGAGAGCGACGCCGCTGGAACCGAGGGGGCATATCTGGGGCCGCGGAGCCACCGCGCAGCTGGGGCCCTTCGAGGCGGTCGGGGCGCACATCTGGGGCCGCGAGAGGGGGCCGCGCCGCGCGCAGCTGGACCGGGGAGGGGGGCGGCGGCTGCACAGCTGGACCGAAGGGGGCGGGGTCGGTCCTGGGCGGCTGGCCGCGCGGAGGGCCGCCAGGGGCCGGGGGACTGGAGCATGGGACGGCGCGCCTGAAAGAGCGAGCAGGGGTGAGGAAGGGCCTGGGACCCTGAAGGGAACAGACGCGAGGAAGGGGCACGAGAGCAAAGGAGGAAGATGCAACTGACTCGCTGCTGCTTCGTGTTCCTAGTGCAGGGCAGCCTCTGTCTGGTGAGTGATCCGCGGGGAGCGGCGCGGAGGGGCGGGGGCTGGGAGGACTGGGGGAGAGCGCGGGAAGCTGCCGAGCCCGAAAACTTTCTCCCTTCCCCCCAACATCCCGGGGATGGAGGAGAAGCCTCGAGGCGGGGGGAGAGGGCGGGTCCGAGGCCGGAGACTGTACAGGAAGGGTTAATAGGGGCGGGGAGAGGGTGCTGGGCTGGCCCACCTACTCGGCCGCTGGTGGCGGGAGGTGCGACGGGCACGAGGGAAAATGCCCGCAGACGTCGCCAAGGGTCACTCGACCTCTTCCCGGGCCCCGGGCCGTGCGGAAGGGTAGTGGAGGGTGGCTGTGGAGCTGATGATCTGCCAGGGTAGGGGGTATGGGCTCTTCCGTGACCTCGGGGACGCGGAGGGACCCGGAGGGCCCCGCGCTCTGGGGCCCCCAGCGCACGAGCGGGCCCAGGCGGGGGGTGGCCCCCGCGTCCCTCGCTCCCGCCTTCCCTCCCGCTCCCTCCCTCCTTGCCTGTTGTTTTCCTCTCCTCTCCCGGCTGCGCGCAGCCCGAGCCCCACAGGACCTGGGCAGGCGGCTCCCGCCCCGGGCGCTCGCGGCAGCTGAGCGGAGCGCCCGAAGCCCGCTCCCCGCGCGCTCGCTCGCGTCTCCCTGGCGGGCCAGGACGCGGGGAATCCACACCAGACCCCAGCTCAGGGCGCGAATCCCCTCCGACCGCCCGCCACCTACCAATCCTGTCGTGGAGAAGCCTCAGAGCCACATCTGGGTCTTCTCAAAACAATAATCCCCTTTGCCATTGTGTGGAAGAACCCTTCCCTTGTCACATCTCCCCCTAGGGCCCTTCTCTTCATCCTCCAGACGTTCAGCTGTGACCCCCGCCCCCTCAGGGTTAAGTACACGCACACGTCTTCTGCCTTGACCCCAGCCCCGCGGCGCTCCCCTCCTGCTGTCCCTCTGCCCCACCCTTGGGTCCTGGCAGGCAGGGACACCGCGCACAACCGCAGACATGGCCAGGGCCAGAACAGGGGACATGAAGGCCCTGAACCCCTTTGTAGCCGTGCGTATGACAGCCTCAGGCATTCCACATCCTTATCCCAGGTCCCAGCAAGTCCAGATGCTGCCCAGCTGTGAGCTGGTGCACCTGGCGCTGGCTATGAGACACAGAGGGCCTTTCTTGAAAAGCTGAGCATACCCACGCTGGGCAGCTGTCCTCAGGGAACCTGGTCCATTCCCCGGTGCCCTCCTGAGCTGTCCTGTGTTTGAGCTTGTCAGGCTGTCCTGCTGGCCCTCCCCACAACTCCTTCAAGAAGCCTCCCCAGATGTTGCCTGTCAGTAGAGCGGATGCCGCAGAGCCCATCCGAGCCTCCGCAGAGCTTTCCAGAGATCCCAGATGAGGGTAGGGTTTGGATAAAACTCCCATAGAAGGACCCATCTGGTCTGAGAGCCTGGGAGTATGGTGGATTAGGAGGACTGACCCTGAAGGACTTAGTCTTGTGGTGATGTACACTGTGAGGCTGGTGTCCCCATCTGTGAAATGGGAATAAGAAGAACTCCCTCCTAGTATGTCGTGTCCTGGCATGTTATCATCAGTGGAGTTTGGTTATCCTGGTTATGGAACTCACCCAGGTCTCCCTCAGATCCTCCCATTAAAACCTAAACCGCATTTGTGCTTGAGAGAGAACTTCACTGGGTTCTGTTTTCTTCTCTATCCTCTGTTGGTTCTCTTTGCCTCTGAGGGTAGAAACTCCCCCAGTGCAGGAATGGCGTCTCATTCAACAGACTAGAAAGTTCCCAAAGGCAAGGGCTGTACCTCCCCTGTCAAACGAGGGGCTCTCTCAGCAGAGAGATGGAGCACCCTGACCTGGCTTGGGGCTCTTTGAAGACAGACAGTGTACCGCCCCCATTAGCCTGGGAATATCACAGAGGTGGAGACTGTATCTCTCCTAGACAACAACTGCTCTGTCAACGGAGGGGTGTACTGCGGTCTGATGAAGGCTCTCCCGAGATCAGGAGCTGGGCCTCCCCCATCAGACTTGGAGCTCTCTTAAGAGGAGAAGCTGGGTACCTCTGCAACCTTGGTCCCGGGAGAGAATTCCCCACCATCCTTCCAGACTTTGAATAGTGGCCAGAGGCAGCACAGTGGTGAGAGGAGCTAGGCGTGACCTGAGTGTCAGAACGTGAGATGGAACCATGACACAGGCCAGAATGCACACCCAACCCCCAGTGTAAGTGAGCAAAGTCCCGGGGCCCCTCGGCCCCAAGTCAGAGTGGAAGGGAGGGGCAGAGAGACGGTGCTGGTGGTAAGGAGTGGTGGGCCGGAATTCCTGAGTCCTCAGAAGGAGGACCCAGGTGCTCACTCTCCTCCCAACTCCCTCCGCAGGTCATCTGCGGCCAGGATGACGGCCCGCCAGGCTCAGAGGACCCTGAGCATGATGACTCTGAGAGCCAGGCCCGGCCTCGGATGCCTCGAAAGCGGGGCCACATGTCCCCTAAGTCCCGCCACATGACCAACTCTACTCTCCTAGGACTGTTGGCTCCACCTGGGGAGGCATGGGGGGTCCTTGGGCAGCCCCCCAGTCGCCCAAACCACAGCCCCCCGCCGTCAGCCAAAGTGAAGAAAATCTTTGGGTGGGGTGATTTCTACTCCAACATCAAGACGGTAGCCCTGAACCTGCTGGTCACGGGGAAGATCGTGGACCACGGCAACGGGACCTTCAGCGTCCACTTCCGACACAATGCCACAGGCCAGGGCAATATCTCCATCAGCCTCGTGCCCCCGAGTAAAGCTGTAGAGTTCCACCAGGAGCAGCAGATCTTCATTGAAGCCAAGGCTTCCAAAATCTTCAACTGCCGGATGGAGTGGGAGAAGGTGGAACGGGGCCGCCGCATTTCGCTCTGCACCCACGACCCAGCCAAGACCTGCTCCCGAGACCACGCTCAGAGCTCAGCCACCTGGAGCTGCTCCCAGCCCTTCAAAGTCGTCTGCGTCTACATCGCCTTCTACAGCACGGACTACAGGCTAGTCCAGAAGGTGTGCCCGGACTACAACTACCACAGCGATACTCCCTACTACCCCTCTGGGTGACCCTGGGCAGGCCACAAAGGGCAGGCCAGGGCTGGAAGGACAGGCCTGCCCACACAGGAAGCCATCTGTCTGGATACTGGGCAGGGAAGGGAAGGGGCTTCAGGCAGGGAGCTCCGGGGTGGAGAGGAGGAGAGGCCAAGTGTGGCCAGAACCGGGTCTCAGGTGGTGGGGAAGGGGTTGCAGGTGCTGGCCCCAACCTGAGGCTGTGGAGCGAGCAGGACTCAGGAGCGCTGGCCAAGGAGTGGGTTCTCTGGGTGGCCTCACAGGGCTTCCCCACTGAGCGACAGAAAGATGCCGGGTCCAGGAAGCCCCTGGGGCAGGCAGACCAATAGTTATTGAGAGGAGCCTAAAATCTTGGCTCCCTCCTTGCCATCCTGAGAAAGAACAGCAATGAGGAGATTATTTCGTCAGTGTGGTCCAAGTGAGCACCGCAGGATGGTCGAGCTGGGGCGTCCTGGCAGCCAGCAGCAGGAACTCTCCAGCCCCACCCACTGGGCAGCCCTGAGCCCCCATCCTGGACTGTGGTCTGAGCTGGGCTTGAGGCGGAAGTGGTGACCCTTGGAGTCTTTGATGTTTTGGCAGAGAGGGAACCTGCTCCTAGCCAGGCCTCCCCTTTCCAAAATCGCTTCTCTTGCCATTCCTCCCCACCCCACCCTCGAGCTGAAGTACCCCTCTGTCCGTAAGACAGGACAATGACGATTCTCCCAGCACCAAGGCCACAGGTGGAAGCCTCCCGTGAGCTGCGTGTTCCTCCCCCGTCCTGCCCCTGCTGGCTCCTCTGGGAGTGACCTTATCCAGCAAGTGAGCCTTCCACAGCCAGCCTTGCCCATCAGCCCAGGGCTCGCCTGGATAAAGATGCTGCCTCCCTCGTGGCCTGCTCGGGGTGGGCGAGGCCACACTGTGGTGGGTGTGCTGGACCTGTCCCGTAGTGTCTGTCTGTGGGGGTGGGGGTGGGGGGGTGGGGTTTGTGAAATCGCTTGATGGTCGACTTGTGTGTGCAGACTCTTGTTCACCGAGCAGGGAATAAAGCTTTCCTGGATATCGGACTCCGAGTTTTTGGGACGGGGGGTGGGGGGAGGGCCCCAGGTGCCCGGTGTCTGGCCGGCGTCTCTCAGATGTCAGCAGGACATTTCCTGAGGCCGAGCTGCAGAGCTCCAACAGCTGCTGGAGCTGATGCTCCAGGGCTTCCCTCCCCGCCCCCGCCTAGCCCCAGAAGCTGGGCCGATGCTGGGTGGGCCTGGCATTTTCCAAGCACCTGGGGAGGAAGAACTAGCAGGTGGGTGGGCCACACAGGGTGGGTGATCCTGGTCACCTTCCTGGGTTGCCATTTGGGTGGGCCCACTGGGGTACCAATGCTCTGTCAATATTTGCTCTGTGGCTTTGGGCAAGTCCATTGTCCTCTCTGGTTCTGTTTTCATTCTTCTCTATAAAATGAGGAGCTTGCCCAGCCCAGAGGTTCTCAAATGTGAGTGGGCTTCTGAACCAAGAGGGCTGCTAAAGCACAGACTTCCGAGTTCTACCCCAGTTTCTAATTCAGCAGGTCTGGAGCGCAGCCTCAGGAGTTGCCTTTCTAAGGAGTAGCGAGTGCCCAGGTAGACACTGATGCTCCTGGCCCAGGGAGCACACTTTGAGGGCCGCACACATGTCCTCAGAGTCCCTTTGTGGCCCCCTCTGCGGGAGTCTCCTGGGAAGGGTCCCATCAGAGAATCGGGTATTTGGTTTCCAGTCTAACATGCTTGGGGAGGAACAGGCCGGGGCGTGGGGGGAGGACAGTAGGGGCTTGGAAGCGGCCATCTCTGTGCTCTGGCCCACAGGAGGGCACCTCATCTGTGAGTCAGCTGGGCCCTTTGGGGGTCCATGAGGGGAAGCCAGGGGCCAAGGTCGTGGTGCCCCCTCTGGAGGCCACTCGAGGTCTGCTCTCCTGGGAGGGCGGCACGCAGGCCCCCTGCCTCCTTTGCGGCCAGGTGGTCGGAGTGAGGAGAGTCCTAAGGTGCTCTGGCCACCCCAGCCTATCTCCCTTGCCCAGCAGCACTCAGCACAGACTATGCCCTCACAGCACAGAACAGAGCTTGTGGGGCCATAGAAACCATCTTGCTGTCCCCCCAGGTTGTAGGAAGTGACCCAGGAAGGGCAAGTGACCGGAGCCCATGCTCCCATCCCAGCCTCTTCCCCACCCACCTGCCACACTGTGCTTCCCAGGGCATCTCTCCTCAGCAGAGATTGGAGAGCTCTTCCATGCCTCCCACTTCCTTCCCACCCTGGGGACAGGGGCCTGGCCTTGCCCTTGGGGGGTCTGGGCTTGCTGGATTCTGCTGCATTGTCCCACCTGTGGACACACACTGGACACCAACCCTGAGCAGCTCCCTCAGCCCTGTGGCTGTACTGGGCTCCTCCCCTGTCCAGCCTGGCTGAACTGTCAGCAGGGCTGGGGGCACTCTGACCCAACCTCTCCGGCTCCTCTCCTCCTGCGGAGAGCCAGATGCTGCCGACAGCTGGAGGGCTGGCCTGCCTGGCACACATTCCGCCTGCACAGGGGTGGGTTCATTTTAATAACTTCATTTCACCCGTGCGCACACTCTGCTGCCGCATCCCTCCTTTTCCACCTTCCCAGTAACCGGCGGCTCCTCTCAGTTAAGATCTTGCTAACAAATTTCCTCCCGAATCATAATTCTTTTGAAATAGTCCTTGCGCCCTGCTGATCTTGCAATCACCAGACACTTCTGCCCCCACCCCCGATCCCCACAAAGGGTAGGACACTAAGCATCTGGCTATGAAGGTGCCAACCTTTGCCCCCTTGATGAGCAATGCCTAGGGCATCTGCCAAGGAGATGAGATGGACCCCCAGTTCCCAGCAAGTGCTTGGACCACTCATGCCATTCAAAACTCACAGGAGAGCAAATTCTTCAGGAACACACCTGTCTCCTGTCCCAGAGAGAAGCTCTAGGTGCCTATCTTTGCCTACACCCTGCTGCTGCTGCCTGCTGTTCTTGCGGCCCTGCTCTCCAATCTGTTCAACTTGGCTGGGGAGCCAGCCAAAGGCACGGGCCTTATCTCCTCCATTTGAGTGGAGCCTCTGGGACAAGCCCTCCAGACTGGGGGGCTCTTTGGGAACATGACTTGTAAATCCCCACCAGCCTGGGGAGCCCCTGGGGCCAGGGTCTGTACCTCCCAGGTCAGACTGAAGAGCTTCTGATGCCAGGATCTGTGCCTCCCTCATCAGACTGGAGTCTCTCTGAGAGCAAGAAATGCATTATCGATGCAGCAGGGAAAGCTTGTTCTTTTTTAAGTATTGGAACAGCTGGAGGTGGCCTCTGCCCTCATCCTGGTGCACATCGAGGCAAGCATCCCCTCCTGAGCCTCAGCATCCCTATCTCTAATGGGGTGAATCTTCCCAGTGGTCTGTGAAGCTAACAAGAGGGAATACCTGTCAACTGGCAACGATGGTGAGTCTTCCTTTTGGTGGAGCTTAAAAAGCAAATGGGTGCCTGGGTCCCTCCTCCCTCCTCTCTCCACCCTCCCTCCTTACCCTCTTCCCAGGGATGAGCAAGCAGGAACTGAGTCACCCTCTTTCCCATCCTTGGCAGGAATGCTGGTGACCTTGCATATGGCAGACTTCTGTGGTGAGGCCCATTGCTCACAGATGACTGAGGTGGTAGGTGGGGAATCTGGGGAAAGGTGTGTTTGGGGGTGGAGTGACCAAGGCTCTGGATTATCAAGTGGGTATGTGTAGGGGATTGTGGGAGACACAATGAACCAGTCGCTCTGTGCTGGGAAGTGATCCAATGTCAAGGTTGGGAATAGGAGAGAGAAATGTTACTTCCAAAGGCTCTGAGTCCTTTGGTACCGCCAGGAAAACCGGGGGCTGGGTGATGGGTCGAGGAGAGGGACCACCAGCCCCGCTAGATGGAGCCAAGATCAGCTGTGGGCAGCACTTGCCCTTTATACCAAAGTCCTGGAGAGGCAGCTGCTGCCATTTCCAAGGCGCAATGCCACAGGAGACTGGCACTCAGCTGGGCGCTTGGTTCTGGTTCCACAGGAGCCTGGTTTCCTGTTGGTCTGCCAAACTCAAAGGCTGACCTGATAACAATCCAAGCCAAGGTGTCTCGTTCAAAGCCTCCCAGTTCATCTCAGAGCCACTTGGCTAGATGGTCCCAGGGGAACAAACTAGCACCTCCTGAACCACAGAGGCTACCAAGGAACTGCCAGCATGACAGTTGCAGAAAAATGTGTCTGGACCCCACTTCTGAGTCTGTAATTTACGAGCTGGGTGCCCTGGACAAACCCTCCTTAGGTGAATATCTAGGGGTCTACCTTCCTTGGAACATTGTTGGGAAGGTTAAATGAGTCGCTCAACAAATGTTACTTTCTCCTGTTTGTTTCTGGATATGGGTTTGTGTTCACTTCAGCCTTACTCCTAGTGTGGAGAAGTGGAAAGGTCCCAGGCTGGAGGTAGGAGACTTGGGTACCCATAATGCATGTGGCAGAGACCACTAATATCTGTTTCCCCTTTCTACATATTAATAGTAATAGAATTCCCCATTTTACCGGGGCAGTTGGAGGTCTGAAAAAAAAATTTAATTTCGCTGCCTCTCTTGCACCTCGATGTGGCCATGTGACTTAGATCTAGCACGTGACATGTGAGCCAGTTATTTGGCAACTTCCAGAAATCTTAAGACTTTGCCCCTTCTTCTTTATTTTGTCCTGCTGCCTGGACTATATTGCTGAAACTCTGTCATCTTAGACCAAGAGGGATAAGAGCCATACCCTAGAAGTGGCAGACCAATGAGCTGGAAGAAGACGCTGATTCCTGAAAATGTTGCGGAACAGAAATATCATATCAGGGGCTTCTCTGATGGCTCAGAGCTAGAGACTCTGCCCATCAATGCAGGAGACACAGGTTCGATCCCTGGTCCAGGAAGATCCCACATGCCACAGAGCAGAGCAGCTAAGCCCATGGGCCACAACTACTGAGCCTGTGCTCTAGAGCCCACGTGCTGCGGCTGCTGCAGCCTGAGTGCCCGAGAGCCTGTGCTCCACGCCAAGCCACTGCAACCAGAAGCCCACTCACTGCAGCTAGAGAGGAGCCCCCGCTCACCACAACTAGAGGAAAGCCTACACAGCAAGGAGGATCCCGCACAGCTGCATAAACAAATAATTTTTAAAAAGAAATATCACACCAGTCCTAGGCTCCTACCTTCAGACTTTTAGGTAAGAGAAAAATCAAAATTTTATCTTACTGGGTCTCCATTTTCAGCAGTTAGGTCTAGCCCCACTTGATTCACGGGATGTGGTTGAGTGCTTCACTTCTAAGGCTCTCATCTGTAGAAAGGAGAAAATGCTCACCTATCTTCCCACCCTTCTAAGAGGTTCTATCAACTCACAGGCAAGAAGGAACTTGGGAAAGCTCTGGTATTCTGCCCCCTCTCTGGCATTGAGGGGCACAGCCACCATTTGGCGGGTATAACAAGTTGCTGCTGCATTGCAGGAGGCCCCTGAGAAACCCAGAAGGATCCTGTATCCCTCTCTGAAAGGCCCCTCATCCCCAAATTTAGTCCCCATGCGTCTGAGTCCCTGTCCACATTCAGAGGTTGGTGACATACAATCGTCGTTAAGGGCCTGACTGGTCCCAGCCAGATGGGATCCTAATTTAATTAAAACCCTTTAATTACCTGCAACAACACAGCTCTGGAAGTCCAATGCAGAAGGGGGCATGTAATGAGAGGGGGACTGTTGACAGAGTAGGGGCTGCCCTTTCATCACTCTGGGGACCTGGGCTTGTAGAGCGTTTCTCCCACAAGGGTGGGCACAAACTGGATGGTGCAGCCTGTGCAGCCTATGCTTCTGGCGTGGTGAGTTGACTGCCAGTTGGGGAGTGAGGCAAACCAGGCCCTTGGGGACAGAGTACCAGGTTCCTGATCCTGAAGCTGTCAGTGTTGGTTTTGTGTTTATACTGAGACCAGCACAGGCTGTATAAGCTCCGGTTTGAGCTCCCCAAACCAGTCTGGGTAGGAGCAGGCATGGTTCTAATTTCTCCTGAATTGGCCTGGCTTAAGAAACAGGGGCACTTCTGCTTCCACCCAGGAAAAGCAATGCCCCTGTGAACTCAAGAGGTGTTATCCACCTGGGGAGGGAGATGAAAGGGGGTGACTCAGGCTGCAGAGGGACCATGTGGTTTCTTGGGGTCTAGCAAGGAGCCCCCTTCCCCCAGCTTGGTGCTGGCCCTCAACTGGCTTCTCCCTGTGAAGGCAGAAGGCACTGGCCCAGGCCAGGCTGGAGCCTGCCAAGCCTTGGCGGGGCAGACTCAGAAACCTAGACTCCGTGAGTTGGGCTATTTTTAAGCCTTGTGGATATAATACATTAATACCCTTCTGTTCTCCCTTAGTATTTATTCATTCAACAAATATTGTTTAATAAAGCCTCTGAAAGTTCCAGCTGGTCTCCATGGGGCCAGATCATCAGGGGAAGAGGTTTCAGTTCACACTTGAACCAGAGCCTTAAAGGACATATTCTGCTGTGGTCAGCATGATGTCAATGGCTAGGATTGAAGAAAGAAACCTCAAGAAGAGGAAAAAACTCAAGGAAAAAAGTAGGAGCCATGAGTCCCCACCACTCCATACCCAAATGTTCTCCTTTTGAAGCTGAAGCCAAGAGCACTGTCGTTGAACATGTTCCCCAGGACACAGGCTCTGGCCTTCCCATCTTCCTCCTCCCATCCAGCATCCAGCCTCAACTCTCCATTCCACCTTGCTTCCTCTCTTATCCCCCGGCATCCACGGTCCTCTTCAAAAGAGCCTGCTTCTACCTTTGACTCAGGTTGAGTCTGGAGTGCTATGTAACTGCCAACTTGGGGACTGTCCCAGCAGGAAAGTAGGTGTCGCCCCAGATTAACTGGAAACTGGACACAGGAGCTGTCGTTCCCCATCAGATTGGAGACTCGTGAGGGCAGGTGCTGTGCCCCTGTCCACCTGGCCTGGAGGCTCCCCAGAGGCAGGAAGGCCTTCCTTTGAGGCATATCTGCTCGAAAGTGTCCTGCACACATCCTCTCCCTGGGAGGTCATCCCTGATGGGCCTCATTGGACGGTGCACTGAGGCGTGATCACAGCCTTTGCTCTGCCAGCTTGGGAGAGGAAGTGACAACAGGGGGACAAGCTGCCGCACTGTTCTCACTCCAGCAGCCTGGGTCCTCCTGGCTGGGGGAGAGGGTATGCAGGGAAGGTGAGGCAGCATGTCAGTGCTGGCACACCCCTCCTCCCACCTGTCCCGTTAGCGTATGCTGTCTTCTCTAGAACAGTCTTCAGAGACCTAGGTTATCTCCGGGGACTCAGTGAGGGGCATTGTGCGTCACAGGAAAAGCCAGGGTCTTTCAGCTCTTAACCCAGTACCTGCTCTTTCCTGACACCAGGCTTCCTCACCCCTGATCCTCTTCGTGACTTGAGGAGTGGTCCCACCTGGGGAAGGATGGCCTGTCCAGCCCCAGGGAGACTGGGCTCCTCCACCTTGGGGTCAGAGCAAGGCTATTCCCCAGTCAGGATGTGACTGGCTTGGTTGCCATGTGACCTTGTTCTGGTCCCCTCAGCCCTCTGGGCCTGGATGGCAGTTCTTTCCCCCACCTGCTCACAAGGTTCCCTCAAGGAACAGCTCTGGTGCAATCGATCTGGTCCATGTAGGACTGTTGCCATCCGGCTGGGCTCACAGGCATGGGGGAAAAGGGCTGATTTTTCGTCTGTCCAGGGAAGGCTGTGGAGGGCAGCACTTGATCACACCAATGCTGGAGTCAAGTTGCCTGGATTCAAGTCCTTGCTCTGCCACTTCCTAATTGTAGAATTTTGGCAAGTTATTGGACATCTTTGTGCCTCCTTTCCCCATCTGTAAAATGGGGGTGATCTTTACCTGTCAGAGGGCTGCTGTGAGCTGGAAGATGTAAAGCAGTTGAACTGTGTTTGGCACAGCTGCCCTGAGCACAGTCCAAGCCTGTAGCCCTCTTTGAGCCTGGCCAAGCCTGGGTATGAGGGAGGGAGAAGAATGGCCATGGGCGGGAATGTGCAGGAAGAAAGATCTACAGGGAAGGTCAGAAGTCTGTCCTGTCTACAGAAGATGACACATATGAAGGAATCTACTGATTCTGGTTGAGAAGCAGAGCTCTCGGTTGTGTTCCTACTGCTCCTTGGGCCCCAAATCCCCCTTCCACACTCCAGAAGCCCCGGGGTATTTCCCCCGGGACTTTGATTGGTAGGTACAAGGCTTGGGGAATGCAGGTGGCCAAAGGGTCTTTATTTAGAAGCAGAGGTAAACTCCCAGAGCAGTCAGCCAAGCGTGCTCCCAGGGCTGATGCAGCCTCCTTGGGCCTCTCCTACCTTACTTTGCCCCACCCCCATCTCATCTGTCTTGATCACCTCCACCCAGTGGATCAATTTCTCATCAGCTTGGATGATCTGTGGTCCCTTGCTGGTACTCCCGGGAACTGGGTGTGTGAAACGTGCCCATTTCAGACTGTACCCTGAGGGTGAGTCCCTGAGGACTGGGCCTCTGTGACCCATTTCTTCCACACTTTGAGAAGGTCCAAGGGCATGGGGTAGACATGGGGCCTGGCCATAAATCTTGTGCCTCACAGATAGCTCTGAACTCTATCATGGGAGCCTTTCACAGGAACAGAGAGAAGGAGAAGGGAAGACACAGGTCAAGAGGCAGCTGAAACCCTGCCCTGTGGCATCTGCAATAAATGAGGAGGATGCTGTTTGGGGAAATCAGGGGTAGGTGGAGGATACTAGAGTGTGGAAAGGTCTATAAACTCCCCATTTACCAGCCTTGGCAGCTCCCAGGCCAGGGGTAGGAGGGAGCCTGCTCTGCTCAGTCAAGCTCTGCCATCTGCTGCATCTCAGTGGAGAGCAGCACTGGAGGGCTCGTTGTAGGCAGAGTTTCTTTTTTTTTTAATGCGACAGGATCAGGCTCAAGATGTCACTCTAGTGAGTGGTACTGGAGACAAGGGAGAGAACTGTCTAGGAAAACAGGGGAGAAATAATAGAAGCCTCCATGCTCCAGGAGGAGGGAAGGTCAGAGAGCAGAAAAGGAAGGGAAAAAGAAAAGAAGCCAAAATGGAAAATTGTGTTAAACAAAAAAGCGGGATTGGGTTAGCAGGTATGCATCACCCGTCACTCCCTGGGCCCTCACGAGGCAGCGGCCATCCAAGACCAGGGCTCCAGGGCCCCCAGGTTACTGACATCCTCTCCCCAAGCCCTGTTTCACACCCCCACGCTGAAGTGCTTCTGTCCTGCCTCTTACCTTCCTCTCTGGAATGCCCAATATCAAGCACTCCTAGCTTTTGGCAATTGTAACAATGACAGTGGTGACTGTAAACGAAGAATGGAAGAGCTGATCCAGGTGACTGAAAGGCTGGTGCTGGCACTCTTCCTGAGACTCCCCCCGTTACAGCAGGTGAGGGCCTCAGAGCTTGCAGGATGTGGGGCTGGGCGGTCCATGCAGGATGCTCTTCCCACAGGTAATTCTCCCTCAGAAGATCCCCACACTCTCAAAGGGGCCCACTTCAGGGTCCCACTGCAGACTGACATTCCATTTCAAGAAATCCTAAACAGCAATGGACTCAAAAGGATACATATATGGTTTAGGGTAGGACCAACAACAGTACCCAGCAATAACAACGACATCAGCAGCAGTTCACTTTCCTGGAGCCCATGAATGGCAGTCCCCATGTTAAGGACTTGATATATATTTAACTCCTTAATTTCCCATGGGAACTCTATGAAATATACCCATCTCACAGATTAAAAACAACAACAACTAAGGCTTATACTTGCAGGTGCTTTGGCCAAGATCGTGAGTGGTGGGAAGAGATCAGAGCCAGGCTCCTGAACACCAACCCTGGCTGGACCCCCAGTGCTGCCTGGACTCTCACCAACTCCTCCCCAGCAACTAGTTCCAATCACACCCCGACCCCCTTCCCAGGAATTCTCCGCCAATAACCTTATTTCCTACTTAACACATGACAACATGTAAGTCACCAGATACAACCTTGCTCAACTTCCCACTATGAGACAAACCCCCTTTCTGCAGGACTCTCCTCCCACCCAGAAAGGGTGTCCCTACTCTTTCTACTCGTGCCCACCAGCCTGCTTCTCCTCCCAGCTCTCTTGGACTTCCTGCCCAGATGATCCTTTCTCTGCTGGATCACAAAGCTATAACTGCTTCCTCTCTACTGGGCCCCTCCTGGCGACTTGAAACATGCTTCTCTCTCTCCCACACAATAGGAAAGACGGAACTCCTTCCTCTACTAATTTTCCTCTTTCAGTTTTGCCCCAACTTCTTTTTTCAGTCACAGCCATACCTTGAAGACTTGCTGTACTCTCACCTCCCCATGACCCACCACTCCTCACCTCGCCCCACTCAGGTCCCTTCACTGAAACGGACCTGGCTGAAGTCACTAATGACTTCCATGTTGCTAGCTCCAACGGGCAATTTTATTCTTGTTCTATAGCATTTGACACTTCTAACAGTTTTGTATTTGTCCCCTGACATGTATTTCAATTTCTAGCCAATTCTTCTCCTTTGTGGTATTTTTTTTTTTAACCAGCCCTAAAATTTAAGCGCTTCTTAGGGTTTACTCCTGGACCTCCTTCTCTCTTTACTCTGTACTCCTTGATGATCCAACACACCAAGGGCTTCACAACTACACCTCTAAACCAGTATATTCCAGAACCTTCTCTCCTCTGAATCCTAGGCTTGTAAATTCAATAGCCGGCAAGATACCTCCATTGGGATTTCTCAAGGCATCTCGTGTGAAACTTGGGCTTCCCTGATAGCTCAGTTGGTAAAAAATCTGCCTGCAAAGCACAAGACCCCAGTTTGATTCCTGGGTTGGGAAGATCTGCTGGAGAAGGTATAAGCTACCCGCTCCAGGAGTCTGGAGCTTCCCTTGCGGCTCAGCTGGTAAAGAATTCGCCTGTAATTTGGGAGACCTCGGTTCCCAGAAACTTCTCTCCTTGGAATCCTAGGTTCACAAATTCAATAGCCTGCATGACACCTCCATTTGAATTTCTCAAGGCATCTCATAATCAACAAGTAAAATGAACTTGATCATCCAGTTTCCCTGCTTATTTTTCCGCTGGTCTCTATTTGGGTAACCTAATCACTTTTGTCCTTTCTCTATCAGATCTGTCCCCTAACCTTTCTCTAAAGTATCTTTCCTCCAGCTCTGCCATCTCTGTGGCTCAAGCTCTATTTCTTGCCTTCCTCCATCCCCACTCACATTAACTTTTCTACACTCAAGCCAAAGTTCTATTAAAATGAAAAGCTTATCATTCCCTCCTCCTTAATAAAGTGCTTCCAAGATTTCCCCACTGTTCTTAGCATAAACACCCAGACTCTGAATGTGACCTTTGAAGGTCCTGCCAAGGTCTGGCTTCTAACTTGCTGTCACACTTCTCCATATTCCAGCCACTCAGTCTTCCCTGGGTGTCCAGAATGCAAGCACCATGCTCCCTCCTGACTCTGGGCTTCATGCAGGTGACTTCTTGTGTGTGGAATGTGACTCTCCAACTTTACCACATTGACAGCTCTTCATCCTGCAGCTCTCACTTCCAAAAGTCGTCGTAGGGAAGCCTTTCTGGATCCTCCAGAAGAGATTAACTGCCTACTCCAGGCTCTCACGGTGCCTATACATTTCTTTCAGAGCCCTCCCCACGGCTTGGTGTTATGGATTTGTGAGATTATTAAGGGCCTTCTCTCTCCATTAGACTGTCAGGTCCAATGAGGACAGGGAGCAGTTAGTTTCCTACTGTTTATCCCTAGAAATTAGCATAGCTTCTGGCACATCACATATCAAATTTTTAGCAAAGAAGACAAAAAGGGCTCTAAAAATTAATTTTTAAAAGGCCAAACCCATGCAAGGTTCTTAAATTTTGGTGGGTACAAAAGGCCCTCGGGACTATCCATTGTATGCTGACCATGCTCAGATGCCTCTTTAACTTTTGTTCAGAGGTAATGGAGACATGAAGGATACCGCGTGGAGACCACATCCCTGGAATGACTTAAGATTACACTGGAAAATTTACTGAGGGGTGTGTGTGTGCCTATTTTCCATTAGTGTGTCGATAAACACTTTCAATACCTCTGAGAGATAGAAATAAAAGTATTTACCCAGAGAGATCAAAATGTGTAATATGACTATTGGTTCATGTATCTTCATGTATCAATGTCAATCTATCTATAAATTTCCAAAGAGGCAGTACTTCATTTTACCGTTAAACTAGTAAGTGCATTCTAGAGTGCTGCAGGATAACAGGAAATAAAGCACGAAGAAGTTGCAGGACAAGCTTGAAATCACACCAGTGGTATGCTGGGAGCTGGTTCACACTGGCTCCATAGAGCCAATTGTTGAGGGCTGGTTGTTGAACGGTCAATTAAAAATCAAACTGTATTAATGTACAACTAACAGCAAAAGTAGTGAATACTCAAAATTCATCTTATTTATCTTACACTTTACCATTGCCTATGGATTGAGGAGGAAGCACAAGCTGGAATCAAGATTGCCGGGAGAAATATCAATAACCTCATATATGCAGATGACACCACCTTTATGGCAGAAAGTGAGGAACTGAAGAGTCTCTTGATGAAAAGTGAAAGAGGAGAGTGAAAAAGTTGGCTTAAAGCTTAACAGTCAGAAAACGAAGATCATGGCATCTGGTCCCATCAATTCATGGCAATTAGATGGGGAAACAATGGAAACAGTGGCAGTTTGTTTTTCTGGGCTCCAAAATCACTGCAGATGGTGACTGCAGCCATGAAATTAAAAGACGCTTACTCCTTGGAAGGAAAGTTATGATCAACCTAGACAGCATATTAAAAAGCAGAGACATTACTTTGCCAACCAAGGTCCGTCTAGTCAAGGCTATGGTTTTTCCAGTAGTCATGTATGGATGTGAGAGTTGGACTATAAAGAAAGCTGAGTGCCAAAGAATTGATGCTTTTGAACTGTGGTGCTGGAGAAGACTCTTGAGAGTCCCTTGGACAGCTAGGAGATCAAACCAATCAATCCTAAAGGAAATCAGTCCTGAATATTCATTGGAAGGACTGATGCTGAAGCTGCAGCTCCAATACTTTGACCACCTGATGTGAAGGACTCACTGGAAAAGACCCTGCTGCTGGGAAAGACTGAAAGCAGCAGGAGAAGGGGACGACAGAGGTAGATGGTTGGATGGCATCACTAACTCAGTGGACACGGATTTGGGTAGACTCCGGAAGTTGGTGATGGATAGGGAGGCCTGGTGTGCTGCAGTTCATGGGGTCGCAAAGTGTCAGACCTGACTGACTGACTGAACTGAACTGATGGGCTGAGGTTATATACATCTGCTGGTATCTGTTTGGTGGCAGTAATTGACAACAGGGAGCTGCGCTTCCCCTTCCAAGTCTGCATCCAGCAGTATCACTTTGAAGCTTGAAATGGTCACAGTGGGAGTATTTACACTGGAAACTGGCAAGTACTACCAACCAGGGCTTGTATTTTGGGTAAGTGAATATTATACTTTTAGTAGCACACCACTGAACCAAACCACTACCCACAGAAACATTTTAAGGGTCTATAATAAATGTGAAGCCAACTTTTACTTGAAGGATGGACAGGATAAAGTATAGAAACATGTCTGTCTTCAGGAAATCATTCTCAAATCTGTGGGCTTCCCTGATAGCTCAGTTGGTAAAGAAACCACCTGCAATGCAGGAGACCTTGGTTCAATTCCTGGATTGGAAGGATCTTCCCAATCCCCTGAAGGGATAAGCTACCCACTCCAGTATTCCTGGACTTCCCCCTGGTGGCTCAGCTGGTAAAGAATCCACCTCCGATGCAGGAGACCCGGGTTCGATCCCTGGGTTGGGAAGATCCCTGGAGAAGGGACCGGCCACCCACACCAGTATTCTGGTCTGGAGAATTCCATGGACTATATAGTCCACAGGGTCACAGAGAGTCAGACACAACTGAGCAACTTTCACTTTTCTCAAAACTGTGTAAGGGTTGAAGGTAATTGTTTTCTCAGTTTGAGGCTGTAATTATTCTACAGACATGATTTTTGTTATAAGCCATCAGCCACTGAAGTGTCTGTAATTTTATGGAACCTGTACACCATTACTTCTAGACAAAAGTGTTGACTAAATTGAGACATAAGTTCTTAAGAGTGAGTGGGAGAGATTCCCTTCCTCTCTCCCTGTGAAACTTCTAGAAAGAGTAGCTTATAGTCAAGCCATGTTTGCTTACCTTCTCATCAGTCTTGGCTTCTGCTTCCACCACTTGACAGAAACTGCTCTAAGGGAACCGCTGACCTTATTGCTAAATTCAATAGTTTTTCAGTCCTCGGTGCTTTGACTTTCCGGCTTTGTTTCTGTGGGCCACTCCCCTCTCTTCTCTGTTAGACTGGATTACTGTAGTGAAAATCCTACTCGCCCACAAGCCTAGCCTAGCACAGTGTTTGGCACTTTCTAGATGCTTAGGCATCATTTGTTCAGTCAGTGGCCTCGATATCTCACTTCTCTGGATATGTTTATCTCACACATGAAAAGAAGATGAATTACGTGGGGACCCCCTTTTATCCCAGCAGTTTGTCAAGAGCTCATCTTTTAGGGTCTTGAGTTGGCTAAAGCTCACCCCATTTCAACTGAGCATTATGAGCTGGTGTGTCCACTGACGCAAATTCTTAGATTTTTCACTCTTCTTTGGTCTGCAGGCCTATGCCCCAAAACTATTCCTTTGCCTTCTGTTGCTTCTTGACCAAAAGCCAGGGTGAATGACCTTGAGGATGTTACATTATCACCTTGGGATGAATGGGAGCTGCACAATCCCAAGACAAGACGGCAAGTGCTCAGAACTCTGCTATTCCCATACTTGAGTAATGCTTATTTCATCTTAAAGTTTTTCCCCCAGAGTTGATCCCCTTCAACTCCTTAGTCATTTCTGTTGCTTGTACTGAATTCCTTCAAGTCTAAGATTCTTTTTTCCTAGAGCTGCAGGAATCAGAACCAAACAATATTTCAGATGCCACTTTCCACTCCAGCATTACAGGATTTACAGAGGGGGAGTGATTATCTTGCTAATGGCTTAGTGGCATAAAGATCCCATCAGTGAACAACATTCAAGTTTCTGCTCTCATCTGGAGGTGAAAGCTGCTCATTCTCCCAGCTCATTTTCCCAAATATTGATCATCCTACATTTGCTTCCATGCTCACTGTCTCCAGGTGTCCACCTATTGGGTCAAAGGGCCCAGTGTGGCACAGTCACTTCTGAAATCAAGAGGGGAAACACATCCACTTTGTGCATAAACACTCATAAAGAGCAATCTAACAACACTCACCTGAATGTTGGATTAGTCAGCTAGCCATTAGAAACGAATCTGAATGATCTAGGGCAGAGTTCAGGGAAAAGTCATGAGATAAAGGAAACACACAGGCCCAAGCTGATTAAAAAGATAATTAGTTGTGGAAAATAAGGTTGGGTTCCAGCCAAGAATTTTTCTTTGACAACGATAACCCAAAGGATCCAATATAGTCATGTTGGGGGGATTTAGCTGCTGCTCTTTTATAGGAGTTGAACACCCAGAACAAAGCAACAGTCAGTTTCTAAGTGCAGCTCAACTCTCCACACCCCCACCCCCTGCCAGTTTGTTGTTCTGCTCATAAACATACAAGCTGTTTCCTTTCATCTGCACAGGCTCATACAATATGGAGAACCCACAATAGGTTTAAGCCAGAATTATAAATGACTGTACAGAGTGCTGGTCAAACCAAAGATCTTTTGGCCTAAGAAAGAATCTTGAGGTCCCTGGCTGGAATCTAAAAAAGAAGAGATAGAGAGGAACCTTTTAAAGACCTAAATAGGCCAGCAGACAAGTAAGTCATAAGGAAAAGCAAAACACCTCTTACCTAAATTATTAAATGCCATAAAGGTGCCTGAGATGCCTAATAATCAATACAGGTTTAACCTTCGCTGAAGGAACAAGAAAAATGTTTCGTGAATGGCCAGTTAGAGGGAGCTGACAAGGAAGGAGGGGAGTTGGGGAATGATGCCAGATAGTATTTGGACCTGAAACTGCAACTCCAAAGGTTCTGTGAAACTATGTGCTTGAAATATTGTTTTGATAAATAAGCCATATCCTAGTGGAATTTAAATCTCCAACTGTTCCACTGGCACGGACATCTCTGCAGTGACAGCACATGCCCCAGATTGTGGAGTTAACTTGAATTAAATTTCAGATGTGGGGGAGCTAAAGGAGAGGGTGGTGGCAGTGGGAGGTTTACAAACAGTATGCTGGGGCTCTGATGTTGTCATAACCAGATGGCTTCAACTGTATCATTTAAACAAAAACAAACATGTCCAGAAAGGATGATGACAGCAGAAGCATCGAACCGCTTCACCTGTACCCAAAGTCCTAACCGCTCTGTTTCCATAGTAAAGCCCATAGTGGAAATCCCATAAATACTGGGAAATCTCAGAAGAGACCTTTATCTTGCCAGGAGCCTGGTGACCAAATTGCTACCCTCCTGAAACCACAGTCCCTAAACCCAGCAACCCCCCAATCCACAGCTTTCTGTGAATGAAGAAAAGCAAATCTGAAGCCCGCTTTGTCTTCCTGGTTCCTGAGTTAACAGGCCAGCTGAGGCACCTTTATAAAGTTTTTGCTCTTGCTATTCCCACACGAAGAAGCTTTACCTCAGATTTCAGATATGGAACTTCCCCCAGTTACTTACACAATCTTTTCAGGGTATCATTAGAACTCTTATTCAAGTTGTGTGACCTCAGGCATGTCCCTCAGGGCTTCAATTTCTCTCTTCTATAAAATGGGAAGATGTTCTCTCTTACTTGTCCTACCAAACCCTCCAAGTTGTTGGGAAGTTCAAATGAGATACGTTATAGGAAGGTTTGCTGAAACCTAAGCAGTGCTGAGCCAGTGCAGTTACTTGAGAGACGACGTGGGTAGAGGAGATCCTGGGTACCCCTCAGCCCCCAGCTGTGCTCATCTGGAAAATGAGAACCCAGGAGGCACAGGAAGGCAGCCAGGACATGGAGAACTGGGCACCTGCTCACACAGGTGACACTTAGGAGGAAACCAAGAAGTGCGGAGGAATGGTTTCTAATGAACAAATCCTGCCTTTGATTATACTGATAATGTGAAGTGAAGTCGCGTTGCTCAGTCATGTCCGACTCTTTGCAACCCTGTGGACTATAGCCTACCAGGCTCCTCCGTCCATGGGATTTTCCAAGCAAGAGTACTGGAGTGAGTCGCCACTTCCTTCTCTAGGGGATCTTCCTGACCCGGGGATCGAACCCAGGTCTCCCATATTGTAGGCAGACGCTTTACCGTCTGAGCCACTAGGGAAAGATATACTGATAACAGTCGTATCTATTTCATTTCAGGAGGGACAAGATAAAATGAAAACTGGAAAGTTTGCGAAGGCTAAAGTCACTGGAGAACAATGGAAGGTGAAATGCTTTGAGTCTCCATCTAAGGTCAAATAATACACACCTTGGCCCAATGGCTGATGATTCTCCAGTGTACCCCTCTGTCCTGTCCAACACTGCCATATGAAAGCAGAGCGGGAGCTCCAGAGCACTCTTGTGAGCTCAGTGGGAATTCAGATACTAAGTTTTCTGAAAACACATCCAGTCAGTGACAGAACCAGTCAGAGATAAGAATTTCCCTTTATTAAATCTCCACATTCATGTCCCCTTGATACTTTATAGTTAGTTAAGGGAGATCGGGAGTCAGGTCTTAAAACACACAGGGTGCAGAAAAGTCCACTTCTATTACTTGCCTTCCTTGGCAGTAGGAGCCTGATCCCTCATCAGGATGTGGACTGTGAGATACTCAGGAAAGACAAGGGACGGGCAGATGCTGGAAGCTCACAAAGGAAACTTGAGATTAGGGACACACAATGAATCCCTATTGGTTAGACATTTTGAGCAAGTTAAAGGATCAAACTAGGCCTTCAAAATCCCTTAAGGAATTCGGACCCCAAAGACAAGCCAGGTGAGTCAAACAAAAGACCAGAGATACCACACAGTACAAAATAGTAATTATTTATATTTTCAAAAAGAAAAAAAAATTAACATTTGGAAGTTCTCCCCTGCAGGAAGAGGGGTGAATTGGAAGGAACAGGACTGGCTCCTATGCAGGTGGCAAGTCAGGTACAAACAGCTGAGCAATCTTGGGCTGGGAGGTTTTTCACATAGCATTAATAATAAAATTTCCTTTTCTTTTCTCTTCTTTTCACTCTGTTATTGTTGTGTGTATTTGTGTGTTTTTTTTTTTTTAGAAAAAGGAGTGGGGGAGATGAAATAAAATCAGAGAAAAATGCCAAAAAACATTTTCCACAATATCTAAAAACAAAGAACCATAGTTCTTGTCAAGACAGTATGAATTCTGGATAAACTATTTTTTCCAGTTTCAACACCAATAAAGATTTTTTTCCAAAAGCTACCACATCAGAACACTCATCTTCTAGGTCAAATACTCTCCTTCCCCTTTCACCTCTGCTGGCCATTTTTCATCAGAGGGCAACAGGACACATTCTGTTCTTGCAAACAATAAGTGCTAACCACAAGAGAGCTCTTCTGATAACTTGCATGTGAGGAGTTTTCACAAATATCCAAGTTTTAGCACAGCTGGATGGACTAAAATTTCTCTCAACATAAATACTACTGGAATCCACAAACTGATTTTTTGAGAAATTCTGCAAAAATCCTTTCTTCTTTCCTTTTCCCTTCTCTTAAAACTACATGTCCTTTTTAAGTTTTCTTTTTGCTCCAGGCACCTGACGATTTGTTCTGCTCAGTCAGATGCAGACAGGTTTCTCCAAAGTACCACCGCGGGGATGTCCTCAGGGCCAGCGCCTAAACTGAATCCCCACAGTATCAACCTTGGCCAGGCCAAAGGGGACACAGTGGCGCAGCAACAGGGTTTTCATTAGGTAGAACAGCCCCAAGTCTTGGGCCCTTCCCTCCCCCCACCCCCACTTCCCCCAAGTTTATTTAGTGCTGTATTAAAAGTCTGGGGCCACAATGCAGTCTTTTCCCCCCACAACAGAGTAAAAGCTCCACAGATTGCGCTGTCTACCTGGTGGTCAGTGGCAGCCATGATGGCTGCTGCTTCTGGAAAATAAACGGAGTCTTACAACGGGCAGGCTCTTAGGACTGCTTCAGGCGTTTGCGTGGGGGTCCCAGAAACGGGCACTGTGCTGAAGCCAGAGAGCGGTACGCCTCAGCCACCAAATGGGGATGTGACACCACCATTGACTTCCACCCGGAGGTCTCCAAGACATCCGAAGCATGGCTAGGAGAAACGTGAGAGATGGGTTACCAAAGGAGTATGTGAAAGATGAGCGAAACAGCCATCTAGAGAGCCCAGTTTCCCAGGGTTTGCTGTCTGGGTGTCAATGCAAGACACACTCAGACAGAACCCTTAACATGCAAGAGAATTTGCTTGTTAGACAATAGGTAGACAGGTGACCAGGTTTATGGCTCTTGTAAGTCTGAAAACCAGAACTTTGAGCCACTATATTCTCAATTACAAAAGATGAAATGTTCTTCAGGCTTTTCTCTAAATCATCAAGGCTCTTTATATTCCTGATAAAGAGCAGGAGTTCTCTGGGTCAGACAGCTCTGAGTTTCCATCTGGCTTTGCCATTTACTAGTCCCATAACCACAAAGAAGATCACAGCCTGCGGCTTATTTGATTATTGAAAAAGAGAGGCCAATTCCCGCACTTCGTTGAATGGTTAACATCTAAAAAGCACCAAGCAAGTGTCCAGTACAGAGTGAGCACTCAGGATAAGGAACATTTTGCCTCCATTTGGTAACTCCTTCAAAATAGTCCTTCAGCCTTACAGAACATCTTTCCTTGTTTCAGGGCATTTGCTGTGTTAAATAATGTTTACTCATCTACCCTGCAACCTCTTAGACCTGTCTTACTCCAGTACGGCTATTGTGGGGGCTTCCCTTCTTGAGGTTTTTTCCCAAACTTTTGCCCCCCATTAGGCAAAGCAGAACATATCCCACTGAGAATTACTTCCCACTGAGAAAGTAATATGGCCAGGTCACTTGTCATTCAGGAAGAAGGAACAGATGTACTGGAATGGATACTTCTTTCTCAAAACAGTATTCCAAGACTTCATCTCCTAATTATGTTTTCTCTTTTCCCCATTCTGCAGCCGACCATTGGACACCCTTACTAACTCATAAAATCCATTTCTGTTTTCCCAGAGATCTGCAAGTCTTTTTGTAATAAGCTGGTGAGTGTGAAGTAAAGATGCTATTGCTTTGGGGGACAAAGGTTTTTCAGACCAGCGAGTTGTCATTTTCATCAATTCTCATCCTGCAAGGTAGTAAAACACTTCACTCACCAATCAGATTAGACTGATGAAAGCAAAACCATTTTTCACACTGTCAAGCTGAAGGAAAAGACAGACACTCTCTACTTACTCCTGAAAGCTTCATGTTGCTCATCTGTTTCACTCACCAATTCAAAGTCTTTCTTTTTCACTCGCTAGCTAACCCAACTATCCTGAAAGAACTTTGAAGATGGCAACTCACTAGTTGATGAAATCCACTGCCTGAGTTTTCAACTGATCTGCGCTGTGGAGGTCAGCCAGGATGAGAATTTCTGCGGCGTTCTCCACGGAGAGATTACTGCAGAGAGCATCCTCACACATGACCTTTAAACGCTCCAAGGCGTACTGTAAAACACAAGCGTGCTGCTGTCAGAACAGGAAAGGCTCTGAGCTGATTGCTACTGAAGTAGTTTTCTTCAACCATACCATCACGTAACTGGATACCGGAATAAAACTCCACAGACCATGAAAAGGCAATTATAAAACATAGCCATACGCTGAAGGCTGAAATGAAGATGGCTAAAGTAACTTGCAGAGCTGCCATTCAAGTTCTAAAGTCTATTAGAAAAACAGCAATGTGGGACTACGCAATAGACCCACATCTTCAAGCTCTCCCTTACCCTGACCACGACTGAAAGTCTCTCTTAAACAGTCACCACCTACCCTTGCAATGAGGCACTTCTCTGCTTCAAGTCAATAGGGACATTACACTTTAAATTTCTGCAATCCTTTTATTTAGAGCCAGACTAGGGTGCAGCACTGCCCTTTGTACTTAAGTACTGTCACCAGCCCAGCAGGATATCGGGCTGTGGAAAGGAGCCCTGTGGTGACTTTTACCAACATCTCTGCCAGTAGTTGTTCCTGTCAACCAAAGGCCTCCTTTTCAATAGAAAAGGACAAATGGAGCCCTATTTTATTGGGGTTGAGGTTAAGATTCTGAGGGTAGAAGAACAAAGCAACAGAGAACCTGGATTTAGTTTCAGTCTTAAAAAACTTCCTGTTTTTCAAGTAAAGGGTATAAGTAAATGTTCTAAAAATGAAGGTCTAGGTTAATATTGGGCACATCTAATCTACTTGGTATGTTTTGATCCAACTGTACTACCTGCTCTGAAATATATCATGAACTTACTAAGAAATTTCAGGGCAAAGAGGGAAGATGGGGAAAAAAGGAGGCACAAAATAAAACTGTCACTAATTAGTTCACAGGAGAATGATTTGGTCTGAGGGAATCCACAGTCTCTGTAGAGGTCCCATTTTAAAGGCCTCAGAACTCAATGACACAATACTCCTCTGGGCTGAATCATGACAATCAAACCAGGACAATTTTATTTTTATGAGTTCTGGGTGAGGAGGCATATCTGCCGGCACTGTGATCTCCTGCAGCAAAAAGAGAATTTTATTGGTTTTGGTGCAGCTTTAATTTCTTACATTTGAGTAACTGGAAAACAGTTTCCATGGAAAACAGGAATGACACTAGACAAGAAAGAAATTAGGTTGCCATTTTTGTTTTAGAAGACTGGAAAAAGTTGAGTAAATATTCAGTCTTCACTCAGTGCTGTGAAGAACATTCATCTTATCCTTTTTCTCAATGTATTCTTTTAAAAGGACTTTTGCTGTGAATAGCTCTGATCCCTACTTCATAATTAGACAAAAGTAGCCATTTTTGTCCCTTGGGGACAGCTTTTTTTCCTTAATTATGCTTCTGAAAAACCTGCCTAATGGCAGTACTTACCCAAGAGGTTGAAATTTTGTCTCCTAGGCCTGGGCAACGTGTTTTGTTTTGTTTTTGGTCTAATTACACATGTCCCCAGGAGACTGGAAAAGCTCAGAAGAAGCTGTTTTATAGTCTCTTGGGTAAATTCTAGATGTTTAGATCCTTCTGTGAAAATTTATTATTCTGTTTTCCTGAAGTTCACAAGGTGTAAAGGTAAAAATGTTTTAAAATAAACTTAGAGCAAAGATTATCTTATCTAATGCAAAATTCTGAAAGGAACTTGAAAAATGAACTCTTCAGTTACTTCTCATTCATAAACTTAAAGCACTGCTGTGATTCAACTGCTTTTCTTACACACTGCACTGAAAATACCACCTTGGAATGTCAGTTCTGGCTGATCCCATGCTCTCTATACTTACAGTAGGTTCCCAATAGGCTCTCTGGTTGAGGAGCAGGAATGAAAGCCCAGGGACACAGCTGTCTAAACCTGGCTCTGAGAATGTACAACTCTTAGTACTTCTGTCTAAAAACTGGACCTTGTGATACTATTCATCTTTACAGGAGCTGTATAATGAGAGGGGTAAACGCCTGGTATGTATAAGCACAAGTGACGGCTTCACTGAAAATCAGAGGGCAGGGAATTCCTTGGTAGTCCAATGGCTAGGACTCCAAGCTCTCAGGATGTGTCCAGTATTAACCAGAAGTTCAAACATTTATTTATACCCTCACCCAGAACTCTTCCTGAGGTCCTGGGTTCACAATCTGACTGGGGAACTAAAATCCCACAAACAGAGTGGTGTGGCCAAAAAACTGCTGCTGTTAAGTCGCTTCAGTCGTGTCCGATTCTGTGCGACCCCACAGACGGCAGCCCACCAGGCTCCCCGTCCCTGGGATTCTCCAGGCAAGAACACTGGAGTGGGTTGCCATTTCCTTCTCCAATGCATGAAAGTGAAGTCGCTCAGTCGTGCCTCTTAGCGACCCCATGGACTGCAGCCTACCAGGCTCCTCCGTCCATAGGATTTTCCAGGCAAGAGTACTGGAGTGGGGTGCAAGTGGGGTACTGGAGAGGGCAAATGAGGCATAATCACTATAAACTCAGTTTATGAAAAGCAGCCATTTGAGCCATGTGTTCTACTTTCTCAGACCTCACAGAGAATGTTTCCTTTCTGTTTCCACTGAAAGCCAAGTTTTCTCTGGTTAGAACTGAGCTAGCCTGGAAGGGTACAGGATGTTTGCAAATGCCTAATTATACTTAAGAAAGTTTTGCAAGTTGATAAAACAATACAGTTATTATTCAATCCTCTCCACTGGAGGCATTGATTGGGTTTATATGCCTCATCCTCTATAAACACGGCAAAAAGATCATCAGTAAAGATAAAACCACCACTGTAAACACATTTTCCTCAGGGGTGTAAAGGGAGGAGGAAGGAGATGACTCCCCTGAGTGAATCCTGCGAAGCCTCTAGTGCCTTCAGGTCAGAGACAGCTGGGACCCTCAGGCAGCTACTGCAGCAGCAGGGCAGGAAAAGGAGGCACTTGCAGCAGAGACCACCTCTCAGAGTCTACTCCTGGCTGGGCTTATGCCCTTTAACACTCTTGCCTCAACTGCTCCCCAACAGAAGAAAAGTTCCCACAGGATAAACAGCAACTGTTTCCCCCACCCAATCCCCCCATTTCCTCACACCACAGGGCCTTGGAGGAACAGGTCACTGCTCTCGCTGGTCTATCTACACAATGAAAGTCAGTTTCCCAAACTGTGTTTTGGGGAACACTAATCCCTGGAAGTGATCCTTGAGAAAAGTGATTCTGGGTTAATGAAATTGGAGATATCTGTTTACCGTATTCTTTTTTAGAAAACGCACAGTGCACACTAACATACTAAAGGTCCTGAGAAATCTGGTTGTAAAAGAGCAACATAAAAACCCCAGTTTGACTTAGAGTTTCATTAACCTTTTCCCCACTCAATCCTGGGAATCACTTGCCTGTTGTTTTAGTAATTACTACAATTCATTAAGGCTAAGATCTATATTATTATTTTTACAGTTTTACATTTCTCAAATCAAAAACGTGTCTCACACACACAAAAAAATGTGTCTCACAATCAAAGTGTATGTTTATGGTAGAAGTATCTCTCTTACAATTTTGAATATGATATATTTCAATAACTTCTTAGGGAAAAGCTGCAAATGACTAGAACACTATGTAAAAGTTATTCTCTTATTGACAAAACTTAAGTAAATGTTAATGAACTCAAGAACATTTTTGTAAACTACAAAACCAAATCATAAATCCAAATGTTAATCTGAATCTTTCAAATCACTGAGTTAAATTTGAGATGGGCAAGAAAGAGAGGTAAACCTCACTTCTTTTCCATGGTGAGGGTGACCATATGATTTACCATTAAAAGGAGGACACTTTTGAAAATAAAAAGGGTGCTACCGATAACTGCTGGAACACGAGTATGAACCAGGACTGTTCTGACCATACTAAGATATACGCTCATCCTGCCCACAAAGCAACATAAAAGCACAGTCACGAAGCTCAAGAGGCCACCAAAACTCCTAGTCTTGTTATTATTTTCCTATTCCTATCTCACCTTGTCCGCAGCTGCCAGCAAATCATCAGCCATTTTGTCGAGGTTCGGCGCCTTCCCCGTGTAAATGAAGCACATCATTTCCTTAAAAACTTCAGGCTCCACATCATTGATTTCAACCCGATTCTATGCCAAAAAAATTAAAAATGAGAAACATTCCAACAGAACAAAATTCCTAAACAATCTTCATGATTTTAAGTTCTGAGGAAGAGGAGTTCATATCATTTAAAATCTAACATCAACAGAAATTCCCCTTTGCTCTATTTGACTGTTAATAGCCCTTTCTGCCATCTTGTGCACTACCTCTGCTTTCTCAAATACACAGCAAGACAACTATATCTTTGATTTTTCACATTTCTTTACAAAACACATGCCTAATACCCCAACTCAAGACTATTTGAATGATCTGCTTGGAACAGTGAGTCTGCTTTACCCAGAATGCTTCCAGACCACCTCTCTCTGCTTTTAGAAACTGTCTGTTCAGGGTACTGTACTCCATTTTAATCACATACTAAGAAAAAAAAACAACAACCAGGAAAATAAATCTGCTTCCAAACTGGGAAATAATCTGATTCTAGCCACCTAGCTAAAAAGACATATTTCTATCCTGTTACATACCTTTTTGCTTTCCTCCATTTCATGTTCAAACATGGCACTAAAAACTGGAGAACGAGCTACAAAGTGAAAGGAAAACAGACACAGATATGGTTATCACACCAAAAGCTCTTGGTTCATCTGTTATAAAGGAGAGATTGGTTTTTGGCCATGCAAAGTGGCTTGCGGGATCTTAGTTCCCCAACCAGGGACTGAACCCAGGCCCACAGCAGTGAAAGCATCAAGTCTAACCACTGGACAGCCACAGAACTCCAGGAGACGAGACCATTTTCTTTCCTATCCCACCGCCGGAAATGGTCTTTTATATTCATTATGCCAGAACTATAAAATTCCTTTCTTTTTATATCAATGAGTGAATAATTATACATAGGGGAAAAAAAGATCATTCCCTTCAAAGTAATTTATTAGCTCCACTGCAACTATGATATTTCAAAGAGATTACTCAAATTACCTATGTTAGATGACAATGATATCCTCTGGGTAGATCTGGGGGTTCAAATGGAAGGTCCTTCAGGGTCTAAGCAGGGTGTCCTGATACCTACGTTTTTGTCTGGAACAGTGATACCTACTTTCTCCACTTCCAGAGTCCACATAGCAAGGAGGTCAAGAACAGGACTAAAAGGCATTCATTAACTACATGAAGTACAGACTTATTTATGACTGTTCCTTAAAGCCATGCATTATCAACAGAGATTATCACCCAAAAAGGTGAAAACCATCTCAGGCACCACAGTCATTTATGGCCCTTCAGATTTTAACCCAATAGGACAAAATCTTATTCCTTAATGTCTCTTAAATGTTTTCCTCAGGGGTGGGAATCACAAAGAAAGGTTCAGAAACAGTGTTCTAAACAGTGTGTTCTGATCCCTCTAGACATCCCTCTTTGGACACTTCCTCTTTATTAAAAGCACCAGCCCTTTAGTCTTCAGCTTCTGTATGTATTTATATAGTGCCTCACAGTGCCATATATACATATATATTACCATGCCCATTCTAGTCTAATGAACACTATGAAAAATCAGTAAACGCAACTGCAACCATGAGAGTAATGAAATGGCTGGGAACTCAAATTTTATCATGTTGTCCAATAAATCAAGGATTTTGGTGAAAGTTGAGACTTTCCATCTCTACCTAAGAGAGAAGGAACAGATGAAATATAGGAGTTTCAGCTAACGGGTACCCAGAACTTTGACCTAATTTATGACAGAAAAGATTAATTTTAAATTTGCCATTTTCTAACCATATAATCTTAACCCTCTAAACCTCAGTATTTTAATCTAATTCCAAAAGAATATCAATCCTCACTGTTCTTATCTCTGAAAGGTTATAGACTATACGGTACTATATAAATACATCACAGAAGCTGAAGACTAAGGATTGGTGCTTTCTGGAAGGATCCAAAGCCAAGAGATGCCTATAGGGGTCAGTGGATAGACAGAAGCTGATGTTAAATCACCTAGGGAGATTAAGTAGATCGAAAAGAGAACTAAGGCAGACTCTTAGGGAATAACAATATTTAAAGGGTGGGTGAAGAGGAACTGAACTGAACTGAAGAGGAAGGTCACACATTAGAAGTAGCCAGAGAGCCAGCAAGAGAAACCAGGAGTCAAATAATACATAAACTGAAAAGTTCCTCAAATTTAGGAACTAGCAGGTCAATATAACTTTGGAAAACTGCTTTGTGGCATGCAGGTGAACTGAGGATAAGTGTGAAGAAAGAGTCGAGAGAGGTGATGTGCTAACTCAAGAAACTTAGCTCTGGAAAAGAGAGGGAGAATAACTAGAGGGAGAAACTGGAGCATGATTTAGCCTGAGGGCGAACAGGCAACAGGAGAAAGAGATGACGAAGATATCATATAACAAGGGTGTAAGTGGCAGAGTAAGGCTTCTGGAAAGGCAGTGTGTGAAACGGAACAGCCGTAGAAAGTCCCGTTTGCTTTGGACACTCCTCCTCCACTGAGAATGCAGAGAAAATGCAGGTAAGGGGAGAGCCAAGAGTCAAGAGACACAGGCCTCAATTTTCTCCTGGAAGCAGCAGCAAGGTCATTTTTCAGGAGGTGGAGATTAAAGGAGAGTGGTAAAGGTCTGAAGTGTCTATTGTTGAGAAAAAGAAAGGGAGCTGACTAATATCTGTATAAAGAGGTCTTGGCAATAATGCGGGTCTGGCTGAGTCTGGAGACACTAACATAAGCGTTAATGACTTCCTTTAGCCATTCTCAGTACCATTCAGTTGAGAGGGGGCACAGTAGGATGGTTAGATTGAGCCAGACTGAGGTTTTGCCAGGTGTGCATTTTAGAATGACAAGGCCGGGGGTCTTGGTAAGAAATCTGTTGCCTGAAGGTTCATGTGATTTCCTCTCACTTATTATGGCCTGAATATAAGTTTGAAAGCTATGCTTCCCTGTGAGGTAAAGGCCATCAGTCTGCTTTATCAGTTCCCTCCTGGGAGTCAGTCTTTCTGGTCTTAAAGACCAAGGGCCTATTATTAGAACAAGACCTGATCTTCCATGTCACTGGGAACATTCTCATTCTTCTATTGTTTGTATGGAAGAGACGGCTAAAACCTCCAGGGCTGGGGACTTGGCTATGTGGTGGTTTAGTCCTGAGTCCAGAATCTTCTCCATTACATCCTAAGTCCTTGTCTAGGGGCTAATACTTGCTCTTAACCAGTGTTTGGACATCTAACCTCGAGATGCAAAGGCATCTAATACACATCATCAACCGTTCCTTGAAAATGGTGGTCTAAGTCCACTACAGAGAGAAAAGCAAGGTAGCACGTTTATGGAAAGTCTTTTTGGTTTTGACAACTAATGTCACCACAATATAAAAATATGTTTAGCTGAAGTTTTTCGTTACTAGTTCGAAAAGTTTAAGTTATTCAAAAGGTGATTATGCTGTCTACTGGTTTTCCCTGTTTAACCAAAACGAAACTCCCCATGAATAAATACCAACCTGCTAAGATAGCTTTGTGAGCCTGGAATTCCTGGCCAGCAACACACAAACAACAGTCTGTGAACCGGGAGTTCTCCCACAGTCCTCCTAACTCATCTGCCAACCGGCACTCAGGAACCTTCACCATATTCATGGTATTCTGGCCAGAAATGTTGACGGAATCTTGCACCACACTCACCTGTGAAAGACAAGAGAAGACAGTCCAAAGCTTTTGTTACTGGGAATTTCTGTCCCACCAGGAGGAGAGATGACTTTCACCTTGCTGTTGCAGTACATTTAGAAACTAAATAAAAATTTAGTCATATTCTCTTGGTTTTTAATCACGGATTTATCCTCGATGAAGTAGTTCTTAACTGTCATAATCATACTATCCTACAACATCTCAGGACAATGAGGAGAGAGCCCCACAAACTCCTCTCTCTTCCGAATGTCTCATAAGCTCTGCCTTCCCTGCCCTGAATGTGTGCTGGCCGCTCAGTCATGTCCTACTCTTTGCAACTCCATGGACTGTAGCCTGCCAGGCTTTTCTGTTCATGGGATTCTCCAGGCGACAATACTGGAGTGGCTTGCCATTCCCTTCTCCAGGGGATCTTCCCAACCCAGGGATTGACCCCGGGTCTCCCGCATTGCAGGCGGATTCTTTACCATCTGAGCCAACAGGGAAGTACCTGGTCAAATCACCACAGGGAAAAAACAGACAGAAACAAATGTTAAGCCTTAAATATTTACCTTATTTTCCCTAAGAAAAAGGGAAAAAGGTTGAATACAAAGAACTCCTATAGAAACTCCCATTTAAACTCTCTTATAAGCCTAAAAGCATTTCACTGATTTCCGCTGGGTCTAGAACATAAACATAAAGTACAGCTTCTGTTTTTGTTGCTGTTCAGTCGCTAAGTCGTGTCTGAGTCTTTGCGACCCCATGGACTGCAGAAAACCAGGCTCCTCTGTCCTCCCACCATCTCCTCAAGTTTGCTCAAATTCACGTCTGCTGAGTCAATGGTGCGATCTAACCATCTCATCCTCTGCTGCCCCCTTCTTCTTTTGCCTTCTATCTTTCCCAGTATCAGAGTCCTTTCCAGTGAGTGGGCTCTTTGCATCAGGTGGCCAAAGTATTGGTGCTTCAGCATCAGTCCTTCCAATGAATATTCAGGGTTGATTTCCTTTAGGATTGACTAGTTTGATCTCCATGAAGTCCACAGGATTCTCAAGAGTCTTCTCCACTACCACAAATCAAAAGCATCAATTCTTTGGTGCTCAGCCTTCTTATGGTCCAACTCTTACACAGGGCATAGTAAATAACTGGTATTTCCTCACCAATGCTAACGAACAGGACTGAGCCTGAAGATCTTGGGTAGTGATAACTGGGTAGGTATTCCACATCATTCACATGCTTATTCAGTCACTTGTGACAATGACACATAAGGTGATTGGCTCCAGTTAGGCATCCTCTTATAGCTTTGGAACAGAATGATGACGAGTTTACAGAGAAATCCAACTGGCCACTTGCCTTCAGCAGCAGCCCTGTTTTAACTGTTTGGCCTAAAGAATCTAAAACCCTGGTACTTCTAGATAGGTCAATGAAATTCAGATAAATGTGTTAGAATACAAAATACAAGGACTGAGGCTTCCCTGATGGTCCAGTGATTAAGAATCTGCCTTGCAATGCAGGGAAAGTAGGTTCAGTCCCTGGTCAAGGAACTAAGATCCAACACGCCACAGAGCAACCAGGCCTGCACGCCACAACCACAGAGACCATGTACTGTGATGAAAGATCCTGTATGTCACAGCTAAGACTCCACAAAGTCAGATTAATTAATTTAAAAAGCCACAGGAATTTATAAATGATATAACACATTATAAAACAAGTGTAAATTACCCAGCTGAAGATGAGACCCAACAGACCTCAGTCTTCTGCCTGACAACCCTAGCTATGCTTCCTCTTCTACATCATATTAGGTTAGAAATGTTAAAAAGAAAGTAGAATTCACAAACCTTGAGAATCAGCTCCCCACTCTTGCTATTCCTATGAGTTAGATGAGAAAGACAGCTAAGGAACATCCTAAATGACTCAAATTTCTTTTAACCTTCAAGATGCAAGTCATCCTTTAAATGCAATCATAAACCCAGACATGGTTAACGCCCCATCCAAATGGACTGGCGGCCCGTTCTGTGTAAGAGTGAGATGTTTACTCTCAGGTCAAGAAGTTTATTCGATTGTCTCAAACTAGCTGTTATGGTCCTGAACAATGAAGAGCTGAGCTAATCAATCATGAATGTGCTCAGCATTAGTAGCACATTTATTAGAGCCAGAATATAGTATTATTTTAACAGCCCAGGACCCAACACAAACCACCCCAGAGACTGTCCCGTGTCAGATCTCCAATCTGGTTCAGCAACTTTCTCTTATTAACATCCTTACTTGTTTGATATAATATTAACACCAAAAGTAGAAGCAGCCTATTTCCAGTTTTAGCTTCAAAATACTGCTGATTTAAAAATGAACAAACAAAACACCAAGGACATGCCCAATTAAATCCAAGTTCCTCAGGAAAGGCAGGAATCTTACGGGATGGCCAATGAAAGGAACGGAGAATACATCTGGCACTGGGCTCCTAAGCTTGAATTAAACCAGTCTGACAGGAGCCCAACGTCATCAACACTTGATGGCAATTTACTCGACTGGGTAAAATGAACTGGCAAGAGCTAAGCTGATTTTCAAACTATGGTTACCAGTGGGCTCTGTGCTGGTTACATGTGTACTTGGTAATGAGTGGGGCCCAAAGACAGTGACTCCTCTCACTGGGGTAATTCCTCTTTCTAGACACAGACAGGAACACAGTAGGAAGGAGAATGTACCTTTACTGTCTGAGCCAGACTTGTTCTGCAGATATATGGATGCCTGGAGTCTCTAGAGCTCTGAATGTCTGGCACCTCTTACCAACATTAAATACGCTTAATTAAAAATAAATTTTAAATGGCATTCACAAATGAGTCTTCAGAGCCCAAACTTTT
Organism: Budorcas taxicolor; assembly: GCF_023091745.1. Taxonomy (NCBI): domain Eukaryota; kingdom Metazoa; phylum Chordata; class Mammalia; order Artiodactyla; family Bovidae; genus Budorcas; species Budorcas taxicolor. Next base: position 36,721,053 of record NC_068928.1, on the reverse strand, counting down.
AACTTAGAAAGGGATTGTTTTCCTCTGCAAATGATGATACTAAAATGATACCATTTTGAGAAAAACTAAAGACTTTTTTTTTTAAATGTTTATAAAGTTGACTATGGAGACTCATTCAGAATTGCAGCTGTGAAGATGACGTGACTATGACATTTATGTCGTCTTAGACATGATGCATGAAAATGTCTCAGGAAGGCTCTATAACCCTCTAAATTTCAAGTTGTAAAAGGATCTCACTTTTAAAGTCAATTCTTTTCCTTAAAAAAAGAAAATTTCATGAAAGATTATGTCATTTCTTGTATATTTTGTCCAAACATAGAAAGTCAAGGTTAAAAATAATGGAAATACATTTTTAACTTCCATATAATGGAAACAATCTAGAAAAATAGACTGTATACAGACTGTTTATAGCAGCAGCTGACACTCTGCCAACAAAGGTCCATATAATCAAAGTTATGGTTTTTCCAATAGTCACGTATGGATGTGAGAGTTGGACCATAAAGAAGGCTAAGCACCAAAGAATTGATGCTTTCAAACTGTGGTGCTGGAGAAGACTCTTGAGAGTCCACTGGACAGCAAGGAGACCAAACCATTCAATCCTTAAGGAAATCAACTCTGAATATTCATTGGAAGGACTGATACAATAACTGAAGGTTCAATACTTTGGCAACCTAATGCAAAGAGCCAACTCATTGGAAAAGACCCTGATGCTGGGCAAGATTGAGGGCAGGAGGAGAAAGGGGTGACAGAGGATGAGATGGCTGGATGGCATCACCAACTAAACAGACACGAGTCTGAAAAAAATCCAGGAGATAGTGAAGGACAGGAAAGCCTGGTGTGCTGCAGTCCATGGGGTCACAGAGAGGTGGACACGACTTAGTGACTGAACAACAACACAGCAGCAGCCCTGCTTCTAATCAAAAGACTAGCAACTCTCTAAACGTCTATCAGTAAGAAAGAGCAAACCAACCAATCAGAGGGGGTGTGGATATACAACAGAATACCGCACAGCATCAAAATCAACGAGCTATAGTTACATTCACAGTGTAAACAAATCTCAGAAACATAATGTGAAAACAGCAGGTCCTAGATGGCTACATACATCCTGAGACCATCTTCATAAAGCTCAAAAACAAGCAAGCCTAAGCAATATATTGTTCAGGCATACAAATAATAAACAATGGAATGAGCTATTTATTATCATTGTCTGAGTAGAGAGACAACAGGTTTAAGGGATAGGGAAGAAGCATATATAGGTCGGTTCTAAGTTACTGGGGGTAATGCTGGGTTGGGTAGATTTACTACGTTATCATGTTTTATAACCTATAATGATAGTACACATTAAATCACCATTTTTGTAGGTCAAGAACAATCAATTATTATTAGCATTTTCTTTCAACTAATATATACAAGTAATCCATTAATAAATAGTAAAAGAAAAAGTAGACCAACATATTTAAAATTTGGCAAAAACATATATTCCCAGGCTTTGAAGAGATATTGTTTGTTAAGGAAAGAGACATTTTAATAATTAACTAGTATCTAGATATTTCATATGGTATTTAATATTTAAACTTTAATTACAACATTACAAACAGGAACTGGAATCTTCTACCTGTCAGAGGCATATACAGTGAAGATGGAATACATGGATCTTTACTGCGAACAGCTACCTGCTTTCAGTACACATAAAGAGGGTCAACAAAAGTGAAGCATTTCAAGTGGATTTTCTGTGGTCCAAATTATTAAAGAGAAAATTAAAAGTGTAAAGCTTTCACGATTCTTTCATTACCAAAGAAAACTTGGTAGAGCCCATGTTTCCTGGGGTGAATGGTTCTCAGCTCCACTTTAGCGTAGCACGGCAGACTAGAGATGGAAAGTGGAGAGCTGCTACCAATTTGCTGCACAATGTCAGGAAGAACTACCTGACCTCCCTAGGCACTGCTTCTCCCCCAGTAACATAAAATGAATCGAGAAGAACTAACCCAGCTCAAAGGACTGTGATAAAAGACAATTGAGGGAATGTGTTAACTAAGCAGTATCAACTTGGAAAACTCACCACATTTCCTAACAGTCAGAAAGAAAGATCAATAAGAACTGAAAGTGAACCCAGTGTGGCACATTACAAACGAGACTACCCATTCGGCATTTTTCAGCTTCATTAACAGTTATACAGTTATACTGAAATACAGCCGAAACACACAAATGTGTGATTCTCAGTCCTTCACCTTAGGATTCCCTCTTGTGGCCTCTGGGAACAGACCAAAAATATTCACGAAACAGCTGTACTTATTACATCAGGACAGGACAGAAGTACCTGAGCCAAAAACTGGGTAAGGAATAGAACAGTGCAGTACTCATTATTTAAATTTGTATGTGGACATCAACTTCATAAAGACCTCTAAATTTTAAGAAAATATAACTAAACCAATAATAAATAAAAATATAAATATGAACAAAACAGACTTTATTATTTTAATAAATATTCCATTGACAGAAGGGAGCAAAGGTCAAAGGGACAGAATTTTCACCAAAGGATGATCTAGCTCTGAAATGCACTAAGAACTTAGATGAGCTGCAGACATTTTTAAAGCCCACACATCCAACACACACCCCTACGCAACTGTCTTGCAACGCTGAACGCTACTAAGTCCACAGAGAGTCTTGGAACAGAAACGAATCTCACTAGGCACAAGCCCAAGAACGAGAAGCAACACTCAGCACCTGTGGCCAACAGAGAAGTGTGAGAGGAACAGATGGCACACCTGGTCCGATGGTAAGAAACCGATGGCATCAGCAGAACCCAGCCAGACGTTTCCCTGCTCAACATCTCCTCATTTCCAAAGTGTCATCTCACTTCCCTTCTAAGTCAGTAAGGCATTTCTAAACTTAACCACAGAATTTCTCCTAAGAGAATTTCATATGGGGAAGCAAAGAGAGAGTGCCTCAGACTCAACCACAGGATGAGAAATTGCCAAGTGAGGGCAGGTCAACTGGTTTCCAAATCGAGAATGTCAATACAAGGGCTGAAGCAGATGGAATGGATCTGGGTGGGGTGAGGTGCGGGGGAGAGCGTGTAAGAAAACGCTGGACGCACTGTAGACTTAAAAATGTGGCAATTAAGGTTCTGGTATTGCCTAAGACACCAGATGCATTATTTAGAGGTGATTTCCTTCAGAGAATAGTTCAAAGATTGGCTTTCATTTCCAACAGAAATTAGAATACACTATTTTAAATTTTTTCTGAAATACAGGATCTCTAAGGTGGGTGAATATTCAATTGATAGTCTGTTTATATAACATTCAATCTTACACAAAACCACCCAATTGTTCTTGCTTTCATTTCTCCACTTGGGCAATTGAGTATGACCTCTAACTACTTGGATTTATGTAGAATTGAAATTCCAAGATAAAAAATGACTGCAGCATTTTATAAAACATAACTGCAACATTTTATATATTTTTACAGACACCTTCACTCTAGTATTTTCTTATTTCTTTTCATTTAGCAATTAAAAAGGAGAAAAGGTAGCTATTATGCAAACTATATTTTACGTATTCAGTGCAGTATTTTAATAAAATATACCTCACAGGTTTACTAATCATCAGCAACTCTATGAAAATATTCAATGAGCTGTGACTTGGAAAAGAAGCCAGCTACTTCTGGCCAGGCCTCTTCTACAACAGGGCAAGACTCCTAAGGGACACCTTCCCCACTGCGCAGGTGGCGACATGCTATGCCTTTGGAGCTATTGTTAATGTTAACTTGCACTGTGGGCCTATTATTTGACAGAGTACACTGTTAGTTGGGAAACTTGCCTGCATCCGCCCCATGAAAGCACAGGAGACATTCTCTTGGTGATACTGAGCAGGAATCAGGTCCTTGACCACACAATGTACAAGGAACACCAACATCCCAGCTGACTAGAGGTTTTACTCGTTTCTTACACTGTAAGCTTATTAGTATTTATAAATGCATTAATAACAGCATGAAACGACTAATTAGTATACACTCATTAAAGAAACCATTTTCCAACTCACTCTCAAGGAATTTTATCTCTAGGCTTCTCCTAAAAACCTGAAAAGGCTCTTTAGGTCATTAGGGATCTTATAAGGCTTCTCCTAAATGACTACAGATAACCCTCTTCACTAACAATGACTTAGCTTTACATAACCTCCACTCTAAAAATAAATGGTTCTTACCTTCCTATTTCACCACTTCTTCAGCAAGACAAACCAAAGACACTCAACAACTGATAAAAGTCATCTAGTTCAAAGAGCAAAAAGAAAGTGCTCTATCAAACACATGTGGACCTCATATTCAAGGAGAAGCCAGAAAGCTCAAGGAACAAATATACTCATCCAGTTGCTGGTCATTCTCCTCAGTGTAAAGTAACAGTCCTTCCAAATGCTTTCTGAAAAATTTTGCAATGAAAAGCCAGAATCATGACCCAAGATAGTACATACACAATCTTTGTTTTTCAGAACAGTAACAAGTGGAAAACTGAGCTGCCCAACAACCTTGAAAACATGGCACAGCTTTCAGTCAGTCGTGTCAATAATATTCGTGCAGCACCACTCCACTTGGGGATTTTCTCACTCTCCATCCTTGATAACAAGACATCTACCGATACCCATCAGGTCTGGGAACTGCTACTCTCACAGCAGGGTAAAAGGACTCACCTCACAGAAGAGGGTAAGCTTGTCATCAGGAAGAAGCCCATTGGCCTCATCCAAGAGAAAATCTCTACGGATGAATTTTTTGAATCCCCAGTCTTTCCCCTGCACAAACCTATATGCCCGTTGACTCTCTGGAGTGAAAAAAAAAAAAGTTATATTTAGGGTTACTCAAAAAAAGATCAAATCAAATCCACAACTTGTCAATGTATAAAGTTGCTGGATGTGAAAACAGAGTCAAACAAAGATAACATTTACCCATAGCTTTGGTTTCTTCTCCCTTGGCATTCAGGATGGAGAATTTGAATTTTGCTCGAACTTCACTCTTTGGACAGCTGACGAGTAACAGGTAAAGTGACAGGTAATCTTTGCTTTCTTCATCTAGTCCTTTTGGGTTTACCCGCAAACACCTGCCCAAAACAGAAGGAAAAAAAGTCAAAAGCATCCACGTTTGTAGGCTCATGAAGTGATAGGAGGCAACTAGAACATAAGAATCAACAGGAGATGTTAAAAAACAAACCCAGGCCCCACAGCAGGATGTTCTGACTCAGTTAAAGGACTACTTAGAAATCACTTTTCTAGAGCAACCTGAGGCACCTTTTAAAAAGTAAACAATAAATAGGCATCTTAGAATCTGACAACACATCCCTTGCATCTCCGCCTCTTTCCTCATAATCTCCCGAATCACTTTTCCCCCCTAAAATATTTTGAAATTCAGTCAAGTCTCAATCTATTTTAATCCTCAATCTCAGGAAAACCAGCCCCTTATTTTTTTGGGACTGCAATGAAACCAGGAGGAAAAAAGTCAGTGAGCCTTTCAATACCAATTTGGGAAAGAAAAAGAACTCTAGAGAAGTAAGTAATCTTTTACAGATATTTTATCAATCTGGCGATAATACTCTAAGATTAAAATAAAAGAGGCAATATGGAGGAAGCACAGACAAAGGTAAACTCCCATTATGCGGGGCAGAGTTCCAAGTCAGACTTCTAAGTAGAGTTAGCGATGCCAATCTGTTACCAATGGATCAAAACAAAATTCAGACAGAATTTAACAGGTTGAACTCAGTTAACTTATAAATGTCATTAGCTGAACTGCATGTGGTTCAGACACTGTTTTACCACGTATAATACATAGGCCATATGCATCCTTAGGCCTTGCCAGTATTATGACACCTCTCTCAAACAGGTGGCCCAATTCACTGCTTCTCTGGAAAGTGCATACGCCACAGACATCACAACACATTGTGCTGAAGATGTGAATTTAAATACAATGCCTAAGAATGCTTAAATACAATGCCTAAGAATTCTCTCAGCACCTAGTAATTCACTACTTAATGTACATGGCCTACAAATACTAAATGAATGGAAAGTCATTGAACTTTTCAGTGGGTTATCAGAGGTCAAAATGGTGGTTCACAGACATGTATTCTGGTCTTTGTAGAGTACATGGTTTTATACATAACAGCCTGCTCCTCAAGAGAAGACAACTGGAAGGAACTGACCCACCCTCCCAGATCCTATTTCCCTTGCCACAGGGATCAACTGAGGGAACCTAGATCTAAACCAATCGGTGCACGTCTGACACATTCTTGGCCACACAGTTCGCAGCAAGTTTTAAAGACTGTTGGACGGTAGTGGAAGATGCCCATTGCTACTGTCAGTCAACTTTTAACTACAAGGGAAGCTAATCTTGAGATGCCAAACAGTGTGGAGAGCAGGGCAGAGCAGAGAGTGCTGGGGTCCTTAATCTAACCATTGGGCTGGCTCTTGGATCAAATTACCTTAAAAGATATCCTATACCCTGGACATTCCAGTTACAAGTAAATAAACCTCCTTTGTTTAAAAACAGGCAATCTAAAAATCAAGAGATATTACATTATAAAATCTAGATTTTCTGTTCTTCTTGAAAAATCAGAGAATCTGGCAATGGTGAGACCTTATTCACATGTGGCTATCGTCAGGGGGAGCTGAAGCCACCACTTCTTTTAGGACACTTAACTAGTTTGCAAAGTGGTCAACATTCACACCAGGTACGGATATTATTTACAGTACTGGCCGTCTTAACTCACTGACTTTACAGCCATTTGAGCTTGCTGACCTCGATATACTCACCGAACTAATTCAACAAACATACAGGGAGTATCTGTTATGTATCAGACACTGGGGAATAAATAAAGAACAAAACAAAGTCCCTGCCATCAAGGATCTTACGTTCCAGTCAGTCTTCCATGAAGCCAAGCAAAACAGGTAACTTTTAGAAACATTTTTACAGCTAAATGTATTCTTCCTCACCATTTCAGTTTATCATTGGCTCCTGATGAAAAGGTTGAACTTTTAATGACTTCACCCATTTCCTCCCGGCAAAAGCTAAAGTTATTGATGGTCCACATGTAGGAGAACTTCACTACCTTGATCTGTTGACAGAAAACCAGGAAGTAATTACATAGGAAGTGAGCAACCTGAAAAACAGCCTGGAGATCAGATAATTTCCCCCTCCCTCCCTTTGCATAATCCCATAGGAAGACAGCACTGTTCGGCCAGCAGAGAGGCTCAGCCTTTTCCATCCCTCATCTACATTTTAAGAAATCTCACAGTGATCAACTGCTTCCACTGCTTTTCTTTTCAGTTTCTGAGAAATACTGGATGGAAAGTGAGAAAAGCACAGACAATGTTGGGAAAGCATGTGATTAAGCCACTCCTAAAATGAACCTCTGCTCAGAGCAGTGTTTAATCATTTAGATATTGATACCACTGCCTGGGGTTGCAAATCTCAAACCTAGTTTCCCCTTGAGTTGCCCAACAAAGTCACTCATTACCATCAAGGAAGATGTAGAGAGTAGATCTAGTTTCAAAGATTCCCCTCCTTCAACCTCCTGTGAAAAACAGTGGCCTAGGCCATTCAGATTCCTCGTAGAAAACCAAGGAACGGAAAGCTGACATGTACTTTATCTATTTGACATGTATGACTCAGAGAAAGCAGGAAAGCCAACATAGAAAACAAACCTGATTCCTTTCATCCACCGAAATCCTCCCAAGAAGCACCTACCTGTGTGTAGCACCAGCTCTCAGCCACAGGGCCACTCGACATTTCTGCCGGAGGTGGAGGACTTGGAACCCTTGACATCGCCAGTTTGAAGGTTAAACAAGATTTCCGAAGTCAGGGGACAAAAACTTCTATTGTTTCTTCACCCTGGTTGATGCAAGAAGCAAGAGAATTTTATTAGCATACTATCCTACTATTTCCATTTGACCTTCCAAAGACTGGAACCTTTGTCTCCTGCCTGGAATGCTTTACCGTTAGCATTCAAATGACTCCTTAGCATTCAATGTTAACCTCTGAGAACATCACCTAACCTAAGGCAATCTCCTCATCACAAGGATACAATCCTGTTTTAATTTTCTGCACAAAACTAATTTAATTATTTATATAACATATATAATTTATATAATTATAAGATAATTAATATTATCTTACCAAATGAATTTACTTAATGGGTACTTAAAGTAGGGTCTTCCTTGATGGCTCAACAGGTAAATATGCCTGCGATGCAGGAGTCACAGAAGACACGGAGGAGAATGGCACCCCACTCCAGTACTCTTGCCTAGAAAATCCCATGGACAGAGGAGCCTGGTGGGCTACAGACCATGGAGTCACAGAGTCGGACACGACTGAGCGACTTCCTGAAGAGGAGACAGCATGGTGAACCCCACACAGCTTTACTACTGGCTCCTCCCCGTGGGGGTACAAATATAAATGCTCCTAAAGGAAAACAACCTCGTTACCTTTCCAACTACTGTCCATCTTCTACACGTCAGTGCAACCTTATTAATAAGAATAGTCCTTGGGAGGAAGGTTCACAATGAGGGGACCTATGTATACCTATGGTTAATTTATGTTGATATATGGCAGAAACCAACACAGGATTGTCAAACAATTATCCTCCAATTAAAAATAAATTTAAAAAGAGAAGAATAGTCTTCTGTTTCTTAACCTATTGTTAGCTGCTCTCTCGAAGGGTAACATTTACCCATCTTAGATGTGTTCCTTTCTATGTAGCATTAACGACCTCTCGTTACACTTCACCAGTATCTGATTTTCCAGATTCTTCTCCTTGCCTTCTCTGTTTTCTGATCATTCCTCAATATCTTTTTTTGGATTCTCTTACTTCACTGTTGTTCCCATGGTTTAATATTGAATCATTTTCTCAAACTACATTCTCTTTTGTGGTAATTTTATCCACAACAATGTCAAATTTCTGTCTTTATATAAATGCTTTCCACATCTCCAACTCTGACCTCTCTCATAAGCCTCAGACCATTCCTAAATAATTGCTACACATCTCAACAGGGTGTCCCAGTAGCAAACCAAATCCAACTCAAAACTCTCCCCTTCAGGGTCTTTCTAAACATAAAAGACATTAAAAACAGTGGTGAATACAATTTTTAAGTACTATGAACAAAGCCAAAAACAAACAAAGCTTACAATACATGGCAAAGAGTTAGCTGTATTAACATAAGAAGTAATACATAAATTGTTTTTACAAAATAAATAAGAAAAAGACCAACTATCCTATGAAAATATCAGCCACAAAAAGTAAATAAAATAGCTCTTTGTTTAAACACTGTATATCTTTCAGGTTTGGAATGGGTTCAAGAATTTCTATTTGTAACAAGTCTGGACATGGAACAACGGACTGGTTCCAAATAAGGGAAGGAGTATGTCAAGACTGTACATTGTCAGCCTGCTTATTTAACTTATATACAGAGTACATCATGAGAAACGCTGGGCTGGATGAAACACAGGGTGGAATCAAGACTGCTGAGAGAAATATCAATAACCTCAGATATACAGATGACACCACCCTTATGGCAGAAAAGTGAAGAAGAACTAAAGAGCTTCTTGATGAAGGAGGAGAGTGAAAAAGGTGGCTTAAAGCTCAACAGTCAGAAAACTAAGATCATGGCATCTGGTCCCATCACTTCATGGCAAATAGATGGAGAACAGTGGAAACAGTGGCAGACTTTATTTTCTTGGGCTCCAAAATCACGGCACATGGTGACTGCAGCCATGAAATTAAAAGACACTTGCTCCTTGGAAGGGAAGTTATGACCTACCTAGACGGCATATTAAAAAGCGGAGACATTGCCAACAAAGGTCCATCTAGTCAAAGCTGTGGTTTTTCCAGTAGTCATGTATGGATGTGAGAGTTGGACTATAAAGAAATCTGAGTGTCAAAGAAATGATGCTTTTGAACTGTGGTGTTGGAGAAGAGAGACCCTTGGACTGCAAGGAGATCCAACCAGTCCATCCTAAAGGAGATCAGTTCTGAGTGTTCACTGGAAGGACTGATGTTGAAGTTGAAACTCCAATAGTTTGGCCACCTGATGCGAAGGACTGACTCATTGGAAAAGACCCTGATGCTGGGAAAGATTGAAGGCAGGAGAAGGGGACGGCAGAGGATGAGATGGTTGGATGGCATCACCGACTCAATGGACATGAGTTTGGGTAAATTCCAGGAGTTGGTGATGGACAGGGAGGCCTGGCATGCTGTGGTCCATGGAGACACAAAGAGTCGGACATGACTGAGTGACTGAACTGAACAAGTTCCCAAGTGACCTTGATGTGCTGGTCCTGGAATGTTTTGAGAGCCACTGCCCTAGAAGATCCCAGGGACGGGGGAGCCTGGTGGGCTGCCATCTGTGGGGTCGCACAGAGTTGGACATGACTGAAGTGATTTAGCAGCAGCAGCAACAGCCCTAGAAAAACTGCCCACAGGCACAAGAAGACATGGACAAGGTCGTTCAATGTGGCAGTTATAAACAAACTGAAATCCAGTAAGAGGGAAACAGGTAACTAAATGGGGTTATTTCCATACAGTGGAAAACTATTTCAGGATTTAAAAGCAATGAACTGCATCAAGGAGATGAGATCAAACACAATACTAACGAAAAGAGAGTTTTGGAATGTCTTGTTCAGTACATTATTTACACAAATTTAAGATTTATATATTATTTACAGATCTGCATACAGTTCGGTTCAGTTGCCCAGACATGTCTTGACTCTTTGCAACCCCATGGACTGCAGCACGCCAGGCTTCCCTGTCCGTCACCAATTCCCGGAGCTTGCTCAAACTCATGTGCATCGAGTCGGTGATGCCATCCAACCATCTCATCCTCTGTCGTCCCCTTCTCCTCCTGCCTTCAATCTTTCCCAGCATCATGGTATTTTCAAATGCATCAGTTAGTCGCATCAGGTAGCCAAAGGATTGGGGTTTCAGCTTGAGCATCAATCGTTCCAATGAATATTTAGGACTGATTTCCTTTAGGATGGACTGGTTGGATCTCCCTGTAGTCCAAGGGACTCTCAAGAGCCTTCTCCAACACCACAGTTCAAGAGCACCAATTCTTCGGTGCTCAGCTTTCTTTATGGTCCAACTCTCACATCCATACATGACTACTGGAAAAATCACAGCTTTGACTAGACAGACCTTTGTTGGCAAAGTAATATCTCTGCTTTTTAATATGCTATCTAGGTTGGTCATAACTTTCCTCCCAAGGAGCAAGTGTCTTTTAATTTCATGGCTGCAGTCACCATGTGCAGTGATTTTGGAGCCCAAGAAAATAAAGTCTGTCACTGTTTCCATTGTTTCCCCATCTATTTGCCATGAAGTGATGGGACCGGATGCCATGATCTTAGTTTTTTGAATGTTGAGTTTTAATGCATACAGTAGAAGTGAAAAAAATCAATGACAAGCTATGTAGCAGATTCAGGATGGGGGAGCAAGAAAGAATGAAGTTGGGAAAAGAATGCAAGACATTTCAAGTTGATCTCTCAAGTTTCTCTTAAAATTACAACGACCTAAGGCAAATATGACGATACAAATGTCATTTAATTTGGGATGACAGCTACTATTGTGTATAATATCCTCTGTGCTGTTCTACTTTATCTTTAAAATATATTAACTGCAGGAATAATATAAAAAGGATATACTTATTTCATTATATCATATATTGTCTAGTTTATAATATACAAGGGAGAAATTTCTTTCCCGAACTCCCGGTTTATTTTTAGTTAGGGACTGACAATATGAATCTTATAAATGTCTGTGTTGTCCTCTGTGCTTGACTACTATGAAGCTCTGAGACAAATCTGTCTTGAAACTACAGGCTCACATGCTCATTCTATATTCTATTATATGCTGCTGCTGCTGCTAAGTCGCTTCAGTCATGTCCGACTCTGTGCGACCCCATAGACGGCAGCCCACTAGGCTCCCCTGTCCCTGGGATTCTCCAGGCAAGACACTGGAGTGGGTTGCCATTTCCTTCTCCAGAGCATGAAAGTGAAGTCACTCGGTCGTGTCCGACTCTTAGCGACCTCATGGACTGCAGCCTACCAGGCTCCTCTGTCCATGGGATTTTCCAGGCAAGAGTACTGGAGTGGGTTGCCATTGCCTTCTCCGATATGCTATATAGCTCATATTATTACTGTTCAGTTCAGTCGCTCAGTCGTGTCCGACTCTTTGTGACTCCATGAATTGCAGCACTCCAGGCCTCCCTGTCCATCACCATTTCCCGGAGTTCACTCAGACTCATGTCCATCGAGTCCGTGATGCCATCCAGCCATCTTTCATCCTCGGTCGTCCCCTTCTCCTCCTGCCCCCAATCCCTCCCAGCATCAGAGTCTTTTCCAATGAGTCAACTCTTCACATGAGGTGGCCAAAGTACTGGAGTTTCAGCTTCAGCATCATTCCTTCCAAAGAAATCCCAGGGTTGATCTCCTTCAGAATGGATTGGTTGGATCTCCTTGCAGTCCAAGGGACTCTCAAGTGTCTTCTCCAACACCACAGTTCAAAAGCATCAATTCTTTGGCACTCAGCCTTCTTCACAGTCCGACTCTCACATCCATACATGACCACAGGAAAAACCATAGCCTTGACTAGACGGACCTTAGTCGGCAAAGTAATGTCTCTGCTTTTGAATATACTATCTAGGTTGGTCATAACTTTTCTTCCAAGGAGTAAGCGTCTTTTAATTTCATGGCTGGAGTCACCATCTGCAGTGATTTTGGAGCCCCCCAAAATAAAGTCTGACACTGTTTCTACTGTTTCCCCATCTATTTCCCATGAAGTGATGGGACTGGATGCCTTGATCTTCGTTTTCTGAATGTTGAGCTTTAAGCCAACTTTTTCGCTCTCCTCTTTCACTTTCATCAAGAGGCTTTTTAGTTCCTCTTCACTTTCCGCCATAAGGGTGGTGTCATCTGCATATCTGAGGTTATTGATATTTCTCCCGGCAATCTTGATTCCAGCTTGTGCTTCTTCCAGCCCAGCGTTTCCCATGATGGACTCTGCATATAAGTTAAATAAGCAGGGTGACAATATACAGCCTTGACGTACTCCTTTTCCTATTTGGAACCAGTCTGTTGTTCCATGTCCAGTTCTAACTGTTGCTTCCTGACCTGCATACAGATTTCTCAAGAGGCAGGTTAGGTGGTCAGGTATTCCCATCTCTTTCAGAATTTTCCACAGTTGATTGTGATCCACACAGTCAAACGCTTTGGCATAGTCAATAAAGCAGAAATAGATGTTTTTCTGGAACTCTCTTGCTTTTTCCATGATCCAGCGGATGTTGGCAATTTGATCTCTGGTTCCTCTGCCTTTTCTAAAACCAGCTTGAACATCAGGGAGTTCACAGTTCATGTATTGCTGAAGCCTGGCTTGGAGAATTTTGAGCATTACTTTACTAGCGTGTGAGATGAGTTCAATTGTGCGGTAGTTTGAGCATTCTTTTGCATTGCCTTTCTTTAGGACTGGAATGAAAACGGACCTTTTCCAGTCCTGTGGCCAGTGCTGAGTTTTCCAAATTTGCTGGCATATTGAGTGCAGCACTTTCACAGCATTATCTTTCAGGATTTGAAACAGCTCAACTGGGAATTCCATCACCTCCACTAGCTTTGTTCGTAGAGATGCTTTGTAAGGCCCACTTGACTTCACCTTCCAAGATGTCTGGCTCTAGATTAGTGATCACATCATCATGATTATCTGGGTCGTGAAGATCTTTTTTGTGCAGTTCTTCCGTGTATTCTTGCCACCTCTTCTTAATATCTTCTGCTTCTGTTAGATCCATATCATTTCTGTCCTTTATTGAGCCCATCTTTGCATGAAATGTTCCCTTGGTATCTCTAATTTTCTTGAAGAGATCTCTAGTCTTTCCCATTCTGTTCTTTTCCTCTATTTCTTTGCATTGATCGCTGAAGAAGGCTTTCTTATCTCTTCTTGCTATTCTTTGGAACTCTGCATTCAGATGCTTATATCTTTCCTTTTCTCCTTTGCTTTTCACATCTCTTCTTTTCACAGCTATTTGTAAGGACTCCCCAGACAGCCATTTTGCTTTTTTGCATTTCTTTTCCATGGGGATGGTCTTGATCCCTGTCTCCTGTACAATGTCACGAACCTCATTCCACAGGTCATCAGGCACTCTATCTATCAGATCTAGGCCCTTAAATGTATTTCTCACTTCCACTGTATAATCATAAGGGATTTGATTTAGGTCATACCTGAATGGTCTAGCGGTTTCCCCCTACTTTCTTCAATTTGAGTCTGAATTATTACTGTACTATAGCTTTATTATTTTCTTAACACTGTAACTAATTTTGCTGTAAGTCCTTAAACTGTTTATTTTACTCTTTTGATATGTTAAGTATTTCTGGAAACTGCCTCAAATCCTTCACAGAAAGAGGTATAAATGAATAAATTTCCCCTGCCCCCAAATCACTCAACTCATACACATTCAGTAGCTACTTAAGTAATAAGCATGGAAGAGTATTAATAAGATATAGGGCACCCTCACGGAGTAATACCACTAGTATTACGAGTCCCTACTGGTTTTAACACTATCCTACATGTGTTTATAATTAAAATATCCCATGTAATGACAGATGAAGTTAAGACTTATACACATGATGTGCTATTTTACTTAAGCCAGCAAACTAAGCACTGCAATGACCTTTGGGCCTCCCTGGTTTATGCAATTCAAGATTTCATGATAATATCAAGAAAAGAGACCTGTGATCAAGATAGGCTTGCACTTGATGGAAAACACATTCTCACCCCGTGGGCTTCAGCCTGCCAGGCTCCTATGTCCAGGAATTCTCTAGGCAAGAATATTGGAATGGGTAGCCATTCCCTTCTTCAAAGGATCCTCCTGGATCCAGGGATGGACCCGGGGTATCTCCTGCATTGCAGGTAGATTCTTTACCATCCGAGTCACCAGAGAAGCCCATTTATTTGTCTAGTAGTAAACGCATCTTAGGCAGTTTTATAAATCCAGTTACCATTACTGCTAGTAGGAACCAGAATGGAATTTCAAAATTCCCAATTAAAACTATCTTTTGGGCAGGCTGGCAATGAAGATGTGAATTTTACACGTTAGTTAAGAGCATAAAACTTGGCTCTGTGGGTGTGCAGGCTCAGCTCTATATTGATGGATCATAAAATACTAATTTTAGTTTATTGTTAAAGATTAAAAAATACTTCAAACTTATCTAACAATTAATAACTTAGGAATTCTCTAGGCCTAAGAAAAAAAACAAGCTTAAAAGCCAGCTTATTTTAATGGATTAACTGTTGCTACAGAGCTATGGTCCATTATCACAACCAGAAAATAAAATACAACTTTTCTTGGCCATTGTTTCCTATCTTTTTTGTTTCTCATTTATTCTGTACACAAGTCTTTGTGTGTGTGTTTTTTTTAAATAATATCACCCACCCATCTTCCAATTGTTTAAAAATGTCCACCCAGCAGTCAGCAGAACTAGAGAATCAGTTTTAGACTCTAAGAAGCTCTAACCACACAACCTGCTGGAAGGGAAATTGACTAGGATAGCACAGCCCTAATTAATTTCACTCAGAGTAGGCACCATGTGCAAACACATGTTCATCAGCAAAGTAGCCTGGTGGTACATGAACTCTTCAGCACTTCATGCCAATTGCCACAGATGCCCAGCAGAAAAACAGTTTTAGAAAAGAGGAGGTCTATTTGAGGGTCATGATTTGAGAATCTTTAGGAGACAACAAGCATCAACATAGACTGTTCCTGGCTTCAGACAAGTTAAAACAAGACTTCCCAAGTTCTCTAACAAGAAATTTATTTTCCAAAGCTTAGCAAACTTCCCAGTATGCTGACAACTCGAAGGCTGAATGTATCTGTTACATGCGTGCTGAGCTGCTTCAGTTGTGTACGACTCTTTGCGATCCTATGGACTGTACCCTACCAGGCTCCTCTGTCCGTGGATTTTCCAGGCAAGAATACTGGAGTGGGTTGCCATTTCCTTATCCCAGGGGATTTTCCCGACCCAGGGATCCAACCCAAGTCTCTTTACGTCTCCTGCACTGGCAGCCGCGTTCTTTACCACTAGCGCCACCTGGGAAGCCCTATCTGTAATACACTACCATTTATTTTCCTGTTCACTCTATTAAATCCTGACCTGTCATTCTACTCTTCTGA
Organism: Budorcas taxicolor; assembly: GCF_023091745.1. Classification (NCBI taxonomy): domain Eukaryota; kingdom Metazoa; phylum Chordata; class Mammalia; order Artiodactyla; family Bovidae; genus Budorcas; species Budorcas taxicolor. Next base: position 36,704,872 of record NC_068928.1, on the reverse strand, counting down.
GTGTATCCTCATTCTATAAGATGAAAAAGATTGGTTATTTTTCCCTTCATTGTGAAAACATAAATCAGTAATTCGAACTGAACTCTTATGTAATCAGGATACTTCCAGGATAGAAGATGAATTCCCTGTACAACAGAAACATCCCAATAGTGTAACCTGTGGTATATGCTAGAGCTAGGCTAGACATTCTCTGCAAAATGTTATATAGACAGCTTGTGTAGTTTTCTTTTTTTCTTTCTTTTTAGTGGAAAAGGGATTCAACCCTTAAGGATTAAAAAAAAAAACTTTTTATTTTGTATTGGGGTTTGGCTGATTAACAAACAATGCTAATAATTGAGAATTCCAGGTGAAATTATCAAGGCTAATAAATGATAATTTCAGGTGAAGAGCAAAGGGAATCACCCATACATATACACATATCCATTCTCCTGACAGCTTGTGCAGTTTTTAAATCTTTTATTCCTTATAAGCATTCTTCCATCTTTAATCCAATCATCCAGAGAATTAAAAACAAACAAACAAACAATTAACACAGGCATATCGCATATATGGTATCTTTATATCCATCAGTCTTAAAATTACAGGATAAAATTATGGAGATACTAGACTGAATCATTGTTTTTGTAGGCCAAAGACAGTCAAAAATTGGCAATTTCATATGGTTTAATACATAAACATGCACAAGCTAGAAGGCTGGGAATATGGCTTCTTGCCAAAGCATAGTTTTTTAGGGACTTTTTAAAAACCTGTAACTTTTTTTTTCATGGTTTAAAGCCTGGTACAGTTTCCAAGTAAGGAAAAATACCAATGTCGTTAACTATTTTAAACTTGAGAGACGTCTGCATTTTCCAAAACAGAAGATGCCAAAAGACTGTTCACACACACACACAGAACTATAGAAAGACTTGGGTATATTCATTTTTAAGAAACTGTTGGGACCTCAAAGGAGTGTCTGTATTTCTTCTGTTACATATCCTCAATCATATACAGCCCAGGAGGTAGTATCTTCTTTCTCATTACCCTATAAATTACAGGTCATACTGATTTCCTCTGCTGCAAGGTTTGAATGACTTTTGAATATCTGTTATGAGTAAACTTTTTGCAGTTCAGTCTAGTTGGTGCCCTGCTTAGTCGTTCAGTCATGTCTGACTCTTTGCGACCCTAGGGACTGTAGCCAGTCAGGCTCCCCTGTCCACCGGGATTCTCCAGGCAAGAATACTGGAGTGGGTTGCCATGCCCTCCTAGAGCGAATCTTCCCATCTCAGGGATCGAGCCCAGGTCTCTCGCACTGCAGGTGGATTCTTTATCATCTGAGCCACCAGGGAAGCCCTCAATGTAGTCTAACAAAATACTAAATGCACTTAAAAAAAAAAAATTTAGAGACACTTCTTAAAATGAAACTAGGGGCAATCAAGAGAGATTTCAATCAGCAAAGGAAGACTGGGGTTTCTCATGTCTCATATTAGGTACACGCTTCCTAAAATTTATAAGTTAAAGATGACTGCTTTTTTAAAAAAACTGAGATATAACTGACATGTAATACTGTATTTTTTTTTAATCCTATAACACAGGGATTTAGAATTGAGTGACTCTAAAGAGCAAGAAGAAAAAAATCAATAGTGTAACAGAAAAATAGGCAAAGAACAGCCAATGGTTTACAGATAAGTAAATATCAATGGCTCTTAAATATGTGAAAACAAGTTCAACTCTCATTTATAATGATAAATGCAGAGTAAACCACACATTAATTTACCCAGTGACTCTGGAAAGATTAAAATGTTTGATAACACTTTCGGCTCAGGCGGTAAAGCATCTGCCTACAATGAGGGAGACCTGGGTTCAATCCTGGGTCGGGAAGATCTCCTGCAGAAGGAAATGGCACCCCACTCCAATATTCTTGCCTGGAAAATCCCATGGATGGAGGAGCCTGGTAGGCTACAGTTCATGGGGTCGCAAAGAGTCGGACACGACTGAGCGACTTCACTCACTCACTCACTCAGGATAAGGAGAGCATTTCTGATTGGAGTATAAACTGTTATAAACTCCACAAAGAGAAATATATATCAAAATGAATAAGAAATGCATATACCCTTTGATCTAACAGTCCCATATAGAAATTTATCCTACTGATATATTTAATATGATAAATATAAAAGGTTTTTCAATGTGGCACTATTTGCAATCACAATAACTTAAAAAAAGGAAATAACCTGAAAGTCCATCAACAGGCGATTGATTACATAAATTATGGTATAGACAATGCAATAATAATATTTATTTTAAAAAGGAATGGGGAAAAAAAAAAAAAGGAATGGGGAAGCTCCTTCTATCTAAACATGCCAAAATGTTTAGTGTGTGTGTATAAAATATCTCTGTAAAGCTACACAAGACTCTAGGGACACTAGCTACTTCCAAGGAAGGAAACTCCTTCCTTCCATTGGGTGGGAAGGAGAATTTCCATTATGTTCCCTTTTGTACTTACTGAATTTTGAACCATGTGACTATATTACCTTTTCAAATAGTGAGTAAAAATATCTTAAGAGAATTAGCAGACTTTACAATTAATTCCTCTAAGGTATGAGATGGCTTATAAATCAGACCCTTATGAGAAACAAGACAGGAATTCTTCAGTGGCTTCCACTGTTATCCAAATAAAATCTGCCTTGTGTCATGACGGCCAAAGCTTTAGTATATCTCTTGACCTCACCTAACACTTACTCTTCTCAGTCATCAGGCTTTAGTTACTCAGGCCTTTAGTGAACACATCAGGCTCTTTCCTCACCCTGGAAATCTCTTTCTTCCCTCGTATTTTTTCACAGCTGGCTTCTTCTCGTCATTTAGGTGTCCTGTCAAATGTACTATCCACAGACAGGTCATCCCTGACCACGGGTTTAGAAGTAGGCCTCACTTACAGCCTCTTTCATCACATTACTCTGTTTATACTTCTTTTTTATTTTTTTAACTTTAAAGTTTTTATTTTGTATTGGGAATATGGTCAACTAACAACGTTGTGGTAGTTTCAGGTGAACAGCGAAGGGACTCAACCATATATATACATGTATCCATTCTCCCCCAGAGCCCCTTCCCATCCAGGCTGGCATATAACACTGAGCAGCACTGCATGTGTTATACAATAGGTTTTGTTGGTTATCCATTTTAAATACTGCAGTGTGTAGATGACCCTCCCAAAGTCCCTAACTATCCCTTCCCCTGGCAACCATGAGTTTTATCAGACAGAGGAGAAATATCCTATGACACCCCTTACATGTGGAATCTAAAAAGAAATGATACAAATGAACTTACTTTACAAAACAAGAAAGACTCACAAATTCAGTAAATGAACTTACATTTTTTTAGTACCACTATCTGAAACTGCCTGTTTTTATATTTTCATTTGTCTACTTCTCTCCCACTAAGAAGTTAAAGCACAATGAGAGAACAGCATTCCCCTATGCCTAAAATGGTATCGTAATAGGTATTCAATAAATATTTATTCAATGAAATTGCTACCGACTAACTAGACTACTGTCTTTTGGGAACGAATTTTTCTTTAATGAGCTCTACTTAATAGGAGTTGCTGAATGAGTAACAGCTATAGGAATCCAAGCATACTTTTAAAACAAAATATTTTAGGGACTTCCCTGGTGGTCCAGTGGTTAAGAATCTGCCTTCCAATGCAGGGGATAAAGGCTCACTCCCTGATGGGCAACTAAGATTCCACACGTCGCAGTGCAACTAAGCCTGGGCATATACTCTGAAAAAACCATAATAAAAAGTGACACATGTAAAAAATATATATATGTACACATACTCCACCAAATGACACACGCACCCCAATGTTCACTGCAGCACTATTTACAACAGCCAGGACATGGTGACTCAGATGGGCAAGAATCCGCCTGCAATGTGGGAGACCCAGGTTCAATCTCTGGGTCGGGAAGATCCCCTAGAGAAGGAACGGCAACCCACTGCATACCCTTGCCTGGAGAATCCCATGGACAGAGGAGCCTGATGGACTACAGTCCATGGGGTCGCAGAGAGTCAGCCGCGACTAACACTTTCACTTTCAGGACAAGGAAACAACCTAAATGTCCATCTACAGATGAACGGATAAAGAAGATAAGGCACATGTATACAAGGTAATATTACTCAGCTATGAAAAGGAACAAAACTGGGTGGCTGGTGGAAATGTGGATGGACCCAGAGTCTGTCATACAAAGTGAAGTTAAGTCAGAAAGAGAAAAATGTCATATATTAATGCATATATGTGGAACCCAGAAAAATCGTACCAATGAACCTATTTCCAGGGCAAGACTAGAGGCACAGACGCAGAGAATGGACATGTGGACACAGGGAGGTAAAAGGAGGGTGAGACGAGTCGGGAGATTAGGACCGACACACACGCTACCACGCGTAAACAGCTAGTGGGGAGCTGCTGCGCAGCACAGGGAATTCAGCTCAGTGACGATCTACAGGGGTGAGGCGGAGGGCGTGAGGGGGAGGTCCAGACGGAGGGGATATATGCATGCACACAGCTGATTCATTTCACTGTGCTACAGAAACTAACACAGCAGTGTAAAACAATTATACTATAAAAAAAAAAACAACTAACGGTTCATCTTCAGTTTTAAAGAACTAATTGAACACATTCCAAAACTACATTCTTCTTTGATTAAAAAAAAAAATCCAAGAAAAGTTGAGAAAAAAGAGAAATGTGCAGGGGTAAATGGGAAGTTCCTGAACCCACAACAGTTAAGATAAACATCTTCCAGTATAAGTCAGTCCTGAAAGTATCATCATAGCAGCTGTCCCAAACTCATGCTAGACCTCTCAGTTATTCCAAGTTAAATTCTATATGGTAAAATTCCCATATATGGATAAAAATGAGGTAGATTATTAGCATTTACTTAGAACTGATCTATATTTTCATGTCTGACACAGGGCTTGATTCCCTTAAAACTGACATGCAGAGAAATGATAATTAATATTAAATATATGCATGTGCAAACGTGTATAGAAACAAATATACAGAGAGAGACACGGAGATCGACACATCCACCTTTAAAACATGTCCAGACACATTACTAAGTTTTTTCTATACCAGGCTATGATGCAGAACATATTTTCTACCATAGTCAAATATTTATCTAAGAGTTCAACTGTTTTTATATTTGTTGCATATAAGGAAAACTTAGAAGAAACTTCTGTATATAAGGAAAACTCAGAAACAAGTATAGTATTACATATGCATGTCAGTACCATTAAGGTTTTCCTAGTTTACAGATCTCTTCGGAGAAGGCAATGGCAACCCACTCCAGTACTCTTGCCTGGAAACTCCCATGGATGGAGGAGCCTGGAGGGCTGCAGTCCATGGGGTCGCTGAGGGTCGGACTCAGGGTCAGACTCGACTCAGCGAATTTACTTTCACTTTTCACTTTCCTGCTTTGGAGAAGGAAATGGCAACCCACTCCAGGGTTCTTGCCTGGAGAATCCCAGAGATGGGGGAGCCTGGTGGGCTGCTGTCTATGGGGTCGCACAGAGTTGGACACGACTGAACTGACTTAGCAGCAGTAGCAGTAGGCAAGCATGGACTCTAAAATGACTGTGAGGATTAGGTATGCTTTTGAAATAAAAAGACTATTTTTTTTCTTCTTCTCAATGTGTTATGAGATAAGAGTTTTATAGAAATAGCCTGGCTAGTAAGGCTCATCCAAAGTCAAAATGAAGATGAACAAGAAGATACATGAAAGAATTTCAAGTCATTGAAAGCAAAGGAATAAACAATAGACTGCTCCCACTGACTCCCAACCTCAGCGTGTGCTGGCTGTTTACAGTCTTACTGCCCTTCTCTATAGCTTATAAATAACTACAAAGTGTCCTTGTCCCCAAGGAGACCTCAGCAGCCAGCTCAAAGGTTAAAATATGGAATAATTCTCAATCTGGATGCAACTTTTCCAGTTAGAAAAAAAAAATCAAAGAGCAGAAAAATTTATTGCCAATTCAAGTTAAGGGCTAGGGAATCATTCCCTCTCCCCTCAAACTATCCATTATGTAAGAGAAGTTAATATAGACCTATTAGCATAATCCCCTACCCGAAAAATATGTCCAGGGAGAGCATGTGCGTGGGTGCATGCTAAGTTGCTTCAGTCATATCGGAATCTTTTCAACGCTATGGACCCATCAGCTTCCTCTTGTCCACAGAACTCTCCAGGTAAGAATACTGGAATGGGTTGCCATGCCCTCTAGGAGATCTTCCCCACCCAGGGACTGAACTCACATCTCTAATGTCTCCTGAATTGGTAGGTGGGTTCTTTACCATTAGCGTCACCTGGGAAGCCAGCCCCCCAGGGAGGGCATGCTCTGCTCCAAATGCAGAGGTCTGCCCTGGAAAGAGGTAGGTGCCACTCACCAGTCTTGTAGGACTGCATCTCCTTAGAACTTAAAAAGACTTCCTGGGTTTTTGTTTTGCTTTTTAATTCAGGCCCAAATAACTTGTATCTACATAACAATGTAAAAGAAAAAAAATTCCTGTCTCCACTTGAATGGAGGATCCTGCAGAATAAACCATAAGTACAACAAGCACAGGTTTCACAAAGTCTGGGTTCTTTCATCAGGTGATATGCTGATGTTGTTAATTACTAAACCTCTGCTAGGATAAAATACAAAACAAACAAACAAAAAGCCGACTTGCTCCAACTGCTTAAAAAAAAAAAAGGCAGATAGTGTTCATCAGATTAAGCTTCTCCACACATCACTTTCAAAATCCATTATTTGGGAGATGGCTAAAATAGAAAGACATGAATTCAAATCAGCAAACAAATCTGACTATAAACGGGCTATTTCACTTCAAAGCGGATCTCAGCTCCAAAGGAAAACACCTTTAGAAATGAAGTTAGACAGGCAGAACCAAACAACCAGCAACTTCTCTCTCTTCACAAATAATAATAATAATGTGTATTCCACTGATGGCTTGGGCACAAATCTCTAGGGCCACAAAGAGCAAACTTAGGAAAAACGAAGATTTTAACACATCCCACATGTTATCAAAGACTTCTCCTCTAGGTTGAGAAAATTTATTCTAAAACAAGAGCTGAACAGAATTTTAAAAAAAGAAGAAGGAAGAGGAAGAAGAAGAGGGACAAAACCTTATGGTTAACAGACTATTATATAATTATATAAAGCTTTTTTGAGATTTGAGAAGTTACATTTTTTCACCTTCTCCCCTCAACCTCAACTATGAAGAACCTTATAAAATCAAACAGCAAACAGATGAGTGGCTTGGTCTTAATACAATTTAAGCATATCCAATCTGTAATGAATTCAAAAACTAAAGAGTCATTTTATGCAACAAACAGGCAGAGGCTGCATAGCCTCACAGGGTCTTCTGGCCTTTGGAGAAGCCAAATTCAACAAGCAGTTCTCTTTGCCCACCAATGTTTTAGTCAAACCATTTAAAAATATTTCTTGCTAACGCAATCTGGCTAGAGAAGGGGCCCAAGAATGCATACCAAAGAAGAAATTCTAAGCTGGCCTTGGGGTATACAATCTGGGGTAACTTCATTAACTCAGAAGCTGAGGAGACCCACCTGCTCCAGGGGATTTGGTCTACTCAAGGGCAACCAATCCTCTTCAGCATTTACGACTGCATACTACGTAGCACTGCAGACGGTGACCGCAGCCACGAAATTAAAGGAGCCTTGCTCTTTGGGAGGAAAGCTATGACAAACCTAGATAATGTATTAAAAAAGAAACATCACTTTGCCAACAAACGTCCACATAGCAAAGCTACTTAGTCATGTACAGATGTGAGAGTTGGACCATAAAGAAGGCTGAACACCACAGAATTGATGCTTTGGAACTGTGGTGCCAGAGAAGACTCTTGAGAGTCCTCTGGACTGCAAGGACATCAAACCAGCCAATCCTAAAGGAAATCAACTTTGAATATTCATTGGATGGACTGATGCTGACACTCTAATACTTTGGCCACCTGATGCAAAGAGCCAACTCATTGGAAAATATTCTGATGTTGAGAAAGATTTAAAGAAAAAGGAGAAGGGGATGGCAGAGGATATGATGGTTAAATAGCCACCACCAACTCAATGAACATGGATTTGAACAAACTCTGGGAGATAATGAAGGACAAGGAAGTCTGGTGTGCTACAGTCCATGAGTTTGCAAAGAGTTGGACACGACTTAGCAACTGAACAACAACTACTATCCAGTAGTACAGAATTCAGTATTCTCTGGAAACTTTTGATGAGAGACATCTAGACCTCTCTGTAACCACAAAAGAGACAACTGAGGTATACGTGTGCTTTTATTTCCTTCAAGTGTGGTCTGAAGTAGAGAAATCTGATGACTGTTTACATTGGATCCATGTTCCCTACCTAAACCCACCTGCAAAAAATAAATTCTCCTTTCCAAAGTTCTTAAAAATAAGCCAATTTCTAGGTTCTAACTAAACTAAATGGGACAAAGGATGAGCAGGAAGTTCTCAGTTTAAAGTGTTCATTCCAAAATTCATGATGCAAGGAAAAAGTAAAACCACACAAGCAGACAAAACAGGTCAAAGTTAAAATGTCTGTCTTAACACAATTTCCTGGCTCCTGATGACTTGGCAGAATGTAAAAGATTAAAATGCAATAACATCTTTTTACCCAATAAAACTGTGTAAAAACATACATAAGCATTTAAGGTAAGAACCTCATGCCACAAGCAAAACTTTCAAGATGGTAGGTAGCGAGAATGGTAGAAATATCTAAGTTACACATAGAGAAAGGAGTTCTAAGGTACATACACACAGATAATTTGCTCAAAATCAAACTCCTTTTATATAGAGTAAAATGAAGCCCATGAATTGCTTTAAGGTATCTCCTTTTATAAGACAGAATACAAATTTCTCTGAAGATCTTTTCTAGGGAGAAAAATAATCTTACTCTAAAAATGTCCAGATCATGTATTATCAACCATTAATTAAAAATTAAAACATCTTTTCTCATCTCCATCATTAGTGTAAAGCCTTATCCTATATATAGCAGTCACCAGAGAAGACCTGAATAAATAACTCTGATTTACTCCAGGAAAGAATATTTAGAATTAAACCTCTTTTCATAAACCAGTTATGAAAAATGTTTAACACTGATTGTAATGCTCATTATTAAAAAAAAAAAACTTAACATTCTCACCTTATATGACTTCTAACTTTACATACTATTTGCACTGAAATGAGACAGAAGATTGCACTCAAGATGTGTACTTTTTAAAGTCATGATAAACACTTCTATGCATTTCATTCCACTTCTGTCCTCATGATCTTAAACTATGTTTAAAATAAAACTATGTAAAAACTCACCAAGTCAGTAGGAAGACTCTAATTTGTCTTGTCTAACAGGAAATCTCTGTGGGAAATAGAGATGATGAATCAGACTTAAGATTCTCAATCTCATACAAGTCTCCACTTACTTAGGCTATTCTGAAAAGAGAAAATTTCACAAAAGCAAGTGATACATTAGGTGGGATTTACTAGTTAAAACTGCCATTCTTGTATCTCAACACCAGTTCTGAGTGCTCTAGTTACTAGTCATCTCTCAAAAAGGTTATACTTAGAAATTAAAGTCAGAAAAATTCAAGTTAATTCTTCTAATGAACTGGCCTATGAATACAGCAATAATGAAATAAGTGACTTGCCCCATGTCAACATTTATAAGAGGAGAGCAATTATTTTTGCCAGCAACTGCACAAAATGCTTTAAAAACTACTATCAAGTTTTTATGTAAAATACCCTTATAAAAAGTGCTCTGTGGGTCAATTACACTGAAGCAAGATGCATTTAAACAAAGCTATGTATCCTATGGTTTTAATAAACAGCTGCCACACTGAGGTTGCTGTTGAAGACCAGTGAGATATCTTAGCTAACCACCACCACCACCCTAAATAATTTACCATATCCTACAAAGTCACTCAAAACAAAAACAGGGATAAAAATGGTTGCTAGGCTTCTAGGAACATAAGCTAGGCAGAAAATTCTGGTGCTATCTTCCTTTTTATGAGAAAAGGAAATACTGCCTACATTGTGGGTAATCCCTAAAAAACAGAATATTTTCCTGAAAATGTAAATGTTATCTTTAACTGATACCCTGGTACAAATAAGCTCCTCTTACTTTGGTTAACCAAGTCTAGTTACTATCAGCAGTGGATTTGAGCCCTCACCAAAAACCATACGAAACTACTGAATCTAAACGTGGACAAGGCATGATTAGAAGATTTAAAGTAGCAAGAGTCAGGTCAAATTTATCTAGTGGATATTTACCGAACACCAACTGTGTTTAATGTTTTGGTTTCTCAGTTAATTAGAATGCACACTTTTAGGCCTAGTGGACAAGCAAAATTGAGTGATAAGGACTAGAAGGAACAGGAACACTTTCACCCTGTTCTGTGGGTAGAAAGACAAATCAGTACAACCATTTTGGAAATCAGTTTATTCTTACGCCACCTGGGAAACCCCTAACTAAACTAAAGATCCAACAATTCCACCCCCAAATATGGCCCAGAGAAAGTCCTGCACATGTCCATCAGCACATATAAATGAGAACATTCACAGCAGCAATGGTACTAACAACTAAAAATATCAACAGAACAGATACACAAATTGTGATACATTCATGACAGGAATATATATACACGGCAATTAAATTACAGTTCTACGTAACAACACAGATGAACTTTACAAAACATATAGTTAGGTTCTGAAAGAAGACATAAAAGAACACATGTAATGTTATCCCATTTAATTACATAAAGTTCAAAAACAGACAAAACTAAGTTATACTGGTCTGCAATGAATCCTACGTGGTGAAATCACAAAGAAGAATCTACTACCACAAATGTCAGGTCAGTGACACCTCTGAGCAGTGATAGGGGCTATGATCGAAAAGGGGCTATGATCTAGAACACAACAAGCTTCTTCTAGGTGCTAGCAACGGTATTTATAGGTATAAACGGTGGTTATACAAGGCATTAACATAAAATAGAGTATATATGGTATGTATATATCTCCTCCAATGTCTAAGGGTGAATACAGTGTCTTCCACAGAATACATCCTTGACTTTTTTTGCAAGGCAATTCAGGATAAGAACTTAGTAATAAAGCAGGGCCACTCAGGAATGAATATCTATAGACAGGCTTTCCTAGTATACTTCCTTTCTCTGAATTTAAATGTAATACTTAAGATCTGTATTTCTGGGAAATTTTCAGTACTGACACAAATGTTTAAATCTTTGTACGACTGCTCACCAGGAGCCATTAGTTAATACCCGAATTATAAGAAACAAAAACTTTTGAACGTAAGTATTTTTTGCCATTATCTTTTTAGTTTAATCATGGATGAAACCTCCAATGATTTCCATCTCACTCTGAGTAAAAGCCAAAGTCTTAAAAATAACTGAAAAGGCCCTGCACAATCTGGACCTCATCACCTCTCTCGCCTCATCTCCAATTATGCTCTCTGGAGCTCTCTGTGTTCCAGCCACATTGCTCTTCTCTGCTGCTGTTTCTCAGACAGAATAACGCTCGTTCCTGCCTTAGGGCTTTGTACTTGCCCTTTATCCTACCTGGATAACTCTTTCCCCAGATATTCTCTTGGCACACAACCTCACCATTGTGGGGCTTTCCCTAATAATCACCAGCTCTGTGAGGCCTTCCCTGACACCTTTAAACATGTCATCCCCAGCCCCCACAGCCACAGTCTTATTTTTCCTTCATTTTTTTCTACAGCACGTAAGGTCATCTACCATACTTTACCTGAGATGTGAGACGGTAGATGTCTGTTTTGTTGCTATACCCAGACAGTGGAAACAGTCTGGCACATGGAAAATCAGAAATAAATACTTATTTAATAAATGATTGAATTAATCTGCTCTTTAGATTTCTATCCTTGAAAGATTAGACAGTAACATTATACATTTGAAAAAAAGGTTTCCCCTCTCTAGAAATCAAATTTATTAACCAAGTTTTACTAAAAAGATTTAGATTTCTACTCTTATCACTACTGACTTATAGGTAAATAAAAAGTCGGATATGAACTAAATTGTATCTTCCCCTAAAACAAATGTGCATTGCATGTTTTAATGATGACAATGCTGGGAAACCCCACAGCTCTCCTGTACTGCTGGTGCAGAACTAAGTCGCCGTAACCACTAAGGGAGCTACTAAGACTGAGGGACTGTTCCCTTTAGTTATACTTTCTATTATTTTAAAGTTTGTTGTTTTTTTATAGTGACCATATTTTCATAAAATCAAGAAAAAGATGTTTTAAGTAAGAATTATGCAAACAAAATATAATTCAAGAAGAAGATTCTTTATATTCTGATGCCTACAGAAACAGTCAAGTCTTTTATTATGGATCCAGATGAAATATCCCAATACGGTAACTATGGTTCCAAGAGCAAATTATTTTTGACTTTAGGAACTAAAACTTTTTATAGCAGAGTTTCTAGAGCGGAAGGAAAAACAAAACTTCATGGTGCTGGTGTTCCACATAAGAACATATTTTTATTCTAAAGAAAGATTTAAAATAGACGCATTTCTCTGCAGCATAAAACATAGGACTAATGTGATAAAGAGCAGGTAAGGAACTCCATTCAAACTTGGTGATTACAAGATAAGGAAGGATAATTCACTGAACAAAATTGCCTACTGGGTGATCAGACAGATACTTCTGAACATACAGATAGAGGTTATACTTTCAGTGGAACACTTCACCTACAATAAAGTCAGAACAAGCCTAGATCCAAAGGTTACTTTCCAACCACAATAACTTGTGACTTGAACTATTTCTTAAGGATATAAACAAATCTGGAAGAAAATACACACAGCCACCTGATATTCTAGTTATATTTATTACTAACATTTCCATTTTAAGGTCTTATCAACTGCTTTTAAACATACTTAGCACATAAATTCTTAAAGATATATATTGTGTCTTAAAAACATAAAGTTGATATATTCAAGAAAGGAAGTCCTACTAAAACACTTCAGCAGGTGGTAGGGGTTGCGGTGGGGCGGGGGGGCGGAATATTATTAGAGAAGAGAACCGGTTTTCCTTTATAACACTTTAGCATTCCAAGTGCTCAAAGCTCTGAATGGGAATCCAGCTTTTAAAGGGGGTAAGAAACATGCAACATAAAAATTAAAAATACACCCAACCTCACAATAACGACTAAAGTATAGTGGATTAATGGAGAAGGAACTGGCAACCCACTCCAGTACTCTTGCCTGGGAGATTCCACGGACAGAAGAGTCCTGCAGGCTACAGGCCATGTGGACACCACTGTGGGAGCACACAACCACACAGCAGATTAAAGATTCCAGAAAAAGATGCAAGTGACACACTATAGTCACTGAATCATATGATCCCTAAACAAAATTTACCTGTAACAGTTCTAAGGTAAAGGCTTACACTTTTAAAATGTTTACTTTGGCTAAGAATGCTATAAGAAACTCTTTTGTAAGTATCAGCTACATTTGGATCATGCTGAATTTATAAGACAACACAAGAATTGCATGAACTGGATTGGAGATCATTAACCACCAGCCCTACATTTAACGGGTGAGACGTATTCTACTAGTTCTACATTTAATGTGTGAGACATATTCTAGGAGTTAAAAAGTAATAAAACACATAATGTCTGAGAAAGGGAAAAGATGAGTAGTCACTGATGTATATGAAAATCAGCTACTGGATATGAAACAATAAAAATACAGAACATTAAATGCAAAGGTTGCCATATTTATCCGAGTCCAGAGAGAATCCACAGGAAAAGAACATTTCAGAGCCTCTGGTCTTAGTAAAAGAAAACTGGCAAAATGGGAGAATTAAAATAAGATATTTTGGATAAAAATCAAACCAAAAAAGCAATAACAAGGAACGAGGAGGAAAAAACTGTATGAGGTGGTTGTTCAATGAAGTTTTGTCTGTAATGGCAAAAAGAAAAATGGAAACGATTTAAATATCCATCATGGAGGTTTGGGGATTTGGTAAACTGAAATATTCATACAGAAGGGTAAAAAGCTAAAACAAGGTACCTAGATCTCTGTGGATCCACGTGGATCTTGAAAAAATAGAATAAATAAAAAAAGTGACTGTGATAGAATTTATATGTTCACACAAACACCCTGTACTGGATGGATACGAAATTCATGGTCAGAGATTAGAGACTGTCTCTTGGGAGTGACGTGGGAAAAAGAAACTGAGAAAGTCAATCAGGAGGACTTCAACTGAAGGTGTCACAATCTCTCTACTTCTTGTTAGGCTTCCCAACCGCCCCCCCCCGCCACCCCCCAAAACAATAAATTCAGAGGGAGCTGTAGGTTAGAAAAGCTTTAAAAAAAAAATCAACATCACAGCAATATGTTAAATACACAATAACATAGTCTGAACCAAACCAAAAAAGCCAATGAATTCAGTCCAGTTCTTTTCAATAATAAAAAACTTAGCTCTTGGTTAAATACTGCCCCCAGTTAATGGGAACAGAGCACTAGGGTTACTTAAGCAGAGGGAGTAAAGGGACTGACTTTATACTTCAATAAGAATAACACACAGTAACCCAGGACATGCTCAGTCAGTTCTCACGTTTCCACAGAGCACCTTCTCCTTCCTCCTCCTCATCTACCTCTAACCTCCTGAAAACCTGTCCTCCATCTTTCCCTTTCACTCACTCTCCTCTAAGACCAACCCCTTCTTCAGTCACCTCAAAGAATAGTACCTGAATTCGAAGACAGATTTTTAAAAAGAAAACTTGAGCCTTCTGGAAAATGATTTAAATGCTTTTTCTTGAGCATGCCTTCAAATCTGTTTTTCCTCCCTCTTGCTTCACATTTTCCATTCCCCAACCTGTTTTTCCCCCCAGCTTTTCTCTTGCTGACCAACAGCTGCTTTCAACTGCCAGCAAGCCTCTGGCATGTTTACACTTCTCCTTTCTTAAGAAAAAGGTACTCCAAGTAAACCAAACAAAAGCCCACTCCATAGCCCAAAGAGCAAATAAAGGGGGAAATTTTCAAGTAAAAAATACTAACCACATTCTGCTGCCTTTCATTTTCATTATGGCAAGGAATAAAATTCTAACTACCAAATAAGAAAGCAAAACCAAACTTTCATTATATCATCCTCATCGCATTAATCTGGGGTTCTCTGTTTCACAAGTAATTTTGGTTAAGAATTACAAGGCCACATAGGATAGGTATATAGAGTTGAGTACTACTACAGTTTAATGGAAATCAAAACCTCAAGATTCACAGTCAAGATAAAGCCTGAACACTCCCACCACTACCTTCCTTGTCTTTTTTGTGGAGGAGGGGTATGCTAATCCTCTCTGTATCGCTGTATTGTTCAAATTTTAGTATTTGTGCTGCTAAAGCAAGAACTTCTTTGTCATCTTTAAAAGGACTTCTAAGGTCCTTTTGTGGTAAGTGCTTTCCTTACAAGCAGTAGTCAGTGCTTCACTGTCTTCAAAGTACTCTTACATTCATGATTTTCTTTGGGATTTTTTTTAACAGAACTGTGAGGCATGCAGGGCAAGTATTTTATAAATAAGGAAACAAACAAACAAAGACAGACAATACAAATAAGGAAACAGAAGTTAAGGGGTTTACAATCTATCATGGTTCAGTTCAGTTCAGTAGCTCAGTCGTGTCTGACTCTTTGCGACCCCATGGACTGCAAGATGCCAGGCCTTCCTGTCCATCACCAACTCCCGGAGTCCACCCAAACCCATGTCCATCAAGTGGATGATGCCATCCAACCATCTCATCCTCTGTCGTTCCCTTTTCCTCCTGCCCTCAATCTTTCCCAGCATCAGGGTCTTTTCAAATGAGTCAGCTCTCCATATCAGGTGGCCAAAGTATTGGAGTTTCAGCTTCAACATCAGTCCTTCCAATGAACATTCAGGACTGATCTCCTTTAGGATGGACTGGTTGGATTTCCTTGCAGTTCAAGGGACTCTCAAGAGTCTTCTCCAACACCACAGTTCAAAAGCATCAATTCTTCTGTACTCAGCTTTCTTTACAGTCCAACTCTCACATCCATACATGACTACTGGAAAAACCATAGCCTTGACTAGATGGACCTTTGTTGGCAAAGTAACGTTTCTGCTTTTCAATATGCTGTCTAGGTTGGTCATAACTTTCCTTCCAAGGAGTAAGCGCCTTTTAATTTCATGGCTGCAGTCACCATCTGCAGTGATTTTGGAGGCCAGGAAAATAAAGTCTGATACTGTTTCCACTGTTTCCCCATCTATCTGCCATGAAGTGATGGAACTGGATGCCATGATCTTAGTTTTCTGAATGTTGAGCTTTAAGCCAACGTTTTCACTCTCCTCTTTCACTTTCATCAAGAGGCTCTTTAGTTCTTCTTCACTTTCTGCCATAAGGGTGGTGTTATCTGCATATCTGAGATTATTGATATTTCTCCTGGCAATCTTGTTTCCAGCTGTGCTTCCTCGCGTTTCTCGTGATGTACTCTGCATAGAAGTTAAATAAGCAGGGTGACAGTATACAGCCTTGATGTACTCCTTTTCCTATTTGGAACCAGTCTGTTGTTCCATGTCCAGTTCCTGACCTGCACACAGGTTTCTCAAGAGGCAGGTCAGGTGGTCTGGTATGCCAGTCTCTTTCAGAATTTTCCACAGTTTATTGTGATCCACACAGTCAAAGATTTTGGCATAGTGAATAAAGCAGAAATAGATATTTTTCTGGAACTCTCTTGCTTTTTTGATGATCCAGCGGATGTTGGCAATTGGATCTCTGGTTCCTCTGCCTTTTCTAAAACCAGCTTGAAGATCTTGAAGTTCATGGTTCATGTATTGTTGAAGCCTTGCTTGGAGTATTTTGAGCATTACTTTACTAGCATGTGAGATGAGTACAACTGTGCGGTAGTTTGAGCATTCTTTGGCATTGCCTTTCTTTGGGACTGGAATGAAAACTGACCTTTTCCAGTTCTGTGGCCACTGCTGAGTTTTCCAAATTTGCTGGCATATTGAGTACAGCACTTTCACACCATCATCTTTCAGGATTTGAAATAGCTATCATGGTTACATGACTATTAAGAAAGCGGACTGAGTTCAGAACTCCAAGTCTTTCAGCTTCTAATCCAATACTTCAATTCCTGTGACCAGATGATTCTTAGATCAAGGATTATTCAACATGGAGGAAGTGGATAAACACCCCGATAGAAGATACCTAACTATATATCCTAACTTTCAATTCTGATTTCATTTTTAAGCAGTAACTCTGTTGAAAATTATGCTCTTTTGTTCTAACAAATTCTGAGCACCATTATTAATGACACCTGGGCAAACTGTTGATAGGCTCAGGCCTACTTTCAAGACTAGAACCTGGGGAAAAAAATCCGATGTCCTAATACTTTTTAATAACTTTCTATATTTTAGCACCTAATCATCGCTAATTTTTTAAAATGAAATCTCTACTGTTCTAATATGTCCGAGTTTTCTGAGTTTACCAAAAACAAACACACACTGTCTTTTCCAGAGGAGAGCTCTCTCCTTTGCCAGAAGCTTACAGAATTAAAAAGCACAATTTCTAACATTCCTTAATCATATTCATTTGAGAAGTCTAACATGACTAAAATACTAAATGGCACCGTCTTCTATCCAGTTGCTCAAGCCAAAACCCCTATCTTTCCATATCCCATCTATCAAGAAGTCTTGTCAGCTGTACTGCTTCCCTAATGTAATCTACATTAATCCATTTCAAAGTTCATCCATTTTTGCGCAGTTTTCTCTCAGTGGCACCAGTGTTACCTGGTTTCTAATTGATCTTCCAATCTATTCACCACAGAGCAGCCACAATGAACTTAAAAAAGTAAACCAGTGTCAACAATCCACCTTGTAATGCAGGGGACATTGGTTCAACCCCTGGTTGGGGAACTAAGATCTCACGTGCCGTGGAGCAGCCCAGAGCATGCACTACAACTAGAGTCCTTCCACGGCAACGAAGATCCTGATTGATGCAGCGAGGATCCCACATGCTGGGACCGACACAGCCAAAGAAATAAATACACATATTTTTTAAAGTAAATCAAATCATGTCACACTTCCATTTATCCACACTTAAAATAAAATTCTGTCTCATTTACCTGACCCTCAGTTCAGTTCAGTTCACTCAGTCGTGTTTGACTCTTTGCGACCCCATGGACCGCAGCACGCCAGGCCTCCCTGTCCATCACCAATTCCTGGAGTTTACTCAAACTCATGTCCAGTGAGTCAATGATGCCATTCAACCACCTCATCCTCCATCATCCCCTTTTTCCTTCTGCCTTCAATCTTTCCCAGCATCAGGGTCTTCTCCAATGAGTTAGCTCTTTGCATCAGGTGGCCAAAGTATTGGAGTTTCAGCTTGACCATCAGTCCTTCCAATGAATATTCAGGACTGATTTCCTTCAGGATGGACTGGTTGGATTTCCTTGCAGTCCAAGGGACTCTCAACAGTCTTCTCCAACATCACAGTTAAAAAGCATCAATTCTTAGATGCTGAGCTTTCTTTATAGTCCAACTCTCACATCTATACACGACTGCTGGAAAAACCACAGCTTTGACTAGATGGACCTTTGTTGGCAAAGTAACATCTCTGCTTTTTAATAGGCTGTCTAAGTTGGTCATAGCTTTTCTTCCAAGGAGCAAGCACCTTTTAATTTCATGGCTGCAGTCACCATCTGCAGTGATTTTGGAGCCCTATAGGGTCCTAATGGAGAAGGCAATGGCACCCCACTCCAGTATTCTTGTCTGGGAAATCCCATGGATGGAGGAGCCTGGTTGGCTGCAGTCCATGGGGTTGCTAAGAGTCAGACACGACTGAGCAACTTCACTTTCACTTTTTACTTTCCCGCATTGCAGAAGGAAATGGCAACCCACTCCAGTGTTCTTGCCTGGAGAATCCCAGGGACAGGGGAGCCTGGTGGGCTGCTGCCTATGGGGTCGCATAGAGTTGGACACGACTGAAGCGACTTAGTAGTAGTAGTAGTAGTAGTAGTATAGGGTCCTAATAGAAACTGGCCTATTATGCCAAAGTCATCACCTACCCCTTACTCCAAATACACTGGCCTTTCTATAAATAAGCCAAGTCTGTTTTCCATCTCAGGACCTTAGCACTATCTTCCCTCAGCTTGGAAGACACTTCTAGATATTCATATTGCTTACTTCTTGTTATTTACTTTTAGCTCAACAGTCATCTCTTTTTAAAAAGGCGTTCAGTGACCACAATCAAAGTAACAGCCCCATCCTCATTCGTCCATGGATTTGTTTTCTGTGAATTAATTCTCTACACTGTCTACAGTTTATATAGCCTGATCATCTTCTGAATGCACTTATAATACTGACATTCTGGTCCTGCAAATCTGAAACCAGAACCTAAACAGTGGGAGCTCGGGGAAGATAACACCCAGTTCAAAGTCAGAAGCAGTCCCCTTGTCTTTCTCTTGTTCACGTCCTAAAGACAATTAAACCTTTTTTCTTTTGGGTGTAAAAATGTTTAACAAAACCACCCTTGATCTTTGAAAATCATCTTATTGCGTCCACTTAGGCTTCTCTTTTTAAAAATGATAATATCAAGCCTGGATTCTATCTTGCCTAAAATAAATTATTAGTTTTTCTGACCACTAAGAAGGCTTCAAGTACACAGTTTATTTTCTACCAGTTAAGGAAAACAGCTGATCATAACAGGACTGACTGGGAGCTGAGATCTGTTTTTCCTGAAATGAGAAATTGGTTTACAAGTAGCAAAAGAAAAGGTACACATAAAAGCATTTTTGGAGATGTAGAAATAAATAATAACAAAAACTGTAACAAATCCCTTTTGAGTGATACTAAAAAACCAAGAAAAGTTGTAATACTACTTGATTCAAGGGAGCCTGAATACTCTTTGCTATCAGCCTGAATACTCTTTGAGGGCAAGGGACATGCACCCAGAGAATCCTGTATTGTGCCTGGCACACAGAAGGTGCTTCATAGACATCTGCTGCACAGAGGAATTAGGAAAATATTCTAGAGATAGAAAAGGATATAATGAATATCCAGTAAAATGACTGTTTTCCAGTCATACCTAATTCAACTGTTTAACTGTCAGGCTACCCAATTCCACAGGTCAGTTTGCGTTTACAACACAATTAAAGCGGCTACAGAAACTGGATTCCTCACCAAGGATGTGAGGTTACAAAGATAAATTTGCAACTCTTTGTCCCTGGCCCTCTATAACCTTTTCTTCCTTTCAATTCAACTGAACCTTAACTGATTAAAACTGCAGAGATATTTGACTCTGATCCTCAAGATGTAAAAAGACTCCTTGATTTCTTGAAAGCCCTTTCCTTTCAACCACCAAGTCATCTTAGCAGCCAAATCAAATTATTATCAAATAGAGATCCCATCTGGGAGAGATCTATGGATTATTTAACTTTTGGAAGACTGTTTTTCCCACCTATACAACTTGTCACATCAAAAATAGATTTTACTCGACATCCAGCAACTACCCTTAGCATTAATAAATGTGTTTCCTGGAGAAGAAAATGGCAACCCACTTCACCATTCTTGCCTGGGGAATCCCATGGAAAGAAGAGACTGGCGAGACATGAGTTAGTGAGAAAACATTATTTGAACTTAGTGACGAAACAAAAAACCATTGCTTGAACCCTAAAGTCAATCAACCATAAAAAATATTCATTGACTGCAGTTTGGATGTCCAGTCTCAAGCTAAACCACCAGTCTCAGCACTATCAATTTCTTTGCTTGGTTTGAATTAAGAGAAAATGTTTCTGGCCCTGCAGAGCCCGAAAAAGACTCAACTTACAGCTAAAAGAAGAACTCATATTTTAAAGAACTGAGACTTCATCTTCAATATATAAAATTCCTCCATTAAACAATTTCCCTATCATCTTTTTCAGTATACTTGATCTTTAAATAGCAAGCCACTTAGAAGACACAAAAAGTATTTCTCCATCTATTCACTCCTGAAAATTAGGTGGAGCAAAACCTCATAAAATCGTTTTAAAAATCTAGATAGTCAGCTAGTACTCAAATAAAAAAGAGAAGGTTTGAACTCATTTCAAATATTAAAAACTTACAGAACTCATAAATAAACTCTCTTTTAAGGATAAGTTACAAATGTAGGTAAAGAGTTAACACTACCACTTTACCTTTATTGCCAGAGGTAGTTACATTAAGATCTGTCTTACAAAGGTCAACATTTTGCTGTATCTTTCAAAATCAATTCTTCACAATGAGAAATGGACATCAGTTAAATAAACTGTCAGAATAAGAACAGAACATATCAATATATTCATAAGCTCCAGAAGTCCTTTAGGTCCGAATTCTAGCGTAGGTGTTGCTGATACTTTCCTAAATCTAAGTTTTCTTATACTTAAATTGAGGGCAACTATCCAAGGTTCTCTAAGGTCCCTGCCAGAGTTAGAGTTCTATGACCCTTTGGAAAAACTTAAAATTACATTTGCCTCTCTTCATGTATGCTTTTTAAAAACTAAAAGCAACATGTATTCAGTATAAATAATTTCAAAGTCATAGGAAGCTAAAATTGAACAGTAAGTTACCTTCCAGACACCCAAATCCTCTTCCTAAGCCTAAAGACACCAATGTTTTCTTTTGGATCCTCAGAAACAAGTAAAAAACACACAAAACCAAAAAAGAAAGCATGTGCCAGCAAACACACACACACATACTCTTTCTTTCTCCCTCTCTCCTTGGAAGCACACGTGTACCTTAATCTTTCCAAAGGTTGCAAAGAATCCCACTGTACCCCGATGTGTGGTTTCTGGGTTTTTGCTACTGCAATGTAGCACATAGGTGTATCTGAATATAAATGCAAGCAACCTCAAGTCTAAGCATTGTTTCTTTTGAGAGATAATGCCAAATTGCTCAATGAAATACTGTACCAGTATATACCCCCCACATGACTGACTGCTCAATTCTCCCACATCTTTGAGTACAAGGAAGCACAAAGAGTAGGTGAGACCCAAGTTCTATCTTAGATCAAAATTGGATTTAATACCATGTATGGTTAAATTCCGCCACATATAATCTAGCAACTTTCACCCAAAGATTGTTATCAGTACACTGAGAATCAACTTAGTTCCTTATCATTTTGCACTGGCAAAGAATCCCTATTAATTCAGTTGTTTATCCCTCAATTAAATGGGATAGTACATGATCTCAGAGTTGATAAAAGCGTTAACAGAGCACACAGAAATAACTCTTAGTGTATTTTTTAATTTTTTTTAAATTATTAAATAATTGGTACAATATCTAGCATGGAGTAGACACTCAATAAAGTATCTGTTAAGCTAATGAGTGTCATTCACTTTGAAACTATCGTCTTAGTTCAATAAGAAGTATTTACAAAGGACCATGTAAACATCCAATTTTCTTTCGATGGGCAGGGCTGTGTTCCCTCCCTGTTGTTTGACCTGAGACCAAGCTATGGTGGAGGTAACGAAGAAAAATGGCAACCTCCTTCAAAAGGTCCCAAGCACACACTGCCGCACTCAGTGCCCCGACCCTGCAGCAGGCCGCTGCTGATCCACGCCTCCGCCAGAGATGCCTGCACACTCACAGGAAAGTCTGGCTCAGTCTCTTGTGGGTCACTGCTCCTTTCTCCTGGGTCCTGGTGCACACAAGGTTTGTTTGTGCCCTCCAAGAGTCTGTTTGCCCAGTCCTGTGTAAGCTCTGTAATCAAATCCCACTGCCTCCAAAGTCAAATTCCCTGGGGATTCTCAGTCCCTTTGCCAGATCCCCAGGTTGGGAAATCTGTTTTGTGATCAAGACCATCCGCAAGAAAAAGAAATGCAAAAAGGCAAAATGGTCATTTGAGGAGGCCTTAACAAACAGCTGAGAAGAGTAGCTAAAGGCAAAGGAGAAAAGGAAAGATATAGCCATTTGAATGCAGAGTTCCAGAGACTAGCAAGGAGAGAGAAGAAAGCCCTCCTCAGTGATCACTGCAAAGAAATAGAGGAAAATAATAGAATATGAAAGACTAGATATCTCTTCAAGAAAATTAGAGATACCAAGGGAATATTTCACGCAAAGATGAGCACAGTAAAGGACAGAAATGATATGGACCTAACAGAAGCAGAAGATATTAAGAAGAGGTGGCAAGAACACACAGAAGAACTGTATAAAAAAAATCTTCATGACCCAGATAACCACGATGGTTTGATCACTCATCTAGAGCCAGATATCCTGGAGACCAAAGTCAAGTGGGCCTTAGGAAGCATCACTACGAACAAAGCTAGTGGAAGTGATGGAATTCCAGCTGAGCTATTTTAAATCCTAAAGGATGATGCTGTGAAAGTGCTGCACTCAATATGCCAGCAAATTTGGAAAACTCAGCAGTGGCCACAGGACTAGAAAAGGTCAGTTTCATTCCAATCCCAAAGAAAGGCAATGCCAAAGAATGTTCAAACTACTGCACAATTGCACTCATCTCACATGCTAGCAAAGTAATACTCAAAATTCTCCAAGCCAGGCTTCAGCAATATGTGAACTGTGAACTTCAAAATGTTCAAGCTAGTTTTAGAAAAGGCAGAGGAACCAGGCATCAAATTGCCAGCATCCGCTGGATCATGGAAAAAGCAAGAGTTTCAGAAAAACATCTACTTCTGCTTTATTGACTACACCAAAGCCTTTGACCATGTTGGGTCACAACAAACTGTGGAACATTCCTTCAAGAGATGCGAATACCAGACCACCTTACCTGCCTCCTGAGAAATCTGTATGCAGGGCAAGAAGGAACAGTTAGAACAGGCCACAGAACAACAGACTGGTTTCAAATAGGGAAAGGACTATGCCAAGGCTGTATACTGTCACCTGCTTATTTAACTTACAGAGCACATCATGCGAAATGCCAGGCTGGATGAAGAACAAACTGGAATCAAGATTGCCTAGAGAAATATCAATAACCTCAGATTCATAGATGACACCATCCTTATGGCAGAAAGCAAAGAAGAACTAAAGAAACTCTTGATGAAAGTGAGAGGAGAGTGAAAAAGTTGGCTTAAAGCTCAACATTCAGAAAACTAAGATCAAGGCATCCGGTCCCATCACTTCCTGGCATATAGATGGGGAAACAATGGAAACAACAGACTTTATTTTCTTGGGCTCCAAAATCACTGCAGATGGTGACTGCGGCCATGAAATTAAAAAGCAGAGACATTACTTTGCCAACAAAGGTCTGTCTAGTCAAGGCTATGGTTTTTCCAGCAGTCATGTATGGATGTGAGAGTTGGATTATAGAGAAGGCTGGGTGCGGAAGAATTGATCCTTTTGAACTGTGGTATTGGAGAAGACTCTTGAGGGTCCCTTGGACTGCAAGATCAAACCAGTCAATCCTAAAGGAAATCATTCCTAAATGTTTATTGGAAGGAATGATGCTGAAGCTCCAATACTTTGGCCACCTGATGAGAAGAACTGACTCATTGGAAAAGACCCTGATGCTAAGGAAGACTGAAGGCAGGAAAAGGGGGTGACATAGGATGAGATGGTTGGATGGTACCGCCAACTCAATGGACATGAGTTTGAGCAAGTTCTGGGAGTTGGTAATGGACAGGGAAGCCTGGCGTGCTGCAGTCCATGGGGCTGCAAAGAGTCCGATACAACTGAGGAACTGAACGGAACTGATGTAAACATCAGGGAACTCCAGAGGGAACACATGAGTTTCTAAAAACTGATATATATAAAAGTTTACTTTTCTATAATGTGCTATTTTAAATACATCTGCAGTTGTAGTATGCTATCCCATAGGGGGAGAAACAACTTGGGTCTTTCACTGAAATGTAGAAAAAAAATTTTTTTTAAATTTTAGAACCAGGAAAATGAGGTATATCTAATGCAGTATGTCTGTTTTCAACAGAAGCTCCCTCTAATTTTATAAGAAAAGTGGGAAAATAGTTTAGGAACACCCACTATGAAATTACTCCTGACATATTTTTTCCTTTCCTCACCCAAGTAAATCAACCACACCCAATATTAAATCTTGTAAGAAAACTGCCACCAGTTTCTTCTTTTATCAGGGGATCTCTAAAATATAAAAAAGCATCACAGTTTTAAGCATCAACAGGAAGCACTCAAATCAAAGCCAACCTTACATACACCTACACGTAAAACTCACCAAACATAGCAAGTCCCACACTAGGGCCAGAAGGATCTTTCAAAACGAGAGAAGTCTTCTTAGTGCTTGCTCGGACTACACCACAAATTATCAGTGGGGTCCAACTCCAGACTCTGGGGTCAGAGCAGACAATCTAGGTATCCAACAAGGCATCAATTGGGAAAGGAAGGAGCAGTTGAACTAAATGGGACATGAAGTCAAATATAAGGGTTACTTGGCAAGGATCCTGCCCGTGATATTATCAAAAAAATCACGTGGGAAGTCACAAAATGCCATCACTAACAACAACAATCGAAAAAAGAAAAAACCCTTACCTGTAGGCCCTTTAAGACTGGCTGCAACTGAAAAAAAATTAGTCTTCCAGGTACTAGCAAAGTCTACCTATTGGAGTTCAATGTTCCATTTAAGAGAATGAACTCCACGAATTAGTAGATACAAATTTTAGGTTTAACAGTTTTCAAATAAAAACGATAAACCACAGGAAAAAAAAATTACAATCACATAATCAAAGACGCAGGTCTCAGGTGGAGATGAAATTACACCTTTCAATACAGTCTGTTTCCAAGACACTTAAGAATCTGTTTCTTGGACTTGAGATTGGTATTAAGTGGCAATGGATCAAGAAGAGAAAAATGACTACTTGAAACTAAACCAAAAATCAAACCCAAAGACACTCAGTTTAACACTGAGCTTGCACATACTGTCAAGAATAAACTAAAGCGATTATTAGTTGAGTTGCTATGTTAAATGGCAAACGACTATGATGTAAAAGAAAATAATGGTTCAAAATGGGCTGCAGACAATCTGACAACCAAAGTGCGTGTTTACTGGTTACTGTCCATACTTGCCAGAAAAGTTTATCCAGTCAGATAATGTAACGCAAATTACTTCCAAAAGTAAGTAGTAATGTGTTTCTTTCCCCCATTTTATAAGTTTTTAACGACCACATACTCCCTACAAGGCAACACTGTCAAGGCACTGTCGAACAGAGAAAAGGGAGGTGTCTGCGTTTTCCATTGCTGCGCAACAAGTTATTAAAAATGGAAACTACAAGTTCAATGTCTTTAGGTCTTCCACATAATTTATAATCAACCCAATTACTCCTAAAAATATCTCATATCTATAAACTCTGACTTTCCCAACTGACGTTACTTTAGCTAATTCAAACTATTTTTATGAGAGGGGCCTGGCAAAGAGTCGGGATCCACAGGGTCACAAAGAGTCGGACACAACTTAGTGACTAAACAACAACAACAACAACAACAACAAATCCTCATTCTTTATTCTAGAATGAAATTATAACCTTATTTCAATTCCTACCATACATACCTGAAAGGAGAGAAAAATATTCAAAAAGAAATAAAGTATCCACAGAACTCTGGAATAAACTCTGGATGAATTTACTTATTTAGCCATTTTTAATACAATAAAATTTACCTTTCCGTGTACAAAATGTTTGACAAAATTGACATGTAACCACCACCACAATCAAAACACAACAGTTTTTGTGTGCATTTTAACATAAGCACAAATAAGAATTACTAAAGCACTTACTTAAGCAGACAAAAAAGGACCTAAAAATTTAATAAGGATTTACTGAAAACAGAAGAATAATGGTCCCTCTTTTTTTTTTGCCCCTGCCTTCTAGACATTTTTTAATCACTATAATCACCCCCATTTCAGTAATATCTATGGCTTTATAGTTACCACAGACACTCCTGCCTAGCTCTTCTGCAACGCAAACCAACTTCCTGCCATGAGACGTCACATGGCTATCTGGTTGACATCTCAAACTAAGTAAGTCCAAAATGGAGGTCCATCCTTCCTCAAAAAACCTGCCGTCTTCCAGTGATCCCACCACTCATCTAAGTACTCAAGCTATAAACATTAGCTTCAACTTCCTACTCTCCCTCACTTCCCCACCTCCCCCTCAACTTCATCATCACGTCTTACCAATTTCACCTCAGAAATACATCCCAAGCTTGTCTGTTTCTCTTGATCTCCAGGAACAACAACCAGTTTAATTAATTCAGAACATTCGTATACTGCAATACTACCTTAATTGTAAGATTTTCTTATTTCATTCCTGCTGAGTAAGCTGTTTTGACCATACCATCTCTGCATTAAGGTTTCCTCTACCTAGAACGTCTTTCTTTCTTCTTTGGAGAGCTAAACAGCTACTCTAATCTTTCCAAGTAGAATGAAATGCTTCCTTCCTATTTACTCTCAAAGTGTAGCTCTCTTGCTATTATAATTATATGTCTTTCCCACTAGACTGAGTGACCCAGGAAGGCACTTAACCTTAGTAAGCCAAGTATTTAGGCAGTGCCCAGCTAATAGTAGGTGCTCAGTAAATATTGAAAAAGGAATGAGTGAATAGATCATGATCCAGATAGAATAGCTTCAAGGATTTTTACTTCTCTTTGCTAAGTTTCATGCTTACCAAGTGATTTTTTGCTTAGAACAACACAGTAGTTACTAGTTATATGATCTCAGGCAAGTTACTAAAAAAAAGCCTCTCTATACCTCAGGGGCAGCGGTCGAGAGGAGCTACCCCACATCCAAGGTAAGGGGCGGCGGCTGCACTTTGCTGGAGCATCACTGAAGAGAGACCCCACATCCAAGGTAAGTGAAACCCAAGTAAGACAGAAGGCACTGAGAGAGGGGATCAGAGGGCAGACAGACTGAAACTACAATCACAGACAACTAGCCAATCTGATCACATGGGCCACAGCCTTGTCTAACTCAGTGAAACTAAGCCATGCCGTATGGGGCCATCTAAGACAGATGGGTCATGGTGGAGAGGTCTGACAGATTGTGGTCCACTGGAGAAGGGAATGGCAAACTGCTTCAGTATTCTTGCCTTGAGAACCCCATAAACAGTATGAAAAGGCAAAAAGACAGGATACTGAAAAAGGAACTCCGCAGGTCTGCAGGTGCCCAATATGCTTCTGGAGATCAGTGGAGAATTAACTCCACAAAGAATAAAGGGATGGAGCCAAAGCAAAAATACCACCCAGTTGTTAATGGGACTGGTGATAGAAGCAAGGTTCGATGCTGTAAAGAGCAATATTGCATAGGAACCTGGAATGTTAGGTCCATGAATCAAGGCAAATTGGAAGTGGTCAACAGGAGATGGCAAGAGTGAACATCAACATTCTAGGAATCAGTGAACTACGATGGACTGGAATGGGTGAATTTAACTCAGATGACCATTATATCTACTACTGCGGGTAGGAATCCCTTAGAAGAAATGGAGTAGCCATCATAGTCAATAAGAGAGTCCAAATGCAGTACTTGGATGCAATCGCAAAAACGACAGAATGATCTCTGTTCGTTTCCAAGGCAAACCATTCAATATCACGGTAATCCAAGTCTATGCCCCAACCAGTAATGCTGAAGAAGCTGAAGTTGAACAGTTCTATGAAGACCTACAAGACCTTCTAGAACTAACACCCAAAAGAGATGTCCTTTTCATTATAGGGGATTGGAATGCAAAAGTAGGAAGTCAAGAAACACCTGAAGTAACAGGCAAATTTGGCCTTGGAGTACAGAATGAAGCAGGGCAAAGGCTAATAGAGTTCTGCCAAGAGAAGGCACTGGTCATGGCAAACACCCTCTTCCAACAACACAAGAGAAGACTCTACACATGGACATCAACAGATGGTTGACACCAAAATCACACTGATTATATTCTTTGCAGCCAAAGATGAAGAAGCTCTATACAGTCAGCAAAAATAAGACTGGGAGCTGACTGTGGCTTGGATCATGAACTCCTTATTGCCAAATTCAGACTGAAATGGAAGAAAGTGGAGAAAACCACTAGACCATTCTGGTATGACCTAAATCAAACCCCTTATGACTATACAGTGGAAGTTAGAAATAGATTTAAGGGACTAGATCTGATAGACAGAGTGCCTGATGAACTATGGATGGAGGTTCGTGACATTGTGCAGGAGACAGGCATCAAGAAAAAGAAATGCAAAAAAGAAAAATGGCTGTCTGAGGAGGTCTTACAAATAGCTGTGAAAAGAAGGGAAGCGAAAAGCAAAGGAGAAAAGGAAAGATATACCCATGTGAATGCAGAGTTCCAAAGAATAGCAAGGAGAGATAAGAAAGCCTTCCTCAGTGATTGATGCAAAGAAATAGAGGAAAACAACAGAATGAGAAAGACTAGAGATCTCTTCAAGAAAATTACAGATACCAAAGGAACTCCTTTTCCTATTTGGAACCAGTCTGTTTTTCTATGTCCAGTTCCTGACCTGCACACAGGTTTCTCAAGAGGCAGGTCAGGTGGTCTGGTATGCCAATCTGGTATGCAAAGATGGGCTCAATAAAGGACAGAAATGGTATGGACCTAACAGAAGCAGAAGATATTAAGAAGAGGTGGCAAGAATATACAGAACTGTACAAAAAAGATCTTCACAACCCAGAAAATCACGATGGTGTGATCACTCACCTAGAGTCAGACATCCTGGAATGTGAAGTCAAGTGTTCATCACTATGAACAAAGCTAGTGGAGGTGATGGAATTCCAGTTGAGCTATTTTAAATCCTGAAAGACAATGCTGTGAAAGTGCTGCACTCAATATGCGAGCAAATTTGGAAAACTCAGCAGTGGCCACAGAACTGGAAAAGGTCAGTTTCGTTCCAATCCCACAGAAAGGCAATGCCAAAGAATGTTCAAACTACCACACAATTGCACTCATCTCACATGCTAGTAAAGTAATGCTCAAAATTCTCCAAGCAAGGCTTCAACAATACATGAACCATGAACTTCAAGATCTTCAAGCTGGTTTTAGAAAAGGCAGTGGAACCAGAGATCCAATTGCCAACATCTGCTGGATCATCGAAAAAGCAAGAGAGTTCCAGAAAAATATCTATTTCTGCTTTATTCACTATGCCAAAGTCTTTGACTGTGTGGATCACAATAAACTGTGGAAAATTCTGAAAGAGATTGGCATACCAGACCACTTGACCTGCCTCTTGAGAAAGCTGTGTGCAGGTCAGGAACTGGACATAGAACAACAGACTGGTTCCAAATAGGAAAAGGGAGTACATCAAGGCTGTATACTGTCACCCTGCTTATTTAACTTATATGCAGAGTACATCACGAGAAACGCTGGGCTGGAGGAAGCACAAGCTGGAAACAAGATTGCTGGGAGAAATATAAATAATCTCAGATATGCAGATGACACCACCCTTATGGCAGAAAGTGAAGAAGAACTAAAAAGCTTCTTGATGAAAGTGAAAGACGAGAGTGAAAAAGTTGGCTTAAAGTTCAACATTCAGAAAACTAAGATCATGGCATCCGGTCCCATCACTTTATGGCAGAGAGACGAGAAACAGTGAAAACAGTGGCAGACTTTATTTTTTTGGGCTCCAAAATCACTGCAGATGGTGACTGTAGCCATGAAACTGAAAGATGCTCACTCCTTGAAAGGAAAGTTATGACCAACCTAGATAGCATATTAAAAAGCAGAAACATTACTTTGCCAACAAAGGTCCGTCTAGTCAAGGCTACGGTTTTTCCAGTGGTCATATATGGATGTGAGAGTTGGACTGTGAAGAAAGCTGAGCACAGAAGAATTGATGCTTTTGAACTGTGGTGTTGGAGAAGACTCTTGAGAGTCCCTTGGACTGCAACCAGTCCATCCTAAAGGAGAATCAGTCCTGGGTGTTCATCGGAAGGATTGATGTTGAAGCTGAAACTCCAATACTTTGGCCACCTGATGCAAAAAGCTGACTCACTGAAAAGACCCTGATGCTGGGAAAGACTGAGGGCAGGAGGAGAAGGGGATGACGGAGGATGAGATGTTTGGATGGCATTACCGACTCAATGGACATGGGTTTGGATGGACTCGGGAGTTGGTGATCGACAGGGAGACCTGGCATGCTGCAGTTCATGGGGTCGTAAAGAGTTAGACATGACTGAGCGACTGAACTGAACTGAATACCTCAGATTCCTCACCTGTAAAATACAGATTAATACCTCCCTCATAAGGTTACTGTGAAAATTAAATGAGCTAAATACAAGTAAAATGGGCTTCCTCAGTGGTTCAACAGTAAAGAATCCACCTTTAAAGCAGACGACTTGGTTTTGATCCCTGGTTTGGGAAGATCCCCTGGATAAAGAAATGGCAACCCTCTCCAGTATTCTTGTCTGGGAAATCCCATGGACAGAGGAACCCAGCGGGCTACATACAGTTCATGCGGTCGCAAAAGAATCAGACATGACTTAGCAACTAAACAACAAGTAAAATGCTTAAAACAGAAGCTGACATATATTAAGTGCTCAGTAAACATCAGCTATTATTATTATTTTTTAAAATACTGTGACACTAGGAGGGGAAAGGACTGAGCAGACACGTTTTCTAGATTATGGAAAGGACTTCGCCTCCATGTACCCAAATAAAACCTTCACCATGTACCTTAATCACATGGCATTCTGGGGCCTTCCCAGGTGGTCCAGCAGTTAAGAATCTGCCTGCAACTGCAGGAGACATAGGTTCAATCCCTGATTTGGGAAGATTCCACATGCTGCAGGGAAATAAGACCATGTACCCCAACTACTGAAGCCTAGTGCCTAGAGCCCGTGATCTGCAACAAAGCAGCCACTCCAGTGAGAAACCTGCACACCACAACTAGAAAGTAACCATGGAAAGTAACCACAACTAGAGAAAGCCTCTGCATAACAATGAAGACACAGAGCAGCCATGAATAAATAAATACGTCAGTTCAGTTCAGTTCAGTCGCTCAGTCGTGTCCGACTCTGTGACCCCATGGACTGCAGCACACCAGGCCTCCCTGTCCATCACCAACTCCTGGAGTTTGCTCAGACTCATGTCCATTGAGTCAGTGATGGCATCGAGCCATCTCATCCTCTGTCGTCCGTTTCTCCCGCCTTCAATCTTTCCCAGCATCAGGGTCTTTTCAAGTAAGTCGGCTCTTCGCATCAAGTGGCCAAAAGATTGGAGTTTCAGCTTCAACATCAGTCCTTCCAATAAACACTCAGGACACAACTCCTTTAGGATGGACTAATTGGATCTCCCTGCAGTCCAAGAGACTCTCAAAAGTCTTCTCTAACACCACAGTTCAAAAGCATCAATTCTTTGGCGCTCAGCTTTCTTTATAGTCCAACTCTCACATCCATACATGACTACTGGAAAAACCATAGCCTTGACTAGACGGACCTTTGTTGGCAAAGTAATGTCTCTGCTTTTTAATATGCTGTCTAGGTTGGTCATGGCTTTTCTTCCAAGGAGCAAGTGTCTTTTAATTTCATGGCTGCAGTCACCATCTGCAGTGATTTTGGAGGCCAGGAAAATAAAATCTGACACTGTTTCCCCATGTATTTGCCATGAAGTGATGGGACAGGATGCCTTGATCTTAGTTTTCTGAATGTTGAGCTTTAAGCCAACATTTTCACTCTCCTCTTTCACTTTCATCAAGAGGCTCTCTAGTTCTTCTTTACTTTCTGCCATAAGGGTGGTGTTATCTGCATATCTGAGGTTACTGATATTTCTCCAGGCAATCTTGATTCCAGCTTGTGCTTCATCCAGCCCAGCGTTTCTCGTGATGTACTCTGCATATAAGTTAAATAAGCAGGGTGACAATATACAGCCTTGATGTACTCCTTTTCCTATTTGGAACCAGTCTGTTGTTTCATGGCCGGTTCTAACTGTTGCTTCCTGACCTGAACACAGCTTTCTCAAGAGGCAGGTCAAGTGGTCTGGTATGCCAACCTCTTGAAGAATTTTCCACAGTTTGTTTTGATTCAAACAGTCAAGGGCTTTGGCATTGTGAATAAAGCAGAAATAGATATTTTTCTGGAACTCTCGTTTTTTCAATGATCCAACGGATGTTGGCAATTTGATCTCTGGTTCCTGTGCCTTTTCTAAATCCAGCTTGAACATCTGGAAATTCATGGTTCATGTATTGTTGAAGACTGGCTTGGAGAATTTTGAGCATTACTTTACTAGCATGTGAGATGAATTTGAACATTCTTTGGCACTGCCTTTCTTTGGGATTGGGATGAAACTGACCTTTTCCAGTCCTGTGGCCGGTGCTGAGTTTTCCAAATTTGCTGGCATATTGAGTGCAGCACTTTCACAGCATCATCTTTTAGGATTTGAAATAGCTCAGCTGGCATTCCGTCACTTCCACTAGCTTTGTTCATAGTGATGCTTCCTAAGGCCCACTTGACTTCGCATTCCAGGATGTCTGGCTCTAGGTGAGTGATCACACCACTGTGATTATCTGGGTTGTGAAGATCTTTTTGTACAGTTCTTCTGCGTATTCTTGCCACCTCTTCTTAGTATCTTCTGCTTCCGTTAGATCGTACCATTTCTGTCCTTTATTGAGCCCATCTTTGCATGAAATGTTCCCTTGGTATCTCTAATTTTCTTGAAGAGATCTCTAGTCTTTCCCATTCTATTGTCTTCCTCTATTTCTTTGCACTGATCACTAAGGAAGGCTTTCTTATTTCTCCTTGATATTCTTTGGAACTCTAAATAAATAATTAAAAAAAAAAAAAAAGGCATTCTGGTTTATCCCTCAGCCCAATGTGAGCTTGGCTAGCCACTTTTCTCTGAGACCAATCAACTCTGGTGCACCAAAAAAAACAAGTGCGCTTGAAAAACTAAGAAATGGATCCTAAATCCTGAAAACCCCACCAAGTTAACAGCATCCTGATAAGGCTTGTCAAAAGAGCTAGACAGTCAAACTTACAACCTTGGTTCCATCTAAAAGGCAACACTGGTCGAAAATGACTCAGTGAAAAGAATGTGATGCTATGCAGGAGATACTTAAAGTATACCACAAATTAGTTTTAACGTGATTGTATACTTTAAAGAGAAAATCTTAGCTTTAAGAAGCACTAGTCAGGGGCTTTCCTGGTGGTCTAATGGTTAAGAATCCACCTTGCAACCTTGGGACATCAGTTTGATCCCTGGTCCGGGAAGATCCCACATGCTGTGGGGCAACTAGGCGCCTCTGCCACAATGACTGAGCCTGTGCTCTGGGGCCCATGTGCAGCGACACATGCAGCAACCACTGAAGCCCTGAGCACCCTAGAGCCTGTACTCTGCAACAAAGAAGCCACCACAATGAGAAGCCCATACAAAGAGTAGCCCGGCTCTCTGAAACGACAGGAAGTCTGCGCACAGCAACAAATACCCAGTGCAGCCAAAAAATTAAATAACAAATGTTTATAACTACAAGTTTTCAATTATCTATACTAAAGGAGGTGCAATGTCGTGTAAATAAGTCAAAACAGACAGTAAAAGAAGAAATCCTAAACATTTCACTTTGGAATGTATTATGTAATTTTTCCTATAGATGTATAACCAAAATTGCATATGGGCTGAATAATAAAATGTATTTACACAGCTTGGCCATATATTAGACATCATGGAAGTGAATTCAGAATAAAAGGAGAAAGCCAGCGTAAGATAAATTCCTACAGATAATTTACATGAGGATCATTTAAAACTATTATTATGTAATAGTTCCTCTCAACCTCACAGCATCCTCTTGAGGCTCAATCTTAGGCCACAGATTCTTTCAAATGAAAATCTGTAATTGTCATTTAGAAATACAAGGTGAGAACAAGTGCGTTTCCAAAAGTGAATGAATCTAGACCTGGGGAGCCATGGGACAATCATGCAACTGATGGGTTTTGCTCCCACAGATATGTAGGTGCATTATTGCGCCTACAGAGGTTGCCATTTCCTTCTCCAGGGGATCTTCCTGACCCAGGGATTGAACCCGGGTCTCCCGCCTTGCAGGCAAAAGCTTTAACCTCTGAGCCACCAGGGAAGCCCAAGTATCAACCTAACTGCAGGTCAATTTATTTCAAAAAATCAAGCTATTCTTGAAAGTTTATGTAACAATTTCAAGTGCCAGAAAGGACTTCAGCAATCACCCTGTTTAAACCCTTTGATTTTACAGAAGAAACTGAGATACACAAAAGCTGGAACATGTCTGTCAAGCTATATAATAAAGTGAATATTTAAGTATCACTTCTTTATTGAGATATAACATGTAACACTGTGTTAGTTTTAGCTACACAACATAATAATTTGATATACACATATATAGCGAAATTATCACCACGATAAGTTTAGTTAATATCCATCATCACAGTGTCACAAAAAAAACTGCGTGTGATAATCACTTTTAATATCTACAGGAAGTTCATTATCTAAATAATTCCCTTATATAAATAAATAACCTATATTTCTTGTAAAAAGAGACTTTATTTTGCTTAAATTGGACCACATTATCTGCTTTATCTTAAAGTTCCCAATTGTACAACTTCAGATGTACCAAAAATAAAAGCAGTCCTCTGGAATAGAACGTTACTCCCATAAAGCCTCTCCACTATAGCACAGCAGGAACCCTCCTTTCCGATTAGTCTAACCACGTACTCTAGCCTATTTGTCAGCTCATACACGCATTCCTCAAATTTGTTATTCCATTCTGAAGGCTAGGAAAGTTCTCCTACCTCGTATGTGAATACCACTCTTCTGGATCCAAGTCACACTTCACCTTGCCTCGAAGTGTTTCCCAATCACCTCCGTTCCCTCTGAATTCCCATCATGTTTACTGTCACTTTCTTGGCAGTTAGCAAATGTTACTTAGAATCCCTTACCTGATCATTAATATAGGATGCCCAGAGCTATAATTGCATGTGTTTTTCCCTACCCTTAATTATCTTTTGGTAGGTGTAGTGAGAACTTGAAACAGGCACATAAAAACCAAAACAAAAACAGTTGGTGAAAAGATAAAATCGATTTTTTCCCCTTTACTAAAACGTCTTTTAATGCTGTTTATCTTTTCAATCATAAAGATACTAAAAGAATAATTATGGGAAATGGAATATTATATAACACATCTTCAACACAGCAATTCCACTTCCACTTTAAGAGTCTATCCTAAGGAATCGATCTGATCAGTGTATAAAGATTCATCACAGCATAATTTATAAGCAAAAATTGGAGAAAAAAGTTCATTAGTAGGGAATTCACCACATAAAATATGATGCCCCCATATAACACTATTTTTATGTAGTTATTTTAAAGCTTATTTTTAATGACATGGAAATTTTTAAGTTTTTTCTATTTTTCTCTCCACGATTTAATAATCAGAAAAAAGAAAATCTTCTCACTCTGAAAAAAATAGAGGGTAGATTTGAAATAACATACAACTCTTTATCACTTAAGAAGTAAGACATTCGCTTAGGAAGAGAAATAGTCCTTAACAATGTATCAAAGTCAACATATAATTATTTTCATAACTAACATGTTGCTTCTTCACGCCAGAAGTTTCTGAAATAATTACCCACAACTTTCTCCTAAGGAAGTGTTCACCTATTCAGAGGACATCTCTGTAAGTGGTGACAAGACAGCAATGAGTCATCAAGTCAAGTCAACAGCGACCACCACTATCATCCCATCATCAGACCAAGGAGTCAGAGGGGAAATCCACTTATTTAGCACCTATGATCAACAGATTTGAATACTGAAGTACACGAAGACCAAGACGGTACTCAGCTGCCTTTTGCTGACTGGACTTCAACTTCAGTGGCTCCCACAGCCATTCCATCTCAGGCCCTCGTTCACTCTCATACACTAGCAAGGATCTCTTGGAATTGTTTCTAATTTCCAGATGCTAACTTCTGAATTTTTCTCTCTGAACTTCTATTCTGTTTACCAAGAGGAAGGGAAGACTCACAATGAGAAAACAAGTAGGACCTAGCTGGGCATACTGGAGGAAGAGAAGGAAAGCCTGTGTAGCTTGAACATGGTGCACAAAGGAAAACGTCACAAAGAATAGACAGGGACCCTACCACAGAGGGCCTGACAGGTCATGATAAAGACTCTGGATGTTGTATTTTCAAAATTTTTTACACTCCCATGGTGAACTAATTTCATGTAAATAAAACACAGGTCTATGTTGCAAAGCTCACCTGCTCTTCCAACAGATTAAACTGCCTGCCTGCTAAGCAGCCTCTCTTAAATGTCAATACATGCAAAGCCAAATGCTTTATTTATATCTGCTAACAGACTGGGCTTCCCAGGTGGCTCAGTGGTAAAGAATCTGTCTGCCAAGCAAGAGCCATGGGATCGATCCCTGGGTCGGGAAGATCCCCTGGAGAAGGAAACAGCAACCCGCTCCAGTATTCTTGCCTAGAAAATCCCATGAGAGAGGACCCTGGTGGGCTACACAACTTAGTGACTAGGCAACAACAGACCATTACCCAGGCTTGACATCTCAAAGCTGTCTTTCATTCCTTGTCTGCTGTCCACCCCCACTACCCAGGGGTTTCAGAGGCTTCCAAGTCTCCAACCTACTCCTTCTTTTCTAGTCCCAAAGCCACCATCCTAGTTCACACCAGCACCATTTCTTGGTCAGATTGCTGGAACAGTAGCCACTTTCCAGACTTTCAGTTCCTTCCACATCAAATGTATCCTGTGTGATGTCATTTAGTTTGAAGACCATCAGCAAGCAGGTTATATACAAATTTATTAACTGAAATCCTGACTTTACTTCAAGCTCCACTCACATTTCTGCCTACTTAATATATTTATACTCAGCCTCATTCACATCTCAAATTTTAACAGGTCTAAAACTGAAGATCCTGACTTCTGATCTTCCCTCCAAACCCTCACCTGCTCCTCCCATTCCTATCTCCTGCTTCCATCTCAGTAAGTGATACCTCTACCCACCCATATACTTGAGACAGAAACCTGGAAATCATCCTTGACACTTTCTTCTCCCAAACCCCCACATTCACTCTAAAATTTGATAGATTCTCTGACATACTTCTCAAATACTTCTCTCCATCACCTCTGCCACTGAGTTCCACCTGCAAAGATTCTTATTTAGGTGTTATAAGGTGCAGCCCAGGCTTTCGGAGCTTCAAAAGCTCCCCAGGTGATTCTAACATGCAGCTAAGGACTCATCCACTTCTCTACAGGTCCCAGACTCCTACTAACCTCTCCAAGGTTATTTCTACCACTTTCTCCCTTGTTCACCTAACTCCAGCCACCCTGGCCTCCCTGCTTATTTCTTGCACATGTTGGGCACATATATTCCTCCTGGCTTTTGCCCTTGCTACTCCCTCTGCCTGGAGCGTACTCCTCCACTTTCTACTTCTACAGATATTACTCAAATATTACCTTTGCAGTGATTTAATGAGACATTCCCTGGCCATTCTATCTAAACTTGCAATACCCAACTCCACCCAAACACTCAGTATCTCTTTCTCCAGCTTTATTTTTCTCCTTGGGATTTACCACCTTCTAACATAACCATATATTTTATTTATCTTGTTTACTGCCTGAATATGCACTTCATGAGAACAGAGATTTTTATCTGTTTTGTTCCTTCACTATATCCCCAGCACCTACAACATCATCTTGCACAAGGCAAGTACTCGATTAAAAATTTAACTCCTCAGCAAGGCCTTCCCAGATTCCTCAATTAAACTTAATATCCCCATTTACCCCTCCCATAGTAATTTATTCCCTTCCTTCATAACATTTACAGTAATTTGTAATTATATTTTATTTATTGAAGTTCCTTTCCTAGAGTGGAAATTCTCAAATATGGATTTTCTGTTTGGTTCACCATTATATACAGCATTTCTCATGCTTAAGTGGCACAGAGCAACTATTTAAAATTTTTTTGATGAACGAACTAATAAATGATTGAGGTCAAATAAATTTTCTGAAAGCACATTCTGGTATTATTTTTTCAAAACATTTCAAAGTCTCTCCATCACTTACCACATTAAACCCTAACTGCCTGGTCTTGGTAGAAAGTGAAAGTCACTCAGTTGTATCCGATTCTTTGCGACCCCATGGACTGTAGCCTGCCAGGCTTCTTCATCCATGGGATTTTCCAGGCAAGAATACCCGAGTGCGTTGCCATTTCCTTCTCCAGGAGATCTTACCGCCCCAGGGATTGAACCCAGGTCTCCCATATTGTAGGCAGACGCTTTACCTTCTGAGCCACCAGGGAAGACCGCCCATATTCTGAGCCAATTTACTTTCCTTTTTTATCTCCTATTTTCCCATGTGTCTTCTCCTTCAGCTACACTACACTGCTCATTATTGCCAGTACACACCCTATACTAACAATGCATTTCCCCACCTCCACATTTTTGCTCTCGACATTCCTTCTGCCTGAACTAACTTTTTATTTCTGCCTATCAAAATTCCAGCCTTTAAAATACCTACCCTTCAAAGTCCAGTTCAAATGCAACCTTTACAAAGACAGTCATTCCCAACTGAATGGTGTCTCCCTTTTGTTTTTTTTGGCTGCACCACACAGCATGGGGGACCGTAATTTCCTGGCCATGGGTCAAACCAGTGCCCCCTGTAGTGGAAACACTAAGTCTTAACCACTGGACAGCCAGGGAAGTCCCTCTTTCCCTTCTAAACACCAAAATACTGGGTTGGCCTAAAAGGTCAGTCGGGTTTTTCCATAACATCTTACAGAAAAACTTGACGACTTTATACAGCACTTTATATAATACCACAACAGAACATATAATATTGGTTTAATTCCCCACTCAGTTCAGAACATACCCTTTACCAAACCTTTTGTTTACAGTCACTCAATAGGTATCTGTTGAAGTCAGTTAACACCACCAGTCCTGTCTCTGTCATAAAACATATTTAAATTTTGGGGGAAGGGTGTTTTCTTTCACAAGACTCTTAAATGACCAAAAGATTTAAAGCTGCAGTAACAGATTCTTAGCCTTAACCTTCCCTTCTATGCCTTTTCTGGAAAGGTAAGATCTTCCCAAAAGCAATTTTTGCAGCTCAGATTTTCTAATTTTTATTTAAATTTATTTTTAATTGAAGGATAATTGCTTTACAATATTGTGTTGGTTTCTGTCATGTATCAACACGAATCAGCGACAGGGTATACCGGATGCCCCCTCCCTCTTAAACTTCCCTCTCACCCCACCCTACCAATCTAGGTTGTCACAGAGCACCAGATTTGGCAGCTCTGATTTTTTTTAATATATTCAACTGCTTGAAAAAAAAGTGTTAAGCTACATGTGCTACTATGTGACTAAACTCCCACAGTGAGAAACTGAAAGTGAAAGTCACTCAGTTGTGTCTTACTCTCTGCGACCCCACGCACTATAGTCCATGGAATTCCCCAGGCCAGAATACTGGGGTGGGTAGCCTTTCCCTTCTCCAGGAGATCCTCTCAACCCAGGGATAGAACCCAGGTCTCCCGAATTGCAGGCGGATTCCTCACGAGCTCAGCCACAAGGGAAACTCCATAAGCCATGTCAAAATTGGTTACCCTACGATTATGACATGTTTGAAGGACTAGCTTAAAATCTGAATGCCTTAAATTCTGCTGTTTGAAAACAATAATTACTAGAAAACTATTTTTGTTCAAAAAAAATCTCAAACTTTTTAGAATCTTTCAAGTATCCCATTACTTTGCCAACAAAGGTCCATCTAGTCAAGGCTATGGTTTTTCCAGTAGTCATGTGTGGATGAGAGGGTTGGACTATAAAGAAAGCTGAGCACCGAAGAATTGATCCTTTTGAACTGTGGTGCTGGAGAAGACTCTTGAGAGTCCCTTGGACTGCAAGGAGATAAAACCAGTCCATCCTAAAGGAAATCAGTCCTGAATATTCATTGGAAGGACAGATGCTGAAGCTGAAACTTCAATGCTTTGGCCACCTGATGTGAAGAACTGACTCATTTGAAAAGACCCTGATGCTGGGAAAGACTGAATGTAGGAGGAGAAGGGGACGACAGAGGATGAGATGGCTGGATGGCATCACCAACTCAATGGACATGAGTTTGAGCAAACTCCAGGAGTTGGTGATGGACAGGGAGGCCTGGCGTGTTACAATCTATGGGGTTGCAGAGTCGGACACAACTGAGCGACTGAACTGAAGTATCCCTTCATTTCTCCATCACATTAAATATTGTTAAGTAACAGTACTAGCAATCCAGTAAAATTCTACCATGAAACACTTGTTGTACCTCAAATAATACACCTTCGTTACCCTACCCACTGTGGTTCCCAAAGTGTAGTTCATAAATCCCTGAAAGTCCCTTTCAGTGAGTTTGCTGAAACTACTTTCACAGTATTAAGAAATTTTTGCCTTTTTCATTGTCTCGGCATTTGCACTGGTATACAACAAAATCGAAGCCTTAGTGTAAAGAAAGGTAATGGCATCAAACTGTACTAGAGTCATGCGTGTCTTTTACCATCATGGACTATTCTTTTGAAAAAGTCAATTTCACTTGAAAATATTCCTGAGGAAGCAGTATTAATTTTATTAAATCTGAGCCCTTGTATGGGTCTTTTAAATATTCTGCATGATGAAATGGGAAATACATAGATAGCACTTCTGTAGGATACTCAAGTACATTGGCAGTCTCCAGGAAAACCTCTTGTGACTCTTGATTTGTGAGCTAAACTAACTGCTTTTCTCATGGAATACTACTTTTACTTGGAACAAAGGGCAAACTGTGGTTATTCAGACATGAATATTTAGCAGACATTTTCTTGAAAATGAAGTGATTCTGTCACTTCAAGGAAGACAACTGACAGTATTTGTAACTAATGGCAAAATCAAACCTTTTAATCAAAAATTAAAATCTTGGAAATATTGTAGCTGCATACATTCCCAATACTTAAAAATCTTTCTGATAAGGAGAATGATATTAGCTAATGTGGTTTTTTTGGTATCATATTATGAAATGTGTCATTTGGAAGATGTGTAACTCAATGAACCAACATTTCCAAACAA
The DNA here is from genome assembly GCF_023091745.1 of Budorcas taxicolor. Taxonomy (NCBI): domain Eukaryota; kingdom Metazoa; phylum Chordata; class Mammalia; order Artiodactyla; family Bovidae; genus Budorcas; species Budorcas taxicolor. The sequence continues at coordinate 36,662,892 of NC_068928.1, read as the reverse complement.
CCAATGCATGATATCATAAAATCAAGTATCAGTTAAATATCTATTTAAAGTACAAGAAAAAACAATGAATTTTAATATACAACATGATTTCAGATTCCACACTGCAACGTAACTCATGAAGAAACTACTGATTATCAAGTTTTGGTATAGTATCAGAGAATATGCACAGCTGTCTGAAAATGCTCCTCCCTTTTCCAACTACAAGTACTTTGAGGACATATTTTCTTCATATATTTCAATCATAACAATCTATCACATCAGGTTGAATATAGAAGCAGACATGATAGTTTAGCTGTCTTCTATTAAGCTGGATATTTAAGAGATTTGCAAAAATCTAAAAATGCCACTTCTAACTTTTTAGTTACTTTTCATAAAAATATATTATTTGTGTTAATATATTTAAAGTAATTGATATTTTAAAATGCTTTACGTTTTAATTTCTAATTTAGTAACTATGAATAGATATAAACTACACAAAGAAAAACTCAAAACTCAATTTTTAAGAGTGTAAAGAGTCTGAGACCAAAAAGTTTTGAGAACCACTGCTTAAGAGAACTTGCTTCTGATTCCAGCCCCCCTCAAAACTGCTTTGTGTATCCTCAACCAGAGTTGAACCTGAGGCAGATATCTGGTCCGGGGGAAGCCAAACCTTAGACTGATGAAATCAAATATTGCTCAGGAATCTGAATTAAGCTTCATGGATCCTAAAGGTCTGTATGTGGTGGAATACTAGAATCTATTAAGTCTAACTGCTAAAATACCTGAACTGTTTCAGTGCCAGCCCTTTCTGAAGCCCTGGTCAGCTTTTCCTCGGATTCTATAACAGCTATTTCCTTTTGATAAATCTTTTATATGAGCTATTTTAAATAGGCTTATTTTCCTTATGATCAAGAGAGTCTTAATACCATAGAACCTCAATGTCATTACAAAAACCGTTTAATTTGGGTCCTTATATGAGACAACAAACTATAACAAGGTTCCCCTCCATTTGAAGATAATATTCCTATATAAAAGTAAGTATCACTCCAACAAAATTAAAAACTGAATGGAAATTATTGGTTCACTCAGAATAAGAGACAAACTTAATACTCAGCTGTTACATAAGAGAGGCTTGATAATTTTCTTTCTCTTGGAGAAGACCCTTATATATATTATGTCAATATAATTTAGACAGCCTATGGTGTCATTAAACCCCACCAATCTGACCGGGTTTTTCACAGAGGCTGATGAACCAAAAAAGAACAAGGTAGTGAGACCTGCCCTACCAGACAAAACAACTTTATAAAGCTATGACAATTAAGACAGTGTAGGATCAGCACAAAATATACAAACAGACCAATGGTACAGAATATAGAGAACACAAACACAAACCCTCATATATTTGGAAACATGTTAAGTGGCATCATGGCATCCAGTCCCATCACTTCATGGCATCACTGAGACCATGGCATCAAATCCCATCACTTCATGGTAAATAGATAGGGAAACAATGGAAACAGTGACAGACTATTTTCTTGGGCTCCAAAATCACTGCAGATGGTGACTGCAGCCATGAAATTAAAAGACACTTGCTCCTTGGAAGAAAATCTATGACCAACCTAGACAGCATATTAAAAAGCAGACATTACTCTGCCGACAAAGGTAAGTCTAGTCAAAGCTATGGTTTTCTCAGCAGTTATGTATGGATGTGAGAGTTGGACTAGAAAGAAAGCTGAGCGCCGAAGAATTGATGCTTTTGAACTGTGGTGTGTTGGAGAAGACTCTTGAGAGTCCCTTGGACTGCAAGGAGATCCAACCAGTCCATCATAAAGGAAATCAGTCCTGAATATTCACTGCAAGGACTGATGCTGAAGCTCCAATACTATGGCCACCTGATGCGAAGAACTGACTCATTGGAAAAGACTCTGATGCTGGGAAAGACTGAAGGCAGGAGGAGAAGGGGACGACAGAGGATGAGATGGCTGGATGCCACCACGGACTCAATGGACATGACTCTGAGCAAACTCCAGGAGTGATTGGTGATGGACAAGAAAGCCTGGTATGCTGCAGTCCACGGAGTTGCAAAGAGTCAGACATGACTGAACTAAACTGAACTGAAATGTTATCATAAAGTTACAGTGGGCAAACATCACTATTCAATACATGATGGTGGCTTACCAGGTGATCTTTATGGAAAGAAATTTAACCCTATTTTGGGTTATCCTAATAAAAAAAAATTAGATCTCTATGTAACACCATACATCAAAATAAATTCTAGATGGATTAAAAACCTAAATGTGAAAAGTGTAACTTTAAAACTTGTAGAAGAAAACACAGGATGTAACTATTACCTCACAAAAAACATACACCATAAAAGAAAAAAAAATCTTTAAAGTTTAGTTTCAAAAAAAGATAAGGCTAAAAAACACATTAAAACATACCCATTAGGATGGCTACTATTAAAAAAAAAAAAAAAGCATAGGATAACAAGTACTGCCAAAGACAGAAAAACTGGAACCCTAGAATGTAATACGGTGCAGCCACTACATTAAACTGTGTGGAGGTTCCTCAAAAAATGTAAAAATAGAATTCACATATGATTCAGCAATTCCACTTCTGGGTATAAACCCAAAAGAACTGAAACCAGAGTCTCAAAGAGATATTTGTCCACCTATGTTCAGAGCAGCATTATTCACGAGAGCAAAAGGTGGCGGCAACCCAAGTATCCATTGGTGGATGAATGGATAAACAAAATGTAATTATATACAAACAAGGGAGTATTATGCAGTCTCCGAAAGGAAGGAAATTCTGACAGCATGGATGAACCTCATGGATATCATGCTAAGTGAAATAAGCCAGATATAAAAGGACAGGTACTACATGATTCCACTCATATGAAGTATCTAAAGTAGTCAAAATCATAGAAACAGAAAGCAGTACCTGTTTTAAATACCAAGAAAAGGACTGTGTAAATCTCAAATCAAGGTAAATGATTACACATACATCTCTTTTTCCTTACAAATAAACAGATTGCTAGGAGGAATTAGAGGCCTTCAGAGAACTACTGCAAGCTCTTCGTTGATATAGCTGGTGCCTCAGCCCGAAGATTTATGCCAACAGCTTCTTAGAAAGCAACACTAAAGAATAAAGGTCTTTGGGAACGGCCTTGGTGGTCCAGTGGTTAAGACTTCATGATTCCATCATAAGGGGTGCAGGTCTGATCCCCGGTTGGGGAACTAAGATCCCATATGCTGCACGGCACAGTAAAAAAAATTTTTTTTTAATTTTTTGAATTGTTAAAAAAAAAAAGAATAAAGGTTTTCACAGTCAAATAAGGGTTACTGTCCAACTGTATAATTCCCATTTTGAGGTCTGCATCCAGCATTCCCAAAGCTGCATGACCAACTTTGCCACACACAGCAACTGTACAACTCCTGCCAATTCTATTAAAATATGACCATAGTTGCAAGAATGAAGGGCTAAGTGTTTCCTAAAGAGGCTAAGCTTCAAAATCTTTTTTTACTAGAACAGGAGCTTGTCAAAAACAAAAGTAAAGGAAGCTACTGGAATGATTCACCATAACTGAAAACAAACACAAGAAACAGGTGTGCTTCCCTGAATACACAAGCAAAATTTAATAAGGAGCCAGTACTGTTATGAAACCAGGTTGAGAATAAGCTTATAAAATCTGAAAGTAAATATGACAAGACGGCAAAAAGAAAACTGAATTTCAGATAAATATCAGAATACTGTTACTGTCAGGCTTTGAGTAACCCGAAATCAGTAAGTTACTCAAAATATCACTAAATGGTTAAGAGTCTTAGAAATCATTTTCTGCTAAGGCAGGAACATTTCATGCAAAGATGGGAACAATAAAGGACAGAAATGGTATGGTAGCAGAAGATGTTAAGAAGAGGTGGCAAGAATACACAGAAGAACTATACAAAGAAGATCTTCATGACCCAGATAATCATGATGGTATGATCACCAACCTAGAGCCAGACATTCTGGAATGCAAAGTCAAGTGGGTCTTAGAAAGCATCACTACGAACAAAGCTAGTGGAGGTGATGGAATTCCAGTTGAGCTATTTTAAATCATGAAAGACGATGCTGTGAAACTGCTGCACTCATTATGCCAGCAAATTTCGAAAACTCAGCAATGGCCACAGGACTAGAAAAGGTCAGTTTCATTCCAATCCCAAAGAAAGACAATGCCAAAGAATGCTCAAACTACCACACAATTGCACTCATCTCACATGCTAGTAAAGTAATGCTCAAAATTCTCCAAGTCAGGCTTCAACAATACATGAACCATGAATTTCCAGCTGTTCAAGCTGGATTTAGAAAAGGCAGAGGAACCAGAGATCAAATTGCCAACATCCGTTGGATCACTGAAAAAGCAAGAGGGTTCCAGAAAAATATCTACTTCTGCTTTATTGACTATGCCAAAGTCTTTGGCTGTGTGGATCAAAACAAACTGGAAAATTCTTCAAGAGACGGGCATACCAGACCACCTGACCTGCCTCTTGAGAAATCTGTATGCAGGTCAGGAAGCAACAGTTAGAACTGGCCATGAAACAACAGACTGGTTTCAAATAGGGAAAGGACTATGTCAAGGATGTATACTGTCACCTGCTTATTTAACTTATATGCAGAGTACATGATGAGAAATGCTGGGCTGGATGAAGCACAAGCTGGAATCAAGATTGCCTGGAGAAATACCAATAACCTCAGATATGCAAATGAAACCACCCTTATGGCAGAAAGCACAGAAGAACTAAAGAGCCTCTCGATGAAAGTGAAAGAAGAGAGTGAAAAAGTTGGCTTAAAACTCAACATTCAGAAAACCAAGATCATGGCATCCGGTCCCATCACTTCATGGCAAATAGATGGGGAAATAGAGCAAACAGTGAGAGACTTTATTTTTGGGGGCTCCAAAATCACCACAGATGGTGACTGCAGCCATGAAATTAAAAGATGCTTGCTCCCTGGAAGAAAAGCTATGACCAACCTAGACTGCATATTAAAAAGCAGAGATGTTACTTTGCCAACAAAGGTCCGTCTAGTCAAAGCTACGGTTTTTCCAATAGTCACGTATGGATGTGAGAGTTGGACTATGAAGAAAGTTGAGTGCCGAAGAATTGATGCTTTTGAACTGTGGTGTTGGAGAAGACTCTTGAGAGTCCCTGGGACTGCAAGGAAATCCAACCAGTCCATCATAAAGGAAATCAGTCCTGAATATTCACTGGGAGGACTGATGCTGAAGCTGAAACTCCAATACTTTGGCCACCTGATGTGAAGAACTGACTCATTGGAAAAGACCCTGATGCTGGGAAAGGTTGAAGGCAGGAGGAGAAGGGGACGACAGAGGACGAGATGGGTGGATGGCACCACCAACTCACTGGACATGAGTTTGAGTAAACTCCGGAAGTTGGTGATGGACAGGGAGGCCTGGCATGCTGCAGTCCATGGGGTTGCAAAGAGTTGGACACGACTGAGTGACTGAACTGACTGACTGAGGAATTAGTTTAGACCCTAAAACAACTTTAGAATATAGCTCCACTGTATCTTTCCCTTTTATTAACTTTTATTAGTGTGATGGGTTTTCAGGAAACACTGAGGATGTATCAACATTTCTGAGTCCACAGCACACAACAGAAATCCACAGGATTTAGTGCTGTTCCAGACCATGTGTTAAGACAGCTAGATATTAGAGCTCATGGCCTATGTAAAAATTTTCCTTAATTATGAATAATTTGTCACTTTTTCATGATGAAATCTAGTGATAATGAAAAATATATGTTATTACAGCATAATCTTACATAATACTCCAACTGTGTTGGAGAAACGCATGCAAATAAGGAAAAGGGAGGAAAGACACACACACACTTATACATGTACACACAAAGGTATATAATGCTCAAAACCCCACATCTCAAAAATATTATATACAAACTTTGTTTATAAATTTCATCTTGTATACCTTTCATCTCAGAAAAAAAGCAAGTTTGCTCATGAGAAAAGAAATTCCCCAGTCTCTTCTATGCTGTGCTGTGCTTAGTCATGTCTGACTCTTTGCCACCCTATGGACTGTAGCCCGCCAGGCACCTCTGTCCATAGGAATTCTCCAGGCAAGAATACTGGAGTGGGGATTCATGTCAATGTATGGCAAAACCAGTACAGTATTGTAAAGTGAAATAAAGTAAAAATAAAAATAAACATAAAAAAGAATACTGGAGCGGGTAGCCATGCCCTCCTCCAGGGGATCTTCCTAACCCAGGGATCGAACCCAGATCTCCTGCATTGCAGGTGGATTCTTTTACTGTCTGAGCCACCAGGGAAGTCCAGTCTCTTCTATAGCTAACGTTATATTAATGATGTGGGGTTGGGAAGCAATGCTCTCTTGAGAGATACTAGCTGTTTTTCACAAAGAGTACTCAAGATAAGAAATCTGTGAGGTCTAAGATTCAGAATCCAACAATGCCAGTGACACAGAAATGAATCAAACACTAGGTGCACTGTATTAAAAGGACACCTTTAATTGTTAGAATTGGGGGCCAGAAGCTCCATACGGAGATGAACAACACAGTTTATTAAAATGGAAGGAAGTGTACTATAGATATATAAGCATACAGAGGTGAGGTGAGGGGACATCTGAGACAAGGAAAAAACAAAGTGATTCAGCGACTTCCTCTCCTAGAAGCTTATACACCAAGTGTAAAAGGCTCCCAAAGGTCAAACATGAGACATTTCGAGCATCCCCCAAAAAAGTCTGTAATTATTGGTAAAACACAGAGTAAATTAAAATCCATAAGTTTCTAAAGATACCAAAACAGAGCAAAAAAAAAAAAAAATCATTTCCTATCATTAGAGGTATACGAACTTCTTACTCAGAAAATTGCTAAAGGATTCTGAGTAAATTAAGAATTTATCTGAACTTTGGGAAAGAAATTATAATCTATTTCTAACTGATGAGAGATATCTTCACAGATGATGGAAGGCTAATCAATGTCAAAGGAATGCTAGAATTAGAAAATTACCATTTTGTAATAACCAAAGAAATAGTTGATTCAGGCAAAGATTGTTATCAGTAGGTGATAAAGGCTACTGAAGAAGCATAAGAGTATTGTGTCAAAGTGTCACTACTCTACAGATTACCTGCTAATTACAAAGTCTTCACAATGGAAAGATCTGGTATTTATCATCTTGAACAAACAAATCCATCACCATTCACAGTCAGACATTATGACATGATGTTTCTCTTATTGTGATGTGACATGAGGCACAGAGCATCACCTATGAAGTATTATTACCAAAAATGTTTCCCTGAATCTAACCAAGACTTCACTGCCAGTTTGTAAGGAAATATGGGGATAAAGGAATAAATTAAATGAAACTAAGAGGAAATTCCAGTTTCTCAGAAAACTCTAGAAGTGATATATTATACAAGACAAATGGCCTGTCTTCAAAAGGAAAGACTGCATCGCTCCTAAATAAAGTGTTCTAGATTTAAAACGAGACTAAGGAAACATTTTTGGAGAAAAAATACCAATAGCTAACAAGTGTTGTGTTGGAGACAACTGGGAAAACCTGAACATGAACTAGATATTAGATGGTACTGGAAAAGTATTGTTAATTGCCTCCGTTGTGACAATGTATTGTAAGATCAATGAACTAAAACAATGTCTATTTTTAAAAGATACACTAAAGTATTTAAACTATTAAAGTATTAACATGTCATGACATCTACAATGTAAAGATTTATATATTATATATAAACACATACACACATATAAAGTGGCTTCCCAGGTGGCTCAGCAGTAAAGAATCTGCCTGCAATGCAGGAGATCGGGGTTCGATCCCTGAGTTGGGAAGATCTCCTGAAGGAGGGCATAGCAACCCACTCCATTATATTTGCCTGAAGAATCCCACGGACAGAGAAGTCTGGTGGGCTACAGTCCATAGGGCCACAAAGAGTTGGACACAACCAAAGTGACTGAGTACGCATGCATGCACATATATAGATAAAACAAATACAGTAAAACATGAAAACCTGTTGGAATCTAGGGAGTAATTGGTATAAAGATGACAACTGTACTATTCTTTCAATTTTTCTGTATGTTTACAATTTTTTACCTAGACAGCTCAAAATGCACTTCCTTTCCTCCAGGAAGGCCTCCCAAATGAACTCTCTACTCTCTCACAATTCATAGTGAAGCGCACATTCTGCAACTATCATTAAGAGTACCAGTAGCAATATTCTGTGCAGGCACTCAGAAAAGCATCTTAAATAACTGGGTTAGTCTTTTAATTTCTCAACAGAGTAGCAGTTCACTTGTATAAACAATCTTGAGTCACAGCTCTCAAAGGGAGATCATCAAACATCACTTATGGGCTTACAGAATTTCCCATGGAGAAACAATCAGCAAGAGTGATAGGGAGAAATTAGAATACAGGTTCTACATGTCTTCCTAGCATTGCTTTTAAAAAGCCATGCTATCCAGGCATATGACTTTATTCTCATGAGATTATTCTTCAGTCCAACACTATCTTTCACCACCACCCCTGGTCTGCAAAACAGTGACAGTATTTATCCACAACTCCAGGGGATAATGAAGCTTAACAAGCTACATAATGAACTTTAAAATCTTACACAAAAGAGTGCACAAAGTTTTACTGTTTTTGTTGTTGTTTTCTTTTTTCCTTGGCTGAATTGTGAAGCATGCAGGATCTTAGTTCCCTGACCAGGGATCAAACCCATGCCCACTGTACTGGAAGCATGGATTTTCCACATTGGACTGCCAGGGAAGTCTCCTGCAGGAAGTTTAAAAAATCAGATAGTACAGTGCTGGTGAAGAAAGAGCAAGATTCACACTCCTGGCAGGAATATAAATTAATACAACTTTTATGAAAAGCAATTTAGCAATATTTAACAACATTAAAAATCCATATAGCTTTCCACCTGGAATTAATCCAACAGACACCGATGTACATAAAAAGGACATGTGAGGAATTAATTGTAGCACTGGAAACAAGCTAACTATCCAATAAAAGCTGGCTAGATAATCGCACATCTATACATCAGAATATCTGCCAGCTTTCAAAACGGAAGAGATAAAAAAAAAAAAAGGGAAGAGCTACTCTATGTACTGTATGAAATGACAGCCAAGATATACTAAGTGAAAAAAGGAAAGTGCAGAATAGTAGGTATAGAATCTTACCATTTGTATAAACAATTAAAAACAAAAACACCAAAGAATATATAGTTGTATATGCATGTAAAAGCCTTATCTATGGCAAGGTACACAAGATACAGGTAACAATTTCCTTCGAGGGAGGTATCTAGGATGAAAGGAGGACAGAAGAGGAAAGGAGGACATACTCTATGTAGTTTCTGATTTTTGTATCGTATGTGTGTACATGTGTTATCCATTTTAAAGAGTTATTTTTTTAAACAAGGCTCTACACCAATTTAGGGCTTCCCAGGTGGCACTAGTGGTAAAGAATTCATCTGCCAACGCAGCAGACATAACAGATGTTGGTTCAATCCCTGGGTCAGGAAGATCTCCTGGAGTAGGAAACTGCAACATGCTCCAGTGTTTTTACCTGGAAAATTCCATGGACAGGGGAGCTACCGTTTATGGGGCAGCAAAGAGTTAGACAGAACTGAGCGACTGAACACACTGCACCAATCTGAAGTATTTAATTAATACTTATCTTAACCTAAAAGCATTTCATGTCTTCACACCATACTTTTTTATGAGACTTCAGTAAATTCAACCAAATAAAAACAAAGCACCCTATATGACAGAAGTCTACCGAGAAGAAAAATGGACATTTATTGCCTCCATTTTACTTCAAAATTTTACCAGACTAGGGGACTTCCCTGGTGGCCCAGTGGTTAAGGCTGTGCTTCCACTGCAGGTGGCCCGGGTTCAATCCCTGCTCTGGGAACTAAGATCCCACATGCTGCATGCATGGCCAAAACTTTTAAAAATTCAAGAAATAAAAAAGATTTTACCAAACTACCTGAGAGAAGTCTGGACATAGGCAACATTAAACATCTCCAAGCACTAAACTAACCACTAGGAAGAGCTCTAAAAGGATAAGTCCCAAAGTATCAAATGGACATCAACCACCCCCAGCCTAAGCACGAGGTGGTCACAATAACTTATACTTCTCAGTCTTCACACAAGAAAAAAGATGAATGTCCAGCTCTTTCAAAGGATACAAGAAGATATATGCCCCCCAAATTCTTGTGCTTCCCGTGTCATTGCTTGGCTCCAGCTGTAACCATGACAACAGAAAACAGCAGGAAAGACAGCTGAACCATGCAAAGGCCAGAGTAAAATGAGGAAGTAAAAAAATATATATATATTTTAAAGCCTAAGAACTTAAGGGCCTAGAGTTAAGAATGTCAGCCCTTTCTCCCCAAAAAAGCCTTGAGAGATGAGTATCAAAGAAAGAACACAAAGGAAAGAAAAGAGAAAATAAGGCTTCCTAATAATATGTCTGACTCAATGGACATGAATTTGAGTGAACTCCGGGAGTTGGTGATGGACAGGGAGGCCTGGCCTGCTGCAATTCATGGGGTTGCAAAGAGTCGGACACGACTGAGTGACTGAACTGAACTGAACAATATGTCCCATTCCTAAGTTATCCAGACAGGAAGCAAGGTTGGCAAAGACAACTAAAAGAACACAGAAAATGTGCACCACCACCACCCCCCAACAATTTAACTATTCACTTCAATGCTATTCAGCAAACCTTTTGCTTGTAAGAGTTTATCATCTCTTCACCCTGTTCTGATGGCAGCAACTATTCAAGAGTGGCAACACAGGAGCAAATAAGGGACCGTGTATAATCTGCCAACTGAAAACACAGGTTCTAGATCACTGAGATATTACTGCACCTTAAAGTTCATTTTAAAAATTGCTCTTTGTTATTTGCAAATGTGAAAGAAACACCACTGTTGTTACTTAAAACTTCCACTGGCTAAGTTATTGTTCACCAGTAGTTTCAGATTGCTTTTTTCATGTGCTATTCAAAACATCAATAATGCACAGCTAAAAACGGAAGCACTAAAGAAGATCTTTTACCAAAAAAGAGGCAAATAGGTCACACCGAGGAGGGCTAGAGATCAGAGAACACAGATGTCTTGATTTACAGTTACTACTCTAAGCATTATACTCTTTGCTCTTTATCTGGTTCTGTGAGAATAATAAATAATTTTACTAAAAGGAATCCCCCCTTACTTTCTTTTTTATAGCCCTAGTCCTCCTTAGAAAGGCTACCAAAATCCCTTGCCAAAACAATTGCCACCTACTCCTAAATTTAGAGGAGGTTTGCATTAGCGATACAACATGACGATGGAAGAATCCGAGGAAAGAAAACGAATACCAGAACTATAAGTTCCAATGACAGTTTCCAAAGAAGGGTCAGCGTGGGGAATGCTGGCTCTCGGAGGCGTTTGGAGCCTGGGAGTCCCTATGACAACACAAGACGTGAAAGGTGCTTTGTCATAAATTCCCTCAAATAATTTAAACCCTCCCTTTTGGAGAGAAGTAACAGGCCCACTAGCTGGCACCAAGTCTAACCCACTGCCTAGGAAGAAGGCGGGCGCGCGGTCAAGTGGCTCTTTATCCCGCAGGTCCCTGCACCACAGCGATGCGCATGCGCCCCGAGGGCAGCGACCAAGCACCCCTAGCTCGTTCACACTCGAGCATGCGCAGTCGCCCATCTCGCCGCAGGCGACAGCTCACTATTTAGCAAGGGGGATGGGACTGGGAAAATTATGGGGGGGGCCGAAGGCAGGGGGCGCGTTTGTGTCTCCTGAATGCTTGGAATTAGGAGAAGGCACGACTGCTGGCATTCGCGGGCCATGTAATCCGGGATGTGGGAAATGGGGCAGAAAAGAGTCTATGTGCGGCGCGGGGTGGTGGGGGGGAGAGTGGGGGGTCAGTCACCTCTTAAGGGAGACACCACCCCCACTCAGACAGGACAACCCTTTCCCTCGACTTTCCTCCCCCCACTCACCTGAGAGCGGCGGCGACAGCTGCTGGTCCCCGTCCCCCTGCGCTCGCCTCATACTGTCCGCAACATCCGGGACCTGCGAGACCGCCGATACACAAATACACACACACAAGGAGCGCGCACACTCACACACACACACACACACCGAAACACACCGGCCGGGGCGTCATGGCGTCAGCACGTCGACGCAGCGAGCGCGTACCCGCCGGGGCCCCACCCCGCGCGGCCTCCGCCTCCTCTACTCCGCTCCCCTCCCCTTTTTAGATTCTCCAGCTCCTCCTCCCTCTGCCTCAAGACTCCGCCTACCTTCCCTAGTGCGCATGCGTCCCTTGTGTCGCCAGGGCCCGAAGATTTGAAGGGAAGGAGGGGCTTGGGAAAAAAGAGGCGGGAACTCGCAGAGGGTCGCGTGTAGGGCGAGGCAGGCTGCGCAGAGGTGCGAGGACGAAACAGCGACTGACCAAGATTGGGAGTACAGCACCTTATATTCGCTAGCAGCTTGTGGATTACTATTCGCTAGCAGCTTGTGGATTACTAAGGACGTTTACATATATTATCTCATTTTTCTAACCAGTTCTGTGTCAGTAAAATATTTTGAACTTTTTGAAGATGTTAGACACCTTTAAGTAACTTAAAAACTTGAGCTTTTGGAAACAAAAACAAAAAGGCCCATTCTTTTGTGGTAAGGTGGGCATGTAGGTGGCTTAACTGATAGCAATCTTATTCAGGGACAATTTATTTTCTCGACACCTGAGTCCCCAGTTGGTCTCACATCCTGTCTCCTAAGGACTATCATTGATTGCTGAGTTGAGTAAAAGAAATATATCTCAGGAATTTCCCTGGCAGTCCAGCAGTTAAGAAAGACTCTGTGTTTCTGCTGCAGGGGGCACTTGTTTGATCCCTGGTCAGGGAACTAAGATTCTGCTTGCATGCTGCATAGTGCAGTTAAACAGACTTAAGAAAAAAAAAAAAAGAGGTCTCAGAGCATCTGGGAGAAAGAAGTTACCTTCACCAGTGATGGAATATTTCATCTGTTATTGCTACAATTCTTGCCTAAGCTTAAACTTTAAAATTTTTATTCTTACTGAATCGAGCCAAATAATCTGGAGCAGGCACTGTCTCTTTTCCATACTGAGGTTGTATCATTATGTAGACACACAAACACAAACGTGTGAGGAAGCATCTTATCCAAAAAAGCAACCAGATAAACCTGTGGGTCATGGGGTGACAAAGTATGAACCCTGCCTTGGGGATAGCTACTGGAAGCTCTGCTTCTGTGGGACTGTCTCCAGGACACAGTGCTCACTATGTCCTGCCACATATGTCCTGGGGCCCCTTGGCTGGTGAGTCTGTTCAGCAGGGACAGCTGGAAGTACATGAGCCAAATCACATGGGAGGCTGTGACAGTGCCAGGCTGTTGTCCACTTTCAAATACACAAGCAGACTCTACAAACTATCCTTGGAATGACAGACAAAACACTCCTAAAGCTTCTTCAACCCATATTTTAGCCAAAATGATCAAGAAATGGAGATCCTAGACTTCCTGGTGGTGTATGGATAGGAATCCGCCTGCCAGTGCAGGAGATGTGGGTTCAATCCCTGGTCCAGGAAGATTCTACGTGCCTGGGATCAACTAAGGCTGTGTGCCACAACTACTGAAGCCTGTGCTCCTAAAGCCTTGTGTGCCACAAGAGAAAGCCACCACAATGAGAAGCCTGCACACCACAATGAAGAGTAGCCCCTGCTCACTGCAGCTAGAGAAAGTCCACACAAAGCAACAAAGACCCAGCACAGCCAAAAAAAATTTTATTTTAAATGGAGATCCTAAATTCAACAATGGTGTGGTTGCTATCCCTGCACCACTTAAAACAAGTACTTTTGTCACCTATTAGGCTGATGCTTGAAACTTTCCAACTAGATTTCACTCACTCATCATAATCATCAACAAACATTTCATTCCATTATCTGAAGGCATCAAAGGTTTTGGTCCTTGAATAAATGTAGAGTGCCCCACAGGCAACCCAGTAACCAGTTACAAAGAATCGATTCCTAGTGTCACTGAAGCTGTTAATTTCCTGTTCTCTTGACTTCAGATTTCACAGGATGGCAGGGAAGAAAGAAAAAGTGTACCACTCCTTGGATGGAGAAGTATGGAAGTGGGGAAGGGGTGCTCAAAGGGTAACAAATCTGCCTGCAATGCCAGAGACCTGGCTTCAATCCCCGGGTCAGGAAGATCCCCTAGAGAAGGAAATGGCAACCCACTCCAGTATTCTGGCCTGGAGAATCCCATGGACAGAAGAGCCTGGTGAGCTACAGTCCATGGGATTGCAGAGTCGGACACAACTGAGTGACTAACACTTTCACTTCTTTTCATTCTCACTTCTTGGAGGGGGAAGCATGGAGGTGGGGAAGGGGTGCAGAAGGAGAGTACTGGAGGCATGGTCAACATAGTTTAGCTACCTCACAATTGGGGCTAATCATTACAGTTTAGTGAGGTTCTGCCTGGGACCTGGGAAGTGACTCCTCAGAACTGGTGAGTCTGCACTAGCAGCTTGTCCCAGCTGGCCCTGAATCTCTAGAGATCTGGAAGGACGTAAAATTCCTATGCCCATCTGTGGCCTGGTGTGATGAGGCTCCCATTCTTCTGTGTGGACCATACCGCCCACCTGAGAAGTGATCCCACCAGCCTCTGTACAAAGGGCTTTGATTTGGTGTGGATCTGATTAAATGACTGTAGATGTCCTTGGAAGCACTACGTGGAAGAATTTTAAACAGCTTCTCCTTTTTAATATGCACTTCCTCTTCGGTTTTAATTATTTTGTTCCTACATTTTCCCTTTCAATTTACTAAAATCTAGAAATGTAATTAGAGCAGAGGCTGGGCTCAGAGAAAGCTGCCAGGATTTCTACAGCATGATTAAATATACTAGGCATCCTTTTAGTGTGGGACTGAAAAATAGGATTCTCATTATTATCTTTCCTTATCCAGGAAAGAATCAGCACCACGTACAGATATGGATTTATTGAAAATGCAGCACTAATTAAAAACTCACCCAGTCTCTTGATGAGGATTGGTTGGGGCGGGGGGAGTGCAGTTATGTAAGTATTTCCTCCATTGACTGTTTTGTTGTTGTAACCACAAGCAGGAAACATCCCCCCCATTCTTCCATCCTCAAAATAAAATTCTCTTCCTCATGAGGGACTTAATGAGGCTTTTATCTATGCCACAACAATCAAGCTTACAGTGGCACCAATTCAATTCACTGCTCTTTGTGATGATAGGAAACACGCAGAACTCGTTTTCTTAATCCAAAACACAAATGACACAGTGTTCTTCGGCCATCATGAGCCAGGTCTGGGCAAGGAATCTGTCCCAAAGACCCCTAAGATGTCTGGTATTTATTCTGCCTATGAGGATCTTCAGCTCCATTTTACAGTCCAATAAGCAAAGGCATGGCTTTCGAAGGGGGAGGCAGAGGCAGGCAAGAACGCACAGAGCATGAGTAGAGGCGTAGGAGAGGGAAATGCAGGAAGGAAGATCCTTAGGAGCGGCATGTGTGTGCTCTCAGTCTCTCAGTTGTGTCTGATTCTTTGTGATCCCATGAACCAGGCTTGTCTGTCCATGGAATTTTCCAAGCAAGAAGACTGGAGTGGGTTGCCAGCATAGTCCTGTCTAAAGAGGCAGATGACACCTCCTGAAATGCGGGTGTAAGACTACACTCAAGGAAGCATACCAACAAGAACACACTGATTAGATGATGCTAAGGCTGCGATGGGGTTAATAGAAAATTGACAGCGACAAAATATTTATTGATTAAATTTCATAGTGGAACAGCTGTGGCTTAATGAATGAGCTCCAGGCGCTTCGCCTGGAGACTCAAGTTCAAACCCAGCACTAACGCTTACTAAATATAAACTTGGACAAACCTCATTGAGCTTCAGTTTTTCCATATGAGCAATGGAGAAAATAATGTCCACCATATCATGTTGTGAGAATTAACTGAAATCATATTTGAACATATCACAATCACTATACACAGACTAGGATAGACCCCACTTATTTTTAGATGTGTGACTGAATGTGGATTTGGGGTAAGTGTTCACATGCCTGCTGGTCTTCAAGCCTCACTCTAATTGGTGTGCCATCCTTGCTCGTTTCCGCTATGCCCTTCTTTAGATTTGTTCAGGAAGCATGGAACCAAGGAGGCAGCATGGGCTTCTCGGCCAGAACACTGACACTTGCTAGGCGGGGGCCCTGACAAGCTCCTTGGAGTCTGTTTCCTCAGAGATGGTCAGGTTTCTTGTTGCAAGAACTCGCCGCCCCGAATACTGGCTGCATCATCCCCAGCTGGAATTTACTGAAGACATATCTCTGGCTCCCAGAATGCTCGGGAGTGGAAGAATTGGAAAAGCAGCAGAAACCAAGGGCTAATAGAGGAAGAGCAAAATCTTCTTTAGCAGGACCTTATGGCCAGGAGGTCCAACCACTGAGCACTGCCAGAGTGCCACCACCAGACACAGTTGCCCCTGCTGCTGCTGTTGCAAAGGACATCGAACCTTCTTCCCATCTGTGTGCCTCAGGCTGCAAACCCAAAGCCCCCTGTTGACTAATCCTAGACCACATTCCAGGCCCTGACCACCTTGGTGATGGTAGTGTTGGGGGTGGGGGGTGGGAAATGAAAAAGGCATCGCTGCCATAGTGTCCATGGCGTCACCTTCAGCACTCCTCTTCAAGATGCTGTCCACAGCAGGGTACTCATCCCAAGCAGGAAAAGAGACAGATGCTGGACCACCAACCCTGCCACCTCATCTGTGAAGTGGGCATTCATCATAGGGCAATAAGCAGCAGTGAATGACATGCTTGTTCAGAAATGCTTGGCATATAAAAGACATTCTCTTACTTTACTTCCCTCTTTTATAAAACAAAAGACTTGAAATGGTATACTTATCCGAGGATTTGATCAATGAGCTTATAGATATTGAAGTTCTGAGGTTTTGACCTGGAGAAATGGTTAGGAAAGATGATGTCTGAACAGTGGAGGATCAAGCAGAGCAGATGCAACGGGAAAGAGGAGAGGAAATGGCAAGTTTCAGTCCAGCCTGTCTTTGATTTTTATCCTGGACTGGCCACACAGTTCCATCTCCATCTTGTTCAGCTTTATTTATTATTGGCCATGTGGCATGTAAGGATCTTATCCCTGACCAGGGTTCTAATCCATGGCCCCTTCATTAGGAGCATGGAGTCTTAATCACTGGACCACTGTGAAAGGCCCTCCTTCATCTTTAAAATGGCTCTAAGAATTACCTAGTCATTGTTTCAAAATAAGTTTTGAGGCATCAATATTTGTTTTCAACAAAGAATATATATTAATAAAATATAGGTTATATTCCGTGTTATGAATTATTTTCAGTGGTTTCTTGGTTATATTCTGAACGGGCTTGATCCATTACCTGATGTTATTTGCCCTAAAATAACATTTACTTAAATCTAGATAATTTGTTAAGCAAAAACAATTTTTTCTCTGTCTCCACTCGAATAGAAGTTACTTCTGATTTTGTAATTTTAGGTTATCCTTGCCATGGCTCTACTTTATCGAGGTGAATTGATTTCAATTGAAAGTTTATTCTATGTTAGAATCCTATTTTAAAAGGGGAATTTAATCTAAAATTCAATTATGGAAGGTCTGTGCCCAAATGAACAGTCCACTAGCACTTACTGAATGCTCCCCAGGTACGGAGCACTACCGAGGTAACTACAGGAGAAGTCAAAAGAATAGAAATATTGTCCCTAGTCACAGAGAGTTTTCAGTTTAGAATTTTAAAATTTCGAAACTAGAAGGGACCATACTGAGAGTCTCCAGCCCAGTGGTTTCTAAACAGGGCTTGCTTCTCAAGCTCTGGGCTTCGGAAGATTTGCCTCAGGGTTTCCAAGGAAGAGGGGAGCAGCAAAGGGAGCTGGGGCAGTCCAAGCCAAGCCAATCTGGCTCTCTTTTCACTCATTCAGGCCAAAAGCTGAGCATCACCCTTGAGTCCTCTTCTAATACCTCATGTGTAAACCATCAGGGATTCCCTTCAAATCTAGTTTCAAAGTATCCCTTGGATCTGTCCACCTCTCTCCATCTCCTCAGTCCCATTCAAGTTCTAGCCAACATCCTCTTTCGCCTTAACCCCAGTGATAGGGTCCTAACTGGACTTCTTAATTCTTTGCTTGTCCTTCAATCTAGTCTTCACTCTGCAACTAGGGCAATCTAATTAAAACTTGTCAGATCATGCTGCCCTCCTGCTTAAAAACCTCGAATAACTTCCCATTGTACCCAGACTTTGTACCAATGCCTGTAAGAGTCTCATGTTCAACTACGTGCCCTGTTTGCTCTTCTCCCCCGTCTTCATTTTAGCCACACTGGCCATCTATCAGTTCCTGGAAACCATCAAGCTCTTTCCCCCCATGAGCGTTTGTGGTTACTGTTCCCCCCGCCTTGAACACTTTCCCCCTAACTCTTTGCATTAGCTGGTTCTGCCTCTTATTTCAGGTCTCAGTTTAATTTTCACATCCTCAGAGAACCTTTTCTGATCACCAGCCTCAGTGGTCAGGACCTTCTTGGTATCTTAGCACTAAGTTTGCTTCCTTTACAGCACTAACAATAACTTGTAGCTGTGTGTTTACTTTTTTACCATCAGTCTCCTCTAATCAGTTGTTGGCTCCAGCCCATTTTTTTGCTCTCTATAATGTCCCAGAATTCAACACAGTACTGACACATAAGACAGAAGGTGCTTAGTACGTACTGAATGAGTGAACGTACAACAGAAATCCCTAGGCGTGTATGGAATGTCAAAGAAGGTTGGAAGTACGTAAGGAAGCTTAGTAGGCAAAGAGTGTGCAGAAGGGGAATGAGGAAGGAAAGCAGACCAAACCAGATAAAGATCCTAAGACCAGAAAAAGCATGGAGTTTTTCAGGAACTCAAGGAAAATTTGTGTGGCTGGAGTACAGAGAGCAAGTGGGAGGGCTGTGGGGAGGGGGTCAGGTGGGTGCGGAAGAGCCAGCCAGCATGTCTCCCCTGTGATCCAAAAAATGGAACTGAGAACAGTGTAGGAGTGAATTCCCCAAAGGAAATCCAGGGCTCTCTTGGTAGAAGGAGGAAATGAATGCTGGAGGCCAACGACAGAAGACCATTTCTCCTGGTTTTCCTTCTTTCTTGCTGGCTACTTCTTCTCAGCCTCTTCACAGGCTCCCCTTTTGGCCATCCCTTGAACATCAGCTTTCCTTGGATTATGTTCAGTTCCTCTCCTCTTCACACTGTCCTCACTTGCCTTGAGATGGCTCCTTTTTTTCCCCTCACAGCTCCACTGCCATCCATCTGCTAAAGAATATTCCAAATCTATCTGAGCCAGGCCTTTCTTGAGCTCCAGACTTACATATCCCACTGTCAGCCTGATATCTTCAGTTGAATGGACCATAGGTGCATAATATCCAGCAGATGTAAAACCTGCTTCTCCTTCAGTGTTTTCTCATCTCACCAAATAGCTCAAGCCTAGGAGCTGGAAAGTATCCTTGACGTCTCAAGTCCATTTCTAATTCAGCACGAAGTTCTGAGAGTTTTATACTTTAGTTATCTCCCAGTTCTGCCTACTTCCTTCTATCTCCTCTGACACTTCCCTCATCCTTCCCAGGATCACAGCAGGCTGCTCCCTGGGCTCCCAACCTTTGGTCTTCACCCTTCCAGTTATTCTCTGCTCTGCAGCCAGACTGAGAGTTCTAAAAAAACCAATCTGATCAAGTAATTTCTTTGCATTCCACCCTTCATTGCCCTCAATATAAAAACCTTAACAGAGGTGAGAGGCTCTTTAGCAGTGACCTATGCCTCAGTCTCCAGGCTGTATCTTATGCTTCCCACTGTACCCAGCAACTAAGTTTCCTGTCATACAAAGAACTGCTTTCATCTCTGAAAACACCAAGTTCTCTCATTTTGCACATACTATTACTTCTTCCCAGAACAGTCTTCTCCACACCTTTCCCTGATCTAACCTCATCTTCTCCTGGTTAATTCCCTGCTGATTCTCCAGCTTCAATTCATCTATCTATTCCTCCAGAAAGCTCTGCATGTTACCTAGCCCTGAGCTAGGCCTTCCCATATTTCTCTTCTCACTGCAACCCCTGTGTTGCTGTTGCCTGGTTCCTTCTCTGTTCCTCACTAGATGATAAGCACCTTGGGGGCAAGAATTTCCATTTTTTTTCTCTATTGTGTTTCCAGTACAGGGAAGCATTCCTAGCACATAGTTGAGTATTCAGATAAGTGCTTGTGAGATGAATAAATGAATGAACAAGAGGAACAAACATTCCTTCCAGGAACTTGGATCCTGTGGTTTCAGGCACAGAAGCCTCCATCGGCTTCCTCTTCCTGCATCCACTGTTTGGCCACAGGCTGGTCAGAAGCCTGTAAAAACCCTGAACATACGCAAGAGCAGCTCCTTGACTCACACCATCCACTGGGAGCCCAGTCTTCCCTTAAAAGGCCACCTTATCAGAAAGTGCCAGGGATGGCATTTATGAGCTCTATTTTTATCTATGTTGGAAAAGTCTCAAAGTTAATTCCCAAGCCAATGACATTAAACTCAGGAACGTGGATGAGCAAGAAAGCATCTACGTGATGCCTTTGAGTCACAGCTTTGTCTTCCATGGCAAGGCTTGCAGTTGTCCCAGTCACTGGGCCCTTGTTTTTCAGGACAGCTGACTCTAAAAAGCTTTTGATCTCCCATTCATTAAAACTAGATGCTGGAGTCCTTAATGGTCGAGGGAAAGGTGTTCTCTTCCTTAAAGTTCTCTTAACTCTGCTGGGGCCCTCAACGAAGAACAAAGAATAGATTGCCAAACACATCCCAGGTTATTCAAACCAACTTTCTACCCCCATTCCCAGATGGAAATGAATCACAGGTGATAGCATTGCTAGCAGCAGGAAGGAAGGAGGCAGCATGGCCAGAGGAGAGGGCTCCCGATGAGCTTGGCCAGAGAGCTAATTGGACAGAAGCTACAGAAATGAGACGAGTAACCCAGCAGGGCTGGCAAGCACGCCGAGGGTCTGTGCCAGGGAAAAGATTCGCTGTCAGAACTGGAGGAGAGTGAGAAAGAGAGAGAAGGAAGGAGATGGGGAGAGGAAAATGACATGAAGGACTGAAGGGGGAGGTGGCGGGAGGGTGGCAGGCAGTGGCAGAGATGGGAAGAATCTTAGGCAGTTTGCAGAGAAAGTGAAGAGAACCGAGGGAGCACACGTTTCCCTTTAATCCAAGTGGGGTCCTTTGGGGAAAGGAGATGTTGGAGAGTTAAATGGAGGCCCCAGAGAGATGGTAAGTCACCCCCGACTCCAGGCAGATTACAAATGAGACAAGGAATGGTCTTACTTCCAGATTAAAGATATTAAATTTGCCATCATCCCCACCCCTGGGAATTGAGGAAAGATAGTTTTTGTCAAAGGATGCTGGAACCCAGAGGACTCAAGCCACTATTTGAGTCTCCCTCCCCTTATCCTTAGCAAAAGCTTAAGCAATTTAGGGTTCAAAGTTAGGGTTCAATTTGGGTGCAATTTAGTCTTACATCCCCATTCCCCCCTTCTAGGCAGCATCACACAACCCAGGATCATAGCCCGCTGTGCGCCTCTGCCCCTTCTGGCTACTCTGGGCCAGGGACCAGCCTGAGAGCTTGGAGTCTGGGCTGAGTCAGCACTGCCTGTGGGAGAAATTGCTTCCTGGAAGGTCTTGCTTCAAAGCTTCTGGCTGGCCAAGCTCTGGTAGGGTGCAAAAGGCACACTGGAGGCTGGATAGATCTTTGGCTTTCAAGATACTTCTCACCAGAGAGAGAAATGTGCGGCAAAAATTTCCATAATCCAAAGAGTGACTCCAATGTACTTCAGGCTGCCCCTCCACCCTCCGTGATTCAGAAAATTACAGGTTTTTAGATCCCAGAAGAGATTTCGGGGCCAAGATGGAAGTTCTGATTCCTGATAGATCTAGTTACTTCTCCTGTAAATCAGACAAAATATACTTTCTGAACCTCAGATTTCTGTTTTCTGGAGATACGTCCTTATTCACTGGGGCAGCAAGAATGCTCCCTTGCGTGGGCACAAGGCAGCATCCTCTCTTGATAAAAAGGACAGCATACCATTAGCAGAATCAGCAGACTGCTCCAGGGGTCAAGCTTCCTCTCTGTCTCTGGAGGCTGCGATGGGGAGTCAAAGCCATCCTCACCCTTCTCTTTAAGTTGGGAGTTTTGATCCCCCAGTGTAGGATGAGAGGTCATTTTGATGATCTCACTTTGGACAAGTGAGAAGAGAAAGTGCTTTACTTTGACCCCCACAACTGCTTGCTATGCAGTGGGCACTCTAGCGGGCAGGCAGTGGGTGGCAGCAGCTGCCAGACACCTTCCCCCGAGGATGTATCAGTTTGTGCCAAAAACCTCTATAAGCTCTTTCTGATCTCTGTGCCAGTGACTACAGGTCCTGGAAGGAAGCCAGGAGTCTACCCTGAGCCCTGCATTCTTCTCCTCCCCTTCATCCGCCAAGAATGGGGGAAGATGGCTTGGGAGCTCACTGAGAAAGGAACTGATGGTTCTTAGACATATTTTCCAGCTATCACACCTGCTAACATGGGAACTCACACTCATGAGCACACACACACTCAGCAATAAATTGTTTCAGGTTTTCTTGTTCCATCTGTCCCATGCCTAAAGCAGTGGGACTAAGAATTTCCATCAACAAACTTATTCCTAGTTTATTTCCTTCTTCCTCCCTTCTTTCTCCCAAAATTTCCAATAGACATTTATTGATGTTTGACTGGCACCTACCCTGTGTCAGTTACTATGTGTTAGGGGATAAGGACACAAGGACACAGTCTTCGGGGAGAAAATTCATATAAATACTAACCAGATATAAGACAGTGATATAGTGTTGCAATAAGGGAGGTGGCAAACTGGTGGCCATAGGCCAAATCTGACTTGTAGTCACGTTTAGTTTAGTAGGCAAAGAATTTTAAAAACTGTCAGAGTTCACATAAAAATCAATATTGCCGTCTTTTTTTTTTAATAACCAGTCTGGCTACAGTCCAGAGGAGGTGAAAAGCCACTGTCCACTGTAGGTGGGATGTACTCTCAGTGCTCTCATAGGCCACGTATAAACCCACCATATCCGCCCACATCATCCGCTTCCTTGTCGAGTTAAACTTGTTCTTTTCATTCATCCATGTTCATCCACATGATTGGGCAGAATTTAGGACCCTTAAAATGAAAGCCATCAGAGGACCCAAAGCAGTTATCCCTCGAGCTAAGTCTGAGTACATTGTTGATTTGGTTGCTTGTGTGTTGTTTTTCCCTTGCCCCAATCATGAGATGTATAAGGGAAAGGCACCAGTCAGCTGCCTCCTCCACGTGTCTCCAGCCCACAGCAGAGTGCCTTGTACAGGACCGGTCTCAATGCACACTTGTAAAATGTGTTGAATGAATGGAGTTGCCAGAAGCATCAAGTGGAAAACGGAATTCCAAGCAGAGGGGACTGTGAGTACAAAGGCATGACAGCGAATACCGTAGTGGGAAGCTGCAAACAGCTCATGGTGAATGGAGGTGGGGTGGCAGAAGTGTGAGGAGTGTGGGATCAGGTAGGGCGGAAGCAGCAGGAGATGAAGCAGGGAAAAGACTCCAGTGGGATCCCCAAGGGCTTTTTTCAGTGTATTAGAAGTTAATCATGGAATCTTGGAAGTGATTTAAGGAGTAAAGTGACAGGATCAGATTCTTGTTTCACAAAGATAACTCTGGCAGGGTGGTGATGTGGGGAGAAGTGGGAGGCTTCAGAGGGAAGACAGAAGCCACAGGAACTTCAAGTCCCTTTTCTGAGTCCCTAGAAATGTCACTGGGGATCTATTTTAAGAAAATGGTGCCCCCTGCTGACCAAGTCTGGGATTGCCTCTCGCCCTGGCCAAAAGGAAAATTACAAAATGTTTGGCTCTGAGCAAAAGCACCTGGAAGCCCTGTGCACAGAATTGCAAGTGGTGATGCATCTGAGTGTCTTCTTTTCTAGGAAAAGAGGGGCCCATGAGAACAAGTGACAGTGACTAATGCCACAGGCTGTGTTTCCAGATAGTCACAGAACACCAGCTAAATCTCAATTTAGGATAAATAAGACAAAATTGTTTGGTATAAAGATGTCTCAAATATTGAATGGGACATACTTATACTAAGAAGGCACGTGCTGTTTGTCTGAAATTCAAATTTAGCTGAGCATCTTATATTTTTATTTGCTAAACCTCACAATTCTAGATAAAGTATATTGGAGGGGCCTAGAGAAAGCTAGATAAACTGGATATGTTACTCTTCTTGGGTTTCTCTGCAAACTTGATACCACCCCTCCATCTAAACAGAGCTGGAGATGATGCTTTCTCATATTCTTCAGTGGTGCCCAGTTACACAGTAACTCTAGTTGGGAAATCAGTTTTCATTAAATGAGAACATGATTACAGTAGACCCCCTACGAGAATATGAGAGAGATGTGGGCCCTTTTTACAGCAAAATTAACCTACTCGCTTGACATATGTGTGACCACTTGTCTTACATCCACATATTTACATTAAAATTTCAGAGAGTTCTCAGTCTTCCTGAAAGAGTGATACGTTCTCTCTAGAGCTACAGTATGAATGCGGCAATTTCAGGGTCCCAAGTAGGAGGAAATGGTGTCTAGTCAGTCCTTAAGCTGAAACATGACGCTTTTACTAGCTCTGGCCACCCATATACCATGACAAAACACGCAAGTAGACAGAAAGTAATATTCTGTCCCTCCTCTCGGAGAATGTCTTAAACCTCTTTCTCTCTTCCACTTCTCTCCAGAAATAGCAGGGAGTCAGCTATACCTGGACAGAAAACCACCAGCCCTGATGAACTTGCTGCTCAGGTGGAAGGCACTGGATGAAACCACTCCTCATTCCAAGACTCTCTTTGTTCTTCTTTCTAGCTTTCTTGCTGTGGCAGGCACAGCCCTGTGGTTCCCAGTCTGAGGACTGTGCCTGTTGGAGTTCAGCTCTCCCCAGTAGGGGGAAATTCTTCAAGAATCAATTCTAAGCTTCCTGAGCTGGGTGATGGAAGCCATTGCCGAAACATCCTGGGAGAAGCAGAACTGGGAGCCGAGGTGCCAAGTCAGTTTCCCTCCCACAGCCCTTGTGGAAAGCCTTCTGGCCCCCATGGCCTGCTCTCTTCCTGGCCCTGCACAGGGGAGGCAGAAGTGGCTCAGGTCGGGAGGATGTTGTTTTTAGCCTCTCTCAGAATGTTCTAGATGATGTAAAACCTCATTGCAGGTTGCTTCCATCTTTGTCAGCATGCTTCTGTGACATTCAGTTCCAGTAGGCTGCATTATGGAATGGAATACAAGCCCCAGACAGACCACGGTGTCTCAAGCCAACAGTCAGAATGATGCACCTACAATGAATTGCCATAGGATGTTTTATGTTGAACATTTTCTGAAATTAATCAAATTTTCTTATTACCTATATAGTGGTATGATTTCCAACTATCATTTCTGAAAGAAGCATTCTTTATTCTGAGGTGGATAGCTTTTCCTAAAATTTTGTAAGCCATATGACATTAAATTTTAAGTCCTTACTTGAAAATATAAAAAACCAGTATACCTATTATCAATACCCCCCGCCCAAAATTATTTGAAAATCCTATTGGATCAGGAAATCCAAAAGCTGGGAACCACTGATTTAGCTCATTGACCTCTGACATGTGCTAAGTGGAAGCTCACTTGGGCCCTGTCCTCCCATGGAGTCATGTGACCTTCAGCTGATGCACTTCAGTGGATGTGGGGCTCTCTAGTCTGGATATGGGGAGACTTGTTTCTGGCTTAAGGTCTCCCCAGGAGTGTTGTAAGGATAAAATGTCATGAACTAAAGAGCTTTGGGAAAGGAGGAGTTCAATAAATATGAGATTGCTGTTCCTAAAGACAGCTGGTGTGTTTTCAGTGGGAAGGGCTGAACGATCCCGCAGAGACCCAGGACAATTTCTCTGCCAGGACATCTGGGGAGAGTGACCAGCACCACTTATAAAATGTGCAAACTGTTTCACCGCCAAGTGGGACCAGACAGCAGAGGCAATGGGTCTCCTGAGGAGGTTGCCTTCTGCCCTTCTGAGGGCATGGGTCCAAGATACAACTATAACTGGGGGAAACTTAAGTTCTCATTAATCTCCCTGGGACACACCCAGGGACCCACTGCAAGCTGCCCCCTTCCCTAACTTGTTTTTCCATTTCCAAAAGGTTCAAATGCCTGCTTAGTCCTCTTCACAAGGGTTTACAGAGCTGAGGAAACACATCACGTAATGCTAAAGAACCCACTTTAGAGATTATCCACAGTGCCCCTTTAAGTCATTTGAAAAACAGCTTACGATTTTTCCCCCTTATGATAATTAATTCCAGAATAGTTTTCCCTATGGTTTTTACCCCCAAATCATGTTTGCGTCACTCCCCTTGCCCTAGCCTAAGAGGTGTACAGGAAATGGAAAAACCACTCTACCACGAGCCTGAGTACAAACAGCTAAAGAGGCAAGCCTGATAGGTGGACCAAAATAGCAGCACAGTACACCCGAAATGAAAAAGAGTGCTTGGGAAAATGTGTGTGCTGGTTCCCTCCCTTCTACACAGAGCTGAGAATTAACTGCAGATGAAAGTCCTTTGATGTTTAGAAACCTGAAGCATCAGGCCGCCCAGGGTTAGTGATCAACAATACTTTTGTTTGAACTTGCCTGGTATTTCACGTTTATCAGTACCATAATAACCTAGCAGAGTGTTACTGATGAGAGTCTGGCCTGGCACTCTCAGTTCCTGTGATCCTGTAGGTGAGTACAGCACCCCGAACAAGCTGGCAGCTTACACAACCTTTTAAAATACCTTCCAGTTGAGCTGAAATGATGCCTCACTGCAGAGCCACTCACCTGCTCCTGTGCTCTCACTTGAACTGACTAGAAGCAGGAGCATGGGGGAAAAAGACAGTTAGGGAGTTTGATATGGTCATATACACAGCACTGGATTTAAAATGGATCAACAATGACCTATTGTATAGAACATGGAACTCTACTAATGTTATCGTGTAGCTCATGGAATTCTGCTAACAGCCCGGATGGGAGGGGGCTTTGGGGGAAACTGGATACATGTGTGGCTGAGTGGCTATAGCCCAATATAAAATTAAAAGTTTTTAAGACAAAAAGAAGCAGGAGCATGGGGAGACGCCAGACAGTTTAAAACCCTATTTCCCACTTGGCAGTAGAGCCAAACCTTCCTTTTCACTTGCTTTCATCTTCCCACACTCTCTCCAGCTCAAGCCTCACCTTGCCCAGACACCTTTTTTCGTTGCTAGCTCTGCATTTCTGAGATGCAATGATTTACCTACCCGACTCCCTGTTAGACCCTAGAGGGTAAGTACTGATCCTAGTCAACTTTGAACTCCCAGCATGTCCACAGGATGTGGCATACAGAAGGATTAGAAGAACAGGCAAAGAACTGAATGAATATACCACAACTGGGCTCCTGGCTCATCGAGGATAGGACAGCCTTGCTCTAGTATCAGGTGAGAGCCATGTTGAGCTGTTGGAAATCCTTCTTGCTCTTGGTAACTAGTATGAGGTGTGCCTGAGACCCCTGGTTGGGTAAGGCAGGGGGTAGAGGTGGAGGGGACTGGCCTGATAACTGGGAAAATGTCTCTTGTTAAAACACCAGGCCCAGAGACTTCCCTGGTGGTTCAATGGCTAAGACTCCATGCTCCCAACGCAGAGGGCCTGGGTTTGATTCCTGGTCAGGGAATTAGATCCCACATGCTGCAACTAAGAGTCTGCAATGCTGCAACTAAAGATCCTGCATGCCACTGCTAAGATCCAGCACAGCCAAATAAACAATTATTTTTTTAAAACCCAAAATAAAAAAACACCAGGCCCAGGTAAGGACTGCTAAATAGGCCCCTGGCCCTGGTAACATGCTTTCACTGCCTAACTAATCCACAGAAGAGAGTTTAGAAGAACTATCAGTCCAGTAGGTAAGGAGATAATTGATGCAACTTTCAGGATGAGAAACACAGAGAAAAGAAAGGGGTGGAGAAAAGAAGGAAGTTCAGCCAGATGCATTTAAAACCTCTCTTCTCAAGGAGGAGTTCAAAATGAGAGGGGGCCTTTCAGGGCAGAGCTGCAGTGACACCCAGGGCCCCAAGAGAGTGAGACGAGTGCAAGTGAGCCAGGCTTGAAAGGCTGGGTGCAGGGGGTGGGAAGGCAGCAGCGCAGGAAGGAGGCTGGGAGCCCATCTGGAGAGCCAAGGGGCTGGGGCTGCTGAACAGATGGAGTGAAAGTTGCAGCTGGTGGAAATGCACTTTCATGTGTAAAGTTTGGTCCACGGAGGATAGCGATTTCCAACTCTGAAGGCAGCAGTGGCAGGTGGCTCTGCTCCATGCTCCGCCTTCTCCCCCCACTGCCACCCAGAAAACTCAACAGCAGCTCTATGCCAGGACTCAGCCACTGTGCCTTCCGCCAGCATCCCTTTCAACAGGCAGGAGCTGGCATGGGAATACCAGGGCACCGCCAGGATGGCAGAGGCCTGCAAGGCTTAGCAGCTGAAGAGGACAAGGGAGGATTACTCCAGCCTCCCCAGGAGGGGACCGAGAGGACGGAGGCAGAGGGAGGGAAGCAGACCTTCCAAAGCTGCTCACGGCATGCACACTGGGTCTCCGCTCTCGTTTTGGTTGAGCTTTGGTTGAAGGGGAGGAAATGGGGAAATGTCAAAACGCAGCAGACTCTGAGGCTCTGGGCTCATTTTATCTCAACCTCAAAAGAACTTTCTTGAGGAGAGAATATATCTGCAGTTTTTTAAGAAATATTTGCCCACCAGAGCTTTAAGAGATAAAGCGCTTTTTACATTCTCTAGTTCTCATAGACAGCTACCTGTTCTAGCATATTTAGACCTTCGCCGGTGGGAATAGAGGCCATAAGCGCAACAGTTCTTGGGGGAACCAGCCACCCAGCCAGGTTAACCACACCCACGTGGGAGCAGCCTGGGTCATGAACACCAAGCTTTGCCTCTTCTCTTTCTCTCTTTTTTTGTGCGAGGCTGTGCTCCTGGTCAAGAACAGAAATAGCCAACTCTTTCTTGTTAAAATCCAAATGCTTTTTTTAGAATATGTGATTTTGCTTCTTTAAAAAACAACAACAACAACAACAAAAACAAAAAATGCCCAGACTGAAACCTAGTCCTTTATCTCTATTATGTCCATTTTCCCAAGAGATGTCACTGTTGGAGAAAATAACTTAAATATTCTTGGAGTGGAGGTAGTCTCTCTCTTCCTAGTGGGATGTCTTCTTGGCTCCCTTCCCAAACTTGGCATCAAGACCAAGACCTATGGAAAGAGAGAACATGGGGAGAAATGAAGTCTACAAATTATCTGGGGATGGGAAGTGGGGTGTGCCTTGGTCTCCAAAATTGGTGCTTTAAATAAAACTATAATTTTCAAACATTAGTTTTATAAAACCTCCTCAGAGAAAAGAGACTAGTATCAAATGAAAAAAATCACCAAGATACTGATAAATTACATGTGTATATAAAATACAGCAGGGATTTTCTGGGCAGTCCAGTGGTTAAGACTCCTTGGTTTCACTACAGGGAGCACTGGTTCGATCCCTGGTTGGGGAACTAAGATCCTATGTGCTCCATGGTACAGCCAAAAAAAAAAAATAACAGCAAGACTGAATGAAGTTTAAGAGTCAAACTTCTAGTTTGACTCAGCTCATCCACAGCAGTGCCAATTAGTAGGGAATAAGTATAATAATTTTACCCTGCTCAGTGTCTGGGGAAAAAAGAATCATTGGAAAGAAATCATTTAAATGAAATGTTCCTTAGGAAGGCTGGATTACAGGTAATGCTTCCTCTTCTTTTTTAAAAAAGTCTGCTCTAAAATAACACATTTCAAAAATATACAAGTAAGTATTAAGGGAAAAAAAAATAAAGTCCCTTCGTATGGCCCAGAGCTGCATGCTCTGGATGTAACTTACCCAAGAACACCAGCACGGTGCCCACCCACTGCATGGGGCTGATGGGGTTGGCGAAGAGGATCACAGAGGCCA
Source organism: Budorcas taxicolor (assembly GCF_023091745.1). Lineage (NCBI taxonomy): Eukaryota > Metazoa > Chordata > Mammalia > Artiodactyla > Bovidae > Budorcas > Budorcas taxicolor. The sequence continues at coordinate 36,632,762 of NC_068928.1, read as the reverse complement.
AAATGGTGAAGAACTTTCGAGTTGTGGTGATGATGGAGCAGGTCAGGGGACCAAAATACACAACTGTCATGAAGATGAAGCTCTAGAGAAAGACACAAAGATAAAGTTAGGCTGGTTCCTGGGTATCTACCAAGGAAAGTCTGTAACAGGACATCACAGCTGATCTTGCCACCCTCTTCTCCCAGCCAGGCCAGTTTCTCTTGGGGAAGCCAAGCCATCACCCATCAAGGCACTCACCTGGCCCAGGGCACTAGTCAGGCCAAAGAGGAGGATGTTATAGATGATGGTAGGGTACCTTTCGGCAAAGCTCAAAAACTCCCAGAGCTCCCCGGTGAACAGGATTCCTAGAAAAATACATCCAAAGATGAATGGTGCATCCTGTGTGCCCATACTCACGCATAAACCTGCAGAGGCCTGCAAAAGCACTCTGACGGAGGGTAGGGCAAGGGAAAATGTATGGTGTGAGTTTGTTTTGTCCCATCAAGCATCTCCTATTTTTCTGAATAGAGAAACTAACTAAAGACTCTTCTGGGAAATACTTAGAAGTTAATGAGTTACTTCTGTCAAAGTGATGGGAAGAAGCAAACCTCAGATGCTGTGAAGATACTGATCCACACATCCCTAGCTCAAGGCAGCCCCAAGTACTGGTCAATTCCAGCCATCAGCAGCCTCCTCTGTTAACCCTAGCATACTGTATGAAAAATACTCCGTGTGTGTGGCCAGATTTGGAAAAACAATTAGAAAGCACTGATTTAAAAGCAAACACATCCATGTTTGAACAATCTTCAGTATTCACCACAGACTGTCTCATCTACCTCAGAGAAGGGTGAGTTCCCAGGGCACCCCTGCATTTTACTACTGTGTGTCTTCCCATGACACCTGACACAGATCTATTCCTGATTGTGCCAGTACAAGCAGCAAGCAGAGCTGACTGGTGCAAGTTTCTCTAAGACGGCTTCTCAAGGGCTTGGACAATACGGCATCTGAGAACTGAGGCTGACCTTTGGCCTAGGCAAAGAGCACAGCTGGCACCAGAGCTAGAGATTAAGTGGATGAAGGCAGTCTGCCCTCTGCTGATACATGGAAAGAAAAGCAGAACCACTCCTTACCAGCTCCCAGCAGCAGTGTCGACCAAAGGTTGATGTTCAGCATCATGTGGTTGGAGCCTGTTTGGTAGTGAGCTCGCATGTGGTCCTGGGAAACACCAGTCAGTCCATCCAGGGTTAGAGACAAGAGCTGGGAAAGAAAGAGTACAGCCTGCAGTCAGGCCACTGGGGCCCTCCCTAACTCAGGAAACAGACCTCTCACTTTTCTGAGATCCCTCAGAAAGCCGCTGCCTTAAGACAGAGTCCTCAGAACAAAACGCTGCCGTTTGCCCACAAGCAGAGGGCAAGAAACCTCGTGAGCTCCCTGCTGCCCCCAGCACCGGAAGGACAGGTGATCTGAGCCACACAGGTGTAATGTGATCAGAGCAGGGCAGGAAGCCTAACACTTCTCAATGCAATGCCATGAAGCTTGGCATGCAGGGGCCTAGAAGAGGCCGTGGTGAGCCACACACATTCTTCCACTAAAGGTGGAGAGAGGAAATCTAACCCCAGCATGTTAGCCTCCTGGCTTGGGAGTCCAGTGCTCCAATTCTGTGGATTCTGTGGTCATATTGCCGGATTAGAATCCAGGGCAACATTGGACAAAATTTGTTCAGTCATGTCCAACTCCTTGGGACCCCATGGACGGTAGCCCGCCAGGCTCCTCTGTCCATGGGATTTCCCAGGCAAGAATACTGGAGTGGGTTGCCATTTCCTACTCCAGGGGATCTTTTCAACCCAGGGATTGAACCTGTGTCTGTTACGTCTAACCTGCATTGGCAGGCGGGTTCTCTACCCCTAGCGCCACCTGGGAAGCCCATGTTAGTCCACTAATTCTGCCAATTAACAGCCATATGGCCATGGGCAAACGATTTAACTTTTCTTTGCCTCATTTTCTTCATCTGTAAAATGGAAATTAATACTATCTAAGTGATGAAGTTATTGTAAAAATTAACTAGTTTTCATGTAGAACACTTGGAACAGTACCTAATACCTAGTCAGCAATAGCTACTATAGTATTATTATTTTTTGACAGGAAAGTAGGATTTATTGGTGGGCAGGAGGAAGGAGGGGACAGCGCCCTCACGAGTGCAGGGCCCGCCATTTGTCCAGAGGACCACGATTAGGGATGTATTTGACCCTACAGCCATCTGGGATGAGCTGCTTTTCTGCCACCATGGTTTCAAATTCATCTGCGTGAAACTTAGTAAATCACTACTTCTTGGCGATGTGGATCTTCTGGTGGCCAGGAACTGAACTTGGCCCTGTGGAGAGCCTCAATCATATGCCCCTTGTTCTGCAGCTTGGTGTGAACAGACCTTATAACTTGGCCAAAGTGGGCTCTGGCCACTGCGCCCTAGGCTTTCCAAAGGCACCACGCATACCTGTCTGGCGCCTAGACTGGGGACAGCATGCCAGTCATGAATGTCCACTGGCCAGAGTTATCTCCAAGGTCCCTTAGGGCAATCTGTACAGGCAACAGGCTACCAAGGAGGCTGCTGTTTGCAGCCACTGCACACTGGGCCCCATGGGGAAAAGAACATGGTTGGCTTAACTGGCTATACAGTATTATTTTAAACTCTGGCTTCCAGGTTTTTTGGAAACCCACAGTGAGAGACATACTACTCCTTTCCTCTTTACTCTCAGGTCTCAGGGACCTCACAGCAGCATTTAGACACGGGCCTCAGAGTTATCTCTTCTCCAGAAGGAGAGCTGAACTGTTGTGAAATATTCTAGGCTCCCCACTACAGCCTCAGCAGAGCCAAGGACCCTGCAGCAAGAGACAAAGACCAGAAATGGGGGGTAAGAAACATCACTTATCTCTCTCAAAACTTAACTGGCCTTCTGTATGTGCCAGGGGTGGATATTCCTATGAAGATTACTGGAAAAGGCTTCCTTTCCCAACAGGATTACATACCAGGAGCAGCTCTCCATAGCCAATTGTGTGTTCTTCTATCCCGACTACTTTTTTGGGTTTGTACATGAAAAGGGCCACTCCAGCCACAATTAGCAACACACACAGGTACTTGGCCATTGGGTACTTCTTCTTCAAGAGGGTCACTCCAAGGAGCATGACTACAGGGAAGAAACAGGGTGGAAAATTCAGGCACCCATAGGCACTGTTGAGACCAATAATCTCCTAGGAGCCAAAGACTGGTGGGGAAAAAAGAATGTCTGAGAAGGAGAGCTGACAGAGGACAAAAAGAGGAGAGAGCAAGACTAGCACCTACATAGACATGACGGTGCAACAAGACTGAATGAAGAATACAAAGCTGAGAAACGTAGACAACAAAGGCTCCAGGAAGGAACCTGGCAAAGGTGGGGCAGTAGGGAAGAGTCAGAAATTGTGAAGAAGGAAACTGATGATCAAATGCGATTGAGGGTAGCTAATGACAATGTAGGCCACCAAAATGACTGACCATGTGAAGCAGATGAGGTCAGCTTCTAGCTCACAGTGAGGATTACCAGCTAACGAACACCCAACACAACAGGAAGTGATACAGATGACAGGATGGGCAGGAGGAAGGGATGCAGGGAAGTCCCTATAGAGAGCAATGGTGAGATGACAAAGCTCAGAGGAATACAGCCCTAGCAGAGGGGGCTCAAGCTCACTCCAGGAAGACTGAGGATGGACGACGGCGACCATCTTCTTCTGCTTACCTGGGATGGGCTTGCAGGATTTACCAAGGACCTGAAATTAAATTGAGCAAAAATAATTTCTGAGCTTCTCTGACTGGTACTGAACTAGGTGCTACATAAGATGAGTAAATTAGCATGGGGCCTGCACCAGAGGCTGTAGCCTCAGAAAAGGGCTCTATCACGGCCCACCCACCATCACTAAACGTCAGATCTGTGGCTCTTCACACTCTTAATTTCCCAGACACAGTCTCCTTTTATTTAAGTCACAGACCTGAAGGAAGACTCTTTCATCCTTTTGAACTTCTGAGCCAGCCCTCACCCCACCCTGAGGTTTCACCTGCGTTGGGTAGTTGACGAACTGTAGTGCTGAGTTGCTGGAGACCATAGCACCCAGATAGGAGACAGAACACGCAGCGTAGAGCCAGCTCCGAGTACGGTCCACCCTGGCAGTGTCGAAAACCTGGATCACTGGGAGAAGACGAAAGAAACAAAGAAAGTTGGTGGGGCTAGGATGGACCACTGAGCAAAAGCCAAAGGCACATGAAAGGAATTTATCTGTCAAATAAGATGAGAAGTACTTAGACAGAACTATTTCTGTCCTCTTAGCCTGGGAAATCTCTGAAGATTCTCCAATTCTCCAACCCCATCTAAACCTAACACAAGACCTCATGCAGGGCAGTGGTGGGGGGTGGGGGCGGTGGATGTTCATTCAGATCAAGGGACCAGTCAGCCCTGCTGCTAGCCCCTGGGGAACAAAGAGAGCTGACACAAAAAGGGAAACCAAAAAGACAAAGAAAAAAGTTTTACATATTCTCATGGGGATCCGGAATACAGATCCATTCTCTGCACATTTCTGACTGAGAAATGGATTTAGTTTAAGGAAACAGAATTCCACCTTTTTCCAAAGCCACTAATTTTATAAGTTTAATAGAGAGGTTGTTAGCACTAAAGGGGCTGAGGGTCTTGAAAGTTAGACCTAATGCCTAGGATACATAGGGAAGGGGACACAAAACAGATTATTATCTAAGTACTCACAGATCTTGGCAAACACAGCATTGACCACACACTGGATGAAGACCAAAGTTAAGGCAAAAGTGAAGGTCTCCTGCTTGGCTCCCTCCCCATACTTTCCTCTTGTTCTAAGAATAAAATGCATGGGAAAGAGACCAATTAATATACTTCCCTCAGGGTCCTCTAGCAATCCAGAGCAACGCTTTGAAATTGTTTTGCTTCTCTAGACTTAAGGGAAAGTTTGGTAAGGATCACCGGGCACATTTACAACAGGAGCCAATTTTACTGGAGCTAGAAACTAGATACTCCAGGCTGCTAATCAGAGAGCCGAATGAAACAAACTGTGTGTGTGTACACACATATCCGTACAGGATGGTGCTGAAGGAAACGTGAAAAACTGTGTGTGTGTGTGTGTGTGTGTGTGTGTGTGTGTGTGTGTGTGTGTACACATATCCATACAGGATGGAGCTGAATGAAACGTGAAAAATTGGTGAAACGACGTACACCGGGGCAGGGCCGGGGGCGAAGTAATCAGCAACCTGCAAGAATATAGGAGTTCCAAGGACAGCCTAGCACAGGTCATGGAAACCTAAGTCTGTAAAACCCATTCCTTTAGAACCAACAGGAAAACCATCAATCAAGGGAAGAAAAATAACCACCTCCCAAGAATCTAGGAACCAACTTTCGCGTTTTGTATAACCCTTGGGAGGTTTAGCAGCAAAGGGGTCAGGATGCTGGGAGAGCAGAAGGGGCCAAAGGGAACACTGGGGCTAGGGGCGAGAGGACCGCGAACCTGAACCTGACCGCAGGCTGGGGAGACACGGCAAGACTGAGCGGGCGGGGCGCGGGTGGTGTGCGGTGGCGGGGGTCCGCGTTCCCACCCCGGGGATCCGCTCACATCTTTTCCTGCAGGATCCCATAGTAGAAATAGCAGACAAAGACACCGAGGAAGCAGAGCGGCAGACGCAGCCGGTCAGGCACCAGGGAGCTGCTAGCGGCCATGAGACGCCCGGAGGACCCAACCGGAGACCCGCTCACAGCCGGCAGCGGCGGCGGTGACAAGTCCAGCCGGACATCGCCGACCGGCGACAGGGGCCTCATAGGAGCTGCATGAGACCGCCGCTGAGGAGGGCCCCAGCAGCCACCGCTGGAACTGCCAGCTCAGGAGCACCGAGGGGAAAACTCCTCAAAACCCAGAACCCGCTTCCAAGGAAAGGAGACCCACCCTGGGGCCTTGGCCTCGTCCCTGATGGCCAGGGGAGCCAGCTGAATCGAGGGCAACCCCTCGCCCTCGAGACTTTCCGATCAGGCAACTCCGAGGACAACTGCGACCCGGAGCGCGACGGGATGGCCTAGGCGATACGCGGACGTGGAATGATGACGTATAAGGATGTGGAGGTAACCAATTGGCTACGCTGTGCAAAGACAGACAGGTGGGTGGGAAGGAGGAGTACGCCGGCCGAGCAAATCGAATAGCCTTTTTCCCGGTCGGCTGTCAGGCTTCTGCTGGGTCCTAACTCCCGGAAACTGTCAGTGTATCCTTAGCGCCCCCTAGCGGGCCCCCAGTGTCCCCGACTCTACCCTCTTTACCAGAAGACCTGTCTTTGGCGAGCCATCCTCCTCCTAGAGCACATCACAAGGCTCCCAAGGGCGGCAGGGCTCTTGTCTCAGCTCTGTCACTTGAAGGCAGGGTAACCTGTGCGTGTCACCTAAATGCCGAGCTACAGTTTTCCTAATCTATATATATAGTCCATAGGAATTAGTGATAGCCACTTTGTCACCTCTTGACTGTTGAGGATCAAATGAGCTGAGCTTGGTGAAAGTGTTTTATAAACTGTAAAAGTGTGCTGTGTAAGTTTAAGGTATTTATTAGCCATGACTTGTTCTCAACTCTGATCTTATTTCCTCACATCTGGAGATGGAAATGGAAGCTTGCTGAAGTGGATTTTCTTCAGGGTCTTATAACTCACCAAGGGAGCAAACCCTCCTGCATTAATAAACTCTTTATTGGGCCCCACCTAATGACACCAGGAGCTAAGGGTGGACTAACCCCAGGGCTTGGCACTACCAGCCTCAAGCCCCACAGTAGTCATTGGACTCCGGCTACTCTCTGGGTAGAGGCTCCTTCTCCCCTTCCAGCAGCCTACTCCTCTGGCACAGCCTCAGGCAAAGGAAGGAAACTCGGGGCAGCACCACACCCATCCCTCTGGGCCTGACTCACTAAGACTTTGGGGGTAGGCCAAACGTCTTTCAGGGGAGGGGCAAGAAGTAGAAGTAGGGTCTGTCCCCAGCTCTGTCTTCTTTATATTAATTGGGGAGGGGGACCCCCACACTTTTGCTCTCTTGCCCAGTGGCTTCCTCTACTGAATTAGCTGATGATTCCAGGGCACCGAACTAGGGTTCCAGTCCCAGCTTTGCCTTTTTCCTATCTGGGACTTCAAACAATTCATTTGACCTCTGAGTCGTTTCCTCAGTTGAAATTAATGGAAATATAACGACTGGGAGAGTACTGTGGTTAGAAGAATGGGCGCTGGAATCAAATGATCTGGTTCCCAATCCTAGCTCCCATTTGTCCTTCCCTCATTAGTACAGTGGGATTTTCCACATCAGATGGTTTATGATATTTCAGTGACCTTTTAGGTAAAGCATTTTATAGTGTATCTGTTGCCTACCTAGCTAATTCATGGTAGTTGGGATAGCCTGGTTTGTTTTGAGGTTTTATGAGATAGATGCAATTGTAGTTATTATGACTGCCCTTAAGGTAGTCAACTTTTTACCCATACAATGGGGATAATGTCTTTTGTGAAAATGCTTTGTAAATTGCAAATCACTAACAGAATTGTGGGTTGGTTATTCTCATTTCCCCCACAAAGCTCTTACAGGTGGGGCACTATAAAGCTGATAGGCTGCAAAAGGACCAGAACAGTTTCTTCTACTATCTGTGTTGTGGGTGCTCACTCATGTGAAAAGAACACTCAGAAGGAGCTAAAGCTTCACTAAAACTGTGCCCAGAGATTCAATCTGAATGCCATTCCCTTGTCTTGTAAATTGCCAAACCGTTTCCCCTTGGTCACCCTCATTTCCCAGGTAAAATCCTGTTAGGGTGTTTTCCCAGACTCACCCAAGAAAGGATGACTTCCCCCACTAACTCCTTCACCCCTCATCCACTGCACTCTTCATTCAGGACATCCCTTCTCTGGCTGCACTGTTTATATGTCCATGGCAAGTCTGCTGTCCTGAGGACACAGACTTTGGACCCATCCACCCAACATCTTGTGTTAAGTAAAGACTCCTCTTGAAGACAAGGATGAAGTGATTAATGATACCCTCAATCTCCATCCTGCTCCCTCACCCCCAAAATATTTAACAGAATCTCGAGCTGCTGGGAATACTTATTTATTTGGTCTATTAACACCAAGATCTGAAAAAAAAAAAAAAAAAAAAAAAAAAAAAAACCTTCTAAACACAGGATAATAAAACTTGAACATTAACATTCTTCTTCAATTTTGTGTAAGCTCTGCAGTACGGAAAATATACAAACTTCAAACAGCTGCAAAAATAGTGTCTTTGGGAGAAAATAGAGTTTCTACATCGATACAAGAAAAATAGGCATTTTCCTAATCCAACCCAGTCCTGGGGCAGGTGGAGGGTGGAGAGTCGCCACTTGCCACCCAGAGGAATGCCAGCTCTCCCTCTCGCCCATGACCCACCTGGGGCTGGGCAGGCTGGGCTGCTACTTAAGACAACCTTAGGGTGAAAGCGAGATGAAAACGCCACTTGGGAAAACGCCTGGTTCCCCCTCTGCCAGCAGCTGGATTGGTCAAGTGTCATGCCCCTTTCAGGCTGCTTTGGTCAGCTCCTCCAGTGAGAAGGTGGCATGCGGATGGGACTGAGAAGATGGGGTATCTGTTTGGGTCTCCTTGTCTATGTCTGAAGGAGAGGGAGGGAAATCTGTGGTGTCTCCTCTCCTTCAACCATGGCCAGCTCACTCCATGATAAAGACAAGGGTCCCGTACACAGCCCTTTGGACTCATACCCAGGAGTGGGAGACCCAAGACCTTCTGGGTGAGTTTTCCACCAAGTGAGAGAGGTGGCAAGAACACAGGTGTGACTTGTGAGCTGCCCAGCTATTAGTGGACAAAGCAGGTCCCCTCACATTTGAAGGGGCCAGTGTTCATCAGAAAGAGGACCCAGGGCTTTGACACGATAAATGAAAGTGCTCAAAGGCCGAGAGGGAAGGGCTCCTTCATCCCCCACCTCAGGGGAGCTAGGGAGGGTCCTGCCACCAAGGCACTGGTCTCCATGGTAAAGTGGAGGTAAAGCTCCCTCAGACCACCAGGGAGCTCTGGAAAAGCACAGGCTCTTCTGATGGTGGGGTGCGCTGCCACGGCTCAAAGGGCAGTGAGGAGGCCTTGGAGGCCTCTGGATCCTTCCGAGGCGGTGGCCTGGAGCTGGCAGGGGGAAGGGGGGATCCCGGGCTTGAGGGGCAGTTACGGAAGATGAAGCCCATGCTGGGGAAGAGGGGCTTCATCAAGCTGACGGGGCAGAAGGCCGAGCCGGTTGGGTTGAAATGGACTTTGTTCTTGTCAGGACAGGAAGTCAGGAAGGCCAGGTCAGGACCTGGGGACCTGGAGGATGGAGACAGAAACACAAACACAAATAGCCAGTGAGAAGGGATGAGAGGCGTCACAGTGTCGGGGAGCTGGGTCTCTGTTCCAACAGGTTGGTAGCTTGACCAAAAAAACGACAGGCTACTGAGCAACAACCAGTGTGTAGGCCCCTCAGCTCTCCATGTTTTAGAAACAGGGCTAAACAACCGGAAATCTACTTTAGCTAAAAACAGAAGGGATTAAAGCTAGACAGGAAGGAGAACTTCCTGACTGTGATTCTAGAAGAAGAGACTGAGAGACCTTTTAATTTGAGAGATTTTTATCAGTGAACAGTGTTTTGGGGGGCAGACCTCTTGCCTGAAAGCAGAGATCCTAGCAAAGTGAGTTTCTTAGACTTGTTATAGCCTAAAGCTGAGATTCTCAGCCTCCCCATTATTGGCATTTGGAGCTGGAGACCTCTTGCCTGCGGGGAACTATCCTGTGCGGCGTGGGATGTTTGGCAGCATCCCTGGCCTCCACCCACTGCATGCCAGCAGCGCGACTGCCGCATGTGTAACAACCGAAACTGCCTCTCGACACTGCCAAACGTCCCTCAGAGGAAAATGACCACTCGCTGAACTCTCCTGGCCTTGAGAATCTAATTCTTGAGCAGACTGAAAAGATTTTAAAGGTATGATTTTCAAAAACCCTTGCTGAAAGGAAAGGACAGCAGCTAGACCTTACCAGGAGATCTAGGTTCTAACTTACCATGTGCTCTTGGCCTAACCTGCCTCACCGAACATGGAAAGAATTCCCTACTCTGCCGATCGCGTAGGGGAAACAGAAGGATTAAGACAGGTCAGGTCGGAGAGTTCTAGAGTAAGGAATCCATACGATTAAAAAAAGGTTCTTTGCCCCGAAAGAATGTCTGGCCATGCTTCAAGGGTGAAGAGCCCCAAGAAGCTGCTGGTTGTGAGGATTCCAGGCAAGAACACAAACACGGAGAACACAGTTGAGCCCTGTGCGAGAGCTTCGCATTGCCTAACTTTTTCTTGAAGTATAACATATACAGACAGAAAATGAACTCAGTGCACAGCTTGATAAACTGATTACCATTTTAATTACAGTACCATTTAATTTAAATTCTAACCATTCCAAACCCAGGAAGAAGAGCAAGGCATGTGGAGGAGGGCAGATGTTGGCCCAGCGTGGGAGGTGGGAGGAAAGGTGGAAGGAAGTGAGGGCCCATGTGCAGGGTGTGTTTGGAAGCCTGGGGTCCCAGAGAACTCCGCAGTGGCAAGGTGTCCCCTGACTGAGAAGGACTTACAAGAATCCCACTTTAGGAAGAGGTAGGGGATGGGCAGGAGAGGGCATGCCCTCGACGTAAGCAGGCACACAGGAGGGTGACCGAGGGAAGACCAAGTAACACTCAAAGGGCATGACAACCAGCATGACCCTGAACAGCTTCATTCCCTCCCCGGGAAATCCAGGCCACCTTACCAGCTAGGCAGCCAGGAAGAGGAAAATATGAAAGAAGAAGGAATAAACAGAAGAACCTCCCAGCAGGAAAGTTCATGTAATGAAGAGACACCAATGAGTTGAGAATTTCTGTCGCAGGATATCTTAGAAAGTAACTGATGGCTCACCACCTCGCTTAAAAGAGTTAAGACAGGGGCAGGAAGCTGGATGAGATGGCTTTAACCCTCTTTTGGCCTTAAGAGCCTACAAAAGAATAAAGTCAAGCAGCAGCCTAATTGTCACAAGCAATTCCAGGCTATAACTACTCAACTATACCATGCATTGGGGAAGGAGACAGGGTCTAGAGTCTGCTTCAGCTACAAGATCTGGCCTTTTCCCTCTCACCTACCCCAGAGGACCGAGGATTCTAGGAGAAATGGCAACAGTGATGATGCGAGCAAACCCCTAGTGCCCACAGTTTCCCCCATAACTCCCTCTGGCTATGTATGTACCTCCTGCTACTACCAAGGGTCATCCTGTCCCTTATCTGGGATACAGATAGAGCCATCAAGCCCCCAAGCCCTGTCCTAGCTAAATCTCCACTCATACACCATAACTCAAGTTCCTGACTGCAGTTGAAACCATAGCTTCCACTGTGAAATGGCCCCAAGGAACATTACAGTGATAGTGGGAATGTGATGCGCTCTCTTCCCAGCTCCTGCTAAGCAGGGCCATGGGCATTTGGAAAGCTTTGGCTCTGGATTCTCTCTGCTAATGGGAGGGAACTGTAGTAAAGATATCAATTTAAGAATGACTACTGAACTGTCCAGGCTGGTTTGGGGATATTCCATAGTCCTTACTTGCAAGGACTGGAAATTTCTGTCGGGAAGTTCGTGACACTTGAACCACTGCGGCTGCAGGGTGAAGATTTGACTCAGAGGCAGTATGAAAGCTGTTTAGGCTCCCCCGGCCGCGCCGGTGGCCGTGAGACACTTCTAAGCTCTGCCTGAAGAGAAGTACTAATAAGTTCTCTCTCTCTCTCATTATGGTCTAACAAATTCTCACACCTTCCTTGGAGATGGAAAAAAAACAGAAGAAACAAAGGGTTTAAGTTTCAGATCTCTTTCCTCTCCAGCTCCTGCTGCGCTTGTGGCTGGCATGTGGGCAGAGAGCAGGTTTCTATGGAGATCATGATAAGCACAGATTTAGGTGCTCAGAGGAGGTAATGTCAACAAGTTTGATCATGGAAAAACTGCAGTACTGATTGTCTATGGCTGACAGTGTCTCCTGACAAGAGGGAGTCCGAGCCTGAAGAGGGGCCTAACTGGTGGGGCACCACAGGGCTCAGCCAACATCTCTGTCCCTCCCTCGCACGCCCAGACCCCCACCCACTGGCTGAGGTACTCACGTGGCCTCTTCAAACACCCGTACTCTCTCACAGCCTTCTGGGGGCTCCCGTTTGAAGACATAGCTGTGATTGGGCCGAGGGGAGGCGGCAAAAGCAAGGACTGGAGATGGGCTGCCATCTTCAAGGAAGGTGGGGTGGCCTGGAGAGGAAGCTGCACACACAGTAAGGCTGAGTCGAGCGGCACCAAAGGGAGTCTCAGCTCTCCCAGGTGGGACTGGGAGACATGGCACCGTGGGTGGCAGTGGTTATGTTAATCCAGGTTGTTTGTCTACGCTCTACCTTGAGACATCTTTGAGGCAGCTTACAAAATTATAGCTTCTGTCATACAGGGTAAAAAAAACACAGTTGAATTGAGGGGAAAGTCTGGTCTAATACCAATTCCATATGCCCCGGAGGTAGACTGCGATTGGAACTTCAAGTCTCAGACTGAAAAGAATCCTAACGTCTGTGTCTCTGCCTTCTTCCAAGACTGCACCACCCTGCCTGCCAACATACCATAGCTTCTTCCTTTCCACGCTCTTGAAAATCTATCCCTTCTTCCAGGAAGAGCTCTTCTACTGACTCAGACAAGCAATCTTTACTCACCCCACTTGTGGGATAAGATTCCTCTCATTTTCCACACAGCAAATGTACTTGGCCGAGGTTTCAAATATTGACTTTATCTGTGTTTATCTCACATTTATCATTCTACGCTCTGTTCACCTCTGTATTGTCAGATCATGCCTTTGACCGGCCTACCTGACGGGGTTGCTATGAGATCAAGTCAGGTGATGCAGGCAACAATGCCCGCATGTTAGAATGTTAGGAGCATTCATACAGGAAAGAGGGACTCGTGTTTCATCCTCTCAGTGATCCAGTCAGGGCGGAAGCACAAAGTGGAGATCTGGAGTGAGAAAGCTTGGGGTTTGATCTGGGTCAGACTGTGTGACTCTGGGCAAGAGTCATTTTTTTATTTATAGCACTCACACCTGCCCTGAGATGCGTGCCTGGTTATGGGTACAGTGAACACTTGATGGGCTCATGGGTTCTCCATTACAGCCAGACCTCAGCCAAAAAATGGAGGTGGGAGGGATTGCTTCTCTGGATTACAAGTGAGAATTAAATAAAACTGTAAGTGCAAAAGCTTCATATAAATTATAAATCAGAATCTGTATCAAGGATCAATATAACATACAGAATGAAGATGTTCTAGTTGGTTAGTAAGTAGAAGTACCCAGCCAGAAGCTGATGAGTTGGGAAAGGGCACAGAGGTGACCCCATACTTGTCATGGGCCATGCGGCCTTGGCCTCCCCAGCTTACCTTTGTCGCTGGGTACAGATGCCAGCTCCTCGGCTGCACCCCGGTGCTCTTCACGGCTGGTCTGGCCAGAAGGCTGGGGGGATGCCAGGGGCATGGAGGGAGAGCTGGCAAGGTTTCCAGGCTCCAGGAGGAGGAGGGGGTGATCACAGCTGCCGCTCTGGGAGGGAGCTGGGGCGCGGTGCCCGTCAGGGATTTCAAGGATCTGCCGAGGAAGAATGGGGATGGGGACTCTCAGGCCTGTCCCCTTGGGCCATCAGGGCTGCAGGGACCCTTAGGATCCTCCCCTCACCACTGTCCTTGTCCTCTCTTCATGACATGGTGACACCATTTCTTCACTTCCCTGACTTTCCCAACCACCCCCATCAGAGCGCTTTGTTCTTTTCCCTCAGGGACAGCACGTTACAACCACAAATTTTATGGTTTCATCCATGTGTCGCTGCCACTAGGCTGTATGCCTCATGAGGGCAGGGGCCTCCCGTGTGTCAGGCTCTGGGAACACAAAGGTGAATAACACATGGGGGCATGAAAAGGAGGAAGCCAACAGGACACTGTCAGGCCCCTGCGGTAAAAACGGGCAGCTCAGTATCACGCGTTAAACACACACTCCCTTTTTAACATTCAATGGTACTTGTATCAGCAGTTCACCAATTTGTATGCATGTGTAAAATCCTACATATATGCACATTAAAAATCAACCAGCAAGTAAATCATAAACTGAGGAGTGTGCCCATTAGAATTATATTAATACTGCCCAACTGGCATTCCCTAATTCTCCTGTGTCAGTATAAAAATGTGCCTGAGACTGCAGAAAAGGGAGCAAATAATCCGTCTGGGAGTGGAGGTGGGGAGAAGGCTGCACAAAGGCAGCTGGGCATGAAGGATGAACCCGTGTGACCAGGTAGCGATGGAGGAAAGGGAAGCGGTAACTCAGGCACCGAGGCTGCTTGAATGGAGACACAGCTGGGTGGTGGTGATGCTGACAGTGACGAGTGTGCCGGGAGCATTGAGCTGGTGCTTTGGCTGGAGAGTGACACCTAGTCTGCTCCTCCCAGCCAGGGGCCCTCCTCTCTGCCAACCCCTACTCCTCTTTCTACTCACTGCCCCAAAGCCTCCCCAGCTTCACCCACCCAGCTCTGCTGTTCCTGTGGTCAAGTCCATTTGAGTCTGATAAACTCCATTTGTGTTCCTCCCATGGGGTGGTGGTGGTACACTGCTCTGTTGACAGGTGCACAGCCTGTGCACCCCCAGACAGCACGAGTTCCACTTCCCTGTGTCCAGACTCAGCAAGATGTGACTGTCTGTGCACCTAGCGTGTGGCCCCCACTCACCCGCAGCAGCTCCTCTTCACCCTGGTCCTTCACAAACACCTCCTCCAGCTCTTGGTTGAGCCCTTCCAGGCTCCGGTGCAGGCAGGGACTGAGTCTCAGGACAGGGGACCCTGCGGGGAAGCTGGGAGGGGACGCCTGAGGAGGAGGCAGATAAGGCCATCACTGAACCCCTCCAGACACCAACCAGGTATCAGTTCTGACCAGCGGGTAACAGTTTTGTCTACACAGCAGAACCAAGTGGGTAAAGGAGAGTTTGGGGACAGTTACCAATTCAGTGGGGCTTTCTCTATAAGGCAGAGGCCCAGAGTGTGCTTTTAGAGTCTGCACCGCGCCCTCAAGTGTTCAGGGGGTGGGGATGACAGAGACACGCAGCATGTGCCCTTTCCAACGCTGCCTCAGAACTTCCCCGGCACCCATGAGGCCACGGGCCCTGCGGTGAGGAAGGGCTCAGAGGACCTGCCCATACCAGGGGGCCCACCACGGCGGACGGGCAGGGAGAGGGCTGGGAGACAGACGTACCCTCCGTGCTCCCCGCACAGCATGGTCCCCTTGGAGTGGGGAGCCCCGCTCCTTCTCTTTCCCACTGCGGCTCAGCTTCGTCCTCTGCAGCTGTTGCTTCAACTTGGTAATCTAGTGGCCAGTAGAGGGGAGAGGACAGGCAGGTGAAGCAAAGCAAAGGCGCATTGGTCCTCCCTCCCAGGTGTGCGTGCAAAGTCGCTTCAGGAGTGTCTGACAGTGTGCGAGCCGTGCACTGCAGCCCGCCAGGCTCCCCTGTCCATGGGACTCTCCAGGCAAGAATACTGGAGTGGGTTGCCATGCCCTCCTCCAGGGGATCTTCCCAATCCAGGGATCAAACCCAGTATCGCTTACATTTCCTCCATTGGCAGGCAGGTGCTTTACCACTAGCGACACCTGGGAAGCCCCTCTCTCAGGGGTGGCTCCTGCCAAAAAGCTCAGGATACATCAAATACATAAAAAGAAGACGGAAGTTAGTCTTCCATCTCAAAATACTTCAGCGGTGTTCAAATTGATGATATGCTCACTGGGCAAGCTAGACACCATATATGACCAGATTATTGGATGTTTTGAATTACCATGTATTCCACAGGTGGCTCAGGTTCGAAAAAATTAAAAATATACAACCCTGAAACCATTTTTGTCTTTCACAGATTCCAAAGGCACAGAAAACTACTCTGTTAATAAAAATGAGAAATGCCGTTTTTACATTCACTCCTCAAAGTACGTTCACAGCTATCTCAAAGGCCCTGGGACCAGGAAGGATAGAAGGATTTCCCCCTGTTTTATTATGATTATTGTTTTGGGGGCAGGGGCTGTGGTGGGTCTTCGCTGCTGCTCGAGGGCTTCTTCTCGCTGCGGCCCCTGAGCCGGGGCTGCTCCTTGCTGTGGCGTGTGGGCTTCTTGCTGCAGTGCTTCCTCTTGCTGCGGAGACGGGCTCTAGACACAGGGGCCTCAGTGGCTGCAGCTCTCAGGCTCTAGAGCGCTGGCTCAGTGTGGCACATGGGCCGAGCTGCTCTGCGGGCATGGGGGATCTTCCTGGATCAGGGATGGAGCCAGTGTCCCTTGCATTGCAAGGAGGATTCTTAACCACTGGACCACCAGCGAAGCTCCCCCCACCCCCATTTTAAAGGAGACTGTGCTCAGCAAGGAGCAGCCTCTCCAGAAGGAACATCAGCTTTTGTCCCAACTTCACATCCGGTAACAATTATGGAGCATCATCAGCAACTCTGACTGTTATCCCAGTCACTTTGTAATTCTGGACCTACTGATCCTTAATGTAAATATTCTGATAATTACAAATTGCAAACACTTTGTATTTCCCACTAGCCTTAAATACTTCATATTCTCCTACTGGGAGAATATGAAGGACAGGGAAACCTGGCGTGCTGCAGTCTATGGGGTGGCAAAGAGTCAGACGTGGCTAAGCGACTGAATAACAACAATTCTCCTTTCTGTTCTTGCAGCCAAGAGGGCAGAAGCTACTGCCCTGTAAACGGTGACCCCTGGCAAGCTGGTCCTCCTGGGTTGGGAGCCTTGGAATCCAGTCTATAGCTTTTTCTATCCTCACCCTCAAACCCCAAGGGCCCTCATGAGAGGGAGGGAGGGCCAGGAAGGAGTGTTTGGGAACATATCACTATTTTCACTATTTTTCTCTGCTTTTAAAAATAAGGCTGGATGAGTGGTTAAGTAGTGAGGTTGGAGGCTTCCAATTCCCAGAAAACTCGTTCTCTGTCTCTCTGGTCTCTGAACTGCTTATCTGGATGCAACCTCAAAGTGAAGTGAGAACAATGGCCACCCCAACCCTGAGCTTGTCTGCTGGAGGGCAGCAGTAGGTCCGGGCCAAGCCCCTGCCTACAGGAGGGCCTAGGCTCATAAATCCAGGCCACCAGGAGGCTGGGAGGCAGCTACAAAGATGCCAACTCATCAGGAAAAGGCTAGATCAAGGCGGGTAAGACTGAAAACGTGGGTCCACTTTGGAGCAGATGGTGCTAGGGGGAGACAAGAGGCAGCTACCCTGGCCGGGGCATCGAAGGGGGCGGTTACCTCTTTCCGGTGGTCTGTGCTGCCCCAGGATGCTGAGCGCTTGTGTGTGCAGGAGATGGCCCACTCGCCTTCAAGCTCTTGCCAGGATAGGGGGGTCTGCAGGGAGAGAAACCCAGTGAGACAGCTCAGCTCCTCAAATGAGCCCTGGGGAAGCAGACACACCATTTTCAGGGCAGAGGCGGTGGCTCTGGGCGGTCTTCTCTCACCTGCATGTCGACCCCCAGGATGCCGCCAGCCCCTCTTATTCTTTCAGGCTTCTCCACCTGCACTGCCTCTTCCCATGTCCGCCAGGAAACTGTCCCTGATGAGCCAATGAGGACAACCTGCTCTTTACTCTCTAAAGACTTTTGCACATGGATTACAGCCCCAGAAAGTCCAGGTGCTTCTCCCCAGCAGTGAGGACCAGTTTTGTCCCTCTCTATCCCAACCAGGTCCAAAGGAGCTTGAGTTCAGGGAACCACTGGCATCCCCAATTCCCTCCCCATCTAAGAGCCCAGTATGGGCCCAGGTTCCTGTGAGTCTAATGAAAACAAATTACCCGATGAGACCCCATTAAGGAGTCATTAATTGGTAAGACAGGAAAAAGCTCAACATAGATGCCCTGCTCTCCATCCTGGACTGAAGCAGGAGACTTCTTGCAGTGCAGTGCCTCGAGCTTGTTCTGTGATATTTCCCTGTCCACAGAGTGTTGGGGGCCCCAGTGTCCCCCTGAATACATGGCAGGAGGGATTTTCACCAAGTGAGGAGCCAGAATTCTGAAGTCAGCTCAGACGCCTGACCTCTCTTGGCTTTATCGCAGCTCCTTCTCCTAGGCCCTGCTCTGCCACTGTGAGAACCAGGCTCTCAATCCGCCATTCTTCCTCCCCCGCTGCGCAGAAGACAGAGGACCCAGGATGGAGGCAGGGGCAGTTGTAGACCCACTTCCTGAGCCCCTGCTGGAAGGGGGAAGCTGTTGACTCTAAGCATGAGGCAGAGGAGGACATGGTCATCTCCCCCGCCAGCATCCCTACTTCCATTCCAAGGGAGGGCCCAAGGGGGAGGCTCCAGTGGAACCAGTTCCTCTCTAACGTCTTTGCATAAGCTGCCAAAACCATGAGGGCCTGGGAACCGTCTCCTCCAACAGATCTGCTGACCTCTCCCGAGAGGTTGTTGCAAACAGAAAAGGGGGAGGATAAGAGGGAAAAAGCCTAACAACTCACCACCCAACAGCTGTTAAGAAGGGCTCATTGGGGGCAGTCTGAGTGGGGCTATGGGAGCAGGCTGCCCTGCACGACAGCTGCAGGAGAGGGGCCACAGGGGGCCGAGCCTCCCTGCCTCTTCCTTCTCCCAGCTGCCCACCCATCAGGAACTCTGCTGGGCCGTGCAAGACAGCCAGGGTGAGGTGACTGTCCCGACTCCTTTCCCTGAGACTAGCACAAGGGGGACCCTCCAGAGATGCATCCCCACCATCCCTTCTTCTGCAGAAGGGTGACATCAGGCTGTACCCCAAAGCCTGGAGGTGGAGCTGGCTCTGACAGGGGAAACCAAGCAGCCGGTCTTACTTCCAAATGTCCATCAGAGTATTGGCGGACATAGCCTCAGAAAATCCCCACCACTGCATATACTGAAAAGAGAGAAGCCCCCTCTCCCATAGCCCCTGAGCTGGGCAGATGCACAAACGTTCCTCCTCACCAGGGCTCCAAGCCAAGCCGATACATAACTAGGTCTGCTCATTAGAGCTGAGCTCCACTCAAGCTTGCTGTCCCTGGAAAGGTGGCAGAGGCTGCAGAGGAGGGGCAACAAAGGCTAAGGTGTTGCGCGTTTCTCCTCCTCTGGGAAGACACTGCACCCACGGGTGGGTGGTGAGAAGGCGGTGAATCAGCCACCTTCAGGCTTGTCCTCGGGTCTACTAACATCTCCTGAGAACTTTTCAACTGCCTTTCTTCTGAGGTATGTGAGGGGGTGGAAGGAGAAGTGTAGGCCAGCGCTAGAGGCTAGAAGGGATGTGAAAACTCACGGCAGCTGGGAGACTCTCCTCTCTCAGTCCACCGCACCTCAGTCTGCTCAGCAGCATCTCCCGGCAACTGGTGCCTACTCTGTAAACTGTGCTACTAAAGGCCATCGCTTTGCCTCAACAGCCACCCCTTGCCTCAGGCATCACCATCTCACCCTCCACCCCGGGCTCTCTGTCATACAGACAAATGTAGCTCCATCTCCTTTGTCTTTCCTTATCCCTTGACCTCTAAGCCTGGCGTCCCCAACTAAGCATGCTCTACCAGCTCTTTCCAGCCTTCCCATCAGGGAGCCCTTCTTAACTGTCCACCTCACGTGGCCTGCTGCCACCCTCTCCATCTTCTCTGATCACGTGGGTTCAGGGCACATATCACAGGTGCATTCAGCAAAGAGTTACTGAAGGCAAACTGTGTATCAGGTACTATTCCAGGTGCTGGGGATATAACAACACATGAAATGACAAAAATTCTCATCTCCTTTGAGGGTACATTCTAGTTGGAGGCACAGTTTAAACAGTGATAGGTAAAAGAGAAAAATACAGCAAAGACAGGAGATAGGAGGGACTTCCCTGGGGCTCTAGTGGTTAAAAATCCACCTGCCAATGCAGGGAACATGGGTTCGATTCCCAGGTTTGGGAAGATCCCACATGCCTCAGAGCAAATAAACCAGTGTACCACAACTACTGAGCCTGTGTGCCTAGAGCCCCCGCGCTCCATAAGAGATGTCAAAGCCCATGCAATATCACAACTAGAGAGTTGTCCCCACTTGCCACAATTAGAGAAAGCCCGTGAGTGGCAACAAAGACCCAGTGCAGCCAAAGGTAAATAAAAAAAAATTTTTTTTTAAAGAAAGAGGATAGGAATGTCAGGTTGGGGAACATGACTTTAAATGTCAAGGAAGTCCTCGTTGAAAAGGGAGAATCTGATGAAAACATGAAGGAGATGAGGAGTGAGCCATATAGATATCACAGGTGACAGTGACCCACATGGAGGGAACAGCTAGTCCAAGGTCCTGAAGCAGGAGCCAGTCTGGCAGGTTTGTGAATGATAGGAGGTCGGTGTGGCTGGGGTAGAGTGAGCAAGGGGCAAAGTAGTAGGTGACATCAGTAGGCGTGACAGATTGAAAATGGCCCCCCAAGGAAATCAGGTCCTAATCCCTGGGGCCTGTTACTGTTACCTTATATGGGAAAGTGTTTGCAGATGCAATTAAGTTAAGGCTCTGGAGATGGGAAGTTTATCCTGGTGGGCCCTAATGCATTAGAAGTGTCGTTGTAAGAGGGAAACAGACACTCACAGAAGAAGATGTGACCACGGAGGCAGAGTGGAGTGATGCGGCCACAAGCCAAAGGATGCTGGCAGCCACCAGAAGCTGGAAGATGCAAGGAATGGGTCTCCCAGAGAGCTCCAGAGAGAGCAGAGCCCAGCCAACACCTCAATCTTGGCCCAGTGGAATGGAATTCAGACTTTTGACTTTCAGAACTATGACAATAAACTTTCATCATTTTAAGCCACTAAGTTTGAGGTGATTTGTTACATCAGCCTCAGGAACCTAATACAGTAGGTTATCCTGGGTTTGAAGCTGCTTACACACTGACCTGGAGTATTCTTCAGGCAGGCATGTGCACCGGTGTGGGCACTGGCCACTCCAACTGAACTGGGAGCATCAAGAGAGGGACCATGCCTTTGCCTTATTTCCAGTGCTCCTGGGTAGACAGGCTCCTCCTCTTGGGTCTCAGCCCAGGCATCTAGTCCAGGGTCTCCTTGGAGCACAGAAAAGTCAAGGCTAAGGAAGGCTACTCTTCAAAGAGCGACCCTTTATGGCACAACAGGGGTCAAGCCAGGCTGTGTGACAGCACCGTAAGTAGCTGTTCCAGATGGTCTCCTGGAAGCAGGATAAAGCTTGAGCTCAGCAGGCCAGTCGTGTTTGTCAAAGGGACTCACACACTGGAACAGATTTATTTTAACACCCTGGCCTTGGGGAGCAGCTGAGAGAGAAGCAGGGCTACTCACTGGTCATGAGTGGCATCAGCCAACTATGCAGATGATGCTTGGATTATGCAAAACTGATGTGAGTTAGACCAAGGAAGCTTTGCCTGGGACTCTGAAGTCTCGGAGCAACATGTAGGAAAACTGGGTTAGGGTGAGGACAGCTTTCCAAACAGCAGCCTGATCTAACAAGAGGGCAGGGATGAGATGGAGCCAAAACCCCCCAAACTGGAACCTCTTTCTTTGCCCCACAGCCAACTAAGCTTCTGTCCAGATTCTGAGGCAGGAAGAGTCCTGGTCCTCGCTTTCTCCAGTGACCTTGGCTGGGCTCTGGGGACATAACCCCATGTGTACCTACTATGCGGATGTGCAGAGCAGCATGGTGCCTGGCCTAGTATAGGTGCTCAGTAACTACATGGCGAGCTGAAATTCAGCAGGGAAGCCACCATTTGGGACTCTGGCCAGAAAAAGAGGCAGGGAGGGCTCTGAGGGTGGTCGGCCAGCCAGCACCAAGAACTCTAGCTGCAGAGTTAAGAGTTCTCTAGTCCCACAGTGTCTGCCACCCTCAAATTTTCCATCATGGACCCATTTTCAAATATTCTGAGCTGCCATCAAACCGTATACTGAACAACTGGTTCTGCTCACCAGTTTGGGAAACAGGCATTGTGCCCAGACCCTCACAACCACAAAAAAAGGCCCGTGATGAGCAGACTGAGTTGTGTGTCATCACCAAATGCTGAGGCACTGTGTTGGGGAAAAGAAAAGGACAGCACAGAGGTTGGGAAAATCATAGAAAGGGAAAACAAAGAGAAAAAACAGGCTTTCTAAATAAAGCCTGCCACCTCTGCCCTGCTAGTCAAGGGCTTAAGCTAATTTTTTCCCCAAAAGGTAACTCAGACCTAAAGGGAGAAAAAAGGTCTATCATCAGGGCATTTCCCCACATCACCTGGAGCCTGAAGAGGAAACAGGGCTAGGAACGAGCAGGATGGGGCCAGGCGAACAGGCACCCAGGGTTGCATCTGTCTGCAGGATGAGCCACCAGTGGCTCCAACAGTCATCCCACTGTGGTAAGACCACTTCCTCCCTTCAGAAGACTCCCAGAATGAAGGGAGGGGGCGATCGCCACCACCAGAATGTGCTGCCATTACCCGCCCAGGCCCAGGCCACGGCACTTGGTGGCCAGCTCTGAGTGACCAGCTGACCTGGGGGAGGGCAGACTGACCCGGACAATCCTGGCACAGTTTTCCGAGACATTAAGACACCTCCAGATGATGGGGACACCACAGAGGAGCCTTCCTAGTCCTCACTGATTGTGCCTTCTGTGTCAGGCACCCACTGCACCCAAGTTCTTCCTTATACCCACCATGCTGACCTCTGGGAGATCTGGTCATCTTGCTCCTGGTGCACACCCTGGCTCAGAACATGAGCAGCTCCAAAGCCCTCCTTCCCGGATGACCACATTCACACCCCCTTAGAAGAACCAATTTCCCAAATATGGTCCACCCACCTCTCTTCCTCACTTGCCCCAAATATCTGGGTAAGCTAGCTCTCTACATCAGACCACAAGTTGCCTGGGAACCACCCATGCTTCCTTTGTGCTTTCCTAAGGGCTTAAAACATTGCTAAGCCCAAGGAGAGAATACTGGGACTGTTTGCAACCTGCTACCTTCGAGAACTGAGAACTTTAACTCCATCTTCTGCCTTGGGAGAAGCCTTGAGGACAGTGTGTTCTCATGTGAAACTTATAGGGCTTTTGCCTGCTCCGGGGGTTTGGAGAGGGGAGCTGAGCTGCTTGGCCTACCCCATGACTATGGCTGCTGTCTTCATTGCAGGTCCTGCCCCAGGAGTGCCAGGGTGATGAGGTCTTCAAACACACACTCTGGTGGCTGGATGGAGGTGTGTATGAGGAGGGGTGGAGTCGGGGGTCGGCGGCACAACTAAGAGAGCAGAAGCGAGGGCCTTCCCGATGTGGTGGAGGTACCACACTGGTGTGGCTAGAAGACAGAGCGCACGAGGTAGGGGGAAGGGGAGGCTGTCGCCCCTCGAGCACAGAGGAATTAAGGGAAGGTGCTGGTGTCATCTATGTTTAGCAACTGCTGCAGTCCATGGGGCTGCAAAGAGTCGGACTGAACTGAACTGAACTGAAGGCTTTCAAGAACTTTGGTAGATCTGGCCTTACTACCTTCCCTCCACTCTTCACTACACCCCTTGTATCTCCCCCATAAAACCTCTCCCCCATCTCCAGTCCTTTCTAGGTGATGTAGCTGTGCTCCACAGGGGAGGAGTACCAGTTACTTTGGGAGATGTCAGGAGAGGCTTCAGTTCCTTGTGTAACCCCAGTGTTGAAGAATGTAGCTTGTGCCAGGCCAGGGTGCTTAAGCAGGAATTTGAATGGAGCCCAAAACCTAGAAGCAGAAAATTCCCAGAAGGCCAGGAATGAAAGACGGGCCGAGCACATACTTGGGTTTGGATGCCTATGTTGATCAGAATTCTCCCACCTCCTCACTGCAGCCACAATATTGACAGGTTGCTAAGAGTTCCTCGAGGGCTGGAGCCCATCCCAGGGAAAGAGGAAAGCTGCAGAGCTCAGCCTTGCCAGACCCATGGAGGCGCATCGCTGACCTCTGTCTTGCTGTGGCAAGAAGCCCAGACTTGTTATATAAAAGATCTGGCCTGCAGCTGGAGCCTGAGCAAAAACACACAGCCTAGAGCCCATGCCTCTAAATCTGGCCAGGGAACATCTGAGGCCAACCCTGCTCTGAGTTGACAAAGAGAACGCCATCTGAGGAGTGGGATGGAGGCTTCCTAGAAGGCGGAGAGCAGGAAATGACAGAGATGGGGATTCAGGGATAGGTGGGGTGTGTGGAAGCCTGCTGTCTGATGAAACGGGTGTAATCATGAGCACATCTGAAGCAACCTCAAGTCCTGCTCCTCCAGGAAGCCCTCCATGACTAGACATGTTACTTGGACTAACCATTCTCTCAAAAGAGAAAGGGATGTGTGCTCCAGGCCTGTGACGGGCAATCATAACCTATACTACTTGCCCTTTTCAGGGGACACAGGGAACGACAGTGTCCAGGGCTCCCAGGAAGTAGGCCTATTTGGTCTGCTACCCAGAGCACGCTTTACAGTCTGTTCCTAGATCTAAAAAGGGCCATCGATTTTAAATGCAAACTTTTTTTGCTCCAAGGTGGCGTATTCCTGTGAGAATGTCCCTCCTGTAAACTGTGCCAGACACTTGGCCCCATCTCATCCCTTGGCTCCTGGTTTACTGGCCTTCATGGAACTGGCATCCAGACTCACCAAGGCCAAACCTTGTTCTCATTTCCTTGTTCTTCACTCTGACACGCCAAGAACAGCACTGAGCATTCAAACATTCACTAATAACATTGGAAAATGGATCTCATTTAAAAAATAAATAAAAGGGACTGATGAGATGTGCTCAACAGAGGAGGACAGGGGAAGTGAGCACACAAAAGCCTTCTCCACTTGGCCAGCACCCCACCTCCGATCAGGCGGGACGGGCACACTGCAGTGACTGCAAAGGAACAGCGGCTGGCCCAGCATCCCCCAGGATGCGGGCTGCCTCGCCTCTGAGCCTGTGTTCTCCCCGCCCTGTTTCCTCTTTCCTGAGAACAACCCATTTGTCCTGAAGTCAAACAGGAATGGGCTTAAACTGCATCAAGGGGAGAAGGTTTGATTCTTCAAAACTTAACTGCTGAGAATGTCAAAGTCCTCAGTCAGATGAAGAAATATCTTTGTATAATTTCACATGTGAGACAACTTCTTGCTCAGGCTAATACTACTTTATTCAAAAACTGACCAACGAACCGGATGATTGTGGAGATTCCTTCTAAGTTTAGGTTTCTTCATGAAAAGAAAAACCCTGAAGAGGGGACCTGGGCTCCACAGGACTCAAATGGGGCCCCTAAAACCCCAGACAGGGCTGCTGACTAAGGAGCGACTCTCCGTTATCTGAGAACTCCCCACTCCTGCTGCCCTAGTGGGATACATCCTGGCTCAACACATATTTTGGCGACCTCTTTCAGTTGTCTGGGGAATGCACACTCAGCTGAATATTGGCTTGTTTTAGCAAGGTAAACCTCATTTATTAAAATCTAGAATAAATTCCAAAGTAAACTCTTGTATATCCACACATGAATACTCAAAGACAAATGGTTTGCCTTCTCTCTCCCAACAGGTGGAATGCAAGCTCATTTTCAGGTAAATTTACAAAGAGAACTAAGCTGGTAAACACGAGATGATGAAAAGCTATATGTATATAGCTTTTCATGTATAGTGAATGTGTATAGCCGAAACCGAGGACAAATCACGTACATGATTGAGGGTTGACAAGTAGACCCAAGACCTTCTCAGGCACCCCACCACCCCATCCTTACCCCTCACCCCATTAGAGAGAGCTTCGTTACCTGGGTGGCCTTGTCATTGGTACAGCAGGTGAAGGCCCCATCAGCATCTCGTGGCCACTGGCCCAGAAGGTAGGAGCTGAGGATGGTGTCCAAGGAGAATGTACGTCGGACCTGGGGTGGCTGAGGCCTCCACCCTGGTTTTTCTGGGCCCACATTGCATGGGACGCTGGCTGGAAGAGAGCACAGCCCGCACACCTCGAGGTCAGCATGGGCGCAGGCGTGGTCATCAGCTGTCTCTCTTTTAGGAAACCTGGCTGAACTGCTGCACCTTCACTCACTTCCCTCCTACAGGAACCCGAAGCAGCCCGGGAAAGCACATACAGCTTGACCAAAGCCCTCCTGACTTAACCAGCTGGTCTTTGTCACTGGAAACAATCTACACCATGTCCCTCTGGATGAGGGGTTACTTTATATACATCCTCTTTCTCCTGTTCCTAATGGACTATGAACTGTGAACTCCAGGTTTCCACACTGAGTTTCCCGAGAGAGGTCTCACATCAATAAAAAAACAACTGGATGCTGGAAGTGGACAAAAACCAAGTTTTCCTTCATCTTTTGTTTCCTGCCTTCTTCTTCCCTGCAGCTCTGATTGCAGGGCTCCTATGCACAAATTCAACCCACTTAACTGAAGGACATTTCCTACTTCCTTCAAGACCATTAGCTCTGGGGAACCTAGGTGACTGAGACAGACAGAATGATGTAACTACTTTCATCTATCCAGGCTCCAGGAGAATATCTCAGTCTTCTGGTTCTCTCCTCTGTCTCTGACCCCTGGCTAAACAGAACAAAAATAAACCACTTATAAGTCCACTCATTTTATTTTTTCCTTGATTAAATCTTTCTGGGAGAAGGTAAAAGTTGAAACTGTTGATAAAATCTAAGAGTTGTAGAATCATCTGTAACTTTCAGTTATCTGAGTTGACCATGTCTTCCACAACCACATTCAAAACACACTACGGCCTTAAGCTCTATAAAATTCTTCCCTTTAAACAAAGCAAAATGCTTTCATATCTGTATTAATCTCTTGATAATTCATGTGTGTACTAATCACAGCAAAGGAAACTGGAGACTGTAGATATAAATAAACTTGAAGAGCTTTATATTAAGAAGACCCTAACAGGTTGGCAGTTACTCAAAAAGTTAAATAAAGAATTACCATACAATCCAGTAATTCCACTTCTAGGTATATATATAAAAGAATTGAAAGGCGGGTCTCAAAGAGATATTTGTACACCCACGTTCATAGCAGCACTATTCACAACAGCCAAGAGGTAGAAACAGCCAAGTGTTCACTGACAGATGAAAGGATAAACACAATGTGTTCCAAACATACAAGAGAGTCTCAGAAAGGAATGAGGTTCTGATACCTGCTATACCATGAATGAAACTTTAAAACATTATGCTATGTGAAAAAAAAAGCCCAACACAAAAGAACAAATATTACACGATTCCATTTAAATGAGGTACCTAGGATAGGCAAATTCATAGAGACAGAAAACAGAACAGATTCCCTGGGGCTCATCAGGAGAAGGGAATGGAGTATTATTATTTAACGGGCACAGAGTTTCTGCTCCCAGGTGGTGCTGGTGGTGAAGAACCTGCCTGCCAATATAGGGGACATTAAGAGACACTGGTTCAAATCCTGGACTGGGAAGATCCCCTGGAAGAGGGCATGGCAGCCCACTCCAGTATTCTTGCCTGGAGAATCCCATAAACAGAGAAGCCTGGTGGCTACAGTCCACAGGGTTACAAAGAGTTGGACGTGCTTGAAGCAACTTGGCAGGCATGCACCAGTTTCTGCTTGGGGCGATGAAAATGTTCTGGAAATGGACAGTGGTGATCATCACACAACACTGTGAGTGCGCTTAATGCCCCTGAATCATAAACTTAAAATGGTTAAATGGGAAATCTTATGTGTCGTGTGTGTGCGACTCTGTGACCCCATGGACTGTAGCCCACCAGGCTCCTCTGTCCATGGGATTTTTCCAGGCAAGAATACTGCAGTGGGTTGCAGTTTCCTTCTCCAGGGGATGTTCTTGACCCAGGATCGATCCCGCGTGTCTTGAGTCTTCTGCTTTGGCAGGTGCATTCTTTACCACTGAACCACATGGGAAGCCCCTATGTCTGTTTCACCACAATAGAAAAAAGAGAAACACTAGTAATACTATCTACATTCTCCAAATCCATTTCAATATTTACACACATTTTACTGTATGAAATGTATCACATGACATAGTAATCAATAGGAAATGTATTAATGATATTCTTCTTTGTTCTACCCATTTCACATACTCATTTTCAAGCATGAACAATCCACATATCTGTCATTTTTAATACAATGTATTAAAAAAGTAAAGACACCACTTTGCCAACAAAGGTCTGTGTAGTCAAAGCTATAGTTTTTCTAATAGCCTTGTATTTCTCATAGTCATGTATGGATGTGAGAGTTGGACCATAAAGAAGCCTGAGCATCAAAGAATTGATGCCTTCAAACTGTGGTCCTAGAGAAGACTTGAGAGTCCCTTGGACTGCAAGGAGATCAAACCAGGAAATCAACCCTGAATATTCATTGGAAGGACTGATGCTGAAGCTGAAGCTCCAATATTTTGGCAACCTGATGTGAAGAGGCAACTCACTGGAAAAGACCTTGATGATCTTTCCCTCAATCTGGGAAAGACTGAGGGCAGGAGAAGGGGGCAGTAGATGATGAGATGGTTAGATATCATCACCAACTCAATGGACATGAATCTGAGCAAACTCCAGGAGACAGCGAAGGACAGGGAAGCCTGGTATGCTACAAACCATGGGGTCACAAAGAGTTGGACACAACTTAGCAACTGAACAACATTTTACCAAGTTGATATACAGTAGTTTGCTTAGCCACTCTCATATTATTAGATGTTTGAGAGGTTCCCCTCAATTTGAATTTCATAAATATTATGGCATGGATAACTTTTAGTCTCAGTTTTTATCTAATTCCTTTTGTCTAGTTCCTATAGTTCTAGATCATTTCCCTCAGCCATCATATATGTGCTCATTTAAAACAAATTAAAAAGGACCTAAAAATGTGGGAACTTCCTTGGTGGTCCGGTGGTTAGGACTCCATGTTTTCACTGCTGTGAGCCCAGGTTCTCAGGGAACTAAGATTATGGAAGTCACATGGCACAAACAAAAGATACATTAAAAAAAAAAAAAAAAAGTAGTGCAAAGAAATATGTAAATAAACAAGAAAAAAGCTTCACATCTCAACACCCAGAGATCAATTCAGTTCAGTTCAGTTCAGTTGCTCAGTCGTGTCTGACTCTTTGTGACCCCATGAACCGTAGCATGCCAGGCCTCCCTGTCCATCACCAACTCCCAGAGTTTACCCAATCTCATGCCCATTGAGTCAGTGATGCCATCCAACCATCTCATCCTCTGTCGGCCCCTTCTCCTGCTTTCAATCTTTCCCAGCATCAGGGTCTTTTCAAATGCATCAGGTGGCCAAAGTATTGGAGTTTCAGCTTCAGCATCAATCCTTCTAATGAACACTCAGGACTGATCTCCTTTAGGATGGACTGGGTTGGATCTCCTTGCAGTCCAAGACTCTCAAGAGTCTTCTCTAACACCAGCATCAATTCTTTGGCGCTCAGCTTCATTGATAATACTATGAGATATACATCCTTGGGGGCCTTGCCTTCTGTGCAGTGTGTGTATGCATATATTTCAAAATAAAAATGGGATTATACTGTACATATTATTTTGCAGTGTTTTCACCTTATAAACACCTTTCCAAACCAATATACACTGATCTCAACACATCATTTCAAATGACCTTCACACTCTTAAAACTCTTCAAAGGCTTTCTTTCAAAGATGGTACTCAAAAGCCTCGTGTTCTGGTCCCACTTACCTTTTCTTTACACATCACTACTCTTCAAGGTATCTTATGTCCCAGACAAACTACTGCACACCATTTCCCATCCACGACTTGGGCCTGACCTCCTCTGAGGTTTTGCACACGTGGATCAGGGCTAAAATCTGACCCACCCATCAGGGCCACCCTAACCGTCTCCACCTTGACGGAGCCTCCTGGGTCCCCTGGAAGGAATGTCTCAGATTTTCTGATTTTCCTCAGTACTCTATACTCTTCCTCTTTTCTTTTCTGTCTAGGTGCTCTGTGCAGCATCAGAATCTTAATTCCCTGTCCAGATTCAACTCATGCCCCCTGCAGTGGAAGCACAGAATCTTAACTGCTGGACCCCCAGGGAAGCCCTTGCTGTGTCCTCTTCTAGTACTTTGCAGCCTCTCTCGGATGACAAGTATTTGTAACTCCCAGATAATAAATAACCAGTGGCCAATGGCTGTGTCTAATTTATCTTTGAACCCCACACAGCATCTACAGCATAGGGCTGAACACTGGCAGATGCATTAAGTATTTGCACAAAATCAAAAACCTGTTACTATAAGGGTGAGCCTGCTCTAATTACACCTGGATTCCAAGAATGTCTGCCTTGCATATGCATACTCACCCTGCTCCCTGTGAGTAAATCCCCCAGAGTCGCTTGTCCCCTTCCTCTGAGGCTCAGGGAGGCCCAATGACTTTCCTTTCTTCCCTGCACCTGTTGCTCAGTAAGTTAGTGACAGGCATGCTAGGCTCAAGTCCCAACTGCATCTCCTACACTGGCATTTCAACCACTTGTTTTTCTATCCTTGGTTTAAGATCAGAAGATGGCAATCTGGATATTTCTGGGAGCTTCTGACCCATGCTAGCATCCTGGCCAGACAAAAAGATGCTATCCTGTGGTTCTCTCAAACTGTCTCTCAAGAGTCCACGGATGAGGCAGGGGTTCTGGAGGGCAAGTTTACAAGATTACACGACAAAGAAGCAAGGAGCAGGTGGGAAGCAGATGAGCCAGAGATTGGCATAGAGGCCAGAATACCATGATCCTAACAGCTGCTTCACTGCTGTTGGAAGGAAGGGGACTGTGGCTCCAGGGGTGAGAAAAAGCTCTGGGGAGAAAGATTTCTTGGCGACACCTCTCCCAGCCCCTCAGCGCAATTTGTTGCAAAAACCTCCTTTAGAATTTTTCCATTCTGAGGCTTTAAGTATACCCCTATTTACATAATACTTTCAAGTTTTACCCCAAAGTACTTGTGTGGACACAGTCTTTTGTTTTCCTAAAAGGGATTCCAGAAAGACTGATAAGGAAAACAAGGCACAGGGAAGTCCAGTCTTGCATTGGACTTGGTCACCCAGGCAGGGAGTGAGGAGCAGTCATACATTCAAACCCAAGCCTCCTTCTTCCTACATCAGCTTACGGGGGCTCTCGGCCTTCATGTGTCAGTAATGCCCTTGAGGGTGTGGGGCACCTGCCTACACACCTGCAGGAAGGAGTGCCTGGCAGCTCCTTCAGGGTAGGGGGTGAGGAAGGAGACTGCGGGCCTGACCAGGATGTGTTTATTTGGGGGGCGGGGGTGGGGGGAGCAGATGGTTAGTTGGTTTTCTGGAGAAGGTTTTGAAACCTGGGGGAAAGTCTAGTATCCCCAGGGATGTCTGAAACCACGTCTGTCTTACACTGTTCCCATGGATACCCTTCACAGCCTACCCCATTGCTTAACTACACGGGTCCACTCTCAAGGGCAGCAACCAGAGGCTACATCATTCCCCAGCACCCCCAGGGCTAGGGAGGGCCCAAGATCCTGGAATTTGGTGTAAGACTCCAACCACCCATTTTGGTCAGTTCTACATGCCCTCCAGTCATTTCTGACCAAAGTTATTCATAAAGACTCTCAGGGTTTCGGGGGTTCTGACTTGCTCCTCCCTATACAAAAAAAAAAAAAAAAGGAAAATCACCAAAACTGATTAGGGCAAAACCAAGGTGTCATATTCCCCCCCAAATGCAACACAAACCAAAGCCGAAGTCAGACACCGGCATGTTCTGCACCATCCTCAAAGGGGCCACAGGCTGGTGGAGCGTGGCCCCGACCTATCTGGAAGGGACCTGGGTGCAAGAGATCTGGTTCCAATCTCAGCTCGGCCCTCACTGTGATGTGACTGCAGCAGGCACCACGCACCCTTCATCCCTCACCAGACCTGCTCTCCTGTCGTCGAGCACAGTCCCGGCTTATTATCTCTTAGGGAAGCAGCACTCCCCAACCTTTTTGGCACCAGGGACCCATTGCAGGGAAGACGATTTTTCCAGGGACCTGGAGTGCAGGGGATGGTTTCGGTATATTTCAAGCACATTACACTTATTGTGCACTTTGTTTCTAATCTAATGCTGCTGCTGATCTGAGAGGAGGTACCGGTGGACCCCTGCTGCAAAGAACAGAAGATGAGAGGCAAAAGACTAAAGTCTTTGATAGATTACACCAAACCAATTACTGTCAGTTAACCCTTCCCCACGCTGTGATCTTTTAGGACTGAAGGTGGTGGAGGTGGGGCGTATAGGAAGAGGAGACACGCAGGGTGAGTTCCAGCCACAAACGTCCCCTGGGAAGGGGGCAGCTTAGTGTCAGAGCCTTTTCCTTCCCTAGTGTTGGTCTAACCCAGGCCGGACAGTCTCCAGAGAGAATAGTGCAGGGGAAACAGCCACTGGGAGGTGCAGGCATCAGCGGCTTGGTCAGATTGGGATGTCCCAAGTGTGTGCAAATGGAACAGGAGCTCCTGGGCCCTCCCTCCCTCATGGGTACACCGGAAAGACCTGGGGATGGGGTTCTGGCCTGCAATTGTGTGATTATGGTTAAAGGAGAAGCGTTGAGAAGTCACAAAGAACGGTTGCTTGTGGTTGGAAAGTGGACTGGTTTCATTTCTGGAAAGTACCCTCTCAGATTTGGGAAACAGGGGGAGAGAAAGAGGACAATTGGCTGCCCTGTCTGAGAAGAGCGGCCCCTATCACGACAGGCCAAGACAAAGCAACAGGCTGCCGGGGCACTGGCTGGGTGGCTG
Organism: Budorcas taxicolor; assembly: GCF_023091745.1. Classification (NCBI taxonomy): domain Eukaryota; kingdom Metazoa; phylum Chordata; class Mammalia; order Artiodactyla; family Bovidae; genus Budorcas; species Budorcas taxicolor. The sequence continues at coordinate 36,600,044 of NC_068928.1, read as the reverse complement.
CAGAAGGGTGGGGTGTCCTGTTTACAGTGCTGTGGGTATTATCGGCCCATCGCATGCAGCAGCCTCTACAGCCCAACCACCTGGTGAAGCTCCCTGGCACAGGGCCAGGCTGTTTCACCATGCAGCTGAGCAGTGGCGGATGCTTTGGTTCTTGGGCAACAGCAAATGGGGAAAACAAAACAGCACACACCGGAGATAAGGAGCCGTAGGTGCTATCTTCCGGAGCCACTTGGCCCTGTCTCCCAACTGCTGCCTGTGTATGGCTTCGGGGAGGGGGCCTCTGAGTGGAGAGGACCAGCGGTCCAGTGTCTGTGCCTTGGGGAACAGTGAATAGGAACAGCTGACAAGGGGCCTGGCACACCACAGCAGACTGATCGATTCCTTCAGTAGCAGATTCTAGGTGCCCATCATGAGCCAGCAATGGTGACACAGGAGGAGCAGGACAAGAAGCTTGCTTCTGACCAGGCTGAAGTGGGGGCAGCCAATACAATCCCTAAGGGCCAGGCTGCCAGCTCAGCCTCTGGGGTTCCTCCAGCCACTGACTCTCCAGAAGGACCTCATATCCCTGGCTGGAAATCAGCTCAGGCCTGACCACACCAGCAAACCCCCACTCTGAGAACCCAAAGGAGAAGGGCAACAGCTCTTAGGAGGAGGGGTTGGGACAGGAGGAGGGGTTGGGACAGGAGGAAGGCAGCAGATGACACAGGAAGTGAGGCATCTGCGGCTGCCCTTCTCAACTTGGCCAGAGCTAGACTGCAGGGTGGAGGCTTAGCAGCTTACAAGGAGAGGACAGCCCCTGACCAAAGGGTCCTGGCTGAGCAGCTATGGGGCTACTTCCCTCATTTTACTATCTTTTGGGCAACGCAGGAGAAGCCTGGGAAGTAAGATGAGGCTACTCTCCATCCATCTTCCAGACTCACTCCATGAGTCTGAGTAACCCCAAACTATCCAAAAAGGACTAAAGAAGTAAGAGACAGTCAATGAGATTTCACACGTGGCAAAACTCAGCAACTGGCAGGTTCAACAAACAAGTTATTAGTCGCTTTCTCATGTCGCTGAGGTTTGAACCAATATCAGCACTAGTCTTCTCACCTCCTGTCTTTAAGAAAAAAAAACTCTCATTATAACAGAAGCTGTAAATATATTGGAGGAAATTAAAGGAAAAATTTAAAATGCAGATTAGCAAAACTTAAAAAATGATGCATGCCACCAGTCAGAAATCACCACTGAGCAATCCTTCCTGATCTCGGGGCACATACGTAGGCATATATATATTTTAAAATGAGATCCTATTACACATGTTTTTCTAACAATGTGCTTTTTTCAGTCGCTGATCTTCACGCTGGGAGCGGGCAGAGGCAGGGCCGCCGGGAGGCTGGGGCAGGCAGCCGGCTGCACACTGGGGAGCAGGCCCTGTCCTGTCTCCTAGCTGGGATGCAGCACTTTCGTTGGGGGTGGGGGGAGGGAGGAATGCTCATCTGGAGGGGAGCAAAGTAAAACAGAGATTCCGAGTTTCTAAACATTTCCCCAATACCAGATTTGCAGTAATTAGGGGAAGTTCCTTCATGCAGCTTCATAGGGATTACTTTTCCATTTTAGTATGTGTGTTGGGATTAAGCAGTGCAGGCAGTCTTCTGAGCTGCTTGTGGTCCCGCGCCGCTTAACTGCTTAACTCAGGGACATGTGGGTTTTGGAGGGAAGTTGTGGTCAAACCGAAATCCCCAATATGACTGTACAGGAGTTAGAAGCCCTCGTTGGAAAGCCCAAGGAGACCCCATCCATCCCAGCTGGGAAAATTAAACCCGGAGCTTTAAACACTCTTTCAACACCAAGCCATAGCTCATTTCAACCATAACAGGGAGAAGAAACTACAGAAACGAGATTAAAAAGAAGAAAAAAGAGAGTAACAGCACATTTCCCTTACCAAGAAGGCTTAACTAAAGAGAAAAAAATGAAAAACTTCAGCCAAGACCTCAATACTGGCTCTGTACTTAAAACTCCCTCCGTATCTAAGTGTGCAGCTCAGGTGAAAGCATTTCTTGCTGTGTGTCTGACTCCCCAGGATACAGACCACACCTATGGGTGGCTGGAAAGAAGGGTCAGTAGAAGCTCATTTGGAGGTGTCACTATGGGGAAAAAATAAGGAAGTCCCAGACTTTTCCTAGCAAGGAGGGAAAGGGTGATTCCACAGTGTACGTGTGTGTGTGTGTGTGTGTGTGTGTGTGTGTGCATGCGCATGTGTGCGCACAAAGAGAAGACAGCAGTTACTTAGATATTTGTTCAATTCTCAAGCAGCTGCAGTTAGAAGAAAAGGAAGTGGTGTGGACTTTTCACCTTTTATCTGAATTCTTTGAAAAGGAGTTCTGTAGGATTTCAACATTCTTAAAACAGGACAAAATATTGGAGCATGCTTTCTTTTGGGATCTAGTTGGCCTTTGTAACAAGAGCATAAATAGCCATGGCCTAGCCTTCTCCCCCTAAAAACAATTCTCACACCTTGTTTATTTGGGAGTGATGAATTTCTGGATTGCTAGAAACTCAGAGGACAGGCATAAACCTTCAGTTATCTTCACTCCAGACAACAATCTGATTCCTATCAAGCAGAGAAGAAATCATGATGCCCAGTCAGCTCTTTAAAGATAAAAGAGGTGAAGGAAGAACCAGAGGTTGGGGAGGCTCATCTACAGTCAATCCTGTGAGAGGACAACCGTGACTGAAACCCTACCCTGCTTTCTGTTCTGAATGTGTATGCCCCACAAACTCACAGGAATTCTCCAGGTGAGGGCCCAGAACACCCTCGTGTAGACATTTCTCCAATGCCACAGAGCAACTTGAGACACAGGTCTTTTTTCCTCACAGAAGATTTTTCAAAGTTCATTTCCCCTCTTGTGTTTCATTGTCAGATTCAATTGGCATGACTGGCTGGATGCCTTGGTTCAGGAACTTCCCTTCAGTCTGGAAGGGTTCTCTATTCCTTTCCCCCACTAGGAACCAGTGCAATCAAACCTGCATCCAGGGGACAGTTCTGCTCACTGGGCATGTGAGACAAAAGGACAAAGAAGACAATTAAAAAAGGAGGGATCCCTTTTCTAGTGAGGACAGTGGAAAGTGAGTGAAAGAAAGAAAAGGAAATAAGAACAGAATTACAAAAAAAGAATAGAATTACAGATAATGTTCAAATAGTCAAAATAATTTCTGCTTTGTAAACAAATCATGACTTATTTTTAGCTTCATCTAGCCTGCCTTCTCCCTAACCTCACAAACTGCCAAACAGCAACATATGTGTGAGCAGCCGATACTCAATTTACTATCAGTCCAAGTCACACAAAATAACCTAGACTTTGACAGAATTTGATGGCCTAAATTTGTTGCCTTCCCCCCCCAGTGGATTCCAAAACTCCCCAATTTTTTATTCCTCTTTAGAACAGCTCACATTAATACTCATGCCCTTCTGTGTTAGTTTAGAACCAGCTTTATGCAACTCCCAAAGTAACAGCTCAGTCAGGAAGAGTCATCAGTGGATGCCAAAACTACTGGGAAAAACATTGTGGGGAACAGAATATTTAAATGCTGAAGTATCTCCCCATAAACCACTTATAAGAGAATAATGTACTCCTGCAATGGGGAAACTGGTGGTCACCACCTCGAGTGATCAGACTCAGCATTACTAGTAATGGAAGACCTGACCCCATGTGCCTCCTGAAGTGATACATCATGGGCACACAACTTCACCCATGAAATGTTCATGCCCAAAATGTTTTACTTGAATCAAATCGGGCCCCAGACCTAACTTCCCACTTGCAGGAAATACAGGGGATGGAGGCAGTTTCGATCCCTGGCTAGGAAACTAAGATCCTGCATGCTGCCCAGCATGACCAAAAATTTTAAAACAAACAAAAAACTAAATTAAGAAGTGGCGTGTCCTCCCAGGAGCAAGACCTAGACGGGGCAGACTTAAGGGGTTCCCACAGGTCCAGAAGCACAGCTGGAATTGGATATCACCTCAGTTAAGCCCCACCGTGTTAGCCCTGGTCATCCATTCGCCATTACTGCTCTTCAGCAGGAATGTAGGAACCACTGAGATCCCAGGGAAAATGAGTAAAGGTAGCTAAAGGGAAGGTAGCTAGATCCCAGGAGGAAAGTGAACTGTGTGAGTGTAAAAACAAAGGACAGAAAAAGACTTCAATTAGGAAGGATTCCAACCAGATAAAAGGAAGAACTTCCTGATCATCAGAACAGGAGGGACGGATGAGGAACATGGTAGTGTCTGCCCCTGAAGAGCTCCAGGGAAGGATCGTCACATGGCCCCAGAGTTCTCAATATTCACCTCCCAGAAGGCAGGAGGTTGTATCTGGAGAGTTTGAGTCCCAGCTAGTTCTAGAATTCCCCAACTGTTTAAGAGTGAGTAATAAGAGATGGCTATTGACAGAGTCAGCTAAACTGAAAGCCCCAAAGCCCATGCTGTCATTTGGGGCAAAATTAGCTAAGGGAGAAAACAGGCACAAAGTCAAAGAGAGGTATGTCTTACCTGGGCTGATCAGGCAGCTGTATTGTGGGCTCCCAGGCCATCTCTCCCACCTTCACCCCACGCAGGAGAGTATAAATAGCACTCAATTTACCTGTGGCTTGCCACAGGCAGAAGAGCTGTCACGTGGTAACTGCTGAGTAGACACCAGAGCTCAGGGGGCAGGTTTGCTCAGCTGCTACACCTCAGTAGGTCTGACAGGACCGCTTCTCTGGTTCATTTTGCTTCGGGCTGGGGGTTGGTGAGGGGGGGTTAAAGGAGCAATTAATTGATTCTGTTTCTCAGGGCCATGCTTTGCCTTCAGGGTCTAAAATCCTATTAGGGTTGACTCTGCTCAACCCTCAAAGCCTTGAAAACCTCCATGGATCATTTTGTCCCACTTGCAAAGTCTTCTCTGGTTATGTCCATCTCTTTACTCAAGTTCTACTCTGTTCCCAGCTTCAAAACGGAAATACCCAAAAGACCACTCCATCCCACTGAGTGATTCCCTACCTGGCCTCTGACATTCTGGAACTGATCCAGCCTGACCTCAAATCCCAGGCAAATTCCCAGGCTGTGCCTGGTGGAAAAACCCCAAAGTGTGCTAGGCAACATTCCAGGGCAGCCCCTGCTCTAAAGCCCCAGTCGTGCTGGTTGCTCAGATCTCCTAAGGGAGGCTCAAAGGTCATATAGTGCCTCCAGGGTAAACCCTGTCTGAAACACGAGATCAAATGGCTCCTCTAGAAAGAGCCTTGAAAGGTATGACCTTGGGAAGACTTTTCCTACCCTCACTGTACACCTGAGACCACTGATGACTTCACAGCAGGATGCTTGTCAAGTGACCTCTCCACATGTGCCTTCAGGGGCCGAAGAGGACATAGAAGGTGGGCTATACCATTTTCCCCATATATGATGGGTTTTGTATCTGCCCTTAAACCAAAAGCTGCTTGACAGTAACGACACCTTTTATGAGTCAGGTGAAAAACAGGTTTATCCTCCTGAAGCAAAGGCAGAATATGATCCATGGGAACAGACTGGGGTGTTAATTACCAAGATGTCCCCTCCATGCCTCTAAGAGCTGGAAGAAAAAGACTCAGTGGTCAGGGTCCCCCTCAAGGAGACAGCTCTGGCCATCTGTACAGCAGCTCTAACACAGGCCTCTACACTGCACAGAACCCAGCAGGACCTTGGGGACAGCCTTTTCTCATCCTCTTGCATGTTATCTGGATTCTGGATGCTATCCACTGGGCGCTGATTCTGGGGTGAGACAGAGCCAAAAGAACACTATATAGCTTGATAACCGCTTAAGAACACACAACCGAAGCATAAAGACTGGCATAGTAATATACTAAAGGGGCTTCCCAGATAGCTCAACTGGTAAAGAATCTGCCTGCAATGCAGGAGACCCCAGTTCGATTCCTGCATCAGGAAGTTCCCATAGAGAAGGGATAGGCTACCCACTCCAGTCTTCTTGGGCTTCCCTGGTGGCTTAGACTGTAAAGAATCTGCCTGCACTGTGGGAGACCTGGGTTCGACCCCTGGGTTGGGAAGATCCCCTGGAGGAGGGCATGGCAATCCATTCCTGTATTCTTGCCTGGAGAATCGCTATGGACAGAGGAGCCTGGCGGGCTGCAGTCCGTGGGGGCCCAAAGAGTCGGACGTGACTGAGCGACTAAGCAGGGCACAGCGTAGTAAATGCTCGGGGGCCCATTTCACGTAACTGGCTGGAGTACCCGAAAACAGTCCTTTGAGGCCAACTTAACCACACTCACACTTCAGGGTGGTCATGGGGTGGCAATTTAGGTAAACGACACATACTAAAACTAAAGATCTTCCAAAACCTGTTTCTTCTATGTTAAGAAGTAGAGCTGGACTCATTCACTTACCCCAATTCTGAAAGCTGGCAGGAAATGTCAGTAAACAAAAATGTCAGGAATAATTCAAGTGCCTTGAAGGAGCACAGACAGATGCAGAGTACGCAGTGTGGAGGGAGAGAACAAGGGCTGGGGACAAACAGTAGCATCTGGACCCGTAACACTGCTTAGCGGCGATGACCAGATCCACCCCTCTCGGGGCCCTGTGGTCAGTGGAAGATTTTCATTGACAAAGAGTGCAGCCCTTCATTTGTGTATGAAGTTGTAACTCCTGTCTACTTGGTGAGATGAGTTTCACTAGAGCATAGGCTCCTGTATACTCACAAGGTGGTGGGCACAACAGGCAGACTGGCACACAGCCAAGAAAGCTGCCTGGGCCAGCCTATAACTGGCATCACTTTCTATTAGTAAACAAAACTTATTTTCCCCTCAGGTTTCTACTATAAAAATGAAAAGTAGTATTACTCTGCAGCTCTGGCACACGAAAGCCTTCTGATTTCATGTATTTTAAGAAATCAAGAGAGCTGAATGAAGAGCAGAGTCAGAACGTTTCTCAGAATGAGGAAGCACTTTGCCCTAGAAGATACCTGGATATCCTGAACATGCTCGGTGTGGATTAGCAGCCTGCTGCAACACTGCTGACCCCTCTGCCGGGTCAATGTGGGGCATGGACTGGGCTCAGACACATGGTAGCAGGCACCCAGTGGCTCTCAGAATCTGAGGCCAACCTTGTCCAGCTCAAGCAGCAGGGACAAGCTGCAGTCTCCTACCACAATGGTCAACACTTGGACTCAAATCCTGCCTCAATGTGCTACATGAACTCAAGACGAGTCACAACTTCTTTGGGCTTCGGTTGTTCTTTCTGTTAAATGGGAAGAATAAGAAATGTTACAAGGATGATAAAAGAAAACTTCCATTCTAAAGAACTCCCGATACAGTCAAATTAGCCTAGCATATATTCATTTTTCAAAACTTTTTATTTGGAAAGCATTTCAAACATATAGATGTAAGAACAAGAACAGTACACAGAATACCCATACGCCCTCTCCTCAGATCTGCCTGTTGTTAAACATTTGTCCTGTTTATCATTTGCTTTCTTTCACATGCACTTTTCCTTACATACACGCTCACATACATGCTCTCTTACAGTCACATCCAGCTCCCACATGTTCTCACTTAAGACAAATGTGAGCGTGTGCACACACATACACACTCACATCCACCTACACAACACGTACTGTCCTTTGCTGGGTTTTGTGTGGTGGTCTGTCTAAATGACCAGGACAGGGGGCGGTGCGGGGGGCGGGGCCCGGGGGGAGTTCGTGATGAAGAAAAAGCCAAGTGGGGCATGCTAGTCGGCGATGGGTCCACAGCCCCCCTCCCCACTCCCCACCTCCAAAGCAAAAGTAAGCCCTCGCATATTCTGGCTGAGAGATGAACTATTACATGGACAGGGAGCAGAAAAAGTACTTTTTACATAAGATAGTTGGTTATCCTTTTCTCTTTCTTTAAACAAGAAAAAAAACAAAAAAAAAACAACAACAAAAGCATTTAAATGAAGCATGCAAACAACTTTATTATATAGAACTATATTTATATTTGTTATAATGGGGCTTTACCTATGCAGTTGGGAAATAACTGGGAAAGAAAGGTTCCACATAAGCATATGGTTATTAGAACATTCAAGAATTCTATACAAAATCTAGTTTTGCAAGAGAAGTAAGGACGTCAGAGCTGCCCATAACCCTCCCTAGGAAGCAGCCCACGCAGTTCTCCATGATACCACATCCCCAGATGGAGCTTTCTCCTGAGTTCAAGTCCCTGCCAGTCCCCTTACTGGATACACACTTGTCTCATAAAGGCACTATCAGGTATCACAATGACTCCACTCCCAGTTAATCTAAAGCTAGAAGAGAGACACATTCAGGCAGGACGTGGTCAGGGTGGTGGAGGTCTGCACCAGTCATCCCCTACATGGAGGACTAAATTGTCATCTAAGCCACAATCCCATCTGTACCTATCTCCCCACCACAGGAATGCACCATCCACATTTATCTGGGTGCTTTGGGGGGATTCCACACTTACACATAAGAAAGACACCCTTTCCCATAAGCTCCACCTTAAGAATATCTCCGTGACATGGGTCAAAGCTCAGCAACCATAACCATGACTCCACAGAGGTAGGAAAACTCTGCCTCTTGGTTAGCTTCTCATTCCACATGGAAATTGCATATTTCAAACCAGTTGGAAACACTCAAGAGCTGCCACCATATCACACATATAATGTTGCTACCATCAACTTCCAGTTAGCCACATCAAATGGACAGTCACTTATGGGGCGCTAAAGGAACAGACAGATTTCTCTGCAGCCCATCTTCCTAATTCTCTCTGGTCAGTTAAACATATGAACTTTTGCTCCTGGTATACACGTATGTGAGCAGAAGGGAAACAGGCTGGATGTGTGCGGGCAGGCAGCACAGGATGCCAGCCTGGAGGGAAATTCCTCACTGGCTCTCCACACGTAAGTGGGAAGAGCCCTGGATCAGGAGCAAAAGGACCTTACTAGTCACATAGTCTCGAGCAAGTCACTTCCTTTAAGGGCCTCAGTTTTCCTATCTGCAAAAACAAGCAAATGCCACCTGCACCTGCAGGTCTTTGACGAGAATAAAGGAAAAACATTCAAGGGTACCGACCGCAAGCAACGAAGAGCTAAATATGCAGAATGCACTGTCACAACTAATGCTACCCACATTCTCAGCTTCCCTGAAAAATGCACATGGATTTTGGGGCTTTCTGGGGTTGGGATCCAAACTTTCTTTCCACAGAAGTAGCTGCTTTAGCATTCTGTGAAAAGAGAACTCCCCAGGATAGAGGTTCCAATGAGAAGAGTCCAGGTGCTGCCTCCGGCATTAAGATGTGCACACACCACACGGATGGCCTTGCATGGGCCTCCCCTCCCCAACCTTGAAATCCAGACGACAAAATATTGTGAAAGCTCTCTGGTTGCATCCCTCTGTCACGCCAAATGCTATCCACTCTACTCTCAACTCCCAATTTGTGTGTCATATCTGATGGGCATGAGTTACAAGACAATCGCCAAATAGGGGCCAGGCATCAGGTTCTCAGCCAGCTTGCAGGTGTGGGGCAGGGCGCACACGTGTTATCAGCTGCGGTTCTTTCAAAGCTGTGTGGGCGATCAAACACACACAGGGCACAGAAAACTCTTAAAGGGAAGCAGTATGTGGCAATGGGGTTGGAGGGTGGAGAAGAGGGGAGGAGGGGAGAAACTGCTTTTTTTCCCCTTATAATCACATTTTTACTCTGTTCAAAGTTACCCCCAGCTGGGCAGGTTTATGAAACCGTTTGGACTAAGCTGTCAGGACTGCAGTTTGGCAGGAGAACACAGGCTCTACACATGACAGTGTAGGCATCAGGGCTTGGAGAATGGCAGTGAGCATCTCTTTACAGTACTTCCCCCATTTGGTGGGGAAAAGAGAAGAAGAAACAGCAGTGCTTTGTATTAATATAAAGGATGGTGCCTGGGTTGGGATGGGAGCTTCTAGCCTGATCACACCTCTGGTCACCCTAAAGCCAACAATTCTGTCTAGCCAACAAGCTAGACAATTCCGTTCTTTAGCCCAGAAAAGCTGCTAATTCAGATTCTGCTTTCCTTATACATTATAGCACTCCTAGGAATTTGGTGCAAATCCACCTGGAATCAAAGGACATCCAGCCTTCATCCTTGGCTTCTCACCCATATACACATCTAAGCCTAAAGCCAGGTCATCTAGCTCTTTTACAAGATCACAACAAAATCCTAAACATTGGCTGTTTCCATGGATCAACCTGGTAACTAACCGCCAAGCTCACCCTCTGGCTTTCAGTGTGTGGGGAAGAGAATCTACAGGCCTAGCAAAGACATCCATGGAAATGCCACGTCTTTGCCACCAGCTGGGCTTTGAGCCCAATAACCAGGATGAATGGGAGACCAGTGATTGGAAGAGAGAGAACACTAACACTTCAGGAGGGGAGGGGGTGCCTTGTAAGTAGCTAAAGAGAGAGTGTGGGGACCAATAGTGGGAAAAACCATTTCAAATGAGCCTGGGGAAGCGCGGCTCACTCCCCCTCCCCTGCTCCCTTTCCAGCAACTCCATCCAACAAGTATTTATTGAGCACGACACTCCCCAGCTGCCCTGGCCCTCCCTCTGCAAAAACACTCAAATCTGTTCAAGCTGCAGGGTGAGTTCCATTGCACTTGAACTTGAAACATGAGGTGCCTATCTTTTAAAAAGGCAGGCACACAATTTCCAACATGGGGCAGAAGGGCCTAAAGAGATTTGAGAAAGTTAAAGAGCACAGCTGACCAAACAAGGACACACTAATGCCACTTTCAAAAGGGAAGGGAGAGAGTAAAAATTTAATTTAACCGTAGGGAGAATAATACACTGGCCAACTTAAAAAAAAAAAAAAAAGCCTACTAGAGACATCTCAGTAGCTCTCTAATTAATCCTACCTAACTCTAAATATTCCTTCATTTTGTACCTCCTCTAGCTTGAATGTGCCTTTTATTCACCAGTGCATGTGTTAGTAATTTGCTTTCAGGGCTCTATGTTTAATCCTACCTTTGCCTCTTAAGGAGGTTAGACCTCCATGCTCTCCTGCATGTTTTTATTTAGGATCAGATGATGAGGGAGGCAAGCAGCAGGGCAGGTGGTAAACGAGACCTACACTTGTTAACAAAGTTCCTCCTGGGAAAGCCACCGGCCATTTGCAAGATGGGGTACACAGAGTCAGAGAAGTGGCGCCCCAAACTACCACTCTGCCTGCGAAATCCTGCCAACTCTAAGAAGTCACAGTTGGGCAGCGTCGGAGAGAAAACCCCCTCAACCCTCAAGCCTGCCACTTCAGATCATCCAAAGCCCTGGGAAGTATCTCCCCAGCACGCCCCGTCAACCTCCACCCTTCCAGAATGTGTAGCAGAGCTGATCCCAAGGCGTTCACCACCCCTGGCGTCGGCTGTCTGGCTAAGTGTCTGCACACAGCCCGGACTTTAGTTCCAGGTTCCCCAGGGGCTGGAGTTAAAAGTTTTCCTATTATGAAATACTTTGATAGCATTCTTTTAAGTTCATTAAAGCCACCCTTGATTGGCTGTGGTGCTCCCACAAAGTAAAAGTCAACTGAAGTATATTCAGGGCCTGAGGACAAATACTTAAATAACTCCAAGCTGGGCATTCAGTTTTGTAGCAACTCTGAGGAAAAGTGTGGAGGAAAAAGCAAAGTGCCAGGAAGAGTTTTCAAACCCAGGAAGTTCAGCAGGGAGCATGAGTTGGAGGCCTGGCTGAGAGCAGCCAGCTGTGGAGAGCCTCCCTCCAGACAGCTGTTCCCAAGAACAAGAGCCCCTTCAGTTCCACACGACCGAGAGGAACTGGAGCACAGATCATTTGTAACTTTAAATATAATCCCAAACTTTTTTCTGAGGTCAGGATTTGTTTTAGACCCAACAATGTGACTAGTTTGGCTAATGTTTGGTTAATTCATAAAGTGGCAAACCAAATAACGGAGCCCTCTGTGAAGACTCAAATCACCAGATTTCTCATTCATCTTTTCTCTGGTTTCACTCTTCCCTGATCCCTCTTCTATCCATCTCAGAGGGTGATAAAAGATGAGACAGCCCCATCTCACCAAACTAACTTGCTGGTAGTGACCCACCTTCACTCTGAAATGGGAAGAAACACAAGGCTGTCCCTTCCAGCCCTTTCAAAGGGCTCCAAGCTGCCTGTGGAATAAAAGTAAGCCCAGGTAAGTCTAGTAAAGCATTTGTGCTACTGTCCTATAGCATCTGATATATATGATGGTGTCAAAAAGAACTCAAAACCAGACCTGCCCGCAGAATATGTCACACCCTAAAATAAAATCTGACTCCTTTGGCATCAAGGCTCTACATGAGGACTGTAAGAATCCGGAGGAGGATGCTCCATTAAGATCCAAGGGATAGTGTGGCTTTGGTGCCCATCACATCATTCATTATAAACTGGCAGAAAATGTAGGTGAAGTGTTCTCGGACTACTAAAGCCCACCAACCACTTTGGCAACACTCATACTGCCAACACAACTATGAAAATTTTGCAATCCTGCCTCAAATTTTCTAGAGGATAGTCTATATCTGGAATCAGAGAGAACAATGTCCTTTTACCGCCACACCCCACCATTGTTCTCAGCCTTTCTCCACTGACCTCAGATAGTTTGAAAAATCCTCACTCTATGTTACCTAAGTGGAGAGCTTCCCATTGGATAATCCTTTGCTGTACAAAATACTGAATAACACATGGACCCATGCTTCTCTGGGTACCAAAAGGATACGTAGTTAGGAATTGTGGCCCCCAATTTCAAGGATGCCATCATTGGTGATAACATTTAAGAGTCAGATACTTCAACAGTGCATTTTGCTGACCATGTGCCTCGTGCCAGCAAAGCTGTCAAAAGCAAACTAGCAGTGTTAGGCTGGGAAGTGCTTCATGTTTAATGCCTCCCAAACAGAAGCTGCTTCAATCACAGGTTTTTAAAGGACAATTGTAGCTCTTAAAGGATTTTAACTGCAGCCCCATGCTTCTTTATAGGCAGATGGCTCTGTGGCATAGAAAAGTTACACTCTATTCTAATCTCCAGGCTGTTTCTAACACCAAGGTCCAGAAGGCCCATGGTCTGATGAGGGTCACTAATAAGCAACCTCCTTTATTGTTCCATACCTCTCCAAACACCCATCCCTAAGGACGAAATTTACAAAAGCATGGCAGGGAAAGAGAGTTTAATAATTACCAATAGCACTGCTAATAACAATGCTGCTTTACATTCACTGAGACGGCCATCGTGGAAAACCTGATGGACATTTGCTTCTATGTCCCCGTGGGGAAGTCAGTATTTGAGGGCAAAGATGACTATGCCACCTCTTAACGATCTGTTCAGAAAAATACAAGGTAAGGAGGAGAATCCAAAACAGGAGATAAGCCGAAAGTAATTTCCATCTGACTTTGAAATATGTTCACTGCAACTGTGGGTTGTTAGCTTTGGAAGGAGGGTAAGAAGGGAAGAGATGCAAATCTGCCTAACAGTTAAGCTTTTATGTAAATCCAAACTAGTTTATATCTACTGAACAGGTCACCTGACAAGGGTGGGGGTGAGTAGCCTGGGTTTACATGTGCTGATCTTCTATAAAGATTGAGAACTGACTAGAAGTTGATGATGTCCCTTTCTTTTTCCCTAAAATATGAGTGGGGATACAGGCTTGAGTTTTCTTTGCTCCCTTAGGATTTTCTGCAGAGGTATATACCACATACATTTGAAACTCGTCTTTATACAGTAATATTGGTCAGGAACGTTGTGGAAGACAAGGGGTAGGCTATTTTTTTGTTTGTTTCCTGAAAAGTTCACGTAGTAAATACTTTAGGTTTTGTGGCTATTTGGTCTCTATCAAAACTACTCAACTCTTATCACTGTGCAAACTTCTCAAAGTTTGCCCATGTGCAAAAACAGCCACAGACAATACATAAATGAAGGAGCATGGCCGTATTCCAATAAACCTTTATCTACAAAAACAGGCAGAAGCCTGGATTTGGTCTGCAGGCCATAATGCCAAGCGTTGGTTTAAGAAGAATCTAGTGGGCAGAGGAGATTCAGAGGCAGCATTTGGCTCCCCCAGCACCCAGCTGGCCATTGGGCCTGGTCTTCTAGGGAAGAATTTGCAAACCTCAAATGAACATTAGCTTCATTTTCAGGACATGGAGACAGAGACACTAAACAGAATAGGTAAGACTGGGGCCCAGAACAGTTTACCTCCTAGCCCCATTTTGTTCAACATCAGTCTGTCCTAGAAGAACTTAAACGTCAGCAGACTCCAACTGACATAAGACACAAACAAGAATTTAATTAAAGGAGAAACTGCAGTAAGATATTTCTCCTAGGTTTCTGTTACCTACTAGCAGTTCTTAGCTTCTTAAGAGTTGATCTTCATTTTTGTCTTCACTATTCTGCCTTCCACACCCCCTGCCCAGGCTCATAAAAGCCCAGGCGTCTTCACATTATGAAGACATCCCTTAAGGATGAATGGCCACAGAAGGTAAATCCGTAACCCCCTTTTCTAAAAAACAACATCTAGGACTTCCCCAGTGGCTCAGTGGTAAAGAATCCTCCTACCAGGAGACACGGGTTGGAACCCTGATCTGGAAAGATCCCACATGCCACCGGAGCAACTAAACCCGTGCATCCCAACTATTGAGCCTGTGCTCTAGAGCCCGGGAGCTGCAACCTCTGAGGCCATGACCCACGACTACTGAAGCCTGCACACCCTAGAGCCCACGCTCCCACAAGAGAAGTAACACTGCAACTAGAGAATAGCCATTTGCTGCAACTACAGAAAAGCACAGACAGGACTGAAGATCCAGCACAGCCAAAAACAAATAAATAAATGGATAAAATAAACAACAACATCTAAGATATCTTGTCAAGAACACAACAGGGTGTGTGGTGGAGAGATAACTGCACAGCCCTGAGCACTACATCACTTTGAGATGGGAAACAGAAACAGTGACGACACGATTGTTTCTGAGACTCAGTTCCAGCTCACGTTTTTTTAAACAGTTGGGTTTCAGAGCCCAGTTTAGAAAGCCCATTTTAAAAGATGAGTGAATAAAAGTGCAAGGGGAGGCCCTGAAATTCTGAAACCCGCAGTACTGGTTTCAGACCAATATGGGTTTGCTCTTTGAAGCCTGAAAAGGCAATGCACTCTGGCCAACAGGCTCTCACCTTGGCTGGGTGGAGAAAATAACAACAATATAAGCAGCAGCAAACACTGCAGAGTGCCTTCTACTTGCCAGGCACTGTTCTAAGCACTTTACAGCTATTGACTCATTTGATTCTTATGATGTAGATATTACTATTCATACTCTACAGATGAGGAAATTGAGGCACAGAAGTTGCTTAACTTTTAGGCCACACAGCTAGTAAAAAATAAAACCTGGATTTGATACCCAGGTAACTCTGGCATCCAAAGCCATTCTCTTAAGGGTTTATGACCACAAAGCATTTCATTCTACCACATACACCCTTCGGGCCCAGAGGAAACCACTTCTGCCACTTCTCAAGGCCGAGGAATGGAAAAAATCTGAACACACATAAAGGTAAAAGTTAACATGCAGGAGACCTGATGCACTCCCAAACCAAAGGCCAGGGACATTCCTTTAATGTTTGGTCTCAAATAAGTCCACAGGCTCAGGCTGCTCTTTCCTCCTGTCTTTCCTCTCTCCTGCTTCACTGCAAACCTACAAATAATGCCACTACAGACCAGGTTAAGTGCCTTATTAGTAGTGCCTCTGGGATAGTAATAGGCGGAGAAGAAACAATCCTTCAGCCCAATCTATAAGCAAGAAATCACTCAATCTGTCTTAAATCATCCAACAAATCATGCAGAGCTCTAGCCCCCTATGTTTTTACCAGTATCTTAGGGTACCTGGTCCTAAAAAAGGAACTGGCCACGTAAAGAACTCAGTCATCCAAAGCTACACTCTTCTTTCCACAGTATCCACCAGTGTTTGTCCTTTCAATGTTAGTTCTATAGCAAACACAACATAACTGCTCTTAAAATATGACTGTTAATAGCTTTCCAACTACTGCACAGGCAGGCGTTCTGCTGATGTCCACTAAAAGTGACTAGGTTCTGGTGCTTGCTGTTCTACTAACTTCCCTGACTCTAAGGAGGCACAAACAAAACCAACAGGTTTGTACTCTTGTGGTTTGCTTTAGAGCAGTTCACAATAGGCCTGAGTTTGTCTGGGCATTGTCTGGCTCTACATCGTCAGATTCTAGGCTTACTTTTACTAGTTGGTTACCACCTTGCTATCAGATTTGACCAAGTGTCTGTGTTCCAAGATGCAATGCTAACATTTACAATGAAGTCCAGACGGACGAAGACTTTCTAGTTCAGTTAATCCCATTCCTACCTAGGAAGGCACCGTAGCAACTACACTTTCAGGAGGGGCTAGAACTAAGCTTAGTAATCACAAAAAGCCTGAGAAACTCTGGTTTAGAGAATGTCATTAACCATCAGATGGCAGGGACTATGACTTTTGTACATTTGGTAGACCCTGAGGCTTTGGAAGTGTGCAATGATCTTTTCACATCTGGTGTGAATCAAATTTAAGCCTCACTTTCAACTTATTGCCAACCTCCTCATGCAAGTAGGTTCCTTCTCCCATTCCTAACTGCCTGCATTTGCAGGGGATCCATTACAACTTTGAGTGTGAAAGCAAGGTTAAGCTTGCTCTTTGCCAACCATATCCACCACGTTAAGCTGCTATTAAGACATCTTTTTGGTGCTGTTAAGAAAGTGGGAGTATTTGCCACACTGTACTTGATGGTAGCCCTCACCCCACTGCCACGTTGACCGACAAGCTCAGGACAAAACAGCATTGGTTGGGGGAGAAAGGAAAGGCAGGGGGCTAACTACCCAGATCCTACACCTTCACACACACGCGCGCGCGATGGTTGGAATGAGACAACCATATTAAGCAGGTCTGTGATCTGGGAACATACAACTTTTGGGCCATACCAACAGGAACGTAGGGAGTAGGAGCGGAGCGTTTGTATGGTGGTAGAAGCCGTTAAACTTATTCCAACGGCTTAGAAGAAACAAGCTCCAGGAGGTGCCATAAAGCGAGGCGCATATGAAGTGGTGGGAAAAGGAACTCCAGAGCTGCAGAACGGGATGCTGGGGCCAAACTCAAGTTGGAGAACTAACACATGGCTCCACGGGGCTCTCCTCCATGCCCCTCCCCCTCAGCGTGCAGACATCCAACGCCCACCGGCTCCCCGCTCCAGTGCAATCCCTGCTTAGGGCGCCCCCATCACGCGCCTCACACCTCGCTGCCACTCGTGCATCTTCCATTCACCCCCACACCACATCTCTGCCCACATTTCGGTTACGCCCCCAAAGCCAGCCTCCATCTGCCTGGACCTTCCCCTCACCTCCCGGCCCTACTCCCCCGCACTATGTCCCGGCGGTGCACTCCGCGTTCACCGCTCCTCGCTCTCGCTCCTTCCATCCTCGCAGACTCTGCGCGTCCCCCTTTCTCTTCCTTCGCCCCTATTCCACTTCCCCTTTACACTTTTCCCCCTACCCCCCGCCCCACAACGGCTCCCTCAGCGGCACGCACTCCAGGCCCGGCTCACCTGCGCGGCCACCCCCGTCCCGGCGCTGGTGCGGCTGCTGCAGCTGGAAGGGGACGGTGGCCCTGAGCGGCTGCAGACCAGCCCGGGGGGAGCCGGCAGGGACTGGGGGAGAGCAGCCCCGCCGGAGCCCCCCGGCCCCTCCGCGACCCGGCCCCCAGGCACCTCCGCCTCTGCAGCCCGCTGCGGCCCCCGCCATCGCCCGCCCGCCGGCCGAACTGCTCGCCCTCCTCGGACCCACAGCGAGCCCCACACAGCCCCCAACCCCCGCAGCAGCTGCTTATCTGCCCTACGGGGCGGAGACCGGCCCCCTCAGCCCAGAGCCCTTATTGGCCTACGGATCCCCAGACCCCTCCTTCCAACCAATCCGCGGCTTGATCTTCCCCTACCAGAGGATGATTGGTTAATATGCCTAGCGATCCAACTCCAAGACCCCACCTCCATCCCACCACCTCCTGCTGCCCCAAGTCCGAGAGTTCGCTTATTGGTCCGTCCGGAAGGGGGCTGGTTCTCCGGTACCGCCAATGACAAGATGCAGAAAAGGGGAGCGTCACACCCAGTCCCAGGTAGTATGCAAATACGATGCCACGTGACGTCAGGCAAAGTGGGGGCGGGGCCGGGGCCGAGGCCGGGTGTAAGATGGAATAAAGCAGTAGTAAAATCATCGTGGGGAGCTGAGAGGAGTGTCAAACTTTCAGCAATTGAGTCCCGGTAAGTATGAAGAAAGCACTAACTTCAAAAAGCATTACTTTTGGTTTAACCTAAAAACATTAGTTTTAAATCCCCATAGGATCCCAATGTTGCTTGCAAGCTCTAAAGTAAGTTTCTACAAATTAATGAAAAGTTTGCATAATATTTGCATGCGATTTACATTATATCCGTAACTTAATAGCTACTGTGCCTCATGTGGCACCACATTTGTCTTTCTTCACATATCCAAGTCCTTACTTGGTGTTGGTCCAACCTAAAAACGCAGCTGCTAGCATGTAAATTAAACTGAGACTGAAAAGGAGCAGAGTTGTCCATTCCAAGTCTGTTCAGCAGAGTGGAAGGAACAAAGTAACTGAGAAAGTAGAGCAAATCTACACAGTGACTCCATAACCAAATCCTGGTCTTCCCAGCTCAATGCTCTCTGACCTACAAGTCAAAATGAACCCGAATGGGCCACAAAGAGAATGCACGCCGTTGTGAAAATCACATGCTATAATATATACATGAGACGTTTGAGGGGGAAAAGCACTTAATTACTGCTTAAAATTATTCTCTTCAAAAGAAAAAAATTATTATTCTTGGTATTCATTAACCATTTTGTTCTCTTATGTAGAAAAAGTGAAAGGCAATCAATCCTAGATTGTCTGTGATAAGGGACCATCCAAATAATTAGATAATTCCCTCCAGATTTATATTTAGCCATGATATCTATTTTTGATCTTGCTACAGATTTATCTTTCTATTTCTGTTTTTTCCCAGTTTAATGTTAAAATGAAAGTATTCCCTGAAGCCATACTAACTATTAATAACCAGAAAAAAGGAGGTAATCTAGAAGCATGCTGCAAGGCAATGAGAGGTCATTTTTGGGATTAAATATTGAAACCAGATAATACCCAAAGTGGAAATTCAAGAGTTGGATGAATATTAAAATCAGCCTATGTGCAGAAAACAAATTGAGGATATGGAACACCCGAAAGAAAAATTTTCTTTGCAAAGAGTACATTCTTGCAGATTTGTAGAATGTACTTTAAGATGATATTTGAAATCTTTTTTACTGACAGGGAGATGTTGTACTCCTTTTCTATGAAGTGGACAACTTTACCAAAGGCAGATAGGAATGAACAAAAATTGATGAACTGATAAAAATTTAGTCCTAATAAATAACTCAATTTTAGAAAATCTTACAATTTATAACATTCCAATTAGTTCAAAGTCTTCATATATGTTTTTTGAATCCCCATGAAAATCTAGAAAAAGGAAACCATGATTTTTATTATGGTGCAGGTAGAGAAACTGAGGTCCAAAAAGGTGACTCTTTTTGATTCTTGACTCAGATCTCTATCAGATCTTAATGGACTACACTGCCTCATTGTGGCACACTTCATTAATAAAATCAGTAATAGTAGCAGCTAACATTCACAGAATTTCTTTCTCCATGACAGGTATATCCTAAGCACCATGCATGCATTGCTTCATTTAATTCTCATGAGCATACCTGTGAGATGGGTATTATCTCCTCTTCATGGAGGCTTCAGAAAGAAGCAAGATTGCTTACTGCCCAAGGTTACTCAGGCAGCCTGACTCCAGAGATGAACTCCTAATCTCTGTTATTATGAAACTTTCTTGTAAACAAAGAAGGATTACTATTTACATTTTACATAAAGAGTCTCCAAAGATACAGTTTGGCTGAGATGTTAAAATTAACACTTGTCTCGTACTTCATAGCTTTCACATACACCATCTCATTTAATTTTCACAAGTGCATAATAGGTAGACTATTATATGTACTATAGGTAGAAAATGAAAATATTATTGTCCCTATTTTACAGAAGGCTAAGTCTCAGAGGCTTAGATGACTTGCCTAAGATTGTCCACTTTGTAAATGGCAGACCCAGGACAAACATCTAGGTCTTTTGATTTCAGATTCAAGTATTTTCTCAACACACACTAAACTTCTAGACAATTAACTTGCCTGATAGCCAAAGTGTGGGCCAGTTGGCCTCTTAAAATCTGTTCTTACCTGACAACTTTGTCCATCTTAGGACACAACATGTAAATTCTCAGGCAGTCTTAGAAGATGTGTGATTTTTACTGGTTGGGCCATATGGTGTGTATTACAGGTAAAAGCCCGGAGTGAGGAATCTTGAAATACTTTGGACAAATGACTTTCTTGCTCTGTGCCAGAATCAACTGTGCTTTATCAACCTGATAGAGTTGTTCTAAAGAGAAAATGGCATATTATTGGGCAGTGGCATTCTTCCCTTAGAGAGAAGAGGGCAATCTCAAGGATATGGAGTTTAAATTTTATTTTAAAGCCAAAGTACCAAGAATAGAGGGCCTAGACAGCGGAAGAAGAGTTGATAGAGGTGGCACAGCTGAAGAACTGGATCTTCTGAATCCAGAGAGTCGTGTTCCTTCTTGATAAGCTGGCTAAAGACACTAAGGTGGCCCAGCTGGAGGAATGCGAAGGCAGGCATGCAGAGGAGATCCCTGTCCTCTCCTTACCCCAGGTATCATGCCCAAGCAGCTGTCTCTCATTCCCTTCTCTATCACTGGTTGCTTCTCCTGGCATGGACATGATGGGAGGATAAAGACACATCTGAAGATCAACTCCTGTCTGTTTCCTCTAATTAAAGAAGCCAGGGCTTACAACTTCCCTGGTGGTCCAGTGGCTAAGACTCCATGCTCCCAATGCAGGGGGCCTGGGTTCAATCCCTGGCCAGGGAACTTGATCCTATATACTGCAACTAAAGAACCTGCATGCTGCAACCAAGACCCGACATAGCCAAATTAAAAAAAACATTTTTTTAAAAAAGAAGAAGCCAGGGTTTGGGGGAGACTGCGTGCTGCCAAGGGGAGATGTATTGCCTTAAAAGCATCTTCTAGCTTCAAGAAAACCTTTGTCATTGTCCCTCTGTCATCTTTATCAACATGATTGTCACCAATTAATTTGCTTGTCACAAATTTATTGAAATGACCACTATGTGCCAGACACAGAGCTAGGCACTATGCAATGACAATAATATTCAGAGACATACTTCTTATTCTGGAGTTCATAACCCAGCGGCCTGGAAGCCTGGAAGCCGAAGTGGTCTAGAGGCTGTTCTGATTGAGACATGTTCTGGGTGCTGCTTTCAGGGAGGTCAGAGGCAGGCACTCAAAAACATCAAAAGTGGAGGATTACATACACCAAGTATATCAATAAATTGTTTTTCATCTATGGGAGAATTATTTTCCTCAGAAGGTTCCAACAGCAAATGCTCAGCCCCTTGATCCTAGCCTGCTCTTGGGATGTCCACAGCTGCCACAAATAAATGAGGACTCGAATTATTTTTCCTACAAGTGTGGGGTCAGAGGTATAGTCCTTCCCCAAGCAGTCCCTATAAGGCCTGGGGTCTTAAAAGCTGCAGATGTCTGAAGGGCTACCAAGGCTGAAAGGCTTTGGAGATTTCTAGAAGATCAGAGGATCTATAGGATCCACTGGCTACTGAATTAAGAGAAAGTTGGGTTGTCATAGTCAAGAGAAGCTTTCCAGTTCTGAAGGTGCTGTCTGGCCCTACTTCTGGGGCACCTTGATCCTTCACTCTGTACATTTATGCCACAATTACCAACAAGAATGGAAATTCCAAATCACCATTTTATTGTCCAGAATCTGATACTCAGGAGCAATTGTTCAGCAAAGATTAGCAAAGTCTTGATATTCCTTGGTACCTGGGACTATCTCTGAACTTCCTGGTAAATGTATAAGTACTTACATCTTTGGCCCCTGGGTTCCAAAATAATAAAGGCAAAAAATAAAATGACGCAGAAACACAGTGTCTTTTTCTGACCTACCTCCTTCCCTCAGCCTCTGTCTGAAATGTCAAGCCTGGTTCCTCAGGGAACGAGATCCTGAGGAAATGGGGTCAGAGCTGAAGGAGCAGAGCAGCCTTAGAGGGATTGAGAAGGAGTGTTGAGGGAATGAATGAGGTTATGGGAACAGAGTAGGGAGGGGGGCTAGCCCTCAACATCTCTTCCACTCTGGGGGCCTCCCTTTCCCTGCATCCCTGCCCTAACTCCCAAGATAACTGTGGCCTGGATTTTGACCTTCGGTACTCTGTCTGACACACTTTGTCCCTTGCTGCAGCCCACCACTTTCTGTCTCCCGGTGGGTTATCTCACTTGTTCATTCTCCATCTCTCAGACTGGGTAATGTTCACTCCTTAGCTCTTCTTTTCCTCTCAGTGGGAATCAACTTTTCTTGCTAAACTTCAACCTTTTAAAACTGAAGTTTCCTCATCTTCACAATAAAGGATTTGTTACATGTTTAAAAAAAAAAAAAGTCAAAGTGTTAGTCACTCAGTCTTGTCCAACTCTTTGTGATGCCCGTGGACAGTCCAGGGTCCTCTGGAACTCTCCAGGCAAAGGATACTGGATTGGGTAGCCATGCCCTTCTCCAGGGGATCTTCCTGACCCATAGGTAAAGGGTAAATGTGACATCAAAATGGGTAAATGAGACATCAAAATTTTGGTATACAGGACCTAGTGGCACTCCATGAAAAACACAAAGAACCATTAGAGACTGGGTATGATCGGTCTAGTCCCTTCATTTTACGAATGGAGAAGTGGGCGTCAGGACAAGGGAAGGACTGGGTAGAGGTCAGTTGGCAAATAAGAGGCAGGACAGAAGACCAGGGCTCCTGCATCCTGGTCAGTGTTGCCTCAAAACATAAATAACTTCCAAAAGAATTTATAGAGAATGCTGCTGCTAAGTCACTTCAGTCGTGTCCGATTCTGTGTGACCCCATAGACGGCAGCTCACGAGTCTCCCCCATCCCGGGGATTCTCCAGGCAAGAACACTGGAATGGGTTGCCATTTCCTTCTCCAGTGCATGAAAGTGAAAAGTGAAAGGGAAGTCGCTCAGTCATGTCCAACTCTTCGTGACTCCATGGACTGCAGCCTACCAGGCTCCTCCGCCCATGGGATTTTCCAGGCAAGAGTACTGGAGTGGGGTGCCATCGCCTTCTCCGTTTATAGAGAATACTATTCAGCAATAAAAGGGAATAAATTACTGATATATTCTACAATGTGGATGGACCTTAAAAACAATATGCGAAGTAAAAGGAGCCAGATACAAAAGACCACGTATTATATGATTCCATTTATGTGAACTATCTAGAAAAGGCAAATTTATAGAGAAAGCAGATCAGAGGTTGCCTCCAGCTGAGAGTAGAAGCAGGGATTATCTGCAAACAGGAACAGTGGAACTTTTTGGGGTGATAGAAATGATCTAAAACTGGAATATGCTGATAGTTGCACAACTCTATAAACTTTTAAAAATCATAGAATTATACATGTATAACAAGTGAATTTTATGGTATATAATTTATGCCTCAATCAAGCTGCTTTTAAAAAAAGATTTAGATATGTATATGGATGAGAGATCTCTGATGTGTGTCAGACCCTGCTAATCTTTTCAGGGAACATTTCATGAAAAAGATATACCTACCCCTATGATATCCATATGCCAGCAAATTTGGAAAACTCAGCAGTAGCCACAGGACTGGAAAAGATCAGTTTTCATTCCAATCCCAAAGAAAGGCAATGCCAAAGAATGCTCAAACTACCGCACAATTGCACTCATCTCATGTGCTAGTAAAGTAATGCTCAAAATTCTCCAAGCCAGGCTTCAGCAATACGTGAACCATGAACTTCCAGATGTTCAAGCTGGTTTTACAAAAGGCAGAGGAACCAGAGATCAAATTGCCCACATCCACTGGATCATTGAAAAAGCAAGAGAGTTCCAGAAAAACATCTATTTCTGCTTTATTGACTATGCCAAAATCTTTGACTGTGTGGATCACAATAAACTGTGGAAAATTCTGAAAAAGATGGGAATACCAGACCTCCTGACCTGCCTTTTGAGAAACCTATATGCAGGTCAGGAAGCAACAGTTAGAACTGGACATGCAACAACAGTCTGGTTCCAAACAGGAAAAGGAGTGTGTCAAGGCTGTATATTGTCACCCCGCTTATTTAACTTATATATGCAGAGTCCATCATGAGAAAGGCTGGGCTGGAAGAAGCACAAGCTGGAGTCAAGATTGCCAGGAGAAATATCAATAACCTCAGATATGCAAATGATACCACCCTCATGGCAGAAAGTGTAGAGGAACTAAAAAGCCTCTTGATGAAAGTGACAGAGGAGAGTGAAAAAGTTGGCTTAAAGCTCAACAGTCAGAAAACGAAGATCATGGCATCTGGTCCCATCACTTCATGGGAAATAGATGGGGAAACAGTGGAAACAGGGTCAGACTTTATTTTGGGGGGCTCCAAAATCACTACAGATGGTGACTGCAGCCATGAAATTAAAAGACGCTTACTCCTTGGAAGGAAAGTTATGACCAACCTAGATAGCATATTCAAAAGCAGAGATACTACTTTGCCAACAAAGGTCCATCGAGTCAAGGCTATGGTTTTTCCAGTGGTCACGTATGGATGTGAGAGTTGGACTGTGAAGAAAGCTGGGCGCCGAAGAATTGATGCTTTTGAACTGTGGTGTTGGAGAAGACTCTTGAGAGTCCCTTGGACTGCAAGGAGATCCAACCAGTCCATCCTAAAGGAGACCAGTCCTGGGTGTTCATTGGAAGGACTGATGCTGAGGCTGAAACTTGAAAACTTTGGCCACCTCATGCAAAGAGTTGACTCATTGTAAAAGACCCTGATGCTGGGAGGGATTGGGGGCAGGAGGAGAAGGGGACGACGGAGGATGAGATGGCTGGATGGCATCACCGACTCGATGCACATGAATTTGGGTGAACTCCGGGAGTTGGTGATGGACAGGGAGGCCTGGCGTGCTGCGATTCATGGGGTCACAAAGAGTCGGACACGACTGAATGACTGAACTGAACTGATGATATCCATAAAAGGTCGCTGTGAGACACAAAAGGTTTGGTTCTTTGACTTATGAAATACCCAGGTTAGCATTCTTCCTAAGTGTCCTCCTCACTAAAATATGTAAGTTTCTCGAGGAGAACAGACATGTCTTGGTCCTCAGTCTAATGACTACACCTAGCACTATGACCAGCATGCAGATATTGCTTCACAAAAAGCAAATTAAAATAAACTTCAGTTCTGCAGTGTCATGTGATTATGGGTACCTTGAGGGACCATCTTCTTTCTAGAGCAGCACCTTGGTGGGAACAGTTTGCATCCCCCACACATGACTCTCCAAGGTCCTTTAGAGATCAGTCTCTGGAGAGGAAATGCTGGTTGTGTATATCCCTAGAAGACTGCGTATAAACCAAAAGGCCTATTCATTTCACACCACTTTAGACTTTTCTCTTCCCCACCATTGTTCCCATTTACTTTATCCAGGTCAGCCTCAAAAATACAATGATCCCTGGGCAAATAAGCTACAATACTCTAAACATTCTTCATCTAATTTCACATCTAATCCTCTCTCTTACCCTCACACCATGTACCAAATGAAGAATCGAGTACCATAAAATCCAGTTCAAAGATACTATAAATCTAACAGGAGAGACAAGTGATGTGAAAGTTGAGCTGTAGTTTGATTTCCTTCAGACCTAGGACACAGGCTCAGAAATTATTTTCAGAGCCAAGAATATTATCTAAAGGGCTTTTGTAATAGATAACTGTAAAATATCACCACAGATGTGTCCATAGTTTTATCTTCTGTGCTTTGGAGATGATATTCCCCCTCAGTTCAGTTCAGTCACTCAGTCATGTCTGATTCTTTGCAACCTCATGGACTGCAGCAGACCAAGCTTCCCTGTCTACTGTCTTCATCATCAACTTCAACTTCCAATCAGACCTCACTTCCTGCAAGCATTCCTCAGCTAATCCTGTGAGACAGTAATGATGCCTCCAGGACTTAGGTGTTTGGCCCATTATTTTGTGCTAGCTTATGAGTAGCTTCATAATTCCTCTTCTGTCATTTTATATGTTTGTCCTTTCTCGCCAATTTTTAATTAATTAACTTATTTACTTTTGGTTGTGCTGGATCTTTGTTGTTTCGCACAAGCTTTAGTTGCTCTGGGTTGCGGCGAGCTGGGGCTCCTTTTCATTGTGGAGCATGCATCTCACTGTGGTGGCTTTTCATTGTGGAGCACAGGCTAAAGGCCTGTGGGCTTCAGTAGTAGCAGCATGTGGGCTTGGTAGTTGCGGCTAGAAGTCCCTAGAGCCCAGGCTAGCTGTGGCACATGGGCTTAGCTGCCCCGAGGCATGTGGAATCTTCCCCCACCAGGGATTGAACCCATATCCCTTACACTGGCAAGCGGATTCTTATCCACTGAGCCACCAAGGAAGTCCCCTTTCTCCCCAGTTCCAAGCAAAGGAACACATTTGCTCTGTTATTTCTTGTCAGTTACTAGGGCATGCCACTGCATCTGGCAATATTGCGGCAAAGTTGATTATTTAAGTATTCGTTTTTCAAACTGTTTATGATCACTCCTGAAGGTTGATGCTAAAAGTCCTTCAGACTAAAAGCAGGGAAGGGTTCAGGTTCTGTGAAGTCTAAGGCTTATAACTACTTGAGGTTTCCTCAAGTTAAATAGTAAAATAATTATAGAATTAGGGATAAGGACTTGGAAGGGTTCTGTGCAAGTGAGGGGCTCTGACTCTTGAGTTTCATTAGCTTCATGGTAAATCTGTTTCTTACTGAAAAATGAAGTTATATCTCATCCAACTCTTAAGCCCTGATTGATTAGGTGCCTGTTCCTGGCTTTTCCTGTGGGTATCCTGTACACAGCAGATCTTTTCCACAAGATGCTCCTCACTCAATAAAATGGCCTTAGCAGCCAAGTCTCTCTATCTAGTGAAAAAGCCCCAAAAGACTGTACTGACACTCCCCACACTTAGTAACTTGGTATCATTTAGAATAATGCTCCTTTCAGAACAGGTGATTTCTTGCTGTGCATGGTGGAGGGGGAGGTCCTTGTACCCAGTTCTTCCTGGAAGACCCTGATGGCTATAAGCTCAAGGGGTGGTGTTGTGCAGCAGAAGGCCCTGGAATGTTCCAGTACATTCCACCAGTGGCCTCTGTAACCCCTGCTTCCATTCAACTTAGGCAAAGGCTTGGTAATCTACAAAATAGTGTGTATTTAGCTTGGTCTTGCTTCTTCCATGACAGTCTGATAGCATCACACAAGTTGGTACCTTCCCTGGAAGTCCCACCCAGAAGCTCCATCCAATTCTCTGATCTACTGGTGTTTGCCTAGAATTTCAAGCCAGGGTTTAGATCTCAACCCTGTCAATTTTTTGGCTATATACACCAAATTTTGATTTTTTCCCCAAATAGCTTAGAAATCCTGGGATCTCTGAATCAGTGGTGAGTCTGTGTTCCTCAGAATGCCCATGAAGCTTGTGCCACATGAGGAGACACTAACATCAAGGCCCCAGGAAGAAAGCAATATACTCAGAATGCTATAGGCCATGTGCCCTGGCCGAAAGGCATAGAAGAATACCACTTCTACTTACTGGGAGTGTCCTATAGGCTAAGTAATTTGCCCATGTAATATTATTTAACTCTTAGTCACAGTTATTATATCCTGTAAGTAGACATAACTCTCCCCAGTTCACAGGTAGAGAACTGAGGCTCAGAAAGGTTAAGAAATGTATTGAAGTTTATGCAGCTAGAGAAGACAGGTCCATCTGCTTTCAAAGACTATCTCTATAACCACTACGGAGGGGATCAAAGGACTAAGTCAGAGGGATGCAGACCCAGAGGTCCACTCCTTATCCAGAAATTGAAGGTCAGAGTTAGGAAGACAGTCCAGATCGGTCATGGTATAATCCACTTCCCTGCCTCCCTGTCACTTTGCTGGGTCCTAAACTCCCTTAGAACTCTGACTTTGTTTATATTGCAGAGAAGCAATGCTCAGAAATTATGGAGGTGAATCTGGCAGGTTCCAGCTGTTCTTGGTGAGGGGGTTGGAACATTTTTTGGAACTTCTTGACGAAAGCATGTCTCTTGTTCAGTGGACTAAATGCACTTCCTTTCTCCAAGTTTTTCCTACCTTAGAGAAAGAGAGAGAGATGGGGAAGCTGGGGGATTTCCATTAAGGAGAAACCAGAGACGATCAAAGGAGGAGGAGAGTGGTGCTGCCCTTTAAGAAAGCCTGCCAGAGCTCTGGAACTGGGACTCTTAAGAAACTTCCGTAATGTGCCAAGTAAAGTGAGAAAGCTCTTCGTGGGGTCAAAAGAGAAGCTACAAGAGGAGGCCCCACGGAAGACTTGGCAGAAGAGAGTGGTAAGGAGGTAAGAATCTATCCAGGACCAAAAGTGTGTTTTAATTCTGAACCCACCAAAACCAAAAAAGAAAAGAAAAGGACTCATGCCTTGACTCCCTACTTCTGGGGTGGGGCAGCCAAATAAGGGGAACTCTTGCTGGACTGTACTCTCCATTTTGACAGAAAACACTGGCTGCACTGGCTGCCCAGCCTGCCAGAGCACTGCTGGAAAGAGCCACCAACCACTGCGTTTGGTTGATAAATGATGGGCACCCCTGCCTGCTGCCCAATCTTCTTTTCTCCCTGCTTAGTTTGCAGCCTTTTGCCTGCTGGGGAGCCCCAGAGTAGGGGTGGGGAGAGAAGGGTCCTCTAGACAATATTAATACTCAGTGATTTATAGACTGCTGTAAGGGGAGGGGGGAAGTCAGAGGCGACAAGCCCCTGGGACTAGTTTCCATGACACATCAGCATACCACTGACAAGAGTCAAATTATTTTTGTGTTGCCTACGCCTCAGGGTCGTCTTTGAAAGACACAGCCCTTACCCTGCTGGTACCAGGTAGGATGAGACCAGCAGAGCTGGCTGGAACAAGGCTAATGAACATACAACCAAGTCCTCAACCTTTACTTTAAGCCCCACACTGCTGGGAGAGGGAAGAAATAAGTGAGATCAAGTAGCTCAATAGCTGTTTTTGGAGGATTTATTTTTTTAATGTGCAAGAATTCTTTTGAACCCTCCATGGCTCTAAGAAAAACTGTTTGAAATGTCCCCACTTAAGGGGCTTGAGGTTAAGTGCCAGGGATGGAAGGCTAAATGCCAGGGATGCTGCTTGCAAGGATTCTTGGGACCGGGGCTAATGGCCTCCCTGCTGTGGGCTCAGGAATACCAGCCCCAGGCTCTGGTTGCCCTGAGAGATGCAGCCATTTTTACTTCTGTTTGAAGGGCACCACCTTCTGGGTTTTTCCCTTCTTTGGTGAAAACCAGAGTAGAATATGCCCATGGAACCAACGGGGCATGTGCCCAAGAGTCTGGAGGGCACTGGAGATAACAGTGTGAGGCAGGGTGAGATCAATGCTTTATATAGCTTAGAGTTTGGTCCCTGCTGGTGGAGAGACGATGCACTTTGTGAGAGTGCATAGTAATTGCCCTTCATAAGGATGATCTCAAAAGGTCAAGGGATGGGCCCTGAATAGCCCTAATGTCCCTGAAACAGTCTATTGTATAGCTATTGTCCATACATGTAAAGGAGCCCTTCTTGACCCTATTCATACTTTTCTGGCTCTCAGATTTCCCAAGTGAAAAACTGTACTCTACTTTATCCCCAGTCCCACCTCTACCTCTTTTAAGCTTCAACAAAATAGTTCAACATACATTTCTTGAGCTCCTACTATGTGCCCATCATGCTAGGTGCTGGGGATATAGAGATAAATAACACACAGTCTCTTCTCTGGGGAATCCATAGTCTAGTTTTCAAAAAATTTTCCTTTGCACTGATTTTGGGGATTTAGTAAATAAATCTGTACTTATCTCCTTTATAGTTTCACATGGATGGATCAGAGCCTTTGCCTCACAAGGTAACTTCCACTTTCCTCTTGACCAATTTAAAAGTTTCTTTGGACTCTGATATGTCTTAGGAATTGAGTGACTATAATTAGATACTATATAGACACATCTACAAATGTTTTATGCATGTGGGTACAAGAGTAATTTCGTGTTTTCTAACTTCCTTTATTTATTATTATTACTGCCATTTTTTCATACATCCGATAGTTACTAGGTGCCTGTTAAGTACTATGTACCTTCCTAGGTGCTGAGAATGCAGTGGTTAAGTAAAATGGACACTTGCTTTAATGCAACCTTTAGGGTATGCATTGGGAGGACAGAAGGCAAAGAATCTAGATTAAACAGACATACAAATAGATATATAATTATAAACTGAGACAACTGGTATGAAGAAAAACGCAGGGTACTGTAACAGTGTAGAAATTAGGGCTTTGGTCTAATCTAGAAGCTTTGGGAAATAGTTCCCTGAGGAAATGACATTTGACTTTAGATCTGAAGGATTAGTAGAAAGAGGTGAAGAAGAGAATGAGGGAAGAAATTTCCAGTCAGAGTAAAGGGTATGTGCAAAGGTCCTGAGGTGGAAGGAACCAGGGCAGGAGGGTCAATGAGGTTAAAACACAGAGAATGAGGTTGTATGGGATGGGCTGGAGAATTAACCAGAGGGCAGATAATGCAGGGAAGGTCATGATGGTTGGACTAGGCCTTTTTGAAGCCCTCTCTTTCCTTCTAGGCCTATCTGTGGAGAATGTAGTCAGGCCAGGTAAGAATTTCAGTTTTATCCTACAGAAGATTATGGAACCAAAGTCTTTATAGAATAGCTCATTTCCCTGGATTATTAATGCTACTTAGATTTGTCTTGAAGGAGAACAGTAATGACAGTCTGAACTATTAGGAACTTTCCCAGTTTCCTGGCAGGGTGTGGCTATGTCTGGCTGGCCCTCTGAAGGCCCAAAGCTGAAGAACCAGCCCCAGCCTGGCAACCCTCAGGCAAGGGATGGCCCCTGTCAGTGTGGACAGAGGGGCAAGGGTGGAGGGTGGGTGGAGTGCTTTGCTTGAGGTATCTACTCCACAGTGACATTTGGAAGAGCCCCAAGACTATGGCTCTTGTTCCCTGATAAGTCTATCATATGCACACCCCCATTGAAATGGTCTTGCCACCCTTCCTACAGCAGCTGTATGCCCCACCCCATCTGGGGAAGGCCTCTGGATAAGAACTCTGACTCTGCCCAGAACCTGAGGTCTTGGCCTTCTGAGTTCAGGCTTTAGTACTGTCTGGAGCCATGTATATACATATTTCTAATCGTTTTCCAGAGTTATTAATGGAAGCCATGGGAGAATAGGGTCAAGATGGTTGGACTGGGCCTTTCTGAAGCCCTCTCTTTCCTTCTAAGCCTATCTTTGGAGAATATGCTCTGGTGTAGTGACATCTATCGGCAAGGTTAGGCAGGAAAGAAAATGACCAGATGCCCACTCATCTCCAGGTAATTTCCAGACTAGTAAGAAAATCATCCTTCACCCCCGAGATTGGGTTGGATCAGTAACTTCAGTTGGTTAGAGCAAGACTAAGTAGTCCAAGGTTGTGAGTCTGGACCATGTATGTGCTGACTTACCTTAAATAGAGAAATTATTTTCCTAGTTGTAGCTTGCATCCCTCACCCTGGCAGTTGATTCACATCTGGGGACAATTAGTCACAAGGGAGATTGACTAAGCATGTGTAAGTGACTCAGAGAAACCCATTCCTAGCCCCTATTCTGGGGAAAACATCTCCCAACAAATGAAATGACCCTCAGTTTACAAATGGTAGAATGCAGGATCATTTTGCATCCTCCTGAAGTTGACTGGTTTGTGAATTATTTTTTCTTCTAGGACTCAATTTCTCCTAGGTAACCAGGAAAATAGTGTCTATAAGCCATCTTCAAAGTTTCTGTAGTGGGCAAGAGTGACTTCAGCTTTTTCAAGTTGCTCCTCAGTTCTTGCTGAGGAAAGACATAACCTGCTTCCTCGCTGCTTTTACCCATGTCATCTACACATTCTGTTCATAATCTCATTCTCTTTCTCAATAGCACGCATACTTGACAAAGACTTTACCACTAGAGGTAATAGAGAAGCCAGAGAGAGAGTGAGGAGAAACTACCAGAGAAATCATTATGAAGCAAATGTTCTCCTTTCTCCATAACATGGACTCCATAGCTGAATGTGGCTCAGACAAAGCATCTGTCTCTCCGTCTTTCAATCAAACTTAAAAAGAAAATCATCAGGCCCTCAGTGGAGAAATGAGTAATGCACAGGATTTCATGGAAGAGGAAACAGGACTAGTAAATAAACACATGGAAGACTGAAGTCCATCCTAACTAGAAATAAAATGAAAAGCACATCTGAGGTGCAGTTTTCTTTTTTTTTTAAACTAAACTTGCAAGATTTTATTAAGTGGTAACACTCAGTTCTGGGAACATCTTAAAATTGGTATCCTCCCACAAGGATGGTGACACTTTAAATTTGGACAAGTCTTTGGGGGAAAAAATCAAGCAATGTAGAAGAGGTAGAAATAAAAACAGGAGAGCTACAGATGCATGCAGACACTCACTGCATCATTATCTGACTTAAAAGAACCTCAATAATCCCAAACAGAGCACGTTATGTCACAGTGCACATTACAACATTACACAGCAATTACAATTATAATTACGAGGACTACAGAGAAACAAGGAGATATTAAGAATCTGTAAAAAATATGGAATCTCATGCAAGCAATGAGTGGATCTATGCAAAATGTGCACATATAATAAAATGTATGCATGTGGAGAAAAATTGGATGGCAATACGCAAACAATAAAAATAGCTCTATAGCAACAGTGAGATTAAGGATGTCTTATTTTT
This sequence comes from Budorcas taxicolor, assembly GCF_023091745.1. NCBI lineage: Eukaryota > Metazoa > Chordata > Mammalia > Artiodactyla > Bovidae > Budorcas > Budorcas taxicolor. Next base: position 36,567,064 of record NC_068928.1, on the reverse strand, counting down.
TCAAACATTTATTTAGTGTTATTACACTGGATTAATAACTTTTGAAAAGGTGGAGAGGGTTGGTGCAGGTGTATGTCATACTCCCCCAGCCCCTACTATTACACACTGGTCCTAAATCAACAGCTCTAGGAGGAAAAGACCTGTCTGTTTATTCACAGAGTACACTCAGCTCCTACCCAATGCATAGCACTTGTCAGATGCTCGATGAATATTAGTTGAATGAATAAATGAAAATAACTTCAGTCTAAAACGTCTCAACCCATGATCACTGAATACATTCCATCCTGGGAATAAAAAAGAATTTGGTTTTGCTGGAATTAAAAAAAAGAAGAAAATGAAGGCCCATCCATAATGGCAATTCCCTGGTTTTCTTGATAAATAAATTTGGGCATACAGAAACGGAGAGACAGTCGGTTAAAGCAAACCCAATTACCACCCAGGAACATATGTTGCCCTGAGGCCTCTGCTGCTATAACAACATTGTGTAACTATAACTACAGCCCTGGAGGGCTTTGCCCCTGTCAAATAAGGGAAAAGATGTCTTCATTGTATGAGGGCTTTGTGCTTAGATTGGCTTCCCTAGGGAGCTTGGATCAGAGAAGAGAGGTAGATAAGTGAAAGAAAGGGGGAAATGAAGGGCAGGAGTGGGGAAACTGCTACTCAGTCAGGATCAGAGTGATCTTTTTTTTCAATTTGAGCAATTTTCAAAATGTACTTATTTGACTGTTTAGTTTTGGTGGTTATTTATAACCCCAGCTGCAGAGGCGGGGAACAGTGCCTGAGCTTGCTGGGATCTGTCCAATACCTTCCCCCAGGGTAGGGCTGGAGGTGGGTGTGGACAAGGTGATCCAAGAACCAAATTAACAAGTGGCCAAAAAGGTAAGAGAAGTTCCTGGCCTTATCCAGCAAGAGTAAGAAAGAAGGAACCACAGATGATCTCACTGACTCTATTGTTTTTTTTTTCAATTAAAAAAAAAACATATATTTTCACTGATTCTATTTTTAAGGCAGCTGTAAATGAAAAGATTTTAATATGAATTATGGTCACATCAGCAAATTCTGAGATTTTCACAGAGGGATAGGGACTAGGTCAATACTTTTACTCAGAAGTTATGAGACTGGCCTGGCTACACTAGCATTGTCTTTAAAAGGTCAAGGCATGCTTCCTCACCTTACAGGACAGTTATTATGCACACAGAAGAAACTGCTGTCCTTAACCACTACTGGTCAGAAAGAGGCTTAGAGGAGAAAGGACGACTGGTTCTGTGCAAGTCTTTCCTAACTAAGCCAACACCTGGCAGTGGCTATCCCATTTACCGAGCCCTTTTAGATGCCAGCAAGAAAGAAGCTAGAGACGATGAGGCCAGCCAGGCAAGCCTCCCAATCTCGAGGAACTCCTAGGCCTCTGAAACAAACAATGGACAACTATACTTTGTATTTGAAATATGGTATATATCATTTTACTGGCAAGGGGAACATCTGAAAGGAGATTGAGGGATCTTTTAGGAAGTTTCAAATATAACAGAGGAGAGGAGATACAGATATGAGGAAGAAAATTCACGGGAACATACATAAAGATTATCCCTGCTAACCCTGCCCTGTTTGGTTCCTCCGCCACTCTGGGTAAGGTTATTATTATGGTAGCATTCTGATTGGTCTCTTTGCCACTCTGATCAGTCCCCCTCACAGCTTCCAGAAACAGATCTCTAAAGTGCAAGCCTAATCGTGGAACTCCTCTGCTTAAAATCCTTTAGAGATTCCCCCTCACCTTCGGCCCAGGCTCCTCAGCAGGACACTTAAATGGTTCCCCAAACTGTTCCTGCCTCTTCTTTATGTCAGCCACTCCAAATCTAGTCATGCCTTCAGCCACCCACACACGGGGCTGCTCCACACCTCTGTGCTTTTGCACACGCTGTTTCCTTTGTAAGAAAGTCCTTCTTCTCCTTGTCTGCAGGGAAACTTATTTGTCCTATGAAGTTCACCTCCTTCATGCATACGTTCCTAAAGCTTCCAGATAAAATCCATTTCCTCCTCTGTACCACTTTTGAACTTTGCTCATTTTCCTATTTTTCCATTACTGCTCTACCGTGTTTTGGAACAACAAGCTTACTGACCTAGGGAAACACGATGTTTTGTCTGTCTTGCTTTGACTCAATATCTAATATATAATGCCTGGGTAATCATTCTGTATATTTTGAGTTAAGTGAAACTCAATAGAAAAAAAGCAAACAACCCACTGAGACCATATAAAGTTATAGTCACAAACATTCAGATGTTACAGCCATATTGTGGTAAGCTCTTTATAACAATCATTTCCTTTAATCTTTATAACAACTCTTAAAGTGGCTATTCGTATCTCCACTTCACAGACGAGAAAACTGAGACCCAGGTAAATTTTATAACTTGTCCAAGAGCAGTGCAGACAGAAAGTGACAGAGCTGAAATTCAAATCTAAATCTGACATCAAAGCCCCGTGTTGGACACTAGAAGAGCTGATGAATAAAACACGTAGGAGTTCTTTTCCTATTGCTTGTTAGGCACAGAGTGAGGGAAACAGCGCATCTACCAAGCTGTATAAGTAAAAGTACATATAAAGCAGCAAGTGCGGAGTAACAGACATCACTGTGCCCTCATACCTTAGAAAGAATGTCAGGAAAGGCCTTCGGAAGAAAGTGAGTATTAAAGAAGGCTGAGCGATGCATCAGGGCAGGAAGAAAAGCCTGTATGAAAGTGTAAAGGCAAGAACAGTGGAGCTACCTATGTGAAGTCTGGCAGATGAGACAGGCAGCGGGCAACTGGCAAAAGGTAACTGATGAAACCAACATCAGTTCCTGCTTCGAGTGATAACTGTGTCATGATGAAAATAACAAAGTAAAGATTATGTGTAGTTCAGAAAAAGAAAGGAAGAGAGAGAAAAAGCTTTCAGGATTTCCCCCTCTCCATCCTAAACATACCTAGGTGTTTTTCATCTTTAGTACACACTTTTCTTACGATCACATTTCTATCCCACTGGTGTTAGTTTTTCCATCTTTTTGCTAGAGGGTATACTTTCCAAGGGCAAGAACCATGTGTAAATGAAACCATAAACTCTTTTAGTGCTGGCTGCAGTGTTTGAAAATTCAGTGTAAGTGATTAATTAATGTTGAACATCTGTAATGTTGGTGTTTGTATGATGAATAGTTAAGTTGGGATAAGATTTTACTCTAAGATACTAATTTCCAGGGAGGCATACTTCACCATCTTTGAGTGCTATACATTCAGACTGTGAAACAGTAAACATATTATGGTTGACCAGGAAGAATTTACTGTAGGCTTCACAGGTGGCGCTAGTGGTAAAGAATCCATCTGCCAATGCAGGACACATCTGCCAATGCTGGACACGTCTGTCAATGCAAAAGATGTGGGTTCCATCCCTGAGTCAGGAAGATCCCCTGGAAAAGGAAATGGCAACCCCCTCCAGTATTCTTGCCTGAGAAACGCCATGGACAGAAGAGCCTGGCGGGCTACAGTCCATGGGAACGCAACGAGTTGCACACGACTGAGGGACTAAGCACAGCATAGGATGGCCTGAGCACTATTAAGGATGGTATTAAAGAAGTGAGACATGCTCTTAACATAAGATCTCCTTACCAACAGCTGGGGAGCCAGAACACTAAAAAATAACCTTAGGAACATACCAGTAAGTGCAGAATAAAAGTAACGGTGTGAAATTAAATGCTTAAGTCCTGAGGGGATACAAACAAAGAATAAGCAGGAGCCCTTTCCAACTAAGATCTTATGTGCACTTCAAACTAAGTAAGTTATTCAAAGGTATCTATAGTAAAGACTAAAAGCTAAAATAATAAAAACAAAATACCCAAAGCTGTGTGCCTTAACATTAGCCTAGAATATCTCCCTGGTGGCTCAGATGGTAAAGAATCCACCTGTAAGGTGGGAGACCTGACTGAGTTCGATCCCTGAGTTGGGAAGATCCCCTGGAGGAGGGTCTGGCAACCCACTCCAGTATTCCTGCCTGGAGAATCCCATGGACAGAGGAGCCTGGCAGGCTGCAGTGCATGGGGTCGCAAAGAGTCACACACGACTGAGGGATTAAGCACGCAGAATATCTCCAAGGAGAGTGTAAGCTAAGGGTCTGGAACTTCAATCCTTCAGAGTCCTCTGTTTAGCACATCAGTCAGATGATCTAAATTAACGACTGAGCCTGCCTGGATCCCACCCATGCGCTCCGGGTCAAGCCTTGGTCTTCTCAAGGCTCTTCTTTTAGCAAGGCTAAATCCTCAACGGGCTTCCCTTGTGGCTCAGCCGGTAAAGAATTCGCCTGCAATGCGGGAGACCTGGGTTCGATCCCTGGGTTGGAACATCCCCTGGAGAAGAAAAAGGGTACCCGTTCCAGTATTCTGGCCTGGAGAATTCCACGGACTACAGCCCTTGGGGTCGCAGAGTCGGACACGACTGAGCGACTTTCACTCACTCACTCAAATCCTCATCGTCTGCTATCCACTTCCCTGCCTTTAAACTCGTCTAGCCTTACATCTTCCACAACTTCTTCTTTCGAGGCTCCCTCACTATTATTTAAAAATCAGTGCCTGAGATCCAGCTTTACTAAAAATATTCCTTCCTGTTCCTCCGTCCCTCAACTGTTGGCTGAAGCAGCTGAATTTCGAGAGGTCACTTGGGCTCATGAAGTTCAACGCTTCTGTGGCTCTGGCGCACACAGATGCACACACATTCTCATCCTGCGGGCCACCCAAGGCGCTCATAACCATACAGGATGGGGTAAGGAGACGGGTGCTCACCACAGAGCTAAACTGGCTCTTCTTTGGAGCTACAGCTTCTGGAGAATGGTTCGGTCTCCTTTCGCGATTGAACGAATTAATCTACTTGATGTTTGCTAAAGGGCAAGGACAATGTCTCCTCTACCAGACAAGAAACTTCCTGGCGATGGACGCTACCCTTTCGTTCCTTTCCCGAGCTCCCATTCCTCACCATTTTGACACAGGATAGCTGTTAAAATTGTTTCATCTGCAAAATATCCCTTCCCAACTTTGAGTTTATGCCCATAAACGGAAACGTCCTTTAGCCAATTCGGCGACGAAGGGGTTAAATCTCAGCAACCTGATGGATTCTGGGGCTTTCCTTCCTCGACTTCAGAAATTAAAACGACCAGGAAGGGAAATTTTGCCCTAGGTAAAGATGAGAACCGTTAACTTCAATTGTCTGGCTTCTGCCCCAAACAGGAATGGCTACCTACGCCTACAAAGGGTGCCATTCCCCTAACTAAACTTGGCTGGCCCCACTTTCCACCACCAGAGCCACTTCCTGCCCAAGTCCAAAATGGCGCTCAGTAGCCTCACCAGGGTAACGAACCTCCCAGCATCCTCTTTGACCCGAACGTCATGTGACGCAAACCCCAGCCGGAAGTGGAGGAAAAAGCGCCTCAGCCCGCGGCGCCTGCGCAGAAGGCTCTAGACGCTGAGAAGCAGGAGGCACTTGGGATCGTCCGCAGGATTGGGACTGCTACACAGGCCGCCACGGAGCCCGCCGGAGCCACCGTTCCTGCTGCTGCCGCCGCTGCCCGAATCATAACCGTCGGGCCGCAGCAGCCGGCAATGCCTCGAAGGAAGGTGAGAGGAACAGGACGGGAGGGATGGCGGGTTTCTAAGGCCAGTCGTTTGAGAAACATGACGCAGTTGGCCACGCCTCATAATGGTTGGGTTCCAACTTCCCGCTCCCCCGAACCTAGCTTAGCAACCCTCTTCTGTCCATACCCAACAGAAAAATGTGGGCCCGACCCTGGCCTCGGCCTATGGTTGCAACTATTCCCGCCCTCTGCTTGCCTGGCTCGGAGGCGTTCTTCTCGTTAATTGGTCGCTGAAACGTCTAGAAACATATTGATTGGCTGGTGACACCGCCCATTTGGGCTCAACGGTCACCTCCCCGCGTGTGGGGGCGGTGTATGGGCCCGGCTCTATCGCTGTCCCACAGGCCGTAGAGAACGATCTCTCCTCTCTTGATTGGCTAGGCCTGCCAGTCTGTCCTGTGGGGGCGCGGTTTATCGGGACCGCGGTTGGGTGGCTCGAATCCCCTCCCTTCCGTCTGATGATGCTCACAGAGGCAGAGTTTTGGAGCATCCTTCCTTTCCCCGCGGGGGACAGAACAAAGCCGAGAACTGGGTGGTGGAAAACCAGCGCCCACTCCCCAGGGATCTCATTCTGGCCTGTTGCTCCTAAGCTGTGATTTTTCCTTGTCTGCTTAGTTAGCGCCTACAAAATGCAGTTCGTTAAATCAGAAACTTTCTAAAATTAGATGGGGTTTATGAGATCACCTAGGGACACCCCAACCCCTTCTTTTCTCAGCTAAACAAACAGGCTTAATGGAGTACCCCAAGCCACTCAGTTAGGCAATGCAGAGCCGGGACTCCAGAACAAATCTAATTCAACAAACGTTTATTGACTGCTTGCTACCTGCTGGGGATTCAGAAATTAATTAGACATGATCCTTGGCTTAAGGAAATCTGAGTCTGATGGGGAAAACAAGACTCGTAAATAACTTGAAAGGATCTAGTAAATTCTCTACTTGGCAGTAATAGACAAAGCTTAATGGCACGAAAGTGAGAGAGCAATTAAGTCTACTATGGAGTAAGATGGGAAGTAGATTAGTAAAAGCCGGGAGAGAAGAACTCAATTCCATGATCAAGCCAGGAAGGTGATGGTCAGAGATAATCAGGGATTCAATATCTGAGTAATTGGACTGGATGACTTTTAAGACTCCCCTTTTATTCTGCCAATTTTCTGTGACTGTCTCTGGAGCCTCCACTCAGTATCTGGGCAGATTAGCCTTGGAATATTTGGAAAGTTTATTGTATTTTTGTTCATTTCTGCAGAAATGTTTCTTTTCCCAGAGGCTTTCAAGTATTTATACTTTTTAATGTCTCCTACAGTGATGTACATTGATAGGTGGTATTTATATTAAGGCTCACCAAATGCAGCAGTAGTACTGGTGCCTTGGAATAGGCCCACAGTTCTTTCTGCAGTTCCCAAATACAGAGAACTTGTGAAAATGTATGCTTTTTAGTAGCTTATTTGGTGGCATAAACTGTCCTGAGGCGATTTACAGTTTTTGTGTGTCTCATTTAGTGTGAATGTTTATAAATTTTGCTGCAGAAAGGTGATTATTTGCAGATGTATGCAAATTTTTCCAGAAATCTAAAAGGTTATGAATTCTAAACAACTGGTGCTTAGGATTTTGAATAAAGAACTTATATCAGTAATTTGAAGCCTTAGTTTTTTTTTTTTTTTTAGCAAATCTATTTCTCTTTCTGGTTTAGTAAAAGGTATAGTGTTAATAAAAGTTAATACTTTTATTAGCACAGTTGATAAAAGTTATCTCTGGCTAACATGCCTCAGAAGGCTAACAATTGGTAAATAATTATTAATTGAAAAAGTGATTTTTAAAAACCTTCTGTTTGCTACTGCTACTGCTGCTAAGTCACTTCAGTCATGTCCGACTCTGTGCCACCCTATAGACAGCAGCCCACCAGGCTCCCCCGTCCCTGGGATTCTCCAGGCAAGAACACTGGAGTGGGTTGCCATTTCCTTCTCCAGTGTGTGAAAGTGAAGTCGCTCAGTCGTGTCTGACTCTTAGTGACCCCATGGACTACAGCCTACCAGGCTCCTCTGTCCATGGGATTTTCCAGGCAAGAGTACCGGAGTGGGTTGCCTTTGCCTTCTCCAACCTTCTGTTTATGCTTACCTATAAGTCTTTATGTGCAAGTCACTCCCTTCCCCCCTTTCTTAAAGCACTTTTGGCATTCAAGTGAAGAAACTTTAAAAGTAGATAACATAAGAAAGAAGGATATTACTCTCTTTGCCCCTAAGTTCTTTTAGGACCATGACATTTTGAATTCATGTGTGGTTTTTAAAAATGTAATAGCTGTTCATGGAGACTTTGAACAAAAGCTACAATAAAGTTCAGTGGGGTCTAGCACTAACGTTTTTCTCATTACCCTTGAGTTACTGTAAGTACATGTTTTATGTCAATCAGACTGTTTTGAGTAAAATACTTTATTAAAGTTTGTGGTACTGACCTAATGAACTTGTTTTAGAATTATAATAATACAGCAAGAATTCTTCTCCTGTATTTATTTAATAAAGGTGCATTATTTGTCAGTTGTTCTGTTTAAGTAAATAAAAGGAAGGTTTGAACTTGGTGTTATCAGCATTACAGTCTGTTTTATTTCCAGTGTTAATTCAAACCCACAGAGTAAATGTTTCTGTGCTAATATCTGAATCTATGGTGTTACAGAGGAATGCAGGGAGTAGTTCAGATGGAACCGAAGATTCCGATTTTTCTACAGATCTTGAGCATACAGATAGTTCAGAAAGTGATGGCACATCCCGGCGATCTGCTCGAGTCACCCGCTCTTCAGCCCGGCTAAGCCAGAGTTCCCAAGGTAAAAGGCAGCTTCCTTTTTCGTGATCACACCTCACAGCTTATTGGACATTGTATTATTGTGCTGGTTAATGTGGAAACTGTTCCCTTGTCTGAATGTTGATGACAGAATCTGGTAAAATACAGAATAAATGACTGCGAAGTATCACGTGTTTAAAATGGTTCCATTTGGGGAACTGTCTGATTTGTAGACCCAAAAGAACCGTGCCTGGTTTAATAGATATGTGAAACATGAATGTCCTGAGTCATTTAATTTTTTATAGATTACAGTTTCCCAATCAGTAAAATGAGAGTGTTATCTTTTCACTTCCTAAAAGTGGTTTAGGCCTAGGGACTTCAAGTGGTCTCTTGAAGAACTTGTTATTGTAGGAGGCCCAGTACTTTGAAGTGAAGTGAAGTGAAAGTTGCTCAGTCGTGTCAGACTCTTTGTGACCCCATGGACTATAGAGTCCACGGAATTCTCTAGGCCAGAATACTGGAGTGGATAGTCTCTCCCTTCTCCAGGGGATCTTCTAGGTTGATACTCTTTGATCAACCCAGGGATCAAACCCAGGTCTCCCACATTGTAGGCAGATTCTTTACCAGCTGGGCCACAAAAAAGTCCCAGTACTTCTAAAACCATGTTTAATTATACAGTATAGTCAGGTACAGTTAATAAAAATAAACAGTTGACCAGCTGTCAATTGTAAATACCCAGAATTTTGCTTTGGTAGCAGAGAATGGGAAATCTTGGTTTCGGAAGGTTCTGTAGTGCAATTGGCCATCTGGGCTTAGATTTGGAGGGTGTCCCTGACTCTCCTGGCTCTGCTCTGGGATTCTCTGGGAAAGATAGAAATTTGTAATTAATGCAGAAAGCGATGATCAATTAAGAGAGATAGTAAATTAAGAAGGAAAATATAAAATACTTTGATCACTTAGTATTGATTTGGTTATTGCTGTATGAGCATGTTGCAGAATAAGAGAAAAACATCTATTTTTTCAAGCAAGAAGGTGGAAACATTCTCTTTTAGCAACTGTTCTTTGTTTTTGAATCTAATATTTGAGCTGAAGTATAGATGTCTCTTGATTTCGCAACCTTAAGTTTTTATCTTTTGGTACAATGGGAATATTGATAAATGGCTACTATAATTGAGGTACTATGCTATGTTCTGGAATACCATGATAGAAAAATCAGACTTGTTGCCCTCAAGGTGCTTACAGTATAGTGCAGGATGTAAACTGATATGATAATGCATTGTGGAGTGGGCTTTGAGAGAGGTTGGCATAGAGTACTGTGAAAGTCCAGAGGTGGAAATCTTAAAGGATCTAAGTAGGAATTTACAAGTTGAAAATGGAAAAGTGGTATTACAGGCAGAGGGTATAGTGTATGCAACAGATTGTGCATAAGTGTTCTTATAAAGCAATTGGCCATGCACTGGACAGCTGAAAGTTGTAAATATTCAAAATAACTAGGAATTATTAGGTTGCTGCAAAAGTAATTGCAGTTTTGCATTGTCGAATTTTGCCATTTGATACTGGAATACATTCTTAAATAAAAGTGGTTATCTTATCTTATTTCAATGCACATTTCTTGCTTTATGTTTTTGCTAATGAGTTATTACTTGCTGTTTATCTTTATATGTATTTTAGACTACGGAGATGATGTTAGACAAAAAGCAGATTTGAGCGATTTTCTTGTTCAAATTCAAAATGGGTCATAAAGCAGCAGAGACAGTTTGCAACATCAGCAACACATTTTGGCCCAGGAACTGCTAATGAACATTCAGTGCAGTAGTAGTTCAAGAAATTTTGCGAAGGCCTTCAAGATGAGGAGCGCAGTGACCAGCCATTAGAAGGTGACAGAGACCAGTTGAGAGCAATCATAGAAGCTGATCCTCTTAGAACTACATGAAGAAGTTAACCAAGAACTCAGTGTGGCTTGTTCTACAATTGTTTGGCATTTGAAGCAAATTGGAAAGGTGTAAAAGCTCGCTAAGTGAGTGCCTCATGAGCTGACCACAAATCTAAAAAAGGATTGTTTTGAAGTGCCATCTACTACTAGGTTGGTGCAAAAGTAATTGTGGTTTCGGACTGTGAATTTTAAATCATTGTAACTAAGCTCAAACACACCTTTATTAATCAAAATAGGAACCATTACAATCAACACATTATTGCAAACAAGAAATAAATTTATTTGTGTAGTGTAAAAATCCATGCTTTAGAATTCAGTGAACTCTTGAAAAGCACTTTCTGCCTCCTGCTGATTGTGGAAGCATTTTCCCTGCAGAAAGTTGTCAAAATGCTTGAAGAAGTGGTAATCGGTTAGTGAGAGGTCAGATGAATATAGTAGATGAATCAAAGCTTTGTAGCCCAGTTTGTTCAACTTTTGAAGCATTGGTGGTGTGACGGGTGACCAAGCATTGTAGTAGAGGAGAAGTCTGTTGGCCAACATTGGTTGCAGGTGTTGGGTTTTCAGTGCATCTCATTGATTTGCTGACCATACTTCTCAGATGTAATGGTTTCAGAAAGCTGTAGTGGATCAGACACCCGCAACAGGCCACCAAACAGTGACTGTGACCTTCTTTTGATGCACGTTTGGCTTTGGGAAGTGCTTGGGAGCTTCTTCTCTGTCCAACCACTAACCTGGTTGGTCGCTGGTTGTCGTATAAAATCCACTTTTTGTCACCAAGTCACAGGTCATAATCCAATCAAGAAATGGTTCCTTGTTGCATAGAGAAGACAACACTTCAAAATGACAATTTTTAAAATTTTTGGTCAACTCATAAGGCACCCACTTACCAAACTTTTTCACATTTCCAATTTGCTTTAGATGCCAGATGACCATAGAGTAGTCAATGTTGAGTTCTTGGGCAATTTCTTGTGTATTTGTAAGAGGATCAGCTCTCTTGGTTGCTGTCACCTTCTGATGGCCAACCATTGCATTCCTCATCTTGAAGGCTCTTGTCTTCCTTTGCAAAACTGTGAACCACCACTGCACTGTACGTTCATTAGCAGTTCCTGGGCCAAGTGCATTGTTGATGTGTGAGTTGTCTCTGCTGCTTTATGACCAATTTTGAGCTCAAATTAAAAAATTGCTTGAATTTGCTTTTTGTCTAACATCATTTCTATAGTCTAAAAATAAACAGCGAGTAATAAGTCATTAGCAAAAAAAAATAAAGCAAGAAATATGCATTAAAATGATGCATAACATAACCACATATATTTAAGAATGTATTCCAATATCAAACAGCAAAGTTCAGCAATGCAAAACGAAAGTTACTTTTGCACCAACCTAATACCTGAGCCCTTGGTCTCTTTCTAGTTACACTTTATCACCAGTAAGTTACACAACTCCTGAGGACACCATCCACAGTATGATTCATGTTAGATGGCCCTTTCTAAAACAAAATGTAGACTACGTTGTAAATGGAGCCCCTTGGAGATACACAAACTGAAAACTGAGCTGTGTGCTAACTTTTACACAAGAGTTTGAGAATTTCAGTTTTCTTTGAAGGATCTGTAAGATTTACATATTAGGATCTTTTTTTTGTTTAAAATAGACTTTAACTTCTGAATTGCTTTTATTCCTGTAAGTATCTTTAGATTGGAGATGTAAAAGAACTGTTGGCTGCTTCAGAATAGATTTTTGCATCCAAAAATTTTTAAAGTTGTATCCCTGCCTTACCCTTTATGAATCTAGTATTATTTTGTTTTAGAGTGTCAGACAGGGTAATCAGGAAGAAAAAAAGGTCCTTAAAGAAAGGAAATATTGGTTTTTCATGTTTTTACATAGAATCTTTGTTTTTTCAAATATTGGCCACTTTTTTTTAAGAAAGTAAACATGATGCCATCAAACCAACAGTCCATGTTGGCGGAGTAGAAGTTCGGTAGTCCGTAGTCTTGGCTCTAAGGCTCTGATTTGGCCTGGTGAATCACAGCCTCAATAGCCTACCATTCATTCCCCATTACTGACAGTCATTCCTCCTCAGAACTACTAAAGATATTGTTATATCTTTAGTAGTAGAGTATCTCTTTTCTGGTGGGTTAAAGGAAGAAAGAGCATGTAGCTAATATTTATAAAGCACTACATTAAATATCTAAGGATCTTATTAAGTCCCTTATGTGAGTTATTTCACTTATTTCTCACAGCAAATGTGTGAGGAATGTGTTACTAGTATTTTCCCTTTTTTTGAAATAGATCAGGAAATAGGCTTGGAGAGATTAACTTGCCCAGTATGCCCAACTAGTTAGTATGATGAAGTGGAATTGAATTACATTCAATCTTGATTCCAGTGCCTAAGCCATTAGTTCTGTGCTGTACTGTACCTCTCTGCCGTCTCTATGTTGCTTATATTTAGGAGAACCTACATGCTAATAAGTCACACTAATGGAATATAAAACAGATTTCTTTCTTTTTTCTTTAATTGTTTTATTATTTTTAAAATCGGGATCAGATTCCAGTCCTGTTCGAAATTTGCAGTCTTTTGGCACTGAGGAGCCTGCTTACTCTACCAGGAGAGTGACCCGTAGTCAGCAGCAGCCTACTCCAGTGACTCCGAAAAAATACCCGCTTCGGCAGACTCGTTCATCTGGCTCAGAAACTGAACAAGCGGTTGACTTCTCAGATAGAGGTGAGTGGGTGTGGGTGATTTGGAGTTATTACAGAGAGGATCTAATCAGTTTCGTCTTACAAGAGGCTTGGAGCCGCTGCAGATAGATGCCCAGTACAGAATTCAGCTAGGTGATTGCAGTTTGTCTGATTCCTTTCTTACCTCTTGCTGAGGACAGTTTGATACTCTGCTATTCTTGAGGTCCAGAGTAGCTGGATTATTTGATCTGGCTTGCAATAGGCAAAAGAAACTGACGACCTCTTACTCACAGATGAAGAAGGCTTAAAGCAGATTTTCTTACAGTTGTGCTTATGGGTCCATTTATCTCTGAAGTTCTGAGGAGGAATGACTGTCAGTAATGGGGAATGAATGGTAGGCTATTGAGGCTGTGATTCACCAGGCCAAATCAGAGGCCTTACAGCCGAGACTATGGACTACTGAACTTCTAGCCTGCCAACATGGACTGTTGGTTTGATGGCATCATATTTACTTTCTTAAAAAAAAAGTGGCCAATATTTGAAAAAACAAAGATTCTATGTAAAAACATGAGTTACTAGTTTCTTTTGGAAAATGGAAAGCTCTGGGAACATTAGGTGGCCATTCACCACATAACTGACTAGAACTGAGTAGTAGTTATCCCTTTGAGAGAGACAGTTGGCTCTTGATTTGGCCTTGCTCAGCACTCGTAGGCATTTGGTTTGCAACACCTGATTCAGAGTCAAGTCCTTTCACACTCACTGCTACTGCTGAGTCACTTCAGTCGTGTCCGACTCTGTGCGACCCCATAGACGGCAGCCCACTGGGCTCCCCCATCTCTGAGATTCTCCAGGCAAGGATACTGGAGTGGGTTGCCATTTCCTTCTCCAGTGCATGAAAGTGAAAAGTCAAAGTGAAGTTGCTCAGTCGTGTCTCACTCTTAGTGACCCCATGGACTGCAGCCTACCAGGCTCCTCCGTCCATGGGATTTTCCAGGCAAGAGTACTGGAGTGGGGTGCCATTGCCTTCTTCTTCACACTCACACCAGGTATGTTCAATTTCATCCAGAAAGAATCATTTTCATTTATATTCAATCCTATGTATCTCCCAGCAAGAGAGTAGGATGATAATGTTTTTTAAAAGTTTATTTCCATCCAGGTTTGATTATTCATGATTTGGGGCTTAGGAGAAGCACAAATTAGTGAAACGTATCATGTAAACCTCAAATAGAATTTTAGTCAGAATTTAAAGTTGCAGAAGAGGAATGCTGTTATTAGTTTTTCTTCATTTTCCATTTAGTTTTATGGCAGATAAATGGCAAAAGTTCCTGGTTAAATCACAGGAAGAGGATCTTGGGAAGCCTGTAAACTCTTCTGAATATAATAACCCTCTTAAGTAAAATAAACTCCGTTCATGAGTTTTACCAATTGTTTTACTTTAGAAACTAAAAATACAGCTGATCATGATGAGTCTCCACCTCGAACGCCAACCGGAAATGCCCCTTCTTCTGAATCTGACATAGACATCTCCAGCCCCAACGTGTCTCATGATGAGAGCATTGCCAAGGACATGTCCCTGAAGGACTCAGGCAGTGATCTCTCTCATCGCCCTAAGCGCCGCCGCTTCCACGAAAGCTACAATTTCAATATGAAGTGTCCTACACCAGGCTGTAACTCCCTAGGTAAGTGTGCCCCCACCTCATGACACTGTGGATTGTGTGGTTTTCTTTCTCTCTGGAATTAGGATCACTCAGAAATGTTTACATTGCAACTTAGCTTCTTAGGCTCTTCAATGACCACTGCTTAGGATAACACTGAATTGTTCACTTGGATAAAAGCATTCCTGCTTCTTGGCTTATTGTCCATAATAACAGATTTGGTTACAAGGAAATTAACTATGATGCACCATTTAGTTTATTGAGAACTCTTCCCAGTGAAAAGTTCTTTCATTTTTCCAACAAAAACAAAACAGAATGTCAGTTATCTCCAAATACCTCATTGTATGGTGCATAGTTCAAGTGTACCGAGGACTAATAGAGTGTAAGGTGAATAAATAATGGTTTTATGGCCATAGCTATTAAGGAAATGAGAAAAACAGTTCTTTTGGTCAAGAGGCACTGAAGGTGAGGAGTATAGATGAGACCTTGACCTTTTGTGACTTTTAGGTCTTGTGGCTTTGTATGCTTAGGAAGTATAAACTAGATAAATATTTCTTCTCAGATAGATGAATTATATCATTGTTTCCTTAAGGGTTATTTTTTCTCCTTACTGAGGGATTCTAGTAATGTTTTAAAAATCTTCCGTGTGTTCTTTAAGTGAGCTTAGGTGCAGATGTTGGTCTAAACTCTTGTCTAGAGTTGGAAGGCGCTGATTGGAAGATAATGGGCCTCTCTTTCTGTCTATCAATTTAGCATTTGAATGTGGCCTCCAGGTTCAGAAAAAAGGTAGAACAGAGAAAGTTGCTGCTTTGCAGACTACCAGTATGTTTTCCCTAGTATTTGGATCCTTTCTTGGTCTTAGCAGCAGTTTCTTAGATAATTTCAACCCATCAAATGCGTAACTAGAGCAGAGTTCCCCTGGATGCTGTACCAGTTGTTACTTGAGGTAGTTGTTTCAGACCTAAGTCAATTTCCTTGAGATGACTAATGAAAAACTAAGAATAGATGGTATTGTACAAATACTAATGCAAGAGATAGCTAATATACTTTAAGAGGATCTCCTTGCCACACAGCAAGAGAAGGAATTTTCAACTCTGCTTGTTGCTGTCCATGCATCCTTAAATTGTCCCATTTATTTTATGTACTGTTTAATCAGTCATTCAGTGCCTACTGAATGTTTTCCTGGTACAGGCACTGTTTTTAATTCTGGGGGTGAAGTTATGATCATGTCAAATTCCCTGCCTCTTGTAGCTTGTGGTCTAACTGGGGAAGACAAACAGATGTATAACACATAATCTGCTAGAGATGTGTGCTGTGAGGGATAGGATACTGCACGTACACACAAGCGTGCCTGTGTAGGGAAAGCCACTCTGATATGCTGATATTTGAGCAGAAACCTGAAATAATTGAGAGAGTGAACCATTTGAGTATATGGGAGATAAGCGTTATGGGCAGAGGGAACAGCAAGTGGACAGGGTCTGGGGCAGGAGAGTGCTTAGCCACCTTGAGGAATGCTTTAGGGGCCAGTATGCCTGGGCAGATAGACCAGAATGGGGAGGAGGAGATGAGGTTAGAGTAGAGGTCTGATTTAAGTGTTATTTATGCCCTGAACACAGTACTCTTAATGTGGTAGACCAGAGGGTAAATATTAATCTTTTGCATCATAGGAAAGTTTACTTTGACTTTTGGTTTTAATGTCAAGCGAAGCTTGGAAAGTACGAACTTGAGCTTCTGCAGTGATTCTTGATCCTGCTCCACTCCTCATCGTAGCCAAAACAATGTCGTTAGGTTAGAGGGTGGGTTGTTTTTTTTTTTGTTTTTTTTTGGTATGAAAGTATGATGTCCTTGTGAAAAGTTAAAACCCTATAGGAGGGCTTGAATGCTAAGTAAAAGTTCTCCTTTATTCATATCCCCAGAATATGTCCTAGGTATAAAAACTACTGTTGGTAGTCGTGTATGAATACTTCTAGTAAGTTCCTATACAAACATAACACGTGTATATGTGCACATATATTTCTTTCTCTGTTGTTTCTTATGAAAAGGAATATAAACAATGATTGGTTTGACATCTTAGATATTTTACATTGTTGGCACTCAGAGGTCCCTCTGGTTTAAAGGATATAGAGAATTCCATTATATTTGAAAGTTCAGAAATTACTTGAATTGCCCTGTATTGATTGATATTTGTATTGTTTCTCATTTTTTAGCTTCTTTTCAAAGCTATTTAGAACAGTACTCTAATGATAGCCTTGTATGCATGTATAATATTTTAGTGTCTTTCTAGAAATCTATTGGATGAATTCATAGCAGTGGAATTGCTAGGTTAATAGAACAGCTATCATTTATAAACTTTTAATATAGGCAGAGTGGGTTTTAGTTTACATATTATAAAATAAAACAAACTTGAATAACTTATTCAGAAGTTATAGATAGATGCATAATATCTAAAAGGCTTGCTAGAGCCATGATACTTTACATTTTGTACATAGTATTTGATCACTGAGGGTAGTCTTTGGTGTCTGAGATAAATGTGTGGATCTCTAAGATTGCATTTTTAATAATATGTGCTGTGCTGTGCTAAGTTGCTTCAGTTGTGTCCAACTCTGCGGTCCTATGAACGGTAGATCGCCAGGCCCCTCTGTCCATGGGATTCTCCAGGCAAGAATACGGGAGTGTGTTGCAGTTTCCTTCTGCAGAAGATCTTCCTGACCTAGGGATTGAACCCGTGTCTCTCTTACATCTCCTGGATTGGCAGGCAGGATTTTAAATAATATAGTCTTGGAGAAATGGCAGCCTGCATATTATTGTATTAACTCTTGTCTTGTTCTGTTTTACGTGTACTCAGTCATGACCAACTCTTTGTGACCTCCTGGACTATAACCTGCCAGGCTCCTCTGTCTGTGGAATTTCCAAGCAAGAGTATTGGAGAAGGTTGCCATTTCCTCCTCCAGGAGATCTTCCTGACCTGGGGATCAAACCCACGTCTCTTACATCTCCTGCATTGGCAGGTGGATTCTTTACCACTAGTGCCACCTGTAAAGCCCTGTATTAATTCTCTTCTGCAATACTTGCACTGTTTTTTTACCCTTTATTTGTTTATTTATATGTTTTTTGGCCGCTCTGCCCAGCTTGCGGTATATTAGTTCCCCAACCAGGGATCAACCCTGGGCCCTTGGCAGTGAGGATGCAGAGTCCTAACCACTGGACCACCAGGGAGTTCCCTGTTGCTGCTACTGCTGCTCCTGCTGCTAAGTCGCTTCAGTTGTGTCCAACTCTGTGTGGCCCCATAGACTGCAGCCCACAAGGCTCCCCCGTCCCTGGGATTCTCCAGGCAAGAACACTGGAGTGGGTTGCCATTTCCTTCTCCAATGCATGAAAGTGAAAAGTGAAAGGGAAGTCGCTCAGTCGTGTCTGACTTTTTTGCTACCCTTTAAAGCTTACTCTATAAATCTTGTATAATTTTTAAATTTCTTTTAAATGTCTCCTTTACTACAAATTAAATGTCTTTTTTCCATGAAAGAAAGAATTTTGTAGATTTGCAGTTTAACTTAGCTAATTTATCTCGTTAGCATTGTCTCACCATCTGTCTTAGATGTTTGATGAATGTTTTGATCGAAGAGACATATAAAAATGAAATAATTACCTGTGTATTTTCACAAACCATGTGAAAAACAAAAATAAATACCCCTTTAGATAAAAAAGAGCTTTCGGTATTATCTTTTCTAATATTTTTCCTTCTTTCTCTTGCACAAACTGCCTATTTAAAAGTTTGATTATGTATTTTAAAAACAAAATAGCAATAATTTAAAAGTTTGATTATAAAAGAAGCCTAAATCTTTAAACAGAATCAGCCACCCCTCCACAAAAATGAATATATTTAATCTGGTCCAGAATTACCAAAGTATATTTCCTCATATGTTAGAAAAGACCACTTCCATCTCCATTTTCTTTTGGTTATTGTAAGAAGTTCAGTTTAGATTGGATAACATTGCACAGTAGAAAGCACACTTATTATACATATGACTTGATCAGTTTAGCATAGGAAAGTTAAGTTCTACCAAAATAAAATATTCTTGCTTATAAGTTTGTGCATTTTAAGTAAATTTATGGGTTTCTGACATTTTGGAATTTGAGAAATACATGATCAGAAAAGAAGGAACTACAATTTATATTGAATATGTGCAAATATGTTCAGAGATGGTTAGGTCCAACCTGTAGAGGAAAAGAATTTATTATGGGTGCAAGTTATGACCCTTACCTTTGATGGATTTAATCTGTAATCAGACATATACTTGATAAAAATGGTGTCATAAATAAGGTTTATTTTAGTGAAAACTATTACTTTCCAAGCTTAGATCTTTCATCTTGAGGTTAAGTTTTTTCTTCTTTTAACAGGACACCTTACAGGAAAACACGAGAGACATTTCTCCATATCAGGATGCCCTCTCTATCATAATCTCTCAGCTGATGAATGCAAGGTAATTATATTGTCATTTATTCACCATATACTTAATGAGCGCTCACCGTTTGCCAGGCACTTGGCTAAACAATGGAGATACAGTGTGAACAAGATGGGCAGGGTCCTTGTTCTTATATACTAGTGGAGGAGACATTATTAAACCGCTGTGTTTAAAGAAAGGAAAACAGACTAGTAAAAGAATTATTGTCTGTAAGGAGTGCTTTGAGAAATTAACAAAGGAATTATCTATGGAATATTTGGAACGTCACCCTCTAATTGCATCAATATTTTCTTTTGAAAATTTTCTTCAGTGATTGCTAGGGACCTTTTCCACTAAGGAATAATTTGCATAAATATGTGATCTCAGTATTTATGCATTAGTTTCTCTTACATATCTATGAAGATATTTTACTTTTTAAAGGTTTTTCTAAATTCTCTTCCTCTTTGTCTACTTCTATGGAATACTTTTCCTTTTTGTTACTCTCAATCATACCTTTTCTTGGCTAATTCTTGTCTTTACAGTCTTGAAAAATACAGTTCTAAATAACTTTTGGAATCTGAAATAATGAATTTAAGAGTAGAACCTAAGACCCTATTTTGTATGGATCTGTCTGGATTGTTGCTACCAAGGAGGAACCAAAAAACGAATTATGGGCAAAGAAGTTAAAAATGTTGTTAATTAAACACATTGCTCAGGTAGTATTTGGATAGGGTATCCAGGTTGGTTAGACCAAAGTATTAATTGTTGCTTTTGTGGTGATTATTTTGCTAACAAGGCCAGTATAACAGGTTTATTCCTGTCTGGGCCAGATTCCTCCTGAGAAAAATGAGATTCCCTAGTTAACGTTAATCCTCCCTGATTCAGGAATGTGTTCTCTTATTTACAAGTGGACCACAGGAGGGAAAGCTTTTTTACGTGTTGTGTTTAGTCTTTCAGTAAAGTATTATACTTTTGGTACTTAACGTGAATTTTGAGTTTGTGGACTCTTACCCTTTTTTTCCTTCATCTCAACTTTCTCTTATAAGCAAGGCAGTTTATTCTGCTGACTGTAGAAGTGGTAGGTCTTGCCATTATCTTCCTGTTAGTGTGAGACCAGATCAAAATAGGAATAGCTCTTCCATCTTCTCCTTCAGAAGCTGACAAAGCATTAGGTGCTTCTTTCTCTGACAATAACTCTGATCCCTGTTTTTTGGGAGTTGTCTGTTACTGCTTGTCTTTAAATGTAATGATCTAATACTATGGATGGTTTTACATAAAAGTCTTCCTAAGGTATAAAATTGTTGGATGATAGCAGTATGAACATGTTGCCTTAAGCAGTTTATTTAAAAAAAGACAATTTTCAGTTTGGGGAAGAAAATTTTGGAAAAAGAAACATATTTCTTGAACTTTACTCTTTTGTGGTCTCTGTTACAAAGGGAATCAGACTCAGGTTAATCCATCGTTACTACTGGACCATGTGGTTAGAGGATCAGGAGTATTTTTTAGAATCTCAAATGGAAACATTAGACTAATTCCTCACATTTATTAAAAGCCCCAGAGTTTTTAAAATACTTGGCATGCACAGAATTACTCTGACTTTACCGAGAAATGATTGCAATCCACAATATTACCATTTTTATTCAGTCAAAAGACCGTATTCAGTGAGTTTACATTTTCATGGAGAGAGGTATAATCAACATAGAAAATTAGTATGAATTTCATTTAGTGGTAAATGTTGTGAGAAACAAAAAGACTAAACAGAGAGTGACTGTTTTGGAGGTGACGGTGGCACTGCTTTTGCTTGGGCTATGGAGAAAGACATTTTATCTGAGTGTGGGTGATGGCAAAGAGGCATTTGTGTCTAGATGCTAGAGTAGAAGGATGGGTAAGCTCAAAGGCTGGGAGGTGGGGAAAAAATGGTTGGGTTTGAAGGATGGAAAGTAGGCCAGTGTGGCTGAAATGTGATAGGAAATGAAGAAGTAGGATCCAGATCATGAAGGGCCTGTAGGCCTTGGCAAAAGGAGTATGCTTTTGTTCTGACAGCCATGGGAAGCATTCAGAGGGCTTTAGCAAAATACCAGAACACTTTTGAAAAATCACAGCTTGCTGGTATGTGGAGAATGAACTGGAGGGGGAAAGAGTTGACACAGGGTAGACTTGTGGGAAGGCTACTCTGAGGTTCAGGCAGTAGATGGTGGCTTGGACTGTTGTCAGTAGAGATGGTCAGAATTGGTTGGACTCAGGATGTGTTTTGGAGAGGGGCAGCCTGATAGACTTGCTGATGAATATCATGTGAGGTGGGAGAGAAGAGAAGAATCAAACATCATCGATGTCCAAGTTTTTGACCTGATCAATTGTTTGAAAAGTGTTACTATTTATTGCTATAGAGGAATTTTGGGGTGGAGCAGATTTGTGGGAGAGTGTTAGTCGCCCTGTTTTGACCATGTTGAGTTTTAGTGTTGATGTGAAATAGGCAGTTGGATATGAGTCCTCACTGCCCAGTAGATGAATCTGAGACTGTTGGCAATCGAAAGTGGTTTATCTAAGGTCATAAATGTAGTTAAGTTTCCCTTTAGACTTGATCTCAAGTATCTAACCTTTTCTTTGTACTTCTTTACTCTGTTCTTGCACTTCCTCACACTTGGCATTGCACAGTGGAAAGAGGCTCAGAGTCATCAGCCTTAGTTAATATCTTAGCTTTACCACCATCCAGGTGTAATTATGTCACTTTCTGATTCTCGGGTAATGGCTGAGAAAACAGAATATGAAGCTTGCCTTATCTGTTTCTTATACAGATTGTGCTAATGTGAAGACCCTTTGAAAGTAAAAGTACAGTGTAAATTCAAGGGATTACTGCTGTATTCTTACGCTTTAAGTGAACATAGTCTTAGAAGCAGGTGGATTGATTGACGTTGTTGATGGTTGCAGGTGAGAGCACAGAGCCGGGATAAGCAGATAGAAGAAAGGATGCTGTCCCACAGGCAAGATGACAACAACAGGCATGCAACCAGGCACCAGGTATGGGCCTTGCTAAAGCTCTGGCCGTTCACAGTTGGAGAGCCAAGTCTTGGATTCTGTCTGCCCCATGACGGTTGTAGCTATGTCCACGCCTCTTGTTTCCTGTGCTGTGTGTTCATAAGTGGTCTTCAGTCATAAACTTAGAAACAGTGCTTTTTCCAAATAGTAAATTTTCTAGAAACAAAACTTCTACATCATGAAGGAATCATGCTACTTGTGATAATAATAGGTAATCTTGATTATTTGAAAGATTACATTCTCTGCTCTGTATCCTCATTTTCATCTACTTTCTAACCCATTATAATTCACTTTCAGGCCCCTTTACTCTTCTGGTATGTTTCCAATGGCACCAGTGACTTTTTCTTAGCATTGATGCTTGTTGGTTATGTCGTTTTTCTTCTACTTTTCTTTTCTGTTGGATTCCAAGATGCTGCTTTGCTCTAATCTTTCTGTCTCTCTGAACATTCACGCACATTGATTATACTTCATTCCTTGTCCCCTCCCCTGCCCTCGAATGCCTTTGGTGTTTTTTCTTGCTGTTTTTCTGCCTAGAACTCTATACTTTTACCAAGAAGAGATTGTGTTTTTCCTTCAAGGCCTTGTGCAACTCTTAGCTGTTGTCAGAATTCTTCCCAAATCTTGTACCATTAATGAATTTCTTCCTCATGTATTCCTATTTGTAATTCTCAGAATGTTAGTTTAGGTTTTGGCACATTTTATATACTCATAGCTCATCATATGGATGTCTGTTTTTGTGGTTAGATTATAAGTGGATAGCAGAGGAGGCATGGTGACAGGGAGAAATTTGACTTTGGAGCCAGACAGGTCTGGATTTGAATACGGCGATTCTGTTACTCTAGCTGTGTGGTCTTAGGCAGGTCAGCTAACTTCCCTCAATTTTATTTCCTTGAATAACACCTACCTGGCAGTGTAGTCAGCTAAATTATGCATGTAAAGTACCTGTCCTCAGTGCTTGGCAGGTAATAAGCACTCAGTAAGAGGTGGCTACACTTCTCTTCATTGTTTATCTTGGGTTCTGTTCTTATTCCGTTTTTAAATTTTTATTCATTTTCCGTATTAGTGCTTGGAAAGCAGTAAGCGTTCAATAAATGCCTAATGAATTGAAATGATCTTTATTTTATTCCTGTTGTTTCCATCAATCTGTATTCCATTTGGATTAACATTAAAGAAAGTACATTTCCTGACCTCATCTTAACTGACAGGGTAGTGGTCTATGTGACAAGGGAACCCCATTTGGAGTTTAAAAATCACTGCAGCATTTACAGTGCGGCTGTAATAGACTTTGCATCCCACCCCCACCGTTTTTCCCTCTACCCTTTCTTTGGTGTATGTTACTTTCATTTAGAGACTTAATTACAGAATGAGTTTTCTAGCTAGCTTCTCAATTTTCTCCTTTTCCCTTTTAGGCACCATCAGAGAGGCAGTTGCGATATAAGGAAAAGGTTGCTGAACTCAGGAAGAAAAGAAATTCTGGGCTAAGCAAAGAACAAAAAGAGAAATATATGGTGAGCGTAAGTTAAATATTTAATAGCATGAACTCTTGTTATCACATTTGATTCCTTTTGGTTGCTAAGATTCTGCTTTCACATTTGCCATTTCGTGTGCTCTGTAACAGGACTCTTCTTTGGCAGTTAGAGTTACTATATATATAATTCTCCAACAAGAGTGGAACTGGGTGTCCTCAAAAAACAGAATTTAGATTAAAAAAATAGAATCTTTTGGTTTATAAACCTCACTTTAGGTTTAAAGGGTTAAATTTTCTTGTTTGAACAAATACGATGTTAAAGATACGGAAGATTATTCAAGCCAAGCATCAGTCCATTTCTTTAAATGAAAGAATAAAACACCTACACGATAAAAGATTTTAATTGGGTGATATATAGTAAATCTTTTTGTAGTTTTTTATTTTTCTAGTTTTAAAAATAGTGTCCATTTATGACTTCCCTGGTGGGCCAGTGGTTAAGAGTCCACCTACCAGTGCAGGGTACATGGGTTCAATCCCTGGTCTGGGAAGATCCCATATGCCTTGGAGCAGCTAAGCCGTTTTGCCACAACTACTGAGCCTGACTGATCTGCAACAGGAGAAGCCAGTGCAATAAGAAGCCCCCTCACCTCAAGGAAAAGTAGCCCCACTCACTGCAACCAGAGGAAGCCCATGCACAGCAGCCCAGCAGCCAAGACCCAGCTGTAGAATTGGGCTTTTGGGTGAAAATTGTATGCTCCCCTCTGTCTTGTTCAGTATTTTTATCTACAAGTTGGGAAGAGATGTAATAATATGATAATACCATTTATTATGTGCTTATGTGCTAGGCAGGCACTGTGATTATGTTGCTCCCATAATCTTTGTTACAAAGATGGATGATATTTCGGCTGTTTTATAGATGGAAAACTTGAGATTTAGAGAGGTTATTTTCCCAGAATCATAAAGGTAGAGAGTGTCTGAATAAAAGCTCCTGAAATTTACCTTAACATCTGCTTTCTAGTTTGGGCTGAACCTTCCTGGTAAAAGTGCTGGATAGGATTTTTTAAAGCTTTTTTAAAAAGTACACAAAACTAGAAGAAATACATAGAACCCAAGGTTTAGATGACAGAGCCCAAAATTAAAAAGATATCCATCAAAGGGGCCCAGATTAGCCAGAAGAAATTTTAATAGGGCTAAAAGTACTGGTGAGTGATTTCTTCATATGCTAATATATGAGTAAAGTCTACAGCGTTCTTCCTGGAATGAGCCTTCTGATCCTCTTAGCCGTTATTTTCTACTGTCTTCCGATCCTCTTCACCTTCTGCTAGGAGGTGGAGTCTAAGAAGGAGTGGGAAGGGCTAGAATTGAAGGTTAAAAGGAGAGTTGCCCCTGTGGAATTTCTTGCTTGTGTATGGATACTTGTGTACTGACTGCCATGGTAAGATTTTATATTATTTATTTAAAACTGGATTATTTTTATGATTCTAGTTTTCAATAACTGTTCCCTCTTTTGTCCTTGCTTAATATTTAGTAAAGCGTTTCTCAAGGAGGTTAACCTTTTTTCCTGTAGACTTGGACTGGAGTTCTAAGGTGGGAGTATTCCAGTACCTTTGGTGGATTGTATTGTAGTAGGTGCAGCAATTCAAGGGAAAGAGTTTACAAAAGCCTGCTTAGTCGAGCTGCTCCTTCCTGTAGATTTTATTTTCAGCCTGAAGTCTTAGAATTGAAGGCTTAGAGATTCTAGTTTTTATTTGGTTTTGTTTTTAAATGAGTATTCAACTAGATTTCAGGGTTCTAGGAGTTGGTAGTGCATTTGGGTTTTGTTATATTTTATTTATTTGTTTTGCCATGCACATTTTCAGAGGAAGAAATGGAAGCATAAAATTCTGAAGAATGAAACTCTCTTTTGGGGTGGTTATTAGGACATTTCCTTTCCAGGTTCACTAGAGTGGGTAGTAGGTATCTTCTGGAATTAACCTGTCTGATAAATAGTTTGTTTTGTACTTGATCCCTAGTGCCTAGTATAATGCCTGGCAAATATTAATAGTAGGTACTAAATAAATAGGTATGGTTATTCTTGGCCCTCTGGTTGGCATCCATTGAAAGGCAATAGGTTAAGTAAGGCAATGGCACCCCACTCCAGCACTCTTGCCTGGAGAATCCCATGGACGGAGGAGCCTGGTGGGCCGCAGTCCATGGGGTCGCTAGGAGTCAAACACGACTGAGCGACTTCACTTTCACTTTTCACTTTCATGCACTGGAGAAGGAAATGGCAACCCACTCCAGTGTTCTTGCCTGGAGAATCCCAGGGACGGGGGAGCCTGGTGGGCTGCTGTCTATGGGGTCGCACAGAGTCAGACATGACTGAAGTGACTTAGCAGTAGCAGCAGCAGCAAGTTCTTAGAAGCAGAAAGTATCGTGCTCTGGTTATTTTCCTAGGAACACAGGCAGACCTATGGGAACACTCGGGAACCTCTCCTGGAAAACCTGACGAGCGAGTATGACTTGGATCTTTTCCGAAGAGCACAAGCCCGTGCTTCAGAGGATCTGGTGAGTATTAAAACTTCAAAGAGGAGGACTACTTGTGAGGGTCACTTGGAACTGCCAAGGAAAATTAGCAGTCAGTTTGCTAGGGATTACACATACCTTGCTGCTTGACTCTTTTTCCCTTCCCCCGGACATCCTTATTTGAGACTTCCTTCCCATTGATATTTAAAATTAATTACCCCTCCTCCCTTCCTTTGTCCCTTAAAGTTTTCCCTCTCCACCTCAACTCCTGGAAGGACCTGTTTGGTAGAGGTAGTTATCTGGATACAACAGTAGGTGCCCCTTTGTGTCAGTTGGATAATTTGTAATTCTGAGAACCCCTAAACTGGAAGGTACCCCTCTGTTGTCCTGTTAACCTAAATAGGAACTCCCCTTTGTGGGATTGCTTCAGCCTTTCATTGTAGCTATAAAAGAATGGGAGAGGAATAATGATCAAGGTTGTTGTCAGATAGTTTAGATAATTTAGAATCTGACAACTATGTTGTCAGATAGTTTAGAATTCTGATTGAATGAATTAAATATGTCCAAATGGCAGTCCACTACAGCACTCTTGCCTGGAAAATCTCATGGATGGAGGAGCCTGATAGGCTATAGTCCATGGGGTCGCAAAGAGTCGGACACGACTGAGCGACTTCACTTCACTTCACTTCAAAGAAACTTAAAGTTTGTAAAGTGAATTTCATCTTCCTTTTTAAAAAAAAAAATTATAATCAAATACTTTATTTAAGAATTCTTGATTATATAGTGGTCCATGGGCTGGTTGGAAAAGAATTTCCAGACATGAGGCAGAATGAGAGGAGAACAGAGTTTCTTAGAGTGGGAGATGTTATTAGAACAGCAGACTGGCTCAAGGGAGAGCTGACCCCTTTCTTGGGCTAGGTGCCAATTTTTATAGCCTCAAGGCAGAGAAAATTCCAGCTGGAAGGGTGACATTAAGTGTCCGGCTAGAATGTTTCAGGGTGGGGTATTTTACCTAATGCAGGGTAAAGGACCTGGCTGATTTAGATCTAGAAGCTCATGGCAACAGTTGTTACTGACCTTGGTTAATTACAGAAATTTTTGTCCTGTGACCTTGGTATAAGGCTCCATAGAGGAGACTTGTTGAAATTTTGGGAGAGGCAGGGTTTGATTGCTGCCCTTATTTAGGCTGGGCTACCACTGCCGGTTTTCTCTATCTTACCCTGGTACTGAATATTTCCTAGGCCAGCTTTTCAGAGCTCTGCCTGATTATTCTTCAGAATTATTTCTGTGGCTAACTCATAGCCACTGAGTGGGGACTGGTATTCAGAAATATCTTCTACTTTCTAGCTTTAAATTCCAGAATTAAAGCATCATCCGTGTTTCAAAAGTGTTTTTTAAAGGACCCAAGTTGAGAGCATGGCCAGCATGGGTGCATGTCATGCAGATCCATGCAGCTTTCTTTATAAAAGCTTTTGCACACGTATGAAGTGCATTCACGAGAAGCTTTTGTTTAGGTTTAGAATGTTTGTTAAGGTGTAGGGAGTTTGTGATAGATGGTCTTTTAAAATTCTATTTATTTCAGACTGATAAAAAGTAAAATTTTACGAAGGGCTTGTTCTGATGTTCAAGAGATGAGGCCCAAGTGGGTAGGTAGCAGAGAGAAGCCACTCTCAAGACCTGTGCTCTGGGCAGTGTAGACAGTACATTTTCTCTAGCCTTCCTGGTGACCCATATCCCCATAGTCCTCTTCAGTGTAAGTTTCTCATGAGCTAGAAGCCAGAAACTGTTTTTTTCATAGCCAGTTGTGGTGGCATGCACACAGCTTACAACAATAGAAATGATTAATTCTTATCCTCCTTTAACTTGATTTCTTCTCTGCAATACAGGAGAAGTTAAGGCTGCAAGGCCAAATCACAGAGGGGAGCAACATGATTAAAACAATTGCTTTTGGTCGCTATGAGCTTGATACTTGGTACCATTCTCCCTATCCTGAAGAATATGCACGACTGGGACGTCTTTACATGTGTGAATTCTGTTTAAAATACATGAAGAGCCAAACAATACTCCGCCGACACATGGTAAGTTGTCTGAAGGTCCGTGACCATGGTGGTGATAAGCTCTAGGGTGTCTTGATTGTTGTTTTCCAGTTGCTCAGTCGTGTCCAGTGCTTTGCCACCCCATGGACAGTAGCACTCCAGGTTTGCCTCAAAGCTTCCCTTTTGCTCAAGCTCAAGTCCATTGAGTTGGTGGTGCCATCCAACCATCTCATGCTCTGTTGTCCGCTTCTCCTCCTGTCTTCAATCTTTCCCAGCATCAGAGTCTTTTCCAGTGAGTTGGCTCTTCACATCAGGTGGCCAAAGTATTGGAGCCTCTGCTTCAGCATCAGTCCTTCCAATGAATATTTGGGACTGATTTCTTTTAGGATTGATTGATCTCCTTGCTGTCCAAGGGACTCTCAAGAGTCTTCTCCAGCACCACAGTTCAAGAGCTTAAATTCTTCGGCGCCTAGCCTTTTTTATTGTCCAGCTCTCACATCTGTACATGACTACTGGAAAAACCATAGCTTTGACTAGACAGAACCAGTCTGTTGTTCCGTGTCTGGTCTAACTGTTGTTTCTTGATCTGCATACAGATTTCTCAGAAGGCGTAAGGTGAGGTGGTCTGGTATTCTCATCTCTTTAAGAATTTTCCAGTTTGTTGTGATCTACACAGTCAAAGGCTTTAGTGTAGTCAATGATGCAGAAGTAGATGTTTTTCTGGAATTCTCTTGCTTTTTCTATGATCCGATGGATGTTGGCAGTTTGATCTCTGCTTCCTCAGCCTTTTCTAAATCCAGTTTGTATAAATCTGGAAGTTTTCAATTCACATACTGTTGAAGCCTAACTTGAAGGATTTTGAGCATTACTTTACTAGTATGTGAAATGAGTGCAATTGTGCGATAGTTTGCACATTCTCTGGCCTTGCCTTTCTTTGGGCGTGGAATGAAAATTGACATTTTCCAGTCCTGTGGCTAGTGCTGAGTTTTCCAAATTTGCTGACATATTGACTGCAGCACTTTAACAGCATCATCATTTAGGATTTGAAATAGCTCAGCTGGAGTTCTGTTACCTTCACTACTTCCTGATTCCAGGATGTCTGGCTCCAGGTGAGTGATCACACCATTGTGGCTATCTGGGTCATTAAGATCTTTTTAGTATAGTTCTGTTTACTCTTGCCATCTCTTCTTGATATCTTCTTCTGTTAGGTCCATACTGTTTCTGTCCTTTTTTTATGCCCATCTTTGCATGAAATGTTCCCTTGGTATCTCTAATTTTAAAGAGATCTCTAAGCTTTCCCATTCTATTGTTTTCCTTTATTTCTTTGCAGTGATTACTTTAGGAAGGCTTTCTTATCTCTCCTTGCTATTTTCTGGAACTCTGCATTCAGATGGATGTATCTTTCCTTTTCTCCTTTGCCTTTCTCTTCTCTTCTTTTCTCAGGTATTTGTAAGCCCTCCTCAGACAACCATTTTGCCTTTTTGCATTTGTTTTTCTTGGGGATGGTTTTGATCACTGCGTCCTGTACAGTGTCACGAACCTCCGTCCATAGTTCTTCAGGCACTCTATCAGATCTAATCCCTTGAATCTGTTTGTCACTTCCACTATATAATTATAAGGGATTTGATTTTGGTCATACCTGAATGGTCTAGCAGTTTTCCCTACTTTCTTTAATTTAATACTGAATTTTGCAATAAGGAGTTCATGATCTGAGCCACAGTCAGCTCCCGGTCTTGTTTTTGCTGACTGTATAGAGCTTCTCCATCTTTGGCTGCAAAGAATATAATCAGTTTGATTTTGGTGTTGACCATCTGGTGATGTCCATGTGTAGAGTCATCTCTTGTGTTGTTGGAAGAGAGTGTTTGCTATGACCAGTGCATTCTCTTAGCAAAACTCTATAAGCCTTTACCCTGCTTCATTTTGTACTCCCAGGGCCAAACTTCCCTGTTACTCTAGGTGTCTCTTGACTTCTTACTTTTGCATTCCAGTTCCTGATGATGAAAAAAGATCTTGTAGGTCTTCATAAAACTGTTCAGCTTCAGCTTCTTTGGCATTAGTGGTTGGGGCATAGACCTGTATTACTGTGATATTGAGTGGTTTGCCTTGGAAACGAACAGAGATTGATCATTCTGTCGTTTTTGAGATTGCACCCAAGTACTGCATTTCAGACTCTGTTGTTGACTCTGAGGGCTGTTCCACTTCTTGTGAGGGATTCTTGCCCGCAGTAGTAGATATAATGGTCATCAATTAAATTTGCCGATTCCGGTCCTTTTTGGTTTACTGATTGATTTCCTGAGATGTTGACGCTCACTCTTGCCATCTCCTGTTTGACTACTTCCAATTTACCTTGATTCATGGACCTAACATTCCAGGTTCCTCTGCAGTACTGTTCTTTGTAGCATTGGACTTCACTTTCACCACCAGACACATCCACAACTGGGTGCTGTTTCCACTTTGACTCAGCCTCTTCATTCCTTCTGGAGCTATTTTGTTGCTCTTCTCCAGTAGCATATTAGACACCTACCGGCCTGGGGCTTCTAGATTTTGACATCTATCTAAATACCTCTCAGTGGTCCACAGAAATGGAATGAAGGCACAGGAAATTGAAAGCCGCATATCAGAGTTGGAGTATACAGCCTTCGGCAAGGCTGGGGCTGGGTGGCTGTTAAACTCATGCTGTCATTTTCTTCTCCTTGTCTTTTTCTTGCTGTGTGCTCTTCTCTGTTCCTGGGGTATGAATTACCTCTGCCCACAGTTTTTCTGTTTCAAAGTGGATAAAAACAGATGGACTTCACTAGATAGAACTGGGACAACGTGATTCACCTTTGTATCTCTAGCAGCTAGCTTTGGCAATAAATGCCCCATAAATGTGTGTTGAAGGAACTCTAAATTATGAAATTAACAGAATAGGTCCTTGGGTCAGCCTTTCCCATGAGTTGTTTAGTGTTTGCTGGTTTCTGAACAGCCTTCTTGTGAAAATAGGAATAAACAATTGAATCATTTTATTTTTTTTTTACAAATTTATTCCTTACTTATTTTATAGTTTTAAGCCATTTTTCTTCTCCTGATTGTGGAATGAAAAGTCTTGCCTTGAATTTCTGCCATGGAGCAGGGGTAGAGATTGGTCTGTAAGATGAGGAAACCTCTGTTTTTTCTTATTTCCATAGTCACAAGTGATTGTGGCTGTATCTATAGCTCAGCATTCCTATAGTTTCTGTCATAGTATTCGTCCTAGTTTGGTGCTAAAACTGCTTTTTTGTGTTCCCAGCTCTGAAGTACACTCTGGCCCAGAACCACCATTGCCAATTAAGACCGCAGTCTAAAGGCTGCCCTTTAGACTGCAGCACAGTAGGCTCCCACTAGACTGACTGGGTGGGGAAGAATGCTGGGAGTAGGGGGCAGGTGGGTGATAAGTGGGGACTGGGCTCCATGATTGTAGACCATGAAGATAAGCTAATTCAGAGTTTGCTGTGTGAAAGACTGGTATTTTTATTGATGTGAACTGCTTACTGTTTCTTTTTTCTTTCTGTTTCTGTTTATTTAGTAGTACTAACTAACGAAGTAGCCAAAAGGCAAGAAATAGGGAGAGAAAACAAAGGGCCTATATAGTCTGAGGATCAAGTAAACAGTCTGAATATTTGATGATATCTACTGTATTATATGTTATAAAAACCAAATTTCACGAAATAGAAAACCTATTTTAATTTATACCTCTGAAGATTCTTGTTACTTCAGGCATAATCACAGAAATGGGCTTTCTTTGCCTATTTGGCCAATAGTTTGGCTTCTGTTTCTGAACAGATCATTGTTGTTAGTTTGCTCACTGTTGTGAAGAGCCAACATGAGTAAAGGGGTGGAGACAGGAATAAATCACAGGTGGAGCTCTCATTACTGAATGAATGTGTGCACTTATATGTGACAAATTGGGGCATGCTTTTTTTTAAATTATTATTTTATTTTTGGCTCTGCTGGGTCTTCACTGTGGTGTGTGGGCTCCTCACTGTGGTGGTTTCTCGTTGCGGAGCAGGCTCTAGGCACATAGGCTTTAGTAGCTGCGGTGCCTGGGCTCTATCTTAAGTGCTGGCTCAGTAGTTTTGGCATGTGGGCTTAGTTGCCACGCAGCATGTGGGTCTCCTGCATTGGCAGGAGGATTGTTAACCCTTGGACCACCATGGATGCCCTTATGACTCTTTATTGACCAAAAGAGTCAGAATACAATTTCATAAAAAATATCCATGTGTGTGCTTTTTTGTTGTTTAGTCCCTCAGTCGTGTCCGACCCTGTGACTGCATGGACTCAAGCACACCAGGCTTCCCTGTCCATCACACTTTCCCAGAGTTTGCTCAAACTCATGTCCATTGAGTTGGTGATGCCATCCAACCATCTCATCCTCTGTTGTCCTCTTCTCCTGCCCTCACTCTTTCCCAGCATCAGGGTCTTTTCCAGTGAGTCGGCTCTTTGCATCAGGTGGCCAAAGTATTGGAGCTTCAGCACCAGTCCTTCTAATGAATATTCAGGATTGATTTCCTTTCGCATTAATTGGTTTGATCTCCTTGCTGTCCAAGGGACTCTCAAGAGTCTTATCCAGCACCACAGTTTGAAACCATCAGTTCTTCGGCATGCAGCCTTCTTTATGGTCCAACTCTCACAACTGTACATGACTATTGGAGAAGACATATGCTTTTTAATGATATTTTTTAAAGTATTTACATAAAACCTTTGAAAAAGTCACCTATTTACAGTAGAGGCTTCCCTGCATTAAATCTGTGAGCACTTGAAAGTGAGGAAAGGGGTACCTTGTGCCCTCTTGTGGCCAAGTTGTTGTCTCCCCACCCCCCCCACCCCAGCCCTGTCTTCCTGTTGCTCAACCAGGCTTCCTTGCCTATTTTTCTAAAGCCACAGAAGGACATGTCCTATTTCATTATAGTACAAGAAAGAGAACATTTGGAGATGGGGTATGGTTTTTATCACTGGGTCTGTTTTCTAATCTGAAAAGAAGACCATAATGGTTTAGGTGGTAATGAGAAGTTACTGGTAAAGGTGAGAGTACCTTTACTTAGCAACTCTTAAGCTGCTGGAAATAAGCCGCTTAAGAACTTCCTGTTGGCACAAGCCATCTTATAATAAGCCTGGGGTATTTTTTATTTATCTTACTTTTACATAGTAGAAGATTTAATCTCCTAGGTTGGAGCAGTGCCAGAAAATAATCCAGAAAACTTGTTCCAAACTGCTGTAAAAATCCATAAATATATTGCAGTGAATTTAGAAGCCTTTGTTTCACTAAAAGAAAAAAATCCATTTTGCTGTCAATTTGTCAAACTGTCCATCTCAGCTAACCCAGTTCAACCTGTGGTTCCTTTTCCCTTTTGAGCAGCAAGTCTTCCTGGGAAGGATTGTTTCCCTGATGTGAATTCCATTCTTTTACAGGCTAAGTGTGTGTGGAAACACCCACCTGGTGATGAGATATATCGCAAAGGTTCAATATCTGTATTTGAAGTAGATGGCAAGAAAAACAAGGTAAAAATGGTGACATCAGAAAAAGGGATGGAAATGTACTTTCACTAGTTTCAGAAATTTATCTCCAGCTTGTAAAGAAGATAGAACTTTTCTATTGGCCAAAATACAGTTTCTGCTCCATTAACAATAATGGTGTGATCTTTAATTTTAGTCCTTTATCTAAGTATAAGAATCACTTGCTGACACATGAATGCTGTTTCTTTACTTCCAGATCTACTGCCAAAACCTGTGCCTGTTGGCCAAGCTTTTTCTGGACCACAAGACATTATATTATGATGTGGAACCCTTCCTGTTCTATGTTATGACAGAAGCAGACAGCACTGGTTGTCACCTGATTGGATATTTTTCCAAGGTCAGCGGGATCTGGAGATTAAGAAGCTGATGACCAGAGCAGGGTAGTTGATGGTGGCATATGAAGCCTCAAATCGCTGACAGAAAGAGGCGGTTCCCTGAGCATTGATGATTGCCCTTGTCTTAAAGGGTGCCAGGGGGTGGGGTAGACATCCACGTATCAAAGATTATTTAATGAAAATGTGCAGTCTTTATGAAAAGCTTTTGGCTTACTCATTTCTGGACTTGTGGGTTGAAGCTGCCCATTAGTTGCTGGCCAGCACCCGGCCTACTAACCCACAAGCCCACATCTTGCCATCCAAGCCAGCC
The DNA here is from genome assembly GCF_023091745.1 of Budorcas taxicolor. Taxonomy (NCBI): domain Eukaryota; kingdom Metazoa; phylum Chordata; class Mammalia; order Artiodactyla; family Bovidae; genus Budorcas; species Budorcas taxicolor. The sequence continues at coordinate 36,532,730 of NC_068928.1, read as the reverse complement.
AGCTCTCCTGGCTTTGCTCTCCTCTGTGTTATTAGCTTAAAACCAGGAAATAGTTCCTTTTGCCTGGTTTTCTAGCTGGGCTCCTTCAGTGATAACACCACTACACCTTTAAAGATTCAAGGCCAGATTTTGCTTATAACTTCAATATAGCAACTTTATTGAAATATAATTTTCACAGACCATACACTTTACAGTGTATGGTCTGTGGGTTTACAGTGTATGATGCTGTGGGTTTTAGTATAGTTACAGGGTTGAGCAGCCACCATGCAGTCACCACTATCAATTCTTGTTACTCCCAATTTGAAATACCGTACCCATAGGTAGTCACTCCTCATTTCCGCTCATTCTGTTCCCAGGCCCACTGTCTCTATTTAAGCTTGCATATTCTGGGCATTTCACATAAATGGAATCATACGATACGTGATTTAAAGAGTGTTACTCTAGACTGGATTTAGTGTTCTAAACCTTCTTGCCTTGCTCTTTGTCTCTAAAAAGGAATCCTAGAGTCAGTGCCCTTAAGGTGAGACTGGAGGTCTCAGCTAGGGAAACCTTGGGATCATCAGCATAAAGGGTATGGATGTACCAACTGTGAGGCCTGACAGCCACTCCCCAGGACTAGTTAGCATGTATTGTAAGCAGCCTTGCTTGTATCTGGGACTGCTGAGACACCTTTGGTCCCATATTCTTCCAATCTTCTCATCTGTTTGCTCTTGATTTTAGGAAAAGAATTCATTCCTCAACTACAATGTATCCTGTATCCTTACCATGCCTCAGTACATGAGACAGGGCTATGGCAAGATGCTCATTGATTTCAGTAAGTAAAACAGCCAAGTCATAAGTTGCACAAGCAGAGATTGTTGAAGTATTGTTGTCTTTTTGTCCTATGGTCTGTCTTCACAATTCCTGGCATATAGTGGAATTACACTCATATTAAGTGAGTGAGTAAGTGGAAAAAACCTGAACATTGTCAGTTGGCCTGCTACACATTGAACACTCGGATGAATACAGGACCCTGAGTTGGTACCTAATAGACTATAGATATATGACATATAGAGGATAGTAAAGTAAGCTCTTTAGTATTATCCTAATGTGAGACTTATGAATAGCACATTCATCCGTAAAGCTTCAAATTTGTTTATGGGTGTTAAGTTCAGTTTCATAAGTTGTTCTCTAAAGGCACTTGATAGAGGCTTTGGGTCTTATTAATCATGAATGCTATATTTGAGAATTTGCCTATTCAGTAAAATTTATGTGTAACCTAAAGTCAAAGAACATGCACATGGCAGTGAAAAAAAAGTCACCACATGTTTCCAGATGAGGTCAAACAGATACTTATTTTGGCTTTGTTTACACTGGTGTCCTTTAGAGCCATGTTGTTCATATTTTTATGCTTTTTGTTGCTATTTTTATCTTTTATTATTATTTTTTGGCCATGCCACGTAACTTGTGGGCTCTTAATTCCTCTGACAAGGGATCAAACCCAGGCCCTCAGCAGTGAAAGCGTAGCCACTGGAATTCCCTGTTGATTTTCAGTGGCCCCTGAGCATAGTGCTGAAGTAAAGTCTGCGATGTGCCTTCCAGAGAAAATGTGTTTCGTAGACAGGTTTTTATCAGGCATTCGTGATTGTGCTGTTGACTTTTAGTTCAATGTTAAGTCAACAGTATGTATTAAATGGGTGTCTTTAAACAAAAACACATAAAATTGGTTATATATTGATTGGTTGATGAAAATGTGACGAGGGGTCCACAGGAACCTAACCCTGTATTTACCTCAAGAGCAATGGTTCAATATAGCTTATTCAGTGTTTGCTGTGACTTTATAGAATATAATTACTGTAAGTAATGAGATTTAGCTGTATTTTATTCCATGTTCACTGTAACATGATATATTTTGGTCAAATTAGAATTCCTAGAATCAGCTTTTTGATCCTTTTAGCCACTTGGTTAGAGATAAATCAGGAAATGGTATAATCCACTAATGGAGTTGAGGGGACTATGTATCTTTGAACAGGTAACAACTGTTTTATAAACTTTGTGGAAATTTTCAAACATACACTAAAGTAGCATAATAGTATAATAAACCCCCCTGTAATGATTATCATTTTATGGCCAGTCTTGTTTTACTTATAGTCACACCCTCAGTTATTTTGGAATCTCTAAAAGTATAAGGTCTGTTATACCTCCAAAAGCCCTACAAAACAAAAAATTCTTTACCGTCATAAAATACACTATTCAAATTTTCATTTTTTTGTGATTTGATTCTTTAAAAAAAAAGTTGTTTTTATGCAAATACAGATAGAACTGTGTAGCTTATAAATCAGTTTTTAGTTTAGAGGTTCCCGCTCCATCTCTTTTTTTTCTTTGCTATTTATTTAAGTTGGTTATCCAGTAGTTTTAGTTTCCTGAAGTATGAGTTTGCTGACTTCATCCCCCTGGTGTTGAAAGTTAGATGTTTAGCTGTTAAAACTGGAGACTTTGTGAAATTCAGATCATGTCTATTCCCATCTGCTGCCTACCACCAATATCTCATAGGCAGTACTGAGATAATCCATTCTTTTTTTCTTTTAAGAATTTTTAGGGTTACTTAAAAAAAATTTTTTTTTTAAATTACTTTATTTTTGGCTGCATTGGGTCTTTGTTGCTTTGCCTGGGCTTTCTCTAGCTTCAGCGAGCGGGGGCTACTCTTTGGTGCGCTGTTCAGACTTCACATTCCGGTGGCTGCTCTTATTACGAAGCGCAGGCTCTAGGCACTCAGGCTCAGCAGCTTCAGCTCTGGGGCTCTAAGGGTGCAGGCTCGTCAGTTGTGGTGCTTAGGCTTAGTTGCTCCGAAGCATGTAGAATCTTCCTGGTCCTGGGATTGAACCCTTGTCCCCTGCATTGGCAGGAGTATTCTTGTCCACCTCACCACCAGGCAAGTTCTGAGATAATCCATAAAGTGCAAAAATCTGAAAAAGCTTGAAAGCTATATAGTGAAATGGCTTTCAAACCTGTTTCCATCTACTCTGTTCTCTCTTTTGGCTTGTGGGATCTTAGACCCTTGACCAGGCATCAAACCTGGGCCCCAGGCAGTGAAAGCGCTGAGTCTTAATCGCTGAACTGCTAGGGAATTCCTCATCTACTTTGTTCTTAATGCATACCTACAGATAACTATTAATATTAACAAGTTTCTAGTGCAGGCTTCCACTAGAAGGCTTTTATATTAAATGTCTATTATAAGTAAATGTGAAAACACATTCGTCCCCTTTTGTTTGTACAAAGGCAGTCAACTGTACTACAGCTAATACATAGCACTGCATTAAGACTGGACCCTGATGGATATGGCCAAGCAGACTATTCCTTAAATCTTTATCCATTTTGGTACGCTGTTCTTATTAGGATGAGATACAGTATCTGCATTGTTCTCTGGCAGGTTATTTGCTTTCCAAAGTGGAAGAAAAAGTTGGCTCCCCAGAACGTCCACTCTCAGATCTGGGGCTCATAAGCTATCGCAGTTACTGGAAAGAAGTGCTTCTTCGTTACCTGCACAATTTCCAAGGCAAAGAGATTTCTATCAAAGGTTGGTTTTTTGCTCTTAGAGAATGTTACCTAAGATGTTTGCTCCTCTGAATATTCTGACTTTTCTGTTTGGCCCGGTTCATGTTTTGTAATCAGTGAAGGTAATGCCACATTCTGTGTTGCATCTGAATATGAGAGCGGAAGGCTAACTGATGTGGACCACTCACCAAGGTGCCTAAGGATTCCAGAGCATTTGGCCCTAGGGACTGGTTATCTGATTTGGTTTCTCAAATTTTAGGTTGCTAACACTTTATTTCACAAAATTCTCAACAAAAGCAAGAAAGAAGAAAAACTTCAAGTCATTTGGCACACACAGGAACTTCTAACATCCCGGAATATTTATGCGAGAGTGAAATAATTTAGTTTGTTCTTTGACTTCAATTTCTGTAGGAGCCGAAGCGGTTTCCTGCTGTACTGCCCCTCTTTTGTAGTTATTTTAAGTGGTCAGATGAATACTTTATAAACTTGTGGACAGCTTGGGTCAAGTAGCAAAGATTCCAAACATTTGGAGTCTGTAGATTTCCTTCAAAGGAAAGGGGTCCTTGGTAAGGGGGTGGGGAGGTCTGCATTTTGAGCAAGTAGCTCTTCTGTTTCAGAAATTAGCCAGGAGACAGCTGTGAATCCTGTGGACATTGTCAGCACTCTGCAAGCCCTTCAGATGCTCAAGTATTGGAAAGGAAAACACCTAGTTTTGAAAAGACAGGTAAAGTTTCTGTTAGCCTTTTACTCATTGCTTTATGTCTCTTGAGGCCTAGCAAAGTGGAGCCTTCACACCTTAAAGGTAACCTTCCCTTTTTAAAGAGTCTGACTCCATGCAACTTTTCCTTTGCTCTCACTGTTAGACTTGTCTCCGACTGTACCCTTATCAGAAGCTTCTGGTAAACTCCTGTCTCATACTTGGATGACAGAAGCATCAACAGCTCCAGTTAAGCAGCTTTATGTTGCACTTCTGTCCTTTGATGATTTTCTTACATCAGAGAAGAGTGCCCATCTGTGGAGGAGAATCTCCATAACCTCCAGGGCCTGTAGAAGTGGTTTTAAATTCCTTTAACAAATGCCATCTCAGTTCAGTTCAGTTCAGTCACTCAGTCGTGTCCAATTCTTTGCAACCCCATCACAGGCACGCCAGGCCTCCCTGGCCGTCACCAACTCCTGGAGTTCAGTCAAACTCACGTCCATTGAGTCGGTGATGCCATCCAGCCATCTCATCCTCGGTCGTCCCCTTTTCCTCCTGCCCCCAATCCCTCCCAGCAGTAGAATCTTTTCCAATGAGTCAACTCCTCGCATGAGGTGGCCAAAGTACTGGAGTTTCAGCTTTAGCATCATTCCTTCCAAAGAAATCCCAGGGCTGATCTCCTTTAGAATGGACTGGTTGGATCTCCTTGCAGTCCACAGTTCAAAAGCATCAATTCTTCAGTGCTCAGCTTTCTTCACAGTCCAACTCTCACATCCATACATGACTACTGGAAAAACCGTAGCCCTGACTGATGTCAATTTAAAATTTTTTTTCAGTTGACTTACAACATTGACTCTGGAGGGCCCATGGCAACCCACTCTAGTGTTCTTGTATGGAGAATCCCATGAACAGGGAAGCCTGTCAGGGTTGCACAGAATCAGGCACGACTGAAGTGACTTAGCATGTATGCACAATTAATAAGGGAAGATGGGTAATGATTTTTCAGGTCTTGCTGAGGGCATAATAGGAAGAAATGGATTAGGTAGGAGAACATTAGGTAAATCAAAAGAGCTTTTTTTTAATACCTGTCTCAGTATATTATGAAACCTTTGGTGATTTCTTCTTTGCTAACAATCATTTTAGAATCCACATATAAAGATGTTTTAGTTGAATGCATATAATAATTTTTTCCCATTGTTTTCTCTCAGGATCTCATTGATGAGTGGATAGCCAAAGAGGCCAAAAGATCCAACTCCAATAAAACCATGGATCCAAGCTGTTTAAAATGGACCCCTCCCAAGGGCACTTAAAGTGACCGGTTACTCCGAGCCAGCGAACCCCAGCAGTAGGAATCCGTACCCTAGGGATCTGTCTGTCATTTCTGTTGCTCTTGTGATTGGCAAGTACAGTATCCTTTGGGAAGGCCATCCCCCTCAGGACTGTCCTGGCTCCGACCTTCGTGTACACTGCAGACGCTGGTTCTGAGGAACTGTTGTTTCGGCCTCAGTGAGGTTGCCTGGATGGGATCTCTATTACACTTGAGTGCAGATCCCTGTAGCACTGACCCAAGGTGTTCTGTTTTGGTACTGTACCTGTCCAGTCACTGGTTCTCTCCTCTGGCCCCATGAGGTTGTGTCGTGTCTTCTAAACTTTGTAATAGTGCTTCTTGCCACCTGGTCACCAGACCACCAAGTACGGTTACTGCCACCAGGACCTTTCCAGTTATTCCTTACATGTGTTTTTGGAGGGGCAGGGAAGAGGTGACACTTCTGAGTGTGTGTTGGGAGGGGTCCCTTCCCTTTGGATTTCATCTCACTTTAAGTTATTTCCTCCATTTTTACTGAAAGACCTGTTTTTAATCAGTATCAGGCTGACCAGCGCCAAATACTTGTGAAGACTCTTGCAGGGATTAGCCTCGGTCACAGCATATGATCTAAGTGAGATGGAGAAGAGAACTGAGAGGCAGTGATTCTCTGATTTGGATTTGAGTTCACCTGTGGGCAGTGGGCAACATCTTGGTGAAAGGGAATGAAATACTACTTTTTGCCTCACGAGAAAGTGCCCAGTAGTAAATGTTTTCTTCTCTTTACTCCCTGCCTCTTTTTACTTTTGCAGGTGCCAAAATAATTTCCAGTTCTCCCTTTCATGCTGCACGATAACCGGTTAATTATATTGCAGAAACCTTTCACCAGTACTGGTCTGGTATTACACACCTAAGTTGCACATAAGTTGCATTGCTTTTGTCTGAACATCCTTGGAGAAGTGATTGAGAATGACTTCCGTGTCTCAGCCCATGACTCAGCAAGGCAGAATGGCCACCCCTGCCAAGGTTTGCTTTTCTTTTCGACAGTGCCTCACCCTCCCTCTAAGGACTAAAGTGCTTATGCCCTTCCAAGAACTCCATTTCCTTTTTGGGATTTACCACCATCCCCCCATTCTCTGGTCTCCTCTATTTTTGGTGTTGTTTAAGTGAAGGAAGAGATGCTCCCTCTAATTTCTCTCTAGCCCATTATAACCTGCTATCTTGGGGCAGCTTTTGATGTATGACATGTCACCCTTCCCAACTTGGTCTCCTGCAACACCGCTGTCTTCATGTGGAGCCCTCACCACAATCCCAACTCTGGTCATTTGTGCCTTTCTCTTGTCATCTTTGTACACTACTTATATTCACTGTGGGTTGGGGGGAGCTAACTTTAAGCATGTTCAGTGGCAGCTCCCTGCCAGTTTCAGTGTCACTGTTAAAATTTACCCAAAAGCAATTTCACTGGGGGTTTTCTTAAGGGGTAAAGGCCTTTTACAGAAGCTAACCCTTCCCCAAATGTGGTAGAATGTGCTGTTCTGTATCTACTCTTCAATAAAGCATGTTCTCTGCTGAAATTTGTTTCACCCAGGAACTCTCATTTGAGTATGACATGGTGCCACTGGCCTACTGCTAATAAGAAATGCACTTGGGGTTTATTTTCTAAGCAGTAAACTGACTGTTTAGGGACAGGATTTGTGGGTGGGGAAAGTTGTTTTTTCCTCTGATGCAGGCTGTCTGGAGGGAGTGCTTAACTCTGAGCATGTCTAGTTGATGGAGTAAATTCTCTGTGCCACACTCTGGTTCCAGCTAACAGGTATGCGTAGCTGTGAGTAGTTTCTGTTATCCATTCGAAGACCCAGCAGGAGGTAAGGCTAGGTGGTATAGCTGTGGGAAGTGGGAACAGACGTGTCCTCTTTGACCTCCAGGCTTACTTGCCAGTAGTGAGCAATGCCATCTCTAAGAATCATTGTCTCTCCCAGGTTGAGGTGATTTCTGAAAGTAGCTGCACTTTCCTGTAGCGTTCATCTAGTGTGAGAAATGGCAGACCGGGCACTTAACTGGATGGTAGAGAGGAGGAGGGTGGAAATTGTATTTGTTGGAGTGAATTTGCCCCCTCTGGCCAGCATGGTGAGAACCTCTCCTGGCAGAAAAACTAAGTGTCTTTCTTGGTAAGGTTAGGTGTCCTGCGTGTCACCTACTAGGGTAGGAAATGGGATGAGAAAAACTCAGGCTTATAAAAAGACCATTCTTACACACATCTTAGAGAAACGTGTGCCCTCATTTCCCTCTTCTAGGTGTTTGCATCTAAGGGAAATTCTGTTGTCTCTCCCATTTTGGAAAAGCTGAGGAAGGTAATATGGACCATGATACTGGATAGACAGTGCAGATCACAAGTCTTTGGTGACTGTCATCCCTCTTTCCTCACCTAGAAACCAAAGGAAGATTTCTCTGCTTTAAATCCTTGCAGGTGTGGGAACTGGCCGTTCACTTCCTTGGCTGTTTTGAGTCAGACTGTTCCCTCTGGCTCCTTTTGTACCTGCACAAAAGAAGTTTAGCTTCTTAGGCTCCTTTGTTAGACGAGCAAGAGTCTCGAGTCATTCCTGCATCTCTGAGACTCCATAAGTGGAAGCACCAACCATTTCTAGAGGAAGAAAGCCTCAGCATGTGCTGGTTGCTTCTTTTCCGCTCAGCAGTGTGCTGGGTACTTTAACACTGCCTTGTTTGACCCTCCCCTCTGCCATTTGCTTTCTTGGCTTTTTTGATTCCCTAATGATTTACCTTCTCCCTTCTAGTTAGTTTTCTTTGCTTCAGCCACAATCCCCCATGCTTCTAGTGGCTTCCATTGCCAGAAGAATGCCAAGACTGGTGAAGACTTTAAAATGAAAGAATTGAGTTTAGTTACTCCTGTAGGCAGCATTTGTAGGTCGGAGACCTAAACCAGGATACAGAGATGTGCCTCATTCTGGTTCTGCTTCTGATTTAGGAGTAAACTGTTCAGTAAGCACTGTCCCTTTACTTTTGTGGTTTCCTTCAGTCCTTAGCACATCATCACTGTAAGGTAAATATTGTAGCCCTCTTCCACAGGAGAAAATTTGAGGCTCAGAAGTCTTACTGCCGGGTTATAGAAACAGAATGAGAGCGTTGCTTCTCTTGAGTCCAGATCCCATGCTTCTGACAAAACTAATGTGAGTCATCTGATGCCTCGGTGCCTGCTTTCCTGTTTCTCACAAGGGGGAACAATGAGTCACATTAAGTAGTTTTTAAGAATATGGTGTGCCCTTTATATGGCAAGATGATTCTCTTGACATGACCTGAGCTTTGGTTTATCCCTGTGGTTCTGGGCAGGTTGCCTGACTGGGGTTAGGAATGGCCTCTAATGGAGTTCATGTGAAGCCAGTATAAAAAAAATACCACAGCTTGCTTCCATCATGCATTCCTTCTGGAATATGAAATGAGTGGAAAGCAGTTTTTTGGAAGTATATTAGTAACTAGGCATAAACACATCTGCCTTTTCCTCCTTTGAAGAGCAGTTGATATGCCAAACATTGAAGGAGCATGGTTTTTATGATCCCAGGTACTGGGATCAAACAGTGTTGCTCTCCGTGGTGATCCTTACCCATTTTACTTAACTTCTGACCTTTTGAAAATCTAATAAAAGTATTGGGTCTTTTAAAAGAAAATGTACAGAAGTGCAAATATGCGCACATTTATCTACAGTTCAGGAGATTGAGGGTTTGAGAAAGCTCCAGCGAAAAGGTAGATGGGAGCCCCCCCGGACAGCCTTCACTCAGCCCTCGGCTTATGCATGGTTTGTGCAGGCCCAGGTGACAGGTCCCATTAAGTGAGGTGCAGTGACGACCAAAGGGAACTCCTTACTGAAGGTTAACATGCTGCCTGCCCATGGTTTCACAGATGCACTTGTATACACAGTGCTGTATAGAGTTTTGCATATTCAGAGAATAGGGTGAAACTTTGCTAAATATAATGTATGTTAGGAGTTCTAAAAACTACTTTTTGGTATTCATTGGGATCATGGAGTTATAGAATTGGACCACTGGTTTTACTCCAGCACTTTCTGCTACGAACTTGTATGACTGCATCTCCCAGACTGTTTCCTGCTGATGAGGGCAGTTTAATTGCCCACTTCCTTTGTGGTATCTTCAACAAAATGCCAATGAATGTCACTAAGAAGGGGGTAAAAAAGGACTGCCCAGTGGTGAAAAATGTCCCTTGTGCTGAAAGATCAGTTTGTCTCTTCTGTCTTATGTGAACCTATAGATGCTACCGCCGTTCTGGGGTTTGGGGTCTGTTGATTTGTGCTCGAGTGGAGAAAATAACCTGTGTTGTTGTACAGCTTTGGCTTCACTGCTCCCCCTGGATGTTCTGTGTGAGAACATCTTTACCCTGGACAAGTCATTTCCATTCACAAAACCAGTGTTTCTTAACTCGGTACGTGTTTTGGAAACCACTCATGTTTTATTCAATCGTATGCAAAGTTTTCCAAAATCTATACCCTTATCTCAAAAAAAAGGTGTGGTAGATCACCTCCAGAAATGGTCACCAACAATCCCATCTCTGTATATGAGTGCTGTTCCTTCCAATAAGAGCTAATTTTCCTTCAGGGTGTGGGCTGGACTTCTCACTAATCAAGGTGCCAGAAGTGATATTTTAGCTGTTTCTACTTTTGCTGTTAGAAACCTGACATTTTCAGACCAGAAGTTTAAGTGTCAAAAATCCAGGCCCTGTACTCAGACCCTGTACCCAGACCCTGTACCCTGGTGACCTAAAACTAAAGAATCATCCAGCTGAGGGTTGCCAACCTAGAGAATCATGAAAAGTAGTGTTTTATATTTTTGGCCGCGCTGAGTGGCATGTGGGATCTTAGTTCCCTGACTAGGGATCAAACTCATGACCCCTACAGTAGATTTGCACAGTCTTAACAATTGGACTGCCAGGGAAGTGCCTGGAAGTATTTTAAACCATTGACTATTTTAGGATGGTTAGATATACATACAGATACATAGCAGTGTGTAAGTGAAAAAAGGACTTGGGAGTAAAGGACCTTTCCTTCTGACCTTTTGAGAATCTAATAAAACCATTGGGTTTTTTAAAAGAAAAGTGTACATAAATGCAGATATGCACACATTTGTATACAGTTTAGGAGACAGACCTTGAAGTCATTTCTGGACTTGGGTTAATAAATAAACTGGTTTGAGAAAGCTCCAGTGAAAAGGCAGGAACCTCACCTGCCTGCCTTCACAGTTGGTCCTTATAGTTTTATTTTGGTAAATGATTGCCTGTTATTGGAAACCAGATGTGCCCAGAGGAGGACCTCCACCTTGTGTAACTCCAGGGGAGCACTATTCATGCAGTGGCACCCACAGACGCAGTTTGACCCTGGTTGATATCTCAGCTTCCAGTCAAATTGCCTCTCAGGTCCTTGCCTAGCCTTAGAATTCTTAGTCACCACCTTAGAGAAGTGGATCAGGAAGGGTGAATATCCTATTAGAAATAGGTCTCCAGTTCCTCCCATTTTGGGATTAAGTTCTCATTTATCTTGGCTTTCAAGTTTCCATAAGTGGACTCCACCTGGGTAGTTTTCATCATTCCCCTACACAGCCTCCACATACAGCTGGGCTAGTCTCTTCCTGTTTTCATTTGGGAAGCCTCCATGTCAGCATTCCCCTAAGTGAAGTATTACAGGTACCATGGGTACTGTGGTCAAACTTGGAAAACAGTTGAAGTTGCATATTGATATGTTTCTTGAGTTCAGGGCATCTCAGAACCTCTTGGGATTATCCAAGAAGGAGACAGAATGTAACGTTTCCTAAAATGGTCTGGAAGGATTCTCTGGAGACCAGTATGCTATGGGGGCAGACATTTAGATGTTTCTTTGGTGCTTACTGAAATGGCCCAACTAAAAAGGAATTCCTTGTGAAGACTTATTTTTCTGCCTAAGACATGTCTGTAATTGTGGCAGAGACCAAGTCATTGTAGGGGTCAAATGTGCTTGGAGTGAAGGACCTTCCCTCAAATCCTGGCTCTGGGATTTCCGGTGCAGATTGAGGATAATACTTGTGGAGGTGACTTGTCTTTTAGTGTGCCTAATATATTCAGTCAGTCATTTGTACACAAAAGATGTAGAACTTGGTCTCCTGGAGAAGATCAGCATTAAATTCCTAATTGTGATCAGTGCCCTGAAGGACAAAGGACAGGTGTTGGGTAAACATAACTGGAGAGAACTAGCTGAGCTTGGTTATCCAGGAAGCCCTGACTGAGAAGGGAGCTTGCTTTATCATGGGACCTGACAGATGATTGGGTTAGCCAAATGGGGCGTGGGCAGCATTCCGAGAGGGAGAGCCTGAGCACAGATCACAAAAGCTGGCGAGCCTCTGGTGTCCCAGAGGGTCTGAGAGAGTGTCTGGTAGTGGCTGAGGGGGGGTGGGGGGTGAGAATCAGGGAACACAGGGCCTTAAAGGCCCCAACAAGAATTTCAGGTTGACCTAGGAAACTGAACTGTGGCCAGTAGGGGATGGACAGGCCCACCACGTTAAAAAGTCCTGCTCTGGATGGAGAGCAGTAGGGTGGGAAGCATGGATGCCCGTTCAGGAGGCTGCTGCCCCCTCGGCCAAGGAAGATAGTACCTCCTGTAAGTGTAGTGAGAGCGGCAAGATGAATTTAGGTATATTTGGAAGAATGACCAACTAGGGGGGAGGTGTTTAGAGGGGGCAGTGAGGGATGGGGAGTCACTCCCAGGTTTCTAGCCCACAGCAGGGTGTGCGGCAGTGCCGTCTGTAGACCTGAGCCAACGAGAGCAGTTAGTCATGGGGCTGCAGGTCAAGAGCTGAGCATTTGAGCACCATGCGTTCTATGTGAGTCTTTCGTGAAAACCCTCTCCAGGGACCTCTGAGCTCTATTGTTGGCACTGGGGTAAAGATAATTAAGAAGCGCTCTGTGTACTTGACAAACCCTGTTGTTGAGATAAACTTAATTTTATATCAGATATGAGTTCTGTAGTGGAAGAATGTGCAAAGTGCTGCGGGAACTCGGTGGAGGGAGTGATTAAGTAGTTGCCGGGTTGGGACCTCTGAGTAAGAATTAGCCAGCATGGGAGGAGAATGGCATGTGCAGACACCAGCTTGAGGGAACGTGGTGGGTGTGAAAAGAGTTGTTGGAGAACAGGGGCTGCCTTGAACGAGTACATTGCCTCTGCCCTCTGTGGTCCATAGTTCTTCAAGGACAAATTCCAGTCTCCCTCCCTGCTCCCAGTCCCGCCTGAGGGCCCAGCAAAGTGCCAGCCCAAGGAGGGAACTTACTGAATGGTCAGTGGCTTCAGCCAAAGCTTGGATGTCTCCAGCTTCAAACATGGGAATGAAATCTTCAGTCCTCTCTCCTTCACGTTGAGCTGTCACAGTGAGCCACCTCCCAGGACCACAGCTGGGCCAGGACAGTGGTCCCGTCACCTCCCTGAGGTGTGGCCTTTTTCCTTACTCTAGAGCTCTTCAAATGACTAGCTGCCTCTGACCCCAAAACAGAGTGGTCAGTTGAGGGGCCACCTTATACACGAGAATTAATGAACGACCTGGGCCCCGATTCTCCAAGTCCAAGGACACATGGATTTGGGTCCTTGAGGTTGTGATGGTGGGTGGGCAAGGGCTACCTGTGTCCCAAGCCTGCTTTCTCACCTCAGGTGAGGACCAGGGCTATTTAGTATTTCCCTTTACAACTCTGGAAGAGGTCTCCTGGCTGCTGACATGCCAGGCCCTTGGGCAGGGCGTTGAGCCCAGGCCATCCCTGTCCGCTGCCCTGCACCAGAGACGAAATCATCTGCTTTTCATTGGTTTATTGAACCCTTGCTGTGTTATGGGCACAGGATTTGGGGAAACCAGGGTAGGAAGGTCTCAGTGGGACTCATCCTGCTATGCAGTGAGGTCCAAGAGTGTGTGGGGTCATTAGCTAGCTTACAGAGGTGACAGTGCATTTACGCACGACCGCTGCTTGAGAACGAGAGTCCTGGGAGGAGCCCAGCGAGTTCAGCGTGGTGGGAGGAATGCATGATGAGCACAGAAGACATGGAGCAGAGGGCTGGCCTGGTCGGCTGGTTGGCTGCCACGTCCAGGTAAGGAGAGGGGTTTCGTCCTCTGGGAGGCGTGGGGTGGGGGCTCTCACTCTGACCCATGGTTCTCATCCTCTTTGCCTGGGAAGAGTGCTGCACATAAGCAGTGGTTAGGGGAGCCTTGTCTGCCGCCTCCACCCTTGGAGGCCTTCCCTGGTCATCCACTCAAGGCCCTCCATTTGCCCAATTCAGGTTTCTCCGGCTGTAGTTACTTACGGCAATCAAATTCCAGGTTAATCTGGCAGAGCTTCCGTTTTTCAATCACAAATGCCTCTAGAGAGTGGATGAGCCAACCCTCACTAATCCTCTCTAAAGAAAGGGAGTGGTAATCCCGCACTTAAAATTCCAATGGCCCTCTGAGAGCCCCATGAAGTGCCCGGACTAGGGAGCAGGAGACAGTGTTTAGTCCTGGCTCTGTTAACAGTTCACTGTGTGACTGGGCAAATTGTTTCCATCCCTGAAGAATGATCATTTCTAAGGTTCCTGCCAACGCTTTGCATGGAGGGACGTGCATTTCCATGTTGGCACTGGGTTGACTTCCATGGCCCTTCGAATGAAATGGCTCAAACTCTTGGGGGAATATAGAGAACTTTCCCACCTTGATTCCCAAGAGCCTCTGTTGGAAGGCGCAGGTGTTCTATCAAGGAAGCTAGAGAGGGAAGCCCACAGGTCTGCAGCTCTGGGGGGAGTCAGGATTAAGGAAGCAGACAAGCTTGGTGTCTCTGCTCAGCTATGTCACCCCATGCCTTTTCTTGAGCTTTCTAGCTTGAGCTCTGAATCTTTCTCCAGTCACTGAACTGGTGGTGCAGAGGTTAAAGCATCTGCCTGCAATGTGGGAGACCTGGGTTCGATCCCTGGGTCAGGAAGATCCCCCTGGCGAAGGAAATGGCAACCCACTCCAGTATCCTTGCCTGGAGAATCCCATGGACAGAGGAACTTGGTGGGCTACAGTCCGCGGGTTGCAAAGAGTCGGACACGACTAAGCGACTTCACTTTGAGTCACTTATCTACTGATTCACTTACCTTCTTGTTTATTTATTGAGCATCCCCTTGAACGCCTTTGTGGTTATGGCCCAGGCCAGAAGGCATCAGCTGATAACCCCTCCCAGAGTGATATTCCCTTTATTTAGGTTGTTGAAGACAAAATACCTAAGACTCTAACAATTAGGGAATAAGGGGAATGTTCCAGGGCCTGGAGAACCACACACCATTCTCTGTGGCTTCGGCTGGCCCTGAGAGTGGGGAGCAGAATGTGCCTGTGTGTGCTGGTGGAGAAGCTATCACCTACCTTCTGTAGTTGCTCCTCCTTGCCCCTGGACCAGTGGTTCTCGCTGATACCCTGGTGATGAAGAGACAGAGAAGAAAAAGAGAAAGTGAAGCAGAGGAAGACTGTCTTGGGAACCATGAAAGACAGGGCCAGAACTGGGGACTCATGAATAGAATAATTTCTCTAGGAACTGAGGTTCTTCATTCATTGATCCCTTCCTCTTTCTCTTCCATTTTCCCTCCCTTCTGCCCTTCCTTCCACAAATACCTCATGAGCGCCTCTAATAGAAACTGGGGACAGAGGAGATGGCAGACTTTTACCTGCCCATGGGGTGGCTTTTACTCTGAGGACACCAGCCATGTGACCCAGCAGAACAGTGCAGGGCAGTATGCCAAGGAGGGTGCCATGCCCAGGCCATGAAGACAGAGTTGGGGTTTTCAGTTTTAAGGTCCTTCTGGATTGATGGTTTCTTCAACTCTAGGCTTTAGACCCACGGTAAACCTTTGGCAGAGCTGGATTCATTGCCATCTCCTCATCTTTGCAGCTGCTCCCTAGGCGCACACAGACCACCTCTCCAAGGAAACAACCAGGAAGCCTAGCATGCAGGCAAACCACTCTGGCCCCACCCTCAACAATGCCTTCCTGTGCACCCTGGCCAGAGCATCCCCCCCACCTCCCTGATAACTCAGTCTTCTCCAGGGAGCATGTGGGGGGAAGGTGTGGACACTTGCCTGTTGCCTCTGACTGGATGGGAGGTCTTCCTGGGGGAAAGAGAAGAAATGAGGGTTGCACTGCTTCCCTGGGGGCCCAGTGAGGTGAAACAGCTCATGGTTCTTTGGGATCCATGCCTTTGGTGGGTCTTCGGGGACTCTGGTCACCCTCTGTTGTCCTGGTGTAACAGCCACACAAGGTACACTCTGGGTAGGAGGCAGTTTAGGGTAGTGGGAAGTGTGTGTACTGTGGAGTCCTTGCCTGGTGCTAGTCAGGCATTCTTGGGAAAGTATTTAGCCTATGTGAACCTTAGTTTCCCTGCTGGTGATAAAGGGGATATTACGAGATTTAATCACAAGTGAGCACAATGTTCAGTGAATATTTCCCATATACCCCCACCTCCTGCTTCCTGGGTTTCTGGATTTGAAAGAGACCTCTGAAATGGCCCAGTCCAAAACTCATTTCGTAGAAGAAACTGAGGCCAAAGTTTGGTCACAGGTTAATTTTCTCTTTTCTCTTATGGTGCATGTAGCAGGAAGATTTTCTCCATTTTTAAATGTATTTTTTAAAAAAGTTACAAAAGCAGTTTCTGAATAAATGCCCACTATGAAATGGTAAGGTAGAGGTTAGTGCAGTAAAAGTCCCCTAACTTTTGCTCTCCCTCACCCTCACTTCTTATTCTAGATGGAAAACACTGGTTCCCTCACCCTCACTTCTTATTCTAGATGGAAAACACTGGTGACAGTTTGATATTTATCCTTCTGGAACTCTCCCTGTGCTTTCATATGTGTGTGTGTGTAAGTATGCAGTGATTTTTTTAAACATGTAGGCTCCTATCTTATGTATTGTTACATAACTTGCTTTTTCCACTTAGCCAATATCTTGGAAATCTTTCTCTATCTTTCCACAGATCTGCCTCATCCATTTCAGTGGCCACAAAGGCTATGGAGGTGCCAGACTTCCCTGGTGGTCCAGTGGTTAAGAATTCACCTTCCAATCCAGGGGACTCAGGGTCGATCCCTGGTTGGGGAACTAAGATCCCACATGGTACAGGGTAACTATCTAGGCCCATGCTACAACTAGTCCAAGTGCTGAAACCAAGACTCAGCACAGCCAAAAAAAAAAAAGGCCATGGATGTGTCTAATATATTTTTATTATCCCCCCCCCCCCATTGATAGTTTTTAGGTTATTTTCACATTCTTGCTACTTGGCACAAATACCTCAGGGCTTTTGTAGCAATAGCATTTCTATTTGATGGATTTCCTGAAGCGAACCTACGAGTCAGAAGGTATGCATGTTGCCAACTTTGATGGATATTGCCAACATGTCCTCCAAATGGACAGTGTATTAAAGTGTATGTAAGTGCCAGTTTTTTCATATCCTCACCAAAACCACTTTTAAAAATTTAGTTGTCAATAAGAAAACTGCTCTCTGTTCAGACTTTTTTTCTCTTTGTCCTCCCAGGATACAGATTTCACATCGAGAGTGCCCTCAGGGAACAGAGAGTCATTTTAATAATTCTACTTGAACCAAACAGAATCTCACAGAAAGCTTAGCCTTTGGCTTTACTCACATCAGAGGCAGATTTCAAGTTCTACCACCTCTCTCCATAGACCTCCACAACACTGAAGGAAGGATACCAGCAGGGTGCAAAATATTTGTCCCCACCCTTAGGGTCACTGCACTCCCCAGATGCTGGAGTGGTTTGTACCTGTTGCCTGGCATAATGAACACTGGATAACACTTGATATGGGCACTGTGTCCCATTCCATGGCGTGAGTGACCACTACTGGACTGGAGTAAGGGATGCTGAGTCCTGGGCTTTAAGTTAGGGCCTCTGTTTGGGCTAACAGAACCCACCAAGAAGCCTTCCTCCCTGGGCATCCGCCCACATCTGTCACTCACCTCCTACCTGCTTCCCCATTAGCCCAAAGAACTGGCTTGCTTTCCCCTTCTTCATGTCCCGGAGCTGAAGCAGGATGCTGGGGATGACATCTTCCTGAAGAAGCAGAGAGTTCCTTAGAGTTGAGGGGAGGCTGACAACAAGACGGTCAGAACAATAACAATCTCAATAACCTGTGCTCTGTGCTGGCATTGATCTCACATTTTATACAATACTGCAAATAATAGTAAACAGCAGTAATAAATGGCTAAAGTTAAAGTATTCTTAAGCACTTTCATATATTAACTCAATCCTTACCAAAACCACATAAAGTACTACTTGGGTCTCCATTTTACAGATGGAAACTAAGGCTCAGAGTGATTACCAGTCAGGATGTGAGACGAAGCCAGACTCGAACCCAGGTCATCTAACTCAAAGGCTCAGACACTCCAGGCATAATCTCATTTATGCTTCACAACCACCATGTGAAATATCCATCTACAGATGGGGACACAGGTTTGCGGAGATTAGGTGACTTGTCCAAGGTCATACAGGAAGTGGTAGAGTCAGAATCCAAACTCAGTCTGACTCTAGACTGCTGCCCTTCCGTCTTCCTCTGGCACTCCCCTCATTGTCCTGGGTTTAACCTGGGCCTCTCAGGGCCTGTGGCCTGGGGCCTGGGGTGGAGGCCACTCCCTCAGGCAAAGACATTTTCATCCTTGAGCTGGTGGGGTAAAAGTTCTGGACCAAGGACTATAGTTTTAAGTTCTCGTTTCTCCTCTAACCGTTGTGACCTTGGCCAAAGGCCTCTCCTTCCCTGGCTTTTCCTGGAGCCTCTGATGAAGGGCCCGCTTGGCTCTGCTGAGACTGAGAGATGCTTGCTAGTGGAGAAACTGATAGTGGGTGACAGTCATTCTACCATCTTCATGTCTTTGTATCCCCAGTGCCTGGTGCACACAGGAGCTCAGCATGTATGGGATACAGGATGGTGAATGGAAGGCCCTTTCTCTGACAGTCTGGGAACAGGGAAGAAGATAGGAAGGGTGAGACAGGTGACCAGAGCCCTAGAGTAATACAAGCTGCCTGCCTGGAGGCTGGAGGCTGGCAGCTGGGGTTGGGTCACGGGCTCTTCCATTCCCAGTTTCCCCAGGGGCAGCCCTGAAGCTTCAGGGATAAGCAGGGACCTGGCTGGGGTGAAGTGGAAACCCCCTCAGCTCTCCCAGCTTATCCCAACTTTTGGGATCAGGAGTGGATTGTTTTCTAAGCTTTGGACTAATTCAGTCACTTACAGTCTGTCTCTTCTCCAGGACATCAATGGCTGGGGCAGCTGTCTCAGGCTGGAGTCATCTAGCCTGGCCAGGAACCGGAAAAGTGTCTTTGGAGATTTGGACCCATTTCTGAAAAGCTTATGAAAAGCACTTTGCCTTGGTAAAAGGCAGTCTTCAAATGCAAGCTGGACAGAATTTTTTTTTTTTTTTCTCCCACCCATTAGGTTTTTGGGGCCTGTTGGGAGGCGTCTTTTACTCAGGAAGGACTCTTGCCCTGACCAGAAGCCCTTCTTACCACTTTAACTCAAATCCGCAGCTCCAGGGCTAACCAGGAGTCCTGAGAGCAAGGGAGAAAATCAGATCATCCCTAACAGAGGCATCATTCCTCATTCAGATGAGGTGGTTCCTATATCCCAAATTCTGTGTCTTAGGAAGTAGAAGGATGTTAAACGAGAGTGAGCCAAGAAGCATCGGATGCAGCTGCAGCATGGAAAGCCCCACGAGGCACTGGTTGAAATCGATGTTTCCCACATAACTGTGTAGAGTGGTCCCTATTACACAGCTTCCCAGAGCCTGGGCCATGTCCTTTGATGGGCACAGACTCCATGTCAGAGCTGGAAAAAAAACCTTGGGAGCCATCTTCTTCCCCCTCTCCTGTTTAACAAGTGAGGAAACTGATGTCCCCAGGTCACACAGAGTCAGTGGAGAAGCTGAGACTTGAACCTTCATTTCCTAAGCCTGCTGTCTTCTCAAAGGCACACACTTCCACATTCAGACAAACCAGGAAGGAAGCCCACCAGAAGGAAAGCCACCAGGCATGGCTGTTACTTGATGGCTCGTCCTGCAGCCCCAGTGTCCTCACCGTCCCCGGACTAGGGGGAGCAGGCTGAGCCCTGTCCCGTCTGCCCTCCTGGAGGCTTTCCCTGAGCACTTTGCCAGTGTGTCCCTAGTCCACTGGCCTCATCCCCCTGTCTGACGGGACCCTCTGAGCCTGTGTGTCTCTAGACCACTGGCCTTGTCCCCCTGTCTGATGGGAACCACCGAGGCCAGGATCTCTGTCTCTCTGACAGACGCTGTCTCTAGCTGTGAGATTTCTTCCCAGTGACAGCACTCAGGTCAGCTTAGAAGGAGAGGCTGGCAATCAAACCATTACTTGTCAGGGAATAAGTTTCTACACGTGAGACAAAACAATGACCCCACTCCAAGTTGACTCCCTTGAAAGGATGTGCTGGACAGTGTCCTCCGAGGCACAGATACGCAGAATAAGACATTGGGCAAGATGTACAGTTGTGCTTTTGGCGCTGTGTAATATTGGACGAACTGCTTGACCTTTCTATGCTTCAGTTTCCCTATCTGTGATATGGGGATAGAAATGGTGCCTTTCCCACAAGGTGGATATGAGGACTAAATGGGTTAATATTTATGAGGCATTTAGGACAGTATCAGGAACATGTGTATGTTAAATAAGTGTGTTAAATGAAGCATGAACATACATACTGTTAATTCCATATATCACTAGGCCATTCAGGTATGAGATAAATCAAATCCCTTACAGTTATACAGGTGAAGTGACAAATATATTCAAGGGATTAGATCTGATAGAGTGACTGAAGAACTATGAACGGAGGCTCACATTGTATAGGAGGCGGTGATCAAAACCATCCCCAAGAAAAAGAAATGCAAAAAAAAAAAGGGAAAACAGTTGTCTGAGGAGGCCTTACAAATAGCCGAGAAAAGAAGCAAAGGGCAAAGGAGAAAAGGAAAGATAAATCCATCTGAATGCAGAGACCAGAGAATAGCAAGGAGAGAGAAAAAAGCCTTAAGTAATCAATGCAAATAGACAAAAACAATAGAATGGGAAAGGCTAGACATCTTTTCAAGAAAATTAGAGATACCAAGGGAACATTTCACACAAAGATGGACAAAATAAATGACAGAAACGGTACGGACCTAACAGAAGAAGAAGATATTAGGAAGAGGTGGTAAGAATAAACAAAAGAACTATACAAAAGAAATCTTAATGACCCGGTAACCATGATGGTATGATCACTCACCTAGAGCCAGACATCCTGCAATGCGAAGTCAAGTGGGTCTTAGGAAGCATCACTATGAACAAAGCTAATGGAGGTGATGGAATTCCAGCTGAGCTATTTTAAATCCTAAAAGATGATGCTGTGAAAGTGCTGCACTCAATATGCCAGAAAATTTGGAAAAACTCAGCAGTCGCCATAGGACTGGAAAAAGTTTTCGTTCCAATCCCAAGAAAGACAGTTCCAAAGAATGTTCAAATTACTGCACAATTACGTTCATTTCACATGCTAGCAAAATAATGCTCAAAATTCTCCAAGTTAGGCTTCAACAGTATGTGAACCGAGAACTTCCAGATGTTTAAGCTGGATTTAGAAAAGGCAGAGGAACCAGAGATCAAATCGCCAACCTCCACTGGATCATAGAAAAAAACAAGAGGATTCCAGAAAAGCATCTACTTCTGCTTTATTGACTATGCTAAAACCTTTGACCGTGTGGATCACAACAAACTGGAAAACTCTTAAAGAGATGGGACTACCAGACCACCTTATCTGCCTCCTGAGAAACCTGTATACAGGTCAAGAAGCAACAGTAATGGAGAAGGAAATGGCAACCCACTCCAGTGTTCTTGCCTAGAGAATCCCAGGGATGGCGGAGCCTGGTGGGCTGCCGTCTATGGGGGCGCACAGAGTCAGACACGATCGAAGAGACTTAGCTTAGCATAGCATAGCATCATATTTACTAAGCACTTACTTGGGCTAAGGACTGCTGTAAGTACTCTACATGTTTTATCTAATGTAATCCTCAAACCACTCCTTGGGTTGCTTCTCCCAGCTGCCACCCCTGGCCTCGGGCTCGGGGTGGCTCCTCCAGGTCACTGCCCCTGGCCTCGGGCGTGAGGTGGTTTCTCCCGGCTGCCCCTGACCTTGGACGCGGGGTGTCTCCTCCCAGCCGCCACTGACCTCGGATGCAGGGTAGCTCCTCTCAGCTGTTTCTGCGCCGACGCAGCCTGGCACTCTAGGCCGCTGCCCCTGACCTCGGAGTACATCATGAGAAACGCTGGGTTGGAAGAAACACAGGCTGGAATCAAGATTGCCGGGAGAAATATCAATAACCTCAGATATGCAGATGACACCACCCTTATGGCAGAAAGTGAAGAGGAACTAAAAGGCCTCTTGATGAAAGTGAAAGAGGAGAGCGAAAAAGTTGGCTTAAAGCTCAACATTCAGAAAACGAAGATCATGGCATCTGGTCCCATCACTTCATGGGAAATAGATGGGGAAACAGTGGAAACAGTGTCAGACTTTATTTTTTGGGGCTCCAGAATCACTGCAGATGGTGACTGCAGCCATGAAATTAAAAGACACTTACTAGGAAGAAAAGTTATGACCAATCTAGATAGTATATTCAAAAGCAGAGACATTACTTTGCCGACTAAGGTGCGTCTAGTCAAGGCTATGGTTTTTCCTTTGGTCATGTATGGATGTGAGAGTTGGACTGTGAAGAAGGCTGAGCGCCGAAGAATTGATGCTTTTGAACTGTGGTGTTGTAGAAGACTCTTGAGAGTCCCTTGGACTGCAAGGAGATCCAACCAGTCCATTCTGAAGGAGATGAACCCTGGGATTTCTTTGGAAGGAATGATGCTAAAGCTGAAGCTCCAGTACTTTGGCCACCTCATACGAAGAGTTGACTCATTGGAAAAGACTCTGATGCTGGGAGGGATTGGGGGCAGGAGAAGAAGGGGACGACCGAGGATGAGATGGCTGGATGGCATCACGGACTCGATGGACGTGAGTCTGAGTCAACTCCAGGAGATGGTGATGGACAGGGAGGCCTGGCGTGTTGCGATTCATGGGGTCGCAAAGAGTCGGACAAGACTGAGCAACTGAAATGAACGGAACTGAACTGAATCCTCAAACCACCCAATTAAGTAGGTATTATTAATATCTCCATTTTACAGATGAGGAAATGGGAGTCCAAAGAGGTTTAATGTTTAATAACTTTTTTCATGGTCACTTAGCTACAGTCAGAAGGCAGAGAGTCAGAATTCAGCCCCTGCCAGTCTGGCCTCATGGTGACATAACAATGAACTGTTTTCTTTCTCAAGCTGCTTTATACTATGGTTGAGACATTGCTGAAATGATTAACAAAGAAGGGTTTTATGCAAACTATTCTACACAGATAAAGCTAAAGGTACGGAAAATAGATCTCTTTAATTCTTTGCCATGGGGATTTCTCTAACTCCTAAGAATTATTTATTTAAAAGGAACTTGGAAAACAAGGAGCATTCCTTGTTTCTCCATTCCTGCTATCATTCCTAATAAACTAGTCTCCGCTATAACTGATTCAGGGAGAGTTAATACTGTCAGCTCTAGGGGACAATCAGCCCTATCTCCATACTGAGATAAAGATAACGCTTATAGGTGCTCATCCACCTGGTGAGTACTGTTACCATTCAGCTGTTGAAAAAACTACAATCAAATCATAGAAAATCATGCTTCCTGGGGGCACATGAAGAAATGCAAAGGCACAGGCTAGAAAAAAAGATACAATACCATATGATATCACTTATACGTGGAATCTAAAATATGGTACAAATCAACATATCTATGGAACAGAAACAGACTCACAGACAGAAGCGACTTGTTGCCAGTGGTGGAGGAGGGCAGGAGAGGGAAGGCATGCGAGTTCTGGATTAGCAGAGGCAAGCTATTACATATAGGATGGATAAACAACAAGGTCCTACTGTATATGTCCAGGGACTATATTCAATATCCTGTGACAAAAGAATGTGAAAATGGAAAAAGAACGTGAAAAACAATATATCTATATATATATATGTATCACTGAGTCACTTTGCTGTACAGAAGAAATTAATACAGCATTGTAAATCAACTATACTTCAATAAAATTTTTTTAAAGATTAAAAAAAAGAAGCAACAGTTAGAACCGGACATGGAACAATAGACTGGTTCCAAATTGGGAAAGGAGTACATCAAGGCTGCATATTGTCACCCTGCTTACTTAACTTATATGCAGAGTACATCATGGGAAATGCCGGACTGGATGAAGCACAAGCTGGAATGAAGATTGCAGGGAGAAATATCAATAACCTCAGATATGCAGATAACACCACCCTTATGGCAGAAAGCAAAGAGGCACTGAAGAGCCTCTTGATGAAAGTGAAAGAGGAGAATGAAAAGGCTGGCTTAAAACTCAACATTCAGAAAACAAAGATCATGGCATCGGGTCCCATCACTTCATGGCAAATAGATAGGGAAACACTGGAAACAGTGACAGATTTTATTTTCTTGGGCTCCAATATCACTGCAGATGGTGACTGCAGCCATGAAATTAAAAGATGCTTGCTCCTTGGAAGAAAAGCTATGACAAACTTAGCCAGCATATTAAAAAGCAGAGGCATTATTTTGCTGACAAAGGTCTGTCTAGTCAAAGCTATGGTTTTTCCAGTAGTCATGTATGGATGTGAGAGTTGGACTACAAAGAAAGCTGAGTGCCAAAGAATTGATCCTTTTGAACTGTGGTGTTGGAGAAGACTCTTGAAAATCCCTTGGACAGCAAGGAGACCAAATCAGTGAATCCTAAAGGAAATCAGTCCTGAATATTCATCGGAAGGACTGATGCTGAAGCTGAAGCTCCAATACTTTGACCACTTGATGTGAAGAACTGACTCACTGGAAAAGACCCTGATGCTGGGAAAGATTGAAGGCAGGAGGAGAAGGGGACGACAGAGGATGAGATGGTTGGATGCCATCACCGACTTGATGGACATGAGTTTGAGCAAGCTCTGGGAGATGGTGAAAGACGGGGAAACCTGACATACTGCAGTCCCTGGGGTCGTAGAGAGTCAGACAGGACTGAGCTACTGAACAACAACAAAATATGCTTGCATCTCTTTGGAGATCTATCAGGCCAGGGGCAACAGCCTCGAACCTGCCCAGAAATGGGAGGCAGGCACCCTACCGTGTAGTGTACAACCTGCTGTCTTGCTACCATGCCCTGCTCTCCCCAAAGGTACCTACCTCCAGGGTCATAGCCACCCAGGAGCCTACTTCAGCATCGACTGCCAGTTTCTTGTCACCTGCCACAGTGCATGCAGACAGCCCCAGGAGGAAAAGCAAGGTGATGCAGAGCAGCATCTTGGGACCCTAGCGGACCCCTCTCAGCCCAAAGACTGCCTCAAGCAGGCTTGGTCCTCTCTCTGGCTCCTCTTAGCAGGTGGGGGAAGCTCCACCTGTTCCGTCCTTCCAGCTATTCAGCCTCTTGCTTCAGCTTATCTGATGCCCCAGGCCATTTCCTGTAACTCCCCACCCCACTTGCTGGAAAAGCCAGTGATATCATGAGCTGCCCAGAGAAGGGACCAGGCCTCCTCCACTGCTGCCCCCAGCAGCTGAGCTTTGTTGCAACACCACCTTACCTTTGGCTGCGTTCCCCCAGGAGGCAGGTGCACAATGGGGCAGTGTGTAGGGCCTAGTGCTTTTGGCTTCCTGACTAGAAGCCCCCAGGGGGACTTGGCATCTTGGAAACGGAGAGGGGGAGCTGCCTGGTTTCTTCCTTCCCCTGTAGGAGAGGCCTCTCCCCAGAACCTAGTGTTCTACCACTAGTGTCCCTTTCCTGTCACTGCACCCCTTCCTTGGCATTCCCCGCCGGGTCTTGCCCGAAGAGATCAGCTTAGTTCAGTTGCTCAGTCCTATATGACTCTGAGACTTTGTGACTGCAGCACAATAGGCTTCCCTGTCCATCACCAACTTCCAGAGCCTGCTCAAACTCATGTCCATCAAGTCGGTGATGGCATCCAACCATCTCATCCTCTGTCGTCCCCTTCTCCTCCTGCCTTCAATCTTTCCCAGCATCAGGGTCTTTTCCAGTGAGTCAGTTCTTCACATCAAGTGGTCAAAGTATTGGAGCTTCAGCTTCAGCATCAGTCCTTCCAATGAATATTCAGGACTGATTTCCTTTAGGATTCACTGATTTGGTCTCCTTGCTGTCCAAGGGATTTTCAAGAGTCTTCTCCAACACCACAGTTCAAAAGGATCAATTCTTTGGCACTCAGCTTTCTTTGTAGTCCAACTCTCACATCCATACATGACTACTGGAAAAACCATAGCTTTGACTAGACAGACCTTTGTCAGCAAAATAATGCCTCTGCTTTTTAATATGCTGGCTAAGTTTGTCATAGCTTTTCTTCCAAGGAGCAAGCATCTTTTAATTTCATGGCTGCAGTCACCATCTGCAGTGATATTGGAGCCCAAGAAAATAAAATCTGTCACTGTTTCCAGTGTTTCCCTATCTATTTGCCATGAAGTGATGGGACCCGATGCCATGATCTTTGTTTTCTGAATGTTGAGTTTTAAGCCAGCCTTTTCATTCTCCTCTTTCACTTTCATCAAGAGGCTCTTCAGTGCCTCTTTGCTTTCTGCCATAAGGGTGGTGTTATCTGCATATCTGAGGTTATTGATATTTCTCCCTGCAATCTTCATTCCAGCTTGTGCTTCATCCAGTCCGGCATTTCCCATGATGTACTCTGCATATAAGTCTTGCTCTAAGAGATAAGGCAAGACTTTAAAAAATTACAGGGAGGAATTGGGATTTGCCAGAAAAATGGCCTCCTGCTCAAATGTCATCAACTCTAAAATATCTTCCCACTGCTGTCAAAGTGGTCTTTTCAAAGCCCTAACCTGACCCATCTCTCCCTATTTACAACCTTCCAGTGTCTCCCCGTTGCCCATGGTGTAAAGTTCAAGCTCCCTAGCATGGAATTCAGGGCCCTTCTCCACTTAGTCCAACAGATATAGAACAAGGGCCCTGTGGTTGGAGAGCTGTGAATTCCATCCCCAGGGCCTTCACTAAATAGCTGTGTGACCTTAGGCATGTTACTTAGAATCCTCATCAGTAAAATGAGATTATTAATAGCACGTATTTCCAAAGTTGTTTGAGGATGAAATTAGATAATGCATGTGGAGCTCTTAGCACGGTGCATGATGGTAAATATTTAATACCCATTAACTATTATGGACGCTGGGTGAGGCACTGGGCAACAGAAGATGAATAAGGCACCGTCCCTGCCCAACAGCATCTCACAGCCTCTAGGAATGGAGAACTCTGGTTGGCAGATAAGCTGCATTCAGTTTCCTTGTGCCAGCAAGAAGGTAGGGGGGAGAGAAGGCTGTGCTCCATGCCCTCAGTCTGCCCATTTCCTGCCCGCAGACAGCTTCCCCACCTGCTCCCATACAGGACAAGATTCCCCTCTCCTACACACTGTCCTTAGCTGTTTCTCTGCCTGGACTTCCTTTTCCACGTGGTAAACTCCCACTTGTTAAAGGTCGGCTTCATGTTCACCCCCAGTAGAGTTTTTATCTTTCCTGACTCCAGCAAGAATTCACTGGCCCCTTCCCTAGGCTTTCCCTATGTCTCCCACTCATATCTCTTGCAGCTCTGCACAGGACATGGTCAGAGGCTGTGCAGGTTGTGTCCTGCGCTGAGGAGGCTGCTGACCGGGGGAGTGCAGGCAGAACCTGGCCCTCGCTCTCTCATTGTGCGTACAGCCTGGCATGAAGCTTCACCCCCTGCACGAAGGTGTCTGGCTCCATTTCTCCCACAGTGTTAGCTGGGCTGAGGACAGCCCTGCCAGGCTGTTCGATTATGCTATGAGCGCTCTGACAGGGGGGCTGTGATATATGTGTGCTTGGCACACCGTGGGTCCTTAAGAAACATGCAGTCACTCCACGTCCAGGCCAGTGAAGGCAGAGATGTTATAAGGTCAAGGGTGGAGGTTTGGGCAAGGACACGCTACTTTCGCTCCTTTTCAGGAATCTTCTTGGTGAATCCCAACCTGATAGTTTAGGGACTTCCTTGGTAGTCCAGTGGTTGAGAAGCCTACTTCCAATGCAGGGGACACAGGTTTGATCCCTGGTCAAGCAACTAAGATCCCACGTGCTTTGGGGCAACTAAGCCCGCGCCACGACTACTGAATCTGCTCTCTAGAGCCCATGCTCCGCAACAAGAAAAGCCTGAGTGCCATGACCAGAGACGCCAGCGTATAGCAAGAGTCCAGGCACCACAGTGAAGAGGCAGAGCAGCTAAAATGAAAACAACCCCCTCAAAACCCTGAAGGCTTCAGAATCCCTGCATTTGCTAAAATGCAGGTTCCCCAGCTCAGCCCCTTCTGACCTAGTCAACCCTAGTTTGTGGGTCTGCATCTACACAGCCCCCAGCTAACTTTCCCACAGGCAGGGCATTTAATAACTTACAATCCACTTTGGTTCTCCACTTTTGTTAACAAGTTTTTCCTTACAGAGATGAATGGCCCCTTCATTTTACAGACATGGAAACTGACGCTGGATTTCACAAGCCAGCAGGTTGGGCTTGGTCTAGGTTACACTGAGAATTACTGGCTGACTAGCATCCCAGGTCCCTGGGCAGCTGCTTCCCACTTTCCCACAAGAGCAAGCAGCCCATGGCTGGAGGCAGAGTTAACAACGTTCACCTCTAGACGGGGGAGATGGCTTCCCATTCTGCAGGTTGAAACCCAGTGACCTTAGGACCCAAGGACCCTCTCTGAGCTTCAGTTTCTCCATCTGCAGATTGGAGCCAACCCTCATCTGGTGGTGGTAAAGGCTTTATGAATGCCCCCCCTTAAAGAGCTCAGCACAGTGACTGGCGCAGAGTATGTGTTCAATTAGTCCTATCAAGTTTTGTTATTATTCTCCCTCTGGAACCCTGGACCTTAGCGCTAGTCTCCTGGCCCCAGTTTGACAGGGTGTGGTGGGGGCATAGCGGGGAGGGGGCAGGGGTCACGGGGCAGAGGAGAGGGCGGCAGGAAGAAGGGAGAGAAAATCCCGAAGGTCCGGAAGGCTGGGAGGGAGGCCGGGCACCGGCTGGAAACCGCGGCTATTTGCAGCTTTGCCTTCGCGCTGCGGTCAGGCTGGCGCTCTCAGACCGGCTGCGGAGCCCGCCGCCCCGCCCGGTGCCCTCGGCCACCCGGGCACTTCCCTGGCCTGCGGGTCCCTCCTCGCCCGATCCTCGCGGCCCGGCCGGGGGTTGGGGAGCCGCTGCTGAGCCGGGCCGAGGCCTCTGGAGCTGGCCGAGCGCGGGGCTGGGGCGGGGGCGGCGCCGGGGGCGGGCGGGCCGCGAGGTGAGTCGCGGCCGCGGCGAGGCTGCCCGGGCGCCGGGTGGGCGCGCACGGTTGTTAAAGGCTGCGGTTTGGCTAAGATTGCGGAGCCGAGAGGAGAAAGGACGCAGGAGGGAGGACAGCTAGGAAGAGGGAAACACGAGCCGAGGGCGGGATGCGGGCAGGAAGCTGACGTTTCCTGAGCGCCGACTGCGTCCAAAGGAGGTGGAAAGACTGGCCCCACTTTACCGGCCGGCTCGGGGAGGCTGGGTGCCTCGGGCGAGGCCGTCCAGCTGTGAAGCCGCGGAGCCCGGAGCCCGATCGGCCTCTCTCCCTGCGGCTGAGAACGCAAACGCAAGCCGGGGCAGGGGCGGGGCGGGCCGGAGCGGGAAGGGGACCGGGGGCGCTGGCTCTCTGGGTTCCCCAGCCCAGAGGACGCCACAGAGACCCTGCTTCAGTCTCTCCCGCGCCCTTCCAGCGCCCCCATGTGGAGGCTCCTTCTGAAGCCCAATCCACTCGCCCACCCCACCTCCGCGCGCGCGTTTCTTGAACTTGGCGTTGGCGGATCCGGAAGGGGCCAGAGCTGGGTCCTAGACTCACGGCCTGCCCCTTGGATAGAAAGACGCGAGGAGGAAGGGAGGCTGGGCCGCCAGAGGAGCCGAGCCTCCTTGGGATCCGCAGCGCAGTCGTTCCAATGGAGGGGGCAGGGTGGTTCCTGGTACAAGTAGCCCAGTGTGTGGAATTGGGGCAATAATCTTGGCACCCTGTGCTTGGACCCTTTCAGCGGCAATGGCTTCGTTTCACTGCGAATCTTTGAGATTACATTAATGCATTCATTCATTGATTCTGGATTTGATGAGACCTTACAACGTGGGAGTTGCCCCACAACACAGCTGAAAAAACAGCAAGCATTGTAACATTTTTAACTGTGGAAAGTGCCATGGCAGTGGTATCTGGGGGAGAGAATAAGAATCCTGGGCCCTCTTTACCCGTATTTACAGTGTGGTTACAGTATGGGTGCACTTCAGAATCCGCCTACCGGTGCAGGAGATGCAGGAGACGAGGTTCCATCCCTGGATCGGGAAGGTCCCCTGGAGTAGGAAATGGCAACCCACTCCAGTATTCTTGCCTGGAAAATTCTGTGGATGGAAGAGCCTGGCGGGCTATAGTCCATGGGGCCGGAGAGAGTTGGACACAACTGAGCAGCTGACCGCAGGCACGCACACTGCAGACACTTGACCTAGACAGAAGACTTTGGGTTTGGAAAAGAGGGTCTCTACACGTGGATTATAGATGGAGCAAATGAAGCCATACCCCTCTGTGCCCACAAGTTGTGTAGGCATGGCAGACAATTTGGCCCAAGTCTGCCTTGCCTTCAGCGTTTGTAGCTTGTCAATGATATCCCAAGGATTTCTGAGAGGGCCTGAAAGTATAGGTGGCCCAGTACCAGAAGTTCTTGAGTCCTGAGAGTGATTGAAAACAGTCCCTGTTCTTGCCCTTTTCATCAGACCCCTCGCCCACCACCAAAGGTGCTTCTTGGCCCAGGCCTATGGCCCTGGGACTTCTCACTCCATCTCCCTTCCTTCTCCATCACCTTTCTCCCCAGGTCCCTGGCCCCCACCTACCCACATCATTTTCGCAATTAGATTCTATGAGGAAAGACAAATGTGCACAGTGGCTGGCGGGGGGTGCAGTGTTTATCCACAAGAAGGATAGAAGTCAAGAGAAGCAAATTAATTAAAGAAAAAACACTTTTATTAGGAAAAAAAAAAGAGTAGAAACAAAGTGTAGTGTCTAAGAAGATGACTCCGGGTTTGAATTCTGACCCCATCACTTAACAGTGTGTTAACTCAGACACCTAACCTTTCTGACCTTCACCATAACATAGGAATAATACTATACTTACTTCAAAAAGTTGTTGAGATGTTAAATGAGATAGCGCATAAAAGAACTTCATGCAGCGTCAGGCACAGTGTAGGGCTTAGTAAATGGTAGCTGTTATGATTGCCAGTAATACTATAGTTAAACAACAACACTCACCCCTATTTTACAGGAAAGCCAGATTAAAGAAAGTACTTTTCGGCATTCCCTGATACTTTGTCATCAGATCAAGAGTTTCCTAAGGACAGGAACTGGGTTTCTCTCAGACTAGGAACTCCCTGTGGCCAGGTCTCTCCGACAAGGTTCAGTGTGCCCGGCCTTAAAGTCAGTGTTCAGAAGCTTCAGGCTTGGACGCTGAGGGAGGTATGTCGATCCCCCACATTAGGGAATGTGGGTTCTGCGCAGCCCTTGCCTCATAAGTGGTGGTGAAGTCTCGCCTGTGTGTTTGCATCTCCCGGAGCCTCTGTGCAATAAAGGCCACCAGAGCCTGACCCCATTAGTGGGAGAGGCAAAGCTCATGAATCCAATTGGCATTTTCTTCCTGGATCTTAGTTAGCGAGTGTGGCAGAGAAGTGAACTGCTAAGTGAAAATATAATTATAAGGCACCATCCTTTGTCTACCAAGTGGAGCCTCCAGACCCCACTGTCTGCAGAACAGTTTGTTTCTCAAGTCAGGGAGGACACTGGAGCCAGCCTCTCAGAAGTGGAAGTGGCACCCATGAGTGGGCTAACTTGGCTAGTGCAGGTGGGGCAGGAGACTCAGGACTGACCCCTGTCCTGCTCTCTCTGACCGAGGTCTGGAACATGTGGGCTCTCAGAGGAATGCTGGTTCAGTGAGACCCTGTACAGGCTGCCTGGGGACTGGGGAACCAAGAGATGAGGCCCTGAATGCCAGACTGGGGAGTGTGGCTTTTATCCAGCAGACACTGGAGTCACTGAAGGTTTTAGAACAAAGGAGTTATGTGGGGTTGTGTTTTTTTTCCCTTCATGGGTTCCCAAATCCTCCTCACCTCAAACATGCATATGTTAATGCCTAGAAAAAGGGCTGGCAGAATACACATAGGTGGTCATGGTGGTAAATTTTGAGATGGAGAAGTAGGTAAAGGGAGGTTTCCATTATTTATTCAGTACCCTATATGATTTGAATATTTTACAGTGAGAATATGTGCACTTATTACCTTTACAATTTAAAACAAGGTGAGAAATAATCTAAATGTCCATTATCAGGAAAATAGGTAAGTCCATTGTGGCAGTAGAATACTACACAGCAGTAAAAATGAATAAATTAGAGTGTGTATATCAACGTGTTGGGCTAAAAAACCAAGTTATATCCGGATACCTAGACTATGGGTCCATCTACATAGAATTTAAAAGCATGAAAAACATATATCCATATATAAATGGACATACACATGTAGTAACATATACATGGGGAGGAGGAGGAGGGAACACAAGTGGCTTCAATTTTCTTTGTAATGATTCCTCTCTTAAACTAGGTAGTGAGGGAATTCCCTGGCAGTCCAGTGCTTAGGACTCCATGCTCTTACTGCCGGAGGGCCTGGGTTTAGTCCCTGGTCAGGAAACGAGGATCCCACAGCCATGTGACCAAAAAACAAAGCAGTCCCCCAAAACCAACCTAGGTAGAGAGCACTGACGTTTGCTGTAACATTATCTATACATTTTTATGTGCCTGATATAATTGAAGCATTTTGGAAAAAAAAGAGCGATTATAAGAAAAAAGGGGAAAACAAAGTTGAAAAAAGGAAAGGTTAACAGTATGAAAAGTGGAGGAAGTTTTTTTTTTTCCTTTGGAACTTTTTATTTTGTGTTGGGGTGTAGCCAGTTAACGATGTTGTGATAGTTTCAGGTGAGCAGTGAAGGGACTCAGCCATACATATACATGGATCCATTCTCCCCCAAACGCCTTTCCTGTCCAGGCTGGAAATGTGGAGAAAGACACAATGACAGAGTTGGGGGCAGAAATCGGGCCGATCCAGGGTAGGCGAGCTCCCACCCGTGTTTTGAGCCCACAGGCACAGGGTCTGCTCTCAGCTTCCTGTTAAGAGTCGTGACAAGAGGGTCCTAAAGGCCCATCGCCAGCCAGTGGTCCACCTGGGGACTTCCTGTGGTCTGGACGCTGCTGCCCTGGGACCCGTGAGGGGTGCTGACAGTCTTTGCTCTTGCTGCTACAGTGAAGCTGTCCTTGTTTCTTACCAAAGAGTAAATGGAGTCATCACCCTGGGAGGGATTCATCTGAGGACCCAAGGGGTGACAGTGGCTGGACCGGTCAGTGCTGTTGGAGCCGTAGTTTGGCCCTGAGGCAGGGGGATGACCATGCTGACTTTGGCAGGAGTCAGCAAGTCTCTGGCACCCAGGGGGGCGGGTGGGCGAGGATAGTGTTGAGGCTTGAAGGCTCAGGGAGGCAAAAGCCAAACTCTGGTGCCTAGGCATGGAGAGTGGGCGATGCCCAGGCTTGGCAGACAGCAGGCTGAAAGATGCTGTGCCAAGATGGGGAGAGGGGCTGCCAGGGTTGGAGATCAGAGGAGCGGATGGGGGAGGGCCAGTACACTGTCAGGGCTTGAAGCAGTTGAAGCAGGAGGTCGCCGGGGGCAGGGTGGCGGTGGGTGGAGTATGAGGATCAGTGAAGCCAGAGGGTGGCCAGGAGGAAGTGGGCAGTGCCAAAGGAGCAATGGGAAAGAGTCCGTGCCAGCTGGGGGCTGGGGGGCAGGGAGCCTTCACACTTATTCTTTCCTTAGTTCTCATTCAGTTTTGTAATAAAAAGAGATGCCTCTGTCAGTGAATTATAAAACCCTAGAGTTCAGGGTTCAGAGAGACCTCTGGGGTCATCTTTTCCAATTGCTTCTTTGTACTGGTGGGGCCAGTAATACCCATGATGAGGGACTGGCCTTTCTGAGGCCACCTGGTGAGTCTAGTGACATGACCTGGATGGAACCTGGCTTTGTGTCCTTGTCTGTGCCACACCAGTGGAGGGTTGCGTGGAGAGCTGGCAGGTGAGGGGCACCAAGAATAAAGGACTCTGGTCTTGACTAAGGGGGTTAGTGGTCCTTGGGGAGGTGAGGTTAATCCCAGCAGCAGTGGAAGACCACCTGTGCCCCTGGGGAAATGTTTTGGGTCTATAGTGGAGAGCACCTCCTGTGAGCTGGGATCTTTGGGAGGGATCTCATGGAAACTAGTTTTGGTGGAACTCCAAAAAATAGAGGTGTTAAAAATCATTAGGAATTTATTTTCAATGGAAATAAAATACCCGCAGTACTAGAAAGTATTTTACAAGGCAAAAATACATCATGAAGGTGGGTACCTGGAACTGACCTTGGTTACGCTGCTGTCAAGGGGGATTAATCTGT
Organism: Budorcas taxicolor; assembly: GCF_023091745.1. Classification (NCBI taxonomy): domain Eukaryota; kingdom Metazoa; phylum Chordata; class Mammalia; order Artiodactyla; family Bovidae; genus Budorcas; species Budorcas taxicolor. The sequence continues at coordinate 36,498,546 of NC_068928.1, read as the reverse complement.
GGTCTTCCTGTTGGCAGATAATCCTAAGGCCTGCAGGTCTGTGGGGGGGCCAGACCTGAGGACTTTCTCTCAGCTTCCATCAGCTGCAGCCCCCCAAAGACATACTGCAGGCCAAGGCAGGTGTCAGTTGGGAAATGCCCCTGGACGACCTTGATCCCTCTTCTCATTTCAGAGTGTGGCAGACTGAGACTCAGGGAGAAGTATCATAATCTCCAGCACAACCATTTTTGCATCATTCCATTTACTTCTGAGACGTGTTTGGGGCCTTGCACATGACTGAAGGAGTGCTGGCATTCTGGGAGGGCGTTGGTCTGAACCAGGATGTCCCAGAGGGAGGTGCTGCTCCTGGATGGGTGTTCAGGGGACCAGGCCTGGCTGGGCATAGATCGAGGGGGTCATCTGCCCTGTTGTCCTCTGGTCTGGGGAGGGGCTGGTTGGGGCCTGAGCCTGGAAATCCCCCTCCTCACCCCATCCTGATTGCTTTGGAAGGATGGCCCACCATCAGCGAAAGGGCGGGGTTGCCAGCAGCTCCTGGGGGCTGCAGGATGGGACCCATTTAGCCTCTGCAGTCATCTGACCCCCATGACTCAGGCCTGGCCCTGCCCGTGGAGGGCAATGGGCCAGTCTGAGCTCATCACCACTGCCCAGAGCAGAAGTGGTAAACAAGTTTGCCCTCTGCCTCCCGCCCCTGAGAGGAAGCAGGGAAGAGGGTGAGGTGGGGGCCTCCAAGCACTCCACCCGGCCCAAGCCATCTGCGTAACACAGGTGCGTGTCACGGGCATCCACGGGGCCTGTAGGGTGTGTGCTGGGCTCTTACATGTGGGCGACATGTACAGAAGCATGTTTACCTTCACACGTGTCCTCGGGGGAGCTGTGGCCAACCTTTTCTAGGGACCATTTCACTCCATCACTGGTGCTGGGGGCCAACAGCTGAAGGCCCATGGGGGTGGCCTTAGAACTGGGGGTCCCTGTGGAATAACACCTGGTTTGACCTGCTGGATCTCAGCCTCCTGACCGTCAGGCCTCATGGCACAAACTCATGCTGGGGCTGGAGCGCATGGCCTCTGGGAGCCTCTCAGAGGCTGCAGGTCTTCCTGGGCTGCTGGTCTGGGCTGCCCGGGCCTGTGGCAGCATCCGACGGGCCCAGTCCTGGGCATCCCCCTTCTGCTGTGGGCCCTGGCTTGCCTCCCTCTTTCCAGCTCACTCCCTCCTCCCCTCTCTCCTGGGTGCCCGTCTCTGTCTCCTTCCTTTCCTTTTACACCCACTTTTCTGCTTTCCTGTCCTTCCTCTTCTCTCAGCCCAGTAACTAGCATTGCTATCCATAGCCACCAGATGGCACCAGCGTACCGTGTGTCCCATCCTAGATGAGGGTACACCCGTTCCATGCCCCTAGCCCAGGGTGATTAACCACCCGTAACCCTTCACAACATCCACACCCTGCCCAGCATCTCCCTGAGACTTTAAACAGGGAGGAAAACAGATGCGGCAAAATATGGGCAGGGCCAGGGTAGGGGCCACGAGCTCCTTGGAGAGGCTCTAATGCCCCTTAGGGTAACCTCTATCTCACAAAGGGTATTCACACACATCACAGGGTTTCCACCTCAAACCCGTGAGCTCCTGGGTAGTGTGCACTGTACACGCAAAGAGAATGAAGCCCAAAGGAATGAAGTCAGTCACCCAGGGTGAGACGGCAAATGCAAGGGAGCTTGGACCTCAGTTTTGCAGGTTCCCAAACCTCGGGGTTCCTGGGCTGACAGCAGTTGGGCAGGGGGCAGCAAAGCAGGTAGGGCCCTTGAGCACTCTCTTTGGTATCTCTTTCAAACCTGACACAGAATTTCACCAGGGAAGTGCCCGCTATTATTTTAGTCTCTGGGTCTTCTCAGAATTTAGGCATCTTTAACCGGTTTCTTCTTTTCCCTTTGGCCTCTCTATGTATGTTCATGCTCTGTTGCTTCTAGTAAGGCTGAAAAGCAGAAGAGGCAGCCCCTCCCTGCCTTCTGGGAGCCCCCAGGATGGTGGAATCGCAACCTTGCCCCTGGGCCAATCGAAAGGGGGACACATAGGTGCAGCTTTCTGGGAGCCTCTCCTGGTATAGAGCCAGGGCCAGGTGAGGGTATTCAAGGCAAGCCTCCTGGAGGAGGCAGGGCTCAGGACTAGGGAAAGTTAGGCTGAGTGAAGGCAGCACCCTTTGTGGCAGCTGCGGGGTAATCCTCCTGAATGAGGAGCAGCGGGGGTGGGCTCTCACAGCCCTGGAGTCAGGGGAGGGGACGACACTGTCCCTAACTTGGGCTCAACTTCCCTACTGGCCCATCCCCCCACCACACCCCTCACCCCCCTGTCCCACTGGGAGGCCTATTGTGGGCTGGGGACAGGAGGCCCAGGGTGGGGTCCCTTCCCCAGGGCCGGAGCAGGATCCTGGGCCGGCTGTGGCAGTGCCCAGGAGCCAGAGAGGAGCCGCCGCCCCCCACCCCGTTGGGCCCCTCTGTAATTAGGGCTATTTTTAGGCCCTTCTTCCTTCCTATTTCAGGCCTCTGGACTGGGCCAGAGAGTGGGCTGTCCTGGGGCCGCGGGCTGGAGCCGCTAAACTGGGCCGTGGCGTGGGAGCTGCAGCCACAGCACAGACCACAGCCCGGGGCGGAGTTCTGGCAGGGGGAGGGAAGTGGGGACGTGGCCAGACCTGAGGCAGGGCCCAGTGGGGGCGTGTCCTTGGCTCATCTGACCCCTCCCGGGGCCCCTCACTGATCTGCCCCCCGCACCCCGCAGGGTCCATCCTTCTGCCCCCTCCCGGCAGCCCTGCCGACTTGAGGCTGTTAGCCCTGGGCCTATCCCACAGGGGTGCCCAGAGTGTGTATAATAGTTTACTGGGCACTTACTGTGTACCAGGCACTGATCCAGCACTTTACCTGTATGAATTCGTTTACTGTGTACAACAACACTACGCGGTCAGTGATGAATTATCCTTATTTTACAAATAGAAAACCTGAGGCTCGAAAGGAGCCCATTCTTTGTGTGCTGGGCTCAGGGAGTGTCCTGTGGAAGGATAGGGGTTGGGAAAGGGTGCTTCATCCACTTCCTCGGATCCCAGTGCTCTGTCAGGCCTGACTCCCAGGAAGTGGCCTGCTGATCTACCAGTCCCTGCTCTGATGGCCCATGGCCTGTCCTGCAGGCGGAAGGGTGGGTCTTGCCCAGCTGGTTCCAGTTAGGCACAAGAAAGCTGGCGAGGGGTATATTTAGCCCTGGTTTCTGGAGGAGCCAGAGGTCTTTCATCCTTGGAGGCGCTGGCCACAGCGGGACTCAGCTTGCCAACGCTGGGCTCCTGGGCTGCAGGGCAGACAGGCTTCAGGCAGGGAGCGGGGTCAGGGAGGAGAAGGGGCACATGTGATCCTGTGCATCCCTGTGGCTGGCGGGGGCAGTGTGAGTGCCAGTCAGGGCCTCTCAGCTCTGAATGCCATGCTCAGGATGTGTCTAGGTTTGCAGACTCTAGAGAAGTGGGCTACGGTCTATGGAGTCGCAAAGAGTTGGACACGACTTAGCAACAAAACAACAGGCCTTGGAGGGCTGGCCTGAGGTAGACATGCTGCCTGCTCCTGTGAGCCTGGGTCCAGCTAAGGCCTGGCGTGTTTGTGGCATGGGGTTACCCGGGCCTGGGAGTCTGGGGGCCTGTTCTTACAATTAATCAGGAGAGGTGCTCAGGGGGCAGAATTGCAGGGACAGGAAGGGGGTGGCCTTTCCATTCTCTCTAAGGAGACTGACATGTTTGGGCATTGATGTTTTGGAGAAGGTGGAGGGTTGCGGGGGCAGGTATATCTGTGTAAGAGAGAAAGAAACAGGCACACAGAGAGGCAATTATTTGGTGCCAAGTGGTGCTAGGTGGTAAGGGTTTGGGGTGTGCGGAAGGTGTGCGTGTGTTTGACTCAGTGCCACAGGCTTTAGGCGGTGGGCACCCTCTGTGTGAAGGGGCTGGTGGGCTGGGACCTGTGTGGTGTGGGTGACTGTGTTGCTGGGATCTGGTGGTGCCTGGGTGTGAGATGACACACCAGTGGCTGTGGCATTGCTCCGCTGTAAGTGACTAGGACAACATGTGACCCCATCGTGATGTTTCTGGGGGGCAGCCTATGAGTATGGTGGTAGATGAGGGCTGTTTTAAACTGTCCAACTTTGATCCTGTGGGGTTGTGTAATTATCCCCCTGGATGTTGGTCTCTGTGCGAGTGAGCCTGGGAGTAAACACATGTGTGGATGCAGAGTTTGGGACTCAGGCTGTGTGTGTGTGTGTGTGTGTGTGTGTGTGTGTGTGTGTGTGTGTGCGCGCGCGCGCGTATGTGTGTAGGTTGTCATTCTGGGTGTGACTGGGTGTGTGAATGTAGCAGGGCTGCCAGCTTCCCACCGCACACGAGTCCAGCTCCCACTGCAGGTCACGGCCCACTGCCCTTCTGGGGACCCCTACCCCAAAGCCACAGGCCCTCTGGGCCGGAGGGAGGGAACCCTGCAAGTCATAAGCGTCTGTCTCCCTCCTAATCCTCTCACCCTCACTCCCTCCGACCATCCCCACAGACGGCAGGCTTCTACCTGCCCTGGGGCGGGAGGCAGGGGAGAGAAAGAGGAGCCTGCCCGCCTGCCCGCCGCCCCTCTGTCGTCTCTGCACTCAGACAAAGAGCTCACCCTGGTCTCTGTGGGCGTCTGGGAGACGCTGGGGGGATTAGCTGCCCGCGCCGCCCTCTCCCCACCTCATGCCAGCCCACCCGGCTGGCACCGACAGCGACACCTCGGAGCCCAGGGGCGGTGCCCTCACCGTGGAAGCCTCTCCCGCCTGGAGGGTGTGTGTGTGTGTGTGTGTGTGTGTGTGTGTGTGCGTGTGTCCCCCCTGCCCCACATCTTGATGGGAGCAGAGGTGCAGGCTGATGAGAAGTGGGGTGCCCACCTCCCACTGCGGGTGGCGCCACCTTCTCCCTGGATTCCTACTTCTCTGTCGCTCAGCATGTGCCTGGCAGGCCTACATCTGGGGCGGCACCCCTATGACTTTGAACCTCTCATTCCTGGCTCTTGCACCCCTCCCCCACAGTTGACTGCAGCTCCGACCTCCCGTTCCTTCCCCCTGCATTCCTGGGGGCGGGTGTGATCTGGCCAGTAAGTGCTGAGAGCAAGAGAGAAGGCGGTGGGCGCCCCTCTGGGGAGGGCTCGGCCCACTCTAGTGAGGTGAAAGCGAAAGTCACTCAGTTGTGTCCGACTCCTTGCGGGGCCATGGACTATATAGTCCATGAAATTCTTCAGGCCAGAATACTGGTGTGGGTAGTCTTTCCCTCTTCCAGGGTATCTTCCCAACCCAGGGATCGAACCCAGGTCTCCCACATTGCAGGTGGATTCTTTACCAGCTGAGCCACCAGGGAAGCTCAAGAATACTGGGGTGGGTAGCCTATCCCTTCTCCAGGGATTTTCTGACTCAGGAATCGAACCAAGGTCTCCTGTATTGCAGGCGGATTCTTTACCAACTGAACTACCAGGGAAGCCCTAGTGAGGCCAAGCTGTGTTCAAAGGAGCTCAGTGCAGGAGGCATGGGGATGACATTGGGCCTCCTCTTTCTGGAGAGCCACCCACGGCTTCTCCATGGGGAGGGTGACTGGTAGGCTGGTCTGGTCGCACCACCTAATGTTGAGGCTTTAAGTCTAGCACTTTCTTTGTACTGTGCACAATCAGAAATGATTTTCAAAGTTCTTTCACATTTACTCTCAAGGATTTTCTCAACAGGTAGGGCAGGTATTGGGGTTTCCCTGGTGGCTCAGTGGTAAAGAATTGGCCTGCCAACGCAGGAGACGTGGTTTCGATCCCTAGATTGGGAAGATCCCCTGGAGAAGGGCATGGCAACCCACTCCAGTATTCTTGCCTGGGAAATCTCATGGACAGAGGAGCCTGACTACAGGCTACAGTCGGGTTGTAAAGAGTCAGCTCAACTTAGTGAGTAGACAGTAACACGAAGGATGGATGTGGCTACGTTTCCCAATTCAGAGGTGTTTAGATTGAGGCTCTGAGAAGTTAAAGGATTTACTCAAAGTTACACAACTGGCGAGCAATAGATACAGCCAAGATCTTGGTCTGTAAGTGTCAGGGGAGACCCTTTGGATCCCTCCTAATCCCTGTGGCTGGGCCTTTGCCTCGTCAGTCCCTGCCACCCCCTGAAGACTCTGCTGCTTCAGGAGACTCTGGAATGGGGGCAGGCCAGTGGGAGCTGGGTGAGCTGACCTGGCTCCGCCCTGAGTCACACCTCATCCTGAAGCAATCGGGGGCCTGTGGCACGGACAGTCCTTGCATCCATCCTGGGATTTGCAGGTATTTACGGATGCTCTCTTCCTCCTTTTGCCAAATCGGTTGTCTACTTCGTCCCATATTCTTCTTTTCTATCAAAACATTATTCCGAGGTTTAGTCCCCTCCTATCTCCTTTTATCTGGTCTTTAGTGGAGACAATGAGGCACCAGCCCCCTTCTGTCCATGGAAGGGAAGCTGCCAAGCATACCAAGAAGCTGGGATTTCCCAATAACTGCAAATGGTCATGGAGGTTAGGGATCTGGCTCCATGCCTTCAGTATAAGAGATGATCTGTGTATGAAGATGGACGTACAGTGGTGAGTGGGTGGATAAATATATAGAAGGGGGTGAATGCACAGGTGAGTTGGGTGGGGGATGCATGTGTCAATTGGCAGGTAAATGGATGGATGGATAAGTGAGCAAGTGGAATGTGTGGATGGGTGAGTGGGTGGTGTTAAGATGGATGGGTGGGCAGGTATTTAGATAAATGGATATATGAGTGAATGGTTGAATGGATGGATTATTAGGTGGGTGGGGGATAGTTGGATGGATAGATGGATGGAAAAGTAGGTGAATGGATGGATGCATGGAAGGATGGATAAATGGATAGAAGAGTGGATGGATGGATGGATAAATAGATGGATGGATATATGAAAAGGTAGAGATGGGAAGGTGGGTAGATACGTGTGTGAGTGGATTTGTGGTGAGATTTGAGAGCCTGAAGGAGCTTTTGAAAGACAGGCTGTACATAGAAAATGAATTTTTCACAAGTAGTTTGGTTTTGGTCAGCTCTCAATCATCTGAACTGATGGAGAGAAACAATGTTTAGAAAAATCTAGAATATGCTGGTTGGTTGCAACCTGATTTCTATCACACTCAAGGGTAGGTTTTGTCTCTCTGCTCTGAAGTCTGAGGGTCTGAACGCTGGTGGTGTGTCAGTGTTACGCGCAGGTATGGCTCATCTGGGGAGTCTAGACCTCATGTTCCTCTCAGCCTGCCATCATCTTTTTCCCTCCCATGCTGGGCAGGACAGCATCTCCTCCCGGATGGTTACAGACGGCAGACAGGGTGGTGTGATTCTCCTGCACTCTCTGGTGGGCTCCTTCCTTCTCTAGCGACAGTGGCTGTACTTCCTGAGGATCTAGGGCTGTTCCTCCAGGTTTCCCTGAGGTTTAGTCAGCATTGGAGGAGCCCATGACCGCAGAGATTAGCCTGGCATCTGCTAGGTGGTGTGATGCTGACACGAACTTGATAGCACAGTTCTGCTCTAACAATGGAAGGTGGACACCGACCTGCATTCCTGAATGAGAGGAGGCAGACGGAAGCTGTAACAAGACATGTGGAAGTCAGAAGCCAGGAGGGGGTGTGCTTGGTGGGGGGATAGGTGCAGTGGACTGTGCAATCATTTCTTTGCACCTTCCCAGGTGTCAGGCCTCTTCTTGGCTTCAAGAGGATTCTCATTTGCCTTTCTCTTGGGGAAAATCTTCCCTCTGGAACCCTGGATGGCCTGACTTCCATAATTACAGGAGCCTCATGCATCGAGTACCTGTTGGAGGCCGGGCACTTTACATACAGCATCATGTTCAATTCTCACAATATGCTTTCAAGTGAGTATTTCTTGCATTTTATAGATGAGGAAACTGAGGTCCAGAGAGATTAAAGAATGTACCTGGTGTTGCCCATTTAGGAGGCTGTAAAATCAGGATTCCTATTCATGTTGGCCTGGCTTCTCTGCTGGTGCCACTTCTTATTCGGAGCCCACCACCCCTTCTCTGCATCCTGCACCAGCTGGTTAGAACAAGTTTAAGGAACAGCAGCTGGAAAGACACACCAGAGGGATGTAGGTGATGCCCCAGAGAATGAGAAGGCTTGAGATCAAGGAGATGGTCTCTAGCAAGGATCTTCACATCGTGTGTCTAGGCCATTGTACAGAGACCTGCTAGCCTCTATCTAAAATATGAGGCAGTTTGAAGGATTTGGGTGAGAACACCAGAAGGCTTTTCTGGCCTAGAGGGCTGTGGAACTCTGGAAAGAGCAGAAGAGGAAGGGCAGAAACATACATTCTTCGGGGAAGGTGATGTATTGTGGTTCCAGCAGAGCTGATTTGCTGCCCTGAGACAAGGGGGTGGCCCAGAGGTCATTTTGGGACATCCTATTACAGCCAAAGAGGCCAGGATGACTTGGGTGGGAGTTTTCCTAAGAACTTTCCCAATTGAAGGTGAGACCAATCATGGGGACTGGTGCTGAGATGCCGAAGCTGCAACAGTTTAGAACTCATCTCAGGATCCCAAAAGTGGGGGGCCCAAAAGATTCCAGGACATACTTTTTGGGAGATAGGGAGGGGACAGCTGCAGGAACCACAAGGGAAGACCCCACCTCCCGAGTCCAGGCAGTCCCTGAAGCCAGAAGCCTGCCCTCACCCTGGGGATGCTGAGAAGGCAGCAGGGATTTGCAGGAGCCTGAGCCCCAGTCTGGTGACCAGGTGGCCGGACCTCTGGCCAGTCCTGAGCAGATGGGTGGCGGGGAGCTGGGGCCTGGGCAGGGCGGGGGTGGAGACTGGGAGGTCCAGGTGGGCCTGAGCAGAGGGCGGCCCCTCCTGTGTCTCCCCCTTGCCCTGCTGGCCTCCCTCCTTTCCCTTTGATGCTCCTCACCACAGACTTCAAACAGGCTGCCCTCTGCTCCTGCCCGCCCGCCCATAATTAGAGCCTGGCTCAGGCTGCCTCTTGCCCTCACTCCCATCCCTGCTCTCAGTCTGGCTCCAGCTCTCTGACTCGTCTTTATCTCTCCTCTCTCTCCGTCTCTCCCTCTTTTCCTGGTCCTCTGGCTCTCTGTGTCTCTGATCCTCTGTCCCAGGCAGGGACCAGCCTGGTCCCCACGTTGCAGTTCCCACGGACGCACGCTCTCTCCCTTGTGTGCGTGTGTGTTTGTGTGTGTATGTGTGCACGTGTGAATTGACTTGGGTCTCTAATGTGAGAGGATCTATGTATACACGTTTATTTATAAACGTGAGTGAGAGCAGGAGGGAGCAGACAGGTGTGACTGTGTGCACACGTGTGTGCATGCGTGTGCTGCTGTGTGAGCGGTGTCCTCCCCTTCTCTGTCTCCTGTGTATTCTCACTCTGACTGGAGACTTGGCTTCTCTGACTTTATTGCCATATCTTCTCTCCATCTCTATAAGCTGTTTCCATCTTTCTCTTTTTCCCTTCTTTCTAATGTGATCTGCACCCCCTCCCCACACTGAAGGCTGCCCTCCTCCACGCCTCTCCCACCCAGAACCTGGGGCTCAGGCCGTACCTGCTCCCTGGTGGAAACTGCCGCCAGGGCAAGCTGGCAGGGCAATGAGCTAGGCCAGCTCCAGGCTGCCCACCTCCTTCCTGGTTGTGCCCTCGGCTCCCAGCACAGTCCCCGGGCCTCCTGCCCCTTCCTGGACTTATTTCAGGCCCTCCGAGGGTCTGTTTTTTCTGGGCCAGGCTGACCTCCCACCCCATGGGCCCCCTTTGCAGCCCTGTGGCAGGCAGCACCATGTCATTCTCTTTCCTGGGGGGAAGGAGGTCTTGCCAGGAGCCTCTCCATGACCTAATATGGGAAGTAGGGGATCAAGACCCCTACAAGTCCCTGCCCCTCCAAGGCACTGGGCTCAGGCTGCACCTTGGCCCATGACGGAGCCCACATATCTCAGTAGCATCTGCCCTCTGGTGTAAGGGCTTCATCCCCATCAGAGAAGAGGCTGACGCTTTCCTCCCTGTTACCCCCCGGGGCACCTGGCGGCACAGACCCAGGCCCTTTGGAGAGACTGACCTTGGGCCTTGAGTGGTCTGGGTGTTGATAGACCCCCAGGGCTGAGAAAGCCCTCCCTTCATGCTGCAGCTCTGGACTAGCCTTGGGGCCTCCCTGGGCCTGTTTTGCAAGGATGCAATGAGGAGGGTGATACTAAGAAAGAGATGACTAACCCGGAGGTTAAACTTGATGTTTTCCAGCTGACAGTGCCCTTTCCTGGTCACGTGGGAGCCTTGTGACTCCTGGCAGGAGCGTGGAACGAGGTGGGCCCATCTTTTTACAGGTGAGGACACTGAGGCACAAGGATGTTCTGTGCCCCCTTCTCAGGGGGAGGCAAGTCTGCTGGGCTTAGGGCTCAGGGCCTGTGGGAGTCCAGGCTCCAGAGGGGGTGGGGAGCAGGATGCATGTCCCTGGCTGGGGCCTCACCTCCCTCTGGCCTCGGTAGTTCTGGCCAGTTTTAGGTTCCAGGCAAAGATGGGCACCCGTGGGTGGATGCGAGATCGTGAGTCAAGGGCTTCAGCGGGGATTTCGACTTGGGGCATTTCTGGGCAGAACCCAGGAGATGCCATGCCTGGGGGATGCTTAGGGGATCAGGAACTCCAGAGGCTGGGGGGCACCCCCTCTGAATTGGCAGCCCAAGCATGTGTGATTGTGTGTGTGTGTGTGTGTATGTGCATGGCCGTGAGGGCGTGATGCTGGGTGTGTGTATGAGAGTGTGTACATAAGCATGAGTGACTGTGGGTGTGTGTGCACACGTGATGTGCCTGAGAGCGAGGGTTTGTGACTCTATAGACAAGTGTGTGAGAGGCTGTGGCTTGTGAGTGCCTGTAATCCTGTGAGGTCATTGCGAACGTGAATGAGGGAGAGGGTTCTATCTGTGACTCCTGAGCACGCATGACGTGTGTGTGGGTGTGAGGATTGACTTGGGTCTCCGATGTGAAAGGATCTCTGTAGTTTCTCTGTACACACGTTTACACATAAACATGAGCGAGAGCAGGAGGGAGCAGACAGGTATGAGTCCAGCTGCAAGTGTGCGTGGACGTGTGTGCTGCTGTGTGAGAGGCGTGATGCCCCGCTTTCTCCGTCTTCAAGGTCAGCACCACCTCCTCCCTCTCTGCCCTGTCGTCCCTCCCTATCCCCTTCTCTCTCCCGTTCCTACTTCGCCACCCTTTGGGGATCAAGTGCCAGGACCACTCCCCAGTTCCAAAGGGGCCTGGGGACACTCTTTTGTCCCTTTGCTGACAGGAGGGGGTCCTCGGGGCCCAGGTCGGGGTGGTTGGCTCTTGGCGGAGGGCGTGGCAGCCCCTGCCTCTAGGCCTGGTTCGAGGTGGAGTGGAGAAGTACCTCCTGGCCTCTCCTCCCGGCACCATCCCACGGCCCAGGGCGGGAGGGGGATGAGGCGATTCTCCAGCGCCAGCGTCTGGGTCCCGGTGGTCCCAGGAGGCAGCTCCCAGGCCCGGACACTGGCTCCAGGCCGGCCTGAGTCTCACCAGCCCGCGCGTCTCCAAGCCTCCGCTCCTCACCTCCTGAGTTAACACCTGGCTGCCTGGGTCTCACCCAATCCCCACCTGACAACCGTGGCCTGGTTCCCCAGCTCTGCCAACTTGGCAGAACCCCCAGTCTGAGGTTCTTGGCTGAGGAGAAGCCTGGAGGAGTGAGGGAGTTTTTTCTGCCCTAGAAACGGGAGATCTGGGCTGAGGTGGGCATGTTCTCCTCAGACAGACTTGTCCTAGCACACCTCTGCAGCAGGGAGGGACCCCGGGGGTGGCCATCTGAGGGAGACACTGCTGCACTGGCTCTGAGTCTGAGAGGGAGACTCAGCTCCTCAGTTTCATGGGAGCAACAAGACACACTGGATACCCAGAGAGCTGGGCCCACACAGTGAAATAAGGACACAATTCCCAGCCACACAGAACTATAAGATCCATAGTACTTACAGAGGGCTGGGCTGAAGGCAGCCGCTCAATTCTTTGAATAGATGAAAGAAGAAAAAGGAAAGATGGGTGGGTAGAGGGAGGATGTCAGAGTGAGAGGGACGGATGGAATTGAGCTGTGAGGCCCTTGGCAGCTTCCTGAAGGCTACAGGGATGCAGGGACAGCTGCGTCTTCCCCCGGAAACTCTGGATGTTTAAAGCCTCGGGCATTTACTGTGAGCATCAAGGCCTCTCCAGGACCCTGGAGCCAGGACCTCGCTAGAGTCCCTGCTTAGTTCGTTTCCTGCTTCAGTCTCCCACTAATATTTTGAAGAGACTCCCTCCTGGAAGCCCAGAATCAAAGGTTCCATTCCTGCCCTTGCTAGGAGAGGAAGGGGGTCCATAGCAGAGGGTGGTGGGGTAAGCCTGGGTTCCCTACCTTCTCAAGGGCCGCTCACTCCCCCTGGCCCCACTCCCTCCCTTCCTCCTAAACCCAGGAAATCTGGGGGCAGGCATCTGTGCCCTGCCCCTCCCACTGCCTGCCAGGAGGTGACTGCCAGTGGAAAGGGCCTCCAGCTCATCCCTGCAGGGGTCTCCCCTTACGGAGCGCAGGAGGACAGGAGCCCCTGAGGTGTCTGGAACCCACTCATTCCCAGGTAGCCTGCTTGGTCACAGCCTCAAAAGCAGGCTCAGGGAACCCCGGAGATGAGTAGGAGGGTAGAAAGCAGGTCCCAAGCCACTCCCTGCAGAACCATCCCACCCCCACGGGGACCTGCTCTTTGCCCAGGCCTGGTCTCCAGATTCAGGTGGTGGGAGCTAGTCCTGAGACCTGAGGCTGGCCCTCCCACATCAGCTGAGCATCTCAGAGGGCAGGGGATGTGTGCCCTCATCTGACAGGTTCCAGTTTCAAGGAACAGGAGGCATGTGAGAGGACAGGCAGATCTAGAAGTAAACAGTGATGGCAGATCAGCCCGTTCTCTTCTTGATAGAAGATCAAAGTTCTGGAGCACTGAGACTGGGCCACCCCTTGGCCAGTGCTGAAAGTTCTCCTGACCCAAACCAGCTCGTATAGCAGTAGCTCCAACAGCTATATTTGCAATTGACTGATGCAACGCATCTCAGACAGAAACTACTACAGTTTGTGATCGTTGTACAGCTTGCACATTCACACACCTGATCTCATTTGGAGCCCCTGGCACTCCTGAGAGGCAGGCAGCAGTTATGTTATGTCTCCCATTTTGCAGGTGAGGAAACGAGGAGGAGAGCCCCACTCATTCAGAAAGTGTGCTTTCATTCAGAAAGGTTTTGGGATCTCAGTCCCCCTCTTTCCCACGCTCTCATTACTTACCACTTTTGGGAAATAATTTGGTTCAGTCCTTGGAGCCAGGGAAGCCTTGGATCCCTTGTGGGTGGGCTGTGTGTCTGGTTTAGACCAGGGTGACAAGGCCGGGGAACAGTAGATGGGCTCACCCTGGCTGAGTGCAGACCCTTCCCATCCCAACATAGCTGTTAGCCCCACCGAGCTGGGGCCACAGCAGACTTGGAACTCAGGACCCCTTCTGGGGTAGTTGTGTGTGGTAGCTGCCCACTCTCCTCTAGGAACAGGACCTCATGGCTCCAGCCAGCAACCTGTGGGCTGCATCCTGGCTCTGGTCTTGCAGGGCTGGTGGGAGGCATAGGGTCCGGGTTTGGCCCCAGACTGGGTGGGCTGTTCCTCCTTGGGTGGGTGGGAGATGGGATCTGGTGCCTTCTTACCCTGGGGGAAGAATACCAGAGTGGGTCCCTCCCCCCGGCTGGTGACTGGCCAGGCCACTGCAGAGCACAGCTTTCTCTGGGTGATGTCTTTCTCTTTACCCCGGCCTCTGGCAAGAGACCCCTCCTCTTCATGCCCACCCAAGTGTCCAGCCACCTCAGCTCACTCCCTCAGAGCTCTCCATCTTCCTCCTTCCTTCCTACTCTGGACTGAGCTCCTACCAGTGCCAGGCACCTTGTGGGTACTTCATCCAGGTGGTCTCATTAACTCTGCCCGAGAAGAGGTATCAGCAGCTCTCATGTTAGGGTTGAGGAGCTGAGCCCGTAGAAGGTAGAGTGACTTGCCCAAGATCACACAGATAGGGTGCTGGCAGAGGTGGGATTCAGTTCTTTAAGCTCCACAGAGAGTGGAGGTGGAAGAAATGCTACAGAGGGAGCTTGGAGCTTGAGAAGGGCTTGGACTACTTCGGTGGGGATCCCCAGCTTGATTTTGTGGGTGCAGGGCTTTTAAATAGGAAAGTTTCACAGAAGAGCAGGGACCCAGACTTCCTGGGTCCAAATCCTGCTCTGAAACCTAGATGTGTGACTTTGGGCAAGTTACTTAACCTCTCTGTACCTAGTTTTTCTCACCAGTACAAAGGAACCGGTCATAGTGCCTATCTCAGAGGCGTGCTGGGAGGGTTGAGCGTCCATGAACCTAAGGTTTATTTGAGCAGAGAGCAGTGCAGGCTGCGTGTTACGCACTGTCCGTGTGCATTAGCACAGGTGGCTCCTAGCTGGACCCCTTCCTTCGCCCTTTCTCACCACCTCGCCCTGCTCCCACCCATCATCCTCTCTGAGGACTGAGAGATGCTGCCCTGAGCAAGGAACTGAGCCCCTGCCCTGCCATGTGCCCTGCCCATCTTTGCTATGGCTGCGCCTGGTGGGCAGAAGGTATGTATACAAGACTCAGGTGGGGGAAGGGGAGCAGCATGGAAGAGCCTGAAAGACCCTCCCCAGTGACTGCGAGTGGCATCCAGGGTACAGAAGGGGCTGCCCCATGGTTCCAGCTGTGGGATGAGAGAGGGGCTTCAGGTGCTGGGTGGGGAGGAGCTGGGGCTGGCTTCCAGCAGGAGGACAGGGGTAGCTGGGCTGAGAAGGAGGGAAGTGGGGGTGAGGGAGAGTTGGGGCTGGGGTGGGAGGTGGGGCAATGGAACAATGAGGGTGGCGGGGATCCGAGGGAAACCCACCCTGGAGTAGGGGGTTGAGGACAGGCCTGGAAGTGGAGGAGGCTTGGCGGAAGTGTCAGCCTGGTGTGTCCCTTGATTTCTGTTTGCTCCTACAGAGGCTGGGGCATTCTCCCCAGAGCCTGACAGCTCCCTGACCAGTCCTCTCTCATCTCTCAGGGGCACACCCCGCCCACACCCAGCCGAAGCCAGGAATGGGGCTGTGGGCAAGGGGTTGGTCATCTGGGTGACACTGGCTGGAGAGGTGTGCCTGAGAGGCACCTGGCCTTTTCTGATGGTGGGCAGGGGCCAGTGGGGTGAGGGGGTCTGGACACAACCTCAGCTGCAGAAAAAGTGTGCTCTCCTCAGTGGGAATCAGTAGAAGAGCACCTTCAGTTCAGTTCAGTAGCTTGGTAATGTCCCAGTCTTTTTGACTCCATGGATTGCAGCACGCCAGGCTTCCCTGTCCCTCACTGATTCCCAGGGCTTGCTCAAACTCATGTCCATCAAGTTGGTGATGCCATCCAACCATCTCATCCTTCAATTTTTCCCAGCATCAGGGTCTTTTCCAATGAGTCAGTTCTTTATATCAGGCGGCCAAAGTATTGGAGCTTCAGCTTCAACATCAGTCCTTCCAATGTATATTCAGGCCTGATTTCCTTTAGGATAGACTGGTTGGATCTCCTTGCAGTCCAAGGGACTCTCAAGAGTCTTCTCCAACACCACAGTTCGAAAGCATCAATTCTTCAGTGCTCAGTTTTCTTTATGGTCCAACTCTCACAACCATACATGACTACTGGTAAAACCATAGCTTTGACTAGACCTTTTTTTCTTTGGCAAAGTAATGTCTCTGCATTTTAATATGCTGTCTAAGTTTGTCATAGCTTTTCTTCCAGGGAGCAAGTGTCTTTTAATTTCATGGCTGCAGTCACCATAAGCAGTGATTTTGGAGCCCAAGAAAATAAAGTCTGTCACTGTTTCCATTGTTTCCCCATCTATTTTCCATGAAGTGATGGGACCAGATGCCATGATCTTTGTTTTCTGAATGTTGAGTTTTAAGCCAGCTTTTCATTCTCCTATTGACCTTCATTAAGAGGCTCTTCAGTGCCTCTTCGCTTTCTGCCATAAGCATGGTGTCATCTGCACATCTGAAGTTATTGATATTTCTCCCGGCAATCTTGATTCCAGCTTGTGCTTCATCCAGTCCGCATTTCACATGATGTACTCTGCATACAAGTTAAATAAGGAGGGTAACAATATACCCTGTTATGTTATATATATGTGTATATATATAACAATATACCAGCCTTGTATAATTGAAGGCTTTCTCAATTTGGCCAGTCCGTTGTTCCATGTCTGGTTCTAGCTATTGCTTCATGACCTGCATACAGATTTCTCAGGAGGCAGATAAGGTGGTCTGGTATTCCCATCTCTTGAAGAATTTTCCACAATTTGTTGTGATCAATACAGTCAAAGTCCTTAGCATAATCAATGAAGCAGAAGTAGATGTTTTTCTGGAACTCCCTTGCTTCTTCTATGATCCAATGGATGTTGGCAATTTGATCTCTGGTTCCTCTGCCTTTTCTAAAACCAGCTTGAACATCTGGAAGTTCTTGATTCATGTACTGTTGAAGCCTGGCTTGGAGAATTTTGAGCATTACTTTGCTAGCGTGTGAGATGAGTGCAATTGTGTGGTACTTTGAATGTTCTTTGGCATTACCGTGAACTCCCTGATGTTCAAGCTGGTTTTAGAAAAGGCAGAGGAACCAGAGATCAAATTCCCAACATCCGCTGGATCATGGAAAAAGCAAGAGAGTTCCAGAAAAACGTCTATTTCTGCTTTATTGACTATGCCAAAGCCTTTGACTGTGTGGATCACAATAAACTGTGGAAAATTCTGAAAGAGATGGGAATACCAGACCACCTAACCTGCCTCTTGAGAAATCTATATGCAGGTCAGGAAGCAACAGTTAGAACTGGACATGGAACAACAGACTGGTTCCAAATAGGAAAAGGAGTACGTCAAGACTGTATATTGTCACCCTGCTTATTTAACTTATATGCAGAGTACATCACGAGAAACGCTGGGCTGGACGAAGCACAAGCTGGAATCAAGATTGCCGGGAGAAATATCAATAACCTCAGATACACAGATGACACCACCCTTATGGCAGAAAGTGAAGAGGAACTAAAAAGCCTCTTGATGAAAGTGAAAGAGGAGAGCGAAAAAGTTGGCTTAAAGCTCAACATTCAGAAAACGAAGATCATGGCATCTAGTCCCATCACTTCATGGAAAATAGATGGGGAAACAGTGGAAACAGTGTCAGACTTTATTTTTTTGGGCTCCAAAATCACTGCAGATGGTGACTGCAGCCATGAAATTAAAAGACGCTTACTCCTTGGAAGAAAAGTTATGACCAACCTAGATAGTATATTCAAAAGCAAAGACATTACTTTGCCGACTAAGGTGCGTCTAGTCAAGGCTATGGTTTTTCCTTTGGTCATGTATGGATGTGAGAGTTGGACTGTGAAGAAGGCTGAGCGCCGAAGAATTGATGCTTTTGAACTGTGGTGTTGGAGAAGACTCTTGAGAGTCCCTTGGACTGCAAGGAGATCCAACCAGTCCATTCTGAAGGAGATGAACCCTGGGATTTCTTTGGAAGGAATGATGCTAAAGCTGAAGCTCCAGTACTTTGGCCACCTCATGCGAAGAGTTGACTCATTGGAAAAGACTCTGATGCTGGGAGGGATTAGGGGCAGGAGAAGAAGGGGACGACCGAGGATGAGATGGCTGGATGGCATCATGGACTCGATGGACGTGAGTCTGAGCGAACTCCAGGAGATGGTGATGGACAGGGAGGCCTGGCGTGCTGCGATTCATGGGGTTGCAAAGAGTCGGACACGACTGAGTGACTGAAATGAACTGAACTGAACTGGCATTGCCTTTCTTTAGGACTGGAATGAAAACTGACATTTTCCAGTTCTGTGGCCACTGCTGAGTTTTCCAAATTTTCTGGCATATTGAGTGCAGCACTTTCACAGCATCATCTTTTAGGATTTGAAATAGCTCAGCTGGAATTCTATCACCTCCACTAGCTTTGTTCATAGTGTTGCTTCCTAAGGCCCACTTGACCTCACATTCCAGGATGTCTGGATCCAGGTGAGTGATCACACCATTGTGGCTATCTGGGTCATTAAGATCTTTTTTGTATAGTTCTTCTGTATATTCTTGCCACTTCTTCTTAATATCTTCTGCTTCTGTTAGATCCGTACTGTTTCTGTCCTTTATTGTGCCCATTTTTGCATGAAATGTTCCCTTGGTATCTAATTTTCTTGAAGAGATCTCTAGGCTTTCCCATTCTATTGTTTTCCTTTATTTCTTTGCATTGATCACTTAGGAAGGCTTTCTTATCTCTCCTTGCTATTCTCTGGAACTCTGCATTCACATGGGTATATCTTTCCTTTTCTCCTTTGCCTTTCACTTCTCTTCTTTTCTCAGCTATTTGTAAGGCCTCCTCAGACAACCATTTTGCCTTTTTACATTTCTTTTTCTTTGGGTTGGTTTTGATCACTGCCTCCTCTATGATGCCTCCTCTTATAAACCTCCATCCACAGTTCTTCAGATACTCTATCAGATCTAATCCCTTGAAACCATTTGTCATTTCTACTGTATAATCATAAAGGATGTGATTTAGGTCATACCTGAATGGTCTATTGGTTTTCCCTACTTTCTTCAATTTAAGTCTGAATTTTGTAATAAGGAGTTCATGATCCGAGCCACAGTCAGTTCCTGGTCTTGTTTTTGCTGACTGTTTATAGCTTCTCCATCTTCAGCTGCAAAGAATATAGTCAGTCTGATTTTGGTATTGACCATCTGGTGATGTCCATGTGTAGAGTTATTTCTTACGTTGTTGGAAAAGGGTGTTTGCTACGGCCAGTGCATTCTCTTGGCAAAGCTCTGTAAGCCTTTATCCTGCTTCATTTTGTACTCCAAGGCCAAACTTGCTTGTTACTCCAGGTATCTCCTGACTTCATACTTTTGTATTCCCATCCCTGATGATGAAAAGGACATCTCTTTTGGTGTTAGTTCTAGAAGATCTTGTGGAGAAGGCAATGGCACTCCACTCCAGTACTCTTGCCTGGAAAATCCCATGGACGGAGGAGCCTGGTAGGCTGCAGTCCATGGAGTCGCAGAGAGTTGGACACGACTGAGTGACTTCACTTTCACTTTTCAGTTTCATGCATTGGAGAAGGAAATGGCAACCCACTCCAGTTTTCTTGCCTGGAGAATCCCAGGGATGGCAGAGCCTGGTGCCAGAATCGGACACGACTCAAGCGACTTAGCAGCAACAGCAGCTAGAAGATCTTGTAGGTCATCATAAAACCAGTTCAACTTCAGCCTCTTTGGCATTAGTGGT
Organism: Budorcas taxicolor; assembly: GCF_023091745.1. NCBI lineage: Eukaryota > Metazoa > Chordata > Mammalia > Artiodactyla > Bovidae > Budorcas > Budorcas taxicolor. The sequence continues at coordinate 36,479,182 of NC_068928.1, read as the reverse complement.
TGGGGCATAGACTTAGATTACTGTGATATCGAATGGTTTGTCTTGGAAACAAACAGATCATTCTGTCGCTTTTGAGATTGCACCCAAGTACTGCATTTTGGACTCTTTTGTGGACTATGAGGGTTACTCCATTTCTTGTAAGGGATCCTTGCCCACAGTAGTAGATATAATGGTCATCTGAATTAAATTCACCCATTCCAGTCCATTTTCGTTCACTGATTCCTAAAACGTCGATCTTCACTCTTGTCATGTCCTGTTTGACCACTTCTAATTTACCTTGTTCATAGACCTCACATTCCAGGTTGCTATGCAATATTGTTCTTTGTAGCATCGGCCTTTACTTCCGTCACCAGTCACATCTACAACTGGGCATTGGTTTTGCTTTACCTCCATCTCTTCCTTCTTTCTGGAATTATTTCTCCGCTCTCTGCCAGTTGCATATTGGGCACCTACAGACCTGGGGAGTTCATCTTTTGGTGTCATATCTTTTTGCCTTTTCATACTGTGAATAAAGCACGGATCACAGCATTGTCTAACTCAGAGAAACTATGAGCCATGACATGTAGGGTCATCCAAAAGGACGGGTCCTGGTGGAGAGCTGACAAAACGTGGCCCACTGGAGAAGGGAATGGCAAACCATTTTAGTACTCTTGCCTTGAGACCCCCATGAACATGAAGAGCGCCTGTCCTTCTCTTCTCCCCTCCTTCTCCCTCCTCCCTATATATTCTTTCTCTAGCTCTGGCATTCAGTAATTGTTTGAATTTATAAGCAGAGCTAAGGATGTGAGTTCTATGGTTTCCAGGATCCAGTTCCTTGCTCTGTGAAGAAGGAAGTCAGGACATAAATGGGGATGGAATTGGTGATGGGGAGGTAGGGATGTAGGAGTGAACTCTGGCTTGAGACCCAGCAAAAATGAATCACCTGTCCTGGGTCTTTCCTCATGGTCTGGGACTGGGCAGAGGAAAGCAAGGGAAATGGGTGGAGAGATAAATAAAAACATCCATTTATTTTAAAATTAATCTTCACAATTAAACAGATAAGTAATTGGACATAAAATCCCAATTATGTCCATTGAATTCAGTGCTTCCTGCACCTCGGCTGTGGGAATACTACTGGCCCGACTTCTGCAGTGAGATCTTTCAAGCTGACTGATTTGATAACAACCCGCTTTTCAAACGTAGCTTCTCCACCAATTCCTAGCTTTGCTATTTGGGCAAGTCCCTTCTCTGTGCCTTTGTTTCCTCACCTGTGAAATGGGATAACAATGTACTTATCTCATGGGGTTATTGTGAGGATTAAATGAGTTCGTGTTTATAAAGCAGTTGGAAGAGTGCCTGGCTCATGGAAAGCGCTATCTGTTTGTCAAATAGAATGAGTAAATAAATACTTCCGAGCAATAACAGCTGTGACGTGGTGACTTGGTGAGTTAGATTTTCTCATGTACATTAAAATAAAGAACTAACTTGAGTTTCCTGGCTGTCTGGTAGATAGGAGTTGATGCTCTCACTGCTGTGGCGCTGGGTTCAATCCCTGGCCAGGAAACTAAGATCCTGCAAGCTGCCAGCTCGGCCAAAATTAAAAACAAAAAAAAAAAACTAGAGAAAACTAGGAACCATTACTATAGAATTGTCTTCCATATTGCCAATGGGAAATTGGCCCAAATGAAGCTTCCGCTCTGTCTTAGTGCAAGCTCATTTTACATGGTTTAACTCAATCCCAGTTGCAGCCCATACTCTCCTCCTGGGGGAGGTGTCACTGGATCCGTATCAACCTCTTTGTCACCATGGCTTTGCCAGGGCACCTCTGCATGAGATATCAGAGCTGCTTGGATCCCATGCTTGCTGTGGCCCGGGTCCTCCGCGGGAAGGCGCTGTTCCCAACGAGGCACCAAAGCAGGTGGGCCGTCTGTACTGGAGACCTCTCCCAGGAGCACCTACCCTGGACCCCAGGATGCCATGCTCTGTCCCAACCGAGCCCCTCATTTCAACCTTCTGCTTTTTATGAACCTGGGAGAAAGGGGAGCCTGGGAGTTGGGAAAGGAACAGGATAATTCTGAGGCCTGGGCAGGTTGCCTTCAATTTACCCTCTGGGCGCCTCCTATATGATCGGCTTCAGGACTTTAATTTGCTTGTTGTTTGAGGTTAACCACCTTCCTTAATGAAGCTAGGGATGGAGAGGGCAGGTGGGGAGAGAAACCCCTGAAGCTGTGAGAGTGCAAGGGCTTCTCTTGGAGGCCCCCGGGTGGCTGTTGGGCTGTGAAGCAAGAGACGGTGCCTGCCAGCACCCAACTTGTCCTCCAGGTATGATCCATGGAGGCGCATCCTGACTGTCATGGGGTGGGGAGGGGAGAAGGGCCTCTGTCTTCTGGAAGCTCTGCCCAGTCACAGCAGAAGATTCAGGGAAGACGTCCCACCAGACCAGGGTGGGCAGAGCGGCTGAGGAGGATTCTCAGGAGATGCGAATGGCTGTGTCGGTCAGACTCGGTGGGAGTCTAGGTGGCCAGTCATACGGTGAGTCCTCAGGCTCTGCTGGGGCTTCCAGTCAGGACCCCAGAGCCGGCGAGGGGACATCTGGGCTGCCTTCCTCAATCCACAGCCGGAGGTCTGAGGCCCTGGTGTACAAGAGAGTCGGGTTTCCACGTTCAGGTCTGCGTTCAGGTCTGCCTGTCGTGGTGTCTGTGTGTGTGTGAGGGAGGAGAGAGCTGCTCTTCCCTCAGACCAGGGGCTCCTTGGCAGGGCGGTATTTCATCGGAAGATGGGGGCTCTCTGAGGGCAGAAGCAGTGCTGCCTCAGTGATCCGTTCCTGCTTCCAGAGGGTGCTCACCGGCCCTGAGGCCCCCCACCAGCAATTCTCTGCCTGCCCGCTCCCCTCCCCCGCTCCCTCCCTCCCAGCACACACACTGTCAAGAGACTCCTTTGAAGTGCTGAGTGTGTTGTTCCTAGGACTTAAACCGGCAGGCAGGCAGAGCCGGGTGTGGAGCCCTGGTAATGAGGCTTTTCGGACTGGGGCTCCCATCAGATAAGCAGTCCTTCATGGCCTTCCACTTCCTATTCTAATGAAGGACGCTGCTGAGGGACAGCTGGGTCCAGGACCCACATGGCACCTGCCTTCTCACCTTGGCTGAGTTGAGCCCTGAGGCTGTACGACCTCTGGGATCCCATGATGTCCTGTGTCCAAGAAGGCCTTTGGACAGTTCCTCTCACCTCCAAATGGAGGCAGGGACTGTGGTTGCCTTTCTTACCCCATGTAGAGCCTCCATCATGCTGTTCGAAAAGGCTTTGGGTTAGACGCCAGGAAGAACCTTCCAGGTCACAGAGGTACATGATAATAAACCTGCAAGGTTTGGGTCCACAGGGAGGTAGAATTAGAGAGTCAATCTCCTGCTTCAGGTTTTGGAGGGCCACCCTGCTGTTGTGGCGCTGGGTGATGTACGGGACAGGCAGGCAGTTGATAGCAGAGGGAAGGAGGCACCCGCATTAGCACCAAAAAAGACCTGAGGGTCATATACACACATGAAAAGGAAGACGTTGGTCCTCTTCTGGCTTATTTTCCTCTCCCAGACATACAAATCAGGTTCTATGAAAACACTGGGGGAAATAAAGGTCAATAATGTGGTGAGCTGAGGCCTGGCACCTGCAGCAACAGTTAGCAGAGGTGTGGGAGGCCTGGGTTCGATCCCTGGGTCGGGAAGATCCCCTGGAGAAGGAAACGGCAACCCACTCCATTGCTCTTACCTGGAGAATCCCATGGAGGGAGAAGCCTGGTAGGCTACAGTCCATGGGATCATAAAGAGTCGGACACGACTGAGCTACTTCACCCTCCAGACCTTGATGCTGGGAAAGACGGAATGAAAAAGGAGAAGAGGGTGGCAGAGGATGACATGGTTGGATGGCATCACCGATTCAATGGACATGAACTTGGGCTAACTCCAGGAGATGGTGAGGGACAGGGAGGGCTGATGTGATGCAGTCCATGGGGTTGCAAAGAGTAGGACCCAACAACAACTAAACCACCCTCCCCTTGATGGACACCTAAAGGTCATTCTACTGGCTTCTCAAGGAGGGCTGACTGGAGGTCGCCCCAGCTGTGCTCCTGTCTCCAGACTGACTTCTCTGTTGTTCCACCAAGAGGCTGCCCCACACTCCCCCTTGCTTACTGAGCAGTCTTAGACGAGTGGTTGCCTCAGTTTCCCCAACTGTAAAGTAAGGATAAGAAGAGTGGGAAAACGGATGACACAGTCCCCATAAAGCTGTTAACACAGAACCTGGCATTCACTGGGTTTCTCCAAAGGCCCCTTTCGAGTGCCCTCCTGGAGGTTCTTTCTGCTGTCTGCCTGCTATCCCTCCTTGGCGTATGGAGTACGACATGGTGTCACCTTCCCAGCCTACGTGGGGAAGCAGGGTAGGGGGCATGTTGGTCCTTTCTGCCCTCAGTTTCCCTTTCTTAAATGTGGCTCCCCTCCTCTCCCCGCACCACCCACTGCGCCCCCCTCCCAGGCCTGCATGGTGAGATAATGTCTAAGAGATACTTGGAGTTACTTGGAGGAAGAGGCCAGACAGTGAGTGACCAGAGGTGATTATCTGGCGTGACTAAAGCAGCGGTTTCCCTCCCCAACCCCCAGCCCAGGCAGAAGGGAGGGGGACATCCGAGGTCACGCTCCAGAAGGAACTTCCCAAGAAGGGCTAGACCTAGGGAAGCCGACCTTGGGACAGGGGATTCAGGTGATTTTTCACAGGAAAAAACAATAACTCATCCCTTTGGGGAGGGGGTTTTGAGGCAGGGGGCTGGCCCAAATGGCTCCATTCTCCCTTTGAACAACCACCCTATCTCCAGCTCTCAGCCTGTCTCCTCCTTGGATGCCACTGCTCACCCTGGCCCTTGGCTCCTGCCCTTCTCCTCTCTGCCTCTCAAGGGGACCTGGCTCCCTCCCAGGACCTCCTCTCCATCCTGCCCGGGGTCCCCACTATGGCAGCCCAAGTTTAGACGCCTCTCTGAGCAGCAGAGATTCCTCTGCAGGAGGAAGATCCATTTTCCTCTCTCTCTTTACTGCTCTGCCCACCCCAACCCCAGAGGCCTGCAGAGGACCCGAAGGCTGCCCGCTGAGAGTGCGGGTGGGCAGCAGGACTCCCATCGGCTCCCCCAGCCTCCTGTCCGTGGAGTGAGACAGCAGGCAGGAGGGCTGCAGTTCCCACCCAGACCTCTGGGTGCTGCCCAACTGCTGTGGTTGGCCCGCCCCTGAAGGACCTGGAGGTATTCACCTTCACTCCAACCCTCCTCCTGCCCAGCACCCCCACCTCCCAGAAGGGGCCGCCTTCGTTTAGAAAAGAGAAGCAGCCACACATACGAAATATTTTCCTAGATATCATCTCTTTGATCCTAGTTATTAGTATGGCCGACTCCCATTTCACACATGGGAAAACTGAGGCACAGTGAGGCCAAGTGGCTCACCCCGGGTCCCACGGAAGCATGAGGAATCCTGACAAAGCCTCGGGAAGACAAGAATGAGCCTGCAGAGCCAGGCAGCCTCCAATGCCTGTGTGTGGGAAGCAGATACTCTGGCTTGTGCTGGTCTCCCAGTGCCGCAGAAAGGAGAGAGGAGGGCGTGCCTAGGGGACTGAGCCCCAGTGTGGGGGTCCAGTCTAGCCTTTGCTGTGGTCTTGCTGCTAAATACATGCTTAGAATACAGCATTTCTGTAAGCAGCGCTGAAGTCTGTAGAATACAAAGTGGTCCGTAACTCCATCAGGTAACTCTGGTTAATGGTGGTGTGCTTCCTGCCAGAACTTTGTAGCATTCAAAAAATTTTTTTCAACACAAATGGGACTTTATTAACAAACAGTAAAGAACAAACAGTTCCTTGATTGAGTTTTCCATCATTCCTATCTTCATACACACACAGCGATCTTTCAAACAGAACGCCCACTGTGGACGAAATCTAATTTGGTGAACCTTTCTTACCAGGAGGCATTGGGCAGTCCCATCACGGGTAATGATCAACAAGGAGTTTGGTCCCTTCACATTGGTGGGAGCATACTTCTACAAAGCATTCACTCCAGCCTGGGGTTCCTGAGAGATGCTCCCGAACGTGCTGTGTGTGCGTCACCATCCCTAGAGGAACGTATCCTGGTCTCCCCCTTGGTGGTTTGATCCTGGGAGCAGGGTCTGCCTTTCAGGAAGGCCTTCCACAAGTCTGACCCAAATCCCGGTGGACGGATGGAGCTGTTTCCTCCTCGCATCTCCTGGGCAGGGTCTTCCTGGGCAGCCTGGCTCTCAGCTGGCTGCTCTGTTCTCCTATACAACAGTGTGAGCACACTGGGAGGAAGGGAGCATTCCTCTCCTCTCCTTGTTGGAAGCTTCTTGCAGAAAAGAGGAGAAAGACTAAGGAATGTCTGAAGAATCACTTCTGGTGTGTTCACTGAGAGCTGGGGGTGGTGGGCCCACAAGACAGACACCTTTTCACCTGCCAGTCTTAATGTCTGGGAAGTGTACAGAAGTCCTTTTAAGGCTAGAAATTTCAAAGCACTTCTCAGATACATACAAAAGCTTCTCTTGGGAGACGGGGGCGGGGGGGGGGGGCGGGGGGCGGAGGGGTGGGGAGGTGGTGCTGACTGTGGCTTCCACAGTGGGGAGGTGGAAGGAAGCAGACCCAGGTGTCCCTCTCTCCTTAGCTGTTTCTGGCGTTGGCTTCTGCCCCACCCTCTCTGGTCCAGCTGGAAGATTGGGGTCACCCTGTATGGGGTGTCTGTCTCTACACTCACCTGGCAACTTAGAATACGTGGCTCCTTGGGACTAAGCAGGTCAGAGGAGTCAGCATTAACCCTTCACGTGTTAACCTGATCCACAGGTCTGCGAATTCGCAGCCCAAAACCTGCCAATAGATCTAATCAAAGGCAGAACCTTCCGGGCAACACCTAACTCCTTCCGGAGGCTGTTGCTAATTTCACTCTTAATCTTTGCACCCAGCACTCATTCAACAGCAAGCTCTTGCTGCACACCTAGGTGCTGAGATCCACAGCCTCATGTATGAGTTGTGTGTGCGTCCCAGAGACCAAGCTCTCACGATGTGGTAAGCGCTTTGACTGGAGAAGCTGCAACAGGAGAAATCAATGATTAGAAACTCACTCACTGATGTGCTATTAGCTCAATCATCCCTAATTGACACTGTTCCTGGCACTCTAACAAGCAAGGGGAAGTCCCAAGTGGAAGAGCCAAAGCGCTGGCTGGTTTTCCCCAGAGAGCCAGAAGGCTGGATTTGAACTGCAGACCACCTGACTGCAAAGCCCTTGCTCTTTGCACCCTTCTACTGCAGGCAACAATGCCAGCGGGTGGAGACAGTCAGGCCAAGGACCTTGTGTATGGTACACACGTGGGTGAATGATTACCTGCCTGAACACCTTGGATCACAAGTGTCTGTTTCATGTGAGCCTCTCTTGATGGCACAGATTATGTCTTATCTGTGCCGTAAGTCTGTTTGAGTCCCAGACTGGGACTGGAGCCTGGTGCATAAATGAACATGTGAATGGATGATGAAGCCATCAGTGAGTTCCACTTTGGTAGGAACATATCGGTGGGATATCAGACTACAGAGCCAGAGGCCCCTTCCCCTCTATGAGGCTCACCACCTTCAGGAAAGTCACTCTTGTCTGGATGGGGCAGTGCTGTGATGAGGCAGAGAAAAGACTGGCCCATCCTGAAAGCCGTGGTGGGAAAGTTGGGGAAGTACGCGTCTGGGTCTCCAGGGGATCTTAAATGGTCATCTGTTCGTCCTCCAGCCTTACCCCTCCTTTGCCCCTCAGGCAAGCGAGCAGGACCTCTTCTGAGATGACCACTTAGTTGCTGACAACAGAGATTATTAAGTGAATATCAAGTGAAAGGACAGAGACATTGGGAAAAGGTCTTTGTTACTCAGGTCACTTGTCATGGGGAAACTTCTCCTCTGGTCGCACTGTTCACCCTGGCACAACAGAAGGCTTGAAGGCTACTATCTACCTAGTCTGAGTTCCCCAAGTTCCACTCTTTAGGAACTGCTCATTGGGCTGGTCCCTTGCAGAAAAATTTAAACTTCTCAGAATCATTGATGGACTTGGGGGTGAGGACCTTGATGGAGAAAGCATATAAAGTACCGGTTCCTGGTCCAGTGAATTTCAGTGGGGAGATTGTGGGAACATTTTGAACAAGTGCTCCCTGATTCTGAGGCAGGTGGGTGATCTCTGGCCTACATTCAGGAAAGGACCTTGAGCATAAATTTGGTCTTTTTCACTCCAGGAGGGGATGGGCTGGAAACCTCAGGGGCTTGGCCATGGTCCATTAAAGCCCCCCACCATGCCCCACCCCACAAACACACACACTGGGACTGCTCTGCACCAGCATCACAACAGGCCTGAGGAAGGAAGGAGGTGGGGCTCCCACAGGCCAGACAGGGCTTGACATGTCCCTGGGCCGATCTGGGGACTTAGCTTTGGTCACCAGTTTCCTTCTCTGGGTCCACAGTACCTCTCTTGCTGCGAAGGATATTCTTAAAGAGGTAGCGCCAGGGGCTGGAGTTTTTCTTAGGTCTGCTACGGCCCAGGGAGTGGCAGTGATCCGTGAGGACAGAAGGACAGCCCCCTACCCCACGGTAAGGAAGGAGGAGTTGGTGAGGAGCCAGTCAGCTCATCCTCAGGCTGCACTTCCTGGGTTCACCCCAGGCTGAAAGCCATTCTCTCCTTTTCTTCTTAGAGAATACTTCACTCCTCTCTCACCGCCATCCAATTCATTCAGGGGGCAAGTTCTTGATGTCTATCCTTAAGCTCTCCTGCTTATAAGCAGGACATCTCCCCTGACAGGCCGGGAGAGGGAAAGCCATCTGACTCTCATCCCATCCTGCTTTTGAATCTATTAAAAATGCCTCCACCGTCCCATCAAGCCATGTTCCTCACAGGGGAGAAGCTCCTCTCTGCCCTCCTTGGTCCACAAGTGTGGAAAGGAGGAAACCTCCAGTTCCTGTGACCCCCTCTCCTGAATCCTCGAACTCCAGCCTGGTGTGTATTGGGGTGGGGGGGAGCAGGAAGACCAGTTTTTCCAGCCCTGAGACCAGCCTGCCCCTGGGGGTGCATGCGAGCCCAGTAGGATGGCAGCCTGGGCCTCTGTGGAATGTGGCCCATCCGGCTCTTTCTGCCTAAGGAAGGGAGGTCGGTGTAGCCGGAGTCCAGGGCTGGCTGGTCCAGAGACATCCCCTCCCACTCAGGCCAGGAATGAGTGCCAGCAGCATCCCTCCCAGCAGCCTTTCAGATCCTATTCCACTTGGCCAGGCCATTCCTCCTTCCCCTCCCCCTGGTTGGGGGAGGTGCTCAGATAGGCCTGCTCTGCCCTCCCACATTACCTTCTCCAGCCCCTGCCTCCTTACCCTCCCTGTCTGTAGGAGCGCTTCTTCAATTGAGGGGTCACTGCTCCCTCCAGGTTACAGGCACCCCAGGCTCAGGGACCCTGACTGTCTCAGTGACTGTCTATGCTCAGAACCGGGCAGTCAGTGTTCAGTAAATAATGCCCACTTTCTTGCCAAACTGCTGAATTAAATGCATGAAGATGAATACATTTGTAGAGGCACGGGTTGGCTGAGAAGCCAGGCTCCCCCCACCTGACGCTAAGATGGCTCATTGGTACGCAGCCTGTCCTAGCCAGTGTGGGGCCTGGAAAGAGCCAGGGTGAGCTGCTCTCCCCGCTCCTCTGTTTGCTGATCTCATCTCTCCATCCCCTTACACCCTGTTGTATTCTCCCAGTCCTCCCCAATCCTAACCCTCTTTGTCCCCATCCTATCTCTGGCCCAGGATACACAGAGCTACTTCCCTCCGTTTATTCCCCCTGCTCCTGGAAGCTTTCTCCTCCTTGAGGCCTTCCTGGAACTTGATTGGCTGAGACTCTCTGTCGGGTGCCCTTTTCTCCCTCTGTGAGTCTTCACCATATGTAGCCCATAGCCACGTACCCCCACCGACCATTCCTGCCTCTGCCTGGGGCCTTGGAGTCCCTTCTAGTAGATAGCAGGGTCAGTCTGAATCCTGAGGGTTGTTGCTCTGAGATGAGCTGCGGGTGGAATGACAGTGCAGGGGCGAACACTGGCTTGCGCAAGGCCAGAACCCACTCAGTCGCAGAAGTCCAGACTGGCATATGTGGCTCTCCATGTGGTCTCCCTGAGTCCTGTTAGTACTCGTAGCAATGACACCTGCCATTTATTGAGCACTCACTCTATGCCAGGCTCTGTGCTAAGAACTTTTACGTGGTATTTCACCTAATTCTCACAACAGCCTTATGGTATGTACTATTATTATCTCCATTTTACTGATCAGCAAGCAGAGGCTATTAGCTTTCTACACGAAGGAAAAAAAACCTTAGGCCCTTTGAAGCCCTTGCACTTGATGGTCCTGAGCACCTGGTGCTGAGCATAGGAATGTGCAGATGTTCACCTGACATACAGTCTGGTGAGGCAGCAGAGGGCTCCGTGAGAGGATGTGCCTAGGACTCCTGGCTCAGGTTCAAGGGCCCCATAGTCCAGAGGAGCTGGTGCCAGCCTGGGGACTGTCCTACTCTGTGTTAATTTCCTCAGAATTTCAGACAAAGGATAGACAGACAGCAGGAAGTACTTTGGGACAAAGCTAAGTGTAGCCTCTGAGGCCCAGGATCTCATCTCTGTCCCTATGTAGCCGAGAGCTCGGTGGGTGTGCACGTGGGTGAAAGGGCGTGTGGAGACTCAGGGCGCTGGTGTGGGAGGATCGCTAGAATGACCTGCCAGGCCCTCTGTGCCTCGAATCCTGGATCTTGCGTCTCAGGTCTTTCTCCGGAGGCCCTAGGGGAGTCTCTGATGGGTGGAGCGGCTGTCAGGTCTGTGTCGTGATGTTCTGGGCAGAGGGCGGGGTGCAGTGCAAGCCCTGACCTGGTTGGGCAGGTTGGCCCACCCTGAGTGGCACCTGTGACCAGGCGCCAACCCCACCTACCGCCCTTTGAAGTCATCCAGGCTGCATTTAAGGCCTGGCCCCTCTTCTGGGTCAACTCCCTGAAAAGAATTGGGGTCCTCTTAGGAGAAAGCTCCTCTTGCCTGGGGCCAGCTCCAGAGACGGAGGGGGAAAACTTGCAGGCCTGGGCCTGGCTGGAGGAGGTGTTAGCCTCCTTGGATGGGTCTCTGCAGGGACTGCTGCTGCTGCTAAGTCACTTCAGTCGTGTCTGACTGTGAGACCCCACAGACAGCAGCCCACTGGCAGGGGCCAAAGCAGAAGGGGCTACGTGAGAGGAGGCTGAGGCAAAGGGAGGGGATTGGTGGTGGGCGTGGTAATGAAGGGAGAAGGCTTAAAGTAGGGGAAAGCTCAGTGAGGGGCAGGGGATTCTGCCAGCAGAGATGGGGGCCTGTGGAGGAGGCAACTCCCTCCCAGGCTCAACCCATGGAAAAGTCCTCTCCAGCAGGCATTGAGGTAGTTGAGTCCCCCACACCCTACCCCATGCATTGCTCTGCACTTGGCATTTCTGTCTTACATAAGGTACCCCCTTGCCCCACCCCCCACCCCCACCAGCACCTTCTCTTGGGTAGATCTTCATTCCTCCCCAGGGTCTAGAGCCAGCATCTGTCTGTGCAGCCACTGGGCGCTGGGTTAGCATGAAAAGCCACCCCAACTTCTGGCCCCACTGGGCACTTGCAGGCCCTGGGGCTATCCCATTCCCAAAACCGGGGTCCCCCTCCCAAGCACGGCCCAACGGCTCCTGCCCGACCCCTCCCCCAGCCCTGCCCTGCTCAGAGCAGACTTCTAATCCACCAGGAACCTCCTCAGAAAACCATTAGGCAGCCAGGCCCTGCAGGCCTCCGACAGGCCCTCCCCCCACCCTCCACCTTCCACTTCCCACCTCCCGTCGACGCCACACCCACCCTGCAGTCTGGGCGCAGGGCCCAAGTAGACCCCTCGTTTTTGCTCACTGCCTAATTTCTGCTGCAGGCGGCTCTGTCCTTAGACCCGGCCCGGCCTGAGGATGGCCCCATGCCTTCGGGCCCTCACTCCAGCCTCTTCCCGGGGCCCCCAAGTCGCCAGGGAACGCTAGAGGAGGGAGCTTACCCCTACATCTAGGCTCCCGGGCTCTGCTATGTCCTCCCCCGGTCCTGCCAGTCTGGGGGTGGCCGGGGACGCGCTGTGGGCGGGCGGCGGCAGGGCTGGTGTGAGGGCCCCTCCCAGGTTGGGCTCACTCCACCTCGCCTTCGAATCCCGGGATCGTGCTGTCCAGGCCACACCCGACCCCAGCCTTCTTCCTGTCTGCTTCTGGCCGCTCCTTTCCCAGCCCTGAGCCTCTCCTCCTCCTCCAAGTTTGCTCAGAAGGCTGCACCTCCTCTGCTGGGGCCTACACTTCAGTGATGGAAGTGCCTCATGTTCAGCCCTAGTCACGGGGACTTGGCTTTGGTTCTGTCCTTGCGCGAGTCGCCTGACCTCTCCGAGGCTGTTTGCTCAGCCAAAATAGGGCTATGAACCCCACCTGCCGCGTTCGAGTGGTAGATGAGCCTGGCCCAGTAAGTGGTGAATTTATGGTAGAGCCGCAAAGGACTGGGACCCGTCTCTCCCTTCAAACTGGTCAGGGATTGTCACCTTCAAGCTTTAGCCCACCCGGGGCCATTGTGAGAGCGGGGAGGACGCGGGGACCCATTTATCTCCAGGTCATACCGGACATTGGAAGCAGGTGCTTCCCCTTCTGTCCTCACTGGCCAAGACAAAGAAAGGCCTCATGTGCGGTTGATGGTGATGGGCTTCTCAGCATGGAGGGGAGGGAGGGGGTGTGGCATCCTCCTCTCCAGAGCTCTAGTTTGAGGGGACTCCAGGCTGGGAGGGGCAGTGGGGAATCCCAGTGAGAGGCAGGAGACCCCTCATGGGGCCTCCTCCATGGCCCTTTCTTTCTTTGGGGCCCCAGCCAGGAAGAGAAATGGCTCCATCTGGTCATGGTGATCGCCATCTCAGCTCTGTGATCACTTAGCAGCATCGAGGCGGGGGGTGGGGGTCGGTCCCCCTCCCAGGCCCAGGTGGCCGTAGCAGAGACATCTTGGTGATTTCTTCCAAGTCGCGCCCTCATAAGCTGGATAACAGGTGCTTAAAGAAGATGAAGAATTAGTGATTACTGAGCAGGCTGAAATTTTGGAGTGTCGGGAGTAAACCATTTTCTGATTGAGATGGATGGATGGCAACAGAAGTGTTTATTGCATGAAGCAATATATGTAATTTTGGCTGAATTTTGTTCTTCTTATCATGAAATTCCAGTCCCTTTCAGTCAGGCTGTTGGTGTGTGTTTAATATTAACAGTTTCCATTATTGTCACTCACCCTGTGCCAGAGACGGGGCAGCACTTTACAGGCTTTACCTTGGTTTACTTCCCACATCTCCGCTATTCATTTATTCAAGATTCATTCAAGGAAACATTTATTGAGCACCTACTATCTGCCAGGCATTATTCTGGATACTGGGGCTGGGGATACAGGGAATTAAAACAAGAAGTCAGATTAAAAACTCTGCCCTCTTGGCACTTACATTCTAATGAGGGAGGGGAAAAACACACGAGGGAGAAAACAGATATATAATGTCAGGTAAGTGCTCTGAAGAAAATGAGCAACATGAGGGGACAGAGAGTAGTGGGCTGGGCCTCCTGGAGAGAGCGAGCCATTTGAATACTGGGGACCCAGCAGTGGAGGCAAAAGGAGCAGCAAGTTTAAGGGCCCTGAGTTGGGTGTCTGCTTGGCTTTGGCACGTGGTGCAGCAAGAAGGCCAGTGTGTGGGAGCAGTGAGGACTCAGGGACTGAGCAGGGGTGGCAGGAGGCTGCATGGAGTGAGGGCCACAGCAGGAGAGGAGTCTGTGGGGAAGTACTATTATCAAGCCCAGGTTACATGCGGAAACTGAGGCCCGAGAGATTCAGTAGCGAGTGCAGAGACTGGATACAAACCAGGCTGCCCCCACTGAAACCTGAGTGCTGACTCACTGTGCTCTCCTGTCCCACAGTGAGGGGTCTTCACTCTGTACAAGGGCAGGACCAGGGCTGGGTCGCCACCTGAGGTTTCCTGAGGCTCTGGTACTTTAAGATTTGTTAAGTAATGAAAAGAGAAAGGCAGGCTTCCAACATCATGCTAATCCCCACATTTGAGTGTTGTGTGGGCAGGAATCGTGCTTTATCGGCAGCCCTGGTGCCTTGCATGGAGCCAGGCATATGGCAGTGGCTCAATAGGTGTTAGTGGAATGAATGGAAGAATACTAGTTTTGAAGTAAAGAGACTGATTTTTTAGTGAAGCCTACAGTTTCTATAAGGAGATTAAGATTCATGCTGTAGGAAGATCCTCAGAGAGCAAAATTCAACTCCACCACTTTGCAGATAAGGAAACTGAGGCGTGGAGTGATGGAAAAGAAAGAACGCTGTTGTGTGCGAGGGGGTCAGGGAGAGTGCTGGGATGGAAGGATGTGCTTCGCTACTCCCCCAGAACTGGAACTGCCAAGGGCTCTTCTCTGGATCAGAGCAAAGATTTGGCTTGGCTGGAATTGGCGATGGTGAGCCTTGGGGGAAATCCCACTGCAGAAAAATCTGAGATAAATGGGGCATGTTTGGGACTTTCAGCTGGAGAACTTGGTCTCAGATAAGGTCAGTTTAGCAACGGAAGGAAAGAAATAATGTTCTGTTCAGCCTCAAGGATCAGGTGCCAGAATTTCCTGCAACATTCCCTGACTGCTTATTCACCGACTTCATCCAAATCTCCTCCATGTTCCCTCAGCCTGAGCTTCTCTGGCAGAGGCACTGATATGCCCTGTACTACATGGGCTGTGCCAGGGGATACCCAGACATTGCATGCCTTTCTGATATGTCTATTTGACCTAAAGATTTTTGGAGAAAAAATAATTCAACTATATATTTTAGAGCATCCTTTTCATTATTTTTTTAACTTTTTATTGACCACACAGCTTGTGGGATTTTAGTTCTTCAACCAGGGATGGAACCCCGGATCCTCAGCAGTGAGAGTGTGGAGTGCTAACCACTGGACCGCCCAGGAATTCCCAAGAGCATGCTTTTTATATTAAAGCCAACTTGGGCATAATATAGAGTAAAACGTGCATGTACATATGTACCGGTCTACTATAAGTAAACCAGAGGCCAGAAATCAAAGTATTTATGAGTGAGTTGCTCTGAATGGCCTTGCCACTGGGCGGTGGACCCTGCTCTTACAGGCCCCCCACAGGGAACTTTGAGAAATACTGTTTGCCCAGAACAACCATATTTCCTCTCTGTCGTTTGCGATAGGGTCACTTCAGAATGGAGGCAAGTCAGTTCAGTGGGGAAGGACCATCTAGAGAGGGCCAGAGCCCAGGCAAAGGGCACAGGCCCCACCTGAGGTGACAAGCTGGCAGAACCATCCCAGGACAGGATCTGGTAGGTGCGAGTGTTGGTTTGTAGGCAAAGGTGTTTGGAGCTCACTTCCTGGGGGCGGTGGAAGAGGATGAGTGTGTGTCCACAGGGGCTGGGAGGTTGCAGGTTTCAGCAAGAGGAGGCCTGAGCCACCGGCCTGGGCTGGTTCTGGCACCCCTTGCTCCTCCCAAGACCTGCTACAGATTCAGTCTACACACAACCACCACCCGCCACTGGGAGATGGAGGCCCAGGTGCCAGGCAGAGGGGCAACGGGGAGGAGGGTTCAGAGGGAGGTCACTGGTTGAGAGCAGGGCAGGGACATGGGAAGGATCCGTCCTGGAGACAGGGAGGGAGGGAAGGGCAGGTGGCCCAGACTGGGTCCTGGGTGGGGCAGGGAGGGCGCTGAGGAAGTGGAACTTGTCTGGAGTTTTTTTAGTCTTGGGGAGAGTATTTCTGAGAGAAGGCATTTAATGAAGAAAGGATTTTCTGATCTCCAAGGTGGGAGGACTGGGCTGGATGGGGGCAATAAGATGATAAAGGGAAGAAGAAGAGTCCTGGGGCATTTTGTTCCTTAGCTGTTTAAAGACAGAGTGGTATGGGCTGAAGGGAAGGCCCTGCCCTGTGTTGGGGAAGAGACAAGATAGCCTTTAGCGGACCAACACCTACTGAACTCTTGCTAAGTACCAGGTTCTGCTGGAAGATCTTTACCTGGACGTATGCATCAAGCCTCACAATAACCCCAGGAGGCAGGGAGGCTCATTACTACCCATTTTACTGCTGAGGACCCTGGGACACAAGAGCTTAATCCCTGTTGGAAATCCAGATGGTGCCCACGAATCTGCAAGGAAGTCAAGCAAAAGACATAAACAGAGAGCTCTTCAAGTCTGTCCATCTGCCCATCCATCCATGCATCCAAGGATGCTTACCCAGTAGCTCTGTGTGCCAGGTACCATGAAGCCAAAGGCTTCTGTGATCTGCAACAGTCCTTACAGAATCCTCTGTAGTAGGTTTCCAACTTCACAGATGAGAAACCTGAGTCTCTAAGGGGGTTACATAATAGCTCAAAGTTATGTAATAATAGATCGTGGTCACAGAGCAAGTAAGTAGCAGAACTAGAATTCATGCCTGGGTCAGGGTGACTCTTTGGGTAGGCGCAACAGCTCTTGTTCTGAGGGAAGATAAGCCCGCAAATCAAATAGGAACTGTGTGAGTGAGAGAACAGGAGGTAGAGAATCTTTCTACAAGAAACCAAGGGACTTTCCTGTGTTCCTCCCTTCCTGTTTGGGCTCTGCTCTCTGGGAGTCAGGTTGACAACCCTGCCAGGAGGGGGCGCTCCGCTTAGCTGGGAACAACTAAGGAGGCAGGTGAGGGAGGGAGGAGTAGGAATTATTGATCAATACAATTAAGTGGCTGATGGAGCAGGGCGGCCTCCGTTTGGTCCTGTGCTCCTTTCTCCCCAGGATGCCCCCTGACTTCACCGACAGTGTTTGGCTGCCATCTTTGTCTATCTCCTAAGCCCCCTTCTTCCAATTCTTGTCTTCTTCCTTCCTGCAGGAGCAGGCCACACCTGGTCCCACAGGTTATCACACCAGGCGACCTCCCTGCCTTCCAAAAGCCTGGCGGCCCATCTCCCCCTCAGGGATGGCCCCACCCCCCTGGCTTCCTGAGTGGAATTCCCCTCAAGGGGGTAGCACTGATTACGACAGGATTGGGCCTTGGAAACATTGGGATTTGGGGTGAAAGGTGACCTAGGAAAGTTCTTAAGGGCCATGCCCAAGGGCTGCAATTGCTTAGCCTAGAGGAGGCCAGAGCAAAAGGAAGGAAAGGGGCCTGGGAATGGGAGCTGTCCTCTTCCCCAGAGCTAGCCAGGCTGGGGTGCCGGGATGCCCTTCAACTTCACCCCAGCCCTCAGGCAGGAAGCATGGGCCAGCAGCTGTACTACTCTTGGGCTGGGCATGAGAGGCCCCTGTCTTAGGCCTCAAGGTTACTAGCCCTGTTCTGGCCCTCTTCTAGCTGGATCCCGCTTCCCAAGAGTGAGGACTCCATGAACCCAAGGGGAAGACTTGGCACAATTTCCTTTCTAGACCACAGAATGTCAGAATTCCCTGCCCAAGCAGCCCTGAACCTGCTGTCCAGGTCTACACAGGCTTTCCCCTTCACTCCCATCTTTCCTAGCCTGGGCCCACTGAAATTCCTAGGCCCCAGTGGCTGTTTGGGTGGGGGTGGGGTGATGGTAGGGGAGCAGGGGGAGGATGGACCCTGGATGGCACGCGCATGGCTCCCTTTCCTGGCGCAGGGCCGAGAAGAGAGTTCCAGAGGCTGGGCCTCCATTTATGTCCCTGCCCTGGCTGACCCCTCATCATTGCCCCTTCCCACCTCCTGGAACCTCCAAACCCCCGTAGATGCCCATCTCATTATCGCCCCTGTCCTATCTCCTGGAGCCCACAAACCCTCATAGATGCCCATCTCATTATCGCCTCTTGATCTGCATTGGAGAAAGAGAGGCCCAAGTGAAGTGGAAGGTGAGGAAGTTCTTCCCATAATCTCACTGGCAGCCCTCCTGCTAGTCCCACCTTCAGGACATGGTTTTTAGCAGACGCATTTAAAGGGTCAGTGTTCCTCAGGGCTGGAGCAAGGGGCCAAGGGCTCTCCTTTGCCTCCCCTCACCACCATTGTGGCCCTAATGGGACCTGGGAAACATTGCTGCCTCCAAGAAGTGACATCATCTTGTTTGAAGTAATCCCCTAGACTTTCTCAAGACCCCTCCCTGCTTTTCCCAAGAATATCTCCAATTCCCTAGTTCCTGCCTATGATACCTGTTTCCCAGGGAGCAGATGCCTTAACCCCCTTCTCTTGCTGGCCCCCTTCCCCAGGGTCCCTAAACTCCTCAGCACCCAGGGCCTCGTGGATTGGCAGAGATGGAGGGGAGGCCGGCCCAAGCCAACTTCTGGGCTCCCACAGGGAGGGGTGTGTGTAAATCTGGCCTCATCCCCTTCCCCCCCAGCCTGCTGTCAGCTGGCCAGCCTCATCCCTAGAGCAAAAGCACTTCCATGCAGGAGGGAGGGAGACTGCTCAGTGGGAGAAAGATGAAGCCAGTCCCCCCACGTGTCAGTGAACAAATTGGGCCAATTTGGTGTGATTAGTGAAGAATTCACATCTGGCCAGCAGAGTCCTCCCCCCACCCCTAGCCCAGGCTGGCTCCTGCTCCCCATTAGAAGCTATTTTCTCTGACGGCTCCATTTGTCTCTGTAGTGGGGGGTTTGACAGCTCCCTGGCCAGCCTGGGGGGCCTGGCTCTTAGTGAGAGGCCCAAGGCCAGGCTGCCTGCCCACCACCCTCTTAACCTGCTTCCATGGGTGATGGCATGCTCCAAACAGGGCCCAGGCACCTGTATGCCCTGTGCATGCGCGCGCGCGCGCGCGTGTGTGTGTGTGTGTGTGTGTAGATGCACAGCTAGGTGAGGCCTGGGAGCAGCATTCGCTAAGCTTTCCACCAGGCTTCCCTTGGCCCTTAGTTTCTCATCTTACACAGTAATGGTTATCCTTTGAGATCAACAGAGATTCATGTATGTGTGTGTGTGTGGTGGGGGAGGCAGGGTCTGGTGTTTCCTAAAAGAAAACAGCTAGGCTAGGCGTGTATAAGGGAGGGCCTGCCCCGACTTCCTCTGCCCCTTCCCTGCCCCTCCCAGAGACTGCTGCTGCAACTACCCCTCAGGAATGCCTGTGGATGACTGTTGCACAGCTGGACGGCTTGCCCCTAGAAGTAGTTTCAAGGTAATACTATTGGGGGTGTGGCCTTCAAAGTCTTGGGTCTTTCTCCCCCAGCAGTGACCCTCGGTTGCCTGTGTCAAAGGCAATTTGGGGCTATTTAAAGGAGCCTGACCTAGAGGTCACCTGGGCAAATCTTTTCCCTGGGGAATTACCACCAGATGGCAACCTGGGGCTTGTCTCCTCAAAGATTCTCCCTGGTTGCCAGGGAGCACCAGGGCTCTGCTCTTGCCTGAAGTATGTGAAGGGGCCCAGGACCACAGTCCCTGGATGAGAATTCTTCTGGAAGAGAGATAACTGGGGAAAGGGGTCCTAGCCTACAGCATTGGGGAGAACTGCTTTCCATCATGATGTTATATAATTTTGGGGTGGGAGCTTCTCAGGCTTCCAGCATTTTTCATTGCTACATGGATGCCTAAAGAAAACCAAGAGGTGTAAAGGGAATCAGACATCTGTGATCTCTCCAACCTCCAAAGCCCCCTGAAAAAGGGTGACCAATTGTCCCAGTTTTTCCCAAACTTAAAGGTCTTCAGGGATGTGGTCTTTCTGTGCTGAAGCCAAAACAGTCTTCAGCAGACTGGGACAGCTGGTCATGCTATCTAAGCATCAGCCCCGGCAACCAGGCAGAGTTGGTTCTTCTGAGATCTGCTGCCTGATTCCTCATTTGACTTTATTTTGTCCTTACCTGATTGTGGCTTATGCCTTATTATTATTTGTGGGTTCCTCAGCTTTCTTTTCAAGGTAGTGCCTGGGGTGTTGGAAGGATACCCTGACTTGGGGGGCCACTGGGGCAGGCAGTGGGTAACTTAGTAATTCATCTCATTCATGCTGAGGACCATGGGCTTGGGGTATGATCACAGCAGCCAAGCTGGCCTGCTCTCCCAGGGCACCGACCACCCAGCACCCATCTCTAATTAAGAGAGGAACCTTCAGAACACCCGCTGTGTGTGGTTTCTGGAGTTATTATCCCATTTCAGAGATGGGAGAACTGAGATGGAGTCATTGGCCCCAGGGCAGAGTTGTGGCAGTGCAAAGCAAGATCTCCTGGATATCTGCCCCCTCCGCCCAACCCCTTACTCCATCTCCTGTTCAGACAAAGACTGCTGTTTCCTTGAGGTCAGGAATAAGCCCTCTGCCCTAAGCTGGGTGGGGGTCTTCCCTGGTGGCTCAGATGGTAAAGAATCTGCCTGCAATGCGGGACACCTGGGTTTGATTCCTGGGTGGGGAAGAGCCCCAGGAGAACGGGATGGCTACCCACTCCAGTATTCTTGCCTGGAGAATTCCATGGACAGAGAAGCCTGGTGGGCTACAGTTGGTGGGGTCGCAGAGAGTCGGACTAACACTTTCTTTCCCAAGTCAGGGAGTCAGTTGCTCCTCCCCTGAAAGCAGCCTCAACCCCACTCCCCAGGCATTAATTACATAATTAACTGAGGACAGAGAAGGAGAAGAAGGCCATCCTGGCAGGATTCCAAAGGCCGAGAAGACTTCTGAAAATCTAGATATCAGACCAACTTCTACCTGCTCAGCAGCAACTGGCCTCCCTGAGACAGAACTGAAAGCCAAGATGTAAAGAAGATGGCTGAGAATCTTGGCGTGGGGAGGGAGACCAGTGGGCACAGTAGTGTTTCCATGGTTCTGGAGTAGGCTCAGGGGCTGGCCCCCACCTGCTCCTGCCCTGACCCATCTCCCCTCCACATGCCTCTTCCCGCCAAACCCCTCCCTCCCTCTCCTCTGCACAGAAGCCCAGGGCCCTTGGAAGCCAAACAGAGAGAGAGGCTGGAGACAAGGGCTGAGCTTGCACTTCAAACTGTGCTTGAAGTGCCAATTTGAAGAGGGATGTGGAAAGTTCTCAGGAGTCTCTGCTAGTTTCCTGGGTCTGATGACCCTGGGGCTACTAAGGCATTTGGGGGGCTGCACAGCTCCTTTTTCTGGGCAACCCTAGATGCCACCAGGGGGAGTTCCTCTCCAGGAGTGGTGCCACGTGCTCTAGTCTGGAGAAGGGGTGCTGGGCCTTGGGCTGAGCCCCACTTCAGGGAGAGGCTCTTCCTGAAGAGGAGGACCCATCTACAAAGCCCCTCTCTAGTCCATTTGGCCTTCGTGGAGAACCCCAGGCCTAGGGTGAAGGGAGCGCAGTTCTGCCTCTGTGTCAGAGCAAAGACGCACCTCACTGTCTTGACACTTGGTCTCCACCTTGGGGAAGCCTGCAGGTGGGGTCCTTGCCTGTTTACACCCTGTCTGAGTTTGCTTCAAGCCAAAGGCAACTTCCTGTTTCCACCAACAGGCCCCAAGAGGAGATCAAAGGCAAGAGCCCTGAGTTGAGGGAAGAGGAACTGAGGCTGGCGCATACCGCCACTGTGTAATAGGAGGGTTGAAACCTGTGTGGAGAGCTGGGGCAGGAGAAGGATACAGGGAACAAAGGCAGAAACCCCAGGGAGCCGGGCCTCGGGCTTGGCTGTGCCTGTCCTGTCCTGACCCTTCCTCCAGGAAGCCCAGGTCACCTGTCCCTCCCCGAACCCCGACCTCGTGGCACAGGGTGTGCCCTGCTCCTCCGCTGTGTCCCCAGCAGGGTTTTCTTGGTCTCTCCCCACCCTGGGACTCACTCCAGAGCACCGGTCACAGCGAGAGGAGAGAAGAGGGGCGCGGCGCGTGCGCGGGCGGGGGCGGGCTGGCGGCGGCAGCGGGGAGGGCTGTCCTCCCCTCCCCTCCCCTCCCCTGGGGCCCGCCCCCGCCCCTGCCCCGCGCTAGGCAGGAGGGCGGGGCGCCCGGCGAGGGGCTCAGGCGCGGCGGCTGTCACTCACGCACTCACGCGCGAGGAATGCAGACGGCAGGGCTGCCCTGTGGTCACGTCTCCGCCCCACCGACGGAGGTAGGCGCCCAGGTACCCAGCCTGTGGGCCTTGGGAGCCCGCCAGGCTGCTGATGAAAGGCTCCACAGATTAACCCTTTCTTGGCCGCACCCCTTCGCTGCCGCCAGCTGCCGGGTGGTCGCCAACCACGAGGGGCAGAGGGGCGGGAGGCTGGGCGCGCCGGTTGAGTGGGCGTCTGGGCGCTGGCGGGGGGGGGGGGGGTCCCCCACCTCCACCCCGCTGGCCTCAGGCCCCTTTGGTCCTAGGGCTGACACAGCTGAGAGCCAGGTCTCCTGTGACAGATGATGTCGCCTCCCCCGCAAGGCTCTCCGCGGGGCGGGCCAACCTCCCATGATGCTGTGCCCTCTCTTGGAAAGTCCCCTGAAGCTCTGAGCACTGGACCGAGAGTCCAGAAACCCATATATTCACGCCGTGCAGACATCCGAAGCTCTAAGAGGATCAGCTCTGCTGTTAAGAGTCAGGGAAAGTGGGCTCTAAGAGTGAGTTTCTCCAATGTATAGAATTAGGTCAGTAATTAAAAATGTGGGATTATGTATTTGTATGTTTTAGTAGCAACCTACATTTCCGCCCCTCCCCTCCCACACCCCCCAGGCAGGAGTCTCAGGCAGATGCCTAGTATATAAATCAAACAAAGTGGAGAGTTTCTGGTTGGAGTAGAGGGTGAAGTCCCCTTTCCCTCCCACCCATCTGATGGAAACACCTAGGGAGGATTCCAGGGAATGCGGTTTGGAAAGCTGTGAGGTCTAGGTGTTGGTGATGCAGAATGCATCTCTTTTCATTGGGGGTCTTGCCAACCAGGCATTTGCTCTCTGTCCAGGGCTCACCCTGGGGCATACTGGGATGCCCTGAGGTCTGGGCTCCTGCTTCCAGGGTCTGAGAACTGAGTCCTGAGTCCTCCATAGAGAACTGCAAGTTCAACCTTGAGTTTATTGTTCAGGGTCCATGTCTGGGGCCCACACTCCCTCTTAATACTCTGCATGCGGCTGGACCCAATGCCTCCCCACAGCCCTGTGTGTTTCCCAGGCCCCTCTCTTATCTCTTCTGCTAAGAGCTCCAAGAATCCAGGTGTGCACAGGGCTATCTAGTGGGCAGGGGTGAGGAGGGCAAAGCTCTAGGAGCTAAACTTGCCTCAGAGTTCAGATCTTTCCTTCCTGATCTCTTCCCCATCTTATCCAGCCTCCCTGGGGAGATCCTCTTGTGGGGTGCAAACACCAAGAGGAGCAGGAAGTCAGAGGTCCAGTCAAAAGGCAGTGCCAAGCAAGGGCAGGAAGAGAGAAGGACCGGTGCCCAGCTCCAACTCCCATTTGCCCACCCCACACTCCCCCCTGGTATCTATGAGCATCACCACCCTGGGGAAGCTATGCCACCGTGAAGCCTGTGTGGAGGGGTAAGAGAACACTGACTTTGGCTATAGTAGGAGAATGGACAGTGGATCTCAGGAGTATGTCCAAATATACTCAGTTCAGTTCAGTTCAGTCACTCTGTCGTGTCCGACTCTTTGCGACCCCATGGACTGGAGCACTCCAGGCTTCCCTGTTCATCACCAACTCCCGGAGCCTATTCAAACTCATGCCCATAATAGTTGGTGATGCCATCCAGCCATCTCATCCTCTGTCGTCCCCTTCTCCTCCCGCCTTCAATCTTTCAAATATAGCTCATCTTTCTCAACAACTGCTGCCTTAGGTATGCCTTATCCAGCTTGAAGGCATTACCATCTCCAAAGCAGTGTGACTAGAATTTGCAAGTCATCCTTAATGTTCCCTCCTTTTACCATCCAACTGGTCACCAAACCCCATCCTTTCTGTAGTATTAGTAGTTCGAACTTGCCCACTTTGCTTTCCACTTTGATTGCTCCAGATGCAAAACTGAGACCTTTTAAAACCAGTCCCTGAGACTATTGCAACAAAGGCTGGTTCCCCTGGCTACAGGGGGGCACACTCCAACCCCCCATCCCTCCTCTGCACTGTACTAAGGGATCCTGGAATCTCAGAACACAGGTTGGAACATGCCACTCTCACGCTCAAAAACCTTTGATGGCTCCCCACTGCCAGCAGGATAAAGTCCCAACGTTGCCTGGCATTTACAGCCTGCCCTGATCTGGTGCCAATTTCCCCTGCCAGTCTGGGCCGCCACTGTGCACTTCACCCCCTTAACTCTAGCCACATCTAGTGGCTTGTTTCACCCTGGCCATACTGCATGCTTTCAGGGCCCACCACCTTGGCTCACAGACAAGGTTGTTCCTGGCACTTACGGTGCTGTGGGGGAGAAGAATTAATCACATAATCCCATAAATAAACATATCCTTACAAACTGTGATAAGTTCAGGGTATCTTTAGGAACTCAAGGAGAACTTATAATGGGGGTGGGACAGATTTAGACTGGGGACTCAAAGAAGGCTTCTAGGCAGAAGAGGCACTTCAGGGTATTGGATCCGAATTACTTTCTGCATTACCCTTTGGATGCTTGGGAAGGTTATCTTTGATCTTTTGTCAGGACGAATTTCCCTGTCTGTACACCAGATTTCTTGGCGTCTCTGCCTAGCTTGTATTTCATTCTGTCTTGAACTGGAATCTGCCTTGTGTGTTACAGCCCCTAGACTGTGAGCTAGTGAGGGAGGGGAGTGTTGCTCATTCATGCTTAGAACACCACCCTGCACACAGGAGGTCTGGAGCACAGTAGGCCTTTAATGAATGTGTTTTGATTTTTGAGGTGAGGATGTGGAGACTTCTGCATTGTATGCACATGGTGTGTGTGTGTGTGTGTGTGTGTGTGTGTGTGTGTGTTAGTCGCTCAGTCGTGTCTGACTCTTTGTGACCCCATGGAGTGTAGCCCATCAAGCACCTCTGCCCCCGGAATTATCCGGGCAAGAATACTGGAGTGGGTTTGCCATTTCCTTCTCCAGCATGCACATGGTGGTAGGCCTGGAAACAGCAGACATTCTCTGAGAGGTACTCAGCAAGGATCGGCGTGGAAGGGAGGCGTGGGCAAGATGGTCTTCTAGTCCTCTCCTCTCTCCAAAGCTATGTCCTCTCTCTGTCTAAATGACTCCCAACTGATACTTCCCACCTGCCTCAGAATCCTCCCAGTTCCTCAGAAAGAGCATTGCATTTAGGGCAGCTCCCCTCCTCCTTCAGCTCCCAAGCCCAGATGATCCATATCTGGAGTGAGTAGAGAATGGTGGGAAAGGGGCTCTCTTTCCTCCTGGGAGAGTGGGTGCTGACATCTGAAGGTATGAGTATCACTGGCTCCGAATCTGGGCTTTCCCATCCTCAAGGTCTCAGCCACCCAGGAGCAGCCCCCAGAGGCTGCTATGTTGGCCTGACCGCAGGTCTGGGGGATAAAGATTCCTTCTTCCCTTTGGCTGCACCCCTACCACTGAACGCCAACCAGTCCCTTCCAGCTCTAGCTCAGTGGGAACAGAATACAGAGGGAGAGGAGGGGTTAGCCTGGCTGGCTTCAAGGAGGGAACGGAGGAGGGAGACTGACTTGGGAATGACCCTAATGTAGAGTCTGCCTCTCCACCAGCCCTGTCCTTCCCCCTGATCTCCGCCACTTCCAGATCACAGGGCAGCAGACAGTCTCCCAGATTTTCTAGTTCTTTCTGGCTTTGCTGCAGACTTTCCCAGCAATGGAAAATTTTGGATGTGAATAAGGAGTGCAGTAAGGCTACTGAACCCAGAGAGGGGTTGCTGCTGCTGCTAAGTCACTTCAGTCGTGTCTGACTCTAGGCCCATCAAATCCCAGTCCATTCCCCATGGGCCAGGGTCTTTGGGTAAGCTCCCCTTCACGAATCCTTTGTTCTGATGGTGAGGGTCCAGTCCCTGCCTCAGGGGGATACCAGTCTGAGAGTGGAGATCCAGCCCTGTCATGAGGGTCCTCCCAGGGTGCTGAGGGTTACAGGATGAAACTGGGCGAGAGACACTTAGCCCCCCTAGGAGGGCGGGCAGCTAAGGTGCCCCAGCAGGCTGTTCAAATGGGGCTGCTCCCTCAGTTCATTCCTTCCCTCGGAGCAGCTGTGTCTGCTAGTCTCACTGCACTCTCTCTTGCTGCAGAAGCCAGGTGAGCATCACAGGTGGCAGCTGGCAGGTGGGGAGAGCGGGGGAGGAGGAATGTGCCCCAGGCCCCAGCAGGTGCCACTGGACAGTCCAGTAACCCCACCCCTTCCCCATGACCTGCTCACCTCACTGCCTGCCTACCACAGTCCTGGTCCCTATGCCAGGGGTCACAGCCAGGTCCTGGGTTCCAGGTAGCCATTCCTGGGAGGAGGATTACCCTCTGGACACAAGAGACATCTTGCCGGGCATTAATCATTGCCACAACTGCCATTTTAAGAATGTGGACCCTGGCTGGCTTATTTAATCCTCATAGTTAATACTGTATTCCTTATATTTCACACGTAGGGAAACCAAAGCTCAGGGCGGTGAAGTCACTAATAGCTTACCCCCTGCAGCCTGAGTGGAGAAGCGGTGGAGAGGCGATCCTGAGGGTTAGGAGAAGAGGTCATCTCGTGGATTCGCAGCTCCTGTGAGGCTGAGACAGGGGCAGGGATTCAATCAGAGGGCCCCTTGCAGTCCAGGAAGGAATTGTTCCTTACAGCGAGAGGGATCAGACAAGGGCTGGGAGTGGGGACAGGGCAGCAGGCGGACACTGCACCACGTGCCAGGGACCCTGCACTGAACCACCTCCGCCAGCCTCCTCCCTTCCCCCGAAGCTGAGGGAGCAGGCCGGGAGATGGGGGCTCCCTAGAGCCATGATCTCAGCAGAGAGCTCGCCAGGCCCCCTCCCCCAACCCCATCCTCTCCTCAACACCCCCACCCCATGTGGTGGCCCAGGTGGCCCACTGCTGCAGGCCCAGGGCAAGCATCCCTGAGATCCCCAGGTGCCTCATGGGACTCTTCTTGGTGATGCCTCAGAACAGGGGCGGGGGTCCAGACCAGTGAGTCCAGGGAGAGACGACCCAGCTTTGCTCTACCCTCCGCCTGCTCCCCCCTCTCTGCTCCCCCCCATCAGCTTCCCTCCCAAACACTCACTCATTCATTCCCCAGACCACCTACAAACCACCCATTTGCCCAGACCACACAGCTCCTCTGCCCAGCTCAGCTCCCGGGGATAATGGCCGCCCCACCCCCATCCTTTCAGGGCCCACCCCCAAGCCTAATTACCACCTTGGCACCTCCGGGGCGGGTGGGGGGGGCATTGACCTCCACTTCTGCTTGGAAGTCTCTTGGGCACAGAAGGCCTGTTTTCTTCTGGACATCAAGGGGCAGGAGCAAATTAGAGACCCTCAACTGAACCGCACTCTGGTCCTTCCCACCCCACCACCCATCTTCAGGCCCAGGCTACTGGGGTAGGGCAGGAGGCAAGATGGTGGAGACCCTCTTTGCTCCTCAGTTCTCCTGGGCGCAGTAAAGGGATGGAGGAAGGAGCAGACCCAAACTGCCCTCAGGTGCAGGTCAAGAAGGACTCCCCAGAAAGAGCCCTGGACCAGGAGTCAGAAGCCCAGGATTCAGTTCTGCTGTGCTGCCTGCCTGCATTCGCCCTGCCACCCGTCCTGGCCTCAGTTTCTGGGTGCGTGTGGGAAATAGAGAGGACAGCTGTTCTCTGAGGTGTCTAAGGCTCTGAACCCCATGTGTGCTGACTGAGGGTCTCCACACATGCTGAGGGACCGCTGAGCAAAGAAGCAGGGAGAACAGAAGTGGATGGAAGAGGCTGCCAGAGGAGGGCAGGGGCAGGACAGGAAGACAGAGCTGGGCTGGCCTGACATCTGTCAACACTGGGTGGGAGGCAGCACTGGGTGGCCCACCAGGTTAGGAGTGCGGAGTCAGGAAGTCCTCACAGCTTCTGGAGCTGATGGTCTCTGTCCCTCAAGCCCCCTCAGCATCAGCAAGATGGTGGTGAGGGGAGGTCCTCCCTGAAATGGCCTGTGGCTCTGGAGGGGGCCCTCTGCCTTCCCCTCCTCAGTGTCTGCACTGACCCATGTCCCAGGGTGGGCACCAGTCACTTCAGTGCCCAGCATGGGCCCTGGCTCAGAGAAGGTGCCCAGTAAACGCGAGATGAATGAATGAGGATGGAAAAACTGGGGGCCAACTGAGGGTAACCCAGATGTGTGCGCTTACCTGCAGCTGCGGGCTTGGGTTGGCAGGGAGAGAGGGGAGCCGCAGGGAGGGGTGGCGTTGGCGGCTTCACTCTCACCAGGAGGAGCTGAGCGAGGCCTAGGCCCTGGGGGCCAGGGCCACCACGGCTGGGCCAGGGCGGATGAGGTGGTCTCTGTGGGGTCCCTCTAAGGACCCCTCCTTCCCCATAATTACTTCTGATTAGCTTCACCACAAAAGCCAGGCTGGAAAGAGAGGGGTGTTTGGGACATGGGGGAGGGGACAAGGTGGAGCAGAGCACTCAGGACAAGCAGGGCCCCCAGCTGTGCTCCTTCAACACACCACAAACACACACACAAACACACACACCCCATGATCTGGAAAATTCCAGTGGAGCCCCATCCACTGAGAGTAGCAGTGATCCAGGGACATCAGGCACTTCAGACAATTCACTCATATGTATTAACTCAAAATGCCCCCTCCAGAAGTCTCAGAAGGGAGGGTGGGTGGGCAGAGCTCCCAGGCCGAGGGGAGCAGGAAAGAGAATACACACTTCAGGCCAGAAGGCAGCTTTGGCAGGCATGTCCACCATCCCAACACAGGGCCCTGCCTGGAGAAGCCCCCGGAGCTCCCTGCCAGGTCTCAAAAGTTCTTCCTGGTGTCCAGCTGGCCTTTCTGCCTGATCTGTGCTAAGGTGAGGATCAGCAGATAGATTCCCCATGTCCGTGGCTCTTACCCACCTACCCCTTTGAGACAATCCATGCTGGGTCCTTCCCTGGAGGCCCAGAGGCTGGGGTCCCCTCCTCTTTAACCTGGGGGCAGGACCCTCCCTTCCACTTCCTCAGCAGGCAAGCAGGAACTCCAGATCAGGTCACTTAGACTCATCTTCCAAGGAGGTCCCTGGGGAGGGGGCAGCGTGAGAAGTGTCCTCTCTTTCCTGACTGTTCTGGGTAGGCACTTGTGGACTGGGGGAAAGGGATGAAAGGTGGGACATGCCTGCTTCCCGGGCTCCAGCTTTGGAGAAACTGTAACCAGTAGAAGTAGTAACTAACAAGCAACGCACAAAAATTTACTCTAGGTCTGAGCACCAGGCTTCCATGCTTTACAGACATTCTTTCACTGACTCCCTGTCTTTTAGGGAGACCCCAAACCCTTGCCGTCCAAGATCTCCCCAGTCTGCTGGGGGAAGCACTGACCCAATATCTTCCCTTACAAGCCCCTAGTCTGAAGAGAACTAACCCCTGCCCTCAGGGAGCCTCTAGTCTGAAGCGGGTACTCCTTCCCTCCCCAAAGGGAGTTGGGTTTTTATAGGTGCGAGGGACTTGGAGGCAGCAGCGATGGGGGAAGGCGCGCAGGCTTCCGGGTGGCGTTGGGCTGCGTGGAGGAGGCGGCGGGGCCGGGCTGGGCCCTCGGAGGAGGCCGCCCCAGC
This sequence comes from Budorcas taxicolor, assembly GCF_023091745.1. NCBI lineage: Eukaryota > Metazoa > Chordata > Mammalia > Artiodactyla > Bovidae > Budorcas > Budorcas taxicolor. The sequence goes on along the minus strand of NC_068928.1, from coordinate 36,449,650 downwards.
GGCGCTCCCACGACCCGGGCAAGGCCGTCTGGGCGCCGTCTCCGGTCTCGGGGCCTGCGGTCGGGGCACCGCGGGGCCGTGTTTGAGCCGGTCAGCTCCCCGCGGAAATTACAGGGGCGCTCGGCGCTGCGGTCGCGCCCCCCGGGGCAGCGCCCGCTGGTTGGAGGCGTTTAAATTGAAAGCAGCTTTGGGGAGAGGGGGCGGGCGCGGGGCGCCGAGCAAGGGGAGGGGGCGACTGGGCACAGCGACCCCTTTGTCTGCGCCCGCCGAGGGGCGGAACCTTGCGGTGAGCGCGGCGCCCCCTCCCCTCGCTCCAGCCTGGCCGGTTCCCACGCCGCCCAGCCGACCGAGGCCCGCGCCGCTGCTCCACCTGGGTCTCTGCCTTCCCTCCTGAGGCAGCGCGCGGTACACCTCCTCCAGGAGGCTCTCCCAGACTAACAAGCAGTGCCAGTCCGCGCAGGGGGCGTCCCGGAGGGTCAGGAGACCTGGGCTGAGTCCTCTAATAGGTTCCGTGATCTTGGTCAAATCTCTTTCTCTGGGCCCCAGTGTCCTCTATAGAAAGATAGATACTTAGCCCTTTCTGCTTACCTTAGTAATGTTAAAGATTATTTGAGTCAGTTGTCAGGGAAAGTGTTATGAAAACCGTAGAACGTCTGAGGAATAATGCTGTGTGCTGTGCTTATTCGCTCAGCCGTGTTTTTGCGACTCTTTGCGACCCTATGGACTGTAGCCCACCAGGCTCCTTTGTCCATGGGAATGCTCCAGGCAAGAATACTGGAGTGGGTTGCCATGCCCTTCTCCAGGTGATCTTCCTAATCCAGGGATTGAACCCAGGTCTCCCGCATTGCAGGTGGATTCTTTACAGTCTGAGCCACCAGGGAAGCCCATGAATACTGGAGTGGGTAGCCTATCCCTTCTCCAAGGGATCTTCCCAACTCAGGGATCAAACTCGGGACTCCTGTGTTGCTGCTGGATTCTTTACCACCTGAGCTACCAGTGAAGCCCCTGAGCAATAATAAATACCAAGAATAACTCCCCGCCACCCCTCTCTTCCATGTGAGCTAGCGTTTGTACACAGGGATACTTGTGCTGGGAGGAATTACGTAGCCAACAGCTTGGAGCAGGGGAGAAACCATGGTAGACTTCTTGGAGGAGGGGAATGTGGAGCAAGCAGGGCTAGGAAGGAGTGAAGGGAGCAGTACTGCAAAAAGGAGAGGGTGTCTCTGCTCCTGGGGATAAGATCAGGGGAAGGAGAGGCAAGAGCCAGGAAGGAGGAGGCTCTCTATAAGATGAACTTGTCTTGCCTGTGGGCTGCAGTTGAAGAAGTGACTTGGGGTGAGTGGCCGTTTGCTCTGTTGGTGGATGGCATGTCTCCCGGGATGGCAGATTGGTGGCAGAGGCTGGCCGAGTCCAATGGTTGAGAAGGAATGCCTGTTGCCCCTAGGGGTGTGCTCCCCTTGGCCCTTCACTCTTCTTTTTCCTGACGGCTCTGGGCACCCAGAGGATCATCCCTGGGCTCTGGGCACCAGGTGCGGGGAGCTTGGCTTGTGGTTTCCTTCGCTTCCAGCAGCAGCAGTGGAAGGTTGTTTGCCAGGTCTGGTGCCCAGGGATGTACCCAGTTGCTCCACACCCGGCAGAGCTGCATGTTTCTGGTTTACTTCCTGGAGGTTCTTAGTGGGCAGCCAGAGATGGGGGCAAAGCCCACAGTTCCAGGTACCTGACACTTGGGGCAAGATGGAGAGCTGAGGCTGGCCAGAGCGGGGAGGACTCTATAAGGGCTCCCGAAGAGGAAGTTGAGGAGCAGCCCTGGAAGGGAAGGAGAGAAGAGGGTGAGGCCTAGTGGAGAAGGAGGGCCGGTGGGCTGCACCAGGTGTTTCCACCAGGGGAGCTTCTTTCCCCATCCTCTATGACACCCCCTCGGGGCCCAACGCCTCCTCCAGAGCCCAAAGCCCCTCAAACGCCTACAAACAAGGGCTTGGGTCTGGAAAGTGGGATGAGATCTACAAGTGGGCTTTGAGGCACAGACTGGGGGGTGCAGCTTGCCAGCTCCGCCTGTCCCCTTTTACCTTTTCCCCTGGCCCCAGCAGCTGCTCAACCCACCTAGCTCACTGGCCCCCCTGGCACATCCCAGGCTTGTGCCACTGGGGCACAGGGCAGGAATGCCACAGGAAAAGAATAAAGGAGCCCACTGGGGGGGTGATGGCCCAGAGTGACCTGACTGGTTAGGGCTGGGCCACACCTGTCTGGAGAGCTGGCCAGACTCAAAAAATGTCCCTGACCCCAAGCCTGGGATCCACCAGACACGATGTCTCCCAGGGGCAGGACTGGAGGCTTCCTGGACACCACACTCTGCACTAGCAGCCAGATACCAACAGGCCTCCAACCTCATCCAGGCTGAGGGCTCCATCAGAAGCCCTCTGGGGGTATCTCTCCTGCCCCTTTCCCTCCCCATTCCTCTGCAGACTGCCCATTGCCATGCCTCCACCTCCTTAGAGCTGACTGTCTTCTGCATATGGTGCCTACCTCTCAGATCGTGAACAAGCTTTTCCCAAGCCCAGTTCTTGCAGGTTGGGCCAGGATTGGGAAGGAGAGAGCCAGGTACCCATAGGTCTTGGCCTGCAGCCCCATCATGGGCTAGGTCTGAAAGAGTCAGTGTTGGGTTTTATCTTTGCCCACTCTGCCCAGCCCCAGAGTCCTAGAGATCATGAGCTTCGAGCAGGAGGGTCCTGAGGCTTAGGCCTCTATAGGCCCTGAGCCCCAGCTGACAGGCTCAGCATGGAGTTGGGGGTGATCCTCCTGGTTCAAACACTTCCTTGGGGCCAGGGATGGAACTTTTGGGAGAGGGAGCAGGATAGGAAGAGGCTTACTCATCCACCTGGGTCACCCCTGTCATCAAAGCACCCGTGGGAAGGTGCCACGGGTGTGACCATTACAGAGGAGACTTCTATCTCCAGACTGCAGGCCTGATGCTTCCAGAAAGGTAGGCTGGGGGAAGGGACCCAGAAGGTGAATTGCCCCACATGACCTCCAAGGCTCCTTCTTTTTTTAAAAATTAATTTATTTTTAATTGAAGGATAAGTGCTTTACAATATTTTGTTGGTTCCTGCCATACATCAACATGCCTCAGCAATACACATACCTATGTCCCCTCCCTCTTGAACCTCCCTCCCACCTTCCACCCTTCTAGATTGTCACAGAACTCCCCTTCGAGTTCCCTGAGTCATACAGCCAATTCCCACTAGCTAGCTATTTTATATATGGTGGTGTATATGTTTCCATCCTGTTCTCTCCATTCGTCCTGCCCTCTCCTCCCCCTGCTGTGTCCACAAATCTGTTCTCTATGTCTGCTTCTCCACTGCTGCCCTGCAAATAGGATCATCAGTACCATCTTTCTAGATTCCATATTTATGCGTTAGTATATGATACTTCGTTTGTTTGTTTTTTTCTGACTTACTTCACTCTGTATAATAGGCTCTCAGTTCATCCATCTCCTTAGAACTGACTCAAATGTGTTCCTTTTTATGGCTGAGTAATATTCCATTGTATATATGTACCAGAGCTTCTTTATCCATTTATCTGTTGATGGACATCTAGGTTGCTTCCATGTCCTAGCTATTGTAAAGAGTGCTGCAACGAACATTGGGGTATATGTGTCTTTTTCAATGAAAAAATATGGAACTCTTTACAAATTTGCATGTAATCCTTGCACAGGGGCCATGCTAATCTTCTTTGTATCGTATCTATATTAGTATATGTGCTGCTGAAGTGAGCGCCCAAGCCTCCTCCTGACCTAAGCCTCTGTGGTCCTATGATCCCTGTTGTTGTTGTTCAATAGTATCTGACTCTGTGGGACCCCATGGACTACAGCACGCCAGGCTTCCCTGTCCTTCACTATCTCCCTGAGCTTGCTCAAACTCATGTCCATTGAGTCAGTGTTACCATCCAACCGTCTCATCCTCTATTGTCCCCTTCACCTCTTGCCTTCAATCTTTCCCAGCATCAGGGTCTTTTCCAATGAGTCGGTTCTTCGCATCAGGTGGCCAAAGTATTGGAGCTTCAGCTTCAGCATCTGTCCTTCCAATGACTATTCAGGACTGATTTCCTTTAGGATTGACTGGTTGGATCTCCTTGCAGTCCAAGGGACTCTCAAAGTCTTCTCCAGCATCACAGTTCGAAAGCATCAATTATTCGGCACTTAGCCTTTTTTATCTATCGTCCAGCTCTCACACCCGTACATGACTACTGGAAAAACCATAGCTTTGACTGTACAGACCTTGCCAGCAGTGATGTCTCTGCTTTTTAGTACACTGTCTAGGTTTTTCATAGCTTTTCTTCCAAGGAGCAAGCATCTTTTAATTTCATGGCTGCAGTCACTGTCCGCAGTGATTTTGGAGCCCAAGAAAATAAAATCTATCACTGTTCCTGAGCTGATGTGGTCCTGAGATATTACGACTGGAATAATTGCCATCACAATAATAGCGCCAGGCACTGTTATAAAACTTTTCACGCATGATCTCATGTACTGCTCCACAGTGAGAGAATTGAGGCACAGAGAGGGCAAGTTTACTCGTCCCAAGAGCCCTGGGACAGGCAGCCCAGCCTGGATCTATCCGACTTCAGAGCCTGCTCATTTACCTGCTTCACTGCAGCTTTTGGGACTCTAAACCCTGCTCTCACAGGGTCCAGAACTCAGCCAATCACCAAATTCAACATCAAGTCATGACTCAGCATATTTGCTGGGGAAGCAGCAGGTGGGAGGGGTGGATCTTAGCCGGAGAGCTGAGAAGACGACAGTCCTCTGTGGAAAGCTTCCTAGAGGAGGAGGATGGGCGAGAGAAGGAAGAGGAGTGGGAGCAGGGGAAGAGTGTCTTTCAAGATGTTTAGGAGGTATGGCCATTCCAGACAGCAGGGTGGGCACTTGGAGGGATATGACCTTGTTTGAGAACAGAGGGTTGGAGGGACCCAGAGGGACAGGACAGAGGGAGGGAGTCAGGTCTGGCTGCATTCCCTTCCTCCACCAGGCCTCAGACTCAGACCCCAAGGGGCAGATAAGCCTGTGCCACATGGCCCTCTGAGAAAGCCTCCTGTTTCTCGCCCCCTCCCCTAGCTACTTAGCCCTCTGCTCCAGGCCGGAGGCCACTTTCAGTCACTCACAGGCTAAATCCTTAGGGGAAGGGCCTCTGCTGATCTCCCCCAAGGCTGATTAACAGCAACGAGCTGGAGGCAAAGGCTTGCTCTTCTCCTAGAAGGCTGTCTTTGTTTCCCCAAGGGTATGGCACCTACAGACCTCTCCCCTCCCCACTAAGAAGACAGGGCTGCCTTTGCAGACATCTGAGAAGGATGGATAAAGGAGAGAAAATCAACACCCAGTGCCAGCCTCTGGGCCGGCGGGAACACCCTCACTTTTCAGAGGGAGATGCACTGGCAGGTGCAGGCACTTACTCAGAGGAAAAAGTCTGCCTGCTGGTTGGTCTGGTTCTCCTCTGGCTTCAAAGTGCTAGGGGTCTGTGCCTAGCTGGTGCATGTTGCCTCCCTCCAACTCCCACCCCCCCACCCCTGGTCCACAGGTTTGCCCATGAAGGAACTGCAGTTGGTGACTAGGTCCCTCCTGGGAGGCGGGGCACAAAGCACCCCCCAGTGCAGGCCACTTCCCTCTTCTGGATATTGCAGCTTTTCTGCTGGCTGACCTTGACCTAGGGCCTCCTACATTTTAGGCACGGGGCTAAACATTTGAGCAGATGACATGCTAATCCTTATAACTGTCCAATGAAATAGGTCCTGTTACCTTCTCCCTTTCACAGATGAGGAAACTAGGGCTCAGGAAGGTGAAGCAGTGAGCAATGGAGGGAAGATTTGTATCCAGGATCCTCTCTTAGGCCCCTATGACTCTCTTTGCTGGGTATGTGTTGTCTCCCCTAATTGGAGTCCAGGTGGATGGAAGAGCAGTCTGCCTTCTGACCTCCTCTCAACTGGCCGAGAAGGAGGGGCCTCGGGCTCTGCCTCTAAGAAATGAGACCATCTCTCCCAGCCCAGGGTGCGGGGCTGCAGGAGGAAATCAGACAAGTTGTGAATCCAGCTTCCTCTCTGTTCACCCTTGTTGTTGGCTGGGGTTCCAGCTCCCTCCAGGATCAGAAAGAAATTATTCCTTTTGGAAAGTGGATAAGGGTGCAGGCTCACATCCTGTTACTTGCTTGCTGTGGGACCTTGGGGAAATTACTTAACTTCTCTGTGCTTCAGTGTTGGCGTCTGTAAAATGAGGAAATCAGAATACCAGGTTCATAGGGCTAATCAGGATTGCATTGGGGAGAGTTTGCAACACTGCTTAGCACACGGGTAAGTGTCCTCAAGAGAGGACTATTTTAAAAGAGGGGCCGTCAAATGTGGGGCTGTCTATAAAAAGGATATGGTTGGTTTTTAGTTGGGGGGGAGTCTAGATTTCCTAATTTTTCAAGGCTGAGAATTCCTGAGAGGGGAGGAAAGGGTGGATGGTTTCCAGGTGACATTCCGCCCTTCCCCCCACCTCCCCAGGAGGATAAAAATTCCTCCCAGGTTTCTGTGCACTTTCATGTGGAACCTGCTGAGCCCTGCCAGCATTCCTCTGCCCCTCCTGTCAGCTGGGGGCCGGCGGAAGGGGTCATTAGCCCCTTTTACAGCTGTGTAAAGTGTGATGGCAGACGCCTCTACCTGAGATCCCAACTGGAACCTGCTTGAAGCAGGTGACCCGCCCCCCAGAGGAGGGGCTTTAAGACTGAGGACAGGAGGAAGTCTCCCAGGCAGGCTGCCTGCAATGTGCACTGACGCCTGTGGTGGGGACCAAGTTTCCCTGCCACCATTCCTATCCTGAGGTCCCCTGGAGACGGGTTCTATGTGGACGCCAGAGGACATGAACCTCAGTTCTGTCCCTGCCCCTGCAGCTCCCAGACTACAGCCCTGGAGTGACATATGACCCAACGAGTCTGCGCTAGGGGAACCAGGGAGATGGAGAGGAAAGCTGCCTGGGTAGGAAGTAAGGGCAGGCTTCCTGCAGGAGAGGGCAGGAAAGATCAGGAAGATCAGGACTGGAGCCACGAGGGTTGGCATGGGGGATATCAAGATGTGCTCTTTTCACCCTCTGCCTCAGTCCTTGTGTGTTCTTGCATCCATTCATCCATCTATCCATCCATTGACCTACTTTCTATTTAAACAGGACTCCAGGAGCCCTTTTCCATAGCTGCTGGAGTTGTTCTACCATAGGACAGGCTAATGATGGGGAGGGAGTGTCCCTTCACTGAAGTTCTCTGAGCAGCTATTGCAGGAAGGAGTTTGGCACAGGATGGGGGCTCCCTTAAGCCTCCAAGATATCCTTCCTGCTTGAAAGCTTGTGAAGCCCTCCACCTCACTTCTGTCCTCTGATAGCCTCGCTGCTGCTGCTGCTGCTGCTAAGTCGCTTCAGTCATGTTCGACTCTGTGCAGCCCCATAGACGGCAGCCCACCAGGCTCCCTTATCCCTGGGATTCTCCAGGCAAGATGATAGCCTGGAGCTCATGTCTTTTTCCCTCAAGCCAGTTGCTTTACCCACTTTTCCTGTCTCCTTCCCTGCCACTTCCAACCCGCCCCTCCTCCCTGTTCAGCCTGGCCCCACCATACCCCAGGTGGACTTTTATGTCCCTCCCCTCCCTTCTCTATGTCTAGCTTGGCCTCTTTGTGACAGCCAGGGCTATTTCCAAAGGACCTTGCTGAAAATGTGGACTCCCTTGCTCAAGAGCCTTCCATGGCTCCCGTTACCTACAGAAAAATAATCCTCTGCCAGTGGGCCCCAGACTCTCCCACTTTTTCACATGACATGTGCTCCCCCACTTATACACATGGCATGTACTCCCCTTGCTAACCAAGTCACCCCCAGACTAGGCTGAGAAAATGCCTCCTTGATGAAGACCGGCTGGCGCCCCCACTGAAGCAGTGATGGAATTGCTGTGGTGGTTTCCTTGAGGGCAGGGACACACCTTGTCAGGTCTGTTCCCCCAGTGCCCAGCGGGAGCTCAAGAAATGTCAGCCAGCAGTTTGAATGAGTCAGTGAGTGACTGGCTCTTCACCCTTCTGTTTTGAGGACCTCCCATCGCCCCATCCCTGCTTGTTAGAACAATTCCCATCCTTCGAGGGCATCTCAGTGCCTCCCTGTCCTTAATGTCGTCCCTGGGGCCCTCACCTGGGAAGCTCCACTCTTCCCTGAACCACTGTCTTATCATCTTTGTGCTCAATGAACATAGGCTTCTTGAGAGCATGACCTGAGTCCTCCTTCACACTGGATTATTAATCATGTTGATACAACCTCTAATTTAAAAAACTTTCACCCACACTCTGTTCAAAATTAACTCACCAGACACTTCATGAGCTCCCAAGGCTAGCACGTGCCAGGCATGTTCCAGGCCAGGGCTCCTGACTGTGGGGCAGGGCACTCCTGTGGGGGAGGCAGAGGCTGACCAGCCCACTGACGTCAGGCTGCTCTGGCTTCTGGCCCCTCTTCAGAGCTGAGTTACTGAGCCCAGAGAAGGTGACTCTCCTGCTGGGTCACCCAGCCTGAGCAGGCTCCAGGATACTCGTTTCCCCTTGTGCCCCAGCAGGAGTCCTTTGACCTAGCCCTGGACAGTTCCGTTCAGGTGGGTGCTCCAAAGAGTGATGAAGTCTACAGTATTGAATTTCTTCTTCTTTTTCCTCTTCTTTTTTATTGAAATATAGTTGGTTACAATGTTGTATTAGTTTCACATATACAGCAATGTGACTCAGATATATACATATACATATAATATATATAATATGTATATATAATGTATGCATATATATAATATGTACACAATGTATTTTTCTGATTCTTTTCCATTTTAGGTTTTCTGATTCTTTTCCATAAATTCCCTCTGCTATATAGTATAGGTTCATATAGTCAAAGCTTTGGTTTTTCCAGTAGTCATGTATGGATATGAGAGTTGGACTATAAAGAAGACTGAGTGTCAAAAATTGGTGCTTTCGAACCGTGATGCTGGAGAAGCCTCTTGGGAGTCCCTTGGACAGCAAGGAGATCGAGCCAGTCAGTCTTTAGGGAAATCTACCTTGAATGTTCATTGGAAGGACTGGTGCTGAAGCTGAAGCTCCAATACTTTGGCCACCTGATGTGAAGAGCTGACTCATTGGAAAAGACCCTGATGCTGGGAAAGACTGAGGGCAGGAGGAATAATATTCCACTGTATAGAAATGTGACATCTTTATCCATTCTTCTGTTGATGGACATTCAGTTTGCTTTCATGTCCTGGCTATTCTAAATAGTGCTTCTGTGAATATTGAGATGTATCTATCTTTTCAAATTAGTTTTTGTCTTTTCCAGATGTATGCCCAGGAGTGGGATTGCTGAGTTGTATGGTAACTCTATTTTTAGCTTTTTAAGGAACCTCCATACTGATTTCCAATTTACCTTCCTACCGACAGTGTAAGAGGCTCCCTTTTCTTCACACCTTCTCCAGCTGAATTTCTTCTTAAAATTATAGCAAATGTAGCTTCTTATTTTATTTGAGGTCTTGTTGATTGGAAATCCAGTAGATGCCCCAAGTAGGTAATGAGTCATTTCTGTTTCTGGCCCCGGAAAGCCATGTCAGACTTGTACTTTTTGGATAAAACCAAGGTCTGTGTCACCCTTAGTCCTCCACCTGCTTCCTCTGTTGCTTCTCTACTAAAGGAAAGGGTTAGTCCTCATCTCTTGGGCTCTTCTTCCCACACCAGCAGCTCCTGTGATCAGGGGTTGGGTCCTTGTTACTCCCGTGCTCCCTCTCAGAGCAGAGAAGGGCTCCATCCCATCTGGGAAATGAGTTTCCTGCCCTACCCAGAAGTCTGACCCCAGTCCCTTCTGCTGTGGCCACCACTATCTCCGTGCTCTGGTCTCCAAGGGAAACCTCTGCCCCCTGGACCTCTTGCTCCATCCCCAGGGTCCTGCCTCTCATGCTGTAGAGCAGGCTCCCAACCCCCACCAGGCTCACCTGCTTGGCGCCTGTCCCAGGGGACACAGAGATGTTATCCCTGGGGGTATGGGCATCAATGGGGGCATTGTTCCCACCCTGTCCAGGCAGAATCAGGGAGGGACAGGACAGAGACTGGGAATGTCCCAGGTGCCACACAGGCTGGCTTTGTCCTCCTCTTCCTTCCCCTCCCACCCTGCCCCCACCCAAAACACAGACCTTTCCCTGCCCCCTTCACAGGCTCCTCCATAGCCCAGGGCAGTGCAGCTGTTGCAGGGGTGGAGTTAGGATGGCTTTGGGCAGCTCTGTGGGAGCAAGGTGTCCCCTCTACCTGATCTCTTTGGAGCTGGGCTTCTGCTCAGGGAGACCCATCCCTGCCTGCCCAACTTGTCTGCCTGTGGCAGCCCTGTCTGGGTCCTTTCCCTGGGCCTGCCTTCTCCATGTGCCATCCAGACCCAGGGCAAACTTAGCTGCCCTGTAGAGACTTCCCAGCCCTAGTCACACGCATTTAGGCCCCCAGGAGACAGAACAGGTTGTATATAAAAATCAGTTCCCAAGAGCGGACCCCATTGTGGGGACTCCTGGATTCTGGTCCCAGCTCTGTTAGTAGCTGTGTGACCTGGGTGAGTCATTGCATCTGGAGGTCTCTTTGGTCGCATCTATAAAATGCCGGTGTTGGCCCATCTTCCCTAGGCTCCCACGGTCTCCTTGCGCAGCTGCCTCCTGGGAAGTGGAGACATGACTGCCCCGGGGAGAAAAGATCCCCCATCCCCAGGCTTCTGGCTCTCCTTAACCTCCAGCCATAGCTTTGTCCCTGAAGCATGAGTGACAGCCACAGAAAGCTAATGGAAACCTGCAGTGCTGTGAGTGAAACTGATCTGCAGATCCAGATCCAGTTTCTCCTCTCAGCGGGCCCCAGGCCTCCCTTGCACCTGCTCTGGCCTCTTTGTACGTTAGGCCAGGAGCGCTGGCTGTCTTTCATCCGCCTCCCGCCCCATTCATGCCTTAAGCCCGGGGCACCGCCTCCCGCCTCCTGGCTGGGGCACGATTGCTTGCTGTAGGCTGGCCAGGAGGGCACCCCGGAGCCCAGCCCTCTCCCCCTTCCTCTCACTGGAAAGATCACAGGCTGGGGAGTAGAGGACAGGAAGGAGACACTGTGTCCCATCGGAAATAGCAAGGAGAGCTCAGCACTGGGGATTTGGGGGTTCTTTTGCTGAAAAAATTGTAAATTCAAGAGGGCTTTTTGGAGGAGGGACAATTTCCCACATGAATTTAACACATGTTTAAGCCCAGCAGTGCCTGTGAGCAGGGCCTATCTTTCTTGTCAGGAATGACATGGTTGTTTATTTGCTTTTAAACTTTTAATTTTGTATTGGTATAGCAGATTAACAATGTTGTTAAAATTTCAGGTGGACAGCAAAGGAACTCAGCCATACATATACATGTATCCATTCTCCTCCGAACTCCCCTCCCATCCAGGCTGCCACATAACATTGAGCAGAGTTCCATGTGCTACACCCTACGTCCTTGTTGGCTATCCATTTAAAATATAGCAATGTGCACACGTCCATCCCAAACTCCCTGACCATCCCTTCTCCACAACCTTCCCCATCAGGAACCATAAGTTCATTATACTGAGGGAAGTCAGACAGAAAAGAAATATCACGTGACACCCCTTATATGTGGAATCTAAAAGAAATATTACAGATGAACTCACGAAACAGAAAGATTCACAGACTTAGAGAATGAACTCAGCAAATATTTATCGACCTTGACAGTACAAGTTATCGTTTTAGGTGCTTCGTGTACAGCTGTAAACAAAACAAAGCCTTTATTTTCACTGAGTTCATGTGCCTGCCTGGGGGTGAGGGGGACAGACACAAACAGATAAGATGCTAGTTGGTTAGGAGAACTCTCCTATTTAGGAGAAGAATTAAAATGGATAAGGCAATAGGGAGCGACCAGATGATAGTTTAGATCTGGAATAGCAGGCCCTCCCTGAGGATGTGACGTCTGAGCAGAGAGCTGGGTGGACAGCTGATGGAAGGTATCCTGGGCAGAGGGAACAGTCAGTGCAAAGGCAGTGAGATGGGGAGAGCTTGGCGTGTTGTGTTGAGAGAATAGCAAGGAGCCCACTGTGGCTGGAGCGGATGAGTGGAGGGGAGGATGGTAGGAGATGAGGCTGAAATTGCATCCCACAGAGCCTCATGGCAATGACTCTGGATTTCATTCAGAGTGAAACAGGGGAAAGCAGCCAGGGTGCCTCTCCTTCGGAGCCCCTGTAAGGCTCTAGCAATCTTCTCTTCCTTACTGCCTCCCAGGATTAAGGAGAAGTTAAGAGATAAATTTGGGGATCAGGCATGTTTACTAGGTTTATTCATCCATCCATCCCCCACCCCTCCCATTTACCCATCTACCATCTGCCCATCCATTCACCTCACTATCCATCTGTTTGACAAATATTTATTGCATACCTCCTCTACGTTACCACTTTCTTTGGACAAGGAGCTTATTTTCTATATCTGTAAAGGGAGGCTGTGATAATTTGTTCTTACTTCAGAGACTTGGGAGGACTAAGCAAGACAGAGCACTTATATTGTTTAGCACAGTGCTGGGCATGTAGTGAGCACCTCATACACACCCAGTTGCTGTGTGACTAGTGGCTGGTATTTGCAAGCTCCCTCCACCTGCCTTTTCCGACTCACTCCAGGGTGTCTAACTGTGCCCACCCCACCTGGGGGAGCTCTCCCAGAGAGGGCATCCTGTTCCATTCTCAGAGTTTCCATTCTCAGAGGGAGAGGGGAGTGCTCCTCTCCCTTCCCAAACTGCCCCACCCCGGTGGCCTGCCCTCGGCCTCCTGTCCCAGGTGTGGTGTCAGAGCTCAACAGAATGTTCTCTCTGGGCCTCATGTTCTAATTTGCCCTCTTTACTCATCAGCTGGCCTCTGTCTGCCCCAGCCCATGGGCCACCCACTCGCCACCTCCTCCAGAAACATGTTGCATTGTGTAATGTAGCTCCAACTAGGGGTTCAAAAGCCTGAGACAGAAGCCTAACCTCTAGGGAGCAAAACCTGGTAAAAGCCCAGGCCTTGAAGCCATTTGGAGGCAGAGATGCTGAACAAATCCTGGCTTCAGTACATCTTCGCTGTTGTTCCCTGCAAGTCTCTCTGTGTCTCTGGGCCTCAGTTACTTTATCTGTAAGAGAGAAAAATAACACTCACATAAAGCTCCTTCAAGAAGAACATGCTTCTCAAGTCACTATTAACAGCACACACACACCCCACTGAAGCTGGGTCCTTGGGTGTGAATCCTGAAGATTGTGTTCAAATATGCGTAGACTTTTATCTGGGGTGAGGGTTCTTTGCTTTCTTCAAGGAGACCTGAGCCAAAAAGATGAGAACATGGCAAAAACTTAAAGACATTGAGGAAGTCAAGTTTGTAATTTATTCATTCATTTTGTAAAAATTCAATCATTCAGACATGTTTTTGGTACCTACTCTCTGCCAGGCCCTGTGGGAGAGTTGAAGACACACAGGGACTCCCCCACCCTTCAAAGTGTCCCCCTCTTAGGAATGGCTACAAGCCTAGTGGGGGCACTGCTCTTTACAGTTTATAGAGCACCTCCTTGGGGTCATCTTCAATGATCCTTTCTGCTCCTGTGGGAGAGGCCATTTTACAGGTGATAAAATTGAGACCCAGAGACGCTAAGTGACCAGCCGGAGGTCACACAGCTGACATGCCAGGACCGAGAGCCCTGAACCCATGCCTCCCTCCTGGCATGTTCCCTGGCCACCGGAGATGGGACAGCGCTTCCCTGGCCTGGGGCACAGGGGCTCCCTCTTCTTTCAGCATTTAGCGCCGTGTTGGCTGCCTCATCCTCGTTCTTCTCCTCGTTCTCCTCCTCCTCCTGGCCTCAGCTGCTCGATGAAGCCCACCCTCCACCCTCTGCCATGGGAATCTGCAGGGCCCTGGCCCATTAAGGGTTCCTTTCCCATAACACCTATCTGATTTTCTTCTTCCCCCTGTTGAGGGATGCAATCGAACAGGAAGAGGCAGGCTGGCTCTGGAGTCAAAGATGTTGAAGGAAGGGTGGCTTGTGCATGAGGTAGAATGGGTGGGGTTGTGACAGATGGAGGGCACCAGCGGAGGGACCCTCCCTCCTCTCACAGCTTCCCGGGCCCCCACAACACGCAGTCTTTTTGATGCTGCTGAGGATAAGCCAGGCCTCAGCCCACGCGAAACTCTTCACACACACCTCTGGCTCCAGGCGGTCCCTGAGACCTTGTCAGGGGCTGGCTCTGTGCCTAGGTCCCAGCCCAGGGCGCCAGGCAACAGCAAGGGGTGGGAGGCCCAGCGTGCTCCGGTATTTATTTATTTATTTGAAAGGCCCAGCATTTACATGCACGGGTTCTGATTACCCCCAGGGCCGGGAGGAGGGGGACGCTGCTGCCTGGGCCTTTGATGTTCCAGAGAAGAGATGGTGAGATGGCGCTGGGAGTCACTGCTGCTGTGGGGTGTGTGCTTGGGGGGAGCCCTGTGATGTCACATCAGGAGCCCAGAGATGGCAGGTATGCGGGCCAGGCCCAGGGGTGACTAGGAGGGGTCAGAAAGTGGGAAAGAGGAGGGAGGTCCCTCTTGGGCCAGACGCATGGCCCACAGCTGCACGGCACCCACCAGGACCATAGCCATTGCCTGGGATTTGGGAGCACGCATGCCCTCCAAGGGCAGCAGGTTGAAGAGGAAGGGAGGGAGGAGGTGCCAAAGGCCCGTGGGCAGGGCCCCACCTCTAAAAACTCCCCATCCCCAGAGAGGCCTGGAGGATGAGGACAACCTCAAGATCAATGTCCAGGTTGAGGGCATTGAGGTAGAGGCCTGAGACCCACACAGAACCACAAAGACCCCCCAGAATGGGCTCTGGATATTTGTCTCCAGGTCTCCCATACATGCAGCGGAGCCTGGCAGGCTACAGCCCATGGGGTTGCAAAGAGTTGGACACGACTGAGTGACAAGCTTCCATATACCTCTAGGGAAACCAAGAGGACGTGTGCTGAGTGATGCGGAGTGTTTACTCATAAGTCAGTGAGTGAGGGGACAAATGCAAAGATGGAAAGACAGGAATGCCTCTAGTGTGTCAACCATACTTATTTCTGAGTGTCTTCTGTGGACTGGGCCCTAATGTATGAATGAGTGAACGAGACACAGGATCCCCCATCCCAGGGCTTTCTGGGAGGAGTGCAGAGATAAGGAAGAGTTAGAAATGGGGGAGATGTTCTTTTTAGCTCTGTCATTGGAAAAAATTTCAACCATTGTTAATATTTAATCCCATTTGCTTTTTCTTTCTCTCTCAATGTAGATATTTTTCCCCGAACAATTTGAGGGTAAGTTACACATATCGTGGCCTTTATCCCTAAATAATTTCAGCCTGTGTTTCCTAAGAATAAGGACATTCTCTTCCTTAACCACAGTATGGTTATCAATTTCATAATTTAGCATGAATTCAATATTTTATCTAATCTACCACCCGTATATATCCATGTTCCCATTTTGATTAGAACTAATTCAGTTGAGTTAATAACATCTTTCCCAGCATTTTTTGCCCTGCAGACCACAGGAACCAGGGAGGTCGCAGAACTAGGGAGGAGACAAGCCGTGGCAGAGCTGGGTGACAGCCAGGAGGACACGCTCCTGAGAGGGGTGGAGGTGAGCACTGGCAGGGGCGGGGGGACGGCCCCAGGCCTCAGCTTCTGGGTGGGCCTCCCAGGTATCTGAGGAAGCTTCTCTCACCGTAGACATCTGGGGACTCTCAACCCAGGAAGCAGAAAACCCTGCGTTTCAAGGCGGTTTACCAACCTGCACAGCCAGCACCCCATCTGTCGCACCTGCCGCCCTCCCAACACACACTCAGTGGGTGGAGATGAGTGAGTAAAACATCGCGTCAGTTATTCCAGATGTTCCAGCCAGCGAGTCCCTGGCTCAGACAGGACCATAGAGGGCCAGTGGGAAGGTGATGGCCTGGGTTGAGGGAGCCTCTGGGATTTATGGTGGGTGGAGTTTCTACCCACAGTTTCCCTGGACAGCCCACATCCTCCTCTCCCTCTGAGGTCTCCTCTAGAAACAGGCCCCTCAGCCCTGATATATCCCTATGCCTAGAACAGGGCTCGGTACTCAGTAGATATCAATCAATATCTGGAACAAATGAACAGCTCTTCTTTCTATTCAGGAGACCAGATTAGTACTTGGATTTTGTGGCTCTGGGTTGTTAATCTTGGGGTCTGAGACTCTGCCCACACGCTCCATCCATCCATTGGCTAAATCCAGCTATCTCCACGCACCAGCTATTGGAAACAAACAGAACTAGAGAGAGAAAGCCTGGTGGGGCAGAGAGGCGTCCCAGGAAAAGCAGTGATCACCTGGTCTTTACGCCAGATGAAGGCCCGATGGGTATAGCTTGTAGTGAGAAGATGCATGATTTGACATTAAGAAGGACTTCCCAATATATATTTTGTTGAATCTTAGATGGTTTCCTTGTTGACCTGTCCAGAGGCAGAGGGATGCCAGAGATGACTTCTTGACCCTCCCAGATGGCCCTTTGGGGCCTCTCAGGCCCAGCCAAAGTTTTGCCCACCAGGCGTGGGTGGTGGGACTGTGGATGGTTGGCTTTAGCCTGCATCCTTGGTGTGCGCCAACCAGGCCAAAGGTGCCCCACGCACTGTCTGGCCTGGGATAGTATCCAGACTTGGTCCCCAGGGTCCTCCCACCCCTGCTGGACAGCGGCCTCTCCCAGTGACTCAGCCCTGACGTCGTGGGGCGAGCGGAAAGGCCAAGGGTGTGGGAGGTGGTGGCTCCCTCCCTCCTGTCCTCACCTCCCTGGGCTCAGTCCCCATAACCTCCTTCCCTCCCACCACCCCTATCCTCTCTCACCCCCTCGTGAGCTTCCCATGAGCCCATGCGCCCAGGGCTGTTGTCTTTCCTCGTGGACACACGCCTTGTGCGTCTGGGTATGTGCTGGGCCACTGCGGCTCATGAAATAAAAGAAGCACAATGTGAGAGAACTCCTGGTCTAGATCCCAAGGCCTCTCTCCTTACCTATTAGGGGTGGGAATGGGACACCTTTCTTGGGTGACTTGGGCATTCTTGGTTTCACACTGGGGCCTCTCCGTGCCTCCAGGCCTTGGATCTGCTTGTCTATCCCATGCCCCCCAGGACCTACCTTAGGTGTGTGAGCTCAGCTTTCTGCGTTCCTTCAGATGGGAGAGAGTCCCTGAATTCGTACCTTTCCCCTCTGCAGGATGCTGCATTCAGGCCTCCAACTCTGTCCTGCCTACACCCCTCCCAGCCAGCCCCCTCCTCCACCCCACTTCAAAGTCCAGAGCCAGCAGGAGCTAATTACATGCCCCCCACCCCCCTCGCTTGTTAAGTGTCATTAGCCCCAGTTTACAGATGAGGAAACTGAGACTGGGGAGTTGGAGGACGTCACCCCCTACATCCCCACCCTGGTCCCTGAGTCAGGACTGGCACAAGGTCTGGGGACCTTGCCAAGACCCTTTCCTGGAGAAGCTGGGGGTCCAGTGCCTATTCTAGCTCCCACTTCCTGCCTTTCCCCAGCCCTGCTCTCCTTCCCTTGAAGCCAGCTGTGGGTTTGAATAGACCTCTGCAGAGCCCCTGGAATGGGGTGGCAGGAAGCCTCTCTAAAGTCTTGCAAAGGCAAAATGCAAATGAGCCCCCCAATTAGTATAGAGTCAGGGCGGTGGCACTTTAGGTAATGGGACTTGGGGAGCAGAGGGACCCCCACCCTCCCGCTCATCAGCTCGCCAGAGGCCCCCACTCTGGAAAGAGGTTGGTGATGTTGTCACCCTGAGTGGAGCTGGCTGGGTGGGGCTGGGTGGGATGAGATGGGGTGAGGAGGGGGAGAGTGCTGACACTGGCGGGACTTTGGAGGGCACCAAGCTGATGTTGTCAGCAAGGATGGCCCTGCCCGCAGGGTTGAGGAAGAAGCCTGCATCTCAGCCCTCCTGGGGCAGGCAGAGGCTCCCTCTGTGGTCTGGGAGTATAGCCAGCTCCTTGACCTGGTTTGACTCAGCCAACTGGGGCCTAGTGGGCTGTGAGATCTTTGAGACACCCCCCAACAAAGGGGAACAAGGCCCTTTTGTTTATAGACAGGGAGAAGAGGTCCAGAGAGGGGAGCGATTTGTCCAGCTGGTTCTGCACAGTGCACAGGGCACAGCAGAGACTTTGGAGAATACAGTCAGCGGAATCGGGGCTCCTGAGGGAAAGTGAAGGCTGGGAGCGGAGAAGTGTGGAGGCTGTAGCAGGGAAATGCGTTGCTCACGAAGCTGTAACCTTCTCAAGTGCTGGGATTGATGGTCAGTTTCTTCCACGGCTCCTATGGACCGACAGTATGCTGGGTCTATGGCAGAAGATAAATACTTATCTGGTCACTAGCTGAGCTTTGTAGTGCTGACACGAATGTACAGGGAGGGCGATATACTGCAGCCAGAGCGATGGAGGGCAGACTTCAGGAAGAGCTTTGTACTTTTGTGGACGAGGGCCTCTGAGATAAGTGCCTAACTAACATAGGAGCTGGCATTCGGCCCTGTCTGGTACCCTGGACCCTTCTCTGGGGTAGCATGCGGGGTTGCCTCTGCTATCCACTCAACAGGCTCCCCCCCGCCCCGACATTGTCCTCACTATGGAATGAAAACCCCGTGGACTTTGTCTGTCATCATGGGAAGATCCCACATCCAGGAAGAATAGGCATGGTGACATCACCGCAGCTTTGGACCAGGTGTGTGGGTGCCCCTGGCTGAGCCTTCACCCCTGAAACTGCAGGGGTTCTCAGCTGAGGTCTCACAGGGGAGCTGTGCGGAGAGGCAGAATCAGGAAGCAGAAGGAACCAGAATAGAAGAGCCTGGCTCCCCGCTTCTCCCGTCTATCCCTACGTTGTCACCCTAACAGGCTTCCCCAGCATATGATGTGTCTCCTCCGGCTCCTTTAGGCCTGATGACTCCTTGTTGGTGGTGAGAGCTGGAGGATGTGACCTGGGGAGGAGAGAGCTCAGGGAACCTGACCCTGTGAGCTTAGTGGGGGTGTCACAGCCCTTCTCAGCCCAAATGAAGGGCTTGGACCTGAACAGTGGCTTTGACAGGGATAAAGGATCCCACCTACTCCAAACCTGAGCAGAAGGACAGTTCGGGAGACAGAGTTAACTTGCTGCAGGTTAATCAAGAGGGAGTCCAGCGTGGGCCTGCTTCTGGCCTCCGTGTCCCCTCCCCTGGGGACAGCTTCTCCCTCTTCAGCTCTCATCAGCAGATGCTCAGGCTCTCCCTGGGACATGGCTGATGCACCTTGTATTATTGTCCTTGGGTTACTGCCCGCCTCCCTTCTTAGAATTTAAAACCTTGAAGGCAAGGACCAACTTCTCTGAGACTGGCTGCCTTGGGTATGGATGTGTCAGACATTGAGTCTCATGTGGCCTGAGCTGCCACAGCTCTCTTGGCTGTCCCACTCTGGGGGAATTTGGAGACTTCCCCTCGAAGGCCCAGCTTCTTCCATTTGGCCTGGTGCACAGAGCTCTGGCTCTGGTCCCAAAGCCAACCTATGTGCCACAGGCCTTCAGTGGAGGCATTTCTCCTCCCTGGGCCCCACTTTCACCATCTCCAGTGTCCCACCCAGTTTGAACATTACATCAGAATCTAGGCTCAGACACTCATTTGATCCCACCATCCTTCTTTCATTCATTTGCATGCTTGTTTGCATAAATCTGCATGGAGCATCTAACAGCGTCTATGTTTTTCTGTTGACCTGCCTTTGCTTCGATTTCTGGTTTTATCTTTCTCCTAAATGACATGAACAAGGAGGGGGTGCAATGGACAGAGGCCACGTCTTGTCTCTGTAACCCCATCAGCTGGCACAGGGCCTGTGACATAGTACTTGCCCTATAAATGCTTGCTGAAGTGAAAGGGCTGAGAAGAGTTGCTGGGTGGGTACCTGTGGGAAGAGGGAAGCAGGAGGGGAGTGAGAGGGAGGGCCTGACTGGGGTGGGGAGAGTGATAAGCAGCATCAAGGAGAGATGTCGGTCAATGTCTGCATCCCTGGATTCACCAAGAGGGTGAAATGGGTCTGGGAGCTGGGGCAGGGGGAGTGATAGCTACCCAAGGTCATGTAGCCGGTTGGTGGCAGAGCTCACACTTCAACCCTTGAACTCCTAGGCTGATGCTGAGAATCTTAGAAGTAGGACTTGGAGGGAGGGAGCTGAGCAGAGGGCTCTCCCCTTCCTGTGTTACCTCCTCTCAGACTGGAAGAGCAGCTGAGTTCACAAGGAGTCAGAGACCAGCCTGTGAAAGACTCAGAATCCAGTCGGAAAGGTGGAAAGGTGAAAAGGCAGCATGCCCTGGTCCTGCCATCCCTCTGGGATTCGAGAGGGGTTCTGAAGGGAGTGAAATTCTCTGCCCTTGAGGTCTTGGAGACTCAGGGGCCGCCTGGTGAGGTCAGCTCCGTGTGGTGGCAGAGGACCACTCAGAAGCTCTCCATCCCTGTAATCCAGGAGAGGGTCAAGGAAACATGGAAAGGGCACACTGGGCTGGTCCCCCTCCAACAGCTGGCATTCAGGCAGCCTGCTACTCCTCAAACCATTCTCAGTGACCAAGGTCATCTGGGGCTGGCACCTACCTGGGGGAGGGCTGGGAGAGTAGGTTACTTCAGGCTCCCACCCGCTCTTAGGGCATTAGACATTCACTCCCACTGGTGGCCCAAGGCAGAAGGCTAACGGGCAGGCTCTGAAACTAGGGGTGTGGGTCAGGAGAGATGCTGAATGCACTGTTCAGGGGATGAGGCTGGGCCCAGCCAGGCCCTCTATCCCACCCCCCACCCCCATTTCACTGACCCTGCTTGTGGACCTCTAGGCCTCTCTGAAGGGATAGGTGGGGATCCCCGAGGTCTGAGCCCCTATCCCTTGCCCAGGTCTCTGTTGCTTTGACTGGACACCATGGCTGGCTGGATGGATGCCCTCCTGAAGGGAGAACAATCAATCCCTGAGCATATCAAACTCACACGGTTCAGGTTCTGCTTGCAGGGAGCTCTCCAGAGTGATGGGGGAGAGACATTAATCAATCCAATGGGGGAGATAAGACACCAGTGTACTCAGGATGTAGAAGCAGGGAGACGGGAGAGTGTAGATGAAATGAATATTGAAGGGCTGGCTCACAGAGAAAAGGGTTAAATAGAAATTGGATTGGGAATCCCAGCAGATAGCATGGAAAAAAGGAGCCTGGAACCAAGGAGGGCAGGAAAAAGGGATGTTGCCTCAGACAGGAGAAAGCTTAGGAGGAGGGGCCCGTGCCAGGGGCCAGAGCCCTAAGCTGAGGAGGATGGAGCTGAGGGAGAGCAGCTTAGGGCTGTAGGAGCTGCCAGAGGAAAGCGGAGAGCCTAGGAGAGATGAGGAGGACGGAGGATGTGGAGCCAGGGAGATGGTGCCTCGGTCGCAGGCAGACGGGCTGAGCGGGTGGAGAGAGGCCGCAGAGTCCTCACCGGGCAGAGGGAAGGGTGGAAGGGACGCAGCGGCCCAGAGGCAGGCCTGGCCTGGAGCCCTGACCGCATTCCCCCTCTCCCGGGCCCATCCCGGCCCACCCCGGCTCTGCCCAAGGCCAGCCATATCCTGACCCTCAGCTTTCCCCAAGCAGAGCCAGCCCCAGCCGGTGCCCAGAGAGCAGGGTGCCGCAGCTGCTGTGAGGGTTCAGCGTGGAGCCTCGGTGGGGGTTGATGGGAGACTGCCAGGCGCCGCTTAATAGGATTTTAATTATACAGCTCCAGCAAGAATTTTTTCCCCCCTGGGCTTGGGCCCTCACAGATACCTCCATCTCCACCTCAGCATCTTCTCAGCGCTGGCAGCCTGCGTGCCCGGGCCTCCACTGCCCGCCCCCACCCACCGTGGGGGACTCTGGCTATCTCCTGGGGGTCCCGGGGAGGGCTGGCATCTGCCCCCAGCAATCGTGGGGAGGTCACTGGCTCTTAGGGAGGATCCTGCTGAGGGGTGGGTGTAGGGAGCTCCTCCAAGGTCCACATCCAGGGCGGAGTGTGGCTAGAACTGACTTTGGCGGAGAGGGGGTGCCCAGCACCCTGCCATTACTGTGGACGTGGTGCTCATTTTCCCAGAGTGATTGTGCTCCACACCAGGCCTTTCCACAGTGAGTGTCTCATGTGAGGCTTGCCACACCAGGGCCTCCGGGAGGCAGGCAAGGCAGATAGAATGATAATCTCCATTTTATAGATGAGGACACTGAGGCCCCATGAGTTCAAGTGACTTGCCCGGGGACACAGTGGATAAGGAGTCCGGATGTCACATTCTGGCGGTGACCCTGTGCTTCCACTCCCCTCCCCTCCAGAAGGAGCCACGTGCAGGCTCTCTGTCTAGAAAGCTCTCCTCCCCTCGCCCCCTTTCTATCTCCCACTTACCCTTTAGGCATGAGATGTCCCCTCCTTCTGAGAGCTTGCTTTCATACTCCCACAGCTCCTGCATTTCGGCATCATAGCCCATTGCACATGCCAGATGACCCAGAAACTGGACTGCTATTAATCCAGCAGTTCCTTGGCCCATGAAGACGAACTCACTCCTGATGCCCCTGGTCAAGCGTTCAGAGCCTCCCCCACCAGCTGAGCTCTGTG
Organism: Budorcas taxicolor; assembly: GCF_023091745.1. NCBI lineage: Eukaryota > Metazoa > Chordata > Mammalia > Artiodactyla > Bovidae > Budorcas > Budorcas taxicolor. The sequence continues at coordinate 36,427,011 of NC_068928.1, read as the reverse complement.
GAATGACTGACCTTTCCCACAGTTGGCCTGTCCCATCCATCTGCCCCCCCAAGCCTCGCAGTCAGGCCAGTGTCAGCCACCGGTGCGGCAAGGTGACAAATGGACCTTCTTACTGGCAGCACTTTGAGTGACGCATTTCTTTCTTTTTGGTTTTTATTATATTTTAACACCTATCTTTTTTGATTTGAGAATAATTTTAGATGTACAGAAAAGTTGCAAGGATAAAACAGAAAGTTCCCATAGACTTTCCCCCATACTGTATGTACACTGAAAGTTTCCTTTGGTTGTATCGCTCAGGTATCTTTGTCCCAGCGAGAATCACACACTGGTACATTTCTATTAACTAAAGCCAGCACTTTATTCAGAATTCACCATTTATTATATTTTTTTAATTCCACAAGTACTAGATGAATGCATTCTTGCGTGAGTTTCCACAGTGTCATAAAATAAACAGTAAAATAATGATGCCCCGTCACCCGCTTCCTCCGAGGGTAATCCTGCCCGCTCTGTGCACACACTTTCCTCCTGCCCTTCTCAGCACACTGCGGGTCTGGAGCTCTGGCAGTCAGTATGCTGAGCGGCCAACGTGGTAGCAGTGGCTCCTTCCTGTCTCTTTCCCCTACTGCAGTGAACGCCCTTCTCTCCAATTCCTGCCCATCCCTCAAAGCTCTGCTCCAATCATGCTGCTTCTGGGCAACTCTGAGGACCTCTCAGCCCCCAGGAGCATGCCTTCCTCTCATTTGTCCATTCAACTTGACCGGCAAACAGTCGGGGGTGATGACAGAGCTCCCCACCCCCTATTGCTCCCCGCCTGGCTCCTGGAGAGCAGGAAGCAGCAGGTACCGAGGCTTCAGGAAAGTCACCTGGATGTCATCGGCAGTGGGCGGTGGTCCCCAGTACTGTGGGGGAGCAAGTAGCAAGGTATAGAACACTCAGTGTCTGACCTCAGGGCCCCCCCCAGCCTGAGCAAGAGGCACCCACACTTCCTGGCCTGGCTCCTGGATGACCTTGGCCCACAGAACTCGGGCCAGGCCCACCTGGCTGCCCAGAGGGTACTTCAGGCTGGGAGAGGGGAGGTTCTGGATCAAGCCTCTGCCCTCCCTTTGCCAAATGGGGCTTCTGTTTTTTTCTGCTGAGGCAGGAGGATGGCTAAGATTCACTCAACTCACTCCAGCCAGAGGAGGAGGCTGTATCCCAGGTTTTTCAGTCCCATTCAGACCTCAGTCCACGGTGAGGCCTAGAGGTCAATTTGGACCTACTGGGTCAGCCTACCTGTCCCCATCAAAGCATCTTCTGCTTCCCGCCCCGCCTCCCCCAGCCTCCTGGTGACTGCCACCCACCAGTATCAGAAGACTTATCCCATCCCACTTATGCCAGTCGTCTTCACCTTAGGTTTTCCCTCAAGGCCCTAGGAACAGACGGGGCTGGGGCTGGAAGGGGACTGATGCCTGCGGTGGCAACCTATCAGCTGAAGAGTTGACCATCCTGACCTGCCACTGGTCAGTTCATCCAGCCTCCAGCCTCAGCACTGCGCCTGCCTCTGCTAAACTCAGGAAAAGAAGAAAAATTGGGTGAAGAAAATGGCGGCCATCCTCCCTGACGTCTGTTCTTTCCATTGTCCAGCCTTCTCCTGCAGTCTCATGGGCTTCCCCTGGCTGCCCAGGCCTTCAAGTCAGAGAGGACAGGGCAAGAAAAAGGCCCTGGAGGCAGGAGGGGTCCTGGGGTGAGAACCAATAGAGGGGAGGTCACCAGGGAGGAAAGGACACTGCGGGTGTGCCTCGGGTGTGTGCTCCTGTTCACTGGGTGAGGAGTGGTGGGCCCCCCAGGCCACCCTGTGCAGGGTCTGCAGCAGGAGGCTATAGCCTTGGGGGATCCGGGTTTTCCGCCTGTGGGCTCCAAGCCTGGGAGAAGTTGCGGAGCTGGACAGCCCCGGCGGGGAGGGGGGGCCGGGCGGGGGATTGCCGCGTCGGACCTGGCTGCTGTGGCACGAGATGAAAGGCCAGGAGTGGGGTTGTTGGCAGACGGACAGGCGGGCGGAGGCGTGGGGTGGGGGGAGGGGAGATAACCATCTGCAAGGGCTGCCAGGTGTAGACATGGTGGAGTGCAGAGGACGCGGGCGGAGTTTTAGCCCTTGGGATCAGGGCAGAGAGCCTGGAGTTGGAAGAGTTCCCTGTGAGGTCATCTTGTCCAGCCTGATGCCTCTAGGCACTTGGCCCCAAACCAAGCAGGCCCTGCCTGGGGATGCTCCTCCCTGGCCCCAGCCTGTCCTCCACCTTGCACCCATCTTGAGCAGAGCTGCCTGAGGTCTAACTCTGATCCGCCTCATCACACTTACAGGCGCTGCTCCCATGGGGATGGTCAGCCAGCCGAGGCCCCTGCTTCATCACTTGCTGTCTGCTGGAGAACATCAAACAGTTCGGGACTGGGTCCGTCTTGGTCATCTTTCGCCCTTGATTCTGAATTTCTCTTATTTTAGCTGTATGTCCTCCTACCTCATCTTGGAGAGAAGATTCTAGAGACCATGGAGAAAAGGAGAAAAAACGTTCTTCCTAAATATCCCTCTTAACATTTCTTCACCATTTAACACCCATACCTACGTCTCTGTCCAGGCTTTCATCTTTTCTTACCCAAAAATTATTTCAACAGGACCCCTGAAAAGTCCCCCCAGACTCCTTATTTCCCTCTAATCTATTCCCCAGAACTTCCATAGTGGTCTTGCTAATGTGAGGATGTAACCATGCCGTGTCTCTGCTCAACACCCTTCAATGCAGTACTGCCCTTAGAGCCAGCAAGAGGGCCCCCTGCTCCAGGACCCTGAAAACAAGAATACAACACTGGTGCAACGTTTGCTGAAACACGCTTGGATGCCTAGATGATGCAGGATCTGGTCCTGAGTGCTGCCTGGCACAACCCAGAACTTTAAACATCTGCTCTTGTGATTAACACGGATCACACCAGGATGGTCTTGCTCTAAGATCGTGAAGCAAAAAGCAACTGTGTCTGTATGCCATCACTCTACGAGTGACATCAGTGAACGCTGTGCAAGTGCTCAGGCGAAATGAAAAGGAAATGGATATACTTGCTAAATCCTTCCTTGCAGCCAGCATACATGCAATGTTATTTTAAAGAAAAAATTCAAGAATAATGCAATGGATTCTTTTTTTTTTCGCAATGGATTCTTATGTAATAAAATTTCCTGGTAGTATCAACCATCCATGTTCCTGCTTCTGTCTGAGTTACAGAAGTACACAAAAATTAGCACAATATTAAAAACAGATGCACACTGCAGGTGAGAAATATTTTATTTTTAATAAAATTATTTTTAATAATTTAACAATTTACATAAATGTAAGTCTAGATGTACCATATGTGAAATTTGATAGTGAATCTTTATATTGGTAATTCAATGGGCACTGAACATTAGAATTACAAAACATTATATCTTATAAAAATATCTCTTGATACATAGTTATATTTATAAAATTTTAAATTAAGCATTTAGATTTACTTTAATAATTCTAATTTACTGTTTTCATATTCATTAGCTATAATTGGTATTTTGCCTTTTAATTTTAATTGTTATATTAGAATATTTTAGTCATATTAATATTCAGCCATATAAAATCCATGGCTTTATACCCATTTAAAATTTTTATTTGTTATGAAGGCCTACTTGTCAAGAAAGGCAAGAAGAATATTTTATTTAGCAGTTTAGTATCTTGATCTGTAGGCCTCCATTTGGACTCTAGATTTGGACTCTAGTCCTGGGCCCTGCACAATTTAGGGATGGATGGCCAGCTTCGTTGCTATCCATTTCCTGCTGGACTCGGCCTGGTCCACAGCGGCCTCCGCAGCTTGGCCTCTGCCTATGCTTCTAGTCCCATCGCTGGAACACACTGTGCCCACCCCGAGCCTGAGATGACCTCTCCTCCCCTTCTCATCTCAGCCCACGTGTGCTCTCTGCCAGCCCCAACAGGCAGATGGGTACACTTGCAGATGCCCCACGCTGTTTGGAAATCATCTGTCAAGGCAGCTCTTCCACCATAAGGTGAGGTTGTAGGCTGCCTACTCCATGGATCGGGACCCTCTCATAGGCAGGGGCCTCACTGGAAGAGAGACCAGAGCTCAGTTCTGTCTCAGTGCTGGGACCACGGAGGCTTTGATACCTCTGAAGACTACAGGACTTGGACCCTGAAGAAACTATTGATAGAAGTTGTAGGGACAAGCAGCTGAGATCCTGGTCTTGGCCCAGGTCTCAACTACCTGAGCAGGACCCAGAAAGCCAAGCCCTGTGAGGAGGTTGGCAGGAAGCTCCACTGCTGCCCCCCAGTCCCCAGCAGCTGCCCTGTAGCTATGGGGTGACCGAGGGAGAAGGGAGTTGGGATGCGGGGAGGTACAAAGCTGGGTCAGGATGGGGGCAGGAAAGAGGCAGGGCAGCCAAGGGGGCTGACTGATGGTTCCTCTGGCTCCCCGGAGGAGGACTCTCTTGTTGGCAGAAGTTGAGGGGGGCAAGTGGAGTAGGAGGGGAGCCTTGCCTTCTCTCTCCTCAGAGGACAGCTCCAAACATGTTGGAGCCCCAGAATTTGTTGAGCAACTACGATGTGCCATGCGTCACGCTGATGTGCTTCACCTCCCTTTCTCTAGAGAACCATGGCCTGTCTACCAGGAAGCATCAGAGACCATCTAGTCAATATTCCCATTTGACAGAGGAGGAAACTAAGGCTCAGAGGGGGCAGCGACTTGCCTCAAAGTGAGTGAGAGGCAGGGCCTAGGCTGGAGTTTGGGTCTCCTGACTCCTTGCCCAGTGGGCTCTCTCACTATCCCTGGGACCTCCAAGGCAAGGATATTCTCTGCCCAGAGCCGATGGAACCTGCATTCCAAGTCCACAGCTTGATAGCAGGTCCCTTGGGAGAACTTTCTGATGCTGCCATCCCTGTGCCCCTGTGCCCCTCTCCCGCTGGTGCATAATGCAGAGCAGCAAGGGAACTAGATGGGCTCAGTTCCGCCTCAGTTTCCCTTTCTCCCCTGGACTGAAGAGCCTAGTCTCCCTGCACCTTGCCTTCTGCTGACCCAGCCCTCTATCCTCTGGGTCCCTGAGTCCCTCCAGCCTTCAGCTCCCTTAGAGCTCAGCCCCTGGGATCCTGCTCCCTTTAACCCGACATCCAGAAGAGGATTCTGAGGCAGCTCCCAGGACTAGGAAGTGAGAGGCTGGGTTCCTTATTTCCCTCTACTTGTTTTTTCATCATCATCCTCAATGTCCTCACAATAACAGATGACGTGTCAGTGCCTGCTCTATACTAGGGCTCACTTACAAGTTAATATTGTTTCTATTTTCCAGATGGAAAAACTGAGGTCAGAAAGGCTGAGTGAGGCCCAAAGGTGCCCTATTAGAAAATGACAAAGGGGCTGACTCTGTGGTTTGTGAAAAGGGCACAAAGCCAAACAGTTCCACTCTATCTCTCTTGTGGCTCAGCTGGTAAAGAATCCGCCTGCAATGTGGGAGACCTGGGTTCAATCCCTAGGTTGGGAAGATCCCCTGGAGAAGGGAAAGGTTACCCATTCCAGTACTCTGGCCTAGAGAATTCCATGGACTGTATCGTCCATGGGGTTGAAAAGAGTCAGACACAACTGAGCGACTTTCACTTTCCGCCCTATTGAGCCATAGCCCTTTGATAGTCCCTTTGAGCCATAGCCACCGGCTCCTCCTGCTCCTCCTAGAACTCCTAAGAAGCTTGCGTGACCCCTACCCGCATGTCTGCATCCCAAGACTGCAGCTTGGTCAGCCAGTGAGGCTGTCAGGAGCTGGCTGGGTGCAGACCCACCAGAGCAGGAGCTGGTTTCTTCCTCTTAGGCTTGGTCCTCTTGCCCATTCCACCATGGCTGTGGCAGCAGGTGGCTCTGGGTGTGCTGTGGATGGGCAAGAACTCTACTGAAGACTCCTGTTCATTCGACCAACCGGCATGGACTTGAGCTCCTCTAGTGCACGCCACACTGCACTGGGCACTGAGCAGACAGGTCCAGGAATGGCCTCTGCCCTCCTGGAGCTCACTGTCCAGGGGTGATGATGGAGAAGAAATCTATTACCATCATTCATTCAACAGATGATGACCCCACGTGCCAGGTGTTATTTTAGGCTGGGGATACAGAAATGAGGGCTTCTCAGGTGGCACCAGTGGTAAAGAACCCATCTGCAAATACACACAGGCATAAGAGACAGGAGTTCGATCCCTGGGTTGGGAAGATCCCTTAGAGGAGGACATGGCAACCCACTCCAATATTCTTGCCTGGAGAATCCCATGGGCAGAGGAGCCTGGTATGATACAGTCCACAGGGTTGTAAAGAGACGGACATGATTAAAGCAACTAAGCACGCACACACACACATGCATACAGAAATGAACAGAACAGTCCCAAATCCCTGTGCTTAAGAAGCTCATATTCTAGAAAAGTGAGATAGAAAGTAGTTAACTAAGCAAGTGATAGAGCCTGTAGAAGGGGATGTGTGCTGTGCAGAAAAATAATGTAGGGAGAGAGTCAGAGAGTGGCACTGTGGCTGCAATTGCATCACAAAATTAATCGGTGCTGTGACAGTCTGGGGGCTCCAGGAGAGCATCTGAGGCACCTCTGATCCCTCCTTAAGCTGTGCTCACTCCCCTGCAGGGAAATGGGAGCAGAACCGGGCAATTTGGAGCATCTGAGTCTCAGGTCAGTGGGGTCTCCTCTCATGATCTCTGAAGCCCACCTGAGTTAGAACCTGCAGTCTCTGTACTGTGCATTCCCAGAATGCACGGGGACAGGCCTGCACACATGCGCACCCATGCTCAGCTGAACATGGGTGTGCGTGTGAGCATTTCCCACCAAAAAGATGCCCAATTACTGAGCACTTGTGTTATTCCAAGCACTCTGTCCCCAAGAGGCTCAGAGTCTCGTGGCAAAGAAGAGGAGGCACGGAAACGATAGCCGACATGAAGGGAGGGGATGCTCAAGGGAGAACCATGGAGCAAGAGGTTACAGCAAACTCCCAGGAGGCAACAGAAGCTGAATCAGGCTGGGTTGCTTTCACTAGATTAAACTCAAATAACTACAGATTTCTGTAACAAAAGGAAATGGGCTAGTTCAGAAGATAGTGAGTTTTCATCACTGGAACCTCAAATGAAGACTTGACAACAACTTTTAAAAGGGATTCATGGACTGGACTGGGGACAGAACTGATGTCTTCTAAGGTTACTGGTGTCGCATGAAGCTGGGGGAGCCACCGACACTGGAGAGGGGGAGGGACTTCCCTGGTGGTCCTTCCAATGCAGAGGGTGTGGGTTTGATCCCTGATTCCAGGTCCCACATGTCTTGTGGACAAAAAAGTCAAAACATAAACAGAAGTGCTATTGAAATGAATTCAATAAAGACTTTAAAAATGGTCCACATCAAAAAAAATCTTCCAAAAAACATTTTTAAAAAAGAACAAGAAACAGGATGAAGCAACTTGGGATTTCATCTTAGAGGGCAATGGGGTGCCACATAGGGTGTCTGAGCAATAGAGAAATACGGGAAAAGCTGAGTTTTGGAAGATGAATCAGACAGCACTATGCTGGACCAGATTATACGGAGGGGTATGGAGGGGAGGAGAACTATTGTGCTAGCCAAATGCACTAACAGATGTGTGTGCATGTGAACACATGTATATAATGAGTGTGCATGCATAAATTCCCAATGACTAGACAACCATCAGTTGTGAGAGCATTGAATGGTCTCTAGTCTTGAATCAGGGGTTGACCTAGACAATCTCTCAGTCCTGTTTCCAAAATTTTAGGCACGTGCAGAAGTATACATAGGTGTGTGTGTGCACGCTTGGGCAGCCATGTGTCTGTACTAGTTCAGCACTCTGTCCATTGATGGGGTTCTCTGTGGTGAGCAGGAATGCACACTACAGCATGGCTTGGGGATGGGGTGGCTTGCAGGCCTCTGTCCGGGGGTGCAGCTGGCGAGCTGCATGAACCTGTGGAAATTTGTGAAAAGGGGAGTTCAGGGACTCTGCTGTCACAGGTGTAACACACAGGTGTCTGTACAGTGGGAAGGACTGGGGAAGTTCAAATGTTGCGTGAGGCTCTGCGAGTGAATTCTGTTCATTTGCTGGTGTGCAGGCTCCGACAGATGCCTAACCAGGTGTGTGGCTCCAGGTGAAAGTCTGATTTCCATCTAGTCTGGGGATACCTGTATTGAGGGTACCACGAGCGAGGGGCTTTCCTGCATACCAGCCCTCTGAACCGTTCTACCACCCTGCATGGTACATATTATTACTTCCATTTCAACAGGTGAGGAGGCCCAAGATTCAGACCCTTACTCTGGGTTACAAGACTTTCCAAAGCAGAGCCAGAGCCCAGGCTCCCTGTCTCTGAGCCCAGTTCTCTTGCCTCAGTGGCCACCTGCAACATCTGGAGACATGAGTCACCAGAACATGGTTGCGGGGGACAGTGCTCCGTTTAAGCATCTTCCCAGGCACCACCCCAGGCCGACATACCGCTGCCCAAGTTCTCTGCCCCCATCCCGACCCTCTTTCTGACCTCTCCTGCCATCCGCAGGCTCATCTGCTTCCCCTAGGCTCTCTCTCCCCACATATTCACATCCTTGCAGCTACCTCAATGCAGTGCCTGCCCAAAACAGCCTGCCTGTGTATTATCCATATGTTTTCACCCCCAGCTGGGTGCTCAGTTATTGTTCTGGCGCAGGAGGGCGAGGGGGTGGCTTGTGGGTGTAGCGACGCCGGGCTGTCTGCTCAGTTCTCCGCTTGTTATTACCTCTCCTCCAGGCTCCCATTAGCCCGCCTGCCCCAGAGGCCCGCGCAGGCTCCCTGCTCCTCGGCACCTTTGTTCCTTAATTATCACTGGGGAGCCCTGCTCACCTGCCTACCACTTTCTAAGAAGCTGTCTGGCTCCCCTTCCCCATTCTGCACCCCTAGGACCTAAGCCCACATACCCCCGGGGCGGGGGCTGGTGTCTAGCAGCAGCTTGCCTCAGGCTTCAGCAGGCTCCAGGCCTCAGGGCTGGCCATTCCTAGCCCAGCTTAGTAGTCCTTTCTTTTTTGTTTGCCGCCTCCTCTGAGAACCCTGCCTAGATTGACGAGGCCTTGGCTCTCCAGGCTGGAAGGGACTTTAAACTCCCATGTGACTCAACACCCACCTCCCCACTTACTGCCTGGATTGAGCCACCTACAGAAGGTAGTCAATGAATATTCAGTGAGAGGATGATTAACTTCTGCAATCTCTGCTTAAATGCCTCTCTGATGGGTAGCTCACTCCCTTCCAAGGCAGGCAGTTACAGGTGGAGATGGCTGGGAGTGTTGTAAAACCACTCACTCACATCTCCCTCCAGGACCCTCTGATTTTCATAGTTTTAAATCTAGAGTCCACCTTCGGTGTCTCTGCGCCTAGGGCTATATGTGCTGGGGGCTCACTGATGCCCATCTCAGGCAGGAAACCTCCCAGCTCAAGGCTCTGTCCAGGGGACATTTGACTCTCTTCTTGTTCTTGTGGACTCAGCCATGCCTCAGCCCGCTCTTGCCTCTGGCTTTCTCCTGTCTTAGGCCTCTGGCCGCTGTTCTTGGGCAGGAAGGTGTGGGGGAGGGAGGGGAAGCCTCAGGCCAGACAGCAGACAACAACTGCGGAGGAGGAGGGTGCTTGCTGCACACAGGCCGGGCTGCAGGAGGGAAGGCCTCAGGGAGTCGGAGGGAGACAGCAACCTCCCCTCTCCAGCCAGCCTGCCACCCTGCCGCCTGACCCTTGCACAACTCCCCACGCAGTGCACTGTGGGAATGAGGGGGTCAGGGAATGAGCTTCCGGATGGAAGAGCCAGGAGTGAGCTGACCCATGTAGTAACAGGGGTGCCCTCAAGTCAGGACAGCTACTGCCTAAGCTCTGAGCACACAGTGCTTCTCTCCCCAACCCTCATTCATCCTCCACTCATCTTGATCCAGTTGGAGAGTTTCCTTTGGATTCCCATGTTTGTGTTCTTTTAAAAAAATATTTATTTAGTTATCTGGCTGCACGGGGCCTTAGTTGTGGCATGTGGGATCTAGTTCCCCGACCAGGGATCAACCCGGGTCCCCTTCCTCGAGTCTTAGCCACTGGCCCAGCAGAGAAGTCCTGTCATCTTTGAGTTCTTTAAATGGGTTTCAGTTTTCTCTGAGACCAGGGGCTCTTTGGGAGCAAGGTTGTGCCTTTCCCCTGAACCTGAGTGCTCCTTGAGGGCAGGGTCGGCCTCTGTCAATTTAGGTCCATGGAGGGGCAGAGATTGGAGTCCAGCCATGGCTTGGTCTTGGCTCTGCGCGCGTTGCATCCCAGGAGTGCTGCCCTGAGTCCAGGAAGGCGCCTGGCACACGTCGGAGGGCCCTCTGAACAAACATCAGCTGGGGGTGGAGAACTCGGGTCAGGAAGCCACCTCCAGCCACCAGACCGTGACCTCAGCTGGGCCGCCCTGCGTTGCTCTCCGGATCTGACTCAGTCCTTTCCCAAGGCTGCTGGGCGTCCATTCCCAGGGTCAGCCCCCAGGAGGCCACCAGATGCCACAGGCCCCACCCAGAAGAGGCCCCTGCCCTTGCCCCGCTCGAATGTTGGGCAACCAGGGGCTCCAGCAGTGTTTGGGGGAGAGCAGAGGGCAAAGGTCATCTGCTGAATCACTTGCTGTACCACCTGCCTGCCTCCCTTCCCTCTTCGCTGTTTCTCCAGATATGAGATTTTTGTCTGGGTGTCGATGTGGGCCCTGGTCAGGAGCCACCCTCCTCACAGAATCCCTGACCCTGATGCATACCCACACTGGCTGGGGACAAAGGGACCCCCAAAGGGCAAATGAGGCAGTTCTTTCACGATAGCCACTCCTTTGTGTGTGTGTTAGTCGACTTTTTGTGACCCCATGGACTGTAGCCCTCCAGGCTCTTCTGTCCATGGGATTCTCCAGGCAAGAATACTGGAGTGGGTTGGCATTTCCTCCTCCAAGTCACTCCATTGAGGTCTCCCAAAATCTTTCCTAGGACTTTTTTCATTATGAGACAATACATGGAAGCAGCACCTCTGGAATGTTCCCTGGGACATGTCTGCAGATGCATAGAGGTGTCTGGGGGCTATAGGGCATTGAGATCCTAGAGAAGGATGAGAAATGGCCCTGACTGATCTCAGCACTCACCCCCTCAGCCAAAGGGATCTATATCCACGCAACCAGAGAGACTCTTTCCTCTGCTTTAAGCCCTACAATGCCCTTCCACCTTGTTCAAAATAATATGGCAACTCCACAAGGCCCCACCCCAGCCAGGCCCCTCTCACCTCGGAACTTCGTCTTCCCCTTTCCCCTCTTTCACTTCACACCAGCCTCCCAGCCCTCTTGCTGTTTCTCGCACAGAAACACTTGCCTCAGGTTTACCCCCTACCTCGCCTCAGAGCCCTTGTATTGGCTGCTCCTTCCAACTAGAATGCTCTTCCCTTCACCTTTATTTTTGTCATTCAGAGCTCAAAAGTCCTCTTCCTAGAGGCCTTCCTAGGTGGCCACCATCTACAATAGTGTCCCTGTGTCTTCTGGCAGCCCCAGCCCTCTGTTTTCACACCTCGGCTTTATTTTCCCTCGCAGCATAATTGCTAGCTAAAATGAGTTTCTCTAATATCTTGGTTACTGTCTATCTCCCCCACTAGAACATAAGTTTTCTGAGGATGGCTATGTTCTTAAGGCCCAGCACAAGGCCTGGTATAGTGGGCACTCAAGAGATTTCTTTTTTAATTTTTATTTGCCTGTGACGGGCCCTAGTTGCAGCACCTTTGATCTTCATCATGGAATCTTTAGTTGCTGCACATGGGTTCTAGTTCCCCGACCAGGGGTTGAACCTGGGCCCCCTGCATTGGGAACTCAGAGCCTTAGCCACTGGACCGCCAGGGAAGTTCCCACTCAAGAGATTTCTACTGAAGGAGATGAGTGACCTGGGGGAGAGACACACACAGAGCTAACCCAAGTGCTGGCGGGGTCAGTACAAGCAAGGCCCCGGGTAGAGGGCAGAGTTGGTCTTTTGGCTTCCAGGCATCAAACGGCTGGGGGAGGACGGGGAGGGGAGAAGGGGCCAAGGTGAGTGGAGCTGCCAGTTGGTTCCTTCCTGAAATGACTCCCAGACCCTACTCTAAGGGCCAGTGGGGAGACCAGGGAAAGAGGCAACACAGTCACCGTTCCCTGGGCATCACCAGTCTGGAAGGGACAGAAAAGAATGCTTATAAATCTTCAAGCTCAGGCCTCTGCGTTGAGCTCAAGCTGGGCTCCAAAGCTGGGGCTTTTCGGCTGGACCCAGTGTGTCAGGCTCAGTGTGTTCTAAATCGGACTTCTCATTCTTTCTACAACTTGCTGTGGCTTCCTCAGTTCTGTCAACAACCTCCTGCTCCTCCTGGGCCACGGGGCCCAGACACCCAGTCACCCCTGCTCCCTCTCAGCCCGGGCCCTCCAGACTCCTCCTCCTTATACGGTGACCAGACATCAGTGGTCCCGTGTCCTCCTCCACATCCCCTAAGCAAATGGAAAACCAGTCTGCCAAGGCAGCTGTATCCACCCTGGCCCCACACAGTCCCAGTCTACAAAACAAACTCCAAGGGCTTGGTGGGGGCAAGGAGCAGAAGAAGGATCCTGCCCAATGCTGACCCCCATCCTCTTTGGGGGAAACTGGGTTTAGCCAGGAAGTGCATGGACTCTGCAGTTAGCCAGCTTAGTTGCTTTATTTCTCCTTAATTCTATGACCTTGCTGCTGCTGCTAAGTCGCTTCAGTCGTGTCCGACTCTGTGCGACCCCATAGACAGCTGCCCACCAGGCTTCCCCGTCTCTCGGATTCTCCAGGCAAGAATACTGGAGTGGGTTGCCATTTCCTTCTCCAATGCATGAAAGTGAAAAGTGAAACTGAAGTCGCTCAGTCGTGTCCGACTCTTAGCGACCCCATGGACTGCAGCCTACCAGGCTCCTCCGCCATGGGATTTTCCAGGCAAAAGTACTGGAGTGGTTTGCCGTTGCCTTCTCTGCTATGACCTTGAGGAGGTTAATTAACTTGTTCAAGTCTCTGTTTCCCTGTCTATAAAGTGGGGAATCAATGTGTATCTCACCAGGTTGCTTGGGGATTAAGTAGAAAAACAGACAATAAGCACTTAGCCACAATCTGGAATACAGCTGATGCTTAATAATTGGGCAGCCCACCCCTTCCCTTCTAACCTTCCTCCCCGTTCAGGCTCCCCTGCCTTGGCACCCTGTTTCTTACTATGTCCGATCTAAGTCCTTCTACGTACCTTAGGAGTTGGCTGTTAAGGGTCTCCAGCTTCTGGCGTGATCTTAATTCAGTCTTCACTCACATTTCCCACACTTTCTCTTTACTCCTGTGTCCCCACTGAGTACACCATGGTCATCTTTCTGCTATGCCCTCTGTCTGCTATACTAACTCTGCAGGGCCTCCTTCTCCAGAAAGTCCCTCAAACCACTCCTGCCTTGACCATTCTCTGCCTCCTGCACAATCCTGCTCTTCATTTGGTCCTGTGATAGCTGCACTGTCAGAGTGGTTGGATGCTCCGTGTATATGGAGGTCAGCTGCCCACCTTGGCTAGAAAATGTTTCCAGGTGAGCAGAGAACCTTTTCTGGATCTCTCCCCAACTGAGCATGCTATGGTGCTAACCATATAGTAAGCTGTCAGCTTACATCTGTCTTTTGTTACAAAGCCAGAAATAAGGCAAACCAGTGTATAAAGCAAACTGAGGCACTGCAAAGGATGCTGGGAAAAGTGAAGGTGGTTGAGTTTCTCACTAGGGACAGGAAGTAGGCTCAGGGCTTTATGTGTTACCTCTTCATTCTCACCACCCTGGGAGGTAGTATTAGCCCTATTTTACAGGCAGGAAGACTGAGGTTCAAAGAGGTTTGGTGACTTAACCGGGGTCACCTGGCAAGAAATTGACAAGGGCAGGACTCGATCTGAGGCTGAGCAGGGTATTTTCTGGGGGAGGAAATTCCAGAATGGGGAGGGTAGCCTGTTCAAAGGCTCAGGAGGGGAAGGCTAAGGTGACTCTGCAGAGGGAGTCAGTAGGCAGATGGGTTGGAGGGGACAAGGGTACCTAGGGGAAGGCCCTGGTTTGCCTCTGGAAGAGGCGGGTCTGAAACTTCTCTCTGTGAGACAAGAGAAGGATACAGCAAGACCCTCCTGAAAAGCTGGCTGAAGCTCCAGAATCTTCCTAACCAGAAAAACCACAGCTAATCCCCTGAATTCTTGCTAGCTAACATTTTCAGCCTCCTGTCCCCAGAGCTTAGGGACAGAGGTCGCATCTTTGTCCTCCTCCCCTGAGAAGCAGGGATGTCAGGGGTGTTGAATGATGTCGCCAGTGACCTCAGGCTTCTTACCCATCTTCCCAAAGCCGTCCAAATGGTTTGCCCAAAGCGCTCAGCAGTCCCTGCTGCTGTCACCCTGGCACTCGTCCCTGATGCAGCCTCTGCAGAGTCTTACCTACACCCAGATCTCACTGGAGTGCTGGGGTTAAATACCCTGCTTTCCAGTACTTGGCAAGAGACCCTCACAGTCCCCAGCCCCCCATTGGCCAAGCCCTCCATGCAGGCAGCCAGGCCCAGCTGGAATAACACAGCTTCCTTCCCTCCCTCCCTCCCACGAGCACCAGACTATTTACAGCTCACCAGGGCCTTCACACCCATGAGCTCACTGGCACTTTCCCTACACCCACCCTGGGAGCCCAGCAGGGCAGGGGCCACTAGCCCCATTTTGAAGATGGAGAAATTGAGGCTAAACGCCTTGCCCAGTGAGTCCCCTAAAGCCTGGCCCCTTAACTTAGTCTGAAGCTCTTCTCAATTCCTCCAGGAGGGTGGCCCAAATACCTCTAACTTTGAAGTGGGGGAGTTTCAGGCCAGGGTCAGGAGAGTGGAGGGATAGGTTCTGTGGAGTGAGCTTCCAAGGCAGCGGCTGAGGAGGGCAGGAATGGGGGTAAGTTTTCATCACTGGCTGGTAAGAGCCTGGCAGGGGCATGTGGGGACAAGATGGTCAGCAGCCTGGGCAAGCTGGCTGGGAGTAAGGTTGGGGGTCTCAGCTCCCGAAGCTAGAGCTGGGGAAAGTGTGGTGAGGGACAGCCTCTGAGCTCCCTCCTGGGAGACTCGGGTGCTCTATGCTAGCTGCAGCCGGAGGGACACCAGGTAGGCGCCAGCAGGGACTTCCTATCCACAGATTCTCTGTTCAGGTAGAGTTCCTCTGCCACACGGACAGGGCCCAGCCAGAGTCCCCTCCCCTGCCCCACACCATGTCACATGAGGGTTATGCCATTTCAGCCTCCTCCCGCTCACCTCACCTCCTAGATTTGTTCCACCCCAGTTCTCCCAGCTGTCGGTCCCCGGGACGCACTCTCCCTCCCAGCCTGCATCAATTCCCTCAGCCCTTTCCAGAAGCCTTCTCTGATTCCACCTCAGACTCAGAACATGACTCTCCTCCTGGCCCAGGGAGTGATAGTTTGAATCCTCGTTGTCCGTCTCCTCAGAGCCTGTGTGTTGGAAGGTTCTGACTCCCGCTGAAGACTCCCGGCTCCGGCTCCGAGACAGCGACTGTGCCTCTCCCATCAAACCGTGCGGGCCTCTAGCTCCGCCTCCTTCAGCCTGGGCAGCCTCTGCCCATAGGGGGCGCCCAAACGGTGCTGCTGAGGCGAGCCACCCCGGCTGCTGCCTCTACCGGACCAAGCCTGGATTACCTGCGGTGACTCCGACTCCCAGGGAGATGCCAAGGGCCCCTCCAGAGCTCCAACTTTCTTTTTAATCGACCTTGGCAAAGGGAAGGGAGAACTTTTAGATAAGGAGAGAGGCCACTATTTGAGGTAGGAGACTGGCCACCAGACAATGACTGGGAAAGAAGACTCCTTGGCCTTGCAGGTTTGGGGAGGGTGAATGGCTTGTGCTCACACAGCCCAGAATGGACCCCCATGTCCCCCCTGGCCCTGCTCTGAAAGTCTCCGGGCTAGTGGGCAGAGGCCCCAGCCAAGCAACCCCGATTTCCTTCCCCAAGTCTCTTGGAAAGAGTGGTGAGTCAGTTGTTGCCATGAACTCACCCTAGGCAGTACAAATAGGAAAACAAACAGGCCCCTACTACAGGCAGAGGATAGGGTGAGGGTGAGGGGAAATGGGTTTTTCCCCAGCTGACAGAAAGGACAGCCATCTTTTGAAGTCCTCAGGAGTGTGACTGGCGTCCTATGGCCCCTAGAAACAACCACATCAAAGCTGCTCAAGGAAGGTGGTTTGAGGGGCATGCTGTCTCACACACAGTCACACACAGTGACACACTGAGTCCCCAAGGGACACACAGTGACACACAGTTGAGGGCATGTAACCCACCAAGCATAAACACTCACCATCACGCAGCCAGACTAGAAAGCACACTCAAATAACATCACAAAGTCCTACACCGTCATGTACACCCATGACAGCTGTCTCCTCCCAGAGGCGCGCACACAGCTGCACAGACAGCCACGTACACACACTGACACCCAGCGCTCCAGAGCCAGCCTCCGAGAGGCACACGCAGTATCACACAGGCAATGCCCATTTCCACCCACATAGTCACACAAACACACAGCCACACCATGGCCACATGCAGCCCACAGCCACACAGCACACAATGCGCAGAGCCACGCCCAAGCCACAAAGAGTCACACACATGCAGTCTCAGTTACACACTAGTCACAGGCTCACACCCCCATATTGCAAACACCATCATGGAGACCCACTCTGCTCAGGGACCCTCTGGGACTGAGACCTGGTGGGAGTCAGGCTCTGCTATGGGAATGGGAGTGTCCGATCCACAGCCACCAGCTTAACCCCTCTCTTGGCTGTATCTCCCTGGCCATCCTCTCTTCTGAGTGCCCACTGTTTTCATTCTTCAGGCTTTGCTGAGTCTCCATACCCATAGCCACGGAGGGGAGAGGCATGTAGCTTTGGAGATGCTGATGGTCCAATCAGCATTAAAGCTCATCCATTTATTCCACATGCCATCATTTAGCCTGGCTGCCAGGTACTGTGCTGGGTGCTGTTGGAGAGAGAGGTTATTGTAAATCAAGCCAAAACTGTCCACTAGTGTAACGGCTATTTCCAAATGCGTGCTTGTATGACCCTCTATGGGCCTAATCCCAAACACCAGTTTGCTCCCACGCATTGACCTTAGGAGGCCCCCAGCAAGTCCAAGACCGTTCAGCCTCATTCTTCTCAGTGACCATTTCCAGGAGGGTGTGTGGCGCTCGTGTAATTGACACAACCTCTGAGGGTAGTGTCGGGGACAGACTCAGGAAAGACTTCTGTGTCAACTCCCCCCTACCTCACAAGGAGTGAACCTCGACAGGCAGCTTGGGTGGAAAACATCCTGTATGAGGGGCCACAGAACCAGGCTTTTGTCCAGCTCCAGTATGTCATCTTGGTCCAGTCAAGTCCCTTCTAGGGCTGAGTTTCTCCATGTGTAACACAAGGGTAAGGGAGCTGGGCCAAAGCAGCTTCTCATGGTAGGCAGTGGGGAAGGAATTATTTCATTAATGTAAATATTACTAGGTCCAGTCCAGACCTTGATTCCAGAATGGAAGACCCACTGGCTCTGGGGGCCTCCTTAGTGCTTTCCAGCTCTCAGAACTATGAAACAACGAGGAGCAGCAGCGCTGGAGGCCAAGGACTACTCCAGAGACTGCCGAAGGCCTCTCCTGGCCTGAGGTGCCCAGCAAGCAGGAGCAACAGTCACCCTCCCTGGGTAGCCACGGCATCCGGCTGGTTTAGAGGCCTGGGCCAGTGAATGGCTTGTGGTTAGGGAAGGTGACAGCTGAAACAGAACTTGGGACCTGTGCTTGGCTGAGGGTGGGCTTCCAGGGTGGTCTGGGGACTCTTGGTACCTTTTCCAGGTACCAGGTACCACGAGGTCCCCACCCCAGGCCTGAGGACTTGCCTAAGTGCGGGGGTGGCAGGCAGGGCAAGGTAGGAAAAGTCCATGGGACAGTTTCAAGTACCTGGGGACTCTGAATTGGGGTTCTGTTTATTTTGAACTCAGTTTCCTCCACCGAGGCAACCTACTTCCAGGTTTCTACTCAGATCCTCTCCTGATGCTCATAGAAGAATCATTTGTTGTCAAATTGGAGGGACATTTGCGGGGACCTGCCCCATTTCTCCAGCCTCTGGTGCAGCCCCTCAAGCATCCACATCATCAAAAAGCTGCGTCATCAGCATTCCACGGGCTCGGCTACACTCAGCTAGTCACATACAGGGTGTCATTTGATCCTTACAACAAGTTTAATGATTTGTATTACTAACTCCATTTTACAGTTGAGAAAAATGAGGCTACTGTTCCAAGTAGCAGAACTCAGATTCAAACTTACTGCCACCTGCTCTGGAACCCAGGTTCTCAGTCAAATCTTACAACGCTATCCCCCAGACTCTGCCTGATGCCTCCAACCGTGGGAACTCTCTAATACTTACTGAGGATGGACTGTACACACACAGGTTGGAAGAAGCAAAACTCAAAGAGAGGTAAACCTGTTCCCCAGAATGCCTTATTCCAACAGAAGAAATAAGATCTGAGAATCTCACCACACAAGGCAGAGGAAGTTGGTGCCTAAGACAGAGGTGGAGAATGTGCTACTTTTGGAATGCTCTAATTATTTAAAATATCTTCCTTATATTGAACCTAAATATACATTCCTCCAACTTCCATTTGGTTCTCAGTATTCTGGCCTTAAAAATCACCCAGAATCAGTCTGAGTCCTTTCACACTTTCACAGACAGTTCTTACAGCTCACTGCCCATTTTCTGTGGGGCTGGTTATCTTAATTCTCTTTAAGTCTTGACTCCCATCAACTCTGGCTCTGGAAAAACCCAGAGAGCCTCAATGTCAGGATGCAAGGATTCCAATCCCAGCCCTTTCACATGCTGGTTGTGCAATGTTGGGCATGGCCCTGGGCCGCTCTGAGCATTGGTTTCTTCATCTGTGAAATGGGGATGGCAACACTTGCCCCACCTGACCAGATGATAAGGATTAGCTGAGATCCTCAGTGGAAAGAGTTCTAACACTACCAGGGGACAGACCCTCACCTGCATTCCTATCCTTAGGAGGAGCTGAGGGTGGCTCCTAGACTAGCTGGAGATGAAATGTCTCCCTGCGCATCTGGGAATGCAGAGCACAGTGCCAGATGGCATGAGGATGAGGAGCTGGGGAAGGCAGGGTCTCTGCCCTACAACAGCTTTTGGTCCTGGGAGTGAAATCTTCAGTCATCACCGAGTCCTCTGGGAACATAAGCTTTATAATCAAGTTGGCTCTAATACCTTCCAGAAAGATTTAGTGATGGGGACAGGCACATGCCAGTGGGTGAGCTAAAGGAACCAACAGAAAGAGGAAGGGGAGCTAACATATGTGAACCATCTATGTACCAGGGTGATTTGCTCCACTTCACAACATTATAAAGTTGGGCTTATTATTATGTTCATTTCACAGGTGAAGAAACTGAGGCACAGGGAAGTTTTATTTGCCCAGGTCAATAAAGTGTGCTTTCCTGGCTAAGCCATGAAAAGGACCAGAATCTAGGCAGCTGCCATTCACAGCCCCTGCTCTCTGAGGAGCAGTGGCAGAGTAGGGAGGGACAATATGGTCTCCTATATCACCCCTGCCCCTGGGATTTCTCATTAATGTAACCAGAGGTACACCATTTCACTCCTCTTCACTTATTCATTCAGTGCCTGGACACTGAGCACTTATTATGTGCCTGTCCTTTTGTTGGATACTGTGTTCCCTGAAGCAAAAGACCCCATCCCTGTCCTCACACAGCAACTCCCCCCCCCACCCCCTGCAAGCATCTGAGAGGATCAATGCTGCCAGAAGGGTGGGTACAGTATAGGGGAAGATGTCTTAGAATCTACAGATGGTCAAGTGAGGGAAGCAAGAATCGTGCGTACAGTATGATTCCATTCATGCAAAGTTCACAAACAGGTGACAGTAACCAGATATAGGTGATAAAACTAAGGAAAAGCAGGAAAGTTGTTATCACAAAACCTGGAATACCCAAGTGGAAGAGACGATTATAGTCCAGAAGGGTCCCTCAGTGGGGTACTGAGGACCTGGGAGAGTCTTATTTCTTGAGCTGGGTACCTAGTTTCTAAGCATTCCTTAACTGTGTGCAAATGTGTATTTTAATTCACTCTTCTTTGTATTTTTAATCACCATTTTAACATATGAGCATGCGCACGTGCTCAGGCATGTCCAACTTCCATGACCCTATGGACTTGATACATAGAAATAGCCAGATTCACTATTTGATGGGACCGAGGTTGACCTCCCACTGTGCCCTTCCCAGAGCAGTACCTAGTAAGTGCTTAAGAAGAAAGTACTGAATTGCAGTGAGTTTTGAAGGAGCTGGAAGTGGAGTGCGTGGTCCAGCCAGATGGAAGGGGTGTGACCTCAGATCTAAAATCAAAAGCTTACTAACAAGGAATTCTTCAATGAGAACTTCTTGAAGACCAAGAGGATTTAGGAGAGTCTTTCCCATGACTGTCTGGATACTTGAGTGCCAGGAGGTCCCCAAACGAAACCTCAGCATCCAGAATCAGCTTCCCCTTCCCTCAGCCCATCACCAAACCATACGGTAGTATAAAGAGCACTGAGAGGCCTGGATTGGAAATCCAGCTCTGTATACACTAGCCAGGCAAGTGGCTGTGGCAAGGCACAGCCTTTCCTTGGCAAGGCACTTCACAACACAGGCCTCAGTGTCTTCATCTATAAAATGGGTCTAATAAATCATCCACTTCACAAGTTACTATGAGGCCCCAAGGAAGTTATAGATAGGAAAATGCTTTGGGGACTGCCATGTAGGTTTATGCCTAAAAGGTCGTATTACCCTGGTATTCTTCCCCACCACCCCCTTGCCACCATTTTGCAAAGAGGGTTCAGAATAAAGCCTTACTCTGATTAAAACAGTCCCCAGTTTCAGCACCCCAGTCTCCTGGGCTTGTGATCTTCAGGGCCTGAGCTAAGGGTGATTCCAGGAGCAAGTTCCCCAAGTTTGAGGAAGCCCAGCTGGGGAAGTGGCATTCCAGGTGGCGTGTCAGAGGGTGAGTCAGGATGAGGGCGGCCCTTCTCCTCCCCTGGCTCTTGGCTCAGGGCCCAGGCTGAGTTACTCTCATTTGCATATATCTGCATATATGTAAGTTTCACCTGTGCACCCTGGCTGGGCCCCAGGGAGATACACCTGTGCAGGGGCATGGAGGGAAACCAGAGTGTCTGGCTGCCTGCTGGAGCACTCAAACCTAGAATGTAGGTCCCTTCACTCATCCAAATGCCTGGATCTCTGAATCAAACACTCGGCTTCTCTGCAGACTCATCTGGTTGGCCAGGCCTGGAAATTCTCTGTCATGCTTGCTTCTACCCTCTTCCTGTACAATCACCAGGCCCAGCAGAGTCTGTCTCAGAGCAACTTTTCTCACACGTCCCCTTCTTTCCATCACCTCTGCCACCAAGTCTCTGGGCCCACCCTCCTCATTTCACACACGGTCCATTTGCAACAGCCTCCTAACTGGGCTCTCTGCCACCAGACTCTTCCCTCGCCAGCCTACGTCGTTATACCCAAGCTGCCCCTGGGAAGTCCCTCAGCTTCCATCCTGTCCTCTCCTCTGCCCACAGCCCCATCCTAAGCTCCTGGTATTGGAGGCCCCGCACTGTGGAGGGTGTAGACTCTACACACATCTTTTCTGTGCCTCAGTCTCCTCTTCTGTAAAATGAGGGATAGGATCCGTTTGCAGGGTTGTTTGAAGATGTCAATGAGAAAAATGCACATAAAGCATAAGCCCATAATAAACCTCAGCCATTACTGATGTTGTAACTTCTCGCAGCACCATTCCACAGAAGGCATTCATCTCCTGGGGTCCCCTCCTCCTCCCCAACCCTTCCTCTCATCCTCGCTGAGTGGTGCTTCTTCAGGTAAGACAACTCCACGGTGGTTAAGATGACAAGCTGGTCTGTTCTAGCTTGGACAAGTTACTCAGCCTTTTTGTGCCTCAATTTTCTCCTCTGTAAAGTGGAGATAAAATGAATACTTATGTCATAGAATTTGTGTGATAAATAAAACGATCCATGTAAGGGCTTAGCATAGTGCCCGGAACACAGAAAACACTTAATAAGTGTTCACTGTTATTACCATCACTATTGTGTTACCCAAGACACAGGGTTTCAGAATACCCAAGCTCACCTTAGCCTTCAAAGACGCCAGAAGTTTCCTTAGGTTTGTTTTCAGGAACAGTGCTTCCATCTGGATCCCCCTGTGTCTCCCACAGTCACAGAATCACTACCCGCACCCCCGGGCAGCTAAGCAGTGCCCTATTGGGTTGCCTGGTAGTAGCCAGGAGTGGGACTGAGCTTCCCCGTTCCCATTAGTTCTTAGGCACTTTCTGGGAAGGGCTTGCCTCCCCCAGAGATTGGGAGCCACCTCTCAGCCAAGGTGAGGCCAGGACAGGTGTCTATCAGCTCACAAGTTGAGAGGAGTTTTCACTGGAGAGAAGGGGTAAACTGGTCTGAAAAGATAGAAAGGATAGTTCAGCTCAGTTCAGCTCCCCTTGGAGGTCAGGAGGAGCAGAGCCCCCAATTCCCTCCAGCAAGAACAAGCTCTTTCCCCCGCTACACCCTTCCCTGCCCTCCAGCGTTTTCCAAGCAGCAGTTGATGAACCTCTCCTGTGTGATCCTTTCCAGCAGGAATTAATGAGGGTGATTGACCTGGAGGATAGATATAGACAGGAGGAGCAGCGTGAGCCACCTCTCCCTTCTTAAAACAGATTGGCGAGAACTCCCCCCCCCCACCCCTTTCGGCTTCGCACCCGGGTCTCCCTTAGCTGAGCCCAGTGAAGGAGGGTTGCAAGAGCTGGGAGGAGTGTGGAGGGACTGTGCTGCCTCCCATTCTCTCTCCTTGTCCACTCTCCCCCCAACATCACCCCCAGAGCCCAGCTAGGTGGTATACAGGGGTAAAGGCTGCGGAGTTTGGTTTGCAGCGGCGGGGGCTGGGCGGGGGACGGTATTGTTGGTACTCGTGATTATTTCTCTTACTTTGGGCTGCGGGTGCGACTTCGGCATCCATGTGGAGGCCCGGCCTCCCAATTCACCCCCCCCACTCCCGACCCCTCGCCAAAGCACTCCGGTCATTCTCCCAGGCCAGCCCAGCTGCGGTGCGGCTGTCCTTCTCCCAGACTCCAAACCAGACTAGGCAAGGGATCGGACCTACTCTTCTCTTACGAAAGAAAAACACGCCGGACCTCAAAAGGGTCTAGTCTTGGCTACAGAAAGTGAAACCAGTAACCCCACCATTTAGACTTTCCGCTGGATCCAGGGGGTGTAGAGGGATGGGGCTGAGTAACAAGGTGCGTGTCACCTGTGTGTTGGGCTTGATGCGGTTGTGTGTGTGTGTTGCGGGCGTGGCGTGGTGGCCTGCGGAGTGTGTGTTGCGGCTGTTGGCGTCTGGGAGGGAGTGTGTTGCGTCTCTGTGAGCCCGTGCACGCACCCACTTCGTCGGTGCTCGCTAGGTGCTGTTCCCACTCCAGCCACGTCCTACCAGCGGCTTCCGTCTGGAGCTGGGCAATGGAGACTTGGGCTGAACGCGCTAGGTTCCGTGCGAGGGTCTGGAAAGGTCTGGAGAAGCCAGATGAGCTGCCTTCGTTCCAGGCGCGCGACTTCGTTGCAGACGGGTTGGCTTTGGGCCTCCCTCCAGCTCTCCGCGCTCCCCGCGGGCATCTAGCGCGGCGTCCAGCGGTCTGTCCGGCGGACAGGCCCCGGGCTGGGACACCCGCCCGGAACTCCCAAGCCCCCAACCCGGCCGTTTCCCGCTCCCGCACCGGGCTGGGGCCAACGCCAGCCAAATGGCTCTCCCGTCGCGGATGGCGGCGCCTCTAACGCATCTTCAAAAGGGCCGCCCCATTTTTTGTTAACTGTTTTCTTTTTTGGAGGGCAGGGAGTTATTCGGTCCAAGAGTGGTTCACGGTATTGTTTTTAATGAATTTGGTGACTTCGTATATGTGTGTACTTTAAATGTCCCAGTCAAACCCCAACAAAAGATTTTTCCCGGAGCGGGAGTGAAATTTGGAAATAAAACAGTGACACGAGGAAAGTGACTGAGGACCGAGACTGCCGGAGAACGCAGGGCACAGCCCGCCTGCCGAGCGGTGCCGGGATCTCTGGGCGGCGCTGACCCCATGGTCTCCCCCTCCCCCTTCCCGGGAACTTCTCCCAGGTGATCTGGAAAATGAGGCCGGGACGCCAATCACTGAGAAAGCTCTCAGGAGCGTGGAGGTAAGCGCACCCGGAGCGCGGCGGGGCTGGCAGGAGCCAGCCCGCCGGCCAGCCCACGCTCATTCACTGCTCCATCACAAAGAAGAAAAGAGACAATAACTCATGCACATTTCAGCAAGAGTCAAATCCCTGTGTGTGGCGGGGCACGCGGGCCCCTACAGACTTCCTCTTCCCCTCGCCGGCCTCACCGAGAGTGGGGGCTTTAACCACCTCGCTCCCCGCCCAGCGGAGGGAGGATTTTTCATCCCCCTTCCCTTCCCTGCCAAATCGGATTTTTCACAGTTTCCCCAAACCGAGTTACTACGAAAGCTCCGGCAAGTAGGACTTAAATTCCACGGAGAACAGACGAAATTAAAATTTCGTTTGGGGTCCATGGGTGGGATGGAGGAAAAAGGGAGCTGCTAATCCCGCAATGGCGGCCTCGGGCCGGGTGGTGATGGGAACCAAGCCCCAGGGCAGGTCCACGCAGGGGCTGCGTGGAGGGCCTGCATCAGGTTGCAGACCCCCGGCGCCCGGCGCCCGTGGCATCCACTCCCCTTTGCCCCCGAACGCGGGCGCGCCGTGTGGTACCGAGTTCAGGAACTGCGCGGCGAGTACTGTACTCATCAGGTGTTTGGGGGTGTTTTCGAGGAGGAGGCATTCTGTTGGATGGAGTTCCCGGCGTCTGGGCAGAGTCCGAGCTCGGGGGACTGCGAGTGAAGCATAAATCTCACCGCCGAGGGCGCTTATTCTGCGCCAAGAAACAAAAGCGCATCGGGTGGGATTGTTTGCCGGGCAACTGTGAAGAGCCTGCAAGCCACCGTGCACCGCGCGGATCGTTCGTGTCCACTCACCGAGGCTTGGCTGACTCCCCAGCCCTCAGGGTTGCCGTGTCCCCCAGCCAGGACCCCGATGTCGGCTCCCAGGCCCTCACTTCGGTGCTGGAGTTCTCCAAGCGAGCCCCTGTCACTAAGGCAGAGGACCTGCGTGAGAAAGAGTTGGGAGAGCCACTTCTGGCTTTTGTGACAGGCAGGGGCTGGAGTACGGGTGGTGACAGGAGAGTTAGTTCATGTGTTTTGCCTGCCTGCCTTCCTCCCCTCCTCCAACTCCTCCTCCTTCATCTTGGTTTTATTAGGTTTCTAGATTTTGGTTTTTGCAATTTATTCTAAAGCAAATGCCAATGGCTTAGAGGTCTTAAGCGCAGCTTCATTTTAGTGGATAAAATGAGTCTCAGAGACTGGACATGGCTGACCCAGGCTATCACAGCCAGCTGTGGGTTCGTAGCTGAGCTGGGATGGGAATCCAGGCCTCAGGCCTCTCAGGCTGGCCCTCCCTCCCTTCTCATCAAACACAGATTTACAGCCCTTCCTAGCCGGTGCCTATCCCTTCCACCTTTCCCCATCCCTTCCATATCTCCACAGTCTCCCTCCAGGCTTCAAAGCTGTGGCGCTGGTCAGAGGGGACACATCCATGGGGATTCCACATCTGAGACCAGGAAGCTTCCTAAAGATGTTTCCCAGTTTCTAAGCCCCACAGCCTCCAGCACGTGGGAAGAGGGAGGTGGTGATGAAAGTAGAGATTTCCTTGTTTGTAAACTGGGGATAATAACAGTAGCCACTTCACAGATTTCTGGTGAAGATGCACAGGGCTTGGATGTTGCGAATACTTCATAAATTCGAAAGGACTGCAGGATGTTGCCTACTGCTGCATGGAGCTCCATGAGCTCAGCAAAGGCCCCTGAGAGCCTAGGAGAAGCTCTCACTATGAGTCCCAATGAATCCCCTGGCTTCAGAGAATGCCCAAAATCACTGCTTCAGGGGCCTCTGGGGAAGCTGCCCTTGCCCTTTCTCGCTAGATCTTGCAAGGGAAGGACTCCTGAATACATGGGCCTGCAACCCAAACTCTAAGTTCCACCTCAAAAGCACCTCCTTTATGAAAGCTTCTCGGACAGCCATGCACGCATGCTCAGTTTCTGTCAAGTCTGACTGTACGACCCCATGGACTGTATAGTCCGTCAGGCTCCTCTGCCCGTGGCATTTCCCAGGCAAGAAGACTGGGGTGGGTTGCCATTTCCCTTTCCAGGGGATCTTCCCTACCCAGGGATCAACCCATGTTTCCTGCATTGGCAGGCAGATTCTTTACCACTGAGCCACCAGGAGCCTCAAAGAACATTTTTCTCCTTTGGTGTGCACTGAGATGCCATCCCTGGAGCCTGGTACTGTTGTGTGGCTGCCTATCTCCAGAGGAAGATCACGGTGGCAAGAAGTTTTGGAAGGCTATATCCCTGTAAGTTCTTAGCCCCGGTTCTAAGGAAGTGGTGAGGGCGTAGCTGGAATTGGGTAAGAAAGGGGGAAAGGAGGTTCCATATGGAAATTGCATTTCTCAGCCATGCAAACCCTGTTGGATGAGAGGGAAGTGGGTCCCAGATCTCCAAAGGAGGGGACTCCCTCACAGAGCTCCTTCTCTAGATGCTCCAAGACTTCAGGTGAGAAAACCCAGAGCCAAGTGTCAGAGGAGTGTTTTCTCGGCACAATTCATCTCTCTACATTGCAACGGCGCATCATCTTGAAACTGACTTGCTCTTCCTTCCCTCAGGACAACTGACTGCAAACTTTTTCCAATTTTTTGGTTTATCCTGGCCACCCCTGTTGTGCCTGCCTTCTCTTCCTTTTCTAAGCTTCCCTCTTCTTCCAATTGTTGTCCTCTCCTACCCCCCAATTGTAAGACCGCTGCATTCACTCTGTACCCTGATAAAGAGAGCACACATGTGTGTACAAACATGAATTGTTTGCACACTCAAATGACAGAGGCTTTGTATATGGATATGCTGGGGAATCTGTGAGGACCGACAGGCTTGGTGTGTAACTGTCTCACCCCTAACACGAAGCAGCTTAGATGTGTGTGGACTGGTGTGTCTCATAGGATGGGTACAAGTATATAAATATTTATATGCTTGGGTTTTCTTTACTTTAGAGTGTGCACCATCAATTAGACTTGTATAGTTGTGGGTCTGTGTGAGAGACAACCACAGTGCTTTTATTTAGGGTATTGCTATTCATCTTTGGGTGTGTAGATGTGTACACATCACAGCATATACTCTGTATTTGCAGATCCATAAATGAACCTCTGTTCGTGGAGGGATGCTAATGTGAACATCCGTGTAGACACCGGTGTGCTGGTATACGCTAGTGTATCTGTTGTATTTGAATAGAGTCCCTGTGAAGTTGTATACTTGTGGCCACAGAGACACCAGCCCAGCAAGGTCTTGGATACTATTTAGGGGCAGGCCCTGTACACAGGCTGGAAGATGAGGCCACGAACCTCGCTTGCCGTATTCCCAGCACCCGGCAGGGAATTCCCTCCGAGGAGCAGCCATCAAACAGGACTCGCTTCCCACTCCCAGATTTTGTCCAGCTTCGTGCGAGGCTGAATCCTCACGCGGCGCCAGGAAAGGCGGGGCTCCGCACTGGCTGAAGCCCAGACGGCAGATCCCTCCTTGGGCCTCGGGGGCCTGCAGGAGCTGCGGTGTCGCAACCGAACCCGGGCCCCTGCCGGAAGCGGAAGCGAGGACAGGGCGGGGTGCGGGGGGTGCGGTGGCGGTGAGACGCAATCGCGGCGGTCGCGGCGTGCCTGGCCCAGGGCGCCCCGCGGGGGCGTGCGCGCTGCGCGCGTGCTGGACCGGCTGGGCGCCGGGCGGCACCTCCTCAGACCCGGCGTGTTTACCAACATACTGCCGGCGCTCGGCAGCCATGCATTCCGACGCGCTGAATAAGCTGCGGGACTGGCGGGCTTGGTCCGTAGCGGCAGGGTCATAACCGCCGCACAGATCCCCCAGAGCCAGAGAGCGCGACCGCAGGTTCCTTTCGCCCCCGCAGCCACAGCGCCTCCGCTAAGGCACTGCTCCCCTCGGCCCTTGGGCATTGCCGCCCTGTCGACTTCCTTGCCTTTGTGCCGTTATGACCAGACTGCCCCAATCGTCCTGCAACCCAGCACCTCTCTGCAGCGGATCCCGAGACAGCCGTGCATAGAGAGTTCGCACCGCTCGCCTCCCATCTCCTGGTTCTGAATTTCCCTACCCTGGGCTGCCCCGGGGGCGGGGGTGGGAGCGGGGCGGGGAGGTGAGGGGAAGGCCCCGGCTGCAGGCCTCCGTGAGGTCACCGCGTGTGGTAGCCAATCCGCTGCGTTTAAGTGGGCGGGGACCCCGTCGGGTCCCGGGAACCGAACCCTAGAGCCAGCCGAGTGGGGGCCCCAAGGATTTAGGGGGGAGGGGAAAAGTCATGGGGGACACCCTCCCCCCCCGAACCCCTTTCCCAGGCGCCGGCTTTCCGCTGATGAGGCTCAGAGAGACACTTTCCCCCGGATAAGTTGTGGGGAAGGCTGGTTGAGGGGCGCATCCGCCCCCAACGCCTGAGGCTCGGAAAAGAGAGTTGGCGGAGGGAGCGGACTCCTTGCCCGGCCATGGCCTAGGCCCTCGGGCCCCGGCCCCGGCCGCAATGACCTCTTTGCCCTGCCCCCTCCCTGGCCCGGACGCCTCCAAAGCCGTCTTCCCGGACATCGCCCCCGTGCCATCGGTAGTGGCTGCCTACCAGCTTGGCCTGTCCCCCGTAACCGCAGCCGCCCCCGATTTGCCCTATTCTGGGCCGTATGGCCACCTTCTGCCCTATCCCTACAGCGGGCCGGCGATCCCCGCAGACTCCTACCTGCCCTGCCAGCCATCCACCGCGCCATCTCAGCCGGCTCATCAAGAGCGGGAGACAGGTAAGTCCCGCCGCGGCGGCTCTGCCCACCTCTGGGTCCGGTTCCAGTGAGCCCCTAAACTTCGCCCTCGCCTGGTTGGGCGCAGCTGGCGGGATTCAGACCTCATTCAGATTCCAAGAGATCTGGGGGTGGGGGGAGGGCGAAGGGATGGGGCGGGAGACAGGGAGGAGGGGCGGGGGGAGCTGATCTAGGTCTCTTTTCAAGACCGACCTGGTTTCGATTTGCAGTGTGTGAAGCCGGGTGGCTGGGCTCCCTGCCCCACCCCCTGGGGCAGCAGGGTTGTGTACCTACTTGTAACGGAAAACTGAAACAATCCAGATGTGGGTGTAGGTGCCCAGCCTCTCCCCTAGGATTCTCTCCATCCTGCACCCCTCCTCTCTTCACTGTCGCCCCTCTCCCAGTTCTTATTTCAGAAAGCAGTGCTCAAGCCAAAGCCTGATATCTAGAAATCAGGTCCCAGCTGGAAGGCAGTAGAAGTGGGGGCATATTCTGGGGCCCTTCCCCTTCTCCCCAGCCTGTTGCCTGGATGTGTCAGACAGAGGCCATACACTGACCTGGTAGAGTCAGGGGCTAAGACCCTACTACCCATCATTGTAAGAATGTAGCCACAGGCGGGTCAGGCAGACTCTGGTAGTAGATCTCAGCCTTCCAGCCAAAGAACTGGCCATTCCTGTTATCTACACCCCTTGCCTTTGGGGTAGGTCAAGCCCCAGTTCCATTGCCTGGAGCAACTTTGTGCTCACTGGGTGGCCTCAAGCTAGGGAACTGGCCTGTCTTTCTGGTCCTAGCCTTGCACAGGGCTGTACCCATGCAACACAACACAGACATCCTTCTGTACTGGCTTGAGTTTAGAGCTTAGTTCCCCTGCACTCCCTACCCCCACCAAATTGCCCCCACAACTGTCTTTGGCACAGTTTCCTCCAAGGATGCACACTCACTTAGTGACTTAGCTGGAGTCAGCCCAGGACCAAGATGTCTCCCTCCCTTTCCTTGTTGCTCTGCTGAAACACATGACCTCATAAACGTCAGAGCCAGGAATGACCCTGGAGATTCAGGAGCTCAACCTTCTTGATGTACAGATGAGCAAACTGAGGTCCAAAGAAAGAGTGTGAATGAATCAAGGACACAGCCTGTTTTTCAGGCTTGGCCCTTGCAAATTGGCTTTCATGCATGAAGCCAGAAAAGAGGATTTTAGGGAAGTTCCTCAAAGCCCCCCCAAAGTTAACTGCCTTCTCTTCCAAAACTGGAGCTGCTGCTTTTCTGCTGCTGGGTCTGTGGTTGGAGGAGGAGCAGCTGGGGGTGGGGGGGAGGGGGTGTTCTACCAATGATCTGGTTTCTGAAAAACCGAATCCCTTGGTCTCTTCTCTTCAGTATATGCTAATGTGGTACATTTGTGTGTGCCTGTGTGTCTGTTTAGTGGGATAGGAATAAGTTAACCCTGTCCTTAAGAGAAATCTTGGAATTGCGGTTGGTAATTTCAGTCCTGTCTCACCTTCCCTTTTCTTGGTTTGAGGACTAAAGAGTGGAGAGTTCCTTTTCTTTACAAAGTTTCCCCGGATCCAACGAAAACCTCACTGAACCTGAGGGATTTGGCTCACTCTAGATTAAATGATTGGGGTGCGAGAGAGGACTTGCGAGGGTCTTCCTTTTGCCCCCCTTTTGTTCACCCCTGCCTCAGGGAGAGGTTTGGCTCTAAGTGAGCTGTGTGCCACCGCCCCGATGAGCAGGCGGGTGCTGCGCTGCCTCGAGGGAGGCCCTTGCGCTCCCGAATTGCGACCTGGGCAGATTCGTCCTGACTTGCTGCAACTGGTGTGGAGAAAGCAGCAGTGGGGAAAGAAACTAGGAGTGGGGTCTGCTGGGAGAATTAGGGTGAGGAGGGCGTTGAGAGTTTCGCAGCTGAAGCAGGCTTCCTGCTGTCTCTGCCTCAGAGTTCGAACTGTTCAGTTTTTGCAGCCCAAGAGGCGCGGGTGGTCGCTCAGTGGCCGGCCCGGGGCGGCGAGCAGCGGGGTTGAAGCAGGGGAGGCCCGACAGGCGCGGGCGGGAGCGGAAACCCAACGGTTTTTCTGGGAATTGGCTGAAGCGGGGGTCCAGGGGGGTGGATCTGAGAAGCCCGTAGCGCCGGAGACCACGGGTGAGGGATGCGGGGGAGGTGAAGGCACGGGGTCACCGCGGCCGGACGAGGGCGGGGGACCTGAAGTGTGGGTGTGGTGAGCCCTAAAGGAGGAAGAATTCGGGGGCGGGGCGGTGGGAGACGCGGTCGGACCCCCTCTGCGTCTAGGCACCCGGGGCCCAGGGCTCGGTCCGCTGAGCTTGGCGGCGGGCAACGAACCCTAAGCCCGTGAACATTTGGGCCGCTCCGTCCATCCCGGCCCTGCCCTTTGCACGAACGGTCTCGAAGTCCCGGTAGGGTGGCGCAGGGTGGGACGCTCGAATCAGAAGAGGGGAACCCCTTGCCCTCCCCATCCCAGGGCCAAGCTGTGACCCGACCGAGGTTCCTCGAGGGGCTGAACGGGAAGGCAGAAGCTGGCCGCATCTCCCGCGGCGGCACCGCAGCGCGATCCCGGAGCCGCCCCGAGGGCCTGCGCTCTCCGAACCCCGGTCACTTTGCGTGCCAATCGGGAACCCCTCTGTGAGTGCAGCCGGGCGGAGGAGGGGGCAGCCTTGCACTAACCGGCTTCTAGGGCCCCTGAAAGCCTACTCTTCCAGCCAGCCGGCCTTGGGGGAGGGAAGAGATGTCAGTTTTCCTGGAGGGCGTGCCTCAGGAGGAGGCCCTTACAATACGGGAGGTGATGGCAAAGCCTGGGGCACTTTCCATACTCTGATGCTGGGAGGACTGCGCATCCTGGCGTTCAAGGCCCGCTCTTGTCTGGCCCCTCCGACCACCCGTCTTCCGGCAGCGGGGAGGCTGCCACGCAGACACTGACCCTGGCCTCTGAACAGTGCGTCTGAGTTCTCTCCGCCCGGAATGCCCTTCCCTCGTCCTCTCCAGCCTCGCCCCAGCCCTCTGCCCCGCCCCGCCCCAAGCTGGCGCCACCACGCGCGGCTGAACTCTGCCCTCCCGCCGCGGGGCGCCGCCCCTACCCTCGCTCCGGCTCTTGGCGCTGTTCTCTTAGGGTCGCTGGACCGTTGAGAGTAGGAGCTCCCTGAGGGCAAGAGCTGCGGCTAGTCCCACCCGGCACGCAGTGGACGTGGGGTTTGAAAGGAGGGTGAGCGCAGGGTAGAGCAGGGCCGAGCCCGGTGCCTGAGCTTTTGCTAATTCGTGGCCGGAATGCAAACGAGATGCAGATAAGCAGTGAGACGGCGCGTCCGCCCCTCTATCCGTGCACACACCGTCTCGCGCCGCCCCCCAGACTCGGAGAAGCCGCCGCTGTCCCCGGAGCCCCCGGAGCGGCGCCCACAGGCCTCGACCAAGAAGCTCCGGAAGCCGAGGACCATCTACTCGAGTCTGCAGCTGCAACACCTGAACCAGCGTTTCCAGCACACGCAGTACCTGGCGCTGCCCGAGAGGGCCCAGCTGGCCGCGCAGCTCGGCCTCACCCAGACGCAGGTGGGGCCAGTCCCATCCTCCACCAACCTTCCCCAAGTGTGTTCCCTGGGAACTCACCCTCAGGTGTGAATGACTGATGAGTCCCCAGCCTTATTTTCACAGTTCCTTTAGCTGGCCCCGAGTAGACTAGGGGAGTGTGTTAAAAAGGGTGGGGGGTAGGAGGGGATGGGGGATGTAAAAGGGGTGGGGCGATTCAGGGCGTATAAGAGGGTACCCAGACTGGGAGAACTGGATACTAACTCAGAGGCAGGAATTCAGGGCCTTCAGGGGCTTTGGAGGCCTGGAGCCAATGTTCCCAACATCTGCTCTTCTCCCAGGATGAGTGACTCCCTCTTGCTGGACCCCTTTCCCTTGGTCACTCCTCCTGATCTTCCATTGTTCCCCCTTTTCTCCCCATAGGTAAAGATCTGGTTTCAGAACAAACGCTCCAAGTATAAGAAGCTCCTGAAGCAGAACTCTGGGGGACAGGAAGGGGACTTCTCTGGGAGGTCCCCCTCCCTGTCTCCCTGTTCACCTCTTCCAGCCTTCTGGGATCTACCCAAGGCAGGGGCCCTGCCCACCGGTGGCTATGCCAACAGCTTTGGAGCCTGGTATCAGCATCACTCCCCAGATGTCCTAGCTCCACCTCAGATGATGTGAGTCTGAGGAGCAGCAGGTCAGGCCCCAGCCTCCTACAGAGCCCAGGCAGGACCCAGCCCACCTGCACCCTCTCTGGGCTGAGAGGAAACCAGATACAGATGGGTGTTCTCAGGAGGATGAGGAGCTAGAAGAGGAAGAGGATGGGGTGGTGAGTCTTTTCCTCCTTGCCTCATAACTCAAATAGCCTTAGCCTCTGCCACACCCCCACCCAGGACTGGACACTTTCCCTCCCGTCAGAGGCTCTGGGAAAAAACTTATTGGCTGGAGTTCAGACTTCCCATGACCCCTAATCTTGTCACTCCTTCTTGAAATGACTGCAGTCCCACTACAGTCTGGGGTTCAACCAGCAACAAACACTGAGTGTTTTTTCTCTTTGTGTGCCCTGGGCCTTACCCAGCCCATTGAGGTGGACAGAAGCAGACATCCAGAGTTTTCAAGTTGACCACCACTGAGACACACCCACTGATTTTTCTAGATTTTTTTTACCCCCATAACTGATACATCTATTTACCATCCTGTGAAGAAGATGGGATACCAAAAATGTGGACTTTTGTGGACCTATGGGTAATTTTTGCTCCTTTCCTAAGAAAGCTCCTCTTTCCCCCATATCTTCTCACTTTGAGTAGATAATGGATCCAATTATCCATCAAGTTCAACAAGTATTTATTAAGAGTCTGATTCCCATCCCGAATACCTAAACAAATCCACATGCATGCACTCTCTGGAACTCAGTAGTGTAAAACTTTGTGGAGAATAGGGACAAACAGATTCTTGGATGTTTAAGTAGAGATGTCCCAAACAGCTGGGGTGAACCTAGCAATTCAGCTCCTCATAGCCAACTCAGCCCAAAGGAACTGCTTGTATTTATATCCAATCTGACTAGCAGCACTCCCCCTGCAAGCTCTCAGCATCCCCCATATGATGAACATCCAGAAATTAAAGTTTGTAACAGAAACCCAGGCCTTGGCTGAGGTCTGTTCATGTTCTGACTTCTAGAGCTGATTGCTCAGCTTTCTCTTCTCTCCCAGCTGGCTCTTTCAGCACTGAACTAGAGGCACTGAGTCCTCTACCTCTACCTGGCTATCTGGTTCTAGCTCTGGAATGTTCTAATAATGTCCACATTTTCAGACAAACCAGTGTGAAACCAGATGCTAATACTGGGAATGATCAAAGTCTGAGTGATCATTATAGCAGATGCTCTCCTGGCCTAGTTCTGGAGGGAACCGGATACATCTCTGTGTCCATGTTGGGTCCAGGGAGAGTTCCTGCTCACCTTGGGAGAGGACGCACTCACTGAGCCAGTCCAGTTCTCCCCTGGGAGAAGTGTCTCTTGAGGGGTGGAAAGGCCCAAACTCACCTAGTGGAAAGGGGAGCAGGAGGGAGAGGAGAAGGAAAACCCTGGAAGGAACTGGACTTCTCCATCTAGACATGTAAAGAGCCCCTGTTCTGTGTTAGGTCCTAGGTAGATCAAGGTGACTGAGGCAGTCCCTGTGGGCTAACAGGGAGCTAGAGAATGACCAGCCACTTGTCTAGTAAGTGCCAGGCTAGGGAAGTACAGGGGACAGTGAGTGCATAGTACAAACTCTCTCTAGCAGGGGGTTGAGACAGGAGGTGGCAAATAATTCAGGGAATCCACTCCAGTCTGGCCCAAGGCCTTGGAGGAGGGACCTCCAATGCCAGGCTGGAAGCTCCCAAGTCAGACTTCCCTCTTACTACCTAAACCTTTTCCCTAGCAAGCTGGAAAGCCCACCCAGGCACTTCACGCCAACCCAGACTGGACAGAGACAAGCCCAAGCTGGAGTATTATGTAGCGGAGGCAGTGGGAGGCCCCCACCTCAGGAGGCCTGCAGTCAATCCCTCCGAGGCCCTGAGGGGCCACCCCCTACTCCCCAAAACACACATGGAGTGGTCTTCTGGGGGTGACAGATGGCACAGGGTGGACCAAAGCCAAGGTCCAGGAGAAGAGACCCCTGCTCCCTCCACATTGACACCTCCTGCGCCTGGCCACCAACCCCCATTTCCACTGGCTTCTGGTGGCCCTGGCCCCAGGTTCCTCCTATGGGTCTTCACTGAGGCCACAGGTCCTTAGGGCAGCTGTTCCCCCCCACAGCACGTTGCTGCACTCTTCTTTCCACAGCCCTGAGATAACATCTACCGCCCCATCTAGGAAAGCCTCCAAAGGCGAGATTAATTGGACAGCCCTACACGAGTCGCATCGTTAAAACAACAGCCTAAGTTGTAAAGTCAAGTAGCAGGAGTATAATTACTCTTCCAGCCAGAGGCCAGCTGAGCTGACAGTCCCCCCCTCCCTTTCCAGTGGAAACAGGAATCCTTGTCCACTTTGGAGCTGGTCCAGTTTCCCTGGGCTCCTAACAGCTGATGGGATTGGACCTCAGTGGGAGAGGCACCCCCTTCTCTTCCCACAAACCACTGGAGCTGCAGGAAAGGAGCCTGGGGTTCCTTTCTGTGCAGAAACCTCTCTGGGAAAATTGGGTCATTAAGGGGGAGGGGGGAACACTATAGAATGGTTTAGAACTGGAGTTTTGGCCTCCAAAGAGTCCTGCTCTGCTGTGTGACTTTTGGAAAGTTGCTTAACCTCTCTTTCAGCCTCCTTTTCCTTCTCCCAAGGTGGGAACTTTAATAGGACCTGCTTCCCAGTGTGGTTGTGATGTTGAAAAGAGATAGTGCTTGTAACATGTTTGACATGGTGCCTGGAACATAGTAAGCACTCATTAATAATAAATGGTGTTTATAGCTGCTGTATGTATTGAAGAGGAGGGGTCACAGCGAGGCTGAGTTCATACTGCCACTGCCATCCATTCAGAGCAGGCAGGAGAAAGGGGGCTGAAGACTAGAGAATTCCACACATCCTGGATCAGCACCCCTGAGAGCCAGACACAGGCAAGGTCTTAAATGTAGAAGCACCAGCAGCTGTGCCTAGAGCTCACTCTCTCAGTTGCATGGGTCTCAGCCACAAGAAAACTGGCTTGGGGCTGTTCTTCCCTCTCCCCCAAGGCTATTTTAAGACATGTTCCCCATCTCTCCCCCAACAAAATGAGATTCAATTAATTCAATTAAAGCAATTTGGGGAGCAGCTCCTGAAGGCTTGCAATGTGAGATAATTACAAGTAATTTGCTGCTGTGAAGAGAAAAAGGGCACACGGGGTCTGGGGGAAAAGGAGTTAGCCCCCTCCCCACCAAGCACACACAGATCTAGAGGGATTCCACACTGCCATCTGAACTGCCCTCCCATTGGCCAAATTACTTGCAGGTGGGAAGAGGGAGCTTGTGTAGGTGGGAGGGGGCTGGGAAGATAGAGTGACAGATTGCTCCTCCCCCACCCCAGATCTGCCCAGCAAGATGGGGGTGGGGAGCTGGTTGTTCCCCCGACAAAAAGTCTGCATATCCCTAGCAGCTGATTACTCAGCTCCAAACCTCACTTGGGTTTGGATGCCTGAACTTGCCTCTGGGATTGTATCCAGAGTCAATGGAATGTTATCCGGGTAGCTGAGGCTTGTGTAGATGAGGCCTTAGAGATCAAGGACTTCCCCAGAATGTATAAGGGATGTCGGTAGAGAGGGGAAAGGACAGAGAGAACAAAACTTACTTCTTGCTTCCAAGCAGGTAACGATACACCCTTCTTCCTCCTCCCCTGATCTGATAATCAGCTTTCTAGCTCTGCCTGGTGTCTAACTTCAGCTCTTGCCATTGTCTCCTCTCAGCTTTCTGTCCTTGGGGCCACTGAAGCTTATTCCTTCAGAAAAGCATCTTGCAGGTGTTTCCCACCCCTAATTTTCACCTGGGATAACCCTTTCCTTGCCAGGGCTCATTTGGCCTGGGGGAAGGTGATGGTGCCAAGAGGGGGCTGCCGAGGAAGGGGGGGGAAGGCAGTGACCAAGACCAATGTGTGGGGATGGGCTTCAGGCCTCTGCAAAAACTCCTCTAACCCCCCCTTCGCCTGGGAACCTCTGTTCTAAGAGATGAGTAATGTTTTAACAGGGTGGTAAAGAAAAATTCACGGACCCCAAAGTATTTCTTTTTCATATCTTCCCCTCTCTCCCATCTGTCTCCTGGCTTCTCCCAGGTCAAGGAAGGGTGAAGAGGAGGGGCCCTTCAGTTCTAGTCTACCCTCTCCAGTGTTTTTCCTTCACCCCTTCTCCGAGTAGCATTGCCGTTGGACCTGGGGCAGCCAGGGAGAAATTCTGGCAGCAAGTCCCTGGGCGACTGCTGTCTCTCCCCTTCCAAGATGAAGAAAGTTACAGAAAGAAAAGTGGCCGCCTCTTCATGCCTCCACTTCTCCCTTTCCTGGCCAGCTCAGATTGCTTAAAAGCAAGGAATTAAAGTTTCTTCTACCCTAAACCTCAAAGTACAAAAGCCCCAGACAAATGCACAGAAACAGACAGATGTGAGGACCCAGGCATGGGGCCATCATAAGTACACACACTGCTGCGCAACAAAGTGCGTGCACAGATAGGTGGGCACATCGGTGCACGTGGAGTGGGCAGAACCGCACACGAGACACGTGAGCCTTCCAAGGTTGTACACGGACATATTTGGAGAAGTACACTCCAGATTACACACTCACAGAGAAAAGTATGACACAGCGGGATGAACCAAGAAGGAAATGCCCAGGGACTTAAACATATGCGGAAACAGACTGAAACATCCCCAGAAATACACAGACTAGCTTCCCTGTGTGTGAGCTTCTCCCATTCACTTCTCATTCCCATCCCCTTTTCCTGGCTGTTGATCTGTTTTCTGGGAATATTTCCCTGGTAAGCAGTTGGTGAGGGAGATTGAATGGCTGAATGGCCACAGAATCTGATAATTTGATTATGAATTTATTTGCTTTGTTCCCTGAAGCCTTGCCTGCTTCCCTTCCCGAGCTCTAGCAAGAGCTCTCGTCCCAGCCGTTCCTGGCACATCCGGTGGCTCAGAGGTAGCCACAGATTCCAGGCCTGGCACAGGAACCCAAAGGCTGTCCTCCCAGATGGCTCCACTGAGCCTTCTGCGCCCTGGCCCTGACGGCAACTCAAGGAGGAGGGGTTGCGGGGGTCACGGGGTGGTGAGGAAAGCACTGCTCGGTTTCTGCTTGCTGTATAACCTTGGGCAAGTTACACACCCCCTCTGAAGCTTAGATAATTTCCCTTCCTAAATCTCTGTGTGTCTGTGTGTGTGTGTAAGGGGTTGCTGTGTGTCTACCAGCACTTTCCACTCCAGTCTGGGGCACTGCAGCACAGCCTGTGTCTTCTGTCAGACTGGAAGTTCTCAGAGTACAGGGCTTTGCATTTCCCACGAGACTGGATGCCTTTTCAACCCCCACAGCTTGATGTCTCATCTCTAAGGTCCTCAGCCCCACTGGCAGCCCGGGGGATGTGTCTGCCAGCCCAGGAAGGGAAAGGAGTTGGCCTCAAGCTCCTCCAAACATCAAGGTTTCTCGAGGACAGAAACTCTCACAGAGCCAGGCCTTCAGCCTCTCTGGCCCCCAAATGGAGAGATTACTTCATTTCCACTTTCTGTGGAATATATTCCTCTGAGCTTCATCTGAACCATGCCCTTTCAAGAGTTCAGATGAGTTTTGGGTCAGATCTTTGGCGGGCCTGAGGACTTCCACTCTGGCCTTTAGCCCCCCATCCTCTCCCCCTCCCCACTTCAAGCTGATGAATAACAGGCCGAATCGTGAGGCCAGGAGCATGACATCTAGATAATCCCACTCCGATCACGAGGCTCCTTGGGGGGACCCTGCTCTGCAATACCCTCGGGCCTGGCAGCCCATCCCTGTGATCATGTTCTCTGGCCTGTTTCACCTGGCATGTCAGGACCCGTGCTCCTTCCTCAGACTGGAGGTTGCCAGAGAGCAGGGCACTGGCTCCCCTCTCCGACTGAGGGGCTTCCCCTTCAGGGCTTCCTTTCTCTGCTGGACGCCCCCTCTCCCCAGGCCTGGTGCTCCAAACTCTCTTTGGGATGGCAGGCCAGGACTAAGCATGGATAGGGCCATGAGACCCTTGTCCAGGTCCTACCCCTCCCACTGCCCACCACGTCTGCCACAGAGCCACCAGACCACTCCTTAGGATTGGCCCCAGGAGCTGCTTTCTCTGCCCCTGCAAGCTGGGGCCTGCTGCAGACTCCTCCTCCCAGCCCTGAAGCCACTGGGAATTCTTTGCTCCAACAGATCCTGGGGGAAACCAGACTGCGGGAGGCTGCTGACATGCCTCTGCTGGGCTCCTGTCACATTCCCCAAGCCCACGGGATCAGCTGGACCCACTGATGGAGGCTGCTCCCACCCCTGGTGACGTTCCCCTCTCCCTCCTCTCCCTCCTCTCCCCCAAGGCCTGAATCTGCCCTAGGACTCATCCCTGCTTTCAACTTCCTCCCACTCCCAGCCCCTTGGCAGCCCCATCTAAACAATATGAAACATTTCCCCTGGCCCCTTGGAAAATAAAACGTGTTTCCTTGTCCAGAGGGACTTCATGGAGTCCCTAGAATGCAGGCACTCAGCTGGGAGGCTCTGGGCAAGTCACTTTAACTCCTGGATCTTTATGTCCTCACCCGTGCAGTGGGAATAATGATCAGAATGATATCTCAGAAGGTCATGAGACAGAGCCCACCCTAGCTGTGCTGTGAAATACACCAGGTATGCCAGCATGTACGGTGACCCATTCCTTTGCCTTAGTCCTCCTCTGATCTACCAACTTACCACATAATGAAGAGTATAGTCATCCCCAGGAACAAAAAAACATAAAGAGCCAGGTGCCCAAGCTCAAGTCCAACTCTATGACCATAGGCAAGTTCCTTTTCTTTTTTTTAAACTGAGGTAACATTGGTTTGACCGAGGATGAGATGGCTGGATGGCATCACGGACTCGATGGACGTGAGTCTGAGTGAACTCCGGGAGATGGTGATGGACAGGGAGGCCTGGCGTGCTGCGATTCATGGGGTCGCAAAGAGTCGGACACGACTGAGCGACTGAACTGAACTGAACATTGGTTTATAACATTGTGTAATTTGGGCATGTTTCCTAACCTCTCTGTACCTCGCCTTCCTCATCTGGAAAATGAAGATAATAATTAATGGCCTGTGCTTCTTAGGGTGATGAGAACTAAATGGGTTAAAACACAATAGCCTCTAAATACAATCAGGATTCAACAAGGATTAGTTGTATTATCTCTGACTGCCAAGCAAGAAAAGCCTTTTCTGTCTCTGTCCCTGCGGGATCTTCTACAGTCATCCCTGTTCCTCTGCTGGTCTCCACCTGTGAGAACTCCAGACAACTGTCTTCCCCAAACACCCCATGGCGAGAGTGGTGGGCTGACAGCGCTGCTTTGTGTGGAGGGGAGGGAGTTGTGCAGGACACTGGCTAAAGGGTAAGGAATTCTTTCTTTTTTATTTGGAGGATAATTGCCTTACAATGTTGTATTGGCCATACAACAATACAAATCAGTCATATATATGTGTATATATATCCCCTCCCTCCTGAGCCTCCCCCCACCCCTGCCATGCCACCTCTCTAGGTCATCACAGGGGGCCAGGCTGGGCTGCTTATGTTATACAGCAGCTTCTCACTAACTCGTTTACACATGGCAGGGTATATATGTCAATGCTACTCTCTCAATTTGTCCCACCCTCTTCTTCCCCCACTGTATCCCGAAGTTTGTGATCTGTCTCTATTCCTAACAGATAGTTTCATCAGTACCATTTTTCTGGATTCCATATATATGCATTAAGATATGTTATTTTTCTCTTTCTGACTTGCTTCATTCTCTCTAACAGGCTCTAGGCGTATCCACCTCAATTCAACTGACCCACATTCATTCCTTTTTATGGCTGAGTAATAGTCCATTGTATATATGTACCTCAACTTCTTTATCCATTCATCTGTCAGTGGACATTTAGGTTGTTTCCATGTCCTGGCTATTGTAAAGAGTGCTGCAATGATCATTGGAGTACATGTGTCTTTCTGAATTATGGTTTTCTCAGCATAAGCCTAATAGTGGGATTGCTGGGTCATAGGGTAGTTCATTTTATTCCTAGTTTCTAAAGGGGTCTCCATACTGTTCTCCATAGTGGCTATATCAATTTACATTCCCACCAACAGTGCAAGAGGGTTCCCTTTCCTCCACACCCTTTCCAGCATTTACTGTTTGGAAGGGATGAGGACTTCCAACTGTGTTTCCAGGACAGCCTTCTGAGTACCCCAGATGCAAAGGTATCCGAAAGTGAGATCATCCAGAACCTGCCTGGGCCAGAATCCATTCAGAGGCAGCTGAGGTTCCTGACTTCTTCATTCGTGGATGATTACCTCTACTGTGACCCCAGAATCCCTCCTGCTAGACAAAAAAGCAGAGGAAAAAAAAGAGATTTCTTTTACTGATGTGCATGTGTGCCAAGTTGCTTCAGTCGTGTCCAACTCTTTGCAACCCCATGGACTCCTGGTAGCCCGCCAGGCTCCTCTGTCCATGGGATTCTCCAAGCAGGAATACTGCAGTGGGTTGCCATGCCCTTCTCCAGGGGATCTTCTCAACCCAGGGATCGAACCCGGGTTTCCTGTGTCTCCTGCATTGCAGGCAGATTCTATACCACTGAGCCACTGGGGAAGCCCTCCCCCCTCCTTTACTGATACCTGATTGTATACCTAGAAAACTTAGGAGACCTCAGGGGGAAAATATTCCAGAAGTAGGAAAATATTGGTATAGTGGCTGGATATAAGA
Source organism: Budorcas taxicolor (assembly GCF_023091745.1). Taxonomy (NCBI): domain Eukaryota; kingdom Metazoa; phylum Chordata; class Mammalia; order Artiodactyla; family Bovidae; genus Budorcas; species Budorcas taxicolor. The sequence goes on along the minus strand of NC_068928.1, from coordinate 36,385,062 downwards.
TAAATATAGGATGCTGTTCTCTAGCCTTGCAATAAATATGGAAATATATTCCTGTTATATTGGAAACACAAATTAATGAAATACTGCAAGTATATAGATGTGAAGAAGCAGCTCTTTAGCTGATTAGTAACTAAAAGATTCAGGCATACCTCTGAGATATTCTGGGTTTGGTTCTACTCCATCACAATAAAAACGGATATTGCAATAAAGTGAGTCACACAAATTTTTTGGTTTCCCAGTGCATGGAAAGTTATGTTTATGCTGTACTAGAGTTGTTCACACTCTACTGAAGTCTATTAAGTGTACAATAGCATTATGTCCAAAAAAAATGCATGTACCTTAATTAAAAAATAATACTGTTGGGAAAATGGTGCTAATAGACTTGCTTAACCTGAGGTTGCCATGAATCTTCAATTTGTAAAAAAAAAAAAAAGCAGTATCTGTGAAGTGTAATAAAGTGAAGTATGACAAAACAAGGTATGCCTGTATTAAACTCCGCCCTCTTCCCTTCTGCTGGGACTAAGGCCCAGCACATGGCTCTGTCCCAGGTGGCTGTCCTTCCATTACATCTGCAGCATGGCAGACTTAGGTTGGAATCAAGAAAGGACTTTCCAAGTAGAGGGAGGAATTGTATATATGAGAACTCCCCTCGTTAGGCAAAAGGGTAAACTTTGGGCCCATGGAGGGCACCTAGCACTCCCAAGGTCAACTGAGGAGTGTCCTAACTGTACACAGACTGGTTTCATCTAGAACTGACAGGATAGTTTGTGGCGCTCCATCACTGTGCCAAGCTTTGTGTTAAGTGTTATTTAATTTCCTCAGGAACCCTGAAAGTTACATATGCTTACCTCCATTTTTATACATGAGGAAAATGAACTTCAGAGAGGGCAAATGACTTAGCTGAAGATACATAGTAAATGTCAAAGTCAGGGTTAACGCTCAGAAATGTGCATACATGTGCCTGGGTGTTTGCACATGTGTCCTACTCTATGAAACACTGGTATCTCTAAGGACACAGAGCTGATCTGGGAACAAGGGGGAAAGCTAAGCCTGGCATCCTCCCTACGTTCTCCCCATTTCAATCTTAGAAGCCATGGGATGGTGAAAGGGCCACAGGCCAGGGATTCAGAAGGCTAAACTCTGAAACACATTCACTGGAGGCCTTTAGGGGAAACTGTTGAACCTCTTGAGTCTGTTTTCTCACCTGGGAAGTGGGATAATAATGGCACTGCTTTTGCCAGGCAGCTGAGAAGATTAAGTGAGACTGTGCCTGTGAAAGCTTCTGGTACAAGCCTTGTGCACAGTAGGTGCTTCATTAGCATCTTCACTGCCTGATCTTGGGAGGATCTGAGTCTGCATTTGAGAGACTTCCTTCCTTACCAGCCAAACTCCTGCTTCTTGTGGCTTCTTGCTGTCCTCAGCTTCCCCTTACCCTCTCTTAGCTGAAGGCATGTCACCGCTCTCCCCTACCCAGCACCACTGATGATTCCTGAACTAAGGGCAGGCCTGATTGGTCCCAGGGGTAGGTGTGGGACCATGCCACAAGTGCCGCAGGATGTGGCCAGATGCCCTCAGTGTGCAGGGAGGGGCACGGTGCTGCTGCCGCCAATTTGCCAGGTATAAGCTGAACTGCCTGGGTTGGGAAGCACCCCCTCCCCCGTCCCAGCCAATCCTCCAGGGTGTGAATTTTGGGTCCCTGCTCACTCAGCAGACACTGCCAGTCCTGCTCACACTTGCTCCAGGAGACAACCCAGGCATTTGGGCCTTGAGGCCCCTCCCCACTCAGCCCCCTCCCCAGCTTTGCCTCCTGCCAGGGTGTCTATCCTAGCTGCCCTGGATTCCAACGTCACTCCTTCTCTCAGACAGCCCACCTTGGGGCTCAACAGACCAATCCCAAAGTCTCTCCTTTGCCAGGAGGTCTCCTAAATTCACTGCCCCTCCTTTGCTATGTGACTCTGGGCAAGACATACAGCCTCTCAGGAGACACTTCCCGATGGACGAGCAGCTGCGATGATGACCATTGAGGCTGCAGCTAATCTTAGCTCCTACGTTGCTCACCAAGCAGCTAGTGATTGGGTGCTGGGTGTTCCTCTCATTGTCTGGTTGGCCCTCAACAGCTGAGAGCAGGAGGCAGTTATCATTCCCCTCTCAGCCCCACAATCCCTCATCTAATGGGAGTGGGAGGGATTGTATGAGGGATCCCAAGGGCAGGCTTCACATATTCACCTGGGCAGTTGACGTCCACTGAAATCCCGCTCTCCAGCCAGCATGATGAGCACAGAGTGAACATACCCAAGCCCCTGTCCCCATGCTTTATATCCCAGTTCAAAGCCCTACCCCCAGGGACCTTGGTATGAAAGACATCCCCATGCCCCTTGCTTTGCAGCTCAGCAACCCTCCCCGTCCCTGCCCAGTGCTCTGAGCTGGGGACAAGACAGTAAAGGTGACACATAGGCTCTGCCTCCACAGAGCTAGGACTAGGGGCCTGGAAAGAGAAGAGTCATCAGTTAGCAGTGACTAGCAGGCTGAGTGACAAAGGAGAAAGATGGGGGCTGGGGACCTGGGCTGCAGGTCTGGGAAGGTTTCCCTGAGGACTGACTCAAGGGCTTCTGGGGCAGAGGGTCTGGGCCCCTGCAAAGAGCTGGAGGCTGGCCTTCCTGACTCCCCCAGCCTTCTCTGCCAGCCCCCCATCTGCTCCCTCTGCTCCAAGCCCCACCAAGGCCCCCATCAGCACTGTCCTCCTGCCCCTCTTCCCTGGGGCTCAGGAAACTCATCTCCAAGCACTTTTTGGCTTCTAAACCTCCCAGTCTCAGGCTGCTGGGTGGTTGGTAAACAGCTTATTAAGGTGATTAACGCTGCAATTAAAGCTGGAAAAACAGAGGCCAGGGTGCTGGCTGAAGGCTCTCCCTTCTCCTCCCCCCTTCATTCTCCCCCAGCCCTCCTCTGCCATCCCCTCCAGGCATGGTTGATGCAATTCAGCCTGACTTAGCCAACCAGAGCCCTCACCTAGGTGGGGAGGCTGCACATCAAGTGTCCGGTCTCGGTGCCTGGAATCCCCTTTCCAGCAGGGGTGGGAGCTCCGCTGGCCAGGGGAGTAGGTGGTAGTGATGGTTGCTGAGGCAGGTGGTGTGTGGAGGCTGAACTGGGGTGAAGTATCCAGGACCCTTAAAGGGAGGGGCCTCAGAGACAAGGATAGAGATCATCCTTCTCATCCATTTCCGCAAGAAAGAAGGGCATGAGCCCTCTCCTCCCAGTACAGGGGCAGGGGCTTTCTTTCTCCAGGCTCTCAGAGTCAGGATGGCTCCCAGCATGTCTGAGGGGCTGGCAAATGCCAGATCCTGACCCTTCCCTGAGCTTGGCATCCAGGGAAGTATTTAAGAACTCTCTGGGTCCATGCCACCCCTCCCTTTAGCATAAGCTCTAGCCAATTCAAGAAGCCCTCAAGGCTCCCCCACAAGTCCCCTTCCCTTGCGCCCCGTGAGTCCTGGGAGGGGAGTTATTCTGCAGGTGGGATCTCCAGGGAGTATGTTCCCAGACCCCCATCTCTGCCTCTCATGCTGCCGTCCTTTCTTCAAGGCACAATTCAAATGCTGCCTCCCCTACGAAGCCTTTCCATGTTTCCTTCCCACCCGCCACCAGCTGCCCTGCCCCTTCCTTTCCTCTGACAACTCACCCAACCCCCTTGGCTGTGTCAGGTTTGCCCAGCTGGGGGCCTCTCCAGGGTAGTCCCTGCTTCTGACCCTGGAGCTCCTCACCCAGATCTGTGCCTCCTTGCCCAGGCCTCAGTCATCTGTGGCACCAGTGCCTAGAACAGTGCGTGAAATAGAGAAGGTGCTCAGAAAACATGAGGTTGACTCACTCCTTTTTGGAGTGCACCTAGAAATGGGCAGATCAACAAAGTGGCAAGTGCAGCCAGGGGCCTGGGTCTGAATCACTGGCATTGAGGGTGGGATGGGAGTCAAGGTGGGCAGTAAGCCCCATCATCCTGTCACCATCGTCAACAGCAGCTTGGTATACTGAGCAGTACTTGCTATGTGCTGTGTACCTTGTGAAACATTTTATACACACTATCCATTTAGTCCTCTCAACAACTACCTGCTAGGCAGGTAGCATTATTCCTATGCTATAGATGCAAATACTGAGGCTTAGAAAGGTTAAAGGATTTGCTCAAGATCACACGGTCAGTGGTGGAGGCAGGATTCACCCCAGGTCAGCTGACTCCAGCGTGCACATTCCTGAATCCAGCATCAAGCTTTTCCAAGGATCAGCCCTGGGGAAGAAGCCCAGCCCCTCCCCCCACACGTCTCCCAGGGAAGAACCCAGGAAGGAAGGCTGGAGGGCTGGGGTAGGCAGAGCTACTCAGCTCTCTGACACCCTGCCCTGGGCATTTTAGTAAACTGTGCTGCAGAGAAGCCCACAAAAAGCACCCATTCTCCAGACAGACCAGCATTCAAATCCCAGCATTGCCACGTATTAGTTATGTATCTCTGGGCCGGGAAGATCTCTTGGAGTAGAAATGGCAACCCACTCCAGTATTCTTGCCTGGAAGATCCCATGGACAGAGGAGCCTGGTGGCCTACAGTTCGTGGGGTTGCAAAGCACTGGACACGGCTGAGCAACTGAACATGCACATAATTATGTAACCTTGATGGAGACTGGACCTCTCAGATGAGCCTGTTTCCCCATCTGAAAAATGGGCACTATACCACCCACCTCCCAGGCTGTTTTGAGGATCCCATGTAACGTGCTTGGCACAGAATATGGGTTTAGCAAATCCAGCCCTTACTAAGGTTTGGAGAACAGTGACCCTCGGGGCAGACTGGGGTTCCCTCGCCCCCCTCTTCTTCTCTGAAGGTTGTCACGAGGCAATGGGTGTAGTCAAGAAGCACCTGGCAGAAGATGGGCTCAGCCGCCCCACCCAGGCACTCTGCCAGGTCCCCCACCTAAGCACCTGTCCCCATGGCCCCCCACGCCCCACCCTAGGCTGGTGAAGAGGGTGACCTGCTTGGCCTGGAGGTGAGGAGAGGAAGAAGGGGAGGTCAGGGGTGGGGCTGACCCTGAGGGAGGTCACCCGGGCAGTTAATCCAGCCTGACAGAGCAGGGATGAGCAGGGAGGAATTAGGAGCTTACAACATCCTTTCATCCCAAAGCAGCCCGCCAGCCAGCCTGCCCGCCCAGCCTCCCTCCTTCCTTCCTCTCTCTTTCTGCCCTTTTTTTCCCTCTCCCTCCCTTTGCTGGCAGCCCAGCCCTAATAAAATGCAGTGTCTCCAGCAAGTCTGCCCGGCTGCCGCCTCGCTGCTCCTGCCTGCACGCAGCCCTCAACCCAAACTGCTCAGCTCAGCCCCGCCTGGCAGCTGCCACTTAACCCTTGCCAGCCCGGCTGGCGTCTGTGGGCTGGAGGCCCTCCTCCCTTCCGCCAGCCTCAGGCAAGGGGGAGGGGAGGCCTATTTTCTGAGAGGCAGAAGGGTAAGGTGGAGGCTGGAGGTCCCCAGGTTCTGGAGTCCTGCAGTTCCACAGGGCCCTTCTGTTCTGCTTCCTCATCCTTATTCTGCTTTGTGGCTCACAGTCGCCCCAGAAGCCTGGAAGGGTGGGGATTGTTGTTCCCATTCGACAGACAGGTGAGAAACCGAGATTCCGACAGGGAGTTTCCAGGCTGAGCTGGGTCACCCTGGCTGCTGGATGGTGTTGCTGAGTCTCCATTCTAGACTTTTTCCAGTACAGGGTGCAGTCTCTGCTGTGTGTGTGTGTGTGCACCTGGGTATCCTTTGATACACACTCCTTTGGAGTGCTATTGTTCGTCTATTTGTGTGATGCTAACGTGTCTCAGGTGTGCACTCAGATCTATGTATCTGGCCTCAGAGGACAACATGAGTCCATGTATGCGTGATGGTAGAGAGATGTGAGTCTTGGTACATGTGTGAGAGGTGGCTTCACAGCGTGTGCATGAATCCCATCTGTGTCTCCCATCTGGGCCAAGATGTTTGCTCACGCACGCTTCCGTTCCCACTGCCCCCTCCAGCTCTGTCTCCAGAGTCTTGGAGTTGGGCAGCTGGAAGAGGAGGGGGTGGGCGGCACTGCTGGCCTAGGCCGTCTGTGAGTCAGGGCCAAAGCACTCTCTGAGAAGGTCAGTGTGGAACCCCCCTTGTCTGTTTCCATGGCCCAGCCTGGATCTCAATGGCCTGAGGTCCCTGCCAACTGTGGGAGCAGTGGTGTTCTCCCTGCCTAAGGCCTTGCCCTCACCTCCGACTGAAAGGGACAGACAGAAGGGTGAGTGGTAAGGAAATGCCTGGGCATGGAGGCAGGGGGTTTACACATGTATGTGTGCAAGCATGTCTGTGTGTGAGCCCAGGATCAAAGAGCAGGCCTGAGGTGACCCAGCAGCGGCAGCAGTGGAGGGCTGCTAAATCACACCGACAAGGGATGCCAAGCAGAGTGGAGTCAGGGAGGCCAAGGGCTGGGAGCCTCCATTTCCCAGACCGTGGGGCCAGCCGTGTGGTCAGGAGCATCTGTTCCCCCTGGCCAAGCCCAACTCAGCTCTTGAGCTCAGAGCCCCAGCAGTAGGTCCCCAGGGCTCTGAATCTCTTAGGAACCCCTGCTCAGAGGTCCTTCCCCACCAAACAACTTTCCTGACTCCCAGCCCTCCCCTGAGAGCTGCCTGCCTCTAGCCTCCAGTTCAAAGAGCTCAGTGGTTATTTTCTTCTTTTTTATTAATGTTATATATAAAGGTGAGTCCAATAAGAAAGCAGAAATGAGAAGGCTGGGAGAGGGTGGGAGCTGGCTTCGTTCCCATCCCCCTGGGGTGGGACTCTTTGAGATCCACCATGTCTCTCCTCACGCCTGCGCCTCCCACCAAACCCAAATCCAGCCGGAGCCCACATCTCTGTTTCTCTCAGCTCACTGCGCACAGGCAGGTATGTCCAGGAGGAAAGGGCCACATAAATAGGAAACCACAGGAGGGAGGAGGCTGCTTCTCTCTGTTGCTTTAAAAAAAAAATACATACTATATATATAGCTAGAGTCCTCTACCCCTCCTCTTCTTCGATGTTTGACCACATCAGGGGTGGAGGAAAGTTAGCTCTGGGGGGACATCTGGGCCAGGAAGAGCCAGTGCTACCAGCCTTTCAGACAGCCACCCCCTCACCCCTAAAGGTACCGAGTTATAACACCGTGCACCTCACCCGACATTCTCTGTCTTGGCGCGAACAATCTGTTTCCAAGGCCACCGGAAAGGGGGTGTTTGGGGGTTTGTCTTTCCTGGTGTGTCTCCTTGGAGATTTGGGGTTTGGCGCCAGCTTACTGGAGGAGAGGAAGAGGTGGGAAGAGGCGGGGTGGGGGCATGGGGGTGAGCAGAGGTGCCCACGCAGGGGAGATTGGTCCTAACTGTTAACAATGCCCTTTGTCTTCCTATTTTTCAACAGCTTTTGAAACCAAAGTTGTGCAAAGTCCTGTACATGGGAGAAGAAATGGGTGGTCGGGAAGGCTGCCTGGGACCCACCCCTCCTCTTTGACCAGAGTCGGGGAGGCGAGGTGCTCCTTGAATTCTTCTCTCTAAAGCCACAAATACTAAAAGCTTCCCTTACTTGGGGCTTTTCTTTGGTGTAACCCTCAAATCTTAAATGAGGGCTAGAAGTTCAGGGCAGGGCTCGCTGAGGTCCCCACCCTGAGTCCCAGTCTCACGGTCCAATGTCTTTTTGGCAGAGGGGATGCTCAGGAAGGAGACAGCCACAGGTGGCTTGGGGGAGGATCTTGGGCCTGGCAGGTCCTGGGATCCACAGTGCCTGGTGCCCCAGCCCAAGCCTGACCTGTGCACACTCCACAGTCTCCCCAGTACCCAAGGAATCCAGTCTGGGGACTGAGTACTAAGATTTAGAATCTGGGAGGTGATGAGCCATTTGAAGCCAATCCAGGCTCTTGGAGCAGAAGGGGAACAGCTGTCCCAGCTGGAGTGGAGTGCCCAAACATCTGGAGGGGCACCCCAGTGTCTAGGCAGGGAGTGGGAGGTTCAGGGGGCATCCTTGGTCCATGTAAATTTCCTCTGGAAGCTCTTGGGTCCCTGGAAGAAGGGGCAAGGGAAGGGGGAAGAGATGTCCTTTCCCCGTGCTCCTCGATGATTCCTGAGTGTCAGCTAGGACGGAGGCGCCTTCTGCCTGGTCCCGGGGTTCCTTCGTGAGAGGTTCAGGATGGGTAGGTGCTCAGTACACAGCCCCAGGGTTGGGCGGGGGCCCTGGGGAGGCATGATGCAGGGTGGCTGGTTGAGGCGGCTGCTGCTGTAAGTGGGGTCCACTCAGGTTCTGTGCATGGTACCAGGAGTTGGTGGGGTCGTCCAGGTAGCTGGGGGAAGCACTGTACGGGAGTGGCGGGGGCAGCTGGCTGCGGGCAGGGGCTGGAGTAGAGTGGGAAGAGGTGTCCCAGAGGGCAGGTGACGGTGGTGAGTTGCAGGCCATGGAATCGCTGTTGTTGGGGCTGTGCTCCAGGGGAACCTCCCCATTCTTATAGAGCTTCTTGAATTTGGAACGGCGGTTCTGGAACCAGATTTTCACCTGCCCCAAGAAGAAAGGGGGAGCTAGTTAGCCTCTTAGAACACTGAGTGAAAACCCGTCAGGGAAGCCAGTCTGGAGAGGGATGGGCCAGAACCCACTGTCACATAAGACCCAGGCAAAATCCAGGCATCCTGCCTCCAGGCCAGCATCTTTTTCTATTGGGGATAGAAATTCAGCTAGAAACTTAGGTCCAAATTCTGCTCTGCCACTTACTAAATGTGTGACTGCGGGCAAGTTACCCGACCTCTCTGGTTTTTGCTGTCCTCATCTGCAAAATGGGGACACTGGCAGCACTATTACCTACATCATAGGGTCACTATAATGCTCAAAAAAGTTAAGACAGACAAAGAACTCGAAGCAGCCAGCCATACTACTGACATAGTAAGCACTGAATAAAGGGCAGCCCAGAGGGGAGGAGGCAGTTTGCAGCATTTTGTTCACGTTAGAAACCCATAAGCAAAGGTGCACAGATATACAGAGACAAATACACACCCACATAAGCATCTCCATGTGCATGAACATACCCACTCACCACTTCACACACAGGCACCAGTCTATAAAGATACACACAAGCACAGCTACACCCAGATAAACGCCCTGCAAACATGAGCTCCCATGTTCGCACACTCATGAGCCCTTCGGGGCTGGGTAATGGGGGTGATCTGGGACTCAGGAGCAGGTGAGCCATGATCTCCAAATTTCCCTTGGGGTATCTCCCCCTCCCCCTGCCGCTCTCCACCCCATGACTGGTACAAACAATGAATCAGCTCCTCACCGGGTGACCCAGATTCCCGGCGGACCGGGCCCCACGCAGCCGCAACCCAGGCCCGCCTGTCAACACCTGTAGGGAGCCAGGCGTCTGCCACTCCTCCCCTGAGCAGTGACAGGCTGCTGGGGGCTTTAGGGACAGGCTGGGGCTGGGGGACTGCCACCTCTAAGTCCCTACCCCCCTTTGTGGGGAATCTGTTCTTGCCTCCAAGCACACAAGGGGTGGAGCATTTGGGTACTGAGCAGGAATGCAGTCTTTTGATACAAGCACACATTTTTGTACATACACTCACCACGGGGCCCAGTCAAGTACATGTGTTCATCAATAAACACAGTGGCCCTTGAAAGGCCTTCCTCCTGAGGTGTGTATCCCACATGTACTGTGCACACGTTAGCCTGTGTGCAAACAGACATGAATACACGTGTATGTACACCCCTCACACACACACGCCTAGCCTGGGGTGGTGGGGAGCACTATGCGGACTCCTAGCAGTGACCGTCGCTGCTGGGAGCCTGTGGAAGCTGGGGATTCTGGGGTAGAGAATCTGATAGACACGCTCAGTCCACACTCAGTCGCACGATTCACAAATATGCACACCTGTACACATGCTACTGCACAAACTTCAACCGAGTTTGAGATCTGGGGGTCCTTCTACACACAGACAAGGGTTTCGAGGGCCTGCAGGCAACTTATGAGGCCATCTAGGCTCAGCGGTGCCTGGGGTATCCCAGGCTCACGGCCTTCGACCGCCCTCCACTGACCTGCGTCTGCGTGAGGCCCAGCTGCGCGGCCAGCTCCGCGCGCTCGGGCAGCGCCAGGTACTGGGCCTTCTGGAAGCGGCGCTGCAGGGCGGCCAACTGGTAGCTGGAGTAGATCGTGCGCGGCTTTCGGACCTTCTTGGGCTTCCCGTTCACCATGCGCACCTCAGCTTCCGGCTCCTCCTTCACGGACACTGCGGGCAACGCACCGGGCGGTGGGCGACTCAGCCTCGGCCAGAGACACCGGCGCCCTCCGGAGCCCGGCGGGAGCCCCCACCCTCCGGCCCACCGACTCGTCCCGGGACTTCCTGGCGGCGCTCTCCGCCGCCGGCGCCCCGGGAGGGAGCTGCGGCCACAGAGCCTGGCCGGCGGCCGCCCACGACGCTGCGCTCCCGGGCTCCTGCTCCCCCGGTCCCGGCGCCAGCCGCCCCTGGACGCGCACGGCCGCCGCCTCGCTCCCCTCAGTCCCTGCCGCCCGCCTGCTCGCCGCCCTCTCACAGGCACCTCGCCGTCGTCACTGCTCTCGCTCGCTCTTTCCTGTTCTCCCTTCCTTTTTTTGTTTTTAGACCCTTTCTTTTTAGAATAATTTTAGATTTCAGAAAAAGTTGCGGCCACATCAGACTTCCTTTTCCTTCGCCCTTTCCTCAGATCCTTTCTTCTGTCTTTCCTTTCCCTTTGTCTCTCCATTTTTATGCCTCCACTTTATGTTTAGAAATAAAAATATTTTATATTTTATAAAAATATTTTTATGCCTCCATTTTTCTTTTTGCCCCCGTCTCTTCACTCTCAATTGCTGCTTCCCTCCCTGTTTCCGTAATTCTGAGGGCTCTTTCTCCGTGTCGCGCTCATCTTTCTCCCCCTCCCCAGCCCAGATCCAAACTGCGGTCGCAGAACGCCCAGCGCCCGCCGCCTGCCCGGAGCCCGATGGAGAGCCGCTTGCTGAAGTGCCGGGAAAGCACCTGGATCCGGAGGCTCTCTGACCGTCCAGGGCCCTCTCCTTCTCCGCCTCGCTCACCCGGATCCTCACCCGGGACCGACCGCAGCGTCCCGCGTGCACCACGCCCCAAAGGCGCCCAGTTTCTGGACTGGAAGGTCGCCCGTCCACTCTGGGGGTCATCTAGCTCACCGTCTCTAACTTCAGACAGTACATTTCTTAGCCGGGACGCTCCCCTAGATTTTGGCTCCAATTCCTCTCTCTCGGGGACCTCCCAGTGCCTCCCGCTCTCAGAGACCCCGCGGTCCTCACCTGGGTCCTGAGCGGGCAGCGGCTGCTCCCGGTAGGCTCCATATTGCCGGTAGGAGGTTCCGTAGGTATATTCCGACTTGGGCGAATAAGCGCCTGTGCCTCCAAGCCCGTTGAGATTGAACTGGTGGTGGTAGGTGTAGGGGTTTACGGTCTGGCCATAGGGCTGGCCCGAGTAGTAGTCGTGCTGGGGAGCGCTGTAGTAGCCCAGGTCAGTGACGGAAGACTCGGGCAAGGTGGGCGAGTCCTTGGAACCCGCATGGCAGCTGAGCGAGCTGGAGATGTCGGTGAGGATGCTGCTGAGCTTGCGATCGAAGGAGCCACTCATCCTGGCGGGCGCCGTACCACCCCCGGCTGGCCTCAGCCGGAACGCCGAAGCGGGCAGGAGCTCGGGGGAGGCGGAGGAGACGAGGCGGGGTTGTGTGTCCGGAGGGCGAGGGGGGAGGGTTCCCGGCAGCGTCTCTGGGGAGGGTCGGTCGAGGGGCGCTTAGACCATCGCGGGTCTTCGGGCGGTCGCGGCGCGCCTCTCGTCGCGTCCCAAGCCACAGTCAAATGCTGCCAGCTCCGCCCGGCCAGCCGGTTATAGACTCAATAGTGGAGTCGCAGAGGGAGGCCCCAGCGCTCTGATTGGCTGCAAGTCTTGCCTTCCAGGCAAAACATGCTCTTGCGCTCTTTCGTTTCTCTCTCATTCTTTGTTGTTACTCAACACACAAACACACATACACTCACACACACGTACAGTCACACACTCTCTCTCTCTCTCTCACACACTCACACAGACCCCTCTGTTCCTCCTCCTGTGGATCCCTTCCCCAGCCCAGATAACCCCTTAGTGTTCCTGGAGGAAAGAGTTGGACAAGGGTATCTCTGCAAGAGTCCCCAGGTCTGTCCGTCTGTCTGTCTCTCTGCCTGTGAGTGGAAGGTGGGCTCAGGTGCCATAGAGGAGGGGAATTTGCCCGCTGGGTGTCTGTGAGGTAGGTGGTTCAAGGTATGTGGGGTGGTGGGGCAAATGATGGGCAGACAAACATGCCCAAAGTGGCAGGACCCAGGCTCATGAAAATGTTCTGTTTTTTTCTTTTTTTAATTAGAAGAAAAGAAAAAAAAATAGGTTAAAGAAAAAGTTTGAATATATATTACTATATCATTTTTACAGCAATGCAATCACAAAATGTAACTTTAAAAAACGTTTTTAATGAATGAAGGGGTCCATCAGACATAAGTGCTTCAGGCCTAAAAAAGTCATCACTGGGTCCAGGGAAGCTCCAGGAGGTGCACAGCCTGTGTGTAGTGATGTTAAATTTGTCTCCAAAAGTTTCAGAGATGACTTAGGCTTGTGGGAAAGAACATGGTCCCCATGAAGATGGGTGGGACACAGGCTGGCTCTCTGTGCTTCAGTAAGTTTGGGGGCAGATTCTGTGCTTCTGGGACTTATAATATCCAGACAGAGTGAGCATTTTTAGAGATCAGGGGTGTGTGATGTGGGGATTCATGTGTTCTGCAGCACATACAGAGTCCACGTTCATACAAAGAATGCACTCGAGTGCAACAGTGTGCATGTGAGAGTGAGCCAGTGTATATGGGAGTCCGAAAGTAGTGTGAGTGGAGGGCCATGGGATGGGGTGTCTGAGTGTGAATTTGTAGTTGTATACAGATGCACATAAAACTCTCAGCACCTTCTCAACCTCAGGTGGTTGAGAACCATGATGCTCCACTGAACCCTGTCCCCCCTAAGAAAGAGGCTCTCTTCCCTGGGGACTCCCACCTCCTAGTTCTGTCTGGCCCACAAGTCCAGCTTTCTAAGTCATCCAAACTGCTCCCAAAGCTTTAGCTCATTTATCCATTCGACTTTCGATTCTGTTCTCCGTCTTCCTCTGTTGTGGGGAGAAGGAGTCTCTTCCAAATATCAGTTCCTAGTTGCATGACAACCTTCACACAGGGCTCCGCGGTCAATTCTCCGGTCCTCTTCCCCTGCCTGACCGGGCTAACTTGTCCCAGGACGCACAGTGCCAGCGCGCCACCTTCTGGTCAGTCTTTGGCTCGCCAGCATCCCCAAGTCTTGCCCAGCCCGGAGGAGGGGTCTCTTTCGAAGACTCTGTCCGGTGGAGAAGCGTGCTTTGGAAGAAAGCTTTGGAAGAGGCTCTGTGCCCCTTTCCAAAGCCAGACCGCCAGGGTAGGCTGTCAGGGTTCTCGGGGCTTTGAGAGCTGCCGTTGGCGAAGACAGAAGGCCACAGTCCGGGGTGCAAGGGGCAGGAGTGCCCGCCAGGCCCAAGTGGAGAGGCCGCGGCGTGGGAAAGGTGGGGGCGGGGGCTGGGCCTGGGGAGCGCTATCTGTCTATCTTCGCGTCCCCCCAGCGCCTATCGCCGGCCGCTCCGAGCCCGTGGCGGGGCGAGTTGCCACCCGCTCTGGATGCCCTCTGTTCTTGTGCCAAGAGGGCGCCTGGAGAGCCCGCGGCGCTGGGGGCAGGAAGGGCACTGGGCGGGGCCGGCCCCCCTCCCAGAATGGGAGCGGGGGAGGTAGGCAGGGCCTGCTTTGGAGCCCCCAGCACTCCAAAGTTGGATAAGCCCCTTCTTGGGGGTCCGTTCATTCATTCATTCACTCGTCAACAGAGACAGAGAAACGCCAAGTAAAGCAGAGACAGAAGGAAGTCTGCCTTACTCACACGGTGCTCAATGAAGCCTCACTCCCTTCCCTCCTTCTGGCACTCCTAAGTGAAGGAGAAGTGGGTTGGGAGCTCGGAATCCTGGAATCATGAAAGCGTGGTGGTGATGGTGGGTTATGTTAGGATAATTTCTATGCTGCATTCTGCTATGAAAACCTGAGAGTTCTAAAAGCAGATTTAAACTGCAGCATTAGGGACTGAAGAGAGCAATTAAATAATTGTTTGGTAATGTGAAGTTAGCATCTGATCCCCCATTGCCGGTGCTCCGGGACACCAGGGACCATATCTGTTTGGTTCACTACTATGTTCTAGATACCAAGGGCAGGTCCTGGCACACACAGCCTCAGTACTCAATAGACGTTTGATGAAGGAATAACTAGGACTCCCTAATACTGGAGAGGGGCTGAATCATCTCGGTTGGGTACGCTTGCAGGGTTAGGGAAAGGGGTGGCCTGGGGCAGGCTCCGGCATCAAGCTGTCCCACTCCAGGATAGAAGCAGCTTCCCAGATGAGGCCATGTGGCCCCAAAGGGGCCCGTCAGGCCAGCAAGACTGGAGCCACCAGCCGCTGGGCAGGCACCTGCCAGCTCAGGGTGGTGAGGTTGCCAGAGGATTCAGTGGGACCAGTGCCACTCATTGCGCCTCACCTGAGCCAACAAGATGAGCAGGTGTCAGCCTGGGCATAGTCCTGCCGCTGGTGGAGGGGTGATGGAGGGCAGACAGTCTGATGCCTCTGGGAGGCTGGCAGGAGGGAGAAGGGGCAGTGCTGGCCAATGCTTCAGAGTCCATCGAACACCCTCTCTTTGGTATGAGAACATGTTCTCTGTTGAAGCAAGCGATTCCTTAGAGCCCAAATATTATGCCACCTGGGCACTGTAGGAGCAGCTGGATTTACAGAGTGCCAGGTCTGAGGGGAGGAACTCAGGAAGGACCCAGCCGGAGGGTGAACCGGCCAGCTCCTGTTCTCTTCATTGTCTGGTGAGCTGGCGCCACCTCGTGGTCACTGTGAGGAGGCGTGTCCAGCTGCACTCCGGTAGACCTGGGAAAGCAGGCCACCTGCAGTGTCCCCCCATCACACCCAGAAGGAATGTTATCTTTACTTATTTTAGAAGCCCTATCAACACTAAATATTCACTTTTCACCACGACTTTGCCTTACTCTGCAGTTACCACCTCTCCCTCCTCCCACCCATCCTTATCCAGCCAGTGACTCCTTCCCTTAGGTTTCTCCTTTGTAAATCAAAAAGTGGATTATTAGATGGCCTCTGAGGTCCCTTCAATCTCTGATGTTCTAAGGTTTTGATTATAGGACTCTTGTCTCTTAAAGGGGGAATTCCCTCTATCTCCTCTTCGACTCCCTTGCAGGTGCACCCCTGGATGTTTTTCTTCTTTCTGGAGTCCTTTGTCCATCCAACAGATATTTCCTGCGCTTCTGCCACATTAGGTTCTGAGAATGGAGTAGTGGACAAGGAAGACACAATGGCCTCCCCCATGGAGGTCCAGGTTTAGTGGGGGAAGTGGATATCCATGCAGCCAGTTCCACTACAGTGAGCGAGGGATGTACTGGGACGGGGTAGCACAGGCTGGGGGCTGTAGGTGAAGCTGCTGTGGAGTCAGAGCCCCAGAACACAGAGCTCCTGGGACTCTGGGGCAGGAGAGTGGGATTTATCTGGAGGCTATGGAGATTCGCTGAGAAATTATAACCAGAATAGATTGAATTTTCATTCCAGAAGGTTTCCTCTGGTGGCTGTGTGGGGATGAATCAGAAGGACACGCTTGGAGTCTGGGAGGCTGCTGCGGACACAGAAAGGGGGAGCTGTGTCTGGGTTAAGGAAGAGGCAGCAGAGGGGGAGAGAAGTGGGTGGATTTGGGAGATGGTTAGAAGGTAGATGGATAATGCTTGGTTGTGAGTGACAAGGAGAGGGGAATAGCGTGGAGTTTCACCCAACTGCTGACTTCGGCAACTGAGTGGCAAGTTGAGACCATTATCTGAGGGAAAGACAACATCAGGGAGAGGGGGTGCTTGATGAGGAAGAGCACCTGTCCTGGTTTTTTTTTAACCTTTTCATCAGAGTATCAGATTTATGCAGAAAAGTACACAAACCATAATCAATGATTTGCACAAACCAAACATGGCTTGTACCTGAGTTTATTCCCAGTGTGAGTACCAGGTTGAGAAACAACATCACCAGTGCTGGGACTTCCCTGGTGGTCCAGTGGCTAAGATTCCGAGCTCCCAAGGCAGGGGGCCTGGTTCCATTCCTGGTCAGGGAACTGGACCCCATATGCCACAACTAAGATACAACACAGCCAAAAAAAAAAACCCAAAAACCAAACATTGCCAATACCTTCAGCTACAGCTTCCCAAGGTGAGCATGGTCCAAGCTCCTAGATCGGTCAGTTTTGCACAGGGTGTACGCCTTCATGTCTGACTTCTTTGGCTCAATGTAATGTTTGTGAAATTTATTCATATTGTTGGATGTATTTGTAGATCATTCATTTTCAGTACTGTAGGTAGGTCTTCTAGCAATGAATGTGCCAACATTTATTTATCTGTTCTACTGTTGATGGGCATTTGGGTAGTTTCCAATTCGCTGCCGGGAGCATTCTTGTTCATGGGCTTTGGTGCAGATATGTACACACTGCTGTTGAACATGAGGAGTCGGATTGCAAGCCACGGTGTGGGCATGTGTTCTGCTTTAGAAAATTCTGCAAGTAGTTCTCCAGAGTGGTTTTGCCATCAACTCCATTCTGAGTCTGAGTGTTTTTGAGACATCTAGGAGGAGCTGCAGAGAAGGCAATGGCACCCCACTCCAGTACTCTTGCCTGGAAAATCCCATGGACAAAGGAGCCTGGTGGGCTGCAGTCCATGGGGTCGCTGAGAGTTGGACATGACTCAGTGACTTCACTTTCACTTTTCACTTTCGTGCATGGGAGAAGGAAATGGCAACCCACTCCAGTGTTCTTGCCTGGAGAATCCCGGGGACGGTGGAGCCTGGTGGGCTGCCGTCTATGGGGTCGCACAGAGTCGGACATGATTGAAGCGACTTAGCAGCAGCAGCAGCAGCAGCAGGAGGAGCTGTCTAACAGGCAGTTGGCTACGTGGATCTGAACCATTAGTAAAGAAGCTGGGATTGGAGACACAGATTAGGGGTTTGGGGCGTCTTGTGTAAGTGAAGTCTGATGGTGTGGGTCCGATGGTCTAGGACAGAGCGGTGGGGAGAGAACAGAGGGCCAAGGGTCTCAGGGCAGCACCTGTGAGAGAGTGCACAGAGAGTGTGAGGCAATGCAGAGGGAGGTGGCCCTGAGCTTGAAGGGGGCTGGAAGAATGTTTCAAGGAGGCTGGAGTGGTCAGCAAGGTCAAACCCTACTGTGAACAGCCAGGATGGGGACTGAAATGTGCCCACAGGATGATATCTCAAAGAGGCATTTGATGATATCAGGAAGAGTGGGTTCAAGGGAAGAGAAATGTATTGCCAGCTGAAGGGTTAGTGGGAAGGAGGATGTGCAGAGAACAAGTGAAGTTTGACTCTGAAAGGAGGAGGAGTGGAGAAGGTGGTTGCTTGGGACATGGGGAGGGGTGTCTGTGTGTTTTAAGTGAGAGGAAGACTGTTTAGATGTCAATTTCAGCAGTCAGCAGGGAGGATTTAATCAAGAATGTCATCCATCAATCGATGGGAAGGGAAGAATCTGGAAGCCTGCCCAAGGGGTTAGCCTTACAGCAGGTTCTCTTCTCCACTGAGTCAAGGGAAAGATGACCCTATAAGAGCTGACTTTCACTGAGACTCAGTGCCAGGCACCGTTCAAAACGTTCTACTTAAACAAGTTCTTTCACTCTGCCCACCATCCTATGAGCTGAGCACTCTCATTTCTACCTTTTGAAAAATGGGGAAACTGACACACGGAGAAGTTAAGTACAATTTGAGACCAGGCAGTCTGTGGTCTGTGGGTTGGGCAGGCCCACTTGCAAGTTTGGGGTCAGAAGGTAATTTGATAGCATTGGGTACTAGACACATGGCTGCTTGCTAGGCCATTCTCAGTATTTTCTGGATGCTTAAAACACTTCAGAGTCAACAGAATTATTCAAAACATTTGGGGGTGGGGCTTCCCAGGTGGCTCAGTGGTAAAGATTCTGCCTGCCCTAGAGGCAGAAATGGAAACCTGCTCCAGTATGCTTGCTGGGAAAATCCCAAGGACAGAGAAGCCCGAGGGCTACAGTCCATGGGGTTGAAAGGAGTTGGACGTGACTGAGTGACTGAGCAGGCAAGCACACATGTATGAATGTGTGTGCAAAGTAAGTGTGAAGTTAGCGGAGAAGGGAGATGGTGGGTGGTCCCAGAGGTTTAAGGATAGTGGAGAAAGATAAGAAAGTCCCAAACAGCAGCTGCCATGGGGACCAGGAGCAGGACTGACCAGGAGACATGGAAGACTATCCAGGGGTCCAGAGCTCTCCTACTTGTGGAGGTCATGGGGTTTCAGTGACCCTGGGAGGCATGGCGGGAGTCCCAAGTGGTGGGCTGCTCTCCAGCTGGGTTCAGTGCCAGCTGTGAGCAGATGGTAGAGTTGACCAGGGTGGAGTTTGCTTGACAGGCGAAGGAGGAGCAGACATCAGCAAGGGTTACTCAAGTAGTTTCCAGGGCAAAAAAGGGTGTGCGGAGTAGAGTGACTGGCAGAAAGTGGAGGAAAGTCCAGGCTGGGGTCCCCAGGAGGTTAGAGGAAGGAAGGAGATCATGGAGGGGACACTTTTGTGGTTGGAGTTTATTCACACTGGCGGAGGAGTGGGGTGGGGAGAAAACACTGAATGAAGCCTGGGGCTGGGGCGGGGAGGAGGGCAAATATAAGAATCATATTAGACTTCTCAGAAACCATGCAGGCAAGATCAGAGTGGGGTGAAATCTTTTTTAGAGTAAGGAAAGAAAAAGTAAAAACACATAGAATTTTGTTCTTTAATTAAGTGGAGTTGACTTAAAATACTGTTAGTTTCAGGTGCACAGCAAAGTGATTCAGATATACATTTTTCTAGATTATTTTCCGCTATAGATTATGAGTTCTCTGTGCTATACAGCAAACCCCTGTTGCTTATCTATTTTATGAATAGCCATTTCTTTCTGTTAATTTCACACTCCTAACTTCTCTCTTTCCCTCTCCTTTTCCCCTTTGGTAATCATCAGTCTGTTTTCTCTGCCACATACAACAAAGATCCAGCACAACCAAAAACAAATAAATAAATAATATTTTAAAAAGGACTTTCTCAGACAAACAAAAGTTAATGGAATTTGTTGCCAATAGACTTGTCTCTGGGAAAAAATGTTAAAAGTTCTTCAGAGAGAAGGAAAATGATAGATATAAAAAACTCAGTTCTATATATAGAAAGGCAGATCATTAGAGAAAGAATAAGTGAAAGTGAAAATCACTCAGTCATGTCCAACTCTGTGCGACCCCATGGACTGTAGCCCGCCAGGCTCCTCTGTCTATGAAATTCCCCAGGTAAGAATACTGACGGAGGTAGCCCCTCTCTTCTCCAGGGGATTTTCTCAACCCTGGGATTGAACCCAAGTCTCCTGCATTAAAGGCGGGTTCTTTACCATCTGAGCCACCAGGCAAGCCCAGAGAAAGAATAAATGAAGGTAAAATAAATATTTTATTTTTATTATTCTTAATTGATCTAATAGAAAACTGTGTACATAATAATGGCAACTGCGGCTCAGCTGGTAAAGAATCCGCCTGCAATGCGGGAGACCTGGATTCGATCCCTGGGTTGGGAAGATCCCCTGGAGAAGGGAAAGGCTACCCACTCCAGTATTCTGGCCTAGAGAATTCCGTGGATTGTATAGTCCACGGACACAACTGAGAGACTTTCACTTCACTGGCTAATTACAGATTATGGATAAATGAAATGAATCAAAACAAAGTTATAAGAGACAAGAGGGAGGAATAGGGCGTATTCTGTGATGAGGTACCTATACTAGCTGTGAAGCAAGATAGTGTTATTTGGAAATGGACTCAGATCACTTAAAATATACATCACAAAGCCTAGGGCAACCACTGGAAACATATTTAAAAGAAATAATTGGTACGCTAAGAGAGAAGAGAAAATGTTCTATTAAAGCCCGAGAAAGTAGAGAAAAAGGGGACAGATTAAAAAAAGAAAGAGAGCAAGTGCAATAAATAGCCAACAGTCACAGATATGGCAGATATCAATCCAACTATATCAATAATCATTTAAGTATGAGATGGTATAAATACACCAATAAAGAGTAACTGATGAGTGAATTAAAAAAAAACAGCCAACTATATGTTGTTTATTTTAAAAAAGACTTTAAATATAACAATACAGTAAATTAAAAATAAAGGAATGCAGGGGAGGTAGGAGAGAGTGGGATGCACGGTGAGAGTAACATGGAAACTTACCCTACCTTATGTAAAATAGAGATTCAGTTCAGTTCAGTCACTTAGTTGTGTCCAACTCTTTGCGACCTCATGGACGGCAGCACCCCAGGCTTCCCTGTCTGTCACCAACTCTCAGAGCTTGCTCAAACTCATGTCCATCGAGTCAGTGATGCCATCCAACCATCTCATCTTGTGTCGTTCCCATCTCCTCCTGCCTTCAATCTTTCCCAGCATCAGGGTCTTTTCTAACGAGCCAGGTCTTTGCATGTGGTGGCCAAAGTACTGGAGCTTTAGCTCAGTCCTTCCAATGAATATTCAGGGCTGATTTCCATTAGGATTTGCTGGTTGGATCTCCTTGCAATCCAAGGGACTCTCAAGAGTCTTCTCCAACACCACAGTTCAAAAGCATCAATTCTTCTGCACTCAGCTTTATTTATAGTTCAATTCTCATATCCATACACAACTACTGGAGAAACCATAGCTCTGACTGGACAGACCCTTGTTGGCAAAATAATGTCTGGGCTTTTTAATATGCTGTCTATGTTGGTCATAGCTTTTCTTCCAAGAAGCAGATAGCCAATGAGAATTTGCTGTATGACTCAGGGAACCCAAACCAGGTTCTGTAACAACACAGAGGGGTGGGACGGGTAGGGGTATGGGAGAGAGGCTAAGAGGGAGGGAACATATGTATACCTATGGCTGATTCATGTGATGTTTGGCAGAAACCAACATAATTCTGTAAAGCATTTATCCTTCAATTAAAAAATAAAAAATAGAATGGAGAAAGGTAACCATGCCAATATTAACCAAAAGAAAGCTGCTGCTGCTGCTGCTAAGTTGCTTCAGTTGTGTCCGACTCTATGCAACCCCATGGACAGCAGCCCACCAGGCTCACCTTGTCCCTGGGATTCTCCAGGCAAGAACACTGGAGTGGGTTGCTATTTCCTTCTCCAATGCATGAAAGCGAAAAGTGAAAGTGAAGTTGCTCAGTTGTGTCTGACTCTTAGTGACCCCATGGACTGCAGCCCACCAGGCTCCTCCATCCATGGGATTTTCCAGGCAAGGGTACTGGACAGTAGCTATATTAATTTCAGACAAAGCAGACTTTAGAACAAGAAAAGTTATCAGGAATAAAGAGGAGTATTATATAGTGATAAAGGAGTTAATTTTCTAAGAAGACATAACAATATTTGATGTGTATGCACCTAACAGGTGTCAAAATATTTGGAGAAATAGACAAATTCGCTATTATATTGATGGTTGAAGACTTCAACACTCCTATATTAGTAGCTGAGATTGAATTACTAATAGGTTTGAAGAACAGCCGGCCCTGGTGGCTTAGACGGTAAAGAATCTGCCTGCAATGCAAGAGACCTTGGCTCAATCCTGGTTTGGAAAGATCCCCTGGAGAAGGCAGTGGCTACCCACTCCAGCATTCCTGCCTGGAGAATTCTATGGACAGAGAAGCCTGGCGGGTTACAGTCCACGGGGTCACAAAGAGTCCGACATGACCGAGTGACTAACACTTTCACTTTTCTTTTGAAGAACAACGGGGAGGCCAGTGGGACAGGAGAAAGAATGAGGGAAAATGGTAGCAGATGAAGTCAGAGAGGTGATGTAGCAGAGGCGGTGGGATTATGAAAGACATCGCAGGATACTGATTTTACTCTAAGTGAGATGAGGGGCCATTACAGAATTCTGAGCAGATGCGTGAAATAGTTTGACTTGTTTTTTGTTACAGTGTGTCTCAGTTTGGATCTTTTCAAGTTTATCGTACTTGGAATTCTTTGGGCTTCTTGGATGTGTAGATTCGTGTCTTTAATACAATTTGGGATATTTTTGGATGTTGTTTCTTCAAACATGATTTCTGTACCCATTCTATTCCTAGAACTTCCATAAAGTTGGTATACTTGATGGTGTCTCAGTGTCTCTTAGGCTCTGTTCATTTTTCTTCATTTTTTCTTTCTGTCCTTCAGCCTGGATAATTTCAATTGACTTTTATTCCTTGACTTTTCTGCTTGCTCAGAAATACTCTTGAGCCCCTCTAGTCAGTTTTTCAAGTATTGTATTTTTCAGCTCCAGGTTTTCTATTTGGTTCCATTTTATAATTTCTGTCTCTTTATTAATATTCTGTTTGTTCATCTCTATTCTTGGTTTCCTTTAGTTCTTTATTCATGCTTTTCTTTAGTCTTTGGGTATATTTTAAAACAGTTGATTTAAAGTGTTTGTCTAGTAAGTCTAATATCTACTTCCTTAGGGATAGGTAAGTTTAAGTGAAAGTCACTCAGTCGTGTCTGACTCTTTGCAACCCCATCGACTATACAGTCCATGGAATTCTCTAGGCCAGAATACTGGAGTGGGTAGCCTTTCCCTTCAGTTTCTATCAGTTTCTTTTCCTGTGAATGGGTCATATTTTCTGCTTCTTTGTATGCTGCGTTGTTGAAAAGTAAATATTTTTAATTTTATAATGTGGTAACTTTAGGAATCAGATTTTTTCTCCTCCCCAGAGTTTGCTGTTGTTGCTTGTTGAGGAATATAGTCATCCGTTTGCTTAGTGACTTTTCCAAACTATTTTTGCAAAGATGATATTACTCATCATGTGTGGTCACTGAAGTTTCTGTTCTAATATCTCAGTGATCAGTCAGTGGCTTGATCTTAAATACAAACATCAGCAGCTCCTTTCTTTTTTATGCTCTCCTCTGGTATCTGTAAGTTTTTCACTAGATTTCAGGTTCCAAAAAAGTCGATTCTGTCAATTGCCACTGGTTGCTTCAGTGGAAAAGCTGATTTTTGGAACTCCCAGCTCTACCATTTGCCATGATATAATCCTCTACCTGGAATTTGACTCTTACTGTCTCCAAGATACATTGTTAAGTAAAAAAAATAAAGATGGAGAGAAATGTGTATAGTATGCCGCTGCTGCTGCTAAGTCGCTTCAGGCGTGTCCAACTCTGTGCGACCCCATAGACAGCAGCCCACCAGGCTCCTCCGTCCCTGGGATTCTCCAGGCAAGAATACTGGAGTGGGTTGCCATTGCCTTCTCCAATGCATGCATGCATGCTAAGGCGCTTCAGTCATGTCCGACTCTGTGGGACCCCATGGACAGCAGCCCACCAGGCTCCTCTGTCCACAGGATTCTCCAGGCAAGAACACTTGGAGTGGGTTGCCATTTCCTCCTCCAGTATAGTATGCTACCAGTTACCTAAAAATAGGGGGTATATTTGCTTATAAACAGTGGAAAGACAGGTCATAAGATTTAAAAAGTATAGTTTTAAAATGAATTTTAAAGGAATATAGATACAAAAATCTTTATCAAAATATTAGCAAACAGAATTCAGCATTGGGCCTCTCTGATGGCTCAGTGGTAAAGAATCTGCTTGCCAATGCAGGAGACCAGGAAGGTCCTCATGCCATGAAGCAGCTAAGCCCGTGTGTCACAACTATTGATCCCAGGATCTAGAACCCAGGAACTGCAATTACTGAGCCCATGCACTGCAACTACTGAAGCCTGCACGCCCTAGAGTCTGTGCTCAGCAGCCACCACAATGAGAAGCCCACACACTGCAACAAAGCATAGCCCTTGCTTGCTGAAAGTAGAGAAAGGCCTGTGTAGCAACAAAGACCCTACACAAACATAAATAAACAAATAAGATTATTTTCAAAGGTAAAATAAGAAGTATTACTAAAAAAACTTTTAAAAAAGAATTCAGTATTATATAAAAAGAATTATACACCCTATCTAGGAGGTACTTATTCCAAGAATGGAAAGATAATTCATATTTAAAAATTAATCAATATAATCTACTATATTTACAGGTTAAAGAAGGAAAATCACATGATGATCATATCAATTAAAGCAGAAAAAAGCATTAAAAAAAATTAAACACCCATTCATGATGAAAATTCTAAGTAAACTAGGAGTAAAGGAATCTCCTAAACCTACTAAAGAATATCTACCAAAAGAAAATCTGTAGTTAACATCATATTTAATGTTGAAAGGCTGAATGTCTTATCCCTAAGATAAGGAACCAAGTAAGGATGTGGACTCCATCAATGCTACTTAACATAATGGTGGAAATTCTAGCCACCTCAGAAAGGCAAGAAAACGAATTAAAAATAAATACAGATCAGGGCTTCCCTGGTGGCTCAGTGGTAAAGAATCTGCCTGCCAATGCAGGAGACATGGTTTGATCCCTGATCCAGGAAGACCCCATATGCCTGCATGCTCTAGAGCTTACGCTCCATAACCAAAGAAGCCAGCACACCACAATGAAGACTAGCCCCCACTCACCACAGCCAGAGAAGAGCCTGTGTGCAGCAATGAAGACCCGACAGAGCCAAAAATAAGTAAATGAAAGAAAATGCCTTTGTGTAGAAAGAAAGGATTAAAAATTATTTTTAAAAAATGGTCATACTACTCAAAGCAAGCTGCAAATTTAATGCAATCCCTATCAAACTACCCATGACATTTTGCACAGAGCTAGAATAATCGCACAGAGTCAGACACGACTGAAGCGACTTAGCAGCAGCAGCAGAATAATAAAAGTTTATATGGAACCACAAAAGACCCAGAGTTGCCAAAGCAATTCTGGAGAAGGAAAAAAAAAAAAAAAAAGCTGGAGGTATAACCCTTCCAGACTTCAGACAATAATACAAAGCCACAGTAATCAAAACAGCATGATTCTGGCACAAAAACAGACATATAGACCAATGGAACAAAATACAGAAATAAACCCATGCACCTATGGTCAATTATTCTTCAACAGAGAAGGGAAGAATATAGGATGGAGAAAAGACTCTCTCTTCAGCAAGTGGTGTTTGGAAAGCTGGACAGCCTTATGTAAATCAATGGAATTAGAACACTCCTTGACACCATAACAAGCTCAAAATGGTTTAAAGACCTAAATATAAGACATGACACCATAAAACTTTTAGAAGAGAACATAGGCAAAATATGCTGACGTTGTTGTTATTGTTCAGTCGCTAAGTCATGTTTGACTCTTTGTGACTCCATGGACTGCAACACGCCAGGCTCCTCTGTCCTTCACTGTCTCCCAGAGTTTGCTCGAATTCTTGTCCGTTGAGCTGGTCATGTGTGGGGCCCTAAATGGGAAACCTTAAAAAAGAAGGGCTAACTTTGCAGTTTAGAGCTAAGATGGCGCCTGGCACATGAGATGAGGGTGTGGTCTATGTTACAGTTTTTGACTGGCTCTCTTGATTTCCGTGCACGTGGATAGCGCGTGATCACTATAGACTCCTGTTATAATGAAGGCAAGTGACGATTTGACCTTTAACGAGATTGGTGCAACTATGGCACATGACGATTTGACCTTTAACGTGATTGGTGCAACTATAGAAAGTCCCTCTCAAAACCCCCTTGCTTGCCTATATAAACCAAGAGTTTGTGGTAATTAAGCGGAACTGCCTAGACGGAATCCTTGTCGGGTCTGATTGTCTCTCTCTCTCGCTCGCTGAGGGGCTGGGTTGGCAGACAGCAGGCTCACCTCTCCTTGGGACCCCTCGGCTTTGCTGAGGGAAGTTCCACTGCTTCTCTCTTTCTGCAGAGCGCCCCCCCGCAGAAACTGGCGCCCAACGTGGGGCGCGAAGCGGACGGACAGAGGTGGTGTCACCGTGCGGCTCTGAAAGAAGGAGCGACGAAGGACCCTAGGCTGATCGCAGCGCGGAGCTCCCCTTTAGAGGAGTATCGCCCGAGGTAAGCCGGACTTCAAGAGGGGCCCCCCTCTGTTTTGAGGGAAGTGGCAAAAAACTCTCCTGACTTATTTTCTTTCGTTTCTTCTTTTCTGATCTGTCCTTAACTCCTTTTTCGGGAGTTTCAGTGAAAAGGCGAACAGTTGTGGAGGCAATTGGTAAGTCCTGGCTAGGGCCACTCTCTGGCGGACTTTGAAGGCCCCGTAACAGGTAAGCCTCAGTAACTAGAGCCCGACCGGGTGAAACTCTCCTTGAATCATTCTTAACTGAGGACGTGGCCTAGAATCTTCCCTGTGGGCACGGGTCAGGCACTTAAAGGCCATTAGGGCGCCTGCCACTTGAAGACTCCCGTGACAGGATAAGGGGATCACGGAAGGGGCTAGAAACCTCTAGGGTGCCCGCCCCAGCAAGAAAACTTACGTGCAACGACGCAGGCACATAAACAGCTTCAAAAGCATATCACAAGCCCAACTTTCTGGCCGCCACCACTCCCGGTAGGATTTTTGGTGGTTGTCCTCAGTGACTTTTCTTTCTATTCTGTCTCAGCAGCATGGGAAATAACATTGGGAAATCTGATGAGCCCGCACTCAGGGCACTGAGATATATGCTCATAAGCAGGGGACTTGAGATTTTTGATGCTCAGGCCATTAAGGTTTGGGGGACCATTGTACAGTTAGCCCCCTGGGTTGCTTCAGCCAATCTGTTCTCTTGGGACACTTGGGATCGAGTACAAACCCTTGCTAGGCAGCGAGAGGTTCAACACGGTGAGGATCCCCCGTTAAGGTTCTGTCTGACCATTTCGGCCCTCAAGCTCTGCTTTTCACGGAGTGAGGAGCATGTCACTGATACGGGTACCCCCAATTCAAAATCAGAAAAACAATGGAAACAGTTTGACAAGGAACGAGTCATGTTGGACCAAAATATAGCAAAAGAGACTGTAGGGAATAAAGACTCTAGAGCGAATAGTGGGCCATGGGAGCCTTTTGGGGATGATAAAGGGGCGGAAGAGAATAGAGACCCCTCTGATGCCCTGAGACCGAGAGCCCAGGGGAGAGACCTGTGCCCCTCCCTGCCTCCCCCATTTGAGGAAGTTTTAGGAGTACCTTGGGTGGGAAAGACAATGAGGTCACCTTGGAAAGGGAGAACCTATCCCGGGGACCCTTGGGGATCCTTGCTGCCCTTATTGGCCCGACTCAAGCCTTTCCTGTAAATGTTAACCCGGGAGGGAATAGGCCGGCAGCCTGGTACTCCTGGGAGGCCAATGATTTAAAAGAGCTCGAAAAGGCAGTGGCAGAGGATGGCCTGAACTCCCCATGGGCAGAAGCTATTCTCCAGGGCCTGGCTCATCAACTGTGTACGACCCAGGACTGGAAGATGCTATGTAAGGCAGTGCTCCCCAGTAACACCTATATCAAATGGTGTGCCTTTCTCAAGGAAGAGTGTCATGCTCAGGCAGAAAGAAATCAAGCTGCCAACCCTGCTATTCCAGTGACTTTTGGGATGTTGTCAGGGACGGCAGATCAATGGAGCACGGGACCTCAACAGGCCACCATTCCTGCTCCTTATACAGATCAGGTGCGGTCCATATGCCTGGCCGCCTGGAAAAAGCTTGCGGAGGGCCCCAGTGAGCCCCCTATATTGGGCATCACTCAAAAAATAATGAAGACCTCTCCACCTTCATAGATCTGGTGGAAAAGAGTATACAGAGGAAATTCCCTCCGGGGCCCCTGAGAGATCAATTTGTTAGGCTATTAGTCTGGGAAGGGATGAACTCAGACCATAAGTTGGCTTGCGCAGGACAGAAAGACCGCTCTATGGAGCGATGGGTTGTAGCCACCAAAGACTTGGGGACACAGAGCCATCAGACCCGCTCTATTTCAACTGCCCTTCAGGCTGAGACTGAAGCTCTTACAGAGGCGATGACCAAGGCCCTCTCTGCTATGACGGCCTCTGGGGGGACCACATCTAAGGGACCCCTAGTCCCCCCAAAATTGGGTCGATGCTTTGGCTGCGGACAAGAGGGACACTTTAAGAAGGAGTGCCCTCAAGGCGGGGGAAGACCTACTGGTCGGAGACCCCCCACTACTCCATGCCCGCGATGTAGGAAGGGATATCACTGGAGGGCAGAGTGCAAATCTAAGTTTGATAATGACGGCAAGCCTTTAAACTAGATGAGGGGCAACCCCCAGCCCCCTCACCCCAAGGGGGACCTCATTTCTCACCAGATTATATTGAAAAGTTCCTTCAAAAACCCTTCCCTGGATGTGGCTCGCTCCGACCCCCTACAAGGCTAATGGGGATCACTAAGGCCAAAGAGCCCCCCAGAGCCAATTGGACTGTGCCTATTGTGCCTGGATTAAGGCCTAAAATGGATATTACCATAGGAGGAAAGAGATTTCGATGTCTGATCGACCCAGGAGCTGATCGGACCGTCCTCAGGGCAGAGGAGGTCCCACCTAGTTGGAAATTGGTCCCTGGGCCTCAAATATTGGGCGCTGAGGGGAACACTCAATCTAAGGAGACTGCTGAGTGGCTCCCCTGCAAAGATGTTGATGGCTCTAAAGGAGAGGTTCGGTCGCTGATAGCTTCTGGATTGAATGCAAATCTGCTTGGCCAGGATATTTTGGGACAAGCAGATGTATATATTACCACCGATTATAAGGGCCTTTATGTGACCTGGATGAGGAAAAATGTCAACATTATAAACATTCTCCCATACTAAATTATAGGGGAGATCCTGAATTTGATAAACTTCACAAGGGAGAGCGTCTAACCCAATGGAAGGTGCCCCTCCAGTCCTAAAGGCCACTGCCCCCCAGGTCCCTCCTATACAATGGAAACCCGGACCCCCAATATGGGTGGAGCAGTGGCCTCTTCCATCCACTAAGCTACAAGCCCTTAGAGAAATCGTCTCTGGTCCCGCCTTTTAAGATTCTGGGATCTCAGCTGTCCCTAGAAGGTGTGAGCCCCCTAAAACCCCAGCTATACATCCAAGATTCCTACTCCCTGACTGGCCTACAATGGGTCTTGGGAGAACTCAATTGGCTACGTCCCTGGATCCCTGTTTCGACAGGTCAACTCTTGCCCCTCTTTGATCTATTGAAAGATAGACAGCCCAATGATGAGATAACCCTTCTACCTTCCCACAAAAAGATCTTTCAAGACATTCAAAGGGCCCTCGATGGGGCCCAGCTTGCCAGGTATACTCCTGAAGAGAGTCTACAATTGTGGGTCCTGCCTAGTCTGTCCTTACTTATGGCAGCCTTGGTCCAGGGGGGAAAGCCTCTACAGTGGGTTCACATCTCCTTGGGGGGACCTCCCCGAGTCTATACCTGTATAGATCAAATGGCTGACTTAATACAGAAGGGAAGAGATACCGCAGTCCGATGCTATGCGCATGAACCCGATAAGATTGTTATCCCACATAGACTATCAGATTTTGAATGGATTCAAAGAAACAATGGGAGAATAGCTTTAGCCCTGGAGGGGTACCTAGGCATCCTTGACTGTCATTATGGGCCACACAAATGGGTTACTTTTTTTGGTCGCCTAGATTGGAGGGCACCCCAACTATTTCTCTTTAAGCCTATACCAGATGCCCTCAATGTTTTTTTGATGGAGGAAAGCATGGTGCAACAGTCGTCGTGTTCCAGCCACCACAGCAGTCACAACAGCCAGATCAACATATACGAAAATATTTTGGGCCTTGTGAGGGGTCCTCACAGTTTAAAGAATTATTTTTTGTTGTCATGGCACTCACCAAAGTCCCTGAACCCATGAATCTGTTTTCTGACAGTCTTTATGTAGTAAACTTGCTTCCAGGATTGCTAAATTCTCACATACGGCTAGATAACAATCCTATTACTCCCCTTATGATACAAGCCCGTACCCTGTTACTTGAACGGGTTAACCCCATTTATGTACACCATCTTAGGGGTCATCAAAATTTACTTGGATTGCTTTCAATGGGAAATTCCCTGGCAGATAGAGCAGCCTTCCTTACAATCCAAGCCTGTAACTTACAAGATGCCTATGATCTTCACGATCTTACTCATATAAATTGGAGAGGGCTACATAAAAGGTTTCCACAGATCCCTATTAGAGAATTAAAGTTATACATACTTGTAAATCCTATCTTCCTTATTTACAAGTACCGCCTTTACAGCCCCCAGGAGTAAACCCTCGAGGGCTAAAACCCAATGTGCTGTGGCAAACTGATGTGACCCATTATTCTCCTTTTGGAAAACTTAAGTATGTTTTTGTGTCTATTGACACTTACTCTCATGCCTGCTGGGCTACTGCCCACACAGGAGAAAAAGCAAAACATGCTCAAAGCCATTTTTTACAATGTTTTGCGATGTTGGGCCTTCCCCATCAAATAAAAAGATAATGGCCCTTGCTTCATCAGCCAGAGGTTACAGAAATTCTTCCAACAATGGCACATTCGTCATTACACCGGAATCCCACATAACCCCCAGGGACAAGCCATAATTGAGCTCCACCATCAAAATTTAAAGGCTCAATTACAAAAACAAAAAGGGGGAATAAGCCCTCACCAGCAACTTGGAATGGCACTCTTTACTCTAAACATTTTAAATTTTTCAAAAAATGAACTGATACCATGTTTTCAAAAACATTGGTCTAACCAAGAAATAAAACCTGAAATACAAGTGAGATGGAAAGACCCCATCACTGGCCAGTGGAAGGGGCCCGATCCACTCCCTACAATGGGAAGAGGATTCGGATGCGTATTCCCCACTGGGGACCCCAGCCCTATATGGGTGCCAGCAAGGAATCTTAAATTTACACCACAAGAGAGAGGTCAAATCTCAAAATGTGACACAAATTAAAGAGACACTCACGTATTGAGCCCAAGAACAAAAAGTTCTTGAGGCGATCTTTTCTTCCCTTTCAGATCATCGATGCGGCGACCCTGGTGGACACTGCTCCTGGCGATCGTCGGATTACCTATCCTCTCCTTGCTGACCTTCGTCATTGCCACGGCTGTGCAACAGTTTTTAGAATCTTTGAAGCCTGGGTTTAACGACACACAAGGCCATCAACCATGAGGGTACAACAGTGTCAGCATCCGTGCTGAGAGTTCAACAAGCTCAGCCCATCGAGGTTATAAACCACATATCCACTGCCTCTGCTCGAGGATTTCAAACCAGCCCCAACACCTGAGATCCGCCCTAATGGGACTCCAACAACAGCCTGATCTCCACGCCAGAGCGATGGAGACGCTGAGTGTTTCGGCGCGCATAGACTGCGATGTGAGATACGCCAGCTTTTGTCTGACAGCTTTTCCAGTGTTAAATGAGACTCTAACAGGTGAAAAAGGGAACAACGGATCTATGGGACTGGGTACAAAGTCTTATTTACCTGGTTTAAAAATGCGTTCTATTTGCTTGTTTTTGTTATTCCGCTTGTTGTAATGTTAAAGATAAAAAAAAAATCTCACAGCCCGCAATAGGCGCTTGCAGCAAAAAAAAGTTATGCTTGCCCAGGTTATGGAAAAAGCCCCACGTTAGGCACCCACAAAACCCCTGGATTAATTTAGCCCTTCAAGAGGTTAACCGAGAGAGATAAAGAGTTCTAGATGCCCATCTAGAGAGATTCCGCCCAGCCCCCAAGAGGTGGCTGGATAGCCAATGACGGGTAAGACCCTCAGAGGAGGGCACCCTAAGACAGGCACAGCCACGAGAGGGGCTGGCGAGGCTGGAGGTTGGCCGCCTACAGCTTTACGCCTTGCTCTACAGAACATCAATACAAATGTCTCCAGGGCTTAAATAAAATAAAAAAGGGGGAGATGTGGGGCCCTAAATGGGAAACCTTAAAAAAGTTAAGGGCTAGATTTGCGGTTTAGAGCTAAGATGGTGTCTGGTGGACGAGATGAGGGTGTGGTCTATGTTACAGTTTTTGACTGGCTCTCTCGATTTCCGTGTACGTGGATAGCGCGTGATCACCATAGACTCCTGTTATAATGAAGGCACGTGAAGATTTGACCTTTAACGAGATTGGTGCAGCTATGGCATATTACGATTTGACCTTTAATGTGATTGGTGCAACTATGGCACATGACGATTGGACCTTTAACGTGATTGGTGCAACTATAGAAAGTCCCTTGCAAAACCCCCTTGCTTTGTGGTAATAAAGTGGAACTGCCTAGACGGAAGCCTTGTCGCGTCTGATTGTCTCTCGCTCACCGAGGGGCTGGGATGGAGGACAGCAGGCTCACTTATCCTCGGGACCCCTTGGCTTTGCTGAGGGAAGTTCCACTGCCTCTCTTTCTGCGGAGCACCCCCCACAGTCATGCTATCCTAACATAAATTTCTGACATAAATCATAGCAATATTTCTTAGATAAGTCTCCCCTCCCTAAGATAAAAGAAATAAAGGCAAAGATAAACAAGAATAATCTAATCAAACCAAAAACTTTAGCACAGCAAAGAAAACAGTCAACAATATGAAAAGACAACCAAAGATCGAGAGAAAATATTTGCAAACAATGTAACCAACAAGGGGTTAGTTTCCAAACATAAAAGAGCTCAGAGAGCTCAATATAAAAATAAAAAATTGGCACAAAACCTACCTAGACATTTCTCCAAAGAGAGCACACAGGTGGCCAAAAACACATAAAAAGATACTCAATATCTGATTATTGCTAAGTCACTTCAGTCGTGTCTGACTCTCTGCGACCCCATAGATGGCAGCCCACCAGGCTCCCCCCTCCCATCCCTGGGATTCTCCAAGCAAGAACACTGGAGTGGGCTGCCATTTCCTTCTCCAATGTATGAAAGTGAAAAGTGAAAGTGAAGTCGCTCAGTCATGTCCGACTGTTGGCGACCCCATGGACTGCAGCCTACCAGGCTCCTCTGTCCATGGGATTTTCCAGGAAACAGTACTGGAATGGGGTGCCACTGCCTTCTCCAATCACTGATTATTAGAGAAATGCAAAACAAAACCACAATGAGGTATCTTACCTCGTATTCAGTAAGAATAGCTCTCATCAAAAAGTCTACAAATTATAAATGCTGGAGAGCGTGTGGAGAAAAGGGAACTCTCCTAGATTGTTGGTGGGAATGTACCTTTATGCAACTACTATGGAAAATAGTATGGAGGGTCTCTAAAAAAAAAAAAATTAAAAATGGAGCTACCATATGATCCAGCAACCCCACATCTGAGTGTACACCCAAAAGAGACAAAAACTCTAATTCTAAAAGATACATGTTCTCCAATGCTCATAGCAGCACTATTTACAATAGTTAAGACCTGGAAGCAGTCAGAGTCTATCAGCAGATGAATGGATAAAGAATATATATATATATATATAATGGAATGTCACTAAGCCATAAAAAAGAATGAAATATTGCCATTTGAAGCAATATGGATGGGCCTAGAGATTACCATATTAAGTAAATAAGACAAAGACAAATATTATATAGTATCTTTTATATGTGAAATCTAAAAAATAGTGCAAATGAATCTATTGATATTTACAAAACAGACTCACAGACATAGAAAATAAACTTGTGATTACCAAACGGGAATACAGGGGTGGGAGGGATAAATTAGAAGTATGGGATAAACAGATATACATCACTATATAAAAAGCAGATAAACAACAAAGATTTACTATATAATACAGGGAAGTTTATTCAATATCTTATAATAATTTAGAGTGGAAAATCTGAAATATATATGTATATAGATATGCATATATATAATATATATCTGAACCACTTTGGTGGGTACTTAAAACTCACTATTTATTATAAATCAATTATACTTCAATTAATAGATACATATATACATACAGATCAGAAAGTAAGAAATAGAGTTGTTCATTTTTGCAGGTAACATAATGTGTTACAAAGAAAATCCCAAGCAATCTACTAAAAAAACTCCTAGAACTAGTGAGTAAGTTCAGCAAGGTCACAGGCTGTAAGATGAATATATACACATCAATTGTACTTTTATAGAATAGGAATGAAAATATAAAAACTGAAAGTAAAAATACAATACCATTTACAATTGCTAAAAAAAAGAAATGCAATAGGTGTAAATCTAACCCAGAAAAAATTAGATATAAATTTAGCTAATGTTGCATTGTCACCTGTGATTTGTGGTTCATGCTAAAGCATCATTGTCATTACATCACTGTGAATGATGGCACGGAAGTGTGTAACTTAAGTGACTTTAACAGTTCACCTTTGACTTGACCTGTGGATTGAGATGAGATAGTGATAGCATAATTTTTAACATTGTGAATATTGTGACCATGTATTTTAAGAGTTCAGATAATGAAAATAATTACAATACCAATGACAACAGGGGAAAAAGGCTAAAGGACCGTGTTTTATTCTAATTATATTTTCAATTGAACTATAGTTAACTTACAGCATTATGTTAGTTTCAGGTGTACAGCAGATTTGGCT
The DNA here is from genome assembly GCF_023091745.1 of Budorcas taxicolor. Classification (NCBI taxonomy): domain Eukaryota; kingdom Metazoa; phylum Chordata; class Mammalia; order Artiodactyla; family Bovidae; genus Budorcas; species Budorcas taxicolor. The sequence continues at coordinate 36,350,559 of NC_068928.1, read as the reverse complement.
ATACGTATATAACGTGTGTGTGCGCGCATACATACATGCATGCATATATATGCATGTGTGCTAAGTTGCTTCAGTCATGTCTCAGTCTTTGTGATTCTGTGGACTGTATGCCACTAGGCTCCTCTGTCCATGGGATTCTCCAGGCAAGAATACTGAAGTGGGCAGTCATGTCCTTCTCCAGGGGATCTTCCTGACCCAAGGATGGAACCCAAGTCTCCTTCGGCTCCTGCATTGCAGGCGGATTCTTTATTGCTGGGCCACCAGGAAAGCCCATATGTGTGTATATATCTATATTATTTTTAAATTTCTTTTTCATTATAGATTATCACAAGATATTGAATATATGACTATATACAATAGTGCTATAAAATAACTCTTTTTGCTTATGTATTCTATGTACAGTAGTTTGTGTCTGTTAATCCTAATTTATCCCTCCCCACCCCTTCCCCTTTGGTTGCCATAAGTTTGTTTTCTTTTTTAAAATTTATTTTTACTGAATAATGATTGAATTACAATGTTGTGTTAATTACTATTGTACAGCAAGGTGATTCAATTATACATATATATACATTCTTTTTCATATTCTTTTCCATTAAAGCTTTCACAGGATATTGAATGCAGTTCCATGTGTTATGCAGTAGGACCTTGTTTATCCATTCTATTTATACTGGTTTGCATCTGCTAATCCAAACTCCCAGCCCAGCCCTCTCCCATCTCCTTCCCCCTTGGCAATCACCTGTCTATTCTCCATCCCTGGTTCTGTTTCTGTTTCATAGATACATTCATTTGTATCATATTGTAGATGCCGCATATCAGTGATATCATGTGGTATTTGTCTTTTTTTCTGACTTACTTCACTTAGTATGGTAATCTCTAGGCCCATCCAGGTTGCTGCAAATGGCACTATTTCGTTCTTTTTTTTAGTTGAGTAGTGTTCCATGGTATACCTTTATACAACTTCATTATATATCCTTATGCACATCTCCTTTATAAAAATTAATTTATTTATTATAATTGGAGGCTAATTACTTTACAATCAGTTCAGTTCAGTAGCTCAGTCGTGTCCGACTCTTTGCAACCCCATAATTGCAGCACACCAGGCCTCCCTGTCCATCACCAACTCCCGGAGTTCACTCAGACTCACGTCCATCGAGTCAGTGATGCCATCCAGCCATCTCATCCTTGGTTGTTCCCTTCTTCTCCTGCCCCCAATCGCTCCCAGCATCAGAGTCTTTTCCAATGAGTCAACTCTTCGCATGAGGTGGCCAAGGTACTGGAGTTTCAGCTTCAGCATCATTCCTTCCAAAGAAATCCCAGGGTTATCTCCTTCAGAATGGACTGGTTGGATCTCCTTGCAGTCCAAGGGACTCTCAAGAGTCTTCTCCAACACCACAGTTCAAAAGCATCAATTCTTCGGCACTCAGCTTTCTTCGCAGTCCAACTCTCACATCCATACATGACTACTGGAAAAACCATAGCCTTGACTAGACAGGCCTTTGTTGGCAAAGTAATGTCTCTGCTTTTGAATATGCTATCTAGGTTGGTCATAACTTTTCTTCTAAGGAGTAAGTGTCTTTTAATTTCATGGCTGCAGTCACCATCTGCAGTGATTTTGGAGCCCCCCAAAATAAAGTCTGCCACTGTTTCCACTGTTTCCCCATCTATTTCCCATGAAGTGATGGGACTAGATGCCATGGTCTTCGTTTTCTGAATGTTGAGCTTTAAGCCAACTTTTTCACTCTCCTCTTTCCCTTTCATCAAGAGGCTTTTGTGGTGGTTTTTGCCATACATTGACATGAATCAGCCAAGGATATACATGTGTCCCCTTGTCTTGAACCCCCCTCCCACCTCCCTCCCCATTCCATCCCTCTGGGTTGTCCCAGTGCACCAGCTTTGAGTGCCCTGTTTCATGCATCAAACTTAGACTGGTCATCTATTTCACATATGTTAACATACATATTTCAATGCTATTCTCTCAAATCATCCCACCCTCGCCTTCTCCCACAGAGTCCAAAAGTCTGTTCTTTATATCTGTGTCTCTTTTGCTGTCTTGCATATAGGGTCATCGTTACCATCTTTCTAAACTCCATATATATGCGTTAATGTACTGTATTGGTGTTTTTCTTTCTGACTTACTTCTCTCTGTATAATAGGCTCCAGTTTCATCTACCTCATTAGAATAGACTCAAACACTGAGTAATACTCCATTGTGTGTATGTACCACAGCTTTCTCATCCATTCGTCTGCTGATGGACATCTTGTTTGCTTCCGTGTCCTGGCTATTATAAACAGTGCTGTGATGAACATTGGGGTACACGTGCCTCTTTCAATTCTGGTTTCCTCTGTGTGTATGCCCAGCAGTGGGATTGCTGGGTCATAAGGCAGTTTTATTTCCAGTTTTTTAAGGAATCTCCACACTGTTCTCCATAGTGGCTGCACTAGTTTGCATTCCCACCAACAGTGTAAGAGTGTTCCCTTTTCTCCACATCCTCTCCAGCATTTATTGTTTGTAGACTTTTTGACAGCAGCCATTCTGACCAGTGTGAGATGGTACCTCGTTGTGGTTTTGATTTGCATTTCTCTGATAATGAATGATGTTGAGCATCATTTTATGTGTTTGTTAGCCATCTGTATGTCTTCTTTGGAAAAATGTCTGTTTAGCTCTTTGGCCCCTTTTTTGACTGGGTCATTTATTTTTCTGTTATTGAGTTGCATGAGCTGCTTGTATATTTTTGAGATTAATTCTTCGTCAGTTGCTTCATTTGCTATTATTTTCCTCCCATTCTGAAGGCTGTCTTTTCATCTTGCTTATAGTTTCCCTTGTTGTGCAAAAGCTTTTAAGTTTAATTAGGTCCCATTTGTTTATTTTTGCTTTTATTTCCATTACTCTGAGAGGTGAGTCATAGAGGATCTTGCTGAGATTTATATCAGAGAGTGTTCTGCTTATATTTTCCTCTAGGAGTTTTATAGTTTCTGGTTTTACATTTAGATCTTTAATACATTTTGAGTTTATTTTTCTTTATACACATCTTCTTTGTCCATTCATCTGTCAATGGACATTTAGGTTGATTCCATGCCTTGGCTATTGTGAATAGTGCTGCTATGAACACAGATGTTCATGTATCTTTTTGAATGGCAGTTTTGTCTGGGTCTGTGCCCAGGAGTGGGATTACTAGACCATATGGTAACTCCAGATATTCAATCTGGATTTAGAAAAGGCAGAGGAACCAGAGATCAAATTGCCAACATCTGTTGGATCATGGAAAAAGCAAGAGAATTCCAGGAAAACATCTACTTCTGCTTCATTGACTACACTAAAGCCTTTGACTGTGTGGATCACAACAAACTGGAAAATTCTTAAAGAGATGGGAATACCAGGCCATCTCACCTGTCTCCTGAGGAATCTGTATACCTGTCAAGAAGCAACAGTTAGTACTGGACATGGAACAGCAGACTGGTTCCAAATTGGGAAAGGAGTACGTCAAGGCTGTATATTGTCACCCTGCTTATTTAACTTATATGCAGAGTACATCATGTGAAATGCCGGGCTGGATGAAGCACAAGCTGGAATCAAGATTTGTGGGAGAGATATCAATAACCTCAGATATGCAGATGACACCACCCTTATGGCAGAAAGTGAACAGGAACTAAAGAGCCTCTTGATGAAGTTAGAAGAGGAGAGTGAAAAAGTTGGCTTAAAACTCAACTTTCAGAAAACTAAGATTATGGCATCTGGTCCCATCACTTCATGGCAAATAGATGAGGGGGAAATGGAAACAATAACAGACTTTATTTTCTTGGGTTCCAAAGTCACTGCAGATGGTAACTGCAGCCATGAAATTAGAAGATGCTCGCTGCTTGTAAGAAAAGCTATGACCAACCTAGACAGCATATTAAAAAGCAGAGACATTACTTTGCCAACAGAAGTCCACATAGTCAAAGCTATGGTTTTTCCAGTAGTCATGTATGGATGTGAGAGTTGGATCATAAAGAAAGCTGAGTGCTGAAGAATTGATGCTTTTGAACTGTGGTGTTAGAGAAGACTCTTGAGAGACGCTTGGACTGCAAGGAGATAAAACCAGTCCATCCTAAAGGAAATCAGTCCTGAATGTTCATTGGAAGGAGTGATGCTGAAGCCAAAGTGCCAATACTTTGGCCATCTGATGCAAAGAGCTGACTCATTAGAAAAGACCCTGATGCTGGGAAAGGTTGAAGGCAGGAGGAAAAGGGGACGACAGAGGATGAGCTGGGTGGATGGCATCACCAACTCAATTGACATGAGTTTGAGCAAGCTCCAGGAGATGGTGAACAGGAAAGCCTGGCATGCTTCAGTCCATGGGGTTGCGAAGAGTCGGACACGACTGAGCGACTCAACAACAGCAACAATAATAGTTCTAGTGTTCGTTTTCTGAGCAATCTCCATACTGTTTTCCACAGCGACTGCACCAACTTACATTCCTACCAGCAGCAGAGGAGTGTTCCCCTTTCTCCACACCCTCTTCAGCATTCATTTGTAGACTTAAACGATGGCCATTCTGACCAGCGTGAGATGGTACCTTGTTGTAATCTTGAAATGTGTTTTTGTAATAATTGGTGATGTTGAGCATCTTTTCACGTGCCTATTGGCCATCTGTATTTCTTCTTTGGAGAAATGTCTCTTTAGGTCATATGCCCATTTTTCAATTGGGTTGTTTTTCTTGTTGAGTTGTGTGAGCTGTTTGTATATTTTGGAAATTAACGCTTTATTGGTTGCATTGTTTGCAAATATTTTCTCCCACTCTGTAGACTGTTTTTTTTTTAAAAAAATAGGGTCTTTTTATAGGGTTTTGTTTGTTTGTTTGTTTGTTTTTTAGATTTATTTGGCTGCCCCAGGTCTTAGTTGCAGCATGTGGGATCTAGTTCTCTGACCAGGAATTGAACCTAGGCCCTTGCATTGGGGGCACAGAATCTTAAGTGCTGGACCACCAGGGAAGGCCTTTTTGTTTTGTTTATGGTTTTCTTTGCTGGGCAAAAGTTTTAAGTTTGATTAGGTCCCGTTGATTTATTTTTGTTTTAATTTCTATTGCCTTGGGAGATCTGACATAAGAAAACATTGGTACAATTTTTGCCTATATTCTCTTCTATGAGTTTTATGATGTTGCATGTTGTGTTTAAGGCTATAAGCCATTTTGAATTTATTTTTGTGTATGATGAGAAGGTATGTTCTGATTTTACTGTGCTGTCCAACTTTCCCAGTACCACTTGCTGAAGAGACTTTTTCCATTGTATAGTCTTGTCTCCTTTGTTGAAAATTAATTGATCTAGGCATGTGAGTTTATTTGGGGGCTTTCTATTATGCTCCATTGATCCATATATCTGTTTTGTCCCAATACCAGGCTGTTTTGATTACTGTAGCTTTGTAGTATCGTCTAAAGTCAGAAATGGTTATGCCTCCTGCTTTGTTCTTTTTCTTCAGGATTGCTTTGGTAATTATGGGTCTTCTGTGCTCCACATGCCTTTCAGGATTATTTGTTCTAGTTCTCTGAAAAAGGCCATGGGTAACTTGACAGAGGTAACGTTAAATCTGTAGATTGCTTTGGGCAGTATGGCCATTTTAACAATAGTAATTCCATAAGTTTGTCTGTGAGTCTGTTTTTGCTTTATTCATTTGTACAATTTTTTAGATTCCACATAGAAGTGATACCGTATAATATTTGTCTTTCTCTGAATGACTGTGATATTATGATGACAGATAGACACATACAACTGGATCAGGGAGGTAAATAATTAAAACAGAGGACTGCACAACATGCAGAAAAGAATCTGGGCTTGAAGAAGGGGCCATGACGCATACACAGAGACTTGCATAGATGGAATCTTGCAAATTTGGGATGAGTCAGGCAAGTAATTATAAATCAATCAAAAGTTTTTCATCTCCTAAAAGACACCAATCCTCAGTCACAAATAGTGGCTCAGGCATTCTACATGAATGATCAAGCATCATTATATTGTTTCCTTGATGGCTCTGTGAAACTGAGTGAAGTTACATTTCCTGATTCAGAGGGTGCAACTAAATGTCTCATGGAAGAACAAAAGGAGATGTTTCAATAACTTGGCCTCCGAAAGTGGAGAACTGATTTTTCAGATCTCACTAACAGTCATGCTGTGTATATCAAGTCTGAATCATGGCAACAAAAAGATGTTTCCCCCCAGCTCTTAGGTACTTTACTTTGAAAAACAGTTTCAAATGGTCATCTTGATTTCTATGACGATTTTAACACATTCACAGAAATCACAAAACTAAAGGTTGTTGATATCCTATCCAAATGCAAACTAATCTTACTCCTCTATCTTGGACATTCAGCAGACAGGCAAATGTAAACTTTAGCAAATTCCATTCAGTCTGTAAACTTCTTACTGAAAAACAGAAAAGATCTAATCTGCCGAATGTCATGAACCTCCGTCCATAGTTCATCAGGCACTCTATCAGATCTAGTCCCTTAAATCTATTTCTCACTTCCACTGTATAATCATTAGGGATTTGATTTAGGTCATACCTGAATGGTCTAGTGGTTTTTCCCTACTTTATTCAATTTAAGACTGAATTTGGCAATAAGGAATTCATGATCTGAGCCACAGTCAGCTCCCAGTCCTGTTTTTGCTGACTGTATAGAGCTTCTCCATCTTTGGCTGCAAAGAATATAATCAATCTGATTTTGGTGTTGACCATCTGGTGATGTCAAAGAATGCTCAAACTACCGCACAATTGCACTCATCTCACACGCTAGCAAAGTAATGCTCAAAATTCTCCAAGCCAGTCTTCAACAATACGTGAACCATGAACTTCCAGATGTTCAAGCTGGTATTAGAAAAGGCAGAGGAACCAGAGATCAAATTGCCAACATCCGCTGGATCATCAAAAAAGCAAGAGGGTTCCAGAAAAACATCTATTTCTGCTTTATTGACTATATCAAACCTTTTGACTGTGTGGATCACAATAAACTGTGGAAAATTCTGAAAGAGATGGGAATACCAGACCACCTGACCTGCCTCTTGAGAAATCTGTATGCAGGTCAGGAAGCAACAGTTAGAACTGGACATGGAACAACAGACTGGTTCCAAATAGGAAAAGGAGTACGTCAAGGCTGTATATTGTCACCCTGCTTATTTAACTTTTATGCAGAGTACATCATGAGAAACACTGGGCTGAATGAAGCACAAGCTGGAATTAAGATTGCCAGGAGAAATATCAATAACCTCAGATATGCAGATGACACCACCCTTATGGCAGAAAGTGAAGAAGAACTAAAGAGCCTCTTGATGAAAGTGAAAGAGGAGAGTGAAAAAGTTGGCTTGAAGCTCAACATTCAGAAAACTAAGATCATGGCATCCAGTCTCATCACTTCATGGCAAATAGATGGGGAAACAGTGACAGACTTTGTTTTTTGGGCTCCAAAATCACTGCAGCCATGAAATTAAAAGACATTCCTTGGAAGAAAAGTTATGACCAACATAGACAGCATGTTAAAAAGCAGAGACATTACTTTGCCAACAAAGGTCCGTCTAGTCAAGGCTATGGGTTTTCCAGTAGTCATGTATGGATGTGAGAGTTGGACTATAAAGAAAGCTGAGCGCAGAAGAATTGATGCTTTTGAACTGTGGTTTTGGAGAAAACTCTTGAGAGTCCCTTGGACTGCAAGGAGATCCAACCAGTCCATCTTAAAGGAAATCAGTCCTGAATGTTCATTGGAAGGACTAATGTTGAAGCTGAAACCAATGCTTTGGCCACCTGAGAAGAACTGGCTCACTGGAAAAGACCCTGATGCTGGGAAAGATTGAAGGCAGGAGAAGCAGACAATAGAGGATGGGTGGTTGGATGGCATCACCAACTCGATGGACATGAGTTTGGGTAAACTCCCGGAGCTGGTGATGGACAGGGAGGCCTGGAGTGCTGCAGTCCATGGGGTTGCAAAGAGTCAGACACGACTGAGCAACTGAATTGAACTGAATCTGCCAAATGTCCTGCACGTCCTGTGCACAGTGCTGCTAAAACAGTGTGATTTACTTACCTGTGACATTGAGGTTTTCACAATGAATTCTTTCAGTCACTTTTAGTTTCCTCAAAACGTGCAGAAGCTCTTAATAAGTGTATTGACCTTGTATAAATGGAAGGAGATCGCACCCTTGGACATGTGCCCACAGGACAGCTATCAAGATTGCTGTCCATGGTAGAGATGTTAGAGTGTTGACCTGTTGTAATATCATATTTTTAAAGAGTGAATTTGGAAGTACATTAAAGATGAGAATGGAGAAAGGGATTAGAGTAAAACAAATGTTTATGCTATTTCTGCAAAACTGCTTGATGACCTTTACAGAGGCCATGCAGAGCCTAGAAAAGGATGAACCAACCGCATCTGAGTTGTTCAATGTTATTTGTAGCTCGTGACAAAAACTCATATAGAAAAAAAAATCTCATACTTTAGAAATAAGGCTGCTTCAAGACCTTGTTAATTTCTCTACTAAAACTTGAACTGACTTGAAATCCGTTAGCCTGGGTTCTGCAGAGAATCAGAATCGACAGGGCATTAGATCGATATTGGGCTTCCCAGGTGGCACTGATGGTAAAGAATCCACCAGCAAATGCAGGAGACGCAGGAGACCCGGGTTTGATCCCTGGGTCGGCAAGATCCCCTGGAGTAGGAAATGGCAACCCACTACAGTGTTCTTGCCTGGAAAGTTCCATGGACAGAGGAGCCTGGCAGGCTATAGTCCATGAGGTCTCAGAGAGTCAAACACGACTGACCATGAATGTACCACATAGAAAGACACAGATAGATGGGGGTGACCAGGTCTGCCTGTCTATATCTGTATGTATATAGATACACACTTATTCATGTTAAGAATTGGCTCCTGTGGTTTTGGTGGTTGAGAAGACTTCTGTATCTATGGTCAACAAGCTGAAGACCAAGGGAGCTGACTGTGGTTCCAGTCTGTGTCCCAAGACCTGAGACCCAGGAGGGCCAACGGTGTAAGTTCTAGTCTCAATCTGACACTCAGGCTTTCAAAGGAGTGGATGAGGTCCCCCATGTAGGAGAGAGCAACCTACAGACTCAGTGTATTCAGTCTACTGATTCCAAGGCTAATCTCATTCAGAAACACCCTCACAGACACATCCAGAAAAATGTTTAACCAAATATCTGGGCACCCCAGTGACCTAATCCAGCTGACACATAAAAGGAACCTTTGCAGAAATCAACTTTGATTTCACAAATTCACATTACCTCTGTGCTCTAAACCATTTTCCCGAAGAAAGAAGGTAAACTTCTGATGACATCTGAGTATTTAAAAATTATGGACATTTTAGACACAGACAGTCTATATGATGAATTCATAGGTGCAAAAGACTGGATTGATAAACAGCTGGTCAACCAAAACAGGTCTGTAGATAAAAGTGGATGGACATTTCTTAGGAGCTGTGAACTGATTTCCGCAATCTGAAAATGCTGAAATGTTTTCGTTGAGAGGATTTTTAGTTCGATGTCATCATGTTGGACTGACACAAGGAATCAGTATAATGTGAGCTTGATATGAGCAGAACTGTAGGTCCAAGTGAATTTTACATTTGCCTGTCTGGAGTTGCACTATTACATGAAAGACGGGAAGGCCGTCCTAAATAAAGACCTCAGGCAGTTCAGTGACCGGAAAAGAAAACAGAAAGAGTCAAATTGCCCTACCATGCCACAGGACAGGAAGAAAGATGTCGTTGCTCTTTTTAAAATTAAATATGGATAATATCTATTTCATTTGTCCTATTATATTTCTGTTCTCCTTTCAAATTAGCCTCCAATTAAAATAAATATATTTATATTAAAAAAAGACATTTATGCATCTTAAGAATATACAGTAATATAGCCCACAAAATTTTAATTTCAATAGTTTCCAAGAATTAAAATAAATTTATAAAATTATATGAGGACAAAAAGAGAGATGTTATAAAAATATTGTTATATTTGTTTGGTCCTACTCTCAGTGAGTGCTAATCTCTTCTTGTAACTAGTCTTATTGTTTTGTTTACATAACAGCATTTATGGACCAGAAAAGTAAATAATGGAGAATAACACATAATTTCAAATAGATAACTATTTTCATATATTAATGTTAAAGTCATAGCACATGGATTTTCCATATATGATATTATTATGCTTATATGTTTTTCCGGTATGACTGTGTCCCGAGTTGACTTTAAAAAATTGGTCACGCACGTATGAAGTGATTCGCTGCCTTTGAAAGGCAGGGCCCGGGCAGAACTCAGTTCACAGAGCTCAAAGGAGGTCCCCAGGCCCACTCTGTCTCTCTGTTTGCTTTTCGTGCCCCTCCCCTGCAGCCTACTCTTACATTACTCGCAGCAGTCCAAGCCAGGAAGGCGCTTCCCCGGATGCAGTCCTGGGACTGGGCTTCAGCAGGTGCCCTGAACCCCTTGCATGGCCTCCAAATGGAGTTGCCAGCTCCCACACACACAGGTTACAAGAGTGGAGAGGTGCTTCCCTAAAGGGAAATTGAGGGGCTCTTACCAGAAGGGGGAATAGATGCTGTGCAGGCAAAAGCAGCCTCAGCTGTCCATTACCCGGCCGGCCAGGAGCCAGAGCGCTTTCCGCTAAATCGTTTTTGTCCAGATCCCTGCCTGGAGCCAAACAAACACACATCTATTTGATCACTTAGCATATTTATTGAGATGATCTATCAATGTGTCCCTCTTACCGACTGGACAGTGAGTTTCCCAAGGTCAGGGACCACGTCTGATCCCTGCGCTGTCCTCAGCGCCTCACACTCAGCCAGCTGCTCAAGTCGCAGGTGCTCAGTAATGTCCCTGGGATCCTGCTCTCACATCTGCTCTCAGCTGTCACTTCACACAGGCCTTGCACAATCTCTTCCACTTCTCTGGCCTTTCAATCTGCAGCTCCGGCACAGGCCCTCCCCCCAAGTCCAGAACTGGGCATACACTCTCTTCTGGACACCCTAACTGGGGCATCCCAAAGGCAGCTCAAACACCACCTGTTGGAAACTGAATCTTCCAATATCATCCTAAACCTTGTCCTTCACTGCTCTCCTTCTCAGCAACAGCACCATAACACTCACTGTACTATGCTCCCACCTGCCACAGTCGCTCCCCAAGGGCTACTGATCCAGTCTCCAAAATACCTGTCATTTTTCCCCGCCATGTTCACCCTACGGCCCTGCCTCCCCCACCCAACCCAGGCCTCCCTCCCCTGACGTCCTACCCCAGGCCTCTCTCAACCCGGCCCTCCTCTGTAACAGGAAGTATAGCTCAAAGCCCTTGGGTGCATCATCTTCACCTTCAGGCCCACACCAGCAGCACTTTAGCCCCGCAGACTCCAGCCCTGCATTCCCTAGGGGCCGGCTGGGAGCATGTGCCCCTCTCCGAGTCTGTCCTCCTCCTTTAGGTGCTAATCCCTTCTTGTCCTTGGAGACCAAGCTTACCTCCACGAAGCCCCCCATGATCCACAGCCCAGTCTCTCAGCTCACGCCTGGGCTCCTGGGACCTCTGTGCTTTTCGCTTCTCTAGCTTGTGTGTCTATTGTGCTAGACCGCAATCTGGCTTCCTGCAGTAAAACCTCTGTGGTTAGACAGGTGGTCTCTCTTCTACCAGTCTCTCCCTCTACACTGTGAGTGCCAAGGAGGCAGGATGACACCCTTAACCTTGGACCTCAGTCAGAAGTCATCACATAGGAAGTGCTCATCAGTCGTGACATGGGTGATCTGTGGACCAGCGACAGCAGGGTTTGGCAAACTTTGTAAAGGGCTGGATAGGAAATATTTCAGCCTTTGCAAGTCCTGTGGTCTCTGTTATGAGAAAGCAGCCACAGTCAACAGTAAGTAACACTGTATTTGCAAAATCAGGTTGGATTTAGTCTGTGGACTGCAGTTTGCTAGCTCCTGAACTATATGGATGAACTCCCCCAGTGCTTGGGGACAACTTCCCCCCAACTTTCATGCCCAGTGAGAGCTGTGCCTGCTTGCTGTTCTGACCAGCCTGCCTTCTCAGCCTGCCCAAAAGGCCCTTCCCCCATCCTCTTCTCTCACCTTCCCACCCCATTCCACTCTCTGCTACTCATTATCCCCTTCAGGTTCCTAGCTACCTGTGACTCAGAGTTCAGCTTTCTTCCCCTGGGGCTCCTCCTGCCCAGCCACACGGACTCCCCATCATTCCCAGCTTGACACAATGACTGCCCTTTGGACAAAGGAATGACAAGCAGATATTTACCATGCATAGCATTTCCTTGGCTGATCAGAAGCACTTTCCTTCGCAAAGCAGTTTACCTGTGGTTTTCCACTCTTGTCAGCCGCTGCCTCTCTTACCTTTAGCTGGGTTCCCTGAGGACTTTCCCCTAAAGGCTCAGCTCTCCTGGCCCCTGCCCTGGCAGACGTGCTGTGTGTCAATCAGCAGCGTTGGTCCCCAGGAAGACGAGCATATGGAGAGGGTTATTCTCCTCCCCGGAAAGCTAAGGAGGGGCAGGTATGGAAAAAGCGTGAGAGATTTTGTTTTCTGATAGTGCGGGAGGCAAGGAGAAGATGATAGCCAAGGCATCCGCGCTTGCCCAGCCCCTTGGCCTCGGCTGCACTCCCGGTTAGGCAGGTGGCAGAAGGGTTTATGTGAGAGACTTGGAGCCTCTAAGACCCAGCACAGCTGCTGCGGGGCCCACGTGTCTGAGCTGAGCAGCACCCTGGCACCCAAGGGCTTGAAGTTTGGGGAGCACTGGAAGAAAGCACCCTGGTATTTTTCCCAGAGTACCGTTAAGTCGCTTTGGAGTGGTTTTGTGGGCAAAATAGTTCAGCTGGGGGACTGGAGTGGCTGAGGAGGGCCAGCAGGAGTGCTGCGGGAACCACTGCTTGGGGACAGGTTTGCACTTATTCCTGGGCTTTCCCTTCGGAGGCTCCAGAGATCCCTGGTGCCCCCAGTAAAAGCGGGGTCCCTGACCAAGGAGGAAGAAAAGAGTGGATGTCAGGGATGGGCAACCAATGATCTCACCGCACTGGGATGCTTCCTTACAGGGACAGAAAAGAAGGGGACATCTGAGAAGTCATGTTTGTTCTACAACTGGCCCCGAGGGTGAAGAGCAGGACGGGGGATGGAGAGGGTGAAGGCAGCTATGGAAACTGGACCAATGGAAGGAGGGAAGATGTGGACATCAGCCGGGAGTGGAGAGGCAGAGGCACCCCAGTTATAAAGATGGGGAAGCAAAGGCCCAGAGAGAGGCCATGACCTGCCCACAGTCACATAGCGATGTCTCCCATCTCCAGGCCGGGCATTTCTCCAGGTTAGAGCCATCAAGTCCACCACAGACCTGGTGGGTCTCCACAGTGTCCTGCTTGGTGAGGTGGACAGGCAGTGTGTCTCTGGGCCTGGGTGTCCACCAGGGATTTCCAGACCCCCCACCCAGAACAACCTGGAATCTGCCTTCTTTCTAAGGAGAAAGAGGCCAAGTTTTCTTATAGGAATGGAGAGGGAGGAGCCAACAACACAACCTGGCACAAAGCAGCCAGCTCAATATGTTTAGAAGTAGAAGGAGAAACAGGCAGACAGACAGAATTCCTCCCAGTCCTTGGCCTGGCCTCTCTGCTGGCTGACTATCCTGCCTGGGTGAGGGGACAAGAGCCCTCGCATCCTCTTAGTCTTTCTCTGTCTTGAAAATAAGAGGTCAGACCATAGAAGCAAAGGTGAGGGAGAAATCTCTTTCCTTGGAAATTTTAAAAAATACCGCTGCCTAAGCGTGCTGGAAAAGAGGAGGTTTGTGACCTGGAGGCAGGAGGAGGGTCAAGGACACCATTGGATGGGTCTTAATGGTCTCAATCCAGGCCTTGGAGATTTGGAGAAGGGTGATGCCGGGCCCTGACCGCCGGCTGCAGTAAGCGATCGCCACCAGGTGGCAGGCCTGCCTATTTCTAACAGATGCGGACTTGCTGCTGGGAACTCAAATCGGTTGCCGTATTTGTTTACTCATCCGTCATTTATTCATTCATGGTTTTATTCCCCAAGCACTTTGGACTCCTCATATATGCCAGCGGGCATTGTGCTAGGTGTAATGAGGAAACAAAAGTGGCCGAGACAAGGGCTGTGTTCTAGGCACCTCGCACAGCTCCTCCCTGCTTAGCAGCCAGTCCCACACGCAGAGGGTCCATGGGGCAGCCACGTATCTGTGGGTCATGTCAGCTGCCTAGGTTGGTTCCTACTGCAGCCACGTGGGATGGTGCCCCTTGCCTATGTTCTGCAGAGGGAGCCAATGGGCCCTGGGCCCTGAGTGAGGTTTGGATGGCCTCCCATCCCAGTGTCAGATCACCCACAGCAGGTCTCAGGTGTAGCCGCACAGTGGTCCCTGGGGCTGAGGTTTCCTCCATCTCTGTTCCTCTAGCCAGGAACAACCTCAAACCACCAGCCTCTCCCCCCGCCCTTCCTCTCTTCAACCGCTCTGTTCTGGCAGCTTTCCTTAGAAATGTCCATCCAGAGAGCAGAGAGTGGGCCCCTGGAGCAGACCCAGGTCCTGGATGCCCTGGAGTCACTTCTGCCTTCCTCAACCCCAGCCCTGCTCCGGGCACCCAGGGCCAGTGTTCACCTCCAGAGCACTGGTCTCCCATGTGCTTGAAGCATCGTGTCTTGACTCCTCACTCCATCTCCACCTGAGATACAGTCTCAGAAGGCCAGGGATCTCGACTTGCTCCCCGTAGATGCCCCAGGACCTTGCATGGTGTCTGACCATAGATGTGGGCTGAATCACTCAGTGGAGGTGAGGGAATGCAGCTGTGCGAAAGCTTCGAGGTCTTCGAGGTCTCCCCATGGATCCACAGGAAGGCAAGGTGGACAAGGGTAAGCTTGGATGCTAAGAACACACCTGAGACTTTCCAAGTAGCTGCCTTGAATTAAATTAGAGGACCCCCTGGACCAACCTCAGTGAGGACCACCCGAGCCCCAGTCTGCTCCTTATGCACCCGAACTCCAGACCCGGCAGAGTTGGGGTAGCATCCCCTGGGGTCACTCTTTCAACAGGGGCCCCAGATGGCTTCCTCGGCCAGCAGTCACAGAACCCTGTCATCTGGAAGAGCGCCAACGGCTGTTCTGCCTTGCTTCCTTCTCTCTCTCTTCCTGCCCCAGCTTCACTGGCAACTGGGAACCCCCTTGCTCAGCCCAGCCCTGTGCCTTCTGACTCATGGTGCAGCTCAGCTAGAAAGCATCTGGCCATGCCCATGGCCCTGGCATCTGGCATGTTGCCCTACGTGAGGAACACCCCTCCCTCACATCCTTCATGTGCTTCCTCCATTAGAATTATGTCCATTGAAAACTTCCCCACTCCCAAGAAACCCTCTCTGATAAGTGGGGATGGGGCAAAGCACCCCAGCCCCAGCACTCAGCGTCAGGTGGAGTGGGAGTCCCAATCTTATCAGCTCATCACATTCCGAACATTCCCCATGGGCAGGGGAGGAGGGAAGCCAGGAAAGGAGAGTGACGCTGCACCGCACCAGCCTGTGTCTCTGTTTGCCCCAGTTTCTCCCCCACCCCCACCCTAGCCCAAGCCCCAGGTTCCCTCCGTGTGCCTCACAAGCCCTCCTTTGACCCCATGTCTGGTTCCTCATCCTTTTCTAGTCTCTTCTGAGAGTTCCCCCAAAGCACCCTTCCATGTACCGGACCAGAAGTGAAGGCCTGCTCCTCCACCCGCCTCCCACATGCACCAGCCTTGGGCCCCCTTCCTCTCTTGCTGGAGGAGGGGCTGCCTGCCCGCATTTTTTACACAGCATCTGTGGCTATTCGGAAAAAGTTGTCCTTTTCCTGAACACTTAAACACACACCCCTCTGCCCTCTGGCCACCTCCTAACTCCTACCCAGAGAGCAGTGACTGAAGGGGGAGCTGAGAGCCAGGAACCTCTAGTTCTAATTCTGGCTCCTGCCACTAACTTACTGACATGAGGCTGGTCACCACCCTGCTCTGAGCCTCAGTTTCCCTGAGGAATGACAGGGATGGACTGGTGGTCTCAGGTTGTTGAGTCTAAGGGGAACACTTGGTGATCCCTTAGACAAAAGTTTTGGTGGAGGACATGGGAGGGAGTCATCAGGGAGGTGCTCCCTCTTTGGAGACAACTCCATTTTAGTTTTCTGGAGAGGAGCAGGCCATTCTTAGGGGTGCCCCTTCCCGAAGTGTTCCCCACCCCAGGTCCTCTTCCCTCATCTGAAAAATGTTTCCAACGAAAAAGTACCATGAAGAGTACCACCAAGCACATGCTCACACACACGCATGCACACACACACGCACACACAGCCAACATCAAGCTTCATGGTGAATTACTGAAAACTTCTCTACTGAGGTCAGGAACCAGACAAGGTTCTCACTCACTATCACCACTCTGACCAGACCTACACTTGGAAGTCCCAGACAGGGCAATGAAGCAAAACATAAAAGCTACAAGAACTGAAAAGGAAAAATAAAACTATTAACATTTTGGGGGGAAGAGTGAATTATATATCTTATTTTTTTTCAGTATGCAAGATTCTTTAAATTCTGTAGTGCTTCACAATTTTCAAAAGTTTCACACACATGATTTCATATAATCCCATAGTAATTTTCCCCCCATCCCTATATTGCTTCTTCCCACATTTTCCCTCTCTGCATTGGTAATCACTAGTTTGTTCTCTATTTCTGCGAGTTTGCTTCCGATTTTGTTTTATTCATTAGTTTGTGGTCCTTTTTAGACTTCACATATAAATAATATTATGCAGTATTTGTCTTTGTCTGACTTATTTCATTTAGCATAATGCCCTCCAAGTCCAACCTTTGCTACAAACAGCAAAATTTCATCCCTTTTTTTAACGACAGAGTAGTATTCCATTGTGTGTGCATTTGTATACCACATCGCCTGTATCCATTCATCCATTGATGAACATTTAGGTTGCTTTCATACCTTGGCAATTGTAAATAATGCTTCTACAAATGTTGGAAAAACTGGTGGTGCTAGTGGGAAAGAGCCCGCTTGCCAATGCAGGACACATAAGAAACGCAGTTTTGATCTCTGGGTCGGGAAGATCCCCTGGAAGGGGAGGAGGATTTTCCTTCTCCAGGAAATCTTCCTGACCCAGGGATGGAACCCAGGTCTCTTATATCTCTTGCCTTGCAGGTAGATTCTTTACCCACTGAGCCATGAGGGAAGCCCAGCCCCTATGGCCTAACGATTTCCCATCTGAGTGTATATCCAACAGGAAAGCACACGCGATGCCCCAAAAGACAGGTGTGAGAGTATTCACCGCTGCGCTGTTGTCAGCAGCCGCAAATTTTAAAAGTTGGATGCCCATCAGCAGAAGAATAGACAAACAAAAGGTGATGTATTCACATGATGGTGTATTTACTTTACAGCAAAGCAAAGGAACAAACTACAGCTATAAGAAACAACGTGGGGGATCTCACAAGCTTGATGTTGAACAACAAAAACAGCCAGACACAGAAGAACACACAGTTTGTTGCTGTTGATCAGTTCAGTTCAGTTCAGTTGCTCAGTCATGTCTGACTCTTTCCGACCCCATGAACCGCAGCATGCCAGGCCTCCCTGTCCATCACCAACTCCCGGAGTTTACCCAAACTCATGTCCATCGAGTCAGTGATGCCATCCAACCATCTCATCCTCTTTTTGTCCCTTTCTCCTGCCCTCAATCTTTCTCAGCATCAGGGTCTTTTCCAACGAGTCAACTCTTCGCATCAGGTGGCCAAAGTATTGGAGTTTCAGCTTCAACATCAGTCCTTCCAATGAACACCCAGGACTGATCTCCTTTAGGATGGACTGGTTGGATCTCCTGGCAGTCTAACGGACTCCCAAGAGTCTTCTCCAAAACCACAGTTCAAAAGCATCAATTCTTTGGCGCTCAGCTTTCTTCACAGTCCAACTCTCACATACATGACTACTGGAAAAACCATAGCCTTGACTAGACGGACCTTTGTTGGCAAAGCAATGTCTCTGCTTTTTAATATGCTGTCTCGGTTGGTCATAACTTTTCTTCCAAGGAGTAAGTGTCTTTTAATTTCATGGCTGCAATCACCATCTGCAGTGATTTTGGAGCCCCCAAAGATAAAGTCAGCCACGGTTTCTACTGTTTCCCCATCTATTTGCCATGAAGTGATGGGACTGGATGCCATGAAGTGATAGGACTGGATGCCATGATCTTAGTTTTCTGAATGTTGAGCTTCAAGCCAACTTTTTCACTCTCCTCTTTCACTTTCATCAAGAGGCTCTTTAGTTCTTCTTCACTTTCTGCCATAAGGGTGGTGTCATCTGCATATCTGAGGTTATTGATATTTCTCCTGGCAATCTTAATTCCAGCTTGTGCTTCATCCAGCCCAGTGTTTCTCATGATGTAATCTGCATAAAAGTTAAATAAGCAGGGTAACAATATACAGCCTTGACGTACTCCTTTTCCTATTTGGAACCAGTCTGTTGTTCCATGTCCAGTTCTAACTGTTGCTTCCTGACCTGCATACAGGTTTCTCAAGAGGCAGGTCAGGTGGTCTAGTATTCCCATCTCTTTCAGAATTTTCCAGTTTATTGTGACCCACGCAGTCAAAGGCTTTGGCGTAGTCAATAAAGAAGAAATAGATGTTTTTCTGGAACTTTCTTGCTTTTTTGATGATCCAGCAGATATTGGCAATTTGATCTCTGGTTCCTTGGATGCTGTTGATAGAAAGTCCAAAACCAGGTAAAACTACTCTGGGACAGTAGAAATCAAGGTGATGATTATCTTTGGGGAAGTAGAAATTAACAGGAGGCAAGAGGAGTTTGGGCGATACTGGAATTAATCTATTTTTTAATCTTCGTTCTGGTTACATATTGTGTTCATTTTGTGAAAATCTGTTTCACAAAAAAAAAGCCCTTTTCTATCTGTGTGTTACACTTCAATAAAACACTTACGTTACAACAAAATTAAATGGCTCAGAGAGACCTGTGAACTTGCTCAGGATCACACAGCTCTGAGTCGGCCAGTTAGAAGTTCTAGGTTTTTACTCCTGCTTTGTTCTCTGACCTGGAAGGCCCTGGACAATTTACTTTCTATTCTGGGGCTCAGTTTCCCCATCTATATGGAGTGGGAAGAAAACAAAACCACAGTTGCTATTATAAAAGCTGGCAGCAGAATTCCCCTGAGAGGAGACTCTGCCTGGGAAATAACTTGCTGGAATCTCCTTGGGCATGAAAGAAAGAGTGGTGAGGCCCCAGCTAATAGCCTTTAGCTCTCTGGGTTTCAGGGGAGAGTTCTTGAGCAGAGATGTGGGCGAGGGGGGAGGAGACAGAGAGAGGCTGAGAACCCAGCTAACAAGACGGCGGGCGAGCAGGGTGAGATGAAAACTCACAGCTGGCTGTGAGAGGAGAGGATGGCTGTGGGCTCAAAGACCAGTCGTAGCTGATATTCATCACTCCCCTCCTGCTCCAGCAGCCTCACCCTGAAGGAATTATTCCCCACCCTCACTGCCCTGAGTCACTAGAATTCAAGGAGAAACTAAGGATGCGGGGTGTGCTGCATTCCATACCTGGGCTGACAAAGCGCAGAGCCAACAGCCTGCAGGTGAGAGGCGGAGAAGTGGAGAATTCAGCAGAAGCTGGGACCCTCAGGGTAGGGGCTCATGTTGCTCCAGTATGGTTTTTTACTGTGAGAGGGGAAAGGTGAACCTGGAATTTTGGAGCACTCGAGTTCCTTGGGTGACTGACCCTTGGTTTCCATGTGAACCAGGCCGGGAGATTGGATATGGTTGAAGGCCCATTGCACTCAGCTATGGAGGCAATGGCACCCCACTCCAATACTCTTGCCTGGAAAATCCCGTGGACGGAGGAGCCTGGTAGGCTGCAGTCCATGGAGTCACAAAGAGTCGGACACGACTGAGCGACTTCACTTTCACTTTTCACTTTCATGCATTGGAGAAGGAAATGGCAACCCACTCCAGTGTTCTTGCCTGGAGAATCCCAGGGACGGGGGAGCCTGGTGGGCTGCCGTCTATGGGGTCGCACAGAGTCGGACACGACTGAAGCGACTTAGCAGCAGCAGCAGCAGCAGCACTCGGCTAACTTCCCCCAAGCCCCTTCCTGCACTGGTACAGGGCTGCAGAAGGTCAGACCCTTTCAGCCAGATGTTACACAGACACACAGACACCGTGGAGAATGTCTGTGGCCAAAGGCCAAGATGGCTGGAGGAAGCCATGGAGATGCACCCTGCTGACATCACGTCCAAGAGCTTGAAGTAGCCCCCTTCCCAACCCATCTCCACCCTGTCCTGTCCAGGCCTGTCCTTGGGTGAAAGGACCCTGACACCCCCAAGGGAAGAGTCAGCAGCCCTGAGGAGCTGAGACTGAAGGATGGGGTGGGGTCAGGAGTGCCTTCAGCTCCTCCCAGGGTGAGCAGGAGGATGAGTGGGGAGACTCTTACCACAGCACCTCCATTGCCACTCACAATTGGGAAACCCCAGTCCTCTGCAGTAGGTGCAGGGTCTCACCTCTCACAGACCTGTCACTCATCACCCTGGGTGAGGTGCTGAAGGGCAAGAAGCACGCTTTACTCCTGGGGGTAAAGGAGGCTCCAGGTCAGGGGGGAGTGAGGAGGTAGCGAGGGTGAACGCAGCCTCCAAGAGCGACAAAACATCCTCATTAAGGCCTGACTCTGAAGGTCACCTCCTCCAGCAGAGCTTCCCAAATGTCCTCATTAAAGAAGCTGTCCCCACCCTCATCCCCAACTCCCACCCCTCAGAACACAGGCATGCCAGCTTCCTACTCCAGTAGGGGTCTGCTCTGGTTATCCCCCCACCACCGCTGACCGACTTCTGAATAGCTGGGTCTAGGGCTAGGGCTCCTCTGGGTCTCCCCCAGGCTGCCAAGGTGTGCTTTGCACACGGCAGGTGTTCACCAGCACTTTCTGAGTCAACCAGAGAGGGGTCCATGCCACCTGGAAGACTTCCTGAGGGAGGGATCAAAGGAGGGAGCCCAGGAGGACCTTCCAGAGTTTAGGAGAGAAGAGGGGGGCTCAGATATCCTGGGATAGCCACTGCCCACTGAACCCTGATTCTAGGGCAGACATGCCCTTGCTGCCCTGGCTGGGGCCTCCAAAAGGCATGGAAGGACCAGCCCACCCCCATAATCGGTCCCAGCTGTGGAAGCCCAGGTCTTGGGGAGGAGAGGCCATAACTGGGCAGAGGTCCTGTCCTTTCCTGCAGCCTTGGCCCCACAGGGTCTGGAGTCTCTCAGGCCAACAGCCCCTCCCCACATGGGCCAGGGCAGAATGAGGCTCCCCAGGAGGTAGGGTGGCTCCCCTCGCTGTGCTCAGGGGTGTTTGCAGGGAAAGGGTATCCTTCAGGAAGGAGGAGCAGGTATTTACCTGGTTGGGAGAGGCTTGGCTAAAGTTCAGGTTTAGCTACTTTACCACGCCCTGGGGGAAGGATATGCTGTTTGCTCCTGGGTTGCTGCCCTAAACCTCCCAGGGAAGGGTGGGGCTAGATGGGAGACAAGCTGAGTGTCTGGGTCGCCGCCGTGGAGATCCCAGCCACTTCTCCTGGGGTGGCCCCTCCTCCCACCAGACCTCTCTTGGGTGGGCAGATACTTGTCCCAGCATGTCTGGCAGAGATGAGAGATGAGGAGAGAGGGGAGAGAGAGACAGAGGAAGACAGGAAGGACTCGGGGCAGCAGTAGGGTGATAAGGGCAGAGGAGGGGGCAAGGGAGAAGGCTCCAGAAGACACTTGGGCAGAGGCCTGGGGAGTGGGGCAGCACTGCCCATTTTCCTGGACCAGAGGGAGGGAGCCACACAGGCCTGGCCCCCGTACACTACCCAGAAGCGGCATCTTAGCTTTCTGGGGGCCCACGCGTGCCTCTAGTTCTAAGGGTGTGTCTGAGGGCTGTGGCGCATGATGGGATGGTGTGCTCTGGGAGGGGACTGCTTGTCAGCAATCCTCCCCGCCCCCTATGCCCCACTCCTGTCAAGCTCCTTGATTATTTTTTCCTGGTAGCTCCGCCTCCAGGGACGGCCTCCCGCCCAGGATGTAAGGCAGGCAGCAGCTTGTCTGATTCAGCCAGGCCCTGGGGAGCCCCTGCTTTTAGGGGGCCGAATAACCTGAGGAAGCCAGACAAGAGAGACTCTTCCCACCGCCTTTCTGGGAGTGAGCGAGGCCCCCCTCCCTGCCCCAGCTCTCTAACCTCTCCTCAGAG
Source organism: Budorcas taxicolor (assembly GCF_023091745.1). Lineage (NCBI taxonomy): Eukaryota > Metazoa > Chordata > Mammalia > Artiodactyla > Bovidae > Budorcas > Budorcas taxicolor. The sequence continues at coordinate 36,328,353 of NC_068928.1, read as the reverse complement.
AGCAGGCCACGAGCCTTTGGGATGCAGCCAGATTCCTGCTGGCGGGTGGGCTGTGGGAGGATCAGCAGGCAGGCTACTGTTCTCTGCATCTCCCATCCCCCTCGCAGGGTGAGCCAGGCTCCTGCCTCCTCCAGCTTCCCCTCCCTGTGTCCAGGGCCTGCTTGTCGGAGTGAGACAAGAGAAATGGAGGCAGTCAGGGCCTGACCCAAGGGCCTTGGCTCTGGGCCCAGTGGTAGGAACACAGTCCGTAAATATTTGGGGAGTGAATGGTGCCTGCCCCTCCCCACACAGCTGACTCCGGCAGCCACAGAAGGCCTGCCTCTGATCTGGGAGCAGCATCAAATATCTCGGGGTTCAGCCTGCTGGGCCTTCGACCAGGTCTGTCCATAAACAGAAAGCATCTTCTTCATTCATTATGAAGGGCGATGTCATGTCAGCCATGCCCCTGCTTCTAGGTTGGCCATAGGGTCAAGTGCAGCCTGGAGACCCCAAGGCTTCTCTCCTGGATACAGAATGCCTTGCTGATGGATGCTTTTCGGAAATCCAGCTTCTGCCCTTCAGAGGCCCCTTGACTTGGTATCGGGGTGGACATGAACCCGGTCTGACCTTGGGAAAGTGAACTAAGGTCCTCAGCCTTCTCTACTGTGCCCCTCCTGGAGAGTTGTCTGCCTGCTGTCACCCTGTCTGGAAGGGCTCAGCCTTAGGTGGATGCCCCAAACTCCTTGGGGGTCCCCTTCCTTGTCCTGCTGTGACTCTGGAGGGGAACATGCAGCCCTCAACTCCTCTCTTCCATGGCCTTGGATCAAGACAGCAGAAATATCTTTGGAAGGAAGTCTCTGGACAGTTCCCGGGCCGGGCAGCTGGGAATTGGAGAGAGCCACTGGCCACCTGCAAGGGGATGGCTGAAGCCGTCTCAGGCTGCACCCTGCGTGCACTTCTAGGGCCTTGGGACAGGCTGCGAAGCGGGAGAGCCGTATTCAGGGAAGAGGGTGCTCGTGTGAATTTCCAGCGCTGCTGCGTTGGCCTACCCTCACTTCGTGACACCGCCTTGGCCCACTGTCTTGTCAGTTAATGTTGGGCAAGTGATCGTATGCCTCCAGGGCTTAGTATCCTTGTGTGTGAAATGGGGTTCATAACAGTATCTACTCCAGAGGATTGTGGTAAGGATCAGATGGAATAATGCATACAGGGCACTTAGCATGGGGTAGAGAATACAAGAAATATTCAATAAATGGTAACCATTATGACTAAGACTTTTAAGATTCAAAGCCCAAGTTTTCCGCTTCCTTCAGCCCTGAGCTCTGGATGTGTTTCTCATGGCCTGGGGGAAGGAAGGCTGTGGAGGAAATAAAGTGTTTGGGGACTGGATGGACCCCTGCCCCACCCTGCCTGCCCTGAGCAGGCCAACCTGCTCCCATCCACGGTTGCCCTCCCCCTTGGGTTCTCGTGGAACCCCAGATCTGCTACCTTCCCCCACATTCTTCCCACTTAACCAGCCTGGTGCCCACCCCATATCCAGGAAGAAGGACATAAACACAGCCAGGATGGATTAGAGCTCCCAGCATCCTCTCCAGAAGCACCAGGATGGTTGGGGCTCAAGGGAGGTCTGGGGGGCAGGGGAAGCACCATTTCAGGAGCTTAGGAGAGAGGGAGCAAGGTGGTCCCAACTAAAGGTGGTGTTCAGACCCTTGCCACCTCGGCCTGCGCACATAGTGGGTATGAAGTGGTATCTCCTTGTGGATTTCGTTTGCATTTCCCTGATGACTAGTGATGTTGAGCTTAGTGCTTATTGGTCATTTGTTTATTTTCTTTGAGGAAATGTCTATTCAAATGCTTTTTAACCACCTTGCTGGCAGCAAGTCACTGGTTTGTCCTGCCTACGCCCATTCTCCCCACTGCAGCCTGTCCTCTGCTAAGTGAGGCTTTCGCCAGGCTCTTCCTTGCTTAAATCCTTAATGGTTCCCCTTTGCTTGCTGCTGAACTTGCCAAACTGTGTTCTGTGAAAAGTGTTTGGGGAGAGGTCAGGAGAGGTTCCTTTGAAGATAGTTCCACGGTCAAGTTATGGTCATAGTTTTGGGAAATGTTATCTTCTCTCACCCATGCCAGGAGTTTGCCAACATATGTTGGCCCAGAGAAGTCCCAAAGCACACACTCCCCCTCCTTAATCCAACATTTCCCAAATGAATTTGATGATAAATTCACACTCCCCTCACCTTTTATTTTTTTTCTGACAGATTTATTGAGATATAACTCATATATCATACAACCAACTCCCTTAAAGGGTGCAACTGAAAGGTTTTAGTCACAGAGACGTGCTGCTGCTGCTGGGTCGCTTCAGTCGTCGCTGAAGGTTGCTAACTCTTTCCGATCCTATGGACTGTAGCCCACCAGGCCCCTCTGTCCTTGGGATTCTCCAGGCAAGAACACTGGAGTGGGTTGCTGTGCCCTCCTCCAGGGGATCTCCCCAACCCAGGGATCAAATCCGTGTCTCTTACGTCTCTTGCATTGGCAGGCGGGTTCTTTACCACTAGCGCCACCCGACATGTAGCCATTTATCAATTTTGGAACATTTTCATCATCCCCCAAAGAAATTCCATACGCCAACCTGCCCTCCTCATTCCCTCCTCTCAACCCTGGAAAACGACTGATCTACTTTCTATTTCAATATTTGCCTGTAATGGACTCATACTGGATGCAGCCTTTTGTGACTGATTTCTTTTCACTCAGCAAAATGTTTTCATGGTTCACCCACATTGTAATGTGTATCAGCACTTCATTCCTTTTTGTGGCCAAATAACTGTCCATAGTGTGGATAAGCTACATTTTGTTTATTCACTCATCAGTTGATGGACATTAGTGTTGCTTTTACTTTGGAGCTATTTTGAATAATGCTGCTATGAACATTCATGCACAAGTTTCTGTGGGAACATGTGTTTTCATTTCTCTTGAAGTACATACTTGGGAGTGGAATTGCTGGGTCAAACGGTAACTCTCTGTTTAACTATTTGAGGAAATTCCAGACTATTTTGAAGCAATTGCATCATTTTACATTCTTGCCAGCAGTGTATGAGGGCTCCAGTTTCTCCACAACTTTGCCAACACTTATTTGACTTTTTGGATCTAGCCATCCCAGCAGCTTCCTTGGTAGTTCAGTGGTAAAGAATCCACTTGCAATGCAGGAGATGTGGGTTGATCCCTGGATTGGGAAGATGTCCTGGAGAAGGAAATGGCAACACATTCCAATATTCTCGCCTGGGAAATCTCACTGACAGAGGAGCCTGGCAAACTACATTCCATGGGGTCGCAAGAGTCGGACACCACTTAGAGACTAAAACCAAAACAAAACAGAACATCCCTATAGGTGTGAAGTGATATTTCATTGTGGTTTCATTTGTATTTCCCTAATGATTAGAGCGGAGAAGGCAATGGCAACCCACTCTAGTACTCTTGCCTGGAAAATCCCATGGATGGAGGAGCCTGGTAGGCTACAGTCCATACGGTTACAAAGAGTCAGACACGACTGAGCGACTTCACTTTCACTTTTCACTTTCACGCATTGGAGAAGGAAATGGCAACCCACTCCAGTGTTCTTGTCTGGAGAATCCCAGGGACGGGGGAGCTTGGTGGGCTGCCATCTATGGGGTCGCACAGAGTCGGACACGACTGAAGCGACTTAGCAGCAGCAGCAATGATTAGAGATGTTGAATATTCATCCTGTACTTGTTGGCTATTTGGATATCTTCTTTGGAGAAATGTCTCTTCAGTTCCTTTGCCCATTTTCAAACTGGGTTACTTGTCTTTTTATTACTGAACTGTAATGTTATTTATATACACCAGATACAAATCCCTCATCAGACATATGATTTATAATTATTTTATTTCATTCTATGTGTTATCTTTTTGCTTTCTTAAAGGTATCTTTTTATTTGTTTTTACTTTATTTATCTTGGCCATCCCATGTGGCATGCAGAATGCTAGTTTCCTGACCAGGGATTGAATGCATGCCCCCTGCAGTGGAAGCATGGGCTCTTAACCACTGTACCACCAGGGAAGCCCTGAAACGTGTCCTTTAAAGCACAATTTCGATTAAGTTCAGTGTCTCAGTCTATTCAGTCTGCTATAATGAAATACCTCAGGCTAGGCTGCCTCTAAGCAACAGAAGTTTATGTCTTACTGTTCCAGAGGCTGGAAGTCCAAGACCAGGGTGTCAGCACGGTCAGGTGAGGGCCTCTTCTGGGTTGCAGACTTCTTGTTCCAGCCTCACATGACACAAGGGGCTAGGCAGCTCTGTGGGCCTCTTTTATAAGGATACTAATCCCAGTCATGAGGGCAAATCCTTCATGACCTTATAACCTCTCAGAGGCCCCACTTCCTAAAATCGTTATCTTGGGAATTAGGATTTCAACATATGAATTGGGGGGAGGGAGACACAGACATCTGGATCAGAGCATTCAATTTATCTATCTTTCTTTTGTTGTTTGTGCTTTCCGTGTTCTATATAAGAATCCATTGCCAAGTAGAAGACCACAAGGACTAACCCCTATGTTTCCTTCTAAGAGTTGCATAGGTTTACCTCTTTTATTTAGGTCTTTGATCCATTTTGAGTTAAGTTTTGCATATGATCTGAGGTAGCGATCCAGCTTCATTCTTCTGCATGTGAATATCCAGTCCTCCCCTGAGGCTCCCTTGTATACTTACAAAACATCCAGTAGCATCTCATGGAAACCTGGGGCTTCAGGGAACACCACTTGGGAACTGCCAACCTACATGATCAGGTCCAAGTTTCTTAGCCTAGTCAAAGCCTCTCACCATCTGCCCGCAACTGGCCTCTTGCTGTTCCTTAGACTTGCATTGGGTATTTCTGCCTCCACAGCTTAGTATATGCTGTTCTAACACTTCCCCCAACACTAACACTATCACATTCACATGTAACACTCGTCTTTTTCTACCAAAATTCACTCATCCTCTAAGGAATAACAATACCTAACATTTATTGAGCACTTGTTATGTACCATGTTCCTAAGTGCTTTATTTGTAATAGTATCTTATTGAATCCTTACAATAACCCAATCCTTATTATAACCCTCAGACATATATATGCCTATTATCCCCATTTTACAGATGAGGGAATTGAAATTCAACACGGGTAAGTAAACTGCCCAAGGCTACACGGTTAGCAAGTGATGGAGGGGAAATTTAAATCCAGACCATCTGCCTCTATAGTTCTTGTAACTCACTGTCCTCCCATCAACCTGCGCTTATCACCACCACTCTGCCAACTACCTCACTGGCACCAAAATATATTTATTGAACTCCACTATGTGTTTCCCCCTTTATGGATCACAGCCTTGAGGAGGTGAAGGGGCTTGCATAACTCAATGAAGCTACGAGCCATGCCGTGCAGGGATACCCAAGACAGATGGGTCATAGTAAAGAGTTTTGACAAAATAGAATCCACTGGAGGAGGAAATGGCAAACCACCCCAGTATTCTTGCTGTGAGAACTCCAGGGACAGTATGAAAAGGCAAAAATGATATGTCGCTGGAAGATGAGGCCCACAGATCAGAAGGTGTCCAACCTACTACTGGGGACGAGCAGAGGGCAATTACTAACAGCTCCAGAAAGAATGAAGCGGCTGGACTAAAGTGGAAACGACACTCAGTTGTGGATGTGTCTGGTGGTGAAAGTAGTCTGATGCTGTAAAGAACAATATTGTACGGGAACCTGAAATGTTAGGTCCATGAATCAAGGTAAACTAGAAGTGGTCAAGCAGGAGATGGCAAGAGTGAACATCAACATCTTTAGGAATCAATGAACTAAAAGGGACAGGAATGGGCAAGATGACCATTCATCTGATCATCTATTCAGATGACCATTATATCTACTACTGTGGGCAAGAATCCCTTAGAAGAAAAGGAGTACCCCACATAGTCAACAAAAGAATATGAAATGCAGTACTTGGGTGCAACCTCAAAAAACAACAGAATGATCTTGGTTTTTTTCCAAGGCAAATCATTCAACATCACAGTAATCCAAGTCTATGCCCCAACCACTGATGCTGAAGAAGGTGAAGCTGACCAGTTATACAAAGACCTATGACACCTTCTAGAGCTAACACCAAAAAAAAAGATATCCTTTTCATCATAGGGGATTGAAATGTAAAATAAGAAAGTCAAGAGATACCTGGAGTAACAGGTAAGCTTGGCCTTGGAGTGCAAAACGAAGAAGTGCAAAGGCGAACAAGAGTTTTGTCAAGAGAACATGCTGGACATAGCAGATACCTTCTTCCAATGACAAAAGAGATGACTCTACCCATGGACATGACCAGATGGTCAATACCAAAATCAGGCTGATATTCTTTGCAGCCAAAGATGGAGAAGCTCTGCTGCTGTTGCTGCTAAGTCACTTCAGTCGTGTCCGACTCTGTGCGACCCCATAGACGGCAGCCCACCAGGCTCCGTCGTCCCTGGGATTCTCCAGGCAAGAACACTGGAGTGGGTTGCCATTTCCTTCTCCAGGAGAAGCTCTATCAGTCAGCAAAAACAAGATCTGGAGCTGACTGTGGCCCAGATCACGAGTCCTATTGCAAAATTCAGGCTTCGATTGAAGAAAATAGAGAAAACCACTAGGCCATTCAGGTATAACTTAAACCAAATTCCTATGATTATACAGTGGAGGTGATGGATAGACTCAAGGGATTAGATCTGGTAGACAGAGTGCCTGAAGGACTATGGAAGGAAGTTTATAACATTGTACAAGAGGCAGTGGCCAAAACCATCAGAGAAAGATACATAAGAAGGCAAAGTGGTTGTCTGATGAGGCAGCAAAGGAGAAAGGGAAAAATATATGCAACTGAATGTAGAGTTCCAGAGAATAGCAAGGAGAGATAAGTCCTTCTTAATAGAACAATGCAACAAAATAGAGGAAAACAATAGAGTGGGAAAGACTAGAGATTTCTTCAAGAAAATTGGAGATATCAAGGGAACATTTCATGTAAGGATGGGCACAATTAAGGACAGAAATGTTAAGGACCTAAGAGAAGCAGAAGAGATTAAGAAAAGGTGGTAAGAATACACTGAAGAACTATATAAGAAAGGTCTTAATGACTCAATAACCATGATGGTGTGGTCACTCACATAGAGCCAGACATCCTGGAGTGTGAAGTCAAGTGGGCCTTAGGAAGAATCATTATAAACAAAGCTAGCAGAGTGATGGAATTCCAGCTGAGCTATTTAAAATTTTAAAAGACGATGTTGTTAAAGTGCTGCACTCAATGTGTCAGCAAATTTAGAAAACTCAGCAGTGGTCATAGGACTGGAAAAGGTCAGTTTTCATTCCAATTCCAAAGAAGTACAATGCCAAAGAATGTTCAAACTAATGTAGAATTGTGTTCATTTCACATGCTAGTAAGGTTATGCTCAAAATCCTTCAAGCTAGACTTCAAAAGTATGTAACCCAAGAAATTCCAGATGTACAAGCTGGGTTTAGAAAAGGCAAAGGAACCAGGGATCAAATTGCCAACATTCGTTGGATCATGAAGAAAACAAGGGAATTCCAGAAAAACATCTACTTCTGTTTCAATGACTACACTAACGCCTTTGACTGTGTAGATCACGACAAACTATGGAAAATTCTTAAAGAGATGGGAATATGTCTCCTGAGAAATCTGTATGCAGGTCAAGAAGCAACAGTTAGAACCGGACATGGAACAACAGACTGGTTCAAAATTGGGAAAGAAGTATGACAAGGCTGCATATTAGCACTTTGCTTATTTAACTTCCGTGCAGAGTACCTCATGCAAAATGCTAGGCTGGCTAAATCACAAGCTAGAATCAAGATTGGTGGGAGAAATGGCAACAACCTCAGATATGCAGATGATACCTCTCTAAAGGCAGAAAGTCAATAGGAACTAAAGAGTCTCTTGCTGAGGGTGAAAGAGAGGAGTGAAAAAGCTGGCTTGAAGTTCAACATTCAAAAAACAAAGATCATAGCATCTGGTTCTATCACGTCAGGACAAATGGAAGGGGGAAAAAGCAGAAGCAGTGACAGATTTCATTTTCTTGGGCTCCAAAACCACTGTGGATGGTGACTGTAGCCACTAAATTAAAAGATGCTTGCTCCTTGGAAGAAAAGCTATGACAAACCTGTGTTAGTCGCTCAGTCGTGTCCGACTCTTTGTGACCTCATGGACTATAGACCACCATGCTCCTCTGTCCATGGAATTCTCCAGGTAAGAATACTGGAGTGGGTTGCCATTCCTTTCTCCAGGGGATCTTCCCAACCCAGGGATCGAACCTGGGTCTCCTGCACTGTAGGCAGATTCTTTATCTACTGAGCCACCAGGGACAGTATATAGAAAATGACAAACCTAGACAGTGTATTGAAAAGCAGAGACATCATTTTGCTGACAAAGGTCCGTATAGTCAAAGCTATGGTTTTTCCAGTAGTCATGTATGCATGTGAGAGTTGGACCATAATGAAGGCTGAGTGCCAAGGAACTGATGCTTTTGAACTGTGGTGTTAGAGAAGACTCTTGAGAGACCCTTGGACTGCAAGTAGATCAAACCAGTCAATCCTAAAGGAAATCAGTCTTGAATACTCATTGGAAGAACTGATGCTAAAGCTCCAATATTTTGGCCACCAGTGCAAAGAAGTGACTCATCGGAAAAGATTCTGATTCTGGGAAAGATTGAAGAAGAAGGGGGTGGCAGAGGATGAGATGGTTAGATAGCACCACTGACTCGATGGACATGAATATGAGCAAACTCTGGGAGATAGTGGAGGACAGAGGAGCCTGGCATGCTGCAGTCCATGGGGTCCAAAGAGTGGGACACGACTTAGCAACTGAACAACAACAATGCATTTTGTTGAAATACCAAGTTATCTAATGGGTAAAAGAATTAATAAAACTGCACTGACAGAGCTGGAAGGGCCTCAGGCTTCCTGGAATGTGTGGTACATTTGAGGATAACAACCCGATTTGATGGACATGGAGCTCTATGACATACCCAAGGTCACAAGGTAGGGCAGAAACCAGGTCAGGACCAGGTCTCTTCCCCTCCCGGCAGTAGCTCTGACACCATGCCTGCTGTGTCTCCAGTCAGCACACATTTACTGAGTTCCTTCTCTATGCTAGGCCCTAGTCTGAGCTCCATATGGGGCAAAGAGAACAAGACCCCCGGGACCTGGTCCTGCCTCTTTCCCTGGACACAGTGGGGCTTAGGCCTGATGGGGATCCTCCCGGGTTTCAAGGGCTATCCCCTGGGCTCCGACTCAGCTTTCCCTGCTCCTTTGGAGGAAGCACTGTGAATGGGAGGTGACAGGCCGTCAAAGGCACAGGGCTGGCGGGGAGGAAGGGCCCCAGGTCCAGTTCATTTCCTGGCACCCTTGTTTGCCGTGTGCCCTTGACTTCCGGTGGCTGTTTCCGCCCCACCCATAGCCTCCCTGGCTGAGTGGGCAGCTGGCCTGGGACTGGAATTCTCCTGCCATCCTCAGTTTGAGCTGTCTCTCAGCTGGGCAGTCCCCCAAAGCCCAGTAGAGCCAGATGAGAATCCTGCTCTCTCTTTCAGCTGCGTGACCTTGGGCCTGTCACTTTGCTAGGCTGGGCCTTTGCTTGCTCTTCTGGAAAAGGGGATGATGAGGCTGACCTCACAGGTTTGTCATGAAGAATAAAGGATGTGCTATACATAAGAAGCCTGGCACAGTGAGACTTCCAGTACAAAATATTGTCCCTTTTCTCAGCCTAGCTGTCTCCAGTTTTCTCCTCCAGGAAGGCTTCCAGAATACTCCCTTCCCTCTGTGTCCTCATCCCTGTGTTGGGGTCCCAGTCTGAGCCCTGGGGAAAGCCAACCGGGCTCCTCCATGATGGAGGTGCTATGATGGGGTTCCCCAGATGCTGATACCTCCACAATCTCTCAAGTGTCCATTTCACCCACACTGATGTGTCCACGTACCATAAGGAATGGGGCTGAAGGGGACCCACGAGGAATTTCAAGTGTTTTTCAATGTACCTGTTCAATTCAATGCACATTATTGATCTCCACACCAAGCAGAGCATTGTGGCAAGAGCTTTTGGCAGGGTGGAAAGAGAGGGGGCCTGAGCTTGACTTTTCCTGGAGGACTGAGCTGTAGAGGGAGAGATAGCCACTGCCTCCCCACTCCCATCCCAATTAAACAATAATATTTATTGAGTTATTACTATGTGATAGGCACTGTACAAGTTCTCTTTTACTCTCCATAATGATGCTATGGTTAGGGTGCGATTTGTAATTCAATCGTACAAATACAGAAATTGAGGCACAAAGAGCTTAAGCAACTCCACTCAAGTGAGTAAGTGGCATCTGGCCAAATGTGACAAACACTGGATCAGAGGGAGAAACACTGTTATGCTGGAGCAGAAAGCATCCAGTGAGATCCAGGGAGCTTGGGAAGACAATGGGTTTTGGTTGGTTTTGAAGGAAGGGGAACTGTCCATGGGCAGGAGGAGGCTGGAGCACCGCCTACAGGCAAGGGCCTCAAGAACGGGGTGAGCAGGCATTTGGGAGATGCAGATCTGCCTGGCAGCTGGGGCTGTGTGGGGAGGACAGGCATGTGGAGGACAAGGGCAGAAGGTAAGCAGGACAGTCATGGGGGACCTCAAGACCCTGCTGAGGACCTGGGCTTTGGGTTTGGTTCTGCAAGGCTTCTAAGGTAGGGTGTTGAGAGGGGTCAGATCAGAGGAGAGGTGGAGGGCTTCCTGGGGCTAAGTGATGGTTGTCTAGGAAGAAAGAAGGGAAAGGCACGGTAGGTGGCCCGCTATCAGCTGCTCCCCATGTATGATCAGTTACCCTTCCAACAGTCCCTAGAGATGGGCATGATCATCACCCCTTTGCAAATAAACTGAGGCTCAGAGCTGTCCAGAGGTGGGTTAGAGGTGAGTAACATTGGGGTAAGGGTAAGGGCCCCCTCCCTGGGGTGGGGCCAGGGCCCAAACCATGCTTCCCCAGTAGTGGCAAGGGTGGGTGTGTAGTGCTCTGAGGTCTTCTCAGAGTGTCTGTGGGTACAGAGAGGAGGGTGATTATGGAATGAATGAGGTAGGGCCCCTGGGATTACAACTGGGGTCACCAAGAGCTAGAACCCAGGGGGCTGGAAGGAAGGAAGGACAGAGCTGAGGGGCTAGAGCCCAGGGTGCAGGTGATGAGAGACCTAGTGGGTTGGGACCCCAGGGACTACCCTCAGTGAGCTTGCTTTGGGCCCAGGCTGACCATTGGAACCAGGCTGACAGGGCCTGATCAATAGCAAAGCTCTGGCTAGTGCTCCTGAGGAAAGGCGCTGGAGAATTTTCCTCTGCAAACCTTGGTGTCACTTCTGGACTCTGGCCTTCTTGTCTATCTCCAGCTCTGTCCTGGGGCCTTGGGCAGATTGCCAGCCAGACCTGCATCTCCACTTAGGAGGCCCTAGAGGTCCCCCAGACTTACTGGTTGTCCTTGTTGTGGATCCCACCCATGACCCCTGCCTCCCACAGCCACCAGCTCCTTCCTGCCCACACTCCTTGCCCAAACATCTCACATATCTACAGTAAGGCAGCTCCTCACCCCTTATCATTTGCAACCCCACATCTGCCCACATATGGGTCTCCCTGACTCCAAACCAGAGGAAGCTTTTGACTCCACAAAGCCTGACAGCTTACTCCAAAGCATGAACCTGTCATTTCCCTTCAGTTCCAAGGGAGGCAAGCTGAAGCCCAGACTCCAGGCTCTAGTGCTTTCCTGGGCGTGTCCCTTACAGCCAGCTGTGCTTGTGATTGCTGCCCACGGCCCTACCTACTGCATATCCGTGCCCCCTCCCGCCACACTTCTGGCTCTTCCCTCCCCACCCCCACCCTCAAGTTCCCTTCTCCTTTCCTGTAGTAGGCTGTGTTCTCACCCTACCTCAGAGCTACATCTGTCAGCGACGAGGCCCAGGGCAGCTCTGTCATTAAGGGAGTGGTCTTGACATCCTCCAAGCTCCATCAGTTTCCTTCCCTCAGATGAGCCCCTGACATCCAGGACAATCCTCCAGAGGCAGAAGGCTACATCTCTCAGGGAGTGTTTTACAGGAAAGTAAAATCTCCTTCATCGTTGACCTCATCATGCCAACACTTAACTGAAGAGGGCAGCGTCAGGGCCTGTCTGGAACCCCTGCCTGCCCCGCCCGCCCCCACTAAATCATTCTTTGTCCCAACTCTTCCCTCAGCACCCTTTCCTCCCTCTCCCCACCCTCCTGGCTACCTGAGTCATTTATAACCCAGGGCCCTGGTTTTTGTGGGTGATGCTGTAATATCCGGCCTTATCCCTGCCAAAGAGTCCGCCTGCTCCCCTGTCAGGTAGGGGTCCCTGGATTTCAACAGGAACCTTCAGGAGATAGGCCTTAAGCCACAGGAGGGTTGCCCAAAGGTGAGAATTTCTGTGATCTTGGCGGGAAAGGAGAAGGCCATGAGGAGGAGGAGGAGGAAATTCTGCTGCCTCTCAGATCAGACTCCAGAGAGGCACCCTGCTTTGCACATCAGACTCTGGTCCTGAGAGCAGGCTTGTGTCTCCCCCGTCAGTCTACCCTGTAATCTACTCTTTAGCTCGGTGAAACTTGCAAGCAGATTTCAAGTCGGCACTCACCAGCCCCACAGACCTTCTTGCCACTGCTGGCCGCTCCAGGGTGAGGTTAGAAGTGAGGGGCTTGGAGAGTTGGGGGGAGCGCTAGGATGAGGGGCAAGAGCTGGGAGGAGGCTACAACCTGTGTTACTCAGGGTCTGGCCTGAGTATAATCACACTAGAAGCCCAGCCTACAAGTGCAGAGCGGCAGGGAGGAGGAAGTGAGTCAGTAGGCATAGCCATTCATGCCTCAGAGTTCTGACTTTCCTTTTCAACCCACTGAGCCAAGACATTTGTCCCAACATGATCCCATGGTGGGGGAGGGGCAGGGAGCAAGAGGGTATTTATGAGACAGAGCTGGCCTCTCACTCACTTCTACTAGGTTCCCTTTGTTAGGGTCATAAAGAATATGTGGCCAACTGAATTCAGACACGCTATGGTTGAAGATCTACTGAGTGTGAGGGACTGTCATGGGTGCTGGAAATACAGGTGTAACTGACATTGAGCACAACTATCAGTGAGATACTTCTGGGTCCCAGTTCTGCTGTTTTTCAACGAACCTCTGAGTCTGGTATCTTTATGTTCAAATTATAGTGAGGAGACTAAGAGGTGGAGAGACCTGTCCAAGGTCATAGTCCTATCCCATCACAGAGCCTCTTGATGAAAGTGAAAGAGGAGTGTGAAAAAGTTGGCTTAAAACTCAACATTCAGAAAACTAAGATCATGGCATCTGGTCCCATCATTTCATAGCAAAAAGATGAGGGAAAAATGGAAACAGTGACAGACTTTATTTACTTTGACTCCAAAATCACTGCAGATGGTGACTGCAACCATGAAATTAAAAGACGCTTGTTCCTTGGAAGAAAAGTTATGACCAACATAGACAGCATATTAAAAAGCAGAGACATTACTTTGCCAACAAAGGTCCATCTAGTCAGAGCTATGGTGTTTCCAGTAATCATGTATGGATGTGAGAGTTGGACCATAAAGAAAGCTGAGCGCCAAAGAATTGATGCTTTTAAACTGTGTTGTTGGAGAAGACTCTTAAGAGTCCCTTGGACTGCAAGGAGATCCAACCAGTCCATCCTAAAGGAAATCAGTCCTGAATATTCATTGCAAGGGCTGATGCTGAAGCTGAAGCTCCAATACTTTGGACACCAGATGCAAAGAATTGAGTAATTGGAAAAGACCCTGATGCTGGGAAAGATCGAAGGCAGGAGGCAAAGGAGATGACAGAGGATGAGATGGTTGGATGGCATCATCGACTCAATGGACATGAGTTTGAGCAAGTTCCGGGAGTTGGTGATGGACAGGGAGGCCTGGAGTGCTGCAGTCCATGGGGTTGCAAAGAGTCAGACACGACTGAGCAACTGAACTGAACTGATAGTCCTATCAGTCTATAACCACTATGAGCCCAGCCTACAAGTCAGTACAAGGTCTGGAAGATGCAAAAATTATTACATCTCTGTGTGTGTGTGTGTGTGTGTGTGTGTGTGTGTGTGTGTGTGTGTACTCAAGGTACAAGGGGGCAGGAGTGAAGGAATACAGTGAAAATTCATGAAAGATTTTGAAGAACAAGTGGAGATTTTCCAAGTGGACATTTTCCAAGTGGACAAGGGAGTATGGGGTATTCCAAGCAGAGGGCTCAGCTTGTGCAAAGATCAAGCGGCACAGACCAGCCTTGGAGTGTCCATGGAATCCTGCTGGGGGTGAGGCATTGAGATAGAGGTTGTTATAGAGAAGCAGGCGGTGGGGACAAGGGGAAGGTGCTGAGCAAGATCTGGACACTCAGAATCTGGGAAACCTGTGGGTGGCCAGCTGGAGGTGGTTGACAAGAGCTGAACATCAAGGCTGGGGCCTGGAGGCACTTGGGTGGGGGTCATCAGCAGGGAAGGGAATGCTAATACACAAACAGTGATCTGGGGAGGCAGAGGGAGGAGCAAGAACAGAAGCCCAGGGTGGGCTGAGGAGTCTCGCAAAGGGGGCGAGGTGCTGGGAAGAGAGAGAGGAAGGAGGACCAAGAGAGGGCGAAAAGGGAGGTCACCAGGGTTCCTGCTGCCAGAGGGGTCAGGGGCAAAGAACCAAAGACTACTACTGGGTGTGCCCCTCAGAGGAGGCTGGTGCCCAAGGAGATAAGGTTCCAGTGAGGGCAGAATCCCTACTTCAGGGACGTGACTTCTAAGCTGTAGAGACTGAGAAGGACAGAAAGCATCCAAGATAACTGGCGCATGGGGGAAGCAGGATGCCTGGCATCTTGGGTACCTGAGTACCTTGGGCATCTCAGTATTTTCAGCTGTAAAGTGGGTGACATCTCCGCCTCATAAAGCTATTAGAAGACATACATAAAGGGCTGGCTACATAGTAGGTGCTCAGTAAACATTAGCTCCCTTTCTGAATTCAAATGTACATAAAACATTCAGAGACAAATAGTCACATAGGCAAACATGTATAAATGTGTAAGGGATGACATGCGCAGACACGTTCCAACCTACATGTGTGTAGGAATGCTCCGAAGACAACCACACACACATGGCCCTCCACCCCTAGCAGAATCTCTAGGACGTTAGTAGGAGTGGGAGGGGGTTGTAGATGAAGCCCAGCACCTGTCCAGATTTCACACCTGAGCACAGAACTCTGCTAATAAGAAGGCATCTCCCCACGGGGGCTGGTGACTCAGCTCAGCTGGGGCCACCAAGTGGCCTCTCAAACTTGAAGGGGCCACCTTGGCATGAAGTAGAGATGCTGTAGAGCCCACCCAAGTCCTGAACTCCCAGTCAGAAGGTCAAGTCATGTGCAGCAAGGCCTAGGCCATGGGGGACAGCAAGGGAACCATGGAGAGGGTCAGAGGAACTGGAAAAGCAAAGCAGTTGGCCAGCACAGAACTTTCCTGATGTCTGGGGCCTACTCACCAGGCCCCTGTGGGGGTCACTCTAGTCTTTCCTTCCGCTACCCCCTGCATAACACCCCCACACACATCTTTACCTAAGTCCAAGTCAGATCAGCGCCTTGGGGCCTTCTCATTCACTCTCTCCCTCCCTCCTTCTGCCCCTTTTCATCCCACTTCACCTACTGCCCAAATTATTACAGCTGCCCTCCCAGCCCAGTTCCTCCTGGCAATGCCAACTTCATGCTATAGCCAGAATGTTCTTTGTAACAACCCTCCATTGTTCCATAATCACCAGCCCTAAAATATAATGCGATGTGGATCTAGCCTCTTAAAATCTGAGAGCTTTCAGAATGTGAGGCCAGGATGAAACTCTGGCCTCTTGAAGATGCTCTCATTCATTTTTGAGCCTCTGGAGGTTCTCAGCTCTGTGCCAGGACATAGCAGGTTGTCAATGAATGCTTGAGACTGACAGATTCTGAGCCAGAGACTTTTCTTGGCCTGGGTGCCTGTTCTGCCCCCATATCTGGGTCATCGGAGAAAGGAAGTCTTATAAACCCATTCATGCTTCACTGCTTCCCTCTCCCTCCCCAGTAATTTGCATTTTCAATTCAAGTCAGAGACAGAGACCTGAGTCTTAGTTCAATAGCTGAGATTTGGTCCACTTAGTTCAACAAATACTAGGAGCCTTGGGACACAGGGATGCCAGGTGAGGAATAATAAGGGATTTCTTCCAGCTCTTTCATTTCATAGATGGGGAAACTGAGGTCTGGAGGACCTGACTTCTAAGCTGTAGTGTCCTGGAAGAACAGAAGGCAGCCAAGATGATTGGGGCATGGGGGAAGCAGGGTGCCTGGTGGAGGTACCTTGGGCATCTCAGTATTTTCAGCTGTAAAGTGGGTGACATCTCCACCTCATAAGGCTATTAGAAGACATACATAAAGGGGTGGCTACACAGTAGGTGCTCAGTAAACATTAGCTCCCTTTCTGAATTCAAATGTACATAAAACATTCAGAAACAAATAGTCACATAGGCAACACGTAACTTGTACAAGGTGAGAGGGCAGAAGATAGCCTGCATTCAGCCCTTTTGGCACCACAGTTCTACTCCATCCATCTCTCTCCATCTACATGCTGACTTTCCTGTGAGAAATGAGTGAGCAAGTGGTGTGGTCTGGGGATCTGCGAGAGTGAGATGGGGGCAAGCGGAGTGTTGCATGGGGCGGGATGCAGAGGAAAGCTGGTATGAACACATACATGGAATAAATGGAAGGTCCTTTACAGCACCTGATGTTCTCATATTACAACTGGGAAAACTGTACCCCAAGCTAAGCCCTGACTCTTCTCTTTCCTCTCTCTTGAGGCACCCTCTTGCTAGTCCTTTCCTTCTCACTAATCCAGATATTCCTCCTCCAGGAAGCCTCTCTCGCGCTACAGCAGAACCCACAGTTTCTATGTTGTCGTGGTCACCCACAGAGACAGAGGGACTCCCATCCAAGATCTGGTTCAGCGTCAAGACTGATGATGTCACACGCACGCCAAGACGGAATGAAAAGTTTTATTATTTACGTAATTGAGGTCTCTGGAGAAACAGCGCCGGCTTCTCAAGCAGGTCCAAAATGGCTTGAGAGAGGGAGGAAAGGAGACTGGCCGGGGTTCTTACTGTGGTGAGGGAGTGAGGTTGGGGGAGCATTTGTGAGGAAAGGGGCTTGCATGGTTCAAATCTCCCATGGACATCAAAGGAGGCAGCACAGCACTCAGGCTGAAGAGGGAGAGGGGACAGCTGACGAGGTGTCAGCAGTCAGCCATCAAACTGTGGTCTCAAACTCCTCATTACACATGCTGTTCTCTGGGTCAACATCTCTAGTGGCTCCCTTCTCTACAGGGAAGAGCTGGCCTGATAAAGTCAACTGAGGGATGAGATGAGGCTGTGGACGATAATGCCACTGGACTGTGGATTTCTCTTTCCGCATCTCTCCAGCCCAGAGACCCTTCCAGTCCCTCCATCTCTCCACCTTCATTCCATCTCCCCCAGACCCGTCTGCTGTGCTGTGCTCAGTCATGTCCGACTCTTTGCAACCCCATGGACTGTTGCCTGCCAGGCTTCTCTGTCTGTGGGGATTCTCCAGGCAAGAATACTAGAGTGGGTTGCCATGCCCTCCTCCAGGGGATCTTCCTGACCCAGGAACTGAACCAGGGTCTCCTGCATTGCAGGTGGATTCTTTACCAGCTGAGCTACCAGGGAAGCCTCCAGATTCCTTAGCTTGGGCCCTCCCCCTACCAGATGCCCCCTGCTCCCACTTCCACATTCCCTCTGGAAACTCCCCCACAGTGGAAAAACCATCCCTCATCCCTTTCCTGCTCCCAAGCCTGGGATCGGACATGCTGGTCATTCCTGTTTGGGATGGCCAAAGAGATAACACCTGGCATGGAGCCCGTCTGTCATGACAGAACTCTCAAAGCTGTTTCAGGCCGGGACCCCTGTCCACACTGAGTGTCCACCCTGGCCCCTGGGTTCCTGGTCCTGGCTGTTTCCCCTTCTCCAAGAATTAGGTGGAGGACCCAGAAGCCAACTGGAAGGAGAGCAAGGTAACTGTTCAATCCAGATCAGCTTCCTATTCCTTAGTCCCACATCTCCTAACTCCAGGAGGCTCTGGGCCACAAAGCGGCCTGTGGAGAGAGGCTGGGCAGCTCTGAGAGTCACAGCTTGGGAAGAAATGCTGCTCCAAGGGCAGACAGGGACAAGTGTCCTCTCCCCAAACACTTTAGAGAAACGCTGCTATCACAGCTGCTTTTGTTCAAGCGTGTCTGGCTTTCCAACCAACATCTGCCTGGAATTTGTCTCTTAAAGATACAGCTGTGGCCAGTGGCCTCCAGTTCTAGCTCTGGCCTCCCATGAGTTGTGTGACCTTGGACATCTAGTTTTCTCCTTAAGTTGAATGAGGCCAAATGACAATGAAATGAGAGTCTGTAGGTGAAAGGATTCATAAAAAGAAGTTCAGCTTGAGTCCCTTCCCATGCTCTGAATCTAATTTTGTACTCTGAATTCTTTATCCTTTTCCTTAAAGAGGGCTTCAAATTGTACAAGCTTCAGGCCCCACCAAACCTAGTTGTGCCCTGTGTATGGTTTGAATGTTAATTATTAGCACAAGTGGTCACGAAGGGCTCTAGGGTCAGAAAGCATAGGATTAAAATCCAAGTTGCGTAGCCTTCAAGTTGCTTAACCTCACTGAGCCTCAGTTTTCTCACCTTACAACAGACATAACACCTGAAAGATTGTTGTGAGGATTTAATTTACTAATATTTGTAAAGCAGATAGCATAGTTTACACTGCCCAAGCACTACAATATAGTGATCTTCTTACCATAAACTCTCAGAGATAGGGGCTCTAAAATGAGCTTTGAGAGGTAAGCTCTGAAGAATGAACTGCTGTACCACAGTAAGAAAACTCCTGAAGCCTAGAAAAAAGAATGCTCAGGGGAAATGGGTCTTTGTGCTGCAACAAAAGAAATCTGAGTTAGACTCAAGAAAACAGAGTGATCTCTTCAAGTTTCCATTTAGTTAGATTCTTCTGCGGAGAACCAGATCTTTGGACTCCGCTTACCTAACTGAACCTGGTGCCACCCACGACATACCTGTCGGGGCTGAAGTCCCTGCCCAGTCTCCACACACTCAGTTAGAGCCTGGGTGGGAGGAAGGGACTTTTGGGATTCTGCTGGGCTGGGGCCTGAAGGCAAGGGTGGATCAGAAGTGGGTACAGTCTGAGCCTAGCTCGCTGGCTACGGAGGCACTCTAAAGAGAAGGGACTTCTTTCTACACCGACTGGATATGCATGATACAGTAGATGTCAGAAGGCGTAGCCCGTGGGGGAAAACGCTGTCGTTGCCAATTTTAATTAGCGATGCTTGGTTATTACCACTGCTAAATATCTGTCTGATTTTGCGACACCATTCCCCGCCCGGGTCAAAGTGGGTGGGAACAAGCGGGTAAGAGAAAAAAATCCTGACAAGGAAGGTGAAGGGGCTGGGTACCAGGAAGAACGCTCAGAGACCGCTAACCTCTCCGGGACGCAGCGCGGCGGAGGAGAGCAGAGCCTTCCAGCCGGTGGCTTGCGGATATTGGTTCCCAGATGCGCCAACGCCGGGACTCTCCAGCCGGACCCACAGAGGTGGCCGCGCCCGGAATGGCCTTTCCAGCGGCCGCAGCAAAGCAGCGGGACAAATCCCACCCCCGGCCCCGCCCGTCCAATCCATCTTGCTCGGAAAGCGACGCTTCTCTGGAGGAGCAAGCGGAGGGGAGGGGAAATCCAAGCTTTTGGGGTCTCCCGACAGGTGTTTAGGGGAGGGGGCGGAGCCGGCTCAGGAAGGATGAGGGAGGGGCGGTGCTGCCCCTTTAAGAGGCGGCGGCCGAGCCGGGACCTTTTCTCTTTCCCCGGAAGGAAAGCTTAGCCCTGGCTGGGCGCGCAAGGTGGGGAGGTGCGGGGCTGGGCGTGGGGAGGCGGGGCGCGTGCGGGGGGACACCCCTCCTTCCTGTCTTCCTTGCGGTGGACGGGTCTGCCTGCTCAGATCCGCCGCCGAACCCGGATCCGAGGCGGCTGTGCGGTCAAGTGGGCGCGGCCGGTGCGAGCTGAGGGGCAGGGTGCCCAGGACAGGGGGGCGGTGACCCGGGACAGCGCAGGCGGGAGAATAGACCCGCGGACCTCCGAGGGAAATCTGAGCGTTCAGACCGTGAGCGGATGTAAAACTGACCAAGTCTGGGGGCCAGAAACTGAACAGCGCTGCGGGGCTTAACTACGCGGCCGGCGGGAGCGTTCTTCGGTGGCGCGGCGGAGCAGGTGAACAGGTCCTCACTCCCAGCTCCACGCCCTCACTCGCTCTCGCCAGGGGCCAGGTTCCCGCCGGCAGCCATGGGCCCCGGCCCCAGCCGCGCCGCCGGCGTCCTGCGCCCGTTGCTCGGCATGCTCGCCTTGATGGTGGCCGCAAGCAACCGCGCCGCCTCCGCCTTCAACCTGGACACCCGATTCCTGGTGGTGAAGGAGGCCGGGAACCCGGGCAGCCTCTTCGGTTACTCGGTCGCCCTCCATCGGCAGACAGAGCGACAGCAGCGCTACCTGTAAGTGAAACTGGCCGGAGTGGGGTGGGAGGGAGAGTGTGCGCACAGGATGCGGATCTCAAGCTGAGTCCGAGCCCTGGGGCCCGGTGGCTTCCAGGCTCGCAGGCCGTCCGCTTTGGGGAGCGAAGATTGAGAGGGCGGGGACCTAGGCAGCTCTCCTGCTGCTGAAGCTTGGCGGGAAATGGGGGATTGGAAGTGGGATGGGGGCAGTAATCATTTGCAAGTGCTGTCCTGGCCAGAACCTGTTTAGACTCAGCCCCTCAGCCTTTTAAACCTCTGTTGAGAATAGAAGTGGAGTCCCCGTTTACTGAGACCCCTCCCATTCAGTGAACCGGGAATTTAGTGTACCGAATGCCTCTTCTCTCCAGGGCTGGGAACTGGGGAAAACTGCAAGATAAACGCCTTTCCCCTTTCCCGGGAAGAACCTACGGGCATATGCATTTAAACCCGCCCCCACCTCACACTTAGTGTGTGGCCCCGCCAGCCACACCCTGCGTGCGCAGAACCAGACTGGAGGGCCTTCTCAAGTGCTTGGTGGTTGGAGAGAGGTGAGGGCGAGTCTGGGTGGCTGGAGCTGTCCAGGCGCTCCTTCAGACCCCTTGAGGATGCAGAAGCAGCAGTGAGAGGAGGAGCTGTCTCAACTCCCCCAGGGTTTCCTGCACCCCACCCCCACCCCCGGCAGTGATGCCCTCCCACTAGACGTCTCCGTCTCCTCACATTCCACGGATTCATGTTGAATCTTCAACCCTGAGTGTGTTTGTTTTGGTTTCAGGAGGGAAATAGTGTTTTTCTCTTCTGGTCTCCTTCGCCAACAGCTGCAAGGAGAAGGAGGGGAAAGAGCTAGAGAGAGAAGAGAGACGGGAAGGAGACACATCCAGCTGCTTATGTTGTGCCCCCGACCCTATGTCATGCCCAGAGGGGCATGTCCAAGTTTGAGAAGTTTCTCTGCGTGGGCTCAGTGTGCTGAGGTTGGCAGGTGGAGGAAAAGGGCAGCTGGGGAAGGTGAGGCTGTGCAGGAGGGAAGGCTGTTAGGACAGCTCAGGCAGGCCTTCTTTGGGCTCTTCTGTTTGACTGAGATGTCAAACTCTGCCCGGCAAGAGGACAGGGTCAGATAAAGGGTGTGTTGAAACCTTGCCCAATTCTGGCTGGAACCTGCAGAAACTTGAGGAAGCTGGAATGTCCAAAGTCCAGACTCTGCCTCAGCTTTGGCCCCTGCCCTGCTGGCCCAGCCCCTGCCCAGTCTACCTGCCTACTTGGCCTCAATTCCATCTGGCTTCTGCAGAGGTTAGGGCCACCACACCTTTCCCAACCCGGCCCCAGCGGCTGTGGTCTGGCCTTAGCCAGTCCTCCATCTTTTGGAGACCCTGAGTGACCATCAGCTTAAGCTTCTATATTAGTGCTCTTTCTGCCCCAGCCCAGAAAAAGATTTTCAGATTTTCATTGCAGAATCAACATAATATAAAGGAATGTAGTGTAAAGAGAACATCAGAAAAGCAAGGGTAGGTAATGGAAAGCTGGAGGAAATAATAGATTCTGTAATACGCAGTACTCCCCCCGCCCCCGCCTTTTTAATTTTTATTTTCTGCTATGTGACCTTAAGCAGGATATTTCCCTTTTCTGGACCCGTTTTCCCGAGAAAGGGGTTCAGCTTGGATCTATATATGCCTTCCTGCCTCTGTTGGTCTATAAACGGCAACTTATTAGTTTCCCATCTAGAATCTGTCACTAATACCTGACTCTTCACATATTAGGGCACTTTCTTCATGAGGTAAATGGTGAGGTTTTAAGGAGATGATTTGGGGTAAATACTGCATCAGCTGAGGGCTCTTGTGCTAACCAAGGGCCTCACTCAAGGTGACTTAGTGGAGGAGTCCTCCTTTTCTTCCTGGGCAGCTAGAGATGGCATTAGGCCTTTCAGGAGCCCAGAAGTATCTAAAACTGATGAATCTCAGAGTGACAGGTAGTTCTGGGTGACTCATTTGGGTATCTTCAGTCTTTCCAGGGGTGATTCTACATCTTGGCTCATCTCCTCATCTCACTGAATTCTGCCCCATGACCCTTAGGGAGAACCAGCTGGGCCAGCTGGGCTTAGCTGCAGCCAGCTGTGTAGCCAGATGTAAACAGCTGCCTGAGTACACAGCTCAGGGGAACCAGCAAGTCAAGTGGCAGTCTTATATTCTGTTAGCTTCAAAGTCCCTTTGGAAAATGGGGGAGGGTTCATGATCCTGAACAAAGTCTGAGCCTGGAGTTCCTTGCAGATTTTCAGGAGATACAGGGACCCTGGAAAGTGTATGCAAAGTCATGCATGTCTGTCCATTGTTCTGGAGCCAGGAGGGGCGAAAAGCATAGTTTTCATTATATTCTCAATGAAGGCCTTATTGTAGTAATGGTTAAAAATGAAGATGTGTCTTTGTTCCCCATCACCTTCATCTCTAGACTGAGGTTCCATGCCCACAATATCAGAGGCTTACTCTAACCCCAGCCCCAATTTCCTAGTCTCTAGAATCTCCAGTTTCCTGGTGATCAGGAACAGGGCAGGGAAGGGGAGAGGACCAGGGTGGTTTGGGCTTCTTAGTGAGATGCGTGAGGACCCCTGGGGAAGCAGAGGGACTATTCCTCTGGGAGATGGTCACGGACCTCCCCTGCTTTCCCCCGGTACCTGTTCTGTCATTTCATCCTGGGAATCCAGGTGTCCTGGTCTGACCTGACCTTGTAGACTATGGGAGATACCCTGGGGCCTTTGCTTGGAAATGAGGGTGTTTGGGAAGCCTGGGGCAGGGGGTGGCCACAGCTCCTGGAAGATGAGGTCATACCTGAGGTAGACAGGAACCAGGCTTACTTGTTCTCCTAAAACATGTTTCCTTGGGTAGGGCAGGCACCTGGCAGCCTGCAAGGCTCGTGCCAGAGGAAATGGGCAGAGCAGCTGTGGCTGCAAGCAGAAGGCCTGGATCCGTAGTGTCCTTTCACTCTGGCTTTCTCCAATGACCACGCCAGGCCAAGGCGCTTAAAACTGGATGGGAGGTAGGGGCAGCCTGATCTTGTAGAAAATGAAGTGTAAAGGGCTTGGTCAGAACTAACAGCAAGAGGGATTGAGGTTAGATGACATGAAAAATGCCCTAAGGGATCAGATGTGGGAAAAAAATACTAAGGAGCCAGAGAAAGGGAGAAGAAATGAGACAAACAGTCTTGTTCTTTATTACTGGAGGCTTGAGCAAGGCCTCTTTCTCCTGTCCTCTCTCATTCTCTCATTTCCCCAGCTTGGTGCTGGGATTCTAGGCTGAGTCACCAGAGCGGAAAGGGGACTGGGGGCAGCTGGGGAGGACGAAGAGGCTGCAGTTTCAGCTAACACAGGAGTGGCCTCTGGGGACATGGCTAATTCAGGCAGAGGGTTGGCACAGAGCTGGGATTCAGGCATCAGAGAGCTGCCCCCTACCCCACTGCCCCCGACCCCACCCAAGCACTCAGAGTTGGAGTGGGACCCTCCCTAACTGGCTTTCTGGCCAAAGGAGTAAGGCATGGGGGCCCATGGCCTGAGTGTTGGACTCGCTGGTCCCTCAGTGTTAACTGAAGTCTTTCCACTGAGGCCACCCCAGTGCCTGCCTGAGGTGATGAGTCTGGGAAGTTGAATCTTACGGGCTGTTTCTCTGAGCATCATCCCGCCCCAGTATGCCCCAGGGAGACTTCTCTGGGGTGAACTGACTGGTGCCCTGACACCCCTGGGCCCTGTTCCCCAGCCTCCTTTGATTCTGTTGCTTTCTACTTGGCTGCTGCATTAGCTTTGATCTGCCCCAGGAAGAGTGATGGGGTTGGGGGGGAGTGGCAGGAGTGAGAAAGGGCTTCTCTGGATTTGGAGCCCAGGGGCCTCTGCAAAGGCCAGGAGGGGCTGTCTGGATGGAGCCAAAAAGTAGGGTGAAGAGGCAGCTGTTTGAAAGCCCTTGAGAGGTCATTTTACTCATCCTGGAGGGGCACCAGCTCCCACCCAGCCCAGCCTGACTCTAGGAGAGAGGCCGTCCAATCTCCTTTCTCCCTTGCTGCAAGAGCTGAACAAAGTATCCTGCCTTGCATCCCACTTCTGACCGCTGCTGGGAGGGTGACCTCAGTGGTGGTCTGGGAGGGATCAGCTTCTGATCTGATCTGATCTGGACCAGATCCAACAGCAGGAGCAGTGTGCTCATTTGCTTAGTAACTTATATTCATTTACAACAGCAACAAAAAGATCTTTCCCACCCTCTGGATTTTCCCACACCTGACTGTGGATGGAGGAAGCTGGACCCGGCCCTCTGCACACCCTCCTTCCCCCTTCTATTCCCAGTCCTCTGGCTGTGGATCCATGGGATCCTGGGCTGGGAGCCAGAGGGCCTTAAAGGGCCTCTAAACAGGCCAAGTAGGAGCTAAAAATACTCCAGGGAGGTGGGGGGAGCACCTTGTGGAATCTCTGGGGAGGGAGGGGCCTGGGATGCAGGGCTAGGGTTAGCGTCTTACCCCACTGCCCCTCAGTGGGCACAGGCTGGTGCAGGGTGAGAGTGGAAAGGGTATAGGTAGTAAGGGGTTTTATGTCAATCCGATTGCTCTTCATGCCCAGCTCTGCCTTCTCTGTACCACAGGAGGCTAAGAGAAGGGGGTCCCTCAGGCCACTCCCTCTAAGATGAGGCTGCTGGGAGGGTGTGGCCACCTGCTCCTCAGCCATTCCAGCACTTAAACTAGGGCCTGGAAAGCAGCAGGCATAGCAACACTTCCCTTGCACTGCTCACCCTGGAATGCAATCTGGGTTCTCCAGGGACCCCTTGCCCACTGAGGCCTGGACCCACCCTTTCAAGGTCATTGTAGCCAACCCCCAGCTGCTACCTCCAGCCAAATCTGAGCTCCCACCCTCGAATGACTAGCTGCCAGTAGCCCATTGACCTGACTGATGGGCTGGTGTCTTCAGCCCCAGAAGTGTTACTTCCACATTACCCTCTGCCCCATCCAAACACCTGAACTAGTCTGCCCAGTGCGCTCTGCTTTAGATCCCCTCATCTGGCAGGGCAGAAATTCCTGGGTCCCCAGAGCAAGGCCTGGGGGTGTGCTGGGGCCATCCTGGTGCCACAAGAAAGCAGAACCACCGTGCTCACATGGGCCTCGGCTTCATAGTCAGAAGGCCCTTCTAAAGAATGAACCCACTGTTCCCCCAACCATCCTGGAGGCTGGTGGGGCAGCTGCTGGCCCATTTTACAGATGAGGCACTCACGGCTCAGAGGGAAAGGAAATTGTCCATTGAGGCAGAACATACCTAGAACCAGAGCCCTCAGCTCCAAGGCTGAAATATTCCTTTTCCACGGGCAGTGGCTCCCTGCTCTCACCTGTCAGGCACACAGGGGGCAGATGTCTACAGGTGGTGAGGCCATGGGCTTACTAGGTACCTACCTCAGCCCAGACCAAGGATGACTAACAGGGCCTGGCTGCCACACTGGTCCCCTGCCAGCCCTTCTGTTGGAGTTGCCTGCCCTGCTTTGCACAGAGAAGCTGCACCCCTGCTCTTAGGAACTGTTCTCCAGGGTGAGGTCTGAGCTGAGTTGTGAGGTGCAGGCAGCGGTCCTTTCACGGCACCCCCAGGCAGCGCATTCCTGACACCCAGTGGGCGGAAGCACCCAGGCCCCGGCATGCCCCGGCCCGGTCCTGCCTAATCCCTGCCGCCCTCTCTCTCAGGTCCCAGGCAGGAGCTGCAGGCAGGGCTGTTGTTTTGCATATCCAGGCTCTAACAGGAGGCCTGGTGCCCCAGTTCTGGGCTGGGAGCCTCAGGAACCAGCATTGCCGGGGCAGATGGAGGAGTACCTGGGAGATGTCTGCCACCCAGGAGGCAGGGTCCAGCAGGATTGAGGAAGTGGTCTTGCCAGAATGTCCAAAGGCTGCTGACAGATGATGCTGGGAGAGCAAGGGGTGGTAGAGCTGGGTTCTCAAACCACGATGTGAATATTTGGGGTGTATGTTAAATATGCGGGTTCCAGGGCTCTAGCCTCAGATTAAACTCAGGCTGTCTGTGGTGGGGGAAGGAATTTGCCTATTGAACAAATATCACAGGGATTTTTTATTCTAGTGGTCCAGGAACTACCTTTTGAGAGAATATGTCAAGGCTGGTCACTTGCCTTCCTCTCCTCTAGTCACCTGTCTGGTCTGGGCTGGGCTGCTAGAGCCCTAAGAACCCTTGTAGGGACTTGCAGGTGGCATCCCTAAAGATGGGCTCCAGGCAGACTGGGGACAAAGTGACTGACAGTCCTCATCCACCCCCACTCTCATGCGCACCATTCTGCCCAAAGGGTCAGGTACCCAGCTCTCCTGCTGTCACCCCCATACCTCGTAAATCTGTCTCAATGTGGTAGAAAGGGGGCAAGAAGACACTCGAGGGTCCCTTAAGGACCCTGCTGACTCAGCTCACCCAGCTGTGGTTTGGGGTCAGTTGTCCTTCCCTGCCCACATTCTTCAGACCACCCCAAGATCTAAGTCCTCCGATGGCTTAAAGAGGTGGGACCCAACTATCCACCCCTCCCCACCCCCTCACACATCCTTTCCCCGGATCTCTGGAAGTTTAAATCTTGTGCCAGGACAATGCCACCTTCTTCTTTTCCCATCTACCTTCATCTCAGAAGCCAAGCGTTCTTTCCCCAAACCAGATCTACTTATGTCAGTCAGATACCAAAACAGTCCTTCCAAACCCAGATCTCACCATGTTTCTGCCTTGCTTAATATCCCTCCACAGCTTCCCTTCTCACCCTGCCCTCTTGTTCCTCCCCATGTTTCTGGCCTCCGGCTGTACCGAGGGCCTTGCAGATCCCTGAGTCACCCTCTTGCTCACAATTCCTGGCTCTTGCACATGTCAGACCTCAGCCTGCAGTGCCCCTCCTCCCCTTCTTTACCTAGTGAGCCCTGGGCAGCATCCTCAGACTCAGGCCAAGGTACTCTTCTATGGGCCTCCCTGATTGCCCCCATGCAGAAGCGGGGCTGGTTTGATCCCTGCTTTCCTCTCACGAGGCACTGACCACAGGTGTCTGTCTCCTTGCCTGCCTTCCCCACCCTGGGCGCTCCTTGAGGGAGGGGCACGGAATCATTCGTCTCCTGCTCTCGGCCTGGCACAGAGCAGATGCTCGGTGCATGTACATCAAGCAGTGAGTTGTTTGAAGCAGGCTTTGGCGAGTGTGAACCTGAGTCTACTACCTTCTTGCCCCCAGGCTCCTGGCTGGTGCCCCCCGGGACCTCGCTGTGCCTGATGGCCATACCAACCGGACTGGTGCTGTGTACCTGTGCCCACTCACTGCCCGCAAGAATGACTGTGAGCGGGTGGACATCAAGGAGAAAAGTGAGAAGAGGGCTTAGGAACTGGTGCTGGGTCAGGAGCCGGGTGGAGGCGGTAGCACAGAGAGAATGACTAGAAGAGACAGAAGGCTCGGCTGGGCAGTGTCAAGTGCTTTCTTGTGCAGCTGGGAAGAGGGAGCCCTAGGGGAGAGTGGGACCAGATGGGATTTGTGGAGCTCAGACTGTGATGGGCTGGGGAAGGCAGGGAGGGAAGGTGGCCCTGCTGGAGTGGGAGATCTGGGAGGGACCAACTCCTGCCCTCTGGAGGCTCTGGATGCCTAGACGATGGGATGAGGTGCTCTGGCTCATGAGCCCTCTCATGCCCACAGGTAACCCTAACCACATCATTGAGGATATGTGGCTTGGCGTGACTGTGGCCAGCCAGGGCCCTGCGGGCAGAGTCCTGGTAAGTCGGGGCTCACCATCAGATCCCCCTCCAGACGTCTCCTTTCATCTCCCGGGAGCTGCAGAGGGAAGCAGAGAGCAGGAGAAGGGACCCTGGTGCATGAGCTTGCAAATGTCGATTTCTGCAGCTGTGTGTCTCTGTGGACATGTGTGTCCTTTCATCCTGCACTTGTGGCAGGGGGATGGGGAGGGTGTCTGGCGCACTTCCAAGGGCCAGCCTGGGTCCTTTCTGAATCACCCATTCCCCCCACCCCGGGGTGGGGGCGGTGCTCACCCTTTGTGGGAATGAGTCGAAGGGACTACGAGATGGAAAGGGCAGAGAGAGCCTCAGGCAGTGTGGCCTGGACGCATTCCTTCCGAGGAGGCCAGCTGACGGAAGAAGCACAGCCCTTCTGCCCCAGCTCATCCGGCTTGGGTTGGGGGCCACTCCCTGCTATCACTTGTCACCCCTAGCCTGCATTCATCAGTGCTGGCCCCTGGGATCTCAATTTTTGAGTCCCAAATAGACAATTTATTTTTCATTTTTAAATTCATTTAACAGTTACATACAGTGAATGTACAGATTTTAAGTTTCAGTTGCGTTTTGGCGAATTATAAACCCAAGTAATCAACACCCATTAAAGAAATGGCATGCTTACATCACTTCAGACATGCACTCCTTTTCAGCCACTGTCACCCCCATAGTCATCACTGTTGTGATTTCTGTCACCTTTGAACACTGTTGTAAGCTCCGGGTTTGACCAGCTCACTGAAACACCGTTTCTAGTCTCTTATAAGGATGGTGGATCCAGAGCTCCGCCTAAGTCAGTCTAGATCTTGGGTCCTTCCACAACCTTCTACTTGCCCATCCTTTCATTCAGTTCGTTTATAGTGAGCATGTCCTGCGTGCCAACACTAGAAACTTCCCAGTGACTCGGCAACAAGAACTAGGTCTGGTTCTGGGTTTCATCTGGCCCCTGGCTGTTTTACAAATACCCTGTTCTTGTTGATTTGCCCAATAAACATTAATGGAGCACCTCTCATGTGCCGGGAGAAGCTTTGAGAGAGATACCACAGTCTGGTGCTTAAGAGCTTGACTCCGGAGCCCGATAGCCTTGGATTGAGTATCTCCTGCCTCTCTCTGGATGTGAGGTTGCTTATTTCTCTGTGCCTCAGTGTCCTTATCTAAAATGAGGAAGTAATTATCCCTAGCCCATAGAGCTGGTAGGAGGCTTAAGGGAATTAATATGCAAAAAGCTCAGACTTGTGTCTGGTGTATACTTACTAAGTAAGTAAGCACTCAGTAAGTATTAGCTACTGCTGCAGTGGTGGTGGTTGTTATTCTAATATTGATCCGTTTATTAAGAGGCAGGATCATCAGGGGACAACAGAGAAGCAACTTTCTAACCTGCTCTATGTCTAGCTCCTTTTAGACCCAAGAACCTGAGCCCCACATCCCCTCATCCTTTTCCCTTTTTATTTTGTCGAGATCTCTAAGCCACTCTCAAATCCAGTAGCTTCTGGTCTTCCAAAAAGTGTTTCTAACCCTCAGGGCAGGTTTTGGAATTCTGGAAAGGCAATGCGGGTCCAGGCATTTCTGTGGGAAGGGAGAAAAGCCCGGAGACCTCTTTCCACTCCTCTCCTGCAAAAGCAGAGGTGCACGGGGCCATGGAGACTCCGTTCCTGAGTTCCTGCTGTGGGCTTAGCTGTGTGTATTGGTGGGGGGGGGGGTCCCCCAGGTCTGTGCCCACCGCTACACCCAGGTGCTGTGGTCGGGGTCAGAGGACCAGCGGCGCATGGTGGGCAAGTGCTATGTGAGAGGCAATGACCTGGAGCTGGACGCCAGGGATGACTGGCAGACCTACCACAACGAGATGTGCAACAGCAACACTGACTACCTGGAGACGGGCATGTGCCAGCTGGGCACCAGCGGCGGCTTCACCCAAAACACCGTGTACTTTGGCGCTCCTGGTGCCTACAACTGGAAAGGTGGGGACCGTGGGGGAAGGGAAGAAGAGCAGAGACCACCACCCCTGTTAAGCCCTGAAGCAGTCTGCCAGAGCTTCCACACAAGAGGGCAGAGGAGAGCACGCCCTTGCCAACATCAGCAACCACCTCGACCTCTGATATTTTAAAGCACTTTCTAGGTACCAGAGGTACACCTATTATCTTAATTAATCTTAAAATGCAAGTATTATTATACCCATTTTACAGAAAACTGAGCCTTGGGGAAGTAAAATAAAGTAAAATAAACTGAGCCCCAAGGCCAGTAGTAAGTCCTGAAATGTGTATTGGAATGTAGGTCCATCTGATGCCAGGTTACCATTTAAAAACTTATTAAAAAATAAAACACATTCCTGGTACAACTACTAAATGGTACAGTAAATTAAACAGGAAGAGCGCCCTTCTCCCACATCTCCCTCATCCCATTTCCCAGTGTGTACTGCTAAGTGTCTCGTGGGTCCTTCCAGACCTGTTTTAGAATATATAGGTATCTTAAGAAACACACATACCCACACAGAAAATCATTTTAAATGTATTGTTCTGCTACTTCCTCTTCATGTATCAATAAATTTCAGACATGTTTTCACATCAGTACATATAAGGCAATCTTTTGAGAGTGCTGCAGAGTATTTTCTTGTATCAAAACCCATGCTTTGATTCTGCCACACCACATACTGCCTTTCAGGCATCTGATGGCTCACACACCCTCCACCTGCCTCTCTCCACCACAGGCTATAGCAACAGTGACCTCTTTTCCCTTACTGCACCTACTATTGCAGAATCAACAAGCAGAGGGAGCCCAGAATCTTGTTTTTTTTTTTAATTGCAGTATAGTTGATGTACAACATTATGTTAGTTTCAGGTGTATAACATAGTGATCAGTATTTAAGTACATTGTAAAATGATCACCCCTATAAGCCAAGAAACCATCTGTCACCCTTCAAAGTGATTACATTATTATTGACTATATTTTTAATGTGGTGTGTTACCTCCCAATGATTTATTTATTTTGTCCTCTTGACCAACAGGTTGCCCAGGGCATAGTCACAGCTCTGGGCTCACCTGAGGCTGAGGCCTCTGCTCACTCTGCTAGTCTTTCTTCCCACTCCTTGGCAGGGCCAAGGTACTCTCCAGCAGCAGCCTGGGGGGCAGGGGAAAGCAGGTAGCCTGGGGACAGGATTAGGAGGAGATAATGGTATGAGTCTGGCTTCATTGTCTAGGGTGGGGGAAATGTCATCTGTTGATAGTATGCCGGTACCCAGATGACTGGATTCCAGCCATGACTGGACATCCCTGAGCTTCCATCCCTGAGCCTCACTTTTCTCATCTGCAAAATGGGGGTCATCATGCTAGCTCAGAATTGTTAAAATAAAGAGTAAGTGATTTTCAAATGGCAAAGTACCCACAGATAAAAGAGGTTATTGTTATCCTTATCTGGAGTTGGGGCTGGACATAGTGGAGAAAAGGAGTGGTGACTTATACCCCCTTCCTCAAATCTTTATGAAGGAAACAGCTACATGATTCAGCGGAAGGACTGGGATTTGTCTGAATATAGTTACAAGGACCCAGAGGACCAAGGAAACCTCTACATTGGTGAGTCCAGTGGTAGTGGCCTTTTGGTGGGGAGGAGAAAGGGGGCTCAGTCCTTGGCACACTGGTCCTCTCCGCTTCAGTGTCTGGGAGTAGAGAGGCCAGGCTGCTCTGAGACCAGTAGCATTCAGTTCAGCTAGCACACACTTACTGAGCACCAGCTGTACACTCCACCCAGAGGCAGAGTCACGACCCTCATGGAGTTCATGGTCAGGGTACAGTCAGGACTTGGGGCTGGGCATCCAAGGTCCACTTTCTTGCCCAACTTAGAATAGAGGAATAGAAGATAATGGGGGATCCTGGGAGATGACCAGAGTACAAGGGGACCAAGCTTACTGGAGTCTCAATTGACCACCTTCCCCCCATCCCAGGCTACACGATGCAGGTGGGCAGTGCCATCCTGCACCCCACAAACATCACCATTGTGACAGGTGCCCCGCGGCACCAACATGTGGGCGCTGTCTTTTTGCTGAGCCAGGAAGCAGGTGGAGACTTGCGGCGGAGGCAGGTGCTGGAGGGCACGCAGGTGGGAGCCTATTTTGGCAGTGCCATTGCCCTGGCAGACCTGAACAATGATGGGTGAGGATCCAGGGACATTTCTCTGGGGCCCGGGAGAATGATGAGGGGGTGGGCTTGCATGAGTGAGGGCAGAGAAATAGAGGTTTGCAACTGTGCGTCTTTTTGCATGCTGTTTGCAGGGATTTACACATCAGTTTTGCATGTTGATTTGCAATCAGACTTTATGGGATTCGGGGTGTTTGCATGTCAATTTCATGATGCCTGCATCTCACTGTCTGTGCCTGTCATTCATATGGCCCTAGTGGATATGAGCTGTTTGGGTGTGATCTGTGTGTACATGGCTTTTCCACAACCTGTGTTTTCTATCAGATTGGTCACATTGACACTTCCAAGTCCTTCCCACAACCTGTGGCCAGAGGCATCACTTGTAGAGTTGTGTGCCCTGCCTGGCGCAGTTGTGTCTGCTAAATAACAGTTACGCTGCATGTTCCATCTCCCCCTCCTTCTTTCCTTTGCAGGTGGCAGGACCTCCTGGTGGGTGCCCCCTACTACTTTGAGCGGAAAGAGGAAGTAGGGGGTGCGATTTATATCTTCATGAACCAGGCAGGCACCTCCTTCCCAGACCGCCCCTCCCTCCTTCTTCACGGCCCCAGTCGCTCCGCCTTCGGCTTCTCTGTGGCAAGCATTGGCGACATCAACCAAGACGGATTCCAGGGTATGAGCCAGCACTCCCGCCCCAGCACCCACTGACTGAGAGCCAGCTGCATACCAGGCTTGATAGGGCCCAAAAAGGAGACAGACTCAGGCCCAAGTCTGAGGAGCTCACAGCAGTGCAGACAGAGCCCCCAGGGGTTAGCTCAGTAGACCTCCTGGAACAGTGGACATACCACTGGGCATCAAAGGCCAGGCTGAGTGTACACAATGGTGGGAACAAAAGGGGCAAAATGTGAGTGTGGTACATTTGGCTGATGTATAGTGGGTATGAGGTGTTCACATCAGAGATGTGGCTGGAGAAGGGGGTGGGGGTGGGGTGGACACACTGAAAACCAGGCAGCAAAGCTAGGGCTTTATGCTTGGGTTATGGTAGAGGTGTGTCCGAAAAGATTTGAGGGCAGAGGTATGACATGATAGCTTGGTACCCTGAGAGATGATTTTGGAGGGAGATGTGGGCTGGATGGAGGTGGGGAGCAAGGCTAGGGATATTAAAATCAAGAATATAGTATTACCTGTGGCTGATTCATGTTGATGTATGGTAGAAACCAATACAATATTAAAAAGCAATTATCCTGGTGGCTCAGATGGTAAAGCATCTGCCTGCAATGTGGGAGACCCTGGGTCGGAAAGATTCCCTGGAGAAGGAAATTGCAACCCACTCCAGTACTCTTGCCTGGAAAATTCCATGGACTGAGGAGCCTGGTAGGCTACAGTCCATGGGGTCACAAAGAGTTGGACATGACTGAGCGACTTCACTTTCACTTTCATCCTCCAATTAAAAATTTAAAAAAGAATATACTATTACTATACCAGGTGTGGAACTTCCCTGGTGGTCCAGTGGTTAAGAATCCATCTTGCAATGCAGGGAACATGGATTCAGTCCCTGGTCGGAGAACTAAGATCATGCTGAGGGGCAACTAAGCCCGCATGTCACAACTAGAGAACCTGCATTCTGCAACTAACACCTGATGCAGCCAAATTAAGAAATAAATATTTTTTTTAATATACATATAGTATACCAGGTGTGGATGTTAAGCACAGGGACACGGTAGAAGTTCTGGATATAGGCGATGCCAATTACTATTCTGCTGGACTTGGAGACCAATCAGACCTTGCATGTCAAGGAGAGGGATAAATCAAGGGGTTTAGCTTGGTTGCCTTGGGAGCGCCTGGCTTTTCTGGAAGTCATTTCTCTGACAACCTCAATTTCCCAGAATATATCTGAAAACCAAAAGGAAGGCAGAGGAACCTCTCAAGAGCCAAAATAGGTGCTAGAAAGTTCAGTTAATGAAGCCCAAGCACTTACTGATCGAAGAGTTGCCCAGTTGTCACTCAAGACCTAGTTATTCTTCCTTTGCCTACTTTTCCTACAAGCTTGACTTTCTAATTACCTAGGCCATATCAGATCAAAAGCATTAAGTTTAAGAAGACAAAACATCTTGGAGTTATTTTGTGGAAATAATGGTTAGAATTTAACAAGAAAAGTTATAGTGTTGTGATGAAAATCCCAGCCCCCACTGTTAGACAGACATAGGCTCAAATAGCCTCTTCTCTACTCATTAGCTGTCTGACTTTGAGTTTTCTGAGCCTATTTCCTCATCTGTGAAGTGGGGACGGTATTACCTACTGCCAGCACTCTCGTGAGGACTGGATGAGATGAGTGTTTAAGAACTATCTGGCCAAGTCCCAAATGGGGAACACCTGCTTTTGTGAGCCTGCTCTTAAATATCATGAGAAGAACCAGGTGTCTGGAGGGGCGGTTGACAGGGGAGAAGGAAGGCACAGTAATAAGGGAAAACAATAGCCAGTGGTCAGGAATCTGGGGTCTAGACCTGCTGGAGACATTAACTTGCTGTGTGACTTTGGTAAGTCACTTCCCTCTCCTGGACCTAATTTCCCATATATAGAAGGAGGCAATTGGGTGCCTAATGGTCCCAGTTTTAATCCTAAGTCACAGAACTCTGTTCCCTGATGCTCTGAGCACTGCTTGACAGGGAGGTCATGCCATGCTGGGCCCTGTGGCCTGGAGCATAGGACTGGAATACCATGGGGCCCATAGTACCCGGGGTGACCCTGAACTGTCTCTCTTTCCCAGACATTGCTGTGGGAGCTCCCTTCGAGGGCTCGGGCAAAGTGTACATCTACCACGGCAGCTCCAGGGGGCTCCTCAGACAGCCCCAGCAGGTACAGACGGCCAGGGACAGAGGCACCTTCTTCCTTTTCCTCCCGCACTCCTGCCTATTCCCCATGGGCCCCACTGTCTGGAACCTTCCCCAGAGTCTGTCCCCACCACCTCCCCCTGCCCCCAGGTAATCCATGGAGAGCAGCTGGGACTGCCTGGCTTAGCCACGTTTGGCTACTCCCTGAGTGGGCAGATGGATGTAGATGAGAACTTCTACCCAGACCTGCTGGTGGGGAGCCTGTCAGACCGCATCGTGCTGCTGAGGTAAGCCAGGGCAGTGGTGGATGGGGGCCTCTCTCTTCCTTCCCTGTCTGCACGGAGCCCCAGCTCTGTCCACCGTCAGAATCAGGTCCATACAAGCCTGAGCCCTGACCCTGCCCTGCCCTGCCCTGGGGCAGGCCTGAGGCACTGATGTCTGATTTTCCTATGCAGGGCCCGGCCTGTCATCAACATTCTCCACAAGACCTTGGTAGCCAGGCCATCCATACTGGACCCTGCGTTCTGCACAGCCACCTCCTGGTGAGACCCTCTGGCCCCAGTCTGCCTATTCATTCCTCCTGATGTTTGGGAAGCCCAGGAGGGACCCTGGCTTTCAAAACCCTTCCCTGGCAACTCCTGATACCCCACCATTAAAGGGTTGATTCTTGGGAAAGCATTGCCCTCACCACTCAACCTCATTAAAGAGCAAAATTCCTTGCTAATGGGTGAACTGTGTGGGTGCGGGTTGGGGGGGCGGGCAGGTAGGGCATGGTGGTTGGAGCTCTGGTCCGCTTGGTTCAGATTCCAGCTTTGCCCACTGCAACGGTAGGGATGGGCTCTAGGGAGTGGTAATATTAATAACCAATTCACAGAAACTAACACAACACTGTAAAGCAACTATACTCCAGTAAAAAAATTTTTTTAATTAAAAAAATATAATCAATTTAAGGGTTGTTGTGATAATCAAATGAGGTAATGTACAAAAAGCCCTTAGCATGGTGCTCTGTAAATCCTAAGTGCTCAAAAAACATAGTTGCTAAGATGGTTACAATAATGACAGTGATGACCCCAAGGTCTATTAGTGAATGAGGATAATAGATCAGAAAGCTGAGGGAGATGGAGTAGGGAAGCAGCGGGTGGTGGGGAAAGAGATCTGGACTGGGGATCCTGCCCAAGACGAGGCTGGGCCAACACTTGGCTTCAGGCAACTCCTTTAGTCTCAGGACCTCAGTTTCCCCGTTGGTGCCCTCTAACCCTGTTTGCTATGGCCTGAAGATACCAGGGACACCCCAGCCCAGCTCTGTGGACTCCTTAGTTTTGTCTCTGCCTTTCCCCCAAAGACCCTGTTTCCTCTTGCCCAGTAAAGGGGGTGAGAGCTGGGACCTGGGTATCTGGGTTCCACCGTGACCTGACCCTCCTGTATGTCCCCCACCCCCAACAGTGTGCAGGTGGAGCTGTGCTTTGCTTACAACCAGAGTGCAGGGAACCCCAACTACAGGCAGAACATCAGTGAGTACTGGGCTGTAGGGCGAGGGGGGGCACACTCACCTGGTCACTTGCTGACCAGCCTGTGCACCCACAGCCCTGGCCTACACACTGGAGGCTGACCGGGACCGCCGCCCACCTCGACTCCACTTTGCACACAGCCAGTCAGCTGTCTTCCACGGCTTCTTCTCCATGCCTGAGATGCGCTGCCAGACGCTGGAGCTGCTCCTGATGGTGAGGGAGGGGTGAGGGGTGGTACATTGACTCCATGGTCCCAGGAGAGTCCTCAAGGTCAAGGGTGAGGGAATGAGTTCTCTCCAGAGACAGAGGTGGTGGATTGGCCTGGAAGGTAAGTGGAGGCTACAGTGCACAGCATCCAGCCCACAGTAGAGAACAGAAACCTTTGGAGCAGGGATGGGGGCCAAAGAGAAATATGTGAGATTCTTAGCTCGTCCCTGGGGAAAAGGCATCCAGAAGCAAGGACAAGCTCAGGCTCTCTCTGGGACATCAGAGTGAAAAGGGAAAACTCAACTTGGGGACCCCAGGAATGGGAGGCTCAATCTTCCTCCAGAGGAGTCTCTGGAGAGGAGGAGCCACATCTTACCAAAGCGGGTCAATTTGGTGAGCACACAAGAGGGGTTTCAGCCTTACAGGGGTTTTTTAGGGTTGAGGGAGAGGGGCACAGCTCCTCCCTAGAGCCTTAGGTTTGTGTGAGGATACAACTTTGTTTGGAGGGCAGTGCAGAGCTGGGTTCAGTTCACCTTCCTTTCCCAGGACAACGTCCGCGACAAACTCCGACCCATCACCATCTCCATGAACTACTCTTTACCTTTGCGGTTGCCTGATCGCCCCCAACTGGGGCTTGGGTCGCTAGATGCCTACCCGGTCCTCAACCAAGCGCAGGCTCTGGAGAACCACACGGAGGTGGGTGGGGCCGGGGCCGGGGCCGGGGCCGGGGCCGGGGCCGGGGCCGGGGCCGGGGCCGGGGCCGGGGCCGGGGCCAGGGCCAGGGCCGGGGCCGGAAGGGCACGGGCCTAGAGAGCTATGGATGATGTGGGCCCTTCACAACTCCCGCCACCCCCAGGTACAGTTCCAGAAGGAATGCGGGCAGGACAACAGGTGCGACAGCAATTTACAGATGCGGGCGGCCTTCGTGTCTGAGCTGGGGCAGCGGCTGAGCAGGTGCGCTCTGGGCGGGGCTGGTTGGCCAAGGTGGGCCGGACTTCATTGGCTATCAGGAGTTGAGGGGCGGGGCCCTATTGGTCGGAAAGAGTGGAGAGAACTGTTGAGACCTAAGGAGAGGGGTCTCACAGAGAAGCAAGTCGGAGAGGAGGGACCTTTATTAGCCAAGAACTATAAGATTGGCCTTCCCTGGCCAGAAAAGGGGCTTTCTTCTGAGGGGCGGAGCCTAACAGGTTGGGGCGGGGCTTTGGGCTCAGTCTGGGGCTGCTCCTTCCCTCTCAGGCTCCAGTATGGGAGAGACCTCCGAAAACTGCTCCTGAGCATCAACGTGACCAACACCCCAAGCCGGAAGCGGGCTGGGGAAG
The DNA here is from genome assembly GCF_023091745.1 of Budorcas taxicolor. Taxonomy (NCBI): domain Eukaryota; kingdom Metazoa; phylum Chordata; class Mammalia; order Artiodactyla; family Bovidae; genus Budorcas; species Budorcas taxicolor. Next base: position 36,290,022 of record NC_068928.1, on the reverse strand, counting down.
ATGCCCACGAGGCGCTCCTCACCCTGGAAGTGCCTCCCACCCTGCTGCTGTCCTCAGTGCGCCCCGTGAGTACCCTCTGCTTCCTCAGAGCCCAACCACGACCCAGTGCGTCCTTTGTACATGTCATGTACATGTGTTGTTATTTGCCACGTGTCTCCCCGCCCCCCACCCTAGTCCTCTGGGCTGGGCTTCCTCAGGTGCCTCCAACGTCTCTGTTGCTAGGGGAACCCGGTGCTCAAGCCTCGAGGGCTTCCGGCCCTCTGCCACAGGAGAGGGGTGGGACAAGCCTTAGTCTGACCACTTAGATCTGATTTGTCTTCTTTCTTCAGCCTGGAGCCTGCCAAGCCAATGAGACCATCGTTTGTGAGCTGGGGAACCCCTTTAAACGGAACCAGAGGGTGAGTGCCCGACTGTACTCTCCCAGGGCTGTGGGTCCAAGGCTCCTCCTCTGATGAATTCCTTATCCTCCCTCTGCCTGCCTGCTTCCCAGGCTTCCTTGAATCAAAGAGCTAGAGTTGGGGAGGAGGGATGCAGTAGGGGCTGGGGAGAGACCCAGAGACAGGAAGATGGAGCCACTAGGGAGCTATGCACAAAGCTAGAGCAGGTGGAGGCGAGGAAACTGATTTTGCTGAGCACCTGCTGCGTGCCAGGCCCTGAGCCCAGTTCTTTCATATATTTCTCACAACCTTCTGATGAAGTTGGTGCTGATTTACAGAAAGGAAACATAGGCTCAGCAAGCTTGAGTGATTGCTCAAGGTCGTGTAGCTCAGAAGTATTGAGCTACATGAGCTATTACTAACAGAAAAGACTGGGAAGAGGGAAGCAGATGAGGCTAGGAAGGTGGAAGAGTGGAGACAGGTGGGAGGTAGAGACCAGAGAGGCAACTCCCTAGCACAGCACTCAGCCCCTCTCTTCCCCATGGCATCACCCCTGCCTGGCCTCAAGCAACCTCTCTTGCCCTTATGGCAGATGGAGCTACTCATTGCTTTTGAGGTCATCGGAGTGACCCTACACACAAGGGAACTCCAGGCGCAGCTGCAGCTCTCCACGTGAGTGACCTCAGGAAGCCAGTCTGTATGGGGATTGAGGTATCCTGGGTGCCCCCCAGCCTCAGCTGACATAGTCCTCCCCTACCCTCTGTATTCCTTCCTCAGGTCAAGTCACCAGGATGACCTATGGCCCATGACCCTGCCTCTGCTGGTGGACTACACACTCCAGGCCTCACTCAGCATGTGGGTACCGCCCTGAACCTCAGCCTGCTGAGGAGCCTGGGCCTCCCTTCCCTAAGGTGTCTCTCAGGCTCCTCTGACACACCGTCTTGGCCTGGTATCCTCAACATCACTGTCATTATTGTTACTATTATTGTTGTCCTTGCAGAGCAGCTAGCAGCGGAGGAATCCGCAACTTTGGGTGAAGGTGTTGGTGTGTCCCCACCATTTCATGAGAGCCCATTGTGCTAATGATATTATATACATCATCTCATTGTCTTCTCACAATGGCCTCATGATACAGTGACCCCACTTAAGAGATTAACCTTACTTTACAGTTGAAGAAACTGAGGCTAGAGAGGATAAATTATTTGCTCAAGGCTTTACAGCTAGTAAATGCTAGAGCTGGGGTTTGCCTCAGGTCTGCTTGATGTCAGAGGAGCTGTAGTTAACCTTGGTACCCACCCCCTGCAAGGGCCCCTACTGTCCCCTGTCACTCTAGCGTCTTTCTCGCTCCCAGGGTGAATCACCGGCTACAGAGCTTCTTTGGGGGGACAGTGATGGGTGAGTCTGGCATGAAAACTGTGGAAGATGTGGGAAGCCCTCTCAAGTACGAGTTCCAGGTAAAGGGACCTTTGGGTCCAGGGTCAGAGGGTGTGAGGATTGGGGGTTGGTGAGACAGAGGTGGTTTCCCAGGAGAAAGTGGCTGTGACATCCCTTGTCCTCACAGGTGGGCCCAATGGGTGAAGGGCTGGCAGCCCTGGGGACCCTGGTCCTGGGGCTGGAGTGGCCCTATGAAGTCAGCAATGGCAAGTGGCTGCTGTACCCCACGGAGATCACTGTCCGTGGCAATGGATCCTGGCACTGCCGGCCACCTGGAGACCTTATCAACCCTCTCAACCTCACTCTCTCTGTAAGGACACCAGGCAGCGCGTTCACCTGTGGCCCATTTCCTTTGCTAGCTGCAGAGCAGAAAGGCCAACATTTTCCTCTCCCTGCCCTTTCCTCCTCTCCTCACCTCTGCTCCTTCCACCAGTAAATCGCCTCTACCCTCTTCAGGTTCCTGGGGACAGGCCGCCAGCTCCACAGCGCAGGCGGCGACAACTGGACCCAGGAGGCCAAGGCCCCCCACCTGTCACTCTGGCTGCTGCCAAAAAGGCCAAGTCTGAGATCCAATTGGTGAGTGGCCAGGGCAGGGTTGGGGGGAGTATGCCCACCCATCATCAGGTGAGTGGGCACCTCAAGACATACGAAGCAAGATAGGTGCTACTCTCCAGGAGACCCCAGTCTGATGTGGTGATGTGGCCCTTGCCTTGTGCTGGGGAGCAGCCAATACGGTCAACCAAAAGCACAGACACTGATTCTATTCCCAGGACCCCCAACCTGTTGGGGGTGATATAGCTGTTCAAAGCTTTGGACATTAGAACTAGGGATGGGGAGGCACAAAATGAAGACAGGGTGCAGGGCGCCCTCTGTCGGAAGGGAGCGGGGGGCAGGCCTGTGCAGCAAGGTGAAGTCTAGCTGGGTGGAGAGGGAGGAGTAGCCTCCAGGGGAGGAAGCCCAGTGTACATGAACAGGGACCAGATTTCCTGTTTTCCATGTCGCTGGCATCCTTATATGCGTGGTCCAAAGAATGTGCCTTAAACACATATATGCAGGGTTGGCGGGGAATGTGCTTGAGTGAAGGGATGGGGACAGGCCCCTTCAGTTTCAACCATAGTTGGGACAAAGCCTGGAGCAAAATCTGGAGAATCTAGAGACCCAGACTGTCTGGGTCTGTGTTCCCTGCCTATCTCAGAGCTGTGGCAGTGACCACACCCACTGTGTGTGGCTGGAGTGCCCCATCCCTGATGCCCCTGTCATCACCAACGTGACCATCCAGGCACGAGTGTGGAACAGCACCTTCATCGAGGTCAGTGCCGGTCTCAACTGCCACCCACCTCGGGCTGGGAGAGCAACAGGGAGAGGGTGAGGCCAGACTACACGTGTGTGCCTGAGTGTTGTTGGTGACTGACTGCATGGAGATGGAGGCATGCTGGGTTATGCACCTGTTACTGTGTGCCCTGTCAGAGTTAGTCTGTGCATCCATGTGTGGACATGACATCATTTTGTCTCCATAAAATAACATCTCCCGTGTCTGTTATTCTGTTGTGTATCCATTACTTTCTCACCTCTCTGTGCTACCCCATGCTGCTCCTTTCCCCTGGATGCCAGCTCCCATCTGTTACCTCTGCATGTGAACTCCAGTTCAGCCTTCACAGTCTCCCTCAGAGACCACCAGCAAGATCTTTTCTGATTTTTTAGCCGACAATGACCTCTCCCGTCTAGACACTCACAGAACTTTCTCTGAAGCCACACATGCCACTTAGCACACTCTGCTCTGGGTTGCAGTGCCAGCCAACCTAGACCAAACTTCTTCTGTGAATGACTAGATTAAACATCTCTTTTCAGCTCTGTGGGCCACGTGCTTTCTGTTGTAGGTACTCAATTCTGCATTGTAGCATGAAGCTACTACAGACAGTACGCTGGTGAATGGGCGTGTCAGTGTGCCAGAAATACTTTATTTACAAAAGCAGCTCCTGGGCCAGATTTAGCCCGCAGTCCAGACCTAGACTGTGACCTTCACTGTCCCTGCTGTCCCCAGCATCCAGCATAGGACCTGACACAGAGATGAATGAATGATGTGCATTCGTGTGTAGAGGAGAGGCCTGGTGACAGGTCCTTTGGAGTGCTGTTTAAAGATGCTCTGTGGAGGGAGAATGTCCCGGGGGCTGGTCAGGAAGGAGGCTCAGCGGGACTTCAGCTGCTTCTTTTGACTCATCATGCCCCTCTCCAGGATTACAGAGACTTTGACCGAGTCAGGGTAGCCAGCTGGGCCACCCTGTTCCTCCGAACCAGCGTCCCCACCATCAACATGGAGAATAAGACAGTGCGGGTGAGTGAGCGCGTTAAGGAGACAGCAGAACCTGGCCAGGGCAAGGGAGTGCAGGGCATCTTTTCAGAGCACTTCCACATACTTTAGCTATTTGGTCTCAGTCTTGGCAGCACACTGGAATCCCCTGGAGGACTGCTAGTTTCTGGACTACACCCCTAAGTGATGAAATCTGAGTCTGTGGAGGTGGGGCCCCAGTATTGGTATGTTTAAAAGTACCCCCAAAGATTCTACTGTGCAGCCAGGGTTGAGAACCTCTACTTGGGCTCATTTGATCTGCATGTAAAGATGTTGCATTTCTGTGAAAACCTGAAAAAAGTTCCCAAACTTGATTCTAAGATATATATGGAAAAATAAATACCACAAAATGGCTATAATTTGTTATGAAAAGGTTAGAAGGGATATGTATAGGAAGTGAATGATGGGTTGATTAAATACACTATCATACATTTCCTAAAATAAATTAAGATAGCAGAGGAAGGGAGATCAATGGAACAGAATAGGAATTTACTTTTATTATACAGATAGCATTTTAATAAGGAGAAAAATATAGATGATTAAGTAGTATTGGGAGAACATATTTGGAAAGTAAAGACAAACCCCTGCCTCACACCATAAACAAAAACATATTTGAGTTAGATTAAATATTTAAATGTAGGAAATAAAACCTAATATGCCAGAAGAAAATTCAGGAAATAATTTAATAATAATCTTTAATTATTGGGAGAGGGAGTTATTTTATTAAACCCAGAAATCACAAACAAAATTTGAAAAATTCAACTCTGAAATTTTAAATCTGTATACAGCAAAAGAGATGGTAAAGAAACTAAGAGGGCAAAAGACTTATTACTGTTTTAAAAGTTTATAGCAGGGGTACTCTTTCTACCCCCTTCTGATGTCTATGTCAGAAGCTTTCTCTGTCTCCTTTATACTTTAATAAAACTTTATTACACAAAAGCTCTGAGCGATCAAGCCTTGTCTCTGGCCCCCGATTGAATTCTTCTCCTCCGGAGGCCAAGAATCCTGGCGTCTTTGCGTGGTTCAACAACTTTTCAAATCTGCCTGCTATGCAGGAGACCTGGGCTCGATTCCTGGGTTTGGAAGATCCCCTGGAGAAGGAAATGGCAATCCACTCCAGCATTCTTGCCTGGAAAATCCCACGGACAGAGGAGCTTGGTGGGTTACAGTCCATGGGGTCGCAAGAGTCAGACACGACTTGGCAACTAAATCACCAAACCACGATAGACAGTTAATTTACAACAAAGGAGCAAAGAATGGAGAAAGGACAGTCTTTTCAATAAGTGGCGCTGAGAATACTGGACAGCCACATGCAACAGAGTGAAACTGTGACACCAGCCTCATGGCAGAAAGTGCAGAGGAGCTAAAGAGCCTCTTGACGAAAGTGAAAGAGGAGAGTGAACAGGTTGGCTTAAGGCTCCAACACTCAGAAAACTAAGATCATGGCATCCAATCCCATCACTTCATGGGAAGTAGATGGGGAAACAGTGGAAGCAGTGTCAGACTTTATTTTTGGGGCTCCAAATCACTGCAAATGGTGACTGCAAGCCATGAAATTAAAAGACGCTTACTCCTTGGAAGGAAAGTTATGACAAACCTATATAGCATATTCAAAAGCAGAGACATTACTTTGCCAACAAAGGTCCGTCTAGTCAAGGCTATGGTTTTTCCAGTGGTCATGTATGGATGTGAGAGTTGGACTGTGAAGAAAGCTGAGTGCCGAAGAATTGATGCTTTTGAACTGTGGTGTTGGAGAAGACTCTTGAGAGTCCCTTGGACTGCAAGGAGATCCAACCAGTCCATTCTAAAGGAGATCAGTCCTGGGAAGCTCCAATACTTTGGCCAAGGAAAAAAAAAAAGTTTATAGCACATATGACAGAATATTGATAGACGTTTTTAATATGTAAAGAGAAAGGGTGGCATACATAGGCATTGTACGTATGGTGAAATATAACAGCAGTAAGATTTTTTTTATATCATATGAGAAAATATTAAAAAGAAGAATCCTGTCTTGTTCTGATAAGGTAGAAGGAAATGGTATCGATTGGAATATAAATTGATGGATTCTTTTTAAAGATGAATTTGTCAATATCTATTAAATTTTTAGTTGTATATTTCCTTTGATCTTGTATATGATAATATATCAAGGAGCTAACAGGACAAATTTGCAAACATAAATACATGGGGATATTTTAAAGCATTGTTTATAATGGCAGAAAATTGGAAACAATCTAAATATCTTTCAGCATGAGATTGGCTCAATAAATTCTGGCACATTTCCTACAATGACGTGCAGTCGTCAGAAGAGATTAGGTTGATCTTTATTAACTGACATCGAAAAATGATGAAAAAGGTAACAGAAGAGTGTGCATAGTACACACAGATCCCATTTATGTGAAAGAAAAAATGTATATGCTTAATATATACATTTAAAAATATGAAATAATAAAAGTAACTTTTTAAGAAATCATGTACAGTCAGAAAAATATTTTTCTATAAATAAATATATACGCAGGGGCTTCCCTGGTGGTCCAGTGGCTAGGCCTCTGCACTCCCAATGCAGGGGGCCCGGATTTGATCCTTGGCCAGGGAACAAGGTCCCACATGCAGCAATTAGGACCCAGCACAGCCAAATAAGTAAATATTAAACACACACAAAGGAAGTTTAAAATATATATGTGTATATATATGCAAAATATGTACAATAACTATATTATAAAACCTGTAATATAATAATATTATTTTTATATATATATCTTCATTGTAGGGGAAGAAAAAATGCTACTATATGCTATGCATTCTATTTTTTTGTAAATATTTGTGGAAGTGTTGCTCTATACCAGGTATTTCTCAAAGCAGTGTACTCATATTAAACACATTTAATGCTCCCAGCAACCTATGATACAGATATTATTAGCATATTCCCTATTTCACAGATGAACAAAAGAAAGGTTAAGTAACTTGCCCAAGGTCACACAGCTAGTGAATAACATAGTTAGGACTTGAACCGAGGTAGTCTGGCTCCAGAACCCATACTTTTGGCTGCTCTACTATACTATGAGGTAGGCATTACGATCCTGTTATCAGAGAGCATGAAATGGAGATTCAGAGAGGTGAAATTACTTGTCCAAGGTCCCACAGCTTGTGAAGGATGGAGCTGGTATCCAAGCCTGGATGTGTGGGTCACAAACCAGACTCTAGGCTGCCTCCCAGATCTGAGATCTTGGTGTCTGCCTCTAGGAGAAAGGAGAGGACAGAGGAATCTGGGCCTGAATGGGCTGGCAGGGGCGTTTCCAGTCCCTGTGTGCCCCCTACAGGCAATAAATCAAACAGCAGGGTTCTGGGTCCAGCTGAAACAGGAAGGCGGAGCTCAGGGCCTAAGGGGGTGGACACATGGCTGAGCCCCTTCTCACCCCTTCCAGTTTTCCGTGGACATTGACTCTGACCTGGTGGAGGAGCTGCCGGCTGAGATCGAGCTGTGGCTGGTGCTTGTGGCTGTGAGTGCCGGGCTGCTGCTGCTGGGGCTGATCATCCTCTTGCTGTGGAAGGTTAGAGCACCCAGCCCGCCACTGGGACTCCCACTCTGGGACCGCCTGCCAGCAGACCCTCACCAACTCTCCCTTCATCTCATTCCATCTCACCCCACCCATCACCCAAGTCCTCCCCACTTTCTCTCCAGCTCCTAGTCCTGGGTTAACGGGGGACTTGCAAGCCAGAAAGGGGAACCAGGAGCTCCGGCTCCTGCCACATCACCAAGCTGGGGCTGGGAACCAGGCATCCAGGCTCCCCAGCCCTAAGCCCCAGTTCATGAGTGCTGCTGGCAAGGACCCCCCAGCTCCCCCTGATGGCCCCTCCCCACCTCCTCCCCTCCGCAGTGCGGCTTCTTCAAGCGAGCCCGCACTCGCGCCCTGTATGAAGCTAAGAGGCAGAAGGCGGAGATGAAGAGCCAGCCGTCAGAGACAGAGAGGCTGACGGAAGACTACTGAGGGGGGCAGCCCCCACCCCGGCCCAGCTGGGTAACGCGGCCTCCGGGCCCTCTTCCCCAAGCCCCCAGCTGGCTGGGGCCTCTGACTCTCTCCTATCTGCTCCTCTTCCTTTATGGGCCCTCTCTGCACTCCACTCTGTCCCCAGCACCACCCCCAAAGAGCAGGTCACTGCCAGTCTCCCCTCCACATCCTCGGAGAGCCCGGGGTGTCTGCTCTCACCAGCCTCCCCACTGAATCCTTCAAGAGGAAGCCATAAACCCTCCCTGTGCCCCTTATGCTTTCTGGGGATTGGAAAGGGTCAAGGCTAGGCCCCATGTTTGTAGGCCACAAGACAGACTTCAGAGCGATTCCATACCGCCATCCCCACCTCCAGAGAAGGAGGGGACTAGTAGAGCCCTTCTTCCTGGGAACCAGTACTTTTCCTCTTGGGATCCTCTTGGGCTGACAAACTGACCCCTCCCGACCTTGTGGTCACTGTAGATCCCCACCCCTCCTAGCCATTCCATCTGCAGTCTAGGCCACTGCCCCTCTGACTCCATCTGCCTCTCCCTCTCCTCTCTGCTTTCCTCAGCTCCTCCTTCCTCTGGGGTCTGGGGTGGGAAACCTTGTCCTCTTCGTCTCAGGGCAGGGAGATGGCATTGTGTTTGGGTCGGGGTCCTGGCTTTGAGGACCTCCTGGAGAGGAAAGAAGGGACTGGGCCTATCTTCCCGCTGGTGTAAATGCTGGCTTCTGAGGGCCTCCCTCTTCTCCCCCTCCTCCAGTGTGATTTCTTTAAGCGGACCCGCTATTACCGGATCATGCCCAAGTACCACGCGGTGAGGATCCGGGAGGAGGAGCGCTACCCACCTCCAGGGAGCACCCTGCCCACCAAGAAGCACTGGGTGACCAGCTGGCAGACTCGGGGCCAATACTACTGACATCCTCCCTGATCGCACCCTGCTCCTCCAGTGTCCTCTTCTTCTATTTATCATAATTTAAGCCCCGGCAGACCCCAGGGGCTGCTGCCTCTGGCTGGCACCAGCAGGCTCGGGCACACACACCTTTCAAGTGCATGCACGTGCTATGTGGCCATGGCCGTCTCCCTGAAGGAAGGCTGGGGCTGTGGCCCGTGCACTGCTGAGCACTGCCGCCCTGTGCCCTGGTCACATATGAGCACATGGGGGCCCCACTGCTTGTGGACTGTGCTTGTGCACCCCGAATGGTGCACGGCCATGCGTGTCCCAGCCTTTACCAGTGCCAAAACCAAGCCAAAGGCCTTCTGCCAGAGCCAGGAGGAAGAGGCCCCCAATGTGGTGACCCTTCCTCTGTTCACACTGGACCCATCATGAGCCATAGGCACTGGATTGACCCTGACCTCGAGATGAAAACTACTGACAAGGAGCAGCCCACAGACCCCCAGTGGAGCTCTCAGCACCCATGGCAGAGAGTGGGGAGCCTGCCTGAGGGCGTTCAAGGAGGTGTTCAAAGGGCCCGGCGTGCTCAGACCAAGAGCAGAATGAACTAGAAAGAAGGTCCCCAGGGTGGCTCTCTTTCATGAATTGCTGGGAAAACCTCTGAACTCAGCCATGGCCATTATGCGCACTCGTAGGAAGCGCAGCCTGAGGAAACAGAGGTGGACATGCTGTGCTGGGACCACTCTGGGAGCATGATGGCATCCTCAATAGAGTGAGGACCAGTCCTGGGCCACGGAGATGATGGACGGGTACAGAGCAGATACCACTTCTCACCCACATTACCATCCTGACCTTGAGGCCTGGAGGGATCTCCACGCGATCACAGAGGAGCGACACTTGAATGTAGAACAGGGAGGAAGCCCCATCACGGCCCATCGGCCAGAGCCTACTCTGCCCTCACTGACCGTGGGTTGGAGACCTGGAAGTGGAGCTCTTGGCGCTCTTTGGCTTTTGGAGCCAGTTTAGCTTTGCCGTCTCACCTGTGGCCCATTCTAGAAGTTGAGCTATTTCCAGAAAACCTCTCCTGACCCCGGCCTGTCGACAGGTCCCCTCCTCAGCCCCTCCCCCCTTTCATGGTACTGTAGCAGGGGAGCTCCTTCCCCCTCCTTGTGCCTTCTTTGTATATAGGCTTCTCACGGCAACCAGTAAACAACCCCCTGTTTGTACACACTGCATCTGCCTCCATCTACCCCCACGTCTTACCAACACCATTCCATCTGATGGATCATGATACCTGGGTGATCCGTAGGTGGACAGAGCCAGGCGCAGGGCTCTGAGAGGTTGGGAGGGTGAAGCTCTATGGCAGAGATAACAGCTCCTGTTCTCAGGGGTGCCCCAGACTTCAGGGATGGTCACCGTCCCATAACTGAGATTCAGAACATCAGATGAGGAAAGGCCCTGAGTAGACTGTGGAATCCAAAGCAGCTTCTTGGTGGACACTGTGCCATCCTGGGGAAGGAGTGTGAGTAGAGGTGGTGGTGTGCAGGGTCTGGAAGAGGCAGGAAGCTACTCTGCTGTAGAAGCAGGTAGTCCTGGCTAATGATAGAGTGAGGCTGTGTGCACAGGTGGAGAGCTGAGAGCCCTCATCTGGTGGCTACCTTCAGATAAGAGCCTGGTTACTGCCTCAGTTTCCCCACAACCAGACCTAGATACCATGAGGAGTAGATCAGATGGTGAACCAGTGACCCAAGGGTGGAAACCCTGAAAAGTCCTAGTGCCCACTCCCCAGCTCTGGGAGGGAGAACCGGGAGCCCTGGCCTGCAGCCGCTCTTCCAGGCACACTTCTGACCTGAGCTCACAGGCGCAGAGTTGGGTTGAGCTCTCTGCTGCCTCCTCCGGCTAAGGCTGTGGACTGTGCTTGTACACCCTGAATGGTGCTTGGACACGCGTGTCCCAGCCTCTGCTAGTGCCAAAACCAAGCCTCAGACGTGGGACATGGAGCAAGGCTGCTTACCCTGTGACTTCTCTGTCCTAAATTGTGTCACAAGTCCTTCTGTTAATTGTTCCCAAGGACCTTTGACAAGAAGTATCAGTTGCTTAGTCATGTCCAACTCTTTGCGACCCCTTGGACTGTAGCCCACCAGGCTCCTTTGTCCATGGGATTTCCCAGGCAAGAATACCAGAGTGGGTTGCCACTTCCTTCTCCAGGAGATCTTCTGAGGGATTGAACCTGGGTCTCCTGCATTGCAGGCAGACTCTTTACCATCTGAGTCACCAGGGAAGCCTTTTTGACAAGAAAGCTGGAAATTACTACTCAGAAAAGCCTAGAGGCAGATCTTCAATTCAGCTTCAGCTGCCTCAGGTGGCCCCCTGTGGCAGCTGTCTGCCCTCTACCCTCTCTATAAGAGCCCACTGCCTCACTTTCAGTGCTGGGATTTGTCACTGATTGACAGTGAAATGGTCTAGTTCCTCCAAGAAAACCCCAGCCCCTACCCACAACTTCCAGGACCAGTAGCCAGAGACCTCAGTTCTCCAAATCTGGGTTATTCTCTACGTCAGAAAAAACACACATGTAGGTCGTCCAAGCCTAGCTCAAGTTGATTAGAGTTCAGTCCAGCCCGGTCCGGCCCTTTGCCGCCACTGAAGAATGAAGTGGGATCTATATATCGCTCTGACCAGTGCACAGGCCCAGCCCCCATCTCCTGTGAGCACTTGTTTGGATGAAAACATACCATCTGTCTCACACACACTTGTGAAAGTAAGTAGACATTTTCAGGACTGTTTCAGCTACACTTTCATGAAAGAAACATACTGGCAGAGATCCAGCAATGCCCACTTTATAGAAAAGAACCCTGTATTATGCCAAGTTTATTGAGTTCCTTGGAGCTGCAGTACCTCCAAACACTTTAAAAGAAGTGTCTTGGCTCTTGTATCAGTGAAAAAAAAAAAAAAACCATCAGATGATTCTCCCTCTCCTGGGCACAGGGCTGGATTGCACTTCCTAGGTCCTCCTGGTTGGATGATGCCATTCTGGCCAATGAGTTGTCAGCCGGAGGGAAGGGGATCAGTTTTGGGCTGAGACAGTTAATTGCTGGGTGAGACTCTCCCAGTTCTGCTTCTCCCAGCTCTGATGCTGTGGAAGCCTGTGTTGAGATAAAATTTCTGTCAGTCTGAGTCCCTGAGAACGCCCCACCAACCCAAGTTGAACACACAGTGGAAAATTTGGGGATTTGTGCATTTTGTTACCTGCACTCCATTCAGCTAGCAATTAGGTCATTGATGATTTTGGTGAGTGCAGAAGAATGGGTAGGTGAAAGTGAGAAGAAAGAATGATCCATGGGTAGGAGACTGCATTTGCAACAGTGGGGAGATTGAAGTCTGGTTCAAGGCACTAGGTAAGTATGGGTGGGACTTGAGCAGGGGAGTGTGGAAGAGGTGAGGCTAGAGGGTTAAAGTAGATCATGTGAGAACTGGAAAGGCTCTGGTAAGAAGTGTAAGCCAAGGCTGTGAGCAAGGGAAATAACACCTTCAGATTTGCAGTGGAAGATGGTACCTGAACCTGTTTGCTCAACTGTAAAATGGTGGTAACAGCAGCACGGTAGAGCTATCTGGAGAATTCAATGACATGATGCATGCAAAGAGTGCCTGGCATATGGAATATTATTCATTCAGCTAAGAGAGTCCCTTCCATTGTGAAGCCTTGCACACAGCTCTGCACTGGTTACAACTGCATCTGTTGTAACTATTTAATTATTTACTTATGCAGCTCTCTCAACTGAGAAATGAAACAATCAAGGCAAAAGACCATGTCCCAATCCTGTCTGTGTTTCCCATTCCCAGCATATAAGCCTAGCAACTATTTGGCACTTGGGGAGTGTGGGCCAAGGATTGAAGCGGAAAAACACCTCATAGGGGCAAGTGGGTGGGATACCGGGACAGGACATATCCGGCGTTGGACCACAAGAGGACGAGCTTTGTTCCCACGAGAGATCCGGACTGCTGTGAAGTGCCGGCTCTTGGCCTCCAGCACAGATCATCTTCCAGGACCTTTCTCTAAAAAAGCCAAGTGCGAAAAAGGTTGCTTTCTCGGGTCAAATGCTGCTGCTAAGTCGCTTCAGTCGTGTCCGACTCTGTGCGTCCCCATAGACGGCAGCCCACCAGGCTCCCCCGTCCCTGGGATTCTCCAGGCAAGAACACTGGAATGGGTTGCCATTTCCTTCTCCAGTGCGTAAAAGTGAAAGTGAAGTCGCTCAGTCGTGCCCGAATCTTAGCGACCCCATGGACTGCAGCCTACCAGGCTCTTCCATCCATGGGATTTTCCAGGCAAGAATACTGGAGTGGGTTGCCAATACCTTATCCAAGAGTAGAGAATAATAAAGGTGATTTTAAAAGTTCATTGTAGCCGCCGTTAGGCGTTAATGAGGGGGTTGACTCGGTGTTTTTTAACCGGAAAAGCAAAATGCTGCCTTGTCCTGAGCTGCTTGGATCTTTGTGGAAGTAGGTGTGCTACACGTCTATATGAGGGATTAGCATGGGCTCGCATCCCGATTCATCCACGGTCCGAGTCACAGTCGTCCAGACTGGGAACCCACCAGACGCCCTGAGGGAGAGCAGGTGGGTGGAAATCGGCACAGGTGAATCGGGCCCTTGCGGGCGGAAGAGGATGCGTTGAAAGCTGCCGAACAACCTCCGGGCAGGCAAGTGAAGGAGATTCGGGGAGGGAACGGGGAAACGGAGTGTAAGAGGAAAGGGAATAACGGGCCTCTCGGGAGGGAGGGGTTAATCCGGGCTAGGCCCGGAGGAAGAACTCGCGTAGTGACGCCGGGGAGGCGGGCTCTCGGCGCTGCCTCTCGAAAACAGCAGGCCGCTCGGGGCAAACACTGGGTTAAGGGGGCGGGCCCAGGGGGTAGCCACGTGCCGGGGCGAGAGGCTATTGGCTCTCCTGGAGTTGTTTGGGAGACGCCATTAGCGACGTCGGGGCGCCGCAACAAGCCAATTGGCCGGGACTCGGAGCCCAGTCGGGGCCGCGGTGGGGAGGGGGCGGCCGCCGCGGCACCGGGCTGGGCTGGGCTGAGCCGAGCGCCAGCGCTGCCCGCGCAGGGTCCAGAACCCGAGCCCGAGAAGTGATCGCCACCGCCATGCGCTGGGTCCGCGCGCTGCTGAAGAATGCGTCCCTGGCAGGGGCACCCAAATACATCGAGCACTTCAGCAAGTTCTCCCCATCCCCGCTGTCCATGAAGCAGTTTCTGGACTTCGGTACGAGTGAGCAGGAGGCGGCTGGCGAGGGGCGGGAGTGGGGGTGAAGGAGTCGTGGTCATGCAGGGTTGACTCGGAGGCTAAGGGAGGCTAAGGGAGGCTAAGGGAGGCCGAGTGACAGGGAAGGTTTGCTTGCAAACCTTGGAATCCAGACAGGAAAGAGTTAACGGGGAGGCAGGGGCCAGTTGGGTTTGAAAGGGTTAAGGGCACCCCAGCTGAAGAGACTGGGCTCTTAGGGGGAAGTGGGGCCACTGAGAAGGAGGGGATCCACGGTATCTTATTGGGTTTTGTGAGGAGTCTTGGGAGAGGAAGGGACAGTGAGTCAGTGCCGTTGGAGCAGGAAGGTGTATCCAGGCACTGAAGGGTTACTAGGGATTGTCCTGGCGACTCCAAGGGTAAAGGTCAGAGAGGAAAATGGGGGGTGTTGTAGGAGTGACTAGGGAAGGAGACCTGCCCTGGGGGTCTGTTAGCGGGAGGGACTCTTTCAAATGAGTCAACAGGAGAGAGGCCCTGACTGGTACACCTCCCCCCACTGAAAGAGCTGGCCCCAAGCTGTCCTGGAGGACAAGGACGCTTGAAGATCAAATCTACTGTGGCCTGGCCGTCTGTCCCCAGCTGGGTAGGGGTCTAGGGCACCATGAAATGGAGTCAGACAGCTTGTACCCATCCTTGGCTGCCCCTGGGTTCCTGGGCCAGGGTCACCTACCACCAGTGATCGGGGAGTGGGAAGGCTGTGCCAACATGGTGACTGAAACAGGCATTGTTTGGACAGTGTCCGTTCACACGGAATTTCTATGGTGCCAGCTAGGGACTAGAAGGGGTTGCCCAGGTCTCTCAAGAGTTGAGGAGACAGTGCCTGGCTCAGGTTACAGCTGCGTCACTGATGGGAGGGGGCGGGGAGGCGGCAGCCAGGACACAGGGCATCTGTTGCCCGATTACTTGTTCACCTGCTTCCCTCCGTATTTGAGCTCCCGCCATGTAGGAAAGCTGCCTGAGCCCACTCCCAGCCTCCAGCAGTTGTCTAGTCCAGACTGGACCCCAGTTAACAGGACTGTCGCAGCAGGGAGGGACTCCCGGTAGAGTGGTCCGCTTGGAGTTCAGTGGGTAAAGCAGATCTTCAGAGGGATAGTGACATGCCCTGGGTGACAGAGTTAAAAGCAGCACCTGGACTTAGAACCCAGGTCTCCTGACTCTAGGCCATGACCTCATTCAGCCCTCTACTCACTCTTCATCTTCAAGCCAGACCAAGAATCTGAGTATTTGGGCCCTAGTTCCCTGACCCTGTCTACCTCTCAGGTGGGTGGGCATTAATGTCGGGGCAAGTCTCCTGTGGACATAAAGACCACCAAGATGATGCCAGGACCCTATGGCTGCAGTGGTCTGAGCATAGCTTCCCTCAGCCAGGGGAGCTCATCTCAAGATAGGATGGGTTTCCCAGGCTCCTCTGCCCATAAGCCCTGCAAAGTGAGAGTCTACTAGGAGGGAAAGAAAGAGAAGAAGTGAGATAACTTGGGCTAGAGGCAGCACCCAGGGGGCCTAGGGTGGCCCTGTCCGCTGTGGTTGAAGGCAAGCAGGGTTCAGCTGGAGGCGGCGAAAGGACACCACCTCCCTAAGGGTTAGGCTGGGTGGTGTGGCGGCCACTGCATGGGTCAGGAGGGGCCCCTTGTCCTGTGCCTCCTTGTCTTCCTGTCTCTTCTGAACCTTCAGGAAATGAAGTATTTAGTGACCTGACCCCCTTCCCCACCACTAAGAGGTCTTCTGGCTCCAGTGCTTTGTAACTCTTAGGCTCACCTTTCCCTCTCCCTGCAGGGTCCAGCAATGCCTGTGAGAAAACCTCGTTCACTTTCCTCAGGCAGGAGCTGCCTGTGCGCCTGGCCAACATCATGAAGGAGATCAACCTGCTTCCTGACCGGGTGCTGAGCACACCCTCGGTGCAGCTGGTACAGAGCTGGTGAGACCCTTGGCTAGATCCCCATGCCGCCCACTCCATTGTCAGATGCCCGATGCTCCCAGCAGCCTTGCAGGAGGTGGGGAAAGAGGAGAGGCACAGGGGCTTTGAGAGGTAGGGCAGTTCTCACAGTCAAGTGGGACTCCTAGGCCATAGCAGGGACTCAGATCAAACTTCCAGTCTCCATGTCTCTGAGACAGCCCTATACCCCCCACCCTCCATTCTCTGGAAAAGGAAATCATCATTTTCACACCAAAACCCAAATCAGGCTCATGTCAGCATTTGCCACCAGCCCTGACCCTGAAAATCTAGCACCTGTTGGATAACATCTAGCTGGGGCAACTTTGTGGGAAACAGGAAGAAGTGAATCTTCAAATTGTATAATGCAAACAAATCAGCCTGTTTTGGATGTTGGAAAACACTCAGATGGACACAAGGATGGCACAGTACCAACCCCAAAGAGCTTTAGACGGGCAAAGACCAAAAGTTTATTGCACAGAGCAGCAGCAGCAGAGAGAAATTCTCAGTAAAGTTTACTCAAAAACTTTGTCCAGGGATAAGTATTAAAAACTGAATGACATTAACCAAAAGCCAATCACATGAAGAATAAACAAAAATTTGCTCTGTAACTGGGTGTGTGAGTAGCTAATCATGGTTAATCTTCAGTGGCATGTGTGCAGAAATCTTTTGCCTGTTTTTCTGGCTGTGGCAGGTCTGGTACTACTGTGGCTTCCTTTTTGATTTGGGGTATCCACACCTACTTGGAGCTCAGTGCTGTGTTTAGGTCAGGGAAACAGCAGGAGCAGCTGCTCCTCAGGAGCCCATGATCTCATGGGGAGAATAAAAGGGGCAAGCTCAAGAGCTCCATAGTGGCAGGAGCAGTAAGCTACTGAAGAGTTTGTTTTATTTCAATTAAAAGCAAAATAATATTATTTTAAAATAACGTTGGTTTCTTCCCCTCGTTGAAGAAGTATGACATGCTTACTTTGACATTTGGAGGACATAAAGAAGTAGGTAAAAGAAAATGTCAACCCCTTTCTTCCACCCTCTAACCAAACATCCAGGTTTTGTAAGTGCCCTTTATTGATGCCCTTCCAGCCTTTTTCTGTGCATGAATGTGCTATAAATGACTTATTCTAACTAAATGAGGATAAAGTAAGGAAAGACCAGACACATGGTCTGCGCACAGTGAATTTCAGTTAAATCAGAACATTGTGGGGAAGTTGAAATGGAGGCAGAGTGGGGGTGACGTGTCACTGGGCCTTATAGGTTGCCTAAGTGAACTTTGACCTAGAAAGGAGGGTGGTGTATTCAGACCAAAGGAACTGCGTGTGCAAAGGTGTGGAGGCAGAAGAGAGCCCGGCTAGGGCATCCGAGCACTCACTTTATGGACAGGGCACTGTTAGTGCAAGTGATGAAGGTGGATTGGGGGACAGAGGGCGGAGCCTGATTTTTATGTGGCACAATGAGGTCACCCCTGACTGGGGCCTACCCCTTAGAGGTCCAAGACCTCCAAACCAACCGGCATTTCCTGCCATGGGGCAGCGTGGAAGGCATGGGGAGGAGACAGAAGGTGCCATCTGTTCTCTCCATCCCTCCTCCGGCTCTGTCCAGCTGAGTGACCAGGCTGCCTTTCCAGCTGGTCCTTAACTCCACGACAGGGCTTCTCGGGCCCCTCCTTGGATACTTGTTTCCTTGGAGAGTCAGGAGATGTCGGGAGGGAGGGCAGGGAGGTGCTGATTGCCCTTGATGCCCCCAAGGCCCATAGAGCCCCTTCTTTTTAAAAAATATTTATTATGTGCTGGGTTGGGTCTGAGCTGTGGCATGGGGGATCTTCCTTGTGGCATGGGGGATCTTTCATTATGACACATGGATTCTCTACTTGCGGTGCAAGGGCTCAGTAGCTGTAGCACACAGGCTGAGTTGCTCTGTGGCTTGTGGGCTCTTAGTTCCATGACCAGGGATTGAGCCCATGTCCTTTGTATTGCAAGGCAGATTCTTAACCACTGGCCCATCAGGGAAGTCCCGGAGTCCCTTCTTGAAAATCAGTTACACATCTTGGGGCTTGGCCTGACTTAAATCTTCTGTCAAAGCTGGGAAGTAATGACCAGCAGGAGAGAGTGAAGTGAGACAAGAGGGAATGCTTCCCAATGGATGATTCATTTAGAGGAGAGCAGGAGAGGGCAGTGGCACCCCACTCCAGTACTCTTGCCTGGAAAATCCCATGGATGGAGGAGCCTGGTGGGCTGCCGTCCGTGCTAAGGGTCGGACACGACTGAGCGACTTCCCTTTCACTTTTCACTTTCATGCGTTGGAGAAGGAAATGGCAACCCATTCCAGTGTTCTTGCCTGGAGAATCCCAGGGACGGGGGAGCCTGGTGGGCTGTCATCTATGGGGTCGCACAGAGTCAGACACGACTGAAGTGACTTAGCAGCAGCAGACCAAGGTATTGCTAGAGTGTGCTGACACACTGAAGAGACAGCCTGCTGAGACTCTTTCCAGAGAATGGGCATCAACTGCAGCAAGAGAGATTGTGGTCAGAGGGAAGGAAGGACTTCCTGAGATAGACCTCCCTCTCCATAGGAACCCCCTTGCCAGCTTGGATGATGGAGGTGGTGGAGGTAGGCAGTTTCACGAGAGGAAGGGGACAACCTACCAGAGAGCTTGGCAACAGGGCTACTGGCCTCAGAGACTGATGAGTGAGCAGTAAAACCTTTCCTTTGGAAATGGACAAGACCTGTGCATGTGCTATTGGTAACAGTGGTGGCAATATTTAACATGTGGCAACAGCTAATGGAGTTTCTACTCAGCTGGGGAGAGGTTCTAGGCAGGAATCACTGTGGGCAAGTGGAGAATTCCTATTTCTAAATGAAGGTGGGTGTAGTCGCTCAGTCGTGTCCGACTCTTGTGACCCCGTAGACTGTAGCCTACCAGGCTTCTCTGTCCATGGGATTCTCCAGGCAAGAATACTGGAGTGGATTGCCATTTCCTTCTCCAGGGGATCTTCCCAACCCAGGGATCAAACCCAGGTCTCCCGCATTGGAGGCAGACGCTTTAACCTCTGAGCCACCAGGGAAGCCCTTTCTAAATGAACCTGATGTATTATTTCAACTGGACTGACTTGGGGTCATGGGATCCTATTTTGGAGGTGACTGGAAGGTAAAGGAAAGCCCTGGGTGTAGCACCGGCATGCCTGACTCTGAGGCTTGGCTTTTGTGCCTGCTGGACACTTAACGTTTGGCCAACCACATGGCCCCTCTGAGTCTTGGCTTCCTCATCTGTAAAATGGGTGAGATGCCACTGCTGGATGTGGAAGTACACGGAACGCTACACACGAGTGATGTCTGTGATCTTCTGGCAGCAACACCTTCTGGCCAAAGATAATGTGTTGTGACAGAGGTTCTCTTAAGAGTGTAGTCATGGCATGGTGGCGGGGCAGACACACCTGGAAGGCCTGCTGGCGATCAGGAGCTGCTCTAAGCCTGTCCTTACTCATTGACCCTTCACAGCAACCTTGCGAAGTAGGCCTTTTTATCATCCCTGTTTTGTAGATGAGGAAATTGAGGTTCAGAGAGATTAAGAAACTAGTCTGAGCTCATCAGGTAGTAAGTGGTAGAGCCGGGATTCCAACCCAGGCTGTGTGATCTGGGGGCTATGTTCACAAAGGAAAGGGAGAGAGCCGTGTTCTGGAGGAGTCAGAGATTTCTAAGCAAAGCAAGTCAGTGGGAAAGTAGATTTTCTTTACAGAGATTGTTTGATGGCTAGCGTTGCGGGGGCCCAGAGGGGTAACCTTGACATCTCGCTGGGGAGAGTGACAGGCTGACAAAGGGCGTGGAGTTGGGGATGTATCTGGAAAATGGAGGGTTGAGTGAGCGTTGCAGAGTAGAATCGAATGACAGTGAGTCACTCCTGTGGCTTTGCAGGGGTGTAGTGGGAAGGGGGCAGGAGTGGGTGCCACAGCACCTTCTCACCAACCTCCCTTGCCTCAGCAAGGTGTGTGGACACCACACCCAGTAGTCTTCGCCCTTGAAAAGAATGACCGCCTCACTGGTTCCGGGCACCCAGGGCCTGCTCTGCGCCAGGCCCGGGGCTGTAGCCAAAACCTGCCATCGAATCCCTCAGCCGTCACCTACGTGCTCAGAGTGGAGGCCGGCCGCCAGCATCGCCTCCTCTGATCTGCTCCTGCTGCTGCGAGGCCCTCGTCACACAGTGGGGCTGGAGAGCAGCACCATCAGCAATGGGACCCGGGTAGGCCTGGCTCAGGGCCACACCCAGCGCCCCCCCCCCCCCCCCCCCCCGCAGGCAGCTTCCAGACACCGACATGCCTCCACCTCTCCCTCCTCACAGGGCCTTTGCCTTGTTCACAGCCTGGTCCCCAGCAGCTGTGGACACTAGTGTGCACACATACACCCACAGGCGTCCAGATTCTCACAGGCTCCCCACTCCTCTGCCCGCACAACCTGTGCGTGCCTCCTCCCCCTCTGCCAGGTGCTTATTCCGACATCCCTACACCCAGGCTCACCCGCACACACACAGGCACACACGTGCGCCCTGCTCCCACCAAATTCACCCCTCCCCCCTGCCAAATCCAGCTCTGGATTGGCTGGAAAGCCCCAGAAGGCAGGGTCTGGGGCCTCCACGTGACTTGGTGTCGGGGAGGGACACTCCGGATGTCACCCAGGAAGTCCCGGGTGGCCTTGGTTGCTGCTGAGGGCGACAGGCCAGGCCTTCCCTAGTGCTGCCCCTTGGCCCCTTGCCTGTTCTGCCAGGCCCAGGGCAGGTGACACGTCTGTCGTCGTGTCACTGCTCCAGACTGTCCATGTCTAAGCCCAGCTCTTTCTCTGACCCTCCAGGGTGGGCAGCCCTGGAGCCAGCATCACGCCCTCCCCAGCATCTTTCCCTTTTCAGGACCCCCGGTGAGGTCTGGCCTGCCGGACTCTTGAGGGGGTTCAGGCCCAGTCACGGTTCCCCTGGAGAATTCTCGTCATCCTTCCTTCTGGGAGTACACCCAGGACCACTCCCCTGATGGAATGTCCCCCAGAGGAAGGCGGGCAGAGATTCTAATCCCTGCTTCACAATCCAGGAGACTGAGGCCTGAATGAGGCTGCAGCTCTCCCGAGAGCCCTGCCAGCTGGCGCTCCCACTGCCAGTCCATCCTGGTGCCCTTTGTTTTACTTCACGCCACCCCCTTGGTGGTTCATTAGGTAGCCACGGGGGGTGGGGCCAGCAGCGAGAGCGCTCATCCTGTCACCAGCCCCCAGTCCTGGCCTAGCTGGTCAGAGCCCCGTAGTTCCAACCTCCTCCCTCTCTGTTTGCGCCCTGGGTCTTGGGAAGGGGTTCCAGGGCACCTACCCCTCAGCTGGTCTCCTGTCTCTCCTGGCTCTATCTGTTCGCACCTTTGCTTACCTGCAGGTCCTCCTGTCAAATCCCCTCTCCCTCTAAGATTCACATGAGCGTGAAGCTTTCTCTTGGGCATGGGATCCAGGGATCTGGAGTAACACAGGCCTGTGAGAGAGCATTCCAGCTCTGCGTGTTGACTTCCTCATCTGTAAAATGGGTCCAGCAGTAGCACACCCCCCACAGGGTCATTGTGGAGGTTGAACTAGGGGAGCACAGAGCAGAGCCCCAGCACAAGGCCAGCACCGGTACATACTGGCTGCCCTCACCATGGACGTCAGCAGCACCCCTGTTAGGACCAATACAGACGGTGAGCACTTGGCCAGGTGGTGTAGACTTGGCATCAGACAGACCTGGGTTTGAATCCCAGTGTGAATGCTTACTGTGTGACCTGAAACATACTATCTGCCCTCTCTGAGCTGGTTTCCTTATCTGCAAAAGGGGAGAATAGCACATGTTCAGAGGTGAAAGCCCTTTCATCGACTGAGCATAGGTGAGCACTGATGGTCACTGGGTAGGCATTGGCTGTTGTTATTCTCCAGGAATTCTGAGGTGAGGCCGTAGGAGGGCCGCTCTGACTGTCTGCTGGGCGCTGAGGATGGTCAGGGGGTTCCAGGGAGAGCTGATTGCCTCTGCTCTCTGGGCTCCGCTACCGGTGGCTCTGCCACCTCCTGCCAGGCGCTGTGCTGGGCCCTGTGTGGGGAAGGCAGGCAGCAGCAGCAGCAGGGCTGGGAAAGCCCCATCTGCTCACCGTGGCTGTCCAGAGCGTGACAGACTCAGACATGGTGTGAGTCACAGCCTGTGCCCAGGGTAACCAGGAGGAGTGTGTCACGTGCCACCTGGGGACTAAGAGGGCACACTCAGCTGCTGACAGTGTCTGAGCCACTGTTCATAACAAGAGCAAGCATTTAAAGTGCTCACTATTTGCTAGGCACTGTGTTAATTACCACATTTCATTCTCACCAAAAAGCAGTGATAGCAGTAGGTACAATACCCTCCCTTTTGCTGATAAGAAAACTCAGGCCCAGAGAGGTTTCATGACTTCCCAGAGCCACACAGCTCAAAGTGGACAAGCCCAGCCTGGGACTTGCAGAGCCAGCTTCAAAGCTAGCTCTTTCACTGTCTTCTCTACTGGGTTAAGCAAGAGAGGGGAGAGTGGCAGCAGGTAAAGGGAGCAGGGCATTCCAGGCAGAGAGAACCACAGGACCAAGGGGCTGAGCCTTTCTGAGCAGCCAACACTGTATAGTGGCAGGAGCGCTGGAGGCCTGTCTTCACCTCCCAGCTGCGGAACTGCCTCAGGCCTCATTTGAGGAGACTGTGAAATGGGGCTGATTCCTGCTGTTCTTACGCGTACAGGGGACTTTGGACTATGGTGGGAACTCTCCTAGAGGGACTGTTAGGCCCCAGGGCCCTCCCTGGTCAGACTCTCAGTGGCCCCTCCTTCCTGCCAGCCAAAGTGTTTCTGCCAGAAAGAGGCTGAGCTCTCTGCCTTCCCCAAGAGAGCGAACTGCTGCAGGCTGAGGTGTTGGTAGGAAAGCAGTGGCTCCCTGCCTCCCAGTCCAGTTTGGCAGCATCTGAGCCCCTTCAGGCTCTCCGTGGGCTCCAGCCCCACCCCGTGTCAGAGCTGGGCATGCCCAGTCCCCACCAACTCCCCCCGACCTTGTTTTTCCTACCCACCATTTAAAATCTAGTTCCCTAGGAATTGGGAATTGGATGACAGCTCCTGGTGTCCAGGGTCAGCGTGTGAGGTTGTCTCCTTGGACCTCTGCTCTGTGAGAGTGCTGGGCTGGCCCATGCCATACAGCAGCGACCCTGCAGGCAGACACTAGGTCTGTTTCCACGACAGCCGGGGAGGCCTTGCTGTCACTGCTGGTCTTGGGCAAGGCCCCCTCCCCAGTCTGGCCCTCAGTCTTCTCACCAGGAGCCCTGTGGGTGGGGCGGCCACCAAGCCCCTTTGAAGACTGCTCTTCTAGGACAGCAAAGCAAAGGCCCTCTGAGAACCAACAAATTAGAGGCTTTCTTGCACAGTAAGTTTACTGTGTTGTCGGGGAGAGTCACATACAGATGGAGCAGAGTGAGGAAATTGGTGATGCAGCTTGTCAACCCGTGCAGCCCACTGCGTGCTGCCCACTGAAGGTGAAGGTGAAGGTGAAGTCACTCAGTCGTGTCCGACTCTTTGTGACGCTGTGGACGGTAACCTACTAGGCTTCTCCGTGAATGGGATTCTCCAGGCAAGAATACTGGAGTGGATTGCCATTTCCTTCTCCAGGGGATCTTCCCAACCCAGGGATCAAACCCAGGTCTCCCGCATTGGAGGCAGATGCTTTAACCTCTGAGCCACCAGGGAAGCCCAAAGGCACAGGGTAAAAGTTGGGTCAGCAGATCAGGGGGGTAGGGGCCTGGCCCTGAGCTAAGGTGATGCCCCCTCCCCTCCTGCACAGGTACGTCCAGAGTCTCCTGGACATCATGGAGTTCCTGGACAAGGACCCTGAGGACCATCGGACCCTGAGCCAGTGAGTGAGGCCCTGGCTAGGGCCGGGAGGGCAGGTGTGAGCCGCAGCCCCAGGGGCAGAAATGCCTGTAAGATGACGGAAATGGCCCTGTCCTTGGGGATATCCAGGGTGAGCAGGGAGACAGCCCTCAATCCTGGTGTGTCTGGTGGAGGGGGACCCAGGACCCACCCTGTGGAGCTCCCAGGCTATCAGGCAGGCAGTGGGAGGTCTGGGGAGGCCTTCTGGAGGAGTGGGCTGGGAAGAGTCGAGTGGGTAAAGGCGCTGTGGAGAGAAGGGCAGAGCAGGGAGGGTCTGAGGGTGTCCCAGAGCCAACATCTCCCCGCCTCGCAGGTTCACTGATGCCCTGGTCACCATCCGGAACCGCCACAATGACGTGGTGCCCACAATGGCTCAGGGCGTGCTGGAGTACAAGGACACCTATGGCGACGACCCCGTCTCCAACCAGAACATCCAGTACTTCCTGGACCGCTTCTACCTCAGCCGCATCTCCATCCGCATGCTCATCAACCAGCACAGTGAGCAGGCACAGGGCCATTCACCGTTCAGAGGTTCACAGAACGTAGAATGTGTGGGAATGAGACTTCGGAGAAGGATGTTTCAGGCCTGCAAAGGTCCAAAACTGGCCTGATTCGAGGTTGTAGGGTCTGGTCAGAGGAGAGTGGGTAGGAGGGTGGGGAGAGGGTGTTAGGGTCAGAAGTGTTAGAAATAGAGGTGGGGTCCTGGAGAGCCAGGGGAAGAGGGAGGGAGCGCTGAGGCACATGGCCCCGCCAACTGCGCCCACCGTTTCTGCCTGTAGCCCTGCTCTTTGACGGCAGAACCAACCCTGCCCACCCCAAACACATCGGCAGCATCGACCCCAACTGCAATGTCTCTGAGGTGGTGAAGGGTGAGTCGTCCTCACTGTGCCTGGCCCACAGAGGAGCCCCAGTGTACCCCCAAGTTTACCTGGCCAGAGGGTGACCCATTCCCCAGTGGGTGGGGGCCACATCCTCATGGGTTTAATGTTGGTGACACCCACTGTTGATACCAAGAGAATTGCCTGCTGCGGGGAGGCTACCCCATTCCCTGATGACCTCTGCTTCTCCCAGATGCCTACGACATGGCCAAGCTCCTGTGTGACAAGTATTACATGGCCTCTCCTGACCTGGAGATCCAGGAGATCAATGGTGAGTGAATGAGGCTGTGCGTGTCTAAGGGCTGCGGACATGGGAGAGGGAAGTGATGAGGAGTCAGGAAACGAGGGAGAAGCAGAGCTATTACTATATAATTATTATTTATCTAGTGAATATTTATTAAGCAGTAAACACAACAGGCAAGGTCCCTGTTCCCACGGAGCTCACATTCTTGGTGTTGGGGAGGTTGGGGAACGGAGCCTTTAACCAGTGAGTGAATAATAAGCTAATTTCAGGTCATGATATGACAGGAAGGAAACAAAATGAGACAGCCTGACAGTCATGGGTAGGAGGAGCGTATTAGATGGGATGCCAGTTTGGCTATCTTCCTGGAATCCAAAAATGCTTAATTTGAGAGAGAGGTTTTCCGCTCGCTAGCCCCTGAGATAGAATGGTCAAAGCCGGCTATACCCCCTCACGTCCCAGTTCCAGCCTGGCGAAGTTTTGGGAAAGAGGATGTGGAAGGCAGGGCCTGGGAGTTGATCACACCACTTCCCTAAGTCTCCCAGCTGCAGACGAGGCTGAGGATTTAGTGTCTAGCTGGGCAGTTACATGCTAGTTACAACTTCGGGGGAGGGAGGCATCTGTTACTGAAAGAAGAAAGGGAATGATGGACACAGAGGATGGCTACAGGGTCCTACTTTGGATGGAGTAGTTGAGAAACAGAAGGACCAGTGTGGTGGGTTAGGAGATTGAAGGGGTGAGGGGCGGGAGAGAGAGGCTGGGCATGCAGGGCCCGTGGGCTGCAGACGGGAGCTGGGATTTTGAGAAACCACTGGAGGTTTGAGGCACAGTGATGACAGGATCTGAGTAACATTCTAAAGATTAATTTAGAGGTTGGGGGAGGCAGGAGAGGACCCAGGAAGACCAGTTAGGAGGTCACTGCAGGTTTAGGTAAGGGGAGGGGAAGGCAGCAGAGAGGAAAAGAAGGGGGTGAACTGGATAAACACCTTGGAGGTGGAGGGGTGAGAAGGACCAGAGACCTGGAAGTTACCTCTCTCCTCCCCACCCCCCCCCCCCACCCCCCCCACTCCTCAGCCACTGTGGCCTGTGCACCAGAAACCTGAGGCGCTCACGCCTCTATGCCTGGAAGTCGCATTGCCCATATCCTAGTCTTCCCTTAAGAGCCCATTCAAGTCCAGCTCCTCCGCAAAGCCTCCCCAGACCTCCCAGAGAGGAGTTAGGCCCTGCCTGCCCCAAGTGGACCTCTAAATTGCACTGTTTAAATTACTCGGGGGCAGAAACCGAAGGGCGGAGACAGGCCACTTTACTTCCGGATCCCCAGGGTCAAGCCCAGAGCCTTGCACACAGCTCTGGGCACACCTGATGTGAAAGTGAGGTGTGCATTTCTCTGTCTAGACATGAATTTCTGAGAGGGTAGGGCTGAATTTTATTCAACTTTTTGTCTCCACTTGCCCAGCACAGGGCCCCAGATTCCCTCATTCATTGATCCATTGCACATTTATTGAGCTTCTGCTACATACAGAGCTCTGTGCCAGGCACCAGGAAGATACTCAGTCCCTAAAACCAAGAAACTCTCCAGGTTAGAGTGATTCTTAGGAAGTAGGATGCTGGTGTCAGGATCACCTGGGTAGCCCCTTCCCCTCTCCCCTCAGTGAAAAAGCTCTCCAGGGCATTCTGGTGTCAAGGTGAATGGTAGTAGGCTAGGTAGAGCACAGATAGATAGATACTATTTGAGTGGATAAATGATGAACAGACGGATAGATAAACAGTGGATGAATGGAAGGATGGGTCTGTACTCTCAGTGAATGGATAGATGGAAAAGATAGACGTTTGAACAGATGAATAGACTGAAAGACAGTTGGATGGTTGGATGTGTAGACAGGCATGAATGGATGTTGAATGGATATGATTGATGAATGGGTGGATACTGGATGGATGGATGGACAGACACTGTATGACGGATGGAT
The DNA here is from genome assembly GCF_023091745.1 of Budorcas taxicolor. Classification (NCBI taxonomy): domain Eukaryota; kingdom Metazoa; phylum Chordata; class Mammalia; order Artiodactyla; family Bovidae; genus Budorcas; species Budorcas taxicolor. The sequence continues at coordinate 36,262,767 of NC_068928.1, read as the reverse complement.
ATTACATGGAGAGGTAAATGGATGAATGGACACAATGAATGAATAGATGGACAAACGAATGAGCAGATGGATGGACAATGGATGGGGGTTGACTGTGGGTGTTAGGTGCTGGTGAATGAATGCTGAATGGTGACCTCTTGACCATCTCCTGATCTTTGGTCTGGACTTCCCTGGCAGCATCCAACTCCAAACAGCCAATTCACATGGTCTACGTCCCCTCCCACCTCTACCACATGCTTTTTGAACTCTTCAAGGTGAGGAGACCGGGGGATGTTCCTTTGTGAGGGTGGGGGGTGGTTAGGTCCAGGCTGCTCTCAGCGTATCTTATCACCTTCTCCACTGCAGAATGCCATGCGGGCAACTGTGGAAAGCCACGAATCCAGCGTCACTCTTCCATCTATCAAGGTCATGGTGGCCTTGGGCGAGGAAGATCTTTCCATCAAAGTACGTGACCCTTGATTTTGAGGGCCCGAGAGCAGTGGTCTGGAAACGTCCCTCCTGCCAGGAGATGGGCTTAGGGAAGACGCTGGGGGTGAGGAAGACCTGAGAAGGTCAGGGATGGGGTGTAGAGGAAACTGAGGTCTAGAGACCCTGACACGTCCCGTCTCCCCTAGATGAGTGACCGAGGTGGAGGTGTTCCCTTGAGGAAGATTGAGCGGCTCTTCAGCTACATGTACTCCACAGCCCCCACGCCCCAGCCCGGCACCGGGGGAACCCCACTGGTGAGCTGGCTTCACTCGTTCCCCCCGACCTCCTGAAGAATGCCTGTCAGTCTTCTGGTCTCTTCTTATCAAATTGTCACTCGTGCCCATCACTCGCTTCCCTGCCTCCCGCGGTCCCTCCATCCTGTAGGCTGTGTGATGTCGGTCAGCTCTTCCGGGTCTCTGCTTGTTCCTCCTCCGTCTCCCCAGCCTGCACCTCCCTACCTATCTGTGGGTGTCTGTCTGCTGCTTTTCCTCAGTTCTCCCTGTCTTCTCTCGCTCTCCACGAGTAACTACCTCTCTCGGCATTATTCAGCCCACCAGCACCTCCGTGTCCATTCCCAGTGGAATAGGTGGGGCTAAGTGTGGGAAACAGAGACAGAGAGGTGCCCAGTGACCTGCGCAGGCCCCTGACTACCAGGGCCAGCCCCTCTCCTGCCCTGCCTGCTGCTCCCCACCCCCGCCCTGCCCTGCAGCCTTCCTCCCCCCACTGGACTGAGTCCCTCTCCCCACAGTCCCCGTCTCGTCTCCGAGCTGTCCCTCTCTCCTGTCCCCTCCTCACCCTGGTGCTGGGAGCCCCCGGTACGACCCAAGCTTAGCCATCCTCATTCAGCATATAGGTCTCTGCAGCTCCAGGGAACCCAGGCCCAGTGTCTCAGAGCGCTCCCTTGCCGCCTCCTTGCAGGCTGGCTTCGGGTATGGGCTCCCCATTTCCCGCCTCTATGCCAAGTACTTCCAGGGAGACCTGCAGCTCTTCTCCATGGAGGGCTTTGGGACCGACGCTGTCATCTATCTCAAGGTGAGGGCCCCTGCCTGCAAGGCCTGTCCAAGGGGCCAGGGTGGGTTGCTGACAGGTCAGGCCTGTTCTTAGGTTTCTTTTCCACTCCTCCAATCTTTTCCTGATTTCAGACTGAGAATCCGAGCAGAGCTATAGTTCCCCAGCCACCAGGCACTCCTAAGTTGGCAGGCAGTTTCAGTGAGTCTGGTGCGTGAATGAGACCCTGTTCTGGGAACCCTTGACTTGTGAGGAAGCATGGAGAACTCATTCAGCTCGGGGCGACGGAGGCCCAGAGCTGGTGACCTTATTCAAGGTCACACAGCCTGCCTCCTCCCTCTCCCTCCCTGACCTTTAAGTGAACAGCCTTTTTAAACGGGCAGGAGCAAGCCACAGAAGGGACAGACGCTTTCATGGGTCTTTCTGGTTTAGTCATCTCAACCAGTGTGGCACCTGGCTGGGCTGACATGTGGGCCATAGTTAGTGGCCACTGGAGCCCACCACTGGGCAAGGGTGGTCTGCCAGGGAGTGGGCAAGGTGCAGGAAAGCAGGAGAGGCTGACCCTGATGCCCCTCAGGCCCTGTCCACGGACTCAGTGGAGCGCCTGCCTGTCTACAACAAGTCAGCCTGGCGCCACTACCAGACCATCCAGGAGGCCGGCGATTGGTGTGTGCCCAGCACGGAGCCCAAGAACACGTCCACGTACCGTGCCAGCTAGGAGCTACCCAACTCGCCTACACCCAGGAGAATGGACTGCTGTCGCTGGGTCCGGCCACTGTGGTGACCCTCCCCATTCCCCGCCCCCCCAGGTGCAGGAGGCTCTCCCTGTTGACCAGCTTCTGTCTCCTTGGAAATCACTGCAGTGAGCAGTCTGTGGTGGCCCCTAAGTGCCAATCTCTGTCTCCATGGAGACCCCTTGGTGGCCTCCCTGGGTCCAGTCTCTGTGGGCAACGCCTGAGGGTTGGAGGGTGTCTCCATCCTGATGGGGTGTTCCAGAGACACGTTTCCATGGCAGTCTTCCTCTCTGAGCCCAGAACTGCCACTTCTCTGCCAGGGCCCCTAGGTCCCCTCTCTGCCCACCACAGCCCTGGCCTTCCAAGTGGACGCCCCTGCTTGCCTTACTGTCCTGGCCCATGCCGGTACCCTGGCACTGGTCTGGTGGCAGTGTTGGGAAGGGGCCAGGTGCCTGCCACATCTGGGGTAGTGGGAGGGGACCCCTGGTTGGGGATCTGGTCCTATAGTCTCTCCCTCCTCTCTAAGGTCAAAGGTAGGAGGGAGGGGTTTCTCACCTGGGGCTCACCCCTAAAGCCGAATAATCTGGGAGGACACAGAGGTCAGCCACCCAACCTCTCTTCCCTGTAGGTAACCCCAGCAATGTTTCTGCCACCTCCCGAGCCCTTCCCCTGCATGTCCTCATGTGCATACACCTACCCACCACCCACGGCCCCCCGAGCTCCAGACCCCAACTCCCACTGTGCCTGGACACGCGTGTGCTTGGGGTGGCTTTCTCCCTAGAATGTTGTGTGTATATAGCTAGTTTTATAGCCCCGAATGCCCCTACCCTTCCCCTTAGCACACAGGGGGTTAAAGTTGTGTGCTCCTCCCAGTGGCTATGATGGTGACAGTGACATCTACAGTAAAGAGAAGATGGAATGAGACTGCGGCCCATCTGCTTTCCTGGGGGAGGGAGATCCTCTTGTACAAATGGATGCAGACTGCAGTCCCTGTGATCAACACGTGACATGCTCAGGACGAGACCCAGTGCATGCCAGCTACAGCAGTGGGCACAGCCGTCCGTTCAGAACACTTGACAGTGCAGCACCCAGTGACAGACCTGTGGCCCTGCTGCACTCAGAGCCCAGCCCAACCCCCAGCTGGGGCAAACAGGAAGGCCACTGGCACATCATAAGCGTTTATTGAGAGAATCTAAGTGCCGCCTCCCCCTTCACATGCAGGTGGGTGCCCAGATAGCTCCTGATGGCTTCAAGGACTTGGGAGCTTTCCATCCTCCCCACCAGCCCCTCTGGGGCCCAGGTGGTACTAGTGCCCCCATGTCCAGTCCCCCCTCTGAAGCCCCTCTCCCAGCACAGACAGCAGGAAGGAAAAAAGAATTGAGACCCAGAGAGCAGGGGTCACAGCCACAGCCCTTGGGCTGGAGCGAGGGGAGTGGGTGTATGGGGGCCTGTCTGCTGCTCCACGCTGGTGGGAGGAGGTGAAGGGAGGTTTCTAGTCTAAGGCCTCTGACCTTACTGCAAACTCTGGCCAGTGCTGCAAAGGCTGGCCAGCACCATGCCTGGACATGAACACACTCACCCTAGAAGGACAGACACCTTCCCTGGGCTGCTGGGATGGCTTCCACCCCCACCCAGGGAGCGGGCCCCACCCCTCCTGTCTGCCAGTTCTGGAGCCCACGGAGGCCCTGATAAGAACCAGGACAGGTTGGGGAGGGCTGATGAACCTTTCAGTTTAGCAGCTTTCAGGGGGCCTCCCAGATTTTGCCTCTCTGCCTGGCTGGGATGAGAATTCACCAGTTAAGGGCCATCTAGGTATTGATGGGGGTGTCATTTGTCCCCACCAGTTCCCAAGTTTGCCATCTTCAGGGAGGTTCCAGGTGGCCTCTGCAGGAGCAGTAGAAGTGGGCCCAACTTGGAGAGTCGGTCAAAACCCAGGCTTGGTGTGGGCCTCAGGAGGGCCAGACCTGCAAGGGCATCATCTTACCGCTGAGAACCCCCCTTCCTTCTAAAGCCCTTGCAAAGATGACGCAGGATAATCGGGCTGCCTTCTCTGCTCTCCTGTTGAGGAGTGCAGACTGGGAGTTTACTTCGACTGCAACTTGCTGCAGGCCCACCAGCCTCCTGCAGAGCTCTCGACATACAGTCACCTGGGAGAGCTGGAAAGGAACTACTTTATCCACCTGCTGCTGCAGAGAGGCTCAGCCCATATCCTGAGCTCAGGGCCTCTGGAAGGTATGCAGGCCTCCTAGTTCACTGGCAGCCCCAGGACCCCCATGGCCTGAGGGAACAGGGTCAGAATCACTCAGGCACCTCTGGGCTCCCTGATTTGCTTCAGCCCTGGCCTCTCTGCCCATAATCTGCCACTTCCCCAGGAACTTTGTGCCAAAAAGTCCTTGCAAGGGGATTTATTACTGGGTCCTCTCCCCTGGGTCTCTCTCTCTGAGGGATCTGGGTCCAGACAGATGACAGGGTGAGAGGGCTGTTCCTCCTGAGAGCATGGAGCCAGGCCAACCCAAGCCTGGTGCCCAGGCCCCGCCTCCTAAGGCGGCCTGTGCCCGCAGAGCCCAGCAGCTTCCCGAGCCGGGTGCCAGCACCTGCCCGCCCGTCTCCCTAGCTCTTCTTGGCCTCCTCCCTGCGCCGGAGCTTCTCACGCTGCCGTGCAGCCTTCTCCTGGGCCTTGCGCTCCTTCTCAGCTGCCGCCGCCAGCTCCTTCAACTTCCGCTTCACCAGCGCCCGATCATGCGAGTTGCTGAGCCCCAGACTCTGGGGGAGGGATCCAAGGGTGAAGTGAAGAGCCCCAGAGCCCCACACCTGGCCAACCCAAGCCTGGGGTTCTCTGTACCCCAGGTGTATTCTCGCTGGAGCTCTGCCAGCCCTCAGCCTCCACCTCCCAGGCTTGCTGATGGATCAGAACCCTCAGGGAAAAATTTGGAATGGGAGTGGCTGGGAGAGATGAGGGTAAATGGTGCAGGGTTCCAGGCCCTTTGCCCCTTCCCCACTCTAATCCTTGGCTCCTATCCCTCAACTCAGGATTCAGCCTTGGAATAACTGCCAGATTCAGTGAGGCCAGAGATAGGAAGTGAGTTTGTCCAAGGTCACACAGCCAATCAGTAGCTGAGGCCCCTCCCTGTTCCAAAGACTTCTCGGGGACTCTCCTCACCACTGCTCCCCCAAGCAACTAAGCAGATGGTGCAAAATAGGCCAGAAGCCCCCAGAACAGAGCCCAGAGCACCACCTCTGACACCCTCCCTCCCTCCCCCTACTTGCCTCCCACAACCACCAGCCTCCAAGATTATTAGTCTTCGAGATGAAGACTCCAAAATTCAGATGAGATGACCAGGGGAGGCTCATTAGAGTCAAGAGTCAGATGATAGGCTAGTCCTCAAGATCATAGATCAACCTGAAGACGGGCTGGAGCTCGAAGGTCAGATTGAGGAACGGGGCTGGAGTCAAGACGGAGGGAATCCATGCTAGAGAGCAAAGATCAAGGATCTTGCCTAGACATCAGAGGTCAGGGCAGTGTTCTTAAAGGGAGTGGAAAGGTCAGGATGAAGGGATCCCAATCCTTGAAGGCTGCCTCAGGGATCCAACTGAGTGGTGGTCCCCCCACCCCAACCCACCTTCAGTTTGCTTCCGTCCAGCTGCAGTAACTGTGGCCCATCTACCTGCCGCGCAGCAAACTCAGCAGCATACTGCTCCAGGTTGAGGCTCTGCAGCCACTGGCCCACCTGCTGACTGGTCCAGTGGTAGACGGTGGGAAGAGGCTCATCCAGAAACTGGGGTGGAGACCAAGGAGAGTGAGGGGGCAGGGTGTGCCCTGTGGCCCACACATCTGGCTGTGTCAGAGGTCAGGGCCTGCTTACCTCATCGGAAGACTGGGAAAGAGTGTGGTAGGGGTAGGAACACTTGGCCGCCTGCCGGGGACCACTTGGGATCTTGGGGCTGCTGCTGGGGGGTGTGGAATCATCACTCAGGGTGGATTCCTAGATGGAGAGGGGGCATACTGCTGAGGAGAGAGCTCACCTCAAGCCCAAGGCAGCAACCCGCAACCCACCATCCCCATTCAGATGGAGCTGAAGTCCAGGGCCAGGCACCAGGAGTTTCTCAGGGCCCTTGGATGTGAACCAGAAGCTGGGCAGGCACGCAGAGCAAGGCTGTAGGGCTAGAACTGAGCAGTTAGCGGGAATGGGGGTCACGCTGCTGTCGCTTCCTTGACAGCTGACTGGGATTCCCCCGGGCTGGGTCAGGTGTTCCTGCCTTGAGCCTCTCCAGCATGGCCTCCAGCACCCCGGCTTATAAAACCCTGGTTAGATGTCGTGTCTTCACTGGACTCAGCTCTACGAGGGCCTGGGCTGTGTCTGTTCACCAGGGCCCAGCACAATGGAAGAAAGGGAGGGATGGAGGGAGGGTGTGGGAGAGGGACCCTTTCGCTCCTGAATTTACAGTTTTCTGATCTTCTCTGACCTGGCTGCACACAGGAACAGAATCACAGAACAAGCACAGGGCTGGGGGTCATTAGAGCCTGGCATCTAAATCCAGTTGAGTCTGTAGGCAATTCCCTTCAGTCTGGGCCCACATTTGCCCATCTGTACAATATGAGCTTCCCTGGTGGCTCAGCTGGTAAAGGATCTGCCTCCCATGCGGGAGACCTGGGTTCAATCCCTGGGTTGGGAAGATCCCCTGAAGAAGGGAATGGCTACCCACCCCAGGATTCTGGCCTGGAGAATTCCATGAACTGTATAGTCCAGGGGGTCACAAAGAGTCAGACACGACTGAGTGCCTTTCACTTCACTTCACTTCACAATAGGGATGAATGTGCCTGCCCTCCCTACTTCACTGAACCTTTGTGAGGGTAAACAAAAGTGCTTTTGGAGCTTTGTAGGCCACAGAATCCTAGTGAACATAAATAGGCGCTCACTGTTGCTTCCGTTCCTCGGTCTTACTTCACCACAGGGTTGTGAACTTTCCAAGCACTAGCTAGGTTGTGGTCCTGTTCATCTCTGTTCCCCCCAGCCTCACTGTACTGCATGTAGTCCAGCTCCTAATACAGGATGTGGAGTCAGAACTGAGCCAGGCAGAAGAGTTAGCGGGAACAGAGGAGCCCTGCTCTTGCCTGGAAAATCCCATGGATGGAGGAGCCTAGTGGGCTGCAGTCCATGGAGTCACTAAGAGTCAGACACGACTGAGCGACTTCACTTTCACTTTTCACTTTCATGCATTGGAGAAGGAAATGGCAACCCACTCCAGTGTTCTTGCCTGGAGAATCCCAGAGACAGGGGAGCCTGGCGGGCTGCCTTCTATGGGGTTGCACAGAGTCGGACACGACTGAAGCAACTTAGCAGTAGCAGGCTGGTGTACTAGGGGATCATAGTGCTCAGTTACGTGTGTTGGATGGAGACAGCGATGAATGAATCAACAGAGGAACCACTTGGCATACAAACAAGTGAACAAGTGAATGCCTGAACTCAGAGACTGGATGAATTAATGATCACTGAATGGCTCCTTGGATGGACAGATGGACTCCAGGAATGCCCGGATCCAGGCCCAAGCCAGGGTGAAGTATGTCCTCATGTCACCTGAGTCTGGGGGCCAGGATGGAGGCCAGGAGGCCATGGACTCACCTGAGAAGCTGACTTCTTAGGGCTGAAACCCTCGCGTTTAGGGGAGCAGGACGGGGAGGTGGTGCTGCCAGAAGATGCAGAGCCTTTGCCACTGTCTGTGAACCAGGAAAAGGGCAGGAACGGGGAGCCCCCTGACCTGCTGGACCCCTCCACTGACTCCCTGCAGAGAGAGTACGCTGCGTGGGTGTGGGCAATGAGGAGAGGGCTGGAACCACAGGGAGTTACAGGCAGAAGCTGTGGCTGAGGGGCCGTGGGTACCTCTCACCTGCTGCCCATGGACAGACGGTTGCTGCCCTTGTCCTTCCGGCTCTTACTAGTGGATGCTCGGCGTAAGGTGACCCTGTGGGGAGGGCAAGGGGGAGTGGAACAGTGCTGCCCATTGTGCTACCCAATGCCCAAGCCTTTCTTTCTGGTCACTCACCCCAGGTCCAGGAACTTGCGGCGAGTCTTCTTATCCAGGCCAATGGTAGGGCTGGCAGGCTCAGGTGGGCTGGCATCCCGGCTGTCATCTTTCGAGGAAGAAAAGGAAGGAAATTGCCTATGTGGTGGCTTGTCTGCCCCTTTCAACTTCCAATAAGGTGACAGAAATTCTCTTGACTTAGAATCAGGCAACCTTACTCTGATGCCCTTCACTAGCTGTGTGACCTAGGACAAGTCACTACCTCTCTGAGCTTCCTGCATCTTAAATATGGGGCTAATAACCCTGCCTATTTCATGAGACCTAATAGGATGAGATAGTGAAGGACAGGGAAGCCTGGCTTGCTGCAGTCCATGGGGTTGCAAAGAGTGGGACACGACTGAGCGACTGAACTGAACTGAATAAGATGTTTATGAAAGCCTTATACAAACCATAAACCACTCTGGAAAAGTAGGGATCGCTACTCTTTACTGTTAATTTTATCTTGGCCAACTTGTAACCAACCTTCTAATCTTGGCTCACATGTCACTTCCTCAAGAAGCCTTGCAGGAGGCTCCCAACTGCTCCCAGGATGTTTTCAACCTGATAAATGTCCTCCCGCCCTGCGTTCCCTTTCTCAAATAGCACTCAAGATCCAACCAGTCCATTCTGAAGGAGATCAACCCTGGGAATTCTTTGGAAGGAATGATGATAAAGCTGAAGCTCCAGTACTTTGGCCACCTCATGCGAAGAGTTGACTCATTGGAAAAGGCTCTGATGCTGGGAGGGATTGGGGGCAGGAGGAGAAGGGGACGACCGAGGATGAGATGGCTGGATGGCATCACGGACTCGAGGGATGTGAGTCTGGGTGAACTCCGGGAGATGGTGATGGACAGGGAGGCATGGTGTGCTGCGATTCATGGGGTCGCAAAGAGTCGGACACGACTGAGCGACTGAACTGACTGACTGAACTGACACCTTGTACCTACCTATACATTTAATTAAGAGATTGCTTCCCCTCAAACTATAAGGAATTCTTTGACTGTTTCCCCTAGAACTTATGAGCCTCGCGAGGACGAGGACAGCATCTGCTTGCTCTTTTGTGTGTCCCAGGGCCCAGACAATGTCTGGCACACATTAAGGCTCTCTGGAAATAAATGAATGAACCATGGTCTTTATTCCCCACCTCCCCTGAGCCACCCTGTGCCAAACCCGAGGCCAATTGCTTCGGAGCCCAAAGCAGTGCTTGCCGGCAGGGGGCGCCGCGCCGGCCGCTGCTCACCTTCGCTGTGCAGCTCGGCACGAGGGTGTCGGCGCACAAAGCTGGGCGAGCTATCGGACGAGGCAGCGGAGCGGGGCGGCGAGCCCGAGGCGGCGGCCAGACCCTCGTGCGAGGCGGCGTTGTGCAGGGGCCGGTAGCGTGCGAGCGGTGAGGGCGGCGGCTCGTCCTCGTCCAGGCTGCGCCGCAATCCCGGGGGCTCCAGGCAGAAGGAGCCCCCCGCTGGGGACCCCGGGCCTGAGTGCAGAGGCGATCGCAGCCGGTGCAAGGGGCTCCCGCAGCCGTCGGCTCCCTGGAGGAGGGGCAGCTGCTCACCGCCTACCCTCTTCCCCTCTTCCCGGAGGGGAGCCCGGGCTCCTAGGGCCTCCTCGGCCTGGAGGGAGGGCTTCCTCGTGCCTTGGGCCGAGGGGTGGCTGGGCAGCGAACAGTGAGAGATGGATCTTCCGGTCACAGAGGCAAGGGCTGCATCCGGCCTCCATCACTTACTAACTGTGTGACTTTGTTAGTTAAACTCTTAGAGCTTCAGTTTCCTCGTCTGGAAAATGGGGTAATACCTTCCTTGAAAGGATGAAATGAGCCAGAATTGAACTGCAGCTAATATTTGTCAGCCTTGTTATCTGAGAAGTCTAGGGGTGTGGTTTCCCTGGAAGAGTGGTTTGGAGGGATTATCCAGGGGCAAGAAGGGTGGGTAGGGTATGGTGATTGAGGGGATTGCCCCAACCTTGCCTCCAGGCCCATCAGAGCCTTCACCATCCTCTGCAGAGCTGGCACTGTCCCGAAGTCTGGAGCGAGAGGGCCGGTGTCTTCGGCCCTTGGCCAGTAGTTGGGCCCGGGCCTTGTGTAAACTGCTGTCCAGTCTGACGGTTTCTGGCACTGCCAAGTCCAGGTCTGCAAACGAGGGAAGAGGGACAGAGACCAGATACACAAGGACAGCACACCCAGAGGCCCGCCTCAAGTGGCCACCTGCACGCACACCCAGACATTCAACAATGTCTCAAGTGTTGGGCGCTGGTAGTCCAGTGAGATGGAAAACCAGGTCTCTCACAGTCTCCCAGGGAGCTGGAGATGTCAGCTTGTAAATCCAGTGTGTGTGTGTCACAGGCACAGAGGACAGGACTGTCCTGTTTGGAGGAGGAAACACCAAAGCTGGGTCTTCAGGTCTGTCTGGGAGTTTACAAGAGAGGAGGCTGGCAACACTGGCATATGCTACACTGAGAGGAAGGGAAGCTGGGGGCAGGATGCCTCCAGAGCAATGAGAGGGCAGGTTTGTGGAGGGAGACACTGGAAGATGAGGCTGGAGAGACCACAGATGTAATGGCTGGCACTGAAGAAGTGCCAACTACGTGTCAGCATGTACATTCATCACCTTGTCTACTCAGAACAACCCACAGGCTAGGGATAGCTTGTATTCCCATTTCACAGCTAAGCAAACAGAGGATCGGAGAGGTCAAGTCTCATGCCTGAGGCCCACCCCCTAGCAAACAGTCTGGGATTTGAGCCTGGCTAATCTAGCTCTGGCTCCAGGTGGTGCAGTGATTAAGAATTCACCTGCCAATGTAGGAGACACAAAAGACACAGTTTCAGTCCCTGGGTTGGGAAGATCCTCTGGAGGAAGGGCTGGCAACCCACTACAGTATTCTTGCCTGGAAAATTCCATGGACAGAAGAGCCTGGTGGGCTACAGTCCATGGGATCACAAAGAGTTGGACATGACTGAGCATGCTCACACAGTCTTGCTCCAGAGACTGGCCCTGCTGGGGATGCTGGCTTTCTGTGCCATGCCCAGGATCACACTCAGAGACAGTACTGTTGAGCAGCTAGATGACTCACAGTTAACTAGAGGGAGCCCTAGAAGCCAGTGGCAAAGAGGAGAGCCCACAGACCCCTGAAGCCTCTCTCTCCCGTCCTGGGGTACATGGCCCAGGGCTAGGTCCTGGATGAGGACAACGTGGAAGAGTAGGCAAACCCAACAGATTATGCACAAACCCTACAGCTCCGAGTTTCACTTTCCATTTGTTCCACCCTAAAATACAGACTTCTTTCTGCAGTGTCCCTGAGATTCTCCAGGCAGAAAGAGTTCTTCCCATATCATCATGGCTTAAGACCTTTCTTCACCACTCCACCCTCCGTGATCTCAGGGACCCCAACCCATCGCTCCTGCCTGCCCTGCTTTGCCTGCTCCTCTTTCTCTTGTCTGTAGATACACCTTAAATCACCCCTGTGGCTGAACTACCACCTATATCTATTTCCAGCTCTGATTCCTCCCCTGAATTCCAAGTCTGAGCACCTCAACACCTGCCACATCTAAAGCACCCAGACACCTCAAACTCAGTCCACCAAACGAACGCACCGCCTTGCCTCCGTCCCTGGCTCTGTGAAAGACCCCACTGTCTACCCAGTCACCCTCTCAGACCTAGTAAAGTGAGTGAAAGTCACTCAGTCATTCCTGACTCTCTGTGACCCCCTGGACTATACAGTCCATGGAATTCTCTAGGCCAGAATACTGGAGTGGGTAGCCTTTCCCTTCTCCAGGGTATCTTCCCAACCCAGGGATTGAACCCAGGTCTCTCACACTGCAGGCTAATTCTTTACTAGCTGAGCCACAAGGGAAGCCCTCTCAGACCTAGACCCAGTTGGTAATTCATGGGTCCAGCTCCCTACTTGACACCTTCACTTGGATGTCCAATGGACATCTTCAATGTACGTTACAATTGGACTCCTGACGTCCTTACCCCACAAGCTGCCCAGTCTACCCATCTCAGTGAATGACAGCTCCATTCTTCCAGCTACTAAGGCCAAACCGTGGAGTCACCCTTGATTCCTCCCTCTCCCTCCTACCCTACAAACTGATCCAACCACAATTCCTGTTAGCTCTACTTTGGAAATATATCTAAACATGCTGAGATATTTTTGGTGAAATGACATGATGTTTTGGATAAGGTTCAAAATAATCCAGGAAATTAGGAGGGGAGAGGAAGGGGATGTAGCTGAAACAAGACTGTCCATGAGTTGATGATACTTGAGGCTGAGTGATAAGTACATAAGTGTATCATGGGGTACTTTGTGCTGGTCTCTACTTTTGATTTCCCACAATAAAATATTATGTATATGTGTCTTTGTATACACACACTTACATACGTGCCTACATGTGGGGAGAAAGAGGAAGGGAGAGGAAAGGAGTAGAACATACAGATCCCTGGTCCAGGTCACCATCACCTCTTGACTCATTGTTACAGATCCTCCCAGCTAGTCTTCCCGCTGCCTCCCTTTCCCATTTACAGTCTATTTCCAACCCAGCAGCCAAAGTGATCCTGATAAAGCATGTCCGCTCGTGTTACTCCTCCCTCCACTCAGAACCTCCACTGACTTCCATCTCGCACAGGAAGAAGCTGAGTTCTCAGCATGGCCTTTAGACTCAGGCTGCTCAGAAACGCTCTCCCTCTTCATCCCTCTGCTCCAGCCACCCTGGCTCTTCCTTATACAAGCTATCCTACACCTCAGGGCCTTTGCACTTCCCCTTCCCTTTCCTGCAAGGCTCTTGCCATAGATTTCTGCACAGTTCCTTCTTTCAGCTCCTTCAGGTCTCTGCTTAAATGCTTTCTCTCACTGAGAGACCGCTCAATTTAGAATATCCCTAAAACCCACAGCTAAATTTTTTCCTATATCATTTATCATTCTCCGGCGTATCATATATGTTATTTAGTTTATTGTCTCTCTCCACCTATCAAAATGTCAGCTCCATGAAGGCAGATGTTTTTCTATTATGTTCATTGCACTAACAGGCATAGAACATTGTGTGTGTGACAGTGTGTGTGTGTGTACAAGTGTCCTAAGTGTTTTATAACTACTAGCTCATTTAAACCTCCCCACAACCCAAGGAGACGCCAGGAATTCTCAGGGCAGCCTTAATTTGCCTGAGGGTATAGGGCTGGAAAAACTATGGCAAACCTAGACAGCATATTAAAAAGGAGAGATATTACTTTGCTGACAAAGGTCCATCTAGTCAAAGCTATGATTTTTCCAGTAGTCATGTATGGATGTTAGAGTTGTACCATAAAGAAAGCTGAGTGCAGAAGAATTGATGCTTTTGAACTGTGGTATTGGAGAAGACTCTTGAGAGTCCCTTGGACTGCAAGGAGATCCAACCAGTCAATCCTAAAGGAAATCAATCCTGAATATTCATTGGAAGGACTGATGCTGAAGCTGAAGCTCCATTATTTGGCCACCTGATGGGAAGAACTGACTCATTTGAAAAGATCCTGATGCAGGGAAAGATTGAAGGAAGGAGGAAAAGGGGACGACAGAGGATGAGATGGTTGGATGGCATCACTGACTCAATGGACATGAGTTTGAGCAAGTTCCGGGAGTTGGTGATGGACAGGGAGGCCTGGCGTGCTGCAGTCCATGGGGTCACGAAAAGTTAGACAAGACTGAGTGACTGAACTGAACTGATAGGGCTGGTGAAGAGCAAGCCAGGGTTATAGGCAGTCTGGCTCCAGAGGCTCAGCGAGTAGTTACCAAGCCCTTCCCACCTCCTCTGAGGCAGAGATGGAGAGACTTGTGAATTCAGTCCCTTAGTTTACAGGCACTTACTCTCCTCAGAGAGCAAAGTTCGGCCCAGAATGCAGAGGGAGCGAAGGACAGTAGGCAGGACTGCTGGTAGGCGGGTGATGAGCATCCTCAACCAGTCCAGCCTTAGCTGGTGTCCAGCTGCCCTGGGCCAAGGAGAATGGCCCTCTGCACCTGAATCCGGGCCACGTCAAACCATGGTCATCTTACTGTGGAGGGTCTAGGGAGCAAAGGGACTCCCTCCTCAGGGGCTTGGGGATTTCCGAGGCAAGGTGGGGCCAGCTTCTCTCCTGGTGCCTTGCTCTACCAGGCTTCTCTCATCTCCTTCCATCCCTCCTTCCATCTCTCTCTCCCTCTCCCTCTCCCCCTGGGAGTTAGCCAGCCCTGGGCTGTGGGAAGTCATGAATATTTCATCACCTTTCTCTTCAGGAAGCTGGCCAGGCTGGCAGCTACCTCTGCAGGTTGGGGAGAAGGAAAACAGGAAGGGTTGGGCTGGGGTTGGTGGCTGAAAAGCCTAAGGAAGGGGGAGTTCACCTCTGCCAGGCCGGGAGTCAGGCTGGACCTGGGTGAGGATGGACAGATTCAGAGTCTGAGGCCCAGAGACTGTTTGAGGCTAGGGGAGTCCCCAAGGCAAAGCTTTCCTGCACAGGCCCCAGGGAGGCCGGGGCGGGAAGCAGTTCCTCAGAAGCCAGGAGGCAGCAGTTCCAGGCACCTCCAGGATCTGCGGCAGCCCCAGGGGAGAGTCAGTTGAGCAGGGCTGGAGGAAAAGGAAGCGCAAGGCAGGTAGAAATGAGGAGAGGCTGGGGAGGAGACGCTGGAGGCCCTATGGCATTCCACACCTAGGAGCCTTTCCCAGCTTGAGAGCCCTGATGGCTGTGTACATGACAGCTTTCTGCTTCCACCTCTCCCGCCGTGTTCCTCCACCTTCTTTTGCTCACTGACTCCTCCACTGAATCCAGCTGGGAAACGGCCTTTCCACCCCGGTGCATGCTGGGAACTCAGTCCCCTCAGTGGTCTTTCTCTAATCCACACAATAAAGACAGCAGGAGGCAAATGATAAGGTGTGTGTGTGGGAGTCCACGCATCTCAGAACAGAGCGGGTCGATCCTGGGTCCCCTGGGGGTGTAGATGCTAAGTGTGTTATGCATTTTTTATTTTCCTGCACATCTTGTAGATGAGGTCCCTTATTTATGGGACTCGGCGGTAACCTGTGTTGCCTCTGCTGGCGGATCCTGGTGTACGGCACAGTGACTGCCAGCAGGGAGTTGGGCAGTCTGGAGTTCTTGTCCCAGCTCTGCCACTAAACTGCCGTGTGATCTTTAAAGCCAGTCACTACAGCACTCTGGGCCCTAGGCTTAATGTCTGCTATATGGGTACACTTCTTAGGATTATTGTGGGGTTAAAGTAATACACCCCCTTCATGGATCACAGCCTTGTCATGACAAACGGGCTTGTGTAACTCAGTGATGCTATGAGCCATGCCATGAAGGCTACCCAAGATGGACAGGTCATTGTGAAGAGTTCTGACAAAACATGGTCCTGAAATGGTATGGACCTAACAGAAGCAGAAGAGATTAAGAAGAGGTGGCAAGAACACACTGAAGAACTACACAGAAAAAGGTCTTAATGACCTAGAGAACCACAATGGTGTGGTCACTCACAAAGAGCCAGACAACCTGGAGTGCGAAGTCAAATGGGCCTTAGGAAGCATTAGTATGAACAAAGCTAGTGAAGGTGATGGAATTCCAGCTGCGCTGTTTAAAATCCTAAAGATGATGCTGTTAAAGTGCTACACTCAATATGTGAGCAAATTTGAAAAACTCAGCAGTGGTCACAGGTCTGGAAAAAGTCAGTGTTCATTCTAATCCCAAAGAAGCACAATGTCAAAGAATGTTCAAACTAAACATTGTAAAATTCTGCTCAATTCACATGCTAGCAAGGTTATACTCAAAATCCTTCAGTATTACATGAACCAAGAACTTCCAGATGTAGAAGCTGGGTTTAGAAAAGGCAGAGGAACCAGAGATCAAATTACCAATTTTCTTTGGATCATGGAGAAAGCAAGGGAATTCCAGAAAAACATCTACTTCGGCTTCACTGACTACACTAAAGCCTTTGACTGTGTGGATCACAGCAAACTGAAAAATTCTTAAAGAGATGGGAATATCAGACCACCTCACTTGCCTCCTGAGAAACCTGTATGTGAGTCAAGAAGCAATAGTTAGAACCAGACATGGAACAACCGACTGGTTCAAAATTAGAAAAGGAGTACGACAAAGCTGTATATTATCACCTTGCTTATTTAACTTCTGTGCAGAGTACATCATGTGAAATTCAGGCTGGATGAATCACAAGCTGGAGTCAAGACTGTGGAGAGACATATCAACAACCTCAGATATGCAGATGATACCACTCTGATGGCAGAAAGTCAAGAGGAACTAAAGAGTCTTTTGGTGAGGGTGAAAGAGGAGAGTGAAAAAGCTGGCTTGAAACTCAACATTCAGAAAACTAAGATCATGGCATCTGGTCCCATTACTTCATGGCAAATAAAAGGGGAAAAAGTGGAAACAGTGACAGATTTTATTTTCTTGGGCTCCAAAATCATTGCAGACAATGACTGCAGCCATGAAATTAAAAGATATTTGCTTCCTGGAAGGAAAGCTTTGACAAAACTAGACAGCATGTTAAAAAGCAGAGATATCACTTTGCCCACAAAGATCTGTATACTCAAAGCTATGGTTTATCCAGTAGTCATGTACAGATGTGAGAGCTGGACCATAAAGAAGGCTGAGTGCCAAAGAATTGATGCTTTTGAATTGTGATACTGGAGAAGACTTTTGAGAGTCCCTTGGACTGCAAGGAGATCAAACTAATCAATCCTAAAGGAAGTCAACCCTGAATATTTATTTGAAGGACTGATGCTGAAGCTGAAGCTCCAATACTTTGGACACCTGATGTGACGAGCTGACTCATTGGAAAAGACCCTGATGCTGGGAAAGATTGAAGGCAAAATGAGAAGCAGGTGGCAGAGGATGACATGGTTAGATTGTATCACCAACTTAATGGACATGAATCTGAACAAACTCCGAGAGACAGTAAAGGGCAGGAAAGCCTGGTGAACTGCAGTTCATGGGGTTACAAAGTGTTGGACAGGAGGTAGTGACTGAATAACAGCAACAACAGGTGGGATACAGGGCATGTGACACGGCCGTGCTAGCCTGGTACCTGGCGTGAGACAAGCACTTAATAAACGGGGACCCTTATTATCATCACTGTTGTTGTAACTGGATATCTACTCAGATAGTGGTGACAAAGACTCAGATGTTAAGGCCAAAATACACACACACTGAAGTCCCCGGGACTGCCCCTCCCTCAAAACCTCTTAGCCTTGGCTAGAGATAGAGTCAAAGAGTACTCACCAAAAACCTCGTCCACAGGTTCTCGGAGCTTTGAAGAAGCCATGACTCGAGAGAGCTGGGAGGACAAGAGAGAGAGGAAAAAGAACCATGGATAAGAAGGAAATAGACCACGGTTGGCAGAGGTAAGGGAGCTGCCAATCGCCACCTGTTCCTGGCCTTCTAGCCCCTCACCTTCCCTTACAACTCTTCCTCCAGCCCCTTGAAGAGAAACCATCTGAACCATACCCCAGATGGTGGGCTTGGGCAGGAGACAGAAGCAAGTCCAAGGTGCAGACAACAGGCTCTCCCGTGGCCCCAGTCCGAGCTGATTTGCCTCCGCACAGGTCACTGAACATCTCCCCTTCAGCGTCCTGAGCCTTTCCATCATTAGCATTTTCTTAAAACATTTAATTATCATAAACTGTCCAACATCAAATCTGGGAGAAATCTTGAAGACTATTAAATCCAATCCTCTCATTTTACAAATAAAGAAACAGATGGGAGAATGATTGACCTAAGATCACATAATAAGTTATGGCAAAATCAGAACCAGAACCCAGGTTCTTCCATCTACTCATCACCTACCTCCCTACTTATCTGTGCATCTACTTGCCTATTCACCCATTCATTCAGTCAGTCATCCACCATCCACCCTATTCAACCATCTACCCATTTTTACATCCATCAACTTGTACCATCCACTCAGCCATTTTCCCACCCATCACCCAGTCCTGCCTCCCTCCACTGTCATCACTGGTGCAGTCACCACCTGTCTTTCTGAACATGAGCTGTTCAGGAAGCTGGCATCATCAGCAGGGCCTCTGTTCTTAACAAACTCACAGTTCTCACAGTTCTAGACAGACTCACAGACGCAGAAGGGTATAAAGAGTACCCACAGCAGAACAGTGGATAGCCAAATATCTGTGACGCATCATGCATGTTCTGGCAAGAAGTTGGATGGATAGGGGTTTTGTTTTGTTTATAGGAGGTAGGAAAGGAAGGGCAGGTGGGGAAGCAGGATATATGTAGCTGAAACAGTTGGGGCAGGCTTCCTAGCAGATGTAGGATTCAGCATCCCTAAACCAAGGCCTGAGTGTTAGAGAGGTGGGTGGATAGCAGATGAGGGGAGAAGGAAGAAGCTCAGGGTCAGGACCACACTACATGGCTGGGACATGATCTCAGTTATTTCTAACTCTCAGGTCCCCACGAGAAGGAGAGAGCACTGGATTAGACCAGACATTTGACACATTTAGGAAAGCTAGAACACATGCCTGCTGGGTTGTTTTCCAACTCTCCTCTTCTGTTATCACATAGATATCATCTCATTGCATGCTGCTTAGGCTTGGGATTCTTAGCATCCCTACTTTACAGATGGGAAAACTGAGATGCAAGAGGTAAGAGGCTGAATGCAACCTTGATCCCCTCAGCTCTATCCTGGGTGGTGATCTGCAGCTTTGAAACCTACTCATAAGGAAAGAACACTGCTGGGAGAAGGCACAGGATGGATAGAGTAGGGGAACTGATCCATACTCACTAAGACTCGGTACGTCCACCCCAGGCTCCATGGACACTTGGGGCTACAAGGAGGAAATGAGGTGTAAGAAGGGGCCAGGGATATGGAGCCTCCAAGAACTCTCTTCCATTTTTGAACTCCGGGTGCTAGTAACAAAGAAGTTCTAGACTTCCTCTTCCTGTCCTGAAGGCAGATGGGAAAAGAGGCTGCACCAAAGAATGAACCAGACTCCCTCATTCCGTTGCAAAATCTCATCTGAACAGGACCCAGCTGCCACCTCCACCAGAAAGCTGTCCTAGATAGCCATTACTCCCCTCATTCGTTTATATAATTTCTAAATCCACCCTTCCCTGCCACTAGGAGATGAGTAATTTTTCATACTTCATTGATTCCCTAACTAGGTCACATCTCCCCCACATCAGACAGGAGCTCCTGAGAGAGGGGCCAGTATTCCCACCAGCAGGGACTCTCCCAAGAGAAGAACTGCCTCTCCCATCAGAATGGAGGCTCCCTGAGGCAGCGGTGCTGCTCCTCTTAGACAACTTGAGAACGGAAAGCCCGCGTGTGTATGCTCAGTCACTTCAGTCATGTCTGACTCTGTGTGACCCTACGGACTGTAGCCTGCCAGGCTCCTCTGTCCATGGGATTCCCCCGGCAAGAATACTGGAGTGGGTTGCCTTGCCCTCCTCCAGAGGATCTGCCCGATCCAGGGGTCAAACCCACGTCTCTTATGTCTCCTGCATTGGCAGGCAGGTTCTTTACCACTACTGTCACCTAGGAAGCCGACACAAAGCCCAAGTGCTCTTTATTCAAGATCCCAGTCTAGGAACGAGACCCTCTTGTGGATGCCACCCTCTTTTGGATACCCTCTGGGGTGAACTGGGGCTTCCAGCTCACACCAGTGCCCAGTACATTCTGATTCAACACAAACTGCTTTCTTTAACAAATAACTCCCTGAGGTGTGTATGGGAGACCTTCCTTGCACTGTCCCATGGGGAACTCTGGCAAGCATGACATCAGGATGTCTCCAGGCCCCTCCTACACCACCTTTCAAAACTGAACCTTGCAAAATTAGAGAACCCCCCATTTATACTCCTACAACTCTACACTCCTACGCACACACACACACACACACACACACACACACACACACCATACTCACTTACATTCAAACCAGGTAAGCACTACAAGGTGGAGATGAACTTGTTCTCTGGACAGACACACTGTGGGCTCTAACTCTTGCAGGCCACTCCTTCCTTCCCAAATTTCCCGATTCCCAGAGGAAGAGCACCAGTAGCATTTGTCCCTTCCCTAGGAGAAAGGGAGGCAGGTGAACTCCAAGTTCCCTGGGACGCAGGGGAAGGAGAAAGAGAAACAACGTGTGCACAAGTCCTGAAGAGGGAATAGAGTGTAGGACAGAGACGGACAGGTTGGTGGAGTGTTAGTCCATAGAGCTGCAGAGAGGAAGGAGAAAGAGCAAGAAAGAAATGAGCCAGAGAGCAGCAGCAGCAGCAGGGGCAGGGGAAGCAGGAGAGACCGGGCTCCAGCAGCCCTGAGTGAGGCCCTGGGGAGGGGTGGAGAAAGCTGCCAGGAGAGGGGCAGCCCCCAGTGGAGCAGGAAGAAGGAAAGGGGCTCTGGAAGAGGAGAAGGAACCCAAGAGAGAAGTGCAACTGGAAAAGCCTGAAGAGGGGTGTTTGGGAGAGGAGGCTAGGGCTCCGGTGGCAGTGTAGAGCTAGAGAAAGTGGTGGCCCCCTCCCACAAGGCCCAGGCCGGGGGCATCTGGCAAGAGTTCATCTGTCCCCTCACAAGCACTGCTGGAGATGGGGTGGGGTGGAGAACAAGGGGCATCTTCTGCACCCCAGGGACCTTATGCCCCAATCAGACCCAAGTGGCTACTTCTGTTCAATCCATCAGTCTCAACTCCTCACCAGGCAAGAAGGAGTTAAGCTTCACCCCTCCCCCAACACCAGTTTGTTTTTTTAAATTAATTTCTCCAGGCAGCGGGCTGAGGGAGAGGATTAGGGACACAGATCCTATCTCCACCCCCTCCCCTGGCAGCCCAGCACCCTACCTCAGTGCAGCCCCCCCTAGGGACGAGGGAAGAAAGGTCCTTGTCTCTTGGCCCCATCCAACCCCACTAGGGTTCCCACCATGAGCCCGAGTGACCCCGCGTCCACGTCCACGTTAGGGATCTTGGGGTCCCAATCCCTTACCTCCAGCATCTGTCATCTTCAGCGTCTGGCGCCTCGGAACCCCCTCAGGCCCATGGTGCTTGGGGCGGGGACCAGGTGGGAGAGGGGCAGGGGGATTGGGGGGCTGTCACCCCGGCCGCGGGGGACTCCGGGCTGGCTCCATCCGCTCCATCCCAAGAATAGGGGTAGGGGTCAGCGAGAGGGGTCCTGGAACCGGAGGAAACGTGGCGGGGTGGATATTTCGGAGAGAGAAGGTTTGCAGGAAGCAGGAGGCGAGGCGGGCGGGGCAGGACCAGGAGATCTGACTGGGAGGATGCTCTGTGCGTGTGTGCGTGCGTGTGTGTGTGTGTGTGCGCGCGCGCGCGCGCGCGCGCGTGTGTGTGTGTGTGTGTATGTGTGTGTGTGTCTGAGAGAGAGAGAGAGAGGAGGAGGAGGGGGAGGGAGAGAGAGAGGAGAGGAACCACCTCCCGCCCTGCCAGGCCCGGCTGGATGCGGGGGTCCCCGCCCCGCAGGCAGATACTCGAAGCGTCGCTTCTGCGGGGATCCGCGGGGGTCCCCAGGGAAGAGGCAACGCGGAGGGCGCGTGGCGGCGAGGCGGGAGACAAAGAACGGGTGGAGGGAGGGAGAGTGGAAGGGAGGGGCGGAGGCAGCGGGAGCACGGGGAAGGAGGAGGCGCCCGGGTGTCGGGATTCTAATTGCCGATACTCCGCGGCCAGTGGGAGTCGGGCGGGTGTGAGCGCCCAGAGAGGCGGCCCCATCTTAGGACGCAAGGGGCTTCTGACTCCTCTGCAAGGCCTGTGAGGGCTCCTGACTCATTCAATAGACAACCACAGAGCAACTGGGAGCGCTGAAGCGGGAGGGGACCGTGAGGAACAGAATCGACCTGGTCCTGGCCGTCGTGGCTCACAGCATTGTCAAGGGGACAGACGAGCAGAGAGGCCCTCAGGAGAGCGGCCCGTGAGCCTGGGTTCACAGAGGACACTTCAGCGTGGGGAGAGCCCACCCAGGGAGCCCCTCCTTGTCTGTGGGTGGCTGAGGAGGTGGGGCAAGGGCTGTGTTTGGAGGAAGGACTACTGAAGAGGGGCCTCATTGGCTACTTCTGCAGGCCAGGCTAGGGTAGAAGCGCTAGTGGCTAGCCGGGGAGGGAGGAAAAGGGAAGAAGAAGGACGCATGGGGTGGGGAGATTGCACGTTTTCCTACCAGCCATAGTGGGAAAAGTAAGAGGAGTGAGGGGCTCCGATCTGCATTTTAGGAAGAACACCTTGGTTCCTTTGGAGAAGGCAGCCTGAAGGCTGTGGCACGCCTCATGAGGCTGTTGAGTTGATGGTGGTGGGCACGAAGATCAAAGATGACGATGAGAACTATTAAGAATATAGAACTGAAGAAACCGACAGGGTTTGGGGACTGGCTGGCCACTGAGGGAGGAAAGAGGGTCTAGAAGATTGCAGGTCTTGGCTTGAGGCCCTGGATGGAGAGGGGGATGGGGGTGGATGAGATCAGACTTGGACCTGGTGAGCTGGAGGTGATGGTAGGCCAGCCAGGGGAGACAAAAATCAGCTAGCTACTGTACTGAGACGGCTTGGTGGGGTGTGTGTGTGTGTGTGCGCGTGTGCGCGCACGCGCGTGTGCATGTGCACGCATGCTCTAAGCACTGTACTAAGCACTTTTCTCAATGTCACCCTCATGATAAACCCATGAGGTGGGTGTTTCTATTGCCCCCTTTGTTTGTTCAAGAGCAGGTGGTAAGGTTGGACAAGTGGGTCCAGAGCTCAGGGGAGAGGTTGCATACCTCTATCCCTCATTCGGGAGGGGTAGAGTTGCCTGATGGTCTGCCGGAGTCGCTGCAGTCCCAGGTCTCTGAGAAGCTGTGGGAGGTGGCGTGTTGAGCCCAGATGGTCTTGGGACCATAGGTGAGGATGATAAATTTTAAGGGGTAAGATCCAAGGAGATCTATGGGAGTTTGGGTATCTCTGTCTTCAGAATCTGCTGGCAGCTGTGAGTTGCTGGCTAGATTGTGGAGGTCTGGGGAGGTCCTACTGGGGCTGTCTGGGGTCTTTAAAGAGAACATGGTTTGCAGGCATTTGGTGAGATCTGGGTGGTAGGCTGGAGTCGGGGATTGATTATATAACCCTCATAGGGAATGGGGAGATGATGGGTATGTAAAGTCGGGGCTGGGGCAGGTTCTGTGGGAGGGTGCCTATAGGTCATAAGACCCCCTGTTCCTATAGGCCATAGGACCCCCAGATGAAATCCCCCTCATCTGATTTCCCTCCTTTGTGGCAAGTGTTGGGCTGTCACAAACCTGCTCAAGCTCCTAGGAACTGGGAAGGGGGCAGGGCTGGACTGGAGTAATGCCTCACATAGGTTTGCCCATGTGGCTTGCCCTTGATGTGTCTCACAGGTGAGTCATATCTCAGGCCTGAAAAACCTTGCAAAGCTATACCCACCATCCCCAGCCACACACTATACTTAAGATTTGGGGGGCTACTTTCTGAAAGGGTTCCACCTTTTGGAACGTACAGCGTGCAAGCCCCTCACCTAATACACAGGACAGACAGGCATAGGACTCCACCCTGGATGCTCAACTCTGATCAGATCAGATCAACAGAAGCCTTCATCACAACTCCCATGTCTGCCTCAATACCCAGGGAGGTCCAGCCACTTCACTTCTAGGAACTTGGCTAGGTTGCCTGAGCAGGGCCTAAGTTACCTGTAAGTCAGGAGATATGACCAGTGACCTTGTGGTTTGGTGGTTTCTGATCCTGGGTTTCAGCCACCTGAAACTGTCTTCCCTGAAGTGTTCCAAGGAAGATCCACTTGTAAGAGAAGATGGCTCTCATGAAAATGCATGACCACCACCTCCAGGTTGCCAGGTGATTCTTGAGTGGCAGAACTGGACTGGTTCTATATGGCCCCGAGGTAACTAGGACTTTTGAAGGGAAGCTATCAGAAGCCAGAATTTGGCTTGACATGGAGACTTGGGTGACGAGCCATCCAGAAGGGAGTGGCCAGCACAGGAACTGACTGCAACTGGGAGTTCTGGTTGAGGTCACTCATCTCAGGTTTATCAGGAACCCACCAAGGTGATCCTGAAGGGCCCTAATTTGGGGACTTCCATTCTTTAGGGCAGAGAGGTCTGTGAGAATCTTTTTTGGGGCCAGGCAACTGAAGACAAGTGCCTTGTGGTTCAGTTTCTTTCACATATAGCACACAGCTTCCCAAAGCAAGGGAAGGCTGGTGTTGGGGGTGGGCCCCCTGCTCTCATCTCTCTTTGGGGCTTGTCTTTGGAACCCTGGCATCTGGACTCCCAGACCCATTGGTATTAGAACTGGTGAGTTAGCAACCAGAGCTGCTGGCAGGATAGAGGGCTAGGACTACTTCTCTCTGGCCAACCCCAGAGGGATTTTCTAAGACCCTGGGCACAAAACTGCTCTATCACTTCCCATCCCCAGCTACCACCTCCGCATTTAATCTTTCCTGTACCTTCTACAGGGTGCCTAGTGGGAGAGTAGGGGCTGGGTATCTCTATTACCGTGTCTAACCCATCCTCTGAATTCCATTGGAGGCCTTATAAGAAAGAGCTGAAAGCGATGAGCCTAAGGAATGCTCTAGAAATCCCAGTCCAGAGGGATGGGAGCTGGGATGGCAAACGGAGTCTGCAAGAACAAGGGTTCTCATAAAGCTCCTCAGGGTCAGAGGTAGCACTGGCAGACCGCCTGACTCAGACTGGCGCCCCTCACCCACTCCCGCGAATCAAGAAACCAGGCGGCAAAGCTCTGGGGACTGCTTTTATGGGGGTGACCTGACAGAGGGCATGATCCGTACAAAACCGGGAACAATACATACATATATATATTATATACAGAGACGCAGTCCTGCAAAAGGCGGGGCTAGGGTGGCCCTCGGCCGGAGAAACCGGAAGCCCCCCCAACAGCCCCGCCCCTGGCCCCGCCCCCTCCATCTGCTGAGGCCGAGGAGGTGAATTGCACGGGCCCAGGCACTGAGACAGCCAGCTCTTTCAGGGGGTAGGCGCACATCTCGGGGCAGGAAGAGATTGCTGAAATACTGATTGATGGCATGGCCTATTTACAGGGGACGAGAGGAAGCCAAAACGGATGGTACAGGGTTTTTTTTAAAAAAAGAACAAAAACCCAGGCTGAGGCAGGGGCATGAGGAAGGGGCAAAAATGAGATGGTTTCTGAAAGGGGAGGGGACCTGAGGTAGGGGTCTCACCTCCCTTGGTCCAAGCCCCGATTTGGGGTTAAAGTGGGGAAACAAGAGTCGATTTCACTTAGAAAGCAGGCTGCTAGCAGCGCAGCCCTGGTCTCCAAAAAGAAGAATAGTAGTAAAATTTTGCCCTCCAGTCAAAACACTGGAAAACTGTGGGTGTGGGTGGGGTGAGGCTGAATCTCTGTGATGTTAGTACAAGGCTTCCAGGTGTGGCCCTGCATAGGGCAGGACGGGACTTGGCTCTCCAGTAAGAAATATTCCCCTTGCCTAAAATCAGGCCCTCTAAACTGACCTCTTCTCCTCCCTTGCATTGCCAGGCTTGGCCAGGACACCAGAACCCCAAAGAGGCCACACAACGGTTCCAGGAGGAGGTTATGGCTATTTGGCACCTGGGGGAGGGGAGGCACAAGGAGAAATTGAGGGCTGCTGCCCCAGGAGAAGGGGGAGCTGGACACCATGTCCTGGACTCTCCCCTTTTCATGAAGGATACATGAGAAATCAGTGCAGGGTCAGGCCCAGCCTCCAGGCTCTGAGCGGACTCTATCCCTCCTGGGAGGGTGGACAAGGATGGGAGGTGTGGAGACAACCCTTCCCAGCAGGAGGATAAGAATGCAACAGAACAGCACAATGATAGGGGAGGAGGGAAGGGCCAAGACGGCAGAATCTCAAGTCAAGAGGCCCAGGGACCACCTAGGAGCTCCGCGATCAGGAGGCAGCCTCCAGGCGGTGAGATGCTGGGAGAGCCCCCAGCCCCATTTCAGTCCAGAGACAAAGGCTGGAGGCTGTGAAGTCTGGCAGTTTGGTCTGCAGGTCCTTGTGTTCATCCACCACCCAGGCCAGCCCCTGGCATTCCACGGCCTCTGTGCCCCAGCCCCATGGGCAAGGAGGCCATCCTTCCAGCCCTGGTCTGCCTGGGCCACCTTAAGGGGCCTATATGATGTGGGCCCTCTGGTCCCTGAAGCTGGGTGAGGTGGGGTGGAGGCATGGGGGAGTCGGGGCACCTGTCCCCAGGCTGATAGGGGGCGGGGTCAAGTATTGAGGACAGGGGAGGGAGGACAATGGGAGGGGATTAATTATTGTCCCGTTAAGGAATGGTTCCTGTTAAGTAGAATTGGAATTCCTCAGTGTTTGCAGGTTTCCTTCCAGTTCTGAGATCTGAAAAAAAAACCGGGAAGAAGGCATCAGGACTAAGCACTGGCCTCAGGCCCTGCCCCGCCTGGCCCCCTGCTGGGGACATGACCCTGAGCTCCCTCCAGGATCCACAGGGTGAGTGAGCTGCTGCTCCCTCCTGCCCCTGGGGCATCCTGGGCCTACCTTGTCCAGGAGCTTGTCCATCTCCTCCTTCCTCGCCAACTCTGACTCCTCCAGAACCCTGCGCTGTGCTGTCTCCTTTTTCAGAAACTCAATCTCCCTGGGGATCAGTGGGAGATAGACAGTGGGTAAGGCTGTGTGGTCTGGCTTCTGTTCAGAGAGTCTCAGGGTCTTCAGTCCTGTCCTTGGCTCCACCTGGGCAGCTCTTGCCCACTCCTTGTTCTCAGGTCTGGAGATCCCCAGCCTTCCCAAAGCCTCTGGGGCCTGGCTTGTTGGCTCTGGCACCCAGTCATTACGAACCCAGGCACCCCCCCAACAGGACCCTCCAACTTTTGTGCTCCTGGGCCCCCTACTTGGCTGGGGTGGGGAGGGAAGAGCACCACAGGCCTCTCCATCCTCCTGAGGTCCAGGGCTCCCAGCCCCCACACGTACTTCTGCTGGTAGTCTTTGATGAGGCGCTTGGCCTTGCTGTATTTGCGCTCCAAGGCCTGGTACTGGGCCTGGGTCTCCCGCAGGTGCTCGTCCACAGCCTGGCACAGGCTCTGGGCCTCACCCCAATAGCCCTCCAGTTTTTCCATGCGTTCCTTGTTCTCCTCCACGCTCTGCTCCAGCTGGGCCTTCTCCACCCGCCACCGCCCCTTCTCCTGCTCCAGGCTCTGCAGCTGAGAGGAAGGAACAGCCCTGGGTTGGTGGCGACGACAGTCTCTGGATGATTCCGGCAGATATACAGCCCACTACCCCCCAAATACTGACTCTCCTTGGCTGAGTCTGGGAACCGAAACCCGGAGAGGGAGGACCCCATCTGTCCCAGCCAGGAGCCCTGACACGTGCTACACTCCTAGAAGGCAGGCCGCCTGCGTTCATCACTGACAATCTCCGTGACCTGGGGTAAGGCCACTTTTATCTTAAGCTGCACTCCTCCCATCAGTAAAGTGGGACTGATTCCTGCCTTGCCAAGCTCACAAAGGCTACACAGTGTGATGGTAGATGGGTGAGAACAGGGCACCATTGCCCTCTGTTCCCTCTCTGTAGCCCTGGCTTCTGCGGCTTCCTAAATAGTCCTGGCTGCTCGCCTAGCGCCCGTGCCACCCCAGTGCAGACCTCCTAGCTCCACAGCCCAGTCATAGGGCCTCTGTTCCCTCTGTACTCACTTTCTTCACCACCTCTGTGCACTGAGCCCCAAATCTCCAGCCCAACTTTTCTTCGGGTTCCTCAGAGGCACCCTGCCCCAAACTTGGCCCCACCCACACAAACTTATTCCTCCTTTTCTGACTAGCCCACCTCCATCCAAAGATGCCATCATCTCACTGCCACCCCAGTGCTGAGCTTCAAGCGCCTGACTGCCCCTCCAACCTAGCAAGGGTGTGTAAACACCCCTTGCCCTCTGTGTCTCAGCCACACAGGCCTTCCTACACATCCTTGGACCTATATTCCCTCTTGCTGCAGGGCTTCGCCTCACTGTTCCCTGTGCCTGGAATGCTCCCATCTACCCTCCCACTGCCTCATCATTTCCCACTAGCTCAGCCTTCAGCTGAGCTCAGTATATCACTTCCCCAGAAGTCTCCTGTGATTCTCTCTGACAGCACAGCCCCCCACATTCCAGCTTCATCAGGTTCCACGAGCTCTAGGAGTTCAGCGACCTGTCCTCTGCTATAAAGCCTGTGTCAAGTTCTATGTACAAATGTTGGTGTGCAGACTCTAAGCCACACAGGGCATCTTTTGCCCATCACATGAATTGGATGGTGCCACACACCTAGAAAGAAAGTGAAAGCTGCTCAGTTGTGTCTGACTCTTTGCGACCCCATGGACTATAGCCTGCCAGGCTACTCTTGCCTGTAGCCTCAGGCAAGAATACTAGAGCGGGTAGCCATTCCCTTCTCCAGGGGATCTTTCCAACCCAGGGATTGAACCCAGGTCTCCCACACTGCAGGCAGATTCTTTTACCATCTGAGCCACCAGGGAAGCCCAAAGGTGTTTATAAATTAAAAGACCTTTGACTTGTTCCTTCCCTTCATGCTCTGCACCTACTCTAAGAACATGAATTGTCACCTCGACCTGCGAAATGCAACTCGAATCCATCCTTCCTATACACCCTCTGCCTGTGCCCTGAGTAGCCCTGCCCATACCTGCCAGGGCACCACTTGGGCCTCTAGCTGGTTCACCAGTCTCCAAGTCCTGCTCACCCTCATGCCTCCCACTTTGGGGGTAGTGACCTTCCTCCTCCTGGTCTCATATGGCCACAGGATCCAGGCTGGAGTCCTCAGTGGGGAGTCAGGATACTGCTACAGCCCATCCTGGCAATCCAGTTCTACCTCCCCATGGCCCCCGCCCTGGAATGGCTGCCATAGCCTGCAGGTCTCTTTCCAAAGCCAGCCTCCAAGCTCAAACGTTTGTCTCCCTGCCAGGAATGCCCTTCCTCTGCCTCAGTCACCTAAACCCTTTCTTCCCTCTGGGGCTCAGCTTCACACTCTCCTGTCTCCAGGCATGTTGGTCTAAGCCCACATATGGGAATGCACCTGTGTGTGCCTGGGTGCACAATGTGTGCAAAACCCGTGTGCCTCTGCCTCTCCCTGCCACACTGGAGTCCCATGGGGGTCGGGACTCCTAATGCCCAGGCCCAGTAGGGGCCCAGCACAGACTGTGCTTCAGAAGTCTGTATCTATGCCTGTAAGGGTGCTGGCACCCAGTATGCTTGTGCGGGTATCTGTACATGGCATCTCTCTGAGAATGTGCATGTTCCATGAAACGTCCTATATCTCACAGCAGAAAGACATGTAAGCAGATGGACACAAAAGTCTTGCTTGTGAAGCATGATGGGTCCACTGTCCTCATGTTATGTCTGAGCAGAGTGGGTGTCTCCAGGTGTCTCAGTGGGTGGGTCTGTGGGTACCATGTACCTGGGATCTGGGCTGGTGTTTGATCTCTGGGTGGTTTGCATTTAGGCTAGGCTAAATGCTAGGCTTTTATGTAGAGGACATGTGTGGGACTGTGTGAACGTGAAGACATCCACGTTCAGCTATTAGAGGGCTGACAGCTAATAGCTCAACTTTTTATTAAGGAACTATTATGTGTCAGACACTGTACTAAAGACCTTACATGTATTATTCTATTTTTTTCTCACAATGGTTCTATGGCCCTGGCACTATCATCAAACCATTTTATGGAGAATGAGGCCCAGAGCAGGAAGTGAGTGGTGGAGAGATGGTCTAGAGCTTGAGCTCTTAACACCAGCCTCCCTTACTTCAGAGCAGCTTGTCTTCCATGCGCCTGTGGGTGGTGGACAAGGGTTGGCATGTACAGCTGTGAGGGTGGAAGACTGTCCCCCGCCACGGCCTCAGCCTCCCCCACTTCCCGCCGCTCTTACCTTTCTCTTCAGCTGCTGGATCTCTGCCTCAGTCACAGCATGCTTAATCTGGAGCTGTGGGGGCGAGGGCACAGACACTCAGCTCTGGCTGGGGCAGGGAGCGCTGCAGCACTAAATACTAGCCTGCCCTTGCCCTCCACCAGCCCAGGGACCCCTCTGCGCACCTCCTTGAACTTGTGCACCAGCTTCTCGGGCTCCATGTCCACAGGGGACAGGGCATCTTCATTCTCTGCCAGCTCGAACACCTCGATGGCCATCTCGCCCCCTGGGAACGTGGGGCTCAGCTCCTCATCCTCGTCGGTGGCATACTCTCCCGTCTGTGAAGGGGAACAGGAGGCTGTGTTCCCTGCCCACGCCAGCCTCCCTCAGCCCTGATGACTAGGGCTGAGACCAGCAGTGGTTGGTCCACGGCAGACTGGGAGCAACCAGGGGTGTGGTTCATGACCTCCTCCCTCAGCCAGGGGCCCACACCAGGGGCATGGTTTTGACTTCAGGAGAGTCTCCTGAAGGCAGGAGTTATCCCCTAAAAGACTAAGACCCCTGAAGAAACAGCCTTTGCTTTCCCCTTCTCACGCAGCAGGTCCCCTGAGGTCTAGAGCTGTCTCCTTCCTCAGACTAGTTCCCCTCAGGGTGGCGGCTCTTACAGGGAACTATGTTTTCTTTGTAGGACCAGGACGGCTTTCTGAAGACAGAGGATGTGACTCCTCCATCAGATTAGAGATTCTTTAAGGGAGGGATGTGCACTCCTTCTCAGATTAGGGGCTCCCCCAGGACAGGAGTGGCACTCTGGGGTTCTTCACAAGGCCTGGGAAAGTGGCAGAGGCAGGGGACAGCTGTAATGCTCCATCAGGCCACCAGGGGACGATGACGCTCCCAGCCAAGTGGAGTCCCTACCTCCTCGTCATCCTCGCCGTACTGGGCGTATCTCTGCTCCATCATCTCCCGCTGCCATCGCTCCTGTTCCAGGGTCTGCTGAATTAGCTGGGCCACCTCACTCTGCTCACCGGGCCGCTCCCGGCCAATCATAAACCTGCAGGGGCACCAGCGCTGTCTCCTTTCCCTCTGTCCTTAGCTGGAAATGCCACCATCCTCCCCGTTGGTACTCCCCTCTCAATACCCAGGTCCTCCCAGGGGAGGTGAAATGAGAGGGCCGAGTCCAGAGGCTGCAGAGTGTTAATAATGAATGGGGGAACAGGGGGCCCTTATTGGGTTTCTTCCCAGGAGTAGCAGAGACTCATTAGCCCTCCTGGCCAGTTCGGGGGATGGGGAGATGTCAGCCAAACTTCAGGCTAGGCTGTCAGGGACATGAGGTCAAGAGGTGCCAATGTAGCTCTTCCCTCACCACATGGGAGAAAATGAGGCAGGGGACTGGCAAAGCTGACCCTGGAGCTGTGGAGGGGTGTCTTATATGCTCTCCAAGTCCTTGAGCTTCAGGAAGGGGCGGGATGATGGCGACTGGAGATTAGGATGGAAAGGAAATCGTGGAACTTCCAGGCACCAGCCCCTCCTCTCCGTGGCCACCCACATCCTGTTTCTCTCTACCACCCTTTCCTGGGGGCAGTGCCCCTTTTGGAGTGGGCAGGGAGTTGTCCCTGAATGTTATGCCAGAGATGAACATAGGGAGCCTCTAACCCAACCTCTTCAGTTGGCAGACCCAAGGAGGAGAGTCCTCACAGACTATACCAGGCTAGAGGGAGGGAGGGATAAACCCCAATCTGGATGGCATCCTTCCTGCACATCTTGGGATCTTCAATGAATGAGTCAGGACAGACGGGGGAAAGAAGATGAGCAAGAGGCCAGTTTGGAGGCATGGTGGACAACAGGCCTGATGGCTGAGTGCTGGTGGCCAGCAGTGGTCAGGGGCAGGAGACGTGAAGGGAGATGGGGCAACGGACGAGCACACAGCAATTCCTTTCCACAGTGGAAACTTCTCTGTAAGTTGGGCCACAGAGGATCTTAACTGGGTGTGGGCAGGCGGGCAAAGTGGCCAGATGAGGGCTGAGCCTCCTGTCTGCTCCCACTCCCCACGCCCCCACCCTCCTGGGCCTCACCGCACGCGGCCCTTGGTATTCCGGAGCACGGAGGCTGCAAAGCTCTGGGTCACTCCCACCAGACTCGTTCCATCCACCTCCACCAGAAGATCGTTCACCTGGATTCTGGGGACAGGCAAGGGGGAGGTGGGTGACATTGGTTAGGGGATCCCGAGGGGAACTGTGGAGCTGGGGTAGACACGGCCCACTTCCCATCAGAAACTCAAGCTCAGTCCCCACAGGAACCCGGTACTTAGTCTACTTGCATAAGAGGCATGAGGCTGGAGGATCAGGTATCAACCAGGCCCGTGGGCAGTGAGACCCAGGCAGGCACACTTCCCAAGACAATCACACACTAGTCCCTTCCTCCATCACTCGACAGACCAGCGTGACATCCACAGAGTTCATCATGGCCACGCACACCAGCTAGGGCCTCTAGCACACACGTGACATGCAGTCAGCCCTCTTACACACCCATTCTGCACAGACCTGAGCCCACAGATTTCTTTCAATTGCCCGAGACCTGTGTTCACTACACTCCCACAGGGTTAGTCCCCCCACCACACGTGCACAGCCCCCAGTACACTCCAGCTATGGCGCTGGAAGCCCTGTTCCCCCACTCCCACAAGGAGAGATGGGAGTGGCCCAGCCTGACCGCAAGGGGGATGAAAGCATGGGCGGGACACTTGGCCACCTCCATCCTCCACTCCCATCTCCCCTCAGAGTGCCAGCCCTCCTCGCAGGGCTCCCACACAGAAGAGGAGGAAATGATTTGCTGTAAACAGTTTGCCCCCACCACCCACCCCACGTGGGGACACCCTCACACGCACACACACTCTTCAACTGGCCAACAGGCAACCATGGGAAAGGCTCTAGGAAGTTCAAATGAGGGAGTAAGTAAAAGAGCAGGGGTGGTCACCTTCCTTTCTCTGCTCACTCCCACCCCTGCCCGCCATGCCATCTGGGCTGTGGCAGACAGAAGCTTCCTGAATGAGGCAACTCCACCTCTAGCAGCATGACCCCAGTCCTCACAGGAACAAACAGTCACCTCTGCCACATGGAGGGGTCTGGGCTTAGAGGTAGCACAAGGCACCCTGATACTAACCTTTAACTTACAGCCTGGGGGTGCCCTACAGCCGTTCCCACTCCCCCTCAGCAATGCACACACAGTGGGGAGGCTCCAAAGGGCTCACTGGGTTGCCCAGAACTCCAGGGGATCTTTCCTGAGCCCTCTGACCCACAGAACTCACACCTTCCAGCCTCAGGGGCCAAACATAAGCACGTAGGCAAGGAGCAGCCTCCTCCCAGGCCCACCCCCACGGGCTCTTCTAACCTCATAAGACACCTGAATCCCGTGGTCTCTAGCTCCAGCCACACCTGCCTGCTTTCAATGCCCTGCCTGGGACACTGCACACCCCACTCCTGCTCATGCTTTAGGTCTCAACTCCAATGTCACTTCCTCCAGGAAGACCTCCCTGAAACCCCAAGGGGTCAAGCCCTCCTGACTGAGGCTTTAGTGCCACCCTGTACTTTTGTCCATTTCACCATTTCCTGCGTGCCCTCTTGAATGCCCATCTGCCTTACTACACTACATGCTTCTTCAGGGCAAGGCCCTCATCACTGACTCCCAGGGCCTGGCACCAGCCCTGCAACAGTGTCACAGGCTCAGTATTTCCTAAATGAAAAAGACAGCTCAATGTGTACTCTACTAGGCACAGAGCCTCCGCACCCACGCTCTCCTCACCATGGCCCGAAACACAACACCTACACAGCATGCAAGTGCCACGGAGCCGGAGCCAAGGGCCCTGTCTGTGCTGCTCACTGCTCCCTGGGGAGTGGGCCAGCAACAGGCACAGTGGTCTCCGCAAACATCTGAGCCCCACACAGGCACTGGCCCATGACCTGCCCGGTGACCTGCCCCACAGACGGTGGCTGGTAAAGGAAGGGGAGGCGGTACCTGCCGTCCCGATGGGCTGCGCCGCCCTCAGTCACGGTCTTGACGAAGATGCCCAGCTTCTCAAGGCCCATGTCCGCCCCGGCCCCCATGCCAATGATGCTGATGCCCAGGCCCTCGGAGTCTGTGAAGGAGAGGGTGATGAGAAGCCAGTAGGGGGGCAGGATGGGTTGAGGATTTGCAGGGGAGAGAGTGAGAGGCCCATCCCCAGCCCTCACAGTGGGGCACAGCCTCACCTCAAGAAGCAGTCTCCATGCTGAGGGGATGTCCCACATCTGGTTCTGTCACTCCCTCTTTGCCAAGCCAACTAGGATGCTCTTGGGTCACTGTCTGCCCTCTGCCCCAGCCAAAGAACTGATGGGCAGCAGGGCGTGCTGAGGGGGCACTACGTGTATGTAGATGAGGTGTGTAGTGGCCATGGGGACCGGTGGGGGAGCCACGAGGGGGCTGATCGCCCCCCTCCCTAAGCAGTGTCATCCCTGCTCACAGCCTCAGTGACTCAAGACCTCCTGCTTTTCTCTCCCGCAAGACCCACTCCTCTCTCCACAGCTGTACCCCTCTGTCTCATGGGCCTCTGACATCTGAACAAGATCTTCCCCCACATATAGGCTTTTCCAGCCTGCCCCCGCTTCACAGGGCCTGGGAGTCACCTGGATTCCTCCCTCCCCCTGCAGCCTCTGTGGAAGCCAAGTAACCCCTGAATCCCATCAATCCCACCTTCCAAGAATCTCTCAAATCCACCCCCCTTCCTACACGGCAATCACCGTGTCCACACTACAGAGGCCCCTCTCCAACCATGTACAACCCTTTGCCCCACAGCACAGCTTGGTATAGTCTCTCTAGAATACCTTTCTCACACCTTGCAAGGCTGCCAGTCCATGTTAGAAAAGTGGTCGACATGGTCTTGTATGCACAGCCTTCTCCCCCACCCTCCGAATCTACCAGGTCTCTCTCCTCTTTTCTGCAGACTCCCCTCATCTCCTCTTCAGAGTTCAACTCAAGCGTCTCTTTCCTTGGGGATCCCCCCAGGTCTGGTCAGGTCTCCTGTTAAATGCTTTTACAGTGGCCCCTCCTTCCTTTCCCGGCCCCCTCACTGTGCAAAGGATGCACTTAGATGTGAGCGTTCCAGCCATGCCTGCCCTCTCGCCCCTCCATCGCTCTCCCACTGTGGCTTGGCCCGCAGAGCCCAGGACCCAGCCCACAGTGCTCGTGCGGGGCCTGGCAACTGCAGCAGCAGAGTGCAGCGGGACAGCGTGGTGGTGGGGGTTTGGGCTGGGCTGAGTCTGTGTGGCTGAGGGTTGCTGACAGAGGCCCAGTCAGAGGAAGCAGAGCATCTCAGTGGAAGCCCTGAGGGTCCCCCCAGGGCGGAAGTTGGCACGAGGCAGAGGCCCAGTGGCCCAGCTCACCCTTCTCCAGCTCCACAGGGAACAGCTCCAACCTCTCCACCCGCTTCTCCAGCTCGTACTCAGCAGAGGCTGCCATGGGATCCACGTCCTCGTTGCGACGATCGTAGTCCTCGTTGGAGTAGGTGCTGAACACCTGGGGGAGAGGCTGCTTGTCAGAGGCGCCAATAGGAGGGCAAGGGCTAACCCAGTGAGAGGAGGCTGGAGGGGCAGGCTGCACCAACCACTGCGCTCCCCTCCTGCCAGAGGCCTCCCCAACCCCCAGACAGGTTGAGGTGAGGCCTTCCCCAGCCCGCGCTGCTCCCAGCTCAGAGTGGAGCCCTTCCAGTTCCGAGTTAGGGGGCAAGGCAGAAAGGGACCTAGCCTTGCCACATCCCCACCATGACTCTCTCCTGCAGCCCTGACCACACAAGCATGGCCAGTTAGAGGAGGAAAGGAAGGTCAATGCTGGAGAAACTGTCCTACTCATGAACCCAGGCTCCCAGGCCAGAGAGAGGCCAACAGACAGTCCCCATCCCAGACAAAGACGAGGGTGGACACAGACAGCAGGAGAGAGGAAGGAACACGCTGAGCAGAAGAGGGGAAGAGGAGGAGGGATAAGGAGTGGAAGAGATGCAGGAGGATGCCAGATGGGGAGGGGGGAGCGGGTGTGAGACACGGGGTTAGGGGGAGGAGAAAGAAGGGCAGAAAGAGGAAGCGGAGCACCAGGACCCAGCTAGCCTGGACCTGAAGCGGCCAGGGTGGAGGAGAGAGGCAGAAGGACCACCGGTACCCCCACGGAGAATGGGCAGGCCCTCCTCTTGAGGGGCCCCTATGGCCTTGCCCACATGGCCAGACCTCAATCTCCCTTCTGAACTGCAGCTCTCTGAGGTACTCCCCTTATCCCCAGGGCATTAGGAGGCCCCAGGCCCAATACCTTGCAGAAAGCAAGGAGAGCAGGCAAGTGGCAGCCTCCGACACTGTCCACAGTGAACCTGGCCTCACTGTCCTCTGTACTCCTCTGCTGGCTCAGCAGAAAGGGGAATCCCCAGCCCGACCCTCCTCCAAAGAACCGAGAAGGTAGGACAAGGGTCCTGCAGGAGTGCCTAAGTCTGGGTCCAGGCGGGGTGCTCCTGGTGGGAGGTTAATGAGCACCATTTGGGGTACCATGACATGTTCCCACTTCACTGCCTGCAGCGACAGGTTGGCACCACTTGGAGCCAAGCGGGGGCGATGAAGGGTAGCAACAGCTCTATCAGATGGCTGGGCCTGAGGCCTGAGCAGCTGGAGTGGGACACTGTCTCTCCCGAGGCCCCTGCCAGGGTCCCTCTCCTCCAGAAGCAGGCGCTATGGGCACCCAGGCCAGCAGCTCTTGTGCCCCAGCCTTGGTTTAGTGTCACCCCCCAAGCACCATGGCTCCCACAAGGGGGCTCTAGCTGGGAGGGGCCTACATGGTCACTTAACTCACTGCCCTCAACTTTACAGCATCAGAGAAAGAGCGCAAACCCTTAGCGTTTTTTGTTGATGGTGCAACAGTCAGACTGCCCTCTTGACATCTGGCCAGTAGCCCCAAGCTCCTGGGAGAAATGGGCCACCTAGTCCACATACAATGCACGATGCTAGACCCACTGTCCAAGGTCATGGGAGCCAGCCCATAGCAGGGTGGGATGAGACTGGTGGGTAGGTCACTGGACTTTGTCCCCACTACACACAGGTCCCAAGCCCCAGGACGGGGCTGCCATGCGCCTAGATCTCGCAAACTGGCTTTGGCCCACTTCTGCATGCCAGTCCCTTGACCCTCACCCTCTATCCCAGCAGAGAGGGTCTCTTCATCCCTCAGTCTGTGTGGTAGCCTGGGTCAACCAAACTCCTCCCCACCACGAGTAAGCACATGCAATTACACAAACACAGACACACACCGTGACCTCCAAAACACCCTCACAGCCTGTCCTAGGCTTTGTCTTCCCTTCTTTTCTCAGATGATTAAATCCTGCCCCCTGCAGGAAACTCAGGCGGGACGGTCAGAGGCCTCAGACCACCATTCACACTGCCCACCTCCATGTGTCCAGCCTATCCGAGGGCCCTGGATCCAGTCCCCCTCTCCAGATAACTATCTAGAATTGAGGTTTCTGTCCTCAGCGGAAGCCTCTGTATTGTGGGCAACAATTGGGTCATCCGAGGGGCACAAGACCCTGGACTCAGTATCAGTGCAGGGGTGGGGGCAGAGAGAGGGAAAAACTGGGTAGGGAGGAAGACATCCCCAGCAAGGTCAAAAGTCAGACACACAAAGCGGCACCACACACCACAGGCGAGCAACTGTCACCAGGGAGTCAGGGAGCACTGCTCCAAATCATGTGCTATTTTTTACCCAAAAATCAGGGTAAGGTGTCAAATATAGACAGTCAGAGGCTCGGGACTAAAAGACCAAACTCTACCTCTGAGGGGATCAGGCAGCTCAGAGAACGGCTGTGGCAGGGCCGTGGGGTGTCCTGACCCCCTCAGTGGTCCCCACTTGCATCCTCAGTGTCCCAAGAAACACCCCATATCCTTCAGTTCTCTGCCTCCAGGATCCCAGCACTTCAGAAAAGGAGAGGAGAGGCAAAAAGGCTTGTGAGGTCACAGCCTGGGGGAAGGGGCTGGCCTGAGTGGGGAGCTGCACTTCCCAGGCCCCCTGGGGTGGGAGGTGGAAGAGGAACAGAGGTTAAGATGCTGGGGCAGGTGGGAGGAAATGGGCAGCTTCAGTGTCCAGGAGTTATGGAAATTTCAATCAAACAGAGGGGGGTTTGACTGGGGAGGGGTACAGGCTGAACTTTCCTTGGCCTTGACACCCCCATACAGCAGACTTGGACTTGGGCACAGCTGAGCTAGGGGTGGTGAGAAAAAGTCTTTAAGCTGAATGTGCCAGCCAAGAATAGAGGGTAGTGCACTGCAGGCGGATTCTTTACCATCTGAGCCACCAGGGAAGCCTCAGGAAACTGGGGGCTGGGGTTCTTAATTCTCCCAGGGATCTCTCCCAGCACTCTCCTGAGGATCTGAGGGCACTGGCACAACCCACAAACCAATCACCAACAGTGTATGTGCCCCCCAAAAGGGAGGATCTTCTGTCCTTTCAGGGTACCCAGAGAATGAGGCAAGAGCGCTTGGTGCCTGCCAACACCAAGAGCAAAAGCAGGAGGCTGCTGCCAGGCACCTGGGAGTTTCCCAGCCCCACCCCCTCCTCCTCCATACCCTGCTGAAGGCCTAGGCTCCTCAAAACCCACAGAAAGTGCCTGCCTATGTAACCTTGTTACCCCCACCTCGGAGCTGGCCCAGCACAGACCCCAGGGAACAGGGCCCCCAGTCACATGGTCCCAGCTCAGCTCAACCTCAGAGACCTGCTTCCCTCTTTCACTTCTGCAAAGTTGGGGTGAGGGCTACAGCCAGTTTGAAGGAGGGGCTGCACCTTCGTTTTGGGAAGTTTCTGGCTCCTCCACCCCCGTGTGCAGCTCTGGTGCAGGAGGAAAGCAGGGGTGTTTCTAAGCTCCTCATGCCCCTCCGATCCAGAGCAGAGTAAGGACCAAAGCCGGGGTGCTCTTCTGAGGTCACAGGTACACACAGACACACACACACACCTTCCCACCACTTAAGCCCAGGCCTCTGGCAGTCTCCGGAGGGAGAATGTCTGGAAAAGGAAGGGAAAGCAGGTGTCCCAGGACCGGCGCAGGGCAGGGTGGGGCAGCAGGCAGAGGAACCCGAGGGCAGATCAGGGCAGGCCACCTCATCTCAGGCCTAAATATTCTCCCCCACTGACAAACAGCTGGAAGTCCCCCACGCCCCCCTCAGGGAGGTAACTTCTGGGAAGGGGGCTGGGTGACAGGGCTGACTCAGCCTGCCAAAGCCGGCTGGCTGGCGAGGCGGGGGCGACTGCGCGCACGTGGCAGGGGCGGCGCGGGGGCGGGGAGGGGGGCTCACTCACTTGGATGGGCGCTGTGCTGAAATGGATCTTTCGGCTCGGGGCCGGGTCCTCTTCTTCCGAGAGCCCTGGGATCTCCACGCACCCCGACTCGGGCTCGTAGGGGGGCTCCCCCTCCTCCTCCT
This sequence comes from Budorcas taxicolor, assembly GCF_023091745.1. Taxonomy (NCBI): domain Eukaryota; kingdom Metazoa; phylum Chordata; class Mammalia; order Artiodactyla; family Bovidae; genus Budorcas; species Budorcas taxicolor. Next base: position 36,223,241 of record NC_068928.1, on the reverse strand, counting down.
CTTCGTCGTCCTCCTCCAGGGCACTGCCCCCAGAGTCCTCCCCCAGCCCACTGTAGGCGCTCACGTCCACCAAGTCCGCCTCCGAGAAGTCCTCCTTTCTGGACTCGTCTATGTCCTCGGGGGCCACCTCCGGGGCCCGGCCATTGCCCACCCCCTTTTCGGGCACCGCCACGGTCGCCGCCTCCTCCTCGGGAGCCGCCTGAGCCTTCTGCTCCTCAGGCGCCGGGCTAGCGGTGGTTGCCAAGGCGCTGCCATTCTCCAGGGCCGCGTGGACTGTCACCTCCGCCTGGATCACCTCTGTGGGCGCTGCCTCGGCCTCCGACTCCCCGCTCTCCTCCACCTCCACCGGCTTAATCTTGCGCACCTCCCGGGGCTTGGGGGGCGGCCGGGCGGGGGCCACTCGGTGCTGCGGGGGCTGCTGCCCTCCGGGGCCGCGCTCCTTCTCGGCTGGGGCATCCCCCGACGGGGCGGGCGGCGGCGGGGGCGGCTGAAACACCCGGGACCGCTTACTGACCAGCTTCGAGTTGACCTGGGGAATCCCGGCGGCCGCGGCCCTGGGCAGCCCGGGCCCGCGGTGGAGGCCGGTCCTCGAGTCGGCCTTCTCAAAGACAGCGCTTAGCTGGCTGACCGTCGGAGACACGGCGTCGGCGTCCAGCTTGTCCAGCGCCTCGGTACTGCCGTTGAAGCGCACCACGACGTCCAGCTTCCGGTCCTGCAGGCCGGCGCGCTCCTGCCTCAGCAGCCGCCGCGCCGCGGCCTCCTTGTCGCCGCCCGCGGCCGCGGGGACGCTCCGTTCGAACAGCTTCCGCGTCTCCTGCAACCGGGACGGCGGGTGTGGCGGCGGCGCGGGCTGCGCGGAGGGCGCGGGCTTGGAGTCGAAGCGGCTCACGCGCTCCGATACGCTGGTGCCCAGCTTCAACAGGGCGCTATGGTCCACGTTCTCGTTCAGGCTGCTGGCCCGCGGCAACGACAAGCGCACGCCGCGCTCGGGCGCCCGCAGGGCCTCGGTGGGGCCCGCGCCGCCGCTCGCATCACCCGGCGCGCCAGCCGTCGTGCCCATCTGCAGGAACATACTTTTGATGCGATGGACGTTGGAGCCATATTTCTTGTGGTGGGCTGCCTTGGGTGCCTCGTCGGGCCCGGGCGCGTCGGGAGGTTTCAGAGCCTGGATGCCCGCCTCGTAGGCGCTGCGGTGCGGGGAGGCGCTCCGGAGGGGACCCCCAGGCCCCCGTGGCTCCGTCTTCATCATAGTGGGGGGAGCTGGGTTCACATCCCAACGCTTCCCGCTCCCCCCTTCCAACAGGCGGCGGGCCAAGTCGGGACCACCGCCCCCCCCCCAGAGAAAAGGAACCCCGAAAGGCCTTTTTAAAGCCTCCCCCAAAAACCAAGCTACCCAAAACAGTTAACCTCGCTTAAAAAAAAAAAAGGAAAAAAAGAATCTCCGAGCGCCCTGTGCGGATCGCCTCCCCCAACCAAGCTGCCAAAGACAGCCCGCCCTTCTACCAAAGCCCGAGCGGCCTGGTATGGTGGCCCCCACCCAAATTAGAAAAGCGGCGCTCAGAGCCGGTGGGACCGCTTGCCCTGCAAGCAGCGGAGGCGCCCGCTCACATCGTCCGAGGCGGTGTCAGCGGGGCTGGTAGCCCCGGCACCCCCTACCCCGGTCGGGGGCCTTGGCTCTCCAGGGGCCCGGCACCCGGGCGCCCATAGCTGCTCGGCCGGCCCGGGCCGCTCCGCCGCCGCCGCCGCCGCGCCACCCTCCCTCCCTCCCTCCCCCCCGCGCCCCGAGCCTCGGTCTTTCTCTGGCTCTGCCCGAGCGGCGGCTGCCGGAGACCAAGCGGCTGCCCTTCTCGCCGCCGCCGCTGGGGGACTGGCATCTCTGGGTCCTAAAGGGATCGGATTTCCGGGACCGGAGCCTGTGAGCCCTCCCCTTCCCCTCCACCCCAATGCATACTCCTCCCCTACCGGCCCTCGCCATAGCCTTCCGCTGACCCCAGTGGTTGGCCAGTCTTCTTCAACCCTTCCATCCCAACCTCTGACTGTAGCTTTTCACAACATATATAACCTCACCCCCCCCATTAAATATTAAGTAAGTGTGTTAGTCCCTCAGTCGTGTCGACTCTGCGACCCTATGGACTGTAGCCCACCAGGCTCCTCTATCCATGGAATTGTCCAGGCAAGGATACTAGAGCGGTTTGCCATTTCCTCCTCCGGGGAATCTTCCTGACCCAGGGATTGAACCCCGGGCTCCTGCATTGCAGGGAGATTCTTTTCCGCCTGAGCTACCAGGGAAGCCCTTCACTAAATATTGGGGGAAGGCAGTCCAACCACTCAGTAGCCTCAGTGTGGGCCTCTACTCTGAGTGTGGAGGGGGAATCATGGGGGAGGGACAAAGGATCATTTTCAAGATTCTCAGAGCTGCCTAGTTTGAACTTTTTTAAAATTCAGATTTCTGGATCCTCCCCCAGACTTTGTGAAGCAGAATCTCAGAGGCTGGCCTTGGAATCTGCATTTTAACAATAGGGAACCTTTGTACTTTTTAAGGTGTGAAACTTTGGCCCAATGTTTCTGGTCTCATGGTGGAGGAGAAAGGGAAAGAAAGGAATGGTCCTCATCACCCATGTGGCCGCCTGAAGCTGGCTTTTGCCCGCTGGAATTCTGAAAAGGGTATGCTATCAACTGCCTGCACCGGGCCCAGGTTGGAAATGAGGGGTGGAATCCCTGTCTTCAGGGCCTTACTAGGGCACTCCTGCCTCTCAAACAGGAAGAAGGAGTTTTGGAGGAGGAATTCTGGAGGCCCGGGTTTCACCAGTGAGAGCTCTAGCTTTTATCTCTCATCTAAAGGATTCTGGCCACTGTGTGAAAGTGTGACTGTAGGGAGGGAGGGGGAAGGGTGGCAGTGACATCTACGTCCGCTGTCCTGGCAGCTGTTTTGATACTCCCCTCAACCCCCCATACATAACAAGGGGCCTGAGACTGCCCTGTACCCTTGCTCAGGGCCTGGGAGTGAAGGTCCACCCCCTTGGCCATGACAGATGGAGATGCGCAGCCTCACTCCACAGAGCCCAGAAAATAATGAACATTGTGGACCCTAGGACCCAGAGAACACCTCAGGCACAAAGCCTCCCCCCACTCCCAGCTGCTTCCTGCATCTCAGGCCTTCCTGCAGCCTCTGCCTCCTCCCCCTCCCTCTTCCCTTCCATCCTCTTCCTCTTCTTTCCGATCTCCCACTACCCGCCCCCCTTGCCTAGAAGGGCTGTTCAAAGGAATTCTCTCTTCCCTCCACTGTCGGGATGTGTGTGGGTTTTGTGGGATATAAACTGGGTAGCACGTGCAAAAGCTCGTGGGGGATGGGGTGTGGGACGCCTCCTGGGAACCCTGAATATTGGGACAGGGAGGGGCCAGGAGCCACAGGACTGATCTTGAGGCTGGCAATCCTGAGGCTAAGGGACAGGGAAGATTTGGACTCTGAGCAGGAGCTTCAGTGACTTGGGTTTCCAAGCTCAAGTCTGGGACTTGACCCTCCCCACCTACAGGCCCCACCCCCAACGTCATTCTGAAAGTTGGGTGAGACAGAAGTCTCACTAGTTGAGTGTTTGGGCAGTGTCCTCAAAAGCTCTTGTGTGGATTGAGGGAGGGCTCAGGCCCCAGGGTATTCTGCCCAGAATCTCCCACACCCTTTGATGAGTCATTCTAACTGATCCCAGCCCAAGGGGTCTGTGCCCACGCTTCTGGCCAGGTAGGGAAGCCAGCTTCTAAGGATGGGAGGAGGAGCTAAGAACCAACTGTCAGGCCCAGCGGACACCCCACCCCCCAGCTCCAGCCCCCAGCAACATCTCCAGCAGCAGCTTGGGTTGAACTCTAATTGTTGGGATGCTTGGGTCTCCCTTGTCCTGAGACTTCCAAGAGTAAAACCCCTTTAAGTACTTTGGGATGCAGGAAGATTGGAGCCAGCCCAGAGCTCAGATGACTGAGGCTAAGGAGAGGGAATCATTATCTCCTGGGCTCCCAGTTAGCTTAGTGGACCACCCCCCCACTCACCGCCCCCCGGACCACCCCAGACAGGATTCCCAAAGCAGCTTTTATGAAGCAATGAGTGCTTTAGCTTGTCCTTCCCTGGGGTCAGGCGCCAGGCAGGCTAGCCTGTGAGAGGGGTGGGGAATGGGGTGTTATCTTCTCCACCCATCCCTGCCTGCCTGAGGCAGTAATCACACCTGCAGAAAGAGGAGGGTGAGGAGGACGGTTACTTTGGGAATGGTTACGCCCAAACTGAAGGGTTTTAACCTAATTTTCATTCCTCAGGCTGAGATCCTCACTCAGCTCCCAGAGTAATTTAACCATTATTTCTTTCTCCTTTATCCTTTGTGCGGTTGCCCGGTAGTCTTCTAACCCTTCCTTAGCTCTGTTGTGAAATAGAGTAGAATGAATGGTTCCCAAAGCTGGCCCAGGAGCCAGGTTGCCAGAGTTCAAATCCTGGACCCACTACTTACTAGCTGTGTGACCTTGGACAAATTACTTAGCTTTTCTGTGCTCAGTAAGGGTAAACTGAAGTGAAAGTGGATGGAACACAGAAGATAGGGTGTGTGCCTTTTCCAGCTGTTTCTAAAAAGCCTGGAGGCTTCTTTAGGGGGAGATAATTCGAACCCAACCTTCCTCCAGATAAAGCCCCTCCTTATTTTCCCACCTATCCTCAAATTTGAGGAGGGCCTTCTGAGACTGTTCCTTGAGGCTTGCCTTTTAAACATCAGGTGTTAACTGCAAAGATAGGTGAGAAATGCAGAGAGAACTGATTTGTGATAAATAAATCTGGAGCTCTTAGAGCCCTGGACTCCTGGGGTGGGCAAGCCAAGGTTGCCTTCTCTTTCCAGCCCTGGGTCTTGAGATTTAGCCTAGGAAAGTGGTATTTCCGTGGCTAGGGTCACCTGAGCAAAGGCTGGCCTAGACCCTGCTCTTTGGTCATTCTGTGGTGAGCCAGTGGCCCCTGTTCCAACTACTCTGCTTTTGTCCTCCTCTGCCAGAGATTTGGGCTAATTTGAGGATGCTGGAAAGGGTTGCCTGTGAATACATTTTACATACAGGAGAGCTCAAATCCAGGATGTCAGTGTTGAAGGGGCCTTAGTGGCTCTTGGCTGACCTCTTCCCAGTGGGAATGAAGAAGCCTGAGACAGGAAGTGGGAAGTGACTTTCCAGTTTTGGAGAAAAGAGACAGAGGTTTATAAGGTCTGAACTAAGCCCTGTGATGTCCCATGGACTATAGCCTACCAGGCTTCTCTGTCCGTGGGCTTTTCCAGGCAAGAGTACTGGAGTGGGTTGCCTTCTCCAGGGGATCTTCCTGACCCAGGGATCGAACCCGGGTCTCCCGCATTGTAGGCAGACGCTTTACCCTCTGAGCTACATGCCCTAGCATGAACTAAGCCCTACCTCCACGCATTTAGAATCTGCCTGCAGTGCAGGAAACTTTAGTTGATCCCTGGGTGGGGAAGATTCCCTGGAGAAGGGAATGGCTATCAATTCCAATATGCCTGCCTGGAGAATTCCATGGACAGGGGAGCCTGGTGGGCTATAGTCTATGGGGTCGCAGAGAATTGAACACAACTGAGTGACTAACACTTTTCCACCCACTTGCTGAGCGACCTTGGTTGGGCTAGTTGTTTTTATTCCCTAAACCTCAGTTTCATCAAATTGTTCAAATTTGAATGTCTGAACTTGGTGTGTAGGCTGTTATTGATTACATGGCTATCCAAACATGTAAGGGTATGTGTGTACATGTGTGGGGAGGTGTGGCTGAAACGAGGCATCAATATTTGCATTTCTACCTGTGTCTCCACTGGACTATGGGGCCTCTCGTTTCCCTTTAAGGTCTATTATATGAGATTCTGAAATATAAGCATACCTTGTCTCCAAATCTTTTGGGATCATCCCTGGAGTGAAGGTGACTTTGCTTCTCTACCTCCCAAAGGGTTTTTCATTCCTGCCTCTTAGTGTCTCAAGGCCCCCAGTGCCCCTGCAGAGAGAGGGATTCTTTGAGGTCCTCCCGCAGCTGGGAGACTGCCTTTCCTGGATCCCTCTGCTTGGGCCCCTCTTTCTTTCATTCACCCTCCACATTTTGTTCTAATGTCACTTGGAAAGTTCAGATGCATTGAGATTTAGGACGGAGACCTAGAAGGAGGACTCAGGCTGTGTGTGTGTGTGCGTGCGTGCGTGTGTGTGTGTGTGTGTGTGTGTGTTGGGGGCAGGGAAAGGATAGGACAGAGGAAAGATTTCTCCAAATCATCAGTTGCTTTAAAGGAAAGGCTATATTTAGCCAGGCTTAGAGGGCTTGTAAATATGTATTTTGTAAAGCAGACAGCCATAGCTATGGGAACTCGAGAGATATGCAAGGAAGTCAAAGGAAAAAAAAAACAAAACAGAAAGATTGAGCAATATTATTTTGTCATCAGCAGATTCGAAGAACTCTTTTTTTTTCCTGCCTGCTCCAAGTGCTATTATTACACATTCCCGTGTTTTGATGTTGGTTTCTATTGTTCATGTGCTGTCTGGGTCTGCAGTGGGTGCCTGGGAAAGAGGTTGGCTCTCAAAAGGCATCTTCCCGTCAGCCTTTGCTTCACCTGCCCAGGGTCAAGGGAGAGCAGATACTGGCCCTGCCAGGTTCCCTAACAACTGGCTCCACCAGGCTCAGCGGGCTGCATGTTCCTAGCCCAGGTACCCTCTGCAAAAGCAGCTCAGCTCTAAGGCTCCATGCTAAACCCCTTGCACTTCAGGAGGCCTTGACAGTGAGGACTGGGGTGGCAAATCTTGCCACTTCAGGGCAGTTCTACTTTAGAGAACTCTCTGTTCTGAGAGAGAAAAGAATTTACACACCTACGTTTTTACTTTTAGTTTGAAAAGTTTCTTTAAAAATAAGAAAAGTTCAGGGAATTTCTTGGCAGTCCAGTGATTAGGATGTGGTGCTTTCAACTGCTATTGGCCTGTATTCGATCCCTGCTAGAGGCCAAAAAAGAAAAAGAATCACGTAACAAATAATTAAAAAAAATTTCTTTGGCTGAGGCAGATCTTCGTTACTTTTTTGTGTGGGCTTTCTCTAGCTGGGGTGAGTGGGGTGGGGGTGGGGGGCGAGAGGGTTTCTCTTCATTGCGATGCACGGGCTTCTCATTAGGGTGGCTTCTCTTGTCGTGGAGGACAGGCTCTAGGCACAGGGGCCTCAGTAACTGCAGCATGTCGGCCTGGCAGCTGCGGCTCCTGGGCTCCAGAGAGCAGGTTCAGTAGTTGTGGCACTCAGGTATAGTTGCTCTGAAGCATGTGGAATCTTCCCTGACCAGGAATCAAACCCATGTCCCCTGCATTGGCAGGCAGATTCTTATCCACTGCTCCACCAACTGCTGCTGCTGCTGAGTCACTTCAGTTGTGTCTAACTCTTTGCGACCCCATGGACTGTAGCCCGCCAGGCTCCTCTGTCCATGGGATTCTCCAGGCAAGAATACTGAAATGGGTGGCCATTTCCTTCTCCATGGGATCTTCCTGACCCAGGGATTGAACCCGTATCTGTCTTGTCTCTCGCATTGGCAGGCGGGTTCTTTACCACTAGTGCCCCTTGGGAAGCCCCCAGGAAGTCCACAAACAAAATTGATTTATAAGTACCAGCAGAGACTTCCCTGGTGGTCCAGTGGTTCAGACACTGCACTCCCAAAGTAGGGGGTACTGGTTGGGAAAATAAGATCCCTCCTCACAGGAAGTGGCCAAAAGGAAACAAAACAAAACACAAAATCCCGCTGTTACTGTGTCATTTTTGCTGCAGGTTCTTTCAAATAAAAGAACAGAACATGAAAATTAGCTGAAACCCCTTTCTCTGGCTCCCTAATCCCACTGCCAACGCTACCCACTCTCAAAAATTTGGAATGCATCCTTTATGGTCCATAATTTTTTAATAGCCATTTTAATTGTCAGATACACATAACATAAAAATCACTATTTTAACCATTTTAAGTGTACCGTTCACTGGCATTATGTACACTCGCGTTGTGATGCAACCATCACCATTATCCATCTCCAGAACTTTTTCCTCTTTCCAACTGAAACTCTATCCATTAAACAGTAACTCCCCAGGCCCCCACCCCCAAGTCCCTGGCAACCACCACTCTACTTCCTGTCTCTGAACTGACTACTCTAGGTACATCATATATAATCTATATTATAGATGGAATCATACGGTATTTGTCCTTCTGTGACTGGGTTATTTCAAATAGCATAATGTCCTCAAGATTCACCCACGTTGTAACATATGTCAGAATTTCCTTCCCTTTTAAGTCTGGCCCATAATTTCATACTTTTTCTACACATTTAAGTATTCATAAATCAGCATATAATAATGCTTTCTGTATTACTAAAATGTATATAAGACCATCATGCTGTATGTATAATTTGTGTCTTTTTTTCACTTGAGGTGCTTTTCATAATGGAGCCACATTGATATATGTGGCTTTGGTTCATTGATTTTAACTTCTGTTTACTATTTCATCATATGAACAAGCCACAATTTATTTATCAGTTCCTCCGCTGATGGGCTTTTGAGTTGTTTCTGTTTTTCTGTAATAAGCAGGGCTGTGATGAGCATCCTTGTGCTCATCTGAACCCATCTCTGGAGTGTACACCTCGGAGCGGGAAGCCAAGGCTGCAGGCACACTGTCACCTAGACCAGTCTTGCTGAGCTGTTCTGTAGCCAGCTTATGCTCCTGCCCCCAGCATTTGTAAAAGATGTCCTATCTGACCACATCCTTGCCAACATCTGCTCTTGTTAGACTTTCTATTTTTGCTAATCTGATGGGTGTGAAGTAGTATCTCATTTGAATTTGCATTCCTTGCCTCTGAGGCAGAACATCTTATCATGCTCATTGGCCATCTGGGTTTCTTCCAGGCAAATTGCTTACATCCACATCCTTCGCTACCCAGTGCAACTATTGATATAGTTACAGAAAGTCTGGTTAGAAGTGGTTTAAGCAAAAAAAGGGAGTTATATTATCTCACATAACAAGGAGTCCTAGGTTTGGTTCATTCAGAGACTCAACTGTGACATCAAAGAAGAGGTTCTTTCTTGCTTCCTAGGCTGGCCCCCTTATGGTCCAAGATGGCTGCCTCTTCCCTGGGTGTCTCATGCAGACAACAATGTCCAGAAGCAAAATAAATGATACTTTCTTCTCAGTGTTTTGTTTTTTTTTTTTCCCCAGAGTCCCACAGGAAATCTCCCTTCTGGTCTCAGTGGACAGAACTGTATACATATCTATATCTAAACCAATCACTGACCAGAGGAACTTTATCAGCATGCTCTCCTTAGACCAATAACTGTTCACCTGATGGGAACGGGGATAGACCAGCCTCATCCAAAGCCTAGACCCTTGACTTTTGAATCAGGAGTCTATCAGTAGGAATAAGGAAAAGAATGTCATTTGGTGTGGCACTCAAAGTTCTGTGTTTGCTTATTGATGTGTAGGAGATCAATACCCACATACTAACCTTTTATCTGCTGTATGTCCTACCAATATTATCATCTAGGCTGTTGCTTATCTTTTGTTTATAATGTCATTTTCATAGGAGAAAGCTTTTGTTTTTGGTGATGTAGTGAAATCGATCTTTTATAAATTATGTCTCTCGTCTAAGAAAACTTTTCCTTCCTGAGATTTCCTACATTTTCTGCTAATTATTTTAAAGTTTTGTCTTTCACTTTCAGATCTTTAATCCATCTGAAATTAATATTTATGGATGAAAAGTCAATTGTTACAACATTTTTTATTGAAATGTGTATTCTCGCTAAGTTGCAAGGCCACTGCCGTCATAAATCACATTCCCACATATGCTTGGATCTGTTTCTGGGCACTCTATTCTATTGATCTCTGTCTAGCCCAGCAACAATACCACATTGTGTTAATTACTATCGCTTTCAAATAAGTCTTCATTTCAGAATTGTCTACTCTCTTCTTGGTCCTCTTCTCTCCCATATGAATTTTAGAATCAGTTTGCTAGCTCTCTGAAAAACCCTGTTGCAATATTTAGTGGGCTTGGATTGAATCAGAAGATTTTTATGGAGAGAACTGTCTTTGTGACATTGAGGTTTCTCATCCCTAAACTTAATATATCTCTCCGTCGCTCAATTTATTCCTTTTCTAGCTGGTAGTTTTTATGGTTTTATAGATATTTCTTCATAAATATCTTTTAATATCTTTTCTAAGTTTTTTTTTCTGGGTTCTGTACAATTTTAATTTTGTGTATGATTTCTTTCTAAAAAGATATTAGTTTCTAATAAATTATTGCTTGAGTATAGAAACACTGTTGAATTCTGTATTCTATTTGAATTTGGATGTTAAATTTTGTCAAGCAACCTGGCTGATCTCTCTGAGTAACTCTTGACAACATACCTATGGAATCTCTTGGGTTTTCCGTATAAATAATCATACCATCCGCAAAAAAAAAAAAAAAAAAAAAAGGTCAGAGACTTTGTTTCCTTTCTTTCTTTTGTCCAAGGTTTAGGGTGAAAATACTAACCTACAGCAGCAAGAGTCAAGTTTCCATGTGATGTTGTGAAATTCATCCCAACTGTGGGCAGAGTGGCCTGCAGTTTGAACAGACTGCCAAAGTTCAAGAGCTTCAGCACTTCCTTAGTGTCAGAATCTACAATACTTCAGTGATCTCTCCAGCCAGGGCCCCAGGCCTCAGGCATGTAATTATCTATCTCTCCTCCTGCAGCCTGATGGAGATACCTTTCACTGGGAGTCGTTGCCCTGGTGCTTCTGTTACTTCTCAGTGATGACCTCAGCTACCTTCGTTCTGGTTTTGGTGAGACTGGGGCCCATGTTTGCAAGTCCTTGGTAAGACAGTGAAATTCTGTTTATCTCCTAATCCTCTAGAAGAGATGGCTTCTAAATCTGACCTCTCCCAGCTCTCAAGCTGTGCCAGTGGGCTGACCCTGGGCAGCTATTGCCTTGCACTGTCAGTTATAAATAAATAAAAGCCCCCTTACTTCCTCCAGAGTTTTACAGATTATAAAGCACTTTCACTTCCATTATCTCATCAACCCTTATTGCCCCCACTTTACAGAAAGGGAGTGTCTGGACAGGACTCAGCTCCAAGTCGAGAGATCTAGCTGCGCAGATTGCTGTGGGACCTCAGGCAGACCCTTTCATTCTGTTATCTCCTCTAAGCTAAAATGTTTGGCCAGGGGTGGCCTCTGGCCTTCTCAGATTCAAGATTGATAGCTGTGGGCGGTCAGGAGGCTCAAGGAACCCCTTTGAAGACAAGTTCACCGATAAAAGGCCGAGTAGGGGAGGGGTATTATGGGTACACTTAGGTCTTCAGGCTGGTTCCTCCAAATGTCGTGGGGGTGGGTAAAAATGGAATTGTCCTTTTAAGTCCGAGGAATGATATAGATAGATGATGGGGAAGGCAGGAAAGAGGGCATTGTGTCCAGTCCTCTGCCTCCCCTCGGGTCCTCCTCACTATTTTGATGTTTTGGGAGAACATCCTCTGGACCCGGAAGGGGAGGACAAGAGGCTGTGGGTCCCCTCTAGCCGCCGCGCTCAGCAAGCGCCTCTGACGTGTATCCCTAGCCCGGGGCGGGGCGGTCTGTTGAGATTCCGACTGGCCACCCAGCTCTAGCCCAATATTGCGCAGGCGCAGGTCCGGGCTGGAACAGACGAATGCGCCCTCTCGTGGCAGAATGAGAGATCACACCCTTTGTTTTGCTGGGGGCAGAGAAGAGGATGCGGGAGAAAAAGATGTGGGTGGAGTCTAGGAGGCGGATGCGACAGTGGGATCACAATGACGATAATCCCTTTCCTTTGTCCCTCATGACATCTAAACCTCCGTTTCAGATGCAGATGAAAAAAATATGGCTCAGAGGTCAAGGGACAGATTCATAGAGACGGAAGTGGAATGCGAGAATTGGAGAGATGATATTCAATTAATCATTTATTCAGCAAACATTGATGGAGATGGGAACAGACAGGGACAAAGGACCAAAGGGATTAAACTGAGACACTGAATGGCCAATATAGGGCGGAAAGCTGGGGAAACAGGTGCGGATGGCAAAGCAGCAAGGACAGAAAATCAGCTAGCTGAAGCCAGTGCCCCAGCAGCAGGAGTAAGGCAGAGGCGTGGGAATCTGGACTGGGCTTTTGTGGACACGGTTGAGAGACTGAGATGCAGAATTGACCTTCCAGTTTCCCTAGATGGATGCTCCAGCTGAATAGGACAAATTACAAGCTCAAGATGGGCTCCTATGATCACCTTTGAAATGGTTTGCCAGAGAAAGTGGAACCTACAACTGATCAGGAAATCTCAACCCAACTACAATTTGTGAGACGTAACAACGTACAGGAAATACAGTTTTCAAGGAGTACAGTAGTCAGAGGAATATGTTAAAGAACACAGTAGAGTTGCAATCAGCAAAGTCCAGACAAAATCCAGACTACACAACAAATGACCTGGTTACCCCAAGGGAAGCCAGAGAGAGAGAGAGAATGGTAGTTGAAGGGGGAGCCCATAGATTAAGAGATTTCAAAGAAGCTTATCAATGAATATGTATACATGCAATGTATGCATCTTATTTGGGTCCTGATTCAAACAAATGCATTGTAAAAAGAAAAGACATGTATGAAAAATTGGAAATTTGAACTCTATAGATCTGATATTAAGAAATTAACCTTACGTAAAATGTGTGATTAGGTATATTATTTGCAGTTATTTTTAAAAATATATACATTTTATTGAAGTATAGTTGACTTATAGTGTTTCAGGTGCTCAGCAAGGTGATTCAGTTACACAATTTATATTATACAGTTAGTTATTATGCAGTTATAAAATTATATTATTATTGTACAGTTATACAATTTATATTATTTTTGCAATTATTTTCCATCGTAGGTTATTATAAATATTGACTATAGTTCCCTGTGCTATACAGTAAATCTCTGTTGCTAGTTGCATATCTATTTTTAAATTACAAATCTAGCATTCTATTCATACTAAGTCAAACAAGTGGAATCAAAATGTCATAATTTTTTTAGTGGGGCAAAAATTAATAAGTTTTCTAAAATATATATATTATACATGCTGCTAAGTCGCTTCAGTCGTGTCCGACTCTGTGCGACCCCATAGACGGCAGCCCGCCAGGCTCCCCCGTCCCTGGGATTCTCCAGGCAAGAACACTGGAGTGGGTTGCCATTTCCTTCTCCAATGCATGAAAGTGAAAAGTGAAAGTGAAGTCGCTCAGTCGTGTCCGACTCTTAGTGACTCCATGGACTGCAGCCCACTAGGCTCCTCCATCCATGGGATTTTCCAGGCAAGAGTACTGGAGTGGGGTGCCATTGCCTTCTCCGATATTATATATATATAAAGGTTTTCTACGACACTTGTGATGGCCCACACTCTGTCTCTGGAGTGTGCTTCTCTCTGTATCTGAATAAATCCAATTCTTGCCTGAATTCTTTCTGCGATGACTCATCAAGAACCCCAGCTTCATTAGGTCCTGAAACCAAGTACCGTGGGTTTTGGCTGGGTTTGAGTCCCGGCCACGTGGGTTCAAGTCCCAAGCAGGGTTTTGGCTGGGTTCTGCCTGCAATGCAGGAACTACGGGAGACACAGTTTCGATCCCTGGGTCAGGAAGATTCCCCTGGAGAAGGGCATGGCAACCCACTCCAGTATTTTTGTCTGGAGAATCCCATGGACAGAGGAGCCTATCCTGGGCTACAGGACAGGGGGTCTCAAAGAGTCAGATGCAACTGAAGCGACTTAGGACTTGGAAGTGCATACATACATGTGTTTTCATCCACCCAGCCAGTCTATGCCTTTTAGTTGGTGTGTTTAATCTATTTACATTTAAGGTAGTAACCGATATGTGTGATCCTATTACCATTTTCTTAATTGTTTTGGGGTTATTTTCTATAGGTCTTTTCCTACTCTTGTGTTTCCTGCCTAGAGAAGTTCCTTTAGCATTTGTTGTAAAGCTGATTTGGTGGTGCTGAATTCTCTTAACTTTTGCTTGTCTGGAAAGCTTTTGATTTCTCCATCAAATCTGAAGGAGAGTCTTGCTAGTTAGAGTATTCTTGCTTGTAGTTTCTTCCCTTTCATCACTTTAAATATGTCATGCCATTCCCTTCTGGCCTGTGAGTTTCTGTTGAGAAATCAGCTGATAGCCTGATGGGCATTCCGTTGTATGTTATTTGTCATTTTTCCTTTGTTGCTTTTAATATGTTATCTGTCTTTAATTTTTGTCAGTTTGATTACTATGTGTCTTGGGGTGTTCCTCCTTGGGTTTATCCTTCCTGGGATTCTCTGTGCTTCCTGGACTTGGTTGACTATTTCCTTTCCCCTGCTTGGGAAGTTTTCAGCTATTATCTCTTCAAATATTTTCTCAGGTCCTTTCTTTCTCTCTTCTCTTTCCATGATCCCTATAATGTGAATGTGTTTAATGTTGTCCCAGAGGTCTCTTAGCCTGTCATCAGTTCTCATTCTTTTTTCTGTACTCTGTCCTTTGGCAGTGATCTCCACCATTCTGCCCTCCGGGTCATTTGTCTGTTCTTCTGCCTCAGTTCTTCTGCTATTGATTCCTTCCAGTGTATTATTCATCTCTGTTTGCTTGTTCTTTCATCCTTCTAGGTCTTTGGTCAACATTTCTTGCATCTTCTCAATCTTTGCTTCCATTTTTTCCCCGAGATCCTGGATCATCTTCTCTCCTCTATCTTTATTCTGAATTGTTTTTCTGGAAGGTGGCCTATCTCCACTTCATTGAGTTGTTTTTCTGGGATTTTATCTTGTCCCTTCATCTAGGACATAACTTTCTGCTTTTTCATTGTGATTAACTTTCTGTAACATGGTTTGTTTTAGCTGCGGTGAGACTATGCTTCTTCTTGTTTCTTCTGTCTGCCCTCTGACGGATGAGGCTGAGGCTTGTGTAAGCTTCCCGATGGAGGGACTAGCAGTGGGAAAACTGCTCTGGTGGGCAGGGCCTTGCCCAGTAAAGCTTTAATCCAATTATCTGCTGATGGGTGGGGCTGCACTCCCTCCCTGGTAGTTGCTTGGCCTGAGGTGACCTACCTCTCTGGTCTGTGGGCTCTATGGTAGGGTTAATGGCAAACCCAAGAGGGTTTAAGCCAAGAAGAACCGTCCAGTGCCCCCATCCCTGTGGCGAGCCCCTGCCAACCCACGCCTCCACAGGAGGCCCTCCATCACTAGGTGGTTTTGGTAGAGTCTCCTGTGGGGTCACTGCTCCTCTCCTCTGGGTCTTGGTACATGCAAAATTTTGTTTGTGCCCTCCAAGACTGGAATCTCTGTTTCTCTCAGTCCTCTGGAAGGCCTATAATCAAATCCCACTGGCCCTCAAGGCCAGATTCCCTGGGGATTCTCAGTCCCTTTGTCGGATCCCCAGGCTGGGAAGCCTGACGTGGGGTTCAGAACCTTCACAGTAGCTCCAGAACTTGTTTGGTATTATTGGTCTCCAGTCTGTGGGGCACCCACCTGGCGGGTATGGGATTTGACTGGATCATGATCGTGCCCTTCCTACCATCTTGCTGTGGCTTCTTCTTTGTCTTTGCATGTGTGTTATCTTCTTTTGTGGAGAAGGAAATGGCAACCCACTCCTGTATTCTTGCCTGGAGAATCCCATGGATGGAGGAGCTTGGTGGGCTACAGTCCACGAGTCGCAGAGTCGGACGCGACTGAGCGACTTCGCTTTCACTTCCACTACCTTCTTTTGGGTCCAGCGTCCTGCTGTCAATGGTTGTTCAGCTAGTTGCAACTTTGGTGCTCTTGCAGGAGGATGAGCGCACGTCCTTCTACTCTGCCATCTTGAACTGGATGCATGACTATATTTTCAAAAAGTCATAAAGTTTCAAAAATTCCTCTTGAAAAATTGACGGAGGAAATTAATCGGGCAGTATATACATGAAATGAGATCAGCCGTGGGTTGATCATGGTTGAAGCTCGGTGATAGGTATAAGGAGGTTCATTATATTATTCTGGATACTTTAGTTTTATTTAAAATTTTCCAAACTAGGTTTAAAGATCTTGTGATCGCCCGCACTATCCCTAGGCCTCAAAGGACAGAGGTGCTGAGTATTATAGCAGCAGATTGCAACCTGGACAGCCCTGAGGTGGGGAAGTCCTCTGTGGGCCAGTGGAGACTTTCAGGGCACTTTCGCCTGGCTCCTGGCCCAGTCCCGGGTTCCCCTGGTTTTGGGAAAAGAGAGAAGGATCAATAAGAAAGGCTGGCCTCAGTGAGCCTGGTGGCACTGGGTTCGGGCAATGCCACCTTAAGACAACTGAGGGTGTGATTGGGTGGCTCTAAAAATAGTAGGAGAAGCTGCAGCCAGGAAGGGAGGGAATCACATGTTGCCACTGAGGGGCTGGGGCCCGGGCAACTAGCCGGGTTCTGGCACCTCTGCCTGCTCCCCCAGAGCTCTCTGACTTTCTTCTGCCTCTTTCCTTCCTCTTGCCCTTCATCTCTGAGAAGGCAGAGAGGTACCAAAGGGACTCTGAAACATACCTGCCCGGTCTGACAGCCTGAGTGGGCGCTCATTTTGGAATCTGCGGCTATCCCGGGACAGGTGGGATGATCATGTGGGAGAGATGGACGGGACCAGCATTGGGTTAAGCTGCCCACGGGTCACCCCAGTCTGCGGGCCAACACCCTCCCCCTCAGGCCAACCCAGGGAAGATCCCAGATGTCCTTGCCTGGGGCATCTGCTTGCGGGTTTGGTGGCAACCCCCTCTGTCTCAAGGGCCAGAAAGAAACCTCACACAGGTCCAGGGGTGCACGGATCTTAAGATCCCATTCCACCCACAATGCTGTGTGGTTGGGTTGTGCACAGGGACAAAGGGAGCCCCGCTCAGCCTGGGGCAGGATGGAGGACAGAAAGGCTTCAGAGAGGAGGGGGTGCCTGTTCTGCGTCTTGAAAAGTGAGTGGAAGTTTGCTGGTAGGATGAGGGCAGAAAGGGAACTCAGGCAGAAGGAACAGCTTACACAGAGGGGTGTAGACAGAGTGAGGCGGGGCGGAAGCCTGTGGTAGTGTGTGTGTGTGTGTGTGTGTGTGTGTGTGTGTGTGTGTGTTTGGTGGGGGTAGTGAAGAGAGGCGGGGATTCTAGATAGCATGACCAGGTACAGGCATGGCCTGAAGCTCATCAGCCGCTGGGGAGCTCAGGGCAATGGGAGTCATTAGGGTTTTAAGAGGGGAATCAAGGCGGTTAGGTTAGGGATCTAGAAAATACCCCTCTGCCTGGAGCTGATTGGCGGGATCGTGTCCTGTGAAGACCAGGTCCACCCAGGTTTAGCGCCTGCTCCGGGTGGGGATGGGGAGGGCCCTGTTGCTGGATCCGGGCCCAGCTGCTCTGGGACACCTGCCCCGCCTCTCCCCGCCTCCTCCCCGCACCTGCCTCTGTCACTCACAGGCAGGCCCAGGCTGGGGCAGCCATGGCACCAGCGCTAATCTGGATCTCTCTCCTTGGGGGTAAGCTGGGGTCTTCTTCAGGGGAGAGGCCCAGGCTGAGGCGGTGAGAAGATCCTCAGTGAAGGGGTTGGTCGTCGGGGTGAGGCAGGGGCCAGAAGGACTTTGGGGTATAAATTCTCCCATCAGTGGGGCTCTAGGAAACGGGCTGGGAGGTGAGGTGCCGGGGCGGGGGTTGCTGGGAACTCTGAGGGGTGGGGTGTCAGGCTGGGCCTTAACCACACAGGCCCAGAGTGCTGGGCCCTTTAATGAGCTGCTGGGCTGGCTTCTTTCTGGGTCCAGGCTAAATTTGGCCCTGGGAAGACGTGAGGGCTGCTGGGGCAGATCCTCTCCCTGGGCCTCCAGGCTCAGGCTTCCCTTTGCTCAGCTCCTAATGGACGCTGGTGTGGACCCTATTCCCCCTGCATTTTAGGGGAGGCCCTAGAGTGGCTACCTGCCTCCTCCAAGGGGTCCTTCCCTCTCCCTCCCTTCTTCCCTTCCTCTCTTGCCTCCCGGATAGTCAGCTTGGAATTCTTTTCCAAGTGCGCTTACACACACACCCCCCACATCCCTCTCAGCCAGACATTAATCCTCGCCCATTGTGACTCTCACTGGGGGCCTAAAATGAGGGGTGAGGGGCTTCCATGAATCCAAACCAAACTAAGGTCTGGGTCTCATCACTGATAGTGCATGGCACAGTCAGGCCCCCCGCCCCCCGCCCCGCCCTTCCTGGGAGCCAGCAAAGCTGTCCCTCTCCTCTCACACATTTCTCTGGTCTCTCGGGGCCACCAAGGACTGGGTGGAAAGGGGACCTTATTCCCCGGCTGGGACTGAGGCTGGGCTGTTGTGTTTGGGGTCGTGTTTCCCCACAGGTCTTCTGGAAGGGTTGGGGGCCACCGAGGCCCAGCAGACCACTCTGCACCCACTTGTGGGCCGGGTCTTTGTACACACCCTGGACCACGAAAGCTTCCTGCAGCGTCCTGAGCATGTCTTCCGTGAGAAGGGCCTGAGGGGCACTGGGGTGGGCTGGGGGGTGCCTGGCCCAGGGCTGGGGAAGGCTGCTGTCATGTCTCCAATGCCCTCTCCTCCCTTCCACCAGCTGTCCCAGCTCCCGTCCCTATCACCTACCACGCCCACCTCCAGGGACACCCAGACCTGCCTCGGTGGCTCCGCTATACCCAGCGCAGCCCCTACCAGCCTGGCTTCCTCTATGGCACCGCCACCCCAGAAGATCGCGGGCACCAGGTCATTGAGGTACCACCAGGGGCCGCAGTTGGCTGTGTCGCATGCAGCAGGGACCCGGCGCTCCCTCATTTGCATGAGTCGCCTGCCTCTAATGTGGTGCGCTCCTCAGCCTCCTCTCACCAGGCCCAGCTGCACCACGTTTCTCTCCCAACCCAACCTCTCAGCCCCCTGCTCCATCCTCCAGGTCACAGCCTACAATCGGGACAGCTTCAACACCACCCAGCAGGTGCTGGTGCTATTGATTGGGGACCCAGAAGGTACCACCAGCCCCGTCTCATCCCTACCCCACCATGCCAGTCTTGGGGGAATCTCCCCTGGAAGAAGTTGTAGAAGCAACTAGTCAGGGGCAGGACACCCTGAAAACACTGGAGTTGTGTTCTCGGCTGCTCTGCTGACAGGCCAGTCGTTGAGGCTGTGGGTGTCGGGGAAGGGTGTTTGAGGCCTGTGATATATGAGGTACTAGGCAGAAGGAAGGGAGCTGAGGGGTTATGGGGAGGAGCTTAGATGGGGGGAGGGTTGGGAAGGATCCATGCAGGGCTGGGGGCTGGGTACAGTCTGAAGTGCCCACCTGGTCCTCCCAGGCCCCCTGCTGCCATACCAGGCTGAGTTCCTGGTGCGCAGCCATGATGTGGAGGAAGTGCTGCCCTCGACACCTGCCAGCCATTTCCTCACAGCCTTGGGGGGGCTCTGGGAGCCAGGGGAACTCCAGCTGGTCAACATCACCTCTGCCTTGGACCGTGGGGGCCGAGTCCCCCTTCCTATTGAGGGCCGCAAGGAAGGGTAGGTATGCAGCCCATGAGGGCTTCCTGGAGGAGGGAGCCACTTGCCTTTTGTCTAGGTGGTGGGCATAGAACATGGGTCTCCCTAACTTCCAAGTGGGGCCTTATCCATTGTCTTGCATGCTCACCACGCCAGTCTTTACCTCCTAGTGTCATGTCACACTGTCCACTTCCTTCTGGTCATGCCATCTTCCTCTTGCCCTTCCAGGGCCAAAACCCTAGTTACCCTGAACTTTGCACTTCCTCGTGTCCATTAGGACACGAAAGATTTATCCACTAAAAGATATTGCCGGGAGGACAAGGTCCCCAGAAGACTGGGGTGCTCTGTATACTCTCACCATAATCCCAGATTGCAGGCTGGGCATGACCCCCAAATCTCCAGTGTTCAGTGGCACCCTCAATTATCTAATAGTGGTTTCTGTCTGGGCCCAGGGTATACATCAAGGTGGGCTCTGCTTCACCCTTCTCCACCTGCCTGAAGATGGTGGCATCCCCCGACAGCCACGCTCGCTGTGCCCAGGGCCAGCCTCCACTACTGTCCTGCTATGATACCCTGGCACCTCACTTCCGAGTTGACTGGTGCAATGTGTCTTTGGTGAGGAGGGCTCTGGGAGTGGGGGCGGGACAGGGCCCCCATCACGGTCTCCTCCATCCTCACCTTCCTATCCCATCTCTGTCACTCCAGTTATCTCTACTGTCTCCCTATCTGTCTCTCTCTGTCACACACACACACACACACACACACACACACACCCACACACCCCCGATGTTCCACCTTCTCCCACAAGAGGGCAATAGAGTCCATAATCTCCAGCTTCTGGAGCCCCAGCTGTGCCCACCCAACTCAAAAGCTACAACAGTCACTCCCACGAGTGGTGCCAAACTTCTTTCTCCACCTAGCGTTTCTGTGTGACAGCTCTGTTTACTTTCCTTTCCTCTAAGGTGTCACTTAGCAAATTATCTTGCAACATGGAATAGATAGCTCACCCCCGTGTTATAAACCAAAGATGCTCACTTCTGCTCTTTGGGATATGGAGCTGAGGTGTCTAGGGTCCCTAGAGATCCTGTTCCCAGGGCTAGGAACCCTTCCTGTGACTTGACCAATAGCACAGCCAGAAACTGGTAATCAATATTCTTGAGCACTTGCTATGGGTAAGGCACTGTGCAATCCGTGCGTTTTATCCTTGCAACCACCCGGGAGACAGGTACCACTATTAGCATCCCAATTTTACAGATGAGGAAATCGAGGCACCTAGAGGTAAATCATCACAGTGCAGAAGTTTTCTGAAACAGGATTCAAACCTGAGGACTGTACTCTAACCCCTGTATGGTCCTGCCTCTCCTAGAATTTTGTTCCTGGTTTCTAGACCAGTGCTTGTCCTGCTCCATCACATGGGCTGGGAGAGGCAAGGCGGGAGGAATCCCTGCAGTTTCATGGAGTAGAACTCCTGCTCTGTGCCCTGGGGGGCTCTGTGTCTAGCCATCCACTCCTGGGTCAACCCTCGGCTTCCTGAGCAGGTGGACAAGTCAGTGCCAGAGCCTGCAGACGAGGCACCTGCTCCAGGTGGTGGGATCCTGGAGCATGACCCATTCTTCTGCCCGCCCACCGAGGCCACAGCCCGAGACTTCCTGACCGACGCACTCGTCACCCTCCTGGTTCCCCTTCTGGTGGCCTTGCTGCTGACCCTGCTGCTGGCCTATGTTATGTGCTGCCGGCGGGAGGGACGGTGAGTATGGGGGCAGAGGGCAGGGAGGGCACCAAGGCTGGTGCTCACATTGTAGACGCCTTGTGCACTTGTGCTGCCTGGGGACCCAGATCCCTCTGAGAGTGGAATCCGTGGCCAGGAAAAGAGCAGGGGCCCCTTGCATGGCCTGCACCAGGAGGGTTGTGGATAATAGCTAATCCCCTCCTTTGTTTTTCCACAGGCTGAAGAGAGACCTGGCCACCTCTGAGTGAGTAGGAGAAGTCTGGGGGATGGGTGGGAGCTCCCCTGGACTATTAAGCTGGACCCTCCAACCTCCATGGGCAGCAGACAAATCCCAGATAATGGGGCCACACTTAGTCTGTGTTCTCCAATCCTGGGCTGGTTGGGGGCTGGATCCCACCTATCCTGGCTTGGCTTTCTCATTTTCTGGTCTCCGTGGAAGAGTCTAATGTGGGACAGGATCTGCTGCCACCTTCGGGGAAAGGGTTTGGGAAGCAACTTACAAGGCTGCCAGTGTGTGCACCAGCATACACACACATACACACACACTTCACTGTGAGTCAGACACTTATGTTCAAGGCTCTGCTCTGCTGCACAGTTGCTGTGATGGGCTCAGTTTCTTCACCTATAAGATAATGTGGTTGGACTAGCTAATATCTGGATGCTTTCAATTTCTCCAGCCCTTCCCAAATCTTACCCTTATATTTGACCAGGTTTCCCCCACCCCTGGCCTTACCTTTCCTGTGTGCCCCCCAAACCTCTTCCTCTCCCACTCCCTTGAACCCCAAAGATTCCAGGAGGCAGGTGTGAAATAAGTTAGGCTCCTTTTATTCTCGCTGCACTGAGCCTGTGGCGGGCCTGGCACCCCTGCCTGCTTGCCCAACCTTCCTGATTAACTGCGGTGGCACTTGGCCACCCTGCGAACCCCCTTGATGGGTCGCCTGTGCCCCGGTTTAGAGCCCCTGAGCAACCGGCGCTGCCCAGACTGGCATTGCCCAGGCCGGCGCTGGCGCTGCTGCCGCCGTCTCTTGGCCTTGAGCTTAAACTTGGAGGCATGATTCTTGCCCATGAGGAAGGAGCCTGTGGCCCCCTTGCCTGTCACCTGCTTGAGCATGCCCTTGTCCACCAGCCCCTTGAGCACTCGCTTGAAGCGCCAGGCGTTGCGGGTCATGTTGTAGCCCCTGGTGGCAACAGCCTTCTTCAGGGCGGCCAGGGACACGCGGTGGCCTGCCCCTTTGTCTGCCACGAACCCCAGGATCACCTTGGATATGCTCGGCTTCCGGTGGGGATTGGGGCTGGTGCGGCGCCGAGTCTCGCTCTTGCTTGGGAGTCCAGATGAGCTGGCCTGCCCGCCTGCCCCCAGGGCAGTGTTGGAGGCCAAGGGCCCAGATGGGGGTGGCAGCGAAGTGTCTTTCTGCATCTCTTCCTGGGGTGGGTGAAGGGAACTGGGTGCAGAGACCTCCAGGATGGCGGCTAGATGTCTCTCCTGGGTTGCTCCTCGGTGCGGGAGGTTCCCCAGTTCCTGGTTCCCTCAGAGACTTCCTGTAGGGCTCTGGCCCGAGCCTTGCCCTGGGTGGCCAGAAAGAGGACCGAGGATGATCACCTACGCTGGCCTTGGCAGACTGGTGCCTGAGGTGCAGGGGGTGCTAAGGTTATCTCTGTAGTGACCTCAGGGGGACATTGTGAGGCCACCAGAATCCTGTGAGGTCACAGTGGACCCATTGTTCCCCCTAGGTGGGGCAGAGGGGAGATACCACCGAGTGTGGGCATCTGGTATGCCTAGCCTGGGAAGAAGGGCTGTGGCTGAGAGAGTCAGGCGGATGGACCCATGTGGTGGGTATTGCTCACCAGCTGATTTTAGGGTGCCCAAGACCCCAGTTTTAAACCTACCATTTTGACCCCACCATCTCAATTCATTGGGTTGAAGAACACAAAACTTTTTAGAATCAGTATTATACCTACATTTTTGAATTTTTATGGGGAACAAATTTCCCAGTGTGAACAGAAATGTAATTCCTTGATCTATCTAACTCAATTTAATTCCTTGATCAACTTTTTTTTTTTAACAAAGTAATAAAAAGGATTTCCTTCTTTTCTGTTTTCATGTTTATTTGGTAGAATTTTTTCCCCTATTGGGAACAGTGATTTTCTATGTAAGTTTTGGATTTTCCTCCTCAATTTTTTTTGGCCTGTGCCAAATTTGACCAATTTTATCTTCTGCCATTGAGAATATTCTCTTCTGACCAGTTACTTTCCACCATGTCCAGCTTTCCTGGGTCAGTTTTCTAGCTCTGCTGATGTCAGGAAAATATGCTTCTATCATCAATCTTGAGTCAATAACCAGTTTTACCATGTGTGTGTGATATTAGCCCTTGCTGGTATGGATTTTATGTTGATTTATTTCTACAAAGTCCAATTTTATTCATTTTTCTTTTTGTTTGTTCGAGGAAATTGAAATTATCCAAAATAGTGAATCCGCTGCCTGGTTTTTACCTGCATCAGATTTTATTGGTCAGAACATCCTCCAGCCCAACGACCCTCTCCTGTGAGCTGTGTGCCAGAGGCAGGGCTCAAGGGGCTGTGTGTATATGTGTGTGTGTGTGAGTGCCTGCCTGTTCATTTTTCTGCCCAAGTGCTGATGTGGAAAGATTGTGCGGGAGGGCGCTGTGGCTCTGACTTCTGCTCCTGCTCTGGAAAACACGTCCCTGGACCATTTTTCCACCTGTGTGTGTTGCCAGAGTAATGAGACCCAGATGTGGGGCTAGGGGTGGGGAGGGGGCCCATCGACCAAGGCCTCCCCTGCCCGAGATTATTACCTGCCTGGCTGCCTCCACTTCTACACTCTTTTTGCTCCCTTCCCGTCTCAGCCTCCCTTCGCCTGGGAATGGAAAATTGTGTTTTGGACAACTCTGCTTGCCAAATTCCAGACTCAAGAGCTCATTTTGACCCTCCCCTCGCCTTAAGAGGGTGGCTCCACCTCCTTCCGCTGGCCAGAAAGTGCTTGGTTCTATTCTCCCTGGGGAGGAGAGTGGCTCATTCAGCAGGAAGCTGGAAAATCTTTCCTTTAGTCTTATCTCTCAGACTCCAGCCGGAGTCTGTGTCCAGTACTTGAGATGGGGATATAGATGGAAAACATTTCCCCCTCCTGAATTTGATCAGTAATCCAGCAGTAAGAAGGATGGCTTCCACCCTGCCTGGGGCCCCCACCCCTTTAAGAAAACCAGTTCTTATTGTCTGTCTGACCCGGCAACCAGGGAGTCTGTGAAAAGCCCACAAGTGTGGGTGGGTTCATGCCAAAGGGCTTGGAAATGTCCTTCTACTGGAGGCCAAGTTCATCAGTGGACCTACTCTAATAATACCAGTGATAAAAATAGCAACAGAAGACTCCCTATAACAATAGCTATCTTTGGCTGTACGTGTAAATGTTTTCCTTGCATTAATTCATTTAATTCATACAACAGCTTTATTACAGTTGAGGAAATGGAGGCAGAGAGTTCAAATAACTCACGCAGGGTAACACAACCAGTAAGCAGAGGAACTCACATTCAGGCCCAAAGCAAGTCCTCGTGCGCAACCACTGTGCTACCCTACTTCTCAAAATGAATTAAAGTTGCTCCCGGAGAGCAGAAAACAAGCCCCTGAGAATGTCAGATGAGAAGGAGGCTCAGCCTTCCTAGAGGAAACTGGATCTAGAGCTCAGGAGGGCCTTGCTAATGGGTGTGGCGGTCAGTTCATTCAGCCCCTCCTAGGGTTTCCAGCCCGGTGAGGGTGGAGCCTGGTCCCAGCCTCAAGGAGACCGGGTCTCAGACACAGACAGGAAGTAAGACTTAGCATCTGCGCTAAGCAGTGCTGGGGGCAGTGTGGGGCAGGGTGGGAGAGGGTCAAGGTTTGAGGATCTAAAGCGTAAGCAGTCAAAGTCCACCAGGGAAAGAACTTGGGCAACAGCTAGGAAAAGGTGGAGGAAGTAGGTTTGCCAGACTAAAATGAGGATGATGGGGAAGGGAGACAGCATTAGAAATGGAAACTGATTGCTGGAAGGGACCCAGGGGACCATCAGAATATAGAAACCACATAGAGCCCAGCAAACAGTGGCCTCTGAAAATCCATGCTGCGGTGGGCACCTAGTCATGTCTTAGTATCTCAGGAACACTTACCTTGTGCCAGGCACTTTTCTGAACACCCAACCTGTATTTTCTCATTTAAACTCCGCAGCAATCCTAGGAAGTAGGCTCTTTTATTATCCTCATTTTACAGTTGAGGAAACTGAAGCTCAGAGGGGTTAAGCAACTTGCAGAGGATACACGGGTTTGAACTCAGGATGTCTGCACCCAGAGCCTATGAAGTCACTGGATACTGAGCTGGCACCGAAGAACTTCCTAATTCTCCTTCTCCCTCCATCGTGTATGTCTCCCTCCTGTGCCCCTAGCATCCAGATGGTCCACCATTGCACCATCCGTGGGAACACAGAGGAGCTGCGTCAGATGGCATCTAGCCGAGAGGTGCCCAGGCCACTCTCTACCCTGCCTATGTTCAACGTGCACACAGGCGAGCGGCTGCCCCCGCAAGTGGACAGCGCTCAGGTGCCCCTCATACTGGACCAGCACTGAGGGCCAGCCCAGGTGGGTCCAGCTGGCAGTGCCAGCCTCTTTCTGGGAATGATGCGGTTTCCATCTCAAGGCTGTCGCGGGGGGTTGGCGGATGGGTAGGGGCACACAGACCTGTCTGCCGCCCAGGGTAGCGGTGGGACGGTGTCCAGCAGTGCCAGGGGTGTGGCCCCCAGTGCCAAGCACTCAGAGTCCGAGGGTCAGGATGGGGAAAGAGGGAGAACTGAGGCCTGGTTCTCACAGGCTCCCACTCTCTCTTCTCTTTGCTGCTCCCGTCCCAGCCCTGGCCTTGTCCTCCCTTCTATCCCCACTCAGAGCGGCCATCACCACGACCGCATCCTTCTTCCTGACTCCAGTTCTTGGCCCTCTGGACCCCAAGCTTGGAGGATGGTGTGGGGCACCGGGTGTTTGGGATCAGAACCCCCAGAATAAACACCTGCCGCTCTGCTCGTTGATTGCTGTGCTTTTGTCTCCGAAGCCTCCTTCCCAGCCCTCACTGCTTCTGCTTCCCTTTCTGCCTTGTGAATGCCCTCAGAGGTAACCTGGGGCTGCTGCCTGACCTCGGGACTCCTGACGTTTTCACATTTCTCAAATGCTCTGTAAGTAAGAGGGAAGGACCTGCATATGCAGCCTTAATATTGATCCTCACATGAACCCAATAGTGAGGGAGAATTGGATCATTATCCCCATTTAACAGACAAGGAGAGAGAGAGAGTGACTTACCCAAGGTCACAGAGCAGGCAAGTGGTGGAGCTTGGATTCAGATCTGTTGCGCCACCTCTGCGCTGCCTTTGGGAGGGCTGCGAGGTTCTGGAAGCAGGCGATCTGGGCTCTCACCCATTCAGATCCCTGGAGGGAGGCCCCCTTGTAAGTCATAACCTGGATATGGAGAGGAGGTTAGGGTGCTGGACTCTTAATGCCCTGGGTCAGTGACCCCTCTCGGGGGCTCCTCAGGGACAGGGTCGAGGTCCACAGGACACTGCACAGACTAGAGCCCTTGTTGAGCTTGATGTCACCAGCTTAGCTTGGTCCCCATGTGAGCCCTCGAGAGCATGGCTGACCGGGAAGCAGCAGCAGCTTGTTCTTCCCAGGTGGCTGTAAGCAAAGCATGCCAGGTCTTCTCCTGCCCTGCCACCAAAGCCACACCCAGTGCCCCCTTGGGAGAGCAGGCCAGAGATGGCCCCGGAGGGGACCCAGTTAAAGAGTGGGAGGGAGGAGCAGGGTCTTTTGGCTCAGGCCCCTGACCGAGGGGGCAGCTCCGAGACAGTCCAGACAGGGGGAAGCTCTGCCACTCTGATGCCTCTATAGCCCTTTCTGAGCTCCTCACACTAGGCCTGGGCCCCATCTACTATCCTGGAGCTGATGCTCAATCACCCCTTCTGTGTGTGTGTGTGTGTGTGTGTGTGTGTGTGTGTGCAGGGGGCAGGTGGGGGGGGACTCATGGGATTTTTCTCTCACCTGGAGGCAAGAGCCCAGCCTGGGGCTGAGGGGAAGCTGAACCAGCTGAGGCAGCCCCCAGTCTAATAACAGTGCCCCAGGGCCCCTGAGGAGGGCTGAGTTTCTGAACACTGCGTCCCACTTTTCAGAAATGTACAGGCAAAGGGGTCATGGGGGCCCCAAGTTGCTCCTGGACTCCCCTCTCCTTTCTCATACTTCCCAGAATCCCCACCTTGAAAAAATATCCTGAGTTCATTCACTTCTCACAGCTTCCACAATGACTTTCCCAGGCCAGCCCCAGGATCTGGCTCTTGGACCCCCACAGCGGCCTCCCTGTGTCCTCCCTGCCTCCTCCCTGCCCCTTTTGACTTACCTCCAGTACCAGTCAGGCCAGTTCTTTAAAAGGAAAAATCAAGGAGTCTCGCCCCTCTGCTGTCACCTCTCTCTCCATTGCCTTCCCGTGACAGCAAGGGGGAAACCCAGCGTCTTGGTTAGGGTTAGAGACCCCATGTATGCCTCTGACCTCATCATCCTAGCTCCCATGCTTGCCTGCTCCAGCCACACTGCCTCCTAACACACCCCTGTTTCGGTGCCCTAGCCCCTGCTCTTCCCTCTGTTGGGACCCCCAATCTCCTATGTCCGCAAAACTTCCCCTTAGTGCAGTCATTTTGGCCTCTGTGCAAATGGCAGGTCTCTAGAGAGGCCTTTGCCCTGCTCAGAGAGCGCTCTCCACTCCTGGCTCCAGGCCCATAGGATGTGCCCTGTATGAGCACCTTGTTGGGGTCAGCTTTGGCCCTGGGCTAAGCTTCAGGACAAGATTCTGCGCTCCCCCAGGGGCAGTGCCTGCACACAGCGGGGGCTCAGGAAAGTCTCGTGAAAGAATGTGTGAAGGGAAGCCATCAGGTCCAGCCGGTCAGAGTTCTTGAGCAGGTTGCTCCTCCTCTCTGGGCAAAGAGGGTAAGGTGAGCAAGGCTACTGCTGGAGCTTTTACCATTATCTTGTGGGTGCCCCCCTTCCCTGCTGGCCACCCTACACCCATTGGTTAGTTAATCCCAGAAGCATCCATGGAGGCAGGAAGAGGCCCCAAGCCTCTTGAATATATGTGCTCAATAAACTCAAGGGCTCTTTAGGTAACAACCCCCAATCACATGGACTCTGACTTTTCATTCACAATTTCCTCCTTTCCCCGGGGCCCCTCATCTGGCTGAAACCTGCAGCTGAACAGAATCTGCTCAGATTGGAGGCTCTGCGCAGTCAGCCTGTGGTTTGGGATGGTTCTTCCCTGCTCTCTGTCCTCTCTCCACTCCCTTGAGGAGGAGGCCACCCTCTCACCCCGGACCCTTGCGCTTTTCCTGTTCGGCCCGGATGGGAGAGTCTGAGACCAGCCCCATACTTCCCTGATGGGAGAGTCTGAGACCAGCCCCATACTTCCCTCTGCCTTGGGATCTTGGCAGTGCCTCCCTCCCAGCTCAGCTACCAGGAGCACGCAGGAGCCTGGCTCCTGGCCGAGGAGGAAGTGGCCCAGACACAGCTGGGGGGATAGCGTGACTGCGGAGGACAGCGAGCTGTGCCTGGACACAGGCACATGCAAGCCCCACTGCCCTGGCACTCAGCACCCCTTTACATATGCTGGGAGGGGCAAGATTCCACCTGGCAGTCACACCTCAGCCCCTCACCACCAAGGACAAGTAGCTGCTCCTCCCTGAGATTCCATCTCCCTTCCTCCCTCCCTCATCTCCTCCAGTGTCATACCCACACTGCCCACAGGACCCCATGTCTCCACCTTCATCCCAAACACAGCTCTCACGTATGACCTCTCAAACTGGTGAGAGGACCCTCTGCCAGCCATGAGGACACAGGAACCCTTAAGCTGGCCTGAGCCCCTGCATGCACACTTCTTCCTTATTCTGGAGACATGTTCATATGTACACATGCATGCTCACACCTACACCCATTTTAAAGCGACTCCCTTGGTGTATCTGCTGGGATTTGGAGCCAGAGTGAGCAGGGTTCCAATCACAGCTCAATTTACTCACAGACATTAATCATAACTGTCCTGGGGGCTTTTGTGAGAGTTTGGGAGAACTAGGCAAGTGCCTGGCATCTGGCAGCTCCCAAGAATGAAAACTTTATTACATACAAGTACTCACATGATCACCCCAGAACCAGAGGTCTGTGAGGTCTCCTTGTCTCCTAAGACCCGAAATGGCTCAATTTCCATTCTACAAAGAGTTCAAGCAGTGAACTGGGGAGGAGCCTGAAATTCGCCTGCTCCTAGGCTCTGACCTGCTGTCCGTCCAATCCTGCTCTGTCTGCTAAGGCAGCTGCTGGCCACCTGTGGCCACTGAACACTTGAAATGTGGCTTCCAAACTGAGATATGCTGCAGAGGGACTCCTGAAATGATAATATTTAGGGATATACTGGGTTAAATAAAATATCTTATTAAAATTAACATTCCGTTTCTTTTTATATGTTTAATACGGCTGCTAGAAAGTGAAAAATCACACATATGGCTCACTTTTTACTTGTATTGGGCAGTGCTGCTTTCACAGTCCTACCTGTATCTCAAGTCCAGATTGACCCAAAGCCAAACCAGAACTCAGCCACTTTCCAGAACACCTGCTCCCTCCAGGCCTTTGTGCGCATTAGTTTTCGGAAGCCTTGAGGAGAGGGAGTGGTTTGCCTCACAGCAGTGAAGTCACCTAGCATTGAATATGTGGTGGCAGTCTTGTTCTGAAATGTGCTCTGGTCTCCACCGTACCCTATCTTCCTTTCCTCCACTGCTGTCTCACGCAGGGAGAATCCCAGTCTCTCCATCACCCACGGGGCCCGGAATCACCTCGCTCCAGGCCTTGCCATGCACACCCCTGCAAAGCACTGGATTCTCCGTGAGTGTAAGGGCTGGATCATCCTCTGAGACAAAAGCCTTCCTTCTTCCAGGGTTTTGCCTCCTGGTCCACGGACATCTCTCAGCTCTCACACCTGGAAGGGGATGCAGAGACACAGCTGCTGACCCGCACTAAAGCCTCAGCAGCTCTGGACTTCAGGATGGTGGCCTCCCTGCCCCCAGCTTCTCCTCATTCCCCCACACTCCTCCCTGCTCTATCATCTCCCTTTCACCCTTACACAGACAAACTCTCTTATGCCCTCAGTCATGTCTATGCACACGTGCCCCATGTCTGCAGATTCCCCCCCGCCCCCGCTGTCCCTCACACACCCACACTGGTGCAGGACCCATTTGAACACTGAGGCATTTGGTCCTAGGTGAGTGTGTACTTTCTCATTCACCCAGGGATGACTGCAGGAACCAACCTCACTCCCTCTCCTCCTGTGGGTCTTGCTTTCAGAGCCCCATACTTGCTCCAGCAGCCCCGCAATCAGCTCCACATGGCACTGTGGGCACCTGGCCTGAGGCTCCCAAGCTCAGCCGGGAAGCCCCTCTCAACATCACCCAGCTCTGTCTTAGAGGCACCAGGGGAGCTGAGTGTTAAAGAGCCGGAAAGAAAAAGAGGGAAAATCCGCCACATTTCAGTTATAGAAACTCCTGCCAGGAGATGGGTTCGAGCCACAAAAAGGCCCCAGGATTCTGAAAGAAAGCAAAAAGTGAAAAATCCAAAGGTAGCCTCCTCTTTCTAGAATCTTTGGTCTAGATTTGATTGAAAAATCAGTTGCAGGAAACTGACCGAAAAGCAGAAGTGAGTCCATGGAGCAGCAGGCGGAAAGGGCCGAGGTGCCTCCACGCGTGCGGGCAGTGGGTCTCGGGGAGCAGCTCTGAACAGCTGTATTTAGGCAGCTGTGATGTCAGCGGAGAGGAGGGCTTGAATCTGGAATGTAATACAATGGCCCCTTTGTTCCCCTCCCCTCCTGCCCGGCCTACACACTGGAACCACAGTCTGGCTCTAATGCACGTGACGCAGGCAGGACAGCACAGTGGGGCTCTGTCACCACCACCGCCCTGACCAGCGGCGGGTGTCACCTCGCCTGCCCTCATGCATGCACACGCACACTGCAAGCACACACACGCACCCACGTATAGGTCTGCGCACATGTAGTGAGAGGCATAGTCCCCCTGCTTTGCGTAGATCTGTGCTGCTCAGCTCAGTAGCCACAAGCCATGGGTAGCTATTAAAGCTACATACAATAAAATGAGAAACGGAGTTCTTCAGGGGCAGGTCCTCTTGTGAAGCGCTCCACAGCCACAGTGGCTAGTGGCTACCATGTTGGTAGACAGAGAACGTGTTTCTCATGGCAGCAAGCCCAGGCCTAGAACCTCTCACTGCTAGTTGCTTGCACGTGGATCTGCACGTGCTCTTCCTCTCACACTTGCTCACTCTTATTGTCAGTGATGCTCACACACCACCCGCTCTCCTAAAAGGGCCGCCTGTTGACCTCACCTTCTCTTTCTTTAGCCTCCCTGGCGTCTATGCCCGGACCTGCGCCCAGCATTGCAGTGCCTGGCCTCCAGCCTGCCTCGGCCAGCTCCACTTGACCTGGAGAGCACAACAGGTGAGAACAGCAAAGTACGACAGGGGCAAAAATGTCTGCTCTAAGGCTGAGCTGAATTCTGCAGACGTGGAGAGCTTTGGAAACTCAGGTCAAACTCTGCTTGAGTTGGGCAGGAGAATGAGCGGGCAACGAGCC
Organism: Budorcas taxicolor; assembly: GCF_023091745.1. NCBI lineage: Eukaryota > Metazoa > Chordata > Mammalia > Artiodactyla > Bovidae > Budorcas > Budorcas taxicolor. The sequence goes on along the minus strand of NC_068928.1, from coordinate 36,191,366 downwards.
ATTTGAAATATAAGAAAGATCTGGAAGTTAAGAAGTGTGGTGCAACCGCTGGTGTGGCAAGTGTGAGCCTGGGAGGAGACAGTGAGAATGAACAGGTGGGTAGTGATCAGGTAAAGCCTTGGATGCCAGGCTTGGGTTGATTCCGGATCCCCTGTGGGGGCAGATGGAGATGGGACCAAGATGGCCAAGGGCGCCAAGGAGCAAGAGGTCCAGGTGGATGGGTTGCAGAGGCTGGTGTCAGGCCTGCATCACCAGTCATTCACTGGATTGATCAGAGGATCACCTGGTAACTTGAGGTAATTGGCATATTGAATAAACTTGTTCAAAGCCACAATCTTTTGTCCTCTTTAAGCTAATTCTAGTACTCCACTATCCTGAAGCTGAGAGAAGTGCTAATGATGAATTATTAAAGGCCATAGTTAACCACCATGACTATTTAATGACAGCCGAGGTGGACAATGGACTCTGAGGACTTGTCCACCTCTCTGTGGACCTGAAGGAGGGATGTGGGCCTTTCCTGCCCAAAAGTTTATGCCCTAAGACCTTGCAGGGGGCAGGGGTAGGGGGGTTTGTGGGATAGGGTAGCTGTCAACTTCTCCCCATCTCTAGGTCTCTGGGTGCCTGGTCTGCTTCAGAGTGCTGACTCCCTGGATCTGCTATGTCCCCACAGACTGCACACTGCTGTCCCTCCTCCCTGAGATTGGGGATCTGGCCAGTCACCTTCCCTGTGGGGGCCTCAGGCTCCCAGGCCAGCAGGAGGGGCAGGCAGAGGGTGAGAAAAGGGGAAGGAGGGGAAAAGAAGGAGGAAGAGGAAGCAAGAATTTTTAAAAATGAGAAAGAACAGGCGGGAGGCAGGGGCTGGTCAAAATGAACTCCACAGGCCAGGGGCCAAGTTCTAGGGACTTAGAAGGCTAAGAGAGACCTAGGACATACCCAGCTGGTCAGGAAGGCCCATTGCGTCCTGGTAGCACCCAGAGAGGACCTGGACTGCAGCTCTCCAAGGCCCCAGGTTCTCCCTTTTCCTCCTGGGGGGCCCAGGAGAAGGAGCGGGAGGCACTCCTTCCTTCAGGCCTCCTCTGGCGCTCAGGGCAGCCTCAGCAACCCCTTCTCAGTCAGAGCTGCTGGATGCTCCCTTGGGGGAGCTCAGAGAGAGCAAGGAGGGAGAAGAGGCCAGGTGACTCTCTGCATTTGCCCAGGAAGACTCCCAGTTTCTCCTCCCTGCCCCACCTCCCTCGCACAACCATGGGCCTCCTAGTGCCCACCCCCCTGCTGAGGAAGTGCTACCAAAGCCCCCAACCCTGCAGGATGCCCCCAGCAATGGAAGGGGGCAGAAAGAGTTAATGACACTGATGAGCGTGGGCATGGGCCTGAGGTTTGGTCAGAGCAGGGCTGCACGGAGGTATGCGTGTGTGGCTGCATGAAAGGGTTGCCTGTCTGGCACTGTAAGGGACAAGAGGGTATGGGAGACACACAAGGAAGATGGCAGGAGAAAACAGAAAGGGTATAGGCCTAGGAAAGGCAAGAGGGAGGGAGAGGGGCCGTCTAGGGTGCTAGAGGAGGAGGGGCAGGGAAGGGGCAGACACCTGAAGGAGAAGAGCCCACCCACCCCCCTCCCCAGGTCTCCCCTCCCCCAGCTCCTAGGAAGGAAATTAGGAGGCCACTGCAGATAGGTTTGGGTCATTTCCACATGCTTTATTCCAGCAATCAAAATAATTAAAAACATCTCAAATTATTATACACATACAAAATAGGTACAGAGTCTCTCGCTTCCTCCCACCCCTAGGGGGAAAACTGCTTTGTGCTTTGGGAAATTGTGCTCTGAAACCCAGTGAGAGAGGGTGCAGGACAGACTGAGAGAAAGGCCGTGAAAATGGGATGCAGCTCCAGGAGGGGAGAGGGTTTCAGAGGAGGGAGAGGTGGGGAGACAGAGGCAAGAGGCCTGAGGAGGTGAGAGGCGCCCAGGGGGATGAAGAGAGGGTGGAGAGTGAGTGACGCTGGAGGCGGCACTCTCTCCCACATTCAATAGCACCTTTAGAAAATTCACATGCGTCCCCATCCACAAGGAAAAAAAACAAAGAATCAAAAAAGACTTTGAACAAAAAGGAACATTTGCTGGCCTGAGGGGGGGGTGTTTCCACTTCCATAGCACCAGTGACTCCCTCCCCACCCCACCCCTTCACAGAGATGTAGCACCTTTGATATAAAACGAGGGCGCCCGTCCACCCTGCCCCCGCCCCGCCCCCCTGCAGTTGCCTCGGTGACACAAAGACAAGAACGAGGTAGTCTTTCAGCAATGCAGTTACACAAGGAGCAGGCAGTCGCTCCCACCCAGCCAGGTTGCAGGGGGATGTCGCGTTTCCCGAATCCGATGTTTCTGCTCTGTCTTGGCCCCTCCTGACTTTCCTCCAAACCTGGTGTTGAAGGGCCAGTGGTCCCCCTGGCATGCTCCCCTCAAAAAACAAAGAGGGAATGTTGCCGGGGCCACAGGGATGCCAGATGGTAAAGCTTCTTTGGCAGTCTGAGGACTCCAGGTCCCCCAGGGTTTGGGGGCTCTGGGTGAAGGGAGTGGGCTGGGAGTGTGGGGGCCACTTGGGTGTTTCAGCATTGCCTTTGGTTGCTGGGCAGACAATGCACTGTTTCCTGTGTCTTTTGGGGAGACTTAGATTTGGGGACCAGTGGAGGGGAAGCCCTAAGAAGGCATGGAGAAAGGAGCAGAAAGGGCAGTGCTGGGGTGTCATAAGCCCAACGGGCAGAAAAGGACTTACCCCCACGTGGGTCTTCAAGCAAGTGGACCAAGCTTCCTTTTTTTAAAAAGTTATTTATTTATTCTTTTTTTTTTTTTTGGTAAGGTTGAATGCACTTTTGGTGTTTGGTCATGTTCAGTTGGTCAAAGATAAAAACTAAGTTTGAGAGATGAATGCAAAGGAAAAAAAATATTTTCCAAAGTCCATGTGAAATTGTCTCCCATTTTTTGGCTTTTTGGGGGTTTCAGTTTGGGTTGTTTGTCTGTTTCCAGAGTCAGGGGCAAGTGGGTTGGGTGGGAGGGAGCCAGGCTGGGGTGGAAGGAGTTTACAGGAAGCAGACAGAGCCGATGTCGAAGCCAAATTCCTGGTCTGGGGCGCCAACGTCCAAGGGAGCCACATCGATGATGGGCAAGCGGGAGGTCTTGGTGGTTTTGTATTCGATCACTGTCTTGCCCCAGGCTCCGGTGTGACTCTGGGGTGAAGGGGAGACAATGGGAGAGGGGCGTCACCAAGTGGCAGTGAGGGGGTGGGGGGACGGGGCCTGCCGGGAAAGCCAAAGACCAGCACAGGGGCCCTGCTGGACTCACCGTGCAGCCATCGTAGGTGACGCTGTAGGTGAAGCGGCTGTTGCCCTCGGCCCGGATCTCGATCTCGTTGGAGCCCTGGAGGAGCAGGGCCTTCTTGAGGTTGCCGGTCTGCTGGTCCATGTAGGCCACGCTGTTCTTGCAGTGGTAGGTGATGTTCTGGGAGGCCTCGGTGGACATCAGGCGCAGGAAAGTCAGCTGGATGGCCACATCGGCAGGATCGGAGCCCTGGCCGCCGTACTCGAACTGTGGGGGTGGCAGAGCGAGCAGCGAATGGCTGTTTGAGCCCCCAGTCCTGGCCTCCCTCTCTGGACTCCTGCGAGGGCATCCCCGAGAACCCCACTTCCAGAGGTGGCATCCCCTGCCCCCCAGGCACCCTATGTCTGAGCCAGTATCAAGGCCCCCAGTCTCCCGTCTCCCAGCCCATCACACTTCGCAGAGGTCTGGCCCACCCAGGACCTACCCTCAGGCCCTTCTGAGCCCGGGGCCAGCCGCCTCTGTTAGGACCGGCCACAAGGTCCAGCTCACGCACCTGGAATCCGCCGGTCATGCTCTCGCCGTACCAGACGTGCCTCTTGTCCTTGGGGTTCTTGCTGATGTACCAGTTCTTCTGGGCCACGCTGGGCTGAGTGGGGTACACACAGGTCTCACCAGTCTCCATGTTGCAGAAGACCTTAATGGCATCCAGGTTGCAGCCTTGGTTGGGGTCAATCCAGTATTCTCCTGGGGTGGGGCAAGGTCAGATGGCATCAGGGGATGTATGGGATGATGGCCCCTCAGGGCTCGGCCCCATCACGGCAGGAGAGGGAGGCACAGCTGGGTCGGCCCTCACCGCTCTTCCAGTCGGGGTGGCACATCTTGAGGTCACGGCAGGTGCGGGCGGGGTTCTTGCGGCTGCCCTCAGGGCTCCGGATGTTCTCGATCTGCTGGCTCAGGCTCTTGAGGGTGGTGTCCACCTCGAGGTCACGGTCACGGACCACATTGGCATCATCAGCCCGGTAGTAGCGGCCACCATCGTGAGCCTTCTCTTGAGGTGGCTGGGGCAGGAAGCTCAAGTCGTAGCCACCGCTGGGAGGACCGGGGGGACCAGGGGGTCCAGGAGGGCCGGGAGGACCCTGGGCAGAGAGGGAGGAGAGGGAGGATTACTGGGGCTCAGTGCTTTCAGGGCTGGGGGCCATGGGCAGGAAGGGAGGAGAGTGGGGATTACTGGGGCTCGGTGCTTTCAGGGCTGGGGGCCATGGGCAGGAAGGGAGGAGAGTGGGGATTACTCGGGCTCGGTGCTTTCAGGGCTGGGGGGCCATGGGCAGACAGGGTTGGGGGACTTACAGCAGGACCAGCATCACCAGTGCGACCTCGAGGCCCAGGGGGACCGATGGGGCCTGGGAGACCATTGAGTCCATCTTTGCCAGGAGTACCAGCAGAGCCAGGGGGACCCTGCAGGGAGGAAGCTGGTTGGAGAAAGCCTTCCAGAAAGCAGGGGTCCACTCCAGGTCTGGCAGAGAAGCCCATCTCCCACTTTGCTTGGCTCAGACTCCCCAGCCTTCTTACGGCTTATTCCCACGGAAACTTTGTGGGAGGAAGTGGGGAGGGAGAGGCCAAAGGCCTCATAAGGTTGTCCACAGACCCCATTCCTTTCTTTCCTCCCCTGCTCCAGACCCTTCTCCAGAGAGGCGAGGGGCCCAGGAAGAACAGACAAACAGACGATGACTCACGCGGGGACCAGCAGGACCAGAGGCTCCAGAAGGACCTTGCTCACCAGGAGAGCCCTGTAGGAGCGATGGGAAGGCAGTTCAGGCCAAGCGTTGGTCAGAGGCGGTCAGCAACGGCCCCCTGCCACAAACCGCGTCACGCTGGAAGCCTAGCCCCAGGGTGTCCATAGGCTGAGACCCCTCCCACGACCCCTCTTTGTGCACTCTTCACCCTCCTAGAAGCTACTTGGAAATGCCCACTGGTCTTCAGACCCCAGTTCCCACTAGCGAGGAGAAGGAAACTAAGGTAAAGTGTCCTCCCCATCACACAGCAGGGCTTGGGGAGATGATGAAAGAAGACGCAATGTCAACTCGGGGCTGGGGAGGGGCTGAGCATACTCACGGGAGGGCCAGGGGGACCCTGGAGACCGGAGAAGCCACGGTGACCCTTAATGCCTCTGTCGCCCTGTTCGCCTGTCTCACCCTTGTCACCACGGGGGCCTTGGGGTCCCTAGAAGAGAGACAAGGACAGGCCGTCAGGTGAAAGTTCTGTTAGCACTGAGGGGGGTATAGTCCCCACCTGGACAAGGGTTCTGAGGATGATGTAAGGGCCAGAGCAGGGCACTTACAGCGGGGCCACGGGCACCAACGGGGCCAACGGGACCAGCAGGACCAGCAGGACCCTAGGGAGAGCAAAGAGAGGATTAGATCCTGGTTGGAGGAGCTCGGCTCAGGGCTGGAACAGCCTGAGCTACAGATGAAATCTCCCCTTGGCCAAATCCCTTCACATCTGTTCCTGCCACATCCATCCCTCCTGACCCCAGGTGAATCTTCAAGCAGATTTAGGCTGTGTAAGCTGGGGCGAGCACCTGGGAACAAACCCCCTTCTTTGGGGGAAACAGGGTACTGGCTGCGGAGGGGCCTTGAGGCTGAGCTGTGGCTCAACTTTTTTTTTTTTCCTAATAAACATTCCAAACTGAGTTTGGAGCAGAGGAACGTTTACAGCAGGGCCAAGCAAAGAGAATGGTGAGGAGGGTTCAGGTTCAAAAAATCCAAACTCCTATGGCTCAGTTTTTTCAGGAAGACCAAGGGCCAGACATCTTGCAAGTCCTCCTCTCTTCCCCTGCCTAGGTGAAGTCAAGTGTCCACCTGCAGATCCCCCGGCAGGTCTGGAGAGTCCCTGGCCTGAGCAGAAGCAGCAAGCCAGGCCCAGCGACTTACAGTCTCACCACGATCACCACTCTTGCCAGCAGGCCCGACAGGGCCAGGGGCACCGGGAGCACCAGGAGCACCAGGAGGTCCAGCAGGGCCGGTCTCACCACGGTCACCCTGAGAAGAGAGAGGGAAATCCAGTGAGCCGCAGCTGAAGCGGCCCGGTAGGAGTGGCTGTGGGGCTGTGGTCCTGGGTGCAGCCGTCTCACCTTGGCGCCAGGAGCACCATCTCGTCCAGGGGATCCTTCAGCACCAGGAGCTCCCTGCGGGGGGGCGGGGAGGTGAACATCAGCCAAGGAAAGGGAGCCTCAGGCCAAGGCCCAAAGGGCCACAGTGATGGCACTGGGGTGTGGGGCTGGCAACCATGTACCTCACGTCCAGACTCGCCAGGGGGTCCAGCCAATCCAGGGGGGCCCATGGGACCAGGGGGGCCACGTTCACCACTTGCTCCAGAAGGACCTTGTTTGCCGGGTTCACCCTGAGGGAGAAGAAAGAGTCAGGCCAGAGATGGGGTGGAAGAGAGCCTGATGGTCCCTCACATTTGCCCTTGCTGATCATACCACCCCCATCCTGATCATACCACCCCCATCCTGCACCCTCCAAATCCTGCAAAGGTCCTGCCCCAAGATAAGGGGGCACTCACAGAGGGGCCAGGAAGACCAGGGAAGCCTCTTTCTCCTCTCTGACCGGGCAGGCCGACCACACCACGCTGTCCAGCAATACCCTGAGGTCCAGGAGTGCCAGGAGCGCCCTGTGGTGTGGGTGCAGACAGGGGTGAGATGACTCCCAATGGCCAGGGACGACACCCCCCAACTCTGGACCCCTCTGGAGGGGTCACTTACAGCAGGTCCGTCAGCACCAGGGGCTCCTTTCTCACCAGCGGGGCCAGGGGGACCAGGGGGACCGACTTCACCGGCACGCCCAGCGGGGCCAGTCTCACCACGGGGGCCTTTGCTGCCTTCTTTGCCAGCAGGGCCAGGAGGGCCAGGGGGTCCAGCATTTCCCTGGATGGGGAGAATTGCAACTGTCAGAGTCCAGCAGATTCTGGAGCATTCCTGAGGCCTCAGTCAGGCCCTCCACACTCTTGACAGCCTGTGTCCCACACCTTCCCAGACCAGTGGAGTCTCCACCACGGACACTTACAGAGGGGCCGGGGGGACCGACTCGGCCAGCAGCACCTGGGAAACCAGTAGCACCCTGAAGAAGAGGACAAAGAAGTGATCAGAGGGAGAACACCCCCTCACCTGGCCCAGCTGCCCCGCCTCCAAATGCTGCCCGGGGGAAACTTCAGCGGAGAGGCAGGGTGGGTACTCACAGGGGGGCCAGCGCTGCCGCGAGCACCTTTGGGTCCGGGAGCACCAACGTTACCCTGGAGGAGAACACAGAGGCATCAAGGCTGGGCCGATCCTGGGCCAGCCTGCTGGCAGCTTGGGCCTAAACAGTGAGATACTCACAATGGGGCCAGGGGGTCCAGCAGGCCCAGCAGGCCCGGGGGGCCCAGCGTCACCTTTAGCACCAGCATCACCAGGTTCGCCTTTAGCACCAGGTTGGCCATCAGCACCCTGGGGGAGGAGGGAGCGTGGTGAGTGGAGGAGAGGTCTGTGCTCACCCAGGAAGTCAGCCTAGGGGGCACCGGAACTCCAGGCGGGAAGACGCTTTCAATGGGAGACAATCTCCCCTCCACCCGCCTGTAAACCCGGCCACCGCCTCTGTCCTCATCCAATCACCCAAGGCCCCAGGTCCTAGTTGGGGATGGAAGATAAAAAGGATCTTGGTACTCACAGGGGGGCCAGCGAAGCCAGCAGGGCCGGGGGGACCAGGCTCACCACGGTCACCCTAGAAGAGAAGGAGGCAAATTGGGAGAGGCCCTGATTCGGGGGAAGGCAGGTGAGGATGGACAGGAGGGTGGGGAGGAGGGCCTGAGGAGCACTGCCCAGGGACCAGAGCAAGTGGGAGCTAAGGTGAGAAGGGACAGAAAGAGAGCTGGGGGGCACATGGAGAGAAGGGCCAGGTACGGGGCCTTAACCAGGTCTTCTGTACTTACGGGGGCGCCACGAGCTCCAGTGGGACCGGCTGGGCCGCTAGGACCAGTTTCACCCTGAAAGGAAGGGACAAGAGGCTCAGGATCAGGGTGCCACGCTGAATACTCCTGCCCGATGACCCCAGGAGAGTCCTCCTCCCTCCTGGTCACCCCACCGTTGGGTTGCCAGGTTGGAGTGGCAGGAGATGCCTCCCTAGCAGAGCCGTGCCCAGGCTCACAAGGGAAGCTGTGTGTTAGGGAAGAAGGTGAGAAGGGGGCCATCTCACCTTGTCACCAGGGGCACCAGCGGGGCCAGGAGGACCGATGGGACCAGTCAGACCACGGACGCCATCTTTGCCAGGAGCACCATCAGCACCTTTGGGACCAGCATCCCCCTAAAGACACAGGAAAGCCTGAGACTTCTGGCGTGGGGCAAGGAGGTGACCTTCAGCATCCTGCTTGTGTCTGGGACCCCTCCCCAGCTTATGTTTGCCCTGCCCCGACATGTGCAAAGAACATAAGAACTTTCAGGGGAAAGACGCCTGTGTGGGGATTCCCAGGAAAGACCTGGGTTCCATCCCTGGGTCAGCAAGATCCCCTGGAGAAGGAAACGGCAACCCACTCCAGTACTCTTGCCTGGGAAATCCCATGGATAGAGGAGCCTGGTGAGCTACAGTCCAGGGGTTGGAAAGAGTTGGACACGACTGAGCGACTAACACTTTAGGCTAAGAAGCTCCCAAATAAGGGATCCCTAGTCTAGGAGGCACCCATTCTTGCTTGTCACCATGGTAACACATGGGAAGGGCAGGGCCTGAACTATAGGTAGATGATAACCAAGAGGCCAGAGAAGGAGGATTAAGAAGAGGAAAACACCCGAGGGAGCAGAAATAAAGATGCTGAGGGATTCAAAGCAGAGAGAGATGGGAACTACACAAAGCTCGAGGGAGGGGGAGTTCAACTTACTCTGTCACCCTTAGGGCCTGGAAGGCCAGCTGCACCTCGTTCACCAGGCATTCCTTGAAGGCCAGGGGCACCCTGGCTACCGGGGGCTCCAGGGGCACCAGCATCACCCTATGTGACAACCGATAAGACTGGAGTGAGACTTGGGATCTCAGAACTAGGTCTAGGTCACAACTTTGAGCCTCGTCTTAATTCTCCCAGGCCTGGTCCTGAGGCCAAAGACAGGCACTAGCTAAGAGAAAAGGCTCACAGCCCAGAACTTCAGGCTGCACATGGACCCTACCCTAGTTTTGTCCCTCCACCCCTCCCAAACATCTAGCTGGCTTTGGTCCCAGCCAGGCGGCCCCCACCACTAGAAGGGTGAGACCTGGTCCCCATGCTGCCCTTACCTTAGCACCATCGTTGCCAGGGGCACCATTGGCTCCACGGGGACCTGCAGGACCGGGCGGCCCTTGCACACCACGCTCGCCGGGGAAACCTCTCTCGCCCTGGAAGGGAAGGACAGGGTGTGTGATGGTGGCTCCAGAAAGAGGCCCAGGTGCAGGGCATCTCTGTGATGCAAGAAGAGGCTCTACTTACTCTTGCTCCAGAGGGGCCGGGGGCACCAAGGTCTCCAGGAACACCCTGAGGGGGAGCAAGGGAGACAGTGAGCAAAACCCACCTTGGCCCTCCCCACTAGAAAACATTCTTGCCCACCTGGGAGCTAGCCCTTAAGAGTCTGTGATGAGAGACCAACCCCTTCTGAGCACTGAACTGGGATTATCTTTCCTCGGGATGTGTCACCTTTCCTGAACTTGAGGTTGAAGGAAAGCCAGAGTATTCCAGCAGCTCTAAAAAGAACTCATCTAGACCCGCAGCCATGCAGCTCCCTCCCAATCCTAGCATGCAGGGGTGCAGCTCTGTGCTCCCCTCTGTGTGGCGTCCTTCACGATGGGAAGCCCTTCCTCAAGTCTAACCTTGCTGCCTCTAGCTGACGGCTGTGTGCTTAGCTAGGAGGGCTGGATTCTCCCTCTGTGTTGCCTGCACTCCCCGTCTCTTCAGCCAGCTGTTACACCTTACCTGTTCACCAGGTTTGCCTGCTTCACCAGGAGGACCAGCAGGGCCGGGGAGACCCTGTGGGTGGGAAATGGGGGAGGGAAGCATGGGCTTAGAATCTGGAAGAAGTGTTCCTCACACCCCTCTCCCAATACCCTGACAGCGTGAGACCTCACCTGGAATCCAGGGGAGCCAGCAGGGCCTTGTTCGCCTCTCTCACCAGCGGGGCCCTGCATGGAGGGAATGCTGTGTTCATGGAAGGCCCAGAGAAGGGGGCAGGGGACTGGCACCCCTTTCCTGCCCTACAGTGCCCCCCTTCCTAGCCCTCCCTGTCAGGGACACTCACAGCAGGTCCTGGGGGTCCCTGAGCTCCAGCTTCTCCGTCTTTGCCAGCAGGACCCTGGGGAAAGAGTTAAAAAGGGGGTAGAGTGGTGAGGTGGGTGGGCAGCTGAGGAAGACAGCACAGGTAAGGGGCTTGGAGCTGGGGGTCCTGATGCCCTAGGAATGGGCTTGAGTCTCATATCCCTTCTGCAGGATATAGGGATGGGACATGGGCAGGAAAGTGACAGGAACCGAAAGGAGATACTTACAACAGCGCCAGGGGGTCCAGGAACACCTCGCTCTCCAGCTTTTCCAGGCTCTCCCTGGGGAAAGAGAGGTAGGGTTGAGGGAGTTGAAGTGGGCAACCAGGCCTCCTGGGTCCCTCCTGTTTACTCTGAGTGGCATTTTTAAGGAGCTGTTTCATCTATCAGCTCTGGCCCCGGAGGAAGGCCTCTGTTGGCTTCGACTGCTCCATTTTTTGGCCTCTCCCTGAGCCCTGTCCTCCCAGACACATGCCCCTTAGGCTCCTCTCTCACCCACTTCCCCTTCCTCTCCCCATCATATGCCTGCAGACACCTGAGCTCCGAAGGGCTTTCATTCCTTTGAAATCTCCTTTTGAGCCTCAAAGAACTCACCAAGATCTGGGGATGACTATCATGAAAAAGGCTCATCCTATCCCCAAGTGTGTGTGGGGTGGGGAGCGGGCAACAATACTTATTTCCAGGGATAGAGCAATGGTAGTGAAGCCAAGGAGAGGTCTCTCATTTTATGGAGTAGGGAAACTGAGGCCCAGAGGGGGGCAGTAAGTGGCCCGAGGCCACATAGCAAGTCAGTGGCAGAGCTGGGCCCAGACCCTGGACTCTTCCCCCCATGCCTACCCTCGCCTCAAGTGTGTATGTCCTTGTAACACAACTCCCTGAATACTTACAGCAGCACCTTTAGGTCCAGGGAAACCCATCACGCCAGCCTGACCACGGGCACCGGGAGGGCCTGGGGGTCCAGGGCGGCCATCTTGACCGGCGGGACCCTGAGGACGGAAGGGACACGAGCAGAGGTGAGGGCAGAGGGCGAGAGGTCAGGAGGCGGACAGGGGCCTGGAGGAGGGATACTTACAGGGGGGCCAGTTTTGCCATCAGGACCCGGGCTGCCAGGGCTTCCAGTCAGACCCTGAGGGGGAGGCAGACAGGTGTGAGTGGAGTGATACAGGTGATGGGAGAGGGGCGGTAGGAAGGTGTAGGCCGGGAGGAGGACATTCCAGAATGCGGATCTGTGGTCCTGCTCCAGAGCCCACACAGGATGGGCAGGGTCCTGGGCCACTAACAGACAACAATAAATTCGCTGGGCAGAGTGCTGGAGTCTCACCTTGGCACCGGGCAGACCAGCTTCACCGGGGCGACCAGCTTCACCAGGAGACCCTTTGGGGCCAGCAGGGCCAGGAGCACCGCGTTCACCAGCAGGACCCTAGTTGGGAGAGTCACAGCAATAATTAGGGTTTCAAGTCTGGGCCACTTCATCATGGGCTGGCATCCACCTCCTCCTCCTGGGCCATGGGGCTGGGTGCTTTGAGGGGCACTGGTGGTGGTGAGAAGGTCAAGGTGAGCTGAGTGTGACGAGGTCAGCAGCCCCCGTGTGGGCGCTAATGGACTGGGCGGTGGGGCTGGGAGGGGGCCGATTACATCCGGGAGAGGAAGGTAACGTCCAGGGAGCAGCAGGGTCAGCCTCCCAGTCGTGATGAGAGGTTTACCTTGGGACCAGCAACACCGTCAGAGCCAGGGAAACCACGGCTTCCAGGTCCGCCCTGGGGGAGGAGAGGAGGTCAGCGAGCTCAGACACGTGGGCACCAGGTCGGCACTGGGGTGAAGAAGGGGGCGCTTACACGCTCGCCAGGGGGTCCAGGCAGGCCAGCAGGTCCAGGTTCACCTCGGGCTCCTCGCTTTCCTTCCTCCCCAGCGGGGCCAGGGGGGCCTTGAATACCAGTGGGACCCTGGAGAGGGCAGAGAGGAGGGGGCAGCTTACAGTGAGGGGCTGTCCCGGTGCCAGCTTCAGAGTTGTCTGGAGGCTGGGTCTCTAGCACCGGGGGTTCCGCTTCCTCCCTGGACCACCCCCCAGGGGCTTCTGGGGCAGACAGACGGAGCTGCGAGAGGACTTACGGGCTCTCCCTTGGCGCCAGTGTCTCCTTTGCTGCCAGGAGCGCCGGGCTCACCCTGAGTAGGGGGAGAAGATGAGTGGAGAATGGGTACAGTGCCCAGCTGGCCTGGCCCATCATGCTTCCCAGACGAGGGCCTCAGATCAACATAGGAGGTGGGCAAAAGAGAGACAGTGCTACTTACGCTGTTACCCTTGGGACCAGGGGGGCCACTGGGGCCCTGGGGTCCAGAGGGGCCTCGGGCACCAGGGAAGCCAGGAGCACCAGCAATACCAGGAGCGCCCTGAGGGAGGCAGAACAAATTGAGCCCAGGAGTGGAGGGCACAGGGCAGGTGGAAAGTGGGTACCAGGGGCGGCTCTGAAACCTGCCGGATACGTACATTGGCTCCTTTAGCACCAGGCTGTCCATCAGCACCAGGGTTGCCCTGTGACACAGAGAGAGGTGGGTGAGTGAAAGGCAAGGACTCTGAGTTAGGGAGGAGCATGGGAGCACTGAGGAAGAGATACTTACAGCAGGGCCAGCAGCACCAGCAGGGCCAGGGGGGCCAGGCTCGCCACGTACACCCTGGGGACCTTCAGAACCTCGGGGTCCTTGGGGACCAGCTTCACCCTGGATTGGAAGAAAGGATATGTCAGAAGTCACTCTGGGAACCCAACCTCACCTCCAGATGGCAAGGGGTGAAGGGCCAGGACAGGAGACCAAGAGGCATGACTCAAGATCAGAGAAGAGACCCCTCCCAAGACAGAGATGCTGGGGACTAGGCTTCTCTCTTGATTCTGGGCCCTTCAGGTTTTGGGAGCAAAGAAATGCCCACCCCTTGGCCCACGGGAGCTCTGCTCATTGGAGGGTGGGGGTCTCACCTTAGCACCCACAGCACCAGGGAAACCAGGAGGACCAGCGGGGCCAGTGGGGCCCTGTGAATAAAAGGGCAGTGTTAGCAAGAAGGAAGATGGCAGCTGCAAGTCACAGCCTGGGACAGAAGAGGTCCTGGGGTTGAGACCTGGCCCTGATGCCAGCCACAAGAGCTGACACTGAGGCCCCGCCCCAGTCCCAGGCACCAGAGTCTAAAGGCTGTACTCACAGGGGGGCCAGCAGCACCAGTAGCACCATCATTTCCTCGAGCACCCTGCAGAAGAGCAGAAGTCCCGGTTACACTCACTGAGCGCTGCTCGGTCCCTTAGCTCCTAAGGAGCGCTTTCCAGAGCTCTGGGTTCCCCAAAGGGCCAGTACTTACAGCAGGGCCAGGGGCTCCAGGGCGACCTCTCTCACCAGGCAGACCACGGGGGCCCTGGTAACAAAACCAAGAGAAGCCAAGTGAGATGGAAGACACCCCCTTCTCCCCAAGCCCCCATCCTGCTCCTACAGCCTGCTCCCTCCCTTCCTTCCAGAACTGGACACACTCACCATCTGACCAGGAGCTCCATTTTCACCAGGGCTACCAGGCTCACCCTACAGAGCAGAGAATGGAGTAAGGAATCTGTTCTAGGTGGGACTGTGGAGGAGGTGAATGACCGTGACCGTCACACAGCATCTTACCTTGGGGCCAGCAGGACCAGCATCTCCCTTGGCACCATCCAAACCACTGAAACCCTAAGATAGGAGGGAGGGCCAGCGTGAGACCCTGTGGAGACCGTTGAGCACCCGGACACTCGCTCAGCCCAGAGAAGGAGCCTCAGGAGGTCATCACATCTATCCCCCTGTGTTTGAGCTAGACTAAACCCCAACTGATCCAAGATCTCCCTCCCTCCCTTTATTGGGATTTCTTTCCCAATGAAGGGAAGTTCTCTTGGACATTTACTCTCTGTCCCTTGGAACTTCTTATGTAGCTACCACCCATTGTGATGCATGCCAGGATCCTCTGGGGAAAGGACTAGAATATGACACTGGGACTTTGGGAACTTAGATGATACAAAGGAGACTCACTCTGTGTCCCTTCATTCCAGGGAGGCCAGCTGTTCCAGGCAATCCCCGAGCACCCTGGAGAGGAACGCAAAAGACAAAGGCAGAGCCATTAGAAGACTCCACTGTGGACACAGCTCCCAGAGGAAGCCCCAGTGCAGCAAGGCCTGAGGCAGCCACACCATCCTGCTCACCTGAGGTCCGGGAGGCCCGCGCTCACCAGGACGACCAGGCTTTCCAGCTTCACCCTGAGAGAAAGAGAAAAGGCCATCATGCCCATGCCCCCAGAGTTGGAAAAGAATGGGAGGCTTGGGTTTTCTTGGGATTGTTGAGAGTCAGGCTTCGGGACCCCAAATCCTATCTCAGTTTAAATGTACTGTGAAACACTCGCTTGGTGAATTTTGCCTCCCTCCAAAGAATTTCTGTTTATTTCTGTCACCAGCATCTTAATCTCACCACATGGAGTGAAAACCTGAGGTTACACCTAGGGAAGCCGTTCATGTCAAGGACAGAGTTGGAGACTGCTTAAGGTGACTGAGGTGAGGGGAGGGACAGCTACGTCTGTTAGGAAGACGGGGAAACATCCCAGGTAGCTCCCTATTCAAGGGCAGTCCCATACGTCAGGGAGAACATGTCCGTCTTTCTCTGGGTGTCACTCCCAAAGGTGGTGGAGGAACTAGGGTAGAGATTGCAGGAGCCTACCCATGGACAGGTGGTGGGGGTCAGATGGTGTGTCCTCACCAGGGCTACTTACATCATCTCCGTTCTTGCCAGGGGGGCCAGGGGGACCACGGGGACCCATGGGACCCTAGAGGTGACAGGAAGAGAGGATGTTAGAATGACCAGGATAAGGAGAAAAGAAGGGGAAGGCTAGGATTGGAAGAAGGAGGTAACAAAGACTCCAGATGGTGGACCTTCAATAGGAGAATCCATATATTTGCAGAGGGGGTGTATATTTGCATAGAGAATGCAAATCAGGGGTCACTTACTGAGGCTCCGGGCTCGCCAGGCTCACCAGGGGGGCCTTGGAAACCTTGGGGACCCTGGAGGACAAGGAGAGAGGGGTAGGGTTAGAAGGACAGGTCCTTGCCAACATGTCCTCCATCTCACCAAGAGATCTCTGAGTACTTTCCTTGCCCTCATGCCAATCCTCCCTCTAAAGCCCAAAGGGGTGTAGACATCCTGGATACTCACAGGTGCGCCAGGGGGGCCAGGGAGACCACGAGGACCAGAAGGACCCTATGGAAGGAAAAGACAGAGAGGCCAGAGTGAAGCCTCGGTAGGAAAGTTTATCTCCCATGGTTCCTGTTTGGCCCACCCAGCTGCCTCATGTTCTGTCTGGATTCTGAGGTCCCAAAAGTCACCTTGACCTCCCAAGTTATCTAAGTCACCCTATGCGCCTTCACTGGCCCGTCTGCTCTTTTTCTGCCCTCTACATCGTCTGCTGATGTCTCACCATGGGACCAGGCACGGAAATTCCTGTTGATTTCTCATCATAGCCGTAAGACAACTGGGGAGCAAAGTTCTGGAAGAGAGAGTGCATGAGAAAACAGGGTCAGGGCAGTGAGTTGAAAGGCAGAAGATATCACCAGTAATGGGACACAATGATATCACATTCTCTATGCAGTACAGCTGCACGACCTGTGGCACAGTCTTGCCCAAAACGTATCATTGGAATCTAATCAGGAAGACACACCCAACAAACCCAATTTAAGAGACAGTCTACAAAACAACTGGCTTTTGCAAAACAGTTCAGTGTCATGAAAGACAAGGAAAGCCTGAGGAATGTTCCAGGTGAAAGGAAACTAAAGAGACATGATAATTAAAATGTAATTCATAACCCTGGATTGGATCTTGAACCAGGGGGGACAAATGGTGTAAAGGACATTATGGAGAACACTGGTGAGGGTTTGAATATGGACTGCATATTAGATAACAGTATCACATCAACGTTAAATTTCAAAAATGTACTCATTATGTAATGCTCATGTAAGAGAACGTTTTAGCTCTTAGAAAATACACACTAAAGTATTTAGGAGAAAAGGGACACAATACCAGCAAATTACTCTCAGATGGTTCAGAGAAAACCCCCCGATAATTTTACATATACATGGAGATTGATAAAGCAAATGTGACAAATTGCGAACGATATATGAAAGTTCTTTGCATTATTCTTGCAACTCTTCTCCCCCTTTTCCCCTATGAGTTTGACATTATTTCAAAAAAACAAAGTAGGCCATCTGCCAAAACAAAACAAAACCCAGCAAACGAAAACAGCGGCGCGAGCAGGAGTCGGGGTGTGGGGGTGGGGGTGGGGTGGGGCAGGGCTGGCTCCTAAGGCCTTCCACAGAAGCCTCGACTCTCCACTTACTCCTCCGAGGCCAGGGGGTCCGGGAGGTCCGGGGGGTCCAGGGGGTCCGGGAAGTCCAGGTTGTCCAGGGATGCCATCTCGGCCAGGGGGGCCGGCGGGTCCCTGCGGCGGGAAAGGGCAGGCCTGGTGAGCGCAGGCCGGGAGCCATGCCCACTCACCTCCCCCAACAGCCGCGAGAGGGCGCCGCTTACCCTTGGGCCTCGGGGGCCAGTGTCTCCTTTGGGTCCCTGTGGGGTTGCAGGAGAGGAAGCAAAAGGAACCGGGTTAGAGAAGACCCGTGAAGAGTCCTGGGGGGCGGGGTGTGGCTAGAGTCGACGGCAAAGGGGCAGAGGATTACCTCGACTCCAGTGGTTTCTTGGTCCGTGGTTGATTCTGGGGGGGTGGGGAGAGACAGGACTTAGAGGCAAGGTTTGCTCCAGGTGCTGCCAGAGCCAGAGGCCTCCCCTGACAGGGGCTAAGGAGCGTCCCCCCTTATATCCCCCAGCCCCCGCCCGCCCCGGCCCAGGCCCCGAGCTATACCCTGGCCTTCGGGGCAGACGGGGCAGCATTCGTCCGTGGGGACTTTGGCGTTAGGACAGTCCTTAAGTTCGTCGCAGATCACGTCATCGCACAGCACGTTGCCGTTGTCGCAGACACAGATCTGGCAGGGCACGGGTTTCCACACGTCTCGGTCATGGTACCTGAGGCCGTTCTGTACGCAGGTGACTGGTGGGACTGGGGCAAGACGGGCAGATGGGGGCTGTCAGCGGCGCGCGAGTCCCCCACCTCGGGGCTCCAGGTACCCCAACCCCACCGTCCCTTCCCTTCGGTCTTAGAAGCACATTTAGCTTTTCCATTTCCCGCCTTTCCATTTTTTGTCCTTTTGTTTTTCCTTTCCCCAAATCCGTAAACGCTCATCTGCTCCTCATCAGAGCCAGTGACAGCGCCGAGGCGCCTGGCCAGGACAGCTATAACTCTTTCCAGTTCTCAGGAATTTAAACAAAGCTTTAGGCCGGGGTCGCTTCCAACTGTAACCTCAGCCCATTGGCGCTGAAGCCAAGTGAAATAAAAAGGCATTGGGTGGGGGTGGGGGCGGGGACGGGGGATGGAGGAGTGGGAAGAGAGGCGCCCCATCCCGAGGGCAGGCTTGTGGGGCGTGACCTTGGTTGGAGACCTCAGAGGAAAATGGGAGGAGAGATGGGAGGTTCAACCCAGATTCCGCCCCATTCCAGGGGCAGGTGGGATGGCGTGGGCGGGGCTAAGAGGATGGGGTGGGGCTGATTGGCGTGGGATCCCGCCCAGAGACCTGAAATGTACGGTAAAAATAGGGTACGCCCCAACTCCGGCGCCCAGACATCTCAAAAGGCCTAGCTCAGGGACAACCCCCGTTTCCCAAAGCCAGCCAGTGCTCCGGGTCACTTCTTAGTCAAAGAACCAGAAAGTCCGCAACAGTAAGTGGTTAGTTAACCACGCCCACCGCAATCTTCTACCGAGACGGCCACTAGGGCGACACTAAGCAATTTCCCCAAACTAGCTATTTCTTTTAGAGACAGGGGCTATCCCATCTCCAGCTTTATTTTCCAGATCTAGAGGTGGGGTCCACACCCAGCAACAATCCCGGTCTTCCCGCTCCAGCTCCTGCGCGGGGAAGCGCTGGATAAGGACGCGCACTGCCCAGTGTAGATCAGCAGAGGGCGCAAAGACCCTGCGTGGCCAAGTCCGCGCCAAAGTTTCTCATCATTCAACCCGCCTACTCTCTGCGCCCCCTCCCCCCTCAGTCCAAGACCTCCGCGGCCCCAGGAACACTGCTAGCCCGCAGAGAGGGCCAACAGTCTTTCCTGATGAATCATCCCATAGCCTTCCTGATCACTGTTACATCTTGGACTCCAATTTCCCAACTCGGCGCCTCCATCCCATCTTCGACGTACTTTCCCCAAAACCGGTGCCCAGACCCTATTTCTCCCGCTGTACTTCACAGTGCGCGCCCAGAACTCCTCCTGCGCCAATTCTTGCCGTGCAGCATCCTCCCCTCTTACTCCTGGGGGGCCTTCATCAACACCCCGTCGCAGAGAGGGCACCGATCAAGAGCCCTCACCATCTTCCTTCCATCCCTGAGCCTCCGGAGCATCCAGAGCCTCAGTTTAAGTCGCAGACCCCCGGGACCGAGCGCAGGGCAGGAGAGCAAGCAGCCCTACACTCCCAATAGTTTGGGACTTACTGTCTTCTTCTTGGCCTTCTTCCTGGCCCTCCTCTTGGCCGTGCGTCAGGAGGGCGGTGGCCGCTAAGAGGAGCAGGAGCCGGAGGTCCACAAAGCTGAACATGTCTAGACCCTAGACATGTAGACTCTTTGCGGCTGGGGTGGGGGTTAGCGTCCGCTCATGCGTGGCCTCACACTCCGCGTGCCTCCTGCTCCGACCCCGAGGAGAAACTCCCGTCTGCTCCGACCACCGGCCCGGGCCCCTTTTATACCATCCTGATGGAGAGCGGGGAGGAACCCTGCCCCCGGGAGAGGGGGAGCCGGCTGCCCGTCCCCCAGCCAATCAGAGTTGCCTGGCCCGGCCCCCAATTTGGGAGTCGGAACCGAGAGGGGGAGGAGGAGGGAAGGAAAGGGAGTCCACCGCACATCTCCCCCCTTCGCAGCTCTGCCTCCCCAGCCCCCCAGTTCAGTCTGGGCCAGAGATGCTGCCGCTGGGGTGCGGCTAGGTCCTCAACATACTGTCCGCTAAATAGTGGGTAGGGGCGCCTCTTCGGCTTTCTTTCTAGGACCCCCAGTCTCAAGGAGGGGGCTGGAATTGGGGAGCTGGTTAGGGAGGCTTTCAAAGATGGAAGGACTCGGGGTAATTGGGAGAGGGTCCTGCTCGCCCTGCCTTGTTCGCCCTCCTGACACCCAGAGCAAGAGCTCCGGGATGGGTATGGAGAGGCAGCTGGGGACCACTTTGAAGCAGGAGAACCAGAGAATTTAAAAAGATGTGCCTGTTTTAGGGTGTCTTCTGGTGTGGCTGGGGTATGGAATATTTGGGGAACAAGATAGATTCATTTATAGACATTAAGAATCAGATCCTTAGGATGGGTTTTTGTTTTGAGGACATCAATTCTGCAATGCCTGAGGCCCCAGGATAGACTCAAATGCTCTCCCCTAAACCCTAGCATGATTGAAAGAGATGGGGTGAGGGAGGTTGCTGAGGCACTGAGTGAAAAATTTGAGTATGTGGTCTCTCCAGAAGGAAGCTTTGGTGTTGAGTGATGGGGCAGCAGGGTGGTGGTGGAAAATTGCTAGGGTTTTTCCACCCCAGGGGCAGTAAGTTTGCACGGAAGGGCCATGGACACTGGTGAATTAGAAAAGGGTCTTGTGTTAGGGTCTGTCGCGGCCATGGTCACAGCCTGTTTAGACACCCTTCTACCCAGCACAGTCAAACTGGAGAGAACTGTATTGGAGAGCACTTGACAAGAGAGAGGGTGCTCCTTCTGGAGGCCGCATAAAGCTCTGTCTCTGTCTGTACCTGGATTCAGGGTTGGGGACATATGGGAGAATTGGGGTGTCTGGGGGAAGACTTGCCTTGGAGGTCTGAGGTGGAATTACAGGTGAGTGACATTATTTTAGAGGACGTTTCTCTCTGCCTCACCTCTTTCCTGGAAACCCAGGGCATCGCTCTTTGTCCCTGGAACCAGGAGAGAATCATCTACACTCTGAAAAGCGCTGGAGACCCCAAGAACAACAGGCTATATTAGGAGATGACTCTAGAAGCCAGCGTCCTGCCTTCTCTGTGTCCCAACCTCCCACCAGTACTGTACCCCAACTCCAATCTATCCAGGTTCCTGGTCCTGCCAAAGTCTGTGGGCCCAAGAGAAGTCAAAGAGGGTCGCTCTGCAGTGCCCTGTCCACTCCAATCCCTCCTGTGCGGCTCCCCACCCCCATCACGCCAGAGCTGCAAACGTGGAAGCGGGGAGTCCCGCCTCCCCCAAACCATCCAAGATTCCATTGCCTCCCCCCTCCCCGCCCCTCTCCACGCCCTCCCCCAGCTGGTTTTGTGCAACGAAGGCAAAGGAAAAAAAAGACCAAGAGAACAGAAGGGGAGGGAGCCACGTCGGCTGGCCGGCTGGCCGTGGGCAGCCAGGATGAGCGGTGCGGGTGGGGCCGCAGAGGGAGACTGCAGGGGCTATAATTAAAGGGAAAATATAGAGTTTCCAGAGAGGCAGGGCTGGAGACAGCAATGGAGGGATGGGCCTTCATCAATTATCCCCACCATGTGGCAGCAACTTGTGGCCCAGGATCTGCCCCCATCGTGCCAGCTACTGCAGGGCAGGGCCAGGGGCTGAGGTGCTGAGATGGCAGTTCCTGCCCCCTCCAGCGTGGCTCAGGGACAAGGAGCACCCCCTCCCTAACAGGAGAAACGAGGAGTCCTGCCCCTCAGAGTAGTCACCCCTCTGGAGTGGCTGTTTGGGGCGGAGAGTTACAGGCTAGAAGTGAGGGTTGCTGTGACCTTCCACCTCCCTGCTTGCTGAGTTTTTGCAGCCAGAGGACTCCTACCTACAGTTCTCTCCCCACTAGGTCCCTGTTCAGGCTGGCCCTCGACCACCTTACAGGAGAGATGAAGACTTAGAGAAGTGGGTTGGGAGTTGCTACATCACAAGCCTGGGGTTCTGAAGAATATTTAGGGAACCTTGGGATTGGGGGTGGGTTTTGTGAGTATGGTGTGTGACAGCCGCTGCTCCAATGTCCAGTTTCAGACCTCCATCCCAGGGGCTGCAGGCAGAAGTTTCCCAAGCATCCTTTACACGTGGCAGAGAGCTGAGGCCCAGGGCCTCCTCTGCCACTTTTCAGCTTGAAACGCTGCTTGGCAGGTGCCCAGCCCGAAGATGTGTCTCTAATTTCTGCAGCATGACAATGAGAGGAAGAATGTGCTTGGGGTCTCCTCCCAGCCTGCCTGGGCCTCCTTGGCCAGAACTGAGGGCTTGAGACTTGTGGGTGGGGGGAGGAAAGAGGGAGGGAGCTGAGGCCGGAGAGGGGAGGAGACGCCACCTCATCTTTAGGAAACTCTGAAGCTCTGGCTTCTTGTGGAATGTAAGACTTTGTCTGGCATTTGGAGTGGGGGGAGCAAAAGCCAAAATCTCCTCCTCCCCCCGACCCCTTAGAAATGGTAAAGTCATCAGCAGTCAGGGAAAAAAATTCCTCAAGAAGAAAAACAGAAGGAAGAAAGTGCTGAGCTCTGAGTTCGCTCCCTTTCCAAATTTCCTCAAGTGCCCTTCCTCAGTGTGTTTGCGCTCCCCACTCCCTGTCCTCCTGAGGAGGCCTTCAAGCCCTGCTCTGGACTGCTGGTGTGGGGTAAAAGAGCAAAGGCAGCCCCGGGGGCTGGTGCACCTGGTGGGCAGTTTGGTCAGCCCTTTCCAGCTACCTGGTGTCCTGCTGAGGTTTTGCTGCCCTCCTTCCCTGATCTGACCTTCCAGAATCCTCTTCTGCCCCAGACTGGTGATCAAGAGAGGGTCCCTGGCAAAGGGGTTGAGGACAGAGGAAGGGAAGAGGTCTAAGAGTGAGGCTGCAGTGAAGACCCTGGGCTCTGTGTTTCCCCATCATGGGTTCCCATCATGTTCCCAACAGGGTTCCTGTTGAGGATCCCTGCAGTCAGAGTCTGGGAACAGATCCCAGGAGTGGAGGAGTCTCTCTTCTTCCCTTTCTTCAGCATCGTACTGTCTGGTTCTTTTGGTCCTTAGCAACCAGTCACAGCACAGCTCCGCTCTTTCCATGCCTCAGCCTCAACCCAAGTCCCTTGGTCTGAGGTTTCCTTTCATCTCTTCATCTTTTCCAGGTTTAGAGGGAAGATAATGGATTAAGTTTGTCCATGTTGAGTGTTAGGTACCTATGAGACATTCAGTCAGCTGCATGGAGGGGAAGCCTTTAGTATCTGAGTCTAGAATCTAGAGGAGAGACAAATGTGGGACTCCTGCCTCCATTGGGTGATGTGGAAGGAGCTGTTTCCAGAGAAAGTATGGAAGGAGGAGAGATGAAGGGCTCAGATGGAGCCTTGAAGATTCTCAGGGTTAAGGGTCGGGAAGGGGAGGAGGGGCCTGCAGGGGAGACACAACAGGAGTAGGAGAAGAGGGCAAGAAGGAAGATCAAGGGCGTCATGTATGCAGGGGGAAGAGTGTTCTAGGCGAGTTATATGTTGCAGAGAGAATTAGTATGATAGGGAGCAAAATGGTCACTGGATTAAGCAGCGTAGCAGTGATTGGTGCCCAAAGTGCGAGCTGTTTGGGTGGAGTGATGGGTGAGGAAGCCAGACTGGAGTGGGCTGAGGAGTGAGTGGGAGGCCAGGAAATGGGGTCAGAGTGAGACAACTCAGAGAGGGAGTTTAGCTCTTAAGGGGAGCAGAGCATGTAAATGCTTCTTCCTCCCACCTACCCTCCTTCCTTCTCTTTTCTTTTTCTTACACCTCCACCCCACTCCTGTCTATCATTTGGTCCCCAGCCTTCCCCTTCCTTCTTGTGGAACTCTGCTTCTTTCTCTATCCTTCCTTCTCTGGAGCTCTTTTTCGGGGTGACTTTTTCGATCTTCCTCTTCCCTGGTGGCTCAGAGGTTAAAGCGTCTGCCTGCAATGCGGGAGACCCGGGTTCGATCCCTGGGTTGGGAAGATCCCCTGGAGAAGGAAATGGCAACCCACTCCAGTACTCTTGCCTGGAGAATCCCATGGAGGGAGGAGCCTGGTAGGCTACAGTCCATGGGGTCGCAAAGAGTCGGACACGACTGAGCGACTTTACTTACTTACTTCTCAAATATTCACATCCAGTTCTTGCCTTCATTTCATTTTCTTCGAGAGCGAGCCCTTGGTCCACAATCTTAAAGAGAAGGCTTGATTTCTAGTCCTGCAGACCCTGTCACATTCTCGTGGAACCCCCCGGCCCGGTCCAAGAGGGGGACTTTGGGGCAGGAACCAGGGAAGGAGCTGAGACAAGCTGGGAGAGAAGGGCTGGGGCATGGTCCCTTAGATGACTTTAGGACTCCCCAGTAGAGAAGGCAATGGCACCCCACTCCAGTACTCTTGCCTGGAAAATCCCATGGATGGAGGAGCCTGGTGGGCTGCCGTCCCTGGGGTCGCACAGAGTTGGACACAACTGAAGCAACTTAGCAGCAGCAGCAGCAGCAGCAGGACTCCCCAGGCCCACTCCAGCCCTACCAGGTGGCAGCCAGGTCCCAGCTGAGAATAATGCCCTAGATGGGGATGTTGTCAGGATTAGGGGCCACACTCCTAGTGTCCACTCTGGTGATTACAAGTGAGGGGCCAAAGCCCACCTTTCCTCCTGAAGTGTAAGCTTCACTGGCCCCATTCACAGCATCTGAAAGCAGAGTAAATTCTTGTTAAGGGTTGAGCGAGTCAATCAAATGAATTGCTAGTTCCCTCTTCCTGGCTTGGTTCACTTCTGCCCTTGTTTTATCCCATCCCCACTTCTTTCCCCTTTTCTATTCTTTTATCTTCCCCTACCCTAGCCTTTTCCCTTTTCATGTATTTCTTTTCCTTTCCTTAGTTCTTTTCTTTCCTTTTCTTTCTCTCCTCTGCCTCCATCCCACTGGCCCACCCCTCCATCCACACATTCCTTCTCTCTCTCTTTTTCTCTCATATTCTCTTCCAGGATCTCTGTTGCTCCACCCCTTCCTAAGGGGGTGGTGGCTGTCTCCCGCGTGCATGCACTCCACCAAATGAGAGAGCTTCAGCAGTCTAGGAGAGAGGGGATCAAGGGAGGTTAAGGCTGGCATCACAACCAGATGTCTGGTTGGAGTGTTTAGAGGCTGGATGCAAAGGCATCACAACCAGATGTCTGGTTGGAGTGTTTAGAGGCTGGATGCAAAGGTTCCTTTGAAGCTGGGATTCGTAGGAGGAGTGGGAGGAAGAGTGAAGGGGCAGCCTGTGTGAGCCAAGAGCACCTGTCCAGATCCTGATTTCTTTCTGTCACCCCCACTGTCATCTTCCCACAAGAAATCCTCAGCCACAGATAACTGGTGTCTTTCTTTGTGACATCAACCACCAGTTCTTCTTCCTGGCACACTGGTAATTCTGGAGTTCCCTGGGTGGGAGAGTGAGCAGGGGGTGAATTCTGGAGTTCCAGTGAGGAAGGTGTAGTCTGCTCAACTGTGCAGAGCACCCCTCTGTTAGAGTCTGGTGTGGACACAGGAAGGATCTAGAATCATTCATTCAGCATCCTTATATGCCAGGCACTTTGCTGGGCACTGGGCACTCAGGGCCTTTCCTCATGGAGCTTACATCTAGTAGAGACAGACATGAATGAAGTCACACAAATCAGCTTGTAGTTACAACTGTAAACGTTAGGAAGGAAATGAACACAGAGCTCTGAGAGGCAGGAATCCCAGGCAGGAGGGAGCATGGCAAGTTCTAGATGCTAGCAGAATCCAGTGAAGGGCTGTGTGTCTGGCGCACAGGAAACAAAGGCAGGCCAAAGAAGCCACATCAGCAGTTTCAGTCTTGTCCTTACAGCTTTGGACCCCAGGAGAGGGTCTGAAACAACAAGGGTCACAATCAGGTCTACATTTGTCAAAGATCACCACGGTTACTCAAGGGAACATGAAAGACGACTGTGGTAGAAAGTGGCTGCTGGAGGTGCCTGAGTGAGAGCTGATGAGAGTCTGGATCAGGTGGAAGTGGATGGCGACAGAGAAGGGAATGGATTCAAGAGGACTTTGGGAGGCAGAATTTAGAGAAATTGGGATTGGATTGGATGATGGAGTGTGGTGGTGAAGAATGGGGATGACCAGAGAGACCGAACGGTATGGTACCCTGGAAGAGAGGAGGCTGGGCAGGGACCAAGTTTAGGGACGAAGATCCTGAGGTCAGTGCTTCCTGCAGACACTCTAGTCAATTCCATTCAGTGGATGGTTACTGCAGACCTCCTGGGGCCAGGCTTGCACTGGAGAGAGTTCTGGGGGCAATGACTTCTGCCTTCAGAGAGTGCAGGGTCAGGAAGGGGAACAAAATAAACCCCCAAAATGTCTCTTACCCAAGGCAGCATTGGCTGTGTGATTTTGAGTAAGTTGCCTCATCTCTCTAAACCTCATTTCTACAATCTGTGAAACGGGGTTGTAAGAAGACCACTTTATCCAGCAAGGTAAATAGAAGCCTCCGGAGAGATGCAACGGATTATGAGGATGCCAGTGGTAGACGAGGGAGGTTTTATGCAGAAGTGTGTGCTTTAGAACTGGGCCTGGGAGGGTTGGAAATACAGGGTTGGAATGGGAGGAAAGGCATCGCTAAACCTGGGAAACCTCACACACACACACACACACACACACACACACACACACAGAGTGCCTTGGGCAGAGGAAATGTGAAAGAAACGGCTGGAAAGATAGGCTGGGGCCAACTTCTAGAGCCTTGGCATTCAAGGAGAGAGATTCATAGTCAATTTGGTGGCCACAGAGAGCCAGTGACTGCTCTTGAGTAAGGTATGTTGATGAGCCTTTTGCCAAAGACTTGTCCAGAGAACCTATGCCTTGACAGTGGGAGAACTCAGGTTAGAAGACTGGGGCCCTTGAAAGGAGGAAGAGGTGCAAGGTAAGTTGGTGGGATTTGTGGATCTCGGGTCAACAGGAAAATATGGCTTGGGGGCAGGCAAAGAGGTAGACCAGATGACCCCTCCAAAGTTGGTGTTCAACTTCTACTAGATTCAGAACCTTGTTTCAGTGTGGAAATACCACAGAACAATAGACGTTCAGCTGGAAGATTACTTCTGCCCTGTCCTCCTTTTTTGCACAGAGGAGAAAACCAGGCCTAGAGAAGGGAAGTGACCTGCTTAAAGTCACACAGCTGAGATTCAGGGATTAGAGGAAGGATCTCTGTTGTACTTCAAGATCCTTGGTGGGGGTGGAGGGGTGCCAAGGAGCTGGAGGGGCCAGAGAAGCAACTGGGGTTGAGGGAGGGTCAACATGTTACAGGGATCCTGCATAATACCTGCCCAGATCTGGAGGTGCAGGGTATGAGAGTTGCTCCCCGACTCTCCGCTGAGTCGTGTGGCCAGAGGGGGAAGGGAGCCTGGTGGGCAGGGTGGAACTGCCACATGGAAGACGGTTGATGTGAACCATCTGGCCGGGCGAGTGTGGGCTGCAGAGAGGGGAGGAGCAGGAGAAGGGAAAGAGGCCATGGTGGGCGGGTAGATGGCGGGTTGGGCTGGGAGTGGCCCGGCCCAGAGGCCCCTACCTTCCAGACTGCTGCAGCCCAGATGCCTTCACAGCTACGGCCTGGCCCATCCAACCCGCTGACCTCATTCCCAGCTCCCCCCCCTTGCAGGCCCCCCTCTGCCTGCCACGTAGACTGAAGGCTTTGGCTGCATCTTCTTCTGGAGAGAGAAAAAGCAGGACACAGCAGAAGGGAGAGGAAAAGCCTGGAAGTCTGCCAGGTCAGGCAGAGTTGGGGGAGCTGTTGTGTTCTCTGTGCCCCAGACCACTCTGGGCCTCAGTTTCCCCTCCCCAAACATGCGGCTGGTAAATGGAGGGGAGCATAACAGAGAAGCGAGTTGGAGTGGGCAAGAACCAAGGGAGGTCACTGAAGCCATCCCCGGGGCTTCCTTAGGACAGGAGGTGTCATCCTCAGATCCCAGGACAGGACAGAGTAGGACGTCTCCCTCTTCTCAAGAAAGGGGGGTTTCCTGAAGGCTGGGGGGTGGTGGGCACTGTCCTCTGTTCTATGCAGCCTTCCTCGCTCCTGCTTGTGGGCAGTGGGATAGCACATTGTCTCGCCTCCCTCAGGCCCCTGTCAGTGACCTTTTCTTCGATCCTGGCTCCAGGCTGCAGCCTCCCTTGGGTTCTGCCTTTTTTAAGTTTCTCCTTTTTAAATAAGTGTTTTTTTAATACTTTGGCCTTGCCACATAGCATGTGGGATCTTAGTTCCCTGACCAGAGATCGAACCCATACCCTTGCATTGGAAGTGCAGAGTCTTAACCACTGGACCACCTGGAGAGTCCCTGGGCTCTGCCTCTTGACCTTCTGTCTTCCCCTGGCCTCCCTGCCCTCCCAGGTCCCGGGTCCTCTCTGGCTGCCCCAGCTGAACAGGAGCCTGTCCCACTACTGCCGCCTCTCCTCAAGGCGTTCCGGGCCTGTGAGTCATCATCGGGAATGTCTGCCCTGGCTGTAGTTTCCTCCCGGCTGTGGACCCTCTTTCCCTCCTCCCCCAGATGAAGGGCAGAGGGAGCCCCTCCCAGGCAAGGGGCTCTGGAGGAGGGGGAGGGAGGCCCTGCACCCCCAGTGCCGTGAGGAGGGGCTTAAATGGCTCCCCCAGACCCCACCTCACTCATGACAGATAGAATGTCTTTGTCCTTTCTCTAGTTTCCCAGGTGGGGCAGCTGGGGAGGGGCAGCTAGGGGAAGGACTGCACTGCACTGGGCTCAGGCTGCTCCCCTCCTCCATTTCTGGGCTCAGCTTTGCCAAGCTGGGAACCCGCCCACGCCTCTTTCTGAAGGGCCCTCCCCGCATTCGAGGCTGGGTCTGGCCGGAGGGCTGGAGAGAGAGACTGCTGCTGCCGCTGCTGCAAGGATGACACGTCCCAGATGAGCTGGGGAGTCCACGTCTGCAGGAAAGGAGGAGGCTGGTGCCTGGACCCCTCCCGCAGGGCCCCTGCACCCTGAGAGGCTGCCTCTGGCCCCTCCTCTTCTCCTCCTTCTCCTGCGCAGCCCCATCCTGCCACCTCTTCCTCTCCAGCCTGGGGATGGAGAGGAGCCGGGGCGGGGGGCGGTGGTGGCAGGGAAGGGCTGGCGTTAGATAAGTTGCAGTTTCCTCCTCTCCAACCACTCTGTTGCCCCCACCTTCCCTCATCCCACTCTCAGCACTGGATTCGTTGTCAGGAGACCAGGGTCTAGGGCCTGACTTGCCTAGTGATTCAGGGCCTTTTTTTTCACCTCCCCCCCACCTCCACGGCTCTCCACTGCTGAGCCTCAGTTTCCCAATTTGTAAAATAGGAGTCTGGACCAAAAAAGTCCCTGCTGGTGAAGTTGGTCCTCACGTTCTCTCTCTTACACACACCCACTCACAACTCCGGCCTTCTCCCTTTTGCACGAGCCTGGCCCCCTGTTCACTTGGGTGCTGCAGACCCCTGCATCTTCTCGGACAGCCACTTTCTTCCCTCACCCCTATCACACTGCCCCTCTCCCCCCCCTCCACCTTCCCACCCGTTTACATTCTCTGCTCCTGAGGTCACTGGCAGGGCAAGGGCAAGAAGAAGCAGTGGGATGTGAGAGTTGAACCTCAGACCTCTGACCCTGCCAAAGAGCACTCCCATCGCCTCTCAGGTCCCTTGGCTGAGGGTTCTGAAGTGTTCTGAGGTTCTATGAGAAGGAGGATGGGGGGGATAGGAGGAGCGAAGCAGAGAGTGGCTCCTTCCCCTCCCCACCCCAACCCCGTCCCCAGCTGCGCTTTATTAACATCCACTTTCAAAAGCGTCAGTCCATCCTGGAGCTTCCCTGGAAGTGTGATTATTTTTGCAGCTTGCACTGGCCCGGTTGCCCCAGGCTGCACCCTTCTAGGAACTCCTGCCTGAGGGAGACTGGTCAGAGCTCAGAGAGGACTGTTCCAGGGGATGAGCTATCTGTTGGCCAGAAAAGGCGTGGGAATTGTGAGGCAGAGCACACCCCTCAGACCCAGCCCTACTCTGTACCAGGCCATGCCATAAGCACACGTTTGAACTAGCATTCTCCTCATAAAACCCTCCCAGGTGGAGGGAGTGCCCACTCCTCCCTCCAGTTTCAGAAGAAGAAAGAGAAGCACAGAGAGGCTGAGTCAGTTGCCTGAAGTCACCAAAGCTTGGGCACCCACCAAAGCTTGAAAGTGGCTGAGCTGGGATTCAGACTCAGGCAGCCTGGCTCCAGAGCTCACAAACTTAACCACTATTCTCCACAGGTCCAAGAGACCCAGAGTGGATGCCAAGGGGTGCTCTCCCCAGTGTGAAGAGTGGGTTTTTTTTGCACAAACACACACACTCCATCTGTGTGCTTGTAGACTAAAGATCATAGCATCCCATGGCTGGAAGTGGACCACTGGACCATCACAGCTGGAGTGTACCCTATCAGTGCCATCTCCCTCCCTCTGCTGGGGAGCTGTTGAGCGGTGACCACACTGCAGGGGTCATCCAATCTAATCCTCAAGGCAGCTCTGGGAAGTCAGTCTTAATATTTCTGTTTTACAGATGGGAGAGCTGAGACCCAGAAGGATCAAAGCATTGCCCCAAACCCCCTCCTAGAGCTGAGAGGGAACCCATGTGCTTCAACAGCCAAATCAGGCTTTTTTTTTTTTTTTGTCACCCCCTGCCTGCCCCTGCCCAGTACTATGTGGTAGATGGGGGCTATGTCAACTCTCACTCTCCTTTTTCCCAGAGAGCACCCTCCCCAGTGAGCTAGGGCATGTGGATCTTGGTTCTGGTTTGCATCTGACATCTTGTGAGGGAAAATACTGAGGTCGTGCCAAAGCCTGGATGGGAGCTCAGAGGTAGGGAGACACCAATGGAGTAGGCCAGAAGGGGTGTGGGGGGAGAGGCTGGGTTGAGTCAGGGGGCAGGGCTGAGGGTAGGGACATTGCTCTGTTTCTGCTCCATTTTGGTACAGCTCAGAGTCGGAGCTGTACTCTCCAGCTCAGATCTTCTCCTGGCACCTCTGGCTGATTTTCTCCATATCTGTCTCTCTGTATCCTTCTGTCTCCTGTCCTCCCTGTCCTTTCACAGCTTGTCAGCTGCTATCAGGCACTGTGGAGACAATGGATGGGGGACTTGGGCACCCACCATCAGGGTGGACATCTATGTCTGAGCTGGGCCCACTTCTGGGGGACCAATCAGCTCTGTCCCAGGACTCTTCCTACTGGTCTTCTCTCTGAAAAAGACCACAGTAGTCTTCTCCTCAAGCCTTCCTCCCAGGCTCTTCCTGTCCACTGTCCAAAGATCAGTCTCGACATCATATCTGCATGTCAGAGAGGAGACCCACCTCCCCTTCATCCTGGGGCAGGAAGCTGTCCCTCCCATCAGAGTGTCTCTGATGTATATCTCCTTGTCCAGACTTACGGCTCCCTGAGGACAGGGACCATGTTTCTCCCTAAGATTGGGGTTCCTTGAGGATATAACCTGGGTTTTCTTTATCAGTTGCTCATAGGTGTTGGAGGTTCCCAAGGAAGAAAGGGTGGAATGATTTTACTCATAAATTTGAAATGCAAAATTGATTAAGATTTTTCACTGCCATCCCATTATGTTCTTAACTGTCACATTCTTCAGCACCGTGCATGATATAAGGTTTGAATTTGCTTGCTCAATCTTGGCAGTTTGTCTCAGGTGATGTATTTTTAGGATCCTTTATGGGTTTTTGGTTTTGAATTTGTGATGTATAGTGTCCTCAACTCAAGAAGTCAATGGTTCAGTGGAACTACAGGTAACTTTGTTCTCTATTTTCCAAGTCTCCTAAAAATGTGTTATCATACTTTCATAACTTAAAAAATAAAAAGGAAAGGGGAAAAAAGAGAAGTCAATGGTTCAAAAGTGGCTTATTAAAGCTGAAGAACAGTGATGAAAATAGTAACCCGAATACTACAACTAGAACAGTGTTATAAAAGTAAACAGTGAACCAGATTCTGGTTCCAAAAAAATGTAAACCTGTAAGAACTTGGACATGTATGACGATTTCACACAAGCAGCTAAGAAAGAAAAGTGTAAATAGTGAGTATGATATTGGATACTGACACTGGGCTTCACTGGATTGGCTATCTGTCCCATCCTAATCCCCAGTGTGTTGTGTGTTATGAAACCTTGTCAAATAGTGGCATAAAGCCATCAAGGCTTTCACATCATTTTCAAACAAAGCACAGTGACCTTTCTGGTAAACCATTAGAGCCGTTTTCTCCTTCTTCTTTTTTTTCCAGAACAAGTGTAAAATAAGCTTTCCAGGACAAAATTGATAGCTTTTTTTCCCCCCACTAAAAGCAGGAAGAAAAAACAAAACTATGTAGGCAGCATTTAAAATTGCATTCCTCTTAGTAAAACACAGATACAAGTAACACTATCAAGAAGCTTGTAAGACAGCTGTGTTATTAATGACACATTTTTCTCAGACAGCACTGCAGAACCAGCTTTTGACAAACTTCCTCCAACAAATAGCAGTGTTGGGCATCACTCAGTATCAATGGCATGCATTATGAGAAAACAGTTTGGCCTTAATAAATCCTGCTATGTTATACTCTTCATTAAAATTGTACATTTTTGCTCTTTTAAATTTCGATTTGAACTATCACAGGTGGTGAACATTTTGGCATCTGAGCAAGCTGTTTGAGATCTCAGAACTGGTCTCAAGCGGCATAATCAAATGACTTGAAGAAACTGTTATATCTGAATCTCTCTTTTCAAAAGAGCTGTGACTAGTGTGTGAAGTTAGTAAAAATCAGTGATGTGCAGAGTCCAAGCACATTTAGCACAGGTGGAGTTCATATTGACGTATCAGAGAAAAACATTTGATAACTTTTAATTTTATCACTTAAAACCCACACTTCAGGAAGATTCCTTGCTTAAGTGATTGTCCTGTGAATCACGATAAACACTGACAGCACTGGTTGGCAATTACTGCTGAGGGAGCATCAGGAAGGGCACTCCTCCAACGATGAAAGAAGTTGTGCCTGAAAGCCAAGTCCTATCTATTTTCTGAACTTTCGCCAGCATTTTGGCAATGCCAGCTATTGCCCCCCAGTATTGCTTCCCCCTTCTCTCTCATAGTAAGTGTATTCCCAAATTTTAGCTGGGTCCATGACCATGCAGAATAAAAACTATATTTCCCATCCTACCTTTCAGCTAGATGTGGTCATTTCACAATGTTCTAGCCAAAAGGGTATGAGCTATGACTCTCAGGTCCTTATAGGGACTTGCCTTTCCACCCACTTTCCTCCAACTACTGTCTGGAATCTCAC
Organism: Budorcas taxicolor; assembly: GCF_023091745.1. NCBI lineage: Eukaryota > Metazoa > Chordata > Mammalia > Artiodactyla > Bovidae > Budorcas > Budorcas taxicolor. The sequence continues at coordinate 36,158,484 of NC_068928.1, read as the reverse complement.
GTCATGGTGAGCCAGCTTTGAGCATGTGAATGAGGGAAAGACTTAAGTGTGGCAGAATGGCAAGGCAGAAAGAGCCTGGGTTTCTGGACTAGCAATGCAAAAGAACCACCTTCCTAGCACTGGACCACTTGTCTCTGGACTTTTAGATGGAAAAGAAACAAATTGCTGTCTTGTTGACATTACTTTTATTCTGGGTCTCTGTTCTACCCAATATAGAGTTGAGGGAAATACTGAAAATTGTGGCTATGATCCAGTCTCATTCACTGAGAATACTTCTCAGCATCCTATGCAAACACAAGGATGGCAAGTTCAAGAGCCCACTTTTCTACCACCCTGATATAGTCTAGCTGTGGAAGGAAAAAGTTCCCAGGAGGAGTTTTGAAAAGAATGATGAGATAAAACCATTTTTTGTATCACTGATAATGGCACTCAAGACCACGTCTACGATCTTAAGTATTCTGCTCAGATGGCACTATGTTCAACCTCTGTACTGCCCAGACATCACCAAATTATTATATTTACTGATGAGTATCAAGTTAACAATTTTTTAAAGCCAAACTGCAGTGTGACTGCTCCATTATGAGAGTTTAATTCTTCCTGAACACGGTGATTTTTGTTTCTGAGCAGGAGAAAAGAATTGGTGACATATTACTAAGGTTATTTAAAAACCACATCTAAATATTACATCAGAACTTAAAGAATTCTTTCCAGAGTCAAATTCAACCAAAGAGAGGATCATGGCTCCATTTGTCAATCTCTCTCTTTTTCAAGGTGAAACAGTCAGTCTTCTCATGTTTTGAAGCTTGACCTGCATTCTTCTTCAGAAAGAAACAGCTCTGTGATTTCTGGATTTTTGTTTGGTCTGAATCCACAACCATCTGACATCCACCAAACATTTGCTGCCATTTCTAATGACCTATAATTGTGGTTTAGGATTTTCTAATTTAGTACAAATAAGGAGTAAGAAAAGAAACTGACAGGATGTGAAAACTCATGGCTCCTTACTGTCACACAGAGCATAGATACACTGGTGGAAGTTTTCGGACAGTATCTCGTCTCACTGATATGAAACATCTATCCTTCACATTACTTTTGCAAAGTTACATTTTTTATTATTTTAGAAATACAGTGTACTTTTAACATTTGCTTAAACTTGGTGGTTGGTGTATGAGCTCGACACCCATTAAGGGATTGCTGATACTAAGAGTGTGAGAAACATTTTTCCCAACTGCCTAACATGGCTGCATTCCACAGCAGATAAAGAAATCCCTAAAGGGAATCCATGGTGGGGGGGGGGGGGGAGTGGGCGGGAGGCTAAGATCTGGCAGCCCTGCCTGTCCAGTGCAGGCCCATGTGCCAGCTAGACTGACCCTCCAGCACAACCTCTCCCAGTGGGTCACAAGCTCCTGCTCACACTCAGTTCTGTCTGCTCCACCCTAGGTCCGGTGTGGGAGGTATTCGTGTTCCCAGTGTAGGGACAGGACCTAGAAGCCCAGGGAATTTTTCTCCAAAGCCGCCAGCTTGTGAGGGAGGGGCTGGGACCAGGATCCAAGTCTTTTTATGTCCCCAGAAAGGCTCTTTCCTGAACAATTAAATGTCTGCCAAATAACCTAAACTACAGAATGATAAGGGCTACAGTTTACTTGGGACTTCGTGAGTACCAGGCCCCTACTCTCACACTGCCTCAACCTTCACGGGGCCGGGCGAAACACATCATATGACATGTATTAGCTCCACTGTACAGATGAGAAAACTGAGCTTGGGACAGCGGCAGTAACTTGCCTTCTGATGCATTGCTAGGAAGTGGCAACATCGGCTTCAAACTAAAATCCGACAGCCCCGGGGCTTTTAACCCCCATTGCAAACGGCCAACGCATTGGGCTCGGAGTCCTCCCCTCTCTAAAATCTCTCTGTCCACAGTCCGCATCGGAGCTGCTCTCTCTTCGCCTGCCTCGCCAGCTCTGCAGAGCCTCCCTCCCTACTTTTCTCCCTGCCACGTCCAGCTGCTTCCCCAGAATGGCCTTCCACACCGTGCAGGCTCCTTTCACCTGGCTCTGCCCCCAGTGCCGTACCCCCTCGCCTGGGCAGGACCCGAGCCCCCAGCCGCCTTCCTGGAACCCAGGCCGGTGGGTCGGGCTCCGCGCGAATGCAGCCCAGCCAGCCCCGCCCCAGCTCCCACCCCCGCCCCCAACTCTTCCGGAGTGTGACCGTCCTGCGAGGATGTCTCCGGTCGCTCAGACACACACACCTCTGCCACTTGCGCCCTTCCCGGCCGGTCACTGTCCTCTGTCACTTCCGCAGACTGATTTTCCTCGGAACCGCTACACTCCGGGACTTTCCCTGCCGGACCCCAGCGCCCCCTTTCTCTCGAGCACATTTCTGAAACCGGCGCCCACCGCCCTCCAAGTCGCCCCGCTCCCCTCCCCCTGCTGGAGCCTCCATCACCCTGCTGCCATTACAGGGCTTTGGGGGCGCTGAGGCACTCGGAGGTCGTGGTGCCAGCGCCCCTCTCTGTCTGGGGCATCTTCCTCTCCACCGTTTGACGTCTACTTTTGTGTCAGGATTCCTCATCCTGACAAGACTCACCTTGGGAACCTCGAGTTCCGCCATCAGGGTTCTCCCAGAGGACCCACACTTCCCCTACCAGGGCCCAAGCCCAGCCTGGCTGGGCATCCTCTCCCATGGCACCCTGCAAGGGCGCCCTGGCCTGTCATCTTGGTCCTGGCTCCCAGCACCGGGCCTGGCCCAGAGTGAGTGCTCAGTGAATATGCTAAAAGTAAGCGGAGCTCTTGAGAACTTGGGCTCTGGGCTCAGACCTCCAGTTCAAATCCTAAGGGCTGCTTTTCCCAGCTGTGTGACTCTGGGCAGCTTACTCTCCTTCTACGTGCTTCAGTTTCCTCGGTTCTAAAATGGGGCTAATGACAGATTTTTTCGTGAGACTTTAAAGCTGTCCCTGGAATAAGGACTATTAGGTATTCATGTGATTACTATTAACTGTGTTCATGCTGTTAGTTTACGGTTTCCTTTGTAAGGCTCTTCCCCTCAACAGCAAACTCCTTATGTGTGGGAGGAGCCCTCTATTCCTGAGTCCCCAGAGCCCCATCCAAAGCATGACATCAGGCTGTCCTTGGATCTTCCCTGGGGATTGAATATCCTCTGTGAGGGGCCCCTACCCTGTCCCAACCAGCATCCTGACCCCTGACAGACTTCCCATCCCATTCTCCTCTCCTGAGTGCTCACGTGCCCCTGAAAGCCAGACCACCTCCTCATTCACTCAAGGGCCAGTCCCAAAATCCAAAGGGAGAGATTCTGTCTTCCACCACACCCTCCAATCCCTCAGGCCCCTCTCAGAAATTTCAGAGCTCAGAGAGATCTGGACTTGGAGAGAGGAACCCTGTCCCCTTGTGGCTCTCCCACTGAACAGTGTGACTTTGGGAGGGTTGCTTTCCCTTTCTGAGCCTTACTTTCCATATCTGTGAAATGGGAATGATTTCAGTCCTGCCTACCTTGTAAAGTTGTCCTGATGCTCAGTTGCACAAACTGGAGGCAGGGTGCTTTATAAACAGAGGCAGTGTGAAGAAATGCAAGGCACAGTGACCAAGGCATCGGAAGTGGGGATACAGGCATTTCTGGGCCTGCAGATGTTTCTGGTTAGGGCTGTGCCAAGGGTGTGACTACTGGGCTCTGAGTGGGGAGCAAGCTTTTATGAGATGGGGTTGACTGGGGATAAGCCTAGTGACTACTGCACGGTCATTGTGCCCATGCCACCTGCTTGCACCACTTTTCCAAAGGTATCTTCAGGTCTCCCTGAGGGCACCAAGACTCCTACTGAATCCTGACACCCAGAGGCCCTGCCATGTCTGACTGTCAGCTACAACTCTCTTCCCCTCCCCCACCCACAAACTCCTCTCCCGCTGAATTAGGAATTTCCTAACATTAGTCATGAATCTTTCAGTTGCAAGTGCCAACAACCTAACTCAAAGCGGCTTATGCAGAAAATTAAATATATTTGGATTATTTAACCAAAAAGCCAAAGTACAGCTGGATCTGTGGGCTAAAATATTATTAAAAAGACTCAGTTTCTCTGTCTCTTACTTTTGCTTTTCTTTGAAAAGGATTTTCCCCCCTCTGGACAGTCTGGCTCCATGTAGTGGAGTCTCAGGCAGTTCCAGGTTTATTTTCTAAAAACTAAGCAACCCCAAGAGAAAAACAGAACCTGTTTCACAATCGTTTCAGAAAAAAAAAAAAATCACAGTGTTGACCCATATTAAACTAACTTGAGTCTTTCCCTAAAGCAATGACTGTGGCCAAGATGAAATGTGCTTGTTGACCTGGGCACATGCCCACACCAGTGACACATAAACCGAGAGTTGGGAAGGGGCAGGTCCTGAAAATAAAATCTGGATGCTGTTTCTGGAGGGAGGAGGAATAAATGCTAGGGAAGGCAAAAACAATGGATGTCCAAAAATTCCACCCCTTAGCTGGTGGCATATAGACACACACGTACTCTTTCCATACACATAATATTGATAAGTTTTTTGTCACCATTTTTTCTTCTTACTTGGAAATCATTTCAAATTTACAGAAAAGTTCCAAGAATAGTCCAAAGAACTTTTCTTTTCCTGAAGCATTTGTGGGTAAGTTGCTGACACGATTGTCCCCACCATCCATGAAAACTTTAGTTTAAATCCTACAATGACATTCTCCTAAATAATCACAAAGGAACCACAAAAATTGCAGATGTATTACTATAATTTATTCATGTTTCACCATTTGTTCTAATAAAGTTAGTTGTAGCAAAAAAACCTGGTTTAGTGTCAAGTGTTGCCATGCCTCTTTCAGTTCAGCTCAGCCGTGTCCGACTCTTTGCGACCCCATGAATCACAGCACGCCAGGCTTCCCTGTTGATCACCATCTCCCGGAGTTCACTCAGGCTCACGTCCACCAAGTCCGTGATGCCATCCAGCCATCTCATCCTCGGTCATCCCCTTCTCCTCCTGCCCCCAATCCCGCCCAGCATCAGAGTCTTTTCCAATGAGTCAACTCTTCGCATGAGGTGGCCAAAGTACTGGAGCTTCAGCTTTAGCATCATTCCTTCCAAAGAAATCCCAGGGTTGATCTCCTTCAGAATGGACTGGTTGGATCTCCTTGCAGTCCAAAGGGACTCTCAGGAGTCTTCTCCAACACCACAGTTCAAAAGCATCAATTCTTTGGTGCTCAGCTTTCTTCACAGTCCAACTCTCACATCCATACATGACCACTGGAAAAACCATAGCCTTGACTAGACGGACCTTTGTTGGCAAAGTAATGCCTCTGCTTTTCAATATGCCTCTTTAGTCTCTTTCAATTTGGAAGGAGACCATATTGAAAACAGTCCTTCCTTGGCAATCTTGACTTTGTAAATTTTGAAGTGTATGGGCCAGTGATTTTGTAGAGTATCTCTCAATTTGGGTTTGTCTGATGTTTTCTCATGATTAATTCAAGGTATGCATTTTGGGCAGGAAAATTACAGCAGAGATGCTATATTCTCGCTGTATCTTACCAGGTGATGCAGTTTCTATTTGTCCCATTACCAATTTTGTTCATTTTGATCTTTTAATTAAGATAGCATCTACCACATTTATCTACTGTAAAGGTACTTCTTTTCCCATTGAACTTAATGTTTTTGATGGAAGGTACTTTGTAAAATACAGTGTTAAGTCCTATCCTTCATGCAACTTGGGCCTATTAATTTTAGCATCCATCGATATTGCTTAGATGAAATATCTCATATTATGATAGTTGCCAAATGTTGATGAACTAATTCTATCATTCCTTTTGTCATTCTACTCAATGGAAAAACTTTGTCTTTCTTTCTTTATAATCAGTATTAAGATTATTACCTATTTTGGTGCTCAGATAGTCCAGATTCTGCAAGTGGGAGCTCTTACAATGCCCTTTTGATGCATATATATGTACACTTCTGTTGAATATGTACTCAAGAGTGGAATTCAAGTTAGATAGATTATAGGGAGTGCGTATGTTTAGCTTTAATAGTAAGTGATCGTACAAATTTACAGTATGAGAGTTCCAGTGGCCGCATCATTGTCAACACTTAGTATTGTCAGTCTTTTTAATTTTAGTCATTCTGGTGAATGTGTAGTGTTATATCATTGTGGTGTTCACTTAAATTTCTCTAACTATGTTGAATACTTTTTTCAGGCACTTATTTTATATTTGTATATTTTCTGTTATGAAAAGCATGGGAAATGTTTATACATATTTTAAAAATTGACTTGGCTTTTCCTCTTATTTTGTAGGATAATTTTAATATATTCTGGATATACGACTTCAGTCAGGTACATGCATTGAAGATATTTTTCCCTCTGTGGCTTGCCTTTTCACTCAGGGCTGTCTTTTGATAAGTAAAGTCTTTAATTTCACTGAAGTACAATTTATTAATCTTTTCCTGTGGCTAATTATGTGAGAGTGTTAACAGTTCTTTGCCCAGGGACTTCCCTGGTGGTACTGTGGCTAGGAATCGCCTGCCAATGCGAGGACACGGGTGTGATCCCTGGACAGGAAGATCTGACATGCAGTGGAGCAACTAAGCCTGTCACAATCACTGAGCCCACGCTCTGGAGCCCATGAGCTGCAACTGCTGAGCCTGTGCATCTTGAGCCTGGGCTCTGCAACTAGAGAGGCCGCTGTAAAGAGAGGCCTGCACCACAAGGAAGAGTAGCCCCTGCTGCCACAAGTAGAGAAAGCCTGTGCAGCAACAAAGATCCAGCACAACCAAAAATACAGATACAATGAAGCTTCTTTGCCTGATTTCAAGGTCACGAACTTATTTTCTTTCGTTATTCTCCATTGTTTTCTTCGAGAAGATTTCTTTTCCTTTTGCTGTTCACATAGAGTTTTTTAGATGCAGTTTTAAGTTTTAACAAAGATGTCTATGTACATGATTTAAGACGCAAAAAATTTACAAGGTGTGTAAAGAAAAGCAGCAGTCCTGTACCTCTCACACTTAATTTCCTGCACCCCAGAGCCAGTGATTTTTCAACTCAATCAGCTGATATTTTTGAGAGACTCTCCATATCTCTGAATAACAAATTTTGTTGCCAGTTCTTGATTTTTCAGTTTTGGGTATTCTCTTTTGACTTCCCGATATGGAAGATGAGGATTTAATTTTTTTCAACTCCTCACCTCTATCATTCTGTCACACTTTCAGTCCCAGTAATTTCTCAGTAGGTTAAATGTTAATTTCAGGTCAGTGTTTACTCTATTATGATTGTGCAGTTGTTATTGGTGTCTGAGGTGTGTAATGTACACAACCTTTTCTTTTTATTCTCTTGGAGTTAATCTTATTTTGTTGTTGCTGAGGCTCATTTACTTTTCTAGGTAATGATCACTATTTCAACCCATTGTCCAAATTCCCTGTCAAGACAATCAGGCACATCAGATGTTATGTCAGTTTCTGCTTTTTGATGCAATCTCTTCTGCGGACCTTTCACCCACCCTGACCCTGAGTAATTGTGCTCTAGCCCCAGTGAACAGCTCTTACTCTGGAATCTCTTTTCACCATCCACCTTCATCGTCATGCAGTCGCTCAGTCGTGTCTGACTCTTTGCGACCCCATGGACTGCAGAGTTCCCTGTCCTTCACGAACTCCCAGAGCTTGCTCAAACTCAGGTCCATTGAGTCGGTGATGCCATCCAACCATCTCATCCTCTGCCATACACTTCTCCTCTGCCTTCAATCTTTCCCAGCATCAGGATCTTTTCCAATGAGTCAACTCTTTGCATCAGGTGGCCAAAGTATTGGAGCTTCAGTTTCAGCATCAGTCCTTCCTTCCAATGACTATTCAGGATCGTTTTCCTTTAGAATTGGCTGGTTTGATCTCCTTGGTGTCCAAGGGACTCTCAGGAGTCTTCTCCAGCACCACAGTTCAAAGGCATCAGTTTTTCAGCATGCAGCCTTTTTTATTGTCCAACTCTCACATCCACACATGACTATTGGAAAAACCATAGCTTTGCTTATATGGCCCTTTGTTGGCAAAGTGATGTCTCTACTTTTAATACACTGTCTAGGTTTGTCATAGCTTTTCTTCCAAGGAGCAAGTGTCTTTTAATTTCACCATCCACAGTGACTTTGAAGCCCAAGAAAAGGAAGTCTGTCGCTGTTTCCGTTGTTTCCCCATCTATTTGCGATAAAGTGATGGGACCAGATGCCGTGATCTTAGTTTTGTGAATGTTGAGTTTTAAGCCAGCTTTTTCACTCTCCTCTTTCACCTTCATCAAGAGGCTCTTTAGTTCTTCTTCGCTTTCTGCCATAAGGGTGGTGTCATCTGTATATCTGAGGTTATTTATATTTCTTCCGGCAAGCTAGATTCCAGCTTGTGCTTCATCCATCCTGGCATTTCACATGATGTATTCTGCATATAAGTTAAATAAGCAGGATGACGATATATAGCCTTGATGAACCCCTTTCCCAATTTTGAATCAGTCCATTGTTCCATGTCTGGTTCTAACTGTTGCTTCTTGACCTGCATACAGATTTCTCAGGAGGCAGGTAAGGTGGTCTGGTATTCCCATCTCTTTCAGAATTTTCCACAGTTTGTTGAGATCTACACAGTGATAGGCTTTAGCATAGTCAATGAAGCAGAAGTAGGTGTTTTTCTGGAATTCTCTTGCTTTTTCTATGATCCAACGGATATTGGCAATTCGATCGCTGATTCCTCTGCCTTTTCTAAATCCAGTTTGTACATCTAGAAGTTCTCGGTTCACATACTGCTGAAGTCTAGCTTGAAGCATTTTGAGTATTACTTTGCTGACATGTAAAATAAGTGCAATTGTGTGGTAGTTTGAATATTCTTTAGCATTGCTCTTTGTGATTGGAGTGAAAACTGACCTTTTCTGGTCCTGTGGCCACTGATGAGTTTTCCAAAATTGTTGGCATATTGAGTGCAGCACTTTAACAGCATCATCTTTTAGGATTTGAAATAGCTCAGCTGGAATTCCATCACTTCCACTAGCTTTGTTTGTAGTGATGCTTCCTAAGACCTACTTGACTTCACACTACAGGATGTCTGGCTCTGTGTGAGTGACCCCACAATAGTGGTTATCCAGTCATTAAGACCTTTCTTATATAGTTCTTTAGTGTATTCTTGCCACCTCTTCTTAATCACTTCTGCTTCTATTAGATCCTTACCATTTCTGTCCTTTATTGTGCCCTATTGAATTAAATATTCCCTTGATATCACCAATTTTCTTGAATAAATCTCTAGTCTTCCGCATTCTATTGTTTTCCTCTATTTCTTTGCATTGTTCACTTAAGAAGGTTTTCTTATCTCTCCTTGCTATTCTCTGGAACTCTGTGTTCAGATGGATATATATTTCTTTTTCTCCTTTGCCTTTTGCGTCTCTTCTTTTCTCAGCTCTTTGTAAGTCCTCCTCAAACAAGCATTTTACTTTTTGCATTTCTTTTTCTTGGGGATGCTTTTGATCACTGCCTCCTGTACAATGTTAAGAAGCTCCATCCATAGTTCTTCAGGCACTCTGTCTATCAGATCTAATCCTTTGAATCTATTTGTCACTTCTACTGTATAATCATAAAGGATTTGATTTTGGTCATACCTGAATGCCCTAGTTGTTTTTCTTAAGTACTTCAATTTAAGTCTGAATTTTGCAATAAGGAGTTTATAATCTGAGCCACAGTCAGCTGCCAGTCTTTTTTTTTTTTTTTTTTTTTCTGTATAAAGCTTCTCCATCTTAGGCTGCAAAGAATACAATCAATCTGATTCTGGTATTGATCACCTGGTGATATCCATGTGTAGAGTCATCTCTTGCGTTGTTGGAAGAGGGTGTTTGCTATGACCAGCGCATTCTCTTGGCAAAACTCTGTTAGCTGTTGTTTTGCTTCCTTTTGTACTCCAAGGCCAAACTTGCCTGTTACTCCAGGTGTCTCTTGACTTCTTACTTTTGCATTGCAGTTGCCTGTGATGAAAAGGACATCGTTTTGGGGTGTTAGTTCTGGAAGGTCTTGTAGGTCTTCATAGAGCTGTTCAGCTTCTTTGGTCTTAGTGGTTGGGGCATGGACTTGGATTACCGTGATACTGAAAGGTTTGCCTTGAAAACAGAGATCATTCTGTAATTTTTGAGATTGCACCCAAGTACTGCATTTCAGACTTTGTTGTTGACTACGAGGGCTACTGCATTTCTTCTAAGGGATTTTTGCCCACAGTAGTAGACATAATGGTCACCTGAATTACATTTGCTCATTCTTGTCCATTTTAGTTCACTGACTCCTAAAATGTTGATGCTTACTCTTGCCATCTCCTGTTTGACTACTTTCAATTTACTCTGATTCAGGAACCTAACATTCCAGGTTCCTATGCAGTATTGTTCTGTACAGTATCACACTTTACTTTCACCACCAGATACATCCACAACTGGGCACTGTTTCTGCTTTGGCTCAGCCTCTTCAACACTTCTGGAGCTATTTCTCCACTTTTCTTCAGTTATGTATTGGCCACCTACTGACCTGGAGGGCTCATCTTTCAGTGTCATATCTTTTTGCTTTTTCATCCTGTTCATGGGGTTCTCAACATTCAGAAAATGAAGATCATGGCATCCGGTCCCATCACTTCATGGGAAATAGATGGGGAAACAGTGGAAACAGTGTCAGACTTCATTTTTTGGGGCTCCAAAATCACTGCAGATGGTGACTGCAGCCATGAAATTAAAAGATGCTTACTCCTTGGAAGAAAAGTTATGACCAACCTAGATAGCATATTCAAAAGCAGAGACATTACTTTGCCAACAAAGGTCCGTCTAGTCAAGGCTATGGTTTTTCCAGTGGTCATGTATGGATGTGAGAGTTGGACTGTGAAGAAGGCTGAGCGCCGAAGAATTGATGCTTTTGAACTGTGGTGTTGGAGAAGACTCTTGAGAGTCCCTTGGACTGCAAGGAGATCCAACCAGTCCATTCTGGAGGAGATCAACCCTGGGATTTCTTTGGAAGGAATGATGCTGAAGCTGAAACTCCAATACTTTAGCCACCTCATGCGAAGAGTTGACTCATTGGAAAAGACTCTGATGCTGGGAGGGATTGGGGGCAGGAGGAGAAGGGGACAACAGAGGATGAGATGGCTGGATGGCATCACTGACTCGATGGACGTGAGTCTGAGTGAACTCCGGGAGTTGGTGATGGACAGGGAGGCCTGGCGTGCTGCGATTCATGGGGTCGCAAAGAGCCGGACACGACTGAGCGACTGAACTGAACTGAACTGATGGGGTTCTCAAGGCAAACATGCTGAAGTGATTTGCCATTCCCTTCTCCAGGGCACATTTTGTCAGAACACTTTGCTTCTTTCCTACATCTAATTCCGTCATTTCCTAAAGCCCTTGTCTTCCTCTTTCTTGTTTTATTCTCTTGTTTCTTGGAGCATATCCTCCAATAAGTTTTTGAAAAGTTGTGCAAAATGGATACAATTTCTGAAACTTTGAATATTGAAAATATGTTTAAATTATCCTCATACTTGACTGATAATTTTTCAGGGTACAGAATGCTAGGTGACACATGACTTTCCTTTAGAATTTTGAAGGCATATTTCTATTCTCCTTTACATTTGGATTAATGATCTATCTAGGATTAATTTTTATATTAGTGAGGTAGGAGTCGAAGTTCATTTTTCCCCACAGGGGCAAACATTTCCTAATTAAATTTATTGGTCACCACATTATACCACTGGACTGGATAGGTGTGGGTCTGTTTCTGAACTCTTCATTGTGTTCCGTTGGCCTGTTTGTCTACAAGTTTGCTGATACTAACTGCTTTAATTATCGTAACTTTAATAAGTCTTACTAATATTAGTTAAAGTCTTTCAGCTTTTGGACTTCTTTATTATCTATAAGATCAGCTTTGCTATTCCTGGATTTCCTGGTGGCCCTGGAATCCACCTGCAATGCTGGAGACCTTAGTTTGATCTCTGGGTCAGGAAGATCCCCTGGAGAAGGGAAATGGCAACCCACCCCAGTATTCTTGCCTGGAGAATTCCATGGACAGAGGAGCCTGGTGGGCCACAGTCCATGGGGGTTGCAAAGAGTCAGACACAACTGAGTGATTAACACTATTATTTTTGGCCTTTTGCACTTCCATATAATTTTTAGAGTCATGTCAATTTCCACCAAAGCCAGAAAAGTTCAGGAATTTTTAACTGAGTCACATACATACAAATCACCCACAAATAAGTGGATAATTCAATGGACCTTAGTATATTCAGACAGTTGTGTAACACTCACCACAGTCAATCTTAGAACATTTTTATCACCCTCTAAGTAAAACCCTGTGCCCATTAGCAGTCATTCTTCCCCCAACTCCCCACTCCCAACCTTAGAAAATCATTAATTCCATTTTCTGTCTTTACATATAGACTTGCCTATTCTGATAGTTCACATAAGTGTGAAATAGGTTGTCTTTTGTGACTTGCTTCCTCCATTTAGCATAATGTTTGCAAAGTTCATCCACTTATATGTTGTAGCATGTATTGGTACTTCATTCTGTTTTATGGATGAATGCTATTTCTTTGTATGGATGAAAATACATTTTATTTATCCATTTATGAGCTAATGGTTATTGGGTTATTTCAATATTTGGGCTATCATGAATATTGCCATTGTGAACATCCATGTGCAAATTTTTGTGTGGACGTGGCTTCATTTCCCTTGCATATATACCTAGTATTAGAATTGGTGGGTCACATGGTAACACTATTGTTATTGTTTGGAGGAACTACCAAACTATTTTCCAAAGAGATTGCACCATTTTACATTCCTACCAACAGTGTATGAAGTTTTATTGCAGTTGAACTGAACCTAGAGATCAACTGGGGGAAAACTGATCACTTTACAATACTGTTACTACTGATCTATCAATACAGTATATGTCAACTTTTTAAGTCCTCTTTTCCTCTCAGTAATATTCTGCAGTTTAATGTGTAGAATAATGACTATACTTTGTCAGATTTAATTCTATTTTTTTATTTTAAAATGTATTGTTGATTTTTCATTTTTAATTGCTTACTGTCAGCTTATAAAAATACAGTTGATTTTTGTATATTGACTTTGTTTCCAGTAACCTTGCTAAATTTATTCTTAATACCATATCTGTAGATTACTTTTTAGTTTCCTAATCTAAGTCATGCGTAATCATGCTGCCAGTAAATAGTTACAGGTTTTGTTATATCTTTGTTATATGCAACCTTATATCTTTTATTTTTTCTTGCCTTACTGTCCTGGCTAGGACAATATTAAATACAACATTAAATAGAAATGATAATGGTAGATATCCTCAATTTGCTCCAGTTTCAAGGAGATTGTTTTCAATACTTGACCATTAAGTGTGAAATCTGCTATAGATTATTCTGTTTGATATAATTATATTAAGAAAATTCTCCTTTATTCCTAGTTTGGTAAAATTTTTTATCACAAATAAATGTTAAATTTTTATTGAATGCTTTTTCCACATCTATTGAAATATGACTTTATTCTTTTATGCTTTTAATGTGATAAATTACATAATTGGTTTTCAAATGTGAAGCCAACTTTGCATTCCTGGAATAAATTCAAATTTGTCATGATGCATTATTACTGCTTGATCACTATTATATTGTTTAGGATTTATATATATATATATTTACAGAAATTGTTCTGTAATTATCTTTTCTGTATCTTATCCTAGTTTGGTCTTAATATCAAGATTATGCTGCCCTCATCCAAAAAGATAGGAAGTGGTTTGTTTTGATTTCCACTTTATTCTCTGAAAGAGGTTTATAAAGCTTGGATTATACCTTTCTTTGACGTTTTAATAATGCAAAAAAGTATCCTAAAAAATAATTGAACTGCCGAAAAAAAAAATGCCCTGTGTTCCATCTCCTTTTCTCTTTTTGGGGACAACTGATTTTTATTTTTTTAACCGATTCAATCGTTTCTCCTTTTCCAGAATGTTACGTAGCTGAAATCAGTATGAGCTTTTTCAGAGTGACTTTTTTCATTTAATAATATAATTTAAGGTCCCTGCATGTTTTTTCATGGTGTGATAGCTAATTTCTTTTTAGCGCTGAATAATAAACTGTAGTACATTATTCAGATGTACCACAGTTTGTTTAGCTACTGAAGGACATCTTGATTCCTTTCAACTTTTGACAACTATGAATAAAACTTCTATAAACATTCATGTTCAGGCTTTTGTGTAAACATAAGTTTTCAGTCATTTGGGTAAATGTCAAGAAGCACAACTGCTGGATCATATGGTAAGAGTATGTGTAGATTTGGAAGAAATCACCAAATTGTCTTGTGTATTAGCTATACCATTTTTCATTCCTACCAACAATGAATGTTCTTGTTCCACATCCTCACTGATGCTGTCAGTGTTGTGGATTTCGGCCATTTTATTTCTCCAAGCCAGGCTTCAGCAATACATGAACCGTGAACTTCCAGATGTTCAAGCTGGTCTTAGAAAAGGCAGAGGAACCAGAGATCAAATTGCCAACATCCACCAGATCATCAAAAAAGCAAGAGAGTTCCAGAAAAACATCTATTTTTGCTTTATTGACTATGCCAAAGCCTTTGACTGTGTGGATCACAATAAACTGTGGAAAATTCTGAAAGAGATGGGAATACCAGACCACCTGACCTGCCTCTTGAGAAACCTGTATGCAGGTCAGGAAGCAACAGTTAGAACTGGACATGGAACAACAGACTGGTTCCAAATAGGAAAAGGAGTACGTCAAGGCTGTATATTGTCACCCTGCTTATTTAACTTGTATGCAGAGTACATCATGAGAAACGCTGGACTGGATGAAACACAAGCTGGAATGAAGAGTGCCAGGAGAAGTATCAATAACCTCAGATATGCAGATGACACCACCCTTATGGCAGAAAGTGAAGGAGAATATATTTCTATATATTTTCTTTAGTGAGATAGCTGTTCAGATCTTTGGTCCATCTTAAAATTAGATTGCTCATTTTATTGTTGAGTTTTAAGCTTTATATATTGAGCAAGAGTCCTTTTCAAATATATATTTTGCAAATATTTTCTCTCCATCTGTGGCTTGCATTCTCACTCTCTTGACAGTATCTTATGCATAGCAGAAAATTTTAATTTATTGAAGTCCAGCTCATCAAGTCTTTCTTTCATGAATCATGCCTTTGGTGTATGTAAAAAGTCATCACTATATCCAAGGTTATCTGTTATGTTATCTTTTAGGAGTTTTAGAGTTTTTCACCCTATACCTAAAGCTATGATGTATTTTTAGTTAACTTTTGTGAAAGACGTTAGGTCTGTGTACAGAAGCACTTCATTTCATGTGGATGTCCAATTGTTCCAGCATCATTTGCTGAAAAGTTTATCTTTGCTACATTGTATTGCCTTTATTATTTTGTCAAAGATCATTTGACTACATACATCTGGATCTATTTCTGGACTCTAGTCTGTTTCATTGATCTAACTGTCTATGCTTTCACTGATACCACACTGTTTTCATTACTTTAGCTTTATTGTCAGTCTTCGAGTTGGACAGTGTTAATCATCTATGTTCTTCTCCTTCACTATTGTATTGCCAATTCTAGCTTTTCTGCTTTTCCATCTAAACTTGACAATTAGTTTGTTGATGTCCCCAAAATAATTTGCTGAGATTTTGATTGGAATTGCTTTGAATCTACAGGTCAAGTTGGGAAGAACTGACTTCATCAATACTGAGTCTTCCTATCCATGAACATGGAATAGCACTCCATTAATTTAGTTCTTCTTTGGTTTCTTTCATAAGAGCTTTGTCATTTTCCTCATGTAGATTTGGTACATATTTTGTTAGACTTATGCCTTACTATTTAGTTATTATGGTGTTAATATATAGGATATTTCAAATTCCACTTGTTCATTACTGGTACGTAGGAAAGTGATTAACTTTTGTTTAGTAATGCTGTGTCCTGCAACCTTGCTATAATCTTTTATTAGTTTCAGGAAATTTTTTTTGGTTGATTCATTCAAATTTCCTGCATGGATGATCATGTCATCTGTGAACAAGATTTTCTTTCTTTCTTCCCAATCAGTCCGTATACCTTTTACTTCCTTTTCTTGTCTTTTTGCATTGGCTAAGACTTCACCACTTCACCACTCTTGCTTAAAAACAGTAGTGAGAGGGGATATCCTTGCCTCAGTCCTGATTGTAGAAGGAAAGCTTCAAATTTCTTATCATTAAATATGATGTTAGCTGTCAGTTTTTGTTGCTGTGCTTTATCAAAAGGAGGAATTCCCCTTTATTTCTAATTTGTTGAGACTATTTATCATGGATGGGTGTTGAATTTTGTCAAATGTTTTTTCTGTATGCATTGATATGATCTTATGATTTTTTGTTTTTTGACTTGTTGATGTGATGGATTACATTAATTTGATTTCAAATATTGAACAAGCTTGGCAAACCTGGAATAAATTCCTTTTGGTCATGGTACACAATTACTTTCATACATTGTTAGATTTGATTTGTTGATCTTTTGCTGAGGATTTTTGTATACATGTTTATGAAAGATATTGATATGTCCTTTTCCTGTAATGCTTTTGTCTGGTTTTGCTCTTAGGGTAATGCTGGCCTCATAGAATGAGATAAAAAGTGCTTCTTTTGCTCCTACCTTTGGGAAGAGATTATAGAAAATGGATATAATTTTTCCCTTAAATTCTTGGTAGAATTCACCAGTGAACCCATTGGGCCTGATGCTTTTTCTCTGGGAAGATTTTTAATTATTGACTCAATTTCTTTAATAGAGATAGGACTATTCAAACAGTCTATTTTTCCTTGTGTGAATTTTTGGCAGATGTGTCTTTCAAGGAATTGGTCCACCTCACTGAAGTTATCAAATTTGTTGGCATAGAGTTCTCCATCGTATTTCTTTATTATTCTTTTAATGTACATGGAGTCATAGTGATATTCTTTTTCATTTCTGATATTAGTAATTTGTGTGTCTCTCTTTTTTCTTAGTTAGCCTGGCTAGATGCTGATTGGTTTTATTGATCTTTTCAAAGAACCAACTTCTGGTTTTGTTGACTTTCTCTAATGACTTCCTATTTTCAATTTTATTTATTTCTGCTTTAATTTTTATAATTTATTTTCATCTACCTACACTGGAATTAATTTGCTTCTCTTTTTTTCTAGTTTTTTAAGGCCAAAGCTTAGTTACTGATTTTACATCTTTCTTCTTTTCTAATATATGAGATTCAATGTTGCTAATTTACCTCTAAGCACTGATTTCTTTGCATCCCACAAATTTTAAGTTATATTTTCTTTTTCACTTAGTTTAAGACATTTTTAAATCTCTTGCAATTTCTTATTTGACCCGTGTGCAATTTATAAATGTGTTGTTTAGTTTGGGATTTTCCAGCTATCTTTCTGTTATTGATTTCTAATTTAATTCCATTGCAATCCAAGAGCAAACATTGTGTTAATTCTTTTCTTTTTAAGTTTTTAAGATGTATCACCCAAAATGAGGTCTATATTGATGAATATTCTATGTGAGCTTGAGAAGAATGTGTATCCTGCTGCTATTGGATGAAATAGTCAATAGATATCACTGATATCCAGTTGACTGATGGTGCTGTTGAGTTCAGCTATGTCTTTACTGAGTGCATGCAGAATCTATCCATTTTTGATAGGAGGATGTTGAAGTCTCCAACTATAATAGTAGCTCATCTACTTCTTTGTGGAGTTCTATCAGTTTTGTCTCATGAATTTTGATGCTCTGTTGTTAGGTGCCTACACATTAAGAATTGTTAGACTGCTCTGGTGGTCTGCCAATAAGAATAAGAATCTGCCTGTTAAAGCACGGGACATGGTTTTGATACCTGGTCCAGGAAGATTCCACGTTTCATGGAGCAACTAATCCTGTGTGCCACAGCTACTGAAACCCTCGTGTCCTAGAGCCTGTGCTCCGCAACAAAGGGAAGCCACCACAGTGAGAAGCCACGCACTGCAGCTACAGTGCAGCCCCTGCTCTCTGCAGCTAGAGAAGGCCCGCACGCAGCAACAAAGACCAAGCACAACCAAAACACAAACACAAAAAAATTAATTAAGTTTAAAAAAAATAAAGAAAATAAAAGAATCGTTATATTTCTTGGAGAATTGGCTGTGTTATTATTGTGTAATGCCCCTGTTTATCCCTGATAATTTTCTTTGTTTGAAGTCTGCTTTCTGAAAATAATATAGCTACTATTTCTTTTGAGTAGCAGTAACATGATGTATCTTGGAATAGAAAATGGCAACCCACTCCAGTATTCTTGCCTGGAGAATCCCATGGACAGAGGAGCCTGGTGGGCTACAGTCCATAGGGTCACAAAGAGTCAGACACAGCTGAAGCAACTTAGCACAAGATGACGTCTCTATCTCCATCTATTTGCTTTCCATCTATAATGTATCTTTATATTTAAAGTGGATTTCTTGGGTTTCCCTGGTGGTTCAGTGGTGGTGGGGGGCAGGCCACCTGCCAGTGCAAGAGACGAAGGTTTTTGTTCCTGGTCTGGGAGGATTCTGCATACCCCGGAGCAGCTGGGCCTGTGCGCCACAACTACTGAGGCTGTGCTTTAGAGCCCCAGAACCGCAGCTACTGAGCCCACAGCTTCTGAAGCCTGCATGGTCTGGAGCCTCTGGTCTCCAGTAGGACAGGCCACCACAGTGGGAAGCCTGCACGCCACAGCTGGAGGGTGGCCCTGCTCTCTGCAACTGGAGAAAAGACTGGGCGGTGGCGAGGGCTTGGTATAGCCAAAAGTAAATAAAAACGAAAAATAAAATTTTAAAATTAAAAAAAATAATGATTAAGTGGGTTTCTTGTAGATGACATATAGTTGGGTCATTTTTTGATCCATTCTGATAATCTCTGTCTTTGATGTATTTAGATTATTGATGTTTAAAATGATTATTGATATAATTGGATTAATATCTACCATACTTTCTATTTTATATTCACTGTCCTTGTTCTTTGTTCCTATTTTTGTCTTGCATCATTTTTCTGCCTTTTGTATTTTTTTTAAATTAAAACATCTTAATTTTTGCTTTAATATCTGTTGTACTTACAAAAATTTTACTGGAGTACAGCTGAATAACAATGTTGTGTTAGTTTCAGGTGTACAGCATAGTGATTCAGTTGTACATATACTTATATACATTCTTTTTCAGATTCTTTTCCCGTATAGGTTATTACAAAATATTCAGTAGAGTTTCCTGTGCTATAGGGTAGGTCCTTTTTGGTTGTCTATTTTATACATAGCTTTTTGTACTTTTAGTTGAGCATTTTATATGGTTTCATTTTTCTTTCCCTTCTTAGAATATTAATAATACTTCTTTGTTTTAAGTTATTGCCTTACGGTTCGCAACATACACTTATAGCTCATCCAAGTCCACTTTCAAATGACACTATGAGCTTCACAAGTAGTGTGAGTACCTTCTAATAACAAAATAAACCTATCTCTTCCCTTATGTTCTTTGCATTATTGCTGTCATTCATGTCACTTACACATAAACATGTATATAAGGTAGATACATACACATACATAGGCATATATAATTAAATACATTGTTGTTATTATTATTTTCAACAAACTGTTATATGTTATATTAATTAAGAAAAATAAGGGATTGCCCTAGAGGTCCAGTGGTTAAGATTCCATGCTCCCAAGGCAAGGGGCACGGGTTCAATTCATAGTTGAGGAACTAAGATCCCCCATGCTGCATGGTGTGGCAAAAAGAAAGAAAAAGAAGAATTTTAGCTTTACCTTCACTTATTCTCTCTCCAATGCTCTGACCTATATAATTTTCCTTTTTTCTGAAGGACTTTTAACATTTCTTGCAAGGCAGATCTACTAGCAATAAATTCCCTCATTTTTCATTTTTCTGAGAAAGTCTTTATCTTTTCTGTACTTTAAGATATATATACATGTATGTATGTATGTATGTATGTATTTGGCTGCATCTGGTTTTAGTTGTAGCAGGCAGGATCTTCGTCGTGTCGTGTGGGATCTTTCACTGTGGCATGTGGGATCTTTCGTTGCAGCACACAGCCTCTCTGGTTATGGCTCATGAGCTCCAGAGCATGCAGTCTTCAGTAGCTGCACACACAGGCTTAGCTGCACACACAGGCTTAGCTGCACACACAGGCTTAGCTGCACACACAGGCTTAGCTGCACACACAGGCTTGGCTGCACACACAGGCTTAGCTGCACACACAGGCTTAGCTGCACACACAGGCTTAGCTGCACACACAGGCTTAGCTGCTCCACAGCATGTGGGATCTTAGTATGGCAAGTGGGATCCTAGTTCCCCAACCAGGGATCAAACCTGTGTCCCTGCATTGGAAGGCAGATTCCCAACCACTGGACCACCAGGGAAGTCTCTTCTGCACTTTTGAAAGATAGTTTCTCAGGGTACAGAACTCTAGATTTAGTGCGTTTTTTCTCAACACTTCAAATATTTCACACCACTCTCTTCTTGCATGTATGGTTTCTGAGGAGAAGTCAGATTATTTTAATTCTTATCTTTGCTCCTCTATAGGTAAAGTGTTCTTTTCCTCTGACTTCTTTCAAGATTTCCTCTTTATCTTTGATTTTCTGTAGGTTGAATATAATATACCTAGGCATACTTTTTTTCTGGCACCTATTCTGCTTGGTGTTCTCTGAGCTTCTTGTATATGTGGCTTGGTGTCTCACATTAATTAAAGGAAAAATTCTCAGTCATTACTGCTTCAAATATTTCTTCGTTTCTTTTCTCTTTTCTTACCCTTCTAGTATTGTTACAAATATATTACACCCTTGTAGTTACCCTATAGTTCTTAGATATTCTATGCTGTTTTTCCCCCCAGTTTTTTTCTCTTTGTGTTTTCATTTTAGAAGTTTCTATTGCCATCTTCAAGTTAGAGATTTTTTCCCTCAGCTATGTCTAGCCTGCTAATGAGCTTATCAAAAGCATTCTTCGTTTCTGTTACAGTGATTTTGATTCTTAATATTTCTTTAATTTTTTCCTCAGAATTCCTATGCTTACATTGTCCATCAGTTGCTGCGTGCCATCTACTTTATCCATTAGAACCCTTAGCATAAGTAGTCAGAGTTCTGTGACCAAAAAAAAAAAAAAAAGTAGAACCAATAGGATGGATAGAGAAAGATAGATATATGAGGAAACATTATAGGAATTGGTTCACATGGTTATGGAAATCAAGGAGTCCTACAATCTACTGTCTGCAGTCTGGAGAACCAGGAGAGCCAGTGGTATTAATATAATTCAGTCTGAGTCCAGAGTCCTGAGAATTAGGGGAATCAGTGGTGTAACTCCCAGTCGGAGGCTGAAAGCTTGACGATGGAGCGGGGGGCTATAGGCGAGAGTCTCGGAGTCCAAGGGCCTAAGAACCAAGAACTCCAGTGTCCAAGGACAGGAGAAGACGGACATCTCGGCTCAGTAAGAGAGAGAAGCTGCCCTTTGTTCCCTTCGTTCTGTTCATGCCCTCGACAGATTGGATGACGCCTGCCTACTCTGGCGGCAGGAAATCTTCTTCAGTCAGTCAACTGAATCAAATGCTAATCTATTCCAGAAACCCTCAGTCACACTCCAAAACAATGTTTTATTGACTACTTAGGCATCTCTAGCTCAACCTAACTGACACATTAAATTCACCATCACAGCATATTAAGCATAGCTGTTTTAAATTCTTGGTCTGATAATTCCAACAGCTCTACCATATCAGAGTCTGATGCTCGCTCTGTGTCTTCAGACTGTTTCCTGCTTTTTAGAATGCCTTGGAATTTTTTCTTAATGGCCAGATGTGATGTGTTGGGTAAAAGGAACTGCAGTAAAATAGGCCTTTAGTAATACGGTGATGAGGTGATATACGGTAATAGTCCTACAAGCAGTGCTCCTGAAATTAATCAATTACAGCTTAGGTTTTCCTGCCTTGGCACTTGTTCCTACAGAGGTTTCTGCTAGGGAAGTCATAATTTCCTGTACCTGTCTCCTGTCTTATCTGCTCTCCAGTTTGGGGGTAGGAGTCTGCTCCATGATGGATCCAAAGGGAGTGTTGATTTTTTTTTGGTTAGTTTAGCTTTTCCATTATTGTTAAGTATGGAGTTACAACTTCCAAGCTACAAGTTGGACTGGAATCATAATCAGTTTTTAAAGGATATTTTCACTATTTTTTGCCAGGTTGCCAGTTATTTTATAGTACTTCTGCAGTACTTCACATATGATATTTTAATGTAATTCAAAATTTATTTCTTTTTTAAAAAAATCCTTTAAAAACACTTTTTGTTTTACATTGGAGCATAGCCAATTGACAATGTCATGAGAGCTTCAGGTGCACAGTAGAGTGACTCAGCCATATATACATACTCCCCTCCCATCCAGGCTGCCATGTAACAATGACCAAAGTTTCAAGACTAATAATAAAAACAGATTTGTGGAAATACTTTTTAGAATTAAGCTTCTACAAAATACAAAATATTGGGGAGAATGGAGCATGTATTTATTAGGTAAAATACGGTAAACTCTTTTTTTTTTTAGAAAGAGAGCTGAATTGCTGAATTACTTACATTAACTGGAAAAAACGTTAAATGTGTCCATTACACATATGTCATTTCATTCTCTTTGAGTTTACATCATTTCTGTGGAAATATAATAGAGTATCAGTCTTAAAGATAGCATATATTGGGGTCTTCCTTTTTTTTTTAATCTAGTTTGATAATCTCTGTCTTTGAGTATTTAGATCATTTACATTTGATGTAATTATTGGTATGTTTGGGTCTAAATGTACCATTTTTCTATTTGTTTTCTATTAGTCCCAGGTATTCTTCATTTCCTCTTTTCCTGCCTTTTAAAAAGTTAACTTTTAAAATATCCATTCTATCTCTGCAAAGTCCTAATACCTGTACTTCTTTCATGTATTTTTAGTGGTCGCTTTAGGATAAGGGTCAGCATATGGTCCATGGCCTGTTTTTTATGGCCCTTGAAATAATTTTTCAAAATAACTAATGTTATTTTTTAGAATATTTTTAGACTTACAGAAGATTGTACAGAGTACAAGTTTTCATATATCCTGTGCTCAACTTTCCCTGTTCTTAGCATCTTGTGTTAGTATGGTTCATTTTTAATATTAATGAATAATTAATAATACATTATTCTTAACTAAAGTTTATGCTTTATTAAGATTTCTTTAGTTTTAAAAAATTGTGGTAAAATACACATAACACAAAATTAACCATGTTAACCATTTTAAACTATTCAGTTTCGTAGTGTTAACTATATTTACATCATTGTACAGCCAATCTCCAGAACTCTTTTCATCTTGCAAAACTGACTCTCTACCCATTAAAGAACAGCCTCCCAGTTCCCCCTCCCTCAGTCCATGGCAACCACCATTTTACTTTCTGTTTCTACGAATTTGATTACTCTAGATATCTCATATGAATGGAATAACAGAGTATTTGCCTTTTTGTGACTGGTTCGTTTCACTTAGCATAATGCCCTCAAGTTTCATCCATGTTGCATCATATGTGAGAATTTCCCTCTTTTTTAAGAGTGAATAATATTCAATTGCCTGTATAAACCACATTTTGTTTATCTATTCATCCGTCACTTACATTTTACATAATGTCCTTTTTCTGTTCCACAGTCCCATCTAGATTACCACATTGCATTTAATCATCATCTTTTCTCAGGCTCCTCTGAGCTATTATACTTTCTCAGACTTTTTTTTAATGACCTTGACTGTTTTGAGGAGTATCAGTCAGATAGTTTCTATACTATTCCTCTATTAGGATTTTTCTGATGTTTTTCCTTATGCTTTGACTGGTGTTATAGGTTTTTTGAAGGAAGACCAGAGGTGAAGTGGCATTTTCATCATATCATATAATGGGTGTATACAGTCAACATGACTTATCACTATTGATACTGACCTTTGACCTTGATCACCTGGTTTGGGTAGTGTTTGTCAGGCTTCTCTAAAATTACCCTTCTCATCCCTTAGAATGAAGTCACTATACTTAGCCCACATTTAAGGACTGAAAAGTTATGTCCACCTCCTTCACAGGTATCTATGTAAATAATTAAGAATTTCTTTGCCTGGGAGGTTTGTTTAGAATGGTTTTTATGTTTTTTACAGGTTGAAAAAATTCAAAAGAAGAATATGTTGTGATATAAGAAAATAGTTTGAAATTCAGATTTCAGAGTCTACAAATAAAATTTTATTGGGGACTTCCTGGTGGTCCAATGGCTAAGACCATGCTCCCAATGCAGGAGACTGGGATTTGATCCCTGGTTGGGGAACTTGTCTTAGCTAGAGATCCTGCATGTGGCAACTAAAACCTGGCACAACCAAATAAATCAATAAATATTTTAAAAATTTTATCAGAACACAATCGTGCTCACCCATTTGCTTATTGTCTAGGCTACTTGCATGTTACAACAGCAGAGTTATTAGTTGTGACAGAGACTCTATGGCCTTTAACATCTAACATATTTACTGTTTGACTTTTTACAGAAAAAATTTGCTGACCCATTCTCTAAAGTTTAAAATACGAATCTTGAACCTATCACAGAGATCAAATTGCCAACATCTGCTGGATCATCAAAAAAGCAAGAGACTTCCAGAAAAACATCTATTTCTGCTTTATTGACTATGCCAAAGCCTTTGACTGTGTGGATCACAAAAAACTGTGGAAAATTCTTAAAGAGATGGGAATACCAGACCACCTGACCTGCCTCTTGAGAAACCTGTGTGCAGGTCAGGAAGCAACAGTTAGAACTGGACATGGAACAACAGACTGGTTCCAAATAGGAAAAGGAGTACATCAAGGCTGTCTATTGTCACCCTACTTATTTAACTTATATGCAGAGTACATCATGAGAAATGCTGGGCTGGAAGAAGCACAAGCTGGAATGAAGAGTGCCAGGAGAAATATCAATAACCTCAGATATGCAGATGACACCACCCTTATGGCAGAAAGTGAAGAGGAACTAAAAAGCCTCTTGATGAAAGTGAAAGAGGAGAGTGAAAAAGTTGGCTTAAAGCTCAACATTCAGAAAACGAAGATCATGGCATCTGGTCCCATCACTTCATGGGAAATAGATGGGCAAACAGTGGAAACAGTGTCAGACTTTATTTTTTTGGGCTCCAAAATCACTGCAGATGGTGACTGCAGCCATGAAATTAAAAGACGCTTACTCTTTGGAAGGAAAGTTATGACCAACCTAGATAGCTTCTTAAAAAGCAGAGACATTACTTTGCCAACAAAGGTCCGTCTAGTCAAGGCTATGGTTTTTCCAGTGGTCATGTATGGATGTGAGAGTTGGACTGTGAAGAAAGCTGAGCACCAAAGAATTGATGCTTTTGAATTGTGGTGTTGGAGAAGACTCTTGAGAGTCCCTTGGACTGCAAGGAGATCCACCCAGTCCATCCTAAAGGAGATCAGTCCTGGGTGTTCATTGGAAGGACTGGTGTTGAAGCTGAAACTCCAATACTTTGGCCACCTCATGCGAAGAGTTGACTCATTGGAAAAGACCTTGATGCTGGGAGGGATTGGGGGCAGGAGGACAAGGTGACAACAGAGGATGAGATGGCTGGATGGCATCATCGACTCGATGGACACAAGTTTGGGTAAACTCCGGGAGTTGGTGATGGACAGGGAGGCCTGGCGTGCTGTGATTCATGGGGTTGCAAAGAGTCGGACACGACTGAGCAACTGAACTGAACTGAACCTATCACGGTTTTCTTTCAAATAACATTACATCACTTCGTGTAAAAGTTAGAAATGCAAAATAGTTTAGTCCCGTTTCCCTTTCCAATACTCTGTGTCATTGTTATTATACATTTTATTTTATGCTCCCTGGTGGTCTACTGGTTTGTATTTGGTGTTCTCACCACCATGGCCCAGGTTCAATTCCCCGTCAGGGAAACCTTTCTTCTTGGCTTCCTCTTTCTTCTTGGTGGCCAAGAAACTGCCTGCAATGCAGAAGGCGCAGGAGACGCAGGTTCGATCCCTGCCTGGGTTGGGAAAATCCCCTGGAGGAGCGCACAGTAACCCACTCCAATATTCTTGCTGGGAAGATTCCATGGACAGAAGAGTCTGGCAGGCTACAATCCACAGGGTTGCAAAGAGTTGTACATGACTGAGTGAATGAACACACACACATGTTACAGCCCATGATACACTGTTATTCTTTTTACTTTAAGCAATTTTTAAATGAGAAAAGTATAGTTCTTATTTATCTGCATATTCTCCACTTCTAGTCTTATTCATTCCTTTGTGTAAATCCAAATTTCCATCTAGCATGTTCCTTCTGACTGTAAAAAAAAATTTGTAACATTTTTTATGGTGTAGATCAACTGACGAATTCTCTCACTTTTTGTGTGTGCATGTGGAAAAATTTCACCTTTACTTTAAGGAAAATTTCACTGACTTTAGAGACCTGTTGATAGTCCCATTCTCCCCACAACTTTAACAATTATATTTTATTGCCTTCTGACTTGTATAGTCTCTGACAGCAAGGAGGAGATAATTATCAGAGACAGCAAGTCTCTGATAACTTTACCTTTGTGTTTCAGGGTGTAATGTCCCTTTTATCCTCTGGCTTTTTTAAAGATTCTCTCACTGTCATAGATTTTCAACAATTTGATAACAATGAACTTCACTATCTGTTTCGTGTCTTTATGGGTGGTGGTGAGATTCTTGGATCTTTGGGTTTCTGGCTTTTGTTAACTTCGGAAAATTTTTAGTCACTATTATTCTGTTTTCCCCTCTATTTCTAGACTTCAACTACAAGTATGTTAGAGTACTCAATAACTTCCCCTAGGTCACTATGGTTGTCTTAATTTTCAGCGTGCTTCCTCTATTTATTTTCTCCCAGTGCTTCCTTTCAGAAATGTTCTGTTGATATGCCTTCGTATGTCTTCAAGTTTACTTGTCTCTTCTTCCACAATGTCTAATATACTTCTAGTCTCATCCATTCAAAATACGTTCAGAATACACTAAGATTTTATAATTTTCATCTCTAGGACTTCACTTTGTCAGTCTTACGGTTGTTTCTTCGAAGTAATGTACCTTTCTTCTCTTGGTGTTTTAAAGATTTTTCTCTTTTAAAACTATCTTAAGATTTAAAAATTTTCAGCAATTTAACGACGATGTCCATAAGTATAATTTCTTTGTAATTACCCTGTTGAGCTTGATTCTTCCGTCACATACAGAAAAATTTTGTCCAGTAATATCGATTCTACTTCATTCTCTCTTTCCTCTCCTTTTTGGACTCCAGAAACATATATGTTAGACATTTTCATTATGTCACATATAACATTAATGTTATTTTCTGTGTTCTCCATCTTTCATGTCTGTCTCTGCCTCCGTCTAGGTATTTCCTACTGATCTATTTTCCAAGTCACTCATCTTCTCTCCTGCTCCATCTCATCTACCTTTAGCTCTATGTAGTAAATTCTTAATTTCAATTATTATATATTTTTTCATTCTAAGATTCCGCTTGATTCTTTACTCTTCATTTATTCCAATTCCCTCATAACTATCTAGCTTTTTATCTGTTTTATAATACAGAGTAATCACAGTATTTTAAAACTGCCTGATAACTTCAATATCTCGATCTCCTGTGAAGCTGTATTTTCTAAGATCTGCTTTTTTCTTTTAAGATCTGCTTTTATCTTAGGTTTCAGGCATTCATTAGTTCAGTTTCTTCACATACATGATCACTAAGTTCTATTTATTTGGAGTAATCTCAAACTCATAGAAAGATCACAAATAAAGTACAAAGAATCTTTTTATTTGACTGATCTGAGAGTAAGTTGCCATCACCTCCCAAACACTTCAATGTGTAATTCCTATGAACCACGATGTCCTCCTAGATACTACATACAATACCACCATCAAAATCAGGAGATTAATATTAGTACATTCCCACCCTCTAATCCAGACTCAATTCAAGTTTCACTGGTGGTCCCAATGATATTATAGCAAAAGGATCTAGTATAGAATCACATTACAAAAGGCAGAGGAACCAGAGACCAAATTGCCAACATCTGCTGGATCATCAAAAAAGCAAGAGACTTCCAGAAAAACATCTATTTCTGCTTTATTGACTATGCCAAAGCCTTTGACTGTGTGGATCACAAAAAACTGTGGAAAATTCTTAAAGAGATGGGAATACCAGACCACCTGACCTGCCTCTTGAGAAACCTGTGTGCAGGTCAGGAAGCAACAGTTAGAACTGGACATGGAACAACAGACTGGTTCCAAATAGGAAAAGGAGTACATCAAGGCTGTCTATTGTCACCCTACTTATTTAACTTATATGCAGAGTACATCATGAGAAATGCTGGGCTGGAAGAAGCACAAGCTGGAATGAAGAGTGCCAGGAGAAATATCAATAACCTCAGATATGCAGATGACACCACCCTTATGGCAGAAAGTGAAGAGGAACTAAAAAGCCTCTTGATGAAAGTGAAAGAGGAGAGTGAAAAAGTTGGCTTAAAGCTCAACATTCAGAAAACGAAGATCATGGCATCTGGTCCCATCACTTCATGGCAGATAGATGGGGAAACAGTGGAAACAGTGGCTGGCTTTATTTTTCTGGGCTCCAAAATCACTGCAGGTGGTGATTGCAGCCATGAAATTAAAAGACACTTACTCCCTGGAAGGAAAGTTATGACCAACCTAGACAGCATATTAAAAAGCAGAGACATTACTTTACCAACAAAAGTCCGTCTAGTCAAGGCTATGGTTTTTCCAGTGGTCATGTATGGATGTGAGAGTTGAACTATAAAGAAAGCTGAGCGCCGAGGAATTGATGCTTTTGAACTGTGGTGTTGGAGAAGACTCTTGAGAGTCCCTTGGACTGCAAGGAGATACAGTCAGTCCATTCTAAAGGAGATCAGTCCTGGGTGTTCATTGGAAGGACTGATGCTGAAGCTGAAAATCAGTACTTTGGCCACCTGATGAGAAGAGCTGACTCATTGAAAAAGACCCTGATGCTGGGAGGGATTGGGGGCAGGAGGAGAAGGGGATGACAGAGGATGAGATGGCTGGATGGTATCAGCGACTCGATGGACACAGGTCTGGGTGGAC
Source organism: Budorcas taxicolor (assembly GCF_023091745.1). Classification (NCBI taxonomy): domain Eukaryota; kingdom Metazoa; phylum Chordata; class Mammalia; order Artiodactyla; family Bovidae; genus Budorcas; species Budorcas taxicolor. Next base: position 36,129,360 of record NC_068928.1, on the reverse strand, counting down.
TCTGGGAGTTGGTGATGGACAGGGAGGCCTGGCGTGCTGCGGCCCATGGGGTCGCAGAGTCGGACACGACTGAGCGCCTGAGCTGAGCTGAACGTTGTCGCTCAGGCGTCTCCAGTCTCTTTCAATATGGAACATTTCTTCAATCCTTTCTTCACCTTAATGACACTTTTGCAGATTATAGGCCAACTGTTTTGTAGACTGCCTGTCAATTTGGGCTTGTCCAAAGTTTCCTCATGATAAGATTCAGGCTATGTGTTTGTGCAAGAATATCACAGAAATGATGCTGTGTCTCTCTCATTTCATCCTAACAGGTGATGCAAGATTTTAATTTGTCTGATTATTGATCTTCCCTTTGATCATTTGATTAAATTTGTGTCTGCCAGGCTTCTCTACTGTACCACCTGTAAAGTTACTCTTTTTTCTCTTTTTTCCCCATTGTAACTAAGTATTTTGTGGTTACATGCTTTGAGAATATGTAAACATCCCATTCCTCCACAAACTTTCCATGTATTTATTTTTTTAATGTCAGTATGGGTCATGGATTCCTATTTTATTCCATAAGTTATAATCCATTAGTATAACATAATTTACTTTGATGCTCAAATTATTCATATCCAGCCAATGGAAGTCACTTCCACTGGCTTCTGTATGCTTTTGATGTCTCCATCATTCTTTGAGTACTTCCTAAGTGGACAGTTTTATTAAGGCATAATTTACATACCATACAATTCACTCATTTTAAGTGTAAAATTTAATGAGTTTTAGTGTATTCACAGATATGTTCCACCATCACTACAGTCAATTTTAGAACATTTTCATCATCTCAAAAGTAACCCTTTCGGAAAAAAAAGTAAACCTCGTAACCTTTACCTATCATCCCCATATTCTCCCATCCCCACTTCAGCCCTTAGCAACCATTATTCTACTTTGTGTCTCTGTATATTGCCTATTCTGGATTTTCCAATGAATGCAGTCGTACAATATGTGGTCTCTGTGACTGGCTTCTTTAACTTAGCATAATGTTTTTGAGGCTCATCCAAGTTGCAGCATGTACAAGTATTTCATTCTTTTCTATGGCTGACTCATGTGCCATTGAATAGATGAGTGTGTGCCCCAGTCACTCAGTCTTGTCCAACTCTTTGTGATCCCTTGGACTGACTGTAGCCTCCCAGGCTCTTTGTCCATGGGATTCTCCAGGCAAGAATACTGTAGGTGGTTGCCATTTTCTGCTCCAGGGGATTGAACCAGCCTCTCTTGCATCTCCTGCATTGGCAGGCAGATTCTTTACCACTGCGCTACCTGAAGCCCCCCTTGTATGGATATACTACATTTTAAAAACCTTGTTCATCAGTTGATGGGCATTTGGGTTGTTTCCATCTTTTGGCTATTGTGAATGATATTGCTATTAATATCCAGGTACAAGTTTTTAAAAATTTATTTATTTATTGGGTGTTCTGAGTCTTCATTATTGTGCGTGGGCTTCTCATCACAGTGGCTTCTCTTGTTGCAGAACACAGGCTTCTTGCTCTGTGGCATGTGGAATCTTCCCGGACCAGGGATCTAACCCACGTTCCCTGCACCGGCAGGCAGATTCTCAACCACTGGATCAACAGGCAGGTCCCAGGTGCAAGTGTTTGCATGGACCTGTCTTCTGTTGGGTATACTTCAGAATGGGATTGCTGGGTCTTATGAGAACTCTGTTAATCATTTCTGAGTATACTTCTTAACCTTCTTGCATAAGATGATCCAGGCTTATCTTGTAATTTCCCCACCCAAGTTCTGCAATTAGCCATTTCTCCAAGGAGCCCTGGTTCCTTCTAGTGGACAATGGTATTTAGAAATTAAGATGTGGGTGCTAGTTATGCTCACTATCATTAAGCTATAACTGTTCCAGGCCCTCTCAGTGAATGAAGGTGGGAAATAAATATATGCATGTATATATATATTATATATATATATATGAAGATTCCCCTGGAGAAGGAAATGGCAACCTACTCCAGTATTATTGCCTCAGAAATCCCCTGGACAGAGAAGCCTGGTGTGCTGCAGTCCATGGGGTTGCAGAGATTGGACATGACGGAGTGACTGAACAGCGATACACAAGTGTACATGCATTAACACGTATACGCACAATGTAGACATCTATGCACACACACCTACAGTAACATTAATTTCTGTTTATTTATTTTGAAAATCGGAAGTGCTCACTCATTCCTCCAATTCCAATACAACGCCACGGGGTTCATTCTATTTTTTTCTCTTTCCATAGTTATAACACTTTTTGCCAACAGTGAGAAACCTAGTTAATTCTCTCAAAAAATCATTTACTGGGTCAGTGTTACTGTGGGTAACAAATATTCTGTTCCCACTGCTCTCCACCCCACCCAGATCCCTGCTCAGTCCTCCTGGGCTCTGAGCCCCTGCCTCGGGTCACCCCCAGCCCCCTTCCTCCCACATGGATGTGCTTTTCACCCCAACAGGCTCTGACACACTCCCAAGCTCCCTAGTGGATGCCCTGCCCCACCTCTCCAGGGATGACCTTCTCAGTACCGTGACTCTACTTGCCAGTGCCTGGCCCTTGCCCTGGTCAGATACGTTGTTCACCCCCTTGGAGTCCAGTCTGCCTTACTGAGCTCCACCCTCCATGGACATCCTGCTTATCTTGACCAGGCTGCCGTCCGGCTTAGACACTCTCGTTTCTCTGTTGGATCTCTGACACTGGGGCTGCCTATCTGCCTGCATGACTGAGCCTTGACTGATTCTCTCTCTCTCTCTGCTCTGACTGTTCCCCATTGGAGACACTCTCCTTACTTCACTGAGCTCCCAAACCCTGTGCTGGGCCACTGCCTCCTTCTCCACTCCCGGCCCTAGGGATGCCTACCTTGCTTGGCCCATCTAAAGGCTTCTGGACTGAACTGTTCTTGAAACGTAGGGAACAGAAGGGAAGAGAAAGGAGAAAAAAGGAGAAGGGGGAAGTGGGGGAGGAAGAAAAACAGAAGGAAGAAGAGGAAGCAATATTTTATTGAAAAGCGGACCTTGAGTGTGACAGGTCCTGGTCTGGTTCTGGTGGATGTTATGTCTTCCACAGAGGATTTCATCTCCTTCCAAAGGCCAAAGTACAGGAAAATCATCTCGATGCAGTGAGGCTGGTCTACTTTGCCCTTGTTTCTGTTTGTGGCCCTCTCCAGGGTCTCAGTTGGAAGCCAGTGTGAGCAGGCTGAGGGGTGAATGGAAGAAGCTCCTATAAGAAGTGCAGCTGGAAAGAGGAGAGAGTCAAGGTGATTCAGGGGTTCAGGAGTGGAGGGACGGAAGAGACACTAGGGTGCATTTGTGGGCAGCTGGAAAAGAGCCTGCCAAGCGGGAAGTGTGGGCAGTACGGGGAGGACAGAGGGGTGGCAGGCAGGGGCAGGAGGGGGAGCCTTTAGCCTGGGGAGGGTGGGCTTTGGACTGGAGGTGACACCACCAGGTGTAGTCAGGGCAGGTGGGACGCCGCCTGCATCTCTGCGGGGCTGTGGTTTCCTGGAGTAACTGGAGATGAGGTCACTACAGAAGGGGCAGCCTGGCGGGAAGAGACTGAAGCAGGAATGGGATGTGGTGCGGGGATTGCAACCCAGTGAGAGGAGGGAGTTTAGTGGCGAGGAGGCTCGGTGAAGGGGGGAGCTTGCTGGGCAGAAGGAGCTCAATGAGAGGGCAGGGGCTGGGTAGGGAGGGGGATTATTAAGCAGGAGGGGCCTAGAGGTCTCCTCTCTTGGTCTAGAAGGGGAGCAGCTAAGAGTAGGGATTCTGTCCCTTCCCCTCTGACACCCCACTCCCCGCCCACCCCACCCCCCATGCTCAGCGTGGGGAAATCAGGAGGCAGCCTCTCTGCTCTTTCTTTTCCAGGACAGGAGGTGGGGAGCCACAGACTCTCTGGCTCATGGTGGAAGTGGGGAAGTGAGGGGCTTCTCCTCCCCTTCCCAGCTAAATCCTTTGCCCCTGGGGTCCTAGAGCAGGCTGGTGTCCTGGGTGGAGGGTGGCAGTGGGCGTAGGGAAGGGGCTGGGGCCTCGCTCTCCCCCATCCCCCATGCACCACGGGGGCAGGCAGGGGGACTTCAGCCCCAGGCTGGCTTTCTTTCTCATTTCGCTGCTCTTGGCTCTTATGGTGGAAAAATCGAAGCACTCCCCTTGGTACAGCTGAGGCGGAGAGGGTGAGCCTGGCTGAGAGGCTGTCCTGGCAGGGGAGACAAGGAGCAGGCGGGGCCTGGCTGGGGACAAACTGCCCCCCTTCTCACCCTCTCTGCGTCAACGTGGCTCTCCAGGCCCAGGGCTACTCCTGAGTCTGAGGCGGAGGGGGCTGGGGCCTGGAAGGAGGCAAGCACTGGGCTCGGGCTCAGCCTCAGGCCCATAGCGCCCTCTCTCCCAGGGCTGTTCACAGAACTGTCTCCAAGGGGTAATTTCAAGCCCTCCTGGAGTCCTGAGGGAACCACTGCGATGCCGCGGCAGGAGGGGTTTGAGGACAGGCTTTCTCCCCACACAGGGCTTTATCCTAAGGGAGCTCTTTGCTCAGAGCATTTCCTGAACACCTGAGATGTGGGCGGCCTTCCTGTCCATTATATGTGTCATCTTCATGACCACCCCAAGGCCAGCATTAGCCATCCCCATGTTACTGGTGAGGAACCTGAGGCTCCAAGAAGTCCAGTCACGGAGCCTTGAAGTGGCCAAGGCAGGATTGAACCCAGGTGTCTGGCTCATTGAATGATGCTCTTTCCTCAACACTGGGAAAGCTGACGAGCCTTCCTCTCCAGGGTTTGGAGCCCCCAAGCAGCTCCCTGGTGGGCTGCCCAGTCAGGGGAAGAGCTTTGCTGGCATCACTGACACGCTCTGCGCCATGCCCCCATCCCAGCACAGCCCATGGTCTCTCCTCTCGTCCCCAGCCCCTTGTTCAGCTGTAAGATGCCTGGGATCTCCCCATATCCACCTTCTCACAGAGCTAGCACTGCTCCCACTCCATTTTTCCAGCCGCCCCAGTCCCTGGCCCCGGCCCCCTCTCTCCAGCCTGATGGAAAGAGGAGTCCAGAGAGGAGCCCAACCACTTTCCCTCTGGAATCTGCTGCCTCGGCTCTTGGATGGAGAAACCATCTGGAGTGCATTACGGGCGGTGGAGAAAGCTGAGAGCAGGACAGTGTGAGTTGGCCCCAGCGGCGGCTCCTGTCTGCAGGAAGAGGGGGCTCAGGGCTCTTTAGGGGACGGGCCAGCAGCCGCCCCCACTTCCTGAGTCCCTGGAAGGGCAGATAAGAGACGTGCAGGAGAGGGTGGCCTGGCAAGGCAGGGCCCAGCCCTCTAGACACCTCTTTAGAGCCCAGTTTTAAACCACTAATTTTATTTACTTCCCATCTCTCTGGAGAGGGACAGTGACTTCCCCAAGGTCACACAGCAAGTCATGAGGGAAAAGATTGGAACTGGATCCCTTCCGTGTATATGCACACACTAATGGACATCAGAGGTCCCCAGAGTCAAGGTGGAGGACAAAAGCAGGAGGGCAGCCTGGAGGCCGGATGATCTTTCTCTTCCTCAGCTTCCAATGAGTGACGTGAAGGAGCAAAGGCCAATGAGAACAGGAAGGAATGTCCTTCATCCTTCGGGGGTCTTCATCCCTGCCTCTCCTCCCACTCTTGCCACACACGCCACCCTTTCCTTGTGCCTGATGTTTGAGGCTGGCCTGGTCCTGGGCTCTGAGCTTCCAGGCCCTTCCTCTGGGTCCCAGGAGCCCCCTCCCCCGAGCGGGGCCCCAGCTCCAGACGTGGCAGGGCGAGCAGGAGTGAGGCTTCTCCACCCCCTCCCAAGTGCTGTGCTGGCGGCCCCGAAATAAAAATCAAATGTGGGCTTGGCAGAGACAGTGGGGCGGGAGAAGCAGCAGCCGACAGCGCTGGGCCTTCATTCTTTCCACTGTAACTTCACATCCTAACCTCTGGCATGTTAATTATTCTCCTTCCCGCTTGCTCTCCCTGGGCCAGAGGGTGAGCTCACCCTGTCCCCTAGCCTGGGAGGGGGCGGCCACTGCCTGGACCCCCAACCCCCAGGCTGCTCCCAGGAAGCTGGGTGGGGCCAGGCTGGCTGCTCCCTCCTGCTTCTACAGTCCCTGAGGAGGCGGCCAGCCTGGCATCTAGGGTTCCATGCGTGAATCATTAAGTCTTCACACCCGCTGCTCCATTTAATGGTGGCCACTGTCTTAAGCTGAGGCATTGCCGGCTCACCACATGTGTATGCCGAGCAGGACTAAGACCCAGGCTGGTGGCTGCCAGTCCCGCACTCTTTCTAAACCTAGGAAGAGGGCAAGAAGAGCTCAGGCTGAATGTCCAATTTTTCCCCAATGGTAAGTGATTTAAAGCATTATTTTGATATTAAAACAAACAAGGACATAGTATAGGGTAAGAAGTCAAATGTCTGAATTTTCAAGGTAGAAACAGGTTCTCAAAGATCTCCACTTGAGGCTCTCTGCAGACCCCAGGCAGCAGCGTCTTCCCCCGGGTCTGGCCATGAACTGGGTGAGATAATGGTCATATCTATTAGCGACCAGTTTGTTTGGCCACGGAAAATGCTGGTGGGTGCCAGCAGGGAGGCTTGGTCCACCCTGGAGGGCAGATGCCTTCTCCCACCCCCAGAATCTCTGCTGATTCTCTGTGTCTCTCAGGAGACCAACTTTCACAAGGCAATCAGCACAGGTGAGGGGCAGCCTCCTATCTGACCCCAGAGCCAGCATCCCAACAACCTTAACCAAGGCCTCCTGCTCCATCCCCATGTCCCAGAACCTCTCCCCGCTCATGGCTTCAGAGGCCAGCCCAGTATCTGGTGCAGGGTGGTGGGGGGCGGTGGGCAACCTGTGTTTCCTTCCTTCTCGCCCTGTAAGTCTCCCCTGAATGAATGTTCCACCTATGGAACTATGTAGGTACAAGGCGTTGTGGGCAGTTATGGTCTCCACTCTAGTGGAGCTTCTGGAAGTAAAGTGAAGTGTTATTCAATGTGATGAGTTCTGAGATGGGGGAAATAAGGCTCTGGAAGCCCCTGGAAGGAGACTTCTGACCCAAGACCTGTGAGAAGAGTATCAGGGAAGACTTCCCAGAGTCAGTGATAACCAGGAGGGAAGGAAAGTTGCAACCAGGAGTTGCAAGCAGAGGAACAGCTCCTGCAAAGCGACCGGTAAGTAGTGGGAACAAGCCAAGTGCAGAACCCACAGGACTGTAGACACTGCGCAGTCACAGGTCATGGACCGGGAGCTGCCAGAGCGCTGAGGGTGAAGGGCGTGTAGGAGGACATGACCAGACTTTCTAGACAAGTATTGAGGATTGGTTGGAAAGTGGTCAGAGTGGAGGTGGGGTGGCCACTCGAAGGCTGCCACAGAGGTCCTGGGGGGAGGTGACAGTCACCAGACCCCAGCTAATGGCAGTGGCATGGAAAGAGATGGCCAGGTTGACAGAGATGTAAGCTATCGGCAGAAGGATAAGAGCTGGTTCATGCCGGTGGACTATGAAATACCTGTAGGGAACCAAGGGGGATGGCGTTTAGGGAGCTAGACCTGTGGAGGACCCCTGGAGAAAATGTGTGAGAAGAGGCCAGGCCCAAACCTGAGCGGAGACACAGAAGGCAGAGCCTACGAAGGAGCTGGAGAAAGAGCAACCAGAGGCAGGAGGGAGACCAGGAGAATCAGGGGCTGCCCAAGCCCCCGAGGGGCTTCCTGAAGGACACATGGCTAAAAACTTCAGTGGTCACAGAGGCGAGACCTGAGAAGGGACGTGTGGCTTAGGGACCAAGAGGCTTCTGCCTCTCTGACCACCAGCCTCCCCCAGCCTCAGTGCCCCCTCAACCCTTCCCCATGTGCCTTCCTTCATCTCACTCTTTCTCTCTGACCAGAAGCCACCTGAACATCCTTCTAAGGGAAACTTCACGACAGCCTCAGCCCACTCAGGTTTTGGTTGCCCTTCCTGGCTCCTGAAATAACACCCTACCCCCAAGAACAACAACCAGCACATATACTTCTCACCAAAGAATTACCCAGAGCTCTTAGAAGCTGGGGCAGAGAGGAGCACACACCTCCCTCTGGCCCCTGGGGCAGCTCACTGCCTTTTCCAATTGAGCTCACAGGAAAGCTCCAGATAAGCCTGGCCCTCAGGTCTAAAGCAGGAAGAAGCAATGACCCTGGCCAACACATGCAGTGACAGGAGAGGTACAGAGAACAACCTTTGTTAGATCCAGCAGAGATATCCAGGCAGACTTCATGTAGGAGGTGACTCTGGCCAGGACCTTGAAAGACTAGCAGGATTTGGTCAAGTGAAAATGGGAGCCAGAAGGATTGTAGCAGGAAGGAATGTGGTGAGAAAGGGCATGAAGGTAGAAAGGGGGGCTCAACATTTGGGTGGCAGCCAATAGATCAGGTGGCTGGTGGCCCCAGACAGTAGGGCAGAGTGGGCAGGAGGCTACAAGGTGAACGGCCTGGAATACCAAGGGAGAAGACCTCACACTTTGTCCACTGCTGCCTCTTGACCCAGGGCTTTCTATTCAGGCACTGTTTTCCTGTTCTTTCACTCATTCATTTGAGAAATACTTACTGAGCTCTTACTCTGCGAGGCAAATGTTGATACTTTGAGGGACTAGATAAAGTACCTGCCATCACAGTTTAAGTTTCAAGAAGAAACACAAAATATAAACTCATAAACAAATAAAGACTAAAAATTAAGATCGTGATAGAGGTTGTGAAGAAAACAATGGCTGGTCACTCTTGGAAAGGAGAGCCTGGGTCCTGCCTGCCCTGAGACCCAGGGTTCCTGAGGGCAGAGCTGCATCTCCTCCATCAGGCTGGGAGCTCCGGGAAGGACAGAGAATGGGATATTTGAGAGGAAGAGCTGATGTGGCTCAGACACCTCCCAGCAAGGAACTGCTGCTCCTCCCCCAGCCCAAGGACCCTCCAGCAGCATCCCTGCCCTGCCAGCGTCACTTCCCTCAACCCTTAGCTGCTTCTAGTGCCTGGTGGTGGGAGGAGCGCTGGGACCCATGACCTGAAGCCCCAGGCCTTGGAGAAGACTGCAAACAACCGTCCGCTGCTGGACAAGGCGGGTACAGAAGTGACTTCGAGGGGCCTCTGTGTGACAGAGGGACCCAGGGACAGAGGACAGTGGGCTTCTCAGAAAGGACCCTCTTCCTCGCCAGGCCCAGAGGGAGGGCTTCCCTCTCTTCCTCCCCATCCAACCCTCACTCCTTAAATTAACCTCAGCCCCACCCGGAGCTGGAGAGAATGCCCCAAAATAAATCCTAAATTACATGCTGCTTGGGGGCAACCACAGCTCTCCTTCCTCCCTCTCCAGCAAGCAGATCTGCCCTACCCAGTGCTGGGGGGCCTCCCCCGAAATGGGCTATTCATACAGCTCCTCGCTTTGCTCTCTGGCCTTCTTATCCTTTGGCAAGGCCCAAGCAGGTTACACAGCTCTCCCAGGAGGTAGAAACAGGTGGAGAGGCTGTGGGATTCTTCAACCCTGATGGGGCCATGAGAACATAATTTGTAGCCCAAATTAGGGTGATCTGGGGCACTGCTAAGAATTATACGCTAGCAGTGGCATAGATCTGGACTGTCCTGGACCCCAGGCTCCAGCCTCCGAGTGCTGCCTTCCCAGGGAGAGAGGGAGCGAGTGATTGACAGAGAGAGACTGACTGACAGGGAGAGACTGACTGACAGGGAGACTGAGAGAGAGAGAGAGAGAGAGAGACAGACAGACAGACAGACAGACGCGGCCAGCATTGCCCTCACTCCCTGACTGCCTGGGGAGCAGTCACATACACATCACCTGACAGGCAAGAGTGGCTCAGTGGCTCAGACATAGAGGCGGGTCTCGGGAAGAGCCTGGGCCAAAAAAGGAGGAGCTGGACACGGCTCTTGGGAGACCATGGGCTGAGGACAAGAACTCCCCTGAGCAAAGCCACCGTCCACTCTGGGAACCTGCTCTAGACACTGGGGCCGGCTCCCCTCAAGGAGTAGAGAGGGGAGGGAGGAAAAAGGCAGGAGAGAAGAGAGAGATGCGCACAGGGCCGAAGAAAGGCACAGGAAGGGAGGGAGCCTCATCTCTGCCCGGAGAGTGTCCAGGCCCCTGCCTGGACACTTGCCCACCACCCCCTGGCCCCTCAGCCCCTCTCCTCTGCTTCCAAGGTGGGGGTGAAGGGCCTGCAGCCTGCCTCAGAAGAGGGACTTTTCTCCTACTCCTCCATGCTGCCTCCATGTCCCCTCTCCTCTGCCCCCTGGAGCCTGCTCCCCTCCCGCAGAGACCCAGCCCCCTCAGGGGGCATCATCGGGGCTGAGGCTCCTCTTCCCCGTCAATTGCCAGGAGAGAGGGCAGAGAAGTAAGTGATCCCTTCTCACGTGGTCTGTGCCCAGAGGAGCTGGGAGACAGGAGCTGAGAAGAAGGGGGCTAGGGGAGGCGGGAGGAAGTGGAGATGCTGGGAAGTCAGGAAAAGAGCTGGCTTCGGCTGGGATCCCCAGAGGAGGGGGCATGGTGACCCAGGGGTTGGGTGGAGTAGTTCTGCCATCTGGAGGGCCACGTTCACATCCAAGTCCACATCTCACACGACGTAGTGCAAAGGACTCACCCTCTCTGGGCTTCACTCAGGGATTGTAAAGAGGGAGCAGGACAACGTGAGATGAGTTGACTGAGTCCCAGTCACCTCTGAGGGGATATTTGCGTCCACAAGGGAAGTAGGTGCCAAGAACTGTGCTGAAGACCTGGTGGAGCAGCGGGCTGGGGCGTGTGTGTGTGTGCGTGTGTGTGTATTGGGAAGTAACGCATAATTATGCCACTGCTGCCTGAGAGGTGCCAGAGGTGTCCAGGCACACCCGGCCAGGGTTCTAACAGCCCTCCTAGAGGTGGCAACTTGTCCCCCTATTAAACTTGATTATCTGTCTGTGTACCAGGTCCCTCTGACCCCACCTGCCCAGAAAACACTGTTTATGAGGCCTGGAGCCTCAGACCTGTCATTTAGCTGGAGGAGGAAACCTAAGCCACAGTGAGGGAAGCAGTGCCCAGCCTGCGGCCGGCACCAGCCCAGACACTTAGTGCCCTGTTTACCCTGGCATGCGTGACTGGCACAGGTGGGGCTCTCCAGCGAGCACCCAGAGGCCTGGCCAGCAGACACGCCTGGAGGCCAGATAGGAGGCCAGGATGGCAGCTCAGCAGAGCTGGGGGGAGTGGTGCATGGAGCAGCCTCCAGCCTGAACCGCACACCTGGTCCTCGCACTGCAGCCCGCAGGGTGCTGGCCGCCCTCTCCCATCACCAGTTCAGCGGCATCTCAGCTACCCCGCAAGAACAGACCATGTAGGCCAGGCTCAGCGGGAGAAACGGAGGCTCTGAGACTTCTGAAAATTCCCCAAAAGGCCCCCATGAAGTGCGGAGGCTGGAGGAGGTGAAGGAAGCCCCAGAACTCTGGAGCCCTGGCCGAACGTGCCTGGACACCTGTTGACTCCCCAGGTCTGGGGGACCCACCCTCAGCACTGAAAGGCACATGTGGCTTCAGTTAAATGTGCGCCATCTCCCCTCCACCCCACCAGTCACCACACAGATGCTGTCTGTACATTCTTTATCACACAGACCACGGAGACCATATCCCGACAGTCCGCCGTGCCCACCACACACATAACCTTCTACAACCCAGCTCATAACACAGCTTATGAGTAACACACAAGACATTCACCACAAGATACCAGTTCCCCACATGTCCCCCTGAATGTATGTCCCACACATACATACATGCACGCATGCACACACACACACAGACACACACACACACACACAAATCCTCTGCATCCATACCCTCCTTCCAGCTCCACACTCCCACCAAGGGAACCTGAGAGATTATCACGCTTCAGTCCTGAGCTTCTCCTTGCCCGCATCTCCATCCCCCTCCCCTCCCCTGTGTGCTTCCCTCCAGGCTTACTGCCCCCACATTCAGGTTCTCTCCTTCCAGGCCATGGGTGACCTCCTAGCTGGGCCCCTTGCTTTGAGGCCTCACCTCCCCTCTCCCTATCTGCACACAGTGGGAAATGAGAGCTGCAAACTTGGGCAGCTCCTGGCAGCTACCACTCCACTGGCCCTCAGGCTTCAGGGAGCTGGGGGTTCCAGAGGCAGGGGAGCAGCAGCTGGCAGTTGCTCAGGTTGGGGGGGCCCCTCACTTCCCTCTGCGCGACACCCCCTCAGTGGACCGCCCACCCCTTCCCATTCCAGGCTGAGTCATCCTTACATCTGGGGCCGCAGCACATCTGGAAAAGCTGCAGCCTGTGCAGGCAGCGCCACGTGGACGCCCCTCCCTTGTACTGTAACTCACGCCCACCCCTTCTGGCAGCTGGGTTCCGGCCCCTCAACCCCACCTGCACCAGGCGCCTGGTCACCTAGCAGGCAGGTAGACACCCCAGTGCCAGCCTCTGAGACAGGGCATCCAATGACCTCAGGGCCTCTCCCCACTAGCAGTAACCACGGCAACTCCATGCCCACCCGCAAGTGAGCAGGGCAGCACCGGGTTTGGGGTAAGCCAGGCCTGGGCTGGGGGAGGCAGGCCCTGAGCTGGGCGCTGAGCAGGCAGTGGTTTGGCCCAGCAGGCAGAGGGAGTTTATCCTGGCACCCCGCCCTGAAGCCAAACATCCTTCACTAACCTCGCAGACACATCAAAGCTGGCCAGGAAGGGGCCCTTCAGTAGAGGAAACCTGCAGCGCTGGCAGGCTGACAGCCTGGCTCCAGGCACAGGACCACCCTGTCCCACTCGGCAGCCCAGGCTGAGGCTGGGCACAGCTGTCCTGGAGGGGTGGGCAGGAGACACTTCTACCCCATCCCTCTCCCCTACCAACCTTCTCCCTGCCCTACAGCTGCAAAGAGGGTGGCTATGTGTCCAGGTGAGTGTGGCACAGCTGGCACCAGGACCCAGCCTTGGCACCTAGAACAGGTTCCCTCTCAGACTCGCCGCCTCCCATCCTCTAGGCAGGAGAGGCTGCCGGAGGAGCTTGCTTTGTGCCTCAGCCTGGAAGAGGAATGTGCATTAGATTGTAGGGGCACCAACTTCACCCCTTACCCCAGGCTGGCTTATTCAGATGAATAGATGAAGGAGGATGAAGAGGGCAGGGGTTCCAGGGCTAGAAAGCAGAACAAAGCTTCAGAAAATAGCAGCTGAAGCAGAGTCGGAAGAGAACTGGGCTGCAAGCCACTGGCCTCTCTCTGGGGACAGCAGGGGCTGAGGAGGAAGAGGGGTTGTGAGGTGCTAACAAGGGAGGGAGGAGGTGCTAACAGGGCCACTGGGGTGAGGGGATCCTGGAGGCAGCCCCCTAAAGGCTGGCCTGGTGATAAGGAAGCCGGGGGTGCTGAGAGGGGGCTGCCGCATCCGTACGAGAGGCTGGGTGGTGTGCACTCACGTATGTACACACATGCAGACACATACTGCATGCACCCACCCACGCGTGCGTGCACACAACTCCAGCCAAGTCTGTCCTCGGCTAGGGGCCAGATGATGTGGCTGCTTAAAGGAGCTATGATTTGCAGAAGAATGTGATCTCTGCCCACCTCGCTTCCCTGCCCCTCTGCTAACTCCCAGGTCCCTAACTGGTGATCAGTTTTAGGGATGTCCCAAGCTGTGTCTTCTCTGTGTTTTAGTCTCAGTTCCCAGACCCTTTAGAAGCTGTCGCCTCAAAATGCCCAACTCACAGAGGGGCTACCCTTTCTAATGGCCACCTGGAACCCCCCACTTGTTTGGGATTGGCAAGTTCTTCTGAAGTCTAACCACAATCCCTTGTAACATTTGGATGTGAGCAGAGGTAGCAACAAGCAGGGTGCAAAAGAACCCTCTCTCAAGGGGCCAAGAGCAGAGCTACAAAGTGGGGGCCCTAGGGGTTCCTCAACCCCTTTCTTCTCTCTGACTACAGGGTCTTATCTCTAAGAGACAGCATCAAGGGTGGGGATGGGAGAAGAGGAGCTGCTGGGAGGAGGGCCAGGGTTGGGGAGAAGGAGCCCCAGAAGCAGGGAACCAGGGCTGCAGGGCTCTGAAGACCCTTAACCTAAGTTAAGTTCTTCCCATCTGAGTCTTAGTGGCCACGCTCCCTCTGCCACGCAAGACAGCCAAAGCTCAGTAGCTTAGCCTTCTTTCCTCTGAACTTCCCACCACCCACCTCTTGGAGGTGTTTCCCTTTCCACCGCTGGCTGTGCCCCAGAAACCTACACTTTGGAAGGATAAAGGCTGCCAAATGCAGTTTTTGTCTCTTCTAAGACTCTGGGAAGGTGAGCATTAGTTGAGCTCCTCCAACCTGCTCATTAGGATAATATGCTCCCTGCACCGATAATCGTCAGGTGGCACTCCCCTCTCCATCCTCCTGGCGCACGGGTTGGTGGCTCAGCCCAGGGTCAATTAAAGACATTATCTTCCCACAGCCAGACCCGTCACCCTGAGAATGAGTGATGGGCCAGTGGGCTTTAGTTTTCAAAGAAATGCTGGGAAGGAGACTCAGACCCTGATCTCATTGCCAAGAATTCCTATTGGCAACCCAGCAAGCATCCTGTATGTCCTGGAAGGTGGACAGGGAGCCAAGCATTCCTTGCAGCGTGCCCCGTAGGAATTGCTCAATCCCTGGGGAGCCAGCTCATTTACACAAGGTGAAGGGGTATGTGTATACTTGGGGAGGGGGCAGAAAGCAGAAGAGGTAGATTCCCCAAAGCACACAGTCTGTGGAGATGGAAAACCTGGTCAGTCTGGAATAACCTCTGCAACCAAGAGCCCCCCATTAAGGACTCTGGTAATTCATTCCCTATCCCCTTGGAGAAATCTGGCCCCTGACCCTAGGAGGCCCCCAACCAGCTTCAACTCAGTGACAACAGAGCCATTGTTTACTTGGAACAAAGCACCATGGGAAACGAAAGCTGAATCAGAATTGGGCTGGCCCCCGCAGCCTGGTGGGAACATTAGGACATGTACACACATCTTCAAGGGAGAATGGCCAAGTGCGTCAGAAAGGCCCAGAGAAAGGCTTGGGGAGGGGTAAGCAGGAAGGGGATCATTACTTCATTGCAGGAAGATCCAAGTCCAGGAAGGCTTTCTGGAGGAGGTGGTATTTGATCTGAGCCTTGAAGGATGGATGAGAATTTGTTAGGTTTCAGGGAGGCATGGGGCAAGTGTACTAGGTACAGAGGAAAGGAGAGAAGCAGAAAGGGCTGGGCATGTGGGTTGAGGGCATGTGGGCAGGACAGGGAGAGTGACACACCATGAGGACAGATGGGGCTAGTTATGAAGGATCCAAGGTCTCCTGGAGGTAGGACTTTATTTAGGCAGAAGTGGGAGCCTCTAGAAGTTAGGGAATGAGAGAGTGACATACCCCACCAGGGGCAAGGAGGAGGTCAGGCTGGAGGCCTTGAGGACATCCCTGATGGCCTCGGGGAGCCACAGTGGACGGGGGCAGTCAGGGATGAGCACAGTCCCCATGAGGGTGAGGGGAGCCCAGGCAATGCTCAGTGGGCAGCTGGGGGAGCAGAAATGGGAAACAAACCAGAAAGAGGGAATTCTCAGATTCCTGGACCCAGTACCACTGCCACACCCCTATGGCCCTCCAGGAGCCGTCAACACCAGGCCTCCCTCTGATGTTGGCCCTGGGGTGGGGCCCAATGCACTTAATGGACGGCAGAGGGGGCTAGTGAGTAGGGAACAGCGGGAAGTGGAGCTAGACTTCGGTGGCTGGCCAGTCTAGAAGGGCTTAGAACAATTCTGAGGGAAACAATACCCTTCATCTCTTAGCACCTCATTCTGTCTCCATATGAAACGGAGACAAAAAGCTCTGGACCCCTTTACCAGGAAAGAAATATTTCTTGATTATTATTATTTTTGTGTTTTTTAAATTGAAGTATAGTTAATTTACAGGGCTTCCCTGTGGCTCAGACAGCAAAGAATCTGCCTGCAATGCAGGAGACCCAGGTTAGATCCCTGCATCAGGAAGATCCCCTGTAGAAGTAATGGCTACCCACTCACTCCAGTATTCTTGCCTGGAGAATTCCATGGACGGAGAAGCCTGGCAGGCTACATACAGTCCATGGGGTCACAAACAGTCTGACACGACTGAGCAACTCACATACCTACTGACTGATAGCTAATTTACAATGTTATGTTAGTTCCAAGTGTACAGCAAAGTGATTCATATATATTCTTTTTCAGATTCTTTTCCATCACAGGTTATTTCAAGATATTGAGTATAGTTCCTTGTGCTATACAATAGGTTTTTGTTTGCCTAGTTTATACATAGTAGCATGTATCCCAGACTCCTGTTTATCTCTCTCCCCTGCCCCCAACCTGTACTATCCTTTTGGTAACCATGAAGTTGTTTTCTGTCTGTGAGTCTATTTCTGTTTTGTAAATAAGTTCACTTGTATCATTTTTTAGAGCTCACATATAATTTATCCTTCTCTGTCTGATTCAGTATGATAATCTCTAGGTCCATCTATTATGCTGCAAATGACATTATTTCATTCTTTTTTTTATAGCTGATAATACCACCTCTTCCTTATCCATTCATCTATCGATAGACACTTAGATTACTTCCATGTCTTGGCTATTGTAGAATATTGTTATTAAGGAAAAATTTTTTAATATTTATTTTTATTTATTTGGCTGCATAGGGTCTTAGTTGTGGCACGTGGGATCTAGTTCCCAGACTAGGGATCGAACCCAGGCCCCCTGTATCGGGAGTGCAGACCCATTAGCTGCTAGACCACCAGGGAACTCCCTATCAAGGTAACATTTATTTACCATTACTGTACGCCAGATACTGAGTGGCTGATTTCATCCTCACAGTGACCCTAGGTGACAAAGGAGGTACTGTCATCCGCCCCCACACCCCCTTCACAGATAAGTGTAGAAGGGCACAGAGAAGTTTGGTTTCTTGACTAAAGTCACACAGCACACGCTAAGTGGCACACTTATTAACACGTTAATACTGTCCCTACAGGCAGAGCTGGGTTCAGTTCCGTTCAGTTCAGTTGCTCAGTCGTGTCCGACTCTTTGTGACCCCACGGACTGCAGCACACCAGGCCTCCCTGTCCATCGCCAACTCCCGGAGTTCACTCAAACTCACTCCATCGAGTCGGTGATGCCATCCAACCATCTCATCCTCTGTCATCCCCTTCTCCTCCCGCCTTCAATCTTTCCCGGCATCAGGGTCTTTTCCAATGAGTCAGTTCTTCGCATCAGGTGGCCAAAGTATTGGAGTTTCAGCTTCAGCATCAGTACTTCCAATGAATATTCAGGACTGATCTCCTTTAGGATGGACTGGTTGGATCTCCTTGCAGTCCAAGGGACTCTCATCTCAAGAGTCTTCTCCAACACCACAGTTCAAAAGCATCAATTCTTCGGCGCTCAGCTTTCTTTATAGTTCAACTCTCACATCCATACATGATTACTGGAAAAACCATAGCTTTGACTAGACGGACCTTAGTTGGCAAAGTAACGTCCTTGCTTTTTAATATGCTGTCTAGGTTGGTCATAACTTTTCTTCGAAGAGCTGGGTTAGGGGAGAGCATTCTGGGTATTTCTGAAAGAAAGATCCCTGCCCAAGGCCATGTCATTTATGGGGATTAGTGTCCACCACAGTATGGTGGGGAGGGAGGTGAGAGGAACAGAACTCAGTCTGGCTCTTGCCTCTTACCCAGGGCCTGCCTGGGGCCTGGCTGAGCCAGGCTGCACAAGGCCTCCCACTGCAGCTCCCAGTGGGTTCCTCCAGCCTTAGCAGAGGCTCCCCAGGCCTGACATGTGTGCCACCCCTGAGGCGCCACTGGGTGCGGGGTCTTAAGACCTGCGTAGTTGGGTGCTGACTCAGCCCTAGTGTCCCCTGTGACTTGGCCTTTCTACCCCTCCAGTCTTCAGCTGCCTTCTCTGAGAAGAGAGTGGGTGGCCCAGCTGACCTCCGAGGCCCTTCAAGCTAGGCCCTTGTTGAGCACACAATCAGCTCCTTCTTTAGCAAATGGGCCAGGGAGGCTCAAGCCAGTAGTAAGACACTGCAACTGTGCTGCTCTTGGGAAACCCCAGATGGAATCTGGCATGGGCTCCAGAAGGACGCACTGTCTGCGTGAGGCCTCCCTGCCCTCGTGTCCCTGTATGTCTGAGCACACATGCACACACATACACGCACTGCCCACCCACTGCCAGAGTGTTGGACAGAAGGGGTTGTCATTGTCCACGACCCTCCTGCCTCTAGACAAGACCAGGCCCCTGTCTGCTCAGTCTGGGGCCCCACTGTGCTCCCACCCCCAAGCGACCTCACCCACCAGGAACGCTGGGGCCCTTGGAGCTGCGATGCATGCTGACAACAGGGCCTGGTGTTCTTGGCCTGAGCTGGGACCGCCCACCTCCAGGCTGCTCAGCCCATCCCCATCTGCCAGAAGGAGCATAGGAAGGAAGTCTGATGTCATGAAAAAACACTGGGGATCCAGAAGCAGATTCCAGAGGCCCTCTAGACTCTGCCCAGGAGCCTCACTTTCCCACTGGGGAGACGCAGGGCAGGGAGTAGAGTAGATATTCTCCTACAGTATACCAGGGATGTGGGTAAGGTTGCTGGATTTAAGAAATAAAAATACAGGACCCTCAGTTAAATTAGAATTTCAGATAACAACTAAATTTTATTTTATTTTATTTTTTAACAAATCCACACTTTTATTTATTTTCAAGAAGTTTAAATTCTCGAAGGGTACAGCATCACACGAATTCTGTGTCCAATGGCCTTAGCAGGAAGGTTGCTTTGGAATTTGGCATGAACCATGCCACTGTTTCCATGAGCTCGAGTGATCTTTCCCCAGATTACTCTGGTTTTGTTAGGTTTTCCACCAGGAGTTACTGTGTTGTTCTTTGCTTTGTACACATAAGCACATCTCTTGCCTAAATAGAATTCAGTTTCATCTCGAGCATATATACCTTCAGTTTTCAGGAGAGCAGTGTGTTCCCTTTGGTTCCGTAGACCCCGTTTATAGCCAGCAAAAATTGCCTTGGACCACAGCCTTCCAGACATATTTGTCGTTTTAGAAGTCTGTTCCCAGCAGGCCTTCATAGGGTCCAAGATGGCTGAAAGAGCAACAACTAAATTTTAGTTTAAGTGTGTCCCAAATATTGCATGGGACATATTTATTTATGCTAAAATGTTATTCAATGTTTATCTGGAATTCAAATGTAACTGGCATCCTGTATTTTTTCTGGCAGTCCTACATCTGTGTCAGTGGACACCAGAGGGAAGCAATGCCATCATCCTGCCCTCCTTCTTCTCCTCAGGGTGCCAACCTGCCTGGTCCCTTCACCTTTTCAGCCTTGTACATTTACCCCTGAAGCTCCTGCATGCCCTTCTTAGCATCCTCATTCCACTCCCTAGGATACCCTTCTCCCTAAGCTCACCCATCTTCCTCTACCCGAAAGGCTACACCTCTGTCAGGCTCCAGGCCTGGGCAGAGGGGCAGGAGGTTCCAGGCAGATACCTCAGGTCTTGGGTGTTGGAGGAACAGGGTCCTGGAAGCCCAAGTCAGCAACAACTCACTAAGGAAGCAGCGTGGGTCCTGGGGGGAGAAGGCTCCAGAACCCTCTGCACTAGGTCTCCTCCGGCAGAGGAGTGGGCTAGGTCCATAGCCAACTGCTGGGGGTCGGGGGGAGGAAAGACATGCTGCTCCACACCCCACTCCCCATTCCCTTCTCCAAGATCAGTCAACAGGAACTGCAAATAGAGAAGGCATTCTCTGGGGCCAGACCCCAATTCCGCTTGGATCAGAGACTGGAAGATTCTGTCCTTAAGGGCCAACAGATAATGAGAAGCAGAGACAGAGAAAGAAACCAAGGAGAGAGAGATACACCGAGAGAGATCAGGAGAGGCAGTGAGACACACGCAGGAGCGAACCAGGGACAAGGGCGATGGAAACAGACAGAAAAACAGACTCCTCCACGAAGACAGGCAGAGATTAACAAAGAGAAGAAACAGATGGGAAAGCAGGGAACACGTAGGAATGGAGAGAAGCTGCATGGAGACAGAGACGGGGAGAAACGTGGCAAATCAAGGAGGGGTTAAACAGAAGACAGAGATGACTGGACTGGGAGGGACGAGAAACAGAGATAAGGAGAAAGCATGGAGAGAAGAAAGAGAAAGCCAAAGGAGGAGGATGGCTGTCCTTTCCTACTAGGTGGGGGCTAGTTTTCAGGGGCGAAGTCAGACTTGGGACACAGCAGGAACTTCTAAACACCTAAGAACTGACCCTCTCCAGGATCCCACCCCGTTTCCCCAGGTCTAGAACAGCACCCCAACGACCATCTCCATTTCGCCCCTACCCGAAGTGTCCGGGCTCCATCTCTCCAACTCCCGCAAGGTTTCCTTACGTCTCACCTGTGTTTGGGCGTCTGGCTTTCCCCTGTGCTGACAGCCCACCGAGACGGTCTCCCACCCCACCCTCCAGCCTGGTTCCCCGGGGAGAGAGTTCGGGGGAGACCCAGCCCAGCTCCCCGCCCCGCTCCGCCTGGCTCCGGGGGAAATCCCGCGTTGAGCGATGCTGCCACCTGCCGGCCGGATCCGGAAAGCACAACGCGCCTCAGGGCTGGGCGCGCCGGCGGATCGGAATCCAGCCCCTGCAGGCCAGCACCGCGGCCTCGGGGGATCTTTCTAGGAATCTGGGTGGGCCTGCTCGCCCGCGCCCCGGCTCGCCTGGCTCTGCGGACTCAGCTCTGCGGACTCAGGGACTAGTCTCAGAATCCTGGGGCCTCAATTTCCCCTGTAGTCAAATGGAGGAAATGTACCAACGCCTCCTTCCTGGATTTCCAGGACGGTGGGGGCGGGGCAAGACTGTACCAGTGCCCTACTCCCGGTTCTCCTTCCCCAGAAATCAAGCAGGCCGCCCCTCCCTCTCTTCTCGGCAAAACAAAACCAAACAAAAAGTGGCACCTCCCTCCGTTACAATCCCCTGAATCCACTCCGAGGCCTTCGCTTCCGCTCTTCCTCTGCCCCTCAGAAGTCCATGTGGGAAGGGACTTCCAGTGGTCCAGCTCGCTCGGGCTGCAGCCCCTCTCCATCTCAAGCTTGGACCACTTAGAGGGTGGAGCAGTTAGGGGTTGGGAAAGGGTAGCTCAGCAGTCTTGAACTGACACCACTATATATATATATATTTAAAATCAGATAAGCTTTTCTAACTCCCATTTCCCAATCCAAACTTCTTCCCTCTCCCCCTCCCCTCCGCCCCCCTCCCCCTCCCCTCCGCCCCCCTCCCCCTCCCCTCCGCCCCCCTCCCCCTCCCCTCCGCCCCCCTCCCCCTCCTTTTCCCAGGTTGGGCTCTTGCCGGGTGCATCAGCTCCGCCTCCATCCCGAGGTGGGGCCCTATAGGTGGAGAGTCGTGGGAGAGGTCGCCGCCCCGCCTCTCTCCTCCTGCCCCTACACCCGGAAGCTCAGTGGCCCCCAGGCAAAAATGTCTGACACCTGGGTCGCCAGCCTCTTGCTGCTTGGCCTGCTGGCCGGCCTCCAACAGGTGAGCGCTTGGGAGGTAAAACTGGAATTTTCAGACTCCTATTCTTGTGGGTCAGGGGCTTGCTTCTGACTTCCGATCACCACCTTCCATTGTCAGGATCTCCTCGTGACCACAGGCAGTTAGCAACTCCTTTCTCTTTTTCGCCGGGGAGGTAATAGGTAGAGGACGCGGAGGGAGGTCCTGAGAAGGTCTGGGTTCTTTCACCTAGTGGGGTACTCTGTCGTAGGACCTATTCCCGCACACAGCTGTCTGACATCTAGCGCCTCTCGGAGACTGGGGTCTTTGACCCCCAATTAGCCTTGACTTGCCCTTCTCGCTCCTTCCCGCAGCGTCAGAAAGCCGGGACCTGAGGTCTGGACTGAGATCTGGACGTCTCGCCAGCTTGTCTCCCCAGCTCCGTTCTTGCCAGTGCTGGGTGACCTTGGGGGAAGTCCTGGCCCTCTCTGGGACTGTGTTATCTGTGCTTGTGCCCTGGAGAAAAGGAGGCTCCCTCTTCCCTTTTTGGAGTGGGGGTAGGATTCTAGCGGGTGATAGGATTTGATCTGGCTGCCTGACCCAAGGCTGGGATGCTCTCGAAATCTGTGATTTCCAAGGGTAAGGCAGGAGGTCAACACCCCCACATTTCCTCTCTCCCTGCAGCCTGGGGGAAGGGCAGTCTATCTGGTTCTGAGATGGGAGATTATCCTGGAAACTGACATGGCTCTGGAATATGGATTTTTGACCTCTGTGAGAGTCTGAGGGAAGGGCCAGGCCAGCTCCCCACAACATTCACTGACTGTGCCGAGCGACTTCACCCCCAAAGCCCTGCTACTCCTTCTCCACCACCTGCAGTGGGTTTGTGCCAGCACTAGGCTGTGCATCCTTTTGTTGACTTCTCCCAACAACTCCATGGGGCAGGCTGTTAATGCCCTCGGTCCACATGTAAGTTAAGTGGAAGTTACCCAGAATCACCCCAGTGTTTGATACCACCTCAGTCAAGATCACCCCCTGTTTAAGAAGTGGGTGAAGGGGAGATAATCTGGGAGAGGATCCCCTGCTCCTCCAAACAGGAGCTCAAGATTAATTCATTAAATCTACTGTCTTTTTCTCAGTTGGGGGCCAGGAGAGAGGGAGGCACAGGGGCTGGGATGAAGGGAAGTGGGTATGCTGAGTGCCTGGACCCCTTGGGCTGTCCCCAACTCTGCAGTCACCTCACCCTCTCTGGGCCAACCTACAGGGGTTCATTCCTGCTCCTGACCCTACTGGCCAAGGCTTTCGAGAAGGAGGTGTGCACAGGGGACTGAGCACAGAAAAGGGGGGTCAGCCCAACCGTTATTGGCTGTCGTTGGTGTTCTAAGCTTTATTGTTGTCATTAGCAAGAGAACTGTTATTTCAAGATATAAAGATATCGTGGTCTTGGGATTTCCCTGGTGGTCCAGTAGTTAAGACTTCCCACTTCCACTGCAGGGGGCACAGGTTCAATCCCTGGTCAGGGAACTAAGATCCCTATATGCTGCGTGACCCTCCCCTGATCCCCAAAGAAAGAGATATGGTGGTCTCATAAAAAAAGTTGGCTTCTTATTCTTGAGCTGAGGTTTTTTATCCCCCTGGAGGCTGGGGTGGGGTGACAGATGACCTCCCTTTAGCTGTGTTCCTCTGCCTGCTTCCCTTCCTCCCCCCACTGCCTGGGAGCAACCAGGATGAAATGAAACCAGGTTGTCAATGAATGTTCTTTCATTCATTCTGCCAAAATCCTGAGTATTGGTTTTCAACAGACAAAAATCCCTTCCCTGGTGGAGTTCTCTACTGAGGAGACAAACAGCTAGCAAGATAGAGTAAAATTCGTAGTATGTTAGATGTTGACAGGAGCTATGCAGAGAAAGTAAGCGCAGTTAGGAGAGAAGAAGTGCTTTGTGAGAGTAGATGTAATTTTAAGTAAGATGCGGAGAAGGTGCTGGAGCCAGCCTCTCAGATTCCTGGGGAGAGAGCACTCCAAGCAGGGCTTATACACGTATTTTTATGTTAATCAGGTGAAATGCTATAATGATAGCCTCCACATGGCCAGAACTAGTGCAGAAGAGAGAGGGAGGGGGGAGCTCTTTCTGGAGAGGAGGGTCCAGCGCTTCTCAGAGCCAGGAAAGCCCAGTCTGGGTTTGGTTCAGTGGGCCCTGAAGGCTCAGGGACAAGGGCCTGCCCCTGTAGCTGGGGAACTCCCTGTGGGTGGTGGGTTGGTCATGGTGTCTGGGACCCAGGGAGCCACTGAGGGGAGCTTCCTGCAAGGTTTCTGGTGATCGGATTTGTGGGATAGGCACTTGCCAAGGTGTTGGGAGGGACTTCGGTGGGGGGCTGTGATGGTGGTGGTTTGGAATCGTGGGTTAGTGGTGTGAGTTTACAGACCTAGGGGTGAGCAAATGTGGTAGGAGGTGTGACGAGAAGAGGAAGGAGAGCTGGGGCCGCCAGGCGGCAGCTAGGGCTGCACCCGTGACCCAGGGGACATGTGGAGTGAGATGGAAAGCAGGCTTGAGGGAAAATGCTGATCCTCGGGTCTGTGAGGTACCTGGGTGGCATCAGGGTGGAAACCCTGGCCCCCCGTTTATGACCCAAACCTTTGCTTCTTCTCTTCCACAGGCTGCAGCTACATGTGGTCTCTTCTTGTAAGTCTGGGGTTTGGGCTGTAACTTCCATTGTTGGGAGGAGACACCCCAAATCCTGCCCTGCCTGCCTTCATCATCCTCACCCACTCCCCTTCTAGCCAGAAACCATCCCCCCCGACCCAGAGAAGGGGAGTCCACTCTTCTACCCCCTCACTCCTTCCACCAGCCAACCCATGGGCAGTTTCACACTTGGGGGTCACTCCCCACAATGAGGAGGGGCTGAGGGGTATGATCTCTGGGCAGCAAAGTGTTTCTACCGAGTCAGCCCTGGATGTTTCAGGAACAGAGTCCCTCTTGCCTCCTGTTCTGTGGGCCCCATCATCTTGCCATTCACTTTTAGAGTTTGCTCCCGGACCCTCCCCGCGGTCCCTCTCCCCCTGCATCTCTTTAGAGTGATGCTGTAGCCACTACAACACTCAATCCCATGCCTGTCCAGTAAGGTCAGCAGGACATTCATTACAGCCATTTTATAGATGAGGAAAGTGAGGCCCAGTAAGGAATGCACCTTGGCAGGAGTGCACAAGGCCAGTATTGAGCTGAACCT
Organism: Budorcas taxicolor; assembly: GCF_023091745.1. Taxonomy (NCBI): domain Eukaryota; kingdom Metazoa; phylum Chordata; class Mammalia; order Artiodactyla; family Bovidae; genus Budorcas; species Budorcas taxicolor. Next base: position 36,104,673 of record NC_068928.1, on the reverse strand, counting down.
GAAACCCAGGTCCCGATCCCAGCCCCAGGTTCCTCCCACTAAGCCCAGAGGGGCCTGTAACCCTGCTCTGCCAAAGGTGTGGCTTGTGCCCTGAGCACATGGTCGGTTTTAGGGAAGCTAGGCTCCTTCTGCCCTCCTCCCCCGCCCCCGCCTTGATACCAAGAGCCTCTGTCCCACCCCACTCCCAGCACCTGCCCTAATGGATGCTGTGGGAGCAGCTGCTGCCAAGAGTACCAGCCGGAGCGGTATGAATTCTTCTCTGGCCCCTTAAGGTGAGCCCTGGGCCAGTTGTTCTGGGCACAGTCCTCCAATGGGTCTGGCCCACACAGGACTGGACTGGACTTCCTGCTGTGAAGGGTGGGGCTGGGTCAAGGGAAGGAGGGTGGTGTGGTGACTGGAGGCTTGGCCTGATGTTGGTGGTTCCTTACCCCAGGATTTTTGTCATCATCTTCCTGATTATTATACCCCTCCTGTGCATCTGCGGCGTGACTAAGCACTTGTATCTCAGCTGCAGAAAGTCAGAGCAGGAGGCCCCAACAGCGCTCCCGGAACAGCCCCCCATTGCTCCTGTAGAGAGGGTCACAGCACCCATTTCTGAGCCCCCGCCCCCCTACAGTGAGGTGGGTATCCATCCCAACCCCTGCTCTGCCCCTCAGCTGTCTGTACCTCCCTTTTCTGAGTTTTAGACCGACTGGGGCAGTGACGAGTGTCCTTACGCCGTGTCTCTGGGCCCTGGGGTGGGCTCTGCCACCAGTGTGGGGTCACTCCTCTCCCTGGTAAACCTGCCTCCACCAGCACACGGGTGGCGATGACCAGTGGCCCACCCTACGAAGTCACTGTGTCTCCTCCTTTCCCTGCAGATTATTCTGAAGCCTGTTCTGGGTCTGCCTCCCTTGGAGCCGCCCCCTCCCTACAGCTTCAGGCCTGAAGAATATGCCAGGGTGCGAATGCATCGACAGCTCCACCTTCTGATCCACCTCCTGCCTGGAACCCTGTCATCAGCCGCCTCCCCAGTGCCTCCTGGGTCAAGCCAGAGACTCTCAGGAGCCCTGGAGCACCCTCGCCCATCCTGCCACACCTCTGCCAGTTTTTGGCTTTAATTTATTGCTTTTCTACCCTTGTTCCATGCCAGTTGCTTCTCTTGTCTTAAAGGCTGGTCTGGAGTGACGTGCCGCCCCTCACCTCACATTGTTAGTTAGAGGCTGCCAGGAGGAAAATGTGAACAGTTGGAGGTGCCCAGCAGTGGAATGGGCTTCTCTGAGCAGTGGAGGAGGCTGCACCCTGGGGTGCCAGTGTGGCCTGGACAGCCAGCTCTGAGATGTTTGGGAGGACACCAATGCACCCTGCGAGATGGGAGTGCTTCAGCTCTCTCCCATTCTACCTGAATAGAGAAGACCCCATTGTCCTCCCCCTACCCCCAACACGTTCTCACTAAATTTCAGTTGATTGTTGCTGAGAGTCTGCCTCTGACTGTGCGGAGGTGAGCTCAGACATTGCTGGGGTACATGGTTGTGTGTGTGTGTGTGGAGGGGGAGGGGGGGGACTGGAGATCACTGTGCCTGAAAAATCCCACCATTGATGAGCCTGGAAGAACAGCACATCAGATGGTCACCCGGCAGGAGAGGATCTCGGCAGATGTTTTGACCTCTGGTTCCTTGAGGTCTTTGGGTGCCAAAGAGTCCGGACAGGGACTAGAGATGGGGAATGACCACCGTGTGCTTCCTCATCCCGTCCTCCTGCTTTCTCTTGGGACACTTAGAGCTCAGTTCTGACTCTGTCGTTATGGGGGTGGCGATGGGGCGATGCAGAGGTGAGTAGGGGAGGCTGGCCATCTGTGGGGCAGGGTCTTGGAGGCCTTGATCTGCTCTAGCCTGGAATCTCGGGAGGGAGGAGAGGAGAGAGATCTGCCCTTCTCCTCCAGTCCCACGGGGTTCTGGGCACCACCACTCAGCCTCATCTGCGGGCTTAACCCCTCAGAGGAGAGGCGGTCACCACTGCAGCGTGGGAGACAGTCTTCACAGGGCGTCATTATCCCTGTGGGGGCAGGCACGGGACATGCAGTGTGAGAGACACCCCTGTGCCAGCATCTCAGGGGCTCAGGCAGGCCTGAGCTCCTCCACCAGGACCCTGCCTTGGCACTGCTCCCTGGCAGAGGGCACAGAAGCAGTGCTGGCCAGTGTTCCTGGGGGGTTGGAGGTACGACTGGCCCTGGTGTGCTGGCAGGGATTCCTTCTGCAGGCCTCTCCCAAAAATAGCCTTTCTTGGGGCCCCAGGTCCTAGACAGGTGACAGGGCCAGGGGCAGGGAGATGGCACAGCCAGCCCCAAAGATGCTAGGGATAGGGGCTGTTCCTGCTGGAGACAGGGACCCAGAGGAAGAGCAGTTAGAGGCAACATAGCTCTGGAGCTGGTGCTAGAGTGAGCCCAGTCACAGGAAGTCTCCCTTCCGTTTCAGGGGTGGATCAGGGGAGCAGAAGGAAGATATGGAGGTGCTTTGTGTAAACGTGGAAAGCGCCCATTAGAGAAGTACCAGATGGTTGCCCTCCCTGTGGTAAACACTCACCCCAGTGGGAGGATGTTAAGCCATGGGCTTTGCAGACCCGGAAGAGGAGGTCATCCCCTACCAGGATGCCTGCCTTTCATTGAAGGTGACGTAGGGGCTTTAAGTCCTTCCCAGCAGCAGCAGAGTGGCCTAGAGAATAGTGGTTATCCTGAAGCCCAGCCTGGCTGGGGTCGAGTAGCAGAGATTGTCAGTACTCTGCCTCTCTGCTGTTGGTGAGAGTGGAAATGGTGTGTTCTTCCTGGAGGGCAATCCAGCGGTAGCCATTCACTACACAGATACTTACGAAGACCCTACTGTGTGTCTGGGGCTATGCACTCTGGCACTATGCCTGGTACCCATGAAAATTTAAAATGCCCTTGACCCAGCAATTCCACTTCTAGGAATGATCCTTCAGAAATGCTCATATAAAAGAGTTCAGAGAGATGTCCATCAGCATTGTAGCTGGGGATAATTGAAAATACCTTTCATGTCTGCTGATAGGAGCCTGTTCAATATACCAGGCCCTCCGTACTGGGAATGCTCTGCAGCCTTTAAAAAGAATAAAGTGGATCTGAAGAACCGACCTGGCAGGATGTCTTTCATTTATTGTTACAGAGAAAAGGCAAGTTGCAAAACAATAGTCTATCACCTCAACTTGTAAACATATACTACACCATATAATTATTATATATATTTCCCCCTTTGCAAATGTATAGAAAAGATACTGAAAGATGAGAATTAAGCCACTCTGGCCACACTTTTAACAGTGGTCTACACTGTAGGATAGAGGAATGGAAGTAGTCAATTTTAAGGGAGGTTTTTAATTTTGCACACTTTCATTGTTTACATTTTCCACAATGAGCAAGCATGACTTTCACAAATTTTAAAAAGACCTCTTTAATGCAATATAAAGGCGACCTTAAAAGTTAATAAAGACGCATCATGTGAACTTTGATAGATGGCAATTCGTGTATTATTGACCCTGCTATGAGGAAGAGGCTCGAAGGATTCCGACACAGCACACACATGACATGTATGGGACCCAGGAAATAGGTGAGTGACGGACATGGGACTTGTCAAACGTGAGGACATAAGATGCCTGTTTGTCACACCTATGCAGGACTGTGATGGGCACTCTATATGTTGGACGTCTGGCTGGTGGGTTGGGGGGATGAGCAGTTTCACAGTGATTGAGTATTCATCCCTTGTGCTGGTTTAGCAGCTCACACCTAATGAAAAATAACCGAAAGGTGGAACCACTTAGTATGTGAATGAATGATTAACTAAGTGAACAAGTGAGTGAGCAAACAAACATGAAAGTCTTCCACAAACATTTTCCAGTGATGGGTGCAGCCTGGTTTGCTCCAAGCAGGTGCTTTGTGGCTGTGGACTTGCCCTTCTGTCAGCAGAGATTCCCCAAAGGACTGGGGAATGGAGGAAAGGCTGTGAGGCAGGGAGCTGGGAGGGGGAGCCAGGGGCTCGGCTGCTGCGGAAGCTAAGAGGAGGGACGACACCAAGGATGCTCCCTCAGCCTAGCACTCAGAGTCAGACCTCCAGCTTCTGACTTTTTAGCCTCAGCATCCAGCATCTCCAAGTCTCAGCCTCTGTTTGCACAATAGAGAGATGTATCCCTTCCTGTCCTGCTAGGAGGTTGCTCTCTGACTCCTAGGTTGGGAGGGGCTGAGAAGCTAAGATATTTCAGAACGTGAAAGCCGCTCAGTCGTGTCTGACTCTTTGCAATCCCATACACTGTATAGTCCATGGAATTCTCCAGGCCAGAATAGTGGAGTGGGTAGCCTTTCCCTTCTCCAGGGGATCTTCCCAACCCAGGGATCGAACTCAGGTCTCCTGCATTGCAGGTGGATTCTTTATCAGCTGAGCCACAAGGGAAGCAAAGAGCTTTCAGAGGCTCTCCTTGATTCCAACCATACCTTTCTTCCCAACCACACCTCGGCCACAGCTTCAAATGGGCACACCTGATCTTGTCATCCCTAGTAACTTCAACCCTCCCACTTCCTGATCCTCCTATTCCTCCAGCTCAGGTACTGTATTACCCCACACTAGGGATCTCTGAGCCTCCGGAGACCTGTGAGCCATCAGCCTTAGCTCCTTGCAGAACCGTCAGCTACATCCTCACTGTGCTTACCCAGCTTGAAGTCCTGGATCCCTCCTTTGTCCTTTTCTGTATCCATTGTGAAAGTGAAGTCGCTCAGTCGTGTCTGACTCCTTGAGACCCCATGGACTGTAGCCTACCAGGCTCCGCGGTCCATGGGATTTTCCAGGCATGAATACTGGAGTGGATTGCCATTTCCTTCTCCAGCGGATCATCCCGACCCAGGGATCAAACCCTGGTCTCCCGCATTGTAGGCAGACGCTTTACTGTCTGAGCTACCAGGGAAGCTGGTTCCATTGTACTCACCTGGAATAATCCCAGATCCTGACTGGATCCAACTTGTGCTCAAGAACCAGTATACCTTTGTGACTGGACTCACCTCAAAGTCAAAACTACAAACCTCAACACCATAGAAGCTTTACTTCTTGAGATGACTAATTCTACTCTAATCTCCCACCCTTGCAACCTCAGTTTCAGGTGGTGATGGCACCAAACACTCCAGAGGAAAATAATAGATGCAGTCACACAGGAACCACCCGATTCTGCCCCTGCTCCCACCACCACCTTTGATTACAGTGGAAACTGCATCCCACACCTCCAGCTGATTCTGCCCTCCTCAGAGCTTCTCAGGACGTTGGTCCCGTAGCCACTCCTGTGTCAGCTGTTTCTCCCTCATTATTGGACCTTTATAGTGATCACCTGTGCATCACTGTGTCCTATGACCCTTCTTCGAGAAACCCTCCTTTGATCCTCTCATCCCTCTTGTTCTCAATTTCTCTTGCTTCAACCAGCCCTTTGTCCCCATCATTACATGAAATGGTTCTTGTCCATATCACCTACATCTTGCCGGAGTCAAAGGTCAGTTCTTGAGCCTCAGTTACTCATATCTGGGCGTTTGGCACATTTAGCCACCTCTCCTTGAAGAAGCTTTTTCTCTGGATTTCTCTGATGCCACCTTCCTTGGTTTTCATCCTGTTCACCTCTGCTCCTTTTCAGGTTCCTTCACTTTCCTTCTCCTCCACCAACTCTGAATGGCAGTTGGCTCAAGGTTCTGTCTTTGGGCCTCTTGTCTTCACCTTCACTCACACTTGTTATGGGTCTCAGCCACTGCTGTGGCTTCATAATCTTCATCTGCTGTCCGATGAATTACAAATCTTTATCTCTGACTGAGATTTCTCCTCGGAGATCTAGATTTATATATTTAACTACCTAACATCTCCACTCTACTAGGGAAGTCTGAGCGCCAAAAAATTGATCTTTTGAACTGTGCTGCTAGAGAAGACTCTTGAAAGTGCCTTGGAGTGCAAGGAGATCAAACCAGTCCATCCTAAAGGAAATCAACTCTGAATATTCATTGGAAGGACTGAGTCTGAAGCTAAAGCTCCAATACTTTGGCCACCTGATGTGAAGAGCTGACTCATTAGAAAAGACCCTGATGCTGGGAAAGATTAAAGGCAGGAGGGGAAAGGGATGACAGAGGATGAGATGGTTGGATGGCATCACTGACTCAATGGACATGAGTTTGAGCAAACTCTGGAAGATGGTGAAGGACAGGGGAGCTTGGCGTGCTGCAGTCCATGGGGTCACAGAGTCAGACAACTGAGCGGCTCAACAACAGCAGCAGCATCTCCATTTGAATGCATTTCATAGTCCAAAGTAGGTTCTAACTCCCCTCCACCCACCCCAAAGCCAGTCCTTCCCAAGTTGTCCCATCATAAAAAGGCGGGGTGGTACTACCCACCAGCCTGCTTTTCAGCCCAAGAACTGAATTATCCTTGCTATTGTTCACTCAGTGGTGTCCGACTCTTTGCGACCCCATAGACTGCAGCATGCCAGCTTCCCTGCCCTTCACCATCTCCTGAAGCTTGCTCAAACTCATGTCCATTGAGTTGGAGATGCCATCCAACCATCTCGTCCTCTGTTGTCCCCTTCTTATCTTGCCTTCAATCTTTCCCAACATCAGGTGTTTGTCTTTTCCAACACCACAGTTCAAAATCATCAATTCTTCAGCGCTCAGCCTTCCTTATGGCCCAACTCTCACATCCATACATGATTGCTGGAAAAACCATAGCTTTAACTATGTGGACTTTAGTTGGCAAAGTAATGTCTCTGCTTTTTAATGTGCTGTCTAGGTTGGTGATAACTTTTCTTCCAAGGAGCAAGGAGCAAGTGTCTTTTAATTTCATGGCGGCAGTCACCATCTCCAGTGGTTTTGGAGCCCAAGAAAATAAAGTCTATCTCTGTTTCCATTTTTCCCCATCTATTTGCCATGAAGTGATGGGATTGGATGCCATGATCTTAATTTTTTGAATGTTGAGTTTTAAGCCAGCATTTTCACTCTCCTCTTTCACCTTCATCAAGAGGCTCTTTAGCGCCTCTTCACTTTGTAGTGTCATCTGCATATCTGAGGTTACTGATATTTCCCCCCACAATCTTGATTCCAGCTTGTGCTTCATCCAGCCTGGCATTTTGCATGACTCTGCATATAAGCTAAATAAGCAGGGTGACAATACACAGCCTTGACCCACTCCTTTTCCAATTTGAACCAGTCTGTTGTTCCATGTCTGGTTCTAACTGTTGCTTCTTGACTTGCATACAGGTTTCTCAGGAGGCAGGTAAAGTGGTCTGGTATTCCCATCACTTTAAGAATTTTCCGCAGTTTGTTGGGATCCACACAGTCAAAAGTTGTGTCATCAATGAAGCAAAAGTAGATGTTTTTCTGAAATTCTCTTGCTTTTTCTATGATCCAATGGATGTTGGCAATTTGATCTCTGGTTTTTCTGCCTTTTCTAAATCCAGTTTGAATATCTGAAAGTTCTTGCTTCACATACTGTTGAAGCCTAGCTTGGAGAATTTTGAGAATTACGTTGCTAGCATGTGAAATAAGTACAACTGTCGGGTCGTTGGAACATTGTTTGGCATTGCCTTTCTTTGGGATTGGAATGCAACTAACCTTTTCCAGTCCTGTGGCCACTGCTGAGTTTTCCAAATTTGCTGGCATATTGAGTGCAGCACTCACACAGCATCTTACACACAATCTTTTAGGATTTGAACTAGCTCAGCTGGAATTCCATCACCTCCACTAGCTTTGTTCATAGTGACGCTTCCTGTGGCCCACTTGACTTCACACTCTAGATGTCTGGCTCTATGTGAGTAATCACATCATTGTGGTTATCCAGTCATTAAGATCTTTTTTGTACAGTTCTTCTGTGTATTCTTGCCACCTCTCTTAATCTCTCCTGCTTCTGTTAGGTCCATATCATTTCTGTCCTTTATTGTGCCCATCATTGATGAAATATTCCCTTGGTATCTCTAATTTTCTTGAAGAGATTGCTAGTCTGTCCCATTCTATTGTTTTCCTCTATTTCTTTGCATTGATCGCTGAGGAAGACTTTCTTATCTCTTGTTGCTATTCTTTGGAACTCTGCATTCAGATGGGTTTATCTTTCCTTTTCTCCTTTGCCTTTAGCTTCTCTTCTTTTCTCAGCTATTTGTAAGGCCTCCTCAGACAACCATTTTGCCTTTTTTCATTTCTTTCTTTTGTGTGTGTGTGTGTGTTACAATAATACTTTACTTACAAAAGTAAATACTTTACTTTACTTACAAAAGTACTTGTATTTGGGATATATTTGCCTTTGAACCATAGTTTGCTGATTCCTGACCTAATGTGTGATGGACTTACAGTAAGTACTTAACGAATTTCTTCTAAATGTAGAATGAAGTAGTAGAGGCAAGATTTGTATCCCATTACATTCTGTAGTCTGACACTGTTTCCACTGTTTCCCCATCTATTTCCCATGAAGTGACGGGACCGGATGCCATGATCTTCGTTTTCTGAATGTTGAGCTTTAAGCCAACTTTTTCACTCTCCTCTTTCGCTTTCATCAAGAGGCTTTTTAGGTCCTCTTCACTTTCTGCCATAAGGGTGGTGTCATCTGCATATCTGAGGTTATTGGTATTTCTCCCCGCAATCTTGATTCCAATTTGTGTTTCTTCCAGTCCAGCGTTTCTCATGATGTACTCTGCATATAAGTTAAATAAGCAGGGTGACAATATACAGCCTTGACGTACTCCTCTTCCTATTTGGAACCAGTCTGTTGTTCCATGTCCAGTTCTAACAGTTGCTTCCTGACCTGCATACCGATTTCTCAAGAGGCAGGTCAGGTGGTCTGGTATTCCCATCTCTCTCAGAATTTTCCACAGTTTATCGTGATCCACACAGTCAACGGCTTTGGCATAGTCAATAAAGCAGAAATAGATGTTTTTCTGGAACTCTCTTGCTTTTTCCATGATCCAGCGGATGTTGGCAATTTGATCTCTGGTTCCTCTGCCTTTTCTAAGACCAGCTTGAACATCAGGAAGTTCATGGTTCACATATTGCTGAAGCCTGGCTTGGAGAATTTTGAGCATTACTTTACTAGCGTGTGAGATGAGTGCAATTGTGCAGTAGTTTATTTTATGGGCTCCTCATTTCTTTTTCTTGAGATGGTTTTGATCACCGCCTCCTGTACAGTGTTACGAACCTCCGTCCGTAGTTCTTCAGGCACTCTATCAAATCTAATCCCTTGAGTCTATTCGTCACTTCCACTGCATAATTGTAAGGTATTTAATTTAGGTCATACTTCAATGGCCTAGTGGTTTTCCTTACTTTCTTCAATTTAAGTCTGAATTTTGCAGTAAGGTGTTAATGATTTGAGCCACAGTCATCCCCTAGTCTTGTTTTTGCTGACTGTATAGAGCTTCTCCATCTTCGGTTGCAAAGGATATGATCAGTCTGACTTCAGTATTGGCCATCTGGTGATGTTCACGTGTAGAGCTGTCTCTTGTGTTGTTGTAAGAGGGTGTTTGTTCTCTTGGCAAAACTCTGTTAGCCATTGTCTTGCTTCATTTTGTACTCCAAGGCCAAACTTGCCTGTTACTCCAGTTATCTCTTGACTTCCTACTTTTGCATTCCAGTCCCCTATGATGAAAAGGATATCTTTTTTTGTATTAGTTCTAGAAGGCCTTGTAGGTCTTCGTAGAACTGTTCAACTTCAGCTTCTTTGGCCTTAGTGGTTGGGGCATAGACTTGAATTACCATGATATTGAATGGTTTGCCTTGGAAACAGAGATGATTCTGTCGTTTTTGAGATTGCAACCAAATACTGCATTTCAGACTGTTTTGTTGACTATCAGGGCTACTCCGTTTCTTCTAAGTGATTCTTGCCCACAGTAGTAGATATCATGGTCATCTAAAATGTCAGTGTTCGTTCTTGCCATCTCCTGTTTGACCACTTCCGATTTACCTTGACTCAGGGACCTAACATTCCAGGTTCCTATGCAATATTGTTACAGAATCGGACTTTACTTTCACCACCAGGCACATCTACAACTGGATATGGTTTCCACTTTGGTACAGCCTCTTCATTCCTTCTGGAACTATTTCTCTGCTCTTCTGCAGTAGCATATTCAGCACCTACCGACCTGGGGGGCTCATCTTTCGGTGTCCTATCCTTTTGCCTCTTCATACTGTTCATGGGGTTCTCAAGGCAAGAATACTGAAGTGGTTTGCCTTTCCCTTCTCCAGTGGACCACGTTTTGTCAGAACTTTCCACAATGACCCGTCTGTCTTGGGTGGCCCTACACAGCATGGCTCATAGTTTCACTGAGTTAGACAAAGCTGTAATCCAAGTGATCAGTTTGGATAGTTGTCTGTGATTGTGGTTTCATTCTGTCTGCCCTCTGATGGATGAGAATAAGAGGCTTGTAGAAGCTTCCTGATGGGAGGGACTGGCTGTGGGGAAAAGTCTTGCTTTGGTGAGCCAGCCATAGTCAGTAAATCTTTAATCCAATATTCTGCTGATGGGTGGGGCTGTGTTCCCTCCCTGTAGTTTGGCCTGAGGCCAACCTATGGTAGGGCTAATGTCAGTAATGGCCACCTCCTTCTAAAGGACTTATGCCATCTTGCCACAGCTCCCAGCACTATTGTACTCAGTGCCTCTGACCCCATGGCAGGCCACTGTCGATCCATGCCTCGTCGGCGACTCCTAGACCCTCACAGGCAAGTCTGGCTCAGTCTCTTGTGAGGTCCTGGTGTGCACAAGGTTTTCTTGTGCCCTCTAAGAGTCTTTTCCCCCAGTACTTTGGAAGTTTTGTAGTCAAATCCCACTGGCCTTCAAAGTCAAATTCCCTGGGGGTTCTCAGTCCCTGTTCTGGATCCCCAGGTTGGGAAATCTGTTGTGGGCCCTAGAACTTCTGCAACAGTGCCAGAACTTCTTTGGTATAATTGTTCTTCAGTTGGTGGGTCGTCTGCTTGGCAGCTCTGTGGTGGGGCTATTGGCGACCTCCTCCCCGAGGACTTTCGTCACACATGGTGCCTCCCAGGTCTGCTGCAGCCAGAGCCTCTGTTCCTGCGTCAGGCCACTGCTGACCCGTGCCTCCGCAGGAGACATTCAGCCACTCACAGGCAGGTCTGGCTCAGTCTCTTGCGGGGTCACTGCTCCTTTCCCTGGGTCCTGGTATGCACAAGGTTCTGTTTGCACCCCCTAAGCGTCTCTGGTAGGTCTGAGGTTTGATTCTAAATGTGATTTCACCCCTCTTGCTGTCTTTTGGGGGCTTTTCATTTGCCCTTTGATGTGGGGTATCTTCATTTTTGGTGGGATCCAACCTTCTTCTGCTGATGGTTGTTCAGCAGCTAGTTGTGATTTTGGTGTTCTCACAGGAGAAGGTAAGCACACGTCTTTCTACTCTGCCATCTTAGAAGGTTGAATTATCCTAATTTCTCTCTTTCCTTTACCCCCTCATCCTGCCTGCAGAAGAGATCCATGCCCCTTCTCTCCCTTTCTCCACTGCAGCCCTGGGCAAGGTCACCACCAAGTCTAACCTGGAGAGTCCTACTGACATCCTAACTGATCTCCATCTCACCCTCTGCAATTCATCCTGTTTACTGTAGCCAAATGACTCTTTGCAAGCCCATGGGCACCAGGCTCCTCCGTCCATGGGATTTTCTAGGCAAGAGTACTGGAGTGGGGTGCCATTTCCTTCTCCAGGGAACTTCCCAATCCAAGGATCGAATCCAGGTCTCCCGCATTGTAGACAGACGCTTTACCGTCTGAGCCACCAGGGAAGTCCTTCTAAAGCATAAGTAAGGATAAATAAGTTACTCCCCTGCCCAAAGGCCTCTGACGATTGCATGAATTGCCCATGGAATAGACTCCAGCCCCGGCTGTGGACTGCAGGATGCGGCTCCTCTGGTCTCCTCCTTGCTCACAGCATTCCAGCACTGGTGACCTTTTCTCTGAGCCTCAACTGTCCCAAATCGATCTGGCTCAGGGTCTGTGGTGGTTTCCTGCTGGGAATCCATCCCTCTGTACTTACTTCTCTCCAGAACATCACAAGGCCACCAACTTTCCTCATTCTAGTTCCAGTTCAACCGTTAGTTCCTTAAAGAAGCACCCCCGACCACCTGCAGATGGTAGCCCCCACCTCTCAGGGCCTCTCTTTTACACTAGTCAGTTTTATTTTCTTCATGCTTTGGCCCTGTGCTGGAAATTGCCTTATTTATGTGCTTCTGTGTTTACAGTCTGTTTCCCCTCTCTGTGCTGAAGCTCCTCAGGGCAGGTCCCATCCAGTCTAAAACAATGCCTCAGGGCAGGCTTACCTGCCACCTTGGAAGAAATGCCCAAAAGGTCCTGCAGGAGAAACATCTAGGAAGCAGCTGCCCCCGTCCTGCAAATGCCTCCCAGTGCCATCTGTGTGATCCCAGGGTCTCACTCCACGAGGAGTTGTGGCGTTCTTTCTCTCTCTCCCTTCTTTCCATTCTTTCTTTTTTCAATAAGTACACAGTGAGCACCACTCCTGTGTCAGGCATGGCCCCAGGGCCTGGGTAAAGGGCCTACAAACAGGACACCATTTCTGCCCTCATGGAAAACAGATGCTAATCTAACAACCCGACAGGTGCACCTGTGGTTACCCAGTGGGCTCAGTGGTGGGAAGAAAAAGCACATACGCAGTGTTAGAGAAGAGGGGGTGGCAGCTGCTTTAGATGGGGAGGTCAGGCATGGCCCCCGTAAGGAGGCAACACTGAGCTACTGCCAGAAGAAAGACAGGTAGACTGACATGGGAGAGCGTGGAAAAGAGAGCCCATGGGAGGGGGGCCAGCATGTGTGAAGGCCCTGAGCAGGGAAGGAGCTTGGCGGCTCAAGACACGCAAAGGAGACCCCTCTTGGCTTCAATATCCCCAAGATTCTTTTTTTTTAATATGTATTTATTAAATTTATTATTATTATTTTGGCTGTATACAGTCTTAGTTGTGGCACTTGAGCTTTCTAGTTGTGGTGTGGAGGCTCCAAAGTATATGGGCTTAGTTGCCCTGAGGCAGGTGGGATCTTATTTCCCTGACTAGGGATCAAAACCAAGTTCCCTGCATTGAAAAGAGGATTGTCACTGGACCACAAGGGAGTTCTCAGTATCCCCAAAATGCCTAACAAAGTTTGTCTGCATTTCCTAGGGCTGTCAGAACAAATAACTACAACCTGGATGGCTTCAAACAATGAAAATTAATTCTTTTACAGTTCTGGAAGCCAAAAGTCTGAAATCAAGGTTTTAGCAGGGTTAGTTTCTTCTGGAGGCTCTGAGGAAGACTCCGTGCCCCACTGTGGCTTCTGGGGGCTGTGGGCAATCCTTGGCAGTCCTTAGCTTACAGCTGACCTGCGATCTTTACCCTTGTCTTCACATGGCTTTTCCTTCTGTGTTGGTGTGTTCTTCTTCCCTGTCTCTTACAAGATATTTTTCACTGGAATTTACAGTTCACCCTAATCCAGCATGATCTCATCTCAAAATCCTCACCTGAATTTCTTCTCAAAGACCTTTATTCTACATGAGGTCACATTCTGAGCTTCCCAGTGGAGATATCTTTGGCAGGGGCACAATCCAACCCCTACAGGGAGTTCTGGTGGCAGTGGTAAGGAGTCTGCCTGCCATGCAGGAGATTCCAGTTCAGGCCCTGGGCCAGGGGAGGGCCCCTGGAGGAAGGCGTGGCTACCCGTTCCAGTGTTCCTGGAGAAGTCCAAGGACAAAGGAGCCTGATGAGCGACTTTCCCTTTTTCCAACAACACATTTGTTTATTAATTTTAACATTTTTTGGTGGAATTTTTGGGGTTTTCTACATATAGCAGCAAATCAGCAAATTTGGAAAATTCAGCAATGGCCGCTGGAAAAGGTCAGATTTCATTCCAATCCCACAGAAAAAGAGTTGGACATGGCTGAGCGACTAACACTTTGACAGAAGTCATAGCCCAGACATTCTCACCTGGAAAGCACCTCAGACCCTCAGAAACATCATATCTCAAAGTACAATCCCTGAAAAAAACCCTAGTTCTAGAAGGTATTTTTGAAAGAGAGTGGCATTCTGTGTTGAAATAAATTTGGAAAATGCTGCATTTACATCTCACTCTACGATTCATGAGTCACCTTAGCATTTTAAGGGCTGAGAATTGACAGCAAAGAAGCCACCTTCCATTCAAGCCGACTGTCCCTAGTTTGTTTCACCATAAAACCTTGTTTTCATAAACACTGTGGAATTTTGAGAGAACTGCTCATTAATCTAACCTTGTCTTACGTGATGATCAAAGAAAAGTGACCTGTCCAAGGTCATACGACTGACAGGGTCAGAAGCTGAATTTAAAACTCAGTCTCTTCAAGAGATGAAGAACACATGTTTGAGGACCAGGAATCAGTGATGCGAGGGAGGGAGCGGGTATGATTACAAAGGACTAGCAGGGGAGCTTTGTGGTGATAGAGAAGTTCTGTATCTTGACTGCAGTGGTGGTTGCACAAATCTACACAAGTGATGAAATGACATAGAATTATACACACACATTGTACCAACGTCAGTTTCCTGATTTTGATACTGTATGTAAGATAGTAAACACTGGCATTACATAAGAAGCAATCATTGGAGGAAACTGGGCAAAAGGAGCTTGGGACCTCTTTGTACTATCTTGGCAGTTTCCTATGAATATATGATTTCAAAACAAAAAGATTTTACAAAACAACTTTCCTGCCTCCAGCTTCAAGAGTTTTTTGCATTGTTAAAGTTTACCTGGTCAAACTCAGCTTCAGTTTATGCATGCAGGGCCCGATACAAAGCACAGCTTATTGCTTTTTACAGTTTGCGGTTTATTTAATCAGCAATAATTTGGGTGTTGTTGTCGTCGTTCAGTCTCTAAGTCATGTCTGACTCTTTGGGACCCCATGGACTATAGCACAGCAGGCTCCTCTGTCCATAGGATTTCCCAGACAAGAATACTGGAGTGGGTTTTCATTTCCTCTTCCAGGGGATCTTCCAGACCAGGGGATCGAACCCATGTCTCCTGTTTTTTCTGCATTGACAGGCAGATTCTTTATCACTAGCACCGCTGGAAAACCCCAATATTGGTGTAGAAGGCAGGTAATTTGTTGATGCTTTATTGCAGTGATAAATGCAAAGTTGGATAAATCTTCTCCCTCCTTCACACCGGACCATGACTTTAAGCCAAGTGTGTGGCTCTTGCTCACATAGAGACACAGAGACTAAAGGAAGGAAACATTAGTTGGATGTCTTACTCATCTAGATATACCTCCTTTGGGCAGAAGTATATTATACACACACACACACACACACACACACACACACACATGGGCTTCCCAGGTGGCACTAGTGGTAAAGAACTCAATTGCCAATCAGGAGACATAAGAGATGTGGGTTTGATCCCTGGGTCAGGAAGATCCCCTGGAGGCGGGCATGGCAACCTACTCCAATATTCTTGCCTGGAGAATCCCATGGGCAGAGAATCCTGATGGGCTACAGGGCATGGGGTCACAAAGAGTCGGACATGACTGAAGTGACTTAGCATGCACACACACATATGTAATATATATGCTGACACAAATTTTATTTACAAGACATAAACTTTATTTGGACTTCCCTGATAGCTCAGTTGGTAAAGAATCTGCCTGCAATGCAGGAGACCCTGGTTCGATTCCTGGGTAGGAAGATCCTCTGGAGAAGGGATAGGCTACCCACTCCAGTATTCTTGGTCTTCTCTTGTGGCTCAGCTGGTAAAGAATCTGCCTGCAATGCAGGAGACCTGGTGGGTTTGATCCCTGGGTTGGGAAGATGCCCTGGAGAAGGAAAAGGCTACCCACTCCAGTATCCTGGCCTGGGGCATGAACTGTATAGTCCATGGGATCGCAAAGAGTTGGACACAGCTGAGCGACTTTCACTTTCAAAATTTATTTACAAAAACTCAACTGGCAGGTTTTGGCTCATAAACCTTAGTTTGATGACTTCTGAATTAAAACATGGGCCAGGGCAGTGAAAGCATCAAGTCCTAGAATCCTAACCACTGGACCACCAGGGAATTTTCTAAGTAAATCTTGGTTTTCCACCTCTGATATTCTACCCAGCTTGCTTATGCAGTTGGTTGTTTTTGTTGCTGTCTTGGTTTGTTTTTCCAATTTATTTTCAATTTTTTTTTTGTTGTGGTAAAATAAAACATTACGTAAAATTTACCATCCTAACCATTTTTAAGTGAACAGCTCAGTGGTATCAAATTCATTCATGATTTTGTGGAACCATCGCCACCACCCATCTCCAGAACTCCTTTCACCTTATAAAACTGTCATTAAATAATAACTCTCCATTCTCTCTGCCTTCCGCCTAGCCCCTGGCAACCACTATTCCACTTTCTGTTGCTATGATTTTGACTCTTGTAAGTACCTCATGTAAGTGGAATCTATAATATTTATTTGCCTTTTGGATCTGGCTTATATCACTTCACATAACGTCCTCAAGTTTCGTCCATGTTGTAGCATATGTCAGATTTTCTTTCCTGTTTAAGGTGGGTAATATTCCATCATCTGTACATACCACATTTTGTTTATCCATTCATCTGTTTATAGACACATGAATTGCTTCTACATTTTAGCTATCATGAATAATCCTGCTATGAGTATGGGTGTACACATGGTCTCTTCAACGCATTACTTTCAGTTCTTTGGGGTGTATACCCGCAGGTGGAATTGCTGAATCGTATGGCAATGCTGTTTTTAGTTTTTTAAGGAAATGCTGTAGTTTTCCACAGCAGCTGCACCATTTAACATTTCTACCAACAGTGTACTAGGGTTTCAATGTCTCCGTATCCTCACCTGGAGAAGGAAATGACAAGCCACTCCAGTATTCTTGCCTGAAAATCCCATGGACAGAGAAGCCTGGAGGGCTGTAGTCCAAAGGGTCTCAAAGAGTTGAACACGCAAGAGTTGAACACGGCTGAGTGACCAAGCATGCATCTGTACCAACACTTATTTTCTGATTTTTTGATAGTAGCTGTTGTAATGGGAGTAAGCTAGCACTTCTCAGGAGTTTTGATTTCCATTTTCTTAATGATGAGTGATGCTGAGCATCTTTTCACACGTTTACAGTTTATTTGTACATCTTCTTTGGAGAAACATGTATTTAAGTCCTTTGCTCGTTTTAAAAGAAAGTTTTTTGCTTTTTTGTTGTTCACCTTTAGGAGTTCCATAATATATATTCTGAATATTAATCCCGTATCAGATACATGATTTTAAAATATTTTCTTCCATTCAGTGAGTCCTTATTACTCTACTGCTGTTGTCTTTGGATGCATAAAGTTTTTGTTTCATGAAGTCCAGTGTGCCTATTTTTCCTTTTGTTATCTGTATCTTTAGTGTTATATCCAAGAAATCATTTGTAAAGGTTTTTCCCTATGGCTTTTAAAAAATATTTTTAGGTCTTACATTTAGGTCTCTGATCCATTTTGAGTTCATTTTTGTACATGATGTTAGGTAAGGGTCAAACTTCACTCTTTGGTATGTAAATATCCAGTTTTCTCAGCACCATTTATTAAAAGATTGCCCTTTCCTCCATTGAAGGGCCTGAATTCCCTTGTCAAAAATCATTTGATCATATATGGGAGGGTATATTTCTGGACTCTCTATTCTATTCCATTTATCTGTCTTTACACCAGTGTCACACTGCTTTGATTTCTGTAGCTTTGTAGCAAGTTTTGAAACCAGGCAGTGCGAGTCCTCCAGCTTTACTTTTGTTTTTCAAGATCGTTTGGTTATTTGGAGTCTCTTGAGATTCCATGTAAATCTCTTAGCATCCTAAGAGGTTTTTCTTTTCTGAAAAACAATATTTGGGATTTTGAAAGGGATTACATTGAATCTATAGCTTGCTCTGGGTAGGACTGACATCTTAATTTTATTAAATCTTCGTGAGATGTGTTTCCATTTATTTTCTTTAATTTCTCTCTGCAATGTTTTGTAGTTTTCATTATACATCTCTTTCGCCTCTTTGGTTAATTTCTAAGTATTTTCATATTTTTGATATTATTGTAAGTGGGATTATTTTTGTGATTTCCTTTTCATTTTTTTCATTGTTGGTATATAGAAATGCAGCTTATTTTCATGTGCTGACTTTGTATCCTGCTACTTTGCGACTTTGAATTTGAAACCAAGCAGGAGCCTATGGTGCCCTCCCAGGTACAAAAGCCTTTCTGTCTGTCCCTGGAGACCCCAACACACACCATTTCTTGTTTGGGGGAAGAAGAATTCAATCTTCTAGATCGTCCCTGAGTTCCTTTGGGGTTCCGAATGGCATATCCAAACAGCTACTAATTAGAGGAATGAGGGAATGCAGAAAGAATCAAAAGTGCGACAGTGTGGCAGGGTCCCAGTTCCTGTCAAGAAAGATACATAACTATCTGATACATATCTCTGAGCTCTTCTATAGGACCTGAGGCCCCCCACCCAGGTGGGGATGATAAGTTTAGAGTATAAGCACATGGACCCCAGACTGGCAGGAAACAGAAGGAAGATTTCTGGAACACCACTCTGTTACCTCACCACCAACCAATCAGAGGAAGGTCACACCCTGCAGACCTCTCCCCAAATTTTGCCTATAAAAACTTTTCCCCCAAAACCATCAGGGAATTTGGGTCTTTTGAGCATGAGCTGCCCCATTCTCCTTGCTTGTCTCTTACAATACCTTTCTCTGCTCCAAACTCTGATGGGCCTTTCCCTGGTGGCTCAGACAGTAAGGAATTCACCTGCAGTGCAGGAGACCTGGGTTTGATCCCTAGGTCAAGAAGATCCCCTGGAGAAGGGAATGGTTACCCAGTCCAGTATGCTTGCCTGGAGAATTCCATGGACAGAGGAGCCTGGTGACTGAACGATTTTCATTGTTTTCAACAACAAATTCATTTATTAATTTTAACATTATTTTTTTGTGGAATATTTGGGGTTCTCCACATATAAATCAAATCAGCAAATTTGGAAAACTCAGCAATTGCCACAAGACTGAAAAATGTCAGTTTTCATTCCAATCCCAAAGAAAGGCAATGCCAAAGAATGTTCCAATTGCTGTAGAGTTGCACTCACTAAACATGCTAGCAAGGTAATGCTCAAGATCCTTCAAGCTAGGCTTCAACAGTACGTGAACCAAGAACTTCCAGATGAACAAGCTAGATTTAGAAAAGGCAGAAGAACCAGAGATCAAATTGCCAACATCTGTTGGATCATAGAAAAAGCAAGGAAATTCCAGAAAAACATCTGCTTCTGCTTCATTGACTACGCTAAAGCCTTTGTCTGTGTGGATCACAACAAACTGTGGAAAATTCTTAAAGAGATGGAAATACCAGACAACCTTACCTGCCTCCTGAGAAACCTGTATGCAAGTTAAGAAGCAGCAGTTAGAACCAGACATCAAAAACAAACTGGTTCAAAATTGGGAAAGGAGTACATCAATGCTATATATTGTCATTCTGCTTAGTTAAATTCTATGCAGAGTATGTCATGCAAAATGTTGGGGTGGATGAAGCTCAAGCTGGAATTGAGATTGTCGGGAGAAATATCAATAACCTCAGATATGCAGATGACACTACCCTAATGGCAGAAAGCCAACAGGAACTAAAGAGCCTCTTGATGAAGGTGAAAGAAGAGAGTGAAAAAAGCTGGCTTAAAATTCATCATTCAAAAAACTAAGATCGTGGCATCCAGTCCCATCACTTCATGGCAAATAGATGGGGGAAAAGTGGAAACAGTGGCAGATTTTAATTTCTTGGGCTACAAAATCACTGAGGACAGTGACTATAGCCACAAAAGTAAAAGATGCTTGCTCCTTGGAAGAAAAACTATGACAAATCTAGACAGCATATTAAAAAGAACGCAGAGACATCACCTTGCCAAATAGGGTCCATATAGTCAAAGCTATGGGTTTTTCCAGAAGTCATGTACGGATGTGAGAATTGGACCATAAAGAAGTCTGAGAGGCAAAGAATTGGTGCTTTTGAACTGTGGTGCTGGAGAAGACTCTTGAGAGTCCCTGGACAGCAAGGAGAGCAAACCAGTTAATCCTAAAGGAAATCAACCCTGAATATTCATTGGAAGGACTGGTGGTGAAGCTGAAGCTCCAACACTTTGGCCACCAACTCATTAGAAATGACTCTGATGCTGGGAAAGATTGAAGGCAGGAGAAGAAGGGAGAGAGAGAGGATGAGATGGTTGGATGGCATTACCAACTCCATGGATATGAGTTTGAGAAAACTCTGGGAGATAGTAAAGGACAAGGAAGCCTGGCATGCTGCATTCCATGGGGTTGCAAAGAGTTGGACATGATTTAGAGACTTAACAAACAAACAAAAATCATATAACATCATGTCATTTGTGAACAGAGATGTTTTTAATTCTTCCTTTCCAGTTCAGGTGATTTTTATTTCTTTTTCTTGCCTAATTGCTCTGGTTAGAACTTCCAATACTACATTGAACAGAAGGGACAAAAGCAGGCATCCTTGCCTTGTTTCTGATCTTAGAGGAGAAGCTTTTAGTCTTATGCCATTGACTATGATGTTCCCTGTGGGTTTTTAATACATAGCTTTTCATTATGTTGAGGTGGTTACCTTTTCTTGTTTGATGAGTGCTTTTATGGTGAAACGGTGTTGAGGTTTGTCAAATTCTTTTTCTGTATCAATAAAGATGATTGTTTTTTCCTTTCGTTCAACAAGTGTAGTGTATTACATTGATCAGTTTGCATATGTGAAGTATCCTTGCTTTCAGGAATAAATCCCACTTGATCAAAATGTACAACTTATTTAATATACCACTCAGTTAGGTTTGCTACTATTTTGTTGAGAATTTTTCATCAGTGTCCATAAAAAGATATTGATCTATAGTTTTCTTGTAGGCTTTTTGGTCTGGCTTTGTTATCAAGTAATTCTGGCTTCATAGAATAGCCATTTAAGCACAGAAAGTTTACCCTTTTCTTCAGTGTCTTGGAAAATTCTGAGAAGGATTGGTATTGGTTTTCTTAAAATATTTGGTAGAATTCACCAGTGAAGCCACCAGGACCATGGCTCTCTTTGTTGGAAGATTTTTGATAACTGATTCAATCCCCTTACTAGTCATAGACCTGTTCAGATGTTCTGTTTCTTCAAGATTTAGTTTTGATAGGTTTTGGGTTACCAGGAGGGGAGAAAGGAGAGCAACAACAATGGCTGGCCTCATCTTTATACCTCTAAGGTCAGAAGCAGAAATCAGCAGTTAAAGCGCAAATTCCTGGTTTTTGGAAGACAGGGTCCTTTAGGCCCACTCTGGTTCCTGCAAGCTATTTGCACACTGCTCCAGGAACGTGGACCCAGCTGCCTGCCACCTGGCTGAGGATGGGGGATGGGCACCTGCTACTGTGCTAATAGGTGAAACTGACTGAAATTAACTATAATTTACTGTCTGAGCCTTCCCTTGGAAGTAGCAAGCCATTAATAGATTCCAGAGCTCCAAAATAGTTATATCAGACAGATTCTGCCAGTGCAATTATTGTCTAAGTAAGGAGATACCTTCCTATTAATTCCTACTCCATCATCTTCCTAGAATCTTATCAGCAGGATTATATTTTAATAATATCCACTTGAGAATGTTCAATTGTGTTAGCTGAGATTTGACCAATAATTTATTCAAAACTTGCTTTAGTTTCCTGCGAACATTTTTTCAGAACAAAGGATGTTAAGAACTTTGATTAGAAGCTCAAGAAGACTATTTTGTATTTTGACAGGGCAATAGCAGAACTTTGATTAACAATTAAACTCCAAACTTGTTATACTACACATTTTCCCCCATATACTTAGTCCCCTAGATTTTCTCGGAACTGTCCCTAAGGAAACTGCTCCCCCCATAATGACTGTGGGACTGGGGAGCAGCCATTTTTCACAGTGGTCTATCTCTTTGGCCACAGTTGACTGGTTCAGGGGTGGGCACTGATCCAATTTAGGCCTATGAGAGCCCTTCCATGAGAATTTTGGATATGAACTCAGGGAGTCTGTCTATAATATCTAGATTGCTCAGTTAAGAAAGCTGCTAGATGGAGAACCTAGAGCTTCTGGGACCCTTGTTAGTCACTACGTGAAGAAACTGTTTACCAAGTTCAAGCTCATACTAGTCATCACAGGACAGGTCAGTAAATTGAGAGATGAGTTGTTAGGGCAAGGAATATGGATTTTATTAGGAAAGCCAGCAGACCAAGAAAGTGGTAGACTAGTATCCCAAAGAACCTTCTTCCCCAAGTTAGAATTCAGCCTTCTTTTATACTTAAAGGGGAGCAGGTTGCAGACTTCTATGTGCCTGAATCCTTTGTTCTTGCAGCTGTTTACATGGGTCTGATCACAATTGTTTCTATAAACCACCAACAAGACAGTTGTTATTTTCTGTCTGCAATTTTTTAATCTCTATATGAATGGGAAAGTGATATGCCTTGAAAGGTCAAAGCCCTGAGAATGGGCTATCGTGCGTATTTCAGGCTATAGGCAGCATCCTTTAACAAAGGTGCACAGCCAGCATGAGTAAGCACAGGCAACAGAGCACAAAGGTCAGGACCAAAGGGATAGATCCAATATGGAATCAGGGTTATTCTGCACTGTTACAAAACCTGGTTGCATGAAAAAGAGGTCAATACTCAGAGGCAAATGGAGACAAGAGACAGGGTGCTGAGGCCCATCAGATGCCTGCAGAACCCAGAGAACTCTGGGTTCTCTGGGTATGCCTGACTCCATTTGTTCCTGAGGTCCCGCTGCCTTCCCATTGCCTGTCTACTCTACCTTCTTTGGCAACCAATAGCTATACATCTCACATTTTGTTCAAGCTAGTATGAGCTGGTTTATTGTCACATGCAACCCAGAGAACCCAGAATAGACTGCTAGACCAACTCCCTCACTTTACAGATGAAGAAACAAATTCTGGGAAAATAAAACAACACACAAAAACTATGACTTCCCTAAGTCTAAGAGGTTAGTGGGTGGCTAGGCCGCAATGGTGGTGCCGTGTGGCATTTCCAACACCCCGGGGAGATTCCCAGTGGCCTCAGTTGGAGGGAAATATATCCAAACCTCTTCCTATCCACAAAACAGAGAGGAAAAGATAAAAATAGACCATCAAAACATAACTGGAGACCTGGGACCTGGGGGTTGGCACAGGAAATTGAGAATGAGAAGAACAAAGCCAGACTTGTTACAGGGGAAAGCTAAAGGAACACTACACTGTTTGTGCTGAACTTATACACAGGTTAGACAGGGTAGAAGGGAGTCTTCACCTCTTTGCAGAATACTCGTGCAGGATTCAGATTCAGCCGAGCTAATAGATCTCCTCCTAGCCAAGGCTCAAGGGAGATCAGATACCCACCCAAGTGTTGGCCACCCATGGGTTCGCCAAGCCTTCCAGCCTTTTGAAGTCACCCTTACCTTTAATATAAAATGGGATGGTTTGAAGGGGGAGGCCCAGATGCCCTTTCTGTTGAGTTGCACAACCCCTTGCCAGCTCCTTTAGGTCCTGAAGTTGACCATTTCTTCCTGTTCTCTCACCCCACGCTAGTCACAGCCCTCATTCCTGCTTCCCACATCCCAAGCATCTCTGACAAAGTTGTGTGTATGTGGATTTCCCTGGAGGTTTGGGATAACAGAAGGGGAATGGGCTTTGGCAGGTCTGTGGGAGTTTGGGGTTCTCCTGGGCCATGTGATTTATGTGGGTAACAGAGTGGTCACTGCTAAACAGATGCCTCAATAGCCTGGATGGAAATATGTAGCAAGATGGAGTCTGTAGCCAAGCAAGAACCTGGCTCTTGAACCACAGTGTTAATTAGAACCCAGTGACCTGCTACACTGAAGGCAGGTTTTATAATCCATGAGTCAGTCATATAGGGAAGAAGTAGCAATTATTCAGGAAGAAGTGGCTGCAGGTAACAAGCTGTTGAGAACCCCTTAGAGTTACTTGTTGTTCATTCTCTCAGTGTTCATTCTCAGACTCTTTATGACCCCGTGGATTGCAGCACGCCAGGCTTCACTGTCCTTCACCATCTCCTGGAATTTGCTCAAACTCATGTCCATTGAGTCGGTGATACTATCCAACCATCTCATCCTCTGTTGTCCCCTTCTCCTCTTACCTTCGATCTTTCCCAGCATCAGGGTCTATTCTAATGAGCTGGCTCTTTACATTGTCCTCTGGTATCCTCTGAGTCTCCCACAGTCCAATGGTACATCAGTGGCTTCCCAGGACAAAAGGCAATTTCTAGGCAGGTCCCAGCCCCACCGGCTGCAGAACCTGCCCAGGGGGTCACATCTCACTTGTGTACATGACGTGTGCTAATCATCCTGACCTCAATTGTGTAGCCCTCCCACCTCAGGAATACCGTACCTGTTATTTCCCTGGGCCCTGCCTGAGGCTGGGCTTGTTTTCCTCTCCTTGTGTTCCCAAACTCCAACCTGCAGCTCCTCTGAAAATCATTTTAACTCCATTTATCCAAGATATTCCATTCCTTGGAGGTCTTATCTTCCATGAACAAACATATTCATCAAGGTGCTTTTCTAATTCAGAGTACTAGTCATTTCTATAAGTCAACTCTGCCCAATTCTGGACCACCAGATGCAGTTCAGAAGACCTGTACTTTTAGCAAAAGTTTCTAAATAGAAAAAAAAATGTCCCCTGCCTCCAAAATGTCAACCTGATCCCTTGTATGGTCACTCTACTTCCCATACCCCAAACTGGGACATGTCTTCTGATAATGGAACAGAATCTTTGAGATAAGAAGTACCCTAGAAAAGCCAGAGCGTACTGTCATCAAATCTATTTTCCATGTATCTACCCCTCACATCTAAAATGGAAATGGATCCATTCCTTAACTCTCCTTTGTCTGGGAAGCCTCAGGACTCCAAGGGTAGTCAGAGTCTCAGTCACAGAACACTCTGGGGAGCCTTTAGAATCCCAAGAATAAACTGTGAGAATCTGATGAGTTGAATTTCAAGGGTTCCTAACAGTCCTTCAGAACTCCTCAGTGGCAACAATCTATCTGTTCCCACCAGGCTCCTCAGAGGCCCTGGACACAACCTGCATGCTGGCTACTGATTACATTCCTCATTGGGCCTGCTTCTTTTCAGCTCTTATTTGGTGCCCGCTCCACCAGGATGCCTGGGGTAGACCCACAAGGCTCATGGAGTCACTCCAGCTCTCTCTCCTATTGGGGGCCCTTCCAGTCCTGGCCACGAAGGGTAGGACACCCCACTTGGCTCTGGCCTCCTGCAGTGAGCAGGGTCCATACCCCCCTTGAGCAGGTGGCAAAACACCTGGCTGGTGATGGAGATCTTCTCTTTCTCACTCCTTCCAGGTCAACCAAAATCAAGCCCTGATGCTCTGCTGTTCTTCACTCAATTTTTTTACATTTTACCTCCTTTATGGAAAAGAGTCTTAAAGCTGAATTTCTGTAGCCAGGATGGACTGTTCAGTTCTGTAGTGTGGCTGGAAGGCAGGTTTGAAACGTGAGGTCTGTGGACCCCCAGTAGCTTCCTGGACAGAATTCAGGAAGCCTGTGAACTGAAATGGGAAAAGGATTACATCTTGATTTTCACAAACCTCTAACTGAAATCTGGCATTTCCTTTATTACGAACATCGGCAGCAAGCCGTGGCAACCAGCAATACCTGTGGATTTGCCACATAGAATCAGATATTGTATATCACCTTATGGTCATTGCAAGTATCTTGAAATATCATTTATACTCAGAAGACTTTAAGATTGGAATCATTATTAGACTATTATTATTTAGTATTTTTATTGAAAAGTACATATTTTATCACAGTTTTAGTTATTGCATTTTAATACAATTTGTGTCCTTTGTTCCAATGTCTTTTATGTCTTACATTTAAGGTGCATTTGTGCATTATTCTGAGAAGGGGGGTTCAGAGAATTCACCAGATTGGCAAAGGGGCTCAGGACAAAAAACCAAAAAGTATCTCTGAACTCTGGGGAGAGTCCAGGCACAAGGATATTTCTGGAAGGAATTCTGCTTTTTGTAGGGAAAGCAAAAGTTGTTTGCCTTCAAGGAGCACCTGTTTATGCAAAGAGACCTCTGCATTGTAGCGAAGAAGGCCTGAGAGTTCCGGGCAGTGGTATTTCTATGGGGTTGTGACAAGCCTCTCCTTCCACGCCTGTACCACCCACTCGGTCACCTGCCCTTCAGTTCGCTCAGCCTGTGCCCTCACGTTCCCATCGCACGTCTTTTACCCCTTGTCACTTGGTTGACATGCGTCTATTTGTTCATTACACATTTCTGTCAAGGTTCTGTCACGTGGTCTCGTGCCTGACATGGTGGGTCACACGCCCCTCATACGTCACCTGTGTGTCCACGTATGAAGTTCACATATTAGTTACCTGTCCTATGGGGTAATATTACCCTGTCCTGTTGGGTAATATTTCCCTCATAAGACTTCCCTGGTGGCTCAGATGGTAAAGCGTCTGTCTACAATGTGGGAGACCTAGGTTCGATCCCTGGGTCGGGAAGTTCCCTGGAGAAGGAAATGGCAATCCACTCCAGTAGTCTTGCCTAGAAAATCCCATGGACAGAGGAGCCTGGTGTCCAAGGGGTCACAAAGAGTTGGACACAACTGAGCGACTTCACTTTCTACTTTCTTTCTTTCTTTCCCTCATAGGTCAGCGTGTGTTTGACATGTAGCTTATCAGGGTAACTCATTCAACATTCAGCTGAAAATCACTACTCAACATATAGGGCTTCCCCTTGTGACTCAGCTGATAAAGAATCCGCCTGCAATGCGGGAGACCTGGATTCGATCCCTGGGTTGGAAAGATACCCTAGAGAAGGGAAAGGCTACCCACTCCAGTGTTCTGGCCTAGAGAATTCCATAGACATATAACAAAAATTAGCAGAGTAGTAGGCATATAAATAAATAGCAAGCTGCATAATCAATTATATAGCGTGCTAGAGAGTGATGAGTGATGTGGAAAAAATAAGACAAGGGGAGGGGGAAGGGTGTGGGGGGCAGAGTGGATACAGCCGTAACTTGGGAGGCCAGGGTGGCCGCTTGAAGAGTTATTTGAGCAAAGACTTGAAGGAGGCAACTAAGTGAGCTTTGTTGATATCAAGGAAATACCTAAGGAGAGGGAACAAGAGGTGCCAAAGCCCCAAGGTAGGAGCAGGTCTGGAGTGTTGGAGAAACATTGACGAGGCCAGGGTGCCTGTGTGGAGGGAATCATTGAAAAACAAAAGGACTCTGGAATTCCCTGGCAGTCCAGGGGTTCGGACTCTGCACTCCCAATGCAAGAAGCACGAGTTTGATCCCTGGTTGGGGAGCTAAGATCTTGTGTGCTGCTCAGTTCAGTTCAGTCGCTCGGTTGTGTCCGACTCCTTGCGACCCCAAGAACTGCAGCACACCAGGCCTCCCTGTCCATCACCAACTCCCGGAGTTCACTCAAACCCATGTCCATCGAGTCAGTGATGCCATCCAACCATCTCATCCTCTGTCATCCCCTTCTCCTCCTGCCCTCAATCCCTCCCAGCATCAGGGTCTTTTTCCAATGAGTCAGCTCTTTGCATCAGATGGCCAAAGTATGCTGCACAGCAAGGCCAAAAAAAAAAGAGAGAGAGAAGAAAGCAAGACTGAACTAGTTTCTCAGTCTCAGTGAATTCAGTTTTGCCACTACCATCACCTTTGATGCGGTTTAGCACACGCATCATCTGTGACATGGGGTCTGGGGCCAGCTGTCCCAGGCAACATGGCCCGTTGTCATCCCAGGTCACTTTACTACATTCTGATGGGTTTAACCTCAAGGAAACAAACAAACCCTTCTCTCTGTAAATGGGGAAAGAAAATGAGAATGGGCCAGAAAATGAAAATTGTGTCATCCAAGAGAGGCATGGGCTTCCCAGGTGGCGCTAGTAGTAAAGAATCCCTCTGCCAGAGTGGGAGACACAAGAGATGTGGGTTCGATCCCTGGATCGGGAAGACCCCCTGGAGCAGGGCATGGCAACCACTCCAGTATTCTTGCCTGGAGAATCCCATGGACAGAGGAGGCTGGTAGGCTATGGTCCGTGGGGTGGCAAAGAGCTGGACACTACTGGAGTGACTTAGCATGCACGCACAAGGGACACATAGGGTTGTATGAGAAGGGTCTCAGTTCTGCCACTTAATAAGCCGAGGGACAGTGGTCCCCATGCTGACTTCACTGAATCTGCTTCCACATATGTAAAATGGGGTGATAACCCCCACAATTATGAGACCAGGTTACAAAACTAAACTCCCTGCCCCCAGCCCCAGCCTGGCATTCAGGCCAGCTCAGCACGTGTCCACACCCTCCTCTGCAGGTCCTCAATGACGTGCAGATCAGGTGCCAGGTGAGATCTCTGCAGGGCTTCTATTTTTAGTCCTGAATTCTTCCACTTAGAATAATGCTTTATATCTTCCTGGAAAAAAAAAAAAAGCTGGAGCCTAACCCTAAACAAATAAAACACGTGAATTAGAACTGGCCCAGTTCTCCTTGTAACCGAGAGGACGAGGGCAAATGCCCACTTGACTCTCTCCGTTGCTGGCCGCTGCCCTGTGGGACTCCTTGTCCTCTGCTGCCATCACCTGGAAGAGAGAGGGACTGTAGAGACGTGAAGGGACAGAGACTCGGAGAGGGCCACAGCAGGGACCCTTCCCAACACCAGCAGCGCCTCTCACACGAAGTGAGGTAGGCTGTTGCTTGAAAAGCTAGTCTCCAGGCCAATTTCATCACCCAGAGAGGGCTCAGTGTGAAGGGAGGGGGTCCTAACAATGACAGACCTAGTCCACCTGCTTCCTCAAAAGAGAAAACAAAGACCAGGCCAGATGTGTGTTTTTCCCAAGGCTGAACTATAAATTGGGGCAGAGTCAGGATTTGAACCCTGAGCCCTGAACTCTACATCCAGGGTTACTTTAGCATCTGGCTGCTCAGGGTATATAGTCCTTGGACCAGCTGCCTCTGTATCCCCTAGAGCTTGTTAGAAGAATGTAGGATCTCAGGCACCAATAGCAACCTAGCGAATCAAGCTCAGCATTTTAACAGATCCTACAGCCAACTGGCGTGTATGTCAGAGCATGACTTTGAACACACTGTCTTACAACTCTCCTAGGAGGGTGTATTAAGATGCTTTTATATCCCTAAATGGAATACTCCTGTAATGAAATTCAGATAATATAGGAAAATTTAAAGTGGAAAGAAATAAACATTTAGAAGGATATTTATACATATTCTTCTAAACATATGCCATTACACACATACACATTTTTACAAAAATCAGACTGTATTCTAAACACTATCTTTGCTTTTTGCTTCAGATTCTTTAGTATGATTTTTCTTTTGAAAGAGTGCCTGCTCAAGGAATATTTGCAAAATGAAAAAATGGGATAAGACAATAGTTATTGGTGTATTAGTTATCCATTGCTGCATTAAAAATTACCCCCAAACCTAACAGCTAAAAACAACAAACATTGATTATGTCAGGGTGTCTCTGACGGCCAGGGTCTGGGAGTGGCCTGAAGGGTGATGCTGGCTCTTGGGCTTCCAGGGCACCGATGTCCAGCTGCAGTTAGACACGGTCACCTATAGACTGTCCGCTCCCCCTCTGAGCCCTCACTGTCCCTCTCCTGACCACATATGATAGCCACGTGTCCTGTCAGTCTTCCCACATCTGTCCTTACCCCCTTCTCAACCATTCTTCCATCTACCAGCTGGAGTGAGCTTGGAAAAGGCAAATCCAACCTTGCAGCCCCTACTTAAAATCCATCCATAGTTTCCTGTGGCTCTTAGAATAAAGCATAAAAAAATTAAATAAAGAAAGGTCTACAAGGCCCAGGTGGTCTGGCCCTATGGACATCCCCACCCTCGCCTCCCGGCCGTGTCTCCTTGCTGTCTGTGGTCTAGCCACACTATCCCGCTCCCAGCTCCTCCTGTGTGCCAAGCTTTGTCCACCTGGTATTCTCCCCAGATGTGGTTCCCTCTGACCCGCCTTCCATCCAGGCCCATGTACCACCACACTTGCAAGAGTGCAGCGCACACACAGGCCACTGACCAAGCTGCCGCTCCATCCCCCAGTGCCCAGAAAACGGTCAGCCCTCAATAAATATTGGCTGAACTTTTGTATCTCTGTTATCTTTTATGCCCTGTACTAGTGGCCGATATTTCTCCCAGGTTGTGATTGCCTTTAACTTTGCCTATCATTTCTTTACCCTTCAGAAGTTTCACAGTTTCATGTGGTCAAATCAGTCAGTTTCTTTTCAGGGATTTTTCTGTCATTTAATGCACCAAAATTCCAGAGTTTTGTAAGAGCAGGTGCCTGAGCAAGGGCCCAAATCTGAGGAATTCAGACTAGGAGGAACAGGAGCTGCTGACACTGATGGAAACTGGCTAAGCACGTGGGTGGGGTCAGGTATGTGGTGGCTGTGGGGGGCGTCAGACATGTCCTGGGCCTGGCATTCATGCCCTACCATTTTCCTCACAATTCTCACCACTCCTCTAATGGGTCAAAACAGTATTAACACCCAACCCACATCAAGGGAAAGCAGGTCAGACCTGCCATTAGCCAGATGCTATGTTAGGCCCTGGGGAAGTAACATTTTAAGTAAGAATTAAGGGAGGAGTAGTAGTTTATTAGGTGCAGGCATCTGGGCGCACAGTTCATGTGAAAATGTGCCTGGAAGAGGGTTCAGATAGAGCGGACAGTATCTGTGAAGAGCCCAAGGTGGGGCATGTTGAGGTGGCATTCATTAAATCCTCTGCAATCACTGGTCCCTTGTCCAAAATCCACTGATGTGGCAGGAAGAGGGCATTACCGACCCAGATGTATGGCCATGCTCAGGGGGCTCTCAGCCCAACCTCAGCTTGCAGAGAGGACAAGACCACGCAGCTCTGGTCCTGCTGTGCTTCTCTGCTTCCGCCCCGAGAATGAAGGGCAAACCACGCACACGACAGCAGCATTCCGGCGAAGCCCTTGTCCTCGGGTCCTCGGTTCCCCAGCTGGCTGTCCTGTCCTTGGCTGTGAGAAGGGGCAGCCTTGAACTGGGGCAGTTCAGGGCCAGGTACAGCTCAGCCTTGCCCAGCCCTCAGCCCAGCAAGGTGACATTGGGAGGGGAGTCTCTCATTCTCTTCAGGGACAAGTCAGAACATAAAGACTATACTCTGACTCCCAATTGTCGGCAGGAGCCAGGCCTTGTGATTGCATGTTCCTTGCAATCTTAGGTGGTAGGTGTGTTTCATCCTCACTTTAAGGATAAAAACTGGAGTCTCAGAGAGGTTCTGGAGTTTGTCCAAGGTTATTCAGCTCCACCTGGGGAGTCCCAGGATCAGGACCCAGACTCTGACTCTAGAGCCCATGAGGGAACCAGGATGCCTTGTAGTCTCCCAGACCACGATGGAGGAAAAGTGTCCACGGTCCAGGGGTGGGCACATGTGAGGCAGCACTGCGACCTCAATGCCTGGTACCTCGGGGAGGAGCCTGAGATCAAGGACTTTGACTCCAGAAAGGAA
Source organism: Budorcas taxicolor (assembly GCF_023091745.1). Lineage (NCBI taxonomy): Eukaryota > Metazoa > Chordata > Mammalia > Artiodactyla > Bovidae > Budorcas > Budorcas taxicolor. Next base: position 36,073,168 of record NC_068928.1, on the reverse strand, counting down.
GAGCTTCGTAAGGATACAGGGAAGTAGCTGTGCAGATCTTTCTCATAAAAGTACATTCTCTGCCCCATTGCATTGCTGGAAAAGAGCTATTTTAGTAGCAGCAGAACTGTGTGGGCCCAAATGGCTTGCAGGGAGGCTGGCAAGCCATGTATGGACAAGGCTGGGGAAACACTGAAATGGGGCTCTTAGAACAAAATGTTAGGTGTGAGGAAGGTTGATGTGGTTTGGGCTGGTGACAGCGGGCAGGAGACCATCTCCCAGAAGGAGAAGGTGCCAGGGCAGGGCATGAGGGGCATAGGTGTGCTGACAAAGAAGGGAGCGAGGCTGCCCCCCTCTGCAGCGGGAGCCCTGCTGCCTGCCTGGCGGAAGGGGCCTTGGAATGTAGACTGAAGACAAATGGGGGTGAGAGTGAGGTGAAGCCACTCATAGAGGTCTAGGAACTGTGACAAGCATCCTGCACTCATAAGCTGGGGCACTGAACGATTCCCGGAAGTATTTGTGCATATTTACAAAAGTCCCTTGCTTCCAAGTTGGAATCAAGACTTATTTGGCAAAGAATGTTGTCTTGGGGAAGGAGACTGATTGCCCAGAGACAGGAACATGTAGGTAAATTCGTTTCTCAGAGCTCTCAAACGGCTTATTTGTTGGTGGCTCTGGTATTTTTCTAAGACAAGTAATTGAATTGTTGAAACTGTGGAAATGAGCACTTGTATAAACTTTGGAAGAATCTTAATGCATAAGTCCGGGGGTTTGTGTCAGTTAAAGCTTGTATATATATAACTAATTTTAAACGTGATAAAATTGGGGCTTACATAATTTTTGTGTGTGTGCCAAAAGATTTTCTTTGCAGAAAATACAAATGTAGTTATGCAATATAATTTTTAATTGGAAAAGACTAGAAATATGACCTGTATTAATAGATTTGTTTTATTTTAATTAATTAATAAATTATTTTTAGAGCAGTTTTAGATTTATAGTAACATTCAAGGGAAAGTACAGGAAGTCCTCACATGCCCTGCTCACTCCCCACACCTGCATTTTCCCTGTTGTTAGTATCTCACATTATCAGGAATATTTGTCACAACTGATCCAAAAATTGATGCATCATTATTCACTGAAGGGTTCACATTATTTACATTAGGGTTCACTCTTTGTCATACATTCTATGGGTTTTGATGAATGTATAAAGACACGGATCCAACATTATGTTCTATACAGAATAATTTCACTGTCCTAAAAATCTGTGCTCCACCTATTGTACATAGATTTTAAAATGGAAGATTTTAGATTTAAGATATTTTCTCCTCCACTTTCCCCTAGAAAGTAGAAATTATATTGTGTCCCCTACCATGCCATGTCTACCCCCTCCCCATTCTATTAATAGGAAGCAGGACAAATTGATTCTTCACAACCTCAGAAGAGGTGGCCAGGATATGCTCAACCCCTCAAACCCATATGGCCACTTGGTGGACCTTGAGCATGAATACCTTCCGATGTTGTAATGGAAGACAGTCACCCACAGCTTCAGCTCAGGGGCTCCTGGACGGATTCCACTCACTTCATCCATATGCTGGGGTCGCTTTCGGTTGAAAGCCACAGAAATCCAACCCAAACTACCTTTAGCAGAGAAGAAAGTTAAGCACCACACAGCGGCCTGGATTTAGGGCTGTCCTCTACCAGGTAAGTTCTCTGTGGTGTCTGGCACTTAGAGATGCTGCTCCCAGCAGCGCCTTGATCCTGCTGAGGTGATGATGCCGTTCAGCTTTCATGAGCTGAGTGCTTTGTCTTAATCTCGGAGAGCTGCATGCTCTCCAGCTGGGTTTGCCTCCAGGTAGCACAGTCAGGTTCTCACGTCCCTCCTTCCTTCTGTACATTTGCTAGTTGAAAGTGTAGTTCCCTCGCCTAATCTCTGTTATGTGGAGTTGGGTTGTCTTGTAGGGAGCGGCTGGCTCAGTGCGCTGTCTCCAAGAGCCCTGGTGGATTTTGACCCAACAGCCTCATCCTTGCCACAGAGAAATATTTGACTGTCCCTGTTAAGCTGAACAAGCAGGGCTCCTAACGAACCGTCATTCTAAAGCAGCTTAACTGTGGTTTCCCACTGCCTTTCAATCCTCCCACACTAGCTCTTCCCACCTTGGCTGAAAACCAACTCTGACGAGTCTGGTCATCCTTTCTCCAGTCCCTTCAAGTCACAAAAAAGGTCGCTTTAGTTATTAAAAGATCAAATTCCATAAAATACTGGAAACACCAATCTTTCTTTTAAGGAGACTTCTCTGCACGAGTGAAATCTGTGTCTGGAGAGAGGCAGGGCCGCTGGCTTCTGCTGCTTTAAGAAAAGGCTTGTTGCCCCACCTGCTGGGCACCCCGTCATCTCCTCAGGGTTTGTCTCACTGCCCATTGCGGCCTCACCAGGAGCAGACCCCACAGCAGATGTCTGTTGATGTGGGGGTTGAACGACTGGCCATGGGCGCACCAAGAGGTACCGCACATACCTGGCCCCTCTGCCCACCCTTGCTGCCTCCCCTGCCCTTATTCATGTGTAGGCCAAAGTCCACTGCAGCCTCTGCTTCCACCCTGAGAAGACTTTCCCCTCTCCCTCTTTGCTAATTGAGATTTCCTTTCCAACCCCTCCAAGGGGTGGAGCTCAAGGTGCCCCCCAAACCTGGGTTGTACCTCAAGAGGACCTCCTTAACCTTCTCACTGGGACTTACAAGGGTTTTTTTGTGGTTGGGGCTCAACACTCTTCCCATCTAGGGGAATCTCCCACCTTAGTGGAGAGTCTGGCTCCCCAGCCTCACTCACACAACATACTGATAAGACAAAGCTGAACTAACTGCTTCACCATGACCTGGTCAGTCACCACCTTGCACAAAACTATTGGAACCAATAAATTTAGCAAGGTAGCAGGATATAAGATTAATATACAGATATCTGTTGCACTTATTTATACTAACAGTGAGATATTAAAAAGAGAAAAAAAATCCCATTTAAAATCCCATCCAAAAACAAAGACTTCTCTGGTGGTCAAGAAGCTTGCCAAAAGTATCATGCATCTTTGGCTTCAGAGGCTCTGATCAAGAAGATCCCATGAATCCTGGGTCCAGACCTGAATAAGGCTGGCAAGTTCCTCCCTTGCTGACCCACAATGAGAATATGGTGGCCAGCGTTGATGATGTCCACAGTCAAGTTCCAGATGAAGAGGGTGCTGTGTCTAGCAGTGGTTATTGGCCATGTGAAGATGACAGATGATGAGCTTGTGTACAACATCCACTTAGCTGTCAACTCACTGGTGTCATTGCTCAAGAGAAACTGGCAGAACCTCCGGGCTTTAGACATTAAGAGCACCATGGAGCTTTCTTGGTGGTCCACTGGTTAAGAATTCACCTGCCAAGGCAGGGGACATGGGTTCAGTCCCTGGTCCGGGAAGATTCCACATGCCACAGGACAACTAAGCCTGTGCACACAGCTACTGAGCCCATGCTCTAGAGACTGCATATTGCAACAAGGAGAGCCACTCCAATGGGAAGCCTGAGCACAGCAGCTAGAGAGTAGCGCCCACTCAGCGCAACTAGAGAAAGTCTGTGCACAGCAACGGAGACCAGCACAGCCAAAAATAGAGAGTACAGTGGTTACTCAGTTAGAAAAAGAAGACCACAAGAAAGCCCCAGCACCTGTGCTAAGGCACAGCTCAATAAACCATACTCCCTCCATTACAAAAAAAAAAAAACCCTATGGAATGAAAGAAGATATTTGCAAATAATGCAACTGACAAGGGATTAATTTCTAAAATATATAAACAGCGCATACAGCTCAATATCAAAAAAACAAACAACCCAATCAAAAAATGGTCAGAAGACGTAAACAGACACTTCTCCAAAGAAGACAAACACGTAGTCAACAGGCATATGAAAAGATGCTCAACTTTGTTAATTATTAGGAAATTAAAACCACACTGAGGTATCACCTCACACCATTCTGACCATTATCAAAGTCTGCAAGTAATAAATGCTGGAGAGGGTATGGGGAAAAGGGAACCCTCCTACACTATTGGTGGGAATGTAAACTGGCATAGCCACTGTGGAGAACAGTATCAGTTCAGTTCAGTTCAGTCGCTCAGTCGTGTCCGACTTTGTGACCCCGTGAATCGCAGCACTCCAGGCCTCCCTGTCCATCACCAACTCCCGGAGCTGACTCAGACTCATGTCCATCAAGTCAGTGATGCCATCCCGCCATCTCGTCCTCTGTTGTCCCCTTCTCCTCCTGCCCCCAATCCCTCCCAGCATCAGAGTCTTTTCCAATGAGTCAACTCTTCGCATGAGGTGGACAGTATGGAGGTTCCTTAAAAAACTAAACTTAGATATATGATCTAGCAATCCCACTCCTGGGTCTATACCTGGAGAATACAAAAGCTTGAATTCAAAATACATACACCCCAGTGTTCATAGTGGCACTCTTTACAACGGCCAAGACATGGAAACAGCCCAAGTGCCCATCAACAGTTGATCTGTTTAAGAAGATACTAATAGATATATGATGGAATATTACTCAGCTATAGAGAAGAATGAAATGTTACCATTTGCGGCAACATAGACGGACCCTAGAGAATATCATGCTAAGTGATGACAGAGAAAGACAAATATAACAGGATGTCATTTATATGTGGAATTTAATGCAAATTAATCGGTATACAAAATATAAACACACTCACAGACATAAAACAAACTTATGTTTACCAAAGGGGAAGGAAGCGGGGAGGGATAAGTTAGGAGTATGAGATAAACAGAAACAAATTACTACACATAAAATAGATAAGCAACAAGGACTTACTGTATAGCTCAAAGAACTGTGCTCTCAAACTGTGGTGCTGGCAAAGACTCTTGAGAATCCTCTGGACAGTAAGGAGATAAAATCAGTCAATCCTAAAGGAAATCAACCCTGAATACTCACTGGAAGGACTGAGGCTAAAACTGAAACACCAATACTTTGGCCACTTGATGTAACAGCCAACTCATTGGGAAAGCCCCTGATGCTGTGAAAGATTGAAGGCAGAAGGAGAAGAGGGCAACAGAGGACGAGATGGTTGGATGGCATCACCAATTCAATAGACGTGAACTTGGACAGACTCTGGGAGATGGTGGGGGAGAGGGAGGCCTGGCGTGCTGCAGTCCATGGAGTTGTAAAGAGTTGGACATGACTTGGGACTGAACAACGACAAAGAACTATATTCAATATCTTATAGTAACCAAATGTGTGTATACATATTCACATACATTTGAATCATTTTGCGGTACACTTGAAATTAACACAATATTGAAAATCAACTATACTTCAAAAAAAATTCACTTCCAAGACTATTTTCTATGGCAGAAATGGGGGTGGGGCAGGGCAGGCAGTGGTAAATTACCAAGGGAGAAGTAGATAAAAGAGAAAAAACAGATGATTAAAAACAGAAAACGGGGCTGGCATGGAATAATGATCATAGAATGCATGAACGGCAGTATATGATTAACTCAAATTTCTGCATCTAAAGCTTAAAAATGGGGGAAAATAAAAGCAAAAGAGGGAGGAAGGAGATAAGGAAGGAAGAAATTTGGTCTAAGAAGGGAAGTGTATGAATAGGGGCTGCCCAAGGGTGCCCAGCCTCTAGTCCAGACAGACCAAGCCCGTGTGGGGAAGTCATTGTCTCAAGGGGTTTCTCAGGACCTTCGTCACATTTTTATGAAAATGAGAGGCATGTCAAGAGATTGTACAAGGTCCTCATTTCCCTAAAGGATTCCAGAATTTGAAGGCCACTAAACTTGACACCTTTGATTTTGGGATGAATTCAAGTCCAAAGACCCAAATGGAGCCCTGATTTTGCATTCAGCCAGGCGTGAATCATCCAACAGATGGTGGGTGCACATTTAGAAATGAGCCCGGTGCACCCTTGGAGCTACCGAGGCTCCTGAGATGAGTCCTGCCCAGCTAAGCTGCCATCTTCGGGGAGTGGCTGGGGGACCAGGCAATGTTTGCGTTCAAGTTTTCTGGCTGCAGGGAGATGTGGTTCTGCAAATTCAAGTAATATTGGAGGAAGGCGCATTATGTGGCTACTGCCAGGAAATGAAAGCAGATACTGGGATCTAGCTTGGCTTCTCTTCCCCTTCCTGGGTCCCTCATAGTCTTCCCAAGCACCTCTTGTTGTCTCTCTGCTTCTCACCTTCGACCTTTTCATAGACAGAGGCTTTCATTGGGTTGTTCAGTTACCATCCACAATATGGTGACTTCTGACTGAATTAGCTTTTGGCTCAGTCACTGTTGGCTCATCCAGGCAAACAGTCCTGCTGAAGCACAAGGCTATTTTCTTTTTTTTAATATTCTTTGTTATTTCTGGCTGCACCAGGTCTTTGCTTCTACGAGAGGCCTTTCTTTAGCTGCGGAGAGCGGGGGCTGCTCTCTAGCTGCAGAGCATGGGCTTCTCATCGTGGTGGCTTCTTTTGTTGCAGACCACAGGCTCTAGGGGGAGCGGTCTCCATAGTTGTGACACGTGGGCTTAGTTGGTCCATGCCTGTGGAATCTTCCCAGACCAGCGATCAAACTTGTGTCCCCTGCATTGCAAGGTGGATTCTTAACCACTGGGCCACCAGGCCTTGTGGTGGTCATTTTCTTATGCATGGATGCCTGGAACTGGGGCTTTGTGGTCTGCCTAGGAGATATATGATGGAAATAGTGGTTCTTAATGTACTAAGTATATCTCTGTATCAAACTGCCAACATCCCCTGGATCATAGAAAAGCAAGGATATTCTAGAGAAACATGTACATCTGCTTCATTGACTATGCTAAAGCCTTTGACTGTGTGGATCCCAACAAACTGTGGAAAATTCTTAAAGAGATGGGAATACCAGACCACCTTACCTGCCTCCTGAGAAACTTGTGTGCAAGTCAGGAAGCAACAGTTAGAACCAGACATGGAACAACGAACTGGTTCAAAATTGAGTACGTCAAGGTTTTATATTGTCACCTTGCTTATTTAACGTCTATGAAAAGTACATCGTATGAAATGCCAGGCTGGATGAAGCTCAAAGTGGAATCAAGACTGCTAAGAGAAATATCAACAACCTCAGATATGCAGATGACATCACCCTAAAGGTAGAAAGTGAAGAACAAAAGAGACTCTTGATGAAGGTGAAAGAGGAGAGTGAAAAAGCTGGCTTAAAACTCAACATTCAAAAAACTAAGATCATGGCATCCAGTCCCATCACTTCATGGCAAATAGATGGGGAAAATTTAGAAACAGTGACAGACTTTATTCTTTTGGGCTACAAAATCACTGTGAACAGCTACTGCAGCCACAAAATTAAAAGATGCTTGCTCCTTGGAAGAAAAGTTATGACAAACCTAGACAGAGTATTAAAAAAGCAGAATCATCATTTTGGGGACAAAGCTCTGTCTAGTCAAAGCTATGGTTTTCCCCGTAGTCATGTACAGATGTGAGAGCTGGACAATAAAGAAGGCTGAGCACTGAAGAATTGATGCTTTCATACTACGGTGCTGGAGAAGACTCTTGAGAGTCCCTTGGACTGCAAGGAGATCAAACCAGTCAATCCTCAAGAAAATCAACACTGAATATTCATCAGAAGAACTGATGCTGAAGCTGAAGCTCCAATCCTTTGGCCACCTGATATGACGAGCCGACTCATTGGAAAAAACCCTGATGCTGGGAAAGACTGAGGGCAGGAGGAGAAGTGGGCAATAGAGGATGAGATGGTTGAGTGGTACCACTAACTCGATGGGTTGAGTGTGAGCAAACTCTGGGAGATGGTGAAGGGCAGAGAAGCTTGGCGTGCTGTGGCCCGTGGGGTTGCAAAGAGTTGGGAACAATAGAGCAACTGTACCACCACAACAAATGTGCTTTGCCGAAACTGCTTTTAAGTTTTAAGCTATTTTAAGGTTGTTCCAGTTGACCCTTAAACAACACAGGTTTGAACTGCATGGATCCACTATGCACAAATTCGTTTTCCAATAAATATGTCCACAGTACACATGATGTGGAACCGTGGTGACAGGGCCCACTATGGGACATGAGAACCCCTGGATTCTGGTATTGGGGGCAGGCCCGGGAACCAACCCCTCAACAGTTACTGAGGGACACTGGCATTTATTTTGAAAATTTTTAGGTTAACTCTCAATTTGATATGCATTTAAAGAGATGCTTTCAGTGGTTCCCCGGGTGGCTCAGAGGTTAAAGCATCTGCCTGCAATGCAGGAGACCTGGGTTCGATCCTAGAATGGGAAGATCCCCTGGAGAAGGAAATGGCAACCCGCTCCAGTACTCTTGCCTGGAGAATCCCATGGACGGAGGAGCCTGGCAGGCTACAGTCCACGGGGTCGCAAAGAGTCGGACATGACTGAGTGACTTCACTTTCAGTGGTTTATATTTTGCTTCTTCCACATAAATCTTTTGAATTGCTTATGGTAAATGTGACTTGTTTAATGAGCTAAGTTAGTGGTTTTTCAGGATGTAGATGGAGCATGACAACTTGCCAACAGACAGCCAGAGAATTTAGGTCCTTGTCACTCTGATGAACATGTCCTGGCCTGGTTTCCCATGAGGAAACTTTTTGCTTCATCTGATAACCTTGCTTCTATACTTTGTTTTTAGCTTCAAGTACTTGTCTGAGCATGCCTGTTTTTCCATAGGTGACTAAAAACACTTTTTGAAGAGGTATCCTTCACAAAAGTTAATAACAGAAAGCATTGCATCAAAATTCAAGACATGAATATAATTAAAATCACATTGTATTTCCTGTTGGTCTCTGAAGCAGACATTTAGCAAGTCTTATCTTCAATAGGACATTGAATGCCTGTCATAGAAAATTATCTTTAAATGATTGCTCAGAAAGGAAATACAAAAAGCTCTCATGTCATTTATTATTCATGTGATTTATGTTAAGCTTCTCAGTAGAATGCTGAAAACATGCCAATAAATTAGTTCAAGAAATGATGCAAAATTAAATATTAATGAAGTGCTCAAACAAGCACCAATTACACTGCAGTATAAGCTTGTAAATATTTCCATAAGTAATTCTCACTCCATATTCAGGTAGCACTGCAGTCCAAAAGAGAAGAATCATCATTCATTTATACAGAAACCTCTTTTATTAATAAATTTTCCAATCCACCAATTTAATCCTAGCATCTTGTTTTTAAAAAGGCAATAAGCCTTTACTATTTGCGCTTAGATTCATAGATCGTGGATAGATTCGTCATCTCCTTTCTGCTTTCTGCAGGGTCAACCTCTCCCTCGGGGTGATGGACCCTGGAGGCACGGCCTCTCTCTCGCCCTGTCAGGACCAGAGCACTTCATCCCCCCAGCTGCTGGGAGGACTGACTGTGAAGGCTTGCAGCTGAATTCTTCAGGCATCGTGTCATTTTAGTAAATGCTCAGCCTCTATTTATTCCCCTCCAAATACTATCCTCTGTCTCTCTCAAGGTTACATGGCCTCCCAGTGACTGGTTAGTACAGTGGTGCAAAGGCCAAGTCCTCTTCCCTAAATCTAAGATGACTCTGCTGGGCCGCCTCAGCCCCAGAGCTTCTGTGGGACCAGCTGCAGCCTCTGGGACAACTGCATTGCAGGTCACCTCCTCCTGCTCAGTCCTGCTTCATTTACCCTCTTAATATTATCTTCCCAAAACCACACCCTGATAAATTTCTGGCATGAAAATCTCTACCACAGAATCTATTTCTAGGGACCCAGACCTATGACAATTGGGACTAGCAGTGATTTTAGGGAGCAGACTCTAAACACAGGAGTTTGAAGCTAGAAGTGAAGTGGTGCAATTGATCAGACTTCACTGGGGATGTAGTGGGATGGGAGACTGGTGGAAGAGAAGACACTGGCGGAGGCAAATTCCCAGCATTTGAAGGGTTCAAGAGAAGTCGCAACATAAAGGCTGTGGAATCACACGGCTGAGGTTATCAATGCTTGAAGAAAGACAACGAAAGCTTGAGGATGCTTAATCCAATTTAAAGCAAAGCATGGAAGTCTCCTTGGCAGCACATACAGAGACTCTCATCTTCTGCAGCTGGAGGGTCGGGCCCGGAACATAACTCTAAGCGGAATGGAGCTCAGGAGAGTGTCGTCTCAGTGAAGACAAGTCTGCTCTGCCAAGACAAGTGAGACTTGGAATGGGAACATCTGGGTCAATGCACTTGAAAACCTTAAACCTCCAGATTCCACTGAACCCTCTAGACCTGCAGAAATGCCCTTTCCTCCCTGCTGAGGGCTAAACTACCATCTTGCTTGAAAGTGATGCGGGAGCCTCTGCTTTGTAAGACAGGAGACATCCCCTTCCAGGCCACCAGACGAAGAACTAGAGTCAAGTCACAATAACATCCAACGAAGGAAGAGTTGTAAGAACTTGCCAGTATGCACTGATAGGAGTCAGAGAGTAAATACAGAAATGGACCCTGAGGATAAAGACCAAGGAGGCAGAAAACGAAGTTTGATTAGAGAGAATTTATTAACATGGAGCACTCTCCTATGATACAGGACTTCACTCCCTGCCAAGAGCCCCAGGAGAAGTGCTAGGCTAGCTCTTTGAAGCCTGCGAATAACAATGGCCCATGAAGCTAAAAAGCCCAATCCGCCACAGTGGTGGTAGAAGAAGGGATCAAATGGCTCAAACAGGAGGGCCTGCTAGATGGGGTTATCCTATGGAGGGCTTGCAGACACCCCAGCTGACTGTGTCCTCTGGGAGAGCACACCGGATACTCTTAGCCAAGCTGGTAGAAAGAACACGAGCATCACTGAGAAGTTCACTCCAGTTTTATTCTCCATAGGCCAGGGCTGGGGGTTGGGAGATGCCCTTATAGATCAGTGCTCCTTGATAATAATGGGGATAAGAGGAATCCAGAAGAATAGAGGCCAGGGGGTAGCACTTGCCTGTCAGAAGTGGCTATGATTCTCATAAAGAGCAGTAAGGACAGAAAATCAGTAGGAGAGCCATGGAAACAGTTAATAGGACACGGTGTTCGACACATACAGCCAGAAATAGTGCTCCTTCAGTTCAGTTCCGTTCAGTCGCTCAGTCGCGTCTGACTCTTTGTGACCCCATGAATCGCAGCACGCCAGGCCTCCCTGTCCATCACCAACTCCTGGAGTCCACCCAAACTCATGTCCATCAAGTTGGTGATGCCATCCAGCCATCTCATCCTCTGTCATCCCCTTCTCCTCCTGCCCCCAATCCCTCCCAGCATCAGGGTCTTTTCCAATGAGTCAACTCTTCCCATCAGGTGGCCAAAGTATTGGAGTTTCAGCTTTAGCGTCATTCCTTCCAATGAACACCCAGGACTGATTTCCTTTAGAATGGACTGTTGGATCTCCTTGCAGTCCAAGGGGCTCTTAAGAGTCTTCTCCAACACCACAGTTCAAAAACATCACTTCTTCTGCACTCAGCTTTCTTCACAGTTCAACTCTCACATCCATACGTGACCACTGGAAAAACCATAGCCTTGACTAGACGGACATTTGTTGGCGAAGTGATGTCTCTGCTTTTGAATATACTATCTAGGTTGGTCATAACTTTCCTTCCAAGGAGTAAGCGTCTTTTAATTTCATGGCTGCAATCACCATCTGCAGTGATTTTGGAGCCCCCCAAAATAAAGTCTGACACTGTTTCCACTGTTTGCCCATCTATTTCCCATGAAGTGATGGGACCAGATGCCATGATCTTAGTTTTCTGAATGTTGAGCTTTAAGCCAACTTTTTCATTCTCCTCTTTCACTTTCATCAAGAGGCTTTTTAGTTTCTCTTCACTTTCTGCCATAAGGGTGATGTCATCTGCATATCTGAGGTTATTGATATTTCTCTTGGCAGTTTTGATTCCAGCTTGTGTTTCTTCCAGCCCAGAGTTTCTCATGATGTATTCTGCATAAAAGTTAAATAAGCAGGGTGACAATATACAGCCTTGATGTACTCCTTATTTAAAAAAAATCAGCCACCCCAATAAAAAGCCATAATCCCTTGTCTAGCTCCCATCTTAAGGTAATACCTGGAACCTGCTGAACAAAGAAGGACCTTTATCTGCTGGCAAATGTAAAGGGTAAGTTTTCCCCAGGTCCTCCCCAGGAAGATCTTCAGTGATTACTTGAGTGATCACGTACTAGGGAAAGAGAATGACCCAGACCTCTTTCAAGAACTATTGGACACAAAGTCCAAGTTGACATTGATACCCAGAGATCTGAAGAATCACCATGGCCCTTGTTAGAGTGGGGACATACTGGGTCATGTAATGAGTGTAGTCCTAGCGCATGGCCAGCTTTACAGTGGGTCCTCTATGTCCATAGACCCACCTATAGTTATTTTCTTGGTCTCTTAATCTGTAATTGGAACAGGCACAGCTGACGGTTGGCAGAATCCTTGCAGAATCCTTGGTGCATAGGATAAGGGCCATGATAATGAGGCAAAGGAAAGGCAAACGTCTGAAACTGCCTCCCACCCAGTCAACTAAAAACTATATCTTATACTGGAAGGAATGGCAGAGGTCAGACCTGAAAGGCAGTCTTCATCCTTTCTCCCATTTAGTGCCCCAATCTAACCCCTCTTTCATCAGCCGCTGCTGAGTTGTGCCTCCTGAGATCACATCTACGGATGCCACCTTCCCGGGAGAGGGCATGGCAATCCACTCCAGTATTTTTGCCTGGAGAATCCCATGGAGAGAGGAGCCTAGCAGGCTACCATCCACAGGGTCATAAAGAGTTGGACATGACTGAAGTGACTTAGCACGTAGATGCCACCTTGGGATAGAGGCTGGGGGGCTTAAAACCCCCCAGGAGGGAAAAACCAAGTTTGGTTCATGGGTGAGTTGACTTGTTATGTGGGTGGAATGGACTACTGCTGCCCTATAGCTGCACGCAGGGATGGTCTTGGAAGGACCATCCAGGGAGGAGAACTCTCAGCTTCAGGGGCAAATCCAGTAGTCAGTCCACTTTGTGGACAAAGAGAATGACCTGAAGTAAGAATGTACATGGATTCAAGGGTAGTGGCAAGTGGTCAGGGACCTTGAAGGAGAAACACTGGAAGATTAGGAAAAAGGAAGTCTGGGGAAAAAGGCATGTGGATGGACGCACGGGAGGGGCACAAAGTGTGAAAATTTTGTATGGTGTTAATGTGATCAGTGAGAACTCGCCTTCCTCCCACCCTCCACCACTAGGGGCTGGGATGCTGCCAATCCTTCCCCAAGCCAGAGGGAGCTCGACGGCCGGAATAGCAGATGTCCACTAAAGTGACCAAGTTATTTTTGGAAACAAATAGCCCAGAAAAATTTCCCTAGGTTTATACTTCTAAGACAGAGTTGAGGGGTTGTTTTGTCCAGGTTCTCACCAAGAGGTAATTAATCAGTCTCCACTGAACACTTTCAAACAGGCTGCTCATCACCTTTCCAGGTGACCTGCCTCCCTTTAGGACAGTGCGGTCACTCAGCAGGTTGGGATCTTCTCCTCCTACCCTCTAAGGAAGGGTACTGCCCCTTCCCATCTTTAGGCTCCAAGCTAAGCTAGGATCTAAAAGAAAGTATTTTGGTAGGAGAAGTGACAGATGCTTTGTTAGCAGAATAACCAGTGGGGTTATGCTTGGAGAAATGATCCGTTTTAATAGGAGAAAGAACCGTTTGGTCAATATTTCCCTTGGTGGGAACTAAAACCCTTTCCCTTACACACAAAAGACCTCTGCTACCATTGAGAGAAAAATTCAGAAGCAGATAGATAAAATGACCCTGAGACTGGTTGAGAGCAGAGGGTGGAGAGGAGAAACCAGAGAGAGTGATCTTTCCGATGCTCATAGGGTTGTGCTCAATGGAAAAAGGAGTAAATTTTTCTGGAGGCTCCAGTAAATTTTCTGGACAATCTGTAGGGTAGATTGTCTAATGATACAGTTTTACTTTCCCAGACTTTCAAATTTGAAGGGTTATACTTACCTTTAGCTTAAACCAGCACTAATTATTTTTGAGTGTAACCCAAACATCTTTTGGTAGAGTCAAACTCATGGCAGTTCCCTGGGGGTAAGCTATTGGCATTAATCAGAAAGGTGGTGCCGGTTACCCCAGGTTTTGACAAGTGCCTTCTCACATAAGAGGCAAGGTGTAAATTATCCCTTCTCTGAGAAATGCCCTTGGATATCAAATTTAATTTTTTTAATTTTTTAAATTTAAAAATTAAAAAAAATTTTTTTAATTTATTTTTTTAAAATTTTTGGATATCAAATTTTAAAATACTGTTCATCAGGCCCAAACAGTTTCTACTGAGTATTTCTACAAACATTACAAGGTGCAGCCACAGGCATGGCACCAACTCCAAACCAGCTGGCAACTCGGATGTGCCTCCCTGAAGCTGGCTGCTGCAGTCAGCTGAAATTGTGAAACCAAATCACATCAGAGGAAGACTGCTTACCCAGAAGGAGAGATTTATTTTGTTGTTTAATATTTAAACAGTTTAACATGCCTCCCAATAAATTGTCTGAATGGTTCAGAAAAGAGCGTGTAAAAAATCACATGCAATAAATCCCTCCTTTTTAACATAAAGAAATAGATGCACAGATTTTATTAGCAGAGCATCTGTTTCTCTCTGTCTACAATTAGCAAGTGTTTAGAGAATCCTGGTTTGAAGGGACGTCCGCATCTCTCAGTCCCCGGCCCCCGGCCTCAAAAGCCCATGGGTACAAATGAGGCCGCACCATCACTAACACCCAAACCACAGAAGTCCTTTGCCCTGGCCGGCAGCACCTTGGAGGCTTGGCCACCCTTCCCTAGAGTTTCTGAAAGAGGGGCCTCAGCATCTCTGCGCCCAAGGACAAGCCTCTCTCTGAGGCCTCCTCTGCAGGGTGCCCAGAACGACGCGGCTTCTGGAGCTCTGCGGTGACTGAGGCCTCTCCTGATGCCCTCAGTCAGCTAGTCTTTGCTGGGGGACCCAGAGCCCTCAGGCCATGAAAGCTGAGACCAGGGGATGCAGGAGCAGCGGGACAGTGACGTCCATAGCTTCACACCACGTCCTGTCACCTGGACTTCAGAGAGGCAGACAGGTGTCCAGGAGTCTCCTCACATTCTTGAGCTATGGCCCTGCATCTGTCTCCACCAAGGTCCCAGACCAATTCCTTCTACTCGGCCAGGGCACGCAGCCACTCCATTCCCTCCCCTCTCCTTCCCTGTCACTTTCCCCCTCTTTTCTATTTTCCTGTGCGTATGTGTGTATTCCATGAGGGCAGGGATTTTTTTGGCCTGTTTCATTCACCATTGTATCTTTATTGCTCAAAAGAATATTCAGCAAATAATAGATGCTCAAGAAACTCTGTAGCTTGAATGGGGGGGGGGGGGGGGAGGTGAATCCAAGAAACCCTCCTGCATTCTCCTTCAGCACAAAAGCCCATACCCCCGTGTGTATCCTTCCAGACAGAGCCCACAGAGTTCCCAAGCCACCAATTTCACAGCTCAGCCAGGACACCCAGCTGCATGAGGATGCTGTGGTCAAAACTGTGTTGTCAGCATGCACTGGCCTCAACAGCCTGGGTCCACAAATGGTCCACGCAAGTTTCAGGAACTCCAGTTCCCATCCCACTCAACTACAGAAGGTCCAGCCTCCTCAGACATTGCACGGGGATCCCCAGGGATCCTTACGCCACCTTGTGCTCCTTGCTGCCTCACCTGGCCTCCTGCCTCTACTGCTGCTCTGCTCTCTACCCACCCACTGCCTGTTTTGCCACAGCCTGCTCCCAGCCTCCCTCAAGCCAACTCTCCTCATGCCTGGCACTGGCAGGGCAGCTGCCCTTGGGTGCATGGCTCGGCCTTGGCCACCACTCCAACTCATTCCTCTTCTTGCTCAACAACCTGCAGCCCCTTGAGCCTTCATTCTGTTCCAGGAATATAGCTGGCTCACTTCTGCTGCAGGACTTTTGCTCATCCTGGGACACTTAGCTTCAGGATCTTTGTTGGCTGGCTGGTGTCTTCTCATCTAGTAATCCTAGCATTGCTCCAGGAGGTCTTCTCTGAACGAACCATCTACTAGAGGCCCCAGCCCATCTACTAGGGGCCCCAGTCCCCACAAAACCTCAGCCTCTTTTATGGCCTTCATAACACGTATCACTGTCTGACTAGTTCTCGTTTATTATGTATCTCTCTTCGGTAGACTGTGGTTTGGTTTTTGGTTTAGTCGCTAAGTCGCGTCTGACTCTTGTGACCCCATGAACTGTAGCCTGCCAGGCTCCTCTGTCCATGGGATTTTCCAGGCAAGAATACTGAAGTGGGTTGCCATTTCCTTCTCCAGGGGATCTTCCCAACCCAGGAATTGAACCCAGGTCTCCTATATTGCAAGCAGATTCTTTACCAACTGAGCTACAGGGAAAGCCCTTGGTAGACTGTAAACCCCATGAATACAAGGGCTTTGTTTGCCACTGTATCCCAACTTTTAGAATGTTAGTATTCAATTAAAATTCACTGGAAGTTGAATGCTGAATATCCTCCCTACTTGGAGTCCAGGTCCGACAACCGTCCACCCCAGAGAGAAGAGGTTTCCCTCCTCCCAGCTTTAGGCCTATCTCTGAGGCTCTGGTATTCCACGACAGGATCTGGCTCTTCCCAGCCTGCCTGATGGTGGAATTATTTACATCCTCAGGGGCGACCCCACAGCAGTATTGCCTAGCCCTTAGCCCCAGCCATCCAAGACAGAATTCTCCAACATCAGGACATTTTCTAGTGATAGTCATTAGGCATGAAGATTGCTCTGTGAGAGCATCAGCAGTCTGGTCAAAATCAAGCCATGCCAAATCCAAGCCAGTTTCCTTTACTGAGTCAGAGTAAAGACAGGGCCAAGCCTGTGAGCTTCCTCAGAGCCTAGGTGTCCTGATCTGTGGGCATATGAACCACATACATACATACACAAAACACAGACCATCAAAATCCATTCTGAGAAACTGAGGTTCAGTTCTACACAAACATGTACCTCATTAACATTTGGAAGCAGACTGCCTACTTCACCTCTGGGCATGACTTGGTCACTGACTTGAGGGGCCTCCCCAGGAAAAACCAATGGGAACTTGCTGGTCATTCATGTAACTCATATGCCCTCTTGTGTTTTGCCAAGAATAGCAATCAGCCTTGGCACAAAGGTGACGTCAAGTGTCCAACTCAACTGCTTCTACTTTTCAGAAGGCAATGCTTTCAGGTCCTGCCATCAAGGTTTCCCAAGGCCTCCAAGCCTCCATGCCACCTCGTTACAGCCCTGGTCCGGCCTTTCTGTCACGAAGTACTCTTCGCCTGCATCATTTCCTCTGGTGTACAAACTCCAGGGACACTTGATGGCCTGGGAATGGCTTTAGCTGTTTTAGCCTCTCTATGATAATTAATCAAATGCTAAAAGCACAGAAGATGACTCTTCGTTTTCACAGTCAGAAATCAAAGGGGAAGAGGAAACCTTTTAAAATCAGAGCAGACCAGAATAAGAGATGCCGGCTGCCCGGAAAGTCTCCTCCACTCAGCAGGCAAGGGCTGGAGGCCAAGTGACCTAGGGATGATGGGGTGAGAGTGCATCCCTGCAGCTTTCATACCACCCCAGTGCACTCTGGGTGCCTGGCTGGTCACACCTGGGCTCAGCCTCGCAGAAGCCCTGAGAAGCAAGCTGGTGGCTCCATGAAGTAGAGAAGCATGCCAGCACCCTACAGGAAATTCCCTAAAGCCTTTCATTAATTTATTTGCAGCAGTTATGTCTTCTTGAGAATTTAAAAGTGATAAAAAATTTGTTTCAATTTTTCCCCTTTTCTGAAAATCTATCAATGGAGGAGGCACTGAGTCTCCGGCAGTGGGAGCTCTGCTCCTGCTTTCCCCTATTCCTCTGGCTTATGACATCTGAAATAATCATTCCCAATGCGTTCCCTGTCAGTTTCCTCCATTCTTTTAATGTGAGCCTGAATGATCCTCTGGGAAAGAGTCATACAAGAACTCTTCCACATAACATGAGTCCCTTGTTTATAGGAAAAAAAAAAAAAAAGGTGGTATCTCCTTCTCCTGAGTACAGGTCATTTGAGGAAAAGGTTAGGAACTAGGCAAGTGGATATGAAACAGTCAGGTTTCTCACTGATGAGAGACTGGAGAATGTGGTGTTAGTATCTTAGGCAAATGGGCTCCCTACTCATTCACACCTGAACTAGGCTTTGCCAGCAGGCCCTGACACATTGCCTGCTTCAGGGCCAAGCCAATTATTGCCAGACAAACAGCAGCCCAGAAAACATTCTGAGAAGGATGAGGCTGAGCCACATCCACTCATCTGATTTCTCTGAGAATGAGTGGAAGACATCATCCCCCACCCCTGCCACTCCCGCTTCTCATATCTTCCCACATGGAAAAATGAAATCAGAGAAATCAAGATTCTACCAGTCACCCTGGGCAGACAGAATTTCCTCTGTAAGGATGAGGCAGGGAAACCTCATAAGATCTGGGAAGATTCTGCAGCTCAAAAGTTAAACATCCCCCCTCCCCAAGGTTCTGAGGAAGCTGCCTCCCTGGGGGGAAAACCAAAACTATTTACTGTTGCACAAGATTTTTAAAAAAACATCTGAGTATCTGATTCAGATTCTCAATAAGATTCCAGGAGACTCTGGAAAAGATCGAGAAAGTAGAAAAGATCATAATAAAGAGGCGGAAATCTGAGAGCAGGAAACACAGCAGAGAGACAGAAACCACGGTAGCTGGGTTAAAACCCATGATGAGCGCTGTAAATAGCAGACAAGACACCGGAGAAAACAAAGTGAGCATGGTCACGGGTGAAACGGTAAAGAGACGAAAAGGAAGAGACAGGTAGTTAGACACAGGGGATATACCTGGGAATAACAGGAATTCCAGAGGGAAAAGGATACAGCAAAAGCAGTAATCAAAGACACGGGAAGAGGAAACATTTCTAGCGCACAGAAAGAACTCAGTTGGAATTGAGAGTATGTTCTGAGTCCTGAGCTAAGTCCATGAAAAGAGGACCACATTCAGACACACTGTGGTGGAATTCTCCAAGTAGAAAAAGTTGAGAAAGTTTCTGGAACACAGACACACAAACACACCCTTAAAACAGGAAACTGAAGGAGGAGATCTAACTCTTGGTTCATATCCTCAGTTCTGTTGTCTGCTTGCTTGTTTTTTAAAGTAATACGCCCTTAAAAATTTTTTAAACAAACTTAAACTGGGGAGAAGGGTGATAAATAAGGGTCTTACAGACAAATGGGCAGTAAAAACAAACAGCCTAAATTAAAGTGATTTCAGATTTCTCACAACATCTAGAGAAGTAAATGTCAATTTTTAACCTCAATTTGTTAGAAATACATTTTATTGTTAACATACATAAATAATATATACAATATTTTAACAGCATAAAGGATATAAAGCTTTAATTTTCTCACTCAGATTTCTGGACGCTCATAATACATGATAATTATCTTTACTACATTCAATGCACTTTAATGTCTTCTATCCTTGTCTGGGTCATTTTATATATTTTTTAAATGCACTGACAGTCTACTAACTTGAGTGGATTGTGACCATAGTTTGAAATATACTGATCTAGAAAAACCTAAAGGAAAAGCCATGTTGTCATTCATGATGAAGGTAACAAAAAGACCTCAGGTGTAGACTTTGTTTAAAAAATAATCCCTTCCAAGTACTCTTCTTGAATAAATGTATTCTTCTTGAAAATGTATGCTAGGACACAGGGAAAAAACATCAAATGCAAAAATTCATAAATGAGAAATAAATCCAGCTTGAAGCACCTTCTTAGAGGTTTAGGGGGAAAACTTTCATACATTCTCCCAGAAAAAGTGACAATGTGAATCTAGCATCTTTTTTGGCAATATCTTGAAAAAATTAAAGTGTACATACTCGACACAATCTTGGAAATCTAAAAATAAAGACACCAGTATGTAAGGATATATGAACTACGATGCTTCTTATAGCAATAAGCATAGCGGCAAAATAATTAGCAATGGCCTATAAGTCCAATAACAAGTTAATGGTTTAATAAATGATGGTTCATCTAGGCTAAAGTAAGGTGGCACCATGGTAAAAGAATCTCCCTGCCAACACAGGAGATGCAAGAGACATAGGTTTGATCCCTGGGTTGGGAAGATCCTCTGGAGAAGGAAATGGCAGCCCAGTCCAGTATCCTGGCCTGGAAAATCCCATGGACAGAGGAGTCTGGTGGGTCACAGTCCATGGGGTTGCAGAGAATGGGACACAACAGAGCGCAGACAAACGCACGCACGCGCACATGAGAAAGTAGTTACTATCACAGCAATTTCTAATCAATTAGCTATCATCTCATTTCAAAATAAAGAGGGGGCACTTACTAAAGGGTTTGCATCTGACTATTTGTGTGAGCAGAAAGAAAGATGTAGAAGGAAAAAAAAAGAAAATTGTCAAGGCTGATTAATTCTGGGGGGTGGGAGCAGTAAGAAAAGAAAGGGAGCTCACTGGCTCTTTGGAAACACTTTGCAACTGGCTTGTTGCAATAAATATGCCTTACTTTGAAGTCCCTAACCCACTTTAAAAATCATCAGGCTTCCCAGGTGGTCCAGTGGTTAACAATCAGCCATACAGTGCAGAGGACACCGGTTCAATCCCACATGCTGCAGGGCATTTAAGCCCAAGTGTCATAGCTACTGAGCTCATGTGCTGCAACTACAGAAGCGTACTAGATTCCACATGCTGCAGCTAAGACCTGGCACAGCCAAACAAATAAATAAATTTTCAAAAATTAACTTTTTGGTAAAGGACATTAGACCTAACTTATAACTTAAAGTTATGACTTAGTTATATAACTTAAAGCATATACATTACTCTAAATAATTTTTTTAAATAGTTTCAAATTGAAGATTCAGAAAAAGTTATTTTCTTTCAAAGATATTAGCTATTATAAACAAAAATGATGGACTTTATAATACCAGATAAAATTAAGAAATAGTGGGAACCAGTGGGGGAAATTGTGATCCACACAGTCAAAGGCTTTGGCATAGTCAATAAAGCAGAAATAGATGTTTTTCTGGAACTCTCTTGCTTTTTCTATTATCCAGCAGATGTTGGCAATTTGATCTCTGGTTCCTCTGCCTTTTCTAAAACCAGCTTGAACATCAGGGAGTTCACGTTTCACGTATTGCTGAAGCCTGGCTTGGAGAATTTTGAGCATTACTTTATTTTCCAAATAGGAAAAGGAGTATGTCAAGGCTGTATATTGTCACCCTGCTTATTTAACTTATATGCAGAGTACATCATGAGAAACCCTGGACTGGAAGAAACACAAGCTGGAATCAAGATTGCCGGGAGAAATATCAATAACCTCAGATATGCAGATGACACCACCATTATGGCAGAAAGTGAAGAGGAACTAAAAAGCCTCTTGATGAAAGTGAAAGAGGAGAGTGAAAAAGTCGGCTTAAAGCTCAACATTCAGAAAACGAAGATCATGGCATCCGGTCCCATCACTCCATGGGAAATAGATGGAGAAACAGTGGAAACAGTGTCAGACTTTATTTTGGGGGGCTCCAAAATCACGGCAGATGGTGATTGCAGCCATGAAATTAAAAGACGCTTACTCCTTGGAAGAAAAGTTATGATCAACCTAGATAGCACATTAAAAAGCAGAGACATTACTTTGCCGACTAAGGTCTGTCTAGTTAAGGCTATGGTTTTTCCAGTAGTCATGTATGGATGTGAGAGTTGGACTATGAAGAAGGGTGAGCACCGAAGAATTGATGCTTTTGAATTGTGGTGTTGGAGAAGACTCTTGAGAGTCCCTTGGACAGCAAGGAGATCCAACCAGTCCATTCTGAAGGAGATCAGCCCTGGGATTTCTTTGGAAGAACTGATGCTAAAGCTGAAACTCCAGTACTTTGGCCACCTCATGCGAAGAGTTGACTCATTGGAAAAGACTCTGATACTGGGAGGGATTGGGGGCAGGAGGAGAAGGGGACGACAGAGGATGAGATGGCTGGATGGCATCACTGACTCGATGGACGCGAGTCTGAGTGAACTCCAGGAGTTGGTGACGGACAGGGAGGCCTGGCGTGCTGCGATTCATGGGGTTGTAAAGAGTCGGACACGACTGAGCGACTGAACTGAACTGAACTGAGTGGGGGAAAATTTATTTTCCACAACAAGGAGCAAAATATAAGTTCTATATGGACTATGACCATTGAAAGAAGTGAAAGTGTTAGTCGCTCAGTCATGTCCCACTCTTTGACGGACTGTAGCCTGCCAGGCTCCTCTGTCCGTGGAATTCTCCAGTCAAGAATACTGGAGTGGGCTGCCATTCCCTTCTCCAGGGGATCTTCTTGCCCCTGGGATCAAAACCTGGTCTCCTGCATCCACAGGCAGATTCTTTATTGTCTGAGCCACCAGAGAAGCCCACGATCAATGAATATCATAGCAAAAACCTCTGAAAACCTTTAGGGTAAATAAAAGCAGGATTAATGAAGAATTCTAATTCTTGTTTTCTAAATTATTAGAGATTACAGTAAACAATCTGTACAGCACTAAAAAGAAAATTAAGAGCCAAATGTGTTAGGGCCAAAACTAAGACCCAATATTAAGTGCTGCCTTGATTCCCGGTGAAACTGAGAGGGCCTTCAATGGCCTAACTCTAAGTTTCCCTCCCCACTCTGCTCCCTCCAGTAAGGTCCCTAGTCAAACAACCCTCTTTATCAAGGGGAGCAGGATAAGGTCCTGCTTAATACCCAGAAGTAGGCTTCAGTTCCCTCTCACCTGCACGATTGTTCAAATAAGCCAATAACAGCCTCTCATGAAAACCAGGGTTCATCTCACACTTTTGATAATATAATGTGCGCCTCCCCAGGCTGTTCACTCTGTTTCTGAGTATAACCCCCAGATGGCCCTGCAGAGTGTGCTGTGCCCTCCTGTCCTGGACAGTAAGTATATGTGACTAACAAACTGCCCAGAATTGGGTATCAGGTATTGAGCCATCCCTGTAACTCCAGAGTAGTAATCTTTCCCTCACCAGTGGAGTGAACAGGAGGTGATTAAAACACAAGAAGTTTTCTTTTTTTTTTCTTTAAGCAGAAGGCATCAAATAAGTTGACAAAAACTGTGCCAACCCTGGAACTGCAGAGAGAAACAGAAAATAGGAGATTTTACCAATTCAACAGTAGGTAGAAAAGGAGGGAAAAAGTGGAGAAAAAGGATGATAAGCAGAAAATATAGCATAACAGTAAAAGAAAGTCCAAATACATAATTAATAGCAATAAATATGACCTGCTTAAGCACACTTAGGAAGATACACATTATCAGACTGGGTACTTTTTTCTATATCTGGAATAATCTCAGCTATTATATCTTCAATATTACTTCCCTGCCATTTTCTTTGTTCTTTATTCTGTAAGTCCTATTGGACATATTTTGGAGTCTCACCCTCCTGCTCATTGAACTGCTCTCTTTTATTTTCAATCTCTTTATTTCCCCTTGCTGCATTCGGTATAGATTCTTTAGAACTATCTTCTAGTTCACGAATTTTATCTTCAACTACATCCAGCCTAAAACTCATCATATCTTTGAGATTTTTTAAATTTCATGACTACGTTTTTATTTCTGAGGTTTATAATTGCTTACATTTTGTATCTATATGTTCATTTCATTTTCATCTGAATTTGAGCATCCTTATTTTCAAATCTTTGCAAGTTTAGTCCAAAAAATAACTTTCATCTATAATTTTATACTTAGGTTGTTGAGTTGGCTGTCCTTTTTGGCATTTGATTTCTTCATGAGTTTATGCGCTTTGGAATTTTGGTTTACGGGCTCATAATGGCTGGGAGGTTTTGATTCTGCTTTGTGCTCTATTTCTCTTCTTTCTTGTCTTGTGGATTTAGTTTTGTGGTTATATCCACAAGATTAGTCCAGAACATGACTTTTGAACACAAGGTCACTGTGAACTTGTGCTCTTCATTAATTTGGGGGTCCTGTAGATTCAGGCACAGGGTTGACTCAGTTCTTGGTTATGAGGGTATCTTTCCTCTGCTGCCTCCTTGGGCTTACAGTTTTGGCCACAGTTCCTGAGAGCTGGTCGGTTATCCTTTTTTATTTCAGCATCCGTTCACAGGTAAGGGAGCCTCACTCCAATCCCTGGTTTCATCTGGAAACCAGGCTAGTTTCAGTCTGGCTCTATCCTCTAGTCCATGGGCAACATTTTAGCCCCCACTACCCCCACGGGTCTTTGGCTTTGGTCTTACCACTAGTTGGTTCTCCTTCTTGTCTCCTGAGATGTTTATCCTATTTTTAGCTTGTTTATGTATTTTGAAACTTTTTCTCTCGTGTTTATATGTTTGGAGCATAATGGCTATGTCAAAGCATGAACTTTACACTTTCTTCTTGTTAATGTTTAAGTCACTTGGAGATAGAGTTTCTGCTTCTCACAGTGGAAACATACTAGCAGATGGAGCTTGGGGGTAAAAGAGCTGAGCACTGATACTTAAATCCTGGGAGTCCAAGTAATAGGCATTCTGTCTGGGCTTAGGGGCCTGGGTAAGTCTTCCCAGGTGTTGCTAGTGGTAAAGAACCCACCTCCCAATGCAGGAGATATTAAGAGATTGGGGTTCAATCCCTGGGTGGGGAAGATCCCCTCCAGGAAGGCCTGACAACCCACCCCAATATTTTTGCCTGGAGAATCCCATAGACAGAGGAGCCTGGTGGACTACAGTCCATAGGGTCGAAAAGAGTACGGCATGACTGAAGTGACAGCAGGAACACACCTCAAGGGCCTGGGTAGGGATGTGGAAAACCCCATCAGGACTTCTAATTACAGACCAGCTTCCTACAGCGACCCCATGTGGCAATAACATGATTTGCAGGAGTAGAAGGTCCTACCCAAAGTGCTTTCCTACTTCCCAGCTTGGAGCCAGGAGCCTAATTGACACCTCCTTTGTGAACTGCACGTGGTCACCACAGGCTTTTTAGACAACTCAGAGGGCTAAAAAGAAAGATAATACTGGATATGGGCTCTCAGCTGGCTAATTAGAAAACTGAAAGAGCTATGACCCTTTCATTTTGGAATAATCCATACTGTTGACATGCAATACATACAAAATAATGGAGAAAGGAAAATAAGAGAGATGTAGCGGAGCATTTAAATTCTTCTTCAGAAAAAGACTCATAAATTCCAATATTAACCCCCCAAAAAAGAAGTACAAAATTCTGAATAGATAATAACCAAGAAGAAAAAATAAAATAGAAGTTACTGAAGAATTAGCTCCCTACAAGACTCCTGGGTTTTATACTTTTGCTGGCAAGACTTTTCTAATGTTAAGAGACAGCAGTGTCTATTGTTGTTATTATACAACAATCCCTGCTGCTGCTGCTGCTAAGTCGCTTCAGTTGTGTCCGACTCTTCGCGACCCCATAGACAGCAGCCCACCAGGCTCCCCCGTCCCTGGGATTCTCCAGGCAAGAACACTGGAGTGGGTTGCTATTTCCTTCTCCAATGCATGAAAGTAAAAAGTGAAAGTGAAGTCGCTCAGTCGTGTTCGACTCTTAGCGACCCCATGGACTGCAGCCTACCAGGCTCCTCGGTCCATGGATTTTCCAGGCAAGAGTACTGGAGTGGGGTGCCATTGTTGCATAAATTATTTCAAAACACAGAATAAAGAAATAATGCACCTCAATTTATGTTATAAACTCTAATTCTTAAGTCTGGAAAAGAAAATCATAGACCAGGGGTTGCAAATTCAAGTGTTGATAAGCACCAGAAACTAATATAATTGGGTGAAGTTGACTGATGTGTGAAATGAGAGGGAAAAGTGGGAACTACAGGAATTGGAGGGTGTGCACCCCTTATCCAAGAATTCAAAATGAAATGCTTCAAAACACTGCTCTGGTCACATAAACAAGTCCCATGGGTCACCAGTTTGCAGCCTCTGGTATAGGTCAATCTCTATTATAAAACAGATGTAAAAATTCTAAATAAAATACTAGCAAGTTAAACTCAACCTATACTACAATTAAAAAAAAAATCTACTAGGATTGAGTTACATTTACTCTAAGGGATGCAAAAATCCTTTAATATGTGGAAGTTATTTTTAAAACAACCATCATCTTGCAATTTCCCTGGTGGCCCAGTGGCTAAGACTCTGCTCCCAGGTTCTAAGTCCCTGGTCAGGGACTTAGATCCCACATGCCACAACGAAGGCCTGATGCAGCCAAATAAATAAAAATAAATATTAAAAAAAATAATAAAACAACCATCATCTCATATTAGAAAAACACATATGATTATTTCAATAGACGTTCGAACTTAATACCTGACAAGCAGAGGCCCAAGAATCCAGAGCTGGGTTGTGTGTGAGCTGGCCAAAGATGTCCCAAAGGTAGCATCTAGGGGTAAAACCAGGATCATGTCCAGCAGACAGACAGCCCAGCCAAGTGTCAATCCAAAGAACTGGACAAAGACGTAGAAATTAGATAAAGGCAAGAAGACAGGACCCGTGGAGATGCTTGGGAAGCGTAGCCCAGACACGTTACTGCAGGGACCGCCCTGTGGTCTGGTCCTGAGCCAAGTGTGAGCTCTAGCTGCTGGAGTTAAAAACATCCAGCATCCACATATCATAATATTTCTCCTAAAGCTAAGGTCTAGGGGTAGTGCCATCATATGAGAAAAGACATATCACAGAAGCAGCGCAGTTTAAAACTAAAACTGCTTTCCTACTCTGATTTTCTGAGGAGCCATTCTGTATTTTCAAGACTTTCTACAAAAAAAGAAATAAAATGCACAGAGAAAGTTATAGGGGAACCTGATAGAAGAGGAGACGGTGGGAAGCAATGAACCTTGTATTTTATATGGGCAAATCTAAATCGATCAAGGCATGTTATACCACAATAACCAACTTATCCTATTTTTTATTTTTTAATATTTTTGGCTACATTGCACATCTTGTGGAATCTTACTTCCCTGGGCCCCTGCAGTGCAAGTGTGGAATACTAACTACTGGATTGCCAAGGAATTACCAATAATCCATTAAAAAATAGTAAAATCTATACGGGTGCTGATAGAGTGAAAAGGAATAAGTGCAAAGTCAGGACTCGACACCTCTACTTCATACCACAAACAAAAAAAATTTCAGATGGATTAAAGACTTAAACGTAAGATGTAAAATAAATATTGTAGGAGAAAATATATGAGACCGTATATCTTACCAAGAACCAGAGAGATCCAACCTGAAGAGAAAGTGAGAAGCTCTAAAAGAAGAGGAACATAACTGATTCCAAGAAAAGTTTTCTATTTTTAGATCTTAAAAAATCAAAATACAGTGATAAATTGAAGAAAACTTTCAATTTCAAAAGGATGAAAACCTCTTAAAATTGATAAGAAAAAAACAAACAGTGCAATAGCAATAGACAGACTCATGAAGATTATGAAGAAGCAATTCTGGGAAAAGAAAATCCAGTCAAGAAACCAGTTGAGACACTCCTCAGCAGAAAATCACAAATAAACAACTAAGGCACTCACTTCTCACCTATCAGATTAGCAAAAATTCAAGTGATAATAATTGTTCTTGGAAGGGATGCCAGAAAACCATACTTTCATACAATGCTGTTGGAAAAGTGAATTGTCACAACTCTTTGGAAAAGCAATCTGGAAATAGCTATCAGCATTTAAAATTCCCTTTTCCCCAGAAATCCCATTCCTAGGAAACACTACGACTTCCCTGGTGGCTCAGACGGTGAAGCGTCTGCCTATAATGCAGGCGACCCAGGTTGGATCCCTGGGTTGGGAAGATCCTCTAGAAACACCACAACAGAAATGAATACATTAGTGCATAGGGATTCATGTAGAACCATGTAAGGGAATGGCTACCCACTCCAAGGAAAGGCTGTATCAACAGGTGGTTTTCTTGGGGCTTCCCTGGTGGCTCAGATGGTAAAGAATCTTCCTGCAATTCGGGAGACCGGGGTTTAACCCCTGGGTCGGGAAGATCCCCGGAGAAAGAAATGCCAACCCACTCCAATATTCTTGCCTGGAGAATTCCAAAGACAGAGGAGCCTGTCAGGCTACAGGCCATGGGGTCCCAAAGAGTCTGACATGACTGAGGGACTTTGACTTTCGCTTTTCATATTTATTATAGACTTGCATTAGTCACAAAAACTGGAAATCAAGTGAATGTTCATTCAAAAAAGGAGTGGCATATTATGCAGCCATTAAAAAAATGGGTTAGACCTGTCCCATCCATCCTGGGGAAATTTCTCCTACGTGTTTATTGTCAAGGGAGGAAAGCAAGATACAAAGTGTATGTAACACGATTCAACTTGTAAAATATAATGACACACCTCACCCCCAAATAAAAAACCCATGTGTGTGTGTACATGTGTGTGTATGTGTGTGTGAACTGCTATAAAAGTGGAAGGAAGAAAGGAAAGAAGGAAGGTAGGAAGGAAACCAGACTGTTAACATAGTGGGGAAGGGGAAGAAATACTTAAAAGTAACTTTCTATATTTAAAAACCGTGTGTGCAATGTGATGCCATTCATGGAAAATTCTACACACGTAAAGAGATGGGGAAAGGATCGTCACCAAAATATTAATGACGATTGTCTCAGGGAGTAGGATTGCAGGTGACTTTTATTTTTTTCCTTATTTTTTTCTATATTTTAAATGTTATATAATGAGTACATATTTGCACAATCAGTGGAAAATAGGACTTCCCTGGTGGTCTAATGGGTAAGAATGCACTTGCCACTGCGGAGGATGAGGGTTCAGTTCCTGGTCTGGGAAGATCCCGCATGCCAGGGGGCAACTATGCCTGTGAGCCACCGCTACTGAGCCCAAGAACCCTAGAGCTCACGCTCAGCAACGAAGAATATCCCCCGCTCACCACAAGCAGAGAAAGCCCCAGCACAGCAACGAAGACAGCACAGCCAAAAATAAAGAAATACATTTAAAACTCAGCGACAAATAAAGTTATTTTAATTGTTGAGTGCAGGGGGACTATGGACAGGTAGACAGTCCCTGGGAGACCTGATTGAATGAGCACACAGATCTATATTTAATTAACGTATCAATTGCTGGTATGCCAACTGATGTTTTCCAAAATCTTGAAGGGTAGTTTCTCCTAAGTAGCCTGTCATCTGAAACATTGTTTACAATTCTCCCATTTAACTAATGGTGAGGAGTACAACAATTACAAATACCAAAGGGGCAGGAGATAATTAAAGAAGGTTTTACTTGCTGCAAGTGCCATCAAATAACTACATCTCCTGTATTCAGAATTTCCTCACCAAGCTTATCTCCTGGCAACTTCCAAACCCTTTTATCATTGCCTTCAAGCTTTTTTTTTTTTTAATCATCTCTTTTTCCAGACCTCTGTGTAGTGATTCTTAAAATCTTCATTATAAATCGTCAACCTTCGCTTTGCTCTTTTGATCATTTCTTTCTCAGGGAACTTGGCTTCACCACCTGGCATGGACCTGGTTATGCTGGGCATGCCCTGCTTCTTATCCCCTTCCCTCTCTCAGTGGACCTGACACGTTTAGGGTAGCGCTGCAGGGGTTCAGGCTTTTTCTATGCCCTGCTTGAACATGCCAGGCTTTCCAAAAATGTTAGGATCAGCTGATGAAACAGGAAGTAGAGCTTCATTTGCTCTTTCTTTCACAGTATTCATTGAGCATTGCTCGGTGTCCATCGCCGAGCTAAGGATTCAAAAAAGAGGCCACGATTCCAGAGAAATTACAACCAGGTATGTGGGCAGTGTTGGACTGTCCTGTGCCGGGGAAGCGCTTGGGAGGATGCCACGGAGGAGAAGGGGAAGTGAAGCAGAGGCGCGGCCGCTAGGGCCGAGCACGGGGGAACAGCGCGTGC
Organism: Budorcas taxicolor; assembly: GCF_023091745.1. NCBI lineage: Eukaryota > Metazoa > Chordata > Mammalia > Artiodactyla > Bovidae > Budorcas > Budorcas taxicolor. The sequence continues at coordinate 36,043,317 of NC_068928.1, read as the reverse complement.
AAAGGTTAGTGGCTCTCCAGGTGTGCTCCCAGACTAGCAGCTCAGCGTCATCCGGGAACTTGTTGAAAATTCTGAAACTCTGGGAGCGGGACCAGCAATCTATCTTATCTATTTTATCAAATCCTGCGGATGATTCTGACACACCCTAGAATTCAATAACCACGACTCAAGTAGAAGTCTGAGGATGCTGAGGATAAGAGGGAGAGGAGAGAGGAAACAAGGCTTCGTGAAGGGCCTCAGAGGCCAAAGGAGTTAGACTTTGCCCCGTAGGTGCGGCTTCCAAGGTTTTTAAGCAAGGGCTGTGGCACTCACACAATCGCTCCCAACTCGGCGTTTCTGGGCGCTCTAGCATTCTCTGCGTGCGCTAGGGCCGAGAGGGAGTTGGTCTCGGCGAAGCTGAGTTCCTCCACCCCACCTTCACCCCACACCCCACACCCCACACCCCACACCCCACACCAGGCGGCGAGTCAGAGAGGTGAGGCCACAGCCCTCTCTGCACTCTGGTTCCATGGGCTTGCCGTTCGGAAGGAGGTGAGAGCACGCAAGAGCTGGGGCACCGACGAAGACAGGCAAGGAACCACGGCGCGAAAGGCCGGCGGCCCGTGGGACAGCTAGCTCGGCGGGCCCAGGCTCCGCCCCTGGCCCGCGGGGCGCGGCGTTTCGGGCCTGCGGGCCACGCCCCCGGCCCCGCCCCGGCGCGCGCCAGGCCCGCCTCCCTCGGGAGAAGCCGGTTCTGCCCGCGCCCGTGCACGCGCCCGCGGCCGGGTTGCAGGGCTGGGCGCGCGCCCTGCGTCCGGGGCAGGAAGATGGTGGCGAGCGCGCGGGTGCAGAAGCTGGTGCGGCGCTACAAGCTGGCGATCGCCACGGCGCTGGCCATCCTGCTACTGCAGGGCCTAGTGGTGTGGAGCTTCAGCGTTCTGGAGGACGACGAGCCGGGCGAGGTGCTCCGACGGCCGGGCGGGCAGGCGGGCAGGCCGGGCGCGGGGACGCGCGGGGTCCTGGCGGGGAAACGGATGGCCCCCGCCCGGGAAGTGGGGCACGGGCCGCTTGCGTGTTGCGCACGGGCGGCTGCCTGGCTCGGGGCCTCGGACCCCTGGCGCCCGTTTCCCAGGCGGGCCGGGGGCCCGAGCGCGGGGGCGGTGCGTGACCCGGAGGACGGGCCGCGGGCTGGCAGGGGCCCCGGCCGGGAGGAGCGGGTCTTGGTGGGGTGGTCTCCAGCCCCGCGAGCAGTGAAGGTCAGGCGCAGGTGGCGGGGAGCCGGGCCAAGAGGCGCGGCTGGGCCCGAGCCGGCTTGGAGGTGGGGAGCCCCAGGCCAAACTTTCTGAAGTTGGGAGGGGCTGGGGGTGTGCGCGCCTTGGGCGGAGGAATGGGGCCTAGGGACCCCGGGCAATCGCGCCGACCCGCCCCTCAGAGGGGCACTGGCCAGCTAAGAAGTGGAGTCTGGGGGTGGAACTCAGTCTGGCAACTGAGGAGAGGGAGGGAGACCCCGAGGGAGAAAACTGGAGTGCCCCTGAGGCGTGGCTTCTTCAACCAGGGGTCTGAACCACCTGCATGGGTCTTCTGGACAGGATGGCAGGGGAACTGAGCTGGTGAATTGGCCTCAGGACATTAGGGAATTGGGGACTGGCCCTCTCTGACCCTAAGAGAATGGGGACAGCAGCAGCTAGTTTAGCAGAGCCCCAGGCCGTGGAGCAGGGCCAGATCCTATCCTTCTTAGTCCCCAGGTCCTCCTTCTGAGAGTCTCTTGGCTGATGTGGTTTTCCCTGGAGGATTAGACATGTCTCCCCCAGTGTGATCAGGGGGGTCCAGTGGGGTCTGAGACCATCCTGGAAGGTTGAGGATAAGTCAAACCCTGGCGCTAAGCTGTGGACCAGAGGACAGGGCTTCCCCGCCCCCACCCCTGGGATTTGGTGGACTCTGAGTCAGACTCTCTGTTCTGCTTGCCCCATCCTCTTGGGCCTCTCCTCCTGGCAGGGTGAAGGCCAAAGGAGCCCTGATACCCATTTTTCCTTCCTGCATCTGGGCTGTATGGAAGGCCTAGTGTGGAAATTGGGAGAATCGCTGCTTTTGCCTTTTTTGGGGAGGACCAACAGACTAGGATGGCGAGGGGAGCTGGGACAGAGTCACATGAGATCATAACTCCAAAAGGAGCTGAGGTTAGGGGTCAGGGGAGGCTGACTGTGACATCTGAAGGGAGTGAGCTTGTTCTCTGTGGTCCAGTAAGTAGCAGGAAGGTGAAGAGATGATTTTGGGGGCACATGAAACATTCTAACATGGAATGGGCTGACAAGGAGTTAAGGAGCCTTCTGACCCTGGAATATATGTGAGTAGGGGCTGGGGACCACTTTGGGGAGGGGCATGGCAAAGCACCCAGGGCTTCTCAGACCCTCTGCTACATGGCTATGTGAATCTTGGAAGGGCTGAGAGATTGTTCAGGCCTCAAGGTCTCTGCTGCCGTGCCTCCAGCCTGGGGTGGAGAACTGGTGCAGTGCTTGGGATCCTGCCTCCTCACCTCCTCCTCCAGCTTCCTAGCAGAACGGGATAGGGGAATCCCTGGACCAGAATGGAAAAAAGATCCTTGATAACCTAAAGGTTGTGCAGTCCAAGCAGCCATTAGTGCTTGGAGGCCTTCAGCAGCCACCTCAGGGCAGCCAGGCAGCATAATAAGTATTTAGGAAGGTGGGTGCTGAGTTGGACCACCCCACCTCACCATCCTATGTCCTATTCCAGCCCTGCTCCTGGTGAATAGTGTGACCACTGTCTAATTACCTAACTTCTTTCGCATGCGTCCTCGATGGTATCTGCCCCCCACCCCAGGATGGGAGCAATATCACCTCTCTCATTGGTAATGCCTGCGAAGTATTTGCAGGAGTTGCTGGCACATGCTAAACCATCAGTAAATATCTTATTATTATTTCACTACTGCACAGTGGTAATAAGGACTCATTCATTCATTCATTCAACAAATAATTAAGTCCTACTTCATACTAGGCACTGTGCTAATACTGGGGATACAGAAATAAATAAAATAGATGATGAGGCCACGGCCCTTGTGAGCAGACAGTCTGCAAAGGAGAGACTGACAGTGAAAAGGAAACTCAGTAACAAGAGGGCTAATTTAGATAGGTGGTTGGGGACGGCTTCTGCAGGAAGTGGCCTGTGAGCTGAAAGTCAGCCTAGGGAAGCAGTAGGCAGAGTTCAGGCAGAAGGCCCTGGGGAGAATGGGCTTAGCTGGCTCCTTTCAAGAAATGGGAAGGAGGGTGTGGTGGGATCCCTGGAAGAAGTTAGTCCAGGGCACATCCTGCAGCCTGCAGTGAGGGGCTGGGGTTTTATTCTAAGTGCAGTGGGAGAGCACTGAAACCAAAGGGGTCTAAGCAAGGATGAAATGAGACATGCACTTAAGATGCACACTCTGGCCTTGTGTGAGGGTTGGGTTGGAGACCAGAGATGACCATTAACATCCAAAGAGCCATTTTATGGTTTTCAAAGCTTTCACAAACATTGTCTCACCGCTTACTTTAAGCACAGTCTGAGAAGTCCAAAGGTGGTGGATCAGCATTGCTGTGTTCTCTGTCTCTGGGACTCAAAGAAGAATTCCAAGGAGAAGCTACAGAGCCAGGAAAGGACTTTGAATTCCTCCTCAGTGAGGAGAGGGGGCCTCGGAGGCCAGAATGCATCCAGGCAGATGTCAGAGGGCCAGTCCCTGTGCTCAGTAATTAGGGGGAACTCTGACTTTGGGGCAACTTTGGACAGCTCCTGTGGGGGTGCAAGTATGAGGCCCTGCTGCTGCACATATAAACATCCTTGGGATGAGGCAATGGGAAGGGGCTGGCTGCCTAGCAGGGGCTCCCCGCAGTTCCTCACTGCTGCCTTCTGGTCCCCCAGCCCCTCTGGGATTGTCCTTCTCAGGGTCAGCCAGCTCCTGCTGCAGTGCAGGACACCAACGTGCCCTCTCCTCCCACATCCTTCCCCCACCACAGCGAGCCTGGCCCTGTGCCCCAAGCCCTGCCCTCCTGACCAGCTTCCTCACTCACTGATACTGGCTTCCATCTTGAGAACCCACAGCTCCTTTGCCATCTCCACCCACCTCAGCTTGAGAATGTCTTTCCCTGCCCAGTGTGTGTCCAGGTCCAACATCACCAGTTCACATACACTCAGTTCAGTGGGACTGCAGCCACCTTTCCTAGGGGCTTCCCAGTGCAGGGTGCCCTCCCCAACATGGGTACAGAATAGAGCCTGTTGCCTCCTCCCCACTCTGCCCTCCCTCTTGCAGGTGTCTCTTCTCAGATGGAGACAGACATCCCCAGTTCTCACTGGGCACCTCCCAAGAGACCAGAGGGCTGGCTGGATGCCTGGCACAGAAGGCTGGGGTACCAGGGTATAGGGCTGGGGCTCTGGCCCTAAGGCATCTGCCATGCTCTGACAGAGGAGGAGACGGTGGTCCTAGGGAGGGGAAGGACAGGGAAAACTCGACCCAGTGGTCCAAAGTATCTGAAGGCCTTGGCTTCTCTCCTGACTTCACATTTGACTGTTTCCTAGTCCTCTTTCATTAATATTAGTAAGGATGACAGCCTTTACTGAATGCCAAGCCTGTGCCAAGAGCTTTTCATTCATTCATTCAACAAATATTTACTGAGGGAATTCCTTGGTGGTCCAGTGGTTAGGACTCTGCACTTCCACTGCCAAGGGCATGGGTTCAATCCCTGGTCTAAGAACTAGGATCCTGCAAGCTGTGTGGCATGGCCAAAAGTTATATATATACACATATATATATATAAATAGAGAGAGAGAGTCTTCCATTGCCAGACATTCTTCTGGGCTCTAGGAATACATCAGTGAACAAAAACAACAAAAAGCTCTATCTTCACGGACATTGCATTCTTGTACGGAGAGAGACAGAGAGTAGCGCAATATAAATACATTTATACAGGGACTTCTCTGGTGGTCCAGTGGCTAAGACTTCCAATGCATGGGGCCCGGGGTTTGATCCCTGGTCAGGGAACTAGATCCCACGTGCTGCAACTAAGAATTTCGTGCCGCAACTAAAGATCCTGCATGCCGTAACTAAGACCCGGTGCAGCCAAATAAATATTTTTAAAAAATACATTTATACATATTACATTATACATTATCTATATTATACACTGTATATACATTATATATATGTGTATATACATTATATAAACATTATACATATACATAAGTGCTGTGGGAGAAACAGTGGAAGATGAGGGGGAGCTGGAGTTTGGCCTTGGCGGCCACAGTGGCCAAGGTGGCCTACTTGAGAAGATGCCACCTGAGCAAGGAACTGGAGGCAGGGGATGTTGGGACATCAAGGGGAGAACATTCTAGGTACAGGGGATGAATGCCAGGTGGGAGGGAGGGGCACTGAGAAAGCCATTACTTTAAGACTGGAGGAGTGTACGCATGAGAGGTTAGTAGGAGATAAGGTCAGAGAAGGGAGGGGGTCTGCCAGACACAGCTCACATTGCCTTTGTGGGTTCATGTAAGGGCTTTGGGCTTTGTCCTCAGAGCAGAGGGTGGCTTCAAGCAGAGGAGTAGGGAGATGGGACTCATTTTAAAGGGAACACTGGCTGCTGAGAATGGACCATAGGAAACCAGAGTAAGAACAGGGCTTCCAGGCAAGGAAGGTAATGATGGAAGCAGTGAGAAGTGACCAAATTCTGGATGTACTTTGAAGGGAGCCCCAACATGTGTACTGATGATGGAGTATGAGGGAAACGAGGGTCCAAGTGATGCCCCAGTGTTTTTGGCCTGAGCAGCTTGAAGGGTGGACTGGCCCTTAACCGAACCAGCTAACTGGTCATTAACTGGAGAAGGAGCCGACGGAGGGGAGATCAGGAGCTCACTTTTGGATTTGTGGCTTGAGAGGTCTGTCAGACTCCCAAGAGAGGCATCAAGGAGGCTGGCAGTTAGACAACTGAAAGTTCAAGGGAGCCCCTCTAGGCCACAGAGGCAAATTTGGGACTGAGTGAGGTCACCTGGAAAGCCCAGACAAGGAAAGGCCCCACAGTGGCCTTGGGAGATAAGGCAGGGTCAGCCAAGAAGACTGATAAGGAGTGGCCCCAGAGGCCACACCAGGGGAACACCAGGGGGCATCCTGGGGAGGCTGCTTCAGAGGCTGTGGTCCAGTGAGTCCTGCTGCTGGAAGGCCAGGCCGGAAGAGGACTCACACAGCAAGTGGTGAGAGAGAGGGGGGACAGCTCTTTCTAGTTGCAGTATCCAGGCTCCATCTCTTGGACACTCTTCCCTCCTGTATTTGATAGTTGAGGGAACCTGCTCAGAGAGGGTAGGTGGCTGTGGGGAGCGACAGAGCTGAGTGCAAAGCCCTGGTGACTCCAGAGCAGTCACACAGAGCCCCTCACTCCTCCGCCCAGTCTGTGCCTCATCCAGCAGACACCAGCCAGACACCCTACATGCCAGCCATTCCACTGGGCACTGGGGAGATGGAGCTGACACAACAGCCTCTTCCCAAGGAGTTGGTCAGCTACAAGAGTGTTCCACCCTAGGCAAATGGGATGGCCTCACCCATGGAGACTCCGCTAGATCTTGAAAGATGGATGGAATTTGGTCAGGCAGGGAAAGCTGGAACAAGTGTGGCTATGCACACTTTGAAGTGTGGCCAAGTCATTACGGAGGTTCCTAGGTTTGAGAAGAGGCTGCAGGAGCCAGGAAGCGGGGTGGAGGCTTTCCCTTATCTCCGTTTTCCCTTCGAGAGCCACCCTGCCACAAGGAGCGATGAGTCGCCAGACTAGCTGCAGGCGCCTTCGCACCCTGCCTCAGCCTTCCAGCCACGGCCAGACACCTCCTCGGCCACTCCCAGCAGTAGGACCAGGGCCTCCGTCTCTAGGCCGTCTTTGCCCTGGAGCTTCCCGCTAGTTGGTCGAGGCCCCCTCCAAGCCAAGCTGTTGTCTGGAGCTCTTCCTTCCCCCTCTGCCCAGATGTCAGGCCAGCCTGGCCATCTGAAGGCTTTCCCTGCAGCTGCCTGCTCCTGCTACCTCGTCATCCAGAGTGTGACCCCCCAGGGAGTCCCCTGCACTCTGACTGTTAGTCTCTGCTTCCCAGAGAACCCAACCAGCAATAAGGTCTCAGATTTCACCTCTGTCCTCTCCACCAGGCAAGACCCCTTTGCTCTGTTGCAGCTTCAGCACTCCCATGTGGAACTACTGTAGATGGCAGAATGCTTTTTCCTTCTGAAGAGCATCATCTTGTCCCAGTGAAGCCCGGTAGGAGTGCTGGATGGACACTCTTGTCTGTAGGGTCTCTGCACCTCTCTCTTATTCATCTTCCTATTTGTGGAAAAAGAAAGTGGTATCTGAATCTAAAGGAGGCTCAGTGCCCTGTGATCTGTGTGATGGAGGGGATGTGGATGCGATGGTGCCTTGGGGGAGGGTGACATTTCCTCCGCTGGCTGGTCAAAGAGACCTCCCAGCAGAAGTGCAGAGTGCTCAGGCAAACAGTACTTTTCTAGATAAAGGGTGGCAGGGGCTTCTAGGCCTGAGCCAGCAAGAAGCTCAAGGAGCAGGAGCAGGAGGAGACTGACTGTCCTAGTGACTTGTGTTTACCTATCTTTTACAGAAAGGAAGGCAGAAGAAGCCACGGCCACTCGACCCTAGTGAAGGCTCCAAGGACACCGACAGTTCAGCTGGGCGGCGGGGCAGCGCAGGCAGAAGGCATGGGCGCTGGCGGGGCCGTGCCGAGAGCCCTGGTGTGCCCGTGGCCAAGGTGGTACGGGCAGTAACTAGCCGGCACAGAACCGGCCGGCGGATCCCCCCCAGCCCACCCCCAGAGGCCCCAGGCCGCCAGAACCTGAGCGGGGCAGCAGCTGAGGAAGCGCTGGTTGGGGCGGCTGGCTTCCCACATGGAGACACAGGGAGTGTGGAGGGCGCCCCCCAGCCCACAGACAACAGCTTCACGCCCAAATGTGAGATCGTTGGCAAGGATGCTCTATCCGCACTGGCCCGGGCCAGCTCCAAGCAGTGCCAGCAAGAGATCGCCAACGTGGTGTGCCTGCACCAGGCCGGGAGCCTCATGCCCAAGGCTGTGCCCCGGCACTGCCAGCGGGCTGGTAAGAGATAAGCATAGGCAGAGAGGTGGTGGCCCAGGAGGGAGGGCAGGGATCCCGCCCCCGTTTCTCAGGGGTGAAAGCCCGGAAGGGCACACCTCGCTGCCCAAGTTGGTGATGAGGGCACTAAGTGGCAGAGGTGGGCCTGGGGCCCGGGAGCATCAGGCTGTACGTCTGGGGTTCCTCCTTTGGACGGCAGGCAGCTCCCTCTGCCCATCTTGCCTCCACCGTGTGACCTGGGGCGGGAACTTACTGATGCCCCTGTTCTCTACTCTCAGGAAAGATGAGCCCTGGCATCCCGTGGGATGAGGTCCGGGCCCAGCAGCCCATGGATGGCCCCCCAGTACGAATTGCCTACATGCTGGTGGTTCATGGCCGTGCCATCCGCCAGCTGAAGCGTCTCCTCAAGGCTGTGTACCACAAGCAGCACTTCTTCTATGTCCATGTGGACGAGGTACCTGCTATGGCCAGGGAGACAGGGCGTCTGAGTGGGGAGGGCAGAGACCAGCTCGTCATGGACAGACAGTATCTCTGACTTGCTCAGTGGCCCAGAGATAGGAGAGCAGGGAATGGGGGAGCAGTCAGCACCAGGTGACGGGCTGCTTCAGAGCTGGAGCCCTAGCCCGCGCTCTGTCCGTTTCATGTCACTTGCACTCCACCCTGGGGTGGGGCCGGGTGGGGAGGTTGTAATGCTGGGGGTTCATCTTCCACTGCTGAGTTTCCACCACCACCCCCCCACCTCCCACAGCGCTCCAACTACCTGCACCGAGAGGTAGTGGAGCTGGCCCGGCAGTATGAAAACGTGCGGGTAACGCCCTGGCGCATGGTCACCATCTGGGGCGGGGCCAGCCTGCTGAGGATGTATCTGCGGAGCATGCAGGACCTGCTGGAGGTGCCCGGCTGGGCCTGGGACTTCTTCATCAACCTCAGTGCCACTGACTACCCGACAAGGTGTGGGGTGCTGCTCTGAGCCCTACAGATGGGAGGTGGGCCTCCTCTAGGATTTGGGGTTCCAGGGTCCTGACGGACTTCTTCCCTCCCCAAAGCCTTATTCTGGGATCTGCACACCTCAAACATGATTCCTTGGCCCCAGCAATGTTTTAGAGGAATTGTTGAAAGATGATATGCGGGTTGCAAGGGATAACAGATGGGGAGGAGAAGAAGCCAGAAGTTTGAACCAGGATCTTGGGTCAGACAGGAAGGGGTGGAAGAAGGATGGGGTGGTCTTTCTCAGGGACCTCAGACACTCACCACTCCAGAGCATCAACCTGGAGTAGGTCAGTTGGCCAGAATGGCTCTCAGTAAGAAAAGAAGGGGCCAAGGAATGAAGATAAAGAGTGCTGGAGGGATCTGTCTGCTCTGGGCTGGTGACTGAGCACTCTCACACACGCTACACACATGCCATTTTCTCTCCAGGACCAATGAGGAGTTGGTGGCTTTCCTGTCCAAGAACCGGGACAAGAATTTCCTCAAGTCTCATGGCCGGGACAACTCCAGGTAAGGGGATGGTGGAGGATGCCCTGGTCCTGAGGTCTCGCCACAAGCCCTATACACAGGGGGCTTGGTGGCCTCAGCCCTGGCTTGCAAAACCTCCAAACCAATCACAGATTGAGGAGTGCAGTGCTGATTGCTGGAAAGATGGGAGCCTGGATTCCACCCTGCAAGATCCTCAGCCACAGGCCCGTGTGCCTCCCACAGGTTCATCAAGAAACAGGGCCTGGACCGGCTCTTCCATGAGTGCGATTCGCACATGTGGCGTCTGGGCGAGCGGCAGATCCCAGCAGGCATTGTGGTGGACGGCGGCTCGGACTGGTTCGTGCTAACTCGCAGCTTTGTGGAGTATGTGGTGTACACAGACGACCCGCTTGTGGCCCAGCTACGTCAGTTCTACACGTACACGCTGCTCCCAGCCGAGGTGGGTGACTGGGCCCGCCCCCCAGGCGGGGGAGGGCAAGCGGTGGGTTCGATGGCTCACCCTCCACCCTGCCCTGCCACCCACAGTCCTTCTTTCACACGGTGCTGGAGAACAGCCCAGCCTGCGAGAGCCTCGTGGACAACAACCTGCGGGTCACCAACTGGAACCGCAAGCTGGGCTGCAAGTGCCAGTACAAGCACATCGTGGACTGGTGCGGCTGCTCGCCCAATGACTTCAAGCCGCAGGACTTCCTACGGCTGCAGGTGCTTCCCCGGGACCCCCAGTCTCTGGCCCTTGATAGAGCCTCACTATCCAGAGCCTTGATAGCGCCTCACCCCAGCTTTTTGCTGGGTGCTTTCTAGGGTCAGAAACAATCCTGGGTGGTCCAACCAGAGGATCTGGGCGACCCTCACTGGGAGCAGCCCCCGGGGGCAGGGGCTAAACTAGCAGCAGGAAAAACCCTCGGCAGCTGATCTCTAGGCAGTGCTGGGAAAAGGCGCGTCCCCTGCTGTGCTCTCTGGGACCTCCAGACCCCTTCACCCTCCTTGCCTCTCCCACTCCAGCAAGTTTCCAGACCCACCTTCTTCGCCCGCAAGTTTGAGTCCACTGTGAACCAGGAGGTACTGGAAATCCTGGACTTCCACCTATATGGCAGCTACCCCCCCGGCACCCCAGCCCTCAAGGCCTACTGGGAGAATACCTATGACGTGGCTGATGGCCCCAGTGGGCTCAGCGATGTCATGCTCACTGCTTACACCGCTTTTGCCCGCCTCAGCCTGCGCCACATCACCACTGCTGCGTCCCCCCTGGCCAACCCACTCTGCAGGTGAGACCTTCTTTTGACATTTTGCAGACTCTCAGGATGTAATGCCCTATAAGGAGGACAATCAGAAAGAGACACCCCCTCTCCCAGGGAGCCCCCAGCCTGAGGCAGAGAAAAAATGCAAATAAAACGAAGATGGCAAAAGCTAGGCACATAGGATCTGTGGGTGTGAGAGCTGGGCAAAGAAAGCACCTGGGGATGGGACTCCCCCAGAGCCCCCTTCCTGGGACTCCAGGCCAAGTCGGGTGTGCTGATGGCATCTCCCTTTCTCCCCGCTGGAACCTTCTTAGGTTTGAGCCCAGGGGCTTGCCGTCCAGCGTGCACCTGTATTTCTATGACGACCATTTCCAGGGCTACTTGGTGACGCAGGCGGTGCAGTCCTCAGCCCAGGGGCCGGCAGAGACGCTTGAGATGTGGCTGATGCCCCAGGGGTCGCTGAAGCTGTTGGGGCACAGTGAGCAGGCCAGCCGGCTCCAGAGTTTGGAGGTGGGACAGGTCCTCCCCTTGCCTTCTCCTGTTCCCCAGCAAGACTCAGGGTAGTGGGGAGAGAGGGACAGACACTAAGGGAGGGCTGAGGATTGGGTTGCCTTTCAGGACTGGATTCCTGGGTCTTCTTTCCCAGTGATGGCAGCCTTGGGATGCACAGAGGACATGCAGTCAGCGGGGAGGGGACCGTGGTTCCACTACAATGCAAGCCTGTATTCTACACTCAGGGATTTTCTTCTGTAAGGAGTTGGACATTCCAGTCGGGCTGGAAGATTAGGCTTTTGAGTGTCTCCTTGGTCTCTTTCTTGGAGGCCTTTGCTCCATGTGGGGACAGTCTCTGGGTAGGACTTCGAATCTCATTTCTGCCTTATGCCCCCAACACTTCAGAGCAGGTCAGAACAGGAGCCTGGAATGAATCTCAGAGCTTGTAGAGATGTTAACAATCCCAGTCTGAGCCCATAATTTTGCAGACGGGGAGACTGAGGACCAGAAAGAGACAGTGACTGGCCTGATGTCCCACAGGAGTTAGAGGGGGCAGCAGGTAGAGAGGAGGACTTTCCTTCGGCGCCTCCCCAGCTGCCTCCTTCCCTACAGGTCGGCACCGAGTGGGACCCCAAAGAGCGTCTTTTCCGGAACTTTGGGGGGTTGCTGGGGCCGCTGGACGAGCCTGTGGCCATGCAGCGCTGGGCCCGGGGCCCCAACCTCACAGTCACCGTGGTGTGGATCGACCCCACCTATGTGGTGGCCACATCTTACGACATCGTGGTAGACGCGGAAACGGAGGTCACGCAGTACAAACCCCCACTGAGCCGGCCCCTGCGGCCAGGGGCCTGGACTGTTCGACTGCTTCAGTTCTGGGAACCTCTGGGTGAGACCCGCTTCCTCGTGCTGCCCTTGACCTTCAACCGCAAACTACCTCTCAGGAAAGGTAAGTATCTAGTTCCCAAATGATACCCAGGAGTCAGGCAGGATATGCAGACAGGTGATCCCAAGAAGCTAACCATCAGAGTAGGGGAAGGCAGCAGATGGTGGCTTTGACCATCCCAGAGCCCTGCACTCTGGCATCACGCTTCCCAGGCAGGCAGACCTGGCTTTAGAACACAGCTCTGACACTTTAATTGGGCTTTTATTCTTGGCAAATTACTTGGCCTTCCTGAGCCTCAGTCTTATTACATGTAAAGTAAGAGAAATACAATTGTTAGAGACCTCCTGGGTACGTGGAACATAGATCCACTCAGATTGCTCCAGGGGAAAGGGGGAAATTATTGGAAAAATGTGGGCCTCTCCCTGACAGAACTCAGGAAATGACTCAGGTCCCACTGGGACTCAGACGTGCTTTCTGTCTCTGGGGCCACCCTGTCCCTCATCCTGCTCTCTGTATCAGCCTCAGGCTTCTCAATACATGGCCTCTCAGCGCAATGGAGACTGACCAGGGCCTCTCAATCCACAAGTTCCACATTCTTAGGACAGCAGATCTGATGTTGGTCATCTTCCCAGTCCATCGGCAGCCAGGTGGAGGTCACATAGCTGAGGCTAGGAGACAGACTCTAAACTAGGCGTAGGCTGTAGGTTCCTGCAGGGGGCCCAGTACAAGTGACTGCCTTCTGGGGGCTATTGTGGTGAATATCTGGGTAAAAGTGGCTGGGATACAGTAGGTGTTCAGTAAGTAGGTAGATGTTTTCTTCCTCCCGCCATGTCCCGTCACTGAGAAGCTGGGTCAGAGCAGAGGTAACCCAGAGAGGACCGGGTCCGGGGTGGGGCAGTGGCTGTGGCAGATCAGAACAGGCAGCCCTGCTCTCCCAGGACTCACACACAGTCTGATGGAGGAGACGAAGGGTGGGTGGTGGAGGCAAGCCTGACAGCAAGTGCTACTGGAGCTGAGTCTTGGAGGAGCTGATTTTCATTGACAGTGAAGGATATCCTAAACTGAGGGAACACAGTCAGCAGGTGTCTGGTGCATGAGTAGAACAGAGGGTGGAGGGGAGTCGGATGCCAAAGGAGGTGGGAAGGACGGCCGGCAGAGTAAGCAGGGCCCACAGCCCGAAGGCCTGAGTACTAGGCTTCTGAGGGCTCTGGAGACCACTGGAGGGGGTTGGAAAGGGGCATGGGCGACACACACCAGACCATCATCAGAAAGTAACCCTACTTCCTAAAGTACCTTGAACCCACTGTTTTATTTAATCCTCAAGTTAGGAATTAAGGGATTACTGTCTTGATTTTATAACTAAGTTTTAAAAGCACGGAAAGTTCTGTGGATTAGCCTAGTCACTCAGCAAGATGCGACTCAGTGGTAGACTTGGGACAGGACTGACTGGGGTGCCCAGACCTGATTCCCAGGGTCTGGCCTTCGTGAGATCGTTCGGGTGGGGCATGCTTACTCCTGCTCTGCACCCCCAGATGATGCCAGCTGGCTGCATGCTGGGCCACCCCACAACGAATATATGGAACAGAGTTTCCAGGGCCTGAGTGGCATCCTGAACCTGCCTCAGCCAGAGCCCGCAGAGGAGGCTGCCCGACTACATGCAGAACTCACGGGCCCAGCGCTGGAGGCCTGGACAGATGGGGAACTAAGCAGCTTCTGGTCTGTGGCCGGAGTGTGTGCCATGGGCCCGTCCACCTGTCCCTCCCTGGAGCTCTGCAGACTGACCAGCTGGAGCTCTCTGTCCCCGGACCCCAAATCGGAGCTGGGGCCTGTCAAAGCAGATGGGCGACTCAGGTAGCAGGGTGCCAGCCAGCGCCTACGGAAGACCCGGGAAATTGCACCTTACAGATGACGGAGGGCTGTCTCCCTCACAGGCAAGAACCAGAGGCCCAGGCTGTACACCCATGTCAGCCATCAAGAACCCACAGATGGCAGGGAAGGTGGGCATAGTATTTACCACTGAAATGGCTCTGCTGGGGACCAGATGTTAGCAGGAACGTGGGGAGAAGGGCTCCAGCTTCCTCACCTTCTCCTCTAATTTTTTTTTTTTTTTTTTTTAAGAAAAATGGGTGGTGGGGAATGAACTGGAAACAAAAGATGTGCAATAGGGCCCAGAGCAGCCCCAGGAAGTGGGCCAAGGCTCTGGGGAGCAGGGGCCAGACAAGCCCATCTGCTGCTGCTCTGGAGGAGGCTGGGCTTGCCTCACTCTCTAGGGCCTCACCGCCCAGCTTTGGCCTGTGGTGCTCACGGCTAAGGCTCTGCGGGGCTGCAAGTGCTGCGGCAGGCTCTGATCAGAGAAGCACTGCAGAGCTGGGCTCTAATGGGTCAGCCTCTACTCTTGTAGCCAGGGGACCATAAAAGAGGGGGCGGGGCTGGCCCTAGGGCTTTCCAGCACACCCTGCCCCTTGACGGGAAAGACAGGGCACCAGGCCTGCTGAGACCACTGCAGTCTCCCAGGTACCCAGAACTGCAAGCAGGGCCTGGGCTTCTGCCCTGGAGTGGTGAGCCTGCAGGAGCGACATGGGAAGAAGACTCCTCCAGGGCTCTCAGAAGAACCTGGAGCAGCATTGTGCCTGAAGCGCAGTGTGAAGCCTGAAATATGCAACAGAAGAAATATATCTCTCTCTCTCTCAGCGGAGCCTCTGTGTTTTTCCTCCTGGGTGTCAGAGAGCCAGCACTGCTGGGCTGTCTTCTAAAAGTTTTGGCTGGTACTTTGGCAGAAGGTGGAGGGTCTTAATTGCCCCAGAGTGAGAACAGTTTAAAGTCCACCCAAGAGCCAGAAGGGACACAAGAACCCATAATCCAGATCCCTCTTTTATGAGGGGTAAACAGGCCCAGAGAGGCTCAGAGACTTCCTCATTGCCACCCAGTGGGCCACCAGGTGAGCCAGTTCAGTTCTTCAGGGTCCTGATCCAGCACTTCCTCCCTTGCTGCCAGGCCACGGCAGAGGCTGACTTCTCCGTCTTTGGCGTCACCAGGGCCCATCCCAGAAGCCTTTGCTCTGTTTCCTGCCCATATGCATGGGCAACCTCAAGAACAGAGGCAGCCAGTTCCAGCCAGGACCTGGTGGCTACCACTGCCCCCTTCAGAAGCAGGAGCAGCAGTTGCATGGGTTCCTAGCCGCTGCCTTAGGACCTAGGAGGGCCATATTGGAAAGGTTGGTCCAGCCTCCCTCCTTTGCTCAAGCCCTTTCTCCCTTCCTACTTTCCTGCCATTGTCAGCCATGGGTCAGTATCAGTCCTTCACAGCTTACTTAAGGTGGGAAGAAGGGTGAAGTCTTCTCAGAACCTTTAAAATCACCCTATCCAGTCATGCTGGCCCAGTCAGCTCAGCTTGGGAAACAAAGGGCTCAGTTTGAACCCAGGCTGCCATATGTCAAGTTTTTAAAGCTGCCAGGAGAGGGCACCACTGTCCACCAATGGCAGTGGTGGGATTTTCCGTCTGTTCAGCCACTGCACTGACCTTGCGTGGAGTATGTCATTTAATCCTCACAACTCTTTGAGGCAGGCAATGTTTAGCAGGCCAGGAAAGTGAAATGAACCCAAAGTCAAAGCTATTAGGTGGTGGCTGCAGGCTTCAGAAGCAGGCCGGAGGACTCCACGGCACTCTCACTACATTTCCCTTATGCTGCTAAGGCAGGTGAAGAGGAAGAAGGTAACAGAAGGAACTGCAAGGAAATAGGGTTCGGGTTCAACGGCTGAGCTGATTGCTTTTTTCTGGCTCCTGGTGAACATCTGAAGCTCTGATTTGGTTCTCTCAAAGGTTTTGTTATACATCAACCTTTAGCTCTATTAAAAACCGTGTAATACCTAGGTGTAGAGTATCACGGACAAGCAGCGTTTAGACTCTGCTAAAGGTGCACAGGCCAGGCTGTGGCTGTGCTGTCGTTGGACTGGCACAACTGTTTAAAGAGTCTTATTTTTTGGAACTTAGGTGGGACGTGTCCTGTTTCAGCCCCTGCCACTCCTGTCCAATTACACCAAGTCCGGGTTACTCCGTCACCTGCTGTGAACATTTTGAGCTTAGCTCAGTGGATGGCGGTCCAAACTGAGGGTTCTGAGTTAGCCAGTCTGAGGCGGCAGCTCAACACTGGAACGGGTTCAGAGCTCCCCCTGGCAATTCTAATTTGCAGGCTGGCAGAACCAGAAGTCCCCCACCTCCGCTGATCTGGCTGGTTTGTCTTGGCCCCTTGAGTTAGAAGCAACGCGGGGCCGGGAGTAGGCGTCACGACTCCTGACAGGTTCAGAGGGCCTCCCCCGTCCCCTCCCGTCCAGGTCACTGAGGCAAGCTAAGTGCAGCTTCTCTGACTAAACTCCCGGCCGACTGTTCTCCACCCTCATCCTTCTGTAGGGATAGCTCAGCCCCAAGGCTTGTGCTTTTTGAGGCTTTGAAATATTCCCCTGGTTGGACCCCTGGGGTCTAAATTAGGGTAACAGCCAGGTGGAAGTGTGGTGGGGGAAGGTGGCAGGGCCCCCAGAGCTGCACAAGAATCCCTTTGGAGGGAGGGAAAGAAACTGGGAAGTCTTTCCTGTTTTGTGCCTGGTTTCCAGGACAACCATGGACACTTCTATTCCATTAGAGATGGAAGCAAAGACCAGAGGACAGCCAATTGGTATCTGTCGCCCTGTGAGCTGGGCCACTGGGAAGCAGGGGGCGGGGCAGAGTAGGGCTGGGAGGTGATCCCAACTGAGAGGTGCATAGATCTGGGTGAGGGGAGCTGTCTTGGCTGTCTTCTGAGGTTAGCACAAGCCTAGCCTGTTCCTGCCATCCCCTTCTTCTGCAGGTTTTTGAGGGACCCTCCTGGCTGCCAGGCCTGCAGAGTAGAGTTTCATCTATGGGACCCTAGGTCCTGGCATGGTACAGATCAGGGGCAGAAGCTGAGAACCTAGAAGGCTGCTCACAGACACGCTGGCTTTGAATGAAGCTGCTCCCCTGGATCAGGGTTCCTGGGTTGGGGGTTGGCCCTGTGCCCTGTGGGGATGGTGGGTTGTCGTGGTGCAGGGGAAGCCTGTCTTGTGGCTGTCCTTAAGATTGTTTAAGAAAGTGCCCTTTCTTGGCACGCCTCTGCCAAGCTGCTCCCCGTGCAGAGGTTACCATGGAGAACAGTCTCCTAGCCTTAGTTGTGGCCACTGGTGAGTAGCTCTTGCTGTCCCAAGTCACAGAGTTGGAGCAGATGCACCCTTGGCCCCTCAGCAGAGGCCAGAAGTCCAGCCTCTTCATCTGTAGGGTCACCAAGAGCAAGCCACTTGGGAAGAATGCTGTGTACAGTTGGTATATGAACCCTGAGGTCCCTTTCCTGCTGAGTTCTAGAGGCTGGGTGCCAGGAATCTAACTTCAAACGCTTGAGCCCTCCCTCCCCTGATTGAATTTCTAAGGGTGCCTGCCCCTGCCACAAGCTCTTTCTCCTCCCTGAGTCTGTCCTCTGTAAACGCCCTTACACACATTACTGCTTTCCTGGGCTGAAGGAAGACAGGATATAGCTGCTCTGTCCTCACAAATCTCTGCCATAGGAAATGGACGCAGCAGCAGAAAGGGAGCTGCCTGCCCACCCCCCGCCTCCGCCCACCCCGTTTCCCATGCACGGGAAGCTGATCCTGGTCCCAGCAGGTCATTCCTACCCAACTTCTGGAGTAGAATTACAGTCTGGGGAGGTGAGATGGGTTCGTGCAGGCCAGCCCCAGGCTGAACCCGATGTCTGGTGGCTCTGCGGGAGAAGTCCCATGCTGGTGTTTATCATGACCATCCTGCTGAGTGGCTGTACCCACAAAGCCCCAGAGCTGCCCCATCCCCTGCTCTCATCAATTCTTTTGGAGCCCCAACCAATGTGTAAACATGCCTACCCACTAACCCCTTACCTTCAGGGCCTCCTACCCCAATCACCACAAAAGGGCATCTGCTCTCTGCTCAGTATGGACAGGGCCTCTGGGTCTACTCTATGGACACTGATCTTCCAGTCTGGGTTCCCTCTGGGCCAAGGAAGTAGTGTTGAAAAGGTTAACAACATCCTGGCCAGCTCACTCCCCAGCCACTCTGGCAACAGGACCCTGTACTGGGAGCTGCTGGTGAAAACAATGGTCTTCCCAGCTCTCCAAGCAGTTGGAGGCCCACACTGTCCCTAGCTCCCAAGGGGAAGCCCAGAACTAACTTCTGTGGGTGGTGACTACTGTACTGTCAGCCTTCTTCCCCAGTACGGGGCACCACATGGGATGCTGGGTACAAAAAGCAAAAGAAATCTTTGGACCTGCAGCCTCCCCAGTTCCAACCCCAACCCTGAACATCAGACAGAGAAGATGGAGAGGTGAGGACAGGTATTCTCTGACTTTCCCACAAGTGTCATCAGAGCTGGCTGCCAAATTGTGAATGAATGAGCTTGTGGCTAGAAAACAGTAGAATTTATACCTGAGTGCATTTCCAAAATGCTGAGGGTCTGGGCTTTGTGCTTTGGACTGGTGGAGAAAGAGAATGAACAAGATGGAGGGAGGGGCCTGGGGACAAAAAAGGTTTGGGTTCTGCTTTCTTGCTCACTGACCCTAAACCCTGAGCTTCACTCTGAGTCATCTTTCATGGTTCCTAGGAGTACACCTCTCCCCTTAGCACCATGGGACTACCCCACCAAGGTCCAGGCAGTGGAAAGGTGCCGAGGCCCAAGGGATGCAGGTGAGATAGAACCCTTGGGGCTGCCACTTGGGATGTGGGGAGAGGGGCAGGGCGGGGGAGAAGTGTGTGCCAGGACCTAGTGGCCAGAGGAAGGAGGGGAGGAAGTGTAGAGAGGCTTCTTAGGGAGAAGGGTGTGTGGCACTCTGATCTGAGGTTCATCCTGGTGGGAAGGGCCCAGATGGCAGCTGGAGAACAGCTGTGCAAGCCTGCCTGGCTCCCTCAGTCACAGGGCTATCCTCAGGGTGGTGGGCTTGCAAAGCAGCTACCAGCTACCCCTGTGGGAGCCAGCTTCCCTGTCCCACTATGAGTGTTCCAAAGGACCAGCAGCAGCAGATGCTCCAGCTGACTGACTGCACAGTGCTTTTGGCTCTGGGCCCGCAGGGAGGTTAATGTTCAGTCGTCCCACCCTTGAGTGCCCTGGAGAACTCAGCATTTTTTCCTTATTACTTTTTAATTGTATGTAAATACCTAATAGGAGCCCCTGGGACAAGGAAAGATTACAGATAGAGAGCCTAGGATTTGGCTAGAGGCTAGAGGCTCCACTTCACCTCTTTGGTAAAGGATGGCAGATCCTAGTCCAGGTAAGTGATTTAGCCTGGGCAGGAAAAGTTTCCATGGAGACAAGAGCTCTAAGATTCAACCTGTCTCCAGGAAGGACCATCACTGGAGGAAAGGAGATACAGAAAGCAAAAGCCAAAGAAGGAATAGGAGTGTGTGAGGGTGGGGGTGCAGATGGGATTGTCAGGAAAGGGGTAATATCTTTGCTCTACTTCTCCCAGCTGCCATCCAGCTATAAGGAGGCCCTAAGGTCATATCTGCACCATCACCCAACCAGGGCTCTGCTCAACCACCACAGGAAGCAGCCAACTGCTTGCTCAGGGAAACACTATAGGAGGGAGCACTTCTTCCATCTTGCCCCTTCCTGCTTCTCCAAGGTACTGGCAGGGACAGCACCAAGCCTATGGAGATGCTCCCAGCAATCTCCTCCAGCTGGGCCTTAGCATAAGACCTCAACATACCCTGGGTCACTTTTGCAGGAGGTAGGAAGTCTGGGGCCATGCCCCGAGAATCAAGGTGACAAATCCAAAGCAGACCTCCAGAATGAAGACTTCTCTGCCCTCTACCCCTGAAGCTCCTGCCTTCAGGGCAGAGAACAGTCCTTGGGAAGAAGCCACTAACTGTGCAAGCTCTCCCTGGGACTGCAGCCAACACCGCCTGCCTCTAACACCCAGGATGACTGTCCATCCCCACTGAGACTTCCTTCTTCACCCTTCCACTCAAGCCAAGACTTTAAAGGTCTTGGGTTGACAATGAAGGCCTGCTCTCAGCCCACTCTAGGACCAGAATGAGTATTCCTGAAGGCAGATTCTTTGCTGTAGTTTACGGTTTTCGCTACACCAAGAATCAGAAAGCAATGCCAGCGTGGTGTGTCTCTGGGTGAGAAGAAAGCAGCTCATTTGTCACCCAATCTGTCTCATCCCTGGAATCGTATCCAATGATGTATCTTCCTCATCCCTGGAAGGACCTTAGTATTCCAGGCCAGATGGGGCCTCTCTGCCCTGGACCCACACAGGCAGGAAGGGATCTGCCACGTGACCATTTCTAGGGCTATTGCCCCAGTTCCCTCTGAATGTGGCTCCAGGAAAGAACACGACCACACTGGGTTTCTCTATTGGCCCTTTAGCCCCTCCTACCCACTCTTTCCCAGCCTGACTTCTGTGGGATCCAGGAGGGGAAGGATCCAGGAAAGAACACAACCACACTGGGTTTCTCTATTGGCCCCTTGGCCCCTCCTACCCACTCTTTCCGCAACCTGACTTCTGTGGGATCCAGGAGCTTGTACACCCTCAAGTACAAGCTCTCCTCTTCCTTGTGGAAGAAGGAAAGTCCTTCCTCTGGAGTCCCCTCTTCTCATTCCCGTGTACACCTGAGAACATGAATAAACAGATCAACATGCCACTCCATCCAGGTTTGTCCCCAAACAGCAGAAACTCGACACTAGCTAACTTTATTGTTGGCCCCAGATCAGGTCTCCCAAAGGGCTTCCACCAGTCACTTCAGAGTCTCCTGCAGTCACCGCCAAGCGGACTCCTTCACTGGGAGGCCTTGTCATCACTCCAACTCTTGATGACGTCTGGTACCATCCTCTCCTGTCACCTGGCCTCCACAGGCCTCAACCAGGAGGTCAAAGCATAGCTACCAGTTTGAAGGTGCCCTCAGGCTTGGCAGGAACCACGTGGACAAAAGTCTTGTAGAGCACAGCGCCTTCGGGCAGCCTGGTGACCAGATCCACAGCCTCCGAGTTGCTGGGATTGGGCACGTAGACCTCCTTAGTGTAGCGGACGACCCCCTCCTCCAGGGCATACAGGCATTTCTTCTTTCCCAGCCCCACCTGCAACACACGGAGTAGTCAGCTGGACAGCCGGGGGGCCCATCCCAGGGCTCTAGGATAGACTCTTCACAAAGATTCAGGCCCTGGGGCCAAAAGGGAGGGTTCAGAAAGCTCCATCCAAGGCTCCCTTTCCCTGTGGGCTTGGTAATGATTCCACGATAAAGGTGGGAAAAGAAAACTCCAATAGCCAATCCAGGTGGTTATTCATTCCCTGAGGGTAATGCCTGGACTTCTATCTGTACAGGTGGCCAGAAGCCACACTGGACAGATGCCCAAACCAGGCCCAGGAAAAGGTCTAATCACTGCTCCTGGGAGCCTCCTTCTGGGAGGCTTACCATAACACTAGTTTGATGCAACATTTTCATCTATATGGTGAAGTTTAGGCTCAAAGCTATATACATAATGCATATACTAATTAAACAAAAATAATGATAAACGTTGGGACTTCCCTGGTGGCTCAGACGGTAAAGCGTCCAGGTTCGATCCCTGGGTCGGGAAGATCCCCTGGAGAAGGAAATGGCAATCCACTCCAGTACTATTGCCTGGAAAATCCCATGGACAGAGGAGCTTGGTAGGCTACAGTCCATGGGGTTCCAAAGAGTCGGACACGACTGAGCGACTTCACTCACTCACTCACTCAATGATAAAAGCTAATACTGTGTCATACTTACTGTGTGTAAGCACTATTCCAAGCACTATTATACACATGAACTCACTTAATTCTCACCTTGTGAAGTAGGTACTATGTCTAAATCTGATTTTCAGGTGAGAAATATGAGCGAAGAGATTAAAATAAACTGTTTATTAAATATATACATATTATTAACTATACATATCTTAGCTTTTTTTCATTTATCAAACTTGAGATTAGATACGTGGCAAGTTTTATCCAGGCAGTCCTGCATTATTCAGCATCTCTCAAATTAAAAGAACAGACTCTGGTTCAGATCCCAGCACTACGACTTACTACGGTGTGATCTGAGCAAGTTAATTTACTTCACTGTGTCTCACTTTTTTCAACTGTAAAATATGGATAAATATTAACTACTTCATAGGGTCATCTTGAGAATTAAATTAAAATTAATAATCAGAAAGAGCTTAAAATACTGCCCAGGTCAAAACATATTAGTTTTTATTACTGTTGTTGTTATTTTAGTAGAACTAAAAATGAACATAGCCACATACTGAATGTCTCGAATTCTTAAAAAAAAAAAGTCACTACACATACAGTCAATTCACATACAAATTGGCATTTTTGAAATAATTATAGGTTACCATCAGTCTTTCTGTGCCTACTGAAATTGCCAAAAAAGAGGTAAGAAGGGAGGAGGGAATAGAGTACAGAAGAAACTAAACTAACATTTTAAACAATGTAAAGAACAGAGCATAGATCTGTGTTACAGAACTTTCCTGCCTTAGCAAGTGATACTAACTTGCTGACGCTGAAATTCCTGCCTGGTATGGACCTAATTTCTGGCCCATATACTGAATCCTATTTTATTAAATTCAAGTTGTCTTTCAGGGACCTAATAACAACTTTATGCAAAGGAGGAATTCTTAAAAATGAAAAAACTGAAATTAGTTTCTCAAGATTAAAAAATTATCTTAAATCACTAGAAATCTCCTCTTCCAAGAAATGGGGGTTAGGCAAAAAAGTGACCTGGGAGTCAGCAGACCTGGTTCAAATCCCAGCTCTGTCACTACCCCAGGAGCCCCTTTCTAAGTTTTTGGCATCCCACCTATAAAATACAAATGATACCTACCTACCCTCAGGATGGGAGTAAAGATGAAATAAGATAATGCAGGCCCAGGAATCAGCGTGATGCTTGGCGTTTGGTATGCACCCAACAGATGCAACTGTTATAATTACTGTGCTCAGGAGCATGGAGAGGTGAAGAAAAAGTGGGGGTGGAAGGAAGCAAAAAGCAACTTACATGGGCACCTGGGTGCCAGCGGAAGTGGCGCTGAGTCGCAAGGATGTTGCCAGCATGAACATAGTGACCTAGAAGAGAAGTCCACAAGTGCACTGCCTCTGGGTGCCAACAATGAGGCAGACAGCAAGCTGCTAAGAAAACACAGTAGCCCCGACTCTTCCTGGCCCAAATGCTGCATACCAGCTTCTAGACCTGGCCCTGGAAAGGACCAACTCCCAGAGGGTCTGACACAAGCAGCCCACAACCCCTCCCTGGGAACCTCCACTCTAGTCACATGGCCAAGGTTCCCACCTATTTGCTCTTCCTCAGCCCCTCCGCCTTGCTTCAGGTCTTATCTGGTTCTTTAATTTGGAACTAAATGTTCTGGTAAGCAACATGGAGAGTACAGGGCTAGGCACTTGTGTGGTTTGCCTGCTCTTCAGAGGAATATCGGGGCAGCAAGGGAGGTTGCTAAGTGGGAAATGGAAGGCAGGCCATACCCTTACCCTCCATTTTCTTGATGCCAAAGCGTTTGCCTGGAGACTTTCCACCAAGGTTCTTGGAGCTGCCACCTGTCTTCTTGGATGCATATCTGACAGCAAGAGCTGCAGCCTGAGGAGGGCTCAGCAGGGCTGTAACTGCACAGAGAACAGAAATGCTGTTCAAACAGAGAGGCTTCCCAGGAGATTCTCATTCTTTGCCTCAGTGGGCCATTTGCTAAGCTGAGAGGCGGCAGGGGGCATTTTCAGGATAAGTGAAGATGTGTGAGCAGAAATGCCACGTGACTGTGTGGGTTTTCAGGGAATGTCTGAAGTCCTTGTATTGTCCACAGTGTAAGCGCTACATGAGTTGTATGTGCGGCCTAGGGTTTGGGGGAGGGAGTAAAATACTAATGGGAAAAAAAAATACCATGTGTCCTGGGTTTTGACACATGCAGTCCTACTGAGGAGAAACAAAACCACAGAAACAGAAGCCAGCAAGAGGACACCACAGAGCTGCCTGTTTCAGTCTCTCACCATTACGCCCTCAAGATTCCATGCACTGTGCAGGGGCCAGACCACACAGCCCAACAACAGAACACCAGAGACAGGCTCCTGCTTTGACCTCACCCACCACTCTCTTAGCCACCCACCCATCCATAGCACACCAGATACTTGTAAACAAAAAGGGCAGCCTCTCTGAGGGTGGCTCCTACAGGCCCCTGCGCAGTTCAGAAGGCCGGTCCCTTTGTTTGGCAAGCCCGTTAAGCATAGAGAAGACTGACTGATAACCATGCCCTTGTTACTCTGACCTCTCCATACTCATTCCAAAGTGCTCAATGGTATTTATTTTAAAAAGGAAAGTGAACTAAAATTCATGCTGACCAGGATGGAAGCCCTGTGCTAGGCACAAGCCCTTGCCAGGACAAGCCCAGGATTGGGAATCCTTGCATTCAGGTCTCCAGATACAGCTGTGTTAATCAGGGTCATGCCAGAGTCTTTAGAGAAGCCCTGTGCAACCCTGGAGCCTGTCAGTTCACAGTTTCTAAAACCTAGGTTTCTGAAGTTTTAATTAGAACAGAGACTAGCTGGGACAAAAGGCCAGAGATAAGGACTTAAGAGAGACAACATATTAAACGCCCAGCATCAGGATCTACCTACGTTTAAACACCTCTACATTTGTTCACTTACTAAAGTTAAGAAACTGGACTTTGGCTTTACCTACCTTATCTCATTCACAAATCTTTCCCCTTCACCCTATACCCCATCCTCCTCAAAGAAAATGATGCTATCACCTACACAGCTGGTCAGGCAGAAGTCAAAGAGTCATTGTAGATGCCTTCCCTTTGCTAACCTCAGGTATGGAGGGAGTCCATCAGCAAGCTCTGGATTCTATCTCCAAAACAGATCTCAAACCCACCCATTTCCCTCCAAGTTCACTGACACCAACATCCTGATTAAACCATCTTTCATCAGGTCTATTGCTACTACTTCCCATCTGGCTTCCTCATTTCTATTCCTACTCCTTTTAAGCTCATAGAGGAGCAAGAGCTTCCTCCTCAAAATGGAAAATTGGATCAAATCATTCTCTAGCCCCTCACTCTCTTGCAAAACCAGGCCTCCTACCATCCTTAAGGTCTTAACTTATATGTTACCTCCTCAGAGGGCTTCACTGACTACCCAACCTAAAAGAAAAGACACAGACACATTTTTCCCTCTCGGTCACAGCACCTGTAATGATTCACAATGTTATTTATGTGCTTATTTACTGGCTTATCTATTACAAGTAACTTTCCTGGGGCTAGAGACTGTCTTCAGCAACCCTCAACACCTACCAGTGTTTGGCACAAATGCAGACCTCAATCTACTGAACGAATGGATTAACTTTTTGAGCGCCTATGTGCCAACGATAGCAACCTATTTTTGTAGATGAAGGGATCTAAAGAAACCCAGATAGAGGAGGCCGCAAATAACAGCAAGGGAAACTGTAAGAGCAAGCCAGTCCAGGTAAGGTCACGTGCTCCACGCCCCAGAGGTCACGTGATCAACGACTGCCCCGCACATTTCCCCCAGTCTCCTCCTTCCCCCAGGCTCCTCCACGGGGTACCGCCTCCACCCTCAGGCTCCCTGCAAGGTCTCCACTGCACTTCTACCCCTCGACCCGCAACGGCCACGGCGTCCGATTACCAGCAGTCCGGGTCTTCCACGCCAGCACCGCCAACGCCATGTTTTACGTACTCCCGCTTCCGGTGTTAGAGTTGTGCTTCCGCTACCGGGAGATCTATTTCCGGGTCCTGCGTGGCAGACGAAAGAGTGGCGCGACAAGTTGCTGGTGAGAGCTGCTGGGCTGCTGGTGGGGCGGCGGCGCAGGGCCTACTTCCTGAGCCAGGGTCTGCTGGGGCTTGGTGGCCGCGGCCTTTGCCGCCGCGTGTGGACGACCTGTCCGCCGTGTGCCTGCGGGAGAGACGCGGAGCGAGCTCAGCAGGGCGTTGCTTATCCGATACCCGCATTTTGCCAGAGTTACCGAGGTTGACGCCTCAGACGGTAAAGAAACTGCCCGTAATGGAGGAGAACCGAGCTCGATCCCTGGGTTCGGAAGAGCCCCTGGAGAAGGGAATGGCACCTACTCTAGTATTCTTGCCTGGAGAATTCCATGGACAGAGGAGCCTAGCAGGCTGCACAGTTCATGGGGTCGCAAAGAGTCAGAAACGACTGACTGAGTGACTAACACTTTAACCAAGGCCTGAGCGGGGATAGGGAGGTCCCTCCCTAGTCGTTCAGCTTTATAGAGCACTTCCTGCGTGCCAGATACAGTACTAAGGTCTATAGATGAATTACTAAAAAAAATTTTTTTTACCTTCTCACATCGTTGTAAAGTAGGTAATGTGACTATCCCTGTTTTACTGAAAAAGCATGGCCCGGACAGGTTACATGGCTCATCCTGCAGTGTTAGTATGTTCAGATTGTCTTGCGCACCACCCATCAATGGCGACCCTAGATATTTCTGTAAGAGAACTGAAAGCATCCCCACAAAAACTAGGAGGTGAATGTTCATGGAAGCATTCGTAATGGTCAAAAATGGAATCAAACAGAATGTCCACCAGGTGAATGGATAGACAAAATGTGGCACATAAATGGAGTGAAGTGTTACTCAGCTATAAAAAGCAATGAAATCCTGACACATGCTACAACATGAGTGAACCTCGAAAACATGCTAAGTCACCGGAGTTCACATACTTAGGACTCCATTTCTGTGAACTATCTAGAATACCTAGTAGATTTGTAGAGACAGGAGTAGGTTTATGGTTGCCAGGGACTCCAGCGAAGGGGAAATGGACTGACTGCCTGATGGCTATGGGATTTCTTTTTGAGATGATGAAAGTGTTCTGGAATTAGATAGTGATGGTGATACAATCTTGCAAATATACTGAAAACTGCTGAATTGTGTATATTTTAAAAAGACAGAATTTTATGGTATGTGAGTGATATCTCAGTTAAAAAAAAGAATGACTCTTGAAATCTCCATCTTACATGCAGAGATCAGTAAAGAGATAGTATTGGGTCTTGTTCCTACCTCATTAACATTTTTTAATAGTAACCTCCACTTTGTTTATACCTCACAGGGATGTGAGGAGGGTTCCTGTTAGACTACAGACATAGCTGTTCTGAGTTCCAGATTCATCGTATTGGACCATGTCCTATTTCTCTGTTTCTTCATTTCTCTGTATATCATTTATCTCCATAAAGCTTGGCCATAGAGCACAACAACTGGACTGAATTCAGTGCTACAGCCTGTGTCTCATCTCTCTTTTCATTGCAGGGAATTAACCTGATTGCACATACTGATGGCTGTAAAGAAGTCATCATTCTCACTGGATTCCAGTGAGAGTGACTCTGAGGAGCTGCCAACATTTGCCTTTCTGAAGAATAAACCATCTTCAGTAAAGAGGAGGCAGCCTCAGGAGGATGAGAAGATTGTAGTGGTTGACATCTCAGATTCTGAGGCCTCCTGTCCGTCACCAAAATTGAAAGATCCACCACTCGTTCCAGAGGCCGCTGAAACTGTCATACAAACAGAGCCAGTCAGTGTGCTAAGCAGTGGAAGTGAGAATGAGGAGGAATTTATGCCCCTGGCTGAGAGGCTTATATGTAAGTTT
Organism: Budorcas taxicolor; assembly: GCF_023091745.1. Lineage (NCBI taxonomy): Eukaryota > Metazoa > Chordata > Mammalia > Artiodactyla > Bovidae > Budorcas > Budorcas taxicolor. Next base: position 36,015,487 of record NC_068928.1, on the reverse strand, counting down.
TTGACTCACAAACAGCTGAGCCCTGAAAAATCCAGCTCCCCATTTGAAAGGGTTTTGGATCATCAAAATAATGAAAGAGTATCATATGACTGGCAAAAACAGCCATTTACAAAGATCCGTGATATTCCCCTCTGTGGTGCCTCAGAGAGGCATGCATCAAGTAACAAGGACCCTGTGGTAGACAATCCATGCCATCAGCTGCCAGCCTACCAAACTACCTGCACCGTCCAGAGCAACAGCTTGACAATAACCAAAACAAATGCTGAGGTGCCCCTGCCTCAGAAGAGACGCAAGTATAGTCAGAAGGTCCAAAAGAGCAGCACACAGGGATACCAGCAGTGGGGACGAGCAAGCCAGAAGGAGAGCACCCAGAGGCAACAGGAAAGGAAGAAGACAGCCCTGGTTAACAGGCTGAAAGCTCAGCGGCCAGAGGAGTGCTTAAAGCACATCGTTGTGCTGCTGGATCCAGGTCCTACCGACATCTTTCTTTCTCTCCTACTGGGTAAACTGCTTTCTGGGTCCCGCTGACAGTCCCTTTCCCATCTGTTGCAGCACTCTTACAGATGGGAGGTGGGGGTCAGCTCCTTGGAGCCCTGCAGTCCATGGATTGTTGCTGTGTGATAGAGGCGCAGGCTGTGCCTTGCAGCCTCACGTGGAGGAGAAGGGCTGGGCCCTCTGAGGTAGGGGTTTTCTGACTGCTGTCTCTCCTTAAGTTTTACAAGATAAGTATGCTTTTATCCTAAAGGCTATATCTCAGTCAAGGCCCCACCTGGAAAGCAGATGGCACACTCAGTATAAACTTGAGGGTTTAATAAAGGGCTGTTTTTCAAGGTGTGGGCAGGGTGCAAGGAAACGACAAGGGACAGCTCCATCCCTTGTATAACAACAGCCTTTACTCAGTTTCTCCATCTGGGGTAGTGCTGCCATTTCAGATTGGTTAATGCTGCACTGTAGGATTGTGGACTGTTACGTGACCTTGGCTTTGTTTGATTATGCCTTAGTGTGGTTAAAGAGAAGTGCTCTCACAGACCGAAGTTTCCTTGGTGATTCTTATCTTTGTCACACAAAACCTATTCCTTTCCAAGAGCCGCTCAGCTCATACTTCGCATTTACCCTCAAAGCCCAGATTACATATTAGTTCCAGATTCTTCAGAAGAGTTTCCTACCCTCCATTCCCCAATTCCAAATGCGTAGAATATTGGCAGTTACTTCTCAGCCTATTTCAACTAACCTTTCATATTCACTACTAAAGTGCAGTATACCAAGGTTGAACAATTGAGAACTGGGAGGGACAGAATCATGAGTTACTATTTCTTGCCACCATGATTTCATTCCAGAAGAAAAAGGATACTGCAAAATGGACTAGGCCAATGGGGATGAAGTCATTCACCCAGAAGGCCTGGGTTTCTCTCAGGTGCTGAGCACCTGCTGACCTGCCTCCCTTTGCGGGGGTCTGTTTCCTTTAACAGGGTGGCGAGGAGGGCTGGGTGGAAGAGCCCATGGTTCTGGTGCTGCTCCTGGCAGAGGTGTTTATGTCCATGATCTACCACTTCAAGCAGGTGGGTACAGCCAGAGGGGTGGGTGCTGAGGCCAGCCAGAGGGCTGGCTCTAGGGAGCAGACATTCATGCCCTTTCTGCCCCTCCATGCAGGGAAGTCTGGGCAGCACTGAGGAAGGGAAGGAAACACTTCGGAGCTTCGTGACTGACATCACAGCGAGGACAGCTGGGAAAGATCTGTCCCTGGTGATTGTGGATCCAGAGAAGCACTTCAGGTTTGGATTTGTCCTCAAGACTTAGTATTAAAAGGGGCAGCTCTTGGGCCAGCAGGGGTGGATGTATTCATCCCAGATCTGGGTCCCTCTGCAAAACAGCATCCCTCCTAGCCCTTTATGACTCTCTGGTCCAGCCTTCTCACACCTCTTCTGCCTGAGCTCAGCCTGGAGCTGCTACACTCTTGATTTCCTCCCCTGCTCCAGTGCTCCGAATCCTCTAAGAAGGAAACAGAGAGTGGCAAATAGAGAACAGGCCAAGGAGAAGAAGCAGCAGCAGAAACAACCAGAGGCCAGCACAGTGGCCATGGCGACCAGGGTAGATGTGGAAGAGGTAAGAACTTCTGTTGCCTGAGTCAGCGTGGGCGCCCACTCTCATCTAACCTGTGTTGCTAAAGAGTAAAATGCCTGCTGGACACCACTTTCTGCCCTGGCACTAGGTAGGAAAGAAGGGCCAAACAGGGAGCCAAGGGATTGGGGTGTAGCTTCAGTGAACAGTGAGAGGAGAATAGTTTCAGACTGGTCTCTCCATGCTCTTCCAGTCCATCCTGCTTTGGGGTTTCCAGGCACTGGTAGATCTGCAGCTGCACACAGAAGCCCAGGCTCAAATTGTGCAGAGCTGGAAAGAGCTGGCCGACTTGGCATGCGCGTTCACAAAGGCCGTGGCTGAAGCGCCCTTCAAGTGAGTGCCCCCCGTCGAGCCCTGGCTCAGTGGCTGGGCCTTGTCCTTTACAATGATTCTGGTACCCAGAGAAGAGGTCTCCTTCCCCTAACTCTGCTGCTAGTCTGTTGTTGCTCAAGCTTGAGGCAGAAGCAGCTGACTTAACCCTGGGGATTCTTGGAAGGAGCCTTCAAGCACGGTCCCTTTAAAATGTTCTCCTTTAGCTTATATGTGTAGCGATTGCCTGGTGGCTTAGATGGTAAAGAATCTGCCTGTAGCGTGGGAGACCTGGGTTCACTGCCTGGGTCAGGAAGATCCCCTGGAGAAGGGAATGGCAATCCACTCCAGTATTCTTGCCTGGAGAATTCCATGGACAGAGGTACAGTTCATGGGGTTGCAAAAGAGTCCAACACAACTGAACGACTAACACTTTAGCTTAGGTGTAAGTTTATGTTCTGCAGATTCGTACGGGGTTATCAGTGGGCCAAGTTACCAGGATTCATTGCAGATCAGGTCACAATGAAACATGCTTTTGCAAAACAATTTTTTAGCCTACTTAGCTCAAGGGCTGTTCATCGTTAGGACTTAAAGTTAATGAGACCTGAGAGACAGTCGAGTCCTTCATTTTATACCTGAGGGAACTGAGGCCTGAAGAGACTGACTTGTCAAAGTTCCGAGCAAATTAGAACCAGAGCTAGACTCTAAATTGCCTGACACCCAGTCCCCTGTGCCTACGCCTGTGCACACTGCCTCCCCAAAGAGAGCCCAGTCTCAGTGTAAGCAAGAATCTGGTAACTTCTCTTTTAATGAAAAGGAGTAAATGTTGTTTTTAAGGGAATCTAGTTAGTTTTTAAGCAACTAGCATTGCCTGGGTGGAACACTGTACACACCTCTTCCAAGGTCAGAGGAAGGTTTTTAAGTTCCTAGTTAAAGGGACAAGTGCAGCAGACAAATATATGACTTTTAGCTCCGCAACTGCACCGTTTGCAGGAAGCTCCGAGATCAAACTAGTTTCTCCTTCTGCCTGGAGAGTGACTGGGCTGGAGGGGCCAAGGTGGACTGCTCTGGCAGGGGGCTTGCACTGGTCTGGAGGAGACAGATTCAGCAGCTGAACCGGGTCAGCCTGGAGATGGCCAGTGCCATTGTGGACGCCTATCCCTCCCCACAGATCCTGATCCAGGTATGCTCTTCCAGGGGTCACTGCCCAGTGTGCTGTGGCCTTGGTGGACTCCCAGTTTCCATGGACAGCACTGGTGAGGGCCCAGGAGTGCCTTGTAAGTCCACAGTGCGGGTCTGAGATCAGAGTCAACACTGATCAGGGAGGAAGGACAGATTCTCATCTCATTCTCATCTCATTCTCATCAACACAAGCTTCCTATCCTCTGTTCGTAGACGAAGAATGGCTGTGGGTGGTGTGGTATTAACAGCTCATTTACTACTTTCAGGCTTATAAGCAGTGTTTTTCTGAGCAAGAACGCCAGAATTTGCTCGCAGACTTAAAGGTGCGCCGTGGGGAAGGCGTGACAGCCACCTCGCGCCGTGTTGGACCAGAGCTGTCCAGGCGTATCTACCTTCAGATGACAGCTTTGCAGCCAGATCTCTCCTTAGACAGTGCAGACTGAAGCCAGCCCTCAGGATAAGGATGAAAAGCTGGTTTCCACCGCTGCAGCATGACTACAGTGTAGGAATGAGGAGCACCTCCTGCACCACAAGCCTGGGTCCTGCCCACAGCAGGCTTTCCTTGGTGTTGCTATTTGTGATAGTGTCTCTACCTGCCCACCTGGGGTGGAGGCCGAGATGCCTTCCTCTCCTAGCAAGTCAACTGCCATGTATGAACTGCCCCTGCCCTTGCCCCAGGCAGCCCTCAAAAATACAAAGGAACAAAGACAGACCACTCAGACATGTATTTAATAATTGTAGAAATCCAAAAGTACCCCAGCATCAAATCTCCAGGCCACAAGTGAACTGCCCTCAGCTGGTGGCCTCACGAGGCTGGACGTGCTCTTGCCTTCCCCCGACCCACCGGAGCTCCCTCACCCAGCCAAGGAACGGGGATCCAGTCACTGTGCCAACTTCTGTATTCTCTTAATCTCATCTTATGTCCTGTGTTTAATTTTAATAAAGCATTTGTACCATTGGCTCTGGAGCTTAGAGGAAAAATAAAGGAATGTATAGTGATTCTGAGTAAGCTGTGGGCCTACGCAGCAGTTCTCCCTGAGGGAGAAAAGAATACGTCTTTTCTTCCATTATCGGGACAGTCACAAGCGTCAGTGCTATCCATGGGCCACTAGTGCTGACAAGCTGGACCCCGCTGTCTCTGAACATGCCAGGTTCTCAATCTCCCTGGGGAAAGGCAGGGAGCTTTCAATCACGAGTATTCTGTGAATGAGCACCATGACGGCCATTTCTGATGTAGTGAAAAGAGGTGAAGGAGGCCACAGAGCAAGAAAATGCTGACTCTGGCAGATAAAGGGAGTGGACAGTGCTGCCTTGCTCATGCTAGTGGTTAATGTGCCACTTTTAAACTCCATGATGTCTAGGATCAATGCTAAACATCAAGTCTCCTGTGAAGCTTAGTTTTCAGGTTGCCTATGTGGTATTGAGTCACACCAATTATGTAATAGAGCTGTCACAGACAATGTGGCTTTGCAAGGATCCAGCTTCTTGTTTATTGGCAATCAAGTGATTAATGCTGTCAAACTGATGCCAGGAGCCTGGACTGTGCCCATTTTATAGAAGCCACATAAGTTGTGGCAGGACTCTGCAGAAGCTGCCCAAGACCCTTGTGGCTATGAGATTTCTATTTATAGGTCATAAATCTGTTTCCCATGAGAGATTCTATACTCCAGCCAAGAGACACCCAATTCTTGTGTAAGTTTTGTTTACTCAGGACATTATAAAGAAGGTAAAATGGGGAAAAAAAGATACTGGGTGGGAATCCAGTTCTGCCCACAAACTAGCTGGAAGACCATAGGCAAGTCATGGAAAGCCTCAGTCTCCCTGTCTACAAGTGTTACATTGGACTGGATAATCTGGAAGTCCTGTCACAGCCCAAGATTTTGTATGGCTGTTAAAATATCTGAATGTCTGAGATCCTTAAAAAGTAGGTATGCCCCTCCCCCGCAATTTAGATGAGATTTGCCAAGTATGGTGTTCCCCTAGTCCCCAATAACACACTGCCTCCTGATCTGCCCTGGCTCCCCAGGGAGGAATGAAAGAAAGGGTCTGTGACATACAAAAGTATAAATGTAGTGACAGCTGACCTTTAGTAGAAACGCGTCTTGCCTTTACACAGCTTTGTATAACAACTAGAAAAGGCTCTCTCCCTAACCCAAGCCTATTCTTTTAAGCATGCAGGTAACTGTCCACACCTCCTATTTCTCCTTATTCCACCAGGGAACCCTGACTGAGGAACAAAGAAGTGTTACAAAGAGGAGGTCTCAGGTACCAAATGACAGCCATTTGATGATGGCAGGTAGGTCTGACACTAAAAAGAGGTTGTGTCCAGCAGAACCCAATTCCATAGGAATCCAAGCTCCAAGGCTGGGAGGCAGCAGGTGTTGAGGACAAGCTCACTGTTGAGAATCGGTCTGCAGGACCCACTGGAGGATGTCATGGCTGCGCAGGCCCCGGACGGCATTGTCGTAGATGGTGTTCACACTGGTGCAGAGGGGCTGCTGCTGCAGCTCGGTCACCCGACAAGCAACCAGCCCACCAGCCACACACAGCAGCAGCAGCAGCAGCAGCTTCAGCACAGCCCAGGATCGAGTGTGTTTCCGGGGTGGTGGCTTACGGGGGCGAGAGCCGGCCTTAGATTCTGGAGGGGCAGAGTCACAGTAGACAGAGTTCAGGCAGTTAGGGAGAGGCGCGCTCCAGTCAGTGCTAGCCGCCTCCGTGCACATCCACTCACACCCCTCCGCTCTGATGAAAACTCCCCAGGCCCTCAGGAGAGCACAATTACAAGGAGACTTGAGCTCTTAAAACCTTTGCTATGCAGAGATTGAAACATGAACTTTGTCCCTTGGATCTCAGGGAGTAGACTGAAAGCGGATTCATTCATGCGGATGTCTCCTGTAGCATACAGTCCCCAGGGTCCTAAGTTCTCCTCCAGAACATGCCAATGATCCAGGCCCCAAGGGCCACGGGCAGGGCTTTATCAGGAGGTGCCAAGCATGGATAGAGTGCTGCCCATTTGGGGAAACGGGTTCAAAATCTATAAATACTTCTAATATATAAAATAGCCTGACACACATATTGGCAACAGTGATTAATGCTGGAAATGGGATTACAGGTGATTGATTGCCATTTTCTGATATATACAGAAATTCTCTGCAATTAATATATTTAAAATTAGGGAGAAAAAGTTGATTTTGAGATTTTTAGGCAAGTTTTTTAAAAACCTGTCTGAACACCCATATGCCAAGAACTACATGATCCGGTCAGAGGTTTTTTTCAATCCTATCACAACCCGAAGGGAGGTATGATCCTTATTTACATGAGGGAACAATGGCGGTGAGGCTGGGTGGCCTGCTCAAGGCCAGTGCGGGGCAAGCAGGGACAGGCGCAGGCCTCCCCTCCCCAGAGCTTCCCTGTTCAGGTGCCTTCCCCTCAGGGGCCCCTTTTGGCCCAGAAGATATAGTCCTCACTTACACATGGAGCCACATTGCTACACAAATCCAACAGGGCATACTCAGGCAAAACGCTCATGTGTTTTTTACGTGACATGGCTTCCTGAATGCAGGCCACATAATTCTGTGTTCACTAAAGAGTGATCTGGTCCAACTTGGAAAGAAAATCACAGGCCACGCTGGCACCACTGAGACAGCACCACACACTCAGGAGCCCAGTCACTTGCTGGACGATGGGAGGATCTTCTAACAGTCATGTGACCACAAGTGATCTTCACCTTTCTGGGTGATTTTAGAATCTAACCTTTACAAAAAGTGCAACTCCCTGTTGGGGAAATGTTCTCAGCCACATCTGATCCAAACACGTGACACTGGGAAAACAAACCAGTCAGGGCACTAGGAGGGTTCCCATTCCCTGTAAGTGGATCCTCCAAGTTACTCCCAGACTTTAGAGTATATTGTAGCTGACAAGGTCTGTAAGCTTGTTCGCTCGCTCGCTCACTCAGCTACGCCTAGATTTCTAAGCCATTCTCTCACCACACCCCTCCTGGAACCCTGCAACTGATAGAAAAACCTACTCGGGGCCTGATTTGTTTCCTTCTTAGGTTTCTTCTCCTGCTCCCGCTTGGCTGCTTTGAGGGCGTCATACTCCTTTCTCCGGCGCTCCTTCTCTTCTGCCTTCTCCCGCTTCCGCAGTTCCCGCTCTTGAGCCTCCTTAGCTCGCTGCTTGGCCTCCCACTTCTTCTCAGCCTCTACAAGAAAGTATACCCCAAAGTGGCTTCTCTCACAAACCTCCAGTGTGCTATCCCAAGTAATTAATATGGATTCAGCTCCCTTCCCCTAATGCGGTGGATCACATGTCTTTCTGTTCTCTGGGAAGTAAGCCCTCCCTAAAATACAATAAGCTGCTCTCAGGGTTTGCCCAGTGGATTCTTATTAAGGGGTTCCTAGCCACAGGCAGCAGAAAGAGTAGGGTGACATAGCAAGAGGGGCATAAGAAAGGTATGGGTGATAAGTCTGGTGCTCCTTCAGAACTGTGGTTCACAGCCATTCATAGCCTTGCACAACTCAACTATGAGCAGAGGAAAGAAGGGAGGTGTTGATTCCATGGGACTCTCATCTTTCCAAGCTTTGGAAAGAAATGTGGCATGGGAGGGCAGGATGAAAAAGTGAGTATTCAGGTTCAGAGTTAGAAAGGTTGGAAATGTTTTCCTGAAAAAGTAAAACTAACAGCTTGTCAGAGGGTACTCTAGACTTCAACTCAGGAGTCTATATAACATTCAGATTTATTCCACAGCTCAAGTATGTTTACATACGACACCCACCTTACAAATAACTGGTTTCTAAAAATGCATTTCCAAATAAGTTATCTGAAAGACTGAAGTACATTTTTCCAAAGCCAGAATGCCACAGATGGTGGTTAAATGTCCTGTTAGGGCTCAAAAGCCTATTTGAACTGTCATGTATCTGAATGGTAGTAGTGTTAGCACTGTAGCTTCCCACTGCTTTGTAAACAAACTCCAAGTTCCAGATGGGCACCAAGAATGCCAAGAACACACTCTGCCCAGCCTTAAGAGAACATGTGCCATCCAGAGGCAAAAGCAGCAGCAGTCACAGTAAACACAGGCAGCATGTACAAGGGACTGTCACAACCCGGGGGTTCTGATCTCGGGCCCGCCTAGAGTCAGCACTACACATGTCCCTCTAACCATGGGAGTCCTCCAGTAAGGGGGCTCAGAAGTCAGCCACCGACAGAGCATCTGCTGTGTGCCGGGCCTTGTTCTAAGTGCTTGGATACAGCAGTGAAGAAAAGTCAGGCTCTACTGCCTAAGTCATCTGCTTTCTAGAGAAGGAGACAATAAACAAGTGAACAAACAGTCAAAAAAGATAGTGATGTGTGCCATAAAGGAAGTAATCAAGGACGTGATAGAGAGTGGCAGGTGGGTTGGCAATTCTAGCTTGAGTGGCTCTGAAAGGGTTATGGTTAACCTAAGGCAACATCTGAGCAGAGATAGGGACCATATGAAGCCAGTAGACAGCCACATAAAGATCTGAGGGAAAAGGAAATCAAGCAAAGCCCTTAAGATGATACTGTACTTGGTGTGTTTTGCAACAACAGAGGCTTGTGTGGCTGAGGGTAACTGTACTCTCTCCCTGGCACGTGGTATGAGGACAGAGAAGCAAGTAGGCCGGGGCATGGCAGGCCTTCTCAGCCATGTTACTGAGTCTGAATTTCATTCTGAGTTCAAATGGAAGCCATGAGAGGTCCAGCCAAATAGTAGCAGAATTGATTTATGTTTTAAAAAGATCTCCCTGGCTGCTGTGTGGAAGGGGCACAAGTATGAGCCAGGGCATGGTGCTAGGAGGTACTGTGGCAGTCTATCGGAAGGAGACTTGACTAGCACTGGAGGTTCCACAGCTCACAGACTGGACACGGGAGTAACAGAAGAAAGCAATCACGGACACTTTCCCAATTCCAGGCTTGAATGAGGATGGTGGTTTCCCATTATGGGGGAACAGTAGGAGGTACTAAAGGGGATCTGGTTTAGCCATGCTTAATTTGAGATAACCTACTAACCGTCTAAGCAGACAGAAAGACAAGCGCTTGAATATGGCTGTGGGTCTCAGTGGGGGAGCTGGGACTGGAGAGATGCTGCCATCTACCACCACACTATTCCCTACTGCCCTGCAGGGCTCCTCCCCTGGATCCTAGCTCCTTAAGCGTGAGAACCAGCTGGCTGGGTGAGGACCGGGAAGATGACTAGAGGAGGGGTGACGACCTACCTCGGTCTGTTTCCAGTCGCCGCTGCCTCTCCCGCTCCTGCTCCGCTTGCACGGCCTTCATGTGCTGTAGCACCTGCAAAGGGAGGGGAGGGCGCTGAACCACTCCGATAACTGTCTTCACGCGGGGGATCTCAAAGGGACTGCTCCCTGCAGCAGCCCAGATCACCAGAGCCCTGGAAGCAGGGCCACTAACAGAGTGAATCCTACCCTGTGTCCTCACTGCACCAGCCTCAGTCAGAGAAGAAACATGAGCCCAGTTCACTCAAGCTCACGAAAGAAAGCTTGTGAAACACAATACCAGTTGGAACCTGTAAAAAGTTCTGCCATTTACAATCACTTCTTGCAATTCTCCCAGCAACTTTTGTGTGGTGCAGAGATAGCACTTTCACTAAGACATCTTCCTGTCCGACCCCTCCTTTGGCCGCCTCAGGTTCCCCTCCTCCCACTTATGGGGAGTTTTCTTACCCATCTCAGTCCTAGACTGTAAATGGGTATGGACTATTGTCCTTAGCTCTGCAGTTAAGCACAGAGCTTAGCTAATTACAGGCACAGGTATGATGTACAACTGACTGGATGCCTAAACAACTGACTGGATGCCTACTGTAAAGGTAAGGAAGAAAACCCAAGCTCTGATGTCATGTGGCTAGAAAGTAGCCCAGCAGAGAGTACAGGTCTCCTGAGTTCCTAGGCCTAGGCCAGAGCTTGTCCCTCTTACTTCCAGTGCACAGAGGCAGGAGAGTTCTCAGAGAAAGGCATTATATGTGCTCATTAAACACTTGCTTTTTTTACCTTATCTTCTTGACTGCATTAATAAGAGAAGGAAACCTAAAGCATTTGCACTAGGCTATTCACTACTGAATACTAGATATGTATTCAAACATAAACATCTTTCTTCATGGAAACTTCAGACATGGCTACATCTGTCCTAAGAAGGGCTCACGGCAGGCCTGTAAAAGCCGCTCCCTCCAGGAACCTGGCTTAAAGCCACAGGAACCCTGTCCTGAGTAACCCAGGACCAGCACCAACAGTGCACCGTCTGACTCCTCTCCAGAACAGTCACACTTACTTAAAAATGGCTGCTCAGCAAGGAGCTACAGGATCTGGAGGAAGGTCAAGCATGATGGGGAGAGGTGTGGCCCAAGTCCCTGTCTCACTCTGAACTCTGAATTTTATGAGTACCAATCATGCAGTTGGTTTTAGTTGGGTAAAAGCTGGCTAAGTAAGGAACTGGAATGTTTAAGAACTGCCCCTTTTAGCTTGGCTACAATACATGAGGAGTTAGTTATCTGACCACACAGACTGTTCAGAAATGGGAGAGGCTCCTCTGGAGCCTCTGGAGGGTAGATTTTGTCTACCTATCCTAGTCCACAGCAGGTACTAAGCAGCTGATGATTTCTACTAAATTAACAAATTATGTTTAAAAGGTGCTTTACTATGAACCAAATAGATCAGTTACTATGTAGCCACAGGGTCAGAGCTGGCAAGACCAAGCTAACTCCTGGAGAGACAAGTAACCTCCTTCTGATTGGCCCACACCACTCCTGTACGTGCCTTCAGGTGTGGGCAGGAGACAGCTCTGGGCAGTGGGGCCAGGAACATGGCTTCTCACCACATCCACAATGCACCGTGCTCCCAGAAGCTCTGTCGGTGAATATCTGTGAATACTAAAGACCTTTAATAAAAGTTGTTTTTGTAGGTAAAAAACTAGAATATCAGCATCTTCTTTGGTTTAATACATTATTAGGTGAATGAATAAATGGATAAATCTAAGATGTTGCCCATTCAGAGTTTCTCATGTCAGAGATACAAAAGGAATACCTACTTCCCAGGGTTATGAGGATTACCAGATGAAACATGGAAAGCACATAAGACAAAAGAACAGTCAGTGGTGGCCACTGTTAGTCTTCAGAACAGACATCGCCCTTAGAGCCCAGTCTGCAGAACAGGACCTCACTAATCACTCGTACTGTTCCCCATTGAGGGCAAACTGTTGCCTTGGCTTCTTGGATGCACTGATGTTGCATTTGGTTTCTTGTAACAATGGGTGATATAGACTACCTAAGAAGTCCTGAGCTAATGGTAAGAAAAGAAAGGCCATTACTCCTGAGATTCATACGGAGAACCCATCATACACACATTTCACTTACATTAATCTAGCAGTTAAAGTTAAATCCTTTTTTGTTCACAACACCCCCTAAACATATAGCCAAGTCATCTGGTGCTCAGCTGAAGCAGCAGCAAGGTTCTAAAGCTGCAGGGAAAAAATGACTACAGCTAGAATCGTTGAGAGGTGGGTACAGTGCTGTTCTTAAGAAGCAATGTAAAGCACCTTCAAGATTATTGGAAATGTTTGCCTTCCAGGCTGCCAGTTAGTTCCTTTCTCCTATGTCAGATGACTCAATTGAAATCAAATGCCAAGTCTGCCCAAGATGTGTCTGTTTCCAGCTATAAACTTACAAATATTAACAACATCTTTATCATCAAAATGCCTACAATAACTTTACTCAGAAAGGCCACAGTCCCTAACCTTTTTGCTCCATATGAACAAATATCAACAGTACAGTGTTGGATCATGCCAGGTCCTGGTTTCTAAGAACAGAAGCATGGCAGCAGAGCAGAAGAGAGCACCGTTCTAGGATTACAGAGTAAACAGAGAAACAAAGGTGCCTTTGCCTGATAGACTCATAGTAGACATGTTTTAGAGATGCTTGTGTTTTAAAAAAAACACAGCTACAGGTGCCCTGGCAGAGAAAAACAAGAGGCAGATCCCAGGGGAATGTGTGAAGAAACCACTGGGGAGCTCCTGCTTACCTTGTTGGCACACTGCTTACACTGCTTTTCATCCAAGCAGTCCCCTGCCACCTTGGCCAGGACAGGATCCAGGGGGTTATCCTTCAGGTCCAGCCACTTCAGGCTCTAAAGAGATGGGGCAGAGTGGCTGGTAAGTCCAAGCACACAGGAAGAGTCCCTCAAAGCAGAACAAAATGAGCAGGAAGAAAGTTCTCTGTGCTCCACTTACAGGGAAAGCCACCTGAGGCTGTGGCAACAGAGTGGTGTGCCTGTCGGCCTCTCTCGCAGCCACATCCCCGCAGTTCCCAAGCACTCTGCCACACCTGGGTATGAAACACGGGCTCAGGAGTCGTTACCTTGAGCTGAGCAAAGCTGACAGGCAGGGTGACCAGCCTGTTGTTGAGGAGGTCCAGGTGCTGGAGGTTGACCAGGCGGCCAAAGTCCGCTGGCAGCTGCCGCAGTTTGTTCTTACTCAGGTCCAGCTTCACCAGGTGTGTGAGGCCACAGAAATCCGACTAGGACAAAAAAGAAAGAACACCTAAGCCTTGGGCTCAGTCCGGGAGCCCCCAACTCAGAGGCACCTATGCACAAATCCCAACTCTATCTTGTACCAGCTATTCCAGCTTGAATGAAAATGGAGATAGCAAGCATCACTGCTGGTGGTAAGCAGTGAGACAGGTGCAAAAAGGCTGAGCTGGAAGTAGCCATTAAGTAAGTGTGGGTTCCTTCACCCCCAGTTCTCTGACCTGCCGTCAACAGCACATTGTATTCAACTTTCATAGAAGTTGCCCAAACATGGTGTGACCATCCAGTTTTCTAAAAAGATCCAGTGCTCCTTGTGTGCATGCATGCAGCTGCATCCAACTCTGCGCAACCCCATGGACTGTAGTCCTCCAAGCTCCTCTGTCCATTGAATTCTCCAGGCAAGAAGCCTGGAGTGGCTTGCCATTTCCTACTCTAGGGGATCTTCCCTACCCAGCGATCAAACCTACATCTCCTGCATTGGCAGCTGGATTCTAAACCACTGTGCCATCTGGAAAGCCCCTGTTCTTTGTGTACCCAGTTTTATTCTTCATTGTTCTTTGCAGCACCTAGCACATTACTGAGTACACATGCTCAAGGAGTATTCTCTGAATGATTGACTAAACAGGCTGGGGCCCATCCTACTCATATCCTGGCTCTTTGGCACAGTTCAAAACATCCCTCTTGTCATTAAGTCTTTGCTCGGCACCCATCTGAAGTGACGGTCCAACCTCAGTTAACGATGCACCATTTGTGTTCTCGGCTGCTGCTAAGTCGCTTCAGTCGTGTCCGACCCTGTGTGACCCCATAGACGGCAGCCCACCAGGCTCCCCCGTCCCTGGGATTCTCCAGGCAAGAGCACTGGAGTGGGTTGCCATTGCCCTCTCCGATTTGTGTTCTCTGGGAACCTGTAAATGCCAGTAGATCTACACTTCAGGGGAACACAGGACAACTGAACAAATTCAAACTGAAAAATGCACTTGGTGGTACCAAGTGACAATCTGACAAAGTTGCAGCAGGCTGCAAGGAATTGCTTCCCTTCTTTAACTAGATATAAAATACTCCTGGAAGAAGTGGAATCTCAGATGCTTTTTCCCAGTGTTGGAAACAAATCTCGATGAGCTGCAAGAAGATGCTATAGATGATAAGTGAGGCCCAGCAGAATACTGAGATGGAAATGGACTAATGATCCAATGAAGAAACTGCCAACTTCTAAGACTTGATCCCTGAGCCAGAGCCAGAAGAGTATGGCAAGCAGTGACAAAGCCAGAATAATGGGCAGAAAAGGCAACAGTGACAACTTAGGCCTGCCAGTGAAGGAGCACTGTCATGGAGGAGAGACCAACCAGGACCCAGGAGGGGCTGAGCAGGGCTGAATGATTCACAAGTGGAGCAAAAGGAGAACTGGGAGAAGTTGTTCAAGGAGAGTCAAAAGTATTAGGCTGGATGCGCTAAACAAAACTGTATTTCAAGTATTGGGAAGCTAATGATATGATAGTTCTACAAAAACACACTTTCTCCTGTTCCCCATTGAAACATGCACAAGGAGACCATTCCGAAAAGCTTTCTCTCTGGAATGCAAAGAAACTTACAAAAGAGCCTGTAGCCTCCTCTGCTGCAACAAGGAAGTAAACTGTTTTTCAAAGGAATAAAATAAGGCTGAAAAAAAGATGAACCCAATAAACAATTCAGCCAATATCCTGTTGACTTTAGTTTTCAGTGGCCTGGTTTTCCCACTGTTTTTAAAGAATGAGGTCTCTACTTTGCTTCCCTTCCCACTGAGTCAAACCACCCCACTCTACCTGCAACACACTCCAACTTAGTGGTAGCCTGCCTGCAGGCCTATCCTAAAATTATATTTTATGACATGACCCCCCCCCAAAAAACAGGAAGGAGAAGCATCAGGGCTCTCGGAGAAATCATGCTTGCTTGCCAGCCTTACCGGTAGAGTCGTCAGTTTATTGCAGGACAGATCCAGTATGGTGGCCTTTGGGAGGGCAGCCTAGGAAGGGAATGAGAAAAAAATGTCAGATCAACACATGGAACAATTCAGTGACATCTGCTAATGAAGCATTTTCCAGAGAAAGTTCCCACAACTAGAAAAGGCCTTGTTAAAAAAAAATACTAAAGTATAATATTCCTGGAGACACAAAAGGAAACCTAAGCCAGTCAACCATGACCAAGAGAAGAATGTAAAGAGAAAGGATGTGGCTGTGAAACATCCAAGAAAAAAAACAGGTTCTTAGAAATTCTCCATAGCACTTTTAATATTCTCTCTAGCACCATCCTTATTAGGTTTCAGGAAAGAGACTCTGTCTAATATAGCTTTGTGATTTCCATATTCTCCAGTTCAGAACCTTCCAGGCACTCAACATACCCTTGTGACTAAATGAATGAGTGAATGCAGAGTGAAAAGAAGGCTCTCCTAGCCCACCTATTTTCCCATGGGGTTCAGACTGGAAAGATTCAGCAAAACTGACCCTTCTGTCTCTGAAGGGTGGTGCTGCACCAACCAGATGCCTGGGGTAAATGATTTGGGACATCAGTCCTAAGGCCAGGCTGAAACATGGGGAAGAAGGCAAATATACAGTTAAGGACACGGGGCCAACATGCACTTTCCAAATGTCAGAAAGTCCCAAGAAGGAGGTCTGGCCACCTAAAACGTTTGAGATATTACAGTGGGAAGAACACCTCAGTAATACCCACATGCATCAGTATTTGCTACCTCCCTTGTATTTTACATTACAATCTTATTTAATTCTCCCAACAATCCTATGAGACGGGAACAATTATCACCATTTTATAAACGAGGAAATCTAGGCTTAAAGGCTAACTAGCTTGCCAAGGGCACTCAGCTATTACACAGTGAAGTTGATATATGAACTAGGAACCCCATTCTAACCTCCATATTACAGCCAAGGTGGAGGGTAAACTGGGCCAAGTGCCAAAGGTAAATGTAATTCATTAAAGGCAGTGAGGAAAGTGCAGGTCATCCAAAGTGAGGCTACGGTGGGGGATGTGGGTAGGGAACCAGGTGGGCATAGCAGGGATATACCATCCAACTCCACTTTGGCAACAAACTAATCTTGTAATGTCCCTGGGGCCTCAGGCTTGTTTCCCAGTTGGGGATGTGAATAGGTGGGTGGAGGAGTGAGCCACAGAGGCGCATATTCCTGCCAGTTTCAGAGTTGGGAAAACTTTGCCAACCAAGCAGTGAGATTTCACTCTCTTCGTGGAAGGACGCCTCAGGGCTGGGGCCGCAAGCTGGGATTGCTGACTTCCTAGAAAAGTCAGCTTCTGGGCCACACCCAGGAGTACCCGGAGGCCTACTCAGACCGAGTCATTCATTCATTTGTTCATTCATTCTCCGAATACATCCAGCAAACGCTCCAACAGCTCCTACTCTGGGTAGTGCACGGAGCTGAACGCTGTGAAAGCCTCAGAAATGGGAGGGGGGGGGGGGACGAAATTCACTCCTCACCCTTAAAAAGTCCATAGCCAGACAAGCAGCTCCTTCCCATCTGGAATTGCGCCCAAGTGACACGTGTACATCCCAGGAAGAAACTGGAGCCGGACGCGGCCTCCCCGGGGACTTAGTCCCACTCCCCCGACCTGTTCTAAGCCATGGAAACTGAGGCATGGGAAAGGAGGTGACCTACGCAGCAGGGGTCAGCGCCAGTCGCGGGTGGGCGCCTGGGCCTTGCGGGACTGTACTGACCAGCTCCTTGACCGGGACCTCATTCAGGTCGCTGAGGCTCAGGTCCAGCTCGTTGCCGTCCAGCTTGTCGCGGAGGTTCCCGCCCTTGCTACCGGCCTTGGTCATGGTGACGCCGGCTAAACGGGACCCAGCTGCGGGGTACTGACGGGCAAGGGAAGCGCTGAGAAGCCGCTCGTCAGCTCACCGGACTCGCACCCAACTGACACCACCTGCCCCCTCCGCCACTGCAGGTGCGAGACGGCCGCCTCCCGTCCGCCTGCTGGCCGCACTCTAAGCCCCGCGCCCTGCTCCCACCGGTGCCACCGCGACGACGACCACTTCCGTGTCCACGTCACCTTCCGCGGCCACTGAGACGCGCTGGGCCAGAGGGGTCTGAGCGTGTGAGGGAGCGCCCTCTGGCGCCCAGGATGGCGCCCCGCTGTCGTCGCCAGCGCCGGTGGCGGCGAGGGGGGAGGGGGGCGCGGAGGAGCGCGGGGGGAGGAGCGGTGGAGGGGGAGGCGGAGGAGCGGGGTCGGGGGAGGTGGGGAATGGGGTTCAGGCTTCAAATTCCGCTGCCTGTTAAAGTAGCCACGTTCCCTGGTGCCCGGAGGGCGCGCTCCCAGGCAGTCGTCGCTGGTACTGTCAGGAGGCGAACAGACTGGGGGGCCAGAAGACCTTGGCTCCATCCAAAACTTACCTCACTAGATCTCCCCCATTCTCTTGGATTAGGAGCAGAAACTGAGTGTTCTTCAAAATTACTTTTTGTCCTTTATTTAACAATCCCCAAACTATCATCTTCCAGAAAACTTTGCCTCTCTCATCTCCTCACTGCCCCAAGCCCTTGTCCAGGCTACCATCAACTTGAGCCTGAATTACTACTCTGAATCTCTCTCGCTCCCATCCACCCCCAACCCAGCTGCCCAGATGATCTTTCTAAAAATTTAGCCAAGTCTCTCCTTCGCTTAAAACCCTTCAGATAGCTCCGTGTAGGATATGGGCCTCTCTCATTTCTGCATTGAGTCCAGCGTGCTCCTGCAGCGTCCTGACCAGCTCTGGCCCCTGCCTGTGGTGCTGTGGAGGCTTCCAATAGATGGTCTCCACACATTTCCCTCTCCAGAAATGGCCCTGCCTTCCCCACCACCTTCTCTGCCTAGTTAATTCCTAGTCCTTCAGGAAACTTCCCTGAGGTTTATGAGTCCTTAAGCAGTCACCATTAATCTACGGATACATGAGAAATGTGCGTAATAATGGTCCCTGGCTGATAGGACGGAAGGAGCAAAGCACATATGACAGGGTCTGGCACTTAGTAAGTACCCAACAAATACTAGCTATCACTCATAATCCACCTGGTGTTATACTTTCCTTTATGTCTCTTTCCTCCACTCTGGCTTGTGATGGATGGCTGGGATTTCGTCTTTGTATCCCTCCCCAGAATCTGATTCAAGGTAATTGCTCATTCAGGGGTCTGTTGAATAAATGAATGAGGCACTTTACCCACTGTAGATCTCAGTTTGCTTATCTTTGAAATGGACATATTAAAATTTCTCTCCAAGGGGAACTACGAAGACTGAATGAAGTCAGTGCTAAGGCCTACTCGTTTAGCAATCATTATGTGCACCTCTTCTCATCCCCAACAAGGCCCTGTGCTCTGGGCTTCTGGGAAACAGACAAGGGCAATTGGGTAACAATGCATTAGCACTTGGCAGTCTCTAAAGCCTTTGAGCATCCGTTCTTAGTTTGATAATGTACATGAGGAAACTCTGAAACACATTTTATTGTTAGCTCTCTTTTATGAAGGAAGAAGTAACTTGGGAGAAGTAACTTGACCTCAGTCACACAGATGTTTGAGGGGAAGACCCAAATTTTTTATTTCATATCCTATTTCTTTTCACTACACCCTAGTTCTCTACCCCTACTCTAGGAACCTACACAAATAATTATTATAGAAGGAAAAAAGAATAAGGGCCTTAACACACACAGGTAAAATCTGTCTGTGAATGTGTAGGGCTGTGTAGGTGTACATTTGAGTGTGATAACATCAGACCAACATATGTAAGAGCATTCTGTGTGTCTAGGACTGTACATATATTACATGTATTATTTCTTTTAACTTTTGCCTTACAAGGCAGATATTTCCACTTTACAAAAGGATTAATAATTAAGGCTCAGAGAGGTCAACTATTTAACTCTAAGGGCAGTCACAGCAAGTGAGTGTATTTGGAGGAAGATGAGTCATACCTGGGCTTCTCTGGTGGCTCAGATGGTAAAGAATCTGCCTGCAATGTGAGAGACCTGGGTTCAATCCCTAGGCTGGGAAGATCCCCTGGAGAAGGCAATGGCAACACACTCCCTGGAGCATTCCGTGGACAGAGGAGTCTGGTGGTCTATGATCATACCTAGTATGTCAGAGAGGGGAACCTGGGAGAAAGGATAAAATCAGAAAAGTCTCCATGGGAGGAAGTGGCATTTAAGTTGGACTTTGAACAATGGGTCAGATTCAGACAGGCAGAGATGCCACACACAGCAGCAGAGTGAGGAACTGATTGCAGCTTTTCACTTTGAGAAAGACTTCTTCACTCCCTGAGGCTGGAAACCCACAGCTTCATGAGAAAGTGAAGCCTGCCATCTGTTGGCAGCTGTTTCCTTGGGAACGAGACTGGCCTTGTGTTGCATCCCATCAAATGAAGTGCCATCTTGTGCCAGGATATTGAGGCTGTTTGAACAACTGCCACAGGTAGCACAGCCCTTGAGAGGCCAAAGGTCAGGACCAGGACAGGAGGCAGCGGCTTCCCTGGGCATCAGGCCAGTGCTCCTGCTGCTGCTATGTCCAGTGCAATCCTGGCAGGTCGCTCCAGCTCTCCAAGCTTCTGTTTCTCCTTCTGTCAAATGGGGATAATAAAGTGAGAAAGTGTGTCAAGGACCCACAGAGAGACACACACAAGAACGAGCTGAATGGCACCGTGCAGCGGCGTGAACCTTTCCGAGGCAGCTTTCATGTGTTGCCCTACAGCCGGAGATGGACTGGAAAATCAGGCAGACTCAGAGTGCCCTTGAAGGTTGGAGGCCCCAGTGTACTTTTTAAGGCTCATGATCTTTGTTTATATAGTTTACTTATTTACATGGGTTTGCTTTAAATACTTCCATGTGTAGAGAGATACATTTATGTTCTTATAAATGAGTCTGTCCCAAAGTAAACTTCAAATTTAAAGCAACTGCAATTAGAAATCCCTAAAAGATTTTCGTACATAAGACGAAAAAATTCTAATTCAGATCAAAGGGTAGATGCATGAGAATGGCCAAAAACGCTTCATGAAATGAAAAAATACTCATTCGGGTTCTGCCCAACCATATATTAGATGTAAGAAAACTCAGAACAGTATAGCATTGTCATGGCAGGTGTCAGTGGAACAACATAGAGAGTCTAGAAACAGATACAGTTCTTAATATAGAATTAACATTGTATTTATAGTCAAATCCATCAAAAGGGGAGAGCTGAACAAATTAGAATGTATTTATACTATGAAACCTCACTGTGGAATATTATGCAGTCATTGAAAAGAATGCATAGAACTACATGTACTGACCTGGAAAAAAATATTTGTTGTATATGCTCAAGCAAAAAATGGAAGTCACTAGAGGCATGGCATAGCATTTTACAGTTTTGACCTTATTTCAGACTTACAGAAAAGTTGCAAGGATAGAAGAAAGAATTCCTGGATACCCTTCACCCAAATTTTCCAACTGTTAACATTTTACTACAGAAACATCTACATATTTCTGAACTACTTAAGAGTATGTTGCAGATGTGATACCCTTTATCCATAAATATATCACTGTGTCTCTCTCAGGTACAAGTAGAACTCATATAAGCACAGGATAGTTATAAAAATCAACAATTAAAAAAAATCAACAATTTAACACTGATCAATACTATTATCAGTCTATGGACCTTACTCAGATTTCATCAGTTGTGCAGCATGATTTCATTTTGGGGAAAAATACATAAAGGGAGAGGTGAAGAAACATTTACATATGTCTGTGCGGTGCTTAGTTGCTCAGTTATGTCTGACTCTTTGCGACCCCATGGACTGTAGCCTGCCAGGCTCTTCTGTCCATAGGATTCTCCAGGCAAGAATACTGGAGTGGGCTCCTATTCCCTTCTCCAGGGGATCCTCCCCACCCAGGTATCAAATCTGGCTCTCCTGCATTGTAGATGGACTCTTTACCATCTGAGTCACCAAGGAAGACCTTTACATAAGTCTTCATGTTGTGTAAGAGCTTGGGAAAGGTACAGAACATCCAGATTTTTTACCTTACTTACCTTGAACATCTGTTACAAGGTGCATGTATTATAGTTTTGTAATAAATTACAATGAAGAAAAGTTTACTATAAATAAATAATGAATGAATGAATAAAATCACTATAGGTTGGAGACAAAGCTGAGATCAAGTCCTGGTTCTGCCAACTTTGGATACATCACCTAATCTCTCCAATCCTGGATTTCCTCATCATAAATTTCCATCTATAGAGGAAGCTATATTTTCAATAAGGATTAATTTAGAAAAAATACACAAAGTTCTCAGACAAATTTCCCTAGAAGACGCTTAAAAAATAATTCGTATAAAACCAACCAACTCTTGCATGTTCCCACCTCCTCCTCCTTGCTCATGCCATTCAGCTTAAAATGTCCCTTCCTTCCTCTCCACTACCACCATTTTTTCATCCTTCAAGGCCCAGTCTAGATGCCACCTCCTCCAGAAATCCTTATCTGATTACCCCAACCAAAAGTGATCTCTTTCCCCTGATGCCCTATGGCTTCCCCATGCCCTTTGCATTAGAATTGTTGGCAGGGATAACAATGATTGAACCCCAGGGAGTCTGCTGGAGAGCTCAAAAGAAAGGCTGTCCTTGCTGATCGAAGGCTATGCTATGCTTCTCTGCTGATTCTGTCTGTGTGTGATGCCTGGAACTGCCATGATGAAACCATCAGGGATTATACTGCCTCTCCAATGAGAGTGGCAGAGGGATTAGCTTGGGTCATGGTACCAGCATTTGGAAGCATCCTGACACATTGCCTAGGCCTTGAAAGGCCTCATTTCTTGGTCATAGGGTTTGAATACCACCAAATGGAGATTCTTTTTCTATTTATATCTCCTACTATATGTAGTAGGCATGCTAAGAATATAATTTGAGTCATTTGTTTGACTCAAATCACTCAAAATATATTGAGTACCTACCACATACCACATGCTAGCTAAAAGCATGCTGGAAATAAAATCCATAACCATTCTACACTCTGCCTACCTCTCTTATAGGCCCTGCCTTGCCTCCCACGACTCCCAAAAATGCAATCCCATAGCAATACTAACAACTTCCAGAATGTACATGCTCCCTGTCTTCACATATATTTTCTCCATACCCCTGTTTATAGATTCTGCCCCTATAATATCCCACCGTCCACAGTTTCCCCTTCCAGTCCTGTCTGGGGTGGGCTGCATAATGGCTCCCAAAGTTATCAATGCCCTAATCCCTGGAACCTGTGAATATGCTACCTTATATGGCAAATGAGACTTTTCAGATATAATCAAATTAAAGATCTTGCGACAGAGAGATTATTTCAGAAATCACAAGTGTTCTTATAAGGCAGAGCGAGACTGAACATAGAAGGGAACGAGGCAATGTGACTAAGGAGGCAGAGATGAGAGTGAAGCCTGGAGCCAATAGAAGCTGAAAGATACAAGGAACAATTCTTCCCGGAATATCTGGAAAGAACTAGCCCTGCCAACACCTTGGTTTTACTCCATAAGACTCACTTCAGACTGGCCTCCGGAGCTGTAAGAGAATAAATTTCTGTTGCTTTTAGCCATTAAACTTGGCAATTTATTCCAGTAGTATTAGGAAGTAAAGTAAAAGTGAAGTCGCTCAGTCGTGTCCGATTCTTTGCGACCCCATGGACTGTAGCCCACCAGGCTCCTCCATCCATGGAATTTTCTAAGCCAGAGTACTGGAGTGGGTTGCCATTTCCAAACCAATACACTACCCACTCAGCTCAGACCTCTAAGTGACCTTTGGTGACACACTTAAGAGTAGTGCCTGTCCCCTGGGCCCTTCTCTCACGGCACTGGCCATATCACATACCACCATCAGTTTCAGAGGTGATGTTCTCTACTAGACAGTGAGTTCCCTGGGGGCAGAACCCTGTCTTATTCATATCTGCAGCCTGAGAGCCCACACTTGGCAGTATCTAATGGGAAACAGTGTCAGACTTTATTTTTGGGGGCTCCAAAATCACTGCAGATGGTGATTGCAGCCATGAAATTAAAAGACACTTACTCCCTGGAAGGAAAGTTATGACCAACCTAGACAGCATATTAAAAAGCAGAGACATTACTTTGCCAACAAAGGTCCGTCTAGTCAAGGCTATGGTTTTTCCAGTGGTCATGTATGGATGTGAGAGTTGGACTGTGAAGAAAGCTGAGCGCCAAAGAATTGATGCTTTTGAACTGTGGTGTTCAAGAGAAGTCTTCAAGAGTTCTCAAGAGAAGACTCTTGAGAGTCCCTTGGACTGCAAGGAGATCCAACCAGTCCATCCTAAAGGAAACCAGTCCTGGGTGTTCATTGGAAGGACTGATGCTGAGGCTGAAACTCCAATACCTTGGCCACCTCATGCGAAGAGTTGACTCATTGGAAAAAGACCCTGATGCTTGGAGGGATTGGGGGCAGGAGGAGAAGGGGACAACAGAGGATGAGTTGTCTGGATGGCATCACTGACTTGATGGACGCGAATCTGAGTGAACTCCAGGAGTTGGTGATGGACAGGGAGGCCTGGCGTGCTGCAGTTCATGGGGTTGCAAAGAGTCGGACACGACTGAGCGACTAAACTAAACTGAACTGAATGGGCAGTCAGTGAATGTCTGTTGAACCAATGATTGAGTGGAAGAAGATAAATTAGATTTGGTTTGATAATACTGGGTCTTACTCAAGGCTTGACAGATAACTTTAGCTCTTGACTTTGACCCAAGAAAAGTTAAAAATTACATCATCTAAAGAAAGATTTTTGTCCTATATTCTTTTTGAAAGCAAAGCTTTCACAAATTTTGGCAACTGCTGGAACTGCAGTTTCTTTAGTTTTTTCAATTCTGAGCTGTCAGCAAGAAAATACTGATTGTCTAAGATCACAAATGTCTGTGTCTGCCATCAACTATTAGTTGTGATCAAAATAATTTTTACTTTACACAGCAGTTCAGAATGAGTTCCTTATTTTCACTTTCAGTTTGAAAATCAGAAGCATTGTTTTTAGCACAGTTCTTGCTAACTTTGTTTTTTGTTTGCTTTGCTTTGTTTTTGGTATTGGCTACTGGATCTGATTGGCAGAATATAACCATCATTTATCAAGTCACTGTCATCTTTTCTTTCAAGATTAAAACTCCTTCCTTATCCTCCTCTTTCCTCTTTATGTAGCTGCCAGTAGTCTCTCCTTTTTCCCCCACCTTTCCTTCATGATTGCTGCATCTCACATTAGATGGTTCCCTTCTCAGTCTTATGGGGAAGAAATTTCTTTGAAAAAGACATTTTTCATATACTACTTGGAAACAGTCATTTACAACAGAGAGCTTTGAAAAACTACAGCAGAGGAAAGAACATTGCTCAAGGTCATTGAGAGCGAACGCAGCAGAGCCAGATTCTCCCGAGGCCAACTACAGTACCTATGTAACACTTTGGTACTCAGTGGGAACCTCAGGAAACACGCTGGGCTCTGTAAATGATCTAGTCAGGATGCCTCCCTTGGGCTGTTAACAACAACAACAAAATTATTAAGAGAAAACATGTACACTGTCTTAGGGAAAAAAAGAGAAAGGCTTTTTATCAAAAAGTAGTAGTATATTCAATTTGTTGGTGTAACCATCACCACCACCCATCTCCTGAAGTTTTCCATCTTCCCAAACTGAAACCTGGCACCCATAAGTCCTTCGTCCCATTCCACACAGCCCCTGGCAACCATCATTCTACTTCCTGTCTCATTGAATCTGACTACTGTAGATTCCTTATGTAAGTGAAATCATACAGTAATTGTCCTTATCGTACTTGTTGTGCAGTCATTAAGCTGTGTCCAACTCTTTGCAACACCATAGAGCCTGCCAGGCTTCTCTGTTCATGGGGTTTTCCAGGCAAGAATACTGGAGTGGGTTGCCATGTCCTTCTCCAAGGGATCTTCCCAACCCAGGATCAAACCTGCATCTCCTGCACTGGCAGGCAGGTTCTTAACCTCTGAACCACCAGAGACACTTCAGTTATCATACTTAGCATACCTTAAATATAGCTACAAGGATAATTCTGGTAGCATGAATCAGAATTTCCTTTTAAAAAAAAAAATATTTATTTACTTATGTATTTATTTGGCTGTGCTGGGTCTTTGTGGCACGTGTAGTCTTGGGTCTTCACTGCAGCCTGCAGGATCTTTTAGTTGTAGCATGAGAACTCTTAGTTGCAGCATATGGAATCTAGTTCCCCAGCCAGGGATCGAACCCAGACTTCCTGCGCTGACAGCACGGAATCTTAGCCACTGGACTACCAGAGAAGTCCCAGAATTTCCTTTCTTTATAAGGCTGAATAATGTTCTGTTTTACACACCACAGTTTGTTTATCCACCCGTCCATGGACATTTGGGGGTGTTTCTGCCTTTTGGCTGTTGTGACTAATGCTGCACTAAATACTAATGTAGAAACATCTTCTAGAGCCCCTGCTGCTGCTGCTGCTGCTGCTGCTAAGTCGCTTCAGTCATGTCCGACCCTGTGCGACCCCATAGATGGCAGTCCACCAGGCTCCCCCATCCCTGGGATTCTCCAGGCAAGAACACTGGAGTGGGTTGCCATTTCCTTCTCTAGAGTCCCTACTTTCAATTATTTGGGGTGCATACCCAGAACTAGAGGGCTTCCCTTGTGGCTCAAGCTGGTAAAGAATCCGCCTGCAATGCAGGAGACCTGGGTTGATTCCTAGGTTGGGAAGATCCCCTGGAGAAGGGAAAGGCTACCCACTCTAGTATCCTTGCCTGGAGAATTCCATGGACCATTTAGTTTGTGGGTTCACAAAGAGTCGGGCAGGACTGAGTGACTTTCACTTTCACTTTTTCACCAGAAGCAGAATTGTTAGATTATGTGGTAATTGTTCTTAATTTTTTGAGGAATTGCCATACTGTTTTCCACATCCACTGCACCATTTTACAATCCTACCAGCAATTGTTCCAATTTCCCTATATGCTAAAACTTGTTCTAGCTTTTTGATAGAAGCTATCCTAATGGATGTGAGGCAGTAACTCACTGTGGTTTTGATTTGTTTTTCCCTAATGCCGTCTATCGGAGAAGGCAATGGCACCCCACTCCAGTACTCTTACCTGGAAAATCCCATGGATGGAGGAGCCTGGTAGGCTGCAGCCCATGGGATCGCTAAGAGTTGGACACGACTGAGCAACTTCACTTTCACTTTTTACTTTCATGCATTGGAGAAGGAAATGGCAACCCACTCCAGTGTTCTTGCCTGGAGAACCCCAGGGATGGGGGAGCCTGGTGGGCTGCCGTCTATGGGGTCACACAGAGTTGGACACGACTGAAGCAACTTAGCAGCAGCAGCAGCAGCAATGACCAGTGATGTTTAGTACCTTTTCATGTGCCTATTGGCCATTCATACATCTTCTTTAGAGAAATGTCTATTCAAGTCCAAAGGGAACCATCTGCATTATTGTAATTGTTTCTGTTTTATCTTCTATTATTTATCTCTAAACAATATACTTATTCAGCCATTTCTTGATTTTCTGTTTAAGAGGTAAGAATTTTCATTCTCATCTTTTCTCAAGTCCTTCTAATATAGTTTTATTGCTATTTTTGTACATACACTGTTGCTTTGTAACTTTAAATGACATACTCCTTTATTTCATGTTCCATTATCAATAAATAGGATTCCCTGACACCTCAATTTATAAGGTAAGAATATCTGCCTCCACTTCCATCTCCTATTTCTTACCTCTCAGCTACTGTCAAGAGTGACTTCCAAGGTTTGTAGCATTTACATTCTATTTCCTAACTTCAATTAAGTCTTCTGGACTTTTTCATAGGTTGATGCTAAGAATTCTTTTTTTTTAATCAATAAATGGTGTTTACAGTGTGAGACCGATTTTGAAGCACAGGAAGGGGAGGGAATTGACAAAGAGGAAGGAATAGGGCTTTCTCAGGACAGCCAATGGCATGGGCAAAATCACAAGCTTCATAAATCATGCAAGTCACGTGCAGCACAAAGCAGATACGCTCGGATCAGGCAGAAAGCTCCCCTTGGGGAGCTATGAAGAACTGAGCTGGTTGAAGGAAAAAGGAAGAAAGTTGGAGGGCCTCAATGACCAAGGTGCCCAGCTCCCTTGCTCACTACTCCCTCCATGTGACCGAAGAATTCTGATCACCATGATTTGCTTCCTGGACTCAGAAGCTCTTGCATCAGGCATTTCCATATTCCTTTCCCCCAACCCTCCTCACCTTCCTTGGAACTCATGCCTACCACAGGTCTCAAGGCTTTGCAGAGATGAAAAGTAATTCCTCTTCCCCCCCAAAAGTTTGCAATATACCTCATGCAGAGGAAGGTGTCAGAGTGTAGACACAGGAGGAAGAAGATGGAAGAAGAAACTACTTAACAGTGAAAACTGTCTCTGTTACTGTACTCAGTGACTACCCTGGCCCTCTGGGTGAGGCTGGTATTATTCCCATTTTAAAGATGACTGAGGCTGGAAAGGCCCTGTGACTTGCCCAAAGCCTCACACTGAGTATAGACAGAGCCTTGGCCAGTGCTTGTTGTGCCCACTTTGATCTTGGGCAAGTAGCTGAACCTCTCTGGGTCTCAATTTCTTTATCCATAAAAATAGAGACACCTTCCAAGGCATTCCTATTCTCAGTAGGTTGATTGTGAGGGCAGAGATAACATCCTTGAAGAGTCTAGCCTGGGGAGGTACATCTTGAAATTGGTGGCTGTGATTCCACATCTGTCTGGGAAGTCAGGAAAGCCCAGTGTATGCAAAGAGGAGGCTGGAGCAAAGTTCAGGAAGGAACTCATCCGACCCTTCCCCCCAGGACTCTCAGACTAGCCAGGAAATTTCAAGGGCCTTCAAGGTCACTAGCTACTCTCCATTTCACAGGCCCAGAAAGGAGAAATGACTTGCCCAGGGTCACCCAGCAAGCTAGTAGCAGAGCCTGCCAAGTAGGGCTTAGTACCCAGACTTGGGATACTCCCTAGGGCCCCACATTCCTTAGGCTGAGCCAGCAGAGTCTGTGAGTTAGTCTGTGAGGAAGACATGTCCTTGCAAGTCCAGCTCATTATAATCTGTGCCCCTTTGTCTTTCTTCCTGCACCATCCCTATATCACTGAAACGTGGGGACCCTCTCCAGGAGCCAGGGTTTCAGGGGGTTCTGAAGTCACTCTCAGGATCATGAAGAGGAGCAGTGTAGTCTCCTTCTCACAACCCCAATTGAGCCAAAGTTCCCAACTAAAAATAAAGGTCTTAGGCCAAGTCCCACCCTCAGCCACCAGTTCTTCCTGGCCCAGTGTATATCCCACCTCTGGGTCAGGAGCAGGAAGGTCACCCTGCCAGGGCCTTTCCCCCAGTGTTCTCTCGCTCCTCTGGAGGAAGGGGCATGGCTACACGGAGACACTGCGGATCTGGCACCCATGCTGACCTGGCACATGTGCCGCCTTGGTGCCCAGTGCCTCTTTGCCTCGCCAGGTCCAGAGATGGTCCATCTTCTGGGCATTCTGCACCTGCATCTGGGTCTCCAAGGCCTCAGGAAGGGCCTGGAGAGAGAGGTTTACTTTACATTCACACTTTGGAACAGCATGGGGCAGAGGTTCCAATGCCCGAGGCCACCTGGAGCAGAGACGGGAGACTGACGCTTGGGATGTGGGGGTACCAACTGGAGCCCCTTCTGAAGCTGACATCTATCCTCAGCCAGTACTTGGGCCCGCGGGGGCCTCTGCACCCTTTGTCCCAGCTACCTCCCCTCCGCCGCGGGCCCTCTCCTCCAGCTGGCATCGCTGGGAACGCGGGCTCCCCTGGCTTCAGGCCTGCAACCCGGGGCGGGCAGGGGGCGTAGGCCAACACGTGACCCCCCCGCGCCAACACGGCTCGCGGACGGGAGAGGGGGGGTGGCCGGGTCTGACCTCGCCGCGCAGCTGGCTGCCCCTCTACGAAATCAACAAAGTCTTGCGCCTCCAAACCCAGGCCCCGGGTGGTTGGGAAGGGAGACCTGCCTTGGGCAGCGGCCGTGGACGCCCGATCAGGAGGGAAACCAGGGCAATTCTTCGAGGGTGGGGGTAGGAGGGGGAGGGCTGCGGGTCCAGGGGAAGGTGGCCCGCGAGCAGGCTCTTCCTCCATGCCTCTCTCGGCCTCGCCTCGCTCCGCCCCGCCCGCCCCGCACCGAGTCCTCTGAAACCCATAGGCAGAGGCGACCCTCCCGCCTCCCCGCCCGCTCCGCGCTCGCCCCGCCTCGGCGCACTTTAAAAGTTTTCTCTGGCCGGGACGCGGGCGTCGCGAGCCATGGCTGTCTACGTCGGGATGCTGCGCGTCGCAAGGCTGTGCGCCCGGAGCCCGAGGGTGCTGGGGGCCCGGGTCGGCCTCTCCCGGTCTTGGCAGGAAGCGAGGTTGTGGGGCGTCCGTCCTCTCAGGTACGCGGCCCTGGAGGAGAGGGACGGGTCAGTCCCCTGGGAGGGGGTCTTGGGGATCCTTCAGAGCCTCTCTGGGGGCCGATCGCGCTCAGGCTGGGAGGTCCTCGGCTGCCCCACCTCCGGGTGGCGCACGCCAAGGAGAAGGTACCCCCGCACCTGGCACTCAGGCAACAGGAAATGCTGGCCTGCCGACGCAGACTGGTGGCTGCAGCTGGTGGCTGTCAGGGACCCTGCACTGACTCTGGGCTCTGGTCCGGGGCTTTAGGCTCTTCCATTGGTGGACACACTGACGACCAGAAGTGGGGCCTCTAGCAGCCTGTCCTGAGGGGGAGGGGCAAGGGCAAGGCCTGCGCTCAGTCCCCAGGACACTGGCTCTCAGCTAGACCCCTTTCACTGATAAACTTGGGGACCTCCCACCCCATGTTGTCCACCCCAGGCCACTAAGCTCTGCAGTGTCTGCTCTTCTCCCCGACTGCTAACACTTCTTGGCTCCTTACTACCTACTGGGTCTGTTTTCTTCTATCCTCAATGCAGAGGGTGGGATGGGGGCTGGCAGGTGGAGGATGTGCTCTGCAACAGCAAAGTAAGTTAATGGTACCTCCGTGTAAGTCTGCAGTTGTGAAACTGTGTTGTTGAAGCAGAACTGGGCTCCCACTGATGTGGTCAGCGGTGGCTTTTACCTTCAGCACCCAGCAGAGGGAGGCCTGGGCACCGATGAGTCTGCCCTGCCACCCAGCTAGGCCACATACTAGGGCTGGGGTCAGGACACAGCTTTGAACACCAGGTGGAGTGTAGGCCTGGGCATGGAAAAGGGACAAGAAGCCGGAAGAGGTTTCTTGTCTGAGAGAACTGCTTGTTTTAAAAAACAAAAGGAGGAGGAGGGAAGTTGGAGGGAGACTGCAGACTCTTCTTGGGCTGGAGTTCCAAGATCACAGTGTTTTGAACATGCTGGTTTCTGAAGATGGAAAGCATATGCCGTGCTTTCGTGTCACCAGGCCTAATTTCCTGGGGAAACCCAGTGGCTCAAGGCGCGTCAGCAGATGGGATTCTGATGAAGAAAACAATTCTCCTCTAGCTTGGTCACTCACTACCTCCCGGGGCCTCCCTAGGCAAGCTCTGCCATGGCTAGCTTGTAGCCTCCAAGCCTCACCTCTGGTCTTCAGAATGCTCCTTAGACTGTGAGGGCTTTCCTTATTTACTCTCCAAAGCGAACATGTTTCAGGATGCTAGGTCAGGCCACCTTTGACCACATGGCATCCTTCCTGACCTTTGACTTTATGTGTAGATAAAGCAGACCTCTTGCCTGCCTCAGGCTTACAATCGCGGATTAGGGGCACCAGGCCTCAGAGAAATTCTGACTCTGTCAGGAGGAGATCCATGGAGAGAAAGATTGCCTTAGCATTTGGCCTAATTCCCTTCCATGCCTGCCACTGCCTTGTGCTTAAGGTGTTACCTACTGACTGTGGTGGTTTAACCTGATTTTGTTCCTACTTTGCCCTTAAGAAACCCTCAAGAGTCTCAAGCATTCAACAGATATTCCTGAGCGCTTACACCATGCCAAGCACAAGGTGGATGCTGTTGTTACAAAAGCCAGCAAACTCAGTCTTCCAGGAAGTTGTAGTCCAATGAGGGAGAAGAGAAGTCAGCATGATCACTACTCACTGTTCTAGGTGCCATGGTGTGAAAAGCTCCTGGACGTCTGTACTTTGCTGTTTCTGATCTGGTCACATACAACCTGCTTTCTTTCTTTCTAGAATTTGTTTATTTATTTTTTGGCTGTACTGGGTCTTCGTTGCTGCACACTGGCTTTCTCTAGTTGCCACAAGTGGCGGCTACTCTCTAGTTGCAGCGTGCCAGGCTTCCCATTGTGGTGGCTTCTTTTATTGGCCAGAGCACGGGCTGTAGGCTCACGGGCTTCAGTAGTTGTAACACATGGGCTCAGTAGTTGCGGTTCACAGAGTCTAGAACACAGGCTCAGTAGATGTGGTGCACAGGCTTAGTTGCTCCATAGCATGTGGAATCTTCCCGGACCAGGGGTCAAACCGGTGTCCCCTGCATTTCAAGGTGGATTCTTAACCACTGGACCACCAGGGAAACCTTAGACTGCTTTCTTGCTGACCAACACCCTATGCCTGTTACTTATCAGATCCCCAGTTTTGCCTGTTAGGAAAAAGCAAGAACTTTGAAGCTAAACTGCTTTGGGTTATAGCCCTGGCTCCTCTGCCTACTTGCTACATGACTTTAAGTACGTTACCTAACCTCGGAGCCTACGTGGAGTTTGTCACTAATGCTGCTGCTTGCTGTACTGACAAAGGCTTGCTCTTCTCAGTCTTTGTTTGGGGGGCAGGGTCGGTCCCTGAGAACCTCCAGATGGGGTCTGTGTAGAAATTTCAAGTGATTTGAAGGTAGGAGAGGAGTCCCTCAAGAAAGTGTCCTCTTGCTTGCGTCTGGTTCTCTCTCATGGCTAGTTACCAAGATGTCAGCCTCTGCCAGGCCCAAGTCTAGCCCTTGGATCTGCTGGACAATCCCTTATTCACCCAAGTCAGGGCTGTCCAGAGTCTTTTTTCCAGAAGGAAAGAAGAAACTGTTCATTGCTCTCCAAACCTCCTGAACTACCAACTCCTTCCCCTTGTCCACACACCTGCTTCCCCAGGGAAGGCAGATGATCTAATTTGGAGCTTCAGGCACCCTTGGAGGACAAAATCCGATGCTGATTCCTGGTGAACCTGTGATAAGCAGGTTTCCTTCAGACCTCTAAAACTGGCCTGGGGCTGCCTGAGAGGCAACTGCATCTGGGGTGTTGGAAGCACTCAGAGGTGGTGAAGACAGAGAGAACCACGGCTCAAGCCTCTCAGAATTGGGTGTGACCGTCAGTGGGGGTGGCGGGGTGCCTCCAGTGACTCAGGGCCGGTGGTTGGGGCAAGGGTGTGAGTGGGCTTCATGGAACACCCTCCAGAGGGATGACTGTAATCAGGTGGGACTGGTAGTGGAAGCTATAAAATGATGTCCCTGTATCAGGGGATTATATTAAGCTAGGAATTATTTTGGGTAGAAATCAATATACAAAAATATGCTCTTCTCATAATCTACCGAAGATGATTAACAAAGTATTTGGAAATGATATCCCTACTCATTACTCCAGTCTAAATGTAATAATAGAAAATGAACTATAAACTTGGACACTGGACCTTGTAATCAGTGAATGGTACACAATGGTTTTAGTTAAGTCTCCTGCCTTGCATGCAATCGGTATGCAATCTACTGTGGAGGTCCAGTGAGGGATACAAGGATGAGTAAACTTGTTTCCAGATACTTCTTTGCCTAAAAGGGATCTGCAGATAAGGATCACAGACCCACTGATTCAAGGCAGTAAGGGTGCTCAATCAAAGCAGGGAAAAATCTGATAGGTGGGAATGGGATTAGGTTAGACTTCCTAAAGAAGTTGGAATTTGAGTCTTATCCCTCCAGTAACAGAGCTGTGGTTTGAAGGATGAAGCCTATATACTTGTATAAACCCTTGCCTGTGCTTGAACTCTTTAAACCCTGGGTATGAAGCCCTCCCAACATCCCCACATTATTTATTTATTCAATCTACAAAGACTTTGGAACCAGACAGATCTGAGTTCAAAAGAATCACTTTCTTGCTTTGGGACCAAGTTGAACTTAAGACTTTTGTTTTATGTAAGTTTTGTTTTGTACTGTTGTGAGAATTAAATGAGGTCACATAAGAAAATCCATAACCCACAGCCTAGCACTAAGATTTTCAACCCACGGCATTGATGAGACTATGATACAGATAATACTTATGAAACAGTGGCTTTGCACATTCCTACAATGACCCCAAGGCCCACATGTTAGAGCCTTGCCTGGAGAGTAGGAGGAAGACAGTTCTCGCAGAGGCAACTGCTTGAACCAAGCTGTGGCTGCTCTGTGTTGGCAGACCTATCCATGCTTATGCCGAGTGTCAGTATAAAGGGCTGCTTTCCCCCACCCCCGATTATATGCTGAACAAACCAAAGTACAGAATATAGTTTCATCTCTTGAAGGGGCTTTTGCTAGCGGATTGTCCTGATAAATGACGGGTACCACTAACTCTGCCAGGTGCCTCTCCCTTAGAAATAAACAAGCTGTTTTTCCAGTTTGGAAAGCAAGTTCTGTGACTCTCATTGGCATGTATGTGTTTTTCAGTTTAGGAGTCAGGTGGCAGGAAAGCAAACCCAGCCTTAGTATGGCTTAGTTCAGTATCGCTTTAGGCAAGTCCCTCAACCTCTCTGGACCATGGTTTCTTTGTAAAATAGACCACTTGGACTAGAAGCACTTTACAATATTTCTGCGGACATTTTGTGATTTCTAGGGAGGCTGGGCTTTGAGGCTTGGATCCCCGAATCCAAGAGGGCTGTGGTCGAAGTTCGAAGCCTTCAAACTTATATGAAATCTTAATTGTGCTTGAACCCTTACGAACTCATCCTAACCTCTGGACTCTCTGGTTTTCTCTAGCCCTCTGTGAGTGAACAGAAAACATTGAGGGATTTGACCCTAGAAAGCAAAGATCTAAACCTTGTATGTGGGGTTTTCCTGGTGGCTCAGATGGTAAAAAATCTGCCTGCAATGCAAGAGATGTTGGTTTGATCCCGGGATTGGAAAGATACCCTGGAGAAGGAAATGGCTACCCACTCCAGTATTTTTGCCTGGAGAATTCCATGGACAGAGAAGACTAGTGGACTACAGTCCATGGGTATCACAAAGAGTTGAGCATGACTGAGTGACTAACACTTTCACTTTCTTTTTCAAACCATGTATGTACCTTAGTGATGCCACCAAGGGCAAGTGTTCTGAATCAGCCTTCACCCTTGGCTTCTGTGTGCTTTCCCCAGTAGCTCGGAACAGTGGCCCAGTGGAAAATCTGCAGCATAGATGCCTTCTGTCCCTGAGTATTTCAGGCTTTCGAAAATGCCCTCTGTCTTCTTGAGTTCACTGGACTCAAATAATAATTTCCTGTTTACTTTCTCTACATACACACAAACACGCATACACTATCAGTTTTATTTGAGTTAAAAATGGAAGCTTCGACCAATATAGAGTGCCCTGCTCAAAATCTTGGTTGTAGCTCTTACCACTTTGGGGTTCTTTATAATCTGTATTCTTTGTTAAGCTGTAGACTCCATCAGGAAGGTTATGTTGGGTGGTGGAAAGATCATGGGACTTTCCCAAAACTATAAAATGTACAAATCATAGTGTGCAGTTTGATGAATATTAACAAATGTATACACCCATTACTCAGCACCCCAAGATATAAAACTTGTCCATAACGATAAAACACTGCTATTCAGTAGAAATAGAATGTGAGCCACATGTGGAGTGTTATGTTTTTCAGTAGGCATATTTTAAAAAGTAATAAGAAATAGGCAATAAGTTTAATGATATATTTTCTTTAACTTAGTAGAGCCAAAGTATCATTTCAGCATGCAATCAATCATGTAAAAATTGCTAAGGAGGTATTTAATATTCTTTATTTCATGAAGTCTTCTGAATCTTGTGTGTATTTAACACTTACAGAATGCTTCAATTCAGACTAGTCATGCTTCAAGTGTTCCAGAGCCCCATGTGACTGGGCTGTCGTAGAGACAGCACAGCTCGAGAAATTTCTCTAGTGCCTCTTTCCAGTCAGTTCCCACCCCCAACCAGAGATTATCACTATTCTGATTTCTAATCTCTGTAGATTAATTTTGTCTATTCTTGAATCTTAGAATGTATACTCTTGTGTCTAGTTTCTTTTGCTCAAAAACCAAGGCTTGCTTTGGGGAGAAGTGACCTATTGATCTTGAAAAAAAAAATTCATGAAAGCGTGTGTTATACATTAAACAGTTTAGCTTTCCTTCATAACCATGGGGAAAAGGACATGATCTCCTGTGCCCAATATTTCACCTCTTGGGTGTAGCAACAGAAAGGTAGGCTGAGAAGTGGGGTCCTCAGAATAGGTGTAACAAATGTGCCCAGGGATTGTCCCAGCAGAGAGTGGTGCAGACAGTGTGACTTCTAGGCCCACTGAACTGGGCAGCCCAGTTTCACTTTGCGGTCCTCAATATTTTATCATCTAAGAACTGTTTTTTTTAATTAAACATTTTATTTTGAGATAATTGTACATTCACATGCAGTTGTAAGAAATAACACAAACAGATCTCATATAGCTTCCCCCAGTGATAGCATCTTGTAAAACTGTAGTACAGAAGCGCAGCCAGGATATTCACAGTGATACAGCATCACCACTACAAGGATCCTTCAGGTGTCTGTGTTACAGCCACACCTACTTCTTTCCCACTTCCACCCCTCCTTAGGACCTCTCACAGTCTGTTTTCTGTTCTCCATTAATTGGATTTTGTCATTTCAAGAGGTTATGTAATCGAGCCATACAGTATACTATACAGTCTTTTGAGACTGGTTTTTTCACTCAGCATAATTTCTGGAGATTCATTAAGGTTGTTTTGTGTTTCAGTAGTTCTTTTTTTAATTGTTAAATAGTATTCTTTGATATGGATGCACAGTTGGTTTAACCATTCACCCACTGATGGACGTTTCGGGGTGTTTCCAGTTTTTTTAAATAAGGCTGCTATATACATTCATGTACAGGGTTTTATGTGATTGTAAATAAGTCTTCATTTCTCTGGGAACATAATTGCTTATAGTTCTCCTCAGTATCCCCAGGAGCTTGGTTCCAGGACCCCCGCAAATCCCCACATCTGTGGTGGTCAGGTCCTTTATACAACATGGCAATAGTGCAGTCAGCTCTCCCTATCTACTGTTCCACGTCTGCGTATGGAACCTGTGGATACAGGGGGCCAGCTAGATGTATTTCTTTGGGATAATTGTCAGCAGCTCAGTTGCTGGCTTATATGGTAGTTGCGTGTTTAGTTGTCTGTTTTCCAGGATGACTGTAGCATTTTACATTCTCACCAACAATATATGAGTGATTAGCATCCTCATCAGTATTTGGTATTGCCACTGTTTTAAATTTTTGTCATTCCAATAGGTGTATAGTGATATCTTATTGTATTTTTAATATGCATTTCCTAATGGCTAGTGAAAAAGTTGGCTTAAAGCTCAACATTCAGAAAATGAAGATCATGGCATCCGGTCCCATCACTTCATGGGAAATAGATGGGCAAACAGTGGAAATAGTGTCAGACTTTATTTTGGGGGCTCCAAAATCACTGCAGATGGTGACTGCAGCCATGAAATTAAAAGACGCTTACTCCTTGGAAGGAAAGTTATGACCAACCTAGATAGCATATTCAAAAGCAGAGACTTTACTTTGCCGACAAAGGTCCGTCTAGTCAAGGCTATGGTTTTTCCAGTGGTCATGTATGGATGTGAGAGTTGGACTGTGAAGAAGGCTGAGTGCCGAAGAATTGATGCTTTTGAACTGTGGTGTTGGAGAAGACTCTTGAGAGTCCCTTGGACTGCAAGGAGATCCAACCAATGCATTCTGAAGGAGATCAGCCCTGGGATTTCTTGGGAAGGAATGATGCTGAAGCTGAAACTCCAGTACTTTGGCCACCTCATGCGAAGAGTTGACTCATTGGAAAAGACTCTGATACTGGGAGGGATTGGGGGCAGGAGGAGAAGGGGACAACAGAGGATGAGAAGGCTGGATGGCATCACTGACTCGATGGACGTGAGTCTGAGTGAACTCCGGAGTTGGTGATGGACAGGGAGGCCTGGCGTGCTGCGATTCATGGGGTCGCAAAGAGTCGGACACGACTGAGCGACTGAACTGAACTGAATGATATTGAATAACTTTCCATGTGCTTATTTGCCACTTGTATATCCTTTTTGGTGACATATCTCTTTATGTCTCTGCCCACTTTCTAGTTGAATTGTTGGTTTTTTACTATTGAATTTCCAGAGTTCTTTACGCATTCTGGATACTAGTCTTTTGTCAGATTTGTGGCTTGCGAATATTTTCTCCCACTCTGTAGCTCATCCTGTTGTCGTCTTTAACAGGATCTTTCATAGAGCGGAAATTTTTAATTTTGCTGAAATTAGTTGATTAAGTTTATGGGTTGTGCATATAGTGTCAAGTTTAAAAATTTATTGCCTACCCCTAGATCCTGAAGCCTTTCTCCCATGTTTTTCTCTAGATTTTAAAAAATAAATAATTAATTTGTTTGCTTATTTTTGGCCGCACTGGGGCTTTGTTGCCGTACGTGAGCTTTCTCTAGTTGCGGCGAGCGGGAGCTACTGTTGGTTGCGGTGCGTCGTCTTCTTATTGCAGTGGTTTCTCTTGCTGCAGAGCACACGCTCTAGGCACACAAGCTTCAGTATTTGCAACATGTGGGCTCAGTAGTTGCGGTGTGTAGCTCAGTAGTTGTGGCTCGAGGGTCCTAGAGCACGCAGGCTTCAGTAGTTGTGGTGCACAGACTTAGTAGCTCTGTGGCATGTGGGCTCTTCCTAAGCCAGGGATTGAACTGGTGTCCTGTGCATTGGGGAGGATTCCTATCCACTGTACTAGGAGGGAAATCTGCCTGTTGGTTTTCATTGCGGCACACAGACTTCTCTCTAGTTGCGGTAGACTGGCTCAACAGTTGCAGTGCATGGCCTTAGTTCCCTGACCAGGGCTCAAATCCACATCCCCTGCATTGGAAGGCAAATTCTTGACCACTGAACCACCAGGGAAGTCCCTCTAAATGTTTTCAGTTGTAACGTTTTACATGTAAGTCTGTGATCTATTTTGAAGGGTGTTTTTCCCTTAAGAGATAGGTTGAAATTCCTATTTTTTGCTGAGGACCTTTTAACATTATAGTCATTCTTATGCTCTTGGTGGCCACTGTGCAGTAAAATGGCCATCAATTAAGAAAATGACCATTCACTAGTGCTCTCTGGATTTTTAACTGTCACAACAGCACCTTCATTTTCTTAAACACTAGGTTGCATGTTGTAGCTGGTGTAAATGTGGCACTCATCTTCATGGGTACATAAAAATTTTAACTTTCTTTCAGGGTAAAATAGATATTATTACAGGTTAAAAGTTGTTCCCTCCTTCACAAGCATCTGCCATCTCTATTCCCAGATAACCACCAGCCTAGTGTCTTTCTGCAAATGGCGAAAGGAGCCCCTCTACACCTGTAAGAATGCAGCCCCCATGGTGTGTGGGTCAGTCCAGGGGCTGCTGGGTTGAATAATGAATCTTAGGGTGATGAGCAAGTGAGATGGAAGAGGAGAGCCTGCCCCTCACTTGCCATGAGCTAGATGTACTTGCACATTTAGCTCGAACTGTGTCTCCCACAAGGGTGAGTACATTGACTGAGGACTGAGGCTTGCCCAGGAGGATGCCGCATGAGCATCACGGGCAGCTTAGGGGCCCTTCCTGTTTGCATTAAAGTTCATCTGGTCCTAGCCCTTTATACAACGGGTCCAGTGGATCATTCTGTCCCTGACAGCAAGTTGTTCTATCTTTTGAACGTTGAAGTACCCTTCTTAGAAGATTATCAAGCCTCTTATATTTCTTTTTCTTAAAAATTTCACTTGGAAAAAATTTTTTTAACATGATCATATGATCAAATAACAAGCACCTGTGTACCTACCACTTCAAATTAAAATATAACCATGCTGCTGCTGCTAAGTCGCTTCAGTCATGTCCGACTCTGTGCAACCCCATAGACAGCAGCCCACCAGGCTCCCCCATCCCTGGGATTCTGTAGGCAAGAATACTGGAGTGGGTTGCCATTTCCTTCTCCAGTGCATGAAAGTGAAAAGTCAAAGTGAAGTCGCTCAGTCATGTCTGACTCTTCTCGACCCCATGGACTGTAGCCTACCAGGCTCCTCCGTCCATGGGATTTTCCAGGCAAGAGTACTGGAGTGGGGTGCCATTGCCTTCTCCAAAATATAGCCATACTTGTTACACAAAACTATAAATAAAATAAATATTATGGCTCAAGTTGATGTCTGTTTTGTAAGCCTCCTCCTACTCACCCCTCACCAGAGAATTACTGACATAAATTTAATGTACGTCATGTCAGAGCACATTTTTTGCTTTTAACATGTCTCTGAATCCATAAACAGAATAGCGTATCATTTGTAAAGCACTTAGAATCATGTCAAGCAAGCAATAAATGCTCTTTGTTTTTTATCCATAAACAATACTTATGCTTTTATAATTTTTGCAATAATTATATCACAGTGCCCTTCTGTTTTCACCCAAAAGTATGTTTTGAGATCGGTTTACACCGACACCTATAGATATAGGTAATTCTTTCTTCCTGATGTTTACAAATCCACTATATGACAACATCTCCAGCAGTGCAATTCCCGCGTTAGAGGGTTGGCATTTTCAGCTTTTCTAGAAATTACTCTGGAGAGGCTGTGCTGCTATGATCACCAGAAGCAACTGAGAGTGGCTGTTTCCCCACAGCCTCACAAATACTTAGTATTCCTGAACGAGAGCGTGTTTGCCACTCTGGTGGGGAAGCTAAAGTGCTCTTACTGTGGGTTGATTTACGTTTCCCTGATTACCGGTGAGATTGGGTGTCTTTTGAAATGTATTCTGTGAATATTCATATTCTTTGCCCATTTATTGTGTTAGATTACTTGTCCTTATTGATTTGTGGGATTTTTTTTCCCCTTTAATACAGGCTAAATGTGAATCTTTTGTCTCCTGTATATAAAATGAAATTTGTAAACCCAGGCAGTTGCCGTCTTTTAGCTTTGTTGATGATTTATTTTTTTCTTAGAGCGCAGGAACCAGACTGGCATCAGATGCCTGTGAGGGGAGGAGCAGAAGCCAGTCCATGACTTGAAACAGAAGCAGACTATTTATTAAAGCTTTCTTGCTGGTGGCTGGCATGGCACCTTGCCCAGGGCAACAGTGGTCGGCCTCAGTGTGGGGGCTGTTCCTGTGTCCATGGACCCCTCACATCTAGTCACCATGCTTCCCTGGTGGCTTCTGAAAGCATTAAGAGGACTTGCGCAAGACCTGGGGTTATTCCAGCTTCTGATAGGGACAGGGTTCACCTGCAAGCTCCTGGCCCAGATCCCAGAAACCTCTACCCAGCAAGTAATATGTAATACGAGGCAAGACAAACTGCTTCTCTCCCAAGTATATCCTCATACCTATGTACTCAGGTGGCGTG
Source organism: Budorcas taxicolor (assembly GCF_023091745.1). Taxonomy (NCBI): domain Eukaryota; kingdom Metazoa; phylum Chordata; class Mammalia; order Artiodactyla; family Bovidae; genus Budorcas; species Budorcas taxicolor. The sequence continues at coordinate 35,974,813 of NC_068928.1, read as the reverse complement.
GTCATCCCTGCCTCCACGGCTCCTTCAGCGTCCAGCTCTGCCTGTGGTCTCTGCCTGACCCTGTCAGGACCTGTGATCCTTGGTGCTTACAGAGCCTCTGGCCCTGACTTTGGTCATCTGCCTTGGAGTGTCACAGAGTGCTGCAGTTGCTCACAGAAGTTCCCTGAGCTAAGCAGACCGTGTTTTCGGACCAGGTACTGCTGGAAGGCTAGGCTACACTGGGGAGGGCCAACAGCAGTGCACAGGTGACTATAACCAGGGGACTGAGTTAGCGTGCAAAGCCAATGTGCTTGGTACTAGAAGTGAGCTAGAAAGATGGGTTCAGAGGCAGCAAAGATGAATCAGATAGCACAAGTAAGTCATGGAAAAGAGCCAGTGTGTGCTTGAGGGCTGGAAGGTGGGAAGTAAATGGGGGTGGTTCTCCATGGGCCTGTGGCGCCATTAGCTTCAGGTCTGCTGCCAGGTCCTGCACAACCTCAAATGAGGCTGTGGATGGGCTGCAGCGTAAAGAACAGTACATACCGAAAGAGGCCCAGGGTTGGCACCCACCCAGATAGGGAAACTGAAGAAAATGAATCTCTTGCCTCATTAATAAAAAATTATCCTTTTTATAGATACTGTTTATAAACACACACGCACGTAGTTTTGGTCACCATTTGAAAATAAATCACAGACATCATACTATTGATATGTTCTATCTCTGCTGATCTCTCATGGTTGTTTTGCTCTGGGACATGGACATCTTGCTTACTGGGCACTTGTCTTCTTTCTTCTGTGCATTTGTGGCAGATAGGGCTATTTTTGTGTTTCCTGTGTCAATGTCACTTGTCTTTTTTGTGGAAAGCTGTTTGTGATTGAATAATGAGGCTTTTTTTATACCACCTTTTATGGTGGCATCTTGGACAAGCTGCTTAACTTCTCTCTCATTTCTCCATTTGTAAGACAGGGATATGCACACTTGGGATGATTTGCCTGACAACATTACAGGGGACATGCTCACTGTTTTTTCACTTCCTTAAGTTCTCTGCCCTTCAGGAAATTTACCCATCCCTGCCCTTCTTCACTGAGCATGCCCACCTTTTTCATAAATCAGAATCAGTACACTCCCCACTTGTCATTAAGCATCTCTACAGACATTCCTGTAAATTATATCTGCAAGTAGACAATTCTTTGGTGGATCCTGTTTTCCCACTGGAGCAAGGCCAAAGCTTTGCCTCCGGTAAGCCACATTCTAAATAGTAAGCAGTGTGTCCTGATCTGCTCTATTCTGCTGAATGTAGGGAACATGCATCCATGTAGGAAACCAGTTGCCTGGGCCAGCTGTCACGGGGTAACAGGAACTCCACAGAGGACACAGAACTGCTTTCTCATCTGTTGGAACTCTCAGAAAGGAAAACTCTGCTACATTCAAAACTGAGCTTATTTATTTTCTTGACCAGTTTCTAAGATGGAAATCACAAACAGAAGTGTTTGCTTGGCTTGCCCAGTATTAATGTATGCATGCATTTTGCACAGAAGCAATACATGCTGCTTTTATTTTTCTGACAGGATGGTAAATACCATAGTCAGTTACTAAATTTAGTTTATGAATTGTGTTTCTGTCAACACTGGTTTAAGCTCTAGAGAGCTCTTCTTTTTAACTTCATGGTGCACCATTGTGCTCACTCAATTGTGTTCGGCTCTTCGTGACCCCACGGACTGTAGCCCACCAGGCTCCTCTGTCCTTGGAAGTTCCCAGGCAAGAATCCTGGAATGGATTGCCATTTTCTTCTCCAGGGGATCTTCCCAACCCAGGGATCGAAACTAGGTCTCCTGCATCTTCTGCATTGGCAGGCGGGTTCTTTACCACCGAGCCAGCTGATTAACTTTGTGTTGAAATATAACATAGGTTCAGGAAAGTACACATATTTTATGTACTTGTTTGATAAATTTTTGATAAATTGAACACACCCATAGAACCAGAACCTCCTTAGCCACTCTCTTGACTTCTAACAGCATAGAAAATGGTTTTGCCTGTTTTGTACATTTACATGGAATCAGACAGTATATACCTTTTCCTCTACTGGCTTCTTTCATTTAACAGTTTTTAATGAGTTTCATTCATATCGTTGAGTGTAGTCATAGTTCATTTGTTCTCATTGCTATATAACATTGTAAATAATCATCACCATTTATTTATCTATTCTACTGTTGAGTAGGTAGTTTCCATATTGGAGATACAAATGCAAATATCCTGTCTTTTGGTGGGCACATGTATGATTTCTTTTGGCTGTATACCTAGGAATAGAATTTTGTACATTATTTTTAAGTGTACAATTCAATCATTTTTATTGTGTTCATGGATATGTGTAAGTCACACCCTTAGCTATCACCTCTCTATCCTCCCATCCCCTCTGCCCTAAGCAACCACTTACTCTACTTTTTGTCTCTACAGATTTGCCTAACCTCAACATGACATAAATGAAATTATACTATATGTGATTTTCTGTGTCTGGCTTCTTTCACTTACTACAGTATTTTCGAGGTTCATCCATGTTGTAGCATGTATCAGTATTTCATTCCTTCTTATGGTCAAATAATATTCCATTGTAGAGATATTCCCCATTTTGTTTATCCATTTATGCATTGCTGGATATTTAGGTTCTTTTCACTTTTTGACTATTGTGGATAGTACTGTTCTAAACATTTGTGTACAAATCTTTGAAAACTTGTTCTCACTTCTTTTGGGTATCGGCCTAAGAGTACAATTGCCAGGTCAAATGTTAACTCTGTGTTTAACTCTTTGGAGAAGCACCAAAAATGTTTTCCACAGCAGCTGCACCATTTTACATTCCCATCAGCAACGCAAAAGAGTTCCAGTTTCTCCACATGCTCCCCAAATTTGTTATGCTGTTTTTTGTTTATACCTTCCTGTGGGTACAGTTCGGTTCAGTTCAGTTCAGTCGCTCAGTCGTGTCCTGCTCCTTGCAACCCCATGAATTGCAGCACGCCAGGCCTCCCTGTCTATCACCAACTCCTGGAGTCCACCAAAACTCATGTGCATCGAGTCAGTGATGCCATCCAGCCATCTCATCCTCTGTCGTCCCCTTCTCCTCCTGCCCTCAATCCCTCCCAGCATCAGGGTCTTTTCCAGTGAGTCAACTCTTCGCATGAGGTGGCCAAAGTATTGGAGTTTCAGCCTCAGCATCAGTCCTTCCAATGAACACCCAGGACTGGTCTCAAAGTGCTATTTAATCGTGGTTTCAGTTTACATTTCATGTGCTTGTTGGCCATTCATATGTCTTCTTTGGAAAAATGTCTATTCAAGTCCTTTGCTTATTTTTTAATTGGGTTATGTGCATTATTTATCATTCATGCATTTGGTTATTCATTTGAGCACTTCTTACATTCCAGGCCCTGTGAGGCACTGAAGACAAAACAGTGGACCCATTAGTTGCCAACAAAACAATTATTTTTTAAAATAATCCTTGTTTCCTAACCTGTCTTATGAAATAAGATCTGGCAGCAGATCTAGGCCTGAATTCTCACATGCCCATTCTCTGTGCACACCTTTAGGTGGGGTGTGCTTTGTCTCCAGTTCCCTCCCAGCTCCCGCCTAGCTGACTTACTCCCACTTGGCATTTTATAACACCCAATCCAAGTAGCTAAAGACTTACTCTAGTTATTTGAGTTGGGAGCACCTGGGACTCCTGGCGTCCTGCTCCAGCTCCTTAAACTTTCCACAAACAGACAACTTTTCCTAAAACCAAATCTATTTTCTTTTTCAGGTTTAAATGGGGTATCTGCCACTTTGTTTAAGAATAGAAAAAGAAGTGGCCGCCCTTCTTGCTTGAGGTGTTTTGGGTGTGTTTGAGGAAGGAGAGAACTAGAATCAGTGGTGTTTGCACTTGGGCTTTTGAAATGATGGGTGGTTCTTAAATTTATGAGCAATGCATTGACTTGAGTTTCTCGAACTCTTCAATCTTTTGAAGGAGCAACCTGTTTTCACTTCAACCTTGTCCTACCCCAGTCCCAGTTTCTTGGCTTCAATTAGTAAACAACTGTGGAAAAATAAAATTGAGATTAGACAATCTCTAGTGATCAGATAAGGACTAAATCCAGAGCCCAGAGAAGAGAATTACCCATCCCATCCTTTCTCCCCAAATTGGGCAGGCAAGTCTATCATGCTGGGGTAGTGGTACTGGATTCTCCATTCTCCACTTCAGGTTCAGCTATTTACCAGCTAGGCAGCCCACTTGGCCTCTTTGCACTTCAGTTTCCTTACCTGTACAAAGAGAGTTCATAACTCCCACCTGTGTTTTTTAGAATTAGCTTAGTGTGTATCAGAGAAACCCCTTCTCACCATGGTTTTAGTAGGTGGGAGTTTTTCTAGGAAATGGCCAGTGTATGGCTGGTGTGGTACAGACTGCTGTCAGGCTCCATGTCCATCTGTCTTGTTGCTCTGTGATGCCAAGCTCACCATGTGCTCCAAGAGAACTATCACAGGCAGCATTCCAGCCAGCAGGAAAGAAAAAGAGAAGACGTGCTTGCCTTGAAGGGCTCTTCTCCGAAGCTGTGCACACACATACACACAACCTCTGCTTAAATCCTATTGGCCAGACTTTATTCTTCACCCAGACCACCTACTGGGGAAGCTTGGAGATGTGGTGTCTATTCCACATGGCTATGGCCAGGTAAACATCTGAGGGTGTATTATTAAGGGAGAAGGGGCTACTGGGAGTCTCTGTCATTCCACCTATCAGAGCTGCCGTGAAGATAAAGGAGATAATACACCTCTGAACTACATTTGGGGATGCTGTGCTTAGTCCCTCAGTTGTGTCTGACTCTTTGCAAACCCATGGACTACAGCCCACCAGGCTCCTCTGGGGGATTCTCCAGGCAAGAATACTGGAGTGGGTTGCCATGCCCTCCTCCAGGGGATCTTCCCAACCCAGGGATCAAACCCAGGTGTCCCACACTGCAGGCAGATTCTTTACTGTCTGAGCCACCAGAGAGGTGCGCATACATCAACCTGTTGATTTGTCAGCTAGGCATTCCAAGAGGCCACTGAAAACCATAGTGAGTGTGTAGAAAATCATATTCCGCACCAAACAGGACTCTGGGACATTCTGAGAATAAGGGGATCCGTGTTGTGAAACAGATCCCCCCACTCCCCACTTTTAATGCTTTGTTGACAACAAGACCATTGAACTGGCTGAAGTCTGTGTTTTTCTGCCTTCTAATCCAGATCCTGGGCTGTTGGGAGGTGGCTTGCCAAGGCTTCAAGGGCAATGGTGAACCACTGAATGCAAAAGATGTATTTAGTTTGGATTCACCAGTTGTAAGCAACAGAAACCCAACTCAGACCAGCTTAAATGTTTGTTCACATTTTAGATTACATACATAAGTAAGATCATGCAACATTAGACTTTCTCCTTCCGGCTTATTTCCCGTAAGCATAATGTCCTTTGGATTCATCCATGTTGTTGCAAATGGAATTCAGCTCCTCTCTCCCCTCACCAATAGCTTAAATTCAAAGAGGGACTTTATTGACTGGTGACAGTGAAAAGTCCAGAGGCAGGTAGACTGTATCTAGGCACTCGACAAGCTCAAGATTAAGTCTGTCCTGGGTCTTCCTGTCTGTTTCTGTCTTTGTCTGTCTTTCCATCTCTCTGTATTGACTTTCTTCCTAAGCAGGTTTTCTCTACATGCTTGCTCTTACACCGATCACTTTGGCAAACCCAAGAAAGGAGCACATCTGTTTCCCAGTGGGCAAAAATGGGCACCCTCCACATTATGCCTGTGAGGGAAGGATGTGGGTACACAGTCTCTTTTGAGGGGTGTCATGGTGACTGTGAGGAACTACCTCAGTAGTTATTTAGGTCTGCCAGCCTGAGTGGTAGAATGTGGGGGCAGGTAGGGCTTCAGAGGCCTGTGACTTCTGGCTGTTTTCTGTCCTAGCACACCTGAGGAAACCAGCTGGCTTAGGTGGCTCACTACAGTCTTTGAGAAGATTGCCCAGGAAGGTGATCTAGATAGCATCCCTTTGAGGATAACCACTGATCCAAGTCCTCAGACTTTATAGGTGGGGAGGCTGAGGCCCAGAGAGGAGAAAACACAGATATCTTCACTTGGATTTTCTTGAGAACAAGTACGTGGGTGCAGGTGGTTTATTTGTGATCTTGGGAAGCAGGAGTGAGGGAGTATGGAGAGGAGACAAGAAGTCAATTTGGGGCGTGTGTGGGCAACCAGGATCTTACCCACGCCCTCCAGGCTTGATGCCTCCCAGAACTGCCCAGCCACAGAAGGAGAAACTTGAGGGAGTCACTGAGGACAGAACCTCAAGAAACTGCCCTATCAGTGAAATTAGAAATGTGCTGAGGACACATGGCAAGGGACACCAAAGGTGTTTGTGACAATCTCCCACCCAGCCAGCGGCATACCTGGGATGAGACCAAAGGCCCTAAGCTCTCCAGTCTGTGACTCATCTTTACTGAAGTCAGGACAACCTACCCATCAGCCTGCACCGGGACACACCCTCGTGTGACGTGAGGTCTCCCCTCATTTATAGGGAAACCCAGTTTTGCTCCCCTCTGCCCTCCATACTTTATTCTGTCCTGAAATTCTCCCCCATAAGCCAGAAGCAGCCAATCAGTGACGGTTAGGATTGGCCTTTTCAGCTCAGCAACTGTTGGACTGAATCATCAGGAAGGGTCCCCAGGGCCCACACCACCCTGAGGTGGTGGTCTGGAAAGCCTGGATCTGGAGCGTGCCCTCTCAGATGAGAACAGGGTCTGAGAGCTGTCATATACTTCTCTGGGCCTGGATGGGAGCCCAGCACCTGTCACCCAGCTCTGGCAAATGGGCATAAGCAGGCCTAAGCTTATGATACTTAGACTTCTGGGGACCTTTTTTTTAAAATAAAAAAAAATAATTGTTTTAATAATTCATAACAGTTTTAGTTACAGAATAACTGAGTAGATCATACATAGAGTTCGTTATGCCCACCCCTGACCCCATCCCTGGCACTGCTTCTCTGATATTAACATCTGCATTAGTATGGTACAGTACAATTAGCGAACTACTATGGGACATTACTGACTTCCCAGGTGGTGCTAGTGGTAAAGAACCTGCCCACCAGTGTAAGAGACACAGGTTCAATCCCTGAGTCAGGAAGATCCCTGGAGGGAGGGCACAACAACTGACTCCAGTATTCTTGCCTGGAGAATCTCACGGACAGAGGAGCCTGGCAGGCTACATACAGTTCATAGGGTCGCAAAGAGTCAGACTAGACTGAAGCGACTTAGCACACATGGTACATTATTGTTGACTATGGTCCAAGTTTACATCAGGGTTTAGTCCTTGTGTTAGATCATTCTGTGGGTTTTGACAGATACCCAGGGGTCTTTTTACCAGGAGGAAGTGGTGTCTAGAATGAGGCCATTCCCAGCCCTCCCAGGCTACCTCTCAGCATGATTGTCCTTAGTGTCCCTTTCTAGGGTTTGGATACCAAGGCTCCAGACGCTTGGCACTCAGTGGAAACTGAGGAGAAGGGTGGGGAGAAGAACCTTCTCTCTGATTAGGGACAGAAGTCAGCCTCCAGGTTTTGATTTCCCAAAGGCAAAGTAGCTCCTAAGTTAAATGGGTCCCTGGCAATGGGGCAGATCAGACAGTTTCTGGAGTTTCCTGCACACGTTGTATGCAACCTGCTTCCTAGCACGATGTGCCAGCCTTTGGTTCCAGGGAGGCCTGGCTTGGTGTAGTTGAACCCATAGCCCCTTTTCCCACAGTTCTGGAGAGCTGGATCACACCGTCCCCTTGCCCGTCGGAGGCTTCAGCTATGTCCAGGGCCACGTCGGATTGCACCTTAGTAACAAGACTGTGGGGCGGTGCCTGGATGCCACAGCACAGAGGATCCCAGACCAGGAGGCCTTGGTTGTCCACCATGAAAACATCAGGTTGACCTTTGCCCAACTCAAGGAGGAGGTGGGTCCTGACTTTGAACCTTCAAAGTGGGCAGGTGCTGGCCCCCAGGTGCCAAGCTTGGTGGAGCTGCAAGGGTGGTGCCCGGCTATGGGGCAGGGTGCTGGGGCTGCCTGAGAGCCCCCAAGGAATATCAGGAGTGGAGGGCAGGGCTGAGGCAGAGGTGGTCCAGGTGCCTCCTGCATCAGTTGTTCCTGGGACACTGGTTAACTATGCATGTTCCCAAGTCCCCCTCCAGATCTCAGGCCTGCGTATCTGCCTGTCCCTCATTCCCAAGTGGTTCTGGTGTGAACCCCTGGGCCAAAGGTTAAAGTCAGAGTCATGGGCTCCTTTCTGCTCACCTATATCTCACCCTCTGTTCCCCTTCTGTGTATTCCAGGTGGATAAAGCTGCTTCTGGGCTCTTGAGTATCGGCCTCCGCAAGGGTGACCGGCTGGGCATGTGGGGGCCCAACTCCTATGCGTGGGTACTCATGCAGCTGGCCACAGCCCAGGCTGGCATCATTCTGGTGAGGAGGGGATTGCCTGGCATAGCTGGGTATGCAGGGGGGAGGGCATCATTCAGGGGAGCTCCCTGGACCCTTGGCCCCAGAATCACACCAGTGCCTGGCTGGTTTCAGACCAGCTAGTGCTTTCTCCTGAAGCCCACTAAGGAAGCCTGAAGGTACAGGGTGCTGCCTCTGAGGGTGGAGGGGGTGCAAGTGGGACAGCATCTGCCCAGGACATGTGACATACCCTCACTGTCTCCACCAGGTATCTGTGAATCCAGCGTACCAGGCTATGGAGCTGGAGTATGCCCTCAAGAAGGTGGGCACATTCCTTGGGTACTGTGGGGGAAGCCAGCTAGTACCTAGCACAGGGGGCTTCCAGCTGTCACAGAAGGCTGAGAGGGGTGGGGGCATGCACAGGTGACACCCTGAGTCTGTCCTTCAGGCAGTGGGGGGGAGGAGGGGATGGTTGGTCAGACAGGCCAGTGTGTGTGTCGGGTGTGGCAGCTGTGTGTATTGCGGTGTCAGTGTATGGGAGAGAGAGCAACTGTCAGGACTCCACCACATTCCCAGGCTGGGGCTTCCTGCTGACCGTGGTGCGGGGCTGCCCTTCTACAGGTGGGCTGCAAAGCCCTTGTATTTCCCAAGCAATTCAAGACTCAGCATTACTACAACATCCTGAAGCAAATCTGTCCAGAGGTGGAGAAGGCCCAGCCAGGGGCCTTGAAGAGTCAGAGGTGGGGGTGTCCCGGGTTGGGAGGGGTACATCATCCCATATCTTGGGCCGCTCACTCCTTACCCATCTCTGGGGGCCATCCCTCCTGTCATGCTCCCCACCGCCAGGCTTCCAGATCTGACCACAGTCATCTCGGTGGATGCCCATCTGCCAGGGACGTTGCTCCTGGATGAGGTGGTGGCAGCTGGCAGTCAAGAGCAAAATCTGGCCCGGCTCCGGCACACCCAGCAGTTCCTGTCCTGCCATGACCCCATCAACATCCAGTTCACCTCGGTACGGCAGCGATCTCCAGGCCCTGAACCCAGGCTGGCATGCTAACACCTGCCTGCCCTGTGACCTGCCCCTGAGAACAAGGAGGCAGCAGAGATTAGGGCAGAGATCAGGAGAGCACTCGTCTCCTGGGGCCTGCCCTCGCTGTCCCCTCTGCCCTGGAAAATATCAGCAACTAGAGTCCTTGTCACATGCTCCTCTCCCCTGGCCCTCTTGCCCCAAGCACAGGGGCAGATGTGCTGAGCCACCACAGGTCAGAGCCCCTCATTTGGCAGATGGGGAAACTGAGGCCCAGAGAGGCCACCTGCTGGTGAGCCTCTGAGCCACCTTATCAGTGGCCTGAAAATAGACCTTCTCTGCCACATTTCTGAATCCTAACACCTGGCACCGTGCAGGCACAAGGCAAATCTCTATAAATATGTACTGAGTGAATAGGTGGATCTAAGGCAACAATCTCCGTCTCCTGACTCCCAGTCCAGTGCCCTTCCCTGCCGTGGCCCAGGGTGGGAAGGAGATGGGATGAAAGAGGCCAAGCTATCAGCTTCTTGTCTTGTCAGGGGACAACCGGCAGCCCCAAGGGGGCTACGCTCTCCCATTACAACATTGTCAACAACGCCAACATGATAGGACAGCGCCTGAGACTGCACCAGAAGGTGAGGGGGTGCTGGCCCAGCAAGGGCTTCCTGGCACCCTGCAGGGGTGGGGGCTTGCTGGGTTCCCCCTTCTGGCTAGAGGAGCAGGGCTTCTGGCCCCACAGTAGACCCAGCTCCTGCTTCCATCTCCAGACGCCAGAGGAATCGCGGGTAGTCCTGCCCAGCCCCCTGTACCACTGCCTGGGTTCTGTGGGGGGCACAATGGTGAGCTTGATGCACGGTGTCACCCTTATCCTGTGCTCTCCAGTCTTTGAGGGCAAGAAGACGCTGGAGGCCATCAGCAGAGAAAGGTAGGCATCAGTGGGCAGCTATCTGTGGGCCGATAAGATCCTCCTGTTCCTCACTCCTGGGCCCTGATTCCTTTCCAAGCCGTCTCCGCCCTCCAATCAGGAGAAATGGAGATGGGGTAGTGGGAGATTCTCAGGAGACCAGTCCCTCCCTCCAAGGAGCTTCTGCTTATATCCCACAGTGCAGCTGTGGCCCTTACTAGAGGGTTAGAGTCCGGTGGGTGAGAGGAGGAAGTTCCCCTCTACTTCCAAGCCTGATTTTGAGATGCACCTCCCTTATACAGAGGCTCCTTCCTGTATGGGACCCCCACAATGTTCGTGGACGTTCTGAACCAACCAGACTTCTCCAGTTACGACATCTCAACCATACGTGGAGGTGGGATGGGGCCAAGAGTGGTGAGACCAGGACTAGCCTAGTGAGCTACATAGGTGCCCAATCTTTCATTTAGGGGCAAAAAGGCCACTAAACATGGGTGGGAGGGAGGGAAATCCCCAGTGTCCCTAGACATCAGCCTAAGACCAGCTGCCTAGACATCAGCCTAAGGACAGCTGCCGGGTCTAGAAACAAGTTCAGGGTCGGGAAGCAAAGGGAATGTTATTTCCTAAAAAGGGCTACAGGTGAATGGGAGTCTACTGAACCTGGAGAAGGTGGGAGCTGTGTCAGCCCTCTCTCCGATTCAGGTGTGATTGCTGGGTCTCCTGCACCCCCAGAGCTGATCAGAGCCATCATCAACAAGCTGAACATGAAGGAGCTAGTGGTAAGTAGAGGCAGGGGCTGGGGTGGGGGCCAGGCCAGGGCTGGGCAAGAACAGATTGCTGGATGTGTCGAGGAGTCCAGCCTGGGTCTCCAAGGAAGACCCTTCAGCTGGCCTTCGTTCTAGAAAGCAGATGTGAGAAACTGCAGTCTGACCTCATCAACAGCTCTCAAGTCACAAAGACAGGTGACAGGGGAGTAAATATTATACATACATAAATTTATATTTATAGAAATCTGGGGAAGAAATGCAGCATGGGAGGATGTGTGGCAAAGCACCAGTGTCCTGGCAGGTGGGGGCTGGCGGAGTTGAAGGTAGGGGCTTCAGACCCTTCCTAGAAGCAAGGGGTAGGGCAAGGATCTGCTGTTTGTTTCCGAATGACAGGGAAAGGGAAATTGAGAGGAGGATTCTGGAAGGGTGGCCATCCTGATGGTCACCCTGTTCTGGTCCTAAAGGACTTGGGGGTCTTAGCAACAGCTTCTCTGAGAGGAGCTGTGGCCGTGAGGCCAGGCATGCTGGAGCTCTCAACCTCAAGTGGAGCTGGGTTTGTGCTGGAGTGCCCAGGTGCCCTGCCAGGACATGTCTAGGTGTGAACAGATCTATGTATCAGCAGAGGGTGTTGAGAGAAGATGGGAGTCAGAGGTGAGAGGATCAGTAGTTTCTCCGGCAGAAGGCAGAGGCCAGTCACCAGGACTGGCTGGGTCAGGACCTGTGGTGAGGCAAGGACTGGTGTCAGGACGGCAATAGTCTAGACGACGTTTGGAGAGAATGGTGGGAGTCCTAGGAAGTATCGTTTTCCCCCTTAGAGGAGGGAGCCCCAGTCCTCCCCTCCTTTCCCTGTAAAAATGGAAGTATCTTGGGACACCCTCAATTCCAGAGCCTCCAGAGAGAGAATGGGGGCCATGCCCACTGGACCCCACCTGTTTAATGGCGGCCGGCTTTCTTGGACCTCTTAGTGGGGAACTTGCAGCCGCGGAAGGCATCCGTGTCACGAATATGCTGGCCCCTGAACTTGGCGGGCGATGCACAAGTGGCATCAGGGCGAGAGGTCTTAGCTTCCAGCCACCTGGAGAGACAGAGAGTTGCTGGGGTTGGGGAAGAGATGTAAGAGTATTGGAGGTAAGGACAGTGAACCGCGGGGTCAGGGTGACTTTGCTTTAGGGTAGTCTGGAACTGTCATCTTCATTTTACAAATGGGGGAATGCCCAGCGTCCCACACCGCTTAGGGAGCAAATCTAGGACATATGCCTAGGATGTCTTAGTGCAGGGTCAGTATGTCTCCACTCCATCGCATGAGGATGGCCTCTAGGGGTACTACTGGGGCCCTCTCACCTCCGAAGGCCCCGGAGCTGGCAGGTACACTTCCAGGGGTTGTTGGTGAGGGTGAGGGTCTCCAGGCTGTCAAAGGGGAAGTTGGAGGGCAGCTGGTGCAGGCGGTTGTTCTCCAGATGGACATGTTTCAGCGTGGTCACACCCAGGAAGGCACCGTCAGAAAACTAGGGAGCAGGGTGGGTGTGAGTGAGCAGCTCAGTCCCAGTGTCTGGCCTCTCCCAGCCCTATGCTCCCATGGGGCAGGGTCCACCCCTGAAGGCAGGCAGTGGCACCTGGAGCAGGTTCACAGCGTGACCCAGTTTTCTCAGGTGATTAATCCATTCGGTCTGTGGAGCTAGGTAGTTTTACTTTTCAATATGTAGATTGCGGGGCAAGGTTAAGTCCCTTGCTCAGGGTGGCACTAGGGAGTCAACAGTAGCTGCAGGGCCACATCCAGCTCCTCTTCCTCTGGCACCGTGCTCTCTGTGCAAACACTGGGACTGGGGAGGCAGCCAGAGTTTGGCCCCAGCGGCCCAAGCTGGCACAGAGTGAAGCTGGTCAGTGTTTGGTGGGATGGGCAGTGGGCCCAGGCTCCCCACAGGCCCCAGGGTCCTGTATGTCCCCCAGCTTTGTCCTCCCTGCTCCCTCACTGCCTGCCAGGCACTATTTGTGGAGCCACCTTGGTGGAGTCTTGGGCCAGGCTGGCTGGCTCCAGAGGAAACATTCTATTGGTGGCCACATCTTGGCCCAGACGTCACGGTTCCTGCCTGGCCTCGCCTGCCCCAAATGAGCCCCTGCTTCCCCGCTCTACTTCCCACTGAAAGGCCACGCTGGCAATAATGGGCCACAGGGGACTGTGACTTCAGCTGGGGAGTGTTTGGGGCTGAAGAAGGGCAGGCTCGGGCAGGCTCTGTCCGCCCAGATGAAGGCTGGTTGCCATCCAGGTACGATTCTGCCCTCATTTCTGTGCCTGCAGTCCAGGGAAGGGTGTGAAGCTCCCTGGTAATCAGACTGCTCTGATGACCGTCTTCCCACCTTACCCTGTGCCCTGCCCAACCTCCTGGGGAAGCCTCTGCGCCAGAGCAATTTTCTAGTCCCAAGAAGGGATTCCACCCTGTCCCAAGGCAGCAGCATCTGGCCAGGCACTGGGCATCAAAGGAGACCAAGTACTGAGGAGGACAAAGTCAGGAGATGGGTCTGGTGACCAGGGTGGGCAAAGGGCAGTGAGTGGTCTGGGGCACAGTGAGGCATGGCCAATTTTTCCTGTGGGGAGGAGACACCTAGGGTCCTTGTGCCAAAGGTTGATGGTAGTGAGTGGCTCTTGCCTTTTGCCCTTCATGGAACCCATGGATGCCATGCCTGCACCTGGGGCAGGACCCTCATCCATGGTCCCCACTCAGCTGAAATGGCCCTGAGAATGCAGTGGAATGTATGTGTGTGGACTGGGGGTGGGGTGGGGGATCCACCAGGGCCTCTGGGAGGCATGGAGGCGGTCTTCCTCAGTTATGTGCGCCCTGCTCACTCCCCAGCCCCCCACTCCACCTTAGCACTCATGCACACTCCCCACCAGGAACAGGGTCTCTTTGTGGGCCTGATTTGCCCAGCTCCTCTGGAAGGCTTCTCAATAAACAAACCTCCCTTTATGGGGTGGTAGGTTTACTGGAGGCAGGAAAAAAACAGCAGAGGAGGGGTGGAAGGCCCAACAGGAAGAGGTGGCTTCTGCGCACAGCAGGGGGGTTGAGGGCCAATGCCTCCTGGGGGCCATTGGTGGGGCCAGGATAGCCTGGCTCTGTTTATAAGTAGGAATCCTAGGAGGGCAGTGGCTGAGACTAGGGACAGGGACAGCAGGGCAGGATTTGGGGTGGGGATGTGACAAGAAGACTGGAGCGACTTAGCATGCATGCGTGCATTGGAGAAGGAAACGGCAACCCACTCCAGTATTCTTGCCTGGAGAATCCCAAGGACAGGGGAGCCTGGTGGGCTGCTGTCTATGGGGTAGCACAGAGTCAGACGCAACTGAAACGACTTAGCAGCAGCAGCAGTGATAAGATGAGGACAGAGCTCCACATCTTGGAGACAGCCACAGGAAGAGGCAATTTTAGGGGAGAGGGGATGGTGCCCAGCTGTGGCCCTGGATCCCTGGGCCTCCTGTCAGTGAAGAAGGAGCCAGGGCACAGCCCCCACAACCAGGAGCTCACCTTCTCCAGGTTGGTGTTGTCCAGCCAGAGCGTCTCCAGGTATCTGCCGAAGGACTGGAAGGCATTGTCGGGAATGCTTTTCAGGGGATTGTGGGACAGCTTCAGCTCCTCCACCACCCTCAGCTTGCTCAGAGCAGCTGAGGGGTAGCTGGACAGCTGGTTCCTGTCCAGGTAGAACTTTGCGAGGTTTTCCACGTCGTCCAGAGCACCGGGCTGCAGGGAACTGAGTGAGTTTTCCGACAGGTAGAGCCAGCGCAGGTCCTTGGCGCCCTGGAAGGCGCCTGAGCGCAGCTCTCGGATCTTGTTGTTGTTGAGCTGCAGGATGAAAAGGTTGACCAGAGGGGAGAGCAGCCCCCGGGGCAGCTCTGTCACCTTATTGTGGTCCAGGTAGAGGTAGGTGAGCTCGGTCAGGTCGTCAAAGGCACCAGCCCGCAGCACGCGGATGTCGTTATGGGACAGGTACAGGTAGATGAGCTGCTTGAGGCCTCGGAAGGCGCCAGCGGCCACCTCGCGGATCTGGCAGTGCTGCAGGTGCAGCGACACGAGGTTGGGCATGGCCCGAAATGAGTTGGCTGCCAGCACGGGGAAGTTGTTGCGCTGTAGGTTAAGCAGCTTGGTCTTCTCCGACACCTTGGGGATCTTCTGCAGCCCCACCTTGTCGCAGATGACGTGCTGCAGGTCGCTGTGGCAGTGGCAGTTCTGGGGGCAGGCGGCCAGCGCAGGCAGCAGGCTGGCCAGGAGGCCCAGGCTGAGGCTGAGCAGGAGCACCAGGCGGGCCATGGCCAGGACGCCTGGGGCCGAGGCAGGGGGCGGCAGCAAGTCCTCGGCGCTCGGTCTCCCGCCCTATTTATATGGTGGCCCTGACCGCAGCCGGCAGCCAGAGCCAGCTCCTACGTGGAGCCGGAGGCCACCGGGTTAACTCCCTCCCGCCCAGAGCTGCGCCCCTGCGCTCGACGGGGAAGGGCCCTCCCACCCTGGGGACTCTGCGGGGGGCCGCACTGGCCCCTAAACGCGGCCCCTAGCTCGGGCCCCTGTCTCCCTGCCCTCGGACCCCGCTCCGTCCCCACCCCGACCTCCTCCGGGGCGGGGGAGGGTATGGGTGTGTCCAGGACCCGGAGTTTACTCCCGAGTCGGGGAGGGGGGCAGCCCCTGAACTTATTTGTTTGCTCAAGTCTGTGCCTCCACGCCTCCCCCCAGACGCCCTCGGCCGCGTGCCCGGGACCCAGCGAGGGAGGAAGCAGGGCCGGACAGCCGGACGCGAGTCTCGCCGCGGTCGCAGGCCGGCGGCGCTTTAATGGGGCTCTTGTGCGGCGCCGGCGGAGCGTGAGAGCCACCCCGGCGTCGGGCTCCCCGCTCCAGCTGCTCTCAAGAGGTGGAGCTCCTCCCCGCCCTCGACTGGCCCTGGCCTCTCTCTCCCAGCCTCCGGCTGGCTTTCTGTCCCCTGCACCCCCTGTATCCCTTTGCCACGACTGAAGGCAACCAGAAAAGTGGGAACTGAGGGCGAGGGGATGACCCACAGGCCTCAGCAAACACCTAAAGACCACAGGCACGGTGGCGCTGTCTTCCCCCTTCCTTAATCTCCCTAAAATGTCCACATCTCCTCATACCTACCCCACCCTGCGGTGGTCAGGACCCTCTGTGGGGGGTGGTTCTCTCAGGGGGGTGGCCAGAGTGGCGCCAAGGTGTACTTGGCAGAAGCCACCCCTGGGCAGTGGCCCCAGGACTGTAAGGGTGGGTGAGAGGGCTGGGTCCCGACAGCTCAGGCTTCACGACCCCAGGTCCTGTGGGCAGGCCTACCCCGGCCAACTGGGTCTCTGTGTGTCTCCTTGAGCCACGATGGAAACAGGAGGGTGGGCAGGAAGAGTCACAGCTCTGGCCCCAAGCCAAGCTCTGGGCTGACTGGTAGGAGTTCTTGTCTGTGTTGGGGGGTGAGAGGAGGAACCAGACCCCAAGTCTTGCCAGACCCCAGCTATGCGTGATTCATGCCCGCTAACACAGAGGAAATTGAGGGTAGGGTAGGGCTGCGGGACGAACAGAGGTCTGGTGTCTTTGCTGGCTGGAAGGAACCTAACCAGCCCCTCTCCCTTCATCCAGCGCTCAGGTGCGGAAGCCTGCCATCTCCTAAGCCCCTTTCAGCCGTTGCCTCTGGATGGGGGTCATGCTTGGGCCAGAACACTGTCTTGTGGTATTCCTCCAAGGCTGACTGCTGGTTTTCTGTTGCTCAGGATGTTCCAACCACTAGAAGGGGGGCTGGGGTGTGTGCCACTGGCTTTGTAAACCCTTGCGTTGGCTGTATTTTTATTTTGAGCAAAACAAATTTACAGGAAACTTTCCAGAATTTGAAGGGGGGGGCACCCTACCCCAAGACCAGGCATTTATCCTGGGTTTCGAGTGGATGGGGCAGGGTAGGGGTAGGTGGCTGGTATCTGTGTAGCTCCCGTCTGGGCCAAGGCGGGCTGGCTTTCTCATCAAATTTATGGATTCTTCAGCTTGGAAAGAAGGGGAAGGGGATGCTATAGCCTGAAATCAGGAAGGGGGTGTTAAGACAGCCTGAGGATGGGGTGGGGAAGCTGAGATGTTGGTAACTGGGAGCCACAGGCTAAACCATGTGGTTGCTGCAAGCAACCGGGAAGAGTGAGAGCCTGGCTGGAAGAGAATGGCTTCCCTGGTCTCAATTTTATTTCAGACCTGGGCCCCCTGCTAGCTGAGCTAGTCTGATTCTACATCCAGTGCTTTTGCCTCCTGACCCCTGACCTCTGCCAAATATGCCTCTTTTCCTACTGTTCAACTGCTTCCATCCCCCACAACCCACTCCCCACCCCAGGTCCTTCCCTCAAAGTCACTTCCCCATCCTTCTGCTCCCCACGCTCTGTTCCAAACACCCTTTCTGGCTCCTCCAGGTGGCTTATGGAACCACAGAGAACAGCCCCGTGACCTTCATGAACTTCACCGAGGACACTGTGGAGCAGAAGGCAGAAAGTGTGGGCAGAGTCATGCCTCACACAGAGGTGGGCCCCAGACACCCCTCCTCCCACCACTCAGCTGGGTGCGGCCCCTGGGACATTTATTGCTTTCAAATTAGAGATCCAAACAGCTCACTCCAGACACTGAGAGCCCCCAGCCACGAGGTCTTCCTGGGCCTGGCCTGGGGCTTTCTCTGTGGGCTGAGGCCTGAACTGGGAAGAGCTGGAACAGTGGCCAGCTGCCAGCTGAACTTCTCTGCAGCCTCCCTTCCTGTCTGAGGTGTGTTTTTGCCAAGCCCACTGTCTGTTTTGGGGCAGCCAGAACAGCCTCATAGAGGAGCCAGAGCACAGAGATTTTTCCTACACAGCTCTTTCTCTCCCATAGCCTTCCCCCCCATCCCCCAACCTCATTTCAGCAGATTTCCTCTTTGTGCTTGGCATAAACAGTTTCCCAAATAGCTTCTCCCTCTGGGAGTCCCTTGCATCTTGAAGACTGACCCAGAGCACCTTTCACTCTCAAATTCCCAGCCTCCAGTGCTGGTGCTTATGCCAGCGTGCCTTGTTTCCCCTCCCGCCTTGGACCTTGCCCCTCTGGGATTACTGCCAGTGTGCTTCCCCTGGGGCCAACCTCTCTCCTCCCTAAAGTGAGTGTGCAGTGACACCAGTCCCTCCCATGTGTCACTGACTGAGAGGCCTGCCTGTGAGGCAGACAGGCCGGGTACGGTTCTCCCCATTTCACAGATGCAGACACGAGGCACAGGGGCTAAGCTTTCCTTGCCCAACGGTTATGGCTCATTTCTTGACCAGGCTTTCAGATTCTGCCTGTCTGCCGCCTCTCCTGTTCACGTGGCCCTGCTCTGCCACCCTCTTTGGCTTCTTTATTTACTGCTTAGTGGGAAGTAAGAGGAGACTCCCTTCCTTCTGCACAGTTTATAATTCTTTAGCTGGCCTGGCCCCCCTTCTGGCCTCCTTCTCTGAGCAGCTCCCACCCACTCTGTTTCCTCAGCACCTCCTGACTTGGGCCTCAGCTGTTCTTTCATGTCCAGCTCAGGTACCCAACTGGTGAAAGATCTACTCAGCCTGCGTCTCCATTCCTTGGGCATGGGCAGAGCCAGGGGGCTTCATTATAGGGGGAAAGAAGGCAAAGCTCTCTCCATTCCTGAGGCCCCTCATCCTGAAGTGAGAGGGTGGGAGGCCCCAGCCTGAAGCTGCCTGGTCCCAGGCCCAGATTGTGAACATGGAGACGGGGACGCTGACAGAGCTGCACACACCTGGAGAGCTGTGCATCCGAGGGTACTGCGTCATGCTGGGCTACTGGGGTGAGCCCCGGAAGACCGAGGAAGCAATTGGACAGGACAAGTGGTACCGGACGGGGTGAGAAGGCAGGGCAGGGTGGAGCGGTCGGCTGCCAAGGGGAAGCTGGGGGTCCTGAGGCTGAGTTGGGAACACTGAACTAGAACTGGGAGAACCAGTTGTCAAGATAGCCCCTTCACATCTCGGAGACTTAGTTTCAAAAATGTATAAAATGAGGATGATCATATTCTCCAAATAGGGCTCCTGGAAGGACCAAACACAGTACAGATAAGAACTCCTAGGGTAGTGCCTGCAAAATCTGAGCCTAGATTCAGGCAGTCATTTAATTCAACAAATTCTAATTATGCACCCGCCATGTGCTAGCACTGTTCTAAACACTGGTGGTCCAGGGGAAAGCAAAGGGGAGGATCCTGCTATGACTTCCCACATATCTGATGGAGGGAGACAGATACAGTCAAGATCATTTCCTACATTCATAAACACAACTAATAAGACAGGGTCACAGGAGAGAGAGTGGCTGTGGTGGAGAAGGGAGATTCTTTTCTCTTTGGTGATCAGAGGAGGCTTCTCTCAGGTGGAAATGTTTGGGCTGAAACCTGAATGGTAAGAAGCCAGCCCTAAAAGGTGTATGCATAGATATGTTTAGAGAGAGAGAGAGAAAATATGCTATAGGTATGGGTTTACTCGGTTTGGTCTGCCTTCTACGTGAGATAGTTCCTCCTGTATGATCCAGGTAATGTCTTGTTCGTGCCATATGTCCCAGAGTCTAGAGTCGCGTAAGACATACAGTAGGTGTTTCCTAAGTGTTTGGGAGTGAGTGAGTGAGCCAGCCGGATGAGGCAGATGTCAGAGGCCGCTCCTGGGCTTTCCTTGCAGAGACATCGCCACGATGGATGAGCAGGGCTTCTGCAAGATTGTGGGCCGGTCTAAGGATATGATCATCCGTGGCGGCGAGAATATATACCCCGCCGAGCTCGAGGACTTCTTTCACACACACCCACAGGTTCAGGAAGTGCAGGTGAGGCACCCAGCCCAGGTGAGAGCCCAAGAGCAGGGGACGCAGATGGGGATGTCTGATATCTGTCTCTGACTCTGGAAGGTGGTGGGAGTGAAGGATGACCGAATGGGGGAGGAAATCTGTGCCTGTATTCGGCTCAAGGAAGGGGAGAAGACCACGGCAGAGGAGATCAAGGCTTTCTGCAAAGGGAAGGTGGGAGCCTCAATTCACCCCAAGCATCACCGTGTTGCTCAGTTCTCTAATAACCTCTACCTGCCAACCTGTCAGCCCACTGCCCACCGTGACCCTGCCCAACCTCATGCTTTATCCCCCTCTGGCCTGCAGATCTCCCACTTCAAGATTCCCCGGTACATCGTTTTTGTCACAAACTACCCCCTCACCGTCTCAGGAAAGGTATGTAAGGAGACTAGGGAGGGGCAGGGAAGTTGGAGCCCAGGTGCAGAAGGTCAGGTGGCCCTGCCTGAGCCTCCCAGAGTGATGAGCCAGAGTCTGTTGAGAGGCTGGCAGTTGGGTCACAAGTTTGTCAGCTCATCCTGGTTTGCCCTGAACTTTCCTGGCTTTAGCCTGAGAAACTCTTCAATCGCAGGCAAACCAGCAGGGCTTGGACACCCTAGCTAGCTTGCCTAATTCTCACTTCCTTCTCTTTCCTCTAGATCCAGAAATTCAAACTTCGGGAGCAGATGGAGCAACATCTAAACCTGTGAATAAAGGGAGAAGATCCTTCCTCCCTGCCCTTCTCCCACATTCCCCGCGTCTGCTCTGTGATCTGGCATAAAGAGCTTCTCTGTTTACTTTGGCTGGTCTCTCGCTGGTGTGCTCTCTTGGCAGCTGCTACAGGATGGAGAAGGGAAGAGACCCAAAGCACTTTAAAACTCCTATTCCTTGTCAACGATGGTGCTAAGCACTTTGGTGTGCATTATCTACTTCATTTAATCCTCGCTCATCCCTTTGAGATATCAACACAATTAGGGTGTTATCTAATCTAACACAATTAGATATCAGCACACATTTCTTTTTCACATTGTTGCCAGATTAGTGCAGCAAGTATTTTTTAAATAGCTTTATTGAGTTATAATTCACCTACTACCCAATTCACCCATTTAAAGTGTTACATTCAATGGTTTTAGTATATTCACAGATATGTGCACTGATCTACAAAGTCAACATAAAAAATGTTCATCACCTCTTAAAAATAAACTCTATACCCTTTAACTATCATTCTACATCCCCCTACCCCCCCATCCCTCCCAACCAAACCAATTTTTATCTTTTTTCTTAATCAGTGAAACCAGGGCTTCCTTAATGGGCAGTTAAAGCAGGATAAAGCAAGCTGTAGCTTGAGCCAAGAAATAAAAAACAGCTAAGCACGTCGATTTCTAGTTCAGAGACAGAAGGAAAAGTTCCTTCTGCTTGAAAGCCTTATCTCCCATTGTTTGCCCCCAGCAGCAGCAGCAGCCTCATCTTTACTTTTTAGAAAATGAACATAAATTTAGAGTGTTTAGAGTGCCAGTCACTGTATACATACAGACACATCCATATCCAGATACAGCCAACATTTCCTGTTGAAATCTTCCCAAGAACACAGTCAAGCAGGCATTAGCCCCATTTCACAAAGGCTGAAACTAAAAACTCAGTAAGTTCAGTGTCTTGCCCAAATTTACACAGCTGGAATTAGAACCCAGCTGCCTGATTCCAAAGCCCATGGTCTTTCCACTTTCTGGGACAGTTCCTCAGGTGTCTGATTGTCCAGCCCTTCTTCTGAACCCTATCTGTCCCACATACATCATCTCCTCACAGCAGATGCCTGGGGTTGGCCCGACCCTGGTGACAGCCTATGCTCCTGACCAAGCAGGGATTTTCTGTCCCTGCAGCATTCAGTCCAAGTGCCCTCTCCTCCCCCACTGATTCCACAGCCCTTGTAACAGACCAGCCTTACAGCACGAAGCACACTGGCCTGGCGTCCAGGAGGTGCTGAATTAAATCGGTTGCCTGCTGTCGCTTGTTGGTTTACGTCTCCTCTGTCTCGTGTACCTGCACTTCGCCCTAATCTTATGCATCTGGATGTCCTCAGCGCCGAAACTCTGAGCCAGGCACATAAAACGTGAAGAAACCTATTGAACGAACTAACAGGTCCTGGATCGATCCAGGAACTCGCTCGCGATGTGGTGCCAAAAAGTGCGGAGCTGCCCCACTACACCTCCAGCCGCCAGAGAAAGGACGGCAGGGCGGCTGCGGTGAGGGCGTCGGTGCCCAGCAGGTGGCGCTACGCCCCCCGAGCCCTTAGCGCGGGGCTCCGCCAAAGGGCGCGGCCACGCAGCCCCAGTCCTTCCGCCGGGGCGGCCGCTCCCCTACCCCCACCCCCGCCCCGCCCGGCTCTGCGCGCACCGTAAGACCTACCCTGGGCTTCTCTCGGGCTCGCGTCCTGACCCGCGCGACGGGCCGCTCAGCCACGCGGGCGCCATGGCCCTCCCGCGGTCCCAGGCCCGCGGCTGGGTGAAGGCCGCCAAGATGGCTCAGAGGCGCCGCCGCGCGGAGGACGCGGGAAGACCCCGGAGTCCGGCGCCCGGGAGCCAGCGCGCCGCGCTTTACGTCCACGTGAGTGGGGAGGGGAGGCGGGGTCGCGGGAGCGCAGGGCCGCGGGCCCGCGTGGCGCTTGTCACGCCGCGGGCCCGCCTGCCGTCCTTCACCGGCCCGAGACGAGGTCTGGGACCTGTTCCCTGGCGGGGAAGGGTCTTGGTGCGGAGAACTGAAGTCTCTGGTGTGCACAGTCTCGTTGACCTTGGCAAGTGATTTGCCTTCTGAACCTCAGTTTTCTCCTACTGAAGTGGGCTTACTAATCCCCTTGGAGGGTTGTGTGGCTAAGAGGTTGACGGACCTCGGAATCAGGATGGGGGTGTGTGCGACTGAACCCTGGAAATGGCCGGGGCAGCCCAGGGTCACCTCTCAGCCGGGTCACATGCCCCCTGCCCCCAGTGGCCCTACTGCGAGAAGCGCTGTAGTTACTGCAACTTCAACAAGTACATCCCCCGTGGTGTGGACGAGGCTGCTCTGAGGCGCTGTCTGGTGACCGAGGCTCAGACGCTGCTGAGACTCAGCGGAGTGCGACGGTGGGTACTGGGGGCAGGGTCTTGGGAATTGTGTAGGGCAGCGGAACAGGTTGCAGGCACCCTGGAGGGCCCCCCCACGTCTTCATCTCCATTCTCTTTCCCTAGAGTGGAGTCTGTGTTCTTCGGTGGGGGTACCCCCAGTCTGGCCAGCCCCCATACTGTGGCAGCTGTCCTGGAGGCAGTGGCCCAGGCAACTCACCTGCCTGCAGACTCTGAAGTCACACTGGAGGCCAACCCCACTTCGGCCTCAGGCTCCAGGCTGGCAGCATTTGGGGCAGCAGGAGTCAACAGGTTGTCCATTGGCCTCCAGGTAACCCATCTCACCCACCTTATCCTGGGGCATCCAGGATGTCTCTCATCCAGTCACATTCATTCATAGGGCAGATATTTGTAGAGCTCCTTCTTTGTGCCAGGGCCCTGTAGGCACTGAAAAGTGTGTGGTGACACCTACTTGTCTGTTTGAAGCCCTAGGCAGGGATCATGCGTGCCTTTTTGTTCATCCCGGTGTTACAAGCAGCCACTACAATTCCTGGCACATAGTAGATGCTTGAAAGATTTACTACCTGACTGGAGACACAGAAGGAGGCAGACAGGTGGTCAGATCATTGCAGCATGATAAAGTCTGCTTGTGAATGGGGTCTCCAGAAAAGGCTTTCATGAGTATGGCCTGAAGGGCATGTCAGTCTGACAAAATCATGGAAACCTTCCTGAAGAAGGTGACGTTTGAATAAGGAAGAGGAGTCCATCAGAGGAGGGTGTTGAGGGGGAAGATAGGATTTGGAAGAGCTTGCCTGTTTGGGAGGACCTTTGAGCCATTCCTTGTGACTGGAGAGGCTGGGGACAAAGTTGCAAGCTGGGGCCCAGAAGTCTTCAGCACCAGACTAGGAAACTTGCAATTTTGCCTAGTGGTGACAAGGGAGTCACTGAGGGGTTTTAAGTGGGGAGAGAAATGTGTTCCTCTCAGGTTGGCCCTTGGTATTTCTATAGCCAGTATCCCCACCCCGACTCCACACACACCCATTTCAAGTACGTGTACCACTTAACAAAGAGTTTGGGGTCAGGGCTTTTTCATTATGGGACATATTGAAAGGGACACACCATTTCTTCTGGCCTCCAAATACTTACATATCTTGAATCTAATTGTGAGAAAACATCAGGACACCTAAGAGACTTTGTACACGTATGGATAAGAACAGATAACATGAGATCGATCTACCCTGTTAACTTTTTAATGTACAGTACAGTATTGCTGACTATAAACACAGTGATGTACAGGAGATCTCTAGGACTAATTAAGAGATTTTGGAGGGGGTGGGGTTTGGCCACAATGTGTAGTTTGTGGAGTCTTAGTTTTCTGACCAGGGATATTGAACCTGGGCCCCGTCAGTGAAAACGCTGAGTCCTAACCGCTGGACTGCCAGGGAATTCCCTAAGAGGCAGTTTTTAAAACAACTGACCTGTACTGTTCAAAAATGTCAGTATCATAAATGACAAAGGCAGGATGAGGATCTCAACTAAAGGAGACTAAAGAGACAGTGACAGCTGCATGCAGTGTGTGACCCCTGATTGAATACTGAATTGGGGTGGGACGAGGAAATCACTACAACAGACATTTAGGGACAATTGGCCAACTTTGAATAAGACTGTGTGTTAGATAAGGGAATTGTGTCCATGTTACATTTTCTGAACTCTGTAATTAGATTGTGGCTGTGTAAGGGAATGTCCTTATTCTTAAGAAATATTTTTTACATTTAGATAATGATATTACAAGTGCCTACTAGCCTGTGAACAGTGGCTACCATATTCTACTAAAATGTTCTGAATCTTCACTGACCAGTATAGTTGCCACTGACCTCATGCTAGGAAACACTTAGAATGTGAGTATTTAAATTTAATTAACTTCTAAAATGTAAACAACTACATGTGGTTAGTATCTATTATATTGGACAGTGCAATTACAGAACATTTTCGTCATCCCACATGGTTCTTTTAGACAGCATGGTCTATAACTTACTCTCAAAAAATTCAACATAATAATAATATGTGTGTGTATTTAGAGAGGGGGCTCCCGAGGTGGTGCTAGTGGTAGAGAACTCGCCTGCCAATGCAGCAGACGTAAGAGACACGAGTTTGATCCTTGGGTCAGGAAGACCCCCTGGAGGAGGGTATGGCAGCCCACTCCAGTATTCTTGCCTGGGGAATCCGATGGACAGAGGAACCTGACTGGCTACGGTCCATAGTGTTGGAAAGACTTGGACACAACTGAAGCAACTTGGCACATATTTAGAGAGAGACAAAGCAAAAGTGGCAAAAATGTTAATTGCAACTTTTCTATAAGTTTGAAAATTTCAAAATAAAAAGTAAAATCAAAAAAAAGATTGTTGGCTTTGGAGTTGGACAATCCTAATTTCCAGGTCTGACTTCACCATTGTTTGACCTTGGGCCAGCTACTTAATGAACTCCAGGTTGTCATCTGTAAAATGGAGCTAGTGTTGGAGGGTTCCAGGCATAAATTAGATATTGCCTAAGGATGCTTTGCACATGGTAGCCCTTTAGTGAATGGTACCCTTGCTACTGGCTTGACCATCCACCTTCCGGCTCCCTGCCATGTCCTGGGTTTTCCCCTGGATCTGTGTCTGCAGTAAGTCCAGCCAGGTGTTTCTGTCTCTCTCTGAGCTGGCCTGCATGCTTATACTCCACCCTCTCTCTCCAGTCTCTAGATGACACTGAGCTCCAGCTGCTGGGGAGGACACACTCGGCCAGGGACGCTTTGCAGACCCTGGCGGAGGCCCAGCGCCTCTTCCCAGGGCGTGTTTCTGTGGACCTGATGCTAGGGCTGCCGGTACAGCAGGTGGGGCCGTGGCTCAGGCAGCTGCAGGAACTGCTGCGCTGCTGTGATGACCACGTGTCCCTCTACCAGCTGTCCCTGGAGCGGGGCACCGCACTCTTCACCCAGGTGCAGCAGGGTGCCCTTCCTGCCCCAGACCCCGAACTGGCCGCTGAGATGTACCAGGAGGGACGGGCAGTCCTGCGGGAGGCTGGCTTTCGCCAGTATGAGGTCTCCAACTTTGCCCGGAATGTAAGTCCTAAAGCTGAAGGTGGGGCCTGGGCGGGCTAAGGCGTGACAGTGCAGTTGTGGCCGTTTGGGGAGAAGGGTGCTTCCAAGGCCTGAGATGGTGGGACATTGTAACCAGGTGCCTCTTACCCGAACAGGGATCGGCCCACCTGCTTCCTTCTCCATTGACTGTTCCCTTCCTCCCGACAGGGGGCGCTTAGTATCCACAATTGGACTTACTGGCAGTGTGGTCAGTACCTTGGCGTTGGGCCTGGTGAGTGCCATGAACCACAGATGGGATGACTCAGGAGAGCAGAGTCATGGCTGTGTGTTCTTGCGCCACTTAACCTCCCCGGCCCTCTGTTTCCTCATATGTAAAGTGTGGCAAAAAGTACCTACTTTGTAGAGCTCTTAAGTGTGTGTTTTGAGGCGCGTGGGATAGTACCTGGCACTGTGGTTCTTGATCTTTAGCATGCATCAGAATTACTTGGACCGCTTGTTAAAACCTAACTGAATCCCAACCAAATTCTGGAATTTCTGGAATTGGTCAGGGCCTGAGGATTTACATTTCTAGCATATGAAATGCTGTTGGTCCAGAGGCCGCGCTTTGAGAACCACTGACTTAACATCTAGCAAACACACAGTGTTAGCTGCTGTTAACCTGTTTATGTTGTCAGGGGCCCATGGGCGATTTATACCCCAGGGGGCCGGGGGCCACACCCGAGAGGCTCGGATCCAGACCCTAGAACCTGACAGCTGGATGAAGGAGGTGATGCTGTTTGGTCACGGCACCCGGAGGCGCATCCCCCTGAGTGAGCTGGAGCTGTGAGCGCTTGAGGGCATTTCACCCAGGCTTCCCCTGTACCCCAAGAACCACCCACCTACACATCTTTGTTTCCTGCCTTGCCCTTCCGCCACCCTGTCCCATGCTGTGTGATCCTCATAAATCCCCCAGACACATATCCCAACTAGAGTCTGAAGAATGGGAGAAGTAGAAGTCTCCTCTCCAAGACCCCCTATTGGTTTTTCTTTCAGGCTGGAGGAAGTTTTGGCCATGGGGCTGCGCACAGACGTGGGCATCACTCACCAGGTAAGAGGTCTATCTTACCTGGTAAGAATCACTCTGTCTCACTCTTTCTTCTATACACACACACACACCCCCTCCCATTCCTCTGGCACTGGCAGCTAGAGGTAGGGCCTTGGTCTAGCTGAGACCTGATGGGTGGGAGCACTGGGCGGGAAGGCGATGGTGAGAACCCTCGACCAGGGCTACAGAGACCTGGGCTCTAGTCCCCGTCTACTACACCCTTAGGCACACATCCTTTCACCTCTGAATATTAACTTTCTCAGCCATCCAAGGGAATTGGCTAGATTAAGAATTTTCAAATGTTTTTTAAGCAGAGCTAAAAGCTCAGATAGTATGTGCAATAAAGATCAGTGAAGCCCAGAACTGCTCTAGATGAAATCAGAGCCATAGAACCTGGACTTGTTGTTGAGTTGCTAAGTCACGTCTGACTCTTCCCAACCCCAAGGACTGTAGCGTGCCAGGCTCCTCTGTCCTCCACTATCTCCTGGAGTTTGCTCAAATTCATGTTGTCCATTGAGTTGTTGATGCTATCTAACCATCTCATCTTCTGCCACCCCCTTCATCTTTTGCCTTCAACCTTTTCCATCATCGGGGTCTTTTCCAGTGAGAGCTCCAACTAGGGTTGGCCATACTCTGACCAGAACGGGGAGGGGAATGAGCAAAGGAAGACCTGGCCTGGCGGGGAGCCAGATTTGGTTTGGACGTGGAATAGGAGTGAAGGAGCCCACCTCCCTGCTGACCCATTGACCTGGTCCTGGTGTACATGACAGTCAGTTTCTAAGATCTCTGTGCTGGACTGGAGCCACCCCTCACTATACCTCCAGGCAGGGGGGCTAGAATAGCCCCTGCCCGCTCCCCACCTTGTGGTTCCTGCACCTCTGCCCCTTCTTGTTTTCCCAGCACTGGCAGCAGTTTGAGCCCCCGCTGACCCTGTGGGACCTGTTTGGAGCCAGCAAGGAGGTGAAGGAGCTACAGGAGCAGGGCCTGTTGCTGCTGGATCACAGGTGTGTTGTGGGGACAGTGGTTAGGTACCCCAGGGAACCCTGATTACACATCTGCAGATCAGAGAGAAGTGAGAAAGATTGACAAGGAAGGGCCTCTGGTGCCGGGGCCTTGGCATTGGCAGAGGGTGAGGACTGAAACTAGTAAGAGGGGCAGTCACAGCCAGGCCTCTTGTTGCAGGGGTCTTCGGTGTTCCTGGGAGGGGCTGGCTGTGCTGGACTCTCTGTTGCTGTCCCTTCTATCTCGGCTCCAAGAGGCCTGGCAGCAGAGAACCCCCTCTTCCGTGCCCAGAGGATAGCCCCCGGAGGAGAGCCACATGTTCTGCAGCCGGGACTCTGCAGGTAGGCTTTGGGGGCTGGGGTGACTGCAGACATCGCCACTGGCAGGTGCTGTCCTGGTTCTGACCACTGCCCAGCCCTGGCATCCCCAGGGGAATGGCTACAGTGAGGCGGATGGGAGGACTTTTCTGGCCTGGGGACTGGCATCAAGTGCACCCACCACTGCCAGAGAAGCATTACTCCAAAGAAGGGGCAGTGGTTTCTGTGGGTACCTCTCATCAGTAGACTCTAAACAAACTCTGGGTGACAGAAGATTCTGAGAAATAGAGCTCTCAGGCTTCCTGCCCCAACAGGACAGGACAGGACATGGCTGTCCAGCACTGCAGCCTGCTGGACTCTGAGAACAATGGGAAAGATCAGAGCAAGACTTGCCTCAACTCTTTGGGTGGCCAGGGTATGCGTGGGTGTCAGGAGCCTCGGATCTTCCAGAGTGCTCCCCAGGCTTCTTCCTTCCCACTGCAGCCCTTCCCTTGAAAGAGTAAAGATGCGGGGAGCTGAGAGGGAAAGGGGAGGGGAGAATTCAGGAAAGATCAGAGCCTGGTAATTCTCCCCTGGCCTTTTACCTGCAGAAATGGTCACCTGATTTTATTTAAATAACCTAATAAGCCTATCTGGAGCCTGTCTTAACTGTGGTCCTCTCCTTTGTCTGGGCTTCAGTGGAGTGTGGGATCCTGATTTGGGGGCTTGAGGATCAGTGTAGAGCTGAGATTCCTTCCTGAACCTCATCATGTGGCTGTGGTCTTAGCTTTTATCGATTATCCTTGCCTAAATCAGTAGTTAGGTTGGAAGCTGCAAAATGTAAATTTCTGACTCTATCATTCCATCTACATTCAATAACTGGCATGTGTCCATAAAAAAAAAGCTTTCCTTTTCTTTTTTTAAAGGCAGATACTCTTAACCTAATAATTCTATGCAGTGTGGGGAGGCTAGTGGAGAGGAAGGTATTTCCTGTGAAGAGGCAAATAATTTATCATGTCAAAGGGTTCCCTGTTGCCAAAGGTAATTTAGTACCCTCGCAAATCAGGGCTTGCAAAGCTCAGCCTCTAGCTGGATGACTAGGGGTGGGGTTTCCCCACCCCTCAGAGGTGAGCACATGCATTTCCCGTGTGCCTAGTGGGTGCGAGTATCAGTTTTTTTTTTGACCTGTGGTAGCATGGTAAGTGTTACCACCTCTCCTTTATTCATGAAATATTCAGCAAGCACTAACTGTGTGCCAACACTGTGCAGAGAGGAGTAAGACCTAACCCAGCCCTCAAGGCACTAACCACCATGTTGACAGACATAAAGAGAGAAACTCCAGGACTATCAGTGAATGTGTACAGAGGAGCTGGGGAAGCCTGCAGTGCCTTTGGTTCTGAGGGACTGACACCGGAAAAGGAGAAATGCCTTTTTCCTACTACCTCCTCTGACCCCAGCATAGCTTGCACGGTGACCTGTGCGTTCTGCCCGGGAGCCTCTTCTCGAGCCTTCCCCTGATGGTGACATTCAAGACGCGAGCACGGGGTCAGTGCAGGTGTGCCATCAGATAGCCCAGGCCCACTCGGGTTTCTCCCCGCTGCCAGGGCTCGTGCCGCCTGAGGCGCCTGGGCCCTCCCTGCGGGGGCACCTCATGAGGCCTGTGCAGAGGGGCTGAATGGGAGTCCAGTGGGGATGGCACAGATCACCTTCTGTGATTCAGCGCCCCCCCCCCCCGCCCCCCCCCCCACCGCCATCTCCATGTGAATCAGAGTCTCCAGAAGGTGGAGGCCAGGAATCTTGTTTTCAATCGTGGCTCTAGTAGTCAGGCCAGGCTGAGAAATCCCATCCTGCCCTGCCTTCCATTCTGAGAGTTGGGGATCTGGAGAAACAAGGGAAATGAGGCTAGTTCCAGACATGGCCAAGTGGAGTGAGGTCCTTGCCTCTGCATCCAGGCCTTCTCAGGGTCGTTCATCAGAGGGGTTCTCCTCCTGCATGTGGAGACTTCTGCCGGATTGCCATTGCCTTCTCCAGGGGATATTCCCAACCCTGGGAACCCGCATTGCAGGCAGACGCTTTACTGTCTGAGCCACCAGGGAAGCCTTGTTGAAAGGCATATGGATACAAATAAGAAGGGTGAACAAACTACTCTGATGATGAGGTGATGAGAGGAGTTAGAGAAATGTGGTGTGTGTGTGTGTGAGTGTGGTTACAGCTTGCAGGACCAACCTTCCCCACCTGGAGTGCTGGCAGCTTTAGGGCTGACAGTGGACCCACCTCCACCCTCATTGAGTAAGGTAAGCCGGACAGCTGTTTTGACTTGCATTTTACATACGGGGACATTTGAAGAGGCCATCTAAGTTGACCCAAGTCATATAAGCAGTAAGGTAGCAGACCTGGTGTAACACTTCTGGACATTTAGAACGTTCTGTCACATTGTCGTTTTATTCTGACCATGGGTCAGGTTGACTGACCTGTCTCTTAAACTAGCCAAAATCCTGACCTCTCTCTGGCCCCTCTGCCTCAGGCTTAAAGCTGGCGTCTCTGCCTTGGTGCTTGGTCTCAGTTTCTGTGTTTTCCCTGCTGGAGAACCCACGTGTCCCATCTGTGAGAGACCATCCACTTCCTGGAAAGGAACTGCATCCTGCAAAGAAAGGACTTTTAAGTAATGGGATTGCTGTAAACTGAATGTTCGTGTTCCTCCCGAATTCATGCGTGGAAACTTCATCCCTGGAGGCATGGTCTTCAGGGACGGCGCTTTGGGAGGTAATTAGGTCATGAGGATAGAGCCCTCATGAAAGGGATTAATGTGCTTATGAAAGAGAGCTCCCTGGCCTCTTCCACCATGCGATGACATGGAGGGAAGACAGATGGCTATGTACCAGGAATCGAGCCCTCACCAAATCTCCTGGCACCTTGATCTTGGACTTCCCAGCCTTCAGAACTGTGAGAAATAAACGTTTGTTCTCTAAGCTACCCAGGCTATGGTATTTTTGTTTTAGCGGCCTGAATGTGCTAAGACAAGGATAAAATAACTTACATGGTAACTTGTTTTATTGTTCAAAATATTTACGAGTATATATTCCTACTCTGGTGAACCTGGGAAGGGCCAGGAAACTTGCCCAACACAGATTGTAAGAGCCAGTGGGTGGTCCACCATCTCCTCCTGTTGCAGGAAGGGGGACCCCTTCCAGGGCCTGAAACTGGGCTCTTGTCTAACACTCAGAAATGAATTGTCCGAGGCGACGCATGTGCTGACAAAACAAGAGGTTTTATTGGGAAAGGGTGCCCAGGCGGAGAGCAGCACGGAACCCAGAGAACTGCTCTGCCACAGTGGCATGCAGTCTCGGGGTTTATGGTGATGGGATTAGTGTCCAGGTTGTCTTTAGCCAATCATTCTGACTCAGAGTCCTTCCTGAGTGCACGCCTTGTTCAGCCAAGATGGATGCCAGTGAGGAGGATTCTGGGAGGTGGTCGGACATGTGGTGTCCCTTTTTGACCTTTCCTGAACTCTCAAAGTTGGTGGTGGCTTATTAGTTCCGTGGTCCTTACCAGGACCTCCTGTCATAGAACAATTCATTCTAACGGTTACTGTGATGCCTGGCCAGGGTGGGCGGTTTCGGCCAGTGTGCTTCCCCTAACACTTCCACCACAGAGACCTGCAGTGTTAAAATAGAGGCCCTTGCATTCACCTGGGTCCTAGAGTGGAGAAGATGTTGGGCAGAGGAGTGGCCAACCACAGCAAATAGGAGCAGGAGGGGGTGGTAACACTCACTGTTTAAAGCAGGAGACTTGGGGTTGCTTATTACAGCTGGGCTGTACTGCTTGACCCCATTTGTAATCCCACCATTCAGAGGTTAACTACTTTTAGATCTTGGTGTGTATCTTAGCAGAGATTCTTATATGCGAATGAACATCTTTAGATAAAGTCTTACGAAAAGGGGATAACATGCATCTTGCTTTCGTTGCCTTCTTATTCTCCCTCAGATGTGGTGGGCATTTTGTCAAATTCATATCTACACCCCAATTTTTAGTGTAGCTTCTTAGTGCACCGCGGCATGGTCATCCCCAAAGTTAGCTTTCCAGTTTCTTTTTGGTGAAGCAGAAGGTTTACTTTTTTACTTTTATAAACTTTATAATGAATTCATTTATAATGAATGTCTTGTGTAAATATTTTTATACACTGGCTCAATCATTTCCTTACATTTAGGCTAAATCCCAAGGAGTGGGGTTGCTGATTCCAAGGAGATTCGCATACTTCATTTGGATACACAGTGCCAAACCGCATTCTAGGAGGCCTGGCAGTTCACGCCCTTGCCAGCTCACTGGTCGTCAATGGCAAGCATGATCAGTTTTTCCAGAGGATTTCAGTCTGGAGAGCACTATTAATTCTGACATTAGTATCAGCTAAGGTACTGTCTCCCTAACTCGGGCAACTGTTTTGTTCCACCTCATCACTTCCCCCCTGGTGGAAGACCCAGCTGAAACTGTGCCCGTGTGTTCAGATAGCCTCTGAACTCCTCATCCAGACCCCACTTCTGGGAGAATCATCTTCTCCATCCTCTCCTTCCTGCTTTCCTTTATTTTCCCTGAGGGGATTTTTGAAGCCAGTTTTTCAATTTTTGTTTTGTTTTCTTGGCCCGTGGCATGTGGCCTCTTAGTTCCCTGACTAGGGATCGAACCTGCACCCCTGTATTGGAAGCGCAAGGTCTTAACCATTGGACTGCCAGGGAAGTCCCAAAGCCAATTTTAAAAATTATACAAAGAACATTATAGAAACAGTCAGAATTTTAAGTGAAAAAAAATGTCCACAGTCAGTGGTCCCAGCAAACTCAGCTGTGTCTGTGTTCTCTCCCAGTCCTCATGCAAATGCATCCAAGACTCTCGCCTAGTTATGCTCCTGACACAGACCTAATTTTGCATTCTGCTCCTTTTCCTTCTCAGTCTGTCATAAGCATTTTCCCATATGGTTACCTGGTCATCACCTTACTCATTTTAATTGTTGCACAGTGTTCCAGTAAGTAAATAATTGTAGTAAGTATTACCCTGATATGTCACTTAAATGGTTCCCCATTTTTCTCTATTACAAATCATAGTGTAGTACATGGTTTTATGGATATAGCTTCTTCCTGCACTTGAATTATTTCCTCAGATCAATTCCCAAGAGTGATTGGGTCAAAGGGTATGGATGCTTT
Organism: Budorcas taxicolor; assembly: GCF_023091745.1. Classification (NCBI taxonomy): domain Eukaryota; kingdom Metazoa; phylum Chordata; class Mammalia; order Artiodactyla; family Bovidae; genus Budorcas; species Budorcas taxicolor. The sequence goes on along the minus strand of NC_068928.1, from coordinate 35,941,120 downwards.
AATGATTCTTGGTATGAGTTGTTATATTGTTTTCCAAGGGACTTTTCTTTTTTTAGAAATTTTCCTGCTCAAAAAATAATAACGATTTTTTTCAACCATATAGAAGAAAGCAAAACTTCTACTGTCTAGGAATTACCACCACAACATTTGGCCAACCATCCCACGAGACATCTCTTGATATACATATCTATGTAGAAATAAAAATAATTTTTCACAAAAGGGATCATACTCATGTGCCAGCTTTGCAACCTGTTTCTTTTACTCAACAATATGTCCTAGGTTTTTCTGGTTGGATCTGCCGTAATGTGATAGCATAATGTAGTACAGTAATAGCTGTAAGCCAGGCATGGTGCAAGAATTTTATCTGCATTAATTCATTTAAGTACCACAACAACCCAGTGAGATAAATGTTGTTATTATCATGCCCACTTTACAGATGAGCAGACAGGCTCAAACAAATTGACTGCCCCAGGTCACATCACTAGGAGGTGATAGGCAAGCTGAGTTCACTGAGGCTCCAAAACAGATACTTACATACATAATACATGAATATATTCTAAATGTAAAATGGTAAGAATAATAAATGTAAACATTACCATAGTATAGTCACCTTTCTACTTCTACAGAGGTTGATACATGTATCAGATAAGTTTAGGTTCAACTGCACATAGCAGAAAATAACATAAGCTTAAGCTTGTCTTCTTCTTCCATAGAGAAGACGTCTGGACAAAACATTTCAGGGCTAGCCTAGTGGACCGAAGGTTGTTGTTCACGAAGAATCCAGGCTTCTAACTCTATACACTGTATCCTTGTTTCATAGCATCCATCCCTAAGGTCTCCACATGGTCTAATGTGGTCCCTGGAGCTCCAGCCATCATGTCTGCATTCCAGGTAGTAAGCATGTTGCTGCTTCCTCACCATTCCCCATAATAGAAGGGCTTGGTTAATTAAAAAAAAAAGGGGGGGGGCGGTAAAAATAGATATTAAGAGGCAATCAGAAAACAACTCTTTCCAAATCCTATTCTATTTACATATGTATGTACATATATACAAATATAGTTTAAAAAATAGTCTAATGTGTCATAATGGTACCTTGTTTCGATTTACATTTTAAAGTTTTCTGGCCAGATCAAATGTTCTCCATTCAGTATTTGTTTGTAAACAAATGTTTTGGCTATACTAGGTCTTAGCTGTGGCATGTGACCAGGGATCAGACTTGAGGCCCCTGCATCTGCAGTGCAGAGTCTTAGTCACTGGACCACCAGAGAAGCCCCTCCATTTAATATTTGTTTACTAACTAGTGTGTTCTGTGCACATTTAAGCTCATTGCTTATTTCTATTTAGCCAGTTGCTTATTTAGCCTTGATGATTTCCTGATCAGGTTGAAATATTTACATAGATAAATAATTATAAGTATATTAACTCTTTGTCATATTTGCTGCAAGTATTACTTCCACCATGTTGTCTTTTTTATCTTGCGTAGATGTTGCTTTTTGGAAAGTGAGTTTTCTAGAAAATTCAAATATTTATATATCGAGTCTATCTTCTGCCCTGGGACTTTTTCTGTCAGTTCCAAGCTCCAGAGATATGGTCAACTTTCAAGTTGGCTTTCTCCTCCCAGGAGACCCATCTAATGTTGAGGGTGTGTCTTCCTGGGACCAAATCTCCACCGTTCTGCTTCTTACCTGTAAGACTTCCCTCAACTGACATCCGTTTTCTTGACTTTAATGAAGGGATTGGACCAGCCCCAGGCTGTCAAACCTGGCTCTGCATCAGAAATACCAGAGGCTCCACGCACATTCCTAGGCTCCCCTAAGATCTATAGAATCCAAATCTCTGTATCCAGGGATCTGTATTTTTAAACACTCTCCAGTGAACCTGATGCTCAGACATATTTCAGAAGCTCTGGACCAGCCAGTGTCAGAGGTTGCTCCCTGGGCTGGGCTCTCTGAGTAGTAAGTGAGGAGGCCGCGGTCCTTGGCCACTGTGTCTGTTGAAACCAGTTAACCCTGCCCCTTTTTCTTGGGTCACAGCCCCCATTTCACATCCAGCCTGAGCAGCAGCCCCTTCTTCCTACTTCCTCGGGGGTGGGGGTAAGATTGGGTGGTAGTCCAGCTCCTGGGCTATGGCCTGAGAGGCTGCCACAGCAATGCCTCTGAGGGGTCAGTGTCATTACTAGCTGGTGGCCTTAGTTAAGTCACTCAGTCTGTGAGCTTCCATTTCCTCACCTCGGCAAGCAGGGATCACACCTTAGTCAGGGTTTTAATAGGGTTGGAGATGATGGATGGATGGATGGAAAGAGCATAGTGCAGTTCCTGGCACAAAATGCACATTTGCCAAATGTGGTAGTTATCACTATTAGGGTTTTCATTGTGATTTACAGGGCCTTGGGCATGCTGCTGCTAAGTCACTTCAGTCGTGTCCGACTCTGTGTGACCCCATAGACGGCAGCCCACCAGGCTCCCCCGTCCCTGGGATTCTCCGGGCAAGAACACTGGAGTGGGTTGCCATTTCCTTCTCCAATGCATGAAAGTGAAAGTGAACCCGACTCTTAGTGACCCCATGGACTGCAGCCTACCAGGCTCCTCCATCCATTGGATTTTCCAGGCAAGAGTACTGGAGTGGGGTGCCATTGCCTTCTCCTTGGGCATGCTAGCCCTAGGGAAAGAGGTTCCAAACAAGAATTCTTGATTCCTGACAAGACAGAAGGAATGCCTGTCATTTCTTTGTGATGCTGAAACTTGTCAGTAGGTAGCCCTGGGTTTCTGGAAAATCCCCTCTGGCCCAGTGTAGAACCTGCTACCTTTCAGGTGGATGTGGGCCACAGGGCAAACTGACCGCCTCCATGCAGTGTCACTCGAGCAGAAGGAAGGCCCCTCATTAGGTGACTCCTCAGACCAGTGCTCCGTGCCCTCCCCCAGCAGGTCAGTCAGGAATGGCCCCATTCCTCAGGTGGCTACCTATGCAGGTGGCGCTGCCCTTACTTGCCTCCCAGGCTCTGACACCTGGGAGACACTTCCACCAGAGCATATCTTTCCTTTGCCCTGCCTCTGGATTAGGTCGTTCCTGGCGCCCACTGCTCACTCCTCTGAGACTTTGGGTCTCCTTACCTCCATTCCTGCTGTCCCTGACTCAGCATGGGACTTCCCCCCGCCGTTGAACCTGACCAGCTTACACAGGCCTCACTTTCTTGGCTGACCTTCCTTACTTTGATTAGGACCAAAGTGAGGGGCAAGATCCTCCGTCTGAGCCCTTGGCAGTCCCGATGGAGGGCAAGGTGGGCAGGGCCTGGGCTCACAGAGGCTGCTTCCCAGCACTAGGGAAGCTGCCGTAGACATGCCCTGCCTGAGGACCCCTCCCCTCACACTTACCCTTCAGATTAATTCATGAAAAATAAAAGATGAACCATGAAAACTGTCAGCCTGGCTAGCCTAATCTTGAGCAAGTCTTGATGGTCCAAGAACAATTTAAGGATCCTCTTCCTCAAACTCAGATTGAGCTGGGGAGCAGTGAGGTCTTCCCGCCTGGGGACCCGGAGCATGAGTGCGTGTGTTCAGCTCTGCCACCTGCTAGCTGCTTGATCTCAGGCAGTGCTGCCCTCTTCTGTACCCTAATTTCTTCATCTGTAAAATGGGGGTGCTAAAGATAATCTCTACCTTACTTGTTCTTTGTAAACTTTCAGGAAGTTAGGAACACATAGCTGAAACAAACCAAAGAAAAGATATAAACTGGATTTCATCAAAACTTAAAAATTTTGTGTCTCAGAGGACACGATCAAGAAAGTAAAAAGGGACTCCCCTGGTGGTCCAGTGGCTAAGGCTCTGACCTCCCAAAGCAAGGAGCCTGGGTTTGATCCCTGGTCACGAAACTAGATCCCACAAGCTACAGCTAAGAGTTCACATGCCACAGCTGAAGATCCCGCGTGCCACAATCAAGACCAAAGATCCCACGTGCCACAACTAAGACTTAATAAATAAACGTAAATTTTTAAAAGAAAGTGAAAAGAAAACCTACAGAATGGGAGAAAATATCTGCAAGCCATATATCTGAAAACGGTCTAATATCCGGAATATATCAAGAAGTCCTACAACTCAACAACCGAAAGACAACCCAAAAAAGTGGACAGAGGGGAGTTCCCTGGTTGTCCAGTGGTTAGGAGTGCATCTTCCAATGCAGGGAACATAGGACTGACCCCTGGTCAGGGAGCTAAGATTCCCACGTGTCAGGGGCAACTGACCCCCCTGAGCAACTAGAGAAAGCCTACATGCTGCAATAAACAAACAGCATAGCCTACCCACCCCCCCAAAATTGGCAAAAGATGTAAATAGACATTTCTCCAAAGGAGATATACAAATGGACAATAAGCAGATTAAAAGCTGCTCAGTGTTATCAGCAATTAAGGATATACAAATCAAAATCATAATGAGATACCACTTCACATTCACCAAAGTAGTTAAAATTTTAGAAAAGGAAAATGTTGGCAAGTACATGGGAAAACTAGAACCCTCACACACTGCTGGTGGGAATGCAAAATCATGCAGCTGCTGTGAAAAACAGTCTAGCAGTTACTCAAAAAGTTAAATAGAGAGTTACTATGTGACCCAACAATTCCACTTCTAGGTATATATCCCACAGAGTTGAAAACATATGTCCACACAAAAACATATACACAAATAAATGTTCATAGCAATGTTATTCACAATAGCCACAAGGAAATAATTCAAATGCTCATCAGCTGATAAATGGATCAATAAAGCTTGGTATGTAACTACAGTGAAATGTTATGTACCAATGAAAAGAGATAAAATACTTACACGTGCTATGTGGGTTTAACCCTGAAAATATGCTGTGTGAAAGAAGCCAGACACAAAGGGCCACATATTGTATGATTTCCTGTATGTAAAATGTCCAGAATAGGCAAATCCAGAGACAGAAAATAGATGAGTGTTTCCTGGGGGCTGAAGGCAGGGGAGTGGAGAGTGACTGCTGATGGATACAGGTTTCTTTTTGGTTTGATGGGAACGTTCTGGAACTAAATCGTGATGATGGTGGCACAATCTTGTGAATATAGTAAAAACCACTGAATTGTACACTTTAAATGAATTTTATGTAAAATTTTATGTGAATTATAGCTCAATCTTATAAAACAAGTCAGTATGCATAAAGTAGTATACATAGAAAGCTTAGAAGACTTCGATAACATGGGAGGGCTGAGCTAACTTGGTAACCACAGATGCTTTCATTGAATGAGAAGGAACATTGAAAAAAAGTCAGAGAATCAGATTTAAACAGTGTGTAGATGACTTTGTCTGTATTAACTTCCTATTGCTGCTATTCAATCACTAAATCATGTCTGACTCTTTGCAGCCCCATGAACAGCAGCCCAGCTTCCTTATCTCCTAGAGCTTTCTTAAACTCATGTCCCCTGAGTTGGTGATGCCATCCAGCCATCTTATTCTCTGATGCCCCCTTTTCCTCTTGCCCTCAATCTTTCCCAGCATCAGGGTCTTTTCCAGTGAGTAAGCTCTTTGCATCAGGTAGCCAAAGTATTGGAACTTTAGTTTCAGCATCAGTCCTTCTAATGAATATTCAGGGTTGATTTCCTTTAGGATTAACTGGTTTGATCTCCTTGCAGTCCAAGGGACTCTCAAGAGTCTTCTTCAACACCATAGTTTGAAAGTATCACTTCTTCTGCACTCAGCCTTCTTTATGGTCCAACTCTCACATCCATACATGACTACTGGAAAAACCACAGCTTTGACTAGATGGACCTTTGTAAGCAAAGTGATATCTCTGCTTTTTAATACGCTGTCTAGGTTTTGTCATAGCTTTTCTTCCAAGGAGCAAGTATCTTAATTTCATGACTGAAGTCACCATCTATAGTGATTTTGGACCTCAAGAAATTAAAATCTTTTACTGTTTCCGTTATTTCCCCATCTATTTGCCGTGAAGTGATGGGACCAGATGCCATCACCTTAGTTTTTTGAATGTTGAGTTTTAAGCCAGCTTTTTCACTCTCCTCTTTCACCTTTATCAAGAGCCTCTTTAGTTCCTCTTCACTTTCTGCCATTAGGGTGATATCATCTGCATAACTGAGGTTGTTGATATTTGTCTCAGCAATCTTGATTTCAGCTTGTGCTTCAAACAGTCCAACATTTTGTATGACGTACTCTGCATAGAAGTTAAATAACCAGGGTGACAGTATATGGCCTTGACATACTCCTTTCCCAATTTGGAACCAGTCTGTAGTCCCATGTCCAGTTCCGTTGCTTCTTGATCGGCATATAGGTCTTTGAGGAGGCAGGTAAGGTGGTCTCACATTCCCATCTCTTGAAAATTTTTCCAGAGTTTGTTGTGATCCACACAGTCAAAAGCATTAACGTAGTCAATGAAGCAGAAGTAGATGTTTTTCTGAAATTCCCTTGCTTTCTCTATGATCCAACAGATGTTAGCAAGTTGATCTTGGGCTCATCTGCCTTTTCTAATTCCAGCTTGTGTACATCTGGAAGTTCTCAGTTCACATACGGTTGAAGTTTAGCTTGAAGGCTTTTGAGCATTACCTTGCTATCATGTGAAATGCATCACAGTTGTACAATAGTTTAAGCATTCTTTGGCATTGCCCTTCTTTGGGATTGGAATGAAAACTGACCTTTTCCAGTCCTATGGCTACTGCTGAGTTTTCCAAATTTGCTGACATATTGAGTGCAGCACTTTAACAGCATCACCTTTTAGGATTCGAAACAGCTCAACTGGAATTCCTTCACCTCCACTAGCTTTGTTCGTAGTTTTGCAAGTGATGCATCCTTGACTTCACACTCCAGGATGTCTGGCTCTAGATGAGTGACCACACTATCATGGTTATCCAGTTCATTAAGACCTTTTTTGCACAGTTTTTCTGTGTACTCTTGCCACCTCTTCTTAATCTCTTCTGCTTCTGTTAGGTCCTTGCCATTTCTGTCCTTTTTGTGCCCATTTTTGCATGAAATATTCCCTTCATATCTCCAATTTTCTGAAGAGAGCTCTAGTCTGTCCCACTCTGTTGTTTTCCTCTGTGAATGCAAATTGATTATCTGATAGTTCTGGAGGTCAGAAGTCTGAAATGGCTAAAATTAGATGTGAGCAGAGCTGTGTTCCTCTGAGGGCTCTAGGACAGAATCTGTTCTCTGCCTTTTCCAGCTCCAAAGGATGGTGGCCTTCCTTGGCTTCTGGCCACATCACTCTGACCTCTCCTTTCATCTTCACGTCTCCTTCTCTGACTCTGACCCTTCTGCCTGCCTCTTACAAGGACACTTGTGATTCCATGGGGCCTATCTGGATAATTCATGAAAGTCTCCCTGTCTCAAAATCCTTACTCACATCTGCAGAGTCCTTTTTTGTCTCATAAGATAACAAATTCACAGCTTCCAACAAAGATATGTGGACATCTTTAGGAAGCCATTATGCTGCTTACCACACTAAGAGAGAAATTATCTAGTGGATTTGAGTGTTCTGGTCCTTAACTTGAATCCCTTTCATCTGTACCATTTTCAGGGTACTTACACACTTGTTTTTTCTCTTGCATTGATCCTGGGAAGTTGATGAAGGCATTATTGAGCCCCTTCTGTTAGACAGTAGATGAGACTCAGAGGGGAGGCACAGTGCCTTGGTTGCACAGTTAGAAAGGAACTCGGGATTGTTAATTCAGCATTCTCCCACATCATCTGCCGCCACCCCAGTTCTAGGCCATGTGCCCCTGGAATGGTGTCTTCACTGATGGAATGGGGGCAATTCCACAACTACTCCCACAGTCTAGAGAAAGAAGGCCACAATGGGAGTCAGTTCCCTGGGCCTCAGCAAGCAGCCTTCTCCTGATCGGACAAGGGAAAGGAGGGGAGCTCAGACAGAGAACCTTCCTTTTGGGAGACAGCCTTGGTCCAGAGCCCAGAACTTGATACCCATCCATCTTGGACACGCCCTCAACAGCAGTCCAGGCAGATGGTCCCAGGGTTTTCGCCCTGGGATTTCCATACCAGGAGGGAGCTCTGGTTCTCAGGCACATTGTGCTGCAAACCTCCCAGGGATGTGTCATTGTGGTTTACAGGTTTGCCTTTGAGAAACCAGAGAAGCCAGGTTCTCTTCCAGCCCCACAGGTATTGGAAGACAGCTACCATGAACCCATTGATGTTTCCCCAGGCTTCCCCTACCCCTATCCTCTGTTGACATACCAGACACCACTCCAGGAACTGGGATACATCCCCGAACCTGCGAGGTGAAGTTGCTGCTCCCTTGGACCTCATACTTTAGTGGGAGCAGACAGAGACCATACAGAAGGTGGGATAAGGATTCTAGGAGCAAAATGGGGTGAACCATTAGAGGATGAGACTGTGAGATCCACACTGTGAGGCTGGCACTGTCCCACCCTAAAGGGGAGAGGGACAGCCTAGGATGGAGCAATGTTGAGATGTAAACCCACGTTTTACTCTAAATTCCTGTTCTATGTGGCCTGCAAAACATTCACCCTGTGTCCTTCCCCAGAAGAGGGGAAGAGCAGTTTGAGCCTGAGGTGGTGCCCAGAGTCTGAGCATCATTCCTGAGGTTGAAGTCAGTTCATTCTGGGAAGTGTCCAGCTATGGCCCAACTTCAGGGCCAAAGAGTATTTAATATTCCTGCTGTGTGTTATCTGAGCAAGTTTCTACTAAGTAGGGGAGTGGTGTGATATGTCATTTAAGGAGTCAGCCAGATTTCAAGGAGAATAAGGCTGATGTGAGAGTGAGCCAGGTGTGTGAGGAGATGGCCAGATGTAAGGAGGAGGGCAATGCAGATGATGGGTTTCCTGTGTGGCTCAGTGGTGAAGAATCTGCCTGCCAACCAGGAGATGCAGGTTCGATCCCTGGGTTGGGAAGATCTCTCTCCAATCTTCTAGCCTGGGAAATCCCATGGACACAGGAGTCTGGCGGGCTATAGCCCATGGGGTCGCAAAAAGTCAGACACAACTTAGCAACTAAATAACAACAACAATGATAAGGGAAAGGACCAGGCGTATATGCGGAAGTAAGACAAGTATTAGGATGGACTAGGAGGAAGGAGCCAGACCTGAAGGGATTGAGCTTGATGCAAGGGGCTTCAGACAGACCCCTGCAGCCTCAGGCTTTGGGGGATGGTCCCTAGAAAGGGATGATGCAACCTGTGGAGAAAACAGACTATTATTTAGGAAGGCTGTTTAGCCTCTGCAAAGAGTAGCTGAGGACAGGTCTGGCACCTGGCTTCAAGGAAATAAACAGCTGTGAGGTGACAATTGATGTCGTATTCTCTGTCGACCCAGCCACCTCATCCTCCCCAGGCTTGAGGAGGTTGCTCAGAGTTGCCGTGCTAGGAGAAGACTGCAGTGGCTAAAATGGCACTGTCCCCTGAAGAGCGCTTTATCCCCTCGGGATTGGGTCATGCTGTGTCTTCCCGTGGAATGCCTGCCCCCTGACCTGCCTGCCTCAAACACTACTCCGCTAAGAAGGCTCTCCTAACTTTTATATCCTACCTTTCCCAAGTTGTGATTAATCCTTAGCCCATGAGTACATACATTAGAGTTGGAAACCCACTTTTAGATGACCCAACTCTGTTTCTAAGGCACCCTGAACTCAGTCCACCCCACACCAGGGCCATGTGAATGAACTTTAGAGAATCTCTAGAACTGAGTGCAAAAATCATGTGCAAAACCAAGTGTGCAGATGAATGAATAAACAACATGTGGTATATCTATACAATGAAATATTATCCAACCACAAGATGGAATGAATTGCCACAACTTTGATGGAACTTTAAAAACATTATGCCTAGTAAAAATAGGCAGACAGGAAAGGCCAAATATTGTACCATTCCATCAATAGGAAATATTTAGAATAGGCAAATAAAAAAGACAGAAAGTAAATTAGTGGTTGCCATTGGGTGGGGAATGGGGAGGAATGGGAAGTGACTGGATAGAGTTTCTTTGGGGATGAGGGAAAAGTTCTGGAACTAGAAAATGGTGATGATCACACGACATTGTGAATATACTAAGTGCCACTGAACTGTGTTCATTAACATGGTGAATTTTAATACATGTGTTTTACCACAATTTTAAAAAATAAAATGTACATTTCTTGGAGAGAAGGTTCCCAACTTTGATCAGAGTTTTTAAAGTTTAAGCAGCTCACATCTGCCTGATGACTTTATGATGAGGATGGTGATATGCAGACACAGAGCGGGGAGGCACCTGCCCAGTGTCACTCATGGGCTGGGGGCAGAGCCCTGCCAGGCTGTGTACCTGTCTGACCATGTCCCTTCTTCTCCTCTCCTTCAATCTACACTTTACTCTCCCTGAACAGCTCCCAGGCCTCTGTTCCACTCCCAGCCAGGCTACCCACAAGCTGTGTAACTTCCCAAAGTCCCAGCACCTTCCAGAAGCTGAGCACATGGATCAGTTTCACAAGTGCTTGTGTTGTGGACCCTGAGCTCCTAAGAACAAGAGTTGTGTACTTTCCTTCATATCTCAGAGTTCCAGTGGTACCCGTGGATGTGAGCTCGTCCTATCTCCCTCCAAGAAAGAGCTTGCTGTTCTCCTGCAAGGAAGGCAGTTAGCCGACAACCTCTGAATGAATATTCGTTTCTCAGATGTCCACACTGGGTTGGCCAAGACTTTGTCAGCTCTGCAACACAGCCTGAGGCTCTCCCAGCCTGGTCCTGCTTCCTCCCCTACCCTCTTCACAATAAACCTCTTGCACTCCTATCTCCATCTGTGTCTGTTTCCTGGAAGACCCAGATGACACAGTCCCCAGCTGGGAGTATCATAAACATTTAGTAAATGTTCATAAAGTAAACTGAACTGGGGACTCCCTGGAGGTTGGAAGAAGGTTGGTGCCTAGGCCTCAGAGAACCGGAGAGGAGGAGCTGCCCATGGAGGACATGTCAGTCATAAGCAGAGGAAACGTCTAGAGGGGCATGGAGAAGAAGTCATGCCCCTGGAAGAGTCCCAGTAATGAAGAACACATAGGGAGCCCAGGGATTGACCAGACCTACTGGCATTCTTCCTAGCTCTTCCTCTGCTGGGGCAGACTGCAGCAAAGCTCAGAAATGTCTGAAGAGGCTTAGCCTTGGCAGAACCAGGTTTGAATTGTGCTTCTGGTTGGTTCAGTGATTTTATGTTCTCTTCTTTGGTGGATCTCAGTTTTTCCATCTGTAAAATGGGTACAGAGATCATCTCCCCCAACCCCAGAATGATTTTGAGAGTTGACTGAGACATCCCTACAGTTTATGGAGGGTACTGTGTAGGGCAGTTTAAATGCATACTGTCAGTTAATCCTTACAGTGACCCTGTATAGGAGATATTATGACCACCATCTTACTTGAGAAAACTATGGCTCACAGAGGTCAAGAGACTGGCGTAAGATCACACAGCTAATAAACAAGAAGAGCTAAGACTGGAATCCGGTTCTGTCTTGCTCTGGAGCCCCTTCATTATTCCACAGTTTCTGAGCCACTGCTATCTGCTAAACTTTGAGTTAGGATGGGGACAAAGGACAAGCCAGCCCCACTCTCACTGCGTTTATATTCTTACAGACAGCGGCCAACCACTTAAACACAGTAATTCCAGAATGCATTAGGGAAAAAATATATACTGGGTACATTTATAAAACTGAGACAATAGAAAGGGCTACTTTAAATTGGGAGTAGGGGTGGGTCAAAGGCAGCATCTCCAGGCACAGAAACTGTGAGAAAGCCCCACGTCCTCCAATCTGCGTAAAACTTGACTTGTCTGGTAAGTAGTGGGTGGGGAAGGCCACCAGGCACAAGTTAGACAGGCAGGGGCCACTGGACTACTGAAGTCCATGGGAAGCCATCGGGGGCTTTCAGCACGGAGCGAAAGGGTCATCGATCCGGCTGCGATAGTGCGGCGGGGCCGAGAGACAGCGGGAGCGCGGAGGGAGCCGGGCTGCAGGCGGCGGTGGGCGTCTGGACGGGCAGCGGCAAAGGGCAGCGGGAAAGGGCGGGGAGGGGCGTGGTGTAGTTACTAATTGCCTCCTCCGTTTCTTCCCCCGCCCCCTCCCCGCCCTCCCTCCCGGCCTGGCTCCGCCCCGCCCGTCTGGCTAGGGACGTCTCGGCGCTCGCCGGCGCCGCCTGTGACGTCACGGTCCTGGTTGGGGGCGTTCTCGGGGAGGGCACACAAGGAGCTGGCCGGCGGCGGGCGTATAGGTTCGGCACCATGAAAAAAGTGGCTTCCAAGCAGTCTCCGCCCAAGCTGTTCGGTGGGTGAGCGCCCTCGCGCGGGGCGCTGGTTGCTATGGACGCCCCGACTGCTGCCGGCGGGCGGGTGGGCGCCCGCAGGGTCGCGGGGGCTGCCGTACAGCCTTATTTTTCCCGGTCCCCGCGGCTCTGGGCCACGCTCTCCGCCGTCCGGGCGGCACCATGAAGTCTTTAAAGAAGGATTCCCGCCTTAGAATACCTACAAACAGATTCTTGGAGGCCCCAGAGAGCGTGAAAGGTTGGCGCTGGCTGCCTTGGGAGCTCAGGAAAGCCCTTACAGGGGCAAGGGTTCTTGGGATTCACGACACGGGGCCTGGAGGATGGGGGTGACCCCAGGATGGAGGTAACGATCATGCTGGAAGGGGGTACGGGGACGGCGTGCCCCATACCTTTGATGGGGCCCTGGGGATGGTGTACAAGGCAGAGAACCTCAGGGAAGGGAGATACAGGGCACAGGGCCTTGAAGATGGGGACAAAGGAAGCAGGCTCCTGACAGACGTCTCAGGGATCAGTTGTCCGGGAGATGACCTTGGGAAGGAAGACATAGAAGACTTAGAACAGTATCTTAGGTTGGGACGTAGAAAGTGGAGACCTTTGCCTTGGTGGGGTGCAGAAGATCCAGGAAAGAGTTTAAGAGTAGAAGGGCCAGGACATGGGGTCCTTGGGAAAAGAAACTCAGGACAGAATGCAAGAAACCTGTTAAGATGGTGAAACCATAACCTTCGTGGGATTCTCTGGGAGGTGTCACCTAAGAGCCTTACCGGAAACCAGAGAAATGCTTAACTTGGCCAGTTTTGTTTTTGACCACCTTTCCCACCATGTGACCTTTCTAGCCACATGTTTAAACACCTGTTCTGCTTGTTTATGGAGAAGGAAATGGCAACCCACTGCAGTATTCTTGCCTGGAAAATCCCATGGGCAGAGGAGCCTGGAAGGCTACAGTCTATGGGGTTGCAAGTCGGACTTAGAGACTAAACCAACCACTTGTTTACCCTGAAGACGTCACTGGACATGCCTGCTTCCTGGCCTCTGCTTCCTCTGGTTGCAAGTGGGAGGACCTCTGGGTGCCTTGATAGCAGGCTGACTGCCATGGACATGTTCCCATGTACAACCCACTTCCTCTTCAGTCTTTTTTCGCTGTTTGCATTTATCCAGGGTCTGCTGGGTGTGGGCACTGTGCTGCGAAACAAAACTATTGGTAGTAACTGCAGGACCCCAGTCCTCAGGAAACCGAGGTGGAGAAACCAGTTAAGTATAAAGGTTGTAATATGAGTGCCCATAGGTATTAAGGGGGATCAGAGCACCTGACCCAGGCCTTGTTGTTCAGTTGCTCAGTCATTTCTGACTCTTAGCGACCCTATGGACTGCAACATTCCAGGCTTCCCATCCTTCACTATCTCCTGGCGTTTGTTCAAACTCATGTCCATTGAATTGGTGATGCCATCCAAGCATCTCAGCTTATGTTGCCCCCTTTTCCTCCTGCCCTCTCAGTCTTTCCCAGCATCAGGGTCTTTTCCAGTGAGTCAGCTTTTTGCATCAGGTGGCTAAAGTAGTGGAGTTTCAGCTTCAGCATCAGTCCTTCCAGTGAATATTCAGGGTTGGATTCCTTTAGGATTGACTGATTTGATCTCCTTGCAGTCCAAGGGACTCTCAAGTCTTCAAGTCAGTCACTGTTTCCATTTTTTCCCCATCTATTTGCCAACGAAGTGATGGGACCAGATGCCATGATCTTAGTTTTTTGAATGTTGAGTTTTAAGCCAGCTCTTTCACTCCCCTTTTTCACCTTCATCAAGAGGCTCTTTAGTTCATCTTCACTTTCTGCCATTAGGGTGGTATCATCTACGTATCTGCGGTTCTTGATATTTCTCCTCACAATCTTGATTCCAGCTTTATCTAGCCCAGCATTTCACACGATGTACTCTGCATGTAAGAATTAGAGGGGAAAGTTTTCTGAAAAAGATGATTTTTATCTTGACAATTGCTAGTCATAAATCATGATATACAAGGTCAGTGTGAAGAGGGGGCAGGCCTGGAGTCAGTAGGATTCTCTGGGAGGCCTGAAAAGAATGGCTTTCTTTAATGCTTTTTTATAGTATAGAAGTCCACTCTAGGCTACACTGAGATGCTCTTTCATAATAGCACGTTTTAACAGGAGAGAAAGAGAAAAACAACTGGTCTTCTTTCCCAAGGGCAGTCAAGGGCTTTCCTAGTTACTGCCTCCTGCTTACCTAGTTTCTGGAGATCATATCAGATTTGAACTTTCTACTGTAAACAAATCAAGGACAGATTTTATTCACTGCATATTTATTTTTAGTAAGAGGAAATTTTGTTTGTTGAACAGCGTTTGAGCCTACTGTATATCCCAAGGAACTATACTCAATATTTTATAGTATGTTATAAGGGAAAAGAATCTGAAAAAAATAGATTATATATATGGGGGTGTGTGTGCATATAACTGAACACTATGTTGTACACCTGAAACTAACACCACATTGTAAATCAACAATATTTCAATAAAAAAATTTTAATTAAGTCAGAAACATAATTTTAAAAAATAGACCTTGATTTCAGTTCAATTCTGTCGCTCAGTCGTGTCCGACTCTGCGTGCGACCCCATGAATTGCAGCACGCCAGGCCTCCCTGTCCATCACCAACTCCTGGAGTTCACCCAAACTCACGTCCATTGAGTCGGTGATGCCACCCAGCCATCTCATCCTCTGTTGTCCCCTTCTCCTCCTGCCCCCAATCCCTCCCAGTATCAGAGTCTTTCCCAATGAGTCAACTCTTCGCATGAGGTGGCCAAAGTATTGGAGTTTCAGCTTTAGCATCAGTCCTTCCAAAGAACACCCAGGACTAATCTCCTTTAGGATGGACTGGTTGGATCTCCTTGCAGTCCAAGGGACTCTCAAGAGTCTTCTCCAAAACCACAGTTCAAAAGCATCAATTCTTTGGTGCTCAACTTTCTTCACAGTCCAACTTTCATATCCATACATGACCACTGGAAAAACCATAGCCTTGACTAGAAGGACCTTTGTTGGCAAAGTAATGTCTCTGCTTTCGAATATGCTATCTAGGTTGGTCATAACTTTTCTTCCAAGGAGTAAGCATCTTTTAATTTCATGGCTGCAATCACCATCTGCAGTGATTTTGGAGCCCCCCAAAATAAAGTCTGACACTTTCCACTGTTTCCCCATCTATTTCCCATGAAGTGATAGGACCAGATGCCATGATCTTAGTTTTCTGAATGTTGAGCTTTGAGCCAGCTTTTTCACGCTCCTCTTTCACTTTCATCAAGAGGCTTTTTATTTTTAGTTCCTCTTCACTTTCTGCCATAAGGGTGGTATCATCTGCATGTCTGAGGTTATTGGTTTTTCTCCCAGCAATATTGATTCCAGCTTGTGCTTCTTCCAGCCCAGCGTTTCTCATGATGTACTCAGTTCAGTTCAGTTCAGTTCAGTTCAGTCGCTCAGTCGTGTCCGACTCTTTGCGACCCCATGAATCGCAGCAAGCCAGGCCTCTCTGTCCATCATCAACTCCCGGAGTTCACTCAGACTCACGTCCATCGAGGCAATGATGCCATCCAGCCATCTCATCCTCTGTCATCCCCTTCTCCTCCTGCCCCCAATCCCTCCCAGCATCAGAGTCTTTTCCAATGAGTCAACTCTTCACATGAGGTGGCAAAAGTACTGGAGTTTCAGCTTCAGCATCATTCCCTCCAAAGAAATCACAGGGTTGATCTCCTCCAGAATGGACTGGTTGGATCTCCTTGCAGTCCAAGGGACTCTCAAGAGTCTTCTCCAACACCACAGTTCAAAAGCATCAATTCGTCGGCGCTCAGCCTTCTTCACAGTCCAACTCTCACATCCATACATGACCACAGGAAAAACCATAGCCTTGACTAGATGGACCTTAGTCGGCAAAGTAATGTCTCTGCTTTTGAATATACTATCTAGGTTGGTCATAACTTTTCTTGCAAGGAGTAAGCGTCTTTTAATTTCATGGCTGCAGTCACCATCTGCAGTGATTTTGGAGCCCAAAAAAATAAAGTCTGACACTGTTTCCACTGTTTCCCTATTTCCCATGAAGTGATGGGACTGGATGCCATAATCTTCGTTTTCTGAATGTTGAGCTTTAAGCCAACTTTTTTGCTCTCCTCTTTCACTTTCATCAAGAGGCTTTTCAGCTCCTCTTCACTTTCTGCCATAAGAGTGGTGTCATCTGCATATCTGAGGTTATTGATATTTCTCCTGGCAATCTTGATTCCAGCTTGTGTTTCTTCCAGCCCAGCGTTTCTCATGATATACTCTGCATATAAGTTAAATAAGCAGGGTGACAATATACAGTCTTGACGTACTCCTTTTCCTGTTTGGAACCAGTCTGTTCCATGTCCAGTTCTAACTGTTGCTTCCTGACCTGCATATAGGTTTCTCAAGAGGCAGGTCAGGTGGTCTGGTATTCCCATCTCTTTCAGAATTTTCCACAGTTTATTGTGATCCACACAGTCAAAGGCTTTGGCATAGTCAATAAAGCAGAAACAGATGTTTTTCTGGAACTCTCTTGCTTTTTCAATGATCCAGCAGATGTTGGCAATTTGATCTCTGGTTCCTCTGCCTTTTCTAAAACCAGCTTGAACATCTGAAAGTTCACAGTTCACGTATTGCTGAAGCCTGGCTTGGAGAATTTTGAGCATTACTTTACTAGCAGTAAATTGCAATAGAGTGCAATTGTGCGGTAATTTGAGCATTCTTTGGCATTGCCTTTCTTTGGGATTGGAATGAAAACTGACTTTTCCAGTCCTGTGGCTAGACCTTGATTTAAGAATATGCATTAAGGTGAGGAAAGAAAAAAAGCATGTAAGGTAACTTTTCCCTTCTAAATACCTGAGGAAAAGCCTCTAATGTAGTTGGGCCATACTCCCTCCTACCCCTTCCAATATAATAAAGTTAATCACCAACTGTAATCTTTTGTTATGTTTCTCCACAATCTGAATTATAGCAAAAGGCAAGCAAAACCTGTTTAGGGACCTGAGCCCTTTTGGCTTCTAGGTTTCTCCTTGCTCTTGTTGCTAAGAAACTGGGAAATCTCCCAGACTCCCAGATGCCTCTCCACCATCAATTAAAGCTCAGCCTTGGTGTGGATAGCCCCTCGGTTCCTCCAGTGCAACTGTGAGGTCAGAATTTCCCAAAGACCTGAATCAACACTAATAAAGAATAGCATTTAGATGAAACAGGAAGCAGAAAGACTAAGAGCCCAGGTTTCTTTTCCCTCCATAGCTCCCTCCTTCCCCTCTCCCAACCTTGCACCTCCTACCCACCTGAGAACCTTGCTTCCCGCTGCCTGGGCTAGCTCAGCTGAGGTGTCACCTGACTTCCCTGTACAAGCGGGCTGGTCTCGAATCCTCTCACAGCTATCAGGACATGGGTGAAGTGCCCGCTGTGTGTCTTAGCAGGAGCCCCCATTCGGCTTGGGTTTCTGGACCAAAGAACTGGAACTAGCTGGGCCTCCACAGGTTCAGTAGGAGACATGCTTCAACCCCGTGGAAACCCCGTTTCAGGTGCTGGCATGACCCCCACAGGACTGCCCTTCCTGCCTGTCTGCCCCAGCTTGTCTCTGCCTCTCCTGTCTTCTGGCCTACCCTCGCCGAATGAGTCTTTGAAGTGCCGCTCTCATCAACTCGCTCCTGTGAACCAAACCTCCTCCTTGCCGACAGAGAACGATCAGATGCTCCAGACTTAGTTTACAGAGGTGCTGCCTTGGTTTCCCTTTCATCCCCAATGTCACCCGCAGGCCTTCTGTGTCACCGCGCCTCCCATATGCCACGCTCAGCCCACCTCCGCCTTTGCTCTGGTCGTGCTCTCCCCCGAAATACTTCTGCTGCTCTGCCTAGGCAAAGGCTTCTGAACCTTCAGGGTCTAACTTAACCTGTGAAGCCGCCTCTGACCCCTCTAGCTGCTCTTCCGAAACTTTCCTTAGAGTCCTAACTTCACCATCTACAGCCACCCGTTCCTTCTTTGCTGTGGAACCGAAGCTATTGTTTGTCTCACTAATTTAGGCTCTCATGTTGTGACTGGTATGTGTGTGTGTCTGCTGGTGCTTTCAGTTTCTCAAGAGAAGGAGCCTTATCTTCACCTTTTAATACCATCTTCTCTGTAATTTATAGTACATAGAAGGTACTTGCTATACATGCATATTCTCTAGGGTGAATTGAAGTTTAAAATGTATACATGTAAATGTATATTTCTATGAATATTAACTAGAACACACCATTCCCTGACTGTCTGCAATAGCACAGCATACACTCTACTTCAGAAATGTTTAGCAATGTTGAAAGTTTATAAATCGGTACATGGTAATTATATACCCATCAGTAAAAAAAAAAATGCTTACTCCTTGGAAGGAAAGTTATGACCAATCTAGACAGCATATTAAAAAGCAGAGACATTACTTTGTCAACAAAGCTCCGTCTAGTCAAGGCTATGGTTTTTCCAGTGTATGGATGTGAGAGTTGGAATATAAAGAAAGCTGAGCACCGAAGAACTGATGCTTTTGAACTGTGGTGTTGCAGAAGACTCTTGAGAGTCCCTTGGACAGCAAGGAGATCCAGCCAGTCCATCCTAAAGGAGATCAGTCCTGGGTGTTTATTGGAAGGAGTGATATTGAAGCTGAAACTCCAATACTTTGGCCACCTGATGTGAAGAGCTGACTCATTTGAAAACACCCTGATGCTTGGAAAGATTGAGGGCAGGAGGAGAAGGGGACGACAGAGGATGAGATGGCTGGATGGCATCACCAACTCAATGGACATGGGTTTGGGTGGACTCCGGGAGTTGGTGATGGACAGGGAGGCCTGGCGTGCTGCGGTTCATGGGGTCACAAAGAGTTTGACACGACTGAGCAACTGAACTGAACTGAACAGTAAAAAAAAAACACCTATCTGGAGATGCTTAATCTCCTGAGAAGATGTAGAACCAGCCAGAGTGATAGAGGAAGCAAATTTTCTGGAGAATATAAATAATACCAAAATATCTGTAAAAGCAGGTCTTCAGCTGGTACCAATTCTCTTGGGCTATCACCACCTTTGGTACTTTGGGTAGAAGGGAGAGGTGAAGGAGAGACGGCACACTCCAGGCCTGCCTTCTGCAGAGGTGGAAGGAGCTCCACATCTGCTGGGGGCGGGACCAGAACCTGTGGCCAAGGCACTGGGCCCCTTGTGTGTCTGTGTGTGCAGGTCCATGTGGCTTGGCTGGTGGGTGCTCCTGAGTTTCTACTGACCCCGTTGCTGCAGAGATGGACTCTGGCCAATATGCAAAGTTCAGAGTTATTAATATATTTCAATTGATTCTGGCTTGGGTTTTTATGGCCACTGAGTATGCGGGCATTTTCTAAAAAGTAGTTTGATGATGGTAACCAAAACACCTACCTTGATGTTTTAATGACACTGCTTCTTAAAAATTAGAATACCATGAGAAACAATGGACAAAACCAAGTTGTGTTTTAAAGTCCTTAAAGGCAGTGCTTTAGGTTTCTCTCTTGATTGTAGGGTCTTATTTCAAAACTTTCTGAACCAGAGGGCAGCACACAAGAGGATACCAGCCAGAAAAAAGAGATGCATTTAACTGTTAAGCCACCTCTGTAGAAGGAAGGCAGGGAGTGTGTCCTCACTGGGGAGTAACTTGCTTCTGTGCCATGCACCCTCAGTCCTACGCTCTGGCGCATGAGAGATACAGGTTCAGATCTCTCCACTTTCTTCCTGGGCCATGAACTGTATCCTAATCACTTCACCTCTGCAGTAGCCTCCTAAGTGATCTTGTGCTTATCCGTGTACCCACTAATCCACTCCTTGCCATCCTGTGGCCCACAAGGTACACACTGAAGCCCTTCACGTGGCTCACTAAGTTCTTCGTGATATGGCTGCTACTTTTCTGTCCCAGTACTGCCTCCTACTTCCCGCCTCCCTGCCCTCTAGCTATTTGAAAACACACGCTTTGAGTTTCAGATGTGTGCTCTATCCCTTCTCGTGTCTAGGCCTCGTCATGCTGCGCTCTTGGGAATTCCTATCCTCCACTTCCCTTCCCTTGCCTCTCATCATCCCTCAGCTCTCAGTTAATTACCTCCTTAGGAAGCCCTCTGTGACCACTCCACACACTGGACTGAGGCCCCCAGATGCTCCCACAGTCACCCTAGTTGAGTCTGTTTCACAGTCTCGCCTCCCATAGGGATGTGCTCTTTGAAGCTTAAGACTTTGCCTTATATCCCCAAAGCCTAGCACAGTGGCCAGCATATCAGTTCAGTTCAATCACTCAGTCGTGTCTGACTCTGCGACCCCATGGACTGCAGCACGCCAGGCCTCACTGTCCATCACCAACTCCCGGAGCCTACTCAAACTCATGTCCATCGCGTCGGTGATGCCATGTAACCATCTCATCCTCTGTTGTCCCCTTCTCCTCCCGCCTTCAAACTTTCCTAGCATCTGGGTCTTTTCAAATGAGTCGGTTCTTCACATCAGGTGGCCAAAATATTGGAGCTTTAGTTTCAGCATCAGTCTTTCCAATGAATATTCAGTACTGATTTCCTTTAGGATTGACTGGTTGGATCTCCTTGCAGTCCAACGTACTCTCAAGAGTCTTCTCCAGCACCACAGTTCAAAAACATCAATTCTTTGGTGCTCAGCTTTCTTTATAGTCCAACTCTCACATCCATACATGACTACTGGAAAAACCATAGCTTTGACTAGATGGACCTTTGTTGGTAAAGCCATGTCTCTGCTTTTTAATATGCTGTCTAGGTAGGTCATAGCTTTTCTTCCAAGGAGCAAGTGTCTTTTAATCACTCAGATGCAGTCAACATCTGCAGTGATTTTGGAGCCCCCCAAAATAAAGAAAGCCAAGAGGCTTTCCAATAAAACTAGAAATAAAACTGTTTCCATTGTTTCCCCATCTATTTGCCATGAAGTGATGGGACCGAATGCATGATCTTAGATTTCTGAATGTTGAGTTTTCAGTCAACTTTTTTACTTTCCTCTTTCACTTTCATCAAGAAGCTGTTTAGTTCTTCTTCGCTTTCTGCCATAAGGGTGGTGTCATCTGCGTATCTGTGGTTATTGATATTTCTCCCAGAAATCTTGATTCCAGTTTGTGCTTCAGCCTGGCATTTCACATGATGTACTCTGCATATAAGTTAAATAAGCAGGGTGACAATATACAGGCTTGATGTACTCCTTTCCCTATTTGGAACCAGTCTGTTGTTCCATGTCCAGTTCTAACTGTTGCTTCTTGACCTGCATACAGATTTCTCAGGAGAAGATGTTTAAACAGTATTTATTAAATGGAAGAATGTGATGTGAATGGCCAGTGGTGAATGTTCTGCTTTTCCCAGAGCATCCAAATTTTTATCAGTGTCTTAGGAAACCTAGTGCCTTCACCCAGAAGAATGGACAGTACCATCACTGCGGGGAGGAGACTGAGAAAATGTCTAGTTGTCCCAGAGCACTGCATCAGAGTCACCTAGGGAGTCAGGAGCCAGGAAGCTGTATTTGTAAAACTTCCCAAGAGATTCTGAGGCAGACATTTAACTAACGTTTGGGAGCCACTTATTTAGTTCAAGTTTCCTCTTTTTACAAAAGAAAACTGAGACCAAATGTACTCAAGGCTGTCCAGCTATAAGCAGCATAGCCTAGAGTGAAAGAACTTCTGATCTCAGTTTCAGCTACAAAGCCTCAGCCACCGTTTGGGGGGTGGGCGTGGACCTACAAGAGAGAACTCCCGTCACCCCAGCGCTCCCGTCACCCCAGCGCTCCCGTCACCCAGCGCTCCCGTCACCCAGCGCTCCTGTCACCCCAGCGCTCCCGTCACCCCAGCAAAGTGCTGCCTGGGCCACCTTGGCAGCCTCTGCTGTCCATCCAGGTGTCCAGCTTTGGCCGCCCTCCCCACCATGGAATATAAAAATATCTATTTTTAAACACTTGAACTATCTGCTCCTCTTCAGAAAAGAAGCGGGCAAAGGTACCTGAACAGCCCACACCCCCAATTCAGGAAGAACCTGAACCTGTTAGCAATGTGCTACAAGGAGATGACATTCTTGCCTTAGCCATTAAGAAGGAAGACTTGAGGAAGGTAAGGATGAAGTCCAGGGATCCTTTGCTGCAGGAACCTCTCCTTGCCACCTGGGTTGTCTAGAACGTCAACCATGTCCATTGCCTGTCCCCTGCCTCCCTACTCAGAGGGAATGTCTGATTCCATGGAAGAATCCATCAAATGCGAATCTGTTCACTTTGGCATCCAACGGAATTTACTATGTCCTATTAACATTCCTAAGATTCGTACAGAACCACAGAGAAATGAAGGTATGAAGTAATGTGCTTCCCATAGAGGCGCGTGAGGCCATCCGCATTTCACAGAAGGGAAAATGAGTTACAGATACGGATAACCCCCTCCTTTTCCTGGGAAAGTGAGCCACTTCTCACCTGAACCATCTGGAGGCATGAGATGTTTTTATTTTTTCCCCAGGATGTTAATAAGTCTCATAGCTGTTACAAAGGCATTTCCTCAACAGAACATGTGGACAGATCTAGAGAAACAAATTTGTCTGCCTTCAGGAATTCCACCAAGAATTAGGATAGAGGAGAAGGGTGGCTTTTTCCCTCCTTTTGATCTCGTGTGATATCTCTGTCTCATTTCTTTTTAGCAACATCTTCCTCGCCTTATTGAAACAGAAGATAAACATGTAATTACCCAGAGATTTGTCATCCGTAAACCCAAACCCAAGGATCATAGGAGGAAGGTCTCACACTTAGTAGCACATCCTGCTACTCCAGATGCAGCCACAAAGCCCCTGGACTACTCTGGTGTGCACTGGCATCAAAGTTCATGAGTCATCCTGGAGAGAATGTGGGGCCCTGTCAGAGCACCAGCTGGCTATAGCTTGCCTTCCTGCCTCTTCTTTTTGCTTCCAGGACCAGGTGACATCTTCCATGGCAGTGACCAGATCCTGCCCCACCACATCCTGGGGAGTCTCCAGGACTTTAAGAGAATTGCAATTGCTCGAGGGAACACCCAGGTTTGTTTGTACAGAGCCGCCAGAGGGAGAGAAATCACTGAGGTCATTGCAGTCTTACCACCTGGCAGAGTCCAGCAGGACTGGGGTTACAGAATTTGAGGTGATAAGTGACCCTTCCCCCCAAATAGTGAAGCCTATGTAAGCTAGCTTCAGCAGAAGTCAGGAATTCACCATAAGGAGACAAGAGCCTGGAGGAACCCAAAGGCGAGCGTATGTCTGCCTCTCATCAGACTGAGCCCACCCCCTCCACCACTGCTGTCTGCACCCCAGCTTTATTTCCCCTCCTCCATCCACATGGTGAAGGAAGGTGGCTCCCCACAGCTCCCAGGGCCACACGGAGAGACTGTCTGTCTTCCCAGCTTTCTCATCATGCAGCACTTCTCTCTCTCAGTTCCTTTAGTTTCCTGGTTCCAGGCAGAGAATCTCTCAGGTGTTAAAAGGCCTGGGGTCCAATAAAAATGGTGCCGCCATGCAGCAGGTGCGGGTGTCAACCACAGCTGGGAGGAGGACAGACACAGGAAAGGACGTTGACCACAATCTTCCCATTCTGGGTGAGAGGGGACTGACAGCACCCCTGGTTCTGTGATTTGCTTTCTGTCACTTGCTACCTTGTGGTCCTGGAGAGGAGGGACTCGGCAGAAAGGGAGGACAGCAGGGATTTAGGCCTGGAGAAGTCTGCTCAGCCCCACTGCTACACCTTCCCTGGCCCTCCACACTCACATTGCTCTTTTCAGCTGGCTGAGCTGATACACACCCCACCCTGTCTGATGACCCTCATCTCAACTGAAGAAGAGCCAAAGCAGGAAGCCCCAAAAGAAGAGAAGGCACATCCTCCCTGGGTCCCGCCTGTGCAGCACAACTTTCTGAAAAACTGGCAGCGCAACATAGCCCTTCGGAAGAAGCAGCAGGAAGCTCTCAGTGGTGAGCAGAGTGGACAGGACGCCTGCTTGGCCTCACCTAGCACTGAGGCTCTGCTGCTGTGTTTTTCTCCCCCTTCACCCACAGAGCCTGGATTCAGGCTTATGCTGAGTCCTCCCAACTGCTTCCTGTACTTAGTGGGTCATGAAATCAGCCCAGTGACTGGAGCTAATCAGTTCAGAGAGCTCAGGCCCCTACTTGTTTGGATTTGGTGGTGGGATTGCATTCTTGGTTCTCTTTAGAACGGCTGAAGAAGCCAGTCAGCGAGCTGCTGATGCACACAGGGGAGGCGTACAGACAGATCCAGGAGGAACGGGAGCTCCTTGACCGAATGCTGGCAACACGGTCTGATGGGAAGGTAAGAACAGTGCACCCTGTGGGAGGGGTCTGGACAGCTGGGGACAAAAAAAATCTATCCAGCACAAAGCTTTGTTAAACCCTCAAGGTCTTTACTAAATTCTATTACTGGTTCTATTACTTGTCATTCAGGGACTGGCCAGATAAATAATTTGGCCTGTGGTGGTCACCGTTAGTTTGAGGAGAAAGATATCACAGGTACTACTTTATTAGAATAGTCTTTGTCGTGGTTTTGTCTCCTAAAACCTGAGGCTCCAGCTTTCAGTCGCCCCAGGGCATCATGATGTGCTCTGGTATCTCAGTGCCTGGACCAACTTGCCCTCTCTGGGGCCAGGTCAACATATAACACGGCAGCCTGCAAATAAGAAAGTTGTGCTTCTTCTCTGTTCTCAGGGCAGCCTGAATCCCCCAGAGGGAGCAACTGTAGTCTGTAGAGCTCTTGTCTTCCCAGGCCTCCCACCTGCCTCTCTCAAATGTGCTCAGATAGTCTGACTCATCTGTCCTCCATTGACAGGGCTGCAAATTGGCCAGTGGGTTCTGGAGTCAACTGGAATACGTGGGAGACGAAATGACCGGTCTGGTAATGACAAAGACAAAAACTCAGCATGGCCTCGTGGAGCCAATCACTCAGATCAAGAAGCCCTGGTCCATCCAGGCAGAGATGGGTGAGGAATGGGATGTAAAGGAGACTGGCCTTGGGGGTAAGAGATCAGGGTTCTGGTGTGGTGGTCCAGTCCCCTCCAGTAAGACCACAGGAGCAGTGGTGGGAGGGGCCCAGCTCTAGGGCGTCACTGTCCTTAACTGCTCTGAGCCTCCTCTGCTGAGCACCTGGAATGTGGCCAGTCTGAGCTGAGACGTGCCGTGAGTGTAAACTACACACTGGGTTTTGAAGATCAGTTCGGAAAAATAGATTTTATTAATAATTTTCATATTGATTACATGTTGAAATGATAATATTTTTAATATACTGGGTTAATATATTACTGTTTCTTTTTACCTGGTTAAATGTGGCATCTGGACAATTTTGATTACATATTCATGGCTTGCATTTGTTGTTTGCATCATATTTTTAATGGTCAGCACTGCTTTAAAGGCTACCAGCCCACCTGGGTTCAGGTCCCAGCTGTGTTGAGTTTGTGAACACCAGTGAGTTATTTAACCTCTCTGGTCCTCAGCTTCCCACTCATGGGGTTGTGAGAGGGTTAAATGAGACATGGTGTGTATTAAGAGGTTCTGACTCATTGTTAAACACAATAAAAGGTAGCTGCTATTGTTATTTTTATTATAATCCAGAAATTTGACGGTCTGGAAGCTGGTTTTGCCGGAGTCCTGTGAAGGGCTGCTGAGGCAGTAGGTGTGGGGCCTGGAGGAGGAAGCTGTGTTTTCAGCTCTCCCAGCAACGGTGCTGGGATGGGTACTCTCAGAGCCCTTGAACATGGGTAGGGAGGGGGCATGGCAGCAGCCTGTGCTTAGGGTTCTTGGACCCTGCTCTAGGGTTGCCAGCCCAGAAGGATGCGTGGTACCGCTACACCTGGGATCGGAGTCTGTTTCTGACCTGCCGACGCAAGGAGCTGCAGAGCATCATGGCAGAGCTGAATTTTAGCCAGCAGGTTGGTAAGGCCTCTGTGCCTAGTCTGAAGCCCCTCAGGATGGGGCCTGTCTTCAGTCAAATAAGCTTTCCTTTCTCTGTCTCTCTGAGGATATTGATGGCCTGGAGGTGGTGGGCAAAGGGCGGCCTTTCTCCACTGTTACGGTAGAAGACTATTCAGTGTTTGAAAGGAGCTTGGAGAGCTCCTCTGAAGACACAGTGCACTTGTGAGTTGGGCCCTGGGACTGAGGGAGAGCGGTTGGAGAGTGTGGCTTCCCCAGCACCTGCAAGTATCCTAAGGCAGGCTTCCCTCCTGGAACCTGAGTGCCTCCACCCCAGCCTCTTGCTCATGGCTGTCACCCCCTCCTCCAGCCCATTCGAAGGAACACCTGTGCTTACTGCACTACCACCATCTCCTCTCTTCCAGCAACCAACTCCTAAGGGGGTTTTCCTAGACATTCCTTTGCTCATCAATGGGGCCCCTCCAGACTCCCCTAACGCTGTGTGCCTCTGCGTGAAGAGTCTCTTCCTATGTCCAAGAACCTCCCATTGCAGAAATGGAGCAGGATGGAGCTGATGATGCTCCACTGGAGGGCAGAGCCGGGCACATCTCCACATTTTCTGGCAGCCATCTCCATGGGCTCCATGTGGCAAGACTGGGGCAGGCTTAGGAAAAATACATCATTGGATTGTCTTACAGAGACTTATTGGCCAATTACCCTGATGTGGTTCCTATGCCTGTCCTTGGCCCTTCTCTGCTGTTCTGTGGGAAGCCAGCCTGCTGGATCCGAGGCAGTAATTCAGAGGACAAGGTAAAGCTGCCTGCACCCTCACCCGCCTGCTGGAAGGGCCTCCCTCATGAGGCCGTCTCAAGGTGACTGTGGCAGTCACAAGAGCCTGAATATTCTCCTATTTGCATTTTTATCTGATCTCGCCTTCAGCATATGTTCGAAAATGTTAACAGCAACATTAACTTGAGCCAGAATAAAGTCACAAGTCTGAAAAGAGAATGTCACAAGCCACCCAGTTTGTACCTAGTCCCCAAGCATGTAAATCAGCAAACCTTCTCAAACAGGAATGGCTTTGTCATTGTTTATTGTTCAGTCCCTAAGTTGTGTGCGACCCCACGGACTGCGGCACTCCAGGCTTCCCTGCCCTTCACTATCTCCACGAGTTTGCTCAGATTCATGTCCGTTGAGTCTGTGATGCTATTTAACTATCTCATCCTTTACCGCCCCCTTCTCCTTCACCTTCAGTCTTTCCCAGCCTCAGGGTCTTTTCCAATGAGTCAGCTCTTTGCATCAAGTGGCCAAAGTATTGGAGCTTCAGCTTCAACATCAGTGCTTCTAATGAATTTCAGGGTTGATTTCCTTCAGGATTGACTGGTTGGATGCCCTTGTAGTCCAAGGGACTCTCAAGAATCTTCTCCAGTACCACAGTTTGAAAGCATCAATTCTTTTTGATGCTCAGCCTTCTTTATGGTCCAACTCTCACATCCATACATGACTACTGTAAAAACAATACTGTAAAAACCATAGATTTGACTAGACAGACCTTTGTCAGCAAAGTGATGTCTCTGCTTTTTAATACACTGTCTAGTTTTATCATAGCTTTTCTTCCAAGGAGCAAGTGTCTTAATTTCATGGCTGCAGTCACTGTCCACAGTGATTTTGAAGCCCAAGAAAATAAAATTTGTCAGTTTCCACTTTTCCCCCTTCTATTTGCCATGAAGTGATGGAAACAGATGCCATGATCTCAAAGTTTTTTGAATGCTGAGTTTTGAGCCAGCTTTTTCACTCTCCTCTTTCACCCTCATCAAGAGGCTCTTCAGTTCCTCTTCTGTTTCCGCCATTAGAGTGGTATCTGCATATCTGAGTCTGTTGATGTTTCTCCCAGGAATCTTGATTCCAGCTTGTGAGTCATCCAGCCCAGCATTTCACATGGTGTACTCCGCATAGAAGTTAAATAAGCAAGGTGACAATATATAGCCTTACCATACTCTTTTCACAATTTGGAACCAGTCTGGACTTCCCAGGTGGCACTAGTGGTAAAGAACCCACCTGCCATTGCAGGAGACATAAGAGACCTGGGTTCAACCCCTGGGTTGGGAAGATCCTCTGGAGAAGGAAATGGCAACCCACTCCAGTATTCTTGCCTGGAAAATCCAGGGACAGAGGAATCTAGCAAACTACAGTCCATCAGGTCCCACAGAGTTGTACACAACTAACGTGACTTAACATGCACTATTGTTCCATGTTAATTTCTAAATGTTGCTTCTTCACCTGCATACAGGTTTCTCAGGAGACAGGTAAGGTGGTCTGATATTCCCATCTCTTTAAGAATTTTCCATAGTTTGTTGTGATCCACACAAAGGCTTTTGCATAGTCAAAGAGGCAGAAGTAGATGTTTTTCTGGAATTCCCTTACTTTCTCTGTGATCCCAAAAATGTTAGCAATTTGATCTGTGGTTCCTCTGCCTTTTCTAAACCCAACTTGTACATTTGAAAATTCTCATACTGCTGAAGCCTAGCTTGAAGGATTTTGAGCATTACCTTGCTAGCATGTGAAATGAGTGCAGTTGTACACTAGTTTGAACATTCTTCGGCATTGCCTTTCTTTGGGATTGGAATAAAAACACATTTTCCAGTCCCATGGCCACTGCTGAATTTTTCCAAATTTGTTGGCATATCGAGTACAGCATTTTAGCAGCATCATCTTTTAGGATTTGAAATAGCTCATCTGGAATTCCATCACCTCCACAGTGTAGTTCATAGTAATATTTCCTAAGGCCCACTTAAACTATTCTTCAGATGTTGAGGAGTAGAGATGTTCATCAGGTATAAAATCTGTTTTATCTCCTCTTCTTACTGTTGATGGCAGAGACAGCCACTTTTGGTGTATGATGCCTATGTGTTTGAGAGTGGCCAGGCCCTGGAAGCCCAGGGCAGGAGACTTCCAGTGCCAAACCCAGGAAAGTCCTGACAAACCGGGCTGAGTTGTTCACCCTAGGCCAGGATATCTCTCAGACCTCCTCTCTCCCCAGAGGCATGTTGGAATTGCTGTCCGCTTGACCTTTGAAACTCTAGAAGGGGAGAAAACATCTTCAGAACTGACTGTGGTCAATAATGGCACAGTGGCCGTTTGGTACGACTGGCGGCGGCGGTCACAGTGGGACTCTTTCCAAGACCTGAAGAGGAATAGGATGCAGAGGTTTTACTTCAACAATCGGGAAGGTACCTGGGGGAAGCTGCCCACTCAGCCCTCCTACAGCCCAAGTCTCGCTCATGCCCAGGCCCTGCAAGCGTGAGCCCCTCTTCCCACCTGTCCATCCCATGTCTTCCATGAAGTGTGCCATCTCCTGTTCCCATCAGCTGGGGGAATGGTAGAGCACCTGAGAACGCATGAGTGAGCCACCAGGGGCAGAAACAGTTGCCCATATACGCAGGCCTGAGGCTAGAGACCCACATCCCAAGAATGCCCTCAGTTCTTCACAAGCCGGGACAGTCAGTCACCCTAACCAAGGCTTAGTTAACTTTCTACACACAGGCCTGGGGCTCAGCAGTTCCCATCTGGTGAAAAACCTGTCTCTGTCCCTCTCAGGTGTAATTCTGCCTGGAAAAACTAAAAACTTTACCTTTTTCTTCAAATCTTTGAATGCTGGGATCTTCAGGGAGTGTTGGGAATTTGGAACCCACCCTACGCTATTAGGAGGTGCTCTCCTGCAGGTCAACCTCCATGCAGTCTCCTTGGCCCAGGACATTTTTCGGGATGAGAGGAAGTTATTAGAGGTAAGGGACGCCAGATCTTAGCCCCTGTGGACACTCCGTAGGTTAACATAGTGTTCTTCCTGGCACTGCCTGCAGGGATCTTGTTACTTCCAGCCCTAGAGGTGAACTTTTAAAAAACAGATACTCTTAAAAAACAAAACCACTGCTCGGGGGTTTGTGATGTAAAACATAGGTGAGCAGGCAAGAGAAGGGGCAGCTTTGAGCTCTACCGTGCATGGCCCTACTTCATTAGAAAGAAATGAGACTGGCCCTTAAAATGCACACTGAGTGGAAGTACTTGCATAAGTGTAGACACTGTTGTCTGGTACTATCCAGTGGAGGTGCATTTAACTTGCAAGACTTCAAAACCAGACAAAACCAGACAGAACGCTAACTAGTAAGCCAGGCACCAGGAGGGAGTGTGAGGGGGGAAGTGGGAATGTGCTGGCCCATCAGGCTTGCAGACTGGCCATCTGGATTCTGCAGAAAGATGTGCTGTTTTTTAATTCATTGTGGCCCCCAAACACAAGCCAGCTACTTCAGCTGGGCTCAACCCCTCGTGAACAAAGGTGATTTTGACAAATGTAACGTCTGCTTTACTGCTGACTATCAGGCCAGCCTCTCTGACGAGATGCCCCTCCACTATTTTCTATAACAATGACCATGTGGCTAAGTCATGCTCTCAACAAGGTGGTCCCTGAGCCTTGCCCTTCCTCCTTATCTGGGGGAAATGCTGACTGTGTGGCCTCTTGGCCCCGTGAAGGAACAACTTTTCTGGGTCTGTCCCTTCCTCTGGATCCTTTCAGCCTTTTTCAGGGAACAAGGATCTTTGGGGAGAACCGGGGGGTTTGAGTCTGTTAACAGGAGAGTACGTGTGTGTGTGTGTGTGTGTGTGTGTGTGTGTGTGTGTGTGTATATGTGTGTGTGTGTGAGAGAGACAGACAGACAGACAGACAGACAATGGCAAGAACTCTGTCGACAGGAAGGCAGACAGTTCTGGGGCTCTGCCTCCCCTTGAGGATGCAACATGGGTTTTGAAAGCCTGAGCTGCTGCTTATGCCATGTCCCTTTCCCCAGAGCAAGCTGGCCTCCCATGAAGCAGTCACCATCATAGAGAACATGCTGCAGGAGCTTCTGAGGGGGATCCTGACCCCCGAGCGCACACAGTCACCTGTGGATGCCTCTGTCACTGAGGAGGACTTGTTCCACCATAGGAATCCTCAGGTACAGGCCCAGCGCTGGCCCCTGCCCATGTTTGTGCTTGCCCTGGGAGAAAGTAATAGCAAACCCTTTGTGTGCCAGGATCTATTCTGAGAAACTTGAGTAACTCTGTTTCTCCACAGCAGTCCTATGAGATGGGTACTTTTTCTATCTTCATTTTACATGGAAGAAACTGAGGCCCAGGGAGGTTAAGTAATTTGCCCAAGATAACTTAGCTACTATAAGTGAATGCTAGGTGATAACAGAGCTTCAGAATTTTCTTATTCAAACTCAATCTTCCTCGGAAGCCCAAATGTATAAGAAGCCTTAAGTTGGAGGTGCTCAGGTTGAAAGGGAAGTGGGGAGCCCTGTGAGCCCAGCAGCTCCTGCCAGCTTCCTCCTGCCTCCTCCATCAGCGCTCCTCGAGGGAACCGGAAGCTAGAGCAGGCTGGCACAGGCTCCGGGTGCCTCATGTCGCAGCCTCCCCCCGCCCCAACAAGCCTCCCCTTGCCTCTGCTGCAGCTGCATTACCAGCACCAGGTGGTGCAACATCTGCACAGTCTGTGGCGCCAGTACATGATGCTGCCCCTCAAGGCTGAGGAGGCCAGGCCCGGCGAGGAGGGGCACCTCAGCCCCAGGGCCCAGGCTGCTGCAACCCCGTCAGCCTACTCGGAGGAGACCTCAATGAAGATCGAGTCTTCTGCACACCTTAAGAGCCCAACGTTAGACCCTCAACTGCCCTGGCAGGAGACTGAGGCCCTCAAGGACTCCCAGGATCATGTTGGGTCCCAGAAGACTGGGCTAGGGGTCAGGCATTCTCAGCGGAAGAGCATCATGGAGGAGATCCTGGTGGAGGGGAGCCCGGATCCGGAGAGCATCAGGAGCCCCTGGGAACTGGATGGCCTTCTCCTGCCAGAGTGGAATCTCTGCCTGGAAGACTTCAGAAAGGTGCCTCCCAGCCCTGGCACAGCCAGGTGCCCATGCTTCTACAGCCCCTTCCATCCCCATGGGCAGAGAAACAACCTTCTGAGGACCCAGATAAAGCAATCTCTCGGTCATCTCTTTATCTTAGGTGACTTGGCCACTGTGGTGCAAGAGGAGGTCCTTCTCTGACCCTTGGAAAGGGGTTCATGGGGTACAGATTTCCAAGGGAGGGCACAGACTCCCACAGAAGGCACACAGGCAGACTCTCCATGGCTGCATCCCCTCCTGGCCCCCTGCCCTCACTACCCCACACCTGTTAGTAGAAGATGCGGGAACCCTTGGTATCCTTGGTTGCCCATGGTACCTCTGACCTGCCAGGCAGTGATGGCACTCCCTGAGGAGAACCAGAGAGAAGACGCCCTAATCAGGCTCAACAAAGCAGCCCTGGAGCTGTGCCAGGAACCGCGGCCATTGCACCCTGACTTCCTGTACCAGATGTGGTAGGTACCCCCACCAGGAAAACTGCTTCCATGCCTTCCCCTTGTGGCATCTGGCCAGGGGTTCTGGGCAGGCAGTCCCAGGACTTAAGGGGGCTGAGCTCTCTTTGAGGTCAGGTTGCTGAAAAATTCTGCAGACCCTTTATGCTCTGGCAGCTGCCACAGCATCCCTTACAGCTTATTTCCCTGTGCCGGCCACCCTCTGGGAAGGAGTCATATCAGAGTAAGCACCTTGATGTTCTCCCCTCTTCTTTCCTTGTTTCTTCTCGATGAGCAGATAAGTGACCAGGTAAAATAGCAGAGGACAGTGAGAAGAGGGGCTGTTCCTTGAAAAGCCTCAGTTTGTTGCCAGCCTTCCCATCACCTGTTTAGAACTTGCTTGGATAGGCTTGGGGGCCTTCTGCAAGGCTCTCAGAACACATTTCCAGGAGCTTCATCCTGCAAATCTTATGCAGGTCTAGCCCCTCCAGTGGGAATGGATCCAAGCTGGAGTGGGAATGGTTTCAAGCTGGAGTTAATTCAAGACTGACCTAACCTTATCCCCAGGCCACTTTTTCTTGGCTGCCACCAAGGAAAGCCCGATCCCTATCCCAGCTATTGCACAGGGGCCAGTGAAGATGCTGGCTGGACAGAGGCATTTTTCCATAGCAGTTCCTGGTACCAGTGTCTTAGAAGAGAAGGAGCAAGCCTCTACAGATTCAAGGGCAAATGAGCGGTGATGGCTTTTTTCCAATATGTCTTGCTGTCTAGTTTGCAGCTGTGGCGAGATCTGATTGACAGCCTGGTAAGCCATTCCCTGTGGCTGAGGGCTCTGCTGGGCCTGCCTGAGAAGGAGACCATCTACCTGGACATACCAGAAGAGCAAGGTCAGACACTGTGCACCTCTGCGTAGTCTTTCCCATCCCTCTGCCCAGGCGGCTGTGGTGCCTTAGCCATTTGTGTGCTTCTGGTGGAACCTCTGTGAGGTTGGTCCATGGCGTAGGCCTCTTGCTTTTCATCTGCTGCCAGCAGTTGGGACCTAGAAGCAACATTAACAGTCACCTTAGTGCAGCCCGCATGTTTTACAGGTGGAGTCCCAGAGAGGCGAGATGACTTGCCACCCTGTACGCGGTAGAATGGCGGAGCTGGGACTAGAGCCGGGGCCCCTCCCCCGTGCCCGACAGTCACGCACTTGACCCAGGGCCTTGCTCCCATTGGTGGGGATTCTCTCAAACAGCTTGAACACGGCTGTCCCAGGGCCCTTTGCTCTCCCAGCTCCTGCCTGTGGGCTCAGCTAGGCCACAGGCTGTTTGTCTTCCATTCACTTCCCTTAGATCGAAAACCACCTCCTGTCACAGAAGTGAAGGTGACTTCCGGGAAAGTGGGAAAGGAGGACCGGAAAGGGGCATCCCAGGAAAAGAAGCAGTTTGGAATCAGAGACAAAGAAGATAAAAAAGGAGCCAAGCTGTCACCTGGGAAAGAGGCATGTGGCACACGTTCTGGGCCTGGGGTTGGGGCTGGGGAAGGGCTAGGAGGGGCTGCGGAAAGTGGGCGGTTACTCCAGCGTGATGCCCCTGCTCCCCTCAGAGCTGCTCTTGAAAAGGTCCTGGACCTCCCTCAGGAGCTACTGAAGGCTGGGCATGCCTTTGTCTCTCCAAGCAGGACCGTTTAAACAGCAAGAAGCATAAAACAAAGGATGACAAGAAGCCGGCAAAATCTTTAAGTCGGGATGGGCTTTCCTTGGACGAGCCTGCCCCTGACAGCATCATCCCATCTCAGGAACCCATAGATCCGCTGGTCATGGAGAAATATACCCACAGGCTGCACACTGAGGTGAGGGAAAGAACCTGGCACTCAGCCCTGCCGTCACTCACACCTGCCCTACATACCGACCTCTGCTCCCTCACTCCCTGGCTCACTCTGTTTATCCCACAAACAATAAGTGCCTACTGCATCTGTGATGGAAGCAAAGCTGCCCTTGTGAAGGGCATTCTAGTATTCAAGACAGACCTCATGAATAAGTAACAAACGTGGTATGTTAGGTGATGAGCACTATGGGAAAAAGAGAGCAGCCAGGGCTAGGGGATAGGGACAGCCCAGGTGGGGGTAGGTGGGCCTCACTGGAAGGTGACACTGAACAGAGACTTGAAGAGAAGTGAGGAGTGGCCATGTGGATATGTAGGAGAGTGGCGTGGGTAGAAGAGGGAGTGGGCCAAGAAGAGGCAGAGAGGGCAGAGCCCACCAAGAGAGAGACTCTTGGGTCATGTGCGGCTTTGCAGGCCATTGTGAGGATACACTGTTTTGAATAGAGGAATACGGTCCGATTCATGCTTTAGATCATTCTGGCTGCTCTTTGGAAATAGATGCTGGGGGTGCAGAGCAAAAGCCTTTCCCTTCTGTTGCTGCCTCTTCTTCTCCGTCTTTGGTGTGTCTTGAGAGATCTCTTCCTTGGGTGAGCACCACGTAGAGGGAATTCCCAGCAGCTGTAAGGGTTTTGAAACACTGGAGAGAACTTATCATAAAACATGTTCTTAAGCAGTAGGTCCTTAGGGATTCACCTAGATGTTGTGTTCTGTTCTTTTTGTCACTGTTGTTGGTTTTGGAAGGGAGATCCACAAAGTCACGTAAGATATGTCAAGGAGTCTAATGGCAATGCTTTGTCTTCTTCTGGTGTGGACAGCTGAGTAACTGGGATTGCATTGTGCATTTGATCACATTTAATCCAAAGCTCCATTTGCTTCTGATAACATCACTGAGATTTGTGAAGGTCCACGGGGCCTAGAAAGAAATCATAGGGCTCTGAGGACCCATGGAGTAGACTCTTAGCTCTTTGGAATTAAGAATCAACTTACTGAGGCTTATATGGTACAGCCTCAATAGAGGGTACAGACTTGGAGACATTTCAGTACATGGATCTGTGATCTTACTGGAAGGAAGGTTGGTCTCCAGGTGGCCAGGGTAGAATTGGGCCACCCGGAGGGACTAAATGGGCACTGCTCCCTGGGCCTCCCTGGAGTCGCCCCTTTAACCTTATGTCCCCATATGTCCAAGGGGCAGTACAGGATTCCACCCCAGACTGTTTAAAAAAACAAAACTATTTGCAAACACAAAAGTTGTACAGAAACTTTAGTTTTATCTCTACAACTTTAGTTCTCTCCTCTCTTCAGCTGTCGCTCAGGGTGGGGACGCTCCCCTGTGCAGGTGCTTTCCATAGAGCAAGCCTTTGCCTATAATGTTCACCCCATCGTTCCAGGTCTATGGGCTGCTGGATGCTCTGGTGACCGACCTGCTGGCCCTGGCTGATGAACTCAACCCCCAAAAGAATGCTGAGGAGCCTTTGCGTCTCGGCACCTGACCCACATGCCTGAGTTGCCTCCTGGGAAACTGCTTAACAAACAAATCAATAAAGAACCTTATGTTCCTACCACTTCCCTTATGCCTGTGTCTTGAATTAAGGTCTTGATGAAGTCAGCTCATGGTCCTCCTGTGTCCCACCTGCCCTCAGATCCCCTCCTCAGTTCCTGGAGCCATCCAGCAGGAGGTGGGAAGGGGAGGTGCGGGAGGAGCGGTGGAAGAGCAAGTTGGCAGCAGGACAAGGAGTGAAGCGAGGTGACAAGCACAGAGAGCATCACCGCTTGTGGCCCCTGCCTCTGGCCTTCGTTGGCTCACACTTTTGGGAGTGTGCTTCCTGGAGCCAGGTCTTCCCAAAATGTCATCACCACGTGTGACACAGTGTACGACTAGGAGGAGAACCAGACCCCATGGGACCTGGGTCCCTGAGGTCCTCACCCTTCTGCTGGGTCCAAAGGCCCCATCCCAAGCCCCGAGGATTGTGAGGATCATACTGCACTCTTAAACCCTAAAGGCCAGATCCCTTTGTCATCAGCCAGAGATTATTCTGGATTCTAGCCTGCGTATCCCCTCCTCATGTCAAACCACCTGGCCTCTTTGAGCTTTTTTTTTTCTCTGCTTTAAAAACAGTCTCTTAACTCTCTGCTCCCTCCCTTGCTCAGAGAAGTATGAAGTGGATGAGAGATGACTCTTGCTAAGCAGCATCTTGTCAGCTCCAGCTCAGACTCAGCACTGTAAATTCTTCTCTGTCAATAATAATCAATCTGAGCCAGGCTTCCTGTGCAGAGTGGGCTCCAGGCTCCTAGAGTTTGAAGAACAGTTTTGCTAATGGTGGTCTCACTGCCTTAAATGCTGATGCAGCACGGGGGACGGTGGGGGGGGGGGGGCGAGACCCGAAGAGTGGCTACCGTCTCCTACCCACCTGGTTTTGCATTTGATGCTTCTGATGAGGACCTCATGGGCCTCAGGCGTCCTCCAGTCAAGATATGGCAGGTTTGGAGAGAGCAGGGCACTCTGAGCCTAATCCCATGTCAGAGATGAAGAGAGGGCGCTGTGCCTAAAGTCCGGATGCCTCCTTCAGGGTGGCCGCAAGGACCAGACGGAAAACCAAACAAGGCAGTAGCCCACCAAAGGGCCAGCCCCAGGGAATGGTGGTCCTGGCCCAGAGGAGGAAGGCGGGGGGGAGTGGGTGTTGCAGCCTCCCCTCCCCACCCCTAGTTTCCCCTGAGGAGGCAGAAGAAGGGTTAACTCACTGCAGAGTGGGGGTGAGTCCCCAGCACTGGCGCGAGATCTGTCCCTGGCAGGCAGGCTTCCCACCTCTGAAGGTGCTGCCTGCCTGGTCAGCAGGAAGGGGTTAACACGCCCTGCGCTTCCTCCTGTGTCCTGTTACTGCTGAGGCAGACCTGCCTGGCCAGCTGAGCAACTTTCCTCCTGAGTGCTGCCTGCCGGTTAGGCGTCCAGGAAACAAGTAGGCGGGAGGCAGGGCATTAGCCCCTTCTGTGGACCCTGAGCCACCCTTCTGAGGGGTCTGCACCTCCTGGGAGACGGTGGGTCTTCGGGACGAGGGTCCGTGGTGGATGGCTCTGGGGATACTCCCGAGGCTGTGCCGTCCCTCTGCTGCGCAGGCTTGGAGGGTCACTGCAGAGGCTGCCTGTGGCCCAGGGGCTGGGGCCAAAGGAGGCTGCATTGGAGGTAAGCTCTGGTGGTGCCTGGTATGGAAAGCTGGGGGCTTAATCTCCCTTCCAGGTCTGAGGGAGAAGGATGAGGAGGGCAGGGTCACAGAGGAATCTGGAAGCATCGCCCCCTACTCCCACCCCTCCTCAGGAAGGGGGCCTCCCAGGGCTGGCTCCCCATCCCGGGACCAACATCTTGGGTGGCATTCCCCACAGACTCCTTCCACGGCTTCTTCTCAGCCTCTGTTGCAGCTCTAGCCTCAGGACATCCCCCCACCCCCAACTCCAGTGCCCCCAGGACACATCTACCTTTGGGCTGACTTAAGCTTAGAGCTAGCACTCACTCCACTCACTGCAGCAAGGGTTAGGGCACTGCCACTCCCTGCCCTACTCAAGCGGCACCTGGTGGGAAGGGGCTGCCTCAGCAGAGGACGGGAGGGGGTGCTGACCCATGGGGACACACACAGGCTTTGACAAACTCATGCACGTGACTCAACATATCTGGGTTCTTTCCATCTCTCTGGATCCACTCTCTGGGAATGCCATCTGCTTCCACTGCTGTGGGCCCTGAGAAGAGCAGGCTCCTGTCTGCCTGTAAAGTTCTTGGTACCCCAGACACGGGAGAGAGCGGATGCTCTAGCCCCCGTGGCCTGCCCTGCCCCCTGCTGGCGCTTCTCCTGTACCCTCCTGCCTCCCCCCATCTCTGAATTGGCTGCTCCGCCTGGGCTTCTCAGTGTCCTTCCTTCCACCTGACAGGGTCTGGCTCAAGGTCACTGCGGTAATTCCATACTAGGCTGCCTGGCTGCTGCCGCTGCTACTGCCACCACCTTATCAGCTGCTGGGTTTCTGTTTCACTCCCTTTTATTTCTGGGCATACTGTGTTCGATAAAACCCTTTGCTTGTAACACTGCTGGCAGCCCTCCCAGCCACCCCCTCCTGAGGTCCTTCCTCTCCTTCCCCCTCCCTTTCTTGCTCCCTGGGCCTCACCCTGCCTTCTCTTCCTCCCTACCGCTTCCCCTCAAACTTCAGTGGGGGTGGAGCCTCCTGGTATTTCTGATTCCTCCCTTAGCCGCGCTCGCTCTGGCAGAAATGTGCAGAGAAGGCCCGTCCATTCCCACCTCCTAGGAGGAAAGTTCAAGCAGAGCCACAGGGCCCACACAGAGGGTCCCCTCCCACTACCCCTGGCCAAGCAGGAGGGCCAGGGCTCCTGGTGCAGTCAGGATGCCCAACTGGTTCTCCTGGTTTCAGTGGCCAGCCCTGGGAGAGGCTTGTACTCAGGCAGGCTCTAGGGCACAATTATTTCTCATCTTGACTCTTGCCACCTGCCAGCCCACAGGTTGGGGAGGTAAAGACAGGTTTGAGTCATTAGTGAGGGGGAGGGCAGGCATTAAACGAGTGCTGGCCAGGGCATCCTCAAAGAAGGCCTGTCGCTGGGACAGAAAGACAGCAGACTGAAGGTAAGCCCATCCTCAGCCGGTGCTTTCTGTCCTGCCTGTGCTCACACAGGGCCCTGTGCTGTGGGC
Organism: Budorcas taxicolor; assembly: GCF_023091745.1. NCBI lineage: Eukaryota > Metazoa > Chordata > Mammalia > Artiodactyla > Bovidae > Budorcas > Budorcas taxicolor. The sequence continues at coordinate 35,902,037 of NC_068928.1, read as the reverse complement.
CCAGGCTCTCCCAAGCACAACTGGTCCTGATGAAAACTCCGAAGACTTTGAACGGTGCCCAGGTTGGCAGGGCTGGCTGGAGAGTTGAGGTTGGTCGGGGAGGGGAGGTTTGTTTTAGGCTGGCAGGGCTGGCTGGAGGGAGAGTTGTTTGTTGGGGGGTGGGGGTGGGGAGGTCCTTCCAGCTCCTGCTGAGTCCCAGGGAAGAGTTGAGAAGTACAGTCTCCATGGGTGGTGCTGGAGGGTTTGGGTGGAGGCCAGGTCCAGCCATTGTGATTGTGTGTGTGTGTGTGTTCATTCCAGAGGGACAGTGGTGGCAAGGGGAGGGGATTTGGGTTTTGGTTTCTGGTGGGGTCCTAGAAGAGACTTCCTCTGTCTCGGGCCTGGTCCTGAGGTTGTGGGGAGGGCAGTGGGCTGGCCCTAATCGTTCCTCAGCTGGGAGATCAGAGGTCTGTCATGGGCCCAGGGCCTTGGGGATTTGGGAAACCCAGACTGACCTTGCCCTCAGGTCATTTCATTTTGGCTGAGAAGGTAGGACTGAGACAATAAAGCAATCAGGTGAATTAATTACAAAACTGGTGATGCTGACAATAAGTACTGCATTTGTCTCCTGATCTGTACGTGTTAGTGCCAGCTAAGCCACCTACGGGTGACTGTGGGCATGCCATACCCCTCTCTGGCCTCAGTGTGTACAGTGGGTCCTCTTTGGAGGCAGCCGCCTCCAGATGCTCCTTCCTTGCCTTGCTGCCTCATTCCTCCTCACTCTTCCCTTTGAATCTCAGATCTCAGCTCAGTCATCACCTTCTCTGGGAAAGCTCTCTTGATTTTCCTAGCTTGAGTATTCCTGTGTTCCTCTGCCCTCCCATGTTGGACTGTGATTGCCTGTACCCTCTCAACAGGACATGGGTGGGCCAAGACTTGTACTCTATGCTTGCCATAGTGCCTGGCTTAGAGAAGTCCCCAGGAAATTGGTGTTGAATGAATCAAGCTACAAAAATAAATGATATAAAAACAGAGGAAAGTGAGGATGGAGAAGCTGGAAGGATCAGTCTTAAGCCCGATCCCAGCAGAAACAGGAGGGTTAGCAAGGTACAAGCGAAGCAAGCAGGCATTCCTTGGGGCTTACTTTTGTGTCCCTGACTAAGGCCAAAGGCTGTGGAACATATCTGCCTGGGTTAATCCTGGCTCTGCATTCCCCAGCTCTGTGATCTTGGATAAGTCATTTAATTCTCCGACTTGTTCCCCATCTTTGAATGAAAATAATATCTTTGTAGGTGTGATTGTGAAGATTAATAAGCACACAAAGATAAAAGTACCTCCTGAATAATAAGTAAAATAAGAAAAATAAGTGCCTGCCAAAGGCTGTTCCTGGCAGCAGGGACACCCAGGCCAGGCCTGGTGGGCCAGGCCCACCTCGCTGGCTAAGTGGGGCCAGCGAGGTGGACCATTCGCTCTGAGCTCCAGACCCTCTCTTCCTCAGACCCATGTGGAAGCCAAGGACACAGCTGCCCTGCTGAGAGCACAGCGGCACACCCTTGGAGACCGTGACCTCGTGACAGTGGCCCTCGGCCCTCCACCTCCAGCTGGGGCAGGGGCCGCCCATCTCCAAGTCCTTGGCCATGACGACGTCAGCGCTGCGGCGCCAGGTGAAGAACATCGTGCACAACTATTCAGAGGCGGAGATCAAGGTGCGTGAGGCCACCAGCAATGACCCCTGGGGTCCACCTAGCTCGCTCATGGCCGAGATTGCCGACCTGACCTTCAACACGGTGGCCTTTGCCGAGGTCATGGGCATGCTGTGGCGGCGGCTCAATGACAGTGGCAAGAACTGGCGGCATGTGTACAAGGCGCTGACGCTGCTGGATTACCTGCTCAAGACAGGCTCTGAGCGGGTGGCCCACCAGTGCCGGGAGAACCTCTACACCATCCAGACACTCAAAGACTTCCAGTACGTCGACCGCGACGGCAAAGACCAGGGCGTGAACGTGCGCGAGAAGGTCAAGCAGGTGATGGCCCTGCTCAAGGACGAAGAGCGCCTTCGGCAGGAGCGCACCCATGCCCTCAAGACCAAGGAGCGCATGGCACTGGAGGGCACGGGCATCGGCAGCGGGCACCTGGGCTTCAGCCGTGCCCGTGGTTCCCCATCCTCCTACAACTGTGAGTCCAGGGCATGGCTGGGGACAGGGAGGCAGCCCGAGTTCTGACTGTAGCTCTGTGACCCCAGCTGTAGATAAGAATCCCCCACTTGGAGGAGGGTCTGAAGATTCCGTGAAATAAAGAGGGTAACACGCCCGCACACAGCAGGTGCCCAACAAGTCAACGTGAACAACAGTGTTATTTATTGTAGGTTTGTTACTGTTAACTCCTGCCTGGTAGCGGGGTGGAGGCAGAAGCATAGCCTCAGTCCTTCTTCTGCCCCTTCCAAGCCGTGAGATCTCTGCCAGCCAGCTCTCTGAACCTCAGTTTCCTCATCTTTAAAGTAGGGACAAACTAATCTGTCTCCATTGTCCAATTTGAGGACTAAATGAGACCAAGCCCTAATCTGTCTCCATTGTCCAATTTGAGGACTAAATGAGACCAAGCCCAGGAGTACCCTCAACCCTGTGCTCAGACAGGCAGCACACGGTGCTGCAGAGTCGCATTCCTCTTGAACCCCCAGCTCAAGGGCACTGCTCTTGAAAACTGGGGCAGCTGCATACTCCACTCTCCTCCCCGAGAAGAGGGGCACTTCCCTGATCTGAGGGCACTCAGAATGGCTTTCCTTAACAATGTGCTGAGGGCTTGGAGAGCTGTGACCTTGACTGAGTGCAACCTCTTGCCCTCCCACCACACTGGACCCTGAGCTGGATGGGGCGCAGCTGGAAGAGTCCAGGAACTTGAATCAGGGGACCTGGGTTCAACTTGCTGCAGGACCTTGGCCAGGTACCCCTCAGAGCTGCTGCACCTCTGTAGAGGAAGGATTGGAATCTTTTATTGGGGTGAAATGGAAGCCCTGCAGAAAGTGCCAAGCACACTGCTTGACCCCTTGGGGCCCGAGTCTGCCAGTTGCTGCTCTCCCCCTCAGTTTCCCTCTCTGAGCTTTAGCTTCCTGGCAAGGGGGGCGGTAGGGGAGCCCATGAAGACCTGCATGGTTACGGAAGCCACGATGGGTGGCTGGTCGTTGCAGCCTCCTCCTCATCTCCCCGCTACACCTCAGACCTGGAGCAGGCCCGGCCCCAGACATCGGGAGAAGAGGAGCTGCAGCTACAGCTAGCCTTGGCCATGAGCCGAGAGGAGGCTGAGAAGGTGAGGCCCCTCCTGGGGCACCTGGGGGATGGGGTGAGGGGGACAGGAGGAGGGATGGGTGCCTGGATGCCTCACACCTTAGATTCTTGGGCTTCCCTACTCTGGGCCCCAAAGCCCTAGTCCTGCTCCCAAGGACAGCATAGGGCCTGTGTCCCTTGGGTTGGGTTACTGGGATTGGGGTCTGACTCCTCACCCTGGGAGTGGGGTCCTCTCTGACTGGGCCTGGAAGGGGTAGTGTGTGCATGGTGGGTTGGCAGTACCTGTTTGTCACATGGGCCTGCTGTCACCTCATGGAGGGGAAGGGGTGAGTGTGCTGGCAGACACCTTCCTAGGAGACACAGAAATATACTGCCCCCATCAGCTATCTTGTGGGGGTCCAGGGACAGCCTACCTGACAGCCTCCTCTCTGCCATTGCCTCTGTGGATCCAGGCAGATCTGGCGGGACTCACACAGCAGGGCCTGGGGAGCACTCAGGGTCCCAGAAGAGGATGACTCTTCTTTTTAAACTGCATCTCAGATCCAGCTCCAGGCAGGGAGCAGACTACACTCACACTGCTGTCTCGGGGCAGGCTGCCCACAGCCACTCAGGGTGGGCTTTCCTGCACAGGGCGATGTTGCCTTTTGGCCCAGATAGGAGCACTGGGCCCAGTTCACCCCTCTCTTCCTCCCTCGCAGCCGGTCCCCCCAACCTCCCACAGAGATGAGGACTTGCAACTGCAGCTGGCTCTGCACCTGAGCCGGCAGGAACAGGAGAAGGTAGTAGGCTAAGCCACCCGTGCTGGTGCTGGTGAGGTGCTGGTGAGGTGCTGGTGAGGTGCTGGCGGAGGTGCTGGTGAGGTGCTGGTGAGGTGCTGGTGAGGTGCTGGTGGAGGTGCTGGTGAGGTGCTGGTGAGGTGCTGGCAGAGGTGCTGGTGAGGTGCTGGCGGCGGTGCTGGTGAGGTGCTGGCGGAGGTGCTACGCGGGTACTGACCAGGCTCTTCCACCTCCCTGCGGTGGTCCTGCTGCCCCTGACCTCAGGGCGCCTCCCAGCCTGGACTCTTCTTGACTCTAGCTCAGGTCCCCTCAAGTCTAGAACGGGCAGCTCAAGTTTTCCTTACTCTGGTGCCTTCTGCAGGAGGTGAGGTCCTGGCAGGGAGATGACTCACCTGGGGCCAATGGTGCTGGAGCTGGAGCCCATCGTTGTTGGGACAGAGAGCCTGAAAGAGAAGAGAGAGAGGAAGAGGAGAAGCTGAAAACCAGCCAGGTAGAGGAGTCTCAGGTAGAGGGTTAAATATTGATAAAGAGTATAGAACAGTGCTTGGTATATAGTAAGCACCATTTAATGTTTATTCAGTGAAAATAAGGGTAGAGGGGATGTAGCAGACTGAGGTCCCATCCTGCATGGGCTGGTGACTCAGCTGGTGGCAAAGTGGGATGCAAAACATCCTGATGTGAGATGCCGGGTTTGGATTCTGTATTTGCTGCCGTTTACTTTACAACTCAGGGCATGTCATTGTCTTGCCTCAGTTTCCTCCTCCATTCAAGTGTGCCAGTTGGACAGTTCCAACTCTGACATTCTAGGAGCATGTGATACTGTGGATCAAGTCTGAGAGTAGCCGCAGGTATATGGTACTGAAAACATCTTGGGCTCATACACATACTGTCCAAGGTGGAAGAGTGTGTAGCTGCTGGTAGCAAGGCTACCCTCCAAAACTGCTCATGCTACCCTTGGGATGTCTCTGTACTCTTTCAGCCAATGTTCACGGTGGCAAATTTCTTTCGGACATGGACTTAGGGAAGTAGGCTTATCATAAAATGTGTCTTACCACTGATGGGCTGAGGGGCAGGACAGCCAAGGAAGGGGTCAGACAGGCTTGCCTTCCATCCCAGCTCTCCCTCTCCCTGGCTGTGTGACTTTAGGCAATTGCCCTCTTAGCCCAAGCTAGCACATCTGTAAAATGGGAACCCCAACAACCTTCCCTAATCACAATGCAGGTTGTTAGGAAAATCAGACACTAAACGGATGAGGAGACATTTTATAAATGGGAAAGCGCTCTGCAGAGGCAAGGGATCATTAATAGATGTTTGTGGAACAAGTAAAGGAGAATGAGCTGGAGTGAGGATGACAGGTCAGGGCCTGCCCTTCCTCTGGGCCACGCCTTCTCTTGAGCATGGCTGCCTCTCCCCCCAACAGTCCTCCAGCCTCGACTTGGTGGACATCTTCGCATCAGCTTCAACCCTGCCCTCCACACACTGCTCTGCTGACCCATGGGACATCCCAGGTGGGCATGCAGGGCTGCAAAGGGCTCCCAGCCTGGCCCCCGAGAGCCCCTTCCCCCCAGACACCTGCTGGCATTCCTTCCCCACAGCTGAGGGCCACTAGGCACGTCATTCACTTCTCTGAGCCTCAGCTTCCTCTGTGCCTTGCAGTTGGAGTGAGGGAGGGGACACCTCTAAGGATCTCAGCTTTTGGGAAACTCAGAAATGTTCTCTTGTTGCTTCTGGTCACCCTGAGTTTCCTGGCCCAGCCTGTCCCTGACTGGGAATGCGGCCTGAGCTGCCCTTGCCTGGAGGGCCAGAATCCTAGGATGAACTTGCTGAATATGGGCTTCAGCTCACTGGGTGGTCCTGAGTCTGCATCCCATGTGTGAAATGGGCCCTTGTCCTCCCAAATTGGTCTAGGTAACTGGGAAGGCTCTGGCCTGGGAGTCCGAGTGGCTTGGGGTCACATCTGTGCTATCCCCATTTCAGGTCTCAGGCCTAACACAGAGCCCAGTGGCTCATCATGGGGGCCTTCGGCAGACCCCTGGTCTCCAGTTCCTTCAGGAGGTATCATGTCCCAGAGCCAGCCCTGGGACTTGCCTCCTGTGCTCTCCTCCTCTGAGCCCTGGGGCCGGACCCCAGTGCTGCCTGCTGGACCACGGACCACAGACTTCTGGGCACAGAACTCCACCCCCCACAAACTCCCCAACAATGGAGCCAACCCCTGGGGGAACCTGGTAGAGACCTTCAACACACCTGGTAAGTGGAGGGTCAAAGGGTATGGGTGAGGGGCTGGAGGACTTCTGGGCCCCCCTCCCTCCAGTGCCAAAGGGCAAGAGATCCTGTGCTAAGAGGGCAACTTGCCTGGAAAGGAGCCAGCCCAGTGCTTGCCCTTTCTGCCAGCCCATCTCATCTTCCTTTTTCTCCTTGGCTAGCGTTAGATGGTTCTTCCACCTTTGACCCATTGGCCAAGCCTCCAGTATCCACAGAGTCCAAGGAAGGGCTAGAATGCACCCAGGCTCTGCCCTCTGGGAAGCCCAGCAGTCCTGTGGGTAAGCAGGAGGCGGGGAATGACTGCAACTGTGGGGAAAGATGGGCCCCCAGCACTGGCCTCAGCCTTCTTCCTCTCAGAGTGACCACTCACTCTCCCTACCAACAAGCCCTGTCATTTCTATTCCAGAGCTGGACCCGTTTGGAGACCACACCCCCAGTTTAAAGCAAAACGGCACAAAGGAGCCAGATGCCTTTGACCTGGATGTACTCGGGGAAGCACTAGCCCCGTCCAGCAGGGACACCCCAGCACGCCGGACTCCTGAGTCCTTCCTGGGCCCCTCAGCCTCTTCCCTGGTCAACCTTGACTCATTAGTCAAGGTGCCCCAGGCTGTAAAGACCCGGAACCCCTTTCTAACAGGTAGGACACTCCCTTGTCCCTGCTGGGTCTCCACACTAGGGTCCCCTACTCTTTCTATTTCTCCCTTCAGAGCCCAACCCCTGCCTTAAAATCTTAGCTCTTTTTTTTTTTTCCTATTTCTAAGACCCGAGATCTTGCTACCTTGCCCCCTCTAGCCCCCTCTCCACTTAGGACTATGTCCCCTTGGCCCGCTCCAAGTCCCCCAACCCACCCTCGTTCCGCAGGTCTCAGCACTCCATCCCCCACCAACCCGTTCGGCGGGGGCGAGCAAAGCAGCCGGACTCTGAACCAGATGCGCACGGGATCGCCAGCGTTGAGCCTGACGGCGGGCGGGCCGATCGCGGCGCCCTTTGGCTCCATGACCTACAGTGCCTCTCTGCCCCTCCCGCTCAGCAGCGTGCCGGCCGGCGTGACCCTCCCTGCCTCGGTCAGCGTCTTCCCCCAAGCCCGCGCCTTCACGCCGCCGCCCTCCGGGAGCCTGCCGCAGCCTCTGCTGCCCACCTCGGGCTCCGCCGGACCGCTCAACCAGACCCCTCTGACGGATACCAACCCTTTCCTTTGAGCAACAGCCCCGCCCCCGGCTGCCGGCGCGTGCTCGCGATGCCCCGCCCCCGCCCTGCGCTAATAACACTGGGCCCCGCCCCCTGGCGCGGGGTGGGGCGGAGCTTCCACGCCAGGACCCGCCCCGGGAAGGAAGGCAGGCTGAGACTCCGCCCAGAGACCCGTCTGGACCTTGCCCCCAGCTTCCGCGGACGCTTTGCAGCTCCTGGAGCTGCAGACTTCTCTGGGGCGGAGACCACGCCCGGTAATAAAGACTGGAATCCCTGTCCTCAGCTCTCCCCAGGTGGACTTTTTGCCAGGCGTGGCGGCCAGGTCTGGACCACGCTTGAATCACTGGCTACCCTGGAAAACGACTGCTCCACAATGTGGGGCACAAAAATGCTCCCACTTCCCATACAGCCCCCTCAGCCTAGCACCTTCGCTTGTCCATGCTCCTGAGACTCTCTCTCAGTCATTCGATCATTTCATCCATTTATCACACAGCGGCGCGGGAAATAATCTAGACGCAAAGGACGATAGGCAGTTGTTCCCTTGCACAATCAATATGTGCTAAGCACCTTAGACCGATTATTTCGTTTAATCCTTGCATCAGTATTCTGAGGTAGATAATATTACTCCCATTCAGGACCAGCTACATAATTAGTGCAAAGTAAAAATGTGGGGTCCCTTGTTCAAAATTGGGTTAAGAATATCAAAATGGGAGCAGCAGAGCATTAGACCAAGGGCAAAGCCCTTGGCCCTGCTCCTTCTTTACAGGTGAGGTTCAGAGAGGTTAAGCAGTATGCTTAAAGTCACACAGCTGGCAGAGTAGGGCTGGGATTCCAAGTCAGGGGACCTGGCTCCTCTGCTCTGAGCTCCCATGCTGGGCCCCAATATTCACAAATATTGACTGGCTGCTGTGGACAAAGCACAGGGCTCATCTCGGGAGGGACTCAAGAATTGCTAAGTGCACAGTCTCCAGGAGCTCAGAACCCACAGGGGCAAGCCCGGTCCAGGAGTCCCCACAATCCTTTGTTTTGCTGACTCACCTTAAATCTGGTTCTTCTCTCCTCTCTTTACCAGGACTGGCAAAAAACTCAGTTTCAAACATGACCCCTCCTAGGGGGCTGGGGTAGATCAGAAACTGGGGGAGGAGCAGAACCTATTACCTCATCCTGAGGGCCACCATAGTCACCGTCATTCCTTTTCTACTCAATGCTCCCCCCAACCACGGGCACTGGTGTGGTCTTCGGTGCTCAGGGGCTGGCCCTGCAGGCCGCAGGCCTTTTGGGGGCCTAAGGTAAAATGTCCTTCCATAGGCCAGAAACAGCAAAGTTGAGGGAGGATACAGTGCTGGTCTTCTTCCTAAGGTAGGGGTGGGGAAAGGAGCTGCTTTGCTTTCTGGAGGGAGGCAGTCCTACTGTAGCTGTTTCAGACAGGGTGGACAAGAGCATCTGATTAGGAGTGGGACTGACAGCGTTCAAAACTGCTCTAAGGTTTCCACTTAATCACTTGTAATAAGTGGTTATGCCCTTTGACCTTGAGTAAATAACTTAACCTCTCTATGGCTGTGCCTCCATTTCCTTATTTGTCAGATGAGGACAAGAGTTCCTTACTCATGAAGTGGTTGTGTGGTTCCTCCCAGGCCAGTGTCCAATTCAGCCCAGGGTCCACCCAGTTCAGAGACTCACCTTGAGGAATGAATCTGCTACATCCGTCATTCCTGGTTTTGCCAGGCAGTACCCAGACCCATCTGTCTTCTGCACAAATCTGGGAGATCTCCATCCTTCTTGGTCACTGACCCACCTTTCACCCTTCCTCAACCTGGGTCTCCTCTTGTTAACTGGCTCTCCCTGTGGACACCACTTATGTGAGGATTCCCAAGGCGTGCTATTTTGCCTCCCACCAAGAGGAAGTTGGTAATCTGGCTCCTTATCTTGCTCTGGACCATCTTCTGCCTGGCAGACCCCTCCCGCCTTGGAGGTTAGAACCACTGGGCGTCCTGCCTCCTCCCACAGGGGGTTGTGCTCCACCTCATTCTTGCCATGCTCCAGCCTTGGCTCATGGTCTTCTCACCCAAATCTTGCTCAATCTTGTATGACTCCACTATCCAAGACGATGACCTCACCTCACCACCCCTTGACCTCTCAGCTGCTCCCACATCTGGTCACATTTTGGGGCTTGTCATCATCCCAGATTCCTCCACATTAAAGGCAGACTTCCTGTTCTCTGATCTTGACCTCATTCCTTCCAGGAAGCATGCACACCAGGGTCTCCCACCTGCGGACACTTCCATCACCCCACTATCCCAGTTTCTCAGAGATCTCTCTCCTCCAGGTCATCAAAAGCTTTCTCTCAACTGAATCCTTCCCATGATATTTGTCATAATTAATCTCATCCCTCTTGAGAGTGTCTTTCCATCTCTCCCCTCACATCAAGTGCCCATCATCTCTATGTCCTCTTTCCCCTCCCTCCTGAGCCCGCTCCAATCAGTTTCCACTGTCAGCCTCACCTCCTGGAACACATCTGCTATGTCCACCAATGGCCTCCACGTTGCTGAAGCTACTGGACCTTTTTCGGTCCCGTCCCAGTCGGCTTCTCTGAAGTCTGACTCTCCCTCCCTGCCACTCTGTCCCTTTGAGACAACACCCTCTCCTGGTTTTCCCACGACTCTCTGTGTCTTGAGTTCGTCAAGGCCAAGTACGAGCCCGAGCCTCTCCCTGCGGTCACCTTGGGTGATCTCTTCTGTGCCCACACCGTCTCTGCACTGAACACCTACTCTGCTTTCTCTCTCCCACCAACTCCTCCTCTGCATTCCTGAGCCTGTCATCTTCACACATACATCTCAAGGTCATCTCAAACCAACACATCCAAACAGGACCTCTTGAGCCCCCAACCTGACCCTCTCCCAGTGCCCCCCTTCCTTCTCAGTACCAGCCCCATTCTGCACTTCACTCTTGACACTGCCCCCCATAGACAATCCTGATGATGTTTCCTTTTCTGCTGACCTCAAGTCTACCACCTTCCCTACATCTCTACCTTTGCATAGTGCGGACCTCCCAGAGCTCTCCTCTGGGTGCTGCTATGGCCTTTGAACCCTTCTGCTTCCACTCTTGCCTCTTTACAGTCCATTCACCACCAGAAAGCTGGAGGGACCTTTCCAAAATGCAAGGTCACTCCCTCGACTAAAGCCCTTCCACAGCTTTCTTCTGCTCTCATCAGTAACCAAACTCCTGCTCACAGTTCAAAACCTGGCCCCTGCCCTCCTCCCTCTCTACGTCACCACCTCATCGGCGCCTCTCTGTGCTGGCTTCTGCAGCACCTCAGCCCTGACTCACTGCTGTGCCACAGGGCCTTTGCACATCTGTTCCCCCTGCTTCCCCAGCACGTCCCCCAAGCCCTTTCCAGATTGCATCCTCTTGTTCTTCGAAGGCTGCTACACAAATGTGATTTCCTTAGGAAGGCCTTCCCCCTCCTCCCTCCCACCAGACCAGTTTCCTTGTGATACCTAGTCATGGCACGTCTCACAGTGGGTGGCTGTACATTAATCTGTATAGCTGTTGGATTAGTCTTTGCCTTGCTCATCAGACTGAGTAACACAAGGATGGGATGGCTTGGTCTCTCTCTGCCCACTGTTGTACCTAGCAGAGTGTCTCATGGGCACTCAATAAATGTTGACTAAGGGTAGTAAATGAGACTCATAAAATACCTGATAACACCTGAAAGTTGGTTCAGTATTATTATTCAGGGAAGGCTTCCTGAGGGGGTGGGGTTTGAGCAGGACCTTCAGGTGAGGGGGCAGAGCAAAGGCGAAGCTCCCAGTTTGGATGGCCTGGGAAAGCCACGCCTTTGCCTCTCACCTCATTTCTCCTTTGTAAAACGGACAAAGTTGGACAAAATAACCGGAGGCTCTGGCTTTCCACGGCCCTGGCATCCTCACAGCCTCCATATTCTCCGTAAGAGGGTTACCTCCCCGCAGGCCCTGATTTATGTCCTATCGAGTCCACCCAGTTTTTTGCACAGACCTGTGTCCTCCTATGGGCTGCCGTCTATGGGGTCGCACAGAGTCGGACACGACAGAAGCGACTTAGCAGCAGCAGTGTCCGCCTAAGCCCCGAGTATACGGTCTGCAGTCCCGTGATCGGCCACCGGGCGGCGCTCAGAGACCAGCCTGCTGCCCGCCTTATCGGCGAAGACACTCCCGCGGCCGGTTCGGTGCCTGGGCCTGCCCGTCGCAGCTTCCCTCCCGCCCTCCCTTCCTGTCCGCAACGTCCGGGCCGACCGCCACAAGCAGCCATGCTGGCCGCGCGGGCCTTACGGTGCCGGTGCCGCGGCTTCCTGCTGCCCGGGGCCGGGCCAGTCCTCGCCTTGAGCTACAGGTACGGGCGGCCGAGGAGCACGCTTCAGCACCCGGTGCCTGCGGAGCCCTGCGGTCAGTTGTCCTGGCGCTGGTCCCCTGTGCCTGCCCGGTCACCTCCCCACCCCATGCCTGCCTTCCCCCAAGACTAGGGCCAGCTCCTCCGACCGGGCTCAGACAGTAATCCTCTCCTCCCTCCCTCCCCTCCAGCTGCAGGGCTCACTTGCCCCAGGAACTCTGTTCTGACACCATCTCCAGGAAGCCTTCCTTGAACCCCAGTGCTGGGCCGAGGGTCCTTGTCCAACAGCACCCTGGGCTGGTTTGTCACAGCCCTCGATGCTGCAAGGGCTTGTCATTACTTAGGCCTGCCCCGCCCATGCTGCCCTCCCAGGCTGAGCTCCCTGAGATCAGAGCCAGCTACTGATTCTTTGAGGGTCATGGGGGTCTGGCACAGGACCTGGCCCCCCAGAAGTGCCCACTGGATGGATGTTGAGTGAGGGAGTCCCTGATGCCAAATGAATTTTTTCTCCTTGCCCCTCATCTGGCCCAGTCCTACACACAGCAGCCAGCAGCCTTCCTGCCCAGATCATATACCCAGGCAGGCATGCCAGAAATACCTCCAGCACAGTCACCCTGGGTGGGGCCCGGTGAGGGGAGAGAATGGAGCCTGAAGGACCATTCCACCCATTGTGACTCGCCCTGACTTCACAGTCATCATCGTTCCCACCACCAGGTCGGAGAGGTTGGGGGAGACTAACCTGGCAGGGAGCCCCCAATGAACCACCTTTCTTCACCCCCCCAAAAACACAAGGGGGAGCACAAAGGCCACGGTCTCCCCCGTGGTTCAGAAAGGTGGGTTGGGCTGGGAGCAGGGGGTTCCGGGAGAGTTCCACGGGGCGTGAGGGGTTGGGGGGGTGGTCAGGTGGGCCTCTGGGCTGGGTGTAGGTGGAAGCAGTGGAGACTCCTGGTCTGACTTGCCTGACCCACCTGCCCACACCAGGGGTAGCTCCTCCCGGGACAAGGACCGAAGTGTGACGGTCAGTAGTTCAGTGTCCATGCCTGCTGGAGGGAAGGGGAGCCGGACTAACTGTTCTCAGTCCACGCCCCAGAAGGTCCCCAACCGCCTGATCAATGAGAAGTCACCGTACCTCCTGCAACATGCCTACAACCCTGTGGACTGGTGAGTCCTCTCCTGATGCCCTCCTGGGCAGCTAGATCCTCAATCTTCTTACTGGCCCCCTCCCGAGCTAGTGAGTGATGCCCCGCTCTACTGGCATTAGGTACCCCTGGGGACAGGAAGCCTTCGACAAGGCCAAGAAAGAAAACAAGCCAATTTTTCTTTCAGGTACTGCATCCACCATTCCTGGGATGGGCGCAGGGGAGTGGTGGTAGATAGGGGATGGCTCCTTTGGGCCTGGGGCCTTCCAGGAAACTAGATGCTAGGGCATCATAGGCCCAGCTGGAGTCCTTTGGCTGCCCCTCTCTGACCAGCCAGTGGTCCTCCCTGGCCCCCATGGCCCTATTCCAGTGGGGTACTCCACCTGCCACTGGTGCCACATGATGGAAGAGGAGTCCTTCCAGAATGAGGAGATTGGCCGCCTGCTCAGTGAGGACTTTGTCAGCGTGAAGGTGGACCGGGAGGAGCGGCCTGACGTGGACAAGGTGTATATGACCTTTGTGCAGGTGAGTGGTCTTCCCTTGGTTGGGTGGTTGCCCGTGTACATGGGGCTGCTCCCCTCACCCTTGCCCTCTCTCTGCCAGGCCACCAGCAGTGGTGGGGGCTGGCCCATGAGTGTGTGGTTGACTCCCAACCTACAGCCCTTTGTGGGGGGCACCTATTTTCCCCCTGAGGATGGCTTGACCCGAGTTGGCTTCCGCACGGTGTTGATGAGGATACGGGACCAGGTGAGTAGGCACTGGGGAATAGAGGGGGCCAGGGGTCAAGGGTGAGGGGAGCAAGGGGCCCTCACCCCATGCTGACCTCCAGGTCTGCCCCTGCCTCCCACAGTGGAAACAGAACAAGAGCACCCTGCTAGAGAACAGTCAGCGGGTCACCACGGCTCTGCTGGCTCGGTCGGCAATCAGCATGGGTGACCGCCAGCTGCCACCTTCCGCTGCCACCATGAACAGCCGCTGCTTCCAGCAGCTGGATGAGGGCTATGATGAGGAGTATGGTGGCTTTGCCGAGGCCCCCAAGTTCCCCACACCAGGTCGATGCCCCCTGCCCCATGCCCACTCCAGCCCTGGCCTGGCCTTCCGAAGCCGACCCTAGTCAGTGATCTCTTCTGACTCCTGTCTCGGTTATTAACTTCCCACTCTCCTGTCTGGCCAGTGACCGCCTAACCCCATCCTGCCTGTCAGTAGCTATCTAGTGAAGCTCTGACTTTTGGTCTTAGCAGGGACTCTCTCTGATGCTGACCTTGGTGATTATCACCTGTCCTCTGGGTTGACCTAGCCTATCCAGAGAGACTGCCTATTGAATAAACCCCTAACCTTCGCCTGGCCAAAGTCCTGATCACCCAGATCTCGGCCCCCTGCCCTTCCTATTCTCTAACCTGCGTATTCTTGGTGTCCGCAGTGATCCTGAGTTTCCTGTTCTCCTACTGGCTCAGCCACCGGCTAACCCAGGATGGCTCTCGGGCCCAGCAGATGGCCTTGCACACCCTGAAGATGATGGCCAACGGGGGTATCCGAGACCACGTGGGGCAGGTGAGCGGTGGGGGGCAGGCGGCAGCGGGGTGGGGGCAGTGGCTGGGGTCGCCTCCAGCCCCATGTTCCTCCTGGCGCAGGGCTTCCACCGCTACTCCACGGACCGCCAGTGGCACGTTCCCCACTTTGAGAAGATGCTGTATGACCAGGCACAGCTCACGGTGGCCTATTCACAAGCCTTCCAGGTGACCCCTGACCCCAGCCCTGAGCAGAGACCCAGCCTGTCCACCTACCCTTGGCTGCCCCTTCCAGGGCCTTCCTGGTGACCTATGGCTCCCCCTTAACTTCACCCCTAATTCAGTCTCATGTTCACTATCCAGCCTCCCTCCTTGCCCCCGTGGGAGAACACTTACTGCCCACCTCGTACCTAAAGACCTCTGCTTATAGCCTCCTTCCTCCCTACTCAGATCTCTGGTGACGAGTTCTACTCCGAAGTTGCCAAAGGTATCCTGCAGTATGTTGCTCGGAACCTGAGTCACCGGGTGTGTGTCCACTGAGGCAGGCGGGTCTGGCTGTGGGAGGGCTCGGGGCCTCCACTGCCTTGAAGGGAGGGGCCAGCCAAGTCTCCCCTCCCTACAGTCTGGAGGCTTCTATAGTGCAGAGGATGCAGACTCCCCACCGGAGCGGGGTATGCGGCCCAAAGAGGGCGCCTTCTACGTGTGGACTGTCAAAGAGGCCCAGCGTCTCCTCCCTGAGCCTGTTCTGGGTGCCACTGAGCCTCTGACCTCAGGCCAGCTCCTCATGAAGCACTATGGACTCACGGAGGCTGGCAACATCAGCCCCAGTCAGGTGAGGAGTGCTGAGATCACAGGAGAGGTCTTGAAACCACACAGGCCGGTGGACTCCCTTGGACAGGAGCTGTCTTTCTCAGGACCCCAAGGGGGAGCTGCAGGGCCAGAACGTGCTGACTGTCCGGTATTCGCTGGAGCTGACTGCCGCCCGCTTTGGCCTGGACGTGGAGGCTGTACGAACCTTACTCAATTCAGGTCTCGAGAAGCTCTTCCAGGCCCGGAAACATCGGCCGAAGCCGCACTTGGACAGCAAGATGCTGGCTGCCTGGAACGGTGAGGTGGTGTGTCTGAGGCCTGATCCATATATTGAATTCCCCTTCCCAAGGGCCCTTATGTATGCCAGGCACCTGGTGAATATTAATTTTTTCTTTGTCAGGTTTACTGTCCTTAATTTACAAATGAGCCAACTGAAGCCTACAGTAATCCACCCAAGGTCACACAGAGACAGGAGCCCAGCCCTGCCTGGCTCTGGAGCTTAAACTCTTATGCAGTTGCCCTGTTGCTCCAGGGAGATGTCAGAGCTTGGGGGGTTGGGATAGACATCCCGGGGGAGCCCCGGCCAGGATCACAACCCCCTATGTCTCCTTTCTCCAGGACTGATGGTGTCTGGCTTCGCTGTGACGGGGGCTGTTCTGGGCCAGGAGAGGGTGGTCAGCTATGCCATCAACGGTGCCAAGTTCCTGAAGCGGCACATGTTTGACGTGGCCAGTGGCCGCCTGATGCGGACCTGCTATGCAGGCGCTGGTGGGACTGTGGAGCACAGGTAGGGTACCGGGCCGCCTGGGAAAGCCTGCCTCCCTAGGCAGCCCAGGCCTCTCTCTGCCCCTCTGCTCCCCTCTGGGTAGGTGCTAGTCCTGGTTCTGCTTGCTGCCCACTGTGAGCTCTTACCCTCCTTGAGACCATTTGCTCATCTGAGAAATGGGCTAACAGGACCTACCCAAGAGCTAGGTTTTGAGGGTTAAATAAAAGCATGTGAAAAGGGCCTCTTCTGTGAAAGTGCCTTTCTTCCTGGCCTGTCCCCAATGCCTGTCCCCCTAGCAACCCGCCATGCTGGGGCTTCCTGGAGGACTACGCCTTTGTGGTGAGGGGCCTGCTGGACTTATACGAGGCCTCACAGGAGAGTGCATGGCTCGAGTGGGCTCTGCGGCTGCAGGACACACAGGACAGGCTCTTCTGGGACTCCCGCGGCGGCGGCTACTTCTGCAGTGAGGCCGAGCTGGGGGCTGGCCTGCCGCTGCGTCTGAAGGACGGTCAGTGAGGGTGTGGAGCTGGCCTGGGGTACTGGACCCCACCGGGCTTGGTTTTTCCTGGGGGAGGAGTAAGTGCGGTGTGGTGGTGAAGAGCTGGCAAGGACAGGGCCCAGGCCCTCTTGGGCTTACATCTTTAGCACTGAGTGACTTTGAACTGGTCTCTTTACATTTCAGAGCCTCAGATTCTTAATATGCTAAATGGAGCTAATGGTGGCATTTCCTTACATGGTTGACACGGAGATTAATGTAGCTGTTCTGTGAGCATGCTTAGTGACAGTAACTGACATGCCTAGATAGACTAAACAAGGCCAGCTTCATCCCTACTGTCGTAAGGCTTCCTAGGTAGTAAGGGAGCCAGTGCACAGACTGTACTATTTAAAGCAAAATCGCACACACAGATGCATAGTTAAAATTGAGGGTGCCGTGGAGAAGTAGGAGCTGCCCACTGTGTACCCCGTTCCTGACTTTTCTCAGTGGCATTGAGCATCACCTGATGCATCTAGTCTGTTAACGACACCCAGACTTAAGTGTCTTGGGGTCAGAATGTTGTCACTGCTGTATCCCCAGGATCTCCTGCACATCTGGTATGTAATTAGGTGCTCAATAAATGTTAACTGAATGACTGAAAGGGCCCTGACAGAACAATGGTAGGGCCCAACTCAGCAGGGAAGTCAAATTAAACCTGTACAGGTGTCATTTAACCAAGGACTGGAGGGCACGACAGAGCCATGTAGTCCTGCAGGAGCAGGAGAGGGATTTCAGGTGGAAGGAACAGCCCCTGAGAGGCTCTGAATGGGCAGCTTGTGTCCTGGAGGACAGAGGGGCAGAGGCCAGCATGAGGGGAGGATGCCCGGAGGGCTGGATCCCTGCAGGGTCTTACAAATGTGGCAAGGAGTAGAGGGCTCTGGTGAGTTTCGAGTTGGTTGCGATCTGCTCTGGTTCAGATCTCAGAGTGTCACTCTGACTGGCGGTAGAGAAGGGATGGGGAAACAAGGAGGCTAGGTAGGGAGCCGTTAGTGGTGGTCAGGCCAGGCAAGTGGTGGTGAAGGTCCAGACAAGGCAGAAGTACAAGATGGGAGAAGTGGCCAGGTTGGATCTATTCTGGCCACAGACCCTGCAGATTCACAGTGGATTAGAAGTGGGAGGTGAGGAAGTCGGGAGGAAGGGCAGTTGGTGGCTGGGTGGAGGTTTCAGTTGGGAGATGCAGGACCCTGGGGAGCAACAGCGCAGTGTGGGCAGGTGGAGTTGAGGATGCATGTGAGGGTGCAAAGGGCCAGTCACTGCTGGGCCTGGCACTCATTCTCAGACCTGGGGCAGGAACTGGTGGGCAGGGACTCCTCCACCCCATCCCCCTGCCATCCTGGCAGCAGTCGTGTTCCAGGGTCCTGGGACCCAGTGACCCTGCCTCCCTGTCCCCTGCAGACCAGGATGGTGCGGAGCCCAGTGCCAACTCCGTGTCGGCCCACAACCTGCTTCGGCTGCACGGTTTCACGGGCCACAAGGACTGGATGGACAAGTGTGTGTGCCTGTTGACCGCCTTCTCTGAGCGCATGCGCCGTGTGCCCGTGGCACTGCCTGAGATGGTCCGCGCCCTCTCAGCCCACCAGCAGACCCTCAAGCAGGTGGGGCCCTTGGCCTGGGACCCAGGGTGGAAGGGAAGCTGGGGTTGCAATGGAGGCATGGAGTGGAGTTCCTGGGGCTGTCCCCAGAGCTCAGGTCCCTGAGTGTGTATCCCTGTGTGAGTGTGTGTCTCCCAGGGAATGTCTGTAAGGCTGCTTTTTTTCAGGCAGAAGAGTCTGTATGTGTCTGAGGCAGGTCTCCATCACGAGCAGGTGCCCTTGTGAGTTCCTATGAGTAGGGTTCTCCGAGCAGAGGGTTAAACATGGATCCCTGTGGTTGCTGAAATGTGTGTCTGTGTGCCTCTGTGTGTCGCTATAGTTGGATCAGCGGTGTAGTGTGTGCAGGTTATGTGCCTCTGGGTGTGTGTCCCTATGTGTGTTATTGCTGTGTGTGTGCGTCTGGATTTGTGTAACTCTGGAGGTGTGTGACTGTGTGCCTGCCTTTCAGTGTGTGCTGGGGTGAGTGTTCACCAGTACATGATTGCCTGGTTGTATGTGTATGCCCCATGTTTAGGCTTGCCTGCTTATATATGTGTGTTTGCCGGTGTATCTGTGCCTCTGTGTGTGTGTGTTTATGTGTGTATGTGTGTGTCTGGTGTCTGCCTCTCTGTGGGCATCTGCTCTGTGTATATGTGATGAGTGTGTCTCCCTGTGTGTGGCTGTCTGTGTGTTTGTGTGTCTTCCAGTGTATCAAGTCTTATGTATGTGTGCTGGTGTCTCTGCCCATGTGTGCATGTCTCATGCACATATGACCCTGCCACGTAGTATATTCTCATTTGTGTGTGTGTGTATGTGTACGTGCTCTCACCTGCTGAGCAGTGAATCTGATGCAGCCTCCTGGCCGCTGATCTGGGGGATGCTGAGTCCCCATTTCTTCTTAGGCATATAGGATGGGTGGCAGGAGGATGGGGAGGGCCTGTTAGGTCTGGACCCAGCCTCTTGGCATCAGTCACTGGAGTTAACCTTTCTATTCTGGCTAGATTGTGATCTGTGGAGACCCTCAGGCCAAGGATACCAAGGCTCTGTTGCAGTGTGTCCACTCCATCTACATCCCTAACAAGGTTTGGTCTCTGAGCCCAGCCCCACTCTCGGCCTCCCCTCACTTCCTCAGCTCCCCAGTATCTCTGGCTCCTCTGAAGGCTTGGAGAAGAAACCCACCAGTGGGTCCTGCTGGTGTCTGGGTGGCCCCGGGTGACTCTCTCTGCCGCTCTCCCAGGTGCTGATTCTGGCTGATGGGGACCCCTCGAGCTTCCTGTCCCGCCAGCTGCCCTTCCTGAATACCCTTCGGCGGATAGAAGACCGGGCCACCGCCTATGTGTGTGAGAATCAGGCCTGCTCGATGCCCATCACCGAGCCCTGCGAACTACGGAAACTGCTCCATCAGTGACTGCCTCCCCTACCTTGGGCTGGGGCAGAAGGTGAAGCTTCCCAACCAACCAGAGATTCAGGCCCTGCAGGGCCCTGCAGAACCTTTGGCCACCCCTGGGCACCATGTCAACAGGTGACCTCGGCCATCCCTGCTGCTCCCCCCGAGCACCCGCTCACCCTGGAATAAACCTAACAGCGTCCCGTGGTAACCTCTGGGCCTCAGCCTTGCTTGTGAGAGGGGCCTCGGGCTCCAGCATGGGAACCAGCAGCCCAGGGTCCCTTTTTCAGGGAGCCCCTAGATGATCCCCCTGTATTCTTGGATTCCTCTTTTACCTTCAAAGGACACCAGACTGACTCCGCCCCCCTCCATGGTCATTACAACCTGAGTGAGGCTGAGGTCAGGGGACTGGTAATGGTCACCAGGGATGGGGGTGGGGTGTGGACTTGCACAAGAGGAGAAAGGCCGGTCCTCGCCCTCAGACAGGGTTAAGAAAGGTCGCTGCCTCTCTTCCCATTGTTTCCTCCAATTTTAAGCTGGGATGCTTCATATGAGCTTTTATTTTTCATGGAATTTGTGTATTTTCTGGTCCTTCCCATTGTCTTCTCCAATTTTAAGCTGGGGAAGTGGGATGCTTCATATGAGCTTTTATGTTTCATGGAATTTGTATATTTTCTGGTCCATTATAGGAGCTGCTCTTATCAGGACCAAGGACATTTCTTTTGGGGTATCTATCCAGCTCCCAGCCTTCCCACAGGAAGTCGTATTGTCCATCCCCCTGATTTCATATATGTCAGTCCAGGGAAAGTTGGGTTGGAAGTCCTTCTGCAAACCTGAGTACCTCCTGTTGCAGTGACAACCGCTGCCTGCCTGTGATCTCCTGTTCCCTCAGTGTTGGGAGATGCTCACAAGATTCATCCTTGGCACCCACATCTTCACAGGTCCTGGAAGCCCCATCTAGTTTTCCTTCAGGAAGAGGGGACTAGAAGTGTTCTTTGGGAAGGGCAAGTACAGAGTAATGGGGCTGCACCTCAACCCTGAGCCCTTTAGGGGTCTGAAGAGCCTAGGTACCCTTGTAGCCCCAGAGCCAAGCAGTAGAGAGCCAGGAGAGGCTGCTAGAGATAAGATCTGAATGGGGCCACTGCTGGTAGGGATGTCAGCAGAGGGGAGGAGTGGAGCTGGAAGGGGCTGGGAGACTGAAGTAAATCACTTCAAGTTCTGCTCAGGACCATCGCCACCCCTTGCACACTGTTAATCACAGCCACAAATGGTCACTGGGACCTGCGTATGGGCAGATGGGCCGGTGGCAAGCCTGGAGAGGATTACGGCTCCAGCCAACAAGGTCAGCTAGCCCTTTCTGGCTGAAGCCTGTTCACCCTGGCCAGGAAGTCTGGATAAGCAGAACCTGGTCTGAGGTGCAATGAGGAGGGAGGGTGGTGGTTGGTGGTTTAGTCTCTAAGTCATGACTGACTCTTGTGACCCCAAGGACAGAGGAGCCTGGCAGACTACAGTCCATGGGATTCTTCAGGCAAGAATACTGGAGTGGGTTGCCATTTCCTTCTCCAGGGGATCTTCCCACACCAGGAATCAAACCCGGGTCTCCTGCATTATAGGCAGATTCTTTACCAACTGAGCTACAAAGGAAGCTCGAGGAGGGAGGGTGGAGCATGGTAAAGCCCAGGTGGCCTTTTTTTTCAGCCCCAGCCGTGGCTTTGAAAATGTCTAGGCAGTTTGCAAAGCCCTCTTAACTCAGTTGTCCCACTGACCCTCATGAATGAGATGGCAAGGTAGGTACCTTCTGCTTCATACGAATAGATGTTCAAGACCCAGAGAGGGTAAGAAAACTGGTCTGAAAGCATCTGACACAACTCATTCTTTCTGGGGTCTTTGGCATACAATAAAGACTACTAAGGCTTCCTCTCCCCCCAGGAAGTCCAGCTATGAAGGAGAGTCATTTGGTGTTTCCTGCCCCTCCATCCAGACTTCTGTGGTGGATAGGCAGCAGAGGGTCCGTCTGCAATGCAGGAGACTCAGGTTCGATCCCTGGGTTGGGAAGATCCCCTGGAGAAGGAAATGGCCACCCACTCCAGTATTCTTGCCTGGGAAATCCCATGGATGGAGAAGCCTGGCTGGCTACAGTCCATGGGGTCCTCAAAGAGTTGGACACACCTGAGTTACTAGCAACAACAGTGCCCCTTCAGCCAGTCTTCTTTCTCTGTCTCACCTCTTTTCCTTGCCCTGGTAGCAGGCATGCTGACAATGAAAGTGAAAGTGAAAGTCGCTCAGTTGTGTCTGACTCTTTGTGACCCCATGCGTGGAATTCTCCAGGCCAGAATACTAGAGTAGGTAGCCTTTCCCTTCTCCAGGGGATCTTCCAAAGCCACGGATCAAACCCACATCTCCTGCATTGCAGGCGGATTCTTTACCAGCTGAGCCACAAGGGAAGCCCAAGAATCCTGCAGTGGGTAGCCTATCCCTTCTCCAGCGGATCGTCCTGACCCAGGAATCGAACCAGGGTCTCCTGCGTCGCAGGCGGATTCTTTCCCAACTGAGCGATCAGGGAATCCCACACCTGACAGTGGGAGTTGGTAAATGAGCTCTGAGGAGAGTTAGTTCTCTTAGAAGTGCTTGCATTTTCTAAAGAGGGCACAGCTGAGCATAAGTCTTGCTCAAATGTGGGGTTTTAAGTCTTCAGCCTCTCTTTCCCTTTCCTGGTCCCTCTTGAGTACGCTCCTTGTTCTGCCGGTAGGACTGTCCTGGAGGAGCTGTGGGCCAGGGCCGTTGGAGACAGGGCCTCGTAGTTTGGGCAGTCACCTAAGTAATTTCATCATTTCCTGGAGCCTCAGTTTCCCTATCTAAAAAACACCACCCAGCTCCCAGCACCCACCCAGCCGCCAACTCCCAAGGCTGGGCGGTGACTAAATGGGACAGTGTGTCATTGCTGAGCAGAGAGCATCACCAACGGGAGGATTCTCTCAGTTCCTGAGGGAGCCGTCCAGACTTGAGGGAGGGGTAAACGGGAGTGGGCTGAAAGGGCTGGTGGAGCAGGGTCTATATGGGGGTTCGCCTCTCAAATCAGAGGAGGTTTTAGACATAGACCTGCTGAGACCCAGAGAAAGGAATTTCTTACCCCTCCCATTCCCCTTGTCTACCTGAGGTTATTTATTCATCTCACAGATTTACTAAGCACCTACTTACTATGTGCCAAATTGATGAGCAAAATGGACATAGCCTCTGTCTTCAAGGAACATAGAGCCTAGAGGGGAATACAACCATTTCATTGCCATAAATAGAGACATAAACCCAGGCTGGGCCAAGTCCTCTGAGATTACAGACCCTGGTGTGACCCAGTACGGTGTCCTCGGCACTTTGGCACTTAGTAGGTACTGTAATACTTAACTAAATACTTGCTGAAAGAAGGCCACCCTGAGGAGGTAATGTCAGAGCTGAGGCTTGGAGTTAAAGATGATTTCACGGCTTCCTTTGCCTTCTTTGTGGGTCCTGCCTCCCTCCTTACCTCCTGCACTCAGACCAACAGTGAGCATCTCTGATAGGGATGTCAGAGTCCCCTGGTGTCCTGCAGAGGAGTCTGGATGCCTTAGGTGGCCCCAAGCTCAGGGATGCTTTGCCCTGATAGTGCATGTTATCTGCCCCCCTTTATGAGTATGTTCTAGAACAAAGTTCAACCCAGAGGTGGGGGTTAGAGGATGGTGATGGACAAAGGTGTGCGGTCTGCTGACCCTTAGGAAACCTGACCATTGGACTGGGCAAGCCTCTTTGGCTTCATTTTCTTTGTTAAGGGCAGGGGGTGATTAGAGTGGGGCCTCTTTCCCTGATCTTGTCTGGGAAGGGCAAGCCAACTAGGCAGACTGCCAACTGCCCAGAGGGAAAAAGGTGTCAGACTCTGAGGGCATACTGTAATAAATAGTCCCCTCTCCCAGAAGACCACTGAGAGTTCAACACTGGCGCTGGCGTAAGCCGGAATGAGAGCAGGGACTCCCGCCAGGAGAGAAAGGCACTTCTTCAGGGACCTGCTCATTAGCATGAAATGCAAAAAGCCCGGCCTCATTTGCACAACTAGGTGCCAGATTCGGCGAAAGGGCAACCTAGAAGGTAGCAACCACTCTGCCCTCCCCACTGCATTCCCTGAAACCCGCCCTGGAGGGAGCTGAGACACCCACCCAGCTCGGCAGGAGGCGTGGGTGACGCAGCCTTAGGAGAGGGAAAAACGCCAGGGAGTCGGGGTGAGAGTGGGGGGATGGCGGGTGTAGGAAGGTCATCCAGTCCATTCCTCTGCCTCTCGGCGGTGGCGCGTAAGCGGTCCTGAAGTCTCCAGAGAAGAGCTAACTGATCTGCTTGGTTGCGCAGTGTCTACCTCCAGCAGAGGTGGGAAAGCGCTTCCCGACGTCTTAATCCTGGATGCCCTCTCCGCCCCACTTCACCCCAGAATCCCGCTCCAGGGTACACACCACCTTTAGGGGTAGCGCTGCGGGCGTGAGGGACCTGGGGCCGACAGAGCCGGAGGATTCAGGAGGGAGAGGCGGGGTGAGGGCCGGGGTCTGCGCCCGTGTGCGCGAGCGTGAGTCGCTGCAAACCCTCGAGGACCTGCTCGGGGTAAGGTGGAAATGTGCGAGGAGAGTAGCCCTGCTAACCTGCCTTCCTGCAGACAGGCATATTGGAACTCGGGAAGGAGAAACTGAGGCACTGAATGGGGGCTTCGTGAAACTGCAGGCTAAGAGTCGGCAAAGCCCAGTTCTATGCTTCCGCCGCCTCCCACACACTGCAGACCCCTGCCAGTCCCTGGGCAGGGACATCCCCGTTCTCTGCAGTTGCTCTTAGAGATCTGGGCTCCGGGTCCATTGTGACCTGTCTGGGGCCATGTGTTCAAGCACGAAGCCCTCTCCGGAAGCTTAGGAGTGTCAACATGAGATCAAGGTCAGCAGGTTAGGGTTGGGAGATTAGGGTCAAAGTAGCAAAAGTGGGCCTGGGAGGAGGACCAACAAGCCCAAGAAGTTGGTAGAGACCACGCCCAGACCTCGCCTGCTTCAACCTTTCCTTGGCTCCGCCCGTTTCCCTAACTAGCGCCCCCCAGACTGAAGTCCTATTCCCCCGACTTCCCGCTCCGCTCGCCCCTCCTCAGTCCTGCTCCCAGGCTCAACTCCAGGATGAGAGATTAACCAAGGTTTTGCTCTAGGACCCTGGTCACACCCCTCACTCCGGGCCGTCTGCTTCCTTCTGCACCAGGCCCTCCCAGAGCTGAGCCCCGCCCTCCCTTTGCGGTCCAATTCTGGGGTCTTGGACAAAGGATGCCCGGGGGCCCGCAACGATATCCCAGGACCCCACTCCAAATACTTTTGAGTCCCTGGGGCTCCCTCCAGAAGAGTCCCAGAGCCCTTAGCGGCCAATAGGAAAGTGGGTTCGGTCTGGGTAGCTGTCTAATTGGCTCCGGTCTTCTGGAGCTGACACCAGGGGCAAGAGGAGGGGAGAGGGGCGGTCCCGGGCTTTGGGGTGGGAACCGGATTCCAGCTGTGGCTCTCTCCCCGGCACCCCCGCCCTCACTGCCACGCCGGCCGGCCAATGGACGTGCGGCTCGGGGCCGGCGGCGCGCGGTCATTGGCTGCGAGGCTGGCTGGGGAGAGGCGGGGCCGAGGCTTGAAGTTGGAGTGAGGGATCCAGCTGTGGTGTGCGCCCGGCTCCTCGCCGCCGCTTTCGCTTGCTCTCTCCGCGTCTCGGCCGGAGGAGGAGGCAGTGGCGCCGGCGACAGCTACGGCAGCAGCAGCCACCGCGGCGGCTGCGGCGGCGGCATCTCCGCCTCCACCCCCGCCTGGGACGGCCCCTCGTCACCTCCCCGCCCCTCCTGGACCGGGAGCCGGCCGCCGGGAGGAGGAAGGAGCCGCCCCCCACCCCCTCCAAACCCACCCCCAAGGAGATTCCTCCTCCCCTCCCCCGCCGCCGCTGGCGCGGAGCCGGGACGATGCTGACCCCTTAGATCCTGCTCCAGCTGCGCCGCGGGAAGAGGGGGCGCCCCTCCTCGGACCCCCGCTCCAGCCCTCTTCTCTCTCTCCCTCTTGGGGCCGCTTCGCCAAAGGTAGCGCCGAATTTGGCGACCGGAGCCTGGGCGCGAAGCGAAGAAGCCAGAACAAAGTGAGGGGGAGCCGGCCGGCTGGCCCGGGGGGCCCTAAAAGCACTGGGGAAGCGGGACTGGCGCCA
The DNA here is from genome assembly GCF_023091745.1 of Budorcas taxicolor. Lineage (NCBI taxonomy): Eukaryota > Metazoa > Chordata > Mammalia > Artiodactyla > Bovidae > Budorcas > Budorcas taxicolor. Next base: position 35,876,260 of record NC_068928.1, on the reverse strand, counting down.
GGCGGGGCTTCCCTTCGACCCGGCGCCCGGCGGGCAGCATGCCCCTGCGGGCAGGGGGATCTGGGCTGAACTGGCCCTCCCGGGGGCTCAGCCTGCACCCTAGAGCCCCCCAGATGCGCCCCCGCCGGGGCCCCCCGCTTGCGTGAGGACACCTTTTCTGAGGGGCGCCGCTAGCCCCTCTCGAAACCTCCCGGGCCCCGGCTGGCCAGAGGATGGACGAGGAGGAGGATGGAGCGGGCGCCGAGGAGTCAGGACAGCCCCGGAGCTTCATGCGGCTCAACGACCTGTCGGGGGCCAGGGACCGGCCGGGGCCGGGGTCGGCGGAAAAGGACCCCGGCAGCGCGGACTCTGAGGCGGAGGGGCTGCCATACCCTGCACTGGCCCCGGTGGTTTTCTTCTACTTGAGCCAGGACAGCCGCCCGCGGAGCTGGTGTCTCCGCACGGTCTGTAACCCATATCCTCCGGGGCACGACGGCTGGGCTGGGGGGTCCGCAGGGGGGCGGGCCACCGCCTGAGGGAACCAAAAGCCAGGTGAGTCGGAGAAGTGAGCTTGAAAGATGGGCAGATGAGAGGGGGGCTGCTAGGGAGAGGAGGGGGTGTCAGAGTGGTTTGGCTGATACCCCAGGCGAGCCCCACCTCGGTACACACACCTCAGTCCTCCTTGAGGGGTTGGGATCCAGGCCAGGAAAAGAGAGGCGACGTGCCCCCATTGGTTGGCAGCTGGATGCTCTCCAGATGTGGGCAAGGGAGGGTCGTCATCCTCCAGATGTGGGAATCTTCGGGAGCCCGGGAGCTCTATTCCTCCCGCCGCCAGTTAGCGAGCTGGGTTTGGTTTCCGAGTTTGGGGGGTGGGGTGGGGAGGAAGCTGCGGGGACGGGGGAGGGGGTACCGCAATCTCCTGGGTTTCCCTCCTGCCCCAGCTCCAAAGTTTGCAGTGGATTCTAGGGTCTAATTCCTCCACCCCACCCCACCCCCGCCCCGACCTGGTCCTTGAGACTGACGTTTTCACTGACCCTGAGGGAGATGCTGGGGGGGTGGGGACCAGGTCCTAACCTCCCCCAACCCCCACCCCGCGGGTTGGAGGCACAACAAGGAGATTCCGGCGGCGGCTGATGTCAGGGGCGCAGAATGAGAACAAGATGTGATGGAGGAGAGCTATCTGCACCCAGAGTCGGAGTAAAGACCCTTTCAGTAGGAACCCAGTGCTCCGAGTGCCTCCCTTCTCCCCAGTTCTTTATTCAATGCGGGGTGCTTAAGGTTGGCTTGGGGAGTTTTGTGCTAGATTTTTTTCTTGTGGAGGGAAAGACTGTGGCAAGAGCTTTGGCAAGTGGGGGATGGGATTAAGCAGGTCCAAGTTACCCACCCCCTTTCTATAGGAGCACTCCTGCCTGACTGCAAAGCAGGTATGGGAGACCACAGCCTTCCGAGAAAGCAGTGGGGGGCACGGGGGACAGTAAGACTGAGCTGGTTCCCTGAGGAAAGCTCAGGGCCACCACCTCATGTCTGCTCCTTGGATGGCTTTGTGAAAGGCAAGCCCCACATTCCAGGAGGATAGGTTTAGCACTGCCCTCTCTCCTGTGCCCTGTCTGGAATTGTGTGGGAGGCCCCAGCCCCCTTACCCCCATGGCTTCTCCCCCTTAGCCCCTAGTCTGCTTGACTAATGCCCAGCTCCTGGCTCCTGGGTGAGTCCCACCACTGCCGAAAGGAATGGGGAGTGGGATGGGCTGCCATCCCTGGTCTTGACAGCTTCTCCTGGCGCTTTCTTCCCAGCTCAGAGGCCCTTTTAGACCCAGGGTGAGAGATGTCAGTTCTCCCCTGTAACCAGTTGAGAGCCCAACTGGGACTTTGCTTTGGGGAGGGGGAGAGCTTGGTGCCGCCCTCTCTCTCTGCAGCTCTGCTGCCTCTAGTGCGCAAAGCAGAGATGTGAGCTTGGGTCTCCCCCCCAACCCCCATCCTGTGCACCCTGTGAGTCTTTAGGAAGCTCCCCTCATCATACCCTCTCTCCATCCCCTGCCCTTTCCTTTCTCTCTGCAGAAAAAGGGGGTTGCCTCAAAGGTGGACCTGCTGAACTGGCACATTTGGGCTCCCCACCCCCCACCCCAGAGTCCCTTCTCAGTCGTAGAGATGGGGAACAAATGTCTCTAAAAAAGAACAGTGTTGGGGCTTCCCTCCTCTCCACTCCTAATCACCCACCCTCTCCACGAATGTGAAAAAGCACTAGACCCAACTCCTCCTTCTCAGGAGCCCCCGGGTTGTGTGGTGGTGGTGGTATGTGTGTAGAGAGAAATCTTATCTTCTCTTTCCCTCCAAAAAGCCGCAGACCTCTTGGCCAGAATCTCCCCCATCTACCCTATCTTAGGTGCTATTGGATGGTCTGGAATCAGGTTTCTTCCTCGAGGAGGTCTGGAAAAGGGCAAGTGGAGAGGGCTGGAATGAGGAAAGAGAGGTGGAGGCCCAGTGCTCATCCTGGGAGTGGGGGGCAAGCTTACCTCTAGTGGTGGGAGTCTGGGGTGTGGGGCATCAGCTTTACTAGGTCTGGACAAGCCCCTAAGCCTGGATTGGCTGAGGATGGGTGGAGAACAATTTCTTGGCAAGGGAGCTGCTTCAAATGTGCCCTCAGCATATTCATCACATCCTGTATCAAAAGAAACCTGTGTTTTCTCATCAGAGGGGCTCTGGAATGACTCTTGGACCTCGATCTTTCTCAGTCCTTTTGGTATTCTCGAGGCTTCCCTTGGCTGCACCTCTGGGCCTGGGGGACAGGACACCTCCCCTGAACGAACTGAAGCTCGCTAGGTTCTTCTCGGCATTCTTCTCAGCCTCTTTAGGAAACCGGGTTTCCTAGAGAGGGGATCTAGACCCAGGTGGGACATGGTGTACGTGTGAATGTGTGCGTGTGTGTGTGTGTGTGTGTGTGTGTGTTGGTGAGGGAGGGGTGACAGTAAAGGAAGGAGGCGCTTGGGAGTGCATATTTTGGTACTGGGGAGACCAGGGCTTCATGGGCAGTCAGAAAGGCCCCCTCCTCCCAGGCTATAGGGAAGGGAGTGTGTTGGGCTTTGCAGTATGTGTTTCTTCACGTGTGAGGGAGTGCGTTTCCCCTCCTGGGAAGGAGATCCTGAGCATTCCCTCTCGGCTGTTGTGTCACATCTGGAAGTTTGTGTAGGAGTTTCTCCAAGCTCAGAGCCCAGCACAGCTTTTTCTCATTTGGAAATCACAGGCTGGCATTTGGGATGCCGAGAGGGGGAGTGGGAAGGGGGCCAGAGGGGGAGAAGGGAGCCTGCCGGGAGTGGGGGGAGGAGAAGGGGGAGGCCTGGGCAGCAGGCCCTAATGGCTTCCAGAAGCGAGTGTGAGTGTGTGAGCTGCGGGTGTCTGCGGGCGTGTGTGTCTGGAGGGGAGGGGGCACCGGGAGTCTCTGGAGCTCTCCTTGCCACCATCCCAGTGTCCCAAGTTCCCCCGCTTCCCTTCCCTAGGGAGAAGTCTCCATTTTGGTCCTCAGAGAAAATGGAAGGGAGGTGTTCTTCGTATCTCCTCACCAGCTCCCCCCTCTCATTTTCAACCCCAAAGCCCTCCAGAGAGGGTTCTGGGGAGAAGGGCCAGGGCTAGAGAACTGAACTAGGCTGAGAGGGCCAGAGCACCCCCTCGCACTCTTTTTGTCCCAGGCCTACCTTTCTTCCCGGCTCCACACACACTCTGCTCCTCTGAACTGTTGGGGGACTCCCCATCACCCAGAGTGCCAGTTGGAGCCATTCCTGGGATTATCCCAACCACACAGCCCCCCTTCACCCTTGCCTGCTCCTGCCCGAGCTCTCACCCCGCCCTGCCTGCCTCAGCCAGGATGGCGACAGACACAACTGCTCACACACACACACACACACACATGCACGCAGACACACACACACACACAGAGTCACAGACATTTGAATCAGATTTCTGGCCTATTTTCCCTCCCAAAGATTCCAGCGGGCCGGCTCTCTTGTGTCCCCGTGTCTCACGTCTCTGTCTCTGGGTGGGGCTGGCTGCCTTTCTCAGGGCTGCAGTTTTCAGTTTAGCTGGAAACCTCCCTCCCCACACACCCACACTCTGGAACAGGCGATGGGCAGACCACTGTGAAACAGGCTTGTGTGTGTGTGGGGGGGGGGTTGACTGGGGGAATCCCCTCTTCAGCCTCCCAACAGGAACCCTGCTCCTGAGCCCCTAGGTCTCACCCCACCTGGAGAATGCTGAAACTCATAGACACCAGCCTCTCCAGGGCCAAATGAGAAAAGCACCCCACCTTCCCAACGAGTACTAGGAGGCCAGGATTCCTGGGTCCAGGCCAGTTTCCTCTTTAGTGCTCCTTAGTCTCAGATTTGCAGGCTCCTAGCAGGGAATGGGACAGCTAGGGGGCTGCTTCCCTTCTCAATCATGCCTTGCCCGGAGCCCCCATACCCCTGGAGGTGGTCCAGCTCTATCTTCCTCTCTCTTATAGCTGCCTAACTAGGCAAGGGCTCTAGATAAAGCCCCACAGAGAAGACTCAGTTGTGCAGATAACACGCTCTAGTTTTTTCTTGGAGGGAGAAGACGGGGAGGGATGGGAGTGGGGTTCCTCACCCTGCACTTCCTTTTTCTCTGCTTTTGATGGTGGGTTGTTGGGAGAAGAAAGATCCTCCCTTCTCCTACCCACCTCCCCCTTTGGGATCCACTCCAGCCCGGTCAGTCACCATAGCAACAGTAGACATGTGACTGCACAGGTCTCTCACAGTCACTATGGCAACCAGTGTCCCCCATTCCCCTGGTTACTATGGAGATTTGTCACATGGTTCCCCCCTCCCGAAGCTGATAACCTGTGGGTCTCCCCACTTTCCCTTCCCTGCATGAGGATAAGACAGAAGCCTGGGTAAGGGGAGTTCATATGTGAAAGGGTCCTTTTCGTTACCATGGCAACAAATCCACACCACCTGGTGACACATCCTCCTGTTGCTATGGCAACAGAGGAACATCACACAGTGACATACGGCTATATTCTCAAGGAAATGAGCCCTACCCTGACAAGGGTGAAAAAAACCCCATCCCCATTAATTATTCCTCAGTTAAGATTGTCCCAAGTTTTCCTGTGCCTTGGGGTTTCCACTTTCCATTTATGTTTATCTATAGGGAAAGGGGAGAGGTGAGAGTGGCAGGATGTACCTAGGAGTAAGGTGAATTGTCTATGGGGGCTTTTAAGAAGGGGCTTCCATTGTTAAGAGCTGGAGGTGGGGTTATCTGCGGGCAGACTCTGGCTATAAGAAGCCTCAGTATGAGCATGTGTATGGTGTGGATAGAAAGATGGACAGCTCCTTTACAGTGTCACTTCTCCTCACCCCACCCCCAGTTATCATTAATTTATCGCTGTTGAAGCAATTAAGGTAGGAAAACATGAATGGGAGATACATCTGGCTCCGAGGCAGGGATATTGATTGACTGATCCGTTCATTCGTTCATTCATTCTTCCCATGCATTGATCATCTGCCACAGGGCAGGCACTACTCTAAGCTGTGTAGGGGCTTGGATGTATCAGAGTGCCCCTGCCTCAGTGAGGGAGATGAAACAAGGGCACAGAGGATGTGATGGACTCACTGCCATTAGGGAGGTCCAAACAGGGGTCCCAGGAGCTCCTCTTTCCAGGAGCACTGCCCGTCTCCCCCCCATGTGGAGACATCTGCTCATATGGGTCCTTTCCAGAACCTCTTCCCTGCAGAAGAGAGGAGGGGGCTATGTTGGGGAAAGCAGGCCAGTTCTGGAAGGTAATTGTGTCCTTCCTTTTCCAGATGATGGTCCCAAGGGAGCTCCTTCCCTGTCCCCTTTATTCCAGGGTGACCCCTGGCTGACCCTCATTCTGGGGAGAGATCCACTGGGCTCTAGCTCTACTCAGGAAAACAGCTCCATGGAAACAGAGCACTCCTTTGATTTCCCCATTCCATCTACTTACCCCAAAAGCCTGGAAATTTTTTTTAACTCTTATTCCTGTGAGGATGTAAGGTTGGGAAAATTGTAGTGCTTTGGGAAGCTTGGGTATCTGTCAGTGGAAAGGGATGTGAGTCTGAGGGAAAAGGGCCTGGGTGATAGGAGCGGGTAGGAGGGCTTGGAGGAGGTTGAGTGTGGACTCCCAGAGAGGGAGACTGGTCTGAGGTTCAAGACAGAGATGGGGTATGGCTGGAACCAGCTTCAAGGAAAGCTCTTGGGTCCCCGGCCAAAGCCTTCTCAGCTCTGAAAGTGCAGTTATGACGGGAAGATTGCGTCTGCTCAGGGCTGACTGTTGCACTGAGTCTGGCTTCTTGGGTCTCGCTGTGGGCTGCCATGACGCCCTCTGCACCTTCCTCCTCGAGGCCTTCTCCTTCCTCTGGCCTCCCATTTCTGCTTGCTTCTAGCCTCTTTACTCTTTCCCACCCCTCTCATGTTTTCCTTGAGAAAATGGGATGCTCAATCATTTATATGTGAGCTCGATCCCCAGAACTTTCTAAGGTCTGGAAGCCATTTTGTACGTTCTCCTGCTGAGGGGCTAGAAGCGAATCCCTTAATGAAATCCACTATGTGGAAAGACTCAGCATTTAAAAAGACCTCTCTCCCCTTTGCTGCAAAACAGAGCTTTGCTCGAGACCCTAAGAAGGAGTGGTGGTGGCATGGTCTGTTTACACGGTACTGTCCGCTCTGCCCAGGCTGAGGGCTTGTGTCCAGTACAGGGGCTGGTATGTAGTGGGTCCTCATTACTTAGACGTGTGAATGTGTCTGGAGGCCATCTGAGGGCTTTGAGAGGCCAGGGGGCCGATGGGGAAGAGGCGGCCTGTGCCTCTGGTCCTGTGGCACTTGTCTGCCTCAGCCTGTCAGTTTGGTGCCAGTGTGGTCGCGACAGCATTGAGCAGCTTCCTTGCAGCCTGAGCAGCTATGGAAGCTACTATCCCAGATCAGAAACTTAGAAACCTCCGTCTCGTCTGGGTCTCTTCCGTGACCTTCAGCACATGACTCTGTGTGGGCCTCAGTTTCCTTGAGTTCTGCAGAAGAAGGTGATCTATTCTAGCTCAGATACTTCCTGAGGCTATTGTGAAAATCCAGTGTGGCATGCCGTGAAAGTGCTTGGTAAACTGTAAGGCAGGCATAATCCGACTTTAGGTTTGTGTCACACATTCACATACATTTTCTCATTTGCTTCTCACATCTTCCCTGGGAGGTAGGGAGAATAGGATTCAGATTCAGCAGCAAACTCTTAGTGCCTGGCATTTCCAACAAGCACTATTGATTTTATCCCCTAAATGGCTTGTGCAAATAGTCAGGATATTTGTGGCTTTTCCTACTTTAAAGAAGAGGAAGCTGGGTCCAAAGAGGTGAGATGACCAAGGTGGGTCTGGGCCTGGGGGCCAATATGATATGTAGGCCAGCATCCTCCCAGCATACCTGGCTACATCTCAGATGGGGTTGAGAGGTCAAGGAGCAGGAGGTGCTTGGACACGATGGTGATCAGGTTTCACCTGGCCAGCTGTTTCCTTGACCACTCGGTACCTGGTTTGAGCGCATCAGTATGTTGGTCATCCTTCTCAACTGTGTGACCTTGGGCATGTTCCGGCCGTGTGAAGACATCGCCTGTGACTCCCAGCGCTGCCGGATTCTGCAGGTGAGCACGTGTGTGGTGAGCGAGAGGGCAGTTCCTGATCTTTATAACCCTGACTCTGCAAGAGGCCCTGAGCCCAGAGGTGGGGGTGGGGATGGGGTGGGGGGGATTTGCCCACCCTTTTCTCAGTTTCAGCAGCCTTTTGTCCCCATATCAGGCCTTTGATGACTTCATCTTTGCCTTCTTCGCCGTGGAGATGGTGGTGAAGATGGTGGCCTTGGGCATCTTTGGGAAAAAATGTTACTTGGGAGACACTTGGAACCGGCTTGACTTTTTCATCGTCATTGCAGGGTGAGGGCCTGGAGTGGAAGAGTGATGGATCAGCTAAGTCCCTTCCCCAGGTCCAGGGTTCTAGGCCTGGCCCCCAGCCCCTGCCCACTTGCAGCACTGCTCTCTCCCACTGTCCACTGAGGGTCCAGGGCTGCCCTGCCTATCGTGCTCAAACCCACGCTTCTCTGAACTCCAGGGTCCCCTCCATCCACACTCTTTTCTGTTCAGTCTCTGATGAGTTCGTCCTTGGATTGAGGGTGGCCTTGCCCTTAGGGAGAGAGCTGGCCTTTCAGGGTCCCTTGGTGGAAGGGGAGGATTCCTGTCCCATCACAGCAGGATTCCTCATTGACCTCTTTTGACCCTCATGGTGGCCTCAGACTCAAAGGGCTTCCCTTTGGCCCCCTCCCTGCAGGATGCTGGAGTATTCGCTGGACCTGCAGAACGTCAGCTTCTCGGCTGTCAGGACAGTCCGTGTGCTGCGACCCCTCAGGGCTATTAACCGGGTGCCCAGTGAGTGACCCCTCAGCCCTCGGCCCCTGAACAGGGAACCCCAAGAGGAAATATGGAAGTCTCAGATCCCACCCCTACCTCCTGGCCACTCACAGGCCTCATCAGGGTCTGGCACAATGAGGCAGACCCCCTCAGAGAAGGGCTCAGTGGGAATCTGGGCCACTGGAGCCAAAGGGAGCCCCCATACCGGCTGTGGCACTGTGAGATTTGCCTGGAAAGGCTCTTCCCCCTCATTTCAGCCTGACTTTAGGTCCTAGTCTCAGGAGGCCTCAGATGACCTGTTCCCTTCAGCTACACTACCCTCCCTCCAGTGGAAGAGGGCTGGGTGGGAGCAGGGTAGAGAGCTGGCAGGCCAGGAGAAATGGGTGCAAAGTGGGATAGCCTTTTCTAGCCAGAGCCACATCTCATGCAGTCTGGTTTTTGTTGGAACCGCAGTGGCCACACTGAGCATGGCTTCTCTCAAGACAAGGCCGCTCCATGCCTCATCCTCCCGCCTATGTCCCTTTCCACCCCCTTCCAAGCCGCTGCAGCAACTGACTGCCGGGACCATTATCTAAATTAAACCGCATTGGTTTCTGAGCCAGCCAGGCTTTGGCAGCTCCAGCTCCCCCCACATCCCGCCCCCCACCCTTGCTCAGGCCCCCATCGCAACTCCGCAGCCTACACAAACTGCAGATGGTCTCTGCTGCTGTCCCAGTGGGGTGGGTGGGGGCATGCTTCTGGGGCTCTGTGTCTGTTGGAGCAGTAGCCCCCTTTGCTGCTTGTGCACACGTGCCTCTGTGTGGATGTGTGTGTGCGTCGGGGTGGGCAGAGGTGCTCAGTGTGTCTTCCAGGCATTGAGGTATGTTGGTGTTAACGCGATCTCCAGACAGAGGCATGCCTTCTCTTCTCTCCCACTCCAGGTGATGGCTGGCAGATTTATAGGCCTCTAACTACCAGTGTAATTCCCTTAATGCAAACCCTGAGGAATTGATCTCAGTTGGAGCACAGAGAAGCTGAAGGGAGCTGGGGTTGGGGGAAGGGAGAGTGACTGAATGAGAAAACTGGGCTGGTCGGGGGGGAGGGGTGGGGTGGGTGGGCTGCTGTAGTCATCAGGAGGGTTAATTAGCAGCTGCTTAGAAGGTTTTTCCCTGGAGGGGTCAGGGGGTGGCACTTTAGGGCACATGAGTGGCACTTTAGGGGTCAAAACTAGTCACTAGAGGTCTGTGTGTTTGACAAGGGCTTGGTGGCCTAGGGGCTAGTTTGCTGTGTGTACTCAGCCGCTCAGTCATGTCCAACTCTTTGTGACCCCGTGGACTGCAGCCTGCCAGGCTCCTCTGTCCGTGGGGATTTTCCAGGCAAGAATACTGGAGTGGGTTGCCATGCCCTCCTCCAGGGGATCTTCCCAACCCAGGGATCGAACCCAGGTCTCCCACACTACAGGTGGATTCTTTACCGTCTGTGCCACCAGGGAAGCCCATTAGCTGGTTTTGATATCCTAAATCTGGAGTAGGGAAGGTGGGCCATATCTAACAGCATCTTAGGGGGCAGGTTTGTGGAGGCTTTCCCTGTGGAAGAGGTTGTTAACAAATGGCCACCTGAGAAAACAGCCTCAGGTTGCTCAGGTCCTGATGTGAGAGACTGGACCAGGCAGAGGCTAGACTCAGGAAGGGGGCTCAGAACCGTGGGGAAGTGCAGGTCATCTTGGTCCCCACTGAAGGCTTGTTTCTCAGAGGGAAATTCCTCCCAGCTAACATCCCTGCTGGAGTTCTCTGCCTTGGTTTCCCCAGTGACTTTGGGGTCAGGTGATTATGACTGATGAGAGAAAGAAGTTGGATGGGAGTGTGTGTTGTGCGTGTGTGTGTGTGTGTGTGTGCTGCGAAGTGGGATACGGAAGCAGAGCACCTGGTTTTTAAGTCCTGGCACCTGTATTTGGCAGCTCTATGATATTGGACAAGTCATGCCAGTCCTCTGAGCCTTGATCCTCATCTGCAAATTGCGGATGATGGTATCGGCTGTGTGATGATGTTAGGAGAGTTAGGTAGGATGTGGTGCTGGAGACTGTTTTGGACACTGTGGCCACTCTGCCCTTCCTTGGTGGTACTGTGCCCTGACTGGTGTGGGTGGGCCGAGAGGGAGAGTGGGTAGGGGTTAGGGGCTGTGAGGGCTGCCTACAGAGTTGGCACTGTCTGTTGGTCTCCCTCCAGCTTGAGCCGGGCTGCCTCAGCCTCGGAGGCCCCGGTGGGTCCTCTCTGGGAGTGCTGCCAGGCCTGTGGCAGCCAGCCTAGCCCGGCCAGCCTGGCACCCCCAGCGTGCCTTCTGCCCCTACAGGCATGCGCATCCTCGTCACGTTGCTGCTGGACACGCTGCCCATGCTGGGCAACGTCCTGCTGCTGTGCTTCTTCGTCTTCTTCATCTTCGGCATCGTTGGTGTCCAGCTGTGGGCAGGACTGCTTCGTAACCGATGCTTCCTGCCTGAGAATTTCAGCCTGTGAGTGGCACATGGGCGGGGAGGTGACCTGGGAGTGACTGTGGGGCTGGGACCTCCCTCAGTCCCTGTTGCTGGTGACATACCTGTTCTGTTATTAATGATGTGTCTGCCGATCAAACTTGGCTACACACTGAAGTCACCTGGGGAATTGAGACCACTGCTAAGGCCTGGGTTCCCTGGCTCCCCATTCTGATATCATTTGTATGGGGTTCAGCCTGGGTGTGGGAATTTTTAAAAGCTCCTCAGTGAGCCTAAAGTGCAGCCACATTGAGAACCATTGCCCTTGAATGGAGCCTTCCCATATCCTGACTCTGGAATTTCACCCTCAATCTGTGTGCTCCCGGCACCCCTCATGCGCACCCACAAACCCCTGCCCCTGCCTAGTGCTTGCCCTGTGTGCCTCAGTGCATCCACCCAGCTCTCCCTTCCTGGACCCTGTCCCCTGAAAACCCTGGTCTCAGCCTCATTCCTGTCTGCTCCTCAGCCCCCTGAGCGTAGACTTGGAGCGCTACTACCAGACTGAGAACGAGGATGAGAACCCGTTCATCTGCTCCCAGCCTCGTGAAAACGGCATGCGCTCCTGCAGGAGCGTGCCCACGCTGCGCGGAGACGGGGGTGGCGGGCCGCCCTGCGGCCTGGACTACGAGGCCTACAACAGCTCCAGCAACACCACCTGCGTGAACTGGAACCAGTACTACACCAACTGCTCTGCGGGGGAGCACAACCCCTTCAAGGGTGCCATCAACTTCGACAACATTGGCTACGCCTGGATCGCCATCTTCCAGGTGGGGTAGCCTGGGCATTGGGAGAGTTCCCAGAGCCCAAGTGCTAGGACACAGTCCCGGCTTGGAGTAGTCATCCTCAGGCTTGAGTTGGGATCAGGGCCTCTAGAGGAGACTGCAGGCCACTCTAGGGGGCCCGGAAATAACCTGCCCCTTTGCAACCTCCCCAGGTCATCACGCTGGAGGGCTGGGTCGACATCATGTACTTTGTCATGGATGCTCACTCCTTCTACAACTTCATCTACTTCATCCTTCTCATCATTGTGAGTGATTGCTCAAGCTCCTGTGGGGATGGAGGATGCCGGGGAAATGGGTAGGGCGAGTCCAGAGAGGGGACTTGGTCAGAAGTCCTAGCTCTCAGTGCAAGTCTCATAGAGATGCAGGCAGAGGGTGCCTGTTATGGGAAGTTAGAAGGAAATCCAAAGTCAAGGCCTGCCACTCGTCACCACTTAAAATCTTGAGCAAGTCATTCCCCATGAAGCCCCCAGCCCTACCCTGGGCATGTGTCTCTTCATCAGTAAAATGGGTGGTTCTCAACCCAGGGTGATGCCACCTCTCCTAGGGGCTACTTGGAAATGCAAAGGGTGGTTCTGTTTTTTATGAGGACTGGGGGAGCACTTTTGGCATTTTGCTGGGAGGCAGGAGGTAAATAATAGACACCTTGAAATGACAGTCCTGCAAACAAGGAATTGTTCCACTCCAAATTCCCATCATTTGGTGTTGAGAAACACTGTGTGATCTGTTGTTCCAGCTCAGAAGTTCCAAGACGTTATGAGGCCAGAAGACAGAGGCAAAAGTAGCAATATTTAGTGGTTTTAATCACTACCATGATTAATAATTTAATTGCTACCACTTATAGCTAATATTTATTGAGCACTTACTATGTGCCAGCCCCTGCTCGGAGTGCTTTTCTATGTGCTGGTGCATTTAATCCTCACTAGGGTCCTGTCATTATCTCCATTTTACAGATGAGGAAACTGATGTTTCCTCATCCGCCTGACCCAGTCATGCGCTTTGAATGTGCTTTGGCTTAGTCTCGCTGGGCTGAGCGCTGCCGCTGCAGGGTGCTGTAACATCTGCTGCCGCTTCGTCCTCAGATTCCCTGTGAGGTGGCAGGTGCAGGGACTGTGGGCCTCATCTTCCAAACAAGAACTCTGAGCTCCAGAGGGCAGGCTTGCTGGAGCTGAGCATTCAGCCCCGGCTATTGCCTCCAAATCCAACCCTTTTCCCATGTCACCAAGAGGCCAGTGACATAGCCAGACAGAAAGACAGATAAGAGAAAGATGAGAGAAAGAGCTGAAGATCTACTCAGGACTTAGGCTCCAGAGAGAGGTGGAGACAGAATAAAGACCTGTTGGTGAGTGAGAGGGGTCCCTGAGAAAGAACAGCGGCCCCGCCCCCCATCGTCCCTGTTGGGGAAAAGTAGCCAGGCTTGGGGCCTGTTCCCTTCTCCCCACCGTCACCTGGGCAGCAAGGTTAGCACCTCTGGGAAGTGGTCTGTGATCTTTTCCCCCATTCGGCTCTCTCTGAGCCTGGGGAGTGGGAGGGAAGCTGACAGAGAGGTAAAGGACCTTGTTTCCACCCTCCCACACCCCATGAAAAATCTTTCCAAACAGCTCTCCGGAATCACACTAGTGAAGCTAATTATCATAATTACTAGGACACAATCTAGAAAAAAAAAATTTGCCTTTCACCATAAATATTCATTACTTTCATTCTGGGTCATTGTCCAAGCAATTGGCATCCCAGAGGCCCGGGGTGGGGGTGGGGGAGTGGGGTCTGAGGTATGGAAGTGCAGACGTGACAGTGTGGTCAGGTCAGAGTGGCAGCCAGGCCAGTCTGCAGGGTTCAGAGTCAGCCTGTCACCCAGCTTGGGGAGAGGAGAGACATGGTTTGCAAAAGGGATACAGGCAAGGCCAATGGTCATGAGGATACTGAGGCCCCGGGGTTAAAGGTCTTACTCAAGGTCACACAGTAGGACTTGGGACTAGAAGCAAGAGTTTTGTAAATGGTGTTTTTGCCAGAATTTCAAAAGCTCAATCCAATGTGAAAACCCATGTCCCCCAGATAGCATTCATTTCCATAGCCTTCTCTACTCCTAACGGAAGGTGAGAAGGGGGGTGCTCAGGATCTCGGACGATGGGATTGTTTAGGGGCGGGGAATTTGGGAGATATCCTTGCCAGTAACCTCATGATCAATAGCAATTCCTTGGAATTCCACAGAGGTTGGTTCAGGTCTTAGCCTTACTGTGCTGAATGATCATGGGGAAATTCCTCAACATCTCTGAACCTGTTTCCTCACTTGTCAGATAGAGATAATAAAAGTGTCGCCTCTTAAAAAAAATGAAGTGTCACCTCTTCAGACTGTCAGGATGATGAAACAGGATGATGCTTGCACAATTATGAGCCTAGTATCTGGCACCTAGGAAGTGCTCAGTACTCGGCAGCATGCGCTGTGATTCCCTTTCCTTCAGGCTGTCTCCTCTTTTTGTCCCCACCCCAATAGGTGGGCTCTTTCTTCATGATCAACCTGTGCCTGGTGGTGATTGCCACGCAGTTCTCAGAGACCAAGCAGCGGGAAAGCCAGCTGATGCGGGAGCAGCGCGTGAGATTCCTTTCCAACGCCAGCACCCTAGCCAGCTTCTCCGAGCCCGGCAGCTGCTATGAGGAGCTGCTTAAGTACCTCGTGTATATCCTCCGGAAAGCAGCCCGAAGGCTGGCCCAGGTCTCCCGGGCAGCAGGCGTGCGGGTTGGCCTGCTGAGCAGCCCAGCGCCCCGTGGGGGCCAGGAACCCCAGCCCAGCGGCAGCTGCTCTCGCCCCTACCGCCGTCCGTCCGTCCACCACCTGGTGCACCATCACCACCACCACCACCACCACTACCACTTGGGCAATGGGACTCTGCGGGCCCCCCGGCCCAGCCCACAGATCCAGGACAGAGATGCCAGTGGGTCCCGCCGGCTCATGCTGCCACCGCCCTCAACACCTGCCCTTTCCAGGGGCCCTCCCGGGGGAGCAGAGGCTGTACACAGCTTCTACCATGCTGATTGCCACTTGGAGCCACTCCGCTGCCAGGCACCCCCTCCCAGGTCGCCATCGGAGGCATCGGGCAGGACTGTGGACGGTGGGAAGGTGTACCCCACCGTGCACACCAGCCCCCCACCTGAGATGCTCAAAGAGAAGGCACTAATGGAGGTGGCTCCTGCCTCTGGACCCACTGCCCTCACCAGCCTCAACATCCCGCCCAGGCCCTACAGCTCTATGCACAAGCTGCTGGAGACCCAGAGCACAGGTGAGAACTCTGGGTGGAGGCACGTTGGTGCCCCTCACCCGGGGACCAGGTGATGTCCTATCCGAGGGAGGATGAGGGGATCTGGAGTCAGAAGGATGGGGCCTGGGTTCCCATTCTGCCTCTCTCGGCCTTGGGGCCTTCAACCAGTCACATCACTTCTTTGAGCTCTAATTTTCTCATCTCTTAAAATGGTAGTTGTAATTCCTACATTGTAACGATAGCAATAGTTGTGTGTAACAAACACCTATGCTCTGCTCTATGCCGTTTGCAATTGTTGACGATTGCTATGTGCCTGTCGCATGCTTCACAGGCAAAACCCCACTGGGTCTTCTTACCAGTTTAAGTGATAAACTTCCCTTATTTTACTGATGATGAGGAGGAGCTTGGAGAGGTTGTGTGACTTGCCCAAGGTGCTGTCGTTGGCGAGGGGTGGAGTCAGGGCCCTCTGACTCTGAGGTCCATGCGCTATAGTCCTTGTTGCAGGTTCAGAAGGGAAAATGGTGTATGACCACGGTGAGCCCCATGCCCCATGCGAAGGGGACTCATGTAAATACAAATGTCACTCTGTCCCCGTGCAGAGACGTGGGGCTTGGTGCAGCAAGTCCTCAGAGGCCTCTAGACTGAGGGATAGAATACCCACTGTTGTGGGGAAGGGAAATGCTTGTGCCTTGGGGTGTCCCCCAGTCAGGCAAGGGTGACGAGCCCTCCTCTAGAGACTCACAGCAGCCAAAGCCCAGGGCCTGTGCTTCAGGAAGAATGTGGCACGTGGGAGAAGTGGCATATTTGTGGGCTGTTATGTGGGAATGTGGGCTGGACAGGAAGGTGCCATCACAGAACACAGTGGGAAGGGTTCTTATGCCAGCTCCTCTATTATCCTGCCAAGGGGCGCCAGCCAGCCACACACACGTATGGTTCTGTTTCCCTCTGTGTAAAAGGCAGGGCCGGGACCATCACAGCTGTGAGTGGTGCTTACCGATGTCCTCCTGCACGCAGGCGGAAGGGCTGGGCCCCAGGCCACGCGTCTTCACATCTGTGCTTTACCTGGTTGGTCTCTGAGGTTCCTCGCAGCTCTCAGTCTGTGATCAAAGCTGGATTTAAACGGACATTGGTGTCTTGGGATAGGTCACTGTGTCTGTGCGCACTTGCTGTCTGGTGTGTGCGTGTATGCGTAAAGGTGGCCACTGTGTGTCTGTGCCATCTACATGCACATGTCGGGTATTCATGTATGCATGTGTCCACACGTCTGCTGTGTGTAGGTGCGTGTGCGCACGCACAGGGTGGTGCTCTGTTTAGTGTGCACGCACAACCGTGTGTGCACATGCCTGGCACACATGTACTGTGTGATGTGTGTGGATCTGTGTATACCTGTGTTTGGCTCTACATGTATATATGACTTGTAAATGGTATGTGTGTGTACACAGTACATGTGTGTATGCAAGTATGTCTCTACTGCACAAGTGCAAGTGTCTGGCGTGAGAACATACATGAATATGTAAGGCTGTCCAAACCTGAAGACAACCAGCAGTGACTATCAGTGGGATGCTATTGGCATTTGGGGGCGTTCTATTGCTCAGGATCACCCACATTGCAGGTCATTCAGTACCCTTGCTCACCAAGTGCCTAGTACCACCACTGAAAGAACTCCAAACTCCCCCACTCATTTTATATACATGCTGAGGGTAGGTCACCCCAAGTAGGAAAGCCTGGAGCCTCTAACCTCTACCTTCCTGTCCCAGGCACCTGCCAAAGCTCTTGCAAGATCTCCAGCCCTTGCTTGAGGGCGGCCAGCGGAGCCTGTGGCCCAGACAGCTGTCCCTACTGTGCCCGGACCGGGGCAGGGGAGGTGGGGCTCGCTGGCCACGAGCTGCCTGACTCAGACAGTGAGGCGGTTTATGAGTTCACGCAAGATGCTCAGCATGGCGACCTGCGGGATCCCCACAGTCGGCGTCGACGGAGCCTGGGGCTGGATATGGAGCCCAACTCTGTGCTGGCCTTCTGGAGGCTGATCTGTGACACCTTCCGGAAGATTGTGGACAGCAAGTACTTTGGTCGGGGAATCATGATTGCTATTCTGGTCAACACGCTCAGCATGGGCATCGAATACCACGAGCAGGTAGGGGCATGGGCAAGGCGTGGTTCTCGGGGCTGGGGATCCTCTGTCTTCCTCTCCTCCCACCCTGGGTTCAGTTTCCTCTCTGTGCTGTCAGCCTGCATGGCCAGGAGGACAAAAGGAAGCTGCACCGATGCGTGGGAACTCTTTGGAGGATGAAAGCCAGTGAATGTCACGCAGTCCCGGAGTGTGGAGGTTGCCCAGGGGCAGGGTCTGAGCTGGGTGTGTTTTATCGGAACGGTTCTGAGAAGAGGTGGGCTTTAAAGGATATAAATGAGTGGTGAGCATCAGATGCGGGCAAGACCTTTTTGGAAGGACAAGTCATAGATGGGGGTGGGTGGGGCCCGCTGGCATTCACCTGACTCAGTAATTAGGGGTGTGATTGACTGGTGGCAGGAGGGGGCTGTGCAGGTAAAGGTGAGGAGTGGACGCCTGGAGCCGGCGCCTGGGGAGGGTAGAGAGGGTGGCCATCTGCTTCGGGCCTCTGTTCTGAGAGCCCTGCTGCGAGTGGGGAGGGCGCTGCTGGGTAGAGGAGAGCTCCCAGCATGGTGAGGGGACTTGAAACCTTCGCGTTTGAGGAATCATTCTAAGAACCAGGATGTTTAGTCAGGAGAAGAGGAGGCTCAGCAGGGAGAGGCGAGCTGTCTTCAAATATTTGAAGGGCTGTCATGTGGAAGAGCGAGCAGGCTTATTTTGTGGGGCCGATAGCTGCAAGCAATGTGATTTGGGCTGAGGCGGGGAAGAGGCTGTTTTCTCTCTCAGAGCTGTGCAGAAACAGAAGGGGTGTCCTGGGGAACCCCACTGACCCCCCCACTCCCACACTGGAGATGGGAGCAGGTATCATAGGGCCTCACAACTGGCTGTGGCTGCATCCCCCACAGGATATCTTTCAGAAGTCAGCCCTTCCCCTGGTTTGGCCTTCGAGGTCCCCCCCTTGGTGCATTCTTGAGGAAGGAGGGAGGCCAGCAAGCAGGCGCTGTGGTTCCCAGGTCCTTCTGTGCTCTTCTCCTCTGTGTGTTCTCACTGTTCTGGGGCTGGGGGAGAGTCAGCGCTGCCAGAACCCGGTGTAGACGGAAGCCAGGCACTGCCCCAACCCCTCAACTCCTGGGCAGAAGCATGTGGGAGCCAGAGGTGTGGACTGGGCGCACACATGTGTGCATGCACACACGCTGTGGCAGGGGCGGGGTAGCCACGGGGAGGAGTGCCCACCGAGGAGTGCAGGGAATGCACTCAGTCTCAGCTGAGGTGGGGCATCCTAGGTCCAAACCCAGGCTGGAGCAAACATGTGAGGTTCACTTTTCAGGGGGTTCTGAATCCCCTTACCATCTACCCCACTCAGCTCCTACCCTGATTGCTCTGTCCAGCCGAGTGCACCCCAGCCCCAACCCTTTCCCCATCACCATCATACCATGTTGACACCCCTTCCTTTTGTGTCAGTGACCCCCACCCAACTGGCTATACCCTGTTCCTTTCCTGGGGTAGGGAAAGCAGAGAGTGTGGGCGACTTGGGTCCCACCTTGGGTAAGGTGGGGGGAAGTGGAGGTGGGGCCGGACACTGGCTGCAGGGTCAGCAGTGGCGTTTTGGTGGGTGTGTTGTATCTGGCTGCATGGGGCGTGTGTGTGTGTGCTCACGCCTGCTCAGCCAACCTCTGGGGAAGTGGTGCTCTGCTCTGCTAGGCTGGCTGGGGCATGATCCAGGTAACGGCAGCTCCTAATCTCCCATTATGCCAGCTCCCAGGCCTGAACCTCAGCCTCCTCTCCCTCACCCCAGTTCTCGCCATGGTCAGATGCCCCTTCCCCAGGGGGTGCCTCCTCCGCTGCTGATGGAGGATTTGACTAGGCTGGAAAGAAGCTGAGTCACAGAGACAGAGGCCAGATGAAGCTGCAGCAAGAGGGCTTTCAGTTAGACATCCAGAAAGACACCCCCTTGGGGAAGAAATAATAGCAATAAGTCAGGGACGACTGCAGCATCTCCTTACCCAAGTTCCTGAGGCGAGCGGGGGACAGCCTCTGAAGCCTTCAGCAGCAGGGAGTCCTACTCAGTGGGGGCACAGTGTCTGCTCCAGGGAGGAGTTTGTCCCAGTACCTGGTTGCTAAGGGCCCCATGGGGTGAGTGGGAGTCCCCAGCAGGCCAGGCAGATGACTGACTGCGGCCCAGCAGGCTCAGGGGCCGGGAGTGGGAGAAAATCCCAGAAGCAGCCACGGCCCTGTGCTTACAGGCACTGTGGCGTGAATGTCCCGCCATCTGGGTCCTGGAGCCTGAGCAGGCTTGGGGGGTGGGGGCAGGGAAAAGTGCAAGGAGGCATGGAGGCCAAAAGACAGAGACACAGAGGGACACAGAAAGAGAAAGGGAGAGACAGAGATGGGGAGATGAGGGCAGAGAGAGCGGGATGGAGGCCTGGGCAGGGGGCGAGGGGGTGGGGGACACAGAGATGAGACAGTCAGAGATATAGAGAGGGAGATGGAGACTCAGGGGAGGAGGCAGAGACAAGCGGAGGCACAGAGATATAGGGGTGACAGAGATAGTCATGGACAGGAAGCCAAAGACAGGCTAAGACCTGGGTGCAAACAGGAACAGCCTGGGCAGTGACCGGGAGACAGAGGCTCTGATGGAGCCTCAAACGGAGGAGAGGAGGAGCCAGCTGAGCAAGAGAGCTGAGAGACACAGCAAGGAAGAGCGTCTGCAGCTGCTGACCGAGGCGAGGCCAGAGGCTCATGGTTTCCCCGCGGCGCTCGTAATAAGGCAGTTGTGTCCATCGATCCTGGTATTGATCAGACTGAGGGGCACTGGTGAGGGTGTTGCTGGTGCTTCCCTGGAAGAGGAGCCCAACCCTCTTTCCAGCCCTGTCCTCTCCCACCGTCACCAACTTTACCCTTCATTCGGTTTTCCTGTCAAGAATAGAGATACCCTAGCTGCATTCTACCAAGCCCTTGACTGAGGAAGCACTCATTTTGTCATACCCCACCCTCCCCAAGGTGGACCCTATGCTGTTCACACCGTCCTGCTTTCCCCACCCCTTAACCCCACAGCTGGTGGCAAAGTGGCAGGGCTGGTTTATACAGAGAGACTGGTGAGGACAAAGACACAGGACTCTGAGAAGGGAGCAGGACTCTGACTTGAGGTCGGAAATATAATCTGATAGAGGGTAGGCATGTGTGTGCCCTGCCCACCAGGGGGCAGAACCTGGAACAGGGAAATTGTGAACTACCCATCTGTCTATCCATCCATTCCACACACGTTTTCTGGGCATCAGAGTTGGGCCTAAGCAGTGGCATGCTACTAAATGTTTAATAACCAGCCCTTTAAAAGGAAAAAAGGTACTGATTTGTGGTATTTGCAGTGTTCACCAATTTCCATGGTGCAAATGCTCCCACTGTGGCCGGTTTCTAACTCCTAATGTGATGTCACTGCATGTGGAGTTGGGAAGAGACATGCATAACCAGACGCTCTAGTACAACACCGGGCCAAGGCACTCCATCCTTCCTCTCAAAGACCCCATGACAGATAAGCAGTCACACTTACTCGATGTAGTGCCTGCTGGGAAAGGATGCTCAGAGGAGTCGCCCGTGACCCAGCCTGGGGAAAGGATTCAAGAAGGGCTTCCGCAGGATATGACCTGGGAGCTGAGTTTGAATGGAAAGTGGGATGTAGCTAGCAAAGGGTGGAGAATAGGGCATAGCATAGGGGAGGACCGGAAGCACCAGACCCCAAAACAGAGAGATTTATAAGGAGTTCAGAGTGAATTGGGCACTGGGTTGGGGCTGGGATGGCAAACAATAAGAGATAAGCTTGGAAAAACCTCAGAGCCAGGTCCTGAGAGGAATAGGACGGAGTTTGGATTCTACCCTGAAGGTGATAGGTGCCAACAAAGGTTTTGAGCAAGTCCACGGTATGTGTTTGTATTGTACCAGAAGCCCTGTGGGGAGCAGAAGGGAGTGAGAGACAGGAGGCAGGGAGGCCAGTGAGAGGGCTACTGCCATAACCCAGCCAGTTCGTATACCGTGTCCCTGGCGACAGAGAGAAGCATGCTGGGAAGATGGAGACAGAGAGAAGCATGCTGGGAAGAGCTGGCAGTGGCTGAATCTGCAGAACTCAACTCCAGTTGGATATTTGTGAGGTGGCAGCAAGGATGACACCCAGGTTTCTGCTTCTGGGAGGAGCACTGGGGCTTGTGCACATTGGGGCTGGATGGCATTGCTTACAAACTGCCTGTGGGATGCCCAGGGTGTCTCTGGAGTGCAGAAGAGAGGTGTCCCCTGGAACCTGTCTGGCTGGGTATGCATGGGGGCAAGGCCTTCCAGGAGGATGAGGTCTTAAGGACACAGGAACTTCGTAATCACCTTCCTTCCTAGTTCTGGATTGCTGAGAGTTGGAGCCAACCTCATGCTCTAGAAGAGAGACAACAGCAGGTTTGGGGGCGGGGGAGCACACAGCCCACTGGTATCCTGGGCTGCAGAGAAGAGGGAGGGAGGGTCCAGAATAGGCAGTCTTTCAGGCCCGAGAGGACAGGGCAGGTGATGCCTCTGCTCATTTCTCAGACTCTGGGCCCATCCTGTCACTCTAGATACATGTTCAGGGAGGGTTTCTATTTATAAATGAGTGAGGTCAGCTGTTCAAGGCAAGGGAAGCTGGGTGGGGTAGGGTGAGGAAGAGACCAGATGTGGTAGGTCTTAACTTTGAGGGGATTCACAAACTCCTTTTGGATTCTGTTAAAAGCCAGGGCCATCTCTCTAAAAGATAGACACACACATGGATACCCCAGTGCAGACTTCGAGGACAGGAGTTTACAGACACCTGTCCTGTTCCTTGGGCTTCCCAGGAGCCCTTGGCCTGCAGAGGAGCTGGGACTACAGGCCAAATAAGACTTTGGAGGACAATCTCTTACAGTTGCCCTGACCCCAGACTTTCAAAGGCTCTCTACACGTGGGAGGGAGAAGGGTGCTTTTCTGGAGGTGGCCTGCTGAAGGGGGCATCCTCTGGCTCTACGGCTCCCTCTATTCATCAAACAGGGAGAGTGCGTCCTGTGCACAGCACATTTGAAGAGAATAATAGACTGGGGGTATGGGAAGTGCCAGGAGCTCCAAAGAAACTTAGGTTCCAGCAGAAAAGGCATTCTGCTTGATTATGCCAAATGCCGTAAAGGAGATTTCTGGGGACAGAGGAGTGATGTTCACACCCAGGTCGGGGATTTTGGAGGGCTTTCTGAAGGAGGTGTCTTGTGAGAGTGGCCTTGAAAGAAAAGTGTCACTGGCAGCTGAGGCCAGGAGCAGAGGGGTCTGGTGGAGGGATTGGGGAGAGTTCTGGCAGCCTGGCCTGGGAATGCACAGGGAGGCATGGGATGCTCTGAAGGACCATCATATAGCCTCCCCCACTCCACCCCAACTTATCTGAGCAGGGGCGAAATGAATCCAGCAGTGCTCTTGAAGCTGGAGCTTCCAGGAGGTGTGGGCTGGTTTGGGGGTGGGACCCAGAGACTATTTCTATCATCCAGATCAGAGGCAAGGAGGGCCCCCAGGATGGTGGAGGGGAAACAGAGCTAGTGGGTGGGGCACAGCCATTCCATTGGCAAGGTCTGTGGGCCCAGGCACCTGCTGCTAGAGGGATGAAGAGCAGGCATAAGTCCGAGATAACTCCTAGGTTGCAAGATGGAATCCTGGAGAGGGAAGTCCATGGAGCCGGGAAGCTGGGGAAGGAACAGGTTTGGGAGAGGGGGTGAGAGGGCTTGTTTTGGCCGTGCTGCATCTGAGCTGGCTGGGGGCCATCCTGGGAAGGCTGTCGGGCGGGTTGGCTCTCTGGGTGAGGAGCCAAGGCTTGGAGGGAGATTGGTTTGTGTGGTCCATACCCTGGTGACAGCCGGAAAGGCGGGAATGCAGGAGATGGAGAAGCGGGAGAGCCCAGGGAAGGAAGTGGGCTCTGCTGAACCCTGAGGAATGTTGGCCTGAGGGCAAAATGGCAGGGGAGAGGGAGAAGAGGGCAGGAAATGGCCAGCAGAGAGTCAGGGAAGTAGAGGGAGGTGGCCACAGGCAGGGAGGCGAGTGCAGGCCCAGGCATTGTTCGGGCATCCAGAAGTTGAAGACTGGGAAGAGGGTCCTTGGAGAGAGCTGGGGTGGTGGGGCCCAGGGTTCAAGGGTGAACAGGCCTGGATCCAGGTGAAGGTTTCAGCTTTTAGGCAGGGGAAGGGATACTGGAGACGTGACGAAACAGGGGCAGCTGATGGAGTGAGATGGAGCCAGGGGAGCCAGGGGGTGGGTGAAGGTCCAGGTGGAGCAGGCCCTGGCTCCTTTCCGGGTGGGAAGAGAGACGAGTAGGTTGCCGGATGCAGAGCTGTCTGGGGGGGACGTGAAGCCCCAGAAGGCAGGAGGCCAGGTTGGAAGTGGGATGGAGGCCCAGGGGAGGAAGATCTGAAGCAGCTCTTGGGGTGAAAGATGGAGACCCAATGATGAGGACCACGCATACAGGCGCAGAGCAACCCGGGGGCCCCAGTAGGGTATTTCCCTGTCCAGTCGGCACCGGTTCATAAATAGCAAAGCTCAGCAATTTGACAGTTGCAGCAATGAGGCGGGCTTGGGGGAGGGGGGACTAACCTGGACTGGACAGGAACCCTCTGAGATCTGCGGCCTGAGGGCAGCCTTTAGATGGCCCACCACAACTGGATAGAGAGGTGGCACAGCCGAATGAGGGGCAGGGGCCATAGCTTCGAAAGTTTAAGCCACAGAAGCTTGGGCTGGCTCTCTCAGGCCGAGTGAGCACTGCGGGTGCCCTGTGCCTGCTTAGCCGTGTGTCCCCCTGGGGTGGCCCTGGGGAGCTGACAGGAGACCATGGGGAGAGAGCAAAGTCATCGCAGGGTGTGAGGTGCTGAAGCACAATGCCACCTAACAAGGGGCCTAGAAGGGCTAGAAAACATGCTGGGAGGCCCCCCCAGGGGGACGACGAAGAGCAAGGCCGTGATCTGTGTGATGAGGCCTGTGAGGTCTCCTAGCAACCTCCTGCTGCCCAGGCGTCCCCTGACCTCCCACACCTCCTTGGAGGAGGAGAAGGGGTGAGGTCCCGCTGACCCAGTGGCCCTTGCCCCATCGCTGCGGCCCACCTGCACCACCTCTTTTGACTATGAAAGTGGCACAGAACTGTCAAAAACAGAGGTGAGGTGAGCCGAGGAGCCAGAACTGGGGAGCAGAGACTCCAGGGTCCCAGGAACAGGTGGCCTCAGAGGAGGCAGGGGATGAGGATCTGGCAGGGCCAGAGTGACTCCCCTCAGTTCTGGTTGGGCTTGTCCCTGCCTGCACCCTCCCTGCGAAAGGCACGTCCCTGTCTGTCAGAGCCGGCTTTCAGGCCTCCTGCCTGGACCGCTGCAGTATCCCCTAATCGCGCGCAGCCTCTTCGTCACTCCAAGCCGTCCGCAGGCTGCCACCGCTGCAGTGGCTTAATCTTCTTAATATACCATTTTGCACACCTCCTCCCTCCCCCCAGAAGATCATGGGCAGAGGCAAGTCCAGCCTGAGGCAAGTCATGGAGCAGAGTCAAGGCCATTCTGGCTGGCCCTGCCCACCTGGCAGCCTTGATGCCCAGAGGCCCCTCCCACCCTCTGACCAGGGCAGACACTGGATCCTCTGTCCTGGAGGATGCCCTGCACATTCCTTCCTCTGCTCCTTTGCTCAGGCCCCCTGGCAGCCGGGGATACCTTCCATGGGAGTTCTCCTCCCACTGCCTTCTCCCCACTGGCCCACTGACCTCAGCTGGCTTGAGTTCCTGGGGCCCTTCTGGTGTCTGCCTCCACATGGTGCTTAGCTTCAGACTGCAGGCACTCTGTTCTACCACATGTGAGGACTGCTGTCAGTGCCCATGGGGCCAGTAGAGCAGGACTCTGGCCTGGGTGTTTCCACAGGGTGGAGCAGCCTTGCCACAGAGGGGTGTTACCCTGTTTAATAGAAGAGGCCACTGGGAACCAGCAAGGTTAAGGACTTGCCTGGGTCACCCAAGTGGAAAGTCTCCGAGTTGGCAGGCCTCCTGCATTCAGGTTTAGCCCCACCTCTTAGCAGGGTTGCACACACCATGGGGACTTTAAGGGTTAGTGGATAAAGGTGCTCTGGGTTTCAGGGGAGTCCTGGTGCTGGGAAGTATTGAGCAGCTTACCCGGGGCCCAGTTACTCCAGGCTGACAGGCTAAGGGGAGGGGAAGCACTGGGAGATGGGAGATATACAGTTAGCCTCACATAGAGAAGAGCCTGGGGCTTCTGGGTGAGAACCTCAAGCTGCCTGGCCTCCATGTGCAGAAAGGCCCCTACTGGGCCTTGACCTCCTTGAACAGGAGGGAGGATGCAGTCTAGAGCAGAAAAAGGACTTCCTGGCAGCCAGAGGGGCTTGTATGAGTTTGTGCCGGCGGTCTGGGTGTGTGCGGGGCGGCAGCCTGGAGAGATGTGGAGGCAAGTGCAGGTGGGCCTTTCTAAGCGCGCGATGTGACCTCCATCAAGGCACCACATCTCGGAACCTCAGCCTCCTTGCCGTCAAGGAAGCCTACATCCCTCCCTTTTCTGGTGTGAGCAGGGAGGAAACGGACCTCCGGGAGGAAGGGCTTAGCGGTGCAGGGCACTAGTCAGAGTTGGCTTCCTCTCTGTCCCTCTGCAGCTGCAGTGACTGTGATCACAGCTCTGGTCCCTGGGGCAACGGTGTTGCTAAGATTGTGTCTCTGTGTCCTCGTCCTGCATTTGCAGAACATTCCCAGCTTCTGATTTAGTAACTTGGGCAGACCTGGCTGTCTGAGAAAAGAGCACTTTTTTCCCATGGATCACGGGGAATTTGGTGCCCTGGAAGGGAATAGGCATTGCCCATAAGTTTGTGCACGGAGGAGAACAAGTGAAGGCCGGGGGAGAGTGCCAGCCAGGCCCTCCTTCCTACCTGCTCCTTCAGTCCTGGAGCCTCCTGGCTGGGCAGGCTGGAGCTCCGGCCTTTGCCGCCACCCCTCGAGGAGAGCGGTGACGCAGGCCTTCGGGGAGCCTGCACCACCCTTCTGATGAGGCTCTAGGTTGGGGTGCTGGCAGGAGTGTGTGTGTCTGTGCGTTATGTGTGAGCCCTCAGGTACAGACTGCCGCCAGCCCTGTAGACAACATCAAGAAACAGTGAGAACATCCCTCTCCCTACACACCTGGCTGTACTTCACAGATTCACTAATGAAGTAAATACGTGATACCAAAAGCTATCATGTTTTCACCATTTTATTAAGTTTTGTCTTCGGTGGCTTTTTTTGTGGTTAATTCATATGCTCTAAACTTTACCCATTATATGTGTGTGTTATACTTTCAGACTTGTTCTTTATTAATGCCTCTGCATTCATGTGGAATATAACTTATATACCAAAGAAGATACTTTATGTATTCAGTCCGTCCATGTGTCTGGATTCATGAGCCCCTCACTGTCACCTCTGGATCCTGTCTGTCTACTCTTCTTGGAGTCAGAGTAGGGTGGGAATGGATCCCACTCCCACTCTCCCCATCCTGTGACTTTGCACTGGCCGTGCATCATCTTTTGGCCTCTTGTGCTTATCTGCAAGATGTGGAAGGGAAGGTTGTTGTGTGCATGGTACGAGGTGAGACCCACAGAGCGTCGTACCCGTGTGGCCTGCACTTACCATCTTTATCAAATCCAAGAATGGACAACTGGGTAGGTGGCAGAGTGACAGAGAGGCAGGTTCACTGACCACAGCTTCCCGACAGACTGGACTTGGGAGCAGAAGGTGGGCGATCCACTTAGTCCCGGGGGGGCCTAAGCCCTGGGCTTTAGCTGTCCTGACTGTGGCCCCTTGCCCTGTGCTGTGGTCCTCTGTGACCCCACTGGCTAAGTCAGGTGGCACTGCCCCCACCCACAGTCTGGGGGGCAAACTCTCACCTGAGATCTGCTGAGGCAACATGACACTTACTCCGTCTCTGGACAGCTGGCTCTCAGCCTTGCCAGCTGACCCTGGCTCAGCTCCCCAGACCTCTCTGGAGAGAATCCATGTGTGGGCTGAAAACTTCTCTCCTTCTGAGAAGCCACTGACCTCTCAAATGCCCCTCACCTGCCAATCAGAAGGCCCAGCCTACCACCTCTCCCACTTCTCACCCAGGCTGGCTGTGTAGATTGGGATTATTAAGATATATTTGGTGGTACCCAGGGCCTGACTCCATGCTTGGGTGATCTACCTGGGCAGCTGGCCAGATGAGGCAGCTGGGTAAACAGGGGGAGGTATCTGATGGACTAAGGACTTCACTGGTTATTTATTCAAACTTCTAGTGTAGCTAGTATGCACCTTGGGCTTTGGGGGTGATCAAAACACCTCATCAGGTGGGCAGTAGGCTCCATTGAGCCAATCATATTTCACCCTGCAGCTTCAGTCATCAACCAGGTTGGGCCTCCCTTTCTCCCCTGACATGGCTCGTTCCCTGTCCTCAGCCCTGTGATGCCTTCCCCTCCTCTCTGCCTGGAGAGACCCCATTCACCCTCAGAGTTCATTTCAAGAGCTGTCTCCCAGCTAAGGCTTTCCCAGTGTGTTCCTCAGTCACCTTCTCTCCTCCGAACTCCTGGATTTACTATCTGGATAATTTATTTTGGCACCAAAGCATCTAAGGCCTCTCGTGGTTATTCAACGGTTTCGTGTGTGTATGATTTGTTTCCAGCTAGACTCTGAACTCCCAGGAGGCAGGGAGCATTGCTGGCATGTTTTTGCCTGCCTGGTGGATTATATGGTAGGGACTTAATATTAGGAGGGATGCTCAGTCACTCAGTCATGTCCGATTCTTTGTGACCCCATGGACTATAGCCTGCCAGGCTTGTCTGTCCATGGGATCATCTCAGCAGCAATACTGGAGTGGGTTGCCATTTCCTCCTCCAGGGGATCTTCCCAGCCCAGGGATTGACCCTGCATCTCCTGGGGCACCTACATTGGCAGGCAGAGTCCTTGCCGCTGAGCCACCATATTAAGAGGGAGGAGGCACTTAATATTCTGTGCTAGAAGAGCAAATGAAGTAGAGTTTGTCATTAAGTCTGATGGCCTCTCTAGTACGTGTTCGCTGTCCTAATCCCAGACCCTGGGTAGGAGTATTAATTACTTCCAGTGTTTTACATTTGACCAGAGAGATTAAGGATCTTGCTAAAGGTCACACAGTGATTTGACAGGATAGGCTGAGAATTAACCCAGGTGTCCCAGTCTCGGGGAGCAGCTCCAGGTACCACATCATGTGTGACATCTTTCTTGGGGATCTCCCATCTGCTCATTGGTGTGTTTGTATGTACATGCTTGCTTGTGTGCACGTGTGTGTGCGCGCATGTATGCATTTGTGTGTCTTTGTGTGTACATGTATGCAGTGTGTGTGTGTCTGGAAGGAAATAATGTTGCCAACAGTTGTCCAAGAAAATGCTGCCAAGTCCACAGAGTAATTGTGGAGAACATGTGACTTCGCGTATGGCTGTGTGACTGGATATGTGTATGAGGCCTTGGCAATCACCTTCTGGTGTCCACCAGCATCAGTGCACAGCTGGCCTGGGCCTGCTGAGCTGACGTGACAGCACAGGACAGGCTGGGTCTCGGAGCACCCAGTAGGAAGTGGGTGGAACCCACAGCACAGGCCTCCAGCGAGCCTGTGGCCCCAGGATCGGAGACTCAGCTGAAAATAACTAGGGGCTGGGGGCTTTGTGCCTTGGCCACCCCGAGTGCATTTTCTTATGGATGCTTTTGGGGGGCGTCCTCCCATTAGCCCAAGCATTCAGCCCCTAGCTTGCTGTCCCTGCTCCCGGATGTGTAGGAAGGCCAGATGTTTTTGAGGACGGGGACAAGGGGCTCAGGGACAAGCCTCTGCTCCTTCACGGTCCACCCTGTCTTCTAGCCTGAGGAGCTCACCAATGCCCTGGAAATCAGCAACATCGTCTTCACCAGCCTCTTTGCCCTGGAGATGCTGCTGAAGCTGCTAGTATATGGCCCCTTTGGCTACATTAAGAACCCCTACAACATCTTTGACGGCGTCATTGTTGTCATCAGGTATGACTGCCCCTCTGCTCCCTCTTGCCTGAGGAATGCCCTTAGGGTAGCTTGGGGTGAGGAGCCACACACCCAGTTCCTCTGGGCCTGGAATCAGGCCCCACTGACCCAGAGGCCCCCTGCTCCCCTAGCTGGGGATTCTCTGTGCCCCTCGCAGCGCATACCACACTCTCTCTCAGCCCTCCCTTGCTCGCACAGAATGTGGTCTTCCATCTGCTTTGGCCAGGCTCCTCTGAAATCTCTGCTCTCATTTCCACTCCTTGTCCTTGACCCCATGCAGGTCTGGGGTGGGCAAAGATTGGGGAGTTGGCTTTGGAGCAGAGTTGGAGGAGGTGTAAGGCCCAGCCAGCTGTCCCTGCTTACAAAGTGCTTGGAGACTGGCAACTTGCTTTAGGGTTTCCAAGACCTTGGGAAAGTGTTCCACTGTTCCCCACCGCCTCAGGCCCTGGGCCAGAAGAACTGCTTTATTGCTTTTTGGAATTGGCTTTAGATTTCATTAGAAGAGAACAAAGCAAACATTCCATAACTTGAGGCTGTTGCTTTGGCTGAAGGAAGGAGAGGACTGGCCCGGAGGGGAGAGCAGGAGGGAGGGAGCTGTCACCCTGCCCCTTGCCTCTTGGAGCTCCTGCCTAGAGACCCAAGTTTCCCTCAGAGCCCACTTTCTCAGTGCTGGCCAGGCCAGGCCCTCAGGTGCTTCTGTGCCCTCCCAGTGGGTGGGGTGGGGGGGAAGGTGAGCATGCAGAGGCCTCAGGCTCAGGCTCTGGCTCCTGCCCCACCCCCCGCCCCTTGCAGCGTGTGGGAGATCGTGGGCCAGCAGGGGGGCGGCCTGTCGGTGCTGCGGACCTTCCGCCTGATGCGGGTGCTGAAGCTGGTGCGCTTCTTGCCGGCGCTGCAGCGGCAGCTCGTGGTGCTCATGAAGACCATGGACAACGTGGCCACCTTCTGCATGCTGCTTATGCTCTTCATCTTCATCTTCAGGTGAGGGCAGGTGCGGCATCCGTGCCAGCGGGGTGAGGGCCTGAGGGGCAGGGGTTTCTGGGGCCCTGACCCCCAATCCCGCGGCTCCTGTGTCTTCAGCATCCTGGGTATGCATCTCTTCGGCTGCAAATTTGCATCTGAGCGGGATGGGGACACGCTGCCGGACCGGAAGAATTTTGACTCCCTGCTCTGGGCCATCGTCACTGTCTTTCAGGTGCAGGGCAACAGGAGAGGGTGGGCAGGGTGGTGGGGGTGCCCCGGTGAAGGCCCTGACTCCCTTCCTCGGCCCACAGATCCTGACTCAGGAGGACTGGAACAAGGTGCTCTACAATGGAATGGCCTCCACGTCATCCTGGGCTGCCCTTTACTTCATCGCCCTCATGACCTTTGGCAACTATGTGCTCTTCAACCTGCTCGTTGCCATTCTAGTGGAGGGCTTCCAAACGGAGGTAACCCCCTGCCTGCAGCAGTCCACTTCCAGGAGGAATTGGCTGCACTGCTGGAGTGGCGGTGTCCTGGGAGGTTCTGCAGGAAGTGCCCTTCAGACAGGCTGGGGGACTAGGACTGGGGGGTTCTGAGTTTCAGGCAGCCCCTTGGCACTTGAGAGACAGGGTGGTTGTTGGGGGGGAGTATCCCTGGATCCAAGGTGAGCTACTGAGTGGGCTTCCCCGACAAAGTTGGCTAGACTCTACCCCAGGGAGCTGGACAAGATGAGTGTTGGCACACGGACAGCTGGATCCCTGAGCACAGGTGTGCTTGGGGACATCTGGAAGGAACCCATCTGAGTTGAAGGGTGGGAGAAGTTTGCATGCAAATCATCTGGGCTTTGGCTGAGCTGGTGAAGATGGCACCAGCGCCCAGGGAGAACTGAGCTGCCCTGGTTGAGAAATGAGCCCAATTAGCTGCGGGCATGGCAGAGATGAGCGTCCTATTTCCAGCCCAGGCTCCATCACTTTCGTCATAGGCAGCATCATCAATTAATATTGATTTACATTGATCCCACCCTCACCCTGCCAGGACGCAGTCTCCGCCTGAAGGGCTGCATACCATTCTGCTCCCTCAGCTCAGCCCCTCTTCCTACCCGAGTCCCAGGCCCAGCCCAGCTTCCCAGCACCTTGCACAGGGCAGGTCGACTCAACCTAGAAATGCTCCAGGTTGGGTGTGGAGAAGCTCTTGGTCCATTTCTCTCCGGGTGACCCGGATGGAAGCTCCCGCTGCGGCCTGGTCTATAAATATCCAGCACACGGTGGAAAAACAAAAGTCTATTTTCTGACTCCTTCCCAGCCTTGCGAGGGAGGGCTGTTCCCTGTGGGCTGGGCTGGATGCAGGTGTGGGTATGCCTCTCCCATGCCGGCGTCCTCCCATTGGAGTTCCATAGTTAACCGTTGTTGCATTTCCTCCCCACCCTTGGTGATGCCTGGGCCTCTTGATGGGAGGGAGGGACATTGGTACTCTCCCTTGGATGGGACCTTTATTAACCCTCTGTGGCCTAAAGGGTTAAGGATGTCAGTGTGTTCCATATGAGTCAAGGTCTACATGGAGACCCACCGCTTGGCCACTGCTTTTGGCCTGTGGGTGGAGGAGCTGAGTGGGGACAGTGGTCCTTCAGTGTCTTCCAAACCACAGCTCCTGACAGCTAAGATTCCCTCAGAAAAATTCCTGTGGAACTCTATGGAAATAGAAAACACCCCAAGCCTATTTCCCTCCTTCAAGTGGCCATTCAGCCGTCTTGGCAGTCCTGGAGATGCCTGGTACAGGCACCCCTCCCCATCCCTAGTCCTTCCAGCAGACACCTTGTTAAACTGAGAGCTGTGGAACTGGCCTGGTTGCTAGGCAGCAACAAAGTCTGCGTGTGGGAATGGAGAGCAGTCTGGCCTTTGGGCCTGGCCTAGTCACTCTGGCCCTCCTGGGGGCTTGTGGCTGTCCCAGCATGAGGGTTTCCCCAGGGTCTGGGGCCATACCCTCCTCAACAAGTGCCTAGGAGAGGGTCTCACTCAGGGTGTGATGCTTTGGGTCTGGGGTGGGATGGAGAAAGGATTTCAAGATCAGCTTCTTCGTGGGGGTGGGCAGCAGCATGGCCCTGAGACGCCCATGTGAGGAGCGAAGTCAGCTGCTCACTATCTATCCTAGAAACCCCTGGGTCGGTGCGGAGGTTGGTCACTCAATGCCAGTGACCTGGACACCTGCAGAGACACCTGCCCTCAACTGCATGGAATTTTCAGAGGCACACTTGTGGCTCTGAGGGCGCCCCCAAATCTGGCAGAAGACGTTGGCTTTTGCTATTGCAATGACCTGCTTTTTTACCAAGGAGGCAACCTACCTCAGCAGAGGCAGTGGCCACCCCCATTTTGTTGGCCGTCATCAGCAAGAGGCCTCAATGGTCACCCCTTGCTGGGCTTGCCACCCTGCCAAGATGTAGGAGAAAGTAGCCTAGGAGTCTGAGCCAGCTGGGTTGTTGACTTTCCAACTTGCAGGGGGCAGCGCCCTGAATCCCTGAGTATTTATCATCTGCACACTTAATTGAATGAACAGACAGCAGGCCCTGTGTGAGGCCATTAATTGATATCAAACAACCTCGTAGCCATCATCCTAGTGTTGTCTGCCACGTGCCCTCTCAGCAGGAGCATGCTGATGTGGAGGGCAGAGTTACAGTTAGGAGGCCTGTCCATGCGCCTGGTCTTTGGGCTCCTCCCTCACCTCTGCGTTCCATCCACTCCTCCTTCCCACCCTCCATGCCTGCTGCTTCAGAGCCAGTGAGAGGTGAGCTGGAGACTCAGGTACAAGGCCCAGATGCATCTCTTATTCTCTGCATCACGTGGGGCAGATTTTTTTGACTTCTCCAAACCTCAGATGCTTCCTGTGAGATGGTGCTAGCTGTACCTCCTTCTCACCTGGGCAAGCTAGTGTTAATGGAGTAGTTTTGTGATGCCTGGCACACCCCCAGTGAATGGCAGCTGTTATTATTAGGGTTACTGGGGGCTCAGTCTCTTTCCCTTTCCTTGTTCCCATCTCTGTGGCCTCTGCCCTCACCCTTCAGATTCATTCTGGCTCCAGGGCCTGTGGTTGAATTCTGGAAGACCCTTCTGTCCCCTTTCTTCTCCTCTCTTGCCCCATGTCTCATTTCCCCCACTGCTGGGTTTGCACCCATCCATTTCCTCCTCCTCTTTCAACATTGCTGCTGTTTGAAAGCCGGGCGCCTGTGACCAGTGCCCGTCCCCTGCCTCCCCTTTCCCTGTAGGAAATCAGCAAACGGGAAGATGCGAGTGGACAGTTAAGCTGTATTCAGCTGCCTGTCGACTCCCAGGGGGTAGGTATGCGATCATGAGTCAGCATGCCCCTGGTGCCCTGTGCCCCCCACTCTGCCTCCGTGTCTGTGCTTGTGTTCACGCTCAGCTGCTGTGCAACCTGTGGTGGCTGTGGTGGTCCTTGGTGTCGTGAGGTTTGCTTTGATTTTAAGTCCCTTCCCCCTTGAGGACACTGAGGGGAGGGCCTCCTTGCCTCTGCCCTGTTCACCAGCAAAGGGCACAATCCATCCCGTCAGACCAGTGGAGAAGGAAGGGACTTAGAATCCTCTGTGTGCACGTGCGTGGTGCACTGCGTGTGTGTGCCTCTGCCATGGTCCCCGAAGAGTCTGAGTCATCGGGCCTCGGTGGAGTCAGGATCTCTGCCGTAGACCGAGCGCCCCCATCTCTCTCCTCCTCCTTGCCTTAAGCTCCTGTTGGAGACCCCACAATTTGCCGCATCTTAGGAGAAGTCTTTGGAGGATGGGGGAGGGTGAATGTGCCTCTTGCCAGAATGCACCAGGATTTTCAATCGACTTCTGTGTCTCTGGCCCCGTAGCCGCCTGGGAGGGCCAGCAGGTGCTCAGGGGCACCTCCTCCTCTGGCCACACTGAGCCTGTGCCCTGCTGTCTCCTGCGCTGGCACCAGAATTCGGGGCAAAGCCAGGGTTCCCATGGGACTCCACGGTACTGTGCATGCTGAGCAGCCCCCTGGAGATCCCACTTGATAATTAAAGGCCTCGTTAGGGATGTAAACTGAGTTAATGAAAATGATCCCCTGAGATGCCAATTACGCAATATTTATGTCCTTATCAAAAGTAGCAATCAAGTATTTCTTAATAACTTCTTAAGGAGAAGTGTGTAATTACTGGGGAACCTACTGACCTGCTAAGGAGGAAGAAAAAAACTGTCCCAGAGACAGGGAGAGAGGTAAAAATGGGGCCAGGGTAAGAGGTGGGTCTTTGGGAAGAAGGAGGAAAGAAGTAGAGAACATCCCTTGGGCTGAACGGCTCTGTCTGGGGTCCTTCGATTTCTCTCTGGGGTCCTCGGGTCTGAGGCTCAGGGGAGGGCAGTCATGGAAGGAAAGCAGAGGGCACAGTGGCCTTTGGAATTGAGGCTCTTGTGACCACTTCACTCAGGCCCCCAGCTCCCTCTGACCTGTGCCACCCACCCGCTGGACTATCCCCTGTCCCCTCGGCCCTTCTTGAGCCAGTCCAAGCCAGGAGAGCTGTGCTGTGGGTTCTGGAGACAGCCCAGCCTTCTCTGGGGTGACAGGGGCCCTTGGGAGGCCTAGGCCCCGCGCCTGGGGGGTCTGGTCTGAGCCAGTGCATGCCTCGTGCCGTGGTGGCTGGTTCCTTGTGGCCTCTCTGTGGTGTGTGTGTGTGAAGACAGGGAGACCTTGGTCCATCCCACTAACCGCTTCCGGGCCAGGTTCCTAATAGCCCGCTGCTCTCCCACCCTAGGGAGATGCCACCAAGTCGGAGTCGGAGCCTGATTTCTTCTCGCCCAGCCTGGATGGTGATGGGGACAGGAAGAAGCGCTTGGCCTGTGAGTATCTCTCTGCAGGTACAGGCCCTGGTTCTTGGCCAGCCTTGAGTGGACTCAGGGTCTCACCCTCTCTCCCCTGCAGTGGTGTCTCTGGGAGAGCACCCGGAGCTGCGGAGGAGCTTGTTACCACCACTCATCATCCACACGGCTGCCACACCCATGTCATTGCCCAAAAGCTCCAGTAGCGGCCTGGCCGAGGTTCTGGGCCCTCCCTCCCGCCGCACCAGCAGCAGTGGGTCGGCTGAGCCAGGAGCACCCCACGAGATGAAGTCACCGGTAGGGGGTGCAGTGGGAGTTGTACAGGGGTCAGGAGGGAAAAGAGGTGGAACTGGCGGGCCCAGGGGGACAGCCTCTGAACCACGGGCTAGACAAGGCCCGGGGTGTTAGTAGGGCTGGACATCTAGGCGGACGCCAGAGCCCTGACCTTGAGGACCAAGGAGCGGTGTTCTAGTTCTACTTCTGTTCCCCAAGTGTCCTTGGGGATAAGACTCAGCCTCTGAGACTCCTCCGTAAAATGGGAGGTCCTTACCTCTCTAAGTCCCTAGGGTCACAAAGAGTCGGACATGACTGCAGCCACTTAGCATAGCAGAGCTTAGCATACCTCCTTAAGACCTCATCTTAATAACCGCAAAGCCCATCCAGATACTGATTCTGTGCCAGACACTGGTCTAGACATTGCTTATAAGTGTTCTATTAATAAAAGCATGTAATCCTCACAGCAACCCTCTGGTAGGTACCAATATTAGCCCCATTTTACAGATGGGGACCTGAGTCTCAGATTACCAGGGTGAACTGTGGGGAGCGCCACACTGAGCAGAGGACAGAGTCAGCATTTCAGTCCGGGCGGTCGGTGTCAGGGCCCAAGCTGTTACTGTGATTTTATCCTGCCATGCGACTAAACGAGGGATAGGTGCTAAGGTCATGTCTCTTTCACAGATGAGCAACTGAGGCACAGAAAGGTTTAGTGACTTGCCTAAGGTCACACAGCTGGTGTGAATCCCAGCATCCAGGTCTGGGGCCCCTGCTCACACTTCTATAGTGATGTGATGCCAAGAGGCTCACAGGAGCCAGGATGAATGTGAGGGGGTGTGGGGCCACGAAGCTGTGGCTCAGACCAATCTCTCATCTGTTCACTCCTCAGCCAAGTGTCCGCAGTTCCCCACACAGTCCCTGGAGTGCAGCAAGCGGCTGGACGAGCAGGCGCTCCAGCAGGAACAGCCTGGGCCGTGCCCCCAGCCTGAAGCGAAGGAGCCCAAGTGGGGAGCGGAGGTCCTTGTTGTCGGGTGAGGGCCGGGAGAGCCAGGATGAGGAGGAGAGCTCGGAAGAGGAGCGCACTAGCCCAGCGGGCAGTGACCGCCGCCACAGGGGCTCCCTGGACAGGGAAGCTAAGAGCTCCTTTGACCTACCGGACACACTGCAGGTTCCCGGGCTGTACCGCACAGCCAGCGGCCGCAGCTCAGCCTCTGAGCACCAGGACTGCAACGGCAATTCGGCCCTGGGACGCCTGAGTCAGCCTGTGCGGCCCGATGACCCCCCACTGGATGGAGACGATGGTGATGACGAGGGCAACTTGGTGAGGCCCCTGTGGGCACAGTGACCTCTCACCCCTGACTTTGAGTGAGGGGAGCTGTGCCTGACCTGGTGCAGGACTGGACAGCTCCCTCCCAGTTGTTTGGCATTCAGGCAGTTACCATCACGCTCAAGGGATCTCAAGGGGTATCCGCTCTGAAGCCAAGCTCCAAACAGCCCCTTTGTCCCTCCGCCCACCCCACCAAACCCCAGATCCTCATCATGCCTGGGGCTGCAGCTCTGCGTCCTTGTTGGATAAGAATGACTTCAGGCAGATGTGTATGAATCTTTCATGGCCCTCCCCCGTGACTCAGAAAGACCCATCACTCATCTCTCCAAACTGATGCCCTCGTCTGTCCCCTCTCTTATATCGACCTCATCACAAGCCTTGATTTCACACCACTTTTATCCATTCACCTTTTCCCCAGCCCTCTCACCACCACCTTTAACCCTGGGGATGGGGCTCAGGGACCTGGGACCTCAGGGTTAGCACATGAGAAGGGGCGAGTGTCTCCTCATCCCAGGTGTGTCTTTGAACAGACAGCTGTGATGGGGACAATGTTTGATAATTCCAAGCCCAGTGAGGAGGGAAGGAGGGAAGGCAGGAAGGGGGCTGGGCCGGAGGGGAGAGAGCAGACTAGGAGTGAGGGCCACGGAGCTACTGAGGAGTGAGGGATCAGGACCTTTAAGACCTGGCTCTGCTCACTCCCCGGGCCATCCTTCTACAGAGCAAAGCAGAACGGATAAGGGCGTGGGTCCGTACCCGGCTCCCTGCCTGCTGCCTGGAGCGAGACTCTTGGTCTGCCTACATCTTCCCTCCTCAGTCAAGGTCAGCACCCCGATCTCTCCTTCTCATGGGTAATTCTCCTGTGACTCTGTCCCAGGGATGCTAGAAGTGTCCCTTGACATGGGGGTGGGTGAGAGCAGGGCCTCGGGCCGAGAGGGCCCAGGATGGGTAGGGGCTGGGCAGTGCCCCTCACTGCCATCCCGCTTTACCCCCACTCAGCCTTTGCCTCTGTCTTGGAGCAGGTTCCGCCTCCTGTGTCACCGAATCATCACCCACAAGATGTTCGACCACGTGGTCCTCGTCATCATCTTCCTGAACTGTATCACCATCGCCATGGAGCGCCCCAAGATCGACCCCCACAGTGCTGTGAGTCACTGGGGCTGGCAGCAGTTGCTGAGTGCCTGCTTGGTGCCCTGTCCTCCCGGGTTAGAGGATTTGTACCCATGCAGCGAGCCAGGCAGGCAGGGAGGCCCAGAGAGACGCAGAAGCAAGGAGCCAGGAATCTCCCTGATTCTGACCCTTGCAACTGGTACCCCAGGATGCCTCCTGTATCCTCACCTGTTTCCCTGCTGTGAAAAAGCAGCCAGCTGGGGGGCTTGCTCCTAGCCTGGGCAAAAGTAAGCTTTGTTGCCGCTGCTGTTTGCAGTGGTGCCTTCTTGTGCGCCAGGGCTCGTGAGGCCTGTATGTGAGTCAGTGAGTACTGCAGTGATGCCAACAGTGAGCCTGGCCCTAGCTGGTCTGAGTGGTCAAGGGTCTCCTTCTCACCAGGACCTGTGCACTGATGGGGAGGCACCCTGCCCAGCCTGCCCCGTGGGTGGTGCCCCAGAGGGGAGGGAAGCTGTCCGTTGCTCCTCTGGGTCTTGCCAGGTTACAAACAAGTAGCATTTTAGGGGCCTTCTGGGGAGCATTGGTCACTTATGCTTGGCTTTGCACCTGCCAGGCCTCCTCAGGAGAGGAGAGGCCATGGGTCAGAGTGTGTGGACACACCCCTTCAGGCCTGGCTTCTTTAGGATGGGCCTGGCTAGTCCTGGGAGCTCTCTCCCCCGGCTGGCATCACAGCCTGTCCCCCTCAGCAATGATATGAGGCCTAGAAAGGTGGGGGGTTCTGTTTCCCCCTCATGACATCTTGCACCACCAACTTGGAGGTAGACCCTGTCCTCCTTGCGGCCTCCCACACCATTGTTCGGATTTCAACGTTATAGAGCTTCTGTTTTCCATTAGGGTGGGCTCCAGCCAGGTCGGTGGGAAGGGGTGGTGGTGGCGGAGGGAAATGGGCAATGGAGGGCCAGCCTGGGAATAGGTGAGAGCCTGTATGCGTGCAGTAAGGGTGGCCAGCCACACAGACCCCCTCGTCTGCCTCCTGCCTCAGAGCTCGCCGTGGCGGGTCTCTCCCCCACCCTCCCACTCAGCCCCTCCATCTCCAGCTCCATCACATGCTTCTCCCTCTCCCCCTTTCCCTGTGTCTCACTCCCTCTGACACACTTTACCCGCTGCCTCTCCAGCTCTCTACACCCCTCTCTTGGCCACACAACGATGGAATCAGCTCACAGATATCAGGGGATTGGGCCGCCTTCTTTCCTGCCCAGCCTCCTGCTATGCTTGGCATAAATGTGGTGCCTGGGGATGCACAGCCTGTACTCAGGCCCCCATCTTGCCCTGCGGCTCCATTTCTGGGGCACACAGCAGGAGAGCAAGTACCTGGAGCAGGGACGAGTAGGATGGAGCATCGAGAGATCAAGCTAAACGCTGCTCCAGTTTTAAGAAAGGAATCAGTGAATAGGGCCTGAGCGCTGGGGCTCAGATGACAGCACTGTGGTGGGAATCACTTTCCCTCAAGGCAACTCCAGGAGGCAGGGGGCAGGAGTGGGACTGTGCTCAGAGCTCTGAGCGAGTCAAGGGGCTTGACGCTGGCTCCGTGTGTGTGTGTGTGTGTGTGTGTGTGTGTGTGTGTGTGTGTGTCTCTGAGGGACAATGGGAGAGCAGGGAGGAGCTTGCATGTTGAGGAGAGTGGGGGGTGTTGTTCCGAGTTAAACACTGAAGGCAGCTCCTGGCTTCTGCGCACAGAGCAGACCTGGCCCACAGAGGGGGTCCCGCTGGCAACACCTGCCTGCTGTCTTTTACAGGAACGAATTTTCCTGACCCTCTCCAATTACATCTTCACCGCAGTCTTTCTGGCTGAGATGACAGTGAAGGTGATGTGGGGGGCGGGGGGCGGTCAGCATTGGATGGAAGCCATCTGGTTCCCGGCTGTTGGGGAGAGGGCAGGGGAGAGGCTGGGCCACAGAGGGGGCAAGGCTGGGGACTGACTGCAGGGAGGAGGCAGTGTTGGTGACGCAGGGGCATCCCCAGGTGGTGGCACTGGGCTGGTGCTTTGGGGAGCAGGCCTACCTGCGCAGCAGCTGGAATGTGCTGGACGGGCTGCTGGTGCTCATCTCCATCATCGACATCCTGGTGTCCATGGTCTCCGACAGCGGCACCAAGATCCTGGGCATGCTGAGGGTGCTGCGGCTGCTGCGGACCCTGCGCCCCCTCAGGTGCAGGCACACCCTCATGGCCAGCACCCCATCTGCCCCTGCTTCCGGCCTGTGACTCCACCGGGGACCCTGCCCCCCACTCCCGGCATCACTTCTCACTTGGTTTAGCTGTGGCCCCGGTGTTCTCCCTCCACAGGCACCCCACTCAGGGACCCCCTCACGTGACGCACTCTGACAGGGCACACCATACAGGGGCCCCTAGGCAGGGCCTCATGCCCTTCAGCTGCAGCTCTCCCTGTGTGGAACCCTCAGGGGCGAAACTTGAGTTTCCCTGTGAAGTGACAGACTGTTTCCTGCGTCCGCGCTTTCTCCCCCATCCCAGGGACTACCCACCAGGAAACACTTCTAGCAATGGGTCTGCACTGTTAGGAGACCCTCCCCAATCAGACAGTCACCCTGAACCCCAGCTGAGAGTAAGAAGTTGCCATGGGTGGGGACATGGATGAGGCAGATATTGACTGACCAGTGAGGTTTTCCTGACTGTGATAATCCATCTCCCTGCCTGCCCTCTACATGCTCCACACAAGTTTATCTCCCCATCCCCACAACATTCTGCATCCCTGGGTTGAGTCATCACCCAGACTCCATCCTAGAGGTCTAGGTGTGGGGGTGGGTGGGAGTCTCTGCACAGCGAGCCCAGCCAACCTCTTCCCTCCACTAGAGCCCAGGATGGGGACCAGTGAGCCAAGATGGGAGGGAGTGGCAAGCAGGGCAAGGGAATGTCTGAGCCGGGAACCCCTCTTACCCGCCTCCCTTTCTCCCCAGGGTAATCAGCCGGGCACAGGGGCTGAAGCTGGTGGTGGAAACGCTGATGTCCTCGCTGAAGCCCATTGGCAACATTGTGGTCATCTGTTGTGCCTTTTTCATCATATTTGGCATCCTGGGGGTGCAGGTTTGTGGGGGTCCAGAGCCAGCTATCAGCAGAGACCTGAGCAGTGGCCTTCCTCTTGGCCTGGATGCTGTGGCTCCAGGAGCTGCTGCCACCTTTATCCTAGAAAAGCCTTGAAGCCAAAGGCCCTCGGGCTCCTTTGCCTCCTGGGCATTTTGCAGAAAACTGGGAGCCGGGAAGAGGCCAGCAAGGGGAGAGGGCCTCGAGGGGCTTCTGACCAGTGCCGCAAAGGCTGCCGTTCTGCCCCCTCATGCACTGCTCTGAGTGCAGACGCTGGCCTTGGCCTGCAGTCTGCTCAGGGGTCCCCTCCCTTCCTTCCCTACTGGAACCAGTGGGCTGCAGGCCAGGCCTGGGGATCCAGGGCTCAGACAGCTGGGCCAGGTTAGCAGTGAGCTGGCAGGCAGGCTGGTGCAGACCCCAGACGAGGCAGTAAGTGGGGGCTGCTGGGGAAACTTGGCCTCTGGCCCAGGGAGGGAACTTGGCTTTGGAGGAAAAAGAAAGGGAGCTGCCTGCAGGATTTAGCAGGCACCTCCAGGAGCCAGGGGAGCTCGTTCATCCCTCTCCTCTAGAGTACCCCTCCTCGCTCCAGGCTCCAGACATTTCAGCTGTAGCATAGACGGCTGGCTGTTGGGCCAGAGGGAGCTTCTGGTTGGCTGCCCACCTCCCTATCCCCTCCTTTGGCTTCCTGGGGTCTCCACTCTGCCTTGGGCAGGGGAGGTATTCTTGGGTTTCCTCAAATTCTCTGGCTCCAGAGACCAGGCCAGAATACATTTGCTAAGACTGTGTGGTGCCTCTCTGCACACGCGGTGCCCCTTCCACTTCTTACTTCTGGCCTACTTAGGCCCCTGGTCCTCCTGTCCCTCAGTCCCTTCCCCACAGTCATAGCCTGGTCCGTTCTAGAGTGAGGGTGAGCTTTCCAGTCAGAAGGACCTGAGCCTGAGCCCCCTTTTCGCCACCTTCTGGTTGTATAAACTTAGTGAGTGAATTTGCTTCTCTGAGCCTCAGTTTTCCTCGTCTGTTGAGTGGAATCCATATACCTTGCCCGCCCCCACCTCTAAACCAGATCTCTTGGCCCTCCTGCAGTGTGTCAGATTCAGTGGGTCTGGGCTGGTCCTGAGAATTTGTATTTCCAGCACGTTCCTGAATGATGCTGATGCTGCTGTCCAGGGACCCCACTTGGAGAATCACTGGCCTCCCTCTTCGTAGGAAATGAATGACTGTCCCCCTCCTCCCACCCTTTCCCAGTCCCCTCCCCTAGGACCTTTCCTTCCTCTCCAGGGACTCTGCTCCGAGGAGCCTGGAGGAAGGGGTGCCTACAGGGGAGGTTACTGTCAGTATGTCTCTGACTTGACCGAGCACCTGGCCCTCACCGAGGGTGCACCTGGAGCTCTTAGGCCCCAGGACTGGTCTGGGCTTCCTGTGCTCACAGCTCACTTCTTTCTGTGTCTCTGGTTATGTGTGTGTTCAGCTCTTCAAAGGGAAGTTCTTTGTGTGCCAGGGCGAGGACACCAGGAATATCACTAACAAGTCTGACTGTGCTGAGGCCAGTTACCGGTGGGTCCGGCATAAATACAACTTTGACAACCTTGGCCAGGTGAGTCCCAGGCTCTAAGGTGGAGGTGGGAGAGGGGGCAGGAGTCTGGGGAGGATGCAAGTCCATGCTTAATGATGCATGCGGGGCAGTTCGCTCACCTCTGTTTCATCATTAGTGAATGGGTCCTAGTGGGATCTCCATGCAGTGAGATGGTGTATTTCTTTAGCACGGTACAAGGTGCAGGTGTATTGTCAAGATGATTCTTTTTCTCATTCCACATTCATAGAAACAGAAATGTAGAAAATGAAATAGCTCGCTCAGTTTTGCTGGTTTATTTCCCTGCCCCACTCTGGGTTTGGTGTCTGGATTTCCAGAACTCTGGGGCCTGTTGCTCTACCTGGCTGAGGTCATCTCCCATGGTTCTTCTGGCTTCATAGCAGCCATATGGAGCCTTGGGGCATAGAACTCTCATGGAGCCTGGAGTGTGACTCCGGGCTAGCCTCTGAAGGCCTAGGGTCCCTCGAGCTATTGCCAGGAGGTGCTTTGGGGGTCACTGGTGGGTGTCTTGGCTATACATCCTAGGTTTCAAATGGTCCTT
Source organism: Budorcas taxicolor (assembly GCF_023091745.1). Classification (NCBI taxonomy): domain Eukaryota; kingdom Metazoa; phylum Chordata; class Mammalia; order Artiodactyla; family Bovidae; genus Budorcas; species Budorcas taxicolor. The sequence goes on along the minus strand of NC_068928.1, from coordinate 35,833,486 downwards.
TCCTCCCCTTCCCCCCAGGCCCTAATGTCCCTGTTCGTGCTGGCCTCTAAGGATGGCTGGGTGGATATCATGTATGATGGGCTGGATGCTGTCGGTGTGGACCAGCAGGTAGGGCTGAGGTGGGCAGTATCCATCTTTGGACTCAGGTCACTCACGATGGGCCAGCTCCAGGTGTGATGCATGCAGGCAGTGGATAGAAAGACAGCAAAGCAGGTTGGCAAAATGCCATCTGAGAGGTATTACATCTTAATATCAGAGGCTGTAACTGGTGGCCTGAGGACAAATGTGGGCTTGCTTTATTGGCTTGCAACATATTTAAAATTTTAAATTAGTGATAAACAATTAAACAGCTTCCCTGGTAGCTTATATGGTGAAGGATCTGCCCACCATGCGAGAGACCCAGGTTTAATCCCTAGGTTGGGAAGATCCCCTGGAGAAGGGCATGGCAACCTACTCCAGTATTCTTGCCTAGAGAATTCCATGGACAGAGGAACCTGGCGGGCTACAGTCCATGGAGTCACAAAGAGTTGGACATGGCTGAGTGACTAACACTGCCACTAAACAATTAAAAGTTGACAAGTTTCACATGAAAAATCCAGATTTGGGTCTGCTCAAGTCCAACGATCTGGAGACACTGGACTTGCATTCCCTAAGGGCAGGAGTCAACTGAAACAAAGAAGCAACTCCCCCATTTTGGATAAAACATCCACTGTCTTCTTTGCCACAGTCCCCAATCCTCTCTACTGGCTAACACCAAGTGCACACCATTCATTGACATCACCTGATGGATCTGTGTATAACTGAGTATGCAGGCCCTGTCTTAAGGAACCCAGGCTGGGGGGCAGCACCTGTGACAGTTATCCTCAGGCTAATATCTTCACTTGTCCTTCCCGCTCCCCACCAGCCCATCATGAACCACAACCCCTGGATGCTGCTGTACTTCATCTCGTTCCTGCTCATTGTGGCCTTCTTTGTCCTGAACATGTTCGTTGGCGTGGTGGTGGAGAACTTCCACAAGTGTCGGCAGCACCAGGAGGAAGAGGAGGCCCGGCGGCGGGAGGAGAAGCGTCTACGGAGACTGGAGAAAAAGAGAAGGAGTAAGGAGAAGCAGATGGCTGGTCGGTAGTCTTTCCACATCTCTGAGTCATACTTGACCTTGGCCTTGCGACTGTAGGGGGCCAGGGGCTGGGGCTGGGGCAGGGAGAAGATGCTCCCACCCCCTCCCCACCTCCTTCCCCTCAAGAGCATGTCAGCCTTTAGAGCCTGCATGAAGCAGACCAGTTCAGCCCTGTGGGGTAAGGGAGCTCCCCTCTGAAGACCTCCCGGTCTCAGCATCGTGCTCCCCAGATGATGCCAGTGGGAGCTGATGCACAGTCCCTCCCAGCCTGACTCTGAGAGGAGCGTCATGGGAAGAAAACCCCGTTTCATTGCCCTGTGCCGGTATCCAGGGACCCTGACCTTGGCACTTGGCACCTTACCCACCCCACGGTTGGTGAGCAAACATCTTCAACCTGTGGCTGCCCAGTGTCTGTAGCTGATGGGCAAGGCCTTAGCAGACTGTGCAGATGGACCGTGGCGTGCAAACCCCAGACCGCTCCTTTCTCCCTGTTTCCAGCAAAACTCCCTGGCTTCCCGACTGTCATTTTTTTCTTTTTTGCTAAGCTGTTCAAAAATACACACCCAGCTCAGGGAGGGTCTGAGGTCACAGGAACTCTAAACTCATGACGCTCTGGCCTTAGACCCTTTAGCCCTTCATCTACGATCTCCAACACCTCTTGCCATTGACCGGGTGAGGCCCCTACCCCAGGCCTCCTCACACTCCTACTATGGGTGGCCGAGACTAAGCGAAAGACTGCAGATTCCAGGACACGAGGCGTGAGTGCGGGTCCTGTTGTGTCCCCGTGTGTCTCCAGGCGTGTCTGCACTTGAGTCACCTCCCAATCTCAGGGCTCCTGCCTGTCTGTCTCGTACTCAACAATCAATCAGTGTAACTCTCTTTCAGTCGCCCACGTCTCTCTAAGTGTCTTTATGTGTGGGTTTTCCCAAGCCTTTGTATGTCTGTCTCTGTTTCGTCTGCGGGTTTGCCCTCTTCTCTCTACCCTTTCACAAGCCGTCTTCCTTACGCTGATAAGATGTACGTGGTGCTCTGCGTTTTCCCTTTGGTTTGTTACAGTGTAAGCACTATCAAGCAGGTGGAGGGCTGCAGTGCCCCCAGCCCCTGGCTCTAGGGCATCTGGAGCCAGGGGAGGGCTGTTGGGGGCTGTGAAATGGAAGCGGGCGGGACAGAGCGCATGCTCCCTGTGAGAGGGGTTGCTCCAGGGTTAGGACACTGACCTCTAGGCAGCAGCTCTGGGATAAGGGTCGCATCTTTGCTCCTGGTGGACGACTGAGGCTGAGCAGGCGTACTGCCCCCAGCAGCGTGCTCCCACCCCTGCCCCGCCTGCCCCTCCTTGCAGTCTGTCTTCTCGGCGGGTCATCTGCAGATGGAACTCTTTTGGCAGGAGGTGCCTGTGGCCCTGCCTGACCAGCTGGCTCCCCTTCTGGGGTCTGCAGCCTTCTCAGGTGCAGCTGAGGCCACAGCTTGGGGAGTGGACATCTGTTCGGAGGACAGGCTTCCTCCTCTCCTCATGCCTCCAACTCCCTGCCCCTGTGACCCTGATGAGCTGGCCAAATTGCTCAGCTTCCTCAAGTGCCCTGTGTCCGAGCTTGGGGCTGGTACTTAGGACCCACCACCCTTGCTCAGCATGCCCTATTCATAGGCAGAGTGAGGGTCACAGCCCAGGGGAAGTGAGCTGCTGAGGGGGCCCTGCCCAGCCCACCTGGTCCGGTCAGTGACCAATGTCGTGTTTCATTCTTTTAGATCTAATGCTGGACGATGTAATTGCTTCCGGCAGCTCAGCCAGCGCGGCGCCAGGTACTGCGTCTGGGGTTGTGGGTTCCAGGGTATGGCCCCGGGCGGTCAGGCCCACGTCATGTGTGCGGGCGTCCTCTTTGCTCCCTCTCCATGGCTCACTGATTCTGCCTTCTCAGGGTGAGGGGTTCTGGGTTCTGTGGCATCCCGTAGGCCTGTGCTAGGTAGACAGGAGGTGAGGGCCTTCTCCCTCCCCTCCAGCCAGCTTCTCTTGGTGGACCCTCCTTGTCTGGCCAGGCTTTTGAGGCCCTGCTCCCAGCCCTCTGCCACCTCTTCCCGTTCCGGCTCCTGCTCCTGGGTCGCACAGTTCGATTATTAGAGCTGCTAGAGCTGCAGATCTCTCCCGCCTCCTTTGGTCTGAACGGGAGACTGTGATCCAAGCAAGCAGGATGAGAGGAACAGAGAGGGAAAGGATTTGTTTTAAAAATGTAACAATGAATAATTAAACAGACTCATTAATAGTTAAGTAATCACAGTGGCCACATCATTGCTACAAACAGCAGGAATTGGGACTGGAAGATCTGAGTTAGCCACAGAGCTTCTCCCCCAAAAGCCAAAGATTTGGGAGTGAGTTGGGTCATTTTCTTTGAGAGCTGTGTCTCTGGGAGGGCCCTCCTGGTTTTGCCTGCACCCTCCCCCACCACCCCTCACCAGTCCTCTGGCCCCTGCTCTCCCAACACGGCCCCCAGACAGTGGTTCAGAGGTTTTGAGAATCTGTGAAGTGTTGTGGGGCCTCATTACAGCCTCCGATGTCTCCACCCTGTGTTTCCCAACCTGATTGTCCCTAAGGGCCCCCCTTGTCATCTTCTACAACAGACCCCACAATGTAAAAGACCTTCTCTGAAGTTGAGAGCATGTCAGTAATGACTTTGTTTCACTGGTTTTACTAATCAAAGGCACATCTAATTGCTAATCAGGACTTATGAGCTGCAGAATCTTTCACGTTGAACAACAGCAAAGACCATTTTGCCGTTAAATTAGTCTGTGGGGTCTTAGCACAGGCATGTGTATGATTGCATTTAAGCTTTTAAAAATATTGAAAAGAACCTCAGGACCCCCATGTGACTGCCTCCTCAGGCTGTTGAGGGCTTGGGACTCCAGACTGGGAACCATGGGCTGTACCTTTCTCTACTTTTCCAAATTCCCTCAGAAGCCAGCCTCCTGCAGACACTACCCTATGGGTGCTGGGGTGCCTGATCAAAGGGGAACCCCTGAGCCGCCATTTGAGAGGTCATGCCTGGGGCCCTGGGTGGAATGATGATGTTTGGCATTGAGAGACCCCCCGGGGGCTCAGGAGGCTCCAGCCGCTTTGTATCTGGATTGCCTGGGCCCACATCTCTGAACTGGGCTGTACTGTGAGTTCCTGATGTTAAGCAATGAAAGGAGGGTGAGGGGACGTGGCCTTCAGCTTCTCCCTTATGGGTTCACCTGGTCTGTACACTGATGTGTCCACACAAACACACTCACACCAGGACATCATGGGTCTGGCCTCAGAGGCTTCTCCCCCAAGAGTCAACCATGCAGATTTTCATGGCCCCTGAGACCATCTTCTGACACACCCACTAAATGATAAGCGCTCTCTTGACTCTCATACTGCACCCCCTTCCTGGGACATTCTGCCATGCTCCTGTGGGCCCAGGCAGGTATATACACTGGTCACAACAGTGTCTCACCTTTCCCGCTGGTGATGAAGACTCAGAGACCCCAAACAAGGGCTCAGACCACCGCTATGCCTCTTACCTATACCTGTTGTTCCGCGTGGTCTATACTAGAGTTTTTCAAACTTTCCTGTGCCTAAGAATCCCCCAGAGGACATAACTGAGCCCCACCTTAAAAACTCTCACAGTGGTCCAGGGTAGGACCTGAGCGTCTGCATCTCCAGTCAGCTTACAAGGCATGGCAATGCTGGTGCATCAGGGTACCCAATGGTGTGATGGGGATGAAGTCACACCCACTAGTCTGGAGTTGCTAGGAATCAAACATGTGCACCATACTTCCCTGCCAGCACCTCTGCCACCCTGTGCTGCCCCCAGCAGGAGCAGAGTAGCCAGATCCCAGGGAAAGGCTGAAGGGAAGAGTCTGCTTATCAGGAAAAAGACCTGGTCCAGCCCAGCTTCCAGGTGGAGGGAGAAAACAGGGCTGCCTCCAGCACCAGATCAGCTCCCCTCGGCCTCCTGTGGCACCTGCCTCCAACTTGCCCTCTCTCCTTTCACCAGGACCCACTGATCAGGCCTGGCTACAGCAGCTGAAGTTGGCCTCTGTCTTGGGGGCCTGTGTCCCTGGGAGTTACCCCTGCCTTCCTCCTATTCCACCGCTCCCCTTTGCAAACCTCTGCCCTGGCTGTGCCTCGGGCTCCCAGTGACCCCTACTAACTCACTGTGCCTATGGCTCTCACTCACAGCCTTGCACCCACTCCTGCGCCTCTCCTCTACTCCTGCCCCTGACTGGAGGCTGGGCAGTCCCGGGGGGTGCTCTTCTCCTCACTGTCTGACTCTGGTATTTTCTCTGCCTGAGGTAACTCATACAGGTAGGAGGCAGGGAGACAGGGCCAGGGCAGCTGAAATGCCAGTGACCACTGGTCAAGACCCCCTCCTGGGCTACAGCTGGAGCTGTCAGAGCAGCAGCAGACCCCCCAAGGCTTGCCCCGGGGGTCTCAGTTTCTTCTGAGCCCTGGTTCTTGCCTGTAGAACCGAGGGCCAGAGACAAAACAGGTGACATCATCCAGAGCGCAATAGTGAGAGCCTTTGGACAAACTTCGAGGGCACCCTCTGGGCCAAAACCCCAAGGCTTTGTGTCTAAACCCACCTGGCAGCTGGTGAGGGACTTTTCAGGTACTGGCTTGGTCGCTGCCTCACACATAACTTTTTGATAGGCCTCCTCTCTCTTTGTAAAACAAAGGGATTGGCCAAGGAGATGCTTATCAGGTTGGCCCTGGTGCACTTTGGACCTGGGCTCTAATGGAGGGATTTCTGGCAGCCTTGGCACCTGCTGGTCTGGGGTCAGGGCTGAGGGTGGAGGGGTTCTGTATGCACCTCAAGGGTCTGCGACTGGTCTCTGTGAACAGATGCCCTGCCTCAGTCGTCCTGCCCCACCTTCCCTCTGGGCCTCCACCTGCTCCTTGGGCTCCTAGAGCAAGGCCAGGAGGAGGTAGCAGCAGCTCCATCTGGCCTGGGGCTGCCTACACAGACAGACTGGGGTGACAGGGTAGGGGGGACTCTCTAACCTGTCCTCTGCATGGCCTCAGCTAATAACAGGGCTAATAAGGAGCCGCTTTTTCTAACCTAATTGTATTCAAACATTTTAGTTAATTCTCCATTCATATTTTAGCATAATGGGATCGAGTGCTCTCGGCACTTATGGAGATTAATGCAGAGAAAGAGTTCCAGCTGCTAAGGCAACGCTGGGCGACTAGCGCCCTCTTGTTCTGTGGGTACTGAAGGAAGGAAGGAAGAGGCTGGCTCACCGGGTCTACCTGCCGTGATCGCATCGTTGTGTGGATGACCTGTGGCCTTATGTTGTCCCCTGTCCCTGGCCTCTTCACCCCATCTTCCTGGGGGCCCAGAGGGCCGCCTGAGCAAATAAAGTCATGGTTGGCTGGCCCATCTCTGGAAACAAAAATATGGCCCAATGCATCCGACAGCGCACCAGATCACTGGGACTTTCTGCCTCTCGGTTATCCACACCTCAAGGCTGATGCTGGAGCGCGGCAGCTGGTGAGGCTGAATGGGCAGCTCTTGGGCACTCTTCTTCCTTCGGCCTTTGGTGGGGGCCCACCCAGGCCACTCCTTGCCTCAGTTTACCTCTCTGTTTAATAGTCCTGCATGGGAAAGAACAGTTATAACCAAGCTGGCCTGAGCCAAAGCTTCCTGCCGCCCTGGCACAGTCCTCAGAGGCTACAGCCCTGGCTGGCTTCCGCCGTAGACTTCCTGAGGGGGAAGAGCTGTCTGGGACCTGAGGTTGCCCCCCAAGGCCCCCATGCGGTGCCTCTTCTTTCTTTGTGGCTGCCTCTGATGACATGTATCCCCAACTTGGTGTGGCCTTTGCTCACACCTGGAGGAGGGGCCCCCTGTAATCTCCTGCCCCCAGATTTGTTCTGCCTGCTTAGTAGGTCAACCTGATATGATAATTTTTATAACTATGTGGTTCACGAATTACAAGAGAAATATGATGCCTCTGACAGATCTCAGACAGTGCTTCCTGCTTCCAGCCCAGCCTGCAGGGGAAGCTGCCCTGGTCCCCAGGAGCAGACTGGGCACTGCCTCATTAGAAACTGGGTGAGCCCTGTGGCCTCCCCTCTGCCCTCTCCTGAATGAGGGTTCAGGAGTCCCAGGCCCTGCCCCAACCGCGGGAGGCCCTCTGAGAGGGTCGGTGCAGTCAGCCAAGAAGACATCCAATTTCCGATCTCCGGTTTTATCTCCAAATCCCGGCTCTGTTGTAGTCTCCTCTGCTCCCCTCAAGAGTCTAAGCTTGGTAAAGGAGTAAGAGCCTTCACCTCTCCATTGATGGCACTTCCTCTGAAGCCAATAAGATCAGTTGTTTTTCGTCTATTGATCGGACCTCACTGCAGAACGCCAAGTCGAGGGTGCTACGAGGGGCTGCTGGATTTTGGAGGCTGCCTCGGGGAGGGGGCTCACCCGGTGTCTACTGTGGGCGGGGAGCCCCGCATGTCGTGACCCCTTCTGTGCCCGACCACAGCCAGTAGAACAAATGCTTGAAGGGGAAACACCAAGAGAGGGGCTCCTGCCCAAAAAAGAGCAGTGCGTGGAGCGCGAGGATGCTGATGACGCTGGAATGTTTCAGCTCTGGCATTAGAGGCTGGTGGCTGTCAGGGACTGTGGGTGGAGGGGGCACAGTGGGCAGGGCCCAATGGCTGCTCTGTTCTCCCTGCTGCCCCACCAGAAGCCCAGTGCAAACCCTACTACTCAGACTACTCCCGCTTCCGGCTCCTCGTCCACCACCTGTGTACCAGCCACTACCTGGATCTCTTCATCACGGGTGTCATTGGGCTGAACGTGGTCACTATGGCCATGGAGCACTACCAGCAGCCCCAGGTAGGACTGAGCGACTGGCCGTCTGGGCCCCACCTCGTCATGAGCCTGGGGGTGAAGCTGGCCCAGCCCGAGGCAGGGCGCCTCAGGCCAGTGCTTGGCCCCTACAGGGGACCCTCTTGCACCACTTGCAGGGACTTGCGAAGGTCAGTCTTGTCTTGGTCTGACAGGTGAGGACACTGAGGCTCAGAGAGGTTAGTTGACGTGACCAACTAACTGGGAAGTGAAGGACCTGGATTCTTCACCCAGCGGATACTTGTTACCTTAAATAAATAAAGATGTTCAGTGTTGACCTGTGAGGATAAAGAAGGCAGATCTGTGCCGACCCTTTTGGAATTTAGATCCTAGTCAGTATCCAGCTCCAGACCTCACCGGTGATCTTGCTACTTCTCAAATCAGCTTCCGTCATCTGCCTTCCACATCTTAGTTTTCCCATCGGTAAAATAGGGACACTGAATTGACAATGCAAAGACCCCTTTCACTTCTAGCATTCCATGCCTTCCAGCACATTCTCATGTGATCTCTTCACCATCCCTCAAGGAGAGAGATCTTTCAACACAGAGTTGGGATCACACATGTGAATGAGAACCTGCTCTCTCCTAGAGTGGTGGCCAATGACCAGCCATCATGGTGAGAAGGGAGGGAAGTTCCCCTTAGGCTCACACTGCCTCCCGGATCTGGGAGGAATGATAGAAGGATCAGGACGGGCATCTTCCCTGGGCCTTAAGAGACCTTGCGTCTTGCCCCCATCCCTGCCAGATCCTGGATGAGGCTCTGAAGATCTGCAACTATATCTTCACTGTCATCTTCGTCTTGGAGTCAGTTTTCAAACTGGTGGCCTTTGGCTTTCGACGGTTCTTCCAGGACAGGTAAAGGGGAGTGGGGGGTGAGGGGTGGAGGAGTGGGCACATGCTTCCCAGGGAGATGCCCCAGGGGATCTAGAGCCTGAAGGCCTTTCTTGACCCTTCGGGTTCAGACTCCACTCCAGGACCTATGCAGGGCTGATGGTGCAGTGTGGGCGGGGGGATATCCAGGGCCTGGGAGATGAGAGGGGAGAGAGGGGGCCTGCCAAGAAAGGGCCTGGGGACAGCGAAAATCAGGCTGGCCTAGACTGGAGCCAGACTGCCTGGACCGGATCTGAATCCTGGCTCTCCCACTTAGAAGCTGGTAACTTTGGGTAAGTTACTTAAGTCACCTAATCTCTCTCAGTTTCTTCAGCCACAGAATGGGATATAATAACTGCATCTACATCACAGAGTTGTGAAGATTTTGAGTCCCTATTTGTAAAGTCTATCGAGTAGCACTTGACACAGAGCGAATACCGTAAAAGGACTAGATAAAGAGGCAAATGAATAAAAAGGAAACGCAGAGGGCCTAGAACTAAAGCCCTAACCCTACTGTGGTACCAACTGGCTGTGTGACCGTAGCTAAACCACACCTTCTCTGCAGGATGGGAAGGCTGGACAGGCTGACCTCCACTCTCCTTTCTGTGGCTGAGAATGTGCCACTCATGTTGCCACAACTACCCCCTCCTCTGCAGTGCCCCCTTCAGGGAGCTGTGTCCTGGGCTTTCAGGTGGAACCAACTGGACCTGGCCATTGTGCTGCTGTCCATCATGGGCATCACACTGGAGGAGATTGAGGTCAATGCCTCGCTGCCCATCAACCCCACCATCATCCGTATCATGAGGGTGCTGCGTATTGCCCGAGGTCAGTGCCGGCTGCCTGCCCACCATGGCCACTCTTCCAGGGTGACCTGCTCCAGGGGAGACAGCAGAGGGCAGCTCTGACTGGCTAGGGAGGAGGTGGGTGTGGGTTCCATGAGCCTTTCTTCTAGCCTCTGCCAAAGGGGAAGGGTGGGGGTGAAGCCATGGCAGCCTGGCTGGCTGGGGCTGGCTGTCCCACCAGCCCCGGCCCTGGCCCTGGCCCTGGCTCCACCAGCTGTGTAGCCTGGGGCCTAGAGGGGCTAGCTCATGACATTGTCCTGTTCTGCAGTGCTAAAGCTACTGAAGATGGCTGTGGGCATGCGGGCACTGCTGGACACAGTGATGCAGGCCCTGCCCCAGGTAGCTGGGAGGTGGGAGTGGGTGGGAAGGGTCCTCTCGGGAAGGAGAGGGTGCTCTCCAAAGGGGTGGGGGAAGCTGGCTCGGAGATCTAGTGGCGCCTTTTCCATTGCTCTTCCTCTTTTCCAGGTGGGGAACTTGGGACTTCTCTTCATGTTGTTGTTTTTCATCTTTGCAGCTCTGGGCGTGGAGCTTTTTGGAGATCTGGGTGAGTTGGGGTAGGGAGGGCAGAGGAGCCAGGGTTGGGGACTCAGGGACTCCTGGGCTAACTCAAGTCTCTCTCCCCTTCCTTCCTCCTCAGAGTGTGATGAGACACACCCCTGCGAGGGCCTGGGCCGGCATGCCACCTTTCGGAACTTTGGCATGGCCTTCTTGACCCTCTTCCGAGTCTCCACAGGTGACAACTGGAACGGCATCATGAAGGTGAGAGCCCCCACAGTGAGGCCCCTCCCAGGGCTGGCTCTGGCCTCAAGGAGATGGCCCCACTTCTTGGCTCAGGTTGAACTCGATGTGAACAAAAGCATGTAACCTTCTAGCCTCCATGCTGGAACACTCCGGGACTCCCTCTCCCCAGGACATCCTCTAACTCACACCTCCCAGGACAGTGGCTAATGCTCTCCTGCCCCTTAGACACCAGCTCTCCCTCCTCCTGCCCTTCCTTGTCCCCTGCAAAGCTCTGTGACACTGGAGACCTGACTTCCTGTGAAAGCTCTGTCCACTGTCTTCCCAACCTCACTCTCCCAACCTGCCTCCCCAGGACACCCTCCGGGACTGTGACCAGGAGTCCACCTGCTACAACACGGTCATCTCCCCCATCTACTTCGTGTCCTTCGTGCTGACAGCCCAGTTTGTGCTGGTCAACGTGGTCATTGCCGTGCTGATGAAGCATCTGGAGGAGAGCAACAAGGAGGCCAAAGAGGAGGCCGAGCTGGAGGCTGAACTGGAGCTAGAGATGAAGACGCTCAGCCCACAGGCCCCCTCACCACTGGGCAGCCCCTTCCTCTGGCCTGGGGTTGAGGGCCCCGGCAGCCCTGGCAGCCCCAAACAGGGGGCCCCACATGCCACACCCCACACTGGAACAGCCTCCCACTTCTCCCTGGAGCACCCCATGGTGAGCAGAGATCCCCGCCTCCGCCTCTAGAGACAGGTGCTGTGGGTGCTCAGTTGGTGGGTGGCGTACAGGGAGTGGGCAGCAAGCAGACCCTAGGGCTCCTCCTGAATCATCTGACCCTCCTGCCTCGATGTGGAGAGGTAAGCAGGCCCTAGCCTGTCCCCAGAGATGGCTGCCCACACTTGCAGCGTGGGGCCGCCCCAGCAAGCCACTGGCACACTTGCTGGCTCATCTGTCCCGGTGCCTCCAGCTTGGCTGGGACTTCCCTTCCTGGCTTTTAGGTTCAAGGTCATTTTCTGTTTCCTACCTGTTTCTCTCTTACCCTTGCCCTGATTTTGCCAAACTTCCTTCCTCCCTGACCCTCAACCTGCCTGAGGCCATCTCTCAGTCTTTCTTCCTGATCTTTTCTCTCTTTCCCCTTCTCTCCCTCTGGGCGCCCCTGTTTTCCATCTCCTACCTCTCCGTCCTCCTCCCACACCTGTCTCTTGCCCACCTTCCCCACTGCCCCCTTTCTCTCTCTCTGTTGTTACTGTTATGTGTGTGCGCGCATGTGTGTACATATATGTGACCTCCTCTTTTCTCTGTCTCTTCTCAACCCCTGCCATGACACTTCCCATCACTGCACCCTCACTCCCCTGATTCTTTGGCTCCCCTTATGGGCTGGTCCTCCCCAGGACAGACAGCTGTTTGACACCATATCCCTGCTGATCCAGGGCTCCCTGGATGGGGAGCTGAAGCTGATGGACGAGCTGGCAGGCCCAGGGGGCCAGCCCTCTGCCTTCCCTCCTGCCCGCAGCCCAGGCGGCTCCGACCCACAGGTTACTGTGTCCCTGTGCTGTGCCCCTTCCCCTGACTGTGCTGGGCTGTGCCATGCTGTGCCATGCTTCTGGGGAGGTGGGGCTCTTTCCTGCCCACTGGGTGTCTGGGGAAAGAACAGCTTTACTTCAGTTGAACTGGGCCTGGCAGGAGGTAGCCAGGGGTTCTTCAGGCTGAGATCCACCTCTGGAACACATAGTTGGAAGGTAGGGATGCCGAGATAACACTTCTGAGGGAGAAGAATAGATGGAGGAGGGGTTTGGAGAGGGCAGTCTTAAGAAAGAACCTGGAAGAAAAGAGGAGCAGAAGACAAGTTGTCAGTGGGTTAGCAGATGGTCAGAGTGATGAACGAGATCCAGGAGAGAGGTGCTCTGGGGGTGAGTGCAGGTGGCCAGGGGGCCCACTGAGGGACATGTCTTAGGCCACAGTCTGCTTCTTTTCTGTACCCACTGCCCTCCCCACTAGTTTTGTGTGGCAGCCTTTTAAGCTATGGAAACCGCTGGGCATGGTGGATGCTATCTGTAGCCTATGGCTTCTGACCTGGCCCTGAGAGGGGATGGAAGGCTCCAGTCAGGAGTGGGTTCAAGGACCTCGTTTGAAATAGGACTTGGCTTCTTCCCCAAGCCTTGCATCTTCCCACAGCAGCACATGCTTTTCTCCTCCAATCCCATCTCAGTGCAGTCTTCTGCTTCCTGGGGTCCTCTTCCTTCTCCTCCTGGGACCTGTCTCGCCACCTTTGACCCCCTCCACTTGGAGATGCACCCTAAAACCCTCCTCCTAAGTCACAGACTGCAGGAAAGTCCCTGGTAGACCCAGAGTGGAAGCAAGGAGACAAGTTTCAGCTGAAAGCCTAGTGTTCCATGGGCCATGATGGATGATGGGCTGGGCAACCAGGTTCCCAGTACCTGGGACACCTGTTAGCCTGATCAAAGAAATGGACGGTGATCCTTAAATAGGAAGAGACCTTGCTCTAGGGTTCCTGACCTCTTCTTGGATTCAGGCTCAGATAGACTATAGGGTCCTGAACCTGGCAGTGACCTAGAATGATCCCTGAGAGATCAAGTCCATTCTTGAGTCCTCTCATCCTGAAGGAAGGTCATGGGGAAAGGTGCTGGGGGAGAAGAAGATGTTGAGAAGGTGACCAGGCAGTCAGCTCATCTGGGAGGCATGGCCCCACTCTCCTCCAGGGTCCTGCAGGCACTGAAGCCCAGCTGCAGATCCCAGGTGAGCCAGCCAGATGGGGTACTAGCCCAACTGAGTGTGCCCAATTCAGGCCAGCAACAGGAGAGCCCTCCCAGAACCCAGGCTGGAGAGGGCAGGTGGAGGAGAGCCCAGGAGGGGAGATGCCAGAATTCAAGGGCAGGCCAAGTCCTGCCAGGCTTTTGGAAGCAGAGGGAATAGGCAGAAAGCGGCCATCAGGCTGGCAGCTTTGTCCCCAGCACGCCCTACGCTGCTCTGTCTTGCTGGGAGCAGAGAGGCGCTTTGCGGGCCTTTCTTCTTCTTCTTTTTTTTTTTTCTGGTATCTTCTTTATAAGAGTCAGCTCCCTGCTCCCTCCCTGGATGGTGGTAATGTGGGAGGGGCTGTCAAGATTCCTGCAGCATCTTTAGAACGCGTTTCCCTGTCTCCTCGCTTTGTCAGTTGCTCCAGCTCTTCCTCCAGCTCTTTCCTGCCTGTGCAGCCTCTCTGATCAGAGCAGGGGTTTGAAGTGGGGGGAGGGGAGGTGCTCTCAGTTTACTTGGGAAGGGGGTGGGAAGAGAGAAAGGAGGGACTTTCTCCTTATGCTCTGTGAACAATGGGAAGAGGGACTCTGTGTGTGTGTGTGCATGTGTGTGTGTGGACATGTGAGAGTGCGCATTGTCCTGGTTTCTTATGCCTGATCATCTCTCTCCCTGTCTAGATCCCTCTAGCTGAGATGGAGGCTCTGTCTTTGACGTCAGAGATTGTGTCTGAACTGTCCTGCTCTCTAGCTCTGACGGATGACTGTTTGCCTGATGACACTCACACACTCTTACTTAGTGCCCTGGCGAGCAATGTACATACACACAGCCCCCACTGCTCCCCAGCCCCCCAGGGGCAGGCTGACTGCAGGGGCTCCAGATCCCTTCCCCCTCACTCTGCCGCCAGCCCTACCCAGAGGCAGCACTCAGTGCCCCAGGCTTTACTAAGGTCCCCCACTGTGGACAAAGAAATTAAATAAGATTCAACTGGGGCCTTGCCCAGGGGGCCCAGGGGCAGCAGTTGTGAAAGGGTTAATCCAGATACCCAAGAGGGACAGAGCTCAAAACAGAGGTGTTATCAGACAGCTGACCAACGTGCCTGTCTGGCCACAGAGTTGGTTTTTGAATTTGGAGCCCCGTGCAGGCCAGCCCTCCCCGTCCCTGCACCCCTCCTTCCCACCTCCCCTTCCCACCTCCCCCCAACATGAGCCATTCACCACCACACAGTGGGTGAGAGGCACATCTCTGCTGCTACCATCATGCCCTTCTCCACCCAGTGGGGGGGGGGGGGGTGGTGTTCCTGTCTCCCCTGTCACTGTCCCTGGGTGTCCCCACTTCCAGAGGGGCTTCTTTGTGTTCTGACAGCTTCTCCACTTTTACCCGGCTCTCCCATCCACATCTAACAGTGAGCAGCCCCCTCCTCCCTACCTTCCCTCCTCTTGGGACTTAAGGAGGGACAGGGGCCCATTTCTCACAGCAGGGCTCTGTTGACCACTGATTCGGGGTCCCTGGGGGTCTTGGCGTGGTTGGCAGAAGTGGAGCCTGGGGCTGAGAGAGGAAGCAGAGGACCCAGACTGGTTTCTGACAGTCATTCTCAGGCCTGCTGGGACTACTTACCTGGCTGAGTCTGCAAGGGGACAGGAATCTATGGCCTCTCTGAGAACTAGGAATGGACATGAGAACTAGGAGAGATGGAGAAATCTCTCGGGAACAAATTTCGTTTCCCTCCATCTGGGGTCAAAAGCTGATGACTGCCTTTCTTTGAAATACGATTTTAAAAAGCCACTCTCATTCTAGTCTGTCCACTAAGGGAGGACCCGAGACCATGGTATCCAGGCCTTGCTCACCACCCACCACCTGCCAGAGTCATTGTTTAATTAAAGAGAGGTGGGGCGGTGGGTAAACCAGCTGTGACCCATCCCCTTAGTGTTCATCCATCATTCAGCTCACTAACCCAGCCCTTGTCTAGTGCTGGGTGCTGCGGCTGCGTTAAGAACTGGATGATCAAACAGCCTCTGTTCTGCAGGGAGTCTCTGGCTGCCTCCTCTTCTACTCATTGGGAAGGTCCTCCCCGACTCATCAATCCCCCCACAGCCCCAGCGCAGTAATTGAGATAGGGAGTATGTGCGTGTTAAGTCGCTTCAGTCATGTACGACTCTTTGTGACCCTATGGACTGTAGCCTGCCAGGCTCCTCTGTCCACAGGATTCTCCAGGCAATCTCCAGGTGGGATGCTGAGGGCGGCTGGTGCTGTTAGCTTTTAACTCTTCACTGTGCAGCTTCAGAGCCTCTCAGTGAGGCCTTGAGTATGAGCTCTTGGGCTGCCTGCAGGGCTGGGGGCTGGGGGCTGCTCTCCCTCCTTTGAACACCTCCTCACCTCTCCGTCATCCCCAGTGGGAAGCTCCAAGATGTAATATGAATAGTTTTCTGGGGGCAGGGCATCCTCCTACCCACTTCCTCTGTGTTTGGAAGGCTCATCCATGTGTCTGGTCCTTCTCCCCAACCACATCCATCCCATCCCCACCTTGTCCAGGGAGGGGATGGGGGCCAGGGTCTGGATGGGGCGGTGGGCTTCTGAGTCCCATCGCCTAGCTCTGCCTCAGTCACCCAATCTGATGCCCCTCTTCCTCCTACTTCCCCCCCCACCCCACCCCCCGCACTGTTCCTTTTGCAGATGGAGTCCCACCCTGAGGAGGTGCCCGTCATGCTGGGACCAGATCTGCTGACTGTGCGGAAGTCTGGGGTCAGCCGAACGCACTCTCTGCCCAATGACAGCTACATGTGCCGGGATGGGAGCACTGCCGAGGGGTCCCTGGGACACAGGGGCTGGGGGCTCCCCAGAGCTCAGTCAGGTACCAAGGCTGGGGGCAGGCCCGCTTGGCTCACACTGGGAGATCCATCCTTGCCTAAGCTCAGTCCTGCCCTCTGGAAGTAGGGGTACTGAGGCAGCCAAAGAGGCCTCTCCTACCTCTGAGGAGCCCCCAGCCTGAAGGGGTCAGCTGCCCCTGCCTGAGGAAGCTCCCAGCCTGAGGGGAGCGGCTTTCAATCCAGGGTGGGGATGGGGTGGTGAAAGCAGGGACCCCAGCTGGGGGAGAGTGGACAGTGGATGGGAGGGACTCAGGTGGGGGCCAGCACATTGACTGTCCAGGTCTTTTCTCCCCCCACCACCTCCCCTCATAGGCTCCATCTTGTCCGTCCACTCCCAGCCAGCAGACACCAGCTACATCCCGCAGCTTCCCAAAGATGCACCCCATCTGCTCCAGCCCCATGGTGCTCCCACCTGGGGCACCATCCCCAAATTGCCCCCACCAGGCCGCTCCCCTTTGGCTCAGAGGCCACTCAGGCGCCAGGTGAGCTGGTATAGTGGGTGGGCAGGGGCTGGGGCTGGCCTCTCTGCTGGGAATCCTAGGCTGTTGGTGATGATGAGGCTTGCCACTTCCATTCTCCCAGCAAACATTTATTGTGTGCCAGTGATGTGCCAGACTGAGTTCTAGATGCTGGGGACACAATTCTAGGCAAAGCAAAGTGGTCTGTGTCCCCTTGGGGACGCAGAAGAAGCCAGAGACCAGAGGGGGTCATGGTTGTCCAGGGATACATGTCAGGTTGGAGACAGAACCTGGGTCTCTGGATTCCCTGTCCATGGGCAGAGCTGCCCAGCAAGTCTCTGTCCTTGTAGACCTAGCTAAGGGGCACAAGGCATGTTTTGGGTGTCTCCACTTTTGGTGACCCCCAGGGCCCAGCTTCCGGATCCCACAGAACAAAGGAGCACAGAACAAAGGCTCGGGTAGCCAGGTGAGGCCTGTCTGCCCCCCCGTGACAAGGCCGCTGCTCATGCTCTGTGTCCCATGTGTGAGGATAGCTACGTGAGCATCTGCTTTAATCCGTCACCTTTGGGAGCAGGCATGGTCCTCAGCGGCTTCGCAAGTATTCACTGAGCAGCCCCCATGTCTGGGCACTGGGGACAAATGAGACAACGCCTGCCCTCTGGAGCCCATGGTACAATAGCAGAGACAAATACCCATCAGGTCACTGCAGCAGCAGGGTGCGCATGTGTGTGGTGCAGCAGAGAGCAGAAGAGGAAGGAGTCAGTTTTACTTTGGGGTAAAGATGGTCAGATATTACATCACAGGGTACTTGAGCCCATAAAGTCAAAGGATTGCCATTTGGGAAGGGTATGTAAGGCCAAAGAAATAGCCTGTGCAGAGGCTAGGAGGTGTGAAGGGGATAGCTGGGGAGCAGGGCTGGCCCAGCGCTTTCTGGGATCACATGGGTTGGGAGCTGCATGGAGCAATTCCTGCAGGCCTGGGGTGGGGACACAATGGACAACAGAGAGCAAACACTGCATGACCCCTATCTCCCAGTAAGAGCAGACACTGAGAACCCCTGCTTAGGGTGGTCCTGCAGCTCCATGGAGGGGAAGGAGGGGTTGTCTGACCTGCCAGGTGGGACAGTTCATGGGGGAGAGGAAGCCTGTGGGCTGAGCCCTCCCCCCACCCCATACAGGCAGCAATAAGGACGGATTCGTTGGACATTCAGGGCCTGGGCAGCAGGGAAGACCTGCTGTCAGAGGTGAGTGGGCCCTCCCCGCCGCTGGCCCGGGCCTCCTCCTTTTGGGGCCACTCCAGCACCCAGGCTCAGCAGCATTCCCGCAGCCAGAGCAAGATCTTGAAGCACATGCCCCCGTCAGCCCCCTGCCCAGGCCCAGAACCCAAGTGGGGCAAGGGCCCACCAGAGACCAGAAGCAGCTTAGAGCTGGACACAGAGCTGAGCCGGATTTCAGGAGACCTCCTGCCCATGGACAGTCAGGAGGAAGCCCCGTCCGCACGGGACCTGAAGAAGTGCTACAGCGTGGAGGCGCAGAGCTGCCCGCGCCGGCCGGCGTCCTGGCTGGCTGAACAGAGGAGGCACTCCATCGCGGTCAGCTGCCTGGACAGTGGCTCCCAGCCCGCCCTGGGCCCCGATCCCTCTAGCCTTGGAGGTCAGCCTCTAGGGGGAGCTGGGAGCCGGCCCAAGAAGAAACTCAGCCCACCCAGCATCTCCATAGACCCCCCAGAGAGCCAGAGCCAGGGCCCTCGGCCCCCACCCAGTCCTGGTGTCTGCCTCCGCCGGAGGGCTCCGTCCAGCGACTCCAAGGATCCCTTGGCCTCTGGCCCTCCCGACAGCATGGCTGCCTCACCCTCCCCAAAGAAAGACGTGCTGAGTCTCTCTGGTTTATCCTGTGACCCAGCAGACCTGGACCCCTGAGTCCTGCCCTACTCTCCCACTCACCTCTCTCCACTGGGTGCCAAATCCCAGCTCCTCCTCCTGGGCTGTATTCCTGAAAGTTTCCAAATGGGCACCGAGGAGGTGCTCCTCCTTGCCTCAGTGACACTGGGCACTGGCAAGCAGAGTTTCCAGAGTGAACAGCAGCAGCCCCGGCTCTGGACAGCCCTGGCCACCTTGGCTCCAAGTGGAGAGAGAGGCCCAGCAGAGCTGAGGTTCCCGACACCAGGAGCTGTTGGGAGAAAGCAATACGTTTGTGCAGAATCTCTATGTATATTCTATTTTATTAAATTAATTGAATCTAGTATTTGCGGGATGTACGACATTTTGTGACTGAAGAGATTCGTTCCCTTCTGCTTTTATGTGTCTCAGAATATTTTTGAGGCGAAGGCGTCTGTCTCTTGGCTACTTTAACCTAAAATAACTAGTCTGGTTATGTTCCCTCTTCTTGCAAAGCACAAGCTGGGATCGAGAGTGCACTACAGCCTTGATGGGGGCCCATCTTCAGTGGAGAGCAAGAACCATTTTGGAAACTGTAATGTAACTTATTTTTTTCCTTTAATCTTGTCATCATTTTCTGTAGGGAAAAAAAAGAAAAAGTTTTACAAATGAAATGGAACCTTTTTATATATACATACATACATATCTATATCTATAATAAAGTAATTTTCCAAAATAAAAAGTTAATCACGGTCCAGAGTAAAAGCCAAACAGACAGAGTTAGGTATTTCCAGATGGCACTGGACAAAGATTCCTGGAGATGGGGAGTGGGTGGTGGGGAGGGAAGGGGTCAGAGCTGCCTATATGTGTGTGTGTGTGTGTGTGTGTGTGTGTGTGTGTGCACTCACACGTGCGCACACAGTACCCACAGAGAGAGAGAGAGGATACAGCCTGGCCACCCAGGGGTGAGGGAAGAGAGAAGCCCCTCTGTTGGTGGCAGGCTGGACAAGCAGGGTATACTCCTGCTTATCACTTCCTTTTAGCCAGGCAGCTCTGTGAATGTGAGTGATGCCAGATTAACTCTTATTTCTGCTGACAGCTACCAGCCCCACATTGAAAGCTGGAAATTGGCATAATGAAGCTGTTTTTGTTTAATGAGGCTGACTGAGGCCGGGGGAGGTGTCTCAGCTGCTGTAATGGGGATTTAAGGGGTGCTTTCGGGGAGGAGGCAAGTGCTTCTGTGTTTTCCTTCCTCAGGCTTCAGCCAGGGTGACCTGAGTGGTCTGGGCTTCAGCCTGTTGCCCTGGGGGGGTTGGGGGGTCACCAACAGGGCCCTGGCACTGCAGGCACTGCCCCATCAGGGCTGGCAGTGGGATTAAGCTATATAAACAGTGAGCTACTCCCTCCTAAGATGAGGGGCCAGGGCTGGGACCGCTCAGTGGAGTTGATAGGGAGATGGCCCCCTGGGGGGTGATAAATGAGCACGTCAAGGTGTTTACACTGGCTGCTGCTGCCTCCCCGGTGGGAACCCGCTGAGGAGGCGGGGTGGGGAGCTGGGGGGGCCGGGGGGCTGAAGGCAGCCAGGCAGTCTGCGGGAAGAGGTGGGGAGGAGGAGGTGCCAGCAGCATAGCCCAGAACCTCCTTTCTGGGACTACCATAGGCAATATTCTTTTGTCTGAAACAAAATAGTGTCATCGTGCCAAGGGCACTAATCACAGGCTCACCCAGGCTGTCCCTGCCAGCCACCTCCAAACATCTGCCCCAACCCCAATCCCTCGAATACCCGTAACCCTTTACCCCTAGCACCTTCAAACCCCAGGACTCTTGAAACCTGAAAGGCAGCTCAGGCTTGGCAGCACTCACCCACATCCCCCATTGGAACCTGGGATCCCAGTGAGGTGGGGGAGGCTGCTGGATGATTGGACCTGGAAGTTTTGTCCAACCCAGTATTTTCTAAGCGGGTGAAAGTTTTTCTAACTGCTCTTTTGGACAGAAATAATACCACTCCTTGACACAAACACCTGGTTTCATCCTCTTAGGGTGTGCAGTAGCATAAAACTCTTTTTCCTCTGGGCTCTGTGGATAGGGAGATGGGGGTTGCATGTAGGAACTGCCTTTTTTTAGAAAAAAAAAAAAGCAAATCTACACAAAATTCCTAGAGTTTTGTCACCTAGGTCTGTAGATTAAGCTTTTATATTTTGGTAGCATTCTGTAGCTGTCTATTCCTTAATGAGGGTAGGAGATTTGGGGAGGATGTTCTGGGGTCTTTTTTTCTTCTAATGGTTATTGGAATCTGGGTCAAGGTGAAGCCAGAGAATTGGGCTGCTTCTCCCTCCCCTCAATCCCAGACTTCCCAACCATCCCCTGCCCCCAGGACCCCTCAGAGTCAGAGTGAATATTTCAGGGGAGAGAATTGTGGCCTCCCTGCCAAAAATGTAAAATCTTTATCAGTGATGAAAGCTGTTGTGTCTCATTAAAAGGGTTCTGAAGTAGAAATAATGACACGGCTGAATCTTATTAACAGTATGTTATTAACAATCTTAACAACAAGGATGCTAATCGCATGATGCTTGTCTGGATGGTTATTTGATTCTGCTCTAGGGTACATCGGGGGTGGGGAGTGGAGGAGTCTGAAGGAGGCTAGGATGAGGGGCTGGTGGAGGCAGCAGGCCTTGGACTAGGGCCTCCAGGACAGGGTTAGAATGGCCAGGATCTTCGAGGATGTGAGGGCTTTGGGAGGTAAGAAATCTACTTCTGGCACTTCTACTTCCAGCCTTCTCCTTGTGGGTTCGGAAGAAATTGTGTTAACAGCTGCAGGCCCCCATCTCAGGCTTGGCTGCCTCTTTTTCCTCCACCTCAAGGTCCAGGGAAAGGTCTATCTAGGGGCGGGAGGACAAAGACCAGCAAGCGGAGTGAGTGCTAAAAATGAATCCGAGACTCATCTGTAGCCTCTCACCTACTTCTCACAACACCCTAGCAAGCAAAGGACCACTGCTATCGTTTTCCCATGAGGCAATGGGTTCAAAAAGGTTTCAGTGACTTGCCCAAGATCACACAGCCAGGGGAGGGCGGAGCTGAGGTCTGAATCATGATCGGGCCAACCTCTAGACCACTGACTTCACACTACCCCAGCCTCTGTCCCAGTGCGGAAGGTATGGGACATGGTATGAGGTGTCCTAATCAAAAAATGACTTGCCAGGGAGGACTTTCCCAAAGCAGTCACGTTTGTGTTCATGCACTCCCAGTTTGGTGTCCTCACAATAAACTGTGGAAAGTTCTGAAAGAGATGGGGATACCAGACCACCTGACCTGCCTCCTGAGAAATCTGTATGCAGGTCAGGAAGCAACAGTTAGAACTGGACATGGAACAACAGACTGGTTCCAAATAGGAAAAGGAGTACGTCAAGGCTGTATATTGTCACCCTGCTTGTTTAACTTGTATGCAGAGTACATCATGAGAAATGCTGGACTGGAAGAAACACAAGCTGGAATCAAGATTGCCAGGAGAAATATCAATAACCTCAGATATGCAGATGACACCACCCTTATGGCAGAAAGTGAAGAGGACCTAAAAAGCCTCTTGATGAAAGTGAAAGAGGAGAGCGAAAAAGTTGGCCTAAAGCTCAACATTCAGAAAACAAAGATCATGGCATCCGGTCTCATCACTTCATGGGAAATAGATGGGGAAACAGTGGAAACAGTGTCAGACTTTATTTTGGGGGGCTCCAAAATCACTGCAGCCATGAAATTAAAAGACGCTTACTCCTTGGAAGAAAAGTTATGACCAACATAGATAGCATATTCAAAAGCAGAGACATTACTTTGCCGACTAGGGTCTGTCTAGTCAAGGCTATGGTTTTTCCTGTGGTCATGTATGGATGTGAGAGTTGGACCGTGAAGAAGGCTGAGCGCTGAAGAATTGATGCTTTTGAACTGTGGTGTTGGAGAAGACTCTTGAGAGTCCCTTGGACTGCAAGGAGATCCAACCAGTCCATTCTAAAGGAGATCAGCCCTGGGATTTCTTTGGAGGGAATGATGCTGAAGCTGAAACTCCAGTACTTTGGCCACCTCATGAGAAGAGTTGACTCATTGGAAAAAATTCTGATGCTGGGGGGGATTGGGGGCAGGAGGAGAAGGGGATGACCGAGGATGAGATGGCTGGATGGCATCACGGACTCGATGGACGTGAGTCTGAGTGAACTCCGGGAGATGGTGATGAACAGGGAGGCTTGGCATGCTGCGATTCATGGGATCGCAAAGAGTCAGACACGACTGAGTGACTAAACTGAGGCTTAGAGAAGCCCATAGCCCTCCACCTTGTGTGGAGAGAGGCCTGACCACAAGGGAACGTGTCCCTCAGCTCCAGGTGCCTGGCCAAGAGCTGGCCAAGGCTGGCTCTTTGATTTCGCAGTTTCCCAAGCGCCGCCTTTCCCTAGTGTGATGTTCCTCTTGAAGCTCAAGGCGCCTGCTCCCTCCTCCTCCTCCCACCCTCTCCTTTGTCTCCTCCTGCCCTCTCCCCTGCCCCACCCAGACCTCTCCCACTTTCCAAACATTGTCACCTCCACATCACCCTTAATCCCCACCCATCAGAGCCCAGTGCCCCATGACCTCCTCTCTTCCTCTCACGTTTCCTGGGGGGGCTGGGGGGGAGGTGGGTGAAGGGCTGTCGACAGCAGGGCAGTGAGCACCTTCGCCTGTGGCACCTTGGTGCCCCTTCTGTAGAGGCACCTAGCCAGGAAGAGGACACCAACACTGATGGTCACCTTCTACAAACAGGGGCTGTGTACACCCGCCATGGGAGCAAACAGGCTTGCCGGGCCAATGAAGGACTCATCTGTGCCTGGGGAATCACAGCCATCGGAATGCTGAGCCCACGGTGCCCTGTGATCCCAGCCCACAGCCAGTGGACCCAGGACTAATCCAAGATAGTGGTTTCCAGGAGGGGAATTAATTCTCAAAAGTGAGTTTAGGTGTCAACGGGTGCCCTGCTCTGAGGACACAGCAAGGAAGATCAAGGAGGTGGTGGCTCCAGTGAAAACCCAGGAGGGGATTCTGCTAAGAAATGTTGCAATTCTGTGTGTCTTAGCCCTGGTCCAGGTGTGGAAGCTGCTGACTGTGGCTCACCGAGCTAATTAATTCTTCTTGCTTTGAAAACTCCTGAAGCGGGCACAGCAGCCAGGGCTCACACACCTGCCAAATCAGATCAAAGTGCAGACTGGGAGCACGAGGCCTCCTTGCAGACTCCACAAGTAGGGCCAATGTAGGCCCCACCAGGCTGGGGTCTGGAGGAATGAGGCCCCGCCCCCCCACACACAGGAAAAGAAAGCTGAAGTTTGAGAGTTGGAGGTTGGTTTGGGGTTTTGGGGTGCTCCAAGCCTTCAAGAAGTCATGGGGGGTAAAGAAAACAAGCAGTGAGTGGAGGGGAGAACTGGCAGCCTTTCCTGCTCTAATGCCTTCCCCCGTCCCATCAGTTCCTACTGACGCTCCCTGTTTGCAGGATTTCCTGTCTCTGGGTCTCCCTGACACCCACTTGCTCTGCTTTCTTCTCTCTGCTGTCTCTGCTGCTCAAAGCCATACCTTGCAGTTATCTTATCTTTCCATCTTTCTGCCAGGAAATTCCCAATGCTGAGTTCCCCTGGGATGCTCGCTGGCAAGGGAGACTCAGCACACTCTCTGTGCATCCTGCCTGGAGCTGCAGTCAGCTGGGGAGAGGGGATGGGGCTGGAGCCATTCAAGCTGGGGGAGGTTCAGTCCCTCTCTATGCTGCCGCTCAACCCATAGGTCTTTACTGCTCCTCTCAGGAGCCTCAAGCTGGAAACATCTTGGGTCTGAAAACTCCGAAGAAGAGCAGACAGTGCTCACTGCTGGGACTGTACCTAATGCTACAGCGGCCTTGCTACTTATGACCTCTTCTAAGGATACAGGATTACTGTTTGGTCAGTCGACAAGTATTTCCTAAAGACCAACTTTGCCAGGCACTATCCTGGGTGCTGAGGATATAGTGATAAACAAGATTATCCTTGGGAAGCCCCTGGCAATCCAATCGTTAGGACTCCATACTACCACTGTAGGAGGGACAGTGCTTAATCCCTGGTCGGGGAACTAAGACCCTGCATGCCATGTGGCCAAAAACAAACGAAAAACAAACAACATTATCTTTAAGATGTTCACAGTCTTTTGGGGGAGATAAGCAAGACAATCAGTGATAGAGTACAGGGAGGGCGGGCTGTGCAGAGAAAGGATCCCTACTCAGGACTGGGGTGGGGGAGGTTCAAGGAAGGCATGAGGGAGTAGGGCTTGAGTAAAATCTTTAGGGATGAGTAGAATTTGTCAGGTGCAGAAAGGGAAGTGAGGCATAGGGAGGAGAGTACGCCAAGCAGTCTTGAGGGGGATACAACAGTGAAGGACACAGGAAATTTATCCTGCCCAGAGGATGCATGGAAATAGCCCAGCATTCAGGAGACACGGAGCTCATCCTGACTCTGCAGGACAAAAGGAGGGCCTCACTTTTCTTGCTTTGGTGAGAATGACCAGCAGCTTAATGCCTAGGAATATTGTGGCTGTTATTCACTGGCTTTGTGAAAGGAGCCACATTCCATGAGAGGCCAGGAAGGGCAAACTCCCAATGAATGCCTCACGAGAGGGGAGGAAGCAAGGATTGCTAGGTGTCCCACTATGATCTCAATCTTGGAGGCTCCCACCCAATGCCACAGGCTAGGGAAAGGCTCTCCAGTAGCAAAATGGGAAGGCTGGGGCTGGAAGGGATGGTGCTGTAGCCACAACGCTGAAGGCAGGACCCAAGCGTCCCAGTCCTAAACTAGAGGAAGGGTTGGTGGAGGATTCCCAGCTGCTCCACGTAGAAGACTAGATCAGCAGGATGGAAAGAGACTCTAGACGGCATCTTGTCCAAGTTGCCCAAGAAACTGAGTCCCAGGGATATCAAGGGGCTTGTCACACAGTATACTAAAGATTCTACCCAAGGTGTGGCAGGGGGTGGAGGTAATACCGTCAATCTCTGCCCTTGGGAACCTCTCAGACTGGCAAAGAAGACTGATTCTTCACAACTAAATATAACCCAAGACAGACTGTGACAGGAGTGTGAAAACTCTGCAGAGACCTGCCCAGAGATGGAGGGGGCTGGGAGACTGGGTGAGTGGGAGGGGGGGCACAGACAAAGGGCTAAGAGGACTTGCCCAGTGGCAGGGGAGAGGCCCCAGTCTCCTGCCTGGGGAAGGGGGAGTCTTGTCCACTCTGCTCCCACCTCCACCCCTCTCATGCTGGCTCAGATCTCTGTTCTGATAGCCCATGGCTGAAAAGACTTCCTTCTGGAGGCTTCCTGCCTGCCCAGAGGGATAGGAGGCGGCTGTGGCTTCTGTGCTATCTTGCTGGCACCCATCTACACCTGTTGCTGAGCAGCCAAACAAGAAAACACTTTCAACAAGTGCAGGGAAGCGATCATCTGGGCAGATCCTACAGACAGGAACAAGGTTGGGAGGCAAAAGCAGGGAAGAGGTGCTGGTGGAACGGGAGATTCTTTCTCAACCTCAAGAGGGGTGATGAACTGGCTTCCAGGGTCACATTAGGGAAGAGAGGATGACTGGGGGAGTGAAAAATTGAGGGAGGGAGGGGTCCAGCATGGCCAAGCTGTGGAAAGCAGGAGAAGGAGGCCATTGACCCCCCAACACATAGTACAGATGGGGAATGTGGTGACTCGGTTTTAGGAGGGATGTGCTAATGTGGGGCCCTTCCTGGAGCCTCACCTGCCCATCTCCCACCCTTACCAGGCTGAAGTGGAGCCTACTTAATGTGCCAGGAGATACGCTCCATGCTTTACATACCTTTCACATTTAATCCTCACAGTAATCCTGTGACATAGGTACCTGGATTATCCTTGTTTTACAGAAGTGAAAGTGGAGGCTGAAGCAGCTGGTGGAAAATCAGGGAGGGGCAGAACCTCAGGTGGGCAACTGTTTAAGAAAATCATGGGAAGAAGCCACCATCTGGACTATCCTGGGACACCCCCCCAATTCTCTCTCCTTGGGTGTACACACATGCGCGCGCGCACACACACACACACACACACACACACGTGCACATTGTGTGTTGGTCTCTGCCAGTTCCCAGGTAACTCACAAGCTCTTCCCATGTCACAGATGAGGAGACTGACATTCAGAGATGAACGTGACAGGGGTTTATCCATGGAGAGAGTCCTGTTAAGTCCCTTTCCACGTTCCTTGACTCCTGGGGGCCCCTCCCCCAGCAGAGTCCGGGGGCGGGTTGGGTGTGTCCCTCTTGCAAACAGACCCAGCTCCCGCCCTAGCAGCTTCATCTCTCTGGGACTTCTCAACGCGGCGCAGGGGCCACCTGAAGGAGTTGTCACTGTGTCAATGGCCTCCGCTCCTGTCCCCAAAACCTTCCTGGAGCCGCAGTTTCGGGGAGGCGCTGTCGCAATTCGACCCTAAGGGCCCGGGGGAAGGACTTGCGGGGGCGGGCCTGGGCGGAACGCCGGGGCGGAGGCGGCTCCAGGCGGTCGCTAGGTCTGTCTGGGGCTGGTAGGCGATAGTGCTCGCCCTCCTCGCCGCCGCGCCCGGACCTCATGGACGCTCTGTGCGGTTCCGGGGAGCTCGGCTCCAAGTTCTGGGTAAGGAGGTGTCCCCGGACTCAGGGCGCAAACTGGCTAGCCCTTACACAGCCCCGGGGAGACGGCGATGTGGGGCGGGGAGGAGGCCTGGGTGGCACCGCCCAAAGCCTGGCCCTGGTGGCCTCCCTGTCCTCCCCAGCCGCATGGCAGAGTCTGGGAAAGTAAAATACCAGGCTCCTCCAGGGCTCGGTGGGTGGCATCCTGAATTCAGAAGGTGTCCCCGCTTGCCCCCTCACCCTAGTCCCTCTCTGAGGCTGACTGCAGGGGGCAGAAGAGGCATGTCCCCATCTGCAGATGCTGATAACCCTTCAGCACCTGCCCCATAGACTAGGACTTGGATGCCCCCCCCACCCCCAGACCCTGGTTGACCAGGTGCTTTGGGAGGCTGGCTGCACTGGGCTTTCCTCTCCTTCAAGGGTTCCTGCTTCTTGGAAAGAGTCTCTTCTTTCCTCTGGGCAAGAGGCACCAGAGAGCAGGCGATCCTCACTGCCCCAGCCACAGGAGTGAGGGGCAGACCTCACTCTGGAGGCAGGGCCTTCCAGGTACATGGTATCAGGCTTTCCTGGTCCACCCTCTCGTTTTACAGATGGGGAAAGGGAGGCCTAGAGACTTGCTCAAAATCAGTCGGTTAGAGCAGCGTAGAGCTGGGACAGAAAAGCAGGCCTTCCGCTTCACACACCAAATCTCTTTCTGAGACATTAGGCTGCTTTTCAGGCTGCTGACTGCGGACTCCCCGCTAGCTCAGGTGCAGTCCGTGTAGACAGCCCAAGAGCTTCCTGACAGTTTTCAAAACCTGCTCCCGGCAGCTCCCTTGGTCACCATTGCTGCTCTGGGAGGCCAAGTGGTGCTGCGTCTCCATTTGACGGATGAACTCAGCTCTGAGGTGGTTATCTGGGCCTGCCCAGCGTAGGCTGGCCTCAGATCCAGGGCCTCAGAACCCCAGTCTCTAAATCTTTCTCCCATTTTGGTGTTTGTACAGGTGTACTTGGTGTTACATGTAACGTGTGTGTTGTCCATGGGTGGGTGCTTGTGTGTGTGCGTGTGCCTGTGTGTGCACCTGTGTGTACATAAGTGTGTGTATACAGTCAGGAACCCTACCCTTGGTCTGTGTTTGGGCTGGGCTGAGGGGAGTTACATGGATTTTTTTAAATGTGGGGCATTGGAATACCTGTAAAAAACGATTTGGGGGGATCACTCTTTTTCTCTGGGTCACTAATTGGTTCATCAGAGATGGTGTGAATTCTCTGTGGCTCTCCTTGCCCGGCCCCACTGGAACCCCATCTGTTATCCAGTCTGATCTGGTCACTTGTTACCAGATTCCAGAGATTGCTCCTTTGGCTCAGGAGTAAGCTTCCTCTCACTGCCACTGAAGCCTGGCTGATGTGGCCATGGCAGATCACAGTATCTGAGGTGGCCCAGCAGAGGACTTGTAGATCAAGGGGGCAGATGTGCCCAAGCCTCAAGTGCAAGGGCCTCTTGTTCCTGGGTAGACTGTTAACCCTAAGAGCTTAGGACTCTCCGAGGAACAGACTTTAAGGGACCAGGAGTTGGGGAACTCAGGACTCCTTTCCTGTTCTCAGGCCTTCCATGATGCTGTGGAATCCAAGTATCAGAGCTTGTGGGCTTGGAGCAGCCGGCTCAGCCCCTCATTACAGAGCTGGGGTAACTGAAGGAAGGGATTTTTCAAGGTCATATGACAGTCAGCTACGAATTGCTGGACTGGAAAACAGGACCCGGAGATATGGTTCTAACTTTGCCATTGCCTGACTGTGAACCTTTGGGCTTCTGGACTCCCTGGTCCCTGAATTTCCTGTTGCTTATGAGCTATGTGCACCTCCTCTGAGAACCCCAGGGTCCATGGGAGTCAGTGCATCTATGTTAGGTCCAAGAGGTGACTCCTTTGAGGTCTCTGAGTGGATACCTCAAATGACAAGGGAACTGACCACTCCTCTTCCTGACTTCAATGTCTAAGCGCCTTCCATCTTCCATATTATCTTCTTGGCTCCTGAAAGCTGTTCCAGGCTGTACCCAGTGTGGCTGGTGACTGGAGGTGGGGTAAAGAAAAAGCAGGAAGGTTCCCAGCTCATCCTCTGAGTGTTTGCAGAGCTGAGAGAAGGGGAGCAGGGTCTGAGGCCTGGAGGCTGAAGCTACAACCTCAGCTCTAGCTCAGTTACCCACAAGACCTGGAGCTCAGGGCTCCTCACTGATGCTGTGCTACTTTGCAGCTCATATTCATTGTGTGTCAGGTATACTTGTCCCTGAACCTTTTATCTTTGAGGCCTATGGATGACCCACTTTGTTGGAAGTTGGTTCAGGGCAGCCAGAAAATACGTGAGCCAAGGGTGTAAAGCAGGGGCAAGAGACATGGTTCAGGTCCCTCTGGGCCACTTGTTTATTCTACCCAGCCTTTTTGCTAGCTTATCCTCCCAGCTTGTTTTTCCACCCGTGAAATGGGGAAATAACCCATCTCCTAACTATTTCACAAGACATATGGAGATCAGATTAGAAACAGAATGTGAAATGATTTGAGAACGTAAAACTCTCTGTTGGTAAGATGTTCATGGGTCATGATATCCCTGGGAAGAGGAATAAAGAGGAGAAGAGATGAGGTTAGCAGGTCTAGATTTGGGAAGACCTACAAAAAAGGGGCTGGCAAGGCCATTGGGCCAGGGGCTCCCACTGGCTGTTTCCTGGGTAATTTGTGGATAAATCCATCTGCCTTAGCCCCAGCTAAAGGTGAGAGTAGGAACCCCAAGGGGACTCCTAACCCCGCTGGACATGTGCGTGCGTGCTTTGTACTCTCACACACTGTGCACTGGATGAGTGACTCATCCTTTCTTTGACTCTCTCTTACCTCTACCCGCCTTGGGATGTATTACCAGCATCCTCTGATCATGCTTGGGAGTGTGTGGAAATAAACTGCAAGAGAATGAACTGTGGCCAAGTGGCCCAGGGATCATGGATCCAGAGATGCCTCTAGAACAAAGAAGGTGGAACTGTCCGTTTGATGCATCATGTTGCCTCCTGCCTGGAGGATTAGGGGAACACCCACGTGGTGATGAGGGTGCACAGAGCAAGGGCCTCCAGCTGTTTGCCCTAAGGAGGTCTTGACCTGTTTGCAGAATTAGCTTTCATCTGATGGCTCCAGGGAGTTCCTGGGAGGCTGATGCAGGCTTAGAAATCCAATGGTCCCAATCAGGAGAGTTGTTCAAAGATGGCACTGACTGCCTGAGCAATAGTGAGCTCCCCATCACTGGGGGGCTCAAGCACAGGATTAGTAACCACTTGGTGGGGGCGGTGGAAGGAGGAAGGAGACGGGGTCCTGCCCTGAAATTCTGCGACCAGCTGGTAAGAGAGAATGTGTGGTCAATAGGAAGCTCACCAGTTCCTCCTCTGAGATTTTCAGACCTCTTTCCCTGACCCTGTCCACACTCTACACATGCTACACTCTAGTAGCAGCTCTTGGCAGAGTCCTGAGGGTCTCCTGCTGGTCAGGCACCATTTTTCACTTTCACTGTTCCCTTGGCTGTTTACTCACCCTAGGGAGGGGCAGGGCTCTAGTCCCTAGACACTCCCTGTGTCTCCCGCTCTGTTCCAGCTAGTGCCATTCTGTTATTGACTAGCTGTGTGACTTTAGGCAAATTGCTCACCCTCTCTGAGTTCCAGCTGGGACCTCCTTCAGGTCTAGTTGCTCCGTTCTGATTCTGAACACCTGAGCCTCAGACTCAGGGGGGGTTATGACTAGGCTTCTGTGGACTTTAGGGCTCTGGAATGCCAGGGTCTTCCCCAGCCTCCTCCTGGGTCACTGCACAGTCGGAATAGGCGGCCACCATAACATATGAGTAACAGAAAAGGCTCTGATTTCAATGTATTTTGATTTTCAAATGAAGATAGTAACCCCCAAAGATCTGGGAAACTGGCAGAGGCAGGGATGGCTTAGGCAGGTAGGTAGGAGGTAGACACCCCTCAGCATACTGGACACCAAACACCACCCCCACCAGGAACCCAGTCCTCCCTGCCAAGCTAGGGGCTCTAGAATACCTCTCTCCATCCCACCTGGGGCACCAAAATGGAGCCTCTGAACTTCTGGCTCCTGGTAGAAAGATTAGGTCCCCAGGCTGGCCTCTCCCAAGCCCTGATGTCCCG
Source organism: Budorcas taxicolor (assembly GCF_023091745.1). Classification (NCBI taxonomy): domain Eukaryota; kingdom Metazoa; phylum Chordata; class Mammalia; order Artiodactyla; family Bovidae; genus Budorcas; species Budorcas taxicolor. The sequence continues at coordinate 35,802,332 of NC_068928.1, read as the reverse complement.
GACCTGGTCTGGAGAGCTGGAGACTTAGGGAAGGAAATGAGTCAAGGAAGTGGCACTTGAGAGGGAACTTTGCCAAGCCCGCCTGCTGGTCCTCTCACCAGGAAATGACCTTGGAGCCCGGGACCAGCCCCCAGGGAGGGAGGCCCCAGTGGGGCCTGCCAGCTGACTGGCTGAGGAGGCAGGGTCAGACCACCTGGGTGGTGTCCACCCCTCCCTGGTGTGGCTGACCCAGGAGCACAGATGCAGCAGGATCCCTGTTGGGGTGGGGCGGTGAGGCTTGGATGTGTCACTGCTGCGGGCGGGGTGGGGTGGGGGGAACCTCCCCTCCCCCACCTGGAGCTGTTCCTTTTCCAGGGCTGGATCCAGGAGGCGTTCCTGGGCTGGGGTGGGTGCTCATGGGGGCTAATCCGTGGACTGGATTTCTCCTTCTAACTGGATAGTCAGGTTTCTAGTCCAGCGGCTCCCAGAATGCCAGCTAGTCTGTTACCTGGTGATGGCAGCCCCTTTCCCTCTGCTCTGTGAGAAGAGCCACAGCAAGGAGGTGGTTTAAGGGCAGGCTGTACGGCTGAAAGGAGATTTTTAATGTTTCAGGTGAGCTGGACACAACATGTTCTATCCCCAGGGTGGTTTGTCATGTTGGAGCCCTGACAGGGACTGAGACTCTGGAGCTGCACGGCCTGGGTTCAGGTCCATGCAAACCAGGGCTGGTCACTTTTCAGCCATGAGTCTCAGCTGTTGCGGACATTAAATAATAATCTTGGAACACAGTGGTGCTTAAGTACCTGAAGTTCTTGCTGGTTGCCAAGGCCCATTCAGAAGCAGAAGGGCCAGCCAGGCTGTGAGCCACAGACTTTTGCCTCCAGACCCAGACCCTTCCAAAGGCTATAGTTAGTGCGTGTGAACAGGCCCATGCTCTTTTTCTGTACCTCCATTTCTGCTGAGATAATGAACTTGTCAGTTGATCCCTTCTCCCCACAACACAGGATTAAGGAAGTAATTACTCTTCTCTTGACAGAGGCTATCAAAAAGCCTGGGGCTCCCGGGGACTGGAAAGTCCCTAAAGGCTCTGTGGCAGAGGGCTCTTGGGTCCTTACTGCCACCTGTCCCCTGCTGGGTAGGGGTCTGTAGGGATTTCAGTCTTGGTGCCCGTGAAGGGGCTCCCCGGTATGTGGTCCACTCTGGGCGCCAGACCTTATCAGTCCCATCCAGCTGTTTAATCACATTGTTAAGGTGGCTGTTGTTGCCGTGGAAACTGTGTGGGTGGCAGTGGGGGAGGGCTGTGGTCTTGGCTCCCAGCCCAGCTGGTGTTCTTCAGAATGGAGACTGGGGGCTGGTGGTTTGAGAAGGGATCACCCATCCAACCCTGTGGGGTTGCAAGGAGTTGTATGGGGTCCATGACCTCCACTAACCCTGTCCTTTACACTTAGCTTTGTTTGGGTCAGAGACCCTCTCGAGTGCCTTGGTGTCAAGGAGACAACAGTCTGAGCTCCTGGGCGTTCAGCAGCACGTATGGGTTTTGGAGGGTAACTTTAACTTATTTGTCCATTTATTCTTTCTTTCTTTTGTTCCACAAATGCATAGGAGTGTGGTCTCTGTGCCAGGAACTCTTCTAGGCAGTGGGGCTGCCTAGCTGACCCAGCAGAACTAACAAACTGGTCCTCATGGAACACATATTCCAGTGGAAGAAGACAGAAAAATTATAAACATAACAAATAACTCAGTTATATACTATCCTAGATAATGGTGAGGGCTATGGGAAAGGAGGACAGGCTACCAGGGGTGGGGATGCAGGAGCCGGGTGGGGGTTACAATTCCAGTTTTAATTAGAAAGGTCAGGGTGGACGTCCATAAGATCTGAGATCTGAGCACAAGCTTGCAGGTGATGAGGGCATGAAGCAGTACCGCTGCCTGGAGACTAGCGCAGGCCTGACGTTGGGAGACTGCACAGAGGGCGGGAGGCAGGTGAGAGAGGGGAGTGGGGAAGCTGAGGTCAGAGAGGCGGGGGAGCAGATCATGTGGGTTTCAAGGGCACCCTGGGCTTTTACTCTGAGTGAAATGGGGAGCCCTTGACAGGTTTTAACCAGAGCAGTGACATGGTGCGTCGCTAAGACGTCCGGCTTAGGTTTCATGAAGACGTGCCTCTAACTGCTGTACTGAAGGAGACTGCTGGGTAAGCGGCAGGAGCAGAAGCAGGGAGAGGAGAGAGGGGGTGATGCCGCATATCAAGTGAGAGAGTGGGGTGGAGAGGAGCAGTTAGATCCTGGATCTATCAGGGAGATCCAGGTGAAGATGCCTTTTTATAGATAAAAAGCATTGGATATAATCCTTTCATGTAGTTTAACCTAATAATTTGAAGGTAGAACAGACAGGATTTGCTGAAAAGTTGGGTGTGAATTGTGAGAGAAAGAGAAAGAACCAAGGATGACTCGGAGGATTCCAGCCTGAGAGAAGGAAAGCATTGCCCTGCGTCAAGGCGGGCAGTTTGGAGGAGGGACAGGCAGGAGTCCTGCTCTGGGCGCGCTGTATGTGCTGGGTCCTGTCATTGTCTTAGCAGGCTGCTGAGCTGCGCTATGCTTAGTCGGGTCTGACTCTGCGACCCCAGGAACTGTAGCCCCTCAGGCTCCTCTGTCCATGGGATTCTCCAGGCAAGAATACGAGAGTGGGTTGCCATTTCCTCCTCCAGGGGATCTTCCTGACCCAGGGATTGAACCCAGGTCTCTTGTGTCTCAAATGTATTGTGCATTTGCAGGTGAGTCTTAACCCCTGAGCCATCTGGGAAGTCCTCAGGTCTTAGCAGAATGTCTGAGGTAAATAGATGTCTGGGGACAGAGGCATGGTCTGGTACGCTATCTCCTGGAGAGGGCTCTGCCCAACTGAGCCCAGGCCGGATCTCCCTGTGGATCAAAACGCTCATCTGGTCCTCCTAAGATCTCTTGATTGTTGCCACAATGGAAGTTTATGAAACCACAACAAGGTCCCAGCAGCTTCTGCTCTGTCACCTGCTTCCTCCAGTATTGCCCTATTTGAGTCAAGGCGCCTTGCTGTTCACTCTCCCCCCGAAGTGAGCTGGCTGGGATGCTATCCCGATGGCCATTACTCACGCGCACAGACAGGTTCAGAGGGATGAAGGCGCTCACCCACGATTCCACAGCTCCAATGAGGCAGCTCACCTGCGATTCCACAGCTCACCCACGATTCCACAGCTCCTCCAGTGAGGACCCACACTGGGTCCTCTACATCATAGCCACTCCCTGCCTGCCTCAAAGAGCCTTGCCCTTGACCCATCGTAAGCGTGAGTCCTGGTTGTGCCTTTGAACTCAGGCTCCGATCCCCCACACACACTCTCCCTCGTCAGTGGATGAGTAGACCTTGACTGACAAGGTCAATCTGGGCTGCTCCTCGTACCTGACCCCGTGCTGGGAGTTGGAAGGTGTGGGGCAGGAGAGGAGAAGAGTAACAGTAAGGCCCAGTGTCTACCCTGAAGGGCTCACATCGCTGTAGAGAGAAGATATATTCACAGGTGCAGGCCCAAGCAGCACGAGATGGGAGTGGCTTGGTGTTAACAAGGCCTGGGTGCTCCTCCCAGCTCCTGACTGCCAGGTGTCCTTGGACCTGTTGCCAGAGCAAGTGGAACCTGTTTTTTCTTTTGCAAACCAGGCCTAATACTGTTTCTCTTCTTTTCTTTTGGAATAATGACCTCTTAAGTGCTATAATAAAATGCTGCTGAAACATAAAGGGCCTCGATCACTCAGGTAATGAGTAATTTGCCTGAGTGCCGAGACCATACAAAACAAAGCAAAGCAAAGCCCCTTGGAGGCTGGGGCACCCCAGAAATGCTTTCTGTAGAAGGTGTAGCTCGAGTTGGGCCCAGAGAGGTCAGTAGTTCCCTCCCTCCAGGCCCAAAGACCAGGTGATAGAGTTGGGGATGGCCTTGGGCCAGCTATCGGACTGGTAACGAAGGGGATGGGATTAATGGGCTTGTGAAGGGTTAAACAGGGTGTGGCTGCCACTTGAGGGTGGCATGGATCAGTACATGGTCCTTTCATACACTGGGCCACGTGTAAAAATGGGGAGGAAGAATCCTCACACGCAACACCGAGGGTGAGACCCCCCAAATGCAGTGCAGAGCGAAGAAGCTAGACATGAGAGATCTAGGCTGTGTGATTTCCTTTATAGGAAGGTCCCACGTGGACAAAATCACATGTGTTTGGAACGCAGAACAGAATTCCCCTGGGATGAGGAGTGGCTAAGAGGAAGCCCAAGAGGAGCTTCCGGGCATCAGCCATGTCCTGTTTCTTGATTTGGGTTCTAGCTACACAAGCATGTTCAGTGTGTGAAAATTCACTGAGGTGTATACTTAAGCTGTGTGTGCTTTTCTGTAAGTATATTATACTTGGGTAAGAAATGTCTTAAAGAGGAAAGCCAGGCAGGCCGGGGTGTCTGCCTCCCCCACCTTGGAAGAGCCCGACCAGGCCTACAGTGTAATCCCGCTCTATGATCCAGCCCTCAGCCCTGGGCTGAGTGCCAGTGCTCAGCAAGAGTTGCTGGTCCTTGGCTTGCATTGCTTGAGTGACTACTGAGTACTGGGTTCTAGAATACAAGATGTATGTGGAAAGCCTCTGCTTTCCAGGGTTTGAGTGAAACGCCCCCAAAGCAGGTGTCGGTGGACTTCATGCTCCCTAGAGGCAGGAACCATTTGTCCCAAGTGTACTTCTACCCCCCACCCCACCTCCCCAACCTCCCCACCAAGCCCATAGCAGGCCTTTACCGGAGCATCATCGAGTGGAATACATATTCTAGAAGGTGGTTCTTTAGGTCTTTAAGTGCTGAGTTCAGAGCTGGAAGGATGCTCAAGCTGGGAGAGGTGGGTCCTAAGCTGGGCCCGCCACCCTGCCCTGTCATTATTGGGATTTTGACAAGTGGAAAGAGGGACCCGACTGAAAAAAGGTGTAGGAGTGCAATTTAGAGTGAAGTGAGTTTGGCATTGGGGAAAAGGAGCAGTGGGAAGGCAGGAGGGGTGCTTGGACTTGGCTCCAGGAGCGGGTCTGGGGACATGAGGCAAGGGGCACAAAACTGCATTTCAGATATCTTGCAACTGTAGGCAGGTGCATTAGAGGCAGAGTGCTGACCCAGATGGAATTAAAGAGTGGGGACAGGCTGAGGAGGGGGAAGCAGGGTGTGCAGACCACTCCATGAACTGTTTTCTTAAGATGATAGAACTCAGGCATATGTTTAATAGCTTAGATAGCTGCTGTTGCTGCTGCTGCTGCTGCTAAGTCGCTTCAGTTCTGTCTGACTCTGTGCGACCCCATAGACGGCCTCCCACCAGGCTCCCCCGTCCCTGGGATTCTCCAGGCAAGAACACTGGAGTGGGTTGCTATTTCCTTCTCCAATGCATGAAAGTGAAAAGTGAAAGTGAAGTTGCTCAGTCGTGTCCGACTCTTCGAGACCCCATGGACTGCAGCCCACCAAGCTCCTCCATCCATGGGATTCTCCAGGCAAGAACACTGGAGTGGGGTGCCATTTCCTTCTCCAGTTTAGATAGCTAGCTAGATAGAAAATTCAAGGCCAGCTGTGGGACTTGAATGCCATGCTTGGACTTCGTCTGAAGGTTTAGAGGGAGGGTATAAGGTTATCCTTTTGTTTATTCATTTATTCAACAAATCTTTAATCTATTGAAAGCAAATTTTTGGTGCGCACTTAGTATGTGCTGGGCATTGCTCTGGGTAGTTAGGATACATCAGTAAATGAAATAAAGATTCTTTCCTTCAAGAAACACATATGCCAGCAGGAAGAAATGAAGGAAAACATTTTAAACTACTAAATTATATAGCATGTTAGAAGGTGGAAGGTATAGGGAAAAGAAAAAGCAGGGAAAGGTTAAGGGAATACCGGAGATAGGGTGCAAGTCCAGTTCAGTTCAGTTCAGTTCAGTCGCTCAGTCGTGTCTGACTCTTTGTGACCCCATGAACCGCAGCACGCCAGGCCTCCCTGTCCATCACCAACTCCTGGAGCCCACCCAAACCCATGTCCATTGAGTCGGTGATGCCATCCAACCATCTCATCCTCTGTTGTCCCCTTCTCCTCCTGCCCTCAGCAAGAGACAATAATAAACAGAGTGGTCAAGGTAGGCCTCAAAGAGAAATAAAGACTCAAGGATGTCTAAGCGAGGAGTGTTCCAGACAGAGAGCAGCAAGTGCAAAGGCCTTGAGGCAGGAACATACCTGGTGTGTTCGGAAGTAGTACTGAGGCCACTGGCTGGAGTGATGGAGGAAGAAGCAGCAAGAGAGGCCACAGGTTGGCAGGAAGGTGCGCTGTGGAGGCCTTGTAGGCTCTTGTACGATGTGTAAAGTGGAGAAGTCCAGTAGGCAGCTGGATATAGACTTGAGGATTTGGAGAGTGGTGGGGTAAAGTTGGGGCTAATAGTAAAGAACCTGCCTGCCAACGCAAGAGACATAAGAGGTGTGGGTTCAATCCCTGGATCAGAAAGATGCCCTGGAGGAGCACATGGCAACCCACTCCAGTATTCTTTCCTGGAGAATCCCATGACAGAGGAGCCTGGTGGGTTACAGTCCATAGGGTCCCAAAGAGCTGGACACGACTGAAACGACTTAGCACGCATGCGCGCGTGGGAAGAGATAAACTTGGGAACCATCGGCACGTCGATGAGACTGGATGAGATTGCCCTGGGGTTGAGTGCAGATGGAAAAGGGGATGGAGAAGAGGAAAGGACTGAGCTTAGGGGCACTCTGATGCCAAGAGAGGGAACCAACAAAGAGGATTAGAAGGAAATAAAGACCAGGAAGGAAGGGGAAGACCAGGAGAGTGTGGACAGGGATCTGGGCCCATAGGGCATAGGAAGGAAGAGAATCCCATGGAAATTGCTCAGGAAGAGCTGAGAGCTTGGGCTAGACTGATGGCTGAGGGGCCAGGTGGGAGGGGCCCTGTGGGAGATGTTATCATCCCAGCGTTACCCTCGAAGAAACGAAGAAACAAAGGCCCAGAGAGGTAAAGCTCAAGCATCTTGCCTAAGGTCAAACTGTTTGAAAGAAGTAGAGTCAGTAGCAATGAACTTAGCAGTGAACAATATTTACATAGTCAAAAATATGTGAACTCTGAAGTTTATTTAGCAATAGCCTGTGATGTTTCTACACTGGAAGGCTAAGGGAGTTCAAGTGGAGAGGGAGATAAAAGCCTTACCTTCCAGTGAGAAGAAAATGGCAAAAGAAAATAGAAATTACCAAATAGTGGTAGATCATGTAATAATAATGAAAGCAAATTGCTTAAAAACATGAAAGTGGCTCCCAGAACAATGTTAGCATGTTTGAACATATTTACCCCAGGAAAATGGAGCTAGGGGTGGGGAGTAATGAAGCAGGGTAACATTTTCCTTTCCACAGTTAGACTTTTAAAATTATATGCGTGTTATAACTTTGAGAAAAATAAAAATGCTAATTCTTTAAACTGGCAATTAGATGGTAGGAGGTTCTATCCTTTGGTGTTGTCTCTAGGTGGATGGGCTTGTGGGCGAGGCCTGATTTTTATTTGTTTATATTTTATGAGTTTTCTGTAAAGAATGTCTAATACTTTGCAAGAAGGGAAAAAAGGATTAGTTCATTGGTGACCTTGGGGGAAACCAATTTTAGTAAAATATATGTTTGAATAATTTCCCCCATCCATTTCTAAAAAAATTCTTAGGTGCAAAGACAAAACGGAGGGTGGGGATCTTGTCTGGACTCAGTGGTTCCCAAGGACGCAAGACTTTCAGTGCTAGAACCAGGACAGTCCTATGCAAAATGAGACAATGGGTCACCAGGGCTTTGTTTTACAAAGCTCTCTCCACATCACTTTGTTCCTTTGAGTTCACTCCCACTGAGGGAGGTAGGCAGGGTGGGGGATGGCCTCCCTTATTTTAACAGAGAGGCAACTAAAGCCGAAAGAGGCTCCCTATCCCTTCCCTGGGAGACTTAGAGAGGAAGTGGACTCTTCAACCATGTGCATATACTGCTTTGATAAAGTAAAGTAATTTTTAAAAAAAGAGTGGAAATCTCGAATGACAGAAAGCAGATCAGTGGTTGCCCCGAGAGGGATGGGCTGCAGAGGGGCACAAAGGAACTCGGATAATGGTGGGATATTTGATATCTTTATTGTGGGTAGCAGTTTTGCAGGTGTGTACAACTGTCATTCATTGGATTGTGCACTTTAAACGGGTGCAGTTTATTGTGCTTGAATTATACGTCAGTTAGAGAGAAAATATGAGGAAATGAGGAAACTAGCACCCTTAGCCTCCTGGGAGAGCTCACACTTCGGACAATGCCTGCTCATTTGCACGCTTAGCTTTTCAAGGTCACACGCCTTCCACCCGCTAGGGGGCATGGAGCAGCTCTCTGGCCCAGCCCCCTTCCTGGAGCGTGAGCCCACTGCTGCCCCTGAATTCTCCTCTCCTTTCCAGGACTCTAACCTGTCCCTGCACACGGACAACCCGGACTTCACTCCCTGCTTCCAGAACTCCGTGCTGGCCTGGGTCCCCTGCGCCTACCTGTGGGCCGCCCTGCCCTGCTATCTGTTCTACCTGCGGCGCCACCACGAAGGCTATATCGTCCTTTCTCACCTCTCCAGGCTCAAGACGGTCAGAGGCTCGGGACTATCCTGTGGGTGGGACCGGAACGTGAATGAGTCCCTTCTCCCACCCTCAGTGACTGGCCTGGGTTCCCCAGCCGCACCCGCCCTGTGCTCAGGGCCTGCCAGCTGGGTCTACAGCCCAAAGAGATAATCTCTGGGGAAGTTCAGTCAAGGTCTCCAACAATGCTCTCCCCACTCTGGAGAAGCTTCCAGCCAGTGCCCAGCCCGGCCCTTGAAGGCAGGCCTGGGCAGATCTATTTCAGGACCAAAGGCCCCTCCCCAGGGGGGGTCTCCAATTCTTTGAGGGTGGAGGCTCCAACCTATGCCCCGTTCATAGGCCTTGGGCGTCTTGCTGTGGTGTGTCTCCTGGGCTGACCTCTTCTACTCCTTCCACGGCCTGGTCCACGGCTGGGCCCCTGCCCCCGTCTTCTTTGTCACCCCCTTGGTGGTGGGGGTCACCATGGTCAGTGTGGGACCAGGGGATCTGGGCGGTGGATCTGGGTGGGTTGTGGGATGCTGATGGGGGAACCATGGGCTCTGAGGAGAAGGCTGGACACCCTGGAAGTGGGTAACCCCAGAAACACCTAGCCATGGGGCATGGGGAGGAGTGGAGTCAGGTCCAGACGTGTGCCCTGGCCCAGCGCCTGCTGCTCCCCCGTGCAGCTGCTGGCCACCCTGCTGATCCAGTATGAGCGGCTGCAGGGGGTTCGGTCCTCGGGTGTTCTCATCATCTTCTGGTTCCTGTGTGTGGTCTGTGGCATCATCCCCTTCCGCTCCAAGATCCTTTCAGCTTTGACACAGGTAAGGGGAAAAGAGAAACCCGCCAGGTCCCACCGCTGTCTAGGGATTGGCCCCAGAGCTCAAGGCATTGTTGGCTCCCAGGCTCCTCCTCTCTGCCCCTCCTCAGCTCCCAGGACCTCCTCCGCTATTCAGTCCCTTTTGTGTCATTCCTTGCTTGTGGCATCTTTGCTGAGAAGCAGGCTGGTGAGCAGGGTGAGAGTCAGTGTACCCAGGGAAATGCAGCAAGATGCGCCCTTTGTTGGCTGCTTGTGTAATGTAGCCGCTGCCGTGGTTGCCACCACCGTCCAGTGCAGTGTTTGTGCAGTGAGAACGTGTGTGCACCCATGAGCAATTTTGGCTTCCCTGGAATCCCATTACCTCGTTCTCCCCCGTTCTCGCACCTCCCACAGTCCCCGGTCCTCCTCTTGATTTTCAGTGGCAGTGGGGGGAAGGTGATGTGGTGTAGGAACACTGGGGATCAATCTAGTGTCTCCCTATTTCTCTATCTCAAGAGAAGTCAGTCAAGTGTATTTAGAAGAGCACAGGCTGGGAACAATCCAATTACTTTGTGATCTTGGGCAAGTTCCTGAGCCATTTGAAGCCTCATTCCTTCAATTACACAGGGGATGTAGGTGAGCAGGGCAAGTCTCCACCAAATAGCAGACCCCTATGATCTTTCCCTTCTCTCAGAGCCCTCTGGGTGGGCGACCCCGGGACCCCCAGGGGCTGACTCCTACACAGAGGAATCTGGTGCCCCAAGAAGTCCTTTGGACTACAGGCCCAGGGATCCCCAAGCTATAGTGTTGCTCCCCTTTCTCCCCCAGGGCAAGATCTCAGACCCTTTCCGCTTCACGACCTTCTACATCTACTTTGCTCTGGTCCTGTCTGCCCTCATCCTCTCCTGCTTCAGAGAGAAGCCACCGTTTTTCTCCCCCAAGAATATGGACCCTGTAAGTTTTAATGGAGTTGGGTGGTAAAGGCGGTTCCACAGCCCATTGCTCAGCCCAGTCCTTCCGGTTCATTCAATCTTCTTGTCACCTCCAGAGTGTGCAGACTGGGGCTTGGAGCAGAAAGGAGTGAGGCACCCTCCTCCCTCTGCTCTGCCTTGAGAGGAAGGATCCTGATTTCCCCTGTCTCACTCTTTTCACCTTCTAGAACCCCTGCCCAGAGGCTGGAGCTGGCTTCCTCTCCCGCCTGTCTTTCTGGTGGTTTACAAAGTAAGTTTTCTCTTTCCTAAGCCTGGGAATCTGGGGGTGGGGATGGATTGTTGGGGAGTTAGAGAGAGGAACGGGAGCAGGCCAAGAATTCAGGAGCTTGAGGAACTGTGAACCCCAGTGAGCACGGGGCAGGCAAGGGTGGGGAAACCTGTCTGTTTGGGCCGGGGGCTGAGTACAGAAGCCAGGCCTAGTCCAGTTCTGATCCCAGGGCAGGCCATGAGGACAGGCCCAGGGTTCTAGAGGGAGAATTAGTTCCCAGCTCTTTGGTCAGGGATAAGCTTGCAGCTGTCATTTCCTTGGGCATCTCTCAGAGTAGCTAAAGCAGGAGAATTATGTCTGTGACCTTGGTGACAGCTCATTAACCATATTGTACTGAGGAAGCGCCTGGACTAGGTCTCCATCCAGTGGGTCTTGTCATCGCTCAGGGCCCCAGTCAGCATCAATTTCATCACCAGGGCCCAGGAGTCAGTGGGGCATCTGAGAAGCAGAGAGAAAGGGCTGGAACTTGGAGTGGGAGTCAGTGACCCCCATCTTGCTCACTGTAGGAATAAAAGAGACACTCTTCTTGGCTACTGTTCCCCAGGGACATCCTCTTGTCTGGAGACCCTTGTCCCCAGGCTCCTAAACTCTGACCCAGTGTGGTGCTGCCTGCCCACTCCAGGTTGGCCATCCTCGGCTATAGGCGGCCCCTGGAGGAGCGAGACCTCTGGTCTCTAAACAAGGAGGATCGCTCCCAGATGGTGATACAGAGGCTGCTGGAGGAGTGGAAGAAGCAACAAGATCAGGCAGCGCGGTGAGGCCCCCTTTCCCCCAGTCCCTGCACCCCTCCACCCCAGACCCTTCACACAGCCCGGGTCTCCTGCAGGCGAGGTTGGTAGATCACATGGCTGGGGGTGGAGGGAAAATCAGGTGCAAGTGATCCTGGGGTGTGCAGTTTAGGCCTGCGTGGGGCCAGCTGGAGAATGGCTGACACTTTCACAACACTTTGTCCAAGGGGCTTCCCTGGTGGCTTTGACAGTAAAGAATCTGCCTGCAGTGTGGGAGACCTGGGTTCAATCCCTGGGTTGGGAAGATCCCCTGGAGAAGGAAATGACTACCCACTCCAGTATTCTTGCCTGGAGAATTCCATGGACAAAGGAGTCTGATAGCTACAGTCCATGGGATCGCAAAGAATTGGACACAACAAAGCAACTAACACTCTGTCTGAGGGACGGTTCTAAGATTAACCCAGTCGGTCTCTGACAGCCCTACTGCACAAGCTCTAACGTCTTTGTGTGACAGATGACATCACTGAAGCGCTGAGGTTTGATGATGCACCCAAGGTGCCCTAGTTGGTGGTGGCACAGGCAGAATCCACACCTGACTGTCTGGCCCCCTGCAGCCACTCCTGAACTGCCCTGACTGACTTGAAGGGTGGATTCCAGAGACTTCCCTCAGGAGGGGCAAGGACCAGGGGAAGAAGGTTAAGGCCAGCATCCCCGCTTAATCCTGCCTTTTATGTGGAGCCAGCAGCTGGAGGAAATTACCATCTGACTGAGGGCCTTCCCACTGACCCAGGAGTCTGTCTCTGGCTGACTACTCAGACAAAAAATCTGAGACTCTGAGTCCTCCTTCTTCACCCACATCCCCCCCAGGGCCAAACTCTTTTGCCTTCCAGCCACAGTCTGTGTCCCAGAAGTCCCATGCTGGTTCTGTCTGAGCCACTGATAGCCAACTGGCTGTGGAGGAGCCAGGGACCTGGACTTGGTCATCCGTGTCTTGGGTTCATGGCTTGGAGCCTCTGAGACCTAATGGCCTCCAGTCGGCCTGCTGCACCCCATCTCTGTCCCTTCATGCCACCTCCACTCCCTCCCTGCTCAGCCCCCCAGTGGCTAGGCCACTAGCCAGCCCTGCCCAAGTCTCCTTTCTCATAGCATTCTCCCTGAAGCCAGCAGCCCTGGAGAGGCAGATGCTGGAAATTGCTGGGTGTATAGTTCTTGGGGAGCAGTTAAGACACCTCTTTGTATATCCTCTAGAACCTGAAGACAGAATCACTTGGGGATTCTCAGCTGGAAAGTTGCATTGTCTGTCCCAATTCTGAGAGCCAAGAAAACAGCTCCCCCTCTTACCTGCTCTTCAACAGCCCCGGTGGCCCTTGGCTTCATGGGGCCTTTGTACCCATTCTGACTCACTGTTCCTTCCTCCTCGGACCAGACGCCAGGCTGCAGAGGCTTCTGGGAAGAAACCGTCCAGTGAGGGTGAGGTGCTGCTTGAGGGCCGACCCCGGGCCCGGGAGGCCTCCTTCCTGCGGGCCCTGATGGCCACCTTCAGCTCCAGCTTCCTCCTCAGCATGGGCTTCAAGCTGATCCAGGATCTGCTGTCCTTTATCAACCCGCAGCTGCTCAGGTCTGTCCACGCTCCCACCCGCACAGCCCTTCCTGGGACAAGGGGCTGGCCTGGGGGACAAAGAGTGGGGAAAGAGCCCCAGTCCAGGAACTGGGGGGCCATCCCCATTTTCTGTGGACCCTTGGCAAGTGGCAGAGTCTCTGCACCTCCTTTCCCCATTCGCATCCAACTTACCTGGCCCAAGTACAGCTGCCAGGCACCCCGATGTATACTTTTGCAAACATACTCTCTTTAAATCCTCCCAACAGTCCTACAGAGGATTTCCCATTGTACAAATGAGGAAGCAGAAAAACAAAAAACAACAACAAAAAATGAGGAAATAAGAACTCAGAGAAATGAAGTAATTTGACCAAGGGCACGCAGCTGGTGGAGATGGATTTGAGTTCAGAGCTCTGAACTCCAGCTATGGTGCCCTTTCCAATTGTCCCCTGAGTAGCTTGGGCTAGAAGGAGCTCTCAAGTGAGGGAATGGGAAGGAGCCCTCACTCCATTGCTCCTCCTTTCATGAATTTGTACATTTGTTCATTCAATGAACATTTTTTGAGCCTCCAGGGTCTCAGAATAGTGCCAGACCCTAGGTATACAAAGATAAATAAGATATGGTCTTAAAGCCTTGTGGGAGAAACCAGTGTGTAAATCTGTTAGAGCACAGTGTGGGCATAGGTGTACTCAGGTGTCTGAAAAAGCCCTCAGAGGTACCCTGGGAAGGGGCAGGGTTCTCTTGCCAGCCAGGGAAGTTGTTTAGTTTGGAAGGACCGGCAGCTAACTAACTAGGTGAAGAAGGAGGTGAAGGTTCAGAGTCACAAAGGCCTGAGACAGCATGACTCAGGAATTCCAAGCACTTACGAATGCTAGAGGAAGGGTGACTGGGGGGAGGGGCAGAACAGCAAAGAGAGAGAGGGAAAGCTAAGAAAATCCTGGAAAGATTTGAAGCCAGGGAGGGCATCTGGCTTGCATCTGGAAGGATCCCCTGCTGGTAGTGTGGGTGGTGTAAGGCAGTGTAGCCAGATGGAAGTGGGCCAACTAGGTCTAAGGAAAGTCCAGGTCAGGAATGAGCTGGGTTCAGGAGCTACTCTGGAAATGGGTGCCTGTGTCAGGGAAAGGGTGGGGACAAAGGTGACCTGGGCTCTTGGATAGCTAGAGAATGATGGAATTTTTTTTTTTTTTTTTTGGCTGAGATAGTGAACTCAGCAGGAAGAGAGACCTGGGCATGGGGCACGGTGGTGAGCTGTGTCTTCGCCATGTCAGGCTTGAGGTGCTGGTGGCCCCCAAGGGAGACTCCCAGCTAGAGGGAGGTCAGAGAGTTTTCAGAGTCATCATGGAAGCCCAGGGCTCCATCTCTTTGGCTGACCCCATCCAGAGAGGGGCCTTCATGTGAAGGCCCCAGACGGAGTCCTAGGGCATTCTGACAGGTATGGGGGAGCAGAAGACTAACCTGGAGGGGCCAGAGTTGGGAAAAGAATCCAGATTGTGGACCAGGGCACAGAGGACGCATCCAGGGGAGGCCATGGCCCCCAGTGAAGCGAGTTGACCAGGAAAATAGAGCCTGAGGAAGACAACACGGAGCTTGTTGGCGACTTTGCCAAAAACAGAGGCTGAGACAAAGGGGAGGGCCTGAGAGAAGGGTGTCTGCAGCGGAGACAGGGCCGATGAAGGTCTAGAAACTTCCTATTAAAGGTTTCAGTTTCCTAGGGTAACAGAGTCCCACAAACTGGGTGGCTGAAAACAGGAATGTATTCTTTCATGATTCTGGAAGCATGGTCTGAAATCAAAGTGTCAGTGGGTTGGTTCCTTCTAGAGGCTCTGAGCGAGATCTGTTCAGCTTCTGGTGGTGCTGGCAGACTCGACTTCCTTGGCTTGAGACTCATCGCTCCAATCTCTGCCTCCATCTTTGCACGGCATCTTCCCGTATGTGTGTGTGTCTGTCTGTCTGTCTGCATTTGTGTCTCTGTGTGCACATCTCCCTTGCTTTTCTCTTATAAAGACGCCAGTCACTGGATTCAGGGCCAGACTATTCCAGTACAACCTTATCTTAACTTGACTACATCTGGAAAGACTCTATAAGGTCACATTCATAGGTACCAGCGGAGAAGGCAATGGCAACCCACTCCAGTACTCTTGCCTGGAAAATCTCATGGACGGAGGAGCCTGGTGGGCTGCAGTCCATGGGGTCGCTAAGAGTTGGACACGACTGAGTGACGTCACTTTCACTTTTCACTTTCATGCATTGGAGAAGGAAATGGCAGCCCACTCCAGTGTTCTTGCCTGGAGAATCTCAGGGACGGGGGAGCCTGGTGGGCTGCCATCTATGGGGTCGCACAGAGTTGGACATGACTGACGCGACTTAGCAGCAGCAGCAGTAGCATAGGTACCAGGGGTTAGGACTTAAGCATGTCTTTTGGGGAGTCACACCCAACCCACAGCAGAAGAGGCCTGGCCATGACTGTGGATTCCTCCATGGGGCCAAGAGGAGGTTTGTCCTAACATGGAAGAGACTTGATCATGTTAGTCTGCCAAGGCACAGAGCTGCCAGTGGAGAGGAGGTTCCTGGGGATGAGGCGAAAGGGGGCCAATGATAAAGCATGCTCCTGAAGAGGCGGGTGGGATCTGGGGCTTAGGGGGCAAAATCCAGCATGGAAAGTCAGAAGGACGCCTCCTGTCCTGAGGCAGATGGAAGAGGGTGAATGTTTGCAGGGAAGTTTGTAGTTGGCAGGGAGTTCTCAATGGGAACAAGTACGTGGGCCACTGCTGAGAGAGGTGGGGCGTGAGGACAGATCAGAAGGTAAGAGGTGAAGAGGACTGTGGGAGAGGAATTAGATTAGGGTCCTGGAGAAGGTCACTGGGCAGCTCTGGGGGCTGCTGATATTGAAGAGGATAGATTTCAGTGGCGAGAGCCTGTGTAGTCAGGCACTGGACTTCAGAGCCCTCAGCAGTCCAAGAAAAGGTGCAGGAAAGTCTAATCAACGGACGTGCGGCATTGCTTCCTGCCACATGGTCCAAGGAGGCAAAACAGGCAGGCCAGTGAGGTTGGTGGCCAGAGCGTAATAACGAGGTAGGTGGAGGGAAGCCGTAGTAGATGGGAAAGGAGGTGGAGGAAGAGAGGAGTAAGGAGACAGAGTCTTGCGCCAGCTCTGGGCTGATTCTCGTGGTCTGGGTTGGGCTGTGGAGGGCCAGCAGCCTTCAAATGAGAGGCTTGAGAGAGTGGAGGCTGAGGGGCAAGAAGAGAGCATCAGTAGGGGGAACAGCCTAGGGGAGATTCCCCACGCTTATTGTTCTCTCCTCCATTTGCAGCATCCTGATCAGATTTATTTCAAACCCCACGGCCCCCTCCTGGTGGGGCTTCCTGGTGGCCGGGCTGATGTTCGTGTGCTCCGTGATGCAGACCCTGATCTTACACCAGTACTACCACTGCATTTTTGTGATGGGGTTGAGGTTTCGCACGGGCATCATAGGTGTCATCTATAGGAAGGTCAGCTGGGGCAGCAAATGAGGGGCTGGGGAGGCCAGCCCTGGGGAACTTTGAAGAGACTCGCGTGACCAGTCCATCAGCCAACTGTCCACCTGCAGGCTCTGGTCATCAGCAATTCAGTCAAACGTGAGTCCACTGTAGGAGAAATTGTCAACCTCATGGCAGTGGATGCGCAGCGCTTCATGGACGTTGTCCCCTTCATCAACCTGCTGTGGTCAGCCCCCCTGCAGATCATCCTGGCAGTGTACTTCCTCTGGCAGGTGACTCTTGAACCCTGATCTCTGCCTCCTTCCTCTGACTTCTCCTTCCTTCAGATGGGACAAGAGAGAGTTATTCTGGGTCAGCAGAGGGGTGGGGGACAGAACTGTGAGGATGCTGGTGCCTGCAATCAAGTCTTTCCAGCCTGTGAGATTGTCCCTCTCACAGAACCTAGGGGAGGGAAGAGGGCCTTGGAGACAAGGTGGGTGTGACTCTGGTTGTCATTGCCTGTCTATCTGTATTTGCCTCTCTGTGTGTCGGGATGCCCTTCAGTGGCTGCCTGTTTGTCCCTATCTGTTGTCATTATCTGATGGCTGGCTGTTTCTGCAAATGCTCTTGCAGTTTTGGCTTTATCTGTATGTCTTCTTTTCACTGTCCATCTGTTTGGCTGACCACTAACTTTTGCTTCGGGCCCATCCCCGCATTTCAGGTCAATAGGCTTCTGTCTGTTGGGCTCTGTCTATATACTCTGTATGTTGGTCTGTCTGTCTGTCTAATCTATCCATCGTGCATCCTCAGAACCTGGGTCCCTCCGTCCTGGCTGGAGTTGCTCTTATGATCTTGCTAATCCCACTCAACGGAGCTGTGGCTGTGAAGATGCGTGCCTTCCAGGTGGGTGCTAACAGACTGAGCTGTTCCTGCCTGGAGCCCTGGCCAGGTGCCTGGAGGAGTGCAGTCACTAACCTGGGCCTTACCCACTACCTTGCTTACTGAGTACAGATGGCTCTAAGCCACTTTCACAAACCTTAGCTTACTCTTGCCTTACAACCCTGAGAGGCTTTAGAAACATTCTCATTTTGCAACTAAGGAACCAAGGCCCAGAGAGATTACAGCAATCCAGAATCAGACAGAACTTGCCTCTTCTGGTCTAACGAGAGTTTCTCTACCACATTGCACTTAGTGTAAATAGCCAGTCATTCAGTCCTTTATTGGCAAACATTTATTGAAGTCTTCCCTAGCTTCCCACTGTACACAAAATAAATGACAAATTTCCACTACCACCCACTAGGCCCCTGCTCACCTTTCAAACCCTCACCTCCTGGAATATGGCTAAATTTCAGCCAGTTTGGCCTTTCTTTTCTCCAAATCACCAAGCTCTGCATGCCTCCGGGCTACCATACATACTGTTCCCTGAAATGTGCTTCAGCCTTCCTTGCTTGCCCAGTTCCTTTCCTTCCTTCACCCCAGCATAAACTTTGATTTCCCAGTTCCCACCCAAATTATTCTCTCCCAGAATCCTGCTACTCCCATTGGGGTATGCATACTGATTTGACGTAAGCATTTATTCAGGTGATTGCATCCTAGCTACTTCTTTTATCAGATTGTCAGCTTTATGATGGCTGGGGCCTTCAGTTGTTTATCATTATCTGCCCTACGTCTAGCACGTGGCCTGGCACATAGTAGGTACTCAATAAATTGGGGCTGAATGAATAAATTAGTGTGGCCTGCTATACCTTGGGTTGGGGACTGGGTAAAAAAGAGAAATAAGGGATCTATTCCCTCAGGCTCACATGGATTTGAGACGGCATACATGTTCAGGGTGCCCTATAAGAACATGCCTCAGAAACCCAGGGAAGGGGCCTGGGATGGTCAGTGATGGGCACTGAGGCTGGAGCAGGATTTTGTCCAGCAGAGAGGAAGGGAGCTTGGCTTGGGCATTCCAGGCTGGGGTACAGTACAGGCTGGCAGGGAGGAGTGGTGGGTAGTCTAGCTGCCGTGTGTGTGTGAGTGCAGAGAAGATGTGTGCCCCTATTGGTAGAGGTCTGGGGAGGGGCTCAGGTACGCCCTTGCCACACTTTCCGTAGGTAGAGCAAATGAAGTTCAAGGACTCACGCATCAAGCTGATGAGCGAGATCCTGGGCGGCATCAAGGTGCTGAAGCTATACGCCTGGGAGCCCAGCTTCTTGAAGCAGGTGGAGGGCATCCGGCAGGATGAGCTCCGGCTGATGCGCCAGGTTGCCTACCTCCACGCCATATCCACCTTCATCTGGGTCTGCACCCCCTTCCTGGTGAGGCGCCCATACCTGGGCTGGTGTCCCGTCTCCTGCTTGGTCAGCCTGGGCCTCTGAACCCAGCAGACTCCACCCTGACACCCATCCCCACCGTTGCCCAGGTGACCCTGACCACCCTCGGAGTATACGTATCCGTGGACAAGAACAATGTGCTGGATGCTGAAAAGGCCTTTGTGTCCGTGTCCCTTTTCAACATCTTAAAAATTCCCCTCAACATGCTGCCCCAGTTAATCAGCAACCTGGCCCAGGTAAGCCTGGGTAGGGCTGGGGTTCTAGTGGAGTTTGGGCAGGTTGATGGGGCTATTTAGGGTCGGGGATAATCAGGGAGAGTTATTGGAATCAGGGGAGGGCCATTTGGCATTATGAAGAATTGTTTGGTCAGCAGACTCATGGGCCATTTGGAGTCATTTAGGTAGGGTTTCTGGAAACCCAAGTTCTGGAGACAGCCTCCTCTTACCAACATGGACCCTATCTTTGGCAGTGGGAGCCAGCCAAGACTCAGGCATGAGAAGGGACCCAGCACCAGCATCTGGGCCCTCAGGGGGCCCAGCCTCACCCAGGAAGGTGGGGGCCAGCAAGGGTAAGAGGCGATGGGTGTAAGAAAGGCATAGCTTCCAGGGCTGACTCACACCCTTCTGCATGCAGACCAGTGTGTCTTTGAAACGGATCCAGCATTTCCTGAGCCAAGATGAACTTGACCCTCAGTGTGTGGAAAGAAAGACCATCACCCCAGGTCCAGACAGCCTCTACCTGGGCTTCTCTTAACCCAGCCACTTCTCCAGAAAATTCTGTTTCAAACTTTTAACTTTTCTCTTGTGGCCTCCTTTGCTTCATCCTCCTTTCCCATCTGCTCTCTCACTCTGCCCTCTTCTCTTCTGGTTCTTTACTCTCCTCTGTTATCCCTCCCCAGGACCCGCCATCACCTTCCTTCTCTAGGGCGCTTCTTACTCCTCCCTGCCACCTCCCCCTCACCACCCGCAAGCTTCCCTGTGCTCCCGTTGGTTCCTTTCCGTAGGGCTCTTCCACCCAGGGATCCTCTCCCCCTTGCCCTGGGCCCCCTGACCCTGTGCACCTCTGTCTTCCCAGGCTACGCTGTCATTATACACAATGGCACCTTTACCTGGGCCCAGGACCTGCCACCCACCCTGCACAGGTACCAGCTTCTCCTTCCCTTCTCAGCTGCCTAAAGTGGACCACAGTTCAGATCGTAGCAGAACCCACCCCCCCCCCCCCCCGCAACCCCCCGCTCCCACTCGTCAGCTTTTGACCTGGGAAACAGGAAGAGCCTCAGCTTGCCAGGGTGCTGTCTGAAAGGGAGGAGAGCTTGGGTCTTCAGGTGGAAGGTGGGGGACAAAACCTCGATTCCTCTTCTGACTGGGCTACTTGTCTCCTTACCCCCAGCCTTGATATCCAGGTGCCAAAAGGGGCACTAGTGGCCGTGGTGGGGCCTGTGGGTTGCGGGAAGTCCTCCCTGTTGTCTGCCCTGCTGGGAGAGATGGAGAAGCTGGAAGGCAAGGTGTATATGAAGGTGAGAGGGGCAGGGATTACTGGGAAGGGAAGCTTGGCCAGGCCTTGGGCAAATCCTGAGGTAAATTCCTTTGGCCAGGGTTCCGTGGCCTACGTGCCCCAGCAGGCATGGATCCAGAACTGCACTCTTCAGGAAAACGTGCTCTTTGGTCGAGCCCTGGACCCCAAGCGGTACCAGAAGGCTCTGGAGGCCTGTGCCCTGCTAGCTGATCTGGAGGTTCTGCCTGGTGGGGACCAGACGGAGATTGGAGAGAAGGTACAGTCTCTTATCTCACTCTCTGGGGGAGTTAGCACATACAGCTGTCAACCTCAATCCAGCTCAGATCCAAATATGCATTCATTCATTCACACATTCATCTATTAATGATGTCATGCCTAGCTCTGTGCAAGGCACTGGTAAAGCAGATCTATTACTGGGGGAAGCTGACTTATAAACAGGTAGGGGCTGTAGAATGTCCTGGAGGGCAGGTTAAAGGCCTGTTCAAGGTACTGGGAAGGAGTAAAGGAGGTAGTCTGCATAAGGAAAAGTATCACTTTTGAGCTGAATCTTAACAGCTAAGGAAGAAGCTCTTATCATGCATCAGATTTTATGACATACCTACTATATGCCAGGCAATATTATATATTAGTAAACATGTGTCCGTGCTGAGTCACTTCAGTCGTGTACAGCTCCTTGTGACTTCATGGACTGATTCCTTCAGGCTCCTCTGTCCATGACATTCTCTAGGTAAGAATGCTGGAGTGGGTTGCCATGCCCTCCTCCAGGGGATCTTCCTGACCCAGGGATCAAACCCACATCTCTTATGTCTCCTGCATTGCCAGGTGGGTTCTTTACCACTAGCACCACACGGGCAGCCCATACGTTAGTACAAACACCAGACTAAAATCTCTGCCTTCATATAGCTTACATTCTAGTGGGGAAACATATGTTAGCAAGGTAAATCAGTAAAATGTATAATATTAGGTGAATGCTAAGAGGAAATGATGTGCAAGGTTGTATTATCAGTATGCTTTGTGAAAGCCTCACTGAGAACTGGAGACTTGGACAAAGTGAAGGAGTGGTCTGTATGTGGGAACATGAAGCCCTGTCTGGGACATTTGAGGCAGAGAGAGCAGTAAGTGCAAAGGCTCTGAGGCAGGAGTGTGATTGGGGCATTTAAGGACCAGCGAGAAGAACAGTGTGGCTGGAATGAAATGAGCAGGGATGAGGAGGAGGAAGTGAAGTCAGTGAGGTATCCAGGCAGCAGACATAAAGCCTTAAGTCTACTGTAAGGACTATGGCTTTTACCAAGGGTGACGGAAAACCTTTAAGGGTTCAGTTCAGTTCAGTTCTGTCCCTCAGTCGTGTCCAACTCTTTGCCACCCCATGACAGCACCCCAGGCTTCCCTGTCCATCACCAACTCCCGGAGCTTGTTCAAACGCATGTCCATCGAGTCAGTGATGCCATCCAACCATCTCATCCTCTGTTGTCCCCTTCTCCTCCTGCCTTCAATCTTTCCCAGCATCAGGGTCTTTTCCAATGAGTCAGCTCTTTGCATCAGGTGGCCAAAGTATTGGAGCTTCAGCTTCAACATCAGTCCTTCCAATGAATATTCAGGACTGATTTCCTTTAGGATTGACTGGTTTGATCTCCTTGCAGTCCAGGAGACTCTCAAGAGTCTTCTCCAACACCACAGTTCAAAAGCATCAATTCTTCAGAGCTCAGTTTTCTTTATAGTCCAGTTCCCACATCCATACATGACTACTGGAAAAACCATAGCTTTGACTAGATGGACCTTTGTTGGCAAAGTAATGTCTCTGCTTTTTAACATGGTACCTAGGTTGGTCATAGCTTTTCTTTCAAGGAGCAAGCATCTTTTGATTTCATGGGTGCAGTCACCATCTGCAGTGATTTTGGAGCCCAAGAAAATAAAGTCTGTCACTGTTTCCCTTGTTTCCGCATCTATTTGCCATGAAGTGGTAGGACTGAATGCCATGATCTTAGTTTTTTGAATGTTGAGTTTTTAAGCCAGCTTTTTCCTCCCCTCTTTCACTTTAATCAAGAGGCTCTTCAATAATTCTTCACTTTCTGCCATAAGGGTGGTGTCATCTGCATATCTGAGGTTATTGATATTTCTCCCAGCAATCTTGATTCCAGCTTGTGCTTCATCCAGCCCGGCATTTCACATGATGTACTCTGCATATAAGTTAAATGAACAGGGTGACAATACACAGCCTTGACGTACGCCTTTCCCAGTTTGGAACCAGTCTGTTGTTCCGTGTCCGGTTCTAACTGTTGCTTCTTTGAGGGTTAGTGTTAGGGTTAAGGATGGAAGGCATTCGATGCAATTTGGTGTGACTGGAGGTTAGCAAGGTGCAAAAGATGCAGGGTAATACGTAGAACTTTGATGACTTTAGTTAAGGTTTTGATCTTTACCCTAAAAACCTTGGGATATCAATGAAAGGTTTTATTTTTGTATTAATTTATTAGTTTTTGGCTGCTGCAAAATATACATGACGTGGATCTTTTTTGGCTGTGCCGGGGCTTGGCTGTGGTGGAGGGTTCTTCAGTTTCAGTGTGTGGGCTCTAGAGTGTGGTGGCATTAGCTGTGGCATAAAGGCTTAGTTGCCCCATGGCATGTGGGCTCTTAGTTCCCCGACCAAGTGAGGGTTGGACTCCTGTCCCCTGCATTGGAAGGCAGATTCTTAACCACTGGACTATGAAGAAAGTCCCCATAGCATAAATCTTTAACTTAAAAATCTTTAGAAGTATATAGATCAGTAATGTTAAGTTCATTCACACTGTTGTGCAACCCATCTCCAGAACTCTTTTTATCTTACAAAACTAAAACTCTGTACCCATTAAACAACAGCTTTTACTTATCCATTCACCCCTCAATAGACACTCCACCTTTCATATATTGTGACTAATACTACTATGAATGTGGGTGGGCAAAGGTCTTTTTAAGACCCTAGATACCCTAAAGTGGAATTTGTAAATCAATTCTATGTTTTTATTCTTTGAGGAACTGCCATACTGGTTTCCATGATGGCTGCACCATGTTATATTCTCACCAACAGTGCCCAAAGGCTACAACTTGCACACATCCTGGATAACACTTATTGTTTTCTGGGGTGGTTGTTTGTTATTTGGTTTTGTTTTTTGATAATTACCATTCTAATGGATGTGAGGTGATATTTCATTGACATTTCAATTTGCATTTCCCAGTCATTAGTAATGTTAAAACACCTTTACATAAGTAAGGTAATATAAGTAAGAGATAAGTAAGAGTAATGTTCAGAACACCTTTACATGTGTTTGTTGGCAGTTTGTATATCTTCCTTGGAGAAATGTCTATTAAAGTCCTTTGTCCACATTTTAATCAAGTTGTTTAGTTTTTTGTTGTTGAATTCTAGGAGTTCTTTATATACACTGGATAGTAACCCCCTATCAGATATATGAGTTGCAAATATTGTCTTCTGTTCTGAAAGCTGCCTTTTCACTTTGCTGACTGTGTCCTTTGATTGCACTGAAGGTTTCAGTTTTAATGTAATCCAGTTTTTCTATTTTTACCTTAGTTGCTTGTGCTTTTGATGTTATATTCATAAAGTCATTGCCAAGTCCAATGTCATGAAACTTTTTTCCTGTGTTTTCTTCTAAGAGTTTCACCTCTTTTTTTTAGACACTAAAGATTTCAACGTATATTCCTTCAAAACAAAGACATTCTCTTACGGATCTATGGTTAAGTTATCAAAATCAAGAAATTTATCATTAATACAGTGTTACTATCTAAAAATCACTGTCTGACCTTTGAAATGTCATTGTTTATCCCAGTCTTTTTTCATTGTTTTCTTCCCTGGTCTAGAATTCAATCCAGGATCATGAGTTGCATTTAGTTGTCATATCTCTTCATTCTCTGTCAATCTGGATAGTTTCTCAGTCTCTGTCTTTTATTTTATTTTTAAATATTTATGTATTTACTTTCGGCTGTGTGGGGCCTTAGTTGCATCGTACAGGCTCTTTGTTGCGGCCTAAGAGCTCTTTCTTTGGGCTCTTCCTTACGCCACGCAGGCTTCTCTCTAATTGTGGCACACAGGCTCCAGAGCACGTGGGCTCTCGAGTTGAAGTGGGCAGGCTCAGTAGTTACAGGGCGAGGGCTTAGTTGCTCCACAGCATGTGGGATCTTAGTTCCCCAACCAGGGGTTGAACCTGCTTCTTCTGCACTGGAAAGCAGATTTTTAACCAGTAGACCACCAGGGGAGTCCCAGTCTGTCTTTCAGAATATCAACACTTCTGAAGAGTACAGGCCAGATGTTTGGCAAAAAGTTTCTCAATTTGAACACCATTAGTTGTTTTTTTTTTGTTTTTTTTTTTGCAGGGGGTTGGGAAACCAAAGTAATGTTGTATCCTTGGTGCATCATATCGGGAGGCACATGATGTCAGTTCATGTCTTACTGACTAATGTTAACTTTGATCTCTTGCTTGAGATGATATCGTCCATCGATGATTTCATTTTATAACCTTCATTGATTTTTGCCTGAGTCAGTGTTACTATGATGTGGGCCAAATGTTGATTTTGTAACTCCATTCTTTCTATGATTATTAGTTGGCATTTTACTCTAAGAAAGAGCTTTCCTCTCCTCCCTTTTTGCTTATTCTTTAGTTTCTTTCTATCAGTGCGGGCTCATGTTTGCTTATGTGATTCGGTGGATTATAATCCATTACCATCATTTTTTATTTGGATGTTCAATTTGTCAGCGAAGAGTTTTAAGCAGGGACATGAATCGCATTTTGAAAAGCTGCCCTGGCTGCAGTGTGAAGGGGCCCAGAGGCATAGGAACCAGTGGCGAGGCTCTCGTGTTGGTCTGGGGAAATGATCTGGGCCTGAGTCTGGCAGTGGGGATGAGAAACTTTTAAGTAGGAGTCTGAGATGATAGGAACCCAGAGCAGACCTCCCCATCTACAGTCTAACTCCTCCTTCCCGTCTCTCCCGGACCCACACTGACCTCACAAGCCTGATTTGTGCCCAGAGCATAGTAGCACTGAAGGAAGCCTGGTTGGTCGAATGCAGACATGTTCACATGCCTCAGTCACTATAGCTGCTGTGGCCACCCCTCGTTTCTCAGCAGCTGCAGCTCCCACCCCACATTTGCTGTCCCCAGGGGTCAGTTTCTCAGGGTACCCCTAAAGAGCTGAGCCTGTTCCAGAGGGAACAAGGAGAGCTGGTGGCAGGAAAGCAAGGTGTACCTCTGGGGTCTGCCTGCTGGGGTCTGCCTTGCTGCTATGTGTCTGACTTTCTGCGTAATGGGTTTAAGAGTGATCTTACTTTCCCTCTGGTATGTGAATGATCTCAGGGTTGATGAACTCTGGGGTGGTGGATTCTGGGTTTCCATTCTTGCTTTTGCCTTTAATAGTTTGGACTTTGGATGAAGTCATTAACATCTTGGGCTCTAGTTTCTTCATCTAGAAAGTGGGGCTAATGATACCTCCCTGGAAAGACTGACATAAGGACCAGAAGGGATAATTGTTACAAAAGTCATCTACAGACCATATGGGCAATGGGAGACTAAAAGGTCTATTACCTCCTGGGGATTTCCAGCCTCCTAGAGTAAGACGGTGGAAGGTAGGGAAACCAGCTGGGCAGGGAGCAAGTTGTCCTCAGCTGCTCTGGGGGGACTCTGAGAGCTACCACCCCTTCATCCATGACCTTAGAGCCTCCCAGGGACAGAACCAGGCATATGAAATGTGAGTTTAGAGGTCTGCCTTGCTGAATGATAATTGACAGGGCCTTTGTCCCCCTTGTGATGGCCTGACTCTCTTCCACCCAATACACACTTTTCACCTCCCTTCTCCATCAGGGCATTAACCTGTCTGGGGGTCAGCGTCAGCGTGTCAGTGTGGCCCGAGCTGTTTATAGTGATGCCGACATTTTTTTGCTGGATGACCCACTGTCAGCCGTGGACTCCCATGTGGCCAAACATATCTTTGACCAAGTCATTGGGCCAGAAGGTGTGCTGGCAGGAAAGGTGAGGTTCCCAGAGGCTAAGCAGGCTAAAATGAAGTCTATGGCCACAGGAGAGGACTGGTGGGAAGCCAAGGGGTTTGGTGATACCTGGACATATGGAGTGCCTATGGAACAGGCTGGGCAACCGGGGAAACCTGGGGCGGGGTAGGCAGTGCCCCTCGGGCGCTGAGTTGCCTTTGGAGAGCACAGGTTGAGTCCCTGATGTGCCTGCTCCTGCTGCTGGCACTCAAGCACCTCACGTTTGCTCCGTGGCCCCGCACTTGCCAAGGGTGTGTGCTGAGGACAGTAGGCGTGATAGCCTGCTGCCTTCTCCCCAGACCCGGGTGCTGGTGACTCACGGCATCAGCTTCCTGCCCCAGACGGACTTTGTCATAGTGCTATCTGATGGGCACGTGTCTGAGATGGGCACCTACTCAGCCCTGCTGCAGCGGGATGGCTCCTTTGCCAACTTCCTCCGCAACTATGCACCTGATGAGGACAAGGAGCACCAGGAAGCCAACAACAGTCCAGGTATCTGCCATTCCTGGCTCTTCATATTCCCCTCCCCTCCCTGCATCTTCCCTGTCCCGGGGCATCTGAGCGTCTCTGGACAGCCCTGGTGTTATGCAGGAAGGTTCTGGAGTACTTGGATCATCCGTGTGATGTTAGACATCAGCAAGAGGGAAAGTAAACTGGATGACGTCGAATCCCTCCTCCTCCTCCTCTTCCCTCAGTCTTCCTATGGGTTGAAAGGGCCTATGGGCCCAGGCCCAGCTTATACAGCAAGGCTGTTTTACAGATGAATTGTTGAGTAAACATGCAAGCGCTTTTGGTTGTTCACTTGCTCAGTCGTGTCCAACTCTTTGTGACCCCATGGGCTGCAGCCAGGCTTCCCTGTCCTTCACCATCTCCCAGAGCTTGCTCAAACTCATGTCCATTGAGTTGGTGATGCCATCCAACCATCTCATTCTGTATCATCCCCTTCTCCTCCTGCCTTTAATCTTTCCCAGCATCATGGTCTTTACCAGTGAGTCAGTTCTTTGCATCAGGGGGCCAAAGTATTGGAGCTTCTGCTTCAACATCAGTCCTTCCAGTGAATATTCAGGACTGATTTCCTTTAGGATTGACTGGTTTGATCTCCTTGCAGCCCAAGGGACTCTCAAGAGTCTTCTCCAACACCACAGTTCAAGAGCATCAATTCTTTGGAGTTCAATTTTCTTTATAGTCCAGTTCTCACATCCATACGTGACTACTGGAAAAACCATACCTTTGACTATGGAAATGCTTAGAAAAGTCATTTATTTATCAACAAATATTTATTTATTGAGCAGCTAACTTTGTCCAGGCACTATTCCAGCAATAGTGAGACAGCAGTCTTGATAGTACTACAGAGACAGCAATGAACAAACAGAAAAATTCCCTTTTCGTGGAGCATATTGAGACACTGAGACCCCCTTGTTGTTCAGTCCTGGCTCTTCAACCTCAGGCTCCGGGCTGGCTCTCAGACCTTCTCCTGGGCTTTCTTGTCTGCTTCTGTATATGCAGTTACCATGTCTCGAGCATTTCCTAAGGGCTGTGCCTGTTGCAAGCTCTTGACACACATTCTTTCCTTTAATCCTCACAATGACACAATGAAGTAGGTACTATTATTATCCCCACTTTACATGCCCGCCTAAAGTCATGTGGTGAGGAAGTGGGATTTAAGCTCAGCCAGGCTGACTCCAGAGCCCAAGCTCCTGACCCTTATATTTGAATCCTCTTCCACATAGTCCCTGATGGGAAGCTTTTCTTCCTGTCTAACATAAGTCTTTCTTGCTGCCTCTTTTTTTTTCTCAACACAAAATTGGTCATTTATTTTTATTGTTGTTCTTGCTGCCCTCTCAGTCCCTCTCATCTTCCCTTTGGCTTATCCATTCAGGCCTCTTTATTGGAGTGGGACTGGGGGATAGCAGGGCTTTGCAGGGTGAGCTTGCCAACCTCTCCTTTCTGCCTCCCCACTGCAGCCTTGGAGGACAAAGAGGATGAGGGAGTGTTGATGATTGAAGACACGCTCAGCAATCACACAGACCTAACAGATAATGAGCCCGTGACATACGAGGTCCAGAAGCAGTTTATGAGGTGAGCTCCTGAGAACTGTCCACCCCCGGGAGATGGTGGCAGGGCCCCCACGCCCTGCTGTGGAGTGGGGCAGGTGGGTGTTCTCCCTGACACTCCCCGAGGATCCAGGTGGGGGTCTGTCTGTGGTTGTGCTGGAGGCCATCTCTCTGGACCTGACCTGTTGCCTCCACAGACAGATGAGTGCCATGTCCTCGGAAGGAGAGGGCCAGGGTCGGTCTGTGCCTAGGAGGCGCCTAGGCGCGGCAGAAAAGGCCGTGCCGGCAACCGAGGCAAAGGCGAGCCATGTGCTGACCCAGGAGGAGAAGACCGAGATGGGCACTGTGAGTAGGGTGGGCGAGGGAGGCTGGAGAGGCTGGCAGGCCCCTAGCACTCTGGGGCTCATGGGAGTCCTCTGTTTGACCGCTGTGGCCACACAGGTGAAGCTGAGCGTGTACTGGGATTACGCCAAGGCTGTGGGATTCTGGACCACTCTGGTCATCTGTCTGCTGTATGGGGGTCAAAGCGCAGCTGCCATTGGGGCCAACGTGTGGCTCAGTGCCTGGACCGATGAGGCTGCAGCGGACAACCAGCAGAACAGCACCTCCTACAGACTAGGTGTCTACGCCGCCTTGGGAATTCTGCAAGGTGAGCCTGCAGAGATACTTAGAAGGGGCGCCAGTGTTCCCTTCCTCATCTCTGCGCTGCTGGGTCCCCCAGAGCATGCCCTTGCCTCTGGATCTCTCTCTACCGTCACAACCCTAGTGACTCCCTGACCCGCCCTCGCAGTCTACCTGCCTCTAGACCTGTCTAGCTCATCCTAGCTACGCCCTGCCTTTGAGTCTGCCTAGTTCACTGAGGAGATCCCTCATCTTGGAACTCGCCCTGCATTCTGCCACCTGGCCCAGGTGAACAAGTGCCCCTCTGCCTCCTCCATCAGGGCTCCTGGTCATGCTGTCTGCTATCACGATGGCGGTGGGTGGTGTCCAAGCTGCCCGCTTGCTTCACCAGGCGCTGCTGCACAACAAGATGCGCTCGCCACAGTCCTTCTTTGATACGACGCCCTCAGGCCGCATCCTCAACCGCTTCTCCAAGGACATCTACGTCATTGATGAGATCCTGGCTCCCACCATCCTCATGCTGCTGAATTCCTTTTACAACTCCATCTCCACCCTTGTGGTCATCGTGGCCAGCACGCCGCTCTTTGCCGTGGTCATCCTGCCTTTGGCTGTCCTCTACCTCTTTGTCCAGGTGTGCCCTGAGTGAGTGGGCATGACTTAGCGTGAGTGTGGCTGTTGTGTGGGCCGGGCTCTCTTGGGGGCCACCTGTGGCAGATGTAGGGAGGGCACACCCCCCTTCACCTTCACAGCTGGATTTGATTCAGTAAACACCCTTTTGAAACTCATTTTCCTCACCTGTGAAATAGAATCTTAGCTCCCACCTCATAGAGTTATCAATAGGATAAAATTAAATCCTTGTAAATTATGACTGGCCCTGGAACTCCTTCCTGCTGGCTATTTGTCAACAGTTTAAGACACATTATCCTTCCCTTGCTTTTAGGTATCATCTAAACTTACATGCCATATCATATGATGCATATATGATATGTGATGCATATCTTATAAACTTACATGGTTTTTAACATAGATGAGTGATAATATTCAGATACAGCTAACTGTAAAAGGCATTTGTGTTGCTGATCCTCTGTCCTGCCATTAATCAGTTGATGAAGGTAACCCACAGGTGGCAGAAGCTCAGGCCTGCGTGTGAAGACTGTGACCTGGGCTGCACTCTGTCCTGGGACAGGGACTTTCAGCTGTACATCCTGCATGGGCCTGGCCATCTTGGGGCCCACAGGGCAGAGGATGGAAGACGGAGGCAGACTGTGGTTTTGTGGGGCTGACATTTAAACAACCGAGGGGTGGAGTGGGGAGAGGTTCCTTAAGAAAAAGTATATGAAATTATCTTATTTTTGCAAATTTGGCAAAATTTTGATTGTGTGAAGACATTGCCAGGCCCCTAAGTGGAGACAGGCATTGTCACTGACTTGGGAGGCAAAATGAAGTCAGTGCGATAATTCAGGCCTGCAGAGTGAGTGGCCAGGAGCTGAGAGGGAACTGGGAAAGGCTTTGTGGACAAAGTGGCCTGAAGGACTGAGCAGAGCTGACCAGAGGGGAGAGAGTGGGGGGAGTTCGTGGAACCATATCAGGACCCCAAGTCTCAGGTTCTTTTGGGTGAGGGAAGGGAGTGAGGCAGTGGGATGGAGGGGGAGGTGGCACAGATGGGCCCAGAGGACACGCAGGACTGAGCTGGGATTCCAGGGTCCTGACTCTAAGTTCTTTCTCCAACCTCTGTCAGCGCTTCTATGTGGCTACCTCACGGCAGCTGAAGAGGCTGGAATCTGTCAGCCGCTCGCCCATTTATTCCCACTTTTCGGAGACGGTGACTGGCTCCAGCGTCATCCGGGCCTACGGCCGCAGCCAGGACTTTGAGACCATCAGTGATGCTAAGGTGGACACCAACCAGAAGAGCTGCTACCCCTACATTGCCTCCAATAGGTCAGAAAGCACTCCGTCAGCCCCTGCTCCTTCCATGAGTTTCCGCCAGGGTCTCTGCAGGAGAGAGCCTGGTGTTCCGGGTCCAAGCCCCTCCTTTCCCCTAAACAGCCCCCTTCTTGCATCTGCCCCATTTCCTCCTTGCCTGATCTCTACAGGTGGCTGGGGATCCGAGTGGAGTTCGTGGGCAACTGTGTTGTGCTCTTTGCTGCACTCTTCGCTGTGACTGGAAGAAGCAGCCTGAGCCCAGGACTGGTGGGCCTGTCTGTGTCCTACGCCCTACAGGTACACAGAGGTCTCAGCCCCAGAGTAGGGCCGCCCCGGGGCAGAGGCCAGGTTTCATAAGCATCTCCTGAGTACCCCACTCTCCCCAAAATGGGGACCAGCCACAGATTTTGATCTCCCAAACTGTGAGCTCCCAGTCAAGCATGGAGAGTCACTCCCACCAGCAGGGGATGATACTTCGGGGTGTGCAGATCTTAGTGGAGGAAGGACAAAAGGTAAGAACCCAGAGGAGGTCTCTACCTAGGAGTGTTGGAGAAATGACCTTGGAGCTTGGCCCCAAGAGACAAATAGAAATTTGCTGTGCCTGCACAAGATCTAGAGGTCAACCTTGACAGGGGTCCTGGGGCAGGGACATGGAGAGCTAGGCTACACCTTATTTCACAAGCCTGCAGAGAAAGTACCTGGAGCAGGTAACTAGAGCCTGAGCAGGTCACCCTGATATCAGCTGATATTGAAAAAAGGTTAAACAGCTGCAAATGGAATTTTTGTGAAGCAGATCATATTTGCAATGCCTCAGGTGACTCAAGTCTTTGAGTTTTGATAAATAAAGGACAATCCAGACAGGTCAGTCTTCTCAAACTATTCAGTATGCCGATGAATCACCTGGAGATCTTAAACTGTAGATTCTGATACAATAGGCCTGGGGCTCTGGCTTTTGCGTGTCTATCAAAACTTCTTGATTCACGAAGTGTGGTCCGAGGACCAGTTGCATCATCTGTGAGCTTGTTAGAAATGTAGATTCTCTAGTCCTGCCACAAACCTACTGAATCAGAAGCTACATTTTAAGAAGATTCCCTGGGAAACCTTTCTTGCGCATGTTAAAGTTTGAGAAACACTGGGATGGGGAGCCTTTTGTTTGAGAAACACTGGGATGGGGGGCCATTGTCACTGCCTGAGGTACAATTGTGATTAGAGCCCCAGGTGGCATAGCTATGGGTTTGCCCAGGCCCACCTGGGTCATAGTTGGGATAGGAGCATAACGAAGGAGTCTGAGCTCCTCCCATAGCCATGTCAAGGGAGTACAGATTGCCCCACTTATGACCCAGTCCCTCTGGCTAGGTGACGTTGGCTCTGAACTGGATGATACGAACGATATCAGACTTGGAGTCTAATATTGTGGCTGTGGAGAGAGTCAAGGAGTACTCCAAGACGGAGATGGAGGTGGGTACGGAATCAGCCTGGGGCAGGGAGAGTTGAGAATAGCGGGTAGGGGTGCTTGATGGCCCACCATCCATCCCTACATCCCCCTAGGCCAGCTCTTCGGGTGGCTCTTCATTCAGTCCTTAAAGAGAGTCAACCAGAGGTCTATGTGAGGAGGTGTAGAGGGTTCAGAGTTGGACAGGACAATTCCTGATGAGTAGATAACAGCTCCCATGTTCCAGGCCCTCCTCAGTCACAGTACTTTGTCCTCCCTGGGACCCCCGGTCCGGTGACCTGCCTCTGTCCCTCGGTCCATGAGTTCATCCAGCCTGGATTCTGTGCTCCACCAGCGCCAACACTCTCAACTCCCTTGCGCTTCTCTCTGTCATCCTCCTCCAGTTGAGCCCATCTGTCTACCTTCTACATGCGGGTGCTCGGCTGCTAAAATGTTGCTGGAGAAAATCATTGATTTTACTTCAAGTTTATAACCACACACCACTGCAAGGTATTCCCATCTTGCTTCTCCAGGAAGCATATGTTTCCAGTTTCAGAAATATTTGTTTTGGCCATTCCCTTTCGTTAAGCTCCCACTCGCTGTGCTCAGCCATCGACCTTGCCTAACAGTTCAATGAGGAAATAGGTTATAAGATGTGAACTCCCTCAGCCTTCCTGCCTCCGGACTTTCAAACCTGCCTGTGTCCCTTCACCTTTTTCCTCTTTTATCAGGAAATGTCCCTTCTCGTTTCAAAGTGCATTCCCTCTACTTGTTCGCGTGGCCACCCGAGGACTTCACGTCCTTAATCACCTGCTGCATCATCCTTCTTGCTCCCTCTGTTGGATGATTCCCATCCACATGCAAAAATATGCACGTGAACCTTCCATTCTAGACTCTCAAACCAACCCTCCCTTTCCTGTGTATCCTGTATCTCATTCCTCTGCTCTCCTTTGCCATGAAACTAGCTTTGAAATAGGTGCTCTCCCCCTGCCTCGTCACCTGGTGGCTTGTCTGCCTCCTGCAGCCTGGTTTCTGGCCCTATCACTCCGCTGGATGCACTCAGCAGTGACTTCCTTGGTTCCAGAGGTAAGGATGCTTCGCTGTTCTTCTCTAGTTCGACCTCTCGGCATTATTTGGACAAAATAGCCCTCGCTGCTTCTTGAAGGCACTTCATGGTTTCTGTGACCTGAGCTCCTGCCCTGTCAGCCCCCACTGAGCCCCCACCCCGTCTGTTCCTCCCAACCTGGCCTCTCCTGCCCCTGGGGCCCCCATCTGTCCCTGTCTTCTCCCGGCTTCTCTTATCACCCCCTCCTCCCCCCATTCTCTGGGATCTTCAAATTCTCTCTCTTCATGCCTAGCATTACAATTTCCCCTGTCTACATACATGATCCTTTCTCCACAGCCTCAAAAATTCTGCCCCCAATCCTGCTACCCATTGTTTTGATACCTCCTCAAGAGAGCGTGGCACCCCACTCCAATACTCTTGCCTGGAAAATCCCATGGACAGAGGAGCCTGGTGGGCTACAGTCCATGGGGTCTCGAAGAGTCAGACACGACTGAGTGACTTCACTTTCACTTTTCACTTTCATGCATTGGAGAAGGAAATGGCAATCCACTCCAGTGTTCTTGCCTGGAGAATCCCGGGGACGGGGAGCCTGGTGGGCTGCCGTCTATGGGGCCACACAGAGTCGGACACAACTGAAGCGACTCAGCAGCAGCAGCAGCAGGAGAGCAGATTATCTGTACTGGCCGCTTTGTTTATTGATTGCTGACACTCTGACTCCCCTGTTTCAAAACATCCTGCCCTCTGCCTCCCCAAGTAGCAGCAGAGAGATCCCTTAAAAACATACCAAATCACATTATTATTCTGTGCATGGCCCTACATCTTACTCAAGGTAAAAAAAAACAAAAAAAACAGTCTTTAAACTACCCTGCCAAGCCCTACATGGTGGGGTCTTCCACTACCTGTCTCCTACCTTTCACCTTTGTCACTGTGCTCCAGAGCACACCTGGAGGTATTTATCCTTGCTGTTTCCTCTGCCTGGCATGCCTTTCCCTCCGATAGCTACTTGTTTGGTTCCTTTACTTCCTGCAGGTCTTTATTTAAATATCACCTCCTCCAGGAAGCCTTCCCTGACCACCCTGTACGAACAGCAGGGACTTCTCCAGGCACTTCTCCATACTCATCACCATCTGACATTATATAGACTTACTTATTTGTTAACTGTATGCCTCCTTAGATTAGGATGTGAGCCTCACAGGGACAAGGACTTTGTCTAGTTTGCCGTTGCTACCCCACCACCTGTCATGGAGTAGCCACCCAATAATAAAGAATGGTGAAAGGGGGAGTTGGGGCATGTGGAAGGGGCTGCTCAGGGATCTTGGGCATGAGGGGAGTAGAGGAGGGCAAAGTTCTGTGGGGAATAATGTCAGATGGATAGAGTCATTGAACCACAAGGTTGGGCCACACAAGTGCCAGGGGCTCCCCGCCAGGCTCCCTGGTAGGTGAGGATGGCAGGGGCCTGGGAAGACAGGCAGATTGAAGATGGAAGAGGGCTGGGCTGGGGAAGAGATGGCCCCCTGATGCAGAGCCTGTCCTCCCCTGGTGACCAGGCCCCCTGGGTGGTGGAGGGCAGCCGTCCGCCAGCAGGCTGGCCACTGAAGGGTGAGGTGGAGTTCCGAAATTATTCCGTGCGCTACCGGCCAGGCCTGGAGCTGGTGTTGAAGGACCTGAGTCTGCGAGTGCATGGTGGCGAGAAGGTGCGTGTGGGGCGGGTTTGTGCCTGGGGAATGTGGGTCTGTGGGATGGCGGGTACCCAGCCTAGAGTTCTGCTTAGCCTTCCAGGGGAGTCCTGGAGACAGACCCACCAACTCCCCAGCCTTTGCCTGACAGCCTCCTACCCTCTCCAGGTGGGGATCGTGGGCCGCACTGGGGCTGGCAAATCGTCCATGACTCTCTGCCTGTTCCGCATCCTGGAGGCAGCTGAGGGCGAAATCTACATCGATGGCCTCAATGTGGCCGACATTGGGCTCCATGACCTGCGTTCTAAGCTGACCATCATCCCCCAGGTACCAGTCTGGCTTTGTCTGGTCACACTGACCAGTGACCCTGGGGGCAGGCTCCACGCTTGTCCTGTAGCTTGAGGTTCAAGACTGGGACCTCTATCTGGGAAGCTGGGGAGCAGGACAGCAGGAGCAGAGCCACAGAGGGACCACGTGTCATGGGTCTGGAAGGGACAGATGTATCCTGCTCAATATCACCCTGTCCTCTGACCTCCTAGACCAACAGAACCACAGACTCTTCCATACGGCCCACACCAGAGGTGTTCTATCCTGCTCTCCTGGTTTCACAGCTCTGAATTACGTTTCACTTTTTCTGGCTTCTCTGGAGTATTTTTCTGCCGACTGGACACTCTGGAGTCAGATTAGCAGCTTAAGGTTTCTACTTTAGCAGAGGACTTTGGGTTGGCAAAGCTGAGGTTTATCATGTCTCCACAGGCATTTTTCTATCTCCTTGGCCATTGCCTCCCTCCTGGAGGGTTGGGGACACAGTGGAAATGCTGCCACCTCAATCCCTTTCTTGTTCCCTGGCCTCGGGGCCCATGGCTCCCTCTGGGGCCTGAGCTGCCTCCCTCTGAGGACTTGCTTTGTCCCCAGGACCCCATCTTGTTCTCGGGGACCCTGCGCATGAACCTGGACCCCTTTGGCTGTTACTCAGAGGAAGACATGTGGCAAGCTTTGGAGCTGTCCCACCTGCACACATTTGTGAGCTCCCAGCCCGCAGGCCTGGACTTCCAGTGCTCCGAGGGTGGGGAGAATCTCAGGTAACAGCTGGGAGTGGGTGGGTCAGGAATAGCACTCCGCTGCATTAGAGGATGTAGCATCAAATGACACCAGGCCAGCCCTCTCCTGCCCTCCCACTCCCATCTTGTTGTGGTTGAGTCACTAAATTGTATCGGACTCTGCAATCCCACTGACTGCAGCACATAAGTCTACCCTGTGCTTCACTATCTCCCAGAATTTGCTCAAATTCACATCCATTGAGTCGGTGATGCAATCCAACCATCTCGTCCTCTGTCGCCCCCTTCTCTTGCTGCCCTCAGTCTTTCCCAGCATCAGGGTCTTTTCCAGAAATTTGGCTCTTCACATCAGGTGGCCAAACTATTGGAGCTTCAGCTTCACCACCAGTCCTTCTAGTGACTACTCAGGGTTGATTTCCTTTAGGATTAACTGGTTTGGTCTCCTTGCTGTCCAAAGGACTCAAGAGTTTTCTCCGGCACCAGGATTCCAAAGTATCAATTCTTCGGCACTCAGCCTTATCTAGGGTACAACTCTCACCTCTGTATATGACTACTGGAAAAACCATAGCTTTGATTATATGGACCTTTGTCAGCAAAGTGACGTCTCTGCTTTTTAATATGCTGTCTAGGTTTGTCATCGCTTTTCTTCCAAAGAACAAGCGTCTTTTAATTTCATGGCTGCAGTCACTGTCTACAGTGATTTTGGAGTCCAAGAAAATAAAATCTGCTGTTATTTCCATTTTTTCCCTATCTATCTGCCATGAAGTGATGGAACTGGATGCCATGATGTTCATTTTTGAATGTTGAATTTTAGGCCAGCCTTTTCATTCTCCTCTTTCACCTTCAACAAGAGGCTCTTTAGTTCCTCCTCACTTTATGCCGCTAGAGTGGTATCACATCCATATCTGAGGTTGTTGGTATTTCTCCCGGCAGTCTTGATTCCAGCTTGTTAGTCATGCAGCCCAGCATTTTGCATGATGTACTCTACATATGAATTAAATAAGCAGGGTGACAATATACAGTCTTAACATACTTCCTTCCCAATTTGGAACCAGTCCATTGTTCCATGACCAGTTCTGTTGATTCTTGTCCTGCATACAGGTTTCTCAAGAGACAGGTCAGGTGATCTGGTATTCCCATCTCTTTAAGAATTTTCCACAGTTTGTTGTGATCCACACAGTTAAAGGCTTTAGCATAGTCAATAAAGCAGAAGTGGGTTTTTGTTTTTTTTTTAATTCCCTTGCATTTTCTATGACCCAACCAATGTTGACAATTTGATCTCTGGTTCCTCTGCCTTTTCTAAATCCAGATTGTACATCTGGAATTTCTCAGTTAATATACTGTTGAAGCCTAGCTTGAAGGATTTTGAGCATTACCTTGCTAGCATGTGAAATGAGTGCAGCTGTACCATAGTTTGAACATTCTTTGGCATTGCCCATCTTTGGGATTGGAATGAAAACACCTTTTCCAGTCCCGTGGCCACTGCTGAGTTTTCCAAATTTGCTGGCAAGTTTAGTGCAGCACTTCCACAGCATCATCTTTTAGGATTTGAAATAGCTTAGCTGGAATTCCATCACCTCCACTGGCTTTGTTTGTAGTCATGCTTCCTAAGGCCCACTTGACTTCACACTCCAGGATGTCTGGCTCTAGGTAAGTGAGAAAGTGTATCTTTCCCTTTGTCCTTCACCTTTCACTTCTTTTCTCAGCTGTTTGTACAGCCTCCTCAGACAACCACTTTGCCTTTTTTTGTGTTTGTTTTTCTTGGGGATGGTTTTGGTCCTTGCCTCCTGAACAGTGTTACTAACTTCTGTCCATAGTTCTTCAGGCATTCTGTCTATCAGATCTAATCCGTTGACTCTATTTGCCACATCCACTGTATAATCATAAGGGATTCGATTTAGGTCATATGTGAATGGCCTAGTGATTTGAACTCAGGGGGCACTCTACTGTATTGAGCATATCTGTGTGCCAGGCTTCTCACTGACTCCTCACACAGGCCCCAGAGAGACTGAGCTAGGGCCAAAGGGGCACAGCTGGGAGAAGATATGCCTGGGCTTTCAGCTAGGTCTGGGAGACTCCAAGGCCCCAGTCAGTTTCCTCTTGTGAGGTTGTCAGTGCTGTGCTTGGCCTGATGAGGGGGCTGTGGACCGAATGTTAAGACCAGAGGAAACATACAGAACTTTAGGAAAGTCTTTTATTTTTTCCGAGTTGGATGCAATTTTGTCTCTGGTTTAGAAGTGGGCAAAGTGAGCTCTCCAGGCCTTTCTTTGCTTCCTTATAGCCCCAGATTTTATATCCCCAGCCACTGGGTCATGTATCAGAGAGAGTCAGAGTCACTCCTCACTGAGTCTAAAAGCTTGAGATACATGTGCCTGTGTTAACTGTGTGGTTTGGGGCAAGTTGCTTAACCTCTCTGTGCCTTCGTTTTCTTAACACTAAAAGGAGTATGGGACAACAGTTCCATTCCTTTAGCACCATGCCACCATCATTTGGACAGGGTGGTTTTATGGGTTTTGTGATGAAATGGAAAGCACTTAGACTGGATACACTCCTGAGAAATTTTGCTATTCTTATTATTCTACTCAGTCCATACCTGAGTGGACTCTCTCCAGACAAAACAAAAACAAAAACTTGTACATTTCAGTT
Organism: Budorcas taxicolor; assembly: GCF_023091745.1. Lineage (NCBI taxonomy): Eukaryota > Metazoa > Chordata > Mammalia > Artiodactyla > Bovidae > Budorcas > Budorcas taxicolor. The sequence continues at coordinate 35,763,563 of NC_068928.1, read as the reverse complement.
CAGTTCAGTTCAGTTCAATCGCTCAGTCGTGTCCGACTCTCTTTGTGATCCCATGAATCGCAGCATGCCAGGCCTCCCTGTCCATTACCAACTCCCGGAGTTTACTCAAACTCGTGTCCATTGAGTCGGTGATTCCATCCAACCATCTCATCCTCTGTCGTCCCCTTCTCCTCCTGCCTTCAATCTTTCCCAGCATCAGGGTCTTTTCAAATGAGTCAACTCTTCGCATCAGGTGGCCAAAGTATTGGAGTTTCAGCTTCAACATCAGTCCTTCCAATGAACATTCAGGACTAATTTTCTTTAGGATGGACTGGTTGGATCTCCTTGCAGTCCAAGGGACTCTCAAGAGTCTTCTCCAACACCACAGTTCAAAAGCATCAATTCTTTGGCGCTCAGCTTTCTTTATAGTCCAACTCTCACATCCATACACGAATACTGGAAAAACTTAATAGTGTTCAAGGCACGTTGGCCTCCACTATCTCCTTTAATCTTTACTGCAGTCCTATGGGCTAGAAATGAGGCTCCAAAGTATAAAACGATTTGCCCAAAGCCACTTAGCTAGCAAGGGGTGGGGCAAGGACTCAGGGAAGTGGGAGTTTTTGCCCCAAGCCTTTACTTGCTGCCTCATAGCCACTGGTGGGATGCCCCCACCTCCAGAGTCAGCCTTGTAAGAATGAATGTGTCCAGTCCCTGGATCTCACTCACACAACCAGGTTGAGGGTGGCTGGCGGACAAGCCTAGGCTACCAGACCCTGTGCCCCATAGCTGTGTTTTGGCCCATTCTCCGATCCCTGCTTGCCATCAGCACGTCTCGCCAGATCACCCCTCCATCCCCACGTCAGCCAGGACCTGAGCCAGAAATCCACTCCCCTCCTCCCTCCCTGAGCTTGTAGTCACTTTAAGCATAACCTGTATCCTGTGCCAGTCCCACCATAAATCAGCCCTAAATTCTATCTGGCAGCTCATTCTGCTGCCAAAACCTTCATTAGTTGCGGGAATGGGCTGAAAGAGAGCCTGGTCTTCACTTGGGCTGGAGTGACTCACCCCTTTGGGAAGGGCTGAGGTATTTGTCCTTGGGTGTGGGGGTACTGTAGCCTCTGTGGTTGGGAACACCGCCTTGCTTTGTTCCTTAGCTCTGGCTTCCAAGGCAGGGGTTGAAGATATGCATTTCACCCCTCCTCCACCTCTCCAGTGACTAGACATGGGGAGCCCCCTAGATCGTCCTCTGCCCTACCCTTTCTGAGTTCCCACCATAGAGCCCTAATCTGTATTCCCTATGGGGGCAGGAGATGGCTGAATTGTGTGGTATTAGGCTCAGCAAGATAGCATGATGTATGCAAATACCAGGAGGAGTCATTCCAGTGTGTGATTACTAAGGTGTAAATGACTAATAGAGTGAAACAGAGGCATGGTGGCACTAGCTAAAGAGAGAGACGGGGGAAGAAGCACAGAAGGAGGGAGCCGGGGGTGCCACGGAGAGACTGGGGATTTCACAATGTTAAGTACTGGCTCTACCTCAAGGCCCCTCATTATCCCGGTGGTGTCCAGACCTCAGCTCTGTGTTCCAGGAGTCCTGGGCTAAGGCAGAAATGGGAGAGGTTAGACAGAGAGCCAGCCCGAGGCTAATGAAAAGGAGCGGAGACAGAAACAGCTTGGGGAGGAAAGCCTGGGGGGCAGGTTGGGGGCACCCAGCTGGAGACTTCCTTGCTTTCCCTACTCCCAGTGTGGGCCAGCGGCAGCTCGTGTGCCTGGCCAGAGCCCTGCTTCGCAAGAGTCGAATCCTGGTGTTAGACGAGGCCACGGCCGCCATTGACCTGGAGACTGATGACCTCATCCAGGCCACCATCCGCACCCAGTTTGAGACCTGCACAGTGCTGACCATCGCGCACAGGCTGAACACCATCATGGACTACACCAGGTAGCGCGCTGGGACCCGAGCAGGGAGGGGCAGGCGAAGGGACAGGCAGATCATCTGGATATGTGGATGTGGGAGCCTTAGGGGATTATCTGCGGTATGGAAGGGGGATAACAGCATGGGTCACCTGGGCACTGGGTACACAGTGATGGTTTCTGAGACACAGGGACACTTTGGAGGTAAAAATGTTGGGAATGGACATGTTGGGGCTCCCTGAGGCTTGGTTCACTCCCCTACCCCAGCCCTTAATGCTGAGATGAGGGGAACCAGATCCTTCATGCTAAATCCTGTCACTTCCTGAGCACCTTGCCCATGGCTTCATTTGCTCCTCATTCCCACCCTGTGGGCATATAGACCAGGAAGCCACTGAGGAAAGGTATTCGATTCTTGGGTCCATGCACAGTAGATGCTTTGTTGTGGGAAAGCAGAGGGCGGAGTCCCAAGCCTGGCTCTGCTGCTGTGTGACCTTGGGCAATTTGCAAAACCTTCATGAAACTGTCTCTTGAGGTTGTAGTACGTAATCAGTGAAATAAAGTATTAAAAGTGCAGGTGATCCTAGAATATGTTCATTTCCTCCCTAACCCCTTGTTGTAATTCTCCCTAGAACCAGCTTCTCAAAGAATTAGGGAAGAAGCCTTGCTATTGGTATCTTACAGCTTCCCTGGGGAGTCAGCTCATTCAGCCAAAAGGAAAAAATGTGATCTATTCTCTCATTGTGCCTAAAGTCAAGGTGTAGCTCTGGAGGACAGGATGGGGTTGGGGGACTCAGGAGCCTGATGGAAGTGAGCTGGTACTGGACTGCCAGGCTAGCTCCTTTGGAGGCACAGGAGCTCAGGGTGAGGAAGAGGCAGGAGGCTGCAAAGAATCTATGCTGAGGTAGTATGGTGGGAGTACCTCGACAAGGTTTCATTCCCAAAGCAAACACCTGTAGGGTGTGGGGAGTGGGGGAAACACATGGACAGGGCAATGGGCAGACCTTGTCCCTCTCTCAAGTGTCCCCACACAGGTCCCAGGGGCTCGGAAACCAAGCTGAGAATGCCTGACGCTACTGTCTGTTCCATCCCCACCATATCCCCGCTCTCCACTCCTATCCAAGACCCACTGGGAGAAGAGTGGGTAGGAAGCCTTGAGCCCTGGGTCCACACAAGGGAAAGGGCCAGACCAACAGGATCTCTTCCCATGCCTAACTGAAAATGGTTTTTACCAGCAGCCCTGAGGGGCAAAACCTCAAATTTACCTTGGAGGTTGGGAGTTCAGTCATTTGAGTGGATCAGGCAGAAATTAATGACATAATCACGCTACTGAACATGTAATTAGAGCCTGCAGGAAGGAAGCAAGGGTCCACTTGTGTAGGCAGAGGAGCCAATCCATAGAGGCAGCGGAGGAGCGAAGGGCCTGGGCTTAGAATCCTGCTCCCGCCTCACCCTCGGAGGCAGCTTGTCGGCCCAGCACTAAGAGCACCCTGTGTTTAGTTAGCAAGAGATTCTAAGCCCAGGCCCAGGCTTGAATTCTCATCCTTCAGGGCACCAGCCAAGCCCTAAAGGACGAGTAAAAGTTGGGTAGCAAGGAGACGTGACAGGGAGGGAGCTGGACATTTCGGGAAAAGGCTGTAGCATGTGCAAAGGCCCGGAGGTAAGAGGGCCCAAGAGTTGAAAGGGAGAAGGGGCAATAGAACCAAGAGGAGGGGAAGAAAGCTAGGCCTCACTCTGCTGCACTGGGGACCATGGGAAAGCATTTAGTCCTCACCCCAAGAGCAAAGGGAAGCCACTGAAGTGAGGTGGGCAGTGGCTAGACAGTGATGTTCACAGACACACCTCTTCCCAAGGGGCTCTTCCAGGAGCCCCACAGGGGGGTCAACGACTGCATGCAGTCCAAGCCCTCCTACTGGGGAGCATCTCCTAGGACGTGGGGGAGCCCTTTCTGCTTCCACCTCACCCTGGGAGCCAGCTTGTCAGCTCTGCACTAGGTGTATCCTGTGTTAGGTTGGCAAGAGAGTCTAAGCCCAGGCCCAGGCCTGACTATGTATGTGTGGGCGGGGGGAGATCCACCCATCAGCAGCAGCCAGATTTGTAGCCAGATTCCAGCGCCAGGCCTCACTGCGGCCGTTCCCACTGTGTGCCTTTGTGAGTTGGCACAAAGCAGATGGACACATACAGGCCCGTGGCTCCCTGTGCACATTCCTGTGACGCTGGTGAGGGGAAGGGCTCATTAAGGAGGGTTTTCAGAGCCCTGACTAGCAGAGATGAATAGGACCTTGTGTTTGATCCTAGAAACTGCCTCATCTGCCAGAACAGCAAGTGGAGTGGCTAAAATAACCAGTCTTGCAAGTGTGCCCATGTGGCATAGTGCTTGTGTTGGGTGGGTTGACATGAAGTGGAAGGGTTGGCATGTCATGGAGGGGTCTGAGCTGTACTCAGAAGGGCAGGGTTGGACCACGAAGCCAGATCTGAGCTGATGGAGACCTGACCACTTCTTTTCTTTGGCTAGGGTCCTGGTCCTGGACAAAGGGACGATAGTTGAATTTGATTCTCCAACCAACCTCATTGCAGCCAGAGGCATCTTCTATGGGATGGCCAGAGATGCTGGACTTGCCTAAAATATATTCCTGGTCTTTCTTCCTGGACATTCTTAAAGTTTCCATCATGAATGGAGAGGACACCAAATATGTCTACAGAATGGACTGGATGGCAAACGTTGGGGACATTTGTTAGGTCTTTGTCCCTGCCAGGTGCCTTGTAGGATAACCATGCTAAATGCTTCAGGGGGGGAAGTGAGGGCCCAGAGGTGAGTGACATGCCCAAGGTCATTGCTAATATGTGGCAGAGCCCAGACTAGTCCCTAAGTCTCCTGATTCCCAATGTGGCATTATTTCCACACTGTACAGCTTATAATCATTTCAAGGGATGACCTCCCTACCCCCATGATTCTTCGTATTTTCTAATCTGAAGTGTTTTTGGTTTTGTTTTTAAATAAAGCTTTCTCCTCTTCGAACGGAAGACTGCCAGGTCAGACCATCCCTAGGAACTGAGTCCAATACTCATTAAAAATGGAGCACTGATGAAATAAAGCTACGTGTTAACAATACACCCCAATGTAGCCTTTCTCTCTGTTCACAAGGTCTAGGGGCTAGGGCCTTTAGAGGAGGTGGAGAGGAAGGAGGGAGACGCAGAGGTAGCCTCCATACACACCTGCATGGCTGGAATTATCTGAAAACATCAGACCCAAGAGCTTTTGGCTGGAAATACTGTCTCCACGGCCAAAGCTCACTGGGTAATTGCCAGTAGCTCCTGTTCTGCTGTGTAGAGGCTGTAAAAAGGTGAGAAACAAAGCCCCTGATATCTGACCTGAGGCCTCTTGAGACAGCTGCTGTGAACACCTCCACATTGATGTCATCCCTCAGACCGCTACGCCTGCTTCTCTAGGGGATGAGAAGTGCATGGCACTTTATCTCCTCGCCCCTTTAGCATTCTGTTCCAGACAGGTCCCCATAACCCGTGAGGTCTCCAAGTCATTCATCTTCCTCACTCTGGCTGAAGCTGACTGTGGGAGCACAGAGCAGCCCCGGGCCTAGCCCCCGTTTTGAACGTCCCAGGCTGGTAAATGAGATGAGGGGGTAACTTGCTTTTCTGAACGAGCCAATGAAATGTTTATTTTCCTGCAGGTCAGAATTTACCTGGCATGCAGCCTTCAAGTCTTCTGGTCTCCTCTTTCGTTTCTTCAACCTTTATTCTTGGTATAATGTGACTGGTTATGGATGATGTTTTTTTTCCCCTCCATCCTAAATGGTTTTCAGTAGGTGTGGAGATGGCTCCTTTGATCTGATTTTTCTATATGCGCTGGGCCAGGCTGTGCTGCAGGACTATTTGTTAAAGGTTAATCACGTTTTTGGGGCTGGCCGTTTCTGCCCAGGATGTTTATGAGTGTACAGAGGAAGACTTCCATCCTTGTGATAAAGCAAGTATAAACGCACCAAGGCCCAAATTATGCTGCTTCTCCTTGGAGCTAAGAAAAGGTCTTGGCTATGCTTCCTGATTTATCAGGCCAATTTGGCATGACGTATGCTTTGTGAGGCTCTAGCTGCCCCAAACCAACAGAAATGCAGATTCATTCGGCATCATTCTCAGCTAAAGATCTGAAAGGCTGTACTTCCTTTCCTCTCTTGGAAGTTTGCCTCTGAGCTCACTGAGACCCTTACAGGTGCTGACAGCCCAAAGGAGAGACTCAGTTGTATAAAGTAAACAGGATAATCAAAAAATGTGGTTAATAGAGGATGGCCTCCATCTAGCAGGCTCAGCTACTCTGGGGAAATGAAGCTGACTGCTGTCAACTTAGAGGAAAGACACCGCACAAAATATCTGTCTCTGGTGCCACTAAGCGCCACCACGGCAGTAGGATGGAGGAGGCTCAGGTGGGGACCAGTTCCTTCTGTTCTTCCGCCAGAGGGTTTTATCCCTGAAACTGTTCAACAATTTGAACCCCCTATGATTAGAAGTACAGAGCTGTTTAGGAGGACAAAGTTAAAGAGTAGGGGCTTAGTCAGTTAATATTTAATTTTAATAATACTTATTATGCTTGAACAGTCAGCAGTGCACAAAGTGAATATTTACACACAGTGTGAACACATGCTTTAAATATGCAGTAGAGGAGGCGGGGCAAATTCACAATTAACAAAGCTAAAAAAAAATCCTTTTATAAATTACACAAAACATATAAAAATATTTCTCTGAATGCATAGATTAAGACTTTAAACTCACCTACCAGCAACTGTGCAGTCTAACTCCACTGCCATACTCAGAGTCAGTTGACCACAGAGGACTTTATAAAAAGATGCAGTGCAGGGCCCCGTCTCTCACTTGTGACTTCCTCAGCCTCCCTTTGTCAGCCCAGGAAATGCCCTGGAGCTACTCCTTGGTAGGCCACCTCCCAGCCAGGGACCTCCACTGCTTCTGAGAATCTCTGACTGATCTGGATGGCTAGAAGAGTACTAACCCCAGTGATTTAGACACATGAATTAATACTGAATTTATTTGTTCCAAGATAAAACTAGCCTTAATTGTATCAGTAAATTGTAACTTTTTTCAAAGGTAGAGGGGAAAAAAAGGTTAGTATTTCTAGCTTCTGCCTGGTTGAAACACAAAGGAAGTTTCTTTAAAGTATTTCAGATAAAGGGAGTAATAAGTAACCTTTACTCTGCTAGACAAACACTGCACAAAGTGGGTAACTCACCATCAGTAATTAGTGTGTTACAATTAAGTCACTGAACAGTGACTTCCCGTCACAAAGTTGGCCTTGAAAACACCTCAACCTCAGCTCAGCATTTAGGCAGCAGCAGGAGGCCATTATCTTAGCACAACACTCTTCCACTGACATCTTCTGCACCTTCTCTCTCGATCGTAGTGTTCCAATAAAATTAACCCAGTTAGGAAGTTGAGTTTCTTTGGAAACTATAGGCACTGTGGGGAGAAAGCTTCTTAAGACAGCAGGGATGCTCTTCAACAGCTGGCTTCAAAACCCTGCTTTCCTGTTCGTCTAAGTGTGCTCATTCTTATTTCTAAAGTTAAGCTATTTAGTTCAACAAGACAGTGGCTTTTCTTTTAACATTAATGACAGTGAAGGGAAGGAAAAGAACCCTTAAATGCATTTTTTTACAAAAATTCTTCCGCCATGCTCAAGAGTTTAATCAGGTGTTTGTTTCCAGAACACAGCCTGGTAGACTCACATTGACTTTGTTAAGTAGGTTAGTGATGGTTGTAGGGGGATCCCTAAGATTAAACAACTTGTTTACAAAAGCAACAGATTTCAGAGTTGTGTAAAAATCTTAATAATTTCAAAATAATCTTTATCTTTGATACAAAAATAAAGATGCTAACTCCTTTAGTTCAGTTTCCCACAATAACCTTTAAAATAGCAACAGATTCTGTCCGGAAAATTGCTTTTCATTTCTAGTGGAAAATGAAAGTGGAGAACATGGACCAGCAATGTTTGTGCTCGTCTCTTTCAGTGAAATTAAACAGAAAAGCGAAGACAGAATTGCTTCAGTTTAAAAAAAGAAAAATAGCGGTTGCTCTTTTACAAAGCGCCAGAGAGCCCTCTAGCGACCACAATGGGAAGTGAATGCAGAGATGACTACAAGCAATGGCTAGAGACGGAAGTCATGAGTGTGTGCAATGGAAAGGTGGGGGGAGGGGAGGCTCTTTTGGTTAACAGCGTATTTACATTAGGTAACTGTATTCTTAAATGCTTTTAACCTGAGTAACATTTATAAATATGTTATGTGAAACCTCACAGCCACAAGTCACACCAAAATTCCTGTGTCCAGCACCTGCGCTTTCCCGTTATCCTCTCTAGTCAGTTCACATTTCAGGAGAGTCGTGAGCATGCAACACCGAGGGAAGCACGTCCTGGCCCTTCAGCTGCGCTGTCAACAGGCCGGAAGCAGGCTCTGCTCTCTCTCAGCCTCCGCCTAGACAACCCTCTCACATACACAGAACACACACTAGTATAGAACCGTCGGCTTCTGCCTCTCCAGGCCATTTCTCAGCTGTTCACAGCTTCAAGCAATAGGTTTGTTGTGCACCAAGAGGCTTGGAAGAGTGGCACCGCTGCTTGGGGGTCAGGGGCTTCCTACCTTGGCAGAATGATGTTAGTGTATACTACGAAGTGGCATCGGGGCCCTCCTTGGGCATCCAAGGCATTTAGATCAATGGCTTGTCCTTGGCCCAGAGGTGATGCACACTGTCACAATACTCAGTAGTAAAAGCTCCTGCTGCATTAGTAAGTCAGTTTTGAAGCTCTCCTATTGTAGCAAGGCCTTTCAGTCAGTGAGGATGCAGCGTTTCTGAACAGAAAATTATTTTCACTTATCATTAAAACCAGTTCCAGCTCTTGAAAATCTTGGAGTCGAGCAACATCTTTGTCCTGAAACAAAAATAGGTTAAATAGATTAAGAGGAGCCACTTGTCTCGATGGTTCTGGTGTTCTGTGTTGAAACCAGTGATAGTGCAGGAAAATCCCCAGGAGCACAAATTGGGTTAAAATGTAGAAGCCCTCAGTAGCAGCTGTTGCTCCAAGATGAGCACACCATGAGGCGTAGTGCAGGGGTGTTTTCCTCAGGTGCCCTGAGAAGCCAGAAGCCTGACATTCAGGGAACCCAGGGATGTTGGGAGGGTCACACATGTGCCTATATGGATGTGCCCTGTAATTAAGCCTGGTTCTTATGTTATAAAGCACAAGGCACATCTGATGGTATACTAAGGTAATCCTTACAGATCACTACAGAGAAACAACTAAAAATAGGTACATGTGAATGGTAATTCAGAACGTTCTCTCTGGTATCCGACAACTTTTATAAATGCTAGTATCTCCATAGGCCCAATAGAGGAAAGAAAGCTCAATGGAAGACCACCCTTTACTTTTTTTCTATTCTTTTCTCATTTCTTTAACTATGACTCACATACCCCAAGAGGAAAGTACATATTTTCCAAATGGAAAAATCAACCACGTAACAGACCTTTCTTACCTTTCTTACCAGAGTATTGGGTAACTTTCTGATCTTCTCCACTTGATCAGGATTAACACCCAGCTCACAGCAACTCACTCTGAGCAGCTCTTGGTAGGTGAGCTCCTGTCGGTCCAGTTCAATTTCAATGAAATCATTTTCTCTAAGAGATGGGTTCTGGATCCTCACCTTGAGTACCAGCTCTAGGGAAAAGGGGAAGAAGCATTAATGAATCATTCTGGCATAGTTAGCTGATGCAATTTAAAATCTTTTCCAGAAGATGGTTACTGTTAATCATGCCCTGTGCTGAAGACCTATGCCACCCAACAAGAAAACCAAGCACAATCAGTGCAGTTTGTTCAGGCTCAATTCTGGCTCTGCTGGTGCAGATGCCTGCATTGTCCTCCTATATCTAACACTGTGGTTCATAAAGCAAATGAACTTTTACTTTATGCAGCAGAAGGAAATAGTGGACAACCATCCCAACTGTACAGAAGGATAATTTACTTCTGCTACTGGAGCTAAGCAGGTAAAGGCTTGAGAATGGGTTTGGGTATCAAACTACACATAAGCAGGGTATGGGGAAGAGAAGAGAAAAGGCGGCATGGGAAAGATATGGTACAAGAGTTACTCTACAAAGATATAACAATTGTGGATCTGAAGATATTTATGAGATGTGAAAATCCTTGCAATAAACACAGTACAGGAGCAAAAAGATAAGCTACTAATAAAAATGAAGTCTAACTATGATTTAAATGCCTTACTTTAATAAGGGAAGAATCTTGGCTTTGGGAGTAAACAAAGACCATTATTCTTGGGTCTGGGATCTAAACAGTCTGCCCCTAAATTCTGAGCCTGGCTGCAAAGCAGGCTGAAGCTAAGCGCATGTGTGCTTTTGGTAGTTCTGGTTGCTCTTCATATGGCATCCCTGGGCCACAGTTATCAGCACCTAGAGTAACAGGTTCTCAAAAACAGAAAGAAGGCAGTTACTTATATGGAAAAAGCAAGGTAAGACTAGACCATACCCTGTGGCGTCTGACCAGAACTGGAGGCATTAACAGAAACGTAATACTTTAAATTATAAACAGATATAGCAATATAGAAAAAAGTAAATGTGTGTGTTTGTTTGCTTGCCTTTTAACTTCACTAATCCTCTCAGGCTAGCATGAAGCTTGATATCCAGGAAGTATATGTTCATTTTCTACTTTTCATCTAAAATATCAAGGGAGAGTTTGTTGCTTTTGTCATAAATTGTGGGAGCTGCTTTCAACTCTCTTTTTTTGTGACCTTTTGGACCTTGAATGACTGTGGTATGAATGGGTATATCCCTCATCTATCCTGTACTAGATGTGTGACTCTGGACAAATTACCTGTCTCTTTGTGTCTAACTTCATCCATTTCTAAAATGTACTAATGGAAATTCTATGGTGGCCCAGTAGTTAGGACTCGTTGCTCTCACTGCCAAGGCCTAGGGCCAACCCTTGGTTGGGGAACTAAGATCCCGCAAGTCATGTGGCACAGCCAAAAAAAGTAAATAAAAATAAAATGTACAAAATAATGCTCTTTTTACAAGTCTGTTGTAACAATTAAATGAGAACTCAGAATGCTCTGAAGTTATGTTATTATGTTAACATAACTAGTTATGTTACTATGTTAACATAACTAGTTATGTTACTATGTTAACATAACTAGTTATGTTACTAGTAAGTTATATTACTAAACATAAATGTTTAGTTTATAAATAAATCTTCCCGGTGAATCTTTCATTATTTAATTGTTCTTTATTGTTTGCTTGCTTTTTTCTTTCTTCTCTAACTGTCCTCTGAATGAGCTTAGAAGAAATGATACACTAGTAGCAATGAGCACAGCCAGTGTTCACATTCTGATTTCTGAATACCATTCTGCACCAAGAAAAACCAGGGCTCCTTGGAGGAATGCCGGATTCCAAGGCTGGGGCAGGGAAGCTGCACTAGGGAGCCTGGAACATCTTGCTGCACCACAAAGTAAGGAAATGAGTTAAGAATAATGACGATGTCCAAGAGACACAAGCTCCAAAGGGGCTCCCTCTGGATCAGTCTGGCATAATTTGAACATCAAAATAAGGATACTAATGAATTATCATCCAATAAATAATAATCTATGCATTTTCTACTGCTGTAAATGGCGGAGAAGGGAAAGCCCTTCCCTGGCGTGCTGCGATTCATGGGGTCGCAAAGAGTCGGCAAGACTGAGTGACTGAACTGAACTGCTCATCAGGGCTTCCCTGGTGGCGCAGAGGGTAAAGCGTCTGCCTCCAATGCAGGAGACCCAGGTTCAATCCCTGGGTCGGGAAGATCCCCTGGAGAAGGAAATGGCACCCCACTCCAGTGTTCTTGCCTGGAGAATCCCATGGACGGAGAAGCCTGGTGGGCTACAGTCCACGGGGCCGCAAAGAGTCGGACATGACTGAGTGACTTCACTTTCACTGCTCATTAGAGCAGAGAAAAAAATGCAAACATACTCTACAACAGAACTGGCCTGGACTCCAAAAATCTGAAGGCCAGAAGGATAGTTAAAGGTTGAGGAAATGCTCCAGATTAAAGGAGACTACTCTAACATGGCAGCCCAATACAAACACAGCAGGCTGGAGTGGAGGGAGTAAAAACAGCTACGAAAGACACTGCTAGACACTGCATGAAATTTGAAGACAAACAGTGGGTTAAAGAGCAGTACGACATCAAGGCCATGTTTTCTGACCTGATTGCTGCACTGTGCTCATGTAAGAGACTATCTTTGCTCTTGGGGCTTCCCAAGAGGCTCACTGGGAAAGAATCTGCCTGCCGATGCAGGAGACGCAGGTTTGATCCCTGGGTCGAGAAGATTCCCTGGAGTAGGAAATGGCAACCCACTCCAGTATTCTTGCCTGAAAAATCCCATGGACAGAGGAGTCTGGTGGGCTCAGTTCCTAGGGTCACAAAGCGTCAGACTCAACTGAGCACACATCCTTGATCTTAAGGAAAAAAAAACGCATAAATAGTTCTGGATAAAGGGGCAAAAAATAATTTGTAAATCTCATTAAAGAGAGTTCCTCTTACTAGTTTTACAACTTTTCTGTAAGGTTGTAATTATACTCAAAATTGCAGCCCTGCTGCTGCTGCTGCTGCTAAGTTGCTTCAGTCGTGTCCAATTCCATGCGACCCCATAGACGGCAGCTCACCAGGCTCCCCCATCCCCAGGATTCTCCAGGCAAGAACACTGGAGTGGGTTGCCATTTCCTTCTCCAATGCATGAAAGTGAAAAGAGAAAGTGAAGTCGCTCATGTCGTGTCTGATTCTTAGAGACCCCATGGACTGCAGCCTACCAGGCTCCTCTGTCGTGGGATTTTCCAGGCAAGAGTACTGGAGTGGGGTGCCATTGCCTTCTCCGCATTCAGGTGTGACCTAACTCAAATCTCTTATACACAGTGGAAGTGACAAACAGATTCAAGGGATTAGATCTGATAGAGTGCCTGAAGAACTATGGGTGGAGGTTAGTAACATTGTACAGGAGGCAGTGACCAAAACTATCCCAAAGAAAAAGAAACACAAGAAGGCAAAGTGGTTGTCTGAGGAGGCCTTACAAATAGCTGATTAAAAAAAGGGAAGTGAAAAGCAAAGGAGAAAGGGAAAGATATACCCAACTGAATGCAGAGTTCCAAAGAATAACAAGGAGCGATAAGAAAGCCTTCTTAAGTGAATAATGCAAAGGAATAGAAGAAAACAATAGAATGGGAAAGATTACAAATCTCCTTAAGAAAATCAGAGATACCAAGGGAACATTTCACGCAAAGATGGGCACAATAAAAGACAGAAACAGTAAGGACCTAACAGAGGCAGAAGAGATTAAGAAGAGGTGGCAAAAATACACAGAAGAACTGTAGAAAAAAGGTCTTAATGACCTGGATAACCACAATGGTGTGGTCACTCACCTAGAGCCAGACATCCTGGAATGTGAAGTCAAGTGAGGCTTAGGAGCATTACTATGAACAAAGCTAGGGAAGGTGACGGAATTCCAGCTGAGCTATTTCAAATCCTGAAAACTCAGCAGTGGCCACAGGACTGGAAAAGGTCAGTTTTTATTCCAATCCCAAAGAATGGCAATCCCAAAGACTGTTCAAACTACTGCACAATTGTGCTTATTTCACATGCTAGCAAGGTAATACTCAGAATCCTTCAAGATAGACTTCAACAGCGCGTGAACCGAGAACTTCCAGATGTACAAGCTGGATTTAGAAAAGGCAGAGGAACCAGAGATCAAATTGCTAACATCCACTGGATCACAGGAAAAGCAAGAGAATTCCAGAAAAACATCTACTTCTGCTTCATTGACTACACTAAAGCCTTTGACTGCGTGGATCACAATAAACTGCAGAAAATTCTGAAAGAGATGGAATAGGAGACCACCTTACCTGCCTCCTGAGAAACCCATAGGCAGGATGAAGCAACAGAACTGGTCATGGAACAATGGACTGGTTCCAAACTGGGAAAGGAGTATGTCAAGGCTCTATACTGTCACCCTGCTTATTTAACATATACATAGAGTGCATCATGCAAAATGCTGGGCTGGATGACTCACAAGCTGGAATCAAGATTGCCAGGAAAAACATCAATAACCTCAGATATGCAGATGATACCACGCTAATAGCAGAAAGTGAAGAGGAACTAAAGAGGCTCTTGATGAAGGTGAAAGAGGAGAGTTAAAAAGCTTGCTTAAAACTCAATATTAAAAAAAAACAAAAAACAAAAACTCAACATTCAGGACTTCCCTGGTGGTCCACTGGCTAGGACTACAAACTCCCAGTGCAGGGGGCCTGGATTTGATCCCTGGTCAGGAGACTTGATCCCACATGCCAAAACTAAAGACCCTGCATGCCACAACTAAGACCCAGAACAGCCAAATACTTTTTTTAAAAAAGAAAAAAAATAAAACTCAACATTCAAGAAACAAAGATCATGGCATCCAGTCCTATCACTTCATGGCGAATAGATGGGGAAGAAAGGAAACTGGCAAATTTTATTTTCTTGGGCTTCAAAATCACTGCAGACAGTGACTGCAGCCATGAAATTAAAAGATGCTTGCTCCTTGGAAGACAAGCTATGACCAACCTAGACAGCTTATTAAAAAGCACAGACATCACTTTTCCAGTAGTCATGTGTGGATCTGAGAGTTGGACCCTAAAGAAGGCTGAGCACCAAAGAATTGATACTTTGGAATTGTGCTGGAGAAGATTCTTGAGAGTCCCTTGGATAGCAAGGAGATCAATCCAGTAAACCCTAAAGGAAATCAGTCCTGAATATTCACTGGAAGGACCGATGCTGAAGCTGAAGCTCCAATACTTTGGCCATCTGCTGTGAAAAAGCTGACTCACTGGAAAAGACCCTGATGCTGGGAAAGATTGAGGGCAGGTGAAGGGGGTGACAGAGGATGAGATGGCTGGACGGCATCACCAAACTCAGTTGGTTATGACTTTGAGCAAACTCCAAGAGATGGTGAAGGACATGGAAGCCCTGCAGTCCATGGGGCTGCAAAGAGCAGAACACGACTTAGCAACTGAACAAGACTCAAAAGGGGTAAGTCCTATCCCCACTCCTCAAAAAAACAGGAAGTAAAGAACTAGACCCCTAGACAACTTTGCCCTTTTCAGAGGCTACTTGCTGATGAGAGGTTACCTTGCATATTAAATGGAAATGCTCCAGTGAAGAAAAATGGCTGGAATGCTGGCGCTGGTCCTGCGTATGTCCCATTTTGAGGCTCCAGAGACATTGGTGGCTTGGACGGGACAGTAGAGAACAGGGATCGAGTCTGACTCACTGGTGGCTGACAAACAGGACCCGGTTTTGTGCTTTCTGGTGTTCTAAGTATGGCAGAGGGGGCAGACACATCCCCGTTCTGAACCAGTGCCAAAGAGGTGTGGTCCCGTGGAAAGGGCCCAAGCAGGGGAGGTTCCCCAGGGGGCAGCAACGGAGAAGAGCCATCTGCAGGGGGTGATGCAGGAGGTGTGGAGGGGCCCCCATTCTGTAGCTGGGCTGAATCCTCTGATGCAGGTGTATAGATAAAAGGGAAGGCTGGGTTGGCCAAATAGTTGGGAACAAACGGCAGTTCTGACTCCTTCTTCAGCTGGGGGTGGTCATCGCTGTCACCATCATCATCTTCCACTTAAAAAGATGAAAACACAGAACACTTACATAGTCCTTTAAAAATGAGCAAATAAAGGGACGTTATGCTCGTGGTCCAGTGGTTAAGACTGTGCCTCCCAATGCAAGGGGTGCAGGTTTGATCCCTGGTCAGGGAGCTAAGATCCCACATGCCTCTTAGCCAAAAAACCAAAACATAAAACAGAAACAATACTGTAACAAAGTCAATAAAGACTTTAAAAGTGAGCCACATCAAAAAAAAAACCAAACTTTTTTTTAAAAAAAAAGATTTCACACAAAGGAAATTAGCAAGTCTCCTGTGAAAGCTGGTGTCCTTTGGTATATAACAAATATCTTGGTCAGTGTTTACTGCAGGTTTTTTGTTACCATTTCTATCTCCTTAAAGTTTACAGATTAAAAAACCCAAAACTTTATAATGTCTACCTTTCCAGAAACAGCATGGAATAATTATCTTGGCACAGTAAGACTATCTTGTTTCTAGAAACAGATTGGCTATTTAGCATCAAGAATATATACAGGGGATATACATATATAGTTAGATACATATATATATATATATATAATTATAACTGATTCACATTGTTGTTGGCACAAACCAATAAAACATCTTAAAGCAATTATCCTCCAATTTAAAAAAAAAACTCTTTTTAAAGAATACCATAAGTCTCAGTTTGACAAAATCAACCTCAAAAAAGACTTACCTCCCATAATCTTCCTAATTTCTCTTCTTGATGTTAACTGGACAGGCATTTCTCCCTTTGTGGTAAGGATCTCTTTGTCAGCTCCTGATTTTAGTAAGTAAGAGACCACCTGACCATGATTGCGCTTACACGCCCAATGCAAACAGGTCCTACCCCCAAAAGAAAAAACAGAGACTGAAAAAGTGGAGGGGTGATCTGGGATTTCAAGCTCTACACATCAGTAAATAAATATACGCAAGCCTGTTAGAGTTCAGCTAGAACCAGAAAATCAGACTGGTAATTTTAACTTTTCGGAAAGCAGATGATCAAAATATTTAATATGCTTAAAATTATTTTAAAATTTCATTTCTGATCCTTGGAAAGAGCTAATTTATCCCAGGGGCTTTATTACAACGGCTTCCAGAAGGCTGGCTGCCTGGCTGGCTAGATAACTCTAAAGATACTGCTCAGTGTCCCTCATTATATTTTCCCGGTCTCTTTAAAATATACTTTTACATGGCCATATTCCTTTTCAGAGAGTACCAAAACTTGCTTCATGTGCATCAAATGTCACTTGAAGATGAAATATTGTCAGGCTACTAACCATCTCTCATCTGCAGCTTGCTCTGCCACTAAAATTATTACTACAGCAGATTCCTGTCTGAATCTCAGTTACTCTTTTGCTTTTTACTTTTCTTTCCTTCACACATACACAAAAGGATTTCCATTTTTAAAAGTTCAATTCTCTAGTTCTCTCCAGAAGGCTACAAACATATTCTCATTTGCTTAAATACAAGGCACCACACACATACTTTTAGTTCCTAAAGCATCTGAACAATACACATCTTCTGAAGTATTGATTCATTTAAGTAAAACTAATTGCTTACTATTGTATACTTAGGAAGGAATTATGCACCCTCTAAAAGAGCTATTATTTTAACACTGCACAGAAATAGGATTAGCGAAATTCCATCTTAACAGAGCTACTAAATTCATCCCCATGGAAGGAAAATACTTTTTCTCCCTCTGTTTTGAAATGTCCTCATTCACCAACTCTCTAATTGAACTGAGATAAGTATCTTCAGAGCTTTTAAATGAATATAAATATGGCAAAGGATAGAACATATGTTCAATAGTGGGGATTAGGTCACCCACTTGAGAAGCATAACTCTCTAGAGAGTACATCTGGTTCCAGGAAAAAGCAGATTTGCCCTGGGTACCTCAAGATTTATGACTTACAGAAAGCCAGTTTGTCTGGCTGGCTAGGAGCAAACTCCACTGATGTTTCAGAGTGATATTTGAAACTATTATTCATTAGAATCAGATTATCAAAAAAAAGAACCAGATTATCCAGGTGCCTTTAAAATGTACTTCTTCATAAAAAGAATTCCAGTTTGGAGAAAATAAAAGAGTCTTGATATGGACTTCTAAAATATAAGCACCATGAAGATAAGGAAGTATCTGCTTGAATATACAGGTACTTAATTGATATTTGCTGAATAAGTGAACCAAGGACAAGGTGCACACTGCTTAGAGTAGAAGGATCCTGTATATTCTTGATTCTGGGCAAACTGTACTGAGAGTGTGTTTGTATATGGCTGTCTTGAACACTTGAAAAATGAATAATTATAATGATAAGCATTCAAAAATGAATAGAACATGATGAGAAAAATATGTTCTGTTTTGGAAATAAAGTGCTCACTTGTAAGTAGTAAATCACTTGTTCACAACAAACCTGAGAGTGAAGGAAGTAATATTCTGCCAGTGGATCTGAGACATTTTTGGACAAACCAACTGCTAAAGTATCACCACGTAAAGTGGGGCTAAGTCAACACAGCACATCCCCCACAGCCCTGTACCCTGAGTGATCATTTATAGTCCAGATCTGGGTGGCTCCAGACAGCCATAATTCACAGGCACTATAGCCAGGCAGTATTTTCAACTTCTTCATGAGCCATTGTACTTGTTTCTTAAAGCCAAGGGGTATGCATGACACCTGAATTACAACTGATGTGGGAGCTCGATCTCTGAACTTCAACTCTTTAAGCTTTAAATCTGCAGTCAGAATATCCTATCAATGCTGGGAAGTACTGATATTTCAGACCAGAAATCTGAAATACGGACATCCTATCAGTGCTGGTAAGCATTTCAGGCCAGAGGCATAAATTTCAATTGTGCAGAAATTGTGGTTACTGGGCAACTAAAAATTAAAAGCAGTAACCATTCTGCTTTTCTGTGCTACTGACTATGTTTTCTGAGGGTAACCTTTATATCTGATTAGCCGGCACACTGCTTAATTAGAAACAAGGAAAAAAAAAAAAAAAACAGAACTTCTCTGGTGGTGCAGTGAATAAGAATCCTCCTGCCAATGTGGGGTACTAGGGTTTGGTCCCTGGTCTGGGAGGATTCCACATGGCTTGGAGCAACTAAGTCTGTGAGCCACAACTACTGAGCCCATGCTCTAGAGCCTAAAAGCCACAACTACTGAAACCCATGCACCCTTAAGCCTGGTCTCTGCAGCAAGAGAAGCCACTGCAATGAGAAGCCCTCACATCCCAACAAAAAATAAAGCAACAGAAACCCCGTGCAGCCAAAAATAAATAAGAAAAAAAAAGTTAACACAGATATAGTACTTTACATACTGGACATTGTTCTAAAAACTTTACGTGTATTAATTCATTTAGTCCTCTAAACAACCCAAGTTAAGTACTATCATCAACACTCTCCAGTGATCTAGTGGTTGGGAATCCACCTGCCAATGCAGGGAACATGGCTCGATCCCTGGTCCAGGAAGATTCCACATTTTACAGGGCATCTAAGCTGGTGCGCGGCAACCTCTGAGTGTGTGCTCTAGAGCCTGAAAGCTCCAACTACTGAGCTTGAGTGCCGCAAATACTGAAGCCAGCATGCTCTAGAGCCCCTGCCCTGAAACAAGAGAAGCCATGGCAATGAGAAGGCCTTGCATGGCAACCGAGAGTAGCCCCTGCTTGCTGCAACTAGAGAAAGCCCATGTGCAGCAATAGAAGACTCAACAAAGCCAAAAATAAACTAATTTAAAAACACACAGGCAAAAAGAAAATTCTCCTACTTTTCGGATGAGGAAACTGAGGCAGTCAGCAAATAAGTAAAACAAACAGTATGGTATACACAGCAATTGCGTTATAAGGACAGTAAAGTAAGGAAAGGGATTAGGGAATGCCAGAGATAGTGGAGGGGCATGGCACAACTTTAAGTTAAGGACCCAGGAAAGACTCATTCAGGGGACATCAAAGCTAAGACCTGAAGGAGGTGAGGGAGAAAAAGCATTTAAATGAAGGGAAGAGAAAACACAAGGGCCTTGAATGAACATTGCGCCTGGTGTTTTGTTTATTTATTTTTGGCTGCGCTGGGTCTTGGTTGCTTCACAAGGGCTTTCTCTAGTTGCAGCGAGCAGGGGCCACTCTCGAGTTGTGGTATGTGGGCTTCTCATTTTGGTGGCTTTTCTTGTTGCAGGGCACTCACTCTAGAGTGCTCTGGCTTTGGTGGTTGGGGCACGCGGGCTCAGTAGTCGTGGCTCACGGGCTCTAGAGATCAGGCTCAGTAGTTGCGGTGCAGAGGCTTAGCTGCCCCAACAGCATGTGGGATCCTCCCAGACCAGGCATTGTCCCCTGCACCGGCAGGCAGATTTTCAACCACTGCACCACCAGAGAAGTCCTGTGCATGGTGTTTTCAACAAAAGCAAGAAAGCCAGGGGAAGGAACGAAGAGAGCAAGGGGGTTAATCGAGAGATGAGGCTTAGAAATAGAGTGTGGGCTGAGGGACAAGGATTTGAACTGTAGGACCCTGTGGGCTTTTCCTCCATTTGAGATTGGAGCCACTAAAGGGTTTTAAGCAGAATTAAATGATCTGTGTTTTAAGTCAGGATTCCTCTGGCTGCTGTGCTGAGAAAAGACATAGGATAGGACTAATGAGGAGGCTACTGCATTAATCCAGGTGACAGATGGCGGCTTTGCACAAGACGTGTAGTGGCAGAGCTAGTGAGAAGTGGTCAGATTCTAACTACATCACTGCTAGTGAAGCTGGCCAGATTAGCAGCTTGACTGGATGTGGGTTGTGAGAGAAAGACAGAAGGAAAGGAGTGCACCAAAGATTCTGGCCAGCCAGTGCAGCTCAGATGCTCAGATGAGGACTCAAGCAGGCTGGGGACAGTTAGGCATATGAGGGAGACCAAGAACTCAACCCTGGACATGTAGAAGTCCTATTAGATATCTTCCCCCAATTAAATCTATGAGAGCCTCTTCATAGTTCAACAATCTTATATTTTTCTGAGCACTTACTATGTGGTTAAGAAAGTATGGTTTCTAAGACTCCTCATGACCACTGCAGAGGGCACGGGTTCAATTCCTCGTCAGAAATTAAGATCCCACATGCCCCGAGGTGTGGTCAGAAAAAAAGAAAATTGTGTGAGGTGGGAAGGAGGGTCAAGAGGGAGGGGACATATGTATATCTATGGCCGATTCATGTTGATGTATGGCAGAAACCAACACAATATTGTAAAGCAATTCTTCTTCAATTAAAAAAAAAAAAAGAAAGCATGGTTTGGAGGCAGATGCTGGGTTTCATTCCCAGCTCCATTAGCTACTGTAAATTCTTAGGGAAACTACTTATTCATTTTTCCTATCTGTAAAACAAGAGGATAATAGCTCTGTCCCTGAGCCGCTGGGAATGAGATGATACACATAAATAATACATTTGGAACCTTGTTTGCACTACAGAGCAAGCTCAGGAAATGTTACCTATTTATATTATGCTGCATTTCCTTAAATGCTCACAACTCTTCTGAAATAACTAGAAAATGAAGTGACTCTGGCAAGGTCATATTGCTAAGCAGGAATGGAGAAGAGCCAGCACTGAAGTCCAGGCTTGTTCTACACAACACTGCCTCCCAGTGCCAAAACAATGAATCACAGCTTGTGAACCACACAGAAATGCTAGAAATCACACACACAGAAAAGAACACACAGAAAAGCAAGCTAGTTTGTAAACACTTAAACAAAATAAAACAAAAGTGCAGTTTCTACTGTTTCCTGGCTTTCTGAACAGTTGCCCAGGCTGTTTTCTTTGGAATAAGTTGGCAGATGAACTTGTGAGGAAGTAAGGAAACTGATTCTGGTCCTGGCTATTAATAGTTGTGTGACCTAGGGCAGGTTAATCTCTGGGATTGAACCTATCTCCAATGTCCCCTTTAGTTTTAAACTGTATGATTCCACTTTAAAAAATAAAACATTTGCAAACTCACTTTAATTCTCAGTTAGCAAATAGCCTGATTAGCATTACTTGGATCAAATAAAAAAATTTAAATGTGAAGAGAGCGGAATAACACCACATTCAGTAACTTAATACAAAAAAATTGACCACCGGCACTTCTTAAAATGTGACTCCTTATTTAGTTGGGAAGGACTCAATCACTGGCAGGCATCTGAAGTCTAGGATAAAGTCTCATATTTCAAACTGTCTTAAGAAAACAAAGCAGAACATTATGTAGGATTAATGAATGAGTCGTCCTGCCACAGGCAGCTGTAGGTAGCAGCAAATCACTGCTGCAGTAAGGCAACAGAAAAGCAGAACAGCAATGCAAGTGATTTATTTTCCCTAGTCTTGGGAAAAGAAACCGTGCTAGTTTATAAGATCCACGTTTGCTCAACTGTTCATGCTTTTTGCTCTGCACAAATGTGTTCTTCAGAGTAGTTCCGAACTCGAACTTGGGTGAGCTCCAAATGAGCGTGAGAGTCATCAGCACCTTTTGGTACACGTT
The DNA here is from genome assembly GCF_023091745.1 of Budorcas taxicolor. Taxonomy (NCBI): domain Eukaryota; kingdom Metazoa; phylum Chordata; class Mammalia; order Artiodactyla; family Bovidae; genus Budorcas; species Budorcas taxicolor. The sequence continues at coordinate 35,741,503 of NC_068928.1, read as the reverse complement.
ATGGGGGTGGGGGTGGGGGTGGGGGTGGGGTCGGCGGGGCACGGGGCGCCTGCGTTCGGGTGGGCGCTGCCGGCGCAGGACCACGTGGGCCGGGATTTGGGCATGACTCGCCGCAGACTCTCCGAGGCAGGGGGGCCAGTGCTAGCCTCCAGAGCGCACAACCTCGTTGGCTCTGGGTGCCGGGCCACGCCTTAGCGGGCTTCCGGGGCTGCGCTAGGCCGAGGTCGCGTCCCGGGCTGGATGCTCTGACCCTAGGCCTCCCCCGCTCCCCACTTACCAGCCGTTGACCTCATTTTGGGAGTTCACATCCACCCCGCTCTCCACCAGTTTCTGCACCTCCCGAATGTCCCCCAAGGCCGCGGCCTCCCGCAGCCTCTCCTGCTGCTCCTTCTGCTCGAGGAGAGCGCTCATCTTTCTTTGGCCCCAGGCCCCCGCTAGGGCACGCCCGCCCAGCCCCGGCCGGTCAGCGCCGCCGCCGCCGCGGACCACTCCCCGCCATGGAGAGACCGCGCGGGGTACAGCTGCCCCGCTCGCGCTGCAGCCCGTGCCGAGCCAGGGGCCTCCGTTCCCCCTTCTTGGCACGCCCGCTGCTCCCCTGCTGCTCCCGGCCCGCAGGCCTAAACCTCCTCCCGGCCGCGCCTCCCACAGGCCGGCTCTGGGGGAACCTATTCAGAGTGACAACCCTGACCCAGATATTTTCCGTTCCTACCCTCCGCGCGCGCGAGGGCTGGCTGTTTATGTAAGTGCCGCACAATATTATCTGCCGTGATTCACCAACTATTTTTAGACCTCCCCACCCGGCAGCTTCCAGAGAGGAGGACAGAAACGAGGGAAGGGAAGAAGGCGTATTTGAGAGCCAGGAAAGCCTAATCCTCTGGAGCAGGCTGTTTACCACGCATCAAAAATAATTGGTTTAAGAAAACAGACAAAAATAATAGTAATAATTGGTTTTGTTTTTTCCCCAGTGTGTGTGGCTCTTTTTCCTTATCTGAATCAACTCTTGCCTAGCAGGGTGGGGAAATGGGCCGAAAACGATCCCACTGTTATATGCCCATTATTGCAGAAATAGAATACACGATTCTTTCTTTTGACACTGCTTGGGACCATTCAGTTCGATTACTTATTTAAATTGCTGTTGTCTTACAATTTAGAGATTTCTTCTAATTCGGCTTTCAGGAAAAATATTTATACTGTGCTCAGAGTCTATAAACTGTGATTCATTACTGCTTTTATTTTATTTTTTTGGTTACTGCTTTTAAATCATAATTAATTACTTTTCGTGAAGGCCATGTAAGGAAAAAAGAAAAGAACACCAAAGAGGCTTTCAAGTTATCCCAGTCTTTAATATCAGGAGCTAGGGAGAGAAGTGGTCCAAGTATAAACAGCATTCTTCCTGACTCTCTGGCTAATCAATCTAATGAGGCTCAGAGCCTGGGCTGGCGCTGCTTTACTACACAGCAGGAGAAAAAGAAGAGTATTGTTTTGCTGAGCCCAGGTTCCTGGGCAAGATCTTCCAATGTGGCACAGGATGGAAGCTTGCAGATGGGGTTGGAAGGATTAAGGAGTAACCCTGGGGTGGGGAGGAGGAAGGCCTGAACACAAGAGATAAAATAGGAAATGACAAATTTAGGCATGGAGTTTTCATTTCCCTCTCTTGGGGCAGCCCAGGGTTTGCGCAGCAAGCACTTTTCTTGCTGTGCCTGCGTGCTCAGTCACTCAGCAACCCCATGAACTGTAGCCAGCCAGACTCCCTGTCCATGGAATTTTCCAGGCAAGAGTACTGGAGTGGGTTGCCATTCCTACTCCAGGGGATGCATCTCCTGCATTGGCAGTCAGGATTCTTTACCACTGAGCCACCGGGGATGCCCTTTCTTCTTGCTACTGTTTTATGAAAAACTCATATCTGTTTATTATGTTACAGACATTCACACAGTACACAGTGCACACCAGATGGTTTGAATATAAACTGACTGCATGCTTACATTGACCTTATAGTGAACTGGAACTCTGCTTGAGGTTACACTTTCATTTGTCCCCCAATACAAACTTTAATTCTCAGCATGGTACTCCACCTGAAACTGATGTGCAGAGTAGTACTGGAATTGGGCCCTTCAGTACAATTCAAGTGACAGGGGAGTAGATAGTGGCCTCTTTTTTTTTTTTTTTTAATAGCAGTTCAAAAAGCTTGGTAGTGAGTGCACATCAAAATCTGTGAGTTCTCTTTGTAAGGATTTATTTGTTAAATTACCCATGTGCCCTACAATAACTATCGAATCAACGAACATAAATATTTTCTTAAAAACCTCTGGTGCCTGCATGCCAAGTCACTTCAGTTGTGTCTGACTCTTTGTGACCCTACCCACTGTAGCCCACCAGGGTCCTCTGTCCATGGGATTCTCCAGACAAGAGTACTGGGGTGGGTTGCCATGCCCTCCTCCAGGGGATCTTGCCAACCCAGGGATCGAACCCAGGTCTCTTCCATCTCCTGCATTGGTAGGTGGGTTCTTTTACCACTAGCACCACCTGGAAAACCTTAAACAACCTCTACTTATCTCTAACTCCAGTATTCTGCTTGTTATTCTCACATTAAAAAAACAAAACTTTCTCTGCAAACAAAACCTTTACCCTGGCCATAACTGAATGCAACCTGATGGTTATTCATTTCCATTTATCTACACTTTGTCTTGTCTCTAGGGAATTATCTTAACTCCCTGGGTGTATCAGACATGCATTGTTTGCGAGGCACTATTCTAGGCACTGAATATCTTGCTGCAAAGAAATCAGAGTCCCTTATTTGAAAAAACATGCTGTCTAGCCGGGGAGACAAGACAAATAATAGGATGTGATAAACATTATATATACTAGAAGTCCTACGGCATATAGCATAGCGGTTGTCAGTATGGAGATTATAACCAGAATGCTTTGGTTTGTATACCAGTTTTGCCTCTCATATCATCTTGGATCAGTTTCTTAACCTTGCCTCAAGTTCTACATCTCCAAATAGGGATGACAATAATAGCACCTACTTTGCAGGATTGTTCAATGAATTGAATGACTATGTGTAAAGTTTGGATGTTGAAAACACTCTGTGGTGTATTACAACAAGGTTGAGTCAAGGAAAATAGCATCCGATAGCATAGGAGGATAAGTGGTGGTCAGGAGACAAAGATACAGCCAAGTTTCTGGCTGGGCAGATAGTAGTGTCGTTTACTGAGATTTGGATCAAAGAATGAAGATAAAGTTTGGGGTATGTTGATGAATTCATTTTGAATCAGTTGAATTGAGCTTTCTGAAAACACTTAATTACTGCTGATATCAACATTTACCCACTGCCAGACACTATGGGCTTCCCTGGTAGCTCAGAGGTTAAAGTGTCTGCCCCCAATGCGGGAGACCCGGGTTTGATCCCTGGGTCAGGAAGATCCCCTGGAGAAGGAAATGGCAATCCACTCCAGTATTCTTGCCTGGAGAATCCCATGGACAGAGAAGTTTAGTAGGTTACAGTCCATGGGGTTGCAAAGAGTTGGACACGACTGAGTGACTTCACCTCAGACACTATGGTAAATGCTGTACATGAACTGTCTCAGTTATTAATAGTTCTCACAACAACCTTTTAAGTTAGGACCATCATTATCTGAAGCATAGAGAGGTAAGTAACTTGCCCAGAACAGTACAGTTTAGTGACAGAGTGAGGCTGTAAAGTCAAGAAGTTCAATTCTAGAGCCTGTGCTTTCTTTCCTGATTTTCATTTGAGTGGAGATGCCTAGTAACAACAATAAGCCCGGTAAACAGTCATGAATATAGGTATCATATTTCAGAAGGAGTTCTGGGCTGGTGATTTGGACTTGGTAGTCATCAGTAAAGGAGCTAACTAAAATCATGGGGATAGAACTGATGGCCCCAACAGAGCATGTTGAGTGTCAAGAGAAGGCAGCCAAAGACACCCAAAGAACAACCCAATAGTTTATTGATGGACAGAAAAGGAGAAATCCTCAAATGAGACTGATGAGGAGCAACCGGAATAGTAGAAAAAAGGCAAAGGAATGAGAGGGTTTGGCAAAGAGAGAGTGATCCACAGGGTTAAATGCTGCGGAAAGGGCAAGAAAGAAAGGACTGGAAAGTGTGGAGAGATTTAACCACAAGGGGATTGCTGGTGACCATGGAGAGACAAGTGGCAGGGATGGCACCCATACGATAATGGGCACTGCATCACCCAAGAAAGCTGTAGGGCTCATCACGTGCATCAGTAAATCTGCATGGCTATTTTCTGCACTCCTCTTCCATGGAATGTAATTTACACCTGTTGTACTAAACAGCAATTTAGACACTGACATGTAAACTTCCTGAAAAGATAAAGCAAAGACAAAAGCCTTTCTCTTATTAGAAACAAGATATACCATCACTTATAGCTTCCCTGGTGGCTCAGTGGTGAAGAATCCACCTGCAATGCAGGAGATGCAGGTTTGATCCCTGGGTCGGGAAGATCCCCTGGAGGAGGGCATGGCAACCCACTCCAGTATTTTTGCTTGGAGAATCCCATGAACAGAGGAGCCTGGCGGGCTGCAGTCCATGAGGTCACAAAGGGTCAGACGTGACTGAAGCCACTGAGCACGCATGGTTCTTCAAACATTATTGTACTTTAACTTTCATAGTCTGACAATGCATTCATGAAATAATTTGTAGACACCTAGTTTTTTAAAATTTTATTTATCTAGTCATTTATCTTTGACTGTGCTGGGTCTTCGTTGCTGCCTGAGGACTTTCTCTAGTTGTGGTGAGTGGGGGCTACTCTCTAGTTGTGGCACACGGGCTTGATTATCCCACAGCATGTGGAATCTTCTTGGAGCAGGGATCAAACCTGAGTCCCCTGCACTAGCAGGCGGATTCTTAGCCACTGGACCACCAGGGAAGTCCATAGACACAGTTTTCACAGACAAATTAAAAAACACTTTTTAGACATGAATGCCCTGGTTTATCATGTTAAGAATTTCAAACATTACTTATGTTAACAGAAACAGTGGAGTTGGAGTGTACTGTGCCATCTCCAAGCTGCATAACGAGAACCACCAGTGGTACTACGAAACTTGTCACTCTTTCCAAGGCATGGTTCTTTAAACTTGTGGATGTCAGCCCTCGTAAGTCCCTGTGTTTTTGGACTGGTTTGGTGATCCACTGGGTGTTAGGATTTCTTCTGGTAGCTTTATGGAATGAGGATAACCTCAAAGAATCTGTCTGTAGAATCTTCACCAACCCAGTAAGAATCCAGGACTCTCAGAGCCCCACAGTGGCATCCAGCTCACTCCTCCACAATAGAATGAAGGCTTCAGGCAAACTTTAGCCATGATAATCAGGCTTGGTGTAACTGGCACCCTTAGGCATGTGTGGCCAACACAGCTCACAGGAATCTGCTACGTGACGTAACCTTGCTTGGTCCTGTGTCCCAGCCTGCACGCTTTATGAGGCCGGGTGGGGTGGAGGGTCCCGCGGGGTGCAGAGAGCAGGCAGTACTGCCTGCAGCCCACCATGGGGAGAAAGCGCATTGCGTGGGACTGCTTCTTCCTCCACTGCTCCTGGATGTATTTGTAAGTGCCTATTGTGGCTTCCCTCTGAGATAAACTGATGGCTGCCACCAGACGGAAAGGGAGAAACTTTCATTTAAAAGAAAAAGACTGATAATTGCAATATCATGTGACCAATGCCAAAATGTACACGGTAAAATGGCAGCACAAACAAGATGATCAGCTGTTGTGTGTGACAGGCAGCGAACGAGGCTCCAGGTTGGCTTTACAGAGCTGGGGATGCTTGGCATGTGACCTGAGAAAGATGGGTAGGTGTTTCTGGGGTGAGGAAAGAGCATTCCATGTCTAGAGCCGTGTAATGTGATGTGGGAGGAAGCAGGGGTGTTCAGGGTGTGAGGGAATGGTAGCAAAAAGTTGGAGAAGCAGGTAAGATCATGGATGACCTTGGTGTTTCAATTTTAGATGTGGACCCATTGAAGGATTTTGGGCAGGGAAGAGACATAACCAAGTTTACATTTAAAAAGATTGAGGCAGCAAAGCAAATGGAGGATGGCCTCATGGGACCACACAGAAGGCTAGGAAGCATTACAAACTGTGGCTTTGTATCTATATTTGTTCCCCAAAGCTGTCAAAACAAAGCATCAGAGATTTGGGTGCTTAACAGAAATTTATCCTCTCACAGTTCTGGAGGCTAAAAGTCCAGGATCAAAGTGTCAGCAAGCTTGATTTCTCCTGAAGCCCCTCTCCTCGGTTTACAGATGGCTACCTTCTCACTATGCCCTCACATGACCTTTCCTCTTTGTGTGTGTCTACCTGGTGTTTCCAAATTTCCTCTTATAAGGGTTCCAGTCAGATTGTATTGGGGCCTATTTGAAATTCATTACCTCTCTAAAGGCTCTGTGGTCATGTAAGGATGTGAGAGTTGGACTGTGAAGAAGGCTGAGAGCTGAAGAATTGATGCTTTTGAACTGTGGTGTTGGAGAAGACTCTTGAGAGTCCCTTGGACTGTAAGGAGATCCAACCAGTCCATTCTGAAGGAGATCAGCCCTGGGATTTCTTTGGAAGGAATGATGCTAAAGCTGAAACTCCAGTACTTTGGCCACCTCATGCGAAGAGTTGACTCATTGGAAAAGACTCTGATGCTGGGAGGGATTGGGGGCGGGAGGAGAAGGGGACGACAGAGGATGAGATGGCTGGATGGCATCACTGACTCGATGGACGTGAATCTGAGTGAACTCCGGGAGTTGGTGATGGACAGGGAGGCCTGGCATGCTGCGATTCATGGGGTCGCAAAGAGTCGGACACGACTGAGCAACTAAACTGAACCAAAAGGCTGTTTCCAAATGCAATCTCATCGTGAGGTCCTTTTGTGGACTCTGAAAATTTGAACATATGAATTTGCATGTGTTTGTGGTAGGGCACACAATTCAGTCTATTACACTTTGCATTAGCAACATACATGGAAAGGGGTCTGCACACCACAGACTGATAAGGTTGTTTTTCATCTCATCATCAGAAAATAACCAACTCATATAATCTATAAAAGTTATGTATAAACTGGGCATTGTGATTTGTTCATAAGACTACTTTTGGGAATTCCCTGGTGGCTCAGTGGTTAGGACTCTGAGCTTCCATTTCAGGGGACCTGGGTTGTATCCCTGGTTGAGTAACTAAGATCCCACATGCCGCAGGGTATGGCAAAAAAACAAACACAAAGCTTTTCTCTGAATCCATGATGCCCAGTAGTTGATGCTGGTACTGGTTGAACTAGTGAAAAAGGCAAACGAGTGAATCTGTTACCAGCAGTGGTAATACACACTGAACCGTAGCTGTGGCTTCCCTTGGAGCCTACAAAAAACAAAGCTATACAGTAAGACTTGCCTAGGATGGGACAGCGTGGGAGCTCTTGCCTCTGAGATCCAAAGGACAGTGTTTTCCTTTGATTTCATTTGAAATTATCACTACATTTCTGTCTTCCATGGATCAGGAGCTCTCTGGCAACCAGGTCTTACACATCTATCTATATTCTTGCCCACTAATGCAGTTTCTGGTACATGCACATGCGCCGTTGAAGTCTGCGCAATGAATGAGGGAATTAGAAGTTCAGTGGTTAGGTTAACACTTTGGGTGCCACAGTGGAGCCCAGATTAAACCCTTCATCAGGAACTTGAGATCCTGAAAGCTGCGTGATGCAGGCAAAAAAAAAAAAGTTTCAGTGAGCAGAGTCTGTGACTCTGCACTCAGGTTTCCTAAGTCCTGTTTGTAGTTCAAGACATATGCTTTTTTCCCTCTTTTTGGTGGTCTTGGCAGTGGTGAACCTACCAAAATGCTTCACTGAGAAAACAGCCGCCATCAGCTGAAAACTCCCTCATCCCACTGCTACATCTACAAACGGATTTCTTTTTTCTTCTGTAGGTTTAGTGGAGAAAAGGTCCCTTTTTTCTAGGAAAGGCCAATATGCCCTGGAGCCTACAGGGCTTCCCTTCTTCTATCACCTTTCCTTCTTAAGAATCTGGGACTTTAGCTATTCTCTTATCTCCTACCTTCTCCAACACTCAGTTCAGTTCAGTTGCTCAGTCTTGTTCTACTCTCTGGGACCCCATGGACTGCAGCACGCCAGGTTTCTCTGTCCATCACAAATTCCTGGAGCTTCCTCAAACTCATGTCCATCGAGTCGGTGATGCCATCCATCTCATCTCCTTTGTCGTCCCCTTCTCCTCCTGCCTTCAATCTTTACCACCATCAGGGTCTTTTCCAATGACTCAGTTCTTTGCATCAGGTGACCAAAGTATTAGTCTCTAACACTAAACATATTCTAATTTCCCATATTAAAAAAGCCTTCCTTAACTCATACCTCCTTTCACATCTCACCCTGTCTTGCTGTGTCCCTTCTTAAAATGAGTTGTCCATATGCCATTTTACCCCCTCACTGTCCCTTCATTCTTTGATCCATTTCAGTCTGACTTCCAGCTACAGATCCAACGAATTCTGTTTAGTCTTCGCATGCCAGGTCTTTGGCAGACTTCTACGATGTCGGTCACTTCCACCTTCTTCCCTGACTATACTCTTCAGACTTTCCCCTTACGTGTTTGGCTTTCCTTTCACAGCATCCTATGCTGGTTCCGTCTCTACCCCTTTAAAGCAGCATCTCTCAAACGTTTGGCATCTTCAGGACACTTAGTGAGAATCCTGCCAGGTTCGGGTTTACTTAAAGAAATGATGAACATTGCTTCATGTAGTGAAATGGCCTTGTTATATACTACTCTCTCTGCCTTGGATTATTTTCTGTCCACTTTGCTTGTCTGGAGAGCCATCATCTTTTAGGTCTTATTTCCACAGACAGTCCTCTCTGTTACTCTGATATGATACAACCCTATTTTCTGATCATAATTTTTGTTGTTGTTTAGCTGATGATTAAACTTAAAATGTGTTGGGCCTGTTCCACGTCTCACGTGTTATTTTCACAGTAACATCTTATGTATGTAGGGAGGTATTACTGTAAATCCTAATTTCACAGATCGAGAAAGGAAGGTAGAGTGGCAGAGCTGGGATTCCCAACCTAGACGATCTGTCTTTAGAATCCATACTCTAAATGGTGCTAGAGTACTTAATACTAAAATTTATGTTTATTTATTTATTTATATAGTGACTGTCTCACTCTCAAATCCTCAAGGTCTGTGAGAGCAAACACCGTGTCTGAAAGGTTCGGAGCTTAGCTTTAGGAGTTTACCTGGTAGGTACATGGTAAATACTGGTATTTGTTCAGTAAATGAATCAGTAATTAAAAAGAAGATTCCGGTCTGGAAGGCATACTCCTCCCTACACTCCTCGCGACCTTGTAGAAACTGCCTTATCTCTTCCTGCATTGTTAATCTGGGGAGTCGGAGTGGGAGGACTACCCCAGGTAGAAGAGGCGACGAGCTCAGCGGCTAGAAGAACGGAGTCGGAATACGGCAAGAGTGCGATCTTCCGTTTCCTCCACTAGAAGACGGCATAGGGAGCACCGCGTGAGATAAGTGATACGCTACCCGCTACCCTTTTCTCCATTTCAGAGTGGTGTTGAAGCTTCGAGACGTAGGCTCCTACTTCTGTGAAAGAGTGGGCAACGCGGGCCCACGGAGGACAGCAGCGGACTCGGCCACCGTGAGTAGCCTTGGCGCGGCATAGGGCGGCGCCGACGTGCAGAGGCGGACTCCCGGCCTCGGCACGCTCCGCCCCCGGGCCGGCGGAAGCGGCCCGCTCTCAACTCCCAGGTCTGGGCGTGTCCCCGCCGGCGCACGCGCGCGAACTGCATGCTGGGAAGGCGCTCGCGCGGCGGCCATTTTGTCTTATCGGCTCCTGGTTAGAGGAGGCATTTAGGCCTGCTAGGGCGCCCGAGAGGTTCGCGACTGTGTTGCCGGCGTTTTCTTTGGCAGGTGCCAGGGCTGGTGGGAGCAGCCGCCCGAGGAAAGCACCATGATTTCGGCTGCGCAATTGTTGGATGAGTTAATGGGCAGGGACCGAAACCTCGCCCCGGATGAGAAGCGCAGCAACGTGCGGTGGGACCACGAGAGCGTAAGTCCCGCGGGCCTTGGGCCTGTGCCTGGGCGCCATGGGGGAGGGGAACGGCGCGGGCTGGGGCTCGCCGGGGCCTCGGCAAGGTTTGGGGCCCGGCCGCCCCGGGGTCAAGTGTCTGACCCCGTGGCTGGAGGGAATCGGGAGAATAGTCCAGGAGGGAGGAGTCTGCCTGGATCCTTGGCTAAGGGATGATTTATTGTTGTTTAAGTATCAGGGAAGTAAAAAAAAAAAAGACTTGGCAAAATTGAAAAGCAGCTTAATGAGGCAGGGAAACGCGGGAAAGGAAGGAGTATTTTTTTACAGCTAGAGGTTTTGGAGTTTTCACCTCGCTGTGAAATAGGGAAAAGGGCACATTTGGCCGTTATTTGGCTGAGCGTCATATCGTGGCACTATATTCAGAAATGTTTCAGTTTCGACGCTGATATGGGGCAGTAAAATTTTAAAAGAGGTCTTGATAGGGTTCACCGTGATTTACAAATATTGTTTGATAGCACTACGGTCTAGTAAGCCATTCTTGTAGATAATTGTCAAGGCTTTTTCTTCATAGGAAACTCTTTGATCCTCTTAACCCTCTACGGGTAAATGAGTATAAACCCAATTTCACACATGAGACTTGAGAGGCTCACCCAAGATCCTGTCAAGTTAAATGGCGAAACTAAACCTAATCTTTGTAGTCTTGTTCACTTTCCAGTTCTGTGAACATGGTGTGTAACGTTTATTTTAGGTCTTACCTGAAGAATGGATGTATAATTAACTTCACATGCGATTGTAGTCAAACAACAAGATAAAGACAGTTGCTAGTCAAAACATGAAGGAATTGTTAAATATGCTTTTTTTTTTTTGGAAGTTGCTTACTCATTTTAAACTTACGCTTTGGTCACAGTAAGATTTCTCTTTTGCTAGTGTTTGACTAGACCTATGGGGTGTTACCCGATTAGTAGTGTGAAGTGTTACAATAGAATTCTTTGTACCGGTGAAATGGTTAGATAATATCACTGACTCAGTGGGCATGAAGTTGAGAAAACTCCGGGAGCTAGTGAAGGACAGAGAAGTCGAGTGCTGCAGTCCATGGGGTCGCGAAGAGTCGGAGTTGACTTCGCGACTGAACATCAACAAATTCACACATTAGAGGTGAAGCTTTTAAAATCTTTTTCCCCCGACTTTTGGGTTTTTCCTCTCTCCTCAAAATAAAAATAAGGGTAACTTTGTTGCCTGCCTTGACCCTTCTCTTTGTAGGCATTTCTTTGTCAAGATAAAGCAACTTTTTCTTTTGCCACGCAATAAACTTTGCAAAAAGGAAAAGATGAACTTTATGTTTCACTTGATGTGCGAATAGGACATTTATCTATTTTGAATTACAGAGAGAAAATTGCTTTTGATTGCGTGCTCATCAGCTGTAACAGCCTGTTTGCCTAATTGGTTTTGAACAAGGATTGTGGAAAAACGTTTTTCCCTGGTGGTGTTTTATTGCCACTTTGCGTTGGATGCGATGGGTTTATAACGTTAGCAATGATGAAGTTCTCAGAAAAGCAACTTAAGTTTTATGTCATCTCAGTTATAATAAGTCTGCTTTCCTTTCAGGTGCACCCTCCCTTCAGTTTTAGTGTTTCTCACTGATATATAAACTTTTGTCAAAATATTTTATGCCTTTAATGACAGATTGCACTTCCTTTTGGATTCAGGGATTTGAAAAAGTCAATGCTGGTGTTTCAGATTTCTGTCTGCAAGAAAACGTTGGTACAGACCAGGAATGTAGCATGTGGCTTTTTCTAAATAAGTTAGAATTACTGTAGGGTTTTATAAAGCTGAGGAAACTTGTGGAATCACTTCTGGGTCACTTGGTGTTTGTTGTTGGGTGTTGGCTAAAATTCTGGAGGAATGGCCAACCACAGTATATACTGTAAGGGGTTTTTTTTTTGGTGGTGGTGGTGAGGGTTTGTCTGCACTTGGTGGCTTGTGGGATCTTAGTCCCAGTGAAAAGTGAAGTCGTGTCCTACTCTTTGCGACCCCATGGACTGTAGCCTGCCAGGCTCCTCTGTCCATGGCGTTTTCCAGGCAAGAATAGTGGAGTGGGTTGCTATTTCCTTCTCCAGGGGATCTTCCCAAGCAAGGGACCAAACCCGGTCTCCTGCATTGTAGGCAGATGCTTTTACCATCTGAGCCACCAGGGAAGTCCTTAGTCCCTGACGAGGGATCAAACCCAGGCCTTGTCAGTGAAGGTGAAGTCCTAACCATTGGACTGCCAGGGAATTCCCCCAGTATTTTTGCGTTCCAGTTCTATCTGGAAATTTTTCTTTGCCACACTTGCACTAGATGGGGAAAGACATTTCAGCTGGGCAAGGTCCTTTTGTTTAACAATGAAATGGAAACTTTATTGTTAAAAGTAATTCCTAGATATCTGTATTAGCCTGATCTGTGGAATTTGTTTTAAATGCAGAGATGTACTTCGTCAGTGCCCACCCCCCATTCTGATCCTGTAGGTCTACGGAAAGGCCCCTGAAATCTGCATTTTTAAAATGGCATCTTTATGCATTCTAAAGCTTGTAAACGACTGCTTCCTGACCTACTTTCTCGGCACTATGTTTTTAAATGTTGAACTAGAAACACTTGGAGGAAACTTTTTTTTTTTAAGTGAAGGCTGTACTGTGATGCAGAGTATTGACCTTTCACTTATTTGTAAAGACATGTAAGTAACCACTCAGGGAAAGTGCTTTACTATACAGGTGTTTCCAGCTTTTGTAGATTGTTACCTTTTGATCTGAGAGAAATTGGTTTGTAACTAAAGCCATCGGCTTTAATACTGTTCCAAGGATTCATTGACACACCTCTCTCCCTCATTGATTAATATTTTACATTTCTTTGTTTTTTTTTACTAAGCAATTTGTTTCCTCTGCTTTATTAATCCTAAACAACCAGAGTAATGAGGAAAGCATGTGATTTTTAACTGCCTAGGGTGAACACCTTTCAGTTATGTCCACATGGGAAGATTTCAGTGTTAGAGAAGGCATTGGTAGCCTTTGGATAATCTGGAGTTGAGATTGTAGGGAATTGTAACTAACATCTGGTCTGGAGCTTTTATTATTAAATTTATACCACGAACTTTGTAGTTCAAATTGAGGATTTTATTTTGTCGTGAAAGTCACTCAGTCGTGTCTCTTTGTGACCCCATGGGCTATACATTTCATGGAATTCTGCAAGCCGGAATACTGGAAGTGTGTCGTTCTCTTCTCCAGGGGATCTTCCCAACCAGGGATCGAACCCAGGTCTCCTGCATTGTAGGCGGATTCTTTACCAACTGAGCCACCAGGGGAGCCCAAAAGTAAAAATTCTTTTAAACTATTAACTCTGATTCTAATATATAAAACGAGACCTTGTTCATCATTTATCGAACTCTTGTATGCCCTCTGTTCAGTGAACACTTAATAATTTATGAGGGGAATTGAAATAAACGTTCTTTTCTGAAATCTTCCCAGTGTTAACAGATACCATCACACCGAAAGTTGTTTGGAAAAGAAGAAACAGTCAAGGTTACTGTCCACAATTTTTATTTGTGGCTTTTTTTTTTTTAACTAAAAAAGGTATTCAGAATCTGAAAAGGAAACCAGAAGCAACAAAAGCAAAAAATTAGTAATTATAGTGCATGACATCTACAGGTGTTTTGTTAGTTTTAAACCATAGTCATCAAAATGTTTTTTTTCTGCCATAAGTGTAGACATTTCCTGCCTCAGTGTATAGTACATGCTAAGTGTTGGGCTTCTTGGAATTTCCAGCAGTCTCTGTGTAATGTATATAATTACTGTTTGCTTTTTCTCTCCAAAACTTATAAACAGAAGTGAGTAGTGGACTGGACTCTGTGTATCCATGTGTGTAAGACACATTATCAGTATATGACTAGTATTATTTCCTCTGTATCTCTTACTACTTTCATTATTTTGAAGCAGTTTTATCATTTCAGCCTTAAAGACATGTCTAAATGTGAGGATGATAACCACAGTATTATCACACTGAAAATATTAAAGTATTTCCTCAATCTTTGATTGATTGCTTCTGGAAAACCATATGTGTCTCATTAGACTTTAGCCCCCCACCCCCCTTTTTTTTTTTGGATGCCCCATGTAGCTTGCAGGATCTTGGTTCCCAGATGAGGGATTGAACCCAGGCCCTCAGGCAGTGAAAGCTCGGAAGTCCTAACAACTGGACAACCAGGGAATTCTGTGTCTCATTAGACTTGATTTCTTAACAAGGGGAGAAAGTAGCTTAAGTTAGTATACAGTGCTTCATTGTTTATGAAATATGTTTAATTTTCCATTTCTTGTAAGTTAGGAAGTTCCTTTGATTATTTTACAAAAATGTATCACTTAAAAATCTTCTTTATATTTGGTTGCAGTCAGTCTTCGTTGCTGGGCATGGGCTTTCTCCAGTGGCGCGGAGTGGGGACTCCTGCAGAGCACAGGCCCTAGCCACTTGGGTTTCAGTAGTCGCAGCAGGCAGGCTCAGTGGCTGTGGCACATGGGTTCAGTTGCTCCGCAGCATGTGGAGTCTTCTTAGCCGAGGATCGAACCGCGTCCCCTGCGTTGGCAAGCAGATTCTTATCCTCTGTGCCACCAGAGGAGTTCTGAATGTTTTTTTTTTTTTTATAAACCTTGTTAAAAGTTGGGACTAAATGACTTTGGGAAGTAATGGAAGCCTTCTTAGCAGGAGAGAGAGAGATGTTTACTATCCCTGCTGTTGCGGAAAATTGATTAAAATTTTATGAAAACTTTGTGTAGGCAATAAAAACAGTGAACTGTGATTAATTACTACGTTAGAAATTGATGTTACTGTTTTATGTTCCCTCCAATTTAGGCTCATTAAAGTGATTTTTTTTTTTACAGAAGTAAACTTGGCTTATGTAAGTATGCATGCGTGTGTGCATGCCAGGTTGCTTCAGTTGTGTCTGATTCTTTGCAACCCTATGGACCATAGCCCGCCAGGCTCCTCCATGGGATTCTCTAGGCAAGAATACTGGAGTGGGTTGCTATGCCCTTCTCCAGGGGATCTTCCCAACCCAAGGATCAAACCTGAGGTCTCTTATGTCTCCTACATTGACAGGTGGTGTCTTTACCACTAGCTCCTCCTGGGAAGCCCGTATAAGTATAATATATAATTAACAACTTTCACTTATACTGTGGAGTCTTTCCTTGTAGGTACAGTGTAAATGTACCTTAGTTTATTTCATGTAGATTACGTCGAGTTCTTTTACAATTACCAACCAAGCTACAGTGAACACTCTAGTACATAGAACTGAATCACTTGTAGGATAGGTTCCTAGAAAGATGACGACTAAGTTAAGTGCACATTTTACATTTTGATGGATGTTGCCAGGTTGTCCCACAGCTCTAGTAATGTTTGGAGTGTTCCTTTTTCCCAGCAGTGTATCTAATGCCAGATTTTGTTTTTATTTTTCACTTTGTTTAATGTGGTGGTAACTCACAATTAAATTTTTCTAGTCAGATTCCTGAGATTGTTTGTATCTGCATTCTCTCAAGTGGTAGTGAAAAGTTTGATATTGAACTCTTCTGGTCTTTGCTATTACCTTAATTTATCAAGAGAATCACAATTATGTTGTGATTGTAGTCCTGGCATGCTGCAGTCCATGGGGTCCCAAAGAGTAGGACGCTTACTTAGCAGCTGAACAACAGCAACCACAAACTCTGCCCTTCCCCCCCCCCCCCCCCCCCCCCGCCCCCTCTTCTGAGCCTCTTTGGTTATCAGATTGTTAGGTCCATGATGGACATTTAATAAAGACTTACTGAATAAAAGACTGTTAATATTTTTAGTTTAACATTCTCAGTCTCTGGGAAAGATTAAAGCAAACAGTTTAAGCAGCTAGGGTTTATTGGGGAGAGTCACAGCTGTTTTCGTGCACCGTCTCTTTACAGCAGTATCTTAAGCAGAGTTGGAGAGTAAGAGCATACAGAACGAAGAATTAGGAAAATAGGTTTTAATCTGTATTTTGTAAGTAGCCTGATGCCTTCTTGAAACACTAATACTTCGGCCACCTGATGCAAAGAGCTGACTCATTTGAAAAGACCCTGGTGCTGGGAAAGATTGAAGGCGGGAGGAGAAGGGGACGACAGAGGATGAGATGGTTGGGTGGCATCACCGACTCAGTGGACACGAGTTTGAGTGAACTCTGGGAGTTGGTGATGGACAGGGAGGCCTGGCGTGCTGCAGTCCATGGGGTTGCAAAGAGTTGGACACGACTGAGTGACTGAACTGAACTGCCTTCAGAGCAGATCATGTGGTTGATTTCATCTCAGATGGAGTGATAGGACTAAATTACAGGTAGAGCTGCTGGCATATCTTGTTTGATTGTCTTGAGTGCCTAAAGACATATCTAAGAAAGTAATGGGTATTTTAAAAAACAGACTGATTTGCCCATTTCTCTCAGTAAACATACTAAAATTTACAGTCCCACTATGAAATAGTTATTATCTCCTTTTTTTGTATTGAGAATACCAAGGCAGAGTTACAGATTTAGTTTTTCATAGTTGAAAAGTGGCAGCAAAATATCAAACTGTTTTGATTCTCCAAGCATACCGATATCCACTTGCCTATTTTCATACTCTGCTGAGTTTGTCTTTTCATGCCTAGAATGTGTTATCATTAATTTCTGAACTTAACCAGTTCAGAAACTTAACCAGGTTAAGCTTTACCACCTGACATTCCTGACTAAATTCCTATTTGTTTTTAGTGATGCATGTACTGACACACTTAAAATGATACAAAATTGAACAAGTCACACTGTTTAATAATTAGAAGAGTTTATAGCATTTAAAAACATTAGCCTTTTGCACATATAGAGCCCTTTTTAGTTGAGGTATAGTTGATATTATATCAATAAAAGTTTGGGGTATACAACATAGTGATTTACAATCTTTAAAGATTGTACTCTATTTATAGATCCTGTAAGGGGCTTCCCAGGTAGCTCAGTGGATAAGGAATCCGCCTGCAGTACAGGAGGAGTTTGATCCGTGGGTTGGGAAGATCTGGAGGAGGCCATGGCAACCTACTGCAGTATTCTTGCTTGGAGAGTCCCATGGACAGAGGAGCCTGGCGGGTTCCATAGGGTCATAAAAAGTTGGACACAACTTGAAGCGATTGAGCACACACAGAGTTACTATAAAATATCAGCTGTATTCCCTGAGTGGTACTTCTTTGTAGCTTGTTTAACTTATCTTCTTATATATCTTAGTCTGTGCCTCTTAATACCCTACCCCTGTTTTGCCCCTCGCTCTTCCCTTTCCCCGCTGGTTCTCTGCATTACAGTGTTTTGTTGTTGTTATTTTCACTAATTTGCTTTTTTTTTTTTAGATACCCCAAATACATACAGTGTTTTGCCTCTGTTTGGCTTATTTCACTAAGTATAATTCCCTCCAAGTCTATCTGTGTTGTTGCGAATGGCAAATTTCTATTTTTCATGGCTGATTATTGTTCCATCATGTATATTTACCTCATTTTCTTCATCCATCCATGTGTTGATGGACATTAAGGATGCTTCGATTCTTGGCTATTGTAAATAATGCTGCTGTGAACATTGGTATGAATTACTGTTTTCATTTTATTTGGATGTATACTCCGGAGTGGAATTGCTGGGTTAAATATAGTAGCTTTATTTTTAGTGTTTTGAGGAACTTCCATGTGGTTTTTTTCAGGTGGCTGCACCAATTTACATTTCTACTAGCAGTGTTCCAGGGGTTCCCTTTTCTCCACATCCTCGCCAACGTGTTACTTGTGGTCATACTGAGCCTTTTTAATAGAGTATTAGAATTTCCAAAAGAAAATGGTACAAATACACTATGACCTATCACTACATGTAACAGGATTAATATTGATATAAAGCTAAATCTGTTGTTTAGACATGATTTTTGAATCTGGTTGTTCTTTATGACCTTAGTTCTTCTGGACACAGCTTATGGAACCTCACTGCTTCAAATAAGTGTAAAACATTTGACCTTTGAAGCAAAAAACAGTATTTCAAATGCAACATCCAGTTCTAAATGTCTCAAAAAAACTCATTCAATCCTAAATTTAGTAGACCTTTTCTGTGTTATACTTGTACATTGATAATTTACCCAATAGCAGTTAAGGGTTATATGGAGATATTTTGGAATTTTGCTAAACAGATTTTGGTTTGCAGTGTTACAAAATTAAATTTAGTATAGAGCAGTCTCAGAATGGCAACCCACTCCAGTGTTCTTGCCTGGAGAATCCCAGGGACGGGGGAGCCTGGTGGGCTGCCGTCTATGGGGTCACACAGAGTCGGACACGACTGAAGCAACTTAGCAGCAGTCTCAGAATATATCTGAAGGAGTTACAAAAGTACCCATGGGAGAGAATTGAAAATTGGTCTTATGTTAATAATTCTTCCTCATACCATAAAAGTCACTCGGTGCTGGCATGTGTGAAAATATCCAGGACACCTTAGGGCCTGTTACGAGATCTCTTTAAGCGAAAATACTGAACTGGATAGTTTTAAATGAGTGTTATTTGGAATTTAGGCAGTGATTTGTAAATTGTTTCTGGTCTTTAACAAAGTTAAAACAATAAGAACACTGCAGTGTTTTTGTTTTGTATTTTGTTTGTTTTTTCTAAATTAAAAAAAAATTCACCTTTATTCTGGATGTCTTTATCCAAACTTTGTTTTTTTCTGGGGAGTTAAGGCAGTGATTTCTCTTATGGTAGAAATCGAAAATGCTCTCAACTGTCAGTCTTGCATTTCTTATACTGAAATCCAGGAGTCTGAAAGTCATTAATTTGCCTAAATGACTTAACAAATGAAATTGTTCTTAAACTTACTTGGTTGAAAGATGTAGATCATGAAATGAGAAAATGGTTATTTGGCATCCTTTTCTGGCATAATTTTAAAACTGACCAGTTTCAAAAAGTTAAAGTTACCTTTGTTTTTTTCACTAGGTTTGTAAATACTACCTCTGTGGTTTTTGTCCTGCAGAATTGTTCACAAACACTCGTTCTGATCTTGGTAAGTAAATTTTCTATAATTTTTATTACATTTATGATTAAAGAGAAAGTGATACTTTATAATTTTGGAAAGAAGTTTTCTGTTAAAGGTGTTGATAATTTCTTTAAAGAAATGTATTAACAAATGCCAGTCTAATTAAACATGGTGGCTTATTTGAATCTACATATGTATTTCCATTCCCTCCTGAAACCCCTCCACTAAAATGAAAATTTAAAAACAAAAAAGGTGTAAACGGAAGACGAGATAACATTAGAGATGTCAACAAATTTTTGGAAGATGACAAGTGGATGGAAGAATAGCAGAGAAACCTGTATCCTAAAAGCCTGCAGAAGGGGATATTAAACAGAAGCAAGAGTTTGATCAGCAGAACCTTGGACAGGCTCAGGATTTGGAGGCATCAGGTACCATAGAAGGCAGAGTTGAAATAATGGGGCTGAAAACCAGAGATTAGTCTAGTTCAGGGTTTCTCAACCTTGACATTTGACAGTTTGACCTGGAAAATTCTGTGTTTGGGGAGGTGGGAGGGTCTCCTGTGGGTTGTAGGATGCTTAGCAGCATCCTTGGCCTCTGTGGAGTAGATGTCAATAAAAATCTCCCAACTTGGACAACCGAAAATGTCTCCAGGCACTTCTAGATATCCCTGGGGGCGGAGCTGCCCCATGTTGAGAAGCGCTAGTCCGGGTGGTCTGACCTGTGCGTCAGGTAATTCTGTCTCCCATGCCAACCGTACTGGAGACCAGGGGGTTATGTTCTGAAGAAATTGGGCTAAATGAACCACAAAATGCAAAAATCGACCATTTTCTCTCCAGGATGGTACGTAACTAGTATCATTCTAGAAATATAAAATGGAAATTAAATTCGTTAAGCACAATGCTTGCCCTGAAGCATAAAGAGCACATTATGGCTGGATATATCTAGGTATTGGGATTTACAGATGTAGGACAGGGCAGTAATGAATAAAAATGAGACTGTAAGAGAGATTAAATGAGTCTGTTTTCTTAATAGTGAGGTTTTCCCATTCCCTTCCTCTGCCCTGTTCCTAGAAGGATACAGCCAGATGTTTTTTCCCCAGGCAGAAGAGAAGAGGATTCTTTAGAGAAAGTGAACAGTTCCAGAGAAGTGATCTACAGGTACTGACCCTTGGGGAATCTCCTAAAAGAAAGTCTTGCTGCCTGATTTTCCTATGGTAAAGCCTGTTAGTTCACAAACCCTGCCTGTGCATACCAACTTCGAGTCAGATTTTGGAAGTATTTTGCCAGCCAAGATTGCTATTTGAAGAAAACCTTCAAACATAAAAGATTAACCAAAACCAACAGAAAAAAAAGAATTTAGTGGAATATGGTGATAATGGGAGAAAACAGAAGAAAAAATTATTAAAGCTGTAACTAAATTTAGTATTCCCAAAGAAATAAGAGAAAATATCAGGAGGAATAGGATGCCAAAGAGTTCTTGAAATTAGAACTAGAGAAATATGAACATCAGTGGGAAGTTTTGAGGATAAAATAAATTTGTGGTATGTTGAGAAAAAATTAAAATTTGAAAAAATTCTATCAGTCCAGTGCTGTGATAGCTAATTAAGAGAGTTCCAGATAGAGAAAACAGAAAGGAGAAAATCTTAAGATTGCATTACTGAAGGATTTTACTCTCTAGATGGAGTGAATCCTTCTAGAACTCAGCACAGCAAATGATAAAAAGATCCATACCAAAGCACATTATTGTGAAATTCCAAAACACCAGGGATGGGGTGGGGCATACAAGATTATCAATCAGAATGTCCTCGATTTGTCAGTAACAACACTGGAAGCTTGAAGACACTGGAGAAACATCCTCGGGATTCTGAATGGTAAAATGTTTTTACCTAGGTTAGCTGTATAGCCAAACAGCAAAATACGAGTGTGAAAAAAAATATTTTCAGGCATGCATGGTCTCAACAAATTTATCTACCAGGAACCTTTTCTGTGGAAACTCATGGGTGTAAACCAAGAAGGAAAAAAATAGATCCAGTAAACTGTATCTGGTACAGACCAGAAAAGGACTTTCAGAGGATGGCAACTCTATTAGTGAACTTAGGGAAAAAAAGGTAGCTCAGATTGAAGCAGGATGGAAAGCTCATGGAAGAAAATAAAGCTGATTTGATTAATATATTTTGAATCTTGAGGGAGATTATTACTGAGCTAGTTTTGATAGCTGAGTTAGTGTCTGGAGTGAATTTGGAAATAGAACATACAAGAGACTGAACTGAAGAAAAACCAGTAAGTGTATCAAAAGTGTCGTCATAATGCCCTTTTTGCTTAACTCGAGAGTTAATAGGACGTGGCATCAAAATATAAACACTGAATGTTCATTTAAATTTTTCATGCCTAAAATAAACCAAAAAAAGAAGCAAGATAAGCATAGAATTTAGAAATGGAGGCAAATTCCAGAAGATAAAGCTAAAAGGATTAAAATTGATTGCATTTTGGAGATGGTAAGAGGTAGGACTAGGGTGCTAGTCTTAACAATATTTACAGAGACTCTAATAAAATGTCAGTGGTGGTTCAGACCAAAGGTCTGCCATCATCCTAGCTTACTTCTTGGCAGTAAGGAATAATTTTTTCATCCCTCCTACTCCTTCTCTTCTCTTACCATATAGTACCATATAGTACATCTTGAAGGCTAAGGAGAACGATTTTCATGTGCATACTTGGGCATGTTGCTTCGTGATTTAGTAGGCTCAACTTAGGTGTCTGCAGACTACTCAGTGATTGAATGGATCGTCTTTCCTTTTTTTAAAAAAATAAACTTCCTTTTGTTTTGGCAAGAGAAAAGTTAATTTCAATAATGTATATTGAATACATTTATATTTCTTGTTGTTTCAGGACCATGTGAAAAAATTCATGATGAAAATCTACGAAAACAGTAAGTTACCTTTTTTGGGATCATCCTCACCCCCAGTCATCATTTGCTTTAAAGGGGACAAGGATTGAAGAAATAATTCATGTAAAATGAAAGATAAATTTAAATGTAAATGTCTGTTAAATGCTACCTTCTTTACCAGGATGAGGGACAGCTAGAAGTTCACTTCCTGTGTGTGTGCCTGGTTTACTCTTCAGTACTTTTTTTCTTCTTCTTCCTTTTTTTTTTCTTTTTTTAACTTTTTTGGGTATGCCACATGGCTTGTGGGATCTTAGTTCCCAGACTAGGGTAAATGTAAATTTATGTAAAATGAATGTCATGTAGAGGTCCTACTCATTAGTTGGGGGTCATAGAAAGTGATACAGCTATATGTAGCATCACCATACGAGTTCATACTGTATGCCAAGAATAAGCCTAAGCTTTTTTTCTATATCGTATCTGTGTTTTTATTTTTTGCTAAGTTGCTTCAATCATGTCTGACTTTACGACCCCCTGGACTGTAGCCCACCAGGCTCCTCTGTCCCTGGGATTCTCTGGGCAAGATTACTGGAGTGGGTTGCCATGCCCTCCAGTTTTTATTTTTCAGTTTATTATTATTTTTTGGCTGCTCCTCCCAGCTTGTATGATCTTAACTCCTTGACCAGGGATTTAACCTAGGCCATGAGAGTAAAAACACTGAGTCCTAACCACTGGACCTCCAGAGAATTCACTTGCCTTTTTTTTTTTTTCTTTCACATTTGTTTTTTAACAGACCTAATTTTATAAATGAAACTTGTCCTGGAGCCAGGGTCACAGATCTAGTATAGTGTTCACCTAGATTTGCCCAATTGTAACTTCTGTGTTCTTAATACACTGTTAAATGCTACCCTCTTTACCAGGATGAGGGACAGCTAGAAATTCACTTCTTATGTATGTGCCTGGTTTACTCTTCAGTACTTTCTTCTTCTTCTTCTTTTTTTTTTTAAACTTTTTTGGGTATGCTACATGGCTTGTGGGATCTTAGTTCCCAGACTAGGGTTTGAACCCAGGCCTGCAGCAGTGAAAGCAGGGAGACCTAACAGTTGGCCTGGGAGTTCCCTACTCTTCAGTCTGAATGCAGTAGTAGTTCATGAGATTAGTGAAGATAGAATATAAGAGTTGTAAATGGATAAAGAATTGGAAAGAAAATAATATTTATTTTCGTTTTATTAGGTATGAGAAGAGTTCTCGTTTTATGAAAGTTGGCTATGAGAGAGATTTTTTGCGATACTTACAGAGTTTACTGGCAGAAGTAGAACGTAGAATTAGACGAGGCCATGCTCGTTTGGCATTATCTCAAAACCAGCAGTCGTCTGGGGTGAGTATGAATTAATTTACGATCTTTGTAAAGTGTCCTTTGCTCTGGAAAGCCAGCGGTCTCCCTAGTATTGAAACTTGGGCTCAAGTTCAGTCATTGCTCTATATGTTTTAAAATGACAAAACTTAAAAAGTTGGTTTTTTTTTCAGTCTTTATTAGTAAATGAATATTTTGCTAATGGGAAATTTTTTATCTTAAATATCAGTAACTGACAAAATATGCAGCTGATTAACAAAAATTGAGATAATTGAGTTACTGTCCTTGTGATTTAGCATTTCTGTTACTAAATATGAATACTAGGTATGGTATATGGAAGTTTAAATGTTTATTTTTATATTTTAGTTGTTGATAATACATTCTGTTGTCTTCATCAGGCAGCTGGTCCAACAGGCAAAAATGAAGAAAAAATTCAGGTTCTAACAGATAAAATTGATGTACTCCTGCAGCAGGTAAGAACTGGAACTCCTACTAGAATTGCTAAAATTAAAAAGACTGACAGTATCAAATATTAGTGAAGATCTGGGCGAACAAACTGTTTTACTCTGTTGGGGTTATTTAAAATGATGCAGGAACTTTGGAAAAGAGTTTCTTTCTTCAAAGGTTAAGAGATGCACTATGAGCCATTCCGCTGCTAGATATTAATCTGAGAGGTCAAAGCATATGTTTACACAGAGTTGCATACCAGTGTTTATAGAGGCTTTATTCATAAGAGGTGCAAAAAAAACCCCACCCCAAACAAACCTGGAAACAAATGTCTGTCAGTAGGTTAATGGGTAAACAAATTGTGATGTACCTATGCAGTGATAGTACACAGTGATAAAAAGGAATTAACTTTGTAATAATATTGATGAATCTTAAGATAATAGATTGAGTGAAAGAGGCCAAACCCCACAAAAGGAATAGAGCACATGGTTCCATTTAAATACGATTCTAGAAAATGGAGACTAATTTATAGTGACAGAAAACAGATTGCTGGTTGCTTTGGGAAAAGGCGCAACACAGAGGACAGTAGGAAACTTGGGTGGATTTGCTTATTATCTAGACTGTGGTGTTGATTCATGGAAGTCAGACCTTACAAAATTGTCTATCCTAGAAACCTTCTGTGTATTTCCTGTCAGGTATACATAGTTAATGCTGTGGGAAAAAAATCAATTAAGGGTAAATTAAACCCAAAGAGGCTTCGCTAAACAAAACAAACCCAAACAACTTCTATACGCTAATGAAGCTTGAGGGCAAAAAGAAAAATAATAGGATAGTGTGGTTAGAAAGATATCCTGACTGCTTTTTGAATTCCTCTTAGATTGAAGAATTAGGATCTGAAGGAAAAGTAGAAGAAGCCCAGGGAATGATGAAATTAGTTGAACAGTTAAAAGAAGAGAGGGAGTTGCTTAGGTCCACAACTTCGGTGAGTAGCAACCTCATTTTGATGTGACCATGCTGTTAGCTGCGTATTGCTAGGATCTATTCCTGCTTACGAACAATTTTCTAATGTCATCAAACTTTTCTCTTAAAGGGCCATGTGGTATTTATGATTTCAGGTCATAAGAAATGTAATAAAAGCTCTGTTTTTACATTTATATTACAAAATAGCTTTAGACAATGTGTAAACAAATGTCTGTAATTTTGTTTCAATAAAACTTTGCAAAAACAGGCCTCTAGCTGCTGGCTTGCTAACCTGTGCCTTAGATAGTTAAGTATTTTGGTTGGGCTTAGGTTTTGGTGGTTTTTTGTTTTTCTTGTTACTCATCAAATTACTTAGTTCATATTTACCTTACTACAAAGTTGGTGTACTCTTAATAATACCCCTACTTACTTAACTTTGAATTAGATGATACAGTATATGTGTTTTGGATATTGATGGTAAAATGTAATTGAGCATTGGTTCCCAAATATTAAAAGGGTATGTTCAGATTATATGCCGTGAGTTCAATTCCTTAATGGTTTTGAAACACTTTTTAAATTATTTTTATTATTTTTGGTTTTTTGGGGTCTTCATTGCTGTACTTGGGCTTTCTCTAGTAGCGGAAAGTGGAGGCCACTCTCTAAGCCCATTGACTTCAGTAGTTGAGGCACAGGGGCTGTTTCGCTGCAACTCGAGGGCCCTGCCTAGAGCCTGCAGGCTTCAGTAGTTGTAGCACACACTCTCCGTAGTTGTAGCTTTCAGGCTGTGAAGTGCAGGCTCGGTAGTTGTGGCATATGGGCGTAGTTGCTCTGAGGCGTGTGGAATCTTCCCAGACCAGGGATCAGACCTGTGTCCCCTGCATTGGCAGGCAGATTCCTATCTACTGCACTACCAGGGAAGTCCCCCAAAACATTTTTAATATGGAGTCCACATCTTTAACCTGTTGAACCAAGCAGGAAATGAATTCAGACTAAAATAGGTAGCTTTCTGAAAGGTAGGTTAACTTTTTCGAGGTGATACGTAGTTCAAGGGTTATAATAGAGGGATGGGGTCGTAATACTTCTTGAAAAGTTGATTGCTGTTGTCATGCTTCCCCTGTCTAAAAGTTGCTGCTAAGTATTATGTCTTTGGGGAAATGGAAAGGAGCAGTTCACAAAGTTAAAAGTCTTATCTAAATGTTAAAAGTATTTTTGAGGGGAATTTGTTTGTTTTCTTTTGATCAGATATTTTATAATAACTGATTTATCATTTCAGACAATTGAAAGTTTTGCTGCCCAAGAAAAACAAATGGAAGTTTGTGAAGTGTGTGGAGCCTTTTTGATAGTGGGGGATGCCCAGTCCCGGGTAGATGATCATTTGATGGGAAAACAGCACATGGGCTACGCCAAGATTAAAGCTACTGTAGAAGAATTAAAAGTAAGTTTCTTACGAGCATACATCTAGTACTTCATATTAGTGTGGTTAAGAATTGATTGTGTAGATTTAAAATGCTTGATATTGCTGGATTATTTGAGGTAGTGATAATTCCTGTAATATTTTGCTATTCATCAGATGAGCAAAGTTCTTTATTTTCTTTGCTCTGTAGTGTCAGGAATTTGGGAGAAGGAATATTCCTGAGGGTTTAGTCAAATATCTTGTCTGCATACATGGTGTTAAGATTTTTCCATTTCACTTTTAGGGTATCAAATTTCATAAGTTGGTCTACAGTTGATTCATGTTAGGTAGCCGTTGTTTGACAGCGTCTTTAAGGTTATTTAGTTCTAAAAAAATTGAATTTGATTTCTTTAGGAAAAATTAAGAAAAAGAACTGAAGAACCTGATCGTGATGAGCGTTTGAAAAAGGAGAAGCAAGAACGAGAAGAAAGAGAAAAAGAAAGGGAGAGGGAAAGAGAAGAGAGAGAGAGGAAAAGACGAAGAGAAGAGGAAGAAAGAGAAAAAGAAAGAGCTCGAGACAGAGAAAGAAGAAAGAGGAGTCGATCACGAAGTAGGCATTCAAGCCGAACTTCTGACCGAAGATGCAGCAGGTCTCGGGACCACAAAAGATCACGAAGTAGAGAGAGAAGGCGAAGCAGGTATGTTGAACACATGAGACAGTGCCAGGCATATAGTGAAAGTGTTAGTTGCTCAGTTGTGTCTGACTCTTTGAGACCTTGGGGGCTGTAGCCTGCCAGGCTCCTCTGTCCATGGAAT
Source organism: Budorcas taxicolor (assembly GCF_023091745.1). Classification (NCBI taxonomy): domain Eukaryota; kingdom Metazoa; phylum Chordata; class Mammalia; order Artiodactyla; family Bovidae; genus Budorcas; species Budorcas taxicolor. The sequence goes on along the minus strand of NC_068928.1, from coordinate 35,714,579 downwards.
TCTCCAGGAAAGAATACTGGAGTCAGTTGCCATTTCCCCCTCAGGGGATCTTCCCGACCCAGGGATTGAACTGGGTCTCCTGCATGCAGGTGGATTCTTTACCTGAGCCAGCATAGTGAGTGTGCATTAAATAATAGTAATTACCGGTGAATTCCTTGGTACTTGGGACCCTCTTAAGTCTCATTAAGCACTCAGGCAGATGAAAGTTGAATCAGTGAATGAGTTCATCTTGTAGGCAACTTCACTGCTCTTTCTTAGGCCGCCTAAGGAGATTTGATGCAATCTTATTAGGGAGTTAGTGTAATGGATGAGTGCTTCTCTTATTGATTCTAAGACATTTAAATCATAAATTATTTTGGGTAGGATTACCTATTTGAAAAATTGAAGTTAAGGACTTTCAATTTTCAGTTCTTAAGGTTTCTTATATAAATGATATAAATGTGTTTTAATAGTAGATTGTATTCATTTGCCTTTAAGAGTGGTTTTTGCTTCAAATAACAGTATGTAATTCTTCAAGGTTTTTTCTCACTGTAATACCAGCTGAAGTTGCTCTCCTTTTGTTTCAAATTATTTAAGAAGTAGAGATCGACGAAGAAGCAGAAGCCACGATAGATCAGAAAGAAAGCATAGATCTCGTAGTCGGGATCGAAGAAGATCAAAAAGCAGAGATCGAAAGTCATATAAGCACCGGAGCAAAAGTCGAGACAGAGAACAAGATAGAAAATCGAAGGAGAAAGGTTAGTTTTTGTGAGAATTTGATTCTTTAAGGGACCATTTTCACTTTGTCTCCTCACTAACTCACTTTTCTTTAGACAAGCAGAGTTCCACTTCAAGCTATATTTATTTTTACTTTTGATGAACCCCATTCAATAGGAGACAAGTCTTATTTTCTCTTCTGCTGATTTATGAGAATGACAGTTGACCTTGTGTTTTCTTAGAACATGTTAAAGTCGCAAACTTCAATTTATAACTTGAAGGCTTATCATTTAGATTCTTCCAAGTATTGCAGTACCTGTTAGGATTATTAGGCTGTAGAATTCTTGGTAATTGGCAACATTTTTTAGTTATTTGGCAACACTTGCTGCAGTGTTCCATAATACTTTGAAGAGTAAATGTACAGTATTGCATTGGTCTTCAAGTGCAGCATTTATTTAATTCTATAGTACTTCTAAATTTTCATAAGTTGAATGCCTTATGTGTGCGTGTCGTGTCCCCCTCCCCCCGGTGCGTGCCTTTTCTTATTGAAACATGCGTTTTCCTATCTATTTTTTCCTTTGATTTTCTGTGGCATTCCAGTAGCTGGTTGATTGCATTCTTAATCGACTTTTCATTTTGTCTTTGGCATGTTTTCACAAGGATATTCTCACCTTTCAATTTAGCCTTCATTGAAGGATGAACGATAATTCTTTTAATCATTAGGGTCTCATTTCTGCGTATTCTTCAGATTCTTTGTACACTTTTTTTTGGACTGGGCTATTCTGCTTTGCATGGTTTTCAGGAATGAGAGAAAGGGCTTATTTCCAGTTTTCTTGGCTCTGCTTCTACCATCCTGTTCTGCCTATCTGTGTCCATGTTTGATCACCAACATATGTGTGCTCATGTATGGATTTATTACATTAGACATGTATGTGATACTCATTATTTTCTTTTATGAAATTAGTCTGGTTTTTGTGGGGTTTAACTGAGTTGAGTTAGGAAACTAGCAAACAGTGGATTATCTTTCTTTTTTTACTTCAATCTTCAGCTTTTATTTTTCCTCAAATAAGTGCACTTTCTCTTTTTAAAATATTTAGATATATTGGCTTTTTCTAGAACATGGAGCAAATGTTAAAAAGTAGGAAACGGTGATTTTTAAAATTTTCATGAGCTTTAGTATCTGCCACTTAAGTTCAGAAGTTATTTTTGTGATTCAAAAGGCAGTTGATACCAAGAATTAACTGACTTTTATTAGTTTTTAAGTAAGCTTCACTCAGCCTTTTGGCAAGACTTTCTGTGTAATGTATTTGGGGGATCAGCTCTCAACAACCAGATATATCTCTTGTCAGAGATGAAAGAAATCACTTTGAGAACTAAAGCTCT